>NC_133005.1:5995000-10995000 GCF_048564905.1 Vicugna pacos
TAACATGGTCTACACTCAGAAGTATGGACCCAAGAGAGAGGTCATTCAGGCCCTGGAAGCAGGGATGGGTTCTCTGAAGAAGGAACTCTGTATATCCTGTACCTGCAGAATGATTTAGAAAAGGGGGAGCATGAACTCTGGGAGGGCAACAGCTTTTCAGCCCCAGATCTTTGTCGCATAGAAAAGGATGGAGCTGGACGAATTCAACCTTCTAAAGGTGGGTCCTTCTAAAGTCTGGGCCTTTCTTAGCTATGTTGCAGGTCAGTATTATCCTCTAAGCTTCTGCTGAGTTGTGGCCTTTATCGCTCACTGACACAGGCATCCTGATCTTTTTCAGTCCTTCATTCTTACTTCCTCTCTCACAATGTAAGGCCCTTGCATCTGTTGATCCTTCTGCCCCAAATGAGTATTTACTCCTCAAACTGGGTGCCTAATGCCATGTATCCTTGAGATACCAACTGAAGTATTCTTTTCAAAGGGAGGCTTCTGCAACCTCCCTGATGAAGCCAAATTCCCTAACTTTGGCTTGACACAAATCACCTGTGTGGCACTTATCACTTGTCACATACATACATACATTTGTCTGTCTGTCTGTCTGTCTGTCTATCTATCTATCCATCCATTCATCTATCCATCTATCACCCATTTCCCCTTCAAAACCTATGCGCCATTAGGGTAGGAACCATGACTAGTTTTGCTTCAGCATCAAGCACTGCCCTTTGAAACACAGCATGCATTGATATATATATTTGAGGAGTGATTGGATGAATGAAGGTGGAATCTTTTTGATAGTGAGAACAGCTAAATAGAATATGCAAGGTTTCAATGATGAAGATGGAAAAGCTTGTTCTATCTTTCATATGGACAAGGTCCAATGGGTCACATTTACTGGGTAATGTCTAGAATGTTTTTGGCGACCTTTTGACAATCTGCAAAATGGACATAGGTCTTGCTCTGTTTATTCCAGAAGAGACCATTTGTTTTTTTAAACAAATCTTTAAAAGGCTTTAAACAAACCTTTTCTAAAGTTTCTTACCATTCTTTGGAAAGTGTATTACCTATACTTTAACTAGCTCCAGGTGTAAAGAAACAAAATTCACTGCATTCTCATCTCTTGCTTGTCTTTTACAATAATATGCTTTACACTGGCCTTTTGTTTTTTCCAGCTAACTTCCCATAGTTTGCCATGTGTATCAGCTTTTGATATGTTATCAACCACTCCTAAACTTAGTGGCTTAAAATATCAACCATTTTACTTAGTTCATAATTCTGTGGGTTGGCTGGAGGTTCTTCGGGATGGACCAGCTGATCTGGTCTCTGCTGGGTTCTGTCATGCATCTGTCGTCAGCCAGTGGGTCTTCCGACAGCTGATTGATCTAAGCTGGCATCACTCACATGTCTGACGGTTTGGTGGCTGTTGGCTGGGGTGGCTAAGTTTTCCCCTAGGTGGTTCTTTTTCACCAGGCTAGTTAGGGCTCATTGACGTGATGCTTATAAGGTTTCAACCAGAGAAGACAAGTCTCAATTTATACTCTTTAATCTTCATTTTGTTTCATATTTTCTGATGTTCCATTGTCTAAAACATGTCACATGGACAGCCAAGATTAAAGGGATGGAGAAGTGGACTTCACCTCGCAAAATTGTGGCCACTTTTTAAATCAATAGCACTACGCTTAAACCTTGATTTCTCAAGGTAATTTCCAACTTATTCTATAGGACTACCTTTCAGAAAGATGCCTTTTTCCTATTGGCTTGTCACCAATATATTTACAAATATACAAATCAACCAATAAAAGAACTAACCATGGCTTCAGCTGCAAAGTGTAAAAATGACAGAGAATGAATAATGGGAAGGCCTGTGTGTGCCTGGTCGTGTCTAGAACTGATTCTATGAGTGGGCACCCAGTTCTAGTCCAAGCTGGAGAAGTTCATGGGACAAGATGGCACTGGCTGAATTTATCCTAAGTGGGCAGCAGGATGAGGATGGGTGCATCTGTGGTTTCTACCCTGTTCTCCACGAAACCTTTTATAGACTGTATTTCTGGATGACAGTGCAATCTGCTCTGTCAGATGGAAGACACCATGATTCATGTCTGAGAGGTAGGAGATGTTGGAAATCTCATATTTGACTCTGTTGCTAGAGCAAAATGCATCCAGGGGCAAGAATATATCTTGTTTCTAAAAATTCATCTGTGTTGATCTTAATATTACCCATAATGTGATGAAGCAGTATCAGCAGAGGACACCACCCTGGACCCAGAGAGTCTGAGTTTAAATCTAAATTTCAGCAAGAATTTGCAGCATGGCTTTTATTAATTTAATTAAGCCACCTATGCCATGCCTCAGTTTCCTCATATATAAGATTGAGATAATAGCCCTTACTCCATTGGTTATTTTGAGGATAAAATGAGTACACATGTCTAAAATACTTCTAATAGTGCTGGCACCTGTTAGGAACTCAAAAAATGTGAGCGCTTTTAATTTGCCAGAGAAATAGGAGAAAAAAAGAACTCCACAATGAATCTCCTTGAAGAAAAGGATCATTTCTATATTGGACTTGTTTATTCTCCTGCACCCAAGTTAGATATTGAATTGACATTCTTTTTTCCTTTATACAAGAGGGAAGCAATTATGAGATGGTTCACTTCCTTGCTGTCCTTAAGAGAGTTAATAGCTAATAATATTCTTCCAGGATAAAGGAGGAGATGAGAACTGAATCCACCTTATGTATGGCTTTTTGCTCTCTTAAATATTTTTAATTTTATTACTTTCCAAGTGATAATTAAATTGATGTTGGCAAAAGTGTCATTGGACCAGGAGCCAAAAGACCTTATTTCTGGATTGTGGCTCTTGCCACAGATTAGCAGGGTGGTCTTGGGAGATGTCCATCACATCTCTGAATACCTTTTTAAAATGGAGGAGGTGGAACCTCATAGATTGGAAAAATCTATACGAAGAAACTGATCTGTATGGGGAGGACCAAAAGCGAGTAGGAAAGTGGATGTTTTTAGAGGGTGCCATGAATATTCTGTGGTGAGTGGCAGAATCATGAAAGGACATCCTAAGGTCTGATTTATTGTCTTGATTTCCCTGTGAAGAGAGGGAGGTGGGACTGGTGTTGTACTTTGAAAAAAAATTTTTAGAAGTCTTTGTAAAATTGCATATGGATAAGGGGCTCACAGCCTGAAATACTTTCATCTGGGAATCTGTGGAGGACTGAGCCTGGTTGAACTCTTTGTTGGGGCAGCTGCTTCTCCAAAGCATCTGGGTTATTGCAGTGCCTGGGTGCAGGACCTTGCTGATTGCAGCATAATTTTGGCTTGTGAGGAGGCCAGTGGAGTGGGCATTCAATAGTACTTAATCCAGTACATATTTGTGAAGTGTCTGCTGCATTGTGGGCACTCTGAGAAAACACAATGCTTTATGATTTTCACGAGTGAATTACAATGCACTGTCCCAAAGCTCGGGTATCAGATATGTTGGGGCACCAGATGGAGACTCTTGAGCAAGGACAATGGCTGTAGGTCAATGGGTCTTGCCTGGAGCTTTAGGGTCCCTTAATTAGATCCTAGGTGATGAGTAAAGATGTGTGGGGTATGTGCAGGCTTGCCCAGTTATGTGCTGGTGCTTGGAAAATTGTGACGCTCTATTTTTTTTTGTCTGGGGGCGGGTGGCTTAATGCAGATCTTGTATTTGGTCTAGAGCAAAGGGTTCCCCGGAAGTTGAGGGTTCATGTAAGGAGATGAACTTAGAGCCAGACACCGATAGCATTTTCTAGATATAGTATAAAGAATGGCCATCAATTCTTAGTGGGAGTCATGAATTCCAGGTTCCTTAACAGAATATGAACTTTTCAGTTCTTCAAACCAGGCACACATTCTACATAGCTGCAGGCCAAGGTGTAGGAAGATGGATTTTGTCCAATCTTGTGCAGTGCACTGCCCGCTAAGTCCGGAGTTACTCCTCAGGAAATGTACATCTTTCCCCAGACACAGCCTGTCCAAAGAGATAGCCATGTTTTCTGCCACATTTTCCCTTCACCTCCATGTACAGAGCTTATTACACCAAGCATAAGTTCTCTACCAATGGGTAACCAAGACATACACTGACCATGACATAAGACAATACCAGGAGTGGAGAGTTGAACAGGTTATTAAAAAATGAGTCATTTGAATCCCCAGTTAATTCTAATGTTAGCTCAAGATCAAGAAACACTTCTCTGGAAGGTGAGACCCTCAAAACCTTAAAGAATCAGGAAAATCATTATCTACTCAGAGTTGCCAGGGACATCCACGGGTAGATTTGCATCTCATCTTGGAGAGTGGATCTCCTGGGAGCTTGGTGGCTGCTTTCTTGAGGACCCCTTTTTTCAAGTCCCAGCCTCTCTCTCTCTCAAGGCAGGTCAGGAACATTAGAGGCAGAGACCTCACTGGCAAACCTGTCTACAGCGAAGTTTGTATAATGATGTCTCTAGGCTTGGGCATTTAACAGAAAGACAAAGAGAAATGGGAAGCCCCTGAGTATATTTCCAAGCCCATTAGTGGAGGGTATAGACTGAATATCTTTATTTTTATTCCTCAATAACCTCAAAACCTTGATTCTGGACCTTAAGATCAACACATTTAGAGAAGATCAAAAGCTCTAAATAAAGAATCTGATAGTTTGTATTTTACTTAAGCCAGTGAGTAATTGTGAGAGCTTGAGAAGTAAGTTAAATGAGGCACATCTTAGCTTGCAAATCTGCAAAATGGACAAAACTGTATCTTCATCTTATAGTTACTTGAGATGACTACTCATATTTACAATATATAATTAGTTTCTGATGCAAAGCTGTTTTTTTAAAAACTTTTTTATTGAGTTACAGTCATTTTACAATGTTGTGTCAAATTCCAGTGTAGAGTAAAATTTTTCAGCTATACATGAACGTACATATATTCATGGTCACATTTTTTTTTTTTGCTGTGAGCTACCACAAAATCTTGTATATATTTTCCTGTGCTATACAGTACAATCTTGTTTATCTATTCTGCATAAGCCTTTTAGTATCTACAAATTTTGAACTCCCAGTCTATCCCTCCCCACCCCCACACTTGGCAACCACAAGTTTGTATTCTATGTCTATGAGTCTGTTTCTGTATTGTATTTATGTTCTTTTTTCTTGGATTCCACATATGAGTGATCTCATATATATAGTATTTTTCTTTCTTTTTCTGGCTTACTTCATTTAGAATGGCATTCTCCAGGAACATCCATGTTGCTGCAAATGGCATTGTGTTGTCGGTTGTTATGGCTGAATGTTATTCTATTGTATAAATATGCCACCTCTTCTTTATTCAGTCATCTGTTGATGGACATTTAGGCTGCTTCCATGTCTTGGCTATTGTAAATAGTGCTGCTATGAACATTGGGGTGCAGGTGTCATTTTGAAGTAGGGTTCCTTCTGGATATATGCCCAGGAGTGGGATTACTGGGTCATATGGCAAGTCTATTCCTAGTCTTTTGAGGAATCTCCATACTGTGTTCCACAGTGGCTGCACCAAACTGCATTCCCACCAGCAGAGTAGGAGGGTTCCCTTTTCTCCACAGCCTCTCCAGCATTTGTCATTAGAGGACTTTTGAGTGATGGCCATTCTGACTGGTGTGAGGTGATACTTCATTGTAGTTTTGACTTGCATTTCTCTGATAATTAGTGATATTGAGCATTTTTTCATGTGCTTATTGATCATTTGTATGTCTTCCTTGGAGAATTGCTTGTTTAGGTCTTCTGCCCATTTTTGGATTGGGTTGTTTTGTTTTTTCTTGTTAAGTCATATGAATTGCTTATATATTCTGGAGATCAAGCCTTTGTCGATATCATCTTTTGCAAAAATTTCCTCCCATTCCGTAGGTTGTCATTTTGTTTTCTTATGGTTTCCTTTGCTGTGCAGAAGCTTGTAAGTTTAAATAGGTCCCATTTGTTTATTCTTGCTTTCATTTCTATTGCTTGAGTAGACTGTTCTAGGAGAACATTTTTGAGATGTATGTCACATAATGTTTTGCCTATGTTTTCTTCTAGGAGGTTTATTGTATCTTGTCTTATATTTAAGTGTTTGATCCAGTTTGAGTTTATTTTTTGTGTATGGTGTAAGAGAGTGTTCTAGCTTCATTGATTTATATGCTGCTGTCCAGTTTTCCAACACCATTTGCTGAAGATACTATCTTTATTCCATTGTAAGATCTTGCCCCCTTTGTCAAAGATGAGTTGACCAAAAGTTTGTGGGTTCATTCCTGGGCTCTCTAGTCTGTTCCATTTGTCCATATGTCTGTTTTTGTACCAATACCATGCTGTTTTGATTACTGTAGCTCTATAGTATTGTCTGAAGTCTGGGAGAGTTATTCCTCCAGCCTCTTTCTTTTTATTCAGTGATGCTTTGGCAATTCTAGGTCTTTTGTGGCTTCATATAAATTTTATTATGATTTGTTCTAGTTCTGTGAAATATGTCCTGGGTAGTTTGGTAGGGATTGCATTAAATCTGTAAATTGCCTTGGGCAGTGTGACCATTTTAACAATATTGATTCTTCAAATGCAGGAGCATGGGGTGTCTTTCCAATTTTTTTTAAGTCTTCTTTAATTTCCTTAATCAATGTTTTATGGTTCTCCATGTATAAGTCTTTCACCTCCTTGGTTAGATTCATTCCTAGGTATTTATGACTTTGGGTGCTATTTTAAAGGGGACTATTTCTTTACTTTCTTTTCCTGTTGATTCATCGTTAGTGTAAAGAAATGCAGCAGATTTTTGAACATTAATCTTGTAACCTGCTACCTTGCTGAATTCTTCAATCAGCTCTAGTAGTTTATGTGTGGACCTTTTAAGGTTTTATACATATTGTATCATGTCATCTGCATATAGTGACACTTTTATCTCTTCTTTTCCAATTTGGATCCCTTTTATTTCTCTCTCTTGCCTGATTGCTGTGGCTAGGACTTCCAAGTCTATGTTGAATAGGAGTGGTGATAATGGGCAGACTTGTCTTGTCGCAGATTTTAGTGGGAAGCTTTTGAGTTTTTCACCATTGAGTACTATGCTGGCTGTAGGTTTGTCATATATAGGTTTTAGTATGTTGAAATGTGTTCCCTCTATACCCACTTTGGTGAGAGTTTTTATCATAAATTAGTGATGAATTTTATCAAATGCTTTTTCTGCATCTATTGAGATGATCTTGTGGTTTTTGTCCTTTCTCTTGTTGATGTGATGTATTACATTGATTGATTTGCGTATGTTGAACTACCCTTGTGTCTCTGGGATAAACCTCTAAGTGGGCTTGAGTTTTTTAATTGGTTAACCTAAAAATTGCACAGTGCACATTTTCTGTGGTGCTAAGAGATACTTTGGCATCATATTCTTTAAGTGGCTGTTATGTCTATATAGTGCAGTTAGAATGCTTTCTTCCAGTTCAATTCTGCATGTTGTTTTTCATCTGGGATAATGAGCAATTGCAGAGATATTGATGGAAGTTAGTGAGCTCACTTAAGATAACCAAGCAAATGCATCTCTCTCTTGCTCCAGTGGAAGCTGCCCTACAGGAACTGCCAGGAAGCATCTGAGTCTCTCCTGTTACAAAATTCTAGCTTCTCCTATCATCTTCTAACCCCTAGCTCTCAACTATGTCTAATAAATTTGAATCATCTGGAGACTCACTGGTATTGAACAAGAAAGGAGGAAGATGTATCAGTTATCTACTGCTGTGTAACAAACCACCCCCAAATTTAGTGGCTTAAAACAACAAATACTGTCATGGTTCTGTGAGTCAGCCCTCTGGGCTAGGCACTTCCAGGTGGTTCTTCCTCTGGTCTTGGTTGGGGTCACTCTGTGGCTGTTGTCATCTGGAGGCTCATCAGGGCTGGAAGGTCTAAGATGATTTCCCTTTCGTGTCTGGCAGGGTGGTGCTGGCCTGTGGCTGGGCCACACATCTTCAGCATTCCAGCTCAGGCTTCTCCACACAGCAGCAGCATTCCCAAAGGGCAAGAGAAGATGCTGAAAGAGCACGTGAGATGCAAACACAGAAGGTTGCCTGACACCTAAGCAAGTTAAAAGCCAGCCTAGGGTCAAGTTGTGAGGGAATAGACTCATTTAATGGGATGAGCCATAAAGATTCTGTGGCCATTTTAATTGACTGCAGGAGGGGAAGGGAAGAAAGAAAAGAATGAAAGAAACATTTACTGAGTACTAACTATGCTCCACATCAGATACCTTTCGATATAGCTAGCATTTGTTGAGGGCTTGCTGTGTGCTGCACACAGTCAGCACTATAGATGCATGCCTCATCAGTGTTCCTAACAACCCTAGCAGGTATGTGGCATTATTATCCCCATTTCCCAGGTGAGAGCTCGAAAATCTAAGGATCTTTTTCAAAGCAACATCACTTGTCATTGGCAGAGAGGACATTTGAATTTGGATTTATCTTACACTGGAGAGTAAGCTCTTGATTCTTTTTCTCTGATACTTTAGAAGATTCACAGGAAAACTCATTGTCCTCTTTGTTTCTCTTTCTTTGTGTAAGAGGCTGCCAGCCGTTGGCAGGTAGATGGGACACCAAAGAAAACTATCTTATTTGCTTATGAATCCTCCAAAAGACCTGAGGGGTTTCAGGTATCATGTCTGCCAATAATCTTTGCTAATATCTCCTTACACCAGGCCAGCACCGTTTCTCTTTTTTAGAACTTCTCAGCCTGAGGGACAATGCTGGCCCAAGCTGCAGGGGGTCCTGGAAGGAACCACCTGCCTTATGAGGGCCAGCTGCACCATGCATGCTCTTCTTTGGTTGAGCTTATCAGTTCTCTATACACAAGGACCCTAGGAAGTCAGCAGGTTGTTTTTCAAGCCATCGCAAACCTGCAGTCTCCTGACTCCACATCTTCTCTGGGGACTTACAGCTTCTCCTCCTTGAGGTACACTAACCTGTCACTTTATCCCCTTTTTTTAGACCACATCACTACCCTGATTGCTACCCAGGGCTTCTACTTCCTTCTTCAGGGAAAAGGACATTTTTGTGGTTCCACTGTGATTTTCTCCTGGAAGCTAAGTGACTTTCTGGCTCCTCTGCCACCATAGGAGATAAATTAAAAGAAAAACAAGCAAATTAAATACTCACTGAGACATTTGCTACAATATGTTGTGATTTATACTTCCCTTTGGAATAGTTCTTAACTTTGTTTGAGTCAAGGTTATTTCAGAGAATCCAATGAAATTGTCTTACTAAGAAAATTGTATGTGACAAAATACTCAATTCTGGAAATGTTTGTAGCCTGGATGTCTGCAAATCCTAGGTTAGGAAGGCTCAGTTTAGAAGAACTTCAGAGGGGAGGCTATAGCTCAGTGGTAGAGTGCGTGCCTAGCATACACAAAGCCCTGGGTTCAATCCCCAGTAGCTCCATTAAAAATAAATAGATAAATAAAAACCTACTTACCTTCTCCTCTAAAAAAAAAGATAAACATTTTTTTTTAAAAGAAGAATTTCAGTCAATGATTCAGAGAAGGCAGCAGACCAGAGACATAAACTGTGAGGGTTCTGGACTAGTGGGTCTCAACCCTGGTTGTTAATTAGAATCACCTGGTTAGATTTAAAAAATGGAGATGCCCGGGCTGCATCTGGGAGTGGTTCCCAGGTGTCAGAATTTTTGAAAGTTTCCCAGGTCATTTCAAATTGCAGCCAAATTTGCCAGCCCAACCCCACTCAAAACCCAGCTTGGAAACTTACTAGCTGCCTGCTCTTGGGCATCACTAACTTCCACTGTGGGGCCTCAGTTTTCTCAACTATAGAATGCCGATAATATTAATGCTGAACTCATAGGGTTGTTTTGAGGAAATAAGTGAGTTCCTGTTCTTAAAACTCTTGAAACAGTACCTGCCACATAGTATGCTTTCAATCAAGTTATTAAAATTTTTATTAGAAAATACATTGAGTTGACCACCATCCTTCCAAACTTCTTTCATGGACATCACACAGAAGTTGTTGCATTGCAAATACTAAGTGCTCATACTTGACCCTGTTTTCATTTCTTTCTTTCTTTTTTTCTTTCTTTTTTTTTCTTTTTTAACGTGAAGGAAAATTAAGGGTGAGCATGTCGGGATGATTGATTTGGGGGTTAGCAAGTGTCATGTTCACATTTTGAAGGACCGTTGAATCTTCTCCCATAAACTTAGGGGTCCTGCCCTCCAGTTAGTCAGTGTTCTCAAAGATGTCACTCTGAGCCCCAGAAATGGTTTTAAATTCTCTTGATGCAGGGTCTCTGTGCTCTCTGGGATGTGTTTTTTCTGTAGTGTTTATTCAATCTTTCTCCCTCAAAGAATAACTCTGAGAGCTGAAAGGTTGTCTGCAAGCCTTTGTTGACAAAGGCGTCTCTTGCAGGAGATGTAGGACATGCTGTCGTGGAGTGTGGGATTTTCTGTATACAGACAGCACTGCCAACTTCTCCATAAAATCAATGTGACCAGCAGCTTTAGCTGAAACACTTTGATGTTCTCATCTGCCAAGCTTGTAAACACAAGCCTCCTGTTTGCTCTAAGTGCACCTCCCATAGTCATAACAGAGAATGTGACAATGTGCTCCCTAACATATCAATTATGTCTGGGAACTATATTCTCTGTTTGCACTAGGAATTTTAGAGAAATAGCATAGGCACACAATTTAGCCAGGCTCTGTCCTGAGGAGACAGATGATTGAAATTAAAGGCTTAGAAGAAAGCTGGATTTGTCATTATAAAATAAATTAATGTATGGCTTAATTCTTTAAAATGGTGCTTCCTCAGGCTGTTTAAGCCAATTCAATTCAGAGTCCACTTGGAAGTTCAAAAAAAAGTTGGTAAATGGGAATTGTTATACAGGCTATTCCTGAAGCTTAAGGAAAAAAAAAAAGAGTTCTTAGATGAAATCAGTGTTTCCTAAATGTGGTTGCACATCAGAATTCTCTGAATTAAAAAAATATTATAACTGTGTATAACTATATACCATTGTACACAGTATATAAAAACTATATAATATATAATTTGTGTAAAATTTTTGTTTTGAACTATAAATCACATATAATAAAATTCATTAGATCATAGGTGTTCAGTTGATTTGAATTATTCTATACAATCACATTACTACCAGCCAAAATAAGATAAAGAACATTTTTGTCACTCTAAAAAGTTACCTCATGCTTATTTCTGGTCAGTTCTCTTCTCCCCTGGAGACTAGCACTTTCTGACTTCTTTCACAGCAAATTAATTCAGCATGTTCCCCTACTGTGTATCCTATCTTGAGTCTGGTTTCTTTTGCTGAATATGATGTCGGTGAAATTCAGTTTTATTGTTGTGAGAGATTCATTCATTTTTTGTTGCTGAATGGTGTTCCACTGCATGGATATACCACAATGTCTTTAACTATTCCCCTGTTGATGGACATTTGGATTATTTCCAGGTTGGAGTTGTTTTTCTAAGGCTTTTATGAATATTCTTGTACAAATCTTTTGTGAACACATCCCTTCATTACTGTTTGGTAAATATTTAAGAATGAAATTGCTGGATTATAGGGTAGATATATATTGTTTAATTTTATAAGAAGCTTCCAAACAGTGATGGTACCATTTTCTGTGCCAACTAGAAATGTCTATGATTCTTGAGTAGCTTTTTAAGATGTCTCACCTCCCATCCCACTCAGACATACTGTTTAAGATACTTTAAGCATTTGTGTATGGGGATATATATACTACATATACTTACAGTCAATTTGGGCAAATATTTAATTAGTAATCTCAGAAAATATCCTAAGGTTAATACTGTGCAGGTAATATTGTATGATTTTGTATTTCTCACACTTCAAGTCTTTTCCATTAATTAGTTCATCAATCTTTTTTAAAAATTGAGATATAGTTTACATACCATAAAATTCAACCCAAAAGTGCTCAATACAGTGATTTTCAGTACAATACCAAAGTTGTGCAACCATCACCACTATCTAATTCCAGAACACTTCCATCATCCCATTACCAGTCATTTCCCATTTCCATATTTTATGTCTCTATGGATTTGCCTATCTTGGACATTTTATACAAATAAAATGATGTAATACGTAGCCTTTTGGGTCTGGCTTTTTTCACTTAGCATAATGTTTTCGGGGCTCATCCATGTTGTAGAGTTTATCAGTACTTCATTCATTTATGTGGCTCAATGGTAGTCCATTGTAGTCTGAATACCCCAAGTTTTATTTGTCCATTCATCAGTTGATGGACATTTGGGTTGTTTCTGCTCTTGACTATTACGAATAATGCTCCTATAAACATTTTATACAAGTTTGCATGTGGACATATGTTTTCAGTCCTCTTGGGTACATACCTAAGTGTGGAATTGTTGGGTCACATGGTAACTCTGTGTTTGTCATTTGAGGAATTGCCAGTCTTCCACAGCAGCAGTGTCATTTTGCTGTATCATTCTTCCAGCAGCAGTGTGTGAGGATTCTAATTTCTCCACATTCTTTCCAACACTTGTTATTATCTGTCTTTTTGATTATAGCTATGCTAGAGGGTGCAAAGCTGCATCTCACTGTGTTTGATTCATGTTTCCCTAATGACTAATGATGTTGAGCATCATCTCATGGACTTACTGTCCATTTGTAGATATGCTTATTTAAATGTTTTGCTCCTTTTAAAAAATTGGTTTTTTTTAAAAATAATTGAGTTGTAAAAGTTCTTTGTATATTATGAATGCAAGTCCTTTTTCAGACAAGTGATTTACAAATATTTTCTCTCATTTTGTACATTTTCTTTTCACTTTCTTGGTAGTATCTTTCAGAGCACAAAAGTTTTTAATTTCAATGAAACTCATCTTTTTTTTTTAATTCTTTTTTTTGGGGGGGTGGTATGTATCATATTTAAGAAAGTATTGCCTCATCCAAAGTCACAAGATCTATGCTTAAGGTTACTTCTTAAGAGTTTTAGGTCTTTACATTTAGGTCTTTGACACATTTTGAGTTAATATTTTTATATGATGTGAGGTAAGGATCCAACTTTTCATTCTTTTGCATGTAGCTATCCAGTTGTCTCAATACCATTTGTTGAAAAGACTATTCTTTTGCCATTAAATTGTCTTGGCATCCCTGTTGAAAGTCAACTGAGCATAAACATAAGGAATTATTTTTGGAATCTCACTTCTATTCCATTGCTCCGTGTATCCATCCTTATGCTAGTACCACGTAGTCTTGATTCCTGTAGCTAATAGGATGTCTTGGAATTGGGATATGTTAGTCTTTCAACTTTGTTCTTTTTCATGACGATTTTGGTTGTTCTGGGTTATTCTGCTTTGTATTTCCATAAGAATTTTAGGATCATTTTGTTAATTTTTGCAAAAAAGTTGATTGACAGTTTGATAGAGATCACGTAGATTTTGTAGAATGGTCTGAGGAGTGTTTCCTTGCAGTGGTTTCTAGGCTGCTGGCTTTCACTGTAATTATGGCTATTAGTTTTCAAGGCTACCATGGGGCTGGCGAGAGGAGATGGGTACAGGACAAGTTAAAGTACCACTATCTTTTCTTACCAAGATTCAAACATTTTTTTCTGGAATGAAGACTCTACACAGTGTTGCAAGACTTTGGTTAACTCTCAGAGCTCTTAAGAGTGTATTTTATTTAAAAAAATTTTTTTTGCCAGTGTTCTTACTGCTTTGATGGAGGAAAGGATTTTCAGAGGTCTTTATTCCACCATTTCTGCTGATGTCACTGTCAAATCATCCACTTTTACAACCGAACTACAGAAATACATGGACTTAGGGAATGGAAGTCCTGCACATCAGTTCTGGCTTAGTCATCTATCAGCTGGTGACCCTGGGAAAGTTACTCAACCCCTTAGAATCTCAGCTTTTTCTTCTGTCAAATGAAGCTCCATTGCAGGATGTGCAGGAATGTTAAGTGACATACGAGATTGCAGTGCAAACTCTGAGAGCTCTGTGTGTATATATATTTTTCTTGTCTATGCTTCAAGGTGAAGTTCAGTAATACCAATATGCATTGACCTTTCCTTCTTCTGGATCTCAGGATCCCTAACAACTGATCACTTCCTCTTGATGTCCATGGCTCCCTAGATGGGAACTTCTCTTTTCATTCTCCATGATGAATAGACTTTCCAGTGACTCCATGATTCCTGCCTCTTAGTATTCAGACCTGTGTCTAGTCATCTCCCTTTGAATGTGGGTAGAATCTGTGACTTGCTTCTAACCAGCAGGACATGGCAAATTGATGGGATGTTTCTCCTATGATGTTACATTATATATGACTCTTGCTACTAGACTTGCTCTTTTCTCCTTTGCTGGCTTTGAGGAAACAAGCTTCCGTGTCATGCGATGCATACTATGGGAAACAGCCACATGGCAATGGACTGCAGGAGCCTCTAGAAGCTGAGGGTGACCTTTGGCCAAGAGCCTTGTTTTGTGGCTGCCAGGAAATGAATTCTGCCAACAATGTGAGTGAATTTGGAAGCAGATCTATTAGCAGTCAGTGACTTTTACAAGAACCCCAAAGCCAGATAGAACAAGCAAGATAATCCCTACTTAGGGAAAAAGATGCTGAGGTAGTTAGCTTGTCTGATTCTTACTGCTCACGTATGAACAAGGTATCAGAAAACATTAAGGAATCTAGGTTGTCTTCCTGCTGGAAAAACAGTAAGAAGATGAGAGACTATCTGGTCCTTTGCAGACAAATCACAAAGTTTCCTCTACCCCCTCCCTGTGGTTGGACAGCAATTCATTCAATTCTCAGCCCTCTCATGGCCCCTGGTGCTGGTAAGGCCTGGCCGCAGGAAGTAACCAGTGGCCTCAGCTCTCTCAGATAACCCTCAGTGCCAAGGAACATCAAACACACGTGTCCCGGGGCGCGGCACCAGCAGGCACCTGCTCACACTCTCCTCAAGCTGCATGTGGAGGAAGTCTGGGCTCCCACACTGAGCAGTGCATCACGACACCTGTCTAGTGGAGTCAGGGCCCTTCCAGCTGTCTGGGACATGACTCCCCCCCACCCCGCCACGTTCTTACAAACAATGTATGTCTGGGGAGGCCAGCTGTGCTCTGCCAAATGACAAATGGCCCCTGAAGGCAGTGGAGATGAATGAATTTGATGAGCTATTATCCCGACTGCTCTGGTCTCAGCCTGGCTGCTGTGGGCTCTACTGCCTGCATCTTCGTACGCGCAGGCGCAGCTCCAGGTAGAGTACTGGCTTTGTCCCACAGCAGGTGCCATTCAGTGCTTCCCTGCAGCGCTTCCTGGATCCCATCACCTGGCAAGTTAGCATGGAAGCTGGTACAGATAGATGTCAGTGTGCCAGCAGGCTGGCAGAGGCCCCCCTCAGGGCTGTTGCTTGTAGTCTGCGATGAGAGGAGTGCTGTGTGCCAGCCCTGAGTGTTCTCGGGGCTTTGGAGCCAGCTCAGGGCCTGCCATGCCTTTGTGATGCCTTAACTGCAACAACTAGGGCCACTGTGGGCTTATGGGATGTCCTACATGCCCCATTATCCTGCTTCAAAGCCTGCAAATGTATGTGAGTTTCTTTTTCTGGTGAGAGCATCACGGTTTCCATCGTGTTCTCTCATCAGTGGTTACTGAGAGGTCTTCCCCAGGTTCTGTTTGAAGCACTTCACATATATTAACACCCTTTAATTCTCCTACACTGAGGTAGGTATTATTACATTTATTTTACAGATGAAGAAATTGAGGGCTGGAGATAGTAAGGTACTTGTTTAAAGTTGCCCATCGAGGAAGGAAGGAGAGTAAAGATTCAGGCTCACGTTGGGCCACAAGAGCATCTGTGACTCCAAAAAATGGTTGCAAAGCCTTGTTGGAATGAGTCCATTTGAAAAATAATATTACTCCCCCTTTCAGCAGCTCCAGACATAGTTCTCGCTCACAACGTCCTTGTGTCTCTTCCCATCCACCCCTGGATGCACGGCATGTCCTTTATAAGTGACTTGTTCTAGGACTATTTCTGTATTTTTAAAGTTTCCCTTTTCCCTACTTCCTGCCCTTCCTTTCCTTCTTCTTAAGTGTTTAGAGTAAGAATTGAAAGTATATAGTTTGATGGAGTTTTTCATATGTAAGCATGCTCGGAACCACTACTCAGATCATGATATACAATTGAAGTCAGTAGACTGTTTCTGTGGAGGGCCAGGTAGTAAATAATTAAGGCTTTGCAGACCTACATGTCTATTGACAATGACTGGATAAAGAAGATGTGGTGCATAAGTACACTGGAACATCAGTCAGCCATAAAAAAGATGAAATAACGCCATTTGCAGCAACATGGATGGACCTAAAGATTATCAGACTAAGTTAAATAAGTCAGAGAACAGCAAATATATGATATCTTTCATATGTGGAATCTCAAAAAAATGATACAAATGAACTTATTTACAAAACAGAAGTAGGCTTACAGACATAGAAATCAAACTTATGGTCACCAAAGGGGAAAGAGGGCTGTGGGGGGATGGGGGAGGGAAAGTCTTTGTTTGTAATACTCCTTCTGTCATTGCCTGTGTGTAAATAAATCGGCCTGGTTGCGTCCCGAGAAAACTTTACCAAATCAGGCAATGGGTCAGATTTGTCCCATGGCCGGAGCTTGCTGGATCTTGTCATGGAATATCCCCAGCGCTTCATAGTGCTCCCTTGTACCCTTTCATAATCAAAAAGTCACCCTCCCCACCATCCAGAGGAAACTACTATTTTGACATCTGTTGTCAATATTTTTTTTTCCTGTTCTTAGACTTGGTGTAAATGGAATGATTCTGTACATACTCCTTTGTGTCTTGTTTTTTTTCCACTCAACATCATGAGTGTGCGATTCATTCATAGCAATGTTTCATTTATATTTGTTATCATTGCCTTGTAGGATTCCACTGTGTGATTCTACTGTAATTTTTTTTACTCCATTTTCCTGTTGATGAAAATTTGGACGGTTTTCAATCTGGGGCCATTTTGAATACTCCTAGAGGTGAAAAAAATTCTTCAGTTCCTTCTGAGGGGCCTACAACAAGGCGAACAAAACTCTGGATAATGTCTTGATTGGTTAGCATGTTGACTAAGTTAATAAATTGCCCTGGTGAATTCTTTGAAAACACATACCTGAATAGATGCAGGGTTCGAGTCCCCTCCCACCTTTCCGTATTCTTGTTTAGAAAAAGTAAGGATATTTTTTCAGTGACCATTTAATGAGTGCCTGCTTCAAGGTGCAAGGCAATGGATTTGGAACCCGAAGGCCCACTCTATCACCCGGGAGATCCAAACCTTTAGTTGTAGTAGGTGACCTTTCTGAACCACTGTCCTCACCTGTGAAGTGGTGGAGTCCAATATGTGAGAAGAAAAATGCGGGTGAACTGTAAATGGCTATTCACATGTGAGACAGTGGCATTCTTGCACATAGATATAAAAATAGTAGTCTCTGTCCTCAAAGAGGACCCAGTGCAGTAAAAATAACCACCACAAAGTGTGATATGTGATCATGTCAAACAATCCACCCTGAGGAGGCTTTGCGCTTGGACCAGCCACAGTGCAGTGGGGGTGATGAGAATGGCTGGGCCACCAGGGTTTGCTGACGGACTGAACACAGGGTGTGAGAGGAAAGAATCAAGGATGAGTCCAGGGCGTTTTGCCTGAACCACGAGACCAATAGAGTTGCCACGGACTGGAGTGGGAAGACTGGAAGGAAGAGGCTTATTCTGAGCTGTACTGTGTGGACAGACAAGGTTTCCTTAAGAATGAGCCACAACAAATTCTGAAAGGAAAGTCCATCTCCTACAAAGAGGAGCTGGGGAGAACTCTGGGGAGTCAGTTAACCAAAGCTAAGGATGTAGGGAAAATAAACAAAACCGCATGAATAATGGTGGCAGGTCTTGTGGACCAGCTGACAACATGGCGGCTGTCCTGTGTGCTCAGGGAGACAGCTGGAGGTTTTCGAGCCATGGGACCTTACAGCCTTGGGAACAAGTCAGTGAGGGTTTAGGGACTCTGAACCTCTTCTTCCGGCCAGTTTGCTCAGTGAGTTAGTCTTTGAGAGGTACCCAAAAGTACTGTTGAAACTACCTTGAAAACTGAAACAAGTAACTGCTGTTGTGTTAATTCCCATATAGCCCATGTTGGCCCTGTAAGCCACGGCAGGAGTTGTTTTGGGGTATTTTATTGTGGCTGTAGGAACTGAAGTGGGGAGGCCATGCTTAGAATTACAGAAGCACTCCTTTCGTCAAATAATTCAAGAAACGAGGGTGTCCACGGAAAGCCAAGCATGAGAGAAAATTTAAAGCAAAATAATACATAAACCATGATGTCCAAAGACCTGGGTGTGGCTCTTACCGAAGCCGCACAATCAGGGCACTATCTTGGGCAGGTTACCCACGGAGCTCAGCGCCGCATTCACCTACAAAGCCAAGGTGGTTGTCCCTTCTCGACCTTCCTTCCAGGGCTGCATTGAAAGTACAATATGAAGCCGTAACTCAAACCCTCTCACCTGCTGCAGTGCACTAATCAGTTCGCTTGTCAGAGCACTGAATTAGGGCAGCAGGCCTGCTCTCCTTTGAGCCCCCTGCTCATTCCCTTCCTAGCCAGCCAGTCTGTTTCCAGACTCTTGAATCGGCGGCTTGCGATTCTGCAGGTCGCTGTGAGCACAGGGCTGGGAGCGGCAGAGCGAAGAGCGTAAGCCCGGGGCTCATCCTGGAGGGAGGCGCTGGGGCAGCAGCGGCTTCCTTTCTGCAAATGGAACCTGGCAGTTTAATCTGAGGTTCTTGCCTTTAGGATTCTCTTCTGAGACCCCTGAGGGGGTCCCAGGGCACCTTTTCTTTCCAAGCTGTATGCCAATCATGGCCAATTATCTATCTCTGTGAAATGTGAGGAGCTGGCTTTGACATCTTGGAAAGTGGGGGATGATTCTCTTCTTTCTGTTTTGGGGGTGCCCTGTCGTACCCTCAGGCAGGCCCGCAGCAGCCCTGAACGCCCCCGGAGGACCCACAGCCGCCCTGGCCTCGGTGGCTCCCCATTTCAGAAGAGGCCTGAGGGCAGAGCTGGGCCTTTTTATTGTCTTCACTCCTGGGCTTCTCTAGGCCTTGAGGAAGAACCTTCTGGAAGCAGACACGTCTGCCTGTGGCAGTGTATGCATAGTAATCACCATCCTCTCTAGCAAGTTACCCAGTGCCTCATAATTGAAAAGGAAAACACTAAAGCATTTTAATAAACATTTAGGGGTTTCTAGGAAGGGGTGGTTGATAGTTAAGAGCACGAAATTTGGCCTCAAATGAAACTGAGTTCAAATCTCAGCTCTGCCATTTTATGGAAGAGGGGCGACCTTGGACCAGCCGCTCGCTTCACTGTGTCAGCCTCATTTCCCTTGTCTGTGACGTGGACACAACAACTCCTGCCCCGTAGGATTACTGTGTGGATCATGCAACCCATGTAGATGATTCCAGCTGTGCTTGCTACATGGTAGATGATCAAGAGATAATGTTTTGAAAATGAAAGGTAGGCAGGAACTGAAGTCATGCTCCCCCTATCTCCAAATTAGCTGAAATGCAGGACCATGGGTAGATTCAAACTGTGCTAGAGAATCAAGTGGTCAGCTGACTCTGGACTTGTCCGTGTGACTCACTTTGGCTAACAGAACAAAGGCAAACATGGCAACGTAAACCGAGACTTGGAAACCACTCCTGCATTACTGCTTGCTCTCTCCTGTGGCTCGTGGAGCCACATCCAGCAGCAGCCCTGTGAACGAGCCTGGGGGATCCTGCTGGAGGGCAGGAGACACAGGAAGAGAGGAGCTGTCTCAGCAGAGGGCACCCTAAATCAGCCAGCTCCCCGCTGGCTGGGCAGCTGGTGTAATACATGTGGGTGAGCCCAGCCGAGACAAGCGAAGAACCAGGAGCTGAGCCCAGCCCAGATCGCCAACCCCTGGAATCATGAGCTGAATAAGTAGTTGTGTTCAGCCAGGAAGTTTGGGGTGACTTATAATGTAGCTATAGATTCTTTATACACCAAGTCTTCAGAGACAGAGTTTTAGTGAAACCCCAGAAAGGATGAATTTGGGTTTTCCCCCCCTTGGGTCCAGGAACACAAGGCGTCCTTATGTCTGCTGATCAGAACTTTGCTGACCCAGCAACCTGGGCCTCACTGGGACACAGAGGAGTGCATCCACGACCTCAGGTGGAAACCTTTGCCTGGGAGGTTGAATAACAACCTCCCAGTGTCCAGCTGGAGCCCATGTATATCCCACGAAGTGTTATAAAGCCTCACTCATCAGTTGCAGCTTGAAATAGACATCCTAGATAGAACGATTGGCGCTGAGCTGAGTATAATCGATAAAGCACAGCTCACAGGAGAGCGTCATTTTAGACTTAATTAGGGGTGGCTTGGCTGTTATACAGAGGCTATTTAGAGTCAGTAAATGAGTTCAATTTGATTTTTTATTTTCAGCCTGGAAAGTTGGGCTCTGTCCTTGCTCAACTCCCAGAACTGGGGAAGAGACTTTAAGATTAAGTACATGAGACTGAATTTACCCTCTGAAAGGTGATCTCAGGGAAGCTGAAAGGACAGTGAGGCTGAAAGGAACTGGAGAGTGAGCTGTGGTTGGGTCACTCCCAGGGGCACTCAGGGATGGGTGATCAGAAACTAGGCAGGACTCCTCACCTGGCAGCCTCTTCTGATCTGGACCATTTTCTGAGCACTGTGACCAGCACAGTTCCCACAGGAGAGGAGGGAAAGTTTGCACGTGCTAAGTGCCATCAGCTTTCTCTTGCCCAGGCTTGGTGGGAGGCTGAGGAGCAATGCCACTTTACCCTCACAGTGTGAGCATGCAGTCCTGACGACCACCACCACCACCTGCTGAAGAGGCATGAACACTGGCTCTGTCACTTATTAACTCCTACCCTTGGGCAGACTTTTTAACCTCTCTGCCCCTTGATGTTTTCCTCTCCCCTCTGCAGGAACATTTCCCGAGCACTCCTTATGAACTCCACTTTTTGTTAGGTTCTTGGGGAGATAAAAATATAGTTAAATTATGATCTGGTTCTTGTCTTGGGGGTTCTTTGAGCATGGCTGGGAAGCCGAAGTGGGGTGGGCACAGGTGGGGCCCTGGGAGGAAAAAGAACTGTGTGGGATGGAGAGATGGTAAGAGTAGAGAAGTCAGGACTCCATAAGCTGTGGGAGCCTCCAAGCTGAGGGAGGTGTTAGGCAGAAACCAGCTCCGAAGAAGGCCAGTTAAGCAGGAGATGGGAAAGGAGCAGTGTAGACTCCGGCTGGAATTGCAGGGTGTGTTCAGGGGAAGTAAGAAGACCAGCCTTGCAGAGCAAAGTACTTGGATTGGCAGTGGTGTGTGGCACACAGGACTCACTGGGTCATTTTAGGAGGGTGTGTGAAAGTATAAGCCATGAACTGCATTCTTCCTCTTTCTTGCTTAGGTTGCCCTCAGTGTGATGACCCAGAAGGAGCGTTGTTTTGTTTGCTTTGATAAAATCTTCAAAAGGAAAGGTGATGACAAAGTTGTTCCCAGGAGAGATGTTCTCCTTTCTTCTTTCATTTTTTAAATCATACTTGTAGCAAGTGTTACTATCAAACTCCAATCATGGGGCCAGAGACCCTTGCAGTGTTAATGAGAAACTCGCCCCTCGTGTTGGGGTACCACACTATCCCCACTTGTCAGTTCATCGGCCAAACAGTGGCCTCAACTTCAAGCTCTAACCATGAGCGGAGGTGTTCTCTTTTCTTAAGGGATTAATCAGAAAGTGGTCGGAAACACATTGCCGACCATGCGGACTGCAGGAGGCAGTGTCCATTAGAACGCAGAACCTGTCCTCAAAGACAGAGCTGTTCTCCAAGAGACAGGCTGGGAGCTTTATCAGGTGACTCTCCTTCCGACCTCTGACACTTGTAGGGTGCCTTCCCCAAGTTTGCACTTCCTGCCGGTTCTCTGAAGAAATGTCAAGGACAAAATGTTTTCTTTTCTTTCAGGTTTTGGAGTCTGCGTTCTTTTGGGTGGGGGGTGCTGTATCGTCTTTATTAATGTGGGGTGGCCATCTGTTCTACCTCCATGCAAACGTACCAGGGGAGAACTGGTCTGGACACATCAGACTCAAGACATTTCCAAACAAGTTTTGGCTAGCAGGTGGGAACCACTCAAAAGCTGTGCTTGAATCCAACGCGGTGTAGCTGTCAGCATGAGAGGTGCATCGGGGATACGCTCTTGCTTAATAATTCCCATAACACTTCTTTACAGCTCTGATGTTGGTGTTTGAGAACAAACATTAAAAAAGTACTTTGGAGCAAAAGTGACACTTTAAGTATCGGAGTGATGATGGCCGTGGTTCTAAGCCACCAGGACTGAAAGTCCACATTGCCAAATACTCAGAAGTCACGTGAAGACTCCAGGACAAGGCAAGGCTGATTGACAGGTGTGAGTGGATGAGGATACTGCCCTGCCTTCCTCCAATTTTCCTATCAATTGGTCAATAACAGGTTGGTCATAGCATATAAAACTTGAAAAAGGCGGACATAACTTACAGAATTAGAAAAAGAAAAGGAAAAAGTATTCATGGCCACCTGGGCAGAAGCTTCGCTCCAAGAGTCTGACTGTCTCATTTTTTCATAAAAAAGATGAGAATAAATATTGATTCCAAAGAATTCTGGGTTCCCATTTTGAAAGAAGAACAGTTTCTTCTTTTCTCAGGATTATTGAAGAGGCTATTAATACACAAAAGTAGGCTCTCCAGATCCCTTCTGTCCCTTGTCCTCCCAAACCGGCTGAAAAGAGGAAGACAGTGGACAAACCAGACAGTGGAGGCAAGGGTGGGGGCTGCGTCCTCCCACTGGTCCTCATGTGCACCCCACCCTTCCATCCCCAAGACCTCCTGCAGGCACCTGACTAAAGAAAATAGAACAAGCCTCGCGTATGTGATTTTGCGTTTTTAATTTAGTGAGTCTATTTGAAACCACAACTAGAGGCCAGACTCTGGCTTGGTCATAGTGGTAACTATTTTTTTTCTTAAAATAAGTCAAAAGCAATTGGCCAAGGAAAATCTGCCAATTCACGGATCACACCTCTACTGGCCTGAGCCCTGAGAAAATGCTTCCCCCGGACAAAGCAGTGGGCTTTCCCTGCAGGCAGGTCATGAGCAAGCCTGAGAACAAGATGCCGGTCAGCGGCTCACGTCCCCTCCCCCTCACTAAATTTGTTTTCCCTTCTGACATCTCAATAGGAAAGTGGTGAATTTATCATTCTATGTAAGAACCATGAAGATATTCAAACTCTTTGCCTCGGGAATTTTATTTTTAAAAATATTTTCTAAGTAAATAATTCTAAATATTGAAAACGTGGCATGCATGGGTGATGGTCCTCAAACTTTATTGATGGGAAAGCAATTTGCAAATAATTTAAATGGCCAACAAAAGAGAAATAGTTCATAGCACGTCCACCTGAGGGAATGTTATGGAAAGTGAAAGTGTGTTTATTTGTATCATAAGAACATTTTTTGTATTATAATGATGATTTAAAAGTGGAATACCAAATACTGGCAGGAAACAAACAAAAAAGAAGGCTATAGAAAAGCCTAATGCACACATTGTTGTTATTCTGGGGCTAATGGGATTATGAGTGAGTGTTTTTTCCTTCTGCCATTTCCTTTTCCTTTTATTTTTCTTCCATAATCATGCATGCCTTTTAACTAGAAATAACATTTTTATGAAAAATGTTTAAGAAGTAGGAAGAATAAAACTCCCTCTGAAATTATCTTTATTCCTTTACTCAGGAAAAGAACTGCCATTGTTACGTCCTTTTTCTGGGGTGGTTATGTATCAATCTTTTCCTGGTTAGGGTGTGATTTCTTTCCTTCTGGGCCCCTGGCTGCTTTGAGCTATGAAAATCCAAGGATTGTGACCAAGAACTCAAACAAGTTTCTCCTTCTTAAGTTGGCTGCGTGGTTTTTTCTTGAACTGCCTGTTTATTCTAGAACACACCGAGATCTCTGGGAGCTCTGGAAAGTGCTGTGAAAGGGTGAAGTAAGGAACTGCTATTCAATCCATCTGACTTGGACAAACATTCATGAAGTAGCTCGCCCTCACAGCAGAGCTGTACAAGGATGGTTTCTGGGGACTAATGCATAGTACAAAAGGCGTGCGGCCGACCCCTGGCTCTGTCGCCAGGTAGAATGTCAGCATCCTTAGAGACGAAGAGATGAGTTTTATTTAAGGGTCAGGGGACATGGAAAACCGTCCCAGAGGGTGAAGTGCAGAACTAACCCCAAGATCAGTCCAGCACAAGCAGAAGGCCGTGTGCCCAGGAGCCTGGGAAGAGAGAGGTTGAGGCCACAGTGGGGGAGTCCTCGAGTGTCTGGGTGGGAGCCTGGACTTTATTTGTAGGTCGTGGAGAGTGAGTTTTGAAGCAGAGGTGTCACAGAGTTTCACCTCCTCTTAGGAAGTTAACTGGTGCAGAGATTCTAGTCTGGTGACCCTCAGGCTGGATGGGATCAGCAGGAAGGGTTGGCTTGGTTCCAAGATATTTTGTCTTTAATGTTTTCAAGACAGAGATTTAACATTATAAAAATAATTCAGATTTCACACTTTTCTTTTAGGAAAAAAAAAAAAAAAGGAAGGAGATTTGTGAGTACCAGGCCACACTTCTCTAGTTTTTTTTTTTTACAATCCTTGCTCCCTACTCTTGTGTATTTTGTCACTGCTGTGGGCTGTCTTGCTGGGGACATTGGCTGGGAGAGCCATGGAGGAGCCACTGCTGTGCTTTTCACTATGCCAGCCATAAACGTTTGTATCTATTTAAATTAAAATTAAAAATTTAAATTTAAAAACTCAATTTCCCAGTCACACGAGCCACATTTCTGGTGCTCACTGGTCATATGGGGTTCGTGGCTGCCACATTGGACGGGGCGGACACAGAACATTGCCAACATCACAGAAGTTCTAATTGGACAGCGCTGGTATTGGGGTGAACTGGGACGCCCCCACAGCAGTCCAGGGGAGGAACAGCAAGGGCCCTAAAATAGGCAGTGGTGATGGAAATGGAGCAGGTTGGCGCTCCTCTCTAGAGCGCTATTTTGGTTAGCGTCTCGCCGACACAATTAGACTGAAGTCTGCTGCAGAGTGCATTTTGTCAAGTGCTTGAAAGTACATTTTTGTTGCTTGTGGGACAACGCTTGACAAGTGTTCCAGGAGTACGTACTGTGTGTATTCAACACCACAGATCATTTTCACCCTCAGTTGGTGTCTCTGAAATACTTACTTTTTGGTGTCTGAGAAGCCAGAAGAGCTAAGTGCTGTAAATGCTCATGAAAGCACCACATGGGAAGGATTTTGAGTGCTGCTGGAGATGCTGCTTCAAATATCAGCAGCATTATTATTCTCAAAAATAGTAGCAAGAGGCTTCTATTTGTGACCTCCATCTATTAAGATTCCAGGCAGAGGGAGCTTGCTGGTAATGACAAGAGCAGTTCTGCCGGATTTATCATCCCCAGTCCTGATTCCTCACGTGTGCTGCTGTGAGGCTCAAGGACCTGAGGATACAGGATTCTCGCCAGAGTGCATGTCGCTTCCCAGCACTCAGAGATATGCCAGCGCCAGCAGAAGAACCAAGGGCCTCTCAGCTTGACCCTGCTGAGTTCCTCTATAGGAATCGCAGTCTGGGCACAGCCTGGTAAGTGAGAGGTGGTGCTCTTTAAGTTGGCTGATGCAAATAAATGTCAGGAGTTGTGTGCTGGATGAAGAATGGACAAAAAGGATGCTTTTGAGAGTCACTGAATTCCAAAACAGGAGAGCTAGCAAATAATTACGGTACTCCTAGGGGATCAGACTCCTCATCCTTTCATGTGACTCTCTGCAGGGCCAGTGGTATCCTCTTGTGAACCTTTCCAAGTAAAACACCCAGGGACTCAGCTCTCTGAATCTTCTTTGTTGGGGAAGAGTGAACTCCATTCTTCGGCCTAGTGAACCTTCTTTCAGTGGATAAGATGATTATTATTTTTGCATAAACAATATTCATCACAAAAGCTTGAAAATATTTTCTTTTTTTGAAGAAAATAATTTTATTCTCCCAATGATTTTGCACATCTTGGTCTCCCTTCATTAGGAAAAATGCCTAGAAACATCGATCATAGATTATGGATTCTCCCTCACTCTTACGTCCAATAGGGAACATGACATTTAAAATGTTATTTCAAAGTTTTAATAGTTAAAGTTTTATTGAAGTAGAGTATGCTTCCAGAAATGTGCACCAATGGTAAATGTCTAGATCGATTAATTATCACAAAATGATGACACTGGCGTATCTGACACCCAGGTCAAGACGAGGAGCGTGATCAGCTCTGCAGAAGCCCCCCATAGTCCATCCCATTACTGTCCCTCCCTCATCTCTCCCTGAAGATGACTATTATCCAGAAATATAACATCATGATTTGTTTTACTTGTTTTATTATATATCATATGATATGTACTTTTTTTTGTGGTTGGCTTTTCTCAGTTCACGGTATGTTTGTGAGATTCACGTGTATCATTATATAGAACATTCATTTTCATCACTGTGGGGTATGTTATTGCATGAATGTAATAATTACTTACCCATCTCACTGTTTACAGACATTTGGGTTCTTACCAGTTATGCTATTACAAACAATGCTGCTGTGAGCATTCTTGTATGTGTTCTTTCGTTCATGTGGAATCACTGGGTCATGGGGTAAATCTATGCTCAACTTTATGAATACTTTTCATCAGTCTTCCAAGGTGAATGCACCAACTTGCATTCTGGTTGCTCTGTATTCTTCTGAGCCCTTGGTATTATCAGTCTGTAAATTTTTAACCATTCCAGAGTGTGTGTAGGGGTATCTTTAAGTGGTTTTAGTTTGCAATCTTTTGCTGATAAATGAGGTTGAACATGTGTTTACTTTTTCATGTATTTACGAATTGTTTGGATAGCCTTCTTGATTAAGTGACTACTCAAATATTCTTTCCATTTTCCTATTGGGTTTTCTGCCTTTTACTTAGTGATTTGTAGGAACTGTTTACATAGTTTAAATATGAGCCCTTTATCAGTTGTATGTGTTGAAAATATCTTCTCCCACCCTGTGATTTACCATTTCACTTTCTTCATTTTCTTTCTTTCTGTTTTTTAATGGAGGTGCTGGGAATTGAACCCAGGACCTCATGCACGCTAAGCATAGGCTCTACCACTAAATTATACCCACCTCCTCCCTGGTCATTTCACTTTCTTAATGGTGTCTTTTGATGAACTTAACAGCTTTTTCCTTATGACTAGTGTGTTTGTGTGCTCTTAAAATAATCTTGGCCTACTCTAAGGATATGAAGATATATTCTTTTCTGGGTTTTTGAACAGCATTATTACTTTACTTTTCTCATTTAGATTTACAATCCACATGAAATTGATTAATTGATTTTGTACATCATTTTTCACTGTTTCTGTATGGATATTAATATTTTGTTTAAAAGACTCATTTTCTTCCATTGTGGATATTCAGTGGATTCAGTCCCATTTGATGAAAAATCCATTCTTTTTTTTCCGCTGCTCTGTTCTGCAAATTTTGCCATAAAACAAGTGTCCATTGATGTATGGGTCAGTTTCTTTTATGCCCCATTGCTCTGACTGTCTATTCTTGTCTACTTGTTACCATAGGCTTGGAATATTTTTTTATATCTGGGAGAGTAAATCATCCCACTTTTTTCTTCTTGTTCAAGGTTGCTTTGGCTTTGAGGCCCTTTGCACTTGCTTATAATTTAAAAATAAGCTTGTAAGTTTTGAAATAAACACAGACAGTTGGGATATGGTTTGGTATTGCATCAAATCTATAGGTAAACAGAGAAAATTTACATCTTTACAATATTGTCTGACAAACTCATCTATTTGGATATTCTTTAATTTCTCTCAATATGATTTCATGGTTTTATGGGCTAGATGTCTCAAACCTCTTTTATTAGATTTATTCCATGGAGTTCCCATCTCAAAGGGAAATCATTTATCGTTTCACCATCAAGGATGATGTTGGATGGCTTTTGGGTATGGTTTTCCTTTGTTATGAAATATCCTTTACCAGATTAAGGCAAGAAAACATGACATTTCAACATTTTGCCATGTTAGCTTTAATCCTGGGTATTTTTAAAGGACCTAAAATATGCTGTTGAAGTTTCAGCTGTGCAGGGTTGAGCACAGTCTGTTTCGCTCATCCTCTGTGCTCCATTCTGCTCCGCCCCTGAGCTGGAGAGAGAGAGGAGAATGATGGTGTGGCTGAAGACTGAGGACTTTAGAAGATCTGGGAGATAATCCCTGGGAAACCCAGAATTATTTTTAATAATTGAAGACAGTCTGGTGTTCTCATATAAAGGGTGAGAGAAAGAGCAAAGAGATACTGTGACAGACTTATGCATGTAACAAAAGCCTGCCACATTTGTACTTTTAACATCCCATCTGTTATTTCATTGTGTCTCTATAGCCAACTTAGTTTCAATACAGTGAAATTTTACAGAAAAATAGATGAGCCAATTGTCTAACATCATAGAACTGGAAGAGGATAAGTTGGAACAAAAAATTGGGTCTCCTTGATTCCTGGTTCCTCTGATTGGAACCTAAGAGCATTTAAAACATCCAAAATACAGAAACTATCCTAGGTCACCTGAAAGGAGACTGTTATGCTAGAATATGCAGGATATAAGGATATAACATCAGTTTACAAAAAGTGCCTCTTATAAAGCCATGACTCATCCTCAAATCAAGCTGTTGTGGAGGACTGCAGGTGGGGAACCTCCACCGCCCCCCAGGAGGAAATGAGTTCATTTGTCTTTCTTTCCTCTTCCTCCTCTGCTCTTCCCTGTGTGACTTGCTCTGGTCAAAGAAATGTGAGCAAAGGGGATCAGTGTCACTTCCAGATGAAAGTATTTCATGGCCAGTCCTTGGCTCCACAACCCCATTGTCATGGAGACCATGGGGGCTCAGGTTGACATGGAGGTGCCAGGAGGTGGAAGCCAACGTAGAGTTCTGAAAATTCCTGGAGAGTCACCCATGCCCCCAGCAGGTTTTATGTGAGTAACAAAGAAACATCTTTTTAAGCCCCTGAGATGTGTGGGTTGTTTGTTACTGCAGCATAACCTAGCCTATTCTGACTGATACAGCAGACCAAACAAGGTCTGCTCCTGGCCCAGCCAACCCTCAGCTCTGTGGTTTCCATTTTCTCCTGCTGTGGTCCTGGATCAGTCAGGATGCCCCTGCTTTCAAGGAGCAGCTCTCCTCAATTCAGCTGATGGAGGAGAAGGGAGAAAGAGACATGGAGACCATTGTAGCCTTATGTCCAGACATGATTGCCAATCCCAAGTTAACATTAATAACAATGCTTTGGTTTTCCTGATTTTAGATGTTGCCCACATTCCTTGGCTCATATCCCCATTCCATCTTCAAAGCCAGCGGAATCTTCATCACATCACATCACATTAAAAAAAAGTGCTTTGATCCCACAAAGTTTCTTTTGTCTATTTCTGAAACAACTAAGACTTTTGCTTCTCAAACTGTGATCCATGGACCAGCAGTGTCAGTACCATCTGAGAGCTTGCTGAAATGCAGAGTCTCAGCCCTGCAGCCCTTCTGCATCATGATCCACATTTTAAAATCCAAGAGATTGGTATGAACATTTCAGTTTGGGAAGCACTGGCTTAAACTTGGCGGTGAGGAGAGAGGAGTGGTTCGGTTCTCCACCACCCTCAGGGTGAATGAATGATCGCCCTGCCCTGATCTCTTGACCCACCATTCCTTCTTTTGAACCCTGCACAGACTCCTGCCACAGCTTCCATAATAGAAGGTGAATCTTGAGGTTTCTGGTCTCTGATTATGTTGGTCCTCCTTTGCATCATATCACGTCAGAAGTGAGCCCAGACATAAAAAATGGAGATATCACCCCATTCTTCTTCTTGGTGTGATGGTATGATCGCCTGGACGCATGTGGGAAAGGCAGCCTGGAGGTTTTTCCAGTTTCCCCATCTCCTGCTCTTCACCTTGCTCAGGCCCTGTGTAAACAGATGGATTTGGCAAGTCCAGGGCTGCTGCTTCTCCATCCTCATGTGCCCTCTCATTTCCTCCCTGGCCCCAGTCCCTGCTTCTGCCCTTCTACAGTCCCTACAAAGGGGTGCCAGGGACAAGGCAAAACTTTTCCCTGGCCCTGCTCCCAAATGACAAGAAGCCAAAAGCTGAGTCAGGAAGTATGCTGAGCAGAAGCTGGGGCTGATGCTCTGGGAGCCCAGGCTGGGTCTGCTGGTGTGAGGTTATTAGATGACAAGGCACAGGCTTGTCTTTGCCGTTCCAGCCCCCTGCCCTGGGCTGGCCTCGCTCTTGGCATCTCCTTCCTCGCTCTCCACATGCTGTTGGCAATCTGACGCTGGGAAATTGCCAACGAGAGGCTACCATCTACTGCTCGGAGCTGCTTCCTCCCTGCTGTTCGTGAGAGCATGACCTGACATGACCTGATGCCTTCCACAAAGAGTGACTTTCATCTAGGCTGTGCCTTGGGCTCTGCAGTGGGGGCTGCTGAACCAAGGGCCAGGAGGGAGGGGAGGAGATCTGGCTACAGCAACAGATGGAATCTGGCCCAGGGCGGATGTCGAGTGCCTTCTTCAATATGCCTTTTCCCTTTTAATCTCCTCTTGAGCAGAGCTGATCAATTAGAGCTGTAATTATTTTAATCTTCCTCTCTGCTGTCCCTGTCTGACTGCCTGCCACTGCCCATCGACCCTTCTCGCTAACAACATGCTTAGGTGACAGCTTTGCTGAGGCAGCCCCGTCTTGCTAACAGGCCAAACAGTGACGCAAGATTGCCCAGCCAGGGACCATCACCTTTCCTGGCTGCCTGGCTTTTGGCAAAGCAACACTTCTGAGATGATTTCTCCTTTGCAGAGGGAGTCAGCTCCAAGGATGGGTGAGAGAAATAAGGTATCAAAATGGTGGCTCTACAGCATTTATATCATGCATTTCAGCAGCAGCATTTTGGAATCAGAAAAAGCTGGTTCCTCTACCTGGGCCTCAGACTTTTCATCTCTGAGTCTCTGAGCCCTCATCTGTGAAATGGGTGTGGTCATAACTTCTTCAAGAGTTGTAAGGACTAGGCAAGGTGATGGAGATATGGCTCAGAGCATTCTGGGCCCAGTGGCAGCTGGCTAAGCAAGCTATTTTTTGTCCTTAGTTATGCCTGGATTTCCCTGTGACTGAGGTAAACAGAGCATCTCCCTGTCCCAGCATGGGTTGTAAAATGGGGAAAATAATACAAACTAGATGTCTTCAGAATATGTGAATGAAACTTTTTTTACCCCTGTAAATGCATATAAAGTGAAGGAGGCAGATCATCCATGGCCCACAAGACACAGACTTGCATGTTCTGGTGGGTGCTCAGCCAGATGAGCATCAGTTCATTTGGGATCTTGTGAGCTTAGTAGGAGTGGACTGACCTGGCGGAAGATTCTAAGCTCCAGCCTGTGAGTAATGCAAACTATTGTTGGCTACTTTCTTCATCTCACTCTCCATTTCCTCTTTTTTTTAATAGAGAATTACATTTTTGTTTTTTCGTTTTTTTCCCTTTTTTTTTTTAAATTGAAGTATAGTCAGTTTACAATGTGTCAATTTCTGGGGTACAGCATAATGTTTGCCATGTATATACGTACTTATATTTGTTTTCATATTCTTTTTCACTACTACAAGATATTGAATATAGTTCCCCATACAGAAGAAACTTGTTGTTTATCTATTTTATATGTAGTAGTTAGTATCTCCAAATCTTGAATTCCCAATTTATCCCTTCCCACCCGCTTACCCCTCTGGTAACTACAAGTTTATTTTCTGTCTGTGAGTCTGTTTCTGTTTTGTAAATAAGTTCACTTTTTTTTTAAAGATTCTACATATGAATGATACTGTTTGGTATATTCCGTTTTGTTCATCTCAGCATAACACAGGGAGATGAGTTAGGGGCTTGAATTACAACTGGGACAAGGTTTCTGCCCCTAAGATCTCACAGTCAAGGGTCAAGGGCAAACAGAAAAGCATAAGCGGGAATTATCATGGCAAGTATTAGGCAGACATAAACACTGATTCTGTAGAAAAACATACGAGGGGTCACCAACTTAGCCATTGAGGGTATACGAGGGAAGAGACATTTAGGGAAGTCACTGCAGAAGAGATGATTTCTCCTTCTGGGTAATTTTTAGATGTAATGAAAACAATCTTTAGTGTAATCAAGTATATCAGTTAGCTTTTGCTGCATAACAAACAATCTAGATACTAGTGGTTCCAAACAACAACTATTCAGTTCACCATTCTGGGGGTTGCTGGGTGGTTCTGTCTGGGCCAGCTTGGCTGATTTCTGCTGAGTGTGCTCCTCTGTGGTCCTCTGGCAGATTGGCTGATTGGATGATGCAGGGTGGCCTCGCTCACAGCTAGGGGGCATTGGTTCCTCTCCACACAGCCTCTCATTCTCAAGACACTAGCTTGGGCTCATTTACACAGTGGCCTCAGCAAGAAAGCAAGCCCCAGTGCTAAGGTGCTATTCATGGTTTCTAATGTCCCATTAACTAAAGCAAGTTACAAGACCAGACCAGAGTCAAGAGGTGCAAAGGAAGACTTCACCTCCTGAAGGCAGGGGAAGAATCTGAGGCCATTTTTCAACCTACAATGTTGCTTATATTTAGGTCACAGAGGGCAAAAGGGGCAGAAATATATGTATTCTGGAGCCCAGGGAGCTTGATGCCAAATAAATAGGTAAACAACTAAATGATACAATCTATTTCCCTCCTCGAAGTCAAGTGCCCAACCTTCCATCTTTGAAGACACATTCTGCAGAGTTAAGCGTTGCCCACCCCTGTCATCTTTGTTTGGAATGAATATACCCTGGGGAGGTGGTGACAGTCTTAAACATAATCTGTCACATTGTTTGAGCTGTCACTTAATAGCAATGAAGGCCATGCCAGCAATGTCACTGGAGAATTGGAGGAACTGGATGGAACACAGGAGAGAGGACTAGGAAAGGAAAAGAAGGAAGATTCAAGCTTGGTTTTAGCTACGTTCCAGTTTTGCCTGAAGCTTGGACCCATGTCTGAGTTTTCAGGGGTGAGACCCATTACAAAGTCATTCGCAGAACTTATCTCACTGAGCTTAGAAGCCAGATGCCCCTGAAAGGATGTTAGCAGCCAGGGCACCTCACTGACAGCCTGACAAATGGTCTCCTTCCTCCTCCCTCTGCCAGCCTGGCTACTGATGAGCAGCTGGTGCCTGTGGCTGGCGGTGTGCCCTGCCTCCGTTACTGCTCTTGAGTCCAACTTCCAGGAGGTCATCTTGGGGGATGCCAAGGGCTTAGAGCAGTAGTTCTCAAACTTTAGCGAAACCCAGGTTTACTTGGAGAGTTTGTTAAAACAGATCTCTGGTCCCCACACTCAGGGTTTCTGGTTCTGTGGGTCTGGGATGGTGCTTCAGCACCTGCACTTCTGACGAGCTGCCAGGTGATGGGAGGGTGATGCTGACACCACTGGTCCAGGACCGCATTTTGAGGCCCCCTGACCTGGGGCTCGAATACCTTGTCATCTTCCATAGGGTTTCCCTTATTGCAGGGTCCTCGACCGTGGCTGCTCCTGGAGACCACTTTAAAAACAGAAATAACCAAGGAGGGGAGGGTATAGCTCAGCGGTAGCATGTGTGCTTAGCATGCATGAGGTCTGGGGTTCAATCCCCAGGACCTCCATTAAATAAATAAGCCGAATTACCTCCCCTCAACCACCTCCCCCCAGTGAAAAACAGGAATAACCAGGCTTCACCTTCAGAGAGGCTGATTTAATTGATCTGGGGGATCCTGGCATTTACAACTTGTACAAGACTCTTGGGCAATTCCAGAACACAACCTGGGCTGAGAATCACCATTCACTGTTGTAGCAGTTCTCAGGGAACAGTCTCCAGACCCACAGCAGCACTGCCATCGCCTGGGAGCTCGTTAGAAATGCAGGTTCCCAGGCCCTGCCCCAGGCCTGCTGAACCAGGAAGTCAGGGCTGAGACCCCCTGGTCTGTCTTCACAGCCCTTCAGGGGACCCTGATACCCACTCAAGTTTGAGTCACAGCTTTTTCAAATGAAATGAGGGCCTCGTTTCAAATGAGATGAAATGAGACGCCATCTTGGAGGAGCTCCTTCAAGACCCCTGCTCTTCGGAAGATGAGCTCTGGTGAGGTGACGTGCAGTCTGCAAAGTATGGAGGTTTGGAGGTTCCATCAAAGAGCTTTGAAACAAAATCTTAGACAGAAACACAGGGTGTACACAGACCTAAAGAGATTTTTCAGGCTGGAGTGGAGGAAGGGCTTGGCACATCCATCTCACTCTGTCCTCCAAGGCAGACCCTTGAGGTCCCTCCCCTCAAGCCCTTGTCCCCTCCAAATAGAGTGGGAACTAGGAACTACTGCCCTGGCTCCAGCATTAAGCTAACTGTGCAACAGCCCTGTGTCTTTGCCTCCTTCTTCTAAAGGTACTGCAGGATTTGCGTCCACTGAACCACCTACTTCGCCATTTTAAGCAGGACAAATGAGACATCGCAGGTGTGGTTTCATAGTGTCTGATGATTGCTGTTTGGTAGGAGGAATGGCAATGAAAGGCTTGCTCTTGTCTCATGGATGTGCAGCATACATGGCTGCTTTCCTCAGCTGGGGAAAAAGCCAAGTTAAAAATCATATTCTTTTGATTTTATAAATCATTGTTTGAACACCCTGGCCTGCCAAAAGTCGCAAGGAATACAGGAATTTCTCACTGGGGCCTCTGCCACCCCACATTGTTCGAGATCCCATAGGGGTTACTCCTTGGGCACGAAAGCCATCAGACCTGCTTCCCGATGCTGGCCGGGGAGCACTGTGCATGACCAGTGGGGACCGTGGCTCCCTCTGCCTCTTCGACTGCACAGGTGGACCTGGGCAGCCCAGGGGCACTTTACTTGGTGATGCTCTTGCCTGTCTTGACAGGCTTGAGAATTGCCCTCTTCTTGGGCCCCAAAGACAAAGGAACTTTCATAGACACACACACACACTCTCTCTCTCTCTCTCTGTCAAGCTACAAGACTGCAGAATCTAAAGGCGCTTTTAGCCTGGGCCCTGAGCCAGAGGTACCCCTCCTCATGAACCTGAAGGGAGAACAGGTACACTTTCTCAGGTGCCTTGTGGGAGTTAGCGGGCACTTCAATGAGGGAAGCAGGGCCAGAAACTATGGCAGAAGCTCTGCCCAGTCCCCCTTTGCTAGGTACCAGTTGTTAAAGTCTGGACTATTCTCTTGAAACGTATAATGAGAACCAGGCTCAGAACGCAAGAACTTCCAGGTCTTAGCGACAGAAGGATTCTCTCGCCAGTGGTTGTTGTCATTACTGGATGTCAGCTTCTTGGGGCATCTCCTTGGAGCCAGATCAATGTGATGGAAGTCCCTCAGGGAAAAGTGTTTGCATTAATGTTTTAAGCCAGTGGTTTGCTAAGGGTGGTAAGCAGGTCAGAGCATCAGCACTGCCTAGGAACCAGTTAGCACCAGGGCCTCAGCTGCACCTCTGAATCAGAAGCTCTGGGGGTGCAGCCCTGCAATCTGTTCCCTCAGCCTGCTAGATAGTGTGATGTGTGCTAAATTTGGGGATCACTGCTATTGCTTTGCGCCAGTGGATTCCAAACTTGACTGCACATTAGAACCACCTGGAGAGATTTAAAAACTCCCCATGCCCAAGGCATACCCCAGACCAATTAAATCAAAATGTCTGGAAGTGAGACCCAGGCATCAGTATTTTTAAGACCCTCTAGACGATTCCAGTGTGAGCCATTGCTTTAAAACTGCTGCAAATAACCAGGTTAAATCAACTGCACAAGTGGTCTTTTTCCATTGCAGCTGTTACTGCTGGCTGAAAATAAAGGCCATGACAAAATGAAATTGACCCAAAGATGCTTTAGAAACAGACTGAGTCTCTTAGGCAACGTGTAGCCGGGACCCGGGCATTGACTCATAAACTCTATCACCATAGATGGTCCCACCGATAACTAAGGCCGTTTTCCCCCTTGTTCCCCTACAATTTCTTGGTGTGGGAGAATCACTTACTGGTGCAAGACAGGGGAAAAGGGCAGGATCTCATGAGGATCAAATGCCAAGATAGATGTGATGTGAGTCTCTCTTAATATAGAGGCTTAGTCCAAGACAGGATTTTGTTTTTTTAGAAGCCAAATTCAGAAAAGGCAGTTCTTACTCATAAATGCCTTTGCCTATTAAAGTGCCTCTGTCCATGTAGCACCATTGAATTTAATCAAAGGGCTTATAAAGCAATCCCGCCCCTTCAGCTTTTATTACATCGCTCAGTGAGATCATGCTGCTGGTTTCTTCCACCTGCCTGCCTTTTTTCTCTGGGGCTCCGAGGACGGAGAAAGGAGTCTGACCCCCTGACACTGTCAGGCTCAACTTGAGCAACGCTCTGTCTCTATAGCGACTTCGACCTTAAGAGATGTGCAAGGTGATTTAACTTCGAGTTAGAAAATCAAGCCCTCTGATTTGGATGGCTGCCCCGATGGGCAATTCACCTGTGTGATTGATATCACAAATCTGTTCTGTTGCCTCTTGGTAATATGAGCCTTGAAGCAGGAGAGGGAGAGAGGGAGGTGGGAGTGGAGGGGGAAGAGAGAGAGAAAGGTGGGGAGAGGGCGAGGGAAGGAGGGAAAATCTTGTAGGGAGCTGTCTGCATGCAGGAGAAGCAGGTGGCTCCTATTATAATCTTGAAAGCCGCCTTTAATGAGAGTAACAGTCTCTTAATCGCCAGAACGTGTGCACCCTGAGGTCAGCTGCCCTTCATCTGCTCTCGCTGTCCGTGGTGCTGTTTGTGTGTTTTCTGGGTACAGACCTCATTGCACCCTAAAGAATTTACTCTCACAAAAGCAGCAATGGCCTAACAGATTTGGCTAAATAACCAACATCAGAATGTTGGGGTGGGGGTTCTGTTGCATACTCCGCAGCAAATGACTCAAAATCCTCATAGACATTTCTGTGCTCCCAGCTTTCTCTTTAGCTGTGGCATCATAGTGTTGCGTTTTTGATCCATTCGCCTCCCTGAGATTTTCCCTTGAGAATTTCAAAATGTTCTCACCTGATTTGGTGTTCCCAGGAGAGGTGGGTGTGGAGGGAAGATGAGAAGTGATGAAGAAATTACCAGCCAAGAACGAGGGCTCTGTGGAGGGTGGGGCAGCATGCCTCTCTCACACACCCACATTTTGCTCCCTGTGTTTTCTCCTTTGGCCCCTTCATCACTGATACTCTTGACTTTGGCTGCCAACCAAAAGGCTCTTGGCAACTGACACTGACTTTGTCTCGGCTGAATTTGATAGGTGCCTTCTCGCTCTGGAAGGGACCCCATTTGATCTTTGCTTTGTCTCAGTCCTCAGCCAGTAAGTGGCATTTACTCACCCAAGCTTTGCCCAACATAGAGCCTAAATCCCTGTAGTCACAGTTGAAGTTCTCCCTTTGTCCTTGGCAGTGAGGTGGGGTGGGGAGGTTTGGGGAGGTGGGGAGTGGAGGAACACCCACCTTTACAAAAACTCGTCTTTCCAGATGGACAAAGGGAGTTTCATATTTGCACTTGGAGAAGCTGGTTCTCATCAGTCTTATCTGAGATAAAGAATCTTGGGATCACATGGAAAAGATGGTTCCCCAGTTCTTGTGACATCTGTCACCTTATCAAGGGTACCAGGCGAATATCTCCAAGTTGTGTTGACTGAAACTATTTATCATCAGGGACAAGAGCCCCAAAATAGACTGTGTGGGATGATGTCTTTAAATGCTGCCTCTTGACCTTGCATCTTGGGCAAAAGGTAGAAAGGAATGAAGGCAAGAATACAGCTTAGTCTGAATTCATTCCAAAAAAAAAAAAAAGCTTAAAAAGTAAAGCTGTTGAGCAGGAGTGGAACATAAGCACAGTTTCTGAAATGCATAAATTCCATATAAGCCAGCATTACAATCCTCTTCTTCAGGCGGGATAAATAGAAAAGTTGTTGCAACAGAATAGGGGACAATTCTTCTAAGACTTCAGTGTTAATAGGAAAAAACGCGAAGTAGCAAACTCGGTCTTGGTTTTGAGAGAAGAAGATAAATGTAAAGACCCTTCCTCCCACTTCCGGGACTATTTACCTGTGCTGCTCAAGTCCGTCTTTCATAAACACATGCCCTGCATCCACTCATGATGGGCTGATTCCTTCCTCATGTCCTCTGTTTCTTCTGCTTCTCTCTGTGCTGAATTGCTTTTCCTGCAGCTTACATATGATTATGGCTTGATTGTTTTTAAATTGGCTTTAAATCTTATAATTAAAGCTTTCTTTTCCTCCAAATGCAACTAAAATGGTTTTGGCTTAAAAGGTGTTTCCAGCCAGCTCGCGTGAAGTGTCTGCTCACTGAGCGAGGTTGTGTAACTTCCAAGGCAGGGGAGACCAGGGCAAGCCTGTCTTTTCAGGTGCCCCCCAGTTTCTTCCATGTTCACTCAACTGGAGACCCTCCTGACTATGGCAGTATGTGGAATATTAGAAAACAGATCCAAGCGTTGTGAGATGTGCACCTTTCACGTACGTTGATGCATTTTCCCTGGCTTTGCAGCCAACTCTGCTGGTGGCCAGAGAGGGGACATACGGAGAAGCAGGAGCTGGGCTTTGCCAGCCCAATTGGAAAAGAATGGAACCTCTCTTCCTATGATTTGCACTTGAACCTCCCCTACCACTTAGGAAGTCTTCCAAAACATGATGCCTCAGTGTTCTCAAATATTTTGGTCTCTGCACCCTTTACATTCTTAAAAATTATTGCAGACCTCAAAGAATTTTTGTTTAAATGGATTAAATCTACCAATGTTTGCCATATCAGAACTTAAAGTTGAAAAAAAATAGATATTGTACATATTTATTAATTCTCTTAAAAATATACTGTGGGCAACAAATAAACATAATAATGTATTTTATTAAAATAATCTATATTTTCCAAACCAAAAAAAAATAGTGAAAAGAGCAGCATAGTTTTACATTTTCATAGGTCTCCTTGACGTCTGGCCTGATGTAAAACAGCTCACTCAATTTTTATATCTGCTTTTGTCTTCAAATTATTGTGACATCGTGCGTCACACAGTCCTGGAAAACTCCACTGTATACTCATGAGACTAATGAGAATGAAAAGGCAAACAACATTTCAGGTTGACTATGGAAATTGTTGTGACCTTGTGAACACGTAAGGGTCTTGGAGACCCCAGGGTTCCCTGGACCACAGTGGTAAATAAACACATGTGGTTCAGGGATGGTTTTATGAGGAATACAGATACTTTTGGCTGTTTTTTTTTTTTATGTTTTTGCCTATTAATGGATACATTTCACTTTTGGCAAAAGCTATGATTTTTATTTGCATTTGATGGTAACAAATTTACTTTTAAAAATAAATTTATTTAGCTTTAAAAATGTTATTACTATATGATTTCCTTTATTTGAAGTTTTAGAAGAGGTAATGGTAGAAAAAATAGGACAGTGGTTATCCTGGGGTGGGGATGGGGAGTGACATGAAGGGACTTTCTAGGCTGATAGTAATGCTCTATATCGTGATAAAGGTTGACTCAGAGCTCATCACATAGTACACTTAAGATTTTCAAATTCCATTTTATGTAAATTTTGCAAAGCGCATTGGAAGAGGTATTTAACTCTAGTCAATGATGTGCATGCTCAGATAGTAAGGGAGATGTACACTGATGCCCACACTTGTAAAGGCATCAAAATTAGATGAACCGATGGAAAGAGAGAGGGATGTGATAAAGCCAATATAATAAAATATTGATGGCAAAGTCTAGGTGGTAGGTATATAGATATTTCCTGTAAAATTGTTTCAACTTTTTTCTCATGAAAATGTTCATAATAAAATACTGGGGGAAAGTGACTGGAGGTGAAGAAAATATGAAATAAAATGCTGGTGATGGTACAAGATGCGGCAAATTTTGTGATACCTAAGTGACTGCAGGTGGGAAAACAAAGACAGTAGAGGTGCTTCTCCGCCCTCCACATCCCCGCCTGGTTAGATGACTGAATGCTCCAGCCAACCAGTGGGCATCGGGGGCTTAGCAGGTGGCAGGGCTGATGACAGGCACTGCAGGAAGGAACAGGCATGAATCCAACATGGGCCCTTCCCTCACGAAGCTCACAATGGAGTGGGGCAGAGAAGTAGCGAGAAAAATAGTTACCTTATTGTGAGCATTTACTCTAGTCTTTATAACAGTCTTTCAATCTGGGTAACAGATGGAGAAACGGAGGCCCCGGGCAGCTTGTAAGTAATGCCGGCAGTTAGGGACAGAGCTGGACTTGAACCCATGGCTTAATGGACTGACTAACAATGATCATAAAAGCAGCATTAGCTATTGGCCAAGCAGCGGTAGAAGGGAGTTGGTACAAAAGTGCAGAGGACAGAGAAGTCATTTCGGACTTCATCAAGGCAGTCTTATATGAGCAGAGCCTTGCAGAATCAGCACGATTTTAATAAAAAGAGAAAGGGATGCGGAGAGAGACTGGCAGGTGTTGGGCGCGAGGCCACTGAAGGAGAACTACCTGGTACCGACCCCAGCTGTGTGACCTTTGGAACCCATCCAAAGTTTGGTTTCCTCATCTGTAAATGCTGGTAATAACCATAAGCCTTCAAACAGTTTATGGAAATTCAATGAAGTGATGCATGAAAAGCATTTGGATCAATGCTCTTTAAGGGCTCTGTGTACATAAGCTATTATTATTTCAGCCAGAGGGAAGAAGGGGCATGTCATGTTGTGATTTTTTTCCCCGATACATAAATTTTAGCCCAAATGTATGGGACATTTTGGGGCACCACGGAACACATGGAGCTGCTTGCTCCTGAGTTCTGTGGGAGATGCAGGACCGGGAGACTTGAGGGGGTTTTGGAGGGTGTAGCCTTTGTCTTTGTGTTTAGACCCTCTTTGGTGGCCAGCGCAATGCTGGTTTTAAGTAAATAGAAGTGTAAACATATTTAACTGCATTGTATGTCGAATTCCAGATTCCATCTATCCAGTCTGGAGTCAAACTCCAGAAGGCAAGAGTAATTTCCAGAATCACTTTATCCCCATTCACGGCTCTCCTCCTGGTCCTCTTCCTGGAAGGCCCTGCTCCAACCCCTGTGAAATGTCCAGTGCTTTTCTATGTCTTCATCCCCTGGGGTATCAACTGACTTGTCCTACTCACGAATTTGTCCTTTCTCGAAGGCAGTCACTGGTGAGGTTTAGGGCAGGACACCCCAAAAATGTGCCTCAATGGCATATGGATTATTTTGCATTAAAATAACTTAAGAAATGACTGAAGCAAGAAGGACACTGTGACCCTTCTCTCTGCCTCCCTGAAAGCAGGTAATAAATCTCCTGTGTGAAATGTGCCCTCCCTGCGTCTGGAGGTAGCACACCCTTATCACCAGAGATAGGAAATTCAGGCAGAGAATTCTTTCTTAATTTACTACCTCAAGCCCAAACTCTGTTTAGATTCTTCACTAATTAAGCAGTCAAAGCCCAAGTTTCTTTGTCCTGTCCATTCTTCACAAATTTATTGTTTCTTTGTCTAGAGTATAAAATCTTTGCTGGCTTTGGCCAATTCTTAGGTCCCATTTCTATGAGATCTCTGTGTTCTTGAGTTAAATTTGTTTCTTTTTCTCTTGTTTGTCATCTTGTGTCAATTTTATTATTAGTCCAGTCACAAGAAGTCAAGGGGGTAGATGGGAAAATTTCCCCTTCCTCAACATTACATTGTATGTCCTAACATTGCCGTCCTTTTCACCCCGACCTCTCCATCTCTCAAAACTGAGATGAGACTGGGTAGACAGGCTTGAAAGAGTTGAGGTCGGTGTCTCAGGGATGGTGACTGGAGTCAGGATCATGCAAAGGAATGATGGATGGAGAAGACCAAGAACAGAGCTGGTGGCTGGAGCCAGATGTTAAGTCAGGGCATCAAATCAGGGAGAAATGGAAACAGCTGCAACTGTAATAAGTGGGGGCAAAAGAATGTGAGGGCAGAGCTTGGAGGCCTTTAAGTCTCTTCGCTCTTTTCAAACATTCACTCAGTTACGGTCATGGTGGGTCTACACTGGGGAAAGGACTGATCAGTGGACAGCCAACATCTCTGTCCTCGTGGATGACATCCTAGTGGAGCAAAAGAGAAAGAATACACAGGGAAAGAGCATTCAAGGCAACCCTCACAGAGTGATGAGAGTTAGGAAAGAAAGGGGCAGGTACTTAAGAGTGACTTCAGGGAGAACGGGCATTCGATGTGGTCAGAGGAGCTGAAACTTGAAAAATGGGAGGGAACCAGGCACATGAAAATGGAGAAGAGCTGCTGGCAGAGGGAACTGCAGGAGCAAAGATCCTGAAAAGGGGACAGAACTGGCATTTTCAAGGAAGATAAAGAAGGTATGGTCAATGTGTTTGCCGTGGTTGGCTGCCCTGCTCTGCACCTATTTCCTAATTTTGAGGGGAGTCTCCCATTAGCAAGAGGCAGAGCCAATTTTTCACTAAGAAAGAAAATATGTGGGTATTTGCTCTCCCATCATCTTAGCAGCCAGAGCTGAGTGTATAGCTCAGGGCTGTCCAGCCAGGTGGGTGCTCCCGATGGAACTTTGAGCCTTGAGCTTGTCATTCAAAGATGGAAGACCAGGAAGATTAGGACCTACCTCACCTGTAGTTGGTGATGGAATTGGTAGTTTCACTACCACTTTGAAAACTTCTGCTTTTAACAAACAGAGGCAGGAATGCCAGACACCTCTGGCTGAGCCAGGAGGGGACAAAAAGGCTTTTTGTCAGATCTTGCAGGGATGGGCTGTATCCTTTCGTACAAAAGATCTGCTCTCATTAAGCCATCCCTTGGCTTTACTGGACCAAACTAGTGACCTTCACCACTAAAACCACCTGGTCAAGAGCCTCCGTTGTAACTGCCTTTTCCCTCTATGAGCCCAGGACATGCTGTGGTTTCATGCTGGTGAGCTGAGTTTCTTTGGTTGCATATTGTAGTAAGTCAAGCATGGAGAACACCCTAAGTATTTTTGCTGTAATAAAGAGTATATTGTTACAATCACAATTCAGCTTTCTTTTTGTCTATTCCTTTTTAAATTCAGTTTCTTATAACTGACTCAGGAGTGCTAATATTTGGTGCTAATGTTGAAGTTTAGTTCCCACGTTTATGGACTGATGGTCCTTCTGTTAAAAGATTTATGATAATCTCTCTGGCAATTCACTCATTTGATTCCTATGGCTTCACTCGTTGGGCCTTTAAGATGTAAATATGGAAATATGTGTAAATGAATAAATTTAAATAGAAAATAATGTGCTCCCTCCATAAAGCTATACAGTTGATAAAGAAGTGTATGCAAAGATGCTCCACATCATATATCACTAAGGAGTGGCAAATGAAGACACAATGAGGCATCACTACATACCTGCTAGAACGGCCGGATTCAGAGCAGTGGTGACACTAAATACTGGTGAGGGTGCAGGGCAGCAGGAACTCTCAGTCACTGCTGGTGGGAATGCAGCACAGCCACTTTGGAAGACAGTTTGGAAATTTCTCACAAGAGCTAAACTTATTCTTCCATACAATCAGTTCTAGCAAGGCAGTTGTGCTCCTTGGTATTTACCCACAGGAATTACAAACTATGTCCATGCAAAACCCTCCACACGGATGTTTATTCATGTTTGCTGAAACTTGGAAGCAACCAAGATGTCCTTCAGTTGGTGAGTGGATAAATAAACTGTGGTACATCCAGACAATGGAGTGCTACTCAGCACTGAAGAAAAGAGCTATCAGGCCATGAAAAACTTACGTGCATATTACTAAGAGAAAGAAACCAACCTGTCAAGGCAGCATACTGTATGATCCCAACTACATGGCATGACATTCTGGAAAAGGCAAAACCACAGTGACAGTAAAAAGATGAGTGCTTATGGGGGAGGCTAGGGAGGGATAAATGGACAGAGAATGCAGAATTTTTAGGGCAGAGAAACTATTCTGTATGATTTTATAACGGTGTATATATGTCATTAAACATTTGCCCAAACCGCAGAATGTACACCACCAAGAATGAGCCCTCGTGTAAACGACAGACTCCGGGTGGAGAGGATGTGTCAGTGGAGATTATAACACAGATACCACTCTGATGTGAGATGTCGGTAGGGGAGGTCAAAAAAAACAAAACAAAACTATAAAAGTTCTGTAACATTAAGCTTTCTAGAGTAAAAACTCTAGGTAACACTAACAATGCTGTAAATTAAAATGTACATCTAAATAAATGCATGGAAATCAAAATAGTAGTAAAACATTTTTTAAATACTGCTGTGATTCTATTTTAGGTTTTGGGGTTGTAGGGCATCCCCCAGAATGCCTGACATCTGGTTGTCATGAGAACCGATCAGGAGTCCCAGAAGGAGCATCGGGGACACTGAGGTTTAGAGGGGTCCTTGGGCACACCATCCTCAGGGATGTCGCTTTGTTCTACCCTGGTAAACACGCAGAGGTACTGTTTAATTTTAACAGTTGGGGTACAAGTGAACGTCTCTCCCTAGACAGACTTTTCACTGTTGCTTTTGAATTTGGAAGGCCACCCTTCCTGCTGTAGTGAAACAGCAGCTCAGCAAGAGGTAGACAGTATCGTTTCGAATTGCAAGCACATTTAGAGTATTTAATGAAAGCAGCCCTCCACACTCGACCTTAACCTAGCAATTCTTATCAACGCCAGAAACCTGGCTCATTAATTAAAGCTGCCCTTGGATGGAGCTGCATCCAATATGATGATTGGCTAGAGAAAAACAACAAAACAAAGTGAGGAAGAAGAATGCTAGTCAGGGCTTCTAGGGAAAATAACATAGGTGCATCTGGTTCATTGAAGATTCTGGGGCCCCAGTCTGGCACCCAAGGATTCAGATCCTCAATTTCATGTAAGACCTTTAATGATAAGACCCTGATGTCTAACAGCCTCCTGTAAACACAGGGCAGATTTCATATCTGTCAGTCAGGGTGGATGTGAAGGCCTCCCAGTAAAGCAAAATCATAAGAATATTTCAAATTCATAGAGCATTTTGTTGTTCAGAAATGGTGGAGAATCTGGGCTTGAGGGTCACGATCATACAGCTCACAGGTTGGGGAAGTCACAATTTGAACACAGGTCTGTGTGACTTGAAAATGTTATTAAGCACTTAGCATGATGCTGACATTTATTAAATACAAAAAAAAAGTCTCTCTGGGTAGGTAGGTGTAGGAGAAGACTGTCACTGAAACTCTGAAAAGTGTCTAGCCAGCATGTGATGACAAATGGAAATGAATCTGCAGAACTCTCTGTTCCCTCTGACTAATTTAAAATGTGGAAAATATAAATCATATTCTACTAATCAGCACTTAGAGTTTCTTTCTTTTTTTTTTTGCATGAATGAGATGAGTTTATAAGAGCTTTCATAGGCCTACGTCTTGTTTCTCCAATGAAACACTTCCCTCTGTAAAGTTCTAAGTTGATCAGAGTGAATTCTCCTAACTGAAGTTTGTAAAACTTGATACTCGAAGCTGGGTGAGGTTTAATACTTAGGTGAAGGGCAATGAGCACCCAACCCCATTTGGGAACACTGTTCGGAGAGATTTAGCTGAAGCACATCTTGAAACTGATTTTTTTCCTTTCAAATATCATCAGCAGGTTATTTCCGCCTTACGGGATGCTATAATTGCATTTCTCTGTGGAAATGTCAAATCAGGCTATGAATACAGTATAATTACTGTGCAGGAAGGAAGCTGAACAGGTGACTATGGGTTTTTAACGAGGGAGCACTTGGAAGAACTAGATGGTGGATTTCCCTGGAGAGGCAGGTGGGCCAGGCAGGGAGCTGGCCGGGGACCTGGGACTTGCCGGGCAGGAAGTGTGGCAGCTAAGGACCAAGGAGGAGGTCAAAGAGAGCAGACGTGGCAGCCCTGGTGTGTGCGTTGGTGGGATACTGAGACACCCTGGTAGAGTGGGCAGTGTTTCAGGCTGAGTGAAAATCAAGACGTTGGATGTAAGAAGTGAAAGAGACAGGGCTCACCCGTCGGGGCTGAAGTTTGCATATACAGGTCCAGATCAGTTGTTGCCACTGAAAACTGAGACAAACACAGCTCCAAATGGGCTTTTCTCAAGTGGTGGCTTTTAGCTGTGAAATAAAAAGTCCCTCACACGCAAACCATGGTGACTGACTCATACCATTGAGTTTATCTATATGACTTTTAACTTGTTTCAGTCAACAAACTCTGTGGAATATAGAAAACAGGCTTGTCTTTCTTTCTAAAAAAAAAAAAACCCAGCATTATTGAAACAGAATTTATATACCACACAATTCACTCATTCGAAGAGTACATACAATTCAGTGATTTTTAACATATTCACAAAATTGTGCCAACATCACCACTGTCTAATTCCAGAACATACTCATCACTCCAAATAGGAACCCCAGACCACTGACAACTTACTCCTATTTCCCCCCAACATCCCCCCACCGCCCTCGGCATCTGTGAATTTACTTTTTGTTTCTATAAATTTGCCTATTCTGGACACTTATATGAAGGGAATCATACAACACATGGCCTTTTGTGTCTGGCTTTTGGGTTTTCCTAATGGTTAGTGATGTTGTATGTCTTCTTGGGAAAATGTCTATTCAAATCTGTTGCCCATTTTTTTTTAACATTTTTATTGATTCATAATCATTTTACAGTGTTGTGTCAAATTCCAGTGTTCAGTACAATTTTTCAGTCATACATGGACATACACACACTCATTGTCACATTTTTTTCTCTGTGATTTATCATAACATTTTGTGTATATTTCCCTGTGCTATACAGTGTAATCTTGTTTATCTGTTCTACAATTTTGAAATCCCAGTCTATCCCTTCCCACCCTCTACCCCGCCCTCCACCCCAGTAACCACAAGTCTGTATTCTCTGTCCATGAGTCCATTTCTGTCCTGTATTTATGCTTTGTTTTTGTTTGTTTGTTTGTTTTTGTTTTTTAGATTCCACATATGAGCGATCTCATATGGTATTTTTCTTTCTCTTTCTGGCTTACTTCACTTAGAATGACATTCTCTAGGAGCATCCATGTTGCTGCAAATGGCATTATGTTGTCGGTTTTTATGGCTGAGTAGTATTCCATTGTATAAATATACCACACCTTCTTTATCCAGTCACCTGTTGATGGACATTTAGGTTGTTTCCATGTTTTGGCTATTGTAAATAGTGCTGCTATGAACATTGGGGTGCAGGTGTCATCCTGAAGTAGATTTCCTTCTGGGTACAAGCCCAGGAGTGGGATTCCTGGGTCATATGGTAAGTCTATTCCTAGTGTTTTGAGGAATCTCCACACTGTTTTCCATAGTGGCTGCACCAAACTGCATTCCCACCATCAGTGTAGGAGGGTTCCCCTTTCTCCACAGCCTCTCCAGCATTTGTCATTTTTGGATTTTTGAATGACGGCCATTCTGACTGGTGTGAGGTGATACCTCATTGTAGTTTTGATTTGCATTTCTCTGATAATTAGTGATATTGAACATTTTTTCATGTGCTTTTTGATCATTTGTATGTCTTCCTTGGCGAATTGCTTGTTTAGGTCTACTGCCCATTTTTGGATTGGGTTGTTTATTTTTTTCTTATTGAGTCGTATGAGCTGCTTATATATTTTGGAGATCAAGCCTTTGTCGGTTTCACTTGCGAAAATTTTCTCCCATTCCGTAGGTTTTCTTGTTTTATCTCTGGTTTCCTTTGCTCTGCAGAAGCTTGTAAGTTTCATTAGGTCCCATTTGTTTATTCTTGCTTTTATTTCTTCTAGGAGAAAATTTTTGAAATGTATGTCAGATAATGTTTTGCCTATGTTTTCCTCTAGGAGGTTTATTGTATCTTGTCTTATGTTTAAGTCTTTAATCCATTTTGAGTTGATTTTTGTATATGGTGTAAGGGTGTGTTCTAGCTTCATTGTTTTACATGCTGCTGTCCAGTTTTCCCAACACCATTTACTGAAGAGACTGTCTTTATTCCATTGTATATTCTTGCCTCCTTTGTCGAAGATGAGTTGACCAAAAGTTTGTGGGTTCATTTCCGGGCTCTCTATTCTGTTCCATTGGTCTATATGTCTGTTTTGGTACCAATACCATGCTGTCTTGATGACTGTAGCTCTATAGTATTGTCTGAAGTCTGGGAGAGTTATTCCTCCAGCCTCATTCTTTCTCTTCAGTAATGCTTTAGCAATTCTAGGTCTTTGATGGTTCCATATAAATTTTATTATGATTTGTTCTAGTTCTGTGAAATATGTCCTGGGTAATTGGATAGGGATTGCATTAAATCTGTAGATTGCCTTGGGCAGTGTGACCATTTTAACAATATTGATTCTTCCAATCCAAGAGCATGGAATATCTTTCCATTTTTTAAAGTCTTCTTTAATTTCCTTCATCAATGGTTTATAGTTTTCTGTGTATAATTCTTTCACCTCCTTGGTTAGATTTATTCCCAGATATTTTATTACTTTGGGTGCTATTTTAAAGGGGATTGTTTCTTTACTTTCTTTTTCTGTTGATTTATCGTTAGTGTAAAGAAAGGCAACTGATTTTTGAACATTAATTTTGTAACCTGCTACCTTGCTGAATTCTTCGATCAGCTCTAGTAGCTTTTTTGTGGACCTTTTAGGGTTTTCTATATATAGTAACATGTCGTCAGCATATAATGACACTTTTACTTCTTCTTTTCCAATTTGGATCCCTTTTATTTCTTTCTCTTGCCTGATTGCTGTGGCTAGGACTTCCAGGACTATATTGAATAGGAGTGGTGATAGTGGGCATCCTTGTCTTGTCCCAGATTTTAGTGGGAAGCTTTTGAGTTTTTCACCGTTGAGAACTATGCTGGCTATAGGTTTGTCATATATAGCTTTTATTATGTTGAGATATGTTCCCTCTATACCCACTTTGGCGAGAGTTTTTATCATAAATGGGTGTTGAATTTTATCAAATGCTTTTTCTGCATCGATTGAGATGATCATGTGGTTTTTGTCCTTTCTCTTGTTGATGTGATGTATTACATTGATTGATTTGCGTATGTTGAACCAGCCTTGTGTCCCTGGGATGAACCCCACTTGGTCATGATGTATAATCTTTTTTATGTGTTGTTGGATTCTATTTGCTAAAATTTTGGTGAGGATTTTGGCGTCTATGTTCATCAGTGATATTGGCCTATAATTCTCTTTTTTTGTAGTGTCTTTGCCTGGTTTTGGTATCAGGGTGATGGTGGCTTCATAGAAAGAGTTTGGGAGTATTCCCTCCTTTTCAATCGTCTGGAAGAGTTTGAGAAGGGCTGGTATGAGTTCTTCTTTGTATGTTTGGTAGAATTCCCCGGTGAAGCCGTCCGGTCCTGGACTTTTATTTGTAGGGAGGTTTTTAATTGCTATTTCTATTTCCTTTCTAGTGATCGGGTTGTTCAAGTGTTCAGTTTCTTCTTGATTCAGTTTTGGTGGACAGTATGTTTCCAGAAACTTGTCCATCTCCTCTAGGTTATCCAGTTTGGTTCCATATAGTTTTTCATAATATTCTCGTATGATATTCTGTATTTCTATTTTGTTTGTTGTAATTTCTCCATTTTCCTTTCTTATTTTGCTAATTTGTGCTCTCTGTTTTTTCTTCTTTGTGAGTTTGGCCAGAGGTTTGTCGATTTTATTTACTTTTTCAAAAAACCAGCTTTTGGTTTGGTTGATTTTTTCTATGGTCTTGTTAATCTCTATTGTATTTAATTCCTCTCTGATCTTTATTATTTCCTTCCTTCTGCTGCTTTTTGGGGCTTTTTGTTCTTCTTTTTCTAATTGATTTAGGTGGTGGGTTAACTTGTTTATTTGAGATTGTTCTTCTTTTTTGAGAAAGGCCTGTATCGCTATAAACTTCCCTCTTAGCACTGCCTTTGCTGTGTCCTATAGGTTTTGAGTGGTTGTGCTTTCATTATCATTTGTCTCAAGGTATTTTTTAATTTCAGCTTTGATTTCCTCATTGATCCATTGTTTTTTCAATAACAATTGTTTAATCTCCATGCTTTTCTTTTTTTCTCCTTTGTTTCTCTGTTGTTGATTTCCAGTTTCATGGCATTGTGGTCAGTAAAGATGCTTGAGATAATTTCTATCTTCTTAAATTTGTTGAGGTTTCTTTTGTGTCCAAGTACATGATCGATCCTGGAAAATGTTCCATGTGCACTTGAAAAGAATGTATATTCTATTTTTTGGGGGTGTAAAGCTCTGAAAATATCCACCAAATCTAGTTTTTCTATTGTAGTATTTAATTTCTCTGTTGCCTTGTTTATTTTCTGTCTGGAAGATCTGTCTAGTGGTGTTAATGCAGTGTTAAAATCTCCAACTATGATTGTATTCCCATCAATATCCCCCTTTATCTCTGTTAGTAATTCTTGTATGTACTTAGGTGCTCCTATATTGGGTGCATATATATTAACGAGTGTAATATCTTCATCTTGTATCACTCCTTTAATCATTATAAAATGTCCTTCTTTATCTTTCTTTATGGCCTTTGTTTTAAAGTCTATTTTGTCTGAAATCAGTACTGCAACACCTGCTTTTTTGGCTTTTCCATTTGCATGGAATATCCTTTTCCATCCTTTCACTCTCAATCTATATGTGTCCTTCTCCCTAAAGTGGGTCTCTTGTATGCAGCATATTGAAGGTTCTTGCTTTATTATCCAGTCTGCCACTCTATGTCTTTTGACTGGAGCATTTAGTCCATTAACATTTACAGTAATTAATGATAGATGTGTGTTTATTGCCATTTTGAACTTATCTTTGCAGTTGAATTGGTGTATCCTCTTTGTTCCTTTCTTCTTCTTTTTGTGGTTTGGTAATTTTCCTTTGTATTATCATGGATTTTATTTAATTTTTGTGACTCCCTTGTAAATTTTTGACTTGTGGTTACCCTTTTTTGTAAATCTATTAACCTATACCGATGTTTAATAAACTGATAATAACATGATCTCAAACCCATCCTACTGTTAAAAAAATTTAAAACAGAAAGAAAAAAAAATTCTATATTTCCCTGCCTCCCTCTCCCACTCTCAGTGATTTGTATGTCTTCTTTTATAATTTCGTGTTTTCTTTATTTGTAATTCATGAGTTATCACCTTTCCAGTTGTACGTTTCTCATTTCTGTAGCATCCTGCTGCTTTTCTATTTAGAATAGCCCTTTCAATATTTCTTTTAGCATGGGTTTAGTGTTGCTAAACTCCTGCAGCTTTTTTTTGTCTGTGAAAGTCTTTATTTCTCCTTCTATCCTAAAGGATAGCCTTGCTGGATAAAGTATCCTAGGCTGCATCTTTTTTTCATTCAGGGCTTTGAATATGTCTTGCCACTCCCTTCTGGCCTGTAGTGTTTGTGTAGAGAAATCAGCTGAGAGCCTTATGGGGGTTCCCTTGTAGTTCACTCTTTGCTTTTCTCTTGCTGCCTTTAGAATCATTTCTTTATCCTTGACTCTGGCCATCTTGATTATGATATGTCTTGGTGTGGGTCTATTTGGGTTCTTCCTGTTTGGGACCCTCTGAGCTTCCTGTACTTGGATATCTGATTCCTTCTTTAAGTTTGGGAAGTTTTCAGTCATGATTTCTTCAAAAACCTTTTCAATCCCCTTTGATCCTTCTTCCCCTTCTGGGACCCCTATTATGCGAAGATTGGGACGCTTTATATTATCCCATAGGTCCCTTATGCTATTATCATTATTTTTTATTTGCTTATCTTGTAGTTCTTCTGAATGGGTGCTTTCTGTTGCCCTGTCTTCTAGATCACTAATTCGTTCCTCTGCATTAACTAGTCGGCTTTGCACAGCTGTTAGATCATTCCTCATCTCTGTCATTGAGTTTTCCCATTTTGCTTGGCTCTTCTTTATAGCTTCAATTTCATTTTTGACATATTTTATTTCTCTAAGCATTAGCTCTTTTAATTCCTTCAGCAATTTGATCACTCCTTTTTTGAAATCTTGATCTAGTAGGCTATCGATGTCTATTTCATTGAGCTTTCTTTCAGGAGATTCCTCTTGTTCTTTTAATTGGGAAAGGTTTCTCTGCTTCTTCATCTTGCTCATACCTCTCTGGCACTGTGGTTTATGAAGTATCAGTTGTCTATTTTGTATCTTAAGGATTTTATCTATCTAATGCCTATTTAGGAATAGAACTTAGGAAAAAAAAGAAAAAAGAAAAAAAAAGAGAAAAGAATAAGAGAGAGAGAAAGATTTTTAAAAGAAGGGAGAAAGAGGGTTTGAAAACAATGTATAATGAGTAATAGAAGAACGGGTTGAAGCAGAGTATTAATCGGGTGGAGAAGTCCTTTTAAAACCTTAAAAAAAAAAGGGGGGTGGGGAGATGAATATATGTGTTTGAAGCCTGTGTCTAATCAATAACAGGACATCAAAACCCAAGAGAAATAGAAATGAATTAAGAAGTAAAAATTAAAAGAGTAATTGAAAATAGAACAGGTAAAAACAGATTAAAACAAAACAAAACAGAAACAAAAACAGAAAACAAAAAAACAAAACAAAGCAAAACAAAAACCAAAAAAAAAAAAAAAAAAACGGGGGGGTTGTCGGTGTTCTCCTGGAGTCTGTGTGCTTTTAATGTGATGTCCTTCTGTCTTCGTCCTGTTCTGGAAGCTCAGCTTGTTTTCATAGGCCCTCCGTTGGTGCCCTCTTCTGTGCTGCTCCCAGCAGCTGTCGGCAAGCAGATCGCGCCTCCTCCTAACAGGGGGTCAGATGCAGCTCTCCTCTGCTGCGGGCGGGCGGGTCACTGCCCCTCTGGATGCCGCAGACAGATGTTGCAGACTGGCCAGGCAGGAGGACGGGTCGTGCCCCTTCCCAGCACCTCGGTCAGGGGTTGTGTTCCTGCCCGACAGGCGGGGGGCCGCTCTCCCCCTGCCTGTGCCGCTGGTAGCTCCGCTGCTCTGTGCGGCTGCGTGCTCTGCGCCGGCGCTCCGCCCTGGCCGGCGCTCCGCCCTGGTCGCGCTCCGCCCCGGTCGGCGCTCCGCCCTGGTCGCACTCCGTGGGTGGGCTCGGGGAAGACCCAGGGGTGGGCTCGGGGAAGACCCAGGGGCAGCCTCGTCCCTGCTCCGAGCCAAGACCCAGCTGCTTGTTTGTCTTTGTGGAGCAAGTTCTCTGGGGTACCAGAATGGAAGGGTCCTATCTGCCCAGGGCTGTAGGCCCGTCTCAGTCTGGCCCTTGAGGCTGCTAAGCCCTTCGGTGCGGACGCAGGTTTCGTCTCTGCCCCCGCCTGGGTGTTAAGCGCCGGAGAATATGGCGGCTCTGCCTCGGCCCTGCCCCTCTTCCCCTGAAAAGTTTCCGCGTGTTTTCAGAGATGGGGGTATGCACCCTTCCCCCGAGAGCACATCAACCTTGCTGTTTTATGGAGGGCCCAGGTTGTTCTGTCCTGTACACCCACAGCCCCGGCGCCCAGCCCCTTGCAGTCCCCCGGAGTTTCCTCCGTGCAGCCGCCCCCGTCCTCCGCCCAGATTATGCAGCCTGGCCCTGCCCGCTGCTGCCGGCCCGCGTCTCAGGCTGGGTGTCGGGGGGACGCTCTGTGCCCGTTTAACTTAGTTCTGTCAGACAAGGGCTGCTCTGTACAGATCCGAGCCTCGGAGGCTCCCACTCCGTCCCGCTGGCCTCTCAGTTGGAGAGGGGAGACCCAGCGAGCAAGCGCCAGTCCTCCTTTGCCGCTCCCTCCCCGCGGGACCCGTCCCGCGCTGCTTTGCCTTTTGTTCTTTCTTTTTTCCTTTTCTCCTACCAGATTTTTGGTGTCTTTATCTTTTGAAGAGGGCGATGATCTGTTGGAGTTCCGCAGGTGCTCTGGTTGGCTGAGTGGGTCTGTAGATGTGGGTCTTGGTGTATTTGTGGGAGAGGGTGGCTTACAAGCGTCCTTCTACTCCGCCATCTTGCCCGGAAGTCTCTCTGTTGCCCATTTTTTAATTGAGTAATTTGTCTTTTGTCATTGTGTTATGATTTCCTTCTGTATTCTAGATACAGTATCTAATATGTGATTTGAAAATATTTCCTCCCACTTCGTGGATTGTCTTTTCATTATTTTCATGGTGTCCCCTGAAGCACAAGTGTTTTAATTTTTATAAAATCTAATTTATCCATTTTTTCTTTTTCGTTTGTGCTTTGGGGGTTCATATCTGAGAAAATACTGCCTAACCCAAGGTCGTAAAGATTTACACCTATGATTTCTTTTTTGAGTTTTACAGTTTTAATTCTTACAGGTAGACTCTGATACATTTTGAGTTGATTTTTCAATGTAATATGAGGTAGGGGTCCACTTTCATTTTCTTTTTGCATGTGGATATCCAGTTCTCTTGTTGAAGACTATTCTTTCTCCATTGAATGGTCTTGACACCCTTGTTGAAAATCAGTTGACTATAGATGTCTGGGTTTGTTTCTGAACTCTCAGTTCTATCCTGTTCATCTGTAAGTCAGCCTCACGCCAGTACTACACTGTCTTGCCCATCGTAGCTTTGTAGTAACTTTTGAAATCAAGAAATGTGAGTACTCCACCTTTGTTCTTCTTTTGCAAGATTGTTTTGGCTGTTCTTGTGTTTCCATATGACTTTTAGAAACAGCTTATCAATGTCTTCAAAGAAGCCAACTGAGATTTTAACAGGAATTTAGCTGAATTTGTAGATCAACTTGGGTTATACTGTTAGCTTAACAATATTCTCCTTAAATCTATGAGTATGGGATGTCCTTCTACTTACACAGGTCTTTCACTTTTTAAAAACTGTTCTGTAGTGTTCAGAGTACAAGTTTTGCATTTCTTTTGTTAATTTTATTCCTAAGTATTTTATTATTTTAGATGCTATTGAAAATAACATTGCTTTCTTAATATCATTTTAGTTTGTTCGCTGTTACCATATAGAAACTCAGTTGATTTTTGTATCTGGTTCTTATATCCTGTAACCTTGCTACACTCATTCATTAGTTCTAATACTTTTTATGGATTTCTTAAGATCATGCCATCTGAAAATAGAGCAAGTTTTACATTTTTCTTTTCAATCTGGATGTCTTTTATTTAATTTCCTTGCCCAATTTCCCTGGCTAGAAATTCTAGTGTAATGTTGAATAGAAATGGCAAGAGCAGAGATCCTTGTCTTGTTCTTGATCTTAGGGAGAAAATTCTTGATCTTTTTACTGGAACAGCATTTTCTAATGTAACATCATTAAGAATGATGTTAGCTGTGAGTTTTTTATAGATGCCCTTTATCGAGTTGAGAAAATTTCCTTCTATTCCCAGTTTGCAGAGAGTTTCATGAAGGAATGTTGGATTTTGTCAAAAGCCTTTCTGCATCTGTTGAGATCATGTGACTTTTGTTCTTTAGTCTATTAATATGGTGTATTGCATTGATTAAATGTGAGACATGTAGAGGAATCGATGGTGTAACGTTAATAGCATTTTTCTAGAAAGATCTTGCATAATTAGCTAGTAGCAATATCATCTCCTACAAAATTGTTGTTTGGAAAATACTGTTACATCCATTCAAAGTTTAAGAAAACATTGCTTTAGAAAGAAAATACATACTACACAGAGCAGGTTCTTTTCTTTGAGGACTCTTTTCTAGCTGGGTCACCTGATGTAACCAAACCTTGAATTTAATTAGTCAAGCAATTCTCTAGCTCCCCTATCAGACCCTCCCAGTTATCTTCAGACAAAGGTAAAAGTAGTGTTGACATGGATCTGGGCACGTAGCTCTACAATTCATTCCCCCTGTAGAATGTAGACATTAACGCCAATGCTAGTTCAAGCTGCCTTAGTGCACGTGTATCCATTTATTTCTTTTGTTTGGTCGTTTAATCACCCATTGTTCATTCAACACGCTTGTTAAATTCCCTCTATTTCAAGATTCGGTAACTCTTCCCATGTTCAATTGCAAATTCCACTTCCGGCTTCTAAAGCACTTAGCATATGGTATTGTAACTGTTTGTATAACTGCTCATCTACACAATAGACTGTGATATCTCCTAAAATAAGAACTGATTCTTTACATCCCTAGATTTTAATATAGTCTGATACAAGTAGGTCCTCAAAGGTGTTTGTGAGAGTGAATGAAGAAGTGAACAGGAGAATGAGAGAATGCAAAACAGTAGGTGTGGTCCACTGTGACATGCAAAGGCTTTCTTCCTGGTCTCCAAGAGATATGACTTCAGCCTGGGAAATGAGACCCAGTCATGACTACTGACAGTGATGTTTACCTATCCGTCAACATATCCCTCCTTTCCCAGCTAACAATTTTATTTTCAGGTAGTGAGTGGCAATCCCATGATTTCCTGGAAGACTAGCCCCTCCCTAAGACTGAGGTATGATTGATTTAATCCAAGTATGACAACCCCACTTTTCTTTGCTGGTGGTTGATCCAGAAGTAAACATGTGATCCAGTTTGAGCCAATGAGGCAAACGGAAGTCTTTCGGGAAGTTAAATCCTTCCACATAAAAGTAAAAGAGACATCTGAAGACGGAGCCGTTTGCCTCATGCCCTCTCCCTATTGCTTGGAGGGTCTGCTGTGAGCCAGGCTTTACTCTGGACCCTTGAGAACACAGTGTGAAAGACAGCCAGGGTGTCAGCCCCCATGGGGACTATGTTCTAGTAGCAAAGACAGAAAGTAAACAATGAACACATGTATAAATAGATCATACACTCAGAGGGAAAATAAATCAGAGATCTTTCACAGAGAGAGATGGGTTGGAAGGAAAGTCGTCTTTCTAAGTGAAGACCAAAAATATCTGGGGAAGCAATACTCCAGTGAGTGAAGATGTCATTCTAGAGACATAAAGATGGCCAGTGTAGGTGCAGTGTGGGGACTGGGGGTGAGAGTGGGAAGGCAGTGGGAAATGAGGTAACAGAAAGGACAAAAACAAACGATGCAGTGAGTTAAAGGCCGTTACAAAGAATTTGAAAGTTTTTCCCTCAAATGTAATGGGAGTCACTGGAGGGTTTTAGCCTGGGGACCTATTTCTATAAAAATGTTCATGCAAGCTAAGCTTTTGATTAATTACCATGAAATTTGAAGGCCTTGAATTGAAAGAGATTAATCTAAGTAAGAAAAACCTAATTTACTAGCAAGCCTTGTCCCGGGCTTGCTTATTTCTTTATTTACTTAATGGCATTTTCTATTCATCTTATTTGATAATTTGGGTGTTTAAAAATACTTGGTTTTATTTTTCATTGTGATAGCATGCTGTTAAAGCTGTTCACCGACTTTGAAAGGCTTTGTGAGAGGAATGGCTTTAACAGATGTTTCCCCCCAGAGCTGATAGGTTTTGACAACTTACTGGGTGTGGAAAATGAAGTAAAAAATAGTACAATGACCACACTATGCCTTCAGGTCTGCCCTCTGCTGTAGCATCTTCCAATTTTACTGCTATTAAGCTTGTATCACAGTTTTTGTCCCCGAACTAGATAGTGCATTCTTTTAGGCAAAGATCTATGCCTTTCTAGTAGCCCCTCAAAGCCTAGCATGGTGCCTCATGAGAGGGGAACGCCTGTAAATTGGGTTGATTAATTAACTAAGCATCAAGGTTGTAGCTATGCTGTAGTTCCATAGACCATGATAAAGGGTCCACGTCTGTCTCTCCCTTTCTTTTGTCTCTGCTTCTCTCTGCATGCCCCCTTTATCACCTGCCATTAGCTTTTCCAGATGGTGAAAACGTGGCTACCAAGAGCTCCTAGCCTGAGAGTCACTGAGCTTCTGTCTTTCTGGTTCCAAATTTAAAAGCACAGGAAGAGCTCTGAGAACCTGTGTTTGAGTAGGATGCTCACCCTTGGGCCAGTCACCACAGTTACCAGCATGCGGCCCACCTGTGCCATGTTCTCCCCACCCGCCTCCACCAAGGAGGAGTGGGGACTGTTGAAGATGGAATCCCAATTTGAACCAGCAGGTTGGAGTCAGGCGATGACTGTTTTGAGCAGAACAAACATTAGCTGTCCATCTTACTGCTCTTCTGAGATCCCCATCTGCATATGAGACTTCCCACTCTATCTCCTTTGAATGTTTCACAGACACTTCAAATTCAAGATCTTTTCCTCATGCTTTCCCCAAACATGATTCTCCACAGTACGGGACCCTGCTATATATCCAGTTGTTCAAGGCAGGTACCTACCTTCATCTTCTTTCTCATCCTTTATATATTTCTATTTGCTGAGCCACGTATGTTTTGTTCCATTTCCTGTTGCTGCCTCCTCATTTAAGCCAACATCATCTCTCTTCTGAAGCCGTGACTCTACTGGTCTCCTAGTGTCCACTTCTGCCTGACTCCAGTCCACCCAGTCTCTGTACCTGCACTGTCCAACATGGCAGCCACAGGCCACATGTGGATATCTACATTTACAATTAAGATTCAGTACATTTAAAAATTCAGTACTCAGCCATAAGAAAAGAATAAAATAATGCCATTTGCAGCAGCAGGGATGGACCTGGAGATTGTCATACTAAGTGAAGTAAGCCAGAAAGAGAAAGAAAAGTACCATGCGATGTCACCTGTATGTGGAATCTAAAAATATGACACAAATGAATCTATTTACAAGCCAGAAACAGACTCATCGACATAGAGAACAAACTTCTGGTTACCAGGGGGGAAAGAAGGGGCTGGAGTTCAGATTTTGCTGGCACTAAGTACTATATTCAAGACAAGTAAGCAACAAGATCCTCCTGTACAGCACAGGGAACTATATTCAATACCTTGTAATAGCCTATAATGAAAAAGAATATGAAAAGGAATACATATGTATCAGAAATTAACTCAACATTGTAAACTGATTACACTTCAATTAAAAAAAAAAGATAGCCAGAATGCTGAAAAAAAAAAAGTTCCTCAGTTGCACTAGCCATATTTCAAGTACTCAGTGTACTTGAGTAACCACGGTAGTACTCAAGCACCTACCATGTGGTAGGTAGGGGCCACCACGCTGAGGCCCCATGAAAGATCCAACTGGAGATGTCACAGAGAAGTCTCAACTGCAGGCGGGGCACTCAGTGATCACACACCAGAGTTTGCTTTGCCCAAGCTTACAAGACACCGGAGAGACTCTGTCCTGCGTTTTCCCAGTCTCACTGGATCCCTCCTTTCCTATAACATACCATGTTCCTCTTACCTCAGGGGCTTCATAAACAAACGCTTGGCCTGTTCTTCCTCATCCTCCCACCACCCTTTTCACGAGGTGACCAGCTGGCCCAGTTTGGCCACTTGACGTCCCACATCCCAGGAAACCCCTCAGACCCAGGCACACCACACAGGTGTCCTACCTACTCTTAATCTGGCCACCTATGACTTATCCTTCAGGTCTCAGCTTAAGCATGCTCCAGGGCCTTGCTACTCACAATGTGGTCCCTGGACTTCCACCCTAGTCCTACGCAAACAACTCTATGGTTTAACACAATACTGAGGTGGTTCAGATGACGGTTAAAGTTGAAAAACTTCAGCGAATCTGTCCTACCTTTCAGACCAGAAAAGGTACAACTGTCTTCCCCATTGGATTACGGACTTCCCAATGGCTGGGGTGTGTCTGTCTTGTTCTCAGTGTGTCCTGAGCCCTGACTAGTGGACCTGACAAAGTGGAGAGGTTTTGTAAGTATTTCAGTGGATGAGTAAATGAAAAACCCAGATTATATGAGATAAAAATGGGTAGCCTGTGGTAGTTGATGTTGGTGTCCACCCCAGAGCCTCACAGCCCGGCTGAGTTCCCCTGAGGTGGCCGTGGACACTTCCCAGGGTGGCCCCAGCTGCTGCTGCTGCTGGTCTGCGAACAAGAGTTTGAGAACCACTGTTCCAGTGAGGCGACTTGGCTGCTCGAGGGAAGATCCGGGGAGTGTGGGAGAACCGTCAGCTGCTGGGGCACTGGACAGACACCCCAGCTTCCTGAACGTCCCTTGGCGTGATTCTGAGGCACATCCCACACTGTTTCCCAGAGGGTCCCCGGTGGGACTGAGTTCCAGCTCCTCATGGATGTTCCCTTGATGGGCTCCCTTTCCCCTTTCCCTTCTTCTTCCTTTGTGTTTCATGGGATTTTCTCACATGTAAGTTATCTGCGCCCACTCCTTGTCTCAGGCTCTGCTTGGAGGGGAACCCAAACTAAGTTGAAGTCTTTTTTTTCCCCCCAGTTGTATTGAGAAATAATCAGCAGACAACACTGTATAAGAGTAAGGTGTTGGGCATGATGATTTGAGTTTCACATATTGTGAGGTGATGCCCACAGTAGGTGCAGCTGACATCCATCATCTCCTGTCGACATGATAAAAAGAAAAAAAGAAGAAAAATTTCTTCTTGTGATGAGAACGCTTAGGATTTACTCTCTTAACGACATTCCTGTATATCACACAGCAGAGTTAACTGCAGTCATCGTGCTGTACATTACAGCCCCAGGACTTAAATCCAGAAGTCTGTACCTTCCTGCCACCTTTCTCCATCTTCCCCTCCCAAGTCAGAGTCTAATAACCACATCACTCTAGGTCCCTCAACTCTCATCAGTGGGTTTCCCTGGTATATTCCTGGTATATGTCTCAGGGGGAACTCAAAGAGGCAAAACCCACTCCACAAAGAGAAGTGCACGCACTGTGTACTCATAACGCTGTGTACTCCCTTTTGTGGCATTCAGAACAATTGTACTATTGATTCATTGTTTACATAATTATATGTTTAATATCTGCCTTTCCCACTGGACTTTGAAGGCTGGGTCTTTCCTGTTCACTATAATCCCTTGTGCCTGAAACTATACTTGGCAGATAGCAGGGATTTATTGAACACTTTGAAATGAGTGAACTAATGAACTAACACTTTCTAAAAAATTAATTAAAAAAATGTTTTTTTCAGAAGAGTTACTTAGGTTTATCTATTTTCTTTAACGGAGGTACTCAGGATTGAACCCAGGACTTCCTACTTGCTAAGCACACACACTACCACTGTGCTATACCCTCCCCCTGAACTAACCGTGTATCAGTTAACATTAGTCCCTCACATTTATAAAGCTGCTTACAAAGCACTTTACTATAAATTCTCATTTTATTCTCCAAGACCATGAGAAGTAGAATAGACATTTTTACTAATATTTTCTTTCAGAATTTATCAAGGCTCTTACGTTCCCCGCGCTTTGCTGCGAGCTGGGACCCAGAGATACGTAAGACAGTGCTTCTCAAATTTCAGTGCGCGCGCAAATCACCTGGCACTCTTTTCTCATCCCCGGTGTTTGATTATCTTTACGATCGTGGCTCTGAACTCGTTCTCGGGTAGATTGCCCTGCTCCACCTCACTCAGTTCTTCTGGGGCTTTATCTTGTTCCTTCATTTGGCTCATTTTATCTAAGTTGCTATTTGTATTTTTATGTCTGTAGTAGATCAGTTCCATTCTCCACCGTGGAGAAGTGGCCCCCTGCAGGATTTGTCCGGGGTCCCAGCAGTGCACTCCCCTCTCATCACCCAAGCTATATGCTCTAGGGGTTCCCCCCAGGGGGCTGCGTGAGTCCTTCCGTTGTGCTGGGCTGACTACGCGGGTGGCCTGCGGGCTTGGCTGGCACCAGGCCTGGTAGGTTGCCAGGCCTTGCCCGGTGCGGATGCTGCCACCTGCTGTTTAACCGGGCCTGGTCATGTCATCAGGTGGCTGGCTGCGGAATCCTAGGGCGCCCTGGGGCTAGTGCTGGCCCACTGGTGGACAGAGTCAGGGTCCTGAAGATTCTAGACTCTGGGGCTGTTGCCCATCCGCTGGTAGGTGAAGCCAGCTGCTGGGGTTAGCACCGGTCCACTGAGGGGCAGAGCTGGCTCCTGGAGCCTGGCTGTAGGGCCCAGGAATCGCGGATCATTGGTAGAGGGGAGAAGGGGGAAAGTTCCTGATATAGTTGGTGTGGGGGCGGGGTGTCCCGAAGCTTGCGTTGGGCTGCTAGTGGTCAGGGCCAGGGCCAGGGCCAGGGCCAGTGTCCAGCTGGTCCCATGGCTGCGGCTGACCTGCGATGCAGGCTCCTAGTTCTATTGCCTCTGGCGTCTGCCCCCTGGTGGGCGAGGCTGGTCTGGAGGCTTCAGCTGGCTTTCTGGTGGGAGGGGCCTCTAGCCCAGTGGTGGGCGGAGACCGGTCCTGGCCCTGGGGTGGGCGGGGGCATTCTAGGGGGCGTGTCCAGAGGCAGCTGTGTTCTCCTTAGCCTTTAAGCAGCCTGTTTGTTTGTGCCTGTTAGTTGTTTGACCTGTGGCATCCCAGCGCTGGCGTCTGCAGGCTGCTGGGTGGGGCCAGGTCTCCGCGCTAGGAGCCCGGACACCAGCCTGCACAGCAGCAGTGCTCTTCCCGGGGCTGAATGTCCCCCAGTAGATCTGCCACCAGTGAGTGTGTCCCCAGGGTGAGCTGCAGCTGCCCCCCACCTCTCCAGGAGGCTCTCCAAGACCAGCAGGTAGGTCTGGCCTGGGCTCCTATGAGATGACTGCTTTTTCCCTGGGTCCCGGTGGGTCCTGAGGTCTTGTGTGCGCCCTTTAAGAGTGACGTCTCTGTCTTCCTGTCCTGTGGGGCTCCTGCACTTAAGCCCCCTGGCCTTCAAAGCCAAATGCTCTGGGGGGGTCCCCTTTCTGGTCCTGGTCCCCCAGGCTGGGGAGCCTGATGTGGGGCTCAGAGATCTCCTTCCTGTGGGAGGGCCTCTGCATAACCATCCTCGTGTGTGGGGCCCTTCCCCCAGTATGGGGTTTGGTTGTGTCACTGTCCGCCCCTCCTACTCCCTGATTGAGGTTCCTTTATGACTCTAGTTGTAGAACAGCTTCTCTGGAAGGTTCCAGTCTTCTTCATTGATGGTTGCTTTGCAGATAGTTATGATTTTGGGGTGCTCGTGAGAGGAGGTGCACCCAGTACTCCGCCGTCTTGGCCACTCTCCCAAATCACCTGGGAATCTTGTTAAACTGAAGCTCCTGATTCAGCCTGTCTGGGAAGGAACATGAATTCCTGTGGTTCTAACAAGTTATCAGATGGTGCTTATGCGGCTGGTCTGGGGACGACACTTTGAGAAAAAAGCATCCAGGTTAGTGTTTGTCACACTTGTCGCAGCTGGAATTCCCTGGGAAGCTTTGAACATAGCTGTCACCTGGGCCCCGGGCCAGAGACTTTGAGTCAGCTGGGTTGGGGATTTTGAAAACTTCCTAGGTGATTCTAATGTTTGTCCAACTGGTCCAGGACAGCGGTTCTGAAAGCCCAATGTACACAGACTCCCCTGGAGGACTTGTTAAAACGTGTACTGCTGGGCCCAACCCCAGAGTCTGATTCAGCACATCTGGGGTGGGGCCTGAGAATTTGCATTTCTAAAAAGTCCCCAGGCGATGCTGGTGTTGTTGGTCTGGGGTAACACACATTAAGAAACACTGGTCTACAAGCAAGACAGTCATGGAAATAGAAGACTTGCTGTAAAACGTGAGAAGTTCAACAATAGAACTGTGTACAGTTGGTAGCAAGAGAGAAACCTAGTTAAGAAAGGGCTTCAGGGAGGAGGTGATGGCTGAGTTGGAATCAGAAAGACACAGAGGATGGGGAAGTGGTGATAGAAACAACTTTAGCCAGAGAGAACATGTATAAAGATACACTGAGATGAAAGGGCAGGGTGCATTTTGGGGACCTTGTGAAATCTGATATTGTGAAGATATCCTAAACTCAGAACAAGGTAGTTACGATAACGCCCAAGATTTGATCCCGAGGCTGGGACGAAGCCCTGAGGGGCATCCCATGCAATTCTTAGACTTTACTCTCAAAGCAGTCGAAGGGGTTAAGATCAACGTGATAGTGATGGGGGTGGGTCTGAGGAACAACGGGTCCACAAAGAAGTGATTGGAACAACTCACAATGGAGACACCGGTGGCACAAACTTGGGTAGTGGGAGGGAGCCCCGGAGAATGTGGAGGGAGGAGGTAAACCCAAGATGTCAAGAGAATTAGGTTGATGGCAACATCAACTTGATGTTAGCCTTGGGGTCAGGTTGTGTTGGCTCAATTAACCAAATTGATGGTGGCACCAAATAAACAGGGAGAAAGGTATTTAGGGGTCAGGCGGAGATGGGGATAGCAGAGGAGGTAAAGATTTGTATATATTGGCGATATCGAGCAAGCAATTGGACATACAGCTTCATAGCTCAGAAGCAAAGAGCCCAAGTGGATGGTAATGTAAATAATAGGAGTGATGAGATTGTGCAGAGAGGGTGTACTGAGTGAAAAGAAGACCCAGGGGGCAGTTCAATCCATGTTCCAAGTACTACTGTTGCATTCAGAAACCCTCGCACCTTGAACCTTAAAGGGACAGTAATTATTTATTTTGCTCACTAGCTGCCACATGGTGGGGCTCAGTGGGGACAGTGAATTCCTACTCCATGTGTTTTCAGATGGGGAAACCTGACCAGAAGGAGAGGAGCCACTTCCCAGACAGATTGGGGGTTTGGGGAACTACAGCTCACTCCTACGGCTGGCAAGTTGGTGTGGGCTGTCAGCTGGAGCTCAGCTGGGGTTGTGGGTCGGGGCCCTCAATCCTCTTCACCCAGGTCTCTCCATGGATGCATGAGCTTCTTCTCAGGATGGTGGCTGGGTTCCAGCAGGGGACAGCGCAAAAGAATCCGGAGGAAACTGTCTCACCTTTGATGACCTTTTCTCACAAGTCACAGCGTCACTTCCTTGGTGGTCACAGGCCAGCCCAAGCCAAAGGGAGTGAACACAGGCCCCACCTCTCAACGGGAGGAGAGTTGAAGTCACAGTGTAAGAAGTGCTTGGCTGGGAGATGCTCTTTGGCTTTCTTTGGAGAACAGGTCTGCCATACCTGCCTTGGGGGAAGTGTGATGGGGAGGAGGAGCCCAGGCCCCCTGACTGTGTGCCTGCTGCTCTTCCCCTATGCTGCTCAGGCTCCTGAGGGGCGCTCTCTAGGGCAGCAGCGTTAGCATCACCTGGGGCACGTCTGGACCGCAGAATCCCAGCCCAGCCTCAGGCCTGTCATCTCATAAGATGCCCAGGAGATGCATCTGCACGATAGACTTAAGAAATGTTTCTCTACACCACGCTGGCTCCTCTGGCTGCTGGTGCCCAGGGCCTCATCTCTGTTCTCCAGTGCCGCCTCCTTCCCAGTCTGCTACACACGATATGTCAAAACCGCAGTCCGGGGAGACACCGTGGCGGTAGGTGCACAGGTGTACGAGCAGTGTGTGGACACTTCCTCTCACATTCTGATCGCTGGCCGGGCTTTCAGAGAGAGCATCTTTCTGGGACATGGCAAACATCCTCTGACAGCAGGCTAGTCCCAGCTGACTGGCAGATGGTCCTTGGAGAGAGAGCTGCTTAGTTCATTACCTCCGCGTGCAGCAGCGTGGCCGGGCTTGTGGGAAAACAGGACATCCCTGAAGTCCCTTCGGGAGTCCCATTTTAACTCTATGGTCCGGGACATAGGCCCTGAGGCTTTCTGCTCCTGGCAACAGATTAAAAAATAGCATCTACTGTCGTTTGTCAGGATCCTGTGCATGCAAGGGACAAGGAGATGGTGCTTTTAGGAAAAATCAAAACCCATAGCCTTCCTGATTGCTGATCTATGAGGGTGAATTGTCAGTTATGCACTTAGGACCTACAGACTGATGCCACTCAGTTGAGCATCTTAGCTTCTGTAGTTGTTGACTCATCAATGATCTGTGAGCACTGATGTTGTGCCCGGCACTGGGGATGCGGCCGTGAGCAGGCCCCCTCTTTGCCCGGGGCAGGGCGATGTCAAAGCAGATAGCCACACACTGGGGTTATGAATCAGGCTGGTGGCGTTCAGCCTCACCGGCCTAGTCCAAGCCCGAGGTCTTCAGACTCAGAGCAATTGCCCCCAGGCTCTGCAGTTGTGCTGTCGTGAGTGGTGAGGCTGCCAGAGCCTGGGGATCCTGGGTTTTGGCCTCTGAAATGTGTGACCCGCCCTGCCCACCACATCATGACTGATGGTGGAGAGGACGCACCTGCTGAAGGGATGGTTCCCTTGCTGGCCCGAGGCCAGGGGTCACCACCACAAACCCACAACTCACATTCCTGTGGCACTTTGTACCTTTCAGAGTCCGGATATGGGCAGAATGCCCCTGGAATGTCTGAATAACCCTGCACGCCAAGGGCAGTTTTATGGACAAGAGTGTCGGTGCTCTAAGACTCAGGCCAGCAATCTGGGCTCCCAGTGCTGGTCGCCCCGCCAGCACGGTCACCTTCTGCCTGCTTCTCTGACTTCAATGTGCTCTGATCATTTGGGGACCTTGTTAAAATAACATACTCTGATGAGAGAGGCTTCTGGGGTGGGGTCACAGATTCCACACTTTTAACAAACTCCCATGGAAGCCGATACCGCTGGCTGTGCTTTGGCTAGCTAGGGTCCAGAGCAGGAGCTGCAAACTACTGTTTGTGTCGATAAAGTTCATTGCACACAGTCACATCACCGATTGACCTATGGTTTGTGACTGCCTTCTGGTCCCAACAGCAGAGCTGAGTGGTGGACAGAGACCTTCCCTGCCACAAAGCCTAAAACATTCACTCTCTCTATTTATGGAAAAGTTTGCAGGCCCCCTGGTACTCAATCAAGGCTCTTTATTCCAATCACCTGAGAAATTCTCAGACACACCGAGCCTGAGCCCCACCCACAGCAAGTCTGATTTAATGCTCTGGGGTGCAGCCACATCCCAATGTGCAAAGGCTCCCAGGTGATGCACGGGGGCTGCAGGCCCTAGTGGGTTAATTGAAGCACCATCCGGTGCCCTGGCCACCCCCTGTTTCCTTTGCCTCCTCCCTCGTTCGGCCATGTGACTTTCATTTTTAGAGTTGAAGTTTGCAGCTGATTTCAGCAGCTGCTTTGGGAACAGATTTTGATAAGAAACTTAGAATGCACAGCTGAGCACTGTGGGGCCCCCTGCCCCCAGAATATTTATATGCAAATAACTAACAGCCTTGTTTATGCAAACTCTAAAACTGAATCAGTCAAGAGAGGTCTTTGTATGTTGCTTAACCTTCTGATTTTCCCCTTGGCTTTTCTGGGCACATTTCTACTCGTCTTTCATTTTTCCTCTTGCAGCCTCCAGCCCACGAGCAGCCTTTTGCTGCCTCCTTATTAATCAAAGCAGATTAAGCCTCATTTTCTTATCGCTGCGTTTGCTGGCTTGGTTGGTATTTAGTGTGCCAATTTCCATAGGAAATGGCTCATCCTTCTGTGCAGCAATGAAATGAATTTTTTGAAAGAGGAACATCCCCAAAGCTGGCAGTGGAGGTAAATATTATCCCGGGCTGGAGACTACCTCAAGGTGCCACCTGATGTCTGTCCATTTCCCGACGAGGAGCAAGGGGTTTGGAACAAAAGCTCCCTTTCCCGGTGTGGGTCTCCTCCGGGAGGAAGGCTCAGCTCCCTCTGCTGGGGTGGGTCTCCTCCGGGAGGAAGACTCAGGTTCTTCCAGGGAAACGTCTTTCTGCTACCAAACTGAACGTGGTGGTGCCAGTCTGCTGACAGCAGGCTGTGTTGAGGGAAACCACAGCATTTATTACAGGGCACCGAGCAAGGTGTATGGGCAGCTAATGCTCAGAAGACCCCAGCTCCCCAGTGATTTTCAGAGAGAGGGTCTCAGGGTGTGTGATCAGCTTGTGCACACTTCTGATTGGCTGATGGTGAGGGAACAGGGTGATGTTTGGGGAATCTCTGTCTTCAGCCTTCTGGTTCCAGCTGGTCTTGGGGTCTCCATGCTGGTGGTCGGCATGCAGTTAGCGTCTTCCACCTGTTTGGGGTGGGGTGCATGGCTTTTGGTATCTGCAAAACAACTCAAGGACCTGGCTCAGGATATTACCTATAGCCCTTGAGGAGGAACTAAAGGTCCTAGACTTTCTTTTATGGCCCAATTATGATTATTTTATCTTGCTTGACTGTTTTCCTTTGTTTCTGCATTTTCTCACTTCTCTGACTGAATTTGCTCTTTGGAACTCTGGGGAAGGCGTGCAAGGCTAAAGCTTTTCTATAAACAAGAGGCAGGGGACATGGGGGCGTCTGACCCCAGGAAGGCCCTGCAGCGTCCTGCTCAGTTTTCATTTCAGAGTCTCAAAGGATGCTTCTCTTGTGACTGCATGATCCCACCAGTCCCCTTATTCCAGCCTCATCTCTGGTTCTGCCCAGAAGAGGGTTCTTTGAGTCTAAGATGGCACACATGCTCTTGGAGGAGCTGGCACCACCTCAGAAGGAAGGGGCCTTTCTGTGCCCTCAGGACAGAAGAAAATTTAAAGGCAACTAAAACTAAGACTTTTAAAATCCGAGGTGTGGTTCTCAAACCTGGTTGCACTTTAAAATCATCTAGAGAGCTCTTAGAACTGCCTGTAGCCGGTCCCCAGTCTCTAAGGTGTTGATGTACTGGTCTCAGGTGTGGCCTGGTGATGGTATTTTTTTTTTCACACTTTATTTTGAAATAATTTAGATCTTCAAAAAATATGCAAAAGAAGTGTTCCTATGTATCCTCACCCAGCATTCCCAAACGTTCATAATTTATGTAGCCACATTACCATGATCAGAATCAGGAAATTAGCACTGAGATGCGTTACATGGATGCATGACTGTCCTACAGACCGTACTCAAATTTTGCTGATTATCCCACTAACGTTCTTTTCCAGGATCCCACGTTGCCTTTAGTTGTTGTGTCAAGAATTCTTAGTCTCCTTTAATCTCAGATACTTCCTCCATCTTTGTCTTTCTTGACTTAACACCTTGAAGCATACTGGCCAGTTATTTGGAAGAATGTCCCTTAGCTTGGCATTGGGCAGGGCATGTTGAAAATCCCCCTGGCTGACTCTAATGTGCAGCTAAGGTTGACAAGATCATTATACTTCGTAAAGTGCCTGGTAGGGTCATGAGAAATCTGTAGGGCGAGGACTGGAGGAGAGAGTGAGGGCTGACAGAACTTGGCTCTATCTTTGGTTGGTCTCTATCCAGATCTTCCTCCTGGACCCCTGATCTTTCTTTTATTTACTTATTTTTCATGGAGGGAGGGGACTAATTAGGTTTGTTTGTTTGTTTATTTGTTTATTTATTTATTTATTTATCTTAACGGAGGTGCTGGGGACTGAACCCAGGACCTCTGGTGTGCTAGGCATGTGCTCTTCCCCTGAGCTCTACCCTCCCCCTGGACCACTGACCTTTCTTCTTCTTTTCTTCTACATCCTGGTCCCAAATCAAAGGCTTTATTTGATATCAGCCCAACTCCCTCCTGCTGCATTGAGATCGATTCATTTTTGAAGTTGGATCATTCCTTGGCTTCAAGTCCTGTGAATGTCAAGCCATCTTCCCATGAGGCCCTCCGCCATGGGACCTGGCCTTTTCCCCTGCTCCATCGATTACCTCGCCCTCCTCCTCTCACTCACACTCACAATTCTCCAGGCCTTTGACTGCTTCCCCTCCCAGATGCTCTTCCTTCAGACGGCGACACGGCTAGTGTCCTCATGTCTTTCAGGCATTTCCTCCCTGGTCTGGCCCAGTTCCCCCCTCAGTCTTCGCATCTCCCTCCCCTGCTCCACAGGGAGGGGCTCTTCACCTGTTTTGTTCACCCCTCTCCCTCCAGAGCCTGGAGCAGTGGCTGACACCCAGCAGGAGCTCAGTGTATGTTTGTTGAATAAATGGATGAAATAGTGGTTAAAGAGAACATCAAAAAATAGCTTCATTATCGAAGGAGAAGAGATTCTGTTTATAACCATGAGTACAATCATTTTAAGCTCTCTCTCTCTTTCACTTGACCGGTTGCCCAGACTCCCACTGTGCAGATTGTCCCTCCTTTTCTGGCACCTTCCATGTTTCCAGTTCACCTGTCTCCTCTGCACGAGGCAAGATGGCCCCTGAGGTGAATCAGCCAATAATTCCCTCTCCTTTCAGCAGGGATGGGGAGCGGCTTGTCAAATACGCAGACTTTTTTTTTTTATCCTTGTCACAGTCAGAAGCTGTAAAGAAAGTTTGGGTACCTGATGTGACCCTGGGAAATCTTACTGCAGTAGCTTCTCAAAGTTAAACTCCTTTGCTGGTGTCTGAGAGGAAGGAAGGTAGCCGGATACCCTCTTCTTATGAAATAAATAACCACCATTCTTTCTATATGCCAGTGTGTGTGTGTGTGTGTGTGTGTGTGTGTGTGTATGTGTGAAGTTTACCTTTAACAAAACCCTAAGTGGTAAGTAATTGTCATCACTATTCTACAGATATGACAACTGAAGCTTAGAAAAAGATTAAGTTGGCAGGTAAACAACAGGACTGAGATTTAAACCCGGGTGCTTTGATGCTCCAACCAGGGCTCTTAATTAGCTCCAAAATCTCTGTAGCTGCCTGTAATTAACAAAAACAGGAGGAAGGTGGCACATTGCAGGTGATGCCAGCTTTGGGGTTGCTTTAGGAACTGGAAGAACACAGGTATTCTGACTTTAGAAACCGAGAATTGGTGGCAAAGTTTAAACATCTTCCAGGTCTGTTTATCCTTCCTCACCACCCCTGGAACACAACTGCGGATCATATCTGCATCACATAGTGTGGTGGTTCTCAAAGTGTGGTTCCTGGAGCACCTGAGACTGGACAGAAGCACAAAATCCTGCCCTTCCACTCTTGACTCATGAATGAGAAACTCTGAGGTTGAGGCCCCAGAATCTGAGAGGTGCCTGGCCTCCAGGTGATTCTGCTGTGCACCCAGCTCTCAGAATCCCTAGCACAGTGGTTAGAATAGTCCTCTCTGGCTCCAGACTTCCCGTGTTCCATTCAAAGCCCTACAGCTTACTGCTCATTAGCCTTGTGTAAAATAGTGTCTTGGTGCCTCATTTGGCTTATCTACAAAGTGGGGATAGTAACAATCCCCTCCTTGTTATCAAGATCAAATGTTGTTGAGTTAAGAGGGGAGGGCTGAGCTCAGCGGTCGAGCACGTGCTTAGCATGCATGAGGTCCTGGGTTCAATCCCCAGTACATAAATTAAAAAAAAAAAAAGAAAAATCAAGAGATAAAAAAGAAAAAAAATTAGAAAGATCAAAGGATCAAATGATTTAACGTATACAAAGTGATTTGAATAGTGAATAATGTTGACATGAGCTATATATTTTCTGTTCATATTTCTCATATCTTCTGTTTGGGGAAAAAAAAAAAACCAACTATTTTTTTTTCTCCTGGCTGGCCCAGATCCTTTTAAGAGCACCTAGCAACTCTGATTCCACAGTGAAGTCGGCTAAGGCTGGGCTGCTAATGAGTTTTGCTGGGGCTGGTAAAGCCGGCGCCCGGTATTAGGTGAAATGGAACCAAAAGCTGAGCAATCATGTTTCACTTTGCTTCAGGAGGAACTCAGGCCCAGGCAGTGGCAGCAGGAGCGCTTGGTGACCCAGTTCACCGTGGAACCGTTGTGTTCCCGTGTCTCTGGACTCCATGGATATGGTCCTGTGTCCTGTGGGCCAGCTCTGCTGGGCTCTTGTTTGCAAAGTGGATGATGATTACTCAAGACAGTGTTATTTACCTAGCTGTTGCCTCCCAACTCACCGTGCAGAACCAAATGACTCAGATGAGACTGAAGGGACCAGAGGCCAAGACAGGCAGGAAGAGGCTTCGGAGCAGAATATTTGGAAACGGATTGCTATTCAGATCAGCCCAGCCTTGTCAGGAGGCCAGGGGTGAGCAGGAGCCTTCTACTCTGGAACATTTCAGAAAGCTGCATTTCTAGCAGCTGACCTTGCCCCTTGCTGTCTGAACTAAGCGTGGGCTGACTAACCTGACTGGCTCATTCATTTTTCCAGGGATGTTGAGAGAGCAGGGAACTGAAAAAGGAGGACTGTCTACAGGGGGGAAATGAGACAAAGCTATTTAAAGGTTTATCTGGAACACTAAACAATGGGTAATAGCCAAGAACATTTGAAAATGAAGATGGGTGGAGGCATTGAATTTACCTTAATGGACATCAGCACGTATTGTAAACGACGTTAATAATAACCCAGTGGCGCTACAGAAACTGGAGGAAGATGTCAAGAAAATAGGTCTTTGTATAAATGTAAAATAAGTGTGTTGTAAAGAAATAAGCCCAAGGCAATGGGATCCAGACGTATTATTTAATAATTGATGCTGGGGACATTTTTAAAGTTACTCAATCAAGTTACTTCCCACTAAATAACACATACAAAAATAAATTCAGGGCACATTAAAGATGTAGATGTAAAAATGGAATCTAAGAAAAAAAGAAAGAAGAGAAAATATAGGTGAACAGCTGGAACAGTTCCCTGTCTCTAGATGGGGAGAGATGTTTGCATTTCAAAAGCTGCACATTTTCAGACCTAGAAAAATCAGACATGCATTTGGACCAGGGCTTTTTTTTTTTTAAGTTGAAGTAGAGTCGATTTACAATGTGTTAGTTTCAGGTGTACACCATATATATATTCTTTTTCAGATTCTTTTCCATTGTAGGTTATTACAAGATATTGAATATAGTTCCCTGTGCACTACAGTAGGTCCTTATTGTTGATCTATTTGATATATAGTAGTGTATAATTGCTAATCCCAAACTCATAATTTATCCCACCCCCACCACCTGACCATGTCTAACTTTGATGTGAACAAATGACAGATGTCAGGCAAAGGCTGATTCTACTACATCCTTAAATCTCTGTCTAAGACGGTGCAGAACAGTATTCTAGTTTTTTTCCCACCATGTTGCTAAGCCCTCTTTCCAACATGGGATTTCTCTGCTCTAACGTGTCCAGACCCCACTCTCTCCCTAAGCGGATGTGGCTCGGTTGCTCTTGGGGAGTGAGCATAGAGGGCAACACATGGCTCTGTCTCACAGGAGGGAGCTGTTTTACTTCCAAGGCAGAAGCAGGGCTAGGTAACCATCACACGTGTTTCATTTTCCTGCCGGGTGCTTGGCCAACCTACATTTTTCAGGAGTTAGAGTGGGGCCAGGAGACTGACTTGTGGCCAGTGGAACATGGCAGCAGTTGTGCAGTCCCTCCTGAGCTTGGCTCCTCACAATCTCTATTCCCTCTTCTTGTTCCATGGTGACCTTTGGGAAAACATGCCAAAGGTGACAGCAACACAGGATGGAAGGAGCAGGGCCCCATGTGTCACTGGCTGTAGAAAAGCTGCCCAGCTTGGAAGGGGCTGTGATGCAAGTGAAAAGTCAATCTTCATCGTATTGAACCATTGAGATGGTAGTGTTTCCCCAGAGTAGTCCAGACAGTCTTACGTCAACAGCCGCTGTCATCACCTACCCCTAGATAAAAGATGGACCGTGGTAACATCAAAACACAATCCTTCCTTTGTCTGAGGCAGAATGAATCAACAGGTCCCTTTCATCTTTTCTTTTCTTTTTAACTTCTGCATTAAATAGGGAGTGGGCATAATTTCTGAATCAAAGGGAGTTCTCAAAATAATTTTGCAAACATTTTTCTCTCTCCCATTGTTCTGACACTTGTCTTCCCCATCAGCGTGCAAAGCTGTGAACTTGCTTAATGGTTACAGTTTAATTTCATACCTTCTCTGTATTCTTTCCCCAAAAGAAAAGGAAAAAAAAACCCAGTCAGGTGATCATTCCTTAAAAGGGAATTTGCCAAGGGTTTCCCAGAACAAAGTATTGAGTATAATTCCTTCACTTATTCAACAAATATTTAATGAGCACCTGCTACGTGGCGGGTACTTTTCTGGGGCTGGGGGTTTTTCAGTGAACAAAACAGACAAAAATCCCTGCCCTCATTGAGCATCTTTTCCTGTCTTTTTCTCATGGAGCCAGTGGAGCCTTTCAATAGTTTTTTCTTTTATAAATAAGTACATTATATGATATATTAGAAAGTGGTAAGTGTCATGGAAAGGGGGGAAATAGAACCCATGAGGAGAGCCAGAGCTGGGGGTTCTTTGCAGCATTTCAGAGGATAATTATGATAAGCTTCACCAGGAAAGCTTTGAGAGGATTCCAAGGAGATGAGCAAAGTAGACATATGTACATCCAGAGGAAGAAAATTCTAGAAGGATTAGGGTAGCACTTTAAGGTGAGGACTATGGCTGGTATATTTGGGGGGTTCAGTATGGCTGGAGTGGAGAGGCCCATGGGGTGAGTAGGAGGAGATGGGTTTGCAGAGGTGATGAGGGGTGTGCTTGTGACATCACATGAGACCTTCAGGACATTTTAAGAATTTCATTCCTTAATCTGGGATAACTGGAGAGACATTCAGCTACAAGACCCAGAAACCTGACTCAAAATTGCTTAAAAAGGGAATTTATTGGCCCACATAGCTGAGTCAGGAAAAAAGCTGCCAAAATCTCCAGGTTTGCATGCACGCTGTGACCTGTGAATTTCTCTCTCCCAGTAACCACATATTAAGTCTTAGCGAAAGACACTGACTGATCCAGTTTAGATCACATGGCCTCTCTAAACCAAACACTGAGGGCAGGGATATAAAGTCCTGTCATTGACCAGCCTGGATCCATGTCAGTCCCTTCTGGAGAGCAGAGTGGAAGTTCAACTTCAGAAAATGAATAAAAGGAGTGTTCTGCTAGGCTGAAAACCTTCATCACCTGAAGAAACAGGAATGGATGCTCAGCAGACAAAAATAATAAATGTCAACAACAAAAGTAATGAAACCCGGTACAAAGGGAAAGAGATTTAACAGCATCAAAACATGAAAGTCTGCATGTCAGAAAACATCGCAATCAAAATTATAAAACAAAGCATGAGTTATATGAAGGAAATATCACACAAGATAATACTCTAAATATATAAACAGTTCACAAGTCTCAATTTAAAAAATCAAAATCCCAATCAACAGATAAACAAAGTTGAATAGATTAATTCCCCATCAGAAGATAAAAAGAACTGACAAATCTGTCCAACTTTATTAGTAAATGAAGAAATATTAGTTAAAGTAATAATGCCAAACCATTTTCACACATTTTTAAAAAATCTATTTTTCTATATAGTGGTTAACATTTGTAAATTTCAAACTCCCAAATTTATCGCTTCCCATCACCTTTCCCTGGTAACCATAAAATTGTTTACTAAGTCTTCGAGTCTGTTTCTGTTTTGTAAATGAGTTCATAGTACCGTTTTTTTTTTTGTTGTTGTTGTTTGTGTGTGTGTTTTTTTTTAAGATTCTACATATGAGTGATATCATATGGTATTTTTCTTTCTCTTTCAGGCTTACTTCACTTAGAATGACATTCTCCAGGTCCATCCATGTTGCTGCAAATGGCATTATTTTATTATTTTTTATGGCTGAGTAGTATTCCATTGTATAAATATACCACAACTTCTTTATCCAGTCTTCTGTCAATGGACATTTAGGTTGCTTCCATGTCTTGGTTATTGTAAATAGTGCTGCTATGAACATTGGGGTACATGTATCTTTTCACATTAGAGTTCCCTCTGGATATATACCCAGAAGTGGGATTGCTGGATCACATGGTAAGTCTATTATTAGTCTTTTGAGGAATCTCCATACTGTTTTCCATGATGGCTGCACCAAACTACATTCCCACCAACAGTGTAGGAGGGTTCCCTTTCCTCCACAGCCTCTCCATCATTTATCATTCATGGACTTTTGAATGATGGCCATTCTGACTGGTGTGAAGTGATACCTCATTGCAGTTTTGATTTGCATTTCTTTGATAATTAGAGATATTGAGCATTTTTTCTTGTGCCTATTGGCCATTCGTATGTCTTCATTGGAGAAATGCTTGTGTAGATCTTCAGCCCATTTTTTTGGATTGGGTTTTTTTTTTTTGTTATTAAGTTGTATGAGCTGTTTATATATTCTAGAGATCAAGCCTTTGTCAGTCACATCATTTGCAAATATTTTCTCCCATTCCGTAGGTTGTAGTTTTGTTTTGCTCATGATTTCCTTTGCTGTGCAAAAGCTTATGAGTTTAGTAAGGTCCCATTTGTTTATTTTTGTTCTTATTTCCATTGCCTGGGTAGACTGCTCTAGGAGAACATTGCTAAGATTATGTCAGAGAATGTTTTGCCTGTTTTTCTTCTAGGAGATTTATTGTGTCTTGTCTTATATTTAAGTCTTTGAGCCATTTTGAGTTTATTTTTTGTGTATGGAATGAGGGAGTGTTCTAACTTCATTGATTTACATGCTGCTATCCAGTTTTCCCAACACCACTTGCTGACATTTTTAATGCTGGTGTTTGTAAGACCCTCAAGGTCAGTGAAGATTCTACAAAATGGAAATTCCCATTCTAATTGCTAGCAATACAGCTTTGCAAAGTAATTTGGTGATATACATCAAGCGTGTCTGAAACCTGGTGGTCCTCTGGAAATAGACCTTGATGAAGACAAAAATTTGTGACCAAAAGTGTTCATTGTAGTTGCATTTAAAATAGAAAAAGCCATCAGGTAACCGAAGGGTCATAGAAGAGGGAAGTGATCATATAAACTTAAGTGAAAAGATGAAATATTTTTAAGTGACTTTGGAAAACCCTTGATTGACGAGAATGCACCTGTGACATGACCAAGTGAGTAACAGTGTATGTGAATGACACACCATATGATTCAATTATGGAAATACTAGGAAATTAAAACAAGCTGAGAATACTACCTGCAGTGATTCCTAGGTTTTGGACAATTTGTGCGTATTATTTTGATGGATAGACAGACATAGATAGTTAGCTTGGGGGCTTTTTGATATCTTTTCTCATTTCTGCTATGAATTTATGTGGGTTTTCTACTTCATGTTGCATTTTTACTTCCAAAAAATATCCAATATCTTTGCCTTGTTATGCATAAAATTATGTTATGCATAAAATGTAATTATACTTAAATTTTCTATGTTGCTATCCTTTCAAAGTTATTCATGATAGTTGCTGAAGATTTACCTATTTTAATGGACCTTCAAATAACCAACAGACTTATTTTAACATTTTATTGTTTAAAAAATTTCTCAATTTTGTGTGTATATATATATGTATATATAGTGCTCACTTTCTTTGGATATTTTTATTTTTCTCAAACCTAAATTTAAATGCTTTTGAAGTGTTTTCTCTCTTTTTTCCCATTTTAAACAATTGGAACGTTTAAGACTAAATTTTCCTCTAAGTACAGCTTTGGCTTTATCCCACAGTTTTTATAGTGTTCTTGTTTTTGTCATTTTCTAAATAGTCCATCATTTTATTTTTGATGGCATGCTTGATGAAGTATTTAGGAAATTGCCTTTTAAGTATTATAGTAACTATTGTTTCAACATTTAAATTTATTAGTTGCTAGTTTTATTGCAGAGTGATTAAAGGCCTTTGCCTAAGGTGGTGTGGGGCACAAAAATCTAAGTGTCAAGAAATAGCTTCAACAGGGAGTTCAAACCTTGACTCTCACTGCATCTTTTTCCAAAGTTAGTATTTAAAGGAGAAAAAGACTGAGATACCGTTTATTGACAAATTAAATTATTTTCCCACAATTGCCTCTAACCAGTTGGATAAAAGCTTGGAAACAAGGCAAGCTCAGTTATTAGAGGCAACAAGCTACATTACGTTGCACATCTGAGTTGAGGCACAAATTTTTATCCCTGCCCTGTGAACAAGCAGTTACAAATAGTTCTAAATGTCCTGAAGTAGCAAATATGGCATTCAGTGGGCAAGCGCACTGGGGAGGGGATCTCCTTTGAGACAGGGTGGTTGGGAAAGGCACCCCTAGGAAGAGGCGTGACAGCTGAGATCTCGAGAATGGCCAGGTACCAACCAACTGAGTACAGGGAGAGTGAGTTTTTAAGTTCAAAGGTCTTGAGCCTGGAAATAATTTGGCTTGTTCTAGGAATGGACTCTCTGCTGGCAGTTTTATGAACAAATTTGAGAGTCATGGTGATTCAGGGAAATGGATATGGAGCATCAGGCGGGCTGTCTCTCAGCCTTGGTTGAGCCCCTGGATTGTGCCCTGCCAAATGTGGGTCCTTGGCTTCACGCAGGAAAGGATTCAAGAGCAAGCCACAGTTGAGTAAAGGTAGATTTATTTAGAAAGATACATCAATAGGCAAGAGGAAGGCCAGGAGGTGTGGGGGTTGGGTGCTCAGGTTAGAGTAAAAGTAGGTACACACTCCATAGAGAGCAGGCCGTCGCAGAAGAGGGAGAGGAAGGGGGCATTGGCTACGAGGTGCTGTGTTGCCAGTTTTTATGGGCTCAGTGGCTTCGTATGCTAATAAGTGGAAGGACAAGTCTAACTAGTCTAGGGAAGGTGCTGGGATTCCCAGGAAGTTGGCCATTTCCCTCTCTTTGACCTTTTGTGCCCAGCCTTGGGACTGCCATGGTGCCTGTGGGTGTGTTATTCACCATGCTTATATATTACAATGGGCGTATAATGAAGCTCAAGATCTACTAGAAGTCAAATCTCCCACCATCTTGAGCCTCAAGGCCTACTAGGGGTTGAATCTTTTGCCATTCTGGTGTTAATTGCTGTGTTATTCCTCGAATGGCTCTGCTCCCTTCCTGTCTCAACAGAAGATGAAGTTGGAGAGAAAATCATGTCAGTTCTTGGACTTTTAATTTAAATCCTTTGGTGGCATACGGTATCAGTTAGCATAGGCTTGGTGATGCGAGGGGAATGCATGGGGCCCGAATTTCAGAACACAGGTTGACTTCTCACTCACATCACCTTCTCAGTGGGACTTACCTGAAACTCAGCTCCACATCTTCACTTCAGGTTCTACACTAACAGAGCAGCCTGTCTGGGAAGTTGCTGGTCATTCTGACAGAGAGGACCAAAGGGCATGAGTCTTCAAGCTTCTGCCTGAAGTGACATAGGCCATTTCTGCCCACACATCATTGGCCAAAGCAAGTCACATGAAGTCCAGTTTCAGTGGGACAAGGAGGCATTGTCTTCTCCCCGGGAAAGGAAGGTACGTGGGTGTCATTATCCCCTTTAAATCCATATCCTTCCATGCATGTTAACCAAGAAATGGAGCTACACCTCCTTTCTCCTTCAGTTACAGAGTCACTTTGGGTATTATCAGAGAAGCAGTAACTTTAAAAGATCTGCACTGAATGTGGGTATTTTGTGTGCACATGGCAAATCTCCCATTTCTCTAAATTTTATAAAATGTTTTTCTCTTACTCGCATGGGTCCTTAATTTAGGGGCAAGCTTTACGTCAACTTCATTAGAAAGGACTTCATATTTCCTACCCAGTTGTAAGGATTGTTTATTCATCTGGTAGAGAGCCTGGAGTTTGAGAAAGGGCCTATAGTATCAAATGGCAGAATCTAATGCTCATAATTTACCAAGTGCTTTTCCCAATGGCAAAGTATCATGTCTTGTCAACTTATTGATGTTTAAACTTGTAAGAGAGTTCAGGAAGATATTAGTATTTCCATCTTCCAAACCAGAAAATAGAGGCATTGTGTTTCTCAAAGCTCCACAACTGGGCCAGAGTTCTGGCAAGAGCAGTGCAAATGGGTGTCATTGTCCCTTTTAGTCCTGGGACCCACCAGTAAAGCTAAGCAGTGTTTACTGGCACCTTTTAAAGGCAAAGGGGCAGAAGTATTGGGAGAGAAACAAGAGTGACAGGGAAAGAGATGAAAAATTGGATGTAGATTAAAAAAAAAACACAGAACTGTATTTGGCAATGGTAGAATCATGTCAAATTATCTTTACTGTCACTTTGAAGCATTTCTGTGGAGGTTGCCCATTGTGAGATACTATTGTCCTGCCTATATTTTATTTGTGTTTTCTCATCAACTTTGTTTATTACTGGAAGAATGCTCCTTGGGTTCAACAGTTTAAAAAACCTTATTCTCCTTTAACTCTGCAGTCCCTGGCTTTGTTGGATAAAGTGGTTGACTTTCTTTATTGCCTTCTGGAGCAACACACCTGATAAAACTTCTTCTGTAGGAAATGGAGGGAATTCAATTTGATGGAATACAGATTTCCATTTTCAGAAGAACATTGAGATTTTCCCAGAGAGGTTTTTGTGGATTCATTGCCAAACTCTTAACAATTGCATAATTCAGTCATAATTCCATCAACAGTAAAGTGAGGAGGATCATGGCTGTGGTGGCTCATGTGACTGGCTCATAAAAGGTGCTCAAAAAGAATTCCAGGAATGTATAATGATTTCTAAAGGATGGACCAGTGTTCACGGAACAACCTTTGACTTCATCTCAACTTCTGTCTTGCACCTCAGAGGCTGTTGCAAGGGTAATTAGCTATCTAGTATTCAGAGAAAAATTATAATTTGGGATTTGTGTCTGTACAAACTACTGTATAGTTTCATTTTGAAAAACACGGCCAAAACTTTGACCAGTCTTTGTAGGGGAAGATCACTGGTAAGCGACAATTGACTTGCAGGAGCAATTTTAAATACACGTACTTGCAAACAGATATATAATGTTTAATAACATTTTGAGTCATTAACTGCCGCTCATGGCTAAGGAACAAATTTCACAAAACACAGAATAATTCCACCGCATCCTCTCAAACAAATTTTATTCATATTCTGCGCTAACAAATATAGTATGAAGGCAACAATTGTTTAAGTTTCTTAGTGTATGGCACAGATGGAAAAGAAACAAACATATTTCGAAGCAGTCCAGTATTTAAATGCTGGTTTAACAAAAGAGGCACGTATTATTCTACTCAGCAGTTTATGCCAGATAGCAGAAGACGTTTATTTTCCTTGCAAGCAACAGATTACATTTATTTGCATTAAGTATAAACATATCTTGATCAAGAAAATTACTTTTTTTCTGATTTTCCTTTATATCACAAATGTCAGGGTAAGGCAAATCCTTAATGAATCATATGATAAAAACCCTATTCCCCAAGAAAATATATTGAACGTATTCTGCTAACTTTGTTATTTTTCAAAGCAAAGCCGACATGCACCACATACAGAGAAACGTTGTTTCAAATCAAGTGCATCAAGCTGAACTGGATTAATTCACAAAGAGGCTTTTCAGTGTTTCACAGAAAGATGAACCATTAGCTGTGATGGCTAATATGTGACCTAGTACCACAGACCGTGTTTTGGGTGCCTCCTTTGCAAGCTTTTATGAAAGTGGGCTTGTCCAGCAGCTGAACACTTACCAGCTGGAGGAAAAACCCTTTGTCTCTCCTACAACAGAACATCTTTTTAGTTAGAACTAGTATGCTGAAGGTCTACCTCAATCCTCTGTATGCAAACATGACTAACTAAGGGACTGTTTTCCTCCCTCCCTCCTATAACTCCTCAAGCCACATAGCCTGGCTGGAGTGTGGTTGGAAATTGACATCCAGAATTCAGGTGCAGGAGAATCAATCAGCCTTTCAAACTTTCCATTGTGCCGTCTGTGCAAGGACAGCACAGTGAAAGAGATATTTCCTATGTTGTGGTGTCTTCAATCTTCCCAACAGCTAGATTTTAAATATTTTACTGTTTAGATGAAAATTGACTTCATTATTTGCCTTAAAGCATAAAATCTAGTAGCCAGATAGCAACACTAGAGCAAAATGAGGCAGAAATAAAAACACATCTAACCTTAAAATGAGGTTTAAACAAAGTCAGGAGTGGGGCTGATGATAATCACTCCCGTCTCCTGGATACAGATCTTATTTCGTTTTTCTATAATTTTCAGGCAGAGAACTCCCTCCTCCCATTGCTACCCCACCCACATTTAAAAGGAATGAACAGAATGGCTGTCAGTGATGAAAAAGGGGACACGAGGACCGAAGTCATTCCAGTCCCTGCTCTTGCTACCTGGGACATCAGGTCTCTTTCATGTTTGTCCACTAAAAAAACCCGCCATCCCTCTTGCTTCCTTCATGCTGTTTTCAGCTACAGCTCCTTACTGAGCGCGTGTGTTTGGGAGTCACAGGAAAACAGGCTCCTAGCAGACTGGGCTTGTCAGGTGCTTCACAAGAAGGATGGCGGCTTTTAATTAAGTTATAAGGATGACATGAAGTATAGAGGCTATCAGTATTCCTATGGCATCATTTCTGAGATTATTTAAAGCGAGGCTTTTCCTTGTTTCTAGAAAGCATTGTCTGCTGGTAGCAGAGGACACGTAAGTTTCCGCATCAAACAGTGGACTAGCGGCAGAAGGGGGAATGGCCACAAACCAAAATCATGAGGTCACTTCAGTATTGCTGCTGCTAGGTTGATGAACAGCTTAAAAAAATGAGGATATTAAAAAAGATGAGGATTACATACGTAGAACTATAGCTTGTTAATTATTCCAATAGACTAAATAAGCCATCCAGAGAGGCAATAAATTCAGAAGGGCCGAAACAAAATTCATAGGAAGCTAAGACGCTGAATTTACCATGAAGGAAGGCGCAAAGCTGAAGAATTCCGTGGGGCAGTTAGAAAGCAGAGCATCCTTTAATCGTAGAAATGCTCACTTTGATCCATTAATTTTCTCCCCTTCATGAAAGAAGAAATACATAACTAACTTACAATTTTAAAGCTCTTCTGAGGAAGGTGGATCTAAGAATAGATGCCAGAAATAACCAGGAGTTTCTGCAGAAACAAACAGACTGGTCTAAGAGCCCAGGAGGCGGTGGGAGGCGGGCATCTCACCTCGTGAGGGTTCTGTCCATGTTGGCTCTGGGACAGACCTTTGTGAAAACTTCTGACCTCTTCCTGGGACCTTCATCCCTCGTGCCCGCTGTACCACTGGCATCTTGGCTCATTAGTACTGCTGTTCCCCTTCTGCGTGTACTTGAGAGGGAACCAGCTGTCAAATCAGCCTTGGACTTGGCATGAACAAAGCACACCATTTAAAAGCAAACCAGGAAGCTAGAACTGCAAGCAAGACCTCTAATTGCCTTGAACTTCAAATGAGAATCTGCTCTGTGGGTCCTTGGTCCCTGGGTAAAGACAGGGTGTCCTGTTATGAAAAGCATATACATAAAGAGAGATTTCAAGTGGAACTTCTAATATTCATAGGCGTCTGTTTGGATCCTAAATGCAGTAGCTCCCCTCTCTTAACTGAGACACCTAGGAAAGTGCCATCCCGTACAACTGTGTCACAAGGAGTCACAACTCCCTGGGGTGGTTCAGGGGGCTCCATGCTGAAAAATACAGTAAAGACCTCTTGAACCAGGTGAGCTCTGCTGAAAGTTGGTGTCAGGGAAGAATGCACCTGCCGTTCCACTGTGATGGAAGAGACCCGCCTTCCTTGCTCCCCTCTGTGCTCTGTTCTGGCTTAAACCCTGTTTCCCGATTCCTCGTGATAACCACGTGGAACAAAACTGTACCTTGGGAATCCTGAATAAAATACCGTTTTCAGTTCATCATCCTGTCCTTTTTCCAAGTGATGTCTGCGGTTTTTGCCCATTTTCTAGCCTGCCTCCTCTGTCTGTGGATTATACTTATGTAGGGTCTGATGATTCCTGAAATGTAGCCTGCAGCTTATCAAACAGTCATCTTCCTTCTCGTTCTTTGAAGAAACCACTGAACCAACCAGCTTTGTGAAATAACCAGATACACATGTGTGTTACACGTGCCACTGCGACCCTGGGGCAGAGTTGTGAGGGAAAAGACAGGAAGTACAGGGCTGGCGCCTGAAAGATGCGTTAACACGGGTCCCCCCACCAAATGAAAAAACATATATTTTTTCTTTTTTTCTTTCTTTTTTCTGTGGGGAAACAGAACAAAATGCAGCTGTAGAAATTAGAGCAAAGAATTCCCCATCCTTCCATGGGACTCGCCTCCCCCCACCCCACACCCTCCAAGTGTGCCCGGCTGTCTTGCTACACCCCCGGGCCGGGAGAGGTCTGCAATGCTGAGGACTGTCATTTCCTTCTGTTTCTGTGTCCCTTTGCTTCATCTTGTGCCCCTGCTGAAGACAAGGAGAAACCATTTGTTAGATTAAAGATGAGATGCCTCCGTAGATGGAGCAAGGAATATCTTTTTAATACAGCGATTGAAGTGTGTCTCACCCTTCAGACATGCCTAGAAATATCTTCTTTGACTATCAAAGAGCTTTGGATGTTTGAGCTGTAATTGTTGGCCCGGGGTATCTTTAAAGAGGATATAAATCACTGCAAATAAACATATGCCATGTTGACAAGTTGCTTCGGCTGACGGAATGATTAACTCAACTCTTCAAAGTATTCTTTGAAAAACCCAACCTTGAAATGGTGTTCCCTCCCTTCTCGGCCTGTTTATGCGCCCCCGTTTCCAGGGCTCTACACAGAAGCAATAATAATTTATATAATACTGACTTGCAGAAGTCATTAGTGGGATGGTTATCCCACCACTCTGAGCTCTTCGTTATGAAGGACGCATTGGCTGTGTTCTCCACTTATGAGAGCTCTAAGAAGACAGCGTGCCTTACAAGGACCCCTGCTCTTTGTTATTAATTTTGTTTAGATTAAAAAAAAAGGTATAAATCCACATATAGGGCAATGCATGGATCTTAAGTATACTTCAGCTTGTTTTGAAAAATGCATACATTTAACCCACACCACTACCAAGTTGTAGAACATTCCCAGCGCCCCGGCAAGTTCCCTTTTCAATTATTAACTGTGCTCCTGCTGGAACCAACAACTGCTCTGACTTCCATCACCATATATTATTGCATCTCTTCCAGGAAGGATTGGAGATGATCTCTGAGCTAACTTTCTATTCTAGTGTCCTATGAATCAAAAAATATACTCTTTGAGGTGTGTATGTGAACATAAAAGCAATAGCATGCCTGTTGCAGACAATATTTAAGATATCCAAAAGCAGACAAGAGCAGAAATAATCCTGCATAACGCCTCTATGCACAACGACGTCTGTCATTAACGTTATGGAGTGTTTCCTTATATTACTTTTCTATACCTTTCATTCAGATACACAGAATCATAAATTTTAATTTTAATAATGAAAATTGCAACCATGAAGAAAATTACAGACAACAGTAAAACATACCTAGAATATATTCACCATCTAGATTTAAAATGTGTTAATATTTTTCAAATTTCCTTGTGATCTTTATTTGACTTTAAAAAATCAAACATTACAGATAAATTAATTTATAGATAAATTAAAACTATTTCTCTCCCTTCCAAGTGATTACCGAATCCTGACGTTAGTGTGAATCAGTAGCTTGCATGTTTTTATTTTACACACATAGACATTTACAAATATACACATGATGGGAAGTATGTAGTATTACTTTGTGTATTATTAAATATGCATAAATAGTAATTTTGTTTTACCTTGTTTGTAACCAGCCACCAATTAATTAATTACTGTAAGTTTACAGTCAATATATATTTTAATTTTCCTTTGTGTTTACCATTTTTCTTAGCTTGCAATTTTTCCCCACACCCTACTCTTTCCTCTGGGCTCAGTTTTCTTCTTACTATTGTGCATCCTTTAGTAGTTTTTTGAGAAAAGGTATGTGGGTAGCAAACTTTTCTTTCTTCCTGAAAATGGCAGATATCATTTTCTTAAATGACAGTGAAATTAGTGAAGAACTTTATGTTGACACTCATTTTTATCTATGATCTGAAGACTCAGAATGACTCCATACCTTCTGACTTAAATCCTTGATCTTGCGAAACCTGCTGTCTGTGCAATACTTACTTCTTCATGGTTAACTCACTTTTCTCTTTGTTTATTTTTTTTTTTTTGTCTTTGGTGTTCTGCAGTGCATACATGTGAATTTATTTTAAATACGTCCATCTTGTAATTTATTATTCTTCTTTTAACTTAAAATTTATGACTTTTACCAGTTACAATAAATCTTTGCCATTATCTTTCAAATACTGACTACTATCCCCTCTTAGAACTCTTGCTGAACACAAAACGTCTTGGGTTTTCTCCTTCTATACCATGTCTCTTCATGTGTCATTTATGTTACTACATATTTGCTTGCTTTTTCCAAATTGTTAATTTTTCATAGTTGGCTCTTTTCTTAAGGTTTTTATCTGCTTTTAATCTTTTTTTGTCCTTTAACTGTATTTATTTTATAAAATCTTCAGTATTTCCTTCAAGGTCTGATAGTGCTAATCATCCTGTAATTCTACCCACTGGCTCACATTCATGATGGACCATTTCTTTGTGTGTTTTGGAAGTTAAAATTGTGAACTCATCTTCAGAAATTGATTTCTTCTGTAGGAATTCCAAGGGATAGTTTCACACTTCCATTTGCTAACTCTACCAGGGATAACACTGGTCTATAACCAGCTACTAAATCAGTTTCTCTGTTTGTGCATTACTGTATGCTTTTGGATAAAATTGTGTTTCAAACTCAGGGTGCATTTCTGTTTTCTAGTTATTATGGGAGCTTTTTTCTTTCCCCATGCAGCACCCTGGGCTCAAGCCCCCTTGTTAATTTTTTGAGCTGGGAGTCCCAGATTTATTTATGTAGAAGTATCAGTGTCAACTCCTTCCCTTGAGTGGCCCCAGGTCCCAGGTGGGCATTAAAGCCAACATTTCTAACCACAGAGCCTCCCAGAGCATCAACAACTGAACTGCAGCCCTGGGGGCTGCCTCATCTTCAGGCCACCAGGCTGCTGTTTTGGCTTTCAAATTCCTCTTCACTTGTGACACCTTCACTTTCCTGTCAGTTAAGCTATGTGTTTTCAAATATTTTTTGTTACAATTTATCTCTCATTTGTAAGCATTTATATTGAGAGGGGATCTGCATTACCCTACCTTTTCAGTCATCTATTGCTACAAAAACAAGCCACTCCAAAACGTAGTGCCCCCCACCCCCCAAACTCATGATTTATCATTTTTCATGATTCTGTAATCTGGCCTGGGCTCAGCTGGGCCGTTCATCTGCTCCAGGTGGCATCCGTGGGTGCCAGAACATCCAAAATGCCCTCTCGGTTTCCACAATCTCTCCTGTTCTTCCTCATTCTATAGCACAGCTTGAGCTCCTTACAGGGAAACTGGATTCCAGGAATGCAAAAATGGAACTTACAAGGCCTCCTAAAGCCCAGCCTGGAAGCCACACTTGGCCTGCCGTATTTCTCTAGAACCAAAGGTTCAGATTCCATAAACATCTTTTTCTTTTTTAACTTATTTTGTTTAAATTTTTTTTTTTTGTGGGAGAGGTGGTTAGATTTTACTTATTTAGTTTTAGAGGAGGTCCTGGGGATTGAACCCAGGACCTTGTGCATGCTAAGCATGTGCTCTACCACTTGAGCTATACCCTCCCTGCCATAACCATCTTCACATGCCCTCAAATACTTACTGAAAAATAATTTTTACATTTGCACAGTATTCTATTGATTCATTGAACATTTTCTCCATTGCTATTTATGATTGATCTGATTTTCTTGCAATTATAAATTACACAATGCTAAGCATTCTTGTATGACGTCTTTGAACTCTACAATTCTAATTCCATTTCACTGTATTTCTTTAATTTCCTTGGAGGTATGATGCACAGAACTAAAGGTTCTTTCTTCCCATTGAACTACCAGATAACCTCTACAAACTCAGCTGTGTAAATATTTCTGTGAGAATCAGTGAAATTCCTTAGGTCATACTGTTCTCTGTGACAACTGTGTTCAGAAATTCACTATTGTTTTAGGATCAGTATGGTGTCATCAAAGAGTTCTGTACTGGAAGTATCTGAACTTCCATTGATCAGCTAAGTGACATGCAAGTTACTTCTTACTGGAGCTAAGTTTCCTTAAACCAATTTCAAACTTTAAGTTTTGACAACTTATTCATTTGGGTATGTAGATTCATGTTTATGGTCAAGGAAAATATTTTGACATGAACCAAGGAAAACATATTTATTCTGGCACTTTATCTGGATATTGATAATAGTGCCTGTAAGACAAAAAACCTAGACAAGAAGTCTATAGTTTGTTGGCAGCAAAGGGGCAAAGGTAAGGCAGTACTAAGGATGTGCATTTAAATTGTTCAGGCTTAGTCTCACTTCATTACTTTTTAATGGAAACTTCTTTACCGTATCATTTCTGTAGCACAGCAGGATAATTTAAAATACATGAACAAGGTTTAAAAAAAAGATGAAATGTTTATAAGACCATGTATGAGTTTGTACTTTTTAGCAGTCTTGTGCTGTACATGCATTGCACAAATGCTATTATATTTAATATATTCTATATATATATATAATATAATATAATAAATGCTATATATTTAATGATATTCAAAACCATGATGGGAAGACAGCTGCCTGCTTTCACATGTTCTCAAACTTTAGTCTGCCATGATGCTGGAGCTTGAGTCTGGTGCAACATGGCCTTCTGGGAGAGTGTGGAGACCTACAGAGAAGACGCAGGGAGATGTGAATGATAAATGTTGCCTGCATTATATACCCCTGCCCTGATGGTGAGCCCTAAAGGAACTCAAAATGCAGACAAACAGGCTACCCGCTGGCAAGCCCTCAGCCACTGCAGCCATCCCCCAGCCATGCACCCAGAGAGGACTCAGGATGGGGAAGAATAGTATACTGGCCCTAGGAGGGTAAGGAGCCTATCAAAGGAATGCAAAGGAATGATTTCAATGAGCCCAGACTCTTGCATCTTCCCATACATAGAAAAGCTCTATTCATTAACTTGATATAGCTGTTTTTTTTAAATTAACAGTAATCTTTTCATGTTTTGACTACCTGGTCTTTGTTGCAAAACTTCTGTGTATCCTAGCTCCTCCCTTATCTCTTTAGAGCAATCCCTCAGAGCTGTCTAAAAGGCTGCCTCCCAGGCTTGAAGTCTACAAAGTCCACGGAATAAAACATAATTCTCAATTTTTAGGTTGTGCTTCTTCTTCTTCTTTTTCTTTTTTTCTAGTGGACAGTTTTGGTGACCATGAAGGGACCCAGAGCAGACCTCTCTCCTTCACCTGAACTCTACGAGGAGTCAGAGCATTAGTACCAGCAGAGGCCTCTTGGGCCCATTTACCTCCTTGGAGAGTCTGGACAAATTTGGGTGAGTCCTCCTGGTTCTTAGGTCTCCCTTTATTGGTTGATGATCCTAAATTTTATTTGTTGGTGTTAAACTCCTCTCTGGAGGAGTAGGTTATCCTTGAAACTTGTTTCAAGAAGAGATTCCTGGGTTATATCCTCAGTGAAAGGCACTGGGAAGGTTTGCTCAGTTTAGGCACAGGTTATCCTCAGTTGAAAGACTGCAAAGATTTGGCTCAGTTGAACGAATACTGAGTAGGGTTAGATAGAGTATTTAGAGGGGAGGCTAGCCTGTCATTTTACCTTTAATTGGCTACCCCCTAAAGCTTGCTGAAATAAAACTGAAATCTAACAAGAGCTTTCAGCTCTGAAGAAGGGCACATCTCCTCTCGCCGGCAACAACTTTTTTAGGCAACTGAGAAACTTGTGATAGCGGTGGGGGCAGGTCCTCGTATGGTGCAGCGGTCCCTATAGGGAAGCCCACTCATTTTAATGAAAGTTCGCTTGGCCAGGGACATGAATAAGAACTGACTGTTCTGTGATCTGAGCACCCACAGTGGGCTTACACAGCAAGAGGGAGGACCCAAGACCCATAAGAGGAGCTGAGACAACTCTGGGGTAAAACTTGCAGGAGTTAAGCTCATAGGGAATTAAGCTCATTGGCTAACCACAGGATCATCATTAGTGATTTTATTTCCATCACCTCAACCTCTGAATGCGGAATAAAGCTTTCAAAACAAAAGAAAAAGGAATGACAGACTGCCAGCCTCCAACTAATACCCCAGCCAGGTTTATGTACATACAAAGCTTGTACTTGCAAGTACTTACTTAATTGGGAATGAAAGGAAATCTCACCCTGAAAATTACTAAGAATGGAGCTCTTTTATTGCATATGCAATTATGCTAAAAAAAAAAAAAAAAGCTGGCTTAGTACAAACATCTTTTCAGAATTCTGACCTTAAAGAAACACAAGTCCTTCTAGGTGTAACTTGCATTTTTCTTCTGTGCCTTTGAAATGTAAATATGCTACTTGATCTTCTTCCAGCATGGTGTGTGTGTGTGTGTGTGTGTGTGTGTGTGTGTTGAAAACTTGGTCTCTTCCATCCAAAAAACTACATGTATTGTGTACATTTGGCAACCAATCGAATAGACTGGTGTTCGTTCTAAGCAGTTTTTTGTCTGGCTGTGCCAACTTGCAGGGGCTTTTTACCGTCTTAACCTTTGTTGCATCAGCCTGTACAACGAAGGCCTTTACTTTCTTAGATGATTTTGGGGAGGGGACTTTCTGGATCTTGTTTAGGTGACATCTTTCACACTCCCTTGTGGGGAAGCCTCTTGTATCTTATTGGTTTGGAGTCACTATTAAGATTTGTCTTATTCATGACCAGATGATGGATCCTTTAAACTGAAGAAACTTCTAAACTGATTAAGTTTTTAGTGAGCTCTCATTATAAATAGCTGTTTTATTCTTACATATGAAAAAAGGGAAATCACATGAAAGGGTGGAAAATACATACCTAGTGTTTGACCTAGGAACTCCCTTTGTTTAAAACAAATGAGAAAATCAGTTTGGGAAGCTTCATCTGTGTTCTCTTCCCCTTGATGGGTATTACAGATGCTAATAAAAATGTTAGAATAATTAATGTTAATTAGGCTGATTAACAAGAACATTTTTAAAACTGAAGGAAAAGTCTAGAGACTCTTTTCCAACAAGGTGGACATTTTAAAGGGATTTATCCCAAATGGATAAAGAAATTTCTTGATAGTTATTAAGAAGTGGGATAAGTAAAACAGACATTTATGGAATTAAAACAGGTTTTATTTCTACACTAAGGTTGAATGGGCCAAAGGGGAACCCTTTTTTAAAAGTGTTGATTCCCAACATTAAAGGACCCCAAACAAGACCACTCCATTTATCTCAGTGTAAAAATATATATATATTTTTACTTGGCTCCATATATATATATGGAAAGGCTGGAAGAAAAATTACCCTGAGATACCTTACTGACAACTACATGGGTCAAGTCTTAGGCCAATAAATCAAATTAAAGGATTGACAAAAGGGCCTGAGTCCCCTGGCTCAGCCCCTCACAGGGACCCCCCCCCAGAACCTTTTATATAAAAATAGATAAAATGGACAAGGGGTAAAAAGATAGAAAATCTTCTAGAACTCCATCTAAGACCAAGACTTGTTGATTGGGTTCTAATGGAATCTAAAGGTATAAAAGTTGATAAAATTGAGATGAACATTTATAAAAGTTGGTATATGTAAATGTGCTTGATATAAGATGGTTAGACCTCTTTTGCTTAATTATATAGTGGGATAGACATGTTTCCCTGGGGAATACCTCCCTGCTTGATGTTGTAAAACAGGGCATCTAGATCTGCCCCCAGGAAATACAGACATACTGAAGGGGAGCAGTAGGGCTACCTGAGCTGTGCAGTATGAAGTAAAAACTGGGAACTAATATTCAGGGGCTAATAAAAACAACAGTAGTGATTTTGCTCTGGGTTGTACACTCAGAAAGAGGGTCTTGTTGACTACTTTACACAAGCTTTTGAAGGCATGATAAGTTAAACTCTAAAGGCCTAGAACATAGACCCCTTAAATTTCAGTTTAGTTAGAAATCTCGCTGAAAAGCAAATGAAAGAATATATAGTTGGGCAAGTCAACTTTTTAACATCCTTTAAGTGACAGACCAGTTCTTTGGGGGAATTAAAAGCAACTGTCTTTTCCTTGCAAATCTCTTCAAGTCAGAAATGAAAACACAGCCCACAATGACCTGAGACTAACCATAATTAGCTCAGTCAGGTACAACCTGAAACCAAGGGGAAACAAAAGGGCAAAAGTGGCCTTTTTAAACTCAAACTGTTACTGAATGCAAGTTTGTGGGTGCGAAGCACAGTGAGGCAAAACCAAAACATCAGAGATTGGAGCGGAGAAAGGTCTATTGCGGGGCCCAGCAAGGAGAACAGGAGGCTTGTGTTCAAAATCCTGAATTCCCTGATGGTTTTTAGGGTGAAGTTTTTATAGGCAAAATTTGGAGTGAGGGCTGCAGAGTGTGTGACTTTCTTCTGATTGGTTGGTGGTGAGGGAAGAGGGCGGTGCTCCAGGAATCTTGTGCTTGGCCTGAAGTTACCATCCCCCACGTGCGTGTGTGTTTGTGTGTGTGTGTGTGTGTGTGTGTGTGTGTGTGGCGGGAGGGATGCCTTGGTTCCTGCAGAAGAACTGAAAGGTACTGTTATGTGTATCCGTCGAGGAGCAGCCAGGACCCTGCTTCCCTCGCTGCACTGTTGTCCCTTTACTGCTTCTCACTTGTTTCTGTGTTCCCTCCCTTCCCTGATTCGCAGTTGTTTGAATCTGCCCTTTGGAATTCAAGGAAGGTCTAGGAGGCGGAAGGAAGCCTGTCTCCTACAAACAAGAAACGGGGGACAAGAAAAGGATTTGTACCTGGGAAGGCCCCCACAGGGTCCTGCTCAATTTCAAAACTTCTGGAAGGCTCACTCAGCCAGGATCTAATCCATAGCCTCCTTAAGGGTTTATCAAGAACAAATACAAATCTTAAAGTCTTTTCCATAAATAGTAAAGCCTTAGTCATCTGAGCAAGCAACTGTAATTTATTCCAACTATTAATTATAAACTGGTAAATGTATATTGTAATACCTGATTCATAGCTAATTTTTAAAGTGAAGCTATGAGAGCTCCAGTTTTGTCTGTTTCTATGTCTATGTATCTATTACACATATGAGATGTTTCTACCTCTGGAAAACATATCAGAATTAAACTTGCAAAAGAGCTCCATTTAACTGACTTAAAAGTAAGCTCTTAAACTAAATATGAAAGAAACTAGCTAGAATGAATCTCAGGTTCATGTAATCTAGAAAATAGTCAGTATTAAATTAACATCTGGTACTAAAGCTAGCTTAAGTTTGCTGGTTCATCAATATAGCCATCCCTTTCATTGTACCTAGGTTTACTGAAGGTCAGTGCATTCATGGTATTTCTGTTACAGAGTTTGTCAACAACAACAAAAAATTAACTTGGTGTGATGCAATTCATCTAAGTGGATTAAATGCAAATGAGATAAGAGCTTTCGGGCAAACTTTTTGGAAATAATTATGTTTTAGGAATATCTACTTGAAAATAATCTCTCCAGATATTTGGTAATGTGAAATTTTAGAATTATGCTAAATTAAGTTAAATGATGAAAGTTTATTGACAAGGTCATTCCTAAATAAAATACTGAAACATTAATTACTGAACATTAGCTTCCCTTTACAAAGAAACTAAATGTGTTTAGAATATTAATAAATATGTTTGGTGCCACACTGAGATATTTTCTATAAGAAAGCACGTTTTAAAAAATTATTGGTACTTATGTTTGCCAATCCACAGAATGCTAATGTAGAAGACAGTTCATAATTGCTTACTTCTTGGTTTTCACTAGAAAATAAGATTTTGAAGAGTTGAGTATTCTAATTTAAATATGTAATTAAAATTAATAGAAATAATAAAGGAAACATTTCAGAATATGGTAGGAAAATAAGATGTGTGTTGTGAACAAAAGAAGGTGTGAAAGATGGAATTGCATTTTGTTAAGAGAAAAAAATAAGTAATTTTGCCCTTGAGCTGGCTGTTTCCAGATGGGAAAGAAAGGGACAAAATAAGATGGATACAGAAAGTTGGTGGAAGAGGTACCCTGAGAAAAGGGTTTTATAGATGGTCAGGATTGGCTAAATTTAGACTGAATTTGATTAAATGGATTTTGTTGTTGAAAGTAAGCTGGTATAAGACTGGAGCATGGTTTTCCCTCTCTGTTAAGAGAACAAAGTTTTCTTGCAGTGCTGCCCTTGGTAACAGATTGTGTGAGCTTCTGTGCCTTTAAGTAATCTGTATTTACTTCTGAAACCTTTCCTCACTTTGGTTAAGTGTACAAGTGTTGTCTTGCAGTGATCTGTGATCCTATTTGACCAAGTGTTTTAAAACATTTAACAAACTTCATATCAAATCTTAAAGTTCTTTTGACTTCCAACTGACTTTAAAATGCTTCAGAGAGCCCATATGACATCTCAGAGAGGAATGTTAAACTAATTAGGTTTATACGGTATGTTACTTGAGAAATAATGTCAAATGATTAGAGATGAAACTTAGGTTATATTGTATAGAGAAATGTCATTAATATAGATATCCCAACATTTATATGAAATTTCTAAAAATTTGATATGCCCTGGTGTAATGTCACCAGGGTTTAACAAATTACAAATTGTTTAACCCAAATTAAAATCAGTCACGATTTTAATTATCTTAAAATGTTGTATGCCACAGAAATATCCATGTTTCTTGTCAAATGCATTGTAATCAGATCTTTAACCATGCCATTTTAAGTCTTGTTGTTTAAAGACAATCATTGTTTTACTCTGATGCTGTCATAAGATGAAGATCTTCATGAAAATTCATAAAAAGGACTTCTGACAAATGTTTCCGATAATTTTTAGATCACACCACTGAACTGGATAAGAAATGACAGAACTCTAATGGAAAACCTGAAGACTTCGTCTAGCTTATCAGGAATTAATTAACTGATAAATATGATTTATCATTTTATGACTTTTTATGAAATATACTGGCTTTTAATCTTTGTTTTCCAGAAAAAAAAATTTCCTTTTATGCTATGACTTACAATGTTGACTAAGCATACCTTTAAAAGATGAAACACTGTTCTATTTCTCTGTACCTGATCTTTCCAGAATTTCACTTCTCCAGCTGGCTCTCCTGTAGACTTGATGGTTTATTGCAACAGATTACAACTAGTTATACTAATCATTGTTTTAATTTGTTCTCTTTGGTTCCAAATTATTTATGCTTTGTGTGTCTCTCTCCCTGTACTATGACCTTATTAATGTTACTAGCTGTATTATCCTGTCTAGTTTATAAGACTGTCTCTTGCATTACCCAGTGTGTAACCAGGTCTCCAACAAAACTAATGTTAGCTGAATTCTTGAGACAGTTAATCATGTACACATAACTCCACATAAAATAATTGTAATAGTGTAACTCTAGGTAGGGGAAGAAGCAACAAGGGAAAACGTTCTCTGAATCACAAGAGACTGGTAAGATAGGCAATCCACAGTATTGTAGGTTATCCACAGAGCCTAATCCAAAAAAATTAACACTGAATAGCTTATCAACAGAATCTTTATCTGATCTAGGAATGAGACTTCCTGGCACCATGAGACAAAATTGGTCATGAAATGTCTCCCAAATATTGGTTGAATTTCTGATGAAGGGAAAGCACTGTGAATGCAAAAAATGTTGCCTGCAATATGCCCCTGCCCCGATGGTGAGCCCTGGGGGAACTGAGGATGGAGACTAACAGGCTGCCCGCTGCCAAGCCCTCAGCCACTGCAGACACCCCCAACCTCAGGGTGCACCCTGAGGGGACTTGGGATGGAAAAGGGCAGGATTCTGGCCCTAGAGAGCCAAAGTGCAAATCAAAGGAATGATTTCATTGAGCCCAGACTCTTGCATCTTCCCATACAAAGAAAAGCACTAAATTCATTAACTTGAGATGTCTGGTTTTCTTCAATTAACAGCACTCTTTTGCTGTTCTGACTACGTGGTCTTTGCTGTAAAACTCCTGTGTATCCTGGCTCCTCCCTTACCTCTTCAGAGCATCCCTCAGAACTGAGAGGCTGATTCTGGGCTTGAAGTCCAAAAAGTCCACCAAATACAATACAACTCTCAACTTCCGGCTTGTACATTTTTTTTTCCAGATGACAGCGGCAGTGGTGTCAACACATTCATGTCTTGCCCTGATGAACGCCAATTCATTTATCCCATAAGTTTTTCACAGCTAAGTATTTTAAGCCAGGAATCAAAATAGGGAGCCTGGTTTCTTTCCTCTCATTCTCCTCACCAGCCCGCAAGATACAAAAAAGGGTTACAGACCACTCATTATTCTAGACACACTTCAGCCTTGGCTGAGAGATTTAGAATGTTGGTCTGGAAAACTCCTAGACATGATCTGGCCCAGATGTTTGTTTCCCTGTGGAGTGCCCTGAGGCTCATTCAACTCAACAAACCTCTGTGTGGACACGCAGGTCTGCAGGCAGTGGTGTGAGAGGACGGGACAGAAGGCAGCTTCTTTCAGTCTGAACACACTCAAATGCCTTTCACATTCTCCAGGGCACAGATTTAGTGTTATGCTTAAAAACAGACATACTAAACAACTCAGCAGGGAGCTTCTGGAAAAGCAGTGCTTCAGAATCAGCTTGAGGTTGCTGAAATAATTTGATCACTCCAGGAGGCCAGGGAAGGGTGAGATGGATGGAAAATATTTTTTTTCTTGCTGTCAAAGCTCAGAAAACTAGGATACTGCATCATCTAGATATGCTGTAGCTTATCTTTTTCCTTTAAAGATCGTAAGCTTCTAGGGGGTAATCCTTGCTCCTTACACTGTGTTATTTGGTATAAAGATTTTTAAAGTTTAGCCCAAGCCATGCTGTGGGACTTGACAGAACTGAGGGAAATCCAACATGCTTTTACACACTGTTTCTACAGCCGGTTTAATCCACCGTAAATCTCAGCACAGAGGCAGCTTACCTGTTAGTTAATCTTCTTGCTGACTCTCTGTTGGGTCATTTACACTGTCATCCTGACTATTCATTTCAACTGTAACCAGAAAGGAAAACAAACAGGTTAAATATTTGTTAAACCCAAATCTCTTAAACATATTAAAGTGGCCTGTGAATCGTTACATGCCTGATTTCCTGTCTTACACCTCTTTTCAGTTTGTTTTCCTTCCTTCAAGATTTGGGGAGCATGCTTGCAGATTTTTACTGGTGGGGGGTGGAATTGGGCAGAATTGCCTCTTACGGAACTGTAGGAGTTGTGTTGTCATTTCATACCAGACTTTTGGGTTGATATTTTGGCTGTTTATTACCATCCTTAGGGAGATTCAAACGCCTTAATAGATGTCTATGAAAATAGAGAGAAAACAAAGCAAAATAGCACACTGACGTGCGGAGAAGTAAGCAGTTTTCTCCAAAACAGCAATGCCAGGAGGCCTGCTTGGTTTCAATTTTGAAATTCAAAACAGACCCCAAAACTTGCCAACGTGTATAGTGGCAGTGGACACCACAAAATAACCAGATCACAGCGATAATAAAATGTGTGCTTTCACTTTACTGTGTATAGTATTGTTCTGTGTATATATTTGCATACAAATAGCATGCATAATTAATGCCACTGTCCAGAAGTAGCTCAGGGCAGGCATAGCAGACACTCTGGAAATTTTCAAGGGTCAGTAGGTTTAATTAGGTTGATATTTTTAAAGCATCAAAGCCCATATTATAAACTGAGAGACATAACCCACAGATGGACAATGGCTAGACCTTGTACAGTAGAACTCTGATTTCAAACCTCTGCAACAAACAGCTTGGGCAACCAAACCACAGCGTCTGCAGCAATCAGCTCAGAATCGTGAGGACTTGGCCAGCGACTGCCAGCTTCACTGTATTTCACTCTATGCTTCCAACATAGGACCAACCAAGGAAAGCCAAATATGTCCCCAAACCAACCAGCCACTTCTAGTTAGCCCAAGTCCAGCTCCCCTGGCCAACAACCTCCAATCAGAGGATGCTTGAGGTCTTCCCTTTGGTTCACTGTGAAGTTTTCCCACTTCCCCGCCCACCTTTGCATTGGCCAAAGACACAAGTGATAATAATGGCTGACACCCTGGGTATAAAGCACTGCGTAAGTAGCCTTTGTTTGTTCTCACTTGTTTGCACAAACTCAACAATCCAAATCTCTTTTTCTTGAACATGAAAACTCGATTGAAGTGAAATAGAGGCAGCTGCTGGATTTCACATTCCAGAGACTTGAAAGGGGGAATGATGTTGTATGGCAACCCAGCCTACTCTCTCTTGAGGAGAGAGGTTGTAAAAGCAGGTCTCTTTCCTCCTCCTGCAAACTGTCCTTGGTTTCTTTTTTTCCCCTCTCCATCCTTGGTTTGTAATGATGTGTGAGCCCATTCTATACCCCAGGTATAAACTGGCCAGATGCAGCCTCCCTATAACCAGAGAATACTGTGTGCACTTTCCACCCTAGCTTATCAAGTTATTCTAAGCCCGCCCATCTCCACGTGGGAGTGTGCAGAATACAACACAGGAGAGCATTCCTCTTCTGTTTCTTTCTCCAAGCCAAGGGTCACTAGTTCCAAAGCCTATTGATAATTGTTAGTACAAAAAGCATTCCATGATCAAATAAGCTTGGGAAAAGCAATGTTGAATCATGTTAATAAGTTTCTTTACAGCTAAGACTTCTGAGAGCCTGTAATGTGCATGGCAAATCTCCAAGTGAGGACTAAAGTTTAGCATTTCCCACATTTATATCCCTTTTATTCAATGCACATTGCACGGACCTGGTATTCTTCAGAATATGCTTTATAGAGAACTAGCTAAGAACCATGTCTATATTATCACAACCAGGCTGGGGCAGGTTTCATTCAACTGAGCGTGACTAACGTGGAGTGGCTTTTAGTGGATAAAGCTGAGGTTTAAAGACATTCTTCCCCTAGAGAATGCATGCCCATGAGTTAAAATCAGTTTGTATTGGGTGTAAGACAGGGAATATACATCACAGGGAATATAGCCAATATTTTGCAATAACTGTAAATGAAAAGTAAACTTTAAAACTGTATAAAATTTTTTTAATTAAAAAAATTCAAAAATCAGTTTCTGCAAACAGGCTTATAATTAAGGGAGGCAATTAAACTGAGGACAGGCTTATAGAAGGATGAAATGCATGATCTAGGAAACTCTTTTTAAAACCACCAAGCAATTTCTACCAGTGGCTAAAATTTCCCCAAGGTCATTATCAACCCAAAGTAATTTTCTTTTTTTTCCCCTGGCTGAAATAACCCAAACAGAAAGATATATATGTGTGTGTGTGTGTGTGTGTGTGTGTGTGTAGAGTTGATCACTGACCAATAATTCTGGTTCTCCTAAGTTCTGTGGGCAAGTAAAATTAAATATTTATAAATAATATAGTTGTTTTTCTAATGCAAATGATGATATTTCAAAGGGTTCCCAGCATCATTGTACAGGGGCAAGGCTATAATATTCCTGAGGCTCAGAATCTCTAGATGCTTTCAAAAAGAGATGTGACTAAAGAAAGGTTTATGTAAATTTATTCATAAAGCACTATTGAAGATTCACCGTGTTTTTGGCCAAGCCATCCGATGTGCTGTAGCGAGGGGAAGTGATGAAAGTCCAAGAACAACCTCAACCCAAACTCAAGCCAGGGCTCCTCGGAGCACTGAGTGGAGCCGGCACAACAGCTGGGTGCATATCTTCTGCAGAGGCGATATTTCTGTAAAGTCGCCAGCTAGACTTCGGTTCAGTTTAGCCTTGGAATTACCCACTGGTGCCTCAATATTATAAGGCTAAACTAAGTCACACTCAATTTAAAAATTAAAGGTTGCCAATGTTATTAGTTCCCAGTAGAAAATGGTTCTTGATCTTTACCTTGTTCTAACGGAATATGTTGATCCAGAGAATAGCTAGCTCCCTTAATCCTGGACTACACACAGGAAATGGGCCAGGTGTGTAGTTTGCATGACCCACAGCTCAGACCCTTACCGTCAGGATTTGCAGAGTTTTCTGTGTCGCCAGAGCCTTCGCTGCTCATAGGAACTCTTGGTGCGTCCTCACCTTCAGCTGAAAAAGTAAGATAGTCCTTGATTAATAGAGAATTAGAACAGCCAATTGTCCTGTCACCCTCCGTTGCCCTCTTAAATTTAAAAATACTCCTGGGATTCAACTTCTTTTGCAGAAAAGGTCAAAGGAGGAAATCGTGGGTTGAGTTGCTGGAATACTTTAGTGCTGTCATATTCTAAGCTCAGTTTAATTTGTGAGATAATCACATACACACATACACAGCTTCTCTAATTGGAAATCTCATAGCATGAAAGTAGGGAAACTTGGCTTAATCAGAACAACACACAGTTTGGATTTGGAGAAATTTGTATGTGTGTGAATTTATGTAGCTTAACCTTTGACTAGACTAAAAAGAGAAAACCTGTTTTGCCTTAGGCATGCTTGAGAGCTGAAAGGTTCATTTGTTTACACAAATGAATGGCTCAGTTGCTTGTCTAGAAGAACTTCTCGGGTGCTGCCATTCTGGATTGCTGAGAATCCAGTTGTTAGTCCATTTCTGTTGTAATTGTCCTCTCTTTCCACAGCTTCATAAGGCTTGCCATCCATCTGCTATGGCTGAAGCTGTGTAACATGCTTAAATGTGGTCATAATGAGATCTTTTCTTTTATGATCTGATATTGTGAGCATATTGCAAAATGATCACCACAATAAGTCTAGTTAACCTCCATTTCTCTTCTTGTGGAGAAATTTCCAGAGAGTTAAAAGGACAATCATCTCTTACTTCTTAGTTAAATATCTATTATGTTTTCACAGCTTGAAAAGCCAGGGCATTTAAAAATACAAATACAGATAAAGTGCGAAAAAAACCACAACTTAGAAGTCTTTTTTATTATTTCTGTCCTTTTTTAAAAAAGAGAAGATTAAATTCATTTTTGTTACATGAATACCTATTGAGCCCAGAGTACAGTCAATCTGGCGTTCCTGTTGGGGAGAATGAAGCAAAGATAGGAAAGATCCAGGTCATCATCTCTTCAAAGGAGGGTACCTTCAAAGATAGAACCCTTGGTAATGATTTACTGAAGCTGACAATCAAGAAACAAGATGCAATGGTGATTGAACTTTGAGCCTGGGTGGGTGGATGTTAGGAAGGTCAGTACTTGAAGACACATAAAACAAGCAAAGTGAAGGAAGATGAAGAAAGTCATCTTAGATTTGAAGTCTGATGTGCAGGGTCATTTCAGTGGAGATGCCAAACAAGTTTTGCACTTGATGCTGAGGAAGAAAACTGAGAATTAGTCGTATGGGAATTTGGGAGATGTCATATGTAGAATGATGTCATACCATTGATTACATGAGAGTAGATGAGAAAAGTCAGGAAAAGGATGAGACAAGAAGGAAAAATTGACTGTGGACTCCCAGTCCTACAAGGACAACACGAAAGCAACTGTGTCCACGAGTTCTTTCCACTAGTTCCTGAGGACGAGGTTGGGAAAGGGAAAACAAAACTTGAAACCTCCAACTGGACTGAACACCGTATCATATATTTTCTCATGCTGCCAATTTTAGAAAGTAGACCATTTTTCAATTGCTCATCAACACATTCCTTAAAGATGCAATTACAGAAAAAAAACATTGATGGATTTCTCTAAGCTTGGGAGCAGGAAATCTTTGCTAATTATGCCTCAAAACAGAAGTAATAAGAAAAAATAAATATGTGACTTTATAGAAACATAATAAACTTATGGAATGGAAACAAATACCAGAAGAAATATTTTAAAAAATCAACAATAAAAAAGAAATGTTTAAAGAAAGAAAGATTACAAATTGAGGAAAAATATTTACATCTTTTATCATAGACAAAGGGTTAATATCTTTGGTTTATAAAGTACTTCCAAAATTAGAGATAAAGAAGATTGACAACTAGATAGAAAATCAAGAAATTTAACAGAAAGTTTATTTAAAAAAAATGAACGGCTTGTATATATGTGAAAAGCTGATTCACTCTGCTACTAATAAAAAAAAAGAAAGTTAAAATTGCACTGAGAAAGGGATTTCTGCCTAAAATGGACTATCATGATGTAGAAAGATGACATCTTTCTCAGCAACAGCAGCTGGAAACACTGAGCAGACTGTTTGACAAATTATTTTAAGGCGCCAGAGGGCCCTCAAGGCAGCAGAAGCTTGAGGAGGTACAAAGTGGTGAACCTGACATTCCACATGTACCAGGAAGTTGAACATGAGTCTCCAGGTGTCTTCCTTGAGGCTTGAGGGAGGGGCAAAACCTGGAGGTCAGGGCCCGCCGAGGAAGAGGTGCTCTGATAAGTACCTTAGGTTTTCTGTGGGATCCACTGAAGGGTTACACTCTGGGGCAGGGATGAACTTGAAATAGACCAGTTCTTAAAAAAAAAAAGTCCAACTTTCAGTCAATTTAACCCCTAATTAGATTTCAGTGCTCTGCTCAATCCTACCAGCTTTTCAGAAGGAAAAGTAAATCCTCTGTGGAAGAAGCTAAAAACATCTAGAGCCTTGAATTATGTCTACAAGTTTTCATACACAGTGTTCAGCACTAAATAAAAAGTCACCTGGCATTCCAGAAGAACAAGAATGTACCACTGAAAACCTGGACAATAGGCAGTATATAGAATCATGTTAGAGATGCAGATATTGTAGACACAAATTTAAAGTATGATTAATGTGTTTAAGAACTGGATGGCAATTTGGAGAACTCTCTTGGCAAAGCAGTTTATCAGATAACGGGTCTGGATACTATAAAATGTCAGATGTAAATTCTAGAACTAAAACATATGTAATAATTGAAGTTAAGAATTCAATAGGTGGATCTGGCAGCAATTAGACACAGCAGAAAAAGAAATTCATAACCTGAAAGCTAAGTTAGAAGAAAATACAGAGAATGAAATACAGATGAAAAATACACAAAATAATTAGCCGAGATATGAGACAAGTCCTATCCCATGTAATGGGAAAAGGCAGTATTTTAAAAGACAATGGCTGATAATTTCCTCAAATTAACAGAAGATACCAAGTCACTGATTTAAGAATATTACAACCCCCGAGCGAAATTAATGCAAAGCAAGCCTAACTCAGGCCAACCATGGCAAAACGGATGACAATCAAGGTTAAAGAAAAAATACAAAATTATCTAGTGAACAAAGACCATTAACTTCAAAATCGCAGCAGGAGGAATTACAGACATGTTCTTAACAAAAATAAGGGCACCTAGAAATAAAGCGATGACATCTTCAAAGTGCTTTAAAAAAATACCACCAATGTCAAATTTCATACCTAACAAAATCTTCTTTCAAACTTGAATTTGAAATAAAGTATTTTCAGGAAAAAAAAACCAAAATTTGTTCAGGGGGAAAAGTAGTAGACCTACAGTGAAAGATTTTCACTACATGAAAAAAATAAATTCCAAGTAGATTATAGAACTAAACTTGAAAGCTAACATGGAAAAACACCATCATTAGGCAAAAAATTGTTATACAGGAAACACCAAAACTAACCATTAGGAAACCGTTCAAATTCAGCACAATTAGTCTATCAAAACACACTATTAAGAAAGTGCAAAAATACGCTAGAGTGGAAAAAGATATCTGCTCTACATATAGACAGAGATATATTTATAGACATACAGATACAGGTGTCTGCTATATATACACATATATTTTAATATATATACATATTACAAAGGACTTACAAAGGATTCTTGTGTTAATATAGAAAGAAAATAATACACAAATGAGCAGAAAAGCCAGGTAACCCAATAGAAAATGGGTGAGACTCAGACAGACATGTCATAAAAGAATATCTTCTGGCCAGTCACTTAATTTTTTGAATGACTTTTGCCAAATATCGGAGTATGGAAAAGCCTTGGCTTTTTTTTTTCACTATTAAAATAACTACAAAATGTTCTAACTCCTTGTCTGACTCTCTGGGGCACCAGCAGAACTTGTCAAAAATCTAACATTGTTGCTATATTTGATAAGGTATGATTACTATGGAAGAAAATTAATTAACCTAACACTATTTAAACATCACTTCTTTGACTTTCTCCTTGAGGTTGTTGTTTGTGATGAGATCTAGAGGTACCTGTGGCTGATTCTTCCAGGAAATCTCTCTCAAAATCGTTACTGTGAGTGGCAGTACTGCCAGCGATGTCACTATGGAGAAACCTCGCTGACATCATGGGGAACTTTCTAGCTCACAGGCAGGATGCTAGCCAATTAGATCATGCTCAGTGAGAATGAAGGAGTGTATAAAAGTGGGCTGGGAGAGGAAAGAAGAGGCTGAAGAAAACAAAACCCCAAAGGCAAATCAGACTGTGGTAAATAGTTAAGTTGCTTGCCTTATGTTTTGTCTTTTCAACTTCATTATTTTAAAATCTAGTACATTCATTGAGAAACCTTAAGCTGTACCACCATATTGGCACAGATCAGCATGAGATGTAATGGCAGGTTTGAGATCCCTGACAGAGAGCGAGAAAAAGATAAATCATAGTGTAGCTCTGTATCCTGCCATGTTCTTGAGCAGAGGTCTCTTAGAGCTGCTTTCGGAAGACCCTAACAGTACGTTTCATAGACATTATTCATTTAGTTAATATCATGAGTGTGCATGATACATATATGTATGAATACGATTATATGATTATGTGTGTAATAGTGTGTTTACGTGGACATGCGTGTGCATATATGTATGCCTGTGCGAGTGTGTGTTTGTGTGTGTCTGTGTTGTGTACCTGGACAGAGGGAGAGAGGAATGACAGATATTTGTTACCCTGATGTGCATGTGGAACTGGTACTGTCCTAAGGGCTTCTCCGCTGCTGGGCAATGCATCTGAGTGCCCCAGAGAAATGAGTCCATTTCGCACAGACAACAGAGTCTGATCAAAACAAAAATCGCCTCGACAGCCTATTCATTCCAGTTTGCCTGTCTCTCCCTTCATTTTGATTGCTGCTGCTTGGAGCACAAACAAAAGGTCCATTTCAGGGCTCCTAGCAGGAGATAAAAGATACTGAAATAGAAAGAGCCTGGGACATTCAGTACCATTTTCATTTTCAATTACCAACTGCAGCTCTTTAAAGCCTTAATTATGATAAACTTTTGTAGGTCAGTTGGCATTACATAAAAAATAATAAATGTAGCAGGGCTCATCACAAAACATACTGAAATGCATTTAGAATGCAATCAACCAAATTTTACCGAATACAGAAACATCGAGTGATGTTGGAGCATCCTAGAAGTTTTTCTTTTGAGATTGTGTTGACGATAAACTTCATGCAACAAATATATTTACAAATAATTATTTCTCAGAATGTGTAATTGTATAGGTTTCACGATAGCCGTAGAAAGCAGGGCCTGTCTGGATTCAATCATTTAGCGAATTAAAGTGGTGTTGACCCAAAGTAAACTTGACAAATTTTGACGTATCTATGCTCCAACTTTACTATTAATGTAACGGATTAGGTAATTGTTTAGAAAGGCTCACCTCTTTTCTGCTACCCTTACAGGAGCCGACTTCACTATTCCTTGATGCTGGGCTTGGCCATGGAATCTGCTTTGGCCAGTGAGATATTAGCAAAAGTGAGTCAAACAGAGGCTTGAAATGCGTTTGTACAGGTAAGGCTTGCCCTCCTGTGCTCCTGCCTTTAACCCCAAGAAGAACATGCCTTAGGGAACAGCTGATTTAAGGAAGGTAAGACCTGAACTTGACTCACAGACTGATGTCCTTCCTGGCCAGACTAGATGTGATCGATCCTCATATTCATGAACAAAAGAATAGATGGTGGTTGTTCTAAGACCCTGAGATTGAAGATGGATTGTTATGTAGCATTATTGTGGTGATAGCTAACATTTAATAACATGTTTTTAATTGGCTCAGTCCTAACATTGCTTTTTAATTTTATCCCATAGCAATTATAGCTATAAAGTCATGAGCTTACATTTTGCCTCATTTTTCACATATGGTAATAAATATGTTAATATCTACATCACCTATAATCATCCACAGAACTACAAATGGTGACCGTATGGAATCTGGGGAAACACCCAGTTACTGTATACAGATGAGAAGTCCCTTAACAGGCTGAACTCTGCTGACTTCACAATGTTCCTAAAAATGGAAGAAAACTAGCTGTGAAGTTTAAGGCATTTGCTGCATATATTTTAACTTCCAAGCTCAAATAGAAGGAAGCAATTTTTCCACATGCATAGACATCAATTTATGTTCTGCTTCAAGCAGTTGGTCATTAGGGGAGATGAGCTCAATTAGACCTTACTTTACCCTAGAATGCCAAGTTCACTTTTTAAGTGTAGAATCCAAGGGCAGCTAAGTGAAAGGAGATCAAAGAGCAACTTAGGGTGGACGAACTGTGTCAGTGAAGATACAGGACTTGAGGAGAATTTGAGTCTCTGTGATACACTGTTGTCATGATACTTTTCCACAAACTGCTCTCTACAATCAAGTCACCAGTAATACTTAAAATGATCATAAAAATCAATGATGTGACTCTTCTCAGTGATGTGGTTCCAGCAGACATAAACTAAATACATTTAACCTCAAAAAGAAAATTCCAGTCCTTGGTAGTTGCAGGGGCTTATCTATTCACATAGCTGCTTGAATAGCATCCAGATTTCACATTCTGGGTGTTTGGTGATAACACGTAAGGGTGCAGAGGATAGACACCACTCCTGGGAGTCACCCAAAATGAAGGGGGGCAAAATAAACCAGGAAACATTTAGCAAACGCTATCATCCACCCTCCCTACAACAAATGACACACAACAAACCACAAGTCCAGCCTCTATACATTCCTTCTCTACATTAAATTTGCCTTTGTTTTGCTTTTTGTAACTTCCTTTTCTGTGACTCGTGAACCGTAGGACTGCCCGTTACTGGCCACCTTTCTCAGAAGCTCAACATCAGTGAAAGGGGATGGAGTATAACTCTCTGGAGTTGGGTGCAGCTGGTTTCAAATCCAAGCTCCGGCATCTCTATTTGTGTGATCTTGGGCAAGACCCATTCACACCCAATGTCTCAGCTGTAGCACATATAGATGGAGGTAATGATGGCTCCCTCACAACATTTGAGGATTAAAAGAGATAATGACTGACTATAATCAATGCTTGATTAATATTTTTTGGCTGAGAGAAACAAATTTAATTTCTACTTCTGGATATCTCTTAATCACTGACTCTTAGGCATAAAAACTTAGCTGAGTCACTTCTATGTATCATTCAAGAGTTTAATCACATTTTTCTCCTCTCTGGTATCACTCATCCATCCATTCATTCATTCATTCCTCCAGCATATATGTTGAGTCCCTGCTGTGTATGAAGCTTAATAAAAGGAACTGAATGGAATAGAGGACTGACTTAGCTGGATTAAACCTCAGAGAAGAAAGCATGCATGCTGTCCAGCAGTGTACTTCTCTTTTATTGTTTCTTCTAGTCCATAATTAGCTTTTCTGCATTCTAGGTGAAGAACAAAGATCAAAGGTAAAATGCCACACACTTCTCTTATTCTGACTTTGGAACAAGACTCATTCTTTTCAATTTGCTAAAGTTAAGTTGGTCCAGAGTCTTCCTTTAAAAAATCAAATTTTGGATATAAATTTTATTAACTTTTGTCGATTTTTCTTTCAGCTGTTAAGTTTTCGGTTGGAAATAGTCAGTTTTAATTAATAGATGCCATGAATGGATTTTCTTTCTTTCTTTTTTTTTTTTGTCAAAAGCCAATAATTAAATTCTTTAAACACTTAAACGTGCTTTTTCAAAGGCACTTCAAAGGCATTTTTGGTTTTACCTCAGCATGTAGGGAGTCCAGATTCCTCCTTCCTTCCTTCTCCATTTCCTTCCTTCCTCTTTTTTGTCATTTGTTTTTATATTTTACCATTTTTTTCTATTTGATTGTTCACTTTTTTCCTTATTAACTTTATATAGTCTTCATAAATTAAGGAAATTAACCCTCTCTCTGTCAAATACATTGCAAGTATTTTCTCCTGGATTGCCATCCATCTTTTGATTTTCTTTAAGAAACAGTAAATACATTTTACTATGCTTTCTTCTAAAAACTTTAGATGTTACCAGGTGACACATATATACCAAGTAAAATCCTTTCTTCACTCACATTCATGACTCATCAAAGATGTGTTCCTGCCATGAGATTTCTGTTTTAATTTTTGGAACGTGGTTTGGTTTGCCCATTATTTCATTAATTCAGTATTTTCTTCATTTTAGGGAATTTTTCTCTTCTCTCTGTTGGCTTCTAAATTTCAGGGACGTCAATTATTCCCACAGAGGACAGTTTATTCCTTCTCTCTTCCATATCTGTTATTTTTCCTCTCATTGTTTAGAGTTTCTGTGTTCTTATTCACTGTGATGATCTCAAGCCGTTTTTCTTTGTCAGTAGTTTGGTCCTTGCTATTCTTGACTGATTTATTTCACTAATAGAAAAATTTATCTCCTGAGTTCTTACAGTTCAGATCATTATGCCTTGTTATCATCAGGCTCTTCAGTGTGCTTTCAGAGTTCTGTAGTGATTGTAGGAAATTTTAATCTCTATCTTGGGATGTTTCCTTCCACAGTAGGGGCTCCACCTGTCTTTGCTGGCTTGCATGCTTTCTTGCTTCCTTCTTTCCCTCTTGGTTATGGCTTCCGTGTGCTCGCAGGGCGAGGCGTGTGACACGTACACCAGAAAGCTACCACTTCCTCACAGTGTCTGAGGCCTGCTGGTCCTCCAGGAGCTGCAGAGAAGAAGTGTTTTCTTCTGGGGGTGAGTGTGTCCCACGTCCAGCTCTCTTCACCCACTTTGTCTGTACTGTTGCCTGTCACGGTGGGGGCTCTTCTTCGGGTTTGGATAGTTCTTTTTCAATTCAGTGTGAGCCTTAGAACTTGCTTTCCAAGAGCAAGAAAGTCAGCTTGGGCTTCATTATTCTCCTGTGCTGTTTTCTATCTCACCCCCCAAACCAGAAGGTGATAAACACCAGGTAAACCCTAGTAAACAGACTCCCCAGGAAAGGAAAGGGGCTTCTCCTTCAAGGGGGCTTCGCCTGGGGCTCTCCAGTGCCCCCTCCTCTGCTTCCTGCTTGCCTCAAAGATCTTTTCTTTCATTCTCTATTTGGTGAAATTCTTTTTTCTCCATTTGTTGCTGGTCTGCCTTTTCTTTCCCATTTTTTCATCCCAGCAGGAGATATTGAAATGGAGAATCACAGTGAGTTTTCTTGTCTCTTTGGGGAAAGAAGAATAAAAGTGTTCACGGCTGACTTCTTGTGCTTGTGGAAATTTCCCTGGGCTGCTCCCCTCCCCGTTGGACAAGTAAATGGCAGTTAGTAAGACTTTATTCAGGATTATTTCAGAGCCTGGTAGAGATTCAGGACGTGGGTTGGGGGATGACACCAGGCTCGTGCTTTCATTTTGCTGTGGCTACTAGCCCGTTCTTTTGTTTAATTTTGTTTCTGTTTGTGTTGCTTGTTTGCTCACTTTGCCTATCTGCTTTCATATCATTATGTTTGGAGTGAGTGGGATTTGAAGTCTGACTTCACATCACCATCTTAAACCCAAGACTGGTGCACAGACTCCTTTGATTGGGCAGTCGGGTATTTGCTCTGGGTGTCTCACACACCTGGCCTTTGTCAGCAGCTGGTTTTAGGACTACTTGTCAGATGATAGTCTGATCAGGCTAGATGTTATAGACTGAATATTTGTGACCCTCCTCCTGCTCCTCTTCCCCCACTGATTCATATTTGAAGCCTCAGCCAACAATGTGCATTTGGAGACGGAGCCTTTAAGGAGGTAATTAATGTTAAATAGGTCCTAATAGTGAGGCCCTAGTCTGATAGGACTATGGCCTTGTAAGAAGAGAGATCTCTCTCTCTCCCTCTGCCATATGAGAATACTGTGAGAAGCGGGGCATCTCCAGGCCAGGAAGAGAGCTCCCACCAGCAATCAGATCTGCCAGCACCTTGATTTGGACTCGGCCTCCAGGACTGTGGGAAGATAAATTCCTGTTGTTTAAATCACTCAGTCTATGGCACTTTTTTTAAGGCAGCCTGAGCAGACAGATATACTTGATCTACACTTAGTTCATACTTCTTTGGGACAAAGGTACAATTGTAAACCATCAGCCTCTCATCTAACCTATTTTCTCCCAAAGAACCCCAATCCTAAAGCTGATTCTTGACCACTCTGTCTTCATCACTTGTGGACACATGCCCTTGGCTCCCTCTCCAAAGTCAAATAATGAATGACTAAGATGATACTGGTGGCAAATGGCAAATTCCGGTGTTCCTACAAGACACCCTTTCCAAGGCAATACACCTCTTTGTGTATTAATTGGGAATATTCTACCCTAATCAGAATCAGAAGCTGTCTTTAGTAGGAGATGGAAGGCTGGTAGCTGGGGGTGGGCGTGAGACCTTGACATATATATATGTTCTTCTTTTATGTTTAACCAGACGATGTGCCTCCATGCAGCCATTTGGAGAATGATATGGAAATTCATCATTAGTTATTGTCAGAATAGCTACTCTACAGAAACTCAACATTTGGGGGAAAAAAAACCAAAATATATCCACCAGATATTTCAGTGTCTACTGTGTGCTGGAACATGAAATAACAGGCATATTGATGCTTTCATGGAATTCACAAGCTAGGGGAGAGAGGGAGAGAGACAGAGGGGACACGAACCACCCACAAGCCAAGAGCTATGTTATGAACCAGGAACTGTGGAGGCACAAAGGAGAGTGATTCACCTTTTCTGAGGGCAGCGGGGGTGGGAAGGTGGTGAAGAAAAATCTTGGACAACAAGGAAATGACATTTAAGTTGGACCTGATTTGATGAGTCAGTTTCAAATGTCTTGCACCCGTGCCAAGCATTTGGACTGAGAAATATGTCCCATGTGTAACATACCAGGACTCAGTTTTTAACGTCTTCAACTGGACCCCCCAGGCCTGATCCGTTTTTCTCTTCCTTCACCTGTCCTTGCTGCTCACACGGAAATCTAAAAGGCTGTTCCAGCTCCTTTGTGTCTGAACACAGCTACCGAAGCCTTTCCAGGTGTTGTCACGTTTGGCTTAACTGGATTCCGATCACATTCAGCATGCCTGGCTTTTCTTTCCCTTTTCCAGGCCCCAATTAAGCATCTAATTCTCATTCAGCCTCATTCTGCATTCCCCACGCCTTCCGGGGCCTGGCAGGGATGAAGGCTAGAAGGAGGCCCTTCTCAGCCGGGGAGCTGCCAGGGCTGGTCTCAGATCATGGTCTTTCCAGCAGGAACAATACAAATTGGGTGTCTCTCAGACTCCCCCACACACCATCACAGCCTTTGGTGGCTCTTGTTTCTCTACAGCAACCAGATAGATCTGTACACAGCAGGGCCCTAGTGAACACAGAGAGATGTATTTTTTCCACAAGAGTCTCTTAATTTTTTTTTTACTCTAATAGGGTTTTAACTACGTAAGGGGCCACAGTGGGGCAGCTTCGGGCTTTTCAATAGTTCTTCATGTGGTATCTTTCATACGGAAGAAAACTTACAGCTGGAAATAACCAATGCTGGGTTCTCAGAAACTTCATCAGACACTTAAAGCTCCTGAAAGGAAGTGCCTCTGACTGCTTGGGTTGAAATCCCGCATGATTACGTATACAGTTCTTTAGTCGAAGAATAATTTAATCCCATATATTCTTAATTAAAGATTCTGTAATTATTTCCATTGCATTCTGCCCTCTTTGTATGCTACATTTTCCTATACAGTGCAATTTATTCTGAACATTTAAAAAAATCTAACGTGTCATCTTTGTAATGACCGAAGTACTGGAAATCTACATCCAAGAAGAAAGCTGCACCCAGGAAGTAACTCGCAGATTCACAGAAACACCACGGGACCGTATCAGAGGACCTTGAGCTGGAAGTCAGCTCAGCTCTGCTTAGCTAATACCATTTCTGGTCTTGGACTCTCAGCACCAATTCTCTTAGCTTCAGAGAAAAATGATAGATTTTCCCTACTAGGAGAACTTTTTAAACACACCTGGTATTGAACTAGAGCCCCTTTTACATTTAGGTTTTCTTCAGAAAACCCTACCACAGATACCTGGATCTTAATCTTTGAACTTCATTGTATTTAACCATTTCTTTGCTTTCTGAGAGTTTATCACTACCAGAGCAAACACACACACACACACACACACACACACATGCCTAAAACCATGGACCACACACCCCTGCCAGATATTTTAGAGTCAAAGCTTGGAAGTTTAATTCTCCTTTTGAAGTGGTTAATGCCACTCTGGACCTCCTACCATGGGGTCAGAAGTACATGATGGCTCCGTCTGGAATCCAGGGAAAGGATTCGAAACATGAGCCAGCATAAGTTTTCACGGCTCCCTTGGGCACGAGAGGATATGGGGCCCCAGCAGTAAAGGGGGTGGTCAGCCAACAGTGGTTGGGTCTGTGATGTCAGCCCCTACCCCCCAAGGCTTAGGGCTCTTTCTGAGCTCCTGTTGCGGTGCCAGCCTCTGGGGGCTGACATCACTGGGTAGCTCAGTACCCTTCCTGAGCCCTGGGTGCCGAGCATCTCAACTTGCCTGCGGCTTCACAGCGTGATTGACCTCTGACTGCTGAATGTTGCTTGTGTCTTGACTGGTGTCTCTTCGGGCACCCTGGTCTCTCCGTAGTCATGAATCTCTTGCCTGGTTCAGGACTTTGACGACGGAAGCATCCCTGGCCCTCTGCCTGGCTGCCTTTCTGCCTCTGGTCTCAGACTGCGGCGCGTACTCCCGCTGCTGCCAAACTGCCTGCATTCTCTGTGTGGAAACAGCGCCCCCAGGGGGAGAGTGGGCACTGAGGGCACCAAACAATGGGCCTGCGCCTGTTTTATCTCTTGACATTTAATCTCTAGTTCTAGGAGATAATTTAGGAAACTCTCTCATAATAGAAAAAGTAACATCCAGAATTGTCCTTTCAGGCAAAGAAATCTGAATCGTTTGTTCACGTAGTTTACCCAACTAGAGATCCTGTCCCGTAACCTCCTCAGCAGGATAGCAATTCACCTTTGAGGAGCAGGCAATCCAATTTTGATTTATTGATCTTAGGACACAATGCTTTTCTAAAATAAAAAAAATTGTATACCGGGTATGTGATTGTCAAACAAAAGCCGTTAAGACCAGGCCTTTTAAAGGAGGAAAAACCAACACAGTTTGATTTCTTCCCTTTTACGGAATTATATAGACATTTTTACTTGTAAAAGAATTTTTTTTTTGACAGTTCAAAGTAATGCAGCCAGAAGCAGTAACATTTCCCTGCCCTGTGGCTTCCTCTGGGCAACTGTGAAGAATATTTCTAAAAGCTACCCTCAGATTTCAGCTTTCTGTTCTGTTGCATTTAATCTGGTTGCTGTTTGGCTGACTTCAATAGAATATGATTTGTGTGGTTGAAAACCTTGGAGGAAGAAAGTCAGGTTCTCATATAGCAGTAAGCGTCCTCCATTACAAAGAGACATCTATTAGAGGTGTGGTGGTGGTGGGGGTGTGTGTGTGTCTGAGACAGAAAAAGAGCTCTCATTAAGGTTTTATTATGCAGGGAAGAGATTGTTTCTGTTTTATGGCTAAATTTTTACTACTGTGTTTCACTGTTTCAATGACACATTTTTGTCCACATTCTACCATCAAGGAGGCTGAGTCAAATAACCAGTGGCCCTACAACTGCTGTTAACCTGGACTGAAGCCAAGTTCAGATAGGGTTTGCATCTGCTTGTGAGTCACTGGTCAGCATTACCCACTGAGATCACTTAAATTCCCTGCCCAAGGTTTCTGTGGACCACATGGGGATATGAATTCAGGACACAGACCTGTATAATCAGCATCGGCTTGTGATTCAACTTCTTAAGAAAGACATTTATTTTAAACTTCTTCCAGTGCCAAAAGTCAGACACCCACGTCTCCTTGCTTTTTGGAGCCGCTGTTGTTGGTGCCTGGGCCACCTCTGAGTTCCCCTGCAGCTGCAGAGGACAGTATCCCCAGGTCCCTCGTCTGTCCACTTGAGTGCCTGCCCCTCTCTGGTCCTCCTCGGGCAGTGCCAGGGTAGCTTGTTCCATCCAGGACAGGACATCCTAGGGGTCCTACGCCCATGGGAGTCTGAGAATCATTTGCTTCTTAACTGCTCTTCACTAGGAAGTGCTGGATCTAACACCGCAGGGGCAGCCCTCACGCAGCGAGGGAAGGGATTCATGGCCACGCCCAGCTTCCCTCCGTTCTGAGGTGTGCTCTACATGGGTCCTCAAGGGTCCCCGGTGGGACTCGGGCCATTTGCTCACAGTGTAAGCAGCTCGTGAGGTGACCCCTGTATCACTGCTGGCCTCCCCTTCCCTGTCTCATGTCCCCACTCTCACACTGGTGCCTCCTGGGGTCGTCTCCCAAATAAACTACCTGCACGGAAGTTCGGCTCAGGACCTGCCTTTGGAAGAACACAGTCTGAAGCACTGTCCCCTGTCTCTCCTTCAACCTCACCCAAGGGTGGAGCTCTGTGTTGTCACATATTGAATTCTCCATTTGGGGATTTTTTTTCTTTCTCAGTGATATTTAATTGAAGAGCAATTCTTATAATGGAAGATATCTTAATTTCAATGACATGCCAATGATGGAGAAATAGAACTCTGCTGGGATGACATAAACACATTACAAATGCAAAATGAGTCATTAGCTCTTCTCCCCAAAATCAGTATAAAATTTTAAATAGTTGTTAAGTTTTCTGTCCACCCGGATCCAATTATGCTAAGTTGGCACCTACCCATATGGGTCACTCTACGGGTCTCAGGTCTTGTCATACGGTTCTAAAAATCATTATAGGAAATAACGGATATCAAACAGTTTTATTCCAGTTGTAATTTTACCCTTTGGGAAAAGCTATATGTTTTTTAAGATTTCTCATACGTGATAGGGAAGGTGATTAGCTGATGGCAGCCCCCGTGACCCACTTGAGTTTTCCAAGACGTGGTCCATGGACCATGCACACTGGACTCCCTTGTAGATTATTATAAAATGCAGATTTCTAGGCATCTTATCAAATCTACTGAATAAGAATCTGGTTGGAGTGGCCTGGCAATCTGCATTTTAATGCACTCCCTCAGTGATTCCTGTGCACATGGACATTTGAGAATTATCTGCTTATTGACTCCTTTTCCCTAAAACAGCATCTTTAAGTTTCCCTGAATCTCTTCTTGCTTGATGACTTGACTACCAGAAATTTTACTTACATAAAAGCTATAGCTAAAATAAAAAAAAAGTATTGGTAACAACATTATCTTGATAACATCCCCTTTTAAAAAATGACCACATTCTATAATTCCAGACAGAAATTTTGGAAAAGCACATCATTCATTCATTCATCCATTCAGCAAATTTTTATCTAACGCATATAATTTGTTAGGTTATATGAATACAAAGATAAATGAAAAGCTCTCCTAACTCAAAGACAATGGCCACATAAAGGACCATAGAGTCAGGGTTGAAAGTATGAATTTGAAGTATGAATTCTGATTCTGCTACTTATTGGCTGAATGATTCTGGACATTTTACGTAACCTCACAGAGACTCAGGTTTCTAAATATGTAAAAGGCAGAAAGTAACACTTACTTCACAAATAGGTGGTGAATATAATAAGGCACGTAGTGGAGTGTTTGGCCCATAATAAACAGTTATGAAAGCTATGATCTGAGTGGTGATAAAGTGCACGAGCTATCAGAGCAGGAGACACGGGTGGTCTGCACTGTGGTTGTACGCCTGGATCTCAGAGCCAGATTTGCAGGATTTCAGTCCTGGCCCTGCCACTTCCTGGCTGTGTGACTCTGAGCAGGTGATGCCCCTTTTCTCTGTTCCCCCTGCACAACTCTGCTTCCTCAACTCCATTTAACTGCCAGGGCTGTTCTTTGGGTGTGTTTTGGGGATGGTAGTGGTAGTCGTGCTTACAGACTAAGGAGACAGTTAATAGAGAGATGGACATAACCAGTAAGGCAAGGTCCAGGAGGGAGGTGGTCATGGTATGAGTGGGAGCACTGGCGAGGGAAGGACGTGGAGCAGACGCAAGTCTGTCTTGGAGGCTAATGCTGCCTGTTTTCCTGTCCCTGCGAAGGGTGTTGCTGTATGTTTTTAAGAGAGTGTCTTCTAAGTTTATCATTTTTGATCACAAATTAGTCCACCAGAATGAGTCATGGTGAAGCACTGACAAGAATAGGGGACTGATTCATCCAGTAATTCAGCTGCCGAGAGATCTCTGTTGTCCCACCAGCACCAGTGAGATTTATATTCTATTTTCTAAACAATGTAATTTGATTACACTTCAGATACTGAGCTTCCTTATTTTCCTATTTATTATGTAAATCATGTTTGTAAATTCACAAGGAGGAAGACATGCAGACTTTTGTCTATAAAAAAGATGGGCTGACAGTGACCAGTGTCAGGCTTTGAGCTGATTTTCTGGTGACAGGGAAGGTCTTAACTGTAGTTTAGGTGCCATGCTTAATTGAGAAAGAGTGAGCGTATTAAACTGAATAGCAAATTCTGGCCAAGTGCAATGCAAACAATCAACGTTCTCACCTACGAACTCCCATGGGGCATCTGCTAAGCCTCCCTGAATTAATTTCTTACCAGAGAATTGAGCATCTACCATGTGCCAGGCTCTTGACGGGTAGCAAGGACCCAACACCAGGGAACATACAGCCTCTGCCCTCCAGAGACTTCGGTGACAGAGACTCAGGGTAATGAGAATTATGCTGGGTTAACAGAGGGCATCTAACCCAGTCTGGAGGGAGAGGGAGTGGCTTCAGGGAGATGTTTCTAGACAAAGCCACATCCCAGCTGAGCCGTGATGGAGAAATGGGAGTGGCCAGGAGGAAACGAGGGTGGGAAGAACAGCAGGTGCGGGGGTCCAGAGAAGAGGGCATGCGACCGGGGAGAGGACCAGCAGTTGTTAGCACTCCAGTTCAAGATGGTAGGGGTTTAGAGTTCAAGGGAGGATGGCAAGCCATGAGGCCACAGTGGCAACACAGGCCAGTCCTTGGAGGATTAAGAAATGTCATTTGAAAGGCTACGGGAGCTGTGGCAATTTCCGTCAGGGAGCGGCATAACAGATTCACCTTTTCGGAGTATTAGTCTGACTGCTGAGGGGACAATGACTTTAAGAGAGAGTCCTAGAAGCGAGAAGGACAGTTCTGAGGGCAGCTCTTTTCTTCCCAGACACAGCTATTTCTTCTTCCTTTTTTCATCGTTTCTTTTCTCTTTTTCAGTATAGTTGATTTACAATGTTGTGTTAGTCTCTGGTGTACAGCACAGTGATTCAGTTATACATACACACGTCTATATTCATTCCTTTTCATATTCTTTTTCATTATAGGTTATTATAAGATATTGAATGTAGTTCCCTGTGCTATACGGTATAAAATTGTGTTTATCTATATTATATATAGTAGTGTGTATCTGCTAATCCCAAACTCCTAATTTATCCCTCACAGCCCCCACCCCTTTTGTCCCAGCTTCTTAAATAGGAAGACAAGGCCTCATGATTGAGTTGCAGCCGGTGGACTGTGGGCAGAAGCAGTGTGTGCTACTTCTGAGACTGGCACTTAAAACCCTCCTGTGTGACCCTACATGCTCCCTGCCCCCACCCACTAGGCCTTAGCAACGGTTCTCAAACTTGAGAATCATCTGGACAGCTCGTTAAACACGTATCTCTGAATGTAGCGCCAGAACCTCTGACTCAATAGGCTCTGAATTTGCATTTTTAACATGTTACCAGGTGATGCTGACACTGCAGGGCTGGAACCACATTTTGGATTCTGAGTCCCTAGGAAATGCAGAGTTATAAGATGTACAAGAAGGAAGTGTCCTGGGTTCCTGAATGACTGTGTGGAGCAGTCGTCTTCCTCCTCAGAACTGCTGTGGTGTATGAAGGGAGGTAAGAAATACACTTTTCTCCTGTGAAGTTACTGAGATTTTAAAGTTGTTTGTTTCTGCAGTTAGCCTACTCAGTGAATCCAGGAGGCGCCTGTAGGAGGGACATGCTAGGCAAAGTCATAATGTGTGTGGTCGCCAGTCCTCCGTCCATCTGGCTAAGTGGTCGTTTCTATAACCGCATGGAGTGCAAGTGCAGTTACGAGGCTCCGCTTACCTTCCCCTCCTTGTTGGACTCAGCTCAGTACGTGTTCTTCCCTCTCACAGTGGATTTGCTTTGATCACTCCTTTGGCCTTCCCCCTACTAGACCATGGGCTCTTAGACAGCCAGGAATTCTACCCAGTGTCCTAACAGGCCCTGAAGCTTCCCATGAAATCAGGTATCCAAGAAATAATGACTAGTCATCTTGATGATATGCCAGTAGACACTCAAGTGCCCAGGGCATGTGAGTGAATGAAGGCATGTGCCACACTGTCTTCTTCTGCAGTCCTTTGTGCATGCTCCTCCTTCCCTGCAACATTTGCCCACCCCCACCCCAAGGCAGCCAGTGGCTCAACTGAGACATCTCTTCCACCAGTGTGGCATCTCAGACGACATCCTGGCTAGTTGCCCATCCTGTCCATTTACTTCCCTCTTCACCCAAATAAACAGAATAAGAAAGAGGAGAAATTACAACCAGTACCACAGAAATACAAAAAAAAAAAAAGAAAAGAAAAGAAGAAAAAAAAAGGAAAGAGAGAGATTACTATGAACAATTACATGGCAACAAATTGGACAATGGAGAAGAAATGGACAAGTTTCTAGAAGCACACAGTCCACTAAAACTGAATCAAGAAGAAATAGATAATTGGAACAGAAAATCACCAGAAGTGACATAGAATATTTAATTAAAAAAAAGCCCCTGTAAACAGAAGTCCAGGACTGGATGGCTTCACTGGGGAATTCTCTCAAACATACAAAGAAGAACTCATACTGATCTTTTATCAAACTCTTTCAAAAGATTGAAGAGGAGAAAACACTCCCAAACTCATTCTATGAATCCACCACCACCACAATACCAAATCCAGACAAAGATACCACCAAAAATGAAAATTATATGTCTTTGATGAATATAGACGCAAAAATTCCAACAAAATATTAGCAAACCAAATCCAACAAAATGTTAAAAAGATTATGCACTACAATCAAGTTGGGCTCGTCCCAGGGTCACAAGGATGGTTCCACATATGCAAATCAATCAATGTGACACACCATGTCAGCAAAAGAAGCACAAAAGCCACATGATCATCTCAGTAGACACAGAAAAAGCATTTACTTCTCTTTTACAATTTATTAAATATGTATGTGTATATACATATCATACTGTGTTGTAACCTTATTTTCTAAGAAAGCTTTTACTTCTTACTTTTTTCAAATTTTGGTTTTCTTTGCATCCCTGTAAAATAATATTTGACACAATGGTTATCCAGCTAGTCCAGTGTCCTATTTCTATGAATCATTCCAATATTCGATGCATGACGCCCAAACATTGTCTGGCCCTTAAAATGTGCTCAGTTATCTTGGAAATTGGTGTACTGTTTTACTGAAGCTATATAGGTGGACAAACTCTCCAAGGAAAATTTTTTTTTTAAATAAAAAAGAGTAGAAAGCCTTGGGATGTTATCCACAATTAGGAAATAAAACAATTCAGAGGTGGAGTCAGAAGAAAAGTAAGCGTATACTTCTCATGTTTGAAATTCAAGGGCAAGTCATAGGATGAATTCCGCATAACAACTAGACAAAGTCAACACTGGGAGGAGGTCACCGAAGGTGAAATGTAGACAGCCATGTTTGGGATCCACATTTGTAGCAGGAGAGTCCACTTTTAACAAAGCTAAAGGCTGAGAGACCTGAAGCATGAGTAGAAATTTGTGGTGATAGAGAAACTATACTGTGAAAAAGTGGAGATGGTATGTCATGTATATAAGACCCACAGTCATGAAGGAATATATGGCAGCATTGTGGAGCGGTGGGGGGGGGGGATGATGGAGGGCAACAACAGCAACCATTGGTTTTCTAAGCCAGGGAAGACCTGTGCATGTTTGAAGTCCAAAGGAAAGGAACTAGTGGAAAGAAAGGTATGCATGATGCTGGGAAATTGGAACTAATTGATAAGACAAAATGTTGTTTGACAAAATTAAAGGGAAAGGGATATAACGTTAAGGTTAATTTTTGGAAGGAAGAAAAGCAGCTATTATGCAAGACAGAAGAGAATGAGGAGGAGATGTGTGTTGGATCATACATGTTTTTGGTGGAGAAGGCAGGAGGCTAGGGGTATTTCCCTTTAATGACTTTGACTTTCTCAGAAAAGTGAAAGATAGGCCTATCAGTGTGGAGAAAGGATTTGGAGGGGGAAAAAATGTGGGTAGTTTAGAACAGCTACTGTAAGGAGTGTGCATGGGTAATCAAAAAGGTGACTTACAGGAACCATTAAATGTAGCACATCAGTAACATTATTTTTTAGCCAAGAAAAAAAAAAAGACCACGCAATTTTATAGCCCCAGAAGCTTTGGCATTGCTCTGAAATGAGCACCTGAACTGATGATCTCATTGTTGTATTTCTTCTCCCTATAAGAGCTAATTCCAGGCACTTAAGTTTTCCACGTCTTAACTCTTCTGTGTACTCATCCTCATATGGCTGCCCTTGGCCATCTCATAATATTCACTTTTTAATATTTCACCATCTGTGATTCATATTCTCTATCCCTCAAGTGAAATGAACTTGTGAAGAGGCTGTACCGCCTTTCTGCCTCTTCATGTTGGTTTGGCAAACATCTATGGAGTACCACTAGGTGCCAGCAGCTGTGGAAAATAGTGGGGAAGTGATTATAAATTAAACCCTGTACCTGTCCCAGAGGGTCTCACAGACTCTGTGAGAGACAGATTCACAGATATATCATTTCAGCACCATGGCTAGCGCCATCTTGGTGGCGCAGATCTTAATCATATTAAGCAGCTAGACTAATGACATTTATTCATCCTCCAAATATTTTGTGAGGGCCCATGTCTGTCATGTAATGGGAACCTCTTGATACATAGTGATGGAAATAGGTAAGGTCTTTGCTCTCTAGATACGCACTGAGAGGAAAATAAATGAGTGTTGTGTGAAAGAAACAGGGGAGTAATTTAGTTTGAGTGACTGGGAAAGGTCTCACCAAGGGTGGAGCTTCAAAATGAGACCTGAGTGAGGAGTTATCCAAAGATGCAGGAATAGATGTTTCCCCTCAAAGAGGATATCCAGCAAAATAGCTCAAAGGCTCAACTAGGCTTGGCCTGTTCAAGGAGCAGAGAGGAGTTCAGTGTGGCTGGAAAGTAGTGAGAGGGAGAGAAAGGAAGGAGAAGCTGTTGGAGAGATTGACAGGGGAAAAAAGTCTGTATTTTATTCTAGTGCAAGGATTCAGCATCTAAGCAGTATTTTCTTAGTTCTAGGAATTCAACTAGTTCTGCAAAAGCCATATGATGCCACAAAGCATTCTTTACAACACTACCAAAAATGATTGCTAGTGCCGTACAGTTCATTCAGTTATTTGATAATGATTTATTTTGCTCCAGTCAACTGTCAGACGCTGTTCTAGGTGCTGAGGATTCAACAGCTACAAAGTAGAGACGGTCCTTGCAGTCACAGTGCTTATATTTGAGTGTGTGTGGAGGTGAACATTTCAGGTAAAGGGGAAATGTGTGCAAAGGCTTTGAGGCAAGAGTATGCTTACAATGTTTGAAGAAAAATAGACATGAGTGGATGAAGAGAAACTGACAGCTGAGAAAAAACCTGGGGGTGTGGTGGGGAGGGGGTGGCAGTGGATCAAGAGCATGTGGGCCACTGGGTTATATGGGAGTCACTGGAGGATTTTGAGAAGTGGGACAGTATGTTCTTATTTTGTAAAAGGATCACCCCAATGAGACAATAACTGTAAGGGGCCAAAGATGAAGACAGGGAATGAACTAGATATGGTGCTACTGAGGTGAGAGGTAGTTTTGACCAGGGAGGAACTGGGGAGATGGGAGATGTGACCATGTCTGGGTATGTTTTGAAAACAGACTGATAGGCTTGGTGATTATGTAGATTAGGAGCTAGAGGTAAAGAGAAGAGTCAAAGGTAACTTCACGATTTTGCATCTGACCACCAGGAACAAATGCCATTTGCTCAGAACAGGAAGTCTGTAAAAACTGCAGATGGGGGAACAGGTTTTGAAAGCTCAGTTTTGAAAAGGTTAAGTTGGAGCTGCCAATGACAAATCCAGTAGAGAGGTTTGTTAGATAAATCTAGAGTTCATGGGAAACGTCAACAAATGAGTGGAAGAGGATAATCTCTAAATTCCCTGACACCTCTAAAGATGAAAAATCTATAGCTATAACATATAAAAGGGCTTATAAATCAATAAGAAAAAAAGATGAATATTTTGTTAGAAATATGGACAAAAGATACAATTCTTAAAAAGAAAAGAAATAGCAATAAATAACCAAAAATAGTTCTGTTACTCAGATTCAATTGTATGACTAAATTAAAAAAAAAACTAACTATATAATGGAACAATAATAATAAAATATATTTAAAAATAAACTTAAGAGAAAACAAAAATGTATATAAATGAAATTTTTTTAAATGCTACAAAGGATTCATAAAAGAGGTTACTTTGGTAATGAAGACTCATTGTAAAGATGGAATCAGTTAAGCTTTCTCCCAGTAAAAGTACTCATTGTAAAACAGGAAAAATTAATTATGAAATTTGCATGTAAAAATGAACATTCAACATTTATTTTCCATCCAGGAAAATTCTGTAAATGAGGTCACTCAGGATATGGCTCTTTTTGCTTAAAGTGGTAAACAAAGCCATGTATAACATGAATTAAGGCTGAGGTAGTTGAATTAAGACAGATTAGTTCAGTAATAAGCAGTTGGATGTGGACTCTCCTCCAGTTCCCTGAGTCACCACTGTTTTATTTTTTCCAGAGATGACAAAAATAGTAAAATCCTTTATGGGCACCATTGATACTAAACTACTCGGGACTTTACTTCTAGGAAGAGTGCTGTAACATTTCCATCTGGTGTTTACTCAACACACAGCATTTCAAATGGATTTACATTGTCTGCTTGATTTCGGCAGTTAATCACCAGTAAGAAACTTTGTGACAAAATGGTTGAAGAAAAACAAAGGACCAGTCGTCTAAACATACAAATAGGTTCTTTCTTAGCCTTTAAAGCCCCAAAACATATAGATATATGTTTTTTTTTAAATCTCCTTTGAAGGACTGGAGGACTATTATTTCCATACTAAAAAAAATAGGAAACTGTGAGGAACAAGTGATGCCTAGCAGCAAATAAATCATTGTCATCTGGGTATGTTCTCCTTTCCTGCCTTCTCTGCCTCTCCTTCATCTTTCTATAAGTCAAAGATGAAAATACAGAACTCAGTTTAATGGATTATCAAAATGCTCTAACCCCAACAAAGACAGAAGACGCCCAAGTCAATGAACTCCCAATGGTGACCATAGTTACCTGAGGAGGTAGAGGCGGGGCCCTTACCTGGCCAAAAGGAGGTCTGCCCCCATCAGAAGGTCAAGTGTATTGAACCCTAGAGTAGACGCAGGCTAGTGAAAATGGCCAGGATCAAAAAATGGGCAGAAGATCTAAATAGACATTTCTCTAAAGAAGACATACAAATGGCCAACAGGCATGTGAAAAAATGCTCAGCATCACTAGTTATTAGAGAAATGCCAATCAAAACTACAATGAGATATCACCTCACACTGGTCAGAATGGCCATCATCAAAAAGTTTATAAATAATAAGTGCTCAAGAAAAGAGAACCCACTTATATTGTTGGTAGGAACAGAAATTGGTGCAGCCATTATAGAGAAAAGCATGGAGGTTCCTTAAAAAACTAAAAATAGAGTTACCATATGATCCCCCACTCCTGGGCATATATCTGGAAAAGATGAAAACTCTAATTTGAAAAGATACATGCACCCCAATCTTCATAGCAGCACTATTTACAATAGCCAAGATATGGAAACAAATCTAAATGTTCATGAAATATCCAACCAAGTGTCATCTTTATCCAGATATTCCATTGTGTGTATGTGTGTATTAGACACATACACACACACACAATGGAATATCACTCAGCCATAAAAAAGAATGAAATAATGCCATTTACAGCAACATGGATGGACCTAGAGATTATTATACTAAGTGAAGTAAGTCAGAAAAAGATAAATATCATATGATATCACTTATAGGCAGAATCTAAAAAAAATGATACAAATGAACTTATTTACAAAACAGAAACAGACACAGACATGGAAAACAAATTTATGGTTACCAAAGGGGCAAGGGTTGGGGGAGGGATGAATTAGGAGTTTGGAATTAACAGATACACACTACTATATATAAGACAGATAAACAAGGACCTACTGTATAGCACAGGGAACTATATTCAATATCTTGTAATAACCTATAATGGAAAAGAATCTGAAAAAAGATACATATATTTTAACATATCTTATATATATATTTTAATATGTATTACATATGTAAATTATATGTATAACTGAATCACTTTGCTGTACACCTGAAATTAACACATTGTAAATCAACTGTACTTCAATTTTAAAAAAGCTATAGCTTTATATGTTCTCTTGGCATCCTGAATGTCTCCATAGCACATTATGTTAACATGTGTTATGCCCCTGCCCACCCCCAAAAGAATGAAAATGGCCAGGAATGGAAAAGGAACATGGCCCAAGGATACTTAATCTGCTATCCTGTTATTTTTCTTGGCTCTACTGAACACAGATGGTGATTACGGATTCCCCCAGTACGCAAATTTCATGTAAGGACAGAAGTCTTGTTGTTTTGCAAATGAGGGAAATGGGAAAATCTGACCTAGTTATCTCAGACTCACACTGGACTTCTCCTTGTGGGTTTATGACAACCAATCCTCCCTGTCTTCCAATCTAGGGGGCACCCATTAGGCTCGTAGTGCTATCTCCTTCTTCAGCATAACAAGCTGCCATTTATTGAGCATCTTTTTGGACCTCAAATTCTAATAGTAGGAAACATATGATCTCATTTTATAGGTGAGGAGCTGGGGCTTAAAGAAGTTAAAAAACTTGCTCAGGGTCATCCAGCTAAAAAGTGATAGAGCTGGAATTTTAATCCTGTCTATTTGAAGATAAGGCATGTTGCTGACCTGCATAACAGACCAGCCCATATTTTAAAACTCAACAGAGGTAGTAGAGAAAAATTTAAGAAAACCCAGAGACAAACATTGACGCTTCCTATTTTGGAAGAAACCCCTGCTGTGCAAAGCATGAGGCTGGAAGGGAACTGCATACTTGAGTCAGGGGTCCCTTGCTCTGTACATCTTTCAGAAGTTAAGTGACACAGTTGAAGATGCAGAACCCGCTGATGGCAGGTACAGCCCAGAAGAGACCTCACAGCTCCTCCATTCAACTCACTGCTGTATTTACACCTGTGGTCTCTCTCAACAGATACTCCTCAAACATCTAAAGGCACCTAAAGACTGAAACCATCTACTGGAACCTCTGGCACTAACAGAATTGTCATTGCTTAGAGTTATGGTCAGAAGAATCTGCAAGGTGCTAAACTGAAATGTCGCCCTGCAGACTCTCAGTAAATGTCACTTTCTCTACATCTCTCCTGGGAGTGTACAAAATATTAAAGACTATAAATGGAGTAACACTGTAAGGGTCATTTACTAACCACATTCCAAAGTCTTGGCCGTGGAGGATCAGGGCGCCACCATCTAGGCAGGCAACGCCGCTGTGAGCAGAGCCTGGGGCTCCCGCATTTGGCAGATGTGGGCGGTGGGCTGCGGTTACCATCGACAAAATGGCCTTGGCTAGGATATTCTCCCAAACCATCCCTTGATGTGCACCACAGTGTGGAATCCCATTTTTACTTATTTACTTTTAATCTGTACTTTTTGTTAGTGGTACGTACAAGGGAAAACTTCAGAAATACTGAACTCCTCTCCAGCCCAGACCCGTCCCTGAGAGACAGCTGTTACAAGTTCACCTTTTATTTCCCTGGGTGGTCTCCTCCTTACCTTTAAATAACATGGAATTAAGCTGCTACTTGTATCTATCTTTCTTAGATGAAAAATAATTAGAAAAGTAATTTTCTAGGTCTTCTGCTGGTTACCTTTAAATCAGTAACTAATGCGCCCAAAATGTACCACCTCTCCCTCCAGTCCTCCATATTCCTTTTACCCTTACCACTCCTTTTTTTTTTTTAATTGAAGTGCAGTCAATTACAATGTGTCAATCTCTGGTGTACAGCACAATGTCCCGGTCATGCATATACATACATGTATTAATTTTCATATTTTTTCCATTAAAGGTTATTACAAGATATTGAACATAGTTCTCTGTGCTATACAAAAGAAACTTTAAAAAATATATTTTTATATATAGTGGCTAACGTTTGCAAATCTCAAACTCCCAAATTTATTCCCTCCTACCCCATTTTCCCAGTAACCATAAGATTGTTTACTATGTCTGTCACACATTTACTCTTATGGTCAAGAATAACACTTATATTCTGTTCTATAACCATAATAAACCAAAATAATTTATTCTCAATGTTAAAACTAAGAAATAGCATTTTTATGACAAAAGCTGCAATCAGATAATAAATTGAAAATATTATTCTGATTAAGTGTCATTCCCCGCATTTTTTAGTAGCCAATGGTCGTTTAGCTGTGGGAAAGCAGGAAGGCCATTGCCGTCCCTGGAAGGAGGGAGGGTGAAGAGGAGGGTTTCTCAGCCTTGGCGCCACGTTGGAACCACCGACGAGCTTTAAAAAATACCGATGCCTGGCCGCCATCCCCAGAGGATCTAAGGGAACTGGTCTTGAGCAAGGCCTGGGAGCTGGGGTTTTTGAAATCTCCCTCGGTGATTCTTACAATAAAGTTAGAAGGAAAGTGAATGGAAGGCTACCCCCGACGACACTCACTGTAAAATGGGGTCTAAAGGCCAAAGACCCAGGCGAGGGACATGTGGGTAACATGACGAGAAAGCCAGAAACTGAAGCTGCCAGGCCCCCGAATGCCAGAACGAGGGGCGTTGAGCTTAGCACATCCACGTGAACAGCACTAACTCTCCACATCTGTTTGCTTGATTTCTCTAGAACGGAGCTCCCTGCTCCCTTGGTACCCTGCTGGGGAGGCTGACTGCTTCGGTTGTTAACCCCCTCTGTCCAGCTCCTCTCCTTAGCCTTGACCTGCATCTTGCCTTCTGACGACGTGTCCTAATTTCCCAGCACAGTCCCACCCAGGGTGAGCACTAGTAGTCCCACATTTTACTTCCGAATGTGTCCTGGTTTAGAAAATAAACTGCATGGTCACTCTGCTGGTGGCCGCCAGCCCTGAGCTTCCCCGGGGTTCCGGGATGGAAGCTCTGTACTGGCTTCTCACAATCTATTCTAGACTCTGTTCCATCTTCAGCAGACTTCCATTTGCCTTCCAATGTTCACGGAATTGCCAGAATGCATTGTTTATCTCTTGATTTCTTTACTGCTGGGGCTGACTGCACATTCATGTTTCTATACTGTTATCTCAGTTGGATGTTTTGGGGGCTGGAGGTAAACATATATGATGAACTGACATCCTGTTTGGTTTTAAACTAAACTGAAAATGTGAGTTGGAAGCCCTCAGCCTCTGTTCAACATTGCAATATTTAGGACAACATTATTTTTCAGAATATATCACCACTGACCCAGTAAGCATACATCTACCAATGGTCTGAGATGACTGACGTCTGCTATCAGAGGCAAAGAGAACTCAGGAACCAGCAAGCTCAGCTTAATGTTCATTGTGAAATGTGTGTTTCTTAGAATAACTGGAGTTTAAGCAAATAGTAACTGTGCATATAGTCTTCAGAACAGAGGAAGGATCAGGGATAAGTTTTACTAAATCACTGTCCACGTGAAAACCATTGAAAATATGTTTGTTCCTCATTTAACTCAACTTGACAGCACAGAGGAAAACCCACATTGCTAAAATTTAAATTATGTTAGAAATATGGTTGAGCATTAAAATGAAAAAAAAAGTGCAGTGCGCATATAAGTGTATTCAATTAGAAACGTACTAGTTATGATACGGAAGTGAAGTTTTGATATTCCATTTCCATTCCCTCTTCTCTGGCTGTTATTACACTTTTGATGCAACTAGGCACCCGTGACAGCCTCCAGAAATGCAGAGGATGAAGCATGTAGGTGACACAAAGCATCTGGCGTATTTTGCTCCCAAGAGTACTTCCTCCCACACTCTAAGCATGATCTCTGGTGACCTGAGAACAGAATGTGTTCTCCAGATTGCTGATGATCAAAGGTCACTTGGCTGCTAAGAGCACAGGCTGCTGAGAGCATGTTCCAGAATGAGCTGCCAAGACAATGACCACAGAGAGAGCCAGTAGTTCTGATGTTCTGGTTCCCAAGTGGGAGGGGATCATCGGCATCAAAACGCTGGAATAGTATGTGAGGTGCTTCCCAACCATGGTGGCAGGGAATCGGGCTGGTGTTCCCACCAACATTCTAGCGCCATTTTAGGGACAGAGGACACGCAGAGGAGAAACTTAACTCAGAAAAACTGAGAACTACTTTGGGAACACTGGGTCAGAGCAACGGGAACACAAGCTCCCTGCATTCCACGTGGTGTGTGAGGAAAGCGGGGAAAAGGAAGGGTGCAGAGTGAGGCCCTGCTACAGGCATCTTCTGACCTCCATGCAGGGTAAGCTCCGTGTGTGGGGCTCCTCATGGGGAGTCTCACGGAGGAATTCTCTGCAAAGCCTTGGTCTTGCTCTTCTCGCCACAGGCATGTTCAGAGTGGGGGAGGGACGAGAGTGCTGAGTAAACTTTCCGACGTGACTGCAGTTAGGGTCGACTTCAGAGCCCTCCACGACAGCCCACGACTTCCCAAGGCAATTGTTTCGAAAGACATTTCACCATTTTGGATGTCGAAATCTTGGTCCATCCATTTTATAATCAGTTTAGGAGACAAATGGCTTGTTTTAGAGAATTCGTCGCACATGCACATCGTGCACTTACATAGAGTAATTTACTGGAGGCTTCTGTGGGTTTCCGGGACTCCGTGTGGCAGTTGGGAGAATGTACCTTGCAGACCCCCAGTTATGGGAGCACAGCGAGCAACCACTGAGGGGCCCAGGCTGCTGGGCTCTGGAATCCGTCACCGCGTTTGTTCTGAGCCGGGTTTCCCCGCAGGCTGTGCGCTCCTAGCCAGTGACTAAGGGGAATGATGGCAAGTCTGCTCCCGGCTGAATTTGCCTCAAGGACTCCCAGAGGCTTTGCCAAAACCTTCTTACACCGCACACCTCCCAAACTTCCTTCCTTGTCTCCTTCCCTTGGGGGTCACACTTAACATGTGGTCTCAGGGCTCTCCCAGCCCTTACCAGTCCCTTCCTCCTCTCTCACACAGGCACTTCCCTTAAGAAATAAATCCTATTTTAGCATCTGCTCCAAGAAAGACCTAGATTTATAATGCATGCACTTCAGGACAACTTGCACCACTTAGAATTACTGGAATCTGCTGATATTTCAACCAAGGGTTCAACTCTGGACAATCTGGATTGTGCATCTACATCAGAGACATCAGGCAGAAGCCAGTTTCAGCCAAACAGCACGGTGAACTGGCTCGTTCTAAGACAACGGCGGTGGTTTCGGCCTCACAAACTCTGACCACGCACATTGGGTGCTACCTTATACTGTCAGTAAATTCTGACAGACCTTCAAGAAGCAGGTGTCACGTCCTCAGTGTTCGGTCTCACACTTCCCTGCTCAAGAGGGAGCAGACTGCCAGAATACGGATCAGGACACACTTTTTCAGAGGCCCAGTTCACGGTACTTCCAACGCCACCAAGTTTTTCTGCTGCACCAGTGTAGCCCCAGCACGAGTCCACCCAAACCATCTTGTTTCCCATTCAGGGTAAGATACTCAAAGTCCAGGCTTCATGGGCTCATGAAGTTTGTTCAAGGATGCTTGTGAGGTGTTTGAAATGAATATCTGCCATTTGAAAAGGACTGGCTTAGTTTTGAGAAGAGAAAATGACATTTGGGGAGAAAGGTCTTGGTTTTGATAAGACCCTATAAAAGTGTGTGCTGAGAGTGCACAGTCCCCATCTCTGGAGCCTGGGTCCCTGCTCCCTCTTCAGGCTGCTTTAATTCTACTTACTGATTTGCCAGAATCCAAATCATGGGGAATCTGGATTCACAGGGACCAAAATGCCACGGGGGAAAAGTGATGGCCAGGGGCTTCTAGTCCATCCCCATGAAAGATGGAGGGGATGCTGTCTCCCAACCTGGTCCCCATACCCTCATTCCTTAAAAGCACGGAGGACCACACTCCAGGAGCAGCACGCCTGGAGGAGGTGGGGATGAGCTGCCCACGAGGACTTTCAGAGACCTCCTGGTGGCTGAATACACACTTTAAAGAGGCTACAGCCCCAAACAGTTTGATATAATAAGCTTGTGATATCATATCATAGGGCTATTTTTTCCCATTTTCTAAAACTGCTTTTATTGTCACAATTTGGTTTGGTACAAAATACAAATTCTAGAGGAAAAAAAAGATAAAATGGTAAGAAGACAAAGGACCATTCTTTTATATTCTGTCCCCTGGTCTTTGTGGCTGTGATCACTGGCATACGCTGAGATAAGAGGCGAGTGCCAGTGAGACTCTGTACCCAGCACAGAATGTCACAAGATGCTGGTCCCCTGGGAGCCCATCAGAGAAGGGACTTTGCAGGTCAGCTCTCTGCAGTGAGGCTGTGTGGTGCTGCCTGGGGGACCCAAATGCACCAGGACCTACATCCCACCTCTCTCACAGAGAGAAAACCACATCTGGTTCTTTCTCTTTCTTGTCTTTTTCTAGGGTGAGCTTTTCATAATCATTAATCATCTTAATAACAATTAAGACACCAATGATAATGTAGTTTATGTTAAGCAAGAATCTGAAACCTGGCAACTTAAAATCAAGCACAGGAGAGGGAAAACTTGGACTTCTGCCCTTACAGTCTAAGACTGAACCCACCAGGAATGACCTAGGAGGATTAAGAAGTTACCACTGTGTCCCCCAGCCATTCCTTACAGTTAATGATTTGCCAGAATCCAGATTTCTGTTTGTCCTCGGTTCAGTACTTCTCTCTGAGATGTGGCTCCTTCGGGGATTTTGAGTTTCTTTATAGGATGGGCATTGGGGGGAACGAAACAGAGTGAGGTAGGGATGCTGTTTCTGTCTCCTCCTTACTAACCTGTTTGATTTCAGGAGCAGCAGCTGGAAGAGGTTCTAGTAAACATAAAACCCCGTAACAAGGAGCACAAGTAAGGAAATGGAACTAATGGTACATTCTGAACCTTTAAATCTCCAAGCCGAGGGACGGTGGTTTGCATGCTCTGGGTCCCTGCTTTGCCGTGTCTCTGTACAAAGGTCAGCCACGACCCTGACGGTCGGGCTGTACAAGCTGCAGCGTTTACTCTGTGGTGCCTAAGTGAAAATACGATCGGTGGGAGCACACAGGTCCGCCTCCGTGAATGTTTTATTCCTTAAGTTTGCAGGCCCCTTTCTGCCAGACTTTGGGGCTGTCTGCACGACCCTGTCACTTCTGCATGGGGACGGAAGCAGTGGGGACAGATGGGCCGCAGGGTGCTTCTCGTGGTCGGCTGCATCCCTTTCACTGGGTCTCTTAGTATCAAAGGCATCACAGCCAAAGGAAGACCACTGGACTTCTAGCTGGGCCACATCTGGAAGATAGAGGCAGCTGCATATCTTCCAGGGCGCCCTGTGGTCCCACGTGGCGCCTGTGGCAACCAAGGGAACCAAGGTAGGCCAGGGAATTACAGGGCAGATGGTAACGTCTGATCCACTGCTCCTGGCATTCTCAGGTTTCTCACTGGTCATCCCCAACATGTGAGGATTTTCCTTGGTTTGGAGTATGGGCTCCTGTTCCAGAGCAATGATCACAATACTAATATTGACTAAGAGTTTACCTATAATGAAAAAGAATATGAAAGCGAATACATGTCTGTATATGTATGAGTAAAACATTATGCTGTACACCAGAAAGCGACACAACATTGTAAACTGACTATACTTCAATGAAAAAGAATGCAAAAAAAAAAAAAGAGTTTACTATGTGCCTGGCACTACTGCTAGAACTTTATACATAGTCGATACACATATGATCTTTAGAAACAATCCCCTGAGGTAGGTGCTAATGTTATCCCCACTTACAGATGGGAAGACCAAGTCCAGGGTAGATAACTTGTTCTTGGCTCATTAGAGAAGAGCCTGCCTTCCAGCCCAGAGGGTCAGGTTGTAGAATCAGGCTGGGATATTTCATCACCCAGGGAGATGTTCATATACAGAGTGGCCAGACTTGAAGCAATTTCTCTTAAAAATAAATCTCTAGCCTTTGATTTGACAAGTGAAGGTCGGGATCACTTTGTGTAATTCTATACCCATGTTTTGAGAGTGAAGTTGGAAAATCGAGCTTGCTTAGAAGTATGCAGCCAAGACGATGAAGGGTTTGAAAACCTTTTAAGATGAGGGGCATCTGGGATAAATGAGGGATGAATTAAGTGACTAACAAGAAGACACAGGAGGTGGCCATACAAACTGCCTGCAAATACTCAAGGGGCTCTTGTCATCAGGGCGGGGCTCATTTTAGTTCCCTGTGCAGGGCAGGACCGGGGTGAATAAGCAGAAGGCACAGGACAGTCAAGCCCATTTCTGAAGGCTCAGAATCATCTGAGGGTGGAAGAGCGGCTGTGCAAGGGGGAGAGCTCCCCATCACGCGTGTCCTGAGGCTCCAGCATCGGCTGGGAGGGGACAGAATCTCTGTGCCTCCCGGCAGGAGGTTAAATTGGGTGACCGCCAGGATCAAATCCAATTCTGAGACTCACAGTAGGATGATTTCACCTTTTCAGAAAGGAGTTAAGTTGAAATGCAGGAGACACATTTGATGCCTTTAGTATCATTCTCTGTTAGGCACAGGCCCCGGACAGGCCACCTAAAATATGCCTCGATGGCATATTGATTATTTTGATTTAAAGTTACTAAGAAATGGCCAGAGCAAGAGGGCCACTTTGACCCTCTGGCTCCCTGAAAGCAGGAAATAAATCTCTCATATGAAAGGTATATTCTCTGCACCCTTTATTGCCAGGGACAGGGAATTCGGGCAGAGAAGCCTGTATAAACAGACCTTGTTGCTTTAATTTATTACCCCAAGGCCAAATTTTGCTTAAATTCCTTACTAATTAAAAACTCAAACCTAAGTTTCTTTGTCCTGTCAATTTCTCTCAAATTTATAGTTTCTTAGTCTAAAAAAATATAAAAGCTGCCTGCTTTGGCCATGGCTTAGGTATTGTCTATGAAATTTCCATGTGAACAAATTGATTTATTTCTTTTTTTCCTGTTAATCTGTCTTGAGTCACTTTTATTATTAGTCCAGCTACAAGAACTCAGGGAGGGTGGAGGAGGGAGTGTCCCCCTCCCCGACAGCAGCTCGCAGGGGGAAGGCGGGGAAAGCAGGCTGGACCACATCTCCGACAGGAACCTGAGGTCTTGGCTCCTCCACCTACGCGTATGACCCCCCCAGGGGCACTAACTCTGCACACGCTTGACTTCTGTATCTTCCAAACAGAGGAAAATGAGTATCTTCATTTTGGAAATTTCTAAAATGGAGATAATTGGCCCCCAAAGTTCTCTGATAAAACACCAAATCATTTGGAAAATGGAATGAACCAAAGTTATGCTGCCCCCAGCACTCTGGCTAAAGACAAAACTGCTGTGTAAGTTCTAGAATAAGACCACTTCTGCATGTTTTCGGGACATCAAGTTTGCTGATAGTCCTTGTACCTTGCTGTATCTTGCTGTAAAGTGAAGGTCCTGCCAGCAACGTCTTTTCCTTTTCTCTTTTTGCTCCTCGCTCTGTACCAACATAACCAGTTTCATCACCCAGAATTGTCCCCCTGGCTGGGATAGTCCAGTTTCTTCGAGTCTACTGCATTCTAGGCAGTAACAGTGCAGTTTTATTGTAATTAACTTTTCATTCTTCTGTGCAAAACTAATATTTATGAGAAGCTTCTGCAAAAGACTGAGTTCTTATTTGTCCTACCTTCAGAAAACTTTTGCCCTGTTTATGTCTTTTCTTGTAAGTCAATTTTTATTTTAAACATTCTGTCGTATTCTGGAGACAACAATAAATTACTTTATGAGTGTTTGGGGTCTGCTCTGCAAGCCTTTGCCAGAGTATAACAATGCTTAGAACATACTTCCCATGTTTTAGAAGGAATTTCCCCCTAAGTCATGATTGGCATGTCTACCGGTGAGGCATATACATAAAATCTTCATTAAAGACACATCTGCATATCTGTGCATCACTATTTAAAAAAAACTAATTAGTCCACTTGAGACTAAAAAAAATCATTCTAATCAAATGTTGTCCTTAGCTCCTTTTAGCTGAAAAAAGATGGTAGCAGATTCACAAAGGATGTTTTCCTTTTATGCACAACTTGGTAACGGGAAACTGACAGAAGAACACACTTAATCATCCTACTACCCAACACCGGAGGCGCCGAGGCTCCCGCTGGAGTGCTCGGGGAAAATACACATCACACAGTTCAAGGAGGAGCCCCTGCCCCTCTCCTAACAACCCAGACAAATCTCTGCTTCACAGGCTTAAGCACTACTTCACACCATTTCAATAAAAATAGAGTTTAATTTGGTCTCAGAAACTTGCTTTCTCCCGGGAAAAGGGCTTGGGCTGTGGGATCAGCTGTGCCATACATGCGGCCCCTCAGAAATGGAGGGGGCTTGGCACCACTCAAAGGCAGGATGCAAATCCGCATCGCGGTTAATTAATTTAGCCTTCATATCAATGCTCACAACTACAAAGAGGGCTTACCAGCCAGTTTCCAACCAAAGGATAAAAAATTCAATGAAAAGGCTAAGAGATTTAGCAAACAAACTGTTTGCCATTTGAGAGTAACTTAAGGGCTACCCGAAAAGCCGTCCCTGATTGAAATCCATTATAAGGAACCAAACACTGATCCGGAGGAAGAGGGCTTAGATATGCCACCTACCCAATAATGTCCCAACAGAGCCCAGAGCCCTGGGGCCCTCATGAATATTCTGGGAACTTAACCTGCCAAAAGAAGAAGAGATGGGGAGGACGAGAGGGGTCTTTGCTTCCAAATACTAGCAGCTCTCCCGCGGTTCTGCCTAGCCTCCCGGGATTCGCTTTCCAAGCTCCTTATTGAAATTGCTCAGGTCTTTAACTGGTCTCCCGTGAGGGCTCAAAAGCCTTAAGCTAATTACATTTGGCTGAGATATGCTTGATGAGATGGGAAAAATACAAAGCTTTTGAAATGATGAAAAAAATCTCTAACCATCTGCTGGTGGTGTTGCTAAAAAGAACAACAGGCGGGAAGAAAAAGGGCAGCTAGCCAGAATGGAAAGGTACAGGATTTCTTTAATTACGGGGTCAATGAAGCTATTACTGCTTGGAATGTGGGGGAAGGCAGGCCAAACAGGCTTAGAGGGCTGAGCAAGACAGTGCTTAGCAAATAAATGCAGCCAAACATCAGCACCAAAAAAGGGGAATTAGCCCAGCTTGGTTGAGCAAAGCGTTTCTAATTAGAAATCGCAGGTAGTTAGTGGAAAGGAGAGAAAGGTTGGCTCCTAAATGGTAACGAGGTTTCAGCACAACCTCCGCGCTTCTTTCCAGGTTATCTGTGGTCCTTGAAGGCAGTTTCAGATGCAGCCCTGGCGAAGTGCACGCTCTCTGATGCCATCAGCCAGACAGTTGCTTCTGTTTTACTTGGCAATCCAGGTGAACAGCCTGTGTTGAGCTTTCAAATCAATGCCCCAGGTGTTGGTTCAATATGGCTAGCAGCTTATGTGCAGTGCTCTAAAAGCCCTGTTCAGTTTCTCCTTTTCTTCTCTTCTTAAAAAAAATATAATGAATCCCCTCAAATTCAGCTGAGAAAATGTTTGATTTTGGAAGACAAATGGACTTAAATAGGGGACTGCTAAATCAAGGTTATTTTTACTTTGTGCACAGTAACTCCTACAAGTTGAAGAGCAGTTTGTGCCCCAAATTTGAATTTTGTTCTTTTTTTTTTCTCAGACTGTACGAGGGAATGTCGTTTTCTCTCATTTTACATTGTCTTGATTCTGTGTCTGAAGGTGGGTAAAACTACTAAACTAATGGGGAAATAGTTTTATTTTCTTCATTGTTTCCTTTTCATCAAACCAGGAAAGAATGACCTTTCAGCAGGGAACTCATTTTTCAGATGCACAACTCAAATATATAGTCAGGATCCTCTTGGATGGCCCCAGGTATGCTTCCCAACAAACTGTCTGTTTCGGCATCTTCCTAACCTGGACATGCAGTATCTCTTCCATCCTGCCTTTTTAGACCTGCCGCTGTGGGAAGGATGCCCTGCGTCAGTGGCCACAAGGAGTGCATATGTGGAAAGAGAGGCTTATGGGCAGTTGATCTCAGACAATCTGGAGTTTTGAGTTGGAAACAGGTCCCCATTCTGACCATAGCTACCCTGATGCCCAGGGCCCCAGCTGCAGATCTGGGAGACCAGGATGATGCTAAAAAGGTCATCTCCTCTCACAGTGCCTGTTGTGTGTCGGCTGGTATGGATAATGAACAAGGGCTTTCTGAGTGGTTCTCGAAATATGATCCCTGGACCAGTAGCATCTACATTCCCTGGGAACTTGTTCAAAATGCAAACTTTTACTGCCCATCACTACAGACCTACTGAATCCAAACTTGAGGTATTGAGCCCAGTGATCTATCCTTTAACAAGACATCCAGGTGATTTGGATCTACTGAGGAGTATGTTCTATGTCTGTCTGTCTTCTGTCTGTCTGTCTATCTATCATCTTTGCCATGTTTAAACACCCACCATCCAACAAGAATAAAGCAGAGAGAAAGGTATAAGGAATTTTTCAAAAAAATTATCTAAATTTGGAGGCAAAATACTAGAGTAGTGATATCATTCAAAACGTGGTCCACAGACCAGTAGTGTCACCATCACCTGGGAGCTCAACAGATGGGCAGGTCACAGGCCCACCAAGACCTACTGTATCCAGATCTCTGGGGGAAGGGTCCACAGACCTGTGTTTTAACAAACATGCTAATTCTTATGCACACCTGAGTCTGAGAGCCATTGTGCTAGGACAATATATGAGCAAGGTTTGTTGTCAGTTTGGCTTTAAACTATTAGAAACTATTGAGGTCGAGGGGATCTCTAGTCCCATTTTGTGGTATTAGTCAGGGAAAGCCCGGCGGAACATTTGTTGGACATGAATTTTATATCTCCTCCATTTCCAGAAAGTATTGGTTGGATATTTACTTTAATTATCGTTCTTCCCAGATGAGAAAAAAGAAACCCATGCTCTCTCTTCCTTCCATTCCTTTTCCTTCTCTTTCTTCTTCTTCCTTTCTATCTCCTTCCCTCCTTCCCTTCTTTGTTTTCTTACTGCCTTTAATTCCTTTTCTTCTAATCTCCTGGGGATGCATAACTATTCTACCAGCACTTACTGTGGCCACAGTGATAAGATTTACCTGAATTAAATTCCACTTGTGCAACCGACAGATACTGGCATTTAAAAGGGATTGGTCATGATAATAAAAATGCTGCCTAATGCAGCATAGATTCTTGAAGGACAACCTTATGGTAATTCTCAGCTAGAACATGGGAAGATGTTGGAACCTCTCCTTTCACTGGGGATCTGTTACGGTAAGCCTGAATTTTTCAACTTGGTTTGGAGTAACCATGTGCAAGGTTATGGTATTAGCTCCCTGTTCCTGTTGTAACAAATTACTGTAGCCTCTGTCTTACCATAACACCAATTTAGTTCTTACAGTTTTGGAGGCTGCAAGTCTGAAATGGGTCTTATGGGGCTAAAATCAAGGTATTAATAGAGTTACTTTCCTTCTAGAAGAATCCGTTTCCTTACATGTTCCAGTTTTCAGAGGCTGCCTGTATTCCTTGTCTCACATGGCCTCCTCATCCATCCTCAAAGCCAGCAACACAGCATCTTCAAATCTAGGCATTTGCTGGCTCTCTCTCTCTCTCTCTCTCACACACACATTATATCTACATTTATCTTATCACAATCCTATTTAATTATATATAATCACTACATTTAATATAAGTTTTATTTTCTGATCACATAGGTTGTCCATAATATTTTGTTAATAGGAAAAAGTAATGTAATACAGTATAAAATGACTACTTAAGTTTGAAACGTGTTCCTTTCCATTGAAATTACATATCCCTGTCTTAATATATTATGAATTGCACCCCTCTTGATCCTGAATATTATGATTTTGTAAACTATGATAAAAAAATAAGAAAAGTGAAGGACAGGTGAAATACATTTTGTGTATTTTTGAGAAATAAACTAAATATGATAAATGGAAAATAAACATTCTCTTTTCAAATAAGTCTTTAAGAAGAAATATCCAGTTTTTTCCCTTTCATTTCTATATCTTTGTAGTTTTTTTCTATTAGTTTCAATTAAAATCCAAGACTAATAAATTATGACATTTCTGAAAAATGAGCAGATGTGCTTCTATGTCAAAAATGTAAGCTCTCACAATGAGATATCTATTGGTTAGAAATATGGCTGACTGATCTCAGCATTTCCTTTGAAGATTCACGATGAAATAAAACAGTCACATACAATCAACCCAAAGCCCTTGCTATTGGTAAAACGCTGCTTTTTCTTTTTCTTTTTTTTTAAATTATTGCAGCAGATGTCATAAAATAAATGTAGTGAAACATTCAAGCAGCAAGCACCCTAATTGTTTCCATCTTGATTATAAAAACACATTGAAAGGTAAATCCTCACAGTGAAATAAATGAAAAAAATAATTAACATTCAAAGTACTCTCTATGCCACCTGTTCTTTACATACTGCGCTGAAATGAAGGCATCTGAAGTATAAAGAGGAATGAAAAGAAACAGTTTCCTTCTAAAACAGAAAGAAAAGTAGCGTTTAAATTCAGAATCCAGATCAGAATGGATGTACCTTGTGTACAATCAATAGGGTCTGGAAATTCCTTCATCTGATGAAATCAAGTGAACTGGTTAAGTCTAAACTCAAGCACCGCAATTATTTTATACAATATAGATGACATAACAGTTCGTGGCTACTTGTTATTTTTTTAAATCTTTTATGTAAACAGACGTTGAACCTCTGTAGTATTTAAAAGCGGGTAATCAACTACTATCTGATTTTAAGGTTATATGCTAAAATTTGGGTTGACATACATTTTGGTCATTACCACAAAATGTGTAAGTGAACATATCCACACATCCATTATTATTGCAAGCCCTAACTATCCACCCTACTCAATTTAGAGGTTCGACCTGCATTTGTCAGTTCTATTACCTACTGGTCCTTCAGTGTTCTTCAAGTGGAAGGGTACTGATCCTAGACGGTCAAAGATAAAGGAAGGAACGGTAAGCAAGGTACATGGTAATTACTGGATAAGTCTAAATCAGTAGTGGTGGTACAAATCAGTGATGAGAATAATAATTAATAATAATAATAGTAATAATGATGATAATGCATCAGGGAAGTTAAGATATCCTTAGAATTAAAATACACCACGATAATGGCATTTGTTGGGATGAGGTAAATAAAATTTAAGCATGCTATGTTTTTCTTTTGTCATGGTCCCAATTAATATTAAAATTTGGTAAGCCTTAGTGATACCTGAGCGTCAGGAAAGGAGGAGAGTCAGGAAGGAAAGCCCCGTGGTCCTGCTGACTGTCTGCAGAGACTTTCCAGGACAGCCTGCAGACCCCTGAGTTGAGGAGACAGAGCTGATTGACCTGGTAGGGTTGGCAAGGCAGAGACCTGGAGATGATCTGATTCTATAAGGGGGTTGCTCCTCTGACTTCCTAGACTAGACTACTTTACACAGCCACAGGAGTAGAAGTTACCTGGTAGAAAGCTTACAGTAATGAAAATGAGACTTGTTCACAGCAGTGTAAATGCATTCTGTTTGGCGGAAAAGAAAGAATATATTTTATTGCCTTATATGATGCTAACCACTCTTTCAAGTTTCAGTATTCCTGAGTTGTGGGTATGTGTGTACACGTATGATGCATTTGGTATTCCTGATTGTAAGTGTAACATGGAGATACACATATACCCAAGGAAATATGTGTATATATTATTTTCTTTTGAACCAGTTTTACTTCTTACTGGTCCCTTCCTTAATTAAGGATTTAAATAAAATCTTTTACATGTATTCAACGTGTATTTGTATGAGAGTCATGACTTTATATTTCTGGAAATGACAACTTGGCATTATTTAGTACCTTGGAGGAGAGGGCAGATACTGTGGCCATCAGCTGTTAACAATTAGACTCACTGTCTTTAGAGGAGGCTAATTTTCTGGAATATTTAGGGATAGCATATGAAAAGTAATATTATGTTTACATACAAATAAAAATTACTCTTTTCATTAGTTGTGATAAGAAGGTACTTCGTGGAGAGTTGCAGAACTCTAGCCGAGAGGAATAAGAAGTTCAAAACCTGGAGATAGAATTCCACTTATGGGAGAGATCTGTTTTATCTTTGCAAATTACTTTGATAAACCACAGGACCATATGCCTCCTGGCAAGACCAGACAACAGAGGCTTGATCCAAAGTGAAACTGTAAATCAAATTGCAGAGTTAAGGAGAGGAGGAAATAGAAAAAGACAAAGGGGACCCAGGAACAATGCTGGATGCTAGAGAATTATTAGAAGAGATGGACTTTGAAAATTCCCCAGACAGGGATAGACTAGCAATTACAAATTTTGGGTCTCCACACATCCTTAAGTTTGTGGTCCTTCCTCCCTAACATGTAAAATGAAGGATCAGGACATTTTTTTCTAAATTTTAAAAGACACAACGATCACAGCAAGCTGGGGGTTTGGCCACATTCATGAGGCCTGATATATGCTTTGTTACTGAGAGGCTACCTACAAGGTTTGCACGTGATCAATCCAAATTCGCACACATATGCACGTGAAACACATTGTGGGAACCAAAGTTCTTACTGCAGCTGTGAATCTACTTTTCAGTCTTCTATGTTTTTTAACTTTAAAAGTATAGGTCAGTTACACTTTAATCTGAGGAAGAAACATGATGAAAATTAGTACTCTAAAAATAAACTTTAAAAAATATTAAATGTGAATATGCACATTGTATCTTCCTACCTTATACAGTGTAACTTGAATGAACTGATTCTGTATGAATCTATTGCATACACGGAGATGTGCAGAAGACTTAAATAATCTAGCTTAAAACTTTATGATTTTTTCATTCAGTGTATTGAACAGATATAAGGAATTTCATGAAACACTTAAAAATATTAATAAAACCAGAACAGGCACCAGCATTATTAATTCATCTTATATCCCCAAATTAAATTTTGGTTGACAAGTTCTAGCTACAAAGTATTATTAGGAAAAAAGGCCAATCAGAGAAGAAATCATTTGAAAATTAAGTTGCCCTAAAAAACTAACTTCTAGTGCTGCCAGCGTGAAAAATGCAGCTTTACTAAAGTTGACTTCACTGGGGAAGGTAAGATACAAAGACTTTCTGAAAATATAAACTTCCAGTAAATTAATTATTCAAGATGAAAGTTCATATATTTCACATGAATCAAATAATGCCTATAAATCAAGGATACTTCAGTAAAAATGTATATATATGCCATGATTCTTGGTGGCAAAACACACAGACTAGAGTTTGAAAGCCTGAGTGTCATGGGTGTCGTGTGTTTGTGTGTTGCTGCATTGCTGCTGTGGAGGCTGAGTATTAAGCTGAGGGGAAAGGGCTCTGTCAGAGATGTAAGAATTCCATTAATAACGGAAAACATCAAGGGCTGTGTAGTGGCGCTTTGTAGAGAAAATAAATCCCTAATGGCTTTGATTGGTAGGAGCAGCGGAGAAAGCAGTTCACTGTGCGTTCACTGAAGGATGAAACAGTGGCCAGAGAAGAGTGGAAGTTTCTCATAAGGACTAAGAAAGATGGTGGTGGAAATCCAGCCGGGTTCTGAGCAGAGTTTGTGTGTAAACCTACTTTGAGTGTAAGGCACTTTTACCCCATTTAAACTATCTTCAGGGAATAATTAGGTGTCCAATTACTGGTTAAGCCCTGAAATAGAATGTGATTAATTTGTCTGATCTCTTTGTCTGGTCTAGATCACCTCGGCATTTTTATCAACAGAATACAATGAATAAAACTGAGTAAAATCTAGGATTGCAGCTTTCTCAGTACATTGGTGACCACTGGCTCCCATGTCATCACTCCTTGTTTCGTCAAGAATGTGGTTTTTCAGAGCTGGCCTTCTCAGAAAATTTATAAAATTGGAGAACCTCATCGCTGCATCATTGGGTTCATATCTCTCACTTACAACCGCAGAAACTGGGATTCACAGAAAGTCAGGAACCGCATGGCCAGAGTCAGAGGCCATAGCTCTCTGCACACTTAGTCACGTGATCCTGCTCATCAGAGGCCAAACCATGAGCCAAAGGACATGATGATTAGCACTCGCTGCTGGTTAACACTTCACTGTCTACTTGCATGCCTGTCAATATCTATCTTTTTCCAAGAACTCAGAACACAATATACCTTAAATCTCCATCAACATTTTGATCAACTGGAGGTAAAAGATACGGGAATGTTCTTCCATATTACACTTGTTGATGGATACAAGAAAAAGAGTTGGGATGCACACATTCTAGGTAAAGCTTGGAAAGTCCAATGTATTCCTAATAAAACATAATTTAAATTTATGTGACATAATAATGGTACTATGCTGATATAGTTAAGATTTTAGATCAAATATTTTAAAATTCAACTAGAAATAAAAATCTTCAGGAAACGATAAATTGGGAGTGAGATTTGTAGATACTAAGTGCTATGCATGAAACAGATACACAACAAGGTCCTACTGCACAGCACAGGGAACTGTATTCAATACCTTGTAGTGACCTATAATGGAAAAGAATAGGAAAACAAATATACATATATGAAACATTATGCTGTACATCAGAAACTGACAAGACATTGTAGGCAGACTAAACTTCAATAAAAATGAACGAATAAAAAGGAAAAAAAAGTTAAAATGACAAAGATGAACTTACTTACAAAACAGAAAGAGACTCACAGACATAGAAAACAAACCCATGGTTACCAGGAGGGGAAAGGGGATGGGAAGGGATAAAATGAGAGTTTGAGATTTGCAGATACTAAATACTATATATAAAATAGATGAACAACAATTTTCTTCTGTACGGCACAGGGAACTATATTCAATACCTTGTAGTGGCCTATAATGAAAAGCAATATGAAAACAAATACATGTATGTATATGTATGACTGAAACACTATGCTGTACCCCAGAAATTGACACAACATTGTAAACTGACTATACTTCAATTTTTAAAAAAAGAATTAAAAATCTTCAGAAAAAAAACACATTAATTTTATGCTAAAACACGAGATCCTTTTCAGAGGAGCTCTCCTATAAGATTACTTTCCTATTTGGTTATTAACATAAATGATACAATTTTACTGGATATCATATGTGCTGTAGGCCCTGCTGGGAAAGCATAAAACTGGAGTCATTTAGGAAGAGGCAGTGTGGCTATGTGAGAAAATCTGCCATATGTGATACCTCACTTTGTTCCTGTTGAAATTTTTGTATTTCAGGTCTCCTAGGGACATGTCCATTGTGCTATTGTGTAATTTTATCAGCATGATCTTCTGCTGAATATTTTCTCTTCTTTTCAAAACCCATATTTTGGTAGCGCTAACTTCAAAACTTAATGTTGCAACATCTGTGCCCATACACCTGGGAGCCATCGAAGATGTAGCTTGAAGAGTATCTACATTTTTCAGTCTTACAGGATGTTGTGAAATAAAGAAAAGGGTTATCCATTTTTCCTGGAATTTTTTGAAGGTGACCACTGCCTGTCTCCTTAGAAAGATTCTCAAAATAAAAAAGAACCAATATTTCTAAGTCTGTAAGAATATCCATACAATTGGAACAGAATACTCATTTGATTTTGTTTGCAGATGCGTAGTTCTTAATGTACATATTCAGCTTTCCATTAAGAGACACTGTGCATATCCACAAAACCTGGAGCTATAGTCTCAAAATGTCCTCAAACAACTCTTTACTAACTATATGACACAAAAGAAAGCAAAGGAACATCCTACTACTTTGAATGTATTTACTACTTCTAGTCTGCGGATGTACCAATAAATCTTAAAAAATAGAAATTATGGTTGAATTGGCATTTCTCAAACAGAAGATTAAGATCTTGACCAAAAAAAAAAATACTTTCTGAACACACAGAGATGTCTCCCACCTCACCTTTCATTAACTGTTCTATCTTTATGGAATAAAATGTACTTACTGAAATTGCCTGCAGGAGATGGTACTGAAATTGGAATGGGCAGAACAATTTGTTGTTGAAGGGTAATATAGATGATGTAAAATTTTTATGGATTCAAAGTTGTGAGGAATGGGTTTGAGGAACTCCACATGTGGATTCTTTTGACTTTGTCATCAGTTTATTAAATTGTGATAAATACCAAACGCGGTGTGCTTTCTGCATGTTAGGTATCGTTGGAATTGCTTTCCATGCTTTACTCATTGAATTTTCACCACAACCATTTTTGACGGGTCCTTTTGTCATCACCATCTTACGGATGAGGAAACTGAGGCACTGAAAGATTAAATAACGTGCCCCAGATCACCCTGTCTGTCACTGGGGAGCAGGGCTACTGCAGAGCACCCCAAATCTGTGCTGCTCCCTTTTCCTTTGGTTACTTTTCTTATATGTAACAGAATGGCTTTAAACTCTTACTTGGAAGCAAAGAATAAGAAGATAAAGGTGACTGATTTTAAGTTATTTCAAACTGAGACAGAAACATTCAAGGCAGAGTCAAGTTAATCATCTATGGTAAAGAAGGGAAAACTCTGTTAATTCAAGCCACAGGCATGATTATTCTCTTACAGTGAAAAGTCAAATTTTAACAAAGAAATCTAACTTCAAAGTTGCTGTTAGCAAGTAGCAGAATTTGATCTCACTTCTTTCTCACCTGCCATCCCACCACTTGCAGAAGAGGACTGCCATCTCTACAAGGGAGAATTAACCCTTCAGTAATTAGAGGGGTGCTGTGTGCTGGAGAAGCCAGTGATGTCAGTGTGTGCTGAACATGAGCCTTCTCCCTGGTGGGTCTAGTTAAAATGCGGACACTGTACCCATTGTTTGATGCTTCTCTTTTGCACATCTTGAGGCACAATATACAAAGTAAATAATTTCTGCTATAGTGAAATTCAGCAGGCAGATGCAGCATGGTGTAGTTTACATTTCACAAGTACTACTGGAGGGAGCAAGGCCGTGTAGCTGTATTTGAAGTAAGGGTTGTATCAATTTTCTACTATCATCCTCAGACATAAAGTTCTCCAAGTATACCATTTACTTGACTTGTCAGGAACATGGTGTCATGAGTCTGAACTAGGGTTTGCAATTAGAGAAAAGGTCATGAGAGGCATAGACTTAGAAAAACATTGTGCTTTTAATGCAGTGGAAATTAAAAAAAAAAGATGTCAAAATCACTAACATGACTTAGTAATTAAACTGTGTCATGCTGCTGCCAAAAAGAGTTCATAACTTGGAAGCTATACTTACCATTGACCTGTTTTTACAATTGAGATCATGTCTGCTTTTCCATTTGGAAACAAAATTGATCACTGTGTTCTATAAACAAGGCTTGTCAAGTTATTGCCCGGTAACTACTTTCCAAAAATACATTTATTTAAGAACAGTATGATTTATGACATGGTGTAACAGACATTATTTACTTTTTCATTTCACATTTTAGCTTCCTTTAAGAGATTGCTTTATATTGGAAAATGAAATTCTTTAAGCTCTTTCATAAATAATAAATTTCTTTGATCATTTTTTAAAGATTTTTAAAAATGTTTATCTTTATTCCAATATATTGACTTCTTGCTCCAATTGCTGTTTTAAAATTTACTGAATGTTCATTCCTCCTATGTCCTCTGAAATCATTATAATACTCACTTTTGTTAACAGCATTCGATATTATTGTATCCTCATATTAGTGGACAAAGTCTATAATACAGAAGGTTCATAAATGTGCAAATTTCACATAAATTGCTTCCTTACTCACTACTGTAGGAAGGATGACAGAATAAAATCAATGCAAAATGGTTAATCTATTTGTCTGAAATCTATTTTCAGATTATCTAAGACTTTTATCCATCTAGTCCATAATTTCTATTTCTTAGAGGATTTCTCAAAACTATAATTTTAAAAAATTGAATCTAAATGAATAATAAAAACATCCTCATAACTCTTTGGAAGGATGAAAAACTGTTATAAGTATCTTCTTTGCTACTTCTAGATTCTAGTCTACTTTCAAAAGACGATTTAGGATTAAAGAAATACTCATTTCCCCTCTTTACAGACCACAATGGCATGTGCATAACTCTGATGGTGGAATTCTAGGCAGGAATCCAAAGACACTCTCACTCTTGATGGATTAATTTAAGAGCAGTCCTACCTTTTTCACCTTCTTTTTCTTCTTGGTCATCTGTTAGTGGAATCACTTGTGGTTGCTCCACAATTGTGGTGTCTTCTTGGTTTGATGAAAGCTCTAAATAGAATGAGACAGAAGGATACTCAGGCATGTATAGTGGAATTATTGAGAAAACTTAGTGACTAAAGTATAGACAGTTAAAGGGTTTTTTTTTCCCCTCTGAGTTTCAACAGGCACTCAAAGCAGAACATTATTACCACTCACTAGAAATCACTGCCTAAGGCACACACACACACACACACACATACACACACACACACCGCTCACACACACTCATGTGCACCACTCACACACATCAGTGTATAGAGAAGTCATGGTTCACAGTTTCACCTCATTCTCGAATAACAATGTATTTTGGTTTTAATACCTTCTGTTTCCATATGTGAGCTCTGGGACTCTGCTTCAATTTTTATTTCACTCTTCGTTGAATCGTTCTCTTGTCCTGTTAAGAACAGTGATTGAAAAATAATAGAGGTGTGATATGCATGACCATATCTTTATCCCTGGTTTGAAAAGGCAAGAATTTCAGAAACTATGCTTTGATCATGCCTGGAATTGTAAAGAACAGTTTTGAACCAAAGTGGAAGGTGACAGTATCATTTTGCAAATAATCATATTTATATCAATTATTTTATGAGAACTATCCAGACAATGAAGGGTAAAACCCTTTTCTTTGAACTGATTGCTATAATCAGTATTTAGCTTACAATACATTGAACATCAATGGATATAATCTGGAAGTTTTAAAATTGTAAATAATTTCTGGGCTGCACGTGTTAATTACATGAAATTTTCCTTTAATATATAGATATTTCCCATATTGAGGATTCCTGTAAAATTAAAACACTCCTTGTATTTTCACTTTTCCATCAACAGAGCTTAAAAAAATAACTTGAGTAATGTGAGCACACCGAGTTTGGCTCACCTGGCAACCGTTCTTGTAAAACACCTACTAAATACAGCAAAGGTCCAGAGAGAATTCAGACAACTCCTGATTACTCTGAGGTTGATTATCTAGCAATGGTTTTCCTTCCACACACACTCTCCCTGTCCCCACCCCTGATCCCTGGCCTCTACCCCTCCCCTCCCCTCCCCTCCCCTGTGGAGTTTAGAACATTTAAATGCTCACTAAGAGAGGAAACTGAAACCTGCCCATTTTGCATCATTTTAATGAAAGATTTTATGCTAAGGATATTTAACTATTAAATTAAACAAAACAAAACAAAAAGCAAGTCCAGAGCTAGAGCTGGTTATAGGCACAAAGGGAAGCCAGAAGCGCCTGGGTTCTTTGCCTGGGTCCTTCCCTGTGGGAGATACACTATTTTTCCTACTTGTCTGTACTTCTGGCTGTGACCATGTGACATGCAGTGGCTCCTGGGGGGCAAGTGTATGTTCTGAGCCCACTGACACCAGGCCCGTTCATGTGACTTGGTTAGAAAATGGCACAGCAACAGACATGAAGTGTGTTATGTCTGAGAAGAAGCTTCAGATTCCCTGGGTGTTTCCTCCAGCCTCTTGCTCCTAAAAGAGTGTGTTCCTTCAGCCTAGATCCTGGAAAGAAAACATGTGGAGCAGAACTAAGCAGAGACATGACAAACCTTTATTACTTTAAGTCAGTGGGACATTTAGAGCTATTTGTTACTGCAGCAAAGCTGACTTATACAATCTCTCATCTCTACAGAGTCCTCTATAATCCAACTATTCTTTTTTGTTTGTTTGTTCTCTTTTTTTTCTTTTTTTGGAGGGGGAGGTAATTAGGTTTGTTTGTTTATTTATTTATTTATTTATTATTTATTAATTATTTTTAATGGAGGTACTGGGGATTAAACTCAGGACATCATGTATGCTAAGCACACGCTCTAACACTGAGCTATGCCCTCCTCCCAATTCAACTATTCCTAAGCCACACACTGTACTATTTTCCCTTGGTTCATCCTCTGCTAGAGTGACCAAGCCAAAAAAGAAAGGTATTTTTTCTTATTGACATCTATTCCCCTTGAACTTAATTTTAATCAAAAGGATCTGATAAAATAAATGTAATTAAGGCATATTTATATATATGATCATTGAAGCTAAAAATCTCAAGCTATGTTTAATGCCTTTCTCTCATCACTCCTAAAATTCAGTGAAATGCCAAGATTTGATGATTCTGAGAAAGGCTTCTCTTTTTCCACTGTCCAGTGCCCTTCCCCTTTCCTCATTCAGGGATGTATTCTCTCTCTCTTAGTTTAATCATTTTCTTCTTCTGTAATCTACCTTGTGAGTTACTAATAGTAATATCTTTTAAAATATGTATTTGATCAAGGCCTTTTCCCTGCTGATAACCTCACTCATCCCCATTTCTCCTCACTGCTACTCAAAGTATGGACCATGGACAAGCAACATTGGAATGGCCCAAAAGCTTTTCAAAAATACAAGATTTCAGGCCTCATCTAGACCTACAGAATCAGCGTCTACATTCTAACAAAATCTCTAGGTGATCGCTATGTACATTAAAGCCTGGGAACCACTAGCCCCAGGGACAAAGTATATTTGCAAATTATCGATTCCATAAAAAAAGCTAGTCTATGCCTAGACACTTCATATACATTTTCTCTAATCATCTTACTATCCTTGCAAAGTCGCTCTTATGATATCCATTTTTATTTTAAAAATCATAACTAGGTTTATCTGACTACAAATACCTTTGTCCTTTTTGTTTTGCCTGGAAATGTCTTTATTTTGCTTTTTAATTTTTTAAATTGAAGTATACCTTGCATACAATAAAACTCTCATGTCGCAAATATACAGCTTGATGACTTTTGAAATATATACACATGTATTTCTTTGCATGATCACCGTCCAGATCAAGAACATTTCTAGCACCAGTGGCTCTCTCTGTTGGTCCTTGTGGATACCCCACCAATAGTTAAAAGGTAGAAGTTTAGTATGTTTTTGAAATTCATATAAACAGAATATACAGTATATAATTTTTTGTATCTTACTTTTTAATACTTGTTTTCTGTAAGATTAATCCTAGTTGCTGTGTGTATCAATTGTCCATTCTTTTCCTCTGATGCATACTATTCCACTGTATGAATTTGGGGCTATTATGAATAACATTGCTAAAAACATTCTTGTACACGTCTTGCGGTGAACATATATACTCATATCACTTGGGTGTAAACTCAGGAGTAAAATTAAGTAACAGGCAACACAGACATTTGGCTTTACTAGATCCTAAAAAACAGTGTCCTAAAGAGTTTGTTCCCTTTTGTAATCTTACCAAAAATGTCTGAGAATTCCATTTGTGCCCTTTATTCTTTATTTTTAAAACTTTTTTGGAAGGGAGGTAATTAGGTTATTTATTTATGTATTTATTTTAATGGAGATTCCAGGGATTAAACTCAGGACCCCGTGTGTGCTAAGCATATGCTCTACCACTGAGCTATACCTCCCCCTGTGCCCTTTTATTCTGGAGACTGTGTCATGATACTACTGGTCACAAAAGTCATTTAATATGAAAGAGAAAACCATGCAACATCTTTCCCCCAAAACGCATTTCCACTCTTTTCACCTCCGGGTACCATACAGAGTGATCACATCTCTGCATATTGAGTCCCTTTGCCCATTTATCTATCTATTATTCTCCTCACCCCACTGTAATAGGGCTATACCTGTGTGTGCTTCCCTTAGGTTACAGGAACTGTGAAGACAGAAACTCTGTTTTGTTCATATTTCCCTTCCTGGAACTTCTTAATAAGGAGTGATCAATAAATGTCTGTTTCATTGGGCCTCTATTCAGTACCATTACAGGACTCATCAGCGTCTGTAAACAGTAGTGAGGCTCTTATCTCTTACTTCCTATTGTACCTCTAGCCACAAAGCGCTAAGGCTACTTGCGCTTCATATACCATATTTATTGCAAAGAATTTTGGAAGGAGAACTGACTGTTTTAGACAAATCACAACCTCTTTGAGCTTCAATTTCATTTTCTTTAGGAAAAGAGGCCAAAAAGAAACTAGAAACCACCTCAGGTTCCCTCTGTCCTTGGCGTTCTATGAGGATATGTCTCCCGGTAATGCTTCTGATCGCTGTTGACATTTGTTTATGGGGAGGATGATGTTGAGGGCACCGTCACTGTTTTTGAGTAAACCTCATTCTCTTTCACTGTTGATACAGGGAACTGACCATCACACCTCCTCCCAGTCATCGCTGGGACCTTAACTCATTATTTGCGGCCTGGCTTTGTCTGTACAAGGACGGGAAAGAACAGAGCATTGGGAGGGTAAAAGCAGCCACTATTCCAGTGTGTCTCCAGCCCAGGGCTCCACTGGGTGTGTTCTCAGAGAACGTCCATGAAGAACAGGAAGATCACAATCCCACGGGCACCGCTGAGATGGGACCGTGGAGGTGGCAGCCTAGAGTGTGATGAATACTAAGGATTTTCTCTGCTAGTAAAGTCTGGCACCTCACTTGGAGGATAAGAGGCCACTGCGAAGCTTTTTGGGAATATTTCTCCCGGCGGCCTTTTTCACTTGCCTCACTTCTGATCTCTTCGCCTGTGCGTTTTATATATACTGGCAATCTTTTCTTGAAACAAAAATATTTACGTTTTCTTCTTTCTAATGTTTCTGAAATTAAGTTAGTGAAAAATGGGGAAAGCTATGAGGTGCTTAGCCTTGAAATCCATGAACATCATACTTAGCCATGCCTGAGCCAAGCCAGGATGCTGGCAGGTTATGCAGAGGGGGTGTGTGTGAGCTCCCTGCCCGGCACCCAGGCCTGCTGTGCCACCCAGGCCTGCTGTGCGTTCACAATGACTCAGGGGCTCCAGCCACTCAGACATTCCACATTCCATCTTGCTTTCTTGACCTCATGGGGGCATGCTTTATGTTTGCTTCTCCTCATTCAGCCGGGTGAATTCCACCCACTGTCCTTTGCCCTAATCCCTCCTGGCAGAAGAAACAAAAGAACATAAAGGGCCCCACCATTTATATATATATATATATATATATATTTTATACAGTGAACTCAATCACCCATACTAATTGGAGGGGACCATTAGAACTGATAATCCCAAAACCCATTCACTTTTCTTTAGAAATAGGTCACGTGATTGTTTCCTGGTGCCCTGGTAATTAAGTTTGGCTCAAGCTAATGCCTTAATTAATTTGCGTAAAAATTGGTCTGGGGATGTCAGTCTGGAATTCAACATTTCTCGAGGAGGATAAACCTAAACTCACTTTGTAAATGGACTGTTTTTGAATAATCACAACAACAATACAGTTTTATTGTTTGTAGAGTGTTAGGTGGTCAGATCTTCCTCAGAACAGACATTGTTCCTTTGATGCTTCTCTTAAAGATGGCGGAAACTGTGTCCTTTTGTTAAACTTGAAACTTGATTGCTGCTGTTCTTCAAAATTTTGCTTCTACTATGGCTAAAAATACCCCAGATTAAGAGTAAATTTAAATTTAGGTTAGTGTGAATTTGATTGTCTTCTAAATTATCCTTAATTTTCTCCCAGGGCCAATAAAATTTACTTTCCTAACATAAATTATTTCTAAAATTATACCTTTGTTACAAAAGAAAGGCAGTTTTCATGTAGAAACACAAATACATACAAGTTTTGAGAATTATGAATAATTTTGCAACTGAGGGATTGCCACCATTAATACTGTAAGCTGCTGTCATTCTCTTATGCGTGTGTATACACATATGTGTGTACAGATAGGTATACAAATATATGTGTGTCTGTGTCTGAACATAAAACATATACACATATACATATATGTACAGACAAACAAACAGAAATATGTCAGTGTGTCCTGTTATTGAAATGAATTTACCCTTTGATTCTTGCTTCTTTAGTTTACATTTTCATAAGCATCTCACACTGTCATTAGAGTTTCTTCAGAACTTTTATTTTTAAGATACATTATATTCCATGTTATGGACAAATTTTTGGGTATTTTCCTTTTGCTTTTTTGTCTTTGCCATCAAGCACTGTCTTGTAATGAATGCTTTTGTGAATGCAAGTCTCTATGCTTTTGGCAGATGTTACTTTAAGATAAATTCTTAAAGCGTAATTCTTGAATCAAAGTGTAAATATTTTACCTTTCATTACATTTTGTCAAATAGCTGGTGAGGAGGTTGTGCCCTTTAATTTCTCACCAGTGGGCAGTGAGCATGTTTGGTTGCCCTCTCCATACCGGCTCTGTGTGTTTTCAGTTCCACTTAAACATCTGACATTCAAAAGGAGAGGACACTGAACTCATGCTATGTTTGCATCTCTTTAAGTAATGAAGAAATAGGTCATCTCTTCATATTTATAATGACTGTGTTTCCTCTTTTGTGAATTATAATTGCGTCCTTTGCCCATTTTCCTCTTGGGTTTTTTTTATTATTAAATTATGAGGTATTTATTTTTGTAATAAAAAATTAATTCTTAGTCATTTAGGTGGAGAGTACTTTTCTTAGTGGTTTTTCTTTAGAATTTGATTATAAGCTTTATTGATCAGGTCAAAATTTATCTACTCAGATTGAGCCACTTTCCTGCTTTGTGACATATATGGACAAATGCACACACATGGTGCAGATGTGTATGTGTGTGCATTTTATCACATACATGCACACAGTCCGATGTCTGTATATACATTCACAGTTCAAAAAGCAGTACTCATTTCAAAATTATATATATATATACACACAAACCAATTTGTCCTAGTATTTTTATAGTTTCATTTTTGCTCCTTTTGGAATTTAAGTTGGTATGAAGAATGAGATTGGGATTCAGCTTATTTTTCCAAACGACCAACTAGTTGTCTTAATGCCATTTATTGAGTCATCTGTCTTTGGTATGTCACCCTGAATATGTACTGAAATCCCAGATTGCCTCGGGTCTATTTCCAAACACTTTATTCTGTTTTATTGATCAGCCAGTCCATTCCTCCAGTAGGACTACACTGTTAATCTCATTTTTCAAAGAGTCCATGTCATTTTTAGTCTATTTGTTCTGTAACTAACTGATATTATTGTATCTATGAATTCCCCATTGCATTTCCAATTGGATTTTCTTCGTATTGTATCTTTCCACATCATCTGGCACTTCATGGGCTTTTATAACCCATCACTGTTATATTTAATCAGGGATTTAGATTTTTATTGATATAAAATGATCAACTCTTTCTCACTGGAGACTTTTTGCTAGAATTCTAACTGGATAGATTCTAAAGTAGTTTTTCCATGTTTTCTTTTGATCCTCACTTCCCTGATATGCTTTTCTTTTCTAACTCTGTGTTTTTAAAGCTTTATTTTATTAAAATTAATTCAGTGATTGGTTTTTACACTTATTAAAGTAACCTCATTACATTTACTGCCCTATTTGCCTGTGTTTCTGTTATCTTATCTGATATATTGTTGTTTCTGCTATATTGCTACTTGTTTATTATTTTTATTTGCATTACTGAATTTTTCTCATGTTTGGTGTGCTCTTCAGAGGAAATTTAGAAAGTAAAATATCTTCCTTTACTTCTATTTGTAATTATCATAAAATTTTTCAAAGTTATTCTCAAAACAAACTTATAATTATTGGAACCCATAGCCCAGTAGGATTTTTAGTTTTTGGTTACCTTTATTGAAGCCAGCATTGTATGCAACCCTCCCCCTTCTCCAGCAGAATCTTTGTTTTATAAACTCTACCATTGATACTATTTCTTTACTCTCTGCCTCATTTCCTTCCTTATTTCCTCCCTTTCCTTCTTCCTTTTTGAACTATCCTATCAAAATGCAACATATGCACAGCAAAGTGCATGAACAATATGCAGAGCTCCAAAAGCAAACAACCAAAAGCAAGTAGAGAAACTGTGCATTCTTATGAGAACCAACTAGCCCAGAAGCCCGGCTCACAGCCTGATCAGTATCTCTTCTCCAGCCACCAAAGTTTAATCAGCAACCTGACTGTCAGAGCAATCACTACCTACAGTCTCTTTATCATTTTACCACTTAAGCACATCTTTCATTGTTCTTCCTGCTTTTTGAAGTTGATGTAAATGAAATTGTACACTATATTCTTCTGAACCTCCTTTGAAAGTTTAATATAATGTTTGTGAAGTTCATCCATGTTTTTGTCTGTAATTGCAGTTGGTAATTCTGGATGGGACTTCTGCTTCATCCTTCTATTTTTCTCTGTATATACCTTGTCTTTTTCATATGATTGCTTTTAAGATTTTTCTCTTTATCACTGGTGTTGAGCAAGTTGATGATGGTTTTTGCTTAGGTATAATTTTCTTTGTTCCTTGTGCTTTGGGATCACAGAACTGGTACATGTGAGTTCACAGTTTTCATCAGATTTCTGAAAAGTTTCAGCCATTATGACTTCCAGTATTTTTTCTGTCTCCCCCTCCCATGCCTGTCTTCAGAGGTTCCAGTTCATGTATGTTATACTTGGAATTACTCTTGAGGTTGCTCCATAGCTCACTGATGCTCTTTTCATTTCCTTCAGGCATTTATTCTGTGTTTGAGTTTGGATAGTTTCTATAGCTACATCTTCAACTTCACTAATCTTTCTCCTGTGCTTTCTAACCTGCCACTGTTCCCAACGAGCATAACTTTCATTTAAGACATTCTTGATTTTCATCTCTCAGAATTCAACTTGAGTCTTTTTATATCTTCCATATCTCTAATGAGCACAGGCAATCCTTTTGGCTTCCGGAAGATGTGCGATGCAATGACAATAATTTTTAACATGGCCTGATATAGTGAAGTCTCCAATAAAATTCCTGAAGAAGGGTGTTCAAAGAGCTTCTGGGTTGGAGGACTCATGAAGGTGCTGGGAGGGGGCCCAGGGAGGGCATGGAAGCTCTGAGACCCTTTCCCCACACGTTGCCCTGTGCATTCTCTTCCATCTGGCTGTTCCTGAGTTATATGCATAGATTTTTAATCGAAGGATAGTCAGTTGCCATGTGTCAGTTACCATGTCTTAATTTCTGGTGTGCAGTGTAATATTTCAGTCATATATCCCATATTATATTATGCTCCCATCTGTGCCATTTCTGGATGAATTTCTATTAATTGATTTCTCTTTTCCTATAGGTCATACCTTTTTAAAAAAATCTTGTCAAGAATTGGGAAGGGAATGAGATTTTACCTTACTTGCAAATTAACAAGGTAGCTAGCCACAATTCCATGAATACTTACTGGAGACTTTCCCCGGTCAGAGATGAGGAACAATTCACTACTCAGAGCAATAGCAGAAGCCAGAGTACTTGTGCCTGACCCTTGAGCCCCAGTTCCAGGGTAACCAGGTGATTCCTGCACACTTAGTGGGTTGTACTACAGGGGAGGGATTTTGAGCTTAAGAGAATTTGAATCATTTATAGTGGACGGTGAGCATGTGTTTGATCCGGAGGGGGTACTATTCCTATCTTCCAAGGCTACATGCAAGCCTGCTCTTTGCTCCAGAGGGAGACGGTTTCTCTGTCTTCCGAGAATGTGCACAATACAGACATACCCCATTTTACAGCACTTTGTTTTATTGTGCTTCACAGATACTACGTTTAAAAATTGGAGATTTGTGACAACCTTGCATTGAGCAAGTCTATTGGCACTGCTTTTCAAATAGCATTTGCTCACTTCACGCCTCTGTGTCACATTTTGGTAATTCTCACAGTATTTCAAAACTTTTATTTATTGCTAAATTTGTTATGGTGACTGTGATTAGTGACCTTTGATGTTACTACTGAAATTGTTTAGGAGCACCATGAACCATGCTTATATAAGACAGCAAAATTAGTTGATAAATTCTGCAGGTGTTTCAACTGCTCCATAGGCCACTGTTCCCCACCTCTCTCTCCCTCCTCTTGGGCCTCCCTGTTCCCCGAGACACAGCTATATTGAAAGCGGGCCAATTAATAACCCTACAATGGCCTCTGAGTGTTCAAGTAAAAGGAAGAGTCACACATCTCTCACTTTAAATCAAAAGCTAAAAATGATCAAGCTGAGTGAGGAAGACATGCCCAAAGCCAAGCCAGGCTGAGAGGTAGGCCCCTCACACCAAGCAGTTAGCCAAGTGGTGAAGGCAAAGAGAGACTTCTTGAAGGAAATTAAATATGATCCTTCAATAAACACACGAATGACAAGTAAATGAAATGGCATTCTTGCTGATATGGAGAAAGTTTGAGTGGTCTGGAGAGAAGGTCAGACCAGCCACCACGTTCCCTTAAGCCAAAGCCTCATCCAGAGCCAGGCCCTAACTCTTCAATTCCATGAAAGTGGAGAGAGGTGAGGAAGTTCACGAGGTTTAAGGAAAGGATCCATCTCCAAAACATAGAAGTGCAGGTGAGACAGCAGGTGCTCCAGAAGATGTAGCTGAGATAGTTGATGAAGGGGCTACGCAAACTGGATTTTGTATGTAGATGAGACATCCTTCTGTTGGAAGAAGATGCCATCTAGGACTGTCACAGCTAGACAGGGTAAGACAATGCCTGACTCCAGAGAGAGCAGCTTCAACGCTGACTCTCTTGTTAGGGGCTAATGCAGATGGCAACTTCAGGATGAAGCCAGTGCTCATTCACCACTCTACAAATCTAGAGCCCTTAAGAATTATGCTCCATCTACTCTGCTTGTCCTCTGTAAATGGAAAACAAAGCCTGGGTGACAGCCCATCTGTTTACAACATGCTTTACTGAATATTTTAAACCCCTTTTGAGACTTACTGCCCAGAAAAAGAGATTCCATTCAAAGTATTACTGCTCACTGACAGAGCACCTGGTCACCCAGGAGCTCTGATGGAGATGGACAAGGAGGTGTGTGCTGTTTCCATGCTGCTAGCACAGCATCTGATCTGCAGCCCCTGGGCCGCGAAGTCATTTCAGCTTTCAAGTATTATTATTCAAGAAATACATTTCATAAGGCTATGGCTGCTGTAGACAGGGATTCTGCTGATGGACCTGCACAAAACAAATTGAAAACCTTCTGGAAAGGATTAAACATTCTAGATGCCATTAAGAACATTAGTGATTTGGAGGTGGGAAGGGATAAATTGGGAGTTGGAGATTTGCAGATACTCACTACTATATATAAAATAGATTTAAAAAACCCCAAGTTCATGCCATTTAGCACAGAGATCTATATTCAATATCTTGTAGTAACTTATGGTGAAAAAGAATATGAAAAATGAATATATGTATATTCATGTATGACTGAAGCATCGTGCTGTACACCAGAAATTGACACAACATTTTAAACTGACTATACTTCAATAAAAATATATATACACAAAAAAAAGAACATTAGTGATTCATGGAAAGAGGTCAAAATATCAACACTAACAGGAGTCTGGAAGAAGTTGATTCACGGATGACTCTGAGGAGTTGAAGATCTCAGTGGAGGAAGTCACTGCAGATGTGGTGGAAACAGCAAGAGAACTCGAATCAGACGTGGATGGAGCCTGAAGATGGGGCTGGATTTCTGCAGCCTCAGGATGAAGCCTTCATTGATGAGGAGAGCAAAGAAAGTGGTTCCTTGAGATGGAATCTAATTCCAGTGAAGATGCTGCGAAGATTGTTGAAATGACCACAAAGGGTTTAGGATATTGTATGAACTTGGTTGATACAGCAGCAGCAAGCTTTGAAAGGACTGATTCCAATCTTAAAAGATGTTCTATGGGTAAAATGCTGTCAAACAGCACTGCCTGCTACAGAGAAATCATTCGTGAAAGGAAGAGTCAGTTGATGCAGCAGACTTCACTGCTGTCTTATTTTAAGAAGTAAGTGACTCCAGCCTTCAGCAACCACCACCTTGATCGGTCAGCAGCCATCAACGTTGAGCAAGACCCTTCACCAGCAAAAAGATTACAACTCAATAAAGGCTCAGATGGTGGCATTTTTTAGCAATAAGATATTTTTAAAATTACGGTATGTGCATTTTTTTAGACATAATGCTATTCCACACTTAATAGACTACAGTATAGTGTAAACATAACTTTTATATGCATTGGGAAACCGAAAAGTTCATGTGACTTGCTTTATTGCGATATTTGCTTTATTGCAGTGGTCTGGAGCAGAACCCACAGTATCTCCGAGGTATGCCTGTACAAACATCCTTGAAAAGATGGGCCAACACAAAGGCAGTTGGGGCCCCTGCTCATAAAACATGCAGAAACATGAGAGCTGCGTGGAGATTTGTCTTCCAGTGCTTCTTTTGATGCCTGGTATTTTGTTGATTACTCTGTTGGATGTGAGGTATATTTATATTTCTATAAATATTCTTGAGTTTCATTCTAGGATCAGCTAAGTTATTCAGGAACAGTTTGATCTTTTCAAGTCTTGTTTTTACACTGGCTTGGGGAGGACAAGGGTGGCATTCAGTCTATTGGCTAGTTTTGCTCCACCACTGAGGCAAAATCCTTCAAAGCCCTCTATGAAATTTTAGTTTTCCCAGTGGGGCTGGTGGAAACAGGCACTTTTCTTAGCCCTGTGGAAGCTCCAGGTATCATTCTCTCAAGTCCTTTAGTGTTCTTTACCCAGCTTCTTATCCATGCACAGATCAGTACTCCGCTGAAGACTGAGGGATTCCCTCCTTGATCTCGAGTGCTCCCAATGTGGAGCTCTTTCCTCTCCAGTTCTCTGCCTGTGAACACGAGATGCTGTGGCCTTCCAGAATGCTCAGCTCTGACTCCTCAACACAGGGAGTCTGCTGGGCTGCGCCTAGGTTCCTCCTCTCTGCACTGTGGTCAGGAAAGTCCCTCCAGACAGTCAGCAGGGACCACCGCAGGGCTCACATCATTTCTTGACTCTCAGGCATCCCTGAGACTTACCAAGTCTTAATATTAATTAGTACTTTTAATCTCCATGACAATAGAAAAACATTAGCATGCTTAAATTTAATTTACCTCATCCCAATAAATGCCATTGTTGTGGTATATTTTAATTCTAAGTATATCTTAACTCCCACAGTACATTATTATTATTACAGTCATTAATTCATTTGCACCATCAATATTCATTTACATTTATTCAATAGTGGCCATCTACCTTCTTTTAATTCCTTCCTTCATCTTTGGTTGTCTATCTGGGATCAGCATCCTCTGGCCTGAAGAGCACCAGAATTTTTCAGTGATGACCTTTTCTATTTTTGGTCCAAAATGTTCTTAATTAACCTTTATTCTTGAAACATGCATTTTCCCTGGGTTTAGAATTCTTGGTTGGCAGCTATTCTGTTGTGTTGTCTTTTTATTTCCATCTTATATTTTGAAAAGTCAGCTGTCAGTCCAATGGCTTTTGGATGTTCTGTTTATCTTTGGCTTCCAGCCTATTGATGGGCCTGGCTGTGGACTTAACTTTGCTTGGAATTCAGAGGACCTTTGGAACATGTGGCCTGTTATCCTTCTTTATTATAGGAAACTTCTCTCCACAATTTCTTCAAATATTACTTCTCCCCATTTCCCTCTCTCCTTTCTGTCCGGGATTCCAATTACATGCGTGATTGACTTTGCCATTTCTCCTCCAAACTTTTCCCTTTCTTTAGTTTGCCATTCTTTGTTTCTTTTCTGTTTTTATTTTGGATATATTCTTCTGACCTAACTTCTAGTTTACAAATTTCTCTTTTATCTGTTTAATAAACCACAAACCTGTTCACTGAATTCTTCATTTCAGTGCGGCATCTTTTATTTCTAGATTTTCTTTTCTTTTCTTCTTTTTTTTTTTCTGTGTTGAATTCCTACTTCTCAGCTAAAATTTTCAATCCTGTCTTTATCCCCTTCTAGACTTTGTATTTTATGCTTTGCATTCATAACATTAATATTTTCAGCCCAAACCAGGTTGCCACTAGTAACTGTTTTTCATGTTACCTTGTTTCTTTATTTCTTTTAGCTATTTTTTTTTTGTGTGTGTGAGCTGGACATTATATTTAACAAATTGTTTATGTAAATGGTTTGAAACCTACAGTACTTTTTTTTTTTTGGCTAGTAAATATGTTACATTTGTTTTTCTCAGGTACCTGGATGGACTAGCAATCTGGGTTGATCTTAATTTAATTTGGGGATTGAGATGATTTGAAGCTGAGCAGCAGTCTCTCAGGAGGCTGATCTACTGCTGGTTCCTTCTTCCTGCTAGGGCATGTATCTCTGGGGTTTCAACCAAAACACATGGGTTTACCAGGACCTTTTGCCCTTTTGAACAATGGGACTTAAGATACCTTTTGCAGAATCAGCAAATACTCTAGGTAAAGATAGTTTCACATTCTCTCTCTGTATATCCATTTTCTCCCTTAACCTAGCCTGACAATTCTTCTTTATCCTGTTAGCTCTCTGAAATGTTTAAACAGTACCGAACCCCTGCCTCACTCTCTCTCTTATGTATATGTGTGTATGTACACACACATATACATAGATTTTCATTGCTGAAGGCAAAAGCATCTCCTTCATTTTTTCTCATTTAAAAAATATACTTTAATTTTCAAAGTTGAAAGCAAGCATTTAAGTAAGATATTTTGACACTGATTTTGAAACAATTATTTCAACACTTTCATACATTTAAATGAGTCTCTTATCAAGTGGTCCTTTCCAACTGTGCCTTTCTCAGTCAGTCTTGAATTTTTTTATCCTTTCTGCACTTGTTGTTTTTGCACAAGCCTTTTGTTACTTTGTTCAGGAAGGATACTTGGGTGGCTTATTTTCTTAATGTTTGTATTCCTGAGAAAATATTACTCTTGACTTCATGCATGAATAGTAAGTTCACTAAACATAGACACTGTGTCCTTTAGAGCTCTGGAACTGTTACTCCATTTTTTCCCCTAGGATTTAGAGAAGAAGGCTAAGGCTGATCTGATTTTGATGATTTTGCTTGTAACCTGAGTTTGAATATCCTAGATTTTTTAAAAGCCTTTTTTTTTACTATTATTATTGCTCTTCAAAAATTCCATGAGGCTTTGTAGGTTTCTGTTCTCATTTGAGTTTTCATCATCTTTGCCTATAACATCTTCTCTCGTGTTTGGGGTAGAGGAACTGGTTTGCATTAGGAAAACTTTTTTTTCTGTTATTTTTCTAAAGATTGCCTCATTTCTGTTCTACTCTCTCTTCTTAGCATTCCAAGGATATGTAGATTTAGTCTCCTGGATCTGTTCCCTATATGTCTCTCACTTATTCTCATTGCTACCATGTCTTCATTTCAATAGTTGTGAATCCAGTGCCTATAGAGCTTAATCAGGCAACAAAAATAAATGAAGCTAACCTGGTACAAAAATGATGCATAATGAGGACTACAGAGAGCAAACGGTCCTAAATGTGGCAGCTACTAGTTAGCTGGTATTTAGCTCTAATAAAACACAGTTGACCCTTGAACAGCACGGGTTTGAACTGTGCAATCCACTTATAGGTGAATTTTTTCCACAAATATGTACTTCAGTACTGCTTGATTGGGTTGGTTGAATTCATGGATGTGGAATCCCAGATATGGAGGTCCAACTAGAAGGTTAGTCACAGATTTTTGATGGTGCAGAGGGTGGGCACCCCTAACCCCTGAGCTGTTCACGATTCCAGATTCCATTTTTTCCAGAAAAACTAAAATCTGGGTTTTAAAAAATCGCAACTTACCATCAGGATGATCTTGGTTACACACAGAATGATCTGTTACTTCAGAGTCTTTTGTAGTATTGTCATCCTTTGCAGAATCTGACACAAGAAACAGGCAAGACCTCCAGTTAGCATTCTTACATAGGAAATATATAGAACAAACTAACACAACAGGTCTATGTTTGAGGGGAAATTACTATTCTTAAAAAATACCATTAAAATACTTGAATATCTTTATTAATAAATAAGCTTTTCTTAAAGTGCTGCATAATATGTCTGCACAACGTATACGAGGTAAAAATGCTAAAGATTTGGTTGGAATACCTTTTTACAACAAATAAGAAAATATAAGCAGGCTTTCTGCATCAGTGAAAGTCTTAGGAGAATTGTGCAAAAGGGTGTGTAACAAAGGCAAAATAGAGAAGATTAAAGGAATATAATTTTAATGTTCTTAATGCTTCCATTACTGTAGTTGCTCATACATGGGAGCCTTGATTCCTTGAAAAAGCCAGCTGTAGAGCTTTGAAATCCAGTGGTAATTAAGTTCGTCTTCCTCAGGAGCTGTATCAGTGGAGCAGTAGCAAAGGGGGAATACCAGCTTTCTATTCTGTGTAAGTTCACTCTCTCCCTTGTGTGGTACGTTTAAACGTGGAATCAGCATAAGTTCATCTTGTCTCGTCATAGGATGTACTGTACGGGAAATAACATGGCTCAAAGGATTCCAGTGACTAGGGATGCCTGCAATTCTAGAAAGAGTCCATTGTTGGAGTCTGAGGACTCTCTGGAGGTGCTTCAAAAACTACTGGAAAGAGTATGTGAGGAGGTTCAGCAAGAAGACAGAAAATAGATCATTCATTCATTCTGCAAATATTTATTAAGGGCCAGCTCTGTGCCAGACACTGGTCTTGATGCTGGAGAGTCGGTGGTAAAGGAAACAAATTTCTGCCCTCATAGAGGTTACAGTCTAGTGGGTATTTTTCACACAGTTACAAGGGCGGTGATCCAAAGACGTCCAAAAGCCATGAACTAGTCTTGTATGCCTGTGGCCATGGAGAGATCTGGGTGGCAGGCCAACATCTCTGTTGCCTACAAATGGGGTCTCTACTGAGTTCACTTTGCTCAGCTGTGTTTTAACTCCCCAACAGAGCAGAATCAGACAGAATCTAAAACAAATCATTCCTTCTTTGTTTCTTTTACCCACCTTTCTCTCTCCCTCCACAAACTAGGTGATAAGCTATTGACAATATGGTGTGGAATATTATGAGAAAGCTTGTTTCTTAAACTTGCCACAAGCAACATTTGATGGACAAGTGCGAAACCTGGGTGGTTAACATATGATTCAAATTTAATAACCAGTGAAGCAAGTATACACCCAAAGTGTGTGATTTTAATTAACTGCAAATAATTCCCCCAAGGCAAATGTTTAATTATCTGCACAGCTTCTTATTTCTTTATGAGGCTGACAGTAAGTTTCAAAGTCCAAATCTGGAAGCAAAAGTGAGCATAGTCACATTTCCCAAACTGTTATCTCACTCAAGTCTGATTGTTTTAAACCAGCTCCCATTAAAGCATGGCTTTTTAATTTTGAGTCTAGCATGTGGATTAAAAAAATATCATTTGAATTATTTTTTCACATTAACACTGAAAATAAACTGATTTAAAAAGATAGTATATGGATCAGGCTAAATTTTACTTTTGGAAGTGTTTTGGTTTTACCCGTTTATAGAAAATGGCACCATTTGATATGTACTCCTGTACAACAGTCATTTCATTCAACATTAGCATTTTAAGATTATCTAAGAATTTGTACGTAGTTAAAATGTATTCATCTCCGCTTAACAATAGTTCATTATGTTTTCTAACTTACATAAATACTATGTTTCAGGCACCAAGTATTACATCTGAAATGTCTTCTGAAAAGTGATTTACACTGAGTTCACAAAGTTTATGGTCCATTGGGTCACATAAGATGGGTGAAAGTATTGAAAAAATTAATCACTGGTCCATACCAGTGTCACCAAAATCTGTGTCTTTGGCAAGTTAAATGACCCTTCAATTTCAATTTCCTTGAGGAGTTGCTGTAACATTGCTAAGGCACCTTCTTATTTTATGTGCTCTAATACATACAGTGTTCTTCACTGAATCCAAGATACCATCATTTGCGATTGGCACTATTACGTTGTCTAGTGTTAGGAATAAAGTGAGACCAGATGAACTGTAACACACTATAAATTTTAAGATTGTGTCTTAATTTTGGAAATAAAATATGTGAAAGACTGTGCACTCTAGAAATGTGATGTCTGACTATATTCTGTGTGCACAGAAATACATGTCTTTATGTGATGACAAGGATTTCATATCAACATGACCCATCGCCAAAGCCAGAAGTTCAGTTTGTTTCGTATGTGTGCCTCTCCTTCAGAAATGGTTCCACGTATACACACTTATTGGACGTGTACCAATGAAGCAAGATCAAAAGTGTGCGCTCTTGACAGCATGCACAAGTCGCCGGTGGGTGTGGAAGATTGTTTCCCCTATAGGTTTCCATTAAAAGGGCTATTGGAATTTCTGGTCTCTATAACCACCATGAAAAATGTAGTGAGTGGTATGTAGAAAATTCTTGAATCACCTTAGGTTCACATTTTATTTAATCCTAAAAATTATCATTTGGTAATGCTCAAAAAATATAAAAATGATCACCCTAACTCTGAGATTCAGTCAATTTTATTTTAATAGCAGAGAATTTGAATTAAATTTATATGTCGATCCTGACTTTCAAAATCTTTAAGGTCAATGTCCTATTAGAGATTTTTTTTTCAAATGCAAGTATTAAATCGAATATTCAAGCCAAAGTTCTAAAGACAGATTATCTTTAAGATTAACAAGAATAAAAAGAAATACTTTCATACATTAAAAAGAAACTCCTTATTTAGAAGGTTGAAAAGGATTTAAAAGGATATTTAAGATAGATTAAAATTAAAAACCCCACAAAATAGGAATTCTAAAAAGGAGGTCATGTTTAATGCAGTCAATTAAACATGTCTACACGGAACAGTACATGTATAGATTTAAGCTGTGGTGATACATGATGATACTGCTGAATTTTTAATAAACATATATAGACTATAAGTCAAAATAAATGCCATCTCTTTTGAAAATAACCCCTTAGAACAAACATTCTTAACTCTAGAGTATCATTAAATACACTCCAGGGGTCCACAAACGTTTTTGAAATGATGTGCAAGTGTGTGCATATATTCATATGTTCATCCTTCTGGGAGGAGCTGGTTTCCATCTCATTCTTTTCGGGATCTGATCCGTGACTCCCAACAGGGTTTAAAGTAACTACAAAAATGTATCCTCTAACACCAGTGACACTGCCATCTTACAAAAGACTTTAGTACTATTACTGAGGGGCCAGCTACAGAACGAGACGTCCACGATGAGTGCCTTGGTGGTGGCAATTCCTGAATCCCTCAGGCAGGTGTGACTTGAGGAAACAGCTCAAAACAATACAGAGATGTTTAACAAATGAGGAGGATGGTCCAGTTGTCAAAAACCACTTTGTGCCCAAGTCAGGGGTGACTATAAATAACTGAATGAATGATTAACTATCTTTGAAGGCATTTTCAAGCCAAGAGGTAAACAAAATCCATCTAGTTAGAGAGGCAACCCCTGACTACTATTCAGAGTCTGGGCAAGAGGTCATTTTGGTGTAAAAGTTCTACTGGTTCTGAACAACATAAATGCTATGCGTAAATGCCTACACATGAAATACTCTTGCTCTGTAACGTGTAAACATCCACACATGTGCACCTTAGCTTGCTGCAAAAGTTGCCCAGAAACACAGGCACCTGGATTTCCTGTGATTCTTGTCAACTGACTCGATTAAACCAAGCAAAACATTGATCCTGGTCTGTTCATTTGAATAGCTGGTTTAGCGTGTGAAGCCATTTGAATAAAGTAGTTTTTCTTTCCTCTGAATGGTGTGATTATTCACAGTGAACCAGTCTCTGCAGCTCGTTGGGGTCCCCTTGAAGCTTTGCAGTGATGACGCCTTCATATGTTTAGGAAAAATACATACTGCAATTCATTCCCAGCGTATTCTGAGGGCAGCGTTCTGAACTGTGCTTGGTCCCAGTGAAAGTGGATACACAGGCTGAACGACATTTACCTGAAAAGGAACTGGGTCCATAGGACAGGACACTGCCCTGAGCAGCAGGAGGCCCCACTGAGCCATGGTCAGTCATTTGTCTTCATTATGTTCTCATTAACCCCCATTAAAAGGCGGAGAATCAGTCCCAGAGCTGTGGAATCTCGGTACAAAGAATCTTTGGGACAGGGCTGAGAGAACGACCATCAGGTGCCACTAACTTTGTTTCTATTGGAAAAAGTATTCCAAATTCCAAACAGCACAGCTGCGTAAACCAGCTTCCAGCACTGGAGGGGATAGTCTTCTGCAGGTTGTTATTGAAAATATAAGCAAATGAGAGACTCGGTCATGACGCGATGGGCACTAGCTTGGGGGTGCGAGTCTAGATTTACCACTACGAGCATCAAACGCTGGGAAAATCCATCCACTTGATCAGTTTTAGCATCTAGAAACTGAGGGTGCTGCGGCAGGTGACCCCTGTAAAACACCTGAGCACGCTCAGCTGCTGACTTGTTCACCTTGTCTGCTGCGTCCCAGACAGCACTTCTCTGTAACCTTCCCCTCCGTCCCTCAGTATCTGCCTCCTTGAGTTGGGTGGTCCTAGCTCTGAGATCTTTGCTATTTATAAAATAAAGGTTAATAGTCGGGGAAGCGGTGCTGTGTGACATCAGTGACACACTGGCCATCTTTAATCCTGCGACTCGATGAGGACTCATCACAACGTAAAACAGAACAGCTGGATATGAAGTCAGGCAGGACCGTGATGGAAAAAGAAATGCTTAATTACCCTTTCCATCAAGTTAATGTTTCCCCTTTGGCAATGTAAACAAAGGCAAATCTGCTCCTGTTTGGTTGTCTGTGACCTGCTATCCTTGACCCGCATCCTCGGATTCCTTTCTATTCTTGCCTTCCTCTCCTTTGCTAAGCCGTGCACTGCAGGCTTGCTTGAAATCATCACAAAAAAAAACAAAAACCAAAAACAAACAAACAAACAGAATCTGACCAGGCTACTGGCATGAAAAGTAGCGTTGGTTCTAAATATAAAACTGACTTGAAATTCTATTAAGATGTTCATCCATTAATCAGGGGGAATCCAAGTACTTTATTTACACTTTGGCATAATTTGATCTGAAAATGAAAAGTCTCTGTGACACAAATACTGACAAGGAGAAATGAGAAGGGACCTTTCAGACCCTAACTCCAAGTAGGGACACAGCCTAGCAGTTGGCCGCTACTTCTCAGCTACTTTATTTCATGGAGAGGTTAAGGCAATAGATAGCCTGTCTCCAGACATAGATACTTCAACTTCTGGGTGCTGGCTGCTTTTAGCCAGCCACTCGGAGAGAGTGGCTAAAATGCAAAGATTTCACCTGCTGAGATGCAGGGATTTCCTACAGTCCTCAAGGATCTAGTCATAACCCGCCCTGTCAGAGCACAACTTGAGTCTTTTTTTCTCTTGATGGGAAGGGACAGGTTTGGAGACTAATATTTGGACCTTTGTGAGAGTTACTCATTTTATGTGAACTTCAAAGACCTGGCTGACTTCTCCTAGCACTTCTTTGTCTCTCTTATCCAGAAAGACCCACAAACCTATTCAAATGAAAATGGATATGCTTACTTGTTTTCTGTTTTTTTTTTCTTCAACTTTCCCACATGCTATCAAATATAATTCTATAATTTGGATGACTGCAGAGTGTCTCATTAAGTGGATCCACCAAACGCTATTTCACTATTGCTTCAGACTGGATATTCAAACTAAATCCAATCTTCAGCCAGTCTAAAAAAAAAAAATCCTAATTTTTGTTGTATGGGGTGTCCCAAGGCTGGGTTCGCGCTACTCTCCTTTCTCTCACTTCTTCTCAGCCCATTCCCATCTTGACACTCTAGAGAGGATTGATCTCCCGGGAGCTAGAGCAGCTGAAATAGAAACAACCCTGGTCAGCTTAGCCTTCTAGCCTCCAGGGCCTGACCCACGTCCCAGTGGGCCACCCCTGAGGCTGCAGCAAATGGTTCCAGGAGGTGAACTGCTTCCTGAAACTCTGACGGAGGGCATTCTTGTCTCAGATGGGCCAGAAGTACCCAGGACACAATGTCCAACTCCTGACCCCCAGTGGAGCCAGGAGATAAGTTGCCAGTTCCCCCACCCCTCACAGGGGCAATCCTAAATGTTCTCCCTACATCTTTCAGAAGAGCGGAGCCCCAGTTCCCCTCAGCCATAACCTGTTCATTATTGTACCCCTACTGGCTGTCCTCCGACCCCTGCCCACTTTCCCAAACCTCACTTATGCTTCCTGGGACCACTTCTCAAATAAACCATTTGTACCCACATCCTTATCTCAGAATCTGCTTCTGGAGAACCTATACTAAGACAGCCAAGATGGTCAATAATCTGTTTTTCACAACGTAGTAGCAAAATGTGAATGCTCACCCTATTCTCCTGACTTCTAGCTCTCTTGTGCCATGCTGCCTTTCATCAGGGCATGCCCGGCTGAGTGCCTGCCACCTCACTAGGGAAAGCCGGAGGAGAGGTTGCCATGTTTTGTACCATATAACCCTGAGCGCTGGACCACAGGTGACTGATGGGGGATGGGCTCTGGGCAGTCTCCGTAAGTTGGCCAACAGACATTAAATTAAGGTCACCTGTCACGAGAGCACCACCTACCAGGAGAGAATTCCTATTCCATTGTGATGAAAGGAAACCACCAGCTCCTTTGTCTTGGAGTGTTTGGTGGCAAAATAGACAAAGAAAATTTCAAAGCACGGAGTGGTTTAAGGGCAGAGATTCACTGAAAGAGAAGGGAGGAAACACAAGTCGTGGATGGGTAGAAGAAAGAAGCCTCAGGAGTTACTCGGCAGCATTTGAAGAGGAGAGAGAAGAGGGTAAAGTCCGGGGCTGCTTGAGGGCACGACTGCTGGGGCCGAGTTTCTAGACGAAGTGCTTGAGGGGCTGCTGCTGCTCTGGTCAACCGGTTCTCGGGACCATTCCCTCGCTCTCTGACTTTCCGACCAACCAAGGTAGGAGTTTGGCTTACTTATCTTGGGGACTTTGCAAGTTCATTTTCTAAATTTGATGTGCACATAAACATTTCAAAAGTGCTTTTTTTAAACTGATATTATTTTAAGAAGCATGGCATTCTTTTAGAGCCATTGTTTTTTAAAAAACACTTACTTTTCTAGTCATTGTAAGTGGACAGTATCCTCATGAACCTTATATACAGATTGAAAGATACTAGAAACAGAGAAAGTTAAAGAGGGGAACAGCCTGGCCTTGCAGAACAAAATAAGTTCAGCAATTTTTAAAAAATTTTCATCTTTTCATAAATCTATGTATTTATTAATTTTTTAATGGAGGTGCTGGGGATTGAACTCAAGACTTCATGCATGATAAGCATGCACTCTACCACCAAGCGATTTTCCTCCCCGTCCAAGTTCAATAAATTTCATTTTTAAAACTGACCCTGGTGGGAGAAAAGTAATCAGGTGACATCTGGTATTACAGGAAATGGAGTGTACAGAGGCATTCGTATGATGAGGGCAACGTTTTGCCTCATAAACTGAGAAAAATGTGTTATGACAAAATATGGTAAGATGTTATTTTATGAGGATCTTGGGAAATATACTAGGGATTAATGTAAAAATGTTATTTTCTATTTCCAGGAAGATTTTGTTTTAATCCACTACTATTTTAGACTAGATTTAACTATGAATTCTAGAAATCATTATAATAAATTTTCCTAATGCAACAGCTGACGATGTTAGTCTGCTAGGACTGCCGTAACAAAATAGACTGAACTACTTAAACAATAGGAATTTATTTTCTCATAGTTCTGGGGGTTAGCCACCAAGTTTAAGGTATTGGCTGATTTGGTTTCTGTGGGACCCTCCTCCTGGCTTGCAGAAGGAAGCCTTCTTCCTGTGGCCTCCGGTGGTCTTTCCTCAGTGTGTGTGCAGACAGGCAGAGACTGAGATCTTTCTCTGTTCCTCTTCTTAACAAGGCCCCCAATCCCATCACGAGGGCCCCACCCTTGTGACCTCACCTAACCCCAGTTACCTGCCAAAGACCCCATCTCCAAATACCGTAACCTTGGTTAGGGCATCAGTATATGAAATCTGTTTGTATTTCAGGGGACACAAACATTCTGTCCTTAACACTGACATAATGCATTTTTGCTGCTTGGATGATTCATCTAACTTTTGAATGTTACCTATTTTTCTGCTGCACATCAGAACGAAGTCTCAAAATGGGTTTGGAAATGGAAACTTCCCTAAATGTAAGGTTCCCTTTCCCTAGCCCAATTCTCTGGAGTCGATTTTCATTGATCTAAGGATTGTATCAAGTAGTCAGTGTTTGGCTAGCATGGGTAAAATACCGATACGGGAATCTGGGGTGACATTCTAAGCACTTATAATAGGCATTGGTGTCGGCCAACCAGGAGGGACATGTCCCCAGCCCTGGGGCAAGTCATGGAGCCCCACTGGTGCACCAGGGATACCAGTGGTGTGGTGGCAGGGAGTTCCTTGTGAGGAGGGGAGTTAACGTCACTGTTTGCCAAACACCATGTAAATATTTCAATATTTTAAACATTCTTGCAGTGATACTAGGGTGCAGTGGTGGAAGTTCTGTTCATAGTAGAGAACTATATTGACAAGTTTTTAAAACAGAATGTACAATATTTCATCACAATTTTTTATATTCACTACACGTTGAAGTCATTATATTTTGGATATATTGGTTAAATACATTATTAAATTTATTTTCACTTATTTTCTTCCTCAACGTGGCTATCAGAAAATTTAAAATGACATATGTGGCTCTCATTTATTTCTATCAGACAGTGCTGTTCTAGGGAATTGAGTATTAGCCTGACATATACAAATAATTGCAGACATGTTTGTTTAGAGGCCAGAGTGATGGAGATGGGAGACTGCAGCTTGCTGAAGGATGGCCCATCAGAAACTAGAAAATCTAACTTGGTGTACAGAGAAGCATCTACAAGTGCTAATCGGGATGTCTGGGAAGAAGAAAAGTCTAATTAGGTACCATCAGAGAGGATGTTCTGAGAAGGAATTAGAGGAAGAAAGAGAATGGTAAATTTGTAACTACCACATTAAAAAAAAACAAAAAACAAAAAAACTACTTACATCCAAACAATGTCCAATGGTTGAGATTTTTTGTTTTATGTTGATGTGACCCAAATGTCTCAGCTTGACATTCAGAGTTCTCCATAATCAGGGCTCTACCTTAGCAACTAATTAATAAGTGGATGAATGGATCCTTCACGGAAGCCAAGTGAGTCTATTCCTTGAACCTAAAATAGGTCTTTTATGTCCTACTTCCGACCTTTCATGGATGCTCATCTGCCCAACGAGAAGAGCCTTTCTGTACTCTGCAGCATCTGTGTGCCTTTCAGATCCCAGCTCAGATCTCCTTTTTTCCATCCACATTTCACCCCCACACCAGGGATGGTCCTCGGGCCCGAGCTCCTTTACATGTTCCTGTGTAACCCTCCCTTTGTACATGTCATGCTCTGTCTGGCTTGTCAGCTGCTGTGCATCCTAGTTAAGAGGCCTCTGACTAGTTGCCTTTCTGCTCTGTGCTTCACTTTCCTTGCCTGTAAAGTGGGGCGATAATCGTGTTCATCTCATGGATAAGAGTGGAATGCATGAGAAAATGTAAAATTTCTAGACTAGAATCTGCTGTATAGAAAGGGTTAGATGAATATTAGCCACTGTTATTATTGGTGGTGCTGGTATCAATATGTAACACAGGCTGCTTGTTTCATTTTTCCATCTGGACTATAAATTCCTTGAAGGCCAAGAGCAATATTTTCTTTTTCATCCTGTGGAAGGTCTTACAAAGAGTTAAAATCCCCTAAGTATCTGTCAATGGCCATAACATCATTTTAAGTGTTACTGTGAGAATTTTAAAATTTAAATATGTTTTAAGTGGTACTTTTTGAAGGCCAGACTTTGCATGTATCACTCAAAGATAAAATGATGGACAACATACATGCTCTCCTTCCCACCATGAATCTTAAGCCATAGTGGAGGGAGATGGGCAAAAGGTAAGTATACAGAGGAAAAAATAATGTTTACATGGTTAGTGATTGCTGTGAGTGCTATGAAGTAATGAACAGGGGGCTGGGACGGTTAGTGGAGGAGAGATCCAGCCTGAAAAATGACCAGAAAAGGTCATGATGAGACTGAGAGCTCTGTGGGCTAAGAATGCAGGGAGAGGTACACCCTGCATGTTATGTTAGGTGTTTGCATTATATACTTTGAGGAAAATATGAAAGTGTTACAGGAATTCAAGAAGCAGTGAGCTGATATGTTATGTTTATTTTGCTTTGCCTGGGAATGTCAGTTGGCCTCAGGAGCTGTCATCTTTTACTTGACTTATGAGTGAGATCCTATTCAAGTACAATATATTAATATGACCATGAACTTTGACCTATGGAAGGTTAGTTGATTTATATAGGGTCTAAATGTATACACTTGACCTTGGACTCATTAAAACCAGCTTTCTGTATAACACATGAGTTTGTGAAACTCTAGACCAAATATAATAAGATATCTGTCATTCGGAAAACCTAGAGGCAGATTCATGAATCCGAGTTCTGTATGAGCCACTGTTGTGACATATTCTCATTTCTTAGCTTATGTAAAGTCTCTGTTGTTCATGATAGGTGTCATTTTTGAGGGAATCACTTCAAATATGACTCTGAAATAGGAAAGATATAAAGAATAAAAACATTATAAACATAGAATGAGTCTTCTATAAAAAGCAGCATGCAAAAATCTAAACATATCATTTAGTTCTAGGCACTACTGACTTCAAAAAACAGCAGACAACTTACAACATGTAATTGTCCTTCAAAACAGAAATGTGAAAAATCAAGTTGCCACATGTTTTTACCCTATGGGATTAGCTGACATCCCATAAAGACTTGTGTGTGTGTGTGTGTGTGTGTGTGTGTGTGTGTGTGTGTGTGTGCGCGCGTGTGTGTGTCTTAATACAGAGCAGACTCATGGTGTAAGGAGGAAAAACACATAAATGGGTAATTTTTATTTTTTTGTTTTTTTAAAAAAATATCAAGCTCAAGTCTATCTTTAGCCCTCAGTATTTATATGGTCCTGGGCACATTATCCAACCTGAGTCTTGGTTGCTTCATCTGTAAAATTAGGGAAATTATAGTGATAATAATAATACAGTCCATCTTTGGAAGATATAGGGTAGCTCTTCAACAAATCTGTTTCCTTTATCTTTGTCACACAAGGAGGAGGAACTTGCAGGAGTTAAGAGAACCTCTCTTGCAGTCAGCTGGTGCCATGTGACTGAGTTCTGGCCAATGGAGAGTGAGTAGAAATGATGTATGTCAATTTCAGCCCTGGTCATAAAAACCTCCAGTACAACCCTTTCTCTCCTCATTTGCTGACTGTTAAGACTCAAGACAGCTGTGGGAACCACACGTTGAAGCTCACATGCCTCCATCGGCTTGAGTCCTGCATGTATGAAACACAATCTCTCAATGTGGACTTTATGTAAATGAGAAAATAAATTTCTCTTGGATAAATCTGACATTTTTGTTACAGCAGCTAGCATTACCAAATTTCATGTTCCATCTCAAAGAGTCACTGAAAGAATGAAGTGAGATTATACTTGGGCACTATGAAACATTTTTTGGATTGTCATTATTATAAAAACCCAATCAATTAGGATCAGTGCATAAAACTCTTTGGACACATAATTTCTTTATTACCACTGAAAGGATTTTCAAAATAAAGGAAGAAATTCGTATAGATGATATAACATGATAGCAAAGATATTTTGAGGGTACAGGAGAGTAATATATTATTAATTTTTTAAATTCCAACTCCATTTTTTTTCTCTCCTGAAAAACTAACAACATAATTGCAATGATGGCTCTCAAATCTAATTTCCCATTGGGTGACAGTTTATGCTCAGGAGGAAGTTATTTTTTTTTTTCCTTCCAGAAATCATACTATGTGAACTGATAAGAAGATAGATTCTCTGTAGTTAGACTATACTTAAAAGTGCAGGGCATATGGTCACCATATGAACCATAAGTGAGTTTCTGGTTTCTTTTTACTTGATAAAAAAGGGAGACTGTTGAGGAGGGAGTATGGTTCAGAGAAGGGGGCCATTAATGAGGGGGAGGGGAAGAAGCAGCGGAGATGGGAGGATTGATGCTTGTGGGCTTGGAAGACTCTGTTGAGGGAGTAAAGTGGGAGCAGAGGCTGCGATGCGCTGTTAGCTCAGCCTGGGGGAAGCACTGGGGAGGAATGTGGGAGGGGCTCTGACGACAGAATGTTGTCAAGAAGAGGAGGATGTTTGTGTGGAAGTGAACTGAACTTTTCCTGCCCCTCCTGCTGACCCTGGTACACATCAGTGTCAGGTAATAAATACGGAGCTGCAGTTCCAAGTTCTCTAGACTGGTCTAAACCAGGACTTCAAGTAGGAAGGAAGGCCAAGGAAGCAGGAAAAAGGGAACTGCAGGAGGCAGGAAACAGCAGGATGAGAAAAGATGGTTGCTTATTTTCCTGTAACTGAAAAGAAAGATTCAAGGAAATCCAGTGCCTGTTGCAAGAAAATGCCAACAGAAATGTTTGTCTCATTACATGGTTAGGACAGAATTACTGAGTGAATATTTAGTAATCACCCTGCCTCAGAATGTGGTTGGCATAGACAACATTTATGGATGGTTTAGGTTAACTGAGGCAGTTTAATGGCTTTTGAAACACGCCTTTGGAAAGACATAGATCTTAATGAATTTCTTAGTATTGCAGAAAACACCATAAACCATCGATCAAGCTGGGAGAGATCTTGTCTTGCAGATTCATGTTGGGTGTGCGTGTGTGTGAGTTACTTTGTGGATGCACACATGCTTACCTAAGAAAGCTATCTAAGGCCACAAAACAGTGGTGATGTGAATCCAAAATAAACTGAGGCTCATGAAAGCTGCATGACTCACACCAAGAACTTAAACACTAGGCCAGCGACTCTGAAAACAGATTACAGGGATGCTTGTCTCAGTTCAGACCTAGGAGGACCTACAGCTAGATCCAAAATTGTGTTGGACAAAAGGTACCATCGCACTCAGTTAATTCCCATAAACTAGTCTGGGATGATTTGGTTTCCAAACCTCACTCACCAGATCTTTAAAAATATGCCCAAGAGATCATATAACTGAACTGACTCTTACAAATATATAATTACAGTCACACTTATTTGTAAGGGAAAAAAATACATGGAAGCATAATTGGATAGCAACTGTTACTTGCCTTCCACTTGCTATATGTATTTTAAACTACATGTATGTATATTTGTATATGTGTAAATATATGCATATTTTAGATAATACTAAATGATAGATAAATATAATTTTAATACTAAAAATTAGATAAATGATTTCATCTACTTGCACCTATTTAATCCAGTTTGACCTATATTTAATCAAAGCATTTGAAAAGCCTCATCATAAATTAAGTACAATTAACTAGCCTCGGCCATAGTGAATAATCTCTATACATTCACCATTGAGAAGTTTATTTTGTTCTCATACAGGGCAAGAATATCCACACCTGAAAGTGAATAAATAGGGGAAGTCTCTGGTTTGAATTTACATTTGTATTTTTGCAGCATAAAGTTTTGGGGAAAACTCACTTCTGAAACAGGAGAATTCTGAAATGGAATTTCCTCTCATATGAGCTTTAAGAATAGTAATATATATTTGGGGGCAGTGGCCATGATATTAGGAGAGTTATAAGTGCCCATTTTGTTGATGGGTTCTATACCCGATACTGCGGCCCTACTATGCACAAGTCATGGTGATGGTCTTGAGCCATGAAAATGAATGAGATTTGGTACCTGATTTTAAGATATTTACACTCTAGTGAGTTAGATGTGTCATATATATAACTAACATTGATACAAGGCACAGGATAAATTTTGAAATTTTACCACAAATTTACAAGAAACAGTAGAAAAGACAATTCACTATTTTATGGGATGAAATGTAATACGGATGGGAGGGATCAGGAAAGGTGAAAATGTACATCCTCCTCACCATCCAATGTGATCTAGTATAATTCCTATCCCTGAGATGTTGGCTCAGACAATCTGATGGAAGGAAGGAATGGATGGAGGGAAGGAAAGAGCAAGAGAGGAAGGAAACAACAAAGCAAAAGACTGAAGCAAAGGTAAGATGATGGAAGTGAGGCTTGAATAAACAGATGTGGCAGTGTGATGGCAGAAGGCCACAGGCCAGCTGTGTTTGGGAAATGACAGTAGTGAGTTGGGCTAAAGAGCAGGGTGCCCGTGGGGCATGAGGAAGTGTGGAACCAGACCACACAGAAAGGAGTTTGGGTTTTATATCCGGTGGGGTTTGCAGTTAGAGGCTCCTGTGTGCTCATTTCACGGTAGGACTTTCACTGCAGGTTACGGTCAAAGCTATGATGTCGACCAAGTAGGCTGGGCGCTTCTGTTGCCTCAGTCTCACTGCCCTGCTCACCTGGCTTGGGTGTGAGCTTTCCTATGCTGCCCTCTCACCGCATGCTACGCCCCCCACCACCTCCTCCTCGGGCAAGGAATATCCCTTCCTCCAAAAGCATGATTTGGGAAGCAGTATGGTGGGATGGACAAAGCCTGGATTTTAGGTTCAGGCAGACTTGATTTTCAAATTCTGATTCTACCTTTTGGGTCACTGGACCAGTTGCTCAAACTTTCTGGCCTCAATTACCTGCAAAATTGGGATAATAATACTGACCTTTTAAAAGTAATGAGACATTACTTTATACCCATTGAACTGGCAAAAATGAGAAAGAACAAAAATAATGATTGTTGATGGAAATATGAATAGTTACAACCTTTTGGGAAAGCAGTTTGGCAATGTCTACGAAAAACACATACTCCTCACAGCAGCACTCACGCGTCTGGAATCTTCCCCAAGCAAATAAAAGCACTGCACCTAAAGATATACGGACAAGAACATCTCTTGCAGCATTGTTTGTATGGCAATAAAGTGGGAAGACAGTGCTTACTCATCACAGGATAATAGCTGAATAAATTATAGTGCATCCAAGCTGTGGGATACCAGATGAGCTTTAAAATGGATTAATTATCCACACAAACTGACTTGCAGGGATTGCCACAAAATTTTGTTGTCTGTAACAAAACAAGATTCAGAAAAGTGTGTAAAATATGATTCAGTTTTTATAAAATAAACATATATTTAACAATGGCTAAAATTTTTGTGCCTCCTACTGTGTCTCAAGCACTCCTTGTCATGTTTAAAGGGATTGACTTGTTTTAATGTTCAGTATCTCATGATGGAAGTATTACTAAAGTTCCCATTTTACATATGAGGAAACTGAGGTGCATAGACACTAAATCATTTGCCCAAGGCCACACAGGTCAGAGGAGAGCTGGAATCTGGACTCTGGAAGTTGAGAGCAGAGACTAGAGAGATCTTGTATTCAGTGTAGTTCACTCTCTGAGTAACTGGGGGTAGGAAGTCAGCAAACAAGATAAAAAAGGAAATGACATAACAATCATACATTATATGATGGATTTATATAAAATTTTGTGTGGGTGTGTGTTTTCAGAAAGTGATGCATGAAGGAGTGATCCCCAAAATGTAAATGGTACTTATCTTAGTGAGTGCAATTGCGCATGTGTTTTCATTCTATTCTGTAGGCTTTCTTTAATTATTTGAATTTCCTACAATGAACATACATTATTTAAATAATCAAAAAAAGGAATAAACTCTATTCATTGTAGAAAAAAACAAAGATTTGTATGCATTTTTTCATTTATTGGGATTTTCTTACAGGGATGATCATGAACATTTAAAAAGTTAGAAGGATGTTCCTAGCCAATATAGAATTTAAAACTGGAACCAGAAACAACTCAAAATGAAGACTGGGTAAGTAAATTATGGCCATTTGTTCATTGGAATATATAATTAAATGATATTAGACTACCAAAAGATATGGAAAGAATTTCACAAACTGTTAATATATTGTCTTAAAGACAATTTCAAGATGGTATATGTTGCAGAATGCCCTGAGAAAACTCCCAGAAAAAGTGGCTGCCCAGAAAAAGCCTGGAAGCTGATATGCTGCCATATTACGTGTGTTCACTTCTGGAGACTGAGATTGTGAGTGATTTCTTTCATTTCTTCTTTTGCTTATTTTTTTCTATAATTAACACACATTATTTTTAAAATTAAGAAAATGAATGTAAGCAATAAAAATATCTTAATCTTTTCACTAGTAAATCAACAAGGGAAGAATCAAGATTTTATCCTGAGGAACTGATCATAGATACACACCCTGGTTTATGTGAAACGTATACACTGTATTTCCTTATTATTCATAATAGAGAGAAAACTGCAGATAACTAAGCCATCTGACATCAGAACACTGGCTGTGTAAATTGTGGAACAACCATGTGATGAAATATTATGCCTCTAATAAAAAGCATGCCTTTGAGAAATTTTCAAAAACATGGGAAAATATTCAAGGTATACTGTTAACTGAAAAGACCGAAGACTTTTTTTTACAGTGTAATATTTAACGGGAAATGGTTATATGCTTTCACCTTTTATATTTTTTGCATTTAAAATAGTTTAGAATAAATATGTATTGTTTTTACAAGAAGAAAAATAAATGACTGTTATATTAAAATAAAATAAAACACTACCATTTTTGAGGATTATGTAAGTTCATGTAAGTATTAGCTAGGAGGGTCAACATTAATAAAGTACGTCTCTCCCCAACCTCCACCACCCCCACCTTCCTCTCTCTCCTTCCTGAGTCTCAGGTTACCTTTCTGTGAAATGAAAAATAGATTGTACAGAAATGTAAAGCACTGCGTACAGGAGACACTCCATTTATCTTCGTTCCTTCCCCTTCACTGAACTACCAGAGGGCTCTCACTCCACACTCCAGACCCTTACATTCCCAGAGTGATAACCCAGGGATGTCACGGTGTATCAGACACCCCATCCATGCAGATCTCGGACCGGGGCCAGCTCTGACCCCCTGAGGTGGGTGACGGGGAGGACGGACCCTCAGTTCCGGGACTGTGGGTGCCAAGAATGGGGAAAGGACTAGGGAAAATCAAATGAGAAGCCTGAGAGGGATTCCACCAGTGGCCCGATATTTCATTTCTCTCCAGCAGCTCAGGCAAGGAATGGAAACGATGTTCAGAATCATTTGGAGCCAACACCTCCCGCCCAAGCTTACAGTGACGGGGGGCTGGGAACACTGACGCTCATTTCTCGCACACTCCTGAATCCGCTTCCTCATACGTAACCCCATCCTGTTCTCTTTGGCAAGCCTGACTCTTGCTCTAGCTTTCCCAATAACCTACAGAAATTTCGATCTCTAGGAGGTCTGAAACTAGATTAAGGGTTAAGATATCCTTTGCCAAGTGACATCCCACTTCAGGAATACCAGATGGCATTGACGTGACTTACGCAGAGCTCCAAAGGAACAGGGGCTCGAGTGCGCATGCACCTGAGTGTGAGCTGATTTTGTTTTGAATATTAATGAACATATGATTTGGTCTAGTTGACTTTCAAATTCAAAGTAGGTACTGATTAAATAATAAGACAGGAGAATCAGGATATGTTTAAACAGCACTGTTTTCCCCAGTGAGATGCATGGTCTTGGCCGTGAGTGAGGATGAGCTATGAAGAGTGTTAAGACAATAGAAGAGAGACTTCTCCTTGAATTTAGCAGATTGACTACATCTTGAGTAATAATGATGATAATAACTTTGCAGCAGTTTCGACCAGAGTACTTGATATTCCTAATGCAAATTTTACTCCAGTGTTTCCACTCCCCTTCATCTGAGTGCCTATTTGCTAACTTAAATAGCTTGAACATTTGTACTCCTGAGTTTGTTTTTAAGGGTTTAACGTGTAAACCATTAAATCAATGATTGGAATATTTGTACCAGGAGAGACAGAAATCTCTCACGAGACAGTGCACACCTATTTTATAAATGACCTCAGAGCTCCTGTCAACCTACAGATATTTGCTCAGGCCAGCTTTACGTTGGAATTCATTTCAATTCAGTCCTGGCTGCCACATCCCTGGCAGGCACCCCCTGTGTAGATGAATTATTCATAAGTGTTCCTCCTCCTCACATCTCATCCTCCCAACTCAACTCCTGCCCACCCTGAGGGCTGTGATGAGTCATTGGGAACAGGTGTCCTCAGTCTGCAGCTCACAATCTAGCTCACGATCCGTAAGCCGATCAGTGGTACCTCCTTCTGTTAGCAGCTTGCACTGTTCGCAGTTACGTGGGGGAAATGGGTAATAAGCATCCATTCTCGGTACCCAGGGGGAAATATGTCTAGAACATTTGAACAAAATCACTGGCATAGAAGATACCCCCAAAGACATTTCCTCTTGAAATTCTTCAACTTTCACATATGTGCTTTAATTTTTAAAAAATCTTTTCTCCCAAACCAGCTGACTTTAGACAAGTGACAAAAAGGCCAGCTTATTTTTTGTTTGTTTGTTTGCTTGTTTTCAGTCCTTGCACTCTAGAGGAAAGTAGTTTCTGGTGGAAACTAAAATTATAACAAATATGAAACCAGCCAACCAATGAGCAAAAGCAGAAAATAACTGGAGAGTCTCAAAACCTTTGGGAAGTATATTGGAAAGAATAATTTTTTTTAAAGGCCATAATATTGGTGATAATGTTAGGTAGTTAGATAAGTGGGGGCACTGGACAGACAGGTAGAGGAGAGGGAGGATGGTCCTGAAGATGACATTATGCCTGCCTCCAGCATAAAGGGACTTTACTTCTAAATGAGTGCCAGCAAGATACTGGTTAGAACCTGACAGTCGCAACTGCACGGTAGCAAAAAAACCTTAACTGAACGTGACCCAGTGCTCATTGTAACATACTTAACATTGCGGTTTAGGCCCCCCCATGGGTTTTTCTGTGTACACCGTGGGTAAGGACATGCAAAGGAGACAAACATGACTAGGCATTCCAGGGGCAAGAGCCATCAATCAATCAAAAGAGCACCTTTAAGCGAGGGTATGAGAGAAAGGGCAAAACGAAGACCATTGCTTTTCCTCCCTTAGGTCAGCCTGCCTCCCGCTCTTGGAGGCGTACTTTTCTTTTCCTAAAGGAATTCTTGAAAATCTTTCCCTGCACAATGCACTCAGTCTCCCATCTGTAATCTCGTCTTTCAGTTAAGACAAGACTGGGGTCTTTTCCTTTTTTCGGAAAATGATCCTGGGTCAGGATCAAAGCTTAGAAACAAAGACAAGTGAGTAAGGGCTCCTGGAGGAGTTCTGGTCAGCAAAAATGTTCCGCCACTTAAACTGGAGAGTGTAATGAACGTTTTTATAAGCAGTCTTAGAGCTGCAGAACTCATAAATAGCCCAGATGTCACCAAGGAGATATATTTCCACATGAAACTAATAATGGTGGAAGCTTGAAATGAATCCTCAACACATATGAATGCCTTTTAACCTCATCATGACCTCAATCTTGGAGGATTTCAATGGAAAATTCATTTCTTTTTCATTCTAAGCTATGTCTATCAGTCAAGATGGCAGCTCTGTAAGCAGGAGACATTTGGTCTAAGTTTTGAACTGATAATCAGTTAAAAACAGTGGTCTTCTGTAGGCATGCTGTTTCAGAAGGAAAAGGCAAAAATCATTATCTGTATATTCTATTTTTAATGGACACTGGATCGCCTATTAATGTGGACTTCAAAATTCTTTTCGTAAGATCCAGAGGTTAATGGATATTAACAATTTATTTCAGTAAAAATTCTTAAAACTTCATATTTAGTCTTATTAGGGAATTGCATTTGTGATATGTGACAGATCTTGTTGGAGTTACCACCATTACAAATTTTATGCAAAAAAAAAAAAAAAAAACTAAAAGGGTTCTGAGAAATTGATCCTGACATGAGCAATTAATGGTGTGAGATCCTAAAAGCATCAAGAAACATCACAAACAGTGTGCTTCTATAAAGGTGTGATATTTCTAAACCAAACAACTCCACAGGAAAAATCTCAGCTTGAAGCACTTAAATTAGATTATTTCTCTTGTTTCCTAAACTCTGCCGTTCCACTTTATGACACTTAAATTTTTTTTCACAAGCTAAATGGTTGGGATGTCTAAAAATTATCTGCTTAGGTTGAACACCACATTCTGACCTGGTCAGGTTTATTTCTCTCTCTAAGATGACCTAGAGTTTATTATCAGCACCTATGTGATCTAACATGGTTTATTTACATTTTTAGATATTCCAAATGGTTTTAAAACCAGGGATGTCAGAACACAGAGCTGAGTAGTACGAAAGGAGGTGCTAAGGGATTCAATTAGAAAGTGATAACGAACAAGAAAAAGGCCATGCAAACAATAGTATGGTGGCTGCTGTGTTGGGCCGCCCGGCTTCCCCTTCAGGAATGAAGAACTTATCTCTCTCCCAGGTGCAGGCAACCTCATCCACGTCAAGCTACCAGGATTACCTGACAGGAGAGGGTTGCTTCATCCGAGGTCACATGACAGGTGACTTATCAATGAAAGGTTTTAACAGCCTGACTCTCATCCCAGTTGGACATCTTAGAGTGGTCATGCCATCCTCCGACTAGCTGTGGCTTCTGTTGAGAATGCCTTGCAGTTCTCTTTCTTCCTTTACCCAGTTCTGCTTTTCTCTCTTTCCTTTCACAGGTATTGATTCCACGAGCCCTGCCTAGTAATGCGAGCTCCCTCATCTCTATGGGAGCCCAGTCTGCACATGTGCCAGGTGCACAGTTTGAGCAACTGACATGTATTATTGTATTCTGTGAAGTCAACACGGTTATTGTCCCCATTCTAGAGGAGAAACTGAAACGCAAAGAAGTTAATTACTTGCCATTACTTGTTAATTCCCTGTTAAGGACTTGGGTTACTTGTCAATGGTTACATAGATTTCCAGGGGCAGAGACAGGGTTTAAGCCTCCACCATCTGGCCCCAGGAGCTCACAGTCTTAGCAAGGACCAAGCCCCGCCCCTCCCCTCGGCCCCTGGACCCCTTTTTAGAAAAGCCATTTCCCAGGCAACATGACATGGAAGGAATGATGCACGTAGCTAAGTATTATTTTTAAGACCGTTTTGATTTTCTAAACACTGGAGTAGCCAGTGTTTTCTAGGAGTAGCCAGTATCAATGTCAAGTACAGATATAGTTGCATATCACTCCAGACTGAACCAATGCCTTCAGCATATTTATCTAAAAGCTCCAAGTAGATCACATGGTTTACCAGATGCCAATTTGTACAAATATAGTAATAGAGTCTACCATTCACAGAAGGGTTTTTAGGAGTAATCAGTGACTGATAAAATAATACTGTTTTTTTTTGTGCATGGGGGGATAGTCAATTAGGAGGGAAAGGAAAGAAATGGCTGTTTTAATATGAAAAAGAATATACGTATGTGTATGTACGACTGTAACATTATGCTGTACACCAGAAATGGACACAACATTGTAAGCTGACTATACTTCAACTAAAAAAAATAAAAATTTAAAAAAATGAAAAAAAAGAAATGACTCTTTTATTTCCCTTTAGATAATACATATTTTAAAAATTCTGTTATCTGCCCATAAATGTTCCCACTGTTTCTCCATCAAATTTTCAGAAGTATCTTCTGAAGACACATTTTCCACAGGAACTGTCCATAAAATGAGGAATGATGCTCTTGCCAAAGATTTATTTTCAAAGATGCCTTTCAAACATTTCTTCTTTCTTATTATGTCTACATAATGCAGCTTTCTGGTAGGTGGTTCTCAAAGGAACTCCTTCATGAGGAGTAGATGTAAACAGCCTAAGTCCAGTGTTTCAGATAAACATCTTCTTTAAACATCATTCCTCCAGTCATTCTATTGTTTTACAAACAGTCACTTTTCAGAGGGGCAGATATAAATGGACGTATACACTGTAGAAAGGGCAGGTATGGAATAAAACAGAGTGGGTTGGATATTTGTGTTGGAAATAGAGATGCTTGAAGAGAGTTAGATAGATTTGCTCACTGCTTCATTGACCAGTACAAGCATAACCCAAATGGTTCTCTAACAGCTTGTGATTTTTAGATGTAGTAAGTGGCCTCATACCTTCATCTTTGCAGACTTCAGCTGCCTCTACTGAAGAAGGGCTGGGCACAGGAGCAGTGCTGGCATCGTCTACAAAGCAGAAGGAGAAACACCGCCTCAGAGTCAATACTGCCGGGTGGAGCTTCCCTGCCCATCACGCCTCCTGCTCCACTGGAGGAGTGTGAGCCTGTCTCCTGCTCTAATGCACTGAATGGGCTTTGAAGGCGTTAGGGTCTGTGCCTCTTCTCTGTGAGTAATGGAACAAAACCTTCAGTTAAGAAAGAGCCCAGTGAACCACAGACTATTTTCTGGTGAAGAATCCTGGTCACTGGTACTACTAGATTTTGGTATTTTGCTTCATTTCCACCTTTAGAAGGCTGGCACATTATTTTTCTTAGTAAAAGATTGTGAAAGAAAGCATATCCTTGCAAGTTTCTACAAAATGCTTTCATGTGTCTGTGTTTAAAGCTTGGTTTTTCCCAGCACAGCACTTCTGTCCCATTAAGCCTGGTTGTCAGACTCCAGGGAGCGCATCCGATGGCTGTCAGTGCAGAGAAGGCGACCATTTGTAGGAAAGCACCAAAACTCATCTGGTGATTTCATGTCAGCCAAGCACCAGGTGGGGACTAAGGAACTCAAGGTCCCTCCCTGTCCCACCCCAGAAGCAATAATCTCATCAGAGTGGGTCTTCCTTCTCAGCATTATCAGTACCACACGGACTGCACTCACATTTGGCTTCCAGGATAATGACTCACTTACCAACATTAAAATAGTAAATTTCAGACTGGAAGGATTATCAAAATCATTAGAAATGGCTAATACTTGACAAATGGAAAAGAAATATATATAGTTTTTCATGCAATAACAAGGTTATGGAACCGAAGATGACAACTAACACACATTAAAGGCAAATCCGATTTCCTTGCACATCCTCTGTTCATAATGCATATGACTGTTACTTTCAGGTCATGTCTCTATCAGAACAGAGAATACATTTTTAGTGGGGGATTCTTGGAGGTGAATCACTTGCTGTTAATAGGTGACAAACCCCTATTTAAAAAAATGAGCAAACTGTGAACTGTCAACCTTGCCTGGATGTCACGGCTTTGCATTTCTCTGCTTCCCGTCACAGCAAAACTCCCTAAAAGAGCAGTCTATGCTTCTGTTCTTGACCACCTCATCTCACAGCTCCAACTGGCTTGGATCCTCCTGGAAGAATTCTTTTGTCAGAGGTGCCATTGACCTCACTTGGCCACATCCAGTGGTGATTTCTCTTTTCTTATCTTACTTGGCTTCCCAGTGGCGTTTCGCAGAGTTGACCCTGTTCTTTCTGAAACACTTTCTTGCTGTGACTGCTTCTTCTCCCCTCTTGCCATGGTGTCCAGATGCCATGGTGTCCCAGCCTCATTGTTCTTTTGATTTACATGCTCTCTCTGGTGAATCTCGGCTGGTCACAGGGTTTTAAGTAGTATTTATACGCCAGTGAGTCCCAAACCTGCCATCTCTGATCCTCACCCCTCCCTAGAAATCCAGACTTATGGATCTAACTGGCTTCTTGACATCCCACAGGCTAAGAGTCCTCTCAAATTTACCATGGCCAAAACTGAACCACTAACTCTCAGTAAAAACTGGGCTTTGTAGCCAGTCGTTCACATATCCGTAAGTGGCACCATCATCTGTGTAGTTACTGATGCTAAAAACCTAGGATTTAGCCTGGCTTTCTCTTTCCCCCGTAGCCCCTATCCAGTCCATCAGTAGATCCTGTTATCTCTGCCTCTGGGACAAAACACAACAATCTATTTTATCTCTATTTCCAGAAACCGCCGTCATTGATTTCCTGCTATAGTCTTCTGACTGGTCTCACTTTGTCTCTTTGGACCCATTTTCATTTGCAGACAAGGTGAGCTTGTTAAAACAGATTGTGCCCCTCCACTACTTAAAGCTGTCCACTGTCTTCTCTTTGTAGTTCTAATAAAATCAAATCTTACACAGTCGGACATAACTTGGTACTATGGTCTCTTCCCAAACCTGGCACCACGTTCTCCCTAATCCACCAGGCTCCAGCTGATCTGAACTTCTTTCTCCAATGACCTGACCTGACCAGCTAAAATTGGCCTTGAGGTATCTGCATTATCTGGTCCTTGCATCTGGAATGCTCCTCAGCCATTTCATCACTGAGATTTCACTTTAATTACTGCTCCCTCAGGAGGTCCTCCCCAATGGCCTGGGGCCTTCTCAATACACCTTTGACTTTGTCTCATCTTCCCACAAGGCATTCATCACTATCTTACAGTTTTTTACTGTTTACTTTTGGATCACCTCCCCCAGGACAGAAGCTTCAAGGAAGAAAGGCTACTGCCTTTATTTTTTGCTGTTCTACTTCTGTGCCTGGAAAAGTGGCTGGGTCAGAGCAAGCCCCTGGTACGTGTTTGTCAAATTGCAGTTTGAGGAATATGATCTACAACTTTGAACTAATCTGATCCTGACAGCAGTCAGAACAGTTGGATTATGCTGGTTTGAGACTGTGTTTTTTCATGACATAGGAGAAAGGCCTGCAGAGTTGTGTAATTGAAGTTGAAGCTGGGATTCTACTAAATGAAAAAGAAAAAGTTTCTTTTTTGGGGGGGAGGGGGAGAATAACAGCAGGTCAAAAGGACGCTAATGACCAGAACTGCATCTTGGATTTCTCCGTACTTGGATCAGGGAGACAGAATGGACACACACTGTATGTTGACACCGGCCAAGATTAGAGATGAATCCTGCCATTGGACTGTGTGCCAGCAGGCCCACTTGGAGGGGCAAGAGGAGCCCGTCAGGGGTGCATTTAGGAATCTTCTTTGCACTGAGAGGCTGCCCTATTGTGGCGGTGATGCTGTCCGGCCAAGAGGTGGAGAAGAGGGCTTGCAGTCTACCACCCTCTCTTGGCAGGCAGGGTGATCCCAAATCCAAAAAGAAACTGCCTGCACTCAGCTGATTAAAGGAAAAGATATGAATAAACAAAACACAGGCAGATGTGTGTGCGTGTATGTATGTGCATACCTCTGTGTGTGTGTGTATAAACAAGGGTGGGAGAAATAAAGGTCGACAAAGACAGCTTGGGACAGAGCAATGAGTGAGTAAAATCTGTGAAACCACAATATTCGGAGAATGGCCTCAGCTGTCAGCAGTTAGTTGACTAATATTTATCAGCCCCAAACAGTGAAAAACAGTGACAACTTTTCACATAAGTCTCATCTTCCGGGGGTAGAATGATGTGGTGGTTGGGAGCTGGGGTGGGGGCAAGGTATCGGAAACAACAGTTTGCTGCGTCAGAAATTCATTTCATTGCCAGGACTACATTTCAGCAAAGGGGATCAGCTGACCAGTGGCAGGTACACAAGGTCTTCGCTGCCTTGCTTCAATGCCTTCTTTGATTGGCCTTCTTCAATTCCATCTTCCAGGTTAATAATAAAAGCATTCAGTTCTCCAGCAAAAGCTCTAAGGTTAATATAGGAAGTTTTCAGTGAAAAACCTATCACACTACCTGGTTTATTTCCAACAGTTCAGCATACAGCCTAAGACGTGCCTGGTACGTTAGCAGAACCCACAATTTTTAAAAATGCCCCATCCAGGGGGCTCATTAGAACTGGGAGAATGGCTTGTAAAATACATGGAAGAGGGATATTTTTATTTTGTTGGTTGTCTTGATAACTGCAAAACTGTGAGAATCATTTTTTTTAAAGGAGAGTGTGCCTGACTACAAAAAGGAGGGGGAAGAAGAGATAAATCTAAGGCGATGACAATCTCTTTCCTTAAGTGCTATTTTACTAAAAAATGTTCCATTTATAATCCACAGTAGAGGATCTCTAAGTGTTCCGTTGTCCCCCATGTTTCCCCCAGCGGGCAGAGGTGACGTCAGGAAAGCTTCGGGTCTCACTGAGCTCCATGTGTGAGGCAGTCAGGCCTGGTCACATTCACTATCATCTACAACATACACAGAAATGACCAGGAGCACAGATCTTCAAAATTTAAAGCAAAACAGTACAGGACACTCCATTCGTAGTGGAAGGAAAGCCTCTGATATATTTCCTTTACATGTTTTTTTATTTCACTTTTCCTCCCAGACTAAATCTGCTGGATTTAACCTGCCCTCAGCCAGCCACCTCTGACTTGGTACTTCCAAGCTCTGCCCCTCCAGCATAGGGCATCGCTAAGCAAACTGCCATCACAGGGGAGAAAGTGGACCTGGTGATTAGACAAGAGAGGGTACCCACTGACTGAGGCCCTGACACTCATCATGAACGGAGTCGGTGCCTTCCTGAGGGAGACCTGAATGAACATGGACCTTAACCTGGTGAAAAGGCACACACATTTTTCAGAACAGAGCACCAAGTAAAGCCACTGTTCACCTCTGTGGATGAGGCCTAGGAGACCCCTCAAAAGAAATCTGAGCCCACCTGCTTCTTGGCTCTGCCCTTCCATCTTGTCCACGCCTTGCTTTTCCTCTGGACCGTTCTCATCTTTCAAGAAAACCACAGAGGGAAAAAAAAATACATCAAGTCAATGTGTGAAATATCTCTTTATGGCTAATATGCAGCACTGAAATTAATTGCAACCAATGTATCATGACTCCCCACAAAGCAAGGCTGAGAGAAGAATCAGAGGCATGAAACAGACAAATCACCTACGTAAATACGTGCGTTTATCCTCGCCCCTTCTCACATGATTTGCCTGGTGGGATGTTGAACTGCAGTAAACAAAATTCACTCAGCAGTTCTGGGAACAGCTCTCTCTTACACAGCACTTCCCAAGACACAATACAGATTTTACCCCCAATCTCCTTTCCCTCGACTCAAGCAAGATGCACAGTGTAAGGAAGCTTGGTTGATTACCTTCCTCAGCCCTTTGTCTTCCTGTGTGACATAGGTTGCAAAAAAAATCTATTTTTATTTAATTTTCTTTTTACAATTTTTACTTATTTTTTTACACATTTGCTTACATCATATACAGGACAGTCTAGCATACCTATGCTAGGAGATAGTTTGCCTTAAACAGATGATGCTGGTCAAGCTTAAGCCACAGTCCATAACTCCTTGAAAAATAAATAACAGGGCAGGTGCAATGGTGGCTATATACTAGAAACTAGCTAAAATTTTCCTTTGGCTTTAAATGTATAATATACATCTGAAGATTTATATGTAGGAAAAAAAATAAACGTTTCAAAGGCAAATAAAGGCATACTTTTATAACTCATTGCTGGCAAGGTTTCCAAATCTCTTTTTGTTTGGAAAAAAAAATTTTTAAATGATACATTTATATAAAGACACAGGAACAAAATATAAAACACGCAGTAAAGTACAGAAAACAGAGAAGCAGAAGTTACCGGGTTAAAGATGGCCAGAGAGCCTTTATTTCTCAAGAAGGAGAATCTATTTCCCTGTTCCTTAAACTCAGCCTGGTTCTGTGACTTGTTTAGACCAGTCAACTGTGGAAGTGATGTTCTGGGCCTTCCAAGCCAAGGCCTCAGAAGACCGGCAGCTTCCACTTTTTTTCCCTCTGGGAAGCCGGCCACCATGCTAGAGAGACACTCAGACTAGCCTCCCAAACGGAGAAAGGCCCATGGAGGAAGAAGCACAGAGGACCAGGCATACGGCTGAAGCCTTCTGGCACCTTCCAACCCAGCCCCGCTGCCAGCCCAGCCCCAGCCAACTGATGACCTCAGCCAAGGCCACAAGGAGCAGAAGAGCCACCCGGCTGGGCCCTTTGCTTGTGTTGCTTATCTTCTGAGGGGGAGGTGATTAGTTTCTTCATTGATTTCCACTTGGAGGAGGTACGGGGGATTGAACCCAGGACCTCCTGGGTGCTGAGCATGCACTCTACCACTTGAGCTATATCCTTCCCACCCCGGCTGAGCCCTTTGCAAAGTCCTGACTCTCAGCCCAGCTCAGACCACTTAACCTTGTTGTGCTTGAGTGCTCTGACCCGCCGTCTGCTACCACTACCAGCTCTTACTCCAGAGGTGAGAGGCTGGGGAAACCTCCCCATAGGAGGACGCAGCCAGTGCGGCTGAAACAGAGACCTCAGAAGCAATGGGGAAAATGGGAACATCTTCTACCACGAAGCTCTGAAAACGACCTACTGAAGGGAGGTGCAGATGGGGAAACATTTAGAATTGACCTGAATGAAAGAAAAACTTATAACAGAAAGGCAAAAATCAATCAGTCATCAGTCAGCAACAGTGGTACCCGGACTGGGAGGGATGCTATAACGAGCCAACATGTAAGTATGTGTATCCAGTTCCCTTTGCCCACCTCTGTGCCATGTGTCATGGGGGACACAGAATAACTTTTAATATAACAACCTGGAGTGGCTCGGCAGCTCCCTAAATCCAAAGTTCTCAGTGGCGTATTGACAAGGAAGGACCGCGTGACAGTTTGACACTTTCTCTGTTCAGGCTCTCAGAGGATGTGAAGGTACCGGCTTTGGCCGTCAGCAGCAAATGGCCATCATTACAGCTACTGCTCCCTTAACAAGCCAAGTTGGTGCAGGAGCACGTGTCAAAAACATAAGTCAGTACTTCCCTCTTCCTCCTACCAAATGCATTCAGACCCAAGCAGGAGAAATCTGCCGGCTTTCCTGTCCCTCCCATAGACAAACCTTTTAACACAAATTTCACAGTAGGCTTGAAGTCTGCAGTGACAGGCTGCTTTTAAAATTAGTCTAGTTACCATATCTCCTACAGAGTCGGGGTAAAAAGCTTTCTTGTGAAGAGGGGAAGGTAAGAAGGGAAAGAGAAAGAACAATGAAGTCCCAGGAAGGGGAGGAATTGGTTCCAGCCGTTCTAAATACATGAAAAGGAAATTCATGATCAGACCAAATGCAGCTTTACAATAATAACCACCAGTCAGGCTCTTTACCTGACCTACTGCCGCTGAGTTTTTGCCCTTAACCCACGTGCCTGCCATCCTGGTCCCTAACACTCAAGTGGCACGGTCTCTCTTCCACTTTGAATCTTGTCTGTGCTGTGTTCTCCTTGCAGTATTTCTGCCCTTGGAAAGCACATTCAAGAAACGCTTGGCATGTTTATCACGGAGTAAATGCGTCCTAAAAGAATGCTGGATTTGCCATTTGAGTAACAGGCCCTCAAATGAAAAGGTTCAGGTATATTGCCTTCATCAATTTCCAGACAGTGCATCCTCGAATCCAGCAGGGGGAACCAGTGTAGAAGTCTTGCTTTGAAAGCCCAGCTTATGCATTCTCCAGCAATTAGATTAGCATTCATTTCACTCTTTTAGAAGGATAGTTTGGCTGGCTTAATAACTTATTCATCTGTTTAAAACGCCTCAAATGGGTGAGTTCCTCTTTTTTAATTTCTTAGGGAAGAAGGTAATTAGGTTTATTTATTTATTTATTTTTTAAGTGGAGGTACAGTGGATTGAACCCAGGAACTTCTGCATGCTAGACAGACACTCTACCACTGAGCCATCCCTTCCCCCCGCAAATGGGTGTGTTCTTGGTGAAATAGTGGGCTTCCTCTGGTGGGAAAGAAAAAAATCCCATTACATAGTTACCTGTAAGTATTTGATAAGGACAATCTTTCTTTTTATCAGCCTTTTTTGTCTAGCTATCCCACAGAAACAATAAAAAGTTAAGTGGAGTGGGGAATGTAAACGTGTGGTTTTTAGAAGGGATTTAAAAGGCTTACAATAAATGTGAAGAAATACAGGGAAGTGACTGGTTATTTTGTGAGCTTAAAAAGTGTCACACAGAAGCTAAATTCTCTCAGTTAATATACCTACAGGAGCCCATATTTACTTCAGATAATAAATTTCCGTATCTTTCATGCTGACTGTCACATAATACAACCTTCCTATGGCAAAAAGTACAGTGATCTGGGAGAATTCCAATGGTTGAATCATTTTTGTTTCTCTAATATTAGGACCCTGCCCTCCATCTTTTTTTTTTAAACCCATATTTATTGAGCTTATACTATACGCAAGGATATTTCTGGAGTTTTACAGAAATAAAAATAAAAATAAAAACAGAAAAAAAAATAAGTAAAGTGACTTTCTGTAAGTGGAAGAAATGCTCCATTGATTGGACGATGGTGAAGATTCAGTCCATGTTTAAATCTACATGGAAGAGTTTTATATAAGGCCAAAACCTCAATGTCATGGCTATAAATTTCGGCTATCCCGAAATTTTCATTCCTTTGTGAGCTATGCATGGGAATGAGAGAGAAAGGGGAGGAAAATCAGGCAAATCCATCCTTGCTCCCTGGGAAACCACCTGCCATGTATTGGCTGCTGGTGTACTATTAGCTTTTCTTATAAAGGCCCAAGACTTCTGGACATGCACAGAGCACAGGCAATTCAAATACAGTGGTTTGGTTATTGGTCCCAATTCTTCGGTTCCCTGTAATGGCTTATATATCCCAGTGTTCTTCCATTGATGTTGGACTTGACCAAGTGATGTGCTTTGGCCAATGAAATGTTGTGAACACAATAGGAGTAAAGAGCTTGAACATGTTGCATAAGTGGACTTGGTGCTTGCGCTTCTGACATTTGCAGAGACCAAAGATGTCTCTGCAGCTGCTGGTTTAAAAAAAATGAGAGATACCTGGAGCAGACTTGACCCAAGTCACAGCCTTGAGCCAAGCCCAGGCAACTCACAGCTTGAAACAGAACTGTCTTGCTGAGCCCAGCCTACATCTGCTGAACCACAGTCTGCTTGTAAGCCTTTGAGCATGAGAATAAACCTTTTCATTCCAAGGCTCTGCATTATGGGGTGATTTGTCACATGGTATTATCGTGACAATAGCTGATTGATACAAATTACTTTTTCCAGGTCAGGAAGACTCAAAGTTATTTTTTTTTTAACTCAGCACTCTTTTATTTATAAGAAATACAGTCTTTAATTCTGTTTTTTGCCACCCAACTATACTCTCCTCTTATATATTCCCAAGCTCTCTAGAAGACATACACTCAAAAAAATTAATTTAACTTATATAAGGAATGCTTTTGAAGAGTATGTACTGCCATCAATGATGCTTATGGTTCATTTAATGGGGCTATCTGTGCAGTAGGGTAATACTAGTTAGTGTTAGCTAACATTCATTGAATACTGACTATGTTTTGCTCAGTATCTAAGTGCTCTGCATAGATTATCAAATTTAATTCTCATAACAACCCAATGAGGTACATATTATTATTATCCACATTTCATGGATGGAGAAACTGAAATGCAGAGATGTTAAGTAATTTGCCTGCGATCCCACAGCTAGAAGTGATACCCAGAGGGTTTCAGACCAGTCAGCCGGTACCAGAGCTCGCTAGTGCCTCCCTGGAAATGTAAATAACATTTGCCAGCTGGGTAAGAGAGTGAAAATAAGGTTCAGTATACACGATATGGGAAGATGATACCTAATGTAAGAATAGCTGAAGACTTAAGCTCTCATCTCATACAAATGAATGTAGAACACTAAGAACACTGAGGAACTAGCTCTTCTAAGACTCAAGCCAGATGAATGCAGAGCTACAACTCTAAACTTTTTTACTACTAAAGATATTTTTATTTTGAAATAATTTTAAACAGTGGAAAGTTATGAGAACAGTGCAAGAAACTTCTCCCCCGGAACCATCTGAGAGTTAGCTGGGTATATAATCACTCCCTGAGCACCCCAGTCAGCCCTGGATACTTTAGTATGTATTTTCTGCAAAGACTCCCCCCTCCCCGTGATCGCAATGCAACCATCAAGATCAGATTAGCCCTGATGACGTTCCTACCGTATAAGCCACAGACCACAGTCAAGTTCTGCCAGTTTACTAAGAACACCTTTCATAGCAATCCAGCCTCACACACTGCGTGGAGCTGTTAAATCTGTGGTCTCCCTCAGTCTGCGACTGAGACGCTCTCTTCACCTTGCCTGTGCTCTGTGGGCGGTGGGGGGACAGGTTGCCACTTCACCACTCCCCCTTCATCGTGAATGCCTACTTTGCTCAGCCCTGCTTAACAGTTTTAGGAAGGAAGAAAGGGAAAAATAAAAGAAGGGAAGGTCAGTCCCAAACATTTAAACATTTTGTTCTGTACGTGTCATCAGCCGATTCATCTATCTTAGTAGATTTATCTTAGAAAAGAAAGTTCTTGAGTTGGCTGCCTCATTAATGAAGAGACTTATGTGTGTCTTCCAGTGCAGATAAAAGACATGAACAGCTGGGCAGCCACCCTCTGCCAGGAGTGGCTGCTGCTGCTTCCAAGGCGCCTCCCAGGCACCAGGTACTTACACCCTTAGCACCTTGTCCCCATTACCATTCATTCCTCGACGGTCCTACTGAGTCAGACTTTTATCTATATTTTCACAGATGAAGATTTCAAGGTTGTGGGAGGTCAGATAACTTCCCTGAAGCCCCACAATGAGAAGCAGAGCTGAGTCTTAAATTCCAGACTATGTCCAAGCCCAAGGTCCCTCTTGCCTTGCAGATCCCTGTGGCCTCTCCTGACCGCGGAGAGCTAAATTACAAGCCCTCTGCTGAGAAAGATGTCCCCGCGTTCCTGCGGTGTCCTCAGCCTGCACTGTGCCTGCAGTCCATTAGGGGCTCCATGAACACTTATCAAGGAATTAAAAAGGAAGCTTCATCTCCCCTAAGCAATAATTTTTGCTGTTCAAACCGTATTTGAGTTCTCGATGTGGGAAAGTTATGGTGTCTATCTGAGCCTCTGCTTGAACCTCATGAAATTGTAGACTAGTTTGGAAAGGTCACGTCTCTTTGATCACAAAGAATGGTTCCTAAAATCACACATGGTGACATGTAGGGAGCATCAGTAGTCAGAGTGTGTCTGCCTTCACCACCACCCTGGTCCAGCCTCCATTCCCCTTCTCCTGGGGTTGGGGCAGTGGTTGTTATTCTCAACCAAGAAGTCAGGCAGTTTGCTTTAAAATATAAATCAGAACATACATGCTCCTGCTCACACGCCCCAAAATGATCAGAGGCAGCGAGATGCCCTGGGCGGGGGATCCAGTCGTTCCCTTGTCCTGACTTCTTTCTAATCTCCTCCCAGTGGTCTCCATGCTGGAGGAACAGCTCACAAGGATGCCTTGTCCTCAGGTCTTTGTGCTGCCTGCCCCGCCCCCTCTGCCTGGAGTGCTTTCCCCCAGGTCCTTCAAGTCTTTGCTCAAACATCCCCTTTTCAATCCGTGCTGAACGCCCCACTTAAAATTGTAATGTCTCCCCACCTCCACCCACTCCAGCCTCATCCTGATCTATATTTTATTTTTGTCTCTTTTAATCATCTACCATCCTCTGATATGTAACTTAGGTAGGTGTAATGTTCATTGCTTATGCATATCTGTCCCTAATTGAGTGTCAGCTCCAGCAAGGCAAGGATTTGCTTTGTTGCCTCATGTCCTAAGGACCTCAAATGAACCCCCAGCCGATTCTCAATAAATATTTGTGAATTAATGAACTATGTTCATCCCTTACCTGGCCTTGCATGGCTAGTTCACGAATTAGTCAGGGAAAAAGGGAAAAATAATTTGCTAATTCCAAGATCACCAGGTTACTTGTGAAATATGAGGTTCATACATCGTGTGGGCAGAATGTTCCAAGGAAGGTGGCCCAGACACAGAGCCAGGGAGCTCGTTACATTACACCTTGTGCCATTTGTCTCCTCACTGGAGCAGTTACCTTAGAGAAGGAATCCCTTCCCCAGGCCCATGGAAGTGGCATTTGGATGGAACTTGTTACAAGATAGTTAACCAGGCTAATGGCTTGGAAGTTCCTGGGAAGGGGGTGGAGCATATAGCCCGTTTTGGGAAACACTGAGCAGCGCTCTCCTGGCCCCCAGGGCTAGTTCTGCTCAAAGTGAATTCAAGTAGGACTACCACCAAGCCCTATTCACAGAGCATGTGTAAGACCCATGGCTGGTCTCAATTACAGGACAGAGAAGACCACCATCTTGGTCCTCTCTCTCTCTCTCTGAGAGTGTTCCCAAACAGCACATTTGTGCCCATAGTGGGAAGAGGAGATAATTAAGCCTGTTACTTTTTAAAGCATATGTGATGTTAAGGGAGACCTCAACGTGGCACATGTTCAAAGCAAGGAAGCCCATGAGACTAAGCACGCAACTGTCTCTTCCACATATTTTGTATGACGATAAGGAGAGTGCCGGGTGTGCAATAAGAAATCAACAAATACCTGCTGAAGGACTGAACGTGACCGCATTTCCACAACGCAGGTATGGCTCCGGCATGCCAAAGCTTGCCATGGCATACCCTGGTATAAAAATAGCACGAGGAAATGCGCCAGAGAGCTATTTTCAATATCACACACACCCTCTTAATAGATAACATATGGTTCTCCCAGATGGCACGTTAATACAAATACTTTTACTCCGATACGGTTAGTTTTTAATCCAAGGATTTCCAAGTACTTTACAAACACTATTCATCAGAACGGTCTTCCCTGGGGAAGCTGCAATGCCTCATAGAGACACAAAGCACAGTCATTAACCATGAAGGAATGACAATAATAAGAAACATATTAATGTGGCTTTTTTTAAGAATAGGAAACCAACAAATGGGAATTAAGCAACTTTCCCATAATCTTCCAATGAATTTGCGGTACAACTGGGGTTAGAAATCGATTTAGGCTGGTGCTTCTGGCTATAAATTACACAGGTTTTCAGGTATGAATCACCTGGTGTCTACATCATAACTGGGAAAATTATGACCACAATGAAGCTTAGCATGACAGTGGGATTCTTTCACTCTCTCTCTCAAACACAACAACAATTGCACTTCTTGGTTAACTTTAAGCCCTCAGGTTACATTTGCTTCCAAAAATCACATTTCCCCGTATTGTTATTTATAAATTTCTGAGTTAAGAGAACTGGTGTGCCTACACATTTTGTTTAAAACAGGCACACATTGAGCTCTGTGCAGATGTTAAATATACAACTGACGAGACAAAACACTGTTTTGCTTTTTTTGCTGTTACTGAAGAATATAAAGTATATAAAGATGGTCTTTGAATAGAAGAATCCCTCTACGAATTCTGTATCGTGAATTAATGTTTGTTGAGTACCTACAAAATTCAAGATGGTGGAGAGGGAATAAATTAGGTTATTTGAAAAACAGAAGACTTTCCCTTTAGGAGTTGACAAAAGAAAGATGGATGGGATGGTTTCCTGAGATGCACCTGCCTGCACAAGGTGAAATTGAATCTAGAGACAATTATCCAGAGGGAAATGTAAAATTTTATCTCATATACATAGATCTGAGTAAATGTTGGGTATTTGAGCTGAATTAAATGGGAAATATCTGAATAAGTGCTTCCATTCTCTACTTTGCCTTGTCCCCATTGCTTCTGGGGAAATCACTGATCGAAGATGTACATGAGCTGAGTGCAAGTGTCCCTTGGGGAGGTCACAGTATAAATACATGTACATTTGAAGTTGCATGAGGTCCACATTGTTGTGGGAAGTAAAAACCTTCATTTTCATGTTTTTATCCTTTTCCTCCTTTAAAATAGTTGCTCCTTCAGTGTTGAAACATACTATTTTAAGAGGTAAAGATAAAAATTTTAAGATGCTGATTTGGAATTTTGAGCTTTAGGGTGAAAGCAATGCATGGGTTTTCCATAACTCAATATGAACTTTTTGTAAATGTGCCTTCACTCAAAAATAATCCTACAGAGGATAAAACTTGATGATCACTCCTAAGTTTACTACCAACGATAAAAGCAACAGTGCCTTATATATATATATATTTTATCTCACTTTGAAAATGGCAGAATTCTAGTAATGGTATTAACCAAATATTTACTTAATGGCTATTAAGCTAATTAATGACACAAAATGGGATGTGTCTGAGTGGAGATGTGCTGTAAATGACAACTAGATCTCAGCAGTCTTCAAGAGGGGACCCTCACCATTCTTCTCTACTCAGGACAGAGGTAAATTTGGAGATTCCTCTAACTTAAGTAGAAATCTCTCGAGATTCCCCTCTATGCAAGGTAGAGAGGCTTAGATTCCTCCAAGTAGAGGGGAAACCAGACCATTTTCTCTACCCTACGCAGAGAGAAAGTTAGAGTTTCTTCTCACCGTGGTTGAGAGGAATCCCTACATTTCTCCCTACAAAATTTAGAGATTTGTCTCCACACTGGGGAGAAAAAACTTGAGATTCCTCTCTCCTCACAGCACACAAAACATAAAATATCTCATTAACAATTTTTGTATTGATTGCATTGTCAAAAGCATAGTACTTTGGCTATATTGGGATCAATAAAATATAGAGTTAAAATTAATGTTGCCTGTTTCTGCTTACTTTTTTTTTTTAAAAAAGATTGCTTCTGAAAATTAAAAAAAAACTTTCTCAAAATTAAAAGAAATAAAAATTACATATACATTTGTGACTCAAGTTCTATTTCTCTTGGCTGGTGCTACTCTAGAGGTAACTAGTGAGGGAAAGAGCCATGGAGAGGAGCCCAAGTGGGGCAGACAGACTGTAGCTGAAGCCGTCAAATCCTCACTGTTGTCCCTTGGCATCCACCTCTGATCTCTGCACACTCCTGTGGCTGTGGCTTCTCCTCGTGAACAGGGGTGGCACTCTGCCAGAGGGCTTTATCCAGTCTCAGCAGGATCCTTGCCCTGTGCAGCCAGTTCAGAAGCAGCCCTCAACCAATGATGGATAGAAGCAGGTGAGTAACCCCTGCCTCGTGCCCCTGAGTGGGACAACCTGGAATCATCCCACCTCGTCACTCCCAGTTCTCCTGCAGGACCCAGCCCTGTACTTGTCTCTTTCCCTTCCCTGTCTCACTTGTCTACGTCCCTCCTGATGCTTCCTGGAATCATTTCCCAGATCAACTGCTTGCTCTTGAATCTTCGTCTTCGGGTGGGCTTCTAGGGAACCTGACCTAAGACACTTTTAAACTGAATAATTACACAAACATAGTGTCCTCAATCATAAGTCCTGGTGGAGGGAAGTATAGTTACAAGGAGGTCTCTAAGAAGGTCATCAGAGGTGGGGGCTTCCCTGTGGAAGGGGTATTTGAGCTGACAAGTTAAGACATTTATTATGTGAAATTAATCAGTAGAAATTAATAAGGCAAAAAGGAAAAGATGGAAGTGTTTCAGTTGGACTGATGAGCATGTCCAAAGGTGCTTATGTCAGAGAGATAGTGGCATCTTTGAAGACTGGGGGGGTGCCCCATGGGGCTGGAGTGCAGATGGTGAGGGCCACGAGTGGGGCCTAAATGAGAGGTATCCAGGCAAATGGAGTGGGATGAACTAAAGGGAGGGGGGGATGTTTCAAAGGCTGGGGAACAGGGCCTCAATGTGAGAATGAGCATGTGTGTCTGGGGGTCACAGTGGTTTAGCCCTGCTGGAGCACTGATGGCGAGGGGGACGGAGCACGGGGAGAAGCCAGATGAAGGATGAGCCACCATGTTACCAAAGGCTTTGTACCCTTTGCTAAGGAGGGAGATGCTTCCATGGAGGGCAGTAGGGAGCCATGGAAGGCTTCTCTCTCACATGCCTGCTTTGTGGGGCATGTCCTGATGGGGGCCGGAGGCACAGATAAATGACCCATGTGGAATGGACTGAAATTCTCCCGACAAAAGATGATGGAAGTCTGAGATAAAGGGGTGGGAGGTGAAGAGGGAGAACGGGGTGGATGGAGGAGATATTCAAGGGTAAAGTCGACTGGCTTTGATGAGTAGTCAGAGGTGTGAAGGGTGAAGAGTGGTTCGAGCTTCTGTGGTAAGAGCTCTAAATCACCCCAGGCAACACTCATAACCACTTGCTGTACAGATGTGATAAAAATTCTATTTTATAGATGAAGAAGTCGTGTTTGGAGAGTTTAAATAGCTCTTCTAAAGGTCCTATAGCTAGGGAGTGGAAACAGGATTTGAGCCTTAGTCATCGCTTCCAAGCAAAATCTTTGAATCACCTGCTATAATGCTTCCTGGAGTCTCACCCAAGCATCTGGCCTGGGAAAACCGGAGACGGGGGAGCTATACTGAGCCTGGGGAGAAAGGGATGTGGTGGTTTATGGTGCCCATGAGGTATGCAGTAGAGATGTTCCAGTAGAAAGGAAGGGAAGCCAAGGAGATGGAGAGACAAAACAGCCCAGTAAATCCTTCTAAAATAACATGCAGACAATGTGTATAAGACTTTTTTAAAAAGCAGTCATTTTTTTAATATAGTTATGCTACGTGCTGAAATTCCTGGTTAGCTTTATGTTTTGTTTCGTTGTTTTTCTCTTGTGATCTTACCTGGGTCGTATGTTTGGACTGATGGTCTGAAATAGTTGCTTCTAATGTCTGTTCCTTTCACGTCACAAACAGGAGCACATCCTCCTGCAAGCCCTCCAGGCCAGCCTAAGCAAAGGGGGAACTTGAGCCTCCTTTATCTCATTGCTGCATGTATTCTGTGGATTCCAGACCGATGGTAACTTCTCCTTTTCCTACATGTGTCCAATATCTTCCTGTTTTCTTTTCCATCAAACCATACTTTACAAAGGCATCAGCTGTCATTTTCAATTTGGTGTAAATTACTTTTACTCAGTAATTAACCCATCACTGCTCCCAAGTCTAAGGAAAACACTCTAATTATCTAGTACTCCTAAGTACAACACTAGTGCAATAATCACTACACTGAGCATCAAGGCCTCCTGGCCTTGAACTTCAATATCCCCAAATTACTATTAAGCATATTCCAAAAAGAGTTATTGGGGTCTTACTTTACTTTGAACAAATACAATTCTATGTATTTTTTTCCCTGTACATTCTCTTCCAAATGGTATCCCTAGCTCCCCTGTGCCAGGGCAGTACCAGTTGCCAATGGATCATTTCCTTGAGGTGGTTCTCAACAGCCCCCTGAAACAGTTAGTCAGCAGCCTCAAGGACTAGGCAAAAACCATCCAGAGTGGCTGATTGGATTTCAGGCAAGTCAGTGTAAGTCTCAGAAGCCACATCAAAAGACATATAGGAACATGCGTTTCTTCTCTCCTGGTGGCAGAGTAAGCCACAGACAATGAAGCGTTGCCAGAATGTACGATGCTACAGACATAAAAGGGCACATGGACGTCTAGCTGCATGGTGATCCCGCATGTGCTTTGTTCTTTCTGCCAAAGTGGCCAATTTGCAGAAGTCTGCCCTTATCTAATGCCCTTTTTGGGATAATTCTAAAGGAATTCCAGCTGTCTCCTCTCCACAGAAATATGTTTGGTAAAAACATACATTGGACAGCCTTGTGAAAAATGAGGATAGAAACCTCTGGAAGTGATTGCATGCATTCAAAATGGGAATCGGTCTGCCTAGCAGCCACTGGTGTCTTCCCTTCCATGGGTTCTAGGGACAGTCATTCAATATGGCAGCCTCCTCCCACGTAAACAAATGCAACCTCATAGGAGGCCGTGGCTGCAGCAGGGAGCACCAGGTGGAAACAGTCTGATGGGAGAGGGATGATGGAATACTGTCCCCTGGGAGGACCACAGGAGAACACACTCCCAACAACAGCTTGAGAAAGGTTTTTAGGACTTTCTATCTTCCTGGCAGTTTGCTTATGAGAATGAATTGCACTACATCTCCCAGTTCGCATTACAAATGTCAGATGATTCTGGACTTGGTGGAACCAATTTCCCTGTTTTATCCCAGAAGATTTGTACCTTCTAGCAGTGTCAAAACGGCCTTGAGTTTTTAACACTTATGCTGTAAATATTTCCTTCAGAAAACCCCTAAATAACAGTATTGCAATGAAGGCTGCCTTGTGCCTGAAAATGTCAGTCAAAAAACATATCAAATTAGATGAAAATCTTTCTGATCACATGACAATGTCTGGACAAATACTCAAATGTAGGCATACACCATTTGACCCATTCAAACAAATGGCAAGTGACTAATTTTCTCCAAAACTGGCTATTCAATTTATGATTGGAATAATTTACAGGAACAAATAATTACAGAAAGAAACATCATGCATTCCAAATGAAAGATGACCCTTCAAAGCCTGCCCTATTAAAACTAATTAAATTAGGATTTCGGTCAGTTTTAATTGCAACTAATAAAAAATCCTACAAGGTAACCTTGAAGAGGGGTAAACAAAAACTTCAGATTGTAGTTGTTATGACTAAGAAGCAGAGACGTATACCTGGTTCCTTAAATAGCTTTCTTTATAACAGCCCAAACTCTGTCACTCTTGCAAGGGTTTGCCATGTTTTCATGTAGTTTTCAGATAGAACCTCAATTTAGCAATTTTGTAGTGCTACCGGTTTGGACCCAGTAGTAAAATAAGAAAGCAGCACAAATCTGCAGCTCTCTAAAACATTAAATATGATGGACAGCTTTTAATTTCTCCCTTTAGTTTTTTTTTTCTTTTTGCTTCTTCTCGTATGAACTCATTAATCTCATTTTCATGTTAACACATTATCTTTTGTTGACTTGTGGGCTAAGTAATACATTTTTACTGCTACCTTGGTAAAATTAAAATGTAGACTTTTTTTTCTCCCCTCCAAAGAATTACCATCCAGGGATTTTGATTCCAGTTACTGATAAAGATACAGGATTTTTTTTTTTTTGGCATGTTCAATGTTGTTCATGAGGCACGCTGATGTTGGAGAAAACAGCAAAGACACGAAAGTTAAATTGTGAGACTGGATTATTTTTCCCCATTAAAAGGCAGATCTGACACAAATTCCCTAAACGCCACCATGGCCATAGAAAGTCTTTGTGGCGCCAATATTTAGCGAGCAGTAAGGAACACTTACTGGAAGTCTATACATTCTTCATTCTGCTTCTTGGAGAAGGTTATTGTTATTCACGTGATGGACAGAAACGAAAAATGAGTTCTCTGAGAGACCATAACCCGGCCGGTCCATAATTCTTTTCTGACAGTACCACATTCATCATTTTAGGGACTTAATTTTTGAACCTGTTTCTGGCTCCCTGAAGGAACGAGACAAATCCTATGTAAAATGTATCCAACCTGAAAAAAAGACTCTCAGCTCTTTACCTCAAGCAAGATAAATGAGAGACACGGAAAAGAGACTCCGTCATCATGGCTGGGGGCGGGGGTGGGGGAATGTGGAGAAGCAATTCTAAATATTTCCCAAGGACGTGATGAGCATCTGTCTCTGATTATTTTGGAGCAGGGTCAGCAAACTCCAGCCCACAGGCCTGTTTCAGTACAGCCTGCATGCTAAGAATGTTTTTTTATATTTTTTAAAAGGTTGTAATAAAAACAAAGAAAAATACACGACAGAGACCATATGCGGCATGGGAAGCCCAAAATATTTCCCATCTGGTCCTTTACAGAAGTGTGCTGACTCCTGTTTTAGAGCAACCTGATGAAATGGTGGGTGATGACTCAGCCCACAAAACCACACATCTGAACGTTCGCTTTGTGGAGGGACGGTCACCCATGTGGCAGGAGAATTGGCTTGACCCACTGTTAAGATAACCTCCCACCACCTCCAGTCCACCAAAGACATCACTTTTATAACACAGCAAAGTCCCTGTCTCTGATGTCTTCTCACTGACTCCAAGACCTCAGATGGACTAGGAAATGACTTGTGAATACACATAAGCTTAAGTCATAAGAAGATTTAATATTAGAGGGAGTCCCAAACAATCCAAGGACAGAGACCCCGGTGGGATGCAGGAAGTCTTGGAATGGGAAGCTAGACAGCCATTTGGGATTGTGGTGGTTCTAAAAACAGGCCCACAAATTCTTAGATTCTCCTTCCTTCAAGAGGTGGAGCTTAACTGGCCTCCCGTTGAGTGTGTGCCGGATGCAGGGACTTGCTTGTAATGGACAGAACACAGCAGGAGTGGTGGTACTTCACGTCTGAGATTAGATTATAAAAGGACTGTCACTTCTTGTCTTGAGTGTGTTCTCATCCTCTTGGGTCACTTGCTCTGCAGGAAGCCAGCTTCCTGAAGATAGGACATGAACCAGTATCCTCATACTGTGAGGATACAGATCAGCTTACAGAGAGGTCCACGTGGTGAGGAACTGAGGTCTCTGGCCAACAGTCAGCATGAAAATGCTCAGAGTCACGTCCCCAAGAGAGAGTGTGTGGGGGAAGGTGTGGCGAATATATGGGAGCTCTGAGCTGTGTAGATGCCATAGATATTACATTACAAAAGTTTATCCCACCTTCAATCAGCTGTGGGTGGGAAGGACCCACCAGAGGTTGAGTCCATGTTAACGTATTTGTGCCCTCTTCCTTTTGCAGTCTACTTTTACCTTCATAGATGGCAGCTCTTCCTGAGCCAGCCCAGTCCAAATCCTTCCTCTTTTATGGAAGCTGACACTTAGTTTCTAAGTCCAGAACAGTAGATTTCCTTCCAAGAAATCCCAGTATTGCTACCTTCCAGCAATTTAAGCTGCTCCCCACTGCACTGTCCTCCCTTCCTCCTGCCTCCCCTCCATACTTACCTCCCTTTTCTTCTGCTTCACAGTCCCTTCTCTACGCACTCACTGTCCCCTCTGCTCTGTGCACTTTGGGACATCGCTACCACCAGAGAACATTCCAACCTACCTCCCTCCCACCCCCACCTCCCACACCTTTAGCTCAAAGAGCCATGGGTGTGAAATGGCATTCCTCCTGAGCTGACCTAGTTTTAGGAACAATACCTGTTGACATGTGGCATCAAAATGTGTAAAGGTTGGCTTGGCAATCAGTTGTTTCCCATTTATTGGACACTTAATATGACTTAGTGTGATATTGTGATATAGTGAGAAATATTTATTTGGTCTTCATCTCAAGTTCTTGGCACAGACATCCTAAAACCCCTGAGTAATTTCCCGAGTGACAGAGGTGATAGGAACAACTTTTGTTATCCATGATAAACCATACTCGAGCTTATGCTAGTGAGGTGACCCTTGGTGGAATTCCAGATAGATTTAGGATGGAGGCTGACTGCAAGAGGATGCAACTATGTGATTAGAGGGTTCAAACTTTCATCCTCACCCCCAACCTCTGGGGAGGGGAGAGGGGCTAGAGATTGAGTTGATCACCAATGGCCAATGATTTAACCAGAGATGCCAACATAAGGGGACCTCCACAGAAACCCCAAACAGTGAGGCCTGGACAGCTTCCACGCTGATGAACACATCCATGTGCTAGGAGGTGGCACACACCAGCTCCACAGAAGCTCCTGTGTTTGGGACCCTCTGGACCTTCCCCATGTTCCTCTTCATTCATATCCTTTATAATAAACTGGTAATAGTAAATAAACTGTTTTCCCTGGGTTCTGTGTGCTATTCTAGCAAATTATCAAACCCAAGGAGAGGGTTGTGAGGATCTCCTTATTTTCAGCTGGTCAGTCAGAAGCAGGGGTGGGCTGGAGCTGCAGTGGGCATGTAAAGTGGGGGTGGTCTTGTGGGACTGAGCCCTTAACCTGTGGAGTCTGATCCTAACTGCAGGTAGATGGTATAAGAATTGAATTAAATTGTGGGACACCCAGCTGGTGAAGTTGGAGAGCTGGAAAATTGGTTGAGGCAAGGAAAAAGCCTACACATTTGGTGTCAGAAGTGTTGTGAGTAGGAAGAGATCTTCACGGTAGGACTCAGGTACTGTGCGTTATCTCCCTTCATCCTCATCCAGACGTCTGTGAGATCACACCATCCTTGCCTCACTTTTTAGATAAGGCAATTGAGGTGTACAAGTAAGACATGTACATAAATTCCCACTGATCAAGTGAAGTTTAGATCTTGTCTAACTACCCTAAGGTTATATCCATACTCTGATTCCCACCTCCTTTTTAGTATTTGTAAAACACCATAACAAATTCACCACTAATTAGCCCCAGACTGAAATGACCTTTCACCTCCCAAAGATCTTTGTTCATAAGGATAACAGAAATTGCTCTGGGCTACATGTAGCTGTTGCCAAGTAACCACAGGTGTGGTATTCTGGGGGCTATTCTCTGACCAAGAAAAGGAGGATTTATAAACCTAAATTATGCACAGGGCAGGCAGGCAGTCCTAGAAAAGAAAGAGATTAAGAGGTGTCCGGTAACTGTAACTACTATATTCTGCTCTGGAGAGCAATGTTTTATTACCATGTTCACAGCTCTTTTAGTCCCTAAAGAACTCTTTCAACAGTGGTTTATCTTAATTTAACATTTTTTTTTCCAGGAAAGCAAGCAGTACACTTCATTTAAGAGAAATGATTTGCAATCATGGCAAATACCACTTGTTCATTTGCTTATTCATTTGTTTATTCATTTGGTCACTTACAAATATTTACAGACTGCCTTATATTAAAAAAAATGTCATTTCTCTAAACTACTGTATGCCCTTTCACTTTTAGAGGTACATATATATGAGATTTTATGGCTGCATTTGTGCTCACCATTTTTTTTTTAAATAATGCACTGTCCGCTTTGACCAGAGTTGAGGTTTTTGAGTTGGAATCTATTACCTTGAAGATGAAAAAGTGGCCAACAGCCAGTAATAATTGATAGTTCTTCAACATAAAGAACCAAGAGTGTTCTATAAACTATAAAAAAAAGACACAAACAAACAAGTACATTCTCAGTTTATGTATGTTCCAGTTTTCAGGCTTTTTATGTCTTTTCTTGGGTGCAACTTCACTGTGAGCTCATAAGTGCTTAGGATTCTTTCTGCTGGTCCCTGTTGAAGAAATTACCAAAAGGACGGCAACAGATAAATGTCGAGGAATGTTCTACACAGAGGAAAACAAACGTTAGAAATCTCCTTAGGGGAAGAACACACATGGCAGGGGAAAAAAAAATTGACCATACTTTTTCTGGGAAACTAGCAAGACCTCCTCCATGCCCGGATATGATTCTACTGGACTGAGTCAGTTTTCAATTCTACATTCTGCCCACTTAAAAAGGCACCTTGTTTTCTGGATTTCCTATCCATCACCTGGGAGAAGTAATGCTAATAACACCAACAGTGATAACAGCTGTCATTTCTGAGTGCCCACGGCATCCTCACGTGTGCGACTTTGGGCTTGCTCTTTTCTGCTGTGTGCTTCTAATCCTTGCCCAAACCCCAGGAAGTAAGGACTATTCTTCCTATTTCACAGATGAGAAAAATGAGGCTTCGAGGGACTTCCCACAGTCTACAGGCTTGTAAGTTGCAGAGCGGGGATTCAAACCCAGATCCGGATGCCACTCTAACCGGCACCCTTTCTGTCATGACACACTGCATGGTGCCTCTCCAGCTAACTTTGGACCAGGAAAATGTTCCCAACTTCTTGTATGAAAATATGCACTGTCATATAATTAAATTGTATGCAGACTTATATTTAAATTACCATTTAATTAAATTTCTAGGAATAGATTCAATGTGAAATCATCACTATAACTTGTTTCAGGACTTTGGTTTCATTCTTTGCCCCTGTAAACATCCTCTTTGCACACCAATAACATCCTCTGAAGGTATCTTTTGGTCATTGAGAAACGTGATGTTTTTAATCACGTTTCACAGGTCACTAGTTTTTGTGGTCAGTGAGCTAGACTGCTTCAAAACTTTCCTTCTGACACTTATTACTTGAGCATATAACCCTGTACAGTATCAGTGAATGAGGTGAAAGGTAAGACCCCAGGATTCAGCCTCCTAAGATCAACATCTGGATTTCAAAATCCTCATCTTAAACCCATTAAATGGGCTCTTCACAGTATTTCTAAGATCTCTATTTTAACATGCATCCTGAGAAAACCTTGACCTACAGAAACAGCACTGAAGGGCACTAATTATTAAAACATGGAGCTGGTGAAGTGATTAGAAAGCCAAGCAGATGACGAGGTCCAACTTTGCCTAATGTAATGAGTGGTGGATGAGGAAATCAGCCCTGGTCGGACAGCAAGAGGGAAGCAGCTCCCCGTGGCTGCCAGTATAGAAGCCTCGGCTTCTAGAGACAAGGTTAGCACGCAAGCCAAGGAATTTCCCAGTGTAAGCAGAAGCTCAAATTCTGCCTCTGCCTGGGGCTGCCATTTAAAATAAAGCCATTCATTAGCGGTACTTTTGGTGTTCTTTGACCCACTGTCAAACAACTTGGAAATGTAGAATGACATTTAAAAAGTGAACATGCATCTTGTAAAAGTCCAATTCCACGCTGCCTTCCAACTCACTCTCTCTTAGACCAACAGCACCGTTCACTTTCTCGACGTGTCCCACTCTTGTTGGGCACGGGACGTCTTCCCACAAGTGTGCTTCCCACGGACACACCCCCGCCCCCACAGCCAGTCACTGCACGGCTGCGCTTTCATTGCCTTTATTTCCCCTTCTGATGTTTCACCACTTCTCCCACGACGTTGATTTTCATTTTCTCTAACTTTGCTCCGTTCACCTTCACGTGAACTTGCATGTGCCCCTTTCTCATCGTTAGCATTGATCTCTCGTTGGAGACACTGTATCTCCAGCGTCTCTCCACACCTCCAGCGCTCCAGGTGGGACTGTAAGCAGTGTCAACACTCCCCTGAAAATTCATATTGATCTTTCATAATGAAGTGAGAGTAGAAAGACGAGGACTGATAACAAAGTATATTATGAGTCATAAAATTATGTTCTCTTGGCTCTTACTGTCTATCTTATAAAACGAAGACATAATTCCTTAATCAATAGTATTTCCTGACCATGGACTATGGTAGAATGCCCATCATTCATTCCTCCCCTGGTAGCTCCCCAGTTTTCTTCTGGGAAACCCCTCCACCCCTGCTTTAGGTCCACAAGTTTCAAGCATAACTGACCCCCCCTTTCTCCAGTCTGTTTAGTTCCCGAGTTGTAACCTGGGTCTAGTCAGAGCATTGCACATCCCTGGACACATGATTGACCCAAGACTGGCCAATCAGAGGCAATAAAACTCGGCTCCAGATCTTTTGTTGGAGCCCTTGAGAAGGAAGTACAACTTCTTTACTGGGGTTGACGAGAGGCTAGCTGGAGGCCACCTTTACCCAGTAAGAGGAGGACACCTGAAACAAAGCCAACACAGAGGGCGGCAGAATGCAGAGCCGGGGAGGGAGACCCAGCCTTAACATAACTGACTCTGTGATCCAGAACTGCCTGGACTTCTTGGACACATTTGCTTAAACACTTTGATTTGGCTTTTTGACCTTAAATCTGAAAGTCTTGGCCTAGACAAACTATGTGGTGAGTGGCTTGTGGTTCTCACACGTGATGGCACATAAAGCCACACTCTGGGAGTCTTAAAAATTCTTGACTTAGAAACATCCATGGACCGGTTTGTGCAACCTTACCTACAACTCTTATCAGTTCAGGGTCTCAGCCATGCTGAGCCTGCGCCGTCACCATCAGAAAGTGCCTACAGAGGGTGTCATTGCATGTGATGATACTTCCCTCGTAGACAATTTCAGGCTTGTCTTTCATTGTACCCCCCCATTTCTTTTGTATCCCCCTCCCTTTGGATTTAGTGCTGTTATACCCTCCTCTAACATCAAAACTGCCTCTTAGAGAAAGAGAACAGGGCCAGTTTTTTATATACATAAAAAACTATATATATATAGTTCCTTTGACTTGGCTACGGTACCGTCTCCCATTTCCTATTACTCCTTTGATGGCGCACATTCAAAATGCAAATTTTCATACACAAAGGAAGCATAACTCCTGAAATAACACTTGGTGCCGTCGAGGACTCGAAGCTCACACTTGATTTAGTGGTGCTGCAGAGACAGCAGTGTGCCTCCCTGCTCAGCAAAAGCAGTAGAACTTAGAGTCAGCAAATTTCGTAGGAGAGTAATTTTGAACCAGACAGAGAAATGGTGGGTAGGTGATAGTGTAACCACTGAACATCAGCCTTTCACAGGACCGAGGGCTTTGGGAGAGACCACCAAGGTCACGTAGATTAAATCCCTTACTTGACAGAGACCAGAGACATGCTAAGGTCAGTCGGCACAGACAGGAACTCAGAGTTCTTATTTCCCCAGCTACACCCACTCTTGAAGCCTAAGCCCCACGATTCCATAAAACAGACACTGAGACTTCCATACTCACATCATCCTGCCTCTGCTTGCTTTCCATCGGTCGTCTCTAGTACCTTCTTCAGAATCTCATTCCACAAGATTTGAAAAATTAAGTTGCATACGTATGTGTGCGCGTGTGTAGGTATAATGGATATTGCAGCAGACTAGATTTTCAAAACATGTCTGCACCAACGCATATCTCATTCCACCCGTCTTTAAAAACCTGACACTGACACTCTCCATCAAGAGGTGGGGGTCTGTGTTCTCTCTCCTTGAACCTGGCAGGACTTGTTAACTGTCCCTTCTGATAGAACATGGTCAGAATGATACAGGATCACTTTTGAGGCTAGGCCATAGAAAATGATGTGGATTCCTACTGGCTCTGGCCCTTGACATACGCACCTTGGGAGCCCTGAATCAATGGGTAAGAAGTCAGATGGCCCTGGGGCCCCTCGTGCTGGTTGACCACACAGAGAGTGTACATCCAGCTAGAAAGACATCCAAGGAGTGCTCGCTACCCCAGCCTTCAATTGTTTAGTCTCCCCAGCCCGGGGGTCAGACAAGTGAGTGAGCAAACATCTGGATGCTGCCAGTGCCCAATTTCTGAGCTACTCCGGCTGATGCTGAGTGGAGGAGAAATAAGCCATCCCTGCTGAGCCCACACAGTGTGCAGATCTGTGAGCAGGATAAGTGTCACTATTTTAACCAGTGAATCTCAGGTGACTTGTTATGCAGCCACAGTTCCTGGACCAAATGTTATTCCCTCTTGCCAGTTAAGAGCACTAACTTGGGAGGAGAAAACATTCAGGATCCAGCTTAACAGGGTGACTTCAGTATTTGTGAAACTAAGAAAGAGAAACCTCAAGCGTGCAAGGGCTTCAGATTTCATGGCTTAATATCCAAATGCAAAATCCCATGCAAGGCCATTGAAAATGCAACAGGAAGGGAAGAATTAGAAGAGATGAAGAAAAGCAAACCATCACCCCAAAGGTACACTTTAAAGGGTAAATAATGTTGTTAAGTGAAAAATAAAAGAAAGGCAAGACTACAGAAAAGAAAGAGAAAAGAGTAAAAACTGAATCTGGGGGGAGTGACTGTGTCTTGGAGGCTTGGCTGCAGGTGGTGATAGGGATTCCAACTGGAGACCAACTACGGACCCAGCAGGAAACAGGGGCACATTCCAAAGGGTGTGAAGAGTTAAACGAAGGGATATTTAAAAAGGTGTGGACATATGTTCATTGCAGCACTATTTACAACAGCCAAGACATAGACCTAAATGTCCATCGACAGATGACTAGATAAAAAAGATGTGTTACATATAAATAAAATAGACTATTACTCAGCCATGAGAAAGAATGAAATAATGCCTTTTGCAGCAACATGGATGGACCTAGAGATGATCATACTGAGTGAAGTAAATCAGACAGAGAAGTATGAATATCATATGATATCACTTACATGTGGAATCTAAAAAAATATATATAAAAATTCTGTTTACAAACCCCAAACAGACTCACGGACATAGAAAACAAACTGTGGTTACCAAAGGGGAAAGGGCTGGGAGGGATAAATTAGGGGATGAGGATCAACAGACACACACTACTATATATAAAACAGATAAACAACAAGGACCTACTGTCTAGCACAGGGAACTATATTCAATTTCTTGTAATAACATATAATGGAAAAGAATCTGAAAAGAAAAAATATGTATGTACGTCTATGTATAACTGAGTCACTTTGCTGTACACCTGAAACTAACATTGTAAATCAACTACACTTCAGAAAAAAAAAAAACAACCAAAAACAGAGATGTGAGCAGAATCAAGGGAAGCAGTAAAGGAGAGTGAAGGTCCACAGGCTGACGACGGAGGGGAGCCACTACCCCCCGTTGGTCTGAGAGCAGGACGGTGTGGTGAACGGGAACCAAGCAACAGCCAGAGATGGAGAGGGTCACTGCAGGTGCTGTGGTCTTGGCTGTTTCTGTCTGGGAATGAGGGTCCAGGAGAATAAAGGCCTAAGAACTTTTCCCCACTACCCTCCAATCTCCTCCTTTCATTGGTCTAGCTCATGGTTTCTCAATGTGGGGCAAACATTTGTTCCTGGCAGGGCAAAGAAAAAAAAAGTCCCTTAGCGCTAAAAGGCTATGGTTTCTACACAGACACACAGCATATTTGTAGTATTAAGATTTTATGGTTGGGGTTGAGAATCAGGACAAAATGCGCAGAGCCGCTCCCAGAGGAATCACGATAGTGAAAAATAGTTTGAGAAGCGCTGGCTAACCAACACAGAGCTCAAGGGTGAGGAAGCCAGTCAGTGCAGGTCCATGGGGACTGAACACACAGGGCTCATTAAAATTCTCCCTGACCGCTACCCTCTAGATCTCCGTGTCTGTGTCAGGAACAGACGGCGGTTACGACGGCTAATCCGGGAAATCATCCCCCGAGCAGAACAACCGGTGAGGAAAACTAGCAAAACGACTCCGCAATGACAGCAAAACTTGCCGTCAGTGTAGGAATTACCTTTGTCTTGGGTGTATTTACAAAAAACGAGTAGATCGTTCAAGGGCACACCTCCATGCGTATATGAACCCTTTGCCAACTTGGTAATTTGGTTTTATACGATGAATAAGCCAAATTTGACCAAAGGGCTAAATGAAGACTATTAGAAATCCTAAACACAAAGAGATCTTGGTGCCCACCCCCCACACCAAAATAATATATGTATTTTTTTTTTACCTGATCCAATCTTTACATGTACTTTAAAACAAAACCTCTCTTTAAATTATCCGATTATGATATTTTGATTGCTAATCAAAGCCAAGCTTTTCCAGTTACTTTTGGTGCTGCTGCTTTACTGATCCTCAAAGCACGTGTTCAGTCTCCACATTAGACAGTAGGGTGAGCTCTGGCTAGAAGTAGTGCTAATGTGCATCTTCCGACCACGTAGCTCCCCTCTAGCAAATGCATGATGCCATGACTTATTACATAAAAACTGCCTCGGTAAAAACTTCTGTCAGGTCTATGTTTTGCGGTCTGGCTTTCATAGGCAGAGCATCACTTTGTGTTTCATATTAAGGTCATACAAGACGCACTGTGTCACAGGGCTGCCCGACACTCAGTGAAACAAGTGTCCAAACTCCTCTGCCTGTTTTCAAAGTCTTTCTTAATACAGCCCCCAGTCCACACCCCCTTAACTCCAACTTCTCAGTAACCAGGACCCTTTGCTTCTTTCCTGTCTGCCAAGCCCTTCCGTTTCATACCTTTCTCTAGCCAGCCTCATTTTCATTTTCTCCTGCAGATTTCCTTGTTCTGTGGAGAAGTTCTAGGGATCTCTGGGACCTTGGTGAAAATGCAAAGGACCAGACTTTCTCCTCCTTCAATGAGTCTGTGTTCTCTCTAACCTCTCCAGGTGATTCTGAAACCCAAAACCCAAGCTTTGAGAACCCAAATAACTTTATGTTTGAGTTTGAGTTTGAGGGGCTTGAGAAGCACTGGCTTACAGTCTGACATCCATCTACCTTATTTCTAGACTGATTTCCCAGAGCTCCTAGCCACAGGATATTCTGCAAAGGCTTTGATCTCTCTATGCCTGCTTCCTCACCTGCCAAATGGGGCTATTGTAGCACACACTCAGTAGTATAAAGATTAAATGAGTTAATTAATGTGAAGTGCTTAGAACGATGTCTGGCACAGACTGAGTGCACAACGAGTATTTGCTAAGTGGCCCCTCTGATGTCTGGAATGTCTGTGTTGCTGCCCCAGGTACCCAGTCAATACAGGCAGGACAGCTACTCCTGGCATTGGGAGGATCAGTGGTGCTGAGCCACATTCTCAGGGATCAGGATGCCCGAACTTCTGCGTCACAACATGGACTGCATATGAGGTTCAGCCATGGTGCTCAGACAGACACTGCTGTTAGGTTCTGCTGCCAGAGATTGGACTTAACTGGTCCGGGGTGGGACACAGGAACAGGCATTTAAAAAATCTCCCCAGATGATTCCAGTGTGTCACCACAGCTACACAGGCAGCCCGGTCAACACTGGCTTAGACAGATCAAGAATTGACCTGAAACAGCTGCCTTTTGGTAGTATCATGGTCCCCAGTCACCTCCTGCTCTTTAAAATACTAGCTACTACCTAATTAGCTGCTCTCAATAACCATGCTCGGTTTAACCAAAATTGGGCAACTTACTCTCTTGGCCATTGTTGTAGTGTAAGGTCTGTGGGAAGACCATCCCAGCAGCTGGAGGACATCACCGAGAAGACCTGACCCTGCCAGCTAGCTCCTTGCATCTCAGCATCAAGATAATTTCCGTTCTGTTTTACACAATGTTTCTCAAATTAGGATTCACGTAATCTAGCACCCACATCTGGTTTCTAAATTCTATTCTCCACTAAACGGAATTGCAGCTCCTTAAAGAAATGGCTGCTGTCAGGGATGGGGGAGGGAAAATAGAAAGTGAACTATCTGGTTAAAAGGTGCAAAAAGCAAAGAAGAGCTCAAAGATGATGGGGACACGTCAAAAGGACACAGAAGCCACCCTGAAGGGGCCCTTGATAGCAATCCATTGAGGACAGTGGAAAACCATGAGTCCATAATGATATAAGCAAATAAATGAATCATTTGAAAGGCTGATGAAGAACAGGATGTTAACATAGTTTCAACATTCCCCACCACCACCCTCCCCGCACAAGATACACATTAACTGTAAATGGAGAAAAGAGTCACTGCACAGTTGAGGAGCCTTACAGATGCCACTTCCATCAAACAGTCAAGTCCAACGTTATTGATAATGGGCTGAAACCAGGAGTGCCTGTTACTAAGTCATGCCGTGAGAACACAGTACCACTTCTGGGATGGCTTCTCAAAGATGCGTAACTCGAATCCAAGCATGAAAAATCATCAGGCGAATGAAAACTGGGAATGTTCTACAATGTAACTGCTTTCTTCGATGCAATCATCAAAAGTGTCAAGGTGAGAAAAGTCACACTGAAGGCTGTGGAACTCTTCCAAACCACAGGGGAGTGGGGGCGTGACAACAGAATGATGCATGAAGGGCGTTATTGAGGAACTGGTGAAACTTAAATGGGGTCTGAAAATGAAAGTAGTGTGTCAACATTCGTTTTCTAATTTTCATCTTTTTATTCTGCTCATCTAGCACGACTGGGCACGTCAGTAGAAAATACATAGTGAAATAATTGAGGGTCGGGGCACCACATCTGACACTTACTCTGAAATGGTTCAAGAATAAAATGGTTCTTTTGACCATACTTGCAGATTTGCTCTAAGTTTGAGGTTGTTTAGTGTATAAAACGAGTACATATGAAAATGATGCTCCAAAGATGCAATGCATTGAGTTAAAATGCAGCTTTCTGATTTGGAGGAGGGCTGGGAATGGGGCAGGAATCCACATGTTCAGCCTCCACTATCAGCGGCAGCTTTAGACTGAGGGCATGAGCTGTTTCCACGAGAGCACAGTGTGTAACCCTTCACCAAGCAGTTGGCAAAACTGCCCCCCTTTCATCCCTTATTCTAGAACCAGCCTCCCCATCCCTATGCACCTTTCCTTCCAAACCCGGCATCTGCTTTCTTTGTACAGCAGCAAAGATTGTTAGTGATCAGTGGGGAATTCTCAGGAAAGAGAACTCAGAAGTGATTCAAGGGATTTGTAGCGTTTTTGTCTAAGGAGAATAGAGTACCCTGGCTTTCTGTGTATCATTCCTCAAGCAGGGCAATCCCTGGAGGTGAAGTCATTTCCTAAGACTGTGTCCAATGGGTCCAGAGAGACAGAGTTAGGAGAGAACAGGCAGGCGTGGGCAAGGCATTAGGAGAGTGTGGCATGTGTCCAGGTAATTCTGGTGCGGGCAGACAGTTTTAAGGCTCTCTCAGATATAGGAAGAAAGCACAACTTTGTTACACCAGAAAATTGAAATTTTGAAAAATAATGGCCAAATCCTAATGTGAAAAATTTAATGTGAAAATCCAATACTGTTCAAATAGCGATACTTCTCCTTAAAGACAAAACAAAACATTTCTCTGCTAAAAAATTAGTATCTAATATTATAAACTGTCAGATGTCCCATAGGCATGGTGCCGAGACTGAAAAAAAAAGTCACCCTAATGTTTTAGCTTTATAAACCCAGGGACTAAGCTTTCAACAAAACAAGGATAAATGCGTCTTTACAAATTATAAATGACTCACGTGCTCCCCTCAGTTCTGGCAATCAAAATAGACAAATAGTAAAACACATTTGGTTGGAATTACTCACACCTATAAGGCCTAAAAAAAATATACTTAAAAAAACTACTATTAAAAGACCCATTGTATGTGCCCTGATAAACTGTTCTTTTCCCTTGTTTTTTTAGGCGCTAACTTAGGATCATCTTTCATGTGAGTGAGTCCTCTAGACAATTTTGGAGGGCTCTTAAAAGAAATTTTCCCCAGCTGTGAAATGAGAGGTGGCCTCTGTTGTTCTCAGGGACCTATCTGACTATTGAAACCCATGATTCAGAGCTTTTCAATTAAGGATGGGAATATTTACTGGGTATGAAGGAAAAGAGCTCATAAAGAATCAGTTTTCGCTGAATTTAATGGTTATGGAGAATTACAGAATTTGATCTCTAAAGGGGACCCCAGGGATATTAGGTGAAGAATTTGATCATGTGCCTAAGAGATGAAAATGAAATTCAGGTGTCTTGCCAGTTGAGGCTCCTTCCGCCGCATGCAACTGTAGCTTCCCTTTCTTTTCTTCTTCTCTCCCTCCCTTCCTACTTTCCTTTTCTCCTCTCTTTTCTTTTTTCCCATCCTTCCTGCCTTTCCTCCATCCCTCCTAGGCTTGGAAATCATAAATGGCAGCAATTCCACGATCATCTATTAACTGGGAAGTTGCTGATTGAAAATAAAACAACAGTAATCAACACCTCTTGGGAAGAGAACACATTGGAATCCACAATATCTAAATCGTCAAAACTAATCTTTCCTGTGAGTTCTCGTCTTCACTAACACTGATGTTTTTGCTCTTTCTGCTGATTTTATGATAATTTTCTTGAATATTTTGCTTTTGCTTCATTGGAAACTGAGCCTCAAGATGGGTTAACAAGGCTTTCCTAGGGTGGTCATGAGCCAGAACTACCTGGACAAACGTGACGAAGGGTACGGATGGGAAGAATTCTTTTTACTAGAAAGTCTGGATGAGGTATAAGCAGGGCCCGACTTCTAGTCTAGGTTCATTAGCTGCAGAGAAGGTGAAAAGACTCATCCCTGACTCCCCTCTCTCTCTCGATGCCACAGCCAATGTCAGTGAACTATGCTGACTTTACCTGTAAAATGTGTCCAGACTCAGGCCAATTCACACTCTGCCCTTCAACGCTGCTTGGAACAAGCCACCAGGATTTCTTGCTCCAATCGACTGTTTCCACCTTTAGCCGCCCCTCCCCCCACCCTGGTCCATTATCAACACGACCATCAGATTACTTCTAAAACATGAGTAAGATCACGTGCCTTATCTGCTTCCCCTCTCACTCCATTCAGAGAAAAAGCCACAATTCTCATGGTGGCCCACCATGTCCTGGGCAGTGGCTCTAGAAGTGGAGTCCAAGGCCACAGCATCTCCTGAGGAGCTAGTAGAAACGCAAATTCTTGAGCATCCCAGATCTCCTGAATCTGAGACTGGGTTTCACATGCCAGAGGTGATTCTGACACACACTCAGGTGTGGGGTCCTCTCCTCTCTGCGATCAGCCCCCGTGACCCGTCCAGTAACTCCCACTGACCTCCTTGCTTTTCTTAGAATAAGTCAGACCCCTCTCTCATCAGGGCTTTGGCACCTGCTGTTTCCTTTCCTGGGACTCTTTTCCCAGATGTCTGCTCAGCTCACTCTTTTATGTTCTCCAGGTTTATTCTCAAATTTCAGCTTAGTAATCAGTGAGGTCCAGCATATTTGAAAACTTAACCCATCTTTCTCCTAAGTCTTCCCACCACTGCCAACTTATACACACATGGACATCCCTTACTTCCTCTTCCCTGTCTCGTTTTCTTATGTGACACTTGGTTTGGTGTCTCCCAGGAAGTTGTTGTCAAGATGACACCCAGGTCTGCAATCATCTGAAGGCTTGCCTGGGCCAGAGGATCTGATTCCAGCCAGGATGGCTCACGCCAATGTCTTTCAGATCGATGGTGGCTGTTGGCAGGAGGCCTCAGTTCCTTGCTGTGGAGATCTCCCCACAGTGCTGCTGGAGTGCCCTCAGGACATGGCAGCTTGCCTTACCCCAGAGCACGTGATCCAAGAGACAGCCAGGAAGAAGCCACACTCTTGTGACCTAGACGTTATGACCTAGAATGTCATATGTATCATGGGATAGTCTGACCTGGAACCATCAAGGTAAGCCACTCTCAAATTCCTGATCTGTAGAAAGTCTGAGATAATAAATGCTATTGTTATTTTAAGCTGCTAAGTTTTGTGATAAAATTGCAGGTAGCTGTAGATACATAATACTGCATAGGCCACCATTTGACTTAATGTATATTCCATCCATTGTTTTAAAATCCATCGACTGCCACCACCACTCCCCCACTAGAACATAAAGCCCCAAGAAAGAAGAGCGTATGTGTCTTCAGTACCTAGAACAGTTCCTACACTGTTAAATAGCAGGCCTTTAACAAAAGTATGCGGAGTGAATACTTCGAAAAGCTGTATCTGGGTGGTGGGAGCTAGGCTGGTGTGGTTGGAGGGAGGACGCCGTGCGGTACCTCTGTGGCACCATGACTACTTTGCACAATCCCAGGGGACACATGTGCACCATGTTCCAGGTGAAATGGAGACTTCAGAGAGCATAGCTCTAATGTGAGGTTCATTTTGACCTTGTGGCTCCCCTGAATGGGCTTTGGGGACCCTCCAAGGGGTTCTCCTGGCCACAGTTTAAGAAACACTAATCCAAGAGCACAAGACCACAGGCAATTGGAACAGGACCCAGCCTCAGAAGAGAAATCCTTGTTTCCAGCATCTTACAGAAATAGCCGAGTCACCAAACTTCCAGAGACGCTGGGGCTGGACAATGGATGTCTCAGAGGCAGGTCTTAGCTAACAGCCAATAATCAGAGCTCACCTCCTCCCTCATGCCCCTGACCTAACCTGGTGCCCCTTATGAAGCTTTACAGGCAGTGAGTGGAGGCTGAGGACTGACTGGGCAGAGAGGCTGTATGAACATGGAGGGAGGACTAGTTTCCTGGGAATCTTGACTTGAAGGAACGAGACCAGGAAGGAGAAGACAGACTGGGAGCAAGTCCGTCTGGGGCAGGAGTGGATGTGGAAGGGAGGCAGGGCGCTGAGCAGACCTGAGGGAGAGGGAAGAGGAAAAAGTCTAGCGAGCTGTGAGATTCACTCAATGCATTTAAAAATCTTACCTCTACTTGCAAAACTATTTTGTTCACATTGAAAGGAATTTCACACGTGAACAAACAAGGTAGGTGAGTTTTCGGTGGGAGGGAGCTCTTCCTGTTTCAGATTCAATACTCTTTCACTGGGTTTTCTGTCCAGAGATTACTTCCAGTAGCTTCCAGATATCACCTTGTTTAAATCTCCCTAAACAGTCCACAAGGTAGGTATTTCTCCTTCGTTGAAGGACGAAACTGACTTTCCGGTTAGAAATACCATCTAAGTAGGAAATAGAACCTGGCCATGGAGAGCTCTGTCCACGCCCTATTTGTTTTGTTTGTTTGTTTGTTTTTATATTTGCTATTTTTCTTTATTTCTAATATTTATGTATTTGTATATATTTTTAATTTTTATTTTTGTTTTAACTTTTTTAATTGAGTTCTAGTCAGTTTACAATGTTGTGTCAATTTCCAGTGTAGAGCACAATTTTTCAGTTATACATGAACATACATATATTCATTGTCATACTCTTTTTTGCTGTGAGCTACCACAAGATCAAAGACTTAAACATAAGACAAGAAACAATAAACCTCCTAGAACAAAACATAGGCAAAACATTATTTCACATACATCTCAGAAATGTTCTCTTAGGGCAGTCTACCCAAGCAATAGAAATAAAAGCAAGAATAAGCAAATGAAACCTAATTAAACTTACAAGCTTCTGCACAGCAAAGGAAACCATAAACAAAACAAAATGACAACCTACGGAATGTGGGAAAATTTTTGCAAAAGATGACACTGACAAAGGCTTGATCTCCAGAATATATAAGCAATTCATATGACTTAACAAGAAAAAACAAAACAACCCAATCCAAAAGTGGGCAGAAGACCTAAACAAGCAATTCTCCAAGGAAGAAATACAAATGATCAATAGGCACATGAAAAAATGCTCAATATCCCTAATTATCAGAGGAACGCAAATCAAAACTACGATGAGGTATCACCTCACACCAGCCAGAATGGCCATCATTCAAAAGTTCACAAATGACAAATGTCCACCCTCTATTTGAACTCTTTCTCTAGGGGTAGGAGGGGCTGTATGTTGTCACCTCCGAGAGTGAAAGGAACATTGCTAATTCTGTGCCAAGGACAGCAGGTACAAATAGGGTCATTCCGGGTCTCACGGGACCCACGGTTATGCGGCAGGTAGGTTCCGCCCTTCTCACTGTGGAAAATGCCTCAATGCTCACATGCTCGAAGTCCCATTCAAAATCCTAGACTGACCCTGAAACAGGACATCGTGGTCATGACCACAGCTCTGATGGGTAAATGTGGAGAGAGCGACTGAAAATGAAATAGACTCTTGGGTCCTCCTACCAATTTGTGGCAGCGGGATAGCTCAGAGTGGCCCTGACTCAAGCAGACTGCAAAGACTGCAATTAAAGCAAGATGGTGACACTGGCTTTTACTGTATTCTGATTTCTACCATAGAAATTTACATTCTGCTTAAATTCTTGGTATGTTCAGGTCGAAAGGATAAAACAACACTTTTCTTCATGAGAAAGCTCCTTTTCCTTTTCCTCAGTCCTGCTTTTTTTCTTTTTTTTTTCTTTTTTGAAAAGCTGGTCAATCACTGAGCTTGTTTGAGTGATGAAAAAGTCAAAATGATGAGTGCCTGATTTTACCCTTCACTGCGCTTGTCAAAAAAATTAAATTAAAGATCATGCTTATGAATATCATGCATGAACTGCTGCATGGCATCCTAAAAGAGAGAATGTCCCTTCTGTCCAGCCCCTCACAAAACAGCACATCACATGGTACTTTAATATGCAGAGAACTTAATAAGGCAGAGAGAAAATTCTGCCTCTCAAGAAACACAAAGTGCATTCCACCAATAGTTCATGGATGCAGAAAAAAAATTATTTTTAGTAAAAAACGGTAATAATAATACTTCTGATAGCCACATTAGATCCTTCACACTTGTGTGGTACTTTCTAGTTTCCACATATAATTTTTTCTGACAAAAGAGATCATTAATATTTTAAAGTGCAGTAGAGAGCTGCTTGATTTAGCACTGCAAGGGCTTGGTTTCCTGAAGAATGAGCACCACATGCAGGCCTGTTGAATATTCTATGTAGAAGCAATTGTACAGCAAGAGTCAAAGCGCTCATGCTTTCTGTGAAAATACGATGGAAAAATAGCATTCATCACCGAAAACCACTGGCGGCTTTAGAGTCGAATGTATGGAGAAAATTCCCCTTCTAAACTTGCCACTGAGTTTTTGAGAAGCATAAAATCTTTTAAGTTTTTTTAATAAAAACATGTTTTTGTTTTATAAATATAAAATAATTCTTGCCATATATATATTTCTATTATACATAAATTAAGAAAGTTGAAGGTTACATTCTGCAAAGTCTGCCCCTACCTCTTCTCCATTCCTAGAAGATAACTCCTGAGGCCACTTTGATACATATCTCTCCAGACTATGTGTTATATATGTAGGTTTGTATGTATATGCATTTGTAGATATGTATATATGTATTTTATATGTGTATTTGTAGATATCTATTGATATGTGTATCTACCATTTATGTATTCTTTCTTCCTATCTCGCTATAATCATCATCTAATCTATTTATCACCCTACCTCTCCATTTGATTCTTCTTTTAAATTAAATTTAATTTTTAATATATTTTATTGAAATATAGTCAGTTTACAATGTTGTGTCAGTTTCTGGTGTACAGCACAATGCTTCAGTCATACATGAATATACATATATTTGTTTTCATATTATTTTTCACCATAGGTTACTACAAGATACTGAATATATTTCCCTGTGCTGTACAGTATGAACTTGTTGTTTATCTATTTTATATATAGTAATTACTGTCTGCAAATCTCGAACTCCTAATTGATCCCTTCCCACCCTCTTTCCCCGCTGGTAACCATAAGTTTGTTTTCTATGTCTGTGAGCCTGTTACTGTGCTGCAGATAAGTTCATTTGTCCTTTTTTTTTTTTTTTTAAAGATTCCACATATGAGCGATCTCATATGGTATTTTTCTTTCTCTTTCTGCCTCACTTCACTTAGAGTGACGACCTCCAGGTTCCTGAATACGTGGCTGAACTGGTGCTTTTATAATGAACTTCTAAGAAGCCAGAAACGACAAATGATATTGAATTAAGACTGGTAAGCAAGCACTGAGATTATTGTTTGCTTTGAAGCATTTGCCAATCCCATATGGTCTAGACCCTAGGACAGTGGTTCTCAGACTTGAGCATGCATCCGAATGCTCAGAGGGCTTTTAAGAACACATATTATTGGGTCCCACCTAAGGGTTTCTGATTCAGTAGGTCTGGGATGGGGCCCTAGAATGTGTAGTGCTGACAAGTTCCCAGGTGATGTTGGTGATGCAGGTACAAGACTACTCATTGAGAAACACTGGCTAGAACTTGGGTTTGAATGAGCCAATATGTGAGGTGAAATGGGGGCCCAAGCTTTGGTTCTGAAAATAGTGGGAAATTTGCTCTCTCAGTGTTAGCACTGGTTGGAGAGGAAAAAAGGAAGGAACAACTCTCTGTTGAGATTCTTAATTGTACACACACTAATGTGGGCTTGAGGACAAATAGCAAACAAAACAAAAAATAAAACTTAGAGCCAAATATGTAGCTTAAGGTGTTCCCAAACTGGCAGTATCTTTAGGTATTTCAGAAAACAAATAGAAAATAAATAAGCATTTAATCCAACTTCAAAAAATTCCCACAAATAAAAATCCAATGAATGTGGTGGTCAAAAAGACAAAATGTAGAAGGAAAGAACCACAGGCATGAGTCTTCAGGAAAAATAAACTGCAGAATTTGACTTACACAGAGTGGAGATAATGAAATTTCAGATACAGATTATTTTTGAAAGACATTTCATGTATTAATTAAAGAATGATCAGGTATATTTGAAAAAAGAACCAAATAAAACCTGTAAAAATGGACATTATAGATACCTGAAATAAGAAACTCAAAAAAGAGTTAAACATCAGAGTAAATAAAATTGAAGAGAAATTAGCAAATTGAATGACAAACAAACAAACAAACAAAACCATAAAACAGAAAACATCAAAGAGTCATAGTGAAACAGAAAGGTAGGTTGAGTCATGAAGGACAGAGAAAGAACAAACAGAAGGTAGCAGAGAACCAACACTTGGTGAGGCACTAGGCGAAACACTTTCAGCACTAATGAAGGACGCCCATTCTCGTATCCAAGAAGCACAACAAACCCTAAGAAGGATAAAGAGATACCCACACAGAAGCACATCATAGTAAAACTGAGGAGCAGCAAAGATAAAGAGCAGATTGTCAAGGCAGCCAGAGAGAAAAGACAGTCACCTGAAAAAAGATACAACAATCAGACTGAAAGATTACTTCTTAACAAGTACAGAATTGATAAAACTATGGGCAAGTATATTTAAAATGTTGCAAGAAAATAACCATTAGCCTTGAATTTTTGCACAGTAAAATTGCCTTTAAAAAAGAAAAGCACAAAATAACACTTTTCAGACAAAGCTTGAGAGATTTTTCACTAACGAAACTTCCAGAGGACTCACTCGCAAAGCATGAAGGAAAGAAGGTGAGAAATATCATGTTTTTTTTTAATAGGTGCTAAGTTTTTTATAATGATATTCTTTCAATTAAATATTTCATAAGAAATAAAACTGATCTAAATCATCGGGAGTTAGAATTGTTGGAATGGGTGTTAACCAGGCGTTTCTTTTTCAAACAATTTTGCCTATGAGTTGCTGGTTTATGGGTAGCATTATCATTTGTATCAGATGCCAGACCATAAATTAGCAGTATAAAATTGCTAATCATCTCATTCTTGGCATTGCATTGCAGTGGGTCAAATCAAAGCATACTGCAGTCCATGAAATTTCAATCAAAATTATGATAATAAAACTTTAGAGTCCACAGTATAAACAACACAAATAAATAATTTTAGAAATTGTTTGACTTTTTAAATTTGATGTTCCATACTTCAGTAAAATGTTTGCTGATGCAATAAAGTTTCAGTCAAAGCTATAATCATGGTGATATTTTCTCCTTCAAGAAAACTAATTCTAATTTCCAGAAGAGAGAAAGGGAAAACGATTAGAGAAACTGTGTTTTAGAAAGAGAGAAAGGGAGAAAGAGAGAGAGAGAGAAAGAGAGAAAGAGAGAAAAGAAGGAAGGAAGGAAGGAAGGAAGGAAGGAAGAAGGAAAACAGAAAAGAAAAGATTTTGACATTAACAAACGACATGGACTTGGGCAAGTTAAAGAACTATTTAGAGTCTATTTTAAAACCAGTTCTGTGGAATGAGAAAATTTGACCATGTGCTCTCAAAATTCTTCTTCTGGATCAAAAATACAGTTCTATGGTTATATATGCTGGGAAACCCAAGTGACTTTGTGTTCCTACGCTATGGCCCTGCCCAAGAATGCAGGTTACAGGGTGGGTTGAGATGATCAGCGGTACCTGTAAGGTTGGAGGCCGGGAACCAAAGGTAGGAGAGAAGTGAGATAAGGCCAGTGATGGGGAATTAAGCTGAGTGATCTCTAAATAAAAATACCAGAAACTTCTCTTGCTAAAAAATATTGGTAGAGAGATGACCAAGTTGGAAAAGGATGGATAACCTAAATGAGAAGACTACAGAGAAGTCATGATCCACATTACCTTCTGCCCAGTGATACACTAGTTCACTTGAATATCCAGTAGGAAAGAATGATTGTAACTGAATTATGAGACCAAGTGAGACATATGCAAGAACACAACACCTGAATTCAGGACATGGCTTATTCTGGAAACACTGGTAACCAATGAGTGCCCCGTCGCAGAATCATCCACCACTGGCAGCTCAGATTATGCTCCCTCCCTCACTCCTTTCCCAGCAACGTTTACTTCTAAGTCTCTGAAGGCACTTTAGGAACAAATGCACAGTTCCCATGTTTCTGAGGAGGGAATGGTTTTATGGTTCATCACGACACCACAGACCAAACGCCCCCGGTAACAGTCCACGGGGATGGCATTTGTGTGACTCAGAGCAGATTCTGTGATCTCATACTTCGGTGAGATGAAGCCATGTTACTTAGTCACATTAGGATTATGAAATGATGTTCCTCAGCAAGGTAGATTATTTAGGAAGTAAATAAGGTTTCACACATTTGAAGAAATAACGGGGAAGGATCCCCCTGTTAACTAAGATGACAGGCTTGCTGCAGTTTACAGCCCCCGTGTGACACTTGGAAAAGACAGCAGACGCAGGTTCTGGAAAACAACTTTTGATGTGAGTCATGCACGTGATGGGAACCACTCAGTGAGGTAGAGACTCTCCAGGGAAAAGGCAACACTTGTTTTGCCCCTAATCCATCTCCCAATCATGGCCTTTAAGACACTGCCCTGGAAATGACCTAATAATAGTAGCAGGTGGAACCCTAGCTACTCCCCCAATCAGACCCTAACAAAGCTTGTCACCTTGCGCTAGACAGAGCTGGTGGCCTTTTCCGTGGTTCTAAGCATTCTTCTCCATATGATTTAAACTTCCATGCACATTTCAATGAATTAGGACAGTGCACACCTTATCATGGTCCTGACGACAGTAATTATAACAGCCATCACTAGTGGAAAGCTGAGCTGGCCCAGGCCCTTTGCACATACTATCTGGTCTCTCTCAGATCCAGCTGGCTACAGAGGGGACGTGTCCTGGTTTATTCTTCCCTATATAATAACACAGGCTCACCAGGGCAGCCTCTGTCCAGGCAGACCCTGGACAGCAGTACTTGCTCATAAGGAGAGAGGTGAAGTCTTTCATGTCCAGGAGTGAAACCCAGCATTAGGAAACCCTGCTGGGGGCAGCGCAACCAGATGCTCTGGTCTAACTTCATTAGGGCTGAAGCCAATGGTTTTTGATTTCAACTTTCTTACAGCTTCACCTTCTCCATTGGTTCTGAACATGGATTAGGGTGCAGGGAGCGTCATTACTTATGATTTAGAAGCCGACACTCACACAGATGCTGTGCGGTCATGGATGTGAGCTGCCCTGGGTCTCCCTTCAAGAGAGGACCTGCTGCTGGGAGTGAAGTCAGCTGACAGCATCCAGCGGCCACACTTCTGGGATCCCTGCAGCACGGTGTGCGTGCCACTTTCTCCCCAAGCTGCCTGCAGCCAGCGAGCCAGCAGGGGAAGGGGACCCCAGAGCCCAGCCATCCCTGCCCAATGCCAGACTCCTGCCATGTCCAGTCCTTGACAAGCACTGCGGACTGAGGCCCTTCCCAGCTCACCTGCCTCTTCTCCTCTTCCCCTTTCACCTGCTGCCCCCGCCCCTGCTCCTCCCCGCTTTATCCTTCACAAGCTTTCACCCAGTGTGTGTCCTGCACTTCTGCTTCGTCTTGGCGTGTCCTTCCCCAAAGACCCAAGCTGACGCCGTCAGTAGCATCATACTCTCCATCTCCCAGGGCATGAAGTGCGGCTCCAAGCAAGAAAGTAGGTGACATAAGTACACCCCCCTTTTAGGAGTTTATGCATACCCTTAGATTAGAGGCTCACATTTCAAAATACCTAAAAATAACATTTTAAATGAAAAATTTGCATGTCTTGTAAGCATACTAGTATTGTAAGTAAGAGAGAGCACCATTTCTTCATAAAACTGAGCCCAGTGGGGCCTGCCCATGCAATGGATAACTGCAAAGACACACTGGTTTCTAGAAAGGGGAAGAGAACACTGAAGACGGGAAGCATTTCCATCACCCAAGGTTTGATTCTGGACTCAGAATGTGTTCATGAGGAAATCGGATGGTACCAATAAGACAGGGAGACATGCACAGACCTGGACCGTCATCCTTACGTGACCTCAGGGCACCTAACTGGTAAGCACTACCCACAACTTCGCACTTTCCAAGAACGGAATGTCCATCACATTGAGAAAATAATTTTTCACATTTGAATATTACCTTCACAAATTAAACCTGAATCTGATTATTTTGTCTTCACATTCAGAGGACAGTAAACATATTCAGAAAGGATAAAGAATTGCCAGGTTACATTTGAATGCTTAGAAATATCTGAACGTGAGAGCCTAGATATAGTTTAAAAATTAAACAGACATTTCTTTTCACGGCATCATGTTTTTAAAGAAAGGAGGAACCAGACTTACCCTCGTTAGAGTCTTTGGGGCATTCTGGCTTCTTGGCTTTGCTCTTCTTGTGGGGTGGAGAGAGGTCTTTTGGCTCTAGCCCCTCTGGAAAGACAAAGATTCAATACGTTCCTATTTAAATATTTACTAGTAGGGTTCAAAATTACGTTCACACTTTAAACTTTTTGTTTTTGTTTTTTGTTTGTTTGTTTGTTTTAGTAAACCCACACATACAGTGAAGCTTAATTGCAGGTTTATCTGTCATCATGGCTGAGTTTTGCCAATTAACTTTGGCAAAGACATATGCTTCTCCAATGAACATGGACTTACACCTAGAGCTTAAGCGGAAACATTTTTTTATCATTAATCATTCACACAAATGTGAAGTCATAAGTGCTTTTTTTTTAAGTAAAAAATTCTCCATGAAACAACCATAAATTATTATTATTATTTTTCTCCAGGAGAGTTTAATTTGAAACTTCATGCATTAATTGACAGTTGTCATTGTGCAATTTTGTCTTAGTCCTCAAAGTAGCTGCAACTTTCTCTCTTTTGGGGACAGTGGATGAGGGGGGGTTTCAAATTAGCCTCCTTCTATTTAACAGATTTCCTTGGTAATCCAGATTCTTAACAACTTCTACATGCCCCTGATTAAATTATTATGCTTCCCATTTTTCTCAGTGTCCCACTCCCCACCAAGTCTATCCAAGGAGGCTAATAATTTAAATTCTGAAGACAGTTTAGGAAAAGTCTCTCTGAAACTCATCCCATTGGAATACTGGACACTTTGTTAGGCACTAGCTTTTATCTCCAGTCCTGATCTCTGTGGAGTTCCAAGCTTATGTCTTCAGTTGCCCACAGGGCATCTTGTTTTGCATCTGGACTGAAGTCTTCTGTTTGCCCGTGGAGATCCATGTTCCACCCTTCCCCTCCCCCAGCCCCCTGCACAGCACTCTGGGAAACTGGTCTCTCTGGACCACACCAACAAACTCCCCAGCAATCTGGCTTCCTATAGATTCAGCCAACGGGGAGCCCAGGGCATTTGTTTCCCAGACGACCAGTATCTTCAAGGGCTGACTGTCTCCCTCCATCTGAGGTCATGGCTCCTTTTGGGTGGCCTTCTCCTCATGGCCGTCTGTCTCCTGGGTCCTGTAACTACCACCTCCCCATTGTCCTTTCAAGGCCAGTATTTAACTGTGCCCCACTCTTCCCGGCCCTAATGACCTCCCTTTACTCAGCTCCCATCAGGCATTCAAACTTATGTAAACAATCCCATGAAGCATTTCAAACAACACAGCCAGAGCAACACTCTTGATGCCTGCAAACCTGTTCTCCCCACAGTATTCCACATCTCAAGAGAGGGTGTTATTGTCTACTCGGAAACTTAAGCCAATAAATGAGATATTATCCTTAATATTTCTCTTCAATTACTTTTCTAACAAAGCAGTCTCACCATGATAAGTCCCATTAGCTCTGCTCCAAAGTGTATCCCATGTTCATCCTCTATGCTCTTCCTTTGCAGTCATCATTCTAGTCCAAGCCAGCAGCCTCTCTTACCTGGGTTACTACAACAACCCTTTTGAATTCTAACTTCTGGCTGTCTAATCTCCCCATAATCCATTCTCCATGTAGCAGCCAGAGTTATCTTTTAAACATAAACCAGATCACGTTGCTGCCTGTTTAAAACCCATTGCTTTTAGAATAAGATCCAAATCCAGCTCTGTGGCTCAGGATATGGTACTTGAGCTCCACCTACCATATCAGTCTCATCTCTCACATGCTCCTTGGCTTTAGCTTTGTTAGCTCCCTTCAGTCATTTCTTCAGTTTGTTCTATACTGGTTCCTACCTCAGGACCTTTGCACCTGCTCCTCTTCTTTTCCTCTGACACACATACTCATATGTCTACCTCCTTCTCATTTTTTAATCTCAGATCAAATTCAGCCCCTGAAAAAGGCCTTCCCTGACTACTTAATCTGAAGGGATCCCACAAGGAAAATCTCTCTCAAACCCATCACCTGGTGTATCTGAAACTATCTTGTCCCCTTGTTTCTGTCTTTATTGTATGTCTCCCTCCTCAATCACCCCCTACCCTGAGAATGTAAGTTCCAGGAGAAAAGGGCACCTGTCTTTTCTAATCTCTCTTGGGTCACTGGTGTCTCGCACTGTCTTGAGAATTTCATTCTAAATTCTATTTCCCCTTCACCCAGGCCTTTCTTTAAAGCCTCGCTATAATGGGGTTGGTGTCTAATTCTCAGTCTCTTAGCAGCTGTTACCTATGCCAGGATTCTAAAACTACACTACAGAGTTATGGTGACTCATTTTTCTTTCCCCATTTATTATAAAAGGAACAGAACAAAACAAATGCATTTGATAGATGTGCTATTAAAAACCTTGGCATTATGGACTATAAAGGTTTTTGGGTGCTAGGTTAGCCTTTCTGTGGTTGCAACTCAGTCACATCTAAGGTCGTTACCACGACCGGGGTGAAAAATGTTGCCAACGACTACATTAGCAACTTTTCCAAATTTCTGTCACAGGTGTGAGATGGATGTTGACCCTTCGGAATAGGTTCAGTAAAAACAGAAATGAGATGCTTGGAACAGCTCACTAAGCACAGAGGCTGGGCTCAAAGGGATTTGTAAAATGAGCAGAGCAACACTTGCCATATCTCTGGGAGAAGATTCTAACACTTCCAGCCCTGACAGGCAACGTCTGTGCCTGGGACCGAGAGGGGCATTCCCAGTGCTGGGAGTGCGACTCCAAGCCAGCATTTCCTGAAAATGAGCTTTTGAGCATTAAATACTTAATTCTTGATTTTCCACCTAAATAGAAATTCTTGGGGAGTGGGCAAGATTTAAAAAGACATTTACTTGCCCACATTTTTGAGCTATTTACATACCCCAAAAGAGCTACTGCTGTGTTTCTGAGGAAGTTGCAGGGCGTTCCTGGGGTGGCCAGTGGGCATTTGCACACATTAGGTGTGAGCAGTTGTCTGTAATACCGTATAGGATCGCTTTATGATGCCCATGGGGACGCTCAGTTGAAAGCCACTGGTACGTAGGGCCTCTGGGCCCGTATTTCTGCTGTGGTTCAGCAGGGACAATTTTCCCTCTGGGCCTGGGGAAGCTGGAGGAACAGTCCTCAGAAGCACCCCAGGCTTCTCCTTGACAGAGTATCACAGTGTCTGTGTTGCCTCTGTTCCTGGCAGAGGCTGCAACGCTGGAGTTTTGCCCAGAGCGTGGTTTTGCCCGCCAAGGAGCTCAGCTGTGATCCTGACCGGCCACAAGGGCGGCTGGTTTTCTGTCCCTGGAGCTTGGGCTGGGGTCCACTTCAAGAGTGCCTGGTCTTGGACATGGAAGGCCGTGGGGAAACATTGACTATGCTAGGATTAAGAAAAAGAATTAAAGGACTTAAAAAGGATCGTAGGAATTTAGTCGGTTTCTACCACCTCCAGGGGGCAGAGCGTCTCCTTGAGAATGACCTTGTCTGATACCATCTGATACACTCCTGCCTCCCCTGACTATCTGAGTCTGGAGACCGGAGCACAGGAGTTAAGAATATGAGCTTTGGGGTTAGACCTACACACCTGGATTCCGTCTCTGCCACATAAGCAAGGAACTAATCCCCCTTAAGCCTTAGATATCACCAGTCCCTGCTTTTTAGAGTTGCTGCGTGTCTTAAGATTGAGTTCATGTATGTTGAGCGATCGGCACAAAGTGCATGCTCATTTAAAACCTGGCTCGGCAGAGGTGTGCTGGGGGTACTGGGGACAGCTTGCACCAGCTGACTGTTCCTCTCTCTCCTCAACTCATATGTTTGCTGGCCTCATGTTTGGTAGCTTGAACATGGTAGGTGTATTTATACCAAAGAAATCTGCAAACTCTTTAAATTTGCCCCCTCCCATCCCACCCAGAGTTACATTTCCTAGCATCTCCCTGGTATCTGATGTTCAAATTATTATTTATCAGCATTTGTTGACTTCTGATTCAACTAAACAGCACTTCACTAGTGTCCACTGTATTCTTAAAATCCCTCCAGCATTTCTACTTGCATGAGGACAAGACGTGATGTGGGGCAGAGGGCAGGCTGGCAGTGAATGGTCTTAGGAGGCTGAATCAGACTCTCAGGGACCAGCACATTGGAGTGAGGGACTGTGTGGAAGGCAGCCAGCTCACCAATACTCGGCAAGACCAGCTGGCCCTCCATGGACCCATCGGGCACAAAACCCACCGTGATTTCAGCACTGAGATCTCACGGGATGTAGAGCAGCTGTCCTGCTTGAGGGGCTCAGCGCCTCTGAGCCCCTGAGGGTGATGTGAGCAGCGGCAGCCGCCTGCTGGAGACAAACCTCCAGGACACTTGGAGGGACTGAAATCAGAAATGATGATCAAATTAAGGCCCCCAAAGCTCAAATGCTGACTCCAACCTTATGGGTTGTGCATTGGCATTAATAACGATTTCCCGGAAATCCCTCAGTGGTTCGGAGAGCTAGCTGCATCTCATTAAGAAGTCAACTCCCTTTGCCTAGAAATGTGTACTTATGTCACTTTAGGCAAATGATCCTTAGCAAAATAGGTCCCTGGAACTGGCTGAAAGGGCACTCCTCCCCGTGGCTGAAGGACACGCCAAGGATACTCATGTGAGCAGGATGCATGCAAAGTGCAAGCATTAATATTAACTTCCTGAAATTTCATCTAAGACAGGGTGACCACTTCAGGTCTTTTTTCAACATCTAGTTCTTTCAAATAACAAGATACCCTATGTGTGAGTTTAGCAATTTATATTTTAATTGAAATTTTGCCCTGGGCTTTATGTTTTACAAGAAGGAAGCAGAGTCCTTGTCTCCTGCTGAATTTTCTCAAAAGAAGACGCTGAGACAAAGGTTTGAGTGCAAGTACTTAATTTGACAGATAATCCCCGGGAAGCACCAGGGGGGAGCAGGGAAGTGAGACAGGAAAAGGGAGGGCAAGCACCACTTAGTGTGTTAATGAGAAAGTTCTGCTGCGGACAATCAGGGCTCAGCCCTGCTGGGGGCCTCGGGGTGAGGGCACAAAATCCTGCAATCCCGCGCCACACAATGCCAGGGAGCACCTGAAATCTGAGTGTGAAATACACACAAATTTTAAACACTCAGTGTGGAAAAAAGAAGAGGGTAAAATATCTAATATAATTTTTATATTGATTATATGTTGAAATGCTGATATTTTTGAGATATTATGTTACATAAAATATGAAGTTATTTTCACTTGTTTTTTCTACCTTTTTCAGCGTGACGACTCAAAAATATGAAATTACATGTGAAGCTCACGTTTGAGGCTCATGTTTTATTTCTACTGGGCAGCACTGGACTAGAACATGCCTGAGATGTGCCCTGAATGCGTGTTGATCAATAAACCCTTGGCCAGCCTCGGCAGAGCGCTGCTCCGGAGAAATTAACTTCCCTGGTATTTTGAGTTTCTTATCATCAACAGAGAAAAGCACTCAGCTGAGAGTCACCAGAACTTTCCTTAGACAGCTGTTGGTATTGTGAAACAGCAGTAAGGCCAGGGGGACGAGGCAGGGAACCGACAGCTGTGGCATCGTGCCCCCTCCACCTCCTGCACCCCTGCCCCTGACTTTCAGACCCTCCCTCTGCTTCTCATGCCCTCTGAATCCATGTCCCTGGGGAGACCACAGGAACAAAATCAGACAAGCTCAGACCAGACAAGAGTGGGAAGAAGCTACAATCATTGTTCCAGTGAACTGTAATGAAGGAAAGGAATGTGCATTACTCCTCCATCAAGAGAGTGGGAGGTCAGGCGAGGGAGAGAGGTTTAACTTTACAAGGAGAAGGATGCTCTTAACTAACACTTGCCCAAGGAGATTGTTTGTCTCATAATTGAAAGAGCTCCCTGTTCAGGGAGCTGCTCAGACCCAGGTTGGTAGTGATTTGTAGGGAGTTCTGGCAGCAAACGGGTGACACAAAATTAGGGCCTCCCTCTAAGATACCTAGTCCAATTTTGAAAACGGGCTCCATTTCATGCCTAGGACAGGAAGGCTACTGAAAAGAGGAACATGGAGCTTTCATCCCATAGAATTAAGTCCTAAACCTTCTAGTATCTTTTACATATGTTGAGTGAAAAAGGCAATCATCGATCGAGTGTTTACTATGTCAGATATGGTGTCCCATTTCATCCCCCCAGTAAGACTGCATGTAAGTGTTGTTGCCCCAGAGGTGTGAGCTGAGGCTTATAGAGAAAACTCTCACCCAAGGTCATTAAATGGAGAAGCCAGGATTGAATCCAGGCCTGCTGATCCATCATTCATTATCAAGTTCGTATTGGGCGGTGACCTTAGGCCAGAGCCGATGCTTTTAAGCACCAGAGTCCCCTCGTCAAACACTGGTCTTTCTTGAGGAGTAAGCATGCATCTTACTTTCTGATAATGAGAGCAATATATCATTATCTACAAAATGCATTTTCCAAAGACCATCTCAGCCGGTTTTCAGGCCCTACACACTGTGCAGAACCTCAGTGTTCCCCATCGGGAAACAGTCTACTCGCTCTTCCTCTGAGCCTGGCTAGGCGTGTGAATGACTGCTCCAGAGAAAAGAGCTCGGTGGAAGGAATCCCAGGGGATTCCTGAAGACTGGTCTTAAAACGGGTGTCAGATTAGTTCACTCACTTCGTCTAGGGAAACCACTTTGGAACCTGGCCGCTGGGAGGAAGCCCAGGTCACACAAGGAGGCCGTGCAAAGGTGTTTCAGAAAACCGCCCCAGCTCAGGTCTCAGCCCGACATGTGAGGGAACAAGTCCCCGGTGCTGAGTCTTTCTGGGGAGGCTCCAGATTTTGTGGAGCAGTGTTATCAAATCAGCCCTGCTGTGTTCCGTCCTGATCCACAGAACAGATCAACTTAATAAATAGATGTTTTAGCCACTCAGTCTTGGGGGTGATTTGCTACACACCTCTGTTAATTACAACATCATGTTCCATTTTCACCTTAGCTGTCAGGAAGCTCAAAGTCAAATTTAATGTTTAAATATAGTGACTGTGTTAGCTGTGAGACAGCACAGCACAACCACATCCTTATTCTATGAACGTGAGTGTACATTTCTATATTACTAGCCTTATTTTGTCTTTTTAAAAAATGTGACATGTACACAAACAGCAAAATGATCCTTGCCTATCCTCTAAGAATAAAATCATAAATTTAATACCTGAATCTTCCTTCATGTCCACTTCTTCTTCTTCATTATCATCTATTGAAAAATAGAAAAGACAAAAGAAAAACTCATATAAAAGCTAGAAACACCAGAATTCTCCTGTTTGACTAATAAAAAAAAAAGGAAAGAAAAAAAACTCAGTAGAAAAGGGAGAGTTAAATCATGTGTTTCTAAGTCTTATATTATCGTGCCAAATTAGGAAGAAAGTGAATACATTAGAGCACAATGTAACATCTGGGGTTTACATTTCCCTTAAGAAATATTACATATTTATCACAAACTTTATATGCAATAATTTGTTTTACTTATGAAAGTTACATGTGGTCACTTTGGTTATTTCAATTCCTAAAAAAAATTAGAAGCACAGATTTTACATGCCACACTTCCTGCATTCATTAAAGGTGTCTATGCTCATGTCAGGCATCTGAGAAATGCAAGCATCCCCATTTGGTGAGAGGCTGACACAATGTCCGGTCCCTGCCCTGCACCAGGGAAGCTCTTGTCTGCTACACCTTCAACCATGTACTTTCCAGTGCCCCCACCAGATGCCCCATCCCATTAAGCCCCCTCATCTCGCCTGCCAGTGTAAACCCCTTCAACCGGACACGGACGTGTGCTCCCCCTGCTCTCTAAATGGTGTGTCTGTTTCCTTGAACTCTTACGTGTTATCATCTCTTCTTGTTAAATGTGCTGCATATCCAGGCAGTGCCAATTCCTGTCCGATTTCCGTGTTTCCTCCTCTAGTGACATGATCGCAACCCAAATTCCAGCTCTCAGGGCCATCTGCCTTCCTGGTTTCTTGCTTCTTGACTGCTCTCCTCTTCTTCCCACTCCTGACTCCAAATCCTTTTCCATGTAGCTGCCAAAGCAATCTGAAAACACAGCCCTGATGTGGTTCCCAACCGCTCAGTGGCTCTTCTCTGCCTAATGAGAAAAGTCTAGACTCTGCCCTGACACTCAAGGCCAATGACGTCTGGTCCCAGCCACTTTTCTCCGTTTCAGCACCCTTGTTCCACTCCTGCTGCTGCCTGCCTGTGTGACAACACTTGACGCTTCCCTGTTTTCTAAGGTTTCCTTTAGGTTCCTCCACCTGCCTCAGTCCTGGAAGCAGCGCTTTTCCCCATCTCGATCCACACACATCCTTCCAGGCCAAGCTGAGGCACCTGCTCCACCCGAGTGTGAATGAATAGTGTTCTTTTTGGTACCTTATGTTTACTGCTTTGTGAGTATCGACCTTAAGGACCTCTGGGCTGAGATCTGCATTATGGTCCTCCACCTGCCTGTTTTCTAGATGTGTGATCTTGGAGACTTACCTAATATTCCTGAGTTTCAGGTGTATCAGCTGTAAAGTGGGATAATAATAGCGCCTCCTACATAGAATTGTTATGAGGATTAAATGAGATAATACCACCTAAAGCACTAGGACAGCTAAATATTCGCTATTATTACCATCAAACCCCACAGCCTCGTCACTTGTTGACCTGTCTGTCACCATGGGCCCATCTCCAGATTGTAAATTCTTCAAAGACAAAGACCATGTCTTGTGTTCCTCTATATCCCCTAGCATCTAATGCAATTGAGTGTACACTAGAATCAATAAAAAAATTTCTCCTAAATTCAGTTTTTGATTTTTAAAATTTTTTACTTTTCTCTGACTTTTTATTAGCCAAATTGGAAAATTCTGTTACTTTCTGAGTATCTGCTACATATTAGGAAGCATGTTTCTAGAAGATAGTTTGTAAACAGTGAGGGCTCAGTAAAGATTTGCAACTTCCTGGCCAAATTTATTCAATATGGCACTACGTGTTAATTATTAATGAAGATTAGCAATATACTAGTAGAAATGGAAAATGCATTTAGTTTGAGGTGTTAGAAAGTTTTTTTTCTATTGAAGTATAGTCAGTTTATAATGTTGTGTTAATTTCTGATGTACAGCAGCGATTCAGTTATATATATATATATTCCTTTTCATATTCTTTTCTATCATAGGCTATTAAAAGGTATTGAATATAGTTCCCTGTGCTATACAGTAGGACCTTGTTGTTTATAGATAGGTAATTCTTGATGAGTACAGCTAAGTTTTAAAGAAGTAAATTTTCTTCCATTCAGATTGTTAGAAACATTAGTGATTTTCTACATAATTTCTTTCTTTCCTCCTCCTTTCTGTCAACACAATTTTAGGAGGAAGAATAGCTATTTCTTAGAAATATGAATTTCTAACCAATTGATTTTCAAAATGCTTCACAGTAAACTTGTAACAGACTCTGTTGGAACTCAATATGTTTAAACAGAATTTTATTTTCCAGAACTGTCTAAAATATCTAGAACCATCTCTATGACAAAAGACTCTTTGGAATCTCAGAGCACAATGAAAAGAATCTCTACAGCTTCTACGGGAAAATAAAAGAAGTCAAAGATCTCTGTGATTCTTCCCCATGTAGCCAGTTGTCTTTCTAAAAACGTGCATTGGTAGCCCACAGCATACAAGGCTTAGGGGAGATAAAAACCTTACCAATAGTAAGAAAACGAAGACACGCAGATGCAGTCAAGCATACATCAGAGAGAAGGCAGTGCTGCTATGAAAGGTACAGAGGAAGCGTAGGTGCTCCCAGGCAGGGCTACTGGGGAAATGTGGCCTCAGAGCTGATGTTTGAACTTCATGGACTGCACTGATGGCAGCAGCCCCAGAATGTTCCCAAGGTGATGGAAGGTCAGACTTGAGGTGTTATTCATTCACTCATTCACTCATTTGTTCACATAGAAGTTCAGAGTATATCCAGGATCTATATTCTGACTGCTTGGGTTCACTGCCAGGCCAGACTATTCACAGCTGTGCAAATTTGGGCAAATTATGTAAACCTATACTGCAGCCTCCTCACCCGGAAAATGGGGATGATTAAAGTACCATTCTTCTAGAGTTGGTAATACACACAAGGTGTTTACACAGAGGGAACGTTCAGCCAATGCTGGCTATTACTGTTATCATGTCATTATCATCACTGCTTTTACTCCTTAACCATTTATTGACCGACACCAAGTGCCAGAACGATGCAAGGCCCTGGAGACACAAGGTGACACTCCTTTCCCTCAAAGAGCTTCCAAACAAGTGCGTAGTGTGGGAAAGTAAAACAACCATGAGAGGAGGAAGTAACAGATGTTCTGATGCAGGTGACCACAGATTCCACTGGGAAACAGGCAAGAGGCAGCTAAGTCAGAGAAAAGAACTATGGATGGTTTCCAGGAGAGGTGAGGCTTAAGCTAAGTCCCAAAGGGTGCGTTGGAGTTAGCTATGGGGAAATAAAAGCTGCAGTACATTTCCAGAAGATGTGGGTGCCCTGCCTACACTTGTTGTTCCTTGACACTTGAGTGGTTTGCCAGCCTGACTTCCAGGTACCAGGCTCTGGGTACCTTTGCCTGGAGCCCATTAGAAATGTCACAGAATTAACTCCCCTCCTCCTTCACAGAAGACAGCCTTTCAGAAATGACAGGATTTGCATGTAAGCTCCCTTGCTTCTCAGGTGCGTAACCCAGAAGCATGCTCTACGCTGTCTCCCAGAATCTCCCCAATCCCAGCCACGGGACAGCGCCTCAGTGGCTTAGTGGTGATGGACGTGAATCTTAACTTAACCATTACAGCCTCATTTCCTTCTTGGTCTTGCTCCTGCACTCCCCTGCTGGGGTTTCCCAGTATCATCTCCCAAATAAACAACTTCCACTTGAATTTTTGTTTCAAGTCTGCTTCTGGGAGGACTCAAACTAAGACAAGGGTTATCACCCTCCCATAGAGGGAAAAGCAACTAAAAACGCCTGGATAGCAATAGTCAAGATGCTTTTAAGGCAATAAGCTAGCTCTGAATGGCTGAAGGGAGAAGGTACAGGACGAACTATGGGTAAGGTGATCTGTTCTGGCTTGTTATTGAAGGATCTTCTGTGCTCCCTGCTGACTAGGATGGTTACTTTTATGTATCAGCACCACCGAAACATGGTGTGCCCAGACATTTGCCAAATGTTATTCTGGGTGTTTCTGTGAGGATGTTTCTGGATGAAATTAACATGTGACTCTGTAGATGGGGTAAAGCAGATTGCTCTCTCTAATGGGGCGGACCTCATCCAGTTTGTTTAAGGCTGACCTTCCCACGAGTAAGATGGAGCTCTTTCTGAGGGACGACCTTTGTGCTGGGACATTGAATCTTTTGTCCTTTTGAACTCAGACTGAAACATTGGCTCTTCCTGGGTCTCAAGACTGAAACTATGCCATCAGCTCTCCCAGTTCTCAGACCTTCAGACTCCTCTTGGAACTGCACCGCCAGCTCTCCTGGGTCCCCAGCTTGCCAGCTGCAGATCTTGTCAGCCTCCATAACTGTGGAAACTAACTCCTCATAACAAGCCTCTTTCCTTATACCTACTATTGGTTCTGCTTCTCTGGAGAATCTTGGTTAACACAGCATGTTGATGCATTTAAACTTTATCTCCCAAATTAAACAACTTTAAGCAGAGGAAGAGTAGAACATCTTTTGAGTGATAATATTTTTTTATGAGATAAATTTACTAAAAAGAAAAAAACACTAAAAAATACATGCCTTAATGTTTTGATATTTGTATTAAAATCAAGCAGAGTATTTGGTCTGCAAAGCATCTAATGTGCTGTTACTTATTAATGAAATCCACTTTAGTTCAACATTATTTTATGTAATGTGCTCACTTGAATCATATTTATACAACAAATTTCTAGCAAAAATTTTTTTCTAACAAAGCAGCGACTAGAAACAACATATAAGAGAAGATGAAAGTCTGTGGAGAAAAGAAGTCATGCCACTCAAAATCTGGAAGCAGTTAAGAGACTGAGGGAGCATGGGCAGAGAGCTGCCCTTCTTAACAGTTCTTCGAGCATCATGCAGCTTTGTTAGAGGACAAAAATAAACTAAATGGTTCTTAGCCAAAGTGATAACCATTTCAAAATAGAGAGCAATCCATCAGCTGGTATTGTTCTGTGTGTTCAGAAATGCCAACTCCAGAAACCTCCTTCCCTTCCAAGGTCGGGACCACCCAGAGACTAAGGCTCCACTCCATCCTAAGGGGCCTCTGATGTCAGTTTCATGGTGGATACAATTTTTATTCTCTACATCACTCTCTGTCAGGTTATCTACTTGAATTCTGCACAGAAAATACAAACATGACTAAAGTTCATATTTTGATCAAAAAACACGGATGAAAAACAACCAGTTTCCCATGAATAAGCAGTTTTCAGTAACAGCTGGCTGTGCACACTTCAGAAACTCCTTCCCAGGGAAGCATCTAAGCTACTTTAATGTCTATTGCCCGCACCTTCTTTTATGGGAGGCAGAGTTAATACGAAAGATTGCTGTCTTAAAGATACCTGTCTTTGGAGGAGGAGCGATTTCTTAGTAACAAATAGTCCCACACTTTGAAAAACAAAGTACACTAGGGGTTTTACAATGGCTTGGGATTTATCTTATTCCTTTACCTCGTGTTCCCATAATTAATGCAGTCTTTGGGGGAGAAGTAAAAAGAATGAGAACAGACTGCAAAACCCCACATTACCCCAGCCTGAAGTCTGGTCCCTGGGCCAGCAGCATCAGCAGCATTGGGCAACTTGTTAGAAAAGCAAATTCTCAGGTCCCGCGAAAGATCTACTGAATCAGAAGCTCTGGGGGAGGGACCCAGCTCCCTGTGTTTGAATAAGCCCTCCACGTGACGCTCATGCAAGCTGATCTTAAAAAGTACTATTTTGTGAGCTAGAGGGGAATCTTTCAAAACCAGGAGATGTCTTAAATCTTAGCTGTGTTCTCCTAGGGCAGTCTACCCAGGAAATAGAAATAAAAGCAAAAATAAACAAATGGGACCTAATTAAACTTATAAGCTTTTGCACAGCAAAGGAAACCAAAAGTGAAACAAAATGGGAGAAAATACAGAATAGGAGAAAATATTTATAAATGACTGACAAAGGTTTAATTTCCAGAATATATAAACAACTCACACAACTTAATAACAACAACAAAAACACATAACCTAATCCAAAAATGGGCAGAAGATCTAACAAGCAATTCTCCAGTGAAGACATACAAATGGCCAATAGGCACATAAAAAATGCTCAGTATTGCTAATTATCAGAGAAATGCAAATCAAAACTACAATGAGATATCACTTCATACCAGTCAGAATGGCCATCATTCAAAAGTCCACAAACAATAAATGCTGGAGAGGGTGTGGAGAAAAGGGAACCCTCCTACACTGCTGGGGGAATTGCAGTTTGGTGCAGCCATTATGGAAAACAGTATGGAGATTTCTCAAAAAATTAAAAATACACTTACTATATGATCTGGCAATCCCACTCCTGGGCATATATCTGGAGGGAACTCTAATTCCAAAAAATACATGCACCTCAGTGTTCACAGCAGCACTATTTACAAAAGCCAAGACATGGAAGCAACCTAAATGTCCATCAACAGAGGACTAGATAAAGAAGTTGTGGTATATTTATACAGTGGAATGCTACTCAGCCATGAAAAGGAATAAAATAATGCCATTTGCAGGAACATGGATGGACCTGGAGATCATTTTTCTAAGCAAAGTAAGCCAGAAAGAAAGAAAAATATCATATGATATGACTCATATGTGGAATCTGAAAAAAATAAAAGAAAAAAGAGGACACTAACAAACTCATCAACAAAACAGGAACAGACTCACAGACATAAAAAATCTTATGGTTACCAAGGGGAAAGGGGGTGGGAAGGGATAAATTTGGGAGTTTGAGATTTGCAATTGTTAACCACCATATATAAAAATAGATAAAAAACAAATTTCTTCTTTATAGCACAGGGAACTATATTTAATATCTTATAATAATCTTTAATGAAAAAGCACATGAAAATGAATATATGTATGTATGTGCATGACTGGGACATTGTGCTGTATACTAGAAACTGACACAATGTAACTGACTATATTTCAATAAAAAATAAATTAAAAAAAATAGGCGATATCCCACTCTATATCCAAGTTGAATACAGATGGATGTCTAAGCAGCACTGAGTTGCTGGGATTAAGGAAGACTTATTCTCATTTTTAGATGTATGCTTTCTCTATGCTTAAAGTCACCCAGTTATCATGTGGCTGGATAGCATGGTTATCATGGTCCGTGGCCAGGACCCTTAGAGTGGCTAAGGGACGTGTTCATGTGTGGAGCCCAGCTCTAGCTTCAAAGAGGCCTCTGGGATGCATGGAAAAAGGAGGAGTGGGTTACAAAGGAAAAAGTTACCACTGTGGGCTATTAAGGCAGTCTCTGCATGCCCAAGGGGGGAAAACCAAAACGACAGGCACTTGAAATAGATCATACAATATCCTTGTCAAAATTTCAGTGACTCCCACACAGACAGGCAAGTCTGTCAAGCGGAGCAATCACAGTGATCTTCTCCCTTTTATTTCGTGTGCTCCCAAGTCCTCTCTCTTTAGGCTTAATTTCATACCCCAGGCTTCTTCTGTATCCCTTATCTTTTCAATAATGCATTACCCAGGGCTTCTAGGAGCAATTTGCATTCGCAGAGAAAGGAAATATCATTAGCAAGAATAAAGTGCTCTAAGCTTTTGAGGGTTTCCATGAAGTAGGGCAGATACTCGTTTCCTCATGGCTTCTTGGGAAACTTGACAAATCAGAAATTCTAAGTGAAGAATGACTGATAAAGAGGAAGTCCTCACAGAGTGGGGCTCTTGCCATTAAGTTGAAAACCAGGACCCTCTGAATCTAACAAATTGCTAAATCTATTTTCTGCAAGGTGGTTGAGAGGGCGAGGAGAAATAATAATAATAAAAAAAAAAAAGCCACACTTTTTTTTTCTTTCTTTTTTTCCTCCCAACTGGTTTTTGGTCAAGAGGAACACTCAAGCCTCATTAATTTATAAATAAATCAATAAAAGGCACTGCTTAGAAAACATCACGGTTCTGCTGCTTTTGGCTTGACCAACTAGATGCATGATGGTACCTGCCAGTTACTGAGATCAGGGTTCGTGGGGAGCAGATGGAGTTGGGGAGATTTTGGATTTCATCTTAGTTGTGTTGAGTTGGAGATGGCTGAGGAATTCCCCGCCAGAGATGGCGGTGTGCAGTGAGGGTACCAGAGTGGACTGGCAGGAAGAGAAGTGGAGAACAGAATGGTCAACAGGATAAAGGCGGCCAGTCTGGTAAGATAAAGGCTGCCAAGGGTCACGTGGAGCCGTCATCAAATGTGCACGGGTTTCAGTAACCGCGCTCCACTCACCAAAGAGGTTCTGATAACCTCAGCAAGGACAGTGGTGGTAGCAGGGCAGGGGTCGTTGCATGACTGCTAGAATTACAGAGTGAACAGCAAGGGAAGGAGACAGACAGCTCTTCAAAGACATGTGGCTGAGCGTAGACGTTAGGTCCATACGTAAAGTGGAATATAGGCTGGAGGATTTTCATCTACTCTATTGTTGACTTTTATGTTTATTCTGATTTCTGTGTTCTATTAGGAATTATTTCATTCATATACTATTCCTCTAAAGTTATTATTATTTTTTTTCCTGTTTGCCTCAATGTTTTCTGTAGAACAGAAACCAGTCTACCCAGGATGTTCCAAGGATCTTTCAAAAGCACCTTGTAGGGGTCTTTGTAAAGATGCCTCCAGCATCCTCCCTTCTCCCAGGAGCATTTTGTCTTATCTCTGTTTGATCAGAACTTCCTAATGAGATCAAACTCTGCTTCGTCAAGGCTTGTGCCCCCAGGTCTCTATTTGTTCTGCTGTTTATCAGCACTTGCCACACACCTGCCACATCCCCCCCCCCCCCCCCGCCATTTGAAGAGACAGATTGCTTTCTGTCTCTGCCTGCTGCTTGTTCCAGCATTCAGGTTGCTTGGTTACAGCAACACTTCACTGGATTTTCATTGAAGGCAAAATGTGTTTGTAGCTTTTGAGGCCCATCAAGTGGAAATGGTTAGCACCCATTTCCTAAGAAGGCAGTCAACTCATTTATGTCACGTTATAGAGAGCACGTCTTGTCTAATTCTAAGCATCGATGTGATCCACACATTAAAAGGGTACAAATGCACACAAAAGTGCCAAGTCCCTGTAAATATTCATAATTAAAGAAAATTGTGAATTTTTTCACTCTGTAGATTTTTCTATACACTATATGTGCCATTTGAAAAACAAACAAACTGTACAATTCAGAGTGGGTAAACAGTTTTTCTTGTGTTTCTTTTACTTAGTCAACGACAACTGATGGATTAGTTTACTGGTGCTTCTGCCACACATTTCTACACACTTAGTGCTTAAAACAACACAACTGTATTACCTTACAGCTCTGTAGGTCAGAAGCCCCATGTGGATGTAACTGGGCTAAAATCAAGATGCTGGCCGGGCTGCATTCCTTTCCGGAGGCCCAGGGGAGATCTGATTCTTTAACTTTCTAGCCGCTGGAGGCCACCCACAGTCCTCAGCTTGTGGCCTCCTCTTTCCATCTTCAAAGCCAGCAATGTTGCATCTCTGAACATTTTCCCGCAGGCATGTCTCCCTGACTCTCTTCTTCTGCCTGCGCTGCCTCCCTCTTCCAGTTTTTAAGGACTTTTGTGATTCCATTGGCCCACTCCGATAATCCAGGATGTCATCCCTATTTTAAGATGAGCTCATCAGAAGCCTTAATTTCAACTTATTTCCTCCTTGTGATGTAATGTAACATGTTCTCAGATTCTGGAGTTTAAGGTATCTTTGGGGGGTTTAAAGCATCTTTCGTTCTACCACACTTCGCAAATCAGAAAGTAAACTGCTTTGCATAGAAAGTGTCTGAGGAATAGATCTAAGAAATAAAGTGATTTCCTACGGGATCAAGTACATAGGCTTAAAATCAAAGTCTTCGAGTTTTTTGTTTTTCAACTTCATTCTCTTGTATTAGAAAGAATTTCTTTTTTCTTTCTTTTTTTTTTTTAACTTTGATTCCTTTCTTCTTCCATCTCCACTCCCTTCCTTCATTCCATTCTTTATTTTTTTTCTTTTTTTATATTTTCTTTCATCTTTTGTCTTTATTTCTACCTTTCCTCATTATTCTGGTTATAAAAGAATAATATCAAAAATGACAAATGACAAACTGGGGAACTATTTGCAACATACATTTGAAACGATTAATGATTTTAATATACAAATAGTTCTTACATATCAATAAAAAATATAGTCAGTAAAAAGAGATAAACGCCTGCTATTAATGAGACTCCTGTTTATGATTCTCTGTTACACCGCCCCCAAAGAACTAAGATGATCAGGTTGCTTAGTGAGAAGTGTCAGTGTTTATATTTTTGACTCTGGGAATGGTGCCCCCTGCATTTGTTCAGTACATGGTATTCACCCGCAGGGCTGCAAACACTGTGGCGGATCTGACAGTTACTATCAGAAGCGTCTTGATTTTGTATGCATTTTGAAAAACTAACACTTCCTTCTAGAAAAGTATTCTTAAAAAATTGTGGATGTGTACCAATATTTACCTATAAAGATGTTTTCCTGTAAGTGTTGTTCATCAACAAACAGAGAATAATCCGCAATGATAATTTCACAGTTCAACAATTTGGTTTTGGGTGAACATTGGGTCCATTAAGATTATATTATGAAAGAATATATAATGACAAGAAAAACTGTTCCTGACTTGTGGTACGTGACACACAGCAGGTTATAAGACTGCACTTGTGGTTGTTTTCATTTATCATTTTAAAAGACCTGAAGGATAAACAACAAAATCTAATTTATCTCTGAGCTGCAGGATAAAAGATGGTTTGTATTTTCTTCTTTTGGATTCTGTCTTTTACTACAAATCTGTACTACCTTTATATAAGAAGTTATACATATGTATTTGTTTGGTTATATATATTTTTAAGAAGTTACATATATATTTTAAAAGATGGTCACAATAATTGAAATAACTCCTTTAAAATTATAATAAGAAATAAACATGCCTATTTTGAAATTTAAGATCCTTGGTCTAGACACCTTTCTGTATATTTATTTACATTTTTATTCATTCTATTTGGAAAAGTTCCCTTACTGTGTTTGCACACAACAAAACTGAAGTGTGGAAAAGATCAAACAAAATGGACAAAGTCACGTGGTTCTAAGATGGTTGCAAGAGGAACATAAGTTATTTATTAGGATGACAAATCCAGGGGTTTTCCCCCCACAAAAAGGTGGTTTTGACTATGTACCAAACTCTTCATGAGTCACTGGTTATGTTTTCCAGATCTTCACCACCCTTGTCACCCACATTGTCTTCAAGTTTTGTCTTCTGATCATTGGGCTGACGTGGCAAGAGTGAAGCAGACCTTAGCAGATCATGGCACCTTGTGCTTCATTCGCATTTTTGGGAAGCTGGTGACTGGGGAGTGATACAAGGAGGCAGGAAAGAGGACGTGTGGATTACTACAAAGAGATGGCATACAGCCTTTTCAGCAGAAAGCCTAGTTTCCAACCACTGTCCGCACTGTCAGGACTGCTGTGGGGGAGCACTGCACAGCAGAAAGGATCTGAGGTCAGAGATACCCAGCTATGTGACGCTGGGCAATTTACTGAGTTTTCTGCAGCCTCTGCTCATTACCATCCTAATAAAAGCAGATGATGGACCGACTCCACAGGGTTACGGTTGGGAGGCCAGTCTCTTAGCTAGAACTGAATTAATCCTTCTTAAATACAGGATCTATCATGTTCCTCTCCCACTAAAAGGCTGACCTTTAGGCCCAGCTGCTTCCTAAGTGGTGACAAGTATCAGTACTTCCCAGTCAAGGACTCACAAGCTGGATACACACATCCTACTTATCTCACAGACTCTCCCACCTCAACTGGCCTCCTTCCTCTGCGTCACTCACACAACATTCAGCATCACTTCTCTGCTCCTGCTCATGCTTGAAAGGTCGCTGCAAGTGCCACATTCTTCGTGAAACTTAAGCATCCTTGTCCTCATATGTGTTTGCCTCAGAATTCCTGGTACTCTGTCTGTCTCAGTTCAGTGCTGGATAATTTGCTGACATTGTTTTCCAACTTTTCTGTGTAATGCTTGTCACTTCCGGCATCTTATAAGAACTGTATTTTAAATGCAGCAGTGATCAAAGGATTGGCCACATAGTAGGCATGTAATTACAATGATGGATGAGAAAAACTTTAAAAAAAAATCAGTGAAAAGGGGGGATGAAGGAGAGGCAGGGTGAATGCAGTCATTCTGCAGTACTGAGGGAAGTTGGCTCTAGGACCTCAAATAGATACCAAAACCCACAGACGCCAAAGTCCTTTATATAAAATGGTGTATTACTTGCATATAACCTAGGCATGTCCTCCAATAGACTTAATCATCCTTAAGTTATCATCCTTAAGTTACCGATAATACCCAGGACAATGTAAATGCTATATAAATGGTTGCCAGTGCACAGCAAATTCAAGTTTTACTTTAAGGGATTTTCTGAATTTTTTTTTCATATTTTCAATCCATGATTGTTGACTCTACAGATGTGGAATGCATGGATGTGAAGGACTGACTGCACTTTCTCTTGTTAGCTTTTGAAGAACAGATTCAGGTAAAAGGTTTTAAAAAAAATCATGTCCGTTTTTCAGAGGATATAATTTTAGAACAATATTTCTGGAGAAGTATTCTTTCCTCATGATGAAACGTGAAAAATATATGAAAAGAATGGCTATACCTTCATCCAGCTATGTTAACAATACTTACAACATCTGGGGGAAAAAAAGACTTTTCACCTGAAGTTTTGGTGAAACAGTGTTTGAGCTTAAGCTCATCGCAGTTTTTAATTTAATAAACATTATATATTTAGAAATTTTCCCGATTATGGAAGTACAATAGAATATCATAAATGGTCTCTGTTCTCCACAAACTTTATCTTTTCATTGGTGAGACAAGACAGAGGTCAAAAAAGAAATCATAATATAAAAAGCAAGCTGGAGCTACCTTGCAAGAGTGTATGTAATTTAGACAGAAATAAATGACAGAAATTCATGGTCAGGAAAATTAATGAACAATCTATTTGTATCAATACAATTTAATTCATGTTTGGAAGACCATAAGGAGGTCAAAATAACTGAAACCTGACTGAGAAGATTCTTGATTTGTTTTGTTTAGAAAATAATAAGCCTATATTAAAAGATAAGACAATTCTCCCCAAAATCTATATTTTGGATTTTCTTTATGGTCAGTTATGCCTAAGAAGGGAAAAAAAGCACAAAACCTAAATATGTCTGCAAATGCAAATAAAATAAATTAATAATATATCTATCAATATTTGAACAAAACTTAGGCAATTTAGCCAGCCACTATGATCTGTTTAAATATTTAACAGGTTGCCAAGGTAGAATTCTCAAACTTGACTTATGTTTTGACTTTTTCATTCAAATGGTTGTGTTATGTACAACAAAGAAAATCTATATTTAAGGTCAAAAAGCATCTCTAGTAAGGTCTATAATTTACAAACTTATTTATAAGTCCTATATGCATTCATTTTGTCTAATACTAATTTAACACTTGTCATACATGTGTTTCTATATGTGTGTACCATTTCCCAAGCTCATTTCTAGGGTGCTGAATAGTTTTGCAACTGAATAAAGTTTATCATTTTATATTATACTTGAGAAGTGACCCCCAAATATTAGCAGTTTGAATGGCTCATGATTTTGCAGTATCTATCAAGAACAGAGAAAAAAAATCACTCTCTTTTCTATGAGGTTTTCTCAAATAGTTTTTGAGTCACACTTGTAAACACTAAAGAAATTTTCTGTCTAAAGCAAATCTTCCTCTGAGAGACAAGTGGCAGGTTTGAGATGAGCATATCTTCCTGGAATCATTTTCCTCTTAGCGGCTTCCTCAGCTACCTACTATTTGAAAGACATATTTTAATCACATTAACAAGCCTACATTACTATTGTATATAATATATATTATATATATATATATATGTACATATATATAAGAAATTATGCATGAGCCTACATTACTATTGTGTATAAGCTATCTAAATTTCCTACCTGGGAAAAAATATGACAAATCTAACTGCTTTCAGGGTCAAAACATAAAGAGAATATGGATAATTTTTTTAGTCATAATTGTTTCCATTGTGAATGAGTCAGTTGAGCTTGGATACCAGCAGGGGATTGAAGCCTTCTAATATCAAATATATTTGTAAGATCACAAGGTAATTTTATCAACCAATGGTTACTAAACCAATGGTCCGTGATAAAAGTGAAAACTTTTAGACAAAGAAGTAATAAACTTTGCTTGAAATACGTAGAGAGAATAATTGGTGAATTCATTCTTCCTGGCTCTGTATATAGCCTTTACCACCACACTTAATCATTAGGTGTATAAAACCTAAATAACATTTAATCACATTTTCTGAGACTATTACACTAGATTTCCTGGGTAACAGTAGATGAATGATACCAGGAGTGGGTTCAGGCTGGGACAACCAGGCAGTTGGTGGGTAACAGAAGTCAACACATAGACATCTGTGGGTACAGAGTGAATGAGGCAAGGGCAAAGTCTAGACCAGGGGAGGGTCATGAGTCAGGGAAGCCAGAGGTCAGGCTGAGAGCATGCGTTCCAAATCCAGCTAGATAGATAAGCTTGGGTAAGACATCCACAGGCAGAGATAAACCCAATCCAAAGGCAAAGTTTGCCTATGGGAAGAGAGAAATGGTTACAGAAGAACAGAGTTTCTCGACTTCTGCACTGTTGACATCTGTGGCTGGACAGTTCTTTACCGTGCGAGGCTGTCCTGTGCATCACAGGATAATTAGCCCCACACCTGGCATCTGGGGAGATGCCAGGAGCCCCTTCTTTCCTCCATATGTGAAAAACAAAAATGTCTCAAAATGTTCTCTGAAGGGCAAATTCACCCTTAACTGAGAAGCCCTGCAGTAAACAAATGTGGGCTTTCCCTGAAGTGGGGGAGGGAGGCGGTTTCACCATGATCTCTCTCAGGTTTCCAATGTCAGGATTCTTTGATACAGTTTCAAAACTAAATTTGACACTGTTCTTATGAGGAAAGTTAAAATCCCTCAATTCTCTATTAGAACTTAGATTCTGATAAAAATATAGACTTCCATATTTGAGACCAGAAATTGTGTGTGTGTGTTTTTTTAACATGAGGTGAAAATAACACAAAATAAATCCTACGCACTGAAAAATACAAAACTCTTATGTAAAGAATAAAGAGATTTCTGAGTTGAATCATACAAATATTATTTGCTGTAGGCTATGCAATGATGCACTATAACTATAGACTATTTGCAACCAAAGTGTATGGCAATTCCACAAAGCTGCCACAGCAGACTTCCAAATAATTCATCTGGAAAGGAGAAGTTATATGTGCTTCACCCACAGAAGGATAAAAAAACTGTTGAAAAAAATTGTTGCTGGTGTCTTTCTTCTGAGGTTCCTACTTCATTACTATGACGGACCCTGTTATGGGCTAAGTGTGTCCCCGCCCAAATTCAATATGCTGAAGCCATAACCCTCAGTCCCTCAGAATGTGACTATCTGGATTCAGGGTTTTAAAGAAGTAATTAAGTTAAGATGGGATCATTGCAGTGGATCCTGACCCAGTATGACTAGTGCCCTTGCAAGAGGGGGAGATCGAGACAAGGAGGCAGACTGAGGGAAGACCACGCTGAGACACAGGGTGAAGATGGTCGTCTCCGAGCCAAGGACAGAGGCCTCAGGATAAACCAACCCCGTGTACACCTTGATTCTGAACTTCTGGCCTCCAGAATTGTGAGAAAGTAAACTTCAGTCGTCTGAGCCATCCAGTCTATGGCACTTGGTTATGTCAGCCCTGGGTTACTTCTACAGGCACTTTTCTGTCTTCTCCCGTGGTCCTTTTGGCTTCCTGGTGACACTGACCTGCAGATAATAGCACCGCACCACCGGGATGATTTGCACAGAATTTGATTCTGAGGTCTCTGATAAAGTACCAATTTGACTCATCTTAGAAAATGTTTCATGATGAAATTTACAGATAGGAAAAGAAAGAGAAGCGTGGCAGCTTTGAAAAGTGATGGACATCAGGTGAAACTAGGAAGACTTCGTCGATGCTCCAAATGCATCCTAGAATTTGACCCCAGCCTTCTCTGAAGATGCTCTCACCACCTGTGCGATGACGATACCATCCTCAATTTTAAAACATAGCCCTGTTATCTCCTAACCATCTGCTTCACTTTTCTAAAGTGTGCATCATTTTCCATACTGAAGAAGTAAGGTTGATGCGGTGGCAACTTTCGTAGAGTCATTGTGAAGATGAACTGGTTTAGCCCATGTATCTGATGGCTAATAGAAGGAATCCGTGAGTGTTAGCTATGATTTCCATTAGTAACATTCGGTAATAGTTACTATGCATGTGTTATATTATATTACGTATTATATTACATATATTATTATTATGATCATTTCTGGTCTAACTTTTATTGTTTTCTCACACATTCGGTCTTAGATTCTCAATTATGAAATTTACAGACATGGGAATAAAGTACCCCAAAACACAGATATTTGGTTTGATATAAAAATAACTTTTTTTTCTAAACTACAATCATTACTGCATTGGGAAGGGTTAAGAAGACTAGTCAGAGATACTCTGCAGTCAGTCTAGGGGGAATTATGGCAAGTCAGAAAAGTTGCATTCTAATCAAAGGTGGTATGGTAATGAATTAAGCATAAATTCAAATTATGGACAGTTAATGCATATCATCTATATTAGCAGTCACATATTCCATTAGAAGTCACCTTTATTTCATTTTGCATATTTAGAATTTACAAATGGCTGATGCCTCAGCATTGCAGAAATACTCAACGATGTTGGTGGATTTTGACATTTAGTTTAAGAATGTACTTACTATTATAAATACGCACTGGAAATAATTTCATGAGCACGGCATGATTCAAAGCATTGATGTGAAACTGAGGACGATTTTATTATTATTTCACTCACTCGAGTGCTAAGATGCATTTTGGATGTATTTAAAGTAGCAATTTTCAAACAATAATTTATTTGCATAGTTATTAATACATTCTAGACCACTAAAACTGTCCCATTTTTAAAACTTGTAGTATGATTTTTGGCTTTGCATCATTGCAAACAACTGCAGGTGGATAGATTTGTTTTAATAGCAATGGACCATATTTATGCAATTATTTTAAGCCATATGTCGGAGTGAAAACAAGTTTTCATTTCAGAAGACATAAAAATGAATATGATGTCATTATTTCCAAGCATATCAAGGAATCCAAAATTTATAAAACTTTATCAATTATGTTGTGATACTGGCAAGACACAATCACTCACCATAGCAAGTTGCATTTCTTACATGAATGTGCACTTTTTTTCAAATACTTAAAAATGCAGAAATCCAGCCACAATCTGCTCACTGTGATTATGTAGAACATAAAGAGAAAAGATGGAACAAGGGGACTGAGACAGAAAAAACCATCAGATTATAGGGAGGAGAATCTACTAAATTCAACTCACATCAACATCTATTTGCTGAACAGCTATTATGCACTTTAGATTCTGTAAAACACAGGACTGCTTTAAAAGATGAATAAAAATGAGACAAGGAGGGGAAGGAGGAAAAAGAGAAAGAGAAGGGATGAGAAAAAAGATCACAACCAAGATTCTTTCATCACATGGTAGTCTTTCTGGATTTATGTTATGGTCCAGTTAGGAAAATACTGTAAATGCCCAAATTTAATACACTTAGCAGATTCACCTTTCAATTATAAAATTAGAGAAGAGTTCCAACTACCCAGGAGGACGTAGCCCATTTTGATCATGAGCACAGAGTTGAACATCTCCATCCGTTTGCTGTAGCTGTTCCGTAGCTTTGCGTCCTAGTGATCTGCAGGCGGGTGGAGCATCCTCTCTGTTGTGGGGCTCTGATAGGCTGCCTAAGAGGGTGAATGTGCACCGGCATCCTTAATTTGCTCCTTCCTGCCTACCAGAGTCACCAGCTATGTGAAAAGCCACTTTAGACAGACATGAAAACCTCAAAAGAAATCTCTCTGAAAGGCAGGCAACAACAATGCTCAGAGTAGCTTGAAATTTCTTGGAAGCCATCCTTTACCATGGCTGAAGAAAGTGCTTAGGGCAACTTTAATGGCATCATAAAAATAACAAGGTATTAAAGGAGCCTCAGCCATTCACAGGCTGGGAGAGGGACCGCGGGAGAGGGGCACTATTCAAATGAACCAAGTACAGTTGATGGCATATTCAATCGACATGAATCAATTACTCAAGGTTCTTTGAGAACCCTGAGGTTTCTCTTACTTTCCAAAAAGAAGTGTGAAATAAGATGAATGACCTTTCTCAGATTGCCCTAGAAAGGACTGCTATCCTCACTGCAATTTGGGTGGAGAAAATTCGGGAGAAGAGGGATGGAATGCAAGAACAGTTTGAACTGTAACAACAAATATAAATGGGCTTCTTACAATTTGCAACACGTTTAGCACAGTGGATGCAGGCACAGGCCTGGACAACTCACAAGTGTGGGGAAGCAAACAAGGACTGTGTAATTTAGGGTGAGAGGAAATGCTCTTTGGTCCAGCCTTCCCTTTTGATGTGAGGAACTGATACTCAAGAGATGAAATGACTTCCCCAAGACAACACAGTGACCTGGGAGCAGAAAGAAGTCAAGAGCCTCGGTTTCCCATCACCTCCTTTAGATCTTAAAAACTAAGAAACGAGTTGCCGGGTGTGACTGGTGTACAGAAATCACATTTGTAACATTCTGTTAAGAGGCAAAACAATGTAGTAGACATATAAGTGATGCCTTCACTTCTTCAACCCCCCAATGCCAAAGGAAACAAATTGCTTTACTCACCTGTAGGGAAAAACTCGCTCATTTTCTTTTTGTAGATTTTGAAGTCGACTTCTAGGAAGACACAGAAGATGATCCGATCCACCTAGAGGCAAACGACAGATACTCAGAGTGAAAGGAAATATAGCAACTGCCTGCCCAGGACATGATCTTAGAACAAAAAACAAACAGAAGAGCCTCCCACACTCTACTGCTAACTGCATGACAGCACCGAGTGAAGTTCAAGTGTGTGTGTATGTGTGCACCTTTTATGTAAATAAACCCATGGGCAATTTGATGGAACAATGTCATATAAATCAAATAAGAAATAATAAATGACAATAAGCCACTTTGCAGCAAGCTGTAAATAAGATCTGAGATTCCAACAGGACATCTAGACTTCATGTTCTATAAAACAGCCACACGAGAAGCGTACAGCGGAATGACAATAAAGCATGTCAGTAAACGAAGAGCTCTTGGTCCTACGCTTGTTAGACAGATATGTTTATTGAACCTGTTAGTATTTGAACATGGCCTAAAAGGCTTCACACAGTGTAATTTGCATGTAGTCACTTGTTTTTAGCTTTACACACTTGGAAATGCAGCAGAAATAAAATATAATTAGTTGACAGTACATGAGGTCAATATAACTTTAATCTAGCAGGTTATTACTGAATAAGTAAATGCCACTTCAAAAGTAAAATGTGTGCACAGTCTCCTTCCTCTGTTTTCAGAGCTCCTGCATGTAAAGAGTTTCTTCGAGACGTTCAGAGAGTAATATGGTAAACAGAGAAGAGAGATGAAGTACACGTACTAGCTATTCAATATCTGATATTAAATCAGTGACTCAGTTTTGGGTCCTGAAAACAAACTCCCCTTCAGTTCCTTTATTTTAACAATGCACAAAAAGTTAAAATGACTCCACATCCATCAAACTGCAACTGGCAATTGAACAGAACATCAAGTGAGGCATTTCTCCCGGCCGCAGGGAACAGAAGTGGGGTATGCACAGGGCAGGACAGGGAGGAACCCAAGTGGATGTCATCCACCCAGCCCTTCAGCTCTCTCAGCCTGCAGGGAACAGAGTGACATGAGCCAAGACCCAAAGTTCCCAGCATGAGAGAAGATCTGCAGGGGTGGGAAGGGGAGACGGAGGGTTAGGACACGAGGAATCAGCGGGGGTCCCTGACGGAAGCTCAGAGATGCAGCACAAGTCAAAATGCCCATCTAGTTAGACCGCCTGCTGGCCAGTTACTGGGCTTCTAAGGTATAATTGTCAAGACCATGCAGCCCCAGTCACTGTTCCCACTGCACGGATCATGAGAGAAAGCACATGGACTTCAGAAATACATGGACCCCAGTGCAAACAACTCTATTTTTTTTTCCCTGTATTCACTTGAGTTTCTGGTGTCTGGTCCTGTCTGCATGGCAGTTAACATTTCCTACACATGCAAAAACTGTCACCATCAACTCACTCTCTAGGTGAACCATAAATTGAGTTGAATAAGTGATTAACCATCTGTGCAATACGGAATGCTCGCCTCCACTCTCCTTAGGGTGTGCTTGTGCCCCACGGCTAGAGATAAGACTCATAATGTTGAGCAATAGAGCTGAGTTACAAAAGGGCTTATACCCAACAATACTTATACACAAAGTTTAAAGCACAAAGACACAGAGTGTAGGATTCACTTGTAAGCACTAGAAAGGTCACCCGTGAACTTCAGAGGATGATGACTTCTGGGGAGGGAGGGAAGGTTGCATGATGAATAGGTAAGGCTTTAACTGAATAGTTAATACATTATTTACTTAAGAAAAAAGAGATTCAAGAAAAAATATTGCAAATGGGTAATAGCTGTTAACTACGGGGGCCAGTACGTGGCTATCACGTTATGCTCTATACTTTTCTGCACATATGAAATACTTCATAATTAAAAGTTCCAACATTAAAAATAAGATTCTCTGTTCGACATACACTACGCTCCAGCTACACTGAACTACCTGTAGTTTCCAAACACAGCGATTATTCTCACTTCTGTGCCTGTGAAGGTTGATTTTTCTCTCCAGGCTTCAAATGATCAGATTCTGTCTAAAGCCACCTAATTAAGATCAAAATCAAAACAAGTAAACGTGGTTCAAAGCTGATCCAGGAACAAGCAGGAGAGCCTCACTGGTACTCACTTCCCCCCATTTTTCTGGTCACTTACTGTGAATTATGGGATTTTTTAAAAAAACTTTCACATTGCATGTATGTGTGTGAGTACGTTTCTGTGTGTTAGCGCAGGGGTGGGTTAGTGGTGATGTTATCCACTGCTATGAAATGCACTTTTAAACAATACGGACTAAACACAGATTTCTTAACTATTGCAAAGAATTATAATCCACCTTTTAGCATTGTAGGCTTTGTTACCATGGAAATGACAAGGGTCTAAAATTCAGCAGCCTGATTTATTTATTTATTTTTTCCCAGACAGAAGATGGATGATGAGGGAAAAAGTCCTTTTATTTTAAACTACTTGAGTGGCCCAGTTCCCTGCCCTTACCCTTAGGCATAACACTAAAAACATCTTGGAAGCAAGTTGAATCCAAGAATTAATCTCCCTTGCCAAGTATTTGTTATATATGCATATATGCATGTGTTAATATATTATACACATAAACATTTTCTCTGGGGTCGTTGCTGGATAAGAGCTCATTTAGTTGATGAGCTCTGTGTGTCTCAAGTCCTTGTGGGAACTTGATCACGTGATGGACTGTGTTTTCCAAGATGGCGGGCAACAAGATACTGCACCCTCCAGGTTCCTAGTAAAATGTAGTCCTTTCATTGAGAGGTGGGATCTATGTTCCCTTCTCCTGAATCTGGGGGTGCCTGTAACACTGGCAGAAATGATCTGTGACTTCTGAGTCCCCGTCATGGAAGGTGATAACTTTTCCCTCCTGGTCCTCTTGGGAGGCTCAGTCCTGTTCTTAATCATCACGCCACCAGGAAGCAGAGACCACTGGAGAATCCACGGGTTGAAGGACCAGCCAGTAGCCCTGGCAGAAAGAGAGGAGTCTCTGGATGATTTCAGCTCCTGGCTTTGGATCTAGCGCAGGTAACTCCACACGGAGTGGAGATGAGCCATTCCTGTTGAACTCTGTCCAAACTGCCGATTCGTGAGCAAAACGTACAAATGCATAGTTAGGCGTCTTCTCTGTGTCTTCCTCTAGCTGATTCCTACTGCTGTTCTTTGGAGTCTTGCTTCTCTAGCTATGTGGTATCGACTCCTATTGAAAAACTCAGGCTGAATGGGTCACGTACAAGTCAGTGGGCTGATGAGAAGAATGCAGAAAGTCTAATTACTGCATGGCTGAGAGACTGGAAACCTGGCTTCTGCAAAGGGGGAAGGACTCGGGTGATCCACTCTAGCCCCAGATAAATTTCATGAGAATATACGGGAATTCCTCACTATTGAGATTCCAGAGCATGGTTTCCTTTTTTTTTAGAACTTATTTTTTCTTCTTCTTCTTCTTTTTTTTTTTTTTTGTGTTAAACTTTTTTTTTGGGGGGGGTTAGGTGGTTAGGTTTATTTATTTATTTTTTAGAGGAGGCACTGGGGATTGGACCCAGGACCTTGTGCATGCTAAGTGTGTGTTCTACCACTGAGCTATACTCTCCGCCCATTTTCTTTTATGTTAGGCAATAGAACAGTTTTGTCAAATGGTTGTTCTTGAGAGACTGTATTTATTCATTTATTCATCAATATTCACTGAGCCCCTTCAATGCGTGGGGCCGAGCCCATGCGCCATTCTCCCATGGGAATACTGGAATCTAGACTTGAGTAATTTTTCCCCCCAAGGTTAAATAGCAGCAAAATCTCAGGGACCTTAACTTCACATCCAGTGTTCTTTCTGTGATGTCACCCAGATAGAGACACGGGGGACTAAGCCTCCAGGCCTGTCATGAGTTTTGTGACATTGGACCAGCCACTGTCTCTCTGGGCCCCAGTTATCATAAGGAAAGGATTACATTAGATCATCTTTATAGTTTCTTTTTCTTTCTTCTCCTTCTCCTCTTCCTTCTTCTTCCTTTTCCTGTTCCTCTTCCTTTTCTTCTTCTTCCTTTTCCTCTTCCTCTTCCTTTTCTTCTTCTTCCTTTTCTTCTTCTTTTTTCAAATCTCAGAGTCTATCTCTATGGTAGTTTTGTACTATGTCAACTTAGTTAAGCTGGAATTTCATTTCTCTGAAAAGCTCTGGTTGAGGGTTGGCCACAGAGGAATTTTCATGAGATGTGGAGTGCAGCAGGGCAGCTGCAGCTGTGGCCCTGGGCCGGTGGTCTGAGCACGGGTTCCCAGCAGGTCATGTACACTGATGCTCATCAGTGGCTCACCTGGGTGTGCAGTAGCAGGTGGGCCCACAGCTCCTCCAGCTCCTGCTGGGTCTCTGAGTCTGGGGCTGGGCACCGGCTCCTTCCTGCAGCTCTGGGGATCCATGCGGTGAGAGGCAGACATATAGGGCAGGTTCCCCTGTGGGTTCCGGCTCACCCTCAAGGCTCACACTTGGTCCCTGCTCTCTCCCACTTTGCATCCAGCCTTCCCCTTGGCCCCCTGCCCTGCTGACAGGCTCCGGGCCTGGTCAGATGCAGAGGCAATGGCCTCCCAGAGACTTTCATCAGGTTCTGGACACTTAACTTCCTTAGTTTCTCCCACAGGTGTGTGAGTTCTGATCCCTCTCATAAACCCTTTATTTCACATCACTCACCAGGTTCTGCTTCCCCGATTAAATCCAACTGGTGGAGCCTCTAGTACCAACTCACTGAGCATGGCGTGGAAGAACACAACGAAAGGCAACAATTGGCAACAGTGTTCCTTTCTGTAGGCGTGTAACCCACCAAGGCTTCTCAGATTCCAGTGACTTCCTTCAAGACGAACTTTCATTGGTCCCAGCCCATCTTCTTTCTTGGTGAACTTCCTAAAGTGTGCATATGCACTATTTTGTCATCAGAGAAACTTTTACACTAAAAATGAGTCAAACTTCTTTTTTTTTTTTTTATGCACAAGTTGTCAGTAAACTTGGATGAGTCCTCAGGCTGAAATGTAATTGCAAATAATACAAAAGGCAACATGAAAATTTTTTGGAATTAACAACTAAACTGTAGTTCTCATCACACCTTAAATAGAACCTTATGAAGAATGAGCAGTACTCACGCTTGTATCTCCAGATCAAGGCGTCACTCCTGACCTATAATAGGATCTCTGTAAATGTTTGCAGGGTACATGTTAAGGCAAACAGACTTGGCTAAAAGGTAAGTATACGGCAGGTATTTTTCAAGGGTGTTTAGTTTTGGAACCAAGAAATGTTCTTTAGGAAGAACATCAGACTTTCCTACATGTTTGCCTGAAGGTCTGAGAACAGAGTAATAGGAGGGCCCGGGTGCTTTTGCAAAGTAGAAAAGAGCTTCATAAAAGGGGTGAATCACTTTTCATCACCAGCTGTCACCTTAGCCAGTGATCCTCGGCCCAGTCCACTGGCCACCGCGCCCAGTACTGGTGTTTTCATAGATCCTCTATGAAAACATGCTTATTAGTTTCACAACAGAAGGAACGATTGTGCCTGTAACTGTGATGTAGTAAAAGATTTAAACTTTTTTTTTTAAAGTGAAAAGACAGTATCAAATATTGGCAAGGATGTAGATTAACAAGAACTTTTACATACTGATTTTGGGAGTAAAAATTGGTGCAACCACTTTGGAAAATTATTTGGCAGCATCTATTAAATTAGCTGAAAATGCAATGCCCTGTGGCCCAGCGATCTCAGCTCCAGGCAGACACGCAGTAGAATGTACACATATGTTCATAAAGGACACAAGCTGCAGTGCTCACAGCAGCATTATCTGTAGTATCTCCAAACTGAAAGCTTACTTAGATGCCCACATGTGTTAGCATGGATAAATAAATAGCGATCTAATCATACAATGGGATATTATAAGTTTACAACTACATAGGATTACATAAACAAAAATTACTGAGTGAATGAGTGCAGAAAAAAAGAGTACACACTGGATGGTTCCATTTCTCTGAAGTCCAAACATGCCACAGAAATAGGAGATATCAGCTGTGGTGTTAGAAGTCAATGTAGTAAGTTAGTCTGGGGGGAGGGTGGGTGAACAGGGGCTGAGGGGGATGTTTGTGGTTCTGCTTTTTAATCTGGTGCTGGCTCCATGGATGTGTTCAGTCTGTGAAAAATGATGAAGCTGTGCATCTAGGATCTGTATTCTTTTCTGAATGCTATTCCTCAATAGGAATTTTTTTAAAGGTTGAAAGTCTTATGTTACAGCTGTCTTGGTCAACAATCAAAAATCTATTTTCATTGACTTTGAGGTCAAAAAAGTCCTTTAAAAGCTGACCTTCTAAAGGCAATCTCTCCATATATTTCCACTGATGCCAACTCTAGCTCACCCATCAAGGCATAAAGGAGTAAAGATGTATTTTTTTCACCAAGACATCCATTAATCCACAGTTGGGGGTTTTACGCCTCATAAACATGATGGCATAAGTTCTATTAATCTTTTCCAGCATCATATCCACTGCCCCTGAAGAGGGTTACACAGCAAAGTAGGTCTGGAATATCTGCAGCCAACCTCTATTTTTCACGGCTACCAGTCCTAGGGCAGCTGACGCAGCCAAGATTATCCTGTGTTCAGCTATCCTGGGAGAATGAATGGATTCTGATAAATACAGCTTGCTTCCCCAGTGACAGATGACAAACATTCAGAGATCTGGTGTGCAGGGAAATACTGTTTTCGCTGATGGAGGGCTGTCCTGTGTAAATACAGCCTGATGGGCAATGGGGGTGAAGTTCCAGCTTTTTTGAAAGATCAACCAACAGCCTCACCAGTACAGGCTTGGATATCAGGATCTTCATAAAACAGTGGCTGCTGCTAATAAGTGAATTAAATTCCAGGTCTTAAGTATCAACAGGGTGTAAAGTCAGGTTTTGAGAAGGGTGGGAGACCCGGACAGTTGAAGTTTGCTTGGTGCTATGGATAAACTGAGGTTAAACAGAGTTACACAGAGATAGGGTCACTGCTGATTAATCAAAGACCAACACAAAGAAATAGGATGGCTGGGTCCTAGCCCCTCCTCTTCCACCTGGTGAAGAAAGGAGAACACTCTGCCCTCCTCGCAGTGCATTAGTTCTCTGTTACAGCAAAGCAGGTTACCACAAACACAGAGGCTTAGGAAAAAAAGTGTTATTATCTCAGAGTTTCTATAGGTCAAAAGTCCAGGCCTGGTAGAGCTGGGTTCTCTGCTCGGGATCTTAAAAGCTGCAATCAGGGTGTCAGCAGCACTGCGGTTTTCACCTGAGCTCGGGATCCTCTTACAGCCTCATTCAGGTTGTTGGCAGAATCTTGTTCCCTGCAATTCTAGGCCTGAGGTCCCCACTTCCTTGCCAGCTGTTGACTAGAGACAGTTTTAGCTCCTAGAGGCCACCTGCGATTCCCTGCTGTGTGGCCCCGAAAGGCCGATCAGGACACAGATGTTTCCTTGCTTCCAGGCCAACAAGCGTACATCTCTGTGATTTTCTCCACCTCTAACCCATGGACACTTCTTAAGAGCTCAAGCCCCACCCTCTCTTTTTGATTGAGCTCAGGTGATTAAATATCTTAATTAGAGCTACAAAAAATCTTTCGCCCAATCTAGGAAGTGACCATCCATCATATTGACAGTCACCTGGACAAGGTGAGCTCACAAGGGGGCGGGGGGGCTCAGAAGCATCTCAGACTCCATCTCCCACAGGCAGTCACCCTTACGGGACCAGCTGCCTGTGTGTCAACCTGGACTTGACTATTTACGCACTCTGTTACCTTGGGTAGGTCATTTAACCTTTCTGAGCCTCAACCCCCTCATCTCTAAAGTGAAGACACTGACATTGGAGGGGCTGGCACACCAGTCTCCTATGGCTGTGCAACAGACAACTGCAAGCTTCAGGGTTCAGAACAACCCCTGTCTGTTAGCTTATGGTCCTGTAGGTCAAAGTCTGCATGGAGTGACTGGGTTCTCTGTCCAGGGTATCCTAAGGGTGAAATCAAGGCATCACTGGGCTGACTTCTGGAGGCTGCGAAGAGAAATCCACTGCTGAGCTCTTTCTTGTTGTTGGTAGAATCCAGTAACCTGCAGCTGCAGGACTGAGGTCTCCGTTTCCTTGCTGGCTGTTGCCTGGGGTCACTCTTAGCTCCTAGAGTCCATCTGTAATACTTGCCAGATGTCCACCAGCATCTTCGAAGCGGCAAAGTCCTTCTTGATTTTGAATCTCTAAGTTCCTCCATATGGAACCTCTAGACCCAGATTTAAAAGACCTCTGTGACTAGATCAGGCGAAACAGGATGGTCTCCCTACCTTAAGCTCAACTGATTTGAGGCCTTAGTTACATCTGCAAAATCTCTTTGTAATGTATTCAAACCTAGATTATTGTTTGAACACCTGGGAGAAGCTGTGTGTACAGTGGACACTGGGAATCTTGGGAGAATCTTAGAATCCATTTGCCACAGGTGGCTGTAATGACCACATGAGATATTCTGTGTCAAGTCCTTGGCAAAGGGCTCGTATACAGTAAATGCTCATAATCTCTGGTTATTTATTCATAAAGTTACTATTCGCAAGTTACTTGAAACACCTAGTGGAGTGCTGGCATAGAGATATAAACAGTGTTCACTTGGCGAGTCCTTTATTTTCATCCTGATCTTTTGAAACAGGTCAAGGAAAAGCATAAGCCAAAGAAAGAATATTGGAAGTGCTTTTTCTCACTGGTCTTCAAAATGGCCAGTTTATTCCAACTCCACCTTTGCTAAGGAATTCTATCTGAAAAGAAACATTTGCAAAAACTGGCCCATATTATATATAAAACAGCTTTTTTTTTTTTTTTGGTCTGACTATAGCAGCCAATGAGAGAAAGGAGAAAAAAAAAAAAACACCTGTAAGTTGAACTGCAGTAATGGAAAAGATTTCATGAAACCCTCCAGGAGTCTCTTCTGATATTTTAAAATCATTGTCAAATGCCACTGAATATCATTCTTCTGGTTCTTGAAGGTACTAAGTATGTTGATATTTGTACACTCCACCACAGAAGCTAATATTTCGATCTCTAAATTACAAAAAGGGAAAATTTTTCTCTCCATGTTTCTGGAGACGTTTGGAGCTGGCGAGCACTCCAATCCAGACACTCTCAAAGGGCATCTGTGCATTTTGCAATTGCTTCTGCATGCCTAAAAAGGATCCTTTATTTTGGGGGATTTTCTGCAAACCCAGCTTGTCTGTCATTACTCTGTGGCAGTACGATTCAGAGTCTTCTTGTTTTGTTTTGATAAATTGCTCTTTTTGACTTTTTTTTCCCAACTCTATAAGAAAAAATGGTCATGCAGCCAAAGCAGCAAGAGTTATTTTGATCTGAGCTAGAGGCTCATTCACACAAGTTAATTTCCAAGCCTGCCTCGCATCGATCAAAGTGGACGCCCTCGCAAATGACACATCTGTTGTGGTCCTTGAAGCTGTTCCATATACTTAACAGAGAAGAGATACAAACACACACAGTGGCTGAGGATCTGTGGTTCTGAATGCTAGTGTGGTGAGCACGCCTTGCCCTGCCCTGAGCTGGTAACCAAAGAAATAATCCTTGGAAATGTTGCGGTGGAAATGCCAGTCAAAGAAAAAGAGCAGGCTCACCACTGGGGAGGGTTGGGTGGTGGCCACTCACATCTGCTCCCCCCCCTCCAGGACCAGAGCAGTCTTGATTCCCATTGCTGGAGGTGCCAGTGACTGTCAGCTCTGAGGATGCCCTCTTGGAGGACTGTCCTCTGCCAAGGAGAGCATCTCACCCTCACTGACCCTCTCTTCCTGATGTCAGCCTGCATCCAGGGACTGACTCACCCAGCGATCCAAAGGCTGACTCTGTCCTTCAGCTGGATGAAATTCTGAAGGAACATTGGCTGTGGACCAAGTTTTATCCCTCCCCAAATCTGCCCCTAAATTCCTATCTTGAAGTCCTAACCCTCAGTACCTCAGAATGTGGCTATATTTGGAGATAAGGCCTTGAGAGGAGCAATTAAGCTAAAATGAGGACATTAGGGTGAGCCCTAATCCAGTAAGACTGATGCCCTCAAAAGAAGAAATGAAAACACAGACACATGCAGAGGGAAGACCATGTGAGGACACAGGGAAAAGACGGCCGTCCACTAGCCAGGGAGAGGGGCTTCAGAAGAAACTGACCCAGCTGACACTCTGACCTCAGACTTCTAGCCTCCCAGAAGTGTGAGAAAGTGAATTTCTGTTGTTAAACCACCCAGTCTGTGGCTTCAGTACGGCGGCCCTAGCAACCCATTCACCATGTCAAATTCAGAGCTCCTTGTGGGTTCAACTCCTCTCTCTCCCCAACCCTGCTTCCCTCAGTCAGCATCCTCTTGCCCCAGGTACCAGTCACGAGCATGAGTCAATAAACCTCCTGCCTGCAAATCTCCTTCTCGGTCTGCTTCCCCCAAAGCTTGACCTATGGCAACAACCCTCTAATTTTGGACTGAATTATTTTCTTTTCAGACCCACTTTTGACATCATTTCCAATGATGCCAATGTCAGGAGCCAATCACCGAGGAAGCCTGCTGCCTGAGGCCTGTCTAACAGCTAACGACACATCTCCACACTCCTTGTGGAGAAGCAACCAGATTCTGTGCTCGGGCTGACCTGTGGGTAAGAGGCCAGGATTCACCTTAAAGGAGCAATAAGGGTCAACACAAACTAGAATGTGATCCAAATAAAGTGAAGGCACGTTCATTGAAACTGGGACTCCATCTGACACTCCCTATTGAGAAATGGGTCTCAGAGCTCTTCTGTGCACTTTGTCCTGAGGATGGGAAACCAGGCCAATGGGCAGCTGTGCAATGACCACATCAGAAGTCAGGGTGTAGCCTGTCTTACCATGGTTGAAGCCACCAAGAGCTGAGACACATTTCTGCAGATTTTTTTTTTCTTCCCAATGCTAGGTGTATCATTTTGTATGAAAGCCATGGATTTCCTTTTGTGTAGGAGGTGGGTACCTTACATGGGTTTTAACAAATCCATGAAAATGAGTCCACGTGGTCTGGATGTGTGACATGCACTGTGGGGCTCTGTCCATACCCCCTCAGGTCTTTGTGTTGTGAAATCTAGAGAATGGCCAAGTATCTGAATTTCTTTACCTGCTGGCTTTCTTAGTGCTAAGAGATTCTGACCAATTATATAGTAAATGGTGATGTTGGCGAATGGATGCCTCCCAACCCAGCAGCTCTCAACCAAAGACTGGCTGGAGTTGATGTTAAAATACCCCCAGTGCATCATTCTTGGATGGGAAAACCTGGAGTTCTCCAGTGGAATAAATGGAGTTTATTTCTGGTTTTAACAATGAAAATTCATTTTCTCACACTGGTTGCAGGGTGATAACTTGATTGCATGCTCTGTCTTGACCTGTTTCACCCTTTACTTCACCCACAAACAATCTACCTGTACTTTAGCAAGCTTCTTTTAATGAGGTCTCTTTGTTACTATAAACATGCTTGATTCTTCTTCTTCTTCTTTATTTATTTTATTTTTTTTGGTTAATGGAGGTACTGGAGATTGAACCCAGGACCTCATGCATTCTAAGCATGTGCCCTACCACTGAGCTATACCCTCTCACCCAATCTCTCTGTACTTCAATCCTTGTTTTAGGGTCTGCTTTGGGGAGAACTCAAATGAAGATGTGCAAAGAAAATCAGCCAAATGTCAACTTATCCTCTCAGCATCCAGCCTACCAAAGATGGATTTAATGTAATTCAGCCTTTAGCTCCGTGAATGTGTAGACCCCTTCCCACACTTTGCTGTCACTCGTTTGGTGCCCTCAGTACCCTTCTACTGAGAAGACGGTGCCAGGAATAGGTCTTGTGACGCAAAGTTCTTCTTCACAATGTAGCCTGGGACATGAGATTACCCTTCCAATGATAGAGCCATTGTGAATCCGGCATTCACGTGGTTCCCCCCGTCAACCTTGCTAACCTAGCTGCAACTCCCTATTGTGTATTTCATACTTCAGCTTCCAAGAACGCTCTGTTTCCTTTCTCTTTTATTTGATGAAGAACATCTGCAGAGGTGGTTCAGTGACAAAAGTTAGTAATTACTCTTCTTTTTGTCACAGTAATTAAAAATTTCAAGGAAGAACTGTCACTCATTGCTGCTTCTGAGGTTGCCCATGGCAGAGAGTGCTTTATAAAGCCAACAAAATCATGACCTTAAAACATAATGATCATCAGGAAAAACTGAACGGGGATGCTACATCGCCAGGTCGCTAGGTGGCTCTGACGCCTGGTCACAGTGCTCCGCAGAATGGGGGCCACCACAGAACTGTGCAAATCGTTCCCTGCATTCTCATTTTCTCAACATTTCCATTAGCATCTGACAGTCATGCAGTTGCCATTTCCAGTTCAAAGGAAGCTCATTAACACAGCATCCCCAAAGAGCATTTTGTGAGGACAAAAGCTGGTTTTCTCAAGCTGGTGTCCCTCCCACCCCTGCAAGAAAGCATCTTTTTGTTCAAAAGGCAAATTCCAAGGGAACAATCACTCTTGAGTCATTTCCCATAGGTTCATGTCTCAGACAATAAGAAAGAGCAAAAACCAAAGCGGTTCTATCTAGCATGTCCTCTTAGGGCTAGGTGGGGGCGGGGGTGCCGTACCTGTGTGGGTGGCATTGGTGTGGTATGTAGAGTGTATAAAAGACAGAGGGGAGGGAAAGAGAATGTTCTATCTCTCTCTTCCTCTGTCTTGTTTTTATCTCCTCCAGCATGCACTGTCTGCTCCAAACCATGCACTGTTGCTTTGTATTTTTATCTACTTGCAATGACACTCTTTAAATGCCACGTAAAGGCACAGGTGCCCAACTAGATTGTAAACCCCTGGGGAGACACCTCCTTTTATTTCAGTGGTCCTTCCATCTAGCGATCAATGTCGCCACCCGAAGGCACAGAAGGGCTCAATCACACTGCTCCACTGGACCAGTAGGCTTTGAATGACCTGATTACAACTCCCTGACTTAGGGACCCCATAAAGAAAGAACATTTGAGAAAAAGGTGGGAACGTTGACCCCTGTTGCTCTTTCTGGAAGAAGCAGAACCTTACTCTCCTCCCCAACCCTCTGTGGTACAGCCACCTGCTACCCCATGCCATCCTGCTAAACCTCACTGGCATCATCCTGCCTGGTTAAAATAAGGTCTGTCCCCACTTCATATCTTGAAAAGGGAATTCACAATTTTCAGTGGTTTTATGAATTAAGCTTCTTTCAAATGTTTATCACCGAAAACCCCTGAGGGTTGTTAAGTTTCTCTCAGGGACTTGAGATGGTACCAAAGTACCTCCTGCAAAATTTTATTCAATTTTGAGGGTTTTTTTCACACGGTCTTTTGTTTAATGGACCGTATAAAATGTACCTGCTCGTATGCATATCAAAACAATGTGTCTTCTCCCAATCTTTACTGATGCTCGGGGAAGATGGGCTCTGCTTTACAGTAGCTCCAAGTCCTCCCTGGCACACTGTTCCACACCCTCCCTGGGGGCTGGAACCTCACTCCAGCCAAAAATCATGACTTACTGACATAGAGCCAGTGTGCTTGGTGTATCAATTCATCTGCATAATATCAATAGCTAGCTAGAAATTGGTAAACATAAATAAAGGTATTTGAACTTCCAAAAGTATTTATCCTTCATATACTGCAGTGTTAAGATATTATTCAGTCTTCTAAACTCTATGTTTTAAAGCCAAATCCATTATGAATAGCAAAGTCTTCCCGGGGGGAGGAGAGGGACAAGGGCTTCTCCACGAATCTGAGGTGTGTGCTGTCACCTGCACAAGCTCAGGTCACCGAGAACGTCACTTATGAAATAACTGCTATTATCCTAATTTTCTAGTAAGACAATCTTTTTTTTTCTTTTTAAGTAAAACAAGACAATTAAAACAACAACAAAAGAATAACTGACCTACAAAAAAAAAAAAAGCCAGAAAAAGAAGACAAGAGAGCACAGAAATGTCAACTGCATATCAACTTTTTAAATCACTGGGAGCTCGTGGGAAAAAAGAACAATGCAAGTCAGGTCTCCACTAAGATTATCTTAATAGAGGGGAACAGAATGACGGCTTTCTGAAAATAGCCAACAGATGTTCTACCCATTCTACTGAGTCTTGTTATGTAACGTCTGCTGCTGTAATTCTTTTCAAAGCCTTTTTTTTTTTTTTTTGACTTGATTCTGTGGCAGCATCTGTGATGCTAAATGCTGCAGTGGCTGCTTCCTGGTTTCCCCTGATGCCAGTCACAGGTCAAAATTTAAGAGCAGTAAAAATAAAGACTTTGTTTGCATTTTCAGCAGGAAAGTGATGCTTTATTCACATCTGGGCTGAATCCAATAATGTTCTGTTCAACCATCCTTCAGCAGGAGAGGAAGTGCCCAAATTACAAAGATGTGCAAATGTAATTGGCATATTGGCACAATTGAGAGTAACGACTCAATTGCTTAGAGAAACATTCTTAAAATAACATTGCCAAAAGTCCACACTAAACTTTCCACCTGAAATATGTTTTTTTTTTTTCCTGTGAATTTAACTGGATGATTTATCTGTTAAAAACAAACCAATTCTCTGGGTTATGCTTTTGGGAAGGTTGGGAGGGGAAGATGACATTTAATTTTGTGAACAGATGTAAGAAGTATTTGGAAAGACTCACTGATGGTGTGTTCACTGAGAAACCTTAACCAGGATTCTATTGTGCCATTTAATTTCTGAGCTGTGAAACATGCACACCCATCCTGGAAAACAAATTATTTACAGGGTACGTAACTCCTAAGTCACACGTTTTGGAAACTGGATGTGGAGACGTCATAAATATTCCAACTGTGCTGAGGCCACCTTGAGAGAAGTGCTGGTTTTTAGGGAATTAGTGTTTTTCTTCCTTGATATTGAGGATCTCACTGCTACCATATTGGCTTACCATACGTCCCTGTCATGCAGGAGCCTGTATGTTTTCTATGTCAGTCACCAACTCTAAACTTTAGCCATTCTTCTTGAATAGCCAGTGGGTGTGAAATGGTTAACAGAAACTTTCTAGACTGCATTTGTCCTGGGTTGACACAAGATGTGTTACAGTGTTCTTGATTCTGTTCACCAGTGGAAAGACCATTTTTTTTTCTCTTTGGTGCCCATCAAGGGAATTACTTTTTTCTGCCAAAATGGACTAAAACTACACACCCATTGCCACCCATTGGGAAAATGCAGTGGAAATAAAAGTCAGGGTGCTCAGAATAGAAAACATAGCTGTTCCATCAAGAAAATACATTTGTATGAATGCTTCCATTTGGCAGAATTTACTAGAGGTGCAAATCAATGTATAAATCAACGAGTCATGTGGCTTTAAGAAGAAAGGTGCTCTCTTCTGGAGCCTGGGGCAGAACAGGAATGAGGAAAGATAACAGACAGACAGCCCGGACTTTGCATATGGACGTGGCCACTTCCTTACTTTGTCACTTCCAGTGAACTACTCAACTCCTCTAATCTCAGTATTTTCACCGGTTATACAGGACTGATGCTCCCAGGTTGCCTAGAATATTTAATGGGATGATACATGTGAAGTAGTTATCCCATAGTCAGTGCTGGATAAATGGCAGCTGTCACCCTTAACAAAGTCTGATGTGGCTGGAGTGAGACCCCACAATGGAGACTCCCAGGGTACTCAGTGTGTACTCCTACCTAATCCACTCCATTTACAGTGCCTTTGCAAGTCAGCCTGCATAGAGCAGGTCACTGACACCAGGAAAATTATCCCTTGTTGTGTTACCTTAGACACGACACAGATCCTTGACCAAGAAGTACATCCAGAAGAGAGGTACTGTGGCTACACACCCTCCCATCTCCCAGAGTCTTCAGGGAGCAGAGAGACTCCAGGGTGCTAAGTGAACATGCTGACTCCTGACCCTCACACAGATATGGCGCTTCATGGGTTTGGAGCGTGCCCAGGAGTTAGTGTTTTAATGAGCATTCCCTCCTGCTCGGCATTTCCATGCAGGTCGTCGGTGGTTCTTCCTGTGGTCTTCACATGGCCTTCGCTCATGAAGACCAGTCACTGGGTTTAGGGCCCACTCTGACCCTGTGTACATCTGCAAACACTGTAACCTAAATAAGGTCACAGTTTGAGACTCCAGGTAGACATGAACTTTGGAGGAACACTTTTCAACCCAGTACATACCCCCAACCTTGACTCTGAGAACAGTAGTTTTGCTAGGTGATTAGACTAGTGTGTGAGTGAATACCACTAAGTGTGATCTCGCTCATTAATGCTCTGGGTAGTTATCAGAATATTTGATGATGTTTTTGGAAAATAATTTCCCTGCAGCACACTTGAATGCTTCCTGTTAAAAAATCCTATTCTTCATCACGATAGTTCTACTTAGGGAATCTGCTGTTGTCATGTACCCTGGTTCCTTAATGAGGCGTTTCTGTACTGCCTTGTAGATTTCTTATCCTTCCACATGTCACTGTATATCAAGTATGGGGCTGGCACTGAATAAATATTGAGTTGAATGTATATTTTCATTCTGCAAACAACGGCAGGGGCGATGGAGGACACGGGATGTGTAAGAGGCATTTTCCTGTTTTCAAGGAGATTTTCCTGGACAAAGGAGATAAGCCCTGACAGAAATATCACAGCGCCACGTGGACAGAGCACAGGTGTGCTTACAAACCCGGCGGCCACCCCTTACCAGCTGCAGGACCCTGGGCAAATGAATCCACCTCACTGAAGCTCAGTTCTCACATCTGTAAAATGGGGCTTCTGCTTTCACCGACGTCACAAGGCTGCCAGAGGGAGGAACGATGATCTGTGTTAAGTGCTGTACACACAGCAAGTGCTCACTAACTGTTGGCCACTACAGGGACGCGGGGGAAGGAGGGGTGTTTGACAGGCTGGTGATGGCATTCGATGTGATCATCATGTTGCCCCGGTGGCTTATAGGCCTCCTGACGGCAGGGTCCTTGCAATCACACTAACCTAGAACCTCTCATCACTCTGGGCAGGGTGGCTCCTCTAGGGGGTTTGCATCATGTCACCAAAGGCAGTCGGTTGCTTTGCTGAGAGATTCCCTTTGCTGGCAGCACCAGTGAAACATCGACACGTTCTAGGTTTTCTGTATCTATTCACAGATTTCTCCTTCAGCAAGTAAACTTTTGTCACTCAAATATCTGCAGGCAGATGGCAGGGGACAGTAGACTGATGGCTGGCAAGAGAGAAGAATCCAAAGCAGGGTGGGCTGTGAGGCTGAGGGTCAAGATTATGCATGTAAAGCAGGTGCGGGGATGAGCGACTAATAGAAGAGAACCTTCATACTCTTACTTTCCTGTCGTGAAACCACAGCAGCCACTACTGATGTCTAATTCAAGTAGACTACAGTGTGTTTTGATGTAAAATTCAGAGGCGTCAAGGAACAACGCGAGTTGCAGATGCTAATTATGTATCTTTTGTTTCCCTGGAGTGGCTGGACCTTCAGTTGCAGCTTTTCTGATCATGCACCTAACACTTGGCTATTTTTGCTTTGATGTAATTATTATGATCTTGATTTTTAAAATGAGCCCATGGTACAAATTCTACACATATGCCAAAGAAAATTCTACCATGACTTTTGCATTTGTACTAAAAAATTATCCTAACCATCCATCTGGAGCCTTGAAGTTAATGGATTTTCAGCAAGTTAATTGGGTCTGCAACACCAAAATATCTCCAGCATAAATTCACTTAAGTGTCACTTCTTGTGAATAGGCCTATTTATTTAGCAGAAGTCACTTTATTATGCTGCTTTAAAAGCCAGATCGCCAGAGGAAAGATAACACATAGCATTAACATAACTATACCAACAGACAAACATGAATTGGTGTAAACCGTCCATGTGAAAAATGTTACTCTGCTCACGCTGTACATTTAGAAAGAGCAGTCATCATACTTTACTTAAACATCAAACTAGAGCCAACTTCCAGAAATAACTAGGCCTTTGACCTTGTCCTAACCCAGGCAGTTGGTAAGGATCAGGAAATGGTGATGATAAACACACAATAACAGTGCATCAGCGGAAAACTCTGTGTCATTATCAGTGTGTGTTTCATGTCCATTACCTCTTTTAATTCGCTATTACACTTGTGGTGTCCAGAGCAGAGATGTCATAAATGGTCCCGTTTTATAAATAAGGTGAGTGCAGAGCAGAGACGTTCAACAGTGACTCAGTGCCACCAGGCGGGAGGAAAAGGGTAAAGGTTAAAATCTAGTCTTCTGTTTCCTGTCTCCTTCCCCGACGCTTACTCCACTAAATAATCCTGTTTCAGGTTGTACCTCATCTCTTAGTCAAATTCTTTTGGGCAGTGGATCTTCATATTAAAAAAATAAATCATCGAGCTTGTTAAGCAAGGCCAGGTGATTTCTTAAGAGATGAGGCAAACTCCCGAGGCAAAGAATGCAGAGAGTTGATATGTCCTATGACGGCCTCAGGATGTGAGGTCTGTCCAAACCACTGACGGCTCAGAGTTATCATCCATCCAACTATACCTCTATCCATCCATTCATCCCCATCCACCCACCCGTCCGTCTCATTTCCCAAGCATCAGAAATGAGTAACAATACAATTTAGGACTAGAATTATTTACGATGTTCAAAATAGCAAGGAAATAGCAAGGCAGCCGATGTGATGCTTTTTGAGGGGCACGTTTCTGATTCTCCCATTTATATGAGAAGCAAGGAAAACTGAGAAGCAGTAAACTAACAATGCCCAATTTCTTTGGGATCTTCCAGAGGCAAAAAAAAAAAAAAAATAGAGAGAGAGAGAGAATGTAAAATTATTTGGATTAAAAAGTAAGTCTCTGGATTTTTGGCTTATTGACTCTGGATCTTGATTGTTAACAAATTGTAGACTCACTAAGAACCTCTATTTTCTCATCTTTGAAACAAAGAAGGTTAAGTGGGAAGTGTCCAAGGGCCTACTGACTCTCAAATTCCATAACTCTTGATTCTATGCCATTCCCTGTGCCTCCACCAGAGCACGTCCCAGGTACCCCACGTGAGTGCCAGGCACCCCAACTCAGATCCAGCTCTGCTGGAATCAGCAGGCACCAAGCTTACCCCGACAGTGGTCCTTGACTCTCAGAGGTGGCATCAAGAGTCAAACCTGGTTTTGCATATTCTCATGCTGGATCGGGCCACCATGACCCTGCGAATAGAGTCTTGCTTCACCTTCTCATTTCATTGACCTTCCCTTGGCTCCCTAGTGTCCAGTGGCTTTTCAGCCTCTTCCCCAGTCACACCCAACACACCTGCCCAGTTTCTACCAATTCTTCTCCCCTGATGTTGGCTTCCTATTTTCCTTTCCTTGAATTCAACCCAAATCCCATTACTGTATGAGAGAAAATGGGGTGAGAACTGAACCCCTTGTTCAACTCTGCCATGTCTATTTTCCAGGGCTGATGTCGAGCTGGACGCATTACAAATTCTCTCTCCCTTCACAAGGAAACGTGCACCAGAACCTAATCAAGCAGCACTGCCTGAGCCTCCCCTGTCTTCCTAAGCCCCCTCCACCTCACTGGACCCCACTCAGCATTGCGACTTGATCCTGACACCTGGAAAGATAGTAAGCCTCTCCTAGTCCCTTGGGTCTTTCTCTCCCTTCATGTCCCTTCTGTTCTCATGGACTGCCTTTTGCTCAGCTCTTCCTCTCTCTCACAGCATCGTGTGAGATCAAGGCCAATACAGGAAATGTAGATAAAGCCTTTCCACCTCACCCGGGTGATGTGTGGATAAAGTGAGACCACAGGAGGGAACGCCTGGAGAAACTTACAAGTGAAATGCAAATATGAGGTTTTATGATGCAATGAAAAAGTTTTCCAAGACTAAAATTTCAATAGGATTCAGAAGTTATTTTTATTGTTGAAAAAAATTCACTTTTATTCTAAGGACAAAAAAACAAAAACAAAACCATTCTCAGACTTAAGGTGTGAGTGGACGCTTACTATAAATGTAATCAAAGTGGGTAACACATGACATGTTCTCAAGGCTCCCATGGCTTGCCGTGGGGGAGTATACTGCTTGATTTCAGTTCTGCTCTATGTGTTGCTCATCCTCTCTGGACTGAAAAGTTACAGAGGGAATGAGCTTATGGTAGCAGCAATGAGATTGAGACAAGGGAAAGGATATAGATATGGGGAGTGGTTGAGAATTGGGGCCAAAGATTCAATCCACCAAGGTGATAAAAGAGATTTGAACTCAACCAATCTGATACCACCATCCTTGCTTTTAAGTGCAACACTCCACTTCCTCTCAAGAGAGGCTTCTATTTCTTCTTTTCATGCAGAGCAATGTCGTAAGAGCCTCTTTCAAGGAATAAGGAATGCAAAATGAGGTCTGCCCCAACATTTCAGATTTAAGCTGAAATAAGAGTTCTCCCTTATACCATACACAAAAACAAACTCAAAATGGATCAAAGACTTAAACATAAGACAAGATACAATAAACCTCCTAGAGGAAAATATAGGCAAAACATTATCTGACATACATCTCAAAAATGTTCTCCTAGAACAGTCTACCCAAGCAATAGAAATAAAACCAAGAATAAACAAATGGGACCTAATGAAACTTACAAGCTTCTGCACAGCAAAGGAAACCATAAGGAAAACAAAAAGACAACCTATAGAATGGGAGAAAATGTTTGCAAGTGAAACTGACAAAGGCTTGATCTCCAGAATATATAAGCAGCTCATACGACTTAATAATATACACAAAATGTTATGATAAATCACAGAGAAAAAAATGTGACAATGAGTGTGTATATGTCCATGAATGACTGAAAAATTGTGCTGAACACTGGAATTTGACACAACATTGTAAAATGATTATAAATCAATAAAAAATGTTAAAAAAGAGAAAAAAACAAACAACCCAATCCGAAAATGGGCAGAAGACCTAAACAAGCAATTCTCCAAGGAAGACATACAAATGATCAATAGGCACATGAAAAAATGCTCAATATCACTAAGTATCAGAGAAATGCAAATCAAAACTACAATGAGGTATCACCTCACACCAGCCAACATTCAAAAATGACAGTGCTGAAGAGGCTGTGGAGAAAAGGGAACCTTCCTTCACTGCTGATGGGAATACAGTTTGGTGCAGCCACTGTGGAAAACAGTATGGAGATTCCTCAAAAGACTAGGAATAGACTTACCATAGGATCCAGGAATCCCACTCCTGGGCATATATTCAGAAGGGACCCTACTTCAAAATGACACCTGCACCCCAATGTTCACAGCAGCACTATTTACAATAGCCAAGACATGGGAACAGCCTAAAAGTCCATCAACAGATGACTGGATACAGAAGATGTGGTATGTTTATACAATGGAATACTATTCAGCCATAAAAACCAACAACATAACACCATTTGCAGCAACATGGATGTTCCTGGAGAATGTCATTCTAAGTGAAGTAAGCCAGAAAGAGAAAGAAAAATACCATATGAGATTGCTCATATGTGGAATCTAAAACAAACAAACAAACAAACAAACAAAACATAAATACAAAACAGAAACAGACTCATAGACATAGAATACAAACTTGTGGTTGCCAAGGGGACAGGGATCGGCTGGGATTTCAAAATGAAGAATAGATAAACAAGATTATACTGCATAGCACACGGAAATACATACAAGATCTTATGGTAGCTCACAGAGAAAAAAATGTGACATGAATATATATATGTTCATGTATAACTGAAAAATTGTGCTGTACACTGAAATTTGACACAACATTGTAAAATGACTATAAATCAATAAAAAAAGTGTTAAAAAAAGAGTTCTTTATGTAGAATGAAGCAAATAGCACATATGAACACATCAGAAAATAATTTAGGCAAAAGTCAGTGCATATATTTGTATCTATAGCCAAATGCATGACTGCGTTTGTATGTATGTGCACATATATATATATATATATATAAACACACAAAATAAACAAACTCATAAACATATGTATTGAGTGACCAAAGACGTCCCCCCGAGTATCTGGGCCTCCTATTGTCCTTTTACAGTAACAACTCTCATTTAGGGAAGCAGTCTTAGTTTTAGAAATGCTCTATCAAATAAAATCAAACTGCAAGTTCACAATTTTCCTGCTATATTTAAAGATTCAATCCATCTTACAACATTGTGAAAGCAGAACGGTGTTTATCACTTTAATTTTCATATGCTTCTTTTGTGTGTATGGGATCTAAGAACTCATCCAAAGCTGGATGGGCCCTGGATTTTATCTCAGAGTAATTGTGAGGTGGCTACACAGGGCAGTCTCTTCTCATCAAAACAAAATTGCCATAGAAATACCTAAAGTGGATAAAATACAGTTGCTACAGAATAATGAAATGAAATCAACCCCAAAAGCCATATTTTCAATACAAATCACAAAGTTGCAGTGATCTGAAAACAGAATTTAAGGATGCATGTAATCTAGAAAAAGCTCAACTGTTGCTTAGTTTTTGCATCCCACCTGCTAATGATATAATTAAGGGTTCCACAAGATGGAGACACTAAACACGTTGTGTAGAAAGGTAAGAAATGTGAAGATCAGTCGTAGGATAAAAGCAACTTCCTTCTCTTCACTTGCGAAATAATTTCTCAGAAACTAAAGACCATTGGCTGCTTCTGTGTTCGTAGTTGGCTTTGTTCCTTATTAGAAAGGGGCTCTAAGTGTTACATTAAAAGGAAAGGATAGAATTCTCACAGAAGCGCTTGATACTCTAGGTCAAAAGAAAATTCACCGACACAGATCCCTGGGTACTCGATGAAACACTACATACCAGTCACTCTCGGATTTTTCAGTCTGACAAATTGAAGAGGCTGGAGTGAGATACTACTTAGTGCTGCCAAACTCAACAAACAGTTCAGAAGGCCCAGTGGCTGATGAGTCTAAGATTCCTGATCATTTTCAGATGGGGCTCCAGGCCCAGGGAGGTTAGAGGGAGAAACCGAGAGTCTGGCAGCAGGCTAGGTGTTTCCCAAAGGTTACAAAGGACTCAAATTACAAGGAGGCAGAACAGAGGAACAGGACCAATAGCCGGGAGGGATATAAAGACCCATTTCTTTCATACTTCATCAGATACAGACCAGAGTTTTCCCTACCAAAAGGACTGTAAGATGTCTAAGGTCAGAAGAAGCTCAGAAACCAAGATATAAGTCAGTAAAATTGTTTTATCAGTGGCTTGGAGCAACCGAGTTTCCAGAAAATCAAATAAGGTGACAAGGAAAGACTGAGCCTTGGTGATGTGAGAAGTGGGTGCAGAAGGCAGCAAGTCAGAGAAAGAGATCAATGGAGCTAGGGAGCAGAGGACGAGCATAAACGCAGGGTCCGTTCATCAGAGACCCGGAGGAGTTCCTGTGATGACAGGAAGGGGCTCCTCCCAGAGGAGGATGGGAGACAGCAGGACCGCAGGCAGTGGATGAAGGACACGGTTGAGCGACCGGCACACTCTAATACAAAGGAAAAGAACCCTATATAACAAGATTTTCTGGGACTCACTCCCACAGACTTTCTCTCTGTTAAAAGACACGATTATTCAACCAGGTTCCACAGAGCAAGTCACAGTGAATATTCTATTTTTACAAAGGCTTCTATGGTTAAATGAAGTTGGGAAACACTGGTTGTTTAATCTTGTTTAAAGATTACAAAGGGGCTCTTTCTTTACTGTCCTGGTTATCCTTCAGGGTAGAGCCCTGTGCATCAGAATCTATAGACTTAGTAAACTAAAGAGAAGCATTCTGACCAAATGCATGTGTGTGCGGGTGCAGACAGCTCATATTTTTGCAAAGAAAAACAGATCTCCTCACTGAACTCAGGCCAAACCTTCTTGTTTCTCTGATTCAAGAATAGACATTGAGATTTCTTCTGGTTTTCATTTAGCAAGGCAACTCTCACAGGCACAGTCTCTCTAGGAGACAATGGGACCTTCTACGGAGAAATAGCTGTGGTCTACTTGCTAAGCTTCTGCCCAATTAGAGCCAGATTGCTTCCTTGAAAACTCCCGAGGTTTACCCTAACACGGCCCCGCTGTTCTTGCTGCACGGAGCAGGCTCAGCCAGCTCACATTAAAGTGGTTAAACCCGTCAGCCTCCCTCATCCCAAAGCTACTACGGATGGTCAGTCCCCTTTCAATGCCGCATTTATTCTCTGAAAGCAATTTGCAAAGCAAGTAAAAGAAGTATTGCGAGTTATAATAAAATTATAGGGACCATTTCAAAACTAAAACATATATTCAGGTAAGTGGGGCCAACCACATATCGCCAACCCAGCCTCAGTAGATGGATATGGTGAATTTTCTCTCTCTCTGAAAAGATCATGCCTTGATTGTGAATAAAGGAGAAAAAAATGATCCAAAGAAAATGACTCCTACAGCTCAGTTCTGAGTAACTGACCTCCAGCTGGTTGTAATGAGATTGCTTTTGCAGAAGATAGAGGTTTTAAGGAAGGAGCATGTCTGTCAATCACAAGGGGGTTTTGCCGAAAATACTTTCCAACTCTCATTCCACAGTTGATGGGGTTCACTTCTGCATCAATGCCATTTACTGTCTCACACAAGGGAAAGGAAACAGCTTTGTAATCTCCCCCACGCTATTAAAAGGTAAAGTGTTACCACTAGTAGGTATCTATTTTGAGTTTGAGAAAGGCAAAAAAGATTGAATTGAAACACTGCTTCTTCTGCAGGAAGTAGAAGAGTCACCCCAGTTGCACAAACCCAGAGGACAGCTGGAGTCCTGTGTGGGGACAGACAGTCCATCTTCCCACCTGGGGTTGGGGCAGCCGATGGCTCCGCCTACTGGCCTGGGTTCCCGGGCACCTAGCCTCACCCCAGGGGAAATACTCTGGGACATTGCGAAGGGAGGGAGGCAACATGACACCTGTTGCTTGTACATTATTTAGGCGTCAAACGAGGAACTTTACAGTTTTATCTCATTCAATTCTCAGAACACCAGTGCATGTTAACTATTGATGTACCGGCTGTGCAGATGAAAAGACTCCAAGCTGCCGTGCTAGTGTTTACGGCTTAAGATCAATCTCGCCCCAGTCATGGCTCAATGTCCTGTTAGTTGTTCGACTTAGTTTTGTTTTATTTTGTTTTTGGAAGGGGAGGGGAGGTAATTAGGCTTATTTATTTATTTATTTATTTATTTTAAAGGAGGTACTGGGGATTGAACCCAGGGCCTCGTGCATGCTAAGCACACGCTCTACCACTGAGCTATCCCCGACCCCCTAGTTGTTCCACATGGAACAAATTAACTGCTCTAAGCCTCAGTTTCTTCATCCTTCAAATGGGGATAACAGTATTTCTCATAAGTAATAATTAATATTAAAAATATTATCAATATTTCCACTAAAACACCAGCATTTCAATAATATAACCATATTATAATTTAATATATTAATGGCATATAAGAATTTGAATCTGTTCATTAGAATTAATAACAAAGCTGCTAAATAGTTTGATATGATAGAACATTAATGACACTAATAATTGGTTTATGGATAACACAATGTTAGTATTGACATGATGTAGCAGACAAGATTTCAGTGGCACTCATTCATTCTTCCTGTCATACTGCCTCCCAGGGGAAGGGGGAGGAAGAAATTTGTGTTAGTTATCTATTGCCACATAATAAATAACGCCCAACCTTGGTGGCTTTAAATAGTAATAAGCATGTGTTGCTTCTGCCTTTCTGAAGGAATTTAGGCCCGGCTTGGCTAGGAGGCTTGGGGCCTCTCACGGGGTGAGTCAGGTACTGGGGTTGCAGTCATCTGAAAGACGGACAAGGGCTGGAGGATTTGTTTCTGAGGTGGCACTCATATGGCTGACAATCTGGTGTTGGCTATCAGCAGGCGACCCTAGTTCCTCTCCGAGGAACCTCTCTCCTGGGCTACCTGAATATCTTAGTGGCTGGCTCTCTCCAGAGTGAGTGACCCAAAAGACCATGCCGAAGTTTCCAGACCTTTTAGGACTTAGCCCCAGAAGCCACACACCATCACTTCTGCCATATTCTGCTGGCACATGGGACAGCCTTGATTCGATGTGGGAAGTGGCCATACAAGGGCCTGAGGACAAGAAGGCGAGGACCCTGGGGGCCGTCTCTGAGGCTGGTTATGGCAAAATGTAATCTTACCTAAGAAATGTGTAAAATTGTTCCAGTCAATGCATCAGATGTTTATTGAGTGTCGGTTTTGTGCCAGGCTTCAGGGAGACAAATAATTAGACAAAAACACAATCGTAGAAGAAATGCTAGTCAAGTGAAAGTCAATAATAATTTTAAAAATCACTTAAAACTGAACAGACTTGTATGTGATGAGAATCAAGAAATATACATGGGAAGAATTTGAAGGCACAAAGGGGAGAGAGATGAATCTAATTGGGTCAGTAGATAAGACCATGAAACTTGAGAATTTGATCTTGGCCATCAGAAATGGAGATGTACTTGACAGGGGGGGTGGCATTTGGGTTTGAACAAAGGTACACATGTTGGAAAATACAGAGTGTGTTTAAATAACAGCGACATTTCTGCATGATTGACAGTAAGAGGCGAAGACAAGATCCGATATACCTTCAACAGGATGCAGGTAAGTTTCTATATTAGAATCTCACTGACTTGTACATTCCAAAGGGCCTGATAGGTCATTTAATTCCAATCCTGTTGTTTTAGTAAAGGAACCAAAAGACCAGAGACTTTGTGGGGGTTACCCAAGGTCATCCAGTGAAGGGCAGGGGGCGCTGGAAATGTAGCACCATTTGCTACACATGCTGGCCTCCTCTTAGTCTGTATCAGACCGTGAAGCCACTTATGAGAAGGATGATCGGCTCAAGAGCTATCATCAACCATTGGCTATGTTTTAAATGAGGCAAATCTGTGGACTAGCAACACAGAAATCTAATTTATAATGATGATTATTTCTTACATTAAAATAGTAAATTAACTATTGAAGATGAGTCATCTCTACTTGGTGAATCAAGTAGTGAGTCCTCCAAATCTTTATAAAGAGCAACCGTCCTGTATTAAGTATTTATCTTTCTCTGCTGTGCTCATTCTGTATTCCTATTTCCCTTCCTAGTAAACTCAAAAACACAGTTCCCAATGCCTTTTATTAGAAACAACTAAAGCCAATACAGGCTGTCCCCACTGAGGCATCTTGAGCTCATTTGCCGTAGAATTCCACTGGGTGAAATCAGAATGTTTGTATCTGTTTCCCACACCCTTAGACACAGAGAGCATTTCCATACATAAAAACTGCCATGTGTGTTAAATGGGGGTGGGAGGGGAGGCTGTTTAAAACCTTAAAGAAGAGTTAACTCAGTGTGGTCTAGAGAGAGTTAAGAAAAGAAGTCAAACTGTGGGGGCATCTAGCTCCCACGCTCACGGGCTGAGCAGGTCACAGTTAATGTGGGTGCAGTTTGGCCATTCTTCCCACTTAAGGGTTCTATTTTCAGCCATCAATTACAGACACTAATACTGATGAACGCTGGAAATAGCTGTGCTACATGAAGGAGCTAATTCAAGGGAAATGCACCTCACTTTCCTTGTACATTTTAGATTACTGTCCAACGTCCCTTTAATGGTTCACTTTTAGGGCTTCCTAAGGGGCTGTGCAAACGGGAGCAACTTTTTATTAAATGCGAATTTGTCATATATTCCATGCATTTTATTTATTATATTTGGTAAAAAAAATCAGAAGAAGGGGAATGCCAAAAAAAGCCTCAACATCTTCTTACCATCAGAATTGATGGTTGTGACTGTCTTCTCATGCTGCCTCACAGGAGCGCCTGAGCAGGGAAGGACTTTTCTGCATTGTGGAAAGGTTATAAAACGCTGGTGCACGTAAGAGTCATGCAGGCAACTTGATCAGGCACGCAAACCATGCATTTTAGGTTCCACTCTCAGAGATGTGATTCAGTGGGTGTCATCTTCCGGTTAGCCCTCAGCTCCTTGCCCTGCTCTGCTCTGTATCAAAGGAACCCACCTGTCCATGGTTCCTCTGCCCCTGTTGCTTCCTGTTACGTCTGGTTGATGGGAATCACTGACGGAAGAAGGGTAATTTAAGATGGGGACAAGCCTGGGGTATTTATCCCCCTCTCTGTTTCAGGGGCATCTCTGGCAGTGGGCTATGCTTATTCTGAAAGTCCAGCTCATACAGGACAGCCCATCCATTCATGGTCCCAGCTCTTGTCATGATGATCTGGGATTCTGGGCTGGTAATAACACCAGCCACCTGTGGTTCCTTCCCTCCAAGGGCTGGTGATGGCTTCTTGCTCTTGTGAACGTGTCTCACTGTTTCCTGTGGGGAGGCTCCTTCAGCACTGAAGGCGGGACAGCACAGCGTCCACCAAGAGTATCAGAATGTGGATTCCCCACGGGAAGCCTCCCTCTCTCATCTCCAGCTTGATACTCCTTCAGAGGCTACATACACACACACACACACACACACACACACTCACAGTTTCCCAGGTGAACATTCACTGAGGACTGCTAAGAAAATGACAGCCCTCACACATCGTTTGGCCACTGACGTGAGTCCTCTCAGTATTGGACCTTTTTTCCATTTTGAACCCCTGGGTAAAATCAAATCATGCAGCTCCAGCAAAGGACATATGTAGGTAGAACTCGCCTGAATTCTCAGCTCCGGTCTCAGTTTAAGCGTTAGATCTGAAGTCCAACAAAGCCCAGAGAGATCAGAGTGACATTTGGATAACATTTTCTCTGAGAGTTTGCTAAACAACACAAACCTACCAGCTCGTGAAATCAGGAGTTGAGGATAGGTCACCTGGAGGCAGATTTTATTTTTTCTTTAGCCAGATTGCTTCCAGGACAAAAGCCTGGGATTTGGGACTGGCTTAGCTATCCAGCAGCTGGCGTGACAGGGGCAGAGTCTGAGGCATGACTAGGTCCCAACTGCCGGGGCTGCTGCTGGGGTCCTGAGGCCAGGAGGGAGAAGGCAGACCCGGGGCACCGTTTGAGCAACGTCCAGGGAGAAGAGAAGATCAGGTTGTGAGACGCAAGGTCAGAGGGGGGATGTGTAAGCAAGTCCTCAAAGTTGGGCAGGGGCCAGGACAGACAGGAGGATGGAGCCTGAAACGGGTGGAGGTGGGGGCGCTGCTGCAGGTCACCCCGGGATCAGGGCAGACGTTCTGCACACCACTCTTTCACAGGCAAGTCACGCTAGGGGAGAGGCAAGTGATCTTTGGATTCCTCCCTCCAGAGGCTGCACTAACTCTGTGCACATTCACGGATGTTCCTTGAAGTAGTTTTTGCAAGCGAGCACATCTCTTTGGCTCAGGAAGGGAGAATGTCCTTAGCTGCAGGTGGCAGAAGAGCAAACCCCAAGAACAGTCTTAGGACCAATGCACGTGACAGGGCTTGGCCTCAGAGTCTGCCCTTTGTAAATGCAGTCTCCGTGACTTACACATGTCAGGATTCTTGAGACAACACTCCCCAGGAGCTATCGCTGAAACCCAGGGTAGCTGTAATACACTTTTTGAGGGCATTCATAACTGCAGACCTTGGTTTAGAGTAGCATCAAATGTCTTCATACTTCAAAAATCCCCTTTACGAATTCCTGTTGGTTCTAAATAATATGAATACTTTGAGTCTTTCAATCTAAACACCCTGAAGGCTGCATAACCCAAGAAAGGCCATTCCTTGAACAGAAAAAGTGCTATTTTATTATCACACTGTAAATATTCTAAGATAGGAATAAACTTCCAAAGTGTCAACATATGATTCTGTATTTACAGCAGGCACGGAGGACAGTCATCCTGCTTTACACAGTGCCTTGTGGTTTGCAAGTGGTTGAATATACGTTATCTCCGTTGATGGACATTATTTTCTTCGCTTGTGTGATATCATGTTTAAATTGAGACAACAGAGGCTAAGGCAACTCCACATCCAACAAGCAATACGGGTTTAGATCCTCCAGCCCCGGAATCACTGCTTTCTTTTTTCTCTATGGTGCACATACAGCAGAGGGACACTCTCAGGTCAGTGCACAAAAACTCCCCTTTTGGAGCCTTCATTCACATTTTTGGTGCTTCCTCTCCTCATTCTATGTCACTCAGTCCTTATCTGCTTTCTCCTGCCAAATGGCCTGATTTGTGAGGTTTAATGCGTTACAGCTTCTCAAGGACATATACTATGTAAGTGGACATTATTGGAACAAAGACAAAACCCTGGCTGTAAGACGCTATATATAACACCAGCCTGGGTATTCAGAAGGCTTGATGGCAGACTGGAATCATTCTGGAACGGATCGACCCACGGAGAGTCAGGAGGCTTTCGCTCACTTATCCCACGCCAGCATCCCACTGGGAGACTTTGTATGTTATGCATGCCTCTCCCTGCTCTGTGTCTAAGTGGATTCCTTAGGATTTAGGAAGGTTTTCATTTGGACTATGGAGGCACTAGAGAGAGACTCTTCACCCCTGGCTCGATCTCTGTCCTTATCGTCCACTCTGGCAACAGGTCCCAGAAGCCACATATGACTGCCCATCCCCTCACCCTCAAGAGAACGAGGTCCTTAATTGGCTGTCACCTTTCGTCAGCCCTCTCACATCCATCTACAGCCCTACACACCTGCCTGCAGTTTCTGGAGCACGTCATGTGCCTGCCTTCCTGGTGTGCATATGCTGTTCCTTGAGTCTGAGAAGGCTTTCCCTTCCTCCTCCTTACAAAGTTTCTTCCTTCAATAGTCTTCCAAGTTTCCACTCCTGCTCTAATCACGCCCCTCTCGGCTGAATTAGGTGCCTCTCCTCTGTGGGCTCACACTGCTCTTGTACGGCTTGGTGGAACATCTACTGCATCATGTTGCCATTTTTCATTCACTCTTTCAATCCATTACCCACCACCCTCACCCAAAGGAACTGGGATGTGTGACTGTGGAGAACTCTTTCTATGTGTTTCTAGCACTCCATGGATGTCTTTTAGATGGATGGGTGGATAGGTGGATGGGTGGATGGATGGGTGGATGAGTGGATGGGTGAATGGATGGACAGAAGGAAGGAATGAAGGAAGGAACGGTGAGTGAGTGAATAACTTTGTTAAACGGAGACTAATTTAAAGAGAATCAAAGATAAACTCTCCACAATTTGGGCCTTTGAATGAAGCTCTGCTTCCCTAAGCAACCAATTCAGGAATCTCCAAGCAACATCTTTATAACAGCCTGTTGGTCACAGGGGTGAGGCCAGGAGATGACAGTCCTCACTTAATATAACTTATGATTTCTACAGCCTGTGTGTGAGATGCTGTGTTTGCTTCATTCTGTATTGAAGTCTGTGTTTCCCGTACATGATTCTACTTAGCTTGTAGCTGGGGACTAATTAAGCCATGAACTGGTAAGACAACGCAGAATAAGCTGTGTGGCTGACAAGTTGCTGCAATGGATTTCTGCCAATTTACAGCCACAAACAAATGTCAGATTAAGATCAGCTTTGCAGATGAGTCTCTAATCTTGGGATAGGGGAAAATGGGAATATCTCACCATTAGGGGACCGGGTGGACACTGGTCAGGAGGGGAGGGAGCCGACTGTGCGGCCACAGCTCTGAGTAGCACGGCTACGTTCTAGGAATTTCTCACTGAGGAAAAGCAATACCCTTCGCTTCTGAATGCCTTTCTGTGCTGACCTTGCGTTCAACCTCAGGGCTGTTCTTTTCTTTATAATAATCAGATGACTGCCAGAACCATCTCTGCCCCTCACATACTGCCTTGGGCACAAGGTAAGTTTTTATTGAATGATCCTTAAACATAGTTCAAAAGAATTGCTTTCAAGTAACAAGAATGTGAAACGTCACCTTCTTAACATAATGCTCATTTTTCTCTGAAAAATAAAAAATGATGGTATTTATAAGTGATTGAAAGATCATAGCTCCCACGGGTGTTTCTGTGCTTAAAGTAGGTCCTGACAGTAAAGCACGTAATTCAGTCACTCATCCTCACTCATTCATTCATTCAACGTATATTTAAGTGTCTATTATGTATTATGCGCGAGCCCCTTTTCCAATGAAAGCGTGCACAGGGTACACATGGCCACTAATGCACAAAACTGACAGTAAGGAAAACCAGGAAACACATCTTAGATGGTCCTCTGGAAGGTACCCAATGTACCAGTGGGTACAGTGCAGTTCAGGACAGCAAAAACCACTGTGAAGACTTCTTGGCTTTTTATGTGTGACTGCAAACTCATCTGAAACACTGATCTTAATTCTGACATTTGTTCATAGCTGTGAATTGCAAAAATTTGTTCTTTTTCCCCTTAAGGGCCAACATCGGCATTAGTTACCTTGCACTCCTAAAGTGAAGCAGACTGAGCGTGAGGGTCTTGATGGGAGAAGGTGGTGTTTCCGACACATGGGAGTGGTAAGCCGGCATCTGGTCATCTAAGCTTCTTCCACTTCCACAGAGGTTGTAACACTTACCACCCAAAAGACACCAAGGCCGTGAACAATGACCTCACTTGTTCTGACAGAAACCTTGCTCGTATTTACTCTGTGCCTCTTCAGACTCCTCTGGCAACACGCAAAGGCCGCCACGTCACTGCTGTCGCGTGGCAGCGATATGATTGGTGAGTTGCAGGCACAGATGGACCATCCAGCTGAAATCCCTCCGAGGAGCCCCCAGAAGCCACGCATCCAGGGCCCAGCAACACTGTCCATCACTCAGGCGGACGAGCTGCTCTGGCCCCTGCCGTGGGGGTGCACACTCCAGGGCCACGCGTATCTGCTCTTTCATGCAAACTCCAGTCAGCGTAGACTTGGCCACCAATTAGAACGGAAGGTGGTCAGCACATCCTCAGGTCTGTGGCTGACAGTTTATGACGTGCTCCTCACTTTTCTGGATGATTGATTCCATCAACTCATTCCAGATACTTCTCCTAAACCTCGCCCCACCCTGAACCCTGCCCTCAACGCAGTCCCATTCCCACAAGCTGAAGAGGGAAAGGCAATGAACAACGGAGAGTGCTACTTATTCTTCTTTTAAAGGCATGTGCATAAGCATAGAATTTTTTTCTCTTGCAGTGCAGCTGATGATGCTACCAGGCAGACCATTAAGACCATTAAGACCATTAAGACCATTTCTGAAGGGGGCTTTGAATAAACTTCTTGAAGTTTTTGTCTTATTTCCTGTGAAGGCTAGGATGGTGCAGGATATTTTGTTTCTTTATTAGATGTATCATTGGGAAAGGTGTCTGATGTGTTTAATGATCCTTCTAGCTAAAGAATATCCTCAATGCAATAATCTCTTAACATTCATTGAAAAGATCTAAGTCTCTTTTTGGAAATAGTGCATAAATCATGAATATCCTTGAAAAATGATTCTGAGGCCAAACGACATTCTCTGAAACACTGCCATTGTTTTTCTTCTTTGAAAAGTTTGGTTACAACACCAGTGACTGCAGCAACGAAGATTATATCCATCAGGGAGCTGGGAGCTTTTGGAAATAGCTTCTAAAGAAGAAAATGGCTTTCAAAAAACAGCCATCCACCTGGAGATCATCATTCTAAGTGAATTGAGCCAGAAAGAGAAAGAAAAATACCATATGATATCACTTATATGTGGAATCTTAAAAAAAAAAGACACAAATGAACTTATTTACAAAAGAGAAACAGACTCACAGCCATAGAAAACAAATTCAGGATTGCAGAGGGGAAAGATGGGAAGGGATGAATTGGGAGTTAGAGATTTGCAGACAGTGACTATTTTATATAAAATAGATGAAAAGTTTCTACTGTACAGCACGGGAAACTATTTCAGTATCTTGTAGAAACCTATAATGAAGAACATGAAAAGGAGTATATGTGTGTATATGTATGACTGAGACATCATGCTGTCCACCAGAAACTGATACGAAATTGTAAACTGACTATACTTCAGTAAAAAAAGAAATAAGAAACAGCCAGCCAAAGGAAAAGTTCTACTATTTTTAAGGCAATTAGTTTATAATTTACCATAATTTAGAACTCCCTCGTCTCATTAATGGTGACAAATGCTGCTGACTTTTCCTAATTATTCCTTTAACCACTTGTTAATACTGGAAGAAGTTAAGGCTGTAGAGCTGAAGTTCATACGTCAGACACTTTATTATTATTATTAAAAATGCTGAGAATTTTAGAAGGACCATAACAAACACAGGTAGCAGAACTAAAAGCCGTTATCATCAGAGATAAACTTCATCCTACATTATTTTGTTACTTATATTCTTCCCAGTGTCCATTGTACCGATTACTTTTCTTCATGTTTTGCAGAAGTATAATTGGTAAGGCATTATACTAAACACCACTTTGGAAAAAGTGGCTTAATAAAAGAATCTGTGTTCAGGCATGCCTTTGCTTATGATTTTGTAGAAAACAAATCCATTGACTTTGCAATAAAATAATTTCATAGCAATAATACTTTAAGGGAGGTGAAATTTCTTCCCTGTTCAAAAGCATAAAATTGGTTTTGAGTAAGATAATGTTTACTCATAAAATGTTTAATTTGTAAAGAGAATATATTTCTTTCTAGAAATGTTTGCATTACAGAACCTCTGAGCCCTCCAAGCTCTTACAAGTACGACATCTATCAACAGAACTTAGCACTTGGTACGTTTTCAAGGAATGTTTGGTTTTTCACCTTTATTTCTGTCCCATTACCCTACTCACCCATCAGCCCCCAACCCAGCTTATTCCCCTACAAGGGGCAATGATAACATAATGTGAAAAAGTACAGTTTGAAATGAACTATTTGAATAAAATGCCCAGGGACAAATTTTCCTGCAAATATATTGACACGCATGATTAACAAATGCCAGAGTATTTCTTTAGATTGATAGTTACCAAAATCTGTGCAAAACTTCTCATTAATACCAAAGTTCATTATTACTGTACTTCCTAATGAGCACATATGTTTAAAGACAGATGTACTGACTTATGCTGAGTCAACTGTTTTCACTGGAATTCTTTGAGCAGAAATTGGCTAACGATGGCTCTGGTAAGGGGATTTCTGCACAGGGTGTGAAGTGGGATTTGGGCAGAGATTCTGAATTCCACGGATAAAATGCATTAAAACCACTGGGTGCTACACGGGTATCACAACTTTTTATTATCCCAATTGAAGACATGCATCCATACACACCAGTGCTGTCTATTCTGACCATCACACCAGAAAGAAATACCCATCAGTGGATCAGAAAATCCGGCCATTTGGGATAATGTGGATGGACCTTGAGGACATTATACTAAATGAAAGAAGTCAGATAGAGACAGTCAAATACTGTATGAGCTCCCTTGTGTGTGGAATCTAGAAACATCAAAGTTAAAGAAACAGAGAGTAGCATGTTGGTTGCCAGGGGCAGAGGGCTGGGAAAAAGGACAGATGTTGGTCAGACAGGACAAGCCTTCAGTTATAAGATGAATAAGCTGCAGACATCTAATGTACAGCGTGGTGACTGTAGTTAACAATTCTGAATTGTATACTGGAGACTTGCTATGTAAGTAGAATTCTTGTGTTCTCACTATAACAATAGCAAGATGGTAATTATATGAAGCAAAGGATGTGTTACCTAACCTTATTGTGGTAAGCATTTCACAATGTATATGTGTTTCAGATCATCCCATTTTACACCTTAAACTCACACAATGTTGTATGTCAATTTTATCTCAATAAAGCTGGCAAAAAGAAAGGATCTTTGAACATCAACAAAGGAGAAAGTGCAGAGTCATAGAACAGGCAATCCTTCTCAGGAAACAGGAGGTGACAATCCTACCCAGGTCAGTATGTACCATGATGACAAATATCTATGGCTCAGAACGAGCCAACCGCAAACTTAGTGCCTTATAGCAATACCATTTTATTATCTCTGCAATTGTGTGGGTTGACTGAGCTGAGCTGGGGGCTCAGTGTAAGTCAGCTAGCAGGTGGCTGTTGACCAGAGTGTCTACATATGGTCTTTGTATTTAATTCATACTTTTCATAGAATGGTGACTGGCTTCTAGGAGGGAGTGTCCTAAGAGCAAGCATTCCACCATGGGAGGCAGAAGCTTCCAGCACTCCTAGAGTCTAGGCTTTGAGAGATTGCCAAATGGCGGAGGAGAAGGACACGTAGCTCACCCTCTCCCATGGATACACCAAAAACTACATCTGCATATGGAACAACTTGCACAGAATACCTACTAAACTTCGGCAGAATATCTCTTACATCGGAAATACAAGGAGAATCCTCACAAAAATGGAGAAACAACAAGCTTCTACTGTATGGCACAGTTACGACAATACCTTGTAGTAACCTATGATGAAAAAGAACGTGAAAAGGAATATATGTAACGTACAGGCGTGAGTGAAACACGATGCTGTGCACCAGAAATGGACAGCACATTGTAAACTGACTATACGTCCATTAAAAAGTGCAAAGAAATGTCTAGGCTTAAACTGGCACAGGGTTCTCCCACATTTAAGAGAAAAGAAAACAGACTCTACCTTTCAGCGGGGGTTGTGAAAAAGATTTTGTGGACACTTAATCTCCTTAAACCATCAATCTTATGTTTCTCTCATCTTGCTTTGGCCTGAAGAGGATGTTGTCTAAGATTAGCACCTGTCTGTGGATCATTTGTAGGAAATGACAGGTGGACTATGTCACCCCTAAAGTGAAAATGCAAATAGTTACCTGCCTCTTCAAACCGATTTGGCATCGATTGTTGAGGAAGAAATGTCTTTTGACATATTCCTTCACTTACTCGACAAATACGCACGGAGTGTCTATCCTAGGCAGCAGAGCTGCATGGTAGATACAGCAAATCAAGTCCACACAGCAGAGCTTCTGTGAGCAGCTAATTCTTTTCTTTGAAGAGACATGGCCCTGGACAGTTTCTCTTGATGTGTGGGAGAGAGCTCACTGGCTCCGTATTTTTTCATAGAAGTACTGCAGCCATTCTTTACTTCCGCCTGTCACACCACACTGGCACCAAGTTCTTTTTATAGGCAACTCAGCAGAACAGGAGGAGATCTGACATAACTATGACATGAATAGGCTGCAGTAACCATGCAATGAGCTTTTCTGCACTGAGCACAGAAGAGCCAAGGAAGGATGCTTCTCTTTCTCCTCTTCTAAATACACAATTCCCATTCAAGCTTGCATTTCCCCACTGCACGGATCTCTGTAGCAGTCTAGAGAGTTTTCTAATGAAACTCAGACAAGGTAAAATAGTCATATCTTAAAACAGCATTACTGATCACTGATGCCTTATAAATATATTACTGTTGAGAAAACAACAAACACACACATACACACACACACACACAAATATGTGGTACATCCATGGGTTCAATGAGATCAGCAAAATTAAATCAATCCTACTGCATCCCCTGCTTGGTAATTGCAAATTGTGCAATCGATCAGGAAGCTGTACAATCAGTTCAAGTCCATCACTGCCAGCTGAGCTCATCCGTGAGCCCACCAGTCACCAACTGCTCAGCAATTAATTGGATCTTTCTGGTCGATCCAATGACACCATTAAGAAATAACCAGAGCAACCATTTTACAGTCTGGTTATCCCAGTTGTCTCACTGACTGAATCGGATTGGGCTGCCCAGTGACCCAGTCAATGGCTGCATGATTGGCCTGCAGATGATCGAGAGAGCCAGCCATCCATGGTCAGTGTAATTTCACAAATAAAGTGGAGCTGTCTCCTCATAGGCTGCAGAAACACAAACAAGGTGGTTTCCATGACGAGCCACAGCCCCACCAGACACAAGGACATTTTCTGACAATTACACAGCCATGTGTACGTTTGACTGGCCACCCATAGCTTGGAACAACTCTACGACATCAGTGTGCCTGAAGATGCAAATCCGATTAAGTAAATTGTAGTTGGAAACCAGGCATGTTGATAAATAGTTGGAAACATTCATGAACATCGTGATGACTGCTATTTAATGTAAATCCCTTTATTTTCCTTGCTTTCAAAAGATAATAAATGACCATTTTCTTCCCTGGCTGACATATTTGATCAAAGAATAAAATAAAAATACTGGAGAAGTTGTGCTTTTAAAAGCAATCTAGTCATTCTTAGACTATGAAACCTAAATTACAGCCTCAGACTTTCCTGGCAGATGTGTCTTGTGAATGAAGTTCTTCTCTATTCAGCAGATACAGGTCTTAGTTTGCAAATATGATTTGCTTCATGTAGACTCCTGCACACACTCACACACAAACACGTCATGAAGAGCTCACCTGCTGTTATCTCACAGTCTCTCTCTCTTTAGTCAGCTCTATTTGCAGAGTGCAGAGTTTAAAGCAGTCATTAGAGATATTTTATAGTTCACTTTTGGTTTGTCATTAGCGATACTCTTTCAAATATTTATCCATGCTGTTTCTAAATAAAACACCCAGGCAAACATTTATGGGTCATTTGCGAATAGATTCAGAAGAAAAGCTATTGTCTGTGGGCCAAAATCCATTCTCACTACAATAGATTTTAATTCAGCAGTTTATTGGAAGGTGTGACAGTGGAAACTAACATGCTGGCTGGTCCATGACCTATAGAAGCATCAATGGAGTCTGTTTAACGAGCATCACAGAACACAGAGAAATTAGTGTAATTCAGCACGTATGTTGTCACTAGAGCAGACATGCCTCTTCTCCCTGCTTGGTCTTCTGTATCTTCCATATCTTTTCCTACTTTATTGTCTTCTTCTAATCTCTAAATCTCCTCCTCTCCTCCCCTCATGAAAGGCCAGACTAAACACTCCATGAAATACTGATGGGTAATTTCAAACATATATATATATGTATGTGTGTATGTATATGTGTGTGTGTGTATAGAACACACATATAGGAAACATGGCTAATCTATCTAACTATGTAAATATTAAGTGAGGATCAACTGAGCAGAAGTAAACTTATTTCAATCATATTATCAGTTCAGTAATGTTAAGATTTATATTTATAAGCAAAAGTAGAAAGTTAAATTTTCTATTTCTCATTTTCTGTTATTAAAATGTACTAAAAGACAACGGTTAATTGTACAGCAACTTTCAGTTCTATTCCTGTTCTTTGTAAATTCTTTTTAATAAATGTAACTTAAGTTATGACTTCAAACATCATATATTTAACTATTCACCTTTCCATGAATTATCCATGAAAGAAATAAAGGAAAATCCAATATTCAAACAGAAGTTTAGAATGCATCATACTTCATGTGGCTTAGAGAACACAACTGTAGTTTGCATTAATGCACTATTAGCAAGGCAAAATCATCAAATTTTAAATCTGTTGTTTGATTAAGTATGTGCCGTAAGGATGCAGGGACAGACCCAAGGATTGAAGTTGGATTACTTTCCCTGGATGGATCGTGATTTAATTTGTATCATGATCTTGGCAAATTGACTTGACCTACCTACTCCCAGTCTCCCGATCCTGAAGGTGCATTCTGAAGTTTTTGATGATTAATGAGGTTACTCATTTTTTTCAGTGATCTTTGACTGAAAGCAGCAAAGCCATGATGAGATAATTATTTGCCAGGATTTCTGTGTGCTTCCTGTGCTCTCCTATGTCTTAGAGCCAATGCCCTAAATATTGTACAGTTTGTGTTCTGATATCACATTAAAAAAGTTAGTGCTAGAAAATAATGCAACCTTCACATTTTTCATATGTATACATGTAAATATAGATCATTCATTGCCATCAGAAAACTGCAAATTCATATTTTCAAATGGCCAGTCTGGATTTTGTTTAATGCAAATGTATCATGGTGGTATTAGGGTAAGAAATCTACTGTTAGCACCTAGTACACTGTCTTATTTTCAAAACTAAATTTAAAAATATTAGTAATTCTATAATAAGTACTAAATATGAATTCTACTTACAACCAAAGAATTTGCAGTATGTCATGGGGGATGTAGTACTAATAGAATATAGGAGGTGAATTGCTGAATATTTAAAAACTATTTTTTTTAACTGAAGTACAGTTGAGTTAGAATGTTGTAGTTTCTGGTGTATAGCAAAGCGATTCAGTTACACACATATATATTCTTTTTCATGTTCTCTTCCATCAGAGTTTATTACAAGATATGGAATATAGTTCCCTGTGTTACACAGTAGGACCTTGTTGTTTATTTTATGTATAATAGTTTGTATCTGTTACTCCCAAACACCTAATTTATCCCTCCCTCACAACCTTTTGCCTTTGGTAATCATAAGTTTGCTTTCTATGTTTGTGAGTCTATTTCTAAAACTACTTTTTAAATAATAAAATAAATGAATACATATTTTAAAAAATTTATACAAATGATACAATACATACAAACTAATGATACGAAGATCACTAAATGGTATCTGCAGGGAATAAATGCACAAAGTAACTGTAAAGGAGAGTAACTGGATTTCATTAACATTAAGAACTTGTGTTCATTAAAAGCCATCGTTAAGAGAATAAAAAGGCAAGCCACAGAGAAGATTTTTGCATTATGAGAAAATACTTGTGCTCAGAATATATACTGTCCCTCAAATTAGTAAAGAAAAAAGAGATAATACATTTTTATAAAAATGATCAAGAGAATGGAATACATTTCACAAAAAGGAGATACTCAAATAGCCAATAAAATTATAAAGAGATTCTCAGTGAAATGTAAATTAAAACCACCATGAGATACTTCTGGGCCAAAATGACTAAAAATAATAATAACATTATCAATAGGAAAGGATGTGGAGCAAACTGAATGTTCATACTTTGCTTGTGAGAGTGCAAATTGCTGCATCTACTCTGGAAAAGGTTTTAGACAACCTATATTAAAGCTAAAAGGTCCCAATAATTCCACTCCTGATATATATCCAACAGAAATGATGAATACTTATGTACACCAAAAGACATACACAATAATATTCTGAGAAGAGTTATTTTAAATAGCTCAATTGGAAACAACTCAAATGTACATCAAAATGGGTAAAAACCGAAAGATCTCAACTCATGTTATAACTATACAGTGAAATATTCCTCAGCAATGAAAAGAAACCAACTATTAATACACGAACAAAAATCTGGAGGGGAACAAAAGCAAAAAAACAAAACAGAATATTTTCAGTGAAATAAGCCAGACACAAAAGAACAAATACCATATGATTCTATTTATATAAGCAGGCAAAACAAATCTATGGTGATAGAAATTGAAAAGTGGGACAAGAGGGGCTGTCATACCAGGAGGGAGCATGAGAGATGTTTCTGAAGCATGGTTAATGCTCGTTATCTTGATGTGAGTGGTGGGTATGGGGTATGTTTATTTTGCCAAAAACCAAAAAGATGTGCACTTAAGATGCATGCAACTTACAGAACGCATGTTATAGAATTCATTTAGAAAAATGAACAATATATATAGCAGGAAAGACAGAGTATAATATACAAGGTCTGTTGAAGAAGGTAGAAGATTCGATGTGATGCTGCAACTTCGCAACAATCCCAGTGGTATCTCAAAGTCCCCATCCAGCCAATGCACACGTTAAAGTAGATATTTTCCAAGGAAACTTCTCACTCTAAACATGATTCTGTAAGAGGACCACCTTAGTGTTTTGGCCTATGCACGGGCCACTGCCAGTGCAAATCTAATGACTTCTGTAATGTACATCACGTGGTCTAAAGCTTTAATCTTTATGAGAAAAGACGCTTGTTCACATAGTTGTCTCAACATATTCGAGGTTCAAATCAGACAGAAAGCTGCCCTAGCTCCTGAGAGATGGCTTCTCATTTGGAAAGTGGGAGACCACGAGGCCTTCCTTACCCACCTTGCTCAGGTAAAGCAAACTGAAAGCCAATACTCGATGCTTTTAAGGTTATCTATTGCTAATCAAAAATTAATGCAAAATGTGCTCTCTATAAATACCAGAGCTTTCCTATGAAAACTTCTCACCATTCTTACTGAATTTTTAATGTAAATATGCATCATAAATTTATGTATAAATTATGTATATATTTATGTGTTAATAGAGAAATTAAACAAAGTACATGTTAATATAGACGTTAACATACATTTATGAATATCTAATGGCATTAATTTTTCATTGTTGGCTTCTTTTTAGCTGAATTATCCAGAGTAAGTCAGCAATTGTGAGAACACGTGACTTCTTAGCCCAAGGTGCAGGGAGGTGGGTCTGTTTGATGACAAGATTCTCAGAAAGGCGTTCCGCTGTATGATGTGAGGAGTCCTGATCATCCAGTCCCCATGCTGAGCACGGTGTATGCAGGCAGTCTGGGGCTTTGAGGTCCAAACTGAGGGATTTTTTTTCCCCTGTGTTGCTTTAACATGAGTATGAATTACCAGAGCTACATTAGAAAAGCTCAGATGACTTTGTAAGGGGAGACAGAGATAATGGAAAGAAAGAAGGCGTGATTTAAGAAGTGTTTAAAAAGCCATCCTTACTGGGAGGTCTGTTACAAGCAGAATTTAGCGGAGGGGAAGGGGGTGGGGAGGGAGTCAGCAAGGAACACTTTTAAGAAAATACATGTTAAAACTGATGTTTTTAAGGGCTTATCTTCAGTTGGAGAAGAGGTTGAGATTTCGTATAAAACACTCAATTGGATTTTAGTGGAAAGCCCATCTCTTCTCAAAATATTCAAAGTAACATACTGAGACCTGTAAGTGAGGTGGAGGGGTGGCAGGTGGTGCCACGAAGCACAAGTGTCTGAAAATGCCGGAACGCGGTTCAGATATCACAGTACCACGCTCGAAGTCCAAAGAATTGATATTTGAATCCCTGCTCCTCCAACTACTAGTTGTGTGACCTTTGACTTCATTTGTCCAGCAAATGTTTGCTGAACAGATGCACAGTGCCAGCTGCTGGGAATATGTAACTGAAAAAAGCCACGGTTCCTGACTTCCCAGTGGGAGAAACAGACAAGCTAACAGTTGCTTTCATTACAGCATGGTCAGCGCCCTGCCGGGCTCTATTAACACGGGACACTTGCTCGGGAGCATGTCAGTGGGATACCAAAGCCAGTCTTTAGGGGGAGGGGAGCAGAAAAAGTCAGTAGAGGATGGAGAAAAACATGCCGTTTGAGTCCTGAAAGACGAGTAAGGAAAGAAGAGAGAGAGGGGAAAAGACTCCAATGTAAAAATCTTTGAGGAAAAAGGAAGCACATGTCTTTGGAGAAGAATACAGGTAGGTTGGGAGTTAATTAGCATGTAAGGTATATAAGCAGTGACTCAGGAGAGGTGGGCGGGGCCGCGGCAAGCCAGACTAAGGGTCCTCAGAAGCTTTGTTCTGATATCAGTGGGGAACATTACGAAAAATAACCCAGTCGGAACTGCAATTCTTAAAAGCTCATTGGGACCCTAGAGGATGGGATGGAAGGGAGAGTGGTGGCAAGAATGCAGGCGGAGAGATTAATTAGGAGGGCGTGGCAGTGACCCAAGAAAGATGTAATGGTGGCCTAACCTAAGGTACCGGCATTGGGGCTGGGGAGGTGAACACAGATTTGAAAGGCATTAGGGAGGAGGAATCCACTGACTTGACTAGACACAGGCATGGTAAAGAATGGGACCTTAGAAGAAGGTCTGGGTTTTCAGCTTGCATGAACTCATTAGACACCATTTGAATCTGAGTAATACACATTCCAGGAAAGAGCTCCACTTCTCACAACCTGCCAAGCAAAAGTTGCTCTGGAAAACTTTTTCTTTGGTGGGTACACTCAGGGAGACTGATCAGGTATGAGAATGATTCAATTTTTGTTTTTGTTTTTGTTTTTGGATGAATCCAACAAGAATGTTTTATCAGAGGGACAGGCGGATATTGCAAATAAACACAGCTTATCTCTTCCACTCTTCCGACTGAGTAAGGAGCTTTGTAAATAGGTTCAAACAAAATTTTTCATTAGAAGACTGTCTTTGCTTTGATTAAAAAGAGCAGTGAATAGTTGAAGTACTCCCTCTACAGCTGACTTTCTGGCTTGACCGTGCAAGACCAAATTAAAACACCAAACAATAAAAGTTCTTCAACAAGAGAAGTAAATGGAGCCCATAGCACGTGAGAAGAATCTTGAGAATTTACAAGGGCTCGGCCTCTGGTCTCAGGGAGCTCCATAAGATAATGAAATGAGCATCGTTTTTCTGTGAGTGGACAAGCAGGTATTGAACACCCACTGGCGGGAAACATGGCACCTCATTTAAGTCATTAAACAACATTCCCACCGTCAGACCTTATCAGCTTATCACTGCCAGAGTTCTAAATGTTTCTGTCTATTTTCACAAAATCCTCTTGGTCTTTTACAAGTTAAAGTCCTCTGTCTCCAGCCAGACCGTAAGCACAGCGTAGACAGGAATCCTGCCACATCCTTTCTTTGCTTTTGGACTTCCTGTCCTAATACACAGCATAAACTAGAGCTGATGGAAGCTCTTCTGTCCAGGGCCGACCTAATCAGAGGGTGGATCATGCTACCAGAGTATCAGACATAGGCTTGCCTGTCAAATATCAGAGGAGCAGAAGGAAAAAGGATTTGCAAGGGCTTCCTGATAGGATATAAGGTCTGTGATTATGCAAGTCTATTTGTGTTGAGTAAGTTTAGTGTGGTGGCTGCAATGTGCAAATTTCTGTGGCTTAGAGATAATGAAGAGCCAACATTTCTTGTTAAAATTAGAAAAAAAAATGAGAGTTTAAATTTGTGGAGAGGTAGAAGTTTCACATTTGCCAGAAGAATTCAGTTGCAATAGTCTGGTTCCTGTGAATCAGTGGGAAAGTCTGGTTCTAGTACAATCTTGGTGTTCAGTGGACCTGACGCAGCTTATAAAAGCCAGTGAAGGCCACCTGTGGTGCACAGGACACTTATAGGAGACACTGCTGCTAAGTGAGACAAGACGCTGAATTATCTACCAGATAATTCATTGATTTTCCTACTGTTAACTCTCCCCACATTACTTCAATTAGGCCTGTGAGCAAAGTATTATAGGCCAAATAAGGTCTTTATTGCCGTCCTAATGTATGTATACGTATGTATGACAGGGAGATTGGGAAAGGAAAATAGCTTTTCCACCAATAAAGATTAAATAATGTTAGCTTGACATACTAATGACCCCTTGGGTATTCAGGTTCCAATTCACCAATTATTGACACAGTCTTTAGGTTTAAAAGCTTTGAAATCTAATAAGCAACATGGTGGAAAAAATAAACCTTGTCAACTTCTAGCTCATGATTGACAACAGGTTGACTGGGGGAAGAAACGGAAGTTGAACATTTTGACAAAAAGTCTAAAAGTCAGACTAGTGTAACTTCAACATGATGCAGATAATTGAGGCAATTATTTTTTTAGGAAATCCCTGCCTCAATTGTCTGTATATCTTGTGTAATAAAATTTCAAGACTTTGAATTATCCAGACAACTTTCAATGATTTCATTTAACAATGAAAAGGAGGCTATAACACAAAAGTGTTTCATCCATTTATTCATTCATTCATTTTACTATTCTCATTTCTTTTTTTTTTTAATATTCTCATTTCTTTCCTACCCAGAGGAGACTGGGACTGAGGCATAAAGAGGCATCTTACAATAGCATGTGGACACCAGCTGCTCCATCTAGGCCTGGAGTTCCATTTCATGTCAGACTATATTTTTTAAAAAACGAACTATTGTTTTCCCATTAAAAAAGAAACTCTGTTGAAATTTGCCACAACTTTTAGCCTTGGGGCAAATAACCAAGAGAAAACCCATTGAGTTCTTTATCCTCTAAATTTTAAGATGCTTTAGAGAGGTGTTCATAAAATAAATTATGTGCATTTTACCCAGCTTGGGCAGACTCTCACTTTTCTATATTCTGAGTGATAAAATATTCCCTTTTGCATTCACATTTCTCAGGAAATGAGTCAGTGCATACGCAGCTTCCACGCTCAACATTTGAAACCATATTTTCTTATTTGAAAGGGAGTAAGGCATCCAGAGTGAGTGGTTTTACGAGTTGCACCTCTGAGATAAATTATTCCCAGACTCTGAGATGGATAAAGTACCCTTCTCTCCTCTGAATACCTGTGTAAGCAGGTGGATTTCCAGCAGATGGCTTCAAGCACCGCATATTTTGCCCTATTATTCTGGACAGAGTTAAGAGCTGGATAAAGACCCTTCTACTGCCAGGGGCATAATCATCACACTTCATCTGATAAAGTATTTTCTAAACATGGACCTTATGTAAGAACTGTGTTAAGGCAGAAGCTGTCCATTCATAGAGCTGTGCTACATTCAGAAAATATTTATGAAACACCTGTGACGGCTATTTCAAGCAAAGCAGGGAAAATTTATGATGCAGGTACATGCAAAAATTGGTTAATAGCTCTTACATATAGAAATTGCTACAATTCTGATGATTGGCATTCAAAGGCAAACTGCTATAAGCAAAAATAGCAGTTGTCTTAGTTTGGGTTCCACCAGGAACAGAGCCTAAGACTTGAGTATGAGTTCAAGTGATTTATTTGTGAGGTAATTCCAGGGAACATGGAGAGAGTGCTAAAGTGATACAGATGAGGGAAGGCAGTCAAGAAAGGGTGAGTTATCAAACCAACTACTACAGTGGACTCCTGGAGCTTAATGCTGCAGGGAAGTTCTGAGAAGTGGTACAAAATAGATGTCTTAAAATTGTGACACTTATGAGCAGAGGAGCTGGGGTATTTGTATAAACACCAGAGAATCATTGATTGAGGACAAGTTTCCAATGGGATCTTCCACTGGTAGAAAAGATTTCCACTGTTATGGGAAAAAAAAAAAAACCTTCAGGCACAGGATGGCAGCACTGGCAGGCTGAAACTGGTTGGAGTACAGCAAAATGCTAAGGTCCAAGGAATGTGTACAGAGAATGGGCAACAACTCCTGCCGTGGCGAGATTTTACTCTCTGGGTTCCTCCCTTCTCTCTTCTCTTTCCATCTCTGTTCTTGATTAGGGGTCTCAGGACAGAGAAACTGGCCTCTTAGTTTTTATTTTCCTCTTGAGAAAAATTTTTTTACCTACTTGGCAATTTCACTTTAAAATGTATTTCCACAAACAACCTGAATGTGGAAAGACAAAAACTTGGAAGAAAAGCAATAGTATATAAACTAAGTTATTTTATTTGATTGTGAACTATATGGACTATTGAATTTCTTCCCTATATGCACACACATCACACTGGCATGTCAAAAACATGTCTGAAGCTCAGGATGTTTTAGTATTCAAGGCTTGATAATATATTCAGTTCTATTTAGTTGTCATCTCCTAAGAAGCAAACCTTTCTTCAGTCTATGCCTCCCTAGGCCAATGGTTTCTTAGAAGAAATTAGTTGACCTGTAGACTGAATGTGACTTTACAGGGCTACCTTTTTTTTTTTTTTGCCTTTTATATGAGCATTCATCATTTAAGACCAGTGAGATTAACAGGTAGCAACTCTTGTAAGCAAGAGATGAGGTAGTGATTACACTATAGGCTTATAAAAGTCTAATGGCTTTGAGTTGCTCTTATTCAAGCTGGATTTCTGTAAATCTGCTTTAGCTTGTGCTTCTCTTAAGTATACGTTAATGATTAAGGGAATAGGTTCTACACGGTAATAAAGACATAGGAAATTAATAAGATAAATAGAAAAATATAGCCTTCTGCAATAAGTGAAAAAGAAGTCAATTGTATAAAATTTAAGCAGAGACTCCTGGGCATATATCCAGAGGAAACTCTAATTCAAAAAGACACATGCACCCCAATGTTCATAGCAGCACTGTTTACAATAGCCAAGACATGGAAGCAACCTAAATGTCCATCAACAGATGACTAGATAAAGAAGTTGTGTGTGTGTGTGTGTGTATACAGTGTGTGTATATATATTGTATAATGGAATACTACTTAGCTATAAAAAGGAATAAAATAATGACATTTGCAGCAACATGGATGGACCTGGAGGCTGTCATACTAAGTGAAATAAGCTGGAAAGAGAAAGAAAAATACCATATGAGATCACTTATATGTGGAATCTAAAAAAGTGACACAAATGAACTTATTTAAAAAACAGAACATGCTCACAGACATCAAAAACAAACTTACGTTAACCAACAGGGAAAGGGGACGATGGAGGGATAAGTTAGGAGTTATAGATTTGCAGATACTAACCACCCTATATAAAATAGATAACAACAATGTCTTACTGTATAGCACAGGGAACTATAGTCAATATCTTGTAATAGTGTATAATGAAAAAGAAAATGGAAAGGAACATATATATATATAAATATATATATATTTACATATATAAATTGAATCACTGTGTTGTACACCAGAAATCAATACAACATTGTAAACCAACTATACTTCAATAAAACATATATAAAATAAAATCTAAGGGGAGGCTTTGAGATACATCTGAGGAGTATGAACTTGTTAGTTCATATTTCCAACTAAATTTATCAAGCATTATTATTATTATTTAAGATATCATTTCTCCATTTTATTCACAATTTTCTGTCATAATAATGAGAAACAACTTTCAAGGCTCTTTGTGTCAGCCTGTTGTAAACAATGCAGCTCCAGGAGGTAATTTATGGAACTGTGAACCATCGAGGCACCATCTGCCTTTCCAACACCAGAGAGATGAAAGCAAAGGGAACACCTTTACTTAGCCCAGTCCTAGAATTCGGATCATCAAGACATGGTTTCTACTTAAGAGAGTCATTCAAACGGATGTCTTCGGATACCTTGCTGAAATCCCATTTAATGAAGACTAATCTCTGGAAAAGGGGCAGCTATTTCAGAATTGATGATTCCTGTAAGAATACAGCCTTTTCAGGTGACTCTTTGATTAAAAAAAAATCCAGTATGCGAGGAATTTGTTCGGTTTCTCTTTACACATTCCTAAAATGTTGTTCCTGGACTTTCTTTACTGTCGAGGTAGCAGTTTCCACAGTGAAAGGCTTTGGAGCATGCCAATTCATGGCGCATGTCCATCCTCCGTATTAATTCAGAGGAACTATTACAGAGGATCAATGGAGCCGGAGCTATTCTTGTACTTTGTGTGATGTCTCAGAATCATCTAGACAGCCTCAAACATCAGTTCTGATAATGGCACGTAGAGCAATATGAGCAAAGACTTGATTTAACTCAGCAGGGGTGTTCTGGGAACCTACCTTGCCAAAGGTACTGAGTTAGATGCAAAGGCGAATTCAAGAGATGGGACACAGCCTCTGACGTTGTTCATTTTACAGTCTCTTGAGGAGCTTGAGCACTGAGATGGAGTCGGCAGACTGACACTCAAAGCGTGACTCACTTTGCAGAACATTCAGGTGTTTGGTTTTCCAATCCAGTCCCAATCAGGCTTCTCATATATTCACTTGTCATGAACCTGGTGGGCTCCTGCAACTCCAGGCTCTGCCTACTTGTCCTCCCATCTCAACATTATACTACTTCTTGCTGCAACTTGACTGAACTTGTTATGGTTCTCTGAGCATGGCAGCCTCTTTCTGGCCCCCAGGATCTTGTTCATCTGCCCAGAAGATAAAGCGTTTTGCTGATTGCCTGGCCAACTTCTGATGACAACTTCCTGGACCATATATCCTTCAGAAATTTTTTCCTTAAACTCCCAATCTGGATTGGGTGCCACCTCTATTCCCTCCCCTTGCACCTTGCATTCCCTCTGCTTCAATACTATTAAACTCTATCATATTCCATCCATCCCTCCAGCCTGCTAGCCCACCAGCTAGCCAGTCAGTCAGCCAGCCATCATTTAATTATTGAGGGTCTTTTATGTGCCTGGGAAAAGATGATCAAAGAAAGAAAACTTGTGTTCTCAATTCTAGTGATACGAGATAGACCATAGACAACTACCTACATAAATTTAAACTGAAAGATAATTTTAGACAGTTGCTAGCACTGTAAAGAAAATTAAATTGGCAAACTGAGACCCAAGGTTACTGTCAGAAGTACAGAACTAGGCCCAGGGTGGCCAGGGAAGGCCACTCAGAGGTATCCATGCAGCTGATACTCCCTCTAGTTTCCATTATTGTTAAAAGTTTAAGAAAGAGTTCCAGGCAGAGTGATGACAAAGGTGGAGGCCAGAAGCAGTAACCAGTTGGAGAGTTGAGCATGAAGGGGGAGGGTAGTTTGGAGAAGGTGAGGTCATGTAAGGTCTTGGGGGCTTTGGTAAGACTTTTTTCCAAATGCACTGAAATTCACTCTGAGATCTTAAGTAGTGGCAGTGGGAGGGGTTAAAAAAAGATTTATTTGTTTAAAAAAAAATCACTGTGGCAGCTACATAGGAAAGGGCTGCTATAAAGAAAAAGGGTGGATTAATCCAGATCAGAGTAATGGTACTTATTGGCTTAATGATCCATATCTCTCCACTATATCATATTTTCTTAAAGTAGTGGACTTATGCTTCATATGTCTTTATATCCCCATAGTTTAGGCTAATGACTTATATAAGAAGACTCAAGTCATGGGAGATGGCTGGTTGCAGATGGTGCTAGCAATAATGTCATCTCAATATGTCTTATCCCTTCCTGCCCTCGCTCCCAAATGCCAAGTCACTGAATATTCAATAAATCTGTTCTCACTAACTCATTCCTACACCCAAGCCAATGCTTTATTTTAGCATAGGGAAATTGAAATTTGAGCCTCTTAATGGATTAAAAAAATACATTTCTATTCTACAATATTGAAAAGTTACAAAGATGCTCTTATAAATTAGTATTATTCACTCTGATGGTAAATCTAGTATTTCTCAATATGTGTCATTTAAACGAGACATTTGTAAAGTCAATTAAATGATAACTGTGTCCTTTAAAAAATTCATTTTATTAATGAAACAAAATTTAATGGAAAAGACTGACACAGATAGTAATAAAATAATACTGTTATAAATAAAATCCTAATTAAGTTGAAGTAGGCTGAATTTTCATAGTTTATAAAAAAACAAATATTAATAGTTTTGAGTATGTGTGTAGAGTTTTAAAATATTTATGAAACTATTTAATTTATGAAATAATATTTCCAGGTAATTGGCCTCATTAATTAGATGGGTTTATTGGCATCATTTTTTATCAGATAGATAAGGTGCTGTTGGGTGAATTAAAAACATATGAACTGGAAGTAAGAAGCTCACTGTCTTTATTTTCTAAAGTAGTAAAGGAGAGAAAAATCCATCCACGTCCTTAAGTTCCTTATTTCCAGAGCTGTTCAACAAATATTCTGTTAGCAACCTATGCAACTGAAATTTTCCCATTACAATATTTAAAAAGCAAAAATAAATGTGAAATTAATTTTATGTTTTACCTAGCTCAATATATCCAAATATTATCATCTGAATTTATAATTAATATGAAAAAATTACCAAAGCATTAATTTATATTTGTTCTTGGCACTAAGTCTTTGAAATCCACTGTGCCCTTTATAACACATCTCATTCTGGATTCGCCACCTTTCCAGGGCTCAGCAGGCACGTGTAGTTAGCTCAGGCTATCGTACTGGACAGTGACCTGCTATTTTCCTTCTACGTATTCTGCATCAGAGGTGTGTGTGTGTGAAAGAGAGAAAGCAGGCAGCAGGTGACCCACTATGAATTCAGACGATGGTCCTTCCTTTAAAATCCACAGAATGGTTCATATGTTGGTTCATAGCTTGATTCCTTTTTCAGTCATCAAACTCATGGCCTAGTGAAGGTCTTGCTTAGGGCATTAAGATTCTGAAGCTAATTGCACCTAGCTTTTTTCTGCCACTTTAATATCTCAAATGGATGCTTATTAGAATAGTTTAATAATAATTTGACTGAATTAAACTAAAAAGTCAATTTGCAGATATTACCTATGTCTGATAGGATACAGTGTTTCATTTCACCTGATTTCTCTTTGATTCCTGGGATATAGTTTGGTCGAGAGGGTGATTATCGGTGAAAGTCTGTGTAACCAGCTGCGCCCCCAAGTGGAAGAGATAATATGAATAAAACCCTGTCAAGATGAACATAATTTTTCCTTTCTAGCACAAGTGCTCTTGAAACATGTGCCTAGGTCTTCATGGACAGAAGACTGGCATATTTTCTCCTTAGGAAAAGGCCAAACAAATGTCATGATCTCCTTCATTTGGAGGTCATTTATTGGCGTCAGTGGGTAAATACATCTTTGGCTCATTTCTAGAGTTGGGAGGAACAGCTCAAACTTGTCACCCCGGGTGACAATCAATTTCCCTTCTTTTCAAAACTCCTCGTTTGCAGTGGAAGTGTTAAGCTCACGGAGCTTTCCCCTCACCTGGATCCTCCAAATAACAGTCCATCGTCCTTATCGGTTTTCAAATGGTACAAAAATACATCCTGCAAGGACGGCATGCCCTTCCCTCCACACTAGATATTTTATCAATAAGCTGAAAAGTAAAATTAAAATACTAAAACACGCTGATCACTGTCCGGCCAAATTTCATGGAGAGCTCAGAGGGCGCTATTCTTTGGAAAAAGAAAAATATACAGTCCAGCTGTGAAGTGCTTACTCAGTCTCGACATTTAAGACACTAGGTTTTCTTCTTAGCTATAAATCAATCAGTCAATCATCACAAGCACATAATACCAAAACAAAAATTCTAGGAGGCTGTGCCAGACAGGGGTGCCCCGTGTAAACAGCATTCTGCTAGCCTCCAGAGACCTGAAGGGTGTTAAGTGGCTTAGAAAACTGGGCAAAGTGAGAGGGGGTGAAAGTGTGGTGGCTTCTGCTCTCAGGCAGGGGACAAGTCAGTACCTTCCTGGAGCAGGTGCAAATGAGGCTGCCCCTGGCTAGGATGCAGGGCTATGAATGATCAAACAGGCCAGGTGTGGACATATTAAAACTGTAGCTCCGATCACTCATTAAAAAGTCTACTGTTAAGAAACACGTATCTTTCTATTCATAAAGAGAAAGACAGGTTCAAGGATTCCAGCGCCAGAAAAAGAGAGAGAAGAAACTATTTGTCTGTTGGAAGACTGGAGAAAAATCCATAAACTCATAAGGAACACTGACAACACCTCCTAAGGCTTCACAAGGTCTGTTCTTTGGGAGAAATGAACCCCACTCTGATGGGCTACCTAAGGTGGCTTCTGCAGAGTCTTAAGACCAACAAATACTATTCCGTAAGGAGATGCTACAAGTCAGGCGTAGATCAAGACGGCCAAGGATGCCGCCATCCTCCCAGTCCTCCGGGTGGGCTAGCTTTGCTGCCCGAGTCCCCTTCACTCCTCCTAACATCACCAGCTCAGTCCCCACTGCTGGCCTCGACATCAACCCCCCCCCCCCGCTGATTTTCCTTCACGTCTTAGATACATTTCCTACTTTCACTTTAACCTTCAACTAATCCAAACGCTCTGTCTGCCCTACTAGATAAGTGCTGACAGTGGTAAAACTCAGTCCCCTAGGCTCCAGGCTCTCCCCAGTCCATGGCTCCTGCCACTCAGTGTAAAGCATACTATACAACAGGGATTAGAAGCATTTTCTATCAACACCACACCCATCCCTGTGCAATGGCCTACAGCAATTTCATATCATTGCCTATTTTAAGTAATAATTGGGAGTCTCAGATCCCTTGGCTGCAGCTAAGCTATACTGTGCCTGGTTGGGGGTCAGTCTTCATCTGTCTCACATTGGGCTGCCCCAGAAGCAGACCCCAGAGACACAGATTGAAGTTTAAGAAGTTTATCGGAAGCACCAGGAGGGGAGATGAAAAGTGAGGTGGGGAAGGGAGTCAACAGAGATACATGGCAGGGCAGGTAACGACCCTGGGCGACTGTGGGTCGGTCTCACTGGGGAGCCCAGGAGAGAAGGGGGAGAATGCCTCAGGTATCCTGCCAGGTGCTGAGGGAGCCGGTCTATGTATAAATCAATGCCTTTGATGCCTTGATCCCGGTTGAGAACCACTCAAAGGGTACTGGGCTCTGTTAAAGTAACATTCTTTAAGTAGAGCCCTGAATGTTGGGTGACAGCAGTTCAACAAAAGAACACAAGGGGTGAAACTAGAGATGGTCCTAATAAGTGACATAAGTCAGAGAAAGGCAAGTATCATAATATTCATCAGTGGATTCTAAAAAATGAGACAAATTATTTACAAAATAGAAACAGACTCATAGGCACAGAAAATAAACTCACGATTACCAAAGGGGAATGTGGGATAAATTGGGAGTCTGGGATTAACAGACACACACTACTATATATAAAACAGATAAACAACAAAGGCCTACTATAGAGCACAGGGAACCGCATTCAATAGCTTGGGATAACCTATGATGGGAAAGAATCTGAAAAACAATACACATACATATGCATAACTGAATCACTTTGCTTTACAACGGAAACATTGTAAATCAACTATACTTCAAATAAAAAAATAAAATTAAAAAAAAGAGCACAGGGAATTGAAATAGAGACATTTATAACTCACAGGTCCTGGAGGAAGTACATGGCACACCTCAAGGGGCCACATGGGGAGGTCAAGGCAGAGCGTAGGCAGAGAGAGCCCTGCAGGACCTGGGGCACATCCATGATAAGGTGCCATCAGTGAAGTTCTCAGGCTGAGGCTGGATGGGTCAATTCAAATCGAAAAGAGTGGGGTTTTGGTAAGCTTCACAGGTGTCTTATTTAAGGGGCTCCCAAGGGGAGACAGGGAGACAGCTGCTCACAGGGCTGCCGAGAAGGTCATGTCAGGAGTGATGTTAGCCTGCGACCCTGAGGGCTGTTATCCAGGGCCTGCACCTACGGGAGGGGCAGGTCACAGGCCCTGGGGATGCTGAAGCAGCAGGAGCATGAAGTAGTTCAGCTCAACTCTCGGCACAGGGGGCACTCGATTCCCAGCACTGTTTGCCTGCCCCACTCGTGGGCTGGAGCGGCTGTGACAGTGAGAGGAGGCCCTGGGGCGAATGGTCACAGACATTTGCAGCTGGAAGCCACTGGATTGGCACTCACGGGACTCATGAGTGCCAAGGAGAAACAGTTCAACACTGACATGTTTCTCCAGGAAAACGAAGCCTCGGACCCAGACGCATAGCCTGGTTAGAGCACAGCCCCCCTTCTCTCCTGATCTGGGTACCTTTGTGCATCCAACAAACTGAGTGATCCTGCCGGTGGCCCGGAGGGAGCTCCTTGACCAGACCACCACCAGTCCCACGGCAGCTAAACCTCTCAAGGTAGTTACTGTCCACTCCCCAATCTGATCACACCACTTTCAAAATAGGAAATGTCCTACTGATATTCTTTCTGCCATTTCTCCCTCTCCCCTTGCAAAATGTCTTCTCAAAGTGTGATCCAAACTCACTACCTCCAGAATGAATTTAGCTGGTCCACTGGACTGCGTGTCAACACAGGTACGATATTCATTTTGGTTGTTTCACCATTTAGTAATTTAATCTTGACCTATGCTGTAAATAAACCCATAATTCAGGTAGAACATCAACTTTGAAGCCAAGTGGACCTGGACTCCACCCGGCTCTACCTCCTTGCTAGGATAAGGTGTCCAAGGGCAAGAAACTTAACCTTTACAGCCTTGGTTTCCCCATCTGTAAAGTGGAGACAGTGGTAATATATCAAAGGGTTTTTGTGAGGATTATATGAGACATTGCCAGTGGTGGCCCATGACATGTGGCAATTATTTGACAAACATTAATTATTAATCTTTTTCCTATGAATATGAGTATTATTGGCAGTACCACCTTTCTGTATAAGCGTGACATGCATTCTCTAAAGCTACTGCTCATGGGCTCTGTTTCTTTGGTGTCCTTTCTATACCCAGCTTTTAAAAAAACAGACTTTCTATACAATAAGCAGCCACTAAACACAGGTTTAAAGAAAGAGATTGGCCCTAGCCACATTAGAAAAATATGAAACATTCGAAACATGGAAAAATTACTCAGATACTTTTTGAGAGCATTCCTTCAGTTTTGATCCAAGTATTGATTTTATGCTGCACTTGAGAAAGGAGACTCGGGCTACTTATTAACTGATCTCTCAACTTGAGAGAAAATTTTCTTCACATAAATTGGTGAGTTTTTGACAATACATGTGCTCAGAAACACGTTTTTACTGCTAGACCAAACGGCAGCCTTTGCAAAGCACTTCACATTTCATAGAATAATATATTATCAGAAGTTACTCAAATGAAAGTTTGTCATGGTCTGTAGAACAAGTCAATATTTGGAACTAGGGAGGTCATTGATTTATAGGAGTTAAATGGACCCTTTGATTTCTTAAGTATTAAGTAGAATATTATTAGGGTGCTTTCAAAACAAAATGAGACAAGTATAAGGGTTTTTTATGGGCTGAATTTGCATTGATGCAGGGTCATAATGACCTATCATGACCCACTCTTGCATCATTGGGAGCGCGGTACTTCTTGCCTGAAATATACTTTCTCTTCCTTTCCATCCATCCATCCATCCATCCATCCCCTTTTCCTATTATAGTTCGAGGTGCAAATTAAGAAATCCCTCTACTGGGGTTGCTTATTTCAGCTATTCAGCCAAGACTCTCAGCCTCATTTTAAAGCCATTAAAGTGTGTTTCTTTTTTAGCACATCATATATATATCTATTGATACCCATCTTTTTTTTTAAGTATAGATCTCATTTTCCCAGAGGTCTTAAGCTCTTGGAAGCGGGGAGTAGTGTCTTGAACTTGGACAGCTCCAGCGTTTTTCATGCACGCAAAGAAATTTAAGACTTTTGCTTAATAATGGTATCAAATAATATCTGGTCTGGATTTTTCTCTTTGCTCATTTGTTTTGTTTCCATCTCTGCAGAGCTGGTCAAGATTCTGCAAACCTGAGAGCTTGCTAAGACATAGATGACTTGACAGCTCAAGGGGACATGGGAAAGCAGCAGTCCTGGCCTGGTTAAACTGAGTGGTCACCCTCAGAAATGCTTTCATACAATGCTCGGCTGGACCTACATGCTGTGCTCTGATGCTAGGACAGTGGGTTCGAGTGAAGACTTCCAGGGACTTACGAAATCCTCTGTGGGAACATGACAGACACTGTTACGTGCCTGCCTGTGGCAGAATGTATTCTCCATAGGTGGCCACAATAATACTGCCCATCCTTCACACGCTTCTATAAGTGGCCCTGCCATTTCTTTAACAAGTCGAAGTCTAATTCTCCCTTTGAACGTGTGTGGACTTGTGACTCACTTTTCACCAGTAAAATGAGGTACAAGGGATGTTCGTAACTTTCAAGGCTAGATCATTGAAGACCATGAACTTCTCCCTGGTTCTCTTGGAAGTCTCCCTCTCAGAAATCAGTCAGCATGCTGTAAGAATCCTTGTCACAGCAGAGGCAACACGGAGTGTCATAGTCTACAGCCAGAAGAGAACATGTCTCTTTTCAACCCATCCCAGTTGCCAGACATGAGAACAGAACGTCCAGATGATTCCACTCCCAGTTAAAGCCCCAGACATTGTGGGGCAGGGAAGAGTCATCCCCACTGTCTTCTTTTATAATCCACTAAATCCATGAATAAAATGTGATGATCTGCTACACAGCCACAGTCACTGGAGCTCCACCCAACACTCATTCTTGTCATCCACTGTGCTAGGGTTTGGCAGACCACATGGGCCTTAGCCAATCCACATCTGCTCTTGTAAACAAAGTTTTATTGAAATATAGTGATGCTCACTCATTCACATATTGTCTGTGGCTGCTCTTGTATTACATCTGGTGACAAAGTATAAAAATATTTACTAACCAACCATTTAAAGAAGAAGTCAATCACTCAGTACAGAGGTTTTCAGAGCAGCACTGAGCTTGTTCGAAATGCAAATACTTGACCCCTACTCCAGACCTACTGAATCTGAAAAACTAAAGCTTTGTTTTAGTAAACTCTTCAGGTGGTCTTAATACACAGTGAGGTTTGAGAGCCACTGCTCTATGTTAACAGAACCCTGATTTTTTTTTTTCAGGCTGCAATATTCCCAGCCTTAGTTGGGATTATGGTCAATCCACCCAGGACAATCCTGTTACTGGCTTTTCCAGATTCTCTTATAGTTTTGCATAGCTTGTTGCCAGTTCTGGCCACTGAGATGGAAGGAGAGCTTTGCGGGGAGAACTTCTCGGAAAGCTGCTTTACTGATAAGAATGACAGATCATCTGGTGATGATCCTTCACTCCTTCTTTGGCCTGTAACGCTGGCAGGAGGCCTGGTTATCACTGCTATCATGACCGTGGGGTAACTAGCCTAAGGATAGAAACACGAAAGGCAAGGCTGCTGGGAGAAAGGGATGAAGAGCTGGATCCTTAAGGACACTGCTGAGCCCCACAATCAAGGGCAGCAACCGCTACCTGGATACATAAGGAAACACTGCTAATTATTTAGGCCACTGTTAGTTGTGGCCAAACCCACTTCTAACTCATATCATAGGCATACAATCTATGGGCCATTTTCAAAAAATTCTCAAAATGCAAATTTGGCCTTCAAGAGGCATTAGGAGCTGTATGAGAGGTCAAGTGTGCTTGCTTTTGGCTGGATTCCTATCAATTTGTTCTGTTACCAGCAATCCTTCCAAGTTATTTAGAAGCCAAGTTTGGCTGCATCTGACACCAAATGAATTTGGGGGAGGTGCTAATTCTATCTAAGCATTACTAGTCATTTGCCAAATGCTCGGCACCTTTCTTACATGACCTCATATTTTTTTTTAAACCATCGTCCTCATTTCAGATGGGGAGACTGAGGTATAAATCAGAAAGGTGACTTTTTAATGTTGGTGTACCATTCATGTCAGCTTAGAGAATCTGATTTCAGAGCTCACTTTCTCAACCACTGCTAATATTGAATGACTTTGATTTAACTGCATATTCAATATTTATTTATTATTGTGTTATATCTAAAGTTTTTATAAGGCACAATCTTGTAGCAGAAGTTTAGATCAAGAGGAAAAGATGCTTAAAACGGTATTTATGGTGAAGAAGGTCAAAGTTTCTGGAATTAGACAGTTCCATGAATACTGGCTTGAACCTCAAAATGTGTCCATCTGCCTTGCATCACAGCAAGAATTACAGTTGCAGGGACCAAAGAGGAAAGAATCTCTGAATGTTAACATGGACTTCATACAGTCCACATCACTGTGGAGAACTACTCAGTTAAGGCAGAGTGTATGTAGACCATTTTCTTTACATTTCCTTACTCTCCTTCCATAAATACCTCCATCCATGTCTGTTTTCCCAAATTACTCTCATTTTAGCCTCAGGAGGGGCTGGAGAGCAATATGGAGTCTTTACCAGATACCCCCCCAACTGAGATGGTGCCCCTCCAAGGGCTCAAAGCCCCCCTTTTGTGTCTACAGGTTGAGAAATGTCTCTGTGTAGATCTCCCAGCCTCTTATGACCACAGAGCATGAGAATAGAAATGCTAATGTGACATTATGAGTGAGAGGTAAGGACTATCCAGCCTTTTGTGGATGAGAGGCCTTTTGGGGTGATTGAAATGTATGCATACAGTAGAGCGAATGCCGTGGGCGGATGTTCCCACAGTCAGTGCTCAGAGATGGTCCAGGCACTGGTGGTCCTTTTATCTACATCCAGTTTTGAAAGACAACTTGACATTCTTATAATGTCATGCAAATGTATTCACTTATACAATGCCAGTGATTACTCAGACTCCCAAGACAAACCACACGTATCTTAATAAATCGAGGCTATAGATGAAACAACTTAGAGAAGAATGGTCTTTCACTGAGGGAGAAGCCATGGCTTGTGTTCTTCAAGTTACAAGACAAAGTGTTGACATCATTCTCAGTCAGCATCCACCCCAGACAAACGTGGGCAACAGTGGCTTATTGTTGTTCCTAATTACACTGCACCCCTCCTTCTGCTCCCCTCCCGTCAAGGGTGACTCATTCTGAAATGCCCAAAGCAAATGTCACCTTCTCTATGAAGCCTTTCTTGATTCTCCGACTCCACCCCAAGCACAATTCATAGCACCCTCTTCGCTGACGCTGGACTCCTTTATTTAGATCCCAGCAGTAATGTAAATAGAAGTGCATTATGAGTTGCAGGGAGCTGTGGCTGTGACTCCTTCCCCTGCTTAAACCTTCACTGAATACGAGCTCTACAAGAAGACAGAGGGTGTCTCACAACCCGTCACGATGACACCCATCCTGCAACACTAGATTAACGAACGCCACGTGTGTCTGCACGGACCGTAATCACGTAACCCTCAGGAGTGCGATTCACACCAAAACCTAGGTGAATAGCGACTTCTGGAATTGTGTAACCCACAAATCCTTTCTTCATACCAATACAGGAGTTCATTAAATGCTTGTTAAATTAAATAATGGAAGACTAGCTGGGACAGGGGTAGGAAAGGAGAGAATAATTTATTCCACATTCATATGAACTAGCTACAGGGTTCAGCTCTTTGCAGTGGCATATCAGCCAACCTGATCACAGCTAAGCGGGTGTTAGTAGCATAGAGTTTCAGTGAAATAGTGTTTTCTGTTATAGGTCAGTTAAAAAAAAATTAAAGCTTCCGTTGGTGCAAACTGCCTGTTGAACTTGAGGCTGTAAGGAGACGGCGACAGACAAGCTTTACATCCTCGACTTGCAATCAATTTTCTCTTGACCCTGATTCCAAGTATTAGCCTTGTTCTATCAACCCCCTGGAGTGTGGGTCTGGGAAGACCAGAGCATGAACAGCGGAAGCAGAGATCAGCCAGAATAGCTAATGAACCACCAAATTTGATCTTTAGAGGAAAGGGAAAAAATGGCCTTGATATGAAAAACAAAACACAAGAATCCATTCCCTTGGTGACCAGACCACGGGTTGCTTTGCAGCCGACACAATCTGATGCAACCCCTGTTTGCTCAGGTTTTCTGTCCCATCAGTAGACATGGAGGTTGGCGAGACTGGGATTCAAATTTGTAGCTATTTTCTATTTGTTCCTGTATGTTATATGAGGCTCTATACCAAACAACTGAAACAATCTAAACAAAAATAACACAAAGAGAAGGTTACAGAAATATGGCCTGTTAAAGAAAAAAGGGGAGCAAGATAGAATTAGACAACCCGTTCTTTTTTGCTGTTCTTATTGTTCTAATGGTTTATAAGATTCAGAGCCAGAAGATGCAATGCAGTCCTAAAGATATATTAACAGAAATACAAGAAAGACAGCAAATGCCAACACCGTGATTCTCCCCCAGGAATCTGTCATCTTGTCTGCCATCTTAAATGGTGCCCTATTTGTAGGGGTTGCATGCTGTGTATGTGTCACTCCCACCTGACAGAGCATCACAGTGGTTTTTCTCTTTATTATCTTGCACCAATTTATATTCCAAACAATGGTTTACTAACTGTGTCTACTTTTTTGGATCTTCACTGACACTGGATCTTATCAAACCTATTTTAATTGGTGTCATATTGATTAAATATGGCATCTCATTCTTGTTTGACCTGTGTTTCTTTAATTATGAAGCTGAAGATGGTCATTTAGTATTTTTATTTGCCATATATACTCCCTTTTCAGTGACTTGTCCACTTTCTCTTGGGTTAGGCATATTTTGTCCTTACTGATTTGTATGAATTTTTTGTAAATTAAAAAAACACAAAACAAAAATGAAACCTAGTGGCGGCCTGTCACTTGTTCCTGCTGCATTTTTTATTAGTTCAGATTTTTCTAGTTGGTCATTTCTTTATAAATTTGTTAATGTTTTCCTGTCCCTGCTCTGTGTATTGTGTCTTTCCTGGAAAAAAACCTTCCACTAATTACAAAATTCTAAATAAACCCACCCATGATTTTCTTCAGACTGTCATAGTTTAGTTTTTACTTTCCATAATTTACTTTGGTGAAAGAAATGAAACTGAAATCTAGTTTTCATTTTTTCATACAGCATCACTTAGCAGACAAGCTGTATTTTCCCATGATTTGAGGATCACCTTTACCTCTGATCTGGAGGATTTGGGGACAGTCTCCTATAACACACTGGTTCTCCATTTTCACACTGTTTCAATTAGTATATCTTCATTAGCATTTTTACACTAGACAGAGCTATGTCTACCTTATTTATTCTTTTTGAAAATGTCATGGCATTTTTCACTTGTTTATTTTTCATGGTGAACTTTGTGCCATTTTGTCAAGTACAAAATTAAATTTAGATGGAATGTTAACACACTGAATTTATACTTTAAAAATGGACCTTTGTCAATACACCGTATTTTGTTTCTTATAAAAGAACAAAACCATTTCTAATTTTACTCAAGTCTTTTATGTAATGTTAGAACTTCAAGTTTCCCTCATGTAGGTCCTTCACAGTCCTGGTTAACTTCAGTATCAGGTATTTACCTTTTGGTGGCTATCATAAATGGTTTCTTCCTCCCACTGTATTTTCTAGCTGCTCATTGGTTGTATGCAAAGCTACTATTTTTCATACTTCTCCACTGTGAGCAGAAGAACAAAAGAGCATCACTCATCAACCAGTTATACAAGGGTTAAACTCACAACCCACCAGAGCTGACCACTGACAGTACACTCTGAGGGGCATTCAGGATGGAAAAACAAGATGGGGCACTCTGTGCTTAGATAAACTTAGATAAACAGGTTAGATGCATATCTCAAGAAGAATTTCAATGACCCAGATTCTTGCATCTTCCCATAAATCATGCAGAGAAAAGCACTAAAACCATTAACCTGAATATCTGTTCTTTGTAATTAGCAGTAACCTTTTACCAAGATGTATGCCTGAGTACATGTATTTCCTAGCCAAAAAAATCATATATATACACTGGCTCCTCCCCTACTTCTTTGGAGCTGTTCCTTAGAGCTGTCTCCAAGGCTATAGTCCCCTGCAAGACTCTGAATAAAACTTAAACTCACAACTCTCACGTTGTGCGTTTTCCTTTAAATTGACACCACATACCTGCAACATACATGATACAGGAAATCAATTCTTTAAAATGATATAAGCAAAAAAGAAAATGCTCACACATCTAAATGAGTGTTAACTACCAAAAAGAGATATGGATAGGCTTTGTTGAGAAAATACTTTGAGCATTTTTTAAAATTGCCCACAGAAGACAATATTCCATTTACTTTATAGTGGTACATGATTTTTTGACGCTGATTGACATGGCCTTGCTTGGTCAACTAGTATATCAGCTAATCTTTGTTTAGAGAAATGTAACCACTTTCTTCTATTAGCCTATGAAAATAAACAGAGGAAGATCTGTTACCATTTAGAATATTCAAAAAAAAAAGTGTTTATTCTACATACATTTTTCAATATGAAGTTTCAGATATGCCTTGGCCAGTGGAGAGACCATTGAGGTCCTAGGGAAGAATTTAGAACAACAACTAAATGTGTCTATGGAAATGAAAAGAACAGTAGCAAGAAAGAATTTTTTCAGTAATTAGAAATTAAAAGGTCAGCAGAATTGATAAGTAAGTCTAAAAACTTAGTGTGAAGGAGGGAAAGTAATGTTCCCTCTACCCTTCTAGATTCTTTGCAGAGACACACCTGTAATAAAAAGATTAACAGGAAAAAGAAACATACTGAAGTTTACTAACATGTTTATTTCCTGTATACATGGGAGAGACTCAGGAAAACCAAGAAACTCCTTGAAATAGCTCAAGCCACCACCTTAAATACCATCTCCAGCTAAAGAGAAAAGATGATAGTGGAAAGAGAAGGGCAGGCAGGGTTACAAGAAGTTACTAGGAAAAGAACAGTAAACAGGGCAAGGTTGTGATGCAGATTTCTGTCTTTAAGTCTTTGGCTTCTCTAAGAGTTTCTAGAGATTTAGAGTCAGCCTGTTCTTCCTGGTACAGAGATGAAGACACTTTTACAAATGGAGACTTCCCTTATAAATGTAAATTGCTGTTACAAAAGGGTAACTTCTACTCAGTTTTTAGAGCTTCAACTGTGTCTGCTATTTCTTAAAAATGGACAGCCTAAGGGTAGCAAGTCCTTTATATATTAAAAACAAGACAAAACAACATAAAGCATAATGAAAATGACAAAAGGAGAACAGAAATATTAAAATAATGGAGAAAAATGTATAGAAGTAAAATTAATGATAAAATAATACTTCATAAATCTCTTGCAAATATATAAAAAAATCTATTTTCTAGGTATAGTTAAACCAATCAAAGAGAAAAGATGAAAAGCTGGAACTGATTATTTTATTCCTAGTGATTTTTTATATGTTAACTGTTTTATAAATTTTTCCATTGATTATGTTGGATTTACTAGGAATACAGTCATATAAGCAGCAATAATAACATTTATCTCATCCTTACCAGTATTTATACCTTGAATTATCATTTCTGGCATCAAATTGCATGTGCTATTTCTAGGAACAGTATCAACAGTGAAGATAGTAGGCATTACAATCTAATCCTTATTCTTAATATGATTCTGTAATGTTTTACTATTAAACTTGATGCTAGATATTTGAGAAATATATATTCTTGGTAAATGGCCTAATATTCTTTTAATGTGTCACTATTCTGTCTGTTAACATTTAGTATTTTTTTCCCCAACATTAGTAAGATTGCACTGAGATTGAAATAAGTAAGAATATTGTATTTCGTTATCTCAGTCTGGTTCCTATTTAAATGTTGTGATGTCTTTGCACAAAAAATTTGGAAATTTGCGTTCTTTAATTTTGAAAAGCTTAAATAATTTGTAAATTAGCTCTTTTTTGAAAGTTTAGAAGAATTACTCTTTAAAAACCACTTGTCATTATCTAAGGGGGTGGGGGCTGGGAAGGGATAGACTGGGATTTCAAAATTTGTAGATACTGACAGGCATATGCAGAATAGATAAACAAGATTATACTGTATAGCACAGGGAAATACATACAAGATCTTGTGGTAGCTCACAGCGAAAAAAATGTGACAATGAATATATGTATTTCATATATAACTGAAAAATTGTGCTCTACACTGGAATTTGACACAACATTGTAAATTGACTATACTTCAATAAAAATATATTAAAAATAAAAAAAATTTTAAAGAAATATTTTTTTCTAAATAAATATTTTGCAACCATAAAAAACAGCCATTTGGCTCTGGAAATTTATTTTTGCTATTACTTTTTAATAATTTTCTAAAGAATTTTCATAGTTATTCATCAGCTAGACGTTTCATGTCTTCTCTGGGGACACTTTTCTTAAATTTTAGGTTCTTAAAATTTTGGAAATTTTTAAATGTATTTTATAGTGATTCCCAATATAACATTTCCTTTATGCCATTTTAAGTTGTATATATTTGTGTTTTCTTCTTTCTTTAAACTCTATTTCAAAAAAGTACCTAGCAATATACTTCCATTTTCTAATCAATTATTTTATTTCTTCTTTGCTATCTCCTTTCATTCTGCAGATTTTTTTTTCAGTTATGCTATATCTTACTTTTTTTCTTAGATGCTAAATATTCTTTCATGGCCCAGGATATTTCTGAAACTTTATTTTGGGAGCGCTCTTTAGAATCTGCATTACATTCTTTTGAATGATCTAAGTGGTGACAAATCTTTCTCCTTTATATTCAGGCTATAATGTAAGAAAAGTGGCTGAATGCTATTTCAAACAAAGCTTGCCTGATGTGGTGGCTGATCAGCTTGGTCAGACAATTCTATGCCAAAAATCATGTGCCTCAGTGATGAAATGAGACACTGTTTTCTGTGGGTCTCATACACTGACTCTGAAGGCGGTTCCCAGAGATAGCTTAGAATGTGCTTTCACCAAATGCTGTTCTTTAGAGGCTAACACTTCTTTGGATGTGTAAGCACTTCTTTTTGTCATTTTAAGGGCTCATTACCATGTAGTCAGATCCCTGTTCATTGTGGCTCAAAATCAGAAAGGCAGATAAACCAATAATGAGATGTGAAGACTCTGCAAAGCTGGGAACTCTGTGGTCGTCCTGAGCTGACCTTGTTTGTTCAGTCTAAAATGCAACGTCATCCATTTCAAGGCGAGAAGTAGCTGTATTTATTTATAGCTATTGGACAAATACATAAACCCCAAATCTGTTTTTCTAAATGAAGATTGAAGCATCAGCCAGTATAAATACTTCAAAACAGAGCATGCTTTTGATAAAGGGTAATAGAGAGAAACCACAAAAAAGAAGACATTGGTAAACATGAAGATTTTATGTATCCCTTAGCCAATGTAAGGGTTCTGAACACCCTCATAATATCCTTACATATAATAGTTCTGTCATTTACTTTGAATAGTTAATGCCATTTATGAAGAAAGCAGTCACACTTCCTGGATAATTACTGCATATCTAGTCAAACGAATCACATCTCCCTTTAAAATGTGCATTTATTCCATTCCCATTCAGTTAATGCATATCTTTTCCTTCATTATACTGCTAAAATGTCAATGCTGCTATGTTGAAAAAATCAATAATTAAAGAGCTTTACAATAATTACCTACCAGTAATACATTTTTCCACCTTAACAACACAAACCTAATCCACTAACCTCAAAATTACACACATATATTGATGAAAAGGTCATCATGTGAAAATGTAACTGTTGGGGAGGGGGAAATTTCTCCCTACCCTTCTAGGTCCTTTTAGCTAATAATTCAGTTGACAAAGACAGATTAACAGGAGAAGAGGAAATAAAAGCAAATTTTAATTTCAAACATATGGAGGTCTCATAGGCGTAGGACCCAAGAGGAATCAAAGCAGGCAACTTTTATACTTTTTAAGTCAAAGAAACAATATATTTCTGAGGAATAGACAAAGCAAAGAAACTCAGTCTTGGGTACTAATTAGTTTAGAATCAATGCAGAATTTCTTTATGTATCCCTTTTGCCCTGAATTCTCTGTCTCTGGTGAGAAGGATGTCTCTCTACCACTTGGGGCAGGGAGGGTACCTTTCACATGGGAGATTTATTTCAGGGCATCCTGCCCTGAGGCCCCATCATAACTCAAAGTACAAACATTTTGAATCACACTTTAAACATCAGCTTTTCTTAGGAGGAAACACTGAATGACCTTCCCAAGCAACTCGCATGGATGTCAACTCTCCATTTATAAAGAGCAACATTCTACGTTCTGTGGCTCTGGGAATTTGGAGTCTTCCTTAAAACTTACAAAAACCAAACCCTATGAATCTCAGCAATGACAATAAGAGATGGCATTTCTCATAAAGTTTCCAGGTGTTTTCTAAGTTTTCCAGTAAACCAGTCAATGTGTGCTTAAGCTACCAGGAACTGGGCAGAACTGGCCACTCCAGTGATTTGACCACCTTAATGGCTAACACCAAAGATCATCCAGTCAAAGCAACTGGTTATACACAACTGGGCTGCACACAGACATGATGAAAGATCAGAGAATTATCCTCAAGGTTATGTCTGTGCTGTAGGGGAGTTTGCCATCCCAAAATGTGTCTTTTTAGCATAAGGATTATTTCAGGCTGGTTGTTTTTAAAAACAAAAGGAAGAGCTTTTATCTCCTTTCCCTTAACTGCCTAAAAGAATTTAGATAGAAGGCCTATTCCAGGAAGAGAGATATCACCAGATTTAATTACAAAGAATATGGGCTAGATGTGTTCAGTTGGGGAAAAATTCAGCTACGCCTGTGTGATCAAAGTCCTTTCTGTGTCCCACTGTCTGCGTAGTGTGACAAACATTTATTTACCAAATATTGGTTTTTCCCATCTTCTTGTAGATTGTTTTCCTCTCCTTCTAAATCCTAAACCCTTGCCCCTGTCTTCTTTTCTCCAGATGACTTACAAGCTTCAATTATCTAATTTGTCCTGGGGCCTTATTTTTCTTATGAGGCCCTCATATATACAAATTAAATTAGATTTTCTCCTGTTAATCCATCTCATGTCAACTTAATTCTTAGAGCAGCCAGAAGAACCCAAAGGGTGGAGGAAATCTTCCCCCTGCAACAGCTGGCGTAGTCAAAGGATACTTTGCTGGCTGGATACTGCTTTCTCGCTGGATCTACTGCAGGTGAAGAGGTTCTGGGACCTTTGACAAAACCTGATGGAAGGAAAGGTTTCTCCCCACATCAGCTTCCCAATCTCTGCAGGGTTGAGTAGAAACCAAAGTGGTGGGGGCCCTTTTTCTCTCCTTCTAAATTTGACCTTTGGGAGAAAATATTTGTGGAACTAGTTCCTTGAGTATAGCAGCTCTGATAAATGTTTGACTGATCTTCTTCCTCCCAGGGATGGTCGTTGTTTTTCCTTGTCTCTGCCTGTTGCATCGTTTGCCTTGTTCTATGTCTTGAAAGCTTGGTGTTATAACCACTGAGACTATTCTCTCTGGTCTCCACCATCTGGAAGGTGCATTTGGTGGTCAGTAGAAAAGACTAGAATTCTAAGCAGCTGTAGCTGGTTGGTCAGAAACACAGATAACAATCTGAGTTTGCAGCTGCTGTCTCTCTGTCCAACTCTGCCAACTCCCAAGGGAATTTGTCACAAGAGGGCCCAGTCAATAAGGGGCCTTTGTTGTCTCAACCTTCATTATCTTGTTAGTGCTGCCAGGGAAGGCAAAGTTCTTTGTTTTCTTTGACTTTGGGAGTGAACTTTCTGGATCTTATGAAGGCTGCATTCTTTGCACCTCTTGCGTCTTTGGGTAAGCCATAAAAATGCTTATTGGTTTAAGCTGTTATTTAAGATTAATATCTTACTCATCAATGGCCAGATGATGGATCCTTTGAATTGGCTTTATTTAAAAGGAAAATTTTTAGATAGCTCTCATGCTAAAACCAAATTAGAAAGTAGAGGTATGTACACATACATTTATACACACACACACGCAGATGCAACAGCTAGCCTTAGGGACTTCCTTAATAAGATGGAGGGATAGAAATTTGTACAAAAATCAGAGTTTGCTCAAACCCCTTCCTATTTGCCTTCAGACATTTGAAAATAATGTAAAAAATGAAATCAGGACATTGGAAATACAACTGTCCTGCACTGAAGAAAAATTTTAAAAAGGAAAGAGAGAGAACTATTTAGAAATTGGGTAAATTAAAAAAAAAATTAAATGTCTAAGAACTATGGTCCTAGAAGTTGTAAATATCTAAAAAAAAAATGGCCAAACAAAAATGTGGATTGTACCCCATTTGCAACTAGACATGTAGGTTAAAGTCCATTTGTAACTAGAGTCCTACCAAACTGCTGTCCCCTACTCAAGGAAATTACAACTTGGAATTGTAGTGGCCATTAGGAAAAATGTTCCAATTAGACAAGATTATTTTAGAAGTACACTTAAAAGCAAGGACTTCCAAATCATATCTACAGAATGGGATACCTATTTTCACTGGTATGCAGGAGCCTCCAGAATTCCAGAATAACTTCATCAAAAGACGTGTAAAGGGCACCCATTTGACTGAACTCATAACCAAAATGGATACTCAGAGCCTAGTAGGAAAGTCTTTTAGGCCTTCTCCCTTAAGCCAAATGTACCCAGAGACAGAGAAAGACATTCCAACATAGGTGGATGAATCTATCTGTCCTCTGATGAACAACTAACCTTGCTGATGTACCCCAAAAGCTTGAAAGCGGTCTGGACTTATAAAAACAAAGTTCTTCTTACAGGAGGTGCATTCCTTCCCCATGCCTTTGAGATGTAAACTTTCTACCGACTTCAGAGAAGTAATTCTTATTAGAAGAAGAACAGAAGTGGGAACATGTCATTTGAAAATATAAACAAATGAAAATTCATGTCTTGTTTCTTATTCTTGTTTTATCTTCTTTCTATATTTAAGAATATTTACTGAGTGACACTTCTAATCTTTATAATCTCTTTATTCCTAAAATTTAAGTTCTAGTAGTTGGTTGAATTTTATATTATTACGTCCCCTTTCCCCTCTCACCAGAAATGGCACAAGAGAACTTTATCGCCTCAGTTCTTACTTGAGATAACCTGTTCTTTGACTTTAAATTCAAAGGACAAGGAAGTTATCTTTTCCCTTCATAATTTCTTTACCTTCAACCTTGTAGATATTGATCAACTTTCTTCTGGCATCAAACACTACATCAGGCATCTCATCTCATCTTTTTTGCTTATCTAGAAATGTGATTTTTTTCTTTATGCTTGTAGCTCAGTAATTTCAATATTATAATGCCTTACTATTATTTTTATCAAACTTTCCTTACAAATTAAGACCTTCTATTCAACCAATAGTTTCTCATTCTATCTTTAAGTACATTTTTCTTCCACTTGTTCTTATTGTTATCAATTATACATATATTGAATTTCTTTAGATTTTCTTCTATATCTCTTACCTAATTCAGAATTATTTGACTTCATTCTTTTTTTTCTATATTGTTAAATATAGAAAATTTATCTCCCAGTTCTTTACCAAAATTTAGTCTACCTTCTCCTTTTTTATTTTTAATGTAGCTTATCTCTCTATTGCTTTTGTGCTTCAAAATATTAACACTTTTATTTGAACACTTGTATCTCTTGTTAGAGCTTTATTTTTGAAAAATCGTGTCAACAAGAACTCTTTGAGAATATGAAAAATTACTTTATAAAACATTCCTGTTTCTTTGCATAATTAATCTCATGATTCATTATTTCTTCAGCTTTTACTGATGCTCCTTAACTTTATTTTCATTCTTTTTTCCCCCTTTTGTCTTCCAGACAGGTTTACTTATTTTTGAGGTAGGGTGGCTATTTTGTGCAGAATAGTATTGAGAATGAAGGGGTAGCATGATGGGAGGAGTGTGACGGGACACCTGCAGCTGATTAGGTGTGTAGACACCTGAGGGCTCGTGTCACTGGGGCTCACAGCTAACACGCTTCAGGGTAGGGTTCTCTGTGCTTTTTACTCTGATACCCAGTGCCTCTTTTCTCTCCTTCACACCCTTTCACCTCAGGAAACACCCCTCAGCCTAGAGATCTGGCTAGAGAACATGGAAATTACTCATCTGCATAGTTCTCCCCAAACTCATCTTTTCTCTCTGTTCAATTTGCCTCAGTATAGTTTTCCCCCCTCCCAATGTCAGGTCATATTAGTGACCTGAGGTTTTAGTAACTCCAGGTGAAGGATCTTTAGGTATGTCTTTCAGGGATGACACTTGGTGTCTAGAACACCAAGACGGCAAAAGTCAGCCCTGAGCTCCCAGAAAAGTTGAAAAGAATTTGACAATGAACACTCATATATACCATCTAGAGTCTATCACTACGATTTTACTGCTTTTTAAAAATTATTTATCTATTCACTTATCTATTCCTTTTTCCATCTACCCATGAATTAATCATCTTTGTTATTTTAATTTTCCAATGGGAAAAAAAAAGGAATAGCAATTTGCCAGGGGAAGGTGATTAGGATTAATGAAACTGCATTTACAGTACCAGTCAGTTTAAAAATCATAGGTTTAATAAAGCTCTTGTGTAGCCCTTTGCTAAATATGAGTAATGTTGTCAAGTAATAAGTTTTGTAGTCAAGAACTATTTTATACACAGTTATTATAGTGACCAAACTTGTATTAATAGTCAGATCCATAAATTTCTTCTCTGTGTTTCTTGGTCCATTGGGGCATCTGGCCTCAAACAGAAAGTAAGTTTATTCAGATCATTCATATCATATGAAATTAAAATAGATAAATTCCTTCCATACAGCTCATCTCTCTTGATCCTAGAACAAGCTACTAGAGGCCTGTTACGACGTACTTACTATTCCATCAAAGAGGGCTGTGGTTCTCAATCAGCACATGTTGGGGGTGGGAAATGTTGACTGTTAAAAACAGCTCCAGATCTTTTTCACATGACAGAGTCATGCACAGAACCCACTAGAAATTTTCATACTCTTAGCTATCTGCCACGGATTTGAGATTTGAGACTGTTGCAAGGATGGTCAACTAATAAGTAACTTTCCTTCCAGGGAACACACCAGATGTGTGTGAAAGGGAAGTATGAGATGCTCAGTATCCTCGGAGCTTGGAGGAGTCAGGGATCGAGACACAGGTAGCTAGCTTGCATCCCTTTCCTCATCATGGACCAGCATCACTATGAAGTGGAAAGAAAAAGCGTGAGTCCAATTCAAGTGGATTTTCTCCACCTGTGCCTCTATTGAAAATAGCAATATGATCTTACTGTCACTGGGGTAAAACCCATTCGCCTGAACAGGTACAGTCTGAAGAAGAAGGTCTTGCATGGGGAGAGATGGAAAATGGAGACGCACTGGTGGCCGTGGCTCCACGTATGCCATCGCATGTGTGACTGTATATCCAGACTTCCTGAGACGGTTCTGGCTTATTGTCTTATTTATTATCACTAACTACTATTATACTAGCGTACCCCTTTATTCTACAAGGTGCCCTAGTTTGGATGATACATTGACTCCTCACTTAAGGCATCACTGAAGATGAGATGGTGGACATTTTTCTCCCATGACTTTTATATCAATTACTAAGTCAGGAGGAGACTTGTAATTACATCTAGATAAATACCCCTCCAATAGGAATGGTGGCTCCCCAAAGTGGTAGGTAAAAACTCCACCGTGAACATGGTGAGAACCACAGTGTGTATCTATAAATAAGGCCAAGTGAACACAAAATTCTGATATATTGTTTGAAAAAAAAAAGACAAAAACTGTGCAGAGAAGCTATTTCTCAGCTGTGATTGTAGCTTCCTTTCCACTTTGCTGACTAGAAATCTCCAGCATGCAATTCTCAACATTAAGAGTTAAAAGTACCTAGATAAATGGAGGACACTCAAGTTTTCCTGTCTCAAGGAGAATCTACTCAAATTCTGTTTGGACAAATAGAAGACAGAGATAGATTGTACACATCCGTCATGACCAAGAGTCTCAAAACATAAAAACAATCCGTAACCCTGGCATACACGTGCATACAGCAGTATGTGTGAAAAGACTCAGCAATTAAAAAGGAAATTAAAGAACAAAGAAAATACAGAAGGTAAATGAAGAGCATCATTTTGAAGAATGGTATTTGTATTCTCTGGGATAATGAAGGAAACAAGCTAAAACATGGGCTTGATGAAAGGTAAGAAAGTAAGACATTATGAGATGGAAAGGGAGCCTTCAGAGTCAGAGAAAGGAACTAATGAAAGTTAAAAACAAAGAATGCTGTTTGAAAAATTAAACTGGTGTTAGATAATCTTAGGAACTGTGGTATGTGGTCTCCAAATATGGTCACTGACAATTCCTTCCATCTCTGTATTGCCATGTGGCTTTTCATATCAAGAGGACTCCATTTCCCTTTTCTAGAATCTGGTGGCCTTGTAACTGGCCTTGACCAACTAGAAGGTGGGAGAAGCAGCTCTTGGACTTCCCAGACCAGGACTTAAGAGAACTGGCAGCTTCTACCTTCTCCCTCTCAAAGCCCAGCTTCCATGTTGTCCAGGACAGACCACTGGACAAATAAAGCCATGGGAAGAGAGGCTTTCAAGGAAGAAAAGTTGTTCCTGTAGCTCAAATCACACTGTAGTTCAAGCTGAATGCAGCCACCTGAGTGACTCCAGTTATAATCACAGAACAGAACTTCCCAGCAGAGCCCACCCAACACACAGACTAAAAAGAAATGAAAAACACTTGTATTAAGCCACTGAGCTTTATAATAGCTTGTTAAGCAGCAACTCAAACAGAAACAGTAACTAAGATTTATTATATAACTGGTATATACCCAGCTTTGTGATAAGTACTTTATATGTGCTTTCTCATTTAATTTTCAAATTTCTCTTATTTTCTTCACCCTTAATATCATTGCTTTATATCAAGTTCTCATTCTTGCCCAAACAAGGGGAAAAAAAAAGGTTTCAAGCTGGAGTCCAGACTTGACTTGTTCCTACCCCCAATTTATCTTCTCTGCTGTCAGTAGAGATTTATGTAAAATGCAAATTAAGCCATGATCCAACTATGAATTTCAGATTTCTCTAACCTGTCTCTCCAGTACTATCTCATTACTTGTCCCTCCTCTGACTCCATACCACCATGTCTCTTCCTCTGTGCTCCTGTACCCCACAAGACCTTCTTTAGTCTCATTAACTTCACCTGCAAAATTTTCACCTACCCTTCAAAGTGCAGCCCAGATATCCTCTCTTCCAACAAACCTGTCTTAACTGTACCTGACCAGGACTAGGTCAGGTGCCCCTACTTGGATTACACAGAACATCACTGACAGTTTTTATAACAACTTTGCCACCAACCTGTATTTATCCATTTATAAGTCCACCATCTGCAGTAGACAGTAACTCTGTAAAGATAAGGATTTGCTGTTCCCAGCAGTTGCTCTATAGCTGTGTAACCTTAGGCACATTCTTAAGCTCTCTGTGCCTCCATATTCTTTATTATCTGTAAAGGAAGATCTCTTCCATGCAGTTTTGTTGTCAGGATTAAATGAGTTGGGTGACTATTGTGTTTAGAACCACTCATAATTTTTTAACTCAGTATTATTTTTATAATTGCTCAATATATGTTTGTTGAACATAATAAACCTGAAAAGTTAAATAAGATTTGGTGGAGAAAGGTTGTGGAGGGTGATGAAGGGAGAAAGGAAGGAATGTATTTGAGGTATAAGGAAGATTCTCCCCAATTCAGTAAATGGTTTCACCATCTACCCAGATGCTCAGACCACAAACTTAGGAGCTCAGACCACAACCCCAGGAGGCATTTTGAGATGTCCCACTGCCCTGCATTTTTCATATTGAATTCATTAGTATACATCTTGAATTTTTCCTTCAAAATGCGTATTGACTCTGTCCACTTATCCCCATGTCAGTGGACACCACCTAGTCTAAAACATCATTATTTTCTTCATGAATAATGGCAGTAGCCTCCCAATGGGCTTCTACTTCCTCCCTTGCCCTTTAGAAATTCATTCACCAAAGAGAATGACCTTTAAAATGGCACTTAACTGTTTTAAATCCTCCACTTCAAACCACTGTAGTCACAGCATTCTCGAGGTCCTAGTGGGTAGAGCCTTGCCCACCTGCTGGACGTCATGCTCTTTCTCCTCTCCATCACCATATGGGCACAGTGGGCTTCTCCCTGCTCCCCACCCAGCCTTTTCCAGCTGTCAGGTCTCTGCACTGCCTACGCCTACACTTTGTCCATTCTCTTTGCTTTGTTCTCTTTACCGGGATCCTGAGTCACCATTTATTTTTCTGTTTTTTTTTTCTAGCTTCATGTGTGTCTTCCCCCCCCAGATTCTATGTGAGAAGGCAGAGAGTGTCTAGGATGTGGAATATTGGTTAGGTACACTGGTACTGAGTGGAATTTTAGTACTAATTCACTTAAAGATTTATATTCAGAGGCAAACTCCCTGAGAAGAGGGATACATTTCTTTTAAAACATGTAATTTTATAAGAGGTAATTTGGTAATTGAGCAACTTCTCTGTACTAAATTCTCTAACTGTGCTCCTCTGTGCTGAAATGCATTGCAATTTATCTTTCCCCCTTTTTGTTTTAAGAAAGGTATAGCGTTAACGAAGCAATGTTAGGTATCAGTAAGGCTCCAACACCAACAGCGCAGGGATGCCTCCATGTGCGATGGTTTCTAAGCTATCTCCAGTGGCAAAATCTTGGTTGTACGTTCTACAACAGTGAGAGTCATACAGATCTATTTCTTTATCAAGCAGAGAAACTCTCTTGGGAAGCAGTAACAGAAGACATGATTTCCTTCTAACAATTTTTCTGAACTTTCTGAATCCATATACCCATCAGCTGAAGAAGAAAAGAAAAGTCAGATTCCTTGAGTTAGGTGAAGCTGTCATGGGCATTTGGACCAGCCAATGTAGTTCACCTCTATGTGCCACTCGCTGCAGAGAATGCTTTTCCCAATGCTGTTTGGTGTTTGAATAAATAGGAATCCTCTCCAGCAGGAATTTCACAGCACCACACTAAATCAAGGAAAGCAAAATTTATCAGTGGACAGCCCATGTCATCTCTTTAGCCAAATATCAAAACTCTTGGTTGAACCACTGGAGACACCCTGGGACTGAGGCACCAAACATAAATGCTCTTTTAATTGAATCAGAATTTAAGAGCACTGCTAGTGCAGGTGTTCTGCAGTCTAATATACACAAGGATATAATAGCTTTTGAGAGCATCAGTGTCAAGGTGTATGCCAACAGGCCCAGGGAGATTTTCAGCAATGAGGAAGGTGTTCATTCCAAGTGTCCTCTGAACAGTGACAAGTCTCTAGTTGCTCCCAGGATTCCTGTGGAATAAAACTATTAAAGGATTGGTTTAGCTTGAATCATCAGTGCTTATCCCGGTCATATTTCTACTTGCTTATTCCTCCACTTCTCCCCACTCCTTCTTTGTTCTTATGTATTTTTCTTTTACTCAGAACCCCCTTAATTTTCATTTGACCAGACTGCATAGAACCTTTATACTATTCCAGAAAACCAAGGTCATTTTGTGACACAACACGTGAGCCACAGATGGCTTTTCTTTCTGCTCTTTCTTTAATGGTCACATCTCTCAAATGTTGTGGGAAGTGTTTGTTGAAAACATTCAACAACAATTTCACCCATCTGAGAAATAAATGAATATATAGAAAAAGGACCTGAGACTTTTACTTTATTTAACCCTGAATATAGGTTTGCCAGAGGTTCCCAGAATTAATAACACATAAAACACAAGTGGATATTTAAGGTTAAGGCTGCCGGATTTCTTGAGTTTGGACATTTGATTCATTATCTCTCTCCTCAGTATAAACACACAGACCCAAGTGGCAAGGTCGAGAACAATGGTGATTAAATGTCTATTTCTTTTTCTACTTCTTCAGGCTCCCTAAGCCTCTGGATTGTCAGTGTGAGTTGTCTAAGAAAAGCGGTTTGGACAACATCTGACTTTTTGGATAAAACAATGTGTTCAAAGGCCATGAGAGCACTCACCCAGTGATTCTGGTCTTTTCCATCCTCTCCACTGAAGATGGTAGTAGCGATATTCGTGACAATGAACTTAGAGAGTGCTTACCATGTGGCAGGACTGTTCTGCACACTTTACATGTAATAACTCACTTGATTACCACACTCATGGGAGGTAGACAGTATTATTTCATTTTACATATGTGGAAATTGGAAAACAAACAGGCCAAGTAACTCTGCAAGCTCCTACAGAAGAAAAATAAACTTAGTGAGAGATGACCAGTCATTCGGTGGCTGTATGCCTTTGACAAGTTATTGAACTTCCCTGAGCTTTTCATCATCTGTAGCAGACTCATGTTACCACTCTCACATAAAGTTCAGAAAGATGTCATCCCTCTCATAGAAAATGAAAGTAGAAAATGTTACGTGTGTTAAAGGATCTAGCATAGCACATTCATTCATTCATTCACTAAACATCATTTAAGCACACACCATGTGAAAGGCATCATTTTGACTGTTGGAGATAAAGAAATAGAGGAAATATAGTCCCAAGAAGCTCAGTCTCGTAGGCAAAATGATTGTCTATTGTGTGATCCAGTAAATCAAGGTGAATATATTAGAATATCATACATGCAGCAATGAAAGCCCCTGTAGGATACAGGCTTAAAACATGGGAAGATCTGATTAACTACATGGTTAATCTAGGAGGCCATGGCCTAAGTTGCAGGAATTAAGGCATATTCCAATGGCATGTGAGGAAGCAAAGAACCACAGGACAACATTGTAGGTTCAGGAAACTCTAAGAAATTCAATATGGCTGGATCATGATAGAATGGAGTGGCAGTAAAGGAGGCAGGAGGTGGAAATGATGAGGGTCTTTTAGGCCATGTTAGGAATTTTGGACTTTTTCCTCTACCTGATGCAGACAACCAGATCTGTATATTGGATAGATCACTTTGGGAGACCAGCTCCAGGAGGGAGAAGAGGTAAAAGACTCTTTCAGAACCCAAGCACAAGATAGTGAAAGAAAATGTCTCAGGTTGGCCTCTCCATCACATTCCTCTTGAAAACAATATAAGAATTCCACAAAAGGAATGTAAAAGAGATGGCCAATTCGAGGGGTCTTTATGCAGTGGTTTTGATGAGATTTGGTTAGTGATTAAGTACTAAGAGAGAGGGCACCACTTAGGGTAAATCTTAAGTTTCTAATTCTAGCAGCAGAAAAGTAATGGCATCACCAGCTCACACAGGAAATATGTAAGTGTACATTTGGGTACAGTGAACATTCCAGAAATGTTACCTTCTATGAGCTGTTGGGACATTTAATGGAGCCATCAAGTCAACGGTTGGAGGTCTTCAAGTTGGTGGAGGGATTTGGGATGAAGATACAAACCTGGAGTTTATGAGCATGTATGTGGGAAGCTGGAAGGAAGATGAGCATGCAAAGAAACAGGAAATGACAGGAGGGAAGGTAAGGTGGGCAGAGGACCAAGAGGAGAAGCCTGAGAAACACCGAGCTTCAAGAAGAGAACAGAAGATGCGGACCCACAGGAAGAGACACACTGGTGGTCAGTGGTGGGAAGAGCAACCAAAGAGAAGAACACAGCTTAAAACTCGTCTCACAACATGCTTGCAGAGAATAAATCCACTACAGATGGACAGGATCCCTTCTTATGTTGAACTGACGTGTACCCTAAGCTAACAGTTCTTTCCTGTCTATCATCTATAATTTCTAATAGCTGTAGCTCAATTAAAGTAATTAAATATTTAGGGTTAAAGATCTTATGCTGAATATCAGGTTATGTGGGAGAGTAAAATGCAGCTAGAGATTAAAGTCGTCTCACAAATCCTCTTTTACCTCCTCAAGAACTTTGAAGAAAGACTCGCCCTGATGTCAACTTGGATTTAACGGCAGTTAAGTGGCTGCTGATGTCCAGTGTGTACTGTGGCATTTACTATTGAATTATTTTAAGCTTGGGAACCACTAAGGGGAAAAAAAAAGGAAAGTTTCATCTCCCTGTAGAAGACGCTATATGTGAAAACTCTGTGGCTCTGAAAATGTGCATATTATCACTGGAAACTGTGGCGATTAGAACAGATACAATCATCTTTGAAATACTTAGGTATTTGGGGAGAATGCCTTTTAAACAAACCCAAAAAACCTTCTAAAATCACTTTAATCCTTCAACTAATCTTGAATGTAGAGGAGTAAAACACACACATCTTAAATATTCTCTTTAAAATGTCTAAAAATCACTACTTTCAAGGGCTAAAGGTTGAAGCTTTTTTTTTTTTTTTTTTTACCATTATCATTCAGGTAATAGTACTGAGAAAGGTTAGGGCTTTTCCTTCGGTTGGGACACAGAAACTCCTCTCATGTAACAAATGACATGGCTGAGGTGCCATTTAGTAAATGATCATTTTGGTGCACTAATGAAAGAAACAGTGGTTGCCTGAAAGATTTAACATCACTTCCAAAGGTCTCACCTCCATCTCCCAGATGGCATGTATGACGGTTACTAACTCAGTGGTGATCTTTGTCCCTGACATCCTGTAGGTGTCATGGACTCTGAATCCAAGTCCACCTAAGGATTCTGAGTACCTCGTTCAGCGAAAGAATGCTCTTATCTGAAATAACTGGCCGATTGTTTCAGACCTGTCTTAGCTACTGAAACGCTTCTATTGGCCCTTTTATTTTCCTATGAGCTGACAAAGCCAGACGAAATGAGCACTTCAAGGGGCAGGGCAAGAACATGTTACTAGGAATGGCTTGGTCCAGATGTTTTAGGAGTAGACTCAAGCCATTTTGAGCAGGGGCTGAAATGATCATCCTTTATCTAGCAAGTGTGAGAGACTGAATTATACATCTTGTCAAAACAGGGAGATGGCGTTGCCATGGTGCCCTTCAGCAGCAGCCAACCTTATCCACCAGGAATTTACTGAGATAACTCACTATCTACCATAGTGTTTTCAGGAGAGCCCAATGTGTGTATAGTTCCTCTGAGACTATTTAATGATTAGGCTGGTGAGCACAATGCCATCCAAATCCTTCTCTGTGGCTTTTACAAACTCTGCCTTGTTGGGTTTCTTTTCCAGTTGGTCTTTCATGGTTACTCGTCAAGTACCATCTCCCACCTCTCCTGGCTCTGGCTCACTGTCATTACCCTGTACTGACTAGTAGTGTCCTAAACACACCAAGATGCTCTCTACTGCCTTCTCAGATCAGGAGGAATCAGTCTTCAAAATCACCTGCAGAATTCTCAACTCCAGCCTCATAGGCTCTAGATTCAGGGAGTTGATCTTTTCAAGTCTGACAATTCTTCAGTAGCGGAGTTTAGAACAGTACAGAGTGATTAAAATGTCATGATCAAATATGATTTTTGTATTCTGTGCATGGATGTAGGAATGCACATACAATTTGATTTTATAGTCTCTTCCACCATCTTGGATAAAAATGGTTATAAGGATGGTAGAGAAAAGCACTTAAGAGAAGAATTGGGAATCAGATTAAGCTAGACCTAAATTTAGACTGCACTTTCTAGCTGTGTGACCTTGCTGAATCACTTATCCTCCCCTGAGGACTTTTATCCTCCTCTCTAACATGGGTAATATTGACTTTGTGGGGTTAGTGGGATTGTAAACTGAGATAATTCAGGTGTGACACAGTTTCTGCACAAAACAACCAATCCACAAACTTTTCTCAGATAAAGAGCCAAGACAACATGACCAGGAGTTTTGAGTCTTGTGCTGGAGCCAGCATTTGGCTTTCAAAAAGTCTTGTCACATCTGTTAGTCTCAATTTCTCATCCAGAAAATAGGAAAGCTGGACTAGATTAGAGTTTTTCTAAATTTTGCTTATCAACACCAGCATTTTCTGTTTAAGCATAATCTTACAAAGAACCCCATTATATAAAACTAAATAAAACAGTAGAAGCTGTTCTGGTTGAAGAAGGAGGGGCTCAGAAACACACACACACATTATCTGTACATTCAGATTAGATATAAACATATTTATGCTGGTGGCAAGAAGAGACTGTGTCCTAAATTCCTAAAACCTCCACAAATAACCACTCCAGAAAAAAACTCAGCAGATATCCCGGCAGTTCCTCAAACAAGGACTGTTGTTTTTATAGAATCCAGCATTGAATCACAATGAGCTGAATTTCAACTTTCATTCACAGTTAATGGACAAGAGACAGACTAATCTATACTAAGGAGGTTTCTTTTCATCTCAACAGTCGCATCCCTTTCATGTAAGCAATGCAATGCTAAGTACTTACACTGATTGCAATCTCTTCCAAGAAAATCTATGGCACTTAAATATAATCACTACCTAGCTCAGGACAACTTGTGTCATCAATACCCTCTCTTGTTGAGTAATCAAGACATGAAATTTGTTTTTGCTTTTTTTTTTCCTACCTCCTGTAAAACAGAAATTTATTTTTGGAGTGAGCTTTCTGCTGTTGGACAGAGCTGCAAACATTAACTTTTAAAAGGGGATGTTCTTGTCATTAATTTAGAAAGAAGTGTGTGTGTCAGTAGCATTGGTGTATATCATCACTGCCTAGCAGTTTAATTGTTTTATTATATGATCTGATTTAAATGACTGCTAAGTTGACATTGGGGTGGTCTGGAGCAAGGTCAGGGCAACAGCCCGGGACCCACAGTTAGAAGGGGCCAGCAGTGATTGGGGCAGAGAGCTTACCTATGGGTGGCCAGCATCCGCCAACAGAGGCACTGAGGTGGATCTCACTGGTCCTTGGGGTGAGAGAAGGCTCAAAGAAAAGCAAAGCCCACCAGCCCAGAGAACATCAGGGGGCACTGCAGAGGCTGCCTGGTCCACATAACAGCAACGGTGAGCCCGGCAGGGCAGCGGAGTAGGCACAAGATGCCAAGAGTCAGACACGCGAGAGTGTGTGTGTGTGAGGGGGTTAGGGTGTCAGGTAGGGGGACTGGATGTGACCACACAGACTTGGTGGGTGAGAAGGTTGCTACCAAAAGAAGTAGCTGTGTCTAGGTCTTCTAAGAGAAGCCAGAAGTCTGGATTTTTATGTGAAATGTTCAGTTGTTAAACACTGTCAATAACTTCACTTGGTCTTTAAAATATTGTGGAAATGGAGACAAACTTATGCTGGTCAAATGGAACACTTCTGTGAGACCTACAAAGCCCTAGGGCTTCAGGTCTAAGCTACCAGGCCTGAAGTTCTATACTCTCAGGTTCACACCTAAAAATTTGGCCCAGATGCAGGGTGAAGCTCTCTATGAACATTTTTCCACTTTGGTTATAATTCATTCCTTTGTGTCTGGTTGATCCCAAACATCAAGTTTTCCTAGTATTTATGAGAGGCCAATTTTATTCTTAGTTTGGGATTCCACAGAATCTTCCTCAAGTTCAAGAAATATCCAGTCTATTCAAGGGTGGCCCCATCTTCTTAGTTTGCTCGATCTTTTCAAGATATCCTGGAGTGAATTCTCAGTCCCCCACCATTCTTTCATCGGCCAAACATCTCACAACCTAGTGAAGAATTTCACAAATAGTTTGGCTATTCCATAGGCGATGGCACTGGGTCACAAACCAATTTAAGTGCATGTAAGGAGAGGGTCAAATTCAAAATCTATTTAAATTAGTCACATTCATATAGTCACATTGTTCTTAGAAAGTCATTAATGCAACTTTGTTTTTCCTGTAGAAGATGGATAGAGGGGAAAGTATTTTCCTACACAAAATACTTCTATTCATTCTTTTTCCCCCCTGAAACTTTATTCTCCTTATAGTTTTTTTTTCCCCGAGGGGAGGGAAATGAAAAGGCAGGGGGGCGGCCATTCAGAATGCGGTCTCCCCCTGCCCCCCAGCCACTGCCCCTAACGTCTTGCCTGGCGTGGTTCTCCAGTTGGAAAGACCTGCTCTGAAGGGAAAGCCTTTGCCTCAGTCTACACCCAGCCTGAAGGAAGGAGGACAGAACTGCACTGGCTCCAAGGGGGATTCTGACACTTCAGACTCTCCAGAAAGTGTTCAGAAGGAGACAGTGGATCCATGGGGGTTGGGGGCAGTGGAGCTGTCTTTAAGATGTCAAAGGAGAGGGGGACTGGAAGACTCCAAACAGCACAGTATTAACAGGAAAATACATGAGATGGAGTCACCAAGAGCCCTGAGTCTCTGATGGTGACAGGGGAAAAAGGATCTGGAAACAGCAATTAGCATACATCTCTTGAACGACTAAGATGTTCCTATAACTGCCCTGATTTTATATATAGATAACTGGTACCCCGTTTAGGCACCAGTTCATACAATCTACTAAAACTGCCCCAAACACAAAGCAAGTTTCAAAGCAGGTGGTCCCAGCTGTCTTAGAGCCCAGGAAAGAGAAACAGCAGAATCCTCTGACTTCCAAGGGAAGCTATTTTATTAGACTAAAGAAACACAGGAAGAAGGAAAGTATTCTCCCTTTCAGCAGACGTGATCAAACAGATTTTACTATGTGCAAAATGTACATCACTATTACCTTCCTTTGATGGAAGACATTTGACTCATTGCTCCAAGGGTGATATTAAAAATGAAACAGCAGCAAAATACTAGGAAAGGAAATTAAATGGAAACTGCATCTCCCCTTCATCTATTTCCTTATTTTGTAAACTTCGCTTTGGGACTATTATTGACTTCTCTCAAGTGTAATACCATTCATGACATCTATTTGATATTTTGCATTATTTGTAGTTTGGAGGATATACTTAGCACCTCCTAAAAGGGTGTCTTTTATCAGCAATCTTCAAAAAAACCCACTTGCCCACTTGAACACTATTTGAACTTCATAATGCTTAGGTTTGCCATCTGTGGTTGAAATACTTCACAGTTTTATTAAATATAAAAATAAATAACTGTAATATACTTGTCCAACAGAGCCTGGGTCATTAGAATGAGTTAACAGAGAATTGATCTGACTAATTAATCAGTAATGTGAACCTGGATTATAACTATGTCTTTCTCAAGAGCTCCCAGTGCTTTTGCATCATCTTAACTTTTCTCAGACAATCCAGGGAGTAAAATGAGGTGTCAGAGCTGAAAACCACACAGCTGATTTGCAGGAGAGTCAAACTCTATCCCCTCACTTTAAGGAATAAGTTCTAAACACTGAGGCATCATAGTTCCCTGATTTAAAAAAATAGCATTCTCTTTTTATGACTTAACATCTGTGACATTCTAAAATTACATCATGTCACTGGGGGTCAAGTAGAACCACAAAACAAAACCAATTATTTCTAGACAAGATAATCATTATTTAATCAACTGATGGAAAAGAGGTTTAAAGATGTAAGAGCAGATGTTACTGAAAGTATAAAACAGGGTAATAGCAACATCATGATTATCTTGTAGGGGCTTTCACTAGCTCTCCATCAAAGAAAGGATTTAAATGCCTAAAAAGGGAAGATGTTAAGAAGTACCACTCTACTATATACTAAATATTAGAATCAAACCATAATGGTGGCCAAAATAATGTTGGTGTTTTGTAGATCTATGATTATGCAACCTTCTTGCCATCTGGGAAGGAATTAAATGACCTGGAATACTACTTCTGCCATGACCTTGACCCTATGACCTTGGAAAATGACATCATCTTCCTGAGCTCATTTTTTTTTTCTGTTTTAATTTACAAAATGATGATACCAGCACTTTCTGGGTGGATTAAATCAATGTTGGTACTTGAAAGCACTATGTAAATGATGTGGCTCTCTAGTAACATAATATTGTATTTTTATATGTAAGATATATATATATATATAATCTTTAGGAGGGTCTATAGAGGCATAGGCCAAAGAGCCTGACCAATGTTAATTCTGCTCATGGTAGGGTGAAGTTATGGCTTTGCTGTTGTTGGAAACAAAAGAAAGATTTTAAAACTTTCTTAAATGAGTAATTACAGTGTGTGTAATGGTAATAGAAAGAGACTTCTGGTCAAAGGTTGCATGTGGTAGTCTCCAAACTGTATTTGGTCTGGAAACTTCTTTTGTCCGGCTCAAGCATAATTTTTAAAAAGTAAACTGCTTTCCAACATTTAAAAATGTTAACTTTTAACAAGATTCTGAATTTCTATGTCCTCTTTCTAAAAATCAAAGAGTTGGCAGACATTCCCCGGGAATTCCCAGAAAGCAATAATCCTTGAGGCTGAGCTTCTGCTGACCTTCTGCTGGCGTCTCCCTTCTGTGTTCGTTTCATTCCCCACCTCGACTGCTCTACTCAAATGATTCCTGCCAGTCTTTTGAGGAATTTAAGTTTATACTTTTTTTTTTAGATTAACGTGAGATACCAGATTACTGTTCTGTAAATATTTATGGCTCTTCTCATGCCCTTGTAGACAAAATACATTTTCATGCTTCACTAATTTGTAGTCTGAGCACAAGACTTGCTTTTGTCAAAGGTCTGTCAGCAGATGTGACATAAGCAGAAGCCCCAAATGTGCTCAGGTGTCTGGCTTGGCTCTGTACTTATTTGTCATGAGGAGGACACATCCCAGGAAGTTGCTGCACCTTTATCTTGAGCCCTAGAATAAAACATGTGGAGAGGAACTGAGCTCTTCCTTCAGGATCTCAGCCTGAAGCCAAGTCCAAGTGACCAACCTGAGACAGCGGTCAAGGTCAAATGGCCACACTGAGGAAGAGGTGCTACAGCCAACCTGATTTTAAAAATAAATAAGTAAATGCTTGTTTCTGTAAGTCACAGAACTTCAGCCAGTTTGTTATGTAGCATTACTATGCTAATAGCTGACTGATACATTTGTGGGTGAGATAAAACATTCACATGCAAACATAAAACATATTTGTGTGTATGTATGTTTGTGTGTATGTACACACATGTGTGTGTCCACCTGAAAACTTTAATATTTTAAAGACTGTGAGTGAGTTATGAGTGAAAAAATAAATGTATTTTTAATTTACTACTAATATCCTCTCAGGATGAGATGAAGAAGTTTAAACATCTTCTGACCTTCCTTGTTTCTCACTCATTCACTCTTAAATAGAAATTTAGGATCTTTTCAGCTCTTTCACAGGAAGTTAATATAGATTCAATGTTAGTTTTTCTAATGACTATAATTCTATAAACACACAGATGTACAAATCTTTTATTTCCTATGTATTGCTTAATTTAATTTTGGAACTGATTTTAATACCATACAAAAATCTAAGTTAAGATAAAGCTTTATAAGTGGTGAGGGCTCATAGATACATTTAAAAAGTTTTTAGTTGAAGTATAGTCAATTTACAATATTGTGTTAGTTTCTGACATATAGCTTAATGATTGGTATATATATATAAATATATTCCTTTTCATATTCTTTTTCAGTATAGTTTATTACAAGATATTGAATATAATTCCCTGTGCTATGCAGTAGGATCTTGTTGTTTACCTATTTTATGTATAGTAGTTAGTATCAACAAATCCCAAATATTTTTTAATGCTTCATATTACCTTTTTCAAAGGAGGGAAAATCTTTCTATGGTTAACATAGAATTAAGTCATGAAGTTATTTGCACCTCTTCCTTACCCAACAATTGCACTGTGGTTTTATGTCAAAGTTTCCAAGGTTGCTACAATGGGATTTGTATATTGGATAAAAACCAAGGACTGTAAAATCGCCTGAAAGGACTCTCCATACAAATTAAAGTTTTGAATAAATGGTACAAATGCAGCATAAAAATCTCCATGATGAGGTCTTTCTGTATTAGAAATAGGATATATTGTGTTAAAATATATAGCTGACTTTTTCAAATGAGCTACAATACGCATTATTGAACTCGCAGGAAATAGAGGCTCGCTGGATGTGTTTAGCTGACTGTAGGACATCCTGGATCTCCAAAATAAACCTAAAGCTTCTGGTTCCAACAGACAAAACTACGACCTCCAGGAACACAGAGGGTTATGAGTGTCTTTGGCAATCAAAGTCAAAATAATTAGTAGAAATTCCCCAAGAAGAAAAGATATATATACAAATAAACACACATATGTAAATCTTTTACTGATGAACTTCAGACAAAATGGAGTCCAGAGGGAAACAACTTTAGATCCGGAAAACATAGAAAACGTACTTTAAAACTGTGAAATTGTTGACTTGTAAATATGAATGTTAAACACAATCTACAAGAATTAAGACTAGGGTGATTTTGCCCTTTAGGAAACAGGAAAAGACAAGCACTTCAAGGTAGAAGAAATGAGCAGCTAAAGATAATCTATGCAAGCTGGGGGCTTCCCTTGTTGTTATAACCAGTCTCTCTGTATTTGAGAAAGGCTGGTCTTGTCAGCATAAGTCACAAGCCAAAAGGTCACTTTTGTAAGAAGTAGTAAAAGATGCCTTTCCCTCATGATATTTAACTCGTGTTTGCCAATAAATTATTGTCATAAATATGCAAAGTTACTAAGAACATGGTGTGAACAGCATCTCCTAGATTGTGCAGTGAACTGTCACCAGCGTCCTTAGAATGTGGTGCCCCACAAGTACACATTTTGTGTTACTTTGTCACCTTTAGAGTAGAAAATAAGTCACCCTCTCGTTTTTGGTGTTTGTGGTAGATTGCCAAAAACATGTACAGATTCTCTGTAGTGACTCCCATGGAGAGGTGGGAGAGCTTCCTCTTTGACTCTGAGCTTGGACATGTGGTACAGCACCAAACCTGACATAATCAGAGATTTGGAAAGACTGGCTGGGTGGATCCCGTCTGCTCCCGCGTGAGCAAGCCTGGGCTCGCCAGCTAGAGATGGAGACAGCGCACGGAGAGACACGTGTTTTCTAAGTCATTACATTACAGGGTGGTTTCTTATGAAGCAAAAAGTAATTATTACAGTGTCTCAAGTAAGAAAAAGATTGCTGCAATTGCTCATTGCCACCAGTTATCTAAGTAATAAAAGATGTGCAAAGTCATCTCTTTTCTTTGAGAATCTTCCTATGTCATGTCCACAAAGCTTGACTGTGAAGACATAATTTTTTTTTGTCTACACTTCTTCAGATAAGGTTGGAGGGTGGTTCCAACCACCTGAATTTTTTTTAAGAAAAAGACATCTTCTTAGCAGATAGCCAAAGAAGCCAGTGTTAACATTTACCTTGAACTTCAGTCAAAAATAAAAGGGATTCTTTTAAAAAGGTTTACCTGATTTTTTAAATTTGATAATTGTGAATGTTTGGCCCACTGTTTATGAAGTAACCAATCAATTAAGGACTAGAAAAGAGAAGGAAATGTCTCTTAATTTCTGGAAAGGAATATTAAGTTGCATCACCAACAGAAAAACATTTTCTCTTAGGAAAAACAACTTGCTTCTCTTCTGAAGAAAGAACACTGAGAGTTTCAGCAGTGAGGAGGCAAGAAGAAATGACACTGACAGATATGGCTTGTGATGGCCAGAGCTTTGGTTCACAGAAATAAATCTTCAGATCAGAAGTGTCATTAGATACTGCCAAAGGGAATACACAGAGGTTTTAGAAGGCTCTAGAGAGAACTGTGAGATGCAATTTGGGGATTTCCAGGCAGTAGAAAAATTAGACAAATGCTCTGAACCTGTAAAGTCAATGACGAGATGTACGCTAAAAAACATGCTTCACTTGGGGGGAACCAGCAACCCACACGTGGAACACACACTGAAATACACCAGTGTTTCCAGGGTTGTCCCCAGTAGAGGAGGAAGAGTGGTGCTTGTTTTCTTCTCCCTCCCTCCTCCCTTAGTATCTGTCTATCCCTTTCTCTCTCTTTCCCTCTCTCTGCCTCTCTCTCCTAAATATTTTATTGGTTCCATGAAGAAAAGTCAAAAACAAAAGTATGTGCATTTGTATTTTATCTGCTCCTCTTGAAAGTCTAAGAGTGCAAATATTTGTATTGTATGGATTGTCACTGCAATGAGAAAAAGTACTGGATGACGTTACGCCAAGGGGGAGACTGAGCAACTGATCTACCCACCCCGCACACATATGTATATTTCTGTGATATGTCTTACTTGCTATATTTCTCTATTTTTGTAAACATGTTCACTTTACTTGACCTTGGAGTCTCACTAATTTTCAATTTTCTCCCTGTAAAGAAACACATACATATATGCTAACAGCATATGAAGAACAGTTAAAGGCAGAATATGTGGACTGAACAATGAAAACTCTTCCTCCTGTAATCAGCTTGCCTGCATCCTCCAGTCTGTTTGTGTCATCTTCCATGCATTGACAAACCCATCCCATGCACTCTGCTACAATCAGTGTTTCTGTAACACAAATTAGAGCACGTCTCATTGGTAGACAGGGGAGTCATCAGTTCAACGTGAAAGTCACATTGGTCTAGGTGTGAGCTGTTTATAGGTAAGAGGAGCCAAGAAAGCAGTGGAGGATTATCAATTTAAACAGGAAAGAACTCAGTCCTGAGCTCAGTGTTTGAACTGGCAGCAGGAGCCCTGCAGTCTGCATTTTAAAAAGTAGTAGTTGTTAAAAGCTAGCAGTTGCATCCAGAGTCACCTTCCTAGGGAGAAGCACCACCCAGCTATCCAGGAGGGCAGACTGCACAGCAGTGAAGGCCAAGAGCAAGAGCCCACAGAGAGTGGAGGGCTGGGTTAGGGTGGCGAGGGAACATCTCTGCCAGGAGGTGGCATTTGAGAGGAAACCTGCAAGTGAGAGAGCGAGCCGGTGAGGATGGGGAGGGGGGCGCTAGCACTACAAGCAGAGGGAACGGCAGTGAGAAGACTCTGAGCAGGGAGCAGACAAGGGATGTCTGGGGAAGAGCAGGAAGGCAGCATGGTTTGAGTGAACAGGGAAGAGAGCAGGAGGAGAAGGCACTGGAGAGAACAGTGGGGACTAACTCTTCGAGGTCACTGCAGGCTGAGATGAACATTTTAGCTTTTATATAGCGGGTGCAAAGGAAACCACTGAAGGGTTCTGAGCAAGGAATGAATATAATCTGTTTGTTTAAAAAAAATCACTTTGGAGGCTGTGTTAGAAGCAGATATTTCAGGGAAAGAGTGAAATCATGGAAACCTACTAGCAGCTTAGATAAAAGATGGCTGTAGCTTGAAATCCAGTGATACTGGGAGAAACAGATTTCGAAGGCAGAGTTGATGGGGTTCACATATGGATTGGAGGTGAGGTGTGAGGGAAGGAGAGAAATCAAGGATGGTTCCCAGGCTTGGACCTGAGTAAATGGGTGAATGGTAAGACTGTTTATGATGGCAGAAGAGACTGGGGCAAAATGGTTTTGGCAGAAGAAGAGAAGTCAAGAGTTTTCTTCAAACAGTTATTTTAAGATTCTTATTTGACATCCTTGTAAAGAAGTATAGATTTCAAGATGGTATTGAGTGGATGAACACAGAAGAAATCAATATTCTTGGTTACAGTCAACTAAATCAAGACTTGTTAATGATTCCATGTGTTAGAGGTACTCATCTAACCAGATTAGTATCATAGAAAAAAACACTTTAAAAATAGAGGACATAGAAGAACTTCAAAATGGAACATGTATCCTGGACTGTATCTAATTGGGTTGCAAGTTTAACAAGGCAAAAATGGCATATGATACACATGATACAAGTCAGCTTCCCCTTAATCACACATTTCCCTTCTGTAGGATGGTAGGGCTTTGTTTTAACCTGCTGACCACTTTCAGCCACTCCTCCAGAGAAAGCATTTACCGCACGCTGCCCCTCCAGCCACCAAGGCAGAAGTGTCTATCCTATTCTAAACCCTGGAATCTTCCCATTTACAACGGCAGCTCTTCAATATGTTATTGAAATTATACAACACTTACTGAAATTCTAACCCAAATAAAACCATGTTACTTCCCCACTTTGATATTAGAAGATTAGCACACATTTCACAGATTTCTAGCTATCATAACATGTACATTTTTATTCATGCATTTGCAAATATTACTTTCAGTGAATCAATTGGCTGTAAAACTACATGGCCTTTGAATACATCGGCTTGCATTTGTTTGTAACAATTGACCCAAATCTAGTTTTCTCCATGAGATTAACATGAACCATGTTAAGTATAACATTGAGACAAAAATTTGCCTTTTTTAGGAAAGGTTAATTGAATTTGATTTCTGTCCAAATTAAGCCAGTTCTCTACTTCATCTTATACACTTAGTCATAGTCTAAGAACATAGCTATGATTGTATCTAATAATCATTTCAAGCACCAGACAGGTCAATATACCAAAAGCCAAAGTTACAAAAAACTCTCTGACCCTCCAACCTCTATCCAGGTTTTAGATTTTTCACCCGTAAAATGAAGGTTCAATTCAGAGATCACATCATTTTTAATGTCAAGTCTCTCATTCGAGCTATTGAGTTTGACTTGTTGGCTTCCTAACACACCTGTGTGTGAAAGCTTCCTGTAATGGGAGAGGCTGGGCTGTCCAGAAATGATACCAAACGACTGGTGCCTTGGCTTCCTCTTTCTTAGGCCATTCCACGAGAAGATGATGAAAAAACATGATGGCGCCCCAGTCCAGGACTCTTTCCTTTTGTCAATTGCCTTCCCTCTTAATTTCCATTTCTGAACCATTTCCCCCCACCACATTTACCACTTCAGACTGCCAGTGTCCTCTATGAAGATCATTCTACTGCCCTTCTCAAAACCAGGATGTAGACAGCCATGCATGTCCGCATGACACTCGAAATACAATATTGACTGAATCTAAAACATTGCTATAAACTCAGTACAAGAGAAGATCCAGGAGCCATTTCTCATCTCTGACAATCAGTCATGAAGATGTATTCTGAGCAGCACCAAGAGGAGACAACTAGAACCAATCAGCGCAGGAGGACAGTTTTAACACAACACATCCAGTCCATTTTACACTATTCCTATACAGTATCAGTCTAATAAGAACTTTTGCCTCTGAAATATTTTCTAAAAAATAAGCAAATATGTATGTAATTATATTTTTAAAAAAACCTCTTTGACCCAATCACAATCTGAGAATGGCGTCAAATGACTTGTGAGATGGGTGTGTGCATGTGTGTGTCAATGTGTGTACATGCACTCTTTTTTCCCTCTACATTTGGCCTTTGCCTAGTGTCTTATAAAATGATGTGATACCATTTGAAGGCAAAGTTACTTCCCAAGTCACATTGACTCATCACTGCTGATCTTGTTCAAAGTCAAAACCACCTCGGGTAGTCCTACAGCTGAGAATAACCAGGATGGATTTTGGCAGGGCAGCCCTGGACTGTCACTGTCCTGCAGGGGTCAAGATGCCGCTCTCTTCCTGAGATGTTTCAGCAGCACGAGGAGTGTCTCTATGAGGGTCAGATATCAGGTGAAAATTCATCAAAGACCAAAGTTACAGCTGAGCAGCAAAACTGTCTTAATACATCCTTGGCCTTTCATGAGGGACTGAGAAGGAAATAGAAGAGCATTCCAAAGGAAAATAATACTGAAACCCCCACTCCTCTGATAATAAAATATTTACATGTACCAAACAGTTCTCTGGATGTAAGGCACCAAGACCTAATCTAAATTAGGTATGTGTATGCGTGTGTGTGTGTGCATACAGATTCACTTAACACCATGCAGACCACACACCGGGCATCTGTTGCCATAGTAACTATGACACACTCCAGATCTCAGGTGGCAATGACCATTCATTAGTGTTCATGCATCTTTGGATCACCTGAGGTTTATGAGCAGGTCAACCATGGCAGCTCTGTTCCCCCATGTCCCTCACATTCCTCTTGGGACCAGCAAGTGAACCCAGGCAGGCTCTTTCTTGGAGCCACGACAGGGTGTGAGAAGACAGGCAGTGAGAGCCTGGGCTTAGAGCTGCCAGCACGCTCTCACCTCTGCCTCACTGTACTGGTCAAAACATGCCAAATGGGAAAATTCAGGAATAAAGGGGGTGAGATGGAGAAATAGACTCTGCTCATTTAGCAGAAGGAGCTCCCAGGTCAGAGGGCGAAGGGTGTAGGTCCAGCGAGGGTTAAGAGTCACGTCAATAACGCCATCTACCACAGACCACTTATTCTGCTTTTAATCTGGAGAAATAAAAGTATCAGGAGGTCAGTAAAACCTAGCTTTGGCGGCAGACAGACCTGAGTTCAAATCCTTCATAGCTCTGGCCCTCAAACAATTAACATAACCTCCCCTGTCCTTACTTTCCACACGAGTAAACTGGAAGCAGCAACATTTGCCGCACAGGAGCTCTGTGATAATTAAAAGACATATTTATGAGCGGCAGTTAGCTCATCAAAATCTTCTGAGAAGTACTAACACATTACCATTGCTGCTACTGCTGGTGTAACCAGTATTATTGTTGTTATTATTCAAACCCCGAAATAGCTGGGGCTTTTATTCTATCAGTGTTGGCGCATTCAATTAATTCCCCAAATTATGTTTCCAGATGTGAATCGTGCCCCTCTGTCCACACAAGGAAACTGAGCAGAACAAAATGCAAAGTGTACACCACGTGTCTATCTGCACACCCTTCCCGGACCGCACACCTCTTGGAAGGAGGATCTCTGGAAAGTGAAGCGTGGGGTCTAAGAGAGGGATTCTGAGGAAAGCTTGCAACAGGAAATGCAGAGAAGGAAATCAAAGATCTTCCTGCGGTCACTGCCCAGGGAGCATGTGTTGCTTTGCCTTTGCAGTCATTAGTTTCTTTTGAAATCATTTGGCAATCAGATTGCTTGGCAGGCACAGTTGTTGAATGGTTGGCTGGGACTGGCACCTGTCCTGGGAGCAGCTCTCTAGCGTTTTCTGGGTTGTCTCTGCTTAGAAACAAGATGTTACCCCACTTCAGCCAAGACTCTCTCCTCATCTGCTCTGCTTCACATCCAGTGACGCCACTGATGTTCTCTGGGCATTTCCCCCCTGCAGCGTGGGTATGTACATACCACACATTTCTGAGTCAGCTAAAACAGACCCAAATAAACCTTTTGTTTTTTAACTGAGTGAATAATGGAAGCTATTTTTGTTTATTTCTTGCACAAGTTATTTTCTTAATTTTCCATGCATAATAAATTTAATCAATGTTACTGACTTTCTTGTTTCAGCATTTGTAGAAAGAGTTTTACATTCCTTTCTAGGCTTCATTGAAACTCAGTGTTTTCAATCTAGCACCTTTATTTTCTCTCTTTCTATAGTAATAATAGTTTTTCTTCATCTTATTTTAATTTCCAAAGCTTTAATTTATTTTTCTTTTTAAATTGAAGTATAATTGATTTACAATGTTGTGTTAGTTTCTGATGTACAGCAAAGTGATTCAGATATATGAACATAAATATATATATGTTCTTTTTCATATTCTTTTGCATTATAGTTTATTACAAGGTGATAAATATAGTTCCCCGTGCTATAAAGTAGGATCTTGTTGTTTATCTGTTTTATATATAGTAGTTGTATTTGCTAATCCCAAACTCCTAATTAACCCCACTCCCTCCTTTCCCCTTTGGTAACTATAAGTTTGTTTTCTATGTATGTGATTCAATTTCCATTTTGTAAATAAGCTCATTTGTATATTTTAGATTGCACATATAAGTGATATCATGATATATGTCGTTTTCTTTCTTTTTTACTTCACTTACGATAAGTATGATAATCTCTATGTCCACCCATGTTGCTGCAAATGGCATTATTTCATTCTTTTTTAACAGCTGAGTACTATTCCGCTGTGTGCGTATGTGTGTGTAATACACACACCACACTGTGGAAGCATCTCATGTCTTGGTCTAGACATTTTCTCCACCTATTCTGCAGGTCTGTGGGTAAGTAGGGGGAGCACCACACAAGTAGGGGGGTTGCAGCCCATCTTATCTGTAACCCACATCTTCTTTATCCAGTTATCCATTGTTGGACATTTATGTTGCTTCCATGTCTTGGCTGTTGTAAATAGTGCTACGGTGAACATTGGGGTGCACGCGTTTTTCCAATTAGAGTCTTCTCTAGATATATGCCCAGGAGTGAGATTGCTGGATCATATGGTAACTCTATTTTTAGTTTCTTAAGGAACTTCCAGACCATTTTCCATAGTGGCTGCACCAATTTTCATGCCCACCAAGAGTGTAGGAGTTTCTCCACTCTCTCCAGCATTTATTACTTGTAGAATTTTTAATGGCTATTCCGACCAGTGTGAAATGATACCTCATTGTAGTTTTGATTTGCATTTCTCTAATAGTTAGAGATTTTGAGCATCTGTTCATGTACCTATTGCCATCTGTATGTCTTCTTTGGACAAATATCTTTTTAGGTCTTCTGCCCATTTTTGATTGGGTTATTCATGGGGTTTTTTTTTTTTTGTTATTGAGTTGTATGTACTGTTCGTATATTTTGGAATTTAACCCCTTGTCATTCGCATTGTTTGCAAATATTTTCTCCCATTCCCTAGGTTGTCTTTTCGTTTTATGACTTCCTTTGCTGTTTAAAAAAAGCTTATGTTTGCCAAATCTTTAATTTCTGCATTATAGAATTATAATTGCAAAAAATATGGTCCCTACTAAACCATGGTGTTTGTGTCCATTCAGGAAGTATTAGCTGAAAATCAGTGTTCAGGGAACTTCCAGGCATTTTGTTTGCTAGAAGGTGTTGGCAGGTGTGCACCTGAAGTAAAAGCATGAATTGCTACTTTTATCTATTCTTCTCTCTCCTCAGGGGTCCTCCTGGCCTCTCTCTGCACTGTGCCCCAAGGATGGAGGACCAACCTGCAGAGGGGAAAGGGCTCACAGGAGGGGCTAGGGTGCTTGTAGTCTTTTTGAAAAGCCTGGCTTTCCAGCCCCAACGACTGAGAAGAAAGCCAGGGTTGCCTTCTGCCATCCGGGAGATGCTTTCAGCAGCACCCACTGAGCTGGAAAGGACGGTGTTCCAGGGCTGTGTCTTTCTTAGCCGTGTGCTGAAGCTGCACTGCTAAACAGAGCAGAGCCCTCTCCCTGTAATTCCAGCCGCAGCTGGGAAAGCCCTCACCTGGCCCCTTTGAGGCATCACTGACTAGCGGCTGAGAAGCAGCTGAGATGCCCTCCAGGCGCTGGCAGCTGCCGCCACGTCTTTGATTTCTCCAGCTTCAGTCGCAGCTCTAGGTCATTTTCAGTGAAGCCCAGACACTCCTCGAGATGATTCAGTCCAAAGGATCAGATGTGACCCCGTGGTTCTGTTTTGCTCCCTCGAGCGTCTGAACAAGCAGTTCAGGAAGAAGCTCTCTGATCCACTCACGGCACTGAGCTCGGGGGAGCTCCCGCTTGGAATGTATGTAAGTGGAGAGGTTCTGTTCTCCACTTGTACTGTGAGCACAATCTTGTGATTATTTGCACTTTTCTAAGCTTTAGTGGCAAAACTTTCAGTCTGCCTCTTGGGCATGCAGCATTTCTGTAAAGCAAGAACTGTAGCGTTTTTCCTAATCTAAACGCACACACAGGTTTTGTAATATAAAACTCCCGCAGGCATTTGCTGATGGTTCCCTTCTGGCCTAAACTGCTGGGTGTGACTAGTTTAAAAGCTGTCAAAATGACATAAAACAGTTATTAAAACCACTGGCTGCCTCACTGCCAGAGGGCAATATTGTTCCGTAAATAGTCTGCATCGCAACAGCGCTCAGAGCAAGGCTGAGCCATCAGACCTAAGGGCAGAAGGCACTTTAAACCCACAGTCAAGTGCAATCAGATGCAGAGTCCCACACAGAAGTAAATGGAAACAGTTTTTGCAGCACCAATTAGGCAATAGGTACAAGTGAAACATAGGTATTTTCAGTCTCTATCTGAGCACCTAAGTGAACATGTAATTACACAATGAGCTTTTCACAGCAACTCAATTAAACATGTAAATGACTGTCAAATGTTCCCAGCGGCCACAGAACATTTTCGGTGTCCGATGTCATTATCCTCTATTAGGCATTTGTGCATCGGGGTACACAGTCCTGTAATTAAACAGCAATTATTCTTTTACTTCCCATCCCACTAGTAATATTTAAAATTGGATCTACTATATTGTCTTCCTTCTTTTTTGGCAAGAATTCATTACCTGTTTAACGAAAACACACTTTATGGAATCAGAAGGTTCTCACAGAGGCTATCTTTTAGCATCTTTCTCTTTAGAAAGGTAGGGTGACTATGGGTTCTCTTAAAAACAGAATCACATGAATGTGTTAATCCAAAATGTCTTTTTGAGGTGCTCATCCATGACATACACTGGGAGATGAGTGGTTGGTAGCTTACACAGAATATTATCAACCTTAAGAAATGAATACCCAAAAAGTATTTGGCCACAATATTTTTTTAAGCAATTGTCTATCCTAAGAAACTAGTGGTAATTGCTTCTTCTGTTTCATTTAAGGCATTGCTTATAAAATGTGAATGGACAAACCCAAGGCATAATTTTGAGGTCCTCCAAGTGTGTAGATTGGGAAGAACTAGAGATAAAAGTCAGAACCTCATTATGGAGATAGTTGCTAGAGTGGATGGCAGAATTCACATCGCCGATCAGTTTTCAGTCTTTCCAAGAGAATTTACATAATGAAGTATCATACTTATGAGAAGAAAAAGAATCTTCTATGATATTGGGCAGTGTTATTAACATCCGGTGGGATCTAGACAGGATGAGAAATCCAGCAGAATCAGAAGAAACTTCTCCCTTCTGAGTATTACTGATTTAGCCAAATGAGTTGGATCTCCATGCAACTGATCTATTTTGATCTCACCTTCTACTGAAAAATAACTATTACTGTTTCTACTACTAATTTTAATTACGTAGCAGCCTGCTACAGTTCTGAAGACGTGAAGTATACAGATTTCCACAAGGTATTCCTTTCATTGTTTGTTTTGGTTTTACTTTCAAAAATATTATGCAAAGGGATGTGTTCTGAAGTTCCAAATGATTTTAAAAATCAAACCAATCCAATCAATTTCTCAGTAATTGGCTTTGAAGAAACTGAGACAAGAGCAATGCAAACAAAGTGCTTTTAAATAATCATAATTATCCGTGCAAATGTCTCCAGTAATCTGAGGGTTTAATCAGACGACTAAGAATTTGGAAGCCCTCTTGCATTTGGTGACGTGACAGGCGGCAGGGATGCTGAGAAAGTGGTCTAGGGGCCAATCCAAGACGTGAGAGGGAGAAGCTGGATTCACTTCTAAAATTACTGAACTTGGAGAAGTCTCATATCAGGAGGCTGTTCATGCATTTCCCTTACTAGTAAAGACCTGACTATGTAGGTAACATTTCCAACTTGATTTTAAGCCTTTGAATTGATCTAGAATAATTGCAGATTTTCTCACCCCCTCCAGATGATAAAAGCGTTTTTTTCTTTTTTTCTGTGCAACAAGGAGCAGGTGTATTTGGTATTCAAATTCAGAGCATGTTACCAGCTTCCCCACTCAAGCTTCCTCCCTACTTCATGCCCGGATCCTCATGTCTCCTATTGCTACACAATCTTCCACTTCCCAGTTACAGAAACCTTTTAAAGAGGTGCACTTGTGTAACTCTGGACGACACAAAATTTAACAATGTTATTTTACTCCTTCTTGGTGGGGGTCGGGGGTTAAAAATCAATATGGTGTGTGACTTCCTTGCGGTATTTTTTTCTGAAACCAAGAAGCAAAGTACTCCACTTAGTGCAGTTTTAATTAAACTGAATACATTATAAAACACTCTCCTAATTTGCTTTGCCTAGAAAATGTTTTTTAAAGTGTTACAAATCAATCAACTAATTGAGCTATGTAGTAGGAAATGCAGATGGCATCTCGTTACTCTGTGTTTTCGCTCTGCCAACCAAGTGCCTCTTCAGAGACAGGGTTCGTGTTGGGGCTGGCAATTTGCATCCCATGGCAGCAGGGTAAGGTTGTGGCTTTAACCTGTGCCAACCGCTGACAAGGAACAGCAACACAAAATGCACTAAGGCAGAAATGGTGTGTGGAGGTGGTGGCAAGGGCACAGAGCTGGTTCAGCACGGACAGCTCCTCGTGGTCCCAGCTACCTTCTGTCCTATGTTGGACCAAGAGCAGACGGTTGTACCTGCCTGTTCACAGAGTGGTTCAACAGGGAATACGGTCATACATGCTTTGGGGATTTATTTTTTTCCCACAAATCTAATACTGGGAGATGCTTGGGTTACTCTCTTGCTCTGCCCTTTCAGTTTAATTTCATAAATAACTCAGTATGATGCTCCATTCCTGGTGCTGGATGACGTGCTGACTGATGGATAAGATGAGATCTTCACTTTTGAAGGCCTTTCATGGATAAATATTTATTGAGCAGATACATCCTTAGGCACAATGTTAGGTACATGATAATCAAAGACAAAAATAAGTTGTCTCTGCCCTCCACGATCTTCCAGTTTAGAGGAAAGTAGATATGCCAACAGCCACTGCACAAGATTGGTTTTTTTTTTAACTTTTGGTTTTGGGTTTTTTTTTTGGTGGGGGGATGCAATTATGTTTGTTTGTTTGTTTGTTTTCAATGGAGGTACTGGGAATTGAACCCAGGACCTTGTGCATGCTAAGAAGGGTCTCAACCACTGACCTGTACCTTCCCCCCAGCACTGTTTTCTATTATTCATGAAAGCAGTTAAGGGACAAACAGGAAAAGAACTAGCTCTGGAGATTTTTGAAACCTTTGGAGAGGAATCTTTAGAGGATAGAGCATATTCTGGTGCAAAGGCATATGGTATTTGGGTGATGGAGAAAGTTTAGCATAACCAGAAGGGAAAAGTCTTCTCATTTTCAGTAATTACCAAACAAGCATCACCCTACAGTTCACATCCTGACTGTTCTTTTCAATCCTGGGTACAAGGGTATCCTTCGTCTCATATTTGAGGTTGCCGTTCCAATTGAAAGCATTGCTTGGTATGGCACACCCGTGACTGCTATGCTGACCCATGTCTGAAACGCACCCCAGGAAATTCCCACGCTTCAGCAACTCAGCTCACGTGCGTTAGAAACACTCACTCAGACTTTATCAGTTTCCTGGGGATTCCTATTCAACTACTTAAGATGTTCCAGACCCCTGGGCTCAAGGGTGAGAAGCTGTAGGTAAAAGGTAAAAAAGTAAAAAGCAGAACTTGGAGGAGTAACCTAGAGCATTGCTAATGCTCTTATTCAGCCAAATGATGCATGTGGGTTTTACGTTCTGAATGGACTGCCCATATGTGAGAAAGGCTATTCAAATACTGAATATTCTTAAATCAATTTCATTTGCACATATCAGGAAGGCTAAGGAACTTCTCTGAGCTACTTGAATTATGTTTGAGAAACTACCTCTTTAGTTCAGCGGTTTGCACAGTGTGGTCCCGACCAGAAGCATCAGCATCCCCTTGTAACTGCAGATAACAAATTCCTGGGCTCCATCTCAGTCCTTCTGAACCAGAAACTCTGGGCGTGAGCCCGACAGTCTTGGCTGAAGAAGCCCTCCAGGTGACTCTAATGTCGGCCAACTTTGTGTGTTCTTTAGTGTGTATGTAACTCCCAATGCATTACCTATCTGTTGACTTCCATTTAGTAATGCTAAAATATACTAAGCACATTATTTACTTATGAAATGCTAATTAAATTTTTTTTCACTTTTTTTCCCCTAAAGGAACCATGATTTTTTAGCTATATACAAAAAGTAAAACAAAAAACTAACTTCAGTTAAGGGTCATGTAGTGAAAACAAGTTAGCTGATTATCTCACTTTTCAATATGGAATATTTTTCATTTAAATATCTATTACCTAATGATACCTATTTGTAGCAAGGTAAGTGTAATGCTTTGATATGTCAAGTAACTACTATATAAGTCATCTGTCTTTCCTCTCACATATGTATTTTTTTGTCTGCTTGCTCTATCAAATTTTGGGAGAGAGATACAAAAATATCCCAAGATAATTGTGAATTTGTCAACTTTCCCTATAATGATGTCAATCTTCATAAATTTTAAATTCAAGTTGTTAGATTCATGTTGATTTTTGCTTACTCCATAGTCTTTGTAACTTGTTGTCAGCTAGAGGAGATGCTTCAAGATCCGTACGTGGTCAGTTGCACTTGTTTTGCAAAAATGGATTATTTCCCATGTATAAAGAATACACACACACACACACAAACACACAATCCTTCTCCCACTCTAACCAGAGCCATTCTGTCTATAGAAGAAAAAATATGCAAGAACGGCTAGGATAATGGAATACCCCACTACAGAGAGGGTAATGTCAAAGTTTAATGCAATAAGTTACATTTGAGTTTGTTTCAGCTCAGAAACAAAATCTGTCCACTCAAGAGGCAACCACGCAGTGGAAAAGACCATCTTGTGTCAGCGAGCATACCATCTACCTTCCAAGTCACACCCTTCGGTGGAGCAGCTGGTAAGGCCAGTCAGGATCTGTGACTGAACTGCCCACGCTGGCATCAAGTGCCAGCTGTGTGTTTCCATGTTGTGTGTTGTGTGCATGCGTGTGTGTGGTGGTAGCTGATGTGATCCCTCCCCTGTTGCTGCCACAGGAGAAATCACAGCTAAAGGGAAACATGTTTGTCTTGACAGCAGCAGGGACTTTGCTTTACTCCAGCTGATCATGGGGACACACATTGACTTTTCTCACTATCATCTCCAAAATAATTAAAGAAATTTTGAAACAACTGCAGTTAGGTAGCTTAAAGTATTCCTTCTATCGCATTGCATTTTCCTTGGGGAGGAGTACTAAAATATCTGTAATGTAAGCTGATTTGAAGTCATTCTTCACAAAGCAGTCTTGTATAGAAGAAATAACAGAAATGAGGTACACTCCAACTTTCCATAAGGAGGAACCACTCTCAACCTCCCAAAGCTTTAGTATCTGGTCTCCACTTGCTTAGGAAGCAGTGCAGACAGCTAAGCACCCTTTGAGCCCTGGGAAGGCAGGTCTGCCACCCTGAAAATCAACAAGATAAGAGCTGTGCTGAAGATTAGACATTCTGCAAAGATTATTATGAACTCAAAAGTGCTAATACAAATATTAAGCATCTCTGTTTATATCCATTGTTTGTTTGTAATCAATTAGATGACAAAGCTAGAACTAAACAATTATACCCTGAGTTAAAGATGACATTCCAAACTCCAGGACCACGGGAACTCATGGGACCTGGATGTGATTTCAGCTTCTCTCTTGCAGAGTAGAGAGAACTATTATACACACTGTGCACATTGGCATGATGCACTGTTTCCACAGTACATTTGATGGACAACTGGAGAAAACCTGCATTTTTACAAACAACACAAAGACAAAGATAATTTGTTATCTAGATAAAATGGACTGAAACTAACCCCTACTTGAAAATACTTCCTCTTACTTATCCACAGACCTTCAGACTATATGGAGAAGAATTCCAGACCAAGACATAAAATGCTTCACAGTGTATTTTGTTTCTTACATGGAGACTCCCAAGGTAGAGTTTTTTTGTCATATTTTAGAAATTTATGTTCAAAAAATTTAATGACTTGCCAAATGGTTAATTTGTAGGGACAACATTGGGACATTATGAGAAAATAATAAAATGGAAGTATCTCTTGATCTCTTGTTTTTGTCCTTAAGAAAACATAGTTTTAACAAATTTCTCAAAACTTTGATAACAGCAAATATGCTACCCCTTAATGAACAAAGGATTTGTAGCTTTGAAGAGTTCAGTGCAAGTTTTTAGCTACTAAGTATCATTTTCCTGCCTCTCTCAAGTAAGAATATCTCATATGTTATGACAAGGTAATAAAAATTGTACTTTTACAGTGGGGAAACATTAGTACCTTAATCATGTTATTATTTGAATTTAATAAAAAAAAAGCTATAGGTGCAGTCATCCCTCATTTCAAAGAGAGAACATTTTAAACCTATGTCAGAGGTAACAGCTAATCTTGTTCACTCTCCAGACCAAACTTTGGACTTCAGAGAAAGTTTGTATTCTCAGGAAAGGAAAGAATGAGCCAAGTTCAGACTAAATGTCTTCCAGAAATACAGGAGTTGTGAACTCAATAGAGTTTCTAAAGATGACAGACATCAATGTCATAAAAAGTTCTCACTCCTTGATTCCTATAAAAGTTCATTCATTTCCTTAAGTCAATTAATATTCATTAAGCACCAACTTTGTTGGGGGTATTTTCCTAAATCTGAGGGACTGGAATTCATATTCTTTTTGGGGTAATATAGAAAATAATCAATTAAACAAATAATGAAACACTGTAATTTCAAATAGTGACAAGTACTATGAAGAAAATTAGAAGGCTTACTGTAATAGTGAGTGATTAAGTGAGAATCCTTGCACATGATCATTCAATATTATTTCTTAGTCTTTCTTGAAAAAGCAATGGTTGTCTGGATGCACTAAATCAAATGAAAAAATTTAATAAGCATCTACTCTGTGCTAAGCAACACAAAGGATTGCAAAAATAATTTAAATACACCATTGCCCTCCAAGAAGATGTTGAAACAGATAAGCTATTAATTCAAAAGTTAGCCAATAGTTCAAGAATAAATATAGATGCCACAAAGACATAAAAATAATAGTAATTAGTAATGATTGTCACTTACGTGCTAAATGTTATAAGTAATACTGAGGGAAATAAAATACATACTGTACTGGTGTGTTATCAGGTGTTGAGTATTTGGTTTTATCTTTTTTATTGAAAATACAAAATTTAAAATTATGTAAAATTCAAAAAGAGATTAAAAACTAAACTATCATGTTCTGGGATTCATATATATATATATATGGTATATATATGGTAAAACTGTAAAGGGAAGGAGTTAGCCCTGTTGGAGAAGGGGGCTATCAGTTGGACAGAACACACAGGGGCTTCTTGTCGGCAATGTTTTAGTTCTCCTCAGGGATTATTACACAGAAGTCCATTTTAGAATTACTTGTTCTAAAGGTGAGATTGTCCTCATTTCTCTGTGAAAGTACTATTTCATGATTTAAAGAACTAAAAATAAAGAAAAAGAAAATTAAAGACAGAAGTGTAAAGAAGGGAGGGAAGAAGGGATAAAGAAACATACAATGTGAATTCAAAGATGGAAGCAATTAAAATTACCATGCTAAAAGGAGAACTTTACTGAGAGGGGCTTTTGAGCTGGATCACAAAGTGTGAATTAGAGTTGCTTAAACAAAAATGCAGGTAGGGGCGTTCCAAGCAAACCAAAGAATACCTACAGACCCCTGAAGGTAAGAAAACTCAAGGATGTTTCAGCGATTAGAAACAGTCCCCTTTAAAATAGCACCCAAAGTAATAAAATATCTGGGAATAAATTTAACCAAGGAGGTGAAAGAATTATACACAGAAAACTATAAACCATTGATGAAGGAAATTAAAGAAGACTTTAAAAAATGGAAAGATATTCCGTGCTCCTGGATTGGAAGAATCAATATTGTTAAAATGGTCACACTGCCCAAGGCAATCTACAGATTTAATGCAATCCCTATCCAATTACCCAGGACATATTTCACAGAACTAGAACAAATCATAATAAAATTTATATGGAACCATCAAAGACCTAGAATTGCCAAAGCATTACTGAAGAGAAAGAAAGAGGCTGGAGGAATAACTCTCCCAGACTTCAGACAATACTATAGAGCTACAGTCATCAAGACAGCATGGTATTGGTACCAAAACAGACATATAGACCAATGGAACAGAATAGAGAGCCCAGAAATGAACCCACAAACTTTTGGTCAACTCATCTTCGACAAAGGAGGCAAGAATATACAATGGAATAAAGACAGTCTCTTCAGCAAATGGTGTTGGGAAAACTGGACAGCAGCATGTAAAACAATGAAGCTAGAACACTCCCTTACACCATATACAAAAATCAACTCAAAGTGGATTAAAGACTTAAACATAAGACAAGATACAATAAACCTCCTAGAGGAAAACATAGGCAAAACATTATCTGACATACATTTCAAAAATTTTCTCCTAGAAGAAATAAAAGCAAGAATAAACAAATGGGACCTAATGAAACTTACAAGCTTCTACACAGCAAAGGAAACCAGAAGTAAAACAAGAAGAAAACCTACGGAATGGGAGAAAATTTTTGCAGGAGAAACCGACAAAGGCTTGATCTCCAAAATATATAAGCAGCTCATATGACTCAATAAGAAAAAAACAAACAACCCAATCCAAAAATGGGCAGTAGACCTAAACAAGCAATTCTCCAAGGAAGACATACAAATGATCAAAAAGCACATGAAAAAATGCTCAACATCACTAATTATCAGAGAAATGCAAATCAAAACTACAATGAGGTATCACCTCACACCAGTCAGAATGGCCATCATTCAAAAGTCCACAAATGACAAATGCTGGAGAGGCTGTGGAGAAAGGGGAACCCTCCTACACTGCTGGTGGGAATGCAGTTTGGTGCAGCCACTATGGAAAACAGTGTGGAGATTCCTCAAAAGACTAGGAATAGACTTACCATATGACCCAGGAATCCCACTCCTGGGCTTGTATCCAGAAGGAAATCTACTTCAGGATAACACCTGCACCCCAATGTTCATAGCAGCACTATTTACAATAGCCAAAACATGGAAACAGCCTAAATGTCCATCAACAGGTGACTGGATAAAGAAGGTGTGGTATATTTATACAATGGAATACTACTCAGCCATAAAAACCGACAACATAATGCCATTTGCAGCAACATGGATGCTCCTAGAGAATGTCATTCTAAGTGAAGTAAGCCAGAAAGAGAAAGAAAAATACCATATAAGATCACTCATATGTGGAATCTAAAAAACAAAAACAAAAACAAACAAACAAAAACAAAGCATAAATACAGGACAGAAATAGACTCACGGACAGAGAATACAGACTTGTGGTTACCAGGGGGGTGGAGGGTGGGAAGGGATAGACTTGGATTTCAAAATTGTAGAATAGGTAAACAAGATTACACTGTATAGCACAGGGAAATATACACAAAATGTTATGATAAATCACAGAGAAAAAAATGTGACAATGAGTGTGTATATGTCCATGAATGACTGAAAAATTGTGCTGAGCACTGGAATTTGACACAACATTGTAAAATGATTATATATCAATAAAAAATGTTTAAAAAAATAAAAACCATAAAAATCTTAAAAAAAAAAGAAATTAAATTAGTCAACGTGAATAAAGTATCGTAACGGAGAACCCTTCAAGAAAGTCTTCAAAGATGGTGACAGAGGAGGCTCCTGAACTTTCCGCCTCCCATGAATACAGTATCCGAATAGCTACATAGGAACAATTCCTTCTAAAAGAAATTCAATGACTCCTACACATCAGGTAAATGAGAAAATATCCACATTGAAGTGGGTAGGAAAGGCTGAAACACATTCTCATCACAAACCCCACCGCTGGAACAGTGCCATGCAATTAGGAGGGAGTCCTCAACCCCCAGCTTCTCCTTGAGGAGAAAAGGGTTTGGACCACACATCTAACATTCCAACTTTTAAGACTCCCAAGCTAGGGATGGGTCCCCAAAACATCTAGCTTTGAAAACCAACAAGGTTTGCATGCATGAGACCCACAAGATTCTAGCAAACAAAGAAGCAGTTACTAAAGGGCATGAGCATTCATCGCAGCTATCACCCCCAGGGCTCAACAAAGAGGGAACAGGCGAAAACTGCCCATCTCTCAGGCCTTCCCTTAATGGGGTCTACTTTCACACATTGGAAGCTACTGCCTGAGGGTCAGGCTTCTAATTTTAGCACAGGTTGAGGGGCAGACAACAATCATCCCCAGACATCAGGGAAGCCAGACATCTCCCCCACCTTCTCCCTCCTGTCTGCCTCAAACTGCCAGTATCTCCCTGGAAGGACGCTGTATACATGTCTGTACTCCCGCTTTTGCAGCTGCCACCCAAGCGATCAGTCCCCAGAATGCTTGGCTCTGTTACCCAACGGGCTTTTCATTCATAAGTCCAACAGTACTGTAGCAAACAAAAAGGAGTTCTTAATCAGCTGTCCCTGCAGGGCTCAGTACAGAGGGAACAGGCAAAAGCTACCCTTCTAGTCTTTTCTTGAAAGGGGTCTATTTACATACTTCAGAAGCTGTTGCCTGATGGTTAGGCTTCTAATTAGCACATATCTAGAGGCTGACTGCTATCCTCCCAAGAAACCAGGGAAGCCTGTGAACACCTCCCCTGCCATTTCCCTCTAAACAGCTCTAAGTTGTCAGCATCTCCCTGGAAGGAGTTTATAGATGCATCTAGTGCCTCAGATTTTGTGGCTGCTGTCTGGGGGATGGGCCCTTGGATCACAAAGCTCTGACAGCCAAAGAGGACTGTAGGAATCCAATGAATTTTTAACCAGCTCAGAAGCACCCTCATCCCACAGCTATACACCTGGGATCGGTGAAGAGGAAGCAGGCAAACTTCCCACCACCCAGTCACTCCTCGAGAGGGCTCTCACTACATACTTTCCCAGTTGCTGTCTGAGGGTCCAGCTTCTGACTAGCTGCATCTGGATACTGAAAGTATTTCCTCCCCTTTGGCACATTGATGAGGCTCGGCATACCTTCAACTACTGGGAGTCACTAAGAACAAAAGCAGTGGCTTGAGAAGTCACGAAGGTTTGAGAGACAGCTCTGAGAACAGGCTGGGGTGATCGATAAACTCCACCTCTACCACAAAACCACCCTCTCAGGGCTGCGAGAGGTGATTGTTTTACCTAACGCGTAACGCATAGGTTCTAAGGAAAATGACGAAACAGAAGATCATGTTCCAAACAAAAGAATGAATTAAAACTCCACAGACAGATTTTAATGAAACAGAACTAACTGACCGACCTGAGAGAGAGTTCAAAATAATGGTCATAAAGATGCTCAAACAATCCATGAACAAAGTGACAATTTCAATAAAGAAACGGAACATTAAAAAAAGTTACCAACAGAAATGACAGAAGAATACAACAATTGAACAAAAAATTTCAATAGAAGGATTCAACAGAAGACTACATCACGTGGAGTGAAGAATCAGCGAATTTGATGACAGGGCAGTGGAATTCATCCAAGTAGAGGAGCAACAAGAAAAAAAAAATGAAAAAGAGTGACAATATCTGAAGGAACTTATGGGAAACCATCAGGTGGACAAAATGCTTTTAATGGGGTCCCAAAAGAAGTAAGAGAGAATAGGGCAAACAATTATTCAAAGAAATAATGGCTAAAGAATTCCCTTGCATGGGGAAAGAAACAGACATTCAGGTCCAGGAAGCCCGGAGATCACAAAACAGAAAGAATCCAAAGAAACCCATGCTGAGACACATTAAAATTGAATTTATCAAATGAGAAAGACAGGAGAGGGTCTTGAAAGCAACAAGATAAAAGAACTTGTTACATACAAGAGAACCCCCATAAGACTATTAGCAGATTTACAGCAGAAACTTTAGAAGCCAGAAGGAGTTGCATAGTATCCTCAAAGTATAGACATACCTTGGAGATACTGCAGTTCTGTTCCAGGCCATCATAATACAGCAAGTATCACAATAAAGTGAGTCTCACAAATTTTTTCAGTTTCCCAATACATATAAAAATTACATTTATAGTATACTATAGTCTATTAACTATGCAATAACATTATATATAAGAAAAAATGTACATACATTAATTAAGAAATATTTTATTATTAAAAATGCTAATAATCATCTGAACCTTCAGTGAGTCAGAGTAGTAACACCAAAGATCACTGATCACAGATCACCTTAACAAACATGATAGTAATTTTAAAAGTTTGAAATACTGCTAGAATTACCAAAACGTGACACAGAGATATGAAGTGAGCAAATACTGTTGGAAAACGGCTCTGACAGACTTGTCCCATGCAGGGTTGCCACAAACCTCCAATTTGTATAAAATATAACATCTGTAAAGTACAGTAAAGTGAAGTGCAGTAACAAGGTATGGATGTAGTGTAAGAAAAAAAAAAACCTGCCAAGTAAGAATACTCTCTCTGGCAAAGTAATCCTTTAGAATTGAAAGAGAGATGATGTAAAACCTCATTACGACTAGAAGTTTACAAGAAGTTTAAAAAATTGACCTTATATGCAAAAATTTTCTCCCATTCCATAGGTTGTCTTTTTGTTTTACTTCTAGTTTCCTTCGCTGTGCAGAAGCTTGTAAGTTTAATTGGTCCCATTTGTTTATTCTTGCTTTTATTTCTATTGCTTGGGTAGACTGTTCTAGGGGAAAATTTTTGAGATGTATGTCAGATAATGTTTTGCCTATATTTTCCTCTGGGAGGTTTATTGTAACTTGTCTTATGTTTAAGTCTTTGATCCATTTTGAGTTGATTTTTGTGTATGGTGTAAGGGAGTGTTCTAGCTTCATTGATTTACATGCTTCTGACCAGTTTTCCCAACACCATTTGCTGAAGAGACTGTCTTTATTCCATTGTATATTCTTGCCTCCTTTGTCAAAGATTAGTTGACCAAAATTTTGTGGATTCATTTCTGGGTTCTCTATTCTCTTCCATTGGTCTCTCCAGAATATATAAGCAGCTCATATGACTTAATAAGAAAAAACAAACAACCCAATCCAAAAATGGGCAGTAGACCTAAACAAGCAATTCTCCAAGGAAGACATACAAATGATCAATAGGCACATGAAAAAATGCTCAGTATCACTAATTATCAGAGAAATGCAAATCAAAACTACAGTGAGGTATCACCTCACACCAGTCAGAATGGCCATCATTCAAAAGTCCACAAATGACAAATGCTGGAGAGGCTATGGAGAAAAGGGAACCCTCCTACACTGCTGGTGGGAATACAGTTTGGTGCAGCTACTGTGGAAAACAGTATGGAGATTCCTCAAAAGACTAGGAATAGACTTATCATATGACCCAGGAATCCCACTCCTGGGCGTATATCCAGTAGGAACCCTACTTCAGGATGACACCTGCACCCCAATGTTCACAACAGCACTATGTACAATAGCCAATACATGGAGACAGCTAAATGTCCATCAACAGATGATTGGATAACGAAGATGTAGTGTATTTATACAATGGGATACTACTCAGCCATAAAAATGACAACATAACACCATTTGCAGCAACATGGATGTTCCTGGAGAATGTCATTCTAAGTGAAGTAAGCCAGAAAGAGAAAGAAAAATACCATATGAGATCACTCATATGTGGAATCTAAAAGAAAAAAGCCAACAACAACATAAATACAAAACAGAAACAGACTCATAGACATAGAATACAAATTTGTGGTTGCCAAGAGGGTGGGGGGTGGGAAGGGACAGACTGGGATTTCAAAAGGCAGAACAGATAAACAAGATTATACTGTGTAGCACAGGGAAATATATACAAGATCTTGTGGTAGCTCACAACAAAAAAAAGATGTGACAATGAATATATGTATGTTCATGTATAACTGAAAAATTGTGCTCTACACTGGAATTTGACACAACATTGTAAAATGACTATAACTCAATAAAAAAAAGTTAAAAAAATTGACCTTATAAGAAATTTAAAATTGTTTCTTCAAGGCAAAATGAAAGCATGCTAATTAGTAATAAAATAACATATGAATGTATAAAAATCACTAGTAAATGTACATATGAAAATTCAGAATACTCTAATGTTACAATAGTGATAGGTATATAAGTTTAGTATGAAGGTTAAAAAGTCAAAAGTATTAAAAATAACTATAACTATAATAATTTTTAACATACACAAAGTAAAAGATGTAAATTGTGACATCAAAACATAAAATGTGTGGAAGTGTATAAATGTAGAGCTTATATATATATTCAAAGTAAAGGTATTATCAGCTTAAAATACTGCTATACATATAAAATATGTTTGGTAAGCATCATGGTAACCATATAGCAAAAACTTATGGTGAATATACAAAAGATAAATCAAAGCAAATAACTACAGAAAATCATTGAATTGGAAAGAGGGCAAGGGAAGAAGAAAGATACAAAGGAATCATAAAACAATGAGAAAGCAATGAACAAAATGGCAAAGGTAAATCCTTGTCTATCGATAATTACTTTAAATGTAAATGGACTAAATTCTCCTATCAAAGATATAGAGTGGTTGAATGGATTAAAATACCAAGATCAATGTATATGCTGCTTACAAGAGACTCACTTTAGCTCGAAGAACACACACAGACAGAAAGTGAAGGGATGAAAAAAGATATTTCATGTGAATCAAAACCAAATAAAAGAGGGCAGCTATATCAGACAAAATAGACTTCAAGATAAACACTGTAGTAAGCAATAACAAAAGTTGTTATGATAAAGAGGACAATCCATCAAAAAGCTACAACATTTGTAAATATTTATGCACACAACATAGGAGCACCTAAATATATAAAGCAAAATATTAACAGACATGAATAGATAAATAGCCAGAAATACAGTAAGAGTGGTAAATTCAACACTCCACTTTTTACAACGGGTAGGTAATTCACACAGAAAATCGATAAAGAAATATTGGGCTTAAACTACAACCCAGTGGACTTAATAGACGTATACAGAACATTACATCCAGCAGCAGAATATACTTTCTTGTCAAGTGTACATAGAACATTCTACAGGATATGTCATATGTTAGGTCAGAAATAAGTCTTACCAAGCATCTTTTCTGACCACAATGGTATGAAACTAAAAATTGATTACAAGAAGGAAACTGGAATATTAACAAATATGTAGAAATTAAACAACACTCTCCTGAACAAAATAGGTCAAATAAAAAATCAAAAGGATATTAGACCAATGAAAATGAAAGTTCAAGGTAATAAAATTTGTGGCATGCAGTAAAAGCAGTTCTAAGAGGGAAGTGCAGAGTGATAAATGCCTACGTCGAGAAATAAGAAATACTTCCTATAATCAACCTAAACTTACACCTCCAGGAACCAGAAAGAGAAGAGCAAATAAAGCTCAAATTAGTAGAAGGAAAAAAAATTATCAGAGCAGAAATAAATAGACTTAAAAGATAATAGACAGTATCAATGAAACTAAGGTTATTTTTTAAAAAAGAAAAACAAAAGAGATAAGCCTTGAGCCAGACTTACCAAGAAAAAGTTAAGAGTACTTAAAAGTATAACTGAAATGGAAAATATTACCACTGATACGACATAAACACAGAGGATCTTAAGATACTGGCATGAACATACACACCACAAACAAGGATGGACAAGCCAGAATAAATGAATATGTCACCTAAAACATGTAATTTGTAAGACTGAATAATGAAGAAAACAGAAAATTGAAAGAATGATTCAGTAATCAAAAACCTCCCCCCAAAAAGAGTTCAGGACCAGATGGCTTTACTGCTGAATGTCACAAAATATTTTAAGAAAAGTTAATACCAATCCTTTTCAAATTCCTCCAATAAATAGAAAAGAAGTGAATACTTCCAAACTCATTTTATAAGGCTAGTATCACTCTAATACCAAAACCAGACAAGGATAAGGAACGAAAATTATAGGCCAATATCCCTTATGAACATGGATACAGAAATCTTCAACAAAATATTAGCAACTGAATCAACAATACAGTAAAATGATCAGACCCCATGATCAAGTTGTATATATTCCAAGAATGTACGTACGGTTCAACATCTACAAATCAATCAATATGAAACACCATATTAAAAAATGATGCAATAATCTCAATAGATACAGAAAAAGCATTTGGCAATATTCAACATGTTTTCATGATAAAAACTCTCAACAAACTGGATATAGAAGGAACATCTCAACATAATAAAAGTCACATATGACAAGTCCACAGATAACATCATACTCAGTAGTGAAAAGTTTTCCCTCTAAATCAGGATTAAGGCAAGGATGCCAACTGTCAAGATTCCTATTCAACGTAGTACTGGAAGTCCATCCAGAGCAATTAGGCAAGCAAAATAAATAAAAGGCATCCAAATCAGAAAGGAAAAATAAAATGTTCGCTCTTTGAAGATGGCATGGTATTGTACATAGAAAATCTTAAAGCCTCCATCAAAAAAATTTTAGACCTAATTTAAAAAATTCAGTTAAGTTTTAGGATACAAAATCAATATAAAACATCTGTTGTGCTTCTGATAAAAACAATGTATCAGAAAGAAACATTACAAAACCAATTTTATTTCCAATAACCTTAAAAAGAATAAAAACCTTAGAAATAAATTTAACCAAAAAAGTGAAAGATATATACACTGAAAACTTTAAGATATTGATTTAAAAAATTGAGAAAGACACAAATGGAGAAATATTCTGTGCTCATGGAACAGATTAATTAATATTGTTACAATGGCCATACTACCCAAATAAGTCTATGCATTTAATGCAATGTTTAGTGCAAAATTTCAATGGTATTTTTCACAGAAATAGAAAGAAACACCCCTAAAGTTTTTATGGTACCACAAAAAACTTTGAATAGTCATAGCAATCCTTAGAAGACCAAAGCTAGAGGCATCATATTTTCTGACTTCAAATGATATTACCAAGCTACAGTAATCAAAACAATACGGAATCAGCCTAAAAATAGACACAGAAGATTGGCTATAATCAACATAACAGAACTCCCTCCCAAAAAAAAAACCGAATGCATATGTGTATGACAAAGGAGCAAAGAACATATAATGAGGAAAGGGTAATCTATTCAGTAGTTTTGGGAAAACTGGATATTTGTATGCCAAAGAATGAAACTGGGCCCCTAACCTACATTATACATGAAAATCAACTCAAAATGGATTGAAGAATTAAATGTAAACCTGAAACCATAAAAGCCTTAGAGGATAACATAGGGGGTAAGCTCCTTGACATCTATCTTGGCAATGTTTTTCTTGAATGTGACACCAAAGGAAGAAGTGACAAAAGCAAAAATAAATAAGTGGGACTACATCAAACTAGAAATCATCTGCAAAGCAGAGGAAGCCATCAACACAATTAAAGGCAGCATATGGGACGGGTTAAAATATTGCAAGCCCTCTACCTACTCAAGAGTAAATATTCAGAATATATAATGAACTCACACAATTCAATAGCAACAAATAAAAACAAACCCCCCAAAACCCCATTAAAAATGGACAGAAGAATTGAATAGACATTTTTTTCCCCCAAGATGTACAAATGGCCAACAGGTACATGAAAAGCCAGTCAGCATCACTAATGATCAGGGAAATGTAAATCAAAACCACAATGAGACTTTACCTCATCCTGTTAGGATAGTTGTTATCAAAAACATAAGAGTAAGAGGTGCTGGAGAGGATATGGATCAAAGGGAAACTTTATGCCCTGTTGGTGGGAATGTAAACCAGTGTAGCCACTTGGAAAACAGTGTGGAGTTTCCTCAAAAAAAAAATTAAAAATAGGACTACTACATGATCTAGCAATCCTACTTCTGGGTATATACCAAAAGGAAGTGTAAATATGATCTCAGAGAAATATCTGGGCTCCCATGTTTATTGTAGCATTATTCACACAATAGCCATTATGGAAACAAACTAAGTACCCATTAATGGAAGAATGGATAAAAAAAAAGGTGCTATAAAGTATGATGGAATATTATTCCACCACGAGAAAGAAGGAAATCATGCTATTTGCAACCACATGGCTAGAACTGGAGGGCATTACACTAAGAGAAATAAGTCCTACAAGAGACAGAACTATGATATCACTCATATGGAATCTAAAACAGCTGAACGTGTAGAAACAGAGTACGAATGGTGGTTACCAAGTGACGGGGAGTTGGGGAAATGGGTGATGGGGGTCAAAAAATAAAAACTTCTAGTTATAAGATGAGTAAGTTCTGTGATCTAATATACAGCATAGGGGTTATAGTGAAGAATACTGTATTACATACTTGAAAATTTATAAAAGCAGATCTTAAATGTTTTCATCACATAAAAGTAATGGTAATATATGACATGGCAGAGAAATTATGCTCATGCTATCATCCTGGTAATCATCCTGCAGTAAAAAAGTGTATCATTTTAAACTTACACAATGTTATAAATCAATTCTATCTCAGTAAGTCTGGAGAAAACTTTAAAATAAAAAGAAATCTCATAATGGAGGAGGATGTGAGAGAGAAGTAGAAAATAGATTAGGATGAAATGAGACAGGACCTTAAAAGCCAAAATGAAGAATTGAGGTCTTGACCGCTGAAGCACAGACATGGAAGATGCTTTGCATTTCAGTAACCTTTCTCCTGTGATGCCTTAAAATAGGCTGAACCTCCACATTAAGCCTATTTGGATCACAGCCTGAAAATTCATATTTTCTTTACCTGATTTTAACCTCTTCCAATGAATCCATAGGCCAATGGCAGACAAGGGATAGTGTTTGAGATGAGAGAGTAATTGAGGTCATATGTGTGCAGCTGGTGTATCAGCTGCACCCTTGTGGGCTTCCATCCCTTGCCCCACTGAGATGCTCATATGTGAAGAAGCAGGTCTGGCTAGCTGCAGAGGGCCCTGTTTCTCAGCAGGTGCAGCATTTCAATGACTTTGCAAAGGTCTTCCTCCATTCACCACTGAAGATGGTAGTGGAGGGGGTAGTTTAAATATCAAACTCTAAAGTTAACAGTCTTACTGGGAAATGTATCTTTGGGGAAAGAGAGTGAAGCTATCAAATTCAACTGACCTGATAAAGCCCTTAATAAGGCACAGAAGGGCAGCAAATTCCTCATTATTACACATTTGACAGTTTATGTAAACCAGAAATAGTCCACATTCCTGCCAATTGTGTCTGTGTTTGCATCGGAATGAATGTATGTGGATTAATTTCCTGTTTTATTTAATTACTGGCTTTTAAAAGATGGATCTAAAGTTACTGCCTAAATAGGAGTGAAAAGAAATTCAAACTGAAGGCTTGTTTTAGTTAAGATCAAAAGGTAGGAAGGCGTCAAGGCCCATCTTCAGTAAATCAGTTGTTAATTTTCAAAAATCCCTTAAGTCTTTTCTTTGCTATTTCCTTTGGCAACAAAGTTTTGTGAAAATAGTAGACAGAAAAACACACCCTGGATGGAGAGTTTCTTCTTACACTGATTCCTTATCTCATGGGCTGTCCCCTCTCTCCACTAGATTACTATCTATCTGTGAAAAATGCAATGGAAACTGAAGAGGGGATTACTCAGATAATTTAGGTCAAAAATAAGTTCTCCAGAAACATTCAGATTGAGGCAAACATGTTTTCTATGGTTCATATCATCCTGATAACTGCCTTAATCCTCCATTTCGTTTTGCTTCTGTAGACAGCTTAATGGCAGTTGAGATTTTTGGATCTTGCAGCATAAGAATAAATACTCAATTAAGGCTTTTCAGATGAGTCAGAGAGAGATCACTGTAGCTGGAAGTGATGCGTGCTCACTCCCTCCATTTGCCGGCCTTTAAATTTTCAGACATAATTTGAAACACAGAGGATATTTATGCTGACAAACTAAAGAAAATACGTCTGTAATTCATGACAAAAAATGATCCCTTACCAAAGTGTCAAATTAAAGTCTAGCTTTTGTCTGCAGTCTGGGGACCCAGATCACTGTTATTACTAGAATCACTTGTAAAGTGCAGAAGGAAATCATTATTTGACATTCAATGTAGGAAGTATGGATGCTCAAGGCAGAATCAGTCTGTCAGTCAATCAGTCAATCAGTCAATCAACTCATTCATTCGTTCAAAAAGTGTTTACTGAGATAGATGGGCCAGATGTTAGTCTAGAAACTTAGGATACATCCGTGGACAAAAAGGCAAAGGCTGCTGACCTCATGGAGTTTTAGGGTTCTGGGGAGGAGGTGGGAGGCTAGCTAAACAACAGACACGATAAACAGGTGACTTATACACCGTGTATGAGGGTGGAAAGTGTTATGGGAAGCATGGAAGGAGAGCTGGCGGAGGGGACCTGGGAGTCTCTGGAGGTGGAGGGATGTTGCTTCCCTAAGTACGGTGCCCAGGGGAAGACTCTGTTCAAAAGGTGACATATGAGCGAAGATTTGAAGGAGATGAGGGTGTTACCCCATGTGAATATCTGGGAATAGAGGCTTTCATACTGTGAAAACATCCAGGACCAGGGCCCCAACGCAGGAACGTATCTAAAATGTGTGAGGAACAGAAAAGAGGCCAGGATTTGAGGCACAACGTCAAGAGGAGGTAGCAGGGTTTGGGAGCTGAGTCGTGCAGGCTACGCGAAGGATGCAGGCAGTCGTTCTGAGTGAGGTGGGTGCCACTGGGAGGTGTGGTGCGATCACATGGTGAAAAGAGGGAAAGAGAGGTGGCGAAGGGGAGAGATGATGGCGGCTTGGGACGACATGGAAGCAGTGGAGGTGGCACAAAGTGATCAAATAATGAATATATTTTGAAGGTTGAGCCAACAGGATTTCCTGGTTGACTGGTGGTTCAATACGAAAGTCAAAGAGGGAGGAGTCAATAATGACTCTAAGACTTACGATGTGAATACCTGGGAGAAAGGTACTAGCATTCTGTTATTTTTTTTTTAAGGCTCCAGGTGGAGTAAATTCTGGTGGGGGTATTGAGATCAGTGCAGTTTTGGCTCTGTTAAGCTTGAGATATGTCTAAACACTCAAATGGAAAGGTAGAGTAGCGGTGACGATGCGTCAGAAGCCCAGGGGAGGTCCCCCAGAGCGAAGTGTGGGATCGCGATGCCCTCCCCTCTCGCTAGGGGCTGCTGCTCTTCTCAGGGCGCCAGGGCTTCTCCCTCAGCATCCTAGGCTTTGCTTTTGTCATGCTCACGGGTCTAATGTTCCCACCCCTCGGGTCCATCAGACCATCTGTATTTTGTGGCATCTCTGCAGGGAATTAGCCTGACTGAGGCTCTGCCACAGATAACAACAGCAGTAATCATAATAGCGGTTACAGAGACTGCTTTTGCTTTTATCAAAACTGTTTTTGTTCCCCCAGAGCCACCATTAAACAGCAGTTCCCAGCCTCCCCTGCTGTCACCGGGAATCATGTAACTGATCTCCAGCCAATGGAACACAGACAAGGTGCACGTGCAGCATTGCCAAGCCTCAGAATTACTCTCCTGCATGTTCTTCCACATTCGCTTTCTTTCCTTGCCTGATGGCTGGTCATAGAGGTTCTGCTGTGGCTCCAAGACCCTGGGGGATGACAGAGCACTTGGAAAGACCTTGAGGCCCTGAGTGATTGCATGAGGCACAGCTCCCTGACCGATCGCTGCTAGACTGCGACTTGAAGGGGAAATAAACCTTGTTATGATAAGCTACCGAAATTATGAAGTTGTTTACAGCAGTTTACATATCTTGACTAATAGAGAAACTGAATGTTTAGTACATGCCAGGCAGTATTCTAAGCCCTTGAAATATAATGGCATTATTATGCCAAGCTGACATCTGTCCTTGAAGGCAAAGGTAAAGAGAAGGCTAACTTCGTACTTCCAAGTCTGTCTTCAACTTCCTCCAAAGAGATTTTCCCTTTCCCTTAAGTCATTTTCTACCCTTATATTATCTCCATCATGTAATTTCTTTTCTCCTATTTTTTACCTTATATTTGTTGCTAAAGGACAAGGCAGACTTAGCCCACTACTGCTGTCCAGTGTCAACTGGAACTTTGTAGTTGTTTAATAGACTTTTTTTTTTTGGTTATATTAGAATATTCTTTTTTTAATTGAAGTATAGTCAGTTTACAATGCTGTGTCAATTTCTGGTATACAGCATAATGTTTCAGTCCTACATATAATATACATACATATATTCATTTTGATATGCTTTTTCATTATAGACTTCTGACATTTTGTTTTCCAAAGGAGTCTATGCTAACATTTCTAACTTCATATCTTTGAAATCTAGCTTTCATACTCAGTATTGGCCTGAAAATGTCCTTCATAACTTCAGTGAATAATTTGTAGTCCTGATTTACCTAATATTTCTGGATCTTTGCTCAGAAACTTCCTGTCTCTTGGCTTCTGTGAGATTACTGTTTCTTGCTGGCTTGTTTTTTGCATCTCTGTGTACTTCTTCTGGTTCTCCTCATCTTCTAAATGTGGTCTGACACTGGCTCTTTTCTCATGGACAATGTTCTCCCTGGCTAGAGATGGAATTGATAAACTGATGACTTTCAAATCCAGATTTGAACCTCTCTCTCTCAATCCTTCTCTAGCTCCAACTTAATATTTTTAGTTATGACAGGGCATCTCCAACTTAGTGTTTGCTTTAAAAGCACTTCTGACTCAACATCAACAAAACTTAATTCATCTTCTTGTCTCCAAGCAACCCAGGCAAACCTACTTCTCCTGTGAGACTGACAGTAGGTTAAGTACCTAATAAATATTTGTTGATGGAGACTTCCTTTCAATGAATCTCTCACCCTCATACTCCGTTTGTCACAAAGTCACATTAATCCTAAATATCTTATAAATTTGTTTTTCTCCAACCACACAGCCAATACCATAGCTCAAAACTATATCATTTTTTTTGGTATATATTTACATTAATCTTTAAACAAGTGTCTCTGCCAAAAATTTCACCTAAGCACAATGTATCCTTTGTCCAGGTACCGAAATTATTATAAAAAGCAACACCATAAACAACTTTGGCTGAGATTTTCCAAGCTTACGTCTCTCCCATCTAATACCAGCATTGACAGGTTGGCTCTCCAACAAGACATTTATTTCCAACCTGACATCCTCTGCTAGACCCCAAGATTCACTGCTGCAACACATCCATGGGGTGGTTCTACTGGGAATGCCTCAGCTTCTGGGATGCTGTACACCTGCCCAACTACACCTTATTCATCCTCCTGAACATCTTTCCCTTTCCCATAACCAAATGATCATTTGTTCACAAATAAGTTGTGTAAGACAAAACTTTGAGTCATTTTTTTGCTTTCTTTTTTTCCTATGAGTGTCATTTTCCATAATGTTATTGATGTTACCTTGACTCTTCTCTACCTGCTGAACTGACTCTTTAACATTTTATCAATGAACTTTTAATTACCCAGTTCCCTTTTCTAGATCTATTCATATCCTTAAACTCTATGGAGCTTGTCTTCTTTGTTAGTATTTTTCTTTCCTCAGCTTCATTGGCACCGTCCCAGTTAGTTCTCTTCTTGGTCCTCTACGTTATCAAATCTCTACTTTTCTACTTCATCTGCATATCTGTACATCTATCCATTCACCCATCTATCTCTTGATTTGTTTAATCTACTACCTACTTTCCCATCCATCACATGTGTCCATTCCCGAAAGTTCAGTTTTGAGCCACTTTGCTCTCTTCCAAACCTCTCTTAAAACACAGGTACTCATCCAAGGCGTTGAGGTACAATGGTTATCACCAGCACATTATTCACAGTAAGTTATCACTGCTTGTGAATCATTTATTTTCTTAATCAGTTAGAGTAGATTTAGAATTACTTTAATAGCAACACCACTGTTCTCCACTTCCACTCAAACCAATTTTCTTGAGATACATGGCATTACAGCCATCAGATGGAACTGAATATTATCATGCACATTAACAGCCGTGTACTGAGTGCCCCATGTGGTGGGGACTTTACTGGTGTTCACAGCATAGCTCATCACGCAGAGGGGTCCTTGGCATGCAGCACATACACCAGTGTTTCATTATTTTTACTGTTGACTGAATATGTTCAACACAAGATACAGTTGGGAAACAATGCCTTAAAAAACTCATCTGCTTTTAGATTTTTAATTACTTCATAACTCATATCTTGAATTCCTGAACTCTCTCTTGAATTTCTCTCCTCATATGCCAATTATTACCTGGAGCTTCCTGTTGGATGCCCTGCAATCAGTTTAAGTTGAACATGTCTAAAAGCAAACACTGATCTTTCAAAATGAATTCAACCTTCTCTCATTTTCCCAATAAACAGGTATTGAATGTTTGGATCAGTCTTAATTTCTTCTTTCTTTTTCACCTCTATATACATTCAGTAACCAAGACCAATCAGTATTTCCTTCACTGCCTTAAAAAATCTCATCTATCTTTCCTTCTATTGCTTCTTCCAGGAGCCTAATTCCTTCAGGCCTTGCTTATTAAGACTCTGGTCATTCACTTTTTTTTTAAATTCATCCTGCATTTTAAAGCTACAGTAAAATTCTTATGTGCCTCCCATTACCTAAATTATACATTTTTAATTTCCACAAACTAGTCTTTAACTTTAAAATTGTATCTGTTCCCTGTTTACCTACCTAAATTATTTGCCCTAGTTGAATTATTAGACAAATTATTCTACTCTTAGTTCTTGTAAGTGACACGCTCAGGACTTTTGTCTCTTTCCTGCTGTGCACATCTGGATTACAGCCATCCCTAAGGCCCAAACTCGAATTTTGCCAACTTCAAGGAGCCTCACCTGCTCATGCCAAGAAACAAGATATCCATTTGTATTGGTGATCGCAAACCTTCCCTTCCTAAGACTCTTCACAATTAAGTGTGCCATTCTTGCCTGACTGTGGATGTGGGGGTCTCCAACATGACTCAAAATTCATAACTTACAGAAAGTAAGACGCCAGCAGGTACTGAGCATCTGCAGTGGGCAATGCTATCTGCGTTATTTTACTTAGTCACTACAATAGTTATGCATGAAAGTATGATAATTCTCATCTAATAAATGCCAGATAAGTTTCACCTGGCAAATGGCTGCTAACACAGTGCACCCCAGAGCCCAGGTCCCTTTCTGTCTACCGTGGTACCTTAACTCTTACGCACAAACATCCCCTCAAGACTTCTGCATAGTTCAGAGCACATGGTAGGTATCAGATAAAGACTTACTAAATAGTTGTGGGGATGTGGAGCACGCTTTCGGGCACATGGGAGAATAGATGTTCTTCAGTGATTTGTCTTCTAGCTATGGTGCTGAGGTCAAAATGACTTCCTCATTTCATGCAGAATAGCAGAGATGGGGCCCAAACAGTCAGTCTGTTCCTCAAATTAATTCTGCAACTTTCTTAACTGGCAAAACAAATATATAACCAAAGATAGAACATGGAAACTCACATAGAAAATTTTCATCAGTTCTTTCCAATAGAAAGAGAAACAATGATAACATGGCCAGTGGCATACCCTGGCGCAGAACACCACTGTCCCAAGTTAAAGGGAGTTAATTCCATATACTGCGCTGACTACCAAAAGGTAAAGTGGCTCCAAACAAATGGAGCACGATTACAATGGTCTTCTCATTTCTCATGCAAAGTGTTGAAATCTGGCAGGGAGCTTTGGAAAGAACCAACCCCTGCATTTCTTTCAGAAAAACTGCCCAAACAGTGGCTTCTGTTAAGCTAAACCAACAAAGAATAAAATCTTTGTTAAAAGCAACTTATCTTTATTAACACAATTTCCCCATATTCATTATGAGTCAGACAAATACATTTGCCATTAGTGGTGACATCATGGGTTTTTGTGTGCAAATATTCCAATTAAAAACTCAAATTGCTCACTTAAAACTCTCTCATTTTTTACTGTTGCTGCAATTCAAGAAAGTTATTGGTGTGTTTTTCCAGAATTGAGTTATTTTGCTATCATAGTCAAGAACATTATGAAAAATTAGTTGAACTGAATAAATCTATTTGAGTCACAGAAAAGAGTGGGTGTATATTAAAGAAAACACTTGCAAAGGTATGTCAGTGCATTTAGCTAATTAAGGGGAATTTTTATATACACACACATGTCCCAGGAATAATAAAAAAGGAGAAAGAAATAGGTGAAAGGCATTTTATTGAAGATGATTCTTATTTTCTGAAGGCATCCCAGTGATTCATTCCACTTCCAGGAAACAAAATACCGTGCTATGTAAGTATCAGAAAAAAAATGCCTTGCACAGAGTCTACTATCTTTTCTAATACCTCATCTATTTCTCAGAAAATTTATTTTAATCATATGAAGTCTTACCAACTGGGTGACTCAGGACAAGTCAGTTAACCTCTCCCTGCCTCTGGCTTGTTGACCTTCATCAATTATGGTGACTCGTTTGGAGAGTGGAGGACGGTCTGAAGCTTGGACTATGACTTCCAGCCCTTCAGAGCTCCAATCTGCTGACTCTACATGGACCCCGGACCTCCCATCTTGCACTTTTGTCTTGGATCATTCCTCTAATGCACCTCCTGCCAACCTCATCCAGCATGCCAACCTCTCCCAGGGCTTGGCACCTTTGCAAAGAGTATTGACACAAATATCCTACTTTCTGACTCGTCAAACTCCCTTTCATCCTTCTGAAAACACCCTGAAAGATCTGACTGACTTTCCCTCTCCTCTCTCTCCCACTCACATCAGGGTTAAGTACTCCTTCTATGTGTTTCTGCCGCGCTCTATATACCTCTCTGGCACAAATTTCCTAGCATGCAACCGTTGGTACTTGCATTTTCCTGGCTAGACAGTGCTCCTTGAAAGTTATGTCCTATTCGTCATCTAATGGCCTCTAATGGCTGTCACCCGGGTGTCCTTTTGATCTATGGTTGTCTCCAGTTTCAAGGTGACAGAATTTGAATTCAAGTAAGGAAATAAGACAAAAATCCAGATAATGGAAATAAAATGTACATCTTTCCCTCAATTCAGGTACTGATTCTCATAATTACTGGTGTGTTTGTGTGTATGCAATGCATAGGGTTCGAGGAGGACTGGAACTGGCTTCCCTAAATACAATACAGAATAGCCAGTAAGATCACACACTCTAGCACCTGCCCATCAGGGTATTAACTCTAGATTGTTCTTAATAACTGGATGACCCAGGACAAGTCATTTAACCTCTCCTTGCCTCTGCCCCATCTTCTGTAAAATTGAGACAATGGAAGTGCCAACTCCACAGGACTGCTGCAGATTAACTGCGATGTTTCCCATAAAGAGCTGAAGACCGTGTTGGCACATAGTAATGCGTATACAAGTGCTAGCAGCTGTTGTTGGTAACGTCATTATCTTTGTCATTATCGTTAAATTCTCCCTCCTAGAGGCTGGGGACTTGAGAATGTTATCTTCGCTACCTATCTTCCATAGCTACAGAGCCAAAGGGGATGGAAAGCAAAGAGTCAGATTTAGATTCTAGTCTCTTCTGAAGCTTTGTTTTTCTTCTCAGGCATGCCCTGGAAGAAGGAAGAGAAAGATACAATATGCTACGCTCCTCTGAATTTGTTAGACACTAGACTTTTGCAGAAGATCTTTTCTAACGGAGGACCCCTGTCTGGAAATTGGAATAAGGACGTATTTTGTAAAATTAAGCCTCTATTGTGTAACAGACACTGCTCTGAACGTTGGGAATGCATCAGTGAACTTGAGATACCCTCCTGGAACGTTCATTCTGAGGCTGGTTTTAATGATCTCTTCCCATTTCCCTACATCTCGTAACCTGAATTATGGAAGGCAAGAGGACTAGGTCAATCAGTAGTCGCAGATTTACCCTTTATTGTCAGTTACACATTTGCAGTCAGAGCTCTTAAAGTCGAAAGAAGGAAGGAAGAGGAGTCAGGGAGTCTTACCCTGAGCTAAGTAGCCACTCACCTCAACAGTTCAAATGTGTTCATTAAAAGGACGTGTATGAGGACAAGTTATTCCCAGGTCCCATGTGTGAGTCCATGACTTTAAAAAGCAAAGAAATCCTCATGGCCAGGCATTACATTAGAAACAGAACTGTAGGAGGGCCCAGGCCAGTGGACGTCTGGGAAAGGGACACCAGTTTACTGAGAGTCAATCCGCCCAAGGACCAGTTTGCCCAGTGATTACTTCAACAATTTAATAAAATCTTTTTGAGCCTTTTGTTTTGTCATTGCTTCTGTTCTTGTCCTAGAGATAGCTAGACAAGTGCAGTAAGCTGTTCTAGGATCATTTGCTACAATTTAAACAGCATTTAAAAGAAAACCTGTCCCTTCATATGTATGTATGATCATTTTTTTTGGTGATTATATTTAATTTATTAACTGGGTCGTTTCATTGCATCTTTGTTGAAATTGATCATTTCTACTTTTGAGAATCAAAACTAGCTTTCAGAAGACTCTGTGGTAGAGCTGGTGGGATGGATTTTCCTTAATTAGGAAAAACATATTACAGCTAATCATCAAATAGATGATTTCAAAGATGCTTATTTTATAGATAGAAATATCCAGAGTTCAATCATGACTCTCATGGCATGTTGAGAACTACTCCTTTCTACTGTTTTGCCTCAGAACTTCCTTAGAGTTGGCAAAGTGCATAAATTCTTCTCCAGGAGCCTCTGCCTCAAAGCCTGTTCAAAATCCCTTATAATAGAACTGCCAGTCATTTCAGAGCCTCTGGTGCTTATTTCTTAAGAAACCATCACCCATAAATTTCTGATATTTACAGCCTGAACATGAAATAAATACAGTTTTTGTTCAGTAGCATTCATGAATAAGCAGTGGTATTTCCCTTTGTGCATGCAGGATTAAATGATTTGGGTGAGACTCATCTCAGCAGAAGGATAATTTGAAGGACTGCATTGACAAAAATTCAGGCCAGTTAGGATTATAGAACTGTTTAATCATCAGCACTGATGCTGGCTTGAAGGAGGATAATTAGAAACTTTAATGTGCAGGACGCCCTTTGAAAATATTTCTTTTGGCTGACACCACCATCTTCACATTCAAAGAAGGGCCACTGAGTTGACAGATGATAACCAACAGTCTTAGCCAAGGTCATGTGGAAAGTGGAAGGAGAGATTGCTGTTCTCCTCAGACAAGCTCTCATTAGATTTACTGCCATCCTGCCACATAATTTTGGGGTATAATTTTTCCCCACAAATGTCACAGATCTAAGAGGGAGACTCCTGAGTGTGTCCTTGGACTCCTGGAATGACAGCTGGATGAGAATACGTCTTGCTTCCTCCCCCTGGGAGTTGGAGACTGAGAGCGAGCTTTGAGGAGGAAGGTTTGCTGGTCTACCAAGCTCTAAAAGGACCTTGGTAATAATCAGACAGACACCCCTTGTGAGCACAGAGCTTGGAAAAGACAGCTTGGTTTATACCTCTGGGCACCAATCCCATATCTTCCTGAAATCCCAAAGATCTCCACTTGGTATGACCTGTTGGTATAAATGCAGCCTAATGAGGAAATGTAATAGTCACTTAAAACTCATAACCACAACTGATCTACGGATCAGGAGCCAGCACTTTTGGTAGAAAATAAGCCATATTTTGATGCCAGGAAGTGAGATTAAGGGATAGCTTGCTCACGTGCTAAGAAAACAAGATGAAAGCATACATACTGTCCTGTTATTAGGAGACTTCTGGTCTACCACGTCAAAGCCTTACTCTTCCGTGCCATCCTTGCTAGTCCAGACACTCTTGTTAAACTCAAGTCCCTGCCAGCCATCACCCCACTTCCCCACACCTCTTCAGAGCGGAGCCCTTTGAAAGAGTTGCCCATATGGGTGGCTTTCATTCTTCTTCGCTAAATCTCTCTTGAATCCACTCTATCCGAGCTCCTTACAACTCCACCAAAACAGCTGTCCCCAGCGTCCTCTACCCACCCAGCTGGGTTGTCGGTCCTCAGGCCACAGTGACAAGCCATGTCCCCCTCTCACTTCTCCTGCTAGCTCAAGGGTGCTCCTTCTAGCTCTCCCTTGCAGGTACGCCCTCCTCCCTCAGGCAGAACACTCACTTCTCTTGTTTTTCAATCCATACAAAAGGGCCAACACATGTCTGCAGGACTCAGCCCTTTGGAAGCAAAACGGGCATGAGCTATTTAATGTTTTATATTTTCCCAATCATTTTTCTCCATCAACCACCAGGTTACATAAATCAATAGTTCCATCCAGCTGTGAACACACCAGCTCTATCCTTCACCTCTTCCATGCACCTTGTCACAAATACCAGTTAAAGATTTTATTTTTTTCCACTAGTTAGCCCTTAACTCCACAAGGCGAGCAGATGTCTGATATCTGATATTTGACTAGTGACCCAGTGATGGCTTTTTGCTGGCCTCAGCTTATTTTTTTAATTGAGGAGAAAAAGAAATCAAACATATTGGGCTTATAATGAAGAAGAAATTACAACTCTTGTCATTAGCCCTAGTCTTCTTAGGGAAGAAACACTTTTTTTTTTTCCTCTAAAATTAAAAGGACAAATTAAAAACTGCTATAGTTATTTCAGGGAGTACAGTTACAATCAAGAGATGGTCTCATCAGGATGTGCTGGTTGACAGCTGATCATAGTGATAGTCTTTTACTAACAGAATGGGACACGAGGAAGCCAGAAATAACTGTCCACAAGAAAGTCCATGTGTTCAGGTCACAGAAAATAATGTTTTGGCCAATGGAGAATTACTTTTCCTTTGCTGTCACTACATTTTCATTTCCTGTTACATCTTTCCGTATCCTCAATTCTCATCCTTTCCTAATCATGTAAAGTTCCTTTTCACCCTTCTTTGCAGACGGACTTTTCTAAGGTGTTGCAAAGGATAATGGCTGAAAAGTGGTTCTCAGAAAAGAAAACCTATTGACGGCTTTCACGGTTAGATTTTATTCTCTGTTCCTTTTGTCATTTCTTGTTAAAAGCAGAGTCATCTTGTGATGAGAGGAAAAAAAATAAGGTGACTTGATAAAAAAATTTTTTTAAACATCATAAATAGAATTGGTGGTAAAGTATAAAGCTTGTGTGGACCTTAAAAAACTCAATCTTGAGTACAAAAGGCAGTGCCCCCTGCTGACCTCCTGAGTATTAACCCTTTAACATGGTCTCCAGCGGGCTCCCCAGCTGGGCTTGTGGGCGCCTGTCCAAGTCAGTCTGTGAAATATAGGGACAGTCCTGGAACATTTGGTTGTAATCAAAATGTGAACACGTATCTAGAATTAGCCATGTTTAAAACACTTTAAACTGGCCGAAAAATTCACATATCTGGAACACGAGGCATCTGCTAGAGAATAAAACCATCCATGGAGAGATACTTGCTTCAGTAGTTTGAAAGAAGCCTTTTAACTGCAAAATGACATCAATAATCAACTGATCACAGAGCATTTTTGGGGGGGCAGATATCTGGGGCAAGGTTTTACTTATTTTTTAATGGTAGCCTCTTCTATGGGCTGCTTGAAAGAGAATTAGCATATAGCCTCCTCTTGTGTCGTAATGAGCGAAGACCACATAATGTAACAGTTTATCTTCTGTGTTATTAAAATGTAGACTGCTGTAATACCTTGCATAATTTGGAGTAAAAAATGACAGCATGCTGTGTGGGGTGGTACTTTTAAAAATGCTTGCAGACTCTTCGTGAAATTGTTTATTACTGTAGGCACGTCAAACCTGAATGAGGGTTTAATCCTTTTATAAAATGAGGGTGCTAAAACCATCTACCTCCTAAGATTGTGACAACTAAATGACTATAACAACAACAAAAATGTCAAGCACTTAGTTTAGAGCCTGGCATTAGAGTCAGCTCTCAATTAATAGTACCAATTATCAACGTTAGTCAATTAAGATATATTCCATATACAATTAAGCGCCTCTACAGGAAGTACTGATAGACTGGTATTAGACTAACAAAATATATGTCACATGTCTCTTATAACATTATATGTCTCTTATAAATAAGGCTTGATTTATTAACAAGCTTCATTTCAGTGACAGAAAAAACACCAAGCACTGCCTAGGTCCTTTCTAAAAAGTGACTAAAACTTTGAAATAGATGGAGTCCTAATTAATTTGATCTTATTATGGGATAAAATAAAATGTATATGCATTTGTATATATATAATATGATGTACAGTTTTAACACTATAAGCTTTTGTTGATTTTTATTTTGCTTTAATGTGCTTACATTTTTATTCAGGCAAGAATAAAAGAAAAAAAATCCCCCAACGTAAGCTCGGAGTTGCCTTAGTTGACCAAATTTCTCTCTGGCGGAACCGACCCCTGACATACATTGGCCCACAAGACCTGAAGACAGGACCCCATCACATTTTTAAACAACATTCAAGAGCAGTCCCCAAGTTAATTTTTTTCAATTCACACGGAAAGTAAAGATAACCTAAAGAGGACTTGGTTTTCTCATTGCTCTACAATAACTGAACATAATGGAATTTTATACACAAAACTACCTTCCAGCAAAGCAGCCAGAGTTTCTAACATAAATCTGTAAGCTCTTGACATCATGTCTTAAATAGCATCTTACCTGGCATTTTTCTGTAACAGTCTAACAATGTGTACGTAAGTATAATTACAATACATCCTTGAATAAGGTAAATTCCAATTAACCAGGAAACTTCTTGATTTGTTTAAAATTTATGAGCATTTAATTGAAAACAATTTGGGAGTTTTAAGCAAGTTTTAAATTTTTAAATTTAAAAATTTTAAAGTATATACATACACACGAATTAAATAAGATATATATATGCATACATGCACACACAGTATATACTTATCCACACATAGACAAACACACGTCTATATCATATAAATATACACCTTTCTATGTGCATATTTATTAGTAAAAAACTAAAGTATATGGCACATATCTGTACCAAGATGCTGGGGTTTTCTTCTGGGCATCTCATTGAGGTTTCATAGGAACATACCAACATTTGATTCAGAGTAAGTGATTCATTTTGAGGGTTGTGTTAAGAACCCAATAAGCCTAAACTCTCCATCTCATGTAGAAACCATTATGCCTATTTGTCTGTCTTTCTTTCCTCTTAAGCTTTTCTTCCTAACAAGAAAGAGCCCACACTTGGTTTCTGAAGCATCTTTGGCTTTGGAGACTTATTTCTCTTCTCCTGTGGTTGGCCCCTGCTGAAGAGCTAAGCAGATGATCAGCATGTTGAGGATGACTGGATTTTGTTTATTTATTTGATTGTTAACTTTTAATGTGTGTAGTCAACACACCAATTTAGCCCAAGTAGACTACCCATGGGCACATGTTTATAAGCCACACTATTACCTCTTCTCTCTCCATTTACACCTCATTTGTGGTGTGTGTGTGTGTGTGTGTGTGTGTATTTATCAGCACATGACTTCTGGCTCCACCCCTCAACTTCATCACCTGCTTTGAGCTCCTTTGGTATTAATATCTTCAGCCTTCCCTCCTGGCCTCCTAGATTTCATAGACTACGAGTTTTCAATGTCACCATTTCCTTCTGTGTTTGCCTTCTTGCATTGCTTGGGGAGGATCATCTCACTTCTGTCCACAGTCTCTTACAACTTATCTCCGACCAGACCAGACCCCACAGCCCAGCCCCAGTGTTCATGAAGTATGAAGGTTCAGTTGTTTGACAAGAGCACTGGGAACCAGAGCTGATAAAGGTATCCCTGGATAGTATCAGCCTTTCTTAACTCTAAGAGAAGAAGCAGACTCTGTATCTTGGACCAAAGACTTGTCTTCTACTACCACTGATCCTGTGGTCAGCACCATACATTTTAAAACATTCTCAGCCTGGATAGTCTTCTGTGGCTTTCCTCTTCTCTCCAGAGAATGGTGTCTGGCATCTAAGGACACAGATAAATCTAATCTGAGAAAAGATGTGAAGCAGGAATGGTGAGAGCCAGACCCTCAGGGAACTGGGATTGAAGAAAAGTGCCAGAGAGAGGATGGATCCCAGAAGTTAGGACACCTGGAGGTGAAACCTAGATCTACTACATATTTGATGCAGAATCTCGGACAAGACTACCTCTCCAGGGCTATCTTCTTATTAATAAAAAAGTAACTACAAATGATAATAATGGCCTCAAATGATTGGGCCAGGACCATACCAGGTGAGGCATGTGGAAACTTCCTGCACTGTCAAAGGGCTTGCATGTGGACGGTGTTCCTATGATGGGGCTAGTTACGCTACCACACGAGGCTGGGAGACTGTGGGACCTCAGGCTGCCTGGCCTGAAACAGAGGAAGCTGGCAACGGAGATGAAACCAGGAGCCAGCATGAGAGCTTCCCTTTCAAGCCGGAGGACAAAAAAAAGTCACACAATAGAGTGTCTGGGCCTCTGGGGCCTCTGTTTTTTAACAACTTCCTTGGCTCTTGCCTACTTGTTGGTGATGGGTCTAGAACAAACAGAGTAAAAAACATGGTGTATAATTAGCAGAAATCATTTGTGGAAGGGCGGTCACAAGACTTGGCAACATCTTAATCAACCAAGAGCAGATGGAAACCAGCTACGAAAGTTCCAAGAATCACCCACACCAAGGGTCAACCAACCATTGCCTGTGGGCCAACAGAAGTTGACCATCTGTCCTTGCGAAAAAAGTTTTATTGGAACACAGCCATGCTTACTTACCTTTTGCCTATGGCTGCTTTTACAGTGCAAGGCAGAGCTGAGCAGCTGTGACACAGACCATGCGACCTGAAAGCCTGACATTTATTCTCTAGCCTCTTGCAGAACAATTTTGAAGATGTCTGTTCTATACCTTCAAACAGGTACCTGTGTTAGAGGCAGCATGTGAACTGCCAAATTACTTTCCATTAAAAGGAGACATCCTCAAAAATGGGGCTGGAGTATTTGCTAGGAATAATATACTTGTTTTGTCTCCTTTTTTCAAAGAGAATAACCAAGAATCATTGAAGAAAGAGACAGTTTCTTAGCCACACACTTTAAGAAAGGGGATAGGAAAAATCCCAAATCAAGTGCTTGAAACACGAGGAGCCCCAGACAAAAATAACGCTAGCAATAATTAGGAAACGGTGTTGGATGCCTACCCCGTGAGTTATTCTCTCTTAACCAGTAACACACAGGGATCTGGCCAAAGGGGACCCTTCACGGGCAGAATATTACTCAAAAGCAGAGAGTGAGTCAAGCCGGTTGTGAGGAATGGATGGAAAGTGCCTGCCAGAAGGGATGAAGTACCTACCAGCATGCAAGAATCGATATTCTGGGATCTACCTTATTTTCTTGGTCGAATCCAAGCACAAAAGTGAAAGGTAGTGGCAAGGAAAAGCAAACCCAGTCTCCCTGCGACGGGTGCTCAGCGCAATCACGATGGTGCGTGCAGGCAGTCGCTACGCCCGGCGAGGAGCTCAGAGCCAGCGGGAGCTCCTTCTCCCTGGGAAGGCCGGCGGCTGCTCAGGACCAAGCGGGGAGAATGAAAATGGCTAGCAACCACTCGGTCAAGGCTCAGTCTGTGCAGAAAGAAAAACGGTCCCCAGTATACTGAGAAGTGCATCATTGTCAAATGTCCAGAGCTTTCCATCTCCACAAAGCACCTTTTTCACTTTCCTGTTTGTTTCAGCAACTGACAGGTAATATATAACACGTAACTACCGGGCATTACCTCCACTCCCTCTGACGGATCAGAAGCATGCAGTCAGTGTCCCCGGCTTCGGAAAGCAAAGTGAAAGGTCAATGAAAACATAAACCTCATTGTCCTCATCTCCCACTCCCCTGCACACCATCCTCCCCTGAAAGCCCGTTTTATTGGTTCTACTCATTCAACACCCTTGCTAGACACGAAGAGTCCAAAACAGAGGGACAAATGATTGGGAAACATAAATTACTGGTGGTACGAATGCAGGATATTAAAACAATAAAATATGAATGAAATATTTTTCCTCCTTGTTATTCCCAGTACGATTTAATTCTATTTCTAGAAAGGACTGAGGAAGGAAATGACAAGGCTGGATAAAATAACTACAGGAAAAGAAAACTTTGCCCTTGTGTTAGAAAAAGCTGCAGCCCCAAAAGTGGTCTCTGTGGATCAATGCGTCACTGTCCTTGAAGCCCCCGTAAGGTCAAGGCTGGCGGCAACATAGAAACCACTCACCCGAAGCTCGCTGTGGGACAGGTTCTGCCAAAAACAGCAGTGACAGATAAACATGCGCTATGAAAATACTGCGCTGTTTCTTTAATGTCTATGTGGCCTCAGAGATTTCAAAAGAAATGTTTTGTGCATAAAACGACATAATAAAAGAAAATCCTGCCACTTGACAGGGTTTCCTTTAATGGAAAGACTTTTTCACACCCACAAACACTTGATGCCCACATCTGTTAAAGGTAAAAGGGGAGTGTAACTTCCCTTCGGATGCAGAGTCAGGATTCTCAGAGACCGTACAATATGCTTAATGAAGACAGCAGAAATGCTACGTTCCCTGATTAAATTAGCACTCGACTGAAATTTAAGGTTTTATGGACTGCTTCAGGTACTTTTCTTTTTACACGGCTTTGGGTGTGTGTTTATATTTTAATTCTAGGGAATGGCTGGTTATTGTCATTTTAAGAAGTCCAATGGTTCCTAGATTAAATAAAACAGTTTTATGAGGAAGCACCGCCATTCACTTCTTAAAGAGCGAGAATGGGCACCTACCAGAGCCAGCCTGCTCTTCCTCCTCTCCTCCACCCACAGACCGCCGGGGACAGATGTGGTAGGACTCCATCCGTGGTCTCACCACTTTGTGAGGAGCCTGGCCTCCCTAGATGTTTCTCCTATCATCTGGGATGGAATTCCTTGGTTTCTATCCCTATGCTGATCTTAGAATGACAGCCAAGACCCTATGATGTCTGCCCATCTCTCCTGGAGGAAAAGCCAGAGTCCTGGCACCAGTGTACATGATCAGGCTCCCATCACCTCACTGGCTGTGTCTCTCACTCCTTTCCTCCTCGCTCTGCCTCCACCACACTGGTTTCCTTGCTGTGTCCCTGACATGGCTCTGTGCCTGTAGGTTCTGCTTCCCAGAATGCTCTTCTCCACTTCTCTGCAAGGCTAATTTCCTCCTGGGCTCCAAGTCCGGGCTCATGTCTCACCTACTCAGCAAGTCCCCCCCTGACCACTCTGACTCCACACTCCTGGTCCTGTGCACCTTACTGTTTCTCTTTTCCATAGCTCTTATCTTCTAACATAGTGAATGATTTGCCTATTTATCTATTACTTACTGTCTGTATTCCCCATGAGAATGTAAGCATCACAAGGCCAGAACTGGGTCTGAAATAATGCATAATGTACAATAGGTCCTCAATACACATTTTGATGAATAAATACTAAATACATAAATAAATGCATGAGTGAAATAAAGATGTTGAAAGCCCATTTCTATTAAAACTTCACCTCTTGATGAAGTAGTGAGCTCTTCTCATTTCAGGACCATTGTATTTCTTGCTCCATCTTCTTGAAACATTTTTCCCTGGATCTTTCTGCCATTGCTTCCCTTTCATCCTTTAAATCTCAGTTCAAGCATCATGGCCTTTAAGAGGAGAGCTCCATGACCACCTCCAGCCCGCAGCCCTTACCCTCTGTCCTCTATTCTACGTCACATTTCACTTTCCACCTTCCTCATCACACTGTCAATGCTTAATATGGTCATAGTTTTTTTTCCTTTTATAAACATGTTTTGGTATCTTTATTTATTTCTTTTTTTGTTCATCACCACGTCCCTAGTGCCTAAAAAGTGCCTACCATTTGGTTGAGGCATAACAATTATTTGTTGACTGTGTTGACTAACTTGATGCTGAACACAGTCACTTGGCAAAGTTATCAGGACTTGATGTACGTAACTAATGGGGGCACAGCTTCACTATTCTTGGTGAAACGATACTGAATTCACCGCTCCCTAGGTCAGGCTTTGGAAATGACTATTTTAGCACTTCACACTCAGTTCCGTCACCCAGGATCAGGTGAGTACATGGTACTAATGATGTTTCTGTGTAATTTACTGCATACAACTGCATGTATGTGTGTATGTATGTATTATGTATTATGTATGATGTTACTATATTGCTGTGCAGTTTATTATCTGTGACTCTTAGGGCAATGGAATGACCATGACTTTCCACCCAGAGGGGTAAGAACTTTTGTTAGTACAGCTATAAAAAAATATTTTGTCCAGAAAAGGATCCAAGTTAGACGGACCCAAGGGTAGCAACCCGTGTATGCCAATCTGGGTTTGTAACATCAAACCCATGTGTCACAGCAGGGGCCACTTGTGAAAATCTTCCTGAGACACCAGCTCTGGAAATCCTGAGTTAACCATGAATATAAATCTTAGCACCACCTCCTCCTTAGTGCAAAAGAAAATGCTGAATTACGGTGATGATCAGGCTTTTGGTTAAAGGAAAGGACTATGCTGTTCAGCTGGACAGACGCTCCTCCCCTGCAGTGTGCTGTTTCATGTGTCAGTAATAGGAAGTCGCTTGAGCTTTCTGGGCTTCAGTTTCCTCATCTGTAAAACACAGTGGCTGGAATTTATACGCACAAAATTCCTTTTCTATGAGGGGATCAGAATCAAAGCATTAATGCCTCTTGTTTTATGTTATCTGATTTTTTTCCACAGGCTTAATTTAACAATCTAGTGACTTTTGTGTCTGCTCACTTGAACATTATCCTACAGGGTCACTGACTTTTTGAGAGCTCTAGGAGAATTAATTTAAACCTCTTCACACAGTGCCTGACTTAGAAGCACTCACAGCACATTATCCCTTTCCAGCTACAAGAATCTCAATGCCTTCTACTCAACTCCTTCATTTTACAGATAAAATACTGGAGATCATCAAAAGTCAAGAGACTCGCCAAGGGTCACACAGTTAGCAAGAGGCAGGGTTCACAGAGATGCCAGGTGTTCTGACTATGTTCAGGGTTCTCTCAACTGTACTGGACTCCCTTTATTTTAACATTTGTAGTTTCTGACATTGAATGGGCAAAGTAACCAGTATCATTTCCCTCTGAGTGAAATACTCCTAAATGACAGAGACTTTTTTTATGAGGCTAACATTCATGAGGCAGGCACTCAGCAGTGTCCTATTTAGAGCTGAGATTGACTTTGACTAGAGAAACAAAGTATTTGCAAAATCTCTTCATGTTTTATAATAGCTAGAATGATTTGGGAAAATAATCTGGAGTGTTTGCTTTAAAACAAAAGGTACAACCTACATTAACAACTTCTGTTTGATTAAAAACTCTAATCTTTTAAGAAAAAATTAGACTGTAAAAATTACTAGATTTATAAAGATTATATAGTTTATTATATATAGATTATAAAAATTACTATAGTTTACCTATACTTATACATTATAAAATTATGATTTTAATTTACAGATTATAAAAAAACTAGATTATAAAAATTACTATAGTTTATCTACATTTATTCATAAATTGATACATCCTGTAAGCAAAAAAAAAAAAAAGTGAAATTTCCCTTGACCTGATCTTCACTGATATTTCCAAATTACATATTGTAAACAAAAAATATGGGGCACAGTAGTAAAAAAAAAACCATTCTATTTTAGTATCTAGTAGTATATGAATTAAACTGGTGGTCCTCAACTTTTGTTTAATGTTAGTATTAACCAGGAAGCTTTAAGAAAAAAACCTGTACCTGGGTCTACCCTCAAAGATTCTGATTTCATTGGTTTAGAGCATAATTGTGTATCAGAATTTTTTCTATTAATTTGATCATGCTAATTTCTATTAATTTGATCACGTTAGTTTAATTTAGTGGGGATTTAGACCTACTAGTTAATGTTCTATTTGATTATGAGGAATTGCATTATGTATTATATTACATTGTAACTATAAACAAAGGAACTTTAAACAGAATAAATTCATATTTATAGTGGAAAGGCATGTTGAGAGTCTCTACACTGAAAACAGGAATACTGGGGAAAGAGAAAATCTTGGGAAGTAATGATGGGAATTAGTAAAAGGCTGGCTGGGGATTACCAGCAGAACAGTCAAGCAGTAGGTATTTGCTGAATATCTACTCAGGAGAAGGAACTCTACATCAGTTGTGTGGGCGACATCTCTGCACTTGATCCAAAAGAACCTTGAATCAAGACTGGAGGAGGTAAGACATATCCGTACGTACAAAAATGAAGGACAGCACAATAGAACAATAAAGGAATTTGGGGGTGAGTCATGATTTCAAATATGAATGCTTTGCCAGTTCTGGTGATTGAACACAGCCATGATTCTCTTCACTGTTTCTCTTTTTCAGTCTACAGTCAATTTATGTTCTGTTTTATGCCTGTATTCTAGCACCCTGCTACTCAAAGTGTGGTCCATGAACCAGCAGCGTCAGCATTGCCTGGGAGCTTGTTAGTGAGGCACAACTTGAGCCCTTGCCCTGTACCTACTGGACCTCAATCTGCACTTAGCTAGATCCCTACACGCTTCATATAAATGTTCATGTTTGAGTGGCACTGCTCTGGTAGACAGTGACCTCATGTATATTTATCTAACGCACCACAACAACATTACCCATACTACATTATGTAATATAATACACTTCATTCTGTAATTAAGGTTTTTTTTTTTAATTTCCAGTGCTTCACAGAGGTTTTTGTAGAAATATGAAAGGATTTCCTTACTCAGGAAGAGCTGAGCTCTTTGGACCGTTTCATTGGTGAGTAAGAATTATTTTCTGCGGTGAGTACATGCTAAAATGTGTGCTGAGGATAATGAGACCACAGGAGAACAAAGGAAGATGCAATTTCTTCAGGCTAAAGGATTCAGCGACGATGTCACAGAGAAGATGGGACCAAGATGAACATTAAGAGATGATTTTATTCAGGGAATGGAAAAAAAAAAAAAGGAGAGAGAACATTCCAGATAGGGGGAAGATGGAAAGGCAATGTCCCCGCCTAGATCAGGAGAGACTTAAATCCTTGTGGAAGCCAGGTTTAAAAATGGCCCCAATGATGGGGTGTAATACTTCTGAGGCCACATCTTAAAAACACTGGTTTATGCTTTGCTGTCTTGGCTTGCTTGCTTTGTGAGAAGCTAGCTTTTGTGCCATGAGAAAGAGAGTCGTGTGGACTCTGAGACCTACAGCCAAAAACCAGCACCAACTTGCCAGCTGTGTACTGGGCCATCTGCTACAGGCTAATCTCGGCAATCTAGAAGAAGCTTCAGGTCACTGTCACCCAGACCAGCGTCTTGACCAGAATCTCATGAAAGATCTTGAGCAGAAGACACCCAGATGAGCCACTCTCCAAACCCTGCCTCACAGGAAGCAGGAAGTAAAAAATATCTACAGTTATTGTAAGATACATAGTTTTGAGATAATTTGTTATTAGGAATAAATAACTAATATTAGTAATAGATAACTAATAAGAACTAATATAAATAATAAATTGCTTATAATAAAACATAATTAATAAGCAATTTGGAAGATGCTGAGTAAATCTGTGTGGCTTTGATGGAGAGTTTACAGACCGGGGGTTATAAACTCAGATTCCTCCAGTGGCTGGGGCTGGAAAATTAAAGGAGTGAAGTGACACTTGACTGAGTCAGGGATCAAAACATGGCAGAGCCTGTGACAACACGTTGAATGCTTTCCTTGGCATGCCTACCAGGTTCCTTTTCAGAGCAGGGCAATGCAGAGCCTGCAACTTTGGGAAAACTCAGGGAGTGGATAACACAGTGGACGTGGTTTGGTATCACAGATGGAAAAAGTGAAATTGAAAAGCTTATTCTGAAGACTATCATTACTTAATAGCTACATTCAAGATAATTATTCTAGAAATGCTATTTAGAATACACTGAAGGGGAAAGTATTAGAGAAAAATATATTTGGAAGGTGTCAATCATGAAGACGTGAAGAGGATGGAGCATGAGTTAGAATTACAGACATATGAATGAAAATACGAATGAAAACCCTTAAAGGAAACAAACAATAACCAGGCTATGAATAATTAAAGGTAGAATTCCTCATTTAAAACCTTTTCCTATTGTTGTCTTGAAATCTCATTAAGTTTTTAGCGCCACGTTCGAACGTATGCTCCATGAGGCTGGGACGGCGTGATACTTTTGTACAAGTTTGTCCTGATAACTTAGAACACGACCTTTTTCTGTAAAGGACCAGATAGTCATTATTTTAGGCTTTGCAGGCCTTGTAGTCTCTGTCCCAACTCCTCAAATCTACCATCACAGCATGAAGAAAATACCGCAGCTACAGATAATACTTAAATTCACGGCCGTGGTCGTGCGCCAATAAAACTTAATTTACGAAAAGAAGGATGGATTAGATTTGGCTCGTGGGTTAACGATTGGCCAGTACCCGGCTGCAACAGAGAAGGCCAGTGGCTGGCCAAGCGCGGTCCCAGACCAGCAGTGCCAACACCAGCATCTCCTGAGGTTTTGTTAAAATGCCGACGGGGGCCCGCAAGCTGTGTTTCGCTAGGCCCTCAGCTGAGTCTGACAAAGCCAAGTTTGGGAAACGTTTGCGCACGCGTGACACACACTTGACACACGGATGAACGAATGAGCTGCATCTCTGTGCCTGCTAACTTTTGCCTCTATTAAAATCCTCTACCAGATACTACTTGCCATGTCACGAGATTCTGTTTGGCTGTTTGAAGTCTAGCTTCGGGTGGTAATGATTCACGGCACCCCACCAAGCGTGCCGCGGCTCGCAGGCGCTCTGCCACCTAAAGGGCACCGAAACCGCTAACCTAGTACAGCTGCCTTCTTTTCCCCCAGAGAGAAAGAACTTGAGGCCAACTGTGGTTAATTAATTGGGCCAAAGGAACATGTGATTACTAAGAGAACTCGGATTACATGTGAGGCTTATTTATTGTATAAAAATGAGTGGATTTTTTTTCTTTATGTATTTGGGCTTGGCAGAAATACCAAACATTCAAGAAAAGGGGAAAAAAAAAGAGTAGCAACATGACCTATAGGTAAGAAAACAGTGATGGTGCCTTATTTTTCACAGCGGGGTCACAGTGACATTTTATTGTTTTCTTAATTTATTAATGACCAGGTGGAGTTGAAGTTTCCAGATTCTGCTCGGCTTCATAGACTGAGCAGCCAGTAGCGAGCGCAGGAAGGGAGGAAGGCTGGGAAGTAGAGGAACAGAAAGTCTCCATCAGCCACCAACCACCAAGTCCCCCCCACAGGAAGGGTTGTGTCCACTGAGTCACAGGAGGAATGAATCAGCAGCAGCAAACAGAGGGATGCTCCTGCCTCCCCAGCAAGGTGATGGACACGAGATGGTATCTCCGCTCAAAGCTCAGAGAGAAAAGAAAACTCCTGGGCTAGAATTCACAGAGAAACCAGTGGGTTCATGCGTATGTGTATTTAGCCAAAAAGCCAGAGACCGTCGCTAAAGATTTCTGAAAAAGGTGGGTTTGAATCCAAGGGAAGGGAGGTTTCCAGCTGGTATGTGCAGTGGCCTGCAGGGCAGGTAAAACAGAGTGAAATGACAGGGATCAGGCATGAAACGCAGCATCGGCTGCATCCCGGAGGTCTCACTGCTGTGATCACTGCCATCAGACGCCCTCTCCCGCCTCACACAGACAGGAGCCAAGAGGGTCCCACTGCCCCGCCCCTGCCCTCAGGGCCCTCACCACTACCCTTCCAGGCTCTGGAGGTGAACGTATCATGGCTCCCATGAATATACCTGCATTTGGGACCCCTGCCCTTGAGTTTGCCTGGCAGCCGGGCTCAGCTGGAGTGGAGAAGCCGTTTCGTTTCCCCCTCTCAACCCTGGAATAGGTTGAAGCAGGCGTTCAAAGCCACTGTTGATGTACAGAACTCAGCCTGTGTGCTCAATCCAGTCAGTGACAGTGGGCGGATGCCTGGCAACACGGGCAGGCCGGCAGCTCCTGGAGGCCCCGCAGGGTAGCACTCACCACCTGCCCTTGGTGAGCCTGCCCTTGGAAGTCTGACTCGCCATGGGCCTGGGAGAAGTCTCAGTCCATGAGTGAGTGAACTGAGCGTTCACCTGGGCGCCTGTTCCACGCCAGGCACTGATGTCACCTGAGTTCAGGAGGTGACCGTGTTCAATCAGAAAGCCAGTTGGTTAACTGATAATGAGCAGAAGCTGTTACAAGAACTGGACTAATCAGACTATGCAATGAACATACGCCCTCCATGTGGCCAAGCTACACGGGAAACCAAGTTGTAATTAGAGCGCCCGTGTCTCAAAGCAACATGAGAAAGAGCTCAGGACCGAAGCAGAGCACTGGAAGTCTATATGATCAGAAGACTCTCTCCAGGTGGGCAGTTTTCACACGGGAGGTGAAATCATGATTAGAATGTGTTTGGTGAGCAGATTCAGGAAAAGAGCAGAGGGATTCAGCTCATGTTCAAGGACATCAGCTGAAGCAGCCAGAGACTGTCACTCAGCCAGCGGATGAAACCACTGCAAAGGCTGAGGCTGCTCTGGGCTGGACCATGAGCATGTGGTCCTGGGCACCGCCCACCTGTCCTTTTCCTGGGATCACATGGCTCAGAGATGCTAAGAACGTTTTGTGTGTTATCTCATTTAATCCTTGTCCAGGTCCCCGCCCAGCCCAGAGAAGCCTTCCCCAACTTCTCATGACCCTCAGCACTGCGGTCCTTTCACAGCTCATCACTGTCTCGTGATTCAGTCTATATTATTCTATTGATTGGTCACTGACTGCTTCCCACAAAGGATGCCAGTCTCAGACAGGCAACAACTTTATTTTCTGCGTAGATGCATTCTCGATGGCTAAAACAGTGCCTGGCACATTGCAGGAGCTTACTAGATGTTTGGTGGTTGAATGAATATATTGGTTAGTGGAAGGTTGAGTAAATGCATGGATGTATGAATTTACCAATAACTGGAAAGGTAAGCTATTAGCATCCCCATTCTGCAGATAAGGAAATTGAGGCCATGAAAGCTGCGCTACTTCCAAGGTCACCCAGCGAGCAAGTGGGAAGCAGGGATTCAACTTGATTCTGACAGGCTTGAGGGCTCTCGCTCTCTGTGGCTGCTCTGTTTCTTTGGCAAAGTTGATATATCCGGGGACGTTCCATCTAAAGCTAGACCCCTGGACCCTGGGAGTCAGAAGAACCTCTCTTCTGCCAATCTCACTACTTTTGTGACCTCATCCGGAGAAATTGCTTAATTAACCTTCTGTGGCCCATATTCTCATCTGTTAAGAGTGGGAATGAGAGTAGCTACTTGAAGAGTCGCTCAGTCCATCAAACAAGAGCTTGTGCGTGTCCTGCACACACCAAGGATTGTCGCAAGGATAAAAAGGCAGATGGGATAATGAGTATGTAACACTAGTACGACTTATTATCACAAAGGCTCAGGGACAAGAGGAGAAATGGACTCTCCCTCGGCCATGTCATCAGGGCCTATTTTAGACTGAGTTCCTAGATGGTCAAGACCCTGGCTGTTTCGTTCACTGTGTACAGGACCTTCTGCTGGCGTGGGGAAGCATCACGCAGGGCAAAGAGCTGCGTTCATGGTGCTAAAAAATCTAAACTCAAAAATTATTTTTTCTAAAAAGAAAGGATTCCCTGCGTGCTTTTATCCAGCTCATGGCTTTAAATGCCACCCACGTGCTGTTGTCCAAATGAATTTTTCCTGGCCAATCTGTCCCTAGACAATCAGACCATCAAGGCCATGTCTGCCTCCCATATCCATGTGCCGGATTGGCTCTGCCTTAGTCATCCCAGAGCCAGCCCACACCCGGCATGGCTAATACAGAACTTTATTTTGTGTTTTCTTCATTTATATTCCAATCATAAAGGCACAGTATGTTCTGTTCCTTAAGTCAAATTCCCAAGACTCATTCTTGATTTCTCCTGTCCTTTTTGTTCCTCTCCACCTGCAAAGTAACCTGGAAAAGCTGTCTGTAACTCCTACAAAATCCATTTTAGGTTTATCTATGACTGACCACATCCACTGTCAATATTTAAACCTGCCCGCCCACCCCCTCCCCTCAACCTCGCTGCTGCAATAGCCCCGTTACTGGATGTCCTGCTTCGACCCTTTCTTCCTGCCTCCAGAACCATTCACACAGCAGGCACAATGGGCTTTTAAGAGTGTAGAGCTGGACATGCATTTCTCTATTTAAAGGCACGCTATAGTCTTCCACCGTGTCCAGAATCAGAGCGCTATTTCTTACCTCCGCCGATAGGCCGAGCTCTTGCTATTTCTCACAGCCCAGTGATGGTGGCGGAGCGACAGATAAAGGAAACATTGACTGGAAGGGGTGAGGGAGGTCCTCTGCCTTTGGACAGTACAGGCCTGCTTAGCACTCAGGACCCTATTGTGTGCAGGACCCAGGTCTGATCTACGAAACTAGTTAACACTGTGACTCGCACAGGGCTTCCTCCAGCAGCTTCTCCCTGAACTCACTCACCATGAAAAGGTTCCACTTTGGGAGAATGAGCTCAGTGGAAGCTGTGTGTCCTCCCTCAGCTACGCTTCCACCCAAGACACTGCAGAGTCCACCTCCTGCCTATCTGCCTCGCCAGCATCTTTCCAGACCATTCTTCCTGTTCCCGAGTTCACACAGCTGGCCACAGTGGCTTTCATTCAGTCTCTTGAATGACCAGGGCTATTCCAACCTTAGGGACATTTTACCATATGTTCACTCTGCCTGCAATGCTTTCCCGAGATTCTTCACGGAGCCAATTCCTTCTTCTTTAGTTTGTACTTTATCACCTTCTCCTGGACATCTCTGCTGATTATCCTGCCTGAAGAAAGTTCTCCCATTGGTCTTGATCACAACTTGATTGTCATTTTATTCTTATTGTATTTTTACAGATCTCATCAAAATCTATTATCTTTTAAATTTGTTTGTCTCTGCTTACTAGATGAGCCTGTGCTCTAGAAGCTCAGTTCCAAAAGGCAAGAACTTGTGTGTCCCCCTGGTATCCAGCACCATGTGTGGGACGTGTTTAGTACACAAGATGAACCCCCACCATCCACAACAGCACATCCTGTGAGAACCGTCAGGGGTGGGCGTTACCCGTTTAGTAGAAAGTGTTATTAACTAGTAATATTTCCCTTTATATTTTTCATATTTTAGTAATAAACTATCCTCTTTATCTCTTTTTTATGGAAACCCATTCACATTCATATGACATAGAACCTACTCAAAGAGCAAAGGTAACTTTTTTGAGCAAATGTGGGTCAAATTCATTGGCAGAAAATGTGTGCCTATGATGTACGTCAAAAAAAAAAAGCATAGCATTTTCTCCTACATTTCAGACCACTTTTTTCATCGTACTTATATTTGGAGGAATACAGGATCGTAATCTATGGCATTCAAGACTTCATGCATCTCAAAGCACGTTCACTTGTCCAGGATCCTGCTCATGCGCCCCCTCCCTGATACACCTGCCTGCCAACGTCAGACTGCTGCTTCAAATCCACAAAATCCACCTCAAATACTGATGCTTCTGTGAAGCCTTCTGTCTGCTTTTTGCACATTTTGTGCCTCTCAGACCTTATGCCAATGTACTGTAGCTAGCTACTCACAGTGCTAAGCAGTGGGATGTATTTGGCTCCGAATCTAAATGATTTTCCTTCCCAAATTCCTCTTTTACTTGTTAAAACTGAAGTTACATATGTATGACTGAACTATTATGCTGTACACTAGAAACTGACCCAACATTGTAAACTGATTATACTTAATTAAAAGAAAAAACCTAAACTTACAGTAGAGACCATGGCCTCAGGGAATGAGTGTGGTGTTTCTAGCAGAACAGAAAGCAACTATTATGAAAGTCTCACTCATTTTTCTAAAATGGCTTTTTAAACTTTGCAAAGAGGCAGTATTTTGGGAGAAAATGGCTTTGAGTCTCGAAAATTTAAGTGCATAAACACATGAGCAGAATCATGAATAAGTGAACATGCTTGGAGATATTCAGAAAAGAGTAGATAGTCCAGAATGTCGAGAGCACAGGGTTTTCTCAGGTCTGGTAGACCAGCTCCACCGTGTTCTCCCTGTTTAATTTGAATTCATAGATGGAAAAGACCCTATCTTAGCCATCATCATATTTTCAGTGCCTCACATAAAACCTAGCATAGAGTACAGTAAACACAGCAACTATGGCAAATTGACCTGAATTACTGTGACATTCAGATTATTTACTTACCGAAAATTCTACAGCAGCAGATAAAAATGAGCATTATCCTGGAAAGATACTAGAAGGTGGCACAAATGCAATGTTGTATATACACACTTTCTCCCATGTTAGCTAAGAACCCATCCTGAAACTGGATTCCCAGGAGTCAGTAAGCTCTGTATTTTATCTGCGGGATAACCTATTTTCATTTACATGTGGTCCACAAATTCTGATATAAACAACAAACTGCAAGCATTGTAACTGACTAATAACCGTTGGTGTACATCCCTAATACACTACTTTCAGGCATCTGTGTTCACCTCTTGGTCTAGGAGAGAAGGTTACAGCCATCTCCTTATGTTTCTGGAAGTGTCAGGAGTGCACAGATAAAAGACATGAAAAACAGGCTATTGCCCCTTCTCTCCAACCCATCCTCTCCTTCAGATGCCAGAAAATCCAAAAGTTCACAGAGAAGACTTAGAGTTTCTCTGTTCCCATGTTGCAAGGCGACCACTAATCACATCAAACCTACTTCATAAATACGGGCGTTTCACTCCACGCAGAATATTTACAATATTTTTACAGTGTTGTATTAGAACTCACATATCATGATGACTGTTTTATTAATGACCCTTACACCACCAGTGAGAATATAATAATAATAATATTACTCGTTATGATTTGTTTTTTAAAACCATCTGCTTTTCGTGGGGGAATTGCATGAACAGTGGAGTTCATTTTGCTAAAGATTTCATTCAGCTTATGACCTAGTGTCTCAGATGACACGAGCAATTTCCTCCCCTTTCACCCAAAATGGATAATTTCCCTCCTTTTGCACCAAAATCACAATGCCATGAATGGCCTCACATTTCTGCATAAACAGGTGTGTTCCATTTTTCTTTTTACATCAAGAGATTAAATAATGGTGACTTCTTAATTCTAAAAATAGTTGTTTCATTTTCAACAGCATGCTGGTGTCTCTGGGCAGAGTGTATTATTCTGACTTGTGCTGTGCAAAAGAAAACCTGGAGTCCATGGACACTGCCTAGAGCTCACAGGGAAATCTATGGACAATTCTTTATTTTGAAAAATCCTTAAAAACCCTTAATTGGACTGCTAAACCTTCTGGGTTGATATTTTACTAAGCCAAATGTGTATCAAACTCAGACGACTATCCATGGTAAAGGGCCCACCCCTGTGATTTGTGCAGACGTGTTACTTGTACGAAACATTTTCACAGATGACTGGGGCAGCCATCTTGGCCTGCGCACGTCAGGTTGGCAATGCTGCTTCCTCCAGTCAGAAGCTACCTCCCTCACCATGGGGAAGAGCCTCTGGGGAATTTTCTTCAGAAACGGCATTTTGCACTATCTGATGTTGCCTATGTCTTGCCCATCCATGGACTGTCAGGGGGTCTAAGCTTTCCTCTAGACACAGCTGGTCCCTGCCATTCAACCTCCTTCACAGAGTAAGAGATGGCATTTGACTGCACTGAGGATGAGAGACAGCCCTCTGAGACAGGAAGACGTCACCAGCCGATCTGGGATGGACCATAATTCTTTGGAGCTTAACATAAGCCGCCATCAGAGTACAACAAGAGGGGTTGGGTGGATGAAATAAAAGTCAGGACAGAGATCCAAGCAGGGAGGAGGAGGACAGTATAAAATGGATGTTACTGGTGGTCACTAAATTAATATTTTCACCTTAATGATTAAAATAATGATAACAGGTGAGGCAGAGGAAATGACTTTCTCAGGGGCACACAGGCGTCTGCTGCTGAGACAGGCATCTTCTGGTACCAACATTAAGGTTCTTGACATTTTCCAATAATTTTATCCTGGTTTGAAAATACTTCATATTTTCCAATGGGCTCTAAAAAGATATTATATGGAAATCACCATCTTGGTTATTTCTGAAATAATTTCTAGCATGTTAAAAAAAATGATTGAACAATTCGTTTTTGCATTGCTTTGTTGAGGAAAGGAGCTTAAATGCTGTATTTTAATACTAAAGATGTCCCAAAGATGTGTTGCATTATACAGTAACTGTCACAAGAAGATTAACTACCACGCAGGCTGCACCACGAGCAGGGAAACTCAATGATTTCTATATAAAACTCATAAATGAAAGTGTTCATTTATTCATGATATTCTAACGTATTCTGTACTGTTTTTCTAAGACAAGCAATGCATGGCCTTTCAGTTTTATGCCATTACTTAAAATATTTGAAGAAAATTGTTCATCAATCTCTGATTCTATTATTACACTCAAGGGTAGGTTAATTACTATCTCCTGGGGTCATTTTTAGCAGGAAATATTTAATGGATTGCTACCAGGGCATGGCACCATGACAGGGAAGACCTGACTTACAGTTGCTAAAAGATGACTAATGTGAATTATTTCCAGAACACAGGATGGCAGGAAAAAAAAAAAAGACAGAGCTTGCCAAGTTAAACTCATTTTTACCAACAATGTGCTGATTTTCAGAGTATGATCTCTTTTTCATGTCCACCACAATAAGAGAAGCAGAAAGCCATTAGATTCCTTAACAGAAACTGAAGAGTCACAGGAGAGGGCCATGTTTTTGATAGTCAAATAGAATAAGAAAATAAAACCTCCAATCTGTTCTTTGGTAAACTTCTACCTATATGGCCAACAGAACGTCACGTGGAATTAAAAATACAAATGGCCAACAGGCACATGAAAAAATACTCAATGTCACTAATTATCAGAGAAATGCAAATCAAAACTACAATGAGGTATCACCTCACACCAGTCAGAATGGCCATCATTCAAAAGTCCACAAATGATAAATGCTGGAGAGGCTGTGGAGAAAAGGGAACCCAACTACACTGTTGGTGGGAATGTACTTTGGTGTATCCATTATGGAAAACAGTATGGAGATTCCTCAAAAAACTAAAAATAGATTTACTATATGATCCAGCAATCCCACTCCTGGGCATATATCTGGAGGGAACTCTAAGTCAAAAGGATACATGCACCTCAGTGTTCATAGCAGTGCTATTTACTATAGCCAGGACATGGAAGCAATCTAAATGTCCAAGGGCAGAGAACTGGATAAAGAGGATGTGGTATATGTATACAATGGAATACTACACAGCCATAAAAAAGAATAAAATCGTGCCATTTGCAGCAACATGGATGGACCTGGAGATTGTCATTCTAAGTGAAGTAAGCCAGAAAGAGAAAGAAAAATACCATATGATATCACTCATATGTGGAATCTTGAAAGAGACAACACTAATGAACTTATCTACAAAACAGAAACAGACTAACATATAGTAAACAAACTTATGGTTACAGGGGGAAAGGGGGTGGGAAGAGATAAATTGGGAGTTCAATATTTGCAAATATAAACTACTATATATAAAATAGATAAGCAAGTTTCTTCTGTATAGCACAGGGAACTATATTCAATATCTTATAATGAAAAAGAACATGAAAAGGAATATATATAATGTATGAGTATGAGTGAAACATGATGCTGTACACCAGAAATTGACACATTGTAAACTGACTATACTTCAATTAAAAAGAAATAATAATTCACCCATTGGTTTCAAATACTAAACAATGAGTAGAATTTTAGTAAGTTTGCAGGTTTCCTTTTGAAAAATGAAGAACAATCTGTGCATTATGACAACAGCTATACATCCTGCACCACCCCACTAATCCTCACCATATCACTGAGCAGTGCTTTACTTCAAATCTAATTATTCTTGCAATCTTCATGCAATTTCTACAGATCTCTCCTGACCAATTAGTATTTCCCTACAAGCTGCCCCAGTTCCCCAAAACCAAGCTGAGAATCCTAGTGTGATTTTACTTTATCGCCCTACTTTGTTCAGCTAAAGTCTAAAGAACTTCCCAGCTAAATTCTCAAATATGAGAAGAAATGGTTGAAATGTGGAGCCCATCTTTTGTGCTTCTCTTTATTGAGCCTCAGACTGAGCTCTTCCTTCTTCCCTGGACCAATGACTTCCTGCCGATGTACACCATTCAAACTCTCCTTTCACTTGGAAACACCTCAAGGAACTCAGTACTTAGTGGCATACGCAGCTATACGTTACGAAACACGGATTCCTACGGGACTGATAAGCTCCGTGCTCTCGTGAAAAGTTGAAACCTCTCATAAATTTCAGAAGCAACTCTGCAAAAACTACGAGCCAAAATGACCATGACTTTGCTATTTAGAAGCTTCGCCCCCACAGCTATCACCTGGTGAGTCATGAAAATGGCCAAACCAATGGCCACAGACTGGGTACAAAATCATGTCTAAATCCGCTAGTCCCCAAAGTTTCTCCACCATCTCTAGTGATAGAAAAGAAGCGTGCTGGCATTTGTACAGGAGTCATTGTAACTCCATTTTACTCCATTACACACCTCATGTAGCATTCGAATTTACTTAGAAGGCTTCAGGATGAAAATCTGATTATTTTAAATGAGAACAAAAATGTAATCAAATGGCTATAAGACAGGCAATGTCCTTACCATCACTGGAAAATAATATAACATTGGTCTCTCCCTTGCTGTTGAAGTGGATTCCTGTGTCTGATATGAAAATGCATATTGACTCTTACACTTGGAGCCCCAGACAAGTCAGGTCACACCTAATACAGATGATGCACTTGATCTAAAATGGGCTGAAGATATGCATCTTTTTCATCATGCCCATCTTGTTTGGTTCTTGTGGATGGCCTAATTGGTAGAGATAATTCTAGAAAGCACTAAATCAGGGCTAAATCGCCTGGATTGCCTGTTGGAAGAGGGCTAGCAGGGTGGGGGTAATGCTTTCTGGATAGTGCTGTTTTCCCCCATCACTGGGTCACCTTGCTTTTGAACAGCACTTTACACTTCATGAGTCATTTCTGTCTGTTTCTGAACATGAAAACAATACCATAAAATAGATATAAGGGAGACAAAACCTCCCACCAGTTACACATGAAAAGAATGAGGCTGGAAGAGCTTCCATGACCCATCTTGAAGGCAAGTGCTAAACGTGGAACAGGAGATCCAGGAGCTACGCTGTCCTGTCCCTTGGTCAGCAGATGACAGAGGCTATGATTTCACGGTTTTCTCAAAGACTCAGGAGCATCTTAAAACATGACATTGAAATTATACTGAACCGAAATAACAACCTGAGTGTGCTACTTGTCTGTCTTCTGCAATCGGACATCATGATGTACGTGTGTAGGCACCTTGGAGAGTTATCAGGTGATGAGCTTTATTCAAAATAAAAATTTTTCAAAAGAGTCTCCTCCTAAGTTGATTTCTTGTCTTTAATAAAAATTAATGTATCTGCCTCATTTTCAGCCTTTTGACTGCTCTATAATTATCTGTGTGTTCTGTTATTACATCATCAATTGCTTTATCTCCACTGTCATTTTAATCCTAGTATCCATTTGCATTAATCTCATGACGAAAAAATCAACATCTTGCTGATGTTAAGAACATTTCTGATGAAATCATAAAAACCAGATACTAGATTTTGTTTGTTTGCTAGTTTGTTTCATTTGCTTTTTGGGGCATTAGAGGCATAAAATAGGCTTCACATCTTTGGATGTTTGCTTATTTCCAGACTCACAATGGTTAACCCCAGGTCTCAGCTTATAGGTCATGGCTAATCGAGCTTACACAATATTTGGTGGTTAGCCAATGGACAAATTTGTTTTTGTCTCAATTTTATGCTTTTACAATATTCCAACAAGTCGTGATATAAGCCAAGTATTATGGCAGGGCAACTCCTTTCTTTCTTCTTCATGATTACTCATTTAGTGGAGGAGATGAAAGAAGCATCAGCAAAATCTTCACCGAACTGTCAAGACAAGAAGACTTATACTCAAAAGAAACTTGGGCTTACAGATTTGAGATCTGTTTTATTTTGGGTTCCTAAACAATAATGTCAAGAATTCCTCTCTCTCAATTTCACTTTCCAGTTGTGTCAGTTGGAAACACTGTCACCACAAAGGGACAGGGTGATACCAAAATGCAAAAGCTATCAACCATGATTCTCTCCTCTGCTTGTCACATGAGGCTAGGAGGAAGGGACTGGTCTGAGCAGCGATCGGACATCTGTGAGCTGGAGGGCACCCCCTGGGTTTCACATCCTGACCTTTTCATCATAGCTGAGTAAAGATAAGATTCTTACATTGGCAGAATTTTTTTCCAGTTGCCTACTGCTACTTAACAAATTACCCTCAAACTTCATTTTCTTTTCTCACACTTGTGCAGGCTAGGGATTCACACAGCAGGGACATTCCAGGTGGGCTCTGCTGTCACAAGTGAGGTGCTCAGCTCAGAAGACTCTGGAGGTCGGAATTTGGGGGCCCCGGCTGTGCTCCCCTGGGTAGCTCCACCAGTTCCCTGCATCTGTTGTCAGGGCCTCTGCTTCTTCACATACACCGCTCCCCCACCACACCTCAGCCCTCTCCCTCCAACCCCTACCCCTCCCTCCCACCCACGTCCCCATCTGCTAGAGCAAGGGGCAGGGCTTCCCAGAGAGCAGCCGTGGGCGGGCTTTGAGAGTCTAAGAGAGGACACTGTCTGGTTTTCTGGAGGCAGAGCCTCAGGGCCTGCACAGCATCACTTCTGCTGCACTTTGCTGGTGGGAGCCAGTCACAGGCCCAGCCCTGGGGAGGAGACCCTGCAGGACCAGTTCACTGGGAGGTGCCTTAGTAACCAACTGTTATTGTCAAGAACCAGGAACACAGAGGCTGAGTCCTCACCTGACGATTCCCCAACTTGCCCTGACAGTGACGCTCTCCCCCACCACCTGTGCACCATCTTCCCTTCCTCCCCGCACCCCCATATGGGGTCACTCTATGAGACCCACCTCTGTGCCCCTCAGCTTCACTTTCAGTGACTTCACTTTGGAGGCTGGAAACTGGCAGTGGTGGGAGTATTCACACCACAGAAAACTGGCCAACACTCCACATCAGAGCTTGCTTTGTGGTGCGTTGTTTCGCCACTTATTTGCGGTGGAGAGTTTCCCAACACACCCTCCTCCCCACCCTACTCCCAGGCTGCAGCGGGGGCCTTTCTAGCCCCCAAGCTACTAGCTCAGAAAGGATGGCCTGATAATGATGGAAGGGTAGGATCACGGCACAGGGAGCCAGGCTCATCTGAATGCAAATCCTAGCCCCGCTGTTCACCACTTGTGTGGTCTGAGGCAAGTGACTTAATCCCTCTCAGGTAAAATAGAGACTAGAAATGTGGCTATGAGTATTAAGTTGAGATATACATTTTTAAAGGTAAAACAGAAATTTCTAAGGCTCAGTGTCATTACTTTTGATCTTCCCAAGGATGTTTTTCTGATGGTGGGGCTTAAAGCACCGGGGAAGGCTGGGGTCCCGGCCAACTGCACCATGTCCAGGGTCCTCTTCTCTACCGACTGATGGCTATTCCTGGCAGCAGCAGCAGCCGAGGGCCCTGGCTGGGACAGGCTGCCCTGCAGTGCTGGCTGGCCCTGCCTTTGTGCAGAGGCTGTGTCAGTGACGGCAGCATATTCAGAAGTCAACCAGCTACAGCCCTCAGACCACACCCCACATGTGTGAGGCTCCGCCACTAATGGTCAATTTCTGTGGCTCAGACAGTGCCGTTAGGGTGGCCCTCTAAATTTCCTAGATGCTTTATCTCAGAACAGTAGGAAAGAGAGTCTACAAAGTTATGCTTATGTAGGATATAAATTAAACATTTACAAAGGAATTACTATAGTAATCCAAAAAGAAAAAAAAATTCTCCAAAGCAAAACATTAGCCTTTGATAACTACTCACATGTCACATAAAAATGCATTTGCAAAACTCATTTTATCTTTAAACATGGCCAATAATTATCTTTTCCACCTAATAATTTTAACCCTGAAGCACCAGGATGGTACAAATGTTCCAAAGTCACCAATGAATAGTCTATTGTGCAAATAGTCAATGGTCACTCACAAGTTTGACCCAGATTATTCCCTTATTATCAAGGAGATGCACCCAATACATTTCTCTAGTTTTTATCACTGTTTTTGTTGTTGTTGCTGCCAACCTAGAAACTGACTTTATTTTTCAGTATTGGAGCTTGTTGTGCAGTAGAACAGCAGACAGAAACACCTAATCACGATGAATAAGTGAGGTCTGCAGCATCTCAAATTATAAACTTACGGCTCTGAGGCATGGGCTGTAAAATGCTGAACATAAGCCAAAAAATGTCAGTTGAAATGACTTGTTTTTGAGGAATCTCCTCGCATTTAATAAGATACATGGAATACTCAGAGCAAATGCAGTACAAAAAGTTAAAATACAATAAAATAAAGTGAAATACGCAGCTTCAACTGCTCCATAAATGTAAAAGAGTTGTGGTTTTGATTATTTTGACTGGAGGTAGGGTGAGGAGGAAGATATGTTGAGTATCTAAATTAAATGTTATTCCTATGGGCATTTGCAAAATACATGATCAACCTGCAAGCAGATTTGGTGTTTGGTTATACTTTAACAGAGCAGGAAAGAAAAACAGGTTTTTGAATTTCAGCTTATGATAGTGATCTAACTTGCTAGAAACACAGCGGGTTTATAACCAATATTTACACGGACACTGCCTGTCTAAATTGATTTTTAAGTGGAATGTTTGAATGCATGACTCAAATCTCTCTTAATCACCTCTAAAATGAAAGCCAGGCACATTAGTTAGAAGGTCATGGTGTCATATTTTCATAGCCTTCATGGAGACATACAGGACGCAGATTCTTCATTGAATAAAGGAAGAGTCGAAAAATGAGGGAAGAGGGTAAGAAGGACTTACAGAGAATGCAAAGAGAACCTTGGCGTTTTCACATACTTCTCTACCTACAAGCTCAAGAACGAGCACAGGAAACAGAATGGAAAGAAGCAAATTGCTTCCTTAATTGCATAACGTATGCAGTAGATTCCAGGTACTCACAGTAAAGGAAAGAGATGGACACATGAGAACCTTGTTAACCTAATTAAAGCTTCACTGATACACATGCTTCTGAACAGTCAGATTTTGAGGCTCGGTTGTGATAATGAACATGAAACCAGACATGGCCCCTTAAAATGTCATCGCTGCCACAAGAGGTTACATGTGTCCTCAGTGAGTTCTCACAGTAACCTATGTAACAAAGATAACTCCCTTTCTAATGCTTTTATTATAATGGACCTTTGGAGGCTGCTGCTGATGGATCTACCACAATTTTCAAACCTTCAGCGAGCCTCAATCTTCCTTGTTTACAATAAAGCGCTTCAGTCAGGAAGCAAATGCACAAATCATTGTAAATGTTGCACTTTCTTATTAACTGATATGGTAATTCCTCCAACATTTACAATGTTTTAAATTGCCTTTAGAAGAGTGGCCAGGGCTGAACTGCTGAGGATGGGGCTAGGAGAAACCCACAAAGAACTTTGAAAACCCAGTGCGGCCTGTTTTCTAGTGTCAAAGATAAAAGTAGATTAATAGTTTAATTAAACATGATAGAGACTCTAGGTATTGTAGCTATGATTCCTTTGACCTCATGCCGGGCTGCCCAAGACGTGGGGAGGGTGAGCACTGAGGTTACATATTTATGATGTGCAGCCGACTTGAAAAGCATACCACGCTAGACAGAACTTGTAATTAACCAAAAGATCCAGTAAATTATGAGATCAATAAAATTTCCTGGGTGCCAGAGTTTTCAGAACTAGTTAGTGCATTCCTAATTTATTGGCAAAAACTTCACAGACTTGCAAGGAAGATAAATAAAAGTGCCTGGATGTAGAAATAAATATGTATGCTTGACAAAGCTGAAATACACTGTTTACAGCTAATGAGGAGGCGCCTGTGCATTTGGCTGCATGTTTTATATCTAGAGCAGGGCAGAACATTAAAACCAACATAACTGATAACCTTGGCGCAAACGGCATAAGCCCGCACTTCCCATTATTCCCCAGAGACGGAATTAATTAGTGCTTGTCAAAACCAGTGATCCCCTGCCGTAAAACTAAAAGTAATACAGAGGCCGTGAATGGTTTGGCTCCATTCCAAAAATATTTCTCTTCTACTTGGTTGAAAATACTGCACATGCATCTGTATGCCGTATATATACTTCCTTTATCCCAGATACCTCATAAAGAAACACAAACAAATACATTAACTCTGCTGGCTACGGTTCAACACCCATATATAAAATGCCCTCTGTGTGGGGATTCAGAGAAGAAAAATACTTTGAGTTCAGTTTAGTGGGGAGCAGATAGAAGGGGCATTTCAACTCCAGGTGTTAATTGGTTATGATGGGAAAATATCCAGTGAGTTACGGGGACCCAAAGCGGGGCATCTTTTGGAACGTGGAAGGGAGGTCAAGACAAGGAATTGATAAGAGTCCACAAGGCAGTGCTGCCTGTGTGACTGTAGACGAGGCTCTTTCACAGAGAAACTCTTTTATGAGAGCAGGTTAGAGGCCACCCACCCCATGCCACTCCCTCTGAGACTGCTGGCCCTCCGTGCACCCCTCTCTCCTGACCAGCTCCTATGCATCAGCAGGTTTCAGCTCCAGGAGCCCCTCCCCAAAGAGACCTTTCATGACACTTCCAAGTTCAATCCGCTTCTGAGTCTCCTCTTCTATCCTCTCTTACAGCACCCAGTTCTCCTAGACAGTATCACCATATTTTGTAATCATTATAATTATTATTTACTTTATTGATTATTTACCTTTACAACTCAAAGTGTGGTCCATGGACCAGGCACATCAGCATTACCTGGAGCTGGTTAAAAATGCAGAACCTCGGCCCCCACACCAGACCCTCCTGAGATGGAATCTGTAGTTTATTAAGAGCTGCAGGTGATTTCTATGCACATTAAAGTTTAGAAGAAATGATCTAGGGGGGAGGGGATAGCTTAGTGGTAGAGCGTGTGCCTAGCCTGCACAAGGTCCTGCGTTCAATCCCCAGTAACTTCATTAAAAATAAACGAGCCTAATTACCTCCCCGCCGAAAAACAAAAGAAATGATCCACAGTCCTTTGCACTTCAGTGCAGTAGACCAAGCCACATGTGGCTACTCAAATTAATTACAATGAAAAAAATCAATTTTTCAGTAGCCGTATTTCAGATGTTCAATAGCTACATATGGCTAACGGCTAACGTACTGGACAGTGCAGCCAGAGTCTTGTGCATCATGGCAGAAAGTTCTCCTGAATGTGGTGGAATATAAGCTCCTTGAGACCAGAGCTATTTCTTTCTCACTACTGACCACACAACATCTGCAGCACCTAGAACACCAAGGACAAGCATGCAAGGGGTTTTCTTAAATATGATAAACAAAAAAAATGTTAAAGTGCTCCAGAAAGTACCCAGCCCACTGAAGGTGCAAAGTAAATGCTACTTCCCTTCTCTGTTACTTGTGACCTTCAAACCACTTCTGGGACACGGGCCATGAACAGGTGCCATATGGGCTGTATCATCAACAAACAAGCTTTTTCTTCTTCTTTTTTTGTAAGTAGAGATCCTTGGGTTTCTTTTTCTGGAGACCAAGACTTAGGACTGAGGAGTCATGCCTCTGACACTAAGTTAGTCGCCTATTTTTAGATTTGACAGTCTCAAGAGTGAAAAACCACCCTTTCCCCAGGATCTAGCTTCATTTCCCTCCTCTGATGACTATCTAATACAATTAAGTTGGGGTTGTAAAAAAATGAAGTATGAGAATTTTCACGAGCAAGTGCCAGAATACTCAATTTGTCTTAAGAAAATAAAAGAATATATTGACTCCTATACCCAAAAAGCCTGGGTTTGGGGTTTTGAATCAGATGTCAGCAGCATCTGATCTCATCCCATTTCAATACTAATTTCCTACATATCAGGTTCATTCTAGAGTTCCATGTGGTAGAAAGGTGGCGGCCAAGATCTGTAGGTCTCTTTTCTTCCAAGTCACATCCAGCAGAAAAGGACAGATGATTTCAGAGAAAGGTAGATTGAACGTCACTGGCTTTGACTGGGGAAGATATCCTCTCTGACCAAATACAGTGGCGGGGAAGATATGCAGGGCTGATCAATCAGACCACAGTCACATGCCCAGCTCTGAGCCCACCTCATCTGAAAAACATGGAATAAGAGAGAGAGAGGATGTGGTTCCCCAGAAGAAAGTCAAGGAGGTGCTGTCAGTAGAAAACTGAATGAATTCTGGGTGGCAAAAACAACAAGACATCTATTACATGCCACTTCCTTGAAAAATGAATGAATGAATGAAAGAATTTATTTGTATGTGTGTAAAGTAGAGCCAATTTTGAAACTGAACTAGAACGTTTAATTAACATTACTAATCATTATTTAGGGCTATGCAAGTGTTTAATGTGGGGAATGAAGAATTTGTAACCGAGACCCATAGCCAACTATAATTATAAACATTAACAGACTTTAAAATATCTATTCTTTCATCCATGCACAGATGATTCATACACACAGAGTGTAAATCTACTCCAGACCAAAGGGGGCTCTGTTTCACATCTCCAACCTCACCTTTCTATTTTCTTTTGATTTCACAGCTCAGCGAGCCCTGGATCCCTCCCAATATCTTGGGTGACTGTTGGCTACAGTGGAGCAGAGTCTTCGGTTACCAACAGGTCTTTCCATCCCTGAAGGAATGATTTCTCTATGAAATATTGTTATGTTTCCTCTCTGGGACAATATTTTCAGTTGACAAGGCACACTGGGACGAAATAAAATAATTCAGTTCAATAATTCAAGGTAAAACTATAAGCCAAGTGTCCAGCAATGGCTGCAAGTTTTCAGAATCTAATTTTGAGACAAGGAGTTCACAGACTCAACCTCACCTTTTCATAGTGCTCACAAACTGGGGACCTAGGCATTCCACCACGAAGTAGGGGACCCAATCCCCTGGATGGTGCTCAAACGAAAGCCTCTCTGATACTGTTGATAAAGACTCTCCAGGATCCAAGTGGTAGGCATGTGATACATATATATTTCCCCCCACAAACATAGGATACTAGCACTTAAAGGGGCTATAGATACAAATTGGTTGGTATTTTCAAATTTTACCCCTCTGTGTCCTAAAGGCACCATAGACACATGTTAGAGAGACACTTCCCATCGAATGAAGCAGAGCCAAGCAGACAGTGATTCACTCCCTCACCTTCCCGTTAACTACAGGACTGGACGTTTGATACATTTCACGGCTGAAGTTTGAGCTAACATTTTTTTTAACTGAATGATTTCAGTCGTTTTAACAATAAAGACAGGAGTGTGGCCATTTGTTGAATTCCATTAAAAATAACAAGGTAGATCTACATTTGCTGATATGCAGTGACCTCCAAAATCTACAGCCAGGTGGATAAAACAAGGAACAGAAAGCTCTGAATATATATACTTGCATAAACATCAAACAAAGACAAACAGCTGTGAATGGATTAATATTAGCAAGAAATGTGAGAAGCTGGGACTAGCTGTCTCCGGGGCGGGGTCCCAGAGGACAGATGAGAGGTGAAGTGGGTATTTATTATTATGTACACACATCTGTATTATTTGAATGCTTTGTAATTCCACTTTTTAAGTGCATCTCCAAAATGTTTTAAAGCGACCGATTTAGTCAAACCATCTCATTTTACAGATAATATGACAGGCGTGCTCAGGTCTGCCTGGGCGGAGCCTCTAGGGCAGAGGGACACAGCTGGACGTCAGCACTGGGCCATGGGGCTGGCTTCGTGGCAGTTTCTGCCTTCGATGAAAACACAGCTACTGCCATGGATTCCTCTGGGCAAAACAGAGAGTGAAAACCTGGAGCCCTTTGCTAAGGAATCCCTCAGCGCTGTAAGATTCTTTACCCAGGGCTGCCTGCTGACCTCTGTCCCAAGCACGGTCCCAGAAGAGGCTGAAGGCAGTCGCTTAGAAGCTATGCTCATGAAGAAGCACCCCTGCCCTGCCCCTTGTGATGCTCAGAGACACCCTTGATGAGTGCCGTTCAGAGCCCTGAATCCCATTTCTGTGCTTTTCAGCAGTAGGGAATCATCACACTCCTCCTCCTCCATGGGTGCCGGGGCCCACAAGAGTCTTACATTTCAGGGCACGGTGTCATGCCAGCCAGAATTCTCTTTGCTTTAGTGGCTGGAAGTCCAAAGGTATTCCAAAATTCTAAGCGAAAGTGGCCATTTCACACTATTCATCTGACATTGTTAGATTTCTCTGTTTTAACTTTTTAATCTGGACACGTGTGCCTGCTTTCTCCAAAAGGAGGCATTTACCACCCAGAAAAAGGTGCCCATCTCTATGGATTAGAAGCACAGGGGCCAGGGAAGCTCTACCACTTATTCAATGGGTGACCTTCAGTCATTTGCCTCAGTTTCTTATCTCCAAAATGAGGATAATCAAAGGACTGGCTTCTAGGCCGTTGTGAGATTCAATTAGATTATGCACAGAAAACAGAGCGCAACACCTGTATACAGTAAGCACTCAATACACGCTTAAGAAGGAAAACAAAGCCAGTTGCTGGCAATGCTATCTCCAGTCTTTATCCCTCTTGCCGTCTAAGCCCTGGCTTCTAAATTCTACCTCTGGATTATTTTCTTAGGTCTCTCTAGTTTGAGCCACTTGGGATAATTTGGCAAATGGCATCCAGTCTTCCTCACGGTCTTGGCCTTGCCCTTGCTAGGCAGGCTCCCTCAGGACACCCACTCTCTCCAGTCCCTGACGACCAGCTCAAGGTGCTCTTCCAGGAACAGGGATCAGATATCGATCACCTGCATTTTCATTGTTCTCTTATCCACCCCCTCCTCTATCAACATTCTGTCCATACTTCCCTCATTCATTTCCAGTGTTTACTATTTCAGATCATGCCACACATTCAACAGGTATAAACTCAAACTACTGGACTTAAACCTACTCATAAGAGGAATTCAAAATTTCCCTCAGCCCCATAAGTTGTCCTGCTGTGAAGTATCAGGAAAAAGGGGTAATGTGGTCCTCGTGTCGCTGGCCATGAGACATTTCTGACCATTCCAAGACTAGAAGAGACTGCAGGTACATGATCAGCTCTGTTGAAACCCACTGAAAATTCCTTAATGCTAGAAACGAAGTCTTGGAAACCACATAATGTAGGGAAATACAAAAACTCACAGCCTACCCTTCACATACGTGCAATAATATTTACCAAGCCTGAAATAAATGACCTCCTATTATCCTACAAAATTATAATTCAGCGGATAACACTGCCAACAAATGAACAGTAATTGTACATGGGCATGTTGACCTCATTTTCACCCACGTATGGTGTATTTCCCTTTATTCAAAGGTCTCAGTTACAGCGAACTCATTAGTATTGAGACCAAAATAAACAACACAGTTGGACCTCACTTTTCTCATCTGTTAAAAGAAAGGGTTGGGGTATATGCTATTTTAGGGCCCTTCTAGTTCTAAATTGCTATGGTTTCTCTAAATTTGTTTCAAGTTCTTAAGCTTTTCATGTTTATATAAGGCTAAATATTGGCCATTTCTAGGTCATGCTTTACTCAAATACACCTTTCAAAAAGCAGCTAAAAATGAGTTATTTACAGAAGAATGCCAGCTAATCTATGCAGAAGGAATGACAGAATTAGAGAATCACCAGTCTGTTAAACCCATGTGATTCAGATGGTTCATCAATGGATGATACAAGCTTTAGGTTTGGGGAGACAAGCGGAGTCTCACCCCACAGGTCACTTACTAATTGCAAAAAAAAAAAAAAAGATACATCTTATAATACAGACAATCTGGCGGCCACCCCCATAGCCAAACGATCAAACCCAGCATCACTAACAACATTAGGAACCTCTTCACGTGAATGAAATACACAGAAACACCTATTCAGTCTGAATCTAATCAAGCCAAGATGTAAATTCCAGTTTACAAGAAATAGAGGACAGAGAAGAGCACATTATAACTTCCTTAAGGAAAAAGGCAGAAAAATATAGAATATTATTAGACTTTACAAAAGCAGGAGGGCACTGTCTTATATCGAAAGAAAGTAAAGGGACATAAAAAATGATGGTTCCAAGAATAAAAACAAAAAAGCCATGAAGGTTTGAGGCTTAACTGAGAAAATTCAAATATTAGATGACACAGAATTTTTGTCTATTTTGGGGGTGTGATAATGGTGTTATGGTTGTGTAGTGCAATATTGTTACTCTTTGGAGATGTATGCTGAAAAGTTCGGGGTGAATTGTCATGATTCCTCTAACTATAAATGATAGAGAAAGATACACAGATACATACGTACACAGGTGATGGATGGATGGATGGATGGAAGAATGGACAGACAGACGGGTGGGTGGGTGCATGGATGGATGGACAGAGAAAGAAAGCAAACAGAGGAAACTTCAACTGTTCAGTCTAGATGGAGGGCATGTGTGTTCATTACACTATTCCTTCAACTTTTCTTAATGTTTGACATTTTTGATAATAAATACTTTAGGGGGAAGTGTACTTTCCTCCAGGAGAAAAGATACAAACGTAAGGGTGAGTGGGTCTTATTAACAATGTAAAGGGGTCTTCCCCTGTGTCACCCTGTGCTGCAGGGGTGCTGGCCCTCTACTCGCCTGTGACCTTCCTGAGGCCAACGGCTAAGCCTGGTTTACAGTCGTATCTCCAGTGTTTACCGCTCCCCAGCACCTTGCATGTAGCGAACATATAGCAAGTATTTATTGCATTTAATTGAAATTTATGTAGTGATTGAAAAACTACACAGACTAATTTGGAAAACAACACATTTATTTTTGATACATAGTGATGAAACCTAACCTTAAAAACCCATTGTTCAGAATAAACTGAAATCAATAGTAAATAGAGCTAGAAAAACAACACATAAATCTTTACCAGGGTCAAATTTGCTTAGGAGCTGCCATCCAGAATTCCTCCATAGGGAGGAAGTAAGACTTTGTTTAGAGACATCCTAATGGACAATTGTACATCAAGAGGAAAGACATTAGAGCGGGCTGTGGAAGGAGGCAGCAGAAATAAAGGAGGGGCTGGATCTCTCTGAATAAGAGATGGAAGGGGAGACTTCCGGGCAAGATGGCGGAGTAGAAGGACGCTTGTAAGTCACCCTCTCCCACAAATACACCAAGACCCACATCTACAGACCCACTCAGCCAACCAGAGCACCTGCGGAACTCCAACAGATCATCGCCCTCTTCAAAAGATAAAGACGCCCAAAATCTGGTAGGAGAAAAGGAAAAAAGAAAGAACAAAAGGCAAAGCAGCGCGGGACAGGTCCCACGGGGAGGGAGTGGCAAAGGAGGACTGGCGCTTGCTCGCTGGGTCTCCCCTCTCCAATTGAGAGGCCAGCGGGACGGAGGGGGAGACTCCAAGGCTCGGATCTGTACAGAGCAGCCCTTGTCTGACAGAACTAAGTTAAACGGGCACAGAGCGTCCCCCCGACACCCAGCCTGAGACGCGGGCTGGCAGCAGCGGGCAGGGCCAGGCTGCATAATCTGGGCGGAGGACGGGGGCGGCTGCACGGAGGCAGCTCCGGGGGAATGCAAGGGGCTGGGTGCCGGGGCTGTGGGTGTACAGGACAGAACAACCTGGGCCCTCCATAAAACAGCAAGGTTGATGTGCTCTCGGGGGAAGGGTGCATACCTCCATCTCTGAAAACCCGCGGAAACTTTTCAGGGGAAGAGGGGCGGGGCCCAGGCAGAGCCGCCATATTCTCCGGCGCTTAACACCCAGGCGGGGGCAGAGACGAAACCTGCGTCCGCACCGAAGGGCTTAGCAGCCTCAAGGGCCAGACTGAGACGGGCCTACAGCCCGGGGCAGATAGGATCCTTCCATTCTGGTCCCCCAGAGAACTTGCTCCACAAAGACAAACAAGCAGCTGGGTCTTAGCTCGGAGCAGGGACGAGGCTGCCCCTTGGTCTTCCCCGAGCCCACCCGCGGAGCGCGACCAGGGCGGAGCGCCGGCGCAGAGCGCGCAGCCGCACAGAGCAGCGGAGCTACCGGCGGCGCAGGCAGGGGGAGAGCGGCCCCCCCTCCTGTCGGGCAGGAACACAAACCCTGACCGAGGTGCTGGGAGGAGGCACGACCCGTCCTCCTGCCTGGCCAGTCTGCAACATCTGACTGCGGCATCTGGAGGGGCAGTGACCCGCCCGCCCGCAGCAGAGGAGAGCTGCATCTGACCCCCTGTTAGGAGGAGGCGCGATCTGCTTGCCGACAGGTGCTGGGAGCAGCACAGAAGAGGGCGCCAACGGAGGGCCTATGAAAACAAGCTGAGCTTCCAAAACAGGACGAAGACAGAAGGACTTCACATTAAAAGCACACAGACTCCAGGAGAACACCGACAACCCCCCCCTTTTTTTTTTGCTTTTGTTTTTTTGTTTTTTTTGTTTTTGTTTTGTTTTGTTTTTTTAATCTGTTTTTACCTGTGCGATTTTCAATTACTCTCTTAATTTTTACTTCTTAATTCATTTCTATTTCTCTTGGGTTTTGATGTCCTGTTATTGATTAGACACAGGCTTCAAACACATATATTCATCTCCCCACCCCCCCTTTTTTTTTTAAAGGTTTTAAAAGGACATCTCCACCCGATTAATACTCTGCTTCAACCCGCTCTTCTATTATTCATTATACATTGCTATCAAAACCTCTTTCTCCCTTCTTTTAAAAATCTTTCTCTCTCTCTTATTTTTTTCTTTTTTTTTCTTTTTTCTTTTTTTTTCCTAAGTTCTATTCCTAAATAGGCATTAGATAGATAAAATCCTTAAGATCCAAAATAGACAACTGATACTCCATAAACCACAGTGCCAGAGAGGTATGAGCAAGATGAAGAAGCAGAGAAATCTTTCCCAATGAAAAGAACAAGAGGAATCCCCTGAAAGAAAACTCAATGAAATAGACATCGATAGCCTACTAGATCAAGATTTCAAAAAAGGAGTGATCAAATTGCTGAAGGAATTAAAAGAGATAGTGCTTAGAGAAATAAAATATGTCAAAAATGAAATTGAAGCTATAAAGAAGAGCCAAGCAGAATGGGTAAACTCATTGACAGAGATGAGGAATGATCTAACAGCTGTGCAAAGCCGACTAGTTAATGCAGAGGAACGAATTAGTGATCTAGAAGACAGGGCAACAGAAAGCACCCATTCAGAAGAACTACAAGATAAGCAAATAAAAAATAATGATAATAGCATAAGGGACCTATGGGATAATATAAAACGTCCCAATCTTCACATAATAGGGGTCCCAGAAGGGGAAGAAGGATCAAAGGGGATTGAAAAGGTTTTTGAAGAAATCATGACTGGAAACTTCCCAAACTTAAAGAAGGAATCAGATATACAAGTACAGGAAGCTCAGAGGGTCCCAAACAGGAAGAACCCAAATAGACCCACACCAAGACATATCATAATCAAGATGGCCAGAGTCCAGGATAAAGAAATGATTCTAAAGTCAGCAAGAGAAAAGCAAAGAGTGAACTACAAGGGAACCCCCATAAGGCTCTCAGCTGATTCTCTACACAAACACTACAGGCCAGAAGGGAGTGGCAAGATATATTCAAAGCCCTGAATGAAAAAAAGATGCAGCCTAGGATACTTTATCCAGCAAGGCTATCCTTTAGAATAGAAGGAGAAATAAAGAGTTTCACAGACAAAAAAAAAAAAGCTGCAGGAGTTTAGCAACACTAAACCCATGCTAAAAGAAATATTGAAAGGGCTATTCTAAATAGAAAAGCAGCAGGATGCTACACAAATGAGAAACGTACAACTGGAAAGGTGATAACTCATGAATTACAAATAAAGAAAACACAAAATTATAAAAGAAGACATACAAATCACTGAGAGTGGGAGAGGGAGGCAGGGAAATATAGAATTTTTTTTCTTTCTTTTTTAAAATTTTTTTAACAGTAGGATGGGTTTGAGATCATGTTATTATCAGTTTATTAAAAATGGGTATAGGTTAATAGATTTACAAAAAAGGGTAACCACAAGTCAAAAATTTACAAGGGAGTCACAAAAATTAAATAAAATCCATGATAATACAAAGGAAAATTACCAAACCACAAAAGGAAGAAGAAAGGAACAAAGAGGATATACCAATTCAACTGCAAAGATAAGTTCAAAATGGCAATAAACACACATCTATCATTAATTACTGTAAATGTTAATGGACTAAATGCTCCAGTCAAAAGACATAGAGTGGCAGAGTGGATAATAAAGCAAGAACCTTCAATATGCTGCATACAAGAGACCCACTTTAGGGAGAAGGACACATATAGATTGAGAGTGAAAGGATGGAAAAGGATATTCCATGCAAATGGAAAAGCAAAAAAGCAGGTGTTGCAGTACTGATTTCGGACAAAATAGACTTTAAAACAAAGGCCATAAAGAAAGATAAAGAGGGACATTTTATAATGATTAAAGGAGTGATACAAGATGAAGACATTACACTCGTTAATATATATGCACCCAATATAGGAGCACCTAAGTACATACAAGAATTACTAACAGAGATAAAGGGTGATATTGATGGGAATACAATCATAGTTGGAGATTTTAACACTGCATTAACATCACTAGACAGATCTTCCAGACAGAAAATAAACAAGGCAACAGAGAAATTAAATACTACAATAGAAAAACTAGATTTGGTGGATATTTTCAGAGCATTACACCCCAAAAAATAGAATATACATTCTTTTCAAGTGTATATGGAACATTTTCCAGGATCGATCATGTACTTGGACACAAAAGAAACCTCAACAAATTTAAGAAGATAGAAATTATCTCAAGCATCTTTACTGACCACAGTGCCATGAAACTGGAAATCAACAACAGAGAAACAAAGGAGAAAAAAAGAAAAGCATGGAGATTAAACAATATGTTATTGAAAAAACAATGGATCAATGAGGAAATCAAAGCTGAAATTAAAAAATACCTTGAGACAAATGATAATGAAAGCACAACCACTCAAAACCTATGGGACACAGCAAAGGCAGTGCTAAGAGGGAAGTTTATAGCGATACAGGCCTTCCTCAAAAAAGAAGAACAATCTCAAATAAACAAGTTAACCCACCACCTGAATCAATTAGAAAAAGAAGAACAAAAAGCCCCAAAAAGCAGCAGAAGGAAGGAAATAATAAAGATCAGAGAGGAATTAAATACAATAGAGATTAACAAGACCATAGAAAAAATCAACCAAACCAAAAGCTGGTTTTTTGAAAAAGTAAATAAAATCGACAAACCTCCGGCCAAACTCACAAAGAAGAAAAAAGAGAGAGCACAAATTAGCAAAATAAGAAAGGAAAATGGAGAAATTACAACAAACAAAAGAAATACAGAATATCATACGAGAATATTATGAAAAACTATATGGAACCAAACTGGATAACCTAGAGGAGATGGACAAGTTTCTGGAAACATACTGTCCACCAAAACTGAATCAAGAAGAAACTGAACACTTGAACAACCCGATCACTAGAAAGGAAATAGAAATAGCAATTAAAAACCTCCCTACAAATAAAAGTCCAGGACCGGATGGCTTCACCGGGGAATTCTACCAAACATACAAAGAAGAACTCATACCAGTCCTTCTCAAACTCTTCCAGACGATTGTAAAGGAGGGAACACTCCCAAACTCATTCTATGAAGCCACCATCACCCTGATACCAAAACCAGGCAAAGACACTACAAAAAAAGAGAATTATAGGCCAATATCACTGATGAACATAGACGCCAAAATCCTCACCAAAATTTTAGCAAATAGAATCCAACAACACATAAAAAAGATTATACATCATGACCAAGTGGGGTTCATCCCAGGGACACAAGGCTGGTTCAACATACGCAAATCAATCAATGTAATACATCACATCAACAAGAGAAAGGACAAAAACCACAAGATCATCTCAATCGATGCAGAAAAAGCATTTGATAAAATTCAACACCAATTTATGATAAAAACTCTCACCAAAGTGGGTATAGAGGGAACATATCTCAACATAATAAAAGCTATATATGACAAACCTATAGCCAGCATAGTTCTCAACGGTGAAAAACTCAAAAGCTTCCCACTAAAATCTGGGACAAGACAAGGATGCCCACTATCACCACTCCTATTCAATATAGTCCTGGAAGTCCTAGCCACAGCAATCAGGCAAGAGAAAGAAATAAAAGGGATCCAAATTGGAAAAGAAGAGGTAAAAGTGTCATTATATGCTGATGACATGTTACTATATATAGAAAACCCTAAAAGGTCCACAAAAAAGCTACTAGAGCTGATCAAAGAATTCAGCAAGATAGCAGGTTACAAAATTAATGTTCAAAAATCAGTTGCCTTTCTTTACACTAATGATAAATCAACAGAAAAAGAAAGTAAAGAAACAATCCCCTTTAAAATAGCACCCAAAGTAATAAAATATCTGGGAATAAATTTAACCAAGGAGGTGAAAGAATTATACACAGAAAACTATAAACCATTGATGAAGGAAATTAAAGAAGACTTTAAAAAATGGAAAGATATTCCATGCTCTTGGATTGAAGAATCAATATTGTTAAAATGGTCACACTGCCCAAGGCAATCTACAGATTTAATGCAATCCCTATCCAATTACCCAGGACATATTTCACAGAACTAGAACAAATCATAATAAAATTTATATGGAACCATCAAAGACCTAGAATTGCTAAAGCATTACTGAAGAGAAAGAAAGAGGCTGGAGGAATAACTCTCCCAGACTTCAGACAATACTATAGAGCTACAGTCATCAAGACAGCATGTTATTGGTACCAAAACAGACATATAGACCCATGGAACAGAATAGAGAGCCCAGAAATGAACCCACAAACTTTTGGTCAACTCATCTTCGACAAAGGAGGCAAGAATATACAATGGAATAAAGACAGTCTCTTCAGCAAATGGTGTTGGGAAAACTGGACAGCAGCATGTAAAACAATGAAGCTAGAACACACCCTTACACCATATACAAAAATCAACTCAAAGTGGATTAAAGACTTAAACATAAGACAAGATACAAAAACCTCCTAGAGGAAAACATAGGCAAAACATTATCTGACATACATTTCAAAAATTTTCTCCTAGAAGAAATAAAAGCAAGAATAAACAAATGGGACCTAATGAAACTTACAAGTTTCTGCAGAGCAAAGGAAACCAGAAATAAAACAAGAAGAAAACCTACGGAATGGGAGAAAATTTTTGCAAGTGAAACCGACAAAGGCTTGATCTCCAAAATATATAAGCAGCTTATACGACTCAATAAGAAAAAAATAAACAACCCAATCCAAAAATGGGCAGAAGACCTAAACAAGCAACTGTCCAAGGAAGACATACAAATGATCAAAAAGCACATGAAAAAATGTTCAATATCACTAATTATCAGAGAAATGCAAATCAAAACTACAATGAGGTATCACCTCACACCAGTCAGAATGGCCGTCATTCAAAAATCCACAAATGACAAATGCTGGAGAGGCTGTGGAGAAAGGGGAACCCTCCTACACTGCTGGTGGGAATGCAGTTTGGTGCAGCCACTATGGAAAACAGTGTGGAGATTCCTCAAAAGACTAGAAATAGACTTACCATATGACCCAGGAATCCCACTCCTGGGCTTGTATCCAGAAGGAACCCTACTTCAGGATGACACCTGCACCCCAATGTTCATAGCAGCACTATTTACAATAGCCAAAACATGGAAACAACCTAAATGTCCATCAACAGGTGACTGGATAAAGAAGATGTGGTATATTTATACAATGGAATACTACTCAGCCATAAAAACCGACAACATAATGCCATTTGCAGCAACATGGATGATCCTAGAGAATGTCATTCTAAGTGAAGTAAGCCAGAAAGAGAAAGAAAAATACCATATGAGATCGCTCATATGTGGAATCTAAAAAACAAAAACAAAGCATAAATACAGGACAGAAATAGACTCATGGACAGAGAATACAGACTTGTGGTTACCAGGGGAGGGGGGGTTGAGGGTGGGAAGGGATAGACTGGGATTTCAAAATTGTAGAATAGATAAACAAGATTACACTGTATAGCACAGGGAAATATACACAAAATGTTATGATAAATCACAGAGAAAAAAATGTGACAATGAGTGTGTATATGTCCATGAATGAGTGAAAAATTGTGCTGAACACTGGAATTTGACACAACACTGTAAAATGATTATGAATCAATAAAAAATGTAAAAAAATAAATAAAAATAAAATAAAATTGGACTTAAAATTAAAAAAAAAAGAGATGGAAGGGCTTAATTAACTGATTACTTATTTAGCCCTTTTCTCCTCCTCTCTGAAGTTGCCAGAGGGTTAGGAGATATTTTTTTCTTTAGTAAGAGGGGTCTAACACTCACTTTCAAATTACTTGTCTTTCTGGGATGTAAGCTCTTCTCTGTGTTCTCAAATTTTCAGTCCAATAATGCAATAAGATGTGTCAATTTTATGAAGGTCTTCAGAAATCAGATGACAGGAGATGAAACCTCAGTATAAGTGTAATTTAACTAGCTTGTTAGTTACAAGGCTATTCTTTTACTTTTCCATTTATCTTTATACTCTTTTAACTATTACTCCTTCACTGTTATCTTTTATAATATGAAATATCAAGCACATATCAAAGAGAAACAAAGTGGAGGTGAAGACCTAGGGGGCCAGCTCACCGACAAGGGAGTTTCACCAGGAGGCATGACTTCGAGGGGGTCCCCACAGGCTGGGGTCTGACTGTGGGCTCTATTTTGTCAGGATACCCAGCAGAGAGGATACTTAGAGAATGCCTCATGTATAAACAAGAATGACCAATTGCTTATTCAGAATCACAGAAATCTCGTTAGAATAACTATAGCTGTCATCTTCTTGCTAGAATTTTAGCTCCTTGGGGGAGCTAAATTAAAAAGCCAAATTAAAAATCAGAAGGTTTTTGTTGTTGTTGTTGTTGTTGAATATGCATGAGGCAGAACAAAGGAATAAGATGCTTCACGCTGGAAGTCTGGCTGGATGGTCCTTGTACCCATGGCTCTTTCTCTTCTCTGGAGACTAGAGTACCTTCTCTGCTGAGTTTAGGATAGTTGGAGATACACTGACAAATTCTTACTCTTCACTAACCAAGCCCCTGCTGATGGAGTACAACCCAATGGACTAATTTCAGTTTCCATTGTGGCTATAACATTGCAGACCTACTTCTCTAGCTCCCCTTGCAAATTCCCAAGGATGTTCACTAAATTTGCACAATCTCATGGGTTATCAAAGAATGCATCACTGTTTTGTATGGGAGCTCTTTCAGCTACAAGAGGCAAGTTATATCCCCTCGTGGTCAAGTTATTTGTTGAGGGTAGGCATGCACCCCAGGATGACCAAGGTACCAACTGAAATGTCTCGTCACCCATACATTTACTTTTGAGTCTCTCAATGAAAATTAAGATAGATGAAGAAAGAATTCCTTTAGAAGAAGGCTTATAACTGGCATTCAAATGCTTGATGAAGCTTGATCAAACTGAAAATTAGATCAAATCCTCACCAATCATTTAGAAGTAAGAGACAGCACTGAGACAGCAAAGGTAGTTCTCTCTCTTTCCAAGTCTTTTTCAAGTCTTTGGAGTATGTTAAGGAGAAAGCCTCTGCTTGTGTGAACCTTTACCATCTGTCTGGCACTGGCTAGTAACTCTGTCCCATGATGTGATTCTACTCTCTAATTTCCTGTCCACAGGACCCATGTGTGGACACCACTTGGAAACACAGTGTGTGGTACATTGAATTATTGTCCCCAGGCTTCACCCAGTCTTGTGGTGACTCTGTAGCTCTTCCCACTAAAGGCAGAGTCTACTTCCACACACCCTGACCTCATGTTTGGCCATGAGATCCGCCGTGACCATTGGAATAACAGCCGATGTGATGCCAACAAAGGCTGGAAAAGTGCCGTGTCATTGTGCACATCTCTTGTACTTCTGTCATCACCACAGAAAAGAGCTGCTCCTGATTGGCTGTTGCTCCTCAGCCTGAGGGGCCAGAAGAAGCACACGGCAAGCAGACCTGAGCCCAACTCACAGTGAGGTACCCAGATCCGCCAAACCCCGGCCATCCCCAGACATGTAAGTCAGAGTAAGCTTCATGTCTCTGACATTTAGAGGGCTGATATAGGACACTAGCTGATTGACACGCTGATGGACTCAAAGTAATTACCCTAATTTGAAGATCTCAATTACTCACCCAAGAGATATATTTTATGCTGTTTACACCAGACCCTATCAGAGAGGGTCCGCTCCGCTCACTCTGCAGCTGCACTCTCTCCTGCTCGTCTTTCTTCATTCCATCTAAGCCTCTCTGCTGTTCAGTTCCTCCCTGAAGGTTCAATTCCTCTTTTGTGTTCCCTGATTTTCCCCTTCAACAAAGTAAGACTTGTCTGAATCCTCCCAGAACTCTTGGTCATATTTATTGGAAAGTCACAACTGTCTAATCTAGGTGCAGACTCAAGCTGAGGGTGGTTTCTTTAATTTAGTCCCAGGGTTTACTGCTGATCTAAATTACCAAACCGTCACACTCATGATTTAAGATGTGGAGAGACTGACCGACTGATTTATACCCTGCTCCTCACCGCAGACTGTGAGTTATGTCTTATAGGGACTCAGCAAAGATTTCCAGAGACAAGAACACCTGTGGAGCCATCATTACACGCACCACTGTGATTAGACTTCGACTCACATGGAAGCGACATGCATTGCTTTGGCTCTGTTTCTGTTTCTGTGGTTGGGACGTTGATGACTAGCAGCCTTCCTGGGAAGAAAAAGGCCCGCTGGCATTAGCATTCGGCTGCTTGTTCTGTTCTTATATAGTAAGTGTGTTATGAACATGTATGCCTTTGGTTAGCAGGGTTTGAAAGGGGGATCCATTAGACTGAACAAAGAACATGGGTGTATTTTTTTGGCCTGTACAAGACCCAATGGGGTTGTGTTAGTCTGTGTAAGTTTTGCATTAGTGGCCAGCATTTAACACTGAGATATAAAAATGTGTTCCAACGGCTCTTGAAGAATGGAAAGATCTGGCAATGCTGAGGTCTCCTTCGTCTGTTCTCCCTTCTCACGCAACAGACATCGGCCATCAGAGGAGCAGCACCTCCTTTATGAGGGGGCATGAGCTCACCAGTTTGGTTTCTCTTCTGGAAGTTAAGTTAGTGGTTTGTCTTATACCCAGCTTGCCTTTTTCCTTTATCTTTTTTGTTTGTTTGTTTAACTCCTTTAAGTATCTGTTTATCAACCACCTATTAGAGGGCAGTGATAATGAAGATAAGTGATGCAGATTATGTCAGCATTTGAGGGCTTCGACAGCAATGCGATGTGCAAGGAGGTAAAAATCAAAAGGAAAGGCGGGAACAAGAGACTGGGGTTGAATGAAAGTTTTTATTTCTCACATACTCTTTCAAATGGTGCCATCATGTATTGTGAACCTGCTATGTGCTAGACACCATGCAACACACCAAAGATACCCAGGGAAATAGACCTCACCCAGCCCTTCCAAAACTCAGCCTCTATGATGGGGGATCTCGAACTTCACTAATGAATACAGGAGCTAGATCTCTCTATTTCCAGGCCTCATTAACAGAAATATTGACCCACATGTGTAGATACTGATTTCTGGGTGAAATCCAGGAGTATGAATTTTAATAAAGGTAATATTAGCACAACGTCAGAGATCACACCCTGAGGAATAATAGTCAGTTCAGTGCAGCGTGAACTGTGCTCCAAAATGGGGTAAAGCCAGGGAGTCGATGAGTCCCTGGGTTAGTCCAGACCAGTCTAGTGGCTGGAGATACTGAGACATCTAACTTCACTGTGGGTGGAGAGCGGGAAGTTTGCCAGAAGAAAGTGAGTGGGGAATTGTCAGGGATCCCTGAGAATAAAAGAGACAGTTGAAAAAGATGAGATTAGAGAGGTAAACAGGGGTGAACTCCTTAAGGAAGGATTGAATAACTCCATCATATTCACAATGATAGCTAAAACAATCATGAGCCATTGACCACAATACAAATGTGGCATGCATCACTTCATCCTCACCACTTGGCTATGATGCAGGTGATATCACTGCCCTAATTTCACAGAGCAGGAAACTGAGGTTTTAGCGTTAAGTCCAAGGTTCTGAACCTCAACCCTATTGCCATTCTGGGGCAAATAATTTCTTTGATGTGGTGGGTTGTCTGATGCACTGTGGGATGTGGAACAGGATCCCTGGTCTCCATCCACTAGATGCCAGTAGTGGTCCTTCCCTATCCCCATCCCACTCCCCAGCTGGACAAACAAAAATGTCTCCAGACCCTGCCGGGAGGCCCCTGGAAGGTGAAAGGACTCCTAGTTGAGAACCACTAGTTTAAACCATTACAAACAAGGTCTCCCGAGCAGTAAGGGGCCGGGCAGGATTTAGTCTTATTCTTAATTGCCTAGCTCAAACTCTGAAGCATTTTCCAAGAGAATAAGCCCAAAATAGAGATGATCAGATTAAAACTTTGTTTCAAAAAAGAGATCACCCTTTTGAAGAGTCTCAGTACAGACTAAAGAAAAAAATAGCTTAAGGCTTTCAGAAAGGAAAAGGAGAATGAGAGAATCTGCCTAAATGCAGCATTCCTCGGATCGAATGCCCGGGTTGAATGAACAGCTAATGGAGGTCTGGAGCTGGGGTAAGAAAGCCACACACATTCACCCCACAGTCCATGCCTGTGGTTCCTGCAATTTTACCCTGTGATGCTTTAAAGTAAATGTGACATTACACACATTTTAGCATCTATTTTCCCAGCAGGAAGTGTGAGATAAAGAGGCTCAATCAGTATGTTAAAATGAGACCTGATGCACAGGAGGGAGAAAAAGCTTTCAGATTCCAAGAAATATCATCTCGAGGAAATTAAAAGCCTGAAATACGGCATATGATTACTGACCCCAAGGTCCTGCTGTGGTGAAGTTGAAGGACTTCCAGAGAAGCCGTCTATTTGCTAAATAAATCTGTAAAACTACCCTGCTTTCCCAGGTGTCAGTGTGCGTCAGTGGGAAAACTCGTGTGCATGGAGATCATCACCAAACGTTCTCAACTGAGAACCTGTTGGAGAAAAATAAGTTGCTTAAATGAATAGCAGGTCAAACAGAAGCAGTCTTGATGGTTCTCTTTTTCAAGGTTCTGTTTTCATCTATCCTTTCCGAGTAAATTGAAGAATGAATTTGTACTATGCAAATCTTATGAAATTAATCAATCAGTGAGCACATCCCACGGACAGCTTTTCTTCCTTCTTTCCCCCCTTCTCTCTCATCCTTCTTTCTTTCCTTCCTTTCTTCTTGTTCTCTTTCTCCTTCAAGACTTTCTACCTTTAATTATTCACTCATTCACTTAATGAATATTTACCAGGTGCTTACTATATGGCAGATTTTCCATGAAGCTATGGGGACTCAATGCAGATCCTGCCCTCATGAAACTGTAAATCGAAAGGAGGAGGTAGACAGTAATCAAAATATCACTCAAGCAAAGGAAATCTGTAATTTTAATGAGAGCTATGGCCAACAGGTAACTTTTTCAATGACAGCCTACGATGGAGAATTTTGTCTCATCAGGGCGTCAGGGAAGGCCTCTCTGATACAATATCTGAAGGATAAGTCAGACATAGCCACGTGGGAACAAGAAGGCATTCTATGTGGCCAAGACGACATGGGAAGAAAAAAATCTTTGGTTAGTGGGGACTCAGCATATTTGAACAACTCAAAGCAGGTGGGTTTGGGTAGAAGGGACAGGATGGTGAGGTAGATGAGGAAGGCTTTGCTGGGCCTTTGGACTAGACTATGTGTAGAGTTTTGTCCTAATCCTAAAAGCAAGAGGCAACAGGAAACATCTGCTACCATGCAAGTTTTTTACTTGTTTCTACAGAAGCCAGGTATGCACACAGGCAATGCATTATATGATGTTAAGATCTGATCTTAAAAATAATTAGAAATAGCCAAGGTGTCAGATACCTACAAAGCAAGACCTCAACCTCCCGTTTGAACAGCTGCATATTTAATTGGGTTCTAAGATCACACACAGTCGGGAACAAGTACTGGTGTCCTGTGGACACGACATCTCACTGTGCTTGGCTCTTCAGGAAACTATTACACTTGACAGTATACATGTCTCTGCAGTCACATGTTGATTTAACACTTAAACGTTAAAAATTGGAGACAAACACTTAACTGTGTGTCTTGAGAAACTATGTAAGCATGCTTGATGCTGGGGTCACTTTTTGATCTCTTCAGTCTAGAAGAAATCAATGCAGTCTTGATGGGGTTGCTGTGGGCCCTCTGGTGATGTGTTAATCTGAGCAACCCTGAACTGTACCATCTTGTTACTAGGGCTTCTTTAGAAAAAACCATGCCACGTGAGCACGTAGGTTGGCTGGTTTGGCAGATGTAGACAAGGCTGGCCACACCGAACACTTAACCAGTCAAGACAAACCCATACACTTTGTCTTCAGGATTCATGGGTAGGAAATCCTGACTCTAACTTCCAGAAGGTTGAGAATTACATTTGTGTGTTTACCTAAGCTAGCGTGGGTGCTGTTTAGAAGGCATACTAGTCAAGTTTGTCAAGCAGAGTTCCTGCAGAGCTGAGCCTTGCCATGGACACACCATCTAGAAAAGTGAGTTTCTTTGGAAAGCAGATAATGTAAACACACCGATGCGTGGAGCGGTGTAGGGAGGGGAGTGGATCTAGGAATCTGTTCTGCCAGTCAGCCAGGGACTGAGGAAGCTGAAAGGTGCATGCTGATGTAATGACAGCTGGTCTAGGGGTCATCACAACTCCACATCAGCATGACCCTCCTGACCACCCTCCCCCGGCTCCACCCCAATCCAGATCCCTCAGGAGAAGCCTCTAGACTGGATCACACACAGACAGGTCCCCAAACACTGAGATCCACTAGACAGGTGCTTCCTTTATTGCCCAGTGGGTGATTCCCGCCCACAGCCAGCCATCTCTGATGTCAGCAACACAAAGCAGGACATACAAGAATCAACTGCATACAATTAAAGCAGTAACAAGTTTAAGAAAAGTATGTCAAGATATCTAACTGGTTCCCCCGACATCCCACAAACACAATCACGTAGTAACTGCGCGTCTGGGAGAAATGGAGACAGCCAAGCACCGAGCAGATTCTGTTGGCATTGGTGAGTTTCACAGAACACAATGGAAATGCTCAATGGTAAAAAAACAAAAAAGCAAAAACAAAAACACTTGTGTTGCCTACACTTGTATTTTCTCAAAAGCGATTTCAAACGACCCTAAATTTGTTTTTAGTTAATTATTAGTATTACTTAACTAGTCACCTGACACAGCAAGGCGTGCTGGCAGCTCCTTGTGACAAATGAGGAAATAAAAGTTAAGAGAAAAATCTAGTGATCATCTTTGAGCTACCTAAGGTCACAAAACTAATAATCACGACTGTTAAACCAGAGCCTGTGTTCCACACTAAGATGCTATCTACAACAAAGCTATTTTTCTGTAACCCATTTTAATCATTAAGACAACATCAATCTGGTATTTTTTTTTTTGCCATTAGAGTTTAAGCATATTTTTTTAAAAGAAAAAGAAAAGTTCCTCTATTTTTTTTATAAAGAATGTCCAAAAGCTAATCAGTTTACTATGGTATTGATTTCAGGCAATACAATTTCCTGGAAACCAGCCACAGGTGCTTGGAAACGCCTTTATTCGCCCCTCAGCAGTACGCAGCTGAATTAGATTTCCCTGTGCCTTCTCCTTAGTCAGCCGTGTGGTTTAACACTTGACAAGAATAGAAAGCAAGAGAAACGAAAGAACCAAAAGAATAGAAGAAATGATGAATATTGCTGTGATTTTTTCTTATCCTGATTACCAGGTGACTGGGGCATCACCTAACACAGGGGGAACAGCCTTGTTCACTGGCTGTAATTGATCTCACTCAGCTTCAGATCATTTCACAGTTCTCCCTGTAGCCATTCAGATGTATCCAGTCACCTCTTCTCCTCGCCGTGTTTCTTTTTTTCGTCCTTTATTTTTTCATCCTTACCTGCCTGCAAGTCTCCCCTCCTCCTTTCTTTCCATCTGTCCTTCCTTTCTTCCTTGCATGCCAAGCAAAGAAACCAAAAAACTGAAGAGACAAAGTTTCAGAAATCAAGTTGGAAAAATCTTTATTTTGCTGTGGATTTACTTTTTAGAAAAAGAATGCAGCTAGATTTTAATATCCCTTCTTTTTTTGGTCTAATCCCTTTATAGTTTCTTTTTACTTTGGCCAAAACTTGGGAGCAAGATCCACTCCTGGGGCAGGAACAGAACTGCTATGTTTCATTAACTGATTTATCGATACTTTATGAGTCTTGCAGAGTGAGTTGGTCATTTGGGAGCGACTGCCTGCTGTCGGGCTGTGTTGCATTTAGCCCATAGCTGGCCGTGGAAAACTCCCTCCCACCCCCTGTAGCTCTGGCCCAGAGCCTTGGCTGGGGACCTCCCACCAGCCGATCTTCATTTATGCCCAACCTCTCCCTTACTAGATACAGAGAAGAGGGGTCCACGGTGCCAGCTCTGTGGCTTGGCCCAAATGATTCAAATTGTTCCCTCCTCCAGTTTTCAGAGGTAGGGCTCAGCCACTGGGTCCTTGAAAGGCAATATACAGACACTGGTTTGATGGACAAGGTTAGTAATGAGATGCAGGTCTGCTCTGTGTGTCACATTTGAGGGATGCAAAAAAGAGAGCCGCCCCTGTTCTAGTTCTCACATATTTTATAACTCGTACATGTTTCTCTTCCCTGCTTCAGATGTGCAGGGCAGAGCTGCAACGATTCAACACTCTAGAATTGATACAACCCAGCTATTTGTGCTTTACTTCAGGAACTGTTAGCCTTGTTATAAAAAGGAGAAACGTTCTGCTTCTGACAGGCTACTCAGTGAAATTGAGGGAAGAGATCACTGTGGTACCCTTCAATATTGCAACCCCAGCACAACTGAGTATTAAGATTCTCTGCCACCACCCCTCACCTGTCCCCCGCAAACCTCAACACCTTGCAGTAGAAAGCCTGGTGTGTCTAAAATTAAAATAAGAGAAGAGCCAGATCAACCACAGGGTTACTATTAATAGATGGCTGCAGACGGTTCTTAAAATGGAATCAGTGGCTCTAAAGGTAACTTGCTAACATGCCCAGTTTATCACTAAATGATGGTACAGATTGAATCCTTAACAATAAGGAGTTAAACAGAACAGAAATCAAAGATAGAGGAACAAATGACCTTTCCTTCTTCTGAGCTGCTTGTTCTATTTTATTTACAAAAGGTGTGTGCCAGGAGCCAGCATTCTAGACCCCGGTGACACACTTTTGGTAATGAAATGTGTGTGTGTGTGTGTGTGTGTGTGTGTGTGTGTGTGTTGGGAGGTTTTCAGAAATTTCCGGCATATGTTTTCTTTGACAGATTAAATAATAATAGAAAGTTGTGACATTTAAAAATACATCACTCTAAGAAATGTTGACGTGACTTTTCCGACAGATCTTTTCCTTTTTTTCTTTTGTGGTAGGTGGTGTAATTTTACACAACTCTTAAAAAGTGCAAGGAGGCCTATGAATAACTTCTTTCAAATCTGTATGTCAAGGGAACAGCTTTTCAAAAGTTATTCCAAAGCCCAGGATTTTCTGCTCCCCACACCTAAACCCCAAACCACTCGTGAAAATTCAGCTTTTCAAACAAAGCCCGACCCTATAGCTTCCAGCTGTCTCTCTCTCGCCAAATGTCCTGACACACACATACTCAGCCTGTAAATCAGAAGAGAAAGGAGACGGAGATGTAAAAGAATACTCTTAAAAATAAACACGAAGTCCCTGAATATCTGTCCCACAAGTGTGTGTGTGCGCACGTTAAGTTCATGCCTGTAGTTACCAGGGTTGTTTTGTTTCACGCCTAAGTTTTAAGCAACCATCCATTCTCCTTGACACACATGCGCACCAACAATGTATACACACATACAGACACAATGTGCACACATACATAACACATGTGTGACACACATATGTACAACACACACACACACACACACACACACAATCCTTCAAGGGACTGAAATCATTTTTCCTCTGACCTTGGAGCATCTCCATTACCTGCTACCTAAGCTGCGGCATCAGGTGGTCCATGTGGAAGCATTGTGGCCTGAATCCCTTGGCCAGCCTCCACCTCCATCGTTGCGGCTGGGGGGTGGCCATATTCCGACGCCCACAGTGAAGCTTTCCAAATTAGATGCTCTACACCCGTGAAGCATGGGCCCTGCCTCACAAGGACAGAGTGAGAGCTGGTTGGCATTTTCCTTCTGTGGCAGGTTAGTCTATGAACAGGACTAACCGGCACCCTCACAGGCTGTGACATTTGTGACCTGCTGCCAGAAGGCAAGAGACATCGCCCACCCGACGACTCCGGGCCAGCTCAGATGAAAGATATAACCATTTCCTCACCCCCTACCCCATCATTTTGAAGGCAATACTTTAAATTTGTTCAAATGTTGTGTGGGGAAAAAAACTCCCTTAAAGTGGAGGGATGCTAGAGGATGAGCACACTTTGGAATGTACTTCTGTGGAAAGAATTCTGATCCCATATCCTCTGAGCCCTCAGCCCCCAGTCCCGTGTTTCCCAAACCGTGAAGACTAACTGACAGCAGCACGTTTTAAACTCTAGGGGGCACTCACAGCATCCACTTATTTACTCCGTTCTCAGGAAGAGGAGGCCACTGTGCTCAGGGTATCGCTTCTGTTAGGAGAAGTAAATAGCGTTGTAAGTGGAACTTATCTGATAACCTCCCTGCTCTCAACTTTCCTGGTTCTTTCTTGCTGTTTTCACTGAACTTCTGCATGGTGTGTGCATTTGTAACCACTGCTGACTCTGGCCTTCGCCTCTTTGCTGGCAGAGTAAGGTGGGGACAGAGTGGCCTGCTGTTTGCCATGGTTCCCACCCTGCCAACTTTGAAAAGAACAACATAACCAGGGAATGAGACCTGGAAGGGGACGTTTATCCCAGCCCTCCTCTCGTCCGAGGGAGACAGGTCATCCTCTTTGTTCCACGTTTCCTGCTGGCTTCTTCCTCTCACATTTAGAGTGGGAACATCACGAATAGAGTCTAGCAAAGAGCTGGCCTCGACTCCAGCCCCAACCCTGAGACACCACAGGGAGGCCAAGTGCCACAAGGGTTTACGAGTTCTCCAGAATGGACATGGAACAGGGATTTGGAACCAATGTCATAAAGAAGGTTTCTTTTTCTGTAGCTCCCTGTGTTTATACCCCAACAACCCAGTGCCCTAGTGGGTGGTGAAAGATGAGTCAAGGATGTGGACTCCTTTTATGCTCCTTGCAAAGACCCAACCAACAGCAGTCATAGGCCCTTAAGGGAGAGAAAGCTGGTGTCCTGCCATGGCTGAAACTCTATGTGGCATCTTAGAGTGATTTATGGAGATAACAGTTTTATGAGCCAACCAGATGATAGGATGGGGGAATCCAGTTACGATGATTATCCTAACTGCATCTGGTTGCCTCCCATTCACACTGAGTGATGGATACCCCACCGATCCTGCACACATCCCCAAATAGTCACCTGCTGCACGACCACCAGTGCCATCCACATTTGTAGGTATGTTTGACTTCAGTTACATGCCTGTATGTTTTTCTTCTCTTTCCCTGGAGCTAGAAATCGTGTTTCTCATACATGTGTCATGAATAGACTAAATGCACAGAAGCTATTTCTAGGATAAAGGATATAGCAATTTTAGTGCACGAGTAAAGAGCACGCTGACCCTTTTGGCCACATCAACCCATGAGGATGGTAATTACCTCCAAAGGTTCACTTTGGGCATAAGAGATAACAGGCCAGTAGCTGAGGATTTGAACAGTGTTTAGAGTCTGGAAAAGAAAGTAGAAGTTAAAATTTCTTCTACTTTTGTCTTTTTAAATGTCTTCTCTTGTAGGTCTGTCCAGCCTGCAGGATTTTCTGTCCTAGCATTGCACTAGAGGATATGACACCATTATCAGGCCAGTTGACAAGAATGCAATCATTATGAAAGTACTATTAATTGTAGTCATAGTGTTACAATGCTAAGAACACATGTAACAGTTTTCTATGCACTTTGCCCATATTAATATATTTAATCCCATGACAACCCTAAGAAGACTGTATATTTATCCATCATTACATCTATCTATGAATGAGGAAACTGGAAAAGGAAGAGTGGATGAATCACTTGAGCTAAGTAAGGAGAGCTGAGAGACCACAGAACTCAAAGTCAATACATTAGACCCCCGGCACTCACCCATTCCGCATTTATGGGTTCCATCTTGATTACTGACCTGAAAGTCCATGATAAAGTACCATTCTGCAGATGCCCAAATGTGGACAGTGCTGACTATGAGACTGACATAGAGGTCACCCAGCTAGTGAGCGGACCCAGTCATCCACCCAGGAGTCACTTCTCAGCACACTTTTTAAATTCTCTTTTTGATCTTTCCTGTATCACTGATTGTGGTCAACCTTCTTGTTCTCTTATTTAAAAAAAATGATCATTGAATATCAGAGAAAATCTTAGTAAGAGACAAAAAGATATTTAACTGTGATGGGAACACACGCATGGGAGGCACAAGACTCTCCCTGGACATAGGAACTAAGAAAAGTCAGAACACACACTAACACTTCCAAACTCTCAAATGTGGGATTTAGCGAAGTTTGCGAGAATTAGTCTTTGGGGCTAGAAAGGGTTGACTGAACAGCCTCAGGAAGAAAAAAAACAAAAATTTGTTGTAAATCATCATGTAGCCTGTGACCAAGACTAGCAGATAAGTACTTGTTTCTGACACGACCATCTAAAAATCAGATACGATTTCTTATCATGATGCTTATAGAACACTGTGAGCAAGTTTCTGAGCCAAACGCAAGAAACAGGTCAGCAGGGCCAGACCTCCCACAGCCATCCATGCAATGAGCCTGGCTCCAACTCTCCTCCCCGTTAGGCTCCATGGAGCTCCCACAATGACAGCCACTGGTTTAGGACTTTGTTTCTGGGAAGTCCCTACTAAAATGCAAAGCAATTGCAGAAAGATAATCAGGCAATCAAGTAGCACGTAACTCGTTTCCATAACTATTTATCAGATTATTTCATCAGAGCTCAGCAGAAAAGGAAATACTAAAGCTCAAGAAAGGTAGGATAGGACAAATCATTGCAGAGCACGGGACACACAGGGAGGGGCATGTGTCCAGGAGCAAGCTGGAGGGGAGATCCCTGGAAGGAGCCTTGGAAGAGGAGGCAGGATGGAAGGGATGAGTGAACTGAAAACAGCACCACTGAGAGAGCACTTCCTCTCTGAATCCTACCGACCTTGGTAAACTTTGTTTATGACGCAGGTAAGACCGAGATGCACCTGAGAGCCTGAATTAAAAGCATCAAACTACAAAGCTGAACTTAATGAAGCAAACTTCTGCCAAAGACCCTAGTGTTTGGTACTCACCCGAGAGCTCGCTGAATGCAAGTTCTGGGTCACAGAGTACATTTTGGCTAACATCAAGACCCCTTCTGCTCTCACTCTCAATTAATCTAAGATGTTGGGTCTGTAAGATCCTTTGTTAGAAATAATTAAATAATAAATGTCTGTAAAGCAGTTTGCATGCTGAGCCTAATAAGAACAAACTCCACAGAAATCCAATTTAAACTCTTACTGCTTCTCTGAGCCAGAATTAAATTGGATTTGTGTTTCTGAACTCTTTGGCACAAGGATCGACCACCACATGGGTAGACTGGCATGGCGACTGCCTTTGGGGCCAGCTGCACAGAAATAGTTTGCCTCAGACACTGGTATTCCCCAACCATGGGCTCAGAAACAAACCAAGGGGCTGACCACTTAAAGATTTCCATAGAGTGTCATGAAATGCTCAGAAATTATGCTCCCAGCAAAAATAAATTTTATTCCCTTCTGTTTCAAAGAGTAATGAACAGAGCCCCCTAAGAGAAGAGAGAGGGTATGCCAAAAGCAAAGAGACAGTCTAGGCTGCCCCAGTCCTGTAAGGATGGGAGGATCATTGTCCGGTTGTACAGTGACACCCACACTGTCTACAGAGCAGAGCCTTCGGAAGACGTGGAACCATGAGCTCAAGGCATCCATGGATTTCATACCTTATTTCCCCTAATTTAGCATCTTCTCCATGTAGATCACATTTCAATTAATCGAATAACAAACTAAAAAACCCTCTTTGTGCTATTAAATGTCAGTGCTGCCTGATAACTAGCAGAATCATGGGCCTTAATGGCTAAGCAGGGTTTAGAAAACAAGTGGGTAATTTAATTTTGCCTTTATGTTATACAGAGTGATGGGAGACAGAAAAAAAATTAAAGTATGTATTTATTAATCCTAAAAATGGGACAAAACCAGTTACTTTCTGGCAAACATAGGGGAAGAATTTGCTCACCTTAGAAGCGTGTTTGATTGACTTGTGGCTCTAAGTGTTTGGCAAGTGAAAAAGTACAACTAAAGAGGATGTCAAAAATGTGAGAAAGATGTCAGAGAGAGAGAGAGGGAGTTAAGGAGAACACGGGGAGATCAGACATTGGAAACACCATAAAAATTTCTTTTTCAGAAAATCTCCAAAACAAAGAGAAGTATCCCGTTTCACTTGTCCTTTGTCAAAAAGGAAGGGAAGCTGGTGTTCAGCTTTGGTGCGTCACTTTTTTTAGGAAAACTTACTGGATTCCCTTTAAGTCAGCATCACTGAGCCCAGACAAATCCCCCACGCGTTACCTGCTTAATTCCTTTGCACAAACCAGATGCAGCAAGTCTCGACCCAGAGAAGGGCAAAATCATTTTCCGTTGTCTACTGATAGTCACATCAAGCAAACAGAACCAGAATTTAAGGCAAGATATTGCTTTATAACTTTTATCATCTATATTTGAGAGTGAATTACTTTTCTTAATCATGTGTGTTTCATAGCATTCAACGGGGAAGGAGGAGCAAGTCCAAATACATATGACACAACTGAGGATTATAAAATACACTTAACAATTTTAGACACAAACCCGCTGCTCAAAGTTTGTTTCTGTGACATCCTTAGGTGAATTATAGAAGATATTCTTGATACATGAGCATTCTTAAATGACTTTTTAGTAATATACACCTGGATTTATTTCCAAGCTATAGAGGACAAGATGGCTTTCTCCCCCAATATCTATTCCACCCACTCCTTTCTCATTTTGTAGCAGCCATGATACTAAATTTTATTGATCTCATCACCAGCTCAAAAGTTTGCCTAAGTCAGTCAGTGACTCTGTGTCTCCTGACACAGATTGACTGAGGAATCCCAGGCATAAGACAGTTGACACAAACTATTATTCCAATGACTTCTGTGCTAGGTTTGGAAGTGCCCTAGTCATGGCATAGCTGAGGACTTTTATGGGGATCTGGGCATCAAGATGTTCTCTCTCTTTCTGGGCAGTGAGGTTTGGGTCTATGAGGATTGAAGAGATGCAGCCATTTTGACACCATGAGGTAAGACAGCCTCTCAGAGCAGAGTCAGAAAACGATCCAGCCCTAGACAAATTCTGGAAACTCTAAATCACACATCCTTAGTTGCTCTACCTCTGAACTGTCCAGTCACTTGAGTCAATAAATTGCCTCTGTTACATAAGCCACTTTGATTGTTTTTTCTCTCAATGGATCATGTAAAGAGTTTTAACAGATACATATATTTAGATAAGTTTCTAATCCCTTTAGGGTAGCTTTTTTCCCCTTCATCTTCCAGTGGAAAAATATTCTCTCTTTAGTGGGCTTGTGAAGGGATGAGGTTTAAGAAGAGTCACTTCTTCATTCACTCATTCATTTATTCATGTGCCCATTCATTCATTCCTTTACTTAATCAATGTTTACTGAGCACATTCCATGTGTGATGGGCACCACCACGTGAGAAAGGTAGCAATGAACAAAAGTAACAAAGTCCCTGATGCCATGCTATTACACAACAAAGCAGGGTGTGGTTACAGAACTTGTCAGGTGTTAATGCTGTGGAGGTAATCAAGGTGCACAGAGAGCACTGAGGAACTATAAAGGAAGGTCTGGGAGGGTCTTGCTGATAAGACAGCATTGGTGTAGAAATGAGAAGGAAATGAGGGGGCCAGCTGGGCAAAGATGAGGTGGAAGGAAAGCATTTCAGGAGGAGATGAAGGCAGCCCAAGTGCTGAGGGGATCTGTGTTGGCCAGCCCACTGATCACCAAGCCTATTGGTTCAACCATATTTTAATCCTCTTCCTCTTCTTTATTCCCAAAGACTTGGCTCATGTCTTCATCAAGATAACTTTCCTGGTGGCAACCATCCCTCAGTGCACTTTCCTCCCTGAGTCTCAGACCTCTACTACAATCTTTCACAGCTTCAAAAACAAGCTGTAACACATGCATGTGCCAAGAGAGTCCCAGGTTAAAGTTGCCTCTTGTCTCTCCATTCCTTCTGGCAATGACTTCCAAAATTATATTGCTCTCAACCCTATCAGTGAAATAATTTTAGCATTTAATTCTCCCATATGGATGATGTACTTGTGTTATTGTACTTGTATGATATAAGCATACATATTTATAAAGTTTTATCAAAAATCAAAACAAAAATAAATGGAGATTAAGAGGTCCAAATTATTATATATATAAAAAAATAAGCTACAAGGATATATTGTACAGCACAGGGTATATAGCCAACATTTTATAATAACTATAAATGGAATATAATTTATAACATTTTTGAGGAGATGGCAGACTCCATAACCCGGCATATGTTCTAGCCCCTTCTAATTCTGACTTTTATCCTGGAATAAAACCAAACCACATGTACTATCTTTGTTTCTTGCCTTTATGCTTTTAAGTTGTTCCTTCCACTTGTCATTTTTCTCTTCATTCTACTTTTGTCTTTAAACTTTTGGAGTCTATTAGCCCACATATATTCCATAAATTATTAAATGACAATTGCACCCCCAGGCTGGGTGAGAATTTGAAGCTTCCACGGGACATTCTTTACTACATATTCTCACCAACTGTTCTATGTCCTGCCCCTGCTGGTTCATGAGTAACTGAAGGTAAAAACTGTGTCTATTTCGTCTATATACCATCATGGCTAGGGTAGCATTGGGGAAAGAAGAGGCACTTACTGAATTTTTCTGGGGTGTGGTAGGGGGAAAGAATGGGTGGATGGATAACTGGATAAAAGACACCACAAAAGGAAATGCAATATGGTAAAGTAAAGGACACAGCGTGGGAGTGGAGCTAGACTGTCTGAGTTCTGGTTCCGGCTCTGTAGCCTTGGCCAAGTGCCTTCATTTCTCCAGGCCTCAGTGGGCTTATCTGTAAAGTAGGGGTCATATCATAAAACCAAGTTCACAGGACTGCTTTCAGGATTAGAGGAGCTAACATAGGAAGACCTCCCAGAGTTAAGTACCACCTTAATAAAATTCAGTTATTCTCCATAGTCAGTAAATGTGAAAGCCCTTCCTTTGGCATTCATGATGGAGAGAAGTTCAGGTATGGAATCTGTCCCTGTTGTGACAAGGTGCTCTGAATTTACCTTTGACTTACCTCCAGGGTGAGCAGAGAGGAATGAGTAAAGACTAATAATATGATGCTCAGAGCTCAGACTGGGCTGTGATTCACACAAGAATGCTGAGGAGGAGGAGCGGGAGGAGTTGAGGTGATATATAGATTGAATGCCTTTTTAAAAAATGTTGACTAGAAGAAAATATTAAGCATTCTTTCATAGTTTGCATAATATGTGCTTGTGAACAGCAAATAATACTTCTGAAAGCCATTTCTACCATCATGTAGCCTGTGTATGTGATTTTGAAATTAGCTTGCCTGCTAAGCTACCTCTTAATACAATGGAGTGTAACAAAACTGAAGGAAGAAGTGCAATGCATTCAATAGATGTTTCTTACAAATAAAGACCTAACGATGCATTTAGCTCATCCTCAAGCCCACATGTTCCAGATTTACATGGTTTGCCTTATTAGTTCCAGCTTGCTTGTTCTTACTTAACAGAGCAAGTCTTCTTAAGTTTTGAGAGATGTGCCCTTAGGGGGATTCACAAGGTTTCTTTCTACCTATTGTATCCCTGATAAAAGTATTTTTTAAAAGAGAGTTTTCATAATATTTGTCATTCCTCTGCTAGATTTTTCTCTGTTTTTCTTTTAAAAAAATAAACTCAGAGTGTTCCTATGCAAGATGAGGCAGTGAGCTTTCCGAGAAAATGTCAGTTTTACAGAGAAAACGCCTCAATTCATTTCTTTGGACCATCTTCAGCCTCTGTCTCACTGCCCTAGAATCCCTGGAAATGCTCAAATAATTGGAGAAAAATGACATGCCAGAATTCATTATCATGACACAACATCTAGACAGTGACTGAATCACAGAAGCAACAGGAAAATTCCACATTCATCTCTGCAGTGAATGAGGGGCCTCGGGCTCTGTAACGACATGGCAACCCTCTTGCCCCGAGGTCTCCAGCTGTAATTTCACACAAAGTAGGAGGCAACCATCCACCATTCCAGTGCAGCAGCTGCTCTGTGGTTCAGGTATAGCCACATATGGTCCAAGTCAAATGCTTGGTAAGTAAGCCATTTCCATCCCAAGAGCACTATAGCCCCACCTATAGACAAGGAGGGCATCCAGGGTGGGATTCCCAGAAGAAATCCAGGGTCTCCCATGACTGCATGCTGACCTCCTTCCTTCTCACCCTTCTTAGCCAGACAGGACTAAAACATCCCAGGTTGGGCATGTAGGTCTGTGGCCAGAAGAGCAGGCCCTTTTGACCTCCAGCCAAACGTGGGCTTTCAAGAGTCAGGCATGGGAAACATGATAGCAAGGACAGAGTTTACTTAAAAACAACAAAATAAGACCTAAACTTCTCTCCAGCTCAAAGACAACCACGTGTTTTGAGTCACTAAGAGGCACTTTAAACAGAATTGTGTTGGAAAAAGTGGAGACAAAAGCATCAGAGGCTAAGTGGTTCTTGAACTGGAAAGAGCCAGTGATAAGGATGAACTGTGGAGTCATGTTCTGGATGCACTTGGGAAAATTACTGAACCCCTCTAAGCCGGATTACCCTGTCTCTCAAATGGGTTCAATTATGAGAACTGAATGCACAAATTGTTATGAAAATAAAATACTCAGTAGAATATACAGTGAAGAAAGGCAAATTTTCAACAGAAACTATTATGGTTGTCAGCAGTATTAGGACCACGGAGCATTTATGTAGGAAAAGAGAAGGAGGAGGCTACAGGGTGAAATGAGGAGACGGCGGTGATGCAGGCACCGTTTAGCGTCTGACTGACAGTTGCTAGCATCCTCCCTGGATTTTGGGAATGAGAACAAAAAGGAAGAGACTTCAACTTCAACCCTAGCTTTACAGTCCAGCAAGGATCCCCTGAAAGGGACTTGGAGGTCAGTTCTATTACTGAGTGTGTGTGGGAGGTTTAGATGCTTTGGGGGCAAATGTACTGTCATTAGACCGGGTTCCCATCTTAACTCCGTAATCTGTTAGCCATGTGACTTTGGAAGAGTTACTTTCCCTCTGCGAAATTCCATGGGGACCTAGCAGAAAGGGCTAGCTCCTGTCCTCCTTAGAAACACACTCCTACAGTTGATTTAGGTAAGCACACTGCTGCCCTGGTTATTTTTGCCAGCTTCTCTCATGAGCAGGAATAGTATGTGTCTGTATTCTGACCAATGAGACATAATCCAACGTGTTGTAAAGACCGTCATGAAACTTCTTCAAGGGAACAAGGCGTTACCTTTTTTATTCCTTCCTCCACCCTCTTGCCTAGAACCAGAACTGAAGGCTTGGACCCCCAGCTGTCATGTTGGACACGAAGAAGGCAGAGCAGGTAACAACGAGAACCCCCATGAGGTCCTGAAATTCTTCTATGTGAAAGAAACACAAATCTGTAACTTTTTTAAGCCACTACTATTGAGATGTTCTGCCTCATGCAGCCAAACTTAAGTTCTAACTAAGGCAAATATAATAATGGTGTGTATCCAATAAAGGTTTTGCTCTGATTTGATAGGCCAAGCCAGGTAAGGGGCTAGCACACAGTGTATCTTCAGATTTTCATAAATCCATTCACTCCTTAAATACTTATCATAGACACTCAATTCCAAACCATCTCCTTGGCTCTGAAAACAATGGTGAATAAAACTGTAAGGTTTGGGCCATTAAGGGAGAACGCCTCAGGGAAGAGACAGATGATAAACAGGCAGCGAAATAAGTCAATCTGACAGAGAATGATACACCATAGAAGAAAATTAATGGAGTGATGGTGTGGAAAGTAACGGGATGAGAGAAGGCACTTGACAGCAGTCAAAGGTGGTCTCTTTAAGGAAGCGACATTTCAACTGACATCACAGTAACAAGAAGAGTGTCAGATACAGATGTTGGAGGAGCTGTTGTCCAGGGGGAGGAAACCGCACATCGGAGGGCACTGGAGCAGGAAGATGCTCAGTAAGGGATCACAAGAAGCTCTCCTGGCTGAGCCTGGAGAACGAGGTTGAGGGCAGGGGGTGAGATAGGTGGGCACAGGCCAGATCATGGAAGATACTGAACAATTAGAGAGGTACCCATATGCAGGCATGCGGGGAGGAGGAACTGTAAAATCCAGGTCGCCCCCAATCTGTGATATGTAGAAACAAGCACCATCACATGTTTCTGTGCTTATTTCTCACAATGTTGAGAATCTTCTCTGCTTGAAACCAGGTGGATAAATATCCCAACTAGACGTTCTGTTGATGACAAAGTGTTACTCGTTTGTACACGTCCACGCACAGCTGGATCCGATGAGGAGGTCCCTGTCCTTCGAGGTCCATCTGTTGATGGATGTCTGAAGCAATGAGTTGAAATGAAAGCCATGTCTCGTGCTGTGAGCCCAAACAGCATGCCATGCGTGTGCCTGTGTGTGTGGGGAAGGGTACAAGGTGCTTCCGAGAGGAAAGTGACATCTAAACAGAACACACACGCAGAGGAGAGTAGTTGCTCTGGGGAGAAATGTTCTGGCACAGAGAGAAATGTTTGCATTTTTGTGTTTTGTGTTGTGCGTGTGTGTGTGTGTGTGTATGTGTGTGTGTGGCAGGAACCCAGGCACGTAATCCCCGCCTCCCTTCCCCCTTTAGTTTACTCTAACTACAAATCAGAGAGAAAAGCAACTTTATGATGTGAGATTTTGCTTTACTGCAGGGGGAACGGGCACAGACATCCCTTGCCTGGGGAAATTGATGCTGTGCCGTTAAATGGACACTCACAGAAGGTTGACTCTGCAAACCACCTAACAGGCGAAGTTAAAGAAGAGTGAGAATGGGAAAGGTTGTTGGGATCGATTCCAGACCTGCTTGCTTTATGACGCTTGTAATTGTTTGTTCAGGGGTTCCTGTATGGATTGTTTTTCTGCGATACGATCTCTCCTTTCTGAAATAAATGAGGACAGAATGTTGAACTATTGCCACGTCCCCTCCACTGTCCAGAAATGAGCTGCACTGATTTCAAAGCTTCTATTATTTTATGGCTCGAGTGATCACCAGATACGGAATCTTTTGTGAGCTTGGGGAAGCTTGCCTTTTTACCTTCCCACAAATACTCAGCAGACAGGAAGGCAAACAGGCTTTCCAAAGTTGTCTCTGAATGCTTAGGGCTTCTTATGCCCCAAAGGCGGTTTGCAGCAAAGCCACCTTCAGTCCACTTAGAAAAGGAGGGAACTTTGGAAGATACAGATGCAGATGCAGACATAGACATATTTTTATCCGTTAGAGTGAGTCCTACTATTTAGTGGCTCATGATGATTTTAAAACAATTTTCTAAAGGATTTTTAATACAGAAAGTATACTTGGAAGAAATTTTCATTTGGCAATGGCTGGGGCTATCTTTGGTTAGGAGACAAAAGAAATCTCTTTGGCAGTATACTTTTTTTTTTTAACTGAAGCACTGTTAACAGTATGTTAATTTCTGGCTTACAGCACGATGTCCCAGTCATGAATATACATGCTTATGCTCGTTTTCATATTATTTTGCATTGAAGGTTATTCCAAGATATTGAACATAGTTCCCTGTGCTATACAGCAGAAACTTTTAAAAAATCTGTTTTATACATATGTGCATGTGTGTGTGTGTGCGCGTGTGTGTGTGTGTGTGTGTGTGTATGTATATATAAAAATAAATAAATAAATAAATGGTGGCTCTTTAGCAGTATAATTAAACTAAAATATGATATACCTTTTCCTCTATCCAGGTTAACAATTTCTTCACTGGAATTAACTCCAAAATAAATCAGTCTCTTGGGAAAAGGCAAAGCAGTGTTGAGAGGTTTGTCAGAAGGAAAAAAAGAGACCTTATCAACACGCACTGCCAGAGTCTTTATTTTCTGTTTGCTCATCTGCCCATGAACCACAGCCCCCTTGTATGATATATCTGATTCCATAAAGGGCAAGAGATCATGGCTCTCTGGGTGATGAGGAGACACGCAAGTTTAGTGAAGATCACGAAGGCCCCAGAAACTCAGCAAGGCAGGAGCTCCCCCAACCCTGTGTCGCTCCCCACATTCCCTCCATGAACCTGCACGATTCATTGCCAGCTGGCTTTGCTGCATCTGTTGTTTTAATGGCAACACATCCTGCTCTGTTTGCCTCGAAACAACCTGAGAGCCCAAGGGCTTAGATGCCAGAGTGGAAGTCTCAGAGACTCACAGCGTACAAGAGAAGGAACACATGAGACAAAAGGAAGAATGAGTCAAGAGTAAGCATGGTGACCGAGGGAGCGTGCCTTGTAACCAGAGTCATCGGATTCTTACTGAAGTGGAAGTGGGGCCCCTACAAGCTCCCGCCATCAGCAACTTCAGCAGATTACGCCATCTTCAATACGCATGCTCACATGTAAGGTAATGGCAACATGTTTGAGCGGGCAGGTCATCCTGCCCGGCGGCCTGAAGGAAACCAGGCAAATCTGTACTGTGAGACTAAAGCGAAGCTTAAAGAGCAACTTCTGGGACGTGCACGTGCAGGTAGGGGTGGTGTGATCTCAGGATGGCATCTGTCCCTCGAACACATGCTTAGGATGGGGGCAGCCTGCGAGGGAGAGGGAGAGGGGCCACAGAGCTGGAAAGACCTGGGCAGGGCCGCCTCACAGCCTGTGTCATGGCTGGTAGGACAAAGGCACTGGGAGCCTCTGGGGCTGCTGTGGTGGCAGGACAGGCCTGCAGGGTGGGGGACACTGTGGATCATCCTCCTGGGAGCAGAGAAGTCATCCAGGAATCCAGTTTGGCTGCCCTCCCTCCTACCTCTCAACTCCGTCCCAGCTTCTGTGTACACATCTCCCATCTCAGCTCACTCTCCACCTCTCTCTGCCTTCTCAGCATCCTCCTCCTCCTCCTCCCTGCCTCCTTCCCTCTCCCCCTCACACTCATCATTTCTGTCTCTTATTACAGCATCTGTATCTGATGCTCTCTCTGTCTCTCCCACCATTTCTTTTTTCTTTCTCTCTCCCTGTGTCTCTATCACCATTTCCCTCTTTTGTCTACTCTTTCTCTGTCTCTGTCTCTCACCACTTCCCTCTCTCTCTGTCTGTCTCTCTATCACCATTTCTCTCTTTTTATCTCTCTCCTCCCCCTCTTCCCTCACTGTCTCTCCAGCACACCGGTGGTGCAGGGAAGGACCTTGAGGTTCCACTGAGCAAGCAAGGCTGAAGGGCATCACCCCAGGGGTCGCCATTGATGGAGGGGAGCCTGGCCTCAGACACCCCAACCTGGCTGGGGCAGGTGTCCTGTGAGTGAGGAGGATCCGCTCAGGGAGGCTCAGATCCATGGCTGGCTTCACGGGACTGAGTATCTTGGCAGCATCTCCTCAGACGCTCCATTAAGGTCAGAGTCTTCCTACACTGGGGTGCGGAGGGTAGAGAGTGGGGACCCTGGACCGTCTCAAGACACAGGTGACTTTAAATTGCAGAGAAAAGAACCTGATGATGCCTCATCTAACCACCTTCTCACAGGACCCTGAAATTTTCTAGGATTAAGTGATCCAAATTGTGAGCCGCTCTGGTTATGAATTCTTCACTCTGTCCCAAACCCTCCCCACCATCTCGTTTTCCTCAGAAATACAGTCCTTGCATGTAATTCAAATCCCTATCAGATTTGTTCTTTATTGTATTTTTCATTATTCAAAATTCAGCACCACCTCAGCTCCTCTGCTGTGGGCGATTTCCTTCAAAGTCACGGCATCTCAGAGTGAGCTCCTTCATGTCAGTGCCCCTGCCATGGTGCCCAGGATCCATCTAGAACACAGCCAGAGATAAGCCCCACCCCCGCCTGAATGTCTTTAATTCCGAATGTCTTTCACCGGTGCCTTTTAGAAAGCATTTGTCTGGGGCCTTTTGGGAAATGACAGTGACACACCCAAACCACCGAGATCTTCAGCCAGCTGTCTGCTCACATCCTGCTGACCTGACGGCATTTCATCTGGGGCTTTGCTGGAGCTGAGAATTTCCGAGTCATCATCAAAATGTCCCTCTCGCTGGCCCGTAATTCATATGCTCTTTGCCAGCTCCTGAACCATGAAAAGGTAACCCCCTGGCCCCTTTGCCCCTGACAGCATGCTATTGTCTGCCATGTAATTATCAGCTCCTAAGTGGAATTCAGATTCTGTAATGTTCTACTGTCATACGAATTCAGTAGCACTGGGCCATGGTGGTTATTGTTTGTTATCTGGATTTGTCAAAAGAGGAATCCGGGCACTTAATTAAGTGCCTGGAGGCCCCTCGGCAAGTCAGTGCCCAAGGCAAAGACAGGCCAGTGCCCGCAGCCCTGACCCACGCTGCCCCTCCCCATGACTGTGGGCCTTGTCTAATGGCCTGGAATTCTTTTCTGATGCATGCAGGAATCATGCCCTGTGACTTTCACTCTCTGTAAGTATTTTTAGCCTTTAAAAAGTAACGATTTCTCTCCCATTCCAAGCCCTCTTATATTTGATACGGTTGGGGGAATGCTGTGCCCTGTTAGGGGTGAGGAAAGAAGCAACTGGTTTCCATTTCTGTTAGGATATATCTGCTTCTCCCTCTCCTGGAGGGAACGGAGGCACACAGAGGGTTGGCAAGAGGGAGGGAGGTAAGAGAGCCTGAAGCTGCCATGTTTCTGTGTGGAGCGCAGCTCCGTTCCCCCAATCCCGAGGCTTTCTTCACGCCAGAGCCAAATTCTTCGTGCTTGTTTCATAGCCAGAATGCATGGCTCGTTCCAAGGGAGCTCGGTTAGAGCACGTGCTTTACCTCAAATGACACAAACCTAATTAAAATATATATATATATCTGGGCCTTCCCATGATTTCCCTCTCACTAAAGGAGTTTATAGCCCACAGCACGGCCTTTAATTAAACTGGGACATAATATACCCAACAGGGAAACAGCCAAAGGTAAGCCAAGTCTTACATAAAAATATCATAACTTATTAGGCAAAGGCAGAAAGACAAGCAATAATCAATTTCTGGTTTAGAATTTTAAAAAATATAAATGAATGAATCTCTTGAGTGATTTGAAGTTCAAATGCCCCAGAACGTCAGATCCCTAATCCTTCCTTCGGTTGTGGAGAGACGGAGCAGGTCACAGGAAGCGGCCGACCCCTGGGCCCCGTGGTCTCCATTTTCCCTTTAATGTTCTCCAGTGTGGTGCGTCTGCCTTACGTCCCTGTTTTCAGAAGTGCAGTAACTGCTTGAACATTTTGAGATGAGGACCTTGAGAAAGTTAGACTCTCTCCTAAGGATTGGGAAAGCCAGCCTGAGACAACCCATGTGCCAGGCCAAACGGTGCCCAAAGTCTGCGGCTGGGTCCCTGTTCTCCTGGTTCTTTAGAGTGAAGGTCTGAGGGCACTGCCTCCCTCTGAACTGTGTGGGAACTGCAAGGTCAATCACCACAGGGCCAATGAGAAAAAGTACATCAATCCGCTTTACAGGAATGAAATATCTGATTTCACGCTTACCCCTATGAGGTGGGCACTATTCCTTCTCCCTTTTTACAGATGGAGGAACTGATGCATAGAGTTAAAATAGCATAGCAAGTCAATGGCATGGCTAGGATTTAAATCAAAACTAGCTACCTCTGGAGCCATGAGTTAGGAAAAGGGGCAGCCCTTCTCCCGGGAGCACACCATGCACGTTCCAGAGGGAAGGCATCTCCACACGAGCTGAATCCCGTCTGCAGCATCCTTCTTTAACACCCAGCAGCCCCTCCCACAGGACCCCAGCAGTGACGCTGCTTCCTGGAGTTGCCTCATTCTTTCCAGACAATTCTTCCTAGAAAACCCCATACCTCTCTGTAACGTCCACTCAAGTTTTAGTTCTCAGCCTTCTACGCCTTCCATGCAACAGTGCCCTCCCTCCTGCTTGGCCCCTGGACTCCTACCTCCAGCCTGTCACCTGAGCATCCTGGGACCCCCATGTTGAATCTGCTGCAGGCTAATCACGGTCCCACTGACCTCTGAAAAGGGCGATGCTCTTGGCCCTGGCGATTATTCTCCAGAGTCTTGGTTAATCATGGGAAGCTGGAGTACCTCCTGCTCTACTGCCCTCCCACTGTCTTGTCTTTTATTTTAAATTAGGCCAAAAAATGCTGACAGACTCAGCCAAAGGATGCACTTGGTCTTTTCAGAGTCTGCTTCTGCAAGATTTAGAAATAGAAAAAAAAACTTTCTGAAAAAACATCAACAACATCAAGGGAATATGGAATGTGAAACCCAACCCGTGAAGGCAATGATTTTCCTTTCCGTGTTGTGATGAAGAATTCAAAAAAATAATAATAAAAAAGGATGAATGCAATGGGCTAACACCCTCCGAGTCTACCCCTGTGTGTCCGGAGCACCGTGGTGGCAGTGTTGGCTCAGGTGAGCTTGCTGCGTTGATGTAGCTATTTCAGTACGTGGTCAAGGCTGCACATGTTCCCTCTGGCTCACCGACTGCATGTTCTTTTAAGTCAATGACATGACGGATCTTATATTAGGCTTTGTAAATCGTCCCAGCTCTGGGACATTTCTACAAATTTTAATAGAAACAGACCCATTGAAATTTCTGTCCTGTGCCTACTAGCTTTGCAGAGGGACCCAAATTCAAACACTGACTCTGCCCTTTAACTAGCTTTGTGACCCTGTACAAGTTACCCAATCTCACTGAGGCTCCAGTTGTCAGGCATTTAGTAGATATGTGATAAACTGTAGCTTTCTTGGTTTCTGTGGTTGCTACCACTTATTTTGTATTCGTCAAGGTTGGTTGCAGGCAATTGGTAACCCAGTTATTTCAAGTAGAGTGGTATTCAGGGCAGGAGATTAGTTCCTTGCACGATTCCTAGAAGGGGTCAGGAGACAGGGCCACAAAACTCTAGCCGCTGTAACAGGTCAGGAAGCTACTGTAGTTAAGGCCACCACTGTTTCTGAACAACCATGAGGCCGAGTCTAACAGCCCCAACCACCTCAAAACACTCATTTCCGTGCACACCCTCACCAGCAGGAACCGTAACAAGACAATGACCTGGTATTAGGGCCTTTCAGGCCCCATGCAGATGTGTCTCATCGGCAGAACAATTTGCACCAAGAACCCTAGAGCTTCAAAGGCATCTGGAAAGCTGGATTTTTACTCTCCAGTCCCCATGTCACCGTAAGTCTCAAGGAAAAAGATGGGAATGGATGCTGAGTGCTAAGTGACAAAATTCATCACATTACTTCTGATTGTCACCTCTACCATCTCCACCATCAACAGAGCATGACCTTGATACCATCATCACAGCCATGGAGCAGCTTGGCACAGAGTTCACAGCAATTTTAACACCTGTTAGTTAACTGATTCGGGTTTCTGACACTGTAACCTGTTACTATTCAAAAAAACTTTGTTTGTTGGACACTAATTGGACCACATGGGATCAGACATACAGCTTTTCTGGTTAACATCTTAATTCAAATGACAGAGATTATCAGCCCTGAGTACAGAGTCACTTCCAGAACCGAAGCAAACATATGGGATCAGACAAGAAAAGTTTTATGAATAATAAAAATTTTCCGATTAAGCAAATTGTTTGGTACTCAAATAAAAATTCAAACAGGAAATTGACCCCGACATCTGTTCTTTATCATAAACACATGGAATCATACACTATGAACTTCCAATTACGCACTCCAATACCGTATTATGTCAAATCGGTAGATCACAGGTAAAGCAGAAACACAAGTCATTCAAACTGCTATTTTATCTTCTCTAACGTGTCCAGTGAACTAGGAAATGCACGAATGCCATTTCACGTGTCTGCTGATCCTTTGTTCTCTCTGCTCCTTGATTGTCCCAAAAAACAATCCATCAGTGATAGGCAACCAGAGAAGGAAAAAAAAATTGTAGTAGACATTAAGTTGGAGAAAGATGAAGAATACAGGTCCATGGTACAGAGAGGCTGAGGGGCATGAGCAGCCGAAGCAAATCCTTTGAGTTTAATGAACAGGAGCAATATTATTGAACTCTGACTCCTTGGACGTGTTAACAGAATGAGACGCTTTCTTACAATAGATTCACGTAAAATCATGGATAGAGTAAATACTCCTAAGCCATTTGCATGTAGACAAACATCTAATTGTATTTTGCTACACAAAGTAATAAGAAGTAAACATTCATTTAAAATACTATTAACTTAATTATGGTAATGGATTCAGTGTAAATCCGGAAAATTATAGGCTGATAATATTAGCTTGTTCTGTTTTAAAATAACATGTTGACTATTAATAGCAATGCAGTCTTAGTAATAACTAGCTCCTGACAGAGGGATGGTAAATACACGTGAAGTTATCCAGAGGAATTCAAGGGGTGCTGCTACATGACTAATGAGACTTGTCATGGATGAAACAGCTCTACGTTACTAAAAGTGAATTAATTGAAATGCTTGTTGTCTGTTAATACTTCCCTTTAAGATAAAAGCCAAGTCAAAGAAAAAGATGACACTTTGGAATCTTGAATGGCATTTTGAGTCCCGGGAATAAACTTTGTTACTCCTCCCACCCCTCCTTGTCACACTAGTGTGGTCCCACGGTGACATCCAAGAGCAATGTGCACCTGGCATCGCTATTTAAATCTCCATTGGAGAGCGGTTGTTTTCTTACTCGTGGTATTTACCTGAGGGTCCAGTTTTGAGAATGCGGCAAATTGAGGTAAACAGTGACTCTTGTAGGTGGTGTTGGCTCACTTTTTTTCCCTTTAAGTATAATTTTAAAGTCAAAGAAACTAGTCATCTTCATTTCAGTGCATTCATACTTTTCCCAATGCAAGAAGGAGACTAAATTATAGGAGTGTAATGTCCATAAAGATCATCAGTGATATGTGAGTTAGAAACTACAGAGTAAATTGAAAGTAAGATCAATGGTTGAGTCATTCTCGTCTTCAAAACTTGCATTCATTCAAAGTTACAGGGGCTTCTTTAGGTGAGTTGGTAGGTATGGATATGGGGAAATGGATGAAAGAAAGAAAGGATGGAAGGAAGGAAGGAAGACAAGAAGGCTAAATAACTCTGTTGATTTATGTAGGACCATTGCTAAGACAATCCACATTCACGCATGTTGATTACACTCATGAAAACTCAAGTTATTAAGACAATACAGAAAATCCTTCACAAATGAGCTCTTTCCTACAACCCATGTTCTGCATGTGTCTCCTAGTCTCAGGTTTCAGAAATACCAATCATTTGTTATTATGTAATGTGAAGATTCCTTTTTAAAACATTCTCTGGTCCCACTTTTCTTTTTCTGTGTGTTTCTCTGCTTTGGACCAATTTCTCATTTGGGGGATATCACGCTGCTTTGTATTCAGTTGAGTTGTGGTTGTTTTGCACTCATTTGTCCAACTAACTGATCCTTCAGCACTAAACTGTGATTTCCACAGGAGCAGGGATAGACAAACTGAATGGACACACTCAGTTATTTACTGTTGACCTTTTAAACAGACTTGCCTACTGGAGTCTTTTGAATAGGCCAGGCTCTTAAAAATTCCCATGCCCAGATCACCCTCTAGACCAATGAAATCGCAATGTCTGGAGCTGGGCGCTGGACATTAGTAGCTTTAAAAGATCTCCCGGTGACTCCAATGTACAGCAAAGTTTGGTAACCAACTTGGCTTGGTTACCTAGCTTCTCCTAGTGCTTTGTGTCAAAAGAGTAAAAGGGACATATCCCTAAGCAAGTCTTGCCCTCCCAGATATACTTTAAATGGGGAATTCAGAGTAAAATGGTGCAAGGTGGAGAAATTTAAGAGTTTCCCTACTTCTTAACTCTTACCAGTGGCCCTAAATCCAGGTTCTGGATAATGACCTTCTCTGTTCTCTTGTGCTGGTTCTTATAATATGTCTCTGGGAATTTAAACAAAACTGGAAGGATGTTTGGGATTATACATCATCTTCCTCGATGAAAAAATATATATAATCATTTGATAACATACTTGATTTTGTTTATAAAGAAATAATCAATGACACTCAATTCTGGTCCTAATACTTAGTTCTTGCGTGTCAATAGCTGAACACAGACTCATATTCGTTAGCCTGTTGAAACATGCAGACGTGATTTTTTTTTCCCTTAACTGAAGTGTCTCATAAGAATACCTCATGGAGCCGAAAAGCACCGAGCCATTCCTCTGCCAGCACTTGGCAGCACCTCTCTTCCCTCTTGCAAGTGAATGGAGATGTCTTCACATAGCACATCCTTCCCATGTGGTTAGTTTGGGACTCTCAAAACAGTGAATCAGAGTTTGGCCCTAAGTACAGTTTTACTCAGTAAACCAATTTTTAGTTATATAAACAGAAAGCCAGGTCTCCCTCTAAATATCCTTTTTTATTTTTATTTTTTGTGTGGAATTCGCAGCCATCTCCATGATGATCTGTGGAGCAGATGCCTCTGTTCCACAGATGAGTCTCTCCCTGGATAAACTTGAAGTTCTGTTGGAACTGACTGTTTTGTGTCCCCTCTTTAAACTCCCTGCCCCAGTTTGGATCCTCCAGCTCAGTTGGTGGTTTCAATCTAAGGCTGAGAAAGAATCTATCTATGCACATAGCATCCTGCCCCTGAGCTGAGAACAGAGTTGAGGGTTATTCAAAAAGAGTTGAAAAAAGACCACTATCTCCCTTGCATTTCACGCATGGCCAAAGGGCAGCTACATTTGCTATTGATGCTTTTCTTGAACATTAAACTCACTTGCAGAATGTATCCTCGAGTCCCCATTAGGAGAGTTATGCAACCTGAATCCTTAATGGACTTAATCAGCAGGGTAACATGACATTTCCCTAGTCTGTGCCAAGTACAAGGCAGAGTACAAAAACGTATTAGAGACATCTCTGCCCTTGAGGATTTCACAATCTAGTTGTAGAGATGAGATGGTCACAAAAACTGCTGTAATGTATGACATGTCTACTAAAGGGATTATTCAAGCCAGGGCTCATTTGTTTGCAAGGAAGAGACACACACTCAAAGTTGCTCATTTCAATGCAGAACTTTTCTGCAGAAAATCCAAGGAAAGTTAAATCAGCAGCTTCCAGGAAGGGTGTACAAAGACAGCAGAGAAGTCTTGTCTTACCTCTTGCTATTCCTGTTCATTGATTCATTTATCCTCTCTTGCCTGGTTTCCTCTAAATCTGCACTCAGAGGATAACTATGTAATGCATCTTTATATTAGGTAACTTACATAGGATAACCCAGTTAATTCCATATTTGAAAATATCTTCAAAGGATAGATACTGTTATCACCTCTATCATAGTCCTTGTCATCATCACCATCACCACTGTGAGCTGGCTTCCACATCAAGTGGTTTCCCTGTGTTACCTAACCTTACCACAGCCCTGGGAAAAAAGAAGGAAAATAAAAGGGTGGGAGCAAGAAGTTTATAGAAGAAAAGTAAATAGTTTAACTTTTCCTATGTTACAAAATCACTTTGAAGCATTCATTCCCTCGGGGTCATGTGTAGAGATGGCAGCTTTGTTCTGAAATGTGAGGAGACCTCTTCTACTACATCTATGTCCACGGGTACAGATCACATTCTCTTTGACTTCCCTACAGCTGACCCCAAGTTTACTCTTACTTAGAAAGAAAATATATTGGATAAAGTTTAATTAAATCTGAAGATTCTTGAAATATCCAAATTCAAAGGTTTTTACCTGAAAGTTTTTTTTTTTTTTTAACATGGAGTTGTAGTGTGATGGACATTGAGATTATTGGTCCTACATGGAAACAGACACAGCAAAAGTGAGGGAATGTCATTTGGCTTTAAGATGTGGGAAAGACCACCAATAAGATGTCAGGAGAGGTCTGTTTGAATCATGTATCTCAAAGCTTCACTAGAGCTTTGAGAGAGAGAGTCCATACATCCCTGCGGAATAAGAGAAGACTTACATGGAATAATCATACAGGTGCTTCCCAAAATCTATCAGGAAAGCATAAAGAGTTACCTATGCAGAGAATGATGGACAGGAGAGAATTAAAGTGTGGGTCAATCTGTATCAGAACAATCCCTTCAAAAGAGCTGAGATGGCTAAAATTACTAGGACTTGATAATACCAGATAATGTGGAACAACTGAAACTTTCCTTCACTGCTGGCAAGAATGGAAATTTGTACAAATAGTGTGGAAAACTGTTAATGCTGAAATAAGCATACGCTATGACCCAGCAATCCTCCTGCTAGGTAGGTATTCAACAAAAATGTGGACGTATTTCACACAAAGACATACACAGGAACATTCATGCCAGCATTGTTCGTTAAAGTTAAAACCAGAAATTGCCCAAATATCCATTAATAGTATGATGGACAATTAAATTGTGGAGTCATCACACAAAGTGATACTATGCTGCAGTGAAGAATGAACCACAACTACACATAACAACATGGATGCATCTCACAAACAGAACGTGAAGCCAAAGAAGCCAGACACAAAAGAGTCTACGTTGTATGATTCCACTTTATAAAGTCCCAAAATTGGCAAATGCAATCCACCGATGGCTTGGGGCACCTTTGCTGAAGATGCCACATGTAGGGCTCTGCTGGACAGCCCAGTTGAGCCCAGACTTGCAGGCATCCTCGTGAGGGGCCATGCATAGGAGTGAAGCCATCCTCCTCCTTCTGAACCAGCCCTCTGCCAGCTGAACCCCACTGCGTGACCTCTGTCGGCGTCTTCTATGGTAGAAGACTGGCCCAACCAGGCCTGTCCAAGTTTTTGCCCATCCACCAGCATTGAAATCTTGTTTTTTCACACTTGTTCATTTCCCTTCACACTTCAGTGGAGACAAGGTGCTTGTGGTTAAGAACTTGGGTGTTGGAGTCAGACATCCTGGGTTCAAAGTCCTACTCAGTAAATGACTAACCATGTGGCCTCTGGCTAGTTACACAACTGCTCGAAATTTCAGTTTGCTCATGTGCAAAATGGGGATAAAGCCTAACCTATTTATTTGGTTGATACATGGCTTAAATGAATATGTAAATAAAAGTCCAATATCTTAAGGAATTAGGAAATTGATGAAGGCCATTTTCTGATAAGTGCTTAGTCCATTGAAAGTACAAAAGACACAAACCCCATTAATCAGAATTGTCCCTGTAAATTATACCCCTACCATCTCCATCCTTCCTTCCAAGTCTGCTACCACCATCCAGTTAAGTCACTCAGGATTTCTCATATGCCTCTGCAATGACCGTCAAACTCACCTTTCCACATTTGCCCCTCTCCTTGGCATCATACATCTTACAATCTAATCTTCCTAAAACAAAACTTTAAACTCAGCATTGAAGGCCTTCGATGGCGTTTCTTCTCTGATCTTTTCTGTTAGCTCTTTGCCCGCACTGTAGTTTTCCACCTAAAAGGAAGCCTTGCTGCTTCCCTGAACGTGACCAGAATCACTGCACCTGCCACTGTCTGCCCCAAATGCCTTTCCGCTGATCTCTACCTATTAGTATTCTGTCTACCCTTAAAGAGCATTTCAAATCTCAGCCTATCAACGAACCCTTTGCTAATTCTTTCCTTGTTTTCTTGTTTCTATTAACCTCCTCCTCTCTCTCCCTTCCTTCCACCGACCTCCCTCATTCCCATGAAAACTCCAGGGCAATGACTCTGAATCTCCTTTGCGACAATTACCCTAAACAACTACGTACATACAACAGTCATTTGTAATTTTCTGAACCTCTCTAATACAATATAAAACCCTTTCGCTCTTGCATCTAGTGGACATTTAATAAATATTTGTTGAATCGCACCAAAAGGCTAGAAGTGAACAGAGTTTACTGGTAAAAGAGGCAGGGCCTTGTCACGAGTATGCACATCAAACAAAATTTCTGTGTGTCTAATCCATTTTGAAAATTCTTTGCATTTAAACTGATGAGAAATCACTTCTATTTTTATAAACCTCTAAGAAAAGATATTTCACTGCTTCTTTCGGTAACACATTCCAGTGTGTAATAAACTCTAATGTCAGAATAATCCTATTTCCCTCTAACCTAAATCCTTCATGTTGCAGACAGAACTATTCCTCATGGATTTTGCCAAGTGAAGGTAAAGAAATAACGGAGCGGTCACTCAGAATTGTCTGCCAATTTCCCCTTTGCAATTAAGTGTTCCTTCCTCCAGCTATATGGTTAATGCAGGTGCATGGTAATATCACCGTCAATCACTGGTCCAAGGCCACTGGCCCAAGGGCTGGTGCTGGATCCAGGCTGGGCCAATAAGTCCCTTCCCCGAGATTTTCTCTTCCCTGAGATCATCAAGACAACTTGCCATGAGCCTTTTACCAGTGGCCAAGGATATCTGATATAAGTTTCACAAGCTGCTAGTTGCCAATGCTCAATGCCACGGGCAGAAAGGCAGGATGAGGAGAGAGAAGAAAATCTGCATATAAGAGCTGGAGAGAGAATCTAGGCAGAGTCCAGGAGCCTCGTTCCAACCACTCCCGAGACCTCCTGCAGCCTGAATTTCTGAGGCGCAGTTGCTCACCTCTTTCTTGGATCCCACCAGCCATAAAGGTATATGTCAGCCTTGACTGGTTCTGGTGTTTCTGCCTGCAACCAAAAAACTTCTTACCAAGCCATTCTCTATCTTGTATATGCTTTAATCAATCAGCAAATGCTTTTATATCATAATGGATTTAAATGGTAAAAACATTATACCAAGCCATTTCTTATCTTGTTCTTTGCCAAGATAAATTAACTCAGCCTTTTCCAAGATAAAGTAACTCAGTCTCCTTTACTGTTATAGAAATAATTAGCTTTCCATCTCCTTACATTGCCATGGACCTCTGCATAGCCCTCTTCATCTCTTCTGCAATATCCTGGAGTGAACACCTACATGCAGGAGGTGTCTGAATGCCACGGAGCCTACCAACAGCCTCCCCTGCTCCACACATTCTGTGCCACGGGTGCATCCCTCAGTTACAGGGCTTCTTAATTTCCTCATTTCATAGGCATTTTGTGGTCCTCTCTGCACTTTGCATTTTTCACTTTCCCTCTTTCTTTCCTTCTTTGTGGGGTTTGAACAAAATAGTGTAAGCCAAGGTATAAAAGTTCTATTTCTTAGATTCAGCTACTGCTGATATGACATCCCATATGTTTGAATGGAGAGAGAGAAAAAAAAAAAAAAAGAAAAGGAGATGAGAGTCAAAGTCACAAGCCACCAGATGTAGAAATTACCAACCAAGGAAGCTTTTAGGAAGGAGGATAAAACACTAGGACTTACTTAGAACAAAGATGTGAAAGAAAGAACCAATCCACGGACTGCAGGAATCTGGCTCTATAAGGTTATAATTTCTATTTCTGCTACGTTTAGGGGAAAATACTTAACTGGTGGTGTCCAACGCTTAATATGAAAATGTATTATGTAATAATGTTCTGTAACAGAGATTGGCAAATTCTTTCCGTAACAGGTCAGTCCTAGAAAATATTTCAGGCTTGGGGCATGGTCTGCACTGCCTTCAACTCGACTCTGTCATTGTTTGCCATTATTTGTGGAAAAGCAGCTGCAGACAATACACAAAAGATACATGGCTGTATCCCAATAATAGTCTACTTACAAACACAGGCAGGAAGCCTGTTTTGGCTAATAGGCCAGAGCTTGCCAACCCCAGTCCACATATGGTGCATACATATATGGCAGAGCTTTACTCACCATATGAAGTGATGCCTAAAACAATGGTAACAATAAGTTTTCACGAAATCCTGGGATTCACAGCTTTGCCCTCAGTTCCACATAGTATTATTGAACACCACACACACGTGTGTGTATCTCTACTTGTGGATTATCTAGATACAGTTAGATAAATAGACAGATTGATTACAGACAGATGACTTACTAAACTGGGTTAATCAAGGTTTCTGTGCTCATGATTCTAGTAGTCAAGAAGCTTGTTAATAACAAAGCCTGTCTCTTCACTGTATCTGGGCACCTGGCTTCTGTCATACAGTGCTGCTCATATAAGGGTATCCGCACCTCTGAAAACAAATTCATTTGTCATTCCCAATTCCTCACTCCCTCCCTACTTAACAAACCTCGCCTAAGTTGTTCCTTCTCTTCTCACTAACAATGGATTGGGCCTCAGAAAAGGTATATTCCCCCCAAAAAAGTTTCAGTCATTATTGTATTCATTCAGCAAACATTTACTGAATACTTCAAGACTATATAGGAGACAAGAGTCAATACAGTAATCAAGATGCTGGGTACACTTGGTGAGTTTGCTTCATCAAAATGATTTATGCCTATCATTTTAGTGACTGCAATCTGGATCTTTGTAGAGTTTAGATTAGATTGCATTCTATTTGAAAATAATTAAGAACCATTTTGCTTCCACACAGGTGAAAGTTATATTAAAAACACAAGCATACATATACCCTGAAGTTCTCTTCTTACTAGTGTAAGATCTGCTTCATTCATTGTTCCTTGGGTTACTCACAACTCTAACATTTAGTCTCTGCTAGAAATTGACACCAAAATTGAAATGAAATACTGCTCTAAAATTAACAAATTGATATCATCATTTTATGGAAAAAACCCAAAAATTCCACATTTAAGAGATTGCTCTCTTCATATTTATTTGGAGAAAACTGGTTTTTCAATGAACACAACATTCAATTTTGAATTATTTAATCAAAAGAATGAGATTATGCACCATTAGCCAAACTGAAAGGACCAAAGAACATTTTCATATGAATTTTCAGAATAAAACAGCTGCTCTGTTCAAGATAGATACTAGTGATGGCTCATCTATGTCACCTTGACCTTTCCATTAAGTACTCATCTACCGGAATCACGGCCGCCAGCACCTCCTGCACTGTCTGAGGGTACTTACTTGCTGCTGGGGGCCACTGCCTCAGGGACAAAGAGCACAGGAAAGTAAGTCTTCTCATGAGCATCCCTCGGCCACTAACTGATGGAAGTGGTGTATAAATACCCCAGCTCCCTTGCCTTCAAGTGGGGTGGCTCTGAGGTGTCATCTTCCCATGGTTGTAGGTGGCTTGATAAAGCACCTTTATGACTGGCCTTGTCTCCCTGTGCCACTTATCACTTCCTTTCCTTCACTGGCCAATAAACTACTTGCACTTGAATCTTTGTCTTGTCTCTTCTGGGGAACCACAAACAAAGCCAAAGCCATTAATCCAGCCCTTCTTTCTGCAGAAACTCAAGCACAATTACTGCATGTCTAATTTTACCTCCCAAATCTAAACCTAATTTTAGTCTGTTTTGAACAAATCTATCTTAATATGGCATGAAAGTCTGGGGGAATCATATACAAAACATAATTAAAACCTGCAATATCCATGTAGATTTGAAGACCATAAACCCTACCCTCACGCCAGTCATTTAAAGTATAATCTGAGTGGCTTAGCGGGGTGTGCGAATTTCCTTGGAAATACTTTTCAATTCTCTCTTTTCCCTTAAGACAGCAGAAGGTTCTCCATCCCCTTAGAGGGCAGAAGCAATCTATATTGGAGCTGTGTGTATCACAGTATTGGGTCAAAAATATTATTTAGAGCCAAATACTAAAGCCATTAGGAAAGTGAAGGGTCCAGAACTTGTATTTATAACATCTTCTCCAGATGCAAATTATTCTCTTCCAATTTTCAATAACTTGACAGTTTCATTGTTATATCTGGAGTGGAATTATTTGCGCATCCATTTTTCAGATTTTCTGCGTAGAACCATTCTCAAATTGCTTAGAATAAGTCTTTATATTTTAAAATAAATAGTTCTTAATACATGTAGAGAGAAAAAAAAAACCTCTAATTATTGCAGTCTGCATGGCCCGAGCAAAGTATCCTGGAAGAATCAGTGGAGTCTGAGAATCCTTGAGGCCCTTCAGTCTGTAAAAAGCCACCCACATCCAATAGCATAGCAAGTTTGAAGTTCGAGATCTTAATTCATTTGAGGCCAAGACCTAATGCTGGGATTGTTCCAAATGCATGGGAAAAGTAATTTGAAACAGAGAAGAGACCTCCAAGGAATAAGTGGATATGAGTTAATGAGAGAAAAGGAAAACATCTTAAAGAGTTTTACCCTAAAATGAACAACATGAAAGCAGTCTGAAACTCAACCAAACATCCTCCTTGACTTCAAGAACAGCGTCAACACACTGACATCCCCAGGTATCCTCAGGGACTGCTCGTGACCCAGAATGTCCCCAGATGTACTCCATGACTTTCACACCAACCATGCCATTCAGCCACCACTTAGAAGAGACCATGGCACCCTCTTTACTGATGACCATCAAACTGATAATAACCATCCTGATCCTCAGAGTTTTGTTCCCAGAAATCTGAAGCCCATTTCCTGCTTTATAACATATTTTAGGTATGGTTTCTACTCATAAGAGCACTGCCTCAACTGTTCTCAGTTTGTCTTGACTTCAAAAATGTCATCAAACTGGCAATGATGTTATCAAATGCAGTGTGGTGCCTTCAAGAGCTATTTGTCCACCTGTGGTGGGTGATGCCAGGGACCCCCTCACATAAGGTGGCACTCCCCCACCTCTACAGTCTCTGGGAATGTCTCCAGGTGTCACCAACTAAATTTAGAAATAAATCATATGAATACTCTAAGTCCTTCACTAATCCTCAACAAATTAATACCAATATTCATAACAACTAACAGCCACTACACACGATCCAGGTGTCTTCTTTGTATCTAACCCACCAGTATCTCATTTCATCCCACTACCCTCGGAAGTAGGTGCCATTTAGGTTAAGTGACAAGATATTTCCTTGGCCTTTCCCTCTTCTTACTCAGATGATATAAATACCCAGCCTGGGTGGTTCTCTCTTGCGCTCCAGATACAAAATCGTCATCTCTTCTTTGATGCCCCCAGACCCTGAGCTGGAACACAAAGCACACTGAGGGAAGAACTCATTCTCTTCCATCTCAAACTTTTCCATTCCTTATCAACTCAGTAAACGGTATTCAACCCATGAGGTCTACCAAGCCAGGAAGCTAATCCTTATCTTAATTCCTCTGTCTTCCTTAAACCCCATGACGTCCATGCAGTCACCACATCTTCCTAGTCTCTCTTCCCGCCCAGAAGACGTACTGCTTTAATTCAGCCCATTGTCATTCTCTGCCTAGATCATTTTTTTGGACTCCTGACCTCTGCCTCAAACCTCTCTAATGAACAATTTACTCGGGTCATCCCCCCAGTTTAAAATTATTGACGACTCTTTAGAGACTTCATAGAAATAATCTCAATCTCTTAACACCCAAGAAAAAGATCCACCCTGATTCGGTCCTGCCTTCCTTTCCTGGTTCACTTTTCACTCCCTCCCTCTCCTTTGGCCTTACGGATAATAAGTGTTGCTGGTTTTTCACACCTGCCTCGGATGTTCTTTGTTTCGGAAACCCATGTCTCTATCCTTCAGTATCCAGTTCGGGTATCACTACTTCCAGGAAGCCTTCTCTGAATCTCCCCTGCGCACACCCAACATGATCAGCACAGACACCCATTATCGCACCGCACACCCTGCAGTGACTGAGCAATTCTCTTTCCTAGCAAAGCCATGTCTCCTACCTCCATAACCCCAGGGCTTATCACAGCGCCTGGCCCACAGGCTGCAGACTCCCTGTTTGTGTACAAACAAATGATGAACAAAACGGAATTCTCCTGCCACAAATATATGGCATCTGTACACCTTCTGTTTCCTAAACAGTCTGAAAACCATTATTTTCATTTGTCCCCATAAGTACATTCATATTTACCAGTTCAATTGAGTCTTTTTCCTTTGAAAGATAGATGAAAAGAGAAGAGTTACCCTATCAGTCCTTGTTGGATCAGCTTGGAGGGCAACTGATGCTATGGGACCTAGTCCATAAACCTTATTTGCCTGGGACAATTTTAATAAATTTTTCCTTGGCTATCCTGGGAAAACTTAAACTGCACTCTCCAAGCTCCAAACCACATCTATTTTTTTCCATCTTTCTGTATTGTCTAATCATATCTGTTCTGTCCCTGATCAGTGGAACCATGTTTGAATTCTGTTTCTCTTCTGACCACATCAGCCCAACTGAGCCTCGACATATACTAGCAGAAAACAACAGATAAATGCTAGCAGAAAAATCACAAGAAAAGAACCACAAATCCTGATAACCTGCAATGAAAAACAGCCCAGCAGGAATTATCCTGCAAAACAGGAAGAAAGTCCTGAGAAGTGGTTGGCACGTTAGCCTTTGAACCTGGAAACATCCCTGGAGAAGTCATCTTTCTAGCACAGCTCGGGAGGTGGATACAGACAACTTGTTTGGAGACCTGAAATGCCCAGACTGGACAGGAGGGGAAGCACCCAACATCCAGGAGAAGTGGATTTAAGAAACTGAAGCCCAGATGGGTGCAGTGCTCCGGTAGCCAAAAGGTATGTTTTGGGGGTACTCCCCACACCCCTATACCCCAAAATAGGGAACAGAAAAATCTCAGCAAAGAGGCAAAGTTATTTAAGAGAAATAAGGAATGTGCTAAAGACAGAAAGATGTACAATTTTATTTTTAAAGCCAGACATAAGAATTATCTGGCAAGAATATAAAAAGTTTGCTATTTTTCCTCTTGCACTAAGACATGGGTATATCATGTTTGGCAAAGATCTTGGAAACTTAATAAAATGTTGACCCCTGTAATGCTATATCTTATCAGAATCCAGTGTGCCTGGGTACTGGTTCTTTAAAATACATCAATTTCTTAAAGTTTTGCAATTTTTTGATCTATTCCAACAATCTACAATTTCTATTGCTTTAATTACGCTGCCAGATACCTGGCAATTCACTTCATATATGCACAATATTTTTTAATGTTGTATAGGACATATTTAGTGGTAGTGATCCAAATTTAAGTTAAAATCCAACCATATGTGGTGCTACCTAAACAAGTAGCTCACCTGTGCTGACAATCAGAAGAACCGAGGAACCCACACCTTGAACACATGACGCCACACTCACATCCACAGGCGAGGCCATTCTGGGCAGCTGGAGCACTTCTCTTTATTCCAATTATAAAATGAATTTCAATTTCAGAGTTTTTCGAATGTGGAGAAAAATAGGAAATACGGTGAGCTACAGAAGTAACTGGAGGAACTGGGTATGGAAGGAAATTATCAGAGGAAGAGTAATCCTTGTTTGCACCCTTAGGAATAAAAGAATAAACAAATAATGGAAGACAAGAATTGAATCTTTGAAATCTACCATTTGTTAAATGCCTTCTATTTGTGTGTTATTTTAGGTTAGCTGTTTTACATTCATCTTATTTAGCTTTCATCTAACAGAATCTGGAAAAAATTAAAGTGACTTTCTCAAGACCATGCAGTAGGAATGAGCTGGACTCAAAGTCTGGCTTCCCTGGGGACAGCTGAAGAGCAGCGACTTGTGTGTGAGAGCCCAGCTTCTCGCTGCAACCCTAGGGGGTTTTAGAATGAAGGTCACTCCTTCTCCCCAGCCCTCCTTCACCCACGGACCTAAAGTACAAATAGTAATACTTCTATGAAGCCATGGGGGCAGCAGGCCACAAATCCATGCACAGAAGGGCACCATTTGGATGATCGGTCTCTCTGCCTCTGTATTCAGACGTCCCTGTTCATATTCAGATAAAATAGTCAGATTTTCCACTTTTCTATGTCCTTTTCAACAGGGTTGCTAGGAGTCAGACTCCACTGTGTGAAGACAGCCTCATCGCGGATGGAAACAAAGTCAGAAAGAACTGGGTTTACATCCCAGCTACTAATTTTGTACCAGATTAACTTCCAGAAGCCCCCCATCTTCTCATCAGTAGAATGGGTCATTGAGAATAGCTTTCATGGTTATTGAGAAGCTTACACAGGATACTGTCTTTAAGCTCTAAGCACAGTGGCTGGTAACGAAAGAATGCGCTATGTTAATAAGGAAATAGTCCTTCCTGTTTAAATTCCAGTGATATTGAGAGTATACAGAGAGAGAAGACAGTGAGACTTGCTTTCCATGCTTTATACTGGATCTCCTCAGCGACCTACCTTTTCAGGCACCAAATAAAGTCTGAAGTAAGGTGATCTCTGTAGTAGCATATACATAGACAAGCCAACGTACGAGGCTGCGATGCTGGCCTGCCAATCCAAGACTTAAATCAGGAGAGAACAAACTCTCACAGTAAGTAGACAAAGTAATAATTGGGGTCGGTAAATTTGAACAAATCTGGAAAGATCTGGGCATGTGTAAAACTTTAAAGCCATTAATTTCTGACACAGAGAGTTCAGGAAGGTCAGTGTGTCTGTCATTTTAATACAGCCAACTGGTCCAGAGACCATCATACTAATAAAATAGGTATGGCTTAATTCCCATAAAATCTTCATTTTCAGTTAATAGCTTTCTACAGATGCAGCTGGATGTTTTCACCCCCTTTTTTTTTGCCACAGGGAAAATGACCTTTGACCACTGATTAAATGACAGTCTCTTGGCTGCAGTACTCAGTCTGGAATTTGAGGCCACCCTCCACCTAAAAGTGCCTCGCAGAACATAGAGGAGTCAGGTCTTGGGTGCAGGGTGAGGTTGCTTCTCAGGCAGCCTGGGAGGCTGTCTGTCCCATTTTACCGGTTAAGTGACAAGTAAATGCATCAGACGCTCTTCTCTCAAAAGCAGCTGCCCTATTTTCTACAGCCAGACACTTGAGATGCTTAAAACAAATTTCTAAAATTTTCTTTTTTTGCATTCATTCCTTTTTGTCTAGAGGCACACGCCACGGAACATTTTTAAAATGACTACAAGAAAACAACAGAGCTATCATTTCTACTCATTTTATTCTACAGTATGAGAACTTCTGTGACAATAATTCCACTGGTCTTGATGAACAGCTCAAGTGACATGAGCAGAGTCTTTATCCTGCAGAACGTGGAGGTCTGCAATCTCATTTACTTGGCTCTGTGTCCTAAAAGTATGTGTTTCTTTTTAATGTTACTTTTAAAAGAGCTTCACTGCAAAAGATGTTTCTAGTCTCGAGCTTAATCAATTGCCCATGGTTGTGCAGACATTAATGGGAGAAGACAGAGATGATGGAATGTGCATTATGCAAAGTTGGCCACCAGTGAGGCACTGGAACCACATCAGGAACCATTATCTCCCAGAAGAGTCAACATGAGAGAGGCAGACAATCAGATTAAAGTGTTTCCTCAACAAGGCTAGGAGGAAAAGCTTGGGGACAAGATGATGTTCCGAGTTGGGTAACAGCCAAGCAGCAAGACTCGTAAGGCATCATGGCAGAATCTTGTTATATCTGTGTTTGCTATACTCCAGAATTTGGAATCAGATGGACTCTTCTTGGAATTAAAGCAACAGCAACAGGATGTATTTACTCAAGTAGCAAAGGAATCCATACTGTGCTGTGGCCTGAATCTTATCAACATCCACTATTTTCTCAAAAACTGGAGGGCAATCTACTTAGCCAGTCAGTCACCATGAAGTGAGCTCCTTGCGGGAAGTACAGAAATGTGTGTCTTGTGGGGAGCTGGAATGTTGGATGATGAGTTCAAAGAGGCAAGAGTAGACAGACAGAAGCAGAGCCACAGTCTGCATGCGAGAGTGCTCACCATGCAGACACACACACAAAGCAATGCATGTCCAGGCAGAATGCATAATGCCCGCAGCCTGCCTGACTCCTAGGAACCACGCAGCACCTTACTAACATTGTTTGGTAATGGCTTAAACTGCCAGATTTAGCGCCCTGCCTACAATAGATGCAGAAATGAGGTTGTTTAGAAGCAATTACAAAGCAATATTTCAACTAGAACAAATGAATACAGCACAACCTTAGCATGTAAATGCCGAGGGGGGTCACAGCGTGAAGGAATAATCAGAGTCAGATTGAATTAATCACAAGAAAGTGCAGAGGGATGCTGGCTGGCATGTTAATTCCCTCAGGGCTGTGACCGGTGCCTGCACGGTGGTCCTGCCTGCAGATCAACTCGCAGTAACAGAACAGACAGGGAATCCAGTAGGTGCTTGGCCGGTGCTCAGGACACCTATTAACAATCTTGCTGAGGAAACCATATGTATAAAAAAGTAACCAGAACATACAGTCAAGCTATCAAGTGATGACATAACATTGCACGAAAAAGGCCTTATGCCAATGGAGAACCCCTGGACCACAGAATCCGTGGGCGGGATTCCAGTCCTGACTCTGGCCATGTTACCCTTAGGCAGCTTTTTATTCTGTAACTTCCTTGAGACTCAGCTAGCTCACCTGTCCAATGAAACACTGATCTCTACCTTAATAAGATGCAATTTACAAGTACAGTATGTGGCACTGAGCAGGCTCTCAACACATGACCAATGTGCTCTTAGGTGTACAGACTGATACGAGTCTATCGGGACCACATCACAGGGACCACTATCCATGGGCATCAGGAGACCCAGGGCCCAGAGTGGCCACTGCTCTCTGAGGATGAAAAATCACTTTTTGGCTAAAAGAGAAAAAGAGGTAAGGTGGAGCAAGTCAGTGCAAGTCTCAATCAACTGCATTGCCCTGAAATTGCGAAGTTTCTCTTCTGCCTTCTCCACAAGACCAAGGCCAGAAAAGCAATCATTTTTGCTGGTCTAGTAGCATTCCACTGCCAACACCAGTTCAAGGGATGGATACTGGGCCGCAGTATAGCTGAGGAGGTATTTCTGGTCACCTCCAAATCCAAAGCATGTGCTAAATGCCAACAATGAGAGATGACTTTGAAGACAAAGGTAACTTCCCCAGGGTACCAGCAGTGGGGTGAATGGTGGCCCCTGAAAGACATGTCTGACTGAAACCTGTTAATGTGACCATATTTTAAAAAGAATCTTTGCAGACGTCATTAAGTAAAGGGTCTCAAGATGCTATCATCCTGGATGACCTGAGTTGGCCTTAAATTCAATGACAAACACCCTTATAAAACAGAAAAGGAGAAGAAACAGGCAGAGGACAAGGCCACGTGAAGTCAAAGGCAAAGACTGGACTTGACAGTCACAAGCCCGGGACTGCCAGCTGCCATCAGAAACTGGGAGAGGGTATGGAATGGGTGCTTTCTCAGAACCCCCTTAAGAAATGAACCCTGCTGACACCTTGATTTTGGACTTCTGGCCTCATGAACTGTAAGAAAGTACATTTCTGCTGTTTTAATCCTCCTAATTTGTGGTAATCTGTTGCAGCAAGACCAGGAGACCAAGGCAGCACCCACTGAATGGAAGGGATAAAGGGGCAAGGATTGTGGGAGAAGCGTTTGGGCATCACATACTGAAGTTGCCCGGGAAACTTATGTTCAGTCTTCCTATAGAGCATCCGGGTTATGAGCTGAGGAATAGTGTATGTTAAGTAGAAAAGAATAAGAGCATTTTTTCCTGGGTTTCAGATATTCCGGGGAGTGCTAGTAAAGGAGAGACAGGAGGAGAAATATTCCACATGGCAATATTCCATGAAATTCATTACCTGGGGGGATCTGTAGAAGATTGTACAGATTGTGATGCTACAGAAGGAAGTAACGGTGCCTTTTGGGAACGTCTGGCTGTGGACCAAGTGTCTTGTGGCCAATCTGGATCTCCCGAGAGGGCTAGTAAGGAACTGAGAACCCACTAAATCCATCTGTGACTGGTATTACGTTCATTTTTACTGCAGTGGTCTAGCCCCTGCCGATCCTTTAAGGAAGGGTTTAGAAATCAAGGATTCATAAAGCAGTACAGTTAGGAGGTGCAAACCTCTATACCCCCCATCACCTGCCGCCACTGCAACATGACATGGACTTAGGGCATCCCTGATCGCTCACGAGTAGTGGCAAGGATCAGCCAGCTCCCTTTTCACTCACAGAGGCAAGAATCCATGAGGGTTTATGAGGACAATTTGGATACTGGATTCCCCGTATTTCAAATTAACTCAGAGAAGCATATGGATGGCTGTATTGAACTGCCTCTGGGCATTTTAGTCTGATAATGTGCTCTAGTTTAGTCAAACGCATCTTCAACATTTTTGTGAGCTAATGGAGAGGAATCACACACATTTTTACAATTTGGCAAGACAAATAGAAGCATATTTCTCAGTTCTGATACAATGTATGCCTTATGCCTTGTTTTCTCCGAATCTCGTTTCAGAAAACAAAGATAGTATTAACAAGCTCCCCATGGTTCTTCCTTCCCTCACCTGGCCCATCTCATTCCTCTCCTCCCTCCCTTCCCGCTGTTCAAAGACAGCGCAGTCTGGAAGGAGTGTAATTAACAAGCTCCATCTCTGAGCAGCTGGGGGTAGGTGGACTACTGGAGCCAAAAAGCGAAGTGGAATTATCAAGGGAGGATTTCAGATCGTTCGTTAATCTGCCTTTCCGCTTCTGGAGGAACAGAGCGGGAAGAGAACAGCAGGATGGACTCAGGCATCACACCCCAGGGACAGGGTCTAGGGAGAAACAAGAAGAGGAGCCCAGAATGGGCAGCGGGGGCACAGAAGAGCAGAAAGAAAGAATGCAAAGCATTTCCAGGAGTAGCAGAAGAAAAAGGTAAAAATGAAATAAAACCTGGAAATAAATATTCTAGGAAGAAGTAGCAAATCTAGTAAAGGAGGAGGAAAGGAATAAGAATTGAAGGAAGGCAACCTAAATGAACACAAGCAAAGGTATGTAGAACCCCACTGGATTTCAGAACGCCCAAGACAGCGGAGAAAGGGGAGGAGGTGAGGCCCACCAGGAGAGTAGTGGGGTCAATGATGCAAAAGGCTTAATTAAGACTTTAAAGTCCAGTAGTCTGTGGGGGAGGAGTGATGTCAGTTAGCTACTTCTGCAAAACAAACCACCCCCAAAGAAGTCAATGGCTTCAAAAATAACAATCATGTATTTTACCTGTGTGGGTCACCTGGTGGTTGGTTCATCCGGGTTGGGCTTGTCTGGGAATCTCTGCCTTAAGCTGGGGTCCAGGTAGACTTGGCTCCTTAGTACAGATTGGTCTCAGGTTTTTTCCACACGTGCTTCCTCAAGAACCCAGGATGAGAGGGAGAGTAGCTCCCCAGAGCAAGGTCTTTGCATGGCAATGGCGGGGCCCGTGTGCCCAGCCACTTCAAGTCTGTTCACGTCTCATCTGCTAACATACCAGTGACCAGACCCTGTCTCACTACCAAGCACGAGATTACTGTGTGGGCAAGTGCTCTCTTCCCATGGACGCGGGAGAAGGGAGTACACAGTGGAAGAATATTCCAGTCAGTCACAGGAGTAAATGAGGAAGAAGGATTAGGAAGTTAGCACAAGAGGACACTGAGACTGGCAAGTTTGAAATAGTGACAATAGTGCATGTGTAACAGAACTGAGACACAACATTATATACTGCAGATTTACAAGGCAAAGAGCATCACATCCTGGAACCAGTATGAGGAGGGGAGGATTTCTACTCTCCCTCTTTCTTCATTAATTTGTGCTGGATAAACATGAGCCTGTGTTAAGCTGGGCCAAGCCACGGCCAGGTCATGCTGAAATACCACATTATACAATTCTTTTTTCACTCATGACGTTTCTTTGATTTAGTCTCTAAGTATTGATTTAATCAGCAGACATATTTATAATACCATGCAAATGAATGTAGCATGTAGAATTATAATGAATAGGTTGGCTTGTAGAAATATTTTAGGAGGGGTAATGTATGTGATTTGTAAGGTTGTAAAACAAGCTATGTATAATCAAGGGCAGAGCATAGGCAAAGGAAATGGGCCAATGGCTTGAAAACACTGAGCTATTGGGTCATTGTGAACAGCAGAGAGAACATCCCTGCAACTTTTGAAAGTAAATGTAATTGGGGAAAATCAATGTAATCAAATGATACCAATGTTTCTCAAGGATACGCCAAATTATAAACTCACGATGTATCAGGAGGCAACAGGTTGTACTTTTGACTTAGCTACAAAATTAACATTTAGTCTCTGGCATGTTACTTCAGTTTCTGGTACCTCAGTTTCCAATTTCTGAAATAAAGTCATTCTACTAGTTAATCTGTACACTTGCTTCTGGATTATGCATTCAAGAAGCTTTAGTTAAGCGTATACTTGTGACTTTATACTGAGGATGCTAAGATGAAGGAGTGATGGTTCTGCTCTCAAGAAGCCCAAAATCTACTGGGGGAGGATGCAAAACACATCACATGAGTCTGATGTGAAAAGTGGAGAAATATTTAGGAGGCCTGGGAAGGTCAGACAAGGAAGCCCAGGGCCGTGGGCAGGATGAAACATGTATGGGGCCTGAAAGATAGATGACAATTAATCACCGGAGGAAGGGGGAAAGCATCCCAGGTAGAGGCAGAAACAACACAGGAATGGAAGCAGGGAGAGGCCTGATGTGTGTGGGAAATTGTAAGTGTAGAGTCTCAGTCAGGGACTCGCCTAGAGAAGAAGTCAGCAGTGCTCTGCTGAAGAGTCAACAGTGACACCGAGGCACTCTAAGTAGGTGTCACGGTGGGCTTGCAATTTTGGATGGCTCACATCATTGGAGGATAGATCTACAAAGTACAAAGCCAGAGGCAGAGAAGCCAAGTAAGAAGCCATTGTAATACAACAAATAAGAGATTATAAGAATGCAAACAAAGGCATTAAAATTAGGGATGGCGAGAAGAAACAGGCTGATGAATAATCAGGAAAAAAAAATTAAGGGAGGTTATCAGTTCACTTTGGGATATGCTGAATTGACTTGTTAGTGGAGAATCCAAGAAGAGATACTAGTGAGCATGGTCACCTACTTGTAGTTAAGAAACAGGAAAACAAGATCCCTTGAACGACATCAAGGGCTGACGTGGCGCTAGAACTGGGAGATGTTCTTTTCCGCGGATGTCAAGGAAGGTGAGTTCCCGGGAGCTCTGCATGAAATTTCTATGTAATGAGATACTTCCTCTAAGACACATCCATTTCTTTCATGAAGTTAGTAGAACCACTGCTTTTAAATTAAACCTAAATTATCACCAGATTTTTCCAAGCTAGTATTTTCAAATATGTAAATGTTATGTTTTTGTTAAGACAGTATTTTTATTATTAGCTAGCAAATAATTGGTATTTTATTTTATTTACTCTATTTGATTTTGCTTTCTGAGTCTGTCTAAGGTTGGTTTACTCCTAAGGAAACAGCAGGGTTGAGAAATACACACACATATACACACATCCTGTTTTTCTAACTGAAGTTTTCTGAAATGGTCTGTGCCCCATAGAAGAGAGAGAATCAATATTCCCTTTTCATTTTGCGTCTTTCTCTGGCAACTGTGGGAAAACATGAAAAAAAAAAATCTGTATTACAAAGAAGGATGCCCCAGGACAGCAGAGGCAAGAATGCTCAAAGAGGGGAGGACTCACGACTTCCTACTCAGACACACTTTTCTCCTGATACAAAGGAAATCAAAGAGCACAGGTCATGTACACGTGTGCTGCCTTGCAGGCAGAGAAAAAAGCAGGAAGTGGAAAGACATGAGAACTGGTAAGGGCCTGAAGGGCATCCCAGCATGGACGGAGGTGCAGGGGGGCAGTGGAATCATTCAACATTTGCTTTTAAGTTTCCAAGGGGGAAAAAAATCACCTAAAGAATCATCTGGGAATAAAACAAATGCCTTTTGCTAGTAAAACTCCATCCACAGTGTATCCACTTATGGGTTCTATTTCAAAAGGGGTCATTCCTTAAAAAGAAACATGAACTGCTAACATGCAAGAAGGGTGGATATTTATAAAATGTGTTGTGAAATTATTTCATCATGATTTTTGAGATTTATAACAAATGTTCAAAAATAAGTTAATAGTTTTAATGAGTTATCAAGACCCTAGAGTAAACAGCATTCTGTTGTAGACAAGTGAAGCCCTCCGTCACTCTGGACAAAACCCCAGAGGAGTCATATCTTCCTGAGAGACTTTAGGAAAGCTGACAGTGACTCAGAGGTGGCGTACAAACTCCACGGCACAACTTAGCAGAGGTGGGTGACAACTGGTGGCTGGGCCCACAACGTGGCACGTCCCCTTCCGTCCTCTAGTCCACTCACACGTTCCCCCTGGATGGGGGAGTTCTGTACTGCTCAATCTGGGCAGGCTACAGGATTGCCTGGGGTGCTGCTTTACAAATAAAGCTGCTCAGGCCCCATTCCCAGAAACCGTTGCAGTGTTTGAGCACATGCATTCTAAAAATATAAACAAATAAAAGGCAAGTCAGAAAACTCAACAGGTAGTGTTGTTGCACAGCCAGAGTGAAAGATGAGAAAGGGCAAAGGCGGAAGGAAAGGAGGGGGAGGAAGGAGAGAAGGAGGAGGGGAAGCAAGTGAGCCCACTTTGATGGATCCCTGCCCCTGTGTAGTGAGACTGCTTCAAATTCTGGGCAGCACTCTGTTCTGGGCCATTTCCTTTCCATGCCCATCCTTAAACAGAAGCCCATGTGGTAAGTACATGCCCACGTGGGTCTGACGTACCACATCTCACCAACTTAATAGAAGCAGAGGAATGCAGGGAGCTACCTGTAAGCAGTATGTCACAAAAAGCTGTTGCCTAAATCCGAACTCTGCTGGAGTTAAGAGTTACACGCAGGTTGGGAAATAAAAAAGAACAGAGGGTGAAAACTGACTGTAGGCAGTGGTGAGTTCTTCCACAGCACAATTCCAGGAACACGGCTTGTTGAATCAACTTTCGAAACAGTTTAAGACACTGCGTTTCCCGAAACACTCAGGACCAAATCTTCTTCAATGTCCTCTCCTGCAATGACTCTCTTGGTTGAGAAGGAAGTGAGTGAAATTGTCTCCTATTTTCCTTTTATGCCAATGAACTTATTGATTTATCTTATAATACTGGATAAATTGATTTCCAAAAATGGTAAAACAAACAAACAAACAAAAAAACAACAAAAAACAATTCAGCACTCTTGCACTGCCTGCGTGATATTTAACCACCTTTAGTGATCAAGTGCTACTCTGTCTACTGTCCTCCACTCAGATTGCAATTTATACAGGCTGGTTTTGTTGATTGTTTTCCCCCAGAGCTTGCTCTGATATTTTGGATATTAATCAAAGAAAATTAATGAGAGTTTCAGTTTAAGCAAAGAATCTCTACATGTAACAGCCACATGCCTTGAGCTGGTCATATTTGTAGTCACTTTCAGTCAGAAGAAGCTATTGGCTTTGAGAAAGACAACACAAAGTCCCTCCCTTCGCACACCCACAGTAGGGTAATTTTTAGACTGAAAAATAGGTTAGTTGTTTTTTTTTAAGAAAATGGCATTGGCTAAATTTTCTGGGATTTAGTTTTAAAAAGCAATCTATAAGGAATTCAAAAAATGGCCATTAATAAACCTGGTTCTCTTGCAGGAAGTCAAATGGCAGAGTTCCCAGTTATAGTTAAGGAGTTAAAGCAAATATCTTATGAATAATCTATTTCCCACCATTCCTACCTCTGCCTTTATTACACAGGCATGTTTATCCCAGATTCCTTCTCTCTTATCAGTCATTGTCTGCTAATCTCTCCTCAAGAGGCTTCTGTCTTTTTGTTTCTTGTTTGGTTTTGTTTGGTTTTGTTTTTTGGATGAAACTATGAAAAAGCTGCATGAAAATTTGGAAAAGAAGCATATTATTTTAGTATATTCTTTGTAGTTCCCGGGCTAATAAAAAGCTCTCTCTGGGTCTTTCAGTGTTAACCCGCTGGTATAAAACAAAATGAAGTAGCCATCACAGTTTGGGTTCCCCAGGAAGCTGACTCTGAAACGAAGACCTGCAGGTAGGAAGATAAGAAGGAAGTGCTCTTGGGTCAAAATCTGTAGAAGGAAGGGAAATGAGGGACATGAAACTGGACAGAAGCTGGAAATTGAGCTGTGATGCCGTCTCAAAGGAGGTGGCAGACAAGCCCACAGGGAGTCTGAAACCAAGGTGCCCTCTGGTGTGTGGGTGGGAGCACAGGGGAGGGGGCTTTGTCCCCTAGGCTGACAGGTCATTGGATGTCCACCAATTAGCATGGGGGGCTTTCCAGCTGCAGCGGTGTCTGTAGGGGCCGGTAGCCGAGGCTTTCTGCTCTCCAGCACCCCAAGCACAGTGGAGATATGGATTCTGCGTTCCTAAGTGTGGGATCCTGGAAGTGTCTTCCTTTATCTACTGCATTATCTTTAGTGATTCAGTGATGACTGAACAACCCAAACTGTTCAGGCCCATCTGTGAGCAAATGTACGTAGTCCACCATGCTTTACTTTAATGAGAAGGATGAGTGAGCCAAGTTTGAGAGTCAGAATAGCCATTGCTTTATTCTTGTTAACTGGAGGGCTCAGAGCCAATCACCTGACCACAATGTGATCACCTGTCACTGGATGTCAGGTCTTGAAGGACTCACCTCCCAGAATAACACAGTATTGAAATCCAACAGACAACTATTTAATCATACCTTTTATTACCAACCCTGTAAGAATGAAGTGTGATTATGTATTTTTGCATGTAGATATGAATTTAAATTTCCTTTCTTTGCTCATTTCAGTTGAGGTTTATTGACAGAACATATGCCATTTGGAATGGGTGAATGGATGTACAAATTTAAATGGAAAAAAAAATTTCATTGCTTGAGTTTCTGCACAAGGAAAGAGAGAAATGCAGGATTTACAAGAAGAGGGAGAGCTCCCGAGAGGTGTTAAAAGACAGGTGCTACACGAGTCAGACAGTTCAGTGGCCAACTTCTTTCTTAATGATGGAGGTTGGCAACTGGAAACCCAGTGAGGCTGAGGGTGTTATTAAAGAAGGTGTTGAACATAAGGTAACAATGTTGATCTTGAACTGTGTTACCTTCATGTATTTAACCTCTGATTCAAATTTTTAAAAAAAACGATCAATGTATGTTTCTGATTGCTTCTGTCATTTTGTGGTTAAATAGTCCTGGTAATGTGAGGCTGCTTGGCTGATGTGCTGTGTAATGGAGCTGGATGAGAGCAGGCTTGAAACAACACCCTGAATGCACTTATTACAGGAAGAATAGTCAGTTGCAAAACACTGAAGCCTGAATTTCCCTTCTAGCTGCTCCATGAAAGATGGTCAGAATGTCAAGGTTTTTCCAGCAATAATATTTTTTGAGCTCCTGTGTTTATCTCTGAGCTCTCCTCTGCCACGGCACTTTTTCTGCAGGTATCAGCGTATTCCTCACAAACCTGCTGATTGCTTGTGCTAGCCTGTGGTCCTCATCTGAAGAGCTCATCAACACCATTTGTCTCCTCCGAGCTTCTGATTTTTTTAAAATGCCTTTACCTTCCTCCCCAGGCTCTTAACTACAGGTTTTCCTGTAAAGACATTTTTCAGCATATTGGACATCACACAACTATTTTGTCTTTGGTTAGACTTCCTAAAGCTTTCTGGGAAGCCGTGGGCTACTTTGTCGTTAAAAGAGCAGAGCTAGAGGAAGAAGAAGAGGGTGGGGAGAAGAGATGAAGGACTTTTTCCCCATCCTGTGTTTTACAAGTAACTTTTTGATAAAGATCAGAAGAAGATGATTAAAGGAGAACTGATAATAAGCAAGGCAAAATTAAGATCAAATATGCCTTTCTTGTGACTTGCTAGTTGGAACAACAAAAACAACAGCAAAAATTAATGAATCAAAAAGGAAGTTACAACGGGCCACCAGAAACTTGGAAGCAACGCGGGTGAGTGAGCGCAGGAGGAGGGTCACCTAGAGAGACAGCTGCCTTTCCTGCAGCAGCCCAGCCTTCCCTGGCCCCCGCAGTGTGAAGTCCAAGTCTCAGATCCTTAACTCCTGGCAAAGCATCTATGTGATAGAATGGAGGTACCGCAGAAGGCAGCACATTGAGTCTGATGTGCAGCTCTTCCTCATCAGGTGTTTCTCATTCTCACCCCTGAGCTGCTTCTCAGTTTGTGAGCATCACCCTAGACTTGGCAGCCAAAGGGGGAGACAGAGCCATTGAAAATGTCTGTCTGCCTGGAGGGGGCTCTGGAAAAGTCTTCAACGGGGAAGGCGTCTGAATTGGAGAACCAGAGTTCTTGGATCTGTTGTGGTTCCAACATCCCTGGCTAAGCCTGAGTTCATGAGAGAGTCAGGTCCTCTGGAACTGCATGTTACTTTTAAAAATAATTTTCATGAAATTTTCCTGTGCAAATAGAATGCCAATGGAAAAAAATTTTAATTTGAACATATTGCTTCTTACACTACTGCCAAGAATAATGGCGTTTGTAAGAACTTTCAGGGTGTTGCATATCAATTTTCTGTCACTAGCTTATTTGGTTCTCATTACAACCATGTGATTTCCCCAGTTTGTGGAGGGTGAGACAGAGAACTCTGAGAGGTCAAGTAACTTGCCCAAGACAGCACTCCTAGGGAAGTTTCCCAGCTCAAAAAAAAGTTACCCTATACAGTCCTTTCAGTTTTAGCCCTGTCTCATGTGGGGGACAAGGTTAAAGTCATCATAGGCCTGAATATTCAGGAATAATTTCATTTAAACAATTTAAGCTGCTCATTTGTGCGGCCAGACCAGACATCAAACTACCTGTGCCAACCTTTGATTTGGTGACTCAGATCACTACAGAGGTACATGGCCCCATCTCTGGGCATTTTTCAAGTGGCTGTGACCTAAATGAAATCCATGCAGGAGCAGGGTAGAGGGTTCACTTAGGGTAACCAGTTAAATTACAGGACACACAGCTAAATGTGAATTTCAGATAAACAGAGAATAAATTTTTAGTATGGTTCTGTCCCTGGTAATATTCAGGACATATTCATATAAAAATATAGGATATCCTACATTTTTATTTGATGACAGAGTTGCTCTGGGAAACTTCACAAAAAATGTTAGCTGTACACCTTTTCTCTGATCAGCCTGGAAAAGAGATTCTGTCTGGTCCTCCGTGACAGGAAGGGTACTCGCTTTGAGCTGATTGTCCATCCAGTTCCTGGAGCAGAATGTCTGTTCCAGGTAATTGCTCTTTAGAACCCTGGGATCTCACTTCCCAGATCCTACTATCCTCGCGCTCCGAGAGCAGTTCCCACCCTGGGAAGGAGATCTGAAGTGCCGGCTGGAGGCTGAGGCAGAAGGATACCCACGGGGCTTCTGAGTGTGTTACCTCCGCATTCAGCAGACACAGCTCAAGGGATGAACACAAAGCAACTTAATTTTTGTTTCCTGCCATATTCTGAAAAAAAATTGCCTAGAGAAGGATGTTTTTCCTTCTCTAGTAAATAAGACGTCTCAGGAAATAAAATGTCTTAAAGAGACATCAAGTCATCAGATATAGTATGGCTTCCTAAAATCTAGAATGTTGATGCTTATACAATAATGAAAACTTCAAATGTGATTTAAAATTAAAACCTCTTTGTTTTGCCAGCTGGTGTTTTTTTGCTTGTTTGTTTGTTTTTTGGGTTTTGTTTTTTGTTTTTTAACAGGTGGGCAGCTGAAGAGATGGGGCATGGGCAGCCTCGTCCTTTCATCCCTCCTCTCTCCTCTTGTTAATTTTAGGTTCTGATGTCTTTTGGTCAAAGAGAAGGGAGGAGGAAGAAGTCGGAGAGACAGGAAAGATGGCTTTGTGCTCTTGAACATGGCTCATCCACAACTAATTATTTTTTATAAAGCATTTTTCTGGATTCTTTGAAGACCCTCGGACCCCACCCTGTCATGGGACACCTCCCACCTGTGGTGGCCCTTTTACAGGTGATGCTCCCTCTGGTGCATCAGTTGCTCCCTCCGTTGACCCAGGAATCTGGCAAGACCTTCACATCCTCTCTGCCGAGGTGTCCTTATGCCTCTGGGCAGCCCCACTGGGCAGAACCTAAGATAATCCTATTCCAGTTCTTTTCCAATTTCCGGTCCATGTACCACTCTTATATTCTTTGCCTCCAACAAACCAAATCCTAACAGAGCAACAACTTTCTCTTTTCTCCTCTGTACAAGCTGCTAACACATTTCTAATCTCCTTCATTACTGAGATGGGCCAATATAGTCCCCAAATGCAAAAAAAAAAAAAAAAAATCAGGCCAATATATCCCCTAACTGTAAAAATATGTATTTCTGAAGTTCTTGGAATAGTCTTATTGAAGCATTTCTCAGTAGGCTTGAGGTGAGAGACAAATACCTCCCCTACTATTTTGGGATGGGATTCACCACATTCCAGCACCTGTCTTCAAAATGTTTGTTTTCACAACAGAAACAAGCAAGCAACGGACAACTTTCCTCACCCCCTTTTAGACTAACAGCATAGAGAAGGGGTGTAAGTGTCCTTTAAGGGGTCACAGCCTTCCTGTTGGGACTTTCTGCAGGGTGAGCTCCATGGAATGTGACATCATTGACCTATGTCTTAGCCAAAATAGAGAGACAAAGAGCCGTACTTGAACACCCTGTTACTCTGGGAAAACGTGTACCGCCTTTAAGAGAACACATACATTCAGAGTGTGCCCTGAGCTGGGATCTCAAGCCAGTGGACCCTTTCAAAGGACTTAGGGCTGCTTGACCTGGGAAAGGCTTTGTGATCCTGACATTTCTAATAAGCAGGAGTGCTCTGGCCTTATACATTCCACTATGTCATGCATGGCTCTATCTGATGTAGGATGCACACGTAATGAACCAAACCACTTAAAAGCCCTTCCTTGAAAGTATATTGCAAATCACCACAAAAGCCTGAATGGCTGAGGGAGTCATTTCCAGCCATGATTTTCATGAGCACTTATAACGTAAATTAGCTCTCAGAGCGTTCTGGATTTCCCAAATAATGTGTGTTATAAATGACCTGCTACGGAAAAAGTTGACCAAGTCCAGCACATTTTAATCAGTGAGTCAATATGCTTCTAAGGAATGGCCATGGACCCCTGACCTGAGCACACCCCTCAAGGAGGCTGCCAAGTGCCATGACTTAAAGCAGCTAACATGTGGAACGACCGACTTCAGTACCTCCCTGTTGACCGGTCCCAGTGGAGGCTGCAAATCAAATGCATCAGGACACCTGCCACAGGAGGGCGTTCTGATCAGCCACCTCTGCTGAGATCTTTGCTCTCCGTCAGTGACACCGAGGAGCTGGCCCTGGGCATCGCCAGCTATTTCTCTGCAGAGCTGGCTCAGCCACAGCCCAACAAGATGGCAAAACGGAGGCAGTTATGACCAGCATTTCTTGTTCTCCTTCATTCAGACGATTCAGAATTGGTTAAATAGTAGGGGTCGATGCCGGGAAGTCCACACGTCATGGCTCTTTTAGCTGTTGTACAACTGCTCTGGTTTCCTATTTCCTGTCAAAGAATTGGCATAGTAACAGCACCTACCCCCGGGTTGCTGGGGAGAACTGAGTAAGGCAATACACACAGACAGCTCCAGAAAATGCTTACTACACACTAAATACGTTTTATTCTCCTATTAAAATCGGTTACTTATACTAGCATAGCTCAAGTCTTCCACTCTGAGTGGCTTATAACCACTGCCTATGTCAGTGTGCCAAGTTCACAAAGCATTTTCACACACACCACAGACAAGCCCATGACCAACAGACTTTAGTGTATTTCCTCTCATTTTAGTTGATTTGTAAATAGGTGTATTTTTTTAAGAACTGGAATCATATGAATTTGCAGTTATGTATCTACTTATTTCATATAATTTTAATACTCCTCACATCATTAAGCATATTTCAAAACAAGTTTTTAATAGCTGCATTTTCCTTCCTATGGGCAGACCTTCATTTAATTAGTGTTCTGGTTGAACACTTAGATAAAGTGTATCTTTTTTAATATCATAAATAATGCTGCAATGAACAAACTTAAATAAATCCCTGACCACATTTCTGATTATTTTCTTAGAACACACCTAAAAAGGGTATGCATATTCTTAAGACTCTAGATATATTGCTAAATTACTTTCTAGAAAGTTTATTACAGTGTTAAGTTTTTGTACAGTTTCTAAAATTTATTTCCTCAACTAATTGCAAGATCTATATTTTTAAACTGTGATAAAACACATGTAACACAAAGTTTACCTTCTTAACCATTTTTGGGTGTACAGTTCAGTAGTGTTACATTATTGTACAATGAATCTTTATCATCTTGCAAAACTTAAACAACAATTTCCTATTTCTCCTCCTCCCCAGTTCCCAGCAACAACCATTCTACATCCTGTCTCTGAATTTGATTACTCTGGGTACCTCAGATGAGTAGAAACATTCAGCATTTGCCCTTTTGTGACTGGCTTATTTCACTTAACTTAATCCAGTACTATGATTTCAACTTTTCAAACTCTGATAATCTCTCCCCAGAAGAAACATTGTCTCATGATAGTTTGGCCAAACAGGAGATGCTACATTCGTGGGTTTGTACACATGCTGGCAGCTGTTTATCTTCCCCTCGGATTGTCCCAGGCTTCTGAGTGTGTCATCACGATGTGCATGTGGCTTCCAGAGGGAACCAACTACCAGGGGGAGAGGAGGCGGCTGTGGGGATGGGACAAGAAATTAAAGTGTTTACAGATCCTGACAGGACAAATGGACATGGGCTTTTGGATTCTTCCCCCAAAATCAACCCTGAAAGAATTAGAGACATGAAAGGAAAGCCTAGCTGTAAAGAACCAATTTTTAAGAAGTGTAATCATCAGGGGAAGACCAACAGCTGTTGGGAGTGGTGTGTGTGTGTGTTCTGGGGGCTGCGTGTCTGGGGGAAGGAGCTGCTGTGTCCTGGGAAGGATGGCGCTGGTGTGGCCGTGGTGCGGAGCATTTGTGACATTCATGTTTCTCCTGTATATTTCCAGGAAACCACCTCTGCTTCCCCATCAGAACCTTACAGATCAAAATGACCAGATAACAAAGTAGCACAATGACCAGAAAAGGTAACACACTCAACAGCATATACAATCTGAAGCCTAATTACTGAGAAGAGACCAAAAAATTTAAGTAAACATAATGAATAAATGCAAGGAAATACAGAAGAGATAAACAACCTGAAGCGAGAACAGTAAGTCATAAAACAAACCACACTGACCTATCAGCTACAGATAATATAGGAACTGACATTAAGAACACAGTGGATGGGATAAACAAATGAGCATCATAGAAAAACAAATCATAAATTTGGGGAGTTGATTTAGGAACTGCCTCAGATTATATCAGAAAAAGAGAAAGAGAGAAAATATAAAAGCAAGGCTGGGTGGGGCGGACAGAGCAGGCAGAATAAGACTGGTATCAGATTTCTTACCTGAGCTGGAAATAAGGAGATGATGAAGTCATGTTTTAAAAGAATCACAAAGAACATTTGAAGAAATCAGTACAGATGACCATAACGTAATAGAGAAAAAAGGACTTATTTAGTAATGTTATCATCTATATAAAGAAAAATAAACTGGGCCACTTCCTAGTACCATTTGTAGATAGAGGTGGACTCTGGATGGGTTAAAGAAATAATGTGAAAAAAAAAAGCTATACATTAAAAAAAATAAAATATATAAGAATATCATCATGACCTAGAGGTGAGGAAGGTGGTCTCAAAAACTCAAAAGCACCAATCAGAAGGTTAAAAATTGATTAATTTGATTATTTCAGAATTAGGAGTTCATGCTCACTAAAGGAAATCATGAAAAAATCAACAGAGGGCAATCTGATGCTCAAACTCCTTAGCATTACAGAAACAGAAATTCAAATAGTAATAGACGATGTTTCTGTGCTCGGATACTAAGAAGCTGAGTTATGTCTAGTAAGAGTGGAGACATGGGGAATAGACCACAGAAACACTCGGATCTTACTGATGGGAGGGAGGATTGGTACAGCTATTTGGGAAGCCAGTCCTGCAGTTCCACCCCTGGGTACCCATGAAAGAGATTCTCACATGGCTCTGCAAGGGCTGTGTCATTTATGGAAACTGGGAGCTAGAGCCAGTTTAAGTGTCTGTCACTGGGGAGATGGCTAAGTCAGGTCCACGTGCAGAGGTCCAGGGAGAAGAGAGCAGCCATGGGCTAGATTCACACCCAGAAACATGGAAAACACCATGCTAAGCAAAGAGGAAAAAAAAAAAAAGTAAGGGTGTTGTGGCAGATTTATACAATGGAATACTACTCAGCCATAAAAATAATAAAATAACGCCATTTGCAGCAACATGGAGGGACCTGGAGAATGTCATTCTAAGTGAAGTAAGCCAGAAAGAGAAAGAAAAATACCATATAATATCACTTGTATGTGGAATCTAAAAAAAAAAAAAAAAAAGACAAACTTACTTATAAAACAGAAGCAGACATAAAAAACAAACTTATGGTTACCAGAGGGGGAAGGGGGTAGAAAGGGATAAACTGGGAGTTAGAGATTTGCAGATACTAACTACAATATATAGAATAGATACACAACAAGTTTATACTGTACAGCACAGAGAACTATATTCAATATCTTGTAGTAACTTATGGTTAAAAAGAATACGAAAACAAATATATGTATGTTCCTATATGACTGACACATTGTGCTGTACACCAGAAACTGACACAACATGGCAAACTGGTTATATTCAATAAAAATACATTTAAAAAAAGTAAAGGTGTTTTATTTATTTGGGCTGCTATAACAAAATCATAGAGTAAGTGGCTTACACACAGCAGAATTTTATTTCTTATGGTTCTGGAGGCTGGAAAGTCCAAGATAAGGGTCCTGGCAGATTTAGTGCCCGATGAGGACGTGCTTCCTGTGTACACAGTTCCTCTATAACCTCACGTGGTGGAAGTGGGGAGGTATTTCTCCAGGGTCTCTGTGTAAGGGCACGAATCCCACTCACAAGCACAGAGCTCCCACGAGTTCATCACCTCCTGAGGACCCCATCTCCTAATACTACTGCACTGATGGTTAGGTTTCAACACATGAATTTTGGGGGGACATAAACATTCAGACCAAAGCAAAACTTTAAAAAGAGAGAGAGGATAAACTATGAGATCTAGCAGAACAAGATTTGTGTAAATTGAAGTTACATTCACAAGATAGGACAAAAATATTTTCACAGAATACACCCAAGTATGTAACTACATCAGACATATCAGAATGTTTTCATATGGGGAGAGTGTGGGGTGCAGAACAGGAGCTGTCATGGATAAGATGGAACTGAATGATGAATGAAGCCAGAAGTCCCTTTCCCAGACCAAGGATGACAGTCAGGAGTCTTAATCACGGAACCCTCTGTATCAACAGACAAATAGACAAATGGAACAGAGGTAATGCTTACTGAGACTACCTACTTTCACTTTTCATTTAATAGCCGTTTATTACTTCCTTTTCCATGAATTTTCTTTCTTTTTTTTTTCAATTGAGGTATAGTTGATGTATAATATTATGTAAGTTTCAGCTGTACAACAGAGTAGGCTATCATTTTTAAAAGTTATAGTCCATTTATAGTTATTATAAAATATTAGCTATTCTCCCTGCATTGCACAATGTATCTGTGTAGCTTATTTATTTTATACCGTAGTTTGTACCTGTTAATCCCCTACTCCTATACTGCACCCGCTACATTCCCCCTCCCCATTGGTGACCACTGGTTTGTTTTCTAGACCTGTGAGTCTGTTTCTTTTTTGCTATATTCACCATTTTGTTCTATTTTTCAGATTGCACATCTAAGTAACACCATACGGTATTTGCCTTTCTGAGGTAGACGGCTTTTTGCAGACCCTGTGCTAACAGTTTTATGTCCAGCGACTCATTTACCTCTTGTATCAGCTGCACAGGGTCTTCGTTTATGGTCTTCCTTCCTCCTCAGATGGTGACAGAATGGCTCACAGAGGGGAAGCTACGTGGTGGGGTCTTTTCACGTGTATGAATCAGGGCAGCCCATCTTCAAACGCCTAAGCCCTCAATGTCCTCACAAACTTCCCTGCTGAAATCTCTTCCCAGGGATGGCAGTGCCGACCACAGAGGAGCACACACACGAGGGCCGTGTACATCTGCCACCACAACGTCACGCTGCAGCACGGTTTGGCCAGCGCCCCTTCAGTGGCTGTACCACCCCCACCTCAACACAGACCTCAGGCGTGGGGGCCAGAGGAGGACCAGCCACTCACTGCATCAGGAAGCGGCTTCTTCCAGCCTTTCAAAAAGATGCCAGATGCCTCCTATCGTGTGTGGTACAGACAAGTCCATGTATAATATTTAAAATGTGAGTGTGCTGAACCTTGCTCCAAAAAAAAAAAAAATCCGCTCTCAGGAAAATGAAAGAAATCTACCAACAAAGAGGCTGAGAAATAGCCATTCGATAAAAGAGAAATGCTGACATAATGCCAATTTCAACTTAAGAAAAGAGGACACCTCTTGGAGGGGCTAATTTCCATGCCCTCGGGCGTTACCCCCACAGGGTGAACATGGTCCTGATGCATCTGGTCTTAATAAACCTTATTCCATATTCCTTAGGTTACTATTAAAATAGGGTTACAAGGAGTGCCTCTTAAGAACCCAGGGACGATTGCAAGTAATTACGGGGAAAAACAATGTTGTCTCCCTTTGTTAGGAGGGTATTTTACAATTAGCACTAAACGCCATTGTGCCAATCCGCGCAGTAAGGGACAGGGCACTAGAGAACTTGAGATTTGGATCAAATTTTGCAGGCGGAAACAGAAAACGGTAGCGCCTCCTGTTATCAGTACTTCTCCTTAATAACATGCTAAGTGCCAACGTCTCATCCTAAGAAAGGGAAGATTAAGCCGGCGTGCCTTATCAATCTGCCACGAGAGACTCAAGGTGTCAGAATAAAGTCCTGCAGGGTCACAGCCTGAGATGAGAATAATGTGCACAGACAGCCCCAGCAACCATATTCCACAAAGTGACTGGATAATTGCTTCATATCACATCTCACACACAGTGATAAAGAACGCCAGAGTAACTACTCCTAGGGTACCAGGGACGCCACACCGCAATTATCATCCTGGCCTGGGTGGGTTTGTGTGTGCATGCGTGCCCCAGTCGCTGCCACTGTACTGCCTCCTGGCAAATATGTCGCTCAGATTTGTAGATATAGCCCCGGGGAGGAGGGGGCTTCCTTCTGAACTACAGAGATTGAAGTGCGCCGGTTTAATATTCCAGTCTTCCCGGTGAAAGCTCGGATCCATGTGACAAAGGCTGACGAGAAAGGGAGGAAGCTTTGCAAAATGAATTTAGGTCTGTAAGCATACTGTGGATTTTTTTCAACACTCCCTCGGCTCCCCCAGCATACGTTTTCAATAATGAAGACAATTTAGACAATGACTCTCAATAAAGGGTGTTTTCAGCTTTGCCATGCAGAAATAAGTAATATTTAAGGGAACTGGGAAGCTTTCGTTTCACTCATTCTCTCCCTTTCGGGATTTTCTGGGAGGGGGTCACTCTGCCTGCAGAACTCATTCCTGGGAGCTCCTGCAAGAGTGAGGCAGTGGAAGGTAAAACAAGAGAGGAAGGGAATCTTTGATGACCGTGAGCTTTAACACAAGCATCTCTGGGCCAATCTGAGAAGTCAGGGACCAACATGATCAGAGCTTGGGGCATCCAACAATCCAGCAGCCACAGGTTTTCCTGTTTTCAGACCAAGGGCCAACTCTGCCTCTGTGTTTTTCTCTGTTGGCAGAAACCTGCAACTTCTTGAAATGCTCATCTCCTAGCTGAAATAGACAACAGCTTGTGGTACATGAAAATGCTGACCTCTGTCTACAAATCTTGGCTCTCTCTTTGTAACAACAGTCATCAGTTTTTGAGCAGGCACTGAAGTGCCTTCCATGTAGTAACGCACATTATGTCATTTAATTCTCAGACACTCTTGTGAGCTCTTAGCTGTTCCCATTTTACAGGTAAGAACACTGAGGCACGGGAAGGTATAGTCACTGGGCAGTCTCGTAGCCACTAACTAGCAATCAGGATGTAAACCTCAGAAGCCGGACTAGAGAGACCTCAAACTTGACCGTGATGGCTGAGCATCCACTATGACAGCTGTGATGAGTCAATTAGCAATCAGGTAAAGAAAAAATTGACTATCCTTTCTAACATTCCTCAAATGTTTTATAACTCACAGCTAGTCTGAATGCTCTGCAAACCCACTTTGGTCCGGATTTGCAACGCATGTTATCAATAAAAAAAAAAAAAGAAAATAAAAAGAAAGAAAGAAAGAAAGAAAGAAAGGGAGGGGGGAAGGTTACTCAGTGCCTACAGACAAATAGAAGCTTAGCTTAATTTCCTGTCATACAGATAATTAGGCACCAAATAGGTCCCTGAGGTAATTAAAAACATAATAAGCCTAATGAAACAAGGGCCGCATTCTGGTTAAAGAGGGAAAAATAAAAGTCATAAATCACTAGTAAATCATGAATTTTCCCAACAGGTGGATTGTGCTTGTTTTAACAAAAACCTACTGGCCTCCCTCGGAACCAGCGGTCGAGCTCCGAGTCAGCTGTGAAGGCCCCACTCCACAGAGAGCAGCCATCCACTGTCACTCCTGGGACAGAGGGGCCAGGGCAGAGCCCGGAGGCTGACACACTGAAGTGTCCGCCGGGTTGCTGGCATCTTGGTGCTGCACGGTTACCCCAGGAGCAGAGGGAGTGCCTCCGAGGCACCCTGAGTTGTTAGAAAGCCAGTCTTCATGGGGCAGAGGGGACTCAAGGCCCATCCACCTTTCCTTGAGGGGAGGGAAAGGCTCTAGGAAGAGACCTGAGGTTCACACGATCACTTTCCTGGGACTTGCTCAGACCTGGCCTCCCATGTCCTGAGCTGCTGACAGATGAAAACATACCATCGAAATGAGGCTCGATACCTCTTAGCTACTTAGACCACATAGACCATCAATCCTCTGCTCTCCTGATGCTCTAAACTGAGAAACAAGACAAATATTTTAAAAACCAATTTCCTGATTTAAGTCGCTAATTAGAAACTCGTGTTGATCACCCTAGAAAAAGAGGACACACATGAAATAAAGACAGTGAAGAGAAAATACAAGTGTTATAAAAGAAATGGCCAAAAATATTGGTGGACAAGGTTTGAAGTTTGGCATACGGCAAGAGCCACCAAGAGCAAGTCAGAAGGCCACTCACTGCTGTGCATCTACAGGCAAGATACATAATCTCTCTGGGCCTCTGTTTTCTTCAGCTTTAAAATGGGGATAAGGGTTCTTGCTCATGGATTTTTGTGAAGATTAAACAAGTTAAAACCTATGGAAATACCCACCAAGCATGTAGCGAGTTCTCCATAAATGCTGCTTGTAGGTGAATCTGAAGCAGAGCCCAAAGTACCAACACTAATAACACAGCGACCACAGGCTCTGGATTGGAGAAATCCATTCCATCCCTTCACCAACAACCAAAGCGTCAGCTCCGTCACACGATTCACATTTGTATGCACTGGAGACAACTTCTGAGCTTTGTCCTATGTCTGTATGTGATCTGCTACCATAATGTTTAAATTATTATGGCTTTACGGTGTATTTTAGTATCTGTTGACATAAGTCCTTTCTCATTACCCTTGTAGGATTTTCCTGGCTAAACTTTTTGGTTTATTTTTCCATGTGTACCCTAGGAATAGCATCTTTAGGTCAAAAATTCATGTTATTTTATTCCATATCAATACATTCATCTTGGATTTTATTTCTTATTTTTTTAATTAACATTTTTATGAAGTTAAGCCTTGCCATTCAAGAACACTGTATCTTCTTTCATTGGTTCAGCCTTTCTTTGTGCCCTCAGGACATGTTAAGCTTTTTTTTTTTTCTTTCATGTAGATCTTGTACATTTTTAAAATATTTTATTTTTCAGTATATTGTATATTTTTTGAAATGATACTTCTGTTTCCGTTACATAGCATCCTTGTTTATTGCTCATGTATAGTAAGCTTTTATCCAGACTTTCTCTAGAATAATAATAAATTACAGTAGATGTAATTAACACCTTTGCTTTATTCCTTTCACAGAAATGTTTCCAGTGTTTCCTGTTAAGCATAAAGCTGGCTTTTGTGTTGAGATCCGTGTTTTTTATCTAGCTAAGGGAGAACCCATCCATCATTACAGACTTTGACTTTTGAGCCATGTAAATATATAATCAGAAATAGCAGATACAATTTTAAAAGAGAAATCAAGTAATACTTTATCTCGGTGGCAAATGTCTGGCTCTATATTTCAAGAGGTTTCAGTGAAAGCATTCTTAAATGATCAGTTCTCAGCGAGGTCCCTGGGCCAACAGCATTGGCATCACCTGGGAACTTAACAAGAAATGCAAATTCGAGGACGCCACTCTTAGAGTCTCTGGGAGGTGGAGTGGTCCGATCATTTGTGCTTTAGCAATCCCTCCAAAGATTCTGACGTGAGTTAAAATCGGGCACTGGCTCAGCCAGATTAACAAGATAAATAGAGGATGAACCAGGGCTTTTTAGAGTTTTTGGTAGGAAAGAGTCAGAACTGACATTCAATTCATGACCATATGTGGCCACAGCTGAAGGGGGGCCAAGTGAATAAAGAAAGCTTTCATCACCCCAAACTTTGCCCTTCTCCAGTCTGGAAGAGACTCTCCCTCTTTACTTGAATTGCAGTCTCAATCACAAGTTCTCGTCTGAGTTACAAAAATAGAGGAGGGACTTTGCATCACCACGAGGTTTCCTGCTGTCAGGGAAAGGAGCCTGCAAGCACAGGGCTGCAGGCAGAGACAGCTGGAAGTCAGCTGGAGCACACAGAGCGGTCCAGGGCACAGGCAGGGCACTCATGGCCCCTGCTGCACCCATCACCACCCGAAACGAGACTGTGACGGTGTCGCCCTCTGTGCTGGCATGCCAGCTTCGTCACATGTGTCAAATTAGCAAACTCCATCTTGGAGAGTCTGGCACCAACCAGAACTTCCGGCCAAGAAATCCACAAAAACTGCTCTTCTTTTCAGTTGAGCAACAGGATTGTCAATGCTACATTCATTGTCTTGGACGGGGCAACACAGCCAGCGAGAGTGGTGGCGTTCAAGGGAAAAGGTCCTGCACCAGGGAAACTAGGGTGAGGAGGAACGTGGAAGCAGACACTCCCGAAGGCAGTAACATCACATTTGACCAAGGGCACTGCAGGAAACTGCTCCTGACCACGGGAGCTCAGGAAGGCGGCAGCTGCTCTCAGGATGGGGACCTGACACCCTCTGTGGGTGCACCGCACGAGGAAGTGGGACCTGAAGAATCGCGTCTGAAGTGACTCAGGTAACTAGTGGCTGAACAGGGATTTGAACAAAACAGTAGGACCCCGTCACCTGTTCAAATTCCCTGTATTTTTATCTGCCTACAATTTTTCTTTAAAGATTGACTTCATTTTCCTTCAGCTTCATCCTCACTGTAAAAGCAGTGAAATCATTAGTTTGAGATTGCGCTTCATTTTGTTCTAAAACACATAAAGATTAATGCACAATTATTTAGGGGGCCAGGTAATTAGGTTATTTATGTATTTATTTTGATGGAGGTACTGGGGATTGAACCCAGGACCGCCCTCCTGCATGCTAAGCACACGCTCTACCGCTGAGCTCTACCCTCACCAACATTAACACATAATTACTTTTTAAAAATCTATTCCATAATGTCTCAATTACCTTGAGGGGTAAAGCAGGCAAAATTTTGGCAAAACTCACTCTATAATTTGCTTGCTTTCTATTATTCCAAATAGCTCGACAATAGACAGGAAGTCTTTAAGATTTAGCTTGAGTAAGAATAGACTGCTGGACATTCTGAAAATACACAGTTACCTGATCTCCATTCCCAGACACTCTGATTTAAAAGGACCCTCTGTAAGATCCAGAAGACTTGAATCTTAACAGATATCCCAGGTAAAGAGAAGAAAGTTGCTTCGGGGCATTTAGAGGGACACTTCTACTGTGTAATGTCTTTGGAGGAGCTGGAAAGAATCTTGAAGGTGATACTCAGACAGGAAATTACTCTTGACTTTTAATATTTGATTGGTTGTTTAAAAACCAGCGTGGCTGAGGAATTGTCCTCCCCAAGTGTGGAGAAGATGATCACAGAAGGCCCAAAGCATGTCGGCTGCAAACAAAGATATGTGGGAAAACTGAGGGCTCGGGATGCAACCGTGGGAGTGTAGAGGCTTTTTGTCACAAGAGGCAGAATCTGGGGAGGGAGGGGTACGTGGAGATTACAAGACCCCTGGGTCCCTGGTCCCTAAACCAGAGCCTCCCTGCAGTAAAAGGAACAGAGTTGCTTTTCCTGTTGCTCTTGCTATGAGTTTTATGATGATGATAAGAGTCTTGATGAAAATGGAGACGTGAGAAACATGAGTGTGCCCATTAAACATCCTTCCCAAACATTCTCTGTTGTTCACATCCCTTTCTGTAGTCTTGTTACAGAGGCTTCTGAGGCCAGAAGCTGTGGGGATAACAGGAGGAAAGGGGTCATAGGACTCTGGCTCCATAGAGGTGTGCAGGAGGGGGATCGATCCTTGAAGCCAGAGTGGGGACGTGAATCAGGGACAAAGGTCAGTAGAGGAGGGCACGGGTGCCTCCCCATGCTTAGAAGGGGTCTGCACATTTGGAGAGGTTTCCTGAACAGGACTGAGATGAACTGTTAGGATGTACCACACTTATTTTTCTTTTCTCTTTGAGAAATGACATTTTTGCCTTAAGATTCCATCAACTCAGTCACTGTAGCCTCTAAGGTGAATTTTCTGAGATTGCAGGGAAACTCAGGCAAAAGGTGAGGCTGCTTTCAGCAGTCAGGACTCCAGGAGATATTTTCTGCTAGGTAACAAGCATCTCTCAACCTTGACAGAACTTGATTACAATAGTTTAGTACTAAACAGTGTCAGAAGGGATCTTTCTCCTGAGGATGTAAAGAGGTGAAGTTTGCAGACCTTGGTGCTGTGTGGGGGTTTGCAGAATCCGGCTTCTCTCCTAACCCCACCTCCACATGGCAGCAAGGTAAAAGGCTACAATCTAAATCAACAGAAAGTGAGCGGGTTTTTCAGGTCACAGCATGACAGCTGGCTCCAAAAGATACATAAAAAGTAGGATTCTAGCAGGCGGACTGAGTAATGCAGAGGGACTTTGGAAATCATTTGATTCCACCATGTAAATACAGATTTTCCTTGACTTACAATGGGGTTACAGTCTGATAAACCCACCATAAATTGAAGATATCATAAGTTGAAAATGCATTTAATACACCCAACCCACCCAGCATTGGTTGTAGCTTAGCCCAGCCCGCCCTTGAACATGCTGAGAACACCTGCATTAGCTGAATTAGGCAAAATTAGTTGGACAACATCATCTAATACATAGTCTATTTTATAACAAAGCATCAAAACTCTCATATAATGTATTACGGTACTGCAAGTGGAAACAAGACAGTTATCTGGATGCAGAATGGCTGGACATTCACCAGTTGGTGACACTCGTGAGCCTGTGGCTGCCCAGAGCTGTGGCTTGCCGCCACCACCCCGCATCGTGAGAGAAGATCGCCCCAGTACCGCCAGCCCAGGGAGAGATCCGAATTCCAAATTCAAAGCTTGGTTTCGCTGCACACGTACTGTTTTCACACCTTGAGATTTTAGGCAGGCTGGTGACAGGATCTGCGTGACTCTACAAAGACCCATGAACACTTTGTGGCATGTGGTTTGGAGGGTCGCAGGCGAGGACAGGGAGACACGTTCAGAGTCTCTTTCAGGATTCCAGGGAAAGGTGATGTGTGTTATAACTGCAGCCATGGAGACAATAAAAAGTGGTTAGATGATGACTGTAATGTGAAGATTGAATTTAGAAGACTGTGTTTGTAAGAATAATTTGAAGATTGAGTTTATGAAGTGACTTTGAGATTCTGGCCTGAGGAGACAGAGGATGGGTCATTTACTGAGATGACGGCGGGAAGGGCGGATTGGAGATGGCTGGGGAATCAAAAGCACTGTTTTCAACCCAGCAAGCCTGAGATGCCTATGGAATGTCTATGTGCAGCTGCCTCATAAGCTGTTTGCTGCTTGACTCTGGACCTTGGGAGAGGCCAGGGCAGGTAGCGGTCCCCATGAGACCATCAGTGTAGAGGATGCACTGAAAGCTGGGGGTGGGGTGGACGAGGGGGAGAAGAGGTCTAAGGACAGAGGGCCCGCTCCAAGCCCCAGGGCGTTTCAGCATTTAAATATCCGGCAGCGGATGCAGAGCCAGGAGAGAGTGAAAGGGGCAAATGCGAGACTATATCCAGCTACCGGTCTCACCTTCACACTGAGCCCCCTCGCTCTGCTCTGCGCCCTGGGGCTAAGGCCTCTCTCCTGCTTGGCAAGCGGCTCCCCGTTCAGCTCGGGCGCTAGGGGGCGCTAGAGGGGACGTGCAGGGCAGGTGGTCAGAGGCGCCTGGGCTGTCACTTGCCCTGGGGTCTCATCCCAGCCGTGGCAGTGCTTTTTCTTAGCAGCTGTTCGTTTCATTTTACGAGGTTTCCAGTATTCACAGAACAGGTCTCACAGCACTGCGCTCAGCCACTCCAGCGCCCACCAGCCTGCCCTCCTCGGAGGTCAGGGCTTCGGCTCCTTGGGGCCCCTCCTCTAAGCTTCTAAACTGGAATCATCACAATTCTTCATATAAGGATACTTAATTTGACATTCCCCTTTTCTTTACCTAGTTAATATTCTTTTTTGTTACGGTCTGTTTATTTAAATAATAGGAGACTGGTTGTCACAGAAGCCTAGAGAAAAAGGCAAGTTTCAGTGAGAGAAGTAAAATGAGAAAGGGTCAAGTAACGGACCATCAATGAGACTCAGCGAGAAGGTTCTGGTGACAATGACATGCTGTCTGTGGACTGAGGGGACTGGGAACCCAGAGGAGACGATGAGAAGTGAATTACAAAGACCTTCTGGAGACTGAGTTTATAAGAAAACTTAGAAGATGGAGTTGAGAAAATGACTCCAGTGTTTTTGACCTGATGAAATGGTAGATGAGATGTCATTTAGGAAAAGATGGATGATTTTGGAGGCCCAGTGGGGTTAGCTGGTGACAGAAGGGTGGGTGAGGGGGTAGAGGCGTCTAAGAGAGCTAATTCTCTAAGGAGTTTGAATGAGGCCACTAGGGGTTTATTTTCAAGAGCAGAATGGTTAAGGCACGTGTGTAGACGGACAGATGATCCTAGGGATGTAGGTGTGGCAGTGACAGTGAGGTTCCTGAGTAATGGCTAAGGAACGTGGGACCACAGCACCAGGGAAGAATCTGGCTTCTAACAGAACCAGGAGCACGACTCCAGCTATACAAGGAAGGAGGCAGCGTGAGTGAATACAGATGCTGGAAGGTAGGGGATTTGCTGATGGGAAAGTCAGGTGATTTTTTTTAAACTTTTATCTATGTTCACGATTAAAAAAAAAAAGCATGGCCAGAGAGCCTCCAAACAATTTACATTGCAAAATGACTATTGTCACCCATACCATTACCAGAAAAGCACTTTTGATTTCCAGTGATCACAAAAATCAATATTCAAGGATGCACAAGTGATAAAAATTATCTTCTCAGTATGGCAAAAGAAGATATAGGACTCTCGCATTCCGGAAGTGATGTGAGTACCAATAATTACCACCATAAATCTGCTGAATACTAAAAATAATTCTGTATTTTCCTGTAGGATTTGCAAGCTAATAATACGCAATTTCCAGCTGTGTGCTGTGACAGCAAAAAAAAAAAAGGGTCTAACATCCTTATAATTATATTTTCCATATTTGTATTCACATTAGAAAATACTGATTTAGATCCATCTGCTCAAACTATTTTTTTTATTGTTAAAATATCTACGGCAGGTGACTTTTATGAAATGTATCTGACTCGACTGTATACAGCTGGACTTCAAAAGGAGGGGTATCAAACATGTTACCTCTCAGGCTTTTTAAATACACTCATATGATTGTGAAACAAAAGGACTGACAGCAGTGAGAACTGAAAGTTTTCTTCAGAGCAGATTCCACATATAGATCCTAAGGGCTCCCCTCAGTTTGGCAACTCAAGCTGCACAGAACAGCAGGCTTCACCCTACAAAGTGCTGAGTTGACCTCCCTTCGTTCTGCTTGACGAGTGTGACTAAGAACAACTCAATCAAGTGTCTGTTCCTTGGGTCTATTTTCTCAAACTTCAAATGTTCTTCTGAGCCTTTGAAATGTCACCACCCAAAGAAAGGAGATAACCCTTTGGTCATCAATCCACTGCCACTCCTTGGAGGGGTTGTGAGAATGGAATTACTCTTCAGGACAACCTGATGAGTTGAGCTTGCTACTGGGTGGGCCACACCTCCCCAGGTGGCGTCAGGCTTCCCAAAACTCACTTCAAAGCCACAGCATCACGGCGCAGGTCGAGCCAGATAAGATGAGGCTGGAATAGCTCCCCCAGGAAAATGCAGAGGAAGCAAGGAAGGCAAGCATCTGCCCCCAGGTTAAATATGGAAAGTTCTCTCAAAAATATGAGGAGAAGAGTATAACAAAACCAATTCCAAATGTATATAATGTGTGACTTGAATCAACATTATTCTAACTAAAGGTTCCTAAAATTTAATAGGAAAGCAACAATTCGAATTGAAAATGACAACTAGCATTATGTCCATCTATCCATCTATCCATCCATCCATCTATCTATGGACTGTGTTACTATGTGCCACGTGTCTTATTGCTAGGAATAAGACTGATATTATTCTGTTTGCTTTTCAAAATTTTGTTTTCAATTTTAACTTTTCACTGAAGTATAAAGTACACACAGAAAGGTGCCTATTCATACATGTATAGCTCAGTGAGTTTCTGAAACTCAACACACCCGTGTAACCAGCTCAGATGAAGGAAAAGAACATCGACACCCTTGGAGCCCCCTGCACCCCCTTCTGGTTCCTGTCCCCCCAAAGCTAGCCTCCTCCATCACCTCTAAGGGCAGCGGTCATTTTCTTGTTGTCCTATGTCTAAAGGGAACCTCTCTGTGTGTAGTCTTTGGTGTCTGGCACTTACTCTGGGCTTTTGACTGTAACTGGAAGCCACTGCAATGTACTGAGCTCTTGGTCTGCCACGCGCCAGGCACTGTGCAAAGACCTTCACTGCATCATTATCACATCAGTCCCCACAGTCACCTCATAATGAGGCAATACTATTATCTCCCTTAAGCAGGTGAAGAAATTTCAAGTTCAGGGATATTCATATGTCCTAAGTCACTCAGCAGTAGATGCTGGAGCCAGGATTCATGCGTCGTGCATCTGGCTCCAAAGGGCAAGTCTTTCCCATGCAGGCTTCGACAAATGGACAGAAGACCAACGTTTCTGAACCATCAAAACCTACCAGGACCTGAGCACACAGGAAACACTGCCGTCGGAGCTGGTGTCTTATTTCACTGTGATTCTGCACCACCTAGCACGCTAAATCAGACCTGGCATATTAACACAAACAGTGGCTACTTGCCTGACAGTGTAATGTTGTCGGCTCAACCGTAAAGTGACACATGAGGTTATGCAGCCCGTGGTTCAAGCATCTTTACTTCTATTCACTCGCCTAAAGATCTAGTCACCAGAGACAGGTCCTGTTGCTCATTGCTCTGCTCATCAAGCAATTGCTAATATCTGAAGGTAGCTGATATACCCGTGGATATAATGTGAACTTACATTCAGTAATAATTTAAATGTTATTTATAGTCAATGCAGGATGGCCCATGATGAACAATTAAAGGTAAATGATAAAATGAGTAACAGTGGGGCAGCGTATGAAATTCTAAATAGCCAGAGGAAAAACGCATGAAGGAGACTTGTATGTGCTGCCATGGAAAGATGTTAGTTACAGAGAAGTATTGCAGGTGTACCAATTTATGAACATAGGCATATATGTTTATATGTGACTGGACGTCTGGAAGAAAACTTATATACACATAAGCATTTCACACACACAGGAAAAAGGTAGTAGTTGGAAAGGGTATACAGCAAGAAATCACAAATGGTTGTTTTTCTATGGAATACTGCTCAACCATAGAAAAGAAAATGCCATTTGCAGCAACATGGATGTCCCTGGAGAATGTCATTCTAAGTGAAGTAAGCCAGAAAGAGGAAAAAAAAAATACTGTATGATATCACTTATATGTGAAATCTAAAAAAAAGGCACAAGTGAACTTATTTACAAAGCAGAAACAGGCTCAGACATAGAAAACAAATTTATGATTATCGGCGGGGAAAGAGGGTGGGAAGGGATAAACTGGGAATTTGAGATTTGCAGGTACTAACAACTGTATATAAAATAGATAAACAACAAGTTTCTTCTGCACAGCACAGGGAACTATAGTCACTATCTTGCAGTAACCTATAGTGAAAAGGATATGAAAAGGAATATATGGGTGTATACGTATGACTGAAACATTATGCTGTACACCAGAAATTGACACAACATTGTGAACTGACTAAACTTCAACTATTTTTTTTTAAATATTGGGAAATGTCATCTTCAAATTCATCTAAAACACAAATTCATGAAAAAGACAACTAAGTATAATTCTACTTGCAAGATGAGAGGAAAAAAAAGAAAGAGAGGGTCTTTGGATCATATTCCAAAATCTAGATGACTCCAGAGTTGTTCTTAAAAATCACGAAAAGAATGAAGACCTGATGTTTCTTTCACTTTGACGTTTCACTAAAATTCTGCATGGTTTCTAAGGCTAAAGAAATCGTTGTGAAATGCCAAGAATGCAGCATTAGCCCCAAGCAGATACTACCTGGTATCTACAACTGGTTTGAATTTTATGAAACTGTATATGATTTTTGGGGGGTGTCAGTTACGCCCAAAGATCAGTGGTTCAAGTCGCACTGCAAAAGCACCTGCAGAAAAAGGTGTTCTTAGTCCTTGATGCGGGGCCAACGTCTAAGGTTTGTAAATATCAAAAATGGGTCACACAAAATCCCACTTAGCTGCATATTTTTGATTGAGATTCAAGAGAAACATAATAAATGGACTTTCCAGGGATTTATGTTTTAAAAGTCATTCTGATAACCAGGTGGGAGAGTGAAATTGTCGTAACTGCATGTCAATAAAATGTTGTCAAGATACGATTCTAGTTAGAGTATAGACAAGACATAAACACATTCAATAAAAATAGTAATAGAAAAAAAAAGACATAAACACATGCTCTGTGGACTAGTTTCCAAAGGGCAGGGGGGGGCAAGGTGGGGGAGGGCAGAGTGCCAGGGAAACAGGGTGGGGGGCTTCGGAAGAGGGCGACTTGACGGAGACCCAAGGGACTCGAGTGGGGGAAGGGGGTGGTCACTCTAACATGTTTTGTGTTTGTTTAGCAGATAACATTCTTTTATTCATCTTGCTGGATTTTACAGTTTCTCAAGGAAAGCTACTATGCCACAGAGTAACTACCTCTAAGAGAATTCTTGGCCTCTCTCATGCTAGACTTTTTCTTTCCATGCCTTGATTAGCAACTTAAAGAAAGGAAATTAAAGGAAATAGTAAGAAAAAATATTTTTCTAGGAAACATTGCTAACAGACCCTGGTCATCTTGAAAGCGCATGTATTCAGACAAAGAGCTGTTGTGAGCCCTTCCTCCGATGAGCCTGCTTTTGTTCTCAGGGGAAAAACAGAAAACAACAACCACAAAGGTTTATTTTAATTAAGGAAAATACTATTCTGGTTTGGCCATGCGAGGGCATGTTATGCTGCTGCTAAAATGATGTTCACTTTGTTTTAAACTGACATGTCAAAATACATAGAGTCTATGGCTTAGTGAGAAAATGAGAGAGACCGGAATGAAATATTTCAAAACCTGGCAGTCGATTTGGTAGGAAAGTGGTGGGGCATTTCCACCTGTGCTTCGTAGGGCTTTGCTTCTCCAAATTGTTGCAGTGAGTTTACTTTCTTCTTGAATAACATCATTTTGAAAAGTAACCTTGTGGCTTTGATTTTGGTGCTTTTCCATTCATTGGCATAGGAATATTGTTCACTATATTTTGTAACAATGTAATGTGGATACACTATCCTTATTTGTAATTTGAATTCTCTGTAGTTTGACATTGCTTTTCTTACATTTACAAGTTCCTCAGATGAAGATTTCTTCCTGGACCTACATCTTCCTTCTTCAGACTTTGTGTGGTGCTTTGACAGTCTGCTGGTTGAAGACACGCATTCCACCAAGTTCAGCTAGTTGTCAGCAAGCTTCCCTAGCAGAATCACTTTTCAGATTCAAACAGAAAATTACATGGTATTCCCATGCATTTATGAGAAAGGCAATTATATTTAAACTAAGAGCACAGAGATTATAATAAAAATACTATGAAGTTATATCAAAATCATTGTCTATTATAAGTATATAGCAGCCAAATAAACATAGGTAAGCAACCTTTCTATATTCAGCTCTTCTGAGAAATTAGCCACATTAACCAGTGGTTCCTACCTCACTGAAGAAATCCTAGATAGATTACAATGAATGTCAGCGAAGCTTGCTTTTCTTTTTCATATTCTGCTTTGTCAGGAATTAACTGTGAAAATTACAGGCTAGAAAAGGTTAATTTTAAAGATATCTTACTTTGCATGAGTACATTACTAAAGGAATTATGTAAGTATGGTTTTCACTGCAAATTTGGGAATAAAACAAAGGAAATTCTCTCTCAATGGCTAATGGATCTATGATTTACAACAATGAGCACTGATTTATGCAAGGGCCTGGCAAGCGTTCATGCTGCTGCTTCCAGGAAACTTAGCCTTTCCTCCTACCTAAGAAATCTGAGTGATTATCTACCTTCAGTGAATATTTGTACGTGAACAGTTCCCTTTCTTATTGGTTAAACTGGAAAGAGTTTAAATTTTGTAGAGAGGATGCTTAGCACAATACAATATGGGTCCTTTTTAAAAAACACGGTGAAGAAATTAATGTTTTTCACAGTCTGTCCTGTCATTCTATGAGATGTTAATAGCTGTTCATGCAAACAGAATATTATAATCAAAATAAGTTTAAGAAACCCCATGTTAGAGTTGAACAAGGTTTATTATATATTTTTTAACTACAGAACTTTTCCACAGAATTTAATGACACTGTCTATTTTCAAAATAACATTTTCCATACTTGTCTGATCAAGTAACCCTTGCAGATTCCTGTCCTAAGCACATGCTTTGGAAAACACTAAGTCAATGCATGTTTGCAAGTTTAAATAAAGTCTCACATCCCATCCTGATTTTATTATGATTTAGAGTCATCTGGCCCTTCTACAATCTGCTAAAGATAAAGAAGCACAATGAGCAATGCTTAATTTTCCTCAGCCTGGAATCCTATAGAATCTAAATAGCTCCTAAGTTCCTTTTTTCTAACTTAAATATATTTAATTCTAAAGTTTATACTTAAGAGAAAGCTGGATGTTCACGAGACAGTTAGTAGGGTGCATTCTCCTGTCAAAGTTAATAGTAAATTTCTAATAAACCAGGGAATATTTTTTTTAAAGGAATACATCTGTATACAGAGATACACCTGTGAAACAAACCAAAGAAAAGGACCAAAGTTTGGGGAAGATATTTGGAAAATAATGGTCTCTGTCTCAACCTTCTTGACTTAGATAAATCCAAAGAGAAATCCAGAGATTATAACCATGTGATTATTTTTCACTTCAAGGACATCTAAACTGTTTCCAGCTATCTGCAGGCTGCCAGATGTATAAGCAGCACCATGTTAAAAATAAAATAGTGGCTTTAGTTAAAAAGTACTTCTGTATTGACTACTTAAACCTAGAATTATAGATCAAAATATACTCTAAGGGTTAAAGTCCTTCAGCATAATTTTAACTCTCAGCATTCTGAATGTAATATGACAAGTCAGCAGGTACAGGAAAATTATCATGATAACTGATAGAAGTGAAAATATAATAGGGCAGAATAGAGTAAAGAGCCCAGGAATGAATCCACACAAATGCAGTTGGCTGAGCTTTGGCAAAGGGAACAAGGCACACAATGGAGAAAATACAGTCTTCAACAGCTGGCAGTGGAGCTCCTAGACATCCATACACACAAAAAAAAAAAAAAAAAAAAAGAAAGAAAAAAGAAAGAAAGAAAAGAAAAAGAAGAAAGACAATCTAGACATAGACTCTATACCCTTCACAAAAATGAGCTCAGAATGGGTCACAGACCTATATGTAAAATACAAAGCTGTAAAACTCCTAGAAAACAACATAGAATAGATAATTTTGTGTTTGGGGATGGCTTTTTAGATACGACACCAATGGCATGATCCATGGAAGACAGCATTGATAGACTGGACTTTATTAAAATTAAAGAGTTATGTTCTGCAAATTCACCATCAAGAGAAGAGTAAGATGAGTCACAGACTGGGAGAATATACTTGCAAAAGACATATCTGACAAAGGACTATTATCCAAACTATACAAAGAACTTAAAACTCAACAATTAAAGAAAAACAACCCAATTAAAAGAAGTCAAAGTCCCTAACCAATACCTCTCCAAAGAAGATACAAGATGGCAAACAAGCACAGGAAAAGATGCTTCACATCATGTTTCATGTAAAGAAAACAACACACCTATTGGAATGGTCAGAATCCAGAACTCTGACAACACCAAATGTTGGTGATGATATGGATCAACAGGAACTTCCATTCATTACTGGTGGGGATGCAAAATGGTATAGTCACTCTGAAAGACAGTTTGGCAGTCTTTTACAAAACTAAACATACACTTACCATAGAATCCAGGAACTGTGCTTTTTGGTATTTACCCTTAGGAGTTGAAAACTTACATCCACACAACGACAAGTATGCTTATAGCAAGATTACTGCATAATTGCCAAAACTTAGAGGCAACCACGGGGTCCTTTAGTAGATGTATAAATAAATTGTGATACATCAAGAGAATGGTGTATTACTCAGCACTAAAAAAGGAGCTATCAAGCCATAAAAAGGCATGGAGCAAACTTAATTGCATGTTACCAAGAAAAGAAGCCAATCTGGAAAGGCTACATACTGTATGATTCCACCCAAGTGACATTATGGAAAAGGCAAAATTAGGGAGACAGTAAAGAGATCATGGGATCCCTTATCATGGGATAAGGGGGAGGGAGGGATACACAGGCAGAGCACAAAGGATTCTTAGGCCATGAATAGACTCTGCGTGATACTACAATGGTGGATACATTATACATTTGCCCAGATACATAGAAGGTAATACACTAAGGGTGAACCCTAATGTAAACCACGGACTTTAGGTGACAGTGATGTGTCATTGTAGGTTCATCAACTGTTACAAATGTATCACTGTGGGGGTGGTGCTGATAACAGGGGAGGCTCTGCATGAAGGGAGGCAAGGGATATATGGGAAATCTCTGTATCTTCTCCTCAATTTTGCTGTGAACCTAAAACTGCCCTAAATAATAAAGCCTATTAAGATAAGTAAATACAATTTACAATTATAATAAAGTTAAATAATTTAACTCTCTCAGTAAGAATCTTTATTCTCTACATGGAGTAGGGGGTATTTATTGGTTCCCTATTATCCTTTTGTTGTTGTTTTGGCAACAGCCTTCACTTTTTGATTTGATATAAACCAATCACCACATCTCAAGCTACAGTGGTAGGTTCTGAGCTGGGCATGTGAATTAAAGTAAATTTTAGGATTTGTGAAAATGCCCAAAAAGATTCTCATATTCTCTCCCCCTTAACTTGAACCTGAGAAGTTTTGAAGCTGGTGTTGCTATCTTGAATCAGCTAAAATGCTAAGGATCAGTGTGCAGTGGCTCAAAAGAAAGCCAGCCTAGATAACAGAATAGTAAAAGAGAAAGTGTGGGTGCCAACTGCAGAGTGTGGGTTGTGAATCCAGCTCTAGGGGGCTGCCTTTCCCATGGACTTCACCAACTGGGGGAATCAATTCCTTCTCTTCCTTGTGCTGATTTGAGTTGGATTTCAGTTGTTTATAATTACATGAGAGTTGAAGTCATTCTATTAATTTTTTTCCAGCAACATTGATCCCCAACATATAGTTCAGCCAAAGCATGCATATTAGAGAATTTTCTGCTCAGATTAGTTAAAACTCTTCCCTGAGTTGAGTATATCCACTTGCTAACCAGGATTAGATACAACAGGTAATACTTCCTGTGTTGAGCCACTGAACATTCAGTGTTAGTTTGTTATGTGGCATAACCTAGCCTTCACTGACTAACACAGCATACAGCAACATAGAAAGAAAAACACCGTGCTGTATGAAGGTGTATCCTCCATCCTAAAAACCTAAACCTCAGAAATCTCCATTCTACTGGGCAAGAAACACCAAGGATGAGAGGTATGGGATTTTCCTGAAAATCTAAGTGGGACTTTGAAAGTACATGCTGACCTTTGGCCTGACAGGGACAAGATAGGAAAGGGGGCGGGGAGGAATGACAAATCCACAGAAAATGTTGGGATTTTTCTTTTCAGCAGTTTAGAGCCAGAGGCCTAGGCCTCGAGACCCATGTCCAACTACCATCAACAGGAAACTTACCTGCCCAAGCACATGAATGTCTTTTCAAATTCTTCTTCAGAATTCAAGAACTGGTAACCTATAGGTACATCTAGCTTACCCAGCATAGTGCTTTCTTTTAACTGTGTAAAATTTGCCAATATTTAAGATTCAGGAGATTTCACACAAAAATTTGAATTTTCAGCTTCTCCTGAAAGATGAGGAGAGGTGATAACTCAGAACCACATTCTAATCCGGTAGCCCTTGTCAGGACAGAGGGACAGGCTGCTCCTTTAAGGGGGCAACAGGCCTTCCCTGTGCCTCTGGTCCCTACTGCAGGATTCTCTCACGTGCAGCCAACTGCAGGTATTTGAGTTCATGCTTTTAAACACTCTCTAGGATATAATTCGCCACTACTTAAAAATTCCTTGACAATTCTGGCAGTCACATTAGGGACTTTAAGTTGTCACTAGAGTATTTCTTAATGCACCACAGAAGTAAATCATTAAAAGGTATCCAGAAGAGGGATAAGACTCATGGCAATATTCCTTATTTAATCCCAGAGAGTGTTTTATATACTGCGATAAGATAATCGGGCTTAAACTCGAATGTGTTCATGGGAGTTATCTGCATTCACTATTACTCCCAGGTGTCAGGAGCTGTTTCCTACATGCCACATGCTGGGCGATATGGAGGCCACGTCTGAAGTGTTGGCCCAGCCTCCTGGGGTAAACCGGCCCCGCATGAACACCCAGACGCCCACACCTGCTGAGTGGCTTATTCTCACTTTTCAGCTGCACGATCTAATTCTCCGTCTCTTCATGAACGAAAAAGAACACTATCTTTAAATATAATTCATAAGCTGATCAAGCCTTAAACACACTGTACTTGTCATTCATGAGAAAGTCCAAATATTGACTTTGTGAATTGAAACCAAGCACTTTAAACTAGGCCCACTATACGTCAATAACTTTTTGAAGAAACATACACCAGTGATTTAAAGCAGAAGAGGATAAAAGGTTGAAAATGTATTTCTTTGAGTCATTAGGCTGCTCAGTAAAATAACAAGAGAACTTCAAAAAAAAAAAAAAAGGTCTAGCTAGCTTCAGAATTTGTTTATTTTACCATGATGAGAGTAATTTGAGATAGAGAGCACACTTCTGCTTGCCGAACAGTCAAGTTTAAGTAGAGACTATTTTTTATCTAATCCTGATACTTGGATAACTGGAAAGAAACAGTATAACTATGGTAAATTACTTGATAGTTGCAAGAAAACTGCTTTGAGTGTGAGAGGAGACGCAGATAAACGGCTGAAGGTTCCGAGAGAAGCTGGAGAGTGACGCTTATTCAAACAAATGATCAGCTGAAGGGCATTTTAGTGGGTTAAGCAATAAGACAGAAATGATGACAGGGTGTCCTACCAGGGATGTTAAGAGATGTTCTTTCTTCCCAATGACAAGAAATAAAACAGTGGGGCGGAGTCAGAGGGCCGGTGTGGGCCTGGAAAAAATCCTAAGCAAGGATGTCCCGGGCACCACAAGTGAAATCATTTCCTATCTGGGATTGTATTTCTTTTCACCATTGGCTACATGGATACCAACTGATAATATTATTTTTAAGAACCAACTAGGGTATGGGAAGAACCTATCAAATAATGGTATTTCTTTCCCTGCCTCCACCCTGCCCTCAAACAGAGGCTTTTCATACTACGGAGGGAAGGGTGAGTCACTTTACAGATGAGAGGAGACTGCAGGGCATATCGATGGCAAGAAAAAGATGAATGTTCTGACTCTTAACTCCAAACATAGTGTGACTTGTATTATTGTAGACTGCCAGATTTTTTTTTTTTTGCCTTCAGACCACTAATAAAAATACCAAGCGATACCCATGACAGATTCACTGCTCAGCTGACAATCCTACTTTCTCTATCTCAAGAAACCACACACAAAAGTACTTTATAGCTTGAAAGTGTCTCACCCTGTTTGGTATTTTATTTGATTGCCAAAATAATTCTCTCAAGTGAGGGCACATGCTTATTTATCCCTTCAGACATCCCAAACGATTATCCACATGTTAGCATGAAACAATCACCGCCCATCCACGAAGGCTGCGGGACCCCATTCATGGCGAGAGCCAGGTCCATTGTTAAATCGGTGTATTCCATCTGAAAGGAACTTTAGCTTGCCTGCCTGGTCACCTCTTTATCTCAGAGATCTCTAGGGATTTATTTTCAGATGCACATTTGCATTTGAAATGCTTTCTGTTGGAGATGGTAAGATGCAGCTTACTTACCAGAAAACCAGAAGTGTTTACAGCAGAGCTTGGCATGGCTCCTGGTGGGTGGGTGCCCCACCTTATCTTTAAAATGTTACATTTTTAAAAGCAGCTTCACCATGTCTTAGATTTAAAGACAAATTGGACATGACAATGAAATGCAATGGGTCCTGCACATCGGTGGAAAAACAAGCAAAATTCAAAGATGAATTGTGAATTAGACACCAGTACTGTCTCAGTTCTAATTTCCTAACGTGGTAGGTTATTTGGAGTTATGTAGGAAAACCTTCTTATACTTTGGAGATACTAAATTATTTAAAGGTAAAGGAGAATAGCTTGTACATATAACTGTGAACTTGTTCAGGGGAAAATAGGAATATAAATAAATGTATATATTATATATTTGTATATAAACGTACATGTTTCTTATATAAAATATATAATATACATATAGTATTATATACACATTATATAAAATATTACTTATATATTACCTATGTTCATAGTATATATACCTACATGTATGTAAATAGTATATACTCACAGTATATATGTATATATATCTGTACACACACACACACATATTCCAGTAAATGTTTGCTGGAGTTCTCACCACCATGCCTGCAGCTTTCCTGAATGAGTGCCATTATATTAAAATAAAAAGTTAGAGGGAAACAGCTTCATGAAACCATTTTATGTTAACCTCGGATAACAATTTTGCAGGCACTCCGTATTTATTTGTCCTGTTCTGTTTGCCACACTTTTTGACATGGTGCCTAGAATTGCCTGCCACCATGCTTTTAAGCCCAGCTGCAAGATGTGCTATAGTAATGTCAGTGGTACCATAAAAAAAAGATCCAAAGTGGGTAGTGGCATGAAAAATACCTTTTTCAACTTGCAAATGAGAGCGGGAAGGCCTAGATGAATGCAGACTTTTTAAACAGACATGAGCACACAATCTTTTTTATCATGTAAAAATTTCTCTGTATTTTCCCCAGCACATAACCAAAGAAGTGGCCCGCAGGCATTAGCTGTCAAAAAGATATCAATGTTACATGGTGTACAGCAGCCGAGACAGATAGCGACAGAAATGTGTGAAGGTTCTTAAATGCACTATCTGAAAGTGAGGCTGGTTTGGGGCCGGATTTTAATATACTTACCCCACTTATCTTCGCTTTCACAGTCACAGTGATGGCAACTGACAGTGTAATTATCTTTCAAGGACTGAGCTGGTCTATGAAATACTCTCCTAGCATGTCACACACTGTTGATATTAAATTGGCGACATTGAGAAACCATCTGGAAAAAATCTGGGCATAAGGAAGTTTAGGGGATCTAATCCAAGCTAGGTTTTTGGCTGATTTACTTCAGTTCACTCAAATCTCATTTAATAACATGAAATAACACACATGGAAAAAGGAAAGACAAACACTATGCTTTGTTCCAGGGTTGACTGCACAGAATCACATGCAAGGAAAACAGTTTGAGGATCCCCTCCTCTGAGCCTCTTGCTTTCACCGATCATTTCTTTTTTTCTGCTAGTAAGACCAACAAGGAGCACTATCCCTGTCTTTCAAACGACGTTTTTAAAAGGTTTTTATAGGCATGTATTTCCTGCAAAGCTCCAGCAGCAGTGTGCAATAAAACCTATTCTTTTATTCCTTTGATCAGTTCCTACCACACTCTGTTAACCTGTTTATCCTGCTAAGAAATTGCCTTTTTCTTTTAAACTTAAAAAAAGGAGAGAGATTTTCACAGCTGTCAACTTCAGTGAAATATTCTCTTTAATAGTTTTAATGCCAAGATAATTTAGAGTCTTCCTTTTAAGATGGGGCTACATATTCTTTCTTATTATGTCTAATGCTTGCACACTTCCTAGGTAATCTGACTGAGGCATGAGGGGTAGGGAGAAATACAGAAAGGCCCTTTCCTAGGCTGTGACCCTACGAGACTGGGTATTACAGCCTGGACAAGGTGGAAGTAAGGTTCAGAGGAAAAGCATCTTCTAGCTTCCGAGGGTGGGAAGTCATGGACAAGGAGGAAAGGAAGGCTGCATGGTAAGTGAGCCCAGCATCTCTCATCCTTCCCCCTCTCCTATTGCACTGATACCAAGACATACCAAGAACATCCTTCTAATTCTCATTACTACCACCCAGTCCATAAGTGACGTTATGTTTAAGGGTATCAACACTCCGCCCTCCCTTGGGCATCACCATTTGTGTACAGTTATGTACACACACATGCATCTGCAGGGTCTGCTTGCTGGCTGGTCATCACACTGGCAGTGAAGGGAAACTGCTGATTTTCTTCTTTAATTTCCTACCCTTGCCACGACTACATATTCTGCTCAAACTATGTACGTTTCAAAGGAAGTGTGACATGCATTGTGGTAGGTCCTCCATTGTTCTCTGTCACTGGCTCTCACTACCTCCGTCCTAATGCACCTGCTTCCTTTCTGAGACTGTTTCCCTAAATTTGGCTGCCCCATTCTATTTGGTTCAACACAATTCAAAGGTCTTACTTTGATCTATACCATGGAGACAATTTCCATCAGACAACATACAGCTAAAATGCTGATGGACGTCAGCCTTCGTCTGGAGCTGTTTTTTTAAGCCGTGCTTCATCAAGACCTGCCTTAAATAACATCTCCACGGTTAAAGATCTCAGAAAAGATGCCACCGCTTAAAACATTTTGAAAGAGATAAATCACCCTTATGTCCAGAAAGTATGGCGATGAACTCTAATAAGCCTGTACATACACAAACACACACAAATACACACACAAAATTCCTTCCGATACTAATTCCCTTTTTGTTATGCAGATACAGTATCACAGAAAGGACTATTTTGGAATCTCCATGCTTGGATTTAGTTAAAAAAAATATTAGGGACCTGGAAAGTTTAAGTGCTTATAATCATAGCTGCTGGCAAGAAATGTGGTGGAAAATGGAACTTTTCATACTCATTAACTCTGTGTTCACACATGGGTTTCATTTTCCATGTTGCATACTTGTATGAAGGCCTCACATCACAAAAGGGTCTGAAATCCCATCAGAGACAAAAACAGCTGTCAGAGCCTTATGCAGTTGCTTCAATACAGATAGAGCTGGAAATACATCAAATTCTAGGAATGGGGCGGTGGGGGGGTCCTGTGTGTGTGGGGGTACAGTGATATAGTAGATAGTTAACAATGGAAGAAATTATGAAAATATGAAGTTACATTTTGAATTCTTTACAAGATTAGGTTTTCTATCTACACTCAAAAGAAATTTTCTATGAAGTTTCATTATGACCATTTTGTGTCCAGTGGTAAGAGAGGGGCTGGTCCCTTCCAGGAATAAGTTGAATCTGAGTTTTAGGCTGATTCAGCATAGTCTTGACACCCAACGCGGCAAAGACTTTTCTGCCAGGACAAGTGCACTGTGATTGTCAGTAGCGACTCCACAGCCTCTTGTTCAACATGAGGCATCAGGTAGACACGCTGTCTTAGCTCAGATAACACCGCCACGTGCTCTATTCTTATTTTAATTACCTCAGCATCTCCCAGAGTTTATGTGGCTACAGAAGAAAATGCAGTCACTTCCCACCACAGCACGGCTTTCTAATGACCATTATGGATAAATAACTTAGCAGAAAATAAAAGCCAAAGGCACTGTCTAAAAGGCGGCCCAAACACTTCTGCCCCTTCTCATTTCATCTCTCTCATTTATCTATTAAGTCATTCATTCCTTCATTAAAAAAAAAATGTGTTTGATCTTCAGGGGCAGATGAAGCCTGAAAGGTACTGATATCAGGTACTATGGGCCGAATTCGATCTAGTATTTAATTTAATCCAGTATTTCCTAGCAACAGAGACTCTCTCACAAAGTCTAAACAGGTCGCCACTCCACCTAGCTGGACTCAGCCCAGCGCAGGAGACTTGGCTGTTAAACTGGCACAGTGAAACCTCACTACAACTCGCTAGCAAAATTCCAAAAGCCAAACAGATCTACCAGTCCTGGAGAAAAGCCTTTTCCTTATCTTCCTGGTTCACTTCTCACGTGGTGTTGGAAAGTGGCAAAACTACTTGCTTAATTCATGCTTATTCTGATCAAACGCATATGAGAGCAACATTTTTAAGGACAAGGACATTTGGACAAAGGAGGTGAGAGTGCTGGAAACGAGCTGAGGGAAGTCATCGCCTTGGCGTTCCCTCTGAACACTCCCCGCCTCCATGCCGGAAGTACTAACCTCTGGGGTCCTGCAACTGCTCTGAAAGTGACACAGTGTTGGCTGTGACACGTCCTCTTAGGATTCTTAGATTTGCTTTCTTCCTTTTCTGGCAAATAATTTAAATAAGAGCTTAATGCGTGGCCCTTTTGATCCAGCCATCTTGGAAAAAGCTGACTTTGATCATCAAATTTATTCCTCGCCCTCTGTCCAATCTGCTCTCTGTCTGCTTTAGACATAAACCAGACTCATTTAAAGCAAAACTACTTGTCCAAGAATGGAAATGAAAAAAGAAACTACACAGACATGTCCAGGAAGACCTTGGTTGGCGCTGACCGAAGAGGTCAGTTATTAGTAGAAGAACAACGTCCAGTGCTGGCACTGCTGTGCTTCTTCATTTAAGTAATTGTCATCATTATCACATGGATATCTGAAAGTGAGTGTATTTATTAATTGAATCCTATTTAAAGTAGTGGAGTATTGTAAAATCATTCTTATTTTCCTTATGTAGCAAACAAAGGTCCCTAAGGAAGAGAGAGATGGAGGAATTCACCTGCGTTTCCCCAGGGAGTCCCCAGGGTAGGGCCGTGCATCAAACTTGGATCCCCTAAGTTTACTCTCACAGTCTCTTAGCTTTCACAGTTATTCCTCCACCTACAAGCCAGGGGAGCAGGCATACCTGGTCAGATAGCCTGGTTGTCTTTTTACACTGGAGGAGACTTTTGTGGCCAATTAATTATTCAGCAACAAGTCTTAGAATTTGAGGCAGAAAGTGCCTGTGGTGCCTTTAATGTTGATAAATTAAGCTGAAGCATTTGGGGTTTGAGCATGATAAACTGTCCTGTCCTGCTAACTACCAAGCCAGGAATTAATGGAAAAAATACACACCAGAGTCAAATAAAGATTAGAAAGTCAGCTTTCTTATTGGGAAGACTCAGCCAGAATAGGCATCTGAGAGATAAGGCCAAAAGTCTCTACCCACTGACTCCTTGGTTATACCTTGGGGCCCAGAGAACTGGGTTTGCCAGCCAAACACTTAAGTGGAGAACTTCACAGAAACTTTGATCTGCCGCACCCCTCGTCAAGCACTGTGAGCTCAAGACAAGTGACCACATACGAGCAGCGATTCTTATCTCACTGACTTCACTCAACAAAGAAACATGGACTCACGGATGTCGCACTCTTGCTGATACGATGATCGCTTCTCCTCCATGAAGACAAGCCAGGAAATGGTTGAGTGAATTCAGTTCTTGTCCTAATCCTTACAAAAGCTGGGTACGTTCTCACTTTATGGGGTGGGAAGCACTGAGAAATGGGTGAGGAGACAGAGATAATTTCCCTGCAAATAAAAATCTACTCTTATCTGAAATGTGATCGCTTTTTTCACATTTTAACCAAAAAGTGACATCAAATCTATTTTACTCAATGAACAATTGTTTGATGCATATAGTGATCTCATCCCAGAGATGGATTTTACTGTGACTATTGCTTATTTAATACCTATTATTCACTATTGCTACCAAATAGTTCTAAGCTCCACATGTGACAGTCAGTCTGAGAATATTTGTGCATTACACCAAAATGAAAATGTGTTCCTGGTATCATCAACTACTGAACAGTTTAGCTAAAGCATCTGAAATTATTGTAATGCTCACAAAAATTCAACAAAGTCTTCATTTTTGATACTCACTTAAACCAATCTTCTCTTCATAATAAAAACAAATAGAAATAATGCTGTAAGATCTTCAGTAACATTATTTGGGTAGGAAGGAATTTCAGGCCCAGAGTTAGAACACATCGAACAGCCTGCATGTTGTTTCCCTAATCAAAACTTCTTGAGCTCAGCCAATTGGAGAAAGAGATGTGTTGCCAGAGGAACACATTTCTTATCTCCTTTCCAGATTCAAGACAGAGCCCAAAAAGATGAGGGAAAAGAAAAAAAATAGCACAGTGGAGTAAAATTACCACATTTTCTATGGTGCCAATGGTCTTCCTTCACCAAGAGATGGGTGAGGGGAATTCCAGCATCTTTGCAAAATGTTTTAGTGACTGTTCTCTGTCAGCCAGCACGGAACACGGTAGAAATGCCTCGCAATTTCAGTGCAGAAGGGGAGGTGCTGGGGTGGCAGGGCCCACACACTGGTAGGAAGGCAGCTGAAACAGAGCGGTGTGGAGAGCACAGGGGCAGGGGGTCGGCAGGGTAATCAGAATGGAGTGGCCCACTGGCATCTTTGGCAGGGTGAAGTGAGCCCAGATGCACAAGCAGCCCCTGCCAGTCTTGCTTTGCGTCAGCATCTAGTGAATTTCAGCTGACACCAGGAGTGGACTAACCTTGAGCACCTTCCCTGACCTGTGATTCTTCCCACCTTCTCATATCCTAATTATGCTCAATGCATAGAATTGGGTAGAGGCTGCATGAGGTATCTGAGCAGAATCTAGCAGAGTGCCAGCTTGTAGTGGGCAGGCCCACATAAGATGACGACCGTATGAGCCACCCCATCTGAAAATGCTTTCTGAATGGTTACCTGTGTGCAGGAGGGGTGATGGCTCCTACGTGCCATGGCTGGGAATGAATAAAGAGCAAAATGGTCCAGGCTGTCCAACGGTGGTGATCTGCTAGAGCCCAGTAAGATGAGATCCAAACAAATAGCTCAGAGACCAGGGGATGCCCAGATAACAGCTGTGCCAGATTAAGCCCAGTTCCCACTCCATGCTCCCTGCCATTCCATCATGAGCTTGGAAAGAAAAAAAAAAAAAACCTGACACCACTTTAGAGCGCTCTCCATAGTAAACGTGTTTGACCACAACTGGGGCAACATTTCCCAGTGGCCTTTTGCGTAGGTTGTCTGTTTGGCTGCTAGGGTCTCAGACAACCATGGATTTTTTAAGCTCTAGTATGAACATGACCCAAGGGCCAATGACAAGGTTCCTAAGTTGTGTGGCAGGGAAAACGCAAAGATCAAGCTTAGATTTACATTGCTTTTCTTTTGTTTTTTTTTTTTTGTGTGTGTGTGTGTGTTTCCCATTTCTTCTTGTTTTTAAAACCAAATGAAATGCTCTTTTTACTTTTGCCCCTCTCTGTCTCTGAAGCTTAGCGATCTTTCTCCACGCCATAGTTCACCAACAGAATCAAAACCTCGAACACTTATACCTAATCAAAGATTTAAGAGAAAGATGTCGGTGTCCTCAATTAGTTCCTGTTCTTCTAACGTGCATTTTATAGCACTGGGCATTTTACTAAACAGAGTTATACCTAAGGAAAACAATTAATTCTTATGAGTTTCTACATTTGCCTACTTAAAATAGAGTACCCTGCTGAATATGACCTTTGAATGAAGAAATGCAGAGAAGTAAATTATGTTGCCATCTTTTTTCCCTAGAAGTGAAATTACAATAAATGAATCAGCACCTATTATTTGCACAGGAATTTTGTTACCACCAGTCCCTCTTTACTTAGGATTGTCTAAGGGATTCCTTCATGCCTGTATGATTGATCAGAGCTCGCCTTGCTTGCAGTGGTCAAGCCTGAATGCCAAGCTGGTATGAGCCTTCGATAGGTGAAACTGAAATTCATGGGAAAGAAAAACCCCAAACAGTAGGTAAAGTTGGAGAGTCTAAGGGCAAGAGCCCTTCCCTTCCTCCTGACAAGCATCAATCTCACACTGTGGGCTTGATTCCAGTTTCCCAGCTGAAGCAAATCACTACGAATCACAAGAAAAGTCAGAGCAGAGTGAAGCTCTGCTGATCAGAAATACACTCCACAATGTAGTAACTTTATGTGCACATTTGTTCTTAATAAGAAAACTGTAATCACATGAAAAGCAGAAACAGGGACAGTGATTCTTTTCAGTAATATCTCCCAAATGTTTTTCTTCTGCTCTAAAGGATGAATGGTAAACCAGAGTTGGCCACATGAACTCCATTGTAATACAGGAGAACTCCAGTTCAAGGAGGTCTCTTCCAACACTGCTATCATTGAAGAACCCTACTGCTATAAATAATGCATGCCATCTAACCAAAAATATTTTAGAATACCTAGCAGATCACTGGTTTAAAATAACTGGGCACCATGAATGCCCAGAGGTTATTTCATCTCTGCGTAAACAGCTTCAGTTTCAGCAAAGGTTTCAGGGGAAAAAATAAGCCAGATGTCCTAGTACAAATCAAGAGATCCATGATTCTTTAAGTAAACACAGTGCCCCAAATCCATCATTTATATTGGAGTAACCAGCATTCTGGAAACACGTATCATAAGTGAGCGAGCCTCTAGCACAACCCTGTACTCAGAAGCCAGAAGGTTTAATCCCCAAATAGATTAAACTAGACAGATGGGTAAGACTGTTTACGATGTTCCCAGAATGGCTGTTTTTGTGATGTGCCTCAAAGAGGACACAGATGCATATGACCCATTTTCATTTTCTTTCTCTAAGCGCTTCACTGAGCCAGGCGCTGTGCAGAAGCAGGTTTGAATAAGTCAGGAACACATGAGCCCCAGAGAGCCTCATTTATGACTCAAGAGAGAGAAAGATCAGAGCCATGAATCCTGAAGAAACTACATTCAAACCAAGTAAACATGTTCTTCATTTGAAGATTATGCCAAGCTATAAATGTCGCACACTTTCAATCGCAGTTAATTTACAGTTATTTCTAATGTCAAATTTTCTTGATAAGTGGGATAAACTCAGAGCATAAATTTGAAAATTCATTGTCCCAACTGTCAACCTCTTACCTGTTCTTTTAGACTTTCAGTGATCTGTTTTGGACTAGCAAAGGGCAGAACCAATTCATCACGCCCCAGGATCAACAGTTACAGTATGTGCCTTTTCTGATTTTCCTGGAAAATACTAGATCATTCTAGAAGGATAGCTTTAAAAGTGTACAAAGCTGTATTGATAAAACTATATATAAACTAGTTGCAAGAAGAAGAAACTCAAATGAAAATGTCTATTCAAATAGCAACATACAAGCAGGACACTTTTCAAAAATCATTAATGCCCTTCCATCATCCTATTTCAAAGAGGGACCAGAGTCGATGGAATCCGTCAGGGCTGTGATTTGGGAATAGGTGTGAGAATAGAAAAGCTTCTCTACAGCAGGGCTACAGCTGGTGTAGGGGGATTCAAAGGCTGTTGGTTTGTAAGTTTCCACCCTCTGTCATCTCTCATATCTTCCTCATCTGCCCACCGGAAACCCTCTGCACACTCCCCCTTCCCCCATTGATGTGCGCACGTATACACACACACACACCCCTTGACACTCCCTGGGTTTAGAGACTGTCTATATCCCAAGCACATAAAATCAAGAACAACTCAGATTCCACCGGCACAAGCATGTAGCATCTGCATCTTAGTGGCAATGCCACAGGAACCAAGGGTTTCTCTCCTTGAAGATTTGTATAGTTTGAAATGAATAAAAGATAAGGAGCCTGTGAGCATGGGCATGAGGTTCACAAGATTAGTATTCATGTGGCTGTTTATTCCCTCCAAGGCTAAACAGCTAAAGTCATTTCCTTCCAAACAAAGGTCTTTTAGGATATTTTTATTCAGCGTTCAGAATTTAAACTCATGCCTTCCTTAAATGGCCCAGCTTGCTACTTCAGCTCCATTTAACCTTCTTACCCGTCCTCACATTTCCACAAGAAGCAATTTTAAAATAATACACTGCACCTAAAGGGCTATCATCAATTTCATTAAACCATTCCAACAAATGACTATTTCAAGCGTACAAGGTATAGGATAATGTCTCCTTTAGGAAAGTATTAGATAGTATTTTTGGTTTTGTTTTTTGCCAGATGGGATCACTGTGATTTACATGATCAAAATAACATATTTATTTGATAGAAAAATTAACATACACTAAATTTTCATCTTAGTTGAAATACATTTCAGATTTGCAAAGCTATAGTTTAGGTAGCTATATTTAAGGGACATATTTTAGATCTACCTTTTTTTTTTGTCATAAATAACCCTTTTAGACCTATGTGGGTAGAGCATTTTCAACAGCCTGCACAACCACCACCTTGGTGAAATTCCTTCCTTTTGCCAGCACCACCCTGGAGTGAATTCCTTCCTCTTCAACTTCACCCTTGAACTCACTGCTTCTCCTATGGTTCCCAGCTGAGAGAGCTGTGCTGGTCAGAATGCTGCACGTTATCAGCACTGTGTCCCCCTGCCCCGCTGCTCATATCCAACAAGTGCCAAGATGATCCATTTTATCTCCTAAATCTCCTTGCAGCCCTGCCGTGTCTCTGCATCCACACGACCACTAGTAGATTTGAGCCCCCACCATCTCACACGTGGATTACGGCACAGCTGTAATTGATTTTTCGGATCCCAGCTTTGCTGGCTCTGATTCCTTCTTCCTAATGCCTGCAGAATGGGCATATGAAACTGCTAAACTCATTCTGTGCCTCCGATACCTGAACCTTCTCATTGGCTCCTGTTACTCTGCGGATTAACTCCCCACTCCAAAACACAATATTCAAGGTCATTATCCATCTTTCTCTCTCCTTTATCTGGGCTATTTGTCACATTGATTATTTTTGCTGTACCTTGAATATGACTCATTCCTGAGTATACCTCTTTTTATTTTGTATTTCTGAAATACCCATTGTGTTCCAGGTTCTGTGCTAGAGGTTGAGAAACAAGGGTAAACAAAGACAGTCTTACCCCAAGCATTCCAACAGTAATGGCACTTGGTCTAGCACAGCATGTCCCAGCCTACGTGATAACTGACTTCATTTGTCTGTAACACATCTAGAGTCTCAGCTCTATGAAGAAGGGTAGGCTAGGTTTATTTTGCTTAGTCTTGTGTTCTCAGCCCCAAGCAGAAAGCCTGGCATATAGCAGTAATTTCAGAGATTAAAAAAAAAAAATTAACCCTTAATTACACCAGTCACCTATTAAAGAAGGGTAATCTGGTTGGATCAAAACAGGGTAATTTCTTACACATCTTCCCAAAGAAAAGTACATCTCCAACAAGATACAGTAGTTCTCTAGAACTTTTTGAACCTTTGAACAGTTCCCCCCAGAGCAGAACTCTGAGACAAAGCCTTGGGTGTAGTTAGTTTGAGAAGTGGTCGTGGAATGTACAAGAAAGTAGGAAACAGGAGAGAGAAGGTAAAAGTCCAATAAAAGAGCGTTAATGAGTAAGTTACCAGGATGGGCAAGTGGGGCTCAGACTCCTGAATAAGCACACAGGATGCTCCCAGAACTGTCCCAGTGAAGGACTGAGATGCCAGGGTATTTATTCACTGATTTCTATCCTTTATTGGTTAAGGGATGCTCCTGGAGACATTAAATTCTTGTCATGTCCAGGCTGTCCTTTAGTGGGACTGAGGGAAACTCCCAAGGCACTGGAGAAGTCCCTGAAAAGGAAGTAGGCAGATGGGGGCATTTGGGATGGGAAGTTTCTGCATATATGGGAGCGGTCCAGTGGGGCTACAGGTGAACTCAGAGCTGAGCTAAGGGCGCACAGAGCAGGCATTGGCAGCATCTGCTAAGCACACTTAACATAGCATATTTATATATATATTAAAAAAAATCTGGAGTGCCTAAAATTTTTACTCCTAGTATCCCCTAAATAGCAGGTTAGAGTATTGCTGAATTGTGAGGGATTTCCAAAACACCAGAATTGCCTAAAAACCAGATCCACAGGTAGGTGACCATTAAAGTGCCCTGGGTACGAAAAGAATCAGACATTTCAGAGTGGTCCAGAAAGCTAAGGGGAGATTGTGAGCATCTACCGAAGCTACACACTGTCAACAAAACGACCTGAGGATGATGCCAAGGGCCCAGATGCTACTTCTGGCAAGAGAGCGTTGATTTCTTTCCCTGTCTTCCAAGAAAAGAGACTTTCTAGTAAACCACAGTGGGTGGAAAACACACATTCCCCCTCCATATACTTACCAAATCGTCCCCAGGTCTGATTAATTAAACACCTTTTTAAAATTAAAAAATTTTTTAAAGAAAAGAAATTAGAGATTTCCTTGAAGAAAAAAATTGCATATGCATATAAACAAACTGAAAAAAAATTTTCTTTGTATATGAAAGTGACAAATGCTTCTATCATCATCACAAATAAAAAGGAATAGTATTGTGATCACACAGGAAGGAAATGCACGAAACAATGCAATGACGATGGTGATCTAAGGCATTTGTCTGCAAAATGCAAAACTAAAAACACCAAAATACACAAAATGTGAGGTTTCACGTACAAGTTTTCCTCTCTCCTCCCTTCTGCAAGTTCACTCAAGTGATGCTGAAATAACAATAGTGATAAATAAAAGCCCAAAGGAACAGAATGCGAAAGTGAGGTGAAAAAGACAAGGAAAAAAAGTTCTTTTTTTTTTTAACCATATGATGAGAGGTCACAAAGTAAAGGAAGAAAACTGAAGTCTGAGTGCCCACAGAGAAGATAACTAATAAGAAGCTAGTGACCGTTGCCAGAATACTGGAGAAAACCCAGAAGTACAGACACGTGGCACCCCGTGAGTGAAGGGGCAAAGCTTGGGGCTGAAAGCAGAAAGACTGGTTGAAAGTCTAAATATGGAACTGTGGAACCTCAGTATGCCCTCCACTGTCCCATTCTGCCTGGCTCCTCCCCTTCCGTGAATCTACCCCAGCAGGAAATAGAAGATATCTGTCTCTGTGAGGTTTAGAAGCTCACCAGATACGACCGCCAATACAGTAACAGATTCAGGTGAGACTCGCCAGCAAATGCTCAAACCACAGGAGGAAAACTTTTCATAGGATGAAAAAATGGGATATTTACAAAGTCTCCAAGTATCACTTCTTAGATTACTTAGAAATTACTAAAAGACAAATATACCTGTACAATGAAAAAATATGAAGGACACCATCTGTACCTCACATGTAATGAGACTAGTGGATTAGCAGCACCTCCTGATGTGATGGACTGGGAAGAACTAATAAGATAAATTCAAATCGTGGAACATTCCAAAAATAACTTCCAAAATGTCTGTTTTACCATACACACACACCACAAAAGATGGGGAAATTTTTCTAGGTTACAGTAGGATAAAAAGACTTGACAATCAAATGTGATGCACTGGATATGTTAACAAAAACAAAATAGAAAACACCACTGGGGAAACTAGAGAAATCTGAACAAGGACTGCACACTGGATATGTTATTGTATTAGTGCCAAGTTTCTTGACTGTGATAATGCTCGCATGGTTATATTTCCAAAGGGTCACTTTTCTTAGAAGATGTATGTTGAAGTATTTGTGAATGAAGTGTCAACATCTCCAACTTAATGCTTAATGCTCACAAAGTTCTCTAAGAAAAAAGTATTGATATGCACATACATGACAAGTGCAGAGACGGTACCTGGTTTGAGATAATACATCCCCTGCTGTGACAAGACCAGCCACACATGCTAAATGAATAGTCAAGCAAGATTCAAAGGGAACTGCTGAAACTTTTTGGCATGATGACTGGGACTGCAGCAGACATGAGAAAAGTGAGCTCTCTATAGGAAGATCTAGAGAATCCTGCCAGCAATGCCCATGTTCCCTGTTACCCACTGGAAATGAGTCTTTGGGGTCAAAAAAACCTCAGTCTATATTGAATCATGTTACCCAAACACTTACAGAATACCTACTGAGGTACCCAAACTTTAAGAGATGATACAGATGTGGTATACCACCCATTATGTAAATATGAATAAATACATTGAAATGAATGACATAAAAAAATTTTTTTTTCCTATTGGCTTTTAAATTCATGCAACTAAGATCTCTCCATATTTGTGAACATCATATGATCCTGTGGGGGAAGGATATTGACAGACAGTCATACTTTCTAGATCTATTTCTGTCTCAATCTTTACCTAGCAGCCAAGTTTACAAATAGAGTCTAAAACAGAAAGGTGAAAACTAGAAAAATAATTAGTCCTTTTCTAAAAAATGAAATGATCAGCCTTAATAGCTTCAGTAATTTGCTAGTCTAATATCGGTTTTATTTTAGTTCTTATTACTACATAATGAATTAATCCAAAACTTAGCAGTTGAAGCATCCACTTTTTTATGATCTCAGTGTATTGGTTAATGGATCCAAGAAGGGCTTGGCTGGGCAGTTTTTGCTTGGAATTTCTCATGAGGATGAAGTTAGATGTAGATGGAGGTGAAATCATCTTAAGGATGGTTTGGATGTCCAAGATGGCTCACTCCCATGACTGAGAGTTGATACTGGTTGTTAGCTGGGAGTTCAACTGGACTGTTGGCCAGAGTGTAGATGTAGGTCCTCTTCCCCCATGGTGATCCTAGGGGGTGGTACTCCTTTTTTCATGGTAGTTGGCTTCCCCAAATACAACAGTTCATGAAAACCAAGTAGAAAGTACATGACCTTCATTGACCTTGGCTTGGAAATTGTACATGACACTTCTGCTTAATTCTATTAGTAAAAAAGCATATCACTAAAGTTAGTCCAGAGCCAAGGGAAGGGAACACAGGCTCCTCCTCTCAGATAAAGGAGTGTTAAAGAACTGACAATATGTTTTAAAACCACTACGCTTCAATTGTGAAGTTCTAATTTTTAATTAGAATTCTAAAAAAGAAGGTCTTTACTGGGTGAATTAGAGCAGATAAAAGTTAGATTACTCTCACATAATCAGATAACAAGGTAAAGCTACCTTCTGAGACTATCTTCAAATATTAAGAAATAGTAAATGACCAGATAGATGGACAGATAGATAAGTTGTTGAATGGTGAATGGGTGGATTGATGGAGAGATGGATAAATAAATGGATGGACGTAGACAGATGGCATGGCAATGAGAGAACTATTTGGATGAATTCGAATACAGTAAGGGCTGCTCCCAAGCCTAACCTGTATATTGGGGTTGCAATTAGGAGGATACTCATGCTAAAACCACCATCCATTCAGAAACAATTACTAAATAGGGTGAAACCAGGGCAGAGGGTGGGTTCTGACATGAAAAAATGCTCCATAAGCGTGATAAGGAAATGCAGATTTACACAGGAGAAACTCCACTGGATCAGCACAGAACTCCATCTGTCCCGGCCAGCTGCTCAGTTCTGCTCTAGAGTTGGTAGCACCATGTCAGCTCATGGCAGGAGACAGATCATCCTCTGAAAATGGGAATCAAACCATTTGGCAGAGGAGAACAAGTAAATGATTCATTCCATCCTGCAAATCTGTCATTGCATTACCTGTGTCCTTCCTTCTTAAGTTTCCTCAGTCAGGGCAATTACTAGGACACAGAACTAGAAGGAAAGAAGTACTAAGACAATGGGAGGCGAGATGAGAGGGGTAGTTCCACTTGTTTAAAGCTCTGAAGGCTACAATGGGGTTGGTCCTCTGGTTACAACATATGGCTTCGAGACATGATCCCTCATCAAGAAAATGAAATAGAACTTGTCATCGTGGACAGATTGTCAGGGGGGAAAATGATGGTGGCAGACATATTATGGGATAAGGACAGATAGCACTGTTACATTTGGGAAGCTCCGAAAGCTGCAGCAGCGTTTGTGTTGCTCCCTGGATTGGTTCCATCTGTCAAGTGCTGCTAAGAATATTTTGACAGTGGAAATTTGTGAGATGAAGCCACCTCCACCGTGTAGTGACATTTATTAGTCAGAATATCCATGATGGAAGGAGGAAGGATTTGAGACACTGGTTCAAGGGAACTGGAACTGAAATATCATGAGGCTCACACTAATGGGATTTCAGTTGACCTTTGACAATGGAGTCTTTGATATCAATTGCTAGGGTTTGAGATGGCAGAGAGGGAGAAGGGAGAGAATCCTTTGGTTTTTGACTCAGCAGCAGGCTGTCAAGATAGTGGACAGGTGAGATAATTGTTAACTCTCAGGCTGGCTAATTAAAGGAGATGGGAAGTAATAGGGATGTTAATTCTGCTCACTCACCTGAGTCTCCTTTGGAAAAGGGAATTCCTTTTGAATCCTAAAAGAGATCAAACCACTGCTTGACACGTACCTAGGTGAGTATGAAAAATGTGCCTTCAGGCTGAGTGATGTATGAATCAGATGTCAAGCTTCACATGGTAAAATAGCGATGTTACCTTTTAATTGCTCTGGGAGATAGGAAAGTCATCTGAAGCTCAAGCGCAGCAACCACTGAAGACATGACATCAAAGGGAATCATCTTTCAAACCAGGAGGGAGTGAAAGGGAAGATCAAAAGCTCCCCTACCTCACTCACCTTCGCATTGATGTGTTTTGTGTGTCCATTTCAATCTTGCTAACACTTCCTTTTAAGTAAATCTGAATTCTTTTCTTTATTCTTAGGAGGTTCCCTGCAGGTGTGCAGGATAAAACAACTTCATTGTGAATCCATTCCCAATTTTAGCTCAAGTGTGGCGATTCCTTTGAAATCAAGTTGCCTGGGTTATCATTCAGACTCTGACGCTTAATAGTGATGGAACTCAGAGAGTGTTTTCTCATCTCTCCAATGCAAATGTGATTAGAAACTTCCTAGGGTTGTTGTGAGGAACTTCTAATATGTTGAAACTTCCACAAGTAACCACTTATACCATGCCTGGCACATTGTTGTAATTCAAGAAGTATTAGCTATTATTATGTTTGTCCATGGTCTTAAAAAAAGACCTGTCTCTCCATTGGCAGTGCTGTTCAAATACAGGGGAGATGTAGGTGTGGTGGAAGACTGGATGGAGACAGGCAAATCTGAGTGTGACCTGTTGTTTACTGCCCATGCCATGGTGTACAATGCCAGTTAGATTTTTTTCTTAACACATGGTAAATCCAGGGATTTATTAAATTGAGGGTTTTAAAAAAAAAATGGCTCAATGTATCTCTAAGCAGATATGCAAACTTGCTATCCCTTGAGGACAAAGCTTTGTCCTCTGGTCACAAATGTTTCTGAAAATACAATGAAACACGATTTACTTCCAAAACTATATATGGCCAAAATGAAAAGAAAAAAGGAAAATTAGGGATTTTAAAGGTGACCTTATAATTCCAAAGAGATTCATTTTTCATTCTCACTGTGTAACAGCTTCACTCCAAGATTACTGAGTGTGCAGTATCTGTTTTCTGTGGGCTGCTGCCAACAGATGGCTTATTTTGAGTGGAGAGAAATATCATTAAGGAACAAAGAGAAATTAAGACTAAATAGGAAATTAAATATGTTCTTGGGATTACAACTGATGATCAAGGAGTTGCAAACCAGTGATTTGCAGCTTAATATTTTGCCTGCAGCCAATTCCCACTGTTTTAAGGAAACCTTAATATTAAGAAGGCTGTTCTCACACCATGCAATTTATTTGTCTTTCTGTCTTGCCAGTGCCTTTGCCAAACATCATAATTTGCCCAGAATCCTGAATTGCAAGATGAACAAATAATATTCATTTCCTCTATGGAGAAAACATCCTTTGATAGAATTGTCTCCTTCCTTCCCTTTCACGGCAGTGTGTGCTCCATGTCAGAGATGTGAAATGGAGTCGAGCCTACTTGAAAGCAGAGTATAAATTAGCTTCTAAATGAAAACAGTTAGAAGGAAAACATTTTCAAATGACAGCCAAACTCTATCAGCGGCTAAAGCACTTGAAGTCTCTCTAAGGAACGCAGCATCAAAATGAAGGCTCTGAAGCCCAGAATGTGACCCTACCAGTGTTCACTGGGTTAAGGAATTTCCCTGAAGGGCTGTGGGGGATGGAAATCAAATGGCAAAAGCAAGATAGGCTTCATCTAAAAACCAGCTGTCATGGTTGACTTTTAAAGGTACGTATAGCTATTATTTTACCTAACAGTACTTAAATATCCTAACAAAGAAAAACCAGTCAGTCAATAGCAACCGAGTGAAATACAGCTCCATCCTCAGTTACATTAGAAGTGCTCGAACGCATGCAGGAGCAGGTGGAGGAGGAGAGGATGTTTGGGTACCAGCGTGTGTCAGCCCCTCGAGCACCATCCTGACGTATTCATGACCAAATTCACACTGAGGCTCTTGGAGACAGGTCTGACTCTATTCCCAGATGAGGGCAATGCCAGGAAAATCTCATCTTGGATGGCTTCTCTGTTGCTTGAAACAAATTAGTCTGGCCCAAATCTCTGTGGCATAATTCAAGAGAATACATTAAAAATTGTAATCAACTCTCCCCATCCGAGCTGTTATATCAGTGAGAACCTATTCAAAACAGCACAGAAGAATTCTTGCTCCCAGCTAAAGAGCCTGGAATCTTGAGGTAAGAGTTTGGGGTCTTTCTTTCAGCTCAGTCTGTGGTTGTCAGAGAATTGCTGAGCCTTTCTGCTGGGCTGCCATTATTGATGGTGGAGACAGGGACTAAAGCAAGCGAGATGACTTCAAGGAAAGAGTCAATCTGAGGACAAACGTCTATTCCCCAAATCTAGATGCTGTGAGGTGATTGGCCTCTAGCTGTGGGTTACTCTAGAGCGGTGGGAGGCACAGTCACATCCCCACCACTTCCTCCGCTCTGTACCCACCACCCCTTCCCATGGGGCTCTGCAGGGCTCCCCTGCAGTGGGGAGGCCACCTCCCCTGCCCCTTGACTCTGTGCTCAGCCACGTGACTTGCTTTGGCCAATAAATTGCCAGCAGATGTGATACCAGCAGAGTTGCAAAGCATCTGGGTCACCGAACTTGCGCAGCCTTGTACCTCTGCCATCGCCATGAGAAGGACGAGCCCAGGTGTGCCTCTTATCCCCGAGGGAGAATAAAAGGGAGATGGACGACAAATCGTCGACCTGGCCAAGCCTAACCTTGATCAGCCAAGAGCTGGCTGATACCTGGACACCCCTAAGCAAGCACCGCGAGCCCAGCACAGCCGCTCAGCCAGGATGGCTGGGCTTGCGGGTGAAATGTGCCAAATAACTGCTTAACGCTTTTAGTGACTGATTCTGGGAGGCGCTTAAGGTGCTAAGCCACTGCTTAAAACTGTGGCAGTGGAAACGAATCAATTAAAAAAGTTTCGCCTCGCCTCATTGCCTGGATGTAAACCATTTGTAAGCTTCCATTCTCTGCAGCATGGTGTTCCATCGTGCTACTGCTGTGGCTTGAAAGTCAAGGAAGTGGTACTCCTGGCAGCAGAGGTATAAGCCTTCAATACGTGGCACCGAAAACTTGACTGTCTGCCTGCGATCCCATTAAAATAATAGTAACTAAACCTTACTGAGGGCCTATTATGTGCCAAACACTTTTCAGCACACACTGTATCCTCCAGATCCGCTGCAACCTTAGAAGTGGGGCATACTCCCCGTTTCCACAGAACAGGTGAAGAAACTGCCACTCGGAAAAGCTAAGTGATTTGCTCCCGGACCTACAGCTAGTATATTTGAACCTAGGTTTAACTGACTCAAACCAAAATAGAAGCCCCTTTGCCAACTTCCCCTCATCATGGTAAAACCCCAAAGGATTTTAACAGTGAATCATTTTATATTAATAGTTCTAGAAAAGCACAGAAAGGACTGAAAATTGCAGTCAGTTCTTAAGAGGTTGAACAATCCTAAATCTACAGATGTCCATGTTTATGGACATGGTTCAGGGCAGGGTCATTGACCCAGAAGCCCAGTCCCAAAAGGAGCTCCTTGGTATTTACCAGGATCTGGTCCTCTGCTGGCAGGTCAGATTCAGAAAAGTCACCTGCTCTGATGTGAAGGGTTGTGATGCCAAGAGAATGAGCGAATCCTGGGCCCGTGGGTAGAGGTGGTCTTATTCACTGAAGAATGATTAGGTTCACAGCCGAGGGAAAGGCAAAGGTCAAGACCCCTATTTTTAAAGAAATCACTTGGCTGTTTGACGAAGCTTACACTAGTACACATTGTGAGGACCAATATTTCTGCGAAATTGTGTTGAGGGACAGATTTCAGAGAAGTCAAAATCAGTCAAGTGCCTAAAATTGTAGAGTTCAGGCAATGCATTTTTATTCTGTCCTTCCTGTCTTTTGAAACAATCCATCTTTGAAGGGCCACTGAAGTCTTCCCTCCTTCTAGGGCCCTTCGTAGAGAAACTGTACCCACATTGGCCCCTCTCCACTCTGAATATCCCCAGCGAACATGGACTCATCCCGCCTCAGTCCAACTTTCCAAACAGTTTCTTAGTAGGTCCGTGTAAGTGCGCAGGATTCTCAGGTCTCTAGTGTAATGGTGATGGTGATTTTGACAATGCTATCCACTATTTAATGTACTTTTCCATATGCCCAGTCTCTTTACAACCACTGAGCTCACAATAACCCCAGGAAGTAGGTACTATTATAATCCCCATGTTAGAAAGAAGAAACTGAGGCTTATGAAAGTAATTTGCTCAAGGTCACACAGCCAGAGTGGCTGAGTGGGATGTGAAGATATTCAGTCTGACTCCAACGGTCTTGGCTTTGACCATCTCCATAGATGACACCCTCTGATCTCCTTCTGTTGTATCAGCCCAAGGTGCCTGGCACACTGAGAGGCACAGAGCAGGCCCTCGTCTGCATGAGTTATACAGGTCACAGCCTCAGAGGTTTCCAGCAATTACCCGATGTCTGACGACGGACGGGATGCCCAAGACAGGCTCACTCGTTAGGGTCATGTGGGCGTTTCACAAACATAAGGTTCCCACGTGGTGTGGAGGGGAAGGAGGGCATTATGTCATGGTCTATATCCTGCGTGCAAACACAGATTAGAGAGATTCTTTTCAGTGCCTGTGTCCCAAACATGTACACAACAGCCATCAGCAACTGGATTGACTCAGCACCTACCATGTATGAGGCGGCAGGCTGGGCAGTAGTTATAAATACGAAAAATGTTTTCTTAGAATTTTTTTTTATTACAAACAGAAAAACCTATTGGAGAATAATATATTAAGAATTTGACTAAATGTTCTGAGCTTCCTGAAAAAAACAGTCAGGCAAAACTCAATATCACACAAGGCGCTGCTTTGGGACATGTGGGTATGTGACAGTCATATTACAGAATTAAAATATCCTGAAGAAAATCAAAAGATTCAGCTCTTTCTACTGAGTTTGGGCTGCTTGCCCAGTAATCAAAACTCATCATATGAATGCCAAGTTGTTCAAATTCATCTGGGAAGGGGCTCCTGTATTTTCCTATTTAGCTCTTTCCTTTTTCCAAATTTCTAATTGATATCCAAATTTCTACACTTCCATCAGTATAATTAAATATTCTCTAACGTTAAATGAAGAGAAATGAAAGAGATCATAGTAGGAAGTGTACCCAAGGCCTCTCTTTTTAAGAGGCAATTGTTTCTATACTCTAGACTCATAAATCCAATTTTTCTAAAATAATTATTATTTGAATATTCCTTGGTATCTCAAACTCAGTGTAACTAATGATGAATTAACAGTGTCTTCCCATAAAATTGGGATGATCTTCATGCATTTCCTATCTACTTCAGTAGCACCCTCTTATGGATTACACTGTGTCCCCTAAAAATTCTTATGTTGAAGTCCTAATATGTAGTACCTCAAAATGTGACCTTATTAGGAGAAAGGGTCATTGCAGATGTTATTAGCTAAGATGAGGTTGTACTGGAATGGGGTGGACCTCTAATCCAATATATCTGGGGTCCTCGTGAAAAGGGAAAACTTGAACTAGATATACACACAATGAGAATGTCATGTAAGATGAAGACAGAGTTCAGGGTGATGCTGGTGCAAACCAAGGAACACCAAAGACAGCCAGCAAACCACCAGAAGCTAGGACAAAGAAGGAAACAGATTCTTTCTTACAGCCTTTGGATGGAATGAACCCTGCTGGTACCTTGCTTTTGGAATGTCTAGCATCCTGATCCATGAGACATTAAATTTCTGTTGTTTAAGCTGCCTAGTTTGTGGTACTTTGTTATGGCAACCCTAGCTGATATACACCCCCATCAACCAAGTTACCCTGGGATTCTTTCTAATCCTTCAGCCCCAGCACCAAGTTTTAGATTTCTTTTATACCATCCCCCATTGGATTTTCCACATCCAATGTCTTGTCTTTGGTTCAAGTGCTCCTTCTTCTCATTTGAATTGCTATCAGAGTCTCTCCACTGGCTAACATGCCTTCTCTTCTGATTCCTTGCCTTACCTCCCATTATGTCTCCTTCATACTGTAGCCAGGGTCATTTTTGGTAAACTGCAAATCTGATCATGTAAATCATGCAAATCTCCTCATGCCAACCCCTCCACACCACAGGATACATCTCCTAATGACCTTTAGCTATCCCAACTCTTTAGCATAGCATTCAAGGCTGGTCATGATTCAGTCCTGGCCAACCATTCACTCCATCATGACACTCCCCCATATTCAAGTAATATTCCAGGTCCTGCATCCAGTCATGCTGAGCTATTTGCCAGAATCTGAACACTCATGCTTTCTGCTGTCCTACATTTTTACCAGTTCTTCCTCATGTGCCCTCCAGGTGGAATTCCCTTTCAGCTATAACCCTCTCATCATCACTTCATCCCTTCTACTTAAAGTCTAGCCCAGTGCTCACCATGGAGCAGTTTTTAAATAGGTGTTTATTGAGTGAATGTGTAAAATAAAAATTATTAAAATATGAGCCACTGAACATGCTGGATAACCCAGTGGGGGGAAAAATGCCTTGTGTAACCAACAAGTCAGTAAAAATTTCTCCAGTCAAACCTGAGTTGATTAAATTCTACTCCAATATTGAAAATAAAAATTTATTGAACAAAAACCAATAGCTAGAAAAGCAATAGCTAGGAAAGACACTGGGAAAGCAATACCAGAGTTGGGATGTTTCAATATTGCTGCACACTTGGCTGAAGTTTCATGTGATATTAACGAGCTGGCAAGATGTTCTTAGATAATCCCATGTGCATCCACGGTGCTGCTGAACACCTGGGTGCTCCCACAGCCAGCTGAAGCCCCACATGCTCCTCTTTGGCTCTGATTTGAATCTTTCTCATTTTGAAGAAAGCATTTGGCTCATGCAATTTACCATGGATTTATCTGGTTAGAGTTTCATGCCTTTCCTAGATCTCTTGAGATTCTGAAGCTTGCTGCAAAAGACACATTTCTCACTGGATTTGTTGGTTACATATATTCCTAATGATTGTCTCAAAGGGAAAAATTCAAGAGTTCTATAGTAAGAACAAAATAAGGTCAAAAATAGAATAAAATGTTCTATTGTGTATTTAAAATAGCAAAAGCATTTTATATAACTTATATTTTATATGTTTCATGATTTATATTTTATAATTTATATTTTTGTATAACATATTTGTATTACATAAAATATAAACGTTTGATATAATATGTATTCTCGGGCCTACAATTAGCACAAAAATGCAGTAGAATCGCAAATGTCAATTTAAGCTGTCGCCACTCAGTAAGAACACTCAATTGTTTATGCTCTTACTTATGACTGTTCTGTTTTCAAGCTACAGTATCCATGAAATATACTTCTTCAACATTTCTCTACCAAAAAATTCAATTGTTTCTATTCATTCATTCAAAATATGCACATTCTAAAGGTCAAGGGGAAAAGCGTTGGTTGAAGAAAACTATCCTTTTATACTTTTAAGCGGGCTGTGCTATCCTTCCAGTCTTGATAGGGCAACACTCACCATCAACCAGATGCTCATCACTGACTTGAAGTCTCATTCCAAAAACTGTCACTGTATCAGTTCACTCATCTGCAAATCTAATAAGCATCTCTAACTCAAAATGGTCAAAACTGAGCACACTACCTTTTGTCCTGACTTGCTGTTTTCCCTGAAGTCCTAAAATGGAGTTAGTAGAATCACCCTCTATATCGTCACAGAGCTAAAAACCTTCTGCTTCTCCAGAATTCCTTCTCCCATGTCAAAAAGTGCTCTGTGGGTCCTGTTGATCCTACCCCAAAACTACCTTGAGAACTCATCTCTTTCTTCCCATTTTCCAGTTAGAGTCTGTGATAGCCTCAGCATCCAGCAGGGTGTCTGACATGTACATTGCGGGCACTCGATAAATGAGTGAATGGAAGATGAAATGAGTAGCTTAAATAGCTTTATTTTCTTTTTCTTCCCTAGACGACTCCAATGGTTCCCTACGCGAAATCCCAATAATTAACTGTACTACTCTCCAACTTGACCTCAAAATTGACTACAAGGGTACTTCTAAAACATAGCCCACCATATCATTCCCTGTTCAAACATTTGATGGACGTTCTTGTTCATCACAAGGGAGGGGGACGTTCTGCCAAGTGCTAGGGATACACTGATAAGCAAATAATGGGCCCTATGTTGAAAGGCAGTCATTAATCACAGTCACTCTAAGGCAAAACTAGAAGATGCTTTGAAAGCATAAGACGGGGTCATGAACCAGCTTGGAAGACAGGGGTAGGATTCCCAGAACAAGAGTTTTATGAGCTTCCACATGAAGAATGAGAGGAATTTCCCAGGCCAAGTGAAAGGACTGTTCCTGGTCAGTGAGCAAATCATGTGAAGGCCAAGTGCGTCAGGAATCTCAGGGCCTTGTGGATATCTCAGAGGACAGTGGATGCAGCGTGTTTCGGGGTCACAGGGATAAGCGGTAGTGACAATATGCATCCTTTGCTGGCCACTCTAAGAAGAATCCATTGAAAGAAATAAACAAAGGTTGCTTTCACTGGTTTCTTTTTATCAAATTTTATTTAAAAAACAATACTAAGAGGAGAGAGGCATGTCTCAGGGTGGGCAGGACCACATAGACGCCCTGGACCTTTGGAAATGAACCCAGAACATCACTAGAAATAATTGTTCAAGAGTTGTTAGAGTATGAATAAAGAATAAGTTTCATTTCATCAACAAATCTTTTGATGGGCATAACCCATTGCTTGGTGATTTCCCTTTTGTTTCTTAATCCATATTAATAACGGGCATTTTCAGCATGCCACATGGTCACTGCGCTCTTTGTAAAAAACCTATTCTGCAAACCAAAGATAGCGGCATAATTAACGCACATAATACATGCAAGAATACCCTAGCTTTGCTTCTGATCTCACTTTTTAATCAATTCGGAGACCTTTTAATATTTAGCTTCCTTCTTCCTCAAATGCTTCTCAAGACATTCAATCCCCAGTGCCCTTGGAATAATGGAGTCCATCTTCCTTTGTCTGAGTAGTTGAGGAACGATCATGGCCCCCCAGTCTGTTCCTTTGTGCCAAGAAGACAATCCATGCGGAAGTGATAACAAGAATTTCACCATCTCCGTGCAAAGGCCTCCTGGTCAAAGACAAAACCCGGGATGACAAGTCTTTATCAACAGCTGCCGGCTCGAAACCTCTTCTGTCTGGGGCAAATATATTAATCTGTGTACCTGCTGAGGCTGTTTATTAGAGTCCAGCCTCTGGAAATCAGAAGTGTTGATGAGAGGAAACAGTGTCACATGGAAGGCTGGCAAGACTACATGGACGCTGCTGCCTGCAGCAGATTTATTGCCCTTTGTCATTGCAAGAATAAAGAGAATGCCCTGACCTTCAGTGTTGACTGTGATGCCTCAAATTACCGCTTCAATTCCAGTCCAGTCACTCCTACTCTTCAGGGGACATCCCTTCACATCTTACTTTTTGAGATGGCGTACCTGTGCTGCCCCCCAAGCCTGCCAGATATTCGCCAATAGATTTTTCAAAGGGACGCTTTCCTTATTTTCTGGTTGCCAATTTTCTTCTCATCCATAATGACTCAATACAAATGTATTTGAGATACTTAGAGGAACAGTCATTCTGAAAACAGATCCGGGGAGATGGAAACCCCTGATGCCGGAGTCCCAAGATTGGAAAGTTGTCCTGTCAGGAAACAGGAGCAGGACCTGCGCTCTTTGCTCGTCTGCATGATCATCTACTGGCCTCACTCTCTTCTGTTCAGAGGTTCCCCACGGAAGCAGACAAGGTAGAGACTGAGTTGTGGGGAGTCGCAGTCTAAAAATCTCGGAACAGCCCTTTTCTTTGAAATAGCTCTTCAATTTTCTAATGTAAAACAGTGATTCTCCATTGCTTAGAGGGACTGTTAAAATGCAGGTTTCTGGTCCTGTCTTCAGAGTTTCTGATTCAGCAAGTCTGAGGTGGGGCCTGACAATTTACATTTCTAGTAAGTTTCCCAAACCACATTTTGAGAACCACTCGTGTAAGCGTAAAGGGGCTTTACATTGTTCATAGGAGCCACTGAAAACATAAATTATTCAAAATACTGGCATGGAAATGTCTAGTTTAATAAAGCCTATCAAAGAATGGTAGAATTTAGATTTGGTAAAATATTTGAAGCACAGACATTACACACCTTAGAGAATTTAAGTGATATAACCAAGGTCACAAGCCAGTTGGCAGTGGAGTTGAGGATATAACATGTTTCGAATTTCCTGTGTCTGTGTTTGCTCTACCACCATCTTACATCAAATCTGACCTGATCAGATAGTCTGATCTGACATAAAATCCACTAATTCACTAAAAATTATACCATTGGTTACAACACTTATATAGTGGGAGTTTGACTGATTATGTGGTTGAAACTGGTAACCTTACATATCAGATTTCACGTCTACCACCCTATTACAGCCTTTTGAGACTCCCTTTGATTATTAAAAAAAAACTCCAAGTCAAAAAAAAAAATATGGGTATATACTACTTTTGTGCAGGCAAGAAAGAAGCTTATAAGGAAAGGAGAACTGAATACATTCATACAGAAGAGTGCTCTCAGGAGAAGTTTGAATCCTATCAAACATTGTGCTATTTTAAAACCAACCAATGGAACTGGGTGGATCTGGGTATTTTAAAATAAGTAACTCAGTTTACTTCACGTAATTGGCTTTATCGTGCTTTATTTTCTTCTACCAATTAATTTGCATATACAGGCATAATTTTAGCTATGTATTTTTCAGAATGAGTTTGAAGAAACTTAATTTGAATTGCTATGTTACAAAGAAGTGTGTCTACATGCAGCAAACACAGTCACGTGTGGTTCTGCAGCTCAGTGTCTCGTGTCAGGAAGTGTTTCAAAGTTGATAAGGCCATGTTGTTTCCATCTGCATATGGTATAATGCAAAACCCATCTTCTTGTTTCATAGACCTGACTCTGTAACCTCTGGCAAATCGATGAAATGCTTTTTTACCCTCAGAGTTACCATCTGTACATTTGAGGGGGAAAAAAACAAAAGTTCTCACCTCCCACATAGTGCCAGAGTCAGAAAGTGGCTTGGGAAAGATTTAGCCCCATCCACAATTTCCATCGGATCCTTTCTGGCAGCTAAGCCACTCTCTCCTCAAGGCACCTAACAATCCAAGTAGAAAGGGTGAATCTGAAAATGCAAATACAGCTTCAAGTGTCCTGCTCAGCACTTCCCCCAGGCTGCACCGCGGACAAGTTCCTTTCTCACCCACAGCCACACCATCCCCTCCAGTCGCCCTCTTTGCAGAAATCCCAGGGCTTCCCTAGTGCACAGTGTGCTTGTGATAACACAAGAGCCAAATCTACAAAGTACCTGTCACTTATTCCCTTTCCTTCTCTTACCAACTGGCTTCCCCTGTGCACTCATCCAACTACATTAGGACTGAGTTTCTTCTCAAAGAAAATAAAAAAGAGTAGAGTGAATTATCACTAAGATTTTTCTTTCTTTTTAAAAATAGTAACTAAATTATCAAAACTGCACTTATTCAATTCATAGAAATGGGAAAAACTGGGGGGGGCACTGAAATATGTTTATATATTACAGTAGAAAGCATTTGTCTCATGTAAAATTGTTTTAATGCCTGAAATTATCATGATCTACGTACATTTCTTTTATCTTCTGCATTTCTCTTAAAAAGGCTGGTCTACAATTGATCCACCAAAATTGTTCCTGCCAAGGAAAATGCCATTTTGTTCCACCATTAAAGTTTTAGAATGATCCTCAAAATCCTTAGGGAGAAATGCTGACTTCATTTAAAGGGTACACTCAGCATCTTAATGTGGACACTGGAAAGAGATTTCCTTTGGATTTAGTTTTGAATCATTGCTTTGCATGAATGACATCATTACACCCATTAAAGGTGAATCTGAAATCCATCTGAATAAATAATGAAGACACAGAATAGTACAGTTTTAAAAAGTAGCAAACAAAAATTAACCAACCAAGAACAGGCTACATGAGTACTATGGATACATAATGATTGTCCAGGAACTTGAAGCTGAAATCATGGGCTACCATAAACTCAGGTCTGGAAACATCCTTAGATACCAGTCTTTCAACCCCCTTTAATTCACATAGGAGAACAGAAAGTCCTTTGAGGGGTTCAGATACATGCCCAGACCAGAGAGTTCATGTGAACAAAGCCAGAACTAGAAGAAAGATTTCCCAAGATCTTGGCCAATGTTTTCTCAGAAAAGAAGCTGAGTTTGGAAGGTAATAATTTAGTATAAGGTAGTGCCTTTGTGGCTTTCTGTGTTCTTTAGATGTGCTTTTTTTCTTAGGTGTGCTTTTTTGGTTTGTTTTGATTTCTGTTTGTTTTTCTTATTGAGCATTATGAATTTGCACTTAGAAGAAAAGCTGTAATCAATGAGTAAAAAATAAAATTAAAATATTGTACATGGTTGAATACTTAAAAAAAAAAAAAACTCACTTTGCTATCTTTCTCAGCAATGGTGCCAAGATTTTTTTTCAACATATCAAACAGGTAGCTAAAACTTGCAAAATATTTTGCCTTAATCATGAGACTGGCAAAAATTAAAATGACAAAAAAATTGAATCAAGCAATAGACTGAATAACTAAACATTTTACATGTTATGTTATTCTAGGGTTGCCAGATTTAGCAAAGAAAAATATAGGATGTCCAGTTAAATTTGAATCTCAGATGAACAATGAATAATTATTTTTGCATAAGTATGTCCCAAATATTGCATGGGATGTACTTTCATTAAAATAATTATTCGTTACTCATCTGAAATTCAAATTTGACTGGACATCCTATATTTTATCTGGCAACCCTAGACCTGGCTCCTTTGAAATGTTTAATTAAAATGTCACTTGCTGGTAAATTAATACCAACTTAATACAGTTGCTAAGTTTTTACTATGCAGAACTAAATTCACTCAAGTCTATGAGAACAAAAAATCTTTCAGTATTCAATGCATATCAGTGGTGGTGATTTATTTCCAAGGAACAGAATGAATTAGTAATTTGTAAAGGACACATGGATTTTATTTATGTATTCATGAAGTATATACTCCATGTAACACAAGGCAAATCCACCACAAAGACAATAGACTTCTTATTATTGAATGCAATTGATTGATCTTTTGCATGTAACCAATACTCATTTAAATTAAAAAATTCTTCAGTAAACAATTATTGTGCTAAATTTTATTCTTGTGGCAGACAAAAATATCAAGGTGACTTAAAAGAAAAGAGAAAAGAGAAGAAGAAGAGAGAAAGAGTAGTAACATAAGAAACATTGTGCTGGGCACTCACTCCATCTGGGTCTATGCGTGTTTTTTCCAACCTAGATTTTGTTCTGATTCTTCAAAGATATTAAAATGTAGCAAACCAATATTAATAATATGATGCAGAAATTAAAAGTTGCACTATATTGCTGTTAAGGGTTTTCTTCTATTTCAGCAATTTATGTATTCCTACAACAAAGAAGTTTTTATTCTCTTAAGTGTAACAGCTGTTGAATCTTGGGGGTTACACAGGTGTTCATTGTTCTATTCTTTCAACTTTTATGTTTGAAGATTTTTCTAACAAGCGAGGGGAGAAGAGAAAAAAGTGAAAAAGATAAAAAAAGAATTAAATCACATAATCTTTAAAATAGTTCTGGGAATAGCAAAATATAATGTGATATGAATGGGACAGAGTATGTCATATTCTGGTTTCCTTATTTAGAACACTAATTATTTTCATATTTCTATGTGGACAAAGTCAACAAATGCATTCATTTGTATTTATTTGAATATCCTTTTGCCATTTTTGCCAATAAATGATAATAACACTTGCTCTATTTTTAATTCTTACTATTGAAAATGTAAGTTTTAATTGATCATTGATAAACAACTTCTTCAGCAATCTGCATGAAGCAAAGTTATTTTTTAAACTTAGAATTTATCAGCTAGGACAACCAAACCATAAGGAATGTTTTGCTTCATTAAAAGATATCTAAGGATAAAAATAAACTAATAAATAGTGCTTAGTTCATTTAAGCTGCTGTAACAAACTTATCACAGACTGAATGGCTTATAAACAACAGAAATTTCTCAGTTCTGGAGGCTGGAAGTCCGAGATGAGGGTGCCAGTTTGGCCGGCTTCTGGTGAGAACCCTCTTCCAGGCTGCAGACTCCCGGCTTCTTGCTGTGTCCCCACATAGCAGAAGGAGACTTCTCTGGAGTCCCCCTAATAAGGGCACTAATCCCATTCAGGAGGGCTCCACCCTCACGATCTAATTACCCCCCAAAGGCCCCAGATCCTAATACCATCATATTAGGGGTAAAGACTTCAACATCTAGATTTGGGAGGAACACAAACATTCAGTCCTTAACAAGTGAAAAATAGTTTTTTTTTCTCCAACAAATATATATCCTGATTCCCAACCTGGCTACTCTTGTGAGAAATATATTGCCTGGAACATTCATTTATTGGAATATTATATAAATATGAAAAATGAGAGAGCTTTACATGCATATGGAAGCAAAATGTTCATACAATTTTAATAAGAAAATGTAGCTTATAAAAATATATATACTATTTATGTTACTCAACAGTTATGCTAGAATAATCTTAGATTATGACATTAAATCCAAGAAAACCCTTGAAAACAATCCCATCTTTCAAGTGTCAGCATCTCAGAATTGATTTATAATATGCTGACTTAACCATAGCCCAAAGTTTTCCTGTCCTTGTCATCAAATGGATCTCAGCTGTGCTCTTAGGATGAGCTCCCATTTATCCACCCAGAGCCTTAGTTCAACTTTCGCACCTGCCAAAGAAGGAGAGGAACAACAGCTAATTCTACACGTGGCCAAGGAAGGGCTAAAATATGGTAACTGACAGGTAAGAAATGAAACTTTTCAGGTCCAGTTAACTCAGGCTTACTGCCAATTACTTCATCTTATTTTTTACGTCTTCAAAGATAAGCCTTATTTACTAACCCAGCTCTTTCTGTGCTGATAAATTTTGCACATCCTTTCTCTAATCTCTTCCACCTGCTGACTTAGACCATTGTTACTGATATTCACACCTCTCTGAATACACACTCTTGTCTTTATTTCTCTGCTATCTTTTCTATGTCCACTTTCTGTTGTATTTTTGCTTCTCTTCTCCAGGCTTCTCAACTCAACTACCATTTGCTGAAGGGCAAAATCATAGGTCACAAGGTTGGGAGGCTGGGGGAGCGAGTCAAGCTAGAGGTTTTAACTCGGTAGTGCCAAATGCCTGATTGACATGATTCATTTTTTCAAGAGTAATAATGTATAGATGTAAACATTACAGTTTAAGAAATATTTTAAGAGAGAGTGAATTTTTTAACCCACTTAAAACCCAAACATGGCCTTTTTTTGGGGGGGCGGGGAGGCTTGTATTTATCGTTGCTGGGCTGTTCCTTATTGAAAAGAAATGCTACCTCTTTTCCATTTAGTAATACTCTCCTCTCCTTGGCAGAGCTTTACACAGAGCTTCCATTTAATAATGTTTTAACAAATATCTAAAGTGGCCTATGGGTACATATCACATACACTCAGTGTAAAATATTGAAAAATACAGAAGAGCGAAATAATGAAAATTAAAAATGACTTATAATCCTACCTCTCATAAATAACTACTGTCAACACAAACACAGAGGCAAATGTGCACACACACGTGTATGCACACTATACACACGTATGATGCAGCATAATTTAGAAGAAAGTGCTACTCAGGACTGCATCTCTCTCCCCTTCCCTCCAGCAGGAAAACAGACCTGTCTGCTTCCAGATCTTCTCCCTGCTGGTTGAGAGCAGTGTTCTGAGAATGGCAGAGTAACAAGACGGAAGGAGCCTGGACAGCTGAATAATCACGTGGAGCAGAGCCAGCCTACTGACGTTGACCTAGCTGTTACATTAGAGACATAAACTTCCAACTTCTTAGTATTTGAGGCTCTTTTTAAAGTAGCAGTTCTAGCTAATACAATACCCTAATGGCCCAAACTTTTCGTAAAGATTCTAAGAATTCAGAGAAGAGAGAATAGCACATTGTCTAGAGTCATACTGAAGACTTCAGACAAAATACGACACTTAAACAAGATAAAGATGGTAGAATTTTGAGTTCAAGATGGCAGCTGACCATGGGCATCTGCCTCTTCTCCTTCAGGAAACCACAATAAAATGGCAGGAAAGGAATACAAAGGGAACAAGTGAGAGGTTTCGATTTCTGGATGACAAAAAAGCCAACAAAAATGTGTGACTAGGAGATGAGGCAGAAAAAGTCAATCCAGAAGATGCACCAGAGGCAACCTCAGGAGAGACGGAAGCCAGACCTCCTGGCAGAACACTGGAGGACTCTGTGTTCCAGGGTTTCTCAGCCTCAGCATTATTGACATTTGGGGCCAGACAACTCTCTCTGTGAGCGGCTGTCCTGTGTGCAGTCCAGGATGCCAGTAGCTCTACCCACCCCCTACTCCCACCACCCACAATCAAAACCGTCTCCAGACAGTTCCAAATACTCCCAAGAGGGCAAAGCTTTCTGGCTGAGAACTACTGCTCTACATTATTCATTCTACCAATATTTGCTCAACACTTCCTGTATGCCAGGAACTGTTCTAGGTACTGGAGACATAGAAGTGAACTAAATCATCAGAAGTCCTTGTCCTTATAATACTCTTTAGTGAAACGAGGTAGACCACAAACAAACTGCATGAACTGAGGATGTCGTTGGTCGAATGTTGACAAGTGATTCAGAGATAATGGAGAAAAAGAAGATCCCAGGGGGAGAAGGAAAAGGGAGATGAAATCCATGAGGTTTCCAGAGCAGCTGTGCCAGTTTCAAACCCTTTTCTTGGACTTCTATGTGGGGAATATCAAGTGTCTGGTTTTGCCTCTTGGAAAACCACTGGAGAGATATTTGCTCAACAACTGAATAGCCTCCAGGGAGGAACTGAGGATGGTGGTAACACTGGACAGTGCACTACTGTAAAGTCATGTACTGATGAAACTCAGATCAGATGGACACTGGCAGTCACTGAAGGTTTACAGGCAGAAAGGTGAGGGTGGTGCTGTTTAGGTGATGTAGGGGGAGAAATGGCTGCAGCAACCCAGGGATCGGGAAGGGATCCGACTTTGGATGGTTTAGTGAAAATGGATTCAGCTGAATCCACTGCCTATTAAATAGTAAATATGTAAACCTTCTCTCATTTTCTCCATCAGACATTTAACAATGATGCTCTACCCAGCGAAGGTGGAATTGTTACTGTTGTATAAATATACACGATTGTTCTTATCTCATTTCTCACACCACACTCCAGCCCCACTCCTGTCCCCACCCCGACTTTAATGTCTCCCTGGCAGTCCTGCCTGTTCAGACCTTCCATTGTGTGAGCTTTCTGCACTGCCTCCGTAAAGCCTTTCCTGAACAACTCAGCCCCCAATATTCTCTTCATCCTCCAAATCTTGAGAGGACTTAGGGTGTACCTCTACTATTCATGGTGGCGCCAAATTGGATGTCACTTTGTCATTGTCATCTAATTCTTTCACGAGATCAGATGTTTTTTGGCACAACTAGCCTTTTTTTTTTTTTGTCCCAACTAGCTTTTTTTTGTCTAGCTTATGGTCAGGGACTGAAGGACACAAACTTTGTTTTTTTTTTTTTTTTTTTTTGGTATTCACTTCAGTATCTGACATACTTATTAAAGAAATCTCACTAGATAGCCCTGAAGGACAGACTCTCTAAAGACAGATCCCAAAACCATAGTCCTAGCTTTTGTGGAGCTTATATTAATGATATACAACCTTCTTTTAAAATATATGTTTCCTCTTTTTGAACATTTAAAGCAAAATTCTTCTTCATCAGTCCCTTGTTTACTTCCCAGCTTCACTCGCTAACTTGCCACAAATATTCTTCTTCTTAGGTTGGCCCTGATGCTCACTGGTGGCAACCGGATGTTTAGTGGAGATCCCCAAGCACTCCTGACCACCCTCTAAGAGGTATCGAGCCATCTGGAGTCCTGCTTGAGCAAGGGAGATTTAGGTTTATAGAGAGTGACGCTAATGGCCATGACACAAATAAGAACTATGAAAGGGTAGTTAGCATACCCAAACCGCTTTTGATGTGAGTTGACTATCATTGACACTTTGCCAGAGTGATTTCACGTGGAATTTTGCAGGTTAGTGAGTGCTGTGAGTAACAAGAGCACTTCAATGCTGGATGCGGATGCACGAGAACAATCAAATTGGGTTGACCTCATCACATTGACAGTTCTGCTTCCGATTGCTTTGGGTGCATTCTTGTGGAAGGTATGAGGACCATGAGGGTCTGAATCACACCCTGATACCTCATAAACCTGATGCTGATGTAAATCACTTCTTTGAGTTGTGTCAATTTTCCTGTTGGGAATGGTGTTCTGCCCATCCTGGATGCTGTTATAAAAGGAATGTCTGACACCTAGAGCCTGAATAGTTGTTGGCTGCCCACACTGTGCCAGGAACTCTACTTGGTGCCAGAGAAACACGGCAAGTACAACCAGGATCCCTGTCCTTATGACTCTTTGTGGGATTCCAGTGGGAAGGAAGCATCCAATTCCCGATCGAATATGGAAGTGGGACTGTGATGAGAGGTCTGGAGGAAAAACGTAAGAGGTACCAGGAGCTCCCTCCTCCCTTAGCAGCCAAACACTTTCTCTTCATGAGCTGACAGTAACACACCTGGAAATGGCCCAACACTGTGATGTTGTTGGATCAATGGAAAAGCTGAAGCAACAAGCTGGAGCCACTGAGGCAGTCACGGCAGCAAAGTGGCCAGTATCAGTGCCAGGGCAGATACGGAAAAGCAAAGGGTAGGTTCTAGTCCTATGGCCTGGGTCCAGTAGAGGAACAGCTGATCAGAGATGCTTAGAGGGTCTGGTCCCAGGGAAAAAACCATTCAGGAATATATTTGAGACCAAACCCTCCAGGAGTTGGTCCTAAGTTGGAGCATAGTTCAAGGTACTTTGGTGACTACAGTCAAGGAAAAGATCAGAGGACAAGGAAATAAGCCAGAATTAAAGGCAGGAATAGGGAAGGGGGAGGTGGTATAGCTCAGTGGTATAGTGTATGCTTAGCATGCACAAGGTCCTGGGTTCAATCCCCAGTATCTCCATTAAAAAAAAAAAAAGAAACAAAACAGACAAACAAACAAAGACAAGAATAGGGAAATATCAGGTGATACAGCCACAGCAGAATTTGTACAGTGCAGAAAGGACAAGCCATCTTCACTTTTTGAAATACTTATGTGTGAGGCCATTTGTCAGCAAATAGGATGCAAAGAATTCAAACCCTGAAATGCACAGGACATCTGCTAAAAAATGGCTCTGGATGCCAAATCCACAGGCTTCTGAGATGAGAAATTATTTTATACATTCTCCCTATGGCCAGACAATTCTGTCTCAGAGCACAATTAACCCCTAGCCAGATGGCTATTCACAGCAATTGAGGGGCAGAAAAGGAAATAACACCTACACATTCAGAATGCTTCATGTGTCTCAGTTTAGTGGTTCACAGCCTTTGAGCACATTGGAGTCACTTGGGGTGCAGGTTAAACATACTGATTCATGGTTCCACCCTTCCTTACTGAATCAAGGTCTCCAAGAGTGGGTCTGGGTATATTAAACAAGTTCTTCAAGACATACTCATCTGCATGAGATGTTTGACAACCACATTATGTCCCTGAACCCTCATGACCAATTACACATGGAGACTCCCAGTCTGAGAGAAGTTAAGCATCATTTTCATAAGAGCCTCTGGATGCCGCAGATAGAAATTGGAGTTTTCCTGATTCTGGAACACTAGTCACTCAAAGAGATATGTTCTGCCTGTTCCACATCCAGAGAAGCATTAAACTTTCCTATGTAGTACAAAGAGAAGACTTAGCCTCTGTCCTGCATGCACAGGGACCCCCCTTGGTGGTCATAGATGTTAAAATAATTTGAATTAGAGGACATGAACTGTTGAGCAACAGCTGGAGGCCCCTGTAAGAGTCATCTTCTGGTGGTGATTGTGGTTTTAAGTCAGTGGCTCCCAAGGTTTGAAGAACATCAGAATCACCTAGTATCTTTAAAACTACTGATGCCTGGCTCCCAGCCCTAAACATTGATTTAGTTGGAATATGACAACCTGAGCATCGGGAAGTTTCTCTGGAGTGTGACAAAGTTTGAGAGGCACTGTGTTAAGTGAAAACTACCAACAGAATAGGGTTGTGGGCCTGCTTTGAGCAGCCTTTTGACAAAGCTGATGTGACTTCATAAGGGCCGCTGGTCATCATGTGATTATTAACATGGCCTGCACATCACGCTTCCCTGGAGCCACAGGCCAGGATATTAAGGGTCAGCCACAAGAATGCTCATAGGAGCCTTCACCAACTTTCCTCTCAAGGTTCCTCCTGCCTGCTGCCACCTGGTCCTTCTCACTCTCTGCAGCTGGACACTCTGTGTCCTTATTCAGAGCTTCTTTATTTCAACCCATGTCTCCTTTCCTCTGTGCAGAGTGCCAGCAAGACCACCCAACACCCAACCCATGCTAATGTAGTCCAGCACCCTGGAACACTGGGAAAACAAACAGGTCTCCCAATGTCCCATTTTTAAAGAAGCTGTGGCTTCCTTGGAGAGACTGGGAAGTACATGGTGAGGTCCATGGTCAGAGATGGGCCCATTCCCAGTTGTGCTCCACTAATAACTATTTCCAGTCTAGCACCTGTTGTCTCAGTGTAGCACATGTTAACTTTGGAGGAATCTCCAAAGAGCTGTGAGACAGCAGAAGGCGTGAAAGAAAAAATGAAAGATCAGTCAGTCTTGAAAAAATGCCCTCCTTCTATTGAGATGGATGACTACTCTTAGATTTCCTTGATTTCCTGGAATTTGCTCTACTAATGTAACAGCATAAATAGCCACCAAGGAATCTAGTGATGCAGAAGTCCCACAGAATAAAGGCAGACTTTAGCCAAGATACCATTTGATTATGATTCAGGCCTTTGAGTATTCCCAAGGCTGGAATGACCTAGGAAACTTGGCTTGCACTACTGGAGTGATGCTTAACCAGAGGCCTCCATCAGAATCACTGAGGGACATCCTAAGGGCCAGACATGCCTTGGCCCAACTCCGCAGAAGTAGTGGTAAAGTAGACATGAAGTAGAGCCTAAATACTTGGGTTTTTAAAATTTCCTCAGGTGACTTTAATGCAAAGGTCACTGCAATGACTTAATGTCACTAACACTCCTTCTCAAGAAACAATCATTGTCCTACCATTGAAGCCGGTGAAAACGGTGGAAATTCCAATCACAGAGGCAAATAGATCAGAAAAGAGATTCTGAGAAAGCAGGCCATTCAGTTTTACTCAAATCATCACGCGGGCATCCTCTTACATCACTTAGTCTGATATCACAACATAGCTTGGGCTGCCAGATTCTAAGAATCGAGAGCCAGACTGCTCGATAGAACGTTCTGTAATGATGGGAATGTTTATTCTACTTGCTTCAACATGGGAGCTGCTAGCCACATGTGGTTATTGAGTGCTTGAAATGTGGTTGATGCAAGTGAGTAATTAAATTTTCAGTTCTACTTAATTTTAATTTAAATAGCCATATGCAGCTAGTGCTTATCACATTGCATAGTGCAAAGGGATAACCTGTCTTGAGCAGAAGGCATGCAGAGCTATAAGGAGACAGTGGACAAGAAATGTCTTCCTATTAGATTGCCCTAGAGTTTCCCCTAAAGAAGCCCTTCCATCTTAAAGAAAGAACAAGAGACAAACTCCTCTTGTACATGACCCATCATTCACCCAGAACAGAGAATATCAGGAAATGAACACCCATGAGCCGCATCTGGCCCATAGATATGCTTGGGTTGGTTTGCACTAATTTTTAGAAGTTTTAAAATTAGTTGTTCATATTTGAAAATCGGATTTTTAAAAAATCTCAGTGCCTGTTTTCTGCAGAAAAATTAGACAATGAGGCCATCCTGGATAACCCTTCATGGCAGTGAGCACCTGCAGCTGCGTCAAAGAGAAGCTTAAGTTCAGAGGAGACACTGCTCAGCTTACCTCACTCACTCACGTGGTCTGCCTTGGCCCCTGTAAGGGCTGGATTTCGAGAGCCCTGGCCTAGAAACCTTCCCCAGGGAGAAGCGTCTAATCTCGGAGACTGGCAAGCCTGGCTCTTTGACCTCTGTCGCCCTCCTCACCTTTAATACTCAACAAAGACAGGCAAGATCTCAATACAAACACCTTCTATTCAAGGTAGAATCTTTTCACTGTTCTTCAAAAGCAAACATGCATGTGCACACATACAGCTATTTCAAAGTTATTGTATCAGGGTGAGTGTAAGCCAAGGCTGAGGCTGCTGGGTTCAGAGTATACAGAAGTGATATTTACTAACTTGAGCATGCTTCTTAGCTGTGCCTTAGTTCTTAGATCTGAAAAATGTTGGGACCTAAAGAACCTGGAATAGGGCCTAGCACATCACTAGTGCTTAGTCCATGGTAGCTATTATTCTTTCTTTTTAAATTGAAGTATAGTCGATTTACATTATGTTAGTGTCTGGTGTATAGCACAGTGATCCGGTCATACATATACACACATTCTTTTTCATATTCTTTTTCGTTAGAGGTCACTGTAAGCTATTGAACATAGTTCCCTGTGCTGTATAGTAGGACCTTGTTGTTTATCTACTTTATATATTTGTATCTGTTAATCCCAAACCCCTAATTTATCCCTCTTCCTCTTTCCTCTTTGGTAACCAAAAGTTGTTTTCTATGTCTGGGAGTCTCTTTCTGTTTTGTAAATAAGTTCCACCAAGCCATAAAAAAGAATAAAATAATGCCATTTGCAGCAACATGGATAGACCTAGAGATCATCATACTAACTGAAGTAAGTCAGAGAAAGACAAATGTCATATGATATCACTGATATGTGGAATCTAAAAAATGACATAAATGAACTTATTTAGTGTTATTCTAATTACAGAAACCACTTTCCATGGAGAAATAATGAAATAAACCTCCTCCACAGTGTATTACAGACACATGGGCAGCTTTTCACTGTCCAATTTATTTTAAACTATAACAGAAATCTGAGTTTGCTTGTATATGTAAAATGAACAATCCCAAGAAAACAACTATTAGCGACTCATCAAAATGTCCTATATCTCCAATGTGCTAACGACTGCAGCACAGCCCGAGCGGAGTTCTGTGTTGCACAGACATACATGCCATACACGAAGGAAGACCACAGCCAGGTGTACCCAATTCAGCCCTTTGTCTGACCCAGACAGATCTCTTCCCATAGCATTCTTAAATGCCTGAACTTGTATACAACTTTAGGATATAAAATTTCCAAAACTAGTATAACTCTAATTATTCAGCTTTTCTTTGCAGATATACTTTTGAAAAGTACATTGTGTTTAAACTCAACCCAAATTATCTGCCGCCACTCATGTGATGAAATACTTGGCAACATTGTTTCCTCAGCAAAAATGTTTCTTTGCTCTGAATAAATTTAGCTTTCAATTCATATGAAGTTAGTTCTTTAAGAACTCTTCAAAGGGTGCCTAAGGCCAGCCCATAGATGGTTGATTTTTATTAAGGCTCTCACCCAAATGGATTTATGTTTGGGTGGTAAGAATGCCAGTCTCGTCAACCGCCTCTCACCTCTCTTCCCTAAGCTAAACTGCAACTGTCCAAATGTCCCCCCTCCATCCACCGGGCAGGCAGTGCCAGTTACCAGCAGGCAGACTACACTCTCCAAGCCTGAAATGATGTTCAGTCCTGATTTTTTTTTCCAACCCCAATCATTTTCCTGGTATGAAGTGATTGCATCTTCATGCTGCTGGGTTGGTAGTCAAATTAAACACGGCAAGAGGATACCACCCCTATTCAGAAGTGCATCTCTATTTTGCACTCAAATAATTTCAAATCTAGCTTAAAGGATTATTTGCAACATGCTAATTAATACACATTAGATCATTTAAATTCTTCACGAACTATAATCTCTATTGTATATATACATACATATCCACACACACATCTGTTCTAAGGAGAGCTGCAGCATAACTACTAACTACAATCGTGATTTAGCACTTTACAAGCACATTCACGTACTTTCTCCTATGTAACTCTCAAAAGACATTCAGGAGGCAGACAGCATCAAAAGGGGAAGAACATTTTTTGAGCCTCAATATGACCCAGGCATTTTGTAGGGCTTTCTGTGCACTATGTGTTTAACAGTGCTAGGACTAGAGTTGGGGGATGGAGGCATCCAGGGTACAGAGTCTAGGGAGGGGCTCACCCTGAGAGCCACCCAACTGCAGAGCTGGCCCCTGGGAGTCGCCTCCTTAAATGGTGCATTCTAGCCCCTGTCGCTTGCCTCCCTCAAGTCCTGACTCTGCTCACTAATACTCTTATCCGCCTTGTCAATCACCTGTCTTCCTCCCTTCAAAGATGGACAAACTAATACCCAGAGATCTTCAGCAACTTGCCAAAGGTCTCCAGTTAGTAACCCTTCTGACCTCGTCCTGGTATTCTTTTTCCCACTGAAGGTCCAATGGCTCAAAGCCAAGGCCAAATAAAACCACACTTATGAGCTGCCTAGGAATTCACTTGGCTCCCACAACCATCATTTAAAATTCAGTATAGACTACTCTCCAAAGAAAATCTCCATTTATTCATTGTTATCACTATTTACAGAAGAAGGCTGTTTATTTTTGGCTTTGTTAGTTTCTTTAAAATCCTGTAATTAGCCTATCAAATTATGTATACTACTGGGTTTTTCATCAATAATTTGGATTTGAGGATGTAATGAGGTAGACAGACTACCCAGGAGTCAGCAGAAAGTGAATTTGTGTCATCTTATCATTTTCATTTGTATACAACTTAAAATATACTCTGTCCCCTAGCTCCAATAGCAGTTTATGGAAATCCACCAGAAAATCTGATCATGTCCATTATTTTAGCATTCTCCAAAACAAAACAAAAAAAATCAAGTTAATAGTTATCCAGCTCCAGTCACTAACACACAAAAGCTCCAAGCTTAAAACAACTTCCTTGCAAAGGGCTGTATATTTTATTTCTTCTCAGAAGCTTTAAATCCACTCACAGAGGCCTCAGGCCGAATTTATGAGAACACAATACTCTTCCAATTAACTACAGTCAACCAGTCTCTAGTTCTACATTTCCGAATACCTTTATTATTCACGGAAATCCCTGCCTTGTTCACTGAGAAACAAGAAGGCAAACGGAAAAGAAAACCACTAACTCTTAAGAGTACTTTTCATTGTTCTTGGAGATTCACAATTCTTCACCTCCAGCTTCAAGTTCATGGATCAAATTCAGCTCTGTTCTCTGCTGCAGAAGCGCTGACACCGTCAGTACAAGTCACTCAAGACAAAACCCACAGGCCTGTCCATGGAGACCACAGTCAGGAGACCCGTCTAACTGTATTTTTTCTTGCCATCCCTCCCCTGTGGTTTACACACCTACTTGCTGTTGAACGTATCTGGTGAGGAACAGGATGAAAGGCTGGCTGGAGCTGGCGCAGCGGCTCCACGTGAGGACCCTGGGGAGATCTCTGCTGGGCTCCTGGCAAGCCTTCCGAGCTCATCACCAATAATGAGGGGGAAGACGGGCACGTGGATGCTGTTAAGTCCCAGGGTAGGGTATTTTTTGAGAAACTAAAGAGAAGCAACTCTATCTGAGACAGTCTATAAGCCCTGAGTTCCTTTTTCATACACACGTGTTGGGCCTTTTTCAGGGATACAGTGTGGGAGGTGTTCGCATGTTTGCCAGTGGTGCCAGAGAGACCCTTGGATGCCCTGATCCCACGGGGACCTTTCGGTTCTTCTTCTGAATCTGTTCTTGTCTCTGCACAGTCTCAACTGTCATGGAAGCTGTGAGTCTTTGTTATCAGAGGGCAATCTTGACATTCCAGGGTCACCTTAAATCTTAAGAACAGGTAAGATATTTGTGTTAGTTGCCCTGGCACGCAGCGTCATGCTAGGCATTGTTGCTGTTATCAGTGTGGGTGCCAAAAAAGACAAAGGAGGATGAGCACCCTGTTATTGTAGTCACTGTTGTATTAACTTTGGCTCATCAGCGCTCTGCTACACTCCAGAAAGCATCATTCCAGTATGTTGCAAAAGATCTTTATTCCATGCCTACATCCTATGGGTATTTCCCCCAAACTAAACACTTCACAAAATTACAAGGTAGGTTCATCTCCTGAGATTCACATAGAACTTTACTCCCTACCCTACTTGGGTTTTACTCATAAAAGTTCTTTATACCATAAAATAAAATCTATGTTCACTGACAAAAATAGGTCATTCCTCGTCAACAAGCTGTTTAAAGAAATATTCACTTCCCCATATCACTCGTCATTCTATTACTGTAGGTTTTTTTTTTTTTCCAGTCCTTATGTCATTTGATGGAATTGATTGAAATGTTTCTTTCTGACTCCTCACTTTGCTAACTCCAACAGAAACGCCCCCTCTGCGCTATACACAGCTCCAGGCTCCTTTTCGACTCTGCCTCAAAAGCCTTTGCAGGTTGGCTCTTGGCAATCAGCTCTAGGTGTTGCGGATGATGGAACTATTGTGGAGACTGACCTCATTTCTACTCTGGATCCCCACAGTCTTTAATCCCCGCCTCCAAAGAACATCCCTGTCCAACCTAATGCAAGCCAGACAGAGGACAGGAGGTGATCAAGCTTCTCTAACTACGGGATGCTGAATCCTTCCAGCCCACTTTAAATGCTTTCCAAACCGAGGCCACTTAGCACTGCGCTCATTTGGGGAGTGAGAATCCATCCCTTTCTCTTTCACAGCTGGAGCAAAGGGTTAATTTCAATAAAATGCTTACCTAACAGTTTCCCTTAAATTGTGTTCATTGTATTTCTTAGCAAACTTTATAGTTACACTGTTACACACTGCTCACATGGAATTGTTCTACGGAAATTCTCACACACTAAAACAGGACAGCATATTTCAAGTGAGACTAACTTTCTAGCTGCCTCGGTTTCCTTACTTAAAGAGAAGAGAAGAGAAGAGAGGAGAAGAGAAGAGAAGAGAAGAGAAGAGAAGAGAAGAGACGAGACGAGACGAGAAGAGAAGAGAAGAAAGAAAAGAAAACAAGTCCCCATATTCTGAAATGCGTTGGTGAGGTTTCACACTTAGCACAATGCCCAGCACATAGTAGATAAAGAATGCTAGCTCTTATTCCAAATAAAGCACTTAAGATGCCAAGCCTGTGACAAGTTCTTAACAAATGGCAGTTATTATGTAGATAGTATATTATCCTGATTAGCCACAAACTGGAAAGGAACAGAAGTGACCCTCTCCCATATGATGTTATTCGGACACAAGGGGGCGTCTTTCTCCTCTCCCCTTCCTGTCAACTTTCATTCCTTCTCTCGCCTCCAGTCCATTCTCCACTCTCTTCTTTCCTCGTCCTCTCTTCAGTTTCAAATCAAGCATGCTGGGGATGGAGGATAAAGAGGAAGAGAATGGGAGAGCAAAAAATTGAGGTCTAAAAAGAACAATTGTTGGAAAATAGTTTGGCTTCTGCTTAAAAGTTTGGAATTGGCAACCCAGAGCCAAAAGAAATTGGCGGCATTTCCCCAGTGATTGATATTTAATTAGCGCTCTGCTGCTGTCCGTTGGCTCTGCTGTCACGGGGACAAATCACTCACCAGCAACTCTGAAGGCTTATCCTGTTGCCACTGTTTCATCGGTCTTCTCATCAGCTGTGTCATTACAGATCTCAGCCATTTCTCACCTTTTCAGGAACTCTGCATGAATTTGACCTCAAGAAGTATTTGGCTACGCTCATCTCAGCTGTTAAATGTCAGATTCAGACATCTCAAACTGTGTGTCAAGACACTGCATTCTGGCGGCAATGAGCCCATTACCTTTGCTCCCCCTCACAAAGCATGTTCTTCGGGCACCCGAAATTGTGGGATACGAGTTCTCTCAGAAGTCTCGTTTGATTGCGGGTTCCTTTGAGAAGGATGTCTGTCGCCAGCTGTACTCATTTCCAGACTTCTGACAGTTTGTACCTGCACACGATGCAAATAACGTCTGCTCATCTTTATCGGGTAAAACAGGCAGCGGGTTTAGGGAACAGGACACAGCTCAGCAACCTGCTCCTTTAGCGTGTTTCAGGTTTATCTGTCGTCATCAATGGATTCTTCAAATTGTATTTCCTGTTTTTCAAAGAGAGTCACACTTATCCCTGCTGATGAGTCATGGGAGGGCAGGAAGGCCAACGGACACTGCCTCCATCACTGTCAGGCTGTTTCCAATAAACTCTCATCCATCCGGGCTGTTGGTCAGCTCTGCATCTATGCAGTAGTGGCCTGAGGCATGAGCATGCTGGGGTGGGGGGGCGGTTCAGAGAAAGCCAGGAAGGCCAGAGGGCAGCGAGCAAGGGAGATATAGAGTGGGTAGGGCCAGAGAGGCTTTTCCTTGGTGTCATGGAGCCATTTAGTGCTTGAGTGGAGCCTCTAAATCCATCTTAGAATATGGATGTAAAATACATGTAAATATTAAAGATTACAAAGAAAACAATTTTATGGAGATCACAACTACCAAATGGTAAAATATGCGCTTCTTCACTAACCCATTAAAGCAAGATCTAGTGATGTGAAGTCACGTGACCATAAGTAGTGTTTTGAGACCCCCACATTAATGGGATGGGGAATCTCTGATTTCTACTGATGACAAAGTCACGGGAAATGCTGGTACCACTGTGGTTTGTGACAACAGTCAAGATGGAAGGAAGTGCTAAATTGCAGTTGGAGGTTAATGAAAATCATGGTATCCCCCCCCCAAGTTCATGAACTCCCTCTGACCTCTTAAGAGTCTGTGGACCGTGGGTCAGGGGCATGTTGGTGAGGAGGCATTTGAATTTTACTCCCAGGGGAACGGAAGCACTGAGCGGGGCGTGCAGGCTCCAGTCTGTGTGCCCATATAAATCAGGAAGCCCCAGAGTCTTCCTGGACTCTTTTCTCTGCCCAGTGCCCCGCAGTGCTCTGAGCACCATCTGTCCTGGCCCTCACCTCAGTGTCATGTGACAACTGTCTGTTGGTGTGATCTCTCCCACCAGATTCTAAGGACAAGATCGCTGTGTCAACTGCCTGTGTATCAACCGTGCACACAGCCTGGGACACACCAGCTACTGAGTATCTGTGAGATCAATGAAAATGAGGCTGCTCGGGAAAGAATTCCACACGAATCTACCCTGCCAAAATTTTTCTGAAGAACATATTTTCCTTTTGGAAAGGGGTTATATAGGGAAATACACGTTTTATAAATAGTATCAGACTTCATAACCGGAAATGGAAACACTGACATTATCAGGTAGATTTATAAATACATTAAAAGTAGATTGATTGAAAATTGATAATGTAGTTACCTAAAGACCCAGGTGCCCTGGGGTTTAAAATCATAGGAGTCTCTTCAGGGAAACAGAAGGCCAGGTAGGCAAAGGGGTTAAGCGCTGTGCACACCAGCTACAGATCCACAGATCAAAGGCTCAGGCAAGAGGATGAGCTTCTAGGTAAATTGAATTTCTCCAGTGCGTCCCTAGAGTAAGTTTCCCATCTGTAGACAATAGCTTAAAGCTGCCTAACCTCACCACGCTGCCATCCATCCTTGGGTGGGCCACATCCAGGGCCCGGCTCAAGCTGTGCACTCAAGAGCTGGTTTCCAGTCCCTGTGTTATCTGGTGGAGTTTCAGGGATCAAGGCTTGAATCTTAATTCGGAATGCCACTGAAATACAGATAAAAGCCTACTGAGCATGCTCACAATCTGATACGAGAAAGAAGGTCTGCATGAGGCAGGTGTGCTGGGTTCACACACATTTAGCTCTGTCATCGTGGCCAACAATGTAAACTATTCAGTCAATGTGTTTTTATCAGGCTTTCTATTTGCCAGCCCCTACCTCCCCCTGTATTAAACAAACACAGACACAAAAAGCACACAGGTGAAGTGACACACTGTCCTCAGTCACTGGGAAAGCTAACAGGTAAGTCCACAATTACAGCAAAAGCCCTGATACTTGTGAAAGAAGCCTTTCTAAGGTTCCAGAGAGGAGTGAGGGAAAAATTCCCCCAAAATGCAGTATTCGAGCAGACACGACAGGAGTAAATAAAGGAGTCTGTCATTTCCAGAAGCATGTGCTCTAAACAAAGACAGGGCTGACCACAGAGAAGCTGGAGCCACTGTCAAGACCTGTCTACTCTCAGGGGGATGCTAGCATTCTCTGAACTTGTTCATCACCTGAGCAGATTTGGCTAATGCGTTAATGACAATATCCGTGGCTCAGAATTGTTGCCCCAACATGGCTGTAGGCCGGCTAACCAAGTCCCATTTTGTTTACTCTTTCATCCAACCTGTACCGTGTATGGGCCTGGCACTGTGTCAGGGGCAAGCAAATAAAAGTGACCAAACTCTGGGCCTGCTATCTTGATTTCACACACAAAAATTAACAGGCAACTCTACATACGTCATATGAGCAACAGTGTGTAAGGTACCACGGAATTATGGTGGAAGAGATCCCAATTAGGCTGTAGTGAGATATGTAGGCACTGAAAACAGATCTCTGCAATCACTGGATATTTTGTCATTAATCTATGGCTTTACCATTTGAGAGTTTGCAACAAGAGCTTCAGTCATGACTGGAACCCACCATTTTTTATCTTGTATGATCCCCATAACTGGTCTTCTTTTCTGCACCCTGGAATATTTACCAAATGTGATATTCAATAAATATTTGTGAAGAAAAAAAAAGAGAAAACAGATCTCTGAAATAGTAATCTACTTTCATTATCAAGTTAAAAAAAAAAAGATGCTTTTGCTGATCGTGGTTAAGAACTTGGAATCCTGAGATAAAATCCCAACTCTGCCATTTATCTACAATGTGGTCTTTTGACATTTCACCTGATATTTCTAAGTTTCAATTTCCTCATCTATAACATAAGAATTACAACAACTACCACATAGGATTGCTGTGTTAATTAAATGAGATCATCCAGGTGAGATGCTTAGATAAAGGAAGCGTTTGATTTTTCAACATATGTGACATTAAATATATATACATTATATATATATATTTATATATAATTATATATATATATAATTATGTATATAATTAGTAAAACATCAAACTCAAGCTGATTCGCTTTTGAAATCCATCCTCAGCTACCCTTGGTAGCCCAAAAAGTTCACTTTTATTTGTAAGAGAGTAGTATGCCACGTTACTTTTCAGCCCCAACAGTAGATCTCTTGAACTCAATATACAGAAGAATGAGACGCAGTATGAAATAGGGTTTGCCTAAATCAGACTCTGTGTCTCACACACACATGCACACACACAGATAACCTCTGCTGTGCACACTGGAGATGTTCCACATTTCATTCGGCTCATGGCTCTACGCTGGGTAAACCAACAGCTCTGAAGAGTTTCACAGGTAAATGGTAAAGGGGGTAACCCTTTACCCCCATTCCTGCTGCAACAATCTCATGGAATTTCTTTAATGATACATTTAATTATAAATCTACTAATACATCCCAGGGTATACATCTATCCCCACCCTCTAAGCAAAATCATTATCTGGCTGTATTAGAAGCAGGGAAATGAATTTTCTTTTTCCTTTGCCTCCTGACTAGAACATGACTATTTGAGGGGAGCAGGGTTCAACTCACTGCTGGCAAATGGCCATTTCCTGCCTCTAGACAGAAAGGCTTGAAAGAACTTACAAAAAACAGTCAAGATCCTCTGCAGACATCCAATAACTTATAAGGAAAAGAACGTTTTGATGAGTTAGTGCAAATGAATCAGGAACATATGGATCCTATTTCCCTTAGTGTTTAAATTGGTAAAGAGAAAAACTTCTCAGAAAAATGAACTCTAGATGTCACTGAACCCAGGGGAGAAACATATGAGATGATTACTTCAGTTGCCCTGTGCTTAACTGAAGCACGCCCAGGTCATTCGTAGCTCAATTTGGACCATCAAACACACGGCCCATCATGTTCTAATTGTTTTCAGAGTAAAATTCCAGACAGCGTAAGATATTGAGATGGCTAGTATATTCACCAATGAATTTTAGTATAGTGGTTTATTTTCTAATTCCTTAAAAGAAAGTTAATTTTGTCAGTGGTAGGAGATTCTGGAAGCACTATGGGTAACTCCTATCTGCATACCCAGGGGCCAATGTACAGGTGGGTGTTATCAACAGACTCCCTGAAGGACAACATGGTACCCATCAGAAACCATCTCTTGCAGCAGTGCTAAATGGTGGCCCCATTTGCTTCACGTGACTCAGCACTTTATTCTCAAAAGGTTTTTCAGGAACCAATGTAATAAAGATGCAAGAGATAGACCAGCTGGCTTTCTTTTGCAATCTGACTATAATTGTTACTCAAATAATGATTCAGTTGTACATGCTGATGACTTTCACTTATTTATTACATATATTTCACGCATGGAGACATAAGAGCGCATCCCAGAGGCAATGATTGCTAGAAACAGGACATTGGAAATATATGAAAATGCTTTCTAAAAGAGAGAAAAAGCCCCTACGATGTATAGGGTGTCCCAGACAGCTGACTAGCAAACCCCATGGAAATATAATGTGAGTTGAGGCTACGTGCTATATACAGACATGATCAAAATTGTTTATTTGTCAACCCATGTCAAAGGGGATTATAGGACCAAAGAAACAAGTGCTCATCAGCACCAAGGCTATGGTGTCCAGCCCAGTGCCTTCTGGACAGGACACTCCCACCAAGACTTCTAATGCCTTGTTAGAAGGACAGTTGGATGCTGGTTGAGAGGTGGGGGTCTATCCTCACAGTTCTTAGCAGATCTTTCCCACTTTGAAGAGAATAAATAGGTGCTTGCACCTTAGTATGTTCTAGCTGGAAAAGAGCCTTGAGAGTGACTTGTCTAATCATTCTCAACCACCAGCTGGAGACATTTTTAAAAAACATAGGCTGCTGTCCTCCCAGACATGTCAATGCAGTAGAGCTAGGGTATGGTTCTGGTATCTGAATTAATCAATTCCCCAGGTGATTTTCATCTTATTTTATAGATGAAGAATGGTCTGGAGTGATTATAGCATCTCCTGGAATATCCTTATTCCCAGGTTCATGCCTTACTGACAAGCTTGGCAATGCCTGGGTCATTAGGGGAATGCTTTAGTGAATAACCAGGCAGGAAAAATAGCTCAGGCTAAGGAAGGATCTGCTGGCTAGAAACAGCCAACATTTATGTTGAAAAATAAATGCAGTTGAATTATTCCTATGCCTTGTTCAGGCTCTAAAGTCAGCATACAAAGTGAAAATTTCATATGAGCAAAATTAGTCTTTCAACTCCATTAGGGAAGGTCCTAAGTTAGAAACTGACATATCTCTCAATAAATTCAACAAAGCCCATTTTTCCTCTAGCTTTAGGAGCGATTGCTTGAGTTTTTTAAGTCCCCATTGAGTGGAAGATGAAGTTTTTGGCTAATAATTAGGAGCAATGTCAGAGAAGCAACAGCAACAAGAAGCCTTTATGTACTAGCATTACAGAAATGGAGAAAGGAAGCTAAGAAATACACGAGGAAGAAAAGCGAATTCATATGTCTCATCTCATGCAAAGGTTTATTGTGAAAGTGAAAATAAATTGCATCATGTAAAATCTCTCTCTTCTTACGTCTGTCTTTTAAAGAGTACACATAGCAGAAGCTGTATGTACGGGCACCTCCTCCCCGTAGGACATCACTTTCCCTGGTGCCCAGCAGGTCACATGCCACATGGTTACAACCCTCGCTGCAGAACCAAGCTTAAGATCAGTAGTTCAGGATCCACCTTCCTTACCTGAGGACTTCAAACTCAGGATCAAAGATGTGAACCCTTCATTCTGACCGGTTCTTAGTGGCTTGGATTCACAAGAAGTTTGGGGAAATGTAAATCCCCCAACACTCTTCTATTTCCTGCTTCATGTAAATCAATAGTCTCCTCATTCAAAGCCTGAAGCTCCCTGATGTGAACTGAGGACAGCTTACTTGTCTACCCTCAGGCTTACTTGTCTACCCTCAGGCTTCCATGAGATTAGACTTCTAAGGAGTCCTTGAATAGAAATGAGAACTTGATGTGATTGAGAGGTGGCATGTCAGCAAGTCCTTCTATCATTGGGCTCATAATCCAACTCCTCCGATACAGGTTTTACCCTAATTAAGCTGATACTGTATGTCCATAGGTCCATCCTCTTGTGAAGTTTCTTCTAGTATGTTTTTGGCTGAAGAGCCAAGAGATTGGAGAAATAATGGCTTTGCCAGACCTACTCATGTGTCTTACCATGATGAGTAGCAGTGTCAGCATCAAAGGAGGTGTGGTTTTCATAGAGGCCACCTCTACGTCCAAATGTGTTAGGAGAAGCAAGGAGATGAGTACAGCTCTGGTCATGGCTTCCATCTGAAACAGAGTTCTGGCTGAGAACTCCGCTTCTCATAGGCAAATCATTTAACTCCACTAGAATGCAAAAGTACCTTTTTTTGTTCTTCCCTGAGCTGAGCTGGGTGGCAGTGGCAGAACTGCTGATTTTCCATTCAATCATGGCAGCACATGAACCATATTCAGTTAAGGTGGAGAGCAAGGCACAAGATTTCATGCCCTCTGTACCTAGCACAGGAAGGCGCATGCCTCCAGCTTACGAAAATGGCTGTAGAACACCCCTCAGCAGGACCTCTCAGTGTCATTTTTACCCCTGTATCAGATCCAACCACGTGCCCACAGGTTTATTTTCTATTTATAATAATGTCACATCATTTGGATCATCAGCACATCTAATCTCATAAGGAGTTTTAAAGGTTGTCTACTTTGACAGCACCATCTAACCCAGATCAGGGAAAAGCAACATAGTGGCCTCTTCTCCCACACTAAGCGGGTCAAGGTTATTACTCCTGACTCTAAAGATACACTTGTACGGAAGTTAAGAACCATCTTAAAGGCATCCAGTCAGCATATGCAAATGATGCATGATCTCTGGTGTGTCACCTGAAGAGCTTGGAGAATCTGAGACAAAGCTTTCTATTGGTCTGATTGTGCCACAGTGACCTGGGCAGAGACATGACTGTGGCAGCATCAGTGGGGCTGCTCCGGAAGACACCACCAGTGGTGATGGATCTGGAGCTGGAAGAGACACAGGCCACATTCCCCATTTTACAGATCAGGAGTACAGTACAGAGAGATGGAGTTAATTGTCCAAGGTTATACAAGAGAGTAGATTAATCTGGATTAGAACCCAAATTTTCTGAGTTTAAATCCTATGTTCTAATTTTTATACCAAGCCTCCCTCTTTAGGATAATAATCACCAGTGGTGAAATGCACCCTGTCTCCTGCCATCCAGCTTCCCAGGAGCCATAAGTCCCATTTTGGCTGCATGAAAGAGGAGAGGAGGCCCTCTTACATGGTGGCCTCCTTGATACAATCCTGCAGGCTTTGACATTGTATTATGGTCTTACAGACTTCCTAGCCATACTCTGCAAAGAGATCCATCTTCTTTCAAAAACACAAATCCCAGTTCTAGGAACATTCTGCTCGTGTCATTTGAGCAAACCTCTTCCTCCCTTTTTAAGAACTGTGCCCTAAAATGCTAATTACAGAGTATTTCTCCTTCACCTGTTTCATGCTACTTATTTTTGGTTTCCATCCAGTACTGCCTTCCATTAAAACGTACACATTTCTTATTGCCAGGTTACAGTGAAAAAAGAGGAAGACACAGCCATCAGAAGCAAGCAAGCTATGATTTGCCCCCTGAAGGAAAGTAAGTATTGAAAGACTGAGTTTTTAAAAGAGCTCTTACTTCACTATTGAGAACAGTGACTCTAAATCTTTTTTTTCCAATCCAACACATTGGAAAGATGTGGAATAATTCCATTGAAAGCAGTGGTTCAACAGAACAGGGATTCTATAAAAGGGGTAGAATAAACTAAAACATGCAGCTTTGAAGGAAAAACCTCCAAATGATTCTCAACCTTCCTTTTTCTCTAGTTGAGAATTACTAGCTTAAGTTGTTAATACTAAAAGTGGAAGTCATTCGGTTTTGCTAAAATATACCAACATTTTGCCTCAGCTGAGTCTTCATTCAAGTCAGAAAAATGGGCTCTTTGACTGTGCTGACTGCCCAATAATCAGTGACCTCTTCAGCAAAATATCCTTCTAGAACAGAACCACCCCCTCTCTTAAAAAAAAAAAAAGATGGCAGGGAACGTGGCCACTGCCACTCCTGGGCCCCATCTGTTTCTGCTCCATCACCAATTTTCCTTTCTAACTCCAGTTTGCAAAAAAAAGTCCCAGGAAATGACTCTAATCGCCTATTTGGGGCCCTTGCCCATATGTGCACTTTGAGTGACAAAGTTCGGGTATTCTGAAGTAGCTGCCATTGGGCACAGCAGGTTACAGGACTTGAAAGTGTCCAACCAGCTGAACTTAGGGGGTTCCTTCTCCCTGAAGTTCAACGGCTACATCTGCAAAATTAAAGATTAAAATACCAACCTTGAGGAGAGTTTTGTGAAGATGGAACAGAAGGTTTTACAGAAATACGAATAGTATGTGCTCCAGACACATCAGGAGCCAGGAAAACCCTGGCTCCCCTCCTTTAGCTACTTCACATTCCTCCTCCACATCTCCTAGACCTCTTTCTAGAACCCCTAGACCAAGTGGCAGTGCATATATATTTCCTCATTTAAACAGCATCTCCCCCCACCCAAGACAATATATTTTCATATTTCTCTACACTGCATCCTATTTATCTAAAAGTAATGTGGGCATAATGGACACTGTGCTGGGTTATGGATGATGCGCAGAAGAGGACATGTGTTATTTATCTGTCAGCACAGAAATCAGCTCCTAAACTATCTGGAAATATAGAAGGATGTCACTGGAGCACACTGGGGCCTTTGTTATACAGATGTCCCCTGCTAGAAGGAAAAAAAAATCAGACTTTTAAAAAGTTCTCCATACAGAGTAAGACTAGGGGAAAGGGTGCTTGAGCATCCTCACTTCAATGCTTAAAGTGTCTGATTAAAGCCCTGCCACCCTAGGCACAGTGGCTACCTGGCAGTGGGCTCACTAACTAAAGCAGGAAAATGTATATTATTTCATGTATTATGCGTCTCATTGATGGGAACAGGATTTATGAAGCTCGGAAGCATCAGCGAGGGGCTGTACTTTCTGGCTGCTGGAACTCGAGGGTGCCTGTTGAGAACAGACGCTAAAGCAGGTGAGGATGGAGAGGTGAGTGGACGTGCCCACTTGGCAAGGTCGAATGGGGAGCCATCTATAGCATGTGAACCCTCCCTCCCACCAACAAAGGCAGGAGCTTCCTGGAGGTGTGGGTTTTCCTCTAATGATGCATATTTAGAATCACACGAGGAAGAGATAAAACTCACTTCTGACCACCAATGTCACTGCCTGCCACAAACGAAGACAGTCTGAGAATAGAAGAGAATTATATGTATGAAAGTGAGCAAGTACGTGAGAGAGAGAAAGAGAGACAGAGTGTGTGTGTGTGTGTAAGAAAGGGAGGGAAAGTGGGGAGGGAGGAAAGAGGAGGAGGGAGAAAGGGGGAGGCGAGAAGGGGAAGGGAGAGAGGAAGGAAGGAAGAAAGAAAGATGGAGGGAGAGAGAAAACAAACTGTTTGCAATCATCAGGGTTCTTGACAAGCAAAAAGAACATGGCATGTGGGCAAAGTCTGGGAATAATTTTCTTCAATTACATCGTAGCCGAGGACCATCATGGTTTCCACCTGCAGATCATGCTTGGGCTAGTCAAAGGATACATTTTTACAGCAGCATATTAGGGTGATGATGATTATTACCATAACCACATTCCTGCACAGAATGTGAAGATTTTAAGGTGGAATTTCTTTTTCCAGACACACGTCTTTTAAGCTTCTATTACTCCAAAAACTAAGGCAGGTGCAGATACTGGAACGATATTTCTAGACCTAAGAAGACGTCCCCCTGAGAGAACACTGAGCACCTCGTCCCCTCCTCCTGGGTCTCTGAGTGTGAACCACACCTCTGGCTTCTGCAGAATCGAAGGATGGTGCATTGTTTTGCATTTCTGTGAAGAATCATCCATAAGAACTGAAACTTGGGGTGAAGGATATGATTTTCCCATCAGAAATGTAAGCATCATTCCATGTTTCCTTCAAGCCCCCCTATTAAGAACCACAAAGATCCTGAGGTGTTTTGTGTCAGTGACATAAGGCAGGCCCCATACGGTTGTGTTTTTTTTGTTTTTTTTTTTGTGATTCATAATGTGATTCTGAAATAAAAGTGACAAACAATCCTCAACACTGCATATGTTCAAAGACCTCTGCCAAGAAGAGGAAAAAATAGTCTTGGCACCAGAAGCTACAGTGGGATGGTTCCTCTGTGATCAGCGAGGAGGAACCATGTGGCCACGCCCCTGATCTTGTCAAGTTGGCCTGCGCACAGCAGAGGCCCCTTCGGGAGGCTGGACCTGCATTTCCTCAATGGATTCCCAAGTCTGCGGTCTGGGAGAGAGGTGCCTGCTCACCCTTCTTAATACTCAGGGGACTGTGTGTCTGACCGTTGGAAGGCAGCCAGGGATGACCGTGAAACTGGAAACCAGTATCTTCACTTCTAAATGATGCCAATGATGAGCCCAAAACTAGTCCTGTTCCCTGGTGGCTGTCAGTTGACCTTCGGCTTAGACAGCACTGGGGAGCGTCTGGGACCTTGGCTCGCAACAAGTTGCAGAGCTGGCATCTGTCTTGGTGCCACACAGCCACCTGCACACAGCATCTCAGGCTGTCCTGCCACACCTGTAGATGCGCTTCCTAAAGTGACAAACAGCAGTACCTCAGGTGTCGCACTTCCCTCAGGAGGCACAGAGTAAACAGTTTAAATGACATGTAGGTGATACTTAACATTTTGAACAACAATCTGTTTGTGCTAAAAGCACAGTTCAAAAATATTTTATGTTAGGCAAAGGTCCAAACTCTGCCTGCTATGAGAAAAAAATTTCCACCTTCCTCCTACACAGAAGAAAACTGATTTGGGTTTTGAAAACGCAGCTCTGGGGTCTTTCCCTGCCAATGATATCCCAGTCAAGTCAGGTGCCCACCAAGGACCTTGGAAAGGAAAAATTGGGAGTCCGAGATTTGCAGATACTAACTAATATATATAAAATAGATAAACAACAAGTTTATACTGTATAGCACACGGAACCATATTCTATATCTTGTAGTAACTTATGGTGAAAAAGAATATGAAAACAAATGTATGTAAGTTTCTATATGACTGAAGCATTTTGCTGTGCACCAGAAATTGACACAACAATGTAAACTGACTATACTTCAATAAAAATATACTTAAAAAAAAAGATAAACCAGAGATTTGCCCATTGAATTGTTAACACCCCAGAGAAGGGGGTCTGCTTGTGGAGGAGGGGGTCTGTGGGCAGGAGAGGGGAGATGAGGGGATCCCCACACAGTGATTGGATGGGGAAGGTTTCTGGGAAACGCCATCCTCAGACATTGCGGAGATGCAGCTGGGTCTGGTCTCAGGTGGACCACCACCTCCCCTCTGAACAGCTGCCCACGGCCACAGCTTCAGTTAGAGCTCCCAGAATGCAGTGCTGCTGCCGTCCATCTGCTGCTTCAATTGGCAGAGGGTTGGGGGCAGGGTTGTGTCCCACTACACCGAGGCCTGACTGGTACTCTAGGGTTTCCACATTTCAAAGTGCCCAGGAAATTCAGCCATCTTCCAGTGCAGAATCTTCATCTTAGATGCCTTACCCCTTAAGATGACTTCCTGCAAAACTTCACTACAAGTGTTCTGAGCTGCAGGACGGTTGCTCCCTCAGGGTATTTGAAGTCACTGAACTTGACCTCTGGAACCGGAAAACATCTCAGGGTATCAAGCCATTCGTAGCTTTTAAAAGTCAAAGGCATCCTATTCTTCTACTTTCCATGGAAAAAATGACTAACATATACACTGCTCCAGAGACCAATAGCCAGATGTCACATGAGTCTGTAAGTTGGAACAACAGAACAGGCCCCGTGGAAACACTGCTTGGGCTAACTTACAAATCTGAAAGGGATGCCTCAGAGCCATGGAGTAAAGAAATCACTATTTCACAAGGAACGGTATTTTTAGAAGGCATAAAAAATGAGGAATGCATGAAAACTGCAGATGATAACATGGAGCCGCCACCCCAAGTCAGGAGTCTGGGTCACATTTCTGCTGCTCATTTCCATGACGACCTCTTATTTTGCTCCCTTGTCTCTTTAATAAAGTTTCTACTTGAGAAAAACAGGCACTTACAGAAAGGTTATCATGTCATATGCTGTCAATTTTTTACAGCAAACCGATACTCTTTTGATTTTCTGAACTCAGAAGATCTTAATTCTTCATTTAGCTGAAAATGCCAGTGGGTCCACCTCCATTCCTCGCCCACCTTGTGTCTGATCCCTGGGTCTCTGGCACACACTTGATCTCTTTAGGCATGATTTCCACGTCTTTGTATTTCTGTTTAGTGTTTAATTCATCTCTCTGGTCTTCACAGAGCAATACTTCAATTCTCAGTAGTGAATATTCTCTTTCATTTAGTGAATATTCTATTCTCTTTTGTTTCTCAATTTTTCAATCAGAAGTCATTGTATTTTTAATTCTGATAGGCCATGGTTGTGCCCTAATACAATTTCCTTGAGGAGTCTCCTTTTTTTTTTTTTTAATTAAAATGCCACTCCGTCTTTTTCACTAGCGCCTCTGTGATGGGAGCCAAATGTCCTATTTGCTCAGCTGGGCTCCTGTAAGTCCCCGAGCCCCTTAAATATGTGCTGACAACATCACCCTTACAGCTCAGACTCAGCAAATGAAAGAGCAGCCAGTGGATGACCAGACGTGTTTGCTCCAGTTCCATCCACTGGGCCCAGGGACTCCTGTCAAGCCTTTTTTAACGTGGAAATGGGTGATCTGTGTCATTAAGCAGAAGCAAATCAACTATGGTTCTGAAAAAATCATTTCTAAACCTGATGCTGGGGCCTCATTTTCCTTTATGGCCTTCTAGAGAACACTCATCCCTTGCCTGGATTTACTAGGGAAGCCTCTTAGTCAGTCTTCCCCTTTCTACTCTGACATCTTTCTAGTTCCTTCTCCAAGCGGCACCAGACTTTGGTTATTTTAAAGATGAATGCAGCACTATATACAATAGCCATGGAAGCAACCTAAATGCCCATCGACAGATGACTGGATAAAGAAGTTGTGGCATATTTATACAATGGAATACTACTCAGCCATGAAAAAGAATAAAATAATGCCATTTGCAGCAACATGGATGGACCTGGATATTGTCATTCTAAGTGAAGTAAGCCAGAAAGAGAGAAAATGATATCATTCATATGTGGAATCTAAAAAAAGTTAAAAAGAGGACACTAATGAACTCATCTACCAAACAGAAACAGACTCACAGACATAATAAACAATCTACGATTAATGAGGGAAAGGAGGTGGGAAGGGATACATTTGGTAGTTTGAGATTTGCAAATGATAGCCACTATATATAAAATAGATTAAAAGAACAAATTTCTTCTGTATAGCAGAGGGAACAATATTCAATATTTTGTAATAATCTTTAATCAAAAAGAATATGAAAATGAATATATGTATATATATGTATGACTGGGACATTGTGCTGTACACCAGAAATTGATACATTGTAACTGACTATACGTCAATAAACAAACAAGCAAACTGGGGGGAAAAAGGTAAATGTGATCATGCCACTCCCTGTCCCAAACCTTCAACAACTTCCCATTAATAGACGTAGAATAAAAATCCATATTCTCCATGAAACCACAATACTCTATACTCTGACCCCTGCCTATCTGTCCAGATTTATCTCTGCTATTCTATTGTCTTTGTGTTCCAACCCCACTGTCTCTCACCATTGCTGGCCAAGAGTCAACTCACTCTCCCCTCAGGGTTTTTCTCTTGCCGGTCCCTCTGTGTGCACTGTCCTTCCTCCAGCCCTCTGTGTGTCTTGGCTCTCTCCTTCCCATCACACAAATCTTAATTCCGTGATTAGGTCCTCAGTACAATCCCCACATTATCTGAAACCACATCCCTCAGTAACTCTCCAGTCACCTTGTTTTACTTGGTACTCTTTGGGCTATTTTATTTAATTTTTAAATTTGTATTTCTCTTTTCCTAGACTATGAACATCCTAAGGAAAATATTTTGTTTTTCAGTGTTCAGTCTCTAGGATTAGAAAAGTGTCTGGTGCTTAGTGGGATGCAATAAATATTTATCAAGGGAGTGAATTAATGAATACTTAGCATAAACAATCAGGACATCAAAAGCAAACTGCAATAAGGAGACAACTGAATAAATTCTTAACCTAGGTTTTTAACAGAGCAAAAAATAAATCAAAATAGTGCTAGAGAATCAGTTGGTACAGCTTTTATGTATGTTCTAACACTTATAATTCATTTATTAGGTAAAATCTGACTTGTTCAAATTAACTTTTTCAGACCATGTGTATTTAAATAGGAAGCCTGGTGAAAGAGAATTAACACAGGCCATGTTTAAAGTTGCAATGGCAATAACTAAGCTTTGTTTCTCAATCCAAATTATCTAAATTTTCTACAGTGGGCCCAAGAAATGAGCAAGAAAATGATATGAAAGCAGATGAATGGGCTCAAAGACAGAGTAGGCTAGTAAAGAGGTCACAGCCAAAAAACATTAAGTAGGAAACACTAAGCTAGCAAATATCTATGAAAAATAACTTTCTGGATAGTTTAACTAGAGAGAACCCATCAGAAGAATTCGTCAATGAGTCGGAAATGTTACCAGCACGTTTGCCGTCCATCATCACCTCCTTGAGGTGTCGTGTGGATGTGGGTAGTTCGGTCACATGCCGAGACAGCACATGTGAACCTCCATCAGTGGTAAATGTCCTTGGATTACTATTTTAGTGGAAATGATGGATTTACACCAATACACTGGCTCACTAACCAATTTTTAGTTCACGAAACACTCTACATTTTTGCTAAGCAGATGGTTCAGAGGAGCCCTTACTATGACCAGGAGATACTTTGAAGGCTACCAGCTTTCAGAGGGATTGAAGCCCTCTCCCTGGCCGCAGGAGTGGTCCAGTGAGGAACGGCTATTAGATCAGGAGAGGGCAGTCAGGCTCTCAGCTCTGAAACCCCAAAGTCTTGAGCTGTTTGATTCAAGATGAAGATAACAATACCTACCCTTGATGGTTGGTAAGACTGTTGTGAAAATAAGACACGTCAAAGAACACGTCTGTAAACTGGCTATTTTAGTTACTTTTCTAATTCTGCTTCTTTGAGGTTATCAAAGTTGTCCTCTAAATTGAAGGTGTCATATGTGCACCATTCACAAAGGAAAAGAAAGAACAAGCGCCAGAATGTGTGCATCTGGCCAAGGGGTCTTGACTTCTACTTGAGATGAACAATGTTCATGTTTGTTTAAAAAATGTTGAAATTACAGTAAAAAAAATTATTAGCAAAAAAAATGACGCTGCTGTTTCTTTAAACAGACATAAGCACCAAGAGTGATCTTTCTTGTGGAAACTCCCATAGTTTGCTTCCAAACCCAAACACTTCCAAAGAAATCCATCTCCTACCCAAGGAGAAAGCTAGATTCATGGGCTGTGGAAAAAAATGCTTTATGGCACTCATGTGAGTGTATAAGGAGAAAAACAAAAGCAGGGAAAAAAAGCACAATACTTTGCATTTGGTGAAAACTATTTGCTGTTTCAATATGTCAATTGCTAAACCTCTGAGATCTGAGACTCAAGTGTCTCTACGTATCATGTTACTTTGTTTACTTGATCCTCCTGTTCATCACTAAATATATCCCAAAGATCTTAGTAAATTAGCAGAATAGAAAGCACGATGAATAATCTGAAGGAAGCATTTAGTCTCATAAAAAATCCCAAACATGACGATTTACTATTATCAAAGCCCATTCCAATATGACACTTAGAAGTTTTTTTATAGAAGTGATTAGTTATAGAGAGAGATCTTAGGTTATGGGAAAAAAATGACCATACACCAGGCATCTCGTCAACAAGGATAACTCTTTAAGGACAACAGCACAAGACGATGCACAAGATGATCCCTTAATTCTTAATCTTAATGAAATCTACTCTGTTTTCTCTTTTACACACAAGCCCATCTTATCTAAAGATGTAAAAACTAAGTCAAGGTTTGACGAATCTGATCATTTTGCCCACCTTCACCACCAAAACCAATCAATCAAAGAATCTGATCATTTTTCCCACCTTCACCACCAACACCAATCAACATAGTCCCTTTAGCCAATGAATTACAGCTGCGGCTCAATGACTAGGTCTACTTGATATTTATGAACAAAATGTATCTGCTGTTTTGAAATTGAGGATCAAATGAGCATCTTGAATTGTTCACTGACTATGCTATTCCCCTACCTCGTGCTGATTCTTCACCAACCATTCCTTAATGGTGCTCAGGGCAATGATCGCAGCAGGCTCGTTTGGAAAACCTAAGTGAAGAGCAGAACAAAACAAATTTTAAAAGAAGGCAAAGGTGATAGAGAAGTCAATCATGGTATGATACTGGATTTTTCTTATGTAAACAGTATTCAAATTAACCAATCAGTACTGAGCAAGGCAGACCTTAATAAGGTGTACACTATAAACGTCACATCACAGGATATGAAGTCTATGATCCTACACTCAAGACATTAAGGGGGCAGGTCCTACACCAGACTAGAGCTAGAAAGCAATGAAGGACTAATTGTCTCTTCAATCCTACAATGTTTATTAAAATGCATTTACATGTGCTTAATAGCCTTCAAAACACTCATATAATTTTCTCATTAGAGGTGTCAGATTAATGTTTATTACCTTCAGTTTATAAATCAAGTAAATGTGGCTCAGAGAATGCATGTGGTGGACCCAGGGTCTCAAGGTCTGCAGGACTCCATCAATGAGCTGACATAACACAGGGCGAGCTACTTGTCAAAGGGCCATATCGCTGAAAGCTATCATTCGAATTCAAGGAAGGTAATGCCTGCTCTATTGAGGGCCATTGGAAGTGATGTTAGAGATGAAGCCAGCATGAAAATGACTTTTTTTTTGCAGTATAGGTTTGGTTTTAGAAGGGCAGGAGGAATGATGCACGTATAATACATCAGTGAGCGTGAGCGCACACAATCAGAATTTCTGAAGCTCATCCTTTAGCTACTATGAACCAAACACATTCAAGAACTTGCAGAATCATCAGACATCCTACCAATAGAGATAAAAGTATGTGAAGGAATAATGTTATAAGTTACTTGTTTATGGGACAGAGAGAAGAGAAGGAAGTGACTGTTCTATTGAAACTACTGTCTTGCAGCTCACCACTGGCTTCCTAATCACAAAGCCCCACAGCCGTCCAAACACTCTTCATCTCCTCTGGTATTAAATGTGTTTAACAAGTTTTTCATGTTTCAATCTCTCTTCCCTCCTAGATTTTTAAAAGGTTTTTAAAAATTGTTTTAAATTGTACAATTCAGTGGTTTTTAATACACCCACAAAACTGTGCAATCATCACCACTGACTCCAGAATATTTTCACTATCCCAAAAAGAAACTCTGCATGCATGAACAGTCACTCCCTCATCTCCTGGTAATGGACTCAACTACTTTCTCTAGATTTGCAGATTCCCCTCCTGGAATTTTCAACACTTCCTTCTTCTGCTTCTCCTCTTTGACCTTCCCTGGCTTCTTTTTCTGGGAGCAGCCAGTAAATGTCTGTCATTCCCAACATCCTAAACTCAGTGCTCTCAGCAGATCCTGCATCATTCGCCACCATGTCCATGAGGACGTCTTCTAGTCTGGGAGACTCCCGTGACACTGTGCAGATGCAGAAAGAGAGAGGTGTTGCCGAAATGGGGAGAGCTGAGGTTTAAAAGACCCAGTCTTCTGGGAAGGCAAATACACATTCCAGAAGCTCACAGAAATGGTTTCAGCCTCAGTAGACGGAGAGAAAATGTGTGACAGGAGAGGAGCAAGAGAGAGGAGTTTAGTGTGTCCCCATTTCCCAGGATGAATGTTGCTTTTCTGATTAGGTTTCTACATGCTTTTTGCGAGTGTGTATTAGGAAAAGTCACAAAATAAAACAGGGCCAAGATCCACCTGGCTACTGTCGTCTGAGCAAGGGAACTACGGTTGTATGAAAAATGTGCGCAAATTCTCAAATCTGTGTATTCATCTACGACATTTGGGATTGTGGGTTTGTTTTGCACTCTTTCATTCCATTCGTCTTCCTTAAATGAGGCTTCAGAATGTAAAACCCTTAAAATTAGAAAAGCCTGTTAACCAATTAGCTAATTCATTAAACAAATTATTATTGAGCCAAAAAATAATATATGGACATTTTTATATCCTGTATTATAATATATATTTTATATCATATACTACATATTTATATATAGTATGTATATACATATGCATATATATATATATATATATATATATATATATAGAGAGAGAGAGAGAGAGAGAGAGAGAGAGAGAGATACTTTTAATGAGTCCTTGTCCTTTAAAGCCCAAAGTCCGGAGGAGGAAATAAGAAGAGGTGACACAATTCAGCAGGACGAGTGTATTAGGGATGTGGGGACACAGATGAAGACAGTTGAGCAAGAAAGGGCTGGCTTTCTAGGAAACAATAGAATGCTTGGGGAAGCTGTAAGCAGGGAGCTGAGGAGACACTGTCCTCAGAAGCAAGCTGTGAGCAGCAAGGACTTAATGGAAAAGGTGAGGGAAAGCGAAGGGGGAGAAAGCAAAGGGAGTCCCTGTGGGCTGCAAAGGAAAACAAGACAGCCAAGGTGGGCACGTGGGGCTAGGGGTTAACCACAGGAGGTTTTTTCTATCCAATTCTTCCCTGAGTTTAACACATAACTTTGTAATCTCCCCTTGATGGGCTCCAGAGCCAGAAAGATAATGTGCCTTCCTCCCCTAACGCAACCTCTTCCTGACTTTCTGGTTCCGCCTGGGGCTTCAGGTCTCTCCTAGTCCCTGCGCCATCTTACTGCTTTCTCCACTGGTCCTGGGTCCTACACACAGCATCCCTCTGAGGAATCTCACACCACCCCATCCTTCTCTTCTTTTCCAGTTGATCTCATCCAAGGTCTGATCAGCTTCACCCTGTCAGCTGCAGTTGACTTGTAACTGTGCTCCTCAGTCCTCCCCCTTCCCCAGTCTAGCCTGCACATCACTTCCAGGTGAGCCTCCTGAAGCAGAGTCACCACAACCTCACACAGAACAGTGGCAGCCTTGGTTGCCTCTCCAGCTCCTACAGAGTAAACTTCAGCTCCTTAGCTTGGCCTTACACACCCCAGGGGGCCTTTCTAGTTTTGCGTCTCAGTTTGCCCTATTTATTCTCTTCCCACAAAAATTTTCTCTTTTTGATATGTTTAAGGTGTATATGAATCATAAAATTATAGGGCTATATAAAGCTAAGAAGTACTGTAATCACGCTCAGTGGCAACGGCCATCAGCATTAACCTTTAAAGGACATCAACTCCGCACAGACAAATTACGCAAGTTCTTCCAGAACCATGGCAACTATGGTCAGTTGGCAATTACTGGTGACCTGGTCACTTTTCCACATTCATCAATACCTCTGGCACTAAGTTGCAGTTTGCTCACCACCTCAAGGCTGCCATAACCCTGGGTGACTGCAACATCCATGAAGATGACCCTCCGCCCCAACACCTGGCCTGCCAGTTCCCAGACCTGGCCATTTTTGACAACCTCCACTCTTCCTCCTCCCTAGGCCACACCCTGGACCTTGATGGAATATTTCCACCCAAAGCTACTCTCTCAAAACCTGTGCTTTCTTTAGTTGGTTCAGCTACTTTCCAAGGAATGTCCCTTCCAAGCATGTGAGTCCTGCTGTGCCTTCAGACCACTCCCCAAGTTAGTGCTAAGCTCTGCCCCGAGTGGTCCAACGCTCCTCCAGCTCATGCTGTATTGCTCTGGGCTTTCTCATTCCAGTTACCTGGCCTTTCCTCTGTCCTTTGGATGTGATATGTTCCCTTGAGCCTTCCTGCCATAAGGCTTTGCTCATGTGGTTACCTCTTCCTGAAATGACATGTCTCTCCTCTTTTCCTGGCTTCTTTTAGCATCTGTCCTCTGCCCAGCCATCACTCCTCCAGGGAAGGCTCCTCTGATTCTGATGACTACCCACTTCATGCTTTCATAACACCATGTACCTTTTTCTCAAGGCACTCACTATAGTTGCAATTTGACATTTATTTATGTAAATAGGAGTTTGGGATTAACATATCCACACTACTATATATAAAATAGATAAACAACTGTATAGCACAGGGAACTATATTCAGTTTCTTGTAATGAGCTATACTGGAAATAATCTGAAACAAAATATATATATATGTATGTATGTATGTGTATAGTAATCACTTTGCTGTACACCTGAAACACTGTAAATTGACCACATTTCAATAAAAATATTTTAAAAATCTCCATAGAGTGACAGTCCTAAGGAGGCAGACACCACATCTGTTTCTCCTCACTGTATCCCTAAAACATTGCTGATACACGGTCAATAAATCCGTGTTGAATGAATGGATTGTGGATTCATGAACATCGTATTGACAGCAGGAAAGGCTAATTACTGGAGGTCAAGGGTGTTTAGTCCTGGAGTGTGGGGATGGCCAGGGGAATCTGAGATGTCCAAGCAGAATGACATAGCCACATTTTCCTATTTCATTCCTGAGGGAAAACTACTGAGAAGATGAGTATGAGAAAATATAGCTCCTGGTGGGAAGATGTGCTGCAATTAATTAAAAGGGGAGGAAAATATCAAGACAAAAATCCCTGCTTTTGGTGGCATACAGACAAGTAAATAAATGTAAGTACACAAAGTAAAGTATGATGTGCAGAGTAAGCGGCAACCGTGCGACCCTTTGTCCACTCAGCTGCAAACCCCAAGTGTGGCAAGTAAGACCAATGAATAAGCAAGGGCAGATTTTTGCCCAGGGACGGGCTTCTGATGACAGTGAGACCTGCTCAGGAGATCTCAACTATATTCTGGTCACCGGGGGACTTTTGTTCATAAAAGCAGAACAGCCACCCAGAGGGGAGGCTACAGACAAGCTTCAGATGAATCATTGAATTAGATGCCATAGAAAATCCTTCCCAAGTATGGGGGTCAATGAGGCTGAACAAGCCATTAATAATTCAGGGCCAAGTGTCCAGGGAGTTGTGCGTGTGTGTGCCCAGATGTGCATAGAATTTGCTTCTGCTGTCACTCCAAAGCTGCTTAAGTTCCTCGTTCATTAGGTTGGATTATTAAAACTAACTTCAGTTGTTAATGTCAAAGCCAACTGATACAACATACACAAGATTCTTTAAAATTTACTTTTGGGTTGAAATTGCTTACTAAGTTTTACATATGTGCATTTGCGTATGTGTGTATATACATAAATCATTCTCCAAATCAAGATTTCAACATTTCTCACACCCACAAAGCTCCGTTGCCTCAAGTCAGTATCTGTCCCCTGAAGGAACTACCACTCCCTCCTGCATTGTCATAGTTTTGTCTGTTTTTCTCCTTCGAATACATGGACATCACAATGGGCATAACTTCTCGTCTGTATTTTGTTCACTGTTACGCCTGCCTGGCTCATCCATGTATCCGTATATCCATGCTGTATCCGTACATACAGCAGAAGCTCATTCTCTTCCATCCTGGTGTTGCATTCCACTGTGTAAACACTCCACAATGTAGGTCCGTTCTAGTGCTGATGGACAATCGGGTTGTCCCCAGGTGGCGCTATTGTGAATAAAGCTGCAGTGAAGATTCTCATTCTCTCTGCACGAGGTGGACACAAGCCCTTGTTTCTGTTGAGCATATGCCCAGGAGTCAGGGCTAGGGGTTCTCCAGATGTTTAACTCTAGCAGGTTCTGCCAGTTCTCCAAAGATGCTCTGCTGGTTTACAAGCCCACGAGAGGTGCATGGAAGTTTGAAATCATGTGTTTATCTATCCAGTTAGTTGACATGTCAAGGTGCACTTAATTATGCGTTCTTGGCCACACTTAAAGCCATTACAGATAGCTTTAGGCTGATCAATACTTTTAGAGCTAGAAACTCAGACACGTTTTATGGCTGCCTGTCTTCTCTCTGCAAAGCAGTAAGGACTTCAACCGTGCGGGGACAAGCTCTGCCAACAGAACGGCAAAACAAAAGTGGGACAAGGGGGGACCAAAAGAGGCGAAATGAAAGAGAAAGTTGAGTTTGCAACGCTTCTCACCCCTGGTAAATCAAATATCATTTTAGATAGCCATTTTCTCTGTTATTGAATCAGTCATTTTTTTACATCAAGTTGCAGAAAGATACAGTAATGAACACTCATTAAAGGTTCACCCCAGCCACTGAATTGTTTGTTTGTTGGAACTGATGAAAACCCAGAATGTTTTCAAGACAATCAGAGCGAATCTGGTTTTGACCTCACCGTAGACAACTTTCCTCGCTAGCTTTCAGTCCTTTCTTGTGCTGTTGTTGATAACCCCGCAATATCTTTGTCTGTAGGCTCCCGTGCAGAAACACATTTTGTTCCTGTGTTATAAAACTCAGCTGTACCAGGTAGAATTAGGCCATGCTCTGAAACATTAACCCCCATCTACCATTTATAGTCTACCCAGGGCCTCTCTCCTGAATTTCCCCCAACCTCCCCACCCAACCCAGGTTCCAAAAGTCACCTGTGCTTTAACCGTGGATGCCTTTCCAGCAGCCCAGAGCTCAGCGTCCCAGCAATGCTCACACATGTAAAGACTATTCTTGATGTGCTGAATCAGTGTAATTTCAGCTGCACAATTTCTTCCGTAGTCATCTTCATCTCAAAGGGTGTTTAGTCTAGACTCTCACCCTACCCACCAGGGCACTTGGCCCAAGGCTGTGATAAAATCCTACAACTTTATGGAATCATAAATCCCCAAAAGTACATCGCATACTATTTAGAAAATGGTTGCCATACTAACCAGCCCTCAGGGTGACTATAAGCACCAAATTGGTCTGAATTGATATCAATATCCAGACGTACATAGCAACAGTTTTTTCTTTTAAATCAAACTCTCTTGAACTCTGTACATTAAGTTCACACCCACTTTAAGCCCCCACATCAAGCCTTTAATGAGGAAGCATGTTTCTGCTTTTTTCTATGCACACACACTCCAAGTCAAATAAAAACAGTATGCAGTTGTTAAACATGGGGGTTTCAGCACTGATGAAAATCTAAATGGGAAGGATGTTATCACTGGGTTTATTGAAACGTTAACATCAGTTGAACTGGGGCTGCCAACGTTGATGTCAATGCACAATTACACTTTGCTTGATTTTTCAGAGGCTATACTATTTTTCTATCTTAGCACACAAGTTCTGGTATGGGGACCAAAGGATCATGAAACACTTTACAAGCGCAGGTAAAAGGAGATGAAATATGAGATGAATCGTGTTTTTCTCAGAACATTCCTCACCAAGCCCCTCACCCATCTCCAAGATGGGGACGGAGACAGACAGACACACCCGTCCTGGGTGAGAGGAGGTGAGGGACACGGATGGAGGGTGTGGAGGGCATGGGGAAGTACAGAGCAATGAATTTACTTTTTTTAATCATCAACCCTCTCCCCTAGGCCTCCTTCCAACCCATCAAAGCGACCGACAGCGTGGTGAAATCAAGCTACCCGAGAGAAATGAGCCGAAGGAGCCTCACCGTTAGGAGCTAGGGCAGCCACTCTGACAACCGGGGCTGAAGGCTGGGTTTCACAAGAGATAAAGCAGGTGAAGTAACAGGAGTGACACTGGCCCCTGGGACTGCAGTGAGCATGGTAGCAGAATGTCAAAGAGGGAGCCGCTGCCCCCCCTTAGGAGAGCAAACAGACACACAGGAGGCAAGAGTGAGGCGCCTGCAGCCTGTCGTTAGGACGGTGGGGTCTGAGCTGTTGTTTGGAAGGACAAGGACGTGCTTGTTGTATGCGTGTATGTACAGAGCATGGCTTGTTAACCAGCCGGATCACCAGAGCAGATGACGCCCTACGTGTGCCCCCGCGGCAGGTGTCATCCTCACATCCTGGCTCAACTTACAACCGCCGGCACCTGCGGCCTTTTAACTGTGGGTTCTCACCGCCCACCTGTGGAGTGGGTCCAAGGTGTCTGGGACTCAAGGCCGCCATGAGCATTCTTCAGCCGTGATTAATGAGAGGTGGTGGGTAACGGTCCCAGCTCGCTCACCCCCTCTATCCTCACTCCAGCCCAGTGCCCTGCAACTTGTTCCTCTTCCCATCTCCGCAGAACGGGTGGACATTACGAAGACCCCTCCCTCAGGTGCCTGCTTCCTGCACTGCACTGTGTTGCCCAGTGGGTTGATGCTTCAGGCATCCACAGCGCAGACTGCTCAGGAATGTTCTCTCTGTTGGCTTCCTTTCTGTATCTGTCTGTCTTCCCCACTCCCTTTCCTGAAATCACCTCCCTACTGAACTACTTGCCCCCAAACCCTGACCTCTGAATCTGCTTTAGGGGGAAGCCAAATTCCACCAATAAAATCAACATCCACTCATGACCCTGAGAGAAGGCGGGGTCACGTCTTATCTTGAGAGCACTCTTTCTCTGAACTTGTCTAGTTGCCATCTCTGGCACACGCATGGTAGAGAAATGACTTATCAATGACTCAGTGTTGGGGAAGGAAGAGTTGGGGAGCTCCCTGGTCACCAGCGTGAAAGCAAAGTGTTTCCTTTGGGGGTGCAAAGGTGGTATAGGCTTGGCTCCCACTGGCATATAAAGCCGTCCCCACCAGCCAACAGTCTTGAGATAATAGTAAATCATTGCTGTTATTGTTGCTGCTGCTGCTAACATTTATCAAGCAGTTATTACATACCAGTCACTTGTATTTACATGAATCATTCTCTTATTTGCTCTTCACAACAACCCAGTGAAAAGAAGGGATAATGAAGATGAATTGGCTTGTAAATGGACAGTGACTTTAGCTCACTGAGGGAGGGGTTGGTCAAAAACGACTAATTTGAATTTAAATACTGCCTAGAGGTATGCAAAGTAAAGTCTGTGCTACACAAGCTTCAATGGACCTCGTATCACTCACTAATGTGATAAATGTGATTTGGACCAGCGTCTACTTGAAGAGGATGCAGTGATACTGTCTATGGCCATGGTAGGGGGAGCTAGGCTGTTGTTAGAGTTGCCACCTCCGTCTTTTACATCAAATAGCCCAAAACCTCAAAACTCCCTCCAAGATGTCTATCACTTTCTCATTTTGTAGAAGCAAAAATAAAAATAAAAAAAAGACTGTCGGGGAACTCAAGCAAGGAGCAGAGCCACACCCCAGCCTGGGTCTGCCTGACCCACCTCCAACCACACCCTAGCTCAGTGCGTGGCGTACTGTTCGTCCTCACAACCCTGCTCCTTCTGAGACTCCAGTCCTGGTGCAACACTGTTTCAAGCTCCAAAGAAAGGAAATCAAATTGGAGGTCCCTGTGGTCAGAAAGCTTGTCTCTGAGCACCAAAGGACAGAGCCTCCTGTAAGGGCCACACCCAGCAGACCCGGAGCCACCAAAGTTCAGCCTCTGTCTCAGGTGGCAGCATCCACTCTGATATCTAATGTCTTCATTGCAGAGCATGAGTATGGCCCAAGGAGCCCCTGGAGATCACAGAAAAGCTGGTGGTCCTGACGGTGCAGTGATTGCTCAACACGTAGGTGCCACCATTCTGGACACAATTAGAACCCGTGTGTTTGAATCTCACTGGCTCACAACTGAGCTTCTGTGACATCACGCCTTTCCCCGTGACCCTTCCTTATCCCTTACTTTATTCAACTTCACACTGATTTTTCTAGCAGAATCTCTAGGGTTGGTCATGCTGTAAAAAAGGAGAAGGGAAATTCTCCACTTGTTTTACCCTCTTCACGCCCATTCTGTCATCTCACCGGACATCATGGGGCCAGAGCAAACAACACCCCGTAAATCCCACCATATTCAGCCTCGGCCTTGAGCGACTTTTGCTTTCACTTATTGAAAAAAATTGTGAAACTGCCGTTTTCCTTTCAAGCTTTCTCTCCCCTGCTCTGTGACACAGGTACGAAGGAGCTGGATTTTTATGGGACACAAGGTTACCATCTACGCAAGCCTCATTAGCTTCTCAAACTTATGAGCACCCGTGTCTATTTCTAAGGGTGTTTTTTAAATCATCTTTTTGCCTAAGGAATTATAATAATGACCTGAGAAATGGCTCGTGAAACAAATTCTCTTCTGTGCAAGCTGTTACTACCACCCTGAATAAGCCTCCTGAGAGAGAAGACGAAAGACCTCATAGATTCACCTGGAAAAGAATTTTTATACAATTCTTTTTTTTTTTAAAGAACATTTTTCCTACAGGGTAATCTAGGGAGTTCATTGAGGACATCATATTTGAGTAGAAGAGATTTATACCGGGATCTGTGGAGAGCTGAAAATGCAGTTTCTACCTTCTGAACTTACTTCCTTTGAAATGGGGGCACTGCATGTGCATGGACCTAGTGGCCAGCCATCTTTCCAAGCATAAGGCACTTGATCCCACGTGCCTCCTAGGAGCCCCCAGTGGCTTCCTCCACACTTCCTCCAGGACCAAAGCTCAAAGTCCTCATGTTGGCTTAGGGAGCACCTACTCTGCCCTTATCACAATCCGAAATGACATCTGTCCCTCTGCTGGTTACCACACACTGACCCCACTGGAATGTAAGGTCCAGGAGGCAGGACCCTGGTCTGTCTATTAATTTGCCCACTTTCAGGACTCAAAGCAAAACAGGTACTCAGTAAGATGGAAAACAGGAGATATCAAGGTGCTCCAGTGTCCTGTGAGCCTCCCAGCATACTGCAGAGACTTTATGCCACCCGACGCCTAGGAAAATCAGCCTGCTCATGGGAGAGAAGGGGACGAGCTAGTTCTGTGCTGTTCTTTGGTGGCTGCTGGCCAAGACCCTCGTGTGTGTGAACTGAGAACAACCTGAAGACATGGACTAGGAGAATGAGAATGAGGTCCCCTTGGTTTAGGTCTGATAAACACCTTCTGTCACCCTCCAGTAGGCAGAGCACAGGACACATCAGCATAGAGGGTCTCTTAGCTTCCAGTGCCTCACAGGCATGAAACAACTTAAGCCCCAAGAAGCCGCCTTGATGCCCCCACCAGCATAGACAGTGCAAGATCCTCCTGAAGGAGCCACGCTGAAGATGGTCACAGCTCCCAGCAGCATTAACCCCAATCACCAGATACAGGAGAGGATGAGTTAGTCCCCAAGCCCCTGACTATTGGCTTTTACTCTTCAATGGCCAGTCCAGTTCCCTGACGGCCTGAGTGTGTCCACAGCCCTCAAAATTCCAGGAATGCCTCTGAAAAACTTCTCAGCGGCCAGTTCCACTGTGATGACACTCAGTGTGGAGAATCTCTCCTCCTTGCATTTGACTGTTACAGACCTTAGCTGCAACACCCTACCTGCTGAGGTCTGTATGCACTAGTGTCTCAGCTTTAATGTGTGGAGTTTTCCTAAATAGGGACGGTCTGGTTGGTGGAAACTCTTCAGTTTGATAGAATTTACAATGGCAGCCACTCCTTTACTGAGTCAGAGATGAACAAACTCTTAGGTGCTAAGACTGATTAAAAATAAAACATCTGATATAATTTTTTGACAAAAAAATACATTATCTGATATAATTAAAGTCCACTGGAGGACCTTATCCTGAAAATAACTTTCAAGAATATTCTGAAGGGTATCAACTGAAAATTACTCTTTTAAGACAGAGGGCAAAGTTTCAAGTTTGATGTGACAAGTGGATGCCACCATCAGATGGCCATGTCATTTTGAGAGTTTAGTTTCTGAGCATGCAGGATCAGATTAACATCCCCGGTTCTTCCTTCTTCTTTGCTACACCCGTCACCATCTGGCTTTGCAGAGCCTGACCCCATGGGGGGAGTGTCTTTTTCTGCCTCAGTGATGTTGAGTTTAGCCGTGTGACTTGCTTTGGGCAATAGGATGTGGGCAGGAATGAGGCTTTAAAAGCACTTGCTGGCATAAAAAGACAACACCCCAGGTAGGCACTGCCCTTACAGATTGGCCCCTGAAATGAGACAGGTGGAATGGACTGAGCCCCAGTAGAAGCCTGGAATCCAGGTTGACCAGACCAGACCTGGCTTCTATCAGGTCAACCACAGCCAACCTGCAGAACCGTGAACAAGAGCGTCAGGGCTATTTGCTGGCAGCCACTGGGTTTGGGGGAGCTGTCTGTAATGCAGAAAAATCTGAGTGATACACTGAGTGAGATGCGGTAGCGTTGGTGAACAAATGGCTTTTCTGAAGTCCCACTGAGGCTGCACAGCTCCCAGGGGTGGATTTTATTCCTATCTAGGTCTTTGCCATCTCTGGAATATGGTTTCACCTGTTTACCATCCCAGGTAGAAATAGCATCTACATAGTAAATTCTCCACTCCAGTTCAAGGATCCAAAGGGCACGGGAACTGGTTTAAGAGAAACCCTGGGGTAAGGAAGTCAGAAGAGGTGTTGGCATCAGACCTACTAGACATTGCATCCTGCCCTGAAAACTGTGTGAGCATGGCACACATCTATTCCTTAGTGTCCATGTCTGCAGTGTGGGGTAAAGCTACTCTCTTGTCATGAAGATTAAATTGTGTAAGTTACCTTGTTCCTCTTGCTCCTCACAGGTTTTCTTGTTTTGGCCCCTTTCCCTATATTTACTCTGCTTACTTAAAGATGTGAGAAAGCCAGAAGGAAGCCTGAAGGTAGGAGTATGCCAGGCAGCATGGGAAGCCTGGAAACCCAGCCGTGGGCTCCAGGCTCTCCAGCACCCCACAGGGCAGCATTCTCAAGTGCAGGCATGTTCACTTTTCAAGATTAAGTACGGTCTCACTGTTTTCCCCCAATAACTCAGGAGCAGATTTACATTACCAATTTTTCCCCAGAATCCCTCCCTGATACAAGAAAATACAAATTTTGGTAAGAGAAACATGTACCAGATAGGCAGATTTTCACAAGATGACCTCATTTATGGCTAAACCTCTGAAAGAATTGTATCACACTTGCTGTAGTCTAAAGTACCAGCCTCCAAAAGAGCTTACTAATTTGACATCCTCTCCCCTAGGCAAATCACCACACTCTGGATTTCACAGCATCCCAGTCATATGAATATATTTCTTTAAAGAATTTAAAAGGAATTTGGAGTGGCCTAAACAATGGACTAATTCATTGCGTGTATGACTTTTTACTATTCTACCTAGACCATCCCCTTCACTGGTTTTTGGATTTCTAGGTTTTCCTCGAACATAAAATATTGCTCCTCAGAATACCTAGAGAGATGTAACTGGAGGTGATGCATGTACCATTTCCTTCAAACAGACAGAACCTGGCTCATTCCTCTAAACCACAGTGAGGCACCTGGGGGACAGTCAGAGTTTGAGGGCTGATAGAAGGAAGAGACCAGAATTGCAAAGCAGGAAGACAGCATTTCAAAATGCAAATTTCCCACCATGCTCATTCCTGTTCGTCTTAATAATGAATGACAGGATTTCACAAACCATGAGCTCTAGGCCCAGTTTGTGCTGGGATAATGACATCCTAGAAGGGCACATTTCTCATCAAAAATCAATTTGTTCTCCTGCTTGAGCTGTAGTAAGCAAACACATGATAGCAGGAAGTTGTAATGCGCCATGAAAACCTGCCGGGGCCAGCAGAGAAGTTTGGGATGTGCATTTAGTGGTAATGAATATCCATTTAAACATACATGTTGAAAATTTATTCTGATGGATCTCTTTAGGAAGTTGTAACTGTCATGCAGACTCAGGTATGCCTGGTAAAAATATAAGGTAGATGTTTGCATAGTAGTTCACTTATATAACACATGACAATTTTCTTAAAAAGTAGAATGGCATACTGGCATGTAAAACCCTAGGAAGTCATCACTCCTTCCTAACAACTGAAAGGCTGAACAAACTGAAAAAAACTCAAAAAAAGCCTCTTAGATGGATTATATAGGAAAATGAAATATTCAAAGATGGCGGCTACTTAATCACTAAACTTCAGACGTTAATATCACCTACTAAAAAGACATAAAAGAGAGCTAAAATTCAGAAATTATAAATGAAGAGAAGAAAAAGTAAAACTTGCACATTTCTTCAAGAAATACTTCTAGGCACTTTTGTGTGATTTTCCCACATACTTATTAAAGCCACTGCTTTTACTGTACTGCACCCTCAATTGAAAAACAAATAACTTGATATTGCTTTTGACTAATTTCATTGTAGTCTGTGTAACTAATTGATTACTTTTAAAAATATATGAATAAACTCTTTACTCCTTCTGAAAAAAGAAGTGAGGTCACAGGGCAAACCACCATCCCTTTAAATTGGAGAAAGAGATGAATCCAGATATTCACAGCTTACCAGAGCAGAAACTCCTACACAGAGATCTCCACAGAAAGCAGTACCATGATAGGAAAACCTAAACTGTAATTGAGGAATTGTTGGAGCTTGGAGTAGACGACTCTGTGTCAACTTCAAAAAAAGATATCCAAAAGATATCATTGAAAAAAAGATAGCCAGTTACCTGACCATCTAAATGAATTTAATCAGGAATAGCTGAAGGAATTGCAATTCAGGAAAAGCAAGCTCTGGCAGACCACAGGAAAATCCGGAAAACAAAGAGGGCTTGCTTTTATAGAGAAAAGGGGGATTTGGGCCAGACTGTTCTAAGTGAAAGTTCATTGGAGGAAAGTAAGAGTTCAGGGTGGTGATGTCTTCTCATTGGCTGAGCTGCAGCATTTTCCATTGGTTGGGTTTGTTGCTGGGCAACAAGAATATCTTCCTTCCTCTTGCTGGGGGAGTAAAGCAAAGGCATCTTCTTGCTGGAGTTGCAAGGTAGTCTCTTTCTGTTTGGCATAACTGACAATGACTGGCAGAGCATAAGAACTCCTCCCACAGGTCTTCCCAGCTCCAGTTTTAGTTGAGGTTTCCTTTATCAGGTTTTGCACCTGAAAATTAAAAATTTCACGGGGTTGCTGAGTCTTGGGGTGGCCCCACACACTTTTGTAAGTTTTCACGTTGACCAGGTTCTCACGGTGAACAGAGAGAAAAATCTCCTCCTGCTATCTGCAGGGGGAAAGGAGCTACTCTGAAATACACCAGTCTGCTCTGAACAAGGCCTGCCTTCAGGAGAAACTACTTGACCAGAGCCTAACCTGCTGGGCTTATTTAGAGCCTCACTACCTTAGGGAAGGTCAGATGCTACTCCAGGTAGCTCTAGCCAGCCACCTGGGGGAAGGGCATTCAACTCCAGCCTACTCTAGTTATCCCATCCACCTGGGGGGGAGAGGGGACCTAAGAAGCAGCTGTGATAGTCACAGTTCAGAAGTGCAGGCTCAACAAAGACTGAGACCTAATTACAGGACCACAGGATGCTTCCCCTCCCCCCTACACCTCACCACCACATTACTGAAGGTCTATTTACCCGGTTCCATTTATCCACTACATCATGACCAGCTTTCAAGGAATAATTACAAGGCATTCTAAAAGGCAAAAACAAACAAACAAACAAACAAAAACCAAACAAACACAGACTTTGAAGAGACAGAGCAAGCATCAAAACCAAATTAAAAAAAAAAAACCTCATATATAGTAAAGACGTTGGACTAATTAACAGAATGCTGAAGATTCTAATGGATAAAGTGTGTAGCATACAAGAATGGATGCACATTATAAGCTGAGAGATAGAAATACTAAGAAAGAATCAGAAATGCTGGAGATCAAAACCATTACAATATAAATGAAGAATGCCCTTGATGGGCTCCTTAGTCGAGTAGACACAGATGAAGCAGATCTCTGACCTTAAGGGCATAGAAGTTTTGATAATTAATAGAAACTTTAAAACAGTGGGAAAACAAAGAGAAAAATATTTTTTAAGAAAGAGCAGAATATTGAAGAACTGTGGGACAACTACAAAAGTTGTAACATATATGTAATGGTATACCAGAAGGAAAAGAAAGAGAGGAAGGAACAGAATATATTTGAAGCAATAATGCCTGAGAATTGCCTCCAAATTAATGTCAGATGCCAAACCACAGATCCAGGAAACTCAGAGGATACCAAGGAGGACTAAAGACAAAACAAAACAAAAACAATAACCAAAAAAAAAAAAAAACTACACCTAGGCATATTATATTCAAACTCCAGAAAGTCAAAGATAAATAAAAAATCTTGAAAGAAGCCAGAAGGGAAAAAAACTACCGTACATATAGAGGCTCAAAGATAAGAATTGCACCCAACATCACAGAAGCCATGCAAACAAGAAGAGAGGGGAATGAAACATTTAAAGTGTTGAGAGAACAAAGCCACCAACCTAGAATTGTGCACCCTGCAAAATTATCCTTCAAAAGTAAAGGAGACATAAAGACTTTCTCACAAACACAAATTGTGGAAATTTGTTAATGGTGGAGCTGATTTTCAAGAAATGTTAAAAGAAGTTCTTCAGAGAGAAGGAAAACAATATAAATCAGACACAGATCCACATAAAGAAAGAAGAATATCAGAGAGGGAATAAGTGAACATAAAATAAAAAATTTCACTGTTCTTTTCTTAATTGATTTAACAGAATTTTTTCAAAATAATAATAGCAAAAAAGTATTCAATGAAATACATATGTGTATATAAATATTCACATATGTAAATGTGTATATATAGAAACTCTTAAGAGACAACATAGGAAAGAACCTAGAAATCATTTGTATTGTGATGACTTTTAGATATAACACCCAAGGCTCAATTGATGAGATAGCATCATTAAAATTAAAAACTTCTGCTCTGTGAAAGACATTGTCAAGACAATAAAAGACAAGCCAGACAGCGAGAAAATATTTGCAAAAAATATATCTGAAAAAGGACTGTTATCCAAAATATACAGACAACTCTTAAAACTCAGCAATAAGAAAGGGAACAATATGATTTAAAAATGGGCAGAAGACCTGATCAAAGACCTCACCAGAGAAAATACACAGATGGCCAATACGCATACGAAAAGTTGCTCCACGTCGTATGTTATCAGAGAATTGCAAATTCAAGCAATAATGAGATACCCATATGCAGCAATCAGAATGGCCAAAATCTGGAACATTGACAACCCCAAATGCTGGTGAGGATGTGGAAGAACAGGAACTCTCAGTCGTTGGTGCAAATGCAAAATGGTGCAGCTACTTTGGAAGACAGTTTGGCAGCTTCTAATAAAGCTCAATGTACTCTTAACATATGCTCCTGCCGCCATGTTCCTTGGAATTTATGCAAAGGAGTTGTGTCCACACAAAACCTGTGCACAGATTATTTGTAACTGCTTTATCCATAATTGCCAAAATTCAAAGCAACCCAAATGTCCTTTAGTAGATGACTAAATAAACTGTTATATCCAATCAATGAAATATTAGTCAGGGATAAAAAGAAATGAGCTATCAAGCCATGAAGAGACACAGAGAAAATTTAAATACATATTGCTAAGTGAAAGAAGCCAATCTGAAAAGACAGCATACTGCATGATTTAAACTAGATGACATCTGGAAAAGACAACACCATGGATGTGGTAAAAGGATCAGTGGTTGCAAGGGTTTGTGGGGAGGGACGGAGGAACAGCTGTAGCACAGACGATTTGGGGGCAATGACATTATTCTTTACAATAGTGCACTTGTGGATACATGTCATACTTTTGTCCAAACCTACAGAAAGTACAACACCAAGAGTGAGCCCTAATATGAACTCTGCACTGTGGGTGAGGATGATGTGGCAATGTAAGTTCACTGATTATAACTCATGTACTGCTCTGCTGTGGGACTTTGATAATGGTGGAGGCTGTCTGTATGTGGGTGCAGGTGGTATAAAGGAGATCTCTGGACCTTCTGCTCAGTTTTGTTGTGAGTCAAAAACATCTCTAAGAAATAGTCTATTAAAAATAAACTAAAATAAAGTAAATAAAATAAAACAGCTCTTAGCATTTCCAGCTGCTGTTTTTAGCATAATTTCTAAAGAACAGTTTACTCACCAGTGGCTTCAGTGTTCTTTTGGAATCCTAAATTCCAAACTCATTTTAAGAAATATATTGAAGCCATTCCTGTGTGACAGCAGACACGAAAAATTCCAACTCTCTCAGGCACAGAGTCCTGGTCATTACTATGGAATGTTTTATCAGACACAAAACTCTTCTTTGTGTAATGTCAGTAGTGGCTTTAATAACATATTGAATTTACAAAGCACTTTTCACGGACATCAGGAATTCCCTTTAGTACTGACCGTTGCATTTTATGTCATAATTATACACAGGCATATTTCTGACATATAATAAATACTGCATTCCCATTAAAAAATGTAGAATGGTCTACCAATACATGCAGTATGGGTGAATCTCAATACTTTGAGTGAAAGAAGCCAGACACAAAGTTATACTGGCAAGCAAGAGTATTTACATGAAGTTCATGAATATGCAAAGCTAAGACGTTAGAAATCAGAACAATGGCTGTTTAAGGAAGCTTGGATTGAGTGGAAGGGGTGATGATGGAAGTTTCCACGGTGATAGAAATGTTCTACATCTTTACTGGGGAGTTGGTTACACAGGGATGTGGTTTATTCAGATCTTCCCTCCTGACTCAGAAGAAGCTGTGAAAAAATTCTTTCCAAATGGTTCGAGTGCCCAGGATGCGTCACAGGAGTGCAGGTTGACTGCCTTTATTTAATGCCTGGCACTCAAAGCAAGTGGACAACTGAAGTTTGAGAAGGAGATTTCCACTGTTCTGATCTGTCTGCAGCAGCGATATGGGTGAGCATTGCTTTCACAATCTGCATTATTTTTGTAAAACCAAAAAATGGGGGGGTGGGGGGAAGCAAGGATGAAGAGAGTACAAATTCCCTCGGCGGATGGCGGGGAACACAGAGGGTGAGAATAACCTGTGGGGAGCCGCGCTGGCGATGGGGAAGGGGCCGTCAGCCCACGGGGCGGGGGGACAGGTAGAGGCAGGAGGTCACTGACCCCTTCCCCTGGCGGGAGCGAGTGGAGCAGCCCAACACGCTCATAATCGACAGGGTTAGAAACAGCAAATCCAGAACCGGGACAGCCGCAGCCTCAACATAGTTCTGAAGCTTCACGGCTCCCCTCTGTGTCGAATTTTGATTTTACCAAAGAATTAGTAGCAGACCACAAAACTGAAAGAACCTGGGTTTCCCTTTAGGGATAGGGAGGAAACAGGGAACTGTGGAGACCATGGCCTTCTTCTCAGCCAGACGTAGTGAGACAGGAAGCCCAGGGTGACATGGGTGGTGGCCGTTCTGAGAACAGAGGATGATGGGATCATGCAAATGGTCTGAATTAAAGAAGATGAGAGCAGGATAACTCATCCTTGCTCACCCCTCCCCCAGCTCACCACTAGATGATGATGGTAGTGATCATTCATTAAGCTCCCCCCAAGCCCTTCTGTTCCTACTGGGGTACATTTTCTTAGGGGAGAAAGTTATTTTAAAAATGTTTCAGTTATCAAAGGAGTCATCTCATAAATAGGCCTGTAGAGAAAAAAAGACGAAAGACATTCAAGATGTCATAGCAATCTGGTTTAGTTGGCTTCTCCTCAAGGGCAGAAGCTACCCTGTTCTCAGGGTTGATGTCTTCCTGGTCACCCTCTGCCTTCATCCCCGTCAGTTCCTTCGTGCACGCTGCTAATCCCCATATTACACTGCATCATTTGTATGCTGCCTAATAAGTGATAGGTTTTTAAAAGGTGTTTATTTTCTATAACTTGGGCTCTCTAACTCGAGCCTGAGAGGAGGCTATCTCTGGCTTTCTTTCTGGAACCATAGTATTTGGGCAACGTGCTGGTTTTAGGAAATGCTGAGCTCAGCAGTGCCATCCATAGGATTCACAGCTCAGATTCTCTTTTAAGTATGTGTGTGTATACATGAACGTATAACATATATTATATATAAATACAATATATATGCTATATATGTCATACAGTAGAATTGTGTCATTTACTTCATTTTGGCTCTTATTATCTAGACTAAAAGGGCCTTGGCCAGCCTTTGCTTCATGTTTAAGAAACACATGTCATTTGGGCACCAATAGATCCACCAAGGTATTCAGACACCAAACTGGTCGGATCCTGTAGACACAGCTCCTCTCTCCGCAGGGACACAATGACATGAACCCTTGAGCCCAAACCATCACATTATATAAGATGGCATGTCTATTTTCATCTCTCACAGATAAAATCTGGAGTAGCACGCTAGCTGAACGAGAACCACCGCACTGCAGTGCATTAACTAAAGCATTTTACAAATAAATATTAAATATGCAGATTCCTTACTTTCGAAGAATGGCTAGGAAAAGCAAAGTGTGACTGTCAGCACCCTGGCAGGAAACCTGACTTGCTTGGACGGTTTAAGTACAGAAGTTTGAAGAAGGGACGACGTACAGAGATGTGGCAGGGTTGAAAGACAAGCAAGATACAATGGGGCACCCAGAGACCAACAGCAGAGAAAAATGTTCACATCCTAGAGGCTGGAAAGAGTGTCACGGGAACTGAGGGTAAGAGAGCTGGAGCCGTAAAGCAGAGGCTGCCCTGTGAACCAGCCATGGGGCGGGGGTGGGGCACAGCCATGGCCAGAAGACCCCAGCCAGAGTGGAAGGTGGGGAGGACAGGGGGTAGGGAGTTAGGGGAGCGAGGGTGCGGAGGTGGGGACAGGTGGGAAATACCCTATCACTTCCTTCCACCTTCCCCTCCTGCAGTTTACCCGATCCTCTCCTCCCCTATCAGCCAAACCCCAACAGAGGCGACGCAGCAAGGACTCTGGGGTAGCTCGGAGAGAGCTGGACAGAGAAGAAGGGGCCCAGGACAGAGTTGGGTAAACAGAGTAACCGACAAACAGAGGGGTTGTACTATCGTAAAACACAACCCTCGTGGAAGTCCGTCCATTCCGTTATTATTTCTAGAGTGTTCCTGACTTCAGACAGAACTCCAAAGAGAGAGGAGTGCACAGAAATGGCACAGAAGCCACGGTTTTGTCAGGGAGACGGCCAGGACTGATCACACATGACTGGTTTATAAGCCACAGGTCTGGGTACTCAGGTGGACAGTGGGAAGTGGTGTGCCCCAGCTCATGCCAGCATCTGCCCAGTTTTAGGGGTGGGAGGATAGGCTTGTCGCAATTGGGTGGCAAGCTGGTTTCTAACAGAGTTAGTCCCAGGTTCCTGGACTGCGACTTTGCTTGTTCTATGAGCTTATCACTCACAAGCTGATATTCACAGTCCATGAGTAGGCAGTGGACAGAGATTTCCTTGAAGCTGGTGGCAATCACAACCTTTACATAATCAGCCAAACTACGGCTCCATCAGAGCCTTAATCACGCTCTATTCTGCACTAAAGTCTCCTTCAGAAGCCGATGATTCTTTTAAAAGAGCAATTAATTTTAATATCATGTTTTACATTGACTGTTTATTATTTTCGAATACTTTAACCACAAAATGGTCTTTAAAACATATCTTTACATATTTACGGGCATATGCATATATATATATGTATGTATCTTTTCCAACACCCTAGGGCTATTTTAACAGTCAGAGGGTGTCAGGGCATTTAGTCAAATACCATTCAAGGGCATCAAACATTTGTACGACATGTTCAAATCAAGAGTAGCAGCTGGTGCAGAAAAGAAAGAGCATTTTCCAGGTTTCTCTTAAAGAAGAGGCACTCAGCCTTCTTAAATATATTCTGAAGGCTAATGTATCCAGCAGAGCAGAAAGTACAGTCAAATACACAACGTGTCTGCCAACAGCGGCCCAGCACTTGCTAAAGTTTGTGGCTTAAAAAAAAAAGGCAGGGGTAAAGAGTATCTGGTATTTAACAAGTGCCCCCCAAGGCCAGGTCCAGTTAGATCCCCAGCAAAGCAAAGCCATGCCACATTCATCACATTGTCCCCTCCGAGCCCCTGTCAAGAGAAAACTGTCACTCAGGTGTCAAGAAGGATTTGTGAGAGTTAATCTGATTTTTTTTTTTCTTTCAGGACCAGGGATCACAGTACCTTCATGAAGGAAGTCTTTAGTACTTTTCCAGTGCACTCAATTTTCTGCCAGACACACGAGCCGGCTGTTTGACATGAGCACAGCCTGCAGTGCCCGTCTCTCTTTTGTACTGATTCCTCTCCTGACCTAGAGAAGGCATTCTGAGACTGCAGAGGGATCATGGACAGAACGCCCTTTTGCCTAGTGACGACTTGTATTTCTGATTGACAGCCACCTTGCACCCAAACTGCCTGGGACCTACATACAAAATCTCTTGAACCTCTTTCCTGGAAATAGCATTTTTTCCTTCCCTGCAGTGTTAATTTAGGAATTAGAGAAAGCATGGCTGTCAAATGGCCAACTTCCTTATTTACTGTGACATTCACAAGCTGTCACACTCTGTCACCCAGTCCGTCAGGAAGTTTTTCCTAGATGTCAAGCACTGGGCTGGAGCCTCTGGTGAATGGGAGAGGGTTTCAAGCTTCAAAGAACTTGATAAAGGGGGAACACACACACACACACACACACACACACACACACGAACGCAGACATGTACTTATGCACTGTGGCAGGTAATGTCAGTGCTCCACTTACCTTTCCTTGGTTCACCCTACTTATCACCTGCATCTTTGGTGAACAGTCATGGACAAGCCCATGACTTCCTGTTTCATGCACCTGTGTCTCTCTGAGCCTTTCTCTGGCCTCTGGAGAGGGCAGGAGGTCCTCAGCTTGAACAAGTCAGACATCATGGGAAGTTAATGCCCCTAGCGACAGTCCTTACCCAATGAGTGATGGAGTCAGCAGACAGAGAACCTCCTTTCCTTGACCCTCAGCAGCATGATTATGAAGCATGACCCATATGGTTTCTCAGAAATCTCTGTTGGTTTCCTACCACTGCTGAAACAAATGACCATGAACTTCGTGAATTAAAAGAACACAAATATATTATATCTTACAGTTCTTTTGGTCAAAAGTCCAAAATAAACTTCACTGAGATAAAATCAGGGGTTGGCGGGATCGCATTCCTTCTGGAGGCTCTAGGACAATTCCATTTTCTTGCTCTCTCCACCTTCCAAAGGCTGCCTGCACCCCGGCTCCTGGTCCTTTCCTCGAATCTCTGTGACATCTGACTCCATCGCCCCGTGTCCTTCCCTCCTTCTGCTTCTGTTGTCACTTTGCCTTCTCTAACTATGACCATTCTGTCTTCTTCTTATAAGGATCATTGTGATTATATTGGCCTCACCTGAATAATCTAGAATATTTTGCCATCTCTATGCATAACTGAATATCTACAAAATCCCTTTTGCCAAGTAAGGTAATACATTCAAAGTTTCTGAGGATTAGGATGCAGACTTCTTTGTGGGGCCGTAATTCAACCTACCCCTGTCTCTAATAAAAATGAGCCCCACTTGCCCGTGGCAGTCAGTGCTTCACGAATGAACCCTTCCCTGCCTTTCTCCCCTCCTGTTTCACTTTTCAGTTCACCAACCAGTGTCCCTGGGATTACTTCTTTAAATTTCTTTCATCCAAATTAGAAGACTCACTCATGCCCATCAAGTTATTTTATAATACAGGAGGTGTCTAAAGGCAGAATCTGATAAATAAACAAAAGGAACTGAGGTACTACAGAAATTCAGACAGGGTGTGACCAGTCCAACTTGAATTCCAGAAAGTGCCATAGAGAAGGAAGGATTCAAGTTAGACTTCAAAGAATGAGAACACTGTTCACAGTCTAATGAGTAATTGGCAATTTCCCTCCTTTTCTTCTTAAGATACATGTATCAGAGCCAGTTTCTGACCGGTGATGAGAAGTACCATCATCTTGAAACGAAGCACTTACCAAAACTCTTCCAAGTTCCCAAGTAGAGGCATATGACCTAGATTTTTCTAATACCTGAAGACATACAATTTTATCTGCAGGACTCCCAAACTGGAGGAATACTCTGCAGGCAGATAGTGCTCATTTTTCCTTCTCTGCTACTGAAATAAGATGCAGAAATCCAACCGAATGAATATGTATCGGGGATCAAACAGCCAGACACCACCCAGCTAGCTGAGGGAGGTACCAAAATAAGAATGTGACAATTGCACTCTGCTCAAGAAATTTATAGACTTACTGGGGAAGCAAAACAAGCACACAGTTTTATAACTGGAAAACAACACTGTCCTTTTTTAGTTTAAAGAAAGGCTACATCAACCACATTTTGACATCACAGAGGATGATGCTATATGGAAAGAAAACACGATGACCCTGAGTATCAGCAGGATTTGGAAAACTTGAACTTTGTGAAGAAGTTTGAGGGATACCTTCTCTCATTCATTTTACTTTCACTTTGTGTGTGTGTGTGTGTGTGTGTGTGCACACAAAAGAACAACATACCGTAAAAGCCTGCCTCTAAAATAAATACAAAAGCACTCTTTTGACAAGTATAAAATACAAATTTCAAGGGGTAATTAGACATATCACAGTGTAGTGTTTCTAATCTTACAGGGAGATCTAGTTGGTAGAATTTTGGATTCCACAAAATATAACATTGTGAAGTTCTAAGTCAGTCCAAAATCTAGATATCTCATCCCTTTATTGCAATTCTATAAAAGATGTATTTGGTCAAAAACATATTGCAAGAGTCTTAAGACAGAGCAATATAAATTTAATCAGAGAATACAGGTGGCCCCCTCTCGCGCTTTCTTCATCTTTTGTTCTTTTTTGATTCCTTCTTTGCAACATATTTCCCTTTTGGAAGGCAGTCACGGGTACTTTCTTCTGTCTCATATGACTTTAGAGGGCGTGCAGAGCCTGAAAAGCTAGGAGTAGAAAGTCAGGCTGGTTAGGAGTTGCTGGGTTGAAGTTCTTCTTCCACAAGGGTCCTCGGCAGATTCACCAGCAGCCCCGAAACAGCCCTTGGAGCTCAGCTCCAAGGGTTAACAGATCTCTGGATGAGTACTCCTCCTGGAGCTCTTTACACATCACAACACCTGCCAGCTCAAGCAGGGCAGGGGCTTCCCCTCCGCATGTGGGTGGCAGGTGGCCAGACTCTCTTCCCTCGAGTGATGTATGGCTGCTGGGTGCGGCTAATGCAGGGTGGGGAGGTTTGCTGAGGGAACATATTTATGGCAGCAAATGCTGAGAAATGCAAGGTTTTTTTTTTTTTCCCTCCCTCCATAAGCAGCATTAAATTTTCTCCCATCAGAATGTAGATTTCCTGAGCACTCTTATGCAGTTTTCTTGGAAAAGAATTGGTCCCCACACTTCATTCCTCTGCAAAGGAAAGCTCACCGTACCACCAAAGCCAGCAGAAAAAGTTTCACCTGAATGACTTCCAAAAGTTCTGGGAGATCCATCTCCCATTGAAAGTGAGAGGGGGGTGGCTGTGCACCTGGGGGCAAGGAGGGATGACACTGTGGCAATGAGAGAGAAGTTATGCAGTCTCCTGGCACAACAGTGATCGCCACAGCATGTGGGGTGGACACATGCCTACCCCTAGCAGGGCCTCCATGCTAGCTTGTGCTGAGTCATGGTGCAGGTCAGAATGAAAGCCAGCCCAGGGAGCTGCCAACACCCGTGCTCAGGTTCAAGGGTGACAACCTCCCCCCCATCTTCCCCCAAGAAAAGACTATTTTTTTCTTGCCCAAAAGCACCCAAACTGCTGAGCCTTACACATATGGGATTGCCTCTGTTCAGAAAGGGTTTCCTTTTCTCATTTGTACCAAGTCATTGTGTAGGGTGGCAGGTGTCCTACAACTCAGAGAAAAGTGGTTTTGTTTTTGTTTTTGATTTTTTTTCAGTTTATCAGTTAGGAAATGCCATGCTGTCCCAGAAGTCAATACAAACAAGACTTTATTAAAACAGAACTAAAATGAAGTTTCACAAGAACCCTCAGCGGGAATAGTTCTGCTTCAGGTTCAAATGTAGGGAGTAAAAATACATCAGCTGACCTTAATTTTCTTAAAGTAACAAAAGCAGAAAAGAAAAATAAACTCCATTGTCAACAACTAGAATTATACTTGAGAAAGAAAATATGGCCTCAAAAGGGAAACATAATCGCACCTCAAGTTAGACAAGCCTCTTCTTTCAAAGCAGACAATTCATATTCTCTAATTCTGCTTAATATTTTCCTCATAGTGCTAAGTTTCTTAAATCATTTGTTTAATTCTTAATGTAGACTTCTTAAGTCAATCCCTTCAAGTCTACGTAGCTGCCATGAGTTGGTGGTCCAATTCATTTTTTTAAATATATACATAGATATTTTTTCTTTTCAGATTCTTTCCCATTATATGTTACCACAAGAAATTGAATATAGTTCCCTGTGCTTAAAATCAACAATGAACTTACTAGTTATAGAAGATTTATAACATGTCAATATGAATAGCTAATACAGATTAAGCTCTATCATGTGCTAGTCATTGTGTTAAGGGCTTTTAATTGCCTTATTTCATTTGAAATAAGTTTAATGCTTATACCCATTTTATAGAAAAGCAAACTGAGGTTCACAATGGCATAAATTTGCCTGAACTCACAGATCCAAGCAGTCTGAACTCCAAAGCCATACTCTGCAACATGCAGATGCATTTCTATTGTAGGAACCAAAAAAAAAGATCCTGAGATAATGTTGCTTCCTTTAACCGATAGAAAAAGGATACTGACCGTTAACCTCTGGGGAGCATGCTACTTAAAAGCATGCAAGTCTAATCAAGAAACCCAAGTGGGCATCACTTATGAAAGGAGAGCAAACTGAAAGTAGAGAAAGGAAATGAGTTAGGGGACCTTTAAAATCTGGGTGTGTTCCTATCAGCAGAGTTTGAAAGCTGAGGGAATTGGTGAAGTCACTGTAGCACAACCAACAGCTATTATTTTTGAAAATGCATGCAAGGGCAGAATTCCCTCAAGCTTGGGAAACAGTATGTGTGATGCTCGATTCAGAAAATAGGACCAAGGATGGCTGTGGTCACTGTAAACAGTCGAAATGCAATTTCAGAATGCTGCTTTCTGTTGTCTTGAGGGGATGTCTTTGAGTCATTTCCTGATAGATGATAAACGAGTCAGACTTTCACCCAGTCTAATTTTAGCATTCTCTGGCTCCTAGTGGACAGATTATAAAACTGGTGGAGGAAATTGGTGGCAGGTTTTGGCCTCCTATCATTCCAACCCTTTCACTGTACAAATATTTCCTGAATACCTGCTCCATGACACAGTGTGTCCTCTCCAGCATCTCATACTCTACCAAGAGAGGACTTTTCATTCAACAAATATCCCCTAAATAGCAACTCAATGTCCAGTGCTACGTCATACATTATTTGTAATCTTCCCAAGACACTTGAAGGCCTGGTCCTATTATTCTCATTATTTAGATGAGTAAGATGAAGTTCAGAAACACTGAGTACTTAGCTTAAGACCACACGGCTGGTAAGAACAGAGCTGGGTCCATCTAGGCATATAGAGCTCAAAAGTTTGCAATCTTGCCATTATTTTCTATCATGGGTACAATAGTAAGAGGTGTAAGAAGATGTTTTAGGAATTTGGGGACAAAAATCTTTATCAGACTGGGGATGAATGGTAGAGAATGTAGGATCAAGGAAACTTTCTGGAAGAAATGTATTTAGGATAAGCCCCAGAGACTAATGAGATTTAAGAAAGAAATGGGGAGCAGATTTCTGCAGAGGTGATGTGAGCAAAGGCACAGGGACTGAAGATGGACTTCAGTGTTGGAAGTCTAGTTATGGGAAAGAAGATTGGGGGAAAGGTAACAAGCAAGTTAATAAAAGAAGGTATTGGACTAACTGGGAATAGAATAAACTTGGGTGATGGTAGGAGGGGGAAAACAAGGAAATTTTCAATAGCTCTGGAGGAAAAAACATGACTTGAAAATAGTAGGCAACTAATAACTGGTGGGAACAAGGGAAAATCAATGGCAATAAGGATAAACTGCAGACTTAAACCTTTGGATAATGGTGTTGCTGTTAATGAAAGAAAAAACAAAAACAGGGAGGAAAAGGGAAAATAAGATGATGGATTTAATCTTAGACAAAAAGAATTTAGACAACCTGTCTAAATCAGATACCAGGCACCCTCTGCCGAAGAACACACCTGCAACCACAAGCCCATCATCATCTTTGAGGCTCTCCATAGTCTCCCTTCTCGCTCAGCTTCCACTTGTATTTCACAACTCCACAGCATGCACTTTCACTTCGGCAGCATCCCAGGCCTCCACTTGTGCTATTTGTTCCAGCACTTTCCCTCCTTTCTGTGAAGGGATTCTACCTATCACCTCAGACCAACTCCTCTTCCCACTCCCTCCCTGTGGCCCCTGACTGTGCCAGCTGACAGATTTGAGCATCAGTTCTCTTCTCATGCATGTTCCATGTTGTCCAGCCATAGTCGTCTCTTTTAGGGTCAGGACTGTGTCTTCCATTTTGTTCTTTTTTTTAAACATTTTTATTGATTTATAATCATTTTACAATGTTGTGTCAAATTCCAGTGTAGAGCACAATGTTTCAGTTATACATGAACATATATATTCATTGTCACATTTTTTTCTCTGTGAGCTACCATAAGGTATTGTATATATTCCCCTGTGCTATACAGTATAATCTTGTTTATCTATTCTATAATTTTGAAATCCCAGTCTATCTCTTCCCACCCACTGCCCCCTTGGCAACCACAAGTTTATATTCTATGTCTGTGAGTCTATTTCTGTTTTGTATTTATGCTTTTTGTTTGTTTGTTTGTTTAGATTCCACATATGAGCAATCTCATATGGTATTTTTCTTTCTCTTTCTGGCTTATTTCACTTAGAATGCCATTCTCCAGGAGCATCCATGTTGCTGCAAATGGCATTATGTTGTTGGTTTTTATGGCTGAGTAGTATTCCATTGTATAAATACACCACATCTTCTTTATCCAGTCACCTATTGATGGACATTTAGGCTGTTTCCATGTCTTGGCTATTGTAAATAATGCTGCCTAATGAAACTTACAAGTTTCTGCACAGCAAAAGAAACCATAAGTAGAACAAAAAGACAACCTATGGAATGGGAAAAAATTTTTGCAAATGAAACTGACAAAGGCTTGATCTCCAGAATATATAAGCAGCTCACATAACTTAATAAGAAAAAATAAACAACCCAATCCAAAAATGGGCAGAAGACCTAAACAAGCAATTCTCCAAGGAAGACATACAAATGATCAATAGGCACATGAAAAAAATGCTCAATATCACTAACTATCAGAGAAATGCAAATCAAAACTACAATGAGGTATCACCTCACACCAGTCAGAATGGCCATCATTCAAAAATCCACAAATGACAAATGCTGGAGAGGCTGTGGAGAAAAGGGAACCCTCCTTCACTGCTGGTGGGAATGCAGTTTGGTGCAGCTACTGTGGAAACAGTATGGAGATTCCTCAAAAGACTAGGAATAAACTTACCATATGACCCAGGAATCCCGCTCCTGGGCATATATCCAGAAGGAACTCTACTTCAGGATGACACCTGCACCCCATATTGTTCTTTTTTAACCTCTCACAGAACGTATGCCAGTGTTAAATACATAGTTGACAATCAATAGTTGTAAACAATTGGCTTTAGTATTCATTTCTTTAGTGCCTACATATGCTTATCTATTCTAGAGATCTCTGTGAGAATGAAATATACTAGCTAGGAATGTGGTTCAAAAGTACCTCCCCTACATTTGGAAGCCTTTCAAAGTATCTGAAATTTCCGTTATTATGTATTCACCTTTTGAGTCTTAAGTATTCTTCCATCTTTTAGCATTTTTAAGAAAATGAAAATGATTCCAAAAGGGACAATGTTTTATTCCATCACCAGATGATACTTTGCATGAAGTTGGGATGGTTGACAGAGAGGAAGATGAACTTATAACTGAGAGCAAAGTGCCATGGCCTTTTTACACAGGAGGTGGACCCGAGGAGCAGAAATGCAGGAAATGCAGGAGGCAGATAAAAAACATGAGGCAGCAAAGTCTGTGGAATTCACCATTTTGAACAATGATGGCAGCTCCATGAGCAGATGAGCAGATGACTTTTGCAGTCTCCCTGCCCTGTGACTGCATAGCCCCTGAGCTTCTCCCTTCATGTTTACAGGCTGTCTTTTTAGAGCCAAACTGCTTTCATAGATTATGTCATAATGCATTCTAAGTAGTTTGAAGCAAAGTGCAAATCACTAGTCAACTGTGAAATCATCAGAGCACTCATAATGGAACACCACCAGGATATTGGTTTCATTTGTAGTTAAGATGCCAACAAGGCTAAACACCAATTTCTTCCCACTGATTTCAATCAATAGCTTCTCTCTCTCTCTCCTTTTAATTGAATGAAAGTATGGGGAAAATACCCTGTTAACCTCTTCAATACTTCCTTAGCACAGGCACTCTCTAAGAGGGTCCTGTATCCAATTTTGTAAGTTGATGTGGATCCTGCAATTACATTCAGAATTTGGTCATTACCCCTTATTCAAATTCAATGCAGTGGCAGAAATATTCATGACCTACAAAAGGCATTTAGACTTCAGTGGAGAAAAACATGAAATAAAAAGGTCAATCCTAAAGTAAAAAAGAGAAAAATGAGTTTCTGCTTTCTGACATATAGCCAACTAATTGGCATCTGAGTGGATGTTTGGAAGTCTGTTTGCCATTTCTGAACATTTCTCAAATTGTAGCTGAGACTCGCAACATCACAGGAAGCACTAATGCCATAATAAGAACTTTTCACAAATCAGTATTCATTCAGCTGTTCTCAGAGTACATCTTCTCATTTGCCACTGTACACTCAGGAAGGAGCAGAGTGCCTGGCACTTGGCAGGAGAAAATAAATATTTGTAGAATGAATGAACAAAATTCCACCTCCCACATTTTTGACCATGACTACACCAGTTCAAATCAATAAATATTTGATTTGCTATTCTGCTGCAAAATTCATTAACCACATGGCTGCACATTCTTAAAAGACTGTACCTTGCCAGTCCCTTTACAGTCTAACAGAGAAGGAAGGGGATTTGGAAAAACAGAGTGAGCTAATTAACCTCTCTGAACCCCAGTTTCTTCATCTGTAAAATGGGGATAATAACATTTCCCTTGGAGAGGCAATAAAGATGAACTAAGGTAATGAATATGATGTACCTGTCTTGGTTTGCCTCCCCAGGAAGCAGACCTTGAGACAAGGTTTTGAATGCAAGTAATATATGTGGAGAACAATCCTGGGAACATGGTTAGGAAAATGAGAAGTGAGTGACAAAAGAGAAGGAAATTGGTAAAGTGGGTATCAAACCAGTGACCACTATGGGCATTTGGGACACACTCCCACTGGGGAACTTTGGGAACTGCAGCAGAACATACACTTCAGAGTCATCTTGTCTGAGGAGCAAAAGAGATGGGGTATTTATCCACTGAATCCCGCCACTCATCAATGGTGGGGGGCTGGTAGGGATGTGGTGATGATGATTCCTTGGCAATCGCTTGGCCTGATCTTCAAAGAGCAGGTTCTAGAAGTCAGTGACCAAGAGGGATGCAGGTGCTGGTGGGAGGATGTCAGGCTGGCTGCTTGGACGTGATGAGTGTGCACAGGAGGGCCAAGGGCAGGGGCAGGACCACATACGCTGTAGAGCCTGACTTTGTACTTGGTACCCAGTACATGTTCAATAAATAGCTACAGATTATTATTGCATCTATAAAGACTCGCTGGGCCTCTAAGAAATGTTCTTCTTCAGAAGTAAAAATGTTTTCATTTTTACAGGGTCCAGGGAGCCTTAGGGTCTAAGAGAGCTTGTCTGCATAGAATACACTTAATATCAGGACTAAAATAATTTAGGAGGGCTGCTTATAGGATATTGGATACCAGACAATGAGTTTAAGTAAATAAAATTAATTTTATATTTATAAAACAATCTCATTGTTCTTCTCCATATTTTTCCATGTCCTTGCTTTCAAGGTTTTTGTGTAAGCATGTCAGAGAAAACTTTATCTTCAAGTTCTTATGACCTAGAAGTAATATAGAGGGGGAGGAGTAACAAAAACTGTTGAGCATATTGGTGCCAATTATACATCCCCTGGACAATCACATTTTGAAGAGTTTAAAAGTTTGACATCTTATCAGATGCTGATCCAGTTCATAAATATATCAGAGATGACTTAGAAGATCCTAGATGAATTACACAACATAGTACTCGGATGAATGAATGAATGAATTGATTTAAATAAATGCACAAAATCCCTCGGCTAAAATAATTTGGGAGGCTGCCTAGTCCATGTATCATAATAATGCCAGGCAATGAGCTTAAACAGGTGAAAGCGTTCATAAGATTGAGTGAATCAATGAATGATCAAGTGAAAGAATAAACACATAAAGGCCAAGACTTGTGCAGAAAGCACAGACCTTCAGTCTTCCTGACCAGTCAAGGAAGTTGAGTCAAATTTAAAGAAGCCTCTCCCCGCCATACCTACCTGCTAAAAGTCACTATTCAAAAATCAGTAAAGAAGAAGTTTGGATCATTCATATTGGAGGTGACTTAGGTTATCTACCACATTGTTTTGTTTTATTTCCATTAGAGTACGTGGCACTTAATGAAATGATGTCAGTTACTTGTTTGCTTCTATCTCTACCTACTAGAACAAACCCTGAGCACTGGAGCTGCATGTTTCTTGTTAATCTCTCTGTCCACGGCACCCAGAACAGCATCTGACACGTAGACAGGCCCAGTAAATGTTTTTGGTGGAATAAACAACAAAGTGGCCATCAAAGGCATCTTCATAGGGTATAAAAGGAGAGAAGCCACCAAAGGTAAGGTGGGCATATGGGCGTACACACGGGCCCTGCTGAATGTGGAGGACAGATCTTCAGGCAGGGTCTTTAGGACTGATAAAATGACCACCTGCTCTTGATGAGGATCAGCCTTCTTCCCAAACTGCAGTTGTGTCCCGTTTTCTTGTGTCTCACCAGCCAAGAGAAGAATTTCAGACATCACCCTGCCTGCTGGTATACCAGGGGCAACCCTGAATAGGGTCTCCTCTCATGCAGCCCAGAGGACCCATCTGTTCTTACAGTCAGCAGAGAAAATTCTGCCTGGGAAACTTGTCCCAGGATTGACACACACTTGTCTCAGAGCCCAGCCAGAACCTCAATGAAGTCAGGCCACATGAAAGCTCTTAACACAGACAGAAATATAGCCAAAACACCCACTCTGCCTGCCTACACTTCAGGCGTATTTTTTAATATGTTTTATTTTCATGGTAAAAGTCAAAAACAATTCTTAAGAAAGGATGCATTACAGCAGTAAAATATATTTTAAAAAATGTAATAGCATTTACACTTTATACTTAAAAAAGGAATTTCATTTGCTGAAGCATATCTCATTCAACTAAGTTATATTGATTTATGATTATTGGTATATAGAGCAAAAAAAAAAAAAAAAAACCAGCAATGGACCTCCAGAAAAATGAGGAAAGAGTATAAGAAAAGGAAAAAAAAAGTACAAACTAGCTTTCATTGGGGAAGAGACTGATGGCAGAAAGGGAGTCAAAGAATCAAATCAGGCCTCACTCTGTGGGGAGATGGTGGCTCGTAGGGTGTCTGTCTAAACCCATGCTTATGGGGTGTTTACCATGAGCCAGTCACAGTCAGGCATTCCAGACACAGTGATGACTAAGACATACACCCTGACCTCAACCAGCCAGGTGGAAAATATACGCTTTAAGAAGAACAATAATGAAGGTAAAAACAAAGCTGGCCTGGAGGCAGAGTAATCAATTTTCAGGGATGGTGAAGGAAGTGGTGTCTTAAGATGGATTTTTGAAATAATTAGTGCCTAAATAGGTACGTAAGGGACAGAGAGCATTTTTTTTTCTCAGAAAAACAGGAATTTATCATGAGTTCAGAATTGAGAGGAAACCACAATAAAACAATTTTTTTAATTATGTGGTTATTTTAATTTTTTATAACATGCTCAGAAAAGAATAAAGCTAAGGCAGATGAATTTTAGAAGGAACTGGATGATTCCAGGAATGGTTAACATAGACATTAAGCATATCATTGGAATTTGTTTTTCTCTAAAGATATTCCAAAAATTGGTAAAGAAGAAGGTTGGACAATTCATATGGTAAGTGACTTACATTCAGGGAAATTCAGTTCTAGAAATGGGAATATTGGATCAGTGGAACAAAGCTGTCTACCACATGCTTTCTCCATAACCCCATCCACTCCCACTTCTTTTTTTCTTAATTTTTTTTTTTAGACTTTATCACCCAGATTCTATTTTTATTTCCTGGGAATTGTTTGTTTTTGGGGGGGTTGGTAATTAGGTTTCTATATTTATTTTTAATGGGGATTGAACCCAGGACCTTGTGCATGCTAGGCATGTACTCCACCACTGAGCTATGTCCTCCCCCAACTCCCACTTCTGAGTAAATGGTCTCAGCCAATGACCCGTCTTTCAAGAGAAGAACAGCCAGTCAGAATAAACCAAGCACCGACATGTGGGAAGGCCCCACCAACCAGCCACGGCCCACTGATGGTCAGCGGAGGTCCCTCATCAAACGATTAGAACAAGAGAAGGGGCGATTTGTCTTGAGAGAGAAACAGGATTTCCTCAAGTGGAAGGAGCAAGAACAAGGTGCTTAATAGCCGGGCAAGTTTGGGATGAAATGCCCAGTAAGCCTAACTCACTCTTAGCTGTATTTTGTAAAAAGGCTTTATTTTTTAGAGCAGATTGAAGTGACTTTGTAAAGTTAAGTTCTTGGTTTAAGCCTTTGTTCTGTCTCTGTGTTACTGACCATCTCTGCTACCCTTCTCTGGAGTAAGCTGTGTCGAATGGTCCACACGGCCCAAGTCAAGTATGGCAAACAACTGGCTCTTCCACGCCCAGTCTCTCCTCCTTCTCTACAGACATTGCTAATCGGTAACAGTGCCCTTCTGCTCTGAACCCATACTTGGACCCACAGTTCTTTCCAACTCAGTCACTTCTCTCCACTGGCACATGGCGTATAGCAGACTGTCCACCCCTGAGCTTCCTGACCCACTAGTCATGAAGTCCTAGGGGACTCTGGGCTTATTCAAAGAGTTTTCTGAAGCCATATGTGTATCAAGACTGGCCTTGAGCATGAACAGCATGTTTCATATGTGTATATATTACCACTTTGCAAGCATATGTGTTAATTGAAGTTAATATAAAGCAAATACTTCGTAAAGCATTACAAAAGTCATAGCTGCCTTTTTATTACTATGGAATAGAGACCTGTGAACTTAATTTTGACACTCCCAAAAAGACCCTCTCATAGGATAATTCTGGGAACCACGGGATCTTGGTTATCTGTGGCATGGATCATCAATGTTTACCACGTGGAAGCTGCCTGAAGTGGTAGTTAGAGCACCCTCAAGGCAGAGATCAGACTCTTCTGTACAAACACAAAGTTATGGCACACACATATTGCAAATTATAACTCTGCAGTCAGTAAGTATTGTCCTCCTTTTTACCAAAGTCGTAGTTGAACAAAGTTCAGGTAGCTTTCAAACCAACAAACAAACCAAGGTATCAGAGAAAAGAGAATACCACTTGTGCATATAAAATGGCACAGCTGTAATATCTATTTGCTTCTTTAACCAAATATCACAGTAATAGCATGTTCCTTTACTATGTTACAAAGGCTTTTTTTTAAGGCTTATAGAAGCAAGAGGTCATGACATGCCTTGAAAAGTACACATGCTGTACAAATGTAAGGGGTTCTCATCACTTCTGATCATAGATTATTTGCAACTGCCCTACAGTGAAAGCTTCATTTTGAAATATCTTCATTAGGTGCACTTTATTTTTGGTGGTCTCTACTTTTCCGACAAAAAGCAAACCTAGTAAGAACTTGCATTGTTATTAGATACCCCAAAGGCATTCGTAAAATATCTGTGAACATGTACACTGTCCATACGGAAGTCATACTTCACATTTCACGAGCATTCTCTCCGATGATTTTCCAAGAGTAAATCTTCACTTCACCTAGAAGGTTTCTAAGAGGAAACGCTTTGGGATATTCCAAAAATTGGCAAGAAGGGAGCTCCATCTGGAAACTAGATTTCATGTAGTTCTTACAGACGTATCATTTTCACCTTAGCAGGATTCCAACATAATTTGGGTGGTATCTGCGATTTTTTATTTAATCATAGAGTAAAGGGGGAAAAAAAGCCAGCAGTTGTTAGTATGTTCAATAAAAGATGTAAATAAGCTTAATTTAGTTCTAGAACTAAAAAAAAATCTTATTTTTATATAGCAAGTTTACCCAAAGAGGGCTACAGTTTGGTTGTTTTTACATAGAAAAGGCTTAATTTATACCTTTAATGCATAAACAAAAATATATAGCAATTCAGGGAAAATCCTAAGGTTGCTATTTTAAGCCAAGTTTCAGGATGGTTTAAGAGGCAGCAATAGTAACCAGGGTAGTTCGTTTTATTCAATGGGCATTTACTGAGGGCGGGTAGGAGCCCTGGGCTCTACCAGAGGGGAAGGTATGCAGAGCTAATGATAAAAATAAGCAGTATTTCATTTAAGCTTCAAATGATCATACAATTTGTGTAAGGCAGGTATTATTATCCTTGTCATAAAATAAAGCAACAAGCTGAAGGAGGGTTTAATAACTTGCTTACAATAATCCAGCAAGTGTATGATGCGGGGAGGACTCAGCCTCAGAGCAGAGAGAGTTTATTTCCAGCAGGAGTAGAAAGAAGCAACTTCAACCAAATCGCCAGACGAGGATACCTCATCGCATTCCCCCGAAGGAAATCAGTAGCATAAGGAGAACATCCTGGGAGCCCCTAAAACATGAATCTTATGCAAAAACACAATATGGAAAAACTTACAGCAAAGTTATTCGTGGTGAAGGAGAGTGAGGTTCCCTGGCTCACTTCTCCATCACACTTAGGTGGTTTGCCGTGGGACACGCAGAGCTTACTTTAAAAGTCATTGATTTAGTAGAAAAAGATGGCCAATCACATGCAAATGTCAGGGAGACTATGGGGATTTGACAGAAATGGGACTAGAGCGCTGTGTCCTTCAGGGTCTACAAAGGCAAACAGAAACCAGCAGTTATTTTAACCGAGAATGTAATAGAAGGGATTGGTTCAACGGTTTTGGAGGACGGAAAGGTAACACGTGCAAAGCTGGAGGCAACTGCCGCTTAAAGACCTGGAGGACAAAGGGGGCTAGCTTGATATTGGAGCTTGGAAGCTTGGAGGAGCGTCCCCTGAGGAGTGGAACCCAGACCGTGAGGGCACGGCACTGCTCAGTTGATATCGAAGGCTCAGGACCTGGGAGGAGGTCCCCACATTTCTTGGACCCAGCTCTCTGAGGAAAGCGTTGAAGATGGCAGAAAATGTCACACCAAAATATGACACTCGGCCATAAGGATTATTTTGAGCTAAAGGTACTTAAAACAAAACAAACAAAACAAAAACAGATGCAATGAAAGCATTCTAATCTCCCCTTCTCTTCCTGAAAACAGGAAATAAAAACTCCCTGTACTAGCAGAAAAGAAACATACTTTGACAGAGTCAAAGCTGAAAGAATTCTGTCTAAACATCTCTTGTTAAAATAATTCTTATCTTCTTTTATTGTAGTTACTTTCCCAAACTTGTCTCTCTCTGTTCATCCCACTTACAAGTATTTAGGTTTGGCCACACCTCTGGGACTTCATTTCCTTATGAGGGGCTCTCATGTCACACAAACTTAGATAAATTTGGTGTTTTTCTCCTGTTGATGTGTCTTATGTCAGTTTAATTCGCAGAACTAGCAAAAAGCCCTTAGATGGTAGACATACAATTTTGCGCCCCCTACCGGGTGCTGCCTGCTGGTACTGCTGATTCTCCGGAGAAGCTAGAACCTGGTTCCAGGGCGCCAGGGCATGAAAGCTAGAAGTAACTGGCACTGCCAGGGTGAAGGGTCCTGGGGGTGAGGATGGGGTGGGGGGGTGTCAGCAGGAACAGGAAGCAAACGGGAAGGAGCACAAATACTGAAAAGATGTGTGCCACCTGCACCCCCTTCTCCTGCCCTGTCTACTCACACATGCTGCTGAGGTGTTAGACCCTCCAGACGGAGACCGAAGAAGCATCCATCCAAAGCAGCCAGTCCATCACAGAAGCAAAACTGAAAACAGCCCATCTAATCAGATATGGTTCTGTATTCCTAATACCAACCCCACTGGGATGAGAGACTATCTTTTATGAAGGCATTTACAGCATAGCATCCTTGTAGGAATTCCATTTCCAAAATTATCCAAATGCACAATGACACCTGTGCCATCACCCACGGGAAAAAATAGTTACTGATCTTCAATTTTACTCCTCTATACAACTAAGGATTATAGTTTTGTATGTATTTTTCACAACCTTCTCACGATCTTCTCTTTGTGTCTTTTTGCTTTTTAACTTGAAAGTATATAATGGACATCCTTCCATATGAATGAATCATTATGACTCATTTTATCTCTTTCATAAATAGTCATATTATATATGGACCATAATTTATGAAATAATTTTGCAACTCAGGAATTCAGATTATTCCTATATTTTTACAATTACTAGCAAAGTTGTAATAGAAATCCTTATATACATTCTTATATATTGATGTTTCTATTTCCATAAGAAAGATTAACAAAGTGGGGTTACTAATTCAAAGGGATATGCTTATTTATTTATTTATTTTTAAGAGAGGTATTGGGGATTGATCCCGGGAACTCATGTGTGCTAACTATACACTCTACCACTGAGCTATACCTTCTCCCACAAAGGGATATGCAAATTTAAAATTTTAGAAGCTAGAGTTAGATTACTTCCTAAAAACAGGTGATCAAAATTCACATTCTTATCTGCATTAGATCGTAAAGTGTTAATTTCACCATAACTTCACCAGCATTTGTTGTTATTTATTTATTTTTTTGCCACTCAAATGCATGGAAAATAAAATTACATTTAAAAAGTTTTTGTTTTCCTGATAACTGGAGACCCTTTCATATGTTTGCTGATCATTTATGCTTCCTTTTTTTACGACTGTTTACATCCTTTGCTCATTTTTCTATAGAGTTGTTTATATGTTTCTCTAAGACTCCTTTACATATTAGGATTTTAACACTCTTATGGCCGAGCATGCTGTCTTTTCCCCACTTGACATGTTTTTAGTCAAATATAATGTCCATCCAAAATCGTCCCACTCACATAATTATATAAGCATTATCCTAAAATTTATTCAAAATGTGATTTGAATTCACATTAAGTTCCCGACAATACATAGGCGCATTTATGAACTCTCTATTTAGTGAAGGGAACTTTTTGATGCATTGAGACCATTTTACAGCATCAATTAAAGGAAGCTGTGGAATGAGAAAGGATGCTGTTTCTGGTGAACTGCTTTCAGCAACTATGAATTTGTTTTAGAAGGTACATAAAAGTCCTAGAAGTTAGGGTGTTTAATTTATGAATTATGAAACATAGAGTAGGTTTCTAATAATGAAGCAAGTAAACCAAACAAATAATGGTAACAAAAACTTCCCTAATAGATAAGTAGATATTTATAATGGAAAGGGAATAATTAAATTGAACATTAGATGTTAGCCAAAAGTTTTTCATTTTGTTTTTATTTTAACACTGTGGGAAGCCATCATCACAATTGGGAAAATTATATAATAAACACATAAACGTTCTTTGGATGGTAATTTTATATCATTAGAGAAAATTTAGGTTGCAAGTGATAAACCAACTCAAACTTGCTTGAGCAAACAAGGATGTGTGTGTGTGTGTGTGTGTGTGTGTGTGTGTGTGTGTGTGTTTGTCTTGCTTCAGGAATGGCTTGATCCAGGGATCCATATGATATCACTTGGACCTATTCTGTCTCCATCTCTGGGGGTCTCCTTTCATAATGTCTTTGTTGATATTATTCTTGGATTCAAATGACAGTAGAATGTCTGCAAGCAACTACAAGTCTACGTTCTCATAGGTTCAATTTCTGCAGAAATAATATTGGTTTATCTTTCTAGCAACTTCCCCGAACTTACTACTCAAATGGAATCAATGATCATGTGCCCATGTCTGCATCAATCTCTGTGGTTAGAAGTCTATTCACCAGACTTGTTATATGCCTATCCCTAGACGAGTCAGTATGGCAAGTTTGAGATTACAGACTACATCTTTGGGGCTAGAGATGGACACCCCTGGGAACCATTTAGACTGAGGGTGGAGGTGTGGCCTCAAAAAATTTAGTGTATTGTTATGTTTTATTTGAAGAAAAGAGAATGTGAAGTACTGAGCAACTTCAATACAGATGTCCACATGAGGACAATCTTTGCATCCTAATAATCACCTAAGAATTTCACTGTCTATATAGGCTTCCAGGAGAGGAAAACTGTCTAAAAAAGGCCAAGAAGTGACTAGGTAGGTCACCTGAACTCCGAAGACCATAACTCACTTCATACTCCACCACTTATTTCCCTTGCCCAGTCTCTTACATAGATTTGGGAAACTTGGCAGGCAGCTGTAATCCTTTGGTAAGTATAGAGGATCGAGACTAAAAGTGCCGTGGATAATTATTACATAATGATCAGGATGAAGAGCATTTAGCTTCAAGGACGTTTCTATAAAAAGATAGTGGAGGGGGGAGGCTGCGGTTAATATGCAGGTATTAGGAAGCTGCTTCAGATGTTGACTACACAGCAAATGCACCTAGCTCTCTTCTTCTGCTCTAACCTCCCTCCAAATGAGCATACAGGATACCTCAACCCTGAAATGAGGGGAGTAGGGGTACAGAGGAGACATGGGAGACTTGAGCAGACAACAGCAATAAGGTGAAGATTGCAATGAAAAATACATCACAGATAAGAGATTTTATTCTCTCTATATAAATTTTCATCCCTGGAAAAAAATTTCAGGTTTCCTAGCTCTAAATATCAGCAATATTTTTTGAGAGATGGTACCCTCAAGAAATGTTTCCCCTTTGATTTCATCAGCTCTGTAAATTACCTTCGGATACTATTTCTTTCTCCATCCTTCCAATTAAGGAGGCCCTGACAGCTCCAGGAACCTCCTGGGATGTCTATATTTGGCTCTCAGCTGGAATTTCCACTTGCCCTTCAAGATTATGGCAAGCAGACCTCAGACATCTGCCAAAGGGCTTAGGACTCTGATGCTCACATAGGACACACCACTGAGGGGCTGAAGGTGGAAGGCCAGAAGCAGGTGAAGGGGCGCTTCTCCTCACTGGTCCAAAGCCACCCTCCTTCATCCTGGCCCGGGTCACCCCTTATACATAAGGAGGTGGCGACTTGGGAAATACGTGTTGAACTCTGAAAGAACTAAATGGATTATCATCAGTGTCAATCTTGTGTAGCATTCAGTGGACACCTATTGAATAAATGACACAGTCTTTTTAAACAGCTCATAGCCTTTACTTCTCCTGAAGACTTTAGTGTTTATAAGCTTCATGCTGTTCTCTGATTCGGTGCCAAATAATATGCAAGAATATTCTATAACAGGTCGGCTCACCTAGGGCGCATCTGAACTCCAAACCCGCATTTTCACCACTGATCATGACTCCTGGTTTACATGGCAGCAGCTTCACTACATCACCTTTCCTAGAGAATGCAAACATCTTATATTCCATAAAAATGAGGCCATGGTCTAATTGTTACCAGGAGTTTTCTGTGAAGAAGAAGGCAGAGTACATTTCCTTTTTACGAGCTCTGGATGAGTTGTCTGAATGGTGTGGTCATCCTTGATCTACCAGGGGATGGTTTCTGAAAACTCATGGATTCTTTATTACCTAAAATGTCTTTGAAAACTCTCAGAATAGTTTGAAACCAAGCCCTGTGTGGCAGGATTCAGCACTTATAGCCCAAATTTCCTTTAACTGGTGGAAATAATTGGAAAAACATAACTCAAGATTAGGGTTTAGGAAGAAGGAAAAAATGATATCTACCATTTATGATGGAAGGGTTCTCTGTGAATCAGATGTGGCACTGTGCAATTACACAGTTTTTTTTCATTTAATGTACAAAGCAGCTGTGTTAGGTTAACTTATTTTATGTCCATTTTACAAAGGAGGGGAAACCACAACTCATCAAGATGAAACAATTAGAGCCAGAGATAGGATGTAAATCCCAGCCTAAGCAACTTCAAAGGCCTGAATCGTCACAGGACATCAGGCACCTCCTAGGGACCTGAAACTTATTAAAGCCGCAACTAAAACATGCCTTCAAATGGCCAGATAACTCAGAGCATTAACCATAGACAGGGAAAGGGCCAAAGGAGAGAGTTTCAGAACCAAAGTCGGAAGAGTTTGAGAGCAAATGCTTTGCCCACATTAAGAGAATCAAGTCATATTCTGGCTCGTGGCTGTCATGATGAGTACCAGAGTAAAGTTCAGATAAGACTGCATTTCAGCAGGGCGTGTACAGTTCAGAGGTAGAGCACGTGGGCTTAGCATGTGTGAGGCCGTGGGTTCAGTCCCCAGTACCTCCATTACATACACACACATACATAAATAAGCCTAATCACTTCCCCACAAAATAAATAAATAACAAACAAACAAAACCCCTGCATTTCAAAGAAGTGAATGGGGCTGCTTATTCTCCAGATAGGGAAATCCAGTTGCTGTACATTTCCATCTGAGATATTTCAGTTATTGTGTATCCGTGGGACCCAATTCCATGAAACACATTTGCACCATTGCATGAGTATGCCTGATTGTACACATAGCGATTGGAAAGAATAAGGAGATGATGGTCAAACTGGTTGGTCAAGTGGGACAACAGAAGGTTTTGTGGACTTGCTGTCTCTATCATGGCAGTCTTAGCTTCTCAAAACATAAACACCTCAGACGCAGAACAGTCAAGGCGAGACATCCCTGTCAGTATCTAAACCCTCTAGTGACATCAAAGTAACAGAAAATTAATGTGAGTACTAGAATTTCAGACGACATACAGAAAGTACAATACACCATAATCACTTTCATTAATCCTTACAGCTAGCCCAATGGATGTTCAAAAGTTAGATGTCAGAAAAAAAAGATGAAAAACGAATTCATTCCCCTTCCACAACCTTGGTCTTCACAGGCACCAGTCTGTCTGTTCCAGATCAGACAAAATGAAGAGAAACTTGTTCCACTGCCCACTCTAAAAACGGAGCTGAAAATAAAACTACAGAGCCTATGAAAGGGTAAGCAAACTTCATTTGCACCAGCTCAGTGCATATCAGCGCAGAGTTTAGGAAACAGAACTAAATAATAGCTACCATGTATTATGGAGGGGTTCTGGTGACATGTTAGAATCCCCCGGGAGACTAAACAGATCCTGATGCTTACATCACACCCAAGACCAATGACATCAGAATTTCTAGGGATAGGACACAGACATCGGAATTATTTATCTATTTATTTAGCTTCCCAGGTGGTTCCAAAAGGCAGCTGATTTTGACAACCACCACTTTAGGGGAAATGGGTGAAGGAGAGACCTATATCAGACCTTCTTCTGGGGCTGCTTCTCGGCTCCCAGAAAGTTAGCTGAACTTGGCAGTAAGGATCAGTAGCCTTGCCTGAAGTCCCAGGTCAGATCAACTTGAGTTTACCGACTAGATGCCAAAACCATACACCTGACCTCGAGAGGCTTGTACTAAGTTGCCGAATGTGATTCGTAAACACAAATAACATGACCGACAGTGATGAGGGCAGCCACATTTGTGTCCCCAAACAGCAAACCACAGTTGAGATACAGAAGAAAGATGCATTTTTGGGGGAGATGTTCATCAGAAGAGTCATACAAGCCATGTTCGTGGAAGAGATGGTGTCTAGAAAAAGGTGCTCCCAGGGCAGGAACCGGGTAAGAAGCAGGGGGCACGTTTTAGGAAGCGGTGAAGCATGAGTGATGTTGGGACAGTTCGATCAGGTAGCTCAAGAAGATTATTTTTTATCTCTGATGCCCCAACAGCTCTGTGATTCCCAAGATTTGCCTCTAGGATTCTAGTTGCCTGCCAATTACTGTCAGATACCACAATGATCACTTAACACACCTAGTTCCTCAAAAGGCAATGGTTAAAAGCACATTTTTGTAGAGACATCGTGCTGCATGGAACCTGATGAGGTCAACAGAGCTATCCCTCAGGCTTGTCGAAGTCTTTATTAAGCACATAAAAGAGAAATTTCACAGAGCAGAAAGTTCATTTTTAGTTTGTAGATTTATGAAGGGAGCCTGACTGACTGGCGAAAATGTCAATTGCCAGCCTCAGAAATAAGCTGAAACGAGAGGGCGGCCAGCACCTAGGAGGCTGTAACCCACCTGGGAAAGCAGAGCACAGAGCCCACAGCAGAGCGAGAAACTGATAATGACAGCGAATCTGCGGTAAAAGCGAAAGTAATTAATCCTTCCTCAAAATATGCATCAAATTTCACAACTACAATTTCATAGGCTGCCCTTTACAAAAAGATTTTGACAGGCCTGACAGTTATTTGCTCAAAGCCGTATGATGTTTCACAAGCAGAATTCTGAAGTCTAAACTCAACAGTATTTTGGGTAAGGATAGCTTTGTAAGTGCCGTCACCCAAGGGTGTGTACATAAATCACACATCTGAAGGGCCCTGATGATTTCATTCACCACTTGTTGAATGTTCTGGGTTGCTCAGACGCTAGAGATGCTTTTATTCCTGTCCCTGATTACCTGTGTCCAATAAAACAGTGACAACTCATTCATCAGTCTCTAAAATCACTGGACAAGCTGCCACCCACTGGAATCTCCATTAAGCCAGATGACAGAAGAGGGACTGAGACGTAGCCTCATTTTCCACGTCATCCCTGGCTTGAAAGAAGTGCTGAGAATCCCACTGTTTTTCTATTAAACGGGCCCATTGGTGACTGGGGAAATATACCTCTACTGCCAGGAAGCTCGGGGTCTCAGAAAATGTGCAGGAAGGAATCCCCTAAACATCATGGATGTGATTCGTTCTGTTGGCTAAGTGAGGGTCATCTGAGGCCAGGATCCTTGGGTTTGGTCACCATTCTGACACTGGTGGTCTCTGCATGGCCTTGAGTCAGTGGCTTAGCTGTTCTGAGTTTCCTCATCTGTAAGAGTAACAGTGCTTATCCCACAGATTGTCTGGGGCATTCAGTGGATTAATACACATAAAGCAACTGACTCTCTACCAGGAAGAAGGTGCAAGGTAAGCGCCCAGCAAGCATCCACCATCACTGTTTGTAGTTAATTCCTCCCCATGACAGGTCCCCTCCATTGCTCAAAGCATTTCTTTGTAGTGCTGGGGCCTTGGCTTGGAATGTTGGGAATGCTTCCCACGAAATTAAGAAGGAAACTCTTAGAAATATGTATGCTAAATATATATTCATATGTGTATATAACTACATATATACAAATATCTATGTTCATATATATGTACATACAAACATACCTAATATGTATATACATACATACACACAGTCATATCTAATGAATAGGTAAGACTCAAAAAGAAAGAGAAGGCCTTCAGAACAATTCATCAATTTTCCTAATCTAGAAACATTTAGAAAAATGTCACAGCCCTACAGCTGACAATGGTATAATAACTGTATGTGTTGAAAGAAAAGTAGAGAATGTTTGTTAGGGAGACAGAGGAGGATAAGGGCAATGTTAGGGCAGGATGTAAGGAGGGAAGAGAGACTGATTTAGGTAACTTGAAAGGAAAACCATGGCAAGAAATTCTCACAACCGGGAGCTAAGGAAACTTCAAAAACTATTAACCTAATGAGGTTCTGTTTTTATTAAAGATACAGCTGAACAAACATGATAATTTAAGCCCACAGAAATGATTAAAAGGCTGTGGTCATAACTGAGGGTCAGTTGAAAGCCTAATCTAAAGCTCACAGCCTGTATTGGCAATTGGCTGGGGACACATCTCCCCAACTGCTCTGCTTTCTTCAGAAACCCAATATTTACTTTCAAAGCAGATTTATGACCTGGTGCCTATAGCTGAAATGATGCAGGGAACACAGGGCAGTGTTTACAGTCAGCAGCCGCGGGTCTAGTGTATAGATTCCAGCACAGCTGGCAGTGTTGCCCCCGGCTCTCCCAATCTTGGGTCCTCAAGCCTCTCGGCCAATGAGACAACTAGAGAGGCTGTCATATAACCGGGAAGTGACATTCTTCAGATCATGTGCCTGCGGACAGACTTCAGGGCTTTGATGAACATGCATTAGGACCACAATTGCAGACACTGCATCCTAAACCATGGTCCTTTTTCAGAACAGAAGGATGTCTCTCTGAGTACCACTCTTTAACACAGAGAAGTAAGGACTGCCTTCAGTTGAATCTCTGAAGAAAAGGCTGAGTTTTTAGCTCACCTCTGACCTTTCCTAAGTTAGCTACCTAGCCTCTCAGCCCCTCAGACCCCTCATCTGTATAATGGGGTAACAGCACCCATCTGTCAGGGTTGTCGTGAGGATTAGAAACGCCATATCATACATCAGGAACGATTACAGGTGTCCAAGAGATAGTAGCCAAGATTGTTCACCTAAAGGTACATTTCAATTCAGTTGGTGTATAACCATTCTAATCTAAATTATAATGTCCAACATGATATAAACATTTCTAGGAACAAATCAAATAGCTGTTTGGAATGACTAAATTAATTACACTTTCTAGCAAAATTTTATTTGAACAAGAGGTGAGAGGGAGAGGGGGATGGGGAAGATGTTAAATAATAATCTATGATTTGATGAGCACTGGAATCTTCGTTTCTGGATTAGGTTTAGGACATGATGGTACATCATTCTCAGAGAGAGAGTAAGGGAGAAATAGCCATTTGTGTACATTCATTCAGATGTATTCTTTTTTCTGCAAGAAAGAATCTAATCATGAGGAAAAGTTCAAATTGCATGCCTCTAAGGAAAGACTAAACAGCAAGTCCTGGGTACTGTGTTCATGGTCTGACTTCTGTGTGACTTTGGACAAGTCACTGATATCTTCAGGTTGGCGCTAGGAAATTCTTTGCTGTAATTTGGACCTCAGAAAATATCTCTATTCTTTTCTATTAATGCCAGACTCTATAAACAGTATCCCTAGCCCAAAATATCTAGGAAGAAAAGTGTTTTTCTGAGTTAGTATGAGAGATGAAAACACTTTAAATGTGGCTTTAAGAAGTTATGAAACTCCACATTTTAATTATACTTTATACTCAGTTGTCTGGGAGAGGTGAAATGGAAATGCAGAGAATACGATGCTAAACAATTCTATAGTCTGAACAGTGATCACTTTTCCCAGGAATTCACATTCCGTTCCTTACCTATAAGCCCCAGCCCCTATTCTTGTGAAAGCCAAATGGAGGAGCCCTGAATGCCACTGCCCCCACTTCTGAGAACCAAAGGCAAGCGTGATAAGAGGTGACATTCTTCATTAGTCATTATTTTTGCTCGATTCATTTTTAACGTCTTGAACGTAAGAGAGGGGACATGGAGAATAGAGACTGTCCAGCTTAGGATGGATGACATCACAAGAATCCCATCACATAGCCTGGTGTCCTTTACAAAGAGCAAGCACTTCAAAATACGGTTTTCTCTTTGGCTATACTGGCAGAGCCAGGAAGCAAACTTGCCTTTTTGTTTGTTATCTGTCATGGTTCTGCCACTTTTTACCGTCAGCATCTACCTCTTAGGGTCTTCCTGTCATCTCCTAATTTTCTGCAGTCTGAGAAACTTTTGTCAGAATTGTTTTTAAAATAAGAGTGATCAGGCCTGAGTGACGGCGGGGAGGGGGGCACTTATGAAACTCATTACAGGGGCTGGGCATATATATGAAGAGCATTTTTAAAGGCATTTTCAGTTTCCTGGAGTTGAGTAGAGAAAGTCACCTGGTAAGTGAATCCTAATCAGCGAGTGGAAGGGGCAGGTTATTTCACTGCCCAGCTGGTGAACGACAGCCCACAGAGAAGCTCAGACAGACGGACACCTCATTTGGAGCCTACGATGCACCTCCACCAACTTCCAAACAGTCAGACACAACTTCCAAACAGTCAGACACAACTTCCCTCCCCAGGGTTGCGATGGGCCAGGCCATCCTCACCGATCCTATACGCCACTGCCCAGTCCTCTTCCACAGCAGGACGAGGAGCTTCCCTGTCCTCTGCAGCGCACTTGAGGAAGCCCTGATTGGATCAGCCAAGCTCCGAGCTGCACGGAGCGGTTTGTTTACCGGTGGGGGCAGCGACAGGCAGACCACAGTGGCCCCCTCGGTCAGTCTAAGGGGGTGAGTTGAAAGATTCGGCTGTCAGACCAGCCTGAGGCCTCATTTTTCTTCCCTGCCACGTAGGGTGCCCCCGGCTGCAGCCAACATTTGATTGTGATTAATTTGTCAGGGATGGCTGTACAATGGAAATGGAGAAATGGATTGCCAATTACAGCCGGTCTTCTCTGACTGCTTGGCAGGCGAGGGCCTCTCTGCGGGGCTGACAGCCCTAGAGCACACTGGACTTAGCCTGGGAGGGAAGGAACCCATTCTCAAGTGTCTTTTAAAGATGAGGAAGGGATCAAGGTGACTCATTTTTTTGTTTACCCCCCCACCAGGAGACTTGCTGATGTGTGTCCTGGCCTTCTTGACAAGCACCACAGGAGGGAAAGCCACTCTGAGGTTCGCTTTTCATTCCGTCGATTTCAAATAGTTTGTACTTCTGATTTAGGTCTTAACAGCACAAATGAAAGGTATGAGAGAGTTCATCCCATACTTCACGTTGAAGAAACCCAAAGGGGAGCGTGTCCCTGACTCCCTCGGAGAAGTTTAAAACATGCTGATGGCAGGCGGGTGTATGCATGCCATCTTTTTTTCCCCTTTTATTTGCAAAAAACAATGCACGATTGCACATGAATAGTTATCACAAAATAACTTGTGTCACTTATCCTCCATGGGAGAGATGAACTTTTGGAATTTTAACAATATCCCAAAGGAAGAGATCAATAAATGAGGACATGTATTCAGCTGACAAGCCCTGTGCATCTCATAATCAGATTTGCTTTCAGATGGTGAATGAGACGGACGCAATTACATTTTGCACTTGGAGAAAATCATCGCCAAACTGACCCTGATACAATTCTAAGAATTTTCACTACCTCAGAAACACATGCGCTACAGCTCTGGAAGGGCTGCACTATTTTTTTTTAATTGAAGCACAATCAGTTACAATGTGTCCATTTATATTGTACAGCACAATGTCCCAGTCATGCATATACACACATGTATTCGTTTTCATACTCTTTTTCATTAAAAGTTATTACAAGCAATTGAATATAGTTCCTTGCGCTATACAGAAGAAAATTTTTAATCTATTTTTATATATAGTGGCTAACATTTGCACATCTCAGACACTATTAATTTATTCTCACATTATGTGATTTGTTCATTTGTGGGGGCAGGAGAAATAGTTCTTTTTTAGTGGAAAAATCTCATTGCTATTATCTTATAAAGAATAGATGAAAAAAATGAACACAATTATTCAGTAACAGGAAGAATAAAATTCCCCTAGTGGCTATATTAAAACTGACATATAGATACATCATGTTCTCTCACAACCACACACAAGAACACACACACACATAATAGATGATGTGTTTTCTATTATACATATATATGTACGTGTACATTGAGAAAATGTATCATACAGGCTATATAGTTATAAACAATAAGTAATAATAGAAAAGGGTTTTCTTGCAATTATTGGATCTAAAGAAATTTAAAAGCTAGGGCTTATTTGTAAAAGAAATGGACAATAATTAATTAGATGCTTGTTTAAACTTATGTATATCTCCAAATTCTGTTTGTAAGTAATTCATGTTTTAATTCAAACCAGTATGCATATGTACGTACAAAATTGTAGTTATACTTTTTCATAGGAAAATATATACTACTTCTCATTTGGTAGCTTAAGAATTTAAAGGCTTTACTATATGTATATGCATATACATATATTTGCACACATGTACATCTGTATGCATACACATGTGATATATAGTGCATGTGCATATGATATACACTACATGTGTATGCATATATAAGCAAATATACTATGTATCATGTGTACATGCATGCATGTATGTGTATATATGTGTGATATGTAGGTATGTACACAAACATATATACAAATGGATGGTTCAACATGCATATGTTTGTGTGTTTAAAACATGACTAGCTCACCAGAAGAAAATCTGGGAAAACTTTTAAAAACAATCTTGAAGTGGGAAGGCCTTCCTAATTTGGAAACCATGAAGAAAAAGATGGATAAATTTCATTACATGTATAGGTTTATATATTCAGTGAACATTTCTCTCTGTTTTTTGGAAAATGCGTAAGAAACGCAACAGTGGGTCCTCTCCAGAAGCACACTGGCAGTTTTAGGTGGGAAGAGTTTTTTTTAAACTTTATGACCTTTTGTACCGTTTTACTGTATTTTTTTTTGCCATGTACCTTTATTACTTTAGTGATACAAGCACAACTTATAAAATTGTCCCTCAATCTTCTATTCTCCTCAGTAACATTTGTGCCATGTAAGTGTTCAGATGCTCTAGCCATATTTTTTTAACTCATCCTCTAAAGGCTGGACTGGTGATCATGGACCCTCCTGTCAGTTATCAGCCAAAGCAAAGCGGGGGTCTGTGTGAGTCATTCCAGTGTCATAGGTATTCATTTGGCTTGCCCCATACTAGACATTGAGGGGACAGGGCTATCACACGGTCCCAACGCACTGGCAACTCAAGTCTTGATGCTGGGGGACTGTCGTGTTTGGGAGTGCAGATGGAAAATGAGTAAGCCCATGTGATGGCTGGCTTTGCAGACAAATCCTAAAAGACAACGCCCTGTCTCTGGGCAGTTTGCTCACTGCTCTGAGTCATCCTACAGCCTTAGGGACAGTCCTCTAAGAGGAAAGATGACCATTTGCAGAACAGTCCCCAACGATAACTGCAAGAAGGAGCAACGCAAACACCAAACCCTAGTTCTCTTTCATAAGGAAAAAAAAAAACACTTATTTTGTTGCATGTACTATAAAGAAGGAAAAAATCCCTAGAATGAAATATAAAGACTATAAATTATTGTGTTGTCCGTGTTCAAAACTTGTGTTTCTTGTTTGATTATTTGGAACGTATAATTTATATTCTCAATGAGAAAATACTATGCATTTTAATTCTATTGTCTGGACAAGCCCAAACATGATTTAATTGATAATGAATATAGATCACAAATCATCTTTTTCTTACAGGAAAATGCATGCATTCATTTGACGAGAATTTACTCTCTAACATTTGTCAGACACTGTGCTGGGAGCTGGGGATGTAGGAATGAGCAAACCCAGACACTAACACTGATAAAATAATAACTCCAGGAAACATGTACTTCAGCGGTAATGAAGGTGGTGAAGGAGAGCACGCAGTGCCATGAGCACTGGTAATAAGAAAGTCTGGTCTGATCAGGGAGGTGAGGGAGCGCACCCCTCCAGAGACCATGCTTGTGGTGGTTCGCCTGCTGAAGACAGGGGAGTAGGGGTTCTCAGACGCAGGGCACAAACAGCAGAGTGGAGGCCTGGTGGGAAGTACTGAGATGTGGCTGGTGGGGCTGGGTGTGGAGATCAAGGCAAGCCCAGGAGAGGGCTCCCAGACTATGTTGACAGTTCAGTTTTCATCCCAAGAAAATGTTCTTAGAGTTCTGGATTGAGTTCCCAGAAACGCTTCTCTGCTCTCCTCCCTTCTACCCCCAAGCAGCTGGGATGGTAATTCTGCACCCCTAACCATCAGTGGTGAGTTCCAATCCTGCTGCAGGGCATTCCAAGGAAAAGGGTGGGAGCAGGAGGTGGCAGAATAGGAATGCTGGGAACTGGAGGGAGAATGAGGTTGTAGCTTCCTATTAAGGAAAATCCTTGAGCTTTTTAAATTTCTGGCTATATTGAGATATAATTGACATACAGCATTTTCTAAGTTTAAGGTATAGTGTTTTATATATGTAGGTATTCCAAAATGCTTACCACAACAAGTTTAGTTAACACATCTATCCCTTCACATAATTACAATTGTGTGTGTGGGGGGGTGAGGACTTTTATATATACAATACAGTATTGCTACCTGTAGTCTCCATGCTATTATTATATCTCCAGAATTTATTCACAATTTAACTGGTAATTTGTACCCTTTGACCACTTTCATCCATTTTCCTAACCCACCAACCTTTTCCCCTGGCAAAAACTAATCTATTCCCTGTTTTGATGAGTTTGGGTTTTTTTCAAGATTCCACATATAAGTGAGATCACACAGTATTATCTTCCTCTGTCTGACTTATTTTAGTTACCATATCCTCAAGGTTTATCCATGTTGAAAGAAATGGCAGGATTTCCCTCTTTTTATGGCTGAATAACATTCCATTATATATAGATGTGTGTGTGTGTGTGTGTATGTCTATACACATACATATATAAATTTTCTTTATCAGGTCATCCATCAATGGACACTTAGATCGTTCCCATCTCTTGGCAATTGTAAACAATCCCACAATGAACATAGAGGCACTTCTATCTCTTTGAGATAGTAATTTCATTTCCTTCAGATATAGACTCAGAAGTGGAATTGCTCGATCATATGGTAGCTCTATTCTTAATGTTTTGAGGAACCGCCATACTATTTTCCTCCATGGCTGCACTAATTTCCATTCCATCAACAGTGTACCAGGGTCCCCTTTTCTCCACATCCTCACCAACGCTTGCTATTTCTTGCCCTTTTGATAATAGTCATTCTAGATGTGTGAGGTGAATTTCACTGTGGTTTTGATTTGTTTCCCTGATGATTAGTGTTACTGAGTACCTCTTCATGTACCTCTTGGCCATTTGAAAATCTTCTTTGGAAAACTGTCCATTCAGGTCCTTGCCCATTTTAATTGAACTATTTGGTGTTTTTTTTTTTCTGAGTTGTATGAGTTCCTTGTACATCTTGAATATTAATTGGTAATCAGATGTGCAGTTTACAAATAATTTCACCCATTGCATAGGTTGTTTTTTTCCTTTTGTTGGTTGTTTCTTTTGCTGCACAGAAGACTTTTAGGTTGACATGGTCCCACTTGTTTAGTTTTCCTTTTGTTGCTTGTGTTTTGGGTGTCATACCCATAAAATCATTGCCAAGACCAATGTTAAGGAGTTTTTTTTCCTGTTCTTTTCTAGGTGTTTTATGGTTTCCAGTTTTACATGAAAGCCTTTAATCCATTAAGGGTTCAGATTTTTTGTGTGTGGTACAAGATAGGGGTCCAGTTTCATTCTTTTGCATATGAATATTCAGTTTTTCCATACCATTTATCTAAAAGATTACCTTTTCTCCATTGAGTATTTTTGGCTCCACTGTGAAATACAAGTTGACTGTATATACATGGGTTTATTTCCAGGCTTTCAATTCTGTTCCGTTGATCTATGTATGTTTTTATGCCAGTATCATACTGTTTCAACTACTATAGCTTTGTAATATAGTTTGAAATCAGGAAGCGTGACAATCCCAGCTTTGTTTTCTTTCTCAAGATTGCTTTGGCTATTCAGAACCTTCTATGATTCCATACAAATTTTAGGGGTTTTTCTTCTTTCTCTGTAAAAACAAAATTGCCATTGGCATCTTGACAGGCATTGCACTGAATCTATAGAGCATTTTGGGTATTACGGACATTTTAACAATATTAATTCTTCCAATCAATAAACATGGGATATCTTACCATTTATTTGTGTCTTATTCAATTTCTTTAAAGAATGTCTTACAGTATTCAGTGTACAGATATTTCACTCCCTTGGTTACATTTATTCCTAAATTTTCTATGTTTTTGATGTTATTGTAAGTGAGACTATTTTCTTTATTTCTTTTTTCATATAATTTGTTGTTAGTGGACAGAAACATAACATATATATATATATATATATATATATATATATATATATATATATATATAATTATACTGTATCTTGAAACTTTACTAAATTCATTTATTAGTTCTAACAGTTGGGGTAAGTGTGTAGCCTTTAGGGTTTTTCTAACATAAGATTATGTCGTCTGCAAACAGACTGTTTCACTTCTTCTTTTCTAACTTAGATGCCTTTTATTTCTTTTTCTTGCCTGACTGCTCTGGCTAGGACTTCTGCTATAATGCTGAATATGAGGAGTGAGAGTGGGCACTCTTGTCTTGTTCTTGATTTTAGAGGGAAATCTTTCCAACTTTCACTATTAAGTATGATGTTAGCTATGGGATTATCATATGGTCTTTATTACGTTGAAATGTGTTCCTTCTGTACCCTATTGACTTAGTTTTTATTGTGAAGGAACATTGAGTTTTATCAAATGATTTTTCTGTATCATTTGAGATGATTATGTGACTTTTACCTTTCATTCTATTAATGTGATGTATTACATTTGCTGATTTGCATATGTTGAGCTATCCTTGCATCCTAGGGATGGATCCCACTAGATCATGTTATTCGGTCCTTTTAATGTGCTTTTAACTCAGTTTGCTAGTATTTTGTTGATAATTTTTACACTCATATTCAACAGGGACATTGGCCTGTAGTTTTCCTTTCTTGTAGCATACTTACCTGGCTTTAGTATCAAGGTAATTCTGGCCTTGTGAAATTAGTTTGGAAGTGCTCCTCTACAATTTTTTATGAGAGTTTGAGAACACTTGAAGTTAACTCTTTAAATGTTTGGTAGAATTCACTAGTGAGACCTGCTGGTTGAGGGCTGCATCCTGGATCTTTCTTTATCCTTTATGTATGCATTTATCATTAAAAACTTCATTCTTCAATGTGCTTTTGCTGTATTCTTCAAGTTTTGGTATGTTGTCTTTGCACTTTAATTTGTCTCAAAATATTTTATTTTCCTTCTGACTTTTTTATTTGATCCATTGGTTGTTCATGAGGGTGTAGGTTAATTTCCATGTATTTGTAAAAAATTCCAGCTTTCCTCCTGTTATCAATTTCTAGTTTCATGCCATTGTGGTCAGAAAAGACATTTGATATAATTTCTATCTTCTTGAATTTTTGAGACTTGTATCACGGTATTACATGTGATCTACTCTAGAAAATGTTCTGTGTGCACCAGAGAAGAATGTGTGTTCTGCTGCTGTTGGATAGAATGTTCTGTCTTTTAAGTCCATTGGTCTCTAGTGTCCTGCAAATATCCTCGAGTTTCACACAGTCCTAGACCCATCTCTGCTCACCTCCTTTGTTTTCTTTGAATGCCATGAAGGAGAGAGGCACTATGTCCTACCATCCATCACTTCCCCCCCAGGTCCTTTCCCATCTCACCCCACTGCAGGATGCACAACAGTTTCAATACTTTTACTCCCTTTTCTAATTCTTCAAGTAAGTCCACAGTTTCCTGGGTTTCCTGATGACTGCTGCCATTGGAGGGAAGGAAAATCCACTGAGATATTAAAGGTCAGATTCAGTTTGTCCAGCATGGAAGCATCATTGGTTGCCGAACTTCTGTCTTAGAAGGGAAGCTGTATAGAGATGGTGATGGCCTGTGGTAGAAAGTGCTATGAGGCCTAGGGAAGTGAGCAAGGGAGCCCTGGGACTGGATAAGAGCCTGGCAGGAAAACAATTAGGGGAACTTCCACCTTCTCACCTCCCACAGCTCTGACACTTTGGCCCCATTTAAGATGGGCATTGTCTCAAGTGAGAATGAACGTGTGAAGTGGAAGCAGTTGGTAGTGAAAGGACAAGAGCAAAGAATACTGAGCAGAAAGAACAGAGAGGCAAAGGATGTTTTCAGGCACAGACTGGTCTGCATATCCCAGCTAGTCCTCTATTCAGGCTCCTGCCTGGGAATGGCTGCTCTGCCATGAAACTGCCAGCACACTTGCTCCAGCTTCTTGGAATTTCCACTTCTTCTTGTTGCTCTTCCTCACCATCTCCTCAAGCTAACCATATTTTCTATTTCTTACCTCACCCAACAGCTGGACAGGTGGTTAGGAGTGAGGTCTATTGGTAGAAAAGCTAGTCTAGAGTATCTCCTATACACGTGCATGTCCACATGCATACATGCTCACACACACACACACACACACACACACACTACTCTTAGGTTCCAATATGCTTTCAACATGTGCAGAAATCTAAAAAAAAGCATTTCAAGTCAAGTATTTTTACATTTCCCAGATCCCTTGATGCATGTGACTGTTTTACCCTAGCAATGAGGCGTATTTTCATTGTTTTATGAGGGATGGAAAAAGCTGATGAGTCCTCGTTTCCTTTATACACAACATGGGAAAACAGCACGCTGAGCACTTCTCTTTCTTTTTCACTGCAGAGGAAGGGATAAAACATTCGCAAAGTTGAAAAAAAAATTGAGAGGCAATAATTTAGGATGCTAACCTTTCCCCAGAGCAATGCCAGCGGATCCTTCCAGCTTGCTAAGGATTTCGGAATTTGTGGAAGCTTGGAGCCCCTGAGCTGCTGGTGATCACTTTCACAGGTTCCTGTAATTATATGCAAGGGCTGGCATTTGTAAGGTTGGTTGAATGCCTGGCTTAAACTGGGGCATTGGCGGTTTGCCACAGGAACCATAAACCACAGAATGGTCACCTTCCTGAGGGTTAATTTTGCAAGAAGATTTATTGGAAGATGGCTGTAAAATTACTTAACAGGTAAGTAACACAGAGCTTTTGTTTAAAGAAATCAATTACAATAAATATAATTATTCTCACTTGCATATACTCTGCCCCGGTACCTCAAGGATACAGATGCGTCAGATTTTACCTTTAAAGGGGATTTGGTGATAAAGTGGAAGAAGCAGCAATATGCTACAAAGAGAGATGAACGTGCAAGTACTTTCTATATTAACTGAGTCTTCACAAGTTACTGATGGCGAACCCAATGGCCTGGGGTGGGGTGATTACTATTAACAGGATTTGGCTAGAAAGAAAGTTTGGGGCGAAGAAAAGGCAGGGGTGGGAGCAGGACCCTAGAGGAAGTATGAGCGTCGTGACCCTTATTGGGATCTTTGGGACTTACTTCTGAAAGAGCCTCACTTCAACTTTTCTCCTTTTCTTCTAATAGTGGAAGGTACACATTAATATTCCTACCTAATATATGAGGTTGAATTGAACTGAAGTTCAAATAAGAGATCAGGGATTGGATCATCCTGGATTGTAATCTCATTTCCTTCTAATTCCCAAAGCCTTACCCTTGCTTCTCTGCCCTGCGCGTGGAACGGGCATCTGATCACAGTTCTCACATGAACTAGTTGGGTGCGACTATGCAAGCCACTCAGTCACTCTGGGTCTCATTTTTCCCAGCCAGAAAAATAAGGAGCTAAGACAAGCATGATATCCAGAATGGCTTCCAGCCCCAAGAAACTATGATCTTGGAAATGAAAAGATGTACAAAGTTTCTGGGTGCTTTTGGCAACACAAAGCAAGCACTGACTGGCCTTTTTCCCTCTTGAAGTCAAATGGCAGGATTACTGTTACCTATTCCTCAAGGTTTCCTCGGAGGAAACATTAGAACGCTATCTTACAGAACCACAGTTTGGTTCTGTCTATAAGAAGGCAGAACTTCACTTTAAAGAACACAACTAATTACAATTATTTTGCCCCTCTTATCACTGAAAGCTTTTATTTATGTACAGACAAAACAAAATTTTTACATTCTTAGGGCTTAGATAAACTGTTGTGAGCTTGGGATTGATGGAGCAAGTTGACTGACTTTTTAATCAGGAGGCTACAGTGGTGATGGCGAATTGTGATACAGAAAGTGTGCCACGATGTGATCAACTGGCTGCATTTCCATGTAACTGAGCTCACAAGGCTTAACCACGGGACTCAGAGGTGACTGAGAGGTGACCACTGGCTTTCAGAGAAGCAGCACGAGCAATCCAACAGAAAGCAAGGTGGTTCTGATGGCATCTGCTGCCTGCTGACTGGTGGCATTCAGAGCCTAAGTGAAGCCTTAGCAAATTACTTTTTCAAAAAGTAAAATTCAATCAGTAAAAACAGTAAATTACTTATTCAATAGTGTAGATACTCTTCTACAATCCAGGTGATAGAAGTCAATAACACACTCAAAGATCCTCTCCTCAAGAAACTCAGACTCTAGTGGGAGAGCAATAATGACAACAATGACAGCAAAAATTAAATGACCATTAACAATAATAGTAATAATAATTGGTTAATGGTTATCTTTATGTATCTGTTACCATGATGAGCACTTCAATGTATTATCTAATTTAATCTTACAACAACCCCACGATATAGGCATTGTTATCCCATTTGACAATTGAAGTTACTGAGTAAGTTAGAGAGAGTAACTTGCCTGAGGACACACAGCTAATGAGAGACAAGACTCAGAATTTGAACATAGACCTATGAGAGCCTTAAAACCCACGCCCACAGTCACTTCGAAACATGCCTTCCTACTTTATATTCCGGGGTACTCTAAGAGTACTTCGATGCAGTGGTACTCAAAGAATAATCACACAAAGTGATACAGACAGTGCTACAAGGAACCTGCATTACCATCCAGGCAAGCAGGACGCCAGAATCATGAAGCAAAGGTAGCCTTTGAAGAGGTTTGAGAGAAATTGAGCAGACAAAGAATGGAAATGTTTCAGAGAGACTAAAATTTCACTAAAGTACACCACTGTATCACAGTTATAATTTGTACATTTAGAGATGTAATTATACCTAAATTAATGGCATATAAACATTATTCATAATAGCCAAAAAGTAGTAACAATTCAAATATCCATCAGCTGATAAATGGATAAAGAAATGTGGTATATCCATACAACAGAATATTAATAAGAAGGAATAAATGATTGATGATACATGCTACAACATGGGTGGAATCTGAAAATATGCTAAGTGAAAGATGCTAATCAGAAAAAAAACCCACACATTTTATGATTCCATTTACATGAAATATCCACAACAGGCAAATTTATAGATACCAAGAATAGATTATCATTTGCCTAAAGAAGAGGAAGAGGGGCTGAGGAGCAGCAGCTAATGTGAGGTTTCTTTGGGGATGATGAACGTTTTTTAAAATTAGATTATGAAGATGGTTGCACAGCTGTGTGAATCTACTAAAATCATTTTAAAAGGGAAGTTTTTATATATGTGAATTCTATTTTAATAAAAATGCTTAAAATTAATTGATCATAAAATATAGGATTCTGTTATTACTCACAAACTCTTCTGTTATCGTCTTAAAATCTAAGTGAAACCATTCACTCCAGTAAGTGAAAAAATAGAAACCCAGGTGTGATAGATTTCAGTGATTATTGAGTCCAGAGTTTGGTCTCTTGAGCCTTCCTTACCACTGGAGATCTACTTGTATGTATGTATGTATGTATGTATGTATGTATGTATGTATGTATGTATTTACAACACCATTTTTTTTAAGAGCAGTTTTAGGTTTACAACCAAAACTGCGAGGAAGGATATTTCTCATATACCCCCCACCCCCGCGCATGTGCAGCCTCCCCCATTATCAACATAAGGCATTCGAGGGGTACATTTGTTATCAAAGATGAACTTACACTGACACATCATATTCATGCAAAGTCCATAGTTTACCTTACGGTTCTCTCTTCACATTGTATATTCTATGGGTTTGGGCGAAAATATGATAACATACAACCATCATTATAATATCACCCAGGGTATTTCACTGCCCTAAAAATCCTCTGTGGTCTGCCTACTCATCTCTCCTTGATCCCAAATCCTGACAAACACTAATCTTTTCCATTGTCCCTATATTTTTTTTTCCTTTTCCAGAAAGTCACAGTTGGAATCATACCATGTGTAGTCTTTTCAGACTAGCTTCTTTCACTTAGTAATATGAATTTAAGGTTCTTCTATGTCATTTCATGATTTGATAGCTCATTCCTTTTTAGCACTCAATGATATTCCACTGTCTGTGGGTACTACATTTTATCCATTCACCAACTCAAAGACATCTTGGTTGCTTCCAACCTTTGGCATTTATGAACAAAGTTGCTATAAACGTCTATGTGCAGGTTTTTGTGTGGACATAAATTTCCACCACCTTTGGGTAAACACCAAAGAGCACAATTGCTGGACCATATGTTAAGACTATGCTCAGTTTTGTAAGAAGCTGCTAAACTGACTTCTAGAGCGGCTGTATCATTTTGTATTCCCACCAGCAATGAATGAGAGTTTCTATTGCTCCAAATCCTCACCAGTATTTGGTGTTATTGGGTTCTGGATTGTGGCCATTCTAATAGGCAAGCAATAGTGTTTCATTGTTATGAGTTTTCATTTGTATTTCCCTGATGACATATGATGTGGAGCATCTTTTCATATGCTTATTTTCCATCTCCATGTCTTCTTTTTTGAGGTATTGTTTAAGGTTTTTGACTTATGTTTTCATTAGGTTGTTCATTTTTTCAATTGTTGAGTTTTAAAAGTTCTTTGTATATTTTGGATAACAGTCCATTATCAGATGTGTCTTTTGGAAATATTTTTTCCTATTCCTTCTAATTCTCTTGACATTGTCATTCATCAAGCATAAATTTTATGTTTTAACAAAATCCAACTAATCAATTATTTCTTTCTGGATCATCTCTTTGGTGAAATATTTAAGAAGGCATCACTGTACCTAAGATTATATTAGTTTTCATTTATGTTATCTTTCAGGAGTTTTATAGATTCATAGTTCATATTTAGGTCTGTGATCCATTTTGACTTAATTTTTGTGAAGAGGGTAAGGTCTGTCTCTAGATTAACTTTTTGCATGTGGATGTCCAGTTCTAGCACCATTTGCTGAAGAGACTATCTTTGCTTCATTGTATTACTTTTACTTCTTTATCAAAGATCATTTGGTTGCACTTACATGGGTCTATTTCTAGGGTCTCTATTCTGTTCTGTTGATCTATTTGTCTATTTTTTCACCTATACCACACTGTCTTGATTACCTTGGCTTTATAATAATTATTGAAATTGGGTCTTCCAACTTTGTCCTTTTACTTCAGTATTGTGTTGGCTGGTCTAAGTCTTTTGCCTCTCCATATAAACTTTAGACTCATTTTCTCAATATCCATAAAATAACTTTCTAGGATTTAAATTAGGATTACATTGAATCTCTAAATCAAGTTGGGGAGAAGTGATATCTTGACAATATTGAGTGTTCCTATCCATGAACATGGAATATCTCTCCATTTATTTATGTATATTAATTGAATTTATGTATTAGCCTTTATCCTGCAACCTTGCTGTAATTGCTTATTAGTTCCAGGAAGATTTTTGTCAGTTGTTTTGCTTTCTACAAAGACAACCATGCTGTCTCCAAATAAAGACAGTTTTATGTCTTCCTTCCCAATCCATATTATTTCCTTTTCTTGACTTGGTGTGTTAACAAGGACTTCCAGTATGATGTTGAAAAGGAGTGGAAAGACGGGATATCCTTGACTTGCAACTGATCTTAGTGGGCAAGTTTTGAGTTTCTCACTCACAGACTTCTAAGGCAGACTTCTAACAAACTTAACTGATTTTTAAATGTTTAACCTGGCTTGCACACCTAGGATAAGTCCCACTCAGTTATGGCATATAATTCTTTGTATCCTTCTCTGAATTTGATTTGCTAATATTTTGTTGAGGACCTATTTATTTTGTAGTTGTTAATTAAACAAATATTTGTTAAGACTTACTCTGTATCCAGCTCTGTGCTAGGTGCTGGTTAGAGCTTAGAGCCCCATTTCCTAAGCTAAGTCCCAACAGAGTGAAAGCCTTGAGTAAAGAGAAAATAAGTTTTATCAAAAATGGAATTGCTTAGGAAGATCTGGGAATGCTTAGGTGAACTTAAATGAATTTAAATTATTTTAAAATAAATTCAGCATAATGAATTATAGAGGTGAGGTAATTTCATGCTGATTTTATTAATTTCGATTCAATTTTAGATCACTTGTGGGAAATTCTCCCTGTTGATCATGTTTAAAAAGAGATCCAAGGTGTAAGAAACTATTTTATTCAGTTGTAAAGATTCTAAGGAAACTCTTCACCTGTTCAGGATGCTTGGTCCCTATTCATATTATCATTCTTATCTCCCTCAAAATCCACCCTCCTATGATCAGACTCTTCCCTAAACTCACATTTCTCTAAGTTTTTTTGGTACACAGGATGTTGATCTACATCTGTTCAAGATCCTTGATTTGTTTACGGATGAATGTAGCCTCAGGGGCTTAAGGTGTTACAGAAAAAAAAAATTGCAATTGGTTCCTCCAAGGATTTCAATGGAAATGGGCTAGAATTAAGAATATAATAAATGATACAATCATTTAGTCATTCTCAATATTTTGGTTTTAGTTTCCGCTGATGTCTCTGCAAATTGTGCCAGAAGTATAGTACAAAAAATGTAAACACAATTGATGCAAGATCTAAAAGTCTGTCTAATAATAGGTCACTGTACAGATGCTTTAAGAATTTCATACTTTCAAGTTTTTCAGGATTCAGAATTATAAACGCATTTTAACAAAGTAGGTACTATCAAAATCACCAAGTAGTCTTGCAAAATAAGGACTATTATTACTTAAAAATATTTACTGATTCTGAGTAGAATCAAACTGCTCCAGAACTAAATTACCTATGAGGGACCTGTTTGATTTAATTTGCTTTTCTTTTCCCCTTGAGCTATGATATCTAGAAGTTCATCATAATTCAATGTCCTCTTCCTGCCACATAACAGAATTGTAGTCAAATACATGGAATTCAAGCTACACTAAAATTCCAATCTCTTTTGCAGTTAGGTTGGTCATGAAGCCAGCTATTCTCTGTGAAAGGTAGATGGAAGTGACAAGTGCTACTTTGAGTCCAGGGACCATAGGGGGAGGGGGTTGCCCATCCTATGTGTTTCTTTGGCTAGAACCAGGAAAGGTAACTATGTGTGAATGATGCTTTAAGAAACGCAGAGAAACTACTTGACATTGTGGTAGATTAATTGCTCCTTGAATGACAGAGTGGAACAAATCCTTCCAAAGCAGAATGCTCACTTCAGAACTGTTAGCACTGAGGGAAATCAACATCTATATTCACTAAGCCTCTCTATTTTGGAGTCTCTTTGTTACAGCAGCTTAGCTCTACCCTAACTAATATGGTCTCTTTCAAATGCATTTCAAGATGTTTTTTTAAAACTAGAATCATTGACTAAAAAGGATTTGACATGAAAATCACTGTCCTAAAGAGGTAAACGTCCTTGACTTCTCTAAGAACCGTCAGAATTATTTCTAAAGAGAGCTGAGCTATATTTATTTAAAGTCACCCTTTAGATATGAGTATGTATAAAGAGCGAAAAAAAAAGGAAAAGAAATGTCATTCAAGACTGGATGAGAAAAATGGGCAACTGCATGGAAATTATTTCACTTATCAAATGGAGAGTACTGTCAATTCTTAGACACCATCAAACAATTCTTTAAGGACAGCGTCTTGCTAGTGTTCTTATTTTTCAACATGGCTGAAAGATACTCCCAGGGTTACTGCTAAATGGATAGGCTCTGTAATTTACTGAAGTGGTTTTCCTATCTCCCTAAAAGGCTTACTTACTTACTGTTTTAATACATCTTCTATAAAAAAAAAGCCATTTTTAAAAAATGCAGCATAACAATAAGTGGCAGCCTCTGAGGAAGTTGGAAGGGTTAGACTTCACTTGTTTCCATTTAGTCATAAGACAAATTTTTACCCTGACACAGTTGCAAGGAGGTAGACATTCAGATCTCAGAAACAGTAACAAAGTTGTAATCTTTATTACTTTTTGAAACATTTAATCTTTTAATTAAGTCCTAAAATTGTTCAATCTGAACAGAACACAAGGGGAAATGACACTGGCTTCTGGAGGTTTCCAGGGTTTTTGTTCCTCTTGGCAGACCCCCTAGAGGAAGCCTGCTGATGGGTTTCACTGTCATTCTTATGTAAGTTAAATTAGCTTATCTTGTTGCTGGACACTGGAGACTATTTTCCAGTGCAAAGGTAGTACATTTGATTTCTTAGCTTGGTGTCTTTTTATTATTAAAGATACATGCATCTTAGAGAGACTAAGAGGGGAGTTTGTACCACACTTTGCGGGATGAATGTATATACGTGTATATGTGTGACTGAATTTGCTAAAACTGTCTGTTCAAATGATAAGCACTCAGAGGATTAGAAACAATTTAAAAGCTAGAATTCTGTTCTCTGTAAAACTCCTTCTTCAGTGCTTCATAAGGATCAGCTCATAAAATAATATTCAAATGTGATATAATTAAGATGATGGGTTTAGCCCCAGGACTGCAAATTCCCAAAAGGAAGTAACTTACACTGATTCTAAGGTCATTTCACTTTGAGGGCCAGCAATTAACTCAAGGATTGTCAAGAACAATAACACTTCCTATGGTGGGCATACTATGAGCAGGACAAAAAACATAGGATGTCATAGAAGAGAATTTATGAGCGAGAACAGTCGTCATTAGACCACCTGAAAGGAAGTTTTCAAAGCAAATGGAAATATCAAAGGGAAGAGAAGAAGGCCAGATGGAGGAGGGGAGCTGTCACGGGGCTGAAAGGGACGAGCACACATTTTTGTCAATTTTGCTCTGGTTTCCAAATGTATTACACAAGATAACTCTTCCAGCAAGCCCAGAATTGCACAGCAGTGGTTGTCACACCCTCTGAGATCTGTCTGCATTTAAAGCTGACAGAGGGCTCGCCTTTAGCATTGCCGTTGGAGAATGTCCTGGTTTCTTTCCAAGTCACGTCTGTGAATTTAGACAGATGTAGTGATAAAAATATTTGCTGAGTGGATACAAGGTTAACAAAACATTGCATTGGTCTCTCTCTCTCTCTCTCTCTCTTTTTTCTAACCAGTTAGAAGCAGAAGAGCAAACTTGAATGCAGATGAGGGACTCGATTAGAAAGTTGTGGGAGGATTTCATGGAAAGCCAGGGGAGACCAGGCGATTTGACAGAGACGGGCTTTCTGCGTTGACAATAGAAGTGTGATGAATGGATATGAAACCTGCTTTCCCTAAGTTACGCTGCCCTTAAGTTCTTTCTACAGATTTCCAGCCAATAACTCAATGTTTGAAATTCCTTCTTCTCTAAAAACACCATCTTGTACCTGGAAAAGAAGATTCAAGATTTTTTTTTTCTTCTTCTTCTTCTTTTTTTCCCCTCCAGAGAGAATATTTTCCCAATTACTCATGTGATGCACTTTTCCACCTGGACTTCATTTCTGTTAACTATATTGACTCTCATAAAATGGACTAAAATTATTTTCACTGTTCACTTTTCAGTAAAAATTCCATTGCTATGTATCATGTCTAGCCTCCTGTGTTAAACTTATTAGCACCAGAGTGTCCAGGTTGGGCTCAAAGGGCAGAAGGCACGCACAGGATCTGAAAAGTCCATCAGGGAAATTCGAATCTGTCCCTCTGAGACAGGTGCAGTGGCCAATTCACATCTTTAACTGGGATCAGGAAGTTTAGAGCCCCCATCAGCCTCATCTGGATCTCTTTTTCCAAAAGTAACACAGTTCTTTCTTTGCTATTTTACCAAATGTGACTTTTCATCCTGAGTGTAAGCGGGCAGTCTGGTGCCCAGTGGACCCATCCTGGAAACATTACACTGGGACAGCAGCAGCAGTCACTGAAAAGTCAGAGTGGAAACATCTGGCTCCTCTTCCAGGAAAACTTCAAAGCAGGCAGGGCCCACTCCTGTATGCTTCTCCCTTAAATCAGGCCAAGTTACATGGTCGATATTTTTCAGTCTGTGTCTTGCAAAAAGGTGAAGCTGGCTTTGTCCCCAAAAGGCTAGAGAGTGAGGAGAGGCTGAGAGAGGAATTGGCTTCTGCTGTGCTGCCAGTGTCACAGTGCCGGTGTGCCCACATCCTCCAGACACGCTTTGAGTGTGGTGATGACGTCTGGGTTTCCGCAAAATGGGAGTGCTTACTGCTGACATGGCCCTAGAATGAGATCATCTTGGCAATTCAGTAACTCAAACCCCTTCCAAGGATGGTTCTGCCATCATCAACATTTTAGTTCTAATGGAAGAACAAGAGTCACATTGAGTTTGTGGGCCATCAATCTGAAAATCAAGTTCAATCCAAAGCAAAAAGGCATCTGAGAATTTACAGCAGACGAAGAGGGAGCCTGGGCTAGGTGAGACTCGTCGAGAAAAGTAGGGATAGGACTTCAGCGCAACGGTACCTCCAGGGCTGACCATCCCACGGGCCATAATAAATCACTAACAAGTCTTTTCTTTAGTGAAATAAAGTGCTGTATTGCTCTTGGTTTTCAAACTGAACAAGGTCTTGAGTTTTCATTTTACCTTGTCAAGGTGAGCATTGCTGGGGCTACAAATACCACTCCCAGTCTGAGAATACTTTTCAGAAGTACATATGTTTTTCCTAAAATACAGATGTTTGCCCATTAAGAAAATACCAGTTAGGTAGTTTTCCCTACCTGTTATTTTGCCTGTCAACAATTCTGATTTTTGCATCATTAGTTAGGCAACACTTTGGTTTATAATCATTATCACTGCCATGAAACAGCAGTATTTCCTGAGCTTTCTCCAGGAGACAATGCTAGGCGCTGGGTGGGCATAGTATATGCACAAGTGAATCTCAGCTCATGAAAAATTTCCAAACTGGCTATGAACGTGGGATGTATAAACAAAAATCTGTGGAACAATATGAAGAGGCGGTGTTCATCGTCCAGATTACAAATGATGAAAGATATCAAAAGATGTAATGACTATCAAGAGTTGGCCGATTCAAGGAGGATTTCTCAGAGATCAAACTTCAACCTATATAAGTGCGTGTGGTGTGTTTTTGTTTGGGGATTGGGGTGGAGAGCAGGGGTGGTGAGGGGGTATGTATGAGTTTGGTACTTGTGCATGTGTTATAAGGAAGGGACACAGACTTGGACCTGGGAAGGTCCATGCCAGTTTCTGAGATTCATCATTTGTAGGTAACCAACGTGTCCATGATGGGTGGGTGCCAAGAAATTTCTCAAACTATATTCTGGAGAAAACACTAGTTCTGAGAAAGGTTGAGAGAATAATAATTTCAATGGTCAAATAACTTTAGGAAATTCTACAAATTAAATCCCCCTTTTCAAGATACAAAGGTAAATGCTCATATAAAATTTGGGGCACAGAAATTCACATCCTAAAGAAGAGATTTTTTTCCCCTCTTCACAAATTTTGAAAACACTGGTTTAGGGAGATACATAAATTGCATATCCTTCTGTCTAGAAAGAGTGAATGTTAACCTGCAACTAATGGAATGTGATCAAAGGCTCCAGAGCAGATGGAAAACATACACCAAGTGGCATTTTAGGAAAAACTCATGAAGTGAGGTTTAGACTGTGGAACAAGAAGGGGAAGGCTATCCTGAATGTGTGCTCTTAATCTGTCTAGTATGACTTACAAAGTGTCAGGAGTTTTATGTGCTTTTATTTTATTTTTTTAAATTCTTTTTAGCTGTGGATCACATTTTTATTTTTGAAGTATTCTTTCAAATCCCAATATACAAAGATACAAATCAAACTGATCTGGATAAAAGAGGAGGCAAAACTGAATTCTGAATAAGAGCAAGAAAACAACTGATCTGTAAAATATGAGTACTTAGGAGAGAACCAAGGACTGATCAGAAAGCTAGTTTCACAACGAACATAGGAAATGATTTTTGAGTTGCAAAATGCCAAAAGGTCCATCAGCGGAAGAGGTCTGGAGTAATCTGAATGGTACTGAAGGTCTCATGGAGCTAAAAATAAATCCAGGTTTCAAGATCAGGTGGGTCTAAGCAGAGGCAAGGTGGCGCCGACTCTGCGGGTTGTCAGCCTCACTTTCAGCTTTCTCAGAAACTGGAGGGGATAGAGAGGAGTCACCAGGACTTGCAAACTACCTTCTTCGACCTGGCATCGTGAGAACTGATACAGCTCCCCTGGCGGCAGCCCTCCAAACCTACCGTGGTGACGTCCGCCAGTGCCCTTCCCAAGTCGTCAGTGTCTCCCGCCCGTCCTACACGGCACAGAACAGACCCAGTGACTGTGGACTGAGCCATATTACTTCCTCTCAGGGGAAATCCCTGTCCTTCAGGGACTAAAATTAACCAAGGGCTGTTTTAGTGTTTGCTATCCTCTCTTGAGCCTTTCGTTTTACTGTCCCTCCTCATCTTCCTTTACTTTTCTATCTCCTTTTCCTTCAACTCCTCCCTCTTTTTACTGCACCGTGTTAATTCCACCTTCTGAAATTCTTTGTACATGACCATAAAGTTCTCAGAGGCAAAGCAGACATCAACAAGACAACAGAGTATTGTTTTTCGGCGGTTGGGTTTTTGTCTGCTTTTGTCAAGGAAAATCAAGCTCGTCACGAAAGAGTATTCTCAAAATCAGACCCATCTCTGCAGTGGAGTCTGATCTGACTTTAGACAAGGTGAGGTGAAGACTCTGGGCTCTTGACCGGAGAAAGCTTTGCGTGCGATACTTTCTTTAAGCAAATATTTAAGAGTTCTAACCGGGCACCTGTGAGGCAGAGAGTGGCCATGATGGGGATTGGTACAGGTGGTCTAGCTTAGCCCACCAGCCCAGTGTCCACTGTGTTTCCACAAAGGCAGGCTATGGTGGAATCCAGAGAGAAGAAAGGCATGCCTTAAATTTGTAAACACTGTGACCATTTAATTTGATGCAGGCTTATATTTTTCACTTTATTCTCACCAAAACCTTCAAGCGAAATACCAGATTAAGAGGAAATAAGACTCCTACCTTTGATATCAATTTTGCTGTCCCTCCGCTATGATAACGAACTTAAACTGTTTCTTTACATTTGTACAAATTTTATTTTTCAGTTAAGAGTCTCCATGTGAGAAATCCGAGCTCAGAAATGTCGTAGTCTATTTTGTTTGATCAGAAAACCCTAAAATGACAAACTCCATTTTACCTGAATATCGTAAAACAGATTTATTCCCAGCTTGAGAAAGAGGCATAGGGAAATGTCATTGCAGGTGAAAGCATATTTAGAGAGCTTCAGGCTAGTGAAAACAAGTGATTATAAAAAACATTCTGCTTCCATCTGTAAGTGAAGCAGCCACTACTTAAACAACCAATACCAGAAAAAAATTTGCATCTTATTAAAAGTATCTATTTTTATTAACAGTCACATCTTTGTTTTTTAATTTAAATGTGCATTTTGATGTTTCTTTTATTTTGTAATTCACAACAAAATAATGAAAATGCTAGGTTTTATATGATTATGATTCATCTAACAGAAAAAAACTGACTTTATTAAAGAAAACACTATTAGAGGTCACATCCTACTAGAGCAAAAGTTTTTATTTAACAAAAGACATTAAGCGCAAATCATCTAATCATTGCAAATGATATGCAATGTAAGATTCAATAAGACACAAAGAAATCCAAAAAGCCTCTTGAGATCCCTCAATGGGATTTGACCTGCAATCTGAGTCTCTTTAAAATCACAGCTAACTATATCCATCAGAGAACCTCTTATTTTTCCTGTTAACCTCACCTTTAGCAACAAAGAAAAAAAACATAAACATGATCAAAAGCTAGATGGCTTACCGTAAATGCCTGTTGAGATGCAGGGAAATGCCTGTGAATAAATCACAAAAATAACAATAAATTTTAAAGGAACAACTCTCCCAACCCCTGACATCATCAGTTTCAAAGTATACTTTGCTTGATCAGGGGATGCCCCCTTTTCACATCCTCAAGAGCTCTGAAACCCCACTCAGTTGAAGGAGGAGACACCATGGAAACGGCATTGTTGAATAACTGAAAACTTTTCCTTACCAACAATCATACCATCTGGCAAGAGCCGACTGCTAAATTTTCAGGAATCTTGTGAACCAATTGTTAAACATAGTTACTATTAAGAAATTAAATCACATAAACCTGCAATGATGAAAGTCATATCTAAAACAGTCAGTAATCATTGCTTCCTAATTATTTTGCTGCATTTTACTATTACCTCTGCTCTTAAGATTACTATGTCTGTTATGTGAACCTGATGGAAATACTATATACTGGTGTATTACTGGGCATCCTGTCCCAGCTACTTGTTAAGTGACATCATGCTGGGAGCTTAAAATCCAAAAATATCAATCAACACTCATGCATGAGTCAACTGTTGTCAATGGACACAAAATTTTGACAAAATATAACAAACAAATTCTGTAAGAATCAATTGGCTACATAAGATTATAGTAAAGGGTATTGTGTATTTCTATTCTTTTGTTTAAGTTGTGTGTTACATATTATTTCTAATCAGTAAAATTTAAAAACAAACAGATACATACATACTCATTTTTGTTTTAGAATCCCTTTTAAACATTCACTGGCACATCATTGGCACACAGAATTTTTTTTTTTTAGCATGACAAACATTGCACTAGAAATTCTAAAAACTCCAGCTGCTGTTGACTGTGATAACTAATTATAATTGGGCTCAATGATAATAAAATAAGTCTTTTTTTCTTTATATCTTCAGGTTAAATGTGTCCTACATTTTATTTGCCTTTACATTTTTATAGACTACATGTTTATTCTCTTTACTTGGGTGTTCTATTTAAAAAGTCATAATTTATGTGATTCTGTTTTAGAGAGAGTGATAATTGACTCTGTTAGGTTTACCTATATATCTGCAAGGTGACTTTTTGTTGTTGTTTTCTTTTTTGTTTTTGTTTTTCGGTACCTTTACTAGTAAATGTCTTTGTTCCTAAGGAAAAAATGGGACAATTTTTGGAATGGAGTAGGAGATAATTTTTAAATGAATTAGTAAGTTAATTCTTTGATTCCTTAGGTTCTTAAGGTGTCAATAAGGTCTAAAGAATGTTCTTTAATGATTCAATCCATCTAGTGACACAGAACCATGAAGAGACAGTACGGGGAAAATCTTCCTGAAAATACTGTCATCTTTTTACAGGCATTCACCAAGGTGATCAACAGGCTGTAGTCTGAGTGTGGAAATCACTGCACGCTGAGTGTAAGCAATTTGTTGCTAACAGTAAGGGCTGGAAGTTCAGGAACGGCTTGCTTAGAAAGACAAATTAGAGAGGACTGCCCATTCATGTTTCATTGTGCCTTTTAAATGAGGTAGAGAGAGGGGAGTTTGCAGCTCGTGCCCCAGGAATTCCATGGAGGCAAACTGAACGTGTAAATATGCATCTTGCATTCGGGGTAGACAAAGAGAAAAGTTTGAGAAATTCTGCATTGACCTGTTAAGCGAAAGCTAGAAGATACCACAGTGTTTTCGACAAGCAAGTCCACTTTAAATCCCACCTGGGTGTCCTTCCCCTTCACCATTTGAGAAGTTTATTTAACTGACCAGCAGTGTCTGCATCAGGGCTGATTCCTGTGGTGGGTACTGCAATGCCCACCAGCCTCTGCTTCAAGGGGAGTCTGTTGCCCCAGAGCAGGGTCTCCTGACCTTGGCACTATTGATATTTGGGGCCAGGTAATTCTGTCTGGGGGGCTGCCTTGTGCATTGTGAGATGTTTAATGGCCTCCCTGCACTCTCTCTACTTGGTAGCAGCGTGTTATGACAATCAAAAACATTCCCCAACATTGTCACATGTCTCCTCAGGGCCAAAATCACCCGATTGAGGACGGTGGCCCTAGAATCTAGCACCTGGACCCCAGCAGAGCTGTCAGCAGACAGCCTTCAACCAGCAATCTCCTGCAGGGGCTGCCTCGGGGGCAAGGAGCCACCTCACCTTTCCCAGGACAGCCCACAGCCCATAACCAACCAGAGCAGAGTTCAAAGGTCTTGGCTCATCTTGGCTCAGACCAGTGAAGCACTGAAGGGCCCTGCCAGCTCCAGAGACCCCCACGGGGTGAGCGGGACCACCCCTGCAACTTCATAATTGAGTCTGAAAGTACCAACTGCCGTGTCCGTTTTCACAGGGACAAGTAGCTTCATCTGGAAATGACTTTGTTGCCTCGAATGTGAAGGCCAACAGTTGTGCAGTGGAGGATGGCTTTGGTAATAGTGTTGTATTAATTCAGACAAAAAGGCAATGATAAAGGAGAGACGGGATTACAATATCATGGAAAAATTCATTGTCTGTAAAACAATTCTGCATATAATTCATCCAAGCTCAGTGTCCTCACTGATCACGTTTTATTACTTGAGAGAGAGAGCGAGAGACAAAGAGAGAAAGATTGAGAAAGAGTGAGCAAGGGAACTCAGTGAAAGGATGTTACAGCACATGGCCTGTGTTCTTTGCTATGATACATTTCCGATGGGACCACCAGAAGTGAGTAGCATGGGATTTCTTTATTTCCAAGTTATATTTAACATAACCATCTCCCACAAAATTTCCCTCTTGTGGAAGAATGATAGATCGTACCAAAACCCAGGCCAATTGGTGCATATAACTCAGCAGTCACCTGCAGGACTTGGGGAATGACGTCGTCAGCCCAATTTGTAAGGTTCCAGACTCTCCTTCCAGCAAGCCCCAGGAGCAAGGCCTCTCTGTGCTAATCAGAGCCAAGCAGGCAGCCATCAGAAACTTCTTAGCACTTGACTTTTAGCCACTTTTTTTTTAAACAAATCAGCTTGCACTACTCTCTTGGGGAAAAAATAAATAATCTTTTGACTTGGAGAATGAGAGGGGATTTTTCTTTTGTGAAATTACAGACTGGGCCAGCACCTGGAAAATACTTCCTTAGCCCAGCATGCTGGTTTCAGGTACATTTGCAGAAACACTGAAATCCTTAAGGCTGTAGACTGTGCCTCCCAAATTCTTGAATGTCTGTCTCCACTTCTCACATTTCTGTCTCACCCATCTGAGGGCAAGGAAAGAAATACCCCTCAACTTTCCTTGTCTTGACCCTATCAGTGCCTCAAAACCAAGGCAAGAAGCCCTAAGACACCATCATAACCATCACATGCTTTTCCTCAACCCCTGATTCTCGGTTCATGCGTCCCTGCAAGGTGGGAATTGCTGCCTCTTCTCCTTATCCGTGGTCCTGACCATCCACCCATTGTTTATGCAGAAGCCTTGGTGTCTCAGCAGGATGGACCCACCCTCAGCCCCACAGGAAGGTGTTGATTGACAGAAGTAAGTAGGACACGTCTCCCTCAGCCGCAAGGATGGAGAGGTGGAGAGTTCTGACATCACTGAGCTGATGGTGTAAGTTAACTGTAAAGTGTCACAACCTCTAGAATCTTTCAATTGATGAGCCAACAATTTCCTCATTGTTTAGTCAGTTTTAGTTTGAGTCTCCACTATTTGCAAGAAAAGCATGCTACCTGATTCTCCTTCCCTTTGAGTGAACCACTAAGTAAGAGGGAGCTCTGTAAGGGGAAACTGAACCTGTTTTCCTCTCATTTAGGATTTTCATTGCATATTTATTGAAATTGTTACTTTGGATTTATTTAAATAATTCCTTAAATCACATCTTGCTCTAGAGCATAGATAAAAAGGAGATAAATTGGTTGCATTTTCTTCCAACTTCCTCACATTAAGAGTCCAGTACTTCCGAATCACTTTTCAATACAGAATCCTAGATATGTTTTTCCAGAGTTTTCTTCCTGTGCTCTCAAGAGCAGCGGTGTCGAGGCAGTCCTTCAGGAGCACTTCCCTCTCCATTCCGGACTCTTCTTCCAAGCCTGTGACACCCTCTGTGAAAGGTTTGAAGCTGGCTCCTTCTTTGTTGCCAACAAAAGTTTCCAGACAACATTGAGGAAACACACACCTGCTCCTCAGATGGTCCCTTGTTGTTTGGTTGGTTGAAAGTCAAGGGGTTGCAGCTGTCTGGTCAACACATGTGGGATGACGAGCATGCACCAAGCATGCCCGTGTACTGGGGTGAAACCTTATCATGACCATCATTAACTGTAAAACATCCCAGGCTCTAAGGGGCATCCTTCTTTCCAAGAAGTTAGAATATGAGAAAATGTGCATCAGTGAAATTCAGGGTACGGTTCCTTGTCTTTAGAAGCTTGGTTATCAGCATCACAGGTTGTGCCAAAGTCCCCTTACCCAGGAGGCAGCAAACTTGTGTATTTCTCAAACTCAGATTTGCCTAAGTTGAGGAGTTTGCAAGGTATTTTGAGGTAGCAAACAAATAGTCATGGCCCATATCAGTGGAGTATCTACACAATATTTTTTATTCCCCATTGTTTTTCCCAAGTCTTCAGCTCTCCTTCCATCTATACTTTTTGCTGCAGGATTTCACAGTTCTTCCACCAAGGCGTGATGCTTTTTCCTTGTCTCAGTGATGAGGGATCTGAGCATATAACTTGGCTTGGTCAATGCAAAAATAGTAAACATGACATTTAGGCTTGAAATATTGCAATCCTGTCTTTGGAGGAGAAACATGAGAAGAACAGGCTTCGTGTGGATGCTGGTCCAGAGAGGTTGGTGGAGCAGATCAACTTAATCCAGCCTAGATCAGCTGTGCCCCAACTATCCCACTGGCAAGTGAACAAGAGGACACGCTTACTATTGAACATCACTAAGGTTTGGAGTTGTTTGTTACACAGCATTACCATGGTGATAGCATTGACATAAATATGCTAAAACTATAAGTTATCATAATGTGTTATAACAAGAAATATTGGTTTTTCACCTAGGGTGATGATATAAAGTTTCCTTTGAAAATAAAAATAACAAAGATTCAATTAAATATTAGATAATTATCATATTAGAAGATGGAATATGAATGCTTAAAGTTAGGGAAATACTGATGCAGTAAATACAGCTTTGAATTGGAAGCCAAGAGACCAGGGTCACTCACTCACTGTAAGTCTGACAGCCAACATCACAGACCCTCAATGCCTCAGCTTCTCCAATTATATAAGGGACACAGTTTGACCAGATGGCTTATTCAGCTCTTGTATCTACAATGCTATGAAATAGCCTCTTATCCTTCTCCATAGCTCAGAATAAAGGTAATGAAGAAGTAAGCAATTTTACAGCATCCTGAATTCCTCACAAATTGTAGCAACAATAGTAGCCATCATTCTTGAGTTACAGTAGGTCCCCCCACCAATTCCATCCATATTTTGCTTTCCTCAGTTTCCATTTTGCATGGTCAACTGTAGGCAGAAAATATTAAATGGAAAATTCCAGAAATAAACAATTTATAAATTTTATATTGTGCTCCATTCTGAGTAGCATGATGAAATCCAGGGCCATCTCACTCCATCCTGCCCAGGATGTGAATTGGCCACGGATCCCGCCTGTCAGTCACTTAGTAACCGTCTCAGTTATGAGATAGACTGTTGCAGTAATGCAGTATCTTGGTGCTTGTGTTCAAGTAACCCCCATTCTACTTAATCATGGCCCCAGAGCACAAAAGAAGTGATGCTGGCAATTCGGATGCACCAAAGGGAAGAGGTGAAAGTTCTCGACTCAGTAAGGAAAGAAAAACAATCGTGCTGAAGTTGCTGAGACCAATCTTCAACCATGAAATTGTGAAGAAAGAAAAAGAAATTTGTCCTAGTTTTGCTGTCGTACCTCAAACTGCAAAAGTTACAGCCACGATGTGCGATAAGTGCTTAGTTAACATGGAAAAGGCATTAAATTTGTACAATAAGATATTTTGAGAAAGAAAGAGAGACACTACATTCACAAAACTTTCATGATAGTACATATTCTTATAATTCTCCTATTTTATTATTAGGTATTGTTGTTCATCTCTTACCATGCCTAATTTATGAAATGAATTTTATCATAGGCATGTATAGGAAAAATCATAGTATACATAGGGTTCAATACTATTCACATTTTAGGCACCCACTTGGGATCTGGGAATGTGTCCCCCACAGATAAGGGGGACCATGTACCTCAGTGTGCTGGGCAAAAAGCTCTGTGCATATCTCTGATTCATTCTTGTGAATAATTCTGTGATAAAGAAGGTATCATCCTCTTTTTATAAACATGGAGGAGAGTAAAGCTAAGACAGTGAACTTGCTCAAGGTCACAGAAAGGAATGTTAACATATTAACTTATTATTTTGTGTGAGGAATAGCTGATTTGTTTGCCTTTAGTATTTGTTAATTACACAAATAATATGTGAATATGTTCACTAAAGTCCTAAACAAGACAGGTGCAGGCAGACAGCAGTGAGAAATGTCCCTTCCTCTGACTCAGCTAGAACACCCTCCCCTCAGGCAATGGTACAGTGAGCATCACACCACTCCATGCACTTACATTTTGAAGCCTAAGATTGTGTCTTTTTCCTGATCTTCACACTTTAATAAAATCTGAAGTCAGGAGAGCGTGGCCTCCAAGTGCCCCATGATTCGGCTCCTGGCTTCCTCTCCGCCCTGCTTTCATCCCACTTGTCCCCTTGCTCATGGAGTCCCAGCCGCACTGGTCTCCTTTTGTTCATCAAACACAGAAAACACACTCTGCTTCGGGGCCTTTGGCCTCGCTGCCCCCGCTGCCCCACGCACTTCCTTTCAGGCCTCTGCTCAGATGCCACGTCCTCAAAAAGGTTCTGTCTGGCCTCTGGCTCTCTTCCCTCAGGCCGCTGGGTCTCTTTCTATGACTCCTACAGCACCTGACACACAGTTGTTTGCTTGTTCATTGTCTCCTCAACTTCAGGTCCCCGACGGGCATGCAAACCCCATGAAGACTTTTGTTTTACTTACTGTGGTATCCACTGCACCTCAAACGGGGCCTGCCACTCAATAAATACCCGTAGAATAGATGAATGAATTAATGATTGAGTTATCTGGTCATACACATAGTGTCATATTTTTCTTTGCCTACACAAGTTGGAGCTTACACTGTTTTATCTTTTGGGACTAGCCTGTTCATGGACTAGGTCTTGGAGATCTTCCAGCATCAGTATCTGTTGATCTATCTCATGTTTCTAATGCCTGCATATACTATTCTATGGCATGGTTACACTAAGTTTACTTAACATGATAAACCTGTAGTTTGTTTGTAAATTTTGCTATAATACCCTGCAATAAGCATTCTCGACTTAATGTACCTCATGTATTCTGATAGGATATATTCCTAGAAATAAAGTTAACTTGTTTAATCATTGAGTTAAAGGACAAGTTTAGAATTTTGAAAATTCAGTCCTTCCAGCACTCTCCTCAAATACCAAAACATCCACGGATGCTCAGGTCCCGAAGGTGAAATGATGTAGTATTTGCATGTATCCTACATACATCCTCCCACATACTCGAAATCCTCTCCAGATTACTTATAATACCTAATACAATGTAAATGATATGTAAATACTTGTAAATACAATGTAAATGATATGCAAATAGTTGCCAGTGCATGGCAAATTCAAGTTTTGCTTTTTGAACTTTCTGGAACTTGTTTTTTTGAATACTTTTGATGTTGGTTCGTTGAATCTGGAGATAGGGAACCCGTAGATACAGAGGACTGACTACAGTGACAAACTGCTCCCTCCCGAAAGACTTTTTCAATGTAAAATCTCTTCAACAGTAGAGAAGAGTCAATAATTCCACTTTGTTTCCCCCATTACATGGGGGAAGAGAACAAACGGATGCTGTCTCTTTCACAAATTGCCCTGGAAAATGCAAATGCTATCAGTGCACCTTCCATCCCCTGAGCTAAATAACCTGAAGGCCAAGGTCATTTAAAGGAGACTGTGAATGAGATCCCAGAGAAGCAAACGGCCAGTGAATTGCTTGGCGTGCACGCGTGAGCTCATCCAGACATCGTCATTATAAGCAATAACTTTGTTTTTGTTTTCTTCATTATACCTTGGAAATAGCTGTCATAAAGTCATTTATTGCCAGCTGCTTTCAAGTTTATAACTACAACTCCATGCAGTATAAAACAAACTATTACATAGAATGGTGGCAGTCCTCTGCTAAACTTTATATTTTCCAAGAAGACAGCTGGATCCCTTCCACTGTGAATTTATTAGGATGCCAAATGTCAGAACCAGCAAAGGAAAACTTGCCTTTTGCCCGAGCTTGCTCGTGTGACTGGTAGGAATGTTTTACTGTAAACCATACGTATGTGAAGATGAGAACAAGCCTACTGAACCCAAGAGGATGTGCATTCTCCTCCGGAATGTCCACACCTGTAAAGCCCTTTTACACAGAAGCAGAGGGAAGAAACAAAAGTTAAAAAAAAAAAAAAAGAAACACAAACACTCGTCTCGTTTTAATAGCAAACCAGTTGTGCAATATGGAGGTTCCTACTGAAACAAAATGTCTGTAACACGATGGCTTTTCCACAACCGTCATCATGTCTAACTTTGGCAGTATCTGCCTCTTCCATCTTCCTCATAATTAAGTGCACATACTAGGCACGGTCTGCATCCCTGGCACCCAGAGGTGGGAGTGTGAGGGTGTGCCCTCAGGTGACTTTTCCTGTAGAGCTGGGGAAATTGGCGTCACAGCCCATCAGTCAGACCCCTTGAGAAGTAAGTTACCCACTTGAGTCTGAAAGGCCCACAGATCACAGCCACTGGGAGGCCTAACTGCCTGCACGGAGGGGCCTTCCTGGCTGAAGACGGGCAGGGGTGACCAGAAGGGGCCCTGCACACACAGGACTGAGGCACCAAAGCCCAGCCTGAAAGAGCACGGGGCTGCAGGCCGAGATCTCTAGGACTTATGGGCCTGGAGCTTTCCCCAGCAGGGCAGAAGGGACACTGTCAGTGACCTATCCTCGATCGTTACCTGCCGGACACAAGCCCCACACACAGCAATGGTCCCAGGAATGCCCTTGGGCTGCTGGACTCAGAGAGCAAGGAGTCTGGGAATCCCATGCTGAGGTGTGACCCTTCACTGTGCGGTGAGCATCACCATGGGATCGGGCCTGATAGCCGGGACTTAGCCTGGTAGCCATCCTCCCCTTCCAAGCTCAGGCTTCACTTCTCACCTGCTTTTTCCTGGGATTTTCCTAACAAATCGCTTCCCCCCAAATCCTCATCCCACAGTCTGCTTTTGGGGAAGCAACACAGACATTTGTTATTGTTATTAACCTTGACGTGACTGGCAGTGAGACGGTGATTCAGGGAGAACCTCAGAAGAAACAGAGGCCAGGCTCCCTTCCAGTCGGTCTTGGAGAGAGGGAGAAGGAAAAGCAGGTGGATCCTTGTAAAGACATAAGAAGGAAGAAAAAACATCCTCAAGACCATGAGCAACTAGAGAAACAGAGACCTGCTCGATGCCAAGGAGGGGCTGCCAAGGGTGCACAGTGGGTGGGAGTCAGCGGGGAACCACGCAGAAAGGAGGCTGCAGCCCATGCCGAGGGCAAGACTCCACAAAGAACGTGCACCACGTGAAAGTCTGCTAAACAAACCCAGGTAGGGGCTGTCACCTACCCCGGGCTTTGGGTCGGCCCTTGGCTTCCTTAATAACAAGTCGTATCTCCATCTCTCTCGACTAGAACGTTGAAGACCTGACTTCCAGAGGAAGCATTTAAGAGAATCCATTAACATCAAACAACCACAAAACAAGAAACACAGAGGAGCAGCCCCCAAATCCTGACACTCTTGGGTGGGGAGGTGATGTTTCCTAAGGATCAGTGTATGGCTTGGGCACAATGGACATCGTACCTCAACCATTTCTCAGCCAACCAGTGTCTCCAGTCTTCTTCCAAACCTCCCTAATGATAAGCTAACAAACTGAGCAGCTCTGAGAAGGGAGAGAGACGGGACATAGTCAACAATGTTTACTGAAAGACCACGGAAGCAGATACCAGGGTTTCCAGAAGCTTCAGCTGTCAGGCTCTTCTCTGTGGCTTAAGCAAACAAATGGAAACAAAGGTACCACCTCATAAATTCTAAAGCTTCCTGTCTGTTTCACGTGGGCTTTGCTGTCTCTCCAGTAACATGCAAGACGTAGAGGAGCCATTATTATTACTGTCCCCAGGTGGAGGGAGTAAACTCCCCAAAGTCACACAGCTGCCAAGAGGAAAAGCTTAGAGGGAAGCCCTGGTTTTCTGACTCAAAATTCTCCGCACTCTCCACTGCAGAGCAGTGTAAGTGAGGTCAAAGGAGAGGGGAGGCGTGAAGAGCAGAGTCCACCTTGAGCATCCCCGGTCCTTGAGGAAGGACTGACTAGAGATGAGAATTCTTTCTTGGCAATAACACAGTATGAAAACCCTTCTAGGCACTAGCTACCAGATCGTCATGCCATTAAATCTGCCATCAAACTGGAAAATTAGTGGCACAGTGCAGCTGAAGATTAGGACACATTGAGAACCACCATGTTATTCTGTTGTAACCAATGCCTTGTTTTTTTTTTGTTTTTTTTTTTTTGGTCCACTGCTGCTCCAAACAATTGTAGCTCAGCCTGCATCCTCATACCCAGCACAGACTGCTTCCCTTGGGAAGCACTGAGGTCCTTTCTTTTCTGTGCTTGCTAATCTGTCACAGACCATGGAATTCGAGAGGGAATGGACTGCTAGCTTACCAACACCTATGCAGGTTTTATGCCTGCAGATCTTTTTGACACCTCTGTTACATCTCTTACAATGTCACGTATTCTCTCCAAAAATTGGGCAATTCCACTTTATCCCCTCTGTAATTTTGTGGTGTGAACTTGAAAACATCACATAGAAAAAGAGGGGCTTCCACACGCATACTGATACTTTTTATGTCAACTCTATGTGCAAACACCTGACTCCAGTTCGTAATTACAGGAAGTAGGTGAGACTCTTTTGACAGTTGCTGAGGGCCTTAACTACCACGTGGTTTATAAAGAACAAGAGCTTTAAATAAAGTGAGTTGTGATCATACAGCTTGAGTCGGGATGGAGGGTAATAAACTCCTCTTTCCTTAGTCACCAAGGAAGACACCAGTCAAGCCTAATGCGCACTTTATATTTAACAAGGGAACTAATTAGGGGATAGTGACTAAGAGGGAGGTGTCTAAAGGACGCACCCCTCAGCAATGACTAAAGTAAAAGGAGGCAGGAAAGGCAAAGGCAAAGGAAATTGTTTGGAGTCGTATTCCCCAAGTTCACAAATTGTTACTCTGGCCTGAAAATGGCTGTGTTTTGCGAACCATCAATCACTGCAAAGAGTTTTACCAACTGGAGTCTATTATGGAAATGAGGAAAAATAACAAGACAGGGAGCAGCCAGTCTGCAAGGAGAGGTCTGACAGCTCAGGCCCCAGGAGGTGAGTTATTTGTACTCATTTCCCAGTGATCACTGCATTAATCCAACCAGAATCACCCCAGAACCACAAGGAAGGAAGCAGGCAACTGGAACTTTCACTGTGCACACTGAAGGTCAGTGTTTGCCTCCTGTACTGGGAGCTGGGCAAACCAAGTTTTGCAGGATGTGATGCACCTGTGATTCTCTGAAAAATAGACTAAACTTTTTGTGCTACTCTTAGGGAGTAAACTTAGTGTATGCACTAAGTCATCATTATTGTTAGAGAGGCAATGAAGAGGTTACATTTGCATGGATGGATAGATGCATGGAGGGATAGGATGAAGGATGGCCAGACGGAAGGACAGATAGATGAATGGATGGATGGAGCAATTCTTGACGTAGAGATGAACACTTTTACAACCATTGGCTCTGGCAGACTTTGACTTCACTGAAAGTTGAATTTCACAAAGGAAAGGATTTCATTTTTAACCACAATGTCACAGCTGCATCTTGATTAAGGACAAACAAAATAAAAACCATCCATAACAGATGATAACCCTACCTCAGATAAAACTTATTGTAGCTAAGGGTTATATTCCTTTCAAGTGTGTGAAAGAATTTCTGCCCACAGTTTTTCCTCTCCCTCCATGTCACTGTTTATTTTGGGGATTCTCTGAAAGTGGGGCACATCCTTAATATGGAAAATAATAGTTTCTTTAGTAACAGATGTCACTTGACGTAACTGAAGAATGATTCTGAGGACTGAGTAAGAAGCCAGTGATTAGACAAGTCTGTGCTAGACATTTATTCCCCAGAGTTACAAAGAGCTGTCCAAGGTTCCTCCACCCCATGAAATACATTCCTTTCTCAACTAACATTTCATCATGGAATCTCTAGCTCATATCTAACAGCAGAAACTATAAATGATACCTCTTTTGGCACACTTCACGCTACTTTACTGGTTTTTAGAAGCAGGAATACTTTAGAGGTGCAACTGCCCCTGGCAGGTATCTGTTCCAGCTAGCCCATGCACTGCTCCCCTCTCCACCATCTCTGATAGGGCTCACCCAGGCTCCACCTGAACTTCTCCTGGGATGGAGAGTTCACTGGCTCAGAAGGTGCATGGACCAGTGCTTTTCAAATGTCAGTGTGTAGCCACTCACCTGGACATCTTGCTAAAATGCAAATTCAGATTCAGTAGATCTGGGGTGGGCTGAGATTTATGTGTTTCTGACAGCCTCCCCTGGGATGCTAATATTATTGATCTGTGTCTATTTACAGTAGCAAGTAACTAGACTGTAATTCCATTTAAAATCTACTTTGCAAGGTAACATCGCATGAATTGAAACCTGGGGAAAGCAGGGAGATTATTGTTCCCATTTAACACGTGGATGCCTGGAGTGGCAGATCTTCCAAAGCTACACAGACATTAGTAATAAACTAGGAAGAGGCCAGACAATGAAGCTCATGCTCTTCCTGCCACTCTTGTACCTTCCCACAAAACTGTTCTGATTAAACACCCAGCTCCTGTCACCCTGATAGACGCCTGTCCTTCCACTGACGTGAACTGAGTGTCAATGTTAGAGTCTCAGTTATTTCCTGGTGGGCTTGTTTTATTTGTTTCTATTTGTCCATGTCGCTTCTATACTTTAGACCCACAGGCCAAGTACTCCAATTTGGATTAGTGTGTAGACAAGTCACTGGGGGGCCTTGCTAAAATACAGATTCTTACTCAGATGCTCTGGGTTGAGGTCTTAGCTGCTGCATTTTTAACAGGCTCCCAGATAATATGAATGCTGCTGATCTTGGGATGACACTCTGAATAGCAAGAGTTCAGACCGTTACTCAGTAAACTTCCACACTCTTACCCTGCTGCTCATTTTGACCTCTGTATCAGTAAAACTTCTTATGGTACAAATGACAAGCAACTTAACTCCAAGTAGCACTCAAAATGAAAGATGTTTATAGTTTTTTTATAATTTAAAAAATTCCAGTGATATGTGTAGCTTCAGGTAAGGCTTGATCCAGCTTCTCAATGATACCTCCAATTACTGTACTAAGTGACTGCTTAGTTTAGGCTAATTGGCTGGTATGAACCACATATGCAGTAGTTGTGAACATGCTACCTGATAAGGTCAGGTAGTATCTCAGGTGCTTTTTATTCCCCCCTAAGACAAAAGCTGAGGTGTCCCTTTTTGTCAAAACTGCAAGTGTTTTTTTTTCCTTGTATTGAGAGGAATGCCTTTTAGAATGATCTCTGAGATTGTTTCTGCTCTAAAGACTATGATTTAGTGATTTGAGAAATTTCCAAGAAATTGCTCATAATTAGAAGGCACAGAATATTAAGGGTTAAGAGAAAAACCCATGAACATATGAATTCTTGTGCCTTGCCTTTAGATTGAAATATAAGCCCCCAATTAATTTATAATGTTTCAAACTCCACTAAGGATTCTCTGAACTTTCAGCCAAATAATAATCCTCGTCAATCACATGTTAATGTTCTCTCTTCTGTCATTCCGTCCTCTTCCACTACCTCTCCCCAACTCTTGCCTAGTTTTGATTTGATTTGCCTTAATGAGGCACATTGGACCACTACCACATGACTGGCACTCTTAATCAATAACTCCAGTAAAGTTAGTAAAGGCAAGGAAAGACAAGAGTCCCTATTTTCTTTAGCTATGGTGTATTTCCCTGAGTCTGATCACTCCAGTCCTTCCATTCAGAATTCGAAAGTGCCTGCAACCATGACCCTCATTTTCATTCAGTTTTTATGTGGAGCAAAATTTGCAAAAAAAAAAAAAGTTTTTATACTCTTGTAAGAAATGTCATGACATTTTGCATTCTGCAGTGAATGCACAAGCTTGCAAGATTATTTTGATGTGATGGTGACTCTGTTACCACATTCAGGAACTGAAATGATGGGAGAAAATGCAAATATATTCACTAAAGGAAATCAAGGAAAGGTACTCGTTTATAATTATGGAAATTTATTCTATTTTTTGCCTCTTTAATGATAATATACAGTGTTTTCTCTTTACTTACGGTAAGGAATATTTTTGGAAAATTATTAGAAATGCAGATATAAACATCTTTGGGTACATTTTATTAGGGAGATTTTTAAGTATGTAATGACTCGCCTATGATATTTTATGAGCTTTCATAAATGGGTCATTTGTCCGGATAAGAAATTTAGTTGTAGAATGAACACAGAGTTATATTTGGATCTTAATTACACAGACCAGAACCACTGGCAAAGTCATTAGACATAATAATTCCTAAGCTTCCCAGAAGAAAGGACTGATCAGGGTTGACCTCACTGGGGTCATTTTCTGGCTTTAAGAGATCTGAAGTTTTACCTGAGCTTTCTTTGTTACTTAAATGGTATAGTGTCTGTACCAAGATCTCAGAGTGCTGTCAGTTTCCAGGTGGAAAACAGAGTGCGAGTCCACAGAGCCCCCAGAACTTTGGAAAACCGGTGCAAGCATCTGGATAAACCAACCAAATGGAAAACACTTGTAGACAAGGCTTTTCCTTAACCTACACTGTGCCGAAGCTTTGTTCACTGAGCCCAGCCGCACTGATGGTTTAGCTCCTACATTATGACTGACTGACAAGACAAGGTATGGCCAAAAGGCAAAACATAAAGGGTATTAAACAGCTCTATTCAATGGGCTGGATTTTCTTCCCTGCTTAATTTTTTCTCCCCTTATTTCAGCTTTTTTTTTTAATACTGCAAGTACAAAATTAAAGCCCCTCGAACTTGCTTAACCTCTGCTCTGCAGGTCCTCAATTGTCTCATTAACACAAATAAAATTATAGGGTGTTTTGAGGCTCCAACTGGCGGCAACAACTAACACTACATACAGCCCTTTTCCAACAGCACTTGCGCCTCTGGGAACATAATGAGAAACTACTTACCACTGGTTTAACATCTGAATTTTCAGGCGTTCTCTGTCACCCACTAGACAGCTAGCATTAGAAATAGTGGAGGCAGTAGGGAGGATCTGAGGACCTCCATGCAGCCACAGGTGCATGACGAGGCACAGGAATTCCTGCAGCAGCAGCGGGGGAGTTGGGGGAGACACTTCCAACACCTCTCCCACGGTGCTGTGCAACACCCAGGGTTAACCCCTTTGAACGGTCCTCCTGCGGGCTGGGATTCCATGTCAGCAAGTAGTAGGTGGGCTTCACAGGCAGGAAAATGTAGGATGAACTTATGAAAAAAAATGGACGCTTCCCATAGTTTTCTCACAGATCCACATGGGGTCTAAAAACACGACTGCAGTCAAAGCATAAAATCATCAGAATTTTTAGAGTGTGAAGCACTAGCTAAGTAATTTGGGGACAGTTCTAACACCAACTTATTAGGCTAAATGCCATTTTCAGGTTAGAGGAAATCATATTTTTTCTATAAGATTTCTTCAAATCCATGCAACCATATTTTTACCTTATACTTTCAATAAAAGTTTAATAAGACACCCATAGCCGGATGTAGCTTCTCAGAATTTAGCTGAGAAGGGGGATGAGCTGAGGGGATGTGGGACAGATTTTCAAAGTCTGAATTTTTTATTTCATTAGCAGACAAAATCAGTTCTGGCAATTTTTTTTAAGTAAGACATTGATCAGAGTAAACACAACAACACTATATGTGAAGAATATTAAGATTCTCTTTACCAAAACTTCAGACTAACAACAACAGGGAATTTTAAATTGATGAAGTATTTTCCCAAGAAAGACAAATCATGATTTCTAAAGAGTTTTTGCTTTGGAATATTGCCCAGGTTGTCAGAGGTTTTAAGTGTGTGTGTGTGTGTGTGTACCCTGAAGACAATTAGTTAATATCCTAATCAGGTATTCACCCTCCAGAGATGGCTACCTCGACCACATTGACTATCATCATCACTGAATAGCAGGGGGTCAGTTCACACGCAGAGGAGATTTTAAGAATAAGTCTTTCTTGGTGAAAGGAGAGGCACTGAGGATAAGCAGTTGGCCAGAGAAACTGCATGGGCACCATCACCTCTGCATGAGGGACGTGTGAGACTCCAGCAAGCTCAGACACCTAAGATCGTGGGAGCCCAGCCGAGGTCTGCAGCTCTGTCTGATGCCACAACTACACACCGAACGGACAACTCCATGGCCTGATTTGCCTAGAGGACTGGCTGCTCAAAATGACCTTTCCTTATGGTGTTTGTCAGAGCACCTGCAGATGGAAGGGTGTCACAAAACTCACAGGATAAGACGAGATGGCTGTTTTTGCGACTGCTTGCTAATGGCTGCTTGCATGTAGGAGAGAATTCAGCCTGAGACATGCTTGTACTGGAACACACAGCTTGATACCACTGTGAGCCATCAGTAGAAAATGGTCACATCTTTCTACTTTTCACCCCTACCAGAGGCCAATGATATTTGACAAATGGACTTGACGACTATTGATGGAGCTGAAAGTTGTGGGCAGAGACATGAAAACAAGGCTGGAGCAGGTGCTGGGAGGGTTGTTTCAGGAGCCGGTAGGAGATGGCCAGTGTTCCCCAAATACACCCAAAGAAGATAACTCATTATTAATTCAGGTATGATGTAATTTTTCCCCCATTTTAATCTAAATACAAAATACACTATCCACTCAAAAATTAATGCTACTGTACAGTATATTTTTTCTTGTCAAGATCCATTTGATGGCAGTAAGTGTCTAGAAAGCTAGAGGTGTTTAACAGTCCTATTGGGGGAGGAGGATGGGAGAAGGCTCTGGTTTGGGGGAAACATTTCGTTCCATTACATTTATTCACATCAATTAGCTAAGAATTTTCTCTTCTTTACAAGTATCTTTAGCATCTCTTAATTATTTTTATTTAAATCTTTCAGAGAAATTAAAAGAAAAGAAGAATTACTTTTTTAAAAAAGGAAAAGAATGAGGACTAGAGAGGGACAGATCCAGACCAAGACAGAAAACAAGGGGGGCAGATGTTAACAGCCAAATTAATATCCCAAGTTCTGAGGCTGGTTTCCTTAGCTCAACCAGTCTTGGTTATCATCATACGTAATTTGGTGTCTAGCAGACTATGCGGCTGCTCTCTCCACGGCCCCTTAGAGCTCGCTGCTCCCATGCACAGCAGTGCCTTCTCAGTGTAAGCCCCTGTGACCCTCTGGCCAGGACGGGTGAAGAAGGGAAGGATACTGGAGTGGGGGCAATTCTGAGATGTGTTCCCTGCAGCCTATCGGAGGAGCTCATGGGATTGGGCCCTCATCATCCACAGCGGTCACCTGTTCAACAACACACCTGTGCTGGCTTTCTGCCATTCCCCTGGTTGGTTCCCAGTCCCCCATCAGCGGGTCCTCGCATGGCCTCCAAAGTTAGCTGCATGTACTCAGCGACTCACCGTGTCTGCTTCTAGGGAAACCCAGACTCAACCACGTGCTCATATTAGGTGTGCATGCTCAGATCAGTGCCCACAGTAAGCACACGTCTCAAATTAGCCATCTTTATTCTCCCAAAGACAGGAACAAATAGCCCCTGCTCCTTATTGTTATTTCCATATTCTATCGCCATGTCCTGGGTCTCCTGCTTGGAGGTATTACAAACTGTGGCACAGTGACTCCTGGAATAGCATATAATCACTATTCCAGGACAGAAGTGAATGCAAAATAAAACCTTCCCTGCAACTTGATACACAGAAAATACAGGCAAAGAAGTACACAAGTGAGAACTTAGGGAAGCGTGACCTTAATCGTGGTAATCTGACCAGAAAAATGACAAGGGCAAGCTAAGGGTGGGTCTCATGCATTGTTTGGTCCCGGATAGAGGTTATTTTATTGCACAAAGCCTCACAGATTGTCCATTCATACGCAGAAATCCAATCAGAACTGGCTTCCATGGGAACTTTTAAAATAATAATAATAATAAATTGATTTTGTTACAGCTTTAATTATCAGTTGTAAGTATAAAAAGTAAGAAGGAAATGAGGCTAAATGTATTACTATTGGGTTAGTTAACAAGTAAATGAGATATTAGAAATAATAATTCCTTACTGGCAAAATAACTGGCATTCAAGATACGTAGTTCGAATTGAGCTAAGGAGTAAAAGTGCCCCCACATGATGATCTGGTGGCAAGTATTTACTGTGGACCAAAGAGACTTCCCCGAAGCAGAACAGATAAAATGACACTGTTTTCACAAGCCAACGTGCTTCACCTTTTAAGAGATTCTCTCCAGATTTCCTTTGCTGGACATACTCAAAGATAAACAGAAACACGACCCCCAGACAAATATTTACAAGTCTGAGCACCTCAGAGCTCTCTCCTCTCCATAATGTTTTGTGTATCTATACGGAGGGGCACTCACTGCCGCTGGAAGATGTCATCCCTGGAGGAGAAGGGCCATGGGTCATCTTTAATGTGGTTTTATTCCACTGATCTCAGTGGCTGAACAGGGCAGAGAGCTTTCATTGAGTGAGGGCTTTTCTCCGATTCGCTTCTTCGGGTATCTTCTTGTTCATCACTTAAGGTCAAAAGTAAGACTAGAAGACACGGCTCACGTGAAACAGGGGGTGACAAAGGCAGACTTACAAAGCCAAGGACTGTTACAGGAACATGTATTTTATTTTATTAGGTCTGGTATAAAAAGCTAGTGAGCACTGCCAAGGCTGTGAGCTAGAATCAGGTAAATGCCATCAAATCTTCTAAGCACTTGGACGACACGGCAGACTTGTCATCTGCCCAGACCAGGAGGTTAAGCTGAGGTGTGTAATGGTCTCTGCAGAAGAGGACATTCCTGTCTAAATCCTACATTCTCCAGAGTTGATTTTTTTTAATTTTTTTATTTCTCTAAAATAAATTTCTATGTTCAAATTCATGAGATCCTTAAAATCTTATATAATATCTACATACTTTCTGTCTTGCACAGCCTAAGAGTTTTGTTTTTTTATGTTTTGTTTTTGTTTTGTTTTTCAATCTGCAAATTTAAATTGCCATACTGGGTCCCACTTCTTAATGGAACATTTGGAGGTATGATTGTTCTAAAGCTGGATTTGGGGACAGCAGACACTGGGCTGAGAGACCTTTGAGTCTTGCTGTCACTAATTAGCTGTGAGACCCAGAGGAAATCACTTCTTGTTTCTCAGGGCCTCCGTTGTCTCATGGAAAATGAGGAAGTCACACTAACGATTTAATCTGCAAACTTCTTTTCCATTCTGATGTTCTGCGATTCTGATGACCACAGCTAACCATCACTGAGCACTTCCTACGTGCTCTGCAGTTTTCCAAAAGTAGTGTCGGGGTTACTCACTTAATTCTCACTACAAGCCCATGAGGTAGGCACTATTTTTATCACTAAGCCCGTTTTACAGATGAGGAAACTGAGGTACAGAGTGGTTCAGAATCTCATGTAAGATTGTACGGCCAGTGAGTGGAAAAGCCAGGGCTGGACAAGGCCCTCTGCCCTGGAGAATGTCTTCTTAGCCACCAGGCGAGCCTGCCTTCTGAGCCACCTGTGACCTCCTGGCTGCTGTCACTGGAGTAGAAGCCCTACAGCAGGCGTAGTGTCTCAGCAAGTTTCCGCCAAAGCAGACACTGAAACTAGGATCTGGGGAAAGGTATTTAATTGGGGAGATGATTTCAGAGGCACTGGGAGGTAGACGACGAGTGAGACAAGGAAGGAAGGAAAGCCAGGAGTGGACGTTGGCGAAGGGTTACTACTCTGGGTAACCATGCCTGCTGGGGGCGCTGTGAGGAAGGGCGAGACCCTCACCTGGAGTTTTCCATGGAGGCGGGATTTAGAGACGGTATTTACCCATCAGCTCCCATCCTCATTGGCTAACTCTCTGCACTCCGACCTCCCTGTACTTCAGCCAAGTACACTCTCTCAGCCAGGGAGCGCCCTCAGCCTGAGTCGCAGAAAGTCTTCAGCAAGCCCAAGGGCTGGGGAGTAACATCCTGGTAGGCTGAGTGGTGGGGGCAGCATTCTGACAGCACCTGCCAGGCGTGGCCGGGAAGTGGAGGAGGCAGGGTGCTCACGCAGGCTGTTTGGCTCCAGTTCTTGGCTGGTGAACAGGCACAACACCTATGCTGACAACTGCGTTGGCTCAGAAGTGACTAAGGAGAAAAACAGCCTTGCTCAATCTCCTCCCAGGGTCTCTCTGCCAACCAGGCTTCTGCCTGATGCGAGGGATTCCTGACCCTTTCTCTTGTTTCATTCGAGATCCGACGCATCCCATGATTGATAGGCGGCCCAGGACACTTAATGAGCTTGATCTGTGCCTTAAGTGAACCCCAGCTCCTCCCTGGGCTCAGCTGTTATCGATTAAAAATAAATGCTGTCTTTGTTTATTCTGGACAATTTGTTTGTCTTCTCTACCCATGTTCCATTAGCTTTCAGACCCATTTTTTCATTCCATTGCCAGACTAGTAAAGTTTGAGTAAGTGCAAAATGATCCACGCTTGCCATTTATTGCCCAAATTAAAGACATTTAAAAAATATTTTCAGCAGAAGTTCTCATCTTCTTTTCATTAAAGAATAAAACCCTGTTTGATCTTAGGACTCTGTAAGATAACATTTCACCAGTAAGTAAACGACATCCCCTCAAGACTCTAATAAGAAAGAACAAATACGTTATTATAATATGATTAATCCATATTAAAGATTCTCTTATTAAAGAAGGTCAGTCAGGCTCCTTTGGTAGCATGCTTAGCTTGGAGCCAGGAGGTCAAGGGTTGTTACTGTTTGACATTTATAGACCTGGCAACAGATGATGAAGTATTTGAGCAAGCAAACTGGACATGATCTAAGAATCCAATAAAACAATGGCGGCCACTTTCCCTGAGCACTGTCGCCACTTAGTCATCTTAGTCTCCATTACACTGCAGGTGATGCGAATGCAAATGACAACTGTATCATCAGAGCTCCTCACCGGATCCTGTGAGGATAAGGTGACCACATGCTGGCAACTTAGGAGAAGAAGAATGCAGCAGTGAACAGACCTCTCGAGGCCAGATGGAACAAACCTCTCCTTTCAGCAGTCCCTGGGCTCATCTTCTCTTGGGTAGCCAGACACAGTGGACCACTGTTTCTATTCATTCGCTGAGCTGGTCATCATGCACTCACTGAGACCTTGCTGTGTGCCAGACACTGAGAAGTGCTGACCTGATTTTGGTGAGCAGAAGCAGGCAGGACCCTATTCTCAACAACTTCAAAATCAGACAGGGAGAGATAATTAAGTGAAGGAAGCATACCAGTGTGAAATTATACCTGTAGGAATTTTGGGGAGAGAGAAATGGAAGATGGCAAGAGAGCATGCACGTGGCAATGACCTGATCATGAAGGTGGAGACAGAAAGATTTCCCTGAGGCAATGACCCAGAAGCTAAGATCAATGAGATGATGAAGAACTGAGTAGACCAGAAGTGTAAGGGAACGGCGTTTCTAGGGAAGGACATGCATGTGCAAATTTCCTGCACTGGGGAAGGCAACGGGGGCTAGACAAAGCTGGACCTCAGACTCCAAGAGAAGCATGGCACAAGATGAGGCCAGAAGGCTTACTCAGGGGTCTTTGCTCTCATCTTAAGTAGCATCTCCTTTGTGAGTATCTTCTGGTCGCTCCCCGGAGGCCGCCCCACACCAATGGGCTCGTTGGATTGTGTAGCATGAGGGGTTTGAGGGCCGGGACAAGACTGTATTTGTTTTTGCCTACTCTGAACTTAGCATCATAAGTGGCTCAATGAGTCTGTTTTTATTTTATTGAGATAAGATTAACATAACATTCACCATTTTAAGGCGGGCACTTCTGGGGTTGTTAGGATATTCACAAACTTGTATAACCATCAGAACTCATTCCATAACACTTTCACCACTGAGAAAAGCCTCATATTCCTTAGCACTCACTCTCCATTCTCCTTGGGTCTGAAGATCGCTAACCTACCCTCCATGTTTGGATTCGCCTACTCTGGACATTTCATGCAAATGCAGTCATATAACATGTGGCCTTTTGTGTTTGAATTCTTAAACAATATACTATTGTTATGGTTCAACAACCTGTCCTATGACTCGTACTTCATTCATTTTTATGGTAATATTATTCCATTCTGAGTATACCACATCTTGCTTATCTGTTCATCAGGTGGTAGACATTTAGGTAGTTACAGCTTTTTGGCTGCTATGGATAATGGCACTACGGAACTCAGGTACAAGTTTTTGGGTGAATACCTGTTTTCAATTCTTTTATTTATATGCAGGGTTAGAACACTAAGTTATATGGTAACACTATGTTTCACTTTGATAGAAATTTTGATACTATTTTCCATAGCAACTGGCACCATTTGATGTTCCCACCAGTTGTATACAAAAGTTCCAGTTTTTCCACATCCTCCCCCATACTTATTGTTGTCTGTCCTTTTGACTACAGACTTCCTAGCAGGTGTGAAGTGACATCTCTTTTGGTTTTGGTTAGCGTTTTCCTAGTGATGCTAAGCATATTGTCATGTTCCTAGTGGTTGGTTGTATATCACTGGATAAACGTTTACTCAAGACACTTGCTTATCTTTTTTTAATTGTGTGGTTTGTCTTTTTGTTGTGGAGTAATAGGAATGGATACTAGAACCCTTACCAGATACACAAATTTCCAATATCTTATCCCAGTCTGAGTTGTCTTTCTAGTTTCTTGACAGTATCCTTTGATACATAAAAATTTATAATTCTGAAAAATCCTGATTTATTTATTTTCTTTTGTTGCTTGTGCTTTTGGTGTCATATTTAAGAAACTCTTGGAGAGGCTGGCCAAGATGGTGGAGTAGAGAGACTCACAGCTTGCTCTCTTCCACAAATACACCAAGAATTACATCGACAAACCCAGTGAATTGCACAGAACATCTGCTGAACTCTGGCAAAGTATGTCTCACTCCAAAATATAGGAGGATTCTCACAAAATCCACTAAGAGAGAAAAAGAAAGAAAAAAGAAAAAATCGGTGCAGGACCAGTCCTGCAGGGAGGCAGTAGCATAGGAGGAAGGCAGCCTTACACTGGGATGCCCTCTCTCCAGCCAAGAGGTCAACAGGGATAGAAGCAGAGCTTCCAAGGCTCGGGGGAGAAAGTTGCAGCTGCATGGTAGACAGAACTAAGGGAAACTGACACAGAGGGTCCTTGCTATCCCCAGCCCTAGACACAAGCCAGCAGGGACAACCCAGGACTGGCTGGCTGCTGGAGATCAGTGAGGAGCATGGGCAGAGGCAGCCTCAGGGGGCTGGAGGGTGGTGTGACCTCTGCCTGGGGGTGTGTGTGGAACAAAGCAGCCTGGGACTCCCATAAAAAAGCATCACTTCTGGTGTGCATGGGGGGGGGAGGGGCACAATACAGCCTTGCTGTAGTTGCTTTCTCCTCATGGCTCCACTGTTGGTGTGTTCTCATGAGAAGAGAGGTGGGGCTTGGTCATAGCCATCACTGCTGCACGGAAGCAGGGTTGAAAGCTGAATCTATACCCAATGGCCCTGTAACTTCACAGGTGAGACTGACATTTGTTTACAACTCCAGGCAGAGAGGGTGGATTTGTTCTCTCTAGACCCTTGGTGGACCTACACCTCTGGGATGAACAGGCAGTAAGCGGAGTTCTGGTGCACAGTGGGGCAAGTAGGGGTATTTAAAACAGGCCAAGGTACCATACAGTACACAGAGGTGGGGCTGGAGTCTGCACTGACCCTGTGGTTCACCACAGATTCAGATGTGTGACTACATGCTCGCTACAGCAAGCCCTAGCACTTGACATTGGTGGGTCTGCACTGGTGGTTCCTAGGGATCAGAACCTGGGGACACCAGAGCAGGTGGCCAACATTCCTGCAGCTAAGGTGGGGACAAAGGCAGTGTCAACAGAGAGTACTTTGTAAGTCCACATAACAAGTTACAGACAACACCACAGAGGGCACTTCCCAGTGGACATCTCCTGCAGAGATATACCAAGTGACTCTTCTTCACAGCTGAAGTGCTCTAATCCTGCCTACCACACACCACAGCTCAGAAGTGGGTCTAGAAGCCTCTATTCCAGCAACAGGGGAGCAGACCTGGACCCTGTCAAGGCTATGGCAACCACAGAACAAAAAAGGAGGCCCTGCTCAACAACAATCATGGCAGATTCTGAACAAAACAGCACCAAATAAACCCCTAAAGGAATAATAGCCAACACTCACATATGTGGCAACCATCCATACTAAGAACAGCCTTTGGCACAAAACTATTAGATGCACACAGTATACATAGGAATGCTCCCATTTTAAATAAAAACAATCAAAAAAATAAAAGAGCCCTTCAAGACCGCAGGAGATAACTGATACTGCATAATCCATAGAGCCAGAGAAATATAAATAAAATGAAGAAGCAGGAGGACTACTTACAATTAAAAGAACAAGAGAAGTCCCACAAAAAAAATGAGTGGAGATAGACCTTGACAATCTACCAGATCATGACTTCAAAAAGGTGGTGATAAAAGCACTGAAGGAACTAAAAGAGACTATGAATAGAGACAGAGAATACTATAAATAGGAGCCAATTAAAAACAGAAAACTTAATGGCTGAGATAATAGTCGAGCTAAAGGCAGTCAAAAGCAGACTAGATGATGCAGAGGAATGAATAAGAGACTTAGAAGATAGGATAACAGAAGTCACCCAATCAGAACAGCAGACAGAAAAGCAAGGAAAAAACCAATGAAAGCAATATAAGGGACTTACAGAATAATACAAAGTGTGCCAACTTATGCGCAATAAGGGTCCCAGAAGGAGAAGAAAGAGAAAAGAGGATTGAAAAGGTGTTTGAAGAAGTCATGGGTGAAAATTTTCCAAACCTAAATAAGGAAACAGATATCCAAGTACAGAAGGCACAGTGGGTCCCAAACAGGAAGAACCCAAATACACCTACACCAAAAAAATAATTAAGATGAACAAAGTTAAAGATAAAAAAAAAAAGGATTCTAAATGCAGTAAGAGAAAAACAGAGTTACACAAGAACCCCCATAAATCTTTCAGCTGATTTTTCTAACAAACGCTGCTGGCCAGAAGGGAGTGGCAAGATATATTCAAAGTCCTGAATGAGAAAAAGCTGCAACCTAGGATACTCTATCCAGCAAGATTATCCTTTAGAGTAGAAAGAGATAAAGAATTTCACAGATAAGCAAATCTAAAAGAATTTAGCAATACTAAACCTATGCTAAAAGAAATATTGAAAGGTCTACTCTAAATAGAAAAGAATCAGGAAGCTGTAGAAATGGGAAAACCATAATTGGAAATGCAGTAACTATAATGAATTGCAAGAGAATAAACATAAAGATGATAAAAAAAAGGGTATCAGAATCACAAAATGTTGGAGAAGGGAGCAAGAAAATATACATTTCCTTCTTTCTTTCTTTCTTTATTTCTCTCTTTCTTTCTTTTTTTTTCTTCATTCTTCTTAGGATGTGCTTGAGCCTACATAACTACGAGTCCAAAGCAAACAGATGTAATAAAGGGTTAACATACTTGAAAAACAGGGTAAACACAAGTCAAAAGCATACAACAGTGTCACAAACCCAAAAAAGCAACCAAGCTAATACAAAATAAAACTGTCAATGCCAGAAAAATAAAAACAAAAAGGAAAAGAAAAGAACAAAGAAGAAACATCAAATCAACCGAAAACAAAGTTCAAAACGGAAATAAACACACATTTATCAATAATTACTATAAATGTCAATGGACTAAATGCTCCACTCAAAAGACACAGAGTGGCAGATGTAATAAAACAAAAGCTTACAATATGCTGCCTACAAGAGATCCACTTTAGAGTCACGGACACACATAGACTGAAAGTGAGAGGATGGGAAAAGATATTACATGCAAATGGAAATGACAAGAAAGCAGGAGTAGCAATACTCATATCAGACACAATAGAATTTAAAACAAAGGCCATAAAGAAAGAGAAGGACACTGTATAATGATTAAAGGACCAATACAAGATTAGGATATTATACTTGTTAACATACATGCACCCAATATAAGAGCACCTGAATATAAAAAACAAATACTAACAGACATAAAGGGAGAAATTGATTGGGATACAAATATAGTAGAAGACTTTAACACCTCACTAACATCATTGTATAAGTCTTCCAGACAGAATTTCAGTAAGGCAATGGAGATACTAAATGACACAATAGAACAGTTGGATTTGGTTGATATTTTTAGGACATTATATCCCCCCAAACCAGGATATACATTCTTTTCATGTGCTCCTGCAATATTCTCTAGGGTACATCACATACTGGGACACAAAAGAAGGCTCAACAAATTTCAGAAGATAGAAATTATTTCAAACATCTTCTCTGACCACAATGGCATTAAACTAGAAATAGACCACAGAAAAACAAATGAGGAAATAAAAAAAAAAAAACAGCACGGAGATTAAACAACATGCTACTAAAACAACAATTGTTCAATGATGAAATCAAAGAAGAAATTTAAAAATATCTTGAGACAAACGACAATGAAAACACAAGCACACAAAATGTATGGGATGAAGCAAAAGCAATCCTAAGAGAGAAGTTCATAGAGATATGGGCCTTCCTCAAAAAAGGAGAATAATCTAGGAGGTTTATTGTATCTTGTCTTATGTTTAAGTCTTTAATCCATTTTGAGAGGAAAATATAGGCAAAACATTATCTGACATACATTTCAAAAATTTTCTCCTAGAAGAAATAAAAGCAAGAATAAACAAATGGGACCTAATGAAACTTACAAGCTTCTGCACAGCAAAGGAAACCAGAAGTAAAACAAGAAGAAAACCTACGGAAAATTTTTGCAAGTGAAACCGACAAAGGCTTGATCTCCAGAATATATAAGCAGCTCATATGACTCAATAAGAAAAAAATAAACAACTCAATCCAAAAATGGGCAGAACACCTAAACAAGCAATTCTCCAAGGAAGACATACAAATGATCAAAAAGCACATGAAAAAATGCTCAATATCACTAATTATCAGAGAAATGCAAATCAAAACTACAATGAGGTATCACCTCACACCAGTCAGAATGGCCGTCATTCAAAAATCCACAAATGACAAATGCTGGAGAGGCTGTGGAGAAAGGGGAACCCTCCTACACTGCTGGTGGGAATGCAGTTTGGTGCAGCCACTATGGAAAACAGTGTGAAGATTCCTCAAAAGACTAGGAATAGACTTACCATATGACCCAGGAATCCCACTCCTGGGCTTGTATCCAGAAGGAACCCTACTTCAGGATGACACCTGCACCCCAATGTTCATAGCAGCACTATTTACAATAGCCAAAACATGGAAACAGCCTAAATGTCCATCAACAGGTGACTGGATAAAGAAGAGGTGGTATATTTATACAATGGAATACTACTCAGCCATAAAAACCGACAACATAATGCCATTTGCAGCAACATGGATGCTCCTGGAGAATGTCATTCTAAGTGAAGTAAGCCAGAAAGAGAAAGAAAAATACCATATGAGATCGCTCATATGTGGAATCTAAAAAACAAAAACAAACAAACGAACAAAAACAAAGCATAAATACAGGACAGAAATAGACTCACGGACAGAGAATACAGACTTGTGGTTACCAGTGGGGTGGAGGGTGGGAAGGGATAGACTGGGATTTCAAAATTGTAGAATAGATAGACAAGATTACACTGTATAGCACAGGGAAATATACACAAAATGTTATGATAACTCACAGAGAAAAAAATGTGACAATAAGTGTGAAAAAAAGATAAGTAAACTGCAGCTAGTCTGCAAAAAAAAAAAAAAGGAGAATAATCTGAAATAGACAATCTAACCTACCACCTAACAGAATTAGAAAAAAAAAGGACAAATAAAATGTAAAGTCAGCAAAAGGAAAGAAATAATAAAGATCATGGAGGAAGTAAATGAAATAGAGATTTAAAAATGGAAAAAAATCAATTAAACCAAGATCTGGTTTTTTTTTGTGTTTTTCTTTTGAAAGAGTAGACAAAACTGACAAACCGCTGGCCAGGCTCACCAAGAAGAAAAGAGAGAGGACACAAATAAGCAAAATGAGAAAGGAAAATGTAGAAATTACAACCAATACTATAGAAATATAAAAAATCATTAAAAGAATACTATGAACAACTATATGGCAATCAATTGGACAACTTAGAAGACATGGACAAGTTTCTAGAAATATACAGTCAATGAAAACTGAATTAAGAAGAAATAGATAATTTGAACAGACCAATCACTAGAAGTGAAATAGAATCAACAATAAAAAACCTCCATGCAAACAAGTCCAGAATCAGATGGCTTCACTGGGGAATTCTGTCAAACATACCAAGAAGAGCTCATACTGATCCTTCTCAAACTCTTCAAAAAGATTGAAGAGGAGGGAATTTCCCCAGATTTATTCTATGAAGTCACCATCACCCTGATACCAAAGCCAGACAAAGACACTACCAAAAAAGAAAGCTATAGGCTAATATCATTGATTATCATAGATGCAAAAATCTTCAACAAAATATTAGCAAACAGAATCCAACACATAAAAAAGATCATACACCATGAACAAGCTGGGACACAAGGACGGCTCAATATATACAAATCAATCAATGTGATAAACCACATCAACAAGAGAAAGGACAGAAATCACATGATTACCTCAATAGATGCAGAAAAAAGCAATTGATAAAATTCAACATTCATTTAAGATAAAAACCCTTACCAAAGTAGGTATAGTTGGAACACATTTCAGCATAATAAAAGCTATTTATGGCAAGCTTATACCATCATAATACTCAATGGTGAAAGTTTAGAGCTTTTCCACTAAAATCTGGAACAAGACAAGGATGCTCACTCTCATAGCTTCTATTCAATGTAGTATTGGAAGTCCTAGCCATAGCAATTAGACCAGAACAAGAAATAAAAGTGATCCAGATTGGAAGAGAAGTGGTAAAATTGTCATTATATGCAGATGACATGATACTATACATAGAAAACCCTAAAGGCTCCACACAAAAACTACTAGAGCTGATAAAAGAATTTGGCAAGGTAGCAGGATACAAGATTAACATACAGAAATCAGTGGCATTTCTTTACACTAGCAATGAAATATCAGAGAAGGAAAGTAAAGAAGCAATCCCTTTTAAAATTGCATCCAAAAAATAAAATATTTAGGAATAAATCTGTCCAAGGAAGTGAAAGACTTAGACCTGGGAACTACAAAACACTGCTTAAGGAAAGTAAAGATGACTTAAAGAAACAGAAAGATAGCCCTTATTCTTGGATTGGAAGAATTAATATTGTTAAAATGACCATACTATCCAAAGCAGTCTACAGATTTAATTCCATCTCTATCAAATTACCCAGGACACTTTTCACAGAAGTAGAACAATTAATCCTCAAATTTATATGGAATCACAGAAGACCCAGAATTGCCAAAAGCAATACTGAAGAAAAAGAACATAGCTAGAGGAATAACCCTCTGAGACTTTAGACTATACTACAGAGCTACAGTAATCAAAACAGCATGGTACTGGTACAAAAAGAGACATATGGATCACTGGAAGAGAACAGAAGCACAGAAATAAACACACAAACCTTTGCTCAATTAATCTTTGACAAAGAAAGCAATAATATACAACGGAATAATACAACTTAATCACAAAAAACAAACAAACAACCCAATGGGCAGAAAACCTAAAGAAGCAATTCTCCATTGAAGACATATCAATGCCCAATGACAAATGGTCAACAGACACATGAAAACAATTCTTAATATCATTAATTATCAGAGAAATGCAAATCAAAACTATAATGAGGTAACACCTCACACCAGTCAGAATGGCCATCATTCAGAAATCCATGGACGATAAATGCTGGAGAGGGTGTGGAGAAAAGGGAACCCTTCCACACTGTTGGTGGGAATGTAGTTTGGTGCACCCATTATGGAAAACAGTATGGAGATTCCTCAAAAAATTAAAAATAGGCTTACTGTAAGATCCAGCAATCCCACTCCTGGGCATATATCCAGAAGGAACTCTAATTCAAAAAGACACCTGCACCCCAATGTTCATAGAACACTCTTTACAATAGCCAAGACATGGAAACAACCTGAATGTTCAGCAAGAGATGACTGTATAAAGAAGATGTGGCATATTTACACAATGGAATACTACTCAGCCATAAAAAAACAATAAAATAATGCCATTTGCAACAACATGGATCAACCTGGAGATTGTAATTCTAAGTGAAATAAGCCAGAAAGAGAAAGACAAATATAATATGGTATCACTTACATGTGGAATCTAAAAAAAAAAAAAAAGCCAAATCAACTTACTTGTAAATCAGAAAAAGATTCTCGGACATAGAGAACAAACTTGTGGGTACTGGGTAGGGAAAGGTGATGGGAGCAGATAAACTGGGAGTTAGAAATTTGCAGATATATAGAATAGATACACAACAAGTTCATGCTGTACAGCACAGGGAACTATATATGATATCTTGTAGTAACTTATGGGGAAAAGGATATAAAAACAATTATATGTATGTTCATATATGACTGAAGCATTGTGCTGTACACCAGAAACTGACACATTATGAACTGACTATACCTCAAGAAATACATATATATATATATGTATATATATATATATACACACATACATATATATAAATTAAAATAAGAAACTCTTGTCTAACCCAACATCACAAAGATTCATACCTATGTTTCCTTTTAAGAGTTTTATAGTTTTAGCCCTTACATTTCGGTGTCAAGTCTATCTTGAGTTCTGATTTTTGTATCGCCTGTGTGACAGGGACACAAGTTTAGTCTCTTGCATGTGGATATCCAGTTGTCCCAGAACCTTTTGTTGAAAAGGCTATTCATTGAACTGTCTTGCACCTCTGTGAAGAATTAATTGGCCACATGCAAATACTGGTTATTTCTGGACCCTCAATTGCATTCTGTTTATCTGTATGTATCCTTATGCAAGTATTACACTGATGTGATTACTGTAACTTTTCAGTAAACAATAGAATTGGGAAGTGTGAATTCTCCAACACTATTATTTTTTGAAAGGACTGTTTTGGCTATTTGAGTTATTTTGGAATTCTGTGGGAAATTTAGGATCAGCTTGTCCATTTCCACAAAAAGAAGAAAAGGCAGCTGGAATTTTGATAGTGATAACATTGAATTTGTAGATCACTTTGGGGAGTACTGTCATCTTAACAACAGTAGGTCTTCTTCTTAATGAATACAGGATGCCTTTCCATTTATTAAGTCTTCTTTAATTAATCTTGATAACAATTTGTAGTTTTTAGTGCAAAAGTCTTATACTTCCTTGGTTAAGTTTATTTATACTTATTTATTACTTTGATTATGTTATAATTGGCATTGTTTTCTTGATCCCATTTTCAGATTGTTCATCACTAGTGTGTAGAAATATAACTGATTTTTATATATTGATCTTGTCTCCTGAACTTTGATTAATTCATTTGTTGGCTGTTAGAGTTTTTTGGCTTGGGGCTCTTTCGTGGCAGAATTTCTTAGGGTTTTTCCATATATAGCATATCATCTGCAAATAGAGCAAATTTTCTTTTTCTTTTCCAACCTGAATGCCCTTTATTTCTTTTTCTTCCCTAATTGCCCTGGCTAGAACTTCCTGTACCATATTGAATAGCAGTGGTGAGTATGGATATCTTTGTCTTACCCCCGATCTTGGGGGGAAATTATTCAGTCTTTCACCATTAAGAATGATGTTAGCTACGAATTTTTCACAGATGGCTTTCAATTGGTCTCTTTTCAAAAAAATGAACTTTTTTAACCTTCAAGAAAAAAAATGTGTTTATTCCTAAAGACTATCACCCATGATTCCTCTTTGCTTCTCCAGCCTTCTTGCTAAGTGGTACTTAGTCCCAGTCAGTGTTTTCAAACATGCTTCACAAACTGCATCAGAATCACCCCGAGGACCTATTTAAAAGGTAGATTCTTGTGTATGCTACCACAATCTCTGGGTGTGGAGTCCAGGGACCTGTATTTTAACAAGCCCACATGTAATACAGTATGAAAAGAAAAGAAAGAAAAATTTTAAAAAAGGGAAGAAAAGAAAAGAAAAGAAAAACAGAAAGGAAAGGAAAAGAAAGGAAAGGAAAGGAAGACTGCTTAGTTTTCAAATAAATTTGTGAAATACTGCCAAAATGTTACTAAACACTGAGCATACTGAAATAATAAACCCATTAATAAAAGCTAGTAAATTCCAAATTTATTTCACTAAGAAACATTTTTGGGGAAAACACCAATTAATCAAGTCAAATACAGTATGAAAAATGCTAGATGATCACTTTTCATAAATATGGTGATGGGAAGAAAAACATGTTTCTTATCTCTAAGAACATCTGAACATCTACAAAGCCAGCACTTAATGAAAGATGTTCAATAGTAGAAAAGAAACGTGAACAATGGTTGTGCCATTGTTCTTTGTGGCAAGACTCCCACCACCCAGATGCCTTGTTCATAAGCGTCCTTACAAACACTGAGTCTGCCCATTGTTCTGTGAAATGGAAAAAGAATTTCTATGGAATAATGACAATGATATAAATCTATTAAAAGTATTACTATTATTATTATTATTTAAGAAGGCCTTTATGGAATAATAGCAAAAAGGCCCATTCTAGCCTACTCGGAGCCCTCTTGCAAATTTTCTCACGGGTAGGCAGGTCTCATGATCCACTCTAGCCAACTACAGCAACTTAATCAGATTTAGAATCCATTTCTCCAGGGCATTCACAGTTGTCCCTTATCTCTCTTTGCATGTTTCAAAGAAGCTTATTCACGATGCTCTTGTTTTTAATGTCATGTTAATGGCCTTTCAGAGGTCTCTGCATCAGTCAGGTGGCCCCTGTACCTCCTTCTCTAGAAGAGCCCAGCCCTGAGCACCGCGCAGCCTTGGGGCCCGAGGAGCACAGGAGAAGGAGCTGGAGGTGAATGTCAGCTTCAGCAGTGAGGCGGGAATTTGTTTGTTATTTAAATATTTAAGGTGCCACTGCTTTCACAGATAAGAAACCTCTCTAATTTTCTAGGATACTTCCACAGGATTTGTGTTACCTAAAGAACCTGGGGTAGGATCTCAGCTGACATTCCACACTCAGGAGTAGGAGCAGGTCTGTCCCTGGCCCCACACTGAGAATGTTCTGGATTCCATGTAGGGTTTTAGTCCACCTTTGAGCCCTTCTCTGCAGCCTCTTCTGAAGTCCCTCTTCAAGTCAGTAGGTCCTTTGGGTGAACTGCTGGCAGCAGCCTTGGAAATAAAATCCTCCTTAGGGCAGCATGTGGCCACCATCAGTTAATAGCTCTTGGCTTTCAGCAAACCAGCCACTGGTATTACCCTCTAGGTACACCCCGGGCCCAACCCTTGGGCAGAATCAAATGAATTATTCCTTTCTTTTGAGTAAGTTGTAGAGTTGAGGACCTGGGAGAAGGGGGTGGACTTAATGAGTTAAAGAGCCTTTAATTAAAAATCTCTTAGGACGCTGCTCAGTTCCCTGAATCCGTTGTTAGGAGTAGGGGAAAAAAAAAGCAAAAATGATTACTTTCTGAAAAATACATGTATAATCTATCCCTGACTCTTAATGACTAGGAAGAGAGAAATATCTGTAAGCTATGGGCAACTGCAACATCATGGTACCCAAAGAGCATCTTGTTCTTTGTTGTGCAGAATAAAGCAGTAAACAGAGCAATTCGGTCCCAATCACAGCTACCCTTCCCTGAGTAGCAGTGCTTGTGAAGCAGGTCAGAGGCCTTCCCTGCCGTCCTTTCCAGCCAGGTCTGCCACCCTACCCTTTCCCATGCTCTCTTACGGAACAAGATGGGCCTGATACGTTGCTGGGGTCCACTGTCTCCAGCCTTTGCCCTTCCACCAGGCAGCTTCCTTTCCACTTTATCAGTAGAGATGAAGATAACAATTCTTTACTGAGTACTTCCTATATGCCAAGCATGGTGCTACAACCTCTACATTTTCCCATTTAATCCTCACTCATGAGTCGGTGCCATGATGGTATGTGACCCTGAGCAAGTCATTTCAAATTTCTAACTTTCTATTTTCTCATCATTGAACTAGGAGTAAGAAGAGCATCCACCTCACAAGCCTGGGCTTCGGTGGGATGACCCACCCACCACTCCGAGCCCCTCTGCTTCATAGTAAGTGCTCAGAAAGTCTGAGCCAGCATTAATGATTATTCCCACTTTTTACAGATAAAGGGACTGAAGTTTAGGGACAATAAAACACCTTTCTAAGCTTATGCAGACACTAAGGAGTCCAGCTGGATTCAAATGTCAAACTTCAGCATCTTCGCCCTTAACCATGACACTGTGCCACCTCCAAACACCACTCATCTTGTGTGATGTATCTCAGGTCCGCCCTCTGCCAGATTTTCAAGAGCTCACAGTAAACTTTCTTTGCCTTCTGAACTCATAACATTTATTATCTGTGTCACTTACTCACTGTAATATGTTCTAATGAATATTTCATGTTTGAACCTAAAAGGTAAGCCTGATATTCATGCCTTGTTAACTCAACAAACTTCTGAGCACCTTCTGTGTGTCAGGCACTGTGATGGGGTCTGGGATGTTGACATTCTTGCCCACATGGAGCTGCTGCAGGAGGAAGAGGGATATTGATGTAAGTGTTCCATAAATGCACGCAAGATTGCAGTTGTGGTGGCTACAATAAAGGAGAGGTTTAGGATGCTTGAGAGAGTGGTGGCGGGTCAGGTAGAAACACAGATGCAGTGAGGAGAGTTTAGCTGGAACAGGAATTCAGCTAAGGAGAAGAGGAGTTGCTGAGGTAGAAAGGGGACGGGAGAACATTCCAGGCAGAAGGCACAGCATACTCAAAGGTGCAGAGGTATCATGATGGAGGCAGAATGGCACATTCAGGGGTCAAAAACTGGTGAGCATCTCTGCTGGATGCGGGCAGGTGAAACTGCAGAGGTCAGCAGGGACCAGGCACTGAAGTGTCATAAAAGTCATGTGGAGGAGTCTAAGTTTATCTAAATACGACAGACAGACATTTAACTTTTCAGCAGGTCATGATGTAATCGGTTTTGTATGTGAAAGAAATCCTCTTCGTCTGCAGTGGAGGGACTGGATTGCATGGGGAGGCAGTGTGCAAGTCGGGAGCCTACAGCAGGGCCTCTGCTGCACTCCGGATGGAAGATGCGGTAGTGTGGGTGAGGATGCTGGAGACATACGTGATAGGGGTGGAATAGGGTCAGGAGATGACAGTTGAGTAGAGATGTGAAGAAACCTACACTCTCCGTCCTGTCCCCTCCTGCCACATCTGCCCTTTCACTCCTTTGGAGAATTAATTTTATGTGTCAGCTTGACTGAGCCATGATACTCAGATATGTAGTCAAACACTCGTCCTCAGCGTGCTGTGAAGGCTTCATCTTAGATGCCGCCTACATTTTATCCGTAGGCTTGGAGGAAAGCAGATTACCTTCTATGATGCAGATGAGCCTCTTCCCATCAGCTGAAGGGCTTACGAGAAAACAGAGATTCTCCAAAGAAGAGGGGATTCTGTATTCAGTCTACCTTTGGATTCCAGCTGCGACATCAGCGTGTCCCTGGGCCTCCCAGCCTGCTGGCCAGCCTTGCAGATGTTGAGCTTGTTGGCCTCCAGTAACAGTAGGAGCCAGTTCCTCAAAATCTTTCTTCTCTTGCTCTCTCTCTCTCTCTCTGTCTGTGCTTATGATTCTCTGGAGAACCCTGACTAACGCACGCCTGTTTTCACAGGAGAATTAGCTGTGTGCTTCCCCTAAAACCCAGTCCTTTCACCAGCGCCCAGTCCTGCTTGTTTACTCAGAGACTCAACAGCAGGCAAGGATTCCTTCCCTCTGTCTCCTGTGTCATCACTTTTTGTTCTGCTGTGTTTTGCTGCAAGATGATTTGCATCACTGGTTTTATTTCTCATCCTAAAATATGTCCTTTTATATGCTCCTTGGAGAAATGGTTGATCCCAGATCTGGGGCAAAAAGTGTACAAGATAAGCCAGCAACATCTTGTCATACCAGAGGGCCAGGAGACATCCAAAACTATTAAAATCATGCCCAGAAAACTGTGGGGTCCATTTGATAGGTTGTTTTTGGACCAATGAAGGAACAGTTGTGGTGCTTATAAAGATAATAAGTACAATGAATTGGAACATACCAAGCAGGCTTAAATCTATCTGTATTTTGCTTAATGATATTTAAATGCAAAATTATTGGTCACTGTTGAAAATTACTAAGGAACTAACCCACTGCTTTGAAAACTGGTAAATAAACGGTCTGAGGCATTTTTCCTGTCTTCCCTATTGGAGCTGTAACTACAGGAAACCAAATAGCTGATGAAAGAGAGTTTTCCTTTACACATGATTTTATGTGATAGATAAAGAAGGAACGATAGAATTAGAATGTGACCGTTTTGCGACTCTTAATAAGTTAATGCTGTGTGTGTACATACGTGCATTTGTGTGTGTATAAATCTATGTATACACAGATGTACATGCAAGCGTGTCTGCGTATTTGCATGTGTGTGTGCCTTTGTATTCTGGATCTAATTTAGCCGTCAATATCGGATACAAGCAAAATAGGGGACAGAGAAACACATTAAATGACACTGGTGATACCATTAGCAAAATTTCAACTATGAGATCCTCTACACAACGAACAATTACAAAGAAAGGAAGGGACAAAGAAAGAAGAAGAGAGAAAGGGAGAGACAGAAGGAAAGAGATGGAGAGGTGACTGATAGATTAAAACAGATTTAAGACAGAACAGTGTTCACCTCTGGCAGGAGAAGGCTGGATTAAGAGGCGACATGAGGGCATCTGGGAGCTGCCTCTGTTCCATATTTGGATCTGGATGGCAGTTTTACAAAAACCCACTGAGCTGTAAACCTTAGATTGGTTTACGTTTCTCTCCTTACTGTATGTATTTTATATCTCAACAAAAATTAAAAAGAGAGAGCGAACAACTTAGAAGAAATGCTGACTACAGGCAACATATGAATGTTACTTGGATTGTTTTTAAACAAGTAAACTGAAAACAAACGAGATAACTGAAAACATATGAAGATGACTGAGTATTCATGTTCCTGTACCACGAATGTGTTTCTGAGCAGTGTTTTTATGTTTGGGAGGTACTTTCTGCAGTGTTCATCGATGGAATGGTGTGATGTCCAGGAAATGACACGCAGGGCTGAGGAGGGTTGAACATAAAGATTCCAGTCACCCCGGAAGAGCAAGGCCCAACTACAGGGGAAGGAGCATCTTAGGCCAAGTCTCCGGGCAGTGAGATGAGCATGCAGAAAGCTGGGTCGCTCAACGACACAAATATCAGAGGAACAGAATTTTTATGAACAGGTGCAGCAGTAGCTCTCTGAAACTTCCAGAGGAGCTCAACTCCCCCTCTGGGCCCAGAGGTTGGAGCAGATAAGAAAATAAAGAGTGCCTGCCTGCCTGATCTGCCGCAATTATCACGTACATCCTGCTCCCCAGCACAGTGTCTTAAACACTTAACCTCTCTTGCTTTATTAATTCCAGTTTGCTTTAAACTGTGTTCTCGGATCTACAAAGCAGCATCAAAAATAATCTTGCCAATTAGACTACCTTTAACAATAAGAGAGACAATTGAATAAACATGGTATTGAGGGAAGATCAAATCAAACAAATAAGTTAAATGTATTTTCTATATAAATCAAATCTTGTTAATACACTCTTTCAAGATGCTCCCACCCAGGAAAACACAAGAACTAGAATTATTCTAAAAATGAGTGTGTGAGGGTTATCTACACAGTATATCTGATATACTTTTGAGCACTACGGTGATGGAAATACTCTAGCGTGGTAAGAGTTAGATATTCTTGTTAATTTCCAAATTGCTACGTCCACCCAGGAGGTATCAAATCTGAGACATGCCTGTCTAAGTCCTGGGAGTGGATACGGAATGAATGAGAATTGCTTTTATTCCCCCACTTGCTCTATTGCTCCCTCTATTCCTGTGTGGGTGTTATTATAGTTAATACGATTGACAAGCAAATAGGAGTTTATTTTTCTCCCATCATAGGTGAAGACAGTCCCACAAGTTCGCCAGCGCCCTGGGATCGTTCCTGTTCTTGTCTGCCACCCTGACGCTGGGTCTCCCATTCCAGTGATCTCCACCTCCAGCCCCGAGCGCTGAGTTCCAAATGTCAAGAAGAAAGGGACAAGGAAACAGTGGCATGCCACATTCCTAGAAACAAATATTTGCTAGAAATCTCCAGCAAACTGCCACCTAAATTGCATGGCCCAGAACTACAAGGCACAATCACACCTAGCTGCAAAAGAGCCTGGGAAACCTGTTCAAATTTTTTTTTAATAGCTGGGTGAATTGCCATCCCAAATAAACCTGGGTTTTATAATTGTGAAGAAGTAAAAGTGGATATTACACCTAAAACTAACGGAGTCTGTCACAGTTACATAATACAGACACACGCACACATAGCCACACACACTTAGGTATGCAGAAATATTAGAGACTGAATTATAAAAAAAAATATTAGAGAGAATGTTACTTCTCTTTTTGCCTCTATGGACAAGCACTGCAAGTCTATTAAGAGGACCTGCTGTAGGATATTAGTTTATAGTGCTCTTGTATTTCTCTCATAATATTTAAATATCTCATACCTTTCACACACACTGGGAATTATTCTCAACTTTCAAGGACTAAGATCCCTAATTAAAGCAGAAGGCTTTACTCAATCACATCAAATCGTACCCTTTAGGGGAGAAACACGCACAGCAATGGAGAAGGACATATATGCAGTGTCAAATCAGTTTTGTTTTTGCATTTCTTTTTCCTTTGCTCTTCCCCGATTTCCTAAATACATTTTCCCAGAAGCACTACCCTGTACTCACTCTTCTGGGCTTCCTTCTTTGTGGCTATTCACATATTTAGGCTTTTCAGTTTTGAAGCCTTTTGAAACATCCAGAAAAAAACTATTTGATCTCAAAGATATGAAAGGAAAGATTTCACATTCAGCCATCCCTATGAATCCCTAAGTCTTTACAGATTTAAGACATTTCCAGGGCACTAATAGAGATATTTCCACAATTTTATTATTTAAAATATGTATAGTTCTCAACTATGCAAGTAATGGGCAATTTCAGTGCATTTATTAGAGGTCTAATTCTTGCCAGTGTGCTTACTATGTAAGTAGTTTATATAATGAAAGGATTTATATAGTCAAGTTTATCTTTCTAACTTCTTCTTGTTTTTACTGAAACGTCAGTCAGTCAGGTTCCAAGGATGGATATCTACCATCCACACAATGCTGCTGCTCAGTGAAGAGAACCTCAGGAAATGTAATTGATCTTCCTTGACCCATAACATCTGTGTGGCTTGGACCACTACTGAGAGCTGGAACTACATTTCTCTTGTCAAGGGAGTTTACTAAAATCTGGAGAATGCCCCAAAGGAATGTGCAGTGATGAATGGTTCAGAAGGGAAGCACAGCTTGGAAAGTGTCACAGCAGAACACAGGCAAATGTTACCGTCTCAAAATAAATTAAATTATATTTAGGAAATATAAAGGTCTTGGCATCTAGGGACATCACAAAGCCCAGGCTACTTCCAGGCTTATAGGATGCCTGGTCCCAGTTGTTGATCTGCATCTCAGCCATTTATCATTGAGAACATTCCCTCAAGGTTTCCATCTGTCAGCTGAGTCACATTTGTCTGCCTCCCAACTCTACCTGGTGGATCCTGTCACGACAAATTCCCTATTGTTATCACCCTCAAAGCCCTTGGTTCTTCTTGCTGATAACTTATGAACAGGCATGTATTCTGTATTCCTAGTGCTATTCTAAGAGCTTTACAAATATCCTCAGAACAATCATATGGCATAGTTACAATTATCATCCCCGCTTTTCAGATGAGGGAAAGAGAGAGGTCAGATGATTTGCCATATCATCTAGCTAGTAGGTGGTGGGCCTGAAACTGCACCCAGGATTTTTGGCTGAAAGCTTTAGCCACCTAACAACTATATCCCATGTCATTGGAGTAAAGGGCCTTGACCTTGGAGGTCATATGGTCAAATTTTTCTGATCAAGAAATTTCTATGAGAGTCCCTGTGAAAGATGGATTCTTTCTTCCCTTAGGATGAGAAGCCCTGCAGATATGTTATCCAAGTCACCAATGGGGAATCTAATCTCACATGTCTGGGCTTTGTGTTAAAAAAAGAGGACAAGTGGATGTGGAGGTCTTCAGTTATGAGGCTCCTGCTGTTTGTCTTTCCTCTTTCATGGGGCACGAATGAGAGACCTGCAATCATGCCTCTGTATTCTGTTAGCCAGTGCTACCTGATAAGATCTGGAGGCAAACCAGCAGAGTTCTAACACCTCAGCCACTCTTGCAAACCAAGTCACTTGCTTGGTTTGGTAGAGCAAACTGAAAAATTCTAAATGCAAACATTTTATTTTACTTGGAATGAAACAGAATAAATAACCAAAGCCAACCTGGATGATGGCATCTCAAAGTAATAGAGAGAAACCCAGGACCGAGGAACTCACATCCTTTCCCCACTCAGCCACTAAATGCCTTCAGACACTTCCTTGTTCCTCAGTTTCATCCTGAAGCTCATCCTGCATACCCAGCTTCCCTCCCAAGATTGATTCCAGTCCAAAAATATGTGCTGACTTCCCAGTGGATACACAACTGGGCTCTGAAGACAGAACAATGACCTAGACCCAGCCTCGCAATAAAGAGCTCAACCACAAAGGAGTGATGTGAGTTCTAAGAAAAGTTAAAATTGAGCTGACGCTTCCAGGAAGATGAAATGACTAAATCATGAGGTCAGTGGGTGCTTCCAGAAAGCAAGAGATACCTTAGCTGAGGCCAAAATCATGAGAAGGGTGTCCTGCGGCTCAGCATTTCCAATGGTGCCCAGTTGCCTAAACAGGAGATAAACTGGGAGCACCCAGTGCGCTAGCTCAGCCTTGAGAAAACAGACAGACTCAGTTAAAGAATACAGGTCTATATTTTGTAGGTTATTTAAATAGGTTTGTTGTTTAAATGTAAGAGGACAATACAGGACTATTCCGAACCTTTTGTAGAAAAACCAAGTGAAGGAAGACCCACTTTCTTTCCAACTTCTCGTCTCCTTCACAGTAGAATCTTCTGCAGGGTAGTGAGCAAGGGTTGTCTGTGGTCATTTCCACCAGTCACTCAGCATGGTGGCTTCCACAGTTGCCAAAGCAGAGGGGACATGAAACGATGAGTCCTCACGGCAGAGAAGGACCCACTCGGCACAGAGCTAGGCTGCTGTCAAGCCCCAACTCAGACATTCAGTCTCCCTTAGGAAGAGGCTCTTGAAATGTCTTCACTTCATTGCATTTACGTGAGTGTAGGATGACCATTAAATACTCATTTCTCAGTGTGAGAAGAGACAGTCATGAAAGGGCCTAAATGCGGAATGGCTTTACGTAGCCACCTTTAATTTTAGAAACAACAACATCAATTTTGAATACTCTTTCTTTCATTTAAAGCAGTTATTCTTCCTAGAAAGAAGGGAGGTTCTGTCATTTGGATGGCTCGTATCTAGCTACACTAAGGATGAGGTAACCCGCATGAATGGGAGGAAGTTACTTCTAAAATTATAAAAGTCCTAGAGAAATAATAAAATAAAGAGGAATGTTCAGGAATTGCTCAAGAAAACAGAGTGGATTAAATAGAATCGTACACTATGCTAAGTGTACTCTTCACAAAGTGAGGCTCCAGAGTCTGGGTTTATTTTTCTTTTTGGGGAAAACAGTACAGGAGTGCAAGCGAGGTATCCTGCAGTACATCAGGGTCTAACACTTTCTTTTGAAAAGCAGCCACGTTTTATTTCCCTGAAGCTTAACAAAATCACCAGGGTGAGACCAGGGTGAATGCTGACAAGGAAACTTCTGGACTGGGGTATGTAGGAGGCTGACAGGACCTTATTAGTAACTGTTACAGACAATGTGTACTGCCTATCCAATATCCATTTTCCTCTTTTTCTGCCTAAGAACCCCGTTTGTTTGGGGATGGCAGTGCGTACAGCCCCAGGAGAGAGGACCACTTCCGTAATACAGGGGGGATGACATGATGTGGCTGTACCCAATGAGGCGGAAGCAGGAGGCTGCAGGAGCTCAGAGTCAACACCTGCCTTTCCTGCCGCAGGCAAAGCCCTGGATGCTGGAACCCAGTTGTGATAAAGCAGACCTGCAGCAGCCACCCCAACTTCATGACGTCACGACCAACATTACCAAGATGGCGGGCAGAAAGAGAAGATGCTTAGATCACTCTTAACGTTGAGCGGCTATGCCTGCCCTGGACAGCCTGACTCTGGAAGTGTGACAAGACTGCCGTTTCCAGGTGAGCCTGCTCCTCACACAATGATCCTACTACATTCATACCCTTAGAAGCACATGTGAGGAGAGATGAACAGTATCCTCTTCCTTCTCGTCCAACACAGTGAGCAGCCTGACAGCAGACAGAGTGTCCAGGTTACAAGGATGACAACCGGGTTCACTTAACAGTGGAAGCCTGAGCCCTTAACTTTTCTGTGTCTCAATTTCTTCTATGAAAATCAAGAGGATGATAGGAGATGACAGTACTTTTGCTGACCAGCACACAAAAAGTTAAGAGTTGCTCTAATCTCAATAGATCAAAAAGCGGATGGGGTGGAAAGACTCAACAAATCAAAAATCAGGTGGGGGAGGGGATAAATAGCAATTTGTTTATTATTCTTCCTGAATCAGCTTCCAAGCCCCCCAGTTTTTACCACCACATTCTGCATTTCCAGAATATTCAGTCCCCTTGTTGCCTTGTCAATTTAGTACCACTGATGTTTGCCAAACCCTCCGTATGGGCAGCTAACCAACAATCTCTATGCTCTGTATACTTCCTGTAGCAAGAACTTGTGGGTTTTCTCTGCTCTGAGTTTACTAAGTTGACACATATAGATGGGATTTGACATACAATTTACATACTGTAGAGAGAACTTCTCTCTGCTCAACGTTTATTTTTGTGTGTGCAAATGAAAATGAAGCCAGCAAGTGGAATTGGTGAGGATATCACTGCTGTTTAATTCTGATTTTATGTAAACCAATCTTCATAAGAAGACACAGAGAGACCCAACTCCCAGCATCACTGCAGAGTGAGGCTGAGACTCTTCATTAACTTTATGACAGTTTACACAGCCAGATTCCCATATGCCAAGGCTGTAGGATATTTAGATCTTCTTTTACTTCTAAGATCCACTTTGACTTTAAAATTATGAAAATGCACCCATAGAAAACAAAAAGGCTAAAATTGTACCTACAATAAACGTAAGAGGTGAGAATGTGTCATATGACCTTAAGTTTATTATAATCGTGTTTTTAACTTTACTATGATAATTGAGACTATCTGGTATCACTAGAGTGTATTTTCTTATTTTATCTATGTTAATTTATATTCATTTTTTATTGAAGTGTGGTCAGCTTACAACGCTGTGCTAATTTCTGGTGTACAGCACTAATTATGGTTGTAACTGAACACTTGTGCCTCTGATGCACCGGAATTCATGCTCAGGCAAAGACTCTTGCATCATTAGACTGGGAGATTCTTTACATTCTTGTGAAACAGACAGTTATCTTTTGCCTTAACTGTGTCTTGTCAGGGCTTTCTGTTGCCCTCTGAGAAACCGAGAGAAGGCAGAGTCGGTCTAGATGTGAGCTTGTACTGAAGGGAGGCATTGTTCCGCTCCCACTCCACAGAGCGCCGTGGCTGGGTTTGCTTCACAAAGACTCACTCAGCCAGTGGGTAAGGGGGCATGAGGCATTCCCAGCGGGCTTACGACTGAAAATGCTTGGACACTTAAAAGAGCCAAGTTGTACATGTTATTGTCTTAGACTAATCCTGGCAGGAAGAAACTGTCTTCTAATAAATTCACCTTCTCTTTTTGCTGTTTTGTCGAGAAACTATGCAGTACTAAAACACAAAGCAAACTAATAAAAACTTTTTTTTAAACACCAAGAACAATCACATTTTAATCCTAGCCATCGGCAACGACTTTATCAAATCCGAAACTTTCTCTGAAACTTTTTCCTTTACATATAAGATTACACTAAATAATCTCCAATTTCCCTTCCCTTTTAAAGATCCTACTATGAAGCTCAACCCTCTCCGAGTTAGAGAAGGCTTGCTTCTTTATGGCTACAGTGTTCAGGCTGCACATCCTTGCATTCAAATAGTCTGAGCTACAGACAGTTGTGTACCTTTTAAAGTTATCCAGTTTCTTTTAACTCCAATTTCCTCACCTATAAAATGAGCATAATAAGGATGGAACTTGATTCATAGGGTTGCTAGGAAGCTCAAAGTCGATGTTACCTGAAAAGCACTAAGGATAATGCCTGCTACGATGCTGACTCAGTATGCCTTGTTTATCTTCATTACCACAGAGAGAAATTTGTGGTCACTGATGCTATGGGGTTTAGATACCATTATGGACTCCCCTGGCCAGAAAATTCTCCCCTTGCCCTCTGCTAGGTTATTTTACAAGCTGAAGTAGACATCTGTGAATTTAAAAATCTTTAATACGTAAGTACTCTTGAAGGATGAACAAATTAAGCAACTGCCAGTGATTCACTCCTTGATATACATTATGCTGTTATGTCCTCTGGCTGGTGGAGGGCACTGCACTGAGAGCCAGCAAGTTGTGATGGGGAGAAAGAGAAGAGGGCTTATGTAATACTGAGATGCTCTGGACAGCATATCAGAGAGGCCACGTAGTTCCTGATATACCAGCAGGGAAAGAGGGAGCAGAGAGATGGACAGACTCTGAAAGTAACTTGGTGGAACACCAGCCTTGTCTCTAGAAATATTAACCTGTTAGTACTCTGAGGCTGGAACCAAGTTCTAGTCATCTGTGCTCCTGGAACCTAGCTCAGTAATGAGAACACAGGAGCTAATCAATGTATTACATTGAGGGTCAGCTAATAATAGCCCACGTGCTGTCTTTCGTGAATTAAGTGTTATCGGATCACAGCCAGGGCCATTTGTTCACATACTATCTATTGATGTTCAACAGCAGGTTTGGGTAGTTGTGACCAAGACAGTAAGGTCTGCAAAGTCTAAGGTATCTGTCATTTGTTTTACTGTCTGGCCCTTTACATAGATAAAGTCTGCCAACACTATGTTAAATAAATGATGAATACGTCAATGAATGAAAAAATGTACTTATAGAAACAAAATTTCCAAGAACAAAGCAAAACAAAAAGACAAGAGGAATGACTAATTTTTGCTTTAGTACTGAAAAGAAAAAGACAAAAACAGATAACAGAAAGATAAAAACAGTTGGAAGCTCACTGTCGCTAAAGAATGGACCACATTCAAATGCATTGTCTTTAACATATACTTGTGTTCTGTTTATATTTGAGACCTATCTTGAAAGAATTCTGTTTAGTGGCTATGGTAGGGGGTGTGGCAAGGACAATAGTCAAGGCAAGTAAAATGAGGTTTTCTCCAGGATTTGATCATGGAATCAAATCCCGTAGCAGAGGATACCTCTTACTTACCTTGTCTCGTTTCTGCATTGCCCATCCAAAGGATGGGTGGGGCCGGGGGTGGTGGTTGAGAGGATCATCAGTGTTCGTGTTGCACTTGGAGGACAGGTACCATGTTGTAGAGTACATGCTCCTTAGCTGAGTGTTAGTAAAATCTGTTCTGCCCAACCACTATGACCCTGAAGAGATTTGGATCTGGCATCTTTGCCCCAAAATACTCATTGAGTTTAACCCACAGTGGACTTTCAGATTTCTCTAACACTAAGCCAGAGAAAATGAAGGATTAAAACGAGAGAGAGAGAGAGAGAGAAAGAGAGACACCACATTGCCAGCAGGAGCACTGCCAACTCTGGAATCAGGATGACTTTAAGGAGCATTTTGGGATTTGACAGAAAACTCTAACCAAGTAGCAGAGTCGAATACACATGTAAGATACCCTGAGAAGGAGAATTTGGACTGACTTTTAAGATCTGAGCCTTGTTTTCCTGAAGCAACCCTGCAGTGGGTGAAGGCAGTCCCGCAGAATAACTTAGACTGAAAAATGTGAAGACCTTAAGCGATGATTTGTTTACTTGGCTCCTTCATCTGCTATTAATGTTGTCAAGTTTTAATTAGGCTGTGCTATGAGGAAGAATTTAAGATGTAAAACTGGATCAACCATGCCCTTCTTTGACTAGCACTCTAAATATCACAGGCCCAGGGGTAGAGATGGAAGTGGGCAGGCCATGGGAAGCTCTGAGGTCTACGAGACCCTGAAAAATAAGCAATGGGAGAAATGCTGTCTTATCCAAGGACAAAGCTGCTGCCCGAGCCTCCTGACTGATGTGAAAAGAGACCCAAATTGTGGCCATTAGCTTTCTTTCTTGTTCCAATATGTGCCCCTGGTTTAAAGGACAAATTGTTTCACATACAGTTCCATAATTTTTTTTTTGTGCCAAGTATATATCACAGTCACTTATCCTCTACCATTAGAAGAACTGACCTGAAGACAAATTCTTCCTTCTTGCATCATTTAGGGACTCTCTTGCAAATGATGACAGGGCAAGTATGTCATTTCCAACCACGAGCCTTTTGGCCAGAAACACACCCCAGAAGTTTCCCCTTTGAACTTATTCTATCCTTTCTCTTGAGTCTTATCACCATCAAACACTTGCCAGGAGCTTATGATTAGAGAAAACTATGAAGAGAGAGTCATAGGCAGGTGTGTGTGTACAAATATGTGTGTGGAGGGGTGGGGGTGAGGTGGTGGGGAAAGGCAAAACATGACTCACAGAGAGAACCCTCTCAGCAAATACTGGGAGAGGGAGGAGTCATAATGGCAGGCTTACCTTGTTAGAACGAAGGTGGTGTTACAGGACTCACAAGTGAAAGGTGATAAGAAGACCCTTACATTCTGAGCTAAGAGGTTTGTATTTCATTCTGCATCTAGAGAAGCACTGAAGGATTTGTGGCAAAGGCTGATTTGGTCAAGGTAGTTGATTAAGAGTGGACTTGGAGTGGAGTTGAAAAGAAAAATCCAGAGACAGGGTCATAGGAAAGAAAACGCTCGAGAGTCTGAGCAGCAGGAAGACAGATAAAGGTCCAGATTTTTGGTGGAAAAGACAGATTTCCCAAACATAAAGGAAAAATTTATGGGACTGACTTGGGATGGGAAGACAGAAGAGCCAAAGATAACTTTGATATTTTGAGACCGGATGACAGGAAGGAAGAATAATGAAACTGTTAATAGAAATGGAAAAGTCTAGAGAGAGAGTCTGAGTGGAGAAAAGGATGTTGAGTTAGATTTTAGACAGGTAGAGTTAACCCTTTGTCACAATCTATTCTCTTCCAATCACACACTTATTCCAATGTGTCATTAAATAATCTAAGATGACCTGATTTATCACAGGACCTCCAGTACTCAGGATGGCAGAGTCATTAATCTACTAACAAGAGACCACATCACTCTTTATTTCATGCCAACATAAGGAATCATGGGATTTACCCTTTGCCACAAAGTTGGAAGGGAAAATTATAGGAAACTCTTAGACTGAAATCTGACTTCCAGAAAAGGCAAGATACTGGCTGCATGAGGACATGGCTTCCTCACCCAGTGCTTCTCCAGCTGATCTGTTACAGCCTCTTACCTGCCCTCCGCAGCCCTCTTACCAGCACCATGAACTGAGACAGGGGTAAGACGTGCCCTGTAATGTATTTTCCCTGAATATAGAGCATTACTTTATACTGTACAATTTCCTATTATAAAACAGCAGAAAGAAACTTATCTCACAGCATATTATTATTTAGAAAGGAAAAATAAAGGAAGGAAGGAAGAAGGAAGAGAAACAAAGGGAGGGAGGTGGAGAGGGAGGGGAGAGGGAGGGAAAAGAAGGGGAAGGGAAGAGTAAAGAAAGAAGAGAGGTAGGGGCAAGGGAAAAAGAGAAGATAAAGAAGGAAGGAATAGAGGGAAGGGGGAAGAAAAGCACCAATACTCCAAACTGAAGTTAAGAGCTTTCAAAAAATTAGGTAAATCACTTTAATATCTCTTTAATATTTCTGAACCTTCATTTCTTCTATGGGTAGAGAGGCATAATGATGGATTATTACTCACCTAAGGGACATGATATGAGATAAATTGATACCAATTATGCAAAAACAGAGGGACTTGAAAAAAAAGTCTTAACAGTCTTGAAATGTGAATATTAAAGATATGGAATGATCAAGAACCATCTTAAAAATTAAAATAATAAATCACATTCAATATGACATTAGTGTCACATTATTGACTTTTCCTTACATGAATGGGCAACATATTAAAACACTGAATATTAATATCACCTATTAGAAAACCAATCATAATAAAAATCAACAATGGTGGATAATTAGTTATTAGTGAACCCAAGCCACACTGGCAAGAGTGAGGGCTTTTCTTTATTTTTTTTTAGAATATGAAAAGATATTTTTATGCAGTTCCTCCAATTATCAAAATTTCCTTTGGATGATCAGTATATCTTATACCTGCTTTGAAGTTTATAATAACTGGTCTCTTGCACATTATCTACATTTACCATATAACAAAGTTAATTAACCTGTAAGGAGTACCTCTCTTTCACCATTCTACATTTTTCTTACTTAAAACAACAAACAATAAAACCCTGGACAGCCATATGCAAAAGAATGAAATAGGAACATTCTCTAACACCACATACAAAAATAAACTCAAAACGGGTTAAAGACCTAAATGTAAGACCACATACTGTAAAACTCCTAGAGGAAAACGTAGCCAGAGCACTCTTTGACATAAATTGCAGCAATATTTTTCCATCCTAAAGTAAAGGAAATAATAGAAAAAGAAGCAAATGGAACTTAATTAAACTTAAAAGCTTTTGCACAGCAAGGGAGACCATCAACAAAACAAAAAGACAACCTACTGAATGGGAGAAAATATTTGCAAGTGATATGACTGAAAAGTGACTAACATTCAACATATATAAAGAGCTCATACAACTCAACACCAAAAATCAGACAACTCAATTAAAAAATGGGCAGAAGAACTGAATAGATATTTTTCCAAAGAGGAAATGCAGATGGCCAATAAGCAAGTGAAAAAATGCTCAACATTGCTAATCATCAGGGAAATGCAAATCAGAACCAAAATGAGATATCATTTCATGCCTGTCAGAATGGCTATCATCAAAAAGAACACAAATAACAAATGTTGGCGAGGATGTGGAGAAAAGAGAATCCTAGTACACTGTTGGTGGGAATGTAAATTGGTGCAGCCACCATGGGAAACAGTATGAAAGTGTCTCAAAAAATTAAACACACACACACACACACACACACACACACACACACACACACACACAGGAATATTACTCAGCAATAAAAAATAACAGAATTTTACCATTTGCAGCAACATGGATGGACTTGGAGGGCATTATGTTAAGAGAAATAAGTCAGACAGAGAATGACAAATACTTTATGACATAACCTACATGTGAAATCGAAAAATACAACAAAGTATGAATATAACAAAAGAAAGAAGCAGACTCACACATATAGAGAACAAACCAGTGATCAGCAGTGGGGAGGGATGGGAAGAGGCAATATAGAGGTGGAAGAGTGGGAGGTACAAACTATTAGGTATGAGACAGAGTACAAAGATATATTTGTACCACATAGGGAAGATAGCCAATATTTTGTAACTGTAAATAGAGTGTAACATTTAAAAATTGTATTGTACATTGAATATTAAAAATAATAAAATGTATTTTAAAATCCTGACCCAAAACACTGAGACAATAGTGTATAAGCAAAGTTTGGAGACTGACTTATATTAGATGATAAGTTGATAATCCCTGACTTTGCTTTGTTTTTATTTATCATCAGAGAACCTTACATGGAAACTTCTTTCTTTCTTTTTTTTTTTTCTTACTTATGGGTAAGTTTTCTAAATAAAAGTGGAACTCATCAGTTGAAAGATCTGGGACAGTTAGAAGGACTTTTCACTTTTGGATGGACAGATATCTACACAATTCTATGTGGTTTCCAAGAAGAGCTCACACAGATAATGAAGAAAGGCAAAGAAATTAGAGAAAATAAAGAGAAGAAATGAACATTTGGGGGTTAATTGAAGACCTCAGTGACTCTCCAGATACCCTCTAAAGATGCTTCTTGTAACCTCCATCCAGCCTCATGGCTGAAATAAATGAATCCTCACAAATTGTCTCAAGACTTGGACTCAATAGCCAAGACATGGAAACAACCTAAACGTCCATCGACAGATGACTGGATAAAGTTATGGTATATTTATTCAATGGAATATTACTCAGTGATAAAAAAGAATAAAATAATGCCATTTGCAGCAACACGGATGGACCTGGAGATCATCATTCTAAGAGAAGTAAGCCAGAAAGAGAAGAAAGATACCATATGATACCACTTATATGTGGATTCTGAAAAAAAAAAAAAGACACAAATGAACTTATTTACAAAACAGGAACAGATTCACAGACGTAGAAAAGCAAACTTATAGTTACCAAGGGGGAAAGGGAGTGAGAAGGGATAAATTGGAAGTTAGGGATTTGCAGATACTAACTACTATATATAAAATATTCAACAAAGTCTTACCTTACATCACAGGAAACTATATTCAATACCTTGTAATGATCTATAAGAAAAAGAATATGAAAAAGTATACACACACACACACACACACACACACACACACATATATATATGAATCACTGTGCTGTACATGCTGTACACCAGAAATCAACACATTGTAAATCAACTATATGTCGATAAAAAAGTTTAAAAATAAAAAAAAAATTAGAAGACTTGAACCCATCTCTGGCTGTGACTGGGACACCTGCCCTCCTTTGGCAATGCAGGTGTCTCAGGCAGTTCTCACATTATTTCCCTGTCTACCTTACACCAGCTTGATGGAGTGAAGTGGTGTTGGATGCCTGCCCTGCTCCAGGATATTTGGGTGCACAAACATTGGTACTCTCTCCATCTTCCAAATAAATGATGCATCAGTAAGAGAGCATGAATTAAGAAGTGTGGTGATAGCTCCAGCTACTGAGTTCCAATTTTTTTTTTCAGTTCCTTGATTTAAATAAATCTGTTTTGCAAAAGCTTGAATTTATATGACCAATCAATCAATTAGGAGGAGTTATATTTCAAAATGTTTTCTTATCCAAATGGTTCATTTCTGGTTGCTTTTTAAAATGTAGGAATTTTGAAATTTATAACTGGGTTATATTTCAAAAGAGTTTTTATAATACTGTCTGGTGAAACAGAACTTATTTTTGCAAAGAGATGGATTTATAAATGAATAGGAATCTAGGGCAGGCCACAGACACTCATTTAATTCATAGAGTTTGGTGTTATCTACACCCACTACTTCATTGACTCATTAAACAAAGTTACTGATCACCTACTGTGTGCCAAGTCCTGTTCCAGATGCTGAGGACATAGCCTACAAGCTGTCAGTTCTCAAGGGATTTAGATCCCAGTGGTGAGAGGAACCAAGAGAGAATCAAGGAAACAATAAGTAGACCACATTATCTTAGACAGTGATAAGAGCTAAGAGGAAAATGAGGCTGGGGAATGCAATCAGGTGAACTTGGGCAGGTGGGGAGAGTGCGGCTGTACTCAATAGGGTGGGTGTTCAAAGAAGATCTCAGTGAGACACTTACATCGGAGCTTAGACCTGAATCACAAAAGCATCTGGCCATGAGACAGTCCTGGAGAAGAGAATCTTAATCAGAAAGAAGAACAATGGTGAGAACAGCCCCACGGTGGGCACGTCTGGTGTGCACGGCCACTGTCGGGAGGAAGACATTTTCTTCTGCCCGTCTAGGTTCTGATCATCTCTCTCTCCTTTCAACATGGATTCTTCTTGCTTCTGCTGTCTCCACAGCTGGAGAAGGGGCAGAGGGATGCTCACTTACCATCAATTCATTCTGTGCTCAAAAGAGCTGTTGAGTGAATGAAGGTGAATCAGAAGGAAACAATACCAGCAAATGTTGTCTTCATGAAGCTTGGAAGGGGCTGGAGCATGGCAGGGTTAGAGGCCAGTTAGGTGAGGGGGGATGGAGGAGGGGAGGGGAAGAGGGTGGAGGGAGCATGGCTTCCTGCCAGTGTTACTCCCAAAGAGCTCTGGAGCCTGGGGACAAATACTCCCAGCTGTTTCCTTTCTTTCCTCCCTCGGAGCTGAGAAGGGCATCCACGGACCAGCACAGGACATAGCTGTGCCAGGCTCTACCTGCCTGCTTGGTTCCATTGGAAATCTTGTCTGAGAAGAAGGGGAAGGGGCTCCCTGGGACCCTGAGTGAGTGCGAGGGCCGGTTAGCTTCTCCATCACGCTCTTCTCTCTAGGAAGAGGCTTTATGTATCTCACTTATGTCCCCACAGAGGCCCCAAGGCCATGGGTTGGGCTAGAACACCAATCTGTTCTTCAGGGGCAGACTGGGCTGATCTTTGGTTACTTGTGTACATCTTGATAGTTAAAATACTAAAAGACCCCTGCGGTGGTGGTTCTTAAGTGGTTGCTTCCCAAGTTCCCTAAATTCCCCCCAGATAGTCCTGGCCTATGCTAGGTCCTTCCCTGGAATGCTAATGACCACCCTTAGTCAAGCAACTAATGGGGCTTCTACACCCGGGACCTGTGTCAGCACTTCGAGCTATGGCCATTCTGACTGGTCAGCGCCCAAGCCATACCTGTGGTTAAATACTTTGACTATCAGATATTTTTTAATGTGGGGAAGACTTAAAGACCTACCCAAGAGAGAGCCATTGTCTAAGGCATGGGGATCTGAGGGGCAGCGGTCAATATACTGCACTGCATATTTGACAGTTGCTAAGACAGTAGATCTTAAAAGTCCTCATCACAAGGGAAAAAAGTTGTGTGACTGTGTATGATGATGAAATTAACTGAACTTACTGTGGTGATCATTTCACTGTAGATACAAATATTGAATATGTTGTATACCCTAAGCCAATATAAGGATATATGTCAATTATACCTCAATTTTTAAAAATTAATTAATTACTTCTTTTTTTTTAAGAGAAAGAACCAATATCCTCACAGATTCCTGGGAAAGAGTTCATTTACCATGATACCCCAGGCATTAAACAGTCCCTTTGGGGTTTTAATAATAATAATAATTTGCCTTTTTTGTGTTTCTTTTTTCTCTTTTTTGTTTGCTTTCGTTTCTCTGCCTTTCTCGCCATCCCCTCCTTTGCACACACTCTTTCCCAGGGCAGGAACCTCCTCTCACCCTCTTCAGCGCACCCCATCCTTGCCTCCTCCAAGAAGCCTTTTCAGATGATCCGAGGTTGGGTTAATTTAGAGAAACCCCTGCTCCAATAACACTGCAAAACACTCCTGAGGTTTTGTACTTAGCGCATTATTTTAGTACTGATAACTCATCTATCGCCCCTGCCTTTAAGGACCCCACGTGTGGTCCCAGGACCTAGTAGAGAAGGTAAAAGAGACGAAGAGCTTGGGGATATGTTTGTGGAAGGAAGCGGGAAAAGAGGAGAAAGAGGGGAGATGGAGTTAAGAGAGAAAGGGGGAGCTGAATGGAGTGAAGGGAGAGAGGAATGTGGGATGGAGAGGGGGACAGAGAAGTGGAGGAACTAAGCAAAGGAAGGAAGATGGGGAGGGACACAGGGAGAAAGAAGAGGGAAGGAGGCGAGAGGAAAAGGGGAGGGAAGGGGAGGGGAGAGGGAAGGATGTAGGAACGGGGAGGAGAGGCAGGAAGGAAGAGGCTCTGGAAACCAGAATGAAGGAGGGGGAAGGACTAGAGGGAGGGAGAGAGGTGGGGAGGGAGAGAGGTCAGGAGGACAGAGAAACTAGGGGAAGGGGAAGAAAGTGGACCGTGACTGTAGGGTGACCTTTTCAAAAGAGCCTCGCACCAAGCTTCCGCCCTGAGCGCGCATTGACTCTTCCCCTCGCCGCCATCAGATTTCCCTCTGAATGACCTTTTCATGAGCTGCGACTGCACTCGGAGCCTCTCCTAAGTCTCCTTGCATTATTTCTGCCAGTTTGGCTTTGTTTTCCTCACACTGTGAATTTTGATTAGTTGGGGAAACAGGCTTTCCTCTAATAATAGTTGGGCTGCATTGTTCCCATCTCACTGTGCTTAATTTTTTTTCTCTTCTTTTAAATGATTTTCTTATTTGGAAGGATGGCAGGGGAAAAGGAGAAAAAAGGATTTGAGAATGAAGTTTTCTGTCAGGAGTCACAGACAAGTCAGCCAGGGATCACAAATTACAAGAACATTACAAGAATAGTGGTTATGAAGAAAAAAAATAAACACTTCTCAAAATTTTTTGTTCAGCTCCAACTGAATAATAATTGATTTGCCAGTGATTTGGTCAATATGGCCTAAAGCACCATTTTTCTTGTCCAAGGGGGAAAAAATGAACAGAGCCTTAGGCCCACCTCTGGAAGACACACATATTATTACTAATTTTCTCACCATTTCAGCCAATGACTGCATTGCATCTCAAAGGGTCTGAAATTATAATATAATTATCAAGAAAGCTGTTTCAGCCTCAGTAGAATTTTCATCACTCCTGGACCCAGCAGTTCAAGATCATTCCCTGACACTAGGGTTCTGAATATCTCAACAGCACTTTTAGTGACATCCATTGAAATCATGGTGGAATTTTCTAAACGGACTCTTTAAAGTTTCACTGCTCTAAGTGGTATGACCTTAGCAGGTTACTTACTCTCTCTGTTTTCTTACTTTTTTCACCTTTAAAGTGAGGAATTTGTACAAAATTATTTTTAAGATCCCCCCCAACTTTAATATTCTGAAAACCACATGAAACAGACCATAAGTGAAAATAGACTAATGTATTTTTGGTGTACATTGAAACTATTACTTAAGATCTTACAGGTATAATATAGCTCAGGGCAAAGGCAGTGAAGCCTACTCCTTTGCCAATAACTATGACATGTAATCTATTTTGCTTAAGAACTCCCCTACTGGGACAGCACAGAAAAAATACAGATGATTTATCACTTTACAGCCACTTCCTGATCATACCCCAATAGCTGTCATCTCCCTGCACTAGGTAGTCACTTCTGGAATCTCAACATCTTAATATTTGTCAGTGTGGGACTGAAACAAAGCAGCCTTTCAGACCCTCAAGTATCAGTTTGTAAAAACCACCAAAGATTCTGACTGCTTTGACCTCGTAACCTTATAGAAACAGACTGTCACTTATGGAACAACTCAAGTCTCAGAACTGTTAGTTTATGCCCAATTAAGGGAAATTTCTTTTTGGCATTTTCAGGAAAAGGGACTCTTGAGGACCCATTAAAGTTTACCTAAAGAAATAATTTTAGGATTAAATAGATTCAAAGAGCAGTTGGCCAAACTCACCTTCACTGTAAGACATAAATTTAAGTAAGAGTAGATTTCCCTTTAATGGAAAGAGACTGAGAATAACTGATGGGAAACAAATAAAACCCTAATAATTCACAGGATATTAATGGACCTGTCCAGGGAGAAGTTAATAATTTATGTCAGTCCATGTATACATTCTCAAGAGGATATTAACACAGGTCTCTGGGTAGTCCTTAGACACTAATGTCAAGAACACGTAGGAAAATAAACAGACAAGTATGTCCCTGTGGCTTGCTCAAATAATCCAGACCACACTGAATTATGCAATCATGTCACTCAGTATCCATACATTTAAAATATGACTGCCTCAGGCCTTCTTGGGGACACAATTTTGAAATAATTTCATTTATTTCCTGCTAAAGACAAATGAATACATTATATTCTGCAGGGAAATGCTTTCATAGTTTGAATCCAAAGTGTAGTCATCTTATTCCAAAACTCACTGACCTCCATCCTTTATGAGGTCAAAGTTCTATCTTGTTAAATCAAAAAAAAATTATTCAAGACAGACTCTCTGTCTGTCTTCAGGGTGTTTGCATGAACTTGAATATGTCATGTAGAGACACCATCTGCCTTGCTCTCCGTCTTGGCTCCAAACCTCCCCGTCCCTCCCCATCCCCATCCCCTGTGTGCCTTTGGAAGTGATCTATCCAAATGTGTTTCTCAAAGCCCTATTGATTACAGAACTTTCAGAATAGTCTCAGTAGCTGTTGCACCAACATTTTCTTTGTCTCCCCTGTACTCTGTGAAATACTACAGATTCACAGGGACTTGTCAAGTAGTAGGGACAAATTACAGGGAGAAGTCTTACTTTGCTTAATTAAAGCCAAAGCATACACTAGCCCAGTTTTGGAAGAACCCCTTGCCTGTCTGCCAGGATGCAACTGAGAGTGAGAGCTAGGTGAATGGGTGTCTGGTCTGTTTTACTGCAAGTATAACCTCTTCAAAGAGAAACGTGCATATGGGTCTGGACGATTTTATTTCATATTTTAATTGTAAAAACAGATTTATTAGAAATGATTTGGAAGATACAATATAACTATGCAATTTTCATGAGTATGAGCCCTGCCTCAGCATTTGGCACAGTGCCAGGCATATAGTAGGTGCTCAATAAATGTTTATTGGATGAGTGAATGGGTGAATGAAAGAATGAGTGCTTTAGGGTATGTAAAGGTTTGCAAGATACATCCTTTGATCTCAGTGTAAGAGGTTTCATACAGTTGATTAGAAATGTTTTTATCTGAAAGCCATAGAGTTAATTTTCTCAAATGAAAGGAAATAATCTTGGATCTGTCTTAGACCTTTCCAGAAAAAAAGCTACAAATAACCAATTGTGTTACCTGAAGGCTACACATTGTGGATTAATGTCCATTAAGAACTGAGTTGAAGCCATGGTGTTGAGGTGAAGCCAACATGTCATTAAGAATGGCATGCAGTCCCTAAAGCCTCCATTCCAATGTAACTGAATGCATGAAATTTATGGAGTGCCATTAACTGTCCCCATGCAGTTTTGAAAAATAATTGTTTTTGACAAAACAGAAATACAAAGCATTTACCAGATTTCCAATTTCCCAGAAAAAAAAATAACTGAGTTGCTCCCAGAGCCAATTAATGGCCACTTCTTGAGATCAGAATCTAAGTAGAGAAGTATTAATAAAAGAAAACCCACTACAGGGAATGGGGATTACTGAAACCAACATACTATTATAACTCCTTTTATGATGAATAGGAAAATGACTCAGAAAATGAAACATGTCTGCTCAACATGAAACTTATCAATTCTTTTCAAAAGAGAACACACATCATATTTCACTTCTCGGAAGTGCACCAGGACAACAGAAAACACAGGCTTTCTTTTCATGAGTCTGCACACAGAGGACTAAAAATAATAAGGACAAGGAAATCTAGTTGTTTGATGCTCATGAAAGCCAGCAGAATACGCTCAGCCTCATCCTTTTTGACTATTAACGGTATTAACTCCAAAAGGAACATCATGTTAAAATATACTTGAAACCCTTACTGGAAAACAAATGCTGTTGTGAAAGGAACCCGGGCTCTAGGTTAGCTCAACCTGAGTTTGAATTCCACTTAGTAACTGAGGGAGCTCGGGCCAGCGTTAACCTCGCCAGGTCCTTTAACTGGGAAGGTAGTATCCTTTTCTCAAGGCTGTCGGATGGATTAAAAACGCATAAGCATCTGGTTTACTGCAAGCTACGTCAGCCAACATTGGCTCACTCTGACAGGAAGTACACATTTCTTACCAATCCTATCCTTAATCATGTTTGGGAACTTCTCGGAAAATATTTGGGAACATTTCTAAATATGTAGAGTCAAATCCTAGGTCTTTTCACACAACTTGTGTTCAAATTTCAATTTATTAACATTAATTTTTCCTTCATCCCACTGAAATTAAGCTCCTACATTCTGGATCTTTCTATTTCTCCATTTTAAACTAAAGATTTCATGTAGCCATAGTTTTCTTTTTTAATTTTTTAAATTGGAGGTAGGGAAGGTAGGGCATGAAGATAAAAATCTGGAGGACACTTATAAAGTTATACCTTATCTAAGGGCTTGTGTGCCCCTCATATCTCTGAATTTATGTTCCTCCTTCTCTTTCTCTCTGATTCAAGAACTTTCCAAGTTACTTGACAATATCTCTACTCTTGGCCAATTTCTGTCTCCATCTTCCAGAATATAGGTTCTTATTCTAGCTGCTGACTACACACTGTTCCTGTGTGTGTGCACAGATCAACCTTTCATCCACATCACTGATCAAAAACCACATGAACTGTTGTCCCACTTGAAGTGGCTCATTCTCAAAATCCACCCATTTCTGTCTTCCTTCTAATCATTCAGAATTGATCATCATTCTGAATTGAATTTTCTCACCCTCTCTCTTCCTTCTACCAAGAGAAGATGTATATTAAGAATAATTTACGTACACGGCTTCTCTGAGTCTGCATTGTCACGTGCTCAAAGAAGAACCAGTGAGCTCTCATTTTCCCCTTTGTACATTTATTCATGCAACAAACATTTACAGAATGTTCACAATGTGCCAGATCCCTGCTCTCTTAAAGCTTTTGATTTAGAGAGAAGACAATAAATATACTAAATAAATATAACTGGTTCCTTCAACAGGAATGGTTTGTAAGGATTAACCACAAGGCAGTCATAGATTCTCTCCCACTGTCTCTTTCAGTTAATTTGATGAAAATTGGGACTTCTTTTGCTCCTAAGATATCCAGTCTTGTGAAATTTTCAAAATGTAAGCCTGGTTAAAAGGAGTTTCACTTACAACAACCAGACCTGTTTTGGATGAGAAGCAAGCTGCTGGGAAGGAGAGAGTAGATAGATTTCCTTTGTTTCTTTCCCCCCAGTTTATACTCGTCTTCCTCCTCCCTCAACTTGCTAACCTAATGATAGACATGAGGAAACAGCAACACAGCAGAGTCCTAACAAGATGGGCACCATCACAAACTGGCAATATATCCTTCTTTTCTAGAGGTACAAAGCTGCCTTCTTCTCTTTCAGGTGTATTGAAGGGTTCTTCAGAGATTCCCAAATCCCAGTTAAAGACGTCTCACCTGGAATTCTCCTTATGTAAGACATGTATCTTCTTCTTTGGTTCTAGAAAGCCAGGGACCATTTCTAGCTTCCGCATATCAATTCGTTTCACTCATCTGGATCTGAGCTGACCTTGTGCCTGATCTGTCTCATGTGAAGCCCATCCCTGGTCCATGGGGAACTCTGACTCAAACTTTGCCCTAACATCACTGGATGTGCTGGTGGGTCTCTGTAACAGCAGCCTTCCCTTCACTCCTCTTCTTATAGCAGCTTCCCAAGTCTATCCATCATCTTTTATATCTTCCAAGAGAAGTAAGACTCCAATACACAGCCTCCCTCTCCAACTGTGAGGGACAGTCTACACTTTCCCAGTGGTCTTAGAAAAGTGCTTCTCTCTTGACTTCAGGTGAGAAGATATATAACCTGCCTTCTCCCGGGACAGACAGTGGGTCCAGTATAGTGCTGTGCTGGTCAATGTTTGACCAAGAGCTCTCTGGGAAACAAAAGTATGCATATATTCCTGCACATAATTGTATTATAAATTTTAATGATACTGATACAAAGGAGGTGTAGCACACAATTTATAGAACAGTAACAAAAATATGCTATTTATTGTAAATTCTGTATGGCCAATTGCTTCTCATAGAACTGGGAATTTAATCAATGCATGCCAAACTTTCATTACCTGTAACCAACCTAAAGTTGCAACTGATAAACAAGTACACTTCAAACATGAAGATCAGTTGATATTTTCATTTACATTAATGAGTAATATGAAAGTGACAGTAATGTAACAGTGCTGTGGTCTGAATCTGTGTCCCCCCACCAAGCTTATATGTTGAAATTCTAACTCCCAAAAGTGATGGTATCAGTGGCTGGAGTCTCTGGGATGTGATTAGGTCATGAGGGGCGAACTCTTATGAACGGAATTACTGCTCCTACTGCAGAAGGGACTCCACAAAGTCCCTTCTGCCGTGTGAGGCTACAAGAAGTCTGCCACCCAGAAGAAGGCCCTCACTTGGCCACGCTGCAGCCCTGACCTCACACTTCTAACCTCCAGAACTGCTAGCAATAAACATTGGTTGTTCAAGATCCACATTGTCTGTGGTGTTTTGTTAGAGCAGCCTTACTGGACTAAGACAAACAACTACAGACCTGACGCACATTTCAGTTTCCTCTGCATTACTAACATTTACTCCATTACTTTTTTTATGTTGAAATTATCAGCAAACAATAAAGAAAACCACGATGTAATGGCACTTGTCAATTTCTAGGTGTGAACACTTCTACCATAGCTAATTGCAGCCACCAATAAATGTAATGTCACCAAAAACAGAGTTTTTATATATAGCACTCTATATAAAGATGATATAGAATTTCCACCATACAGATATAATAGTCTTAAGTAACCTCAAGAACATAGGTAAAAATGAAACAACATAATAAAGTAATGAGTTTTGCATATTTATTATTTATTTAATACAATTTATTAATTATAATTTATATAATCTATTTTTTAATAATAGCACTCCAATGACTGTCTTAAGGAAAAACAAAACTCTCCCTAAGTCATCTCCACTTTTGTGATTCTTTAATTTTTCTTTTGCAGGTAAGAAATTTTTGCAGTCATCCACATGATTCCCACATCCTACTTTGAAATCTGCATCTTGTTCACTTTGTAAAGACATGTTCCCCAACTAAAATTCATTTTCATATCCTGCTACAGAAAAACATGAATAAGGGAATCTCAGATAGTGGTAAGTGCCCTGCAGAGGTTTTTAAATGATGGCATGATCATGAATGACAGACGGGGGTGATTATTCAGAATATGTAGATAATGACAAACTAGGGTATTGACAGTAATGATGGAAAAGAGTGGACAAATTAGATGTATACTTTCTAGTCAAGGCTGAGAGAAATCACAGATGAATTTAATGTGAGCTGTGAGGGGAAGTTAAACAACGAGAATGATGCCCAAGGTTTTAAAGCTTGAGCCACTGAATGACTCAGTTGTTCAAATGTGGGTCCCTGAGGTTGGAAGGGATTACAGTGGAGAACACAAGACTTCACTTTGATATGCCAAGAGGAAATGTCAAGGTGAGAGTGTCACATAGTGGATCAAATCATGTGAAATTGTCATTTTTGTAGACCAAAAAGGATTGAATACTGGAAACTTCATATCATTTCATTTAACATACATTTGAAGCTCAGTGGAAAGATCAAACATATGTGAAGATGCTACCCACATATAATAAAGCCTATGTAACTGTTAGGCTGGATGTAACTTATAAACATAAAATGCCATGCGAGTATAGTTTTTCATGGTAAGATTTGTAACACAGTCACCTAAAGTCATACAACCAGTCAGATTATGAGAATTCAACATCTATCTACAAGGGTTTCCTTTAATGTTTTTGCTTTAGACACTTTGGGGTCTGTGCAGTAATCTTTGCAGTCTGCACATGCTGGGCTGGAGTCTCCTCTCGGGATACTGGTAGTTTGCCAGTTTATAGTAGAGCTAAACTCATGCATCCTTTGAAATTTTTTTTCATTTGCTTGTTTTTCCTCTTCTGTTTGGATTTTATTTGCATAAAACTTCCAAATATATAAAAGTCAATGATCACATTTGCTCTGTTAACTGTTGAGGTGATCATGTGACATTAATTTTGATGGTGAGTAAACTTCTTACGGAGAAGGACTTTACTCTGTGATGGTTTATTTCTTCTTTTAAGAAATAAGTTACCCTGGCAAAGTGAAGGAAGCCTATATAATAATTTAATAAGTGATATAATAATAGACTTTCTTGAAACAGAAATAAATGTCCATGAAAGATATATTCTTGTAATTATCTGTATATTTGCTCCAATACATTCAATCAGTCGTAAGTCTTCTTCATTTTTCCTTTAAAGCCTCTCTAGCATGTGCTCCCTCCTTTTCCTTTCCCCAACATCAGTCTGGCAAGGCATTATTTCCTCTCGCCTGGGTGACCAAGGCTACCCTCTAATGGCTCTCTACCTGTCCCTCCTCCCCTCTGTAATCTCGCAACTCCAATCTTCCCGTCCTCATTGACATCACCAGTGACTAGTGACACCATATGTATGGCTCACCAGAGATCTTCCTGTAGGAGACTAGGCATGGAATTATAACCACTCTGCAAAGATATTTATCCCAATGTGTATGAGGCAATTAAAGGAAGACCATTGTTTTATCCTCAAAGTTCCAGGCCAGTAAGAAGAAGGCTTCTTTCTTTACCCAGGAGGACAGTGTATTAGGGAAAACATTCCCAACCTGGAAACATGTTAGACTGTGGGCATCTAATAAATGGATTAAACGTTTGAATTCATACAGGGAGCACTTGGGAACTGGAAGATAATGAGAAGCCCTAATTCTTTCATAATGAAAGTAAGGCAAGAGTTTAAAGGTTTTCAGATTTCACTTTTCAATTTTATCCAGAAGTAAGCAGCCAATAATAAAGGAAAAGCTTTTTTTAAAATGTTTTGTTTTATTTTGTCTGACCTTGAACTAGTAAATTTATTTCTGTACTTGTAAAATAGAAGTGATTCCAAGGTCTTACCTAGTTTTCAAATTTTATAATTCTCATTTCCCGGCTAAAAGTAATTCTGTAGCAGCATGTTATACAACTCTAGCAGTTTAACAAGTGTTTTCCCACAATCCTGGTGGTGATCTAACATGGGATGCAGCACATTTATTGAAATCCAAGAGGATCCACTATTATTTTCTATATTAAACAACAGAATATTGAGAAAACTGTACTTTGCTTTTATTTTCCAGCATTAAATACAGTGATAGGCCACTCTGAGTCTGCATCGTTTTATCTATTAAACAGAGTGATAACTTGCCCCATTTGTCCTAAAATCTGTCTCAGCTTTCTCTCTGATGACCTGTAGGCTTTGCAGAATTTTACTGTGTTGTCCAGAGGTGATACACATAGGTGCTGTGGTAATTGTACTGAGCACAGATTTCCCCGTCTGGACTGGGCTGGACAGACTTTTCGATGGGCCCTATGATTCCCCCTTCCTGGTGTTTTTATACTTGTGTAATCCCAGCCCCTTCAGTGTAGCCACAGTGGAGAATCCTGAAACAACTATCAAGAAAAATTACCAACAACATTTCCTGTCTCTTATCCACCCACGCGTTCTCAAGGACCAGCAGCCAGGCCAGAATCACCTTGTACACATGAACCACGTGGTCTCAAAAAAGTTTCCATGTAAACTAGAGAGTAAGTAAAGGAGCACCAAGACAGCATTAAGCTGAACGTTCATTATGGCTGTTGGCACAGAAGAAACAAGCTGACTTTAGAAAAAGACAGACTGGATTTGAAGGGCTATAGGTCTTCCTTGACTTATGTTCAGGTTGTGTCCTGATAAACGCATGGCAGTTTGAAAATATCATGAACAAAAAATGCATTTAATACATCTAACCTAGTGAACATCATAGCTTGGCCTTGCCTGCCTTAAATGTGCTCAGAACACTTGCATTAGCCTACAGTTCAGCAAACTCATTTAACATACAGCCTGTTTTATAATAAAGTGTTGAATATCTCATGTAACTTATTGAATACTGTACTGAATGTGAAAAACAGAATGGTTGTGGGAGTACTGAATGGTTGTGAATACAGCCATTGTGTGCCCTGGTGATTACGTAGCTGACTGGGAGCTGCAGCTCACTGCCACTCACTGGAATCATGAAAGCATACAGTACCATGTATTGATAGCCTAGGAAAATATCAAAATTCAAAATATAGTTTCTTCTAAATGCATGTAACTTTCACATCTTCATAAAGTTGGAAGATCGTTAAGTTGGGGTCATCTGTATTAGCCGTGTGACCTTGAGAATTTTGCTTACTTCTGTGAAACAGCATTTTATTGTCCATAAAGTGAGGGTAATACTAACCTTATAGGGTTGTGAGAATTAAATTAAATGAGCTAAAATATGAAAATGACTAGCAAAGTATACAATATGTAATAAGGATACAATGAGAGTTAGCCTCATTTCATCCTTGTTTTGTCAACGTCTCTCTACATTTTGATTTTTTTTTTCTTTTAAGAGAATGAAGAGATAAATGCAAAATCTCCAGGAAGGTAACTCTAAACAATTTCTGGTTAACTCAAAATTCAGAAGAAGCGAAGAGTCATCTGGCCCAGGCATCTCTACTTTAGTAGTCTTTTTAATAACCTCCCAATTACTGTTTGGCTGAGACTCTTAATTCTGCAATCAGTGAATCTTGGCATCCTGAGATTTTTCCCAAGGTTGTTATCTTTCACAATTCGTAATTAGCAGCTGCCTTACCAAATTGCCACACAATTATAGCACCTGAGTCTTTCTTGGAGCACTTTCAATTAAAACACTAGCTGGAATTGGCAAGGCTTAATTTTCTCCACCTTGGAGAATCCAAATCAACAGTGTATTATTTGGCGCCATATAGGGATGACAGTTTCAAGTCCCAGGTATTTCATGAGTTTATCTATAATCCATATGACTTTATTATGTCAGTAAATATTCTGCTGCTGGGTAGGCCAGTAGATTTAAACTAACAATAAACTAGTAACTTCTAGACAGATGAACCTTCTGAGTTAGATAATTTAGTGATGCCATGATGAACGATTTATAAGGACAGTAGAAGAATTTATTTGAATAATAGAAGACTGCATATTTTGCAAATTGTAAGAGTACGCAAGTGCAGGCAGGAACTAATGAAAGTTGATCCAATGTCAGCTCATTTCCTGAACAACAACAACAAGAGAACTTTTGCCAAACCAATCCATCCTCATCCAGGCATAATTGTTTGGCCTCTGTTGTGCATTGGTCTGGGGCAAAGCCATATGTTTTACAAGGTAACTAATCACCTAAAGGCAAACTGCATGCCCTTTAAAAAATTTTTTTCTCTGTACCATTAGCAGCAAAAGTCATTAATATGCATCTTGGCCAGTTCTCTAACTTGGAGCTCTGATGGTTATAAATGCAATATAATATGTAAATAGGTTTATGTATATGTATGGTGGGAGACTGGGCAGGTTCAGGATGAAATTGGAATAGACTCTCTTTCTTGATCAGGAATAGTGATATTTTATTCCTTTGGGAATAGAATTTCCAAAGATAAATTATTTCATTGTCTCTACAATTTTAAAGTATAACTGTGTTAAAAAAAAACAGCCAAAACACAAACAAACAAACAAACAAACAAACCCTGCTTAGGCTCAGGGAAGCTGAGCCTTGGGACAACTGTAATCCTTTCCTCAAATAAATCTTAAGTGGACATCAAATATATAAAGATATAAATAGCATATATTGGTTGAAAATGGGTTTGGTATAGCTGGAAAATATGAAAATGCTTTCAGGACTATGAAAGACAATATACATACACACTTATACATACATACACACATTATCTATCTATCTATCTATCTATCTATCTATCTATCTATCTAATTAAATATATAAATATATGTTCTTTCTGGATCCCTTGGAAGATTTTATGTATATTTGACTATACAGTCAAACATAGGTATAGAAACAAATATATTCTTGCCAGAGTCTCAGAAAAAATAGAAGAAAAGAGAAAATGGAAGAAAGGCAATAATGACTGAGCTTTTTCCAGAACTGAGTAAAGACATGAGTACCCATCTTGGAGGAAAACAACAACAACAAAAACATATACACCAGACAACACATACATATAAAGATAAAGATATTAAAAGTTACCAGGAAAAACAATGCAAATATTTACCAAGGAAAATGTAAAAATGTGCATAAGTATACAATGTTCATGGATTGGAGGACTCAAGAAACTTATCAATTCTCACTAAAATAATCTATAAATTCAATGGTACTTCAATAAAAATCTCCAAAGAAACTCATTGAAAAATGACAAATTATCCTATAATTTAACTGGAAAAGGAAAGGTCAAGAATAGTTAAACAAGTGTGGAGGATAAATAAGAAATATGAGGCTTTGCCCTTCCAGTTACCAAGCAAGTTATAAAGCAAGAGTCATTGAGACAGTTTAAATCTGGAGCAGAGATAGATTAATGTATCAAAAAGGGGTCACAGAAATAAAGTTGTACATTTATGGAAAGATGGTCTATCAAAGAAAGCCAGATGGATTAATGGTCTAAATATGAGTGCCAAAATTTAACTTTTTTACAAGAATTTATTGAGTTTATAGCTTTATAAAATTGTGATTTGGAAGAATTTTTAAAATAAGGTCTGAATGGCAGAAATTATAGAAAAGGATAAGTACATTTTTTGACAATCAAATTTAAAACTTGATAAAAGTCTCCATGGAAAAAGTTGAAAGAACAGCTCCAGTCTGAGAAAAAAAAAAAATTAGCAACACACACAAATGGCAAAAAAAAAAAAAAATTAACAAATATAGAAAGAATTCTTATGTTACAACAAGAAAAAAGACTTTAACCTATTAAGAGAAAAAACAAAAAAAAGCAATGCTCGTTAAGAGTAATTCACAGAATAGAAACCCAATGGACATGTAAACTGAGAAGATATTTAATCTTGCTAGTAATCAGGGCATATTAAAGCAGCCAAAGGTGCTCATTTGACTGGAAATAACAGTCTCAAAATAAAATTGTTGAATGTATAATAGAAAAGAACAAATCTGACTCCACGTGAGATCTGTTCCTTTGGCTTTAACCCTGTGCCCTGTTTTCTAGGCTTAGTCTTGCCAATTTTGCACCTTTTGTAAAAGAATGTTGCCCAGAGCCTGAACTATACAGGAGAGCCTATTCTCAAGACTCTGACCTTTAAGGATATTAACACTTTTGCACTCATATAAAGATAACAAGTTGCAGAATAGAAAATAACATTTGTTTTGTTAGAGGGTTTGCAGGGGCACCATGACTTGATGCACATGGAAAGCTACAAGAGAAAAGGATTCCAAGAACAAAGAATTCCTACACCAATAAGTTTGCAACAACCAACCACACCCCCTTCCTTTTTTAGTATAAAAAACCTAAATTCTGACTTGGGTAAGATGGTTCTGCAGGACACTAGTCTGCCATCTTCTCGGTCTGCTGGCTTTCCTAATAAAGTCGCTATTCCTTGCCCCAACATCTCGTCTCCAGATTTATTGGCCTGTTGTGTGGTGAGCAGAACGAATTTGGACTCAGTAACAAATGCAGAACAGGAGCCTTTACACAATGCTAAGGAGAGTGTAAACAAGCACAGCCACCTTGGATAATACTTTGGCTCATGAATACAGTTAAAGTAGTGCAAACGCTATGAGCCTCAAGTACACTTCTAGTTAATGCCCAGCCTAGTTTAACCCTTAAACATTGGTGCAAGAATGTTAACTGCCATGCTGTTTGTCCAAGTGAGGGCACTTTAATATTTTTCCATAGAGATTAAACTAATTGATTAGATGTGACATATTCATAATATGGAATTGCAGCAGGCAATTAAAATCAATGAATGGAAATCTATTTAATCAACATGGAAACCAAAAACTAAAATGTCACGTGAGAAAAAAAGATGGTCAATATTTTTTTAATTAAAAAAATAGACAGTTAATACAATATATACTTTAATGAATATCTTTACATACGTACTAAAAGTATATGAACACAGATAGGAATAAAGCACACCAAATTAGAGAGCACTTGTGTTTGGGAAGAAAACAAAGGGAATATATTTGGGAAGATTTAAAAGAGGGATTTCAACTTTTTCTATTATGATTTATTTACTTTATGAAGAGATTAATTTTAATTCTAAGTGCTTCTTATCTATTCCTTGTGCATTTCTGAAATGGAATAATAATACAAAAAGAACAACAACAAACAAAACCTATTAGTCATCCGTCAAGGTACATTATAAGTAAAACATACAGAATATTCCTATAATTTCAGAGGATTGCTAACATTCTAAAAATCATCCTAAACATTGCTAACATTCTGAAAAAACATCGATCTGGGTTAGGATTCCTTAGGTAGAGGTTGCACAAACCTCACCCTCAGGGTCGGCTATAAATCCCTTCTCCTGTAGCACAGTTGGTGGTCTTTACCTAATGGTTATCAAATTGTTTTCAGCAGAACTTTGTTTCAAACCAAAGCTGAGTAGAATCCAACATGGTAAAAGAGAGAAATGCTATGCTGTTCTGAGTAAAGTAGTTTGGGTAAAATGTCCTCCCTCTTAACCCAGAAATTGGCTTCTGAAAACTCTAAGAGGAGTCTAGGCTACAAGAGTTGAAAATCACTATTCTCATTTCTTACATTGAAAGGCAAGCTGTGACGGGGCACCCAGTCAATTACTCAACCATCCTGCTGCTCAGATTTCCAACATTAGCAAGCTGAGCAGTGAAATAAAATGAAGAAAATAAAGTACGAGTTGTTTTTGGTTGGTTTAGTTTGTTGGTTGATTTTGAGTGGTTTAAGAATAAAATTAAAACACTGAGAAATTTTAAAAGGTGACTTGGACATTAACAATTGAACCAGATGCCCTATGGATGAAAGTCACCAGCAAACATTTAGCAAATGTGTTCAGACTGTATACTCTTAGACCTAACAAAAGCTTTCACTATATTTATAGTCAAAACTTAGACAGTATGAACATAGTGGTTTTATTTGTTTTTTTTTTTCAGAAGGAGCCTAACTTTACATAAATTATAATAAATTATATTAAGTATCTGGGTCACCATCCTGCCTTTTTTTTTTTTTTGGCATATGTTCTAATTTTCTGTCTCTATTCGAGGTTAAAAAACTAAAGTTAATATTTTTTATTGTAAATAGCTTCAAATCCTTTTTAGAAGGAGGTGTGGCTATAAATAATTAAGAAGACTTACTTTCATTAGGTTCAAAAATTTTACTGTACTCTCCCAATCGTATGCAACTTATGAATCTTCTATTTATTTCTCATCTAAATATACAGTAACTTTCTGGTGGTGCATATTTTTAATGACATTCCAGTTTTTGTCTTCCTGCTCGATAAATTGATGGCAACATTTGTCATCAAAATGATAAAGTAATGGGGCTCGACTCCAGGAGATTTAAGTCCTTCACCCCCCCATCAAGTCACATACATTCTACTATCACGAAACATAAAGTCTTATTTAACATCTATGTGAGACTGTCAGAGTCTGTTTCCTTTTTCGTAAGTGCTACTTAGTGAAACTCAGATTTATATTTTTCAAGTGAAAAAGAGGTTCAAGTTCTACTCTTTTTTGAAATTTCAAAATAAGGAATCTACAATAAGTAAACATCCTATAAGACCTCACTAGTGATGGATGAATAAAAATTTAAGCCAATGAACAATTTCAAATAATCATGGTGGATTCACTCCCAATTTTTATCAAATATTCCATCCTTGGTCTTTGATCTTTTTTCATAATAAAAATGTGAAATCATTCAAATTTAGAGTCAATCATATAACTTTATTATGAAATTCAAGGTAGACATACTAAATAGTTTCATCTTGACATGCATTTTCTCTTTTGCTGAAAACTAAATGAATGATTTTAGACTGTAATCAGCAAAACAGAGGTCAGAGATTTTTAGAATTAATTTGCATTTCATTATGAAATGATTCCAGGTGCAAGAATTAAAATGCCTCATTTTGCTTCACCATCTTTATTTAAAATTCCATTTCTATTTTCATTCCTGCAGAAATGACATCCTACACTCATTTATGTTTTGTTTGTTTGAGGAAAAAGAAAGTCTGCACTCAGTCTATTGGGATCTAATTATCGGAATCTAATTCTAATTACAGTCTTTAAATCAATGCTGTAGGCTTTCCTTCTCTCAACTTCTTTGTGAAAAAGGGCCGTTATATCGTTCAGAAGACTTTCCACATTAGACACCTCTATTTATAGCTACCATCTACCAAGGGTTTTGCAGCTATATAATCTCCATTTGTCAAACAATTTCATGCTCATTTGAACTATGGAATGTCTTTGTAATTTAAATGCACAGGATAAGAGACATGTAAAGAGAAAACATATACAAATCAAGACTTTCTTGTCAAGACAAAACACAACATTTTCCCTTTTTTTTTTTTGCAAAAGATATAAAAAGAGCTACTAATAGAGGATGTTGCCTATAAATGTTTAAATAAAATGCATAAAGCTGATCATTATCATCAGATCATCAGAAGTCTACTATCAAAACAGTATTTTCCCACTAACCTTTGAACTGGCCACAAACAAGCAAGAGATTCATCTTGTAACTTCTCAGCACATGTAAAGATAATTATTTTCAACTTTCCATTTTATTAATTTTATTGTCTCATTTTACAACATGGCTTTTTTCCCCTTTATCAGACAGTAAACATTTGGTCCAAAGGCTCTGAATTTATTTCACTTAGGATGTGTTCACTTACTGACAATTAAATACTTAGTTTTTACTCAGATATGTAATCATTTCTAATAGTAAGCAAATCCGAGTACAATCTCTCCTATCAGTTTTGGTGTTTGGTTACACAGGAGCCATTATAATGATACATTTTATGCAAGACACACATGCGCACATATATTAAGACATACACTACAGGCAAGTGCTGGAGGATAACAGAAGTCAATTACTCAGCAGGCAATGAAGGATCCTGCTACTGACTAAGAAAGGGCTGTGATTTTCTTCATGGTTTAGCCATAAGAAAAACATCAAACACTAATGAACGTATACAAATGTCTTGACAAATAAGTTTGAAGCTAGCAATTACAATTTGAACCTAGACTCAAACACTGTATTTCTATAGGAGTGTGGTGTTTGATGAAATATAACATAAATACTCCATGATTAATGTTTTGAGCAAACAAAGCTTAGAGATTTTTATTCTGTTGTGGCATGTGTTTTTTTCTTTCCTCTGCAGACCTTCTCAGAAACTTTAATAAAGTAATGACATTGAAGTTACCAAGAAGAAGCTAAAGCAGTGGTTCTCAAACTTTAGTGATTAGTGTCATCACCTGAAGGGCTTGCTACAGTATGGATTGCTGGTTCTACCTCCAGAGTTTTCTGATTCAGTAGGTCTGGGGTACACCTGAGATTTTACACTTCTAACAAGTTTCTAGATGACATGGATGTCGATATTTCAGTAACCACATTTTGAGAAACATTTCACAGTTTTTTTTTCTTTTCTTTATGAATACATTTCACAGTTTTTTTTTCTTTTCTTTATGAAAATTTCATCTTATGGTATTTGTGTTCCCTATATTTTGAGAAATGTTCTGTGGTCCTCTGGCTACAACAAAACTTTAGGTTGAGAAAATATTCTGGGAGCAAATGAGGGCAAAGTGATCTCTTCACCTCCAATATGACATTTTACAAAGGAAAAAAAAAAAAAGATAGACCTGTGAAATGAAAACAAATGGAATACAGTTCATGAAGATGTTTATACTTTTACTGTGATTTGTGACAAATGATAATACTAAAGTTATTTCTGATCTATGCCGTTTAGTATTTTAATGCATAAGAATTAAGGCAAAGTGAGAAATACATAATGTCAGGAAATGTCAAATTCCTTCAGACCAAAACATATGTCATTAAATAATCTTCCCATTTACAAAATTTTACATTCAGAGGCTTCCTTAGGAGAGGGTGAAATGAGGAGCTTAAGAAGTCTTACTAACCTTAAAACAAACCTAGTTTCTTCCTTTCTTTCTTTCCTTCTTTTCTTTCTTTCTTTCCTTCTTTTCTTTGTTTCTTTCTTTCTCTCTCTTTTTTTTTTTTTGTAGTGGTTTGGAAGTGTTCATAGTTTCTTGGGCTTTATATTAAAGTGTTTGAAAACTTGTTTTTTCTAAATGGAAACTCTTATGTTAATGAAGACCTAGTAGTATTTTAAATTGATACCACTACAGAAAATAATGTTGTAAAAATGAAAAAAAAATGCATATGGTTTGACTCCCTAAGGAAATGTATTCCAAGAAAATAATTCAAAAGGAGAAAAACTTTATGGCCAGAAACTATGTTTCCAATATTATCTACAATATTTTTAAAAAGTTAAACAAGTTAAATGTCTCCAAACAGGGAAATAGTTACTAGATTATGGGTATTAAATTGTTGAGACAGTGTTTCAAGATTAAACAGCCAAGTTATGATGGGTGTGACAACCTTAAGGATGCTACATGCAAAAACAGATACTTCTCTGCTCAGAGAGCAGGGCCCAAGAAGGGTGAGGGAGAAAGGAGAACAGCTGAATTACAGTACTGAGAATGTGGATGGTTTTAATTTTTTTCATAAAAAAATTGTCAGTGTTATTTCGCAATATATGATTTTTTTAATGTTCCTAACAATATATTTATTCTCCCCCTAAAAATATCACTTTAATCTTCTGGTAGCTGGTATTAACAGCACTAGGATCAGAACAAGGTAGAAGCTTCTGGAATAGTTAGGTAATAAACTAGTGGTAAAAAATACTGAATAAAAGGAGACTGAAAACTTCTATAACAATTTTCTTCATATTTTAAATGAGGTCTCACTGGATACAAATATTTGGCCCAAGTTGGAAAATGTTCAGGAGATGAATTTTACAATCAAAAATGACAACTGAATTTTTTTTTAAAGGGTATCTTCTTCCGTTCTTTTCTGCCTCTATCTTTGGGCACCACCTCAAGGCCTTATATCTTTATTTACCTGAGTAAATTCCTCTTGGGTTTAAAGCAAGGAAGGTTTATGGCCCAGCTGAAATTAACAATCTCCTTTGGCTCTTACATTTCAATTTGTTTCCCTTATTTTCTACATTTTAAAATAAGTTAAGGGGAAGATAATTATATCTCAGGGTTTTTCTTCATGGACAGAACTTTAGACCACTTTATCTTTCTTTAAAGGCAACTAGGTTAAAATTTTAGTTGTGTGATCTATTTGCTCTTTTGAAAGAAATGCAACTTTTTCATCAAATAAAAACTCTTCACTTTAATTAAAACTCAGCATGAAATCACAGATCATGCTGATCACAAACAATATTTTTCTCCCCATATTTTTGCTATAAAGGCTGAAAAGTTGGCTGGAGAGGCTCTGAGTTTATTACTCACTGAACAAAGCACAAGCTTTTTTCTTTTCTTTTCTCATTATAATATCTTTACATAGGTTTTTTCAATATTCAGAAATATAAGTATACTCTCTACAAAACACTGCCTTTGGTTTAAAACATCTGCCTTAAATTTCTGACCCTCAAAGAATAATTTAGAAGTACAAAACATATTTTCCAGTTATTTAAAAAAGTGATGTATGGTACAGTTATAAAATTGCCCTAAAAAGCAAGTCTCAGCATATTCTTAATCAGAGTAAAATGTGATTCTTTCCAACAAATGCACTGTTGAATTTCTTTCTGCCTTTGTCAGTAAAACAGCTGTGAACAGATTAAACTCCGTTAGTTTTTAACTTTTCTCTCATGACTCACTTGAGACTTCCTTTTTCTCCTGTTTTATAGCTGCTAGAATTTTAGAGGAAACAAATTGGATCAAACACATTTCCCAGGTCATACAGTTTTTTTCCACATTGTCCACTCTCAGTTTTAAACATAAAGGTAAGTCTTTTGCAAACTCCAGTACATGCAAGGATTCCAGTAGGAGCTCAGTTCCCCCGTGAGCACATTCCTATTGTGGGCCTACTGTGTGCCGACCACTGTCTGTGATCCACATTCTGAGTGACAGGGGTGGGGGTGGAAGTGGGAAAGCCCATGAGTACACATGCTTGCAATTGCTGATGAAAAGAGATCTGACAGACTACTGACATGACTCGTAACTCAGTCATTCATACATTATGGAATAAATCTCTGGAAGTTCTTGAACTCCACTCCTAAGACTTTGATTTAGGCTGATGGAGGCACAATCGATAAAAACAAGAGTAATGAAACCACCAGAAACCGTTCTCCCAACACTGGATGCAGTGAGCTAAATAATCTTGACACAGGGAAGCACGGCAGGGGCATGTCTGGGTACGGTGATAGTTTTTTCCATATTAAAAAAAATAAAATAAAACAAGGCACTTGTGTTGACAAGTCCAGGTGAATTCAGCGGAACAACAGGACAGGAAGCTTCAAAGTGGGATTACCTTTGAACAAACTGGACAGATGGCTGATACACACACGGCCTCTAAAATGCCCCAGTACGGTGGCATTTGTGTGGATTTAATAGGGAGGCGGCTTGGAGGAGACAGCACAAGTCAAAAAGTCTGGAGACTTTTAAAGAAGAATAGTAAGTATTAACCATGAAGGCCTTGTTGGTCACTGTTTCATTAAGAATAAAAAATTTGTTCGTTTAACCCAGTTCTCATGCATGTATTCTATGCAGTGATATATTCACAGAAAACCAGGAATGTACCAGGAAATTTGAAACTAAAGAAATTTAAATATCTCTATTAAAATATTAGTAATTACCAAAGTTACCAACAAAACATTGTAGACAAAATAAGAGGGGTGAGTTCATGTGAACAATTCAGACAAGGAGAATGTACACGGAGCATGGTTAATGGATGTGCTAACTGCTTTTCCTTGCAGCCTGCAACCTTTCCCGCCACGGGTCCCCCTCGGATTCATTATACTGGATGGTGAAGCCATTTGCAAAATATAAAGTGCTATAAAAATACTGGATAAGAATGATAATCCATCTTGCCTTCCACCTCTATAGCATTTATTTGTATTACACTAAATTTGAGCTTTTATTGCTCCCAAATGAATCTGCAGATCCATATTTCTTTCTCTTCCTCTTGCAGTAATACAATCTAAGCAGGTTGGGCAGGTCTGGGCTGGATGGGCGGCAGTGTTTGCCTGCAGGAGAGGTTACGCTGTACGGGTCAAATGATCCACAACACGCTGGGCTCTCCTGATCAATCACATGGCACTCTATCATTTCCTCTACTTGGTAAAGGATGATGATGCGAGAAAGCCTTCTTGTCAGTCATTTCTGTCCCTAATTTATGGCATTGTTCTATAAGAGCAACATGCTACCCTGGTATCTTCTGAAAAGTTTTCTTATTAATTTTAAATGTTCTTATTCCACCATGCATAGGTTTACACAGTGATATAATTTCACCCTCATGTTCATCCTGTCTTTCCTCCAGACCCTCATCTCTCTGTCAGAATGCTGAAATTGGAGGCTCCCAGATCTTCTATTAACAGAGTGGGTCTACTTGAACAGCACAGCATCTAAGGAGCCCCACTAAGTAAGCAGATGGCCACTTGTCTCCTGCATCTCGACCCCATGGGAGTTCTCAAGTCAGGGAGCACCCACCTTTACAAAGAAGAGGAAGTAACAGCAGAAAATAAGGGAAGAAATATCAGGGAGATAGTAATACAGTTGAATAGAAGCTGAGTTAACCTGTGAACAATCATGAATTCCTATGGATCTGTTCTTTCTTTTAATAGCAACACTGTATCAAATTCCATAGCTTCATCTTTTTTTTTTCATTCGTCTGCATTTGACAGTTTAGTTCATCACAGATGAAATGTTTGTTTATTGTCCAAGAGTGACTAATTTCTAATATCAATTGAATTAGTATTAAAAAATGTTCTTTTGAATCAATCAATGTCTTCACCATATTAACAGATAAAAAAACACATAATTGTATCTGCTGATGCATAAAAAACATTGGACAGAATTCAACATCCATTCATGATAAAAATTCTCAAAAAAAATAAGCATAGAGGAGAACTCCTTCAATTTGATAAAATACATCACAAAAAATACCTATAGCTAACATCATACTTAATGTTGAAAGACAATGTTTTCCCCTTAAGACTGGGAATAAGGCAAATAAATCCCCTCTTAACCATGCCTAGCTTGTGCAATTAAGCATGGAATTAGAATAAAGAATTATACAGAGTAGAAAGGAAGGAAAAACTGTCCTTATTTGCAGATGAGAAGTATTTAGATTCCATTCCTTGTAAATTTTCCTTAAGCTGATCACTCTGGATAGTACAGACAGTTTTGTGGCTACCAGAATATTATTTAATATAATTTGTTCTCCTGGATCACTGATAAAATGGAAAATATTTCCCAAAGTATCTGCCATTCTGAGTGAAGAATTTCCTCAGCTGAAGGTTGATTCATAATGTCAAATCATCTATACATATAAACACACTGTGGAATAAATGAACAAGCAAGTAAATCATAAAGGAACCAATACAGGGGATGAGGGCAGCTCCTTGATTATCTATTCTCTAAGACTGAATCCATTAAACTCTAAGAGCATCTTTGTAGTTTTTCTACATGAAAAAAACCTGGTCTTCTCCTTGAAGAACAGCCAATAAAACTTTCACCTCAATAGGCCATTAATGTGAAATTATTCCAAATCCACAGCAAGACAAGAATACTTACAAATGATCATTGACCTCTAAGTAATTAATGTCTCTTGCAGACGAATATCTCTGCCTATCTCTATATACATAATTAAGTGAATAAAATGATGATGTATTGCTAGGGAATTTCTTTATTTGGCCATTACCTTCAGAAATATTTACAGTACGTTCATTTGTTGAAACTTTACAAATGTTGATCAAACAGTTGTCCAGCTGGGATTCTTTTAGAAGACTGCCACTGGAAAACTCAATTATTCAATCAGTCGTTCAATAAACTAGGTGTCTTTTCTGATCACTTAAGCCCCCCAAAATATTTTTCCTCTTCAAACTCCTGTAATACATCATAGTTTCTTATGGATATTCAACATGTGATGTCTTCGATTACAGGTATACAGGTACATTACCTATACCTCTTGCTAAATGTTCTATGTTGGTCAACTTTTCACAGAGCTAATTTTGTGCTTTGTTCACCATCATCACTTCATGCTTATATTAGCTGCATGAATTCATGAAAGAAAAAGTGCGTGAAGAATAAAACTGCGGGTACCATTTTTACCATGATAAATCAACTAACTTCAGAAGAATATTCTTTAGACTTATTAAAATTAATTTATTTGTTTGTCTAAGAGTTCCATGTATGACATACTAAAAAATGAGATTAGAAGAAATAAAAGTACAGAGATAGTGAGCCTTATAAATACGTGTATCTGACAAATATGTAATCAATGTAGGAATTATTATTAATTATCTGGATATTGGTAATATTAACATTCATGACTGATTACTTCCATGTTATAAGTGCTTTTTGTGTCTCATGGACACAAGTGAAGAAAATTAAAATGAGTATACATGCCACACTGGCGACACTGATTATTTTAGGCCAAAATTTCAGAAAGCAAAAAAAAAAAAAAAAAAAAAAAGCCAAAAATGAAATTCTTATTAAAATGGCATATTCTTGTCCTTAAGGTTCATTTTAAAGTAAATTAAATTTTAAGACAAACTTTTAACTTAAGGTTAAACTTTTAACTTTTAACTTAAGGTTAAACTTTTAACTTAAACTTTTAACTTAAGGTTAAACTTTTAACTTAAGGTTAAAATGAACTTAAGGTTCATTTTAAAGTAAATTAAATTTTAAGACAAACTTTTAACTCCTTGGTGAGATGGTTCCATTAGTGGATAGACAAGTTCAGCTTATATTCTAAGAACTTGTATACAAATTCACCTTGTATTCTTCAATACTTAGTGCTCTCATTCATATAAAGAATCTTCCAAGACTTCTATTATCCTCTCCTGACCTACATACAATACATTTGTTATACTCTGAACTCTGTTTGTAATTCTTCCATGACAGTAAAGACATCCGTGACACATTCTGCCCACAGCAACTTGGGTAACCTATAATAGCAGTGCTTTTTTTCACAGGAAAAATGATAATACCGTTTCCCTCCCCCAAATTTTGGATATATGCATTTTTTAAATTGTAGGTCAAAGGTGACCTTCCTGATACTTTTCTCAAGAATCAACTGAAGTTCTGTTGATCCTTGATGTATTCAGTTTTTATTCCAGAGAGGACTGACTTACAATCGTATAAAAATTAATAAAATAGAAATTACTTGTGAGAATGTCTGCTGAGTCTTGATTATATTTCTGCCAAAATCAGTGCTAAAGTCTTTACCTGCGTTATTGCCTCTTATTCTTTTAGCAACACTGTGAGGGAGACACTACTTTACAAATGAGAAAATGCAGGCAAAGACAGGTTAAGTAAATGGCCCAAGACCACATACGCAGAAAATGGTGAGGATGGGCTTCGGACTCCTGAGCTTTGAGCTTTGGGCTAAATCACAGATAGCCTGCAATTATGATATAAGCCATGCTCAAAAACAAACAAACAAACAAACAAACAAAAAACAGAGCAGAGAGTGACGGATGATTAGGAGTGGAAGAAAGCTGTAATGTCGTTTAAGGAGCTGTTGCAGAAGAAGAAACTGAGGCCAGGAGAGTGAGGTGACGTAGGGACAATTACAGTGCTTGTCAGTTACTGAAGCCAGAGCTTGTAAGAGATCGGAATGAAGTTAGAACCCAATGTTCTTTCCATTGGGTCATCATTATGTACAGGGCTCAGTGATTTCTTAAGAACAGAAGATGAATTGTCCTAACTCCTGAAACACATTTAATACATAATAAAGAATATATTTGGTCTTTGTTCCCTGTTACTGGTATGGAGCTTTTAAAAATCCTTAGAATGTCCTAAGTGATAAGTTTCCCATTTTTCTTTGTTATGCAAATAAAGTAACTCTTAGTGGCCCTTAGATAGCTTCAGGGTGAAGACTGGTCCCTGGAAAGACAAACCCCATGATTAGAGGGTTGAAACCTTGGACCAGGCTGACCCCTGAGGGGAGGGGAGGGGACCCGGAGATTGAGTTTAGTCACGTGGAAAATAACTTGGTCAAACATGCCCATGTAATGAAACCCCAGTAAATACCCTGGCACTGAAGCTCAGTGGAGCCTCTGGGTTGATGTGCACATCAATGCATCTGGGTTCCATGAGGAGAGGGCATAGAGGCTCTGTGACCCCTCACCCACCCCAGAACTTTCCCTAAGTGTCTCTTCATTTGGCTGTTCCTAATCTGCATCCTTTACAGTAAAACTGTAATCCTTAATATGATACTTACCCAAGTTCTATGAGTTGCTCTAGCAAATTAGCAAACCAGAGGAGGTCATGAGAACCTCAGAGTTTATGGCTAGTTAGTCACAAGTGAGGGTGGCCTGGGGACCTCCAATGTGCGGATGACATCGGAAGTCAGGGAAGTCTGGTGGAGGCTGAGCCTTTAACTTGTGGTCTGTGACACCAATCCAGGTGCCTCTTGTAAGAACTGGGTTTCAGTACCCCAATCAGCAGCAAACCAGCTGTATTGAAATGAAACAATACTGCAAACTATAGAGATTCTTAAATGACTCTTTTTTTTGCAGCTTCATTGAGAAATAATTGACTTGATATAATTGAGAAATTTATCACTGTATAGGTTTAAGCCATGCAGTATGATGGCTTGATTTATATGTATTGTGAAATGATTACCAAAGCAGGTGCAGCTAACATCCATCTTCTCAGAGATACAATAAAAAGAAAAAAGAAAAGAAAGAAAGAAAGAAATTCTCCTTGTGATGAGAACTCACAGGATTTTTTCTCTTAACAGAATGACTGACTGCATCACGTGATTGTTCTATCTGGCATGGCCAGCCCCACCCAAAAACTGTGAAGTGTGGCCCAGTTCCACCCCAAGACTATATGGGTACGGTCATCCTGACCCTCATTCTTATTGTTACTATCTGGCTAGCCCGAGGCGCCCCAGAAAACAAGAATTGCCTCCCAGGAGTCAAGGCAAAAGCCGTATCTCCTTTTGGGGTAAAGTTAATTCTTTACCACACAGTATGAAATATTTTTAAAATAGGGATTAATGATAAAATTAAGCCAACATTTGTCATAAATATTTTCTTCATATTACTTAATTCAATCCTCACATCAATCTGGTAAAATAAATAATTTGTCTATCACACAAATAAAGTAAAATAGAGGTCATAGAGATTAAATAATTCGCCCACAGTCCTGCAGCTACCAAATGCCAGGGTGGAATCTAAACTCCAGTCTATCAGTCTCCAAACCAGTTCTTTCCCCTCTCCTGCCCAGCCTAGAGCAACAACCAGTCTTAGAGAACTGGGGTGTCAGTGTGTCCTCTAGTGTCACTTAACCTCAATAGAATGCTATCTCCCCTGTACGTCCCACCTCATATTTCTTTGGCAGAGAATAGCCAGAGAGCCTAGTGAATGCTTATTTTTTTTTAAAATTGTCCTTACTCAAAACAGCAAAAGTCTCTCTGGTGAACTTCCCAAAATAATACTTACAGAAAAGCAAACACATAAAAATTACAGGTGGAATCCTTTTTATTATTCTAGATGGTACATTAATAAAAAATAAGATTTCTGTTGCTGCTATTATAAACCCATGGAAGCCAATCTATGGAGAGAGTGGGGAAAAAAATTAAGCTACCAGTTAAGTTCAAAGAAGAAATGTAAAGATTAACAATCTCAACTACTATACACATTAATCTCTCCACAATTTGAAGAACCTGCAACAAGTTTAACTTGTTTCAGTGAATACTATTCAGAAATTCCCAGAATATTAGTTTTTTGACTCACAATGTAAGACTATTTTAGCATGCTGTCCACATGTACACACAGATTGGAAATGAAGGTTTCTGGTATAACATACAATTAAATGGAGTTAATTCACAGTATTTTGATGAATACATATTCAGGTTAATCTACCTAGTACTCAAATCCTGATATGGGAGCCTATATAAGAGCAAGAGTTTCCAACTCCACAGCTGATTAACACCAATTTGCATTTGTGATTAAAGGTTATAGGACTATTTAACATCAAGCTGGCTTTCCCCTTCCACTCATCACTTCCTCCCACTTACCTACATCCAGGTAAGAACTAAAAGTTAACTCTATTTATGGAAGGAAAAAAATCACAATTGAAAGTCAAAAATAAAACATTTAATCATTATTATTTTTACAGCTGAGCCTTTCCAGCCCTGCCAGCCTGTCTAAATGAGGTCCTACAGGGGGACTGTGAGCAATGTCCCTAATCTGATCATTGCAGCCTTACTGAAAACTAGCATCCATATCTATACTGATGTAGTCATGGATACCACAGCAAAAGGTGCCATAGTTCTGGCGGAAAAAAGGGATCCTTTCTCTCTCCTGTGTCAGTTAACTGAATCTCCAAGTTAACCAAAGTCAGTTTCACTAGACTTTTGTTTGCATGTACTTTTTAAACACAGGGCTGGAAATCATATATGTAACATGGTATAAACTCATTTCAAGTTGATGGGAGAGGAAGCCCCAGGTGACTCTCAGCCATCAGCAATTGGAAATCTGCCAGAGGATGATGGAGGAAATGGGCATTCCCATATAACATCTTGCTCCAGACCAGATGAGGCCACTCAAAGAAACTCCCAGCAAAAGAAAACAAATTCTTACAAAGCTTTTTGGTGGGGAGGATATAGCTCAGTGGTAGACTGCAGGCCTAGCATGCACAAGGTCCTGGGTTCAATAATCAGTACCACCATTAAATAAATAAACCTAATTATATTCTCCAAAATAAAATATTTAAAAAAATGTTAAAAAGCTTTTCCACTTTGACCATTTCATCCACTATAAATTAAGACTCATTATTTAGCAATAATTTTTAATGCTTGTTCCAAGAAAGAAATTGCTTGACCTACCAATTCCAAAATTAATGGGAGAGAAAAATTGCAAAGATCAGCATCTCTACCAAAAAAAAAAAAAAAGTGTGCCAGCTTACTTTCATAGTAACCTATGGTCCACAAGTTAAACTCCAGACATGAAAAACTCTAGCAAATAAATATAAAGGAAAAAACTTCTAGCAAATAAGCTGAGGGAAAAATGATCATGTTTCATGGTTCTCTCATGGGAGCACTATTGTATTAAACGAGTTGACATAAACATTCAATTAATTTAAAATGTTCTAAAACACAACACACTGGGTGGTTTCTGAAAGAAAAGTAAAGGCTGAATTAAAACATGATCTGGGGCTATGCTAAAATTCTCCAGAGCCTAATGCTTCTCTCCCATGAAGGAGATTAATCCATTTTTCAAAAAAGAAAGCATTTCATTTAACTGATTAGAAAAAGCAGAAGGGATTTTTTTTTTTCTTTCTGTATTTTAAAGTTGATTTTTTTTCCCTTACATTGACACATTGAACTATAATGAGGAACACTGAGATTGTTTTAGTAGTAGTCACACTCAGTAGCTATGTTTCTTCTCCTTGTAAAATTTGAGCCCTTCTTTTAATAAACATAACAATCTCTTGCTCATGGCTAAGGAAACTCTAACTGCTGCTGTAACAGATCAAACCCCAAGTCTCAGTGGTTTAATATAGACAAGTTTACTTCTTATATTGTGACTAATACTAAAATCCAATTGTGTATTGTGGGGGAGGGGGTTCCCCAGTTGCATGACTCTCCTCAAAGACACAGAGTCTTCCTTCTCGTGTACTTGGCCACCTTCAACAAAGAGATCTAAGGATACCCTAGGGATCAGCTCCATTCAGACCAGCAGGAAGAGGAAAAGAGCCTGGAGCGGGAAGAAGGCAGGGCGTCACCACCAGCTCTGGAAGTGGACATGTCATTTCCAGCCACATTTCATTGGCCAGGACCCTATCCCGTAGGGTCATCTAACACAAGGGTGTGATGGGAAATGTAGTCTAGTTGGATGCCAAGGGAGAAAGGGAAATGCACGAGGCACGCACTTGGCAGTCTTTGCCTTACTCCCCAAGAACATCCTGATAACTCCTCAAAGAAATTACCACATGCAAGACTCATGTTTTAGAGTCTAGACTCTATCAATCCCTATCAGCCAAGAAGATCCGTTCATTCATTTAACATAGATTTATTGAGTGCCTGCTGTGTGCCAGGAGCAATGTAAATAAGAAGATATACTGATGGAAAACACAAAACAAAACAAAACAAAACCCAAATCCCTTCCTGTATGGAGACTGTATTTTAATGGAGAGTGATAAGACAACAAACAAAACAAGTAGGCAAATTTGATAGTGTATTAGAAGTGATCAGGACTGGGGGGAAAATATAAAGGAGAGAAGAGAGGCAAAGAATGCCAGTCCTTGAAGGAAAGGGTTCCAATTTTAAGTCTGTTGATCATGACTTGAAAGAAGTGACAAAGTACAACATGGGCAAATATAATCAGGCAGACATTCATTAGGTGGTTCGGACTTAAATTTTTCACAGTATGATTTTATACAATCCTGAATATGGCTTATCAAACTATCACTGTTTCCCTGGGATTCTGATACTCATCTTTTCTCCTATAACAACCCAGGTGATAATCCACCGCCCAATAAAATTTATTTCCATCTCTAACAAGTAAAAGCCAAGATATACATTTTTTATTAAAAAGAATATCTTGGCCTTCATGTGCTCCAACTGAATCTTTTGATGAGTGAAGCTACTTAAGTTAAGGGAAGTTATCTGTCTTGACTGATGAGACTATATAAATGGCAAAGTCAGAACAAGAACCCATTTAAGCCAAATGATTTTTTGAGAAATAATTTTAAGCAGGTAGGGAACCACAAGTTCCAAATTACCTATGGCCCTCAAACACCTTTAAAATGACCCAGGGCGGTCACCTTGCACAGAACTAGTCCACCAAAGAGCTGCCGAGGCAGCGAGCAAAGAGCTGAAATGAACGTTTCAGGGTTCTCCTAGTCTAAACCCTTGCTTTTCTCTCTAGTGCCTGGCCCTGTGCTCAGCTGTCCAAGTCAGCTTTGCCTCTTTTGCTTTGAATGTTTAGTTCTCTGTCCCAGGGATTTCAGACTGAATTTATCCCCAGTGGATTCTCCTTATTTCTTATCCCATAGTATTCCATCTCTGCCAGGCTTCCTTGTGGCTGGTCATGGAACAAAGGCTTCAGGTACTCGTCATAAATGGAGAGGATTAACCAGCGGTAGTACGAGCTACCTGGGCAGGCTGTATAATGCCGTTATAGTGAATTCCTTTCCAAGAGGTGATTCCTCTCTTCTAAACACCCTCGAGGAGACACACTGAATCTCTAAGAAAGGAGAGAACATACTGCTGCCTCTCTCCCCAGTTCCTTCCCAGACAACAGATGGAACAATCTGGTCTCCATCTCCCAGCCCAGCCAGATCCGTGCAAGAAAAATAGAAGGAGCTGGTTTAGTTCACTGGACTCAACAGCATGTGAACTTCACTGCTGTTCACTGCATGATTTTGAGAATAAGTTATTTAATCGGAAACCTGTGTCTTTTCTGATACTCCCTTTGAGTCACTGAGTAGTGGTTCTAGTTTCCTAAACTCAATATCCAGACCTGTGTCACAGTTTCTCAAACACAGGGTCTTCCTTCCTTCTTAGCAGCCCTCCCAGGGACAGGGATTCAGTTCCTGAAATGTGACCCAGCGTCTGAAGATCTGTATTCAGCCCAGGCTGCAGGAACTCTGATCACAAATGACATCTTGTCCTGTCTGGAGCCCTCAAAGATCTTCTAAGTAGCAAACGTCTGCATGGGTGGCTCCCTGTTGACATCATCTCCAGGAATCAAAGTCTCCCTGCATGGACATCCATCTTCTTTTGTGTTTACACTTGACATGTGAGTACTCTGGTTTCTGGATCCCTGGACATCTGGAATGGCCCATTGTGGTATCTCCTGACAGCAGCCTGCCCAAGAGCAGCAGTCCTGGTCTCACAGAGACAACAGGGAGCAGTGGGTCATCCAGAGCTGCGCTGTCCAATACAATGGCCACTAGCCATGTGCAGTTACTAACATTTAAATTTAAATTAATTAAAGTTAAGTACAATTTAAAAATTCAGTTTCTTAGTTGTACCAGAAACAGTCCAAATTCTCAATGGCACCCATCTCTAGTGGCTACCATATTGGACCACACAGAAAATATTTCCATCAGCACTCAAAGTCCTGTTGGACTGCACCGATCAAGAGCCTAGAAATAAAATGTTAAGGGACAAAGATTTGGTCAAGAGGACTCAGTCTTGGTGATTCATTGATGCAACTCAAAGATGTGTGCTGAACATTGTTAATCTTAGAGTTGATGGAACTAATATTCTAAAAGACTGAAGGCATGAGTTAAAGAATGTAGATAATCAGAGGCAGGGACCACTGTCTGTTTTTCTCAGTGATAAATACAAGAAGCTAGAACAGTGATGACACATTGCAGAAGCACAGTAAATACATATTGAATGAAGGAGCAGACACACACGGTCATTATAAGAAGACCATTATAAGAGGGAGGAATGGGAATAATTTTCTAGGCCCCATTACAGGTCAGATTAAATAACACACTAAAAATTCCAGTCCTTTGTCTATGGTCACTGGTTTTCTAGTCAGTATTCCACATCTGGTTCCATTAACACCAAGAATGGGTGACTGAACAGATAGGATCACTGTGGCTGCAAAACTAGATTAGTCATATTGTAGTGGAATGAACCTGTGCATGCATTCAGAAATCCACCCTCTGTGACTCTGGTTTTCAAGGCTGGTGCCCACTGGAAGAGCACATGCCCAAGGTTTCTCCACAAAACAAACTGAGACTCAGCGCTTAGGCCAGACCGGTCCCTGCTGCCACTGCATCTGAGCAGTCACACCCCTCTGGCTCTGTTCACGTCTTTTAGCAGGAATAGTGTTTGCTTTGTCCTTGAGCCTGTGTCATGGGGGAGCTTTTTCTCACCCCTTAACCACCCAGAACTGGACACACAGAATTGTGCCTCACCTCCTGCCACCTCTGTCCCACCCCAGGCTTCTCAGTTGGTCCTGTCCAATCTGACAGAGTACATGCACTGAGGAATATCAAAGAGAAGAGGATGCGAACTAGTAAAGAGATAAGAGGTAGGAGTCTCCGAAGTGGGGGAAGGAGGCTGGTACTGGAGAGGAGAAGGAGAAAGAAAAGACTGGGAATATATTTAGGTGGTCATCACTGAGTCTGGATTGGTATTCCGAATATAACGGAAACTTTCTGCTATCTTCTGCATAATTCAGTCTAGGAGAATCCCGTTTAAACTATGCATAATTAGATAGCTGAAACTTCAGGAACTTGTTTAGACTGCTTGCTCTCATTCCTGTCTCTACATTTTTCTATACACTGATGAAAAGAAAGTGAATGGAAGGGAAGTGTGGTTACTCCTGCACCTGTCTTGACCTATCTGTTAAAGACATACTGGAAGGGAATATGCAGACTGGAAGGGAAGAAGGGGTATCTCATATCACCAAGTGGACCACGGAAATCAGTCCTGGTGTCTGATGACATGGCAGATGTTACAGCTGATCTTCCTCACTCTCTATAAAAGATGGCTGGTCAGCCTTACGAATAACTGTCATCTTGGAATCTTTGAATGAAAAGCTGAGGTCCTTTAAGGATGAATAAATGTTTGTTAAAGTTACTTGGTGTTCTTAAATAAATAATCAAAGAATACTCACATTTATAGAAGTACAGAATGTGGAGACAAGATCCCTGGTTTCTAGCACTAACTAGAAGAACTGTTTACTTCTATTGGTCTCTGTTTTCTTATATGTGATATTGAAGTTTGGAACTAAGTCACTGTTGGATGTGACAGAGAGAGAGAGAGAATATCAATGATTGTCAAAGTATTAGATAAACAGTGTGTTTTAATGAAGTACTCTCCTGAATCATTGCCCTATTTATGTCTGGCCAAACAAATAAAATAAACATGCTATTCCAGCATTTCTACTCAGTAGATCAATTTTTCATCCTCAATCAGGTTGACACCATCTTTGGAAAATGCTTGTAGTAGGCACTTTGATTTCCTTTGGTTACAAAAGGATTTAAAGTAGTTCAACAAATGAACACACAGAATGTCAAAATAATGTTGTAACAGAAGTATGCACAAGCCAAGCAACATCAGATGTGCTTTCGGATCCATGGCCCTAATTCAGCCTGATGTGAGTGGGAGGCCTGGCTGATCTGGAGCCCCATAAGGAATTCTGACAACATGCCTTTTCCTTTGTATGGTGCTTGCTACAATTCCTGGGTGCATCTGACTTAGCTTTGAAGCAATGCTTTTTATTTCCAAAACACTTCATAATCATTAATGATTTAAGCCTTACAACATCCCTCCAAGGGAGGTCAGCAGCAAAACACCGGGAGCACAGAAAAGCAACCAGAGGAAGATGTTAAATGATGTGGCAGAAATCACAGAGAGAAAGAGGAGTATTAAAGCCAGATCCCTCTGCTCTTCATAAAGACATATCCAAGTGGGCGGGGAATGGAGAGGGTTTCCAAAATAGGGTCACATCTACTCTCTCACCACCAGGAAAGTGCAGCCCTCCAGAAACTTCCTTCCGGTCTCCACTCTTCTCACCATCTCCTTCATCCCTTTAACGTCTGATGTCACGCTCTCACTATGGTACAGTGATTTAGCCCTCTGCTGTTTGTAACACAATCAGGTATCCTTAATAAAAGACTCTCCTTAGACAAGGGGAAAGGACCAGAAATACTTAAACTATTTCATTGGCTTGTCTCCATCGCATGCAGTTCTGTCCATGATTTTAAGGTTTCCAACAGATCCACTGATGTCCATTAATAGATTCGCAGGGACTCATGTTTCTGCTTCAGGAATGCTGCCTACACCCCAGGGATTCCATACCACTTCACACAGTCCCTTCAAGCCCTACCCTAGGCCTTGGTGGGCCCTAGTCCTAGACGCTTTACAAACCCTAAATTAGGAAACTCAGTTCCGATTCCTGGAGGTCATTTGCCTAGTTCTATCTGCGCAACTCACTTTGATCTGCATGAACAATATATTTCAAAAAGGCTGCATGTTGACCATCAATTTATAAACTCTATGTCATTTCTATTGATTTACATTATAATATAATTGATGTTTTACCTTTAGGTTAGAAGCATATTAAACTGTCAGTCACTCTTAATGCCTTCATTTTAAATTTATTTACTTTTTCTCCTTTCCTTTGTTTCCCACTCCTGCCCCAGGAAGTATCTACCAATCAATATCAGAGGAGGTTGAAATACAGAGTTTTAGAGGCATATGCTTTTTTATATTTAAGAAGTGTTTCTGTAAAGTGAACAAGCCCTCAATTCATCTTCTAGGTCTGTTGCCAACATTTTTCTTAATGGATGCTGAAGCCATTATTAAACAGAAAGGTTATTCGAAGATGGTTTCAGGGCAATGCATTGCCAATAGTAAAGTCCAGGTGCATAAAGCTCTGGAGGTTTCTTATTCTCTTCCCTTGGTTGCACCTAAGCACATTTTCTCATGAGGCAGGCTTGGACTCAGCAGAATCACATCATATTAAGGTAATTCACTAGATCTATAAGATTACCTTGGTATAAGTTAATGGATTTTTAAATTACTATTTAATATAACATGAATTGAGGAGGGTATTTACATGTCTAGGACTTTGCTTAAATATTTAGTAAGTAATATTGAAAAGTTAAAAGTTAGCAAAGAGCAAATCACATAATCAAAATATGCAAACTACCTGTCAGTGCTTCCCTAACCATTTTATGTCCCAGAGAAAAGCTAAGTCTGAGTGTGGAGGGGGGATATTTTTGCAGGAAGTGCTTTGTGCTATACGTGGAGTGCAGGGTCCTTCACGCAGCTTTGTAGAATCAAAGAAGTAGCAGCCTCCCTTCAAAAGAGTCAGCGATTAGCCATCCGCAGAAGGAGCCCGATGCTGACAATGAATAATTCTAGAATTTGTATCATTTCTGACTCTCCACTAAAAATAATTTCGGTATGTTTTCTGCAAGATTTGCGTATAACTTGATTGTAATTGCATTAAAAGGAAATCTGAAAAACTGTTTTGAAGACCAAGTGAACAGAAATAGAATAGTAAGCATGAAGGAAAGAAGCATGTGTGTAGAGGCTGAGCTGTCAGAGAGCCAGGATTTGTAGCTTTGATCCAGCATGGATCAGGGGAGAAAGAGACTGAACTGAAAGGACGTGGGAAGTCCAAGTCTAGAAGATTGTGTCTGTTGTGAGACAAGGATGGGTTGGTCTGGAAGAAAGAGCTCCAGGACACTTGATTTTATTTTCACTATCTCCTGTTCCCCAAGTAATCGGCTGCTGCTAATTCATCTCTCCTAGGCCTGTGAATCCAGGAAACTTAAGCACAATACTGTTGTAGACTCATCAAAATTCAGTGTAGCAATGTGAGTCAAGTTTACCCAGGGGAGAAGTAAAAAGAAAAGTTGACAAAGGGGAGAAAAGAAAATCTAAACCCTAAATCCTGGTTATTTTACCAAGATAATGGGAGCCATGCTAGCTTTCCTAAATATTTTTCTCTGTAGCTACAAGACTAAAAAATAATCCACTCACCACTGTGTTACTGAAACGGCACTGTAATGGAAGAGAGATACAACAGATGTATTTCTGGGAGGGGAAGGGTCATTAAATCAGGCAAAAATAATAGCATGATATGTAGCTGCATTTTTACCTTCAGTGTTGCCAGCAAAACAACAATGAATCATCTTTAGATCAGAAACATGAATATATTCAATTAATTTTTCTAAGTGTTCCATAAACAGAAACTGGTTCAAATCATACCCAATAACAATAGAGATTGGGCTGGAAACAGAAGTTTGACTTCTGAGAAGTCATCTCCACAAAACAGCTCTCTCTTGGGCTATGTAAGCTCACTGATAAATACAAGATAAGTTACTATGGAAATATTTTTTCCAGCCATGCTCAGGATCCCCAGTCATGCTGGGCTTCAAGTGCTAGAAACGGTTTAGCAGCCAGCTCTCCCATCTGCCCTCCAGTAGGCAAGCAGCCAACATCCAGGGTGATCAACAGCCTCAGGGGTTCATGACTTACCAGCCAATGAGTCATACATTTTGCTGTTTGGTTACTTTGTCGATTGATGTCTTAGAGTGAAAACTGCCAAAGCTGCAACCCACGTGCCAATACCTTCATCTCTGCCAAACTATATTAAAAACATAACCTGAACATCGGAACACATACAACCCAACACTCACCTATGATAGATGAAACTCTGCTACCATCATATACTGACTTAAAAACTGAAAACAATTTTCAAAGGTATGTATCTGTACATACATATGTATACATATACATACACACACATGAAATATCTCTTTTGAGTTTCTAAACACAGTGAATATTCCTTATTACAATATGTTGCCCACTAATAACATATTTGTTGGAGGCCAACTATAACAGATTAAATGATCTTATTTGAAGGAGACAGTAAAGACAGTTGTTGATATTAACAAGCTTCAGTGACTGCAGGATGAAATGTTCCAAATATACAAAATGTACCATTCCAAAGGGTATTATCTAAATTGTGAACACTGGGCTTATAAACTGAAAAATTAGTATCATACTTTAAATGAACCATAATGCATGTGTTTACAATCAGAGTTTGACAAAAAGGTGGGGAGGCGCATACTGGTATAATATACCACTTGGCAGAGTGATTAAGAACTGAAATTTTGGAAGCTGACCCTCTGGGTTCATAATCCAGGCTCCACTGCATACTAAAAGACTTCAGGTAAGAAACCTAACCTCTCTACAGCTCAGTGTCCTCCTCTGCCAAATGGGGATGATAATATCTCATGGAGTTGTTCTGAGAATTAAAGGAGATAACACAAGGAAAGTCCTTTGAAAAAATACCCAGAACACATTTAGTCTTTGATAAATGTCAGTTGTTGTTATTATCACCTTGAACTCAGGTTGCCAGTTCTTGTAAGCTCCTCTGGGCCTGACGGGTAACCAGACCTAAGGAGGAAAAGATCCTCAGCTTTTGAAAGGATTGTTGGTGTTTCAGCCACTGCGGGGAGAGCACTTTGAAGTGAAGACTTTTGAATCCTGGAGCTAGCAGGAGACCACAAAAGATTTGGCTAGATCCTCTGGGGAAGAAATTAACTGGCATATGAAGGAAAAACATGGTTGAAAAATCTGGGTGAGAAAATGTTAATGAATAAATACAATGTAAGGTATTTTTAAGCAATGTCTTATAAGTCGTAATGGGTAGAGTCAAAATTATCTTACTATACTATGGCATAACTGGGTTTGTGTCTATGTGTAGAGAGAAGAGAGGAGAAAGACAGCTCGGGAGAAATAAATGGTCCTGGGAGAGATTTCTTAGCTAATCTGACGGTGAGAGAGAGTTCTTAGTATATTTTCTAAAATGCATCAAAGCCACTGAAGAGTCTTCAGTGTTATTTAATAGCTTTATGATAACCTCCTGAGTTCAAAACCGCAATACTCATAGAGATGGTTAAGGGAATCAAGTTCTGGGTCAAAAATGCTATGGCTTTACTGCCCAAGGCAATCTACAGATTTAATGCAATCCCTATCAAATTACCCAGAACATTTTTTTATGGAACTAGAACAAACAATTCTAAAATTTATATGGAATCACGAAAGACCCAGAATTGCCAAGGCAATATTGAAGAAAAAGAATGAAGCTGGAGGAATAACCCTCCCAGACTTCAGACAATACTACACAGCTGCAGTAATCAAAACAGCAAGGTATTGGCAAAAAAACAGACACGTAGACCAATGGAACAGAACAGAGAATCCAGAAATAAACCCACAGACCTATGGTCAATTAATCTTTGACAAAGGAGGCAAGAATATATGCTAGAGAAAAGATAGTCTCTTCAGCAAATGGTGTTGGGAAAACTGGACTGCTGCATGTAAATCAATGAAGTTGAACACTCCCTTACTCTAGACACAAAAACAAACTCAAAATGGATTAAAGACTTAAATATAAAAAAAGACAATAAATCTAGAAAAAAAATAGGTAAAACATTCTCTGACATAAATCTTAACAATGTTCTCCTAGGGCAGGCTACCCAGTCAATAGAAATACGACAGAAAAAAAATGAGACTTAATTAAACTTATAAGATTTTGCACAGCAAAGGAAACCATAAACAAAACAAAATGACAACCTACAGAATAGGAGAAAATATTTGCAAATGACGAGATTGACACGATCTTAATTTCTAGAATAGATAAACAGCTCATACAACTTAATAAGAAAAAAAAAGCCTAATCCAAAAATGGGCAGAAGACCTAAACAAGCAATTCTCCAATAAAGACATACAAATGGCCAATAGGTATATGAAAAAATACTCAATGTCACTAATTATCAGAGAAACGCAAATCAAAACTACAATGAGGTATCACCTCACACTAATCAGAATGGCCATCATTCAAAAGTCCACAAACAATAATTGCTGGAGAGGCTGTGGAGAAAAGAGAACCCCCCTACACTACTGGTGGGAATATAATTTGGTGCAGCCATTATGGAAAACAGTATGGAGATTTCTTAAAAACTAAAAATAGACTTACCATATGATACAGCAATCCTACTCCTGGGTATATATCCAGTGGGAACAGTAATTCGAGAAGATACATGTACCCCAATGTTCATAGCAGCACTATTTACAATAGCCAAGACATGGAAGCAACCTAAATATCCATCAACGAATGACTGGATAAAGAAGTTGCAATATATTTATACAATGGAATACTACTCAGCCATAAAAAAGAATAAAATTATGTCATTTGCAGCAACATGGATGGAGCTAGAGATCATCATTCCAAGTGAAATAAGCCAGAAAGAGAAAGAAAAATACCACATGAAAATACCACATAATATCACTCATATGTGGAATCTAAAATTAAAAAAAAAGGAAAGAAAGAAAAGAAAAGGCACTAGAATGAACTCACTTACAAAACCAAAAAAGACTTGCAGACTTAGTAAACAATCTTATGGCTACTGGGGGAAGGGGGTGGGAAGAGATAAATTTGGGAGTTTGAGATTTACAAATGTTAGCCACTATATATAAAATAGATTTAAAAAAATGTTATGACTCTTTCAGAAAGAAGAAACACATGAGGAAACTAAATTGAAGACAAGGATGGAGAAAAATAGAGCTGTGTTCAAACATAATTCTCTTACTCAAGGAAATAGCTTCGTTTAATTCCTTAAGTTCTCATGAGGTAATTCAAAATCTACCTCGGTAAAAAATAAGCCCACACACTTACACATACACCCCACAATATGCTGAGAGATTATCAAAGTCAGAAGACCTTTTGAGAATCAACTTTTGAAAAGCAGCAGTACTAAGGCTAAAAGGAGAAACTGAATGAGTGAGAGAGATAGGCCATGCTGGAAATGAGGTACCTGACAGCTGACCCTACAGAGCCAGGCAGAGACTCAGAGCCTGGGCAGATACGGCCAAAACACACAGAGATCAAGGTTTAATTTTGAAGAAGCATGGCTACTGAAATATCACTAAGCCTTCCCGGGTCTTCTAAGAAGAAAAATACATCAACATATTGAGGAGACAAAGGGCAGCCTAGAGAAGCCCCCATTATAAAAAAAAAATCTCTCCTGCCCCATGTGAGGGTGATGCAGAAAGAGATAAGAGGGGAATGCAGAAGATGGGTCAAGGAGAGGACCTCAAACCACCTAATCTTTGTGAAGACCCTTAAAAGGAAAATGTATTTACAGCAAACAAAAGATAATTTTTTCATTTTTTTTTTGCAAGAAAAATTCATGGTTCGTCCTAGTCTGTCATTTCCTCTTAGGTAAACCAAAATTACCTTTTTACTCTAAAATGCCTGTACTGTCAGATTAGAATCATACAATCAATCAAAAAAAGTTTATTAAACATCCACTTCACTGAGCTTCATCCAGAGGTGCAGGGCTGGCTGTGGGGAAATTACAGTGACATGCAGGACAGGGGCCTCTGCCCTCAAACTCCGTGTAATCTAAGCATGGAGACAAGGTTGAAACATTTAAATAAACAAGGTCTCATTTAATTTTACAGACAAAGATGTTCAACCAGTATTCAAGACATGCAAAAGGGAACTTGGGTCTTCATTTGACCTGCATTTGTCTGAGGAGTTGTGAAGAGGCCATATCTCATTTGGTTTGGTGAAAGGCTAGGGTCCAGGCACTTGGAGCTTCTAGAAAAAGGCATCCTGAGTGAGGGGAATGCAGCGAGCAAAGATATGGAGGCTGCAAAGTGCAATGCATGTTCCAGTAAATGCAGAAAAACTCATCGGACTGGAAAATGGTGAGCAGAGGGGACCAGTGTTCAAGATCTGACCTGCTCTCCCTGAAATTCGTCCTGGGTGTTTGGGCTTTGCATTAACAAACACTTGTGCTGGTGACTGACTCAAGAACCTCATTTCAACCACCTACATATTGTTTTTATGTACTTTTGGCTACAGAGAGGACATTGGAGGGAGGGGAGTCCACTGGCATTCTTTAAGAGAATTATGGTGCAGAGCATCAGGTGTGATCATGATCACAGCCAGAAATCCCCTTCCAGCAAATTGTCTGGTATGCTGTCTTTGTGTTACTACTATATTTATCATTCAGGTGCCTTACTATGACCACATTTTTGGTATAGAGATTTAAAAACACAGAATTAAACCAAAAGAATACGATGTGCCCTTTCCCTATGGGACAGGTATAAAAAGAAAAATCACACTAGCAAAACAGGAAGCCTACCACTGTCTCAACAGACAGAAACGCAAAGAGGACCATTTCTAGGAAGGAGGTGCAAATCTGCTGATACGCGATGTGTGGTAAGAAAAAGAACTTGGAATTACTCAGGAAGAGCATGTCTATAGAATGTCGCCCTCTGAGTTGAAAAGTAACAACAAAGGCACTTGAAGAACTCAATCTCTTCTTGGAGGGTAGAAGGAGCAATAGCTAGTCCTACCTCAAAACTGCGAAGAGCCAGTCACTGCAAAACCTCCTGAACAACGCCATGAAGGACTGTGGCTGTCTCATCACCTGGCTGCCAGGGACCAGCGTTGTTCTCCAATCAGGGATTGGATGAAGAGACCAGGATCCCCAGTCTTACACACTGTGCTCCACCAAGTTAGCTCCTAGAAACTCTCTAACGCTAACTTCCATCACCATAATGGCTCTGAACTCTATGACCACTGAGGTCCTTCCCAGCTTTAGAAATCTATGACATGGGTAGCCTTCTGGGATGCTGGACATGGGAAGGTGGGGGCTAAAAGAATGTGGCCAAAGACACACTGGAGTGCACTACTGCTCTGGGCTTCTTGATACAGGGAGACAGTAAATTTCCTGATTACTTCAGGCAGAGTTTTTCTCTTATTTTCAGTCAAAAGTTGAAAATGTTTTTAATCAGGGTCTGAACATTGATTAAGAGAATTCCATTTTCTAAGCTTTACTTACTAGTTAATAAATTTATAAATTACTCACTACTTAATAACTAAAAATAGACTTATCATATGATCTCACAATCCCACTCCAGGACATATATCTGGAGAAAACTATAATTCTAAAAGGCACATGCACCTCAATGTTCACAGCAGCACTATTTACAATAGCCAAGGCATGGAAACAACCTAAATGTTCATTGACAGATGAATGGATAAAGAAGATTTATACACACACACACACACACACACACACACACACACACACATATAGTACAATATTACTCAAATATAAAAAAGGATAATGCCATTTGTAGCAACATGAATGGACCTGGGAATCATCACACAAAGTGAAGTAAGTCAGAAAGAGAAAGGCAAATATCATATGATATCACTTATATGTGGAATCTAAAAAAAAAAATACAAATTCTGTTTACAAACCTAAAACAGACTCATGGACATAGAAAACAAACTATGGTTACCAAAGAGGAAAGAGCAGGGGAGGGATAAATTAGGAGTTTGGCATTAACAGATACACATTACTATATATAAAATAGATAACAAGGACCTACTGTATAGCACAGGAAACTATATTCAATTTCTTGTAATAACATGTAACAGAAAAGAATCTGAAAAGAAAAAATATATGTACATATATGTATAACTGAATCACTTTGTTGTATATGTGAAACTAATATTGTAAATTAACTACACTCCAATAAAAAATAAAATTAAAAAATAAATATGTAAAAATTTTAAAATGCAAAGAAAGAAATTTTGTTTTCTAAGATTTACTTACTAGTTAATAAATTGAAATGTTAAATACTCTGCAATAATATTTTATATCTATATGTAAATAAATATAAATATGCACATATAAGACTTTTTACGGTGCCCAGCTCCTCATAAGCACTCAATAGATGTTAACTAGTGTCAGCCGAGGGAGGCTGATGTGGGGTTCTAGGAGGTGAGAGGCCCAAACGAAAAAATGCACAAGGAGTTGGCATACCACCAGACAGACTTCAGCCGGAGACACCATGGGATTAACAACACTTTATTGCCACAGGGAGGTGCGCCTATGATGCACCTGTCCTGCTTTTATCTGTTTTCTGTCAGCACATGCGCAGTCTGAGTTTCTTTGTTCATTAGGCTTACAGAATATCTCTAGCACATGCGTACTTCTATTTTCTTTGTTCTAAATCTTATATAATTGACACATGGGTGGAGCAATTATCTACTGCATACTACAAACACGCTCTGTAGTCATGGCCTTGGGTCCCATAGCCTTAACTTATCTCAAGGCTCTGGCCATGGCCTTGGGTCCCATGGCCTTCACTCATCTCAAGGCCAGCTCACAACTATCATCAACTTTTAATAACTAACATTAGAATGGCACTTCGCAGTGTAAAACAGCATTCACTTTTCTTCCATTTGATCTCCTCATCACCCCTGAGGAGGCACTATTCTCCCAGTTGAAAAACTGCTCCAAGGGAAGAAATTGATCCAAGAGGATCAGTGGCTTTTCCTGAGCCCAGAGCTAATCAGAGGCAGAGTCAGAACCAGGTGTCTGGCTCCCACATATCTTGCTGTTTCCACTACCCACATCACCTTTTATTATTTTGCCATAATGCAGAGGGGAGATCAGAAACAAACATATATTTTGGTGAGTCAAAATCATCTCTCTATTGGCCAGTGGAACTTTACAAGACAGCAGGAAAAAGTCAAACAAACAAAACCACCCTCCCAAAACCTTACAGAGTTATTACAGAAATCCCCTGGATATTCAACCAAGGGCTGAAGTGATCATGCTTTCAAAACCTATGCACAGGTAAACTAGTTGACATCTTTAAGAAGCCAGCTTAAAAAAAAAGATCCACACACTAGAAGGCAAGAAGTTCAGGGTTACTGAGGAAACGGGACAGAGAACTGTTGTGCATCTTTTAAGACCTTTTCCAAGATTTGCAGCAGAGAGAGTGATCACTGACCTGAGAATCCACAGCAGCTTTGTAGCAACAGGACATTTCCTTTGCCTTGGATGATGTGAGCCTTTTAACCTTGCTCTAATAGGATGGATATATTCTTACAAAACCTTCTTAATGCTGTGACCTATGTGGTCCAGTTTCAAAAGCATGTTTTCAAAGCAAGGCAATGAATCCAGAAATCAAAAAGTAATTTTTGAAATCACTGAGATGCCTTGATTGTTTTTTTATTTCAGAACACCTTGAAGAGGCTGTATACAGCAATGAGCGCTCATGAATACTCAACACTGTTCCATGCTTTTTCTATAAATTTAACTAACTGAATTCTTATAATATTCATTTGAATTAATACTGTTGTTTTATCTTCATTTTACAGAAAGGAAAATCGAGTCCCAGAGCAACCAACCAGATGTACCACAGCCATGCATATTATAAGGGGCAGAGCTGGGATTCAAACCTGGACCCAGCTTTGTCCACAGCGATATGTCTCTTCTCCCCCATACGTGCAACTCCTCTTCCAGCACAGATCTCCAAACTCTGGGAAAATTCCTCTCTTAGGTCTGACCTGATCTCCCTCTTCCTCTCAATACTGCATCACAAGTCTAAACTGACTAAAAGTCCAAGGAACTTATCCCCTTCGGAAAAGAGTGAAGAAACCTGAATGTTCTTCAGCTGGAAGGGGCAGCGAAGATGCGAGGGACTCTCTAAAGGGCAGTGATTTTCAAACTTGGACATGCATTAGAATCACCTGGAAAGTTTATTAAAACACAAACTTCCAGGCCCCTACCCCTGGAGTTTGTCAGTCAGTTTGTCTGTGGAGAATTTTCATTTCTAAGAAGTTCCAGATTGATGCTGGTCTGAGGACCATATTCTGGGAACTGTTGCTCCGGGTGAATAGCTTGTCGTTCCTACTTGAAAACTTGTAAGTTCACCCAATTATGCAAAAGTTCTTTCGTATTATCTGAGCATGAAGAGCATCTGCTTTTACTGGGCGTAACCTCCTCTAAACAGGCATGGCTGCTCCCAGCCTAAGAGAATTGGGACCCAAGGAAGAATTCTAGCTTTTTCTCCTTTCTGGCTAAAGCCAGCCTTCTGAGTTTCCACTACCTTTTGGAAAGCCTGTCTCTTCCTGCCAGTAACCTCCCCTCCCTTCTGACTTCATGGACTAGTAACCTCAATTCCTGTGCATAAAAACCTCTGGTCTTAGCTTACATCCAAACAGAAAGGGACGCTCACTATCATACAAGGGTCGGGAGGGATGGCTTCTTTACACAAACCAACAGAAGAAAAATACACCAAAGTAACTACAAAGGAGAGCTGCTACGCTGACTGCAGATCACAATAAATCATCATCATCATTGTCAGATACCCTCTCATGAAGGGTACCAATGTAGGAATACACTCCTTCCTTGTAAAATATGAATATTCTGTATTAGTATTAAGAAGTTCACATTTAAAACTCATTTTCACATAAATTAACCACATAAATTCACTGCTTATATTTTATTTTTAATACTGGCCTATGAGGCCCAAAATCAAATCTCTGTTTTGGACCCTAGGACAAATTTTACTCACGGTGAATCCTTAGAGCATTAAGTCTTCCTGGCCTCGAATGCATGGAATTACAGATATGGGGTAACTGGAAGCTTTAGACTGATTGAGCTGAAGGATCACAAGCATTATTTTATTACATGCACTTCCCCGATGATTTAAGTGGATTTATTCAGCTATGTTAAATAATGCTTTGTTTCAGCAGCAAATGCAATTTTGCCTATTTTGCATACAAAAGACAATTAAAAATGTTGTCCTTACCCAAACAAAAATGGGACTCTCATGTCAACAGCACAGAAGAGAGCCTACTCTACCAGCTAAATTTTTTTCCAATTTCCTGCACACAATCATAACCCATTTCTTCAGAATTTTGAATTCATCATGACTAAGATCCTTGCTTTTACCTATTAAATATGATCTTTAGCTTTTTCCCATTAAAGAGAAGTAGGATTCCTCTGGGAACCAGGAAGATGCCCATTCAGGCCTGGAAATACCATTTGCTTTGTAATTACTGTTGCTGGAATAACACACTCATACAAATTACGTAGAGTGAGGAGCACGGGAAAATTTGCTTTGTTTCGCTATCTGAAAATGACCCTAGAGAAGTTGGGTGGGTTTCTGTGTGTGTATATTTGCATATATGCACACATGTATGCATGGATATATGTATTGCGAATTGATGCTCTCAGAAAGCTTGGGAAAGAGTATTCACATAACAAGTTCCTGAAAATGGCATAGGAAAAGTTTCGGAAGAAAGACCATCTTTGGGAATCTGTTCTGTCAGTATAAGAGCAATGGATCAAATGAGGTTGTACATTGCTTAGAGCTTATGTTTTGAAGACCGAGTAGGAATAATCTGAAGCTAATTTTTTTTCTTTTAGTTTTCTAATTTTCTAAGACAAAATTTCCAAGGCATCCCTTAGAAATTAGCTATTGCCTTTAAAATCATAAATTTTCACATGGATAATATTTTCTAGGAAAAAATTGATGTACATTAGAAATGCATGAGTACTGTACTTTGATATATGAAAGAATCATATCAACTCCACTCAGCATGTGGCTCATTAATAATTCAACCAAGCAGATTCCATCGTGATAAAGTCTATCTTCATCAAGACAACAGACATTCAAAAATTAAAGATTAAATCGATAATGGACAAATATTACTTTGTGTAAAAAGAATTCTTTATGTTACAAAACTGTTTAATTTTTTAACAAGTAGATTTCATCAGTTATTCACATGCGCTTCTATGAAATAACTAAAACGTATCTGGAAAGTTGTGTGAGAGTAAAGTCAAATTCTCCTCCCAAACTAGTCAGCACATTCCCATGTGTTACTGCTTCTGGTTTAGACAATTAAATATTCACAGCCTTGCCTGGTTTTTCATGTTAAGGAGACATCGCAATTCTCTGTTCCTATAAAGCATCAAAGCTGAAGAATTTTGTCCCTATTTTCGAAGAACAGGAAAAATGACAGTGGGACATGTAGAGGCTCTAAGGTAAGCCACTGGTGGGGGTAACCAGGGGCAGAAGACATATGTGCCCATCTATGAAATCATTTCAGTGCAGGAGGTAGCTTGCTGTGAAGAGTGGTTTCATTTTTTGGCTCTAAATTTGGGGCGCCTCCTGAGCTTATATAACCTGGTGGTTCAGCAGTATCACAGAGGATTATTTAACAGCTCTGTTTGAATTCTGTCACTTTAATCCATTAGTTGGAACTGCAAAGGAAGTCTTCCTTTCCACCTTGCAATACAGCCAGTCCTCCACATCTGCTGGTGTTGCATCTATGGATACTGAGAGCTGATTTTCTGAGAGTAGGTTTTCACTGCACTGGGTCATTTCATATAAGGGACTTGAGCATCAGCGGATTTTAGTATCCACTGGGGTCCCGGAACCAATGCCCCACAGACACCAAAGGAAGACTGTACTGACTTCCCCACTCCTATCAAGGTGGCAGGGTCCTGAGTTGGCTTACCTCATTGGCATTTTTTTTTCACTTGTGACCATGGAACATGGGTTTGGGTTTACTGGAGATACAACATGAAATACAAAATAGTCCTACATTTCTTATTTCCATAAAAATGGGCTGCTTATTACCTTCTCTGCAGCTCTCTTCCATGTGCCCAACCACAAAACTACCCCTTGACTAGGACACATTTCTCTCACGGAGGGGGTGACGCTCCTCTGCATCTTCCATCAGCAACCACAGAAAACTCATCTGCAACCAAGGCTGCCCCCCAAGCCAAGGGTATAACCAAGTCAGACACTTCTGAGGACTTGACATAGAACAATGCTTGGCGAACTTAAGCGGGCCAAGAATTACTTGGAAGACTTATTAAAACACAGATTTCTGGGAATGGAGTCCAAGAGTTTGCATTTCTAACAACCTGCTATGTCCACTTCGAAAACTGTTGACATAGAGGGATAGAATCTAAAACAGAGGGAGAAAGATGTGTTTTTCTCGGATACCTGTGAGTTCACAGAAAGCTTTTGTTTTAAATGATCACACTTTCAGTGTGGGTATAGCTCAGTGGTAGAGTAGCACCCACAAGGTCCTGGGTTCAATCCCCAGTACCTCTACCAAATAAATAAATAATAAACAAACAAACAAACCTAATTACCTCTCCCCTACAAAAGAAGAAATGAAATAAATAAATACACTAAGTAATTTGAAAAAATTTTAACACATTCATGTCTGTGATACTCTTTTCAAATGACATGAGCCTTTCTTTCAAGCTGACCTTCTTGGGGAAGTATATCCTACCCAACTGTCAGGTAAGCAGTGCACAGCAGCAGTTTGGGAGCCCCAGACTTCAAACAGCACACAAAATCGCCAACACACACACCGTCTCCACCCCACACAAGCCCAGGAGACTCCTGTACTTGATGCTGGGACCTTCTCTTTTTCATTAATGGTACCTTCTAGAAGGAATGTCATAAAATAACCTGAGGGAGTAAAAGTAGGGTAAATATAAAAAAGCATAGAGAAAAATATTCTACATAATCATGCAGATTCCATTAATATCTGCTGAAGTTCCATCCAGACTTTTTCTATATTTTTGTGTCCTACTTTTATTTGTATTGCTTCATAAAATTTTTCCTATAAATTTTTTTCAGTGGTGAATAATACTTTATCTTGTAAACATGCCATAGTATTTAACCATTCCTCCACTGTTGTACATGTATATTTAGATGATCATTTATTGCCATTATCACTATTATATATATGTATATACTTTGGTAAATATCTTTGGGCATATTTTTTCCTGTATTTTGAATAATTTCCTTTAAACAAATTTCTAGAAGTGTAACAGCTATGCCAAAAATAAGAACATCTTTAAGGTTTGTGATAAATATAGTAAAACTGTGCCATAGCATGCTAACATGAGTTCCAAGGAATTCAAGTGCAAATAATGTGGGTGTCAATGTAAGGTTGAAGGAATGGCCAGGACCAGCCAACCCAGGCAGGCAACAGGGCATCCCAGGTGTAGCTATGTGGTGCAGTCCATTGTTGTCCACGCTGTGGTTTGACCACCTGGTCATGCTCCTTTGCTCTGATTTAAGTATCTGCGGGGATGACTCTAGGTCCTTTGGCTAAACAGGAATTCCAAAACAGTAGCAAACAGCAACACCCAAAATCTCCTGCTTCTCCACTCTAATTCAGAATGATACTATAGCTCATGGCTGTTGTTGTCCCAAATGACCTGACCACCTCCTTCCCATTCTCTGTCACCAGGATCACTGCAGTAATCCCTGATCACCATCCCCCGCCCCGACTCCTCCTGCTTATTCTCAATCAAATCATAAATCAGAGTGCTGATCTCCTCTGTCCAAAATTGTGAAATTGCTTTGTTTCATTTGGAGTCAAGTCAAGGTCATTGGGTGGCCCCACATGATCAGAGATCCTGGGTTTCCCCTCTGACCTCATCCCCTCTTCTCTCTCTCTGGCTCACTGTGTCCAGACACACTGCGTCTCATGCATCTTTGTGGTTACTGTTCCTACTTCCCAGAATGCTCTTCTCCAAGGTATCTGCTTGCCAAATTTCTTCACTTATTTCTAGAATTTTTCAAAATTCTATCTTCTTAAAGAGGTCTATTCTAATTACCTTATTAAATACTATAAACTGACTTCCCCACCCTGGACCCCAACCATTTGGCCCTTCTGATCCTTTACCTTCATTTTCAAAAATGTATTGTACTCATCACCTTTTAATATATTATGGAATTTAGTTACGTATTATGGTTACTATTTATTGTTTATAAACTCCACAAGGGCAGTGATAACTTTGTTTTGTTAACTGATATGTCCCAAGCACATAGAAAAGTCCCTGACACATAGTATAGATACAATATATATATATATATTTTGAAGAACTTTAGCTTGTCCCAAGTTAAGAGTCAGGGCTGGGTAGAAAACAGAACCTAACCATCCACCACATTATAGTCAGATTCGTGTTATTGTTGGCACATTATTTGGGAGATTCACTGCATTTCCACTTTGTTCTCCAAAAAGTTGAACCAGTTTCCCTCTCCCAGCAGCGTGTAGTCATTCCCCTGGGTGCCTCTCTGGCTGCCATGCGCGGTCTTGGAGATTGTGGTGGAGGCGAGGGAAGTTCTTTCTCATCATTAAGATACATAGTCTTCTCTTGCTTGTCCTCTTAAAGACCCGTCCTTGTCCAACCCCAATGTGAGTGGAGTTTTAGGTCCTGGAACTCAAGAATTTTCTTCCAAGATAAATAGGTGAGAGATCACAGGATCCCATATCAGTTACTTTTAGAAGTGAGTACAGGGGCTGCATACTTAAGAACATATGGGAAGGACGGAGAAGGGAAAGGGCAGTAAAGTGATAAGAGATTTAACACAGTGTAAATTAAAATTGTGTGGAACTGATAAAATGTACTTTGTACCAGTTTATCCAGTAAGGTAAGAATTTTTTTTTAAAAAGCTAAAATGTATCTGTGAATATCTGAGGCTACATATAGAGCTGAGATATTTAAACTTATTAACATTTTGCAATTTTCAAGGAAACAACAATGTCCTGTGAGATAAGCAAAGATAAATGCTGCTATCAAGATAAGTATCTATGAAGAAATTTCCAAAGTGACCAAACTTATAACATTTTTTTCCAAAATAACTTCCTCATTTTGCTCTGAAAACAAGTCTAAACGTATTTTCAGCATCTTTAAAAAGTATGAAAAATGGCCCTGATGGCCGACCTCACTTATCACTTTTGCCAATTAAGAAGAGAGAGTTTCTTCTTTCCTGTTTGTTCTCTAGAGGCAGATACAAGGAAGCCAGTATGAAGCAGCGAATCAAACAGTCTGGACCTGGATGTGATGGATATGAAAACATCACAGGGTACACCAAGAACCTAAATACAATCACCAAGAAGAAAATAGGGAAGATACTAACTCCTTGGGGGAAAGCGTGCTAAAATCTAAGTCATTAAGCAGCCCTTGTATGATCAGAACAAACCCTGAAACCATCTTCCAAAACATCCAAGACTTGGGGAAGGCCACCATATGTCACGCTAATGGAACCCCTGTTCCCTTGTTGCCTGCATGAGCTCTGATTAATGAAGGACATGTTATGAATGATACAAGTGATTATGCTACATAAGTTAGGACTCAGACAGGCCATGGCTTGATTAGATTCTGGAACAAACATCTCCTCTCTCCTGGGGCACGTCTGTCCACAGCACAGCAGTCATCTGTTAAACAGTGGCATATTTCACCAAGGAGGCTACCAAGTGCCAGTATAGGATTTAACACCTGCCTTCCCACAGCTGCCTTAAAACCTATCCACCCATCATCTCAAATAAAAATGAGAATGAGGCATAAGTGAGAAGGTGAACTTTAAAAAGGAACAACTTAATATAACAGAGAGGCCCAGATGTGACAAACCCTGGGCCAAGACACAAGTGTTTCTAGCCAGAGCTGTAACAACTTCTATTTTGTAAATTTTTTTTTATTGAAAACCAGTTCTTTTATACCTCAAAGGTCACTGATTGGTCAAAAGATCAGAGTCGTAAGGTGCAAATATAGAACCCTGGCAAAAGGAAGAAGGGGTATGTTTCTTACCAACCAGAGCTACTGACAACAAGGACCAATGGGTTGAAAGATCCTATGTTATCCTGACCTGTCACCTTTAAACATCTATTGTACGATTGCTAGGATACACTTATTTTCCATCAGCTATTGCCACAGAAGGGCCAATATTTTTATCAACAAGTCCAAGGACTAATAATTTGCCTATGGAAGAAAGCTTCATGAATGCCTTTTTACATATGGACAGAAATAATTATTTTAAAAACAGATTAAATACTTTCAAAGAAGATTTTCAAATGGTCAACAGACACATGAAAAAGCGATCAACATCACTGATCACCAGGGAATTGTAAATCAAAACAAAACTACAATGAGATGAAACTTCAGACCTGTTATGGTGTCTATTGTCAAAAAAAAAAAAAAGAGTGAGATAACAAATGTCAGCGAGGACGTGAAGAAAAGAAAACCCTTGTATGTTGTTGATGAGAATGTAAATTAGTACAACTAAAACAGTATGGATGTTCCTCAAAAAACTTAAAATGGGACTACAATATGACCTAGCAATCCCACTTCTGGGTGTATATTCAAAAGAAACAAAATCATTATCTTAAAGAGATACCTGTACTTCCGTGTATGTTGGCAGCATTATTTACTACAGGCAAGCTATGGAAGCAGCCTAATTTCTCTTGACAAATGAATGCATAAATAAAATGTTGCATGTGTGTGTATAGTGGTATATACAATGGAATATTACTTAGTCTTTAAAAAGAAAGAAATCCTGCCTTTTGTAGCAACATGGATGAATCTGGAAGTCATTATGCTAAGTGACATAAGCCAGACAAAGGCTGACACTGCATGGTATCACACTCACATGTGGAATCTAATTTTTTAATAAAGGTCAAACTCACAGAAACAGAGAATGGTGTTTGCCTGGGGCTTGGGGGTTAGGGAAATGGGGAGAGGTGGTAAAAGGGTACAAATTTTCAGTTAGAAGATGTTCTTAGAATTTAATTTATAATAAGGTGACTATAGCTTATAATACTGTACTGCATAATTGAAATTTGCTAAAAGAGTAGATCTTAAGTGTTCTCACAAAATACAAAACAAAAAAAGGTAAGTATGTGAGGTGACAGATGTAATTAACTCAGTTGTGGGAATCCTTTCACCATGTGTCCGTACAGCGAATCATCAAGTTGTATATTTTAAACAATTTATAATTTTATTTGCCAATTATACTCACTAAAGTCAAAGTAAATAAATAAAAACCAGTGGGATAATTATTTCCTGGTGCATTGGTATGATTCCTTGTAATCTTGTTCTGGATTTCATTGAGCAGTAGACACAAAAGCATAAGGAACACAGAAAACGTTCTAAAATCCTATTTAGGTAGTGCTTAAAATAAAGATGAAAGGATGAACTGGAAATAACACAGAACTTGATAACACAAGTCCTATATTGTAGTCTTGGCTCTAGTTGTCAAGGTATAGCCTGGGGGTGACGTTAAAGGAAAGAGCATGATGAGACTTAAAATTGGGGGCACAATCTGGGGACATCTGCAATTGTCCAGATGAGAGTAGAAACTAGTGTCATAAAAGCATCCATTGGAGAGGAAGGGACAGATGATAAAAATACATGGAGAGCAGAATCAACAAGATTTATAGAGTCAATTAGACAGAAGGCAGAATGATGTAGGGAAGTGGGGAAAGAAGGGCTAAGGGTGATGACTCAGAGGTTTATGGCTTGGGCCAGAGGCTGGATGGCGGCATCATGTACCAAGATAAGAAATATTTGCAAAGGAACAGCAGTTGGCGGAGGCAAAATTAGTTCAGTTTTAGACCTCTTGGACTGAGAATGGTTATGGGTTTTTGTATACAGTTTAAAAAAATTCTTACAAAAATAAATAAAATTTTCAGGGAAAAGAAAATCAAATAAGTCTAAAGTTTTTGACAATTTCAACACTGATAGATAAAGTATATCATATGTATTTCTATTGTATGTTTGCTCCTATAAATATTACAGACTTTACTTTTAAGGGTGGGATCCTATTGCAAGACAATGATCCTGTCAAATCAATCTGTTAGTGATGGCAGGAAAGTCAAGAATGAAGGTGCCAGAGAATTTGACTGTCAAGAGGAAATACCTTAAACAGAGCAATCTGCCAATTACTGCCCCCTTGTGCTCAGTGGCAAAGGTAAATTATGCAATTTACCAGCATAGAATGGCAGTATGTCAGTGTCAACATATATAACATATTCTAGCTGAAAAGTGAGCCCTAAACTCTTATTTTACAGCTGAAGTCACTGGGGACCATAGAATGACAATTATAGGGTTTACAGACAGAGAGCAGGACTGGAATTCAGATCTGACCCCTCAGAAAAAAAATATTTTTCCTTGATACCAAATTCCATCTCATATAAATATGTTTTATGAGCTCACAATCGTACTCCTAGTATGGAAACCTTATTCATGCTTCAGTTATTAAAGAGGAATCCAAAACAAAAAAGGAAGATCCCTGAGGTTTTATACAATTGTAAGCAATTCGCCACTAAATAAAAGACAAATTTAAAGAGGATGGGTTGCATTGCTTTCAAAAAAGTCATTTATACTCTCTGCAACTATGTAACCAAAAACCACAGGAAGAAATAATTCATAAAGCGTAAATTACTGTAACTAAAAATGCTCATTCATTTCCATAAATGAATAATTAACTCATGCTAAATTGGGGTAGGGGGTGGTAGGGAATGTAGATTTTGGTTTTCAACTGTTCTTTCACTTAACTACCTTGGGACAAAGAGATTTAAGTAAGAAACTGGAGTTTTCCCTAAAGGTTTTCTGATTCTGATCAATTCTATCTGATGTGGAGATTTATACTGTCATTGTCAAGCAAAAATGGTTTTTACTCTTTGTGGCTCCACTCCTGTGAACCATTACTCACTCAGTCTAATAAAAAGTAAGGCATGGTGGGTGCCTGGAAAATATTCCCCTCCTGTGCCAGCCTCCAGATCTTTCTTTACAATATACTCAAGGCAATTACTATCAATCCATTGGCATATAAAATTAAACCCATTTGCCATCTTTGATTAAGTTGAACCCACTAGAGATTGCTTTGTACATTAAAAAAAAATAGTTCTCTAAGTCCATAAACCACAAAACTAACTGAAGAGCCATGAAGCTGAGACACTAACAATAGGTAATAATACAGTTCAGCCTTCAAAAATTCCAAGATCATGAGTAGTGACCTGATCTAAGAACTAATCCATTTGAAAAATGGAAAAGTACATCTTTTAATATCACTGCACACCTATATCATACATGCGAATTGATTCACTTATCCCTTTGAAGGGAAAAAAATGTTTTCTCATTGTCTTTACAAAAATGAATGTACATCACAAACACTGTCCAATCTATAACTAATACAATCAAGGAAGACATTTAATTAGCAATTAGTCTGATTAACATTCCTTGGAGAGTAATTTGTTTTACCAGATGCCCTTCATAAAAATAATTCTTAGAAGATTTCTTTAAAAACCAGCTAAGCTAATTATATGATGTAGAAAAAGACAGAAATTGCAACAATGATACCAAGAATAAATTAACACGTCCAAGTTTTAAGTCTTCAAGAAATGACTGAGAAGTTGAGAGTTTATGCGCCTGCCCAGTGAAGATACTGAGCCAAGGACTAGGAACAGTTTGTTGAGAAGGCAAAATCCAGGAGCTGAGTCATATAAAAGCTAGAGGTGAGCAAGCTCTTTAAGAAAAGCAAACCCCAAATTAGACGCTGGAATCTATACTGGACCAAAGCCAAAGGAAGTTCCACAGCACAAAAGAAGAAAAGAGCAAATAGGCACAGAGCCCAGAAAGAATTCAGCGGAGTGTCTTACTGGCAGCGACATCCCCGGACTGTGCCACAGGGCCACAACGAGTGGCCTTTCCTCAGGCATGCGTTGTAAGACACATATCCAGAAGCTGTGATAGATTCCTTCTTACCCACAAAGAAGGGAGGGAGCTCCCATGTACTGAGTGCCTACTTCTTTCAGACACCAAACTAGAAGATTCATAATAAATTATCCCAAGTGGCTTTGTCCTCACCAAAATCTTTTCTACATTTCTTACCTCTTTGCAGGTAGGCATGGCAATCACATTGACTTATGGCGAATGGAATCTGGGGAAAAGTGATGCATTCCACTACCTAGTACCATGTCAAAAAAACCTTCCACAAGTGATCCAGCGTGTTTTTATCCATTTGTTGGTTGATGGGAAAGGAAACAACAAAGACCTAGAAAGTGGGTCCCTACGACCACGGATAATATTCCCCTACTTATGAACACCCACAATGCACTACTGCATTAGTGAGAAATAAGGTTTATTGAGTTAAACCACATATATTTGGAGATTTGTTCACTACTGAAGCTTGTTTCACTGATAACAGTTGTTTATCTAATTTAATAACTACAACAATTTGTTGTCCTGGTACTTTTATCCTTATCAGATGGGTAAAATAAATCAGGAATCTGAACCCAAGTCTGTCAGACTCTAAAATCTATTCCCTCTAACCAAGTATTCTGGCAATCAGTATGTGAACCAAGAAAGATATTTGTTTTGGTTTTTAACTGAAATTAAATTCATGTAACATAAATTAACCATTTTAAAATGAGCAATCTGGAGGCATTTAGTACATTCAAAATGTTGAACAATTGCCACACATCTATCTAGTTCCAAAACTTTCTCACCCCTCAAAAGGAACTCCATACCCAGGTAAGCAATTACTCCCCACCTACCCTCTTCCAGCCCCTGGTGATCAACAATCTGATTTCTGTCTCCATGGATCTACATAGCCTGGCTCTTTCATATAAATGGAATTATTCAGTATGTGACTTATTGTGTCTGGCTTCATTCATTTAGCATATTTTTCGAGGTTAAACCACAATGTACCATGTATCAGTAGCTCATTCCTTTTTCTGGCTGAAAAATATTCCATTGAATACTGCAGTTTGTTTATCCATGTATCCATCGATGCACACTCAGATTATTTCTACCTTTTGGCTATTGTGAATACTGTTTCGATTCACATCAATGAATAAGTAGTTGTTTGAGCACCTATTATACATTCTGGGGGGCGTCTACCTAAAAGTGGAAATGCTGGGTCATGTGGTGATTTTATGTTTAGCTTTTTTGAGGAACTGTCAAACTGCTTTCCACAGCAGCTGCATCATTTTACATTCCCACCAGCAATATAGAAAGGTTTCAATTTCTCCACCAGGAATATACAAATGTTCCAATTTCTGCACCTTCTTATAAACACTTGCTATTTTCAGGGCTTTTTTTTCTTTTAAATTAAAGTCATACTAGTAGATATGAAGTAGTATATAATTGTGATTTTGATTTATGTTTCCTTAATGACCAAGGATGTTGAGTAACTTTTCAGGTTCTCATTGCCCATTTGTATATCATCTTTGGTGAACTGTCTATTTAAATCCTTTACCCATTTTTTTAAATTAGGTTGTTTGTCTTTTTGTTGTTGAGTTGTAAGTGTTCTTTATATATTCTGAATAATAGACTCTTATCAGGTATATGCTTTGCAAATGTTTTCTTCCACTCCATATGATGTCTTTTCACTTTTTTGATAACATCTTTGAGTGCAAAAGGTTTCAGTTTTGCTGAAGTCCAATTTATCTATATTTTCTATTGTTGCTCATGCTTTTGATGTCATACGTAAGAATCCACTGCCAAATCTGAGATCATGAAGATTTACTTCTATGTTTTCTCTAAAAGTTTCATGTTTTCAGTTCCTTATATTTAGGTTTTAGTTCATTTTGAGTTAATTTTTGCATATGGTGTGAGATCGGGGTTCCAACTTCATGCTTTTACTCGTGAATATTCAGTTGTCCCAGCACCATATGTTGAAAAGACTATTCCTTCCCCATTGAATTGTCTTGGCACATTTGTCAAAAGCCAAGTAGTTAATTGACTTAGATGTTGGGTTTATTTCTAGACACTCAATTTTATTCCTTTGATATATGCCTATTTTTATGCCAGTGTTACACTGTTTTGCTTACTGTATCTTTGTAATAAGTTCTGAAATTGAGAAATGTGAGTCCTCCAACTTTGTTCTTTTTCACTATTGTTTTACCTCTTCAGGGCCCCTTGATATCTCTTGTGAATTTAAGGATTGGCTTTCCACTTCTGCAAAAAAGGACAATTGGAATTTTTATAAGGATTGTACTGGATCTCTAGATAGCTTTAGGTAGTTTGCCATCTTAACAATATTGTACCTTCCAATTCATGGACATGAGATGTCTTTTCATTCACTTACATTTTATTTATTTACTTTCACCAGTGCTTTTTAGTTTTCAATGTGTAAGTCTTTCACAATCTTGGTTAAATTTATTCCTGGATATTTTACTATTTTGGTTGCAATTTTATATGGAATTTTGTTTTCTTAATTTGCTTTTCAGGTTGTTTATTTCTGGTGTCTAAAAACAACTTATTTTTGTGTGTTCATCTTGTACCCTGAAACTTTCCTGAATTTGTTTATTAATGCTAATAGTGTTCTTCTTTGCAGACTTTCAGGATTTTCAATATATAGAATTGTATTATCTGCAAATATACATAGTTTTACTTCTTCTTTTCCTATTTAAACACTTCTTTATTTTTCTTGCCTACATGCTGTGGCTAGAGTTTCTAGTGCAATACTGAGTAGCAGTGTTAAAAGTAGGCATGCTTGTTTTGTTCTTGATCTTAAAAGGCTAAGAGTTCAGTTGTTCATTATTGATTTTGATGCCAACTGTGGTTCTTTAACAGATGTACTTTATCATGTTAAAAAGTTCTCTCTATTCTTATTTTTCTGAGTGGTTTTATCATGAAAGATGTTGAATGTTATCAAATCCTTTTTCTTCATCTGCTATGATCATGTGTTTTTTTTCCTTTTTTATTAATGTGATATATTATATTGCTTTTTATGTTGAATAACCCTTACATTCTAAGCATAAATTCCACTTGCTCATAATGTATAATTCTTTTAATATTCTGTTGGATTTTATTTGTAAGTACTATTGAGAATTTCTACATATATGTTCATAAAAGATACAGTTTTCTTTTCTCTTAGTGTCTTTGGTTTTGGTATCAGAGTAAGCTGACCTGGTAGAATAAGCTAGGAAATGTTCCCTCTTCTATTTTTCAGAAGAGTTTGGGAAAGTTTGATGTTAATTCTTCCTTAAATGTCTAGTAGATTCACTATTGAAGCCATCTGGTCTTGGACTTTTCTTTGTTGGGAAGTATTTAACTCTGAATACAATCTATTTATTCTAGGTCAATTCCCATTTCTGTTTCTTCTTGAGTCAGCTTTGTTCATTTGTGTGTTTCCAGGAATCTGTCCATTTCATTTAGTTACCTAATTTGTGGGTGTACAATTGTTGGAATATTCTCTTATAATCCTTTTTATTTCTATAAGTTGAATAATTTCAATGGACTTATCTTCAAGTTTGCTGATTTTTTTCTTATGCCTACTTAGATCTGATACTGAAACCCCCCAGTGACATTGGCTCTGCTTTGGGTCACTCAATGCTTAGCCATGCTATTTAAAATTATGCCTTACTTTCACTTCCTGCTTGCACTGATCCTACAGATCAGCCAAAAGTGAAAGTTTAGGGTCTTCTCAGGGCTCTTCTGAGCATATGTCCCACACGGGGTATGCATGTGACTTTCTAATTTCTTCAGTATACACAAGCACTTTGGGATGCCCTAATTTTCCATAAAAAATTCCTTCCCAGATTTTTCTCCCAGGCTTTCACTTTTGTATTGTTTGTGTCAACTACAATCTTCTTCCTCCATGTGGCTGCAGGTTGGTCGTTTGTCTTACAGTGTTTTGAGAAATGTCTGCTGTTTTATCATCCTGAGTGAGTTCTAAGCTATGAAAAACAGAGGCAAGCACTTTGTACCAGTCCTGCAGGGAGCCCCACAAGTTGGAATAGACACATTCTTTTGGAATAAGGTCATTTTTTTTTTCCTGGAGAATCAGGAAGCAGGGTCCCTCACTTGGAAACACAGACTTCAAGAATTCTACCAACGATAGAGAATCTTCCACCATTTTTAAGTTTCCTTTTTCTTGATTCAGCATTGCAAATAGATAAGAAAAATGTATCTCTTAGTCTGCCAAAATGTGTTGTTGGTGGGGAAAAAGCCACACTCAGGAATCCGATGCACTGTGGTTGATGCGACACACATACATAGCTTCACTGATCTCCTTCCACCCAGTGGAGGAGGCAGCAGCAGGCAGGATATAGTGAGCAGCTGAACATACCTTAAACCTTGGCTTTTTCATTGAAATAAATAAGAAGACAGACTCCACAGAAGGTGAGAGAACCAGAAGAGACCCCATTAAGCAGGACAGAAACAATCCAGGCATTACTCAAGTGAGAATCCACTTCAGTTATTGCATTTCATTTTTTCAAAGACAAAGATTCTCCATTTTTTCCAAAGAAAACTTATTTTAAAATATAACTTTTTTTTTAGAAAATTAAGTTCTGACCTACAAATTATGAGAGAAATTTATAAAAGCATAATATAAAATTATTTTTGATCTCACTTTATAAGAAAACAGTGTCAAAGTTGTATAAATACACATACATTTAGATATGTAAACACATGCATATATATATACACACATCTGTATATATTCTTACATACTCGTAAATACACATATATACACGTGTGTGTATTTTTATAAGCATATGCATATATGCTGCCCCTATTTTATTCTAGCCTTACAGTTACCATTCTACACACGCTCAGGCATAAATGAGTGAATACACACAAACATACATACCTTTTAGTTTAATAAACAAAAGTATGCAATGCACATTTTTCTGTATCCTGCTTTAAACAATTACATTATGGGACATTTGAACATACACAAAAATGGGGAAATCCATATGCTAAACCCCTATGTATGTACCAAAAAGCTTCAACAGTTTTCAGTTGATCTTAACTATGAGCCTTCCAGTCTCTCCTCCAGCACCTAAAACACTGGGTTATTTTGAAGCCAATCCTAGGCATTATATTATTTTATCTATAAATATTTCTGATTATGATTCTGAAAGAGGATTTTAAAAATCAAAACCAAATAGCACCATCACCTGAATAAATTAACAATAATCCCTAAATATCATCAGATATTGTGTTTGAATTTCCAGTTGTCTCAAAGTGTGTATGTGAATGTGTCATTATGAAGATGAGAGAGTATGTCTATAGGACAAATTCCTGTAGGTCTTCTTCATAAGTGTTTCAAAGATATTTCCCCCAGTTTGTCTATTTTCCTTTTATTTTATTTTTTTCTATATTTAATTTTCCCCTTATGTAAAGTCACTTTTCTTTATTTCTTTCATTACTTTTTGGTTTACTTAAATTATTTCATGACATTTTCCTGGGTCACCAAAATATGTTTTCCAAAACATAACTTTTAATAGCAGTATTTTCTACCAAGTGAGGGACACTAATTTGTTTAACCATTTCCTATCATTGTTTGCATTTATTTTTATGCTATTAAACATCACTACCTGGTGCACTCTTAAAATTGTGCCTTTTTTTGTATAATTAACAGTACTGGTTAACCACTATTGCATAGTTATCAGCATGTATCCTAAAATATATTTAAGAAAATAATTTAAAATAAAGATTTTGTTTCCTATCCTGATTTTTCATAATTTTCTTCCAAATTATTGGTTCACTATTGTTTATCACCCCCTTTGGACTTTGGGGATGTATTTTTCTCTTTGGTTTAATGGGCCATAAAGCACATGGAAGGTGAAACCACACTGGCCACTGTTTATTGGCCACTACTTACTGAAATAGCCTAATTTTTCTCCTGAATGCCTTTGGTCACATAAACTACATGTAAGTTCTCTGGGGATATACTGAAAAATGGGCTGGTGACAGCTGACCTTCCTGTTTGGATGGAGAATTTCTTTGTGTTGTCTGAGTGGTGATGAGAGAGGAAGGACATTCACTGAGCTCTTTCTGGTTGACTGGATTTCACCTTTGCCTTATCTGAGAAACTTTTTGTTTCTGCAAGATGCTGTAATTACTGAGGCTCTAACTTAATTATTAAGTTTTGTCCTCCGAATTCACGCATGTGTGGCAATACCCATTTTTCTCACCCCTCCGTTCCTGAATGCTGATTAACACTTCCTGAAGTTGTTGCTGAAGATTGTTTTTGTCTGATTTGCATTCTTCTCTTTTTTACTATAGTCACGCCCTCAAGCAAACTACTGTACTCAGATACCAGAAACACACTTAGCTGTGATTGGCAGCCCTCACGGAAGCAGGGTTTATTTTGATTGGAATGAGACCAAGTGGGTGTAATTTGGAGCTTAAGGCAAGTCTGGCTGGTTTAAAGAAAGCTGATCAGACAGCATGAAATCCAAACTTCAGAGCAAAGTACTTGAAACCTTCAATACTGAGCCCAAACTCTACTTCTGGTTTCACCAACTGCCATTCGTTGCTCTCTACCTAGTGAGGGAAGTAAAAGAAACCTGGTGAAAAATCACACTTTCCTGAGCCCCCGTATGCATCTCCACTGGATCGTCAGACAGTGCTGCGGGGCGCACACTGCATCTCCCCTTCACAGATGAGATAACGATATCTTAGAATGACGAGACCATTTAATTTAACTAGTCACACTTTCCCACTAAAATGAGAAAAGAAATGAGATTAAAACTCAGGTTAGCCTGGCCTCTGAGCCTGTGTTCTCTCTGCTAGTTCTTGCTCCTCTGAGAGATCTCCGTACGGCACAGGCTTGAGCCACATCAGACTCTAAACGTTTGCAAGGAATCCACTGTACTTGTACCTACCTCTGAGCTTCTCCCCTACGTGGTTCTCCCTTCTCTTTATATCCTATTACTTTCTCTTTCTGATGAAATCCTACTCATTCTTCAATACCCAGCACAAGTGTCACTCTCTTTTAATTCTGCAGACAATCCTCGTTCTCCCCTCTGTGGTTCCACAGTATCTACACACTGTGAAGGATAATATTCTACTTATTTTTTTCCTTCCAGGTGGGTCTCCTGTCTTATTTCTTGCTATATTCCTAGCCCATAACATGGTTCTTGATACAAGTCAACACAAAATAAGTATTTCTTAACCTAGAGCATCAATCCACAAAAAAATCAATAAAGTGATAAAGTAAATAGTGGTTTTGGGCACTAGATGAAGACAGGGAATGTGGGTGATATGCCAGATTGACAGAGCCTTCAGAAAACCAAATGGGAGGAGCAATTTCCTCTGGTCACTCAGGGGATGCCAAGATTAGTGTGGGAATCAGCAGATATCTATGTCCTCCCTAACTGAGTTCTTCCTTTCCCCCAATAGAGAGAAAAGAGAATAAAGGAAGGAATTGAAGGGAAAGATGTCTGTAGCCTTTCCCTGAGAGATGTGTGGGCTCAGTATGGGAATCAGCAAAGTGGATTTCATCTTCCTCACTAATCTCTGCATTCTCTTTGATCTCACCTTTGCTATGTAAGACTCTCTCCAGCTGAACATTGAATATAGGATTTTGTAAAAACAAACAAACAAACAAAAACTGCATACTCTTACCAAGGAAAGGTTCACATACACACGAGTATTTCCTGAAGTTTTCCATCTGGGTTAAGATAGCAAAGATAAGGGACAGTTAAATGTGTGGAGAAATGGACTAATTCGAGTGAGCATGTCTGTTACCAAATTATTTTTTTTCGGGGAGAAACCAAAACTCTCAGAGGGAATTGAGGTTGCTCATAAGTTAGAAAATACATGCTGAGATGATAACTGTCCAAGCTGTGGGGAAATGGAAGCACGAGGAGACCTATGCAAGCCAGCCTGACCCCAGTGACTCTGTGCCTTCCCGAGGACCACAGTGAGGGAGCCCAGCCCTGTGAGTGGACACCAGGAGTGAAGCCAGGGCTGGAGGGGCACCCGTTACATGTGTTGTGGAAAGTTAATCCTTTGTGTCAACTTTGCAGCCAGGAAGTGATGAATGTCTATATTTCTTTTATTTGTCCCCTTAAAGACAATCATGAAATGCAGTTGGCCTGCTTCCTTGAATCTAAGTGTTTGATATTTGGCAAGTATCTGGATCTCAAATGCAAATGAGCCATAAAAGAGTGTAAATTCCCAAATGAATAACCTTCATCTTTCACATTTGGAAGTTTGGGCATTTTTTTTTCCAGAGGAAAAGTTTCACTTGGATATATTCGACAAAATATTTGAAAGTTGTTAAAAGAATAGATCCTAAGAGTTCTCATCATAAGGAAAAAAACCTGTTTTTTTTTTTTTGTTATCTATAAGAGATGATGAATGTTAACTAAACTTATCAAGGTAATCATGCTACAATATATGTAAGTCAAATAATTACACTGTACACCTTAAACTCATATAGCACTATATGTCAATTATATCTCAATAAAATCAGGGTAAAATACTTAACAGTTTGTTAAAAGCTATTTTCCATATATATTTACCCTTAACTTCAGTAGTAAATGTGAACAATAATTACAATCTGCAAAGTTAAATATGATCCAATTTGAATGATGAATTCATCTATATGGTGCTGAAGTCACTTGATATTGAATATTTATTATTCCTCAATAAACCCTTTGTAAATAAAAGTGACAAAACAAGAATCTCAGTATGTATTTGGCAATCAATTTATAAATAATATTTCAGATAAAAATCATCAATGGTTACTTAAATTATTGGGTGAAAACTTTGATGATAAACAAAATTGAGCTGTCTCAATGGATTTCTCCACAAGACATATATTCATTACAAAGGGGAAACAGTAACTTTATAAGGGAGAAATCTGACAGATATCATCTTTATCAGGTCTTGAAATTAACCATTACTAATAATGAGACATCCTGTGCCTTCCAATATGAGGCCCCAAGAAGGACACAACATTACTTCTGTGACATCCTTGGCAAAGATGCATAACCTAAATCTTATCATGAGTAAACATCAAACAAACCAAAATTAGAGATATTCCACAAAATAACTAGCTTGCACTCGTAAAAGATGTCACAATAACTTAAGACAAACAGATTGAATAATTTGTCCAAGATTTTAGGAGACCAAAATTAATGACAATGAAATGTAACATATAATCCTGAATTGGATACTAGACCAGAAAAATACAATTATTCTATTATAAAGGGCACTAGTAGAGCATTGTTAAAACTCAAATAAGATGTGTAGATTATGTAATAGTACTGTTATCAATGTTAATATCCAGATTTTAATAACTGCATTATGGTTAGATAAGAGAATGCCTTTATTTTTAGAAAATACACAAATACTTAGACGTAAAGGGGCATTATGTCAAATTCTTAGTTGGGAGGATTAAATGTGACAATTTATTTAAAGTACTTAGCATGGATCCTGGCACATAGTAAGTGCTCAGAACATGTGAGTTGCTACTTTTGTGATTAAAATGGGTAGCTGGTATTAAGTGCAGATTCTCACTTCTGAAAAAGTGAACTAGAAAATAATTCAGTTGCTAGAGGATTTTGCATTTGTGCATGGAGTTAACTCTTGGGTATCTATGAATAGTTAATATTTTGCCCAGAAATATAGTCAAGCAATGACTGTTTCACCTTCTTCCCCAGCAAGGAAATTTGTTCATCAAACTAGAAAGAGAATTGGAGATGACCTAAATGTCCATCACAAGGAAACTAGCTAACTAGCTAAATACTTAATGATACTCACATTCACTGGAATGATAAAAAGCAATTAAGAAAAATGAGAGAGATGAAAAAGTACTGAAATGGAAACCTGTCTCATTCATACTGAGAAGTAAGAGGGAAAAAAGCAAACAGAACAATAGAAATAATTATATGTTTGCAAGTTTTTAAAATGTGCACATGGAAAGAGAAAAAGAATAAGACAATTTTATTCAAAACAATTAAAAGATGAGATAGGGAAGGGAGTGTGAAATTTTCAAATTCTACCTTATACATCACTGCCTATAGTTATTTATTCAGTCATTTCAATAATAAGCTTTGTCCACGAATTCATAAGTCTACCACACATGTCACTGAAAGTTCCTTTATATACATATACACGTGTGTGTATATTTATATATTCATATATATTTATATATATATATTCTCTCTCTTTGTATCTATAGTATAAATATATACTAAATAGTAAATTTAGCTTAATATATACTAAAATTCTATCAGCTCAGCATTGTAATTGCTCTCACTGGCTTCTAGTGATCTCACAGGAGTAGCCAGAGCTACATTCTGGAATAGAAGGGAAAGAATAAAATAAAACTCAGCAACTGGTGGCAATAAAGGGCACTCCAGCATCCATGTGCTTTCTTAACTTTCTTGCTTAGTTAGCAAAACAAGTACAACAGAAAATTATGATATTTCATAGTATTATTATAACCCAGATGATCATAAACAACAGGTTAAAATGTGAATCAATATAGAAAAAGAGGATAGCATAAAAGGAGATAAAATAAAGTTCAACAGGTGTACTGTTTCATGGTGAAAATTTTTAAACAAGAGATCTACGGGGAATAAATGAATAAAAAGAAACACTGGTAAATAAAAGATATAGAATAGTGTGGTTTATCCCCCATTATACAGATGAGAACATGAGGTCCAAGGGTCAAGTGACTAGCACAGGGCCCCACACTGAGTTAATGCTGTGATCAAGGGTGCAGATGCCTGAGGGGTTCATGCAGCAGTACCCACAGGTGTGGGGGCACAGATAGGGCTAAAGCAAGGATGAGAATCTGTACTAGCCCAAAAGAGTCTGCAGTTGCTCGTCTCCATCAATTGCACCATCAGAGAATGCAAATCTACTCTTGCATTCCTTCTTTCAAGAGAAGTCAGACGCCTTGAGAATTGTAAGTGTTGGCCACCTATCACAGCATGTGCTCAAATACTGTTGCACGTGAGCAAACAGAAGGTACCTATGGGATGGACCAGTCCCACTGCCACCATTTGCCATCTATGGGGATCTAAGACAACTGGCCCTTGGCAAAGCTTTCTCTCTCCAGTCTTATTCCATTTGTCCCCAATCCTCAACCACACTCACATATTTATTATAAAATTAAAAAAAAAAAGAAAGGGGCATTTCCAAGGTACCAGATAAGAAACTAAGACAGGGAAACACAATAAAGAAGGAAAATATAATTGGAAACAAGAAGGAAATTCTGGGCTTCAGGAAGCTTAGAATCTAATGGAGAAAGAATCATGTAAATGACCTAGTATAATAATAATTATTATAGAAGAATTAAATTGGGAAATGCTGTGGGAAACAGTAGTTGATTCATTGTAGGGTGAATGACATCTCATTCACCCTACAATCCCTAAGGATCTCAGTAGAGGAAAAGTCCTTGAAAATAAATAGGATTTCAACAGGTGGAGAAGAGGGAGACATCTAGGCTCTCAGGCCAGCAGCACAAAAACACTTGAGTGTGCCCAAGCCTGGTATATTGGTGGAGAGGAAGGAACCAGGTGGGGCAGAAAAATAGGGAACATGAAGGAATGGGGACAGTGTCTTCCAGGACCAGTGCAAAAGAAGGGTCTGGAAAATGCTTTTGGGGGAGTGACATGATTCTGCTACTGTTTTAGAATATTTCATCTGTCATGTAACAGATGGACTGGAGAAGTGAGAAGCTGACAGAGGAAGGACTGTTTAGTTAGCTATTTTAATTCTTTTTGAGGTAGTGAACCAGAGCAGAAACTGTAGGAGCAGAACAAAGGGAAGGGATATAAGAGTCACTATAGAGGTGAGATTTATGGAGCTTTGTCCCTGAAACAAATACCTAGGACAAAGTAGCATGGGGATTTTGAGATTTCATGTCCAAAGGTCTTGGAGGAAACGATGCCCTTGGGAATATAAGAACCACAGGTGGGAAGATGGTGAAACTCATATCAGGAGGCTGAGTTTGCTTGTTGGGGGTGGGGGAGGAGAGGCTTGGACCATCAGGTTTAGGAAAATATTGAAATTGCTCCTTTTTAACTTGAAAGACAAACCAGAATTAGAGATTCAGATCTCTCAGCAAGGTAGAGATTAGTAAAGTTGAAATCGCAGAAGTGATTGAGATTGTTCAGGGGGAGAGTATGGAGTCCTAAGAAGATAAGGGACTTGACCATAGAATTTTGGTACATAGCTACATTTTAAAGGTATAAGGATGAAGATCAAATAAACAATGAAAAAGGAATCCAGAACAATTAACATAAGCAGCTCTTTGCAGGAAACCACCCTTAGTAGGAAACCCCTTTTGCCTTGCCACTTTAGAAAAGCTACATTGAAACAAATTTATAAATCAGGTGCCCCATGCTTTACACATTTCCAGCCCTGACACACCTTTCAAATCTTTTGATCACACAACACCTTGCCTAACCTGTTGGTTCTCTCAGTAACTTAAAGAAGTAGAAATGTAGGAATAAGTAATTAGCAGATGACCATATCTCTCCCTTAGCTTACCCTTCAGTAATTATGTGAACAAGACAGCAATAAGCACATTAAAAAATGCTCAATATCACTAACTATCAGAGAAATGGAAATCAAAGCCACAGTGAGGTGTCACATCACACCAGTCAGAATGGCCATCATTCCAAAGTCTACAAATGACAAATGCTGGAGAGAATGTGGAGAAAAGGGAACCCTCCTACACTGCTGATGGGAAAGCAGTTTGGTGCAGCCATTATGGAAAACAGTATGGAGATTCCTCAAAAGACTAAAAATAGACTTACCACATGACCCAGCAATCCCACTCTTAAGCACACATCTGCAGGAAACTGTAACTTGAAAAAATACATGCACCCCAATGTTCATAGCAGCATTATTTACAATAGCCAAGACATGGAAACAACCTAAATATCCATTGACAGAGGACTAGATAAAGAAGCTTTGGTATATTTATACAATGGGATATTACTCAGCCATAAAAAATAATGAAATAATGTCATTTGCAGTAACATGGATGGACCTGGAGATTGTCAATCTAAGTGAAGTAAACCAGAAAGAGAAAGAAAAATACCATATGATATCACTCATATGTGGAATCTGAAAAAAAAAAGAGAAAGAAGAAAACACTAATGAACTTATCTACAAAATAGAAACAGACTCATAGACATAGTAAACAAACCTATGATTACCGATGGATAAGGTGTAGGAAAGGATAAATTGGGAATTCAAGAATTGCTTATATGAACTACTATATACAAAATAGATAAAAAAAAACAAATTTCTTCTGTATAGTACAGGGAACTATATTCAATATCTTGTAGTAACCTACAATGAAAAAGAATATGAAAATGAATATATGTATATATATGTAAGAATGAAATATTATGCTGTACACCAGAAACTGACACATTGTAATTGACTATACTTCAATTTAAATTAAAAAAAAAAAGACAACATCTAAAGAAAGCTCATGAGCAGCTGACAAGCCTACATGCAGTGGGAGGTGGCTACATGTTTGATCCCAGATCTCAGTGAGTAACTGAGACTACTTCTCCTTTTCCTTTTAAAACTTTCATGGCTGAGCAGAATCTTAGAAGTTGATTTTGGGGGGACACGAGTCCACCTCCTTCCCAGATCACCAGCATTCTGATTCCAAGCAACTTTCCTTTCTACAAACACTTGTCTCTTGGGAATCGATTTTCAAGCAGCGAGCAACTTGAGTTTGGTAACATTAACACCAGCTACTGTTTATTAAGCACATTGTTTGTGCCAGACTTTGGGCAAAGCCTTCATATAAATTTTTTATTTAATCCTCACAATAACCTTTGTGAAGCAGCAGAAGCTCGAGGAAGTAAAGAAATTTGAATAACAATACAAATAGCCAGGTTCACAGAAGAACACATCCAAATGGCTAATAAACAGTTGAAAAGACGCTCAACTTCTGTGGTAGTTGAGGAAATGAAACGGATTTGTTTAAAAAAATTTAAAAGGCTATAATGCTTCTCTGTGAAGGGCTACTCAAGCACCGCTGGTGGAAACGTGAAATCTTTAGAAGGCCATCTGGTAACATCTATGAAAATTAATGTACACATTAAATATAAATTAAATAAACACATGTTTTCTGATCCAGCCATCCCTCAACTGGGAATTTATCCCATAACCTGAAATCACCAGCCCAGAGGGGAAAATGTCTGGAAACAAACGGAACATCCATCAACAGGAGAATGGCTGAAACGTTTGTGGTACTTTCATAATGTTAGAAAAAATAGGTTAGTTCCATGCCAGCTCATTTGAAGAGATTTCCACAATGAACTGCTAAGTGAGTAAGGCAAGAAGCAGAGAAGATTATGAAACACGATCCCGTTTCTATAAAGCAAAATGAAAATACACACGTGTGTAAATGTTGTGTGTGTGTGTGTGTGTACGTGTATAGTTTATTTGCCAGGGTCACATTTTATGACTGCAAGGGGAGGAAAAACTAAAAAGGAAATATACTCAACAATGTCAAATAAATGACCCCGGAAAATGAGTAGACGAGCTGAAGCCAGGAAAAGGCTTTTGGATTTGGCAATGAGGAGGATGCAAGTGCCCTTTGGAAGGGAGGTTTCAGCTGAGCACTTGGGGAAGCAGCAAACTCTAGGAATGAAAGAGCAAGGGTGTGGTGAGGAGGTGGTGCTCCTGGCCACTGGCAATGCTCTGGAGAAAACAGGACCATGTGCACACGGTGGGTCTGGCAGGGGAAAGAAGAGCTAAGACTGAGTTTTCTTATGTTCGGTATGTTTGTGTTTTATGTTGGTAGCTGACTGAGTGTTGCATTGTTCTGTCTCCTTGAGTTTAAGACCACCTTAGCCTATCTGGAGGTTAAGATGAAAGACAGATGCCGGAGAAGGAACAGGTCCCAGAACAGCTGGCACAGAAAAGTGGAAGAGCTGCTTATGGTCCCCTCTCTCCTGGTCCCCCTTTTGTCAGTGGCCCTGAAGGACAAATCACTTCTTTAAGAGAGAGAATTTCAAGACTCTTGAATGGAAAAAAAGTTGCAGCCACTGATGTGAGGAAGCCAATCGCTACCTCCACTAACATTCACCTAGTGATAAGATTCTTAAAAACTGTTGTGACCTTTCTAAAAGTCAGGACAGCAAGATAAATTCCAAGTTCCTGGGAAAAGAAGACACTGGGGAAGAGCCATCGTTCAGGGACAGTGTGGGTTGCTGACCATCACCCCAGGCTCGGCTTCTGGTTGCCCTTCTTCTTCCATGCACCTGTCTACCAGGGCCCCGTACTGGCTTGCTCTTCTGTCTCATGCCTCCTTTTCACCAGCCTCGTTCCTGCTCTGCGTCATTCTCACCAGCGCTGCTCGGCAGGCCCACCCGATATCTGTTCCCTTGTCCTAATCAAACAGAAGGAATGGGGAAATGACTCATACCATCTCCCTACATTTTCACTTTAGTCCCGAAAATGGAAACAGCTACCAGGAAACTACTTTGGGGAAACTATATGCTCTCCCTCCCACTGGAAGGAGTGACTCAGCAGGCCAGTGAGGTAGACGGTCACTGCTTTTGCCCGGCGGCTACCATCTTGCTAGTTCTCCCACCTCTGAAGTTGTTCTTAAATGGGCAACTTTCTTCCTCCTTTCTCCTAGTCTCATCATGAGCAGGGGAAGCTCAGCAGGGCAGACTTCCTCCCTCCATGAGAGAGGCCTCCGTTCTTTAGCCTCTCCAAAGACTAGCTGGCTGGGAGGGGAGAGAAATCAGTTCAAGCACAAGAGCTTTGTTAAAATGCAGAGTCTAGTTCGATATGTCAAGGTGGGGCCCAAGCTCTCAAGCGATGCCAACGGCACGGACCACCCTCTGGGCAGAAAGTGTTAGGGCAGGGCTTCCCAAACTCGGCTGCACTTTGGAATCATCTGGGGACCTTTCAAAAATTCCAAACCTAGGACACATTCTAGACCAATTAAATCATAGTCTCTGGCAGTGGGACACAGTAAACACTATTTTTGAAACTTCCCAGGCAATTCCAATGAAAGACCAAGTTTGGGAATCAGTGTTTTGAAATGATGGGCTCCTTTTGCAAAGGCTAACTATGAGTAACAAATATCCAAACTTCACATAATGCAAATTCAAGACTTAGGCTAAATTAGTAAAAGCAAATTCTCTAAGCTCCCCATATCCCGCAGAAAAGTCACTAGTTCTCAGCACTTTCTCCATGCTTTGGCTGGGCTAGACAGCATGTTCAATTTAGGGGCTACATTTAAGAGGAATACTGGTATCATGGACCGTGCCAAGAGAAGACTGATTGAATCTTATCATAAAGGCCATAACAGCTGTCTTCAAATGACCCAGGCCTTTCTCTCTCTCTGCCTCACATACACACACACACACACTCACACCTACGAGAGAGAGAGAGAGAAAGAGATAGAGAGACTAGACTCTCCTTCCTCTCTTCTCAGTTAAATGTGGCCTCGACCTTTGTACTGGTTTCTCTTTAGATAAGTTTTCTCCCTCATTCAAGCAGGCTCCAGGTGGGTTCCCACACCTATATTGGTCTGAGCCCCGCAGCAAAAGGGCTGGATCTCAAACTCGGTCATAATACATGTGCTCTGCCTTATCTCTGCAATGACTTCCTTTTGTTACCAGGCAGGTGTGTGAAATATACATAAAGCATCAGTAGGGATGTGTCTGGGTTAAGACAGTATCGACTGGCTTGCATGGGTGATAATGGAGAAGGTTGCAGAAGCATAAATCGTTGTCCAGGGAACCTTAAGCAAAAACACATACTTTTTTTGGGGGGGTGCAATATTACTATGGGAAAATCTGACTTAAAGAGGCCAAAATACAAGAAAATAATATAGTCCCTAAAATCACTTCCTTGGGATCTGTTCCAACATTTAACTGTATCTGCAAAGCTGTAATCTCATTGTTGAATCAGGAAGCATTCACAATCTGTTCATGCTTTGTTTATGCTGTGTTTAAGATTTAATGAAGATTTGTTACTGGTAGCCAGAGACAAGAAAACTTAAATGCTCTCTGCCTAAGAGATTTTAAATGACCCTGACTACTTTGTTCTGTGAATAGCTGTGTCCCTAGATAATGACTCAATAGTTTCAAAAGTAGGAATTAGAAACAGCAGAAGAAAGGATGCAAATAAATGAAGGTAGAATTTATCAGTCTATACACACACACACACACACACACACACACACACACACACACACATACACACACACAATTATACATCATTTTCCTGCCCTTGCCTCAGAGGCCACAGTGTTGGACAAATAACCAAACAGCAAACCCAGGTCAAAGTAGTCTGCAGTTTCTTAATTTGTCACTTTCTGTCGTTGGCAATATCACAGTGGTAGACTCACTCATTATTTCAGCAGGTTGTATATGATGGGTTTAGGGGTCAGAATACAGATTAATGGGTCAAAAGCTTGAATTCAAATTCTTATCACTGCTATTAAATAGCTATGCAAACTGGGGGAAATTGCCTACTTTCTCTGGGCCCCAGATCCTTTATAGTAAATTGAGGGTAATAATACATTGCAGGACCTTGGAAGTTTTAAATGAGATAATATATGAAAAATATAAGACATTAATGCCTGGAATACAGGAGGTACGTGGGAACTGGTAGCCAGGTACATCTTCATCATTTTAGTTACATAAATTCTCTTTTAATATATAAAAGAAAGCCTTCAAGTAAATGTAAAACATACCCAATTACCTACCGGTGTGACCCCACATTTTTAAAAGGTAGTTAATTAAGTGTGAGTCACAAACAGTGGTCACTGGCTTGATTCTTCCTACGTGACTGCGTGAACTTGACCTGGGTCTGGAACTCTTGGACTCCTCTTTGGACTCTTGGAGGCTGCTTGGTGGTTACATCTCAAAGTCAGTCACGCTGAACATGAAACTTTTTCCTCTTTTGCCAGCTGGTCTCTCTCTCCTCTTCCATTTCTCTTCCATGTCCACCCCCACTGCCCTTCCATCTCCTCCTGGTTCCCCGCCTTTGCCAAATAGTTGTAGTCTTGTTCTAAATCAGATGGTTAATGGAAGAGCTAAGACAACGTTTTGGCAGATCTAAAGCTTGGCTTCTGTCTAAGCAGGAGTCCCTGCCCAGTGGCTTATCTTTTAGTGCCGCTGAGGAATCAGAAGACCCCACGAAGCCCGGAACTGCTCCTCCTTAGTCATGCAAACTTGACCCATCCTAAAGTCGTTGAGTTTCAACGCCCTCACCTGTACAACAGGGATTACAACAGTCTGCCTTCACTGCCTCATCTCAGAGTTTATATCAGAATAGACTGAAATAATAAATATCTTGAAAGCACTTAAACCCAGTATCATAGACTAGACACAGGACATTGCATTTCTTAGGCCTATATTATTATTAACCAGACATAATAGCAAAATGCGCAGAATGAGTAACACCTCTGGTCAAGCCACTAGGAATTCCACCCCGGTTACTGTCTGTGAAGATGCTTAGAGCTGGCCTTAAATTCCAGGTCGGAATGGAGGAAGTGATGGAGGGAGCTGAGATTCCGTACAGGACTTCAGAGGTCGGAGTCCAGGTACCAATCCAGAATCATATTCTATTTATGATTTCTCAGTTTAAAGTATAAGATCATACACACACACACACACACATGCTTTCATTTTGCTTTGCCTTGTTTTATTTTTAATAGCAGACCTGTGGTTCACATCAGCCAAGAGAAACAGGTGACAGGAATGGAAACAGGTTTGGGAACATCAACTTTTGCTTCGCATGGGACTTGCAAGCCTGGGCTCCTGAGCCCCTCTGCAAATTTCTGAACCCAGATTCCAACAATTATCATCTGTGTCACACTGAGCAAGTTATTGAATGCTTTGTGCCTCAGTTTCTTAACCAGTTAAATGGAGAGAATAATAGTACTTAACCTTGTCAAGTTTATGTGAGGCCTAAAGGAGGAAATTCACATACATTGCTCAACATTCCTGGCATTTAATGTGTTCAATGCTTGTTCATTATTATCATAATTATTATTATGGTATGGCTATCCATAATCTTTTCTCCATTCTCCTTTATACAGATCCCTTTCTTAATTTGGGGTGACAATGTCCCAAGCTGGAAAACTACATTTTCCAGTTCCCTGTATAGGTAAAGTTTACAACATGAGCAAATTCTGTCCAATGGGATGTAGGCATAAAGTTTTGGGGGTGTTTTCAAGAAAGTTATTTAAAAGTGGTTCTAATTCAGCTAGCAAATTACTTATCTCTTTTATCTCCTTTCTGCTCTGAATTTGTACATAATGGCTGAAACTGTGGCATCTACAAGACCACGAGACAAACTAGAGAGTGGAAATCACATGCCAAAAACAGCAGATTAATAAAGTAAAAGGTTGAAACATTGATAATACCATGGAGCTACCATGCCAGTCTTGAATTGTCCTTATGTAGACTTATTTTGCCTGAAAGAAAAGAGAAATAACCCATATATCATTTAAGCTACTGTGGTTGATATACTCATTATGCCAATAATGGCTCTAGCTCAATGCCTGACACATGAGAAATAAAAATCAGTGTTAATGTTATGTTCTTGCCTGGAATAGAGAATTTCCTCTTTAACAAGACCCCAATTTAACGATGGGATGGGGATTACTCTGGCTGTTAATGTTTTTGCAACTTATTCTTTAAAAAGCACCTCATTTCCTCATGACAAAATGTGAGAGAAGGATTTAATCCAAAATAAGTTAATTAATTAAAATAAAAATTATAAAAAGCCAGCAATGTTGGGGAAAAAAGGTAATTTGCAACAGCATATTCTAGGTCACTGGGGGAAGGTCACTGAGGGGATAAGAATATGATAAAGGAAGAACTAGCAAAGGAAACTGATATGAAGAAAGAAGAGATGGAGGAATTGTGCCCAATATAAAGTCAAGGAAGAAGTGCTCACAAGTATATAGTTGTGAACAAAATAATAATGCCTCCCCTCAACATTTTAGTTCACAAACCAACTCAGCTTTTACATTGCTTATCTGCTCTGTTGATCAATCAACAGACATGTATTGACTGGAGACTGGAAATGATAGAAATCCTGTGTTGGTCAGACCAACTGGGGAAGGACAAAGCTGTATCTGTGGAGATGATAACAAGTGACTGAATTTGAGATAATTTTTGTGGTAAAGACAAAAGAATTATTAATGTGCTTGGTGTAAAGTATGAGGGAAAGAGAAGACTCAAGGCTCTTGGTGTAAAAACTGAGCAGATAATGGAACAATTTACTAAGATGCAGAAGGAATGGTAGGAGGACACTGAGGAATCTCTCTTTTTGCCATTTTTAATTTGAGATCTCTATGAGAAAGCCAAGTGGAGACGCTGAGCAGGCAGCTTGGTATATAAGTCCTGGAGCTGAGGGCAGACATCTAGACAGGATGCATATATCAGAGATGGAATTTAAAGCTATGCAGATTGGAAAGATTACCAAGGAAACCGGTGTAGATGGACAGGTGGGCATTCCACATTCAGAGGTCTGGTAGGAGAGAAGAAGAAATCAGGAGGAGAGACTGAGAAGGAGCAGCAGTGAGGTAGGAGGGAAACTAAGCAAGTGTGATGCCCCAGATGGGAATGTGGTCAACTATAGTACGCACTGCCGGGAGACCAAGTAAGCTGAGAACACAAACAAGACCCGTGGCCTTCATGAGCTATAGATTACTGGTTACTTAGATAGATTAATGGTTGCAGTGGAATCATGAGGGCAAAGTCTCAGTTGGAGCAGGCCAAAGAGAGACTGGGAGATGAGGTTGTGGAGACAGCATAGTGGGGAAGAACAACTCTGACTCCACATTAGATCTGTTTCTTTGGCTCTAACCCTCTGCTCTGTCTCCTGGGCTCAGTCATGCTGGTTCTGCACCTTTTGTAAAATAATGTTGCTTAGAGCCTGAGATATACAGGAGAGCTCATTCTCAAGGCTCTGACCTTTAAGGGTATAGCACTTCCCCATTCATATAAAGATTAAAAAGTTGCAGAAGCGCAAATAACATTTGTTTTGTTGGAGGTTTACAGGGACACCTTGACCTGACCTACGTGGGCAGCTGCAAGAACAAAGGATTCTGACACCAAGAAGTGCTCACCAACCAGCCACACCTCCTCCCCAGTTTAGTATAAAAGAAGCCTGAATTCTGACTTGGGGAAGATATGCTCTAGGACATTAGTCCCTCATCTCCTCGGTCTGCTGGCTTTCTGAATAAAGTCGTTACTCCTTGCTCCAACACCTCACCTCCCAATTTACTGGCCTGTCGTGCAGCAAGCAGAATGAGTTTAGATTCAGTAACAAGAAGAAAAGAGATAATGATTTCAGTTTTGTGTTGACAGAGAGCAAAACAACAGGGAATGAGGTAGAAAGGTTTGTAGTGTCCGTGAAGTTTGTTTTTTTTTTTTTTTTTTGGTTTGGTTTTGCTTTTTATTGTCTTTGTTTATTTCCCAAAGGAAATGACCTTGTAATAAGGGAAGAAATTGAGGTTTTCATAAAGAAAGTGGATAATTCTGGGAGTGAAGTCCCTGAAAAGGCAAAAGAAGGCACAGTCCAGGGCCCAGGTGGGGGTTCAACCATTTAGAGGAGACGAAGTAAGACAGTCACCTGAAGGACAGGAGGAACTATTTCATTAGGAAAATTCCATAAGCTTCTCCACCAGAGTTAATTGCCTGTCTGTAATGTGTAGTCAAAAACATGAATTAAGTTTACTCACTACAGCTATATTATACTTTCCAAAAATGCTTGGAAGCTCAGTGCCAGTTGTTGCTGGTCAAAGCCAGTCTTAGTTAATAATGTGTCTTAGTTTGGGTTCCTTCAAAGACAGACATTGAGATAAAGATTCCAGGGCAAATCACTTATTTGCAAGGTGACCCCAGAGAAGAACAGTAAGGAAGCAGGGAAGCGAGGCAGACAAAGACAGACTGCTAACTGAGGGTGTATTATCAAGCAAGTTATCATGATGCGCAACTGAGGCTGGATCCCACTGGAGAACCCTGAAAGATGGGGTAGGACATGCTTCAGAGTTATCCCACTGGCAGGGTTTGGGACTTGGGCTGTTGATCTACCCACCTCCATCATTTACTGGTTGTAGGTTGCTCCCAGGGCCCTTTAAATTCCTGGCATGTCCAGCCTGCAGTGCACATGGGCAGAATTTGTAGGAAAAGCCCTCAAAGACATGCAGGTGCTGGGAGTTGGAGATGAAGTTGGTGGGCCAAGGGGATGTGAGTGGGATCCTGACAGCATCTATTAAATTAGCCAAGGACCACAGTTATCTTTCGGCTTGTTTCACCGTTTGGAAAGAAACGAAGAAAAGAAGGCCAGTGTTCCCTCTCCTGATGTCTTGTCAAGGAACTCAGAGCAATATGGGTGACCAGCTGCTAAGATTCCTCTCCCCACCCTTTACGTTGGGGGCTTGGAACCAGAATAAGAAGTCAATTTGTAATAGGGATGAACAGATCTGACTCCACATAAGACCTGTTCCTTTGAGTTTAACCCTGTGCTCTGTTTCCTGGGCTTAGTCATGCTGGTTCTGCACCATTTATAAAAGAACAGTTGCCTAGAGCTTGAAATTTACAGGATCACCTATTCACAGGACTCTGACCTTTAAGGATATTAACATTTTTCCATTCATATAAAGATAAAAAGTTGCAGAATAGAAAATAACATTTGATGGAGGTTTACAGGGACACAATGACCTGACCCACATGGACAGCTGCAAGAACAAAGCATTCTGCCACCAAGAAGTCTACAACAATCAACCACATGCCCTCCCCTTTTTGGTATAGAAGGAGTCAGAATTCTGACTTGGGAAAGATGGTTCTCCAGGACATTAGTCTACCATCTTCTCATTCTGCTGGCTTTCTGAATAAAGTCATCATCCCTTGCCTCAACATCTCACTTCCAGATTTACTGGCCTGTTGTGCAGCAAGCTGAATGAGTCTGGACTCAGTAACAAACAACCCACTCCCCAAACATTATCTCATTTAATCCTCTCACAGTGCCCATGTCAAGGGCATCATTAGCTTTATTTCGCAGAGAAAGAAACCAAGACAGAGTTTTTTCAAGACTCGCTGAAGATTACAAGTGCCAGATATATCACGGTTCTCGGCTACCAATGCCCAGCTCTCAGTCTGTGCTCTCAGATAACTGGATCTAGGTGTATCATTTACCCAGTCCCCACCTGTTGGGAAAAAGTGGTTAGAGCTTACTCTGGAAAGCCCTTTGAAGGACAGTTTGTCTGGAGAACATCCAACACAATATTTCTGGTTTTATTCAGCTATTATATTTCTTTAATTTGTGGGCAGACTTTTCCAAGAGGAAAAATTATATAAAATAAAATGTTTGAAAAGCATCTCACACTGTGATGGAGTCATTAAAAAGAAGAGTCATTAATAATGCATTGACTTTGATTATACTTTCACTCACTGGGAGCTGTCAATGGAGAATTACTATTCTCTTCTGACAAAGTCAAAGTCATGTAGGGGTCTCTAACAACACACGTGATTATTCTGGCATTGTAAAAGTGGGAAATTGTTCTCTCACGGAAAACACATTCCAAGGCTACAGGGCATCGTTAACATTCTGGAAGGGTTGTGGTCCAAGGTTGGGATGGGGTGGGGAGTAGAGAGAGAAAATGGAATCTAAAATAAATGAGAAACATCCAGCCAGTTAAGGATGGTTTCGGTGAACACCTCCCCTGCCTTCCCTTTGTCAATGCAGCAAAATTCTTTCATTAAAACATTCCAGTATGCTCCTCTATGCTGCTAAATTCTCTATTGATCTTAGTGGTCTCCTTAATTACAAAGAAAGTTGGAATGTAAATGTGGACAGCTTTTAGATCTTAGGATACATACCGTTTTCTCCTCTAAAAATACAAACCACTGTAACAAATGGATTCTGAAATTGACTCAGGTCTTCTGGGCCCAGAGCCAAAGTCCATATGTGTGGAAGGAAGAACACTCAGCACTTATTTGGGTGAGTGTATCAACAGGCAATAACTCTCCCAGCCCGGCTCTGGGATAGAATTTACAGACTACTTAGAAGGGCGAAAAGAGACAATCTGCAATAAACATTTGAAGTGAAGGGGAGCCCTCAATATTCAGAGGCAAGGATGAGAGCAGAATTTGTGAGTCCCTCCTCCTGTGTAAGGCGTCCAGCACTTGAAACCACAGGATATCTGACCATGGGGCTCTCAGGGCCTCCAGGAGCGCTGGAAAATGAGGGCCAGATTTCTTACTAGGCTGAGAAAAATCTTCACTCCAACCGAGGCTCCCTTCATTCTGGTCTTGGTACTGCTGTTGTCCTCTGTAAACTTTCAGCGTTAAAGCAGCACTTTTTTTTTTTTTTAACTGAGCTCCGCAGAAATACACTATGCCACCCCCTGGTAACCACAAGTCTGTATTCTCTGTCCATGAGTCTATTTCTGTCCTGTATTTATGCTTTGTTTTTGTTTGTTTGTTTGTTTTTGTTTTTGTTTTTTTTTTAGATTCCACATATGAGCGAGGGGGGTAGAGGGTGGGAAGGGATAGACTGGGATTTCAAAATTGTAGAATAGATAAACAAGATTACACTGTATAGCACAGGGAAATATACACAAAATGTTACAATAAATCACAGAGAAAAAAATGTGACAATGAGTGTGTATATGTCCATGAATGACTGAAAAATTGTGCTGAACATTGGAATTTGACACAACATTGTAAAATGATTATAAATCAATAAAAAATGTTAAAAAAAAAAGAAATACACTATGCCAGCACCTCAAATTCATTAAAATTTCATTAACATCCACTTATGGAGTTGCCTCTTATTTGCTGCATAGAATTTTCTGATAACTTTGCAGAAAGAGATAAATGAGATTTTTGTCTTTGGGATCAGAAACTACCAAATTCCTTTCCAGCTAGGTGGTTACAGCTTGTTTGGTGAGGATCCCACCCTCCAAACCCCTCCTGTGTGGGGGTGCCCTGGGCCCGTCCAGTGACGAGTTACATTAATTCTTTCAGATTGCCACGACTTTGATTAGGTAAAGGGCATGACTGTCCAGCATCTGCTCTTCTGTTTGTTGGTTTTTCAAATTTTAACGTGGAATATTTCCAATATATACAAAATCAAAATTTCATTTACACCTCTACCCACTTCCCTCTTGCCTGTATTCTTTGAACCAAATGTCAGGCATTATATTATGTCACTGATATGTACCGTAAGTACATATTTCAAAATGTAAAAGACTCTTTCTTTAGTGGTAGGGGCAGGGCAGAATATAGTACTACTGCTATACTTTAAATAATTAACGATAATTCCTCATGATCAGTAAATGCCTTGAAAGGGTTCAATTTCAAGTTCTATTATAAAATTCATATTTTTAAACATTCTGTGAGTGTATAAAACAATATCTAAATTTGAATTTTGATTGGATATGGTTGGTAGCTCTTTTATGTTTATTTGTTCTTGACCATAATGTAACAGGAAAGAATAAATCTGATTCCATATTAGATCTGTTCCTTCGGCTGTAACTCTGTGCTCTGTTTCCTGGCCTCAGTCATGCTGGTTCTGCACCTTTTGTAAAAAAATGTTGCCTAGAGCCTGAAATATACAGGAGAGCCTATTCTCAAGGCTCTGATCTTTAAGGGTGTTAACACTTTTTCATTCATATAAAGATAAAAGGTTGCAAGATAGAAAATAACATTTGTTTATTGGAGTTCACAGGGACACAATGACCTGACCCACATGGACAGGTGCAAGAACAAAAGATTCCAACACCAAGAGGTTTTCAACAACCAACCACACGCCCTCTCCTTTATAAAAGGAGCATGAATTCTGACTTGGGGAAGATGGTTCTCCAGGACATTAGTCTGCTATCTTCTCGGTCTGCTGGCTTACTGGATAAAATCATTTTCCCTTGCCCCAACGCCTCTTCTCCTGATTTATTGGCCTGTCCTATGGCTAGCAGAACAAGTTTAGACTCAGTAACAATAACAAACATAGTATAATTACAGTAACAGTAAGAAATGTAATGTAATTACAGTTATGAAAACTAAACAAATACAGAAGTGTGAGGAATCACTCTGGGTAATAACCTTATAGTATCCAGCAGAATGAGCAAATGATCTTCAGAGGGGATGTCTTTTAAGTCTCATTTTCTGTAGATTCTCTCTCTCTCATCCACTCTCTCTCCCTTCCTCCCTCTTCCTATTTATATGTTGAAAAAGCTGGGTCATTGGGTATGTGAATTTTCCAGTATGAATTTTGTTGGCACTGTATAATTTAACAGGTTCCTCTCTTCTCCGTATTTCCTGTAAATTGGTAGTTACATCTAGAGGACTGATCTAATTCAAGTTCATTTTTTTTAGAGGGATGAGGATGGCTGAACTACCCTATAAGAGTGTCATAGAAGAGTCACACAGTCTTGTGGCTGTGTGTGGGGGTGTGGGGTGTGCATGGATGACTCTGGCAGCCATGAGTAAATGTTGTCTGGATCCTTTAATTATTAGAGTTGTAAAATGGTGTCCATCTCATAGTATCATTGATCTGTCACTTATTAAAGAAACACATCTATAAAGAGAAACTTTCTTCCATCTAATCTTTGTGTACCAGGTCCGGGACGTGTTTTTCAAAGCCCCTAAAAATACAGTCCCTTTCTATACCTATTTCAACAAACTGGAAAGGCCTGAAAGATTTTCCTTTTCTTTTCCAACTTTTGTTGTCTTGAGTAGTAGACATTCAAAAGTTATACAAAGTAATATAATAGCAGTATGATGGCTGGGGAACTTCTCCCTGTTGCTTTAATTCTCATTCCCCTGATTACTAAAGAGACTAAGTGTTTTTCCACGTGTTTACTGGCCAGGCAGACATTTTAACTGGCTTCTGGTTCTCTGTGATTAAAGACCAAGAGTATCGGGTTCCACATGGCAAGGGAAGGAGGGAGCAGAGGTTACAGCCCATGTGCACAGCTGCAGCCCAGCTCACCCTTGCTGCAGCCCTGTGTGAGCAATATTAGAAATGAGCGTGTGTCCCACATGGGAATACTGTTGGTTAGGCAACATGACAGCAAAACATGCTTGGAAAACCACTAGCCTGGAGGTGCAAAGGTGAGAGTGAGACATCTCAGCCTCTGTCAGAGGAGGAGATCTGAACATCAAAGCAGCCCTGTGTTGCCTCAAGAATTATACCTGAGAAAGTTTGCACATGTGCATGCTATGCTGAGTTCAATAAAGAATTCAGAAGAGCGAGTATGTGGCAGGAGTGATAAAGGCAGGGACAGCCTGGAGACAACTATAACTGGGGTATCACATGCCCACAAGAATCAAGCAGACAATAAAAATGGAAGCAGTGTGCCTAGCATGTTAGAGACAGAAGAGGTGGGAATGGTGGCCACCTGGAGACTTCCCTTCCCATCAGCTTTATCAACCAATTCTCAGTGAGTGGGATTGTCTGCCCAGTATTGCCTTCTCGAAAGAAGTTGGAAATCTAGATCTACATAGACTCCCCTGATTTTTAAAAGCAATCTTTTTTTAAAAAAAAAATCATGTCAGCCAAATAATATATCTATGGCCAAATCCAGCCTCCAGGTTGCTATCTTTGCATCAGAGGTTTGGACTCTTTCCCTGGGGACAACAGCATGTTCTTTATTCAGGGACCCAGGTGCGTGCTCCCTGTGACCCTGGCCCCACCCTAGACATGATCATACTCATTGATTAGGAAGGAGTTACTTCCATTTCATGTGCCTTCAGACACAAGGAAGATTTTTTTTGGTTGCTTTGCTTAGTTGTTTTTGGTTTTAGGATTTTTCCACATTTAGCGGAAGTATCCAAAGTGCTGGCATATAAATGGGTTGGAGCACAGAGTCCCTGTAGAGATATTTTGTCTTCAAGTAGTACACAAAGCTATAAGAAAGGCAAAATGTCATAACACTTAATTCATTCTAAGGTGTGGCAGCATTATAATGCCATACTAATTATAAATCTTGGGTACTTCTAAACACTTCTAAAACACCCAAAGCATTCCATATGAGGAATGAATTAAAACTAGGGGTAGGTGTGTTGCCTGGTGTCAAGTATCTGAAGGGCTGTCGTATCAACGTATTCTGTGTAACCCTTAAGAGTAGAATTGTGGCAAGAAGTAGCTGACAGAGAGGCCAGAGCTTGATTTTCTTGAATCCAATTTCCTTCTTGAATACAGAAACACACTACCTTGGAAGTCAGTGAGTTCCCTGTCCTTGAAGGCATTCAAGTGATGTCAACCATCACAAAGGGGCAGACAATGGTGGCATCTGCACCCCCAGCCTGTGAGATAACATGTAAGTTTCCTCCCTTCCCTGCCATTAAAGATTCTATACAGCTAAAATCCATAAAAAAGGGGAAAATATCCCATTAAAATTTTGAAAGTAGGAACTAAAACAAAAATACAGTTGGATCAAAGCATTAAATCAAGAGGAAAAATAGTAAGACAATGTAAAGTGATGCAAGGGATGCATAAAAATGTTACATAACAGCCATCACATCAGTTATTCTGTTCCATACACTGCACAGCAATGATTCAGTGTTCTACAACCACAGCTAATTATACAGCTAAGGGCACTGGGGTTAAGTGATTTGCCTAAGGTCATAAGACAGTTATTATTTTCAGCGGGAATTGGAGACAGAGTTTTGACTCTGAGCCACATTCCTTTCATTTTGCACTTGAATTGCCACATACTCCGAATCAGGAGGGTAAAGAGGGCAGAAGGTTGACTTTCTGTATTAATCAAAAAACACTGCAAAGACTAATATTGGGTGAATGATAAAGCAACGGAGAGGCTAAGTGGAACAAATATTTATTTAATATCTCTCTCCACATGGGGTCATGTGCTGGACCTTTTATATACTGTCTAATTTTATTCTCACAGTTACATGAGGTGGGTAGTAACAGCATCCCAGTTTGACAGATTAGAGAAATTAATTAGCTTGCTTATGGTCATACAATTCGAGAGGATAAGACTTGGAATTTTTCACCTGGACTATAAAAGTAGCCCAGATTATTTTAATTAAAACATGCAGACAAATCAAGAGAAAAGCTGTTTAGTTTCAGGAAAACAGGTAATTTATCCAGTGATCACAGGGAATTTTTTTTAACCTTCCTGTGATTTCCTTTACCTATTTATTACACAAAAAATAGTTTTATTTGAATCATAACAAACTAGTTATCATTCGTAGTAATAAAACAAATACTATTTAATCCTTAGTTGTCCCACTAGGCTATTTTTTAAAATAAAGATGATCTATATGTTATAAACACATGAAATTAGAAGTTAATTTTTGATGTATACCAGGTGTGCTATGTCTGCCACAAAAAGTTTTCCCTTTCGTGGTCATGAAACTGTCATGATTTCCTTTAAACTAACAATAATATTTCATTTCCTGTGCACCTGCAAAAGAGTCTGACAATTTTTTAAAAGTAAATTTGAATTTCTTTTTAATTTGCTTAATGTCTCATAGGCATAGAGCAAAACTGAGTTAGGAGAGGGAAAAGAATACAATTATTTTTTAAATTGGGGGTGCAATTAATAATTCTTCTTTGCCAATTTCAAACATTGTGTCAAGCCAGTATTCCATCAATAAATAAGATCAGCTGTTCACTGTCATTCTACTGTGTGCCAGGTATTGTGCTAGGTGACTTGGGGACACGAGGACTAATATTTTTACCCCTCATAGAAAAACAGCAAAGGTCAACCAGCTGATATTCCATTAATGCCTTCACTGGAGACCTGTCATTATTTTTAATTTCTCACATCTCTTGGGTTTGGATGGGATTTTTTCACAATGGACTCTTTATGGAGCAACATTTAGCTTAATTTGCCTTTAAATCAGAAATCCTGGAGATGTAAATGAAAAGACTAGCTGATGGAATTTGCCAGCATTAGTGACTCTCAAGGAGCTGAATTCACAACTTAATTTGCAGTACAGCGTCCTCTTATTAATTTGGCTGCCTGGATGTCCTTTCTTTTTCTTTTCTTCTCAGCAATTGCCTCTTCAGTCTACTCCCTGGTCTTCCCAGCAGCATCCAAACCACATTGCACTTAGCCTATCATTTCACGTCTTCATTTTACTGCAAATATATTTTATGTATCTGTCTCTCCAATTATGCTCTGTAGGGCTAGCACAGTATTTTCTTTAGCGTCTGCCCCAGCACCTAGGAATTAAAGTGAATGACCGGTTGAATGCATGGCCGGCTGCAAGGAGGCACTGCAATATGATTTTAGTCTCCAACCTACTCAAATCACAGTCCCTTTTTTTGCACAGTGAGGCTGGAAAAGTGAAAACTGACAATGGAGCAGATGAGACCTGGATTTTTAACGCTGGCTTGTATCTAGATGGTACTTTCTCCAATAAATGAACCTGTTGTGATTTTACTGCTTTGAGGTGTCTTTAACAGCCTTTCAATACCTTCATTTTAATGGGTCAAAGGAAGTTGTTACAATGTTTGCAATGAATGCAAATTATGGATTCATAATCCTGAGTGTCTCATAAAGAACCTCGCTAAACAGTTATTGTTACCTACACAATAGCGTCTCATGAAATCCCAATGAATCAGCTATAAACAAAATCATTCTCACCCAAGTGTGCAGTGTGCAATTTTATGAGAAACTCAACCGGCTTTCACTCATCTCTCCCTCCACGACACCCTGCATGACGGAAGGAAAACTAGAACATAGAAAATGAGCCTTTTAAAGACCGACATCCTGGGTAAATAACGCTTATTTCAGCTAAACAGTAAAACCTTCTAGTTTAATTCCTTCTGTCCCCCTGGGTACTTCTTGTGGGGAGAAAATGATAGCCTCAGGCAATCAACAGCAACCACAGAGATTATCTGAAAATACATCATATATATTTCAAAACAACACCTTGCCCTCATTTTATATTTTAAAATTTACAAAGCCCTTTCATATTGGTATTATTTCATCTCATCCTCATGACTGCCCCGTGAAGCTCAGCTTTTGGCTCCTTGTTGTCAGATTACGTCCCTTGACTCTAGTTTCAAAATCTTTCACACAGTCCCCTGTGTACCCACAGGAGTGATCTTTCCTGTGCACACACGTGATATATACTATTCACCTGCTAAATACCTCCGACTTGACAGAAAGAAAAATGATAAAATTCATTTGATCGCCACAGTGGGCTTCTCATGACCTACCTCCGATCACCTGTTCAGCTCCTTCACCTGCCACTTCCCTTGTTCTTCGTGATTGCTCCCTATTGGAGGGGGAAACCACTCCAGCCCTTGCGTGTACCAGGTTCTATGCCTCCATCCTCGCTCTCTCCTTTCACTGGGCGGAAGTCAAGCACTGCTCTAAGTTGCTTCTTCAAAGGCTTCCCTGCTTATGGCACGCAAATACACAAAATCCTTTCCTTGGGAGATCGCTGACTGAGTGCTTTGTCTTATTGCATTATATGCGTTTTCCTACATGACTATTTCCCTCTAGAATTAAAATTCCTAGAGGCTAGTCTCTTTAAAAAATACCCTTTAATCACTACCAGCGTAGTACCTGCTATAGCACAAAGGTGGGCCTAATTTTTCCAACTCGGTGGGAAGAGAATTCTGAATCCATGACTTGACTACCGACTATCCCCCTTTTCAAGAGATTACTCTTCTTTATTTTCATGTTCATTCTCCTTAGACCACGTGATTCAGCGTTAGTCCCTGGGGTGGGCAGGCACCGACTCAGGCCTGGCCCATCAAAGCACAATGTTTTCCCTTCTTACCTCCAGCGATCAGTTCTAAGATGGGCAGCTGGCCTGAGCAGAACCAACCAGAGTCTTCTCTTGGCTTTTAGTCAAAAGTATGAGAAACAGCCTGTCTCCTTCCAGGATCTCCAGCTATGAAGATCTAAGAGTCTGGAGCAGCCATCCTGCCCATCACGTGGAGAGAGCTTGCCTAAAAATTAATCCAGCACTGAGAAAGCAAAGCTGAGACGAGGAGACACTGGTGCAGATGGCCCTACTGGGGAACTCATTCTCACAAGCCGTATCAGAAGCCCTTGAAATTTCAATTACATCAGCGAACAGAGTCCCCTTCTTCTTTTCTTAAACTACTTTGGATTGGATTTCAGTCACTTGCAACAGAAAAGGTTTTGGTTAATACGGTGCTCATGATAAAAAATGAATAAGCAAAAGAGAAAATCAAGCCAGGTCACCCAACTCCATAAAAAGTGCCCTTCCAACCCCAAACCACCATCTCTATGTTTTATCAGAGCAAGTGGGATGAAAATATTTACAGTACAAGATTGTCCTGATCATTCATTTCCCTAAAATGAATCTCGAATGAGCTTGCTGAACATTTCAGAGTTCAAAGAAATACAGAGAAAAGAAGAGTAGTTTAAAGTGACAAATGCTCATAACTCCTTAATTATAAGAGCATCATTGCGTATTTTATAATGCAGCACATTAATAAGACAGAATTAATAAGAGTAGTTACTTTGATTGTTCAGAACTTAGCCAAGAGCAAGGAACTATTTACCTGCTCCAAGAGAGAGTGAACCAGAGGAGGAAAGCAAACCAAGAGCCCTTTCTGTTCTGTAGGGCGACTTCTCAGCTCAGCTTTCTGTTTCTGCTGCAGTCCTCACTGTCTATCACTAGTGGAGACTGAATGGGAATTTATGTCCATCATAAAGTGCTGTCCAGTAGGAGTTTTATAAGATTTATGTACATACATTAAGTCACTCTGTCCTTTGCCATGTACCTCCAATAAACCTTGTGGTTCTCCCTCATCATTTCATGCCAAATGAAAAGTGGTAATATTACCAGATTTGCAGTTAATTATCATGAAATACGACTCCTAATGATTTAACGTCTTTGTTAAGAAGCCATGGTAACATGGAGCGCAACGCTGGAAAACATCATTAAAACTCTCATTTACCCATGACATTTACATTTTGTTCACCGCCAAAAATAAAAAAAAAAGTTAATTGACAAAGCACATCTATACAATATTTATTGAGAAAAGAGCTCTCCCTGTCTTGCGGCCAGTTAGTTTAGCATATTAAACTTTTATTTATAGGATCTAACTTTTCTTTTCCTTTTTAATGACCTTGGAAGTGAGTTATGTTTCCTCCCCTTTAAATTGGATTTATGTGGAAATAATCCTCCCTTGACAAAGGAGCTCAAACTGACAAAGGAGAGTCGCTTCACATTCCACTTCCCTGACGAGCAAACACGTGGTCGGAGAATTCCATGGAACTGTTAAAAATCTGGACTAGAAATGTCATAGAACCTTCTCATTCTCCTAAATAGAAAGTGTTTTTAGGGAGGGCTCACTGCAATTCTCCCCTCTCTAATGTGTAGCTCCAAGCCATGCTCACCCTCAAAAATATTTCTGCATTCTATAATCCTACTAAAGAAAAAAAAAAAAAAACAGTATCAGCACCAGCTTCTGAGGGATGCAAGATACTGCACTGAGCCAGAGGGATTCGCGTATACGAAACTATTACTCAGTTTTATGTCTATTCAGTTTGGTCCACACAACTTAAAGAACTTTATCTACTTGGTTGGAGTGGAATGCACTGTTTCCTAAACAGCAGGCTTACTTCATCCCCATCTGCAAAATTGCACCCCCTTTTCCCTCCAGCCTTCCCAGCCTGTTTTTCAACTTCTTAATCCTCATCTCCACCTGATGTATGAAAACATCCTATCTTTATCCCTTTATCTGCTGCCCTTCTCCTCACCCCCAATTAGACTTGACTTGTTTATTAATTGTACTTGTTGGCAAAATCTGAAAATGCCCAATTAGAAATGAGGAATGTGTTGGACCTTTTTCTTTTTTAATGTACTTTGAGATACTTGAGTAGACAATGTAATTACCATGAAATTATTTGATAAATACGGGCTTGACCCCAGGTCAAGGTTTGCCTTTTAGTCAGGGGCCTGGGTGCCTGCTCCCTGTTGCCCTGGCCCCACCCTCAAAAATCTTTGGAAAACTGCTCCTCTCTCCTGCTTCCTGACTCTGATGAATTCCTTCCCTCCATCTGTTTCCACACTCCTTTCACTCTCTGCATTAAAGAAGGAAGTTGAATTTAACATTTTTTTTCCAAGCAAAAAAGACTCCATCTTTAGGCAGGTGAAAGAGGTAAGATGGGGTGAAAATTGGGCTGGAAACAAGAGAAGAGTCTTCAGATGATTCAGGAAAGAGGAATTTATGAATACTTCCTTATGAAATAGAATTGTCACTTATACATGAACAAATGTTCCAAGAATAGAAACTTACATGTGAAAGCACTTTAAATAATCAGAGAGATGACTGTCATGAAGGAAATCCTTCCCTTTCTAAACAGAGTATATTGACAAATTAAAACATCATAATGTATGACCTATGTTGAAATCCAGAGATATCACCCTTCAGGCTATTTGATATGAAAAAGGGCGTTTCGTTCTTTAGCTAAGTAGCTCAGGATAACACAGGTTCCAGCAGGTGATGGGTTAATGAGGTGAGATACGTGCCCATGAGGAGCAGAGGGATGTCATCAGTGTGATTAGAACCCATAATTCATATCAAACTGGCCAGCAAGGTCCACCATCGAGGTGGGAAACACAGTCTTGAGGGATAATTTTCAAAAGTCAAACACGTTGCTTTCATACAAATAGGAAGTGAACACATGCCAAAGACTTATTTAACTCATTAATGAGGGAAACAGCATGGCAGTAGAGCTGACTCAAAGGGAATCTGAAAGCCTGAGTATACATTGTCACTGAAAGAATTGTGAAGTCAGATTGCTAAGACAGAAAGAAAACTGGCTATTGCCCTAACAATTAAACACCCACCTTTGAGAGTATCTTTTCTACCAGATAAATTTCACTTGCACTTCTCTTGGACAAGAATCACCCTCAACTTTCTACAAGCTAATATTCATCTTTAGAAAGATGTAAATTATCCCAAGAAACAAACCAAATAAACCCAGTGAAGCACATACCCAGAGAGAATGAGATTATCTTTGGGTGGCCAGTTAGATAATGCCCTAGGGCGGCTCCGAGAGAACATTCAGTCACTCTTTTACCTACTTAAAAGTTATGAATACTATTTTCTTAACATTAGTCATAAAAATAAAAGAAATGGGCCAAAACTTCTGATTAGGTAAATCTTCTGCCAGCCACACATATACAGGAAAATCTAAACCATCAACAAATATGTGACAGACCACACTGTATTATTATTTAATCATTATCAAAAGAAATTATAATTTTAAATATGGACACAATAGCTATCACTTACTGAGCAATAATTTTTATGAGATATATATATATATATGCACACTCACTTTACAAATGATGACAATGGCAGTCGTGGGACTGCCAAGGTTACACAGCCAGTGGTGGAATTGTTAACCCACTTTTCAGCCACTACCGGCAAATGGATCTATACAGTCATACCAATACCCCAGAGAGTGAACACAAGTCACCTCCTAGCTTCATTCAGTCAGAAAAACCTACTAGCTTAACTACAGGTATGTTCCACAGGCAAACCAGCAACATTTTCTCAGCAAAGTGAGAGGGCGAAAACCAACAACACCTAATTAGGTAATTTACCTGGAGGCAAAATTTTACCTCAGCTGTCAAAATACAGAGGAGGAAAAGGAAAATCATCAAAGGCTGCAAACATCTTAAAAAGAGAGAAAACTGGACTTCAGGTATTCTCCTTATAGAAGTATACACTTCCGCATCTGAGAATTTCTCTAATTAGAAAAAAAAAAAGTCACACCTGAATCTGATCAATTCTCTAGCTACAAAGCTATTAATTTAAGAAGAATACAATGAACATGGAAACACATTAAATAACACAGTTGGGATGCAATCATCTAACTCTAGCCGGAGGGACTAGGTAAGTAATCCCTAAGTCTAGAGAGAAAGTCTAGAGCGAAGGAAGTCTTCAGGAACAACAATCCAGTCTGTCCACAAATAAACAGCAATAAATGACTGACAGACAGACAGACAGACACAGATATAGAAGAGAGTGACTGATTCAAACAAATAATTTAAAAATTTACAAAATAATTAGAAAAAAATGAACAATGACTGATGATATCAAGGAAAATTAAGTTACTATTAATTTTTGTAATGTGATACAAGTATTATGGTTATGTTTTTAAAGTATCCTATCTGCTAGAAGATACATATGGAGATAGTTGCAGATCAAATGATACACTGAGAATTGTTTTAAAGTAAATTCACAGGTTGTGGAAGTTTATTATTCTGTTATTCCTACTTTTGTTTACACTTGGAATTTTCTGTGATGAAATACTAGGAAAAAAATCACTAGATTGTATACAGATACACTAAACAAATATAAAATAATAAAATAATCTCTTCTTCCAACCGTACTGAGATATAATTGGCCTATAACATAAGTATGAGTCAAACATAATGGTTTGATATGTGTATATATTGTGAAATGATTAGTACAATAAGGTTAGTTCAAAAACCTCACAGAGTTACATTGTGTGTGTGTGTGTGTGTGTGTGGTGAAAACATTAAATTTACTATCTTAGCAACTTTCATATACACAATATTCTTAATTATAATCACCGCTTTGTACATTATATCCATAGAACTTATTTCTGTTATAACTGGAAGTTTACACTCTTTGACCCACCTTCATCCACCCACCTGCCCCTACTCTTGGCAATCACCAATCTATTCCCCATTTCTATGCACTGGTGATATTCTGTAAGTCCTGTTGGCTTTCTTTACTCATTTTCTTTCTTTTTTTTTTTTTTTTTTTTTGCTTTTTGTTTCTCTGACTGAATGATTTCAATTGACTTATCTTGACTTATCTTCTAGTTCACTGATTCATTCTTCTGCTTGGTCAAGTCTGCTACTGAAGCTTTCTATTCAGTTGTTCTGTTCAGTCATTGTGTTTTTCTACTATTTCAACTATTGCTTGGTTATTTATTTATTTATTTAGATGGTTTCCATTTCTGCATTGAAGTTCTCACTTCGTTCATGCACTGTTTTCCTAATTTCTTTTCCTTGTCTGTTTGTGTGCTTGTGTAGCTCACTGAACTTCTTTGGGAGAGTTATTCTGAATTTTTGTCAGACAATTCATAGAAACCGTTTCTTCAGAGCCAGTTATTGGGGCTTTATTAGTTTCCTTTGGTCTTGCCAGGTTTACCTGATTTTTGTGATCCTTGATCCCCTGCACTGGAATCTCTGCATTTAGATAAGTAGTCCACCCTTCTAGGTTCACACTGGCATTGAAAAACCTTTACCAGTCGGCTCAGCTTTAGGCACTGGACAAGTCAGCTGGTAGCATCTGTGGGCAGGTGGGGCTTGCTATTGGTGTTTCCAGTTGGGCGAAACTGTGCTCTGAGCTCAGGAAGCTGCTGGTGGCTGGGCTCTGTGATGGCACGGGCCTGCTCCACGGGTGCATTCAAGCAGGACTGCTGGGTGGGCTCTCTAACTGAGCAGGGCTGCTGCCTGCACTGCACAGTCAGGCAGGGCCATTATCTGGGCTCTGCAATCACCTGTGGTCAGGTGAGGTGGCAGGCTGTTTCCCCTGGAAGAATGGATCCAATGGTTGTACTCTGTGATTGGGCAGGGCTACAGCCTGGCTTCCAAGGTTCCTCCTGACCAGATGGTGTCACTGGCTGGCCTCCAGTTTAAGTGGGTCTCAGGCTGTGCTCCAGTTTAGGCAGAACCACAGTCTAAGCTCACAATGAGGTGGGCCACTGGCTGTGCTCCACTGTTGGGCAAGATTGCTGGCTGAATTCTCGGGTTGGGAGGGGCCTCCAGCTGCCTTGCACAGTGACTGGACTAGACACTGTGCTCTGCGGTCAGGCAGGCTTGCTGTTCAGTTTCCCTTGTCGGGTGAGCCACAGGCTATGCTCCATGATTGGGTGGGGTCACTGGCTGGGTTTGCTGGCTGGACAAGGCTGCAGGCAGTGCTTAGAACCTGGGCAGAGCCTCAGCAGGGCTGTAGGCTGGACTCCACAGCTGGGTGGTACTGTAGGCTGGGGTTGAGGCTGCCCAGGGTCACTGGTTAAGCTACCTGGTTATGTGGGGCCAGAGACTATGCTCAACAGTTGGCATGGCTGCTGGCTTTGCTCGCTGTCCAAGGAGGGTATAGGATGGGCTCCATGGCTCCTCAGGTTCTCTGGCCAGGCTTCCCGGTCTGGTTGGACCCAGCAGTTGAGCAGCGCTGCAAATTTCCTTCTCTGCCCTGGTGAGGGTATAGAACAGATTCCATGGCTGGTATAGCTTGTTGTCTGGGGACCCAAGTCAGGCAGAACTGCCAAACAAGATCCTCAGCCAGAGGAAGCCACCAGCCTGGCTTTGTAAATGGTCAGAGCCATTGGCTGAGATCTCTGGGCAGTGTTGCAAGCAGGAGTATCGTCCACCGAGACCTGAACATTGTTTGCTAGAAGCCCCTCCCTCTATTTCATCTCTGTCTGATCTCTTGTTGTTGATCCCGGCAGATTTCCCCAGTCATCCCTATGAGGCAAAATCTGAACGGCTTCTCAGGAAATATATCACAGTGCTGTGGGAGCTGGATGTCCACCTTGGCTCTGTTTCGCCCACAGGAAAACCTTAGGCTTGTGGCAGGGGGCAGGGGTCATGAGGAGGCTCTCAGTACAGCACTGCTCCACAACCTGGAGGAGAGGCAGTGCAGAGTGTGACCACACCTCGTATCCTTTTAATGCAGTCCTTTTCCATCTCTGTGGTCCAGAGGGGTGCTTCAGCCTCACCTCTGGGTTCTAGGACTTCACAATGATCTCTTATCTACGGACAGTTGCTAGCTGGTCTTGTGAGGGAGACTGAAGTTGGGAACAAGCTATGTTACAATTTTGATGAGATCTCTCTCCTAAAATAATTTTTATTTCTTTTTCAAACGCTTTTTTTCCAGCAAGGGCATCTGGTTGTCTTTACTGATCCACACGAAGAATCTTTTAAGTTAATTGAAGTCATTCTTTGCTTTCTTCCAGGTGGCTGAAAAAAATCTCACCTTTGCCAATTCCCATTATTACTGGAGAATTAGACTTAAAATTAGTCCGAATTCAAGATAAGGCCATTAATCAAACAGGATCAGAAACTGGTTGTAGGGGACAGGGGTTATCAATCTTCCCAGAAATCATATATTGGTTTTATGAACAGAATATCATCTAAGTAATATAAGCAGTCAACTAAAAATCACATTAATCACTTTTGCTTTGTAAGAAATAATTTACTAGTTATTTGAAAACTTCTACTAAATATTAATGATGTCTTTAAATGAGAAACATTGAAAAACATGGAAGATGAGTAAGTCTCATCCTGAAATGATCGAGAGGCTAAGTGAAAACTAAGAAGTAATCACATACCAAATTATTGGGCCTTTCTGTTCTCGACTCCTACATTATCCCCTCAATTTCACTCCTTGTTCTCTCATCTACTCTCTGTAATGGGATTTCAGGAGAAATTAAACATGATTCTCTAAAAAATTAAGCCATATACATATTTCAAGGTATTAAATAGACAAAAAGACAATGTATGAGAACAGAGAGGAAAAGGTATGCGAGAGAAGAAATAATGGAAGACAGAAACTTGCCTGAAGAGACAAAATCCAAGAGTCTGATTTATAAGTTTCTTATCTGATCAAACTAATAGTCTTTCAGTGGACTGAGTGGTATAATTCTTCTTGCCTTCAGCAAACATGCTGATGCTCTTTCTTGCAACTCATTTATCACCAGAAAGAAGAACAAAATTGGTATCAGTGGGAGTGCTTCTGGCTGCAAGTAGCATCCCAAGTCAGCTAACTTAAACATCAAGCAAAATGCATCTTCCCCAAAAGCCAGGAGTCCTGAGACGAGACGGCTTTGATGCTTTCTCTCTGTCACCTTCAGCCAGTTAGGTTTGTCTTTGGCATCCACTCCACAATGGTTGCCACAGGATCGCCACAGTTCCTGGCATCATAAGAAGATATCATAATATCTAGTGTAGAAAAGAAACTGTTTTGTCCTATGTGATTAATTATAAAAAGTAAGAGATTCTTTACCTGAGGTCCCCAGCTTACTTCTCTCATGTCTCATTAGGAAGAAATGAATCAAGAGTTCACTCCCAATCCATTTACCAACAACATAAGTGAGATTTCCCTGATTGGAGGTTGACTAATGAGGTTTTCTCTTTGAGTAATGTACAAGATGGGTGAACAAACAGAATTCTGCTGGGCAGGGAGAAAAGCTGAATACCTGTTAAATAGGTTCCTAGAATCTAGACTAATATTTCTCAAACTTTAATTTTAGAATCACCTGTGGTCTTGTTAAAGTGCAGAATTGATTCAGAAGATCTAAGCTGAAGTATGAGATTCTGCTTTATTAACAAGCTCTCTGGTGATGCTGATGCTGCCGGTCCACGGACAATACTTTGGGTAGAGGATCTAGATGCTAAAGAACCAGATAAAAAGCAGTCTAGTGTGATGGAATCCAACCTTGGGTGTGTTGCCTACATTCTCTAGCCTCAGTGGGAGAGAGAGAGAAAGGTAGGAAGGAAGGAAGAAAGGAAGAGAGAGAGGGAGAGAAGTAGACCTGATAACGGGATCTCTGAAGCAGTGGGATTTCTGCTTACTTCTCTAATTTGTCAAGGTCAAATACTGACAAACTGAGAGAACAGGGTAGAAATAAACAAGATGGTGTTTAATAAGTACACTTGGGAAGAAAAAATAAATAAACTGTACCAATAAAAGCCTGGGAATGGTGACAAATGTGCATGTATGACAGAATAAATGTCCTCAGGGTCCCAGTGATAACAAGCTGTATTGAAATATTGGAGTGATGTTACACTTATAAAACTTACCCTGCCCATGGGATGCCTAACAATGCATATATTACATTCTAGGCTGCAGAGTTTTGAAGGAGAAAGATTTTAGCCCCTACATGACACCTAGAAAGACACTAGCAGATTTAGGGACAAGTCATGAGGAAAAGGTGAAGGAAGAGAACTCTTCCTCCTGAAAAGACTAAAAGAAACGCCTAACCCAAGTTCAAAGCTGGATATGTCTGTCCTGGATGGGGACAACTGACTGTTTCTCATCTTGACATATCAGATAGGAAAAGTGAGCAGGATTCAGTAGCAAGAATGAGGGTGTAAAAAGACCCTGGCCGGAGCCTTGAGAACCGTCTAGCTTTTGAGTAACCCCATGTCTTTGGACACTTTGCTTAACTTCTCCAAATCTCAAGTTCCTTGTTGTAACATGAAACAAACAACACCTTCCTTTCAGAGCTTAGTTAATGTTAGAAACAATATAGGAAATGTGTCTGGCCAGAGTAGGCACTTAATAAATGGGAACAGATATTATCATGGTAATTTGTGATAAAAAGGTTTAAGTTAGATGGAGGTTCCTATGCGGCACACAACAGGAATCCTCCATGTGCTTCTGAAATAACAGTCTAGTGGCCAATGCACGCTTGAAACATAGACATCGCATGGAGGTCCATTACTTTCCCTGCCTCTCCCCGACTCCATAATACAGTGATATGGAAATGTGTTATTAACTCTTGGGGGAGGGAGCAGTGTTCTGTGAACACTGATCAGTTCCCTTACCCCAGGCTGCTCCAATCCAACCAACTCTTCTTCTCCAAATTCCCTCTAAACAAATGAGAGTGTTTGGCTTTTTTCACAATACAGCGTATACTATTTAGCATCCATGTTACTTCATGGATCTTCATTAGGCATAACCTTGAACCAAGTTAAACATGATGATTATTCCAAAACACTTTCCCTTCAGAAGTCCTCACCTCGGAACTTGCTTTATGCGTGCCCCAGTGATCTGCAATTTTTTTCCTAAATGTAATATGGTTGCCTCCTGTGCCCTGTTTTCTCTTGGAATCTTGACTTTACATTTCCGTGCACTTGCAGAGTTTTCAAAAGAAAGTAATATCTGTGCTCAGATTGTGTTCTTTCCTTCAGTGATGATGAAGAGTTTAAGTATTTTTTTGCCTAAAACCTCCAATAAGTAGTTAGTGGAAGCTTCCTTCCTTAAAGGTAAGAGCTGTAAAAGACTTTAATACATATTTTCTTCTTTGTCGATAGTGGCTTACATCTGGGCCTTCCTGCAGAGTGCAGAAAACCTCTCAGTGGTCCCTGGAGACACACATGAACGGAAAGGTCATGGCATTCTGAACCCTCCTTGCTGCCATCTTTACAGTTACCCATATGACCTTCGGAGAAGCATCTTGGAGAAACACCTGGGATTCACAAGAAAGCTGGGTTGCAGAGCCTGGCTTTTCTCTGCAGACACCACGACGGCTAAAATGGACGTTCCCAGCCATCCCCAGGCTGGGAAGTGAGGGCTTCAGCTTGATTTCAAAGAATACACATTTCAGGACCAAAGTGCCATTCACTGTCCAATTATCATACATCAATTAACAATGCAAACCAATCTCTAAAAACACAACACACAGTGGCATTTTTCAAATTCAATGACATGGACAAGGTAGTGAGAAACTGATCAATAAAAGTAAAGCATAATAACATTCCTACTGGGAATGATTCATTTGCATTTCCTGAGAATATCCTTATACAGGAGTGGTTTTGAAATAACTCTGCCTACAAGCAACAATTAATAACAATGATGAGATTAATGAAGATGACTAGGACACACACAGCACCGTCTACTGAGCACTTACTATATGTGAAACCCTGTGCTAAGAGCTTTATAGGTATTATCTCATTTAATCTCACATAATCCAGTGCAAAAATCCTGACAAATTCTAGGCTGAGGGTTGACATTAGGATAATATATTTTTCTTCATACTTGAATCTAGGACACCATACATCAGCCTTAAGCACAAGGACTTCACATTTCATCTTTGAAGGCACCACATCAGTCTGGCATAGAAGAGACTCCACAAGAATTTGTTGGATGAATGAGGCAAGGTTGGCAAGATTTCAAAGTCCAGAAATCTGAATTATTTTTGTGAAGCTAATGGAGTTTGATAAAACATTTCAGTGTTACTACATTAGTAAACATGATTACAGATCTTCCTTGACTTATGATGGGGTTACCTCCTGATAAACCCATGGTAAGTTGAAACTACTGTAAATTGAAAAGTGCATTTAGCCTACACCTAACCCACCAAATATCACAGCTTAGCCCAGCCTAACAGAGACTTACATTTGCCTACAGTTGGGCAAAATCATCTAATACAAAGCCTGTTTTATAATAAAGTGTTGAATATCTCGTGTCATTATTGAGCACTGTACTGAAAATGAAGACCAGAATAGTTGTCTGGATCCAGAATGGTTCTAAGTGTGTGGGTTGTTCACCCTCGAGATTGCCTGGCTGACTGGGAGCTGTGGCTCGTGGCCTCGCATCCCAGGAGAGGATCATTCTGTGTGTCGCTAGCCTGGGAAAAGATCAAAATAGTTTCTATTGGTGCATATAGCTTTCACACATAAAGTCAAAAATCGTATGTTAGACCATCATCACTCAGGGACCATCTGTAGTAACTTATTCCTAAATTGTTTATAATGAGGATTTTACTTTAATAATCAGCAAATAATCAAAATTTATAAAAATTTCAGTTCACAGTGAGACTTTTTTTTCTGGGATTATCTGGTTAGTGTTCATCTTTTTCAGGATAGAATGAGTCCAACGAAGCCATGAACTATGTCTGTTTTGCTCATCACTTTGTCTCAGCACGTAGGAGAGTACCCAACACACAGGAGGTGTTCAGTACTGAATGTGTGAATGGATGGGTGGATGAGCAAAGCCCACTCACTCCTGCTTGAGTCAAGACTTCAGAGAAGCAGGAGGAAGAGTCAGAATGCACGGGTTCTTCATGTCAAAGGACATGAATTAATGGTCCCATTGTTAACACACTCCTTGCACCAGTTCAACATGAATGGGGTAGAGAGACAGAAGTGAAGTGAGAAGCAGAAAGGGCCCAACAACCACACTGCACCTAGAGCAGGGATTGGGGAATGTGTCCCTGGGTGTCAAAGACAGTGTGGCCCCAGTGCAGCCGAGCATCAAGCTACTGGAGTCTAGTCAAGATGGGTTCAAAAGGCAGCCTCAGTCAGAATGGATTCTTTCATCCAGAAAATGAAACTTTTACTTGCAACTGGGTTCTCAGGCTACAACAAACACATCCTGATAGCTGTGTTCCAGCCTTACCTCTGTTTCCAGACAAAAATACAGCAGTGACTCTTTCTTGTTTTTCCGTGTCCACCTCAATTCCTGAGATGATAACCTCCTTTCCTCACGTCTCCTGCTTCTTACCAGTCATGAGACAAGGCTGCTTGACTAAGTCCCTAGCTCACTTCACCCATAATAGAAGGGCAAAGACCATGCAGTCATCATTATAACAATAGCTGCTGTTTACTTAGTGCTTATGTGTAATAACCACTGTGGTAAGTGCTCGACATTCACTATCTTCCGTCCTTACAATGTGGCCAGGTAGATATTAGTCTTCCCACTTCAAAGATAAAGAAACCAAAGCTCAGAGTAATTACATGAACTGTTCACTGTTGTAGCTATTAGAACAGTGGGGAAGGCAGAACTGGAGCACACTCTATTGTCAGATGACTCCAAGACCTGAATTCTCCCACTATCCCCTATACACCGTGTTCCTGCAAACACAGTACCTGATTGTCAGAGCCGACAACTGTATCCAGATGTACAAAGTGACAGTGGAAGTCAATCCCTCCGCTAACCATACCGCCCCTTCCATCTCTAGGCCTTCTGAGAAACTGCCTTTTCCTCACTCTGAGGTCTTTTATGCCTAGTCAGCCTTCTCTTAGAAAGCCGTAATCTCACCTTCCTTGTTGACTTCCATTTGCTTTGCAATTCACTGTAGAGAAAGTGTCAGTTTGGGTAGGAAAGTTTAAATTTTTAGATCTCAGGAAATAGTGAATTTCCTTCCAAAGTCAAGGCAACAGCATGGATAACTGTAAAACACTTCCCAGCAGAAGTGCCACGACAAGCCCAGGCTAACTAGGAGAAGGAGTGCTGGGCAAACACAGTCCACATAACATGTACTTTACCTGGAAGTATCTCCTACATGTTATTTCACTCCCCACATTGGAAAAGGTAATTGACCTATGGTCTCGAAATGAACAACGCCTCCTTCCCAATGTGTGTACTGAGTTCAGATAGTAACTGTTCACTGTGCCCTCAGGACCATGAGTCCCCACCATTCACAGAGTAAGTGCAAATGATACACACGCACGGTGCTGAGAAGGAACCAACAACGCCTCTTACCAGTGATCCTGGCATCAGACCCCTTTCCAACTATGCTAAATGCTTCACAAATTGACTATTGTAAACATTAAAGAAGACTTCTGAGAACCAGTTTACTTGTAATTGACTTACGGCAGAGGAATGTTGACTCCATAAATGAAAATAATTTCCTCTACGTACAGCTATCGAATGACTTCCAAAGAAATAGCCTCTTATAAAATACAAGTCCAACTATAAGTTGACTAGACAAGTCTAATATTTCTGTCTGACATTCACCAGGGGATGGGAGGGGAGAACTTTGGGAAACTTTCCAATATTTTTGTGAAAAAATGTTTTAATGAATACAAAGAATCATGAAACACTAATACATTGGGACAGCAATAAAGCCTCAGAATAGAAGTTTATTTTAAATCCAGTTTTATACATCCATAGACAATTTTGAAGTTTCCCTTTTTAGCACATAATTAATTTCCTAATTAACTAATTGGAAATTTTAGGAGGCTTAAAGACTGCAAAGTTTAAATACATAACTGTTTAATGGTTACTGCTACTGAAAAAATGGTGTTAATAAGGGTTGAGTTATTCAAACATGTTTTTCATTTTTCCCTAAGAATATAATTCTGTGTTAGGCAGGGCTTTACCACAAATGTGAGGGGTGGGCAGAGGGAACAAATCCCAAGCCTCTAATTTGAAAATCTAGCATTTCATAGATGGAAGTGTAGTATTTCCACATAACTGAACCTCTGTTAATAGGAGCCTGTTTATGAACCACAGCTGACTACACGGGGTCTTGAAGGCAAAGGCAGGTTGTGTCCTGGAACTGCTCGTGGACGGGCTGAGCTGTGGCCGCCCCAAGGGTGCATGGGAGAGGTTAGGACAGAAGGAGCATCCTTCTCGGCAGAGATTTATGGCTCACCTAACTTCCACTCCGTTCACTCATTCATTCACTCATCAAAGTAATCATTCTCCCAACAAATATTTCTGGAGCCCATACTACATGCCAGGGAAAGAGCTAGGCACTGCATATGTATTATTCACTAATTCAACACCCAACACATTTCTCTTGAGTTCCTACAATGCACTAGTGATGTTTTAGAAACTGGTAAATAGGGTAGACATGGCTTTTGCCCTCATGAAACTTCTCTGGGTGTTTTTTGGTGTTTTATTTTTTTTGGGGGGGGAGTCATCAGAGGTCCAGAGTTTGTGGAACCTGAGGTTTATGTAGTTTGGGAGGCCTATTTCCCCAAAAGAATACACGTTTACAAAAACTGGCCTGTGCCCATGTGGTGACTGAAGCTGAAGTTTTATTAGCTTCGTGGGAAATGTGGGCTCTGCCTGCTGGTGTCTCCTGTTTCATAGTCTGTGTCTGTGTCCCCCAATCACGTAGGTCTCCAGCCATTGGAAGTTTAGTTCTCTGGGGACTCAGAAGTATTTAAGTTTTCCAGAGTCTTTTAATAAATGCAAATTCTCTTAAATGAGATCACAGCTTAAGGTGTTATTATCCCACAGGGGAGGCCAGTAGGTGCCAAGTAAACACTGAATTAATTAATTAATTACAGGGGTAAGCAGAACCCTTGTTAGCAAGGCGGGGAGTGGAAAAGTGAAGGGCAAAAGAGCTTCAGGAGTTTCAGGGACACCCTCTGAAAACAACAGTCGTTGAGAAGGCAGGTGCATGCGAAGTATGGCACGTCTTCCTTACACGTCTCTTTAGGGTTTACCTGCCCAGGATCGGCAAAGCCGCATCACGGTCTTCAGTGTTACAGTGACAGCTGCTGCAGCAAGTCCTACAGGATGGAAAGGTGGCCCCAGAGCCTATGAACAAGTCTCCTCGGGGGACAATTTGCAGAACAGATCATTTTTCTGATTATCCAATCTTGACTATAACCTTATTCCAAAGATGTCCCTTTACAGCCAAACAATATTTATCATTAGCTAGCAGATTGCACCTTAAAATGTACTTCCTTGTCTACTTTTCAGTTAAAAACAGTACACGTATGTCAGCCAGCCACAGGCAGCTATGGGGAGATGGGTGGATGGGAAAGGAGGTGAGGGGAGTTGGCAGCTGAAGGATACATGAGCAGAAGGTCGGGATGGAACCAAGCAGAACCCTGTGGGGGCTCCCCAGTGCGAAGGTCCCTCTTTGTCCGCTGCCTCTTGTTTTCAGAAAAGCTGAAGTCTCCCAGGCCTCCCTGAGTCACCAAAGGGTGGGCTCAAGCATTTCGTGATTAGAACAACATGGATGCAGACTCGGTGTCTGATGCACATTCCTGGGTTGTGTTACAGACACTGTAACAGCCACCAGCGGGGAAACGTTAACTGAACGATGAGCAGACTGTGGCCATGACATAGGCTGCCCCATCCTGAGCAGGACTGAATCCAGGGCCAGCACAATTCCAGGAACCAGCATTAAGAGAATGGGATTAACATTCTTGCTCATAATGATCTATATCTTCGTGGGCATCAAAATAACTGTTGCTTGTTCTGCCCATATATGTAAGCAGGCAACTAAAACTGTCAGCAAAGAGATGCTTCAAACCCATGTTGATATCTTTCACTCTAAGACCTCAATGCCCCTTCTCAGCACGAAGCACTTACAGAAGATGGGCCTTTGTCCCTAATCCCACAGAAATGGGATGATATCTGACAGGCGGGAGACTCGTAAGCAGCTCTTTGCAGGAAGCCACCCTCAGCAGGAAGCCCCTTTTGCCTTGTCACCTTAGCAAAGCTAAACTGTAACTGACTTTTAAATCAGGTGCACCATGCTTTACTCATCTCCAGCCCCAGCACCCCTTTCAAATCTTTTGATCACACAACACCTTGCCTAACCTGTTGCTTCTCTTAGTAGATCAAAGAAGTAGAAATGAAGAATGAGTAATTAGAAGATGACCAGATCTCTCCCTTGGCTTCTCCAGTAATCTCATGGACAGACTTTGTTCTGTGCACAAGACAGCATCTAAAGAAAGCTCACGAGCAGCTGACAAGCCTGCACGCAGTGGGAGACGGCTATGAGTTTGATCCCCAATCTCAGCGTGCAACTGAGACTAGTTTTCTGTTTTCCTTTAAAACGTTCATGGCTGAGCAGAAACTTGGGAGTTGGTTTTTGGGGGACATGAGTCTGCCTTCTCCTCAGATTGCCAGAATTCTCATAAAAAGCAAGTTTCCTTTCTGCCAACACTTGCCTCTTGGATACTGATTTTCGAGTGGTGAGCACCCGGACCTGAGTTCAGTAACAGGAAGAGTATGAGACAGAGTCAAACCCCAAGGGAGAAGTTTATTCGAGGTCAGGAAGAGGAAGATAGTCTGAGCCATGCTGGCTTGGCTGGCCTGGCCGCACATGTGTAGTCAGAATGGCTGCATGAGGAGGAGTCACGGACATACTCCCTGGGAGGTCACAACACTGAAATCTTTATCTGTGTGCTGTGGAGAACTGCGAAAGTGGTGCTTCACAATCCAACAAAAACAACTTAAAGATACATAATCAGCTCTCACCTGGACCACATATTCTGTCAGAGGGTTTAGAAGTGGCTGTTGCTGACAATGTGGCCATCCATTCAGAAGGGACTGATGGCAATCTTGTGGTTCTGGAGTTTGAAGGGAGACAACTCAGAAGGCATTACTCTTCTGAGGAGACAATGAGCAGAAAGAAAAAGACTGATTCTATTACGGGCTGCTGCTTCCTGCTGCTCAAGGTCTAAAGAGAAGGCATGTTTTTCTGGGGAGTTCATGGGTAGTTCCAGCTGCTGTCTTGGCCGTGACCTTGAAGGAAGCATGGCCACTCATTCATTTACTTGTTCAATAGCTAATTCATTCATTTATTCATAACTCTTAAGAATCCTAGATTCTCATAGTCTGGTCACTGTACTCATGCAAAGAAACATAGTTCCAATAGGAAGGAAGGAAGGAAGGAAAGAGAAAGGGGGAAAAGGAATTCCAATTTATTATTAAATACAATTTTAATTTGGAAGGACTCTAATTTGTAAAAGGTGTTTCTTAAAAGATATCGCCAACATCTGAAGTCTCAACAATCATCCTGTATACCGTTTCCTCTTTTTCCTACTGTAGTTTTCTGAAATCCTGCACTGCTCTTGGATACCACCTTTTCTTTTTTCTTTTTTCTTTTTTAAATCTATTATTGTATTTTTTTTTGAGGGGAGAAGGTAATTAAGTTTATTTATTTTTTTAGAGGAGGTGCTGGGGATTGAACCCAGGGCCTTGTGCATGCTAAGCATGCGCTCTATCGCTTGAGCTATACCCTCCCCCTGGATACCACCTTTTCGAACAAAACAAATACTAAACTCTCCCTTGTCTCTCTCTCTCCTCAGATCACAGCGTCTCCCTGTCTCTTTCTCTCTCCTCTCTCGCTCACTTCCCACACTCACCTCTCACCTCCTAGTGTTTGTTTGTTCTGCCCAGTCTCAAAACCCAAAGGAGAAAAGCCTAGTAACCTGTTGATGGGAGGGGGTGGGCAGAGTGAGAGGACAGTGGCCTCCCCTGAGGGTTAGGTCAGAGGCAGGATGCTCATGAGGGAATGTCTAACGCCTTCCCATATTCACTACATATACTGGATGAAAAATTTTGAGATCCTATTTTGTGTTGGGCATCATTCCGGCCTCTGAGGACATGAAGTTGGCCAAAGCACGGTCCCTGCCCTCCAGAAATTGAACAGTCTGGTGCAGGGGGCAAAGAAGCAAAGTCTGTGATAAGCTGTCTTCCAGATTCGAGCCCAGGGTTCTAGGGGACCAGGAGGCATGGGGAGGGTTTTTGAGGAGAGGTACCCTGTGAACCACAGTCATTAGGAGTCAGCCAGGTAGGGGTGGGGATGCAGAGGGGAGAGGAGCAGAGGGACAGTTCTGTGGGCAGTCTTGTGAGGGACACTGAAGGGCAGAGAGATTTCCACTATGGCCCTTGCATGGCCCTGTCCCCACAACTATTCCTTCCTTGTCACTGCCTCTAGCATATGGCTTTAGCTCCTAGCTATTTCTTTCCCTCCTCCCGATAAAATCCAAATTGTTCAAACAATGGCTGTTAACCCCCGAGAACAATTTCCCTCTCCCTGCTAAAGCCTGTAAACACTCTACCTTCCTTCTGCAGTTAGAACCCCTACCCAGCCTCCTCATGCCCTGCTGTCCTGGAACAAAACAGAGGCTCGTGCTAACGGTGCTCTTGCTACTCATTGATTTTTCTCCACAGAGACCAGCATGGAGGTGGGAACAGGTACCCCATTTGGGTAACTGCCAGTAGTTCTGTGCATGTGAGCCAAAAAGCTGAGGTAGGGACCAGAGTGATGGGAGACAGGATCTCTGAGGTCACCGAGAGGCAGTTGGATTATGGGCAGCCCTGAAAACTAGCTTCAGGATTTGGGACTTGGTATTGAGAACCATGGATCCATCAAAGGGGTCCACTGGAGAGCCATTAAAATAGGAAGCAAGTGGCATGGAATTGAGACACAGAACTTTCATGGTTCTTAGAATGGGTTGGAGAGGAAGGGAGATACAGCATTGGGCACATGTAGGAGCAGGCTGCGGCTCTCCAGGGGAGAGAAGAAGGTATCTTGCCACTGCCTTTGACCACCTGGTTGGTGAGGATGCCATTGGAAGCTCTGCTTGTGGCTGCTTTGCAGGAGTCCCAACCTCTCTCCTTTCACTTTATCATCTTTATTTGCCTGATCACACGGGAGAGGCTCTTTTACTCATCAGCACAATGTCTGGCACATGGTAAGTATTCAGTGAAAGTTCATTGCCTTGAATTGAAATCTTCTGGAAGCTATCAAGACCTCAGATTTATTTAGGAGAAGGGCAGTATGAAAATATATTATTCTCAAAACCTGAAGAAAACACATCTTTTCCTTTCTTCTTGGTGTGATAAAGAAACATTACAACAGCAACAAAACTTTTCAAAGTAATATTTAGTGTGTCTGTTATATTTTGTAATCCCAGCTTATGAATTTCTCTTTTTTTCTTTTAGTTCATTAAGAGATGTTTTTTTAAAAAAAATACCCACATTTTCCAATTCTGCCACCATCTGGGCAAACAATGTAAACATTTACAAGCAAAGTCTTAAGGTGAAGAGGGAGGTTCTGCAGTATTTTGAAACCTGATAGTGTTGCTTTTCACAACTGCCTGTGGTTTCCTCCATTGTGCTTCCTCACAGAGCCTTTGGACAAGCACATGATACACTCAGGGCATGTTAGCAGGTGCTAAAACACTTTATTAGCTGACTTATTAAGCTACTGAGGCTCATTCTTTGAAAAATGGAGAGCAAAATCCAGACACAACAGAAGTTAGAGAAATCAGCAATCAGCATTTGGAACAATGATAGCTAGAATTTTTTTTCTCTTTGTTAACATACCAACCTAATTCAAAACAGACCAATGTCTGTGCAAAAGCTTATAGCCCTTTTTTTTTTCTCTCTTTCCAGTGAGAGAAGTTTCAGGAAAAGTAGAAGGGAAAGAAAGAGAAAGAGAAAAAGAAAGAAAGAAAGAGAGAGAGAGAAAGAAAGAAAGGAGGAAGGAAGGAAGAGAGAAAGAAAGAAAGAAAGAGAAAGAAAGAAAGAAAGAAAGAAAGAAAGAAAGAAAGAAAGAAAGAAAGAAAGAAAGAAAGAAAGAAAGAGAAAGAAAGAAAAAAGAAGGAAAGAGAAGGAGAGAAAGGAAGGAAGGAAGGAGGAAAGAAAGAAAGAAAGAAGAAGAGGAAGGAAGGAGGGAAGGAAGGAGGGAGGGTGGGAAGGAAGGAGGAAGAAAGGAAGAAAAAGGAGTACAGTGCCATTGGTACATTTACAGGAAATACAAATTTAACAGGAACCAGATAGTAATTTGTCCCTCTTTAGATTTGCTGTTAAGAAGCCACTTTATGCGTACATACGGCTAAAATTATATATATAAAAAAAAAACTGTCGCATGATAACACACTTATCTAAACATATTGGTTAAAGAAACTGCCAAGAAAGGTCAGCTTATTGTTTAGCTGGAGTGGGATGGGTCAGTAAGGGGCTGGAAATGAGGGGCCCAGGGAAGATATCCCCAGATTTCCTCCCTAGATGGCTGGAAGTTGGCATCTGTTCATTTACCTTCTCTGGGTCCCATTCTGAGATACAAACAGTCCTGTAAAACTGAATGGAAGTTAAGTCGCTCCCAACTGAGTGTGAATGTGCTTTTAATACGTCCTCTGTAGGACAGGAGACTAAAGCATAATGAGAAAACTGGGGCCAGGGAAACGGAGGAGAGCTTACAGGGTGATCAGGGAGCCATGGCTTACCCCTTCTTCCTTGCAATTCCGCAGCCAAAGAAACTAGACGAACTATGTTTACTTGACAGTTTCCCCAGGTTCTGCTGTGTTGCTGAAGAACAACAGCCCAACCCGACTGTTAACTCACATAGTGATTTTCATGTACAACATTCAGAGTAAAGCGTGTTAACAATGAGGAGGAACCCAGCTCACTGGCCGTTAGAATCCCACCAGGTCACAGATCATCAAGCATCTGATTAAAAACAGTCCACAGTCTGGCTCTTCCTAAAATGAAAGTTTTATTTAGAATTTCCTCTCATTACAAGAGCCACCTTCTGTTAGTATTCACAAAGCAAAAAGGAACTAGCAGAGGAAGCAGGAAGAGGAAGACACAGAAATGTTGTCAGCCAAGTTGGCCCAAACTTGATTTTCTTGCGCAAAGGTGGACTCTAAGAGGACTGTTCATTTTGTGGAAGCCAAATCGATTGCCTTTAAGTCTCTGCCATTTAAAAAGTCATGATGGGCAGTTCACACTGCTCATTAATACTGAAGCAATTGTGGATCAGTATTCTGGATTTCAACACCTCATTAAAGCTGAGTGGCTAGATTTGCATACAGTAAACAATAGAAGTGACTTGCATCCTTAGTCTCACAGGCATAATCAGCTTCACCATACAAAATCATTAAAACTTACATGCTAATTATAGCTAATTGTTTCCATGTAAATAGAAACCATTTGATTCAGAATACAGACGTTCTTCCAAAAGTGTTAAGTCCTGCTGTTCATCTCAAAAGATCCAAGATGCTTAAGTCACCTTAAAAGCAAAAAAAAATTGTTCAGGAAAGATTTTGGTTTTTTTTTTAATCCGAGATACAAAAAAATCTGGGTTTCTTTACTGAAAGGATTCAGATCCTCAGTCAAAGCAAGCCAATTAGTTTGAACCTGTGTATTAATTGTACTTGTTGGCAGATGTGAAATTGCCCAATTAGAAATGAATAAAATAAGCTCTCACACAATTTTTTGGTTAAATAAATATATATAATAGATTAAATCCTTGAGTGGCCCTTTTGAAATTGTTCCCTAATTAATTCTAGAAGGCCACAGGGAGAGGGAAATATTGGACATGTTTTCACGTGGACAACCAAACTGGCCTTCTCCAAAATCAATGCCAAATACTATAAATCTGATGATTGATTGTCAACAGTCAAACAACAACAGCAAAAGGCTAAAATAAATGCTGTGTATAAGTGGATTGCTAGAGCAACACCTCATTTATTTTGTGGTTAGAGCTCTCCTGGTTTGATGCTGCTTCAGACAGAGCCTGGAAGTTTCTAACCACGGTAGCTCTAACCATATAGCAAGGCCAAGGGTTTGTGGTATGGTCATATTTTACTGCCTCCTTGGAAATAAACCTAAAAAAGATTGAATAACCGCAGGGCCCATAGTTCATTACCCACTGGGAAAGCTCACCTAGTAAAAGAGATTTTAAATTAATAAACATTTCTGGATGTGACTTGCTTTGTAAAAGGAAAATTAACATTAGAGAGAAACATGAAGCTAAGTAAACAATATATTTTTTAACAGCAGAAATGGTTTGGACAGAAAAGTGTTTCAGGAGAGATTCCGTTCTGTTTTGCTCCATCCTGTTCCTTTCTCTTCCCTGCCCGCAACCTAGGAAGGAAAACGCTAGCTGCTGCATCTCTCAGGTGCATCTTGCTCAACCAGTAATTTTCATTTGCAGCATTCAGAGTATAATGTGATATAGATGGTGATGGTTCTCAGATTATATTTCATGTCTAGATGAAGAGAGGAAATGAAAGGAAAAGATAAAAACGAAAAAGAGAGAGAAAAAGTCCATGGAACTGTGGACAAAGAAAGTCGACTGCCATTTCAGTAAACAAAGGATTTTGAGGTCACCAAGCCACCAGCCTTTGCAACCACTCCCAATGGTGAACCCTGAGGGGATTCAGGACGGGGAAAATAGGACACTAACCCTAAATAGTTAAGGTGCATATCAAAGGAATTATTTGAAGGAGTCCAGACTCTTGCATCTTCCCACACACAGAAAAGCACTAAATTCATTAACTTGCTATGTCTGGTTTTCTTTAATTATCAGTAATCTTTTGCTGTTCTGACTACCTATTTTTGTTTGTTTGTTTTTTTGTTTTGCAAAAGTTCCTATGTATCCTGGCTTCTCCCTTACCTCTTTGGAACAGTCCCTCAGAGCTAGCTGAGAAGCTGCATCCCAAGCTTAAGTTCTTGGTAAGTCCACCGAGTAAAATATAGTTCTCAACTTTTAGGTTGTGCATTTTTTTTTCGTTCAATAGAGTAAAGAAGGGGAATTTCAGAGGCATGGCTGGTAACTAGCGGCTCGGCTCAGTTTCGTTCCTGGATGGGTCTTGACCTCCGTCTTCGCTGTCTTTTGCTTTCATTGTCTTTGGCATTTCCTTCCAAAAGAGCTTCACGTCTCTAACATATACATTTATGGCTTTAAAAACAACTAATTTATAACTCCTAGCCAGTACACAGATGATTTGATTTTCTGACTTTTTTAAAAAGCACCTCCACAACAAACACAATAAAGTATCAAGTAGATCTCTCGTATACATTTGCCATTAGTCATAGTGATTCAGCTGTTACACAACTAAATATGAAACTGCTCAAGAAATGTTACTAGGAACTCACCCACTTCTCCCCTCCTTCTACCTATCACTGCCCCGCAAGCCCCAGAAAGACTCTGATTATTGAAAGTTTTTCATCTTTTATAGAAGGCTTACCCAGGGGTTTTCTCTCCTGCACTTTCCTTGACTTGGAATCCACTTGATTCCACTCGTCCAGGTTCCATCATGCCTGAATTTTTTTACTTAAAAAAATACACAGTACTTATAAAATAAGGCAAAAAGATGTGCAGCACAATGTCATAGAGGGACAAAGACTCACTCACGAAAGATCTAGGGGGATAAGTTTTGTTCAGCTCACTGATTTACTATTTAAAAAAAAAAATTCGAAACATAGTGAGGTTACATACTAATTTGTAGATTTTTATTCAGGAGAGACATAATTCGTATCTGGGAAAAACGATCATTCTAAAAATTATTCTTTATTGCCCTGAAGGAAATTAACTAGTTTTGTATCTTACCTGGCAATCTTATCTTAATATTCCTTTATTAAGCTGCTTGTGTAGGTCTAGATCCTCAAATGCTCTTTGAATTGGTTCTGTCATCTTGCTGCTTCTCTCGTTAATAAATGAGTGGAACACGATCTTTGGCACTTTTATATTTGTGGGAAAACCATGGTTTTAACATTTGGAATGTTATACTTTGACAGAATCAATTTTATTTGCATACTTCTATTACTTATCATGTTGTTTAATTAACTGGCTTTACTTCTCAGTTATACAGTTGGCCCTCCATATCCAAGGGTTCTGCACCTGCAGGTTCAACCAACTGCGGATCAAAAATATTCAGGAAAAAAATTACGGAAAGTTCCAAGAAACAAAACTTGAATTTGACATCTGCAGGTAAGTATGTTTACATTGCATTAATGACTACTTACAAAGCATTTACATTATATTAGGCATTATAAGTCACCTGGGTACGATTTAAAGAATATGGGAGGATGTGTGTAGGTTACGTGCCATTTTACATAAGTGACATGAGCATCAGTGGATTCTGTTATCTGTGGGGAGCCCTGAAACCAATCCTCCTTGAGATACCAAGGAGCAACATACTTTGAAATTTTCAGAACCCAAGCCATTTATTTCTATATCTGCAGCACCCAGTATGGGTTCCTGGCACTTAACAGGTGCTCAACAAATGCTGTTTGTCTGTTGTTGAATTCAGTTTCATGACTACACTTAGAAGTCACTGGAGCACAGTCACCTACATTTGGCCCCAGAGGCTTATATTCGTCTGTCTTTAGTTTGGCATCTGTGTACTAAACAGGCTTTACTTTGATTCATGTTACGTAATGTAGAATGAAACATAACCGGTCTCATCTGGTGTTTCATTTATATGTTCATCCTAAGAAGGGTTCAGATGTGCATTGCAGGCAGGGTTTCTTTCATCCCCAATATTTTTTTAAAAAGGTATCTATATCTATATATTTATGTAACTATACATTTACATATGTATGAAAGTATCTATATTCCGGTCAAGAGTAGGAAAATTAACTAAAAGAGAGGAAAGAGGCCTTGCCACCTACAGTATGGTTTTCCCAAAGCCTCCTTACATAAAAGCTGTTAATTTAATAATAAAACTTGAACTTGCTTTTTAGTGTAAAAAGCAAGATTTGTTCCCTCCACCCCACCTGCCCTGGGACAGATGCCAGCCAGTGATAGTACTGAATATGTGACTGAAGAAAAGAAAAAAAGAAAAGAAAAACAGACATTGACAGCAGTAACCAAAATCGGCTTTAAATATTGTTAGGGAATTTCTTTCATTTCAAAATAAATCCAAGTCTATGATACTCATGTCGCATCACTAAAAATTCCATAGTTAATGAGACTTCAAAACCCTTGTTTGATCAGTTTTTCACATCCACTTGCCATACATAATTCTTAGAAAGGATTTCTGTTGGCCAGAACATGTTATTGTATTTTTCAATTGGTTTAGGTTACTATAAACAACTAGAAGTTTTAAGCAGTGAATCAAACTCAATTTTTCCCAATTTGCTACTACACAATTAAGACCTTTAATCTTTTTTATTATTCTCCAATCATTGGACTGCAGATGTAAAACAATACACGTTTTATTTTAGATATTACTCATACATGTCAGACTTAATAACTTTATCTTCCAGCCTTCTGCTCCAAACCCCAATGTCTCAGACCATTTACTTCAGTAATGAAGCTCAAATACTCTAGAAGAACTCTTCAAACACTATGGATAAAATCATCACACATTCTAATGTTCATGGTTATTTAAAAAAATGTTGCATCCAAATAGAATTACTTGATACATTTTTAAATTCAAAAGAGAAGGATATTAAGAGCTTTGAAAAACTCAGTATAATAATGCAAATAAAACATTAATAAAAGGGAAGAAAACAATAACAAGTGTTACTTTGAGGAATTAAAAGGCTCTTTAATTCACTTTACTAAAACTTACCAATCCATCATTCACAATATAGTAATGGATAGCTAGTGGGCACTCAGCTAGTCAACAGTGTCGGTTACCAGACATTAGGAAGTCATTCCATCCAGGAATTAAGCAAGAAAAGAAGTGGTTCTTGCCTAAGCACAAAGCACACGTGCACAAGTCAGTTTCTCGGGCTCCCATTTAGCGTTTATTGACTGTCAACTCAGAATTCTTGTTGCCACGTTTCCCATTTCACAGCACACGGAAACCCCAAGGCATACAGGCAAGAGACAGAGCAAACCAATGTGCTCTCTTGTCCTTGTACTCTACAGGGTTGAAATCAAACATACTTGCTATTTTAATATTGGAACAAGGCAAAAATAACTTAGCTGCTTACTGCAGGATATATATGTTGTCATAAAATATAAACCATAAACCAGCTGAAATAGCCTGTTTACTCATGCCAACAGCTTGATCACCAGGGCTTGCTTTAGACCTGCAACCTCACTGTGCCCACCAGTTCAAAGCTATTATGGCATTAAACTCTGCCAAGTCACCGCCACTTCCCTGCATTGTAAGATCCACCTTAAAATCACCCAGTTCATATCCGACACTACAAATATTCTCTCCTAATTTCCTCACTTTGAGTTACTACAAGGGCTATCAAGATGATGACCATTCATTCTATAACATGCTTAATAAACCCAGCTTTTCCTGATATCCAGATTTTTGGGTGGACTTCTGGACGACTGACTGTCCAAACAGATACACGGATGAGGAGGAGAAGTGGCAACCACTGTGACAGGAAACATCTCAAACTTTACAAACCAAGCACAGGGGCTTAAATATACATAACAGTCCAGGTCAATAACATTCCTCTTTATTTCAGTAAACTTTCATAATGTTCCCTTATTAGAATACAGAATAAAAATGAAGTTCATGATGATAAATGATGGCATCATTAATATAATTTTAAATCATCTTCAACATAATCTGTTTAAGAAGACAGGGAAATGTATAATATATTTTACAGAGAGTTCTACCAAAATTAAATAATGTTTTTAAAGTTTTGGCAAATATCCAAAGCTTTCTGGAAAACTAGGCTGTCCAGGTGATGTATTCTCAGGGGCTCCAGTTAGCTGAGGTCACACCATACTGTATGCAATCAATTACCAGCTTCTGAATTGCTAAGGAAAGCTGTGCCTTGGCCCTAAATGGCTCACAATTCAAGGAATTCATGTTTTACAAATGGCAAGTTAAGTCCACAGGCTTTTTAATCAGACAGAAAAGCATTTTATTTGCAGCTCTACAGTTTTCTAGACTTGCCACCCAAAGCAAATTAGTTAACTGCTCTGACCATCAATTTATTTGTCTGTTAAAAAAGAATAGAGACAAAGTTCTGGATCAAGATGGCAGAGTAGGAATATCCTGAGCTCACCTTCCTCTTTGGTATAGACATACCAAAACTACAACTATGTGAAAAACAGCTAGCTCTGAGGATAATCTGAGACCAGCAGAACATCTTTTCTACAACTGAGGATATAAAACAAAGGCCACAATGAGATGGGTAGGAAGGGCAGGCACCCAGTCTGGTCAGATCCCACACCCCGGAACAGCAACCCATGAGTGGGAGCAATATCCCCAAGCCCAGGGGTCCCCGCTGAGGAGTGAGGGGTCGTAGCCCCACCCTGGGCTCCCCAGCCTGGGGGACCTGCACCGGGAAGACAAGCTCCCATAACATCTGGTTTTAAAAACCAGCAGGGCTTACCTCCAGGAGGGACAGTGTGCTGTGGGAAACTGAGGATCTGCCCTTAAAGAGTTTGTGCAAAAACTTCCTCCCTCCAAGTCCCAGCACAGAGACAGCAGCTTGAAAAATGAAGAGATTCACAGACTAATTTTAGGGCATGTGCAAGAGGCAGTTATACTGTGGAATTTTCTCCAAGGAAAGAAGTGCTAGCAGGTGCCATTTTCTTAACTCTCCTTCCATGTAGCTGGCCTGGCACTGGTGGATTCCTCTTCTCTGGCAATGGTGAGTTTCTCTTCTGCATCAACTTAGCAGACACCATGTGCCCTGCCTCAGCATTTCCCTGAGGACACACCCCACACAACTCACTCTGCCCAGCTGGTCCCTCCTGAGTGGCTCCTGCCCCACTCCACTCAGTGGATGGTCCTGGCTGGCACTGGCACTCCTCTAAGGCAGCCCTCATTCCAGGGGGCCAGCCCCGCACATCAGCACACCCACAGCAGTCATAGTCACAGCTCTTGGTCAGTTTGGCTGGGGAATATTCCTGCCCATCAGGGCACCTGCAGCAATCATGACCCAAACACAACAGGAAGGTGCATACAGCCCACACAGGGGGCACCTGTGAAGCACCTGGCTCTGGTGGTGACCAGGGGGGATCATGCCACTTGGCCTCAGAGGACACTCTCTACATAGGGCCACAATTTCAAGACCAAGAGATGTAGCTGATATACCTAATAAATAAAAAAAAAACAAACACAGAGAATTAAGCAAAAAGAGGAAACAAAGAGATACCTGCTAATAAGAATAAGACAAAACCCCAAATAAAGAATTAAATAAAATGGAGACAAGCAATTTACAAAAAAAAAGTGTTCAAAATAATACTTTTAAAGATGCTTGCTGAACTCTTGAGAAGAATAAATGAACTCAGTGAGAACTTCAAGAAAGAGACAGAAAATATAAAAAAGAACAAATCTGAAGTGAAGAATGAAATAATTAAAATGGAAACTATACTAGAGAAAATCCACAGTAGATTAGAGGATGCAGGATGCAGGATAATGGATCAGCAACCTGGAAAACAGAGTAGTGGAAATCACTCAACCAGAACAGCAAAAATAAAAAGAATTTATAAGGACCTCTGAGACAACATCAGGCTACTAACATGCACATTATAGGGGTTCCAGAAGAAGAGAGAGAAAGGAAAAGAAAACTTATTTGAAGAAACAATTGCTGAATACTTCCCTAATCTGGTGAAAGAAACAGACATCCAAGTCTAGGAAACACAGCGTTCCACGCAAGATGAATCCAAAGAGACCCACACCAAGACATACTATAATTAAAATATCAAAAAATTAAAGAGAGAATCTTAAAAGCAGCAAAAGAAAAACAACTAGTCACATACAAGTGAACCCCTATAAAGACTATCTGCTGATTTTTTAGCAGGTATATTATATGCCAGAAGGCACTACATTAAACTAAAAAGTTCCTGCACAACAAAGGGAATGATTAACAAAACAAAAGGGAATTCACTGAATGGGAGAAGGTATATGCAAATGTTATATCTGATGAAGGGTTACTGTCCAAAACATATAAAGAACATATACAATTTAACATCCAAAAAAAAAAGTGATTAAAAAATGGGCAGAGGTCCTGAACCTGAATAGACATTTTTCCAAAGAAGACATATAGATGGCCAACAGATACATAAAAAGATGTTCAATATCGTTAATCATCAGGAAAATGCAAATCAAAACCAAAATGAGGTACCATCTTACATCTGTCAGAATAGTTATCATTAAAATGACAACACGTAACAACTGTTGGTGAGGATGTGGAAAAAGGGAACCCTGTGCGCCATTGGTGGGAGTGTATATTGGTATAGCCACCATACAAAACATTATAGAGGTTCCTCAAAAAAATTAAAAATAGAACTACCATATGACTCAGCAATTCCACTTCTGGGTATTTATATAAAGAAAACAAAAACATTAATTTGAAAAGATAAATCCACCCCTCTGTTCACTGTAGCATTATTTATAATATCTAACATATGGAAGCAACCTAAGTGTTCATTGATACATAAATGAGTAAAGAAGATACTACACATGATGGAATACTACTCAGCCATGAAAAATAATGCTATCTTGCCATTTTTGACAACATGGATGGATCTAAGTAAAATAAGTCAGAAAGACATATACTGTGTGATTTCACTTATATGAGGGATCTAAAAAACAAAACAAATGAACAAACATAACAAACTAAAACAGACTCATAGATACAGAGAGCAAACTGGTGGTCACCAGAGGGGTGGCCAGTGGACGGCTGGGCTTTGGTGAAAGAGATTAAGAGATACAGACTTTCAGATGTAACGTAATTAAGTCATGGGATACAATGTTCCACATAGGGAAAATAGTCAATAATATTTTAAAAACTTTGTATGGTGACAGGTGGCTACTAGATTTAGGGTGCTTGATCAATTTATAATGTACCTAAATGCAGATGAACTATGCTGTGCACTCAAAGCTAGTATAATGCTGTATGTCAACAATACTTCAGTAAAAAATATCAACCTCATAGAGCTCCTGTGAGATTACAATGTTCTTAGCACCTTGTTAGATGAAGAAGTAATTTATCAGTGCATATATTAGCAGATATTATTATAGGTATTTGACATCTATGAACCCTTTTAAGTGCTATAATCATACTTGTGGTTAAAGCTATTAATTTCCCCGGTCTACAGATGAAAAGAATGAGGCTCAGAATATGAAATAATCTACTAAAGTATAAACTACTACATATAAAATAGATGAACAACAAGGTCCTACTGTATAGCACAGGAAACTATATCAATATCTTGCAATAAACCATACTGGAAAAGAATATGAAATATATATGTTTATATAGTGTGTATAGTATAGATATCTGAATCACTTTGCTGTACACCAGAAACTAACACAACACTACAAATGAACTATACGTCAATAAAAATTTAAAAAGAAAAAAATCCTTGCTGCCCTGACCCAGTTAGCAAGTGGAGAGCTGAGATTCAAATCTAGGTGGTTTGCTCCCTAGTCTTGAGTCCTCATCATGCTGCTAAGCAGCAAATGATAACAAAACTGAAGACAAGGTTTCAAGAAATCACGTTGCATTGAAATATCCACCAAATTATTAATGATTGCAGCTGACACGTCTTGATTTTTCTTTATGATAAAAAGTCCAGGAGATAGTTAATGGAATCTGTACTGTCTACCATTTTTTTTGAACTGAAGGAAAAAACCTAATCTTAATCAATTACCTCTTAATCTGGCAAAATCCCATTTCTTTGCTTCACAAGGCACAGAGGGAGAAACCATGTAACCAGGTTAAAAATGTACACTGAAGATTTCATTAATTCTCTTGTTTCCTTGCAAGTTGAAGAGACATGTTAAAATAAATGTTCCGCCATACTGGAACTAACTGGATGGGGGTATGATTGAAAAGAGAGCCCTGCCAAAGTCTTGTAAGGCATATCAAGAAAGATTTATCTGTGGATGATACAGGACAGAGTGATCGATAAAATTTGAGGATAAGATTAGCTTAGAGAATAAAATTGGGTAAAACAAACCTAAAATAAATGAAATCAGACCTTGATAAAACAAAGCAAAACAATCCAAACTAAGCTATAGTCTTTGCCTGGGTGACGGAGGAATTTGAGGTAAGTTGCTAGTGTTCACTGTCTTACAAAGGGTATGAAGTGATTCCTCGCACTGCAGTTAACCTTTTCATAATTTAGCTTTGCACATGGGGAAGTAATATATTGTCTTACAAATCTGAAATGGCTGCTGTAGAGCCAGGTTTCTTATTATAAATCAATAAATCCATCTTCTGGTCTACAGACCAGGGGTCAGGAAACTCTTACTATAAAAGATCAGATAGTAAATATCTTAGGCTTGTGGATCATATACTCTCAGCTCCAATGACTCAATTTTGATATCATAGTGCAAGGGCAGCACAAGACAAATCGTAAACCAATGGGCATGGCTGTTTTCCAAGAAAACTTTATGTATACAAATAGGCAATAGGCCAGACGTGACCCCTGCTATAGACGGTCAGGATCTTGTGTGTTAGTGTGGTAGGCAGAATGCTGGCCTCCCAAACACATCTGCGCCCAGCCCCCAGCACCTGTGAATATGCTACCTTACATGGTGAGAGGGCTCTGCTGTTGTGATTAAGTTAATGCTTTTGAGACAGGAGGATGATCCTAGATTGTTCCAGTGGGTCTGATGTCATCACAAAGGTCCTAAGGGGAAAAGAGGGAGGCAGGAAAGTCTGACAGAGAAAGAAAGTGATGATGTGATGATGTAGGCAAAAGTGAGTGACATGCCTTTTAGAACCTGGAAAAGGCAAAACATGGATTCTCCCCTCAAGCCCCCAGAAGGAGCACAGCCCTGGCAACACTTTGATTATAGCCTAGTGAGCCCTATTTTAGGCGTCAGAGCTCCAGCTCTGTAAGACAATAAACGTACGTGCTGAAAGCTGTTAGGTTTGTAACCATTTGTCACAGCAGCAGGAGGAAACTCAGACATTTGGGTTAGCATGGGTCTGACGAGGCCTCTTCAGACTTGGAATGTACTATGTCTGCTTGGTTAAGCTGGAGCTGTTTCTAGAATCCTTGCCCTATATTGTTCCCAAGTTAGATTTGAAAGGCAGACGTGAGAGCAGCCATTGCACTCGGAAGGTTGTAACAGATACATTTACACAACAGCACGAGGGGTGCGGGAGGTCCAGGTCACTCTCACTGTCCATCAGTGCCTGAGCCTGTTGGCCTGTCATTGTCCCCAAGTCAACCACAGATGCTTACTCGTGGTCCCACAGGAGTGACAGCCACATAGAAGCCCAGCCTCCCACTAGATTCTCACAAACCTCTTCATCATCCTATTGTGGTGGCTGGACACGCTTGGCTCATCAGAGAACTGGTTTGTGACCCCTCTGAGCCTCCAGCTTCCCACTGGGACCTTCATTTTCCCAGATCCTCCCACATGGTTTAAGTCTTAACTCCTATAATAAATTCATTACACCAAAACATATAATGGTTCTGACTCCGTGATCAATTCCTGCCTGATACTGAATACCTTAACAAAAGCAAAGGTTGGACCCACAGATCCAAAGAGCGTATGTGATGCCCCCGTCAAAGCAATACCATGCACGAGACAGGCCCCGGTGAGCAGCTGGCCTCTCCATGTGGCATCTTTCTCTTGTGACTCTGTGGCTACAGTGGCCTGTCCACAAGCTTACAGGCAAGAGACACTGGGAGGAGCAGGAACCAGGGGTCTGGTCCAGCCTCAGCTCTGCCAGCCATCCTGGGAAAGTCCCTTAAACCTTCTGGTGATGCTCTCCTGGCCCCCAGAATGAAGGAGGGGGTGGTGGGCTTCTCACAAGTATTTGGTGCTGTTCCCTGAGGAAAGATAAGACTTCCTGTTTCCCTGTCCTATTAAACCTAGGGACGCCATGTGACTTGTTCTAGTTAATGAAAAGTGAGGGTAAGTGCCATGACGAAATTTTAAGACCTGCCTTCTCTCTTTCGCTCCTGCTGCTATGACAGGCAACGAACATTCTAGGGAGGTCAGGTCCCAGAGGGCAGGTGATGTTTAAGTAGAGCTGCAGCCACCCAGGAGGGACATGCAGGCTGGGGTAAAATTCAGCGATTGAGGTTGTAAGCCACCGAAGCGTTGGGAGTCACTTCACCACGACACAGGAAATACTGACTGACACAGGACCGAACAAGAGGATCCTTCTACATTCATTTCAAACACCCTGATTTGTAGCAAACTTCAAGATGAGTTTTTAGGATAGCAATACATACGTAATTTCATTTTTCAAAATGCCCATTGGCACAAAACAGAAGTCTAGTATACCTGCTCAAAATTAATTCATAGAAATATATGCTATAAAATAATCTTGACATTAGCCCTTTGTTTACATAGTACCTAAAATCTACATAATATTGAACACCTTCAGTGACTGAATCTTGAAATAAAGAGACTGAATTGACAAAGTTTTAGTCAAGGTTGCACAGATATCATTTATACACTTTCTTACAAAAGATTAGCTAATTATTTTTTCCTATCTACTGTCTTCTTAATATAGCTTCTGGCATTGAGCTGAAGAATTCATACTTGGGGCTTATCAACCTCAAACGGTAACAATTCAGAGACATTTAATTAACTGTGTGTTAAGTAGTTGTATTTTTTAGGTGGTTACCTGGAATGTTCTCAACGTAAAAATTTATAGTAGTATCTTGATACCTAAGAATCAGTCTCGTAAATTGAAAAAAAAAATAGCAGATTAAAAAAAAAAACTAGTCACTTGGAAATAAAGATGTAAAAAAAGAAAAAGACAAGACAGGAGAAAGGGAGAAAGAAGGATGAAATGTTAAAATATCATTGAGAACAGGGAAACTATGTGCAAATCCAACTTTTCCCAAACTTCACAATGAATGAGACTTCTCTAAAATTGGTGTTAATATTTCATTTTACTCCAAAATCCTTCATTAAGGGTTACAGGGGACACAATTTGTTTTATGAGCTTTCTTCTGGTTGTTTTCTTCTTTCTCATCCTAAAAGGCTCAGTAGTGCCAAATGTGCCACAATTTTATCGAGCTACATGTTGTAAAACAATGTACTTCATGTATATTCAGTGAGCGTTTACCCTGGGGAACCTCTAAGCCTGAGGTTTTCCAACCAAGGAATGAGCACAGACATGGCGTTATCATTGATCTGACTTCATCAATTTCCAGCACATGAAAGCATGGCAGCCTTTCGATGGCAGGACAAGCCATTCTGAGGGTAAATATTCCAAGTGGTTAAATAAAAAGAGCATTGGATATTGTCTTCAGCTCTATTTTGTTTATCTGATTCATTTCGGAAATCTAAAATGGTTCCTGATTTCTTTCCAACTCACAATTAAAACTCCAGTCCCTGCCCTCGCTTAACTAAATGCCTTCTGTTCTCACAAAGAAAGATATTTCCTCACCTTCTGTGGTAAAGATTGTATCTCATCATTTCTTTAAAATAGTCATCAGATCTTGATACACACAAGTGAAGCTTTCATAGATTAATCATTAATTTATTCATCCCACACTCATTCCATAAATATTTACTGACTGCTTGCTATGTGTTAGGCAACATGCTCAATGTTAGTGGTGAGTAAGACACACTCTGACCCCACCCTCATGGAGCTTGTGATCCAGGGAAGAAGAAAATGTTCAAATAATCATACATATATAAATGTTAAAGATTTTTCCCTGAGGAAGCTGCACAGATGAACAGGGCAGAAAACCTAGGTGAAGAGAGGAGGGAAGATCTTTCAAGACAGAGAGAGAGGCATATGCAAAGGTCCTGTGGCATCTGCAGAGGTATCATGCCATAAGAGGTTTAAAATATAAACAAGAAAAAGAGTAAAGTTTCATTCTTGTATTCTTACATTCATTCTTACATTTACATTCATCCTTTGATTCATTCACTTACTGTTTTCAGAAAAACTATAATACCATGTTAAGCACTTAGGATTATCAACCATAAATTACATTAATATGATCACAGTAAGAACACTAGCAAAGTCAGAGTAAACGAAATGTTGACGGAGCTCATGGAAATTTCTGATGAGTGTGGCAGACAGAGAACTGAGTCACCAGCAGGGAACAACACAAACAGTGACACATACGTGCTGTGCATAGGATGCTGTAGGGGTACTGAGGTACCTGAATATGCCTGGAGCAACAAGCGCCAGTCAGGGGACTCTTGTCCTACCAGAGGTGTTCCTTAATCTGAGTTGTGGAGGGCTAGCTGAAGGGGATGAGGGATTGATAATGAAAGGAAACTTCAATGAATATATATGTTCATGTATAACTGAAAAATTGTGCTCTACACTGGAATTTGACACAACATTGTAAAATGACTATAACTCAATAAAAAAAAGTTAAAAAAACACCATTTACAGTTGATATAATTAAGAATTGAGGAGATTAAATAATTTCTTCAAGATCACAAGGCTGGGAAGGAACAGAGCAGGGATATTTTGAACTTAGTCCTAATTCAAAGCTATGATCATATTTATTACATTGTATATTTTCCTCTAAGTACAGCTTTGGCTGCATCCCATATATGTCCTAACAACAATAATAAAGAGAGCATAACCCAATTTAAAAAAAAAATTAGAGGAAATCTTGGCAGAGGAAAGAGTTCATGCAAAGACCTGATGGCCTTCCCAGACCTTCCACGGTGTGAAAAAACTTGTATAAAACGCCAGGGCAGATGAGTCAGAGGTTGCCAGGGCCTTATGTGAAGGGCCTAAGGCAGAGATTCCCAAATGGTTCAGTTCCCATCACCCTTGGCGTCTCAGTCATTTCCTCAGGCTGCCCTGAGACAAAAAGAAATGCTTAAGTGTTTCCTTTCTTAGGTAGCTGGGTCCAAAAAACATAAGCATTTGTGTGTTAACAGCTCAGTAGCCATTTGAAACAGTAATGGACATAAAGTAAAAGGAAATGTAATACTTTGATTTTAGTCTTAAAAACCATAATTATTTGCTAATGGGGTGGGTCCCCTGTCGGTAAAGCACAAGTCCTTAAACCCTGAAACCAGGTTGGACTCGGCCACCCACGATTCCTTTCCACATGGATTTTACTCAGTGTTTCCTTTTTATCACAGTAACAGTCAAAAACCCAGTGTGGGGATAACATGCCAATGAAGAAAAGAATGTTGAATGATATAATTTTGAAACTGTGAATTACCTTGAAACTAACAGCCTATGTGGGTTCAACAGATGTGGAGTATCTGTCTTTCTTTCAAAATTTTCCAGTATCCTGCCCCAATCCTGTGAGTGGTGCCCTGGGTGCCTGGGGCACCAAACTTGCATATAGTTTGGGAAGCACAGGCTGAGGTAACTGGGCTTCATTCTGAAAACTCTGGGGAATTCTTAAGGGTTTTTAATTAAAGGGAAGGGAAATATGCAATGGTCAGGGGTGTGTGTGTGTGTGTGTTAAAGTCACTCTGGCAGGATATATAAACATTTAAAATAAAAGTTTAAAAACCTTTTAATGAAAAATAATATGAAAACAAATATAAGTATGTGTACACATGACTGGGACATTGTGCCCTATACCAGTAATTGACACACTGTAACTGATGGTATTTCAATTAATAAATAAATAAATACATAAATATATAAACAAACAATAAACAAATTAAAGTTTAAAAAATCCTTAAAACTTCGAGGAGATCAGCTCAGTGGTTCAGCTGAAAGGTGATGGAAAATGGTAGCTGGGATGGAGCAGAGAAGACAGTTAGCAGAGGCTCTCAGCTGCCTCCCTGCCCCCAGCCCTCCCAGGGGTTCTCTGCAGATAATTTCCGTCCACACAGATGGCTTCCAAGTCTCTGCCTGAGGGTGATCTCTGGCTACACGAAGTATTCACTATGCAAGGTTTGTGCAAGGGTAGCAGAATACATCACCCCAAAACAAGACCATAGGCGATCAGGACATGCCACTCCAAAATAACACCACTTCGGTATATTGATTATTTTGAGTTGTAGGCTCTTAAAAATGAACAAATGCAGGGAGCCTTTCTCTAATCATTCCTTATCTGCCTAAAGAGAGATCCTCCAGAAGGAGCTCCATCAAGTGTCATAGATTCCTATCCCTAGGAGTTTCATCAACCAGAGAGCCTTGACCCTTATCCCAGGAGAAGGCTAGATCTTGACGCCACACCTATAAAAACTCCTTCACAAACTGTCATATCTCTGACCTGTTCTTCTAAGTCCTAGTCATCTTTCCTAAAAATCATTTACTCTTCCCAAGAGGCGTATATCCCCACTCTTCTTCCTCTATTAAGATGATACTTAAGTTTGAATTCTAAGCCATCTCTTTGAGTTACTCATCTTTCCCTCGCAATCTCCCGTGTATATATGGGTATATATGTTAATAAACTTCTGTTTGCTTTTCTCCTGTTAATCTGTTTTTTGTTTGTTTGTTTGTTTTTTAACAGGGTCTCAGTCAAGAACTCAGAAGGGTATTTTTCTTCCCCTACAGGGGTAACCTCAAACAAGAAAGGGCAGACTTGGTAGATAAATACCCCATGTTCCTTGTCCCTTGGTGGGACAGTTCTTAAGTGGGTTCTACATGGTTTCTCAGAGATTCCACAGCCAGACTGTGCCCCAGTTTCCATTAGCAATAATCTGCTTATTGACACACCCTTTATAGGTTCTCTTCCTTCTCCCTCATAGTGCTTCCTGGGAAAAATGAACACCCTAATAAATTCCTTGGATCCAGATATCTGTCTTAGAGTCTGCTTTAAGGAGAACACACTCTAAGACAGAAGAATGTGAGAAATATTAAGGAGGTCAAACGTTCTGCAACAGATGACTCGCTGGAAGGAGAGGAGAGAGGCAGAGAAATCTAGAATGGTTCCTGGGTTTCTGGCTGCATATCAGGGTTCATGTCAGTGACATGCACAGAGGCACTGGCTAGAGAAGTTCAAGGAGTTTATCCTAGACACACCGAGACTGAGGGGACTGTGGGACACACGGTGGAATTTTCCATTAGTAGTTGGATATTTAGTTGCTGAGATCAAGAGAAAGGTCTCAGCTGGAGCTATGATTTGGGAATCAGGGACAATTAAGCAGTTTTGAAGCCCCAACAGTACCAAAGTGTTATGGTTTGACTGAAGCTGCTGCAGGAAGGCGTATTGCTGCCCAAGGAGAGCAGAGGGTGAATGAAGGACATCACAGAGGGCTCGAGCCAGAGAGGCAGCCACAAAGACTACTACGAAGGAACGGCCAAGTGGGAAGGAAGAAAAGAGAGAAGAAAGTTGTTCTTAAGAAAGGCAAGAGTCCTAAAGGAATAGTTCTGGTGTGGAGCACAAACTCAAATTAGATAGGGGCAGAAAGGGAGAGCAAACTGTGGGGTAAGCATGCCTGTAGTGACAGCCCTGAGGGAGAGCTCGGAGAGGACAAACCGTGGTGGCTTCGTGGAAGGAACTGACCTCAATTCTGGCTCTGTCTGAAGCCGTTGAGTGAGGTTACATCCTTCCTCATTTAAACAAGAAAGGGACAGTATGTGAGGCCCTCAGAAGGTGGTGCTTGAAGTCCATTCAGGAGCCTGCAGACTTTGCTTAGGGTTCCAAATAGAATATTGGTGGTGGTGGTGGTGGTTTGTTTGTTTGCTTTTAAAGTCTTAACAAAGCTCTACTGATATCAGTTGAGCAGTCACCACAGGCAGGGCTCAGTGTCCAGGGTGCAAAGAAATGGAGATGAGCCAAATGAAGCTTCTATGCAACAGAGTTTTCTTCCAGTGGGGCAGCCAGTATACACCTGGTACTGACATGTAAAGCAGATAGTGGTGGGTCCCAGCGGAGAGCCGTTTCTCTGCATCACCTCTGTGCCTCTGTTCTCTAACAGACATTCTTCTCTGGGAGTTGGTAGCTCCTCCATAAAGCTCTTCACGGCAAGCATCCTGGGTGGCATCAGCTGTCTGTGTGACTTTTCCCAGGACTGGACATAAAGATGGTTTTCACGCAGACCCTCCTTACCCAGTGGCAAATGCTGAGGCCCATGTCCTTCTCCAGGCAGTGGCATGGATTCCTGGATATGATATAGGCTTTATAGAACTTTCCAGGTTTAGCTGGTTCTTACAACACCGAAATATAGTTGTTTCTATGATATAGGCAGGGCAGGATTTTTAAAATTACTTTTTTATTCATATATCATAAAATTCACCATTTTAAAACATACAATTTAGTAGTTTTTTTTTTAGCATTTTCACAGAGTTGTGCAAGCATCATCATGATTTATTTCCAGAACATTTTCATCACTCTAAAAAGAAGCTCCACACTCATTAGAAGCTACTCCTCATTTCTCCCTCATCTCCTACCCCTAACCCCCAGCAGCCACTCTTCGTCTTTCTGTTCCTATGGGTTTGCCTATTCTGGACATTTCATGTGAACAGAATCACAAAATATGGCCTTTTGCAACAGGTCTCTTTCATTTAGCACAGCATTTTCAAGGTTCCGCCATGTTGTAGCATATATCGATATTTCATTCATTTTATTGCTGAATAACATTCCATTGTATGGACTGAACCATATTTCTTTATCTGTTCATTAACTGATGGACATTTGGATTGTTTCCACTTTGGGGCTATTATAAGCAATGCCACTCTGAACAATAGAATACAAGCTTTTATGTGGACGTATGTTTTCAATTTACTCAGGTATACACCTAACAGTGCAGTGACTTGATCATATAGCAACTCTGTGTTTAGCTTTTGAGGAATTGCCAGAGTGTTTTCCATATCAAATGTACCATTTTACGTTCCCTCTGCAATGTATGAGGTTTCCAATTTCTCCACATCCTTACCAACACTTACTATTTTCCACTGATATGATGAAGGGGTGACTTTATTATCCCCATCTCACAGATGAAGGATGGGACTACACAGTAATTAATTTAAAAAGCAGGGACCCAAATATTAGTTTTCAAATTCTTAGCCCAGCTTTCTTCCTGTGATACCACAAAGCTATTTGCAAACCATACAAACATCAAGATGTTATAAAGGCATAAAATGGTGCCCTAAAAAAAAAAAACTCAGGTGTGATAACTTAGGGGATGATGTGGATTTTACAACGCACACCCACACATGTGCACTCCCTTCATTGTGTTACTGGATTAACAAGGGACTCAAGAGACTAGCAACGTACCAATGAGAAGCTTTCAAAGACATGGAGCTTAAATGAGAATACTAACTTTGAGAGGAGATGATTTGCTAGCACTAACAGCATGTCTTTGCAGTTCTCCAGACTGATTCAGGACGTGACTCTAACCTGCAGTTCACCAGGTCTGGGGACTGCTATTTATGCCAGCAGATCCGGATTATTTTAGAAAGCAACACATTATTGCCAAAAGCCGAAGTAGCCAATCTTCCAACTGCTTTTTAAATTGTCCCAAAGCACAATATCTTTACATTGTCTCTATAGAATACGTCCTTAGAAAAACACATATTTGAAGCTTGGGCATTCATTTGACTGTGATTTAAACCAAATTTTCAAAACTGGAAATGCTGTCATGCAGGTAATGTGAATATAGCAATAAAATTGACAGTGTCTGACCCCCCAATTAGTCCCTGACTGTTTTGCTAACAGAAATAATATAAATACATTTTGAACACCATGACAGCTCCCCTCACTTGTCATAGGAAATAGATTAAATATATTTTCTTGTTTAAAGTGGTGGAAGGGTGTTGATGCAATATGTCAGAACCCTCACACCGAATGAAAGCGTCTAGCCTGGAAGAAATCAACTTCAGAAGAAGACAGCTAAGACTGAATTCTGCGAAATTTCCCCCTTTTTATTTAAATCAAGACAATAAAATGTGGAAAATAAGTGAAGGCAGGAAATAAATATGGAATTGTCCATTTCATATGCTTAGTCTCCATGTTTCCTATTAACACTCTAACAGCGATTGGTTAGAACACGTCCCTGAGTTACTTACAGCAAGTCTGATGCTGCACTTTGATGACAATGTCACAGGTATATATTATGGAGAGTTCCATTGAAGTTGAACTTGAAGTAATTCTCCTAAATAATGGCTTACAATATTCAAAGGTGTGCTAATTGGAAATATTGACAAGTGCATGCTTAATTTGTATCTGCTGCCTGATGCATTAGATGTTTTTGTAACACAAAGAACTGTTTACAGTTTTACCTCTGTTCAAAAGAAAGAAGGTTTCTGATTACCCATAATTAAAAAAAATTTTTATACTGCAGTTGAGTTGGTTAAAATTCTTAATGTGGAAAGTAAAATCAGATTTATTTAGATTTTCAGCAGAGAAAAACTGTCGCAACTCCTTTCATTAGGAATACTATGCTTTTTTGTCCAAAACGATAACTTTTGGAATGATGCACACGAAGTGTTGAGAAGGAAGGGAAGTCGTCTGCCTATTCAGCCGCATAAGTCAGACCAATCTGGCTCTCAGTGAGCCATCAAATCAGCAAGCACTCCACGCATCAAAGCTTTCCACGCCTCAGGATCCAAACTAGGCAACTGAAAACACTCCTTCGGTATCCCAGCTTGCCCAGTACAAAAAACATCGCTTACATATACAATGACCAGATTCTGCTTTTGTGCTGCTATTAAATGAGCAGTAAGAAGACCACCTTCATATTGCTCATACATCTTCGTTCTAGGGTTTATAGCATGAATAAGGTAAATCATAGGTGTTAAACCAGTAGAAAATGGAAGAAAAGAGATAAGACTTGCTCCAAAGGATAAATGCTGTACAACATTGCATGAGAATTAGCCTTCCTGTTCCTCTGATCTTGACCCACAAATACCCATTAGTTTGGAGTCACCGCAATTGTAGTTAATCAGATAAGCACGTTTTTATAAAATTGGGAGCAGAAAAAGTTGACAGGGCAGTTCCTCTTCCCTGAAAGGCATCCCAAGAGCCCTAGGTTTATGCAAACAGTGGAGGGCCATTTCTTTGCCTTTTGCAAGCGGAAGTTAAATTCAAATTTAGCTCACACTCTTGTGTGTATTTTGCAGCACTTTGCTAGGCTCTTGTTAGACTGGGAGGCATGCAGAGTCACGCTCATTTTAAAATGATGTAACTGATCTACAAGTGTTGTGATAATTCCCATGAGGTCTGAGAGGTCGTTTCTGAAAGTCCAGCGTTCCCCTGTTCTCCCCGGCTGCATCCTGAGTGCTGAGCAGCCCCTGGGCAGACAAGCACATGCGGAGCACATGCTGCCAAAGCAGGGGACCTCGAAACGGGGTATTTGCTGTTAGTGTGTCTGCGTGAAACAGTTTGGTATTTCAATTTAAAGAGACAAAAACAGTTATCACTGGGGGGAAATATGAGTATTATTGGGCTTCCTAGCATTTTTTTTTCATTCAGTATTGTTTTTATTTTAAATTAAATGTATCATGTTTAGAATCTCTAATGGCTCTATCCATGAAACTTTGTTTCTAAAATTGGGAGCACTTGAAAAAAAATTAAATAATTTTAGCAATTGTCTACGACTCCTTAAAAAATATATGTACATATTATATATAGTATTTAATATATAAACATATATATATCATGTACTATATATAGTATTAAAATAGATGCATAAACACATTACTATAGCAACTGATGCATGATTGTAATTCCAATATCAATGTTGGTTGATATTTTCACTTATATTAACAAATAAGATGAAAACAAAACAACAAGGACATATCAGAACTTCATTCATTTGTCAATAAGTGAGAGGCTTCTTTGCTGAAGAGAAAAATAGTTTTCAAACACTGGAGGAATATTTTTGCAATTTCTTGTGGTATTCACAAATTAACAGCTTTGGCCACACACATTTTAAAGTTTAATTTGTTTTATTAATATTTTTCATCTCACAGTGGCCAATTCAAGACTACCCACGTGATGTCACTGAACACAGAATTGGGAACAGATGTATAGAAGCCACCGTCCCAGAGCACTTCTACCATATAATTATCATAGACATAAATAAACCCAAGGTCACAGATAACAGTAAGCTGTACTAAAAATAATTAGGAAGTGATGTGTGTCATGATATATGTAATTTCACTTTCATACAACTTGATTTTTAATAAAGGCTATGTCTTAACAATTGGCTCACAAAATTCACAAAACTGTATCCATTCTTACAAGCCAGTATAAGCTGTCCCTATTCAATATATATATTTAAGTTAAGATACGCCTATATTGACCTGTGCAGTTGTGTATGTGTGCATGTGTACTTTATTCCTGCAAATGAGCCAAACAACCAAAAGAAAATACAGACTAGAAGGAAACATGACAGCAGGTACTGGAAGAGGACTGTGTCAGTCCTGCGAATAAAGGAAAGCTCTGCTGTAGTTTTATTATCTAGACGTGGATCGAAAGGGTTATGTGACCAAACGGGAAACACAGGCCTCTCAGCCTACTAGCCTTTTCATTCACTTTCCCAAAAGAAGCAAAAGATTTTGCCTCAATTCTTATTTTCCTAGAGCCACTTGGCTAAAAACTCCTGCCAAGAGAGTTCATAACTGTTCATAACTGTTGGCTATATGGGGCTTTAGAGCAGGACAAAGCTGTTTAAGAGGCCTGCTCATGTTGATGTCTGGTGTGATGGACACCGTGAATGGCCCTCAAGGACAGAAGGTCACGTTCCCCCAGCTGCTGGGAAAGTTGTGGGCAGAGGGCCCTGGACGGTTAGCCCTTCCCAGAAATTGCCCGTGACTGAGGAGAGCCACTCACCCCAAGATCATGACCCTTCCTGGGTGCAGCCTGCAACCAACGGACTAATTTTCTTGGGACTGTACCGGTCCAGACTCCTCACACCAACTTAGAACAATTCTGAAGAGCTTCCCCAGCTTTAGTGCCCCACACAGGGTCAACAGATGCTCCAGTGGGCCTGCATTGCCCCCTGATGTCTTCCCAGGCTCTATTGTCCCTCCTCTTCCCCACTGTGGATGTCGTCACAAAGGCACACCCTTATTAACCTCCCGCGTGCTGCCCCTCTTCCCAGAGCGCTTCCTGAGGAGCAAACCTGCAACAGTGGGAAAAGCCACTGCAGAAAAATAAACCCATAAGCAAATATCTTTAATTTAAAAAAACACTATGTGGGCTCTATGAGTTTCTCAATTTTTACATTTTTAATAATGTAGAATTATTTCTTATTTCTTAGCACAAGTATGAACTGAATAAATACCTTTGCATACAATATTTCAAAAGCTATTAAATTTGCTTCCAGACATTTAAATAATTAATACAAAATCTTCACAGATTCTACCAAAAAACTGAAGACAAGGTAACACAATTTACTCTATGATACCAGAAAAGACATCACAATAAAGGAAAACTAAAGACTAAGATCACTCATGAATATAGATGCAAAAATCCTCAAAAATATTAGGAAAATAAATCCAACAGCAAATAAAAAGAATTATCCAACAAAACTAAATAGGAGTGATCAAAGAAATGCAAAGCTGGTTCAACATTCAAAAACTAAGTAACGTAAAACAGAAAACAAACAGCCTCTCTTTGTCTTTTTATTTTGTTTTTTGCTTTGTCACTCCATTTTATTTTAGACACACAGAACACCATCAAAAATATTTATTCCTTAGCCTCTTTTCTTAAGTAGTATTTAAGATCATTGAATGTGTGTAAGCATATTTGACTGTCCTTTATGATTGGAGTACTGCATTCTGTTGATTCTTATTTTGTAGTTGGCTTTGTTCCTTTGATAACTGTGTGTTTAAAAAGCTAAAGATCTAATCTCTTATTAGAAACAGTAATCAGTACATATATGAAAACTAAAATAATGTGCAGTATACTGTTTATATGTATTTATATGCAATATAATGTGTATGTGCAGTCAAACTGTAATAATTCTACATAATAAAACTGGAAAAAAAATCATTGAATATCTCCTTATCTTTTTTGACCTTGACAACTTTGAAGAGTATGATTAGTTACTTTTCTGAATGTACCTCCGTCAGGGGCCTGCCTGATGGTTTCTCATAATTGGGCTAAGGTTATGCATTTGGGGGGGGGGCTTTATCACATCCTTTTTATTAGAAAAACTATTAAGGTCAAGCAGAGTGGGCTAATAACATTAAAAAGCCAATGTGTGTCCGTGGACTTGTCCAGTGACACTTTGTGTTGTGCTTGTCTGAATATTTTCCTGAGGTTACGCACTTCTGACAAAAACACTACAGCAATGATGGCGTGTCCCTCTTAGTCCATCACCTCCGGAAGCTTGTGATTCTGATGTGTCCTATTACTGGTGGTCAATCTTGATCAGTTGGTTAAGGTGGTATCTGCTGGGTTTCTCCTCTATAAACTTAATCTTTCCTTAATATTTAATACATGTCCTGAAGGATTTAATTACAGTTTTAGTCATGGAAAAAAATAATACAGCTTAGCTTCTTCCATTAAGCATGGACCTGACAGAGAAATGGTTCTATTTTAAGCAGTAGAACACGTTGCTTATTCTTCACTCATGCTGCTGACCACATTCTCACGGGAGACCCCATCTCCCCATGGTATCCAGCATCCAGAGAAATTCAAAGCATGTAATATGGATTCTAGCTATTCCCTTTTAGAAGAGAAATATGCTTAATATCCAACTTTTACATAGAAAAATATCAAATGTTTGAAAAGTTATTTCTGGATTTTCATTGCTTGGAAGACTTTATGTAGTGGTTCACTTCAACTGTTCCTCCAGACAACTTTCTGACCAGTTACCAGATTGCCCAGTAACACCTGATTTTCAGAAATAGCTCTTATGCTTTCTTCACAGGACTGGTCACATGATCATTTATAAATGTATATTAACTGAGGATTATGTTATTATCATTTTATTGAATTGCCATTCACTGGGTCTGTACTCAGCTCTGTTGCCTTCCTAGCTTCTCAAATATTCAGGAATCACAAAAATAAGGTAAAGTAAAATACAAGGATGGTGAGATAATTTCCCAGGAATGTAATAATAATTAAAGTCACAGCATCTAGAAATGTTGTGAAGCCATCTAATACCAACAGCGAAAATTAGCTCCAGCAGAATGTAAGCGCCCCAAGGGCCAACGTATCCCAAGTACTGGGGGCAGTGCCCGGAACACGTTGGTTGCTCCATACACGAATGGCGGACACATTACTATTAATAAATCTCACTGTGCAGTCTCCTAAGCACGTGATGAATACTGTTTCATTTCTTTTAAAAAGTTTCATTTTAAGCTTATTTATTTCTTGGCTTAGATCAATTTGAACAGAAATATTTGTTCCATTAGTTTATATTTCTTTTTTTTAACTTTTTTTTATTGAGTTATAGTCATTTTACAATGTTGTGTCAAATTCCAGGGTAGAGCACAATTTTTCAGTTATACATGAACATACATATATTCATTGTCACATGTTTTTTCACTGTCGAATACTGTTTCATTTTAGCCTCATGAAAATCCTAGGGTGTACATACTAATATCATTTAATCACTATCTTTTATATTTTTAAACATCTAAATTTGTTCTATTATGGAAAATTTGAAACATGCACAACACACAGAGAAAAGAGCACACAGTCAGCCCTCTGTATCTGCGGATGTGGAACCCATGGACAGGGAGGGCCAATAGCACTGGACTACTTTACCTAAGGGACTTGAGTATCCTCAAGTTTTGGTATCTGTGGGGGTGTTGGAACCAGTCCCTTGAGGATATGGAGTGATGGCTGTAATAAACACCCACATACCCATCTATCCTCAGTTACACTAATTGTTTACTGCTGTGTCATCCCTTTTAATCCCAAAAGTATAATGTATTTATTGTTATTTAAGAATGTTCAATTCTTCTATACAAGAAAATCAAATAGAATATATAAAACTCTTGTACTGAGTTAATAATAAAAACTAAGAAAGTAGATTTCTAGATATAAGTAGGATTTATAGGACATCAAATACATTTCTAAGTTAATAACCTGTAAGATATGATGTGTGATAAAAGGATTGAAAAAAAGTGCTATTTCTACATAAAAAGGAATGGCAAAACCAAGTCCTGAGCATGAATCATGCCAGCTCTAGGGTGACAGCAATGCCATCCCTCCAGTGACATCTTGCTAGTGATGCCATCATGGTCTCATTTGACCCTGCCTCTGCTCTGACTTAGAAGTACAGATAAAACCCACTGTTCACCACCTAACAGATAAGCTACTAGCCAGGCACTCTTAACCCTGTGTCTTTAGGACAGAGCAAGTGTGTGCTGTTGGTCCCAGATACTTACAATCTGCCATGTTGCCTTGTTAAAACTTCAACTCTGGTCCCCGAATCCACATTGTAAGTGAGGAGGCTGAGATGGCAGAGAGGGAAGGCATGGAAACACTGTGTAACCAGGAATAACATGGTGGTCCTTCCACTCTTTGTCACCTAGCCCAAATGTGTTAAACTACCCACTCTCTGTCCCCTGGTCTCTTTCTCCTTGACTGAATAAACGATCTAGGTCACGACACTTAATTTGGTCTATAAGCTTTCGGCTGTGTATCCTCTAGAATAGCTTACCTGCTAATATACTTGCAGCAGGAAACTTCTCAAACAACGGGCTCAAGGAGGTGGAGGGACTGTGCTAAGTTTATTCAGCCATAGGAGCTAAAATCTAGGTATTGATATACTTCCGTACGTAAGCACCATACCATTTTCATGAGACACCTGCCAGGTAAAAATTTCACCCTTTACACATTTCAGAAGTCTGCATGTGTGTTCAAAACAAACAAAGATAGCTAAGGTGTGGTTTGAACCCAAAACATAACAAGTCTTCCATAAAAAAATCCGCTTTGCAACTCTATTGAATTGTACATAAACAAGTCTAGAGAGCTTTCTTGATACTGACAGATTTATTTTTACTTGAAAAATTTTATTGGTTTTATTTGTTTTGCTCTTTTAGTGTCTCAATTCAACAGCTTAAGAATAGCTTCGATTCCATTTATTGAAATTGCTCTTCTTAAAAAAAAAAGCATATCTGAACATTTGCAAGAAAAAATGCACAGTTTAAAGCCATTGCCTTTGCTCTAGACTATTAACCCTCTAGATATACGCCAAAATCGCCCCGCTGTTCAAACCAAATGGCAGGCTGGGGACTCTGTGGTCCGTGTTTTGAATTGACTATTTCCTCATGATACAGTGATCTAATACCTGCTGCTCAGGTTAGGGAAAAATAAAACACTCAAGACGAGCGCTTGCATTGCAAATCTGTTTACCGTTTTATACAGATTTCACTGTAATATATTTTCTTTGACAGTGTGCTGGGCTAGTATTTCCTCTGGAAAACACTGTTGTAGAAGTCGGTAATGATTTTCCTGGGAATGTTCCCCAGCCTGATAAAAGAACTAAAAATCATTGAGTTGACAATCTGGCTAAATCGAGATGTTTTATACTTTCACTTTAAGTATAGTTTCCTTGGTCTTTGCTAGCAGATTTACATCTGCAGAATGCACACATGCCTAAAAGTCATTCTTACAAAGATTAGATGAGAAGAAGCAAAAGGTTGGTTTCAGACACTGTTACAGAAAGAACTGATCAGAGTCATATTGTAAGACTTTTGAAGAAAATATAAGATACTATATTTCTTCAAGTTTTTAAGGAAAAGAAATTGAAACAATTCTTACACTGGAATAAAATCAAAGGTCGCCCCCTGACCAAATTTCTTACCCCAATATATGTCTCCTAACTGATGAACGATTTTGCATGCCTCCAACCCTTGGGTGGCCAACTCTTCTGCAGTTTGTGTGATGAATCAAAGTCCAGTGTCAGGAAATGTTGAGGAAAAATTCAACCACGGTGACATAATATTGTAATACTATGTCTCCACTATCTATGCATTACATTCACTTTCACAACTCCATGCATTCCATAGAATGTGCCACTAGTCTCATTAATTACCATCTTTATGACATCTATATCACACTATATTTAAAGAAGTAGAAAACTTGGATGGCTGAGTTTAAGAATAAAAATCTTTCAACAACCCACGTTTAGCATACTGTCCTGTTCGAAAGTCAGTTTAACTGAAGCGAATGGTTCTCAATTCAATGAGACCCAGGGGAGGGTATAGCTTAGGTGGTGGAGAGGGTAAAGCTCAAGTGGTACAGTGCATGCTTCATATGCATGAGGTCCCGGGTTCAATCCCCAATACCTCCTCTACAAATAAATATACCTAATTACCCCCCCCACCCCCAGAAGCAAACAAACTCAGTTCAATCTGACTCAACATCCTCTTTGTATAACAAATATTCTGTGAAGTCTTGAATATGCTGAGATGACGTGTACAGACGGTACAATTCACCCACATACAGAAGGCAGAAAACGTCAGCACCCCACCCACACCTTCCTAGAACTCACTGCACCAGTACACGCCCCGCCCCCCACAGCATCCGTCAGCAAACGCCCTTCATGTGAGTCACCCTCAGGGCTTTTTCTCAGGCAGACAAGAAGAGCTGGGGAGTCGATGCCCCAGGAGCAGTCCTCAGCCAGCCACAGGTGGAAGTGGAAGATAAACAGACCAGCTGTCCTCTGCCCTGGATGGACAACCCCTTGGCGTGTTCTATGCGGTCTCCCTGAGCACCCCAGCAGGACTGAGCCTCAGCTGCCCGCAGGGGTAACTTGCTTGAAAAAGTGACTCTTGGCTGCCTCACCTTCCCTTTCTTGCTTCCCTGCAGTCTGCCATTGCTTCCTGCTTTAGCCTCCTAAATAAAATATTTATACACAGATCCTTCTTTCAAAGTCTGCTTCCAGGGAAGCCCAAATTAAGAAAATTCAAATCAATTTTCAAAATCAGTGTGACATGCAAGAGATATAAAAGGAAAGTGACAGAGTAAAACTCTGTTTTTCAACATGTGAAGACTCAGGCGTGATGACACACTGCCTAATGGACCACATCATGAATTAAGCAGCACATAATGAAGCAGGCAACGAGCTGCTTCCTTGCCTGGACGCACCATCAAGAGAACACCTGGAAATGGAGGCCCAAGCAGGTGGGACGCATTGCCGATCAGCATAAAGTGGCACAGCCATCAATGGTGTGATTTTCTCAGGCACTCTTGTTAAATTCTGAGCAAACTAAGCACAAACTTCCCTTAATTTTCATGATAGTTCAGTAATATCTTAAGAGCAAAAAAGACTGTTTTTACACACTTTGTTATTTATCAACAGGCTTTTACTTACAAGACTGCCGAGAGACACATTATGCCAGGGTCTGCCTGGACAGCCATGTGCTGCAGCGTCCCTGGACCTGCGTCCCACTGTGTTGGGGCTGCCCCCCCAAACCACTCTCACCAAATGCTCCCTACAAGGGAGTACTCTCGAGAGCCATTGGTTTAGACAAAACAAATTACATAAAACAGCAGAGGAAAGGAAAAAAGGAACAGCACAGTGGCTAAAGCCACTGGATTTAGACTTCCTCCACTTTTTGTTAGAGGTGAGACCTTAAGCAATTTACTTATTGTTCTTACAGCTCAGATTCCTCACCTGAAAAGTGGAAGAAACCGCACTTTCCAACTCAGGATTGTTCTGAGACTGAATGAGTAAAACAGTGCCTGGCACAAAGTGAAAAACTATTAGCTATTCTTACTAATATTTTGTGGCTAAATGTCTGATTTCTTCTTTCTAACTCATCTGTGATTTTGCCATCATTCCATGCTTTTCCGCCTCCTCATTTCTGCTGTCCATCCTCAGTCACTTGTCATTCCCAGCAATAGTAACCTGAAGAGAGTATTATCACAGATTTTGTAACCCTGTGCCCCATTGGGAGATCTCGTAAAAGGTGAGTGTAGGGAGAAGGAAAAGTCTCAGCTTAGCCTTCTCCCCGACTCCTTGGCAAAATCAAAGAAACACAGGGAGCTAGCCAGAGAATTTAAATAACAAATGAGATAACGTATAGGAATGCACCTCTGTAAACTGTAAAGTAAAACACAAATGTGAAAATGCCTTTGTCCTTGTTATTCATTAATCAGTCACACAGCTGCGAGAACCCCAGCTAGGGAAGGCACAGAGACTTAGCATCATTCCTTATAAATGAGAGAGTTGAAAACCGAGACTAGACGTTGCCTAAAAAAATAGGAAGAGAAGATCAAACTGAAGGCTCTGCAGAAGAGGGTACTTTGAGATGAAGAGCTGGCTGGGAAACAGTGATAGCAAGTTGGTCAGAGGAGCGGAGCAACAAATTAAAGGGTCAGATTTTTAAGGCTGCAGAAGTCTTCTTGAAGAAAGGAAGGCATTGATTGATGTGGCCTGTAATGGAAACTCAGATAACGAAATAAAACCAGTATTTAAGAATTTCAGGCTGATAACTCATTGCCATGGCAACCCATTCAGAAGGGAAACTTGTATGAGAAAATCAGATTCACTTGACTACGCCTTAAAATGAAAGCCTCCGCTACAGTCAAACAATTAAATGCTGAATTCCAAAATTGCTTATGGCCACAGTGCCTGGAGGTAGCACTGAAGTTGTAGGTTCAGCATCTCTTCCATTGGAAGCTGACGTCTCCAAAGTTGTGACCCATGGGGGGAACATCATCGAACTTTGACGAATCTCTACTGGCACTGGGTGGTCCCCACCAGTGAAGATTTACAATTTTTTTCACTCAGTAAATGATGCTGATATGGAAATCACAGTGGTATATACTGTTCAAACAAACCACCAACTTTTAGTCCACCCATAATCACAGAAAACTACCAAATTCATCTATTAATGATTAGTTACACCTCATGGGAAAATCATTTTTAACCTAAGTAAAATCTGGTTAATATGCACATCATAATCCTTTTAATAAAAACATCTATTTTCTGATAACATGTTTTAACTCAAAGAATGCCACACCGGGTACAGTATATTTCGTCAGTTAAAAGGAGTTTTTTTGAATACCTAATATCATTGACAAATATGAATCTATGCCTTTTAACTGATGCTGAGAGAAGAAATCCCTTTTTGAATGGCACGGATCAGGTTCTTAAAATTGAACCTGGTGGTAAAAGATTTTGCCAGGGAGGAATTTAAGATGATATTGTAAAAATGAGAAAAATGGAAGTCAAGAATAACCTATAACAATCCTTATAAAAGATTTCTATGCTCACTTAAACAAAGATAAAGGCAGCATGATATATAACATCTATGTTATTTTAATAATGCTCCATCAACATCTATTGATAATGGATATGGTGTTATTAACTTCTGTTTATCAGCCCTCTCTCAATAGGAATTTTTCCTCCCTGCCTTTAACCCTACACTGACTCCTGTGGTTTCACCAAAATTTTCACCAATAGAAACAATTTCCATGTGTATGTTTTAGCTAACAGACATTCAAAAGGCTATTCTGTATTTGCTGTAGTCCTTCTCCTGTCCCACAACACCTTTTTAATGCTCTGATGACACAGCATTGTCCCAGAAATCAAAATAATCCCTTTGCTTGCCTTCATCAGCAACTGACTGTACCTTTCTTAAGTCAGGCCTTAGAACACTGTGGTCCTAAGACCTGGGTCTATTTTTTGACATCTACCTTTATCTTTCCTAAGGTTTTACTGAGAAAATCTGCACCCTCCTTGACTTTTCTTTCAACTTTTTTTTTTCCCCTATGCCCACTTCCAGTTCATTCTGTTTCTAATTATCCCCTAGGTGATGCCTTACATTTTTGCCTAGACTGTAATCAATAGTTTGAAGGTTGTCAAGAGTGTATACAAAAGTAAATCTGCATATATTTGAATTTTGCCCAAGGGGAACTCATGGTTAGAGGAAAATAACGGAATTATATTTGAAATAAGTTGGAAGGAATACGGTGCTTGCACGAACTACATCTAGGAAACATGAAAGATTGGTCAGATTTTTCATTTGAAACTCTTAGGGTCAGATTGGGAGGAAAATCATAATTAAAACTCCAAATTTAAGCATTCCTTGGTATTAATAAAGCTTCTCTAATTAATAATTCATAGAAGAGAACTGCCACTTTAAAATGAACCATTATGGGGGTGGGGGTATAGCTCAGTGGGAGAGTGCATGTGAGATCCTGGGTTCAATTCCCAGTATCTCCATTAAAAAATAAAAAAATAAATAAAGAAAATTAAAATAAAGAAAAAAGCCCTTAAAAATAATATGAATCATTAGATTTATAGTTAATTTATTTTTATTATTTTACAATCTAAAGCAATTATGTGGGCATATATTGGAAAAAGTCACCAAAAAGAATGGATAGGGGAGAAATATAAAGAAATTTTCTTTCCTAAATTAATAAAAGGAATATAAGTTTTTCACGGCGAACAATTTCATCCACAAATGTCACATCTAACAACAAAATAACTACCTTATTTCTAGATAATTATGTATGACTATCACTTTCCTTTCTTCTCTATTTAAGAAATATCTCCTTTTAGCAAAACTGGAAGGTAAGTGAAGTGTATTTGTGTCTCACTTTGTTTTCTGTTTCTCCCAACCTCCCTTTGGACTCCCTTCCAAGTCTTCTCCCCACTCAGGTTCAGGTGCTTAGAACTTTTGTCATCCTCTAATTTATCCTGCCAAAGTGAAAGTAATTTGATAAATTCTTTCATATTAAGGTATTAGGAAATTAATTATCTGCTGATCTCATGAGTATTTGCATTTTAAAGGAAAATTGCAGAGAAAGAACAATGCCTGACCGTCATAAATTACTCATTAATTATGGAGCTTCAGGCTTCTGTGGGAAGATATTTTAAAGTGATGAGAGAACTAGAGAGCACTCTCAAATCACATAACAGATATGATGATCTTGTCCATTTATTTGTCCCGATAGTCAGGAGATTGAGACAAATTATATACTTGAAGATAAACATTATCTCCTCTTGGTTTTAAGAAATACCTAAAAATGTCTGGGAACACAAGTAGGTCTTATTATTTATTAAATAAATAAATGCTCAATTATTTGTTTTATCTCCAGTAAAATTTTGAAGAATATATTCCTTTGGAGAAATTAGAATAAAGCAGAAATCTCTGATCCATCTGCTGTAATTCCCAAAGCTTTTGGCTTAATTTTGTAAGAAAAGTGGTGCCCATCAAATATTTCGTTTATTAACAGACATCTCCCTGGCCCAGTCGCAGGTAGACAAGGCTATGTGAATAATTTTAGCGAATCACATGGAAGTAGAAACGACGTGTGTCATGTCTAGTCTGAGACAGTAGAACATTCATACATGATTTTGCTAAGTCCCTGTTCTATGGCTGAGGAGATTGTCAGTTTCAAATAGAACAGCACAGAGATAATGGCGTATCCATAAGCCAGGGTCTGAATGTAGACCACAAAGATTTTGAGGTTATATGTAGCTTCCACACAAATCTACATCCAGACCAGTAGAATAATGCACTCCCATCATGACATTTACCACATTGCCTTATAGCTCCTTTGTTACATATCTGTTATCCCATCTTAACTGGTTACCCTTTATTCATTTTGAAGCTTTCTTGTAAAAGAACACATAGTGGAAGAAACCATAATAACGTAGGAATATTTTTTGAAAAGTTAAAAATTAGACAACAAATTAAAGGCAGTTAAATGTGGTAATAAGATTAATATAATTTAACTTTGTACAGTGCGACTACTAGTAAAAAATGTTCTGTGCTGCCAATACAGACATGAGTTTATAATATTAACAAAGATATTAATGATTATGAATAAGATAATATTAGTTGTTATTAACAACATTAATAGCTATTTTAAATACCTAAATAAATATAATATTATGTGATAACAGAAAATGTATATTGGTTTCTGTCTCCAGTTCCTGGCACAGAGCTCTGGAAACTCCTGTAGTTTCCTAAGTGATAACGCTGGGAGCATCCCTTGTTCTAATATTTGTCTTGGACCCCGAGCCTGGCCCTGGGCTCCTAAAACCCTTGTCAATTTCTAAGTGATAAAAGCATTAAAAGCTCTTCTGCTCTAACGAGGTGACAGTGAGGGGGCTCCTGGATGACCTCTGGATGGGGGCTGGTCGTCAGAAAGACTAAGACATGATTAGAAACTTGGAATTGTCAGCTCCACGCCTCCTCCTCCAGAGAGGGGAAAAGGGCTGGAAATGAAATAAATGATTGATCATGCCTTCATGAGTCAGTCTTCATAAAATCCCAATGGTACAGAGTTCAACGAAGCTTCCAGGTGAGCAAATACATCTACACCAGGATAACCCATCTCAATTCCACAGGGACAGATGCTCCTGTACTCGGGACCCACCTAGACCTTGCCTTATGGAACTTCAGCTTCGTCTGGCTGTTCATCTGAATCCTTTATCATACCCTTTAATAAACTGATAAACACAAATGTTTCCCTGAGTTCTGTGAGTTGTTCTAAAAAAATTAATTGAACCCAAGCAGAGGGTTGTTGGACCTTCCAGTCTATAGCCAGTCAGTTGGAAGCACAGGTGACAACCTGGGCTTATGACTGGCACCTTAAGCATGTGTGTGAGAGGAGGTGGAGCAGGCTTTTCGGACTGAGCCCTTATCCTACGGGGCCTGACATTATCTCCAGGTATACAATGTCAGAATTGAGCTAAATCATAAGACATCCAGGTGGTATCTCAGAGAACTGCTTAGCATTGGAAAAACCTCTACACATTTGGTGACCAGAAGTGAAGTGTTCTGTGTCAGTAGTAAAGGAGACTCACGGGGAAAAACACAGTAGGGAAGAACGAGGATTATCTCTACATAGGAGGAGAAAAAAATTTGAGTTCGTCCTTTCTAAATATACTAAGTAAATACTTCATAATAATTTATTTCTGATTTAAGAACATCAAGAAATGTTATGATAATGTCTAGAGGTCTATCTCAGAATATCAAAGCAGGAATGATCTCAGTCTCTTAAATTTGCCAAATCATAAACTATGAAAATCTTAAACTTCAAGTAATATTACCAAGTACTTTTATAGAGAATTACATTTTCCACTTATCTTACATCCATTATCTCAACTGATCCCTGTAATGGCCTCATGAGTTAGACAGTAATAATTTACGGACCCTTCTATGTGGAAACTGAGACTAAAGAAAACACTGAGATGACTTTTTCATTGTCACACAGTGATAACTGGTAGAACAAACAATAAACAAATCCAATAAAAGGGTTTCGGAGAAATTTTCTTTGATGTGCATGTAAATGAGCTCAAGTTAAGTTTATTTTTCATCTTACTAACCAGGCTTTTTATATCAACTCTCTCTCCCCATTGATCATGACATCTACACAGTACAAGCCTGTACAATAAAAGACGAATCCAGTCATAATCATGTTTCTAAAAGTTTACCATTTCCCCCCACGTAAGGAGGATTTGATGACATTAGCATTTTTAGTGTTTTTAATGTTGGTCAAGAACATGACATTCCACATAAAGTGGAAAGCCCCATTTCCTTCTTCAAGAAAAAGGAAAGGAAGGAAGAAGTGAAGAAAGATAGATTTTTTTTTTTAAGAATCAGAGGCAAGATATTTGATGGCAACCCAGTCAATCATGCAAGAACATGGTGACTAATTTAGCTGGACACTTTGTTTCATATTTCACAAATATGTTCCATCTCCATTTTTACTCACTAGTATTGAAATGACTTCAGTTTAGTACCACCTGCTAATTTTATCCAAGTAACATGTCATTAAACCCCTCAAAATCATCATCAAAGATGTTAACATAGACCTAATTCCAATCTCAAGATAACTAGAGTATTGCATTGTAGGCCATCTGATGAAAGTTGATTTAACTTAGCCCATGATTCTTCTTCTCTTTACCAAGTGGCAGCAAGTAGAGTAACGGTAGATGCGATTATTTTAAGACCATCATAGTTAGGGATGCTCATTTTTCCCTCTTACAAGGAGAGGTGCTGTTTTTACACTGCTTCTAATGAGTTAGTCTCTTTTTACTTTTTATTGGCTTTAAAAAATCATTAGAGACACTAGTGAATTCATCAGCAAATTCTCTTCAGGTGTCAAGGTCCATATTTCCCAAGTTGGAAACTTCTATACGTGTCCATTTTTCCACGCACTTGCCTCATTTACACAGTAAGCTATATTGACAATATTTTAATTATTCCCTGAATGTACACACCTGTTCTGACTTTTTAAAAATTTTTTCTGTAGAGAACAAAATTAGCCAACTGGTTTGATAGTTTGCATTGCCCTGTTCCCTTTGAACTTCAGCTTTCTCCTCTAAGACGGAATAGGGTCTTACTTATTGCATTTACAAAGAGAAAATTTTTTTTTAAATCAAAGAGTGAAATGAAATATCTAGCTCTGTTAATAAGCAGGCAAAGATATAAAAGGCTGTATAATTGGCTTGAAAAAAGTTTTCGTGTTTTAAGCAAACTCACCAATGTACATTGAAAAAGACACTTTATAATTGTACATGAAAAGTACAGTGACCACCCAGGGTTATCTAAGTGTGTCTGTTTCTCAATGCTCCTTCATGCAAATAGTAAAACCACCACTTCTGTGAACTCCTAAGTAATGCTGATCCATTCAGCCTGCTAAGAAGTCAAGTGTTTAACCATCTTCCTGCCCCACAATTTCAGCAAGGTTATAATCTATGTGAAAAGACCCAAGGGATTCTACCCACATTAACTTACTATTGGGTATTTACACTCTCATTTTTCATATAGTTTTATTTTCCTGATGTAATTGAGATGTAATAAACGTAAGACATGTTGCAAAAGGAAAGCAGGTAAATAAATACTTCCAAATGTAGCTAGAGGAGACGTCCTTTCTCCTCAGCCTACTGGTAAGGAAATACATTAGATCCACATTTTCCAAACTCTCCCATCTAAACTGATGAAACTTAGAAGGGATGTAGCATATCCAATGACAGAGTATTCGTTTAGGAAGACCAAACTAAATTTAAAAGAATAACATCTTTCAAGTTAAAACACTCACACTTTGCTCAGAAAGTAATGCCAACGGGGCAAAAAAGAAATTCGGCGGGATGGTTCCACTTCTGAGAGTCTCTGGTTTTAAATTCCAGAACATCACGAACAATTAAGCAGATATTTGGGGCACACAAAAGAGTGGAGTCACGATAATCAATAGACTACATCACTTCCTAAGATTCTTAAACTTAGTTTTCAAAATTTTGGAAATGATTTTCTACCCTCATTTTGGACCAAACTGATCTCCAGTATATAAAGGCTGAAAAAAAGAATAAGAAATGAGAATAAAAGTACTCACTACTGATTGGATGTTATTTTCTTTCACCAGCTTCAGAGATGACTTATAGCAATTTGCAAGGTCTTCCTTGTGGGCACCATTAATATGGCCTCTGGCTATTGGTCCTACGGTATGGATGACATCTGTAAACACAGAAGGAAGCAAAAATAGGATAAGCAAGGTATTTTTCACTTTTCACATAATCAGTGCTTTATTTATTTTAGGTATTCCTGTTGGAGCCTGAAGACAAACTAAGAAATACTGATGATGCAAATGCTTCTCTGCTAAAAGATTTTGGATAGCACAGCTTCTTAAATTAGGCAGTTCCCCAGGAAGGTGATAATTGTGAAAAGAAACCCCCTACCTATAAATTGTTCCATCGTTGTTGGTCAGATCCAAGTGAGATAGATTATACTATAAGATGTAAATAATTGGCACCCTGGCAAAAGTCAAATCCTCGGTGGGAAATAAGCAGGAATAATTGCCTACAAAATGAGCATTCTGAATTGACATGGGAAGGAAGAACCAATGCTGCGAATCACTTTCCTTGTAAATAAGACAATAGTGTCAAGCATCGTACACAACAGAGAAGGGCAAGTTTCTGAAAAAATGTCAAGAGAATTTATAATAATCAGTAATAACCATAAGAGGAATCATTTTTAAACATTCCTACCAATTTATAGTGCAATCTCTGATGCTCACATTCATGAAGTATGCTGGGGATAATGGTTCTTAATAATTCCGTAACTTCTAATTTTCACTATATTAAAACTTTTGAAAACCAGTCTATACTTTTCAAACTAATTATATTAAAAACACAAAATTTATTTGTTTGTTTTTGCATATAAAACCAGTCATTGTGGCACACATAAACATTTAAATTGAGGAATTTAATAAAACATAACTGTTTTAAACTCTTTGTTTCAAACTCAATAAGTATTGTAAGAAATAAACCAAATTTTAATCCAAATTACTTGAAAATGCCTTATAACTTCTGCTTCTCCGTCCCACCTGTTAACCTGGGTTATTAGCCCATTTCATTGATGTGAGCAACAATAACTAATCAACTCTGATCAAAAAGACAAATTTGGTCTAATATTATTAGACTATTATAATGGAATGAAATTATTTGTTTTGCTAATCAGTACCGCTGAATTTCAAAAACGGTAATAAGGGAATAAGAACACTTTACCAAACTGCAACTGAAGAATAGTTTTAAATTGCATATGAAATTTAAAACCAGAAAATACAAACCACTGGGAGAAGAATCTTTGTTGATTGCCCGCTAAATGTGGAGAGTATGATTTGACATTGAGAAAATCCACCAAAATGTTGATTTCAGCTTTTAACAACTTTAAACAGTACTTAACCCATTGTCAGATAATGGTAAAGATATTAACTTGTGATCAAAATAGGCAGAAACCTCATCAGTGAGTTCACATGATGTTATTTCACTGGCAAGCCTGGCTTGAAAGTGAGAACTGCCATGATACAGAAAGAGAGAATAAAGGGAGATTAAGTTGTATTCAGCCTAAAAAGAAAAAAGCACATAGCAACATTTTTTTGTAATAACAGTAACAGCTAAGAATCGCATGTACTGAAGAAACACAAGTCCTGTGCACTATGCAGTGAATTTCTATATGTAGGATTTCCCAAAGCAGGTTCAGTAAGATATGGGTTTAAAGAGCAATTAACTTTGGGAATCACCAGGTGAGATTAAGTCAAACCAGTTAACTTAGTGCAGGACTTCTCTGGACATTTAGCATACTAAAATGAACTGTGAATCTCCACAGAACAGTGGGTGAAGGGGGCTGGGTGGTGAACAGAATGGTCTGTTTCTGAAATATGTCTGACTGCAGAAACCTAAGTTTTGCAGAGTATCCCATGGGAGTAAATTTCCACAAATTAACCTGTGCCCTGCTCTTCCAGGGCAGTTTTGACACCCTCCTAGCCATGGCTGAAGATGAAATTCATGTTTTTATCCCCTTCCTTCCCCATTGCCTCTGTACATCAAATACCTAATATATAAAAGAGCAACAGGATATGACCTTGGTTTCCTTACTTTATGGCTGGAGAAGATCAAGAATAAATGCCTTTTATTGGGTCATAAAAATGCATCTACTTGAGCCAAGGAAAAACAGGGCTTAGAGGCATTAAGAGGAAGAAAAGAGAGAGAGAGGAACCCATAAGAGCAGGGAATAGTGACATAATAACTCAATATTTTCTTCACTTTTTCCCATAACCATCATTGTCCACAAAACTTAAAGAGAAATTTGTGAAAAATTATTCCTTGCTTCCGTTCTCCGTTTAATTTACGTCTGAGGACAAACAGTGAACCTCCTGAACATCAAACTATTGATCTCTGCATTTTATGCTCTATATGAAATTTACAGCACCCAAGATCAAGTGTTACTTTCGACCCACAGACGGCCTCTCAGATCCACAAAGCAGGAGGTGAATCAACATATGGCTTGGAAGGAAGTTTCCTCCATGATTTTCATTGTTCGCAGTCCTCAAGGTTAACTCTTCCACAGCACGGAGTTCCCCTCTTTCTGTTATAAAATCCTTTCAGGAGGCCTGCCTTCGAATTCCAGCCCCAGGCCTGACTAGAGGATGCAGCCATCATTTCACTGGCCCCTCTTGCCTTCCTTATCCTAAAACAAATCAGTTGCTTGGATGATCTCTGTGGTCTTTTCTGTGCTTGTGACGTCACTGATACTTAACCTTGTAATGAAGATAGATGGAGTACAGAGTGATGTCTAGGCAGTGAAAAGGGACTTTCAACATGGGTAAGTGGCTCACAAGCTTTGTGAGCATAAGTGCCCTCTTTTTAATATTTCAATTTTTTTTAATTGGCACAGGATTTTATTTTTTTATTTTTATTTTTTAACTGGTCATTTTTATTTATTTATTTATTTATTTATTTATTTATTTATTTATTTATTTAATATCTCAATTTTATCTCAATATAGCAGTTTTTAAAATGTTGTACATACACACATACCCTCCTCCCAACATGGATTGCTACAGTATTGCTATTTAGAGCCTCCTAAAAAGCGAACACTCAATCATTCAAATATTTACTAATCACCTATTTGCCAAGCACTAGAAATACAAAGACGGACCAGATATAGCACATCCATGGCCTTAGGGAGGTAGAAATCTCATGACAGAAAAATATAATTTAATAAAATAGTAATAAGGCCTAACATTTAGTAAACATTAGGTGCCAAACACCATTCTAAGCATGTTACTTGACTTTAATCATTTAAATATATGTACTGTTTTGTAACTTGCATGCTGATATTAACAGTGGAGAGACTATGCAATAAAGAGGAAATATAAACTGAATCTTGAAGACTGAGTGGAAGTTCGTTTAGAGATAGGTATTCCAAGTAGGAAATACAGGATATACAAAAAGAGAGGATTATAAAAGATGGCACATGCAGGGTCTGTTGAAGAACATGAGAAGCCAGGAATGGAGAGGTAGGCTAGTGCCAAATCAAGCATGTAATGAAAAGCTAACCTACACAATGTTTCAGAGAAAGGTGAGTTACTAGCATTTTCAACCCAAATAACCACCTCATCTTAAATGTACCTGATGAGTACGATAGCTATTTAACTCAATAAATATAGTAAAACAAATGCTAAAAATAAACAACTATAAAAGTCTGTTTTCCCATTCTTTACCTATTTCTCCCTCCTTTCATCTCCATTCTTGATCCCCCCAGCAGCAGTCATTATGATGCTTAATTATGACTTTGCCAAATAGCATACATGTTGTCAAATTGCATGTAATTAACAAATAAATTTAAAATTTGCATTTATGACAACAAAAAGTTTTAAATGCTTAACATTAAAAAAATCAAAAACATTTTGTAGTGGTTTCAAAATCCATTGACTGAGAACAAGTTAGAGACAAGTAGCTATTAAAATTTCAATGATGCTTTGTGTTAATTTATGTCTTATTAAATACAAAGCAATCTCCATAGTAGACATACATATGTGAGACATATTCATTTGATTTATGGGCAATGCTTTATCGTGCACATGAATTTGTGGATCTCATAGTGTAAGTAAGACAATGTAAATAGAAGTGTTTAATTTGATGCCTGGTACGTGCAGACACCCAAGAAGTGGTCATTATCCTCCTCAGCAGCAGCAGCAGCTATAGCAACTCAGGCATCTTGAGCACACATGCGGGAATGACAGACAGTTATCATTTTCCCTCTGGTGTGGAGAAAAAAAAAAAACACTAGAATGTAAGTCCTAAGGCCTGATTATAAGGCAGAAGCCTCAGATCTGTCACTAACCACCTATTGACTGTGGACAAGTCATTCTCCTCTTTGGGCTTCTGTCTTGAAACCTAAAAGAAGGAGTTGAATAAGATGACCTCTGAGATTCTTTGCATCTCTCAAATGCAATCCCTCTTTCACATGCTTATCAAGAATCAAACTATAGATTCTAAGTAGCCTAATTCATTATTGTCCAGATAAATGAGCATCAGTCATGGTTCAAGTTTCTGCAATGTGCTTAAACAATGAAATGCAAATTGGCACCATCCCCAGAGAGAGTGTTTTAACCGTATCTTTCAAAATTGCAAATGTAGACTTCAATTGATGCAATAATTCTACTTCGAGGAATGTATCCTGTGCATGATATGCTTGGAAACAACCTAAATGTCCATCATTGGGGACCAGTGAAGTAATTGTGCATTTCCACAATGAAATATTATGTTTCTGTAAAAAGGGTAATGAGTATCTTTATGTATCAATATGGAAAGATATCCAAGATATATTACTAAGAAGAAAAGAAGGAAGGAAGGAAGGAAGGAAGGAAGGAAGGAAGGAAGGAAGGAAGGAAGGAAGGAAAAGATGCAAATGTGTTAAATATATTACCATTAGTGTTAAAAAAAAAACCCACAGGTGTAGAAAAGAATGCATGTTTGTTTTAGTTCATACATGCAAACTCTGTCTCTGGAAAGATCCACAAGTAATTAATAGCAGTGGTTAGCCTACTAGGGAAGTGATGAAAACTACAAAGATGAGGGCAAATATGGGAAGGAGACTTTTCACTGCTTACTTGTTGTATTTTTTGATATTTAAATTATGTGAATGCATTACCTATACAAAATTTAAGTATTAAAACAAAGAGTATATGGTTTATTAAACCATACTCCCAAATCCCACCTACCATATTCCTATAGCATATAAAAACTGTTAATGTGGTTTCTAAAGATGATCTTATATCACTATAAATACAAAAAAAAAATCAAATTAAATATGTACATGAAATTTTAAGGGATTTAAAAGAATAACTCTGTTAGATATATCTTTCTTTTATTTTGCTGCTCTCAATAATCTCTGTATATAAAACAATTGTTTTCAGAAAAAGTAGGGTTTAAATGGTGGAAAAATGGGATTTTTCTCCTATGTGGCTTATATCTATCTTTAAAGTGTTACTATAACTTTAATACGCAGAGTCCTACATACCTTATAGTGAACACGTAGTACAGGAACATACTTCTTAGGTAACTCAGTTACCAAAGAATCTTGTATAATGGTCAAGAATTTTTAGAGATGAAAAGGACAATATAGAAAATTTCATCTATTTTCCCTCGTTCAATGGATCCAGAGGAGGCAGAATTACGCCCAGAGTCAGATCAGCATTGGGAGACACACTACCACAAAGACTACAGGCAAACTTTCCCCAGCGTGACTACTTATTGAAGGAAATGGCATACATTTGTATATATGTTAAGTTTGGTGTGTTTATCATGAATTCCACTTACTTTAGCCTCATACTTTGCATACATGCAAATTCTGATTAGCGATTGCTGTGCAAGTAATTACCCCAAAATTTGATGAATTCAGACAACAACAATCACTTATTTTTTATGGTTTTTCTGGATCAGAAATTATGAAAGAGCTAAGCTGGGGGTCTGGCACAGAGACGCCCATATGGTTGTATTTAGCTAATGGTTGGCCGGGGAGCAGCAGGGCTGCAGCAGCTAAGGGCTGGCCAGGTATTTCTCCCTCTTCATGGAGCCTCAGGGACTCTGTGAGGAATAGTCTGGGTTTCCTCGTGGGAGGCTCTGAACAGTCAGACTGCTTATCCGACAGCTCAGGGCTCCAAGACCAAGGGGACCAGAGGTGGAAGCTGTGTTATCCGTTTTACCCCAGCCTTGGGAGTAACACAGTGCTACCCCTACTATACCCTGATTGGTTGCAACTGTCACACAGTTCCATCCACTTCAAACAGAATCATTTAGACCTTACCTCTTGATGGGAGGAATGGCAAAAAATTTATGAGCATGTTTTAAAATGGACACAATGAAGGATTCTCCAGACACGTGGGGCTTCTTTAGGGTTAGCATGTTTATCAAATGCCGGTCTTGTGGTAGATAAATAAGTTAATATAGAAATAGCTGATATGATTATTTCCATGCAACCATCCATAAAAACAGTATGGAAGTTTCTTTAAAAATTAAAAATTTAACTGCCATATGATCTAACAATTACACACCTGGGTATTTATTCAAAGGAAACAAAAACAGTAACTCAGATATATTTGTACCCTCATGTTCATTGCAGCATTATTTACAATAGCAAACACGTGGAAATAAAAACCAAGGGTCTATCAATGGATGAATGAGTAGAAAAAATGCTATATATATGCACACACACACACATACATGCATTCAATGGAATATATATATATATAATATATATATAAAACATGCATACAATGGGATATTATTGAGCCATAAAAAGAAGGAAATTCAGCCATTTGTGATAACATGGATGGAACTTGAGGGCATCACGCAAAGTAAAATAAGTCAGACAGAGGAAGACAAGTAGTGCATGATCTCACTTTTTTTAGAATCAAAAATAAACAAAAACCAAACAAAACCCCAGCAAACTCATAAATACAGGGAACAGACTGGATAGTCAGAGGCTGGGGATGGGGTAGGAGGATGAGTGAAATGGGTGAAAAGGATCAAAAGGTACAAACTTTGAGTGATAAAATAAATAAGTTCTGGGGACATAATGTACAGTTTGGCAACTATTTTTCTTTTAATCTGAATAAAGGTAGATTTATTCAGAGAGATAAGTACTCCACAGAGCACAGGCTAATTCAGAAGGCAAAAAGGCCAGGTATGGGGGCTGGGTGCTCAGTTGAAAGTAGAAGTAGATACACATCCCATAGACAGAGTGTGGGCCATCTTGCTCAGATGGGAGAGAGACCACAAGGTGTGGGGGCTGTTAGTTTTTATGGGCTTAGTAGCTTCATAAGTTAACAAGTGGGAGGACTATTCCAACTACTTTTTGGGAAAGGGGCTGGGATTCCCAGGAACTGGGCCACTGCCCATTCTTTGACCTTTTATGGTCAGCCTTGGGACTGTCATGACACCTGTGGGAGTGTCATTTACCATGTTAATATATTACAGTGAACGTATAATGAAGCTCAAGGTCTACTGGAAGTCAAATCTCCTGCCATCTTGGGCCTTAAGGCCTCCTGGCAGTTGAATTTTTCGCCACTTTGGTGTTAGTTGCTGTTATTTGTTGAATGACTGTGCCCTGCCCCCTTCCTTCCTGTCTCATTCCCCCTTCAGAGATTTTACTCCCATAATTTTATGGGGGTGCAGAGCGGTGATGTCTGTCTTCTGAAACTACTTCAGGGTTGAATAGGGGCATTGACCCTGCCTGTCAGGAAGTAAAAAATGGTGACTATTGTTAATAATACTATATTGTATATTTGAAAGAGGTTAAGAGAGTAGATCTTAAAAATTCTAGTCAGAAGGGGAAAAATCTATTTTAAGATGGAGTTCTCAGGCTTATTATCTTAATCAGTCAACTAATTTAATAAAAAAAATAAGAGCTAGAGAAAGACTGGAATATGAAATTAATACATTTATTTACTGTAAATATAATCTAATTTGGAGATTACAGTATAACTGTGGCTCCTAGATAGAACTGCCTGGCCTACAACTAATTTTGTTGTTTCTCCTGTCTTAAAATCTGGCAGGAACTTGTGGGCAAAAGAAAGGGCAGGGATGGCTGTTACAGAATCAGCATCATATCTATCTCCCTGTGAGCAATAAAAATAATGCCGTTTCCCTGAAATGTCCAGCTCTGCATTCCAGAAAGGAAGGGCAGCCTCCATGCATTTGAAGCCCTTTCTTACACAATTCAGGAGAGCTAAGAAAACAATGCAAGTTGCACACTTCATCAGCATTTCAAATGCAACCCCAGGAAGAGGTGTGGAAAATTAGATGGTAGGCCTTTTTGTGCTTTATCTGACTTAAGTGTGGCAAGGCAAATGGAGTCTGTTTTTGTCCTCCTATTTCTGAAATCAATCAGTCTATAAATCAGCTCTTTTGTTTGGAAGCTATAACCATCACCTCATGCTTCCCCATCTTGTTCTATCCTGGGAAATCAGTCTGCACTATGAAGAAAAGGAGGGTAGGAGAGAAGGATTTCTTTGAAAAGGGTGCGGAAGGGAGCCTGCTTTCATTTCCAAATGTGTAAATTGAAAAATGTCTGATTGGAATGCCAAATACATATTGAAAGCAGTAGAATCATTTACAAAGATTCGATCAGACTTCTTGGCAAAACAAATGCAGCAAAAACATTTTGCAAAAAAAATATTAGCATAATGAATTTTAAAACAAATGAGAGAACACATACAGGTTGGTCCCCTGGTTTTCCATTTGAGAAGCAACTGCGCTACATTCAAACTGTTAATGAACAGTCAGACCAAGAGTAGAATCAATTACACGTTGCTTTCATTCACTCCACTCTTGTATTCATAAGCATAATCGGTCCATCTAACAGACTGCATAATGATGCCATGCGCTGTCAATCATATTCAAATTGCATGAATTTTTAAGGAGAAAACCAATGCGTAGAATTAAGTTGATTTTCTTTTCTAGAGCTACATCCACAAAACCAAGCACTGAAAGTATTATTTGCAAATCTTATTGGCCAATTTATATGATAAGCACCACCGATCTATGACCTGAAACAGAATACTTGAAGTTCAGTTAACGGAAATTGAATTACCGCCTGATAGCATTGCAAAGCAAATGCTGCCTTTTCTCTCCATATAGGTCAGTGTTTTCATACACACATTTTCAAAGCTTGTTTTCATTATTTTTCAAGAAACAATCAATTGTCCATAAGATGTTCCTTTTCAATCTGCAGTGGATCTCAATTAGGTTGTATTTCAGGTGCAACGTGTTTCTAAATTTGGATTATTCTCTCATACCTTTCTTCAGCTGCATTGCTTGATTTCTTAACATGTTCAGAAAGACTAGTCGTATAACTTTTTGCACGAGTTTGGGATAAACTAGCACTTAAGAGGTTATTTTCTATTCCATTTTCCTTTGAGTCTGTGAATTGACTTTCCCCCACAATGTTCTTGGTTACAAAAGGCTTTTGGTTTACCTCTGTAGGTGCTATGGTTCCCTAAATAAGATATCTATGTCTAAGATTCAGTACACGGTAGCTAAACGCCATCTGCATTTTGCAGCTGATAAAGGTACACAGAATAGACTGTCAAAGCTGGAATGAATACATCCAGCTCAGTTTGAAGTTTGATAACATTTTTACATGAGAATGTGATAGCATTGCCACATTTGGGGCGTCATGTGCCAACAATATACCTCATGCTTCATTGGCTTCAAAGTTGTGAAGTTATAAGCTTAAATTGTGAGGGTTAAGTTAGAAAATAGTATTTTCTACCAAAGCCATTTCTACCAAAGTGTTATCCTCTATATTAAAAAAAAAAAAAGAAGGAGCAAAGCTCATCTCTAATTTTTTATTAGCTCTCCCTCTTCTGCCAAAGGTTTATTTTAAGTCAACCACAGTGATGGGACTATGTCCTCTTTCAACTGGACACTTAACACACAAGAGTCCATTTGGGATAACACAGATTGGAATATGTATAAAATATCATATGGTCAGCCATTTATAGAATCTTTGAGATTCTACAGGGTATTGGGGGCACTTGCATTACAATAGTGTTATTTCCAACAGAAAGGGGGGTCTCACAGAGGCTGTGGGAAGCTGAATTATCTACAAAATTCTAACATTTCACATCATTTTAGAATGAACCAAAAGAGAACCCATCCTAGAAGGAAGTGAGTCAAATACATGGCATTTTTAATGCTTAAATAGCAGGGGTAAGAGGAGGTGGAGTTCCAGACAGACAATATGACTTTTTTCCAGGAAAATCATAATAAGGTCTTTGTTCCAGTTCAAGGGAAGGGCAGTAATTTGCAGCCTTTTTAGAGAGATGCGAAAACCAGTACTTTATTAAGACACAAGGGGAAAGTAGGCTTTCAAAATTCTATGAGTGGGTAAAAATAAATGAATGTTAGTTCCCCTTGCAAGGGTAACTCTACAAATGCAGAATCTAGGCTAGGACTGAAGTGTACAGAGAGGTCAATGTCCTTGTTTGTCATCAGTCTTCTGTTACAGCTCCCTTGCCACCATCAGCCTGGACAAGAAAGACTTTTTTTGCATTCATTCACTCAGTTATTAATTCTGTCCTTTATTTAAAAAATATTTACTGAGAATCTGCTATATGCCAGATGCACAGGGTGGTTGCTCTATAAACTCACACCAAACAGATCTTGTGCTTTTCTGGTGTCAATAGAGCCCCTCTATCTTTGCCTTTTAAAAATCCTTCCCATTCCATGAAACTCAAAAATAATTGACCTTCCTTGAAGATATGATCCATGAACCTTACTACATGAACTAATTTTAAACTCATTTTTCCTTTTCTTCTCTCCAGTATCACTTACGTTTCACCATTTACATGATTTTTTCATCTATCTATCTATTTATCTATCTATCTATCTATCTATCTATCTATATATATATATATGTATAGTCAGTTTATAATGTTGTGTCAATTTCTGGTACACAGCATAATGCTTCAGTCATACATGAACACACATATATTCATTTTCATATTCTTTTTCACTGTAAGTTATTATAAGATATTGAATATAGTTCCCTGTACTATACAGTATGAACTTGTTATTTAAACCTCTCTGGAAACAAAAGACCAGGACCAGATGGCTTCTCTAGGGAATTCTATCAAACATACAAAGAAGAGTTCATACCAATCCTTCTCAAACTCCTCCAAAAGATTGAAGAGGAGAGAATACTCCCAAACTCATTCTATGAAGCCACTATCACCCTGATACCAAAGCCAGACAAAGACACTACCAAAAAAGAAAACTATAGGCCAATATTGTTGATGAACACAGATGCAAAAGTCTTCAACAGAATATTAACAAACAGAATCCAACAACATGTAAAAAAGATTATACACCATGATCAAGTTGGGTTCATCCCAGGGACATAAGGATAGTTCAACAGATGCAAATCAATCAATGTGATACACCACATCAACAAGAAAAAGGACAAAAATCACATGATCATCTCAATAGATGAGAAAAAAGCATTTGGTAAAATTCAATGTCCATTTATGATAAAAACTCTATAACCATTTACATGACTCTTAACATGAAGATTTCTGTAGGCACAACTAAGATTTCATCAGTCAGAGCTCTCCAATAATACAGCATTCTGCCAGAGGAGGCAGAAAGTTCCTGGCATCGGAGACAATCAGATATGACTACATATGTGTCGAGATTCCAACTCTACAATGTTATAATTCTGTATTTCCTGCCTTTATGTGGAGATTCTATGCTTCTACTACAGGAAACATGACCAATCTATGTCTCCCACAAAGCCAAGAACTCTATGGAACAGTTGCCTAATGGACAATTAGCGAATTTGTGAGTGATTAAATGAAAGTTGGCCCAATGTAATCAATCTAGCCTGAAATGATCTACTGGATTAGAGAAAACAATGAGGCAGAATGGACAGTCTAGACTAACAATGGAATGTAGTTCGACTGGTTCAGAACATTCAACATAATTATTTATAGAACTGGGAATCGGTTTCTTCACAGAAAGATTCAGCAAAGCCTGATCAAAGATTTCCTAATGACTGCACTACAGATGATAAAAAAAAAAAAAACCTTTAATACTATCACACTTTTTAATAAAAGCTGTAAGATTCTTTCCAAAGACTTCCAACAGGAAAAAAAAAATGTGTGGTGACTTCTTTGCCTTTTTTGCAAGAGATAATTAAATAAATGCTTTTTAAAAATGTGTCACTTCCCTCATCTGCATATGGTTCATTTTAGAATAAATTGTCTTTGTTCTAGAGATCGGTTTTGGCTCTCAAATCATAAAATGGAAAATTACAGATTCTCTACATGTCTTCTCAAAAAATTAATGGGATCACCTTTCACATTTCTTTAAAAAGTAACATTTGGGTATAATGAAACCAACTTTCCATCAAAATAAACTAGGTTTAATTTCCTCCTGAGACCAGTGCATTCATAACACAGCACTACAGTTACTCCATACATTTACACCTGTACTCTCACTTGGGTTCCATTTTCATCGTATACACATCCACACCTGGCTCTACACCTAATTTTCTAAAGGAATACTTGTATTTAGAAAAGACAAATGAAAAGGACAGAAAATTTTAAAGATTAACTTTGTTACATGGAAGATTTTATACTATGAATTTGCATTTTTCATGAGTTCACTTACAACAAATTCAACAATATGAACAAGGAGTTAAAAGGAGTGCGAATGACAACATATTTAAATCATAAAGACAATTTCACTAAATATTTCTACAATGAGCATTTGCTATAGCATGAACATCAACAGGTTGGTTTATATTGTTCAGCTCCAGAAAATCAGTCTACATTCTCAGGCACTTCTCAGAGATAACTGGCTCTTTGTGCATGATAGAAGCTGTTTTCAAACTTTTTTGGTTTGGGATCCTCTTTACACTCTCAAAAATGACTGAAGACCTGAGAGAGCTTTTGTTTTGGTAGGTCATATCTATGTATGCCACAAGAAAACAAGAGCCCAAATACAATTAACTATCAGGAAAATAAGGTTATTCATGTCATGTAGCCTCACGAAAACTGCACTACACACTCAAGAGAGAAAGAGAGAGAGGAATGCAAATAATCTCTGAATATTATTATGAACATAGTATTGACCTCACAAATCCACTGAAAGAGGTGCTACACTACAGCTTCTTACTGTGCAGATGCATTAACTAAATACAAATATTTCCATTTCTAGTAGAAAATTGACACCATTAATACTTTATCTGGTTCTCAAGTTTAAAGAAACAGTGATATCTTTCAACTCCATAGGGAAAACCAGATGTACTGGCCTTCTTAAGAAATAGTATTTCTCTGCCTCAACTTTCATATAAGCTAAGGGATTTTTAAAGAGTAATCTTAGCTAATGCAATTTCTGTCTTTTGCATCTAAAGATTCTCAGTCTCTAGAATCTAGACAAAATTCTCTTTCCACCTCTGTGAAATGATGATCAGGTCCTTCTGAATAGAGAAGCTTTTCTTAAATAAGCAGCTTACAAGAAGTTAAAGAAGGTCTAAGATGGCTTCTGTCAGATCAATTGATTCTAGTAGAGAAGATGGAAAGCATAGCTTTTTAAACAAGAATTCTATGAGACATCACAGGATAAAGCAAAGAGGGGTCTGTCTGGGACATGAATTCTCAAGAGAAATCAAGACAATGGTTTTTCCTCAAGCTTCCCTCTTTGTAGAATGGGTTGGAAGCTACTAATGGGAAGGGGCCCAGCTGACATTAAACCAGGCTGGCAGGAATGAAAATGGACACAGATAATGCAAGAAACTGAAAGGTTCTGGCAAATTTTGAAGATGGTTTCAAGGTGGATGGGAGAAAAGAGAGGGGAGAGTACAAATTTAGGCAAAGTCATCAAAATCACTCGGTGATTGAACGAATGACAGAAATAGGGAAATCAGAGCAGTAATTGTGACCCAGATTATTAAAGTGCTTGTTAAGTCTTCTCGAGAGCTACCCTTAACATAAAAATAAAATACAGAAGAGGGACAAGGTTAAGAGAAGGATTAGTAAAAGAAACAAACAGAAGTTGTACAGTTGAAGGTAACTAATTTTCATGTATCAAGGTGGATTTTTTTTCTCCATCTTTGCCTATGTTGGGTCTGACATAGAATGCCTCAGGGGAAGAGAATATATCACTGAGTCTCTCAAACATGGTTCACTGTGAGACTAAGATTCAAAGAAGTCAATGAATGTCACTGCAAAATTATTTAGTGGAAAGAGACCATTAATGTAAAAATCACTCAAAGAAAACAAAGAGATCTTTTCACAGTAATTCAGAAGCTAAAAATGAAATGTTTGACTGAAAGCTTTGATAATTAAGTAATGACTATTAGATTTTAAAAGAAAGAAATATCTGTAAATAAATAAATAAAATCTGGAAACCAGTTCTCTATTAATATACTATCATGTAGGCCAATGAGTAAAAATTCCAATTTTTACTTGGAAATGGGGTTGTGCTTGAGATGGCATGATAATATGGCTGAAGAGGCACCATGATGAGAAAAATAAGTGGAGTAAAAGAATGGGCAGTTTATTATGAATAGGACAATTCTTATAGGATAGAGAAGTGTCTAGACATATCAGAAAAAGATGGTGACCAGAATGTGTAATTATAATTAATAGGATGATATCAGGAAAAAGCAATTAAACAAGTCTACATATCCCAGGGGAATATCCCACTCACCAACTGGGTAAACTTGGGTAAATTACTTTTCCTTTCCTGTAAAAAAGAGGCTAGTATTTACTTCCCAAGTTCATTATGGGTGTTAACTACCTATTATATATGAAAGCATCAGGCAGGGTACCTGGCCTGCAGGAGCTAAACTCTGACTCGATTGATGATCACTCATCCTGGTGGCTAACTGTATTCCCAACGTGTATAAATAGGCTAGCCATAAGCTCGTTCATATTTAATCAGCATTTTATCATTACACTCAAAATTCATAACTATTCATATTAACCGATTATGTCAGAATTTATATCTTACTGGCTTCTTTGCCTCTACTGCTTCTTAGATCCTGGTTTTCTCTTTTTTAATTTTTAAAAAATTATTATTAATACTTGTGTAATTCTTTTAGAGATGGTCTGCAGCTGGGAATTTTCTAAGCCACTGGATTTTCAAGTGTTTTTAGTTTGTTCTCATTTCTGAATGTTAGTTTTCCAGTATATATGAATCTAGGTTCAAAGTAATGTTTCTCTTAGAATTTCGAAGACTTTGCTTCATTCACTTCTACTATGAGAAGAAGTAAGTTTGAATGTTACATTTCCATGAATAAGCTGGATTGCTCTTCCTCCCCAGAAGTTTTAGGAGCTTCCAATTTTTATTTAGAATTCTGAATTCTGCCCAGGCTCTTTTATTCCCCCATTTAGTTATGAAGTTATTACCAGTCTTAAATTTTCTCCATTATTTCTAGAAGTCTAGATAGATGTGTTGTATATGTCTGGGAGTAAATCTCAATTGTTTTTACTTTCTCTTAAGTATTTTATCTGCTGCACATTCTAGATTATTTCCTTGACTTATTCTCTAGATCAGTAAATTAGCTTTCAGCTATTTGCTTTCCATTACATATTCCTTCATTTGAAGATTTTGTTCTTGTTTTAACTTCCAGGAATTTTTTTTTAAATTTCTCCCCCTCTTGTTAGAACATCTTTTTCTAACTTCTACATGTATTATATAGAATTATTTTCTCTACCAACATTTCTACTGGATACAAATATTTTTGTTATCTAGGCTAAGACTCTGTAATAGCTAGCTCATAGTGGATTTGAATTCACTTAATGTACACCTTTCACATTTTTGCATGATGATTCTATAGCTCCATAGAAATCATAAGAATTTTCACGACATTTTTATTTCAATGCAAGTAATTAATCCCTCATCAGGGTTATCTCTAATAAGAAAAAAGTATTTGTAATGTAATCATTGACTGAATTACATAAACACTTATACAAAGACCATATTCCTCACATATGTAACAACAGAATTATAGAAATTGCTAAGATCTTCATAATTTTTTTAATGTTAAAAGGTATGATTTTATTTTCCTAACATGATAAAACAATATATGGGTCCAAATTGAAAATACACACACAGAATAACACACACACACACTATATATATATATATCTCAGTGCTTTCATGGCTCAAAACATATCCATCCACATCATTCTAGCTATTTCATAGTGCTTCTTTTAGAACTGATTACAACATTATTCCAAGTCAGACCTATCTTAGACCCCCATTTTTTATGAATATCACACACTTTAAATATGAATGAATTACATATTTACCAGAAGAGAGTAGTTCAAAATTGAAGAGTTGTTTTTAATGTCCCTAATTATTGTGCATTAATTACAGATACTATTTAAACTGCTTAGACTAAAAGGGATATTTATTTTTACCCCAACAGTAGATCTATATGCCTTGTTACATACTTAGCTGTCCAGAGATATTTAAAACAGAAACACGTCAAGCAGCTGAATTATTTTCTAAAGCATCCCGGCTGTGCAGCATTTTGAATACACAGAAGACAATGTCAATACCATGTTCTGATAGGATTTTAACAATTTTATTGCTTATTTCATTCTGAAAGACTAATGTCTTAGTTCTCTCTGCTACAGTAAATGAACTTCAAGACACTGCTGTAAAATAAAGACCATAAAGAACAACAAAACTAACCTTCCTAATGGAATTGTCATTGACAATTTTATTGATGGAATAATACAAAAAGTTTCCATAGGGTTGAATCAATAATCTTTCTTTTTTGTCTTTTTATGTTTTTATTAAATGGAGAATAACTGTCATAAAGAACACACAGATGCAACCAATTGGTAGAATTTCGTGAAGATACCTCTGGACCCCATTTCAAATGTATACTCTGGATGTAAAAATCTATCCATGGTGTAGGGATCTCTGGGATTCCCTCAGAATCCTCACTTAGGCTCCAGAAGCTTGTGAAAGGCCAAAGCCTGCACTTGATGGAAGCAATTGATGGCATTCCTCTAAATGGCTGGAGCCACCACTGTCCTAGACACAGCCAGAGAAGAATGAAGCCACATGTGGTCCTGGCCTGGGAACAGGAGTAAGCACAAAAGGCTAAAGGAGAAAGAAAAGGTTTTCTCCTGTTGTTGAGAAAGAAAATTTCTACTGGACTTTCCTTATGATAGAAAGAACATCTTCCTTCCCAGGACACGGCTGGTTGTATTTGTAGCTTCTGATACGTCTGGTTTTATCACATCTTCAGTGAAAGCTCTGTGGACTCACTAGTGGTAGAGGCCCTCTCAGAAAACACTGAATTTTACTGGCATATTTCTCATTATTCTTTAGGACATGTTCCTGCCATCTTGGATGAATGCCTTCACTCAAGGAGTAAGGCTTAGAATCAGAGGAGTCCACACTTTACTTAGCAGCATATCCCAGTCTCTCCTATGCCAAGGTGTTGGACCACCTTCACTTTTATGGGCTTGGTGTACCATGAATTTTCCCACCAGGATGAACTCTGTCTGTGTTAGAGCTCTTGACTGGAAAAGAAGGGGCCTCTAAAGGAAATTCTTTGGCCAGAAAACCTCCCTGAAGATACTGCTTTTGTCTGCTGCCATGCCCTAGTTGTGTGCTCTCACTTAATCCTAAACTCTTATTATGTCAGCAAGCCACCTCCTCCTTTTGCACATCCTTAGAAGTCTGGGTCAGTGGTTCTTAAACTTGAGAGTACATAAGAACTATCTGGAGGGCTTGCTATAACACAGGTTGCTGGGTCACACTCCAAAAGTTTCTGATTCAGTAGGTCTGGGATGGGGTGGAGGTAAGAACCAAGAATTTGCATTTCTAACAAGTTTCCAGATCCTGATGGTGCTGGTCCAGGATCCACATTGGTCTAGGAACCAATGACTACTGTAGACCAACAGTGGCAGCCTGTAGGTCTCCTACGAAAATTCTCCCCATGGCCTGCTACATCAGCTTTGACTTGGCACCCAAGGTTCTGATCTTGATTTTTGCCAACCAGACGTGCATACCAACTGCACCTCCAGCTATAGTCTTTGGCTTATATACTGTGTTATAACCTAGTTCTGTTGACCTGTATGGCCTTTCCTGCCCTGCCATGCCTGCCTGTCACACACACTAATGACAATCTATAGTTTTAATGTTTGCTTGTAGATAATCCAAAAACAAAACTTGTCTTGTCTAAACTTTACTTTAGTTTTCATAAATTATAGCAAAGAGCTACAAAGATAAGCACATTTTGGGCAAGCATTGTAGTAGAAAGAGTTCGTTCTGAATAAATGCCCATAGAATATTGATAACAGTAACTGAGGTATTGATTGAAATTATCTAAATTATAAGAAGATAAGGGCATGTGTACACTATTTGTGAGAAGAGAGTTTAAAGAAAGTATGCTTCTATATTAAATCAAAGAAAAACAGGCCAAACTTAAGAAGAAAGCTAAAGCTAAGCAAGTAATTTGACTTTGAATCGATTCAAGGAGGGGGTCAAAGAAGGGACTAAGAAATGGTTGGAAATAAGATATATAAATGGCCAATAAATCTGAGAAAAGATGTTCAGCACCCTTACTCAATAAGGAAAGGCAAATCTAACCCATAATGAGATACCATTTCACACCGACTGGATCAATATCATCAAGACGGACAATAACAAGTGTTAGTGAGTGTGAACAAATTAGAACATTCATACATTGATGGCGGGAATGTAAATGTCACTCTGGAAAGCAGACATTTCCTCAAAATGTTAAATATAGAGTTTACCAAATGACTCAGCAATTCCACTATTAGGTATCTACCCAAAAGGACAGAAAACATACATTCATGAAAAAATTTGTACACCAATGTTTATAGCAGTATTATTTATACTAGCTCCAAAGTGAGAACAACCCAAATGTCTATTACCTAATGAATGAGAAACCAGATGTATACCTATAGAATGAAATACTATTCAGCCATTGAAAAGGAATGAAGTACCAATACCTGCTACATGGGTGAACCCTGAAAACATACTAAGTGAAAGAAATCAGTCACAGTAGGCCACGCATTGTATGATTCCACTTATCTGAAATGTCCAAGCTGCCAGGATAAGGTGGGGAATAGAGACTGACTACTAATGAGAATATGTTTCTTTTTAAAAGGTGAAGAAAATATTCTAAAACTCAATAATGATGATGATAGTTTAACAACTCTGTAAATATACCAGAGTCACTGAATCATCCACTTAAAAAAAACCCACAAAATTAAAAAAAAAAACTGAAAAAGAAAAGAAATGGTGTTGGGACATGCCAGGAAATTCAGGTATGTGGTAGTTAACACATATTTGGTAAACGGCTGCCCGATTAGCTGAGATGGTTAATTAATTAACACTGACTATGTCCAGAATACAAGAAATCATGAAAAACAGCACTCCTATGATCACACTAGGAAAATGGAGTTTGTCACCCCATGAAATCTGTCTATGAGGATGCTTATCATGCAAGTGGGAAGGCTCAGGTTGAGCTTTCCAATTCATATTCCATAGGACAGACCTTCTGTGACTTCATCTCCTACCCACAGCAGAACAAAGTGTAGGTCAGGAGAACTACTTGCCTTGCAGAACTGCCTCTGAGTCTAAGGACTGAGAGCCACTTTCCATTTTCAAAAAGCCAGCCAGGACATTTCAGTGCAAACTAGTCAATTGTCCAAGCATTCAAAAATGTATGTGAAGGTAAAAAATAATAAGCAGAGAGAGATAAACTTTGTTTGGGATCCAAACATTTACTTCTCCATCAGGAGACGTGAAGTCTTTAGATGTGGTTATGCTAGCCAATCACAGGGCCTTCACCAGGAATAGAATTCCAAAGACCCACCATACAAGGTGTAATGTTTTATTTTACAAATAAATTTTATGGACAACCATCTTTTCACGAGGAGACTGCAGGTCAACTACTTTTTGGCAGAAGTTACCACTTCTTAGAAACTGAGAAAGAATCCTTCTCAGATACTTTTTGGAAAATATTCAGAGTTTGCATGCTTTGTCCCTGGATTTGTTTGCCTCCATCAATATGTAAAAGTTAGAGGTTAATGTGTGTTTATACCTATGCATGTACCACCTCATGAACAGACCTGAACAGATAACTCCATCATGTGTCTTAAGAAATGTTTAGAAGATTCCTGCATTCACAGGTGAGGTGAAGGATTTGGATTCATCTTCCTCTCTGCCTCTCCTTCAATTCTGGACATAGCCTGTCCTATAAAAAAAGAAGACTGGACTTTCAGAGACACCGAGATTGTACAAAGAAAATAATAGCTATTCCTCATTGAATTCTTACCATGTGGTAACCACTGTTATAGTCTAAGCTTGTTCTAAGTCTAAGGTTATTTGAATCTTTCCATACCTCACTCAACAAGACCTAGTACTGAAAACATGCATAAAAAAGCAAACATGATCCAGTTCTGGATGAAGATTGAGCAGATGGGTTTCATCCCATTTTCTCCTGTTAAGTATAGCTTAAAACCCTTAACCCTTATGGGCATTGTACATAAAACAAATATAAGAAGACTCTGAAAGGTGGCAAGAAGAAGGCAGGCATTGGGAACTAAAGTACGACGTGGCTGTGGGTTTTCTTTTTGCTTCATATATCCTGACCTGAGTGCTGGAGGAGCCAGCAACCCAGAAATGCCAACAAGAGGAGACAAAAGAAGCCCCAAGAATGGCCTGGTTTTTCTAGCCAGAAAACCGGGAAAGGCCAACCTAGCAAAACGAAAAGTTAATAACTTTCCTACTCCAGACAAAACCTCCATCCTGTCCCCCATCAGCAAAGACCGAGTGAGATGCCTTGATTTCTACCCTTACCTAGCTATAATGGTGATCTCCCCATCCAAGCGGAAGACAGGACTTTCACCCTTGAATGGTGGTAACAAACCCCCTCCCCACATAATGTCAGCAGAAATCATGGGAAGACCCTGAACTTCCACACTCATCTGCCCAGAGTGATATCAGAGTATACCACGAGGAAAGCTAGAACTTTCACTACAATTCCGCAGGTCCCCTTCTGCTGTGTCGCTGGAGGCTAACTGAGAGTGGGGGAGGCAACAAGGCAATTCTCCTTTTCCCAGCCCAGGTAGCAAGAAGCCTGAAATCACAACTCTGCTCAGCATAAACAAGGCATCTCTCCCTCCCTGGGATGTCAAAGGACGCTAAGAAGGGAACCTGGACTTTTCCCACTATCTGACAGTAATGAGGCAGCACTCCCCTTCCCCTGTTAGAATGGTGTCATATTAGAGGCCTCCTAAGACAGAAAGTTTAAACTAAATTCAGAGTCTCATACCATAAGGGGTACAATGCAATATTACTAATTATACCAAGAACCAGGAAAATCTCAACTTGAATTAGAAGAGACAATCAACAGATTCAACACAGAGACAACAGATGTTAGAAGTATACAACTAAGATTTTTAAAGGAATCATGAAAAAACTTCAATAAACGATTATAAGCATGCTTGAAACAAATGAACAAATACAACGCTGCAAAAAAGAACAGAAGATATAAAGAAGAACCAAGTGGAAATTTTAGAACTAGAAAATACAACAGCTGGGGAGGCGTCAAGATGGCAGAGTAGAGAAACTCACAGCTTGCCCTCTCCCACAAATACAAAAATTACACCCACAAGCCCACTGAATTGCACAGAGCACCTACTGAACACTGGCAGAGTGTCTCTTGCTTTGAAATACAGGAGGATTCTAATAAAATCCAATAAGAGAAAAAAAAGAGAAAGGAAATCAGTATGGGACTGGTCCTGTAGGGACAGAGGGGAAAGGAAGAAAGTCACCCTCATGGTGAGACACCCTTTCTCAAGCTGAGAGGTCAGCAGGGGCAGAAGCAGAGCTTCTGAGGCTTGGAGGAGAAAGTGGCAGCCCCTTGGAAGTCAGAACTAAGAGAAACTAGCATGGAGGGTCCCTGTGATTCCTAGCTCTAGACACAAGCTGGCAGGGACAAGTCAAGTGGGGCTGCTGGAGATCGGTGAGAAGCCCGGGCAGGGGGCTGGGGCCACTGCACAGGGGCAGCCTCAAGGGACTGGAGGGAGATGTGAATTCTGGCTGTGTGTGTGTGTGGAACAGAACAACCTGGGACCCCCATAAAAACAGACCACTGCTGGTGTGCATGGGGAAGAGGGGCACAATGCAGCTGCACCATAGCTACTTTCTCCACTTGGCTACACTGTTGGTGTGTTTTCATAAGAAGAGAGGTGGTGCTCGATCATGGCCATCACAGCTGTGTGGAGGAAGGTTTGAAAGCTGAATCCATAGCCAGGGGCCCTGCAACTTCACAGGCGGGACTAACATTTGTTTACAGCCCCAGGCAGACAGGGTGGATTTGTTCTCTTTGGACCATTTGTGGGCCTGCGGCTCTGAGACAAACAGACTCAATGAGCAGAGGTCTGGAACATGGTGGGAGTGAGTATGGGTATTTATAACAGGGTGGCACACCCTGCCATACGTGGAGGTGGGGTTGGAGTGTGTGCTCACCCCATGGTGCACCACAAATTCAGGTGCATGACTGCACACTTGCTATGGTGGGTCCTAGCACATGATTTTGGCAGATCTGTGCTGGTGGTTCCTGTGGCTAAGAACCTGGGGGACACCAGAGCAGGTGCCTGACATTCCTGCAACTAAGACAGGGATAAAGGCAGCATCAACAAAGAGTACTTTATAAACCTGCATGACAAGTGACAGACAACACCACAGAGGACACTTCCAAGTGGTCATCTCCTGCTGACTCTTCTTCCCAGATGAAGCACTCCAACCCTGCCTACCAAACACCACAGCTCAGAAGTGGGTCTGAAGGCTCCATTCCAACAAAAAGGAGCAGACCTGGTTCCTGTCAAGGCTGTGCCAACCACAGAACAAACAAGGAAACCCTGCTCAACAACAAAAAGCAAAGAAAGCACTGATCACCATAACGCCAACGACACCCCCTGTCAAAGGGATAACAGCCAACACAAACAGGAGAAAGACATGGCAACCATCCAGACGAAGAAAAGCCCTTGCAACAAAACTATGAGATGCACACCGTGTACACAGGAAAGTTCCCACTGTAAATAAAAATAAACAAGAAATAAAACAGTCCTTCAAGACCACAGCAGATAACCAATACTCCTCAATCCATAAAGCCAGGTAAACATAAGTAAAATGAAGAAGCAGAGGAACCACTCCCAATTAAAAGAACAAAAGAAGTCCTTTGAAAGAACGAAAAATGAGATAGACCTTGACAGTCTACTAGATCATGACTTCAAAAAGGGGGTGATAAAAGCACTAAAGGAAATAAGAGAGACTATGTATAGAGACAGAGGATACTATGAAAAGGAAATAGAAACTATAAAGAGGAGCCAAGTAAAAACAGAAACCTCAATGGCTGAGATAAGAGCCAAGCTAAAGGCTGTCAAAAACAGATTAGATAATGAAGAGGAACGAATAAATGACTTATAAAACAGGATAACACAAGTCACCCAATCAGAACAGAAGACAGAAAAGCAAGTCAAAACCAATGGAAGCAATATAAGAGACCTATGAGATAATATAAAGCATGCCAGCCTATGCATAATAGGGGTCCCAGAAGGAAAAGAAAGAGAAAAGGGGATTAAAAAGGTAGTTGAAGAAATCGTGACTGAAAACTTTCCAAACATAAAGAAGGAAACAGATATCTAAGTACAGGAAGCAGAGAGGGTCCAAAACAAGAAGAACCCAAAGAGATCCACAGCAAGACATATTATAATTAAGATGGCCAAAACTGAAAATAAGGAGATGATTCTAAAGATAGCAAGAGAAAAACAAAGGTGAGTTACAAGGGAACCCCAATAAGGCTCTCAGCTGATTTCTCTACACACACACTTGCTGGCCAGAAGGGAATGACAAGATATATTCAAAGGTCTGAACAACAAAATGTTGCAACCTAGGATACTCTATCCAGTAAGACTATCCTTTAGAGTAGAAAGAGAGATAAAGAATTTCACAGACAAGCAAAACTAAAAGAATTCAGCAATACCTATACTAAACCTATACTATACTAAAACCTATACTAAAATAAATATTGAAAGGTCTACTCTAAATAGAAAAAAAGCAGGAAGCTATAGAAATGAGAAAACCATAATTAGAAATGTGATAACTACAATGAGTTACAAGAGAATAAACATGAAGATGTAAAAAGAAAAAAAAAGGCCATCAAAATCATAAAATGTGGGAGAGGGGAGCAAGAAAATACATATTTGTTTTCCTTTCTCTTCTCTTCTTTTCTTTCTTCTTTCTTCCTTCCTTTCTTTTTCTTTTTCTTAGTTCTTTTTACGATGTGTTTAAGCCTACATGACTACCAGGATAAAGCAAACAAATATGGTAAGGAGTTAACATACTTGAAAAACAGGGTAACCACAAATCAAAAGCATACAATAGAGTCACAAAACCCAAAGAGAAACCAAGCTAATACAAAAGAAAATTATCAAACCACAAAAATAAAAACAAAAAGGAAAAGTAAGGAACAAAGAAGAAATATCAAATCAACTGGAAAACAAATTTCAAAATGGCAATAAACACATATCTATCAATAATTACTATAAATGACAATGTACTAAATGCTCCAATCAAAAGACATAGAGTAGCAGACTGAATAATAAAACAAAAGCCTGCAATATGCTGCCTACAAGAGACCTACTTCAGAGTGAAGGACACAGATAGACTGAATGTGAGAGGATGGAAAAAGATATTTCATGAAAATGGAAATGATAAGAAAGCTGGAGTAGCAATACTCATAACAGACAAAATAAATTTTAAAACAAAGGCCATAAAGAAAGGTAAAGAAGAACATTATATAATAATCAAAGGAGCAATACAAGATGAAGATATTACACTCATTAATATACATGCACCCAATGTAGGAGAACCTAAATATAGGAAACAAATACTAATAGACATGAAGGGAGAAACTGATGGAAATACAATCATAATAGGAGATTTTAACACCCCACTAACATCATTGGACAGGTCTTCCATACAGAAAATCAATAAGACTATGAAGATACTAAATGACACAATAGATCAATTGGAGTTGATTGATAATTTTAAGACTTTACATTCCCCAAAATCAGAATATACATTCTTTTCAAGTGCTCTTGGAGCATTCTCTAAGATAGGCCAAAATAAGTCTCATCAAATTTAAGAGGCACAAAAGAAGGCACAAAGCCTCATCAAATTTAAGAGGATAGAAATTCTTTCAAGCATCGTCTCTGACCATAATAGCATGAAACTAGAAATCAATCACAGGAAAACAAACGAGAAAAAAAAAAGACAGTATGGAGACTAAACAACACAGGTCAACAATGTAATCAAAGAAGAAATCAAAAAATACATTGAGACAAACAACAATGAAACACCACCATACAAAATCTATGGGATGCACCAAAAGTGGTCCTAAGAGTAAAGTTCATAGCGATATAGGCCTGCCTCAAAAAAGAATAACAGTCTCAAATAAACAATGTAACCTACCACCTAACAGAACTAGAAACAAACAAACAAACAAACAAACAAACAAAACCTCTAGTCAACAGAAGGAAAGAAATAGTAAAGTTCAGGGAGGAAATAAATAAAAAGAGATTAAAAAGAAAGAAAAATAAATTAAACTAATAACTTTTTTTTTTCAAAGAGTAAGCAAAATTGACAAACCTCTGGCTAGGCTCACCAAGAAGAAAAGAGAGAGCACACAAATAAACAAAGTAAGAAAGGAAAAGGGAGAAATTACAACCAACACCACAGAAAGGAAAAAAAATCCATAAGAGAATTCTATGAAAAACTATATAGCAATAAACTGGACAACTAGAAGAAATGGGCAAGTTTTGTGAAAGATACAGTCCACAAATACTGGACCAAGAAGAAACACATCATTAGAACAGGCCAATCACTAGAAGTGAAATAGAATCAGCAATTAAAAAAACAAAAACAAAAACAAAACCTCCCTGCAAACAAAAGTCTAGGACCAGATGGCTTCACTGGGAAATTCTATCAAATGTACAAAGAAGAGCTCATACTGATTCTTCTCAAACTTGTTGAGAAGATTGAAAAGGAGGCAACACTCCCAAACTTATTCTATGAAGCCACAGTCACCCTGATATCAAAGCCAAAGACACTACCAAAAAATAAAACTATAAGGCAATATCACTGATGGACATAGATGCAAAAATCCTCAACAAAATATTAGCAAACAGAATTCAATAACACATGAAAAAGATTACACACCTTGATCAAGTGGGATTCACCCCAGGGACACAAAGATGGTTCAACATATGCAAATCAATCAACATGATATACCATATTAACAAGAAAAAGGACAAAAATCACATGGTCATCTCAATATACACAGAAAAAGCATTTGATTAAATTCAACACCCATTTATGATTAAAAACTCTAACCAAACTGGGAATAGTGGGAACATATCTCAACATAATAGAAGTTGTTTACAAAAAACCCACAGCCAGCTTAGCACTCAATGAGTAAAAGTTGAAAGCCTTCCTGCTAAATCCAGAATGAGACCAGGATGCCCACTCTCATCACTTCTATTCAGGACACTATTGCATGTTCTAACCACAGCAATTAGATGAGAAAAAATAAATAAATGGGATCCAAATTGGAAGAGAAGTGGTAAAATTGTCACTATATGTGGATGATATGATATTATATATAGAAAATCCTAAAGGCTTCACACAAAAACTACAAGAGCTGATAAAAGAATTTGGCAAGATAGCAGGATACAAAATTAACACACAGAAATCAGTGGTGTTTCTTTACATCAACAATGTGATATCAAAAAAGGAAAGAAACAATCTCTTTTCAAAATTACATCCAAAAAAAAAATAAAATAAAATATTTAAGAATAAATCTGACCAAGCAAGTGAAAGATTTATATGCAGAGAACTACAAAACATTGACTAAGGAAATTTAAAATGACTTAAAGAAATGGAAAAATATCCCATGTTCTTGGATCAGAAGAATTAATATTGTTAAAATGGCCATATTACCCAAAGCAATCTACAGATTTAATGCAATCCTTATCAAATTCCCCAAGATATTTTTCACAGAACTACAACAAATAATCCTAAAATTTATATGGAATCACAAAAGACCCAGAATTGCCAAAGTTTATTGAAGAAAAAGAATGAAGATGGAGGAATAACTCTCCCAGACTTCAGACAATATTACAGAGCTACAGTACTCAAAACACCATGGCATTTGTAAAAAAAACAGACATATGGCTCAATGGAACAGAATAGAGAGCCCAGAAGTAAACCCACAAACTTTTGGGAAATTAATCTTTGACAAAGGAGGCAAGACATACAATGGAGTAAAGACAGTCTCTTCAGCAAATAGTGTTGGGATAATTGGACAGCTGCATGTAAATCAATGAAGTTAGGATACTCCCTCACACTATACACAAAAAATAAACTCAAAATGGCTTAAAGACTTAAGCATAAGACAGGCCACTATAAACCTCTTAGAAGAAAACATAGGCAAAACATCATCTGACATAAATCTCAGCACTGTTCTGCTAGAGCAGTCTACCAAGGCAATAAAGCAAAAATAAACAAATGGGAACTAATTAAACTTATGAGCTTTTGCACAGCAAAGAAAACCATAAGCAAAACAAGAAGACAACTTATGGAATGGGAGAAAATATTTTCAAAAGATGAGACTGACAAGGGCTTAATCTCCAGAATATATAAACAGTTCATACAACTTAATAATTAAAAATAAAAACAAACAAGCCAATCCAAAAATGGGAAGAAGACCTAAACAAGCAATTCTCCAATGAAGACATTCAAATGGCCAATAGGCACATGAAAAAATGCTCAACATCGCTAACTATCAGAGAAATGCAAACCAAAACTACAATGATGTATTACCTCACACCAGTCAAAATGGCTATCATTCAAATGTCCACAAATGATAAATGCTGGAGAGGCTGTGGGAAAAATGAACTCTCTCCTGCACTGTTGGTGGGAATGTACTTTTGTGCAGCTATTATGGAAAACAATACAGAAATTCCTCAAAAGACTAAAATTGGACTTACCATATGATCCATCAATCTTACCTCTGGGCATTTATCCAGAGGGAACCTTAATTCAAAAAGATACATGCACCCCAGTGTTCATAGCAGCATTACTTACAATAACCAAGACAGGGAAACAACCTAAATGTCCATTGACAGATGACTGGATGAAGAAGTTGTGGTTTATTTATACAATGCATTATCACTCAGCCATAAAAAAGAATAAAATAATGTCATTTGCAGCAACATGGATAGATCTGGAGACTGTCATTCCATGTGAAGTAAGCCAGAAAAAGAAAGAAAAATACCATATGATATCACTTATGTGTGGAAACTAAAAACAAACAAACAAACAAAAAGACAAATAAACGAACTTATTTACAAGAGACTCATAGACATAGAAAACAAACGTATGGTTACCAAAGAAGGGAAGGGGGTGGGAAGGATGGTAATTTGAGATTCGCAGATAGTAACTAATATATATATTTATTTATATATATTTATATATAATGTATATACATATAAGTTATTTATAACAGATAAACAAGTTTGTAATGTAGAGCACAGGGAACTGTATTCAGTGTCTTGTAGTAACCTACAGTGAAAAAGCATATGAAAGTGAATATATGTATGCTCATGTATGACTGAAGCATTAGGCTGTACATCAGAAATTGATACAACATTGTAAACTGATCATACTTCAGTTAAAAAAAAATATATATATATATGAAAAAATAAAGAAATTACAATAGCTAAAATTAAAAACTCAGTGGCTGGGCTCAACAACATAATGCAGAGGACAGAAAACAGAGTTAACTTGAAGATACAATGAAAAAATTATTCAGTCTAAACATCAGAGAGAAAACAGACCTAAAAAATCAACAGAGCCTTAGGGACCTGTGGGACTATTACAAAAGATCTAATATTTGTATCATTGGAGTCTCAGAAGGAGAGCAGAAATGGGGTTAAAAAAGCATTCAAGGAAATAATGGTTGGAAATTTCCCCAATTTATCAAAATATATCACCAAAGGATTCAAGAAGCTTAGTGAATTCCAAACCAGGTGAACACAGAGAATATCATGTTAAGACACAGCATAATCAAACTTCTGAAAACTAAATATAAAGAAACAATCTTGAAAGCAGCAAGACAGAAATAAAATCTTATCTGCATAGGGGAAGGCAATTTAAATGACAACGGGCTTCTCATCAGGAGTCTTGGAGGCCAGAAGGAAGTGAGACAACATTTTTCAAGTGATGAAAGAAAAGCACTATAAGACCCAGAATCCTTCAGCAATGAAGGAGGAAATAGGTATTCTAAGACAATGGTCAACTAAGAGACTTTGTCACCAGCAGACCAGATCTACCCTATAAGAATGGCTAAAGGAAGTTCTCGAAACAGAGAGGAAATAATAAAAGAAGAAATTTTAGAGTGTCAGGAAAAGGAGAAAAAAAATAACAGAACAAAAATACAAAAAAAATTTGGGTAAATAAATTGTGCTTCAGATAATCAGCTACTACTGACCAATGAAAAAATAATAAACTATTGATACATGTGGCAACCTGGATGAATGTGACAGACTTGACACTGACGAAAGTTGACACAAAGGAGTATATATATATATATATATATAGTCTACCTGGTTCCATCTGTACTAGGAACAGGTAAAATTAACACATCTTGAAAGAAGTCAGAACAGTGTTTGCCTTTGAGAGATGGGGATTCACTGTATTGGACATGAAGGAAGTTTCTGCTGTGAGGCAAATCTTTTTCATATAGACCAGTATATATACATCATCAAAACTCACCAAATTATATACTTAGGATCTTTGCATTTCACTCTATGTAAATGTTACCTTAATTAAAAGAAAAGTGTATGATAATTCAGTAAGCAATAGTTCCATTTATGTCACTGTTAAAGTCTATGATTTTCAAAGAAAAACTTAAGTGATGGATATTTGTAACTGATCATTTATTCCCCTATTCATATAGGTATTGCTCCACATTTCACAGGGTACAGCACATTTAGGATAAATATTTGCTCTTCTTCTTCTTCTTGCTCTTCACATTTGGAAATAAACCCAGGTACTTAATAAAATATTAATATATAAACCATATAATTTGAAGAGTCTTTTTAAAAGAACCAAATATTTGCTCTGTAGAAAAATAAATGTTACTCTTGCTTTCATCACACACATACACAGGCAAAGCAAAGAGGTATCTCCTTATTAAAGCTGTTTTCAGAGGGATGTTTAGGAAAATAATTTATACCTGCTGGAGTACTGTTTTCCTCCAAATTTCTTTACTGCCCAGCAAGAAAAAACATCAAGCTGACTCACTCCTTGCAGCAGGGTGATCACCCAAATATGGCAACAGTATTATCTTCCATCCTATGTGTTCTTCTGCAGTGTGAACTTGCCTTGCTGCTCCCCCATCAAAATCTGAGTATAAATCCCCTCGCAGTGATCCTCAGATGGCTGTAGTGGCTTGCTTATCACCAATAAAATGTGCTGAGGTGGTGCTTTGGGACTTCCCGGCAAAGGTGAGAAGGAGACTTACAGGCTCTGTCTTGATCTCGTGGAATATTTGCTCTCTGAATGCTCCCTCGAGGAACTCAGTGCCATGCTAGGAGAAGCCAAAGCCACATGTGCAGACACCCTGGTGGACAGGCCCAGCAGAGCCCATTCTGTAAGTCATTCTATCCCAGCCACCAGACATGAGGTTGAAGAAGCCTCCATATGGTTCAGGCCCCTGATCATTCATGAGTTTCCCCAGAAGGACCCACACAATATGGAGCAGAGACAAGCCATGTGAATTTCTGTCACACAAGGTCTACAAGTCTAATAAAATAATTGTCGATTTTCTCCACTTAGTTTTGGGATGATTTGTTGCACAGAAGTGAATAAGTGAAACTTTTTTGTTCAACTTGCTTGATTCCCAGAGAGAGCTCATGTGGAGTTGCCTCATTCCCTAACACGGGTTATTATCTCTTATGACTTTATTATCCTAAAGGAAATGCCAGTACTGAGGTTCAGCATTTGATTTAACTTTTGGATTGACTTAGAGTCACATTTTAAACATGATAGCCCTTCCAAAGCTCACTGTCACTGGTTCTGATGGCATTCACCTACCGTGATCATGCTCTCAAGGTGTGTTAGAAATAGCATACAAGCCATGGCAATCTCCGCTCTGGTGCTTGACTTCCAGCTTTGCCATATACCAAGCTGGTGATTTTAAGTGCAATGTTGAGCCTCACCTGTAAAATTGTCACATTAATATTTTATTCATAAGGACCCTTGGGATGAATAGAAATAATGATTAAAGTACAACGCTTGACACAGGGTCTGAGTCTCCAAATTTGCAGCCATTATTATTAGTTGCACTCCCTCACACATGAACGTTAGTTTATCTGTAGACTGATTAGATGTTTACATTCCTTCTCTACACTAGGGCTGTTCTGTTCCCTAGTGCAAATGATACGGTGTCCAGCATCTCAATTGCTGGTGGTCCTTTACTCATATAATTGGGGCTCCTGCAAAATTTCACATCATTATTCAGTGGAAGCTCCCTCTTTCCACAGCCTTTAAAGCAGCCACTATAGTATAGAAACTCCCTGAGAAATGCCGCCAGGAATTTCCATTAAAAAGTCTAATAAATGTTTTCCAACTAACACAGTATGTTCTGAGTTTATAGGAACAATCTGAGCAGAAAAGGTCCTGGCAGTCATTTAATGGAATTATTACAAAGGCAAAATCATATGCAGATTATTGGACAGTATTCATTTCATCATATGGGAGCATTTTGAAATTAGTTTCAGGAAAAGGGCACTCCATAATAAACTTTTAATTTCAAGAGTTGTACAAGGTAAGGCCTGAAAATTACAACAGGCCAGGTACCATGTCAGCTCTGATATACTACAACACTTCTTTATGAGCACATTACAATTCGAAGAGCTAATAATAAAAAGAAGTGATGCTGAGATGATGAATTGATGCTATGCCATTAGACCTATTAGAATTCACAAGAGTCGACAGGCAATAATCAAACCCTTTTCATGCTGCCCATTGCAATTATCTTTGCACTTAAGAATCAACAAAGCACATAATGACTTGCACTCGATTAAGGAATTCATGAGAAATGGAATTTTAATTAGTATGTAGAAAATTTGGGCCATTTATTACTTTACAGGACAACAAATTGGGAAAACTAGATGAGGAGTTAAAAACAGCAGTGATAGATGCTTGCTGATCGCGGTGAGGAACTTGGACAATGGAAATTTCCGATAATTCCCCACCTCCTGTGAAATCACTGTTAACGAAGTGAACCTACTACTGAGGTCAGAGTAAGCAGCAAGTGGATGGTTGATAGATAAACTAGACGTCAAATCCATTCCCAGTTTTGAGTTTCTTAAACCCCAGTGTTTCATAGCATTTACACATGCACACACACCCACAAATGTTCACTCATACATAACCCGGGTCAGAATCAGCAAATACCTATTAATTGCTATCTTTGTGTAGCAAATAAGGTATTTATCCTTAAAAGAAGTAGGATTATTAATATGGAATTTTTAAAAATTGAGTGGATAAAGAATATACTTAGTCATCTTGCAATTTCTTTTGTTAATTATGGAAAGCTATGTAATGGATGTTTGTTTTTCAACAATGTTTATTCAGAATGCACATTCTCTTTTAATGCACTTGACCCGGGGAAAGAAGATCAAATTATCTTAGCTTAGTACATCTCAGACTAAATAATAGGCTTTGGCATTTAACACATAAGTTAATGGAAATTCATTTTTGTCCAACATTTCCTGGATATTGGGTAAAAGGTACCATGTTTATAAGTAGAAAATGTCAAATGCCACTTTGCAGTGCAGTCAATTTAATAACATATTTCTCATGCCCAATTTACCACTGGAAAGTTTGTCAAAAATACAAATAGTTGGAGAAATATCCACAACCACTGCTGCACTCTGTGAATACATGGAAACAAATTAAGACTGAATACAACAGCCTTCCCATGTGATTCATAAAACAACAGGAAAGAAAATCAATATTTATGAAAACAAATCATTGATTCAATTCCCGAACAAAGCCAAACTTCAATGTGAACAATTCTGGAAGTTGTTATTTGCATCCTATTTAAAAATCTTACTCACTTTGTGATGTCAATTAATGCTAATTTGAGATGTAAGATTTGAATGTTTAAAATGTAGAAAATATTTGAGTGAAGATCAATCCAATGTAATACTGATACTTTAAAATTGTATGAAAATTTAAAAATGTTATTACTATAGCAAAAAGTTTAAAATTTTCCCACTTCAACACAGGCAGAAAAAAATGTGACAGAGATTAAAACTCTCCAATTCAATCTCCTTTCTTGCATTTCTTCTCAGTAATAAGAACTTAATATTTAGCTAAGTTTGTTGCTGCCAAGGATAAAATACTACATTTCCCAGCAGTCTGTGTCAAGAGATGTGGTCATGTGACCAAGTATGGAAACCCTGGAAAAGCGGCAGGATTAGAATGGCATCATTTTGTTTCTTATAAATTTTTCTTTTTATTGAAGTATAGTTGACTTGCAATATTGTGTTCATATCTAGTGTACAACAAAGTGATTCAGTTATACATATATTTATATATACATATCCTTTTTCATATTCTTTTTCATTATGGTTCATTACAGGATAGTGAATACAGTTCCCTGTGCTAGACAGTAAGTCTTTATTGTCCATTTATTTTATGTACAATAGTTTGTGTCTGCTAATCCCAAACTCCTAATGTATCCCTCTCCTATCCCTTTTTCCCTTTGGTAACTGTAAGTTTGTTTTCTGTGTCTGTGAGTCTGTTTCTGCTTCACAAGTAAGTTCATTTGTGTCATATTTTATATTCCACATATAAATGATATCATATGGTATTTGTCTTTCTCTTTCTGATTTACTTCACTTAGTATGATAATCTCTAGGTCCATCCCTGTTTCTGCAAATGTCATTATTCCATTCCTTCTTATGACTGAGTAGTATTCCATTGTATATATGCATATATATCCAACATCTTCTTTATCCACTCATCTGTTGATGAATATTTAGGTTGCTTCTATGTCTTGGCTACTGTAAACAGTGCTGCTGTGAACACTGAGGTGCACGTATCTTTTCAAATTAGAGTTTTCTCCTGCTCCATGCCCAGGAGTGGGATTGCTGGATCATACAGAAATCATATTTTGGGGTTTTTTAAGGAAGCTCCACACTGTTTTCCACAGTGGCTCTACCAAATTACATTCTCACCAGCAGTGTAGGAGGGTTCCCTTTATTCCACACCCCCTGTTATTTGTAGACTTTTTAATGATGGTCATTCTGACTGGTGTGAGGTGGTACCTCACTATGGCTTTGATTGACATCTCTCTCATAATTAGTGATGTTGAGCATATTTCCACGTGCCTCTGGGTCGTCTGTAAATCTTCTTTGAAGAAATATCTATTTAGGTCTTCTACTCATTTTTAATTGGATTTTTTTTTGTTATTGAGTTGTGTGAGCTATTTGTATATTTTGGAAATTAAGCCCTTGTCTGTCACACCATTAGCACGTATTTTCTCCAAGTCTGTAGATTGCTTTGTTTTGTTGATGGTTTCCTTTGCTGTGCAGAAGCTTATACATTTGATTAGGTCACATTTGTTTATTTTTGCTTTTATTTTCATTGCCTTGGGGGATTGATCTAAGAAAATATTGATACGATATTCGTCAGAGAATGTTTTGTCTATGCTCCAGTTTTATGGCGTCATGTCTTATGTTTAGTCTTTAAGCCATTTTCTGTTTATTTTTGTGTACGGTGTAAGGGTGTGTTCTAACTTCATTGATAGAATGACACCATTTTTCTCTTATGCATTTTCTTTTTATTTCTGTATGCACTGACACACACAAACTTGATGATGGCTGGAACCCAAGCAGTTGTCTTGGGCTATGAGGTATATAAAATATCATAATACCTTTTAATTATAGGAATTTTTATAATTTACACAAATATACAATGCACTTTTTTTTTCATTTGAGTTTTAGAAATTATGCAAGGTAGGTCAAGTTAAGTATTTGTTTCTTTCCTTTAATCATTTGTATGCAGCTGCTTTTTCCAGAGTTAACAAATGACTTTAAATTGAATTAAAAATAGATAAACTTATAAGTACAATTAAAACAAAGGCATCTGAAGAAAAGAAACGTTAATGTGTAGAGATCTTGGACTTGGTCAAGTATTGCAGTTGAATATGAAATTTAGCACTGAGCTTCCAGGCAACTAAAGCAAGAAATGTATAAGTCTGTCTGAAGAGAATATTCTCTTAACTGAGTAGCAGATTTAAGGAAGACTACCTTGTTTAACTCCCATATGAGGGACATTGGTTGATGTAGAGGATGTCTTAAACTGTAATCTTGTAAGTCATACAGAAATATCCCATACAGAAGTACTGTATTGTTCTACAAAACAGAGGGCATATGACTGTGTATTGATTTGGCACAAGGTTTTTTCCACGTAGCTAAAATATGATTTCAGCATAATCTAATTTTCATATGGTCAGATTTTAGAGTGTCTAGGAAAATAAATTGTTAGTGATTCTTCAAATGTCTCTCTCCAATATCAGACACCTTTTATGATCTTGGAGTGATAGGTGACACTGCAGGTGTCAGTCCTCTTATGACATCCAAAATAGCGCTGCCCTAGATCCAGGGAAGAGGGACCCTTTCTATGGGGCCTGTGCTTTTGATGTTGCCACATCTCACAAACACACATGACAATTTACTTTTGTCACTTCAGGTGCAGCATTTAGTGCTAGTATACTGTGATACATAATCCTAAACATCTGATCTCATAATTAACATCGCTTAAGACCTCAAGGACAAATGAACTTAAATATAAACAGAAACAGACTCACAGACATAGAATACAAACTTGTGGTTGTCAGTGGGGAGAGGGGTGGGAAGGGACAGACTGGGAGTTCGAGATTTATAGATACTGACAGGTACATATAGAATAAATAAGTTTATACTGTATAGCAAGATCTTGTAGTAGTTCATGGTTAAAAAGAAAATGAAAATGAATATATTTATATTCATGTATAACTGGAAAATTGTGCTATATACCAGAAACTGATATAATATTGTAAACTGACTATAACTCAATTTAAAAAAAAAAGGACTTCATAGAAATGATTCTCCACATTGCTTATCCCATGTCTCAAAACAAAAGGAGACTGGATTTGACCATCATGAAAGGTTGTGGCTTGTGGAACCACAGACAATAGAGATGGGCATCGTTTTAGAGTGGAGGGAGGACTTAGCAGCAGAAGCGTTTAGGAAAGGAAAAACTAATTAATTAACTTGTCACATTCTTCCTGTAAAATAGCATGAGTGCAATTGAGTCTCAAATTATGAAGTGTCCTTTTCTAGGAGAAACAAGTATCCATTTCAATTTTCTTCATGTATCAAATTGTGGTTTTGAGAGGTGTCATGAATTAATGTTGAATGTGTGACGTAGTTGAACGTAGCAGTTTAGGACCATTGCACCCATAAACGATTTAGATATTGTCTAATTTTCTTATGGTTTGATGTACAACTTTTAAATATTGACCCATATGTCATGAGGTCTCCACTTGTGCTCCTATCCTTGGTCCTCCAAATGTTAGGTAGACATGGCCAAAAGAAGTAAAGTGTATGTGTCAAATTAAAAAGGCTCCTTCTGCTTTGCATGCTAGATATGTGGGGGTGGGGCACTAATTGTGAGTCCCATTTTATAGGTAAGGAAACTGAGACCCATAGAGTAGGTTTATGCCAGAGAAACTTCCTCTCTTCTAGACAATCCCAGAGGCTCTCCATGAAGCCATGGTTCATCCTACTACAATTAACTTTTCACTCTATGTCAGAGATGCAGGAAGTCCTCACTCAGAGCTACTCAAATTGAGGTCAGCAGATTGGCAGTATCAGCTTCACCTTGGAGCCTGCTAGTGAGGCAGAATCTTGGGGCCCCACCCTAAACCTAAATCATAATCTCTGGGAGTAGGGCCAGGAATCTGTTTGATGAGTTCTACAGTGAATTCTTTATGCAATCCTAATAGATTATTGGTTTCTAACCCCTTGCTACTCAAAGTGTGGTCCCTGGACCAGTGGCAGTGGCATCTTCTGAGAGCTGGTAAGAAATGCAGAATCTCAGGCCCCGCCACACCAACAGAATCAAAATTTTCACTTTAATAGGATCTCTAGTGGAGTCACACAAACATGAAAGTTTGAGAAGCACTGCTCTGAACAAATGCCTTTTAGGTTGCATACAGTGAATTCTCAGAGATTTATTCTCTGAGCTTCAGAGTTGTGCTGTTTTATAACTTTTTAGCATATAGAATTCAAATAAATTGTACTAAGTGTTAACAAATGCACAAACCTGGGGTTCCTACTGACCCCTTGCTTAGTTAATATGGTTTCACTTAGTATTATGTTACCACTTAGTATTATGTTACAGAGGCTGTCTAAGCCACATGTGCACTTCACAAAGCAAGTTACACATATTCTAAATGTACTTCCAGATAGTGGCACATTTTATTTAGCCATTCAAAACTTCAAACCTGAGACAATCATGTTGGTGAATAAGACGCAATCTTTTAAAAAGTTCCAGCAAAACTTATAGTCTGCTACTAAGAATGTTTTGATCTTTAAACCTTTACCCCACACCAAAAAAAAGAGGAAAGAAAGTGATAATTGGGTGAAAAGGTCAGGCATTGCAAAGAAAACCAGATGGAAAAATAAAAAGTATGGCAATTAGACTCCCCAAAAGTTACTGAATATATAGTCATCATAACAGTGTGTGAAATTTCAGTATTAAAGTCAGAGACTGTTGTACTCCCGAGTAAAAAGCAAAAGAAAGGCCATCTGAAACAACAAAAGTTTTTGACTTAGTTTCTCCTTCAAAACCAGCAGACTTATGATCCAGTATGCTAATGACACAGATAGCTATACTATGAAGGTCACAATTCAAAGGCTAAGATAAAGTTGGAGGCAAGTTCTTGATAAGGAAAAAAAAAATTCCCCTCTTATTTTTTTCAATAATGATTTACTCTAATAAATGTTTCGTTCTTTTAGATTTGAAAACAACCACCATGTAATTTGACATCATTGCAATGGTTACATTTCTAGAACTGTATTTTTCTACTTAACTTTCTACTTCACTATTGCACAATAGGTGTTGCTTTTTTTTTTATTTTTTTGTCCCTCAATATTCATGATGGTAATGATCAGGTGGTGACAGGATACTCAACAGGTTATAGCTACTTCCTTCTTTGATAAATTCTGTTACAATGGTTTTGATCCTTATTTTGCAAAACACAGAAGCACAATTAGAATAATTTAGCAAAGATTAAACCAGCAATAACCATCAACACAACGAAAAGGCAAGCCATGGAATGAGAGAAAATATTTATAAATCATGTATCTGACATGGGGTTAACATCCAAAATATATAAAGAATTTATACAACTCCACAGCAAAACAAACAAATGAACAAACAATGGCATTAAAAAGTGGGCAGGTCCTAAGAGACATTTTTCCAAAGAAGACATACAGATGGCCAACAGGTGAAAAGATTCTTCACATCACTAACCATCAGGGAAATGCAATTCAAAACCACTGCGAGATATCACCTCACACTTGTTAGAATGGCCAAGATGAAAAGGACAAGACACAATAGATGCTGGTGTGAATGTGGAGAAAAGGGAACCCTTGTGCACTGTTGGTAGGATTGTAAATTGGTATAGACACTATGAGAAACAGTATGGAGGATCCTCAAAAAATTAGAACTACCATATGATCCAACAATTCCACTTCTGTGTATGTATTCAAAGGAAATAAAATCACTATATCAAAGAGGTAGCTACACCTCCATGTTTATTGCAGTGTTATTTACAATAGCCAAGACATGGAAGCAACCTGAATGTCCATCAACAGATAAACGGATAGAAAAAAATGTGATATATATAAATGTATGTGTATATGTGTATATGCATACATATACATATACACAAACACACACAGTGGAATACTATACTATTCAGCCATAAAAAAGGAAATATTGCCATTTGCAACAAGAATAAGTCTTGAGGTAATTATGCTAAGTGAAATACATCAGACAGAGAAAGACAGATACTATATGATTTTACTTACATTTGGAATTAAAAAAGCAAAGACAAAGTCATAGAAAAATAGATAAGGTTTTGTGGTTACAGAGACAAGGGAATGGGGGAATTGGATGAAGGTGATCAAAAGGCACAAATTCCCAATCATAAGACAAATAAGTTCTGGGGATGTAACATACAGCATGATGAGTATAGTTAACACCACTGACTGATGTATTTGGAAGCTTCTAAGAGAGGAGATCCTAACATAAATAAATAAATAAAATAGCAATTAGGAGATATTTTTACAAGCAAATATCAAAAAGGATTAATACTTTAATCTATAAAAAGAAAATTCTTGTCCCCAATAGACACTTGATAAAATGATCATTACAATAATAGCAACAATTATAGCAGAGTCACACAACAAATGGTATGTGCCTGGTTTTGTGCTAAGCATCACACTTACACTATCTCATTTAATCCTCACAACAGTGCTATGAGGTGTTTGTTATTATCCCCATTTTACACACGAGGAAACTGAAACTTCAAGAGGAGTTCAAAGAAACACACACAGCTACCCACACACAGTGCAGAGTAAAGCCACATCCACCTAGTGGTCACTATTTAAAAGGACATGCATGATGACCAGAAAACATAAGGTACAAATGCTAATGAACATTTCAAAAATGCTCAGCCAAGCCAATATTAAATGAATTTAAAACTTAAGAAAAAAAACTATTAGAAAAGATGGAACTCAGACCCAGCCCTGGGGGTTATGTGATGGGCCCCCTCACAGACACTTGTGGGATTACACATCCAGCCTTAGGTGCACTCCTGGTCCTCAGCAGATGCATATACTTCTAGGAGTCCATAAATTGGGAGAAAAAAATTACTGCCAACAATAAGCTAGATGACTTATGGTACATTAACCCTAAAGAATATTATACCACGCTTAAGTAGTAGTTGTGAGAAAGTTTAATTACATATAAGAATACTGATGACACAGCACTTTACTGAAAACATGAAGACACCCGACTATAAACACTATGGTCTGTAGGACAGAAGCTTAAATAAATAGAAAAAGTAGAAGATAATGCTAAGTGACAAAATGTTAACATTAATTATCCCTGGGCAGTGAGTTTGGGGCTAATTTTCACCTTTTTTTCCCTGTGCCTTCTAATAAATATATTCACATGAAACTGAACTGTCTGTAAAGTTTATCATTTGATAATTAAGAAAAATTACCTTATATTTTGAAAATTGGAAAATTCTAAAATGATCACAGAAAAAATGAATTTCAAAAAGCTATCATCTTGGCTACATAGGAATTTAGGAAGATTTAATCAACAGGAACTGATTTGTCTATGATCTATAAAACTTGGTTTAAGGAGTTTGAGATTTGCAGATACTAACTTCTATATATAAAACAGAGGACCAAAACAAGGTCCTACAGTATGGCATAGGAACTATATTCAATATCTTATAATAACCTATAATAAAAAAAGAATATGAAAGGGAATATATGTCTACATATAAATGTATCACTAAATCACTATGGTATACACCAGAAACTAATACAACATTGTAAATCAACTATACTTCAATTAAAAACAAACAAAACTTGGTTTTAGGCGACAGATACATTGTTCTGTGAGTATTCTTTGTTTCATGCCCTTAAAAAAAATAAGGTTTAGCACAGGGAAATGTATACAAGATCTGTGGTAGCTCACAGTAAAAAAGAATGTGACAATGAACATATGTATCTTCATGTATAACTGAAAAATTGTGCTCTACACTGTCAATTGACACAAAATTGTAAACTGACTATAACTCAATAAAAAAAGGTTTAAAAAAGAAAAAAGTAGAGTTCGAAGTTTAAAAATGTGTAAAATCATGAAATTATTTGAACATCAACTGTTTTTCATAAATAATATTTAATAGTACTCTTTAGTCTAATATAGAAAATTAATTTTCTTCTTTGAGGTCTTATTTTCAAAAACCAAACTTTGAGCAAAAAAAAAACCTTCATGGATAACTGGCAAGATAAATGAGGGAAGTATTGGAATAAAATACCTTAAAAAAAAGATTATTCAAAGAAAAAGAACCAAAAAGTGCACCAAAACATACAAAGGAGAGCCAAAGCAGAAATGACAAGTAGGAGAAATTAAGAAGGACCCCGTGAGAGAGAGAAACACCTACATGTATGAGGGGTGGGGCAGCATCTCTCCTGATAGCCTGGTTCCCTAAAAGTGTGCTATTAATGATACTGAGTCCTGAAAGCATCACATTTTAAAGGCTTCTTACTTGGTCTTTACCAGAGTCCTCAAAATGCTACAAGTATATTCCTGGTAAGCCTTAAGCTCCTCACCTCCTAAACCTTCTCTGATGATGTTGCACCAGTATGGGTAGGATTGGACACCATGGGGCAGAAGGGAAGGGTGCCTGTGGGACTGGCGCATCCATTCCAAGTACATGTTGTACCTTCATCACAGTTTCCTTCTGAACAGTCCCGGCCAGTAATGAAAGGCCACTTCAAATCCACTATTAGAAAACCTGTGCCAAACTTGGAAATCGGTGAAAGGGTGTTCTTTCAGTGCAGTGCTGGTAACTTACTATGGCTGGACTATTTTACAACTCTTAGATACAAATATTACCCTGTAGATTATTGTTTGTGGAGATGAAAATTGTTTATAGTCAATAAAATGGATAATCCCAAAGATGGCCTAAAAAGATGTTCACCAGTTTTGGATCTAACCTGGAAACCTTATTCTAACATCTCTTGTGAAATTGCTGTGTACACCTGGCTCCTCAAATGGTCATTAGACTGATTTTCAACAATTTACATGTTTTCTTATTAATTAATAAGGCAAATAAAACCTTTGATATGTGCTTATGTTATATGCATATGTCATAGTTTAATCTTCTGAAAACTATTCTTTAACATCACAAAGGTTGAAATTGATAGACCTGTAGGAAAGAATTGGCCTGTACTCATAACAATGTCAAGATCATGAAGGATAAAGAAAGTCTGAGGATCCGCTCCAATCTGAAGGAGGCTAGAGGGACATGACAGCTAAACACAAAAAGTAATCTTGGATTAGATCCTGGGCTAGGGTTTTTTTATTCTTTTTTTCTCCTATCACTGTAAAGGAAAGTAATGGAGTAACAAGTAACACTTGTAAGATTACTGACTAATTGTACTTAATCACCATAAGTTTCCAATGTTAATTTTGTGGTACTGTGATTATGTAATGGGAAATGCACATCAAGTGTGCAAGTTATTCTCAATTCAGGAAATGAATACTATACAAATATCATCAATAAGTGATGGAACATCTAAAAAGAACATGTGATAAGGATAGAAGCTGGGGATTGGGGAAGGGTGTGCTGGAAATCTCCATACTCTTTTTACAACTTTCTTTTATAAGTCTGAAATTATTTCAAAGTGAAAAAGTTCAAAATAATATCACAAATAAGTATCAAGTTAGAGAATGCATGAAATCATATATCGAGGGTCCTTAGTAACATCACTAATAAACTCTTTGATCCATTTAGCACCTTATGGTTGACAAAATTATTGTCCTCCATTATCCTGTGGGTTCTTACAAGCTTTCATGATGTAAAATTTTTTTTTCCAACTGAAGCCTGGAGAGATTCAGCACAGTCTTCTGATAGCTGTTCTGGTGACTCTGCTACCACCTGACACTGATTTCACTACAGGCGTTGGATTAGAGGTTCTCCAGCTTGTTCTCTGGTACCTACCAAGGGAGAAGTGTGGGATAGAAGAATGGAGGAAGAGCAATGGGGTTGGGGAGCAAGAAGATAAGGGAGCCAGTGTGCTAGTGGCGGGTCATTTACTGACCACTCATCTCTCATTTCTATCCATTGCTGATGAGCTTTCCTTTTCTCTGAAGCCCATCCTGATAGAACAGCACAGTTCAGGCAAAAGAACTGCCCGGGCAGAAACAGTTACGGCTCTATCAGCCAAGTTAATTTTGCAGAGATTTCATAAGGACCACAACTAAGATGAGACACTAATACATATTTCTGTGGACCTGGGAAAACTGGAAGTTGACAACACAGAAAGAAAAGGGAAGAGAAGGAAGAAAGAGGAGAGAGAAGAGAAAGGCGATGGGAGGAGACTAAACACAGACACAGGAGCAGACTTTGCTGGTGTCCAGTGGACTGAATGTTATGCACAACTGAAAACTTGAATTTGCTGCTTCAACCATGCTGACTTTCAACCAGGCCACTAGGAAACCATGAGGGCTGACACTTCTGTCCCTGTTGCTAAAGACTCTAAGATAGCTTAGCACTTGGTTTTGACACCAAAAATTCACTGTGGAGTTAGAAACCAGTTTGTTAGGAACGTTGCAAACTATAAAAAATCTGAAAGGTTTTTAAATATTAAATAGCACTTGAATGGTTTTCTCCCAGATGGCCACACAGCTGACTATGGTTCCCTCCAGAACCCTCTGCTGTTTATCCTCTAAATGTCCCTGATATAAAACAGTTTTAATCTTTTGTTGCTGCTGTAAAACTTGATCTACTGTGGGACAACATAATTAAGTGTCAGTGCCTGGATGTATGGAGTGAAACAGGGACAGAATAATCCAGGATGTATGTCACTAATAATTCAGTTTATGGCTCAGTGACAATGGGATTCTTGATTATTAGCAGGACAGCTGCCACTGGAGGCTTCTCAGCTTGAAGCCCGGGTGTGCGGCCACGCCAGGCAGGACTGGTGCTGGTAGGGGCATGTGAGACTCACTCTGCCCATCTTTTCTACTCCATGAATATATTCAAGTTCTACATCACTCTCACTGCACAGTTTCAATGTAAGCCAATCAGAAAGGAACAGGAGTTTAATTTGAAAGAGTTGATGCTCTTTTGTGCTTGTTCTTGTTAAAGTTATGAAAAGGTGGTTAACTTCGATATAATTCACAGAAGAGTTACTGTCCTGATGATACTTTTCCAGCAGGGAAGGAACACATTCCAGGTTCTAGGTACAAAGAATGTGATGGGTGAAGAGAGATGAGGAGGCAAAGAAGGAGAGGTGAAGAAAGAGACATAAAAGAGGAAGAAGAGAAAGGCAGGGTGGAAAGGGATGAGAACGGGAAGGAAGAAGAATAAGGAAGGGGAGGAACAGGGAAAAGCAGGAAGAGTTTAAGGACAAGGAGAAGGAGGAATGGGATGTGGAGAAGAGGAGGTTTTCACATGATTTAAATTCTTCGTCAGACAGGTGAAATCTCATCCTGGAAATAGAGAGATTCTCACTTCCGGTATCGTCCTCGGGCCAGAGCTTCCTCTTCCCTAGAGGATGCTCACAAGGACACGACCAACATTCACTTCATTTATGCTCCTTTTTCTCTGCTTGCATAGCTGACAAAAACATTTCTGATCGGCGGAGGATTTTTTCTGCAGCCAGGGAGCCTGGGATCTGTGGGTCTGTAGAAGTGACTTTGTTTTCCGGCTGCTCTGATTCTCTCTCTATTGGTCATCTTCCAGCTACATCTCGGAGAGCAGGCTTGTTTCCTGTCTGTGGGGATCAGGCGTTAGGGGTGCAGCAGTACTGGCACACCTGTAAGGATCCTCAGCTTCTCCATCCTGGAACTTTCTCTGAAACCTCGGACACACGCTCAGCCTGGGTGGGCAAGCTCCTCCCAGGAGTGGACAGATGTGAATGTCCCAGCGCTTAACCACTGGGGGCTGCAAGTTGGTGAATAAGTACTTCCACCCTGTGTTCTTTGTAGGAACATTCTAAGGTGCATTCTACACAGGTGCCCAGAGAATCCCCAGGGGAGGTGAGCCCCAGTTTTCAACAGCTCTTCCTCTCTAGCCTCACTCTCTGTACTTCCTCACTTTTGTTTCCTGGTGTCGATTCCCAAATAAACTCTCTGCACTCTGTGTTAAGTGTATTTTCTTATTTCCTGTATTCTTGATGCTCTGGCATCTAGGGCTGTGCTGACTAAGGAGAGACTGTCCCTCAGGGCCAGTCAGTTCTTAGGATACAGGAAAAGCCTGTCTTGGGAGTGTGACTTCTGTACATAAACCAACCAATCCCAAGTCGTTACCCTGAGCCACCTCCTCCGCCTGGCTCTTCCCCTCCAAGAATCAGTACTCTTCTGTGCCAGTCACGCCAGGGCCAGACACTGGATGACTAGAAACAGTCTTTATACCCCGGAGCCCACTAAAATTATTCCAGCTAGCCAGTCATAAGCCTGCTTCTCCTGCCTCGTGTTGCCTTTCCCACAGAAACCACCACAAAGGCGCCGGCACAGGCTTTCCCCTCGCCCCTGCCTTCTGACCTATCCTGGTGCTTCCCCGGGTGGCCCTGCAGGACGTGGTGCGTCCCCTGCTGTTGGGACCTGTGAGTAACAAACTAGCTTCTCAGAGGCAATGATCTCCTGATCCGTTTACCTTGTGAACATGAATAAAATAAAACCTGCATTTTAAAAACACTCCCTAATTCTTATCTCAGGTTCTGTTTATAAGGGAATCCAAATCAAGACTGATTATTACTTACAAGTATTTGCTAAATGGATGCATTAAAAAAAAAAGATGCCTTGGAGGGATGTCTTCAGAGGAAGAAGAGAAATAACATCCAACCCAACAGTGTCTACAGAGAGGGTCTAAGAATGTGGGGTGATCCCTGAGCTCATCTGCTGGCCCCTCAGCTACATACCTTACAGCCTCACAGCAGCCAGTTCCTTATTAACCACTCCCTTTCTCCTTCAGATACCTGGGAGCACCATGAACGGTAAAACTGTTTGCAGTATAAGATGCCAGAAGGAACAAATGAGAGAGAAATTAAATTAAGAGAATCTAGTTAGACTAAGAAACACATACTGTCCTTGTTAGGGAATAGATTTCCCGTTTTTATTTTTAAACTGAGAGTATATTGTAGTTATATTTTAAACACATATGACAAGAGGATAAAAAATGAAAGTCCACACAAGTTAAAGAAGGAAGTGGTACATTCTTGAGCCTCTCTGTGAGTAAAGAGGACATTTTTCATCTCGGGCCCCAGGGTATCTGTTAGTGCGCTGGGAGAGGTAATTCATTAAATGAACCTAAGGTTAATGCACCTTCAAAAGAGAGCAATTTATCTCCCTTTCTTCAATAGGATCAGGCCAGAAGGTTCTAGAGCTGGAAAATTTTTTTCCTGGTGAGATACCCCCGTAATGATCTCAGGTCCCCTGAATTCCATCTTTTTCATTCATTACACACATGACTAATGTACCAGATGCAGTGAGCCTGTACTTTATTTTTTCAAGGTGTGAGTATTTAAGTCCTTTCTTAAATACCAGGAAATGTTTCTGTTCTGCTTTATACATTAGTCCTCACATCTCAGCCTGACCAAGGTGCAGTCGGGAAGGTGTCACAAGGAAGGAGATGCTAGTTTTAATGAGTTGAAAAGTACTTAGGAGTGGCAATAGCCTATTTTAGAATAAAGTCAATAAGAGCAGTTACAATGTTATTATAGAATCTGTTGAGTTAACCAAGTGAAATCAAGGCAAATAAGCAAAGCCGCGAGTACACTTCTCGCTAGATTTTCCAAACTCCAGTTTCTCCTCAGAAAAATTAATTTATTCATTCAGCCTTTTTCTCTGTATGTATATACATTAATCCATAGACAGGTTATATACACATCTATAAAGTTATACACACACACACTTACATACATATACACACATATAATTCTGCCTCCTGGCCGACTTTGGTGTTTCCCCACGTGGTGTATGTGACATGCACGTATGTGTGTGTGTGTGTGTACAAAACATGGCTCCTGCCCTTGAGAAGTAACTGTTTGAAAAGGGAGACAGATGTGTAGGAAATGATTTCAATAATACATGGTCAGTTCTGTAAGAGTAAATGTACAAGAAACTGTGAAGAAAAAGGACGGAAATGAACTTATTTATAAAACAGAAACAGAATCACAGGCATAGAAAGCAAATTTATGGTTACCAGGGGGAGAGATGTGGTGAAGAGGAAAAAACTGGGAGTTTGAGATTTGCAGATACACATTATATATAAAATAAACAACAATTTTCTACTGTATAGCACAAGGAACTACATTCAATATCCTGTAATAACTTATAATGAAAAAGAATATGAAAAGGAATGCATGTATGACTGAAATATTATGCTGTACACCAGAATTGACACAACTAGACTTCAAGTCAGAAAAACAAAGCTGTGAAGAACTGCAGAGCAGGAGTGGAGAACAGATAGATCTGTCTACCCAGACTGATTCCCATATGGGAGGCAGGTTCAGGATAAAGTCCAAAGCCACAAGGTAGCTTTGCTCACTTCTGAGCATACCTTAGAGTCTCCTTGGGTTCCAGAGACCCAGAACAATGCCTGACTGAACTCATTCTTCCCTAAGTCCCAGGGGTAAGAACCTGATGGAGGACAGGGAGCTCCTCTCAGTCGTACACACTTCCTGGAGGTCACGGTTGTGTGTTTGTGTCCAGAAAGTGGAGTCCTGCCCCTGGCTCGGCCTTCCTGTATCTCCCATGTGAAGATATGTGGTACAGCTAAGGTGACCCTCTCCCTGGGGGATGGCCTCTGCTCTTAGAATACAGAAGTGAAGGCAAAGGCGATCACTCTTGCCAAAGACAGAGCAGAAAAGTGACTCTTCCGCAAGGCAGATGTTACAGGCAAAATGTTTAACAAGAACACACGCATGTGCACACATAAGTACACACAGCACACACGACTTTACTCCATCTGTCACTATGGGGTGGGTTATGCAGTGATGACAACCATGCTCAGTGGCTTACTACAATAAAAATGCATTTTTCTCTCCTTCTGCATGTTCAATACAGGTCAGCAAACAGGCGTGTTGATCGCGGTCACCCAGGGACTCAGGCCTTCGGAGGGAGGGCTTTTTCAATGTCTCCATGTCGGGAAGGGGGACACCAGGGCGCATGCACTAGCCCTTAACACCCCTACCCAGGAACTCTTTCGCTTCTGCTCACATTTAATTGGCCAAATCATACCATGTGACCAAAGGGGGTAGGAAAGTGCAGTCTCATGGCCAAACGGCAGGAAGCTAGAAATGTTCAATAAAGAACATGGAGGTCTATGACATTTACCAGTAAGCAAGAGTGAAATCCACTTCCATTAGGAGCATATGTAACTTTAGCGCAGTTCTAGGTTACTGCAGAAGGCTGAATAGCTCCAAAAAGAGCTAGAGTAAGTGCTTACTATTTAAGGGGAAAAAAAATTACAAGTTGCCAAACAGGTTTGCCACATGCATTTCAAAGTCAGAAAACCCATATTCCCTTAGGAACAGTGTCTTATAACCAAGGTCCCCGTCATAGATGACAGCTCATTTAAAGAATCACACACCAATCACAGAGTTTTCATCACCCAAGTCTCACGGAGTAATAAATGTTTCTCAATGCACAAGGCATCATCTTGTGACCTGAGCTTACAATGAAAAAAGCATATCTTCAAAAAGTCTGAAGAGAGGAATATGGGCTTTCTCAAAAAAGTGAGCAGTGCTGCATCCAAAACATAGTCTGGCTTAATGGGAAGCTGCCAGCACAATGAACCAAGGGCCTTTTCCGGACACTGAAATCTAAACCGCATCAAAATCGGTTAACCCTAATAGGTTAGTATGCTAACCACGCTGTGTGAGTCTTTGGATAGGTAGGGGTTGGAAGACGTATCTTTATGTATATTTTATATTATTTCAGCATAAAGTAGATGTTTTCCTTTTGAGTCTGCTATTTTTTTTTCTTTTTTGAAAACCAACTTCTTTTCAGCATGGGGAACACTGGGATGAGCTCTGATACAGAGATGCTTTGCTGGTCCCTCTCTCACTTAAGTTTACGCTTAGGGAAGCAAGGAGTCAGTCAGCTCTTCTTTCTCAAGCGTAAGCCAAACTAGAGGGCTGAGGTCAAATCAGACTGGGATCATCTATGTAAGAAAAAAGGCTTTATGCAATAATGTGTCCAAGTATCCCATCAAAGTCCCTGTCTTCTTTTCCAGGACTGATATGCAAGCTTTAAAAAAACTGCACCGAGTTTCTAAAAGCATTTATTATATTGTGTAGATGGAGCTGGATGGGGTGGGAGTCCAGGATAATTAAGGATATTAGAAAAACCAGAAGGAAAGGGGAAAAAAAACTTTTTTCCATCTCCCTTGTGATACAATAATAATTTTTAAAAAATGAACCAAACATTGAACAATCAATTTCTGAGAACACAGAGCAAACTGCTTACTCATGAATAATTATGAGACAAATGAACAAATAGGACACTAAGAGATTATGATAAACCCTTAAAGGGGAAATGTAATTAATGATGATGATAAAAATGCTGAGTATTTGCAATAAGAATTACAACAAGTCTGTCTCTGGAGGTCTCAGTTTTTAATGTTCCTTTTCAGAAACATCATCAGCAGTTAATCAAAGCCGCTGGAAGAATATATGGCTAATTTCCTCCCTAACTGGACTGACTGTCCATGTAAAAGCTGCTCTTTGTCACTGTGAGATGCCCCAGGGTCTACTGAAATAGTCCTAAATAACACGCCGTGGCTGAGTAGTTGCCTCACGTCCAGTAGCCCAAAGTGTAGGGCGTGTGCATATTTCTCCTTTCTTCTTGGTCAAACTGTAGTTGATCCCTAATCGATCTATCAGCCAAGGACTTATCTAAACCGCTTAAAAAGTGATCTATGCTGTGAGCCCATTCTACCCTTTTTGTCAGTTCGAGTGCTTTGTGAGTCTGTTGCCTTTGGTGTAAAGCCTGTTTTCATCTGCCTGTTTACAGGTAGTACAGAATTCACAGCTGGAAAAGATCTGATGTAATCACAGAGAGGCAATGTGATTTGCCTAAAATCACACAGCACAGGATTCAAAACCCAGTCCACTGGACTTCAAAGCATCCTCCTTACACTAGCTTATGTGTCCATTCAGTCTGAAGCTGAGGTTTTGACATTTATTCATGATACTAGCTTCTTTGGCAGTCTGGGGGAGCTATGGACCCTTCTTATGGTAATATTCTCAAGTAAATAAAATAAAATACGTAAGATTACAAGGAGAACTAATTATACTAAAATATGCTTCTCAAAAAATATAAAGCCATTGATATTTTATTAATTTTGTAAAATGCTAATATATGTAGCAAATATATGTAGCAAATAAAATAACAAAATCTAGTTGCAGTTATACCTAAGACAATTTTGAAGTCATGATGAACGGGAATGGGATTTTTGAGCTATCTGCCGTCAGTGTGATGCGATGTGAAAATATCTGTGATTTCTCCCGCAGGCCACGTTTCAGGCAGTGCTGTGACTTTTGTGGGTTGGGGGCTACATTCATCATCAGTAACGTGCTCAATTTCAGCTAGAAGTTAGTGAAAAACAAAGATGTCTTCTTTTTGTTTGTTTCTACTCTCCTTCATGGACACCTGATTTCCGGTCCTGGACCCTAGGTTTACCAGATGAGTGAGCCCTGAGAAAGCATTCATACAGTCACCACTGCAGGGCAAGCGAGCACACCAACACCACCACCACCACCACCAAATGCTTACTTAGCGCCTCTGTTCTGCTTACGACCATCCTAAGTCCAGGAGAAGCACAGTGCATGGCTCATGCTGAGTGACCTCGAGAATTTAATTAGGAAGACGAGACCCACGTCTGCTGAGATTTTAAAATATTCAGTAAAAGAGGAAAGTAGCATTCAGATCATTGGAGAGCAAGGCTGTCTAGAATCTGGCACTAATCGAATGCTAAATGCATAAATGCAGATGAACAGAATGTGGGCATTAGTCTAATATAGCAACAGGAATGGGGGAGGGAAAAACCAAATGGTACAAGTAACTTGCAAATTTAGGTACAGAGTCACACATGCAGAACAGCCCCTGGGAAAAAAAAATATAAAGCACAGACTAAACAGACAATGATTCAGGGCTCCAGCAAAAAAGGTGCTTTCACTTCATGCTCAGCACAAAGGGAGGTCTTTGGGTAAAGACTCTATTGTTCTTAGTTTATGTTCACTTTCCACTCATCTGCAAAAACACACAGATACCCCAGTCTTTTGCGGATGTAATTGGTTCCAAATTTCATTCCTAGGCTGGCAAACAAGGAGCCATTTCTTACAAGTGAGTGATATATGTACCACATTCCTAAAGTTTTTCTCCCCCAAATTTCCAGCAGGAGTTCAATGACCACTTTGAAACTTAGTGATAAATGGTGGAGACTCATTTCCTTCTGGTATTGGTGTTAGAACAAGACTCATTTAGCAAACAACAGATTGTTGATTCTGAACTAATTCATGAGAATGGCATCTGGTCCATAGTTTAGAAGCTGAGATTTCTTCTGCCTCTACTGAATATGTTTAATAATAAAAGGGAGGGAGGGCCTAGGTAATTTTAACTTCATTATCAGGACATCTAAATTATTACATTTTTAAATAAATTACATAGTAAATTTAATGATAGGTAGTAGCTATTTGAAACAAACTTCCTTTAAACAATTTCTAAGCTAATAATGACTATGCCAGCCAAGAATATGACATAGTTACCTTGAAACCTAATCTGATCCACTTTAGCCCAAATGAATGAAATAGTGTGTCGCTTAAATGAAATCAACGCTTGTTACACAGTCAGGAAACTGTAATTTAAGGCTAAATATTGTGAATTCTTTAAAGAAGCCTATTTGGACATCACAATGAGTCACGGGAGAAATTTGGGGGAAACAGAAAGAACTTAAAAGAATATTATTTTATCATGTACCCAAATCTTAAACTTTTAAGAGCTGATGAACACCAATTTTTTCTTCTCAATCAGGAGTCTGTTTATACCCTTATCAGAAACTCATTCATTCATCGGTTTGACAAATGTTTATGGACACCCCTTCGATGGCAGGTAGTTGGAAGGATACAAAGATGAATGAGGTATAATCTGTGACTTCAAGAATCTTGCAGTAGAGTAACAAGATAAGACAAGCAAACAATTAACCAAGTCTGCTCCACATGGTCTGTCCCCACTGGATTTAGTACTCCATTAAAGCCCCCATATATTAGATCCAGTTGTTTAGACATCTGTCTGCCTCCTGAGCATCAGGACCTGAAAGATTTGGAGGGTCTCTTATCACTGTGTCTCTGGCGTGTATTGCATGAGTGGCAGGCTCATTTTAAACATATATTCGTTGACTGGATGGGCAAGCTAGTTTCTAAGTAGTATTATCAGGAATTAGTCATGGATCAGTTAGGCTTTTAAGCTGGCCCTTGAAAACTGGTTTGAGATTTTCCTCCTGGGCAATCAAGAAGACTGCATTTTCCACAACTGTCCATATCGGGGTGGGATTAGGTGACTGAGAGCTGGCCGATGGGGATGAAAGCCATGAAGGCCACTTTCAGGCCGGATCATGAAACACCCTGCTTGATCTTCCATTCTCCCTCTCTTTTCTGTCCACATGTTTGGAAGTGGAGGATTTGAGATGGAAGAATCATGTGTTGGGAGAAACATACCTACCAGAGTTTACAGCTTGCAGGGGAGTCAGTGAGCTAGGATCATGCACATTGGCCTTTGTGTGAATGAGAAGGAAATCTTTGTCATGCTGAGTTATTGAGATTCTGGGGTGGTTTGTCACACCAGCTACCCCATGCTGACTAATACAGCTGGGGACAGTGCTGTTGGGTGGAAAAAGGGGAGGTTGGTAAAGGAAGTCATTCCTTTTAAAAGGAATGACATGAGTTAGGTCCACAAATTCATGAAGAAGGGAACCAAGCTCAATACTTCCCCTGAAGACACAGTGGTTCCCTTCACTTATTTTCAGAGTTAGAATGTAATGAAGCAGAGACAGCAAGCTCACAGGCCAAATCTGTTCCTTAGAATGTTTTGTTTGGCTCAGGCAGGGATGGGCCACACAGTATTATAAAAAGCTGACTTTTTTGTTGCCCATATTTTTTAAAGGGGGAAGAAGATTGTCTTTTGAAAAACCAGCTGTCCCGAATAATTCAGCTGAATAGTACCTGATCCCTCTAGTTTCTTACAATGCCCACTGCTTCCTACTGCCTCATGCTCACCCTGCCTATGATACCTGCCTAGTTCTGGCAGATGTTTGAGTTTGCCACCTGTCCTTCAACTCATTGAGGATTGAGGTTGCTGGCTCGTGTGGTGACTGTGTGGTTAGTTGATTGGTCTCCACATCTTGTTCCAGAGATCACATCTATGTAAAGATGTACCCCCCTTTTTTTTTAACATTTTGTGGTGAAATAAAAGTGTGTGGGATATGCCTGGGGACACCACCCTGGATGATGCCCACTATTTTGTGTTTAAGACGACGTGACTAATTTGGACACTGCAATGAAGATCAGACAGTTTGACTCTCTGGCCTCATCACTTCTACGTAAAATAATTTTCTCAGAAAAAAATAATATTGCTTGAGTAATGCTGGAATTTGAGGGGATGGGGGAAAACTGTCTGGATGCAATATAGTAAATGAGACCCCAATTTCAATTGCTGAGGAGTGGAAATTACTGTGATTCCCAATGGAAACAAGTTCCAAATTCACTTTCTTTTTTTCTTTATTTTCTCTTTCACTTAGCACAAGTGGTACAAATGCATTTTGAATTCTTGAGACCTGGCCACCCTTCCACGTGGTCTAATCAAAGCAAGAAATGAAACTCCTTTATAGACAGCAACAAGGAGGGAGGAGAGAGGAGGAGAGAAGGTAGTTTGTACAAAAGGAGTTCTGATTTCATAATAAAGTAAACCAAGGAAAGCTTTCAAATGGGAAAAATAATGCATTGACTACATGGCTCATGATAATGTTTAATTAGTGCCTGTTCCTATGTGTACCTGTCTGTGTGTGTTAACAGAAGTCACACCAGTGAAAACATAGTTATGTTTAAGAGATAGCCTTACAGTTGATACCTCCTAAATATAGCATTGATTCACATCTCCCCTGTGTCAGTTACTGAGTTACTGAATGAATGAGTGAATAAATGAATGCTGTATGAAGGAATGAATTTTGTAAAAGTATCAGCCATAGTACGCAACCCCACCCAGCTTTCTCTAGTTTATCCCCAAAGCAAAACGGGAAGTCTTCTAGAATATTGATAGAAAGAGATGCCTAGGGGAACACACCTGCGTGCCTCTAAGTTATAAATAATGCTACTTTGCTCTAACTGCCAGGAAAGTTAAATTTCTGTGCTCATTGATACAAATTATTCTTCCCTCATTATGGTCTAATGAGCCAAGATTAGGGAAACCTGGATTCAGGGTCTTCTGCTCCAGGAAAATCAATTAGGTTCTTATGACCTTGCTTAGCTGGTTTCCTGGCCCTTATTTTTACACATTTTTCCATCAACTCCATACACAACTAACTAGAATGTGAAAGTTAGAGACATATTTCCACAGCAATTTACGCTGCAAATTTGAGTCAGCATCATCACTCCAAACAGCTCGTTTTATTTTTTATTTTTTATTCCCCTCCCCCCACCTTTCACCCTCCTACCCCCAGGTAAATGCAGTATTAGTTTTGGTACTATTGGAAGAAAGCTTAAGGAAACAGAATGATATCTGAAGCAAAACAGAGCAGAAGTGTTAACAATTAGATGCAACCTTTTGTTGAGACTACTTCATTTCAGGGTCTGTTCTTTTGCTAATCTACAAGCCTGGCTTAGGGTTTTCATTCTCTTCAATTCTATGGCAGAGCAGATGTGAAGAATCCTGTACTCCTGGGATGTGATTTGCTCACCTATCTTGAAACAAGATGTTGTTTTTTTTTTCTGTCGTGATAAATTGACTCTCAAGAAAAGGAAATTCATCCTAAGCAGAATATTCATTAGGTTTAGGAAATCACAACCTCAAGGGAGGCAAAGAATCTTCCTCACGGGATAATTAACCGCAAGTGCAGAGGTCTGTCACTTCCAAGAAGAGGCCCCTGGTTTAGCTCCCGTTACTGAGCTATAGGGATCATTCTGGTGCCACTATAAAGGCAAAGCCAAGGAATGGATGACAATATGAGACAGGTGATGGAAGGGGAATGCTTCAAAGAGCCTTGAAAGTGAAAATCCGCAACATCGAAAACCATTCCTGTAAAGTACTCAAATAAGACCACATCTTCAGTAATCCAAGCACGCTGCTGAAAAGCAACAACAGAAAAGTTCTGACTGGTCAGTCTTCAAGTTAATAAAGAAGCTGTCGAGCACGGCGACGTGAGAGGGAAGGGGATACCTTACTGTCTCCACCGCTTAGTGTTTAAGCCACGAGGATGGAACTGCTACCCGAGGGCACTGCTGGTGCCCTTGGCCAGACGTGCAGTGCTGTGAACAAGCACCTTGCTGGTATCAGTCTGGAGTAAGAGACGTGGCCCCACCCCTAAGCCTGACACTTGGGATTTTATTCTAGGAATTAACAAGCATCATTAAGAAGAAGGTATTCATTGTAATACTACATGTAATTGCAAACATTAAAAACAGCCCATATGCACAATGAGAAAATGAATAACATTCTATCAAATTAACAAATCAACTGCATATAAAGAATCATAAAGTCAATATAGAAACCTGGGAAATGCCTATGACATGGTTAATAAAAAATCAGATTATAAAATTGCATTTACAACATGATAATTGTAACTAGGAAAAATATACCACATTTTCTTAATTTTGTGGTGCTGTACATTTTGAGGTGTTGATTTAAAAACAACTATATGTAGCCAATAGCACATGTGCCATTCAATCAGATCTTAAGAGTTTTTCAAATAAAATACTACTGTAACTTATTCACTAATTTATAATGTTTAAAATTAACAGACTCCTTAAATACAGCAGCAAAGTTTAATAATTAAACTCTTCTTTTTTCCAGATTTATTGGGATATAACTGACATGTAACACTGTGTAAGTTGGTATACAACATGATGATTTATTATAGATATCTACTGCAAAATGATCACCACATTAAATTTAGTTAACATCCATCACCCCACATAATTAATTTTTTTCTTCTGTCAAGAACTTTTAAGGTCTACTCTTAGCAACTTTCAAATAAATCGTACACTAGTATTAACTATAGTCACCATGCTGTATATTATGCCTCTGGAACTTATTTATCTCATAACTGGGAGTTTGTAACTCTTGACTAATGAGTGAAGGTGGCCAAAATAATCATACTCTTGATATAGTTCATAATTAGCTTCAAAAAGTTGACTTTCAGGGCTCTCAAAAGGACAGATTTACACATATCATTCTTATCAACACTTTTATGCACTCTTGTAGAAAAATATTTGGGGATTAAGAGGTACAAACTACCAGTTATAAAGTAAATATGTCACAGAGGTGTAATACACAGCACAGAGAATATAGTTTATGCTATAATAATTTTGTATGGTGCATAATTTGTAAACATATCAAATCAGTATGTTGTACACCTAAAACTAATTTAATGTTATAAGTCAATTATATTCAATTTAAAAATAGATTTTTGTAAAAAAAACAATGCTCAGAAACACAATTCTTTCAGTTACTGCCAGTAATCACAAAATCCAACATTTTTGGATGTATCGGTAAGGTTGCTTTGCACTCAGCGGAAAAAGTGGATGCCAGCATGTTTATTGGCTGGGCTGAACAACTGGTAACTATGCTTAGCTGAACCTTGGGGAAACACACTAAGCTGCTAGGAAGATGGAAAAAAGGCAAGACATCCCCCTGGGGACTAAGGCAACATTGGCTCAATTCTCTCCCTGCTTGGGTGGCCAGGGATCTCGAAGGGGAGTGTTTGTGTGCCTGGGGTAGTTGATCTGTTAAGGTCAAACCTCTCCATGGCATCAGTCTGCAGGAGAGGCCCAGAATGTGCCCCCTCTTTCGTCCCCTAGATCTCTTGGAAGGTCTGCATAAAGCCTCCTGCTGGGGGTACAGGCCAAAGGTGGACAAGGCAGAGATTGAGCACTGGCAGTGGGTTGAGGTGAGAAGAAGGGTACAGAACCAGAAGAGTGGGGCCAGTGCCCTGAACATCTCGCAATTTACTACAGAAGACACATAGAAATAGGTAATTGTAAAGCAGTGTGACTGGGTCTATGATCAGGAAGTATATTTGGACCTGACTCGAGGACCAGACCAGGCAAGGCTTCTGGAGGGGAGATAAGCTGGATAAGCTGGATGATGCGTTATAGGGAGAAAGGTGTTCCAGAAGAGGCAACAGCATGTGCAAAGTCCTGGTGACACAATCAAGCATGTCCTTCCAAAGCAAACAGCTGTAGTGTAGGACTAACGTAGGAAAAAGGAATGCATTTCTGAAATTCTAAAATCTTATGCCTTATGGTGTCAATTTTCCATGTATCCTTGATTTGCCAGATAGAAATTTACATTCTGCAAATACAATTTGTTTGGATGCACACATATCATAGCTAGCTTGCGCTACACTCCCATCTAAAATTCTACTAATTCAGTTGGATTTAGCCATAAGTGGTAGAACAAAAAATATATTTTTTTCAGGCACCCTGAAATCAACAATCATTTTAGTTGGTTCCACAAGCCAGACCCAATCTGAGAATCTTTAAATTGTCCAGTAACATCAAAATGCAAGAAAGTCCCAGTGTTGGCTAACAAGAATGGTCTTAGCAGTGTGGGACAAACACTAGCTAGCCTCACTTGGAACAGACTGGAATGCATAGGCAGAAGTGTAAACAGGTACTTAAGGCCCTCCATCCTCTCAGCATCCTGTGGACTGGGGTGCTTGAGCCTGGCTCGGCTGTTCTTAGAGAGGGGACGTGTCCCTTTTTGTGCAGCGAGATGAGAGCAGTCTTGTAAGCAGGATAAAAGCAGTTTAAAATAGTCTGAGAGTGCCAGCTGCTAGCATCTGGCAATTTCTGAATGTTGGGTTCAGGTGCAGACCTTCCTCCTGGTGGTGGTGGGGGGGCACTGGTTACAGGTAGCTTGTTACTAGGCAACCCAGGGAGTCTCTATGGTAATTTACTAGACAATCTGGCTTGTCTCTGCACAGGTAGAGTTGCTCTATATTTGTCAATTTAAAAAATTGAGGTATCAAAAGCATACAGTAAAGCACAAAGTTGTAAGTATACAATTTGATAAGTTTTTACATATGTTTGCACAGGGTTAATCACACTAATCAAGAACCCAACAGTCAAAATTGTCAGAGGCTAGCAGCTGGCTCCCTTCTCATCCCACAAAGAGGGACACATCTCCTCTCTGAAAACAGCTAGTGGTGCATGCAGCGGGGCCAGGCTCAAGCACTCCAGTCCACGGGATGCTGAGAGGAGGGCCTTGAGGACCTGTTAACGCTTCTACCTATGAATTCCAGTCTGCTCCAAGTGAGGCTAGCAGGTGTTTGCTCCGCACTGCGAAGGTCATTCTTGCTAGACAACACCTGAGCTTTCTTACATTTTCATTTTGTTGAACAGTTTAAAGACAGAACAATTAGGAAGCATTGGGGAGAATCAGGGCAAGATGGAGGCAGATGTGGTGTGAGGAGCTGACCAAATAGTATCTGCGGAGAGACAAGCCAGGCTGTCTACTAAATTACCGTATTTAATCCTGTCTTCTCTTTCCTTCTCTTCTTCAGTTGCTCAGTTGGCCCCTGCCATCAGACTTGCTCACTGCACACCACTACAGGACATGGAAAGTCACGGACAGCAGACTTACACAGATGAGCTGCTTTCAAGATCCAATGCTGCAATGCCAGGGAATGTTCTAGCAAATTAGCAGCTTGGGCTACTGTAGCAGTCATTTGTAATTTTTTTTTATCTGCCATGTACCTTTTCCCTACTGAACCTGCCCCTTCCCAGCTGCTGTGGCTGAATATCATGTCATCTTGCTTACTCTCCATAGGGGATGCACAGGTCATAAGGTGACCCCACCTGGACACAGTAATTGGTGCAAGGTGAGCAGGGACACAGGCAGGGCCATGGGAGCCCATTTGCAGGATGATATGGATGTCAGAAGAGGGAAAGCATCTTGTACATAACAAGACCTCAAGCACTAGAGTAGCAACAGAGGGTAGGCACTGTATGCATGGGTGCCAGAGCCATACTGACTAGTCAAATCCAGTTCTATCCCTTATGAGTTTGTGACTTTGGACAAATGACATAAACACATAGACTAACTATGAGGATTAAAGGCAATAATGCCCATAAAGTGCCTAGAAGAATGTCCAGCCCACAGGAAGCACTTCCAGAATGGTAGCCATTGCTAAGGTTACTGTAGTCTGGATTGTAGGCTGGATGTAGACATCTTTGCTGCCAGGTGAGAAGCACTTGTTTGAGCCAGTCCCTATAAAGGAATACAATGTCGAGACAAAGTAAGAGAGAAAGAACTGGAGATGTAATGACATCATTCAACACCTGGATGCAGCCTTGCCTGAAGTCACAATCTCTGCTTGGGTTGTCAAGTTACATGAGGGAGTACACGGACTCTCACACTTACACTCTCATTCTTACACTAAATGGAATGATGTTCTAGCACCTGCACCCACCTAGAAATCCCACAACTATGATGCAAAATGTAAACCAAAGCTTCCTGGTTTTACCTCAGTTCACTTCAGGAAAAATACATGCCTACCTGTCTCATTGTACCAGGATATGATGGGCAGCTAGGGTGAGAAAAATGCTGAAGACCCAATTCTATCTTAGTTTCTATCTTCTTAAATAAGTCCCATGACTTTGATTTATTCCATGATAGCTTTTATTTTCACTTCCTTTGTCAAAAGTAACTGAGCGGAGGAAGTAGGACCAAGCAAGAGGAAGAACAAAAATATACGTTTCCTTGTGCTGCTGGTTCTGTGCATTCTGTCTTTCTAGGACAAGGAAATACACTGTAGAGGTGGATTAATTTATTTATTTGCCAGCAAATGTCACATTCATTAGTGAAACCCTCAGCATACAGCGAGGCAGATGCCTGTGAGAACGGGAAAATGCCGAGTGCAGGCTCAAATTTCCTGTCAAGATATAATCTAAAATAAATTTAGATTCAATGGGGATGAATGAGTTATCAGCAGCAGCTGTGACATGCGTTAGCACAGATTGGCAGATTTATATTTTTCAATTTGGAAAGTCAAAGTGCAGAAGTTTAAGACAAATGCTTACACATTGACAATCCTTACCTTCCCCTCTCCCCTCCTTTCCACCGCAAAAAGAGGGAGAGAGGCAAGAAGTCTGTTTGGACCACTGTGAATTCAGCCTTCTAGAGCAGTCCGGGGTCCCCACCCCCATTAAAATGGTATAAAAGAAAACATGAAAACGCTTATCATAAATTACTGTAATATCTTTTTGCTTGAATTTTCTCTCCTATCCCACAAATGGCAGGCTCACAATGATTTTAGGTTTAATAAATTTTCCTATAGCTAAATCTATATGACTAGGTCTGACTTTTATAATTCAGTGATTAAATATTTAAAGTAGTGTAATTATATAAGAAACTTGTATGACAGAATGATTACCTGTTGTTCCCATATTCATTTCAAAAGTTTCTGATGAGTTCCTTGTAAGTCCATTTGCTTTACTTTAAAAAAATATTTGTGCTGTATTCTCATCTTAATTTAAAATTCTTCTAAATTATAAAGGCTACAAATAATATTTGTTGCAAATGGAAGAAAGCAGAACAGATACGAAGGAACCATATATTTAAGGCTGTTATACTGTTTAAAATGAAACATTGCACTCGAATATAACAAAGATAATTTTTTTGGCTTTATATAATATTCTACATAGTCTAATATTGCACTATTTAAATGCAGAGTGAGGATTAGAAAAATTATGATTTAAAAATTTGCATGTATGCGTTTTAGCAATGAAGGAATTTTTCAGTGATAAGTTTTATTGTGCTCAGGATTAGACTTATAAATAAGCTTCTGTTACTGATTAGAGACTTAGAGAATACAGATTTTTTAATCAAGGGACATTTTTATCCCAAACTTAATGCTTCAGGGGACATGTAGGTAAGAAATATAAACTCTATGATGCAACATTTCATTGAACACCATTAACCAGCACCTTGAGTTTCTGAGGGAAAAAAAATAGAGTAATATTAAGATTATGTTAGGACTCCTTATGAGTGCTTCAATTAAAAATATGCAACCATGATATCATCAAGCTAAAAATTGGTTCTGCATGACTGACGCTAAGGCCAACTGCACTGACTGTATTTATACCCAGTTATCCAGCTATGACCCTTGACTTCCTTTTAATGCCATCTGTCAAAAAGTTGAATTAAAACACAGCTTGAAATTTAGCCCGTTTCTAGAATTCTCCTTAATGGAATGGATTTTCTTTGCTGCATGGGACAAGAGTAATGTGATGAAGTTCTTTACATTGGCATTCAGAGATGGAGGCCTCTTTCTCGACAATAAGACCTTCTCTGGGCTTGACAAAGTGGGTAAGGAAACAGCCCACTCCCAATTAGAGGCAGACAAAACAAATCCTTTCACTTTGATCTTACAGTGTACGTGCTCCCCTGGGCTGAAACAGGAGCGTATTGGACAGCTTCTCTTTAACCATGGAGGTCTATTTAGCAAACATGTTCTGAGTAAATTCTCACATCTTCATTTGAGGAAAAAAAAAAAGAAATATTGTCAAGAAAGACGAATTTAAACCAGTATCAGACTATTTGAAATAAATGCACAAACTGAATTATATGTGTGAATTCCAGTTGTGTGGTAATCAATGGTAGAGAGGCTAAGACTAAACTAATTTTTACTGATTTATTACTTTTTTAAATTTACAAAATTTTAAAGTCTCTCCAAAAGTAAGGTAAAAGACATTCACACACACATAAAAGGTCCTCCAGTTGAGATATATAGATATAGATATAGATATTAAGATTTTTAAAAGCTGCTGTTCATTTTGAATGCTTTTTATGTCACTGAACTGTTAAGGCTAACTTATTCACAACATGCACAACATCTCTCAAGCATTTTCTTTTATGAAGTAGTAAAAATATTAGTAAATTGGCTTAAGACATATACACTGCAACGCCTCCACGATTTTAATTCTCATTTTGGTAATGGCTGTATTGGCAGATTGCTCATCAATTGCCTCTAATTATAATCTGCCGTTAAGTAGTCAATGTTCAACTCATTTCAAGAGTAGCCCGAGGTCAACATTTATCAGTTTTGTAAAGACGGCTTGACTCTCTCCCGTCATTAAACCTCAATATCTCTTCCCCAGTTTGCTTTAACCTGTCACCAGATATCTGATCTTCTGAAACTGATCCACACCAGATTCTACTCTTTCCCACTGTGGTCCCTGAATGAGGCTACGGGATTCACAGGCTTTCCTGTTGTTCCTTTCCCACCACTGTTGTATTCACTGAGGGATCCCTGATAACTGCATCAGTGTCTATCCACAGAAGCTTTGCACTATCTTAGGAATGCTTCCTTGTTTCCTATCATTGATCTCAAAAATCAAAACGGGGTTAGGTATTTTGGCTTAAGTATATGTTAGTCTGATGTAAGATTGTCTTTTTAAAAAGCATTAAAATCTGACTTTGTTCATTCATCTATCTCTTATCTATTCATTCTTTTATTCATTCAGAAAGCATTTAATAACTGCCTTTCATGTGCATGCCAAGTACTGTGCTGGCTGCTGGGTATACACTGGTAAAGAAAGGGACATGGCCCAGTCCTCACGGAGCTCACAGTTCAGTGTGAGGGTAAGCAAGTCACAAAAAAATAAATATATACGTAATGTTAAATTGTGGAGGTGCCATGAGGGACGTGAAAAAAGTGAAGAACTGGAGAATAATAATAGAATACAAGGAGTGTGTACTTCACTAAGGAGGTCTCAGGGAAGGTCTCTCTGGAGAGGTCACTCTTAGCTGAGACCTGAAGCAGGAGGAGTTATTAGTGTTGAGAGACACGAGCTAGAGAGACAGAGACAGAGACACCAAGTGAGGAACAGGAGCTGAAGAAAGCAGGAGCTGGACTTTTGCTCAGGTTAAGCAGCAGTCTGTGAAGACCCTAATGCCTCACAGAGCTTACTGAATCTTTTTTTACATTTTTTTAAAATCAAAGAATAATTGATTTACAAAGTTGTGTTGATTTCAGGTGTACAGCAAAGTGTTGATTTCAGGTGTACAGCAAAGTGTACAGCAAAATACGTTGTTTTTGAGACTCTTTGCCATTATAGGTTGTTACAAGATATTGAATAAAGTTCCCTGGGCTATTCATTGCCTATTTCTAGTTTGTAATTAAGTTTACTTGTGTCATTTTTTTAAGATTCCACATATAAGTGATATCATATGATATTTGTCTTTGTCTGACTTCACTTAATATGATAATCTCTAGGTCCATCCATGTTGCTGCAAATGGCATTATTTCATTCCTTTTCATGACTGAGAAATATTCCACTGTATGTGTATGTGTATATATATGTATGTATGTATATGTATATGTATACATAGCGCATCTTCTTTATCCAGTCATCTGTCAATGGACATTTAGGTTGCTTCCATGTCTTCACTACTGTAAATAGTGCTGATGTGAACATTGGGGGGCATGTATCTTTTCCAATTATATTTTTCTCCAGATGTATGCCTAGGAGTGGGATTGCCAGATCATATGCTAAGTTTATTTTTAATTTTTTAAGGCACCTCCATACCATTCTCCATAGTCACAAGTCAGAATGACTAGAGGGAGTGATGGAAGGAAAGTGTACAGGGAGAGAGATGGAGGGGAAAGATGGAGGGAAAGTAGTGGAGGAGGAGAAAGGCAGAGATGGAGGGAAAGCGACAGAGGAAGATTGTGGAGAGGTGAGGATCAAGAATCAGACCAGAGCCCAGGTGCCACCCATAAAAACAACGCTGCGACTCCAGTGGTGTGGGAGGAACATATTTAGGATCCTCTTCCAGCCCGGATACCTGGGGGCTTTTCTTTGCTCGCCTCCTCTCCAGGCTCGCATCTCAGGGTCCTGCCTGGACTCCACCTTCGAGCCTCTGGCATCTCGCACGGTCCCGCCCTCCTGAGTAAGTGTCCCTCCCAGGCCAGCTGGCTGGTGCTAGTCCAGCCCTGTCACCCTCCCTCTCAGTTGGGGCAGCTGGTAGCTAGTTGGAAGTTAGGTGTTCAGCTCAGTGTTATTCTGGGGTCAGCTCAGTGTTATTCTGGGGAGACTTGGCGTTTTGCCAGCTCTGCATCAGCATTTCCCTGGGGAAGCTGAAAAGCCTTTGCTAACTCTTAAATATCTTGCCTGTGACAACTAAAAAAAATGCTCTTTGGGGCTGTACTGTGTCAACACAGCTGTGCTGGAATTGAGGTTCCCAGAATCGCCTTCCAGCATGGTTCTAATCTGAGTTGACCAGAAGGGGATTCTGCGGGAGCTCTGAAGGTGAATGGACATGGTGACCTCTGGTGTCCCAGTCACAGATACAGGTGGTGGGAAGCCAGCGCGCCTCTGCTCTCTCTGCTCCACATACTGCTCTTCTTCCAGACTGCCAGTCCTGCTGACCAACAGGTCCACCAGGCCCACCATCAGATGCAGATGCACCAGGTCCTCTCTGAAGTTTCTTTTTCTTTCCGGAAGCAGGTTCTATGTGACCTGTCATTTGTCCCCGTAGTCTCCTGTTTGCCCACCAGCTCCAGGGAATTGGTGCCTGGACTGTGGCTTTCCTTTGACTTCCCTACCCTACCTTTTGAGCTCTACTTTTTCCACTGCATAATATTCATGAGGTTTTGCTTTCAACTTGAACCCTAAATAATATGTGCTTTTTTGTCCTGAAGAAAGGAAATTCAGCTTTATCTTCAATTTTAAAAATTACTTATATAAAACAAATGACTAGGCTACAAGTTAGTAAGTTCACTTGGAGGATAATTTGAATTTTAAATAAATTACAAGAATAAATCTTAAATGTAATTCTGGTAACATCAACTGCTGTTAATTACCAATTGATTTATAAAGTAACATGGCTGTACCATTTGCATACTGCCTTCTTTAGGCAGAGAATACATAAAACTAAGAGGTAGATTGACCTTAACCCTTGTGTTTCAGCAAAGGAGATTATGATGTTGATGGATATAAGTGACCTAATTGAAACAGAGTGAGAGCAAGAGAGAAAAATGAGAAAGGCGCCAATAAATAACAAAGTTATTACTGACACTCCTGGGCTTTTGGTTAAGGGGACAGAATTTTCTCTAAATGAAGTGCTCAAGCCTGATAAAAAAGCTTTCAGGTATTTTGTATCTATTACCAATAATGTATCTTACAATTTTGCTAACGGTACATGAGAGTAAAAGAGTAGATTTGCTTTAATCCCACATACAACCAAAACTAGATCAGCAGTCATTACATAAAGAAAATTCGTTTTTTTCCCCTTACACAAAACTAGACAAGTTTCTGGTTGAAGTTCCCCTGGAGTAAGTGGGCCATCACAGTGGTATGTTAACACTTTCAACTCTCTGCAACATTCAGGTCTTGCACACTCATGATATCTGGTATTTTCCTCAAGGAAAATGTTGGTCTCAGTAAAGAACATGGATGTCTCGATGAATTTGCATTTCAGGCGCCAGAAAAAATAAAACAACAAAAGCGAAAACAAAGAAAATAGCCAACTTAGTCCTACTGGACTGAAAGGTTCTCTATTTACTTTCATTTGACTGACTCAAGCAATCGTTCTCCACTCCCTCCCTTCCCATCTATGTGATGTCATGTCAAAGATTTTGTATTCTTAATGAAACTAGGGAAACAGAAATACAATTCACTTTTAGCATGAAAGAGTAGATACTTTTGTCATATCTCCCTGGGGTTTTTTTTAAATTATGGTGAAATATACATAACATCAGATTTTCCATTTTAATCAGTTCTAAGTGTACAGTTTAGTGGTATTAAATATATTCACATTGTTGTGCAATGATCACCACTTTTCTTCTCCAGATCTTTTTATCTTCTCATACTGGAACTCCATACCCACCGGCACTAACTCCCCATCCTGCAGTATCCCTGCCTCTGGTAACCATGATTCGACCTTCTGTCTCCGTGACTTTGACTATTCTAGGTACCTCGTACAAGTGGAATGAAAATATTTGTCCTGTGTCTGGCTTATTTCACTAAGCATGTTTTCAAGGTTCATGTATGTTGTAGCTTGTGTCAGAATTACATTATTTTTTATAATATTCCATTGTATGTATATATCACATTTTGTTTAACCATTCATCTGTTGACATATCAGGTACTTCCATCTTTTGATCATTGTGAAAAATGCTTCTGTGGATATTGGTATACAAATGTCTGTTCAAGTCCCTGCTTTCATTTCCATCTTCCTGAGTTTTTAAGTCATGGAAATAATACATGTCAACACACACACACACACACACAGAGAGAGAGAGAGGTCTTAGCTGTGCTGACAAACTTCTGGCACATGGGAAGTTTGCCCTTTCTAAGTAGCATCGTAGGAGCATAGAATGTCCTCAGTTTGTACATATTGAAACCGGGAGGCCCAGAGAAGGGAACTCACTTGCCCAAGGTCAGAGCTAGTCAATGCAGCTCCAGGACCAGAACCATCCAGAGTCTCTTGACCCCTAGCCCAGTGATTATTCCATCACAAGCTGCTGATTTTAAACAGCGTTCCTCAGTCCCTGCAGTCTTAACTAAGGCACTTCACTGCCAGCATAATTACCACTCCTACATGCCCCATTCTTCATGCTCCTGCTGGCTTCTGGAAGAATAATGGATTTTTACTACTGCCTTACCTTGTCATGATACTTATTATGGGTTTAGTGAAACATAGTTTTGTTTTGTGGTTGAAAGAGTCATATGGATGGGGGAAAATGTTCTATATGTTATACATAATTCTACATATTTAACATACCTTTTGCCAGTAATCACTTTTCCAAATATTGTGGTTTCTACAAAGATAAAGATGTCCCTGCTCTCATGAAGGTCATAATCTAATATCTGTGATGTAAACTCTCTTCCCATTATGTTCCTGTTACTTCAACATCTCTGCATCAGTATTTAAGAAACACCAAGTTATTGGAACTAGTGGGGGTTTTGTTTGTTTTCATTTTTATTTTTTTTAAGGAAGGACAAAGACGGATGAAGTCATGAGGAGAAACTGAATGTGTACTATTTTCTGCACTTTGAACTTTCAGTCCATGAAGAGTTGGGGCATCATTTCATGCCTAAACGGTCTGTTCTGACCTTTGATATAGAATTTCATAAAATATAATACAACTACAGTCAGATAATGAGGACAGAGGAGACCTCTGAAGATCAGTTTTAAAAAGCATATATTTTTTTTGTCTGGTAGGTTTTTAAAGATAAATGCAAACGTCTTAGCTCCCTCATTTCCTGCAGGTCCCTTCTGGGATGTATAGCTGAACAGATTGAGGGGGAGGAAGAACAAAATGTTCTCTGCAACCAGGACACTCCACTCAACATCACTTTGCAGGAAACAAGGTTATCTTAAATTTCAACATTTATGAACAAACACTAAACAAGGATTATGGATTTCCACAAATACAGATATAGCTATGATGGTTAAAAGAACATCATTAAGAGAAGTAGTTGTCTGACAGCATACGATGCTTTGGTTATTTTAGGAGCTGTTCAAAAAGCTTACTTTACTTAATACAGTTTTACATACTTCTTGTATTTTTTTTAAAGTCCATTTATGTATTGTTTTGGTAGTGTGTAGAAATTCAATATACTTTTAAGTTTTAACCCAACAACTTTATTGAACTTTCTCAGTGGAAATTAATTCCACTAATTTTTCTGAAGAAACTTTTAAAAAATATACAACTAATTTCATTAAAGGATAATTATAGCTCCCCCCGCCTGAGTTTCCAATACCTAAAACTTTCATTTCTGTTTGTTGTAATTATATCCCCATATAGTGCTGAATGGAACGTGGCATCCTATCTTTTTTTCTGATTTTAATGGAATAGGTTCTAATATTTCAATAGGAAATACGATTTAAGAGTATATTTTATTAACTTACTTTACTTATCTACTTCTTTCACTAGAGTGTAAGTGTTTCTATTTTTTGCTTTTGTTGTTTACTATGATTCCTTAGTGTCTACACTAGTGCCCAGCACACAGTAGATCTCCATAAATATTTGTTGAATGATAATTGATGTGACATTTGCTGGGTTTTCCCTAAGGCCTAGAACATGAAGTTGGCTAATTTTTTCTTTTAAGGGACAGATAGTAACTATTTCAAGCTTTGTGGACCATATATGTTCTTTATTACATACTCTTCACCTTTTCTTTTAAAATTTCTTACAATCAATTAAAAACATAAGAGGTGAGGTTCCAAGGTGGTGGAGTAGAGACACTCACAGCTCCCCCTCTCCCACATATACACCAAGAATTACAACTACAAACCCACTGAATCACACAGAACACCTACTGAACTCTGGCAGAGTGTCTCTTGCTTTGAAATACAGGAGAATTCCCACAAAATCTGGTAAGAAAGGAAAAGGAAAAAATCGGTGAAGGACAAGTCCTGCAGGGTTGGAGCAGCACAGGAAGAAAAGCATCGTCATAATTGGACCAGCCCCTCTCCCTCGCTGGGAGGTCAGATGTGGCAGAAGCAGAGCTTCAGAGGCTTGGAGGAGAAAGTGGCAGCTGCTTGGCAGACAGAACAAAGGGAAAGAAGCACAGAGGGTCCCTGCAATCCCCAGCCCTAGACGTGAGCCAGCAGGGATAAGCCAGGCCTGGTTGCAGGAGATGGGCGAGGAGCCTGGGTAGAAGGCTGGGTTCCACTGCACAAAGGCAGCCTCAGAGGACTGGAGGGCAGTGTGAGCTCTGGCTGGGGGTGTGTGTGAAACAGAAGAGCCTGGGACCCCCATAAAAAAGCACCACTGCTGGTATGTGTGGCAGGGAGGGGTGCAACTCAGCTATGCCAAAGATGCTGCCTCTGCTTGGTCCATTGTTGGTGTGTTCTTGGGAGAAGAGAGGTGGTGTTCGGTCATAGCCATCACAGCTATGTGGAGGCAGGGCTGAAAGTTGAATCCATACCCAGTAGCCGTACACCTTCACAGGCAGGACTAAGATTTGTTTACAGCCTCAGGCAGAGAGGGTAGATTTGCTCTCTCTGGTTCTTTTATGGACCCACATCTCTGGGAGGAACAGGCAGTGAGAGGGGTTCTGGCACATGGCCAGGGTGAGTACAGGTATTTACAACAGGCCAGCATGCCATACTGTATTTGGAGGAAGGGTGGGGTTCTGTGCTGACCCTCTTGTTCACCACGGATTAAGGTGTGTGACTGTACTCTTGCTACAGCAGGTCCTAGTGTCTGACATTGGCAGATCTAAACTGGTGGCTCCTGGGGCATAGAACCTGGGGGATACTAGAATGTGTGGCCGACATCCGGCAAATGAGGCAGGAACAAAAGCAGCTTCAACAAAGAGTACTTTCTAAGCCTGCAAGTGACAATAACAAGTGACAGACAACACCACAGAGGGCACTTCCCAGGGGACATCTCCTACAGAAGTATACTCAGTGAATGTTCTTCCCAGCTAAAGTGCTCCAACCCTGCCTACCACAGATAACAGCTCAGAAACATATCTGGAAGCCTCTATTCCAGCAATAGGGTAATAGACTCAGTCCCTGTGAAGGCTGTGACACCATAGAACAAAAAGCAAGGCCCCACTCAACAGCAACAGTCAGGGCAGGCTTTGATCACAACACCACCAAATAAATTCCCAATCAAAGGTATAACAGCCAACACATATGGAAGAAAGATGTGGCAACCAACCATACTAAGAAGAGCCCTCACAACAAAACTATTAGATGCACACAGTCTACACAGGAATGCTCCCACTTTAAATAAATATAAACAAAAACATAAAACAGCCCTTCAAGACCACAGTAGATAATTGATACTTCTAAATCTATAGAGCCAGAGAAATAGAAATAAAACGAAGAAGCAGAGGAACCACTCCCAATTAAAAGAACAAGAGAAGTCTCATGTAAGAATGATCAATGAGATAGACCTTGACAATTTACTTGATCGTAAATTCAAAAATTGGGTGATAAAGCACTGAAGGAAATAAGAGCCACTATGAATAGAGACAGAGACTACAATTAGAAGGAAATAGAAACTATAAAGAGGAGCCAATTGAAAACAGAAAACTCAAAGGCTGAGATAAGAGTCAAGCTAAAGGCAGTCAAAGGCAGACTAGACAATATAGAGGAATGAATAAGTGACTTAGAAGACAGGATAACAGAAGTCACCCAATCAGAACAGCAGACAGAAGAGCAAGTAAGTCCAGTGAAAGGAATATAAGGGACCTACGGCATGATATAAAGTGTGCCAACCTACCATAGTTGAAGACACGGAAGGAGAAGAGAAAAGGGGATTGAAAAGGTATTTGCAGAAATCATGACTGAAAAATTTCCAAGCCTAAAGAAAGAAACAGATATCCAATTACAGAAAGCACAGAGGGTCCCAACAGGAAGAACTCAAACAGACTTACACCAAGACATATTATAATTAAGATGGCCAAAGTTAAAGATAAGGAAATGATTCTAAAGGCAGCAAGAAAAAAACAAAGAGTTAGTTACAAGGGAACCCCCATAAGACTTTTAGCTGATTTCTCTACACAAACACTGCTGGCCAGAAGAGAGTGTCAAGATATATTCAAAGTCCTGAATGAGATAAATCTGCAACCTAGGATATTGTATCTGGAAAGACTGTCTTTTAGAGTAGAAGGAGAGATAAAGAATCTCACAAACAAGCAAAAACTAAAAGAGTTTGGCAACACTAAACCTATACTAAAAGAAATATTGAATGGTCTATTCTAAATAGAAAAGAAGCAGGAAGCTATAGAAATGAGGAAAACATAATTGGAAATGCAATAACTACAGTGAATTACAAGAGAATAAACATGAAGATGTAAAAAAAATTAAAAATACAGAATATTAAAATCATAAAAGGTGAAACAGGAATCAGGAAAATAAAGATTTTTTTCTCTCTCTCTTTTTTCTTTTTTTCTTTGTTCTTTTTAGGATGTATTTGAACCTACATGACTATCAGTCTAAAGCAAACTGATGTATTGGGGAGTTAACATGCTTGAAAATTAGGGTAACCACAAATCAAAAGCACACAATAGAGTCACAAAAAAAAAAAAAAGAAACCAAGCTAATACAAAAGAAATTTGTCAAACAACAAAAAGAAAAACAAAAATGAAAAGAAAGGAACAAAGGAGAAATACCAAACCAGTTGGAAAACAAAGTTCAAAATAGCAATAAACACATATCTATTGATAATTACAATAAATGTCAATGGACTAAGTGATCCAGTCAAAAGACATAGAGTGGCAGATTGGATAATAAGACAAAAGCCTGCAATATGTGGCCTACAAGAGACCCACTTTAGAATTAAGGACACACATAGATTGAAAGTGAGAGGATGGAAAAAGATATTTCATGCAAATGGAAATAACAAGAAAGCAGGAGTAGAAATACTCAGACAAAATAGACTTTAAAACAAAGGCTATAAAGAAAGATAAAGAAGGACACTACATAATGATCAAAGAAGCAATACAAGATGAGGATATTATACTCATTAACATATATGCACCCAATATAGCAGCACCTAAATATATATAACAAGTACTAACAGACATAAAGGGAGAAATTGATGGGAATACAATAATAGTAGGAGACTTTAACACCCCACTAACATCATTGGACAGGTCTTTCAGACAGAAAATCAGGAAGGCAATGGAGATACTAAATGTCAAAATAGAACAGTTGAACTTGGTTGATATTTTTAGGACATTAAATACCAAAAAACCAAAATGTACATTCTTTTCAAGTGTTCAGGGGACATGCTCTTGGATAGACCACATACTCAGGCATAAAAGAAGCCTCAACAAATTTAAGAGGATAGACATTATTTCAAACATCTTCTCTGACCACAACAGCATGAAACTTGAAATCACCCACAAAAAAAAATAAAAAAAGAGAGAGAGAGAGAGAGGAAAAAACAACCGCACACACACAGCATGGAAAGTAAACAACATGCTACTGAAAAACCAATAAGTAAACAATAAAATCAAAAAAGAAGTTAAAAAATACCTTGAGAAAAAGGACAATAAAAACACAACCACAAAATCTATGGAATGCAGCAAAAGCAGTCCTAAGAGGGAAGTTCACAGTGATACAGGCCTTCCTGGAAATACAAGAACAATCTTGAATAAACAATCTAATGCACCACCTAAAGTAATTAGAAAAAGTAGGGCAAACAAAATCTAAAGTCAGCAGAAGAAAAGGACTAATAATGATCAGGGAGGAAATAAATAAAATAGAGATTAAAAAATAATAGAAAAAATCAATGAAACCAAGATCTTTTTTTGTTTTTTTTGAATGAGTAAACAAAATTGGCAAACCTCTGGATGGCTCACCAAGAAGAAAAGAGAGAGGACACAAATAAACAAAATAAGAAAGTAAAATGGAGAAATTACAACCAACACCACAGATAGACAAAAAAAATCATAAGAGAATACTATGAACAACTATATAGCAATCAGTTGGACAACTTAGAAGAAATGGACAAGTTTTTAGAAACATACAGTCCATCAAAACTGAATCAAGAAGACATAGATCATTTGAACAGACCAATCATTAGAAGTGAGATAGAATCAGCAATAAAAAACCTCTCTGCAAACAAAAGTCCAGGGCCAGACAGTTTCACTGGGGAATTCTATGAACCATACAAAGAAGAGCTCATGCCAATCCTTGTCAAACTCTTCTAAAAGATTAAAGAGGAAAGAATACACTCAAACTCATTCTATGAAGCTACCATTACTCAGATACCTAAGCCAGACAAAGATACTACCAAGAAAGGAAACGATAGGCCAGTATTAATGATGAACATAGTCATAAAAATCCTCAACAAAATATTATCAAACAGAATCCAACAACACATAAAAATGATTATACACCATGATCAAGTTGAGTTCATCCCAAGGACACAAGGATGATTCAACATATGCAAATCAATCAACACGGTACACCACACCCACAAGAGAAAGGACAAAAACCACATGATCATCTCAATAGATGCAGAAAAATAATTTGATTAAATTCAGCACCCATTTATGATAAAAATGCTAACCAAAGAATGTATAGGGAGAACATATCCCAACGTAATGAAGGTATTTATGACAAACCTACAGCCAGCATAATATTCAGCAGTGAAAAGTCGAAAATCTTCCCACTAAAATCTGGAACAAGACAAGAATTCCCATACCCTCCACTTCTATTCAATATAGTATCAGAAGTCCTAGTCATAGCAATTAGACCAGAAAAAGAAATGAAAGGGATTCAAATTGGACAAGAAGAAATAAAATTGTAATTATAAATGAATAACATGATTCTATATATAGAAAACCACACAAAAAGTACCAGAGATGATAAAAGAATTTGGCAAGGTAGCAGGACACAAGATTAACATACAGAAATCAGTGGCATTTCTTTACACAAAAAATGAAATATCAGAAAAGGAAAGTAAAGAAACAAACCCTTTTAAAATTGTATCCAAAAAAATAAAATACTTAGGAGTAAATCTGACCAAGGAAGTGAAAGATTTATATATGGAAAACTACAAAAGACTGACTAAGGAAATTAAAGATGACTTAAAGAAATGGAAAGATATCCCATGTTTTTGGACTGGAAAAATTAATTTTGTTAAAATGGCCACACAACCCAAAGCTATCTACAGATTTAATGTGATCCCTATCAAATTACCCAGGACATTTTTCACAGAACTAGAACAAATCATATTAAAATTTATATGGAGTCACAAAAGATCCAGAATTGCCAAACCAACAGAGAAGAATGAAGCTGGGAGAATAACCCTCCCAGGCTTCAGACAATATGACAGAGCTACAGTAATCAAAACAGCATGGTATTGGTACAAAGACAGACACATAGATCAATGACACAAAATAAAGAGTCCAGAAATGAACCCACAAACTTTTGGTCAATTAATCTTTGACAAAGGAGGCAAGAACATACAGTGGAATAAAGACAGCTTCTTCAGCAAATGGTGCTGGGATAACTGGACAACTGCATGTAAATCAGTAAAGTTAGAATAGTCTCTCACACCATACACAAAAATAAACTCAAAATGGCTTAAAGACATAAACATAAGACAAGAAACTATAAACCTCTAAGAAGAAAACATAGACAAAACATTCTCTGACATAAATCTTAGCAATGTTCTCCTAGAGCATTCTACCCAGGCAATAGAAATAAAAGCAAAAACAAACAAATGGAACCAAATTACAGTTATAAGCTTTTGCATAGCAAAGGAAACCACAAGCAAAACAAAATGACAATCTATAGAATGGGAGAAAACATTTGCAAAAGATGAGAATGACAAGGGTTAATTTTCAGAATATATAAGCAGCTCATACAACTTAATAACAAAAAAAATACATTCCAATTCAAAGATGGGCAGGAGACCTAAACAAGCAATTCTCCAATGAAGACATACAAATGGCCAATAGGCACATGAAAAAATTCTCAATGTCACTAATATCAGAGAAACAGAAATCAAAACTACCACGAGGTATCATCTCCCATCAGTCTGAATGGCCATCATTCAAAAGTCCACAAATGATAAATTCAGTGAGGTGGTGGAGAAAACAGAACCCACCTACACTATTGATAGGAATGCAGTTTGGTGCAGCCATTGTGGAAAACAGTATGGAAATTCCTCAAAATACTAAAAATAGACTTACCATATAATACAGCAATCCCACTCCTGGGCATATATCCAGAGAGAACCTTAATTTAAAAAAATACATGCACCCTAATGTTCATTGCAGCACTATTTACAATAGCCAAGATATCATAACAACCTAAGTATCCATTGCGAGACGAGTGGATAAAGAAGTTGTGATGCATTTATACAATGGAATACTGCTCAGCTATAAAAAATAAAATAATGCCATTTGCAGAACACGGATGGACCTGGAGAATGTCATTCTGTGTGAAGTAAGCCAGAAAGAGAAAGAAAAATACCATATGATATCACTTATATGTGGAATCAAAAAAAAAAAGTCACAAATGAACTTGCTTACAAAACAGAAACGGATCCACAGAAACAGATCCACAGACATAGAAAACAGAGTTATGGTTACCAGGGAGGAAGGGGGTGGGAAAGGATAAATTGGGAGTTCAAGATCTGCAGATACTAATACATACAAAATAAACAAGTTCATACTGTATAGCACAGGGAACTGTATTCAATATCTTATGGTAACTTATGGTGAAAAGAATATGAAAATGAATGTACATATATTCATGTATGACTGAAGTATTATACTATACTCCAAAAAATGATAAATTTTAAACTGTCTATACCTCAATAAACACATATATTCAGAAAAAAACATAAATTTGGTCTTCATTGAGGGTCATACTCGAATAGGCCATGGGCTGGATTTGATCTGTAGACCATAGTTAGCTGACCCTTCGCCTAAAATATAGCCAACTGTTATGAACATTCACTAAATAGCAGAAAATATTATTCTCTAATTTTGAGAATGAGGTTTTCACAAATGTACATTTCAAGCTTATTAGCTGCATTTTTCAACTTTTCTATTTTTTTCCTATTAGATTTACTTCTCAATAGTGAGAATGTTATTTCTAAATCTCTTACTAAGATTGTAGATTTAAAAATTATCTTTAAGTCATATCAGTCTTTATATTTTGATTGTCTTATAGTGCTACATCATTCATTTGATTAGTATTTTTCTTTTTCTTATTTTGTAGATAGTGTATAACTTTGTTGTATTTTTTCCTAATCATTTGATCAACTGATTATTTCTGTATTTTAATTAAAAAATTTAGTCTTTTTATAATTACTGTGATGACTGAGGTAGCTAAACAATTTTTATCCGCGTCCTTTCTTTACATTTTCTTTTTTCTTTCACTATTTTTTTTTAAGTAGGAAAAATCCCAGTTTTACCATAGTCCTTCCTTTCTTCTGTTGTTTTCTCACATTCCTTGACTTTGTTATTCAAAACAGACCAAAACATTTTGACTGTCCTCCACCTAAGATGTAACATAAGGTTCTAGAAATAGTCTTCTTATGGAATTTTGAATTATGCATGTTCTCCAATTAAAAATGTAGTTTATGAAAAACTTAAAATTGTCAAAATGTATGTTGTTATGCTTTAAAAATTATTCTTCTTCCTTAAGAATATATGGGTAGATATAATTTAATCCAAGAGTGATGTTCAAAATATTTAACAATAAAACGAGTCCTAAGTCTATGCATTTTGGATTTATTAAATACCCTTCACCCTATTCTTTTCAATTCAAACTTAAAATCGATTCTCTTATGTCAGTGCTTGTTGGACTTTACAGTTTATTAACTTCCTCCAAAATAATACAAGTGCTTTACTTTTTATTATTTACGTTTCAGCTTACCTGCTTTGTTTTTTGTTTGTTTGTTTGTTCATTTTGTTTTGTTTGGTTTTGGTTTTGGTTTATTTGCTCTATCTTGTTTGCCTAGTGCCGCAAATAAGATATTACTTTTCACAGTCATGTTTGTTTGGACTTCGTGATAGAAAAAAGAGGCATCAGTAAGTTTTCCTATATTCAGTATCTTCTTACTGAGATCATTTCAATTGTTCTTCTCTTTTGAAGTATATGCCACATTGAAAGAACCTGTTGATTATAAACTTACTGTTTTTGTTTACCTGAAATTGTGTTATTCTACTCTCACTTTTTAAAGATAGCTTTGCTTCATATATGAGGGTGTGCTAAGAATTATTTTATCAAAGCACTCTTGAGAAATTCTGCTCAGTGGGCTTCAGTTGAGAAACATACTGTTAATCTGATTGTCATTTCTTTGCACACCATCTGTCTTTTTTCTTTGGCTAGCCTTAAGTTTGTTCCTTTGTTGAAGTGTCTAGTTGTTAATTATTTTTCTCTGTCCTGCTTAGGAAACCTTATGCTTTCTGAATCTGAAGGACCAATCTTTCAATAATATGAAAATTCTTAGCCATAACTCTTTCCATTCTGATTCTCCCCCCTTTTCTTTTTTGATCTATTTTGTAATCTCAGTCAGTCATATGTTAGATATTACTGCTCCATCCTGATTTTTAACATCTTTTTTCACTGTATGTTTTCTATCTCCTTATCTTTCTATGCTATATTCTGGCTAATTTCTTCAAATATATTTTTCAAGTAAGTTATTCTTTTGTCAAGTGTGTAGTTTAGCTCATCCTTTTTTTTAACTTTTAATTATTTTATTTATAATCATTAAAAGTTAATTTCAAGATTAATTTCAAGTTATTTTTATTTTAAAAATCTACCTGGCCAATTGTTAGTTGTTAGTATTGTGGGGTTTTTTTTTTGAAAACTCTACCTGTTAATTTTTTTAAATGATGAATACATGTATTTCTTAGTCTGCATCTGATAATTTCAAAATCTGAACCATTTGTATGTCTAACTTACTGGGTTTTGTTTGTATTTTTGGTTTGTTTTAGCTTTGCCAGTCTCTAATGGTTTCTTTCTCCTCAGTTAGCAAGGTTTATTTGTTTGTTTGTTTGTTTTAATATCAGGAGCTTATAATAGCAGGCTGAACTGTGGGAATCCTCAGGAAAGCTTTCCTCTGGGAGCATCTACAGTTGCTTCTGTTAGGAGCCAGGAGGCAGTTTCAAACTAGAACCATTTTTATTCCCATGCTAAGCGTTTGAACCACAGACCTGCATAAGGACAGCTTATGGTTACAAATTCTCAGGAGAAAATCTTTGTTTTCATTTTAGTTTTATTTCCCATTTGGAGGTGAGTTGAATATAGGTCTCCTGGCATCTCTCTTTGCTGGCAGGTGGATTTTGTTCCTGGCCCATCCTCCCTCTGTGTGGGTGTGGTCCTGTGAGAGCCTCACTTTATCCAGGGTCTCAGATTCAAATGTTCCCTTGTGCAGGCCCAAGGTCTGGTCTCCCATTTCTCCAGTGGCTATTAATCCTTAAATGTCCTCAAGTCATCCTGGGCCTCAGCTCTTACTTACCACTGCTGTTTCTGTTCCTAGTCCATTTTATTAGGGAATCTCTGTTATTTTCTGGAAAGCTCAGCAATTTATTTAAAAGTCTGTTTTTATCCAGCATCTAGGTACTTTCAAGCTGTGAGACTCTTCAGAAAATATATAGTCGCTCATTGTGCTACAACAGTAAGCCATGTTTTAACTGATTTTATTCCTAAAAGTTTTTAAAATTAGTCTTGTTAAGCCATTTTTGATATATAACACTTATATTAATAGATTGATTCTACAGCTTTTGAACATCTTAAAAAATGCATTTGTTCAACCCATATTCAGTATTAAATTCCAACCTACAGTGCGAGATCAATCCAATAAAATATTTCATTTTAATTTTGACTCTGATTTTTCTGAATATTGAAAGATTAATTCTATGCTCTGTTGGAACATTGATGAGGAAACTCTTTATCTCAGCATCTAAGTAGAAATTAAGTGTGGCTAACAGGTTCCAGAAAAGAATATTCTAAACAGGATTTTTAAAAGAAAACAATGGATTTTCTTCTTCTTACTGAATGTACTCTTGCCTACTGGGAGAAGAAAATGTAAATTAGTGAGATAACGCTGCTGCACCAACATTTAGATGGTGGTTTTAATAGAAAATAGTAATTTACTGGACTCTCTTCTCGTCTATGAGAAGCCATATATTTATTTCAGCTCCTTTTTAGATTTACTAATAGCCCATTTAAAAGAGGAAACATGCCTGTAATGTTCTGAGATTACACTTAGTCCAAGTTTCGAGGGGATATGTGAAGATACTGTCTTTTAATCTGAGTGTAGTGGTGGTGTTTAATATAATTTAACTTAGGTCCAGTTGATACCATTGATCTATAAATGATATGTTTACTGAGCACATACTATGTATGTATGTACAATCAACTGTACTAATCACTTTTAGATGGACTGAATTTTGTCCTTACTACAACCCAATGAAGGTGCAACATTCGTCCCATATTATACACATAGAAGCTCAGAGAGGTGAACTGGCATGTCGAGTTCCTATGGCAAAGAGGTGTCAGAACCAGGATTTGAAGGAAAGCTGTCTAATCAAAGCATCTGTTCCTTAGACACTTCATTGCAGTTTCTATAATTACATACTAGTGTGTGTGTGCATACATCTGTGTGTGCACACTTGCTCTTTACAATAGACCACACCTTCATCAATGTATACATATGCTGAATTTCCCACAAAATTTGTAACTTCTTAGTAACAAAAAGAGTCAAAATATTTTTAAAAGAGATTCTGGGCACATGGGACTAGAAATTACTAGGTCAAATCAGGCATAGAAAATTCAGTATTTTTTTTCTCCTGGCATTGTTGCAAATCAGAAAGTAATAACAATTTATTTATTCAGCAAAATATGGATCCAATTTCAAATACATTCAGAAAATACTATCAGAGGAATAAAATGGGTTTAATAAGTTATTCTATTGATTCTGCCTCTTTAGCGGGACCAAGAGCACACCCGCAATGTGTGGAGATGGGATCCCATCTACTTTTTTCCTGTTTATGCCAGCCGATAAAGTAGGAGCCCATTCATTCTTTGAGTAAACAAATGATTAACAGACTTGACATTAAATGAGGTCCTATATAACAATAGGGTCAAATGACATATATGACTAGTATTTCTTCTAAAAATGTGTATTTCTCTATTGACTCTCCAAATAATTCAAACTTGGAAACCTGCCCAAACCTGCAATACAGTGGTTTTAAGATGTTCTTAATGGGCTCATTAGTCTTAAATTGCCTTTTTCAGATTATTTAGTCAGATGCCCCATTGACTTCTAACGATCTAGCGAGAAAAACTTCAGGCCTGTAAGCACCCCTAGCTAACTATAGCACCCTTTCAGGAATATGAAACTAAAGGCTATGAATCTGAACATTCAATGCATTTGGATTCATACAACTCCTAATTTTTCATGCTTCATTTCTGAAAAACTTCCACCATCCTACCATGATTAAGATTTAGGAAGAGAAGTAACAAACAACCAATTCTATAACATCCATTTTGGGACCACCACTTGGGAGCCAGAAAACCTCCCTTTCAGGATGTCTCCAGATGGGAGATAAGAAAAGATAATTTGTTACATAAGAGTCACTGGTAGCAGCAGGCAAGCTTAAGCAAGATGTTTAACTCTGCTCTAAGAAACTGGGGTCAGGTAATGTTCTGAATCTCACACCCCAAACAACCACCGAAGTATATGGCTAATTTAAGCATCAGCATTGCTGTTTCTTGGTTCATTTCTACAGCCCGTCCTTGGACCCCAAGGGCAACAACAGCAATGCTTTCTTCAGGTGATGGGCAGAGGGGAGTGGTCAAAGGTTATGAGAACATCCAAGGCCGTGAGAAATGGCCACTAAGTTTGTAGAATCCTCCCAATTAATGTTGAGTCTAACTATAGTATTCTCTACTGGGAATTGATAAACCTACATTCATTTCACTGGTAATCCTTCAAAAAATCCCAGTTGCTTCCACGGAATCTAAACAAAACAAAAGATACAAATGAACTTATTTATAAATCAGACATAGAAAACAAACAGTTACCAAAGAGGAAACAGGTTGGGGAGGGATAAATTAGAAGTTTTGGATTAACATACAGACACTGCTATATATAAAGTAGTGATGAGACCTGCTCTCATACTCATGTTGCACAACTGTAGATAAACAACAAAGACCTACTGTACAGCACAGGGAACTACAATCAATATCTTATACTAACCTATAATGAAAAAGAATGGAAAAATCTATGCATAACTGAATCACTTTGCTGTATATCTGAAACTAACAACACTGTAAATCAACTATACTTCAAAAAATAAAAAATCCCAGTTGCCTGATGTAACTTGAGAAGCTAAGAATTATATAATTAATTATATCCAGCACTGAATCCCACTACTAATTATATATCTCCTGGTTGGGATTAACCACCCTCATTAGAAACAGTGGGTAGGGCTGGCTGGTAGAAGACATTTTTGAGCAACCAGTTTATGTGTGCTAAATAATTAGGGGTAAAAGAGACATTCGATGGGGCAAATAAGCCAGCAGGTAGACATGCTGGACTTCTCAACTGAATACAGCTCTCTTGACAGTGAGGATTCAGAGTTTCCATAATAGTGTCAGAAGAGATAGCTACTGGGCTTGTTTTGAAGTCTCATTTGCATAAAAATTGTGTGGCTTAAGTTAAAGTTGTGTTTATCTAGGGAGGGTGGGAAAGGGGTGGCAGAAATGGAGAACTGGGGAGTAGAAGGCTACTTTCCTCCTCAGTTCTTATTTGGCATGATTCCTGTCCCAAGGCCTTTTGTGAAATGGAAAAACTTTCCATGTCTTATAATACTAAAAACTGAACTAATTTAGAATGTTCAACACTAATAAATTTTTGATATTGAGTGAAGAAATTTAAATTTAAATTAAAAGCTCTAATGGGTAATGGCATAATGCTTATAGGTATCTGCATATGTTTAACGTATATTTATTATATAAAAGTACTTCTTTTTCCTTCCTCTAAAACAAGAATCTGAAACTCTGCAGTGGCTCCCACTGCTCTTGGAATAGACCCTAACCCTGAACTTGGCCGACAAGATGCTGTTGGATGATGCCCAGCCAAACTCGTTCCCATTCTTGTCTCACACTTTCCTTCTACCGTCTGCCCTGTGGACACACAGCCTTATTTCCATTCTTTGGATTAATTCCTCACTTCCTGGAATTCCCAGCTTACCGTACTCTGCCTGATTAACTCCTACTCACACCCTTGAATCAAGTCAAATATTATCCCCGAAGAGAAGATTTCTTTGACTGCCAACACCTACCACCACCCACTCCTCTAAGTGGTACTTTCCTAATATTCTCTCATAGAGTCCTTTTAATTTTCTTATCTCCTAAAATTGGTAGTAATTATGTATTTATTGTACATTTATTATTGTATGTTTATCTGTTTAATATATTTTCCTTTCCTTCATCCCCATTTATCCCAGATCAAAAGTCCCAAGTGAGCAGTACACATATACTGTGAAATACTGAGTTGTGTCTTGTTCTCCATCATACACTCAGTGTCTAGCACATGGCAGGAATTTGATACTTATTGGTTGAGTACATGTGGTTGAACAAAAAGAACATTAGAGATTATCTAACACAAACTCAGTCTATCCATTGGTAGACTGATGCCCAAAGAAGTTAAATAATATTATGATCCAAGTTTATACAGATCGTTAAAGATGGATACAGATTTACAAACATAGATAACAGTTAACATTTCTACAGCACTTACTATAGCCAGGCTCTTTTTACATATATTTATTCATTTAATTTTCACAAGGTATTTAAGATAGCTATCATAAAGTCTCTATCTAATATATTGGGAAACTCAGACAGAGGGAAGTTAAAGTGGTTAGTTATTAGTGAAAGTAGAATTCCAACCCTTATGATTAGGTCTTACAACTGTGATCTACTACCTCTCATACGGATAAATAAAGACAAACCCGGATCTCTTAGTGCTTATGTTGATGTTGAGGTGGAGATATGGATAGCTTTACATGCAGACCTTTCGTCAGTCTTCCATCCCCAAAACCCTTACCTTTCTCTATATCCATTTAGGCCAGTGGATTCATTAACAAAGGACACCTCAGAATTGCTGTCTGTAGCTGCTTCTCCTTTCTTAAATCCCTAAGATAGCCCTGCTATTTCCCTCACATTTGCTCTCTCTCTGCCGTTCCACTGCCAGTGCCCCAGCCTGGGGTTGCTTTCCGTACTGCGGGCCTGGACAATTGCAAGAGCCTCCTTATTATCTCCTTCTTCCCATCTTTTTTCAGCCACCCAGTCCTACATACACTGTCAAATATTAAGGGGGTGCCACTTGCCTCAAAAATGCAGTTCAAACTTCAGGAGGGTGTCCAGCAACTCCCCATGCCTTGGTCTCTACTCACTTTTCTACTAATTTGTCTCTTACTTATTCCTCTCATGCATCTTTTGTTTCTGTTAAGCCATCAGGTTTATTAGTCTCTGAAAAAGTTATAAGCAGTTTCCAGCTATATTGGTCTCCAAATATTTTCCTGTACAGGAGAGTCAATTCAAATGCCCTAGGATCCAGCCTTTCTCAGTGCTCTCAGCTAGAGTTTAGTATTTTTCCTCTTCTGCTCTCTAAGTGTACTTTGTGCACATTGTTATATTTCAGTTGGTTGTGTGTGTATGTGTGTTTGTGTGTGTGTGTGTGTGTGCACTACAACTTTTCTGCTAGATCAGAAACTCTCTTAGGACAGGGAGAATGGACAAGTGATCTTGCATGGCAGAAATATAACTCATTCTCCCACCCCAATCACTCAATCTCCTATAACTGGACTTTATGGAAGAAGAAATTGTCTTCTTCTTTCATTTGGTTTCTCCAAGAATAAAGTAAACCATCTATTTTTCTGGTTGCCTCTTCAAAAACAAAAAACAAAAAGATTACAGAATAATCCTTAATTTATCCTGTCAAAGAGTGTGTTTCAGCCACTAAACTTTTACTTTAACTAATGGAGTTGCATATTTTTAAAAATCCAAGATATAAGATCCTAAAGAATCTTCTTGATTGAGTTCTTACTTTAATAAAATTTCCTGAGTCATAAGTTTGATAAAACTGTGGCTACACAAAAGGAGAGAGAGAAAGCCAAAGAGACCAAAATAAGAGCAAAAAGGGGGAGACAGGACTTCTCCATAAGTCATGTGTTCATCATAAAACAAAAGATACATGTTTCCCCAGGGCCTTATCCTTTTAGTTTTATGAAAAATAAGAGAGAAAAGGCCATAGGGATTCTAGAAAAGATTCCTATTGTGTTCAATAGTTAATAGGGTTTCAAACATAATTCAATTATGTCTTACAATTACAGCTTGAATATTGTGTTTAGTCTTTATACATTAAAAAAGAAAAGAAAATTTCCTTTTTAACTTTGTGGGTAGAAAACAAAAATGTGTTGCACATAGTGGTCTATGCATTTTGAGGGAGAAAAATACATTAGATTATCAACAAAGAAAGATAAAAGGAGAAAAAAAACACCTATGGTCAACATCTTCAGATTCCCTGCTGGGAAATGTGAATTCAGTGTACAACTCCTTGTCATCCTATAAGTGAGAAGTCTACACTCTTGAATCACTTTATATTCCTTTAGTGTCTATTTTGCAGTCTACTCAACAAGTTAATGATCTTATCATAGGATTTCAGAAATTAAAGATTCACAGGTAAACACAGAAACCAGCAGCTGTCCTTGTAAAAAATGACAAATATTGCGGGAACTGAGTACAAGATTTCCCATTTGCATTGCAAACAGCTGACCAACAGCCAAGAACGTTAAAATGAATTTAACACACACATAAATTGAAGGTAGTATCATTGACCTCCTAATCTCTACGTTAACCACCACATTTCTCCTGCTAGAGTTCAAAGATTTGTACTTGAATCTATCCTTTTACTCAATTTTGAGGTGTGTGAAGAGGAGAGAGTCTCTCTGTGGGACTCCATTTTCCCATTTGTGAAATCGAGGGAAAAAAAGTAACTATCACATGAAGTTTCTGTAAGGATAAAATGGGAAACATGTGTGCAAAAACATGTGTCAAGCTCTATAAATTCTGGTTATTATTATTATTACTAGTATTATTGGTATTATTTTGATAACTATTGTCATATAATTTGAATTACTTTTAATAAAGAGGTGCCCATTTGGAAGCTAAAGAAGGGAAAAATTCAAGTTAATAGCCACACATTTCAAAATCAATTTGAAGCCACTTGCCCAAAGGTGGGCAACATCTTTGACGTGGTGTCTCTGCCAAGGGAGCGTGGAGTGATTCATTACAAAGTGGTGAAACATCTGGCATGCATGTCTTAATCGGAACTGCACATTATGTGTTCCTGTTGGGAGGTAAAGTGGGGGGACAAGAGTTGCCAAACTCCAAGTGGTCACTGAGGAGGTAAATGAAGGGGCTATTTTCAAAGTTGGGATAATAAAATACCCTGAGACACGGGGAGCTTTTATCACCCCTAGTCTAGAGGGACAAGGGGAGAAAGCAGTTACTGGAATCCAGTGACATCTACAGCTAGGGGAGAGGGATACTTCTGTATAGAAACACAGCCACTGCTAACCTGTGTCTGCAGGGGCAATGACACACACCTCGACCTCTTTCTTGTTCTGTGCTCAGATCTCCTGACAGTGCCCTCTGCTGGCAGAGGTAGCCCAGCGGATGTAGTTAATAGAGGTCTCTGGGGCACAGAACAAGGTGTCAAAGTGTGGAGAGTAGATGAGAGAACGGAAGGGAGACATCCAGGACACTAACCTGTGTGTTCCTATTCAACCCTGGCCATTAAGCTTATTGTAAAGACCACAGAGAAGGAGCAAATAATCAAAACACACACTCGCAGAATTAAAGAACCATCCCACACTAACTGCATAGACGTGACAGGTTCACAACTTTTTAAAATTCGGCTGAGTACTGGTGAAACATAAATAGTGGACTAGGTAGTTGGAACATGTTTGACCAGATTAGTGCTGCAACCAAGAAGACTCACAACAGAATAAAGCTAATCTGACCCAGATATAATGATGCATTTTTTTGTTATTTTACTTTTTAAAGTTAATTCTCTTGCCAGGGGCCAGAGGAAGAAGGGGAGGAAAAGATAGTTGTGAACATGGCTTAGCTAATATTGCTGCTGCATCAAAGCTAGACTTCCTGAGGGTCTGCAAGAGAAGGGGAAAGTAGCACAGCACGAAGCTGCGCATTTTCCTCTGATGATCCTTGGCCTCTTCTCCGGATCATCCAGTATGTAGCCTTTTTGGGTTGTCTTCTTTCACCAGGTAATATGCATGTAAGGGTCTTCCGTGCCTTTTCAAGACTTGATGGCTCACTTCGTTTTAGCAATGAAGAATATTTCATTGTGCTGATGTATCACAGTTGAGCCATTCACCCACTAGAGGACCGTTGGTTGCTTCCAAGTTTTGGCAATTATGAATAAAGCTGCTATAGACATCCGCGTGTAAGTTTCTGTGTAGACATAAGTTTTGCTGGATCATCTAGTAAGAATACATTCCATTTTGTTAAGAAATCACCAAATTATCTTCCAAAGTAGCTGTAATATTTTCCACCAATGATGGATGAGAGTTTCTGTTGTTCCACATCCTCACTGACATCTGGTGTCGTCAGTGTTCTGGATTTTGGCCATTCTAACAGGCATGTAGTGATATCTCATTGTTGTTTAGTTTACATTTCCCTGATAAAATAGGATGTCAAGCATCTTTTCACATTCTTATCTGCCATCTATATATCTTCTTTGGTGAGGTATCTGCTAAGGTCTCTCACTTACTTTTAAAATTATTTTGTGTGTTTTCTTATTGTTGAGTTTTAAGATTCCTTCGTATATTTTGTATAGCAGTTCTTGATCAGATGTTTCTTTTGCAAGTATTTTTTCCTAGTCCATGGCAGGGCTTCTAATTCTCTTGATACTGTCTTTCACAAAGCAGAAGTCTTTAATTTTAAAGAAATCATGCTCATCAGCTATTTTTTTCATGAATTGTGCCTCTGGTGTTGTATCATTTTCTTACTCAAACTATCTTTTGTCTATTAAACTGACTCTGGATATTAATAGGGAGATTGCAGGCCTAAGGAAGATCACCATGTATGTCTAATTTTATTGTCATTTATCTTTTCATTCATTAATTCCTTCAGCAAATTAATATCAAAGAGTTATTTTAGGGATTGGAGATTCCATAGTGATGAAGCCACTATTCCTACACTCAGGTAGCTCCTGGTCTAATGGAGATACTTGTGACGGAGAGTATTCTCTGGCACTGTGGAACCCCAGAAAAGGAATGCCTCACTCAGCCTGAGGTCAATAGCAAGAATCAGTAGCACACCCCTGAAGAAGATGATTCCTAAAGAAAGAAAGGGTGGGGTTTCCCAGGTGAAGAGGAGGAGGGAAGGCAGTTCAGACAGAGGGGACGGACGAGGCGAAGTCATGAAGAATCGCTGGTTAGGGATGCTCTAAGTCTGTAAGCAGGGCTAGAGTATAACCCACAGGAGTGAGAGGTGAGAGAGGGGGCTGGAGGGGAGGCCAGAGTCAGGTCATAGCAATCTGCAGGGAGACTGGACTGCACCCCAAGGTTGATGGGATTTGAAAGAATTTTCCATGGGAGGCTGACATGACCAGACTCATCTGAAAAACTATCTTTTCATCAAGCAACATAGACTGATTGCCTACTGTGAATATAGGACTCTGTTCTATATGCTGCTAACAGTTGCCATTTTTGAGAATTTAATATGTCCCCCATCACCCTGAGCAAGTTGGAAAGTGTTATCATCCTTACTATCTAGTACTGCTATTTTCTAATTTTAATTTTTTGAAATTGAAAAACAGGAAAATAGAATTTTTCAAACCATTCAGACTGGGTTTCAGCTAGTACTCATTATTACCATTAAGCTACTGAACCCAAGAAGTCTGGCAACAGATCTTAACGCTTCTCCCTGTGGCACCATTTTGACTCCCTTTGAGATTCCTAAGAACAGGAAACGCTTTCCTGTCTAAGAAGCCTCGTGACCTTTGAGAGTGCCATAGTCTTCTCTGTATGCAAAGCTAAGCACAAAGAGGGAGAGGAGTTTCATTTTGGGAGTGGGCTTAACTGCTCTGCCTCTTGCCAACATCTCTCCAGCGAAGACGGCTCCACCTCCCAGAGTGACAGATTAGCCACTGGCAGCTCTGTGAATCCTGCAAGTACTTCTCGACGTGAATCTGACAGAAGGTGGGAGTAAGGACACTGAGCTGCAGGGACGTGGTGCCCAGCATTGCGGGAGAGGTCATGCTGCTTTTCCTCATGCTCTAAGGATACTTACTTGGGGCTGGAGAAGTGCTCGCTGGAGAAAGATCTACACTCGGGAGAGGAAAACAGAGGACTTCGTGTCCAGATGTAAAAGTAAGGGCAAAAAGAGAAAGAAATTACTTGCAGTGAAGTAGGGGGTGTTCTGTTGAGCCTCAGTGAAAATGAGGACCAGCAGTGAAAATGGCTTTGAAGAACAGATCCTCAGATAACAGGGGTCCCGTTAGGACTCCAGTGTCCCGTATTGCTCACAGTGAAAGCAAATCCGTTTAGCATTTTGTGGAATTACAGAAAAGTAGAAATAGGTAACCGGCTACATGGATTTTCACAAACGTAACACACACTTGTAACCGATATCCAAACAGAGAAACGGCAAGACCAGTCCCCCAGATGCCCCCCTACACACCTTAACCCTGACGTGGGACCATATAGATTGTGTCTACCTGCTTTAAGGTTTTATATAACTGGGATCATTCAGCTTCATCCATCCAGCATTATGCTTATGAGGTAGGTCTGTTTTGTTGTATGTAATTATTCTCATTGTTGTGTAGTATTCCTTTGTGAGTTCATATCTCAAGTTTTTTCTAGGCAGTTACAGTAGTTTCTATAGGAAGGGCCACAGTTTGGACCCATTTCAGATTACCCAAAAAAAGGCAGTGACTGGGTTCCAGGACACTGTTTCAGCCTATTTGCAATATGAAAAAAATAGCATAAAAATTTTTTTGAAGAGTAAAAGGGGATTACATGTTACATAAAGACTGCTGGGGAATCAAAGATTAGGAAAAACTGTTGAAATGATAATAATTGTCCATTTTTAACAAAACCCTTGGGTGAGAAAAAATTCAGATGCTATGCCTATGTTACACACACACACACACACACACACACATTTCCTCTTTCCTTTATGTTGAGATAATGTGTTTCCTGTATTTCAGTATCTCCTATGTAAAACATTCTTCACAAAATCTGAACTTTCAATCAAACCCAGTATATAGAGGAGAGATAAGGAAATTATGCAATAGCAATTTAATGCTCAGTCTCTGTCATTTGAAGATGACAGCACCAGATGAAAAGAAGAAAAAGGTACCCTGAGTTAAAATTCCAAAATGAAGACATCTGGTTCATCTTGAATGTGTGCCATTTGGAACAACAGGCTCAACTCCCTAATGCTCAGATTTACAGCATGCTCTCTGGGGGAGGGGGAGCTCTAATTTCAAGAGCCTGAAGGTATGATTTATTTATAAGGGGCCAATGGAGGGTTATCCTGTTCTTGAAATTTGGGGACCAGCACTAATCCACAAATGGAACAAAAATGTTAATCATGTTAAAACTGGATCCCAATGATTGAAATAGCTGGGCTGCAAATCAGTATGATTAACCATGATGACAAGACCAGAAACAAACTTATACTCTAAAGAACAGCTTATTGTCACTTTTTGCTTTTCTTCTCAAAGCTGGGTGTTAAAAAAATTGGTATCTTAGGCTGTCTCATCTTGATCTTTCATGATTTCAAAATAAAAGATAAATGATTTTCCTTTCCTTTCTTCTCTCCTACAAAAAAAAGGTTGTTTTTTTTAAATAAATGAATAAATAAAAATCAAGTGCACAAATGACTCTGTCATACAAAGAGAGAGCCAGGAAAGGAGATTATGAAAATATTAAAAACAAACCAACAAACAAAAAAACCTTCTGGGATGCAACTTATTTCTTTGATTATAACATCTCAGTCAATGACACAGGAGAGAATGAGGGGATTCTGGACTATGCGCTGCTCTAATCATGCTGCTTTTGATAGATTCTACATTTTCCAAAGGAGAACATGATCAAATTAGCTTTACATCACTCAAGTAATATGTAACTTTGCTTGTTTCCCTTACCATCTTCAAAAGTCAGACGCCAGGAATTAAAGTGAAATAAAACAAAACAAAACAGAATTAGGCCTTGGTTCTCATTTTCACTACTATAATGAGGGTTATAAAACAAAACAGAAGGATCAGAACATTCAATACTCATACTCTGTTTGGTACAAAGATCTCAACAATTACCAAGACTTTTAGAAATCCTATATTCCACTATAATGAAAGCATTTCATTCTTCATGAGAAAACAGGAAAAAAATAAGTATCTCAAGGGAAAAATTAAAGAGCAGAAAATGTTATTTAGATGGAAGACATCAATTTAAAAAGCGTTAGAACACCATGTACACTTTAATGAATCAGGCTAAAATAATATTTTACAAATTGCCAAATGTCTCAAAACTGTATGAGATTGAGAGATAAAAAGTTGACAGTTAATGTAAACAACTAATTTTTAAATCATGTTGTATTCTCTGTATTCAATTACACATAGGTAATGCACATTTGTAACATGCTTTATACTATTTTTATGTATGAAAGCATTTATTATAAGCAAATGGGCTGTGACTTCTCAAAAAGAGTCTCCACTTTCATATCAGTAACAATGTTTCCTCAAACTTTCACCTCTTGCGATGTACTTAACAAACAATAGACTAAATGCAGGTGTTACATTTTTAGGTAAACTAAAATAATATATTAAACACAAATTTGTGTACAGCTAAAAGATGTTTTTAAAAACACTTTCATAGCAGTCACAGCAAAGCTGTTATTTGCACATTTTTGCCCATAATTTAAATGTTGTGATGATGGTTGCCTTCCTAAGTTTCGCACTGAATTGGCTTCTTTGCTTACTCTTTCTGCTGTACCAGAGAAGCCTGGCTTAAAATTAATCATCAGAAATAGAAGCAAATGTCTGCTGTTTCTTTCAGATATTTAGGTGTGCTTGGAATAAACACATTTCTGCCCAGAATTGATGGATTCAGGCTATTCAGACTCCCAAACACATTACTGAGGATATCAGTGAACAAATGACGTGAAACAGAAACGGTCTCAGGGCAGAAGAGGAGGTAAGCTGTTATGTAGAGAGGGACAGACAGACATGGACTCAGATCATTTGATTTCAGAGGCCATCCCTCTATACATGTAGACTGATAATTACACACACACACACACACGCGCGCGCGTATACAAGAACGTGTGTACACAGGCATGCATGTCAAGAAATGATGTGGATGTAATTTGGATTTACATCGACCCAGATTTGGTCAGTATGCTAAGTCCTTGACTGAAACCTGGTTTACAGAATATGATCCAAGCAGACAATTACTTGGCTTTCAAAACTGCCTTGTGACTCATGAGGGCCATGGAAGCACACACTAGTGTAGGGAGAGGGTGATGTATTACAAGGGCCCTAAATCAAGGACGGGGGGCCAGGGACTCCCTGATTGTTTCCCCGTAGATATTCCTGCTCTCCAGCAACTTGTCTCGCCTTCTTTAATCTCACCTGTTTCCTCCCCAGACCATGCTCCAGCCAGCCTAACTCCAGAGCAGAGGACATCATGGTCATAGAAAGTATTTTACCACTGGTATTAGCATAGGTAGAGCAGTTTAATTTGTTGAATAATAAGTAAACCAATGATCTCATAAAATTAATGATGTTCCTCTAAATAAATCAAGTCCTCCCAAATAAAACACTACATTATCCAAGGAATAAGCTTGCCCTTCCCCGGCCAACAATCTCCACCTCTGTTCTACTTGTTATAACATTATCCACACCCTTTTGAAAACTAGAAATAAGCAAAGGAAATCTTCGAATATTTTGAAGGGAAGAGTATTCTGAAGTGTTGACAAATAGGGCTTTTCTCTGTTTCTTTGAGCCCCTTCCCACTGAAGTATCAAGGCTGTTCCACCTCAACATATTCAAGGACAAGCTGACATGGTGGTGGACAGGTGGTATGGCCAGGACACTACTGAGAGTGAAGCAGAGGTCACTACTAATTAGGCCAGGACAGTAGCCACGACTGGATTGTTCTGGGCAAAGTTACATGCACATCCCCTCTAGGTATATGGAACTACAGGGATAAAACATATAGGAAATTACAGCTACATTTCTTGCACATGTGAGTTTGTGGACTGTGTTCATTCCCACATGCACATTTTGCTCAACAACCATCCTTTTTAGTTACCATGTAAATAATTGAGCTCATCTCCTCAATGGAGAGAACTGGTTTTCCTTTTCAGCATTCAAGGGGCTCCTGTTTTATTTGCAAAATGCACCACAATCTCTCAGGAGTGAATCCCTGACCACTGGTGGGTCAGCTGCAACCCTATCATGAGATGCCACTTGCACGTGTCACTGCCAGATAAGGGGAACCGGCTCTGTGCACTGCTGCATGTCTCAAGAACCTCCCCAAGGGTCTCCAATGAGCACAGGTGTGTTGACACAGCTGCATAATCAGACTCAACCACACCTGCTCTCCCAGGTCTCAGCGCTATTAATTTCAGAGTCACGTTTTCACCAGCACCAATACTGGGCAAATCCACAGAACTTTCATTTTTCCCTAATACCTTCTGTTTGAAACACAAAGAATAAAAACAAAACAATCTGAGCTGAGGCAGCTCTTGCATCCTTAGCTCATCCCAAGGTACAAGCCAGGATAATTATGGAGAGACATATGTTGATGGTAATAATGCAGTTATGTGTGTTCACTATCTGTTTTGAAGATTAACTGTCTACCACATTGCAGTATTTAAGCATGAGACCATTTCAGATTTAATACATGCTCCCCAACCCCCTTCTCCACCATAAACCATAGTCTAGGAAAAGACACAATTTACATAACTTACAACTGGAGGATTTCGCTAATATAAACAATTCTGGTGCCTAACAGTTGGCACCCAAAAAGACAATTTATGAACTCCCTGCTCCTTCTTGCTGCCAAATCCAGGGTGACATGTTCATTGCTTTCCTCATAAAATCTACGATTGCTTCTGCAAGAGCGAGAACAAGGACTTTTTATTTCATTTGTACAAGCATGGATGAGTAGATGAAATTCAGAGGGGCCAAAACGAATACTAAGTTTCAGTCTGTCAGATTCCAAAACAGCAAAGACGCTCAGCCTCCGTGTCTTGGCTGCTAACAGAGTGGCAAGAACATCATCAGGCTTCAGGGATGCTTTTAAAGTACAAACGGACACATGCCAGCTCCCTCTGCGATCAGGTTAAGGTTAAAGACATACCTACAACACCCGTCTGTCCAAGCCACTGAATAATCCTGAGCATTTCAGTAAATGCAGATAGATAAACAAATGAAGATAATCCAGGTAATTGAAGTTCATATGTGGTAGGAACTGAAGACAAAGATTTGCCAGGAAATGAATGATTCATTCCAACTCATTCACAACTCTCAAGACATAAACTTTTATCACTGAAATATGACTTTATGCAAATTATATCAAGTGATTCAGGCACTACTTTAATAACACCCTTTACATAAAATAAACATATTAAATGTCATGCTTAAGGACAAGGACCTTCAGTATGTGCTGCAACAGCAAAAAGAAACAAAAAGAAAAAAAAACAGTGTGAAAGGATTCCTTTTGAAGGTTGAGTTGTTTGAGAGAAAATTAAACTAATTCTTTGAAAAAATCTTTTAGACCCATCTAGGCGAGGAAATAACACTTCTGGGAAGATTGAAGAGCCTACAGCACAAGAAATACAGCATATTCATTTGATACAGCTTCTACTGGAATTTTACACTGGAGACCTAAAAAAAGAATAGTTTAAGTCTATCATAGTCCATTATGAGACTTTTCACATGCATAAATTCTCAATATTTCATAAATACTGTAACTATGAAAAAAATCACTCATGCCTTACATTTGGAAAATGGACCCTCATGGAATATTGCTTTTTTCAACCTCAGAAAACGTAAGTTAAATATTTATAAAACAAAATTTATTGAAACGATTTCAATTCTTGCAGGAGCAGAATAGATACTTTAAAAGAATCAGCCTGAACTTAGTGTCTTGTGTGAATTAACAGTACGTATGCATATGCAACTCTCTATAGAAATATTAAAACTGATTTCAGTTTTCAGCTAAAACCAAGTTTTCAGGTCTTAGTTTTCAGCTCACACCAGAATAATAATAAGCCCAGGCTGCAGTCAGTCTCATCAAAATTATATAACTGATTGATCTCATCAACAATGATTAGTTTTGAATTTTAAGAGAAAAATAAGAAAAGTGAAAATACTTACTGCTCAGAAAACTTCAGCTGATAAACATCATGATTAGACAATGAAAACAAAACCGAAAGGAACACAATGAAAAGTGAGATTCTTCCTCACTCGACCATCCCCTTCCTTTCCCTGAAGGCAAGCACTGTTACCTTTGTCCTTCTGTGTGGAAAACAGTTTACTAACGTAGTAACAAATAACTGTATGTAAATGTGCATGTTTTCATATATTTAATATGCCCATACCTTGTCTTTAAAATTACACAGGCATACCTTGTTTTACAGCACTTTGAAGATACTGCACTGAGTTTTTTTTTTTTTGGTCTTTTTTTACAAATTGAAAGTTAGTGGGAACCCTGCTTCGAGGAAGTCTACTGGTTACATTTTTCCAGCAGCATTTGCTCACTATGTCACATTCCGGTAATTCTTGCAATATTTCAGACTTTTTCATTATTCTTATACTTGTTATGGTGATCAGTGATCACTGCTATTACCACTGCAAAAGACTAGCTCAGATGATGGTTAGTATTTTTTAGCAATGAAGTATTTTTAAATTAATGTACACACTGTTTTCTTAGACAATGTTGTTGCACACACTAGACTATCAAATAGTGTAAACCAACTTTTATATCCACTGAGAAACCAAAAAAAAAAATCTGTGTAACTCGCTTTATTGCAATATTTGCTCTATTGTGGTGTTCTGGAACAGGCCACATTTTAATTGCTAATATTTATCTAACTTCAGACTTCCAAGATAGGCCACCATATTTTATACAATAACAATTGAGAATTCTTTATCAATTTACTGACTCTGGGCATGTTCAAATTCAATTATTTGCCAATCATGGGGGTATAAAAATTAGATCTGTTTCATGATCTATATTTTTATATATTTTGGCTTTTCTTCTGAATGAGGCTGACTGTTTCTGTGTTAAATACCCACTTATTTTTCATTCTTTATAAATTAACTGTTTGTACCTTTTGTCCATTTTTTTATTGTTGGTTAGTTTTGTCTATGAAATATTGCAAAAAAATTTTAAATCGGTCTTAATCTGACTCATGAATATTTTCCTCTAGTCTGTCATTTGTCTTTTGTCCTTTTTCACATCGTTTTCTTCCCATACAAAGATTTTGTTTTCTAACACGTTTTACATAGTGAAGTTTTCCGATCTTTTCTTTATAAATACTGGATGTTTTACCCTTTTTAGAAAGCTACTTTCTGCCAAGGTTATAAATACATTTAGCAATACTTTTTTAAAAAGAACTTTTTTATAGTCTCTTTTTAACGTTTAATACTTTCTTCCATCTGGAATTTATTTTGAGGTAAAAAGTAAGACAGGGATCCAGTTTTATCCTTTTCTGCAAAAGTTAACCAGTTGTTCCCCACTATTTACTGACTAACAATTTTTTTCCCAGTGAGTTAGAAATGATACTGTTGTTTATGAATTAAATGTTACAAACATGCAGCTGTGTGTTTGTGGCCCCGATTTATTTTAATTTTTGCAACTCCATGATATACTTTAATATCTCTCATTGTTTCCCTTTTCCAAAATTGCTGTGAATATTCTCAGATGTGTCTTTTCTAGGTGTACTTCAATAGCAAAATGATGTTGAATTCTGTTACATTGTTTGCTATATATTTTTTAAATTTCTGCTATAACCCAAGAATTTTCTGAGGGGCTTTTTTTGTCTGTTGTTCTTCTAAGGTGGCTGGGTTTTAGGTTCTGATGTATTTGATGTTATTTTACTCTTAGCGACCATATTAAAGTTTTCTTTGAGGTCTAATACATGCTCCATTTCTATATATGACTCATAGGTATCAAAATAAAGATTTATTCTCTAAAGATAACAACATTCATTCCTTCATCCATCGATCCATCCATCCAACTATCTAGGTAGGTATCTCTGTATCTACATATTTATTCAGACCCTTTTACACTATAATTTTTTTGTCTACATAATCTTTTAATGGCTGATAGAATGAGTTAACTTTTCTTGTCATCACTGGATTTCTGTTAAATTTTCTTTGAATTTCAAACATTATTTAATTTTATCATTTTTATATGTCACACTACATTAACAGCTGATTTCTCATTTATATTCTTTGATGTAAGAAACATAATCAACTTCTCATGCTTTGTTTTCTAAATGTAATGCTTTTGCTTTTAAACTTCTATACGAATGGTCTTTTTTAAAAAAATTATGTGATGTGTGTGTTTATTTTCATCTCTTGGGATTTGATAGGTTTAAAGTTCGTTTTCAGTCATTCTATTCTGCCTGGCCTTCTAGTTCAATTTCTAAGAAGAGAGTTGAGAAATTTCCATTTCTATCATCTATCCTCTAGATCGCAATGCTTAGTTACTATAGTCATTTTATATATTATGAAAATTTGCAATTAAAAACATGTGTAACTATGCATGGTGATGTATGATAATGACTTAATGTGTTGACTATTTTGCAATATAAACAAATACCAAACCATTATGCTGTACAGCTGAAACTAATACAATGTTAAATGTCAATTACACATTAATAAAAATTACAGTACTTACTTTCCATAATTCTTTGTTTCATAACTGTTTAATTTGCTTCTACACTTGATACCCATGCTTGTCCTCACCCTTTACCACAGCTTCCCCGTGTCACATCATTAAGCAGTTAGTTTTTATCTGTGACTTTGTGGTATGGCCCATTTATTGCTCTCACTGGTTCCCCAAAAATTCCATCTCTATACTTGAAATTTAAAAACTTAACAAAAGTTTTAGGGTTTTAGTGGTATTCATTTATACTCATATTTTCTCTGAAACAACATTTTTTTTTCAGATTTCATTCTTCATGTGTTCTCTAAATTTTATTTTCTTAATTTGCAGGTAATCAGTCTCCCGCTCACACGTGGTAAACTTGGACAGGCTGGCCTAGAACTTTGTAGGATTATAATGCCGGTCACTTCTTTCTGATTTCCTTCTCACCTTAGCTGGGATTTATTTAGCTTCCTCTAAATACTACAGTTTGATGTCTGCTCACATCCATGCCGGATGGCGAGAGGTAGAGTGTGAAGGAGGGTTGGTCTTGGTTAGTGTTTTGGGCTTTGCCATCCCCGCTCTGATTTTGTTAATTCTCTTACACCAGGATCTCTTCCACTTTACTGGGAATCAATTCGATGCCTATGGCTTCAGACAGCTTCCCCTACTCAGTTCAGGGTCCCTGAGCCTCCACTTTCATCAGGACTACCTCAGGAGGTCATTTGGTCCAATTAGCTTCTCTTTCCAGCATCCAATTTATCTCCTTTCTCAGATACAATAGAGGTAAGGTGTTAAGGCCACGGACAGGCTGAAGGCAACATAACCCAGGGATTCCAGTATATGCTTTCCAATTCATTCCTGCTCCTTGTCCAGTTTATTTTCTCCTTTGCTTTCTGATCAGCTAAAACCGTGTTCATTGCTGAAGATAATTAGCTCTGCATGTTTATGATCATTCTGCTTTTTATACTCTACTTTCATGCCAGCAGGGAGACACCAGGAGACAGAAAACCAGAAATTACTCTCCTGAGAGTGAATAGACAGCCACTCTCATGGAAATTTCCACATTCCCTCTCTCAGGGCTGCTCTGTTAGCTTCTTCACAGTTTGGTGGGGCGGGTGGGGGGTGCATTTTTTAGGACTTTATTTCTCTGACATCTGCCCTGTTTGGTTCAGGTGGAGGGCAGTGTAGGAGCCCAGGGCAGATTGCTAACGCCCCCATGTGGACTCTGGGACTCAAGTCTATCTCCTTGGCCAAACACTGGTTTTTTCCACTCACTGATTGTTGGGAGTGTTTCCCTCTTGGTGTGTATGTGTGTTATATACGGATGGACAGATGGTAAGAGTTGATTTTTAATGGCATATGTTGTTCAAGACATTGGTTTAGGGAAAAGAGTATTTTCAGATTCAGCTCCATTCTGCCATTTAAAGCCAAAAGATCATATTAACTTATCACTAATATACTTATGCTGACTTTTAGAAGTGTTATTTAAAAATACAATATGAAACCTGCATAACTTATTTTAATTAATCTTTTAAATATTCAGAGAAAAATAAGAGTTGAACTGGAACAGGAGGTGGGTGACTAAAGAACACGGGGGATAGGAGCAGAACTGATGTGTCCTAAGAACCCACTGCTCCTTTCTGTCCCTATTCACACAACAGAAATTAATTCTCGCTATGAATTCTATCCTCCTGGGACACCCACATTATCCAGGAACCCATGGAAATGGGTCAAAAGCGGCCACGAGGGGAAGAGGCAGAAAGGCCAAAAACCTTTTAGGTCCAGCACCTGAATTTCACGAGGTTCATGCTGGTTGAAAAGAAGAGCCTGCTTTCCATAAATTTAAGTTACAAAATGAAGAAGGAACCATAGTAACTGAGAATTGTGAAGAGCACGAGTTTGACACTCTGCAAAGCCTGCCTTGGAGATTCATCCTGAGCACAATTTGGAATGATTAAAGACAGCTGATATGCAGAATCTAAATTTGTTATCAAATCAGAGTTATACAAGAAAAACTACCTAAGAACTCATTTAAGCAATCTGCTCTTCAGTGCATTTAAAACAGAAATTGATTTTTTTTATTGAATTAAAATAGAAAAGTTGAATACAAATTTCAGGAATTGTTCTGTGTTATGTGAACCATGCCGTGTAAATCTCTGCATCTTATTGAGGTGAGTGGGAGGGGGAAAAATTCCATTCTCTTATTTCTAACTGCAGTGATGGTATTTGTAAGGATTCCAAAATCAAACAAATTAGTCAAGAGCTGAAAGAAGTCTCAAAAAAACAAGATAAGCAAGCAGTGTATTTCTAAGGATTATAACTCTAAGAAGTTAATCTTTATACATGTTTCCAGTTTTCTTGAATTCATACATCAAATATAGGTTTTAGCTTTAAAAAAAACTTTCCAAAATAAATTGTATTAAACTACTAAGACAGTTTACCTAACCATTTTTTGTTACTGAAAACATATGCAAAGAGTTTTGACTCTGATGATTTTATCTTTTTTTGTTGTTGTTGCTAAAACACAGTAGGAGAGAGAAACCAATTTACAAAATACTAAAACGGAAGAATAGAGAGTCTCTACTTTTTCCAAACTCCCAAATCCTTAAATTGACAAGAAAGAAGCATAAAAGTGATCATAAACCATTTATGTTAATAATGGTGATTTTATTTTGTAATCATCTCTCTCCAATCAGGCACTTTTCAGTGAGATGGCAAACAAAAAGCAGTTGATAAAAGTATAACCCCCGGATATAGGATAACCATCCTTCAGATGCTGTGCAGTTTAGAGAAACACAGCTGAAAGAGATGTATGAATTTATATTAATAGAGGAAGATGGGATATATTTCCAATTATCCTAGGGTTCAAATGCATCATTACCATTCAAAATCAAATGCAAACCTAATTTTGTCTTAGAATAATTACTTTCAGAAGAAATGATACATATGTAATTCTTACATGAAACCTGAGCCCATCAGCCATCACAACTGGAATTTCTTTAGGGGGCAACTGTAGTATATGATGAAGGCAGCTTGATTCTACCTCAGAGAATTAAAATATAATCTCTCATGCTCCTGACTGTGTGATGAAAAGAAAGGACCCATCCAGGGAAAACTCTAAAGGTCACATATAAATAAAACACAACTTAATCTTTCAAGAAATGAAAACATTACAAGTTTTAGTCTTCACTCTTTCAATGATAACACAAACGTTGGAAATCATGGACATGTAGAAAAGAGACTATTTTTCATTAATAGGATTAAACAACTCCCCAAAATACCAGCCATCAGATGATGAGACTTTAAAACAAATACTGTAAAAACAAAGTTTAAAGAAAAAATACATGACTCTATTCCTCCATTGCTCCCACTCTCTCTATTCTAAGAATATAAACATATTCTCAGAAATAAAACACCTGCTTATTTTTAAAATTATCTTTGCAAGAAAATTTGGAAGGTTAAGTAACAGACACCCTGTCCTAGTTAAGAGACATGGTGAGTAGTTGGTGCTAATAATTCAGTAGAATTAATCCAGTTGGAGTAAAACAATACCTGGATGGTTTACTTTTTAATTTAAGAAATTAGAAGATCAAAGAGATGAGCAACATTCTAGAATGAGCAATGGGGTCTAATTTTGAAAATCTAGTTATACATTAATGAAAATTCAGGAAGGTTTGTGTGGTTGTCGGCCTCAGAGATGGCCCCCAATGGCCCCTGTTCCCTGGTATTCACACCTCTCTGTAGCCCCTCCCACAACGTACCTGTGTTGGTCTGGCTGACCAGTAGAATAAGGCAAGAAGTGATGGTATGTCACCTCTGAGAAATGTTATCAAGGACACTATGGCTTCCATATTGGCTATTCTCTTTCTTCCTCTCTCTTTCACTCCTTCCTTTTGTCACTCATGCAGGAGGAAGCCAGATACCACGTTGTGAGTAGCTAGCAGCTCTTTGGAGAGAGGGCATGAGGGAAAATACTAAAGCCTCCTGCCAACAGCCATGTGGGTGAACTTGAGAGTGAATCCTCCAGCCCCGATCCAGCATTCAGATGGCCACTGCCCCAGTTAGCAGCTTGACTGCAGTTTCAGGAGAGAGGCTCTGAGCCAGAATCGTTCAGCTAAGATGCTCCCAAATTCCTGAATGCTAAAAAATGTGTGAGAGAATAAATGTTTATTGTTGTTTTAAGCAACTAAGTTTGGAGATAAATTGTTATGTAGCAACGGATAACTAATAGAGTTTGCTTCCTTTATTTTGCACAATGCTTTTTCTCATTACTCTGGGAATAGTTTTGGTTGACCTTGAGGTAAAGTCTGTAAGCTTAATGTTCTCTCTCTAGCACCTTCTCTCCCTAAACCAATCACCTCTTTCTTCTACTGCACTCTGGTGAAAGGGCAGGTTATGATCTTTGGCTGTTGGGTTATTTCCTGATTGGGAACCATACAAAAGTTTTCTTCATTGCCGAGATGTTTGCCATGTAAAATATTATACATCCACTGTGGAAACCAAAAAAGCTTTGAAACAAATACATATCCAAAGGCAGGGAGTTGATCTGTCCTAGGTGCAACTAATAAGGGAATACATTGTATACAGAAAATTTCAAAACAATAATAAAACCAAATTTTGGTCTGCTTTTTATTATCAACATGTGCCATCATTGTAAACAATGGCAGTAATAGAATATTCCTTTTCCCTAAATCTTTTGTTGATCTAAGTTCTAAAAAAAAAATGCAGCAGTTATTAAGCTTCAACTTAGACATTAAAAAACAATTACACTTTTATCTATAAGAAGTAATTCCTAAAAGTCCCAATTATAAGGTCAGCCCAAGACGTGTGAACTCAGCTACCTCATTTGTTTTGAGAATATGTTTATAATTCTTTGTAATTACTCATGTTTGTTTCAGGTGGTTTTCGTCTGGTACTACATATTTCTACTTTTAAGCAGAAGAATCATAATAAACAATAACATGTAATTGCAAAGACAAATAAATTTGAGTTACTACAGTTATGCCATTCTATTTGAATTCTTGCGATTTTTACTTGCATTTAATATATAAGGGACTCAACTATTGCAACCTGTAAGATTTAATAATTTGGTAAAAGTGAAAATTGTGGTTCATATATAAAATACCTTATTGAGTTTTAGTAGTTACAAATTTTAAATGTATTCTATTTTTTAAAAAATTGCTAATTTTTCTAAAGAAAAAATCAATAACTTCACACCTACTAGGATGGCTGTAATAACTTCAAGATATACAAAACTATAGTAATCAAAACAGTATGATATCAAATCAATGAAAACAGACACACAAATCAATGTAGCAGAGTAGAGAGCTCAGGAAAAAAAACAGCTATAGCTATATATGATCAATTAATTTCCAACAACGAAGCCAAGAATATACAATGGGGAAATGACAGTCTCTTCAATAAATGTTGTTGGGAAAACTGGACACCACATGCAAAAGAAAAAAATGGATCACTATCTTACACCATACATAAAAAATAACTCAACATAGATTAAAGACTTGAATGTAAGATCTGAAACCATAAAACTCCTAGAAGAAAACACAGGTGGTGAGCCCCAGGACATCAGTCTTTGGGATGATACTTTGGATTTAACACCAAAGGCAAAGGCAGCAAAAGCAAAAATTAACAAATGGGACTAGATCAAACCTAAATGCTTCTGCACAGCAAAGGAAACTACCAACAGAATGTTTGTGACTCATATGTCTAATTAGGGATTAATAGCCAGAATATAAAAAGAACTCATACAACGCAACAGCAAAGAGCCAGACAATCCAATTTAAAACCACGTAAAAATGTGTAAAGGATCTAAATAGTTACTTCTCAAAAAAAGATGTATGGATGACCAGTAGGTACATGAAAAGATGCTCAAATTGTTACTCATCAGGGAAATGCAAATCAAGACCACAATGAGATATTACCTCACACCTGTTAGAATAGGTATTATCAAAAGACAAGAAATAAAACAACAAGTTGATACTGTATAGCACAGGGAACTATATTCAATATCTTGTAGTAACTTTTAATGAAAAATAATTAGAAAAGGAATATGTGTATGTATATGTATGACTGAAACATGATACTGTACACCAGAAATTGACACAAATTGTGAAATGACTATACTTCAATAAAAAATTAAAAATTAAAAAAAACTAATAAAGAAATATATTAGTGAGAATAAGGGGGAAAAGGGAACCCTTGTACACCATTGGTAGGAAAGCAAATTGTTTACAGAAACTTTATAAAACGGTATGAAGATTCTTCAGAAATATTAAAAACAGAACTACCATGTGATCCAGCAATTCCCCTTCTGAATATTAATCTGAATAAAATAAAAGCACTAATTCAAAATGGTATAGGCACCTCCATGTTCACTGCACTATTATTTATGATAATAAACAACCTAAATGTTGTCAATGGATGAATAAAAGAAGAAAATGTGGAATATATACACAATGGAATATTATTCCGTCACAAAAAGAACAAGGTCTTGCCATTTTTTCCAACATGGATGGATCTTGAGGGCATTATGCTCAGTAAAATAAGTCAGAGAAAGACAAAACAGTGTATAACTTTTACTTATATGTGGAATCTTAAAAGAAAAAAGTGCTCATAGATACAAAGAACATACTGGTGGCTGACAGAAGCAGAGATGGCAAGAGAGTGAAACAGGTGAAGGGGATTGAAAGGTACAAACTCTCAGTGATAAAATAAATAGGTCCTGGGGATGTATTGTACAGTGTGACAATAGTTAATAATACTGTATTACTGCATCACATATTTGAAAGTTACAAGAGAGTAAATCTTAAAAGTTCTCATCAGGGAAAAAAAAAAAAAGAAAGAAATTGTTAACTATGCATGGTGACAGATGTTATCTAGACTTATCATGGTGATCATTGTGCCAAACATACAAATATCAAATCATTATGCTGTACAGTTGAAACTAATATAACGTCATTATATATCAGTAATTCTTCATTTAAAAAAATGTTATCTACATGTGCATAGAAAAAAAAAAAAAAAAGAAAGAGAGACACCAGAGCTCTCTCTCTCTCTTTCTCTGCACATAAAGCAGTCCTGTGAGCAAATGGCCTATAAGAGAAGACCACCCTGATCTTGGACTTCAAGGCTCATGAACTGTGAGAAATCCATTTCAGTGGTTTAAAAAACAGAAACAAAGAAAAAAGAAAATAAGTGTTGACAAGGGTGTGGACAAACTGGAATTCTCATACAGTGCTGGTGCCAACATAAGATGGTGCAGTTACTGTGAAAAACAATTTGACCTTTCCACAAAAATTTAAACATAGAGTTACCATATGACCCAACAATTCTACTCCTAGGTATATACTCAAAAGAGCTGAAAACATAAGTCCGTACAAAAACTTGTACACACAAATGTTCATAGAAGAACTATTCATAATAGCCCAAAAAGTAGAAATATCGCAAAGTCCATCAACTGATGAATGGATAAACAAAATATGGTATATCCATATTATTAAGCCATAAAAAGGAATGAAATACTGATATTTGCTAGAACATTGCTGAACTTTGAAAACATTGTTAAGTGAAAGAAGCCAGATGTGAAAGGTCACGTATTATTCAGTTTCACTTACATGAAATGTCCAGAATAGTCAAATCCATAGAGACAGAAAGTAGATTGCCAGAGGACAGCAGAAAGGGAATGGGGTTATCTCCTACTGAGTGTGGGGTTTACAAGGTGGGTGATGAAATGCTCTGTGATTCCAGAGTAGTGATGTCTACATAACCCTGTGATTGCATAGAAACACTGAATGGTACAGTTTAAAATGGTAAATTTTCACTATGTAAATTATTCCTCAATAAAAAAGAAAAAATCAAGAAAATAATGGTTATCACTGATTATTATAGAAAATAACTTGTAGAGAAAGGGATATTAAAAATGATCCATGCAGGGGGACAAATAGATGAAATAGGACATTTCCAGTACATCCTCCCTTTCTCCCGACAGCAGAAGCAGCAAAGTTTTCCCAAACTTTCATGTTGAATGACAGATTCACTATGATAAGAACTTGATATATGTTGGTGGGTTGAATGAATAAGTAAACATATGAATGGATTCCCTGTGTTTGCCCAAATTAGTTGTGCAAAGCCATCATCCCTACCCCTACTTTGAGGAGAGGGGCTGTAGTATAGAGATATCTTAGGGAACAACTATCTTTCTGCTTGCTCAGGATTATTTAGGGAACGTGTTTGTTCAGGGCAAGAGACTTTAAAGACAAAATTTAGAAATTAATTTGTTTAGTATACTGAGTGATACTGGTACCAAAGGGAAATGAGGGTTTTCCAAAGAATCTACTACAGTTCTGTGTGGCCAGTGAGAACTTAATTTGCAAGAATCAAATTCAACAGAGTTAAACACAATTATTTGATTTTTATACAGACTTTCTATAATCAAAATCACAAATACTTCACATAAGCTGTAAACAGTGAAAGGTTGAAAACCACATGATTTAGCCAAATAACTTCCTTTAATTACTCACTGAATTTCTTCATCTGTCAAATCTAATGATACTGTAATCAATGATTAGCTTACTATTTTACTTAAAAGTTAGAATGAATAACAAAATATAATGGACTTGTGTTTTTCAAATGATACTGCTATTGCTGTTTTACTCAATACTCATCCATGTAGCCCAGGAACAAGAAATCAGAGTATAAATAGTACATTTATTCCCTGGAAAGAAACTAGATCCCTAAAAGCCATTAGTGATGAAAAGTAAAGAATGAAAGTTAGGGAAGGCCACAATTTAAATAATGACTAACCCCCTGAACAACTGAAAAAATATAAAAACACATATTATACAATGAATTTATATTCAAATTTTTACCTTCATACACAAAGGTAAGATTAGTTATACCCTGATAATTTCCTAAAAGTAACTATATAAAATAAAACTGGTAAGTAGGGAGTTAGATTCAGCTTATTGTTAATGATTTTTTTCCTATTTTTAGAAGCAATTTGATAAGGTCTACAGTTTACTTCTTCACTTTTAGTGGCAATATATAGTTTTCTGTATGCATTTATAGAAGATAAAGGTGGGGGCGGGGTTGAAACCTGAATCCATACATAGGGGCTCCATAATCTTGTAGACAGGACTGAGACTTGTTTACAGCCTGGGGCAGATAAGATTATTCTGCCCCATGCCTCTGTGAACTCGAGCCTCTAAGACAAACCAACAAGGAGTGGAGTTCTGGCACAGAGCAAGGGCGAGGGCTGGTTGGCCATTTTCTCTGAGTCTGTCTACCAAGTGTGGACCCTATGAGGTGCAGGGAGCAGCACTAAATGTGGGAGCAACTCGCCCACTTACCTGGCAGAAGTGCAGTGATGGGACAAGGCATTGGGAGGGCGTGTGACCCACCCATCTGTTGGCACTGGGAGCAGCACAGACTTAGGATGCAACTAGAGGGTCTCTGGAACCATCCAGGAGAGTTCACACAGCAGGGTGAAGGAAGGAGCAGCAACAACCACAGAACAAAAAGGAGGCACCGCTCAATAGCCAAGGCAGGCTCTGGCTACCAGAACACTGGCCACACCCCTAACCAAAGGGATAATAGACAAAAGGCATGTAAGGAATACTTGGCAACCACCCACAGTTAAGAAGAACCTCTGGACAAAATTATTAACAGTGCACAGTCTCCATGGGAACACGTAACCTTTGTTTTTTTTCATATCTTTAATTTTTAATTTTTTAATTCCTTTAAAATTTTCTATAAATTTTAATTTTTAAAATTTGTCTCAATTTGAATTTTATTTCTCTTTGTTTTGTTCTTCTATTACTGATTATACTCTGTTTTCAAACCTTTATTCTTTTATGTTTTTTTAAAATTTGTCTCAACTTGATTTTTATTTCTCTTAGTTTTCTTTTTCTGTTATTGATTATACTCTGTTTTTAATTTTTTTCTTCTTTAAAAATTTTTTTTAGTTCTATTTCTGCATTCTGCTTTAGATAAATAAACAAACAAACAAAAAATCCCTTTCAGGACCACAGTAGATAACTAAAATTCCATAATCCATGGTGCTAGAGAGACAGAAGTAAAATGAAGAAGCAGAGGAATCACTTCCAATTAAAAGAACAAGAGAAATCCCCTGAAAGAACAATAATGAAATAGACCTTGATAGTCTACTAGATCATGATTTCAAAAAAAGAAGTGATCAAAGTTCTTAAAAAACTAAAAGAGAGTGTGAATAGAGACAGAGAATATGCCAGAAAGGAAACTGAAACTATAAACAGGAGCAAGTTAAAACTCAAAAACTCATTTGCTGACATAAGCTGAGCTAAAGGCTGTAAAAAGTAGGCTAGAAAATGCAGAGGAACAAATAAGTGACTTAGAAGACAGGACAACAGAAGTCACCCAATCAGAACAGCTGAGAGAGAAACAAATAAAAACCAATGAAAACAACATAAGGGACCTATAGGATAATATAAAGCATTCCAATCTATGCATAATAGGGGTTCCAGAAGGGGAAGAAAGAACAAAGGGGATTGAAAAGGTATTTGAAGAAATCATGACTGAAAACTTCCCAAACCTAAGGAAGAAATCAGATGTCCAAGTACAGGAAGCACAAGAGGGTCCCAAACAAGAAGAAACCAAACAGACCCAAACCAAGACATATCATAATCAGGATGGCCAGTGTTAAAGATAAAGTATACAAACACTGCAGACCAGAAGGGAGTGGCAAGATATACTCAAAGTCCTGAATGAGAAAAAGAGAAAAAGATGTAGCCTAGGATACTTTATGCAGCAAGGCTATCCTTTAGAATAGAAGGAGAGATTAAAGAACTTCACAGACAAACAAAAACTGAAAGAGTTTAGCAACACTAAACCTATGCTAAAAGAAATAGTGAAAGGTCTACTCTAAATAGAAAAGAGAAGTATGCTACAGAAAGAAGAAAACCATAATTGGAGAGGCAATAACTACAATGTATTACAACAGAATAAACATGAAATTGTAAAAGAAGACATCTATCTCATTAAGGGTGGGAGAGGGGAGCAAGAAAATAGATTTTTCCTTTTTTCTTTTTCTTTTCTATATTCTCAATAGGATGGGTTTCAGCCTTTTTACTATCAGTTTAAAACATAGATATAGTAATGGGTTAATATATGTAGAAAACAGGGTAACCATAAGCCAAAAGCCTAAAACAGATTCACAAAAACTTTAAAAAAAATAATAATAACATGAAAGAAAATTATCAAACCACAAAAGGAAAAAGAAAGGAACAAAGAGGAATTATCAAGTCAACTGCAAAACTAAGTTCAAAATGGCAATAAACACACATCTATCACTAATTACCATAAATGTCAATGGACTAAATGCTCCAATCAAAAGACACAGAATGGCAGACTGGAAAGATAAAACAAGAACCTATAATATGCTGCATATAAGAGACCCACTTTAGGGAGGACATATATAGATTGAGAGTGAGAGGATGGAAAAGGATAGTTCATGCAAATGGAAAGGACAAGAAAGCAGGAGCGGCAATACTGATTTCAGACAAAATAGACTTTAAAACAAAGGCCATAAAGAAAGATAAAGAAGGACATTATATAATGATTAAAGCAGCAATACAAGATGAAGATATTACACTCATTAACATATATGCACCCAATATAGGAGCACCTAAAAACATAAAGCAAACATTAACAGATATAAAGGGAGAAATTGATGGGAACACAATCACTGTAGAAGTCTTCAACACCCCATTAACATCACTGGATAGATCTTCCAGACAGAAAATTAATAAGGCAACAGAGAAGCTAAATGATACAATAGAATAATTAGACTTGATTGATATTTCCAGAACATTATAGCCCCCCAAATTAGAATATACATTCTTTTCAAGTTCATATGGAACATTTTCTAGGCTAGATCACATACTGGGGCACAAAAGAAGGCTCAAAAAATTTAAGAAGATAGAAATTATTTCAAGCATCTTTTCTGACCAGAAGTTGTTTAAAGCATCTTTTCTGACCACGATGCCATGAAACTAGAAATTAACTACAAAAAAAACAAAGGAGAAAAAAATAACAGCATGGAGAATAAACAACATGCTACTAAAAAACCAGTGGGTCAATGATGAAATCAAAGAAGAAATTAAAAAATACTTTAGACAAATGACAATGAAAACACAACCACACAAAATCTATGGGATGCAGCAAAAGCAGTCCTAAGAGGGAAGTTCATAGTGATACAGGCCTTTTGCAAAAAAAGAAGAGCAATCACAAATCAACAATCTTACCTACCAGCTAAAAGCATTAGAAAAAGAAAAGCAAACAAGACCAAAAGTCAGCAGAAGGAAGGTAATAATAAAGATCAGAGAGGAAACAAATAAAATAGAGATTAAAAAATAATAGAAACAAATCAATCGAACCAAGAGCTGGTTTTTTTGAAACAGAAAACAAAATTGACAAACCTCGGGCCAACTTCCTGAATAAGAGAAAAGAGAGAGCACAGATAAACAAAATAAGAAAGAAAAATGGAGAAATTACAACCAATATCACAGAAATACAAAATATCATACGAGAATATTATAAACAATTATGAGGAAAGAAAACATGTAACCTAGAAGAAACAGCCAAGTTTCTGGGAATATACAGTCTACCAAGACTGAATCAAAAAGATATTTACCACTTGAACATACCGATAACTAGATATGAAATAGAATTAGCAATAAAAAAATTCCTACAAACAAAAGTCCAGAACTGGACAGCTTCATTGGGGAAGTCTACCAAACATGCAAAGAAGAACGCATAACAGTACTTCTCAAAATCTTCCAGAGGATTGAAACGGAAGGAGTACACGAAAACTCATTCTATGAAGCCACCATCATCCTGATACCAAAACCAGACAAAGACATGACCAAAAAAGAAAATTACAGACCAATATCACTGATGAACATAGGTGCAAAAATCCTCAACAAAATATTAGCAAACAGAATCCAACAGCACAATAAAAAGATCATACATCATGATCAAGTTGGGATCATCCCAGACACAAGGATGGTTCAACATAAGCAAATTAATCAATGTGGTACACCACATCCACAAAAAAAGGACAAAAACCACATGATCACCTCAATAGATGCAGAAAAAGCATTTGATAAAATGCAACACCCATTTATGATAAAAATCCTTACCAGCTGGGTATAGAAGGAACATATCTCAACATAATAAAAACTATTTATGATAAACCTACAACCAGCATAGCACTCAATGGTGAAAAACTGAAAACCTTCCCAGTAAACTCTGAGACAAGGAAAGGTTGTCCACTCTCACCAGTTCTATTCAACATAGTCTTGGAAGTCCTAGCCACAGCAATCAGGCAGGAAAAAGAAATAAAAGGGATCCAAATTGAAAAACAAGAGGTAAAATTGTTACCATATGAAGATGACATGATACTATACGTAGAAAACCCTAAAGGCTCCACACAAAAACTACTAGAGCTGATAAAAGAATTTGGCAAGGCAGCAAGTTACAAGATTAATGTACACAAATCATTTGCATTTCTTTACACTAACAATGAATCAACAGGAAAATAAAGTAAATAAAAAAAACCTTTTAAAATAGCACCCAAAGTAATAAAATATCTTAATAAATCTAACCAAGGAGGTGAAAGACATATACATGAAGAACTACAAAACATTATCTAAGGAAATTAAAGAAGACTTAAAGAAATGGAAAGATATCCCATGCTTCTGAATTGGAAGAAACAATATTGTTAAAATGGCCATATTACCCAAGGCAGTCTACAGATTTAATGTGATCCCTATCAAATTACCCAGGATATTTTTCACAGAACTAGAACAAATTATATTAAAATTTATATGGAATCACTAAAGACCCAGAATTGCCAACGCATTACTAAAGAAAAAGAATGAGGCTGGAGGAATAACCCTCCCAGACTTCAGGTAATACTACAGAGTTACAGTGATAAAAACAGCAAACAAAAACAGACATATGGACCAATGGAACAGAATAGAGAGCCCAGAAATGAACTCACAAACTTTTGATCAATTAACATTTGACAAAGGAGGCAAGAACATACAATGGAATAAAGACAGTCTCTTCAGCAAATGGTGTTGGGAAAACTGGACAGCAGCATGTAAATAAATGAAGTTAGAATTCTCCCTCATACCATACACAAAAGTAAGCTCAAAGTGCCTTAAAGACTTAAACGTAAGACAAGATACAATAAATCTCCTAGAAGAAAACATAGCAAAACATTTTCTCACATACATCTCAGCAATGTTCTCCTAGAGCAGTGTACCCAAGCAATAGAAATAGAAGCAAAAATAAACAAATGGTAACTAAATAAACTTATAAGCTTTTGCACAGCAAACAAAACCATAAGCAAAACCAAACAGTAACCTACAGAATGGGAGAAAATATTTCTGAAAGATGAGACTGACAAGGGCTTGATTTCCAGAATATATAAACAGCTCATATGACTTAATAAGAAAAACCAACCACCAATCCAAAAATAGGCAGAAGATCTAAATAAGCAATTCTCCTATAAAGACATACAAATGACCAATAGGCACATGGAAAAATGCTCAATATCACTAATTATTAGAGGAATGCAAATCAAAACTACAATGAGGTATCACCTCACATCAGCCAGAATGGCCATCATTCAAAAGTCCACAAATGATAAATTCTGGAGAGGGCATGGAGAAAAGCAAACCCTCCTATACTGTTAGTGGGAATGCAGTTTGGTGCAGCCATTGTGGAAAACAGTATGGAAATTCCTCAAAAGACTTAAAATAGATTTACTATATTACCCAGTAATCCCATTCCTGGGCATATTTCCATAGGGAACCTAATTCAAAAAGACACCTGCACCCCAATGTTCATAGCAGCACTGTTTACAATAGCCAAGACATGGAAACAACCTAAATATTCATCAACAGATGACTGGATAAAGAAGACGTGGTATATTTATACAATGGAATACTGCTCAGCCATAACAAATGATAAAATAATACCATTCACAGCAACAGGGATGGCTCTGGAGAATGTCATTCTAAGTGAAGTAAGCCAGAAACAGAAAGAAAAATGCCATATGATATCACTCATATATAGAATTTAAAAAAGGACAAATGAAATTAAATACAAAACAGAAACAGACTCACAGACATAAAATGTAGACTTGTGGTTGCCAGGGGGAGGCAGGTAGGAAGGGATAAACTAGGAGGTGGAGATTTGCAGATACTGACTGGTATATATAAAATAGATAAACAAGTTTATACTGTATAGCACAGGGAAATATATTCAATATCTTGTAGTAGCTTATGGTGAAAAATAAAATGAAAATGAATATATGTATATTCAGGAATGACTGAAGCATCATGCTGTACACCAGAAATTGACACAAGATTGTAAACTGACTATACCTCAGTAAAAAAAAAAAAAGAAAGAAAGAAAGAAAGAAGAGAAGCTCTCACACAGTTAGCACTGCAGACAGGGAGCTGGCAACATGAGCTAACTTCCTAGGAAGATGCTGCTTCTCCCTGAGGCTGACCTTCCTCATGACCCAAGCATGGTTGCCAGCAGCTTCCAAGAGCTGCAGCTTCTTAACCACCCGCATCTATCAGGAGAGGAGATTCTCTTCAGGTGGGGGCCTCAGAAAACATCTTGAGTCTCATTGATCAAAATTAGGTCACGTGCAACTACCAAGCATTTAAAATGTCATTATTGCTGCTGACAAACTGAATTTTAAATTTTATTTTTCAACTAATTTAAATGTAAAGGACCACATATGACTCGCACAAACCTATAGAGTAGCGCAAACCTAAATTATTCAGAGAAAGAAACTCAGCATCCACATGACCCTCTCACCAGGCTTGTTAGAATGTTAATGGGAGGGTGGAAATTTGGCTGGGTCATTTACAGTCCACGCTGCAGAGGTAAAGCCTTTTTTGCCCTAATTATTTACTCAGCAGAAATGGCCCAAATGTGGCTTTTCAGTTGAGAGAGACTGAGAGCAGGAAACTGGTTCTCACCCTCTTGAGGCAAGGAGTGCCCATGACAATCTTGGTTAGTTTTAGGGTTTGGATGGAAGGTACCATCTTTCTCCCAGAGAATGACACGTATATGCTGCCTGTTCAAAGTGCTCACTGCCAATAAAAGGATGGGGCTCTGAATAAAATAACGATGACAACTGGCACCATAAACCGTGGTAGACTAAAGGGATCACATTTTAAATAAAAACCAAAACAAAATACTCTTTCTAGCCTATAATGCTATTTAATCAAATAATTCCTAAGCAAGTGTAGAAGGACCTCTCTGTTGATTTTTCATGCTGGCAGGCAGTCCAAAATGTCAAAGCAGCAAACATTCTGCTTGGTGAATTAGCCACAGTGAGCGTGTTCCTGAATAACTTTCCGTATAATGCAAAGAGGAAACAACTGGCTTGATTTCCAAACTCGCCCAGGCTCATCCCTCACTGAGTGAGGGCACCAACAATGGTGGAACATGCCTCAAACAAATAGCGATACATCCAGGTGGAGAGAACTGTGCTACAGAATCCAGTGTCCGTGAACCAGTAACCATTTTGAGACATTTTAATGCCACAGCCACAGAGAAGCTTACTACTTCAAAGAAAAGAAGGAGAACAAGTTTATACAGAGGCTTAAGTTTTCTCTTACCATTTTAATTTTTGAAGGAAGAAGAAAATAATCAACTTTAAGCTATTACTAGCGTGTTAAGACAGGCACCTTAAAAACAATGGGAAACTGAAAATACAAAGAATAGAGTATTTAAATGTGTCACTGGGAATATTAGAAATGGGGTATGTTTTGAGTTAGTTTTTCCCTCCACATGTTAATGTCATCCTTTTTTATAAGAAAAAAAATCAATGACAGTATTCGATCTGATATAGCAACAATCTAACCTAATTATCAAATATTGTTTCTTAAAGTCAACATCCTGGTTAGAGAAATGTCACTATTCTGAACCCTCATTTCTTTTCATTTTTGAGTAATGACCTAGAAGGAGACTTTCTCAGTGGCATAACACATGAAATATCTCCACGTATAAAATGGGGATAAATAGCAAATAGGCTGTGGGAAGGATTAATAGAGACAATAGGTGCCAAATAATTAAGAAAACTTAGCCTAGACATGTAGTAGACTCCAGCCAGCTGCACTGCTCAACTCAAGGCATTGTCTTAAACTACATACACACACACACACACACACACACACATACATATACACATATATATACACATATATACACATATATATAGACAGAGAGAGAAAACAACCTACCCTGACTTTCATGCATTATGTACTTTCCAAAAGATAGATATGTAACTGGCTTTAGTTCTAAAGGGTACCTATTCATTTTCTTTGTAGAATACCTACATCAAATGGGATGGGTAAACAGCAGAACAAAATATGAGGAAACTCAGGAGAAGCCAAGGGAGAGGCAGGAAATAAAAGAATCAGTCTCAGCGAATCTGGCTTCCAGGCAGTGCTTCCCGGCTCAGGTGTGGGGTCAATGGTTGGTGGCAGCGGGCAGCCAGTGTGATGGAAGAGATCGCCTGCAAGAGGGTGGCCACACTGCTCAAGGATATACGCCTTGAGGAGGACATGGCCTGAAGAGAGTTCATGGAGGAGGCCATCAATCAGCCAGTGGTGTTGCAATATTTCAGGAAGAAATGATACTTTTAAATACTTAGGAAATGGAGATGGGGGTGGTGAGTGAATACAAATTTTTTTCTAGAAGATCATCAAAGGGCAGAAAGGAAAACAGAGAATGAGAGACAGAGCAGTAACACGAAGGGATAAAAGTCGGGAGGTGCATGACATCTATTTTTAATGCATATATTCACAGATGAATTGGATACAGAGAAAAGCTGATCATGTTTCAGGCCATTCAGAGAACTAATCAAATAAGGGAGCACTATTTGAAATGAGGACCTTAATAAATATAATACATCACACAAAATAATTCAAAATGACTCGATGCAGAGGGCTGCTTTTCAATAAAATCACATGTAAACTATTATATAAAGGAGAGGAGAGATTCTGTTTATTAGTTCACTGGTTGGTTGGTTTTCCTCATTGCAGTCTGAAATAAACTTTGGAATAAATTTTATCTAAAAGTGACCTCAAACTCCTACAAAAAGAAATAGCACACATGCCCTGCCCCTTTGAACCTCAATCTAAGATGGAGCCAGAGTGTATTCATGACAGAGACACCACGCCCGTCCTTTGAGCCTACTTGGTGACAACTGTGATACTGTCTTTACCTTTCCTGCTGAGATCTGAAGCAGGCAAACCATTCCTGGTTAATTTAGGATGTGTCTGTCATCAAAACAGATCTGACATGCACACAGCAGCAACTTTATTAGCACTTTCGGATCCCAGGGGTGATAAATATATTTGTTTACTTTTATGTGCAAGTGAAACTGTTGGCAAAAGAGCAATTGCGCAGACGGCTAAGTGGCTAAAATTCACACGAAAGTCATAATATAATCCTAGTAATTGTCGGAATCTATACCAGCAATGGTCACCTCCTGTGGCATCAAAGGCCACGTGACCAACCTGTGAGAAACCTCCAGGTCACTGATAATTTCCACTAGTTTGCATATATTAGCATACGCTTGGCATCTAAGTGTTTCAAAACTTTAGTTTCCCAGATATCAGTTAAGTGCTGCATGTCACTGTCGTACGTTTGCCTAACGTATCAGAATATGTCCTTCCTTCCTGGGCTTCTGCTTCCTCTCTGAAGAACTGCTACATACGCTTGTTCAGATGGGTGGGATGGGTTTGAATGCTTCCCTGGGAGCTTTTACCTTGCATCTCTTTTCCTTTTGTTTTCTCTACAATGTGCTTTCTAACTATGTACTTGTATTGGAGTAAAGATAAAATCTCTGCAGTCCTGTCCCTTGGGATGCCGTGTTACCCCCACAACTGTGTCTATTGACACTCCTGTGTCTGAAGACCACCACACTTGTTTGCACCTCTGCAGAACAGCCGAGCCAGCGGTACGCAGATGTACACACTAGATCAAATCACCCTGGGCTTTTGTAGATAGGAAGAAAAGATAAGCACAAAGCAGAAGAGACTGCCAAAACCTGTCACCCAAGGAAATAATATGGAAAAAAGAAGAGATGGGTGGGGGGCAGTGAAACTGGCCAGGCAAAACTTGCAAAAAGAGGTTGGCAAGAGACAATTCCTATTGCTGCATCAGTCCCTGGGACCCAATAGTGGTTTCCAAATGGGACAAAGGATGAGATACCCTCAGGTCCTGTGATTTTCATGGGCAGCAGAGAGTGACTCCTCTAGTTCCTGAGGATTTTAAACACTGGCAGCACTTCACTTATGATGGAGTGTGATACCATTGACAGTTGTTTTACATCTTTACACCAAACCCGTTTTACATCTTTTTCTTGCCCAGAATGAAAATGTGATTGTTCTCTCACGTTGGTGCATAGTCCTCTAAACAGAAAGCAAAGAGAAAGAAAAAAATACTAATAAAAGCTCTAAGTAAATAAGTTCTATTTGATAGAAGCAATGCCAAATTCTCTCCAAAAATGACTTCAACAAAGTAGAAAAGTAGATGCAAACCAAAGAGGAAGCTAATTTTTAAAATAGAAAATTTCATCAACCACCTTGAAGAAAAGATCAGCACCCAGTCCCTCCAGAAACCATGAATGCATCCCAAACACCACAGCCTCGCTCGATTCCTTAAATGCTTCACACGATGAACTGAAATGTCTGAGCCTGTGAAGCTGCTCTATAAGAGAAACAGGAGAGTCTGAAATTTACCCCTGATGGGATTTCCTTTGGGACTGAGGCTACATGCTTCAAGAATTCTCCTTGGTTTAGGAAATGCTGGTTATAGTCAAGGTCCAGTGCTTCCAAGGAAGTACGGCCGTAACAGTTGCAGTACAAGTCCACTTGGCTTAAGAAGTTGGGTTCCTATTAGCAGTTGTTTGGATGGTGATTTCAGAAAGGCAGCTAAGCCTTACGCTAGTAAATCTTCCGTTTCAGTGCAGTGTAAAATGGTATCCATCAATTTCTGAGAGATTTAGTTTGAGTAGGAATATCCCTCAGTGAAATCACCACAAAAATTAAAAAGTATCATTTTCGGAGTAGTTTCAGAGTTCTTTGAAAAAAAAAAAGCCATCAGCTGATCTTTCACCAAGGTTCTCCTTCCAAGGATCCTGGTTCTGAGGCTAAATAAGCATGAAGAGCTAAAAAGCAACCCTTTCCGATCTGCGTGCGTGGAAGACCGTCGCTCAGTTAAGGTGGAGAGAGGAGCATGAACTCTGCGGAGCCAAGTCACAGGGAAGATGGTGCCAAACCGTCAACAGGGTTCCAGCTACTGCTCAAACGCAGAATACCATTGCTAAACTAAATGCTGCCTATCTTTGCAGCTGTCGGCTCCTCCTTTAAAAACCTTTTAATTGTTATGTCATTGTAGCAAGAACATTTCACACGGGATCTATTCTGTTACCAAATTTTAAGTGTGCAGTACATTATTCACCTGCTGAATCCTTAATCTCTCAGTCACAATACATGATAGGAAGATACTATGCAAGGCCTCAAACACCAATCCCTAATCACTCTCTCTGCATCTTGGGATACACCGCTAAAGACAAGAGGGTAATGGGGACTAAGCTTCACTGAGCCTCTTCAGTTATTCTTAGGCAATATTAACCACAGTCCAAAAACATTAAGCACAAAATTCCAGAAAAAATATTTGAAAAGTAATGTACTTAAATATGACTTTATTCACATCATTAATTATAAAATTTCTGACAACTCCCACTGGAAGATGAGCACTGTGGAGGTGATGGCCAGAGGCTGAGAGCCATGGTGAGTGTCTCACAGTACACCTGCTTAAGAGTCAACCCGTTCTCTAGGCTGAGAAAATGAAATGTGAGAAAGAACTAGTTTCTACAAAGTCAAGAGCTGCCCATTTTAAATGTTGACGTTTCCTGAGCTCTAAGATTGATTTCATTTTAATCGACCCTAGAATGTGTGTGGAAGAGAAGGAAATCTTGTAAAGGACCCTGTTCAGATTTATGTTTCAAAGGAAATATTATAAAAACATCAACTCATTTCTTTTTGCAATCCTGAAACAAAACATCAACTATATCCTTGTAATAGGAAAACAGGCAATGTAGTGCTTTATAATGCAGCTACCACTGGTCCCAGAGCAAGGCCAAACCCACCAAAGTTCCATAAAATCTACTCTTCGCAGCTGATGTTCTTTTTTATGTTTTCCCTACATCTTCCTCGTCACCACGATTCATCTATTCTCACAGACACAAACTCCATCTTGAACTTGTTCCCAACTGTAGCAGTATTGAATGCTATTTATATTTTTTGAAATCTCATCAAGGCACAAGCAGAGAATCTGTCAGGATAGTTTTAATATGGTCATGTTAGGACTAGAGAGAAAAATTCCTCAGTTCTAATTCAGCAAATTCAACTAAGGGAAAAAAATGCTTTACTGTAGTTCACAGGGTGTCAAGGACACTGCCATAAAAACATGAACAGTCTTATTTTAACTTCTTTATATCCTTCTTTGCAAAGAACATAATTTGAACTTTCACATATCATGACAAAAGACAAGAGAGGAGAACTGTTGTAACACTTTCACATAGACTTTACAGTGAAGGAGAGAAGATTTGTGTATCAGAGAAGTAAGTCAAAGATCACAATTCCAATGGCAAATTACAATTCTCTCCACTTTTCAGTTCTTAGTGTTAATTCTATTCTGACGCTTTCATTTCCTTCAAGATGTCTCCTCTGTCTTTGATATATCAGTCCAGGAAGTAGACATCTTGATCCACTCAACTTTGAAGATCAAGAAAACCTTTACCACCAACTGCTATTTCCCTTCTCCCTAAGAAATTAGAAAACCCACCACTGAGAGCCATTCTGTACTTTTTTTGGTCCAAATTTAAAAAGAAAAAGTTAGGTCTTTATCTCTACGTACAAAACACATACGTCTTGATGATCTATCTCTTCTAAGTTTCTTCTTTATGAGACCGAACCGAAAAATGTAATCCTGCTTAAAACTAAGAAGGCAACTTGACAGTTTTTATGTATTCCTTCCAGGCTTCTGATTGCAAAATCCTACCACTTCAATGATCAGAATTCTCCTGAACCCCTGGGTGCTTTGGGGACAACACTGTCAGGAGCCATGAGTGATGGGAAGGGTCTTTCAGAAAGAAGACCATAACATAACCCAGAGAGAAAAAAGAAGGCTCCAGGACATTATGACAGGGCTGTATGTATCAGTTTGAATCCTTTGGTTGCAACTAAGAGAATCACACTCAGTTTAAGCAGCAGAGAAATTCATTCGAAGAATCTGGTGGCGCTCACAGAGAAAGCTGAGCCAGTGAGACTGGCAAAGACAGGAAACAGGGACTCTCCAGAGGAACTGGGAGAGGAGCATTTTGGGTAACATCACGATAAGAATCACCTTTATCACGTCCAGCCTCTTGTCATTCTTCTCAAGATTCAGATTCCCAGGAAGAAACATTAGATTGGCTGTTTGGGTCTGTGTCTTTCTTCTGGGTGGGGGAAACCAGAGCATCTTAAAATTGACAGGACCATCATGGAAAAAGGAAACAGGTAGAAAATTGATATAGACATAAAAGGGACAAGCAGAGAAAGTGAAGGGAATGCTAAGAGTGGGCCTGACTGTATTCATCTGGTCTTGCTGTGTGACCCATCACCATAAAGACAGCAGCTCAGTAAAATGCATGATCATGTTCCAGTTCCCCTGGGGCAGAAAACTGGGTTCTTTGCTCAGGGTCTCAGGACTCTGTATCAGACTGTCAGCCAGACTGGGTTCCTCTCTGAAGCCTGGAGATCTCCCTCCAGCTCACATGGCTGTTGGTAGAATCCAGTTTGTTGTCATTGAAAGGACTGACTGTGGTCCCCACTTTCTTGATGATGGCCAACCAAGAGCTATTCTCATCTCCTGAGACTGCCCCTTCCCTGCCACATGACAGTGTCACAACATGGCAGCTTCAAGGCTGGAAGAGGAACCTCTCTTCTAGTCCACTAAGAGGCAATTTTATATCATATAACCTAATCAAGGGCATGGCATCCCACTACCTGCCATATTCTATTGACAAGTCACAGGTTCTGCCTGCACTCAAGGAGAGGCGGTGATGCAAGGGTCTGGCTCACTGTGGGTCACTGCAGGGTGTGTCTGCCAAACTGAGGGAAAAAAATCTCCAAATGGGATCATTTGGGAGAGATCCCCCCACATGCATACACGCACAAACTCACACAGTCACACACGTCAAGACTTACACAACTGGTACCTATCCACAAGTTTCAGTTCAACTCTCAGGGAACTTTTGCATGACAGAAACCAGCAATACCCATGAAGTGATGCTAAATAAGGGCTGAGATGCACTGAAGGCTTTCGAACACAGGGTAGATCAGACACATCATTCACAGTTATCGTATCCCATCGTTAGACGTGCTGGCAGAAAACAAAGGCAATCATTTTGCAAATGGTTGAGCTTCTGAATGTTGACATTGTGTCATTTGTTTTGACACCTCAAAAACACTGACATTTCATCATATTTAAAGTGCACTGAAAAGTTAAACACGTCCCTTCGTTCAGCACTCTTTGGAGGGAGCAAAGGAAGCGTATTATTTGTAAACCATCACAAACTGTATGACAAAAAAGTAGGTTTCACTGATACACAACACACATATCAGACCAACTGCTGGCGGCATTGCTACAATATCAGTGATTTTTATTCCTCCCATTCATCATTCCCAGGCAACTCGGATGTAGTCAAAAAAGCACAGGGATGTAAAAATGGTGCAGCCACTATAGAAAACAGTATGGCAGTTCCTCAAAAATTTTAAAAATAGAATAACCATGTGATCCAGCAATTCCATTTCTGGATATATATCTAGAAAACTGGAAAGCAGGAACTTGAACAGATACGTGCATACCCATGTTCATGGCAGCATTATTCACAATAGCTGGTGTCCATCTACAGACGAGTGATAGAGAAAATGTGGTGAATATATACAGTGGAATATTATTCAACCTTAAAAAGTAAGAAAATTCTGGCTCGTGCTACCACATGGATGGATACTGAGAACATTATGCTAAATGAAGTCATCTGGTCATGAAAGAACAACTATTGTATAATTCCAGGTACATGAGGTGCCTAGAGGGGTCAATTTCATAGATCCAGAAAGTAGACTCGTGGCTGCCAGGGGCTGGGCAGAAGAAGGCAGGGAGTGACTAGTTGTTCTTTAACGAATACAGAGTTTCCATTTGGGGAGATGGAAAAAGGTCTGGACATGGGTGGTGGTGATGTTTGTATAATAATGTGAATGCATTTAATGCCATAGGACTGCACACTTTAAAGGTTAAAATAATATATTCTGTTATATGTGATTTTATCACAATGATATTTTTTTCTAAAAGTACAAATTTTGAAGTCGAATACACTTGGTTCTGCTGTAGATTTTGCTGCTTCTTAATCCTACAAACCCACTGCTTTGCTTCTTCATCAGTAAAATGAGCATGAAACTTGACCAAAATCCTCCTGCATGAGTGAGAAACTACAATCTGAAATCTAGAAAAGACCTCAAGGTAATCAAATGAGAGAGTCCACTAGATGGTCTGTTCCAGAAGATTAAGGGCTTTGTCTATTTAATTCAGTGTTGTAGCCTCAGCACCAAGAAATATCTGCTCAATGAAAGTCCTCTGAAAAATGCAAACTGCTATTCAGTGGTAAGTTTTATTCTTATTCCTATTATAATTGCAAAGGTAAACCAGAAGACTAACCCGTTTCAGAGGCCTGGCCTTCTTTTGGATTCCTCATCCCTCGTTCCCTCAGCCAGTTCTAAAAGGTCTATCCGGTGGCCTAATTTTATTGCCCAAGTTCCTCAGCACTTTATGTCTAAGACCAATTCCCTACTCGCATACTTCTGAATCCTCTTAACACCTACTGTGGAGGGATTATATACTCTTTCAGTTCAAAGGTGAGAGAAATCCTGCCAGCCTCTCAGAAACAATGGATAGACCAGAACATCAATGAAATGAAATCATCTGTTCATATCCCAGGTCTCACAGTGGTGCCAGGTTCATCCACTGAACATGGAGGGGTGGTCATGTGTCAAGTTCTAATATGGTCAAATCCTGGCCCCAAGGACTCTGGATTATGATCTAACCTCTCCCTCTGATCTATGTTCAATACAGAGCATTAGCAGGCATCTGATACTCCAGAGACTGCCCACGCCAGGCACCTCCCAGCCAAGGGTTTTCTCCAAAGGTTGGTCTTTCCCTACCAGGCATGGCGTGCCCCACTCCTTGCTTATGAACACTAAATGTTTCACAAGTTGTCCTTTCTAAAATAAAACTGCAGTGAAAGAAGTGTTATTTGCATGTGATGGCACTTAATTCCCTTTGCTTCTTCTAAAATGCATAATGAAAATGGAAACTGTCTTTTTGCAACCCAGACAGGATCAAATATATTCCAGAGCTAGATTCAGTACCCTAGCATCCCAGCAGTCTAACGCTGCAGTTGTATGAGATAATAGAAAAAACTAAATATATTAGTCTTTGCTTACAGTTCCTGGCAGGGAGCTCCTAAAACCCTTGTAATTTACTAGGTGATAAGAATACTGGGAACATCTCTTATTCTAATATCTGTCATTGACCCTGTCCCTGACACAGAGCTCTTAAAATCCGTGTAAAAGCCCTATGTGATAAGAGCACCAGGAGCATCATTGTTCTAATGAGGTGACTCTGGGTGGGCTCCCGGATTGGGGCCGGTCCCCTGAAAGACCAAACCAGGAGTAAAAGCTTGGAATTTTCAGCCCTACCCCTACATCCTCCAGAGAGGGGAGATGGGCTGGAAAAGGAGTTGTTCATTGATCATGCCTATGTGAGGAAGCCTCCATAAAAATCCCAACAGCAGGGACTTTGGAGAGCTTCCAGTTGGGCAAACACATCCACCTTCCGAGGGCAACATGTCCCAGCTCCACGGGGACAGAAGCTCCTCTGCTCAGGCCCCTCCCGGACTTTGCAGGACGTATTTCTTCATCTGGCTGTTCCCCTGCATCCTTTATCATATCTCTTCACAAACAGGTAAATGTGTTTCCTTGAGTTCTCTGAGATGCTCTAGAAATCATCATACCTGGGGAGGGGTCTGGCAACTTCCAATCTGTAGCCAAATTGAACAGAAGCCGTGGCTAGCCATAGACCTGCTTCTTGGGATTGGCATCGGAAGTGGGGTGGGCGGCCTCTTGTGGACTGAGCCCAAAACCTCTGGGATCTGACACTCTCTCCAGGTACACAATGTTAGAATTGAGTCAAACTGTAGGACACCCAGCTGGTATCACAGAGAATTGCTTAGGAAAAACCCATACACATTTGGTGACTGGAAGTGTCAGAAGTGAAGCTGTATCTATGTTAGTAGCAAGGGAGACTCCCAGGGGAGAAACACAGTGGGAAGAACCAGGGTTTTCCCTCTGGAGGAAGGAAAAAGCTGAGCTTTTCCCTCACAAGGAGGTAACAAGCAGTTGCCTCAGCCAAGAACTCCTGCATCAAATTGTCAAAAATAGTAAAAGACACATGAGAGCGATGTTAAAATCAGCCAAGTGACTTTGGGAAGGTCAGTTTCACATTCTGGTACTCCGCTTATCTTCTGAAAACTGGGTAAAATGACATCTACTTCCTAGGATTACTGTGAGAATTAAATGAGCAACAGATGGCAGGGCAGAGTGCAGGGCCTGTACACTCAGTACACGGTGGTGGTTACGAGAGAAATGACCAATGACAGAGCCAGTGAAGGCTGGGTCGTGGTGCCAGCAGTGCTCTTAGCACTGGGGAGGGGGATTTTCCTTTCAAATCCAGTTGAAAATTGCTGGAGAGCCCCCATGAAGGGGTGATGAGAGCCTTTCGCCCATGCGTTCAGACACACATCACCCCTCGCAGAAGAGAGAGTCAGGCCGCATGCTCTGTGCCCAGGTTGTCCCTCGCTGCATATCCCGTGTGAAGAGCAAGAACAGTGACTCTGGGTTGCTGTCTCTTTTGGTTTTCCTCAAATACGTGGACATATCCCACCACTCAAAAACAGTTACTTCAAAGACCATGGAATCTGGTCATACAAATTCTGTGTTTTTGCCCTATTTCTAAATCCCTTCGTACTGCTTCCCCACTGCATCCTGGCTCACCCTCCACTAGCTTCTGGCCTGGATGCTGCCTCAAGTGTTAGGATGGATTCATCAAATTGTATAGCAATCATTTGTGTTTGCATCTTCTGCCTGGCACAAGTCTTTCTTTATTCATCTTGATGTCCCCAGCGCTGGGGCAGAGCACCCAGCAAGCCCTTGACAAAAGTTCATGAAATCATGAATGAAGTAACCAAGGAGGACACCATCCTTCTATTCCATTTTTTTCATCCAAAAGAACACTCAGGTCACCCCAAGTCCTTCCTCGCCTCTCTTTGGAAACCACTGCACCAGGGCATCAGCAAGATAAGCCCAGAGCACACAAATTCTTCCCTGGAAGTCGATGCGATGATAGCAGATGGAAAAGACACTGACTCTCTTGGGCCACTAGGATGTCATTTTGTGATGTTCCATACTTCAAGTTCCACATCGAAATCTAAAGCTTCATTGCCGTCATGTTCTGTTCCTGTCACATTCTGAACAGGGCTTATTTAAGCTCTCAGCAAACACATTCTCACCACCTGAGCTGGCTGCCTCTGCTCCCTAGTTCCCCAAAGGCAAAACACCTCTCAAAGAATAAGAGGAGTTTGCCTTTGTGAGAAATGTTATTCACGTTCCGTTCTTTTCAGAATTTTGGCATATTAAGCAACTGGTCATTTTTTCTGAATGATTGGGTATTCCAATTTTCCCTTCCAACTAGGTCAATGGCAAACTTTCCGAGTGCATTCAGCAGGTGATGGTGTATGTATATATGCAAATATCTAGTCATTTCAGGCTCAGAGCATTTTGTTCTCAAGCTTACTGTCTTAAAATGCATATTCTTTGTTCAGCTGCTTTCCTAATCCCCTGCCTGAGCGTTGTAAATGCTGCCATTTATTTCACAGTCTCTGCCTCTTACAAGTGACGTGTCTCATTCTGTCCACAGTCCTCTCTTTTCCCTTGGGCACACGTTGAGCACTGTCAGCAACCCTTTAAAAATAGCTGAGTGGACAATCTATACCCTGTCAAGCTGGTTTCCCAATAGATAGCGAGGTCATTAAAATCACCTAGTGCACTCAGGTCTTAGTCCTTGAGTGAGTCTTCTCATTGGTAAGGCAACATTTCATTAACCTTCATTAATGCGGCAAAAGGCTCTGATCACAGAGTTCCTCACCATGAAAATCCTAAAATCTACCACTTTCACGTTTTTGAATCCAAGTAAGATCTGTGTCTGGGGGCAGCAAACTTTTTCTGTAAAGGGCCAGACAGTAAATATTTTAGACTTTGTGGCCCAGATGGTCTCTGATGCAACTATCCAACTGTACTATTATAACATGAAAGCAGCCTCAGACGTAGGCAAGTAACAAGATATGGCTGCATGCCAATCAAACTGTATCTGCAAAGTGGGCAGTGTGATGCATTTGGCCCACAGGCTGTAGTTTGCTGGTCCCTGATCTAAATAATCCCTGTGCAGATCTGGACTGTAAAGCAAAGGAGCCTGGGATGGGACGCTGGCTTGGTCACTGTGTAACCTCAGGCTAATTGTTCAGCCTCCCTGAGCCTGTTTCCTCCTCTTGAAGGACACAGAGAGGAAGGTAAGGAAAAAGTCAAATCACGGTGGGAATACCACTCTTTCCTGAGGGTGTCTGGGGTGCTGTGAAAGCCTTTTGCTTAGTAGGCATCATTTAAATTGTGCCTCAGAGTTCAAAAATGTTCCTGGTTCAAACACGGGTGACAGATTTAAGGGAGCAATACTAAAAGAAAGGATAGCCAACAGGATGGCCTGATGGTACCAGTGAAAAATGATGACGTTCTAAGCTAGGAAAATGGAAGTAAAAATGGAAAAGGAGCTGATTCCAGGGGTGTCAAGAAGGAAATTGGCAATAAAATGAGGGGTGGTCAGGGCAGCTATCACCAGGTCCAGTACCAGTTCCCTTTTATGAATAGTCGGCAGTGTGGCAGCTAGAAAGAGAACACACAATGTATTTCAATATTTGTATCTGATCAAAATTAAAGCACTCAGAAGTGACACCCATCGCTGTGCTTCCTAAGTTACTAATTCTATTCAGACGTGGTTGGTCCATCAATGCTTGTCAAAACATGAGAGGACATAATGACAAAAGACAGCAGTAGCCATCCTTTATCCATTGCTTAGTATAAGCCAGGCATTATTACACAAAATCTTTACCTAAATTCTAAGAGTTCACTTAATGTCACCATCACTTCGCAGATGGGCACACGTGAGCACAGGAAATAGGTAACTTGCCCAAGTATCACACAGCTAAGACATGGGGAGGCAAGAATTCAGTCCCAAGAATGGTTGAGTCCAAATCCTGTGTTCTTGCTGTGGTGGCGGTTTTACCTGCACGCCTCTTGTGCTATTACTGTTCATTGAGTTATAGGTGATGTCTAATATTGTATAAGCTACAGGTGTACAATATAGTGATGCACAATTTTTAAAGGTTATGGTCCATTTATAGTTATTATAAAATAACTATAATGGCTATATTTTCTGTATTGTATAAGATATCCTTGTAGCTTATTTTATACATAGTAGTTTGTATCTCTTAATTCCTTACCCCTGTATTGCCCCTCCTACTCTCCCTCCCCCACCAGTACCACTAGTGTGTTCTCTATATCTGTGAGTCTTTTTTGTTATATTCACTAGTTTGTTGTATTTTTTAGGGTCCACATATAAGTGACATCATACAGTATTTGTCTTTCTCTGTCTGACTTATTTCTCTTAGCATAATATCCTCCAACTCTATCCATATTTGTTGCAGATACCCTCCACTGCCTTCTGGTACATCACTGATTTAAAAAGCTTGTTTTTAAGAGTCCATGGATGTGCCTGCTTAATTCACTGCTGCTCCTGAAATCCTGCGAGCTGACCCTGGACATCAATGTGTTACATGACTTTGGTCAAGTCATTTATTGTCTATCAGTCTCTATTTGCCATCTGCAGCTTTTTGCTATTCCATACAGTAAAATATGTTCATCATATTAAAAAAATCAAAATTTCTTGTAAATAGTAGGAAAATCAAAGCTAGGTACTTTATTCTGTTGTTTCATCAAAACAGAAAACAGAAAGGAGGATGTAAAAACAAATGGGCTAAAAAGTAACAATTACCTCTTTCAGTAGAGTATACGTGTGGTAAGTCAAGAGAACGAACAGCCTCTGAAAGCCTTATGTCAGATGGACAGTGTACACTATTTCGTCTCATTGCCATAATCACAATTCTGGTTTGAAAAAATGAGGATGGTAATCAGGAAGGACATGTTTCGTGTTTAAGAAATCATGAACCATAAAGAACTGTGCATTACTGCAAAGTTTTGACAAGTGGAAATTAAAGATTTACGACTCTTGGGGTTTTCCCAATATCCTTTTGCAAACCCACTTTTAGCTAAATTAAAAAAGCTTGACAATGAATTTTTTTTTCCATGACCAATTGGTTACATGTCAGATCAGCTTTCTAGAACTAAATCACTTTTTGAAAAACAGAATTACATTTTTTGTGGCTTGCTAAAAAAAAGTCTAGAAATATAATTCACTTCATATATGTGTTTGTTTTTAATGCCATACAGCAGGGAGGAGGTCAGAAAGGGTGGAGGTCAGAAAGGGTAGAAGTCAGAAGGTGAACTGTTCATAGTTTATGGCTTCATAAAATGCTGATGTGAGAATTCAAATCCCAGGAAAGGTTTGGGCTGTAACACATATTTAAAAACAAAAACTGAAAAATCTTCAGTGTTATGAGTCAGAAGAATCTATGTGTATACATGTACATAAAAGAATGTGTCTGAGTGTGTGAAATTATGTATTTCTGTGTATGTGTCACACATTAGGTGGTACATGATATGTGAATGTATTTATCACATGATAATGTATGTATATTTTCTAAAACATGTATTTCTGATAAATTATTTCAGTGGTTAAATGTTTAGTGGGATTGCTATACCAAGTATCTATGGCCAATCACAAATAGAGCACTTAACTTAATTCAAGAAATATTTATTGAGCACCTAATATGCATCTGGGGTGTGCTCCACGCTGGAGATGCAAATGGGAGTGAAACAAGATGGCGCCTCACAGGGGCAGCACAATCCAGGAGACACATCAACAATGTAAACTCAAGAACCAGTCTGGTGTGATGGCTGCAGCTCCTGGTCTGTTCCAGGCTAGAGGAGGATCTCTGAAAGAGATCATGGGGTGAGGGGGAGGGAGGTTTTTAGCCTTGCTAAATTCCAACAGTTATGACTTCTTCTGAGGATTCAGGGTTGGATTGGACTGGTGGGGTCCCAGGAAAGAAGAAGACTTTTGTGATTATAAAACCATCCCTGAATAATGCAGCCAACTCATATCACATTTCTCTTGTCCCCTTATAATAGGCATTTACTACATATTTAGGAAATGAAAGCATCGAGAGAAATTAATAATTTTCTTGTTGAGGATCTTAAAAAGTATTAAAAGTCACTATGCTATAACCTATATAAAGTCCACATCTTAAAGTAAATGCCACAAAATTAAAATTTTGAAAAGGAAATAAAATACAGCAATTGCTTGATCCAGTGAGTGAGTTAATGAGAGAGTTATTTTTGGCCAGAGCAGGGGCGAGCGGCATTATGTTCAGAAAGACCTGGGTTCAAACATGAGCTACAGCACTTTTGTTACATGAACTTAAATAAATTCCTTAACCTGAGGCTGTTCCCTTATTTGAAAAATAGTAATTTCTAGGACTATTTTTTTTAATTTTTAGGGCTAATAATTTAAGACTAATAATTAAATATTCCTAAGTACTTGGTGAGGTGGTATATATCAAACGCCTAACACAGGATAGGGAACCCTTTCTGCCCTCCTGGAGTCTGAGGCTGCCCCCAGGGCTAGAAGTTTAGAAGTGAACTATTGAGAAGCTCCTTGAATAATTTGTTATCTTAGAGGAAAATAAAGTGTAGCACTGGCTAGTTTTTCTTGAGAAATTATAGATCCAACATGGCAACATCCCTGTCTGCAGCACTGCTGGGGCCTGAAACAAGGCCATGGGCAGTTATGCTCCCTGGATCCCCAGCATGCATTCGCCTTTTATTTTGGAATCAGCACACCGATTGTCTCTCGGGAAACCAACCTGGCCTTCCACTCAGGCCTTGTATTTGTATAAGGTGGGTCCAGTCCAGTCTTCAAGTAATGGAGAGAATGTTATCAGGGCACTTTGTTCCCCTTGACACAGAGGTTGTTCCAGGAATGGGCACAATCAGCGGCAAGGACAGGCCATGAGATTTTTTCCCCGATTGGTAAAAACAGGGATTTGAACCTAAGACACCGTAAGGCTTGTGCTGCTATTGCCATCTTGCCATGATGAGGGGATAACCATCTACAAATGGAGCCAAGACAAGGAAGGCGAGCTGAGCAGGAGAGAAAAATCATGCCCTGGATGCATCATTGGAGTCCCTGCCTCCAGCTGCACCCAGATGCTCCAGTTACTTACAAATAAGTCCCTTTCTAGTTTCAGTTGTGTCCCTATCACTACTAAAAGAAGCCCACATCAGATACATATATGTTGCATGTCTTCTTTGGTTTATTTTGACAATCCATCTTACCTTTATCAATACTCTGCATTCAGATCAGTAGATGTTAGTAAAAATTTATGGATAAAGAAGGAAAAGAATAGGATACATGCCTCTTTTTTAGGATTTTTAAAAACCAAAAAAAAATGCATCTTGATTTTTAGATCTAGAAATTAAAATGCAGTTTTAAATGGATCTATTTACTAATGAAGAAGTCATTTTAATGGCTGATATCTATTTGTTGGAATTGCTTTTTAAATATACCAGATAAAGTTAATGGTCTAAATTCCATATTCAAGATGGAGGTTGCTATTAGAGGTGATTACAGCATATTAGCAGGACAATAAAATGCCCAGCTCTGCAGGTGAGTCAAGCGCCCCCAAGAGGCAATACAGGCACTGAACAGTGAGGTCCAGAGGATGCCTAGACTGTCCTTGTGAACTAGGAGAAGCAGGAACAGGCTCAAGACATCCAATTTACCTACTGAATCCTCAAATACTTGCATATTCAAATACAGTAGTTTTCCAGATCTTTGTCTCAATCTTCTTACATCTCTTTGCAGTCTTCAGGGGCTCTGTCTCCCATCTGTTTCTGTGTTTCTGGAAGATCATGCTAACCAAGTATAAATTAAAGCACTTCCCATCTCCCAGCTGGAAGCATTACCTGGGATGCTGGATTCTGAGCACTAAGCAGAGGTAAGTCTGCTGTCTGTGGATGTCTGTTAAGGCAAGGCCGTGCAAATATAGCCTTTCTAAATTCTGGAAATGCAAAGAACTTACCCCACCATCACACTGTCTTTCTGGAAGGCTCTCCTCAGAGATGGATCATATCTCTTTCTAGATTAACCTTTCAGCACTGGTCCTAAGAGCCAGCTTATCAAAACAAAACCTAGTTACGACCCTCCCCTGGGCTCATCTTTGCTCCTTTGTATCACCTTCTTTGCCATTTCACTTTCCCTTCACTGTCTTTAGTGAGCAGGCCCATTTCTCCCCACCACAAACCCCACATCTCCAATGCCCCAACCCTAGTCCAAGCCATCATCACTACTTGCCTGGGCTTTTGCAACACACATTTTTTAAAACCATAAAGCAGATCATATCATAATCCTGACTGTAACCCTCCTGTGGCTTCAGATTATCCTCAACAAATTATGCAAAGCCTCAAAGACTACTTACATGACTGTCAGACTTCATCTCCTGGCCCTCTCTCTCTCTCTCTCTCTCTCTCTCTCTCTCTTCCCTCCGGGTACACTGACTCTCTCTTTTCCTCTAGCACTGCAAGCTCATTCCTGCACCAGCACATCTGTTCCCCTCTTCCTGCATTCTCTTTCTTCAGATCTGATCATGGCTGGTTTCTGCATGTAATTCAGGTCTCGGCTCAAATGTCACTTCATCAGAGTGGTCTTCCGGATCACCCTTTAATTGCTCTCCTGTAAACCCCAGTGTTTTCTCTGTAGATTTAACCTCTATCTGAAATTATCTTATTCATTAGTCCTTTATTATCAGTCTTCTCCACTAGGATTTAAACTCCACTAGAACTCCCTGAGGAGGTATTATATTCACCTCTGTATCCCCAGGGCATATACACTCGTAGCCAACACTACACATCCAATAGTATTTTCTCCTTCTTACTGGTAGAAACTTAACTTTGTTCAGAGGCCTCCCCTCCTTCCACCTGACTTGGATACATCCTCAGTGAAGTGAACCAGTCATGTTGGTCCTGTTGTCCTTGTCAATGTCTGGTGTAAGGACAGGTGTGTTATCTAGGTCCAGCCAATCTGGCAGGGGGCGGGGTGGGATGTGGTGCAGGGGTGCTTCTAAGACAGAGCTCACTTCTTTAAAAAGACCCATGCATGGAAGACATGGTCCTTTTTCTACCCCTGGACTTGGCAAATATAAATGTGATACCTAGACTATCAGTAGCCAACATGTGACCATAAAGAAAACATACGGACGGAAGAAGACGGAATGAAGAAAAGGAATGAACTAGGGTCTTTGATGATGATGTTGATCCCTTAGATTTCTTGTTATATAAGAAAATACACCTTATTTTTTTCCTGAGATGAAACATTAAAGGAGGTCTGCGTAGTCCTTTTCAATCCCTTTTCTGTCTTTCATTCTATCCTACATTTTGTGTTTATTATTCTCACCCATGAGGATTTATTTTAGTACATGTGTGTTCATACTTAAATAGAATATAATATTCATTTGTGTATTTTAAACTTTGTATAGCTTATTCTTACTATATACAATATACCCTAATATTTTCTATCCATTTATTTTCTATTGATTTCATGACTGATTAATATTTCAGGCCCCAAAGTGTAACACTATAGTAGTTAAAACATTAGCATATATATCTAGGAATGTAACTGTCTGCTTAAAGGATTGGTGTGTCATCAAATTCAGTAGACATTATCAAATTAGTCTTCGAAAAATGTGAGCTAATTAAATTATCTCTAATGGTATGAGAATCTCTCTTTGTTCACTTTCTTGCCAGTATTTTGTATAGTCATGTTTTTATGTGAAATGATATATCTCATTTTGCTTTTGATTTTCATTTTTCTCCTTATTAATGAATTTGAACAGTTTTTTCCTGTGTATGTGAGCTGTTAGGCTTTTTCTTTTATTATTGGCCTATTTTTGCATTTTCCATCTATTTCTATTGCTTGTCTTTTTTATTGACTTTTTTAGTTTGTCCTTTAAATATTCTGAATATTAATGCCTGTTCATGAATTGCAAATATCTTCTGTCTATCCATGGCTTAACTTCTTTTTTATAGCATTTTTTGATTCAAAGAAGTTTTCAACCTTAGTTAAATTTATAAATTTTCCTTTATGATCCAGGTTTTTAATTCTTTTTTAAGACCTTTATTGTTTAGCCACTTTTGATAGGACTCTTCATTATTTGCAGGGAAATATCCTAACAGATTCAACAGTTAAAAAATGCAAGTTGATTAAATGAGAAAATAAATGAATAAATGAGGTGATTTTAGCAGGAAAACAAGTGGTCAACCTCACATTAAAGAGTCCATATCTTAAATAATATAATGTTGAATAAGCCTTTCAGAAGAATCTATATTTTTGAAGGTTGCAAATTGCCCCAATCAAAACTGCAAGCCAGACTCTATCATTCATATTCTGAGATATTCTTAAATATGAACAGGGTAGAATGGACTTAAATTTAAAAATCCATAGAGTTGAGGATTCCTCTCTGATGCTGTGTCCATAAATAGCTTCCAGCCACTAAATCTTAAATTTCATAGAAAAGCAAAATGTCTCATTGTCATCAGTTACTCCAGAACATTTACATTTTTATTTTGAAAACAAACGCCTGGGTTGTCTATGCTGGCCTGTCCAATAAGTGATAATCATGCAATCTATCTTTTTCATACTGTCATATTAAAAGCAAATGAATTAAGTCAGCTTTGTAAGGTCACTATCTAGGTTCACAGAGGCAATGGAATCATTTCAACATGCAAAATGCCTTATTTCCACAATCGCAACAACAAGGTCTTAGTCTGCATGTGTGCCGACTACATAAGATGATAAAAATAGCACACAGAAAGAGTGGATACACTCATCTCACGACCTCTTTGTGCATATTCTTAAACTCAGTCATTTTTATCAACAGTATACTTGGACGTACACGTGAAAGATTACTATCAGATGATATTTCCTTTCCATCAGTTCATTTTCGAGGGAAAAAGTAATCGCAGTATCACAGACATCAAACTCTCACATTTTAAAGGAGAAAGAGAAAACTTTTATGGGCAGAGCAAGGTAATAGGTTACTTTCTCCCCTGCTCTCACCTTGGGAGAATCTTTCTTCAGTGGTTCTTTTTCTTTGCTCTTTTTACCTCCCTCTCTCCAAGCACAGAACCGAACAGCATTGTTAGAAGCCTAAGGGAAAGTCGGTTCCCATTTTGTGGCTTCCCTCTCTGTATTTTAAGCAGGAACAGATATGTCAAAAATAATTCTAGAATTCACACCATCCCAGCTAATGAGTCAGCATGAAAGTTCCAGGCAGAAGAATTCCCTGGCAGGTTTCAGTTGTAATATTTTTAACGCTCACCCACTTATAAAGCACAGGTACCAAAAAAACACAGGTAACTATGTGCTTTTCTCTTCTCCTGATAAACTTTGGAAAGCAATCTGCTGGATGAGCAATGGCAGCTACAAAGATAACTTCTTGTTTGCGTGGCACTCTGGGTTGGCCACCTGCACTACATGCTCAGTTGTACAGGGATTTCCCTCCTGTTTCTTGTGGTCAAGATGAAGTTTTGGGTCTTCCTGAACAGAATGGTGGAGACTCGGGACACGATTATACAATGGTACATGTGTTTGTCTGCTCAGGCTGCTATAACAAAACTCCATATGAACTTGGTTGGGGAGGATAGAAACATTTATTCCAAAACAGTATTTAACTTTGATTATCAAATTACATAACATTTTTACCTCTAGGTAACAACTTTTTTTGGCTTTTGAAGACTAAACTTGAATCTTCAATGTGTCCATGGACACCACATATTAAAACCTGTTCTGGTTCAGACATATGTTACATGGACTTTGTGAATAAAAATCTGATCAAAATAGAGTCAGACCCATCTGTGGTGGCCCCCTCAGCCAAAACCACTAGCTTATTCAAAGGCCTAGTACTGACAAACGTGTATCCCCTGAAAAGAATCTCCTGGCTGATACCTGCTTTGAGTACAGTCAGTGCAGTTTTCCACAGGAGGAAACTCTCCTGAAGATGGCCGACTTTCACTTCCAGGCGTCATTCATGCTGTTCCATCTTGCTAGAACACTCTCTGCGTTCCCCTCCACATGAGAAATATCTACCCACTCTTCCATCTCTGTTTGGATGTCACTTCCTTAGGTGTTCCTCCTCCATGTTCCCGTGGGCCTATCCCACCGCCATCATAGTTTCTTTTATTTTTTGGCCCTTGGCTTGCTTGTCTACCCTTCTAAACTATAAGGTTAGGACAACAGGAACCAATCTCATTCACTACTGTCCCTGCAGCATGGAGCATGGTACCCAGTGCAGTGTCAGAGCTGGAAGAGTGAGAACTGGATAAGAAGGTGAGTCACAGCATTGCTGTCCAACAGCACAGATTTCCAGTTGTTTCTAGACCAACCCGAAGTCAAACAGTGAGGACACTTGGGGCCTTTCCAGAGGACTCAACATTGCAGAGGGTCTGCTTCCAGATCAGAATGAAGACAGGAGTAGAGCAAGACAGACAGAAATAAAGGAACACTGTTAAGAGGAGAGCAGTTTAAGAGCCACCTCCCAAATCCAGGTGAGAAGGCCTGGAATCATCGTGGAGTCTTGTCCTTCCTTTAAAGCTCATCTGAGGACCCCAATAATTTGTGGGAATGATTATGAAATGAAAATGCAGAACCCCTTTCAAAACTTATGAAAATTTTCAAAATGGTGGGAGCAGCATCAGAGCAAGCATTTAATGTGTGTTCCTTCTAAGCACGGGGCCCTATGTGACTGTACAGGTCTCATGCCCTTGAAACCAGACCCATTCCTCTTCAGGCCTAGGGCCCAGGGACATACTGGTTCCAGTACATAACAGACTTTAAATTTATTTATCATCATTCTGTCAACTATTTTGAGGCCCTAGAACTCCAAATTCCAAAATTAAATAATCTTTCATAATGGTTTGCTATGAACTTGCTAAATGCCAAAGTTCAAATGGAAATACTTGAGTTTTCATAATTAATATTCTCCCACAGAGACCTCTTGGTATTGAAATGTCCCTTCCCAAACTTACCTTGCATTGATCCTTATTAGACACCAGCTATACATCTGCAGATAGAAATCGAGTGTAAACAGTTTTGTTCTTGCTCTAACTTATCATGGCAGCTTGATTATGGCCCTGAAAGTATCGCCAAAGCACCTGTCTGATCTTTCAGCAAAACACGGCCCTGTTTACTTTTGTTGCACATGTTGATTTTTTTCCTCCTTCTCTCTCACAAAGGTACCAAGATCAACTCAATCTTATTCCTGTGGCAAATTGTATTGTTCAATTATGATATTTTATTAGGACATTAGTCTTATAGCACCTTGCATTAATCTGCCCTAATAACTACTGGGACATTTTGGAAATAATTGATTTTTCACATCTGAAAGACATTTGTTATGCTATGTTAATGGCAGCAGAATAGAAGAAACACTCACAAAAAGCAAAATGGAGCTAAATGCCAAGATAAATTTTATATTTTGGCAATATTCTTACAAAATAATTGGCAGATGTTAATATAAGCATAACATTTTGCATGAAGATACTCATTTTTTCCTATTATTATTCATACTTTAAGACATGCAGAAAAAAAATGACGATTCAGGATACCACATTTGCGGCAATGGCAAAGCCAAATTCTGCACATTGTTTTTTCCATGTTGATACGTAACTTTGGTCTACAGTCTGCAAGTAAGTTATCAAAATGATTCTTGGCATACAACCGAGTTGCTTAAAAGCAAACAAATACTTTGAGGAAACAGAAAGAAATTCATGGCTAATATTTAAAAATAATTATAGGATCCCAAGGGAAAAGTAAACCTGAACAATAAATTCTTATTGGTCATTTATGAACCGTATGTACCAAAACCCATTTGGAAAAGGGGATGCAGCAATGTTCTCTGCTCCTTAATGTCTCCAGGATGCTATAATATGCCTCAAGAGGACTGATGACTTCACCTTGAGGACTGATTTGAAAGCTGGAAATCAAATCAGACTCCAGCACCTGGGGAAAAAGGGATCCGAGAGTAGCTGCTACTGGCAAAGTATTCTAAGTGACTTACTGTCTTCTTATTTTTTCAGAACTTTAATTGTATTTAGATTTATAGTTCTATTACTGTATCTTCACATAAAGAGAGTTAATTCTTTAGAAATGTGTCTGCCTGGTAGAAAAGACATTCATTTGTTGGTTAATCCCAGACTTGTTGATGTATTGGTTGAGGATTTTAGTGATAATAGAAATTCTTTTAGTCAGTCTCTGCTAAAGTCTCTCTCTCTCTTTCTCACACACACACACACACACACATACACACACAGAGCATGGGGTCATCCAGAGAATGAAACAAACTACTACAAAGAAGCTGGAATTTTCTGCTGTAAGCATGATGACCAGCAAAGATTGATTCAAGGAACGGTCTTAAACTGACTCACAAGAGAACAGAGTGAAAAGATACAACAGGGATGAAATCCCACGGTCCCACTTTACAGGTGAAGAAACTGAGATCCAGACCTTAGTGACTTGCTCAGGGTCACACACAGACTCAGCAAAAGAACTGGAACTGGACCCGGACCCAATCTGTCTCTTCTGCACCCATGACCTTTCCGGTTGTAGATCTACCATCAAGAACACAATGTCCCTACGTTAATCCCATAAACACCATTATTGGTAACTTTACACACAAAGACATGCTCAATGCTTGTAAACAATATCTTAATAATTTTTTTGTGTTTTTGTATTTTTAGTTTTGCTTTTGTTTTAAGAAACAAAAGAAAGAGGCTATTTTTTTAAAGAACATACAAACAATTGTGAAACCTAAGAAAAGTGGCCTTTACCCTGTCTTTTGCTTTTTTGTCCAAATAATATAAATTTAGGCAACATCAAAAACACAAACAAAACAAAGTCAAAAACAAAACTAGCTCCAAAATAAAATAGTTATTTTAGTGGTCAAAATGAAAAAATACATATACAAGATTCAAATTTGCTTTTTAAATGGATAGCACTTAACTTGATTCTAAACATTTGACACAGACTAAAAATAGACCTAACATACTTAAGTATAAAAATGATTTTAAGGAGAAACTTTATCTCTTCTTAATGCATTACTTTTCCAACTTGATTGAATCTTTTACACAGAGACTCTTACTAGAAATATATGCTCATAATTAGTAACCCATCAATACATCTGATTAATTACTTTGTAAGAAAAATGTCATGTTAAGAAGATCTTTTTCTTGTATTAAAAAGTATTCACTGTGAGTAATAAATATGTCAAGGCATTATTATTATAACTGATACGGCTCTGCATTCATTACAGTTATTTGGACGTAGAAGAAAAACAAAAGGAGTTGAGGACAGCACTGGATCTGACTGACATTTCAGCTGAAGGTTAAAGTGCGGAGGAAACTATTTATTTGGTACGGCTACAATTGCATGAAGAATTAATGTAAATTCATTTTGACCTACAAGCTATCAACTAACTGAATGCTCAGCGGATTAGCTTGGCCAGCAGACAAAGCCATTAACAGACACTAATAAATAAGTGCATGGCGCAATGAGGAGCCACCTGGGTTCCCATCTCCAGCCCTGTTCCCCACTGGCTGACAGAGAGCAAGGCACTCAGCATCTCTGTGCTTCAATTTCTGCATCTCCTGCAACTGGAAGGAAGGTGTGTTTTCTTCTCATAAGATCAAGTGCTCAGATCAGTGTCTGACACACCGTTAAGAACTATAAATGTTTGCCGTTGCTCCCCGCCGTCCCCAAAGGGCTTTCTGTGGGTAAATGAAGGGTAAAAACATTCCATCTCTATCCCCCCTCTCAGAAGTTTATAACTCATATTAGAATATTAAAAGTTCTGAGAACTTCTCTAATCAAGAAATCTGTGTAAGTTTATTTAATCCTGTATTCCCCAAAATTATTGAAGCAGCTTTTTGATTTAATGAATACTCATCTCACAAGCTGAAACATTTATTAATTCATCAAAACAAATCAAAAAAGTTACTTTAATCTTTTCTTAACTGATCAAGCCTCACCTATGAGTTGAGAAGCTGTTTGGGCCAAAAAAGAAAACAACAAAACCCACTGCAATAATAAAGTGAGAATAATTATTCACCGGGGAAAAGAAGTGAGAAAGAAGAGTAAGACAAGAGTGAGATGTGGAAAGAACCCATGCATACCACTCATTAGCAGTTTCCAGAAGATACTGTTGAGAAACAGCCATAACCTCTGAATCCACTCTAACGGAACTCCAGGAATCCTGAAACATCTAAATCTTAAGATTTCCAGATATACCATTTCACAAACCATTGTTTTCTGAAATAAATTTATTAATAAATAAAATTAATAATCTTGGAGGGGTGGGTTACTTGGGGAGACTGTTGGAACTCTGTTTTGGCTCTGTTCTTATGAGTAATTATTTGAGTGTCACTTACATGGCAAGGTGGGGTATGGTGTATCATGTAAAAAAACTCTGTAATTTATTCTCTGTATTTCACATACAAGCACGAGTTACATATGTAGTCATTTACGAATTACTTCTGGAGATAAAACTATGCAGCTAGTGATACTTCCTCAGGGGCTAATGCCAGGCTAGCGTGAGAGACTAACACCATTAACACGCCACCTCCGCTTAGTGCTTGCTCAGCCCAAATCCACACAGTGTTCATTTAAAGCCCTGCACTTCTTTTAATGTGGGGACTTTTTTAATCCAAAATTATGAACTTCTCTGGTTTTAAAGATATATTTACTTACAGGATAAACACATTTCTCCAAACTGACATTTCAGGATTATAATACGGGTGTTTTTCTCTCCAAATACAAGAAGTCCTATAAATCTACAGCTGCTGTTTTGATTTAAAAAAAAAACAGAGTATCAAACAATGCGAAGTTAGATTTCAGCAATATTTTAGAAACTGAGTTTGTCTGATATTATCAGAACAGTAAACCTAAGATAGTAACAGAGTTTCTTGGTATATTTTGTAAGTACTTTCTTCCCTAGAAAATCAAGGAAACAGAAGAGGGTTTCTAAGGTCCAGTTGTATGTATACAAGGTATACAGGTCATAATAATTAATTATATTTGAAAATGTGTGCAATTGTTTGCAATCGCTTGCCAGTTTGTACACAAATTGTTATATTTAACCTACTTCATTTAAGCTCATGGTCACATTTGAAAACTCAGTCCACAAAATCTATTCAGTAAAAATCTACACCAAAAGTTTTAATCTATGTCTTATCTATGTGCTCTACAAGCCAATTCAAATGCCCTCCATGGATGACCAAAGCATGCATGCTTCACACTGATGGAGAAAAAATTAAGTGAACATTTTCACATCGCAGTTTATGGGGAGGAGAAAAGAAAGGGCAGTCTAGTCATCTGTCTGCAGACTCCAGGGTGAGGTAAAACCAGCCCTTGCCTACACCGTAACCTCATTCCCAAGCCCCAGAAACATGACATGCTTTTCCAGCCCGAACATTTATCATCTGTTACAAAGAATTCAGTCTTTAAAAATATATAAATACAACGGCAAAGTATTGAATTGACACTTATGATAAAATGCATTTGATTAAGACTTAATAAAGCACTGTGTATAGTACTAGTGAATAATGCACTGCCAGATAAAGTTGGACACAAAGCAAATACAGTGTCAAAGCTAATCTCGCCAGGCATTATTCAGCCATATTACTTTCTTTATTACTAGATTAAAAAATGCATATTGTGTTTCAGCAGCTTTTTCATTATTTCAACACGTAACACAAGCTCTCTTTGGAAAAGACCACCTAATTCCAAAAAGAACTACTGTAGTGGGAAACCACCTACTATAATGAGCCAGGCAATGCATCTCTTAGTTACGTGAATTCCCATTGTTACAGCTCACAATATGTTTTGGGTTAAAGCATTACAGTTTTCAAAAGCTTACCTTTAAAAACGCTCTTTTGTTTCCCTTTCTTTCAAGAAGGACTCAAAAAATCAGTAAATCAATGTCTCTTAAATTATTTTTTTAGAGATTTAGTTACAGGAAAGAAAATAATATTTCCATTTATTAATATCTCAACTTTTCTTCATCTGATTGTATCTTTTATTTATTTTTAATTTTTTTAGTTTGGTTTTTATTTTTTAAAGCTTTCAGATGTTCATTAGGCTATACAAATTACCATCCTAGTTTGGATTCCCCAGAGTAATATTTGGGACAAAGATTCAGGTTTGGGGGGAGGGGACCCAGATGACACTAGAAGGGCAATGGTAAAGTGCACCTGGGAAGGGAAGGTAAACCATGCAGGTCTGTGAGCAAGTTAGTGCAGTAGAAACTTCAGCTTAATGCATTAGGGGTCCTGGAGATGCAATTAAGCTAAGTCTCTGGGATCCATTGTTATTTCCCCCAAAGAGAGAGAGAGTTGGAGCATTTATACTCTGTTGTTTGAAAGGACGCTATAGTTGGGGGGTGGGAGGTGGGGAGAAAGAGTCAGTGCTTGTAAATTCTGTTTCTGCATTGCTATGCTAGACTCCAGTGGTCAGGGAAAGAAAGCTCTTAGGCCGAGAAATGGACACAATGACATGTCAAAGTCAGCCACTTATATGACAATGTTGAGGTCCAAAGGGGTATGAGTGAGGTATAAACAGTATCTCCTACAATCTCGAGCCACACTTCCCTAGGCTTTGCATTTCTGGCTTCCAAGGACACTTTTGTGTCTCCAAAACTAACTTTATTCCACTGCTCAGCCCCTTGCGTGGTCTTCTTCCATGCTCCTTCTAGACTTTCAGAGACTGATCTATTTTTCTAATTTCCCAAGAGCACCACATGGTTCTTCTGAACATGCCCACTTCCCACTAAACTTTGAATAGCTCCTTTAGTGCCACCATGTGTGTAATTCCACCTCGCTTCTTCTTCCTCCAGAGGGACTTCACTCTCACAATTATACTTATACGTAAATGTGCCAATGTCACATTTATGGGGCTCATAAATAGGCCAATTACAAGCAATTAGATTTGAGTGTTCTTTTGTTCTTGCAAGCAGCTCAGGAAGTGGAAAGAAAAAAATAGAGCTCTAGGCAAACAATATTTCAGTGTATTGGGCTGGTCCCTTGAATATCCAATAAATAATCATCATCTCTGGGAAAGATAAACTGTATCAAACAACAGTATCATGAACACAAGTGGTAGTTTGTATTCAGTGCTTAGTGACGGAAGCTAATTAGCATTCTCAACACTAAATCTATCACCATCACCATTGAAAAATTCATTCCTGCCTTCATACATATCTGTGCACATGGGCAATTTGCCTATCTAAAGGGATATGATATGCATATGCATATACTATTGTATCAAGTCAACATACATCTTACAGAATTTATATATAAATGCCATCTTCTAGTTTTCTCCACCAGTTCAACAGACTGAATCTTGGCAATTTATTCTCTCTTAAAAATCTCAGCACACACTGTCTAAACTATACCTTCAGTGCCTCTATCACACATGGCTTGTGCTGCTATTTTGAATGGCTACATAATTTTTCAACTATTTGGGGCTCATAATTGCAAGAAAGCTCCTATATCCCTGAAGGCAGAAAACTTCCCACAACCCAGATACATCTTGCCTCTCATAATGTCTGTGAAAGTTAACCACTAAGGGTTCCTTGTCTGAGCTTTTGAAGCCTTTCTAGGCCTAGCAATGCCCTTGAAAAAAATTAGAAATTGTTACTAGCCAACTGTGCAGTAAAAGAAGTTAGTGAGCATCTGAGAAGGGAGGCCCTTCAACATGGCAGGTGTCAAGGGCAGAGAGGGTGGGGAGGTAACAGTTGGCACCAAGGCCCCAGATGATGTAGAGGGGAGGGAGGCAAAAAGACACCTTTTTGCTTTGGGCCACAGACATATGATATTTTAGTCTATATGTGAGAGATTATAGTTTATTCCAAAAATTAGAATCAGATAAAAGACTTATGCTAATTTTATGGTAATAGCTACATAGAAGCCATATCTCAGCGTCTGGTAGATTTCATTTCTACAACTTGGTACAATCAGTGCTGTTAAATTTTCTTAATTACGCTTGGCAAGACAATCATCAATTGCTCATTTTCCATTTTAAAACCTTTCCTCTGTCTAAGTGGGGAAAAAGGCACCCTTTCACCCATCCCTTTAGCTAAAAACCTCTAAATGATTCTTAATTACAGTTAAGGTTTAAAGGAGCAATAAGAGAGAATACGGCTGAATTTCACAAGAATCTGTGGATTGCGTCTTCTATGTCCTAGTTGGGACCACTACAAGTCAGTACTTTCATAGAACAGCAGATTTCTGCAAGGCATTGGACCTTAAGCTAATACATGATTATCCTCCTCAACCAAATTAGAAACATTATGATTGTTAATGTATGTGCCAATAACTGTGCCTATCAATAGGCACAAAGGGACAAAACAAAACAAAACAATGGTCCTACTATACTGCATGGGTATAAACAGTTAAAGCTATCTATTTTCAACTCACATGAGTAATACATGAATTAGTATTGACTGTAAAAATATCCATATGAATAAAGACAGAAATATGTACAAGACGAAGCTAGAGCTCTCCTTACCTTCCTTCCCTAACACCTCTAGGAGGTTCCAAAATTAGCAATTTGGCACAAGTCCTTCCAGATCTGTGCTATTGCATATAAATTCAGGATTGTACACAATCTGATTTCTGTCTTTACTACGTTTTTAAGTTGCAAAGCTATTATATGCTTATTCTGTCATGTGAAACAATTCAAAGATGTTTAGTGGAAATCTAATCATCCCCCATCAGCCCCCTTCCAGGGCCAGGCCTGGCATAAGTGATGCTGTCTTGTATCTTCTCATAATTTGCCTCCTCATTCACAGATGCATAGATACATATACACACACATCTAGGGTTTATTTATTTTTTCCAATATGAATTAACACCATCTCATTTCTCAATAACTTAGCCTGCCTTTATGTGACTATTCTTCCAATTCAGCAGATACTAATTTAAAACACTGCTTTAAAAAGCTTTATCATAGTCCATAGGACAGATGTGCCATAACTGAATCAGTTAATCTATTACTGAAGATTATTTCCAGATCATTATAGATGATAACAAAAGAGGACCTTTGTACATTTATCCTATGTATTGTAGCCTGACTTTGTGGGATAAATTGTCCAGAATGTGAGTGCTGTGTTAATGACTACCTGCACAGCCCAATTTTACTCATATTATTTTATTACTTTGTAAATTTTTGAAACAATCCATTATTCCCTCCAAAAATGTATGGCAATGTCCCTTTCTCTACCTCTATATTTTACCCATCATGGGATGAAATTAATATTTTTGCTTTTACCCAATTTATGGACTAAAAATATAATTTCATTAATGCCTTTGTTTGCATTTGCCTAACTACTAGACAAGTTGAGCATATTTTTCTATTTTTGGGGGCCATTTTTTGATTTATCATTCTGTGTATTAACTAGACAAAATCCTTTGCTCATTTTTTCTGCTGATTTTTTAAATATAAATTTGAAGAACTTTTTCTGAACTAAGTCTTCATCAAATACGTAACAATTTTTTCCCACCTAATTATTTGTCTTTTAATTTTGCTCATGTTATACTTTGCTATAAGAAATTTTAATTTTTAAATAGTTAAATATGGTTTATACTTTTCTTTACAGACTTTCCTAAGGAGTCCTCCTCTGTCCCCAAAGTTACATAAATATTCAAATTTTTGCATTTATATCTTACATTTAGATATTTAATCCATTTATATTTAGACAGTTGATCCATCTGTGATATGAAGCAGGACATAGCTTTGCTATCTTTCAAATGAGCTGCTGATTTTGTCTGTGATATTTATGAAATAAAATGTTCTTATTTGAGTTAACTGAAGAGCCTTTCATTACATATTATAGTCACATGTAAACCTGGATTTATTTCTGAATTCTCTGCTGTTCCACTAATTTGTGTACAGCTATGCTGATACCATGGTCTTTAGATTAGAGTAGCTTTGAAAAAAGTTTTAACATTGCTAAGTCAATCTGCTTGCTCTCCTCAGCCATTTTTTTGGTCAATATTTTCTTGCTTATGGGAGGCATATAAACTTGTCAACTTTAATTCTGTTAATTGCATAGAGGCCCAATAGATATACATTCTCAATATAGAAATGCTTGCCTACATTTCACTGAGAGATAGATGATAGAAAGATAGATTGTAGATAGATATTTCCTACAATTACACTTCCGAAGATTAAAAACTCCTTCAGAGATCTCTTCTACATTATTGATACCAACCGACAAGTCAGGACTCCAGGAGAAAGACATCTCCAGGAGAGAAAGGGAAGTCCCATCACTGCTAGATTTAAAGGGCTGGATATGTGCTGTGTGTCATCAAAAATATGATCTCCATTAATCCTCTCAGTAGTCTGTGAAGCAGGTTGAGAATGTTAAACAATATTATGGATGAGGAAATTGAGGCTTGTCAGAAGTGTTAAGTAACTTGCCCAAAGTTATACGTGCATGTGCGGTCAGAAGTAAAACCTTCGTGTGAATTTCACAATATTCTAATCCATTGGAAACTGGTGATCCATGTAGACCCAAAGAACCAACTAACAGATACTGCGTTCCCAACAGCAAACCGACATGCCATGATTTTGGTGCCCATATCCACAGGATGGATAGGAGGTTGTCGGAGGAAAGACATGTTAAGGGTCATTGATTCATTCATTTATCTCAGTTTTATTAAAGGCAAGCACGTGTAAACCCACTAGTGATACCTCACTACTGTGATGGTCCCTTTAATGGCACTTAACTTTCTAAAGACACATCAGTTCTCCAGTTTATATACCCACATCCTGTTCACCTTGTCGCACCCTTTATGACACTCACAATTTGTCTGTTCACTTTCTATGAGTTTTTGATTAATGTCTGTCTCCCCAAATGTGCATTCCCTTAAGTCAGAGCCCAAGTCTGTTGGGCCCAATAGTGTAGCCCAAGCATCTTGCACAGTGCCTGGTACATAGTGAGCACTCTATAGGTATCTGTTGTATGAATAAATAAAAGATTAACTAATTGCAATGTCCTATTTTCAGCAGTACTAAAATCTGCTGCCAAAAAAAAAAAGGTAAAAAAAGTAAGGAAATTCCCAGAATGTGGTTTTGAGTAGCATTGACTTATTCAAATAAAAATAATTTAAATAATTTGAGCTGCATCATAGTTGACACCACCCAAGTTTACATTATGTAGTTATTTGGTTATTTATCTGCATTTACTAATATCTGCATGTTCTCTTATTTAATGATTTCTTTCCCTACATTGTAACCTCCCTAGTTTAGAAATCCAATGAACTAGTTTGTCTTTTATAACTCTTGCATCTAAATTATGCCTGTACATTTTTATTAGAATGAATTAGTTTCTAGTTGAGGTGAAAAATATTTCAGAGACACGTACAAAAGTGGAAAATGGATGGTTTCCATCTTTCAGAGTAGTTATCATTTGTTGTGGTAACAAACAGTTTCTAAATTTCAATGGTTTGCAAAAAACACAAAAATGAAAGCACAAACCCCCCCCCCCCACAGAAACACGTCTCATGATCTAGTTACATGTTGTGAGTCTACTGTGAATCTGTTCTATGTATTTTCCAGAACCCAGGCCTAAAGAGAAGCCATCAGAATGGACACGATGATCTCATGGCCAACAGGAAGAATAAGGGGGAAGTGGAAAACTTGTGATGCTTCATCAAACTTCTACTTGGTTGCAATGGTAATTACAGTTGTTCATATTCCATTAATCAAGTCATGTGGCTAAGGCCATTTGTAGGGTGTTTATATGGTAGCACAACAAATCATGTGGCAATGGCTGGGGAAGTATAATCTTTTCATAGGGAAGGGAGAGATAAATGATTAGAAGTACTAGAACAATCTTCCCTGGGTGTATGAGCTATTTTGCAGTATTTCAGCCTTCTTCCTCAATCTTCACATTTATTTAAAAGTACCTCAGAAATTCTTTCTCCTAACTGAGAAATAAATTATTTCTCTCCAAACTTGAGAAATAATTAAAACATTCTCATTTATCATTATCATACTCCAAACATTCTCATTTTAATCTATATTTAAAATGAATACAAATTTCTAAGATTTTTTAATGTATATGCAAATCTTCCAGTTGCTAGTGGGAATTCTAAAAGAGAGGGGAAATGGAGAAATGTTATCCCTTTAAAAAAAGACACATAAGGTAGTCCCCAAACCCAATCAAACCACTTTTGGGAATGATAAGCAAAGGACTAATTCACTGATTTGAACTTACTTGCCTTTGCTTTCACAATCCCATTTCAGGTTGAGATTCAGAGGGAGAAAGTCAGAAAGAAGAAAGAAAATACATGTTATTTCATTAATCTGTGGTTTATGCTTGAACAATCAAAGGATGAATATGGCATAAATTTAGTCGTTTCTGCTGCTCTCCCTCCTATAAATATAAAGTGGTGCTTTTTCTGTAGCTACTCATGATGTACGATTTCCCTTCACAGGAAATCCAGAAAAACTATTGCCCTTATTAAAGATGGCATTTTATTCTGCTATATGCTGTTGCTCTAATACCAAACATCTATGTTTTATATGCCAGCTTAGAATTTTCTAAGAACATTAAATGAAGAATACCTCCTTGCTGACATACAGGGTTAAAAAACTGATTATAATTTCTATTAAAAGACCAAGGGAAAGAAAGAAGCCAAGAGTACAAAGTGCCCATTGAGAAGATGTATACTTGCTAGAGCCAAGTTGTGGCAAATAGGTAACCTTCTAAGGGAAAAACATGATTTACTTTTGGGCTGAATTAAATTTGCTGAAAATTAATGGCAATTTTGAGTAGTCCTTGAGTTAAACAAGAAAATATAGAGTGGTTGCTTTTACTTAAAGAAGAAAATATGGTGTGTGTCAACTTGGCTAAACTAGACCTACATTTCACAGAAGCACCTTCCTTGTACGATACTGGGTGAGCTAGCCAGCCCAGAGGCCAATCCATGAGGCTTGGAGGGTAGATGAGTAGTGGCCATTATTCTCAGAAAGTCATCATAGTTAGGAGGAGTGAGAGACAAACACAGAAGTGTCAGCAAGTTCCAGCTTACCCTCACTCTCCCAACTACTGTGTTTACAGCTCACTTTCCCTGCCCAAGCCATTGGTGACTTCTGGCCCAACCATCAACATGGAGGCAATAGCCCCCATAAACACGAGCTGCCCTTTGCAGTCCTACTGTGGCAGATGGACATGCTTAGTTTCCTGTGGGCCCTTGAAAGCTCTGCTATGTCCACCTACAACACTGCTTCAAGAGGGCTGGCTAGTTGACTCTTTTTGGATCCTCCAACTCTCTTTCTTAGACCTAAAGTCTTTTCCAGCTTTTCCCACAATTTTGTAAGGCCTTAGACTTATAATCAATTTCTTATTCCATAATACTCATAGTGGTTTTGCTTCCCCGAATTAACTCTAACTCCTATCTGGGGTTTTTAAAGTTGGAAGAGATCTTGGTGGTCTAGAAGAGCCTCTAGCAAAGGTAAAGATGGTCCAGTATCAGAGGAACCCAGTGCAGAGATGAGAGCTTTGAACCAGTGGTTGATGACAATATGACTACAAAAATTGGAGCCGTTCTTTCATTGCTTTCTCTCTATGTTTCAGAGTCGTCTTGATTTAAATCTGCTTCCTCAAAATAACCCTCCCAGACTTCAGACAATACTACAAAGCTACAGTAATCAAAACAGCATAGTACTGGCTCAAAAACATATATGGATCGATGGAACAGAATAAAGATCCCACAAATAAATCCACACACCTATGGTCAATTAATCTTTGACAAAGGATACAAGAATGCAATGGAGAAAAGACAGTCTCTTCAGCAAGTAGTATTGAGAAAACTAGACAGCCACATGTAAATCAATGAAGTTAGAATACTCTCTCACACTATATACAAAAATAAACTCAAAATAGTTTAAATATTAAATGTAAGACACAAAACCATAAAAATCCTAGAAAATAACATAGGCAAAACATTCCCTGACATAAATCATAGCAATATTTTCTTAGATCAGTCTCCCAAGGTAAAGGAAATAAAGACAAAAATAAACAAATGAGATTTAATTAAACTTAAAAAGCTTTTGCACAGCAGAGGAAACCATAAACAAAATGAAAAGACAACCTATGGACTGGGAAAAAATATTTGCAAATGATACTACTGACCAGGGCTTAATTTCCAAAATGTGCAAATAGTTCATACAACACAATATCAAAAAAAAATCAAAAAGTAAACAGAAGACCTGAATAGACATTTCTCCAAAGAAGACATACAGATAGCTAACGGCACATGAAAAGATGCTTAACATCACTAATTATTAGATAAATGCTAATCAAAACTACAATGCGGTATCACCTCACACCAGTCAGAATGGCCATCATCAAAAAGTCCACAAATGATAAACGCCAGAGAGGGTATGGAGAAAAAGAAATCCTCCTACACTGTTGGTGGGAATGTAAATTGGTGCAGCCACTAAGGAAAACAGCATGGAGATTCCTCAAAAAAACTAAAAATAGACTTACAATATGATCCAGCAATCCCACTCCAGGGCATGGAGATAAAACTCCAAATTGAAAAGATGCATGCACCCCAATGCTCACAGCAACACTATTTAACAATAGCCAAGACATGCAGGCAACATAAGTGTCCATCAAGAGATGAATGGATAAAGATGTGCTATGAGTGTGTGTGTGTGTGTGTGTGTGTGTGTGTGTATAAAATGAAATATTGTTCAGCCATTAAAAATAAAGAATGAAATAATGCCATCTTTAGCAAGAGGGCTGGACCTAGAGATTATATTAAGTGAAGGAACTCAGAGAAAGAAGAACATTAATATGATACCACTTATACGTGGAATCTAAAATATAATACAAGTTAATTTATTTACAAAATAGACACTCACAGACATAGTAAACAAACTTATGGTTATCAAAGGGGAAAGAGTAGGGGAGGGATAAGTTAGGAACTTGGGATTAACAAACTACTATCTATAAAGTAGACAAACAACAAGACTACTGTACAGGGAACTATATTTTATATATTTTAATAAGAAGTGATGGAAAATATGTATATACAACTGAATCATATATATATACTGAACCACTTTGCTGTATACCTGAAATTAGCACAGTGTTATAAATTAACTATACTTCAATAAAAATAAAATAAAATCTGCTTCCTCTACTGATCTTTCATTAGAGTTTTAACAGTCAAATGAGCTTATCATTAAAAACAATGTAAACAGAGCTTCCATGTGGAGAAAGTGCTCTAAAGGAGCAAGAGACCACCCCCACCCTGACTCCTCATCCAACAGGGTTTCTGCCTGGTTCACAGTCTCTGCAACAGCATCTCTATCAGATGGCCAAGGGGATTTCTGCTTCTGAGGTCTTGAAAGACAAGGATTTGACTAACTCCTGAGAGCAGTTCACGCCATGGTTGGACTGGGTGCCTTTGAGAAAGCTAGTTGTGGAACTGAGCCAAACTCATACAGCTTCCTTGTAACTTTTGTGCACTGGTTTTCATTTATCTGCCTCTGAGCAAGCATACTTGTCTTCTGTCCTCTTTTATACAACACATCTCCAAATTGCACAAGGTAGCTACCATTTTTTTTCCTTATCTTTCCTTCCTTATTTGGGAGGGTAAAAATACCCAGCTCTTCCAGTATTAATCTCTTTTTCTTCTGTAAATCTCTATGTGTTTGTGTGTATGTGTCTGTAGGGAGGAGAGAGAGAGAGAGAAACTTTTTTTTTTTTAGAAATCTATTTATGTTAACATTTTGGTTTATTTTTCCAGTTTTGTTTTCTATACATAGGTTTACAAAAATATTTTTTAAAACATTATAGAGATACAATTCTGTATGCTTTATTTGTAATTAATTGCTAACATATAACTTGTGAATGAATATTTAAATTGTTGAATAATATTATATTGGTTAGATACTATCAATTTAAACACATTTTTGAACATTACAGTTGTTTCTAAAATTTTTAACTGAGTTATAGTCAGTTTACAATGTTGTGTCATTTCCAGTGTACAGCACAATTTTTCAGTTATACGTGAACATATATATATTCATTGTCACATTCTTTTTCGCTGTGAGCTACCACCAAATCTTGTATATATTTCCCTGTGCTATACAGTATAACCTTGTTGATCTATTCTACATATGCCTGTCGGTATCTACAAATTTCAAACTCCCAGTCTGTCCCTTCCCACTTTTTTTTTTTTTTAAATAACACTAGGCCTCATGGAAGATTTCAACAAGAACCAAGTCTGTTGTAGACCAAACTTGTTATTGAACAAATGCCCCAAGGCCTAGTCCTTAACCTCTTCCGTGTTTGGTAGAGCACAGTTACTATTCTCTTAGAGGAATTCACTCTCTATGACCACAGTTTGTGATCTTTGTCAGGAATTCACAAGAAAGTCTGTTGGTTGAACTGGAGGCCATTTTGAAAAAGGAGACAGTTTTTAACGGATGGAATTTTTTTGACAAATGAGAAATCATTCACAGACCACTGAGGGGTTTCTGTGAGCTAGATTTCACTCCAGAGAATGTAAATAATATGAGATCTCAGGGTGAGCAAAGCTTCCGACAATGCCACAATTGGATGCAGCATCAGAAATAACATGATTTTGCATCTATAGTTTTAGGACTACAAAAGCTTATTTGTCACCCTTTGGCATTCAGATTCTACTAGTCACCTGAAAAAATATCAGTTCTATTGTAGAAAAATGTGCTCTACCAACAATTCTCAATGGGAGAAAATGAGCAGAAAATAAACATCAGAATTGTGAATAAAGTATTCTTATTCAAAGTCAAAAATGCTAGCAAAAGTTTAAGTCTTTGCTAATTTGTAAAGAGTGAATCACAAGATTACTGAAGTCCAATTCTCAACTAATTTCTCAAATTAAAATATTTAGTAAGGAAGTAACAGCTTCATTGTTGCAGATACGTTGCTATGATTTCAAAATCAGTTCTATCTTCAGCTTGGCTCTTAAAAACACCTACTGTTTGACCAAGATAAAGAAATCTTTCACTGACTCAAGGATTTATCCATGACTTCAAGAATGGGAAGCTAAGAAGTTACTTGAGTCAGAAGAATAACTGATGCCTGCTCTCAGCTCTGTCATTCCTGCTGGCCCATGGCTCTTCCGTCACCACAGCAGAGCCTCCAGCTGCCGCCCATGAGCCTCGTAAAACATAAATCTGACCGTCTAAAAGTTTCTTTTTTGTTTCGTTTCGTTTTGTTTCCTTTTAATGATCATCAGTGGCATCCCTTTGTTGAAGGGAGATACAGACACAGTTTGGTCATAAATCAGTCCTCCCTGCTCTTCTCTGTAAATTCTGATATCCTGAAAGGCCATGGCTGGCCAGATAAATTAGGAAAGCCTTGCAAACAGATAACCTCCCACTCTGGCTGGGTGGTCCCTAATTCTCACAATGAGGAAGGGGAGCTAGAATGAGGCACAGTTCCCAAAGGACCTTACTCTGTCATTGCCAAGGAGACTGGATGTACAAATGGTACCCACAGCCTGGCTTCCACCCAGTACGTCTGTGAGGTGGTGCAGCAGCACCGCTGCTCAGAGGGCATTGCCCCAGATGCGACCTTTCTAGACATATTTTCTGGACTGTGTCCCACTCCAGCACAACTGGCTTCAGGAAATGATAATTATGTATGTTTGAAGCCATGGATTAAAAAAAAAAAAAAAGCACAGATCCCATCCAAGACACAGATGGTCTGAGGTATCAGGAATTACATTCTAGTAAACCAAGTGTGACTTCTCGGCTGAAAGCTACAATTCACAGGAAGACTAAACCACAGAGTTTGGGATACGCCATTTTTGAAAAAGAAAGAATAAATCAACTGTTTGGTCTTCCTACCGAAGTTTCTACCCACCTTTCTTGTGGTTATAGCATCCCCTCCACATCCCATTCACGTGACTTAGGACTTAAGCCCTCCCCGTGCCCAGCTTCAGAAATGGGCACATGGCCCAAAATGGCAGCCCACTTTGTTCAGGGGTTGGTCCAGGAATAGTCATGTGACTCAGGGCAATAAAACTCAGCTGAGATTTTTATTGGAACTAATAGGAAAAAGAAATTTAGGTCATGGCTGCAGTGATAAAATGTTAGTCTAGGGCAGAAGTCAGCAATTTTTTCCAATAAATGACCAGTCAGCAAGTATTTTCAGCTTTGTGGTCCATAAGAATCTTTGTCAGAGCTCCTCACCTCAGCCACTGTAATGAGAAACTAGCCATAGAGACAAATTGTGAATGAGTGAGCATGGCTATGTTCCAATAAAACTTTATGGACACTGAAATTAAATTTCATATAATTGCCACGTGTCACAAAATTTTATTTTTTTAAATGTTTTTAACTATTGAAAAATGTAAAGAGTATTCAGTGAAGAGCTGGATTTGGCCAGTGAGCCATAGTTTGTCAGCTTCTGTTCTAAGTATTTGGAGAAACAGCGGCAAATAAGAAAAAATTCTTTTTGTCAGGAAGCTTACATACTAGTGGAAAAGACAGACAATAAACAGCTAAAGGGAGATAAATTTGAAGGTAAACTCAGCAAGATTTGCTGATAAAGTAGATGTGGAGAACAAGAAATCGAAGGAGGAAGGAAGAGAGAGAACAGAGTTCAAGGATGAATCCAAGGATTTTTGCCCTGAGCAACCACGTGCATGGGAGCACCTTTCTTTAAGATGAGAATGTGGGGAAGTGGCTAGTGAAGTGGCTAGTGAAGTAAGAAAAAATAACAGTGAAAGGTGCCCAAAGCCAAAGAACAAGTCATTTCAGCAAGGATGACCACTATGTCAAATGCTGCTACAACGTGCACTAAGAGAAGGTCAGAGAGGTGACCATTAGATTTCACAGGACGGAACTCATCAGTGAACTTAAACGTGTTTTGCAGTGGACTAGTGAGTTAAAAAAGATGGTTGTGAGGAAAAGAGAGATCATAAAGACAGGTCTTTGCAGGGAACTGCTGAGGGTAAGTAAATTGGGGCTGAGCTTAATGCGTGAAAAAGGTGAAAAGTGGTTGTCTTGGTGACAGGGGGGTGCCTGTACTGGAGAAACACGGAGAGACTCTCCAGCAGGCTGAGGACCCACTTGAGACCAGACAGAGTGGTTGTGTGCTTTTCCCCAGCCATGTTCAGCTGCTTGGGGACAGGTGGAGTGTAGACAGGGAGCAGGACTTAACCAGTGGTGGGGCTTTTTTTCCCCCTAGGTGATTTTGACTGAGGAAGGCAAGGGAGTTGAGGGTGTGGACTCTGGAGAGCCCATCACGATAGCTTGTGAGCTCCATGCTGGGGAAGTGAGGCGTGAAGAGGGGAATGGATGGTGGAAGTGCTTGGCTCCGGTGTAGAGACCCGTGGGGGCTCATGGCTCACTGGATTCAAGGAATGAATCGCAAAGACAAGGAGTGGGAGTTACAGTCGGGTGCTTGGTGCTGAAATCGTGAAGCCTGCGCAGTTGTTGCGGTGGAAAGATCGAGACGGGTACGAGCGTGCCATGAGTGACCAGGACAGGGAGAGCAGGAGCCAGTCGAAGGAGAAACGGTCGAGGAGCTCAGGGCTCAGGTGATGGAGGGGCCAGCCAACAGCCTGCAATTCTCGGTGAAGCTACGAACAACTGAGACAGTCGTCGTGAGTGGGGTGTGAGGCATGGGAACAGCACACTTGCTCAAATTTCTTACAGCTGGGGGGGAGTAACCAGGAGGAAAATAGATTAACTCAGACAGTAGAATCTGAGGACACAGAAACATGAGTTTCGAAAGAGCTGCCTTTTTTGTTTCAGAAAAGGAGGAACAATAGTCTGAAAGAGGGTTTGGGGAGCCAGGAGGTCACCTTCCTTTCCTCCAAGACCTGTGGTACATGGTACATGGGGCAGAAAACAGATCCAGCAGAGAAGGCTGCAAGGTGAGCAGATCCTTGGTGACAGTCAGGCCTCAATCAGCCAGAAAGGGAAGTGGGTCAGGGGAATTACTAACTTGTGACCCAAGAATTGGTCCCAACAGGTCCTGGTAATGTCGGTTAAGGGAAAACACGTATAGCCTGGAAGGCACTGATATTTTTAAAAAGTAGACTTTTAAAAATATTATCTCTCAAATATCATTTGACCAATTAAAAATTCTGTAGACAAAACAATAAAATAGGACCTTATACCATACTGCTACCACTTCTGTTATCTTGAGCAATCTCTCTACATCTGAGTTTCTGTGTATGCTCAGTGTTGAAATAACACTCCCTACCCTTTCATCCCCGACTCTGCATGGACCCTGGGAGGAAAACTAGGGGTGCCCCTTGGATACTTAGAAGAAAGGGTCCCTTGGGAAGCCAAGTGAAGATGTGCAGAGTCCCAAAGAGCAGAAACTCAGAACACAAGCCAGAACACCTATTTTTCCAGGAGTCTTCAGTTGCTTTAACCTTTTTCCAGCTGGCAGACTCCAAGTCCCCTGACTCTTTTCTGCTCCAGCTCTTGGATTGATCCTCTTCTTACGATTCCCTGGGACCTGATAAACTCCCCACGTTCACCTTTTAATGCAGAGTGCTGGAATGTTCCGTAATTAGTTTTCTCACATTAAACCAAAGCATATAAACACTCAGCGAAAGCTGGAGAGGAAAAGCTGGGGTAGCCAGCTTTCTAAGGGCCCTTTTCCCTCACTGAGGCCTCTGAGTTTTCTGAGGACTCCCCTTCCCCCCCCAAAGTCTCAGCAACGTCTTCAGAGGCCACATCAGCGTTTTCCAAATGCAGTAACAAGAACCACTCCCTGCTGCGGTTTCTCTTGTGTGCTTATCTAAAATTCAGTGATAAAAGGAATAATTAAGAGAAAGACTAGTCAGCCACACTGGTGAAAAATGACATCTATATATCTGAAACTTAATGTAGGCAAGACCCGTAAAAATGTAATGTGAACCTCCAATCTCTCTCAGCACGATGGTGTGAGGATTCACCAAATCAAACCAGGAAGAGTGTTTCAACCATTCCAGATGAAGAGATCAGCCATTCTTGGAGTAAAACATATTTTTCTTCTATTCATCTACTTAAAAAATATGAATGGCCTATACCAACCTTCAGAAAAATGATTTACCACACCACTAATACTAATCCTTTACATTTATATAGTGCTTTACACTTTCTAGAAGCTTTCACATATATTATCTCCTACAGTATTAGATCCTGGGACAAAAATTATGGTCCTGGAAATGAAACAACTTTTTCCCCAACTCCCACGCTCTTGGATGTGTTTTTTTTCTTTTTTTTTTCCCCTCTTAATGTCTTGAACTTGAATCAGAAGACCTTTTACCTGTGGACATTAAGCTTACCCTATTAACTTATAAAGAAAATTCATAACTGTTGTTTACTTAACAAGACAATAATGTGGACGAGTGTGGAATAAAGGTGAACTAAAAATGAAAAAGGAGTTAAGGAATGCGATTTGTCCTTTGTTAACCTTTTCAACTGTACAGAATTTAAAACAATTCAAGGTCTGTTTTGTGTAAATTTCTTACTACCTTTAATAACTTAATAGCGTAATTGTGTGCACAATTGCTCTCTGTTCTGGCAAACTGCCACAAGACTGAAATCTTTGTCTCTTCTAAAACACGGTAAACATAGTTAAAATGCCACAACCTATAAAGCACTTTTATGAAGTAATTTGCAAATTTTATGGACTTAATAAGGCCACAGCAAATTTTATCCTGAGCTACCAGATATTGCATTTCCATTTTATTTCATTCATTCATTCATCTGCTCTTTCATTAATTCGTTCATTGCTTTTCCTGTGTGGAGTTTATGTTTGAAAGTTCATGTGCTTAAATCTTAAAGCCTGTGTAGATATTAGACCAAGAAATAAAAAAGGAGTAGATTTAGAAAGTAAATAAACATAAACGTAATAATTAAATGTCCCACTTCTCCTTTTTTAATGTAAAAATGCTAAAGAAGAAAGAAGGAATGCAGCTAGAGGATGACGAAAGGTCCTCCGTGATGGGAAACATATTTGCAGCTTTAGCTCTTGTAGCTGAAAAGGGAGGTCACAGGTCACTACAGCCAAAGTTAGTTGCTAAATAATAGTTATAATAATGATAGTACTACTTAGAACCCATGGAATAACCACGTGAGTAGCATCTGCCCACTGGGACAAGCTTACTATGACAATATGTATGAAGCATTAAAAATATTCATATAATCTGACATAATGATACTTACAAAAAATCTTTTCTAAAGAAATAATCAGAGATTCGGTGGGGAAGGGATAGATAGCTCAGTGGTAGACTGTGTGCTTAGCATGCATGAGGTCCTGGGTTCAATCCCAGTACCTCCATTAAAAATAAAAACAATAATAAATAAATAAACCTAATTACCTCTCCCCACACAAAAAAAGAAATAATTGTTACAGTGTTAGAACAAAGCATAAATGGATTTAATTTAAACATTTTATAGTATAGGAATATTTACATAAGTTTGTACTTTCATGTAATCCAATCTTACGTAGCCATTCAAACAAAATTTATGAAGAAATCTTACTGGCATTGGGAAATGTTAATGAAATAATGTTAAGAAAGTCAAATGGCACACAAAACTGTACAGTTAGGACCATAACATATGTATGTGTGCACACACACACAAGGAGTAATGTTTGAAGGGAATGTCCGAATATTAGTGTTATTATTTCTAAGTGATAAGACTGTAAATGTTTATGATATTCTGTAGCCATTTTTTATAGTTTTCATATCAAACATCTATTGCTTTCATAATCATGCAAAAAATTATCTCATAAAGATAATTCTCTTTCATGAACCCATATTCTGCCCACAGAATTTTCCTAAAATTACCTGATGGTCACAGCTCTATGCTTTTAACAATAAATGCCTTCCCCATCCTTTATCTTTCAGCAGGATTTCTTTGTCTCTTCACGACTCTGTGACGGACACTGTGTTGCTCTCCGTGGAACTAGCCCACCTCTCATGAAAGCCACTCCTGGGCCTTTATCCACTCACCCTCCTGATAGAGTTACGTTCAAAACTGAGCAGACCACAGTCAATTTAGGACAGACAGATGTAAGAAGTAGTTAGTGCAGAGTAACTGGGAAGGTAAAGGTGGTCATCGTTCACTATGAATAGTGACAAGCCTGTGGGCCGCCACCTAGTGAGTGGAGAGGAAGCTCAGAACCTGAGCTTCTCAGAGAATTTTTGAGAAACTAAATTAATCAGCCCTGAAGTCTGTCCTACCTCTGGTTTTTCTGTCCTGTACAATAACATGCCTTAAATTTAAGCCAATTTGAGTTGGTAATTCTGTTATTTTCTTTTTTTTAACTTGTTTTTTATTGAGTTATAGTCATTTAACAATATTGTGTCAAATTCCAGTGCAGAGCACAATTTTTCAGTTATACATGAACATACATATATTCATTGTCACTTTTTTTTTTTTGCTGTGAGCTACCAAAAGATCTTGTATATACTTCCCTGTGCTATATAGTATAAACTTGTTTATCTGTTCTGCATATGCCTGTCAGTATCTACAAATTTTGAAATCCCATTCTGTCCCTTCCCACCCCTGCCCCCTCAGCAACCACAAGTTTGTATTCTATGTCTATGAATCTATTTTTGTTTTGTATTTTTTTTTTTAGATTCCTCGTATGAGCAATCTTTCTCTTTCTGGCTTACTTCATTTGGAATGACATTCTCCAGGGACATCCATGCTACTGCAAATGGTGTTATGCTGTCATTTTATGGCTGTATAGTATTCCATTGTATAAATATACCACATCTTCTTTATCCAATCATCTGTTGATGGACGTTTAGGCTCTTTCCATGTCTTGGCTATTGTAAATAGTGCTATGAACAGTGGGGTGCAGGTGTCTTTTTGAAGTAGGGTTCCTTCTGGATATATGTCCAGGAGCGGGATTCCTTGGTCCTATGGTAAGTCTATTCCTAGTTTTTTGATTTCTGATGGATGCACAATGTAATTCATTCTAACATCAAGTGCCTTCATTCTTCTAAGCAAATGAAAGAGAAAGCTAATGAAGGACTAGTATTGACAGAACTTAACCTTCATGCTGTATCTTTCCTTACACCTGCATGGAAATTACATGCCCATCAGAGTAGTTTTCTATCCTCTCCCTTTAAATTTTACTAAATTTTAAAAATCCTTTTACTATGAAAATTTTCAAACACACACAAAAGTTGAAAGAATTTTACAATGAAACCACTTAGTGTGTACAATTCGCACTTTACTATACTTGCCTTATCACTCCCTGTCCATCCTCTATCTACCCATCAGTTGACTTTATCTTTTCCATATTTTTAAGAAAGCCTTCCACTTCCTCTCCACCATCAAGTATCAACTCAGCTTCCACTGACTTATTAAATATTCTTTTGAGATTTAACTTGCCATGTATTCACATCTCTTTTCTTATGACAGATGACAAAATCCTTAAAGATGTGTGTGTTTGTGCTCTTTGTGGTGTCTAACAGTCCACATGAATGCCTGACGTCAATAAACAAGTAAAACTGAAATGAACTTCAGTCTCTAGAATATACTTGATTTTGGTGATTCACTGTATTTTCATGGAAAAAGAAAGACACAAATGATATTTCAATGGACTACAAAGTCTGGACATACCATTGTTTACAATTTTCCTGGTAATACTTTCTGCATCAAACTCTAAAAGCACATCTTTTCTTTTTTTCTATGAAATTGAACTGGGCAGGAAAAACAATTTTATATAACAAGTGTCTCTTTATCAAGGATGTAAACATTAACTCTTGGAAAAAAGAAGCTACTTCTTTTTTTGAAGTCTACTTTCATGAATCAAGTTACTGTTTAAAGAAGTATTTCCCTTAAAAACATCTCTGTGTGAAGAGCTCATGCTATGACCCTCATTTCAGTCCAGCTGAATGAACAGAACAATGCAAGAGCATAAGGAACTTCAGCATAAGATCGAGTGTTGCTATTGAGTAAACACAAAGGAAACTGCTTCTTTCTTCTTTTCTTCCACCATCTTGAAGGACTTCTCCAAAACATCTTCTCAAGGTTCCAGTGACACCTGCATGTGTGTGTGTGTGTGTGTGTGTATGTTGGAGGATTAAAAATCTGAAATAATTGTGCAAGTCTTTGGGTTTATAGCAAATTAACACAGTTTCTTATTTTAAAAGTTACCTTAATTTATATGTAGCAGGTCATAAAGTTATAGGAGTGTATGTTTGTAGTAGTGGGAATGGTTGAGGTATAGTAAAGTCTTTATATTTTTTAACTAATAACTTTGGTAGTAGTTGGAGACATTTATAGTCTTGTAAAAGTCCTTAAATATGGCTTTATCTTTATTATCACGTCTCCTTCATGAAGTTTATTGCTTCATTTATTCTTTTACAGAAGTGGAAGGGGGAGAATTCAAACTTAAAACATAAATGCTTGATTTTGAGTACCAGGTAAAACGACATATACTTCCTAACTCCAGACTATGTAGTAGGATGGCCACCCTCAAACCAGGAGGCTGGCTAAAAGCTGCCAGGCTGAGGAATCAACTGATGGAAAGAAGGAAAGAAATAACAGGGCAACAAGCTCAGCCATCATCTTCCTTAAAGGAAACATTTCTCCATAAGTTCACACTTGGGAAAAAAAGGCCAAGATGGTAAACTGGAGTCAGAACAACAATGTTTCTACCCATAAAAATTATTAGAAAGAGTTTTATTAATTGGGAAATATTCCTATCCCTGCCATCATCAGTGACAGACTGCCACTAGTTAGATCAGGAAGATGAATTTTCACATCCATCTTTAAATGTATTAACCATACACAGATTTCTCCAATGCAAATCACACTTAAAAATGAGGGTAATCCTAGGCTTTATGAAAGATACCAGAGATTTTCTTCCAATGAGCTATAAAAATAGTCAGATCTATGACTATCTGCTAATATGTGAATTATTACAGAAAAAAATGAGCACCCTTAGTCTCTCCAACAAACTATAAAATTATTCTTCAAAAGACTCATCATATTCCATTATATACATACATATATATGGACATATTGAGATGTTATGGTAATAATTTAAGAAATATCTGTTTGAAGGGGAAAATATTTGTTTTCTTTGCTTTAAAACTCATGCTTTTTGAGTAACCTTACATTATTTTTTCTGACTTACAAAATACATCTTTTCCATCCAAAATTTAAAAAAAAAAAGACAGAAGGAAGAGCAACTTCTAGGTAACAAGTAACTGGAAAGAGAATCATGATAACAGAATAAATGAAACCGAATGTAACAAAAATCTGTTACAACAAAGTGGCCAACTAAAAGCATATTTTATGGTGCCTAAAAATTACATTATGGATTTAAGAATTTAAAACTTGAAGCACACGATTTACTTTAGAATAAGAAACCCTGAAATTTACTTATTTTTCTTTCTAAGGTGTAGATTTTTATTTATAACACTGTTTCACTGTTTTTCTATGAGACAATAGTTTTATCTTAATCTCTAAAAACATGGGTTTGTTTAAAATACATACAATGTAAATAGAATCTGCAAAAAAACAATGCTACCAGCAATGACCGGAAAGAGTACTGAGTATCAAGTACTTAGGCGAGTATTTTTCATAAAATTTTAAGTAGTGTTCCAAGATTTTCTTCCCTCTTCTCTCTTCAGACATTTATTGAGCACCTACTGCATTCCAGGCACAGTGCTAGGGAAGGAAGGCCACGATAATGAGAATGCTTAGCCTCCAGGAAATCACAGATGAAGGCAACAGGCATTCTAGTAAATTACATGTCTCAGATCCTTCAGGGGACTATCTTTTGGCTTAACATGCCATCTGCTTTTTGGAAACTAGGCTGATTTAGTGGAATCAGATGACTCCTTGAATTCCAACTCATTAAAAACATACAAATGGTCTAAATGGTTTCTATTCTTTTTATCTTCTGATCAAGGAGAAGCATGTCATCTGCGGGTAATCCATCAACAACTGTACAAAACTCTCACAATTGTGTTTAAATGCCATTGTCTATTGGGTGCTCACATCTCTTATTCTCTTTAGACTTCATAAGATATTTCAAACTGGGGCCAAAGCCTATAGCCATTTTCAAAAACTGGATTCTCAGCTATGATAGTTTCACAAGTTGTATTACTTAACATCAAGTTGGTTGCTCGATTATCATTACTTCTTGCTATTCATAAGCTTAATAAAAGGCTGTTTTCCTTTTTAAAAAAATATTAACTCTTACACCAATGAAAAGTGGGGAGATTTCTCCATCCCTTTATTTACACCGCATGTCTACATTGGTTCTGTACACATCAATGGTTCAAAGTCGTTACCAACAGCTGCTGTTGAGAATGTATTAAAAGCTATGGACAATACATGTTGAAGTCAATCACAAGCAGTCATAGGATATATTTCAGCAGTTAATCAAATAATAATTAATTACTCAATGGCCATGTACAATCCTCAAGAAGAATATGAAGGAACTGTGCTATGTTATCAGGATAGTGAAGGAAATTATAAGCTAGTATCCACTGAATGGCAGAGAAATACCTATCCAGGCTTTTTGAAAGAGAAGATACATTGTCAAAATTTAACCTTTTTAATTAAAATAAATTAGTACCTAAAGAACAAAAATAGCAACACAATAGAGTTCCTTGCAATTGTGTCAGCCAGGGTAACAGTGTAGTACACGAGAACAGTATGGGTTACATCCACTGGTTTTATCTATGAAAGGAATATGATCTACATCTGTTAGTTGGCAACTGCAAGTCCCTGGGCATGACTGAGTTTTCTCAATAGACAAAACACATGTAAAAAGGCCATTCTGTAGAGAGTGGATTAAAAATATTCTCACATATAACCATCGCTTACCACCATCTGATCTTCATTGCCAATCAATAAATTAAAAAATCAGTACATCCATATAGAAATGTGTATCCAATGTTTATACAAAGCTCATAAAGCACAGTCATTTAAAATAATTTTTAATAATGGATTTTAATTTTTTTTCTAAAATTCTTCAACATATAATGAACAGCAATTAGGTAAATCATGAAATTATGTTTTAATAACTTTGTCTTTGAAATATTAAAATATCAGTATAATTTCACAAATTTAACTGAATTTGAGCAATTTTCAATTTAATAAAGCATTTAAAAAGATGCACTGCCTGCTTGATGAAACTCTGAGTTAACTTTTTCTGTACTATCAGAGCTTGTTTCTAACCCAGAAGATAAAATAGGAGATAAAATTAAAAAAAAAAAGATAAAATGGACAAGTCTGCCAAACATATAACTTTCATTCCATTTTCTATATCTTTTGTTTTGAAATTTGACTATAGCATGGTATGAGTACTATTTTAAGTAACATTTCATGAATTTTGAACTCAGATTTAAATAAAAGACTCTACAGTTCACTACATGTCTAAAGCTGATGGTATGATATGGTTACAGGAGAGGTTTCCTAGTGTCACTGATACTGGTCTTTTCATATAACCTGATGTGTCAATAGAATGTGGACAGAAATGATGAAGTGTTCCAGTTCCAAGTCTAGGTTTTAAGGTGCATCTCTTGTTTTTATATTCCCTCTGGAAGCTTCTAGCCTCTGATATGAAAAGATACTGCCCTTGGTAGCTATTGGGCCCCAGAATGTGAAGCAGACCAAACACCCGTCAAGCCAGAACCACCTCAGCTAGATAACAAGTGTCTGAGTGAGAAATAGTACTTAGTGTTCTGCAGCAATAAAATTGTGATAGTTTGTTACGCAGCAATGTCTGACTAAAACGTGTGCTACTTAAAACTTTCTTTCCTCAGGAATGTATCTGTTATAATACAAAACAACTATCAAATAAAATTTGTTTAAAAGAAGATTTTCAGCAACTTGTGTGGACTAACCCGTTGGACATATAGCCATATGTTATACATTTACATAAAACCACATATAAATTTCTCTAAAATGAGACAATAAAACCATATATTAATTTACCCAAAATAATACCACACAAGAAAAATCACCCTGATATGATTAAACAAAGACAAAAGTAATGATACTTCTTGATTGAGAAAAAACAGTGCAGTCATACCCCTCGTTGGCTGCTGGAGGAATGAATGCAGATACTGTGTTATGAAATCTGAAGAGGTAGTCCAGTCATGCTGAGACAATGGGAATTACATGATCCTCCCTAAACTCAAAGAACAACCTTCCAAGATACTGTCAAGACTTGTTGTCATGCATAGAAATGCTAAGAAAAATAGAACAATCTTTTTTTTACTTCCATTTACCATCTACTTTGAACGACAGTATAAAACAGCATTCATGGCTGTTGATGTCATGCAGAGTTCATTCTCTGCAGTAGGAGGCTGGATGAGATCCTTGGCTGTTAAAGTCTGTCCTCACACTTGTTCTGACATGCCAGCATCACTCAGGCTTAATTCAGAGTTCTTAAGCCACAACAGCTCCCTTGAATAATTATAAAACTTAGAAATAAGTGCATGTGACACTGAGGCCACGTGGCTGTTTTGCAGAGTGTGGTAGAATCTATAAGTCTTTGGATCCTGTGGAAAGGGCAGCCTTCATGTGAAAAGAACTCATTTGCATATCTTTAAATGGATGGTTGCATCTGTCTGAGCTGTGGGGGAGGGTGAGGCAGTGGGTATGGAATGACTATTATTTAAAACCAGCGAACATTAAAATGCTTAGGAAATGGTTGTTGCCAGTGCAAATGAAAAATGGAGAGTTACTTACCTGAGTGATCAGCATAGTCAACAGAAGAATGAAATCTAAGTAGAAGTCACTGTGAGACTCTGTGTTATAAGAACTTCAGTGTAAAAGGCTTGAAAAGCAAAGAGAGTAGACATAGAACCTAACATTGGGCTTAGGTATTTCATTCAAATTCCTAGACAATAGACTCGGTGATTACGAATTATACAAGATAACCTGCATTTGAGCGGGCCCCACTCATCAAAGTTCCTACGGACAAGGTAGTTCTGAGGTGACCTCATAGCTCCTAGCTTTGCCCCCAAAATCACCTCCAAACATTTCAGTGCCTACCCTTCTGGAGAGGGCTAGAGAAGCAGGTCATTTTCTCATCTCCTACTTTGAAGAAGGTGCCAGGCTGTCAACTCTGGTGGATCCCCTCCTGTGTGTTCTCAGGCTGCTGATGTGCTCAACCAGCCTCTAACAAGGAGGCAGTAGGTGCTCAGTGACCCAAACACTGGCTGGGAAGACTGCTACCGAACAGCCCTGCAAACATGGATAAAGAGCTTTAGCTTCCATGAGCCCCAGTTTCCTCACCTATAAGCCAAATAAAATTTGGAATAACATGATCAGTTAGGGACTGTTAACATTATTTCCAGTGGTAACATTTTGGAAATGGAATCATGGTTATAGATCATGAGCAGCTTCAACCAGTTAGAGCTAGGTTTGATTTTTCCTACTTGGAACACAGTACAGTACTTAATTTTTTTTTCTTAAGAAATAACTGAATATTGTCACTTGTGGGGGAAAAATATCAGAGCAAACGGGACTAGTTAGCATAAGAAAGAAAACATCAAATTGTCATCCTGTTCAGGAAGCATTTTGTATGAGAACGACACTGAGGGACATCTGGACACATGCACACAGAGGCACATACACACACACACACACACACACTCATATGCATTCCTAAGATTAGTGCAGCTATCTATTTTGTGAAGCAGATTTCTTCAAATGTGTATACAAACTGCTCTAATACTTTTCTTTTAGAATAAAACATTGAAAATATAATACTGTCCCCTAAGGTACTTCACTTAAAATATGAGAGTCGGGTTAAAAATAGACAATCAGCCACAGTAGACAGACCTTGACTTCCCCAACTGACCATAGTAAGCCCAGTATATCCTTCCTTGAGGCAGCCCTCTTTTATTACATGTTCTGTCTGCATATGGTTATAGTTCACTGTCTCTATTTGTTTTCATACTGGATGCCTCACAGAGGGTAAGAGAAAGGCTTAGGGAAGAACAGAGGAAACAAATCTGTCATTAAATTCTAGAAGAGGAGTTGAAGTATTTTCTCTTTCTCCCTTTTTATGTATTTTTTTCTTAACAGCATCATATTTGATGATATTACAACCAGAAATTCTCAGAATTGATGGCTTCTCTTGTTGAGGGCCTCTGGGCTTTCTTTCCTCCACTATATCCAGAACCATGGCCCTATCTTCTGTTGGCAACCACTCCCATCACACCTTATCCATCTCTTTTTTGACTGAATGAAGCAAATGAATGAATTAATGAGTGAAACAGATAAAATGGCCAGAGCCATACTGCTTCAAATCCATTTGGAAATGGAGTATGGTATGAAAAATATATACCTCCAGGTCTAGCCAAGGACTCTTCGCTCAAACACCATCTGCAAACAGATCTTAGGGAGTTGGAGCAGTGTTGGTGAGACTCAAGATTTTCCTCTTGGCAATGCCCTGGGGGGTAAGCACTAGACATTACAGGGCAGGAATGCAAGACTTGCAAAAGCTGAGGCAGGGATCACCTGCTTCAAAAATTATAGGGCCCCCAAGTTCTATTTTATTTGCCAAGTACATACATCACTAGAATCAAGAACTTAGTGTGCATGGTTCCTTGCTGTTTGCACAGTGGTTAGAACTGTATTTGACACACAGTAAGCACTCAATCAATATGTGTTCAATGGATGAATTAATTAAAAGGAAAAACTAGTTAATAAGGTTACACATTAAGTTTTCATTGATTTTTTAGCTCAATGTGGGAGCACAATGAAACCTTCACCTTCTACTCAAAGAATTGTTTCACCAGCATCACACCGAGAATTTCAGGTTCACAGTGACTTTACTTCTAGTTCTCTTGGGAACTGGGGATGGGGTGGGAGTAGGGTTGCCAGATGAAAAACAGAGTGCTCAGTTAAATTTGAATTCCAACTAAACGATGAATAATTTTTTTACATAAGCATATGCTAAATAGTATGTGGTGTGTACTTACACTAAAAAATATTTGTTGTTTCGATAATTTTAATTTAACTGGATATTCTTTATTTGTATTTGCTAAATCCAGCAATCCTTCTCCTCAACACCTGCAAATCCAACTGTTGACTCCAGTTCCTTTCTGTCAGGGCCATTTACCTTTTCAGGTGGCCTGTCTTCAGGATCTAAGAGAACAGGTGCCCAGCCTCCCTCTCCTGCACGAGGCCAAGGTCCATTCCACCAGGAACTCTCTCTCTCACTCCTTGCCAGCTGATAAAAGGTTTGCTATCTAGTTACCGCTGGGATGCTGGGTATGCCCCAGACTGCGGAATCTGTTCTTGCTCTGCTGTCAGAGGAGCAAGCTGCCCACTCTCCACCTCTTTCCTTTCTAGACTGGAGGCCGGTACCAGCCCACTGTGTCTCCCTCCCGCAGAAGTGTACACCAAGCTCCCCAGTCAGTCCTGCTGAAGCCCCTCTCACTGGGCTCAGAAGGACAGATAGGCTCCCCCATCCTCCTCTGGGCCTCATAAAACCCTCTGAGACCTGACATTCCTTTTGAGGCTCCCATGGAGAGTTCTAATGTATTACCAGGTGGACTCCACGACCAGCTAGCTTTGCTTTACCCCTTCTCTCTTGACTGAATGCAAACTTCAACATTATAAATAAATCCTCAACAAAACCAAATAGGCAGAAAGAGCCATGGAAGTCCTTATTTTTAATCCTTCAGATGCAGACCTTGAGACAGGACTCACGTGAGTGGTGTATTTGGAGGGTGATCCCAGGAAACACCAACAGGGGAGTCAGGAAGTGAGATGGTAGGGAAGGCAGCCAGTAAGGGAGTCGGAATACCAAGCACAGCACCACTGCGGGCAACATGCACCTCAGAGTTACCCCAGCAGAGGGGCGAGAATGGACCTGGGGTAAGTAGCCACTGACCCCTGGTTGTCGCTGAGTTCTGTCTCCAGGGCATTTGGGTCTTGCTTGTGTATGAGCGATAGACCCCCATGGCCAGATAAGAGCCCTTGGGCAGAGTCACAGCTATTCCAGGAAGCAGAATTGACAGGTGAATGCCAAGGGCGTGGACAGGGCCCTGACAGCATCCTGAACACTGAGAAGTGGGGACTGTCTTCAGAGTTGATTCTAGTGGTCCAAAGAAGGAAATAATCTGCATATAATACACAGTACTGCAAGCATCAGAGCTTTTTAGTGTACACACTAAAGACATCTGCCCCCTTCCATCAATGATTTCATACTATTTTGGCTTTTATTGAATTCTCTGAATTTTCATCCATTCAGGGTGCCTGCTACTCGGTTTTATCAGCAACACCCTCATACGAGTTAAAATCACTGTGTTTTAATGAGGCCAAGCTTTGTGAGCTGATTTCATTGTGCATGATCTTCCCTCTCCAAAGAGAGTCTCATTCTCAAGAAGTTCCCATTACTCACAAGGCACAAGGCTAGTGGATATTGGGCTGTTAGGTTCAAATGTAAACACATCAACTTCACAAGTCTGCCTGCAGCTGGGGCACACAGTCTCTCTCATAAGGCAGAGGCAGCCACTTTAGCTGGCTCTAAGAGGGAGCTTGGATGTTCAGCTGAGCCGGGCTTCAGAAACACTCTGACCTTTCGGACAGGAAGCTGTGGGTCAAGGGATTTGTTACAGTCAGCAGACCTTCTGCAGTTGTGGGAGGAGCTGATAAAAAAATGAAGGTGCTGGGGAAAGCTGGATAATCAGGGAAGTCACTGCACAGTCAATCTGAGAAGCCAGCATCCCCAGCCACCGGAAGAAGGCTGGAAGCAAAGGCAGGTGAACAGGCAAGCTCACTTCTGTGTGGCTGTTGCTTCTGCGGGTCTACAGTCAGGCCACTGGTGGTGGTGGTGGGGGGGTCCTCAGGCCACACTTGGTCAGCAGGGTAAGCAGGTGGGAAGAAGAGCAAGATGCAGCGGGGAGGAGACAGAGGACACCACCTGGCCAACATCTCAGTGGCTGTCTGTCTCCACATCTAGCAACGACAACCTTCAGAGAGCAGTGGCTGTGCTTCATGTTTACTGTCTAAATTCCTCTTTCAGACAATCAGAATCGTCCAGGGAAGAGGATCCTGGGAAGCGTAACTCCAGCCTAACCAAGTGGATACATGACACAGGACTCAGTTTCCTTGTAACTGAATTAAAGAGAACAGTGCTAGCTACTTCCTTCACAAGGATGTAAAATGAATCGTTTCACAAGGCATTTTGGATATGCATGTACTAACGTTTTTCTTCACTTAGTTTTTACTAGAATATTTTGTACTCTTGTTGGGGTAGATGGGAGCAGTCATACTTACATTTGTCTCTAATCTATAATAGATAGGAACAAACTTTACTATTTCCAGTTTTTCTTCTCTTTCTAATTTAGAGTGACACATCACAGGCTTTATGGAGCCTTTAATTCACTGAAAATAAATGTCTTAGCTACAGTCATTTTACCTTCTTGGCTACATGAAATTGGCTATCTAAGAAAGCGAGGTTAGAGACAAAGAGCTTTAAAATTGTTTCTCTTAAGAAATTGTATTCTGTTACAAATTTCCTATGTGACCTTGAGAAGTCACATGAAGTTCCTATCTGTTAGTAAAAATACTGTGCTCGATCTTGCAAGGAATAATGAGTCAAACTGATTGGAACAGACTTTGCTTAGAATGAGCCCAGTAGAAATAGAAAAAGGAGATAAACTATTCCATTCCAAGGCAGAACTGCATCTTTAAAAGTCCCCCCAAATCCAAAATTCTACTTCTCACTAATGGAAGCAATGGTTCCCTCCAATAATCTGTTATTGAATATTTATAGCCCACCTTAAAAATACACTAATTGCTGGGATCCACTTAATTATGGCGTGCTTTTAGGATACCTTTAATTGTGCTTGTAACTCTAATACTGTAGAGGTATAGTGGTGATATATTAGCAATATTAGAATTTAAATTGGGAAAAAAATATTGGCTAATGAGACCAAAGATAACCATTTGTGTCACTCATCAAATGTTCATACGTCATCTACCATCTGAAAATTGCATTTCTAGACACTGACTGAGATGCAGAAAAAGTTATTTCCTTACATCCACTGCTTGTTATGAGTTTATGCTTTAGTTGGCTTAAAAAAAGTCTATCACATGCAGGTTCTAGTACATTTTTTTTAATGTAGTAAAGATTTAATGTTCAAGTTGCATTTAGGGACAGATAGTTACATAAATAGTAAATTTACAACCTATATCTAGTTGGTGGATGAATGCCTTTCAAGAAGTTATATTTGTGAAAACATGTTTGACTCCAGTACTAGAACACAGCTTGAAAAATATATAGATTTGGTTGGCCTAAAAAAGCAAACACCCTTAAAAAATTCTCTTCTACCTTAGAGCTGCCACATTTAGCAAACAGAAATATATAATGCCCAGTTAAATTTGAATTGCAGCTAATAAATGTATATTTTTTTAGCTTAAGTATGTCCCATATAATATTTGAAACATACTTACGCTAATAACTTATTCATTATTTACCTGATATTCAAATTTAATTGGGAGTCCTATATTTTATCTGGTAGTCTTAATCAGAAAAAAGAAATGACTATTAAAATAGAATACTTCTTCCTTTCCAATTTGGAGTTTTTCATTTTTTTTTCTTCTCTGATTGCTATGGCTAGGACTTCTATAACTATGTTGAATTAAAGTGGTGAGAGTGGGCATCCTTTTCTTGTTCCTAATCTTAGAGGAAATGCTTTCAGCTTTTCACATTGAGTATGATGTTAGCTGTTGGTTTGTCATATGGCCTTTATTATGTTGAGGTATGTTCCCTCTATTCCCACTTTCTGGAGGTTTTTTTTTTTTTAAATCATAAATGGTACTGAATTTTATCAAGTTTTTTTCTGCATCTCTTGAGAAAATCATATGGTTTTTATTCTTTTATTCTCAGTAAAATTGTCACTGTTTGCAGATGACATGATACTATACATAGAAAAACTTAAAAATGCCACCAGAAAACTACTAGAGTTCATCAATAAATATGGTAGATTTCAAGATACAAAATTTAATATACAGGACTCCATTGCATTTCTATAACTAACAATGAAATATCAGAAAGAGAAATTAAGAAAAAATCTCACTTACCATTGCATCAAAAAGATTTAAAAAAAACCTAGGAATAAGCCTACCTAACGAGGAAAAAGATCTGTACCACAAAAACTACAAGACATTGGTAAAATAAATTGAAGATGACACAAACATATAGAAAGATATAACGTGTTCTTGAATTGGAAGCATCAATATTGTTAAAATGGCCAAACTACCCAAGGCAATATACAGATTCAATGCATTCCCTATCAAATTACCAATGGCATTTTTCCCAAAACTGGAACAAAAAGTTTTAAAATTTGTATGGAAACTCAAAATACCCCAAATAACCAAAACAATCTTGAAAAAGAAGAATGGAGCTGGAGGAATCACACAACCTAACTTCAGACTATACTACAAAGCTTCAGTAATTAAAACAGTATCACACTGGCCAAAACCAGACACACAGATCAACGGAACAGGACAGAAAGCCCATAAATAAGCCCGCACACTTATGGTCAATTAATCTATGACAAATGAGTTAAGAATATACCATGGAGAAGAGACAGTCTCTTCAGTGAGTGGTGCTGGGAAAACTGGACAGCTACCTGTAAAAGAATGAAATTAGAACATTCTCTAACACCATCTACAAAAATAAACTCAAAATGGATTAAAGACCTAAATGTAAGACCAGATACTCTAAAACTCCTAGAGGAAAACAGGCAGAAAACTCTTTGACATAAATCACAGCAATATTGTTTTTTTAATCCATCTCCTAGAGTAATGGAAATAAAAGCAAAAATAAGCAAATGGGACCTGATTAAACGTAGAAGCTTTTGCACAGCAAAGGAAACCATGAACAAAATAAAAAGACAACCTACAGAATGGGAAAAAATATTGCAAACAATGAAATTGACAAGGAATTAGCTTTGAAAATATACAAACAGCTCACACAGCTTAATATCAAAAAACAACCCAATCAAAAAATGGACAGACCTAAATCAACATTTCTCCAAAGAAGACATACAGATGGCCAATAGGCACATGAAAGATGCTCAATATTACTAATTATTAGAGAATAAATGCTGGAGAGAGTGTGGAGGAAAAAGAACCCTCTTACACTGCTAGTGAGCATGTAGTTTGGTACAGCCACTATGGAGAACAGTATGGAGGTTTTTTAAAAAACTAAAAATACAGTTATACGATCCAGTAATCCCACTTCTGGGCATATATCTGAAGAAAACTATATCTTGAAGAGATACATGCACACCAATGTTCATAGAAGCACTATTTACAACAGCCAAGGCATAGAAGAACCTAAATGTCCATTGACAGATGACTGGAGAAAGAAGATGTGTGTGTGTGTGTGTGTGTGTGTGTGTGTGTACATTATATATAATGGAATATTACTCGGCCATAAAAAAGAATGAAATAATGCCATTTGCAGCAACATGGATATACCTGGAGATGATCATACTGAGTGAAGTAGTCAGACAGAGAAGGACAAATATCATGTGATATCACTTACATGTGGAATCTAAAAAAAAAATGATACAAATGAACTCATTTATAAACCAGAAATAGAGTTACAGACATAGAAAACAAACCATGGTTACCAAAGGGGAAAAGGATGTGGGGAAGGGATAAATTAGCAGTTTGGGATTAACATATACATGCAACTGTATATAAAACATACAAATAACAAGGACCTACTGTATAGTACAGGGAACTATATTCAACACCTTGTAATAATCTATAATGGAAAAGAACCTGAAAAAGAATATATATATATATGTATATATATATAAAATGGAATCACTTCGCTGTTCACCTGAAACTAACACAACATTGTAAGTCAACTATACTTCAATAAAAAATAAAATAAAATAAAACAAAACAAAATACAACCACCCAGGTCTGAGGGATAGATCAACAGTTGTGAGGCCTCTGAATAAACCCTAAGAGTTTAAAGCCAGCTGTCAGAGAAAAATCTTTCTACACTCCTTAACCCCCCAACCTCTCCTACGTCCTTCTGGCAAAATTGCAAACTTCAGTTTTCAAGCTACTGACAGAGATGAAATGATAGGTATAAAAAGAAAATAGATAGACTGTGCCCTTTTTCCACCTTAAGCAGCCAGCTCATAGAAGGCCCCAGACTGAGTGAAAGAAAGGATAAACTTTAAATCCACTTTGGGGTTTTGAGCTGCAAGACTTGATACTGTAAATTCTGAATTGACACTGTCGTCGTCCTGTCAAGAGATGTTGGGATATTTTATTATCAAAGCGTCAGCAGAAGAGTCACAGCAGAAGTCAGGTTTTCATCTAGGGGCAGGGCAAGAACAATCAGCACTGAACAAAACTGAAGGGGCAGCGAGAGACCAAACAGAAAGGAAAGAAAGGAGAAGGAGCACTGTGATTCTGATTCTGTCCGTCCTGTCCCATGAGTCCTGCTGCTCATCGACATTCAGGTTGCATGGAAGAAAGACCTCAGGAGGAGAGAGAGAGTGGACAGGATGAGCAGGGAATGGTAGTCGGTGGACATGTGCATGACCTAGTCACCCCCAGACACCTCCATTCTAGGTACACCTGCCTCCACTTCGGAACGCCATGGCCTAACTGAGCTCAAGTGTGCCCCACAGCATAAGGCATGTGAACGTGGATAATGGAATATGGTTGGCGTCATCGTGGGAAAGGATTACTAGTTCCCCGTGGGAGAGGCGCCCTGAGTAGGCCATGCATGGCCTTTGAGAAACTGGCCGACCCTTAAGGTGCAGCCTGGCTGACTCATTTGACCATAATAACCCACTAAGCCAGATATGTCTGCTTCTCTGAATTATTGTGAGGACCACAGAGAGGGGAGCAGCCCATCCAGTGATAGGTTTCAGACTTGATAATCAGAGAAAAATGTTTACTTTATACTTGCTTTTCCTGTAAATACTTTCTAAAGGAGAAAGAATTTGTAGAGAAGAGTCCACATTCCTGAAATAAAACTAATGGAATCAGACTGACATACCACATGCACATATACCTTATCATGTGGGGAAAATTTACATCAATAAAGTTATATGGCATTTTTAAAGCTTGGTTATGACTATGTTATTTATTGTTATTATTGATAGAACTGCATCAAGCTGGTGCAAACACATGTTAAAAAATAAAAGGTATGGTAGGTCTTAAAATGAAACACAAGTCTCACACTTATACACTCCATCATCAGTTCCATTTCCTTCCCCAGAGGCAATCACCTTCAGTGGTTTCTGTCTGAGGTTCTTCAGGTAACCATATAACCCTCTCTGATGGACTCAGGCTTCTGACTCTTGACTTATTTTGGCTCCCATCCAAAAAAAATTAATAAAAACTCATTTTTTATCATCCTCATCTCAATCCTACCTCTTTTTCTTGATATTTGAAAGTTATATTATTATTTCTCTTCTTCTTTGTCATGATTTTACATTTCAATCATACATGTAAATCCCTCTTTGCTACTGCATCAGTTACATACTCCACTTCAAAATTTCTTTCAGTATTATCATTTAGTTCACATTATAACTATTTAAAACATTTTAATTCTGTCCTATAACCCTGATTTAGTTTTCACTGAGTTATTCCTTGATTGATTCTAAAACATACAAAATAATAAGTGAGTATGTATATACACACACACACAAATATATCATCCTTTAGGCTCTGAAACAGATGGGGAAAAATATAACCAAGCAAACAAAAACTGATAGCAAAAAAAAAGTTTTAAAAATTACTCTGTTCATTTGGACATAATTAATGCAGACAGGCATTTGTGGTCACAAACTAATTTTTTCCAAACTAAACAGATTAAGTCTAATAGTTACATTAGTTAAATCAGACAGAAACGTGGGTCCTCTTGGCAGGTGTTTAAAATCAGATTTCAGTTATTATTAGACTTCTGAAAATTACCAAGTTTGGAAAGAAAGAGGTATTCTGACATTTAAAAAAATGAACAGTTTTCTCAGCATCTGAACAAAAGGGAACAAACTCTGTTTAACCATAATTTTACATTCCATAATGGAATCATCTCATTAAAAAAAATTCCAAATCATGACCACACTTTGAGTCAATAAAGAGTTGTCTTCATTATAATTTATAAATTAGTATGCATTCAACCTCACAAGATGGATGAATTTGGTTTTACTTTCAAATGCCTCCCATTCCTCTGACATTTGTGATTACTTTTACTAATGAAAGCAACCTAGGCTTCAAAACACTCTGCAGAGCCACCATTTCACTATTCTCAAAAGTGTGCAATGATTGAATTGATCAAAATTTACACTGAACAATAATCCATTTAGAAAAAAATATGGAAACAAATTGTGAGGTGTTCAAAATACATTAATAAAATATTTGCTTTTTAAACTAACATGATTTTAAGGGTGCTTTTTAGTCAGTGCCATATAGAAGTCAAGTTGCCTCCAAATTAATGTGCACAGCTCCATTTCTGATCCTGATATGGAAGCAGGGAGTAAATGGCAGGTCAAAGAGAGTCATTCCAAGCCCCTTTCATATGATTCCCAGTGCTCTAGAGCACAGGACAGAGGTAGAAATAATAGGACACTTAAAAGGCATTCTTCAGGGGTTTCTGAGGTTGATTGCTTGTGTGGTTTTAAAAAACATAACTAGGGACAAGAAGGTTTCCATGGTATGAAACATCCTGTGTCATGTAGACAAGGTCATAATAGACAGTTATGTTCTTTAAGGTACGTTCCAGCTCTGTGTCTCTATTGTACTTTCTACCTTAAAAGGTGACAAGCTATCCCTTGACTACACCTAGTTGCTCCCCAAAAAATTTACTATATTTGGCTTGTGTATTAAAAATAAAGTTTCTGACTTTAAAAAGTTTTGATTAAAAAATTGAAAAGATATATATATATATATATATGTGTGTGTGTGTGTGTGTGTGTGTGTGTATATATATACCCACACACACATACACATACACACACACACTTATCAAAATCAAATGTATATTATATATGGATTTCTTAACTCTCTTGAAAATCTCATTTGCCAGTGTGGGATGGAACTGATGATGAGAGGTGTGGGCTTCTTTTCAGTCCAGCTGCTGCCTTAGAGAGGCATGTGCTTTCCTAGTGTCAGTAATTCTCTCTCTTTTCTCTTCTTCTCCCTCTCCCTCCACCTTCCCTCACTTCCTTCTCCCTCTTCCGAACGTCTTATCAAAAAGCCTACATCTCTGATTTTATTCATTCATCTCCCTTTTCTCTAAAGGCACTGGTGTTTGCCATTCCAGGTCATAAGCATTACAACTATTTCATTTTCACTTTACTCCACATGACAGCAGCATATGCTATTATATCAGTCCTGTAATATTTTCTTTCTTTTGTACATAAAAAAGTTGAAGTTGTGTTAAATGGTAAGGGATATATTCATTTTTTCAAATGCAAAAATCTTGATTGACAAATTATATAGAGCATGGTTCATTTACCCAGCAGAGTATTACGAAACCATTAAAAAGAAAAAATGAGGAAATCATTCAAGATATATTAAGTGACAAAAAAATTGAAAAATGTTATGCATAAAAATAGGGTATTATGCTTATTCACAAGAAACTTTTAACAGTAGATACCTCTGGGATTGGGAATGTGGGTGATGGGGGAGTATTGGAATAAATGATTTTTGCTAACACTTTTACCCCTCTTTACTGTTTAGATTTACCATCAGCATAAATTTCCTTTAAAATCAAGAACAGTTTTAAGCCCCCAAAATGACTACCATTTAAAAATAATATCTTATATATATGTATATCACTTTATTTATATAGCATTTTCACAGACATTCTTTTTTTTTAAACATCTTTATCATGGTATAATAAACTGCACATATTTTAGATGTACAATTTGATGAATTTTGATAGATGTATACACCTATGAAACCATCACAACAATCAAGATAGCTAACATTTCCAACACACCCCAAGAAGTGCAAATTTTAAACTCCCGATTTATCCATTCCCACCCCTTTACCATCTGCTAACAGTAAGTTTGTTCTCTATGTTTATGAGTCTGTTTCTGTTTTGTAGATAAGTTCATTTGTGTCCTTTTTTTAGGTTCCACATATAAGCAATATCATATGGTATTTTTCTTTCTCTTTCTGGCTTATTTCACTTAGACTGACAATATCCACATCCATCCACGTTGCTGCAAATGGCATTATTTTATTCTTTTTAATGACTGAATAATATTCCATTATGTATATATACCACATCTTCTTTACCCAGTCACAGGCATTATTTTCTAATGTGGTCTTTTTAATAACCCTATGAGGTAGGAAGTTTGATAATACACTCATTTTTTTTACATAAGTGAAAAAAATGAGAGGATTCATCAACCTACATAAAGTCATGTCACCAGGGAAATGTAAAGAATCCTATCAAATGTATCTGTCAGGAGAGGCTAGGTTTTGAGGTGGTAACAAACACTACTCCCATATCAGTGGCTTCAAACCACAAAGTTGTTTTTTTTTTTCTGCCTCACATTACATATATAGTGATGGTTGGCTATAGTTCTGTTCCTCATTCTGCAAGTCAGTCTAATAAAGCAGCCAGTATCTAGATAATCGCTGGTCATCACAGCAAAGGACAGGTCTTGCATTGCCATGAAAGCCTTGGCAACTTCTATTCACAATTCATTGGCCAAAACTGTCATGTATTTTATCTAATCACAAGAGCTCCAGTAAATGCAGTCTTGCCATATGGCACCCAGAATTGGAGGTGGGGAGATAGAATAATTGCTAAGGTTAATGATTAATACCTCAAAGTCTCTAACTCCATGTCTCTCATAATAAATCAATATAACTACACAAATCTCTGAGGGCCTCATATTTAGAATAACACTTTCATTTAAAACTATTCTGTTACAAATAAGTTAAAAATATTTAGAGAAATGAGTCTGTGTATCATACTCATTTATCTCATATAACTGTATAAAAGTGTCCTGTCTTGCTTCTTCTTTTCTCACTTACATTTCATCAGATTATTGTAGCCACTAAGTGCTTTGTCCTTGAGTTGATAAGAGGAAACACTGAAGTTGAGCATCTCAATGCCCACTTAGCTACATCAAGTACAGAATATTAACAGAGGAGAAAGCCAGCTGCAGCTTACAGACAGCTTACCACACTGCACGGTACGTACCATAAACAAGTATCTCCAAATATTCACAGGCTCCTAAGCTCAATCATGTATCCTTAATCAGATGTCAGTTCAGTAGCAAATTTTCTGAATAATGATGATGTAACATCCCTTAATAAGTAGGAGACATCAATTACCTTAAATACCATGCTTGGGCTGCCAGATAATCGTGAATAAAACACACAGATAAACAATGTGCTTTCCAAGCCAAGGGCAACAATGACAGCAGTGAGTTATCAAAGACACATGCAGAAAGATGTTCTTCTTTAGGGAATGTCAGAGCAGCTGTTAATCAGGTGCAAGTAACTGAAGTACAGTTGACAAAATTTTAAGAATAGTAGGACCAAAAGTCCAGATTCATAAAGTTCATTTCAGAAAGGAAGTGTATGCCAACACGAGAAAGTTATGAGGTATAAGACCCCAAATTGAGTAATTTGCAATCCGGGTAGGGAAAGGAGATGAGGAGACTAGCTGGACATGTATTATGGTAATCTAGAGTGAGAGGACAGTGGCCTGGGATAACAGGAGCCAAAAAAAAAAACTGGATTGGAGAAGAGTGACATTAAGAGTCATTTCAAAGGAAGAATCCAGGATTTGGAAACTGAGTGGATGTGGGCAGTTAGAGAAATGCAAAGGTCAATACAAAAAAGACTAACTTCCTTCCCAACACACATGAGCATGCGTGTGTATGCACATCCAGACATGCACACACATACACAGATGTGATGCTTGTTTGCTGGGAGTCAGCATATCACAGACAGAAACAGACAATCTAAATGGTTTTTGCTTTTCCCTGCTGGTTGGAGGAAGTCTCCTTTGAATTTGATCTTGGTCACATTGAATCAGAGATGTTGGAAGGACTTAGGCCTGAAATGGTTTCTCAGGACCAACTCTTTTCATAGAACTTGTGCTAAAGACAAAGCATGAGTTGTAGCTACAGTTTTAGAAGTCATTCTTGGGGAAAGGTTCAGAGATACGTTTTTAAATTACCCATAAATAGGTCGTCTCTTACTACAAATCATCTCATTTGAATTTTTTGTATTGGCTTTTTAATCTTTGCTTCATGCAGCATTATCCTACCTCGTTCTAGGAGTTTGAGAAGGCTAAAAGATTAAAGCCATATGAAACAGAAGAGATAAAGGCAGAAGATGTTCAAATGTATAATTCATTTAAATTGAGTAGTTGAAGTCTCAAGGGGAAAGATAATCTCCTGAAGAAAGGGCACTGAGCAGAGGACACCAAGGACAGGGAAGGGCTGGACTCATCAAATGTGCTGCTGCCCATGCGCCCAGATGAGGAGGGGCAGAGCTAATGGAAGAAGAGAGGGCACAGAGCAGAGAGGACTCTCAGAAATCTTGCTCTCCTGTTCTGATGGCCATTTTTCATGTTTTAGAATATTTTTCAAAAGAGTACTTCAATATAATGAAGTTCCTTCAGTTCTAATAAGATCATTTTTCACAGCTATTTTGGTAGACACTCCAAAATTGTGCTGCATTATCAGCAAGGGGGAAAAAATGGCCTGGAGAGAAATCAACCAAGGGAACATTAGAAGGATTCAACGGGTTTGAAGCAGTCTTGTTAAAAACAAACAAACAAACAAACAAAACAAATCTGGAGGTAATGTCAATCTTTCTCTGCTTGGATACAACTGAATATTCCACATATATGGACACCTGCACATATATAACTTATGAATGGATCAATCAGAGCATGATTTATTATTTAAGAAGCAAACCAAAGAAGAAAGCCAGGTTTCATTCGACACTCTGGACCTAATGTGTTCTGAGCAGCACATGGAAATGCATGTAAACACTGTTTCTCCCCGAGGTATCAAATATATGCCAGTGGCCCCTTCACTTCTCTTTTTCTACAGAGGCCACTAGCTTAGATGCCACTTTTCACGGTCATAGATGAGTGGACTTAAGGGGAGAAAAAGACAAACAAGGTCGGGGCACTCTGACAGAGGTGGGAAAGGTGCCCTGTTTTACGGGGTACCTGGGATCCCCAGGCTGAGGCCTGAACCTCAGACCTTGTTAGAAGAGTACTAAACATTTAGCTGAGTGAAGCTGTTCTGATTAAGACCTTCAGTCACCTGCTGGCATGCACTCAGGGCACAAAGATCGTGATAAACTTGTTATTGATATAACTTCCTCAGTTGTCAGAGACCTTAAATGACCCCCATTTTTTTTCCATTCTGTGTCAGCTTAAATATTATTAGGTTCTTTTAGAAACTGGTGCACTGGGGATTCCTCATGTGTTCAAAGGTTATGATGGAGGCGTTTAAAAGCTTCAATCCAGTTACTGTTGATGGTTTTTGAGCCATAAATGATTCTGTTTTGTAGGAAATTCTTATACTGCTTCATGGTTCAGATGATGGATTTTAACACTGATTTAATTTTAGATGAAACTTAAAATATGCATAAATATTATTGAACATGCCTATGGATAAACAACTTCATGGAATGTTATACGCGTTGGAGTCCCGACAGGAAACAGATGGCGTTTGCAAATTGAGTCATTGGAAAGTGGTTAGCAGAGAGACTATTGACAAGGATGGAGGAGGGTTTAGCAACCACTGGGGCCAGTGCCGTTCCCTCAGGCCAGGAAGATGGCCCTGCCACTATCCATGGGTCAGAAAGTAGGAAGAAGAGGAGCAGTTCTGGGATGCGGAAGCAGAGACGAAAGACCAATCCTTCACCTTTATTCTCCTCCCTTCCTCAGACTTCCTGGCAGTGCTGCCCAACAACCAAACCCAACAGGAAGCCAGAAGGGAGGGAAGCCCATTGAGACGGTCCACAGAGATCATTTCCATGGGCAGAGAGAAAGGAAGGCGGTGACGTGTGGCTTTGAAGCCAATGGAAGACATCCAGCAGCAAGTCCTTGCTGACTCAGAAGTGCATGCTACTACAGAAAATGGACTAATCTTGATGATGAGATTGTGAGTTTCAAAAACTCACACTCCTGAGTCCTCAAAAAACTAAAAATAGACTTATCATTTGACCCAGCAATCCCACTCCTGGGCGTATACCCAGAGAAAACTCTAATTCAAAAAGATACATGCACCCCAATGTTCACAGCGGCACAATATACAATAGCCAAGACATGAAAGTAACCTAAGTGTCCATCAACAGATGACTGGATAAAGAAGTTGTGGCATATTTATATAATAGAATACTACTCAGCCATAAAAAAGAATAAAATAATGCCATTTGCAGCAACATGGATGGACTTGGATTTCATCATTCTAAGTGAAGTAAACCAGAAAGAGAGAGAAAAATGCCATATGATATCACTTATATGTGGAGTTGGAAAAAAATACAAAAATTAACTAATTTATAAAACAGAAATAGACTTACAGACATAGAAAACAAACTTACGGTTACCAGTGGGTAAAGGGGGTAGGAAGGGATAATTTGGGAGTTTGAGATTTGCAGATACTAGCTAATATATATATAAAATAGGTAAACAAGTTTACACTGTATAGCACAGGGAACTATATTCAATATCTTATAGCAACCTATAATGAAAAAGAATATGAAAAGAAATACATATATGCATATGTGTGACTAAAACATTATGCTGTCCACCAAAAGTGATACAACATTATAAACTGACTGTACTTTAATAACAAACAAACAAAAACTTACACTCCTAGGGCACCAAGATTTGGAGCATAGTTAAATGGCTTGCCCATAATTGAGCACACAGACAAAGTGTTTGAGAGAAGTTGAGTGGAGGAAACAGAGCTCCCCTCTCCCATCCCCAGACCACAGAGCTTCCTTTTAGTTGGGGAAAGAGGGAAGAGAAGAGGTGATGAGTGAAGGAAGGTCTATAAACCTTGGGGTGGAGAGGCCTGAACCAGTCTTCCCAAAGGAGCTATTCAGGAAGAGACAAGCCCGAGGAAAATGTGGGTGTGCCGGGTTGAGGCTCAATGGGGAAACTCAAGTGGATGGAGGGATCCAAGTGCAACCCACCAGGGAGTGCAAGGACCCAGCAGAACTGGAGAGCCCATGTCCCGTCCAACTGGGACAGCACCAGCCAGCTGCACAGGGGGAACCCACGCAAGAATGCAGACAATGAGTCAACACATTTCTAATTTTTCAAGAGACACCAGAAGACTAGGTTATCCAGCCAACACTTCCAGTCTTAAAACTTTATGGGCTAAATGAAACGTGTCTGTAGACCAAAGTCAGGCCACACCCTAGTCCTAGGCAGATGGAGCCCTAGAGGCTTTCCGTGCCCTCAGCAAGGCACTGAAGCAGCAGTGAGATTTGCTAGGCCTGAGGGGCCATGTAGAATGAGATGAGAAACACGCCAAGGTAGGCCTAGGACCAAGGAACAGCCAGTCCTCCTCCTGCCCATCCCCTGACTCAACACCAGCTTCCAGGGACACTGATAGAACCCAGGGAAGGGAAAAGGGATGCCCAGACAGCCGAACTCAAACTTATGTGCTACATCCACAGAAATCAGAACCTCAAAAAAATAACACTGTAGAAAAACAAAGAGGCCACTGCTCATCCATATTCCCTAGCTCCCTTCTGTAAGGTCTGCCTTTAGATTTGCAAGGCACAATCTAGGCTTCCGGTCCACCAGCTGTACCATCCTGTTGGAGGGATGTAAGTAGAGTTGATCACCTCGCCTGCTTCTCTCCTAGGTAGCCACTGCCTTGCTGAGCTTCCACTGATGGGATTTCAGGCGCTGAGACGAGGATTTTCCTAGTTCATCGCTATCCTCAGGCAGAGTTTGTGGGTGAAGGATGACTGCCCAAGATGATGTAGACTCTGGCTCTGGAGGGGCTATAATTCACTGTGGGACCTAGAATGAGATGCTTTCTCCCTGTTTGTCCCCAGTACTCATGAACAGGGGTCAGGCCAAATGCTAAGGCCCTGTTCTGTTGTAGGATGATTCTATGGGTGATTGGGTCAGGGAACACTGGGAATGAATGAGCATCCCATAAATGAGGAAACATTATTACTTTTGCATAACTGGTTCTTCCAAACAAATTGAGTTTTGCTTTTTACAGAAGGAGGTTAGTCATTTTCCTGCTTTGGTTGGGCACTTTGGAAACTGTTGGAATTTATGCATTTCTTCTGTATGTTCCCTCTTTTTCACAGGTCAGCAAATTCTCTGGAAGATAGGTTATGAAAATAACTGACAGAATTTCACTTTCTATTTGTCATGGAGTAATTTATAACCTGAGGAAGCAGAACACTTCCTTATTTTGTTTTGTTTTTTTAATTTTTCTTTCACCAGTGGAGACTAAGACCGGGACTAAGTGTCTATTACTCTTGATTTGAGTCTCCAAACTTTTCTGAAATCCTCCCACCAACCCTTTTGTCCCTGAATTGCTTCAAACTAGGCAGCTTCCTGGAATCCTACTGAGACATGGCTCTGTACCACAGGTTTTTCTATTTTGTGAAAGTTTTTCTATCTGTCTCAGCCTATGGGACTCCATGTTAAATTATAACATTTTGTTGTATTTAACAATGAACTGTAATGTTTTAATGTTAAAACTCAATGAAACAACTATAGAGAAATTAAGTATTCTATGACAAGAAGGGTACAAATATGAAAAAAGAAGAAAAATCATGTAAAATCTAGAAGTCATATCCTCTAAAAATAATCTAGAGGTAGGTATTTGTCTGAAGTTGGAAATGTAGCCAAAAGTGGACAATGGAAGTTTTGCTCAATATTGAGAAGATGTTAATGTCATTGAGAAAATTACTCTCACCAAGTGATGCTCACCAATCACTGGGAACTGTTTTATAACAAAAATTTGTTCTATATGTCTATCATGTCCTTTCTGGTTCTAGCATTACAGAATTAAAGGAAGCTCCCATTTCTTGGCTTGTTCTTCCTCAGATGAAGGTCACCAACTATCAGGATCCAATTCTTATAATCACACAATTCACCAAAGTGAATCAATACCAGAGCTCAAATATAAATCCAATCATAGTGTCAAGAATGCATATGACAAACCATACCAGTAAATTTGATGAACTGCAAAAATTTCCACCAAAAAAAAAAAAGGAATTTCAGGAGAATTAAAAATTAAAAATTTCATCTACTTTAAACATTAATACTCCTGGCAGATGCAAGCTCTACCCAAGAAGCTGAGTAATAGTCATAAACACACAGTTCAGCTCAAGACCTGAACTTCATAACTGGATGAGAATGTTAAAAGCCAAGACTCTAGAGTTACTTAAATATATTACAAATATGAGAAATTATGATGGTTCAGCACACACACACACACACACACACACACACGCACACACGCACATACAAATCAAAAATACCTGAGACATTGCTCAGCAATAAAGAAAATAAACCATCTGCTGGTCGATGTTCTGATGGGATCAGAGAAACACTATTTTCAACCCACAGAGGAAAATTATACATGGGGAGTTGGCAACCTGAACAGGTAAAGGAAACAGCAACTGATGGTGGGGGGTGTAACTTGAGAGAAGGGCCCCCTATAGACATGCCTCATCGGTCTCTTGAGTAGCCCACTTCAGTGCAAACCCACCAGGAGAAGTATGGTCCTTCCAAATCCCTGGCTAAAGGCTACAACTTCGGGATACAGGTGGGGAGCGATGACAAAGTAAAGTAACAGATTAAACCACTGTCACTGTGATAGAAGCTATGTTGGGGGAGTAAAGGGAAGAAATGGACCTGGCCAAGTGTACCGTTGAGGAGGGCTGCACTGGGGCACTGGTAAACTGAGAGAACCACACCTCGGCAGGGTTCCCAGCAAACTACCCTCCCCCGCCACTGATATATGAACAATGCTTCCAATCCAAGAAGGCCCCTATACAAACCTTGGGCTAACAAATGCCACTACACAGTATTAACAAGGACTCTGAGGCATCTAACTCTCTGGAACCTTTGAGGGCATTCAGAACTTTACAACAACTAGATGCAGATAACGTCATTCTTATATTGAAAAATTGCTCCTAGATTTGGAAAGAAAAGGTGACAGCAGAAGTAAAGCCTGATACGGGGTAACAGATGTAAACGTTCGCTATCTCCAGCTAATTCCTCTTTCAGTTCTGTCCTCTCTCCTACCCTTAGCAAGCCCGGTGGTGGCTTTCTGCTGAGTCGTCTGGCACATCCTTCGCCATGCTTCTCCACCCCCTCTGGATCTTGGCACTGTGGTTTGTTCAGTGGCTTGCCTTACTATGCTCTTGATGATTTGTTGACCTAATTAATACTTGGTGCTCTTTACCTGCATATATGTGTGATTAAATCACATGCAGGTGGTAATGAATGGAGCTCTACTCCACAGTATCACATTTTCTGACCTTTACCAAACCTGATTCACTCATTCGAGATGGCATCCATAAATCTCTTGCCTTCCTCCACCCAAGCTGTATCAAAAGGTGTCTTCAGACCAGCCAACTAGGGACCATCACTGGCCTCCAGCTTGGCCAAGTCTGAGATTGTCCTTATGAGGAATGCGCTGGTTCCACTGCATTGAACCCAGATCCTAAATAACAAATGAAACATGGTCTGGAACTGCTGGGGTTTACTGGTCACAGCTCTTCACCTCACCATAGTAGACTCACATACATGGACAAGTGGCTTCTGGTTATTCACATGCATGAAGCTCCTATTAAGTTTACCTTGTATTTTACAATTTCCTTGGCCACAACCAATAGCAGAGATCAGAAGTAGAACACAAGAGAAATACACTGCTAACCTCAAAGAATGTTTGGAAAGAATCCCTGGATGAATAAGTCAGAAGATACCCTCAGACTGTAAATAAAGCTTCATTTACAACCAGAAGGCTCACTTATAGTTTTATAAATAATATTTTGCTACATATTCTTTTCTTGAAGTGGTGGGAAATAGAAGTCAATCATACACAGAATCTAGCTGGGGGTGAAAATTATTCAGAGATACAAATGTGGTTGGAAATCTTAATATTTCTGTTTCCAGTCTCCCCAGAGAATTAGTAAATGATTGGGAGGTGACACAAAATTATTTCTTATGTCTTAATAATATGCTACTACTAGGTGGCAAATATTCTAAGCACTTTACATATGTTGTCTCAATCATCGCTCTTGATAATCCTGTGGTGTAGGGATTGCCATTCCTGTTTTACGGTTGAGAAAACTAACTACCAGATGACCATATGATTAATACATGGTAAGGACAAAATTTGCAGCCTAGGTTGGCATCAAATATAGCTCCAAAAATTTTTTTTAAACAGTTAAAAGTAAAGGGATAGGTACAGTATCAAGGAAGGAGAAAGTGATCACAGGAGGAAAAATCCTTCCTTTCTTGTCTTCTCTTTTAGATTCTGTCCTCAATACACTGGATAAAAAACATATTAAAGTTTTGCATATGACAATCTTGTCCGAAGTATTGTCCTAAAGAACTGATTTACAAAGGTTGTAAACAGTGTCATCTTTCTGGATGAGCAACTTCATTTAAAAATGCCAAATAAAAAACCCTGCATTAATTCTCCACATTCTTTTTACCCCCAGCAATGTTTCAAGAAAACAATCTGAGCAAAGAATGGCTTTTGAGGATCTTTCACTAATATCCACTGAAATTATCCATGTCCCTCATATCCCTGTTGGGCGAAAACCCCTAAAATCAAGTTAATTTCCCAAAGCGTCAATTGACTTGGATTAAATGATATAAAGATGTTATTTCTAACACTAAAAAGCAGTGAAAGATCACAAAGCTTCAGAGGGCAAACCACATGTAAGGAAGGAAAAAACTTTAATATTTATAATTAGTGTAAAAGAAGAGAAGTTTTCGGGTTTTTGATGCTTGCAATTTTGGTATAGTCCATGCTGATTAATTTTCACTTTTCTGGAATTACTTGTCAATAACAAGATGCTTCTCCAAAGATACAATTCTGGGTACAAAATGGTGACATGGCCCTTTTGTGCAGTTAAACACTGACTTTAGGGTATTGTTGAGATAAACTTATCCCTAAATCATCATGGGCACAGAACCCATGAGCTAGACGGGGCCTGATTATTAGATAGACCAGTGATTTTTAAACTTTAGTGTGTATCAGATGCACTTGTAGGACCTGTTAAAGTACAGATTGCTGGGTCCCATCCCAGGGTTTCTGATTCAGAAGGTCTGGAGTAGAGTCCAATAATTTGCATGTCTAACATGTTCACTGGTGGGCTGATAATGTTAATCTGTGGACTCACTTTCAGAATCACTGGAGTAGACAAAGTAGATATTCATCACAGCCATCTAGAATCTACAGTTATATGAAAGCATTATCAATGAAGACTTACTAGTCATCTTTCCAGAGATAATCCTGATCTAAGAAGACAGCTCATATTTGAATATGAAAGGAAAACATATTATTCCCAGCATCATTTTTGAAAAGTAAATCTAATGAAAAAGAAAATGAATCCATTAGAACAAATATGATATGGATAAGTTGACTAATTATAAATACACATAACACTCATACACATAGGTCAAGAAAATTGATTGAACTATTTATTTGTGCTTCATTTTCCTTCCATTTCTCACTCATCCTCTCCTCTGTGCTGTCAGAGAGGACCAAGTAACTTTCCATTTCCCTTGCCTTAGACTTGAGTATTGCTGCACTGGAACAAGAAGTTGCCTGCAGACAGCTGGCCTGTCTGGGTTTTGTTTTCACAGAAATCTGATATCCTAAAAAATAATTATGGTTGGAAGAAAAGGAGGAGCAAAGCTGAGAATGCAGGAGAGAAAAATACCCATAAGGAGGAAGTGTCTGCAGATTTAGGGTCCCCTGGTGGGACCCCAGGGAGGTGAGAAAAGTCATTGAAACAGATCAACCTTTGGAACAGAATCTCTCAGCCTGCTTAAAGGCCCCACGGCCCCCTGACATGAGCACACAGAAATGCCCTTGTCTTCCTGGGGCCATGAGTATGTGACACTGATGGTCTCAGCAGCCTCTGTGATAGAATTAAGATATGCCTCATTTTCTGGTTATCAAATATCTCAGTGACCTTGGTGAGGGACAGCACGTTCCACTAGAACTGGGATGGGCTGATTTTCCTGACAGTGCAGAGGGACGGGGAAGTGGGTGGCAGACTTGAGGGGAGACCGAATTTGGTTTAAAGAAAATAAAGAAATAAGGATGTTTCTTGCATGTCTCAGTTTGACTGCAAATTCATACCTACTCTATTTTATAAAATTAATTCACACCTATTCTATATTTCTTTAAAAATTAGTAACTCTCCTATATGATGAGAAAAATAATTCCATTAACAAGACAACAAAATTACAAAATACCAAAGACTAATTTTTTTTAAATGCACAGGACACATATGAAGAAAACTATAAAACTTTAAGGAGGACATACACACAAAAAAGAAAGATTTGAATAGAGAAATAAAGCCATGTTTTTATATGGAAAAAGTCAATATTAAATGTAAATTCTCTTCAATACATGAATTTAATCTAATTCCAACTGAATTTCTTTGGTGGGGGTGGGGCATGGGGAGACTTGACAGAGAGGTTCTAGGTTTCTTTGGGGATATTAGATAATTAAATTGACTAATAGTGTTATATAAATAACAGACAGACCAATGGATCAGAATATGAATATATAATCTAGTAAAATTAGCTAATAATTTGAGGGAGAAAAATTTCCTCCATCATAAGGTATACCAAAAGAGGGACCAAAGATACAGAAGCAAAAAATAGAACCATGCTAGACAAGAATAGGGTCAGGAGACGGTTTACAAATCACAGCACTACAGAAAATAGAAACTTTAAAAAAATTGACTACATTTTAAAAATCTCATTTTTATAAGCCAAAGGGGAAAAAATCATACACAAAAGGAATAGAAAACTGAGAATAAAGTGTTTGCAATACATTTGAGTTAACTGATTAATGTCTTTACTAAATAAAAGACATAAATCAATAAGTAAATATAAACACTAATTAGAATGGAAAATTCTTCTGAGAAGATATATAAAAGTCAGATAAGCCTTCACAAATTACCAAAGAAATTAAAATTAAAATAATCACATGATGTCATTTTTGCTAACAAATTGACATCGATTTTACTTGTTTAAATGACAATATTCAACAGTAACAAGAGTGAAAAAATGGGCTTCTTGGATCCTGCTGACAGGAGTGTGACTACATATCAAAAGACATAAAATTTTATTGAAACATTAATCCAGCAATTCTACTTCAAGACATGTGCTTTAATTAAACAATTGGGCGCACATAACAAAGCGTAGCTGCCATGACTGGCCTCCTTAGCACCATGTGTACACGTGGGAAGAGCTGCTTAAACGTCCAACAACGAACTGAAGTACGTTCAGAGCAGAGCATTCTTTGTGACTGCTAAAGATACTATAAAAATATTTTATTAACATCAAAAGATATCAGTGATTTCTGTAGGTGAAAAAGGCAGGTTACAAAACATCACGTTTTCATAAATTATATGCCTGTGGATGTGGATATTCATGTTTTTTTTTAAACCTCATACATGGACAAGCAAAACAAATGCTGTAACTTGCGGATTTTGACCAAAAAAAAAAAAATTCACAACTTACATCCATTTGAGAATAATTTTCTGTCTTGTTAATGTCACTTCCAAATTTAGTATTTTATCATTTAAATCACTCTAATGGTATCCACTATAGGTTGAGTTCCTCTTCAGAGCCCTGTATAAGCTGGGGGAGGCCAGGGGAGAAAAGCAAAGGCCTGTGGGGGTGGATTCCTGAAGTGTTCCAGAAAGCGATCATGCTGATTTTGCAGTCTACACCTCCAGGAACACAGCATGGACAATGATGTCCCTTACCTTGTAACACTCGGGAACCTCATTATTTCTAAAGATGCTACGACTCTCACTCTTACAGAGCAAATGCATTGTGAGGTCTTATGCAAAGCATACAGAATTACAGCCATCACGTTTGGTAGCAGAGCTCTGTACTGCTTCTGCAAAATGTAATAATGTCTTCTTAATTCCCTAGGCTGGCAAGGCTCACGCAGCATCATTTATTTAAGGATATCTACATTTTCAAACACTGTTGGGTGCGAACCAGCCCCATCAATCACTGTGACAGGCTACGTTCCTCTCGAGTTTATCTTCCTGTACATTTTGCGCCAGATTTAGTTTGCAAACCTCCAAACCGGGGAAACAAGAGTCTTGTTTAATCTTCGCAAATATAAAATGATGTTGTTAGACTATCATTTGCCATTTGAACTCTCATTCATTAATGAAACGTTGGTTAAACAACAGTCTATCCACCCTTTAGCTGTAGTACCCCCTTGTGTCTGCAGAACCCTTAATGGACAACCCGTTTAAAAACATGGGGGTTATTTTATTCATATTACAATTAACGTGAAACATGTCACTGTAGAGGAGCTCTTCTCCTAATGTGGACAAGTTTGTTTATTTTAATTTCCATTAGTGTCTGGGAAGACAAAAAAGATGAATGATGATTCTCAAGCTACAGATTTTGCAAGTCATAGGGTTACAGTGTATGTGTTTTGCTAATCTCAAGTTATTTTTTCAGAAGCAAAAACCATCGCCACCTCCATTACACATGAAGACCACCTTATTTCAGTTTACGTCCTAGAACTAATTTCCAAGGTTACCTCAAGAGTTTTAAACAGAAAGACCAAACAGCTACGCCACAGGCAGATAAAATGAACAAAGTATAGACCAGGAAATTGGCAAGAGGAACATTTGGCAGGGTTCTTCAGAATTACCCTTTTTTCCTAGTGTTCGTTCCTCTCCATACCCAGCGACCTGGTGCAGTGAAGGGAAGAGAATGAGATAGTGCAGAGCAGCTAAAAGTTCAACAGCTGAACAGAGAGTAAGAGACAGTTCTCATTCCCCATCCTTTGCATGAGGGAACACTTGTTTTTGCGTGAAGGCGTAATTTTTTTTTTTGGTGGCAAAATTTACAAAATATAAAATGAATCATTTTAATCATTTAACTGTACAATTCATGGTGTTGGGAAAACTGGACAGCAGCATGTAAAACAATGAAGCTAGAACACACCCTTACACCATATACAAAAATCAACTCAAAATGGATTAAAGACTTAAACATAAGACAAGATACAATAAACCTCCTAGAGGAAAACATAGGCAAAACATTATCTGACATACATTTCAAAAATTTTCTCCTAGAAGAAATAAAAGCAAGAATAAACAAATGGGACCTAATGAAACTTACAAGCTTCTGCACAGCAAAGGAAACCAGAAGTAAAACAAGAAGAAAACCTACGGAATGGGAGAAAATTTTTGCAAGTGAAACCGACAAAGGCTTGATCTCCAGAATATATAAGCAGCTCATACAACTCAATAAGAAAAAAATAAACAACCCAATCCAAAAATGGGCAGAAGACCTAAACAAGCAATTCTCCAAGGAAGACATACAAATGATCAAAAAGCACATGAAAAAATGCTCAATATCACTAATTATCAGAGAAATGCAAATCAAAACTACAATGAGGTATCACCTCACACCAGTCAGAATGGCCGTCATTCAAAAATCCACAACTGACAAGTGCTGGAGAGGCTGTGGAGAAAGGGGAACCCTCCTACACTGCTGGTGGGAATGCAGTTTGGTGCAGCCACTATGGAAAACAGTGTGGAGATTCCTAAAAAGACTAGGAGTAGACTTACCATATGACCCAGGAATCCCACTCCTGGGCTTGTATCCAGAAGGAAATCTACTTCAGGATGACACCTGCACCCCAATGTTCATAGCAGCACTATTTACAATATCCAAAACATGGAAACAGCCTAAATGTCCATCAACAGGTGACTGGATAAAGAAGAGGTGGTATATTTATACAATGGAATACTACTCAGCCATAAAAACCGACAACATAATGCCATTTGCAGCAACATGGATGCTCCTGGAGAATGTCATTCTAAGTGAAGTAAGCCAGAAAGAGAAAGAAAAATACCATATGAGATCGCTCATATGTGGAATCTAAAAAACAAAAACAAACAAACAAACAAAAACAAAGCATAAATACAGGACAGAAATAGACTCACAGGCAGAGAATACAGACTTGTGGTTACCAGGGGGGTGGAGGGTGGGAAGGGATAGACTGGGATTTCAAAATTGTAGAATAGATAAACAAGATTACACTGTATAGCACAGGGAAATATACATAATATGTTATGATAACTCACAAAGAAAAAAAATGTGACAATGAGTGTGTATATGTCCATGAATGACTGAAAAATTGTGCTGAACACTGGAATTTGACACAACATTGTAAAATGATTATAAATCAATAAAAAATGTTAAAAAAATACTGTACAATTCAGGGGCCCTGAATAGATTCACATAGTTGTACAACCATCATCACCATCTACTTCCAAGATGTTTTCATCGTCCCAAATGGAAACTCTGTAGCCATTAACCAGTATTTCTTCATTCCCCTCTTCCCTCAGCCCCTGGAAACCTCTATTCTACTTTCTGTCTCTCTGAATTTAACCTATTCTAGGTAATTCATGTAAGGGGAATCATACAATGTTTGTCCTTTTGTGTCTGACATTTCATTTAGCATAATATTTTCTAGGTTCATCAATGTTTAGCATGTATCAGAATTTCATTCCTATTTAAGGTTGAATGATATTTCATTGTGTATATGCCGCATTTTATTTATTCATTCATCTGTCAATGGACATTCAGATTATTTCCACCTTTTCGTTATTGTGAATAATGCTGCTGTGAACACTGGTGTACAAGTATCTGTTGGAGTTTCTGTTTTCGATTCGTTTGGGTATTTACCTAGGAGTGAAATTGCTCAGTCATAGGCAATTCTATGTTTAACTTCTGGAGGGACCACTCAACTGTCTTCCTCAGTAGCTACTGAAGGTATACTTTTAAAGTGTGAACTTCCAGCTAGAGGGAAAGCCAAAAATTGACTAGTTATCCAGCAAATGTGAGCAGCTCTGATGGTCACTCTGGATACTTCATGCTGTTTGAGTCTCTCAGAGACCTCCTGGCTTCCAGCAACATGATTCACCAAGTCCTGGTGAGTTGGCCTAATTTGCCTGCAGGTTCATGCCCCATGTCCAGCTCTGGGACCATACTCTGGGTTCTTAGGTCCAGAATTCTCTGTGCAAACAGCTTTGAATCTACTTCCAGGGTCTTCTCAGATATCTACCCATCAGTGTGCACATCTCTAGGTTTCAGGAAAAGCTCTGCCTGCTTTTTTTGTTCTGTTTTGTTTTTCTGGTATACAGCATAATGCTTCAGTCATACATGAACATACATATATCCGTTTTCATATTCTTTTTCACTGTAAGTTACAAGATACTGAATACAGTTTCCTGTGCTATATAGTAAAAACTTCTTATTTATCTATTTTTTTTTTAGATTCCACTTTAAAGTGATACCATGTGGCATTTTTCTTTCTCTTTCTGGCTTACTTCACTTAGTATGACAATCTCCAGGTCCACCCATATTGTTGCAAATGACATTATTTTATTATTTTTTATGGCTGAACAGTATTCAATTGTATGAATATACCACAACTTCTTTATTCAGTCATCTATCGATGGACATTTAGGTTGTTTCTGTCTTGGCTATTGTAAATAGTGCTGCTACAAACATTGGGGCACATGTATCTTTTTGAATTAAGGTTCCCTCTGGATGTATTCCCCAGGATATATGCTGGGCCATAAGGTAAGTCTATTTTTAGTTTTTTGAGAGATCTCCATACTGTTCTTCATACAGCTTTACCAAACTGCATTCCCACCAACAGTGTAGGAGGGTTCCCTTTTCTCCATAGTGTCTCCAGCATTTATCATTTGTGGACTTTTGAATCATGGCCATTCTGACTGGTGTGAGGTGTTACCTCATTGTAGTTTTGATTTCTGTTTTTCTGATAATTAGTGATATTGAGCATTTTTTCATGTGCCTATCAGTCATTTGCACATCTTCACTGGAGAATTGCTTGTTTAGGTCTTCTGCCCATTTTTAGATTTTTTTTTTAATTAAGTTGTATGAGCTGTTTATATATTCTGGAAATTAAGCCCTTGTCAGTCTTGTCTTTTGCAAATATGTTTTCCTCTTCTGTAGGTTGTCATTTTGTTTTGCTAATGGTTTCCTTTGCTGTGCAAAAGCTTATAAGTTTAATTAGGTTCCATTTATTTGTTTTTGCTTTTATTTCTAATGCCTGGGTAGACTGCCCCAGGAGAACACTGCTAAGATTATGCTGGATAATGTTTTGCCTATATTTTCTTCTTAGAGGTTTATATTATCTTATCTTATGTTTAAATGTTTAGCCATTTTGAGTTTACTTTTGTGTACAGTGTAAGAGAGTATTCTAATGTCATTGATTTATATGCAACTGTCCAGTTAATCCAACACCATTTTCTGAAGAGACTGTCTTTACTATATTGTATGTTCTTACCTCCTTTGTCAAAGATTAATTGACCAAAAGTTTGTAAGTTTATTTCTCGGCTCTCTACTCTGTTTCATTGATCCATATGCCTATTTTTGTATCAATACTATGCTGTTTTGCTTACTGTAGCTCTGTAGTATTATCTGAAGTCTGGGAGGGTCATTCCTCCAACTTCATTCTTTTTCTTCAGTATTGCTTTGGCAATTCTGTGTGTTTTGTGATTCCGTATAAATTTTAGGATTATTTGTTCTAGTTCTATGAAATATGTCCTGGGTAATTTGATAGGGATCACATTAAATCTGTATGTTGCTTTGGGTAATATGGCCATTTTAACAATATTAATTCTTCCAATTCAAGAACGTGGGATAACTTTCCATTTCTTTAAGTCATTTTTAATTTCCTTAATCAATGTTTTGTAGTTCTCCATGTACAAGTCTTTCTTTTCCTTGGTCAGATTTATTTCTAAGTATTTTATTTTTCTGGATGCAATTTTAAAAGGGATTGTTTCTTTACTTTCCTTCTCTGATATTTTATTGTTAGTGTTAAGAAATGCCACTGATTTCTGTATGTTAATCTTGTATCCTGCTATCTTGCCAGCTCTGCCTGCTTTTTGTTGGAGATGTGGATATAGTATGAGTGCATGACTGGGAGGTCCTTGTACTATGAAAAAGAGCTGGCCTTTGGAGGAAAGGTGGGTAGGCCAAACAGTGAGGACTAGTTCCCCCTAGACACCATATTCCAACAAGGAACTCTAAGGACACTGAGAATTCTAAAATTTGAATGCAGACCTCTCGATTTAAAGGTATTTTTGTCAAGGTAGGTGGACAGTATACAGTTCATTCACCAGTTCATTAGGGTAATTTATAATTCTGAAATTGTTAGCTAGAATATGCAGGACTCCATCTGTACACTTGCACTGGAATCCATAATAATGAAAATGAACCTATTTATCCTCACAACAAAAAATTTAAAAGGTAGATATTATTATCATCATCCATCATCCATTTAATATCTGAGTAAATGAAGGCAGAAACAGGTTCAGTTTCTTTTCTACACAATGGAGAAGTGGCACAGCTGTGATTCAGAGCCACCTGGCCCCAGACCCCATACTCTCATATCACCCTAGTAAATGAACCACGGTGGCTGTGTTTCAGGGTCAGGACAGAGCCCTAAGAGAACACCAAGATCAAATCCAAAAGGGACAGGGAGTACAAAAGGGCAGATTTATAGCTATGGAAACTAGCATTTAAGTCATGAAGTAGAAATACAATTTAAAAAGACAGAGAGAGATGAACAGGCCTGAAATAAAATAGAATAAGAGGTGAAAAAAACTTTCCTTTTCCTGTGAAATATTTTTCCATCCAATGAAAAATATAAAAAAGGAAAGAAAAGGTTTGTTTTCACCTGAATATTTCTGGGCTCTCCCCACCCCAACCCTCGCTGTCTCCACATTTCTGAATCTGCCAAACAACATAAATCACTGTGCAAACCAAATCATTAGGGTTGCCAGGTGTTCAATTTTGAAGCAGACAGGATGGTATTTGAGTTTTCTGCCGAGGAAACAAACAGAGAAAATACCAGTGATTTTTAATTAAGTTTTGTTATTATCATGTAAAGATGGGCTTGCAGGAGAACATTCTCTCTAGCTCTCCGGGCTGCACTTTACCCTGAGCCTGCGTCCCACTTAGATATCAGCCTGTCTAGGCCAGGCTGTCTCCAAGCCGAATGCTAAAGCAAGCTGATGAGCTTGGCTCTGAACTCGCATTGGCACTGTCTACTTCCTGGCTAGGCGCCCTGCAACTCTGCTAGATGATCCTCTCTTACTGATACCTCCACAGCTCCTGCAGCAATTGGCAGAGTTCCCCAGGTATATTTAAAAATAATAATAATAAGATAAATACAAAAATTCTCAGAAGGACATTGAAAGGCAGGCAAATGAGCCATTGATTAAGATTCAGAGAATTGATTAAGACAATCATATGAGTTGAGTATGTCCCTAAGTCTAATCATGGCCATTGAAGAGGAGAAGGCAGTCAAAACCGTTATTCCATCATTTACAAACAAACAGAATTATCCTTAAATAAAATTCTATTTAGGTCCTGAATAAATATAGCTCCAGTAACATAATGTTAAATTGGTAAGGGAATCTATGGTGATAGTTAGAAATCCTTACATTTTGAGGAAGTGTATATACTCTATTCATGGACTTTCCAAACTGGTAAAAAGCAAAATGGTTTGGATGGATACTAGTAAGAAAAGAAAAGAAAATCTTCTCTCCTTAAAAAAACTTCGTTTAACCTTAATGGTAGTTTTCTTTTCAAGCACTGATGTTCAAAGACCTTTAATATCCCTATGCACATTCAGAAGGAGAAGAACATGGAAGCTTCTGTTTTTCAGAACACCAATTAAAGTCCCCCTTGGAAGATTTTTTGGGAATTACTAGTCTATCCCAATGAAACTTTGAAGTTAAAAAGTCTTTTATTAGCTACCTAATAGTATTTAAATTGCACACTTTTAATCTCTATTTGACTCTTAAGAGACTTAATTCACTATAATAGAGAAACATACAAACATACAAAAACATCACAACAGATGGGTGCATTGCAGAACATATCCTCACAAACCAAGTTTTCTCTCTTTTGCTTCTCATCCATGCACTTCTCTGTAGGAAGGGCCTCTCAGAGGGCTGGGGGAGAGGGAGGTTTTGCCTTCCCGCTCTGGGGAGGCACATTTGGTAATATCTGGAACAGTTTTGATTGGGAAGTACTACTGGCATCTGGTGGGCAGAGGCCAAAGACGCTGCTGAGCATCCTATAATAAACAGGACAGACCCCCAGGCTAATGAATGTCCATAGAGTGAAGGCTGAGAAACCCTGCTCTACAGAAATCGGGAACAGAGCATTCAGCAATTTGGGTTCCTTGAATTATTAGAAATTATAGTATAGAGCTGCTGACTAGTGTGTCAAGAGACCCTGAGGACTGGTGAGGGAGTAGGTAAATACGAGTGTGCTCCGTGCCCTGTTGGCTCATGTCTCAGGGTCTGGCCAAGCCCCTGATGAGGCCCAAAGCTGCAGCTTCTGAAGCAAAGACGTGGACACCATCCTAGCCTGACACTGAACACTGGCATCCTATACTGGTTCATCCAACACAATGTGTATGTCTGGCCCCGCCCAGGACACTGAGGATGGTGCTGAAGGGGACAGCTAGGCACCCTGACCTCGGGATACTTAGAGTGTGGCTAATCTCGTGGGAGGAATCCATCCCTTTCATTCCAGAAAATAATCCATTTCTGATAGGGTTTTTGTTTTTTTTCTATTCAAATGACCCAGGGATCAAAAATCGGCACCCAGGAGCAAAAATCTAGTTTTCATGTGTGTTTTATTTTGTCCAGCAAAGTGCTTTTAAAAACTACTAATATTTAAAAATTAGATCACACAAAAATTCTGGATTTATGGCTTGTCTGGAAGAATCACAAATCTGGCAGCACGAGGCATGCTTGACCAAAAGTTGCAAGAGCCTACTGACCACACTGGCTTGGCCTGCCTTGCCTTAAAAGGAAAGCTAGTGTCAAGGAAAACAGTGGCTCATTTGGGAAGTGACAGGTGGTAACCAAGGGAAGGAGGGAAAACCAGGTCAAGGATGTGTTCTAGACTGGCCACTACAAAGAGGGACGAGTGCTTAGTCCTTGGGCCTTCTAAGGAGTCTTCTGAAATGTATCTCAGAACTGTCCATCCAGGGGATGGAAGAAGAGAGAATTTATGCAACAAATCCTGGCCCCACTGATCAAGAGTAGCCCCAAAGGCATTAATTCTGCCAGTTATTCAGTTGGTCTACCCCGGGTTACAAGTACTGAGTGATTCCTGGGTACCCAATAATGGGGGTAAGAGAAGCCCTTGAGGTACAAAGTAAGATATGGATCCAAGCCAGTCGGGGTGCACCCTTGGGGAGCTGATCAAAGCCCTGCACACTTGTCTCCACTTCAGTGGCAGAAGGACTGGGCCCAGGAAGATTTAAGAAAGCGCCATTCACGAATATAGTTTTTCAACAAAATATATACAGTGATAAATCTGTTAAAACTGGTTCCATATTCAGTTCCCATTCCCATGTTAAATAGTGGAAATGCATTTTGGTGTCCTCTGTAATCTATGGAAACCACAAGACAGGTTGCAGAATCATGAAGTTCATTTTATATCTTTCCTTTGTTTAGAGAAAAATCTGAGTATCTGAACATTACAAATGTATTTTAAAGTCTAATATAACAGACAACACAGACTATCATCAAAAAAACTCCCATATGTGTTTTAACAAACGTTTTCAGTGATGATACTTCGTATACTTGGTAACAGTGCTTGACAATGCTACAGATCATTCCTAAGTTCCACCAGTTAGGTATATACTCAAACTAATCAAATTTAGCTTTATAGATCACAATGTCCTCTTTCTTCTACCCCTTCCTCTTCTTCTTCCTATTTTTCTCCTCCTGCTCCTTCCTGATAAGATTCCTGGTTTTGCCAGTTACTAGCGTGAGCATTTGGAGCTTAGTTCTGAGACAGAAACTGGGACGTGGTGAAGAACACAAACCCCAGGGAGGCAAGAGGGCTGGAGCACTTGGGGGTAATTGGACACCAACTCCAGTCAGTCATTATTGCAGGCTGCTAGAGGGAAGGGCGTTCATCACTCTGGTGACCAACTCAGAGATGCAGACACCGGCTGATCAATCTTTTATTGTTTTTAGTCATTTAGGTCCCCCCTTTTGTGAACTGTTATGTTCATATCATTTGCTCATTTTTATTGGGTTGTTTGTCTTTACATTATTGATTTATATATTTAGATACTAATCATTTCTTCATTTTATATGTGATAAATACTATTTTCCAGATTCTTGTTCAGCTTTTCACTTTATGGTATCACTCAATAAATAGTTCTTATTTTTGGTGTAAAAACGAAGATGCAATTTTCTCATCTGAATGTGGGTATTAAATAGTGACCTCAAATATAAATTTTAAGAATTAAACAATGAATAATGATGATGATGATGATGATGATGATGATAACAATAATATTTTTCAGTGTCTAGAATATGGTGGAATTTCAACAAATCTCTTTTGGTGGTAAGTGTCATTCTTCTAAACATAGTTCTTTGAACTGTAAGAAAGTAGATGGGAGACGTAAATTTAATTAAAATTTGTCAGTACTAAAAGTCCCCACCATTGAGGGCCTACAAGGTGCCTCAGTGTAAGGCAGTTTACATGCTTTTTAAATCTTTGTGACAAATCTAGGATGTGCCATTAGTAATGAAGTAGACTTCCAGAACACTCGCACATTAAATCAGCTCATCCTCAAAATAGCCGCTGAAGGTGGTCGTACCATTCTCCCCACTTGACCCATGAAGAAATCACAGTTCAGCCTGGGTGCTGTAATGAAAGCTGTGAGAAGTTGTCACCCATGTACTCTTTCAGGGAATGAACAAGGGAAGCTACCAGCCTGTCTCCTGCTGATTTTCTATAATTAGGAAGGGACACCCTCTCTGGGGCAGACACATCCATGAGCCAGGAGTTGTGGCTGGATTACAACCCCTAACCTTTCTTCACGGGGGCGGGGGGGCTCTGTGAATGAGGGCCCTGAGTAAGTTTTTGCCAGTTTCCCAGAGATGCAAATGCCCTTTTAGAACTCAATATAAGTTGTGATTGGAAATCTAAGTTCATTCAACTTACATTTCCATTTCCAATTACAGTTAGAGATATCTTCTTAACACTTTGTGTACCTTCAGCAAATCACAGCATCCTAAACCCTGAGTATTCATGAGGGCACAGAGGCCGGACCTGAGCATGGAGACAGTGTACATTCTTCAGGCGCCTCAATAAAACGACTGATTAATTCCAGCTTTCTTGTCATTGTGGAGGACCAACTTGCCTTATCTTTTTTAGGAGCTATCACCGGTGTCTGCAGGAATGCTCTGAAATTGTGCTGCAGATGTCTGACTTAAGATTAAGCATTAACGAGACTGTCACATGAATGCAGGACATTTAAGATATAGTCATAAAGTGCATAGAACTTTCTTCTTCAAATATTCCCTCTAAAGTAAAATTCCATAAAATAAGCTCTGTCCAACTTTAATGATAAAAGATAATAGTCTACCTCCAACAAAAACATCAAAAAATACTGGAAACAATGAAAAGAAAACCTGGAAATGGAGCTTTTCTGCTGTTAGATTCTAAATACTTCAGACTGTGAATTGATATTTAATGTGTGGTTTGTCTACATTAGTAGAAACCCTGCAATTATAGGTTGCTTAGCTAAAATGTTTGTTATGTTGGTGTAACACAGAGATTAAAACCAGTGCTGTATACAGCAACACATACTTAATAATGGTCTCCTAATTACTAAGGCCATCCATATTCAAGATAATTCTTTAGTGACAAATAAAATAAACACCACAAAATCGTTACTGGAATAATTTAGGATGGATCATATAATGCAGCAGTTAGTCCTGAAAACTTTGCTTGGTTTCATATATAGTAACAGATTTGCGGGCCTTTAAGTATATATTTTTCTTTAACTAATAGACTTTATTTTTAGAGCAGTTTTGGGGTTACAGAAAAGTTGAGCAGAAAGTACAGAGAGTTCCCATATGCCGTCTTCCCACTGCAACCCTGGCATAATTTCTCTTGCTATTAACATGTCATATTAGTGCTGAACATTCGTTACAAATAATGAGCCTGTATTGATACATTAATATTAAACTAAAGGCCACAGTTTATATTAGGGTGCACTTAGGTTGTACAGTTCTGACCTTTGCCAAATGTATACATCCACCATGATAGTGTCGTACAGAATAATGTGTTGCCCTAAAAATGTCCTGTGCACCACCTATCTCTCCTTTCCCCTGCCTAACCCTGGCAATCCCTGATCTTTGTGACTTTTTCTGTAATTTTTCCTTTTCTAGAACGTCAGATTGTTGGAATCATAGAGTAGGTAGCATTTTCAGACTGGACTGTTTCACTCGGCAATATGTACTTAATGTTCCTCTGTGTCTTTTCCTGAATTGAGAGCTCATTTCTTTTTAATGTTGAATAAGCTTCCATTGCATGGATGTGCCACAGTTTATCTCTTCATCCACTGAAAGATATCACTTCCAATTGTTAATTATGAATAAAGCTGCAATAAACACCATGTGCAGGTATTTGTATGGAAATGAGTTTTCAATTAATTTGTATAAATATTTAGGAACGTGACTGCTGGATTTTACAGTAATACTATGTTTAGCTTTTGTTTAAAAGAAAAAAAGCTGCCAAACTGTCTTTCAAGGTAGCTGTGCAGTTTTGCATTTTCTAAGCGATGAATGAGAGTTTCTATTGCTCCACATCCTTGTCAGCATTTGGTGTTGTCAGTGTTTTGGATTTTAGCCATATTTATGGGTATGTAATGGTATCCCACTGCTGCGGGATAGTATAACAATAAGACACAGGATGCAGGAAACAAATATAAACATAATATGGAGCAATTTTCAAAATTCACATCAATTTTTCAGATGGATCTTAAGGAAATTTAGAAATTGTAGTGACTGGGATATAATTTCTAAACTCTCTTCTCTTCTGGAGCCCAAACTGTTTGTCATACTCCTTTTCCCTGGGTGCATTGCAGGAAAGATTTTTGACAGGTCCTCCCTTAAGATGAGAGAAGACAGTAGTGAATTTCTCCTAGATTCCATAAGACGTAAATATCCGTATGTGATTCTAGAGCAGGGGTCAGAAATTTACAGCCTGCAGGTCGAATCCAACCTGCCATCTCTTTCTGTATGGCCTATGAGCCATTCTTAAATGGTTATTATCAATCAAGGTATTGCAATCAGTTTGATGACCAGGAAACACTAACTTTGAACTACAATTAAATAAAATGTGACTTGTCTCCCCAAAATTCCACACTTCTCATTAGAGAATGAACTTTCTTCTTATTTTGTAGTTAATATTTAGAAAAATTGTATTCAATTATTAATATTTTGAATTTCATCAATAAAATTTTTGTGGGACGAAGCAAGATGGTGGAGTAGAAAGACACTTGTAGCTCACCCTCTCCCACAAATACACCAAAACTCACATCTATGGGCCCACTCAGCCAACCAGAGCACCTGCTGAACTCCAACAGAACATAGTCCTCTTCGAAAGACAAAGATGCTAAAAATCTGGTTGGAGAAAAGGGAAGAAGAAAAAGCAAAACAGTGTCGGACTGGTCCCGTGGGGAGGGAGTGGCATAGGATGACTGGCGCTTGTTTGCTGAGTCTCCCCTCTCCAATGGAGAGGCCAGCAGGATGGAGTCGGAGACTCCAAGGCTCAGATCTGCCCCAAACGCCCCTTGACCGACAGAACTGAGTTAAACGGGCACAAAGAGTCCCTGCAACACCCAGCCCGAGATGCGAGCTGGCAGCTGCGGCCAGGACAGGCCACCAAGCTGGGCGGAGGACTGAGGCGGCTGCCCTGAGGCAGCCCCAGGGGACTGCAGGGTGCTGCATGCCATGGCTGGGAGGGGATACTGAGCAGAACAACCTCGGTCTCTCATAAATTGTGAAAAAAAGGCAAAGCAAAACTAATGGTGTGCCCTGGGGGGAGGGGCACCATAGCCTTTGTCTCCTCAGACCTGTCCGCCATTACTGGCACTTCTCACGAGAAGAAAGGTGGGGCTCAGCCACAGCCACCATGTCCTTCTGTGCGCAGGGCCCAGGCAGGGGAGGGGCCAAGACCTGAATCCGCACCCAGGGGTCCACAACCTCCTAGTCAGGACTAAGACTTGTTTACAGCCTGAGGCAGATAGGCTCTTTCTTCCCTCGCATCTCAGAGAACTCCCACCACCAAGACAAACAAGAAGCTGAGATTTGGCACTGAGCAGGGGTGGGGCTGTTCTGCCATCTTCCCCAAACCTGCCTTCAGAGCACAGATCTGAGGTGGAGCGGGCAGCTGCACAGGGCAGTAGAGCGACCGGCACCGGGAGAGGGCAGGCAGCAACCCGCTTTCCTGGCAGGAACGCAGCACCAGACCACGGTGCTAGGAGGGGGCATGATCCGTCCACCTGCCTAGCCCGATGGCAGCATCTGACTGCAGCATCGGGAATGGGAGTGATCCACTCGCCCATCTTGAAGGAGAGCAGCACCTGACTCAGTGTTGGGAGGAGGCGGGATCTGCTAGCCAACAGCCACTGGGAGCAGCACAGACAAGGGCGCCAACAGAGGGCCCCTGGAAACAGCAAGCTGAGTTCGCGAAACAGGGCAAAGACACAAAGACCTCTTGATAAAATCATTAAGAGCACACTGTCTCCAGGAGAACTAGACAACTGATACTCCTTAAGCCACAGTTCCAGAGAGATATGAGCAATATGAAGAATCAGAGGAACCACTCCCAATTAAAAGATCAAGAGAAATCCCCTGAAAGCACAATCAAGGAAATAGACATTGATGGCCTACTAGATCAAGATTTCAAAAAAGGACTGATCAAAGTACTGAAGGAACTAAAAGAAATAGTGTTTAGAGATATAAAATATGTCAAAAATGAAATAGAAGCTATAAAGAACCAAGTAGAATTAAACTCATCTGCTGAGATGAGAGCTGACCTAAAGGCTGTACAAAGCAGGCTAGATAATGCAGAAGAACAAATAAGTGACCTAGAAGACAGGACAACAGAAAGCACCCAATGAGAACAGCTGAGAGAAAAACAAATAAAAGACAATGAAAACAATATAAGGGATCTATGGGATAATATAAAGCATGCCAATCTATGCATAATAGGGGTTCCAGAAGGGGAAGAAAGAACAAAGGGGATTGAAAAGGTATTGGAAGAAATCATGACTGAAAACTTCCCAAACCTAAAGAAAGAATCAGATATCCAAGTACAGGAGGCTCAGAGGGTCCCAAACAGCAAGAACCCAAACAGACCCACACCAAGACTTATCATAATCAAGATGGCCAGACTCAAGAATAAAGAAATGATTCCAAAGGCAGCAAGAGAAAAACAAAGTGTGATTTACAAGGGAACCCCCATAAGGCTCTCAGCTGATTTCTCTACACAAACACTACAGGCCAGAAGGGAGTGGCAAGATATATTCAACTTCCTGAATGAAGAAAAGATGCAGCCTAGGATACTTTCTCCAGCAAGGCTATCCTTTAGAATAGAAGGAGAGATAAAGAACTTCACAGACAAGCAAAAACTAAGAGTTTAGCAACACCAAACCCATGCTAAAAGAAATATTGAGAGGTCTACTCTAAATAGAAAAGAAGCAGGATGCTACAAAAATGAGGAACTCATAACTGGAAGGGAGATAACTGTCACGAATTACAAAAAGAATAAACACAAAATTGTAAAAGAAGACATCTAAATCATTAAGAGTGGGAGAGGGAAGCAAGGAAAGCCACTGTGGAAAACAGTATGGAGATTCCTCAGAAGACTAGGAATAGACTTACCATAGGACCCAGGAATCCCGCTCCTGGGCATATATCCAGAAGGAACCCTACTTCAAAATGACACCTGCACCGCACTGTTCATAGCAGCACTGTTTACAATAGCCAAGACATGGAAACACCCTGGGTGTACATCAACAGATGACTGAGTAAAGAAGAAGTGGTATATTTATACGATGGAATACTATTCAGCCATAAAAACTGACAACATGATGCTGTCTGCAGTGACATGGATGTTCCTGAAGAATGTCATTCTAAGTGAAGTAAGCCAGGGGAGAAGGAAGGATACCATGTGAGATCGCTCACATGAGGAATCTAAAAAAACCCACAAAACTTAAATACAGAACAGAGGCAGACTCATAGACACAGAATACAATCTTGTGGTTGCTGGGGGTTTGGGGGGTGGGAAAGGAAAGACTGGGATTTTAAAATGCATAATAGATAAACCAGATTATACTGTATAGCCCAGGGAAATATATACAGGATCTTGTGGTAGCTCATAGCGAAAAAAAAATGTGACAATGAATATATATATGTTCGTGTATAACTGAAAAATTGTGCTCTACACTAGAATTTGACACAATATTGTAAAATGACTATCACTCAATAAAAAAATGTTAAAAAAAAGTTGTGAAAATGTATTTTCTCTCTTGCTATGTAAGTACCAATATTGGCCCACAAAGCCTAAAATATTTATTCTCTGATCCTTTAGAGAAAAATGTCTGCTGATCCTGTTCTGAAACATTCAAATGTCTAGAACATTCTAATTAAATGTGTTTCTTACTGTCTCCCTCATTTATTTCCTTTATTAAAATTCCCTCATCTAAATGTATCTCTATGTTCTCAAAGACACAGCATGATCTGGAGTACTAAGGAATGAAATGTGTTGGGCATTCAAAAAGGAAAGCTGTCTGCTGACCTAGAAAGAGAATCTGGAAAGAGGCCATACGGGTGCCATCTGGACGTTCCAGGCTTTGGTAACTATGGAAGTCCTCTTTTATTTTTATTTATTATCTTTTTGCTTCCATGTTGGTCAGCAGGGTGTAGTGGAAAAGGGCTTTGAAGTCAGACAAACCTACCACCTGTCAGCTTTTTGACTCTGGAAAATTGCTTTCCCTCTTTGCATTTCAAGGTTTTCAACTTTGTTTTGTTTTGTTTTTATTCAGTAAAAGGACTTGTTTCAATGACTAAATGATGTAAGGTTCTTAACACACATACTAGAAACTCATACCTTTGTGTAGTTGGAATGCCTTAGGTCCTAGCAGGAATTAAGTGTTGCCTTCCTTCCATCCATGAGAGTATGTGCACGTGTGTGCATGTGTATATGCTCGTGTGTTCCCGTTTGTCTGTTGTTCAGAGGGAGAAAGGACAAGAACTGGAATGAAAGTCCCAGCTGGTGGCAGCTGACTTGGAGAGAGCAGACCCAGCAAGGGGTGGATTGTGGCAGCTCAGAAAAGGAAAGGAAAGTTACCGGTCCAAAGCCTAGGACACGCGCAGGAACAAGGAAGGAGGTTGAAGGTAATGTAGACGAGAAGCAACCCTCTCCAGCCCTGCTTCCCTCTGTTCTTTCCTCCTGCACACCTCCTGGTGCTACAGGACTCAACCACCAGCTAAGCTTGTGGACCTCATGGCAACCAGATGGGGTGGGGGTGGAGAAACAACCTAACAGAACAGGGCCCAGAAAATGAGTATTCCACAAACATTTATTTGTAAATAAAGTGCATTCTCATTCTGACAACAGTTAGTTGGTTCAAGACACTATCAGAATTCCAATTTTCAGGGCTCTTAATAAAATGCAATTTTATTTTCATCAATTTTTCCATGACTGCCTTAATATTCTGTATAGCCACAGGAATTATTCAGTGTGGAAAGATTTTTTTTTTAAGACCCAGGAAGTGAACTGTCCTTGTTCTCCAGGAACAAGAGTCTATAACCTTTAATTCTTGCAGATATTAAAAAAAAAAAAAAGACTTCATCTCTGAGGTTTCTCCAGAAAGAGCCACATCTTGGACAAGTCAAAGAATTCAATATACTCAGAGTGGAAAATGCAAAGGCTGAGTCAAGGTTTGTTTCTGCCAAGTAGAATATGGTTCCAAGGAGATTCCATTTTCCAAACCTTGTGCTTAGAGCCCTTTGTGTCTGGTTTATGATCTTGGCTCCCTTCAATCCAGTACTGGCTTTTTCAAGGACACCCAAGAGGTGAGTTATATGCTCAAATAACCATATTGCTGCTAATGCACATGTTTTCCTATAAGCATTTTATTTCACTTCCTGCCATACTTCTAACAAGAATTTTATCAATAGTACAGAACCAGTTCAATGAGGGCTGACCTGTTTCATGAATGTCAGCTCCTGGATCTTTGTTTTAAAAACTTGAAGCCACCTAGCACTCAACAATTGGGTCATGTCCACTTGGGTGATCTTAACCAAGCCTGCTTCCTTCCAAGTACTGAGGAGTAATGTGTCATTACATTGACTTTCACAGTGAGAGTGTTTGGAACATAAACTAGCAAAGAGACCACAGTTTACATGCTTTTAATTATTGGGAAAATTGTCTAATAGGTGCTGTACCAAAAACAAACAAACGGGTTATAAAATAAAAAATAGAGAAAGACAATTAACAATCAGAATTTTGGGATACCAAAAATTCGTAGTGCAGTTTTAAGCATCAATGACCTCAAAAGTATAAGGCACAAGCTTATAAAAATATAATTTAAAAATTCAGTTTGGGGGGAGGGTATAGCTCAGTGGTAAAGTGCATGCTTAACATGTGCAAGGTCCTGGGTTCAGTCCCTAGGACCTCTGTTAAACAATAAATAAATAAACCTAAGTACCCCCTAGCAAATTAAATAAATAAATAAATAGTAAACTATATAAAAAATAAATTTAAAAACAAAAGTTCAATTTGAAAATTTCCTTTACATTGTACAGTTCTGTGGCTCCTGAATAATAAGCTAATAATTTAAATACTTTGTTTCAGTTCCTCTGAAGAAGCCAAGCATTGAGTGAAACAAACAAACAAAAAGTTGATATTAAAATTCAAAAACCAAATTAATATAAAAGAAGTTTGCATAATTACACATTCTTATAATATATAACGTTCGTAGCATTTCTATTTCTGAAATTATTAAAGCTTGAAATTGCACAAAGATTTCTGGGACACCCTTATTCTAAAAAAATTCAAGGAGCATCCAATACACCATATGGTACCATATACTGGGACTTAAAACTGAATAGGACTTCCTCTTAAGTTGGCAAAAAATTACACAAGATTATTACAACAGAGCACATTGAATATTAGATTTGTGCAAAGGAGGATCTCATCAAAGAAGTTCTAGGGCTATGTACACTTTATATATCTTATCAAAATAAGAAATTATGCCTTATGCTAGAATTAGGCTTTCGGGTTGGTAAATCTGAAATGGATTATATAACAGGTACTGAGATAGCTTAGATTTACATGAAGTGATCTTTCAGGAGCAGTATGGAATGTGTGCTTAATTGTTACACACATACTTAAACTCATACACAGTTGTTTAGTAGGAAGATTGCCTGTTTATAGAGTTTAATTATTATTTTAGTTGGGCACTACGACAGAAGCATGCAAACCACAGGTTTACTGCAAGGCCACTGCCATGATTTTAAGGACATCCTTTCAATCTGCTATTAAATTTGAGCCCTGGTGATCATTTACTCTGGCTTCAAGTTATTAAAAGCATCTCCAACCTACATTGTACACAATGTTTGTTTTTAATCACTGTATATAATAGAATTCACATGGAGAAAATGTTAGCAAATATTTTATACACTAAAAATCCTGATATTTAGATAAATGCTAGTGTGCTGCAATTTCCTTCTCATCCTTATGAAAGCAAGGCTTTAAAGGCAATATTTTAATTTCCTGAGAATTCTTTCAATGCTCTACATTTGACACGGGATGGGAAATGCCACTTGTGATAATATTTTAATTTTAAATGCGGTACGAGTTATGCCATTATAAAGGTAACAACTGTAAACTTTCTTTAAAAGATGCCTCACATGAGACAACCAGGAGGGAAACAAAGCCTAGACGGTCGTTTTAATGTCAAGCACCATTAGAAAGTAGTTGATGTTCACAAGAAAACGGTGACACTGAGATTGCGCCTGACAATCGAAACAAAAGTCAGATCGCACACTGGATACTGTGTTGCCTAAAAGGACAGGGCAGGGCCAAAGATTCCATCCGTGCTTAGATTCTGAACTAGGATCAGGAGAATGCGGCGGCTCCTGTCCCCTGCAGGTTACTATTGTCCCTCTGCTCAGAGCAGTTGCTCCCCAGTGATTAATAACTTCACTTCAATCACTCATGTCCACCTCCAGGGAAAAACACAGAGCATTTAGCCTGGTGTTGTAAATTGCCCCCACCTACCGAAAGCAGATTAGATTAGCATGCAGGAGCTTCCCAAGGGAGGACGTGGGGATCCACATCTGTACAAGGGAAGGGGTGGAGGCAGAACCCAGCAGAGAGAGGTGCAATGCAGCCCCACGGGAAGTTTCAGGAGCTCTGAAGATGGACTGACCTTTCAGAGATTCGATAAAAAGATCAGGTTTTCATACCCCTACTTCAATCAGTCATTAGATGTGGGCCACCCCAGAAAGGGGGCATGACTCCTGGGCCAGGCGATGCTGGTTAGCTGAGGCCCTTCCTGAAAGGAGCTGACAGCTGCGGGCTGTCTGCAGCCTCCTTTGCCGCAGGAGGGGAATTAGTCCTTTACTCCTAAAGGGCCTTCTGAGTTGCTCATCACAGCATCCACCACCCACAACAAGCTAGGCTACGTTGGCCCTAAACTGCCCTTCCAGTCTTATCTCCAATCACTCTTCCCTACGAATTTCCTCTCTAATTAACCTGTTGTGCTAACTGTCTCCCCAGATATTGTATACATGGAAACAGTGGACACTGTGGGGTTAGACTGACCTGCGATCAAGTTCCTGCTCTGACTCTTTTTGGCTCAGTAAGAGCCATTGATCCAAATTGTTGGACCCAAACAATTCAGCTGAAATCTCTCTATCTTTGTTTCCCAATGTGTGAAATAAAATAGCAATACTGACACTGCTAGATTATTGGAAATATTAAAACAATACCTATACAGGTTGTAAACCTTAGGTCTCTTTTGCTTGTGAGTGACAGAAAACCCATCCACACAAGTTTTAACCTAAAGGCATCACATGACTAAATGGTCCAGGAGTCAAGGCTATTCAGATACAGCTGGATTCAGAGTTCATATCATACCATTAGATCTCCACTTCCCTCCATCCCTCAGCTTGTGCCCCCCACTGTGTGCGCTGGCTTCTGTCACGTTGCACGTGCTAGCAAGATGGCCAGGCGGACTAGATCACCACTCTCAATCTCTTCACTCCTTTTTCTAAAAGAATGTTACATCTGTGTCCCTTGCCTTGGTTTTGTGGTGTTTGGAATGTACTTTCTCCTCCCCTCCTTTGGGCTTAGCTATGGGACTTGCTGTGGCTAATGACGTATTACTGGACATGACACCAGCAGAGGCTGAAAAAGTGCCCGCATGGCTCGACCTCCCTCCTGAGCATCTATCAGTCACCAGACTGTCGTTTGGGAGCTGCTGGTCTAGGGGGGATGTGACAGGATGAGCAGACCTGGACGTAACCTGTAGTCCAGAGTCTGGGGTCTCGTCTTCTAGCCCAGCCAAGTCACAGCCAAGACCCATGATTGAGAAAGGAATGCCTGTTGTTTTAACCCACTGCGTTTGGGACATGTTGTGCCGTATTATTGTGGCCATGATATAGAGACAGAGATGCCAGCAGCCCCAAGCCTCTGTGTACTTAGGTTTAAAATCCAGCAAGAAACAGAACACCAGCTCCCCCGTTTCTCAAAACTCCACCTGTGGACTGAATCTCAGGGCCTCTTCTGGACCTGAGTTAAGTTGTGCCCTTACTTCTGACCACTCACAGTTTTCTGGAGGGACACCAGGCTTTCCTTGGCCAGGCCCAGCAGACATATTCCCAGTAGGACAGGGGGCTCCATTCCAAGAGTAAGGCGAATGGACACTGGAAAACAAAAAAAGCAATCCATGCCCCTCAAAATTATGCCAGGTGTATGGCAGCGGCCTGGCAAGAGGTCATGGCCAAGGCACAGAGGAAACCCACCAGGAGCTTCATTCCACTTGTGGTTGTGCCACTGTGGCTGGGCCGGCTGGGCTCCCATGGCAGCCCTGGACCCAGGACCCGGGGTGGGGAGGCGGGGAGGCAAGGCAGGTGGTGGCTTCTGTCTTCTCCACACCTGGCCGGGCCCATTACTGACTGGCTCAACATGACAGGGAGAACTCTGCTATCCTAGTCAGAAGGGAAAAGAAAAATCAACGGAGTAGGGACTTCGGCACTGACTGTATGAAATTAACAGGCTCTGCTCCCTCCCACCAGCTCCACGTGCTGTTAGAGCTGCTGGCTGTTCCGTGACTTCCCCAGCACCCTGCCACTTCCACGCTTGGCCCTCACATTATATCTGAGGTGCTTTCTTTGGTCTAGGCAATTTGCTTGAATGAGCCGCTTACTGTCGCTCAGGGCCTGCATGTTCATCGACTCACAGACACTCTTTAAGTTAAAATACACAGCCGTGATATAGACCATTGCTCTTCAGTCCAGAGAAATGGAGAAATCTGGCCGATTCAGCAAAGGACATCAGTGGTCCTACCTTTTTATTATTATTATTGTTGTTGTTGTTTTGTTGTTGTTATTATTATTATTACTGTCAAACCTTCACTGTTCAAGGCATTTTGCCCTACTGGATGTTTTCCTTTTTAGTTTCCATCATCCATTAAAAATGAATGAAAATATTTTGAAATTTAGTCAAGTCATTGTGGATCTGTAGGCTTCATTTGGGTAGCAAGTAAGAAAAATCCAACTCAAAATGACGTAACTAATAAAAGGAACTTACTGCTCACATAACTGGAATACACAGAGGGAGGACGGGTACAGGCAGTGGTGGAAAGACCCAGTTTCCTCCCGCCTCCTCTCTCTGCCTTATCCCCATCTGCTCTGGGCCATGCTTGGTGTCCTGCGGGTCATAATATGACTGCCACCAGGATGCAGGCTTCTTCATTCAAAACCAGAGGTAGAGACGAGAGTCTGGCAAGAGCACGAAAAGCCCTGAGGTTCCTTTGTAAAAGCCCATGACCCAGTGATCCCAACAGCATGTCCAAGTGGATGGGAAGTAATGATAATGAGCTTGAACACATTAGGACCATCTCCTGCCACTGAGGACGGTCAGTTCGGCATAGACTGCGTGGCTGACAAAGGCAAGAGATGGATTTCTAGGGGAATTCCACATGATCTTACCACAAAGAAAGTTTCTTCTGTGAAGGAGTAAGTCCCGAGAGGGTTGATGGCTCAAATACTGATTCGATGAATAGCAATGTTTGCGCCCTCTCTGAAGATCACAGCCATACCTTTCCCAAGACCATGGCCAAGGAAAATGGCAAGACGAATTCGAGTCCTGTGTTCATCGCACACCACTGAGCCTTACAGGTATAAACATATAATACACATTGATTGGCTAATAGAGGTAGGGTTTATCCACTGATATGAGAGAGTTATTATGGTTCTAAAATACTAATTAACAAGGCACAGTTGACTATTAGTAAAAGATATGCTCGCTCTCTCTCTCCCACTTCTTCCATCATTTACTCCTTCCCCCTCTCTTTCTCTCTCCCTTTCTTCCTCCCACCACTCAGGAAATCCACTGCAGGACTTCACTGAATGGCAAAACTACTGACCCCAAATGACCCGCTGCCTCAGATCAGAATGTGGTGTCACTCAAAGGTGGCAGAGGCATCAGGAGGTCTTGAACAAGCTGCTCACACCACACTGTCCTCCCTCATGAGAGCGCAGGTGAGAGGGCCTTGCTGGAACGTTAGTCCATTTTGGATCTGTCTGCTGCACAAGATGCTCGCAGTCACCAGCATCAGCCAGAACTGCTTCCTTCTAGCTTTATACATAGTGGTCGTGGTCCTCGGCACAGTTTAAGACCATCACTCCAAAATAAGCAAACTGAAGCCAGGTTCGCTCAATGACTTTGGAGGAGACCCACAGGAGAAACAAATCCAAAATAGGCATTTCAACACATCATGCTTTTCCGGGAGCTCCTGCTACAAGCAAGAGTCACTGATGCCTATTAAAAAAAATGAAAAATAAAAAGCCTCAGTAGGCTAATTCACTTTCTAGCTTATTATTATTATTTATAGTTTTGTTTTCCTTGTGTTGTTAGAATAAAAACATTAAAAAAAAGTAATGGGAATATAGATAAGTCATGGATAATCCAGGGCTAATAGGAGCAAACACGGTTTTAAGAAATACCCACATAAAGAATAAACAGAAGGAGTGATCTGTCCCCAGATCTAGTGCAGACATGAGTAGCTTTAATGCTAATCACTGTTTAAGTCCTTTGCTGTCACTGGCTGCATTTACTTACAACCATAACATTAAATGACCGACCCTGCACATTTGTTTTAGGATCGCCTATTAGGGCTATAACAACTTGGGACTATAATTTATTTTTCAAGTAAAGAGTAAGTTGAAGCTATTAGGTGCTTTCTGCTGCTGGGTGTTTCTGCTTCTGCTCTAGCAGAAGAGATAAAGGTGGCTTAGTAGACGTGCTAAGGAAGGTCTTAGGATAATACGAACTATCTGCACGGTAGCACGCTGCCCTGTATTTTTTGGCTGGTACTGATTTTCTAAAATAAGGTTCTACTTAAAGCAGGGAAGATGGGTAAGGCTATTTATTTAGTCTTGCAAATCTTACAAAGCTCACACTTCAGAAACATTTTTTTCCCTCCTTTTTCCTTTTGACTTTGCCATTTTTGGCTATCATTTTGACATGCCCCTCAACGGTGCGGTGAATTTCTGTACAGGGACATGTTGCTTTTGGATTTACAAATGTCTGAACCCTCCAATCTGAAGAGTAAAAAGTGTCGTGTGAGCCGTTTTTTAAAGTTGAGGTTAAAACAACAAAGGGAACATAATCTTACCAGTAACACAAGAATTAGACACTATATGTTGGGGGTGAAGAGGGAGTAAAAGCACATGCTTCTAAATTGAAATTTGGTCGGAAGTTATAATAAGCTTTGAGAAACAACCCACAATGAAGCTGAAAGAATTTATTCAGCGTAAGAAGAGCAGTGAGAGTGAGGAGAGATCCCTGTGGCTCAAAAGGTGGGAAAAAAATGTAGGAAATTTTTTTAAGTGGGAGGGAGGGTAGTTTATCTTCCATCTCAAGATGTTTAAGTTTCTTAAAATCAAGAAAGAAAATGTAGCTTGATAGTAATAGAAACCTAAGAGGGGCACTTAGTCTCATGCAACAGTTTTGCTAGGAAGGACAAAAAGTGTTGTCTCTAGAAATCTGGGGTGATCATTAATAATTTCTGTAATCAGACCTCTCTCCTCTGAGCCCAGAAGAGCAAGTGAGAGAAGACACACTCCTGGGGTGGTGACGGTCTTCCTTCTCTCGTGCCCTTATTAGTGAGAAAAGTTGATCAGAGGGGCTAGAAGGCACTTCTATAATCCCACAGCAATCTTTAGGAGAGCTGTATAAATCTTATATAATATCATGATGACAGATTTTGCCAAGAATCCTATATGTTTCAAGCTCCTTCAGGGAAAGATCAAATTAAAGGGCATATTTTTAAACTTGTCATCTTGGTGGAGTATCTGGAGACCCAAGATAAGCCTGACCTGGGCTGTCCCTAGTGGGCCAGGTCAGCATCCATAGTGAATGGACCAGGATACGGGGAAGGAAGGCACAACTGCTGGCTTTTTCCTGAGTCTAAGCCCCTCCTCTTGTGCTGAAGCCGGGCATCCAACATTCACAGTGAGGATCCAACTGCCTCATATACAATCATTGTTTCCTCAAAGTCCACCTGCTGAACCCCATCAGGTCTCCTGCTTTCAAGTGGAGACAGTCGATTACATGTAGCTGCTACATTTTCTGTCACATTTTCTAGACAACTCCTGCACCAAACAGAAAAGGAAAAATAAAAGGGAAAAAAAAATCCATCCAGTCATGATGTAAAGCGGATCAACATTAAGTGGACTATGATATAAGATGGGCCGCAGTAAGATGACAATGAGCACAGTTTATTAAATAAAGACTAAAGAAGCTGGCTTCAGGCATTGCCCAGCCACTTTAAGTACACTCTACTAAGTTTTAATCCCTGTGGTTCAGGTGGACTTTCTCCATTATGTGAGAAGAGAAGTGGTTCTTTTTAGCACCAAAGAACGGTTAGCATGTAAAGATTCGTGCCTGATAATATAGTTATCTGCATGCACATCTGTCTTTGTCACTAGAGAAATGCCAACACTGTTTCAAAACACAATATGGTGAAGTCCTAATTCTCAGGACCTCTGAATGTAAACTTATATGGAGACAAGGTCTTTACAGAGGCAGGTAAGATGGGGTCATTAGAGTCAGTCCTAATCCAATATGACTGGTGTCCTTACAAAGAGGAGGAAATTAGACACAGATGCAAACATGCACATGGAGAGGATGTCATGTGAAGGTGAAGGACTGGAGTGAGGAAACTACAAGTCAAGGAACACCAAAGATCATCAGCAAAACACCAGAGCGAAGAAGAGGCAAGAAAGAAGTCCTCTGCAAGAAGGCGCATGGCCCTATGGACACCCTGATTCAGACTTCTGGCCCCCAGAGCTGTGGGATAATACAGTTCTGTTGTTCTAAGCCATGTAGACCATGTGGAACGTGATCACAGCAGCCCTGGGAAATGAAAACACACTCCTAAGATAGTCTTCCTTTATTAAAAGCAAAGGAATATTAAATAATTGAATAGCTATTGAATAGAAATTAAAATACTTCACTGGATTCACTTCCCCTAACACACACTCACCAGGCAGAGTTTACTTCCATCAGACCTCTTAATTTAGGGGTGGGAAAGTCTTCCATAGCTAACACTTTTGCTACCGGTGTCCACATTCTGCTGCATAATTTCCCACACCCTTTATCACTAACATTAAATTTGTTTATTTTCTCTTGACCCCACTAGACCAGAAGCTCCATGAGGACAGGGAGTTCTTCCTGTTTTGCTCACTGCTGGCTTCCAGGTGCCTGTCACAGTGTCTGACACATCACAGCTCAACATATGCTTGTTGTGCGGCTGAATAACCAGATGCAGTGTGTGGGGTCTGGAGGTGCAGTGATAGGATCCAGTGCAGGTGAGAAGGCAGCGGGGCCAGGGGCTCCCTTCTCTAGGGAGGGTGAGCTGATTGCAGGTAACCCAAATAATTACTCACATTCTCCTGTACTATAACCCTCGTTCCCACAGTTCTCTGCTCTTTGCATTAGAGGGAACGAGGGGGAAACTCACTGGCCTGGGCATCACAGGACTGGGCCTGGAGCCATAGCTTTTCTAGTTGTCCAGGTTAAAAACAATCTGGTGACAAAAACCTACTAGTTAACTATACTCCAAAAGGGAAGGGGAAAACAGAACAAAGTGGCAAAGTAAATACGGATTTTAGAGACAGAGTTGTGGCTTTTTCACTCATTTATTAGGTATGAAATGTTAGTCATGGCCTCACTGAGCTTCAACTTCAGCCTAACTGAACAACAGGGGGAAAATAAAGCATTAAAACCCCTCCTATTCCATTCAATGTGTGACAATAACTTTGTTCGTTAACGGACAAAGTTAAATTGGGAATCACAAAGTGAGCTCATTCAATGCATTCCTATAATTTCTTGTCTCTCTCAACTTCAACAAGAATATAATACAAGGCACAGCCATCTGAGTGGGGAATTCTTCAAGCTTCTTTTGATTTCCCCTAATCTTCTACGGGGTCTCAGCCACACCAGCTCTGACAAAATGTTTTAAAGCAACTGGTTTTATCAACATTTTGCAGAGCCTTGGACTTTATTTTAGTAGAAACAATTACTCTCTTTTTGTTCACATGATGTTAAATCAAATTATTCCATTTCAATTGGCATAACCAGATCTGAAAGCAACAGACTTAAGAAGTCCACATTTCTACTGGTGGGAGCTGTTACTCTTGCTAAAGAGTAGCCAGCACACAGCCAGCCAGTCCGAGAGCAACATGTAGTGATCATCATATGGACATTTTACACAGAGTGAAAGGCATGCTCATTTTGTCAACTCAGAGGAAGATAATTTCCAAAATTTCCACTGAACCCATCTTGGAGTTGTTTGTCTCATTCAATTTATGTGTGTGCTTTTAATGAGGACTGGAGACAGCTTGTTTAAGGCACTTAGTACAGTGCCCAGAATAACAGTAGGCACTGAATAAATGCAACTATATTGCGCCCAGAGACATAAAGAGTTTAGGCTAAGGATGACATCGGGTCTCTGCATTACAAGAGGTTTGATCATTGTTATGATTCCAAATTACTGATTCTAATCAGGTCTTGAGAGGCAAAATCGTACATTTTATTCAGGGAAGGTCAAGAGATTACACAATTAACAACCAAAACACTGTAGCTCAAACTGTCCAACAAGGAACTAACCAGTCACCCAGAACTGCCCTGAGAGTACAGAAGCTTGACTGTTTGGGTCATTTGATTGAGGCAAATGACAAATTCTGGGTCTTTCTGGGAGCTGGGATGATTCCACAGTATAAAACCTACAATACAAGAAGTCCGTGAGTAAATTCTGGCCAAAGCTGGGAAGGTACCTAAAGATAGACCCGCAGCATATGGGATAAAGAAGACAACTTAGACTGCTGCATCAAAGCAAGCTATAAGCCATGGTGAGTGCAGTTTTAACGCCAACCAAAATGTGCTCTTTGAAAATTAAAATGTATGGTATGTACGACAGCTCTCCAGCAACACGAACATCCAATTAAGTAAAACATACCATTCCTTGGCCATGTGAGATAAGCTGGCGTTGACTGTTCTTGCATCCACAGACTCCTACTTGAACAAGTCTGTACACAAGACACTTGGAAGTTCCCATGAAACAAACAGATGCCTTGAGCTTTCACTGGTGAATTTAATCATTACCGTGTTATTACAATGATGAAAGATACGCTAAACATTGTATTCCTTAAAGCCAACCACAGATCTAGGAAATTCCTGTCTCTTCTGTTGTGTCAATAACACCTGTTGTAAGATACTAAAGAGTTTACTTCTGACAGAAGCTTTTCAACAATTTTTTTTATGTTGGAAGGTGGCTGTTTTATTTAGCAAAACAGCTAAGAGGTCTTTGGAGCTTCCCGTCTCATTAGTTTAACCGATACTTCATTACATCATTCAAATCTAGATTTTTATCACAAACGAATGCATTGTTCCTCCACCCAGAAAGCCAAAATAACTTTCAAAGAGTAATCCTAAACTTCCTCCAGACTTCTCACAACACTGTAACTTTGGGGGAAACTGCCTGAAGGTAAGTTTTGAAGACATGTAGGAATCAAACGTTCCTTCCTCCAAGTCTACAAAGTTTTATATCCCAGAGTGAATGCTTACAAGAATAGTCACATAAATGGAGCACTGGGACCTTTACTGCCTACGTTGGTGAATAAAAGCGCATTTAACAGTGAATAGTTTGAACAGTAATCCACAGAGCATACAGTTTCCATTTTTATCACAGCCAAAAAGTTCAAGAATCAGAAGGAGTTTATTGACTTATGTGCCTTCATTGTGGCTGCACCATGTTCTATAGGTGGAAAACAAGTGATTGTCACTCATATAACTCGTAGCTAAACTAAGATCATCTTCAGTGGCAAAAGAATTAAAATACTATGTGGAAAAATATGTGTGTGTGTGTGTGTGTGTGTGTAAATAGCTAACTAGCCGATAGTTTACCTACTTAGAAAAAATAACTCTGCTTAGTTAGTGTAATTAAAGATATGCTTTAAAAGGGTGTTGAAACTGTTAGTTACTAAGAGACCCTTGGGCAATCTCACACTTACAGGACAGCACTTCCTTCAGAAGTTGACTCTGAGGTAATTTTATGACTTGTTTTTGCTTCTTGTGGTTTGGTTAAAGTAAATGTAGCCCAGATAGATGGGACATATTTATACCATATCAAAAGGGACTAATTATTTCACAATTATTTCCTGTGACCTTAAGAAAAATGCCAGCAAAGCCTCTACCTATGAAATTCTCCCATATGAATGGTTCTTATTGCTACTAGCTTTGTTTAATGACAGATCTAATTACCAATTTCTTCTCTCAGACCAGGGGCTGCTTGACAACAGAAAATATATTTGTTCATCTTTTGTAACCTTAGGAACTTACACAGGGCTTGGGGCCTAGTAGAGTCTCAATGAATACTATTGTATGGTGAGTAAAGAAAAAACGCATGTAGTATTCAGTACTGTTTCTGATAATTTTTATATAAATGGCATATTCTGTTTCCCCTGATGACAGTGGAAGGCTAAGGTTCACAAGTCCACACCAAGAACATTCCTTCAAAGCAGCCTTTTTGGCCCATGTGATAGCAATAGAGTGTATATTTGTTTCTAACTGGATTGGTTTTGAAATCAGATTTCATTTGTTGTTGTTTTAAAGAGAGAGAGAGAGATTTAAGGTTTCTCTTGAAAAACACAAATTTGACAGCAGCAGTGGGCCCAAATGCCCACATGGCTTTAATCAGCTGGAGCCTGTCCCATTTAGAAGGTTCCAGTTCAGTACCACTCCCCACTGTCTCCAGGCACTGAGGCAAATCCTCAGGTTCCATTTACAACGGCATGCAATTTGATTTCTTATGCTTTGCTCATTTATGTTATCTCCCAGGTCCCCACGGGCATTGGAGTTTGCACTGCATCAAACCTAGATAATATTCCCCACCCTGTGTCTAATATCAGGCTGTATATGCACCAGAAAATGAGTAAATACTGGTTGATAATGATACGGTCATTGATCATAGTAATATGAAAACCAACCAACGAGGTAACATATCCTAGAAAATACTGCCACACCTCCAAAAAGAAATCCTACTCGAAAATCCAAATTTTAGATTTTTAAACTTTTGTTTACAAATTAATGTAGTCAAACAGAGAATAAACAATGCATGTTGCAGTGTACTACAAGCCAATGACAAACTGACAACAATTATAGAATATTTTAAATACTTTTTAAACACAGTTGAACACCTATAGTTTGATCTCAGATTCATCCATTTGACCCTCAACATTTTAGAGGAAACCTGGACAGACATTCTCTCTAGCCAACAGCAAACAGCAAATATGACAGAGCAGAGTGCTATGTGATTCTTCTCTTGGCCTTCAGACAGTGGCTCTTAAAAAGGAGAAAACTGAAGGCCTGGATACTCAGTCCCTGAGCAATTGAGTGTTGAGTGAACCACGCTTGGACAAAGCACTTTCAGAGGGGATCTGGTAGTTTGTCAAGTAAACATTGACTCACTGACAGCTGTAGTGCCCCAAGTGTTCTGGGTCCTTCTCTTCCCCAAACACGCACTTTGGGTTGCTGTTGAGACCTTTTACCTGCTTTCAATCCAGCCCTGTCTGTCCACACGGTTCTTAAGAACATAGGTATAGAGGGTTTTGCACCTTTCATGTCTTCTCCCATTACAAGAATTTTTGCTAGGGTCTGATGAAGGGAAAATCGTGGTATAGTACAGCAGAGGCAGGGTATGGGATTGTTTTTCAGTAGTCAAAATCTTTAAAACTCAAAAATATTATTATGAATTACATCTTTTGAAATTATGAAAGCACTACAAGCATGTAGAGAAGCATGGAGAAAACCTGTGTATTCTTCAGCCACCTATGTCAAATTCTAATGTTTTGCCATATTGGCTTCAGAAATATTCATTGAAATATAACACATGCACAGCAAACTAGACATATGTTAAGCTGGACGGCATGATGGACTTCCAGATCAAGTTGGGGAACATCACCTGAATCCCAGAAGCCTCAACTATGCCCAGTCCCAATCATCTGTAACTGATCTTGATGCTTGGGAATACAAGTCCATCAAATTTGTTCTTCTTTAAGACTGTCTTTGCAATTCTTGGTCCCTCCATTCCCATATTACTTTTAGTATCCACCTGCTACCTGACGCACGCACACACACACACACATATACAGGTTCTGGAATGCTTATTTATTACACTGAATTTAAAGATCAACATGCAGAGAACTGATATTTTATTTTCTGTCGATATTTTATTTTCTGTCTTTTAATCAGTGAACATGGTATATCTCTCTATTAATTAATGTCATTTTTTTCTCAGTAATGTTTTGAATTTTCTCTGTAGAGGCTTATATCTTGTTAGATTAATTCCTAGAAATTTGATGTTTTCTGAAGATATTTAAAATGTATAATTTTTCTTTAAAATATGTATGCTTTTAATTTTTTTTCTTATTTTGCTGACTTTTTTGGCTTTAAAATTTCATCTTATTCTTTGACAAATAAAAATTATATATATATTTTAGATATGCAATTTGATGATTTTGTAAATGTATACATTGTAAAATGATAACCATAGCAAGCTAATTAACACATCACCTCACAGAGTTACCATTTGTGTGTGTGTGTGTGATGAAAATACAACATTTACTCTCAGCAAAGCAAATTTCAAGTATACAATATAGTACTGTTAGCTATAGTCATCACATTGTACATTTGATCCCCAGAACGTATAAGTCTGTACCCTCTGAGCAACAATTCCTCATTTCCCCAAACCCCAGTCCCTGGCAACCATCTTTCTATTCTTCAATTCCACATAGAAATACAATCATACAGTATTTTTCCTTCTGTCTAGTTTATTCACTTAGCATAATTTTCCCCAGTTTCATTCATGTTGCAAATGGTAGAATTTCCTTCTGTTTTACAGCTGAATAATATTCCATTATATATATAATACCCATCATACACACACACACACACACACACATATACACATATATATATACCTATCACATTTTCTTTATCCATTTATCTATTGATGAACACTTAGATTGTTTTCACATCTGGCTAAAGTGAACAACTGTGCAATAAAAATGGGAATGCAGATATTTCTTCAAAATACTGATTTCACTTTTTTTGGATATATACCCAGAAATGGGATTACTGGATCATGCAGTGGTTCTAATTTTAATTTTCTGAAGTAACTACATACTGTTTTCCATAATGGATGTATCAATTTACATTCCCATCAACATCATACCAGAGTTCCCTCCTCTCCATACCCTGGCCAACATTTGTCTCTCGTCTTTTTGGTAACAGGCATCCTAACAACCATGACGTGGTACCTAATTGTGGTTTTGCTTTGTGCTTCCTGGATGGTTAATGATGTTGAGTTCATTTTAATAAACCTTTTGGGCATTTGTATGTCTTTGAAAAAATGTCTATTCAGGTCCTTCATTCATTTTTTAATTGCTTTAAAATTTTTTTGAGATTGAGTTATATTAGCTTTTTATACATTTTGAATATGAACCACTTATCAGATACATGGTTCGAAAATATTTTCCCCATTCCATAGGATGCTCTTTCATTTTGTCGATGGTTTCCTTTGCTATGCAGGAGCTTTTTAGTTTGATGTAGCGTCACTTCTTTATTTTTGCTTTTGTTGACTTTAGTGTTTGCTTTCAGTATCATATCCAAAAAATAACTGCCAATACAAATGTCAAGGAACTTTTTTTCTATACATTTTTCTAGGATTTTATGGTTTTAGGTCTTACACTTAAGTCTTTTATCCATTTCGAGTTGATTTTTGTGTATGGGATAAGATAAAGGTCTAATTTCATTCTTTTGCCTGTGACTATCCAGTTTCCCCAACACCATTTATTAAAGAGCATATCTTCTCCCCACTGTGTATTTTAGCACTCTTGCACAATAATTGACCATATGTATTTGAGCATATTTCTGGGTTCTCTATTTTATTCCATTGTCTATGTGCTAGTTTTTAATGCCAGTATCGTACTGTTTTGAGTTCTCTAGCTTTGTAATATAGTCTGAAATTAGGAAGTGTGATGTCTCCAGCTTTGTTCTTCTTTCTCAAGACTGCTTTGGCTATTCAGGGTCTACTGTGTTTCCATACAACTTTCAGAATTATTTGTTCTATTTCTGTGAAAATTACCATTGGAATTTTGAACAATCTATAGATCACTTTGGGTATTGTGGACATTTAACAATATTAATTCTTCCAATCCAAGAACACAGGATATATTTTCATTTATTTGTGTTATCTTGAATTTTTTTCATAAATATCTTATAGTTTTCAGTGTACAGATCTTTAACTTCTTTGGTTAAATTACTTTCTAAGTATCTTATTGTTTGTGATGCTACTGCAAAGGAGATTGTTTTCTTAATTTCTTTTTTGGATAGTACATTTTTAGTGTACAGAAGCACAACCAACTTGTGTATGTTGATTTTGTATCATGCAGCTTTACTGAATTAATTGACTAGTTTTAATGGTTTTTTGGTGGACTCGTCACAGTTTTCTGTATATAGGAGCATATCATCTGCAAACAGAACAATGTTTTTTAACATTTCATTTTCTAATTTTCCATTTATGATATTTAGAAATACTATCGGTTTCTATATATTGACTTCACAAATATTGCTAAATCCATGTATTAATTCTAAGCTCATATGAATATTTTTAAAGATTTTCTAAAACATGTTATTTCTTTACATTTTTTATTGAGTAATAACTAATTCACAATGTTGTGTCAAATTCTAGTGTACAGCACAATTTTTCAGTCATACATGAACATGTATATATTCATTGTCACTTTTTTTTTTTTTTTTTTTGGCTATGAGCTACCACAAGATCTTGTATATATTTCCCTGGGCAATACAGTATAATCTTGTTTATCTATTCTGCATTTTAAAATCCCATCTGTCCCTTCCCATTCCCTGCCCCCTTGGGAACCACAAGTTTGTATTCAATGTCTCTGAGTCTGTTTCCGTTTTGTATTTATGTTTTGTTTGTTTATTTGTTCTTTTTTAGATTCCTCATATAAGCAATCTCATATGGTATTTTTCTTTCTCTTTCTGGCTTACTTCACTTAGAATGACATTCTCCAGGAACATCCATGTTGCTGCAAATGGCATTATGTTGTCAGTTTTTGTGGCTGAATAGTATCCCATCATATAAATATACCACATTTTCTTTATTCAGTCATCTGTTGATGGACATCTAGGCTGCTTCCACTGTTTGGCTATTGTAAATAGTGCTGCTATGAACACTGGGGTACAGGTGTCATTTTGAAGTAGGGTTCCTTCTGGATATACATCTAGGAGCAGGATTCCTGGGTCCTATAGTAAGTCTATTCCTAGTCTTCTGAGGAATCTCCATACTGTTTTCCACAGTGGATTTCCTTCCTTCCCTCTCCCACTCTTAATGATTTAGATGTCTTCTTTTACAATTTTGTGTTTACCCTTTTTGTAATTCATGGCAATTATCTCCCTTCCAGTTATGAGTTTCTCATTTTTGTAGCATCCTGCTTCTTTTCTATTAGAGTAGACCTGTGAATATTTCTTTTAGCATGGGTTTGGTGTTGCTAAACTCTTTAATTTTTTGCTTGTCTGTGAAGTTCTTTATCACTCCTTCTATTCTAAAGGATAGCCTTGCTGGAGAAAGTATCCTAGGCTGCATCTTTTCTTCATTCAGGAAGTTGAATATATCTTGCCACTCCCTTCTGGCCTGTAGTGTTTGTGTAGAGAAATCAGCTGAGAGCCTTATGGGGGTTCCCTTGTAATTCACTCTTTGTTTTTCTCTTGCTGCCTTTGGGATCATTTCTTTATTCTTGACTCTGGCCATCTTGATTATGATATGTCTTGGTGTGGGTCTGTTTGGGTTCTTGCTGTTTGGGACCCTCTGAGCCTCCTGTACTTGGATATCTGATTCTTTCTTTAGGTTTGGGAAGTTTTCAGTCATGATTTCTTGAAATACCTTTTCAATCCCCTTTGTTCTTTCTTCCCCTTCTGGAACCCCTATTATGCATAGATTGGCATGCTTTATATTATCCCATAGATCCCTTATATTGTTTTCATTGTCTTTTATTTGTTTTTCTCTCAGCTGTTCTCATTGGGTGCTTTCTGTTGTCCTGTCTTCTAGGTCACTTATTTGTTCCTCTGCATTATCTAGCCTGCTTTGTACAGCCTTTAGGTCAGCTCTCATCTCAGCAAATGAGTTTACTAATTCTACTTGGTTCTTTATAGCTTCAGTTTCATTTTTGACATATTTTTTTGACATATTTTCGACACTATTTCTTTTAGTTCCTTCAGTACTTTGATCAGTCCTTTTTTGAAATCTTGATCTAGTAGGCCATCAATATCTATTTCCTTGATTATGCTTTCAGGGGATTTCTCTTGATCTTTTAATTGGTAGTGGTTCCTCTGATTCTTTATATTGCTCATATCTCTCTGGCACTGTGGCTTAAGGAGAATCAGTTATCTAGTTCTCCTGGAGATGCTGTGCTCTTAAAGATTTTATTGAGAGGTCTTTTTGTCTTCGCCCTGTTTTGCGAACTCAGCTTGCTGTTTCCAGAGGCCCTCTGTTGGCACCCTAATCTGTGCTGCTCCCCATGGCTGTCGGCTAGCAGATGGTGCCCCCTCCTAACACTGGGTCAGGAGCTGAGCTCTTACCTGGTGGCAGGTGGATTACTCCCCCTCCCAATGCTGCAGTCAGATGCTGCACTCAAGGGGAGGCAGGTGGGCAGATTGTGCCCCCTCCCAGCACCGTGGTCCGGTGCTGCATTCCTGCCTGGAAGGAGGGGTGGCCACCCGCCCTCTCCCGGCACTGGTCGCTCCACTGCTCTGTGCAGCTGCCCACTCCACCTCGGGTTGATGCTCCATAGGTGGGCTTGGGGAAGACTGTGGAATGGATCTGCCCCTGCTCAGTGCCAAATCTCAGCACCTTGTTTGTCTTTGCGGCACAAGTTCTCTGAGGTGCCAGGGCAGAAAGATCCTATCCGCCTCGGGCTGTAAACAAGTCTCAGTCCTGCCTAGGAGGTTGATGAGCCCCCAGGTGCAGATTCAGGTCTCGGTTCTGCCTCAGCTAGGGTGCTGTGCACAGGAGGAGATGGCAGCTGTGGCTGAGCCCCACCTCTCTTCTCACGAGATGCACCAGTAATGGCGGTGCAGGTCTGAGGAGATAAAGAACATGGTGCCCCTCCCCCCAGGGCACAGCAGCCATGTTGCTTTGCTTTTTTCACAATTCATAGGGGACTGTGGTTTTTCTGCTCTGTATCCCCTCCCAGCCACGATGCGCAGCACCATGCAGTCCTCTGGGGGCTGCCGCAGTGCAGCCACCCCTGTCCTCCACCCAACTCTGGAGGCCTGTCCCAGCCCCAGCTGCCAGCTCGTGCCTCAGGCTGGGTGTCGCAGGGAACCTTTGTGCCTGTTTAACTCAGTTCATCAGTCAAGGGGTGCTCGGGGCAGATCTGAGCCTCGGAGGCTCCCCTTCCATCCTGCTGGCCTCTCTGTTGGAGAGGGGAGACCCAGCAAATGAGTGCCAGTCCTTCTTTACCACTCCCTCCCCGCGGGATCAGTCTTACACTCTTTTGCTTTTTCTTCTTTCTTTTTTCCTTTTCTCCTACCAGATTTTTGGCGTCTTTGTCTTTCAAAGAGGGCAATGTTCTGTCAGAGTTCAGCAGGTGCTCTAGTTGGCTAAGTAGGTCCGTAGATGTGAGTTTTGGTGTATTTTTGGGAGAGGGTGAGTTATGAACGTCCTTCTACTCCACCAACTTGCTTCCCTCTTAACCATGCTATTTTTTAACAATTTTTTTTTAATTTCTTCCCTTCTAGTCTTTATACACTGTAATTATTTTTCTTCTCTTATTGCACAGTTAGGACAGGTAGGAAAATGTTAAGTAGAACTGATTATAGTAGAATCTGTTTCATTCATGATCTTAGTTTGAAAAGATCTCTCACCATTAAATATAATGATTTTTGTTTTGGGTAGATGCTTTCAACAGATTCAAGAAGTCTTCTATTCCCAATTTGTTGAGAATTTTTAGTGTGTATGAATGCTAAATTTTATCCAAAACTTTCTTCTACATCTTTTGAGATGATCATATTTGTATCTTTATTTTGTTAATTGACTAGTTATATAAATTCATCTGTGACTGAACAATTTCTAGGAATTATTCTAAGAATAATCCCAGCTCAATTTTAATATACTATCCTGTTTATATTTTCCTGAATCCTATTTGATATTTTTTTTGTTCACAAAAGAAATTTGCCTGTAATTTACCTTTCTTACATAGTTCTTTCCAGATTTTGCCATCAAATTGATGCTGACCTCATGAAATAAGTTTGAAAATATTCCCTTCTCCCTATCTCTTATTCTTTGGAAGGCTTTATAAAACAAAATAAATTCCTTCCTTGCATAATTGAAAAATTTCACCAGTAAAAATAGCTGGGTGTTTTCTTTGTGGAAAGGTTTTAAATTATGGTTTAAATTTATTTTAAAACTTTGTATTTAGATATTTTAAGCCAAAAGGAAATGTCAACTTTAAAAAAAGATGTTTAAATATATGAACATAAAGTTATTCATACTATCCTGTTTTTAACATTTTTTATAATTTTGCCAATGATCGCTGGTATTGGTAAAATGTGCTCTCTTGCCCTCTCTTTCTGCATCAATTGTTAGAGTTTAAAATATTATTACTCTTTTAAAGAACAGCTCTTACCTGTTTGAAGTTCTCTATCTTGTACTTGTTTTCCATTACATCTATTTCTTCTCTTCTCTTTATTATTACCTTTCTTGTACTTTTCCTTCTTGAAATGAATATTTAAGTCATTGGTTTTCAGCCTTTTGTACTTTCTAATACATGCCTTTACTGCTATAAACTTCCTTCTAAGGACTCCTTTAGCTGAATTCCACAAGTTTCAATATGTAATATTTTCATTATCTTTCATTTCAAAATATTTTCTAATGTCCATCAAGATATTTTAAGTCCATAAATTGTTTGGGTCTTTTAATTTCTAACCATTTAGACATTTCTGATTTAACATTTTATTATTAATATCTAGGTTAATTCCACTGTCAGAGAATATACTCTATACGAAAATTTTTAAGCATAACACCAAGATGAATTTAACCCTTTGAAATTGAATGAGTCTTCCACATGGTTATTTTAGACTCCACACTTTTTTTTTCCCATTTCCTATTTATCTTTTATCTAAATTCTTGCCCATGAAATTGCCTTAAGAAATTTAATTCCTCTTCTAACTTATCAAATAACTAATAATGTCTCATCAAGTTTATTTTTAAATATGAACCCATAGGATGAGTTAAACCCAAACAAAAATGACAGCTAATGTTTTATATTTTACTTTTCAAATTATTCTGCACCTGAACACTGTGTTCTGTGTGAATAGTTAGCTATTAAGAGGCCACATACACAGTTTATATTGAAAAAAAGAAATATTATGATGTAGTTTTTATATTCATTTAATATTTGGTTCATAATCAGAATTCTCATTTAAAAAAAAACAAGGATAACGAAATGTGAGTCATAAAAAAACAGTGATTGGATTACTAATTAGATTCATTACCTAGAAAGACTATAATCTACAGTAGTGGTAAAATAACTGTCAATGGCATTTTTCATCACGTCTAAATTATAAGAATAGATTTGCATAGAGCCAATGGGAAGGCTATTTTTTTTCCTGTTCTTTTATATCCATTTCCACACCTGTTTGTCTTCCTTTTTGCCTGTAGAGGTTGACCTCTTACCTACTATTCCAAACTGTGCCCTGTCATCTGACTTCTTGTTGGGTAAGTTCAACAAGAACAGGTGGTGGGAAGACAGGTCAAGAATGTTTTCTTCCCCTAACTCACTCTTTCCTCCCTGACCATGATTTTGGCATTGGCTACAGCTCCCACCAGGCATTCTTTCTTCTACTTGCAGAAGGTCCTGGAACCTTTAATTGATTCATTTATAAATTTAATTAAGTGCCAACTATGTTCAGGTAGTATGCTAAGTTCTATACAGCTAAGTGAGAAGAAGAAAGATTATATATATGCATCTGTATATGTATGTATATGCATATATATTATATGTGTATATACATATGTATGCATGTGTATATTTGTATGCATATGTCTGTGTATTATCTTATTTCCTAAAAGAATTCTTGGATGACCTCCCCCTACCTATAGTGAAAACAATCATACCTAATGCTTTCTTGAAGATTCAACAAAAAATACATATTTTTAAATGTACATGCAATTAAACTTTGAAGGCTAAGTTGTACTTCAATCACACTGAAAGCCAACTTGTTTTATTTTTAAACTTCTTAAGTATATTCCAAATTCCTTGATAAAGCAAATAGTTATTTCATAGAGATTAATTTCACCCTAAATTATGTTTCCTAAGTTAAAATATGTGTATTCAGCTTTTCTTTCAGATTTTAAAGTTCAACCTGTACAAACAGTATATCTTACTAAGCCTTCCCTTAAGCTGTCAGTTAAGGAAATGAGCCTTCAATCGTCTACAGGCTAGAGCATTTAGTTGTTCACAGATGACTTTTATTGCTTGAGATATATTTTCCTTATTAAATATCACAACATTTATTTTCTATTATCTGGGCAGCATGACAGTATATCTGTGAAGTTTAGGCATAATATGAACATGAATGATCTTTTAATTTATAATTTTATTATCTCCAACCAGATAGGTGACAAAATGTTCTTGTGAGACCCAGATTCTTCTGATCAGTATCACATACTATAAAGACAGATGGAAAATGAGAAGATCTTATTTACTGAACACAGGACATGTATTATCATAGTTGTGATTAAAATTTTATCCCAAAAGTGTACCCAAAGTGGCATGCTACTATGAAATTTGAGGGCAGTTGACCTAAATATGGCAGTAAAGCCCCCTCCTTCATACAATTTTTTTAAGCTACTATAGCAGATAACATCTGGTTGCATGTAATCTGAATTCATCTGAAATCCCAATGTAAACAAGTTCACCAATAGCAAGGGGCAGTTAAACATTCCACTGGCTTTAGATAATTGAAACCACATTCTAAAAAATTACCTTCAATTACCGGACTCCAGGAAAGAAGCAGACAGCTCTGGCAAAGTGCCAAAAAGGCGAAGGAGGGAGGAGTGGGGTGGGGAGAGAGAGAGCAGTCTATTTTCCAGAATACAATGGAAGATCATTAAGTATTCTACTGTATTTGTTAGATAAGATGGTTAATGTCATGCCCACCCAAAAGATATTTTTAGTGGGAACACAGGATTAGAGCCTAGAAAGCTATTGTCATTTGCTTTCATTTCAAAGTCTTGCTTTCAAGCAGTAATATCTCTAAAACATCATAAGCAGAAAGGTTTTTTAATGTGATTTAAAAAAAAGTCAAAGAAAAATTTCTCAGTTCTTAATATTCTAAGAAATTTCTTGTAACTTGCAAGCATGCATGTGAACCATTATTTATAAATATTTAAGTATATACATTTGGTTTTTGAAATTACAAACTAGATGGAGGCCTAAAACTTACAACTCTTCTGGGTTATAGCATATGTGGCATTGAGGATATCATAGCTTTCTGATGAAAAGATTATCAAATCATTTCATCTTTTTAAAGTCTTTACATCTAATCTCTGGAAATAGTGGAACAAAAGAATTTACTTAAATCCTCTTACATCTTAAAGGCTATATGGGATCAGGAAAAATGTACCACTCCACTTTAGATTAGTTATATATTGTAATGGTCAACTAGTCAACCCCTATGTCAACCTACTGCATTAGTATATTATCAATGATAATAAGTAGTGATGGTAATTGGAACCAACTGCAAACACGACTACTACTAGTAATACTAGTAACAATAATAATAATGATGTCACTGAATTTCTGTGCTAGACAACAAAGTCTGCTTGTTTCTAACCAAAATGTCATAGCAATATGCATTTAACTAGCTTCTAGGCAGATGCATCACAACACCTAAATTCTACAGATAGAGACTTTATTTACTCTCTGAACAAGATCGTTAAACCAGTTCTGACACAATGGTGCAAGCTTGTTATAACGAACGTTGCAGATGGGAAATTCATATTTTAAGAAAAGATATCACTTCCAAAAAGTGATCCTAAGACCATCTACCAGAAAGAAATGAGTGGTTTTCTCTACGGCATAGCCTCAAATAAGTTCTAGATGCAAAACAAAAACAAAACAACAAAAACAAAAAAAAACCACAAACAAACAAACAAAACCCTTGAAATTGTCTGCTGTATTTAACATAGTTCTTACCACAATTTGTAATTATGTGTTCATGGATGTGTTAGTGCCAATCTCTTTCCCCCGACCCCCACAATATGGCAAAAACATGAATGTACATAGGAGTACCTTCAGGGTCAGAAAGTGCTTGACACCTTAGGAATTCAATACACATCTGTCGGATGAATGGATGAATGAGTGAATGATTGTTCACGGTTGTAACCGTTTTGATCCAAATGTTCTCAAAGTGTTTATTCATTGTGCACCTGTAGACTTGAAGCATTAATAAAGGTGGTACAGGCTGGATAACTGAATCCAATTGCAGTCTATGCCCAAACAAGTCCAGACTCTGTTCCACTGTCAACTAAAACCCTTTGCCTTCCTTTGCCCTTATAACTTTACAGGTCCATCTATCCCCCAAAGCAGTCAGATCTATTTTGAAAGACAACTTAGCTTGCAATCTACATCAAATCCCTGTTTGAGATAGGCAATGCACAAGTAATAACTTAAATTAAATTGAAGTCTGGTAATAAGGTTAACTGGGTCCGTATCCCAGTCCTTTCTTTTGAGCTGAGAGACAGAGGGAGCATTGTGTCTTTTTAAGCTGCAGTTTGCTTCTTTGCAAAGTACATAAAATAAATCCCTAAGGTCTGTCTTTCAAGGCAGTCTGACAAAAATTAAGGCTTAAGTATATTCAGTGCAGAGGTTGAGGACTTCCCCTACTGTATAGTTGGAGTTTACCCAAGAACAGAAATGTCTAGGTTTAATATGTAGCCATTTTTTAAAAAATGATGCAAAATTGTTGTTAACGGTATCCGTGACTCCCAGTATAAAGGACTTCTTCCGTGTACAGGTGGTGACCAAAAATCTGGGGGATTTTTTTTTCACTTGATGTTTGTACTGACATCATTCAAGGTTTACAAAGGATTGGGGAAGGTAGAAGGTGTCTGAAGTCATTTCCCTTCGTCAAGTGAAGCAGCAAGCCCAGTCAGCTGTGTACATGGCAAGAAACTACATGAGCTTGAAGAATTTCACATGGAAACTAAATAAATACAAGAAAAAAAAAAAAGCAGTCTTATAGAAAGATACAGAATCCTACCCCTTCTTGATTTCTCTTCCTGGCTTTACAGTCCGGCTGCTTTTAGTTATTTCATTCTACCCAGCTTCTACTTCTGTGAGCAGATGAAACCTTCTTTTGAGTGCCCAGTCAAGAATCCGGGGCAATCTCAAAGGACAGATGTATCGCCACACCCTCCTACCCCACCCCCTGGCTGTGATCTAAGCAGGGTCCCGGATCAAAGCATGTGAGCAATACATATATTCATTTCATATTCTTTTTCATCGAGAGTTATTATAAGATACTGAATACAGTTCCCTGTGCTATACTGAAGAAATTTGTTTTTTTTAATCTATTTTTATATATAGTAGTTAATATCTGCAAATGGACATTATGCTGTACACCAGAAATTGACATATTGTAACTGACTATACTTCAATTCTTTTAAAAAAAGGTATAAAAAACATAAAAAATTTTAAAAAAGCACGTGAGTAATAAGTGGCCCTCTTTCTCTATTAATACCTTTTATGGGGACTCCCCCCAGCTGAAAGCCACTAAGTGGAGTTCCAGAATATCCAAACTACTCTACATATTACAGTCAAGGGACACAGTTCTCAGTTCTCTTGGCCTTTGCAGAAACAAGGTCCTTATGTAGGGTTTTCTAAGCAAAACATCTCAGGTCCTGGTAGATCTTGTCTCTGAAGGTATCTGAATAAACCAGGCTGGCACACCTGCAACTGCCAAATAACAACCCTTAGCTTCTTAACTCAAAACGTGTCTCCTTTTGTGGCACTAATCAAGCCATGTCCTTTCTAAAGGTCGAAATTCAACACTCCTTATTACTTATCCCCCACCCATTACCTCTCAGGCTGATCACATTTCCAAATCCTTTCCATAACGTAGGTAAGCTGGCTCCTCTCTGAAGCTTAGGATTTATGGAATCAAGGGGAGTCCCAGGCCAATTGGTGGATTCTGGGCAAATGATCATTGTAAATTTTTGCTTCACCTAATCCACAGCTGTTACCAAAACTGACCCAAACTGAGGGTCGTGTTGGATCACTGATTTTGGACCAAAATGGCTACAGCTGTAACCACAGTAGATCAAGGTCCCTAGAGACTTTTATAAAGATTATTAACTATTTTTAATTAAAATTATTAAATTTTATTTATTTTTAATATTTATTTTATAAATAATTTAACACATAATTTTATTATAAATATAATTATAAATGTTATTTAATATTTTATTTTAAATTATTGAATTATATTTATTAAATAATTAGTTAATAATCTATTAATAATTGTTAAATTAAAATTTTAAAATTATTAATCAGATCCAAAACAACATCAAAATAACTTTCTCTCACCCAGAATATTTCTCTATTCTTAAAATATTATCAGGCTGATTCACCAATTAATTCATTATGAGGCATTATTACATATGATTTCTTCATCCAAAAGAGCAATATTTGAAATAACTGGGATTGTTCCAAATGACTAAATTCTATCTGTTACTATAGGGTGAAATACTTTTTAAAGGTTGTAATTGAGCCGTACAAACCCATAGCCACATATATCTTGACCCCACTTTGTACATATTATGTATTCACAAATACTTATTGATGAATTCAACTGTGTGTTATTTTTATTTTATATGAACTTACCTGTTTCTTTTCCTAATCTGAAGTTTTTATTAATATCTACAAATACATACTTTCATATGAAAAGTATAGAATTATTTACACTAAATAATTTCAATATTAAACTGTACTTTAAAATGTCCTCAAGAATTCTGGACAGAGATATTTTAAATGAACTTTTTAAAATAAAACTCATATATAATCCCTTGTATTTCATCAGCTTCCCACCAGAGGAGATTACATTTGAGAATGAACTTTGTCACATAGTTTTCAAGCCAGTGTTGATGCTGGACTTGTGATCTTTAAAACCAAGCTCCACGCAGAGAAAGAATGGTCAGTGTAAACCCCTACTGATGGACCACTCAGATGTGTCAAATCTCGTTCTTAGCCTGTAGTGAAATAAATTATATCTTCAGAGGTGAGCATTACACGAGGCGTCAGTGCCACTCAAAGATAACGATTCCACCAGGAGCTTCTGAAGAAACCCTTCCTTCCTTCCTTCAGGTTTCACAAAGACAGCTGGTTAAGAGTCAAATTCATCTTTCTGGAGAATTTAAAGCTCTTCTTCTGCAAAACTTTGGTTTCCTTGCCTCTGTCCCATAAAAACCCAGGGTGGGTGGGTAAGCTTGATATCTGTAAAATCTAACTTGGGATAATATTCATCAAAATCTTCCACATCAACTTAGATTGTCCCATTTCTCAGCACAAAGAACACAGAAGCTGGTCCCTGAAAACAAGCTGACAAGGTAATTCTCCATCTCTCCCAGCCCCAGGGCTTCACTCTGAAGACTTCCTCCTCTCTGACCTCGGAATAGCAATGAATTTATTTCAGAAACTTATACTAATGAGATTTTATCCTATGTCTTAAGTCCCGACCATCAATGAACCTTATTAAAAGCATCCTGAAGGATTACATAACAGGGTCTCATAGAGAATCTAACACATATTATGCATAAAATAGATATTCAATACATATTTGACAGGTTAGTGAAACTAGGAAATTGTGTAAAAACTATGACATGTGTCTGCAGAGTAAACTAATTTTCTGTTCTTTTAGACCATAGTCCACAGCATCATCTCCTTCACAAATACCCATTTCAGAGGCTGGACACAGTCAACAGTAGCTTCTCTACTCAACACATTTTTGGAAATGCCTTCAGATCCTGTAACTTATTCTTCAAAACCATTGGAATAGTGTGACAAAGAATTGCACATTGCAGAAACATTTCATTTTTCTGAACAGTCTAGAAGAATTCATAGCCAAGTCCAGTCGAGAAAAAGTATGTGGATAAGTTGCTGAATACCAATGAGAGCAGTGACAGTGATTATAAGAGTAGGTAACACATTCTGAAAGCTTATTAATTGCCAAGGACTGGATTAGGCTCTTTACCTTTAATTCTGAAAGAAGCTTCGTGAAGCAAGTTTAATTGTCATCCCATTCTAGAAATGAGAAAGCTGAGGCCCTAGGAGGTTACACAAATTGCCATAAATCACGTGTTAGAGCTGAGACTCAAAAGTACTTGCTTTTAACGGCTAGAAATACTGCTACTCCTAGGGATTAAAAATGAGGGGGGACTATAAAAGAAAATGAAATTAACTTTCTTTTTCCCCTACAGCTTTCAAATAGGCCATCGGCAGTTCCAAAACGCTTTGGAAATGGCATTTTTTCAGAGGAATAGCATATGCAACTGCTTGACGTTAAGGGTACCACACCTTGTCTTCATGCAAGGGTTCTGGGTAAATGTGTCAAAGACTCAGTGCAGCATCTATTATGCCAAATCATGTAAAAGCACCAAAGGGTCCTAAGAACTCAGTGCCAAGTCGAAGTTTACATATTTGCAGGGCAAGTAAATGTTTTGCCTTTGAATGAGAATTCGGTTCTGTGGTCTCCTAAGATCCTGAGGAGGTGATGGGGAGAGGAGTGAGCCTGGAACAACTCAGGCAGGGGCAACTTTGCCAGGATGAAACCTGACGTCCCCCCAGCTCCTCCCTCAACCCCCAAACTCCCCCATCAGAGCACCTCTACTTTTAGCTGACTTATGTTTATATTTGGGGACTCAGAATAAGATTTTTTTCTTTAATGTGTTTGCTGTTTCTAAAGGTTTTTCAGAGCCTTTTCATAAACACCTAAAGTGAAGAATCACTTATGAAACAGGTCCTTTTATTTACCTAAACTTTAGCCTCTTCTGCTAACTTGACTTAAGAGCTCCAGCACTCAGAAAGGCATCTCAGCTATTTGGCTAACGTGTGATTTGAATGTTTTAGAAAGATAAAGTCTATAATTAAGAGATTGCCTAACAATGGATCTGCGGGAACTGAAGGTCATTTCCCATAAAAATGTGCAACCCCGGGGAACCTCAGGTGAGCTCTCCCTCGACTCAACCCTTGTCCTACACTGGGTCGTTCATTAACTTTAATTAGGGCCATAAAGAGACGCCTAAGGAAAAAGGAAATGCTCATTTGAAGATAACATTGTAGTCACTCCCTCATTTCTTCCTGAAGTGAAGACCAAGAAAGAGGATTTTTGCTTGACCTTTATTCAAACAAGCAACCAGGAAAGAACAGCCATTCAGACCCGGCCAGGTGTCCTGTCTTTAATGGCCTAGGAATCACCCAGCATCTGTTTCTATGCCAAATATGAAGTCTGTCTCCACTGAGGACAACTTCCTGGTCAAAAGAAAATACAAAGGTGATTTTCCTTCTTCAGACTAAAACCAAAGGCTGTACAGTATGACCGCTCCCACACACCTTACTAGACGGCTTTTAATACTTGACATTTCTTAGATTAGAAAGAATCACAATCATTTATCAGCCTAAAAGAAAAAAAAAAAAAAGAAACTGAGATTTCCAACTACCTTCATTAGGTCCCCAGAAAGCTTTTCCATCAGCTGGAAGCACTTGTTAATCCATCGTGCCAACAACTGAGCTCTGACAAGTTTCTTTTGGAAGGTGAGCCCTCTATGAGGGACCCTGATGAGCAGTCCCCTCTGCTGTGACCTAAAAGGCTGGTCAAGTGGATGCAGAGTTTCCGATACACACCTCACCGCTGGAGACAAAGGGAGGCAAAGGGACAGAAGAGACAAATGATCACTCCACTAGAAATAACAGAGAGTTATTAGTCAGAGGGAACTTCCTTCCTCTACATGCCAGAAATGAAAACATCTGCAGGGAATTCAAAAGGGCATCGTGGAGAAAAATGTCCTTCTAGAGGCAAAGTTCAGGCCCAGTGTTTGCTTTGGCATCCCGAGGTGAAAATGTTCCTGAATTATCTAGGTCGGTAGCTCAAAGTGCAGTGAGAGAGGGGCCCCGTGCTAGCTGGCCGTCTTTGGAGACATTTGAAATGATGATGGTGTGAGTTCCTAAGATATCTCTCCCAGGTCTGGAGTATCTGATTCTTACCACCCCTTTCAAGAGTGCCATGATTCATAATATTTCTACATGTTTACTTCGGAATGGCCATGTTAGATAAATTGAAATGTCCCATTTTCAAGGTGACCTTCCAACTCCCAGAGACAATGAAAGGACAGCAGAATCCGGAACTGGCATTTCTTTTTTATTCTTATCTGGCCTTTGGTATTGATACAGTCTGATCAGTAAACCCAAAGGCTTGGAGGCGAGGAGTGGACCATGGTGAGTAGGGTACATATAAAGAAAATAACTTTGCTCCTTTACTAAATTCATTACTCTCAGACTGGGGGCACGCCCCAACCCAGTCTCCAATGCAATGCCCATAAATTTCTTACTTCAGGGCTTCCTACTCATTTTCTTGATGTGTTATTCTCAAATTGAAGCCATTTTTCTCCTTCCCTTCCCTCTTCCCTACAGTTTGTAGATACAGGAGACCTGCAGTAATTACTTATTATTATTTATTATAGGCCCCCTGAACAACTTCCCCGCCCTGACCATTTAGCAGTTCCTTTAATCTTGATGTAATGTAACCTGTCCTTTTGCTCATTAAACTGAAGTAGCAGCTGGTTTCAAGTCACTAAAAAAGGAAAGAAAAATAAAGTGAAAGGAGAACTTTCAAGCCACAGAAGTAACTAAGCAAACCTTCATTATTGGGGATGTTCTTGGCTTTGCCTCATAGCCAAAAGGAACTAAAATCTGAGATTCAGTAAACAAACAAACAAAAGGGCAAAACATCAACCAACCAAACAAAAACTTAGACCTTTTTACCACAAAGTGTTCTACTGCTAGTTTTTTGCTCAAGTCTACCCCAGGGCCCCCCTTTTCTTTTTTTAATGTAGTATAGTTGATTTACAATGTTGTGTCAGTTTCTGGTGTACAGCAAAGTGATTCGGTTATACATATACATTATTTTTCATATTCATTTTTATTATGGGTTATTATAAGCTACTGAATATAGTTCCCTATCTTAAAAGACCCACTGTATCCTTCTCCCCTCTGAACTCTGGTGTCAACAATACAAGTGAAATTGGATAAAAATGAACTGTTAAGGCAGTTCTAAAACTCAAGTGGGATGGGAGGGATAATCAAAGTTGAGTTTCCTAAGGAGGACAAAACAATTCAATCACAAAACCTTTAAGAGGAGAGAGCCACCATACTTAGGTAGATATTTTGAGTTTCCAGTCCTTTTAAGCAGCAGCTGACTTTTGCCCAGGCTCTGTCCTCAATAGCTGGAGGGAATCTACACCCTCAGCCCCCAGTGGAGTCTGGAACCCTAGGCTGTGCTTTAGCAACCAGCCTGGCTTCCACAAGCCAGAACTACTGGTTCATTCTAATGACCTACATGAACCCTACCTTTCAAAAGTCTTGTCTCTCCAAGAAGGGTTGCTGCCACCAGAATGCTATTCAGACTTCCAAGATCTCTACTACCTACCATTATTTGAGGCCCTTTATTGTTTGAAATGCACAGACATAAATTCCTGTGTGCGCACACACACACACATATGCATATGATTAGAATGACAGTAAGGCTTCTCCAAAGGAATGACCTTTGGGCTGAGATGAAGAAAAAGAAGAAATGACCAGGGCTGAGGGAGAAGAGCATTCATGTTTCCAAGGGTGTGGCTGGAGCAGGAAGTGAAGGAAGAGCCTACGGACGAGGCTGGCTCACCTCAGCGAGGACCTTGCAGGCCAAGGTGGGGACGTGGGGACACTTGCTTTTATATTAAGAGCCATGAAAAGTGGGAAACTGCCCAAACGGTTCAGCTAGGGGAAGGTCACAAACACACTGCACTTTTGTTTTTAGAGAATCCCTCTAGCTACAATCTAGAGGAGAGGGGAGACGAGACCGAGGGGCTGAGAACACTTGCTGGGACACCTCTGCTGTAGCCTGGAATGATGGAGAGAAGGTGAGTTAGGCAGAAGGAGAGGCTTAGGAGGTGAAACAGACATGACTTGCTGAAGGCCTGCTTGTGCTGTGTGAGTGAGAGCGAGAACTAGGAAGGCACCTGGGTTTGCAGCCAGGCTCTAAATTCAGTGCTTTATGCACATCGTCACAGTCAATAAAAACAGCGCCCACTTCCTGAGTACCCACTGAGGCACAGGACGGTGCAGCGTCACAAATACAGTCCCTAGAGCAAAAGACCATGAGGACTTGAATAACTTTAGTAGTTATTTAACCTCAGCCAATTATATACGCTCTCTTTGCCTCTGTTTCTTCATTTATAAAATGAAAATAATGATCGCGCCATTCAATAGGGTTGTTGGGAGGATTAAATATACGTACAAAGTGCTCAGGAAGGCACCTGGAGCATGATAAGCACTCAATAAGCATTATTACCGTGGCCCAGGCCCAGCTTTCAAATTAGATGTGTCATCTCATCCACACAATTGTCCTGAAAAGAAGGTATGATTATTCCCATTTTACAGATGGGGAAGTGAGTCTCTGAGGATTTTAAGAACATTCCAACGCCACTGAGTTAACTTAGTGACAGAGGCAAAACTGAAATCTGTTTTGTCTAGTCCCAAAGTTCATATTTTTCTGTTTTATCAGAATGAGTGGCTTTTCTTTGAAGGGTTTCCAATGTGAGAACAAAAGATAAAAATGACTACTTCAGTTTCCTCATTAAACAAAATGACTCATGGAACTAGCTGGCCTCCCAGATTGGCATTTGTGAAAAAAACTTCTGATCAAACATTGACATTTATGTCGAAACACAACTCACATAACTTATCAAAAGCCATTTCTTTTTTCCACGAAGCTTGAAGTGTTGGGGAGTAGACTTCTCTGAATAAGCAATTTAAAGTATGCTCTTTAAAAATCTGTTAACAAGACATTACTGTTTCTTTTCAGAGAATATTTCTTTTCCTCTTTCTGTCAACCAATAGTAAAACTGTAATGACTTTTTTGCTGGTTCTTTTATGCCAACTTATATTTCAGCACACAATGAAAGTATACAGCTCACTGGAATCCAATATCTGCTCAAATGCACACTATTCTAGATCAATCCCTGAAGAATATTTAGAAATAAGAATTTTACAAATTTTCCTATAGCCTTTGGTTAATGAACATCCTGTGTTAATGAATTCTGTGTTTAATGAAATAAAATAGCAATGCCACCCTTTGCAATCCAGGGGCAACTTGGGTAGTTTTTAATGCAACCATGGACAGAAAAGAAATAGTTGGCAGAGCTGCAAAAATCTTCTTCTTTCTCATTTATTCTCAAATATTAACCAGATGGATAAACCATCACAGAACCATGTTTCTGGGTTCTGGAGGTGAAATGGACCCTGGGGATCACTGAATTCTCACTCCTCCTTTTGTGGGAAAAGCTTAAAGTCCAGAGGCTTTAAATGATCTTTTCAAGGTCACACAGCCAGATGGTGGCTAATGACCAACAAGTACGTACTGAGCCCAGTGACTGAGAATGGCAAACTGGGAAAGCTAGCAAGGTTAAAGGATGTCATTACACTGGCCATTGCCTGTAGACGTAATGACTTGTGACTCTTTAGTGGTTTCTGATAACGCTATAAATACCTGGTGAATTAGTCAACTTAAGAAAAAAAGAGTCTACTTCTGTGATAGGGAGCTGTGAGGCCACTTCAATAGAAATTTCAAAATACTTATCTTTTAATGCAGAATAATTTAGTGCTGAGTGGAGAGATATTACACATGTCTTTCCCTCACTTTTGTTTCTGTGGGACATGGGAAAACCTCAACAAAATCAAATATGCTGGCATGTAAACTCTCTCTTAAACAACTATTCTCAGGTTCCTCTCTACAAAGATGGCAGCAAAGGGAAAAACCAAGGCCGCTGGCTCCTGTGAAGCTCATCACTGGGAGACTTCATCACAAGGTGGAATTCCAGCTGCACGTCAGTGCACCTCATGTTCTAAGTAAGGAGAACTTGAGACTTAAATATGAACACAGGAAGATGTAAGTTTTGGAGGCTTGCCCCACTTAACAGAAAGCACACTTGAGGGGTGCACTTTTCTTCCTAAAATGTCATTATATTGGTGCTATTAGAAAATAAAATCAACAGAACACATAGTAAGCTACTAGCCATGCTCCAAACCACACGGTTAATCATCTTCTTGTGTTTCCTTACTTTCTCCCTGGATTAGACCTTTCAGTTTTGCTTCTGTGTTGATTCCCCCTCTTCCTCCTGTGAACTCCCACCACGATCTTCACTATCACCATCATCATCGTTTTCATATATTGTTGCTTATATGGGCCGGGAAAAGGCAAGCACTTTTACACCCATTAACTCCTTTGATAAATATCCCATAAGATGGGTATCACAGCACTGACTCCAGCTGAGGAAACTGAGGTACAGAGGATATAGGATTTGCCCAAGGTGACATTCAGGGTAATCAACTATTCCAGTTTGCCCAGTTTGGCCTTCAGATTGCCCCAGATACTAATTTGTGTGTATGTGTGTGTGTGTCTGTGTGTGTTGGTGTTTGATTGAGTCGTTTTCTAATTTCAGATCTCTTCCTCTTTCATATTACCTAACAACATGGACTTATAAAAGTCATGAAGTACCAAGAAGTCAAAAGAAAAAAGAACAAAATGAAAAAGCTAAGTTGGGTGCTGCAGTAATTTGTTTTTGGTTTTGTTTTTGTTTTCATCTGAGGTGTTAAAAAGAGCTTGACCTGATATGCTATACATGGCAAAGACTTGTCCAAAATTCTGTTTTCACTTTGTCTCCGGGTGGGGAAAGCTATTATTATCAAAATTTTTGCTTAAAAGAAAAATGTAGCAGACTCTTTCCTGGACTATAAATAATGCCAATTCTGACCAAGGGTGAATTTGAAGGTAATTATCTGTGTCCATCCAGGGGAGCTATATTGACACACCTGTGTTTCTATTCCCTTGTAATATCAGCAAAGAAATGGCATATTTGGAGCATGTAGCCATCGCTTTTAGAGACCCGGCCTAATCTAATGGACTCACCAAATGGACGGCCCTCTTCTAATTAATTAAAACACTTAAATGAAAATGTGTTTGCATAAAATAATTGACAATAATAATTGATTATACTTGCTGGATACTCAGCTCTGGTCAGGCCTCATACATGACATGCTGTACATGCATTGACTTCATCCCAAAACAACACATGGAAATGCTTCCATCCCCATTTTTCAGATGAGGAAGCAGAAGCACAGAGATGTTAAATCAGTGACTCAGGACCAGAGAGCTAGAAAACGGCAGTGTGAGGATTCGAACCCCAGCAAAAGAGGCCATGTCCTCAACACCCAGGCGACACCACTTCCATCTATTTAGAATATAATCTAGAAACTGATTGTGATAGACTGAAAATAGCCCCCAAATATTTCCACATCCTAACCCTAGGACCCATGAATGTAACCTAATATAACAGAAGGGACTTTGCAGAAGTGATTGAGTTAAGGACCTTGAGATGAGGAGATTATCTTGGATTATCAAGAGGAGCCAATGTAGTCACAGGGTCCTTGTGGGAGGGATCCAGGGATAGTCGGAGTCAGAGGAAAAGTGAAGCGATAATGAGGCTGGAAGCCGAGACCGGAGTGATGTGCTTTAGAGATGGAGGAAGGGGCCACAAGCCAAAGAATCGAGGCATCCACTGGCAGCGGAAAAAGACGAGGAAAATTTTCTCCTCAGAGGCTCTAGAAGGAACTTACCTTGCCAACGGCTTGCCTGGAGCCCAGTTTAAACTGACTCTGGGCTTCGACCTCCAGAACATTAAGAGAGTAAGTCTGTACTGTTTTAAGATGCTAAATCTGCCGTGATGTGCTACAGGGCTAACAGGAAATAAGTACACCAGATAGTGAGGAAAAGAGCTGCCCAATAACGTTGGAGTCTTTGAAATGATCAGAGAAGCATTTGTGGGCAGACAACTAGATCAACTGTGCTCAGAACATTTTGAAAGAGGAGCCACCTCTCTCTCAGGGTCTGCCCCAAATCTGTCCTGGCCTCTGCTTCCTTAGCTTCTGCAGAGGGCCTCAAACACCACCTTCTGGAGACTTAATTCCACTCAAAGCTAAGAATTATAATTCCCTCCTGTTATACATCAAATATATACAAATTTTGCTTAATTTCTCCTTCCATCCTTATTTCTAAGTGCTTGTCCTATGTCTCTGTTTGCCACTGAAATAATGTTCTTTCTTCTTTCCAGCACAGGCACAAACAACTGTTTACTTACTAGCTGTGTGACCTGGGGTTGTAAGTAAACACTCTGTGCCTCAGTCTCCCTCCCTGCTAACGGAGCTCATAAGGCACCCACCCTGCAACCCTAGGACCTGCTGTGACTGTCAATGACTCAGCCCTTTGTCACTCGCTCTGTACATGTTAGTTTCACTATTATCTCTGAATTCCCTCTGTCTCTGGTTTCCTCCACTCAGCCAACCAATATGTTCTCCATCCCGAAGCAAATTATAAGCCCACCTGCTGAAACCACCATTCTCTCTCTCTCCTTCTCTCTGCTGCCAAATTAGATCCACGCTGGCTACCCCCTTCACCACCTGCCCATCTCAGCCTGTTAACAATCTGTTATATTCCTTTCTGCCTCCCATCAGGATCCAGTCCCCATGCAGAATTTTCTACCATTCCCGCTGTGGGCCACACCCACTTGGATCCCTCTCCACTAGACCCTCAGGACATTGCACTCTCCAAGGGGCCATTTCTTTTCTCTGACTGCTGGTTCTTGGCCTCCTTTTCCCTGGACCACTTTTTTTTTTTAATCCAGCCACTAAATTGGTGGTTCTCACTGAGAGTGATTTTGCAGCTCCCCTTTCTCCTACCAGAGGACATCTGGCAATGTCTAGGGACATTTTTCATTGTCACAACGTGGGGGCTGGGCACTCCTGGCATCTAGTATGTAAAGGCCACGTATGCTGCTAAATAAACATCCTGGAATGCACAGGACAGACCCCAGCAATGACTTGGCCCATAATGGCAACAGTGCCAACAAACTGCTCTAAATAAATCCATTCGCCAAAGGTCTGGCTTTGGCTGTCACTGTATGTGTGCACGTACACGTGTGTGTGTGTCTATGTGTGTGTGCCATGGGGCAAACAGCTCTTCTAGACCCAACCCAGGCTCAGTTCTCAGCTCACACAATCTGCAAGGCATTCACATATCTCCATGTGTTTGTCCACTCCAACCTAATCCCCTTCCTCCCCTCCCCTGCTCTGTGCCCCAGGAAGTGGATGGTAAGGACCATATCAATAGGGCTCCCCTGCCCTTGAGTTTCCAGTCTTCTTTCCTACAAGGTTGTGCATTTTCCTCATGTGCAAGTCACTTACTGCAACATAGCTGTCTCTACACAACTCCTTCCTTGCAGGTTTAGATCTGGTCCCTTCAAGTTCAGCATTAGTGTAAATGAACTGTTAAGGCCCAGACACAGCACTATCCCTTGTAGCCCCCACACTCAAACATTTGGAGATGACTCTTTTATAAATACACGCTTCTGGATCTGAGTAGGTCATACCTTCACTGTGACATACACTTCACCCATCATCATTTCCCCATATACATGACAGAACTGCCAACTTTCTCGTTACCCAGATCCCAAATTTTACCATTTCCTCTCTTCTTATCCACTATATCCAATCAATTGTTAAGTCTCATAAAATTTATTTCCACACATTTCATATTTCAACTTTCTCTTGACCATTCCCACTGGCTGTCGCCAATCTATCATTTCTTATTGCTACAATAACTTCTAATATTAGGTATCTCATTTCCTCTCTATTTTCTTGAGCTTCCATTGCCAATACTGCGCAAGCTTCCGTTATTCTCCTCCCATAGCCAGAAGTGAAGTTTCCCTTTCTGGAAATCTCATTCTACTTCAACTTACCTCATCTAGGGAACTGCCACTTCCATTGTTCTATTTTAACTGTACAACTATCTTTTATTTGACTAAAATTAAGTTCTTTGAGAGCAGAACCGTGCTTTTCCATACATGTTACTCCCGGAGGACTTGGTGTCGTCTTTCATACAAAAGGGCCATAATCAGCATCTGTTAAATGAAACATGACTTCTCTGCCCTTTGTTTATGGTTGGTGTGGATAACAAATTTTCACAAGTCCTGTGCTGATTTCATGGTCTTTCAGAGTTATATTTTATTGATTTCTTTTAAATAAGGAAGAAGAGCATAGTCTTTTGCAGCCAAAGCTACAAGAGCACCTTCAATGCAGGGAAAATAAACAGTGGCATCAAATAATCCTATTGACTCAGAATTAACTCACACCGTCCTCAAATAATCTCTCTCTGAAAACTTTCCCTGACTTCTCTTCCAGCAGAATTTCCATAATCAAGTGATCACTGTCTACACAGAAAGACAGCAAAGCAAAGCCCTTCCTTTGCCACTTCATGAGAAGTAAATACTGCCACTTAAGGACTCCAGCCAATCCTGAGGGTATCTGTCTTTCTCATCAATGTGACATATTAGAACTTTAGAGCTTTGACCAAAGCATATGGCCTTTAATTGAGCGCATGATTTTTGGATGAATTTCTGAGCCCCATTTCTTCCACTGTATAATGGGGTTAAAAACAACCTAGTTCACTAGGATGTGGGGATGAATAACCAAGAAATGTATATCAAAATGCTTTGGTAACTGTATGTAGTTGTATAAAATATTATTGCTTAATTATTCCAGTAGTTTTCATATCAACTTGTCGCAATGAATAAAAATGAATAAGAAAGTTTCTAGCTGCAGAAGTTCTAGATGGCACACCATTTAATGCAGCAGAGCTGAGTGACAGCCAGTAGTAATTTCTTCCCTGATTGGCTGTGTGATGGTGAATCCATTCAAACTGGACAAGCATCCACACCTCCACAATTCTCTTCATGTGCACGGAGAGTAAGATGGGAACTGTAAGCACCCCTCCCAAAACAGTCCAAACTGTTCTGCTCTACACCCTGGAACTGAAATGGAATCCTGGAGAACATTTCAAGAGCATATTCTTGATTATTTGGAAACTGTAATTACTAAGTCACTTCAAATTCCTTACAGGATATATTGAATGATTAAACGGAAGAATTCTCTTCTATTTCTAGGCACTAGAACTTCAGGACCATGTACATAAAGATTTACTGAGTATGTAAAATATATGTAAAGCACTGAATACACTGAAAGTATTGTAGTGGTGCTAATCATTATACAGTCATCTTACACAGATTCAACTCTATGCATAGGGAGGGAGGAAAAGGAAGAGTCAAGGGAAAGTGGGGAGGAATGAGGGAGGAAAGGTGTGGCAGACTATTTTCTGAAGATGGCTGCAGTAACAGCTTCCCACCTACATGCTCTTCTGCCATGTGACCTTCCTCAAGAGGAGAAGACTTTCTCTACCATCCTTTTTTATTATTTATTTCTTTTTTTAATTGAAGTATAATCAGTTTACAATATTGTATCAATTTCTGGTGTACAGAATAATGTGTCACTCATACATGTACATCCATATGTTTGTTTTCATATTCTTTTTCATTATAGGTTACTACAAGGTATTGAATATAGTTCCCTGTGCTACAGAGAAGAAACTTGTTGTTTATTTATTTTATGTATAGTAGTTAGTATCTGCAAATCTTCCCCATCCCCTGGTAACCATAGTTTTGTTTTCTATATCTGAGTTTGTTTCTGTTCTGTAAATAAGTTCATTTATATCTTTTTTTTAGATTCGACACATAAGTGATATCATCTGGTGTTTTTCTCTCTCTCTCTTCCTAGCTTGCTTCACTTAGAATGATGATCTTCAGGTCCACCGTGTTGCTGCAAATGGCATTATTTTATTCTTTTTTATGGCTGAGTAGTATTCCATTGTGTATATACACCAAAACTTCTTTATCCAGTCACCATTAAGATTGTTTCCAAGTCTTGGCTAATAAATAGCGCTGCTATGAACATTAGGGTCCATATATCTTTTTGAATTTGAATTCCCTCTGGATATATACCCAAGAGTGGGATTGCTGGATCATATGCTAAGTCTATTTTTAGTTTTTTAAGGTATCTCCAAACTGTTTTCCATAATGGCTGCACCAAAATATCTTCCCAACAACAGTGTAGAAGGGCTCCCTTTTCTCCATACCCTCTCCAGCATTTATCATTTGTGGACTTCTGAATGATGGACATTTTGACTAATGTGAGGTGATGCCTTGTTGTAGTTTTGATTTGCATTTCTCTGATAATTAGTAATATTGAGCATTTTTGTGTGTGCCTATTGGCCATTTGTATGTTTTCATTGGAGAAATGTTTGTTTAGGTCTTCTCATTTTTAGACTGGGTGTTTGTTTTTTTGTTACTAAGTTGTATAAGTTGTTTATATATTCTGGAGATTAAGCTCTTGTCAGTCACATCATCTGCAAATATTTTCTCTCATTCTGTAGATTGCCTTTTTGTTCTGTTTATAATTTCCTTTGTTGTATAGAAGCTTGTAAGTTTAATTAGGTCTTATTTGTCTATTCTTGCTTTTGTTTCTATTGCCTGGGTAGGCCTCCCTAGACTGTTTTCTTCCAGAAGGTTTATAATGTCTTGTCTTATGCATAAGTCTTTAAGCCATTTTGAGTTTATATTTGTGTATGGTGTGAGGGAGTGTCCTAACTTCATTGGTTTACATGAGGCTGTCCAGCTTTCCCAACACCACTTGCTGAAGAGACTGTCTTTTCTCCAGTGTATAGTCTTGCCTCCTTTGTCAAAGACAAATTGACTGTAAATGTGTGGGTTTATTTCTGGGCTCTCTATTCTATTCCATTGATCCATACATCAGTTTTTGTGCCAATACCATGCTGTTTTGATTACCATAGCTCTGTATTGTCAGAAGTCTAGGGGGATTATTCCTCCAGCTTCATTCTTTTTCTTCACTATCGCTTTGGCAATTCTGGATCTTTTGTGATTCCATATATATTTTAGGATTATTTGTTTTAATTCAGTTTTAAAAAAGTCCTTGGTAATTTGATAGAGAATGGCATTAAATCTGTAGATTGCTTTGGATAGTATGGCTATTTTAACAATATTAATTCTTCCAATTCAAGAGCATGGGATATCTTTCCATTTCTTTAAATCATTTTTAATTTCCTTAGTCAATGTTTTGTAGTTCAATGCATAAGTTTTTCACCTCCTTTGTCAGGTTTATTTCTAGATTTTTAATGTGATTTTAAAAGGGATTATTTCTTTACCTTCCTTTTCTGATATTTCATTGTTAGTGTAAACAAATGCAACACATTTCTGCCTGTTAATCTTGTATCCTGCTACCTTGCCAAAGTGTTTTATCAGCTTTAGTAGTTTTTGTGTGGAGGCTTTAGGGTTTTCTAAATATAATATCATGCCATCCACATATAGTGACAATTTTACCTCTTCTCTTCCAATTTGGATCATTTTATTTCTTTTTCTTGTCTAATTGCTATGGCTAGGATTTCCAATACCATATTGAATAGAAGTGGTGAGAGTGAGCATCCTTGTCTTGTTCCAGACTTTAGAGGTAAGACTTTCAACTTTTCCCATTGAATATTATGTTGGCTGTGGGTTTGTCATAAATAGCTGTTATTATGTTGAGATATGGTCCCTCTATTCTAACTTTGGTAAGAGTTCCTATCATAATGAATTTTTGAATTTTATCAGGTGCTTTTTCTGCAACTACTAAGATGATGATGTGATTTTTGTCCTTTCTTTTGTTGATGTGGTGTATCACATTGACTGGTTTGCATATGCTGAATAGTCCTGCATCTCTGGGATGAATACAACATGATCATACTGTATGATCTTTTTTATGTGTTGTTGGATTCTGCTAGCTAATTTTTTGTTGAGAATTTTTTGCATCTATATTCATCAACAATATTGCCTTGCAATTTTATTTTTTGGTAGTATCTTTCTCTGGCTTTGGTATCAGGGTGATGGTGGCTTCATAGAATGAGTTTGGGAGCATTTCTCCTTTTCACTTTTTTGGAAGAGTTTGAGAAAGATTGGTATAAGTTCTTCTTTGTATGTTTGGTAGAATTCCCCAGTGAAGCCATTTGGTCCTGAACTTTTGTTTGTAGGGAGGGTTTTTTGGTTTTTTTGGGGTTTTGTTTGTTTGTTTTTGGAGGGGTTATTGATTCTATTCCATTTCTAGTGATCAGTCTGTTCAGATTATCTATTTCTTGTTGACTCAGTTTTGGTGAGCTGTATGTTTCTAGAAACCTGTCCATTTCTTCTACATTGTCCAGTTTGTTGTTGTATAGTTGTTCCTCTACCCTCTTAAATCTAGGTGGGCCACATGATTGCTTTGACCAGTAGAATTCAATAGATAGGACACCATGACAGTTCTACCCACAGCCCTTAGCTAGCCTAGCAGTTTCTGCTTCCTGCCTCTTGGAAAGTTCACTATAGGCAAAACCAGATGCCACATAAGAAGTCCTGTTATCTTGGGACTGACATTCTGGGAGGAAGTCCAATGTAGCCATGTGAAGAGGTTGTGTGGAGAGATTGTTCCAGTCACTCCAGAAATGTGAGGGAAAGTACCATCTTATACTTACAGCTCAGTCAAGCCTTCAGATGACTCCAGCCTCAGCAGCCATTTAACTGCAATTGCATGAGAGACCTGGAGTGAGAACAGTCCTTCTCAGCCCAGGAAACCCACAGAAATGTGAGATATGATGATAAATTATTTTAAGTCCCTAGGTTCAAGAGGGACTTATTAGATAGTAATAGATATTTGGAATAAAGGGAAAAAGAGTAATAGAGAAAAAATTAAGTAATTTAGGGATTTTACTGCCATTTTGCCTATTAACGCCAGGTGGAGTCTGCCACTCAGTTTGCATGGGCTGGGAGAGCTGGATCAACTGTTCCAGTGGTACTTAGTCTCTATGTACCTTTCATACTGTGAGCATCTCATACTATATTAAGAGTGATCTAAGAGTGTTTAAAGATTCTGGTTCCTCATGAAACATGGCTATGAATAAAACTCATTCATTTTATCTGGTTATCAAAAAAAGAAACAGCCTCCCTTACACTGGAGGGAAAAACTGGCTTCGCCAACCTTGGAGAAATGTAGGTCTTTAATACTGAGCCTCCCAGAGGGTTTTCATGGTTAATTTTGACTTAAAATGTTTTTTGACTTATAGGCTGACTTTAGAACCTAATAACTGTATATAGTATCTATTGTGACAGTGAGATTATTGATGACGATGATGATGATGATGAAGGAGGCGATGGACACAGACTGCATGTCGACCAAATGGTGAATTTAGTTTAAAAACAGTCTCTTGTTACCTCTTGGAGATGTAAATATTAATGGTTACTAACTGAGTCATAATTATTTATGTTTAAGACATTTCTGTGTTTCCAGTGAATAAAGTTATCATTTCATTCTTGGAGGGCCTGTCACCCAAAATGAAAGAAACTGATTCTCATTCAGCTGAATCTCATATAAGTGAATAAGATTCTTTAAGTCTTCAAAAATAAAAGGTGCAGATTCAAGTTAAAAGCAGCTTTTACCAGGCCAAATCCTTTCAAGTTTTCTTTAGGGGGAAAAAAAAAAATCAAAGGCACTAACATCCTAAGAAACTGTCCTCCACAGTCAATGATCATCAATGTCTTTATGTATTTTTCTTACTACCACAAGGAGACTCAACGTCTTGCTAAATTTTGTGGAAATATAAACTGGAGGTTCCTGTCTGCTCAACAGGGCTGTAAGCTCCTGTGTTTGTAAAATGGCTTATTTTCCTTCTGAGACTCTTGTTATGGTTGGCATGGCTGTAGGTAAAGCTACCTTCATGAAATCTCTGCTGAATGAATGCTTCTCTTTATATTAAGCTTTTAAATTGTTTTAATTTTATCATTATAAAAGTTTGTTGTTAAAACATATAGATATAGTTAAAACATATAGAACATATAGATAACAAAAAGTAGGCCATCAAGTCATTGATAATCCCCCAAACTCTGATACCACTGATATCAATAGCTTGGTATTTGTGGACCAGATACTTTTCTACTCCTGCAGAGATTATTATTACTTTTGTAAACTGGAGGTGTGTGATATAATTTTGTGATCTAATTTTCTGGCCAAATGAATAGCTCTAAGGTGATCTCTATTTGATTCTAGATTCCATTCTCCAATTCCTCTCTTTAGGTACCTTCATTCTTTGATATCACATATCTTCTAACAAAAGTCATTTCACAGCTCACATTGAATCAGACACTTAGTTCTTTTGAAAAGAGGTCAAATAATACATAGTCAATCCTAAAGCTGTCTCTACAGAAGTGAAAAAATAAACACAGTTTAGGACAATGAAAAAAGAAGGAGAATTTGAATACAAGGGCTAGAAGTAGCAGATATGAGAAGGCAACGGATGAGGGTGGCCTGCAGGTTAGCCAAATGGCAGGACTGGCAATATTTACCTGAGTCAGTGCTTTCTAAGCTGGAGTCCTCCACCAGTAGCAGCAGCATCACCTGAGAACTTTCTAGAAGCACAAAGTGTTAAACTCCCTCCAGACTTACCAGAATGGAAATCTTGGGAGTAAGGCTGAGAAATCTATCTGTTCACAAGCTTTCTTGCTCTAAGGCATCCTCAAGTTTGACTGCACTGCCCTACACCAATAGTTAGGAAAACCACAGTCCAGGCTGCATATTAGAATCCTTTCAGGGACTTTTACAACACACTGATGTTTGGATGCCCAAGTAATTTAGAGAATCCCCTGGGTTGGGAGCTGAACATCTTTATTTTTTTTACAAGTTTCCCAGATGATGCTAATAAAGAAAACTGTTAGTCTAACACAGGTATCAATCCAACAAATCAAAAAACAAATAGAGAAAGAACTTGGCTGAGAACTTTCGTATACTCAGCCATAGTAGTGGTATGATTGCATCATTTGCTTTATTTTACTTCACTGGGCCAACTTGTTAAAAAGAGATGAGAAATGCTTTGAAAGAGAACTTTAAAGTGTTACTCAAAAATAAGTATTATTATCAGTTAATACGTTCTTTGGCCTATAAGAAAGATTTTATACTCATGGTACCTCATGATTGCCATTAACACCTTACCTGCCCAGGACTTAGATATAGCTCAAAATGTACAAGTGCCAAAGGCCACCAAGAATAAAAGTAACAGTCCTGAACCTTTAATAAAACCAGGAAGTGTCACAGAACAACAGTATAAACAATAAGGCAACAGCGTGTATTTACCAAGAATTTTCATGCATGTCATCCTAATCACTGTGACCACTCTGTAGGGTAGAGGTGCTTTAACATTTGTTGGACAGTCATAATTATTATTTATTCATAATGAGAACCCTACATCATAGAAACCCTGAGTTTTGTTCAACATATTTTGTTTAAGAAGAGAAGAAATAAAATAGGCAAAGACTTCTCAAAGCACACTAGCTTAGAAGAAATTTAGATAGTTAAAAAACAAGCAACAGAATAGGCAAAAGTTTTTTTTAAAACAGAATATAATACTCGCTAATTATATAAGAAAAAATAATTTCATTGAAGTCCAATTTACGAAGAATTTCTGTTCGTCAAAAGTTAATGTTAAGAGAGTTAAAGAGCCAGTGACAGACTGGGAAATGATATTTACAGTCCACCTCCAGACATTGGACTCATAGCCAAAGTACAAAAGAATGACCACATCATTGAGAAAAAAATAAAAAGCAATCTTTTTTAAAAATTTGTGAAAGACTTGAAACATTCACAAAAAGAGGAGATCTGAATGACTGATAAGCATAGAAAAAAGTAACCAATCGCATTCTTCTCAAGGAAACCCAAAATAAAACCACAGTGAGATACCAGAACACTCCAACCGGAATGCCCAACATTCTACGTGCATGCCCCCCGCCCCACAACCCAACAGTTTAACTCTGGATATACACCCATGACAGGTGAACGTCACTGCTCACCAGAAGACAGCTTCAAGAATATTCTTAGCAGTTTTACTTACAATAATTAAATTGTGACTGTGGAAAAATCAAATGCTCATCAACAGAAGAATGGATAGATACATTCTGGCATATACATAAGACAGAATACTAAAAATTGTTTAAAGAAATGAACTGGCTGAATATGAAACAACAGAAATAAATTAAGGATGAGCAAGAGTCCAGATGCACCAGGAGTCCATTTATATGAAGTTCAAGAATAGGCAAATCTAGTGGATGGTGAAAGAGTTCAGAATAACGTTTGATTTGTATGGGAGGAGAGGATGAAATGCGAAGGCTGGTGGAGGAACACTCTGGGATGCTGGCCATAGGCTATGTCTTCACAGGAAGTGGTTACACAAGCTCACACAGATTAACATTAGTGCACTGTATGGCACGACGCAACTCGAAACTAAAATAAAGAAGACAAGTAAAGACATAATCCCCCTTAACAGGCAGCGTTTAAAATAATTTCACAAACAGCAGCTTTATTGTTTATGGAACTTGAAATCAGTTATCCAGAAAAGAAACCTCTTTAGGATTTTTTGGTCTCATCATTATTTACCCTATGAATAATATCTCTGGTTACTTTTCTCACGATCTTAATGAAAAAAATATAAAATAAATAAAAACACACATTTTCCATTTCCCTTGACTATTCCCATAAACATACTAAATCTGAAAAGAGGTCATATTCTTCAATCTCACCACAATTTCCTCTGGATTTCGGATGTTAAAATGTGTCTAAACAGGATAGTAACAGTCATGCCTACAGTTACTTTATAATGAGGAAGCAAACGGGGGCTCTTTTAAATGCTGAGTATGCACAATTTTACACTGGATAAAATTCATCAATTTTGTAATCAAGCTCTTAGTGTATATGTGTGTGTGTGTGTGTATTCACACACATTCATATATATATATAAAACATACATATTGAATGTTGAATATATAACTTTAAATATTGATGTTGCTGCTCTCGACTGCGACTGGTCAACACAGAAGAGGGTAGAACATTCTTCTCTTAAATTGACACCAGCTGCATCTTAACAATCACCATGTGCATTCTTATCTTGCTGGCGAATCAAAAGTAGACTCCTTAAAAGCAAACATCTGCTGCACATTTATAGTAATTTCTACATGAAAACAGGTTTATCAAAAACAACGTAAGCTTTGCCAACACTGAACATGTGCTTCCAGAAAGACGACCTTTCTGCCTCAATTGCACTATGATTTCTAACTCCATATCCCCCATACTTAAAAACAGAAAATCATAACATCTTTCATTTAAAGTGTCTCACAAAGATAGTTTTTCATTCTGTGCCTTTCTTCCCATACCTGTCGGAACACAGGTTCACCTCTTCAGAGGGCATAAGACACACTCAGCTTGGGAGAAAAGTGACACCAGGCCTGCTGTCTTTCCATTCTGAGTTGAGCGTGACTTTGGGAATTAACACTAAAGCACAGAATACTGGTTATGGAAGCCAGGCGGAGTGGGTTTAAGAGCTAAAAAATAAGAACTCAATAAATCAATAAACTGAATTATTTCCATTGTCCTTGCTGTTATTAATATTACTTACATAACAAGGCAGATAGTTCTCATTCAGAATCCAGGGGCACTGGCTGGCATGAATAAAGTCGAATAAACACACACTCTAGTCGGGTAAAATCAGAAGGAAATGGGAAAGGCTGAAATTCTAATTCCGAGTGTTTGCTATTCTAAACTACTCAGGGGGAGCCAATAATTTAATCAGAACAAATGCATCATGTCATTTGTACGTCACTGACATTTTTGAGGCTCCATTCCACTTCGAAACTCTGTTGTATACAGAAGAAAAAAAATCACCTATGTTCATTCATGCGGTTTGAATTTCTGCTGCATTTCCAGCTCTATATTGTTACAATGACGAACTTCTACCAAGGAGGTACCAAATAAACTCTAAATCACTGCTGGAAAGACAATACTTATCACACCATCTATGCCTTATGCAATTCATCTTCTGCTTCAAAGTCAGCGTTTGTCTGTAAGTTGTAAAAAGCCCAAAGAAAGTCCTTGAGTCTAGACTATTGTCAAATTGCTCTAAGATTCGGAGATCTTTCCCCTTCAGGGAACAAAAGAACACTTATTATGAATCCATGTGAATACTTCAAAAATTTTTTTCCACCTTCTTCCACGAAGAACTCTGAAAGCTACTTTCTAGTTTAGCAGGGAGAGGATCATGTATTCACATTTCCATCTTGAGCTTGTCACAGCATTTTTTGTGTTGTTTTCAAGAGTAATAAGGCCCATAAAATGTCAATCAAAACCCACCACCAGCAGGAAGAGTGTTGGAAGCTGTTACCTAATCAGCATGCCTGTTTCAGCACAACACAAGTGGCATTTTCCCTGTCAATTCTGAATTCACGACCGTAAGTCTCAGATTTCCTGTGCCTCTGGGTTGCCACAGAGCCGGGGCTGTGGCAGTGTGAGCAGCCTGAGTCAAACCCAAGTGTCCCACTGCCTGATGGAGGAATGAATCATTTCAGCCTCCCAGGTCTCCTTCCCCCCAGTAAGAGAATTACTGGGAGGAGGCGTGAAGGAAGGGCAGAGCCGGGGCACCTCTGACAGCTGCAGAAAAGACTGCAGAACTCTGAGCCCATACAAACACTCAGCTTTCTGACACTTACCCTCAGAGTGAGACTTGAATGCCAATGAAGTGCAGCTCAGCCTTCCCTCCCCGCTCACCCCAGCCTCACTTACTAGAAAGCCAGATGCCCACTGCCGTGTGCTCACAGCTTGTATCTTAGGGGAAAATACGAGTGGCACGGGCTTTCCATTTCATTTGTGAATTAACATAAGCCTAAGATATGATGGGCATTGAGTCCTGCACTATCCTACACACTTAAGGTGGAAAAGACATCTTGGACCAGCATGCTCTTATCTGTGATACATCTCCACCTTCTATTCTGCAGTTAAGATGTTAAATAACGGGTAGGGAAGCTTCTGAAGTTTCCTTACAGTTTTCTCTCCCAGGCTTCGGTTTTAGTGGTTTTGTGATTTGGGGGTTAGATTAAGGAATACTCCCCTAGTAGGTGATGATGTGGGGAGAAGGAAAACAAGTAAGTACGCAGGAAGCAGGGCACTGGTGAGGAGGGAGGGAGGAGGAGGAAGAGGGGGGAGTGGAGGAGGAGGAGGAAGACATAGAAGAAGAAAAGGAGATGGAGAAAGAAGTAGGGAAAGAAAAGAGGAGGAGAAAGACAAGAGGAAGAAGAGAGGAGGGAAGAGAAGAAAACAAAGGAAGGAAAGAAAGGAGAGGAGGAGGGAGGACAAGGCATCCTTTTTACAGATTTGTGTTTGCCTAGGGTTTCCAAGGATCTGTTATAATTTAACTGTTTTCCCCTCCCACATGGAACTTCAATTACTCGGAAGGTATCACAGAACTTCCTGAAATCTCATAATATTCTATGGAGAAAGATCCAAAGTAACCATTCCTGTCTGTCACACAAAATAAAAAAATTGCTTTGGAATACGATTCTGTGCCCGCCTCTTTGCCCCTGCGTGTGATTTCAATCATGACGCTTTCTTAATTACCTGAGTAACTGTCCACTTGTAGTGCTCATTTGCTTATACTCTTTATTAGGATTTTATTTTAAAAAGAAAACTTACTCAACTCTTATCTCAAAGGCATTATAACACTGAAATGAAAACAGAAGAAACAGACTTTTAATAGATGAATATTGATATTGATACACACACTGCACTTCACTGATTCTAAAGCACCATGTATCATGAGAGGTACTATTATTTTATGTACCACTAAAAAGGAAAGAAAAAAATTACTGCTCATTAAATTAAGACATAATATCAACTACAAGATGTGTCCCGATTTTCAGAGCTGGTTGTAACCTTACTCCAACCACAAGACAGCATCAGACAAAGCCAAATTGAGAGACATGATACAAAATAACTGAGCAGAACCCTTCAAGAGTGTCCATGTCATAAAAGACAAGCGAAGACTCAGAAATGGCTACAGACACTAACAAGAAATAACTAAATGCAAAGTGAGATCTGGGATAGGATCCTAGACCCAGAAGAAAAATAAATGAAGTTAGTGGAAACACTGGCAAAATTTGAATAAGGTCTGCAGTTTAGTTAATATTTTATTAATGTAAAAATTTTTGTTTTTGATAATCATCCTATGGTTTTCTAAGGTATGGACATTAGAGGAAGTGAAGTGAAAAAGACTTTATATTAAAAAAAAACTCTTGGAATTATTTTCTCAACTTTTCTGTAAATCTAAAATTAATTTAAAACAAAGCATATTAAAAATCTAAATAAAAGTGTATCTTGGGATCATTTAAAAACAGTAATTTAAGAATTTTTAAAAATTACAAGCCAGTTGTTCTAAATGTTCCTATATTTGAATAATTTGTTCATTACTGAGGAACAACACAGTGTAGTAGAAACTGCCCTGGAGTTCCAGCTTTGATTCTGACCAAATTCACAGGACACATCCTACAATTCCTCAGAATAATCACTCTGCTCATATTGCTTCAATCTGTAAAATGAGATTTTGGGACCAAGTGGTTCCTAAGAACCACCAAGGGCTATTACACTTCTAATATTCTCAGTATCCATGTTAATAACAAGGCAGAACATATCCAGAATGCTGCCTTTACCTCAAATCAGCAAAGTGGCCAAAGCAATTTATGTTTTTTTGAGAGGTTGCACGCATACCTACACACGTTGTCGCAAGCAGAGTTCTCTCTCTGAATAATGCGTGTCAAATAAGCTTCCTCGTGGTAAAAGCCACACCCGCTCTGTGACCACTGGTGCTTAATTTATCCTCAGCACATAAAGATGCCAGGTGCTATTAGTGTGAAATAAAACTCGGCAATTTTTAGTCAGACTAGCACTCTTCCAAACCACCCTCTCAGAAAAGGATTCAAGCAGGCAGGGATGTGAGCTGAGATACATCTTTTATTAGCTCTTCACTCTTGCCTGAGACCCGATTTCTAGTCTTCAATCTGTATCAATGGATGAAGAGAAGTCACTGAAACAGTGTGTGGGTGGAGCCACAGAAGGAGCCCCACCCCTCAAAGAGACAACCCTGCCAAGAAGATGCCTTTCCAGATTCTCTGTGGAATTCTACCCCCAGAAATAATGAGAAACCCTTGAATTCATTAGCAAAGGGGAGGTGATGAAAGGGCTTTTTAAGAGCCATAGTGAAAGGTAGGCTAAGAATTTACTTTTCTAATAAAAGTCTCTGTGGAAAAGGCATATAGTATGGGAGACGGATTGCAGCATATTAATCCTCCATATTAAAAAAGAATCCCCCCCCCCAAAAAAAACCCCAAAAAACCAAACCCTTCTTGGTCATTGTCAGCTGTGGCACACACACACACAAAGATGCTATCAAAGCTGACCAGGAAAGGGAATCTAGACCAAAACATGAAGTCATTATATTTAAAAGCAAGAGACAGAGCACCGACCCCACCCCCGGGAAAGTCTGGGAGCAGGACGGTGTGGGAACTTTCCAGGGAAGAAACTGCCACTTTCTCTCCTGATGATGCAATAAAACAATCACGGGAGTGGTGGATTCAACACGCTGTGAATAATGAAGGATGGGAAGTGGCTCCCGCAGAGGGCGTGGTGTGGAGGCCCGGAGGGCGTGGAGGGATCGGACTTCCTGATGTGGAAACCAAGGAGGCTGACTTCAGCCGACTCAGGAACCATGGGGAAAGCTTGGGTTGACCCCTGGTCTTCTGCTTCTGGGATTCCCGTGTTCTCAGTCTCTTTGGGAAGAATTCCTGACAGGAGGCACTCCCCTAGGTAGGACCAGGAAGATTTCCTATGAGTAACCGAGTAAGACAGTGACTTCTGAGTCCTTCTCACTGAAGGCGGGGCTGTCTAGACTGGTCTAGGCCTCAGGCTACCTCTTGTGGTGAGTCAGTTATTTCAAATGATTTTCTAGGAGTTGTGGCCTTATAGAGCCAAAGGCTCTATCTTATTTGGGGATTCCCTTTGTGAAAAAGGTCGTTGGAGCTGGACATCTCTGTGACACCGAAATTCAAGGCATTCAGTTCTCTTTGACTCTAGGCTGCGTATGCGTGCTAGGTCTTGGTTGGTTGTTCGGTGTATTGGGGGGCCAGAGGAAGGACACGGCATCAAGATGGTGGGAGGGAGGGCTGGGATGGGAAGGAGGAGCTGGCAGGAGAGGTGGAAGCAACTAAGGAGTCTAGGAGAATCACTGCTGAAAATTCCCATGAACTTTCCACCTGTGGACCGGGGTACCTGTTGCAAGCAAGCATCTGGATAAACAAAGATCCCTTGCAGGACAACTAGATCAGCCCCTGCATAAATTCAGCCTCAGTGTGGTGAGGCTTGAAATGAGGGCAAAGGGAGATATTGTGCAATGGCTCTTAGGTGTAGGCTCCAACAACCTGGGAACTTGTTAGAAATGCAAATTCTTGGGTCCCACCCAGGCATACCTTCTGTGAAATCTGAGGGTGGGGCCCAGCAATCTGTGTTTTCACAAGTCCTATAGGTAATTCTGATGCAGGTCTGTATTTGAGAACCACTACTGTTTAGAAGGAGCATGGAACATTTAGGAGGAATGAACTACTAGGCAAGTTGGAGATTTCTGGCTGGGAGTAGGCTGTGTACTGATTTAAGATGCTTAAAGGATAAGGTCTGGACATGGGGAACGTGCAAGAGTGGAACCTGGCTAATCGGCAGGTTTTTGAGAAACTCTAAGAGTGGATGTAGTGCCAAAGAAAACAACTGTGCTGTTGGTATAGAACTGAACCTGGATAGGACTGCCAGGGCTTGTTTTAAAAATGCAAATCTTGGTTTCCCAATTTAGACTAGAGCAGAATCTGCCAGTTCAATTCTTTGTCTTCTCATCCCCCTCACAAAACAGGACAGGAAGAAGGACTGTGAAGAGGAAGGAGGAAAAAAGAAATCCCATATTCCCTCTTTATTTGCGTGTCTAAAAATCTGGACATCTCCAGAAGCTATCCTGAGCCAGTGCCAAGAACCTCCCACTCTTAAAAGATATTTCTCATTATTTATATATCATCACATCATATTTATGACATCATGTGTAATCCTTTGCATCCTCTGTGTTCCTGTCCTGCTGGGAACTCGGAAATACAGAAGATGACACACCCATTAGCAATGTGTGAAAGTAGGTGTTCAGGTTCAATAAGAGAGGACACGGAGAAGTCTAGTTATTCCAAAGCAACCTTGTAGAATGCAGTTTAAAGGCGGGATGAGTCTTGGCAATGTGAGCAGTAGGTAAGAGTGAATGTCAGAATGTCAGAGTACGCTCAAATGAAAGCAAAAGAAGAATCAATTAAAGACATTAATTCAATTGAAACAGCAGCTGTGGAATTCAGTCTAGGCATGAGGGCAGACTCCACTGGAGATGTGAAGGATCCACCACCCTGCACTGTGGCCAGCTCTAGACCTGTGCTCTGTTTGGAAGCCTCCCATGTACACTACAGCCAAATGATTGTCTGACAGCCTTCACATTTAACAGACTAGCACGAGGCTTTTCATATCTAAATTCTACGTAATTGATCATTCAACTAGCTGCATACTGTATGTATGAGATTCATGAAGACTTTCAATCATTAATGTCCATTTATCAGCTGAAATTTTGTTTAGGATGTGACTTTTTTTTGAAATGTACAGTGAATAGGCTATTGCAGTGGTGGCAGTCATCATGGATCATAATAACATAAATTTGTCCCAAATAGTAAAAAAAAAAATTACTATTGATTATTAGGTACATATCACAATGAAATCACACACAATCAACTTTAAAAATAATAAAGATGGAGATGTCAAGTAGATGACAAATCCATTGGTCCAATGAGAAAAAGAAAACAATTTCTGTTTCAATGGAGAACCATAGCTGGAGAAGGGCTCTCCATCCTGGTGGTGCTGTTGCCCAGTCAAGGGATGGAAAATGCCTGGCACATTCCATCCTCCTGCCCCTCTCCAGCCTGGGGCAGGCGTCCCTATCAGAGTCTGGATTTCTCCCTGCTGAGCACAGACTCAGCCTCAGAGCCCCCCACAGCCAGCAGACACTGCCGATCGTGCAGAGAGGCTAGTTCACCATCCATGATGGGCCTGGGTTGGGAGCGTTCCTTCTGCTTCCAGCTCTGCCTCTCACTGCCTTGCTGAGGAAGCCTCTGCTGTCCAATGTCCCAAAGGACACCTGCTCCAATTAGTATTTACTCTTATAATCCCAGAATAGAGCAAGAGGTAATGATATGAAATGCATATTTTATTTCCATCTCCCTTTCACTATTTTATATACACAAATGTATTTCCAATTTCAACCAAGAGTAGGGGAGGAATCAATGATTTTGAAACTGTTAAAAAACAAAAGTCTGCAGTTATAAAAATGAATAATAATGCATGTATAGATCACATAAGTATATCCCCAAATGTGGGGCATTTGGAAGTGGTACATGGTAAGTACTTCATAAATTTTTAAAAGTTAAATTTTTTGTTTATAAATCACAGCAATTATGTATTTTTAATGCATAATGTAAAAATATAACAACATCAAACCTCTGAATTCATGAGTATCATTGCTTATGTGAAAGATAAGGAAAAGCAAAGAAAAATTAAATTAGCTTAGAGGAAAAGATTAAGTAAATAACAGTGCAGTCAGCAAAAACCTTTTAGGTGACATGTGACTGGCTGCAGTCTGAGAAGAACTGTTATATAAACTGGATGAGTGCAATGAGTTTCACCCAATTTCACTGCTGATTTACTACACCTTAAGGAAAACATGGCCAGTGCCCAACAACTTGGCTCTAACATTCCCAACTGCCCCCCCTCAATTAAATGGGGAGTTACCCTTGCTGTCTAACAATTGCACTGCACTAAAATTTTATGATTTAAAAACAACTAACTTGTGAACTTTGCTAAGACTCAAGAGGTAGAAAAGCCAAGCCTTTATCTGACCCACAATCTACAATTAACGTGATTATGTCCTCAGTCAGAGCTAACTAGTGTCACCCACAATTAACTTTCCCAGATAGTTTTTCAATTAGCACAAACTGTCCAAACTATGAAAAAACAACAGCACGAGGTGGTGTGGTAACAGGACAGCTTCTGAGAATACTCATTTGCTCTGACAATGGACACCAATCACAGAATCCTAGGGAACAAAAATTCCATTCCATTTTCTCTTTGCCACTGGTAATCTGGTCCCTCCTTAGAGGTTTAATTTATCTGACATGTTCAGAGAAGCCATATTTATTATCCTATATTCAAGTTACATTCATTTTTTTTTTTCTGTTTTAGGATAGGACCTGGTTATGTCTGTCAGAAGCACTTGGCACTGAATGGTGAGATAACACTGCAAGAGAGGTCAGAAGCACTGCTTTGTCACCACCGGCCGTGTTAAGTAACCCTCAAGGTAAGCACCAGGTTATAGGGAAGTAAGCAAGGCGTTTTCTCCCTTCCTGCTTGAGCTGTTGACTAATTTATACAAGTAAAACCTAGCCTAGATTTTTAATGCCAGTGCTAGATAGAAACAATGAAGGAGAACCTAAAATCAGTAAAAACTTCACATGAATTATCAAAGCCCAACTGAAAGCTGTACTTGATTTAAACCAGATAATTTTTTTTGAGGTACAGATTGGGAAAAAAAAAATTCTAGTATCAGTCAAAGCATGAAATTTCCAGATAAATCTGTGAAACAAGTGCGGGTCTATTTCCCCAAGAATGCCTCCTTTCACCTCTCCCAGACTACTTCCTGTTTCTCCTCCTCCTCTCTCCTTCAGTTCTGAGGGTCTAGTCACAGGTCTTGGGGTCTTGCTGTGCCCCAAGTTCAGGCACTGATAAAAATTTAACAGAAATCATGATGCATTGCAATTGGGAGTCTCAGAGTCAGAAACTCTGCAAGACAAGAATAGACTCTAAATGGTGAGATTTCAGGGGAAAAGGGGAGAAAAGGGAACACTAGAAGTCAGGAGGTGGGATCCTGGGCCACCCAGGCTTGGGAAAAGAAAAACATGACTTCCACTTTGGAGGTACCATAAATAACATATAGTAGCATCCACATCACAATACATGATAAAACTAACCTGTAGGGGTGGGAAGAGGCACCAGGTGTGTAGGCCCTGGTATATGAAGCAGGGGGAGGAGGGAAGGGACAGAGCTGATGGTAATTGTAACAACTACATATAACTTCACAGATTAGGAAACCAAGGCACAGGGTTGTTTGTATAATGTTTAAATTCACCCAGCTGATTGCAAATCCCAGGGTTTTTCCCCCCATTTTTACCTCAGTTTTCCCAAAGATCTGAGGTAGATCCAACAAATATGACATTTCAACATAACTGGTAAGCTTCAAGGTCAAGTTGATGTCCAAAGATGGCTAGGTTTAGCATTTAAACCAAAACAAACAAACAAACAAAACCAACAGACAAAAACTACCACTCTGCACACTCTGCAGAGGCAGACCAAAAACTTGTGAAGAATAGTTTATAAGCTGCTCCAGGTACTGACTCTAATTTGGAAAGCTTGTTTTTTATGTATCAATATCACTATTATAAGCTTGTTTTTAACAGTATTCTATAACTTAATTTGTGACACATAGTAACACAGAAAAAGAAAACAAAAAACCCAATTTCTGCATTAGAACCCTGAGAACTTAAGCATTTGTACCTCTTCCCCTCTAAGAGTTACAAACCGAAGGGGTTAACCATCAGATTGAAGACGTGCAGAAACTATGTCTTCTAGATGGATGCTCACTCTTCTCATAAATACTGCGACTAGGGCTGTTTCTACCAATTCTCCATTCTAGTGCCGGATTCATGGTAGGTAATTAATTCTGTTTATGGATTGGCTGACAGGAGAGTTCAGTGAACTAACATCAAATACTTTTCTAGTCCCCTAATTTGCAATTTGGAAAACCAGAAGTAACAATGGTTCCCTTGAAGTCAAAGGAGGATTCCGGCTTCAGATTTCCCTAGGTTCTAGCCTTTAAAGCTATTTTCTTGAGAGAATTCTGGGTGACAGACACTACAAGTGCACTGCCAACAGGTCAGAGCACTTTCTCTAGCTCTCCTTTATCACTTTATTAGGAATGAATACAGCTCACTCTTTAAGGGCATACTTTACAGGAGATAAAGACCCTTCAAACTTTATGGAGAGGTCAAAGCTGTCCTAAAAATGACCAATGAACCCGACAAATTCTTGACTCAGAGGCCCAATTTGTCTATCTCATCATCTCATTTAAAAATAAAACGACTGAGCCCTCTTTTTCACGTCTATTATTTATTTCAATAAAGAAGCTTGCTTTTCATTAATATTTTGTCACAACTACCCCATACTGTGTCTTCCCCTTGCAAAAGGCATTTTCAATTCTCCCTCTTTTCTTGAAAAGAGAAGTGATTTTTGGCTCTTTTTTTTCTTGCTGCCAGTCTCTCTCCATGTCTTCAAAGAAAGCAATCAACAGAACACCTTCCTTTTCCCTCCATCTTAAAGAAATACGCAACAAGTACATTGTTTTTTTAGCAGAAATTCATAGTCCTTCAAAAAGGAGAATTTTAGATACCAAATCTCACACTGCCCTGTTTATGAAGGCTGAAATGAAACAATCACTTTTAGGTGAACAACTTATCTTACAAAAACTAATAAACACATACATGATTTGAAAAAATATGTTTTCACTGATGATACGTGGTACAGAAAGATCTAGCAAATGCTGTCAAACTCAGCTAATAAAGACTGTGCAAGCAAGCAGGAAAACTTTGTGATCAATACTAATGTTCTGAGTTGCTAATGAGACAGATAGCTTGCTTTAGAAGGAAGACAGTACTGGGAATAACTACTTAAATATTAATTAGTTGTTTTCTGTATAAGGTCAATTTAGGAAGAGAGCAAATTCAGAAGACATAACCACAATCCAAAAATCTCAACTTCAAATAAATTGGAAATATTATAATATTCAAGACCTGTTTCTGAGCACAGATCTTAGCACTTCAAATACACAAGAACACAATTTTAATAACAGACATGAATTATATTTCCTTTGAACTACTGCATGACAACATTATACTCCCTTTATATTTGACCATGAACCTTAACTCAGGTAATCAAACAAATATCAGACCGATGCAAGATGCAATCAGCAACTGGTGGGAACCAGGAAACTGAATTTCCATTTTCCTTTGTATTTTACAAAATCATGCAAATTCCATGCACAACTAGTTAGAATTGGGACTGTAATCTGGTAGCTTGATGACAGAGCAAAATTAATTTGAAATAAAGACAAATAGTAATTTGTGAAAATCATGCCCACTGGTGAGTTAAAGGCACAGAGCAAGCAGCATTGTGTGGAAGGGGTGGGGTCTGAGATTCAGAATGCATTTCCAATCAAACCTTATTTCTCCACATCAGCTGTTCATCTAAGGTATGAGTAATGCATGTGGAAAAGAGCATGAGAAGCCAGCTCTAAAAGGGAGGGAGGATGCTTAATCCTCTGTCATGGAAACAAATACAAGAGGAAAGATAGGGGAAAATAAGAGACATTGAGTGATGGAGGCAGGAAAGCAGGGGACCTTATGTCAAATGTCTTCCTTTCAGGAAAGCCAAAAAGGTTATCTTCTAAGCACAGAAGATGGTCATGATTTTATGAACTTGGAAAATATGAAAATGGTTCAAAACAGCTGTAATGGAGATGCGAGTGGCTTGGGTAACTTTACTCACAGTTTGGGTTTATCTTGCCCAGTCTCTGGGACCAATGCCGCCCTCAGAGCCCTATAACAGTAGCTCCAAACCCCCTGCTCTGCTGATGGGAAGCAGTTTGATATAGCCATTATGGAAAACAGTATGGAGATGCCTCAAAAAACTAAAAACCACATGATCCAGCAATCCCAATTCTGGGAATATATACAGAGGAAACTCTAATTCGAAAAGATACACACACCCCAATGTTCACAGCAGCACTATATACAATAGCCAAGACATGGAAGCAAACTAAATGTCCAATAACAGATGACTGGATAAAGAAGTTGTGGTACATTTATACAATGGAATACTACTCAGCATAAAAAAATAATAAAATAATGCCATTTACAGCAACATGGATGGACCTAGAGATTGTCATTCTAAGTGAAGCCAGAAATAGAAAGAAAAATACCATATATCACTCATATATGGAATATTAAAAAAAAAGGACACTATGAACCCATCTACAAAACAGAAACAGACTTGCAGACTTAGCAAACAATCTTACGGTTACTGGGGAAAGGGAATGGGAAGGGATAAATTTGTGAGTCTGAGATTTACAAATATTAGCCTGTTTCTATATAAATAGATTTCAAAAAACAGTTTCTGCTATATAGCACAGGGAACTATATTCAATATCTTATAATAACCTTTAATGGAAAAAATATGAAAACAAATACATGTATGTATATGCATGATTGTGACGTTGTGCTGTACACTAGAGATTGACACACTGTAATTTACTGTACTTCAAGTAAAAAAAAAAAAAAACGTAGAGAGACAGAGAGAAAATGTAGCTCCAAAAATTAATCAGGAATGACAAATACCTCAAGCCTGTGACAGATATTATTAATCAAGCATGACATCCTTCTTCACTGAGCTGATACAGAGCCTCAGAATCCTTTTCAACACAGTGTTCCTAGCAGCCATTGCTAATTGATCAAAGGGGGTACCTGAGGCAAAATCTAGTCACCATTGCTGAGCAAAGCACAAGTCTTGCCGTGGGCTTGATTTACCGAGAACAGGGTTCTTGCCTCTGTATTCATAGTGAGTTATGTACTTGATACCCCAGCCCTATAAGGACTGGATATTTTGCTCCTGAGCTTCAATAACTTTAAGTACAGGGATCTGATAGCTGCTCTGAGACCTCCCAGACAGCAACCGTGAGTCCAGAGCTGGTGCATCCAGGAACATCACACACCACTGCAGTGGGGCAAGGCTCTAACCCTCCACCCCTGTAATCTCCATGCTCAAGACTCATTCCTCAACTGACTACCACTGATACATAGAGAAATCTGATGAGTGTTGGGCTACATTTGTTCTCTACATACGAGCTTGATACTAGAGGAAGACACAAAATTTAAGCAGTTCCCTGGTGACTAGGCACAAAAAAATAAAACAAAAAAAACTAGATTCAGTACATCAGTAAGTCATCCTTAGCCTTTCAATAGCTTCCAAGTTTAAGGGCTGTAGCCTGAAAGAGCAGATTCTCCTGGCCTCAAGTTGTCCACTAAAACAGTATCCCTAAAACAGACCTGAAATTGTCCTGAGGCCCAGGAAATATCTCTAGGAATGTCAGAAGCCACCCCTCTCCAAATTCCAGACACTCCCTTCCATGGAGACCTTGAAGTCCAGAGCTAGTCCTGGGAGTAAGCTTAGAACAAGGGCCTTATTACCCAGAAATTCTTCTGTCTTCCTCTGAAACAGTGAACCTAACAAAACCGTGTCTGTCAAAGTATAGCTACTGTGCTCCTGCCTGTGTATGTCCCCAGGTCTTACTGCGCTTGCTGGCTCATTACTGGGACCAGATCCCCAAGATTCCAGCCTTAGAGAAGTCAGCCTCACTTTGAAGAAAGACGCCAGAATCCTAGTGCTTAAGCCCTGCCAAGTCCCATGAAATGCTGGACTGAGTTCTTTCTTCTGAGTCCTGGGATCCTGATCAGTTCACTCCCTTGGGCCCAGGTAAGACTATAACATCCCATATATAATAGAAGAGATTGGTAGAAGAATCACCTCTCCTGGACCAAAGGGAGTATAAGGGGGCCCCTAAAGAGCAGCCAGTGTCTGCAGACAGTGTGAGTCTGGAAATCCCAGCATGGGCCATTCTAGAGGCCAGAATAAAAGAACCCAACTGTGCTCTGGTCCAAGTCTCAAGAGCCTTCTGCCCTAATGTGATTCCAATGCTTCCTTCAGCCCGGCCCCAAGTTTTCAAAAAGTAGATTTTTGGCAGTTGAAACATCAAGATCCAATATGACTTTGACTGCCAAGAGTTCAGCTGAGGTGACAATGTCACAGATACTCACAAAGGGACAGTACATACAAATATGGTAGAAAAAGTATTGGATTTGTCCTTATACGTACTTGAGTTGAAATCACAACACTACCACGTACTAACTCTTTGTCAGTTAACAAGTTGCTTGATTTCTCTGAACTCCAGTTAAACAAGGGTAAAGTGGACATAAGAATATAATCAGGTTGTAGAGAAGCTTGGAGTGTGATCTGGTTGGTGCTGGACACATAATTGGCACTTTCAATAATTGTACCTATTAAGCAGCCTCCTACCAAAGTGTAAAATTAACATATAAGCATGTTTGAAGCATCATGTTTGTCATATAATAGGGACTCAACTATATGTGTACATATATATATATATATATATATATATATATATATATATAGAGAGAGAGAGAGAGAGAGAGAGAGAGAGAGAGGGAGGGAGGGAGAGAGAGAGGGAGACAGAGAGAGACAGAGACAGAGAATTAATGAATACGTAAGTGTCAGTCATGTTTGTTACCACTGGTAAGAGAATACTTTTTCCAAGGAGCCAAGTTCAGCAGTCAGCTTACCCAAGCACCAGCAACACTTTTTATTCACTGTTAGCTTGATGCCTCAATTGAAACAAGCAGTGATCTAAAATTATTTTATAGATTATTACTGAAAATCCATCAAAGGCACTTAAAGTGCGATTTTTGACCTGTAAGTCACATTTGAACATTTACAAGAAACTCAACAATAAAACTATGTCTTTGAAGGGAAGAAGAAATTCTTCAGAAAGGAGTGTGCTGTAAGAGCATAGTAATGCCCTTATTTTAAAGATGACTTTCTTCCACTAAATGATCATGTGTGATTTCTATGCTGAACTTTAATGAGAGTCAAAATTTTCAAACTCAGATATATGAAGATTATTTTTGAAAAGTCAGTTCCCTTTTCAGGCACCCACGCTTGAGTTTCAATTCTACAGAGGAAAAAAAAGAAATTCTTTCTGGAACTAAAGTGAACACCTTGGTCTTGCTTAAATGTGTACCCGGGGCAGAGACAAGCCAAGTCCCTACAGCATCATTCTGATGATTGTACCCGTCACCGAGTGGCTACCTTTTATGCATGTTTTATAAATAACTGACAACTGACCCTTCCATTGTAGGGTGTCCTAGAACGGAGGAGAGAACACTTTCACCTGGATGATTTCGTCTACTCATATACCATTTGACTCAGTTTGAGTCAAACGGTCCTGGGTCAAATCCTAGTTCTGTTACTTAGCAAATGTTCTACCTTGGGCAAGGTACTCAATATCACAAAGCCTTAGTTTCTTAAATTTTCCCTGAGGTACTAGCTATCTTTTGTCCTCAGTCTGCCATGCCAGTGGATTCCCTGTAACCCTCCACACTGCTCTGTGCCCAGGGAGGCTGAATCTGTGGACAGCATCACAGAGCTAGCCAACACAGGGCATCGGCAAGAGATCAAAAGATGGCTCTATGTTTTCATGAGAGCTCCTGGGGACAGTTATAATTGTTGTCCCATGAGTCCTGTTTCCCAGATCACAGACTCACTGGGAAGATGAAAGGAGGTGTTGTATGTAAAGCACTTAGCCAACACCTGCCACGGATAATGAGTGATAGATGCCACCCACGTTTCAAGCCAGAACAAGCAAAAGGTGTTTGAGAAGGGTCCACAGCTATTTGAGAAGCTGACTGGAATAATTCAGCACCAAGGTGAGGAAACCATTTCAATTAAGCACAAGGGAATGAAAACGCTTAGTTCTTGGCCACTCCCCCCTCCCTTCAAATATTTGTGCAGTGCCTGCTTAGCACTGGTCACCCCTCCTCCAGCAAAAATCCAAAGAAGATTCTCCTGAAAAGTAGTCAGAGCAACACAAAACCAGCACCGCCCAACAGAACTGCAGTCATGGTGGTGGGGACACCGGGGTTGTGGCGTTCACCCTGTGCCAAGGGAAGCAAGATCAAGGCAGCCTGAGAGCCCCCGGGCTGTGCTCGGGGAGTGAGATATGCTCTCGGGCAAGTGAGCAAGCGGCTCCTTGCAGGTCCGGGATGTGAAAAGCAAGAGAGAAAGTGTTGATGAGATATTGGGTGCTGTCTATATGGGCTCCCTAAATATCTGAGAAACTAAAGACAGGGATTCCTCCTTTGCTGCACCTTGCTAAACAGACACTGGGTCAGCGCTGAGCCAAGGGGCTTGCAGTTTTAAAAATATTGCCCAGAGGCTGAAGGGTCTAATCCTTCTTCTGACCCTTCACTCTATTTGATGACCAAACTACCCAAGAGGAATAGTTTGGAGTGTAAATGCCTGGTTCAGTGGCCCTCAAAGTCGGTTGCCAGGGTCCATTAGCGCTACATGAGAACCTACTAGAAATGCAGGTTCTAGTGCCCCCCCACCCCAGTCCTACTGAATCAGAATTCTGCAGTGGGGTCCAGAGATCTTGGCCTTAATAAGCCCTGCAGGTGATTCTGATGCACACTGAGAGCTGCTGTCTCTGTACAGATGCCCCAGCGCCACTCTGTGTTACTACTAGTCACTGTGTGCTACCCCCTTATTTTGAATTAAGCACAGTGCTACATCCCTTGCTTGAATCATTGCATTTAATATTTACAACAGCCTTGTGAGATAAGTACTGCTGGCCCCATTTATGGAAAGCAAATGGAGGCTCAGGGAGTTGGCAGACATACCAAGGACACACAGTCAATGACAGAGCCAGAAATGGAACCGTGCTGGCCCTCTCGATCAATGTTCCCCATTACTTCACTGCTCTGCTTCTATAGTACACAGAGATACATCCTTGTAAGGCCAAATGCGTTTTGTAAAGAGGCCCATTGGTGAATTATGTGAACCTTTTCTGCGAGACGGCAGAGACTATTTCCCAGCTTGCTCTGTGAAACTGGGAGCTGCCCTAACAGGGAACTCCCACAAACTCCAAGACGTGCTTGACTCGCAGGAAAGCACAAAGAGAGATTTAGGAGTCAGGGAGTGAGCTATGCCAGGGATCTGGCGGCTAGATAGACGGCCATCTGGAAAGGATCAACCTTGTCCAAGTTTTTGAGTTGCCCAAATAAATGTCTTCTTTGTCTCTACCACAAAAAAAAAAATAAGGAAAATATATAAACATACATACATACGCACACGCACATACAATAAAGGACACAATGCTCATAATTTTATCAGAAACTTGTGGAGAATATAAATTTGGATCTCTCACCTCTCCCCGAAAAGAGATCAGACTGAACACAGTGAATAAAACAAACGAACAAAAAACTTTCAAAAGGAATTTCTGTGAATCACTGTATGGCGTGTGCTTTTGTCTGCTGCTATGAAGTACGTACATTCTTTTCTCTACACAGATAAATTGAGGGAACTTTGACCTGGAGGGAAAAAAAAAAAAACTCAACAGATGTTGATCTTACAGTGACCAATGGCTTATAAGCATATTTTTATTTCATCATGTTAAAAAGCAACTCAACATAAAGTAAAACTCCTGTTTTGAAAATGACACGCTATCATGATTGTGCAACGCCAAGCCGAGAAAAAGTAAAATACAAAAGAACTAAAAGAGAGTTTTTCCAGTTCTCTAATGAAGCAACTCTAATTGTGGATTTGTTTTCATGTAGGTTTAATTAACTTAATAATGACATTTGTGTTTATTCTGGCAAATAGCTGGGGGAAAATATAAAAGCTGACATACAGCCTTTTTTTAAAATATGCATGTATATATACAGGTGTTTAGATATTGGTATATGAAAGAAAAGACAATGATTAACAAAAACTATTCTAAACAAATAAATACTGAGTGCTTATTGGGAAAAAAATTTATTCCAGAACATTCATTAAGTTTACATTTCATGAAATTCTTAATCAAATGCAGACAAAATTTATCATTAAGAATGGGAGCATTAATAACAAGTGAAATGGCCATATAAATCAATCAGAAAAATCTATTTGGATAATTTGAAAATAACCAAATAGTGGCCTAGTGAGCCTAGTTATCTGTTTACAAAAGGATCGCTCCCCATACTTTACTACGATATGAAGTCAGGTATGTGGCTGCACGTCCTTCAGCTTTTCTCTAAAAGTCTTTGAAGGCATTGGGTTCATCTAGCCTATCATCATATGCCCAAGAGTTCCTAGGAAACAGCTCTGTAATGGGTAATTGGATTAAATGCTGTTTCCTAGCCTAGTGATATTACTTAGAGGTGGAGGGGCACAGACACAAAGGCTGCCAAGTCCAGGAAGAAGATGTAAGGTGGAGGTGGGCTGGTGGTCAAGTGGGGAAGCCCATCTTTTCTAAAAGGGGCAGCTACTCCTCGGGTCCATGTGCTTGGCTTTGGGCAAGGATGTTTGGCCCAATGTTTTCCTGATTTTCTGATTTTTCAAAGGAAAAATGGCAATGACAACCTCAAAGAGAAATCTTGCAAGCTTTAAATGCTGACAAGAAACACAAAATTTCTCTTTAAAGCACAGTTTAGTCATCTGGGCTTGGGCACAAATACAAAGCCACTCTCAGATATTCCAGGAATAATGTGTTTAATGTAAGAATTACCATTTATACAAATGGTGGGCAACTTGGGAGTGAATAAAGGCCAGGAAATTTGCTGAGGAATTTCTGGGAAGCTGCAGCCAGGAGGGCCAGGAGGGCCAGGAGGTGACCTGGAGACCTCTTCCTGCAGCCCCAAAAGTGGTGGTTCTCAAAGGCTTCTGGGGAAGCCGTTCTGCAAAGTCTCTGGGAAGATCCCACCAGTGGTCACCATCTGCAGCAGTGAAGTGAGAGGCTATCAAGCCACCAGGAATCCCACATCTGCCCACACATCCGGCTGCTCCTCTTCTGCCTCCCAGTTCCCACACCCGCTCTTCTTACTGGCAGTCTGGAATCCGAACTATAAAGGAAAGAGGATCCTGGGGTACATGCCTCTTAGCCCAGGAAGGTGGGAGTGATGCCAAGTTGACAGCAGAGCATCCTAGCACGTGCATAAAACCTCTGGTAAGAGGTCATGAACATTGTGTGCAGCCCTAAGTTTCCCTTTTCCCTCTTTCTCTCCTCTCTTTGCCCTTCCCTCTCTTGCTTTCCTTTCTTCTTCTTCATCTTCTTTTCCATATTGGAATACCAAGAAAATACCTTCTTAGCGGTTGCCAGGGTGAGGGGAGCATGTGACCATAAAGGGGTACAAGGGTGTTTGGAGGAGGATAAAAGTGTTTCATACTCTGACTGTGATAGTGGTTACACAAGTCTGGACATGTGTTAATTCACAGAACTGGTACCAACAGAGGTCAATTTTGCCACATGATAGTAAAATTACTGAATGATAATAACATTAAAACATCAAGAAAAAAAGAACCTGACTTCTTGTATTTAAATTAACGAAGCACGTATACTCTGAGAGATACAAAACTTACAATTGAACGAAACTACCTAGGGCCTTCTAGAAAGTCAGAAACATGCAGAAGGCGATGTTCAGTGGCAGGTGCCTTTAAGCAAATCAAGGAACATAATCCACTATTAATATCTAGATGTTGGTCCTTCCTGAAGTTAATAATCCTGTCCCAAACTGCACTGGGGCTATGTTTATTATATGAGAAGACAGTCCTCAAATGCTCTTAACCCCAGTCATGATTGTAACAAGTAGACACTGAAATTATGGTAGAAAACAAAACTCTTCTTGACAAACGACAACTCTGTGATTGGGAAACAATATGCTATCAACCATTATTTTGAGACAGTTAAATAGACTGAATAAACTCAAAAAAGGAAAAACAACCTGCAAAACACTTGTGGTTTCTACCTGCATGTTGACTTGGATAAAAATCCCATGGATAAAAAGAGAAAAAAAAAGTCTGTATTAAGTTGCTTTGACAAAGCCTACACAACTTGCATAAAAATGTATATTGTTCAAATTGCTCAAATGTAGACATTTAATATACTGGAAGTCTGTTTGAATGATTCATCTTATCTACACCCTCCCTTGTGATAATACTGTCTCAGATGCCTGCCACCTTCTCTCCACACTTCACGAACATCTAGTCAAAATTCAACAATTGGTTGATGCAGACAAAAATCTTTCAATTCATGCCCGCCTTCCACCCATCCTGGAGCACTATTCAACTGTCACTTCAGAATGTCAATGATTAGCATGCAAAAGGTTTATTTAATTTCTTTATTTCTTTTCAGGGAAAAAAGGTTAGAAACAGCTGTCATTCAGGTGATGAATACGAGCTGCCAGCCTTTGAAACAGCAGGTGAAGCAGTTGTGGTTGGAATTAATTAGCATTTAGAAACCCCCTACACTGGATGGTACCATGGCAAGGAAACAGTTGTCCTTTGCAAATTATTTCACCTATTAAAGTAGTCTGATACAAGGCATTGTGCAAACATACTTCTCCCCAAAACTTCAAACCTTTGGAAACAACAAAACAGTTTTCTGTTATTTTTAAATACTGAGACTTACATGCATGCACCTGAATGCACCATCCAGTCAAAAGTCACATGCAGGCAAACAGCAAGCATCTTGGAAAATTACATTCAGGAGCTTGGGGTGGTTTCAGGCTCGGCTGTGACGTTCAACATTAACATCTGAAATTGTCCTCAGTGCTGATCCCATGATGGCTCTGACGCCACCTGATTTGCAACACATCCCGAGAGGAAGAATGTTTTCCCTAACCACAAATTCTGTTTGGTTTAGGTTTCATTAAGGTCATACTCTCAGAATACACTCAAACATCAAGCATCTTACCCCCTAAAAAGATAACTCTTCTGTGTTTCAGAACCGCATGTATACAAGTCTTAACAATCCAGACATTTAAAATGAGCCATGGTAAGTCATACGACATTGAACATGTATTATGAACTTATTCTAAAAGCACAATGGTTGATCTCAGATATTTAGTGATAAGTGACCATCAGACAGCCTCCAAAGCTAGAAAAAGCTGCACGTTGTTGGGGTGCCCACAGAAAACCAGCATGGTGATGCTAATTAAAAAGCTTATTATTATTGCCTAGAAGCCAAACGTCAAAACACTGTAACCAAACGGTTTCCCTCCCTCAACCCAGACCAGAGTCAGGGCAGAGGTTCTGACTGTGATTAAGATAAGGCTTTGTTTTGATGATATAAGTGGCTTGAGTCTTCTTTATTCACAAGAACTTTCTTTTAAGAATCAGAACTAATTATGGAATGGAGCATTTCATACAAGGCAGGAAGAATTGTGTTTCATGAAGCCATACTTTGCCCTGCAACTACAGCCACCACCACCACCACGACCTCTTTCCCCTCCACCTGCACACCCCACTCCTACCATCTTTCTACTGCCTTCGCTTGCTGCCTCCACCCCCTCCTCGCCCCTCCCAGTCCACTACCCCCACTTCCATCTCCACCCCACTAGTCCTCCTCCTCTAGGACAGCAATATCCCCTCCCACCCACTCCCTCTCACTAGCGCTGTCCTTACCCACTCCTTTCTCCTTCTACCTCTTTTTCAGCACTTGGCACTTTCTACTTTGTACTGTTTTATATTTATTTACTTAGCTTCTCTTCCTTTACTTACTGAAAACTTCTTTTGGAGCTTCCTTATAAGCCACCAAGTGGCGGTCAGGCTACATGGTTTTCTTTAATTTCCTCCTGCCTCTAACTTCATCTGATACAATGACAACATGGGTAAACCAGAACAGGCCCCTCTCCCCCTCGCCTCACCCCCATGATGGAGAACAGGCTTCCTCACTGCTTGTGGCATCCATGCCCTCCCAGTCTTGGACCCACAGGCCTCTTCCCAGGGGCTCCCTCTGTGGTCGGACTTGCTCTCTTGACTGCAGAGAGGGGCCAGGCAGACACGGATCTACCCCGAAGACAATTAGTCTTTAAGTTTCTGGCCCTTTCACTGGCGTGGGTGGGGCCTAGCAATTTTTTATTTGCAATTCTGTATTAATTTTCTGAAGGCGCCCCTTGAAACTGTAGAAGCTTCTGGACCCAAATAACCTGGATCAGCAGCCGCTGGAGGAGGGAGGTGCAGGTCCTGACTGCTAGGGCTTATTACCAGCAGCTTTTACATATTTACTTTATGCCACTCTATCCCGGGCATAAGTAAGGATGGCCTGGCTAAACGCTTGTGTCATACTCTGAGGAGGTACTTGGAGAGGTGGTCTAGGAGGCCTAGAACAGAAGAGGATATTTCTTCACTGGTCAGCACACAATCAGCAAGGACGAGTCACTCAGAAATGGCCTCAAGTCTTATTTAAAGACTAAGGTTTCTTCCTCATCTCAGAGCATTTGCACTTGATGTTCCCTTTGCTTCCAAGGCTCTTCCCCCAGGTCAGTGCAAGGCTGGTCTCCTCTTGACCTTCAGTTTTCAACTCCTGAGCCATTCTTGAGAGGCCTTCTCTGAAATAGTCCCTACTCCACCCAGCTGGTGCAGCTCATCCTGTGCCTCCATGTATGTCCTGCATAGCATGGGCCTGCATTCAAAATGTTTTGTATTTTTTACAGATAGATTTGTTTGTTTATTGAGTGTTTGTTTCCTGCACTAGAATATAAGATCAAGAGGGCAGAGACCTCAACTGTCCTGCACGCTGTCATATCCCTAAGGCCTAGAACAGCACGCGGCTCCCAGAATGAGTAGTATTTGTTGAAGGAGGAAAGGAAGGATGAAGGGATGGGTGAGTGGGCAGGTTTGGTGAATGTGATTCAAGTTCAGAGAAATATTTACAAAGTCTACTGTAATGGTTTTTAGCGCAACAGAGAGAAACATAACTAGCAAAGTTAATGCAAGACAAGACAACCGCTACTATAAAGAACGTGACAGATGAATCCAGGGGTCTTAGCACTGTGTCTTTTCTGGGAGACTGGAGGAATTCAGTATGACCCCTTCAGTGACAGCAGTTCGACTCTGGTGGTGAGCGGATTCCAGGGGGAAGCTTGGCCAACCAAAGTGAGGTAATGAACTTAGGAGAAGCTCCCCAGGCAATTTTAATATCCCACCCCACACTCCCACATCTAGCCACTGTGGGAAGCCCTGGAATTTCTGGGGGGAAAGAAAGCCTAGAAAGTGTCTAGTGGAGGGTCCCACACCTTGTGTGGAAGCTGTCCTATCAAGAGATCCCAGATGCCTGTGTTTCAATGGCTATGTTAGGGTCACCTAGGAAATCAAAAGCAACAAAACACATATACATTCCTGGACCTCACCTAAGACTGACTGAATCTTTGGAGCAGGCCTGAAAAATCGGTATACTAGAAATCCTTCCAAGAGGTGGGAAGATGCAGTTACTGGATTTGAATGTGCTGAGTAGCTAAACCAGGATTCAAAAAGACCTCAACAGACTTGAACAACGTGCCCAAAAAGACAAGACACATGTGATGCTGAAGTTCCGTATTCTCAGAAGCTCTCTAAGGTCCCGAAAAAGTTGAGATGAATAAAGGATTCAAATTTTCAATGAAAAAATAAGAAATCCTGCCCTGAAGATGTGTGTGTGTGTGTGTGTGTGTGTGTTGTGCGCACACACACGCAGTATAGGACCAGTAGGACTGCACCACATACCTTCCATTTGACCCATTCAATTTGACCTCTTTTTATCACCCTGGAGGTTGACCTACACGGACCATGGCAATGACAGCCCTTGTCCTCTGGCTTCTGGTCAGCCCACAGGGAGTGCCCTTAGGAGACTGGGGAAGAGAGGAGACTAAGGTATGAGTTTTCATCCCTCAGCCCTGTCTGTCGAAGGTCTGTCTTCAGCTGAAAGTCACAGGCCCTCCACATAATTCTCCTCCAGAGAGTCTCTTTATTAAATATTTAAGTTCTCCTAATTTAAATGTCATTTGTTTTTGTTTTTGTTGTTGTTGAGACTCTGACTGATACAGACACCAAATCTGATGGGAAGACAGGGAGACGGGGTTATGGCTTAGTAGCTGCTTTAAAACAAAAAAAGCTAATGAGAAGTCAGTCCTCTTATACTGCCTCCAAATGCGTCTAGAATCAGGTGTTAGCCCATGGTTCTCTGAACACGTCTGGTGTCATCACAGATTTATGTCCATTTTGTAGGGAACTTCGACGTCCTAGAGTGGCCAGAGAGGCAGTCACATGGCTGGTCAGACGGGCACGTTTCTGAGCTCGCCTGCCTGGCGACCCTTCACGCTGTAAGGGGCAGCACACATAGTGGTTATGTGCAGGGTCTCTGGGCTAGATTAACTCCTGGCTCTGCCACTTCCCAGTGGTACAACCTCAGACAAGTTACTTCACCCCCTGAGTTCCTGAGCTGTTCCTTTGACTGTAAGGTGGAAACAATAAAAATGATAATTATATCACCTCTCTCATAAGTCGTGAAGATTGAAAAGGAGTTACCACTTACTTAGCACTTAAAGCAGCTCCTAGCACAAAATAAGTAATCCATAAATAAATAAAATAAAAATCCTCACCCCATTGTGCAAATTTCAGAGAAAACCAGCATCTTCCACCAAGAAAAGTGGCTTTTGTTATTTTTTTTTTCTATAAATAGTCGGGTATTTTGAAATGACTAAGCATTTTCTGCAGAAATTAGTTTCGTGTACAAAGAGCCACCAGTTACAGATTATGACATTAAAAGGAAAGTTTGAGGCATGGAACCACTTACCCCAATAGAAACTTTAAAAATATTCCAGAGGTTAAAATTCTAATATTTTCTTTCCCAGCTAAGAGACAGAGAATGCAGTTTGGAAGAACCAATGCCACATTTTAATTACCCACACCGGCCCCATCCTTGTCACCACAGATTATGATAGTGTGTTATCTGCTCATATGATTGTACGAAACCTGAATAAGACTTCAAACTTATCCAAAAAGGATAGTAATTTCCACCGCAGATGAAAAATTGTATTAAAGTTTAAGGCTTCACAAGCCACGAAGCCTGATGTTGACAACGCTGACAATTCTCACTGAAGGGGAAAAAAAAGGCAGTCACATCAGAAGAAAATTTCTCTCTGAAAACTACTCATTTTAATCTGTTATTTAGAATCTCAATGATTATGTTTATTTGTGTAATTGGCATTAGATTTTAGTGTAGCTAGAAATTATAGTTATATCATTTTCCATCTTTCATTATCATTTTCTCTGCCATTTAATCTTCAACTTTAAACAATCCTTTGGGATCATTTGGAACTTGAGAATACAGACGGTCCCGACGTACGATGGCTCGACTTACGATTTTTTGACTTTTCTATGATGTGCAATCTGTTTGTATTCAGTAGAAACCATGCTTCGAATTTTGAATTTAGATCTTTTCTTGGTCTAGGGATGTGTGGTACTGTAATCTCTCTGGATAATGGGGATACTGGGCAGAGGCAGCAAGCCACAGCTCCCGGTCAGCCACGTGATCATGAAGGTGAATGACCTACATACTTACAGCCATTCTGGACCCGGACAACCGTTCTGTTGTTCATTTTCAGTACAGTATCAATAAATTACAGAAGATATTTCACCTTTCATTATAAAACAGGTTCTGTGTTAGATGATTTTGCCCAGCCGTTGGCTGGTGCTCTGAGCACGTTTAAGTTCAGCTAGGCTAAGCTATGATGTTCTGCTGGTTAGGTGTATTAAATTCATTTTCAACTTAAAGAGATTTTTAACTTGTGATGGATTTAACAGGATGTAATCCCACCTCTAATTTGAGAAAGATCTTTAAACAGAATTGAGGTGTTTATATGGACATCTGTGTTTAAAGAAGAAAGATGGATGACTTTAAAAGGTTCTATGCGATGCATGAGAAGGGAGGGAAAGAGATGGACCTGTGAAGAGAAAAGGCAAAGAGCCAAGCGATGTTAATGGTCAGGTTTTTCAATCTACTTGCGCCCAAGGCATGACGCTTGCTTAGGCGAAAGCCGGGTCATGGCTATTCCTTCAGCTCATTTCTATTTCCTGGAACAACGGCTCTAAATTAAAAATTCTTAGCTGTAGGCAGTATCTGGAGAGCCCCTGCAAGAACTCCCAGCAACTCCCTTCTCTCCAGGAATGAGGAAGTTTGTATAAGGGTTGCTCTGACGCAGGTCCCCTCTTTCCCAGAATCAGAGGCAGCCCCAGTTCTAGGAACTTGCCAGGTAAGGCCCCAAGTTGTTAACAGTTTGCTCTGTTCCGTGGTGTTTTTAATAGGGAGCACTTAATAAATAATTGGAAGCTATGTGGAAATAATTTATGTTTATTTTATGTGGAATTCATTTGTATATATTTAAAAAAATTTTTGAAATGTACTTAAAATGTAAAGATCAGTCCCCCAAAACTGATCACAAAGTTTGTTAGAGAAAATCATATTGTGTGTGTGTGTGTGTATACTTTCTGGGTGCCTTCTACTTTTTATTCTAGATTAGAAAATGTTCAGAATACTATTAGAATAAAGACTTCATCTGTAAGTTCTGTGACTGACTCCAGAGCCTAGCACAGTGCCTGGGACATGGTAGGTGCTCCAGAAATATCTTTCAAGTTAAAAAAAAAAAAAGGAAAAACAATATGAACAGAAACTAGAAACACTGAATACTGAGACTGAGTGCCAGCTCTGGGCACAGTGCCTGGCAGGTACCTGATGTGCCCTGTCAATCTCCCAAAGCTGCTAACAGCTCGGTGGTATTCATGTCCTCATTTTACAGGTGGGAACTGAGGTAAAGAGAAGGCAGGTCACTTACCTAGGATCTCACAGCTTAGAAATGAAAATCTGGAGTTGAACCTGGATAGCTGAACTCTAGAATCCAAGCTCAGAATCCCACAATTAACAGAAATGTTGCTAACCCCTACTTTCCATTTTTCCTTATCCAAGTAAACACATGAAAACTCAGATGCGGCTTTTTATACACTGATGGGAAATGACTCTATGTTGACAAAAAAATTTGAGGAAACCAGAAATGTAGTGACTGTAACTATTTTTGCTTACATACAAATTTATACCTACATCTATGTATTTTTAAAAAGTATTTACTGATAAATATAAAAATTCAACAATTCATTTCTTTCATTTTAAACCTCCTTTTCTTCTCCCTAAGAGAAGCAAACCAAACCAGACAAAATCAGGCTTCAAGTGTAAGCAATTAAAATGGCTGGCTGGAGCTAATGGAAAGCTAGTTTTTTAGAGTGGGAAGAGTGCTCTTAAGGTACTTTTAGATGTGAAAATAATGCTGGTGCCATTTGGTACACATATTTCAAATCCAGTTTTGTCACAAAATGGAGACCCTTCAGTGAATTTGAGAAAAGAGAGCTTGAGAATGTGACCCATATTGTATAGTGACTTTGCCATGCTGTTTCACAGAGACATGTTTCAGCGTGTGGTCCCTTTTAGCACATGGCATCATCCACATGCTTCACACAGGATGGTGAGGACTCAGGGCCTGTGGATTGGCTTCAGGCACCTTCAAAACCTTCCCAGGCAGGCAGGGGACCTGAATTTTAATCTTAGCTTTGATGTTAACTAGCTATGTGATCTTGGGCAAATCATTTTACTCTTTGCTTTGGTTTCCACAAAGTTCAATTAGTGACCCTTAGATACCTTCCAGAATTAATTTATGCTTAGCAAATTCTACATCCTAATTAATGATTATCTATATTGCTAAAACCCTGCTTTCTTGTTTTTGTTTTTTTGTTTGTTTGTCTTTTAATGCTTCACAAGTTTGTTTACAAATGAATAGAAACATTTTGGGAGGTAACTTACCAGGGTTTCTTGGAGTTTGATTACTTGGCAAGGCTGTGAGCCCGTGAGGGTAGAGTGTTAATTCTGCACCTACATTGCCATGCAGCCAAGCTGCTTCTGGACCTGGTGGGATGCTGGGCATAAAAGGGTGAAGCAGCGACACCCCTGAGCTCTTGTAGCCGTGGGCAAGAAGATAAACACATGTGTCTTCCCAGAATTGAGCATAGCACCCATATTTCTGCTTAACCTAAGAAATCTAATTTTTCTTTTGGGTGCCCTGGGTGCCAACATGGAGACTGCAGCAGATCATGAGAACAGACTCAGAGAAAAGTGGTCTAGGGGCAACAATGCTGTCCAGCCACCCCTGGGGTGACAAGTGGAGTTGCTCACCAGCATTTTGCAGAGCTGATTACATATCATTATACAATCTGGGTACCTCAAAGAGCATTTTGATCCAGTGCATAGGAAAAGAGCAATTATTTTCTGCAAATAATAATATAGCTCCTGGAAAAAGAAAATGACTCTTTAACAGGGGCCGAAGTAGAGTAAAAATAGCCAACATTTAGAAACAGATTTACAGAACTTTGAACAAGGCTGAGTTTGGAACAGAACAAAATGGAAACATTCCTTCAGAGAGTCCTTAAAGAAAGAGAATTGGACTTTAATATATGAACCCATAGTATGGACAATGAGGTCTGTTTTGTATATTTTCAGTTAAATTAGAGTGAAATACAGTGCATGTAGTTCTAATTCCAAAAGAAAGTTTCACTCATTCCTAACCAATACTTTTACCATTTTCGTGAGCTTCTGAATTACAAAATACCTTACAGGAGATACAGCTACAGATGGATCTCTGAACTAGGTGAATCCAGCCTGTCTATTTTAGTAAAAACTCTAGTATCCAAGATAAGGAGTGAGGAAAACCAAGTAAGCAACTTGGAAAGTCTCAGTCCTGTCTGAGTGTGCTTATGTTTTGAAAAAAAAATGCACAATAGTCAGATGTACTGATAAATGCAACACCTATAATACCTTTCAGTCCAATCCCGTCAGTGGCAGATGCGGACAAGTGGTTCACTCCACGTCTGTTCCAACTTACTTTCCAGCTACGTCCATAGCTACACTATGGAAGACAAAGAGCTAAAACCCACACTTCCCATTTAGGGCAGGCATGTAATATGGATTCTGCCCAGTAGATTCAACTGTGTGAAACTTGAAGGTGAAAGTAAAGAAAGCAATGTATCAGCTATATGAGAAGATGACTCTTTGAGAAAACATGGTGGCAGAGTATCTAGTTCTTTTAAGGACTTGTAGCAGAGCACCTAGACCTTCACATAGTATGTGTCAAGATGTGGGTGGTAGCAGCAGTGATGGTTCTGCCTGGACAGTCTGTGTTGAGGTTGACCATTTTTCAAGTTATGTCATCCTTAGCTGTATTACTCTCTGCTTGAACTACACAGAATGGATTCTGTAGTAGGCAACCAAGAACGCTGATGACTTAATGACCGATGCTTTGTTCTTCCTTTTCTCTGCTTCCTAAGGCTCTGTCTTCTGGCATGGTGAGCTATTACAGCATTTATTTTCCACCCATTTTACTTCAAACAAAGCTTTTAGAGAAGACAATCTCTTACCATAAGACCCACCCTCAGTATATCTTGGGAAGTATATCTTAATTGGGTAGAAAAAGGCAAGATCCTACCGAAAGTATTTTACATATCTTTATATAAATATTTAAGTTACATATTTAAGTATTTAAGTACATATTAAATATTTAAATACATATTTAAATATATAAAGTGAGTTTTCTTTTTTATATACATATCTGAGTTGATGAATATCCAAGAAATTGAACGCTAGGAGTTTTTCTTCCACAATAATGCAAAGAGTGAACTGACAATAAGAGTAAATATTTCGTTAGAACCCACGTTCACTGAAATTGCAAAAAATCCAATATAATCACCACCAATCTGGTAAAGCTGTGAAGTTAGTTAATTTTATTTCTTGAAGCATTCAGAATTTTTCAAGTAAACCTTTATAATTAGTCATTGCCTTTGTCTTTTTTTTTTCCTTTTCCAGCCCACATATAGATGACAAACGCAAGTTAAAGCAAACTAGAACTTTTCCCCCCTCCTCAGGAAGAAAAATATTCATGCCAGTTGGAAGAGTTGAAATCACATCCAACAATTTGGGTTGCCTCTAACTTCAACTTCCTGGGATATTCCCCTTTCACTTCTAGTCATTCAAGTAATCTCTCTGGGATGATGATCCTAGGTTTGACTTTTTCATATAATTTTCTGGGGCTGCATGAGCATTCAAACATACTGCTTTGTGTTTTTTTCTTAAATATACTTCAAACACTTCTCAATTAATAAAAATAGGGCAAAATACTTCAGTACTACCTATAGAAAATTCTGAATTTAGGCAGGAAAGTGAAGATGAAAACCAAAAGGTGTGGGAAAGAAAAAAACCAAAGATCACCAAGAGGCTACTTGTTCTAGTATCTTACTGATTCAGATACGTTGTTTCATTTGTAAGGAGGCAAATAACTTGCCCAAATTCATATCACAGAGATAAGACTGGAGCCCAAACTGTCTGTCTCCAAAGGCATTTCTGTTAGATTCACCAGAGCTGTCAGAAGCATGTTTCGTAAGCCCCTGTGAATTAAGCAATTGATAAATCCTGTCTTGTATCTCTTCCAATGAGGTGCACCATGGCATCTTGTTTGGAGGGTATAATTTAAGGTGCACAGTCAAATGCAAACACTGCTGTACAATAAATGTAAATGGTCATGTGAACACAGCAGAGAATGCTGCCACTCTTTGTGCAGAAGAAAGATTGGCAAAAGCACATTCCATACTGTGAATCACAGATCTCTGAATGATCAGGGTTTCTGGGGAATGTAACAGCTCAGAAGTCTCATGTACAGAGAACCTTACAAGGTAAGTCTTCTATGTGTACCCTGCCAACTTTCAACGGGGGAAAGGTCATTTTCCTTTGTAAAGATGACTTATGCAGAACCAGAGGACAGAGACAGAAACAGGTAATGGCCTTTTAAAATCTGGCACTTTGATGTGTAAGTCATGCCTTCAGAAAATTCCCTGGATTTTTCCATACAGAATAGCATCCTGGTGATCAGGCACGGTGGACAAAGTAATCATTATGTGTAACACCTTTGTGAGGCTAATTTTCTGAAGCTAAGATCAATCTGGGGCAGTAGGGTGAGTTTTCCTTTTTCCTGGAATTTATTATCCTGATAGCACCAAATTGTTACATTATAGAAGAGTAAAAAGTACAAAGAAAGCTTGTGGAAATGGACATAAATTCAGCCAGAGCTGTTAATTCCCATATATAAAAGGGCAAAAGGGAAAAGCCCAGAAGAGATTATCCTGTGGTGAATACGGGATATGGAAACAGATTTTCTCTAAAGATGGTTGTAAAAGACCAGCATTGCCTCATTCCAACCACCTGCCTCATGAGAAGTGAATAAGAAAAAAAAAATTGTGCCAACACATTATATACGGAAGTAGAGATATTTAACCCGATCTTTAAATATCAGAGTCTGAGGAGAGCAAGGCATTTGGGAACATTAAGCATGTTCCAGACTGATGATGCTTATTAGATTTGTAGCTTTCCTTTCAGTCTTTCCTATGTTTTTCATATGCGTTTCAATGATAGGAACTTGTGACAAGCAGAGAACAGAATTCGTGATAGAAAACACAGTAGCATCTTTGCGTTCATCTGTGTCTTCAGATCAGAGATTAGGGCTCCGTTTCACAGTCTAGGTGCTAGCGTTTGATGAAGGAGCAAAGGAGCCACCACCAAGAGTGTATTTGCTAGATTCTCCCTGCTCCTGACCCCAGACTGAAGTGCTAACAGCTACACCCAGATGGATGATCAGTCTGTCTCCAAAAAAAGCCATCAGTGCTCTCATGTGCCCCTCCCTAATTCACAATCACGTCATTCGCGTTCCTTTGGTACTGCTTAGACTTTCTGTACGTGTGACATTTAGCTCTACTTCCATATAGTTGGTATTTTTATGGTTTTATATCATATGCTTAGGTTTAAAAAACATAATTTTAATTATAAACCAATTTTACAAAAATTAAAAATAGCCCTGATCTCATTTAAATCACTTACAAGCAGTTGAAAAGGGACACAATCTCCAGGAAAATTAGCTCATCATGGTATACAACATATATGACCTAAAAGACCCCAAAAAAGATTGCTCACAAGTTAGAACTTAATGTTTTTAATGACTGACAGTTAGAACCTCTTTTCAGACTGTGCACTGATTAAAAAATGTGGAGAAATATAATTTGAATCATTTTCTACTTTTTATGGAGAGCCTTCTCTTTCTCCCCTAGTCCCCAAAATCCTGAGGTAGGTGACTGTAATTCAGAGTGGTCCTGGAGCCCATGCAGTCACGCATCTTAGTTATTTCACAAGATAAAGCCCTGGAGTAAGAATGCAAGAGAGAAAAACAAACAACAAAAACCACGTTGTTTGAGCATGTCTCAGAGTTAAAGATAATTCTCAGATACTCCTACCTCCTGGAAAGCTTTGAGTTAATGTCACATCCTGGAGAAATTTAAGGTATTCTATAGCAAATTGGAAGCAGTTGCCTCTCCAAGAGCTAGCTCTGCCTGAGAACATCAGCCCCTTCCTCCTTGGTGCTGAATCTTCAGATTATTTATTTCCTGCTGGATTTTCTATAATTCATTTGCCCAAATGAAGTGAAGGGGTGGGGGAAGCAAAGGAATTGACAGAAAAGGAACTGTTGGTTTAGGTAATCGTGTGAACCTAAGGAGAGCATTATTCGCATGGCAATGTATTCATTCCTTCAAATAACATTTATTGACAGCAGCCTCCTATATTCTAGAGGATACAGTACCAAACGTGACAGACAAAATCCCTGTACTCAGAAAGCACACTTTCCAGTGGGAGAGACAGACAATAAACAAATAAAGCAACATGTGTCATATGTCTGACGGCAACAAGGCACAGAGACGAACAGGGAAAGGAGAGACATATGGAATGACCGACTGTTGATATTTTAGGCAGGGTGGCTAGGGAACATTATCCTTACAAAGGCGAATTTTGTGCAGAAACCTGAAGGAAGTGGGGCCAAAAAAAGAACAAGATTTCTAGGTGAGGGAAGAGTTGGACCTGGCAAGCTGGGGTGGAGTGGGTGAGGAGGAAGACAGCAGGAGATGAGGGAGGGCCTCGTGGACTTGGTCAGGACGCAGCTTTACTTGAATGAGACTGAGGTGTCAGTAGAGGGTTTGAAGCAGAGGAGTGACATGATCTGACTTACATTTTTCAAAGAATCACTCCAACTGCAGTGATGAGAATATCGTATAGGAGGACAAGGTCTGAAGCTGGGAAAAAAAGAATTAGGAGAACACAGCAGCAAATCAAGTGAGAGATGATGATAATCATGATGATTGGACCACAGCAGAGGAAGGAAAGTGATGTGAGAGAGAAACAATCAGATATTGTATATATTTTGAAGGTAGAACAAGATTTTCTGAGAGACTGAGCATAGAAGTTAAGAGAAACAGGGTTAAGATTTTAGCCTAAACTATAGAAGGATAGGACTGCCATGACTAAGATGAGAAAAACTGGGAGAAGGTGGGCCTGTGTGTATATTGGTGGTGGTGGGGGGTGAGTACAGCTTAATACAAAATTCTGTCTTGGAGATGATACATTTTAGATGCTGATTAGAGATCTGTGTGGCCATACTGAGCAGGCAGCTGGATGTACAGTCTGTAATTCAGAGGAGAGGTCTAAAATGAAATACGAATGTATGATTTATTAGCATATAAAGCCCTAAGTCTCGTTGAGATCACCGAGAATGAATGCTGATAGGTAAGAATTCAAGGATTGAACTCTGGGACCCTTCAGTATGAAGAGGGCAGTGCTACAAGTGAGAACCAGCAAAGGAGATTGGAAAAGAGCAGTCAGCGAGGTAGGAGGAATTCAAGTGCGGAAATTGTTTCACGTGTGAGGAGCAATCAGCTGTGTCAAGAGAGAATTGACAGTTGGCAACAGAGAATGGAGACACCAGGGCTATAAATCAAGGATGAGGAAGAGCCTTTTAATTCCCAGCTCCTACCTTTCACTCAAAAGCAAAAGCATTTGTCGAAATATCCTGCTCCCTTATAGAAATGCCCTGCTAATATTTGTAACACTTAGGAAGTCAATTATCTTACTTAGATTGTGTTGAAATTCTGTAGATAGTTCATGATTTAAAATAATGTCCTTAAACCATATGCTCAAAATACACCCCCTCCAGGCTTTTAAATTCCTTACTGGATGAGGAAATTATTCAATAAAAGGAAATTATCTCAGTGACTGTGTTATTAGGAATGTACTTTAGTGATTTTCCAGAAAGACGGATTACCTGGCCCAGATGGATAATTTTCTTAGTCTGGTCCCATCCAAGCTGATAAAAATCAGTTCTAGTCACTGTTTATGAACATTTACCATTTCCCTTCTGGATATCATTGCATTGTCTGGGGCTTGAAGGAAGCTGTAGATTCAATAGACAAAGAGCACCTTAAACAGTCAAGATCCCAAAAAGTTAATGAATCAAATTTCTGTCCAGCAGCACATTTTCACATATAAAAACTGATTTACCAAGTTCTAGAATATTCTTTGACTGACATTGAAAGTCCTACATAGGTGATGTGCATGTGTTAATTAGAGATGGCTAATAAGTCATGTATTTTTCTCTATCTAGTCACCTTAAGAATACCCAGGCAGAAGAAAGAAAGGAAGGAAGAAAGAAAGAAAGAAAGAGAAAAAAAAAAGGACAGAACAAACTATATATCTTAAGAAAGTTGACAGGTATGGGGGACAAGTTGAAAAACAAATAGTCCTAGACCATGTATAAAGCATCCTTTCTTTTCTTACTTTTTTTGGCAAAGCACAATAACAGTTAAAAAGCAGACATTTTCAAAAGCAAAAATTAAAAAAAAAAATAGCAGACATTTTCAATGCTATGAACCGAGAGGCCAGGAATAGTAAAAGATTACAAAGGATTGGGATATCTGTCCAATGTCACAGGGTAGTCACCGACATTGCTAGAACCTGGAACCCAGCTCTTCCAAACTCCAAGTTGAGTGGTTCCAACAAAGCTACCCTGCAACCAGAGAACAATCAGAACTACACCTTCAGATGCTAATAGACTTGGCTAAAGAATCTGATGTGATTTGGTCTCCTTAACTAATGCATGTGCAATATTAGACATCCTTATAAGCTGCACCCGGGGATTGTACATTCACAGGATATTCAATGTGTAGTATACAGTATATGTTGCTATGGAAACACTGGGATGAATATTTTCTTCATTTAGCTGTTTTATGAGGCACTTTGCTATACTGTTGCCAACCCCTTAACTCCATGGTGGTTATAATTTATCAAGATTATCCTAAATATACACTAAATATACGTTAGCTTCAATGGCAAAGTACCCAGGCTGCACAGTGTTCTGGATATGCTGTTTATGTTGCCATTTGCAAATAGCATATATTTGCAACAGCTGGGCAGACCTGGCAGCATCTGGAGCAGGAATTAGCCTTGAGGTATGCAGTGACTAACCAAGATGCCAAGGAAAGAAGTGCAAGCATTAACAGTTTCATGCTTTTATACACATGACAATAATGCTTAGTGAAATGGCTCAAATGTATCCAAAGGTCTCTATTCTTGTGGATTTTCAAAACCAATCTTAAATGTTTCTGAATCAATAAGAATTAGTTTAAATTGTGCTTGTCTCAGGCAAAGACTGCTGTAAATCAATCTTCTTCTAAATGTACATGAGCAGCTTAAAAGTACACCACTTGCCATGGCCAACAAGTGTTGGATGCCAAATCTAAATAGAGTAGATCTAATTTTCACTAGATTGGAATATGTAATACAGAAATGGACTTTGAAAATGTCACGGGAAATAACCACCTTGCCTCTAAGGCCAATATGCTCCTTAAACACCCAATGCACACCACAGATCAAACAGACTAGGAAACCATGTCACAATATAGATTTGCCCCATCAGTATTTTAAAAAAGAGATTCTATAGGTTATACAAAATAGTTATAATTTAAAGGAATGATCGGCTATACTCTTTAAAAATCATGGAAAAAATTGTGTCCCCTATTTCATGTTTATTGTTCACAAAGGGAGTGACACAACATGGGACTCCTGCTCTTTAGGACTTCACCACAGATGAGGCTTGTTGAAAGTTAGTTATTATTTTTAAGCCTAAAAAACAAGTGACCCCCCGCCCAAGGAACAGGTATATAGAAACCTGTATAACATATCCTGCCATCAAAGAATAAAGCAATTCCTCCATTTTCTGGTTACATGGAACCTTCTATTTTTAAGAATTGCATTCATTACACTACAGCTTCATCTTAGAAGAAGTTCAAGAACAAGAGGAAATGGTAGGAATATTAAATACCCCCGATACCAGCCACACTGCATGTAACACGTATAAGAAGCTTAAGGGCCTACACTAGAGATGTAACTCTGAGTAAAGATGCACTTGCCTGTTTTATCTGAATCACACATGTCTAGATTCTCAACCGGTGAATACCTTGGAAAAATTCCATCTTCAATGAGTGAAAAAAAAAAAAAAAAAGAAGCCTAAGCAAGAGAGATGAGTGGGCTGAAAGATCACACTTAAAAGCTGAGAAAGTTTTTAAAAAGATGAAATTTAAAACAAGTAACAAACTTCTAAACATTTCTAGTTAAGGGATATTTAGGAAAGAATACTCTGTAGCCTAACTTAGATTAAGGAAACATTAGCTAAAATCAGATTTACCAGGGAACACCACTGTTTCCAATTTGGAGTATGTTTTTAACAATTTACGCTAACCCACTATTATCTTGCTGAGACCTGAACTTTTCCCTGGTTATTCACACAAGGCAAGTTAAATTAAAGACTGGGCCTGTATTTGTAAGCCTGGGGTAAGAGAAAGGTGAATAGGTCACATAGAAAAAAAAAAAGATTTGGTTTTTGGGGAAGGCAGCCAGCACCAGTATTTACAGTGAGGAGCCAGGCTGGGGTTAACTCAAAAGGGAATTCATTCACCTCCCTTATTTCAGCAAAGAGAAGAGAGAGATTTCTGCAGGGAAGCTGGCAGTCTGAGATGCAGAGAAATCACTAGAAATCTCAGGTGCGCTCACCTGCTGGTGCCTGAGAGGAGGGAGACCTGGCAGGCTCCGTGGAAGTCTGGAGCCCATTATGAATAATTGTTCTTGGGACAGGCTGCAATATCCTCTAGGGAAATAAGATAAAGGAGGGGCCTATGGGGCCGGGGCTGGTGGGACCCTGGAATATTTTCTATTTACTTCTCCTGACTCTCTTGGTTATTTTGCTTCATCATTCATTGAAGCTTCTTCCTCCCTATCTGGTTTAATTTAGGGCCAGTGTTTGTTTGTTTTTGTTTTTCTCCTTGATTTCCTGGAAGACTGACAAGCAGCCCAAAGAATGTGAATGCCTGCTTTGAATTAAGCCCACTGAGTCAAATTACTGATTGCAAAGGCCGCGGTTAGGAACAAGTTGATTTTACTTCAAGTTAGAAAGAGGCACTCCTGGTTCTGAAGCAAGGCAAGGAGCAAAGAGAATGTGGCTGTGTTCCTTGGTGACTTGCAAGAAGGCTGGAATAAACCCCTTGTTTATTTAGCACCTTTTGAAAGTAGCAGATAAATTGCTTTTGGTGACTAAATGTGGTTATGTGTGGTTGAACAATAAGAGTCATCTCCATAATCAGCAATTGCTATTGCTGAAATTTGGGAGAAAAGTAAGTGATAAATAAAGGGAAAACATGTCTGGCAGGAAGCGTTATTCAATCATAAGCCATCCCAAATGATTAAAAATGGAGCTTATATTACACTCCTGTGAATTTACAACAACATGAAAGAAATGAGACCAGTCAATTTCACAGTTCCAGGGAAAAATGAGGCTCTTTCTGGAACTTCTGCTTTCCTAGCAATGTGTTTGTGATGCATTCCAGATGGACAAGCCTTGAGAAGTGACAGTATCCATCCATTTGTGAGAATGAACACAGAGAGAGTGAGAGTTTTCACATCCCTCTCTCCCTAAAACGTAAACACCACAAACCACAAATGAATCCACTTAATCCGATTTGGGAGGACTCCTCAGGCAAAAAGCTTTATCAGTTATCATCAAAGTATCCAGTCCAATTCTTCTCCCCTTGAGTCTCCACAAGTGGACAGTGGGGGAGGGGGAGGGCAGGGTGGCTGGTGGAATGAAAATAAAATAAAGCTAGAGAGAGTTCTGTGGATGAAGATATACAGCTGATATTTTAATGTGCGGGTGACACAAGGCTGAAATACATCAACGCTCTGCTGTGAGTTCAATTAAAATATAAAAAGAGCTTGACAAATTGGAAATATGATCTAAATCTAATTGAATGGCATTTAATGGAAAGAAAGGCACAAGTGTGGGATAGAGGAGACAGCTCTGAGCAGAAGCTCTTGTAAGAAAGTGTTTGTCATCTTGCTAATCAACTCCAGAAAGAAACAACAGTGTCAAGGAAAGAGCTAATGTGATGTGATTGCAGACTGACTTTAGAAAAACACAGTAGCTGAATAAAGGGAAGTAACAGTTCTCTGGGGCCCATGCCACCCTCCCGTCACAGTATGAAGGATGCTCCCCATGAAAGGCCAGCCCTCCTTCTGGTTGTCTGTATCACCCCAGATCATCCCATCTCACCTTCTAAGCAAATGCCTTCTTTCTCTCCTCCATATAGTTAATTTCTGCCTCCTTTCTGGTTTCTTCTCATCAGCATTTGATTGTACTCACGTCTTTCTTATCATAAAAATCCCTCCCAATGTCCCGCTTTACCCCTGTGACGCCCTTCTTCCTCCCTTTTGCTGCTGAATCTCTTCTCTTTGCCTCTCTGTCACCTTCCTCCCCACCAAAGTTTGACTTCTGCTCTCACTGCTCCCTGGGGATGACTCTTTGTTAAAATCACCAATGACTGAAGGACAGTGGTCAGCTCTTCCCTTCCTTGGCTGCTGTCCAGCATTAAATATTCTTGACCAGCCTTTCTGGAATGAATTTTCTTTGGCTTTCTGGACACACCCCTTCCTGGTTCATCTCCACCATGAGCTGTCCATTCCGAGTTTTGTGGTTTTGTTTTGGGTTTTGGTGGTGTGTTTTGGAAGATCCTTTTCGTCTGCCCACTCTGAAAGTTTTGGTGTTCCTCTGGGGGCCTGCTCCCTTTCCACGGCAGGTGGAGAGAATTCCCTGGATGGAGATCTAAGGCTGAGCCTGTGCCAGATCAGAGGGCCCCCTGCACTGCCTCCCAGGGAGGACCCACCAAGGAGGCGGTGCCAAGGAACGTCAACCACAGAACTGCCTCATCTGGGACCCACAGTGGAACGATCAGCTGTCTTCATGCAGTGGTGGTTTCAAGGAGTTAACAACATGGGAGACTTTTAAGAAAATTCTGCCATAAGGAAGCATTTTTGAGCTTAAATCCATGGAAGAGTAGAGACCCCCCTGTCCTATAAAAGCTGACCCCAGGCTCCACAGAGAGGGGTCCTGGAGAGAATCAAGGATACGCAGTGAGGGCGGAGTGAAATGCTGCCACAGGAATGCAAAGCAAGCAGAATAGGGACAGAAGAAATAAGGCCACTGGGCCCCCGAGGGGTGGTGAGGAGACTTGGGGGAACACTGCACCCTGAGGTGGAGAAGCAGTAGCTGTCCCTTCCTTTTTTACTTTTCTCTTTTTTTAATGGAGGTACTGGGGATAGAACCCAAGACCTTGTGCTTGCTAAGCATGTGCTCTACCACTGAGCTGTACCCTTCCCCTCTTCCTTCCTTTCTTAATGGTCATCACCACCTTAGGAATATCCAAGAAATAGTTCAGTTTGTGAGACTGACTGAGACCCCTGCTTTTCCCCAATATCTCTCCTCCCCTTATTCCTTGGAAATAGAATCTCTGACCCTAAGCTGGGTTCACAGTGGTCCAGGAAAAAGACCCTTTTCCCAGTCTCTGCTGAGTTCAGTATGGTGATTACATTTGGGATGTAACTAGAAGTAGCCAGCAAACGAATGGTACTTACATTGAAGAGATTTGCCCTTCTAAGCCTCTTCCACCTGATTATGACATTTTCAAACACAGAGAAAAGCTGAAAGGGTTTCTACAGTGAACACTCACATGCCCACCATCTACGTTCACAACTGTTAACACTGTGCTGTATTTGTTTTATGACATATCATTTATCCATCCATATATTTATCTAACTATTTTATTTGCATCTGTTTCAAAGTTGCAGGCATGAGTAAACTTCACCCCTAAATTTATTTTGTTTTATATGTTTCCAACAATCCCACGAGGTAGTTAGGGTCATTTCTGTTTTACGAAGAGTAAGCAGAGGTCTAGACGTTCAGGTAACTTGCTTGGGTCACACTCTTAGTTACTGTTAGAGCCCCATTTTGAACTCAGGTCTGTCCCTCTCCACTGTGCATGTTTTTAACCTATGAGTTTCCCATCCTTCAAGCCGCCCCCCCATCGAAGGGCCTCCCAGACTTTCTGAGGCTTTGGAGTGGAAAACACCATTAATCTGATCAGGACTTGGTATTCGAGGGGTACTGCAAAAGGACAGTTCTGATTGCTCAGTTCACCTCCCCAAACTAAAAAGGGGAGAAAGGAATTCTGACCCATTTGGAAATAATATTCCTGCGTTCATGAATGCTCTCTTCGGTTGTCAGAGAAGAGAAACTCTGTTTTGCATTTCCACTACAAGAATTTCTCTGTGGGAATAGCAATCCCATTAAATAAAGTACCCCTTTCCCTCTGATTAATTTGAAAGAAGTCAGAATTTGAAAATCCACAGCTGTTTTTTTTTTCTTCTTCCTTGAAATTAAATGCCTTATATCTCACTGACTGCTTATAAATAAGACCTATTTACCCTAGACCTGCAGATGATTATACACTCTGGGGTCTGCCCAATTGCCCTCTGATGGACAACATTTCCAAAGCTGCTCCTTTGTGTTTCATCAGGAATGAAGAGCCTCAGCCACCTGAATATCACGGCTTGGAAGCTCCAAAGCTCCCAAATCGGTTTAGTAATTTATTTTATGATCCGTGCTGCAGCCACAAAACTTCTCAAAGGAAAGCTCAAGCTCCAGTGTAAAGATCTGAAAAGAACATTTTCAGTCTGTTGGTACGGGCTGTTTTCCACAGGCCCAGCAGCCAGCGGTTACCCTTGGCACCGGGCGGCCACACAAAGTTGGCACGGCCGCTCCTCCCGAGACTGAGACAAGCGGCGCCCAGAGATTTCCACGTTGTCATCTCCCAACTGAAACCAGAGCCCCATTTAAAGAGCTGACAGGAGCCACAGGATCACCAAATAACAAGCTGATACACAGGGAGGTATTTGTCACAGATAAAGGGCTGGGCTTGAGCTTAATGCTTTTTGACGGTTTTGGATGACATTCAAATCATCCCCCCCGAATAGTTTCTGCTCCTTGAACATCCTCTCACATTTCTCTTACTCAGAGTTGCCATTTTGACACATTTAAGCTTCACTTGGTGGCAATCTTTGGAAGATACCAGAAATGCCATTAATCTATGCTGATTTCATAGACGTGTCTTATGTTTCTGCGTATGTACTTTACTGCAAATCTTAAGGACCAAAACCAAATTCCATTCTACTTGATCATTATACCTTCCTGAAGCTAAATTTACAAATCGCACACAAATATACACACGTGTTTGCAATGAGACTTTCTGCAAAAAACACGCAGCTTCATTTCTTTATGGTTATAAAGCAAGCATAGGGAGATATTTACAAAACACAAGACGTTAATCCAATCATGTGTGCCTTATTGCCCAAATTACATAAAATAGGATTAAAAAAAAATCGGTCACATCTAGTGCCATTTCAGATTTGATCTTCTTAGAGTGTACCCTCCTGGAGCCCCCTATCACATGTCTAGACAAATTAACGTTGAAGAGAAAAAAATATTATCTTTCTTGTTTTCTTCAGAATGTGCAAAGCAGCCAACACAACATGAAATAGAGCCTACATTAGGGGAATCAGTTTTTGGATGAATCTGACAGCACGGAGGAGTTGGGCAGCTTATGACGGCAAACACTGAAGCTGTATTTTTTAAAACCAAATATACAGTTTCAGAGAAAGTAAATGTCCTTTTACTTCTCTAGATAAATTCTTATAAAGAGGAAATCTCCATAGCTGTCAATTCTCCAGCTAGTCTGAAACTCTTCAAATACTGAAATGTGTGGATGGAGCTCACATTTTGTGGTTTGTCGGGAGAATCGCTTCGTAGGAGAGCATTTTTGTCACAGTGAAGTCCTCCTTCATTCGGACGCTGCTTCCTTTCCCTTCTCTCCAGAGCTCCTATAGAGCTCTTTATCCAGTTTGCTCATAGCAAAGTCAGTGTCTTTGGCTACCAGGATCTGGAGTTCAACATTTTGAATTTTGCAAACATCGGACTAAATAAACTTAAATACGTGTCACCACCACACACTAAACATTCTTCGGGAGACTCGCTGTGACACCGACTGTGAACACTTTGCTTCCCTACTGGCTAACAGAACAATCTTCAGTAACATGTACCTTCATGGTGCTCTCCTCAAGTCTGTGGCGGGGATGAAACGCCCCCACCCAGATCAGTTATAACAGCAAATTCCTGGCATGTTTCCACTGAGCGAGGGAACTGAAAACACTCCAGCTCTCTGTGTTTTGGCAACAAAGAGTGAGTGCTTCAGAGCTGGAGGGAGGATGCCCAGAAGAGCAGGGCTTGGGGAATTTCCTTTCAGAAACATCTCTTATGTGAGGAAGGCTGCAAACTGCTTAGAGTATGAGGTATTTGCAGCCAGGCAAACAGAAATGGTTCTAGCACCACTGAACAGCCACCTGGAACTCTGTCCCAAGGAGGCCCAGGAACGAGCTGTATTTAAGTGTCGGCTGCTGGTTGATTCTTGCCCCAGGATGGTCCATGATACAAACTCTGAGGCATCCTATCAGGGCTTAATATGATAAGGCTACATTGCAGATATTCCAAATAAATATGAAGAAACATGCTATGAATTAAAGAGTCTGATACAGAGTAGAGGGGGCAGACTATGAAGGGATAATCTCTCACATGGAAATTTTCCATATGCTAAGAAACAGTTAAAAATAATATATATTTATAAGGGGATATGCATATGTTTATACCTTTTATATATAGGGATACTGGATACTTCTTAGGGATGAACTATGGTCCACACATAAATGGTAATAATAATAATAATAATAATAACAACAAATATAATAACCACAGCAACTAAAAGTCAGGTGTTTCAAGGACTGGGACAGGGATATGGCAGGGAAGGAACAGCAAGAAGAAAATGATAAAATGACAGTTTTTTGCATCTAATTTCTATATTAATCTCTTGGCTCATACATGGATCATTCTATCAGATACACACAAGACAATTATGAGAATGCACGCACGCCTGTACACACACACACACACACACACGTCTTTGCTCTCACAGCCGTCACAACCGTCCGACTCTCACTTCCACCTTTATCTCCTAAATGAACTGGGCTACAGAAGAGGGGGAGGGTCTGGGCTCCCGTCCTGCGGCACACCTCTTGAGACGTCTGTGCAGCAGCCAACTACAAGGCCCAAGCCGCCTGAGTTGCTGCAGGATGTCTCAAGCAAGTTTCTTTACATGGGGGCATGGATGGAAGCACCGCCAAGAGATCCTGACAGGTCTTGTCCATAAACAGCTCCATGCCGGGGCTGAGAGGAGAGAAAACCTGCGTTTACAAGCTTGTAGATAACTATTCAACTTGGCTCAGTCTTTCCTTGTCTCATCTTGGATTGTCTGTGCCTTCGCCCAGTACTAGCTGGTGAAGACATCACAGTCTTGCACAGTCTCCATGTATGTTGATCTGTCTGTCCACTACTTCTCTGCATGTCCAATAGTCACGACTGAGCTTCAAAGGCATGTACTCTGAGGTCATCCTTTGTGATTCATTTATTCCCTGTTGGTCTCCCTTACATTGGCATGTGCTGGGGGTGGGGAAATATTAGAAAGCTTCCTTGAAGACGGACTGGCATGCCCCAATAGGAAACTTGGCAGAGTTTCCTTAGTAATAGCCTTTGAAGGACAGTTACGTCTAAACATGTACTTTAAATGACCCCTTTCTATTGTGCATTGGTCAGAATTATTCAAATACTGGGATCTAATGAATTTAATCATCTGTAATAGCCTTTGCTATGTGATATAATAATCACTAAGTGTTGAGTTTGCTGTATTTAAAGGATTTGAATTATATTGCTTTGAAAGTGTAGGCTTGAAAATTATGGATAAACTGGTTCCTCAGATGACAGAAGTGATGGTAGCCCAACAGGAGACAATGAGCCAAAGGCAGAGCCAGAGCAGAATGCTGCTCCCCCTACCCTCTGCTTCCTTAGGGCTGAGGGACAAGTGGAGAAAGTGATCATCAAGTCACTGGAGCCAAGGGTTGGGGGGCACAGTAAGGGCTGGGACCAAAGTACTCCCTAATAGTGCATCATGGGTTAAAGGAATACCCTAAGAATTGCAGTGATAAATACAGCACATAAAACACTGTTGTGAGGTTTAATTCATAAAATGCATTTAGAATAGAACTTGCCACATTATTCTAATTAGATGTGCTAGGTTTCTGGTACCTTTTGAACTGACCTATAATTCTCCCAGTTCAGCAAAAAGGATGGGGAGATTCAGAGGTCAGACCCCTTGTTCTTCCAGCTACGGACAGCCATGCCAAGAAGTCCAAAAATCAACTGGCAAAGAAGATACCTGCCTGGGAGCAGATGACATTGAAGTGCTAAGGTCTGGAGAGGACTCCTGAACTTTGGAATCATATGAGGGAACTGGTTAAACTGTGGAACCTGCCACTCTGGGCTCTGATTTAGTAGGTCTGGGGTAAAGGTCAGGACCAGACACCCTGAGTGCTTTGTTGTACATGGTCGTTGAAGAGCTCATCTTGTGAAGCACACTCACTGTGACTGAAACTGAGGAAGAAATGGTCTTGAGTTAATCTTGGCTTGAATTTTTAACTTTTAAAAATACGGTCAGTCCTCCATATCTGTGGGCTCTGCACCCACAAAGTCAACCAACTGCAGACTGAAAATATTTGGGATAAAAATTCCAGAAAATTCCAAAAAGCAAAACTTGGATGCATTGCACACCAGCAACTATTTACATGGCATTTACATGGTACAAGGTATTATGAGTAACCTAGAGACGATCTGAAGTACGCAGGAGGATCTGGGGAGGTTATATGCAACGCTACGCCCCTTAATATAAAAGACTTGAGCATTCATGAATTTTGGTATCCATGGGGGTCCCGGAAGCAACCCCCCTCAGATGCCAAGGGATGACTGTAGGTGAAACAGACTTCAAGGACAGTGAAAGTATTACAGCTTATCATACATAGTACTTTTCATGAAAGTTTTTCAACTGCATATGAATTTGTGTATCGGGTTGGATATAAAACAAATTTCTTACTGTGGGTCGTAGACAAAAACTCGGAAAGGCTTTGCTCTAGGGAGTTAATGCCATTCACATCAAGTGTCATGCAATCACAAGGCATTCTAAACTCTGGAGCCACCTAACAAGCTTAGGATTAAAAAAGGGTAAGGAGGAGGGAGAGGAGGGAAGGCCAGTGGGATATCAGCTGGTGTAAAGAACTGAGTTACCAAGATGCAAAGAAAGAGCAGTCAGTGGGCTGTAACCAAACTCTGACCCATAATTAGAGTGACATGCATGTGAGCTGTTTAATGAATGGATCAGGGACCATGGAGCTCTCACAAATGGTAGAGGAAGCCTCAGTTTAAAAGAGGCTTTGCATTCTAACCAGCTATTATTACCAGCCCCTTCTTGGTCTCTCAGCAAATTTCCTTTCTGCTGGAATTCTTCATGCTTCCTCAAAGCTTGATGGTGATTTCTTTCTTTCTTTTTTATTTATTTTGGAAAGCCAGGGGAAAATTGTTTCAGTATGTTCTTTAAATTAGTTTCCTTGAAGTGTTTTCCTTGCACACATTAATTACAGCTCCCTTGAGGGGCTGAGGTACCATGTAATACACTGTGATTCAGCTCCCCAGTCTCCCTCCTCCAATCCCAGTTGCCAATTCTCCCAACAATCTAGGCTCTGTATTAACCTGTAAGTGAGAAGCACATGGCTGAGATCCTTTCAGCTATAATATTCGAGGGGAAAATGTGATTGTCAGCTCTTGAACACAGCAAACTTAAAATGAATAGATTTGGCCTAGAAAACTAAGTGGTTAGATTAAATGACCTCTGGGGTTCCCCCTTCCAATTTGAACATACGCCAAAGAGAGTTTCATTGAATATCTGGGAGAACAGAGAAGGGGTCAGTGGGACTTTGAGGAGGCTAAGTGATTCTCATTAGCACGATCTGGCCAGAATTCCAGAGGTTCTCAAGAAAATAATGTATGTCCACGAGAAGCTACATTTGAGCTGTCGCTGTACTAGACACTTGGAAAAGGCAGTGAGTCCAAGAAAATGTAATTACTTTTTAATTTCCGAAGAAAGCAAACTTTCTAAAGTGATCACAATACAATTCCATGCTTCCTTTCACGGCCACAAGTCAACACAAAAACGTAGTTCTGAAACAAAGGATTTCAAATCCCTGTCTTTTCAAATAGGTAAAAGCAATGACAGGTTTAAGAATCAGAGTAGCTCATTTATCGACTCATTAGAACTGGAAAAGTTTCTTAGGAAACTGAAGGAGACAGAGGAAGGAGTTTCCAGGCCAAGCCCCTTATTGAACAGCCGTGATGCACAGGAGCTATGGCAAGCGTTTTACGTAGGCTTCCTGCTGCCTGTGTCTGTGATGCAGGTGTCTCTACTCCCATTTTACAGACGGAGAAGTACAGGCTGAGGAAGGTAAGTGACAAGTATCAACCAGTGTCAGAGTCAGACTTCTAACCCAGGCAATAATTCACCCAAGCTCAGGCAGCTCGATACAGAAGACAGGACTATTAACTTTATGAATGTCAAGTTTATGACGTAATAACATCCATCAAATGGTTCCTTAAAATTTATCATCTTCTCTTTTTTATTTTTTTAACTGAACCAGATTGAAAGCACTGAGCAAGCTGTCACTGTTAGAGACAAATCCTCTTCTCTCAGTGGCTCAAGCGTTCACCAGCCTGGTTCCAACAGAGAGCAGTAGTGGACCAGACAGTTAAGGCTGCAAACCCCGTGACAAGCAGCAAGCACTCCAAGCCTCCAGCCCGACCCTCCAGCTCTCCTTAACTTGGACATTTTTGCTGACGAGATCTCACCCCTTCATCGTATTAAATCTACCACCTCTATGTAATCATCCAGAATATTAAAACAAGTATCTCTCTTCAACTCTGACTTCTTTTTTGACCTGTTGACCCAAATCTGTGGTGGCCTAAATTCCTCATTCCCACGGAATTCCTCATCTTTCTTCATGAAGCTGCACTTACATCTGAAATCACCAGTTCAGCAAATAACGCCATCCTTTGCTCACTTGACTTGTAGTGTCCTTCTCAACAGACAGATTGACACATACAAAGCAGAAGCCAAATGAAACACAGAGATCTGCTGCCACCCTGGTGCAGACCTTCATCTCCTGGCTGACATGTTGCAGTAGACCCCGATTTTCTCTGACATGAGTGTCATCACTCCCAATACATCCCCACATCCCTGCAAGTGTTCACTCGCTGAAGACAGACTTTTGACCATGTTGCTCCCCTGCTCAGTAGCTCAATCATTTCTAGCGACCTTCAGGGGTCATTTGTAGCTTGGGGTCCACTTTCATGGAAGTGCTTAAAAACGTGTGTGTGTGTACGTTTTTCTTTGGAGAAGGCCTTCAGTTTCTTACAACAGATTCCTAAAGAGGGCAATATCCCTGAAGTAATGAATACAAAGCAAAAACAGAAGCAGACGACCAAAAAGACCACTGGGCGTTAACAATCAAGATTCCAAACTCTTTCTTTTTTTTGGGTATACAAAGCCATGTATCACCTAGTCCTTGCCAGTCTCTCTTGTTCTTTCTCTCACTACACATCGACTCCAGCCATACTTAATTTTCCACCATTTCCTATATTCCTTCTTTGTCCTTGTACTTTCCATTCTTTTTATCTGGGTTTTCCTTTCTTCATTTTCTTATCCAGGAAACTCAAGACCTAGTTTGTGAAGCCCCCAGCATGATATAGGGAGACTGAACACTCCTTCCTGGACCATGCACGGAGCTCCATTCTGGCTTTTACACTTTGTATATAACAATGTGTCTGCATGCCAGCCTACTCGTCCATGGACTTCTCAATGGCAGAGCCTAAACCTTAATGTGCTTCCCTTCACAGCACCCCCAAAATGTTCACTGAATTACTTAACAAATATTTCAGCCTATGACAAGGGACTGGGACTGAAAGCGTTACAGAATACTTTGGATTAAAGAGTTTTACATTAGGTCCTGAGAATACTTATGAAAGAAACAATATTGTACAGTTAGAGATGATACTAGAAAACATCTGTTTTTTAATAATAGAATGCTGCTGTTAATTTCAAAAGAGCATTATTGAATGATATATTGGTATATTATATATATATTTATTTATTCTCAGTAAAAATTTAATTTTAGTAGTAGACTGGCTGATATCTCTGCTAAATTCCATTCACCAAAAGAGAAGCAAGCTATTAGTGAAAGTAGTAATTTTATAAGTAAAAACCAGGTCATTGTTACTGCTGGCTTGAGCAAAGTGCATAACTACCCCAAGAACTCTAACCAGGAAAAGGAGGCATTCTCCCCAGTTACGTTTCATATTTGGTCACAAGCAGTGTTTTAATCTTATGAAGGTATCACTTTTCACCAGTAATCCTTACTAATTTTTTCTCTTTCATGATATTCTCACTTCCATTCTTTTAGAACAGTGGACCTATTGAGGGAAAAGAAAAAACACAATGAAAACATAGAAGAGAAGCAGCAATATGGAGAAAGTGCCCTAAAGGGGAGGAGGAAGTGAAGTGAGGACTGGAAGAGGCCCAAGAGAGAATCTAGACATAACTGATGGAGTGAGTCAGATCCGGGATCTGGGCAGACAGGATGACTCTGCGAATGAATGAGATGTAGTGCGTGTCCCATCACGAGGGAAGAAAGTGGGGCTGGCGGAGAGGCAAAACCCAGAGCCCGAAGCCTATGACAACAGTACTGGGTGGAGCACAGGTAAAGAGCATTGGGGTGGGTCCAGCAAAGAGAACAGGGATGTTCCAACAGTGACTGCAGAGGATGTACAATTCGGAGAAAGCGCCCACAGTGTTGGGGCCAGAAGGGATCCTGGTCCCATTCAGTCACTGTCTAGGGGAGAAACACGGATGGTGGAAAGGCCAAGTGAAATATTCAAGGTCATAGATGTCATTCTGCTGCTCAAGATTCTTACCTTGTCTCACCTTGGGCTTCCTTACTCCTTGGTGACAGATAAAAGTCCAACTCTTAAAAATGGCATCAATACCCTGACTTATCGATTTGACCTCATGGTACTCCTCTTTGCCTGTTTCTCAGTTTTGCCTGAATATATGCTAGGCTTTTGCCTGTCTCTCTTCTTCTTTCTGAATGGAATGCCTTTCTTCCCTCTATCCACTTCTGAAAATTTTGGTTTTAAGAGCCAGTTAAAGAGCCAGGGAGTTCGGAATGTCCAAAACTTTTTCTTGAATTCTCCCCCTTCCTGGATTTTTCTTATTTTAAAATCATTTCTCACTCTATGGTATTTCTTTAATGCAAATGTCACCTTGTATTATGACTGTTAGAGTTCTCATAATCAGGTGCTCAACACTTGAGCAAAGAGGATGCCCCTTTAGTAAATTTTGTGCTCACCATAGCTGAGAGCTTGTACATATTCAGGGTCTAACAGTGTTAATTCAAGGAATGGATACTTGGATGAAGTTATTAAATCTGAACAGCCAGCACATTCTTACCTATTTTTGTGTCTTTCTGCATTTATTTTTGAGTGTGTTATGGGGGAATCTGGAGGGTGTGTCAAGCTTCTTAATAGGCATTCCATTGAACATTGACTATGTACCAGGTCCTTTGCTAAATGCTTTACCCATAGAATCTCCTTTTTTATTTACAACCACCCAGTTTGATTAATAGCTATTATCATTCCTACAATGTAACCAAGGCTTAAAGGAATTGAGTAACTTGCTGAAGAGTCATCCAGATATTAAATATTATTACCAAAATTTGAAGGCAGATGATTCTGAAGTCCATGATACAGCAAAAAAATTATGAGTTTAGCTCTATTTTCATAGAACTCAACTTCACAGAACTTCCTTTACTTATTGATGTTGGCACACAATATATATTGTGCATATTAGTATATACATACTAATTTATATGTGTATGTACATAGATAAACACACATTTATGTAAATGGACACTCATATATCTTCTAATTATATTCTGAACAGAATAGTCTAACATAACAGCTATTTGTCAAAGCAATGTCTTATTTTTAGTTCTTGCATAAAAATTACTGCAAAAGGATAAAAATTAGTGAATAATGCCAATTATATGATCAAATACACACTGATGTTTCCTATTTTTATATGAATGAGTCACATGAAACAGAGATTAGACTGCAAGTAAAATGTAGAGGAAATCCACGCTTTAGCGAAATTTGACTCTATCTAACAACATTTAATTGTTGCCAGGTCTACTAAGTGTATTTCATCCAAGAGTCAATTTTGTAACCCATTCAGGAGCCCACCCAGAACCCAGTGTGTTCAGGGGTCCTTGATAGAGCTAGACGTGGTATCACAGTCCCTGACAGGAGTTCAGTGACTGCCCATACCAGACAGAAAATTCATGTTATTCACTAAAAATCTCTCTGTCCCTTCTTTCTGGGTACTAGTTGGACACTTCCCAGTTTGCCTTGCAGTTGAGTGTAGCCCTGTGATGGTATTATTCTGACCAAGAGAAGGTGAGAAAAAAAAATTATAAAAACTTTTGTGGATGCTCCTTCATGCTTTTATCCCTTCTGCCTGATGGGTATCAATGCCCTGAGAGATAAGCAACTAATACTCCTCTAGTGTGTTAAGCTGATGAAATTTGAGGGTCATCTGTGACAGCATCTAGCATTATCCCAATACACAGAGCAACCTCTGAATAGACTAAGTGCTCCCAGGCTCAGCAGTTTTCAGTCCTAATGTTATGTAAATCATCTTTTTAAAAACAGAATTTTAGATACTATAACCAAATTCTACTACTGATTAACCATAAACAAATTCAAATGTGTCTTTAAGTTAATTTCAAGGATAATTCTATGTGATTACCAGTCTATCCTCATTAGGAGCTGAGAAGAATCCTGTGATCCACCAAGATTAACTATATATTGTCAGCCTTATTCCTGGCTTTTGATATGTTCATCTGTCGTCTGCTTCTGTTTTCTTCAAATAAATCACATAGGAAACCTTCAGATGTCCCCTCCCTTACTTATAGTCCACTTCTTTCACTGTATGAGTTTTGCCGATAGAAGAGCAAAAGAAAAAAAAAAGATCTCTAATCTTTCCTTATTTTCTCGCTTCTGCTATTTTGTCCATGGTACACTCTGTGTTTATCTTTCATGCTTCTTTATCCTCTTCAGCCTTTGAACCTCCATTTATGTGCTGTGTTCAGTTTCTCTCCTGTAGAGCTCAGGGTGTTCCTTGATTCCCTCCCTGATTTTGCATTCAAGGTTCAGCTTTGTTTTCAGACAGGTTTTAAAGCTCATACTCCTCTTAAAGTCACTACTGTGGCCTCATGGCTGCCAAGTCCCTAGTTTTTCAATCGTTCTCAGCATGTCCTGACCACCCGGCCTGTCCTGTCTTCTTAGACATTGGGTCTTTGACCACCCTGACCACAAACACTGTCACTCCGCCCCCGAGACTGACTTACAGGACTAATTTAACTTTGAGCTCTCTGGAAAAGGTCAGTTTTTCACCCTTGTGGTATGGGGAGGGCAAAGGTTAGTTTTCTAAAAGAATGCCACGGGAAGATTCTTTAAAAAGAACATAGAACCGGGTTTCTCTGATCCAACTCTTGCCGCACTGTGAAATATCCTTCCTTTTACATCAGCAAAGCAAGGAACAAAGTGACTGCCCTGTTATCTGCTGCCTTCCTGCCAAGGGTAGCTTGCAGATTTTAATTAGAATAAATGAGAGGTAAAAGGGAACCCCTCTCTACTTAAAAATGTAATTGCTAGCCACAAATTCCAAAAATTAAACTAAACAGATAAGCACAGTTGTGGCTGCTTTAGGAAAATTTGACTTCAAAAATACTCTATTCCTAAAATGATTAAATTACAGGTTAATGTTTTGCATGACAAAGACATGACTCTTTTTACATAAAAGGCCCTTCGATGTTTCCAATAAATTAGAAGCCCTCAGCATGTAAAATGTTAGTTATTCCATGTACTGCAGGTGACTTTCGAATCATCTTTTCAGAAACATATCTACCTACTATTGACTGTTTAGAATGAGCTGCAGTGTATAAAGTTTACACCAATTTTGTGTGAAAGTTTGAACATATACTTTAAAATTGCATTTCCCATTTCCCATTACATTTCTGAGAAGAGCTTTTCCTCTTTCTGCAACAGTCAAATGAAGCAAAAGGCAACCACACCAGATATACACACAATCCTACAGTCATGAAGAACTTTAATTTCAATATATCCATGTTCACGTCTCAAGGTAACTGAGGATAGAGAAACTGTTCCAGTTGTAGATTCTGGTTTTGTTTTTGATGTGTTTAAGTCTTCTAAACAAATCATGATACTGATTTTCTTTAGATCGTTTAGTAATTATTTAAAAACAAAAGCTATTTTAAATAAACCCCATATTGTAATCTGTAAATTCTTGTGACAAAATTTTCACTTTTAGATAATTTCCAATACTCAGATTATTCAAAAAAAAAATACTGAGTATTCAAAAAACACTTAATGAAACTACAAATAATAAGTATAACATAACAAAATTTATTATCAAGTTTGTTCAAGGGTTTCATACCAAATTTTTGTGCTGCCATTACTATTGTATTAATTTCAATGATTGAGAATATTGTCTGCTTTTAAAACAGTATTTGATAGGTTTGTTTGTTTTTAATTCTATGTTTTAGTGAAAAGAACTAGACTATTTTAGGGAAGATGAAGAATATTATGGAGTTTCCTCTTACCAGTCCTTTGGAAAATGAAAACAACTGTTTTGCATTAAAGGATTACAGGGGCTCTATTTATAGTTTTTAATCTGCAAAGAATTTTTTTTTAAAGCTCAAACACATTATCTAAAGCTGAATAGTATCTTAAGTACTTTTTAAAGTGCAGTAGCATTTAATGCATCTAATATGAAATATAAAATTAAACATTTTACACCAAATAATACTATCTTCCATTAAAGCCCTTGGAAGGAAATTTGAAAGAATATGATAAATACATTAAGAATCTAAATGTTCTTGTTTACAAAGATGTCCTTTTGGCTACATCTATATATGCAGTAGGAAATGTTTTCTTTCTGAAGATTTAAATCACTCTTTTTAAAATAAACAGTCTCGGGGGAGGGTATAGCTCAGTGGTAGAGCACATGCCTAGCAAGCACGAGGTCCTGGGTTCAGTCCCCAGTACCTCCATCAGAAAAAAGAAATAAGTAACTAAATAAAAATCCAATTACCCCCCAAATAAAAAAATTAATAAATACTAAAAATAAAATAAAATAAGCAGTCTCCATTAAATCTGCCTTAGGGATTGATTAATGCAACACTGAAAGAGAACAGAATTGGTATAATTTTCTAGTACTTCAGAGAACATTCATAAAGAAGATCTGAAAGAATCTAGAAAAAGAAGAGCAAGCTAAACCCAAAGCAAGCAAAATAATAATAATAATAATAATAATAATAATAATAATAATAATAATAATAATGACGATGATGGATTTAAGCATAACTAAATTAAATAGAGAATAGGATAACAAGAGAAAAATAACAAAAGCAAAAGTGAAATTTGAAATAAAAATTGACAAACTTTTAGCTGCACTGACAAAGAGAAAAAGAAGACTCAAACTACAAAAACCAAGAATGAAAGAGGAAGCATCCCTACTGACTTTGCAGAAATAAAAGATTTTAAGGGAATACTATGAACAGTAGTGTGCCAACAAACTAAATGACCTAGATGAAATGGAAATGTTTCTAGAGACACACACATACTGAAATGACACAAGAAGAAACGGAAAATCTGAACAGACCTACATACAGGAAGTAAAGCGACTGCACCCATAATCCAAATGCTGCCCACCAGGAAGGCCCCAGGCGTGGACGGCTCCACTGGTGAATGCTTCTACACATTTGAAGAATAAGTACCACCAGTCCTTCACAAGCTCTTTCCAAATACAGAAGAAGAAACACTTTCTAGCTTACTCTATAAAGCCAGCATTATCCTGACACCAAAACTAGACATAGATGTCACAAGAAAACTACACACCAATATTCCATATGAATATAGATGCAAAATTATCAACAATTTACTAGCAAATCAAGTGCAGCAGCTTATAAAGAAAATTATAACTGACCAAGTGGGATTTACCCCAGGAATTCAAAGTTGGCTTGACATATAAAAATCAATCAATGCCATACATCATATTTGCAGAATAAAAGACAAAAATAGTCCTCTCCGTAGATATAGAAAAAGTATCTTACAAAATCCAGCTTGCTTGTATGACAAAAGTACTCAACAAGCACGGAGTAGAAAGGAATTTCCTCAACCTGACAAGGGGCATCTAGTAATTCCTTGAGCTTCCTCAAAGAAACCATTTTGTCAATTTTAGCCCTGAAATTAAGAAGTGTATATAATCCTCAATAGTCAACCAAGTGTGTTCAGTTACATATTCTTTAGTTTTAAAGATTTTTTTAAAACTCCAGAAAGGACTCATTCTTTCAAATCAGTCACACTGAAGAGGCAGCCATCTAAGATGTTATAGACTGAATTATGTCCCCCAAAAGATATGTTCAAATCCTAACTCCTGGTACCTCAGAATACGACCTAGTTTGGAGAGACAGCCTTTGCAGAGAAAATCAAATTAGAAGAAGTCATTAGGACAGGTCCTACTCCAATATGACTGATGTCCCTATAAAAGAGAGATTTGGACACAGATGTGCACGCAGGGAGAACACCATGTGAAGATGAAGGCAACGATCCGGATGCTGCTGCTGCGAGGAATGCCAAATACTGCCAGCAATGCAGCAGAAGCTAGGAGAGATGCATGGGACAAATTCTTCCCCAGAGCTCTGAGGAAGAACCAACCCTGCCAAAATCTTGATCTCAGCCTTCTAGCTTCCAGACGTGAGAAACAATACATTTCTGTGGTTTACTTAGTTTGTGGTACTTTGTTATGGCAGCACTGGCAAACAAATACAGACATCCTCAATAAATATGGATTCATTGTGACTATGATGGCAAAATAAGCAGAGGGAAATGACGCTGATTTTAAAATAAGGGTTGAGGGGGAGGGTATAGCTCAGTGGTAGAGCGCATGCCTAGCATGCATGAGGTCCTGGGTTCAATCCCCAGTACCTCCATTAGATAAATAAATGAACAAACCTAATCACCCATCCCTCCAACAACAACATTTTTTTTTAGTTAAAAAAAGATAGAATTTAAAATATAGGTTGATATATAAAGCAAATATCTACCTTCTCCTAAACTTGAAGTTATCAGACATGTGTACACAAAAGGGAGGCAGGTACGCAGTTCAGGAACAGAAATCATACCTTTGTTGTAGCAGAAAAAGTCCTGGAATAAAAGGTCACATCTATAACCAAGTGTTGGGGTTGATAATATTAATGAGAATTATTTACTTCATATGTTTATGGTTCCCAAAAATAAACATAAAAGTAAACAAGGAAAAAATGTCGTGATTAAAAGGAGAATTTTCATTGTCATGCACCTCTGTTGCTTCTTTGTTCTTTGGATGCCCAGCAATAGAACTCCCTTTCTAATTGGCAGAGATTCTCCACCACATGGCTCTGGTGGGAGCGCGGCTTCACTTCTCATTAAGAAGCCAATGGACCAGGTGACCAGGGAAATGGCACATGGCTTATACTCAGCCAAAGGTTCCTGCTTAGAACTTTGATGCTCTAAGATTATTTCTGGAGGATAATGGAAAGATACAAGACCAGTTGAGAAGTTATTTTTGGCAGTGTGGAAATCCCAGCACAGCCCAAAGCAAGTGCCCATCAGAGGGGGAGCCAGCAGTGGAGTGCCCTAACAAGCCTGACTGTGGTTTGAAATAGGGCATGTGTTAAATTACCCTATGGGGGAAGCGCAGGTTCCAGCTTAGTTTCTCATGCATTTCTGCCCAGTGGATGACGATCCTTCCACATTCTTCCATTTAAATAAGCCAGAGGCAATTTCTGGAGCTTGGAAAAAAGCCTGATGTGAAACACTAACTAAAATTCCCTATATAAATTCCCCGTGATGAACCTACTATCTAGTTCTACTTTCTATAAGTAGAAATCATTTTTATTTCTTATATATCTGAACCTTTATTTGAGAACCATTAAAAATATATTTATAGGGCCATGTTCCAAATGTAAAATTAACCAGAAAAGCAATTATAAAAACTAATTGATGGAATTTTTTTAACTTTAAAAATAATGTATAATGTAGTGCAACTCAGAACTTGATAGGACTGTAATTAGCTCCTTAAAATTCAATTTTGTTAGACGCCCACCATCAAAAAGAATGCAACACACCCCTGACTGTGATTGACACATGTCTGCAGTTGGTCCATAGAAATGCATCTGCCTCACACAGACTTGCTCATCTTGTCAAACAAAGAAAAACCTCATAATCAGTTCTGGCAACCCCCGGCCTTCTAATTCTCAAAGCAATATACCAAATAACTCAAGAGCACCCAAACCTGGGCTCTGTGGTCAATCTACTGTAATGTCATGAAGATGAAGACCTCATCACGGCAGCAGACTGTAAAATCCCACGAGGTAATCCTGCTTGCAATATAAACCCAAATCAAATGTCTATTTGTTGCCACCTTTAATTTTTATTATTTTTTAAGCTAATAAGGAACTAGCTACACAATTATAATTACCTGGTTCTGTAGACAAATCAATGAGATTTTTTTTTAACGTGATTAAAAACATTGTTTACCCTGGACTAGAACACCGTAGGATTCATCATGTGGACTGGCACTTTGCCTGCGGCCATATGTCATTTGTCATTTTCTTTAATGAAGTTTGCATCAATTTACAGGAAGCACCAAATGCCATATAATTGGTAGAATCACTTTACACAAGCAGATCAATGTTGGATGTCGTTTTTTTTTTTCCTGTGGAATCTCATCTCCTGAATCCATATTAGGAAAGTTTTCTGATGCTCCAGTCCCTCAGGTAATAAGGGTATCAGAATAAGTTGCTCCGAAGCAAAATATTGAAGGGAAAATGTCTAAGTTCACAAACTGGAACTAACAAACAAACAGGGGGAGAAATTCACGAATCTTCAGAATATAACTATGCTGCTAAAGAGCAGACTTGAAATTTTTGGAAGAAGAAATTTCTACAGTTATTTTTAAAAAGGCAATGATATGACTAACTTAATTGAGAACAAATATCATTTCTAAAAAGACTGATTGCAAATCTGTTCTTCTTTCCAAATGTTATTGGTCTAATTGACTTAAGTCATGTTTTGATTTCTTGTGAGAAAGATGTAAGGTAAACAGTGAGATCCAAGCTTAAAATTATTTGGAATTGAATTAATATTTCAAACTCTCTTTCTTTATCTTCAAGGTTTTAATCTAAAATTTCTGACCCACTTGAAGATTCTGGGAAAACTCAGAATTCCCTTCTCCATTTTCTTCACCTCCAGAGGTAAACACGCTCCAGAAATCAGTGTGCACTAAACTGCATTCATGTTCATGTATTGCTGTTCAGCTCCATGACACCCCTACTCCGTCTCTAGTGCACAAAAGCAATCTGCCCATATATTCCCTTTCCCTTCACCATTGCTGAATGGATGTTTACTGCATGTCTACTGCATGTCATTTGCATGAAAATTGGAGGGATGCAGAATAAGCTGCCCACACCGCCTACATCTGCACTCTCGACCATCTCTTCCAGACACTCTTAGCCCTCAGTCTGCAGCTATACTGCAAGGAAATAATTCAGGCCCCATAACTCAGTAAACCTAACAGCAGAAAACTTTTCTCTTTTCTGGACCTCTTGCTTTAAATCATTCTCACACAGAGTATTCTCAAATCTAGTTCCAACTCTTTCCACTTTCTTGAGCTCCAGCTGTCTATTCTTCAACACCAACTGGGTGTCCCCTTCAAATCACCCTGTCTAAAACCTGACTCACCTTTTTCCCAAACCGCTTTCAACTCCACCATGCTGTTTTCTGTTAATAGAACCTTATATACTCCCATGTCTCTTAGACTTGTTAATTTTACCTAAACTATTCCCATCCTGTAGCATCCCATATCCAATTGCAAGCAGTCAGTTACCAGGTACTTAACAGCATAATTTTAAGTGTCTCACATCCATTTATTATCTCTCATTTTCTTGGCCATCATCCTGGTTCAGATGTGTGTCACTGTATCCATACTGGTAAATAGGGAGCTGTATTCCAACAATGCTGCATTCCCTGGGGACTGGTCCCCAAATAGAAAGAGGTTGAATGTTGCTCACACACTTACAAAACAACAAATACTGATTACATCCTTAAATGTCCCTTTGAGACTGTGAGTCTCTGGCTCAAAAGCAATCAGTGACCAATGTTAGGGCAGAGGGGGACCTAGATGACGGGTGCTTGTTCTTCACCAGGTGCCTTTATAGACACACCACATTGGCACTGTAATCCTCAGGACAACATGGTAAAGTGTTTCCCATATTATCTAGACAAAGTCACTGAGGTCTAGAGACATTAGTTAATTTTCTTAAAGCCACTTTTGAACCATTTTCAAAGAAAAATGAAAATCTGTGTTAGATACAATTCAGGAATTCCACATTTCGGTGCAGACCTCCTAGAGAAACTCACATGTGCACAAAGAGACCGGTGTAAGATTGCTCACAGCACAGCTCCTCCCAATAGAAAAGGAAAAGCTTGCAACAACTCATGACAACCAGCAGAAGACTGGCTAAACATACAGCTTCATATTCATACATCATCATGCTACTCAGTAGCCAGGATGGATGACGTGGCTTTACACATGCCAGCATGGATACACCTCAAAAACAAATTTTGAGGGATAAACAAGTTACAGAATGATATAACAGAATACTATTTATATGAAAGTAAACATTCTAAAAATATATCTGTTACTATCTCCATGTAAATGTATATCAATATATACAAGGTATATATACATACATAAAGGTATATGTGTGTGTGTGTGTATATATATATATATAGGTATATGTAAAATGAAAGCATAAGAATATAGATAATCAATCAAATGCCAATTTTTTATGGCAGATATCCATGCAGAGAAAGGGGCATAGATTTCGGCATGTATACAAAGAAATAATCTTCATCAGTAATATCACATATACATGGGATCTGATATGTGATAATATGGCAAAATGTTAATATGAATTAAACCTTGTTAAGAAGTTCATGTTTGGCTATAATATCATTTGCTATTTAATACATTATAATATTGTTTTCAAATTAAAAACATACTATTTGGGAAGAATAATGTTAATTCAATCACAAATTCCAGGTGCACTGGAATTGACAAAATATTAACACAGGAGAAAAAAGTGAATGCTTAACTATTATATAAGAATGGATTTTCTTCAGATACAAAGGGATGTAAATGTGAATTAAAACAGTATTAAGTTTAACTCCATCAGTAAAATAGAGGCAGAAATCACCAGTAGCAAAAATAAAATGCATGTGATAATCTGAGGATATCTATAAGAAATGTAAGTGTTAGAGACTGAATATGCCCTCTCATATGTTGAAGCCCTGACCCCCAATTTGGAGGTGAGGTTTTTGGGGGGTGACTATGTTTAGATGAGGTCATGCGTGTGGGCCCCCATGATGAGATTAGCATCCTTATAAGAAGAGAAAGAGACCAGAGCTCTCTTTTTCTACCAGCTGCTATGTGGGGACACAGCAAGAATGCAGCCGCCTGCAAGCTTGGAAGAAATCCCTTAACAGGAACCAAAACTGCCTGCATCTTGATCGTGGATTTCCCAGTCTCCAGAGCTGGGAGAAATACATGTCTGCTATTTAAACCACTCACTCTGTGGTACTGTTTCAGTAGCCTGAGCTGACTAAGACAATGAGATAAAAGCATAATATATTTTAAATGTTAGTCACTCATAAATATTATAAATTGGGTGCAGGAAATGCAATAGAAAAATGTTTATAGGTTATAAACATACAAATCACAACAGAAAAAATATAACTGCCAGTAGGCCTGTACAAAAGATATTAAATTTTATTAATAACCAAAGAAGTAGAACTTAAAAGTTATTTTCTCTTATAATTTACAACCATAACTTTATCTTAACAAATAAGCAAAGATAAAACAAAATATGTAACATTAAAGGTCAATAAGATGTGTTAACTTCATACACAAATATTCTAAAAAAAACAAGAGCTTTAAAAGTTCTGTGTAATGGCATTACCCTTAGGATGGCAATCAAAAAAAACTCAGAAAACAAGTGTTGCGAGGATGTGGAGAAACTGGAACTCTTGTGCATTGTTGATGGGAATGTGAAATGGTATAGTTACTATGGAAAATAGTATGGGAGTTCCTCAAAAAAAAAGTTAAGAAATAAATGGCCATATGAGCCAGAAATCCCACTACTTATGCATATATAAGAATAAGAATTAAAAGCATGATCTTGAAGAGAGAGCCTCACAGCCAGGTTCACTGCAGCACTATTCACAATAGCCAAGCGCTGGAAGCTACCCATGTGCTCTTGGATGGATGAATGGATAAAGAAAATGTAGCGTATGCATAGAATAAAATATTATTCAAAAACAATTTTAAGAAGGGGGAGATACTGACACATGCCACAATGTGAATGAATCGAGTATATTATGCAAGAGAATAAGCCAGTCACAAAACAACAAATATTGTATGATTCTACTTATATGAGTATCTAAAGTAGTCGAACTCATAGAAACAGAAAGTAGCCCCGTGGTTGCCAGGGGCTGGGTGGATGGGGGAAATGGGAGTTGTTTAATGGATAGAGAGTTTCAATTCTGCAAGATGAAAAAGTCATAGGGGTCTGTTGCTCAACAATATAAATATACTTAAAACTATTGAACTGTACACTAAAATACAGTTAAAAAGATAAATTTTACATTATGTGTTTTTAATCACAAAAACAAAATAATCTCTATGTATGTCAATGTCTTTGACATTGTAATTCCACATCTGGAAACTTAATATAAAGACATAACTATAAATGAGTAAGAGTGATCCAAAAAAAAAAAAAAAAAGAATGAACTATCAGATATACACAAAGATATGGCCACAAGGCTCTTCACCCTTCACCTTAGTTTGGTATACAATGGAAAAGAGAAAACAATCTAAACATTCGTTTTTAAAAAAAAATTGCTTCTTTATTTTTCTCACTTCTTTTTTTAAGCTTTTTTGGAGGGAAGAGGTACTTAGGTTTATCAACTTATTTTTTTAAGTATTATTTTTCTGATGGAGGTACTGGAGATTGAACCCAGTACCTCGTCATGCTAAGCACGCACTGTGCCACTGAGCTATCCCTTCCCCTGGAAAACAATCTAAATATCCAATCCATAGGAATAGTTAAATAAATTATGGCACATTCATTCAATAGAATAATCTATATATGCTGGAAATGATGTTTAAAATAATTGTATAGGAAAAGAAAAATGCTCATAATATAGTATCTGATTTTCTTATAAACATGTATTTATTTTATTATTGGTAGAGGGAGAAGGGCAGGAGACTATTTTAGGAATAACTTCCTCAGCACAGGCATGCCTCATTTTATCCCACTTCAAAGATACTGTTGTTGTTTTATTTTAGTGTGCTTCTTTTTTTTTTTTTTAATTAAAGTATAGTTGATTTACAAGGTTGTGTTAGATTCTGGTGTACAGCATAGTGATTCAGTTATACATAAATGTTCTTTTTCATATTCTTTATCATTATAGGTTATTATAAGATATTAAATATAGATTTGCAGATACTACTACTATATATAAAATAGTTAAACAACAAAGTCCTACTGTCTAGAATGAAGATATTGTTTTCTATAAATTGAAAGTTTGTGGCAACTCTGTGTCAAGTAAGTCTATCGGCACCACTTTTCCAACAGCATTTGCTCACTCCCTGTCTCTGTTTCTCATTTTGGTAATTCTTGCAGTGTTTCAAACATATCATTATTATTATATTTGTTATGGCGATCAGTAATGCTACTATTGCAAAGAGATTATGATATGCTGAAGGCTCAGATGATGGTTAGCAATTTTAGCAATAAAATATTGTTGTTTGTTTTGTTTTGGGGGAGGTAATTATTTTTTTATTTTTATTTATTTATTTTTTTATTTATTAATGGAGGGGCTGGGGATTGAACCCAGGACCTCATGCATGCAGGTACACACTCTACCACTGTACACTAAAATATACAAGAAAGTACTTTTTAATTAAGGTACATAACTTTTTAAAGATATAATGCTATTATACACTTAAGAAACCACAGCATAGTGGTAAATGTAACTTTTATATGCATGGGGAAACCAAAAATTCATGTGACTCACTTGTTTCAATATTTGCTTTGTTGCAGTGTTCTGGAACCCAACCCACAATATCTCTAAGTTATGCCTGTATACATTTTTCCTACTGGCACAGAACCCTGCAAATTTCAACCCTTTAAACATGCGTTATCTATAGATTTCGTGTGGTCACTAATCACAAGCTTATTGGGGTTTTTTTTTTGTTGCCTTATATTGTTCTTTCTTTGCTTTTCAACTTGCCACATGCATCAGTAGTCTCCCTCCATCGAGACTATAAAGTCTTTGAGGGTTAGAACATCTAGCGGTATAAGCCCTATTCTCTGATTGTTTACTACTATCTTTCTGTAATTGATTGAGGCTTGTATGTAAGAGAGCAGGATTGGGCAGAATGAATGGGGAAAATTATACCAACAAATGTTTCTTATATAGCTACTATGTGCGAGACATGGCAAGCTACTAAAATAGTATAAAGAATATCTTTATATAGTTACTGTTTCCTTCAGTTTCCTGTCTTGTTAGGGTATCTATGCACACAGGGTAGGCAAGTTAAACTCTGAGAAGAACATGTGACTTAAGTTGCCAAGACATAATAAGACAAGTTATTAATACTTTTCTCCATACTCAACTATGTGAAAGTATAATGAAATGTCCTAAAATAAGTTAATGATTTTCTGAAATGCTTATCTGTACCTTTGGCTGCTTTGTTCACACATGAAATCTGAGGATAATTAAAATCCATGCCAGTTTTAAAATGTTAGGAACAAATCAAATAAGTGAAAATCTTCCAAGAATTTAAAAACAAAATTCCCAAAGGGATTCATTAAAATTGTGCTGTCAACAAATGTTTGAGTTTGGATTTTTAGCTCATTTTGATGGCAGGAAAAAAAAATGAGGGAAAGAAGAAAGGAAACAAGAAAGGGAGGGAGGGAGGGATGGAGGGAGGAAGGAAGGAAGGAGAGAAGGAAAGGAAAGAAAAGACAAAATCCTTCTCTGTTCAGTCAGCATTTTATCCCCTCACACCACTCAAACTGCTGTCAGCAATCTACCCATGACCACCATATTGCTAAATCTAGTGGTCATTCTCAGTTTTCAGCGTACTTTACCCAACAACAGAATTTGACATCATGATCTCTCCTTCCTCAAAATGCCTTCTTCACCAAGACATCACCCTCTCTTGGTTTTCTTACTGCATCACTAGTCATTTCTTCTTAGCCTCTTTATCTAGTTCCTAAATTTCTTTCTCTCTGACCTCTTAATGGTGAAATGCCCACGGCTCAGACATCCATCCTATTTTCTGTCTACACACACTGCCGTGTGTTGTCTGTCCTCGGGACTCTAAATACCACCTACTTACCAACTCAAATCCCATCTTTTGCTCAAGGCTATATCCTGACATATATCCTGACTTGTGTATGTCCTGCAGTTGGGTATTTAATAGTCATCTCAAACTTGACATCTCCATACTTGAACTCCTGATCCAAACTTGAAAACCTCCTTTTCCTCTGGCCACGTCCACCCTTCCCAATGCTCGGACAAAACCCCTTTGAGCCATATTTAACTTCTTTCTGTTGGCTCTACCTTCCAAGTGTATACGAAACCTGAATTCCTTTTGCCACTTCTGTTGCAACTTGCCATCTTGATGACACCCACAGATCTCATCTGGATTGTTGCAATAACCTTCTGCCTCTATCCTCTCCATTCATGCCATCGTCCCCAAACAGATTAGTCTGGCAAAGAATATTAGCCAGACTAATCTTTCAGAAACTTAAATTTAATCATGTCACTCCTTTGCTCAAATGACTGCAATGGTTTCCCAATTCATTTGGAATTAAACCAGATATCTTACAGCAGTGGACATGGCCCTAAAATCTGCCCACACCCCCTACTCCAAACCCAAACAGCCATATTATCTCACTGAACTCGTCTTCACTCCATTCCCTTGACCATCCACAAAGATCTCCAGGGATTTCCTTGCCAACTCCAGGTGAGCCCCCTAGGATCCTTACTGTAGCTGATTCTTACATCTGAAACCACCCTTCCCCAGATTATCTGCTTGGCCTACTCCTTCACCTCCTTCAAATCCTTGCTCCAATCTCACCTCCTCAGTGAGAACTTTTCTGACCCCCTATTTCTTATTTAATACTGGGGTTCACCCACTTACTCCTTAATCTGCCGTGCTTTTGCCTCTAGTCATAGCTTTCATTAATTTCATGCATGTTACATGATCTAAATTATCTAAATATTTATTGCATGTTGTATATCTCCCCCTAACTTCTTGCTAAAACATAATATTTATGAGGGCAGGGATCTTCTCTCTCTCTCTCTCTTTTTTCATTGCTCTATATTCAGTACCTGTAACAGTCCTTGGCACAAAGCAGACACTGAATAAACATGTATAAAAAAACAAATAAAATAAAATGTGTGAGGAACATAACAATATGAGGTGGAAGAGGGTGGTCTGTGCTTTTAGTCTTAGTTATAATTAGTGAAATCCCACAGAACTTGTTCTTATTCATAGTGCCGTATGTGGAAAAATATCCATAGTACAAAAGGGTATAAAGCCATCTCAGTTTACGCCACAAACCCAGGCAGCAGCGATGATAGTGTAGACTATCATATAAGTAAAGAATGCTTGTTCAAGATTAAGTAGGTAAACAGCCTTTTTTCCCCAAGAATCATGAAAAATCCTATATGAGGAAGGATTATTATTTAATAAAGAGACTTCTAGAGCCCTGTGATGTTATTATATTGGAAAGAATTACTTATTGTGCTGCTGAAAGGGGCATCTAATTTAGGGAGATCTCATTTACTCATAGACTGTTTTGTTATTAAATTACAGTTCCTTAAAACTTCAGGGCAAAACGTGGTTCAAGTTTATCATGCAGAGCAAGCATGATGACTTCCAAATCAGGGTCACAACAATAAAACCATTCAGGGTAAGTGACCTGTGCTGACACAGTGCAATTGGGCAAATGCTTCTCCAATTCAGGGTGTGCACTTGAAAGTAATTTTATTTAACATGGTTGCATGTTCCTCTTGCCATATAGTTGGAACAGAGGGACATCACTGGCTCTTGCTGTCTGGGTCCATCTACATACAAGGATGGTAAAATTTCAATAAGCAAATAACGGTTCTGGAACTGACTGGAGATTCAGAGCAGTGTGTGTATCTGATGGAAACTCTCTTTTCCTTCCGGGACCTGAAGCCGCATGCCAGTCTCCATGTGGTCTGGAAAGATGGGTACAGTATAGGCAAGCCCAGAAGACCTCGAAACGCAGCACCTCTGTCTCCTGTCCCTCGGCAGCTTGGAGCAGGAGGAGGAAAAAGAGGTGATGTCATGGCAGACTCGGCTCAGGGTGGTGGGGCCGACTGGGCAGCAGCCTTTATCTGGCTGCGGTGCAGTGAATGAGGACGTGCACTTGACAACAGAGAGCTGTCACAGCCCACTCAGGATCCAAGCCTGACAACAGCACGTCTAGACTGAGTAAATGAGAAGACACCAGCAAATAAGCAAAGGCAGGGGCTTATGGGTAAAGAGGTCACCAAGCCCAAAGTACTCCTGCGGAGACAGCGGTCTGGTCCTTCTCACACAGACGGCACAACGTGGCCACTCACCCGGTCCAAGGCTCAGGGGCCTGGGTTTCCTCCTCAGGCTTCCTATGTCTGATTTTTGGTGAGACTCCTTGGGACTCATTTTCCTTACATTTTAAGCAAAAGACAGTTCTGGGTTTGTTTGTTTGCTGTTGTTGTTTTTCTGTTTTGTTTTTTTCCAGTTTGAATATTTTGTGATTTCATGAGACAAGTCAAACGGTGATTCTCAAGATCACACTCATGAAACAGAACAGGAAAAATATTTTGGTCAGTAAGCAATTGTTCCTGCTGTTATTCGAGAAATGCTAACCATGTGATTAGCATTAACTTGTTTTTCTACCCATTTTTCTGTTCTGTTTACTTCCTAGAATGGGTATTTATCTCTCCACTATATTACTCGCCACACTGTTCTGTAACTCCCATAAGTTCACTGAGGGCAAAGACCCATCCGTTCCTAGGGCTAGGCACATAGGGGACACCAGTAAACACATGTGGACTAGTAATGAAGCCTTTGTACAAACGTGTGCACATATATATGTACATTCAGGTGGGGAATGAATTTCTGTAACATGCTAGTGTCCTAGACATTTTGCCTTTTTATCCTCATTATAGTCCTCAAACTGAAGTACCTCCCCTCGCCTGCCAAAAGTCAAAATAAGCATCCACTGTGACTATCTTTTCAGAAAAGTGAATGGACATCTCTAGGTCAGACAAATGGGCCAGTAGAATCTTCCACTGGAAACTTCAAGGTAAATATGAGAACCTGGGTTTCTTAGCACAAAGAAGGTTGCCATGACCGTGCTGAGTAATTTCACTTCTTCCTTTTCCTTTTCTCTTTTTATAACTTCCTCCACTTACCTCATTTCTTCATTTATAAATTGGGGTTTAATAGTACCAATCTGAAAAAGTTGTTGTAAAAAAAAGAAGTCAGAATCAGCACTGGTACTGGCTTTCATTTACTCATTATTTCAATGAAATCAAATATGTTTACTGAGAACCTATGATTTCTAGGCACTGGATTGGGTGGTGGGAATAAAACATTAACTACTTGGACAGAGTGCTTCTCTTCACAGAACCCAGACATTCACAGAACTCAGCAAGGGATACAGAGAACTTACAGCACAGGTGAACAGTCGTGTGGTGGGAGTACGGGGTAACAGAGCAGGGGGCCCTGTTCAGGATTTGGGGTCAGGAGATACTCCCTTTAAAACATAAATCAGAGCATGTGGCTCCTCTCAACCTCCCAATGTCTCTCCTTCACTTAGAAAGCCCAAGTCCTCACAGGGACCTCTGAGGCTCTCTGCGATCTGGGCCTGACCATCTCTCTGACCCATCTTCTCTTTGATTTGTCCCTAGTTCATGCCAGCCACTCTGGTCCCCTGCCTTTCCGTAAACATAGAAGTCTACGCCCATCTCAGGGCCTTTTCACTTCCTGTTTATTCTGTCCGAAATGGACATCCCAGAAGCCTCATAATTAGTCCCTTTACTTAAGTCCTGACTCAAATGACAACTTCCCAGCAAGGCCTTCTCTGGCTGTGCTGCCTTAACTCCAACATCCCTAAATGCCGATGTTCTGTATTCCACATCCTGCTTCATTTGTTTTCTGCCTAGTACTTATCACTAATATATACTTTAATTCATTGCCTGACTTTTCCACTAGAAGTGTAACTTGCATGACAGAAGGGTCTTTTGTTTATTTTGCTCCCTGTAGGATTCCCAGGGTCTAGAAATGTGCCTGGCACATCACAGGTACTCAATCAATATTTTGTGAATGAAAAAATGAATGAAGGGCTATAAAATACTTTCCTGAGGAAGTGGCTAATTGAAAACTAAGCTGAAATCTAAAGAGTGAGGCTGAATTATCCTGGTTGTGGGAATGGGGACAGTGAGAAGGAAGTAGGGCAGAAAAGAGCACTTTAAAGAAAGAGACCAGCCTCAACAAAGTCTCAGAGGTGAGAGAAAGTGAAAGCGTTCGAAGAATATCAAGACCTTGTCGAGGCTGAAGCCTGGATGCCAACGGTTTCACAAGAGGTGGAGGGGTGCGTCTGGACAAGGAGGCAGGGGCAGATTTAGGCAGGGCCTTGTGAGCCCTGCATACACGTTTACGCTTTACCCTAAGAGCAATGGAGGATGCTTGAGGAATTTTAATCAGTGGAGTGATGCTATCTGTGATTCAAAATGAAATCACCATGACTGGACTGGACAGGAGTAAGGCTGGAGGCAGGGTGATTAGTCGGGAGGAAGGTGAGGGGTGTTGTGTGTACCAGGGAGGGGTGGGGGTGACTCAAGAGAAGTGGGAAGATCCCAGAGCCAATTAGAAGGACTTGGTCATTGATGTATACATGATATAAGTAATATAAGATTAAATTCTATAATTATAAATTATATGAAATAAACAGTACAGTTGACCCTTGAACAATGCAGGGCATTAGGGGCATGGTCCCTCCACACAGTTGAAGATCTGAGTATAACTTTACGGATGGCCCTTCATATACACGGCTCCAAATCTGCATATTCAAGCAACTGCAGATCGTGTAATACTGTATAGTAAGTAATCATGGAAAAAGTTCCATGCAGTCCAAACTCATGTTATTCAAGGGTCAACCATATGTGTATTCTACAGTGAATCATGGAGAGGAGTATAAGTAAAGGCAAAGAATGGGTCAAAAGTGATATCTAAGTTTACGGGTTGGACAACTGGGTACCAATTAGAGTGTGGTGGTATAAAGCTGGCCAGATTCTTTGACACGCCTCCTAATGACAAATAGGGTTCTAAGCCACCTCCCCTTAAATCTGGGTAGAGTTTATGACATCTCTGGCCAGCCAAATATGACAGAAATAACGCTTGCTAGACTGGAAGAGACTGGCAGCTTCTGGTCCCAGCGTCTTGGGTCTAAGGAACCAAGGTTCCCAGGCAGCAGATTAGCTGTGCTAGGGAGACATTTGGAGGCGGATCCTCCAGCCTGGCTAAAACATACCAGCTGACACTGTGTGTAGCAGAGATAGGTCTTTCCTGCTGAGCCCTGCCCAAATTGTAAATCCATGAACAAAATAAGTAATTGATACTGTTTTAAGCAAATAACTTTTAAGGTGGTTTGTTACACAGCCATAAATAATCACAGAGAGAGAGAAGCAACGAGAAGAGAAATTGTCATGATTTATCTGAGTGGAACCACACAGGGTTAAGCAGTCTGGTCCCCCAATTATTTCCAGTTAGTGGGATATCACAGGAGAGTGGAGGGCCCTGAGTGTGGGGTACACTAGTACTTGGGGATGATCTTGGAAGGAGTTAATTCAGATCCTTATTAACCATGGAGGAAACGGAATATATTGAATACTTGAAGATCACACTTCCATTTTCTCTGAACCACTGGAGGAAATCCAAACTCAAATTAATATAACAAAACCAGAAGCTTACTTAAAAAATATTTCATCAGATTCCAAAGTTCAGCTTGTGGCAGGTCATATTGGAACCCGTTAACAGTTACTTAAATAAAGACTTTCTTTTCATTTTGTAAGTGAACAAAAGAAGATTAAGTGAGCATCTCAGTTACTGCCTGTGATTGGTGGGCACCGTCCCTGTATTAAGCTGGAGATCAATAAGGCTCCAGATCAATATCCGAGCTTCATGTCCGGGGCCAGTGCATGTATGCGATAGACACAGTCAGACGGGAGACAAGAGCAAACAACTCTGCTTTTATTTCAGCTACCTTTTTTTTTTTTAAAGTTATTCAGATATAGACAGTTCATTTTTAAGCACTGGGATTTAGAGCTGGAATGTAGATGAGATTAAAAGCAGTTTTATTAGAGGAAGAGAAAGCCCAGAGGGAAAAAGCCTTGAGAAATTCAGTGACTTCGAAAATTTGCCCTCAGTCAGACGTGCTTACCATGGAGCCAGAAACCACCTTGGTAAACCTCAGCCAAGGGCTCTCTCAACTCAAGTGTTACTTCTATTATCTTCCTAATTACCCTCCTCGTTGAAAAGGAAGAAAACACACCTTCACTGCAGACATAATGTTCCAATTACATACATGCCCCAGAATTTAAGAAAGGTTAGGTATGTCTCCTGGCTGTTCATGAATCTAACTTAGACTTACCCATCCAGGCTAGTAATTACTAGCATTTCTTAAATGCAATTATAGTCCTTTTAGGAAATGGGTTGTTGGATTTTTTTTTCCACCCAAAGACACAATAGTCTAACTCCTTTGTGGTATTTCAAACATGTTAGCCAATGAGTAGGTAAGTGGTTCAAAGGAAAGAACAGTATTGCCACCATTAACCATGATTCAGAATATGGTATGGCTTCTGTCTGGTGAAGGCAAATAAATTCCAAATAACTCCTCAGAAAACCATGGCTATTCTCACCACTTTTATGACCTATTTAAGAGGGCATGTTGGTGTCATCTTTAATTTCATAGTTGATGATATTATTTCCTGTGTCTATTACATAAGGTCTACATAATTGATTCTGACTTGAATATAGCTCCAAGAGCAATGTTATCTTCAGAGAGGAATTTTAAATGCTATTTTTTTCTGAAGAAAATGGAGATGATGCAATCTAACAAATTTCCTTTAGTGACCTGAAATCTTCGAGGCAGAATTATTGCCCTAATACTTTAATCTGTTCCACTTAAGAGTCTGAATTCCTTTCTGGTTCTCTAGGTCCTTCATCTAGTTTAACTTGAAATGTTTGCCACATTGTCTTTTAATCTTTAAACTATTCAACCAAATAGCAGTTTGTGGGAAGAAGAAAAGAGAAGTGGTGGATTGGGAAGAGGGGTAAATCTTGTGTCTCTCAACACCCCAAGTTTCCAATCTATTTAGAAAGTTACTTAGAGGTTCCATATGTCATAATGGATTACTCAGCTGTTCTGGCAGGGGTTATATAACAGGCATAAAACATGGTTCTTCCCCTCAGGAAATTCTCTCTCAAATTCTGGTTGAAAGATGACACATATAAAGACAAAGAGATATCTAATAAACTCAGAAAGTGAAATTTCCAAACACTGGGAAGATAAAAAGTAGAAAAAAAGTCTGGATGAGACCACAGGGGCTGAGAGAGTTATAAAAGCATCACTCATTCACATATTCACTCATTAAATACTTAAGAGTGCCTGCCATATTTTAATGACTGGACTAAGGTCTAGAAAGCTGGTGAGAAGCCAGAAGGAAGACATAGACACAAAATCCTGGCAGCACGACACCATCTCTAAGCTTGTGGGCTCAGGAAGGAGCAGAGCTGTCTGCGTTTGAACCCTCATCTTGCCACTTGGAAATGATGGGACCTTCTAGGGCTTTGGGCAGACCACTTAACCTTTCTGTGCCTCAACTTTCTCTTCTCTAAATAGAGATAATATGAGTGCCTGCCTTTTAGGGCTGTGATGAGAATTAAAGCAGCCAATACTTGTTAAGCATGGCGCATATAATCACTATACAAATGCAAGTTCTGTGCCTTAGAGCATAGAAGGAGGTAGGCCAGTGAAGAAACGTACACAATGGAGGCCCTAATTGGATCAGCATTCTCAGGAGCTTCCCTGGTTCACTTCATCAACTTAGATTTAGAGGGCTCTGGCTCCAGGAAAATGTGGGCCAGGTAGGACTCAGAATTCTTGAAGAATGTATCACGGCTCTCAAACTCAAGATGTGGGCCAGCATGCTCACAGTACCACTCGAGACTAGGGACAAGCTTAAGGCAGCTCGAAAGCCCGACAGCACAGAAACCAAAGGAAACTATGCCCGGTCTTCCCATTGCCTGGCTTCCCAAACAGGACAGCGTGAGAGTTATCCCTTGCTACTCCTGAAGAGGCTGTGTGTGCGGTGCCAGGCTGGGGAATTAATAGATTACCTCATTCAACTCCCAGTTATAAACCTTGAGATGAAAATGGTGTGTCTTATTTTATAAGACTTTTTAAATTTTTTTTATTTTATTGAGTTATAATGAGTTTACAATGTTGTATCAATTTCCAGTGTAGAGCACAATTTTTCAGTCACACGTGAACATACATATATTCATCGTCACATTCTTTTTCACCATGAGCTACCACAAGATCTTGTATATATTTCCCTGTGCTATACAGTATAAACTTGTTTATCTGTTCTATATATATCTGTCAGTATCTACAAATTTTTAACTCCAGGTCTGTCCCTTCTTACCTACCTCCCCCCTGTCAACCACAAGTTTGCATTCTATGTCTATGAGTCTGTTTCTGTTTTATATTTAAGTCCATTTGTCTTCTTTTTTAGATTCCACATATGAGCGGTATCATATGATATTTTTTCTTTCTCTTTCTGGCTTACTTAGAATAATATTCTCCAGGGACATCCATGTTGCTGCAAATGGCATTATGTTGTCATTTTTGTGGCTGAATAGTATTCCATTGTGTATATATACCACATCTTCTTTATCCAGTCATCTGTTGATGGATGTTTAGTCTCTTTCCATGTCTTGGCTATTGTAAACAGTGCTGCTACTGAGGTGCAGATGTCTTTTTGAAGTAGAGTTCCTTCTGGATATAAGCCCAGGAGTGGGATTCCTGGGTCATATGGCAAGTCTATTCCTAGTCTTTTGAGGAATCTCCATGCTGTTTTCAACAATGGCTGCACCAAACTGCATTCCCACCAGCAGTGTAGGAGGGTTCCCTTTTCTCCACAGCCTCTCCAGCATTTGTCATTTATGGACTTTTGAATGATGGCTGTTCTGATTGGTGTGAGGCGATACCTCATTGTAGTTTTGATTTGCATTTTTCTGATAATTAGTGATATTGAGCATTTTTTCATGTGCCTATTGATCATTTGTTTGTCTTCATTGGAGAATTCCTTGTTTAGATATTTCGCCCATTTTTGGATTGTGTCGTTTGTTTTTTTCTTATTAAGTCGTATGAGCTACTTATATATTCTGGAGATCAAGACTTTGTAAGTTTCATCTTTTGCAAAAATTTTCTCCCATTCTGTAGGTTGTCATTTTACTTTTGTAAAAGTGAAAGTCTTTTATTTTTGTTTTTACTTTTGGTTCTTAAACCTAGAGACCAAGGCTTATTCTAGCAGAGTTTGTAAGCTTTAAGCTCAAAAGACGGTGGCAATTACAGCTTAGAGCTTAGAACCACAGGGCTTGATATCTGGTATGGCTAGGCCTATGAGAAGAAAGGAATTTGTCAAAGCACCAGGGCTGACTGGCTCCAAATCCTATGGAGCTATAATTCCAGCAGGAGAAGAGTGGCAGAAGACTCTACTAACAAGGGCCCAGCATGGGTTAATATTTCCCTCCCATTGCAACATCCTTTCATTCCTAATAAAGAATCATGAGAAGTGATGTGTGTTGAACCCCCTCCCTGCCCAGGGCAGGTCACCTAGGCCCTAGCTGGGGGATTTACTTGCAAGAACTCACACACAGGCATTGCACATGCTTGTGACAAAGGTCCCGAGGAGTCACACAGATTTCCAGCCCCCTCCAGGACCACCCAGGCAGGGACCAGGGCATGGTGATTCCAGCTGCCCATGTCGGGCAGCAGTAGCTCCCAGCAACGGGAGGCCACGTTGGCCCAGGAAACTCATCTCTGTTATGTTGGGAGTTGCATTTCTTTTCTGAGGCCAAGTTCAGATACAACATAATGCAAGGCATCCCAAGGCATCAGATGGATGGTTGTGGTTCCATCAGGTTGTTGTTTTTTTATTTTATTTTCCAGTTTGTCTTTAAAAATCTCTGAAAACAAAACTTAGTAATTTGGCAGGGGGGAAAGGGGGTGGGAAGGGATAAATTGGGAGTTTAAGAATTGCAGATACGTACTGTTATGTATACATATACAACAAGCTTCTTCTGTATAATACAGGGAACTGTATTCAGTACCTTATAGTAACCTATAATGAAAAAGAATATGAAAACAAATATGTGTATATGTATGACTGAAACATTATGCTGTACCCCAGAAATTGACACAACGTTGTGAACTGACTATACTTCAATTGAAAAAACAAATAAACAAAACTTAGTAATTTGGGCTTCTTCTTGTTGACCATCGAGGGGTGGATGGCTGAGGCTGAGGGATGTCTTAGCACACAGCTTTAGATGAACTAAATGCATGAACCACTGTGACCCTCCAGTGCTGCTGAGAGAGGATCTGAGGGATCTGCCTCCCACTCTTCACAGAGTTCCGTGTGTTTTAGTTGTGTCAGAGGCAATTAGGCACAGCTCATCCCTTTCAAATTCCCCAGGGATTTATCACATGGGCCCTTCAAGGTTTCCCTTTCAAATGGCCATAGATTTTATATTCAGATCAGTGTTTAATGATCACTCGAATCCTGGCTTTGACTCTGCTGCACTCCTGTGTCCATGGAAGTTGAGGGTGTGAAAAATGGGAAAACAAACACAGTTCTTTGAATTATTACAGGAAAAGCAGCAGAAGATGAAAATAATTTTGCAGCAGACCAGGTGATCAGAGGCTGTGCTGGGAGTGAAGCCATCAGCCTGGCTTCCATACTCCTCCACCCACAACCTGGAGTGGGGGAAAGACATGCATATCTCTTCTTAGAGTGACGACAGGAGACTCGCTTCTTCATGATATAAAGCCTCTGACTCAGGTCCTGCGACAACACTGAAAGTGAACAGATCCTGTTTCTCAAGTCAGAAGTGGGCATGCTACCATTTGCAGAAATCCTTCTGCCTGCTTTCCACCAGTTGACACAGAGTTTATTTATCATTCCAAATGGAAGCATGACGTGTGCTCCTCTCTCACGAGGCCAAAAGGGCGGGGGGTTGGACTTTCACAAGTTCCCACTAAGATTTTTTAAAACTCACTGTGAAACACAGAAACAGACTCTCAGGTTGAGAAGGAACTGAAAGATGACTTTCAAGAACCTCAGTCAATTGGCAAATCCGGGTATATTTCAAATTACTTTCAGTTTGTTTTTCATCATCAGCTTTCACCACAAGAACCAGGCTTCTGTACACTTTGAAAACACTGACTTGCTTAAAAAAATTAAAAGAGAAAAGCACAATAACCGATTGTCTTTCAAATCAACTATACTCTGTATGGAACACAATTAACCCCCGAGTCTGTGGGGTAAGAAGACTGTAACATCGTCACACTTGCTGACAGTGCTGAGTCATTTTTCCATGAAAGGACTGACAAAGCAGGCTTGTTGCTCATCTTTTCTCAGTCTGGCTTAGCTACCTTATTACCGTATTTCACCCCCAAAGCCTCTCCGTTCTCCTCTGAGTCATTGTTTTTACCTTGCATGATTTAATTTGAAAAATAATAAGTCCCTCTCAAATGTCAAATCTATATGTGTACTTGCTACCTCTGAATTTCAAAAATGGTTGATGTCAACGTGAGTGAACCCATCTGAACATTCTAAAAGACGGGTCAACTTAACACTGTCTCAGAAGAATATTTTTCCTACTATTAGCCCAAAAGGTCATATTCATTAAGTATACAGGTAACATATGTTAAATACAGTTAATGAGTAATTCATCTTTTTTCATTAATCAGAATGGTTCATTAGTGAATGCAGAATGATATCATTCATGTATTAATTAATTTCTTCAATACCTTTTTTGCTGGGCATTTACTGCACACAAAGATTTATGGTATTCAATGCATATGAATAAAGATAAAAAATATGGAGCTGAGAGTCTGCCTTTCAGTACAACGGAATTGCAAGTATGAGTAAAAGGAAATCCACAGAAGCATAAACAGTGCCATGTGAAAATCAGAGAGAAGCGACAACATCTGGCTAAAGCAAGTAGAAAGTATGTATGTGAGGTCATTTGATAAAAGTGGAATACGGTGGGCATAGAGGGTTCTCCAAACAGGAGAACCAATATTCTGGCAGAGAGCTGAAGGTGAGAAAGCACTGTCTACATAACAAATGCAGCCCAGTCCACAGGAGGCTTTTCGAATTCAAGCATAGAATGTGAGTCTGGAAGGGCAGCTTGAGTTTAAGCCATGGAGGGCCTAGAAAACCAAATTAAAATTCTGCTGGTTCATAACAAGGATAGATGGGTGTTTTCACTTTGGCCAAACAATTGTTTAAAAAATGAAAAGCATTCATCAAAGAAATTATTAGGCATAATTGAAAATGTTCTTCTGTCAATTTTAAGTGCTTTGATCATTTATTTTAATAAATGTAGACAAATCACATGGGTTTATCGTTGTATGCTAGTGGCCCCCAATCTGGAGTCTGTCTTTATCTCATAATATTTCTCTACACAGCATTTACTACTTCTCACCAAACAACTAATAATACTTGTAGCTTTCTTTAAAGGCATCTGACATCAAACAACATACATAAGACAGGGCAGAGACTCCCTCACAAAAAGAAAACATATGACTACGCCCCAAGCAATCGTGTTTTGACAAGACCACTGCAGTCTTTGAGTGATGTAGCATTGCCAGTTAATCTTATGCAATGTCTCAGATCCTGTCTTTGAGTACAAATGCCATAAGGGCCAAGCAATATTTGTAGAGTTTAAAGATGTACTCTTTCTTCCCTTCTTCAAATGAAGGAATGCCAAATAGCAACACTGACACACATGTAGCTGTGAGGCAACCCGAAAGCAACATGTGTAGACCATTCTCTACCAACTAACCTTGCACAGTGAGTCTCTTTGAAACACCTTTGCAAAGTTACAGCTGTAGATAAGTTTGTAAAGATATAAATGTGTCCACCTAGTCAGTGTTAGAGATAGGGAGGCTCAAGGCAATATTGCTATCTGGCCTTATATTGTCTTTGCCTTTAACAGATTGTTTTCAAATCCACAAGTTTCTAAACAAATTAGGGTTGAGTCAATTGCACACATGTTTAAAGTGGCTCTTATCAATTAAAGCAACAATATCAGTTGATGCTTACTATACTTTCCTGAATAAATTAATAGAACACAATCACTTAATTTATATGTTGACACATTTATAGTCTTTTCTATTTCAAATCCCATCATTTTAGTATAAAGTATGCCATTTTATTTTTAATTCTCAATAAACAAATAAGCAACTTATAAAGGCCTATACAGATTACCAAAGACTGGACTAGATGTAGCAAAGTGAATCTAGTGACTGACCCATGTGACTTCAGTCACATACAGATGATATTCCAAGCATGAATCTGAAAAGAGAAAACCAGAGAAATCTGAGGGGTTCTCATGAATGTCAAGTCAGAATAAATAATACCAGGATGACTCAGTAAGTTACGATAATAATAATGTATATTTACTGAGTTTTTCCTATGTGAAGTGCATGTGCTGAGCACATTTTACATATTAACTTGTTTCCAAATACGCTACTCTTTCTTAAAATCATAGTGATAATAATATTAGCTAATTTTCATCGAATGTATGCTAATTTCCAGGCATACGTTAAACCACTTTACTTGTATTATCTCATGAAATCCTCACAATTCAACGAGATGCACTTATTATGCCCCTTTTACAGAAGTAGAAACTGAGAGACAATGAGGGATAATGATATTCCAGAACTACATACATCATTAGCCATTTTCCCCTTGTGAATAATGACTCTGCTGGAATGGTAGACAGGTAATCTGGGTCCCTGTTAGGTATCACATGGAATAAATTGTCTAGCTGTTCCTTATCCACCTGAATGCCTTACCATTTCCTTTTCCCCCTGAGCACACAGCTGGTTTGCCCAGCATCCTCTGCAGTTCAGAGTGGCCATGTGACTAACATCTGTTCAGTGGACTGTGAGAGCAAGTGCCACTCTCAGGCCTGGCCCCTAAAAACCTGTCATGAAATGCTCCAGTGTTTCTCTCCTGCATTCTGCCAGCTAGTTATCAGAGCTCATGACTGCAGAAGCCATGTGCTTGAGGCAGCGGATCCTCCATCCACCTCGGGTCCTGAATGGCTACATGAGGCAGTCACACCTTCTCCCTAACTGCTGTTTAGTTTGATGTGAACCAGTCATAAGATTCCATTGTACTAGTTACTGAGATTTTAGCATTTATTTACTATAGCCTCCAGTATTTGCTTTAACTAATAATAACTCTCTACATTTTAGATTCTTATACAAATGTCAGATACTACTTTACCAGCAAGGCAGAATCCAGTTTCTTCAAATGTCCTCTCTCACTGAGAAAGAGTTTGCTTTCTACACCTGCTGTAGCAGTCAGATCTCCTGGAATGGCTTTTTACCATTTTAAATTTCATCAACAAGAAGATACCAGGTACAGAAGGAGGAAGAGAGGCTGACTCAGCCTATTACTCCTCTGCAGTGACAGGCAGGCAAGGCTTTGGAGAAATCCATTCTCTGTAGCACTGCAGGCAGCTTGGCCATCACTAGTGACTTTGTGGGGTTCCTTCATACACCTTCTGGAGTCTCTGATAGCTAATGGTCCCCTTCCCTGAGCTTCAATTTTCCAACCCTCCCAATAGTTTCAGAAACAATTTCAAGTACGAAATCCCATCCATCTTAAAATACCCAGAGAGGTTCCTATTTCTCTAATGAAGCTCTGACAGATACAATATAATCTCTACTCCTCAAGGCAACTGATCGTAGTTATTGCCATTTGAGATATTTTCCCTGCCCTAGCCCACATCCCCTCCAAAGCTGACAGTAAATGGACCTCAGACTACACAAACTCTTTATTATTAAAAATCTTACTGTCATCAACAACCATCAATACAGGACTGGCTTCTTGGGTGTGTGACCTGTGCAGTTGCTCGGGACTCTGTGCTTAAAAGGGTCCACATGTGTTTAAATGCTCTTCTTAAATGTCTTCTTGAAGTTCTTGATAACTTTTGAACAAGGGGCCCACATTTTCACTTTCCACTGGGTCCTACAAATCGCATAGCTAGTTCTGTATCAATGATAGCATTTGCAAAAGAATCATGTAAAATACATGGAAAGAAAGAATTCCAGGTACCCTAATCTCTTTCACTTCTATAGTTCAACACAGCAATACATAAAGCTCAATCTTACAACCATCCTTGACATCTCAATACCACCAACATTCTGCCTTGTAACCACAGCATTCATGCCAAATAGTGGAGGAACTGTAGGATGTGATCTATGATATGTTGAAAAGAAAACAAAGCAATTGCAAATTTTCTGATGATTCTTTGTATATGTAAGAGTGGAGACTCTTGCATTTGGGAAAACAGCGTAATGACTTTTTTTTTTCCAGATATGCAAACTTGGGTCCCAGACTGTAGGCTGGAGTAGGGTTTGAGCATTCAAGTCTTCCTCATAAAAAAAAAAATTAAGGATTTTGTTATTATAGTAGCTAATGGTAGGACACTGGAACTCTGGAACAGGAGATACAGGAGAGGGATGGACCCTGTCAGCATGGCAGAGTTTGGAGACTTGGTAAGAAAAGCTATTATCAGTGAAAATGTCCTGCGGCAGAACATGCTACTGTATTTCTAGGAACAATGTTGTTTACATTTCAATGTAATGTGTTGTTCTATGTTTATATTTCAATAACCAAATCCTGCACTCTTATCTCCCTCTCCATTGCTACCAGCTTTCTTTCCATTGCCTAACTTTAAGGAAAAATCAATGGTGAGTGGCCTTAGTTAGTGGTGTCTTAAAGCACCAATGGGCAAGACAGGGCCAAAAATGGCTAGCAGCCATGAAAGGTGAGCCCAAGAGCAGGGATTTGGAGCGAAATGTGCTACCATAACATAAGGCTCTTTGGACACCATGGAATGTTAAGCACAGCACTGGACCTCCCAAACTGTACTGAGTGGAGGCTTAAGCTGGAAATGAAATGGAATTTTCTTTAGCTGGAAATAAAAATGGTGGCCTCAAGATCCAAAAGGACATGGAAACAGCCAGAATATACCAATACTTTCTATAAATGGAAATACCTCTGGAAGTAATGGGAAGAAATCAATGTGAAAGATGGAGATCGAAGGCTGGTTCGGGGTTAAGCTGTGAGGTGACCTATTGAATAGAGATCCAAGCAGAACTAGGACTCCTACCATCTATAGCAACTTTCCTGTGACTAAGAATCCAATAAATAAGAATTCAGGTTCTTCCACAGGCATAAAACTCACTGTCCAAATGTACTAGAAAAAGATTCAACTGAAGCATAATTTACACTTCAAAGAGAATGTCACCTGGCACATTTTCAGTTCCACAGCCAGAAAAAAAGAAAAGTATCTGTTTACAAGCCAATCTACATTTCCAAAATCAAGACTTAAAATCCATAGTGAGTATATCCTTTATGTAACAGACCCAAATAAAAAGGTGGCACCTCCCCAGGAAGATAATATCACATCCTCATGCCAACTATTTACAAGCCAGCTATCAAAACTGTGCCTTGATTCACTAGGCTTCTCCAGGAATTCAGCATTTATTTACAAGTAGAATGGAGCCTCGTAGAAAAGTATCAAGTAGGGCCACCTAAACACGGCCCTTGAAGAATACACACAATAATAAACGTCAGAGTGCTCTCAATTACATACATTGACAGCTTCCACATCGCAGACTGAAATTACAGTCAGAGGAAAAAATTATTCTTAGACAAAGATAATACAGTTTGAGAGATGGTACATTTATTCTTTAAAATCAAACATCTTTGATTTAACTACTATTCAGATTTGTTCTTGACAAGGTTGTGTTAACACTGTAACCTAAAGCAAATTCATATTTATCCAACATACATTCTACATGAAAAATTGCTTACTCTCTGGAATAAGCATTCAGGCACACCTTCCCACCCACATTGAGCAACTAGAATTGTTACTCACACAAGAGTATATCACAAACACTGAAAAGCTCATTCTTTACCTACTATCTTTAAAAAATAACCAAATATATAATCCTAGTGGGGATAGTACTGTTATTAAAAGAACATATCTGCAGCATTACAGATTAATTGTGCTCTTGGACAATTTCACGCTCAGGTCAATTTAATAAATGTGAACATGTCATCCACTAAATTATGAATCACCAAGAAGACCTACTCACCCAGAAATTGTTCTGTTGTTTCACCTGCAACTTTAAAAAATCATCATCTATAGTATTAAGAAGATTAAATTACCTGTTTTTTAATTTCAGCAAGCAATGGAGTGTGTCTACCTGCTGAATCCTCTGCCAACTGCCAGACAAAAGGCTGAGGGGAGTGCACTTTGGATGCTATCAATTAAAGGAAGGTGGTTCATTAATCTTTACTGTCAACGCCTGAATTCTGCTCTGATGGCTCCTATGGTATGCAGTTGGTTCCTGACATTTCAAACCAAGACCCATCCAGCCAAATTCACCTTGTAGAAAGATAGCTTAAGCTTTTCCTGGTTGATTGTGAGCCCATTTATAAATAGCTAATAATATCTTCTGCTATGAGAGATAAATAATTTGAAAAGTTCTTGTGTTCACTCATTCGTTCAATATATAGTTATTTGGGTCCTATTATTTGCCAGGACTTCTACTCAGAGATTAACCAAACTACATCAAAAGAGAACCAGACATCATGAAACTATTTTTGAAACTTGACCTCTATACATATCCTAAAAAGGGTTCACAAGAAAAAAATTATGGCTGCTTTCCAAATCCTTAAGAAAATGAAAGTTGCAAGCACATATTTTTGAGAACTTGCGACAAATCAATTAGAGTTTTAAGAAAAAGCAATGCCATATAAATCCAGGCTGGATCTGGGCTTGCTTTATCACCACAAGATAATCTTTAAGTAGAATTGGCAAAAGAAACTCTTTTTCAGGTGAACATACAAAAAGAGTTGAACTGAGCACCGGGTAGTATGTTAATCACTTCCAATTGGTTAGATTTGCTATATAATATACATGAAAGTGCATCTATTGTCTGTAGTATTAGTAGTGATTAACTTTTAAGTAATAAATGATATTAAGATGAGAATTGAAGCAAGAATTTGTGGAAACAATCAATTCTGAAAATCCAGTAACTTGTGGAGTTGGTTTTGCCTATTTTTTCATTAGAAGAACTAACTCCAGCAAACTTTTGATATTTAAATGGAGACTTTATCAGTCAGGCTCCAACCAAGATCACACAAACCAGTGGGTAAATTAAGTGAAGGGAATTTAATTCAGGGATTGGTCTCACAGGTGATAGGAAAGCTAAAGAGCCAAATAAGAAACACTGAGGCACCCTAGGGATTGCCAAAGGCAGAAAATAACGAAAGGACACAGAAAAGAGGCAGTGACCAGAGCCCAGGGACCAGGGTTACACGGCAGAAGCTGGAACCCCAGCAGGTTTCCCTGGCAGGACAAAACACAGAGGTGTCACCAAGGCAGAGAGGAAGGGGAAAGAAATCTCATGGCAGCACCTTCCATCGACCAAACCCAGGTGGCAGTCAGACATGGGAGGCTGGGAAATGCAGCTTGCGGGGGATGAGGGCAGTTCTGCTCCCCTGTGGTACAGGGCATAGCAGAGGGAGGACACGAATGGATGCCCATTCAACAGGCCCAGGACCACCACCTGTGCCTAGAGCTACACTAAGGGATTTGTTGAGGTCAGAAGCTCTCACATTATGTGACCCTGGAGTCATCATGAAATTCAACATCAACCAAAAGCATCAGGTAACTCCTGTACACCCCAAAGTCCTGGGAAGATTGCAAGACTTAAACTGACCCTGGTAGCACAGGTCTAGAAACCTCAACACGTTATTTTTGAAAAGCAAAAATGGGACTTTTATATCCAAATATCATTAGCAGAAGAGGATGAACTTCAGAGCCATTGTTTCCCTGGTATCTTTAGCAACACTGAAACTGTTCTAGTTGACACATTCTTCAGTGTTTGGCTAAGTCTTTTTATTCTAAAGACAGGGTCCTAGGGTTCAGCACCTATTTCTCTATAAGGAAGGGGAGTCTTTTCACATGGTATTAGTTATCTAGAACTTTGTAACATCTTGCTACAGAAAGCAAAGCTTAATAGTGTAGCTTTAGGAGATAGAACTGCTACATATGTTCAAAATGAGTAAAAACATTAAAATCTTAAGTTTTATAGTATAAAAAGAAGTAACTGTTTAATAAATGCATATAAAACTATCACAGGGTTTTTGGTAACATGTATCCAAGACTGCCTTCCCCAGAGTGTACACTGAGTGCTCACACATGGCTGTTAATTGAAAAAAAAAAAAAGGTTCTCTGTTATTTGGACAAAACTATCTTTTTTGCTTTTTACAGCATTTGATATACTAACAATTATGTCTTAATCACCAAGAAAAGGACATGGTATTTAGTATTTATAAGACATCTTTGACATCTTTGACAATGAAATAAAAAAAATTGTAGGACACCCAACAGAGACAGTATTCTCATTCATATTTGGAAAATGGGAGCCTAAAAAAAAAAGAAATATGTCATATGCACTCAAGAAACAGAATAACATAAGGCAGCATGGCCCAACCTCTCCTGACCATGAAAAACACTTAAGAACTTATTAAAAATACAAATTCCTGGGGAGAATATGGTATACTGCACTTTAAACCAGTAACTCAATTGAGTACAGCAATGGAAAAATGAGCTTGGGGTTTGAAGGCAGTTAACCAGTTCTGCATCCTGGTTCTGCCACTTTCTCATAGTGACTGTGGGCAAGTTTACTAAACTATTGGGGCCCTGGTCTTTTCATCCATAAGATGCAAGTAACAGTTCCTATTTAACAGGATCATCGTGAAGATAAGATGAATATAAAGCTTTTAGCAATAGCGTCTGACATATTATGTGCTCCATAAACATTGTTGATATGATATTAAGCTAGACATGTCTTTTTTCCTTCTTCTCAATCTGGAAATTTATGTTTACCTAATTGATTTTTTTCTAGGAATATCTACACTCATCCCTAGCGTTGCATCCCCTGTCCAATATGCTTTTACATTGTTAGAAATGATCAATTTGCAATGCAGACATTAAAATCAGAATTTTCAGCTAGAAGCATTGCGTATTTAATAGGCATGGTCACAACACCTGTAAGAGTCACTTCCCGATGAAAGAATCATCCCCACTCCTACCTTCTGCACTCCCCTGAACTTCACATAAACATTGTATAAGTGGCCTTTGTCAGTATGACTTGGGAGGAAATCAGAAAGGACAGGGTATCCACAGTGAGAAATGTGCTCAGCTTGTGTCCTGAGCCCACAGATATGTGCACCGGCACCAATGAAAGTACAGCTTAGGAAATGCTGCTACTGCCCTTCAGGGATCCTGCTTTTCTTCTTAAAGCCCCTGGTGCAAGTGAGGTTTATGGCAAGGACACTGGTAAAGAACCCATGGGCAGGTTGCTTCTGCTCTGCTGATGTCTCATTTGAAGCCAACCCTTGGAGAGAGTGGACCAGTGAATGTTTGGTCCTTACCAGGAACTAGGTTGTGGCTTTATCCACAGTGGACCCAAAGGTGCACCTTCTGTATGCAAGGAGGGGAAATGGCCTGCTTATCATCCCATCATTGAGAGAAACATGGAGCCCATTGCTCAAAATCCCTCCCTAAAGTGTTGTGCCAACTATGATGTACACTCTTGCTGTCTTCTCCTACAATTCTGTGCCCAAGAGGAAGGACTGAGACACCATCAGACAGATGGCAAGAACCAGCCTAAGTGGGACTGATTGTACTGGTCTCATCTTCCCCCCAGAAAACATCTCTGATGTCTCATTTCACTTTGGCAGTCTGCCTTCCACGGCTCCCACCAGCACTTGGGGTCACAATAGCATAACGTGCATGCATGCATATCTGCATCCCAGCCGATCTTGGAGTCCCACTTGGCCAGCAGCAGGAGAGTCACTAACATCCAGGAGGAACATTGTAATGAGGTACCAGATGGAGTTACCCCTTTAGAGGCCATCATGCCTGAAGGAGGCCCATCTCAATACCAAAGGAGCATGAGCGAGCCCACCTGAACAGGGAAACTGTGAGTCTGTCCTTGTTTCTAATTTCTTTTCAGGGGAAGAGGAAGAGGATGTCTGCTGAGTTTCACTGTAAGCTCTGAACTGGCTGTTCCACATCCTTCCCCACCCTGTGGGCTACCGGGGGCTGACCCAGGCGGACTGCATCACCCTGCCTCCCTTGCTGTCTGGCTTCTGACTGGAGGCATCGGCAGGCTGTCAGAGGGTGGGAGGAGGGAGATCACGTATTTCTTCCCAGTTCACACGGAGCTCTGGCCCTACACCTCAGTCGGTGTATGTGTCCCTCTATGACTGTACATTACAATTACTGGGCAGCCTTTAAAAATCCAGAAGCCCACATCAAAGACCATTTAAAGATGAATTAAATTCGAATCTCTACGCATACGCTAGTATGTTTAAATTTCCCTGGTGATTCCAATAAGGAGACAAGATTAAGAACCACTGTTCTAGGACAACAGCTCTGCTGGGTGCCCTGTCCTCCTTGGTGCTCGCTGTCACTGGGTCCCAGTAACACTCTCTTTCCCTTGGCCATTCAGTAACATCTTCCACCAACTGCTGGGTTCAGAGGGGCTCAACATCTTGTATTGGTCTCTTCATCCCTGTCCACACTTCTGTAACTTCTCCTTTAATTAAACTATTTTTCTTTAAGGCACCACAGGGAAATCATATTTCCTACCATGACCCTTTGTTAAATTCCTTTGTTGCATAAGAGAAAAGAAATAGTGAACTGGTGAACTGATAAGCATGAGAAGCAAATAAACAAAACAACAAAACCCTTCTAGAATGAGGATATACTTAGAAATGGAGACAATCTAATTCAACCCTTAGATATTCAAAGGAGAAGCCTGGAGAAAATTTATTTTTTAAAATAGCCAAGTGAAGTTTATTTTTGGAAGGTGGAGTGAGATGTTGTGGCTTGCAGGTTAAGAAGGCTGTCGATGTCATTTGTGGCACTAGGCACAGCATTTGTGTAGGCTGTGTGGTCACAGCCTGGGAAGGGAGCGTCTCAGCAGCAATCCCCACCTGGATTTCACTGCCCTCTTTTCACGTGAAATGATTGCTTATCTTCCCATTTCGTCCTGCTGTTTTGAGAGGACATGCTGAAGAGCATCAAAGGGGACAGTGAGAACCAGAGGGCAGAAGTGCGAGTTGCAATTAGGCAAACAGAGACACAGAGTGGCCCCACATCACAGAGAGCAGGATTCCAGCAGGGAGACAGGCAGGGAGGCTCAGCATCAGTTTCTGCACCCAGGTTTGGGGAGAGTTTTCACCCTCACTGTAAATGAGGCACCCTCTTCTTGCTAATCCCCCCACCCTGCTCCACGAGAGGGAGGATTATCCCACAGAGAATGTGGCTTTTCAAAAAGAAAACACTGATTCAGTCTCTCCTGCATAAATTCTTCTGCGTGAATTTTTGTACTTTTTCCCTCAAAATTAGAAGTACTTACAATACAGGCCCTGCATTTGACAGGGATTAAAGACACGTCCTTTTCAGCTTTCTGAGGGCATATTCAGAAATGGCCCAGTAATCTGTACAATTAGGAGGCAATCAAGCAAATAGATATTATATTTTATTTTTAGGGTTCTACCACTTCTCTCTCCTACTGTATTTTTTCAGTAGCCTTATGTAGTTTTAATTTGTATTTTTCAACAATCTGAAATTAATAGACATACTTGTGTGAGCATTTATGCAACATACATCTCAGCGCATGGTCTGTAGGACTACTGTCCTGGGTTTGTCTCTGACCTGCTGGGTGAACATGGACAAGTCATGTCTCCTTATCTGTACAATGAGGATGCTGGAGAGGGTCACCTCCAAAGAACCCTGTCCAAGTTTAACACTCTGCTAATTTTTCTCCTATTTAGCACTTTAGAAAACTGAGATGATTCTCATTGTAAACTTCGTGCTATTATCTAAGGTTTCATGTAGACCAGTCTCGTAGATGACATTTAAAGACTTAACTAACAAGTAATGGGCAGCTGAGACTGTGCATTAGAAAAATAGAAAAACTGAATTATAAATGGAAGAAAAACTCTGGGCCAGGAAACTAGTCTTAACGGTAGAAATAAACTTATCGATGGCTTAGAAAAGAAAAATCTCTCAGAAAATCACCCCTGGGATGTGTTTACAGTTGCCTTAAAATATAAAATTAATACAAGTACTCACTGCCTTTATTCTCTGGAATATTCACTGTGACGGATACTCTAGAGGTCAGCTACGGGTGAGCTCTAGAAGGAGAGCAGTGGTTCTAACAGTAACCACTAGCATGTATTGAGCCCACATATGCACAGGTGATGCTGAAAGCACTTTACATAAATCAAATCATTTCTAAAGATGTGCCCTTGTCTTTGTCTTATGTCTACAATCATAATCATGATGATGGTGAGGAGGATAATTAACACTTACAGACTGCTTACTACTAGTTAGGCACTGAGGCCCTTTTAGATAATACTACACAGAAGCACTAATTGTTAGTTACTGTTTAATCTCATTGCTCTACCTGGCTGTTCCGTTAAACTAGTATGTAGTTGCCGAACTGCCTCCTTTCTTCCAAGTCAAAATGTTCATTTTACTCATGGAATTTTCATAAAACTGTTTGAGATGGGTACTACTACTATCACCATTTTACAGATACATAAACTAAGGCTGAGATGGGTTTGGAAAGATGTTTAAGGTCACTTATGTAATTGAGTGGAATAGTGTATGGGATTTCCACCCCGGACTGTCCCCAGAGCAAGCTCTGTGCTGCAGTCCCCTGCCTGGAGCAACGTCGTACACCCCCAGCCACAATGAGTTCACCAAGAGCAGCGCGCACAGCAGTGTGAGAAACGTACACTGACGTGAAGTGCTCTGGGTACTTACACAACAAAGTCCTGTGGCTGGATGTCAAGGAAGGAGTTTATTGATCTCAGATCCCCTGCCTGTAACATTCTAAGATCCTAAGGATTGCCCATCGTCCTACATAATCAAGCACAAAATCTGGAACCAGGCTGCATTATTTTCTATTTTTTTTTTCTTATCACAAAGTCCCACAGGAAGATTTTAGGCTTTTGCCTCATCTCTCAAACCCCCTCCAGGATGGCGATCAGAGAAAATAACAATTCAAGAAATTCTCTGGCCAGTGGCCCAGCAGGGAGCTGCCACCTTGTCTCACTCTTGTTCAGAACTTCCTCAGATCCCAGCTTTGGGTAAACCACTTACCCAGCTGTACCCTTTGGGCATATCTGTCACCTTGTTGTATGCATTGAATCCCTAAGAAACAAGTAAAAGTAATAAAAATGTATCATATGAATAACAAACATCCTCAAAGTGAGGCTATTACAGAAAGTGTATCCCTACTGACTAAATAACTCTACAGAGGCACTAATTGTTAGTTATTCATATTTAATTTTATTGACTTTATGTGAAAATTCCTTGAAATTAATATTTAATTATCAAACTGCCTTCTTTTCTCTAAATCAAAATTTTCACTTTACGGATTAATTACCTATTAACTTTGTGGCTTTTAATGCAGAATTTTAAAAACTAAGACCATTTCTAGCTTGTGGTGTTGTATTTGAGTGTGTGTGTGCTAAGGCAATGTTCCACCATTCACCTCAGTAGAAATTCAGTGGTAGAAATTTCCTTGACCTGTTGTCTAAAAGAAAGACCTTTGGGTTTTCTCACCATTAGGCACACATGATGGGCACCAATGTTGGCTTTAAAATGCAGCACAAGACAGCAGAAGAAGAGCAACCTGTGTACATCAGCAAAATTCCAGCAGACAGCGCCTGAGCAGCTTGACCCTGCCCAGCTCTGTCCGATGGTGACTGACCAGGCCACTCAGAGCTTGTGAGTGCAGGGAGAAGTCTTCAGGGAGACCTCATCACAAACAGGAGATATAAATGTGACCATTCTTGGTCAAGGGACTGCATGTGCAGAATTTGGAATCAGGGATGAACTAGCCTGTGTGGAGGACAGGGAGATGAACAGCCTTGCAGAATACAGACACAGACTAGACTAGGGACAAAGGTTCATGGGACCGGCTCAGAAAGTACCATAATGAGGAAAGGAGATGCTCGGTTGAATGAACCCTCAGTGAGAAAGTGATGAGGTTTGGAGACCACCTTCCAAAAGAGAAATTTGTCTACACTTTGCTGCTCACACTGGCCTGGAGGGAGAAAGACTCAAATAATATTCTTATGTAACTAGCTTTATAAACAGTGACAGTCAAGCTGAGGTGAAGCACGTGGCATTATATAATGGGAAGACCAAACTGAAATAATGGAAACAATATGGAAATACTCCATGGCTGAGAGGTAGTATTATGTAAATATTACCAGCACAGTGAGGCTGCTGATGGTGGTGGCAACTGTCCTGTATCAACTTTTGTCCCTTCACTGTCTGGGGCTTTGCTACTCCAGGTGTGGACCTCAGACCAACAGCATGGGCATCACAGGGACTTGCTGAGTCAGAGGCTATAGTTTCACCAAATCACCGAGTTGTTTATGTCCACTTTAAAGGTTGAGAAGTGTTAGTCAAGGGAACTAGAAACCAAATTTGGGAAAGTAGCTTGTCCATCTAAATTGCTATTTAATAAGCAGATTGCCTCATTGTTAACACTTCCATTTTACAGATGTAATAAAAGAGAAAAGCAAGAAATAACCCAATTTTTACTCCAGGTACAAATTCAACAGAATATGTTTTGCGTATTTAGAGTTCTCCTGAAATGTATAGATAGCTTTTACAAACGGATTTCCCTTCTCCTCTCCCGTTACTAAAGGCTGGCCCCTTTTTCCCTTAACTTTGATCCAAGTCAAGCATAGGTATATCTTATAATGTCTAGACTTTCTGCCAGATTTTACCAAGTCAAATCAGATAATTAAGCTGTATTGAATCTTGTGCATATTTACTTTAATCGAATTCTATTTAACTGCCACCAGACAGCATTACTAGGGAAAAATCCAAATTAAATTTGATCAAAGGCGACTTGATTAAGTTGCTGGGTTTGTGTACATAGAGGGAATAGGAGGCACAGAAACGGGGAAGCCAAGCATCTTTAATGAAACTAAGCATGCTCAATTAATGCAACAGGACGCATCCTGGTCGACTTAACAGAAAACCACAGAGAAAGCAATGGGGTCTTTGCATCTATTCTGAACTCTTTCTCAAAAAAAAAAAAAGTTTCATTTTAAGATTTAGAAATAGCATTTTAACATGTTATAGATGCTCTGTACAAGGTGATTGCTTGGATGTACTATATATTTTACTTATATAATATCTGTCGAAATTACTTAAGACTTTAGATGCCCTTAACTAATACAGTCAGTGGACTCTAAAGGAAATTCCATAAAAGATAACATCTTTAAAAATATTTTCTTGTTCTTACTTGGGAATTCAGTCTCTTTTCAAGCTATCAAGGATAAATTAAAGCTTGTAATAGATAAAAAGATATTAACATAACAGTCTTACAAGAAGCCATTGTCTGCCAGTCAAACCGAGAGATAAGACTTGAGCTGTGCCTTATTTAAAAAACTTGTAAGGATCACTAAAATCTGACTTCTTCCTCAACTGACTCATTGTATCTAAGTGTGAAGGGTTACCCTGTTTCATTAGACTATTAAATACAATGCTGTTTGGAAAGATTCAGTGAAAATTACAATGCTATTAGATCCGAGATGAATTTACCATAATTTACAACGGAGCTTAAGCTTTAAGAGCCCTCATTTGCATTGGTCCTTTTTAAGGCCTTGGATGGGGTCCTAGCAATGTGCTCACATGGTCATATATTTTTTTAATTAGCAAAAAAAAAAAGAGAAACAGTTATGGTAACAAGCTAGCCACTAAGGATAATCAATTCCAAAAGTATTTAAGATGAGTCTCTGCCCTAAAATCTTGCAGCTCATCGTAAAAGAGATGTGAAATTTTCCCAAATTTGACTACAGTTCTAACAACGTACATGACATTATCCATAAAGAGTTATGAAACAGAGGGAATCTTTTCTCAGCTGTTAATATTTTTTTCACTTTCAGCAACTTAAAGGAAAGAATGAGTTTAATCACTTCATTATGGATTTTATATTTGTATGTTTTCTTTCTCTCAAAGAGGACTCACGCCAAATATTGTATGAATTTCAGTTCCCTCAAAACCTGCATTCATCCCTGAATTTGATAGATACTTACTGTTGAGTAACATTTTTTTAAATAATCTTAGTAGTGTAAAATATAATTTATTCCATATCCATTGCCCCAAGAGAGAGGTCAGCCCACGCTGTGGCACAAATAACTGAACACAAACTGTCCTAAAGTAGAAGTAGGCAGTCAATCCAATCACACTCAGTAAGACATTTCATGTGTTTCATCTGTGTCCATCTACTCCCCACATTCTCTGAGTCATCGGTTAAGTTCACCAACATAGTGATATAAAAACCCTGATTGCCAGCTCTGTCATTAACAAGGCTCCCAGATCCCCATTTCTGACAAACCAAATTCAAGAATGGGTATTCAACAGCGACAAATTATCGCCTTTCTCACAGCAATTTCTGATTTTTCTAATTATGGAATAGGCTGCTCTTTTTATATAAAGGGTAATCCTAATTATCTGGCCACAGCTTTCTCCTGGTAAAGACAGATTTGCTGGGAAGCCATCTACACTCTGATTGGTGCTTCCCTGCACTTGGAGACATAAGTCAGGATGATAAAGTTTAAAGTGTCCTTCTTGGGTCATGAACTAGGTTGAAACCAATGGCCTGCAGGAGTATTAAGCCCCTAGTTCTGACCTCATTACTCCAGGACTCCAGCCAAATGAGCAAACTGCCTGCCTTGTGCAAGAGACACAGAACACAGCCAGCTCTAACTGCAGGGAGTCTGAGGGGTAAGTGGGGTCCATTTAACTAGAGTGATGCTTCATGGTCCCTTGTACATTTTTCTCATTACTTGTTAAATTCTTGTCATTTCTCCCACTTCCAGCACCAAAAACTGTGTTTACATTACTCCTTAAAGATTTCCTGTAAAGTCTTATAAGCGCACACTTGACCACCAACATAGTGCTTCTAAGAACTTGCTTCTCACTCACAAGCCATAGTAACTTCATCAATGTCCTATGCTCATTTTTTAAGGTAGTTAACAATGAAAAAAAATCTAAAAAATAGAGAAAAAGTATTGCTGGAAATCCAAAACCAAAAGGCGAATTAAGACATGGGTTGAGATAGTAAATAATTACATGCCCCTCTATTTCTCTTTGCTTTCCTTCATGCTTTTTCCCCATCCTTGCTTTGACTCTATATAGCTCTGTCTTCTGGTTCCAAATCCCACGCCACTTTGAAAACGTCTATGAGAATCATAATTTAGACAGGTAAGTGGTTCTTACTGAGCCACAAAAGCACTTCCAGTCAAATAGGTGGAATTTGGGAGGCACCTAAACCCTCCTAGTTCTTCTCCATCAGAGCATTCGGTCACCAAAAACAAAACAAAACAAAACAGTTTTACTTGTCCTCTCCAATATCACTTCCCCTGGCCCAACTCAAGCCACGGTTTCTTACTTGGACTCTTGCTTTATATTCTGAACTGGTCTCTGCCCAAGACATCCCTACACACACACACACACACACACACAGACACACACACACACCCACACACACTCACTCACTTCAGCCAGAATAATCTCTGTAAAAGACTAAAACATTCAAACCCTTTCCTGCTTAAATCACCACAGTAGCCCCTCATTATCTGTAGAATAAAACCCAGGAATCTGGATGTGACATGTTAGCCTTCCATGACAGGTCCCGCCCCTCTCCAGGCTCACCGCACAGCTCATGGTGCTTCCACATTAGCCACCTCCTCATATGATTAACTGACCACACACGCTGGTTCACATGCCTAAGTATTTCCTTAAATTTCTTCTCAGCTGCCTGGATAATTCTCACCCATCTTTCAAGATTCAGTCCAAGGGATCTTCTTCAGAAGCCTCTGAGATGCCCCAGGTTGGACTAGGTGCCTGCCTCATCACACCCCATCTTCCATTTCTCCTCTGTACCCACATTCATCAGATTATAATGAAATGCTACTTTTGTTTCTTGCTACCCCAAAGAGACTGTTTCTTGAGGGCAGGAACCTCTTTTAACCATGTTGTGGACCCTGAGCCAAAGAGTCAGAGTCCCCCACAGAGTACCTAGGGATAAGTTTGTTGAATGGAACAGAACAGAATTAAACTTGGCCCATGTGAGGACACAGCTAGCTTCCCAACCTAGGATATCATGAATGTTAAGCAGTGAAAGCCAGTTTCTGCACAAAACTTGCCTCCAGGTGAACAAGAATTATTTTCCATCACTTCTCTAGTCCTAGGCCCAGGTCAGGTTGACACACGGGGTGCAGGAGTCCTGTGACAGTACTGAAGCATGACTTCCAGCTTGCCTCCAGGTGAACAAGAATTATTTTCCATCACTTCTCTAGTCCTAGGCCCAGGTCAGGTTGACACACGGGGTGCAGGAGTCCTGTGACAGTACTGAAGCATGACTTCCAGCTGGCAACCACAGAATGTGAGGCCTGCTACAGAGCAGTCTCCAGCACATGGCCCTCAAATCTAACATGGCCATAGACTCTACAAAATGACCATGCTACCTGGGCTTGCAAATGTGCAAAGGCAACAAAACTGTAGGCCCCCTTTCCATCCTCTACCAAACTCCTTAGAAGACTGATGTATTCTCATGTCTGTCTTCCCCTATTATCTCCTCCTGTGGCCATCACAATTTTTCCCCACCCATTGCAGTTTTTACCTCACTGCAACTCTAATGAAGCTGCTTTTTCTACAGTGACCCCGAAATCAAAATGGCTATGAACATCTTTTCCGTCCATACGTATCTTTCTCTCCAAAGCTGACCACTTTATATCTCTATGATAACAATTATCACATTTTACCTTCTAACTGTGCACATCTTTGTATACACATTGACCCTCAAGCCATCTTAATGAAGCACAATCAGATTTTCACATTCATGTTAGTATCCCTGTAACTCCTACAGCATTATATTTCACCTGTGAAACACAAATAAATGTTTGTTGAGTTGAATTAACCCTGGAATAGTTTATCGAAAGATAAAATTGTGTCCCTCCATGGAAACCATCTACCAAGAACTCTCAGCTTTAATAAACTGACCTGTAAATGGGATGAGGGGAGATTAGATAGAATTTGGTAAAACCTCCCTGATGCTCTTGAAACTGCCCTTATATTCCACTGTGATTATTCTGTGTTGGGGATCAAAGTTCATTAACAATGAACTAATTTCATCTACCCAGGGGCTGCAAATTCAAGGGGAAGATAAATCTGTGATTTGGTGTCCCACCTCCAGTTTAGGTGGCTCTCCAGGGAGAATGAAGTCAAAATGTCCAAGAAGTTCCAAAACTTAAAAAAAAAAAATCACCTATGTAGTCTTAAAACTCTTAATAAAGAGAGCTATTCTTTTTAACTCTGTCTCAATGACAGCTTAGTTATTTGTGTATTTCTGTTGCTCCTAAAGACATAGCCATTTCTTTTCCTAGACAGAAAGCTTTAAAAAAATTAATATGAGACCTCTTTCCAATAGCATGAGTCTATATATATATATATATATAGAGAGAGAGAGAGAGAGGGAACTAATTCCAACTGAGACACACTCTGCTATGTATAGTAATCTCTTCAGTGTTGAGAAGTATTTAGAGGTTCCAGCTGCATCTGCAACCAGGATATTCTAGAACCTGCCCATCAGTTTGGGGTGCTGGATTAGCTCATCTCTCCATCAGGAAGAGGACTAAGTAGCTCCTAAAATGACATTAGGGTGTGAATTAAACACTCCCGTTAAAACACACCTGATACAACAGTGAGAAACAAAACTCAAATATTTAATGTGGGCTTCCTGCTGAATCTTTCTTCTCCTGAAGGAAATCTACATGCATATATTTCCCTGTGAGTTAAACTTGTGAATTTCTGATATTGCCTGAGAGTAAATAGATAATACTGGCCCTGTGCCAGTCCAAGTGATTTACATTTTCCACTTCAAACTCCATTTGCACGTCTCCGAGAACATTCTTCAGAATGTTTCATACTTTATTAGGATGGGTTTTAGAACTGTCATAGAGTTTCAAATCACCTAGGAACTGCAGGCATGAGCTGTTCACCTTTCCATCTTTGGGTTCTTTTGTTTTCTCATGTAATGAATTGCAAACAGAATTGCAGTGTCCTAGCTGTCTAGAAATGCTCTACACTTTTAAGATATGTCTCTCCTTCTAATGTCCTTTTTACCAGATTAGTGATATTGCATTCAGTCACTGTAAGCTGAAAGAAATCGACATTTTGAGGATCCAACTGAGAAGCATACACAATTTTTGGTAGAACTCGGGTTGGGGTTTTGAAGCAGACAGCCTCTTCAAGATTAAGAAGAGATTCATTTTCTATGATTTCCCTGCATCCAGATATGCTGTGATGAAACACAAATGCCAGAACAAGGGTCAGGAGCCTATTTTTATTGGCAATGGAACTTCTAGCTGCTGTCATCTTCCCTTGCTTTTCAGATATGAGAAGTACTACCTGTCAGAAGAGGGCTTGAGCAGGGACATCAGATAATGCCTAGTGGGTCCACGCTTTGCTCCGTACTGCTGCAAGACACCCTGGCAAGCCAAAGTTAGAGCTGCAACATCAACGCACCTTTAATCAAGGATGATAATTTATTCATTAGAAAATACTTCCACACTCTAGTGGTGAAACAATGGTGAAGTCCGAAGTGAGACCTGAATAAACTTAGAGGAAGGAAATGTAGATGACAGGGCTGATTAGCCAGGAAGGGACAGGCGGGAAAAGGCTGAGCCCAGGGGAAAAGGCATCAGGAAAGATAAAGAGAATACCGCATTTCATCAACTCAAAGATGGCAGTGTCATCACATCTTAACATCTCTGTAAGTGGACGCTGGGATTCCACAGGTCTGTCCAAGTGTCAGAGCACCTAACTGTGGCAAAGAGGGCTGCCAAGGCCAGAGTTGGCAAGTGCATTTATTTCACTTGTCAACTCTAGTCAGCAAGTAGAAGTTGCCTGGACCATGTGTGGAGAATAATTCTGATGCTGTGTCTTACTGCATAGGGCGCTGGTTCCACAAAGAAAATTACTGTGATTGATGAGAGATGTCTGTCTGAGAATAAGGACTATCTCTAGGATTATTATGAACTTGCCATCCGTAGCCCAGATTGTCCAGATTAAGTGGTTCAACTTTAGGCAGCTAATTCTCCCCAGAAGTAGAGTTTGACTGCCTTAGTCTGAAACTCTGGCTATGTAATCTACTCACAGAATTAATAAACATGAAAGGAGGGGATTGTCAGCTTACCAAGAAATTCTACTCTCAAGACAAAAGGACAACATGTTCTCCCATTTTATTCTCTGCATTATATAGACTTAGAAGATGCCTTGAGAAGAACTAAAATGAGGAAAGTGCTAGTCATGCCTGTAGGATAACTAGGGAGAAAGATAAAGCTTTATAAATAGGCGATTGTAACCAAGATTACACGTGTGGAAGTGTGCTCGGGAGTACAGGTGTGCAAGGCCTTCATCCAAGCCCCAGAAAGTTCAGTAAGTGAAATGAAAACAAAGCTGAGTAATACACTGTAAAGGAGCATTGTTTTAACAGCATCAGTAGCCTTATTAAAATCCACAAGCGCCTTGTGGGGTAAATGGACACTCCTCCTCAGCAGTTATCAAATCATTTGTTTAAATACCATTTATCCACATTCAACTTCCCACCTTCTTCTCGCAGAAGAAAACTGTTTCCCGAGAAGAGAATTTAGTGATACACGCTTCTAAGTCAGCCACGGAGGCCCTGGAGCTCATTAATCCCACAACATTCTGTGAGATGCTGGCCTGAAATGGTTGGAGTTCATTTTAAACCGGACTGAATTTCAAAGCAGAGGGCTCTGAGGTGGCAAACAGCTCATTAATTCAGAGTATAATTCAGTGACAGCAGAATTGTTTGAAATGCACAATCTAAAACTAAATTCACATTATAATTATAAGCGAAAACTACACACTTCAAATTTGAAATCTGGATATGTAATCTACCGATAAAACTAATGAACAAAAATTTTAAAAAAGAGGGGACTGTCATCTTACCAAGAAATGCTAATCAACCTGCTTTTTGAAGTATGCTTCATTTGCATCACAAGCATTATTATGAAAATTCAACATTGTGCTTCTGTGTATTGCATTGTACTGCTCTGCTGAACATCAAAAAAAAGCAGACAACACTTCCTCAAAGTGAATAAAAATGGAATAAAAAGTCATGATCAAAGATAACTGCAATTCCTTGTTAATTTTACCTTAATTCCACTCCTGGGATAAGAAGTCCTCTTCATAAGTTTTCTTTCCTGTAACAAATTCTCCAGCAAGCTTATGGTCCCTAAATATATCCTCAAATGTAATGCATGCATAAATAAACACGAATCAAATTTGCACAGCCTCTACCATAAATATGGCAGCACACTCATAAACTCATTAGAGTTCACTATGAGAAAAACTCATTACCCTCCTATTAGAACATGGGAATTAACTTTTTAAAATTAACATTACATAAGTAGTTTTACTCTTTTTAAAAAAAGTAACCAATAACAATTAAACAATTCACTAGCACTTCCTTTGTATTTTTCCTTTTGTCTAAAAATAAAAAAAATTCTTTCAGCAATGTTCATCTTGAAAAATTATAGATAGGTATTGTCTAATGCATCTGTGGTTACATACCAGTTTCTTTATTTTCTATAAATTTAAAGCATTATTTTCATAAAAAAATGAGATAAGAAAATCATGCATGGAAAGTTTAAATTGTTGTTGATTGTTTTAGCTGAAGAATGTGCTGAACACACTGCAGTGTTCGTGGCAGCACTATTTACAATAGCCAAGATATGGAAACAACCTAAATGTCCATCAACATTTAGGTTGGATAAAGAAGATGTGGTGTATATACACAATGGAATAATGCTCAGACATAAAAAAGAATGAAATAATGCCATTTGCAGCAATATTAATGGACCTAGAGATTATCATCTAAGTGAAATAAGTCAGACAGAAAATGAACTTATTTACAAACCAGAAATAGACTCACAGACTTGGAAAACATATTTATGATTAACATAAGGGAAGAGGGAGGGATACACTAGGAGTCTGGGATACACACGTCTATATATAAAATAGACAACCAACAAGGACCTACTGTATAGCACAGAGAACTATATTCAATATCTTGTAATAAGCTGTAATAGAAAAGAATCTGACAAAGAATAGATAAACATGTATATGTATAACTGAATCACTTTGCTGTACACTAGAAACTAACACAACATTGTACATCAATTATACTTCAATAATAAAAAGAAAAAGAATGTGCCAAATGGTAATGAACATCTTATAACTGAAATTAAATTTAGTTAAAAATATAAATGCTGAAAAATTACACATTGAAAGATGATGTGCAACTTTTTCCAGAAAGTGTTAGTGTAAATATCTATCTCATATAAGACAATATGCATTTAGTTTTTTTTAATGTTGACACTTAAATCCACTTTCTTCCTAAATTGATTTTCTCCACGAAATATTTTATATTGGTAATTAGAAGTCTAATTATATTACATTATATTTTCACTACATCAAAAATATTTTGTGGCACTTTCTAGTTGAAACAAATATCAACCATAGACCACTCACATGCATTAAAATAAATACATTAATTAATTAATTTACTTAACAAACAAACAAGAAACAAGTGTTAGAGCAAAGCCTAGACTCAGGAAAAAAAAGACTGTTTCAATAACTACCATCGATGTGAAATTCTCAGGTTCTTGGTCAATTACTTGGTGACAAGTATCTCTGTTATTATTATTTCTGAAAAAAGCCATTTGGGGAGACAGAGTATTTTAATAGCCCAAAAGTCAACCAAATCTCACTGATCATGACTCATTTCTATAGCAAACCTCTATTACTTCTCCGACAGATCAAATTAAATTCGGCTTGGCGAAAGACAGGACACTCCTCTCGGTTGAAGCAATGCTGTACTTTTTATTCCTGCTGAGTAAATAGCCTCAAGTCAAACTACTTGCCCTGACTAATGATCAAACATATCCAAGAATTCTGTACAAGAAACGCATTCTTCTCTCCTTTGAAGTGCATTGCTGGGGGAGTAATTGGGTTTGCTGAAGATTTTTCCTTAGAACTGCAAAAGAATTTCTTGGCTAAGCATATAATCAAGCTACAGATTTTCTTTCCTTCTTTCTTTCCTTTCTTTCCTTTCCTTCCTTCCTTCCTTCCTTTCTTTTTCTTTCCCTTTCTTTCTTTCCCTTTCTTTCTTTCTTTCTTTCTTTCCTTTCTTTCTTTCTTCCTTTCTTTCCTTCCTTTCTTTCTTTCTTTCTTTTTTCTTTCTTTCTTTCTTTCTTTCTTTCTTTCTTTCTTTCTTTCTTTCTTTCTTTCTTTCTTTCTTTCTTTCTTTCTTTCTTTCTTTCTTTCTTTCTTTCTTTCTTTTCTTTCTTCTCTCTCTCTCTCTCTCCCCCTCTGTCTCTCTGTCTCTCTCTCTATTAAATATCTTCTTGTAAGAGGGTGGACTCTGAATAAATATGTACCTTAAAGGAATGTCAGAATGATGCACTACTGTCTCTGCTGATTAAAGAATTCTCAGCAGTGTCAGGTTAAAAAATTCCATCAGAAGAAAACATCATTGTGAATCATTCCTTTCAGTCATAATCCCCTCTAGAAATACAAATGTGCCTCCAATATGTTAATATCATTATAACTAGGTAGTCAGGAATATACAAACATGAATACGACCTGTCCTCAAAGAACTTATAGACAAGAACGTTAGGTATTATGAAAAGAATTTTTAAAAACTATACAAGAATAATCATAAAGTCAGGATGTGATAAGGCCATAATAAGAATGCCCCCCCCCATTCCACAGTGCATCTGATGAAAAAGAGAGTTTACTTTTGGTGAAGACAGGAAGCAGAGGCTGTTTGATGATAGTTACTTTATGTGAGCTAGGTATGCAAGGATGGACAGGATTTCAACAGGGTGGCTGTGCAGGGGAGGCCTTTGGGCCAAGGACAAAGGCAGAGAGGTAGGCTGTCTAGAGAATGGAGAATAGTTCAAAAGGATTGAAGTATTAGAAAGAGAAGATGGAAGGTAAGTTTAAGACAGCAGACAGGCCAGAACATTGCAGAACTTGAGTGCAGGTATCATTCATGGGGAAGACATAGCAAGTCCTTTCTTCTGCTGATATTCTACTGTTCCTTTGGAAAGTTAGTTGTCTTCAGTTGACTTTAAGCACAGTAATCATCAGGACTAGCTTGACTGGAACTGTCTGTTTACACTTTTCTTCTTGAGAGAAATGTGTACCCCCTTTGTCTGGAAGTATAGCAATTTAGACTAGAGTGGAAAAAAAAATGGAAACAGGCTCTAGGCAAGGCAATTAGTGTCCTGAGGAGATATCCTTCAATCAATCTTTCTGAGCTAGACCTTTGCCTCCCAGACTATTGGGCTTTTCCAGAGAAATACATTATATTACCACGAAGGGAGTATGGAATATTGAGAGCCTAAGACCATGGCAGGAATGCCATTTTCAGTTCTTAATGCCAGAACAACCCATAATTAATGTGAGTGAACCATGAAGTAGAAAGCCAGGACAGTCTCCGAATTTGCACTGAGATCTCCATGTGATGGAGGGAGTGCAAGAGTGATGAAGTGAATGGATGGGGGCAGGACAGTCTGGTGATGGTGGTGATGGTGGCCATGGCAACACCAAGAGCACTAAATGATCATGGAGTGCCTGGGGTTTGGAAACTACTTGTGGGCTGACAGCATCAAAACCTAGTACTGCAAGCTAAGACTGAAGAAAAAGACTACCACGAGGGAGAATGGAAGAGAACCTGTGCAGACAAGACTATGCATAAAGAGTCCAGTAAAATAGTAAAGGAGTTAAGAAGAGTGAGCAAATAAAAGCCAGCCCAGGCAAAGTACAAGAATTGGATTGGCAATCCCTTTTAAGTATTCCAAAGAGAACAAAAGTGGTCAGAAAGAAAAGAGGTTAAAAAAAAAAAAAAAAACGGCTAGACCATGTTTACCAATTGCTTTTGTCTAAAGGAAAGGATGAGCCGATCTAAATTCCTGTAGCAGATGCAGAGAGGGTGTCCAGGTTAGTTTTAATTTACCTGCCCTCCCCACATTGTGGAAAAGGAAAAAGGAAATAAGAAAGTCACATCAATGATCTACAGTGTGTGTGTGTGTGTGTGTGTGTGTGTGTGTGTGTGTGTGTGTGTGTATTCTTTTAGTAAAATGTATTTTGAGCATACCCCATTATATGTATATTTATTGGCCAATTATATCTATGTACTAATATGTTGGTAAAGCATATATGTTATGAAAAATACACAGACATACAAACTTAAAAGGATGAAAAATAAGTTTAAAGAGCAGTGCTAATATTTCCTTTAGAGGCCATTAAGGTAGATAATTGCTTTCTCTCCCTGCTCCAACCATAATGCAAAGAGCTTTGATTTTTATATTCTGTAGGCAATAAAGAAACAAAAAAGGTTTATGAACATGGCATGAGATGATAAGATGGCTGTTTTAGTAAAATTTAGCCAAGGGATCAGAGTTGGGATGGTGAACAGGGAGCTGAGACTGGTAGACCAGAAGGCAGAGAAGGCAACATTGTCAGTCATGGTATGAAACAAAAAAGGCCTAGATTTGGGTGTTGATGGTACAAATGGAGAGATGGAGGCACACATACTCTGGGAATTGAACTTTACAGGAAACAACTATAGAGGTATACGCCCGTGAAGACAGGCAATGGACCCCAAATCTGTCTGCAGACGTCTTTCCTGAAGGTGACACCTGCCTGTATCCTTTCATTTTCTTTTCTGATTGGATGCTGGACTCAACTGCTTCACTGAAGAGATTTCAGCATAGTATAGATGGTATTTCAAGTGATGATGATTTCTTGGATCTGAGAGAAATAATTAATTCCAAAACAAAATAATTCTAGAGATAGAGAAAGATCAATTTGGAGAGCCAAGAGCTTTGAAAATGTCTCAACAATTGTAGGCTGCCATTTTCTACTTTAATTGCACACAGATATCTGGCTAGATTCTAAACATCTACCTGTCAATGCCCTCTTTAAAGCTACTATATCTGCCTTAGTAATAAAGCGCTACCAAGAATAACAATATATATTTTATACTTTCCTAGGTGTGTTACAAACAGAGTACAAAAGAAAAGAACCATCATGAAAAAAAAGGTAGGTCTCAATTTTAAGAAAATACTTCCAAATGTGAGTGAAATACCCAGAGCTCATGATTACTGCTCTGGGGAGACTATAAGAAAGGTACTTAGAAAGAAAATCAATAGAATGTCTTAATGTCTAGAGGGGAAAGTGGCATGGCTTTATTTTATAAAACTCCACCCAAAGGAGAAGTCTTAAAATCAACCTTGGTGAAAGTAGTATCAAGATCATAGAATATTCCTTTATTACCTAGAAGATGTAATTTCTTTCATGGTCTTTGACTGTGTTATAAGTGGCAGGTAATAAGACAAAACTCAAGTTTACATATAATCATGCCATTTCAACTTTCATTTATTACATTGTATTGCAGTAGCTGCCCTGATGAAGGATGTTAGAGCTGAAATTCAATAGAACATCAAGACACTTCTATCTGATCACCTAAGAAAGCTGTATAACAGTGTCATTTAAATATATTATATGTAGTAAGGGCTGCCTTTTTTTTAAAGCATTTACTAGAAAGATTAATCTCAGGTATTCTCCAATACTTTAAGCTTGGTGTTGAAAGCTAGAGGAAATATTTCAAAGACCCATTATTTGTTTTTTTCATGACAGTGAAGACGGTAGGGTTTCCCTCTGCCCCTCACATCAGTAGAAAGTTCCTATTAGAACAAGTTGCAAAGAAATTAGTTCATTCACTCAATCTACATTCATAAAGGACTTTCTCAATCAAAACTTCTGATTTGATTGTCAGAGAAGGTTTCAAAGGAATGCCTATTTAATTTCTTTTCTTCATTACCTTTGTGATAAAGTTATCCTATAGAACGTCAGTCATTTAACTATATAACCAATTCTCTGATTTCACAGTTGTTTTGATGTGTGGAGATTTCAGTGGAAGTATTTCTAATATGGGTCAAAGGAAGACATTTAGAGTATAAATGATAAAGCAAGCAAAATTAAAATAATATTTGTTAAATATTTTTAAAAACTTTTAGAGTCATTCATGATTTTGACCTAAAATTTACAAATGGATTTTTTGAAATAATATCACAAGATTTTATTTTCACTCAGTAACAGAGTGAACCGTCATTCCATCATTACAGAATATCTGATGAAGACAAATCACTTCGGCTTATTTGAAAGTGCAGGGTCATTGCACGAGCCCTGCACTCTTTCAGCCATGTTCCATTCTTCACTCTGAAACCTATCAGAATCATGATAAAATATTATAGGAGAACCTGTGATGAGCTTTTAGGTAAGAACAAAAAGTAGAGTTAAGTGAAAAAGATTCTTAAGCTTCCAAAATGACTTCCCTTTGAAAGAACCTGTCAACCTTTCCAGTGATGAAACATCAATATTTTTAGAGTCAGTTTAACTCAATTTTCCTTTCTTTCTTTTGGTTTTAATGTATGTAGTCCTGGCTGATAAGAGAACTGATTACGGTCCTCCCCAGCCTCCCTGGACACAAATGAACAAGTACCCACAAAGGAAATCCCTGAAAAAAACAGTAAGGGATAAGTTTAAAGCTTGGTCATTTTACTATTTCAGGAAAATAGTTTGAAATGGAGATTCTACGAGATATTTTACAACCCATTTATCTCAAATCATGCTCCCTCCAGGAGCAGGTAGAGGGGTGTGTGACAGACACCCCTGAAAAGGGAGCTGGGGGAAGGAGAATCATTGTTACTACTTTCACTACCCTCTTCAATCTGAGGAAACAGGGAACAAAGGTTATGTAGCAGTTAGGAGATTCATCAGCTGGATATTGAGAATTTCTGATGAACTCTCATCAAAATTTTAGAAAACACCTGCTTATATCTATAATTGAAATTCAGCAGTGGAAGAAAAACTTTTCTAATACAAAATATATATAACCAGCTCTCCTTCTTTCAGTGTGGATTGTACCAAAATACTAGCCCTCTGAGGATGTCCACCAGCAGCATTTTAAACGACCAACACCTCTATGTCACTGCCAATTTGGGGTCATGCTCACAGACGACTGCAAGAGACTAGAGTGAAATTACTTAGGGACCAACTCTGAGTCCCATCAGGCCATGATAAACATTATTTTATGGGAAATGGGAAACCTCAAGTGACCCAATCCATATAACTTGTATGTGCGTGTCAGCTGGAGACGGGCCAACAGCCATCACTCAAATTAGATTGCTTTGTCTTAAATGCTGGCATTCCAGAGGCAGTGTAACTTAAGACAAAAGCTGGTTTTCCAGTGACTACCAAGTACTCAGATTAAATCAAATTCTTATACCCTATCTCTCATTCCATCAGACTTGTGTTTTAAAGTATCAGGAAGCCAAAAGGAGTCTAAAATCACAAAGGGAAATGCAAATCAATCCACAACAAATCATCTAACAGGTGTCCTGGAAGAGAACTGTATTGCTACTGACATTAACCATTTGCTTATCATGGATACTGTCCTCTTTACAGAAAATATGTGGTTACCCACCCCTCTACAACTTAGAGTGACACAGAGGAAAAAGTACCCCAAACAACCCCCACGAGGCTTCAAGGGAAAATGCATTGAAATGACTAACCTTTCCTGAGGTCATTGGGCCAAGGGATGGGTTCTTCTGTTTCAAGATAGCTTTCCTCCTGACCCACAGCATATGGGTCCTATTACTGCCAGACCATGACCGCAAAGACATTTCAAATCCCTGTGAAAAATGCGATTCTATGTCTCCTGCTCAGTTGTATGTCATAGAGGACAGTTGACGCTCTGGCAGATGAGAGGGAGTGGGGGAAGGGTTGCGATTGGGATTTAATCCACGCCATCCCTTTACATGATATGACTAGGTCTGTAATAGAAACCTTCTCGCTTCTGGTTTCTCTTTTATCTTACAAGCCACTTAATGCTCATAAGGGACAGTGAACACACTTCAGGGTATCGTGTTTAAGCTCTCCAAAGATGGGAAACAGCTTTATCAAGGGTGACAGATTTGGCACTAGTGACAAGCATTCACTAATCTGCTTTTCAAAAAACTTTTTTTAAGGGAGACAAAAGTAAATTTATGCTATTTAATCTGCATTAACACAGCAAACAATATTCAGTCTGTGATGATTAAGCAATGTTTATGAAATTATTTTGAATAGATATTTACTTGTAGGTATTACAGTTGCCTCAGAACATTAATAATGAGGACAAGAATTAGTCAACTAATACAAGATATTCCACAAGGCACCTTTAATCCATTCAGATTAGTCAGACTTTCAATATGAGCATAATAATGTTCTGCCTTGTTAGATATCACAAATGACATTTTCTCAATTTTTAATATAACATAAAATGTAGAACTATTGTCTGGTCTTGTAAAAGAATTTTATACAATTAATCATGAGTCTCAAGCACACCCTAATTTTATAGTAGTTGATTTACAGCATCTCTCTGGGCACTGAATTTAATGATTCCTGACAAAAGAGATGGGCAAAAGATTACACACACACATACACAAATATAAGCAAATAACTCCAACAAGATATTTGTTTAACAGTGAAATCCTACCAACCAGGAAAAAAAACTTTCAGCCACTTTCTTGTGTATATCTTTATTAATCACTTTTGTCCCATGGTATTAACTTAGCACTTTTTCAGTTAGTCCTTCTCATTTGTTTGCTTTGGCTGTGCTTCACAGTCTTCATTTTCCCTTCGGGTGTTACTCCATTTCTGTGGTCATTTTTGGTTGGAATGTTTCATGGAACCAACAACAACAACAGCATTCTGACAACTCCCCATGGAGCTCAAATGTTCCTGATGGAAATAATATTTTAGTAAATGCAAAACACTAATCAAATGAAATTCCCTGGTTGAGCATGATACAGGTAAATCTGTCAGTATCGTGTTTCCTATGTAAAGCATGAGAAATTGTTATACTAGAATATGGTTTTGCTAATTAGTGGGAAAGATTTATCAAAACGATCATTTTATTGAGTTGACTGTCAGTTCCATGAAAAAGTGGTCTCTCTTATCCCAAGTTCCCTTTTTTAGGGTCATATCAGACACTCAGTCTCAGAAATTAGAAGGCAGGAGTTTTCAACATACAGTGAAGGCCAGAAATTTACAAAGAAATGTAATTACTGAAAGGAAACATATTTCAAAGGCTTTGTGACATGTTCATCCATACTGCAATTTGTTAAATAACAAGAATACTAAAAAGTTGAGCTGTGTTTGTTCTCAAGGATACACACAGATATTATTATCCTCACTAGGGGTTCCTAAGCACATCTGAAGTTTTGCATTGCTGTAGCAAGCTCATTTGTTAATTTATGTAACAATTCCCTGTCTGTTAGACAATCAAAAATGTCCTAATGGTAAGCCTCTGTCTTAGGAAGAAATTCACTCATAGCCTATTATGGGGTCCTTGGGAAGACAAAATTCATTTTGAAAATCTAATAATACTTTCTAGATAGTATGCATATATAATAAACACTTCCCACTTTAGTCTTCAGGAATCAACAATGAACAAAAAGGAAAAAAATCATCTACCTTTAATTTACAGGCCGATCTATCACACCTCTCTAATCACACCTCTCTAATCACAGGATTTCTATCTCTTGTCTTTTGGAAAAACAACTTTTATGAACTATCTGAAGCACAACAGCTTTTTTTTTTACAATCTACTTTCATTCATTCTTTCATCAAATATTTCTCGATCATCTAATTTGTTATCTATTGTTAGTTATGTACAGACATGTTTTTCGAGGAGGGAAAATTTCGGTTCCTATGTATATTTCTGCCAAACTGACTCATTCAACTTGGTATTCTGTTTCAAGGTCTGTCATCACCAAAAGTTAAGATATAGCTCTAAAAGCTTGATTTCCTATTAACAACCCTTTACAGAGCTCTTGCCCATAAATTAATCCTCAAGACGCTGGTACGGGAGGGTTTATATAGTCAGCTCTGTCTTCTAGAATTTGATTAAATAGTACAGATTAAATAGTATGGATGGCATGTATAATTTTATACATTTCTATTACATTCCATCGGAGTCACTGCCATTTTAGATTAAAGAATCCTGGCTCATATGGAGAACTCGTCATAGCCTTGATCCTCTTTGGGCCGTCTGTGAATCCCCTTTGCCTTCGCCTTCTTTGAGGTACAACCAGCTAGGCCATACCCAGCATCCCTGCCTGAATCTTCCTGAGGATAGCTTCGCTTATTGATGGATGAAACTGAGACTCTGGGATTTGAACCGATTTGTGCTGTAGGACCCTTACCCCTCAAGATGCTTCAATATAAACTATTCCCAGGCCCTGATTTTGGGAAACTCTGCACACACTAGTCCTTCTTGAATATTACACTTCATATTAGCTAACTGAAAGACGCTGGTATGCACTGCAGTAAAATTTAAATGACCTGATTAACTCTACTTCACCTATCATTTCCCAAATACTTTGTAGTTGGGAACCTTCAGTCTTTTGTGTGTTTACTGATTTGGGGTGGTTTTCGTGTGCTTATTTGTTTGTTTTGTCTAATAACTATGAGCAATCTTTCAGGGAATTCATACACACACACACACGTATGTGTATATATCTCTGTGTGTGTATGTATATATACATATTATATATGTGTGTGTGTATGTGTGTATTTACTTAAGGATCTAAACTGGTTTAGCAAAAATAGGAATAGAAGAGCCCATGGTAAAACCTTTCATTATGGTTGTTATTTGGCATACTGACATTTCTACCATGCCTGTAATACATTTGTCTGACTTTTTCTGAAGAAGCAATGTGCGGGAAAGGCTAGCTGAATAAATAGTACTTAGCTCCAAGTAATACCAAGGTAATATGTGTGATTGGACCAAGCACAGTGTCTGGCATCTACTAAGAAATAGGTAATAAAGATAAAAATGGAATTGAAATGGCAGTGGTTTCTTAAGTTCCAGTTTCTGAGAGGATGGTGTAATGACCCCTCCCAGAGTGATGGCAGTAAAAATCACTCTGGTCCAGTACCTGAGCAGGTGACAATCGACTCTTAATGATACTCTGACCTTGGACACCTGCAACCAGGTGGGCTCCTCTGAGTCAGTTCCACAGGGACTATGCTCCTGTGTTAGTCCCTCTGGTTGCTTCCTTCACCTTCACTCAGGCTTTTGGAAGCTGTGAAGCAAGAACTGAATTCCAGACCTTGCATATCAGTGTCCCAGTGGTTGAGCCCAGATGAAGGCTTCCAAACCTCCATGATGCCAAGTTTCTCTAAACTACGGGTACTATGTCAACTGGCTTAGATCTCGCCGTCTATCTGCCCAATACAGAATCCTGGACTCACCATGGCCTATGGTTGTTAACTCATCTTTCTTGTGTTCTTTCATTTATGAGCAGAACTCTTGTTTCAAATGTATGACTTCATGTGTCCACCTTATTTTTTTTTCCTTCTTTTTTTTGAAGTATAGTTAATTTACAATGCTGTGTTAGTTTCTGGTGTACAACAAAGTTTGTACAACAACAAACATATACACACACACACAACATATATATAAATACATATAAACATTTTATATATATATATATATATGTTCTTTTTCAGATTCTTCTCCATTATAGGTTATTACAAGATATTGAATACAGTTCCCTATGCTTTACAGTACGTCCTTGTTGTTTATCTATTTTATATATAGTAGTGTGTATCTGTTAATCCCAAATTCTTCATTTATCCCCCCAACACTTACACCTTTAGTAACCATAAGTTTGTTTTCTATGTCTGTGAATCTACTTCTGTTTTGTAAATAAGTTCATTTGTATCAGTTTTTTTTAGATTCCACATATAAATGATATCATATGATATTTGTCTTTCTCTGCCTGACTTACTTCACTTAGTATAATAATCTCTAGGTCCATCCATGATGCTGCAAATAGCATTATTCCATTCTTTTTTATGGCTTAGTAATATTACATTGTGTGTGTGTGTGTGTGTGTGTGTGTCCACCTTAATATCCACCTTATAGTCTGATTCCTGAACCTCTGCACATAGAATGGTCTGGAGTTCTAAGGCTCTCTTTTCCCTCATGTGTCCAAAACCCAAGTAATAAATAAAAAACAATGGTAAGAGAACCAACACTACCAAGGAACTGACACAGTTTAAATAAAATAGTTGTTAAAAGGAGTTTATGCACATATAATAGCAAAACTGAATTCAATAAGTCTTCTGTTTAGTTCTATTTTACCATGATAAAGGGAGAGTCAGCTTTAACAAATCAATCTCTCTTTATCATTCACTCATTCCAATACATATAAATTCTCATAGACACACAACTAGTTAATGAACAGAGAGGAATCATTAACGCACATTTAAAAATTTTGCCTCCCTGTCTATTATCCTAAATCTACTGAGCTTTAACAATGACTAGTACAGTCCAGAAGATAGAAGAATAAAGTCATTTCAGCCAATGATTCTGGTTGTTAATGAGTAGATATTATAGTGCAAAAGATTTTGTAAATGTAAAAATGACCTAAGATATTTTGAAGAATCTTAAAATAGCCAAGTACATACAATAAACACACAGAATAAAGAAACTTGATAGCCTATGATCTCCAGCATACACTTAACTGGTCCCTTCTGATTTTAACTCTTCGCTTCCATTGAGTCTGCAGCATTTAGGACCCCTGATTTATACCAGTGGGAACCACTTACTCACCACCATTGCCAAACATCATTTTATGTGACTGAATCAATTTTACGACAAAGTGTAATTTTCCCTCCCTATATATAAGGGTATGAAAACACTCTTCACACTATTCTGGAAAGTCAGTCATGCTAAATGTTTTCTATCAATTTATTTCCACTTCTAGTATTTTCTCTGAAGTTTGATTCTTTTACCTAAAAAAACCTACACTAGCAGCAAGGGTAAAGGTCACAAATCGGCATTTCTTCTTAAAATATCTCCATTTAAATGCAAATTTTGGCCTTTATTCCTAACCTTTAAACAGTCATTTTATAGAAATGAAAAAAGTAACAGTAAATTTTGTGTGTTAATATCTGCAGAGTAGCACTCGAATGTGTTATTTAGCTTCATTTGTGCTGTATAAACCTTATATTTTTAGAACCTGATGGATGTCTTTAGGGACAAGTAGTATTTTCTCAGAAAATTCAATTTTTAAAAATTTAAATATGAATAGAATGGCTTTAATCCAACTTTAAGAAAATAGAGCCTCATCATTTTTTATAATTTGAGTAACTAGAAGTTGCTACCTTTTTTTCATTATACTATTTTTATTTAGCTTATGCAATTTACAAAGCTATGGCAGTCATTAGTGACAAATTACGTGGAATAGTCTTCGTTATTGTTGAAACTAATTTAAATACACTTCTATGAAAATAAAAATGTAAATCAATAGCATTTTCTACTTGCATTTCAAAATGCGATCATTGAAAACACTATAAAATACTACTTAATAATGAGGCGCCAGTTTTGTCCTGGTGACTAACTTTAAGTAAAATTAAAATGATTAAAGTTTTAAAAGAAAAAAAAGCAGCTATTCAGAAAATATTCAAAGTTTCAAATCATTAAATTAACTTAGAACTTCAGAATTATTACCGGAATTAAATTTCTTACAAATACAGAATCATAAAGGCAGATTTGCATGTACCAAATTGTTGCCTTTTCAATGCCCTATAAAATAGCAGAAGACTTATTGTGTGCCTCCAGCATCTCCCCTCAGCCTCTCTGTGATGTGATTTCCTCTGTAGCTGTTGAGGGTGGTCTCTTGACACCGAGACAGTATTTCTTTCAACTTTCCTTCCTCCTAAGCCCTGGCAGACATCTTAGCCCCCACGCTGGGTAGGTTGGGAGTAAAAGGGTCTTAACACCCTTTCCTCCAAAAAACCTTCACAAATGGGTGAATAGGAGTTAGTGATTAATGCTGGAGCTCCTGATCCTTTAGAGCTGCGTTGCCCAATAAAATAGTCACTAGCCATCCATATATAGCTATTTACATTTAAATTAATTCAAATTAAATCAATTCAAAATCCAATTCTTCAGTCACAATAGCCATATTCCAAATGTTCAACAGCCACATGGGCTATTACAGAGGACACTGTGGACACAGAACGTCTCAGTCATCAGGGAGCCCTATTGGACAGTGCTGTTTAGAGGGACATTTCTGAGGCTGTGTGTTTTACCTTTTCCTTCAAAGGGTCCCCAGCAGGACTGAGCCTCAGTTGCCCTCAGAGGGCACCAGCTTGAGCACGTATCCTTTGCTGGGTTTCACCCTGTTCTCCAGCTCCTCCCTGCCTCTTCACTTCTACTTCCTGGGATGATAACCAGATAAACTACTTGCACCCAAATCCTTGTCTCAGGCTCCACTGTGTGGGGAACCCAAACTGAGGAAGGTAACATCTTAACATTTTTGACTCTGCTTTAGTTAGAAGAATGCCATGTTTAACCAAGATGTAGATAGGAATAAGATAATCATAATCAATTAAATTACATGTTTTTACAATTCCTTCCCCCCTCACTTCCCTGGCTTCATTCCTCTACTAGTTCTGTAAAGACTGGTCTTCACTGAATTGATCAGGCTGAGGAGGGAACAGGACAGTGTCACAGGCCTATAGGACAAGGCTAAAATACTGTGTTTTAGAATTAAGGAAGATTGAAGAATGAGAGAGGTGGACAGGAGAGAGGTAGAGAGGAGAAGAGAAGAGAAGAGAGGGTGCCCTGGGCAGGGAACTCTGGAGAGCATGGCTGAGATAGGTGGGAGTATTAGGAAGCCCAGATCCACATCTTCATCTGCTGCAACACTCACTGTCACCTCCCTCCCAGAAAGACCTTTAGGAAAGGCCCCAATTCGTTTTCAAGGCTTTTTGGAATTAGACTTCAATGTCTTTCAGTGGTAACACTGGTCTCGGAGGGACCCAATGCAGGCAGGGTGCCTCCCAAGCATAAAACAAGCTTTCAGTGTGAACCGCACATTTGTCCCACAGCACCATGTACCTGTCCTGCAGTACCAGTGTTACTTAATGCAAGAAAAATAAAGAATGAAAACTACGGCAAACTTATAACAATTGGACAGCTCGACATTAACAAAGTATCTTTTCCTAAAATTGTGAGAATTACAATTACCTTCAACATGTATGTGTGTTTAGTTACTGGCAGCATACTTAAGGTTTAAAGGGCAATGTAACTTCTGAATGATTTCCAATTTCAGTATTGTATTTAGTTTATGGTAAGTGTTGGTAAACTTTTATGTCTTGGCAGGTGGCTAGTAATGCCATTAGTAAGTAGCCCTTGGACCTTTATAAAAATGAAAGTTTCTAAAATCATCCATCATTTTCCCATGGAAGATCTATCCACTAGTGGGCTTTAAGCCATATTTTAAATATCATTATGATAGAAATTTCAGTTTTCTCTCCCTTATTTAAGATTAAGGTAGACTATGAAATTAAAAATAATAATAATAATTTGACTGAAAATGTAGGTGATTTGATCACTTGTTTGTAAATCAGGGTATTTCTGCTTAACATATATTTCTCAATTTTGTTATCTAAAGAGTAAAACAGCTTTCAAAGCTCAACATGCATTACCAATGAAATTGAGATACACTGACAAGTAAAGATATATGCATTAACTAGTGCACTCTCCACAGAAATCTCCCATATAGACACACCGAGTTTCAGCTAATTGTATTTATTGGTCCCCCGTTTTTTTTTTAACTGGGGTGTGAGGGGAGTAGAAATGTTGAGAAGTGATTGCCAAAGAACAAATCTTACATTGATATTCCAATAGGATATCTGAAAAGACTTTCCACTAAACATTTATTTTCCCTGTAAGCCTGGGATTATGTCTTCAGTCAGCCAGATCGACAAATTGGAGACATTCATCAAACAAATGGTAAATTCTCCCACTCATGCATCCATTCGTTCACTCGCCCACAACATCTGTTAAGGATATAATTGTGTCAGTCACTGTGCTGGATGGTAGGAATCTAGAGAAGTTAACGTATTCAACAAATATTTATTGGACACGTATTTTCTGTTAGACCTTGGATAGGTGGTAAGGTAAGTGTGGTCACCAGTTCCTTCCACTGAGGAAACACAGGAGTGAGGAAACCAGGTGAGCAAAGTGAGGTTTCTGATGCTCTGCAATGCAGGCCACCCCAAGGAGGCACACTCACAGCCACAGGCCAGAGTGAAATGTGCAGATAAAATAACCAACACTGACCTTTAACAGTACGTAGAGAGCAAAACTCGTTGCCACTTGGACTCGGTACAGATAATGTCAGTTTAAATTATTTCTAAAGGCATATTTTTAAAGGATAAATTTATTACTTATGAGGGCGTCTTTCTAGCCAGCACAGCAAAAGCAGGTTAATCTCTTGGGTCCATTTGGTAAAAGTAATGTTTCTGGCTGGTCCAGTTACGGAGAACTTACTAATTCTCAGATGCCTGAAGATAAGTTGTTTTCTCACGTAGGTTACACAAGTCCTTCCCCTGTGGGTCTGGCCACAACATGCTTCTGTCTCGTAATTTCCTGCCAGTTAATAGCTTGACCTTATTTCAGGTCACTCTTAACTAAATTATTACATTTGAATATGGTTTCCTCTCAATCTGCATGTTGGACATTCAATAAATCAATATCTAGATTGCTTACTGATTTTTCTAGTGCTATACCAACATGTAGACACTTCATTCAGTTTAAGCTCCAAATAAAATAGAAAGAAAGATTACACTAACAGGCTCTTTCTAATAAGTGAAAACAAACTGCATCATACTCAAATTTGAAAGGTTTATATAAGAATCTGACTGTTTGAAATCTCAATTTGTAAGCAGAAAGATACCATCCCTAAGAACCTTCCCAATGTTTCATATAACACAAAGCTTAAGCATTAAAGTTAAAAAAAGAAAAGGAAAAAAAGACTCTAAAAACCATTGCAGAAGTAAAGCACACAGCATAATGTTGCCCGATTACCATTCAGAGAGTCCCAGCGATCACAGCATGGCCAATTCAAATTTCAGTGATGCCTCTTTAAGTCTTAATGAACCGTAGTGCCCTAATGAGAGGTTTCACTGAATCCTAGTCAACCAAGCATGTACTTCACAGAGAAAAAAGAAAATCAGCAACCCACTGCATCCTAAATGGTTATATTTGCATCAACAATGTTTATAGGTCATTTTTTTCCTCTGGATAAAGAAACAGAGTAGCTATAGTCCTGTGGGACTCATATATAAGAACGTTCACTTAATTTAACATAAAACTCACTTTGCATCATGGACTATTCTGTGTTAATTCATCAATGCTAATAATTAATCCATTAATTGAACTTCTTTTAGGGAAATAGTGTCTGCATAGTTTTATATAGTAAAAGAACATTTTGCAATTTTTATCAAAGAATCAAAGGTATTTTGTCTACAGAAAATTAATGCTGAGACTAACTTTAAAAAATTGATTAATTGGAAACAAAGATATTCAGTTAGTTACTAGTGATTTTGGTGAGCGTGGACAGAGGGATGAATGGAATATGTCCAAAGAGAGAAGGTCAGACTTAGAGGCATTCTGTTTCCAGCCTAGTTATGGAGCTCCAGGCCCTCTCCTTTTAGCCAAAGACTCTTAAAGATGACTATTAGACAACTGGGTCTGAAACTCACTTGGCTCCAAGAGTAGCATTGAGTAACCTGAATATATTGCCCATAAGATGAAATCCCATCTTAGTGATGTGCACCTCTTTTGAGTATGGGCATCACTTTTTCCTTTAAAAAATGGTTCTGGACCATCGTATGTTAATCATTGTACTTTTGGGCACAAAGAAGAGAAAGGAGTGGAAAGAGACTCTGTAGAGTATTTTTTATTGTCTAGCCATAAAATGGAATAAAACGACCTGACTTACAATATGCCAAAGCATACCTAGCATTCCCCAGTAGGAATGTAATGTTTAATGGTTGCTAGCATGATGTAACTCAGGGTATATTATATCCCATCTACAACCACACCTTTCAAGTGTCAAATATCATTTCTTTAGGGAGGCTTTTCCTGACTCCCCACACTAGATCAGGTTCAAACTCCCTATAACTTTTCCTTCATAACACAAGTTCCAACCAGAAGGTATTTGCACTATTATTAAGTCAGATTTGTCTCCACTTATTGCATGGTAAGTTCCAGGTGAGCAACAGAGCCATCTGTTTCACATCACTGTTGGACTGAGCACAGTGCCTAATGCATAAGAAGCATGCAAATGGCTGTAAATGAATAAATGAATGACCATGCGCCCAAGTTAGTCCTAAAAGTAAAGTGAGAATCAGGCAACGTCCTACACAAGTGTGTTCTAGAGGGTATTTTAGGTAGTATGTTTGAAATATAAACATTCATAACCTTTCACCTTCTTAAAAAGAAGCTGTATGTTCAGAAATGGCAGAAAAAACTTCATAAACATAATAGCTCAGAATCAACTTAAATTTCAACAGCAGGTAATTAAAATAAATCACGGCACATTAAAATGTGCCAAAATAGCAAAAAATTAGTTGCATGGACTAGCTGCAAACAGCATGCATAAAACACACAGAGGAAAACTTTATACATCTATATACATACAAAAATCTATATGAACAATCCTGAAAGACTATCAATTACTAACAGGATTTACCCTTAAGTTGTGAGACTATATGCCATCTTTATTTTCTTCATTATGCTTTCCTAGTTTTTCCTAAACTTTAGACATGAGCATGTATTACTTTCATTTAAAAAATTAAAATTATTGAAAGAAAAGGTACCAGGAAGATGGATTATGCCAATAACATGGGTAGAGTGTAATGCTTCTTTGATACAATTCTTTTCTACTTTTATGAGATTATGAAGTCTTCTATATTAGATATCATGTAAAAAAATTTAAAAGTTACACATTTTGAACTACTATCGATAAATATTAAATGGGGGGAGGGTAGAGCTCAGTGGTAGAGTGTGTGCTTAGCACGCATGAGGTCATCAGTTCAACCCTCAGAACCTCCATTAGGAATAAATAAATATCTAATTACCTAACCCCACAAAAAAAGATTACTAAGTTATTAAATAAATAAATATTAAGTGTTTATTCAGTTGCAAACAATAATTAAGGCTGTGAAATTAAGCTTTTTGAATAAAAGCTAATAGAGGGACCACAGCAAAGTGTATGTTCTGATAACTCTCTTTTGGCACGGAGAATATGTGTATAATAAAAGTAAAATGAAGTCAAGGATTATTACATCATCTGTAAAATAAAATCTCTGAAGTCTCTCGGGGTGCAAAACGTAGGTCAAAAGAAAATTTTAAACTTCTTTTCTACAGTTGTGGCCAATGGCAGGGGCTGGGGTTTGTGACACTGGATAAGTAGCTGAAGTGGTGCGTTAAGTCTCAGAAGAGGGGTGATCTCTACCCAGAGGTTACGGCGAAATAAGCCCAGATACCGTGTAGAGAAAACATCCACGCCGTCCCTGGGATGTAAGCTGATTTCATTACTGCTGTTGTTGTTGGGGGAGAAGGTTGGATAGAAAAATAATTTGCACAAATCATCAGCATAGCGCTCACAACCTCCTGCTTGATGAGTCTGTATGAAAGGAGACTAACTACTGTGTAATTGACAAGCAAAACCCAAGGATTTCAACAGAGAGCTCAGTAAATCACTTGAGGCCAACTTAATTTTTTAATGTACTTGGAGTAGTCCCCGAGCACCCCAGGGCTGCTCGAAGTAGTTGTGTAGCAGCAAATGTCACAGCCGTCCAAGGACGTGGGGATGCTGAGGTAGCATTCTTCATAAAATAAAACCAGGCTGCTGCTCCCCCGACATCATAACAAGGCCCTGATGGATGTGCACTCTTTGTGCTGAATTGATTTTTGTTAAGTCCGAGCTCTCATACTATTTTATCTAATGTGTCTAAATAAGAGTGTTGACTCCTTAATTTACTCATTTTAACACCAGCAGCTTCCAGGACTCCATTAACATGATTCCGCATTTAGGTTGTCTGATGAATTTGCTAACCTCAAATGTATGAAATCTGAATTCTTGAAATTGATCACACTGCCAGGAAAACCATTGCTTTTAAGACCAAAAGGAACTCGCATATCAGCATTTTAATGAGTCACATCCATAAACACATAAACCAGAGGGTACGGTGAGTTAATTAGGACATGGTTTATTAAGAGGGGTGATTGTATGGAAATGTTACAAAGGAATCTGAAGGTCCTAAACAAGTAGTTTAATGTTTTGCCACTGAAATAAGCCATAGGAGAGACATTCATTGGAAAGAAATCCAACAAACAGAATGCAATTCAACAGATAGACGAATTCTGCCCAAAGCAAAACAGACTATTAGGGTCTAGAGTAATTGGAAATAAACAGTAAATTTTGTAAGAAAATAAAATAAAAAGAAAGTGAGAAAAAGAATCACTTCATGTAATACAAACTGTTTTCAAACAAACTGAAATCACATACCAAAACAGAGGATTATTTTAACCAAGGCAAATTTTAAAAGAATTTCTGTTGGGGACATTTGTATGATATACAGTAATGATGCTAAACCCTTGGGGGTACAGTAACTCCTGCATCTCTTTGGGAGTATAAGAAATCTATTTCCTTGGAAGTCAGTGAGGGGTATTGTGGGTTCAGATTTGTGTTTCACTTATTTTTTAAACTATCGAGTGTTTATTTCTGAGTGTTTGGTGGCTGTATTTTGTCACTCAGAGAACTGAGCTATCGTAGGGTGATATATTCAATGAAGCTCTCTTTCCATCAAGTTCAGTGTTTCACTGGTTTTAAAAGCAGTCATTACTTTTATTGTCTTCAGCAAAACCAAACACATATTTTACTTTAGTTGCACATCTGCATTGATAATGATAGGTCACCAGCTCTTCAGTACAAACCCCAAACTGTGACATTATAAAAGCCTGCCTCCTTACTGAAGCTTAGCCTTTGCTTGTAAAAACAAGGTGAAGGTCCAATTAGCGACTCAGAGGAAAATGGGAGGGCAGTCTTTTGTGCATCGTCATCTCCATTCGAAAACCTATAATCCATAATGAGCCCTGTTTAACACGACGGATGCTTTCCTTCCAGACAAGTCCAAATACTGGGTCACTAATGAACAAGAATTTAAAACGCCGAGGCCATGAATGAAGCAGGCTATTGTGAAAATTGGCTCATGTTAAGAGATTTAAAAGACGAAGCTAGTTCTGTTTGGCCTGACAGGTCTAGCTAATTAATCAAATGCTTTGGTAAGTAACTTCTTGCATTTTAAAAGGCAACTCTGATCTGCCAAACTATGATGGAAAAGAACATGCCCAATGCTACTTAAAATATAAAAAATGGAATTTCATGGCCATGTGCTTGACCCATGCTTATTTTGACAAGGGGGTTCGAGAGAGAGCTGTGATATCTGGGACACACCAATTAAAAAGTATTAGGCTTATTTCTTACGCCTCTGTTGCAATTCTTTACTCCAGAAAAAGGTACCAGCATGAAGGGCTTTCTAGAAAAGATTTTAGAGGCTATTATCACTGGTCAGGTTTGTGGAGAAGAAAGAGCTTGCAACTGGGCACAGCCCAAAGGAACCGGTCTCTTGTCCAGCCCCACCGTCAGTGCCTTCCTTTACGGCTCAGTGTTAGGCATCTCTGTGGCATAAGGAGCTCTTGGTTAATTAGAATGTCTAGGAGTTTCTTTCTCTTGTCCTCGATTCAAAAAAAAAACAAAACCCAAAAAACACCAACATGCAACATATTAGGTGCCAAGCCTTTTGTTGTGCTTAGAGGAAAAACACACAGGACAGACATGCTGGTAGCAGTTACAAAGGAACAACTGGTTAAGAAGGTGGTGGAAAAAGGAAAGACTTTGGAGGCATTCACAGCTGGGCTGAAATACTGGCCCCACTCCTTAGAGCTATATGACCTTGCACAGTTCAATGAAAACATTCTGAATCTCATTTTTCCTGTCTGAAAAATGGGACAAAGTATACCTTCTCTGCAGGGCGGTTGTGCCATTAAGGACAGTAACTGGCTCACGGTAGTGACTCAATAAATAATGGCTTCTTTTTTTTCCTTCTTAGTGCTTCCTGTGGCAGGCAGTTACTCTGGTGACCCCTCTGAGGAACACGCCTCCTGCTACTTACACACCCATTTACAGTCCCTCCCCTTGGACTCTCACCTTTGCCATGTGACTAGCTTTGGCCACTGGGACATCAGTAGAAGCTTTATAAGTGCTTGCACATTGGGACATCCCCTCTTAGAATGCTCACTCTTAAAATGATCCCTCTTTGAAATCAGCTGCCATTGTGTGAGAAGCACAAGCTAGCCATGTGGAGAGGCCCCACGAGGAGAAGTGAGCCTGCTGTCTGCTGGCCAGCCCTGACCTGCCAGCTGTGTGCATGAAACCATCATGGAGGAGGCTCTTCCAGTCCCTCCAACTAAACCACCCCATCTGATACCAAGTGAAGTAGAGATAAGGCATCCCCACTGAACCATGTCCAAACTGCAAAACTGTGAGTGAGTAGGTAACTGTCCTTGTCTTAAGCCACTAAGTTTTGGGGTGATCTGTTAGTAATACCCAGAATACTTATCACCTTTTGATCATCTTCTACTAGTTACCAAATCCCAAGAATTCTGCATAGTGTTTAAAGAATACAGTCTTCAATACTCATTACTAGCCTAATATTTTCTGAGGCTTTCAGAATTTTCCAACTGTTCATGAACTCTGGATTGTCCTTGAACATTGGCTGAATAACTCTGGACCAAATACACAACCCTCTTTTTTTTCTCACAGACGCTCTGAATAAACAGAGTTGCCAGATAAGTGGTTGGTATATAAGCAAATTTTAAAATTTTTCACGTAATTGTTAGAAATTTTTATGTAAGTATTTGGGCCTGGTATTTTCCCATCTTTGGTCCATTTTTTTTTTTTTTAAGATAAACCTTCATGTTACATGTCAGTCTGGCAAGTTGCTTACTAACTTTATTTATATCACTTCTTTTACACTCCATCAAAAACAATATGAATACTGGTACTTTGAATTTGAGACTTTTATTTTGAGCATGTCTTCCAATAGTATGATCTGAAAATAGTGATATGGCTAATTGCTATGACATACCACAACATTGGTTCTCCCCTTCTTCCTTAGTAAAACACAAAAACAAAACCAAATATATTTGAGATGATACGACATCCAACTATAATTCTAGGATTCCAAGCCTCCCTTTCAGCAAGGTATAACCATGCTAGTGTTTTGACCAATGACGTTTAAGAAGAAGAGATGTGTGGGATTTACAGAAAGATTCGTTATCAAAAAGAGAACAGCTCTTCTGGTCCCCCTTCCCCTTTTCTAGCTCCCTTCCTACTGGGGAGGCTGGAAGTCCAGCAGAACTCTTAGAACATGAGATGACCTTGAGGATGAAAGTCAAATGCTAAGGATACAGAAACCCAGGTCCCTGATGACAGCTGAGCCACCATATCAGCTCTGGACTTTTAAAGTCTGTATTTATTTTACATAAGAATAAAAAAATTAACTTCCACCTTGTCTAAGCCACTATTATTTTAGTATTTCTAATATTTGCAGATGAACTTAATCTTAACAAATACCAAGTAACCGAAGTATTTCAATATGTGGGTGAAAAAAAAAAAAAGAAAAGGGTTTAGACTTCAGTTCAAAAAATCTAAAAAGAAAACCAAAAATTATGAAAAAGTTCAACAAGACATAAATAGGGAAATGTTTACCACTGAAGAAATCAATATACACAATCTAGAATACAGCAAGAATTCATGCCTTTTGGCTGAAATTTGTTTTACATAGCCAAAGATAAATTACAACAGTAACAGACACAGAACATGGAAAGGCACAAGGAAAACCATTTGTCATGCTGAATTTCTTCAATGGTTTGGCTCTACCATTAAGTACACTTTGAGAAGATTCGACTGAGAAGACAAATTCCAGATTACAACTTAAGTGAAGTAATTTGCTTAACTGCAACAAAATGACAGCACGCTTTTTGAAATTGTTGAAGTACACAGATTCTGTCGAGTAAAATCAAACTTAGAGTTAATTCATAACTCCATCAAAGACCTGGCTGGAAATAAGCAGAATGGGTGTGCATGTACCATGGTGTATGGTAATAATCTTCACAAGCTCTTTCAAAGCACATTTTTATTTTTCAGACGGAAAAGTGTAGTGAGGATCTTAACTTCTTCCAGTGGTTGACAAAAGCTTGTTTTATACTGATCTCAAACTTAATGACGGACTGAAAGAGTTTCATGGTGAAAGATTGTATTTTCAACAAAATATTCAGGTGCCTCAATTAAATGGAAATTTTATCTAGGAAATAGTCAAAATCCAACTGTTTTCCTATAATCATTGAAAAATACCAACTGAGAAAAGGTTTTGACTTCTCCAGATCCTACAATGTTCTAGCTCCTGAGAGTCTCAATAAGCCCAGCTAGGGTGTTGCCCAAACTGCAGCTGAAGAATGAGGAAGGGAATGCTGTAAATGACAGAGGTGACCACAAGGTAGGATGTTATATAAATTAAACCTCCCACGTTAGAAAGGCTTAAACACCCTAACCTTTATTTTAAATGAATATAAGATATAGATATTACTCATAAATGAAATCACTTTACATTTTGATGAGTGAATTTCTCCACTTCTTCCATTATATGTTTTCTTTAGAGATATCTTCTTAAAACTTAAGGCAACCTTCTGAGCAGCCAATCTTTTGGAAACTGTTATCCATTTAAATTGGAAAGATCTTAAGAGTTTTAATTGCTAGACTGTTTCTCACTGTTTTTCACCAAAGCCTGAAATCTATTTACAACTCCTAAAATAAATCACTCAAGGATAAGCAATAGCCAATGTCTATCAAGTTTTAAAGGAATAAGAACTCTTGTTTTATACAAGAAGACAGAAAATGGGATTCTAAAAGCACTATGGTATTCAAGCCTCCAGCCTCTGTTTTGATGCGCCATCTTGTTCAAAGATAGGAAATGCCAAATACATGCTTTTTGTACCAATGAATAAACAATTGAATCATAAACTGAATATTAAACACGTATTTTGGTGCAAGTCCAAGACTAAGGCACCTATGGGATGAGACAGTCTTTACTAGACCAAAGTCCTTGTCAGTAATAGGGTCCACTGGTAGGTCTTTGCTCACAAGTGTGCCAGCCAGCTGGGAGGTGCCAGGAATGGCACTCAGACAAACCGATTCACCTGCACGGTGGCTGACAGTGGTCTCGAGTGCTCCCTTTCAACTTGTGTCTGGTCAACTGGAGCATAAAATGGAAACATCTAATCAAATGGACGACTCAGCAGCTTACCTATTCTGCTGGGCCAGAACCATGCCTTGAGATGGGAGCCAGATGTAAAAAAAAAAAAAAAAAAAAAAGAGTGAGAGGAGGAACGGGGAGGGTTACCTCACGGAAACATGCCATCTGTCACACACAATGGGAACGTGGGCTCTCAACCATGACTGCACATTAGAATTGCCTGGGAGCTTTAAAAAAATCCAGATGCCCAGGCTGCACCCACGACCAATTAATTCAGGATTTGGGGGCGATGGGACTCAACATTAGGACTGTTCTGAAAGCTCCCCAGGTGATCCCAATCACTCTGACCAAACTCTCCCTTAGCTGCTGGCATTTAGGAAAGCCATCAAGAGAACAAGGAAAAGGAAACACATAATTTCCCTTCATGAAATTGTATGATTGTGGGTACACACTCTAATTCCTGACTGCCAGATTATGATATTAACTCAATTATACTCATTTTATTACATGGAAAAAATGGAACCATCATTTTATTTTAATTTGTTCAACTGCTAAAGGAATAACGTATTTCAGTGTCAATATGCCAAACCTAATACATTTCATATGAAAAGCATCTATTTATGAGTTTTAGCACGATTGGAAAACTGCCAATGCACGTTTTCCAACAGATCTAGGGGGCTTAGCAGGTAGTAAGCTGAGCTGGCATGTAGGGCCTTGTGTTAATGAAAACACAGAACTCTGGTTTCCTAACTATGCATAATTGGGAAATTAGAGTTTACGGTTCCGGAGCTTTTCCACGCACCTCACATCGTCTGGGCATAATGAAAAACTGACACTGAAGTACCCAGGCATCATGTGAATGCTGCACAAATGCTACACAGAGGCACAGCGGCTCAACTGAGTGGAGAACAAAAACACAGCCACACACAATGAACGAGTAAGTAAAAGCCCTATGAATCAATTCACTCAGGCATAAAACCCTAAATCCTTTATTTAAAAAAAAAAACGGCAACAGGAATCCTTTTCCATAGAATACCCAAGGGTAACCGATGTAACAAAGTGGTTAATGGCAATACAAGATTAAAATAAACCACAATGTCTGGATTCATATTACGTAGATGAGAAGTTAACATTTTCTAGAAAAGCTCACTTAATTACACTGGTGATGAATTAGCTTTTCTTTGGCTTAGCAGATATGACTTGGGTCCAACATTTTTGACCTTGTGAGTAAGCCGAGCCTCATGTTCATCTGAAGATATCACAGAACCTGTATCTTTACAGGAAAAGGCTCCTTTTTAATTATAAAAGTAAAGCAAAGATAAACAAGAAAATAGAAGGAAGATGAATTAATCCTAATCCCAACACCTTGAGACCCCAAAATAGTTGTATCTGCATCAGCATCTCTTTTTAGGAATCGAGGGTGGGGCTCCTCCAGATCTTTGGCCAGCAGGTAGAAATCAGCTTTCACATGGGCAACCTTCCCAAAGGTTTGCAGAAGCTGTTTTACTAACACACCCATGTCCAAATCAGAAGCCCAGGCAATGTTCTCCTTCTTCCCTCCCTTCACCACAAACTCCAAGTCCTCCCTTCCTAGATCCTCAATATTCCTCTGAGAAGTCCACTTGTCTCCACCCTCACTAGCAGCTCTCTGCAGCGATCATCAGACCACCTGGTGCAGTTCCTTGCCCCTGGATTCATCCCTCTTCAGTTTTCCTAATACAGGCATAGGGATCTTTCTGAACAGCAAATCATGATGTAATCTCCTTCATGAACTTCCCAAGGCCTTTAGGAAGGGAGGTTCATGGGGCCTCCATCTCCCCTGCTTCTTCTGCCTCCACTCTCCATCTTGAACCCAACGTTCAGCCATATTGTCCTTTCAGAGCTAAAAAGTGGCCTCTGAGCCTTTGAACATGCTGTTCCCTGTGCCTGGAACACTTTTCCCCACCCTTTCCCCTTTGGCCTAGTTACCTTTAATTTTTAGCTTAAAAGTCACTTTATCAAGAAAGCTTTTTCTGATCCCTAAAACTGATTAAGTCCCCTGGCTCTGGGCTCCCTTTGTACCTCTGCTCCCTCATGTTAACACTCAGCCCCTGGTGTGCACGGATTTGTTACTAGCTTTGCTGTCCTCCCTATGGGCTAAAAGACGCCGCATGAGGACAGGGGTTGTCTGTTTGTTCATGGAAGTGTGCACATTGCCTAGCTAAGTGTCTGGTCTAGAGTAGATTTCCTCGGTAATATTTTTTGAACAAATAGATGAAACTTGGATATCTTTATGTCATATGTTTTGCAACCATACCCCAGAATACGAGCCACCAAAATCTGGATGCACTAGATTTGTGATTTTAGACAAGTTCATTAAGTTCTCTGAACTTCTGTTTCATTAATATAAAATGAAGATGGTAATCTGCCTTGTAGAAGAGCTGTCAAGCTGGAGATAAGGCATGTCTGGTGACACTGAACAGACATGCTATAAACGGGAGGTGGGGCTCTCACTGCCATCTCTGCAGCACCTCCACTGCCTCCCTGAGAAATCTAAAGCAGAGTAAAGAAAAAACTGTCTAACTACCAACACTGTTTTAGATAATCACATACATCCATTCATGTCGCTATAGCTATGCATCCCCATTGGGATTAATAAACACATGCCCTTCAATATTATATTATTTGTGGATTCATCCAGAAACTGTGGACTGACCATCTTATAGGTGCATGGCCCATAATAGTAGCATTCCTTTAGATAATTATTATTATTCCTTTAGGTAATAATATTTTTGCATGCAGAGTCTCTGTCTTCTCCTGTAAGTGGACTCTGAATATTCTCATGACAAAATCTTGAACAATCATCTGAATCTTCCAGCCAGAGAACACAGCTACTAAAATACTCTGATTGGAACAATAACTCCTCCTTTTCCATCCACATGCATCTTCAGTGGGGATACACAGAGAAACGTGGGCTAAGACAGGGACACTCATATTAAAAAACAAAACAAAACAAAACCAAAGCTACTCTGGAAGGTACTAAGAATCTGTTCTCTCCCATAAATGGAACACAAAATTCAAACTTCCATGCACTCCTAGAACTTCCACGGCTCACTCCCCCTAAGCCCATTCCCGTGACTGTAGTGCCTCAATGATGTGCATTTGCCATCTTCCCTGGCGTCTGCTTCTATGGCTAGAAATGTGGCCCCAGCAGAAGAGACCAACAAATGTGTGTAATGAATTAATGAATTAATGAATACACAATGGAGAAATAACCCCTCTATCTTTCTGTAGATGGTGATGAAATAACACCAGGAGGACATAAGCACACAGAAGGTATGGGAGATATTTAGGTGGCCCCCCAAGGGCTCCCAGCTGTTCCTGTTTTAGCTCCAATTGTGCCCCAATTGAATCCCAATTGCCAGTATCAGTTTCTCTGCCTCAGGGCTTTCTCTGAAGCTTCAAAGACTACTGTGCCTATCTGCGTGGCCAGACGGACCAGTCGGAAAAATCACATCTCCTTCAAACCCAGCGGCATTCAGCCAATGCCTGATGAGAGCTGGTGTATAAATATCCCACTTCCCTCACCCTTTGGGTAGACTAACTCTGAGATAGTTTTAAATCATTTCAAATAATTCTCCTGAATGCTTCTCTGTCTCACTTCCTATTCCGTATCCATAATTTATGAACCTCCTCCCAAATAAATGATTTACACATTGACATGGGGTCCGGTTTGGGGGGAAACCCAAATTAAGACAAAAAACATACATGAAGAAGACAGAGGTTGATGTGCACTCAGCTAAGGCAGTCGAGAAAGTCAATATATTTTGCCAGGCTGCCAGAATTTAGTTTTAAATAAAATTTTCATTAACTTCCATGTATTGCAATTTACTAAACCGTACACTCTGATATGAATAAGACAAGGCAGTATACACATCCTTGACATGCAGTTTTCAACACTTGAGTGTATGAGACTCAGGAGAAATATGCATTGCAGAAATAAATAAACTAGTAAATTGGTCATGGGCAATATGTTCTTAATGAGAGAACTGGCTCCCTGCCACAAAATGTTTCCTTAAGCATGATTTCAAATGTGATATCCCTCGAAAAAAGAATGTAGTTTCAAAATAAAATGATCTGATGGTTCTGTGTTCTTAGCAACAAGTATATCAGTTAAGCATCCTACCATTAATTAGCTCTCTCATGTTAAGCCCTCAAAACAAGAGAATGAAAGGAAAAACTAAATCGTCAGTCTACAATGTAAAGATATATGAAAAACTAAGTTGTCTTTGAGTAACATTTTGGAAACCATATTGCTCAGTGGTAACCACACCATTACATATGTTCTTGTAAAATGTTAGTGTATATGTGATTTAAATGTTTAAGAAAAGTTTTATTTAGGGGAGTAGTTTTCTTTTTATTCCGTGCAACTAGTGCTTTGTCTTCCACTTTCCATGCTGAAGTTACTTGTTCCATTTTACACAACTCAAATGAAATTGTGTTTCATGAGAAGACATAACAGAATGACCGTTTTAAGGCCAGCACCTCATATAATTTAATTCTATTACCCAATTTGTCCAGCTATTTTGCCTGAATATAGTCAATAATGGAAAACACTCTCCTTGCTGAAGCACATCATAATTTTCCATTCCTCACATTAGTGTTAGATTAAAAAATAAACATTTAGATGCATCTTTAAAAATACAGTGTGTGTGTATATATATATATATATATATGTATATATTATGTACACATGTAAACAGAAAAACATGGAAGTGGCTCTGTTATAGAAGACGTGAATCTTTTAAAAGTTGAAGACATGGGATATATTAATACAGATGAAAAAACAGAGTTACAAAGAAATCTGTGGAAACTAGGGAGTGCACAGCCTTCTAAGAACTTGAAGGCCTTTGGTGATTTCACTCCCTCTACGCTCAGCACCTTTATAGGTCCAGGCCCTTGCCTTGTATCAGGTATCCTACTCTGGTTCATCCCTAAAATATCATGAGCTATTGAACTGTTTCTTAAGCAGCATTTTTGCTATTATACTATCAACAGAAAAAAAAATGCAGATGTTTGGAAAACAGAGAAAATGAAGCGAGACTGGGACTCTGGGTTTTTCTGTGTTCCATCCCTGGGAACTTAATCCAGCAAACATTCCCTCTTTCTTCTACACCTTAAATCGCTCACCTGTATGTTTTTCCCCTTTTTGAAAAACTCTCCTTCTGTCCCTTTCCCTCCACAAGCCTACCATCGTAACTTTCTGTACATTCGTTGACAAATTTCTGGAAGGAATAGTAAATCTAGCCTCAGTTTATTGCTCCTTCCATTTTCTGCACAACCCCTCTTCATGTAGGTTCTAAACTGGTATAAGTTAACATGTTTTATTTGCGAGGGGTAGAAGATCAAGTTGCATCTTACAGAGAAAACCAACAAACAAGCCACACAGAAAGCACACTGGCTCCACAAACGAGAAATGGAGCAGTTGGTCTGGGTTTAGACACTGTCAAGTAGAGGCCCTCAAACAGTGTCACCAGGAAGCCTGTCATTGCCTATTTCTTGGCTCTGTTTTCTTTATTCAGTTGATCATGTGGTGATCACAGGGGCAAGAGTGAGTGGAGGGTTGGTTCCCCAAAGAAAATCTGTGACACAGTTACCCTAAAACGGTAGGGGCAAACACTCATTAATATTGCTTGTTTCATTAGTCACCAACCCTTGGGCAACTCTCGCGGCCACCTCTCTGCCTCTTTTCCTTTCTCCTCATGCTCACCACTGACATCCAGGGCACTGCTCAGTTCTGGAATCCCCTGTATTTCTTTGGCTGATCATTTCAAGTTTGTCTTTGGAGGTCTTCCCTTGACCAAGCTCTTAAATACAGACATTTCTCTGTTCAGTCCTTGACTTTTTTTTTCCTTCCTTGAACTCTTGCTGAGCAATCTCATTTCCTCACAGGCTTCTGCTCTCATCTTTATGTGCTGTCATCTTAAGTGTCCACGTCAAGCTGCAAGTCCCTGCTGGTATGGATTGAACTGCGTCCATCCCAAGAGTTGTGTGCTGAAGCCCTACCTCTTAACTGGACGTATTAGGAGGTGAGGTCTTTGGGAGGTTGATGAGGTTGATGAGGTTCTGAGGGTGGGGCCCTCATGATGGGATTATTGCCTTTAAGAAGAGACAACAGAGGGCCAGCTTCCTCTCTCTCCACGTGTGAGAACACAGAGGAGGCAGATGTCTCCAAGTCAGGAAGAAAGCCTGGGGAACCAAAATGGCTGGCACCTTGATCTTGGATTTATCGGCCACAAAGCATAGCAGTCCAAGTAGACAAAGACACTTCCCAGCTCTAAATCTTCACTTTCACCTGCCTATTTAATGTCTTCCACACAATTGTCATACTATTACCACAAATTTAAGAGGATGAAAGTAGTTGCTATCTTCTCTCAACCAACTATGGCCCTCAGACCAAATCTGGCCCAAGTAAATTTTGGGAAATAAAGTTTACTAGAACCCAACCATGTCCATTCTTTTATGTACAGTTTATGGCTGCTTTAATGCTTCAAAGGCATAGTTGAATAGCTGTAACAAAAACTAAATGGCTTGTAAAGCCAAAAATATTTACTATCTGGCCCTTTATTAAAAACGTTTTTCTGACCTTTGCCTAGAACAATCATTGGTTTTCTTAGCTATACATCAGAATCCCATAGAGAGCTTTTAATAATCCCATGGACTACCCAGACATTAGGATTTTTAAAGACTCCTTGGGTAATCCCAGTGCACAGCCAAGATGGAGATTCAATGCTATAGAGACGATTTCTGCTCCTGAATTCCAAGTCTTAGGTGTTAGTGTCACCATTCTCCCAGGGCAAAGCTATCACCAGTGCCTTTGTGCCTGCCTGTTCTGACAGCTTAACCCATACACTGTGATGATCTGCGGTGTTTAGATCAGAAACATTTACTGAGTTATTAATTCCTTTCTACTCAGGCTCTCATCATCTTTCACTCAGCCATTTCCATAACCCCTTCATGGGTCTCTTTTTGCTCTGGTTACTCCTAGTGCTGCTTTCCAGAGTCTGACACTAGAACACAGGCTTAATCATGTCACTCTCAGAGCAAAACAGACCTTGACTTTGAACATTTTACTACATTGTTATAAACTGTAATAGTTTTATTTAGATACTTCTTTTGTAGATAATGATCTGCAATTAATGATGGTTTTGTCTTTCTGGGCGGGTACACACATGTGTGTGTATAAAGTATATGTTACTACATTGGCTAACATATCTGGCATGATGTTGGACAGTAAAATAGAAGGCATTCTGGTCTCGTCTCTGTCTCCTGGCAATACTTCTTATTATTTCCTTTTTTCTCTATTGTGTCTTTTCAATGGAATTTTGGGTGAGTTGGCCACTAATTACCATTTTGGTCCATTCCCATTTTCTTTCAAGATGATATTTTAGGAATTAATCAGATCTAAGATTTATCTAAAAATTCATAATAAAATCTCAAAACCATCCACCACCTTTGAAAGTTATTGCTGAGAGAGAAAAATAAGCAAACAAAATGAAATCTCAAGTGTTCCACTTGAAATGGAGATCTCTCATTGTCAATCAGTAAAATACTAAGATGAAAAACTATAAAAAAATATCATTTGAAACTTGCAGACTACAGGTTTGATTCATGGTGAGAATGACATAATTATCTGTTCCCTGAAACTCTTTCTTGAAAAACATAAAATAGGGCACAAACCACTTGTTGCACTGAAATCAGTAGATCTCCTAATGAAAAGTTTTGGAATGGTGGGCAAGTAAACAATGTTTTGCTTCCCACTGAAGCTAAGCTGACCTAGTGTATATATAATCTCAAATTAAACCTGTATACTTAACATGATTTTTTCATAAATCTGGGTAAAAATTGGGCCTCTGCTGCTCACGATATATACATACACCCTGGGAAGTCACAACTTCTGAGCCTGGGTGTTCCCATCCACAAAATAGGATCAATCAGTCTTATCGACCCAATTCAACTCCCTGTGACATTAAGAGAATCAAATAAGATGGTGAATGTGGAAACCTTCTACATATTGAAACATTCACTACAGATGTTATGATATTACTGTTTTAATTATGGCAAAAGGAAATCAAAGAAAGCTTGGAATGGGAGAAAGGACAGTGTGGCTTTCAGGAAATTTGGATTTGGACTTGGTTAGGTCTTATTGTTTGGGCAAATAATTTTACCTCAATCTACTTGCTCTGACCTACCTTCCTGACAGCATTAAGCTCAGACTTCTAATAGATATGAAAGTGTTTAAGAAAGTTGAAAGTACTAAAAATCTGCAGTATCTTTACTATATTTTCCTAATAAGGATATTTAATCTAAAAATAAAATGAATTCTGGTTATAGCCATTGGCAAAGACATTAGTGTCAACAGCATTAAAACAAGATTATATTCAAGTAAAGAACTCTGGTTTAGAAGGGAGAAATGTAAGAATAGAAATCGAGGAAGGACAGGTTATGGGGATAGTGTCTGATTTAATCTAGGGCTACTTTCATGAACTAGAGTCAGGACCAGGAAACTTTGCAATTAGAAGCAGCAAAGAATTGATGGAAAGGAACAATTGAAAGTGCTATGAAAAACCTAGTTATTTGGGTGCAGAATCAGCAGCTAACTGACCTATTATAAATGCAACCATCAGACATGAAGGATCAAGTAGAATGTGAAAATGCCAACTTTCAAGGAAAAATGACCAATTCTGCATTAGGCACTTTAAACAACGGTTTGAGAGAGTTAATCCTAAGGGTTAAATGAAATTATGTACGAAAACAGTTGACAGTGTTGTATTGACACATAGTAAACACTCTGTTACAATGTTGGTGTTGTAAATGTTATCATTAACTTGTGATTGAACGCCACACTATGCTAAAGAGGGAACCTTATTCAATGAAAATTCAGACTGCGATTTAGCTATAAAATTCAGTAACTGAACGCCAAGACTGACATACCAAGTTTATATTTGACTTACTAGAGAGAATTTAGACGTTGGAGAGATAAATACATGTACACACACACACATACACACAAGATTTCAGGGAACAGATGTTGTGATATATTCTGTTATGATAAATGTTTAATCTATGAAAGCTTCGATGTCATTTAGAAACTTAGATATGAAAAACCTATTTATGAAAGCATACATGCAAATTCTTAAATCAAAAAATCCCTACTTGTGATTTTAAGGATTTTTTTTTCCTTTCCCAAAGATTCACTGCTAGGTTTCTTTAAAATATATACCCCAGTTATGTAATTTGAAATAAGATATCATATGCAGAAACTTAACCTAGACACAACTTTCCCCAGCAAATGACACCTCTATGGGAAACAAAAAAAACAAAAATGCGATATTTTACATTTTTAAAAAATATGTTACCCAATTTTTAGGGGGTATAAGAGCCTTAAGGCCTCTTGGCCACAGTGCTCTGCAATATGGATTCCATCCTGACTACTCCATTGAAACTTCTCTTTTATTTGCTAATTCCTAGATCATCTTCTCAGAGCACAGTATCTGGAATCACACCCGTTTTTATGGCACTGTTCATTCATTCATCCATACAGTCAGTAAATGTTCAGTATATGTACTTTCTTTTATGAGTCCTCTCAGAGTCCTGTAGCTGGCAACTACTTCTGTGGTCTCAGCCTCCTCTTCCCACCTTTGTTGTCACACTCATTGTCATGTTCTACAATTATCTCTTCGATTATCTGTCTCCTTTAACTTGCACTTCAAGGGCAAGGATGACAAAGATTTAGTCATCTTTGTTGCTGTAGCAAATAGCCATGTACCTGAAACATGGTACATAGCCACAGATGTTTGCTGAATGAATGATTATCACAGAAATAAGTTTTCCTTTAGAAGACACTATAGCTCAAACCTTTCCATTCTTTTAGGGCACCCATTTCTCTCTACTGATGGTTTTTATTTACATTACCAAACTTTAATTTTTTTAGTATCTGCCAAAAAAATGATTTACTTATGCATGCAGACGCCAGCCAGTAGAATGTTTTATTACAAAGATATAACACCTACTAACTCTCCTTCATAACTTATTTCTACAAAGTTATAATATCAATTTTATTTTGAAAAAAAATCGCAAGCCTTTAGTTCCTGAGCCATGAAAAGCTATAAAGCTGCAATCTCTTACTCCTCCTTACATTTAGCTCCTGGCTGCCACCAGGGCTGAGAGAGGGTAGTGATAAGATGGCAAAGCCCTCAGACAGAACTGCAGAGTATGCAGTATGGAGGGAGGTGTGAAATAGCACTGATGTGCAGGATACTTCATGTTGATGCTCTCTTTTGGGGTTCGTCTCCCAAACACTCACTCTGTTATTTAAGGTCAGTCTACCAAAAGAGGGGATGTAATATTGTTGCAGTTGTGGGTGTGGAAAGATAGAGGAGAAAGGTTACACTCAGACCCAAATATCATTCCAAATGACCCTCTGTCATCTTCGTGCTCATTTCTAACCAAAGGCACATTATATGACCTCGGGAAAGAAGGCTTCCTGTTTGGGTTGTAACTAATAATAACAGCCTTTTTCAACTGGGTGCTTATTATGTGCCAGGCACTATTTTTAATGCTTTATTTGTGTAAATGCATTGAATCCTCCCCATGACCCTGCCTTAGACACAAGGAAACTGAAGCTCAGAAATGCAGGTGATGTGCCCAAGGTCAGACAGAGCGGTAGATCCAGGATCCAAGCATCTGTGAAAAACCTAAGTAGGAGACAATCTGCAGTTCCGACCCTGTGAACTGGGCTGAGAGCAGCGGCCTGCTGCAGCACACCATTTCCTTGTGATCAGCCTTCGCATCTTAAATCCCAGGAAAGGAAAACAAGGGGATGCTCAGAAGTTCACTCTTGTTAGGAGTATGACACACGAGAGTGTGCAAACTGGCGGCCACAGTTCACCCACTATGGCTGGCACCATGCCACAGGGGTTAAGCTAGCTTATGGACTTTACATCAGACAGTCCTGGGTTTGAATCCTGACTCTGTTACTTTCTAGCCGTATCACTTTTGTGAAGTTGTTTTATATATTTCTTTATTTTTAGATTAATTCCTCCATCATTATTCTTCATTTTCAAAACTTAAAAAAATAGCTATGCTGGTTTGCCTCTCATATAAATCTTATCATCAGTTTGTCCACATCCACACAAAATCCTGTAGGTATCTGGCTGACACTGTTGTTCAGCTCTCCTATGTCCTTGCCGAATTTCTGTCTGGTGCTTCTGCCAATTACTGTGTGAGGAGTGACAGAGTCTCTCATTATAGTTGCAGATACATCTATTTTTCATTTCAGTTCTGCCTGTTCTGTTGTTTGGTGCATTTACATTTTGGGTTCTATCTTCTTAGTGAATTGACCCTTTTATCATTATAATATCTCTCTTTGATTGCTTTTCTTTGTTCTGAAGTCTATTTTGTTTTTATATCAATATAACTATTTTGGCTTTCTTTGATTATTTTTTTCATGGTATATTTTTAGAGGAAACTTTAAAATTTTAGAATAGTTTCAGATTTACCAAAAACTTGCAAAGATAATATAGGGCTTACATCTACCTCACACCCAGTTTCCCCTATGAACATTTTTTATCAGAACAGCACATCTATTATGACTAATAAACCACTATTGATATATTATTATTAACTAAAGTCCATACCTTATTCAGATTTCTTGAGTTTTTACCTCCTGTGTTTTTTTCTCTTCCAGTTTTCCATCTAAGATACCAAGTTACATTTAGTTGTCACATCTCCTTAGGCTCCTCTTGGCTATGACAGTTTCTCAGACTTTCCTTGTTTTCATGACACTGACAGTTTTGAGGAGTGTTGGTCACCTGTTTGGTAGAATGTCCCACACTTGGGCTTTGCGTGATGTTTTCCTCAAGAAGAGATGGAGGTTATGAGGTTCGGGGAGGAAGCCCACGGAGGTAAGTGCCCTTCTCCTCACAGATCAAAGGCACATACTGTCAACACGGCTCATCACTAGTGGTGTTGACCTTGCTTTCCTGGCTGATGAGGACGTCGGTCAGATTTCTCCACTGCAGTCTTTTAACATCTTTCCATACATCCTCTTTGACAGTAAGACACGATGTACAGCCCACAGTTAAAAAGGAGGGAGTTAAATGCTGCGTCTCCTGTGGGCAGAGTACCTACAGAAGTCACTTGGAATTCTTCTCTACAGATACTCTCCATTATCCCTTCTTTATTTATTCAATCATTTATTAGTATGAATTCATGGATTTTTTTATGCTTTTGGACTTTGGGTTATAAGCCAATACTACATTATTTACTTTCTTACTCAAATTGCTCCAGGTTTGGCCACTGGAACTCTTTCATTTGGTTCATGTGCATCTTTTTTTTTTTTTTTTAGCATTTTCTTACTTTCTGTTTTAAATATTATCTGCGAATACACTGAGAACCGCTTCAAGCAATGCTATAATTTTTGCTTTCAAATATGAAACATAATTGTCAAAACCCCAGTGGAGAACAATTTATTGTAGTCACAAAATATGAACCCTTTCTGTTCCTCTTTCTCACTCCTGACATTCCCTTGTTTCTTTTTCAATATCATCCCTCTTCTGTCTTGAGAACTTCCTGCAGCAATTTTCAGATTAGGTCTGCTGACAGTAAATCATCGAGTTTTCCTCCATCTGAGAATGTCTTTATTTCACTTTCATTCCTGAAGGATATTCTCACTGGATATAGAATTCTGTTAACCTTGTAAAGTTAATTTAAACTACCACAGCTTCACTGAATTTTTCTAAGGGTTTGGTTAATGTACATAAAGGTTTTAGCAAGTTGGTTGACAGAAGGCAAGCACCCAACAAATGACAAGATAATGTAAACTGATGATTAAGTACTGTTTCCACTAAACTGGCATCTATTGAAAAGATGTCAAGAACTACTGCTCAGACAGGGGAAACAGTGCAGTCCATGCCTGTTCTATGCTACACAGTATCACTTACATGTGGAACCTATAAAAAGACAAATGAACTTATTTACAAAACAGAAACAGACTCACAGATATAGGAAACAAACTTATGACTACCCGGGGAGAGTGGGGTGGCGGAAGGGGTGGGAAGGAATAAACTGGGAGTCTGAGATTTGCAAATACACACTACTATATATAAAACAGGTAGACAACAAGTTTCTTCTGTTTAGCACAGGGAACTATACTCAATATCTTGTAGTAACCTATAATGAAAAAGAATATGAAAAGGAATATATATATATGTATGACTGAACTGTTATGGTGTACACCAGAAATTGACACATTACAACCGACTTATACTTCAATTAAAAAAAAACTAATCAGACAGCACACTTAAAAGAAAAATCTTATGGATGTTGAGTTCCTCTTTTACAAGGTGTTTTGTCTTCCAATTATGGTTCTGAAAATTATGTAATTCACATCATGTCAAAAGAAAGGTTATGAAATAATATAATCATTCAAGGGACCAATATTTAATGCAAACAAAAAGAGACTAATCTTAATTATGGTACCTTGGTGGTAGCCCATAGAACTGTTTTTTCCTAATCCTAAATATAAAATCTAGAAAAAATAGGGATTAAAAAAGAAAATAAGTAAAACTGAAAATGATAACAGATAGTTAAACCATTGCCAGAATCTGGAAGGAATTTTCTTTGATTATAAGATCAGTCACACTGAACTCTAAAGTCCAACCTTGGCCCATACGTGCAATGGCTGCCTGAATATAGACAGAAAAAAACTTTTTCCTTAAAGAAATAGAAAGAGCCAGTAACCAGTACGCTGGGCAACCATTATTCTCCAGGAGGTGACAGTTTCTTAGGGATGGCTTCATATTTCTTTTTGAGAATCAGTGAAAAGGAATGGATCCTTTCCCCTGAAAAGGCATATCTGCATGCACACAAAATTGGGCTTACAATTCCAAGGGGTCCGTGAATTCACTGAATCTCAAGTAAAGACTCGTAGGGCTTCACAGACATAGCTATCAAAGTTAAGAACTAGGAGGAGCTCATTTTTGAGTCACCAGAATGTATCTCCTCACAACACATGTTCAACACTCACACACACACACACACTCACACACCCTGCATGCCTCTGCACACCGCCTCATCACTCTTGTTACATCCTGTCAGAAACTGCAGCCCTAGAGGAAACTGGAAAGTAAAAATTAGCATGCATATAATCCATCACTGGTGGCCAGGATAGAACAGAGCAGCTTTCCTGACGGTTGATACTGGTGATTGTGCCTTTCATGGGTACCACCAGTTCAAAGCATCTGAATGGTGGGTGGAGGGTGGGACGTGCTATAAAGGGACCCCACTGTCATTCAGCAGAGCATCCCAGACCAAAACCTCTGGGGCTCTGGGGTTTGCCAGGGATCTCCTCTGCCCCAGGATGCCAATCCTCTCCCTGGGCGCTGTAGTGTTTGTTCACAGACCTATGCTATTGCCATCTCCTGTTTGCACAGTTTATGATGAGAAAAACTCTAGATTTCCTGTTTAACATCCGCAGTTCACAAAGAGTGCCCTTGAACCCTGCACTCTATTTGTGTAGATACTGAGAAAAATCATCTGCTCAGGTCTTCTACAACTGAAAGTCAGGCACATGGGCACATCTCCTGGCACAAGACAGTGCATCCTTCACAAAATAATCTAGATGAAGCATAAAAGCAAACAATTGCACTATAATTATACAAAAACAATATTAAAAAATAGAAGGAACCAAAGAGCTACCTATGTTTAGAAAAAAACCTCAAAATTATTTCCTGAAATATAATTGATTTTGAATACTGACATGTAAAAATGAAAAACGAATGTCAATGAATGAAATCTGAGTGACATGGAAAGCCATGTACATATTCCTGTTTTTATTAAATTTGACCATTATAATTTAATTCTGTGATTTTTTAATCTACTGAACATCCAAGTGGTATTATTATAAATGCTTGACAAGCAAATAAAAATGAAATAATACTACATCTATTTACTCTAATAGAAATATTCACAATTATATAACTCCGATTATAATCCAGGGTATAACAGTATAAATTAAGTGTTACAATAATTGAAACATCAAAAGGGGAAGAGGAAAAGAGAGAGAGCGCACACACGTACATGTACGTGTGTGTGTGTGTGTGTGTATTGAGGAGGGAGAGTAGTACTGATTGGTAGTATTGATAGGAGAATCACCCAATAAAATGTTCATAAATTTATTCATATCAGACAAGCAAATACATTTAAATCTCTACACCCATGTCTATGTAATGACTGCTTTGTAAATTTGAGATAAAATAATTAAAATAGTAAAGTTGAACTAAATCCTCTCTCTTATTGTCTCATTGAATTTTGTGATTTCTGATTTATAAACTGTCAACTACTTTGGGACCTAATCCAAAGATGGGTGAATTAGACTGATACACAACAAAAATTATGTAAATCCCAGCAAAAGCATTAATAAGACAAGTACAAATAGGCTGGATGCTATGATGCTATGAAGATTTGTATTTACCAAATAATTATCTACAAAAGTTATGTACACTAAAACTCACAATTTATGGTATGAAGTGGTAAATATTCATAAATTCTCCCCTTGAAAAGTACCATTTTTGCCTTTTTTTGAGCATTCTGGACAGGGGAAAGTCACTTTTCTAGTTTAAGAATAACATTAATTTGGTCTTATGATTTAACCGCTTACCTATCCAAGTAATACTAAGAGTCATACACTAAAATAAGCTAACTTCAAGTTAGGAAAGAACTAAAAAGACATACAAAATATTTCTATTACATTCCGAGCAAACTTTGGCTTAATTTATTTTTTTTAAAAAAGTCATCTTAACGTAAGAACCATATGAGAATCCCAAAAAGCAAGAAAAGTAGGAAAGATGGGGTGACTCTTCCATAAGTCCTTTGCTGTGTCTTCTTTTTTAAAATGCCAATATATTTCACTTTAGGAAACCCTGTATTTTCTTTCAGTTCTGTGCTGCTAATAATTAATTCATTTTGCTTACACTGCATCCAGCTTCAAATCATGCTCTCCATTCCTTGGTAATAGATTCTGCCACAGGCAATACGCTGTGCCACAACCTCAATTACAACTTACAAAGGAGAAGACTGCACTTATTTTCTGCTGGAGCCGCTATTTTGTCTTAAATGAAATTGCGTACGGGTGATGGGCAGTGCCGTTGCAGGAAGGGCTGGTGCGCCCACAACCATGTTGAGTGTGTTTTAACTCACAGCTAAGAATGAAAGCTCCACTGATATTATGCAGCTGGCAAAAGATGATTACCAAGAAGTTCAATTATAGTAGGAACACCAGTGGCAGACACAACTCTAATATTATTAAAAGTGAAAATTTCTAACCCAAAAATCCTTCCACAGATACTAACAAACTATAAAACTTGTCATTTACTTTGAAGTCACCAGGGGTGTGTGCCTATGTGTGTCTAGAGAGAGAGAGAGAGAGAGAAATCTAGAGACAGAGACAGAGATGCAGAGACACTGAGAAAGAGGCACACAGAGATACTTACCTGTAATACAAATTTAAAAGGACCCCAGGTGGGACAATTGTTATCTTGTCTCATCATTATTTACTTTATTAGAGGTATAACTATTATCTACATTTGTGGTGCTTAAAATATTATTCTTACATAATTTTCATGTGTATTAACATTCAGAACATGTAGCAAATGAGTCCAAATCGAAAGACATAATGATATACACGCATATGTGAATGTGGAAGTACATGTGCTAATGATGTGTGCTAGTGAGAGTGATGGTTTTATAGCATTTTTTGCTTCTTAATTTCCCTCTGAAATTATATAGAAGTGGATGTTTAACAATGACTACAAGGTGCTCCAGATCTTTAAGTCTTCCTTTAATAAAAGTGTTCAGCTCTAAATGGGAAACACAATTACTGTAAAAATGCCTTTGAGCGTGTTAAAACCATACCCGAGACATTTTGCTCCAATTTTCACCATGGAATTCTCCCACCATGAACTAGATTCCTATCTCCTCTGGTCAGAAGCTGTCTGCAGACTAATAGCGAGTGCTGACATGATTATCACTGAGAGGAACGTCAGGGACATGCTGTCTCAGGCTTCCTAGACAGGAACACCACTCAGTGACATCACGGTTGATGATGGGCTGGATGCCCTTGTCAACCACTCACAGGCTCTGTAATTTGGTAGAGACACGTATAATTAATTCTGCTTTGTCTCTGATGTTTCTAGAACTTAATTATGTTGAAGTCCTGGAAGTCACTGATATTGACCCACTGTGCCCTTGGTGGGTGAAACTTAAAAGAGAGGTTGCTAAGATTTCATCTTTTGGGAAAGTCAAAAGGAAAATAGTCAGAAAAATAGGCCCGGGAGCTGTCAAAGGAAAGCACAGTGATGCTCTGTGTTAACCGATTATCTGCATTTCTACTTTGCCTTTCACTTTCTTTTGTCATAGAAGAGTCAAAACGTCCAGGCGGACTACCTGTCGATCATCAAGTTCCATCATCTTCATATCACAGGTGAGGCCTCAGAAAGGCCAAATGACTTCATTAGGGTCATGTAGCTTCTCAGGGGGCCAAGACCTGGTGTCCAGTCAGCTCATCTGTCCAATTCACATTCTGCTGCCACCAACTCTGAGCTTGCAGCACAAGGAAGTAAGGTGTCTTTCACAGAAATCAGGTTTCAAAGAACAAAGAGAAAATGGAAGAAAGAGAGAAGGAGAGACAAAAGAGGGTGAAAAAGAGGCAAGAGGAGAAGGAAAGGGAAAGGAAGATGAGAAGGAAAAGGAATAAGAAAGAAAAGAAGCTCTCTGCCTCCTCCGTGTGCACAGGTGTAGGTGGATCTGGCCCATGGGTGGCTCCGTCTAACTCATTGCCAGGCTGACCTGTCAAAACACCACATACACGAGGGGCTGAAGAGCCTCCTGGGGGGATGTCTGACCCAGGAAAGCATCTATAAACAGGGGTGAACCACAAGGATGAGTTGCAGGGGGTTGCCCTGGCAGGGAGGAGTACTTTTTTTTCGTTATTTTGTTTAGAATCCATAGCACTTGGTGATACTAAAAAAGCAGACTGGTTTTAGCCAATTTTGTTATAGTTCTTAATTTTCTACAGACAAAGCACTCACTATTTTCTGTACCCAGAGTGGACTCATCCCATTCTTCCCACAGCACCCTCTCTGCTCTCCCTACCCACCCACCTTCTCATCCCCACCCTTGCCCCTGCCCCTGATAAGCCTCTGACACAGTAGGATAAACTCTGGACCCTCATCCTCCAACAGAACCTAACAGACAGTGGTGAGAGAGACCGAGTCCTTCGTTTGCAGGAGACCATTGGTAAATGCGGCACCTGGGATCAGTGGTGCCAGCAGACCTGCCAGAAACCAGGGACCTAGAAGACCTGACTCAATCAAGCATGTTGACTTGGGCCCAAAGCAAGAGAAGAGGGAAGCAATACAGCAAGAGCCAGCATGTGGTAGCAGTCTGACGGGCTGACTGGGTTACTGGTGAGCATCACAGGAAATTCCCTGGGGAACCCTAAGAGGCTTAGTTTTTCTGATGGGAGATTTTCTAGAAATATGCCTTAGCAGATGGTCAACATACATTATCATTGTAGCTATTACTGTATGGATAACTCCTGGTGTGAGAATATGTAAAATAAACAGATCACAGAAAGAGGTCTTTAAATAAAAATCCTGGCGATAAACATTAATGTTGCAATTTTTAATAAGTTCATGAATATGCAAAGTCTGCACAAAGACTTTGACTACTAGAGATGTTAAATGGACAAACTGGCCTAATGACTAAGCTGTGGGACTAAAGGGACTGAGGCCTTGGGTCGTGTTGCATAGACACAGAGCAGCTTTTCATGGAGAAAAGCGCAGTGGCGAGGTCTCAGTGTTGGAGGCCGCAGGAAAGGTGGCTTATCACACCTCCCAGCAACTGGCTAACCTCTGCTAAAGCATAATCTCAACCAATTCTGAAAGACAAAAATATTAACTAAATTATTGAAAGGGTTTCCAACAGCTGCTTCATTTTTAAATTATTTTAAACAGAGGTGTGTGATTACATTTCCCCCTTCTATTATTTTGAAGTTAGTATTTCAGGAGAATTAGAAAATTATCTGCTAAAAATTCTCTTTATATAAACATCGAGGAAAGAGAAAACTCACATGTGTGTTGTCAAGCTAAATTATGGGTGAAAAGGAAGACCATAACCATATGCATCCATACGCACTGACTGTTGTGGCGGATTTAATTAGGGAAAGTAGTCAAACCCACCAGCCAAGCTGCATCAAATCAAACCAGCACAACCTGTGTTTGCTGCCAGCGCACTACAATTAAATAGGCTGAGATTATTTCAATGCAAGACAACTCTGGCTTACTACCTATACCCATGACTTGACTAACCTCCAATTAAAATTATAAAGGTATTCTGGCCTTCAGAGAGAAAGGAATAGACAAGTTTCCCAAAGTACTCAACAGTAAACTTATTCCATCCTTAAAGGACTTACTTTAATTAATCTGGAAAATCCTCTAATTGGTTGAATTTCTGGGAAAAATTCCCCAGCAGAACCCTTACATACAAGAAGAGGAGACCTTCCAGTGACTCTTAAATTGCATTAGGTAACCTAGCTTCACCAAATACATTATATCAGAACAGTTAGGCTATGGAACATACTGTTTTCAAAGAAAAACCACAGACGTAACCTTAGCTGGACAATGATTTTCACCTATAAAATACAGGCAAATCAATCACATCTGTAATTCCACCTATAACCATCAACAGTTTTAATAAGAATTTCTTTGGCACAAGGGTAATTGTTTACACTTTTTATATACTCTCTGAAATACTTGGAATACGGCGGACACCAATCTAAGTAGTTGGAGTCTCTCTTTAAGATAACAGAGTTCCTTCTGGAGGTTAATGGGAGTATTTTGATTCTCTCCTTGAAAGTTTTATGAAATTTCCTTGACCTCGTGCAAGATGACTAATTTGCGAGTAAAATGGAACAAGAAAAAGGAAATTTTAAGACTCAGAAATCAAGAAATCATTAAGGCACCTCCCTCCTAGTTTTCATCAGTAGGTGCCACTCAGTAACCTCAGCAAAGGTGGTCCTGATAGAATGCCTGCCTGAACTGTCAGCTTGACTAAGTACATTTCTAAAGCTTTCCATGTTGGCATTTAATCTTTTATTTAGTCACGGAAACATGAAGTCACCATTTTTAAAACTGCCAAGAGAAATTGGGGGAGAAAAGTGTTATCTTTCTTCAGCTCCCGGCAAAACATTACAAGATAATAGGAAGACAAGAATATTTCTTCCATTAACCCTTTGACCCTGCAAGTTAATGGCTTTTTGTTGCAAATATATCAACAAGCAGGGCCCCATGTGAGATTCTAACCCAGGGAGTGAGGTCTCTGCAATTACATAGAATAGCGCCCTGGCGCTCCATGCTGACACCTAATACACTTAATGCGAGGACCAGGCTGTCCCAGGAACTGACCAGGAAGCACAGCCACTATCTTCTCAGAGCAACTTCTAAGGAAATACACAAAGACACTTAAATCATTACTTTAAACTTAAACACAACGGAAGTGCCACCATACCTATTTTCTTTAACCTTAAGCTAAAGGTCTTATCCCATTGCATAATGAAGGTGATGTTTTCATTAACTCAAAATCTATGCTAAGATGAAAATGAGTGAAAAAAAACTTGGAAACACAGTTTTAAGCCATTTCCTAAAAGAAAACACATGACAATTTGCATAAACTATCCAATTAGTGTGCTTTAGCTACTGTTTAAAAGGATGACAATGACAATCAAAATTATTATCACTTCCTATTATTTTAATATTAAGATTGTGCTGGGATTTCCCAAATTAAAATGTTAATAAGTAAGGGCTTCATCAAGTTGATTTGGGATGCAGGAAAAAAATGACTTAATTTCTTCAAAATCAAAATCTCATCAGAAATGTACTTATACAAATGAGAAATCTTTAAGGGATAAAATATCATTAGATTATTATATTTTCATAACTTTTTCCTAATTGTAGAAGTGCCCCTTCTCTAACAATTTCCTTTAGGTAATTTTCTAAAAGAGGAAATATTATTTTAGAGAGCATATTGAAAGATCTCAATATATTCTTTTAAACTAACCAGTTCTACTCTGGAAAATCTGTCCAAATGTACATGTTATTACATTTTTGAGTAGTAAAAAATCTGAAAATAATAGTTTTTAGAAGAATTTTTTAATTCAAATCACTATAAAAACTAATTTGGAGTAAAAATTCAGACTTATAAAAGTTCTACTGAGTTATTAAAATATAAGATTATAGTAATATTTTTACTCATTTATGTGGGTATAACCATAGCTCAAACTAAAATAAATAATGCTTTAAAATGATAAGATTTATCAGAAATAAAATGCAGTAAATTTACTTTCTAAATTATAAATTGTGCTTTGATTAACAAGATCAATTATTATTTATTATATGCCCATAATGTAGTAGGCACCAATGAAATAAAACCAGTAGCCACCTAGTAAACTAACATGACTATTAAAGTTTGACCTATAAAATCTAGTAATGAGACAAAAAAGTCACACAGTTGTGTAACTGCCAATCAGCCATGTGATACAAATGATGAATATCCCTTTTTGGAAGAGACTTCAGTTGCAATTAGAAAAATAATGACTTTCTGAAATCAGAATAGGTCTGTAAAATTATCAAGGTCAATCCAAGTTGATGAATTGTAGAACTGAAGGCTAAAGAACATGGAGGGGGAAAGATTAAACTTCTGTTCAGTGTATCTACAGTAAAGTTAAGTTTACCCTAAATCTGTAACTAAGTCACTGTTTCCAATTACATTTTATGCTAAGTTCATTTGAAGTAAATGAATAAGGTTTACAAGTGGATTTTGCAAGCTGCTAATGCTAGTCATTATAATTATGAACAGTAACAGTAATAAACGCTGTAGAACATATCTGAAAATAATGACTTTTCCAATATAGTCCTGTGGTCTGACATTATTAATTACACATCAATCTATATTTAGTAAGTTAATAAAATGTCAACTTTAATCCTAAAATGTACTGACCTTTCCATACAAGGAAGGTCCTATTAACTCAGTCGGATATGAACTTTAAGTTGTTTTTTCCCAGTCCTGATAATAAATAATAATGCACTAAGTCAGTCATATTTTAGGCAGGCCTCTCCTTTCAAGATCATTCATTCATCCATCAGCAAATGCCTACTGAGTGCTCTTATGCTACTGGCACTAAGGGCTGGGATATGAGTGAACAAAAGCAGTCATCATCCAGGTCCTCATAGATTATGTAGTCTAGTTAGAAATAGATAAATATGAAATACCCTTCCTGGCACTCATCACACACATGGATAAAAATCTATAGTTCTGATAAGTGCTGTGAAGGAACAGTAAGTAGCCAGTGCCACAAGGAGACTGAATCTGGGGTGTGCGGAAGACTTCTTGAGGCCATGAGTAGGCATCATAAGCACAAGTAAGCCTTCATGAAGTGAGAATGAAGTTGAGGGGGAGGATCCTCAGCAGAGGGAACAGAGGCACAAAGAAAGAAAGAAAAGAACACAGAGTGTGAGGGGCAGAGTGCTACCGGGTGTGAGAGACAGGTGATAACTTCAGGGAACAAACCAAGCAAACTTGGTAGGCTGGATTAAGGATTTGGGTCATTTATCCCAGACAACTGGGCGATCATTAAATGGTTTTAAGCAGAGGAATGACATGCTCAGATAAGGGTTTTGAAAATGGCATTCTGCTCATGCACTGGAGAATGTGTTGAAGCAAATATCTGGAAACCATTTAGAAGGATGTTCCAGAAGTGTGGGTAAGCAGTGATGATAGTTGGAGTTGGGAAGATAACAGAATGTAGAATATAGAAAGAAGTAGATGCAAAAGCAAAATAATGAGGAGGCACAACGAGCAGGTTATCGTGATGGATTGGCCAGGGTAGTAAGGAAGAGTGAGGGATCAAGGTTTGGCTTGACATCCTCAGTAATAGCACGTCCTGTGATAAAGAATAATGGAAGAGGAGGAGCCTAGTGGAGGAACAGCCTGAGTTTGTTCTAGACATCTTGGACCTGAGATATCTAAGAGAAGATGTCAAGGAAAGTGTGGCCAAACAGAACTTCAGACATAAATTTGTAAGGCGTCAGCCTGGAGTTTGTTGAGGTAAGGCAACAATAGGATGTCCCTTCAAAAATTAAAGCTGGATTTAAAGTAAATAAAAGTTTCCAAATGTAGTAAATCTTCCACACAAAAAAAATTACATTAAAGATAAGTGCATATATCAGGGCTCCCTGTAGTAAAGCAAGACTATGTATGTGGGAATACAAAAGGTACATTTCTGTACTTCTGAATCAGTGTTCCCAGGTGCAGTAGGGTGGCAATGCCATTTGCAATCAAAAAAATAAAAATAAAAAAGTAGTGCACAGTTATGGGAAGACAAATGCTATACTCATACAAACTAAAATAACAGTAAATTCAGCTTACCCTCCAAAAAGGAAGTAATTTAATAACATTCATGGACACTAGATTTTCTGTTATAGAGGATCCTTGAATGTGTAAACTTTACTTCACTTTTTAGTTCTAGTAATTTATATTGACACTGAATGAAGTTGAAACTTTATTCATATAAAAAATTACTCTAACATTCTTAAAATAATCCAGTTATTCAGATGAAACAGCTCTCATGTTTCTTATACTGGTTACTACTAGTTTTCCCAGCCTGTCTGCACTAAAACCGTTCTTGGAAATCATTCTGAGAGAGTGTCCTACAGAGAAAAAGCCTGCGAGATTAGGTGGGAAGATAGCGTTCTTGCTATCATGCTGGATCAATTTCCAGTTGTAGGTCCCCACCACAGAGGAGGCAGAAAGCCTTTCAGAGCCACTTCGGTCAAGTATTATCCCCTAACTGGAAGTGTGATGTCAGCAGACAACTCTTCCTCAGACTTGACAAAAATTGTGGTGATCATTATTCCTCCCTGTCAACCACCTGAGGATCGTAAATGCTGAATATATATATATATATATATATATATATATAGACTCATAAAACTTCATATAATATGAAACTGTTCATGTCAAGGTCAATGTAAACCTCCATGTGGCCAAATACAATGGACCCTCTCTTGGTCCACCTGAAGTCTCCACTCTTGGCTTCTGCAAGATACACTTGGCCTCTTTATCCAAGCAACACTGTTCTCTCTTGGATTTCATAGGGCTCAACTCCTCCCTTTCTTACTACCTCTCAGACTGCCTTCATTTGTTCCTCGTACTATCCCAGTCTTCAATATGCTGGATGTTCTCTTTACTATGCACAATACCTCCCTATGTGACCACATCCAGGCACATGACTTTATAGTCCTAATGTGGATTTCAAAAACAGAAACAAAAACAAAAACAAAAACAAATAAGCTACCAATTTCTATCACTGGCCTTGACTTTTTCTGTAACTTCCAAAACTGGAAATTCAACTTCCTGTTAAATATCTATATTTAAATATCTTGAAGGTGTCTCAAACATCCTATGGGTCTAAAACAGAATTCCCTTTTTGTTCTACTCTTACAGGTGTTCATTCCTCTTCTTGTTTCCACCACATCCAGGATATCAACATCCACTCAGTTGCTCAATCCAGGTCATAGGAAATGTTCTTGATTCCCCTCCCCACCCCCATCCCTCATATCCAATTTATCAGCTAGACCTCCAAGGGCCACCTCCAAAGCATATCTCAAATCATCACTGTCATCATCATCATCACCATCATCATCACCTCTTGTCTAGATTTTGGCTTTCTTCACCTATTCCTCTCTCAATTACTACTCTTGCCATCAGAATCCATTCTCTATAATTATCAGAGTAACTCTGAAAACTATAAATCAGCGTACACGACTCCTACATTTGAAATATTCCATGGTTTCCCATTTTTGTTGGCATAAAACCCAAACTGTTACTGTGTCCTCCTAAATTCTTGGTAGTCTGGGCTCTCCTTCTCTTCCAAGCTTAACTGTCTTGTCTTCTTGCTGCTCATTCCCTACAGAAGCTTCTATGGTCATACCTTGAAAACATCAGGTTTTTTCCTCTTTAAGTGATGCTGTTCTTCCTCTGCTTTCACAAGGCTACCTCCTCCCTTTTCATCTCAAATAGTATCTCTTCAGAAAGACTTTTATGAGCGTACACACAAACAGACTTTCAAAAACAACCTTATTTTTTTTTCATTAATAGCATTTTTCACATTGTTTATGTGTTTACTAGTTCATTATCTGTCTCCTTGTCTCCACCAGAATATGTGCTCCCTGCATGCCTGGATGTTGTGAGTCCTATTCACTCTGATTCCTCAGTGTCTCGCACTCATGAGACTCCAGTAAATATCTGTTAAGTGAATTAAAAAGCTACACAAATAGATTTTTTAATATTAGAAATAAATTATAAAACCTAACATAAACCTATATTCAAGGAAGTACAAATGAGTACTTACTTTACCAAAGTTCATCTTCTATATCTTCTTTTAGAGGTTATGATGTCTTCTGATTACTTCAGTTGAAACCAAGTAAACCAGGAAATTTCTCTTATTTTAAATTTATTGGAATTTTTTAGCATTTAATAAATGTTTAACTTCATGTAAAGTTTCCTAATGTTAATGGTTATCTTTCTAACACAATTAAACTACAGAAGATCATATTAATTTCCATCTAGGTAAATGAGAAATAGTTCCACATTTAGGCATTTCCCTCTTGATTATCAATAGGATTATAAGAAGATTTTAAGAATCTTAAAGGAATAAGAAAAGTCCTGTATTAAGAGAGTATTCTTGAATGGTGATTCACTGGTGAAAGTCATATTATCTATTCTTCTCAAAGGATATTTTTAATAGTCAAAGGAATTTTAACCCCCAAAATTTGAGTATATAACTACAAATATTTACGTTCAACATTCATGTGAATTTGTGTCTCTTCAAAAGTGAGCACGTCATATTAAAGTAAACCAAAGGAGCCAGTGGGCTCTCACGCCCTGGGGGGCAGGCTATCATCCCACAAATCAAGGCATGACATCACTCTGCTAATACAGACCTGTGCCTAGCAGTAAGCCTTCGTCTCTCAGCCTGACCCCTTTGCTTTGAGGTGCTGGAGCTGGGCTGTCAGGCTACGCGTCTTCTTGAGCAGCTGGCTTCCATTATGTTCCACCATTAGGGGCAGTGGAAGGAAACCGACAAGCAGAAGAGGTGAAAAGACCAGCTGCTTCCTTTCTCATTCATTTTAGAGGATGAAATGGAGTGTCAGCATATTTTATAAACAATTTGGAGGGTTTTTAATATTAGGCATTTCATAAATTCTATCAACAAAATGTAAACTCCTTCGAGAACAAAAACTGGGTCTTATTACTACTACCATGAAGCTGGTGGTGTGACACTTAGTGCGTCACTATGCTTTTATTGAGTGCTGTGTGAGGTCCATAAAATTAGTGTTCAGTACGATTTGAACCTAATGCAATAGCTATTATTTCTATTTTGCACATGCACACACATACACACACACACACAGACTCATGTAAAGAGAAGATAAAACCCAAGGTCACACAATTAATAAATGACTGAATGAAAATTTCAGTTCATTTCTTTAGGACTCCAGTGCCCTCATTCTCCACTGGACCAGGCTGCTCTTACTTATTTACTGTTATATTTCTTGCCACAAACAAGATAGAACCCTGTACAAAATAGGTTCTTGGTAAATGTTTGTTGAGTAGATGAAAGAACAAAGAAACACTTAAAGAAATAAAAAAAATTAAAATAACTGATTTGGTGGCACTGGTAAATAAACCTGAAACCATTTCTGTTTCAAAGGTAACATTGCTTTGTGGTTACAGTTCAGCAATCACATCATTCTAATAAGTAAGGCAGGCATGTGCTGATTAGGACAATGATGAGAAGAGAAAAGAAACTGAATGGACTAGGTAAACAGAATTTCCAATATGGTGATAAATCTAGGATGTTAATCTAACTCGAAGGGTGGGAATACCTGTGTTCAGAGTGACAGACCAGGTTCTCACTGAATGCTGGGTAATCAGAGTGTTTTGAAGTGCAGATGCTGCGCCCTAATGACTCCACAGAGCTGAAATATCAGTTCAGAAAATCTGCTTTATGTGTCAGATCCCTTCTTTTGACAAAAAGAGCGTCACTTGTGAATGAGAAGGTTTTGGCATATCACCAAATGATCATTCAAAGCCAGATAAACAGTTTTCATTTTTGAAGGCTATTCCTAACCAGTATTCAGCCCCAAATAATAAATGCAATTAAAGCCTTAAAGAACAAAAATAACCTGGTAGTGGCTAATGTATAAGTGCATTTATTATGATTGAATAGGAGAGAGAAATGTATGTAGAGAGAAAACAACATGCTCTGTATTAGAATATGTAGATGTATCTACAGTTAATACAGAACCTTTCAGAATTAATTCAATAGTCTTATACACACAATTAATACAGAACAATTCAGTTTTAATCTAATATTCTCATGGAATGAATGCAGAGAGAAATGGGGACTGTCATTCCATAATAAAAAAAAATCTCTAAATTAAGTCCCACAATACATGATATGATGCAAGCTTCATAATGCATTTTAATGAAAAAACTCTTAAATGTTATAAAATGTAAGTATCAATTCTAAATAGTATATAATTGTAGGATAAAGAAATATACTTACTGTTGGGTTTTCCTTAAGAACATTAAAAGATTTTGCAAAAATTTTAATGACATCAACACAGTACTATAAATTAATTGCCACTGAGATTTCAAAATTAGAGAATATTCTAATTTGAAATATTTACCAAGTGAAAAAATATAACTACATAGTATAGTTATAAATACATGTATATAAGCAAAATATGAATTAATTCATATTTATATATTATTTATAGCTTTTTGAAGGGCTCTGATTATTACAATATACCAATTCTAGTCTATAGTTATATATATTATATACTGAATTTATGAGTGCTTAAGGTGATTTGTTTGAATCTGAAAGAGTAGTGGAAACAGTGACAAGATTTAAAAGTCTTTGATTCATGTCCCAAATCATCAGTTGAAAATATTCAAAAATTTACATTTTGTCAATTCCTTCATGTTCCACATGAAGAAACTGAGGCGCAGAGAGAGATGACATGTCCAGATAAGACCACTGCAAAGCTAGGAGCAGCATCCAGGTCTCCTGATACCAGTATCTGTTTCTATTCCCCTGTTGAATTCTGAGTCTTAGTTTTCTCAACCAGAAAATTGGAATAATAACTCCTGTGTAAACCTTACATCTTGGGTGAGGGTCCAAAGAGGATGTACTCATGGAAGCACTTCCCAAACCATGGAGCAGTCTATAGACACAGGGATTGTTGGAGCACAGATGTGACACATTACTCTAGTCTCACAGGAAACACAAGGCTCAAAATTTAAGCCCAAATATCTGCATGCATAATTCAATGTACTGTATTTAAACAGAAATGACTTCTTTCATTTATTACATTGATTTATTTGTACAATGTAAGACTAATTAGTTTTAATCATACTCTGGGCAAAAAAAACTGCATATATGCCATATCTGAAGTTTTACAGAGCTTTTTCTAAATGAGAAAACTCTGTCTGCAGCAGACACTGTTGATGCCTTGCCCCATAGCCCTTTGGATCAGCTGAGTAAACCTGCAGCTAACACTCCCTGCTTACTGACAATTTCCCACCTCACTGTTTCTCTTCTCTGCCCTTCCCTGGTACCCTTAGGGCTTGCACAGAGATGTAACCTGGAAGTCTCAGGAATAAATGCATGGAGGAGACTTAACACCCTGAGAAAACTCTCAACCAGTTTGTGTATGTGGAGGTTGGGGGTGTAAGCAATATTTTGAGTGTCTGATCAAAACTCCACCTGCAAATTAATTCTGAAAATTGAAGGTTCTCTACAAAACGCTAAGAAGCAATTAGTTAATAGTGACTGCTTTAAATTTGGGTCTTCAGTGTCTACTTTTAATTATGTGAGCAAGGTAAAGTGATGTATAACTGGCAAATATATAAAGACATACAACACTGACCATTACAATTATGTCTGGCCTACACTATTCATGGAAATTTAATTAATCCCTTAAGTGTTACAACACAACGTGTCTCCACCTTGGTGAAGGTCATTTGACGAGCCCTACTGCATGGACTGGCATTCTTTTTAAAAACAGAACTTCAATTATGGCTCATAAGGCCAGCTTGGTTATAATCTCTTTTATGGGAATACCTCTAAAATATTATATATCATCCTTCTCAGCAGCTCTTTCCAACTTAAATCTACTCAGAAAACACAGAGTACTCTTCCCTGGGTCTTGGACTGGTCTTTGGCTCAAAGCAATAAAATCTGACAAGAGCAGAGAAATGTTTCCTTTTTCTACCCAAATTACCACTTGACATTTATTGAGCACAGTGATGGCTATGGCATAGTCACAGTCTAGAAAACCAGCAAAACAATTTTACATGCAGTTTTTATTTCTACATAAATAACAAGTGCAAAAGCACTTTCTCTAAGATCAAGAACAAGACAAGGATGCCCATGTTCACCACGTTTATTCAACATAGTTTTGGAGGTCCCATCCACAGCAATCAGAGAAGAAAAAGAAATAAAAGGAATCCAAGTTGGAAATAAAGAAGTAAACCTGTCACTCTGCAGATAACATGATACTATACAAAGAAAACCCTAAAGATGCTACCAGAAGACTACTAGAACTCATCGATGAATTCAGTAAAGTTGCAAGATACAAAATTATTATACAGAAATCAGTTGCATTTCTATACCTTAACACACAATAACAGAAAAAGAAATTAGGGAAACAGTCCCATTTACCATCACATCAAAAAGAGTAAAATAACTAGAATAAACCTACCTAAGGAAGCAAAAGACCTGTACTCTGAAAACTATAAGATAACTGTTGAAAGAAATTGAAGACAACATAAACAGATGGAAAGATACACCGTGTTCTTGGACTGGAAAAATCAGTATTGTTAAAATGGCCATACTATCCAAGGTAATATACAGATTCAATGCAACCCCTATAAAATTACCAATGACATTTTTCACAGAACTGAAACAAATGTTTTTTTAATTTGCATGGAAACACGAAAGACCCAAAATAATCTTGAAGGAAAAAAAATTGAGACCTAAACAAACAGACCTTTCTCCAAAGAAGACATACAGATGGCCAACAGGCATGTGAAAAGATACTCAATATTGCTAACTATCAAAGAAATGCAAATCAAAACTACAATGAGGTATCACCTCATAACAGTCAGAATGACCATTATTAGAAAGTCTACAAATAATAAATGTTGGAGAGGGTGTGGAGAAAAAGGAACCTACATTGTTGGTGGGAATATAAATTGGTCCACCCACTATGGAGGACAGTATGGAAGTTCCTTAAAAAACTGAAAGTAGAGTTACCATATGATCCAGTAATCCCACTCCTGGACATATATCCAGACAAGACTCCAATTTGAAAAGATACATGCACTCCAATGTTCATAGCAGCACTATTTACAATAGCCAAGACATGGGAGTAACCTAAATGTCCACAGACAGATGACTGGATAAAAATGTCGTGTATACACACAATGGAATATTACTCAGCTGTAAAAAGAATGAAATAGTGCCATTTGCAGCAACATAGATGGACCTAGAGATCATTATACTAAGTAAAGTAAGTCAGACAGAGAAAGACAAATATCATATGACTCACAGACATAGGAAACAAACTATGGCTTACCAAAGGGGAAAGAGGGGGAAGGATAAATTAGGAGCTTGGAATTAACAGATACACACTACTATACATAAAACAGATAAACAACAAGGATCTACTGTATAGCACAAGGAACTGTATTCAATATCTTGTAATAACCTAAAATGGAAAAGAATCTTGAAAAGATTTATATATATATGAGTATGTGTACACACACACACATACACACACATAAAGTGAATCACTTTGTGTACACCTGAAACTAACACAACACTGTAAATCAACTAACTTTTAATACATTTTTAAAAAATTAAAACAAGTAACAAATGTATATATAAAATATGCACTTAAAGAGAAAAAAGTTGCCTATCACAATAAAGGGGAAAATGCTGAATTTAAATTTACATATTTGATATGTTATTTAGGGTTGTTTAAATATAAGTAGAAGTGGATAAAAGCATATTTAGCGTCTTAGTGATCATTTAAATATTCCATTTTCTTCTAATAAAAATAAAATATGAATTTCATTTAAAAAATTTAATAACAAAACCATTTTATCTCTTTCAGTTTTGAGCACTTTATTTTTATTTCTTATCATCATATTTATGCAATGTCAGGAAGGCAAATACAGTTGTCTTCCTAATGGAAATGAAGATGGATGGTTTGTAAGTTTGTATTAGAATTTGCAGCACCTGAGTAATCTGCAAGAAAAAGGAATATTCTTTCAAGGTCACATTTTTGGTTTTGGGGGTAGCTGTTCTGGATTCCAGGAGAAACTGAAAAATTATGTGACTTCTTTTTCTTTTAATCTTCAGGACGCCTATATATTTAATTAACAAAAACCAGGGATGCTTTTATTACAATTTAGTTTAGGCACATCATATAAAGATGGCAACTTTTAATTGCATTTAATTTTTTTCTTTTTCTTTTTTTGTGAGTAATTATATGAGACCTTCATGCCACATAGTTTTTGATGCAAAACTAAATTTTTAATGGATCACTGAAACAGATTATATGAATTTTAAAACAGCATCCTTCATTAAAATAATAAAATATATCAGTAATGTCTTTTAAAAATAATACTGATTTGAGGATTTTTATAAAACTGGTAAGTATAAAGAAGAAAATGACCCAATATTTCATCATTCAGATAAACTCTGTTAATATATTTTTATAACAAACAGTACTTAAAAGTAGGTAATCAGAATCTTCTCGTTCCCAACAGACCTTGTTTATAAAGAAAACCACTACTGAAATTCTTTCAAAGACTGATTATCCTCAGGTGTCACAACAAGTCACTGTAATGTGTCACCCACTGTTTATCTGCCCCCCATCCTTTAAAAAGAGGGATAATATTATAAATGCTATGTAACCTAATCCATTCCTTGGTGCTTAATGTATCCTGGAACATTTCCCACATCAGTGCAAAATTGCCTTTTTTATAGGTTGCATAGCATTTCGATATATAGAAAACATATGCTTTTTGATTCTTGGACTTGACTGTCAGAGAATGGACTAGACTAAATTAAATGAAAGGCTCTTCTAGGTAAATATTTTATGGAGTGGAGAAGCCAAGATATAGTAAAGAAATCTTGTAAACTTGCTCTGTTGCTCTCTGTCAAGTGCCTGCATTCGTGTGGTCCATGAACGCCATAGGACAGACTTGGCAGCATCTCTTCAGTAAATATTATTTAGGGGAAGTATCATTTGAAAAAGTCCCTAAACCTTAAATCCCCTGAAAGCACAGCAGAGTGATACTTTTGCCCTCCTACAACCATGTTCTAGGAAAGAACAGGACGTCCCCACGAGGTCGTCTGAACAGGGGAACGTGGCCTCCCTGGCGTGAAAAGGAAAATGGCACATGATGTTATGTCTACGGTGCACATGCTACAGACAGCTTCAGTTACTACTGGAATCTCTTGATACTTAGGAAGATAAGTAGAGCAAGGATTTTGTTTCAGGTGAGATCGCAGAACAGATGACAGGGGCTCAGACTCCTTGTTAAACCTTATCCTGCTTGTCCTATCAACCCACCTTTGCTTAGACTTCATATTACATCTCTTCCCGTGAACTCACTGTCAACTTTGAACTTTCCCCAGGGAGGAGAAAAAAAGGCTACATGTTCCTTAACAATGACAGGTGTTCTTTTTTTTAATGACCTTTGAGGATAAGTCAGAATTTAGCACAAACATTTGTTTATTTTTTCACTCTTTTAACATGTACTGAATAACCTTTTTTTAGAAATGCTTTCAAAAATTATCATTTAAAATATAAAAGGCAATGAAGAGAAAATTGATGAGGATGCTTCAAATTAATTATTAAAACTGATCATCTCTTTAATAAACATTTAGTATGGAATCAAATGGTCTATCCTATTTAGATCATATTGGATATGACAGATGAACTATGAAGCAAGTATCTGGTAGCTGTGATCACCATTATGTGTGTAGCTTATGGCTAAGGAAGAGATGAAGTTAAATGATCCGTGAATCACTTGGACCTGCAATCTCTACCTCCTTAGAAATTGCCTAAAATCAACTGAACTTCCCAATGATTGCTGTACTGACGGTCCTACTGGTGTGGTATTTTTCCTATAGTTTAACTGTTGCATTGCCCCCTTGCCTCTTTTTTAATGACTATTTGGGGGTTTGAGAGGACAAAGTGCAGAATAGGGAACCTGAGAGCCCAGCCCCTTCCTGTTCTTACTGAAAAGAGGCAATGAGGAATTCCAGATTTGAAATTCTAAAGAAGTAGGTAAGCATTTCAACAACAACAAAAAATAACCATGGGCATTCTCCTCTAACAAATACTAGGGATTCTGGTGCACTGAGCCTGTCCCACCCTAGGATCCATTCTGGCTTTTGCCTTTAAAAATACAAAGTTCAGCCCTGGGTACCCCAGTCTCCATTCCCAATAAATTCCACTTAAATCTCTTTTCTTCTTCTAATAATGAATCCCTAAGGATTTAAAAATAGATTCAACCCAAACTCTTCTGAAAGCTGAGGGTGAACAGAGACAAGTTTGGCCAGTAAAAAGAGAATGGGGTACTTATGTCTTTCCAGGCCAACCTCTCCCCCAGGGAAGACATAGTCAAGGCTATTAAGAGGTGAGGATTTAAATCATGTTAGAAAAGGACTAGAGCAGTCATGTCTTAGGGTCTGGTGCAAGCATCCAGTGCTCAGCATTCCACATGCTGAAAAATGCATCTCAAAAAGATTTCAGTACTTCAGAAAATGTCAAGCCTGTTCCTTAGCTTTCTCTCTCTCTTCCTCCCTCTCTCTTTCTGACTCTCTGGCTGAGTAAAACAGTATCAACAAGAGAACTGGGAATTCGCATAGCCCTTTCAGGCACTTAAAGCATGCTATCACTGACCTTCTTCCGTTGCATCTATAGAGCAACTAATGGAAGCATTACTGGGTAAGCGTGTATTTTGCCTAACTAATACCTACTTTCTTTTCTCAAGAATGGAAACCCAAGGAAGGAGCAAAGGTGCTAAAATGCATTTCTTACTCTCCCATTGATATGCAAGCGGAAGTAGTCTGGCAGAGGTTTCCAGGAAAGCTCTTCAAAGGACTCTTATCAACTGGAGGGCATTGTTTTTGATCTTCACTCTCCTTCCTTTGCTCCGACTAGTGCAACTCCAGCAAGTCATCTAGGAACACGAGGAGGCAATACTTAAGATGGAAATCACACATTCACAGAGAAAGGTGATAAAGGGAGCCAAAGTAACTAACGATGGTGGCTCTCCCTATCACCCTTGGCCTGCCTCCTTCTCCATTTCTTTTGCCTGAGTTTTTTTTTTTTTCAAAAAAGAAAGTAAAAGAAAGTTAAAGAAAGAAAAAAACAAACCATAACTAAACTCTTCGAATGAGTCTAATTTAGTTTAAATCAGTCATCTGGGCTCTGTTACAGACTGCTGGTACATTTGTCTGTGGGTATCACTGTTTAGGGTAGGAGTGGGAGGGGGCACGCCTCCCGCTGAAAGAGGATGGTCAGGAGAGCTCACCCACAGTCCTCCACCTTGACTCCAAGTCCCAGGAGGGCACTGCCCCTCTCCCCTCCCCTCCAACTCTGACTTCATTTGAATTCATTTAAACACAGTGACCATTTCTTCTTGTTTATATCTCATTAAAGGCTCTTTTCTCTGCTCATTTAAATTAGATTTAGCTTACAGAAGTATGCAAAAGTTCTAAATGTGTGTGTGGTTTGGGGGGGGGGTGTTGGGAGAAGGAATGGAGAAGGTAGATGTTTCAAAGAAAGTGGAGTGATTTTCCCAGTCCAGGCCCTGACCTCCTGGGCCAGTGGCCAAGTTCTGCCCAGACTCCTAAAACCAGAATCAGGAGCCCTGTGCGAGCATATAAAGGAGAAAACAATTTGTTTGTCTTAGTGTGTTGCCACTCAGAAGTTAACTGAAATTATTGAAGGGTACCCAAACAGGCACTGTCTTTTCTTTTTTTCAGGAGAAAAAAATTTTTTTCCCAGAAATTTACTGTCATTCCACAGATTCTTCTTTCTTCTCAGAAAAGTGTGTTACAGCGCATCCCTGCCTCCAGGCCCTGTTTTCTCATTTGTAATGATATACTATATGTAAAGTTATATTACCAGCCCTTGCAATTTCCCAACTGCTCGATGCCTGATGTCACAAAATTATAACTAAGAGAGGCTGTTACATTCACTGCTCCCAGGCATGGGGAGTATTATTTCGGCAACAATGAAAGAGTATAATAAAGGACTTTAATTTTAATGACAGCTTGAGTGCAAGCTGTTAGAAAAATCGAGTGTATGTTTTCCCTATCCAGGTAACCGAATCAGGTGGCCCCCTCAAAACAGCATCCTTTTGCAACCAACTCTGGATTTAAATTACTCAATTTAATTCAGCAAGCATTTATCAAATGCCCATTCTACGTGAAGCACTGCAGTGGGGACCACAGTAATTGAACAGCAACACCTGCCCTTTAGGAGTTCACAATCTAGTGAGAAAGAGAGGTGACTGTTAACGTAATTTTAATACAAGGCAGACTGTGACAAGTGCTAAAATGGAGCTACACCAAGGGCCACAGACTAGAGCACAGGGATGTGTGAAGCATCTTGCAAAAGGGGGCTTTGGAGAAAGACTTCAGTAGAGATATAACATATACATTACAGCAAAGGAACCCAACCTCCGATCTAAACGAAGCCTCAGAGATGAGAACCCTTGGGAGTAAGGGGGCAAGATATCAGGCACGTGTAACTAGAAGGCAGCAGAAACAGCAAGAAAGGAGAGGCTCTGAGCTCGCAGGGACAACGCCGGTGGGAATCGGTGACTGCTTAGATGTGAGACAGAGGAAGGAGCACTCGGCCTGGGTGACATGATTGCAGTGTCTGTGATTTCTCTTCATTAGCCTGCGTCGCTGATGCCACAGCGCCTTGTCCCGAACATTTCAGGGCCCACAGACCTGCCTGCCAGCATCGGCATTTTATGTATCTATTTATTTTCCCTAAGGAGCTTTTTGGGCTTCCAGAGTCTGCTTTGCTCCAGCACACGGGAGATGGGAAGTGCTAAGGAATTTATACCCAAGGGGAGCTGTTCCTAAGAGAGAACTGATAGGAGTTGGTGTGCTAACAGCCACACTCATCTGCCCTTGGATGGGTAAAAGTGGGGTACCTAAGTGGGCTACCAAATCCCCGAGGCCTGACGATATGACTTTATTAGCTGCCTTCTCTTCCCCATCTCACTTTCCTGCTCCGCTACCTTGGGCCACGTTCCAATATCCTACCTACCCTCAAATCCTCGAAGTCTCCCAGGCTGCTTCTGGGGAGAACTAACTTGAAGATTACAGTAGAGATGATGATAGTTCTGTTGAACCTCACTGAAGTACTACTATCAGGAATCTCCAAGGTTTTCCTTTAAAACCATGTTATCAGTGTAAGTAGAGGAAAAAGCAGGACTGTGAGGAGAGTAAGTTAGGCTGAGTAGAGATGGCAAATACAAGACACAATAGAACGAGATGTTTACAACCTGTATTCAGGGCAAAAGCATCATTTAGTCACACAGCTGCACAGTAGTTTCTTGGATGTGAAAAGCTGCATGATAATCCTGAGAGAAAGGCAGCAATTGAACAGGGTTCTAAGGCAATAAACACCACTGCCTCCTGCTTGCCTTCTTGCTGCTTACATGGTATCCACACGGATCATTAAGATTTAGAAATAGACTTCAGAAAGACAACTGTGTGAGAACACAATCCCTCGAATTGCTATGCAGTGTTATAAACCAATATGCATGGAAAAGCAGTCGTGGTGAATTGACAACATTCTGAGATGGGTGCTTTGGATGCAAGAAGGAAACATTTAGGAGAAGTTTCCTCCAAGAAGCCTTCCTTGGCTACCTTGGCTCTCAGCAATCTCCCTGCTTCTGAGATGTAAAAGCATTCAGAAACTCAGTGTTTGGTTTGGCCATCAGCCCTCCTCCCTAGCATGCACTGCTGGGTCCTATCTATTGAACTAGACGGTAGTCCTCCTGGCACGTAAGTCTTAGTGGTTTGCACAAAGTAACCCATCCTTTGGCATGTAGTTTTCCAGGTGAGCAAACTGTGGGATGGAGCTGGGAGTACAGGAAATTTATCACGGAGTGTTCTTGAAATTAACCAATATGGTGGAAGCAAAGGAAGCAGGGCTGGGCAGAGAGAAGAGCTGGGCTGTGCTGCAGTTACCACAATGCTTCGGCCAATTCTTTGGGAAACTCTGAGGCTGGGACGTCCTTTAGAGTTGTCACAAATTGAGGCGAAGGAGCTGGCCTTTTATATCTTTGCGCTGATCAGTCATAGGATGTGGGCATCCACTAAAATGGCAGGTGAGACATTTGGGCTGATTTGAGTGATATCAGTGTCCTTGTAAGCATCAGGGGAAACCTCAGGAACATATTTTAGTTTTGAAAATAAAGAACTGTTTTCAAAATGTTGTATCTGTGATTAACATGAATTCAGAAAGGACAGCATACACTAGCTATACGAATTTCCTTTGTTTTCTAGCAAAATAGTTAAGGCTCCAGGTAGCAAACCTCTTTATTTCATTCTCTGATTCATAGTAATTGTTCAACTACTCTATCAATTACTGATGATGATTGTGATTTTATTGAAAGCAGTATTAAGAATTAAGACCTTCAGATTCACCACAACACAGTATTGAACATCACAATTTATTTTTAAAGATATATGACCTTCCTATGAGACATTATCTTAGGACTCAAGACAAGAAAACATACCATCTTCCCTGTTATACATTATCTTTGATGATAACAAAAACTTAAACTAAGCCTGTCTTTTTGGTTAGGCTGCCAAAAAGCTCCTTCATATTATTTCTGATTCATACATTTCCAGTCCTGACATTTTTATTGTGGTATATAATTACCATTATTTTATTTCATGTGCATTTGTATGTATTGGAGGAAGCAGTGTATAAGTAAATAAATCAGCATTTCAAAATTGTAAAACTTCTCTGGTGCCTAAGAAAGTGGAAAAGTGGAAACTGAAATCCCACTTACTCACCAAGGCTCTCCCTAAGAATTCTGATCACTCCACACTATGATTTTTTTGCAACGTTGTGCTATATGGTTTTGCAGTTTGGAGCAGACCAGTAGGAAAAAAAGACAATGGGGGGAAGAATCAAGGGGAATCAAACATGAGAAAAATAACATCTACAGAGAGGAGAGCTGAAAACAAGTAAAAGCAGACCCAGAGACACTCTGCTGCATGTAAAGTTCTGATTTTTTCAAGGGATGCCCCCTGGGTCATCTATCTAAATATATGGGGATGTCTGTAGAATATTTTAGAAATATTTCCATTAAAAGTTACTTTTTAAAGTTTTTATATTTGAATCAATAAAATTCAGTTATTTTAAAAATAGTATTTTATTAGAATGCTAGTTTTTGTGAAACTAGGCAATTGCTATCACCTGAATAGTTTTTGAGTGACTAATACCACCCTTATGGTTCTCTGTGTACTCATGTTTGTTTCAACACTATCTATCAATTCACTGGCAATTACATTATGAAATGTTTTTTTTAATTTCCCTTTTTTTTCCCTTGTAGATAAAATGGTCCATGTCAATACACCACAAAAAAGAAAGGTCGCCCATTTCAAAGGCAGAGCAACATGCTCTCATTTTTTAGAGCACCTCAATGTCAGAAGGTCCTGACTGTGAATGCTAATTCAGCCACTTTCTTGTGTAGGACATTGGACAAGGACTCAATCCCTCTGAGTCTCCGTTTCCTCATCTGTAAAAGGGGGCAATGATACTTATCTCACAGGATTAAGGTGAGGAATAAACAAGATAATCCAACTGATTAATGTAGGATCTGGCTCACAGCAAACTATCAGCATGCATATGCTATTATATTTATTGTATTTGTTAAAATATGAGAAATGAAACTAAATGCAGAATATAATGATCAGATAAATATTTACTGGTAATTATTTAAGCTATAATAAAATCTTAAAATAAAAGGTCTAGAATAGATAAAAATATGAAGGATACAAAGAATATAGAGACTATAAAGGTTAGAAGTTATTTAAAAACCTATTATTTGTCAACTTACTAAACATTCTATCTGTTAAGGAGAATTTGGTGAATAGAATTTTATTTTTACCATATTGCTTAACAGTATAAACGTATAATACATAAGAACGCTGGGTTACAGAGTATGGTGATGATGTAGCATTTCAAGTTAAAGTCTATTTTGAATAACAGAGAGCTGTAAGGCCATTATGATTTGCTGACTAAAAGCCTTACACCATGAGCTTGCTGTGAATCATGGGTTAGAGGAGGACACAGAGATAATGACAAAAACTTAAAGCCTCCTTTACAGCTTCTCAGTAGGAATCAGAAAAAGACCAATGTGATCTGGTCATGTGAGTGTGTAATCACATGAAGGCCAGCACATCACTGACATTACCTTTAGAAGATAAATGGTGAAGGATGTCTATAAAGCGAGAAAAAAAATACCTGAATTTGTACACACAGGGAAAGCAGGAGCGGTGTTGAGAATGGGAAATTAGATGACCACAGTCCTAACTTAGGAAGACAAATAGACTGCACGGACGTTCTGTGAGCAGTAGATTGCTCTGGGTGGGCTCAGCTTAGAACAGAGACCTCTGATGATGAGTTTTGGTGAGACAAGTCTGACAGCTCTTTTTTCCCACCCATAATCTGGTCCAGTCCAATGATAACTCTTGTGTATCACTAGGTGATGCAAGAAATGAAGCCTGTCCTGAGTGATTTAATCAGCTGGCTTCATTTTGCTTAACTTCACTCATCTGTAAGATTACAATAAGAAATGTGAAAAAATTACATGATGTAGTGAAAAAAGAAATTGGGAGATTTTCACTCCAGCCCTAACTCCTCCCTCGCTTGGCACTCTTAGATTTGACCTTTTTGAGTGTCAGTCATTAAAAGAGGTGCCTGGATCGCATAATCATGAAGGCACTATCTATCACACAGCTCTGTCATTCAAGCACCGACTCTAGACACTTCAAGGGGTTGAAACACTTTCCTCACCTGGTCCACCAGTTCATATCTATTTTCAAACTCCAGCTTCATAATAAAGCCCTCTCAGTTAGACAGCCAAGAGAATCCCCGCCCCCTGACACACACAACCTCCACCCCAGGTCAATTTTGCTGTATCATGAGAAACAACAGTTTGATGGCTCTGATGTGACCCCATCAGGCTTAGGAAGACCTGTCGGCACTAATATCATTCCTCTCAATGACCATGAATTTCACACTTTGCCACCCTCTCTGAATGCCTCTTGAATTCATTTTGAATCTGTGCTGAGTAGGTTATCTTAGTGAAGCACTGTGGATAGCTAAACGACCCATTTTACAGATAAGACCACCAGATGGGAGGGAAAGAGTTAGTAATTTAAAACATCAAGGAACAGATGGGAGGACAGCAAGGCCAGTTGTCCAGGCTTGGCTGGGCTTTCCAAATCAGCAGAAGGTGAAGGAGCCAACGGGCATTCAGCTACTCCTACTGGAGAGAGGACAGTGATGGAGATTTAAAGAGCATTTGTAAAGTCTATCAGAGAATTTTTTTTTTTTTTATGGTTTGCCTGCTATCTACTGCCAAAATGTACAACTACTTCCCTTTTTATGTCTCTCTGGCAACACAAGGCAGGAAAGAGTCAGATAAACCTGGACTTGAAAACTGTTCTGTCAATTGCAAACTTTGGGAAGTTGGACAAGTTACTTAGCATCTCTGGGACTGATCTGTGGGAAAAAAGGGGTGGTGAGAATATATCAACAGCAGGGTTGGAGGATTAAATTCGAATGGAGTGTGTAAGACCTTGAGCTCAGGAGATGCTCAATCCACTACTGAAACTTCTACTTGCTCCTACTGGATTGCAGTTTTTGCATGATTTTTTCCCCAAATATGGAGACTTGTGAATGGTTTGAATTAACACAAGATACCATATTTATAACCCATTTTTATCCTCATTGCTTGAATTGAAGGCCACCTGATAAGTCGAAACTGCTCTTGGTATGGGAGGATGTCAGCGTGAAAACTCACACATTCCTTACACGAGACGTCAGACACGTCTACAATTTCAAACAAGTTTTTCTTCTTAACCTTTTATGTTTAAACAGCGTGTTACTAAATTTCATGCCTGGATCTACTAGTACCGAGTAAGTCAGTTTTTTTCTTTTCTTTTCTCTGGCGCCACTCTAGCCCATATTTGTGTTATCTAATATGCCTCTTTTCACTTGTGTGGTCTATATGAATCAGGCTGCTTTCAAACTCGTTTCAGTTTCCAAGAAAACATTAGAAAAAGAAATCCGCAGCTGTTAAGGACGGCCATCAAAAATATCAAGCTGTAAAGCAGAAGCAGAAACGCATGGTCTGCTGCGTCTCCCGCCTTTCACACATGTCACTGGATCTGGCCTTCTCTCCACCGTCTCGATGTGATCCAGTGCCCACAAGGACCAGCCCTTAATACTGGTGCATTCAGCTCAGCTGGATGCTTGAAAAGTAATCACAGTGCAGAGAGAGTTATTCTTAACAAGCAAAAATCACACAAAACGATCCATTTGACTACTGGTGGGGATGTATATTGTATATGCATTTTTGAAAGGTGCTGAGCACATGCACACTGTATGACCTAACAATCTCAAATCTAGGTAAATAACACACACAAAAATGTAAAATCTCTATGCAGAATATTCTCCAAACTGGAAACTACCCAAATGTCCATCCATAGGAAAATGGATAAATTGTGGTGTAGCCACACAGTAAAATATTAAACAGCAATTTTTAAAAACTGTAAAACACTGGTACAAGCAAAATATGGATAAAACTCATAGATTTAAGGTTGGCTGAAAGAAATGGGGTATAAACATGTACAAACTATATGGCTCTATTTTTATAAATTTCAAAACAAGCAGAACTAATCGATTAGAACTCAGGATACACTCCCCTTGCAGAGGGTGCATAGCGATTGGAGGAAATGTTTCGTTTCTCAATTGGGTGCTCAATTGGTTTCTCAACTGAACAAAACTGTTCAGTTGGTAAAATTTCAGTGAAGCACTATGCCTGATTTATGCACTTTCTCACAGATGTATTATATTCAATACAAAGTTGGGTTTTTTTAATTGCCAATCATTATAAAAATCCATCTTATTTCCAAAACAATCTTGGAAAAGGCAAAGAAAAAATGTCCAAGTGGCAGGAAGGGATCTAACGGGTCCATCAAGTCAACGTGATCACAAGTTCAAGTGGAGATTTCTGCTAAGAGACTAAATGTTTGTGTCCCCACAGAAGTCATATATCAAAACCTAATCCCCAGCGTTCTGGTATTTGGAGGCGATAAGTTCATGAGGGTGGAACCCTCCTAAATGAGATTGGTGCCCTCACAAAAGAGACCGCAGAGAACGTCCTCGCCCCTTCCTCCACATGAGGACACAATGAAGTGGCTCACTGTGAATCAGAAGGCAGACCCTTGCCAGACACCGGAGTTGCTGGCACCTTGATTCTGGACTTGCCTGCTTCATTAACTGTGAAAAATAAATCTCTGTAGTTTAAATGTCACTCAGTCTATGGTATTTTTGTTATAACAGCCCAAACTGATTAAGACAGACCCTAGGGACAAATCTGCCACATATGTTTTTGGGACCACTGGGCCAATATCCCAATTATATGTGGCTGCAAAGGGCATTACTACCACTACTACTACTACCACGATCATCTCTGTTACGGGCCAGGCACCTCAAGCTCCTTCATAAGCCTGATCTCATCCATCCTTACCAACAACCCCATGAGAAAAACGCTGTAACTTCCATGTTGCAGGCTTGGGAACCGAGGCTCAAACATGTTCGACTATGCACCTCCGGTAGTTGGAAGACCTAAGATGTGGATGATCACCTACGCTGGTGACTGTGGGACCCCTCAGTCCAGAGTGTGGGCTTACCTCACCTGCTCTCTGGCTGCAGGAAGCTCCCTCCCCATTGCTGTGTGAGATGGCAGTGGCTTGCTCCTCTGGTATTCACGTGCTCCTCTGTGGGCACAGGCTCCTCCAGCCTGTGCTCTTTAGTCAGTAGGTGAAATGCGATGGTTAAGCAGCCGTGACCATATCCGGCTCTCCTCACCCACACACGAGTGGTTCAGCTCCACAGAGCCCAACATAAAGGTGGCCAGACTCAAGGAACTCACTGTGACTATAGTTTGGCCACTGGAATGATCACTGTGATCACAGAAGTAACTCAACCTCCTGCCTGCATTTAGAATTTTCAAAGGTTGATAAGAGGGAAGATGCTTTCCGAATTCCCAGAGAGGTCCATTTTTTTTTTATTGTCATTACTGTTTTTTTTTTTAAATTTTATTGAGGTATAGTTGATTTACAATGCCATGTTAGTTTCTGGTATACAGTAAAGTGATTCAGTTATATATATTTATATATACATAGATTTATTTTCATATTCTTTTCCACTATGGGTTATTACAGGATACTGAATATAGTTTCCTGTGCTATGCAGTAAGACCTGGTTGTTAATCCTTTTTATTACATAGCAGTCTGTATCAGTTAATCCCAAACTCCTAATTTATTCCTCCCCCTACCTCCCCTCCCCTTCAGTAATCATAAGTTTGTTTTCTGTATCTGTGAATCTGTTTCTGCTCTATAAATGTATGGGCCCATATAAAGTTATCTGTACTGAACACAAGCAAATTGGTGGAGATTCTCTGTAGTGAAAAGTAAGAATATGGTCACTATGTGCTTGCATTAATGGTCTTTGGAGACAGACAAACCTCTGTTCAAATCCCAGCTCAGCCACTTACTAAGTCTTAGTTTCTTTTTCCAGTCAATGTGGAAAATACTTTCATCAGAGAATTACTATAAAGATAAATGAGATAATGTACAAAAAGTACTTAGTTCAATCTCTGCCACACATTGCACATTTTCACACAGAGAATTTCTTTAGCACACTGTGCAGTGACATCATCTTTACATACACATGCACGTACACACACTCTCACAGAATCAAAGGCTTGTGACTTCCTGGTCTTCCAACAGACAAAAGCAAACCCTGCTTTTTGAGAATCCGGCACGTGGCACTTTTCTAAGAAAGCTCAGAATTACAGAAAAAAAAATATAATCATGAACAGTAGTATAATAAGTAACCTGTAAGCCAGTAAAATAGGTTTTAAAGAAATCTGTGTGTCTGAATTCGGAAGATTTAAAAAGTGTGAAATCTGTCCAGCACTACGTATTTCTAGGCCACTGACTCAAACAGCAAACTCACCGTACGTGTACTTGCTTGGCATGTTCTCAGTCATTTCTAGAACAATTTGACACTTTGAGGTTAATAGACTCTTAACTGTTAACAGTCTATAAGTCTACATGTAATAATGGCCTTTCAGTCCATTGTCTTCCCTTCTCTTTAAAGACTCCAAGAGTTCAGCCACCTTCCTTTATATTTTATATGATGTCTCAAAAAACGGAGAGGGAAAAGTTCAGATAGAAATTAGCCACTGCCATGGATATGATCGGGAAGCTAATTCACAGCAGAATCCAAGACGGTTCCCTTATCCGCTGCTGTTTAATGATTGTACTTCCTTATTACAGTTCTCTTGCCCCAACACAGAGAAAATAATTAGACCTTGGATGTGGGCAATTGAAAAGCAGATATCCTGGGCTCTCACGCCGCTAGCAGACCAGCAGACTGTTAAGGAGACACTTAACATCACCCTGTTGGTGAATTTCTGAAAGGTTATAGAGCATCACTGAGAAAAAAAATTGTTCTTTAGCAAGTCTAACCTAAGAGTTTACATGTTTTAAGTTCAGGTTCCTAAAAAGCATTCATATATCAGAGCTGGTGCTTCTTAATGCTGCATACTTGATTTAAGTCGTGCACTAATACTATATTTCCAAGCTCTACAAAGGTTATTCTCCCATGATAATGCTAATCATAATAAACAAAACTATAACCTCAGGTTGAGAACACCAGAAATCAAGTAAGTTTACTTTGTGAAGATAACACGCATAGTCCATAAAAATGACTGTCATCTGGAAAAGAAACTCAATATGCTTCTTTATCAGCTGGTGTTTCCTTGACTTCTCACTGATGCACGTTAATAAAAGACACTAGGACGTTTGGCCCAGAAGACATAAGTGTAGCTACGTCACTTAAGCACACTTCCATGAGTGTGCTCCTTAATATGGGTGAGACAATAAATGTCTGCTGCTTAAGCCACCAAGTTTGTGGTACTTTATTACAGCCACCTTAGCAAATTAAGACAGGAACCAAACTTAATTTCAGTCTTACTGCACAATGAATTCAACTATTGGCAGTGCTACAATATGAGCTGTCACTTTGGTGAGTTGCTCTACAAAACCATATTCACTTGAGGCATACTCTAACAAAAGAATTATTTTTGCTTGAATTGGACCTTTCCAGTGGGAGAGTTTACCATCTACTAACTGTCTATGCGGCTGATGGGGAGGTCCCTGTGGTAAGAACCTGGAGCCTCCTGCTAACAGTGAGTGAGCTGTCATGGAAGAGGCTCCCCAGCCCCACAGCCCAGGCTTCAGAATCTGCAGCTCCTACGGACATGCTCCCATCTTGACTGCAACACACGAGAGACCCTGGACCACAGCCCCCCAGCCAAGTCACTCCTGAACTCCTGATCTATAGATGCTGTGAGGCAGATAGTAAATGTTTGCTATTTCAGACCACTAGGGTTTGGGATAATTCATTGCACAGAACTATATAACTAACACTGTAAGTGCAATGGTGGCAACGAACTGTAAACAGAAGTTTGCAAAGGATGTCTAGCAGTACTTTGCTCTCCTGATAAATATGCTTTCTTTCATCCGACCTTGAGTATCAGTGCGATGGCTGAAGCTACAACAACAGCCTTACCACTACAAGGGAAAGGCCAAAAGCATCTTATTTACCTTGGCCCTGATGTCACTGAGCTGAGGAAGTAACACCAGAAATCGCCTGCCTTTAAACCTGTTATATGATGGGAAAAACATTTTATTTAAGTCATTTGTTAGTCATTTTTTTCTGTTACCCGTAACTGAAATGCAGTCTTTCCTGATAAAAGCTGCTTCTCTATTCTATGTCATTTGGGGAGTGTTGGCAGAGCTTCTCTGCTTTTATCCTCAGAAAACATAATTCATTTACTGTTGTAAAAAGAATTATTAATTTAGTTTAAAAATCTTTAGATTCAGATATTTTGCACATAATGTGTCCATATTATCAGTATGAATGAAAAGAAAGTATCAGAAGGAGAAAAATGGAAGGAAAATAAGTAAAATTTTAAAATAAAGGAAAAGAAAGAAGAGAAGGAAAGGGGAAAAGAAAGTGGCCAAGATTAATATATATATATATAGAAATGGAATAGAGAACATGATAAAGGGTGAAAATACATTTCTATGCCTATGGAAACAAACTGGTGTGAAGTTCATTAAAAGACTCTAAACATTAAAGTGTAAAAACATTTGTTGGGTGTCGAGTAGTTTTTAAATATCGTGTACAATGAGATTTTTGTAAGCATTAAATTTCTTTATATGCAAGGCTAAACTTGAGATGCTTTTGATAACTGTCCTTCCTACAAACAAGATATGAGGTGATAATGAATTGAATCTTTGAAAACAGAATAAGTTTGCAGGTTCTAGTTATTCTATGGGTTACATACAAAAAAAAAAAGCAGCAATCACTTAGTCTACACAGATAAAAGAAAGATTGGATAAACAGTCCAAAGAAAACAAACATTGAATTAATTGGTGGCACAAAAAAAACAAACAGGTAATTCACACAAAATGTGTCACACACACATTAATATCAAAAAGAGAGATTACAAAGCAGAGTTTCTAAGGCTCTTTCTAAGTCATTTGTGAAAATAAAACCTTCCTGGAACTTCTTTTCTTCTGTTAAAAAAATGTTACCTACTTTATAGTCCAGGTGTAACAGATTGATATGGTGTCTGAAGTTCTATTCCATTTTAAATGAGTGTTTTGATTAAGCCCAACTTTAGTAAATATTAAATTACAATGTAGCATATTTCATACCTATCTGCATGACTTGGAATCAATGTGTTTGACTTGAATTCCAGGTCTATCACAAGGTTATGTCACTTTCAACAAAGACTTACCTTTCCTGGGGTTCAGTTTCAGCCTCTGTGACATGGGGGAATGACATTACCTACCTATCCCACAGGGTTTTGTGAAAACCAGGTAAAGAAATCCAAATAAAGTATTTAGAATAGGCCTGGAACATGGTCAGCAACCAGTTAATTAGACAATTATTTTGTGAATACAGACAACGAAATGTCTGGGGGTGAACATTGCCTATAATTGTCTGACCAATACGTGGAAAAATAAGAGTGGAAATGTAGAAATTAGTCAAAAAGTATGAATCCACAAAAAATATTTGAGCCTCAGGATAAACGCATGCAGAACAAGCACAGTTTTTGTTTGTTTGTTTTTGTGACAAAGCTAAAATGAGAAATCTTAAAATCAGGATAAACCGACCACAGGCAGTTTCTACCGCCTCCCTCTCCTGCAGCCCCTTCTCTGAAGTGTGCAAATATGACTTTAAATAGCTTTTCTTACTTCTTATAATACAAATAATAGATGTTCACTGTGGACTAATCCAAAGTACAAAATAGCACTGAAGAGACCAAAAGAAAAAATAATTACCTACGTTTCCATTACCAGAGATAAACACTGTCAGTCTGGCATGTGCCCTTTCAGACATTTTAGCTGATTCTTTTATTTAGAGTTATATGAAACAATTTCCATGTCAATAAACATAATTTTACAGCATCATTTTCAATGGCTAGTTCTCATAATTTTTTTTCAAAATTTCCTTATACTTTATGGTGGACATTTAATTAGTTTATAGGTTTTCTCTGTTACAAGCATACCTGGTTTTATTGTGTTTAGCTTCACTGTGCTTCACAGATACTGTGTTTTTCACAAGTTGAAGGTTTGTGGAATCCCCGTGCCACGTGCATCTCTTGGCGCCATTTTTCCCACAGCACTTGCTCACTTCATGTTTCTGTACCACATTTTGGTAATTCTCCCAATATTCTGACACCTCTCCACCAGCAAAAACAATTACAAATCGATGAAGACTCAGATGATGGTAATTTTTAGCAATAAAATGTTTTAATTAAGTAATATACATTGTTTTTTATGACATAGTGCTATCGCACACTTAATAGACTAACTACAGTATAGTGGAAACATAACTTTTATGCACTGGGAAACAAAAAGAAATTGTGTGACTTGCTTTCTTGTGATATTCAATTCATTGCCATGGTCTGGGACCAAACTGGCAATGTCTCCAAGGTATGCTTGTCTAAGCAACGCTGACTGTTTCTTCTAGCTTATAGTTTTGAATATGCTAAAGATTAATTGCTAGAAATAAAAGATTTTTAGGCTTTTGACATGCACCACAAAAATGCCTCACTGTGTGCTGTTTCTCTGGTGTTTCTAATGATCTCTATAAACGTCAAGAAAGTAACCTCAAACCAGGTGTGGGGGTAAGATTGTTCCAAAATGGTGAAAAGTCAAACAGAACCCAGAAGCACTTTGAGCCTTTTGACTCTGATGCAGACCCAATAACTTAATCTTATGTGGTACAGAACCAGGAAATGAAAGAGTTAAAATTGAAGGCTCATCTGACAGATATTTAAAGAATGATGTATCATTGTTCTGCTTTAAAGCAAGAAAATTGTATGAATAATTCATCCCTCCCCCCACCAACAACAACAAAAAAATGTTTTTACACTTTCGAATAGGTGTTAAAATAGGAACTGTTTTGCCAAAAGTAAATAAGGGGAGTGTAAATTTCTCTTCCTGCTGAGACAGAAAAGGTTCTACATCACAGCTGGGTAAGGAAATGAGAGGCGCTGCCAGAAAATATTCTCCAGGAACAAGACTGCTTTGCACTAAGGGACTCAGAGGAAAACCCTGAACAGAAACCGACTAGTTGCAGTGAACATTTACGTTACATGATGGATGGCCACCCGCGTGGGATTGGCACTTTCCTGGCTGGACTGAGGGGCAGCTTTCTGATGGGGGGAGCACGCCACTTTTGGTAAGCCCATCAGTGGTCAGGTCTTAAGGGTACCACTCGATATTCTAAAGGAGGGTCATTTGTACAATGAGGTCTAAGGCCTTATTATTAATAATTGATTCAGAACTAGCTTAAATTCTGTCACCTGGCCACAGTCAAATTCAAACATCCCTTTACTATTTCTTGAATTTCAAAACCTAAAGGGAACTGACTCCCTCACTTCCCCTTTTTTTGAGAAGTAAGTTCAAGGTATGCAGTCCTTAGGGGAGGCCATTTAAAAAGTTTCTGTCAATGGCATTCTCTGTTCTTGATGGTTATTCGCCAAGTAAGATGTCCAATCAAATGCTCTCTTAAAAGAGGAAAGCTTAATACTTACCTAAGTCGTTAGGGTTCTATACGGTCCATCTGAGAATAGAAATCAAACTCTTATGAATTCCTAAGTTATAGGAAACACTGGGTCCTCACAGAAACCCTAGGAGGTAAGTCAGGCAAGTATGGCTACCTCAGTTTAATCAAAGAGGAAACTGAGATCCAGTGAGATTGAGCTGATTCTAAAGGGCACAGCAATAAATGGTGGACTCGGGAGTCCAGCCCACTCCTCTTATTGTATATGTTGCCTTAGCACAGTTAACACTTAGCATCTTTCATCCACCAACATTTCTAACTAAAGGGCATTACTTCTTGTGTTTCAAGTTCCTCTCAATATTTCATTACCTTCAACTTATCCACAATTGGCTCCAGCTAGTGCTTTTCCTTAAAAAAAGTTAATCCTATTATAATAAGTCTGATTCTGGATAATTCTTGATCGTGTCTACTGTGTTTGCTATACAGTTAGTGGCTATACCAAGACTCAATGGGAAACATTAAAGTGTCATTTATAGCCCAGTTAAATTGATACAATCAATATGTTTAAGCCCATGCTTGCAACAGAGCTGAAAATTGTTTATAGTGCATGACAACACAAAAGGGAAAAACAATCTTGCTCTCCTTTGCATTGATTACAATATCCTTAACTGAACCTATAAATGAATAAAAAATTTAGTTTGAAGAATCAGTTCCTTAAAATGGTAGAGCCAATCTATCCAATGTGGGGCCCTTGGAGCACAGTGTTGTGAATATGTTCTCAACATCAAACATAAGCAATCGCTTTTCTTTTCTCTCCATATCTACTGAAGTTGAGAAATGCTTTTGCAATAGAGTTGTTTCTTTTTTCTCCCCCCAGCTATCGTCCACACAGTTCTTGGCCAATCCTCCCAGGCTGCAGTGAGGTTTACAATATCCCTTATGTCAAAGTACTCCAACCAGTCTCTAATTACTTTCTGAACTTTACCTTCCTATTCTTTCTGGAGCCGCCATAAAATTTCCCTTTTATCACCCACTGTTCACTTTATCGGTACTCCTGGGACTACGGGATTCTTGTTTTCAGCTAATCCTATCAAAACTGTACAATAATACACAGAAGGACCATGGCAGAGTAGATAAGTCAGTGAGGGGAGCCATTCTAAGTGTGAGAATTACAGCAAAGAGGGATGGGTGGATACCCATCAGCAGAGAGTGTTGGCTGGCACTTCTTTGGCAAACCTGGCTGACTGCCCACAAAAAACAAAAACAAAAAGCACATAACCATTATACCCTTCAGTGTACACACAAACACACACCATTTTAAATGCAAAAATATTTTCTGAGATATTTGTTTTCTTGAGTCTAACGTAGATTTGAAGGAGCAAGATGAAAGAAAGCAAAGTACCATGGATTGAGAGGCAGTTTCCTGGATCCAGGAGTTTCTCCAATCAGATATGTCACTTACCTTCTGTGACACCATAGATTGAAGGTTTTCAAGCTGGGCTTCACGGAGCATTCAGGGCTCCGAGGGGTCCACACAACAGTGACTATGGGAGGAGTCAGGCTGTTCTCATGTGGACTTAGTCTCCCAGCTAATTCCAGTCAGGACAAGACCTGTTTGACATACTGATTTATTTTCAAGATTTTGTTTTAATATAGGTTTCTAAGATTATTTTTAATGTAAAAAACAATTAAGCAAAATTATCTCTAGGGTCTCTTCCAACTCTAATAGTTTATCCCCTTACTCCCCTGGGAAGAGAAGAGGTAAATGGCTCCAGTCTCACCATCTGCCAACTTCTGATGAATTGGCTACTGACTCGGCTACCTTTAAGGGTGGCATGTTATGAACATGTTCATACAAGATCAGTGGCATCCAAGTCATTTGATGTTTCACATTTCAACAAAAAGTCAGGAAGGAAAGAGTATGTTGATGAGTTGTGTCAGTAGGAAAAATTTGGTAGGAGGGAGATTAATTGATAAGAGGTAGGGAAAGGGAGTTTTTAGCCTTCTCCTTAGATCAGACCTATTTCTGCCAACTCCTGAGTCTCATCAGAGGAAGAGAGGGAGGGAGAGAGACCAAGGTTGGGGGGACAGAGGGAGAGAAGTGGAGAAAGGACTTAGTAATCTGACATTTTCTAGTAAGTGGGGCCATAATTTCTTAAATTGTACAGACCCGCATTTTTACTTGATCTGTATTCTCAAATTTGAAGACAGCAGGAGTCACTGCTTAAGTCCTGAACTGGGTTTTTCATTGGACCACCAGGTACTAAAGCAGAACTCTGATGTCTCATTCATGGCCATTGCTTATGCAGAGCTCTCTTGGGAGCTCTGCCAAGAAGTATAGTTTTAGCTGGGCAAGGTTGAAACATTCCTAGGCTCCTCGGCTATCAAAAGTTCCATGCTGCTTGCCACCAAAAGTGTTGAAAAAAACTAAAATACAACAAGAACATTCCTGGTAAATCAGAGCTAACATTCATCCTTCCTTCTGTAATTGGACATACTCATATATACACTGTACAGAGTCTGAAGTCTTATATTTCCCTTCTCCTCTAAGCTCAGCAATATCCCAGGACAGCCCTAGGAATCTGAGACAACACTCCCTGGTACAGTTTCACCTGGGATGTGCAGCAAAGATAACCTCTTGTCAGACCTACCCTGACTGTTTTAAGAGGAAATCCAATAAGGTACGTGACAGTCTTTACAGGGCAGAGTTCACAGGGCAGAGTTCACAGGGCAGAGTTCACAGGCCATACTTATTGAGCAGGGAAGTCAACCATTTCCACAGTCTGTCTGAGTTTTCCCACAAATCCATATGAGAATATCAAAAAGAGAAACGTGGACTTTGTATTGGTCAGGAGTCTGGCAAGAAACAGTCCACCTCAGACGGTACAGAGACTGGAATGGAGGGATTCCCTTAGATGCTGTGGATAGGTTTCAGGCATCTGGGAAGGTCTGTCAAGACTCAAGAGCAGAGCAAGAGCAGGAGGCAGTTCTCACCCTGGGACTGAAGGCACAGGAAGGAAATGGTGTCACTGGAGGCTTGTGAGTGCTGGCTCCATGCAGGACAGCCCTCTGGACACACTGTATTCCTCCAAGAAAACAGCCTCTTCCGGAAATGAGATCCAAAGCAAGGAGGGAGAGGGAAAAATAACCCAACCTGCCAGTGCCTCCCACTGGCTAAGTCAAATGGCATAAATCAAATGGCAAGGGAGCCCAGGCAACCCAGTCCCAACCATCAACCTCTTGGGGGCATAGGTTAGGGCAGAGAATAAATCTGGGAACATGTATGTGTGGTGGCGCAACAGGACATGCTCAGCACAGAGCCTCAGCCCAAGAAAATACAGACATGCACATATGAGGTTTCTGGAGCCCCTGAAGTCTATTCATGGCTACTGGTTAAGAAACAGAATGTATTAATGACTTTCAAATCTATTATCTACAGGCTACACCTTTAGCTCTCCTCCAAGGACAGGCTGTTTAGATACAGCTACCTACCAGACATCTCCTCTCAGATATCCAACAGCATCTCAAATTCAGGCTGCTCAGAGAGAAGCAGTCACCTCCCTCTTCTCTTTAGACCTGCTCCTCCTCACAGATGCCCTTTTCTGCTACCTTGAATCAACATGGCTATGGAAGCCCTAATCTCTCACTGTTTTCCCCCTTCGCTCTCCAAACCCCATCAGTGGCTAAGTCCTGTTAATGCCACCTTCTAAGTGTGTCAGGTGCTTAGCCTCTCACTGTCAATCCTATCATCGCCTCCTTGATATAGTCCTCCATCACCTCTGACCTGGACCACTGCCCCTTCACCCTCTTTCTCTTCCTCTTACTCCCTCCCACCAGTCTAGTCTCCGCAATGTTACAGAGGTGTTTTTCTATAAGAGAAAACCCCATCATGCTATTTCCTTAATCAAAACCCTTCAGCATCTCCCTTTCAGTTACAGAAATCCAAACCCATCCAGATTCAACCACACACACGAGCTTTTCTCCACTGCTCCCTCCTGATCCCTGAGCTCTCGCATCACAAATGAGTGGCAGGGGTTTTTACATGTGTTTTGAATGCCTTTCTCCCAGCTTCACCATCATTTATTTGCCTGCTGAGTTTTTGTTAACTTTTTATTTAGAACTAATTTTTAAATTACAAAAAAAAAAGGTACACATAACACAAAGATCTATATATCCTTTCCCTGCATATTTATTCATTCCTTAATATCCACTTCCAGGAACACTTTTTCTCTGATCCTCACCCCATCTTGGAAAGTTCATTTTCCCCATCCTCTGTGCCCTGCTATATTTTTCTGTTCTGTACTGAGACTGCACTTTCTGTATCATTCTGTGTTTAGCTGACCTGTCTGCATGGCATTTAATAGGCCAAGTTCCATAACCATGTGGGCACTGCATCACCAGGGACCACAGAAGAGCTTACCTTCAGTGGGCACCCATGAAATACATGCTGAGTAAGTGAGTGAATGTTCAATCCTATGACGAAGAAATTAAAAAGGACATAAGGGTAGATGGGGTTTGTTGTGTGGTTTGTTAATTTGATTTGATTTTCTTTGTCATCCTTTAAATTGAGTCAGTGCCATCAGCTCTTCTCTAGGAGCAGAGGAAGAAGAATCTGTCACTCTGTGAAGAGACATCATGACGCTTAAGCTTGTACAGACATTTGGAAGGAGATAAGTTCAAGAGAAGGGAATGCCTGATGTGCTATCTGAGTGGAGGAATGTGCTGAAAGTGCCACCTAGTCCCTGAGAGGCATGGAAGGGACAGCCACTTTCTCGGGCAAGGCTGTAGATTACTTGCAGAGCTAAGAAAGGTCCCAAGCAGCAAGGTGACAACATCACAAAGAGTCAAGATGAACTATCTGAGGCCCTGAAAAGGGAGAGAACAGACCTGGATTCACATCTACCAGCAGAGACCATATTCAGGGATCTCACACAGATGCACCTACTATGGAAAGGAGAGAGGCTTGGGAGAACATGGTGGTGGTCCTGGTTGCAGCAATCTACCAGTGAGAAGATGCCTAAGTATTTGCTGATTTGTCTTCATTGTAGGCAAAACTTCCTTCCAATACATAGTATCCTGAATGTTTACACACTGTAAGCTAAGGAGCATCTCTGTTTGTATGTGGGGACAACAAGGGGCACCTCAGACCCAAGGGCAAACAGCATATTTTCAAAGTTAACTCATCTATAGCTCTATCAAATGGAAACTGCATGTCAGATGGATGGCAGTCAGAGGAAAGCAGCCAGAGGAAAGCACCCCAGGAGAGGAACCTACAGGACATAAAGCAAGTGTCAGGGTTCAGCCCATCAGCAAGCTGAGACAGCGATCGCGTAAGGAGGACCTTGGGAATGAAAAACAAGTTTACATAAGAATGACTTTGGATGACGGGGCAGTAAACGTACTGAAATAAATGCATACAATTCTGAGTGTTCACCAAAATTGGAGCACAGCCACTAGCTTGAGTATGGCCCTGGGAATTATATGAGATATTTGTTACTCTTTTATCTCAGAAACAGATATCATGATTCATCTGTTAGGAATGGACAGCACTGGGAAGTTTCAATAGATGCATCCAAAAGTCAAACATTTATTGAGAATTGACTCACCGAATGCTTTTCACAGTTATGTAAGACAATTTCCTGTTCTCATGGACCCTGTTGTCAGAATCCAGGGTAGAGATGTCAACAATACCTGGATAACTAACTATACATCGAAGAAGAAAACAGGCTTTCCAAAACAAAGACTAAATGGTGTGGGGAGGGGAGCAGCGGGGAAAATCAGGAAAGATCCCATGGAGAGGAAGCATCCTCCTTTCAGGATGGAACTTGAAAGTGTCAGATTTCAGGAGACTGAGTAGTGAGATGAGGAGGCATCAGAGAAGGGAGAAGGAATTCCAACAACAGTGCAGTTAACAGTCACTACTGCAAAAGAATTTAAGAGAATATGAACAGAGAAAAACAGTGAAATTCTGCACAAAGGAGATCTTTGGCCACTTCCAAAACTGTAGTTTCAGTGAAGCAGAAGGAACAGAGCTCATTTTTGAAGAGCTGAGTCTGTAAGTCAGCAAGAAAGTGACAATAACAAGCACGCGCTTCTGGTTGCTAGGTGGTGAACAGAAGGAAAAGAAAGGGCACAACACAAAGGGTGTTTCTGAGGAAGGGATGCAAGAGAACTCAGGTTAACGCATAGGAAGGAAGGATAAGGAGAACACACAGGCCTGAGGTGCAGCATGTGAGGGAGTGAGGTCCTGGATGGAGCCAAGGCCAAGGGCCTGCAGGTAACACACTGTGCTTTGTTTCGACATGTGTGAAACTGACAACATCGAGAACCATGTTGTTCATAAACACTGAACGTAAAGAATTTCCACTGACAATTGTATTAAATACCAGAAAGTAGTAAGAACTAACTTTAATGAATTCTTTACTATGCACCTGGCCTCAGGCTCAGCTCTTTTCACCTGAAGTACACCTTTGAGTTATTTTTGTACACTCACAGTACCAGATACCCCCAGAGTACTTCAGAGCTAAAATTTTAAAAATATAAGCAGCTCCAAGATTATAAACACTCAACTTGCCAACACCTTGAAATGAAGAAACCACCATCGGCTCAGCCCCGTCTCTACCCCTTCCTCCAACTCCTGGCAACATGGAGGTCTGACTGATCCAACATGCTCTCATCAGCAGTCCTCATTTTTGCCCTTGGGGTTTTGTGCAGTACAAGAACCCTCACACCCTCATGACCTCAGCACTTCATGGCTCATCGGGTGCCCCTCAGAAAACCTCCCTCAGATCCACAAACTTCTCTCAATCAGATGCTTTCTTCCGCCTCAGCTCTTACCCTGTTACCTCAAGAGTATCAATCCACTTACTCTGTCATTTCCTCTTTTCTGTTACTCGTTCTATTTTTAAGTCAAAAGGGAACTTAACCATGTTGACAAGTGGAAGAGCATCTACCACTAATACTACACTGGAATAAAAAAAATTCATACACTGTGAAGTGGATTTGCACAGTAGAATAAACCCTACTCCCTTTAAATATACCCAGAATTCCTTTAGAATCTACACGAATTTTGTGTGTCTACACCCTGATTCTCTAAGTACAACATTTTCACTTAGGCTTCAGAAATAAAATGTGGTAATTCTTGGTCTAATTTTTTTTTTAATTTTAAGAAGTAAAATAGTATTTTCTGAAATTTCTTTCTGTGAATTAATGTTATTTCTTCAATACTATGGGTGAAACAAATTTTACGGGCTAACCTAAGACTCTAATGCATTTAGGAAATTGGCTTTTCATGGAAATTAATTTTGCACTGTAAATAGCTAATTTATAAGTATACCATTTTAATACAATCTCTTTGTTGGAAATTATCTGAATATGAAGATAAAACATATTCTGATATTGTTATGCAAACAGTTAGAATATCTAACTAAACATTAGAGATGCCTTTTCCAAGACCATTAATTAATTTTTGTTCTAGATCAATAATGTCATCAAATACTCTTAAAAACTTAAAATGTCTTTACCAGTTTTCTATGCAGTTGAAATGTTTTAAGAAAATTAACTCAAATATAAGATATAAAACATATTGAGAGTTAAAGACCTCCCCAAAGTTTACTTGTGATGTGCCTAACAGCATATCAGAAGAGCTTTATAAATTCTCCTGTTGTTCTTATAACTTGAAAATTACAATGAGCCAGGCAAGCAATCTCTATGGTAAATAATGAATAACCTACCTAATTTCAAAACGGATTCTAGTCAGCTTAAGAGAAAGCATATAATTAAGCAAGATACAATGAATTAAACAGGCAAGAAAAAGAAAACACAGAAAAAGAACGTGAGATGGAAAAAAATAGGTAGATTTATACACAGATACATGCCATGAGATAGTGGGAGCACTAGCGGCCACCAGATCTGGTTCTTAGAATTCTAGAAGCCAATCTAAAGAGAAAAAAGGTCAATTTTAAGATTCGCAGTGTTTACAAAGTAAACACTAACCTAATGGTACTTATCTAAGGATGAGAACGGCTGTTACTGATACTGAAATCTTAAAGAAGTTCTCAACATCTTCAGTGATATCCTTAGAGTAATTCATAGTCCCCACATAAGTAGACAGAAGTACCCCAAAATCTAGCTGGATAAACCAGCTCCATGGAAGGCTATCCAGGTGCTGACCAGGTCACGGGTCCCCCAGTAGACTTAGTTATGAACTGCTTTAGGTCATCTACAATAATACATGGACTAATTTTCTTTCAGTCATAAATATTCATAAATATTTATAATACATAAATATTCATCCCTAGTCCATGTTTTGAAATGCACTGAGCATTACCAAAGTCACATGCCTGGATCCAGCGACTTAGTGTAACTCAGGAAATGCAGAACTGAATGTTTCAGTAAGCAGTGAAGTTCAGTGAAGTTCATTCTGGGTATGAAATTGCCATTGAGCAGTCTATGCAGATTTCTTCTCCTTTCCACAATAGACAAGTGTTGGTATTATCCTAAAATGGATAATGATATTACACTTACTGAACATGTAATGCTATATAAATCCAGTGGTACAAGTAATCTGCTGATTAAACAAACACACACACACAAACAAGGCACTAGGAAATTGAAATTCCTATGCTTGTTTTTCTCCTTTAATAAATATAAAATCAGAGAAGTTTATATACAGCCTTTTAAAAAGAGCCATATTGGATCTATTTTCTTTAATAAGCTGTCTACCCAAGAAAATAACATTATTGTCTAAATTGGTACTTTAATTTCTTGAAACTAAATGAAGTTTACTCTTCTAAATTCCCGAGGTACATTTCAGAGTGTTATAGCTTTGATCTTCAAATTTATCTAACAGTGCCTTTTTTGTTTTGTTTGGTTTTTCAATTTGCTACACAGAAGTGAAATATAATAAATTAAGGTTTTAATGTATTCTGTCACTAAAGAAAGTGATTTCCTTTTAAAAGCTTGACTGTATTACTCAGTTGCTAAGTTGTCTTAAAACTTTGTATTACTTCCTTGTCTCCATTATGATAAGGATAGTAGATGAAGAAAGCTAACTAATGAGGGAACTTTCCTTTTCTTTCAGATATTTAATTAAAAAAATACCATCTTTTGCCACAAAATTATACGTCTTTATAATATAAATATAAGATCATGTTTTAAACAATGTCTTTTTGTACTTGTTACATTTATTAGAAATGTTTTCATAAAGGTGGGAGCATGTGCGCTAAAGCCTCATCAAATCAAGATTGAGAATACCGGTCAGTAATTAACCATGAAGGGGCTTCACAGGCTTCCAATTTATAGTTGAAATTAGTCCATTATAATTTTGGTGATCACATCCTGTGTGCCAAGGGTACAAATAATAACCAGGAGATAAGGTTCATACTGTCATAAAGCTTACCAGATAATGGAAAGGTCAACACATCTTTAAAAGCCACAGACTGTGTTATATGCAATGAAGACAATAACAGAATCTGTGAGAGGAATAACAGGGGATGTCACTTGGGCAGGTAGTCAAACAAGGCCGCCCTAAGAAAGGGATGTGCTTAAGCCTCCCTAGAAGGAGAAGGAGTCAAGTACACAAAGAGTAACCCAGGAAGAAAGCACAGAAAGTCAGAAGATCCTGAGGTGGGAAAAAGCTTGATACATGTTAGGAATTGATGGAAGCCAAGGTGGCTGACGTTTAGTAAACAATGGATAAGATGTCTTGGGTAGAGGCCGCATCGTCCAGGGCCACGGAAGTCTCAGCAAGATCTTGATTTTATTCCAAAGAAATGAAAACAAACAAACACACAAACAAACACAAAAGCTAAAGGACTGTAGAGGAGTAGCAATGCATTTAGAAAACAGAATGAATTAACAAAATTAAACTTTCCTTAATGACCCAAGATGCTAGTAAGTCTTAAGGGATCATTTTTAAAACACACACAAATCTCAGTTAAACAACATCAAGTAAACTGAGTATAACAGACAAAAAACGTTACGTTTGGAATATGGACAATCTTGGTGTTTTTTTGTTTGTTTGTTTGAGGCCCTTCCTATTGATAGAATATGTATTTCCTCTTAATTTCATACATGCTGACCCAGACAGAAGCCTCTAAGATTCTTAGAATTGTTTCCCCCCAAAGAAAAAAAGATAAAGAAAAGTACAAAGGATGGCATCATAGATGCTTGTGTTCTCACTACTAAAAGTTTTGAGTTTTTCAGATTTACCTACTAGAGCAATTATATTAATATCACATATTTAGTACTAAATTTTGACCCTTTCAAAAGCAACCTAAGAAATCCTCTCAAAAACTAAGTCCTATTTTCTTGATAGATAATATACATTCTATACATTCACTGAATTTACTGGACTTTGTCAATCAAACTTCACTGCAGCCACTGTTCAAGAGGGGTGTAATTCTCAGGTCATTTTACTTACAACCAAAAAACATATATCTCTGGATAGGGCAAAAATTTACATATGTATACACACACACACACACATACACACACACACACACACAGCTGTTGTTTCCCTGTTTGCATTTCTTAATTTGTGCTTGAAATGCATTGCTGTGCACAGTTAATGATTCAATGCGAGACAATATTGTTGTCTATGCTGTGGAGGTTTCAAATAAAAAGCACACTTCATTTAAAAAAAAGAAGAAAGAAATTGGTAGGCACTTGTGTCTGATTAAACAGCATATACAGCATTCTGAAGTACATGAGGCAAGAAATGTTCCTAGTGGGGTGACCTCATCCAAAATGCTCCCAAGGAAGACTTGTGAGAAAGTGGCTGAGGTGACTTCATCAGAAATGATCCAAAGCTGGAGTGGTGAGAACATGGTTGCAGTGACCTCATCTGAAATGGCCCAAGGCTCTAGTGGTCAGAGCAACAGATGACAGTGGACTCCCCCACTCAGATGAAGTCTTGGCTCCAGCACACATCACCCTAGTTCCTCCAGGTGTCCTAATTCTGAAGGATGATCTCAGATACAGAGACTGGAAGATGAACCTGAGTTGGAGTCATCACCCCACAAGGCAGAACCTTTGCCTTGATGTCTGGGCAGTTGTCCACTGACAAGAAATAAGCCGAGATCCTCCCAGGACAAGCATGACAAGCCCTTGCTTACTGTAAGGTCCCCAGGGTCATGAGACCTTAACAATAATGTGATTCTTCTATCTGCAAACACATGCAAACAAAACCCAGGAAATCTCTTTTGTTTTGTCCTTGGCTCAGCAAAAACTATGATCTCTTAAATCTTCTTCCACCATCCCCTTGGCATCCCTCAAAAAAGAAAAATTCCACTTTGTCAAAAAAGTGTGTCACATGCAGGAGTTTGTGGACCCTGGAATGACAGGTATCTTCTGATTTCAAATGCATAAGCCAGAAAACAAAACAAAACAAAACAAAAACACCAATTTTCACAATGCGTGCTCTATGGCACTGAGTGTTCTTGGAGAAACTATTGTAGAGCCTGGAAGTCTTCAGTTCACAGGTTTACATGCAATTTTCAGCTCATAGCCCTGCACCTAATTGTGACAACTACCAGAGGAAAAGAAATAACTCTAAGTCCGCTAGACATTCAATAGCCTACTCTCTTGTACTGACACAGATACAACTACTTTCATAATCTAGTCACTATCTTCATAATCCTTTCACCACCATTTATCTCTTGGTGGTTGAAGTTTGAAACAAAATTAGAAGCATATTGCTCTGGCTTCTCTTCCATGAAATTAAAAAAAAAAGAGGTTCAGCATATGATGAACGTTTTCAGAGAAAGTATTTGCATTTTTAATAAAATAATGCCAACTATATCATAATCTCTAAAGGTGGAGACCACATCCATCCTACTTGCCAAGGGCACCATATTACCTCCACCTGGTAAGTTCTCAATCAGTGTTTGTTGAATTAATGCTGGATGATACGAAGTGTAACATAACCAGAAATATAGAAAAAATGATTGAATGTGGATAGCTTACTATTGGTAGCTTATCTTTACAGAAGTATTTCATTAAAATATAATTTATGTAGATTTCCACCTGCTTCTCCATTCCCATTTTGTTTGTTATTATCTTGTATCAGCATGAAGCCAGAGACTGAAAACTGATTTACTTTCACAGCATGTTTCCTGCTATAAAATCACAGTTTCTAGTTTAAGTAAAAATGTAGATTCGGACATGATGTTTTAGAGGACACACACACACACACACGTTAGTACCCAAGTCCTCAGATTGCACAGCACTGCCAAATGTGATGCTTTTCTCCAGTAATCAATGCAGGATTGTACAGGGCTATGGTCTAGGGTCTGGTTATACCACTTTTAACTCAGAACTTCTGTTTTATTAAAGAAACTGCAAATGATAACTTTTTTAGAAAAGTATTACCAATACTGTAAGTCATCAAATCAGTGAAGATGCTGTAAGAGTTATATTTTCTTCTTTTCTCAATATGACTTCCTATAAACAGAATCCTTCTGCTATAATCTGACTATATTAGTACTGGAAGAAAGCAATACATACAAACAGAACAAGATATTTGAATTAAAAATGATACTTTTTTGATATTGATAGTCATCTATTTTCACCCTGACAATTCAGTTTTTCTCTATAAATACACATGTGCGTGTACACACACACATGCCCACACTGACACATTCACTGAAAATATGTAGAACACATTTATGTACCAGATGCTGGGTTTGGTGCTCATAAGACAATGATGATCAAAAGCAGACATGATCCCAGGTCTTCTCAAACTTGCAATCCAGAGGGCAAAAAATTCTTAATGAAATAATCCCATAGCACAATGCAAACTCACCACTGTGACCCGCAGTGGGGATCTGTGCGGCGTGGTTAGAGCATATATTAGAGGCGTGAGGTTTTGTTGGGAGGGATGGAAAGACCAGTTTCACTCAGGGGCAAGGATTCTCTGGTACAGGAATGAAGTGGGACCTGAAAGATGAGTAGGAAATAAGTAGGCAGAGATAGGGCGCCTGTGTGAAGTATGGCTCTAAGATGCAGGGGAGATATACACACGTGGACGCAACCCCCAAACAAAGGGGATCAGGTGGACACATACCACCAGCTTCCCACTCTTCAGGCGCATGGTGATGGGTCCTATTCGGCATCCTTCCCAGAGGTCCTACAGAATCAAGTCACCATCGGCTGAAGCATCAGCCTCAGGAAAGCACTCTTACAAAGGGTTCTCCCCTTCTTGTTCACTGTCCCCACTCCTTCAGTGCCAGTTCCTTGTTCAACCTTCCAAATAAAAGTCCTACAAAATCCTCATCTCATGAGAATGCTTTTGGAGACTAAGACACTAAGCATGACTTGGGGTGAGATAAGGACACATATGTGCAGGTCTCTTAGGAGTTTTACCTCTGTCCATTCAGTGAAGTGTTTTTTTAAAGGATAGAAATAATTAAATTTGTTCTTCAACAGGATCTTTCTGGCTGCAGTGCAGAGAAGAGATCAGATGAGGGGCAGTGGGGATGAGGTTCAGTAGTTACTACCACAGTCCAGGTGAGAAAGGATGGTGGGTTAGACTAGAGAGGAACCAGAGTGATAGAAAGAAGCAGGTGGATTCCAGAGCTATTTAGGTAACAAAAGTAACAACGTTAAGTGACAAAAAAGAGTATCATGGCTCCTAGGGTTTTTTTACACCTAAATCTCAATGGATGTGGTACCACTAACTGAGCTAGGAAGCACTGAAGAAGTTTGGGGTAGAATGGGGGAAATATTAGGAATGCTTTAAATCTAGACTGAATCTGAGTTATTTTTAAGATATCTTAGAAAAACAATAAAGCAGGCATATATATGTAAAATAATAGAATAGGCATATATATACATATATACGAAAGCAAAATGCAGAAGCTTGAGAAAACGCTGAAATGTAGTAGTATTTTTGTCACTACATCAGTTATTGCTCATTGTGAGACAAGACCCAGAGAGGCAAAGATGAATGCATAGAGTCACAAGGGATTTGCTGGCTAAAATTGTTTCTTTGTGAAGAGTGTGAATTCCTATAAATTTATGACTTGGGTGGCTGGAATCAAAACCAAAATCCATACTGTCTCATTATTAATATCTACACTCCAGGTTTCTATGGATATATATCCAGTTTTTCTCAGTTTCTCCAGACACTCATGGGACAAGGAGGTCAGAGAAACTGTTTCTAACAGCCATTCCTACTTCCTAAGAGCCACGGTCTGCTCAGTGCAGCAGGCTAGGGGCAAATTCCTCACCCTTGAAATTCTAAAGGTAATTCAGGTTGAAATAGCATTAACTAGTCTGGTAACTGGGTAGACAACTGGTACAATGTTAACACAGAAGTAGATCAGCTTCTTGTGATAATATAAAGACTCTCGAGAGTCCAGGCTTTTTATGGACTGAGCCATAAAATATTTAAGCCAATTTCTTTTAGTTAATAGTTTTCTAAATCTCCACTGTGCCCTACTTCAGTTTTCTAATAGTCAAATTTTTGTATTTAAGGTAACCTCCTCATGCACAGATCTGTTAAGATATACTCTTTCTGCTTCTCAAGAATTCATAACAAATATCTACTGAGTACCTGCTAAGTGTCAGCCACTGGACTAGACTCTGGAGTCAGTGGTTAATGAGTTATGTACAGATGGTTAAAAATCATAAAAAGCAGCAGCAAAACATGCTATACAAGTGCTTCTGTCTCAGAACCTGGCTCAGTCTGAACAGAGGATGACCAAGAAAGGATTCTTTGAGCACAGAATACCTGCATGCTAAGCGATGAGCAGGAATTAACGAGGTCAAGGGGACATAGAAGCTCACTGAGGCCCGTCTATGAGAATCCTACGTATCTATATACCTGTTACATAATTTCTTTTCTGAGATGACAGTGATTTTCTTAGAAAATCATCTACTTTCCTCAAAGAAAAAAAAAACACATTGAGAGTCATTCCCCTTCCTCCTAAGACAACTCTCTAGAAACTCTGTTAGTGAAGTCAGATCCAGGAGGCCCAGACTGGTCGGCTCTATGATTCACACGTGAACAGCAGAAACGCAGGAGTGATTCATCTACTAACATTCCTTCTACTAGGAGTTCAAGTGCTCTCCCATTTAGTCCCTCAAACTCTCTTTTTCATGCCCTTCAAAATCTACCCCATCACAACACAGATATGGGAGAAGAGGCAAGCCAAGCTTGAAGACTTTTCTGCCACTCTCTAAGGACCAATGTCACACCGTCTCAATCCCCGACCCTACTCTCATAAGGTTCTCCCTTGGTCTTGCTCCTCCCACCTCAGCAAGAGTCTCAGAAGCAAAAGGGATAAAAGAAAAAAAAATGGTTATTTCTTGTAAAGGCTATGAGTAAATTAAATGCCTGCTCTTTACCAAGCAATCCTACCTAAGTGAACTACACTTGGTTTTGAAATTGTTTCAAGATGATAGTGAAGGTTCCAGAAGCCTTTAAACCTAGTCCAGCTTTAGGTTTTCAGCCACCCACTCACCTACTTTCCCCTCGACCTTTCTCTCTAGTCTTCATCCTGAAGTCGCATCACACCCTCATGCCTCACAATTAACTCTGACTTTTCGTTCTCTTCAGCCTCCCTCTGGATGCTTCCACTTTATCATACAACTTCCTGGTCCCCGACCCTGGACCCAGACAGTAAAATTCATTGTTGAAGGGCTGCGACTAGGCTGTGTCTTAACTTTGCACCATTTTAGATTGAAGGAATGAAGGGGAGTCCTCGCCCTGACTGGCAGGCCTGTGATAGAAGGAGGAGCTCCCATCCTCCCAACTTGGGTCTCATCAAGCATGTTACCCTCGTGTGCGCTGCTGGCTACTTATGCTGTTCAGGCTGGATAGCAGCATTAGCACTGGGCACATGATGGGTTAAGGTGGCTTCTGTGGCTATTCTGGGAACACATCCAACATTGGTAGCTTTTATTTTGCTATAAAGAAAAGTACCTTCTAAGTTCCAAACAACCAACTCACAAATGAGATTTTTGGAATAGAATGGTTTGTAAAATGAGGGACTGAATGCAATTAGAATGAAACAATGTACATTAGAAGAAAATTCAATTGAATTAACCAAAAAGCAGAAAGATAAAGGCTATTCCACAAAAGCCAAGTAATTCTAATGAAAATATCCTATTAGCCAGCAAACTAGACCCTTTTTGAAACTTACATTAACTCTTTCAGGATACAAGGGTGGTAGGGCACTTAGTGGTTTGAAAAATATCCCCAAAGGGCCTCAAATTCATCTCAGCACTTAGAAAATCTGATTCATTGTTTTACATATGGCCATGGGAGATACAGTTATCTACTCAAATAACTAAGCATGCATGCAGCAGAATGAAATACTACATGAGGCACCATAGTTATTATTATATCTTTACAAGTTATAAACTGCACACAGAGACATCCAAACACACATCGATACACACAGACACACACACCATCTCAGTGCAAGCATCGTAGTGCACGAAATGTAACTTCTTCACCTTTAACTGAAATAAGGATGTTATAAAACTCACTGATTACCTCCCTTTTAGGTCAAACTACGTATTCAGGAAAAAAAAATCCCTTAACTAACAAGCGCTACTTTCTTTTATTAACAAATGCTATTACACCCTGTTTTAATTTTTAATTCTTACATATCAGCTTCTCTGAAAGAAAAAAAATATGACCCTATAAACATGGGTGGTCATGGCAGAAGTCAACTACAGGAGCTCTCGCTCACTCTAAAGACAGACTTCTGGAAGTAAACACCAGAAAGCAGCTGGGAGGCCTGGATGGTTATTTCAAGTGACTGAGTTTATGGTGCAGGGGATAGAGTCATTGTTTTCATTCCCAAGGGAGTCAGTTAACTTTGCTGTGTCCTGTGGAAATAAAATATCATCTTCCCAATATGAAAGGAGTAGCCGTGATGCTGTAATTCTAGAGCTGGAAGGGACCTGAGTGATCATCTGGCCAGGGTGTCTTCAAACTTGATTCTACATAGCCCTAGGAATCAGTGTACAACTCTCCAAGAGACCAGGAGGGACTGCTCCCACGTTTCTTATTTTTTCAATAAATTTCCTGTTAGTAAGTTTTCATGGGAACCAAGAGTTCTGGTTTCCTTTTTTGCAAAGCTCTGATTTCAACCACCTGATCAAGGGTCCCAAAGAAGAAAGACATCTTGTTAGTTAACCCCATCTCGGCCATACTTACATAGGTCTATAAAAATACAGAAAGTATTTAGCAATAATTTACAACAATTTAGCTTTTCATTCAGAGTCTATTCAAAGGGTAAACAGCTGTTACAAAAATATTGGTAATCTGTATTTAACTGGATTCATTTTGGAGGGTGAGGATAAGAAATGGTGCTGAAAAGTCCAAGTCAAGGTACATTAATTTCAGTCATTCGGGGATGTCCCCAAAGTCCCTGATACGATTTCTACATAGCCTCCTAAAAATCAAAGGCTACAAATGATTCAAAAGAAATAAACATAGGCCATCTAAATGTCACCTCTCTATCATTGCTGGGGGAAGAGGCATGTCTAAATGTACCCTGAGAAAGTAAATGCACTGTACTGGCTATCTATTGCTGAGGAACAAATCATCCCCAAACACACACACTCATACACATACACACATGAAGAAATTATTACTTCTTATGATCCTGTTGATTGGGTGAGTGGTTCCTCCAGGCTGGACTGGTCTGGCTGGGGTTTGTCTAGGATGACATCATTCCCACTGTAGAGGCTTCTCTACAAGATCTCTCTTTCTCCAGGGCCTAGCTCAGCTTCTTCATAGTGTGAACCAAAGGGTCCCAGCCACAAGAAAGAGCAAGTCCAATGCCAAAGCACTTTTAAAGCCTCTGAGCCACCTTGAATATTGTTTATTTGGCCAAAGTAAGTCACATGGTCAAATTCAACACCAGTACAGGAGGGGCCTATCCAATGTGTGAAAATAGGACTGTGCACTATGGGTGGTTATTTTGCAACAATCTGCCACATTTTAAGTTTTTTTTTTATTGAAATTCATTTAATACAGAAGTAAATAGGCTTTTATCTGACAAGAGAGCCTTCATGATTTCACTAACATTATTTTTATTCAATGAACCAAAATCCATCCTATGCCTACATACCTCCTCATATGCATATGCCTCAGTTTAAATCTTAAATATGCCTGTATTAGTTTACTATGGTTGTAACAAATTTCCATAGACTAAGTCACTTAAGACAACACAAATTTATTCTCTCATAGTTCTGGAGATCAGAAGCCCAAACTCAGTTTCACTGGGCTAAAGTCAAGGTGTTGGCAGACTGGTTCTTTCTGGACTCTGATCCGTCACTTTTTCTAGTTTCTGAAAGTTGCTCATATTCCTGAACTTGTGGCCTCCTTCCTTCATCTTCAAAGCCAGCAGTGTTTCCTCTTTCTATGCTTTTCTTCCATAATCATATCTCCCCCTGACGACAGAAGGGAAAGGCATTCTGCTTTTAAGGACTCCTATGATTAGACTGGGTCCACTCATATAAACTGGAATAATATTCCCATTTCAAGATTCTTAATCTTAATCATATCTGCAAAATCCCTTTGGCCATATAAAGTAACATTCGCAAGTTCTAGAAACCAGAATGTGGGCATCTTAGAAGGGCCATTATTCTGACCACCACATGTTATTGAAAAACTGCCTAAATAAAATGTCTAAATGTCAAATCACATTGAACTGCATTGAAGAAATTAGCTACGTTAAAAACAAACCAAAAAAAAAAAATTTGGAGGTTTTATGATGGGCTTTCTTAATACAAGTCAAGCTTTCAAAAGTAAAGCTCCCATTACTTTAGAACTTTAAAGTACAGTTATATTTTAGAACTCTTTTCAATATTTTGCATGGAATTAATGTCAAGGGCTAAGCATTTTAGCATATGAAACCAATATATCTAGCCTGTGGTTCAGATTTCAGCCATGATTTTATTCCTTTTAAAAAAATCAAAGTTGAATTTTAACAGTACAACTGAACTGAGCAGGGCGTACCTTGAGGTGAATTAACCACAGTTTATAGTAGGCATTATTCTGTCTCTCTGTCTCTCTCTGTCTCAAAACTGTTAATAATCAAAGCTACAACTGACCCTCTTTGTGTTTCTAGACTTTCATTAGACATCCATTTTCTGCCTCACCAAAAAATACAACTTTGGCGGCATGGCTATGTATGACCATGACTTCATATTTTGCTGTTTTTGAAGTTATTAAAACTTGTCAGCAGTCAGCTCTATTTCTCAGATTAGGAAGTCATTTTCAGGAATTGTCTCCTTCTTTCTCAAACCATTGAAATGGTTTCTCACGGGATTCATACTCTTTATAAGCAACTAAAAATTACCCAGCTACAATCTGAGCTCAAAATTGGTTCTGATAAACATCTACCAAAAGCTGTTTTATAAAAGGACCTAATAAGTTATTTTTTCAAATCACTGTGAACAAAACCTGAGCAAGGTTTTGGAACAGACGTATGGTGGATTAATGGCACTTCTACATCTACGTTTCCAAATACTCTTGTTATATTCTTGGACTCCTATCATTTTTCTCTCTTCATGACAGTAAAAATGTGCAGTGCACTGAACTTCTGTGAAAGTAGATGAAGAAGTGTGTGATGACAGATTAGAAATAACTCTTGAAAGTGCTTAATGCGTTATTTTTTTTCTTTTTTTAAAAAACGTTTTCACACAACTGCTTTACTTTCCTTGATTTTTTTTTTTCTATTCAGTGGGCCCATTTTTCAAAAACTGAGTGTGAATTTATGACCCCTTGAGACTAGACTCCAATATTACATTCTTGAAAAGAAAACGTTGCTTTTTCAGATTAATTCCCTTACAAGTGTCATACAACCCCTTGGACTAATAGAGAATTTTAAAAATGATGGACAGACTTAATTTTTAAAGTTTGTTTTAGGTAATTTTGATTATTTCTATATTGCATCAGTAAGAGGGATTGTCTTTTTTTTTTTCTTATTGTATTTCAATATGGTGTATGGTAGAATAAAATCAGCAGATAGATAAGTTCAGGATTCACATAGTAACACCACCCTATGGCACAGTTTTTAGAGGATGACCAGTGAGGTAATAACAAGCCAAATATTATTTTCTCTGAGTTCCCTATGACTCAATACAATTAAAAATATTATCGCTTATGAAGTAAAACTAATTTATACACTAATTTTAATACATAGTATATTGTGTAAAATAAAATAGAGTGCCTAAATCAAATGGTACGTGTGATACAATAATTTTATACATACAATATATGTGTGAATATTGACATAAATAATTCAAACTCTAAACTTCTCCTCACTCAAAAATTAATAAGAGTTAGATTTCCCTCTGTTAATGATGGCAATACATACATGATCAGAAATGAACACTGTCCCTTTGGTGGTGAAACTCTGAAATGAATAAGTCAGAGTAATTATTTCTGAATGATTTGCTTTTTCTCCACTGAAATCCAATATATTATTAAGATGCCTAGACATTCCTGATAATAGGCCTAGGTGAGCCTTCTGTCTGCGCACACAAAAGAGCTGAAGCAGAACTCACAAGTGACGCACACACCAGTGTGCTAATCTGAACAAAGGAGCAGGGCCCACAAAGGGCCAAGATGGCAGAAAAATCTCAAAAGAGTGCCGCCCTTCAGTAACAAGATTTTCTATGAGCTCATTAATATTTACCAAAGCCAAGAGAGCTGTTGTTTCTTTCATTTAGCCACAAATGCCTCCCTAAAATTATTCCTATATTGAGACAGCATTAGAAAAATAAACTATGCACATAAAAGAAGCCTGAAATGAAAGACGAGCGGCTTTGAAGATAAGCCTGCTTTCAGTGTGAGCATCTGCACCCAGCAGACCATTTACACAAATTAACATATTTTATCTACTGTAAAAAAAACAGGAAATAATTCACATGTGCAAGATTGTTTAAATTAGTATCAGGGCATGCTTGAGCATGATTAGTACACCCCACAAAAACATAAGTTCTGAAAACCAAGGCAAAGATTTGCCACTTAAAAAGAAAACTAGTGGGAATGTTTTTGTTGTTGTTGTTTTTTCAGTTGCAAACAGTGTTTCCTTGAATGGTGTAGCAGGATGATCAAGAAATAAGTGTTGGATGCAGGGAGACCTGGGTTTGCATCTGACACTAGCTGTGCAGTATTGCGTCAGTTACTCAATCTCTCTGAGCCTCAGATTTTCCGTCTGTAAAATGGTTAATGATACCTACCTTGAGTGGTTTTAGGAAATGTAAGAGACCGTGGTCATGAAAAACTTTATAGGCAGCATAGCCCATTCAAAGCTTTCAATAAATGTGGAAGTTATTTTCTTTTTATTTTGTTTCTGTTCTCATCTATTTAGAGATTACAGATAGTAAAAAACTCACCGGTCATGCCACTGCTGTAAGAGAACCACAGTCACCAGTGGTGAGTATCCTTAGAGTTCCTTCTCTTCATGTGTGAATAAGCTCATATGCATGCTTCCAAACTTTTTATTTTATGGATATGGAGTTCTTCTTTGAGTTATCTCACTTGCTTCTCCTACCCTCCCCATTAACAATACACTGTGAATGCATTCTCGTATCTTTAGCCATTATTTTACAGTACTGTTTTAATTGCTGATGGTATTTCATTGTGTGAATGTGTCACGGTATTTGGGGCACTACCAATATTTATTCAGTGTAAACAGTAGCACAATGTATGTATCTGGCAGTAAATATTTGTATACATCCTTAATTATCTTTTAACCTAATACCATTATGACAAAGCTCCCACAAACAAAACCCTGTATATATTATTTCCTTCAATCTGAAAACATGCATTTCTACACATCCCATTTTTTCTAGCTTTTTAACATTTAATTTTTGAGTAGTCATACATTTGTTTGTCTTATAAGTTGTTTTTATATCACTATAATATAAATAAAAAGTAAACAGTAAAAGTCTTCCTCCTATGGCTATCTTATTTACCTCTTCCACCCCTCAGTTAACCTTGTTTTCAATATATATAGTACTTCAGATTTTATCTATGAGTATATGGGTAAATATGAACATATGTATTTCATCCCTTTTTCCATAAAGGGTAGCATACACTAAACACCATGCTATATCTTGCTTTTTGCACTTAATAATATAGTTTATAGTTATTTGTATAGCAGTACTTAAGAGATTGTTCATTCTTTTATATATGGTTGCATAGTATTCCACTGTATGCTTGTACCATAATTTACGCAGCCAGTCTTCCCTCTACTTATTGGTATTTGGCTTTCTTCCAATGTTTTGCTCTTGATAAAAAGCTGCTGCAATGATTAATACTCAAAAGATATTACTTAACGTATATGCAAACCTATCTTTATGTTTATATCAGATTAATATTCAAAATATACTTAAACTTGTGTGGCTATACTGGTGTTTATCATCTGATTATTGGGTCTGTCAGTTAAATTTCCAGAAGTAGAATTGCTTACCTCAGTTCTACATACCATTTAGAAGAAAGAAAAAAAGAGGATATAACTTTGTATTTCTGTCATCATGAGCTCTTTTTTGTACTCATTGGGCCTCATCCCAAAATTCACCCTCTGCAATTCACGTCTGATCTCAGCTACTTTTGACAGCTCTTCTACAGGTTATGGAGTTTGCGGATTTTATCTGTCTCCTAATTTCACTGATTTAGCTACTGCATCATTCATCCATAGAACTGAATATTATGATTTGAAGGTTTTATAAATTTTATGGGTAAAAAAATACTATTTACTATTGATTACACTTGCATATTTTAATAGTTAAGTGAATATTTTAATATATTTATTAACCATTTTTACTTCAAATTCCTCCATGTACCAACTATTTTTCTAGGCACTGATGACACAGAGGAAATAAAAAGTTCTAGGCCTCATGGCATTTATATTTCAATAAGGGAAAAATGAAGGAGGGAAGGGACTAGAGACTGAAGCTGAAATGGATTTTGTTTTGTTTTTAGATAAGGTAGAAGGAATCAAAGGTGTCCACTTTAAAAAATAATTTATTAAACCACCTTGAGGTTTAAGGGAGTTACCAAATACAAACAACTTCTTCTATGACCAAAGTTATTCTTATGACCAAAAAGGAGTGTTTTAGTACCTTATATTCAGTCTTAAGACATATTTCACCATGGCTGAATTGTTTGAAATTATTCTGCCTTAATTCTATTTTACCTTTTATAAATGATTTGACCAAACAGCTTTCAGAAAACTGACTTTTAAAATACTCTCCTATATACCAAAAAGCAACCATATGCATTCCTAAATTTCAACCTTGATTTGAGAAATGGAAGAATAACACTTAATAAGGGCAAAAAGAAATATAGAGGTATGGTGAGAAAATCACAGTAATTAGCAAATAACTGAAACACATATACAGGAACTATTATCAGGTAACTTGACAGCAAATGCTTAGAGACAATAAAATAAACAGCTAACCCTTAGCATGTATTACTGTTTTGTTAATCTCAGGCACAGGCTAGGAGATTTCCGCTCTTCCAAAGAATTTTTTTTTTTAGCTACACAAAGCTGTAACAATACAATGGTAATACAGATTTTGTGCACAACTTTCCCAACATCTTCTAATCAGAAATGAGGCTGAAATATTACCTGTTTGGTTTCATTTTCTGTTGCAGAGACAATATACTGTCCTAGTTAAGAGCTCTGGTTTTGGAAACAGACCAACTGGAATCAAACCCCCTACTGAACACTTATTAAGTATACGACCTTATGTAGTCACTTAAACATTCTATACCTCAGTTTCCTCATGATAAAAAAGGAGAGAAAGAGTACTTTATCATAGAGTTACAGTGATTCATGAGCAAATCCGTGCAAAACACTTAGAACAGTCCTTGTGCATAGCAACTGCTCTGTTATTATCTAGGATCCTCGCTAATACTAAGTATCACTTATCCTGCTGTTGCAGAAGTATTTCATATAGAAAACATAAAGCACGACTGTTTTGGTCCCTGCCTGAAAAATATGCAAAACTTTCTTTGATTTTTAATTTTTAATTTTTGTTTTTACCATTTTAATCATTTTCGTGTACAGTGTGGTGGCAATTAGTACGTTCACAACATGGTGCGACCGTCACAACTATCTAGTTGCAGAACATTTTCATCACCCAAGTAGGACATCCCTTCCTTATTAAGCAGTCACTCCTCATCCTCCCCTCTACTCTAGCCCCTGACAACCACAAATTTGCTTTCTGTATCTACAGATTTTCCTACTCTGGATATCTGATATAAATGGAGTCACACAATGGCATGGCTTTTTTTGTCTGGCTTCTTTCATTTAGTGCATGTTGTCAAAGTTCATTCATGCTGTAACATGTATTAGTTCCTCATTCTTTTTAATGGGTGAATACTATTCCATAATATAGAGATACTCTATTCTATTTTTCCATTCATCAACTAATGGATATTTGAGTTATTTATACCTTTTGGTAGTTGTGAGTAGTGTTGCTAAGAACATTTGTATACAAGTCTTTGAACATCTGTTTCTAGTTCCTTGGGGTATATACCTAGGAATGGAATTGCTGTGTCATAACTTACTGAGGAATCACCATACTGTTTTCCATAGTGGTTAGAACACCATACGTTCCCACCAGCTCTGATTTGAGGGCTCCGATTTCTCCATATCCTCCTTAACAATTTTATTTTCCCTTCTTAAAGTTTATTATAGTTATCCTTTTTTGTGTGTAGAGGTATCTCATTGTGGTTTTCATTTGCATTTCCCTGGTGACTAATGGTGTTGAATATTTTTTCATGTACTTATTGGCCATTTGTGTATCTTCTTCAGAGAAACGTGTATTCAAGTTCTGTACTCAATTTTTATGTGTTGTTTAATTGTTGTTTCTCTGTTGTTGAGTTGTAAAAGTTCTTTACATATTCTGGATAGTAGGCTCTTTCAAATCAGTAACTTACAAAAAATTCCCCCCATTCTGTGGGTTGTCTTTCCACTTTCTTGATAGTGTCCTTTGAGGAGCGAAAGTTTTCAAACTTTGATGATAGATAATCTTTTTTTTTTCTTTTGTTGTTTGTGCTTTTTCTATCACATCTAAGAGTCCATTGCAAAATTAAAGGTCATGAAGTTTCACCTTTGTGGGTTTTTTCCTAAAGGTTTTATAGTTTTAGCTTTTATTGTTATGTCTTTGATCCATTTTGAGTTAATCTTTGTATAAGGCTGAAGAGAAGGTCCAATATGACCCTTTTATGTGTGGACAACCAGTTGTCCCAGTATCATTTGTTGAAGAGACTACTCTTTCCCCATTCAATGGTCTTGGCAATGGCCATTGAAGAACAATGGACAATGGGATCTTTGCTGAAAATCACTTGGCCATAGATGTACAGGCTTATTTCTGGACTCTCAATTTTATCCCATTGATCTAGAAGTCTAGGCTTATGTCAGTTCCTCACTGTTTTGACTATTTCAGCTTTGTAGTAAGTTTTGAGATTGAGAAATGTGAGCCCTCCAACTTTGGTCTTCTTTTCTAAGATTGCTTTATTTGGAGTCAAATCTCTTCATTTTTTTAAAAAAAGTTATTGTTGACAAAAAATAGAGTTGGATTATAGGTGAAGACATAAGACTCTAGTAGCTAGAAACTTAGTATGAGTTTTACCAATCTTATCTACAAATTTTTTTAAGTGTGTTTTCAAGAGTCTGCAACAATTTTTAAGAAAATGTGCCAAAATAGGAGAAACTGGAGGATAAAGCAGTTTAAGGATATTAATAATAATAATAATAATAACTACTCAAAATCAGCAGTTTTAGGTTGTTTTTGAAAGAACTTGCATGTACATTATCTGATATTTTCTCACAAAACTTCTATAAAGCAGTCAGGATTAGCATAATTATCCTCAAAATGCAAATAGGGAAACTAAGGCCCTGAGAGGTTAAGCAATGAGCCCAACGTTGCACAGCAAATAACTGCCAGAGCCAAAACACAATACCTTGCCCTCTGGTTCCCAGGCCATTTATTTCAGCCTGACAGATCAACATCAGCCTTGGATAAATTTGGCCTTACTGATAATTTTACTTCAGTTTGGAAAAAAAATCTATTTTATTACTCATAAGAGCTTTTATAATTGCTTCTGCAAGTCACTTGCATATTCCAAGTTCTCAGACAAATAAAAGTAAAACACACAAGACATCCCACAAAGAGTTTAGCTCTCCAGAGAGTTACCCCTGTGTAGATTTACTTCTTTGGATTGATCTGCTTTACCCTCTAAGCTGTGCTATGATTCTTCTCCACATACTGTTATGTTCACAATTTCTTCTTCCTCTTCCCTGCACAGAACTCTTCTTTGACATTTAAATTATTTTTAACTATCAAATATGTTCATTATTCACTTAAGCAACACAGATTTTTCTGCACAATCTGTGATGAGAACACCAAGCAAGCCAAAGCGTTGCCTGAGGGAAATGGCTTGAGCCACTTTTATATTTTCATCCACTCGCCCCATCAAAGCATCACAGGAATATTATAAAGTATTAAAGGATGCAGTCTGGAGAAGTGTTATACTTACTGCTCTCTGGAGGACTCATTTAATGCCAAGGAAAGATAAATACTGGTGGATTCTGTAGGTCAATAGGATATGTCTAAAACTCCAAAGTCCAGAGCAAGAAGAACCACTCAGCCATGTTCTTTCAAAGCAGTGAGATAAACAGTCTTACAATAAATATGCAGCAGGGGAAAAATGTGCTCACTTTCACAAGAAAGTAGACATAAAAATTTTCCCTGAAAGTTTGAGCCATCATGCTATAAAAACAAACTGAAATTCGATTTCCATTATTCTCAAGGGCAGCTATGCTGTGCCTTTTATTCTGCTATTTGTGACATAACAGTCTCGGTAATTGAATATTAATTTTCACCAAAGAAGCATTCCAAACTCTTCTTCAAAGAGGGAGTTAAGCTTATTAATTCTTTCCTTAACAAGAGGACAAAGTGCATGACTTGCTGTATAAGGAATAAGAACTCCTAGGGGCCAAGAAGATTTAATCAAGGGTTGAAGGGGAAAGAAAATCAAATAAGCCAGAAGGCAGAAAAATGTGAGGTCACCCCATTTTTCAGAAAAAAAAAAAAATTCTAGCGCTCAGCCAAAGTGAAGTAACAAAGCAGAGCAGTCAGAAGTACAATTCCTCCTGAGATTCACACTAAAGCATGGACTTCCCTTTATAACGACACTTTAATTTCTGGTAAAATTCCAAAGCAAAGGCTTATATTTCATGATACTGTCAACTTTGCATAAGACTGTGCTACTCGTGACTTACACAGCCATGGGGACACTATTGATTTCCCCCCCCTCATAAATCTGAAAATGCTCTCTGCCTTCCCAGTAGACCCCTAATATTTATTGGTGTCTATCCTAAAACAAGTTCAAGGTTGGAGCTTTGAAAACATTTGGGGTTCTAATTTACCATAAAGAAACCCTACGAAAGATTATAGATAATACAAAGCCCTCAAAATTTGACCAAGAAATACTCCACCTAGACACACACAAACACACACACACACACACACACACACAATTTTTCCTAGCAGATTCTGCTACAGAGGAAAGTTACAGAGGGACTCATGACACAGCGCCCTCCAACATTTCTAAAGAATTCCATATCTATCAAAGTATCACTTGACTTATAAATTGTCCCCTTCTGCTACTTTACATTCTTAAAAATTATTAAAGACCTTGGGTGTTTGTTTCTATGTGTTATATGTATAGATATTTATCTTGTTATAAATTAAATGAGAATTTTTAAATATTTGATTCATTTAAAAACAACAATTAATCCATTACAGATTAATATGGATAACATATTCATTGTGAAAAACAACCATATTTTCAAAAACAAATATATTAGGAGACAACGGCATTGTCTTAATTTTTTGCAAATATCTTTAATGTCTAATTTAAAAAGAAGAAAGCTGGATTCTCATTCCTGCTTTTACATTCAGTATGTTAAGATATCATCTGTCATGTTGCCTCTAGAAAATGCCATATACTTGTGAGAAAATGAGAGTGAAAAAGGCAAATAATGCTTTAGTATTATTATGAAAATCATGTTGACCTTAGAGACCCCCCTGAAAGGGCCTTGGGGATCCCCCACGATTCCCCACGTCACAGTTTAAAAATTATTGCTTTAGAATATCAAAGAAGCATACAGGGATTGGAACCATATAAAAGAGATCACTATTAACAGATTCCTAACAAATAACTATGGCTGATCTTGTTACCGTTTTCACATATCCTTCTAAATACATGTCAAATCAGTTACAGTTCTCTCTCCTTCTGAGGTCATTTAGACAGAGATACAGTGTCAGCCCCACATGGGAACAGTGCAAAGACTTGTAGGTTTGTTTTTTTTTTAAATTTTTTATTGATTCATAATCATTTTACAGTGTTGTGTCAAATTCCACTGTTCAGCACAATTTTGACTTGTAGGTTTTCTAAGAGGTAGAGGATCATGTATGAAAAAGTAGATTTGCGTTCATAAGTTTTTTCATTAGAATTAATTATCTTTGGAATAATAACAAAACTGACTTTGCTGCATAATCCCATATTACCAGAGCCTACATGAACTCAGGATGCGACGTTTCCTCCCAGGCAGCTCAGCAAAGATCTCATATCTGCAAAATGCTGCTTTCAATGGCATGTTTGTATTGTTAAATAAACTTTGATAACTGGAGCTGAAGACTATTTTGGCGGGGGGGGGATGACTATTTTTGCATTACTCTTGTTGGATTCAAGTAAAGCCTATGAGGTAATAAAAAAGAACTCCTGAAATCAGAAAAAAAAAAAAAAAAGAAAAAAAGCAACACTTTAGCTGCACAATTAGTGCATGTGTGGATTTGCAACTGATTTGGGAGACATACACTCAGTTATTTTAGTGGTTACCCTAGAAAATACAACACGCACACTTAACAACGTTTAAAGGTAATCCAAATCTTCCTCCTGAATAATAAAAAGACCTTTGAAAAAATGTTAATTTCTGATCATCTCTCCCCAGTTTGCATGCAGGTTCTCTCTAGTATAAAACCCTATATTAAACCCTACAAGGAGAGGCTAGAATTAGTTTATAAGATCAATATTTTATTAGATTTACCTACATAGCTACTAATTTCTTTTCTCATCATTTCTTTTTAAACTTTGGACCTCCCTTCTAGGATTTTTTTTTTCTTTTTAAAGCCAGGGTTTGCCAGTGGTAAATTCTCTCAGTTTTTATTTTCTTTCAAAAGTATCTTTTATTTCACTCTTATTCTTGAAAGACAGTTTCACTGGGCTTATAAATCTAGTTTGACATTGTTCACAGCACTCTAAAGCTTTATTTAGTGTTTCTTGTCTTTCATTGACGCTATGAGACAGACTTGTCAGTCTAATGGTGGTTGTTTCCTAAGTAACTTGTCCTTTCTCTCCAGCTGTTCTTAGGATTTTATTCTTGTCTTTGGAGTTCTACAGATGGGCTTCTCTGTATCCAGGTGTGGTTTTCTTTCCATTTATTCTGCTTGGGACTTGTTGGTGCTCCTGAATCTAAGGGTTTGGTCTTTCACTGACTCTAGAAAATCCTCAGTTATTATATTTATTAATATCAGTCTCCTCCATTTTCTCTACTCTTTCCTTGTGGAATTCCAGTTAGATATGTTAGACCTCCTCATCTCTTAATCTGGCTTTTATATTTTCCGTATGTTTGCCTCTTTGTGTTGTGATTCTTCAGATCTTCCAGTTTTCCAGTTCTTACTTGTTTAACCCATGTAATGTTCTTTTTTAAATTATTTTTAATTGCTAACCTATATTTGATTACTTTTAAAAAGCCATATAATTATTTTGATAGTCTATCATCTTTTAGTACTATTTTAGTTCTCTTTCATTTTAGTAAATAGGATATATATACTTATTTAAATTCTCACCTGATGATTCCAATATCATGATTCTGTGTTGTTGCTTCTGTTGATCCTGGACGATGGTGATTTCCTTGTGCATTTAGTGACTTTACATACTCAGCTTGTGGCTATTTGAACTTTATCCATAAATTCTTTAGGATTTGTGTTGAGGATGTATATCTCTAATGAGGATTTTCAATTAGTTCTATAAATCATCCAAGAGAACTTTAAACTAAATATTTAGCTTGGGAGTTTCAGGCAAATCATAGATGGTCACCTTGTGTATTTCCCAATTTGCATGAGTCATGGGCCCTAGGGCCTGGGTTCCAATGCCCCCTTAGATGGCAGGGACATCCGGGTTACTGGAGATGGAGACAGCAGAGGACAGCAGCAGTCTCCTGCTCACTCAGTCCTTTGACCTTGGAAAGTGTCTTTATTTCCAAGCCAGCTCAACCATATACTTTAAATGGTTATTAAATACATTAGACAGAATATCTTAGTGCTTTTAGTAAGTATTACTTTTCAGACTATCTGGTCAGTCATATCATCAGAAATGGATGTTCCTTGGCTTAAAGGATACACAGGTTTATATGGAAATTCTATTAGGAGGGCATCCCTATCTTTATTTTAATTTGTAATATTCAATGACAGTATATCATTTGTTAAAACCATGAGAGTTCAAAATTCATACAGTCTTAAAAACTTATCAGGTATTTTACACCATTTATTTTAACTTATATGAAAACTAGAACAACTCTGTGGTACTAAACACAAGTAAGTGTCATTTTCCATTTTTGCTGGAAAATACTAAGATAAAAATTAGAAATTGATCTAAGGGGCAGCTATAAATACAGTCATGTAGCTCTGAGTTAAAAATCTAACCTAAAAGTTTTTGCAGCTTTTTATCTATTTACTTCATCTTTTATCTGTAATATTTCTGTGAAGTCTCTTGGATGAAAATACACTGACAGAAATTAATTATAGAATTAACTTTATTTATGTTAATATGTAATCTATGTAGATAATAATCTGACATGACAGAACTCTACAAAAATGTACCAATGAATTTACTTCTCATGTTTGTCCTTACATTTTCCAACTCTTCCAGGAGATATTAAAAAGTTATGAATAAAATACACTTTTTAAAAATAAACATAACTTTACAAAACTATAAATCACTGTATTGGCCAAAATCTTGACAGAATTTAGCATCAACCTTTAAACCATTCCAAATATCGAGAGCTCACCTCTGGCTGCTACTGACGTAGACATTAACAGTGAAATAGTTTCTCATGTTCTGTAAGGTTTTCTAATGAAATCTGGCTGTAGCCATCAGACAAAGCAGACATGAAAAAGAGGCTTGGGTATTCATTCTTTAAACTTTAGCTATTATATATATGCCATATAAAACTGCGTATCTGAGGACTAATATCAGAAAAATAAAGAAAACAATTATTCAAATAGGAAGCACTTAAGCCAGTTTATTTTTTATTTTCAAAAAAATAATATTTAAATTATAAGGACTTTGGCTTAATTCATTCACTCACAGCTCTACTCATAAATTAACATTCTAAAAAATATAAATTGCTACATCTGTAAGTGATTAAAATTACAGGAATGTGCTACAAGTAATTTTATATAACCAGACTACTAACATTTTCCTCCCATCTGAAAAATAACAACAAAACTAAACACACAGACATACAGATCTGGTACTAACTCCCGGCACAAAAGAACTTGATGTTTTAAATAAGAGAAGAAATAATGGGTCATGATTTCTTTTGGGGCTCTACTTTAACACAGACATAAGTGGAAACAGAATTTGGGGCCAGTAAGTTAAGCACCTCCTATTTTTGAAATTCATGGGCTGTGAAAGGACTGCACAAGAGCCTTTAAATCCCCTCCAGTAGGATTTAAACAGTCATCAATATGAAGTAGCATGGAAGAAGCAATCATAATATCTTGGGGCTAAATGGGACGGAAGAGTTCTTCCATGTGGGCCAGGCACTGCTAAAAGCAGCCATTTCCCCAGAAGGTGGGGTCTTAGATTCTCCTTTGTTATGAAAGCGATCTCCTTATAGATCTAACTAGTATCAAAAATCTTACTGAGATCAAATGATGTAATATTTTTCAAATTACTCTGAAAATTATGATTAGACATTTGGTACAGTGAGCCAGTAATAGCAAAAGAAACTAAAAAGAAAATGTGGGGACAGTGATAAAGTACCAACTTTCTAAGGCACATGTAAAGATGAGGTATTGTAGAAGATTTCTCAGGGAAGGATGGGCTCCATACAGCTTCCTCTCCAAAGCACAGAGCATCCAGCTGGCAGACTGTTCTTAACTAGGTTTTTGATGGAAGTTTATTGGTAGGAGTATCTTTTGGTATCCTGCCTATTTTTAAACCCAGTGATAAGGCACAAGAATTCACAAAAGGAAAAAAAATCACACTGTTAATAGATTATATGTTAGACTATATGAAAAATAGTTACTTGATACCTTATAAAAAAGATTAACCCAACTTTTTTCCATTATAAAAGACTTGGTGAGTTTTCTTTTTCTTAACCTCTACTAAAATGATTAACAAATTGAATTTATGGAAAAGTACCAAACAAATCATTTGTACAAGCTTCTCAGTGAAATATCACAGCCCATCACCCCTGCTTGCGCTGCGTAACACAGGGACTTGAGGAGAACGGACTTTGGAAGCAGAACGCCCAGTTCTGAGTCCCTGCTTTGGCACTTATGAGATGTGAACTGGACAGTTACTTAAACTCTATGACTCAGTGGGTTAAATGGGGGTGAGAATACTACCTCAATTATAGTGTTAATTTGAGGATTAAATTGGCAAATTTTATAAAATGCTCAGGGCAGTATCAGGCACACAGGGAGTTCAAGTAAGCATTTCACCATTTCCATTACAGCAGAGAGAAAGGGAAACCAGAACAGATGCTAATAAACCCGAGTCTTGGTTTCAATATCACTACTTTCTTAGATAAGAAGCTTAAAAGCAATTCAGTTCCACCTGTGACACTAATCGCTTCATTCCCTACCCTCCCAGGAGTTAGGATCAAGTGGTTGTACATGCACAGGTGCCTTGAAGACCATCCAGCAAAACCTTTGGGTTCTCTGGGAGAAAGGCACTGACTTGTAAAGTACCATATCATATGAATTCTGATTCTCATATTTCAAAAAATATCAGACACTGAGGTCATACAGGCTTTCCTTCATATGTAATAATGTCCCACCAAATGCTGCTTTTGACACTAAAGAACATGCCTTAAAACTCGCTGCTACTTGAGATCAACAATATAAGAAGAATTTTTCACCCATAGATTAATATGTCCCAGTTAGTCTATCACACCTTTAGGTAGGATCTGTGATAAACAATTTTGAGTATATTTCCCTGTGCTATACAGTGTAATCTTGTTTATCTATTCTACAATTTTGAAATCCCAGTTATACACAAAATGTTATGATAAATCACAGAGAAAAAAATGTGACAATGAGTGTGTATATGTCCATGAATGACTGAAAAATTGTGCTGAACACTGGAATTTGACACAACATTGTAAAATGATTTTAAATCAGTAAAATATGTTAAAAAAAAGAACTTAACTCATACACAGAAAAAAAAAGAATTTTGAATGTGCTCTTATTTTAATAATTTACTTCTACCAATTAGTATATTTCAGTGAAGAAAGGGAAAATGATTAGGGCTAATCAAGGAAGGAACATAACACTAACAGCTAACAGTACTGACTTTACTGATGCTGCTCAGATCTGCTCAGCATTGGTTCCCGTCCACACTGTGGTGTCCTTCCAGGATGGTCTACATCCCTCTTGAGGTCTTAGGGGCAGGCCCACAGTGCCATGAGTTAACACTCCAGGGAGCAGATCTCAGACAGTGACAGATGCGGGTGGAGGACAAATATTCCTCATCCCTTGGGTGGAGCAACTCTAAGGTGTGCTCCACACTGCTTCCCAGAGGTCACCAGCAGGGCTGAGCTCCAGTTTTCCCCAACTCGATGTCTGCTGGATAAAGCACTCCTCATCAGCTTCCTCACCACCCTATCTCACTCTCCACTTCCCTCCTGCACTCCTGGGATCGCCTCTCAACCTACTCACCCCAGTATTCTGAAGAAAACCAAATATGATACATTTCTACAGAAGCTACCATATGCAAGCAGGCTAAGAGCTTTATATTCTGGCTTTCCTCCTCCCTACCTCCCCAGAGTCCTTCCCTGCTGACCTCTCTTCTTCATGACTTAACTAAAAGCTGGTACACCAAGGGACTCCTCCTAGGACACCTTCTCTTTTCCATTTCCATTCTCTGCCTAGATGGTCTTACCCATTCCCACTGTTTATGCACCAACAACCGTCAGATTTCTATTTTCAGCCCTAACTGGCCCCCAGACTCCAGATTCATGTCTTTAAAGGCTGTTTAACATCCTCACCTACATGTCAACAAGGCCAAGCAGAACTACTGATGCCTCTTCCAAAATCTGCTTCTCTTCCATTTTGTCTACCTCGGGCAAATTGCTATCCATTAGTCACTCAAGAATTTTTTCCTTGATCCTTCTCATCCTTTCATTTCCTGCATCTAATCCATTAGCAAGTTTTCTTGACTTTACCTCCAAAACATATTCTAAAACTACTCACCTGTCTCCACATCTAGAATGACCACCTCGTCTAAGCACAGTTCTCACCTGGGCCATTGAGTCGTCTTCCGACCCTTTCCTTCTCTAAAATCTGTAAGACTTTCCCCTTAGATCACAATGCTTAAGTCTCACTAGCCTTTTCCTCTGTTTCTTGAATACAGCAAATTCATTCTTGTCCCAGAGCATTGATCTTGCCTGTTTCCTTTCCTTCAAATGCTCTTCTCTGAGATCTTCATAAGGCTGCCTCCTTCTTATTGAAGCTACAGCTTAAATGTATCCTCTTCATAAAGAACTCTATAAACTATACAAACTAATATAGAGCCTGTCACATTTCTGCACAGAAGTTACCACTGCTTTTTCATGCTTATTTCTTACATATTGTTTTTAACCTTCCTTTGAGTAGAAGTTAATACCATGCATTTTGTCTTACAGGGCATCCCTAGCATGTAGAACATAGACTTGATCCATGGTAGGCCTTTAATAAATTTTGCTGAGTAAAACAAATGACGGGAACTATTATCATCCCCATTTTCAAGGTGATGAAACTGCCTTCAGGTCATTATGCAACTTGCTCAAGCCAACAGAGGCTGAGATTGATACCATAATCAAATCAGTCTGACCCTAGAGCTCACACTTTTAGCCATTTCACCAGATTTTCTCTATATCTGAGTGGTAAGGAAATAGGAAATTGAAAAAAAAATAGCCTTAGTCCAAAAACTTAGTGCATCTCTTTTTGCAGAGTACCAGTTGTTAAAGGACTCAGCATGTTTGGATTATTCTAAGACCTATCAAACATCCACAGTTCTTAAGAAATAAATCTTAATTTTTGTGCTGTCTGGGGACACCAAGAAGAAAGGAAACCAAGCTATCTTAGTTCCTCATCCTGTCCCCAAGCCTACTAAGAGAGAGTCAACAGCTTAAACAACAGGATTCAATTTTCAGACTGTTTCTCACAGGAAAACTGAGAGACCCCAGCTTACATGGAAACCACTAGACGAGTAGTCATATTCAGTGACGTTTCCTTTATGAGGCTGAAACTGCATTTAACACGTATGTATGTACTTTGGAATCAGAATCATGATGGCCTACAAACCAAAGGATATGAATACATACAGATATAGATATCGTGTGTGAAAAGCTGAATAGCATCAAAATAGAAATACTCATAAAAATGTACTTCCCAATGTATAGGAGAAAACTCAGGTAAAATTACCCAGGGGACTATAGGCGTTTAAAACAAAATCTCCTAAGATTATTTTGATATGTTTTATAATGAGACTCTGGCATACTGAATGACAAATTGCATCCAAGTTTTCTCAAAAACAATTTATTTAATCACCTCAAAGGAAAAAATTAATCAAGGAATAAAGATATATCAAATATTCACCTGGAGGAGCTAAACATATTGTATAATCCTTATAATAGTAATAATAATAATAATAATAATAATAATAATAATAATAATAATAATAATAATAATAATAAGCAATATTAGCTTTCATTCCAGAATCCATAACAGTGGCTGGCAATGTCACAAAGACACATTATTTAGCCAATGTTCTATCTCATCTGCCTTCTTTCCTACTTCCTTCATTTCCAGTTGAAAAACATCATAATCAAAAAGGATGCAAAAGAACAAACAATTTATCTAAGTCATGTTCCTGATGAAGACACTAAGGTCCAGCGACTGAGTGCCAGGTCAGACATCTGAACCCAGGACCTCTGATTCCAAGTTCTAAGTCTTTCTTCCTTATCACACAGTCACCACACTAAGAACACAAGTACATATTTTGTGTGTCCTTTTCTCCGCTTTGGATGTCAGTGGCAATAGGAGTGTCATAAAACTTGATTTTAAGTCACTTTAGAAAGTACAAAAACCCTGAGAATTAAAAAAAGAGATATTTGAGTTACAGTTCTAACTACAAAGTAGTTGTACAAGGCAACACTCCCACCAAATATCTCTGGCGGCCATTGTCAGAGACTAAAGTCAAATCAACATAAGCATATAAGTAATTTCTTATGATCTCAGATTCTTATTAATGTAATTTGATCTGATTTAAAAATTATCCGTCTTTTCTCTGCAGAAGATGAAGTCAGACATGATCACTCATAGAGATGGGTATGAGAAAGCGTTACTCAGAGAGAGAGAAAAAGACTTGGCATCAGCCAACTAGCTTGACTCAGAGGATTGTGAGCTCTACGTTTGATTGACAGGAACACCAAGAAGAATGGCAAAGAAGGTGAGGAGGCATGATGTTCCCTCTGTGTAATTTCTACTTGGGTCCTCTCACGTACCTGTCAAGAGATTATATATCATTTATGCACTGAAGCTATTTCTATCACCTTTGCTCTAAGAAAATATGAGAGTGTAGGCAAAAGATTGTATTCATAGAATGCCCAACTTCATTTCCAGTGAACTCACAAGCTTGTTAAATGATTCTGATACTTTTTAAAATAATTTTATAGGTTTTGTTTGTTTCACGAGGTATGGGAACAAATATGATTTCTTAAATGTCAACCAAGTTCTACCTGAGCTTATAAGAAAATTTAGGATTGATAAGAAGATACAAGGCTTGATATAGGCTGCTCCAGATAATATTTTAATAAAATAGCAAACAAAAAATTGATAACAAATTTATGCTCAACAAACATTCACTGAATAACTACTATGCAAAAAGCACTGTAAGTTCCAGTGATAGACTACTAGCTGCAAGACAAAAGTTTTACAGTCTGCTTGTGATGATTAAACCCAATTTAGGAAAAGTGATAAAGGCCTGAAGTGAATGATTACAGATAGTGCATTAAGTACAGAGGGGAAAAGTGATTAATTGTAATTAGAGGTGAAAGCAAGGGACGCTTAATGGAAAAGATGACATCTATATTGAGACTAAAGGAAGAAGGAGGCTTTGAACAGGTGGGGATCAGGAAAGCATAGCAAGAAAGTCAAACGTGTTGAATGCCTTTGTGCCACACACTTTGTGAGAAATCGAACCTAAATGATCTGAATTAATCTCCCAAGAATACTAATGTGGTAGTACAACATTTCATTACTGTTCCCAATTCTTCACCTTCATCCTTTTATCTATACCTTTTGCCCTATGACACTGCAATTCCTCCCATATGGGGTTAATTACATTCCCACACCCAATGCTGTGACTTCCTTAGGCGAAAATGGTGCAAAAAAAGACTTAAATTGTCCTTGTAAAATTGGACAGTTGGACTTTTTACCACCTCCACGAACCATGAGTAAAGTGATCCTTATGTTACTGATCTCCCAAAGTATGAGAGACCAGTGGAGAAATCCTAAAGCAAGCCTAGCACCTGCACCTGAGCCCAGTCAACCCACCAACGCATGAGAAACAAATGTTTATTTTATTCCACTGAGTTTCTGTGGTTGTTTGTTACAAGGCAGTATTGTGCCAATAGCTGATTAATATATCTGTTCAAGTTATATGTCTAAGGAATGAAGCCCCAGAGGGGAGTAGTGGTTTCCCCAAAGTTTCCTAGCTAGTAAGAGGAAGAGACCAGTTTAGAATTTTGGTGCATCATGGACTGAAGGTTATATCCTTTCTATCACACTGACCTTTAACAGGAGGGGAATATTTGAGAAAAGGATATTAGAAGGTTAGGGCAACTGAATAAAAGAAGTCATACAGGCAAGATGGAAAAGCCTTACCTTGGCTGAAAATTGTCAAAGGTGTCCTGATAATTCATGAGGTTAGGAAGGTAACTTTGGTCTAAATTTGGAAGGGTCTAGAATGTCAGGCTTAGGAATTTCAACTTCATTTTAAGGACATGAAAAGCCATCAAAACATTTTGAATATGGAAGCAACCTAGTGAGGTAGGGCAATTCAGGAAGCCCTAGTTAGTGTAAACATTTAATGTGATCACTCACAGGAGTTTGGAGTAATCTAGACAGTAAAAAAAGTAGACAATAGACAATTATTTCTCATGTTTAAGCCAAGATTAATTGTACTTGCTCCAATAGACACTCCTTATAGCACTGAAAGATTTACTTTTATTTTAAACTCATTTTCTAGATTAGTCTAAATGTAAATTTGTGCTATAGTCTTAACTTTCAATTTACTTCAACATACCTTTCATCTAATATTTATCAATTCATTATGTGTGTGTGCAGATGCATCCAGCAATTTGTACATGTGGTTAAAAGAAGTTGCTTGGCAGCTGGGAGATGAATCAGGCTAAAAAAACCGTAAATCTACTGCCTTTATGCTAAAATGCTAACTAAAGAAGGAAATAACTATGATATGACATCTATATCAACCAAAACAGTAAATTACTCATGATGAAATGTTTAACATCTTGGATGGTGGGAGACCTTTCCCAAGCCATCTCTGCCAAGGGTTTATGAAGGTGAAAACATTATTTTAATTTGCTCACTTCCTTTAACAAAAAGTACTTGTTTACTCAAAGCATAACTACATATGACATATTAATTGGATTAATTAAAAGTACTGCAATTTAGTCTAAAGATCAATTAGATACACATCACAGCATATGAACTTTGAGTTTTTACTAAGGCCTAAGATTTACAAATATCAAATTATTATTCCCATTGTATACTCATCACTATATTTGACCAAAAATGTCAACAAAGGAGAATTTTTTTAGCATTGGATCCTCCACTTTATATTATATGCAATTGCCTTTCGAGAAAGTGTTCTGGAAGTCAGACCATATAAGGAATCTTTCTCCAGGGATATATGAGGTCAAATTATAGAGATGAGAAGAACACAGCTGGCCATCCATCTGTCCATGCATACCCTCGCCCCATCACCAAGTTTACTTTTCAATCACTCTAGTGGGACTTGCTGTGGATTGTGTACTTGTCTGGGGCAGAGTCACTCTCTTTAAAGAACTGTTGTTTTTTAATCACCAGACATAGCTAGCCCTCAAACTAGCAGAAATGTAAAGTATCATCTTCAGCTCGTAGTCACACAATTCAGATTTTTCCTATCTTTCTCTTAGACCCACATCATTTCCAGGGATTTGGTAAGGAATGTAGCAGTCTTTTTTTTTTTTTTTAAGAAATATATATTTTAGGATAATTTGATTAAATGTGTCACTTATTGTCAATGTTCTTTAATGAATAAGTATGAGAGTCTCAAAAACTAGAAGACTTTTAGTAAATTAGGCTCCCTGTGACTACAAAATTCCCCTTCCCTACTACCTTTGGCTCAGTCTTAAGAAAAATATAATGAGAAGGCAGATTATATGAATGAATTCAGTAAGTGAGAATTCAGAAATTCTTAAACTCAATCAAGACTATGGGAAGAACTGAGAGGAGACAAAAGAGGACTGTGAAATGAGATTTTCAAGGAGGCAGAAGCAAGACAGTTTTTTTTTTTTAATGTGTAATACATACTCTGATTCCAACATAAAATGACTATACTTCTTTAAAATGTAAAATGTGTAATCATTCTAGACAAGAGGGTATCATTTCCTCACTATTTATGTTTTTTTAAATCACAAAACAAAGAAAATTAATAAATCTAGATGGAACCCAGGTTAGAGCTGGGCTCTCTTTTTCTTTGTGGTGAGACCACATCCTTATCAGAGGATTGTATTACTTATTCCATCATTTTCTGGAAATGTTTCCAAACAATAATTTTTTTTTCTAGTAGCCACTTCTTAGAAACTCAAGTTTTAAGGATGACTGTTTCAGGTTCCTCTGAAGATCTGATCATTTAAATTCCTAAACAAGTTTTCCCACCTAGGAAACCATGATTTGAGTTGAATAAGAACCCAGACTCTATGAACTGTAAAATCTGAGGCTACATGTTTGGCTCCTTCCATCAGCCCCAAAGGCACAGCCAGGTTGGATTTCTGAGAACAAGCACCACATGCGTGTTGGGGGTTCTGCACCCCTGGGTGAAGGGGAGGCTGAAAGACAGGTGCTCACTGACCAGCCTCTGTCTGCCTCACAGTCTTAACACTAACACATGAACCACATGCACCATGCTGCTTCCTCCAATATTGTGTCCTCCTGTCACGTCACCATATGACTTTAGCTCCACATAGTTACATATATGTCTGTATGCACGCGCATAGGTGTGTGTGTATTTTTTTGTAAGGCACCATCGTGGACTATGTGTTTAGGGAGAATGACTACTCCTTCCTCCTTTGTTCAGCACTCTCCTTTTTCTTCTGGCTCCAACCAGCTTCTGCCAAGTCCCTAGCCATTGCCAGGGGTCAAAGGCCATGAAGACACCCTCCCAACTCTCTACCACCTGGCTTTTCAGGATCCCAGGCAACTAACTGAAGACCACCTTTTAATATCCCAGTGACTCAAGGGTCAGTTCTACTCTCTCCAATCTTTCCCAGCCTCCCCAAGACCCCACCTCCTTATCCACTTGTTGGTCATCTTAAATCTTGAGGGAAATGAAAATTTAATCCCCTCTCTGCAAAAGGTTAGGCACTCCTTAGTTAATGAATAGCTATCCCTTAAGGGTGTTTGGAAATGTTAACAGGAAAACCACATGAAAGGTATTCAATACAGCAATCTGCTAGTAACTTGGAGATTAAAAAGTAAAGTATTTTATAAGGTTTTTAAATGAATACTTTTACCTTAAGATCCAGCCTTTCAGTTTTTTAAAGGAAGGGGACATTGAAAAATTCATTAATATTTCCTCCTATCACCCACATCCAGTTTTATACACACACACACACACACAGCCCTCGGGACGAAGGGACAGACAGACAGACAGACATAGATCCTGGATAACTTGCTAATGACTGTGCCAGTAAATAAGCATGTCAATTATGCAAAAAAATTGTTAAATTTCAATGCAAAATATATGTAGTATAATTTATTTCCTGCGTTTCAAGTTTTACAGGTACCTTTATTATATTAACTGTTCTGTTCTGATTCAGTGTAGGAAACTAGAGGGCCTCCTGTGCAGCTTAGTTTACCTAAAATGAGAATTCCTGGAGTTAGTGCTTATCTAGCTTAATACTCAAAATAATGTTTCAGCTTTAAATTTTAAAGATTTTAAATACAAATTAAGAGTTTTCATTTCTTAAGGTTGTCAGTTAACACTCAAGATTAAAAATAGCTTAAGGCCATACTGTGAATTTCTTTTCAGAAAGCAGAAACGAAAAGGCCTCACCTGCGCCTCTAAAAACAAAGCCAATTAATATGCCAGGTTCCTTTCCCCCGCCGAAAATCCTGGCACATTTGCATATAGCAGAACTAGGAAGCCAGTCTCTTCCATCAACATATCATAATGCCTCCTGACAGCCGCACACACTACCTCATCAACATCATACTGTTTCAGTTACACATTTTTTTACCCACTTCACAAGTTAAGCCATCTTCACTTCTATCTCACCTCCAGCTGCAGTATTAAATTTAACTACATTTTCCCAAGTATAGATGGATTTTCTGCAAGTCAGAAACCGAAGAATCACTACCATTGCATTGTTCCAGGCCACAAAAGAAAGAGGAAAAGGCGGGAGGGAAAAGAATCACGGCGGATTTTAAAGAAACAAATAATCCCTCCCCACAAAAGCCTGACCCTCTGAACCAACAGCAGAAAGAATTAGGAACTGGCTGGAGCGCAGTATGGGGTCCCTCTGCCAATGAGATGGAAATGGTCTTTTTAAGAAAGGCTGAAGCCTGCTCACTCCCCTGTGATCATCCTACCAGCTCCGCTCCGCCTCGCAAGGGTAATGAAGCAAGGTCTTTGATTTTGCCAGAGGACTATTGAAAAAACAAAATAAAGACCGGGCTTGAAAAGAGGAGCTTTAATTTAGCAAACACCACGGAGACGCGTCCCAAGACAACTTCCAGTTCCCGTGAAAAAATGTCTTCCATTTTAATCATGAAGAGAAATTTCGATGCAGTAAAGCAAAGTAAGTCCAGAAGGGCTTGGCTCTTATTATATGGTTGCATTTCTTTGGAAACACTCCAGGCAGACTGAAGGAAACTGCCCCCCATCACTGCAGAGTCCATCCTTCAGAAATAATTATAACTGCATGAATATGTAGCATTCAGAGATCTGAGTTCTGAGAGTGAGTTTTCATAGCAACAGAGCAGGTTGGAAATCAGAATGTAACAGATTTCTTGGTGTTTGGATGATTTATGAAAGTTTCACATTACCTGCCTCTGAAATTGACATTTCATCCTGATTGGTTAATTACCATTCTTCTCTTTCAGCCACAAAAAGATCCTGAATAATGCAGTTGCAGCTGGCTTATCTTTATATGAATCCCAGGTTGTCTAATTTCTGTTTTCTCACCCTCTATTTATGTTTAACTTAAAAACTGTAACAAAATAGTTCCCTTTGGCTCACAGACCCTAAGCCTTACTTTAAAATCTGTAAAAACTAGCAATCCTGGCCTGTTGCATTTCTCCCAGGACTCAGAAAGCTTGACCGTGTCTGAGCAGATGGGACAATTTCGAGGAGAGCAACATTTTACCTCCATTTCAGTGGCAGCTTTAGATCCCAGTAGGATGTTTGCTGACTTCTAGGCTGGAAGGATGTGAGACAGACTGGAAAAGTACAATCTTAGCTGCAGCACTGAAAAGATCAGCCTGCGATTTGGGAATATAATTCTATCGCTAACTATCACTGCCAAAGGAGTTTAAAAAATAGTAACATTTCCAGTAACTGAAGCCTTCACATACAGACAATTTCAAATCATCTTAGATTTTAATCATAGGCTCCCCACCCCTCAGCACTCCGTATTTACTGAGTCTACTGTGGACTAGGTGTATGCTAGATTCTGGACCTAAATGGAGAGCAAAACCAGACTGTGGTCCCTGGAGGAAAACCAACATTAATTAAACAATCAGACAAATGCAAAAATCACAAATGTATTAATAAAAGCTACAAATGAGGGATAGATACATGGGGCTATAAGATACTTTGATAAAGTATTTGACCTAGTCAAGGAGGTCTTGAAAGAAGTTTGAGCTGATCTGAAGGAGAAGTAGTAGCTGACAAGACAAAGGGGAGAAAGAGGTGCATTCCAGGAAGAGGGAACAGCGTGTGCAAAGGACCTGCAATGCCCTGGAGTACGGTGAACATGAAGGATAGGACAATGTTTTTTTAAACCAACATATCTGGAGAAAACAAGCGAGCAAAGTGGAAGATAAGACCAGAGAGTAGGTGGAGGCCACACTTTGCAGGCCATGCTTAGGGGTAGGAGGCAGGGATGACAATACGAATATCTTTCCAGGCCAGGCTGAGATCTTCTGCAGGTGGTGACAAGCAGTCTGGGTGTTGTAAAGATCACTGGGCCACACTGTGGAGAAGAGGCCAGAGGGGCAGATGAGTTGGGGGCTACCGCACGCAGCAGTTGGAGCAGCAGTGGTGAGAAGTGCACAGGGCAGCCTGTTCTTGGTCTGCCCCACTGCAGGCCTGGCACGCACGCTGCCTCACTCTTTACTTGCAGGCACCTGCCCTCTCTCCTGCCCTCCAGCACCTAAATGGTCTTCTTAGAGCACAGCTCTGACTCTGTAACTTCCCTGTTTCTGTCTGGACCCCCTAACAGCAGCAGGCGCAGGCCCTGCTGGTGCTGAAGGCCTAATAATGTGCTCTTGACCTGCTTTTCAGGTACCATCTCTACTTCCTACCTGTCCAAAGCCCGGCTCCACCCACAGAGTGGCTTGCCTACCTCCCTGTCTCTGTTTGTATCCTTCAACCCACCTGGGATACCTTTGGCCTGAGTTAACCTCCCACCCTGTCCCCATTTCCTAAATTCTGCCCATCCTGGCCCATTCAGCTTAAATATCTTCCTTGTTTTTCCATGAATTCAAATTTCAGCTCAAGTACTCACACTCTAAGAGATCCTAAGCCAATTCCTTATTCTTTAGGATTCTACGTCTTCATCTGAAAGATGGGGAGAGTGGTAACTACACAGAATACTATATGTAAGGATATGATACAAGTCTAGGGAAACAGAAAACCCTCTGGTGCCCAGTGTTAGTCCTTCCTTTAGTCTCATTTTGTGACTGCACCGACTTCTCAAATCTGTCATCTCTGTGTTCTTTTTTCTCTCTTTCCTTCTTTCTCTCTCTTTTTTTATTTGATGAACACCTAACAATAAGACTCTGGAAATCACAACTGGAAAAATACAACCACTATTGACCATCTTTTCAATATACTGGTTACATTATTGGATGTAAACAGGAAGGGCAAGAACTTCTACCAAATTCCCTTTTCTATTGTCTAGTAAGCAAACATCTCTGGGCTGAGCCATTAATCCCCCTATTGTGTTCTCTTCCCTACATTCTAACTGAGTAAGATTAGAAATCAGGAGAAAAAAACAGCTGAGAGATTAGGAGATACTGACCATTCAAGCTCACAAAAAGTCCCTGAGAGCCCAAGCAAGGCTGGCCTTTTTCGTTAAGTTCTTTTTCATTCAGTGCAAAGTCTGAAACCATCACGTAATGTTTATTTGTAACCTCTGAATACTTGAGTTGTGGTGAAACAGTCAAACATTCGATATTAGCTTCTCCAACTGTCTCAGCAATGATTATTCACTTAAGAGATGGAGGTACACAGGGCATTCAATGTGCACCAGCTGATGTATGAATCAGAAAGAAACAAATATTGGCCAGTTCCGATTGTCAGTGTGTATTTATCACTTTTTAGATGTGCAATGTTCAGTGCTACAAGCAAACACTGGTATATGGCTGATTACCAAGACCCTAGAACAAAGTCCACTTTGGCTGCTGCATTCTCAATTTATTTTATTATTTATTCTTTTCAATTGAAGTATTATATGTACAACTGAATCAATATAGTTTTAATAATACATTCTAATTTTTATGTATCATTGGCATTCAGCCACATAATTTCTCTTATTAAAAACAATTCCTCTATATAGATGGGTAGGAATGAAATAAGTGTGTATTTTCAACTCAAAGAGATATATGTTTGATGAATTTTTATGACTAGCCTGGGAGCATATTAAAAAGCAAAACCCTCAACATTTTAGCAAAATCGACCCCACTCTGAAAAGATGTATGTGAAATTTCCCTGAGTCTATTAGAGTCTTTCATTATTACTGTTATTTTAAAGAATTCTCTTCTCTAGTTTCATTAAATTTCTGACGTGAAAAAGTAAGTATTTCATACGAATGGAAGAGGTCTAGGCCAAGAAGCCAACTTCACAGTGGCTTAGCTCACTCCAGAGTGATTCCTATTGGAACAAAAAACAAATAGAGTTAAGTGCCAAACTCAAAACTATTCTCTTACGGAGATAAACTGCCAGTGCCCTGCAGAAAGTGAGAACAGCTCTCCTGGGAATGCTTGGGATTTGGGCGAAAGAACAATGCAACTGTTTCTGTAAGTCAAGTGGAAACATTTGGGAGAGGGGAGCAAGCAGTTGGAAGGGTGGTGCAACAGTCAAAAGAGCTGCCAGACAGCAGAGCTAAAGGCATGGCCCCCACTTAGTTCAAAGCGACCTTGCAAAACACCAGGTCAGTTCTGAAAAGGAAGCGAAGAAACCTCATGGTAATGACGAGCGCCGTTCATGACAGGGATGCTAATTATATTTTTAAGTCCTTGGCAACATATAAACTATCACCTGGTCTGTAGGGTTAGTAATATCTTTCAATGCTTCAAGAAAAATGACTTTCTTAAACATGGCTAACAATCTACACATCCTGCTTTTGCAAAATCTATATGATAGAATGACTGATTAACTTTGGTGTTTCCAACTTCTTCAACAACACTAAAAATTATCCCTGAAAAACTGCAGGATAAAGATGGAGACATGATTTATTTCTCTTTTCCTTAAATATAAAAAAGCTGGAATTGACTTCAAAAGCATTGTATGAACGTTATAATTATGCTTTAGCAAAGGCCTGCAATAAATCAAAATGGTTGCACATTCTGAACAAAACTCCAGAAAGAAAACTCCTGCCCCACTCCAGAGAAACTTGAGCAACTCTCTCAGTCCTAAGAGTACAAAGAAGCCTCAGCTTAAATTTACAACTTCGTATTAAACATGGGTATAGTTTAGGAAAAGGGAAAAATGATTGCATGCTCTCCCTCAATTTTAGCTCCAATGCACTTGGTATGAAAGTCTCTCCATTGTGGAGATGCTAGCAGGGAATCCTCTTGGATAGAGGGCAGAGCTGTGATCAGTGAGAATGTGAGTCCTCAGGAGAGGAGAGGATGAGAACTTCACTTTTAGAACTGATTGTACACCTAGGTGTGGAGGCAGAAAGTGGTTTATCAGTTAGGGAAAACGTGGACTGAGCTCAGATGCATTTATTTGTTTAGAACAATTGAAAACTATTGTAAGAACTAATGAATCAGTAGGTAAAGGTAGTTTAAAAAAAACTAAATAAAATAAAACTATAATGAGTTGCACTCTATGGATAAAAACAATGGAACACAATACAGCAACGAGAAGAAAGTGTCCTGGAGGTAGAAACAAGGGTCAAGTCCAGCATGTCAAGTAAATCTTGCGTTTCTGAATCGTGAAAGTTAAGACACCTTAACTTTCAAATTTCCCCAAAGGGAGGCTCAGTCAACAACATGTAAAAACTTGAAACCTGAGCTCCTCTCCATGAGTATTTACTGAAGCAATGACTATCCTAGGAATTCTACACATGGGGCAATGAGCCCTGTGCTTATCTTTTCATCTCACTGTACAAGATGAAACTGTAAGCCAAATATTTACTGCACCTTTACCATGAACTTGTTTTTTTTAAAATTACTATTTAAAACATTAAACTTCACTTTTTGAAAATTTAGTGAAAGGGGCTTATTGAATATTTGTTGCCTGTCACCAGCCCAAGATTGACCAGATAAAATGGAAACACATCTTCAGACAGGCAGGATTTTATCACCAGCCCTAAGCACATGCTATGTTCTCCTATTAATTGTGGTGTCCATTTTTGACAAGTAAATATAACTGAAGCCTCTGGTTTGACCATTCAAGGTCTTCTTTATCTCCTCATTCTCAGAGGTATTCAAGGTCTTTTGCCATATCAAGTTGTGAATTGTCTTCTGATGGCTGCTGTCCCTAGAGTTACCCTATGCCAAGGTTTTTTTTAAATATTAGATTCAGTATCACTCAGCTGTAAAGAGCTATTCCTAATTCTGTTTGGCATAAAGAAATATATAAATAAAAATAAATATAGATGATTGAAGAGGAAATATGCTTAAAAATTAATTAATATTTTTACTTTAAAAGATTAATTTTAGATCATAATATATATTATATATATATTTTTAATTGAAGTACAGTCAATTACAATGTGTCAATTTCTGGTGTACAGCACAATACCCCAGTCATGCATATACATACATATAATCGTTTTCATATCTTTTTCATTAAAAGTTATTACAAGATATTGAACACAGTTCCCTGTGCTATACAGAAGAAACTTTTAAAATCTGTTTTTATATATAGTGGCTAACATTTGTAAATCTCAAACTCCCAAATTTATCCCTTCCCATCCCCTTTCCCCCAGTAACCATACAATTGTTATACTAAGTCTGAGAGTTTGTTTCTGTTTTGTAGATAAGTTCATAGTGTCCTTTTTTTTTTTTTTAAATTCCACATGTGAGTGATATAATATGGTATTTTTCTTTCTATTTCTGGCTTCCTTCACTTTCAATGATGATCTCTAGGTCCATCCATGTTGCTGCAAATGGCATTATTTTATTATTTTTTATGGCTGAGTAGTATTCCACTGTATAAATATATGGCAACTTCTTTATCCAATCATCTGTCAATGGACATTTAGGTTCCTTATACCATAACATATTTATATAAATATGCAGAAACTCCGTATTTATCCAACATCAGGAAAAGAGGTGTTAGAATTCAGCAAACTTTGCAGAAAACTGGATTTTACACACTAAAGCTCAAAACTTCCAATTGTTAGGATGACTTTAGAGCAATAGAATCCTAAAAGATATTACACTTATTTCTGTTTAAAAAATCAGAGTACAATGTATATAAGTAGACCTTTCTGTAATAACTGATTCAACATGGTACCATGGTATGATTTTTCAGGGTTTTTTTGCTACTTCTTTTGGTATCCAAATATCAGCTGTCACCTCTGGCTGTAGCCAGTCACCCTTTACTAGCAATACTCATTTCCCAATTTGTTGCTTCTAATTTGTAATAGATTGAGAAACCTGATGCCAAGACTATTAAATTTGAATCTAAATACATATAAATTGGATCAGAATAATAGCCTGTGGCAACCTCTTTAGAGTCTGAGAGTTTGGTACACAATGTCTGTTTATAAACACCTAAACACTCTCTTTACTTCATGTCAGTGTGTGTGTGTGTGTGTGTGTGTGTGTGTGTGAGAGAGAGAGAGAGAGAGAGACACTGAGAAGAGAAAAGTTGAATGTGTAAGAGCATGTACGAATGTGAACCCCAGAAGCATGTATAAAAGACTCTGCTCGAACCACTGACTTCATGCTTCTCTTTAGGGATGTCTTTTAGAGCCAAAATAATTAAAGCTAGAACTTATTTCACAAAAAATATTTTACAGGGTTTTTTTCTTCCAATATTTTGATCCATATTCCCCAAATTAGCCCTTTCTCTTAAAGATGCAGAACCCAGGGATACATTTTTGACTGCAAAAATACACTTCTGGTGTTCCTGCAAGTCAAGAGAAGCATTAAAACTGCTTTGAGGTGCGACATTCCTAAGTCTCAGGTAATCCTGACACAGGCATCCGCCTTGTCCATTCCTTCCTAGTGATGGATTTGCATGCTAGCAAGAAGATTGCCCTGATTTTTAAAGATGAAGTCTGGGCCATAATACAAAGTAAAAGCAGACTGTCCACAGGGCCCCCACACTCTAACCAGTACTGCAAACAAGTCTGTTTCGCAGACAAGGCGGATGATCACTAGATAAGAAACGGCCGTCATAAACCGTTCTGCACATAGTCCTGGACTAAAAATTAGATAACAGTAGATGTTACTGATTAGCAATGGGCTCACAGGCAACCCCCGAACAATCTGCTTCCATCTTCTTATTTATAAAATACAGATAATAGCAAATAGAAAGTTGTCAGGAATCAGCCAACTACAGTCCCTGGGCCAAATCTGCTTGCCACCCATTTTCGTAAATAAAGTTTTATTGAAACACAGACACAGCCATTTCTTTACATTGTCTCTTGGCTTCTTTTCAGACTACAGTGGCAGAGTTGAGTAGTTATAACAGAAACTGTACAGTACACAAGCTAAACAGACTATCTGGCCCTTTATGAAAAAGTTCTCCTGCCCCTAGTTTGCAATACACTATGAGGCCGCCAGGAAGATTGAATGTCATAATAAACATGAAAATGATTGAAGTGCTATTACTAGCTAATATTGATAGTGCCTAGTTACTGAGTTTGAGGTACTATGATAAATGTACATGTCACCTCACTTAATCCTGAGAACAATCCTACTTTGTCTATTTTATGGCTGAGGAAACTGAAAATCAGAACGCAGGAATTTCCTAAGCTTATGCATCTGGTTAAACGAAAGGCAAGGATCAAACTAAGGTTTCCAGATCTAGAACATTCTTTCCCATTAGGCTACATTGTCTTTATAACAGAAAAGTTCTGAATGTTAGATATATGAGCATTTTTACTCATTCAGATATTATTAGCATTGTCCCAATGAAGAATTTAAGATAATACATACATGAATATTTGCTTGAAGTGTGAACTGCTAATGACAGGTTAATTTTTCTCTTCTCCGGTGGGCCCATGACTACCCTGAACCAGTATTTGAGGTGAGCTTCCTCCCCATCACATTTTTGTATTTGCAGTTTGGTTAGAAGTTTCCAGTCAAAAGTAAAAAGGAGCCTGCTGGGTCTGAACGTTGAAGCACACAGCCAGGGAATTCACCCCTATCTCTGTGCCTGTCGGGGGTGAGCCTCATGGAGGAAGGCTTGGTGTTGAAGGCCACAATAAAAACTGAAAATCAGGAGAACATTGGTTTCTGTTTTCTAGGGAGGCAAGACACAGGCATACCTTTTCTCTATCTTTAGAAGCACAGTCCAGACTTTATATTCAGAAAGAAAACTGAGTCGGGCCTGTGGAACCATTAAGATGTAATATCTATGTTTGAAAAAAAATTGGATTTCTATTTAAATTGGTTCATATTTAGAACCAGCACAACTTAGTCCAAGTCAGCAGACCTCAGTGAAATTACTGGAGCTGTTGCCTTGGGTCTCCTGGACAAAGGGTCCACTCGGTGTCTCTTGCTCTCTGTGCTCTTCTGTGAAATCTCTGGGCTCCACAAAGGTCTGGAAGCTCCTTCCACCAGGCCAGTACCTCAGTCATTTAGAAATGATTGGAACTATGCTTGATTCTACAATGCCACCAGTTTCAAACAAGGAGGTGGAAACAAATTTATAAAATCTCATATCCTGTCCCTTCACCCCTGCCCATCCTATCAACCTGATCACTAAGGAGAAAAAAGTGAGTAAAAGGGAAGAGGAAAAGGAAGAAAAAAAATTAGTGCCTTGGGTCTAAATTTTAGATCCGAGATTTCTGCCTCCGATTTTATGAACTCCATATGCAGGATATCATTTATTTATTCACCTTATTTCAGGCAAACAGCTTCTCCACAGCAGCACCAAATAAGTTAAAATTAGAATGAGAGCTGAACTGAAAGAAGAACCTTTCAGCAGTTGTGCCCCGCAGTCTCTTGCCTGCTTGCTTTCTGCCAACAAGAAGAGATAATCTGTGATGACTCTGGAGACAACTGAAGGGATGGTGATAAAGTCAATTCAGGAGAAATAAAGCAGAGTGAAAGGAGAGGCCTCCTCTGCCCGACCAGGCTGTGCGCAGTTGGAAAAGAACAGAATCTGAGAAGTGAGCCTTTCGGAATACATGTTACAAAACCGATGCTTGCAAAGCAGGTTCAAACAAATGATAAACAGAATGTTACACTGTTTCAGGGGAAAAAAACATTTTAGCAGTTTTTAAACTCATGGAATAAGTAAATACCCTCAGCTACTGAAAGTTTTGGACGTGAGAGGCCAGAAGTACTGGCCCTCATTTCACAAAGAAGGTAAAGCCCGTAGTCAAAGCACTGAGATGAAAGTAAACACTCATTTGCTAAACAAAACCATAAGCTGTCAGTTTCCCTCACTTGAATTTTACTGCCAATTTTTAACCATATGAGGTATTTAATGGAAATGAAATAGAGAATTTTTAAAAGTCACTTAATTTAAAACTTTTATTTTAATCAGGTTGATTCTGGAAAGAAAGAAAGGAAGGAAGGGAGGGAGGAAGGAAGGAAGAGAGAAAATACAGAGTTCATCTCATGGGGGAAACGTGGCAAAAATATTTGAAACAAAACATTTAGAATCATTAATGTCTGAGTTTGATTATTTGTTTTTAACATCATATAATCCTGATGATAACTTTAAAACAAAGCCATGGATAAATTTAGAATTAAAGGCATTAAATAAAGACAAAAAAATTCTAATTACTACTTCCCAACATGTTTTTATTCCCAGTTATTTCCGCCAATTTGCCTGAAATGTTCTGAAAGTGTGACCAGAGAAGAGCATTTCTTTTTTATTATCCCTATAACAAAATGGATGATTACTCTCTAAACCTCTGACTGTCAACCCCACAGGTGACTGTGACCCCAAAAGCCACAAGCCTAAGGGAAAGTTAATTAAAAGGCAAAGAAATCCAAGAAGAGAGAAGAGATGGCTGACATCCACAAAATCAGCCCTGGGGGCTGCAGACCCACTAAGACCACATTATGCATTCAGGTAAGATTTAGCCACCTGTGTGGATCCTGCATTAGTTCCACACTACGAAAACAAAGAAAATCAACATGAAGGTGAGATTTTGACTTTTGGCAGTTTATCTGATGATGGGAAGGAGGAGGGTCACAAAAGGTAAGAGGATGAATAATCACATGCAGCCTCACAGTGACTGGTTCAAAGGACAAACGCCAGAAGGGTACAGGGCAGCTCTGTGAGCATGAGCGTCTGCAGGTCAGGAAGAATCTCTGAACCCGTGGACTTGGGCCAGAGGTAGAAGAACAGGCGGGACCTGAATCTGTGCATTTCTTTGTTCAGGTTTCCCCAGAAAGACCCTGAGACAAGAAGCAGATGACAGCAGCCAGGGTGGAGGAGCGCAGTAGGAAGGGCACAAAACACAGGGCTCTTGCCAAGCCAGACACCACGGGGGTGGCTGGAGCCGGCTGCACCTTGAGAAATCTGAGGGTCACCCAGTTCAGAATTGCCCTGTCCAAGAAGCAAGAGAGCAGGAGTATTTACACCATGGGGAAAGGTAATAATAAGCCGAGGGACCGATGAAACTAATGCCTGAAGCCCTGGGATTGCGAGCCGACAATCGATTCAGGGGCCGCAGGGTGGCAGGCAGCCTGGGTTGGTGATGGAGACAGACCTGCGGAACATTTAGTTCAATGCAGGGTGGGTGTTAAAACTAAAGGAAACTCGCCTGAGCTTTAACTCAGGCAGCCTAGTGCTAGAAAAAATCTTAAGGAAAAAAAATGTAACTACTAAAAATCCCTCATCTTCAGATGAGAAAACTGAGATTTAGAGTCCACTAACGTATAGTGTTTTTTTGCACAAATCTAGGTTAGAGCACAGCTGGGGACAAAATTCAGGTCTCCTGCCTCTTAGCTCAGAGTTCTCTTTATAAACCTCACGGAAGACTAACGTGGATTTTTAGGGACCTCCTAAAGCAGGGGCACAGACGATCTATCAGCAGTAAAGGTCACCGTTAATTGTTGTCTTGTAACCACGGTAAACGTTCTTGCTGATTCTGTCCTTTAATTCTCAAATGTAGCTCTGAAGGGCTCCCTTCCCCGTCTGCTGCTGTTCTGTGCTCACTGCTGGACTTCACCGCACAGCCCCTCCCAGCCGGCAAGCCTGCTTGGTGTATGTGGAGCAATATATACTGAAAAATGTTGGTTTCAGCTTTGTTTATAACAGGAGAATACTGGAAACAACCTAATCACCCACTGATAGGAAAATGAACACAGAAAATATGGCATATCTAGAAGACAGAATTAAATACATCACCTGGTGATGAACTGCAGCTAGGTAAATAAAGCGTTAGGGAGAGGTTTCAAAACGTGTCGGGTGGATGGACCTAGAGATTATCATACTAAGTGAAGTAAGTCAGAAAGAGAAAGACAAATATCATGTGATATCACTTATATGTGGAATCTAAAGAAATGACACAAATGAACTTATTTACAAAACAGAAACAGACCTATGGACACAGAAAACAAACTTATGGTTACCAAAGGGGAAAGTGGGGAGGGATAAATTAGGAGTTCCGAATTAGCAGATATAAATTACTACAAACAAAATAGATAACCAACAAGGTCCTACTGGATAGCACAGGGAACTGCATTTGATATTTTGTAATAGCCTATAATGACAAAGACTATGAAAAAGAACATTTATGTATGACTGAATCACCATGCTGTACACCAGAAACTAACACAACACTGTAAATCAATTATACTTCAATTAAAAAATTTAAAAAAAAACACAATGTCGGGTGGAAAGGCTGAGAAACAGCAGGGTCTACACAGCATGAGCACACAAAACCACAGGGTATATGGTTTAAGGATGCAGGTATCCCCTGCTTTTTGAAAGTTCATATTAGGCCACTTAGCTTTTATGAAAGACATACACAAGTACTTGTTTTCACTAAAGGAAAGAAATCTGAAGAGGATTTCCACTTTTACAAAAAAAAAAAAGGTAACTGGTTCTTTGCTTTACACCATTTTGGTTTATGAAAGTTTTCATAGGAATGTTCTACTTCAGGGTAGCAGAGGAAATCTGTATTTCTGTATCTGTGGAAGAAACACAGAATCAGAGTCTAGAAAGGTTTATATCTGGCTTTTAAGAGTGGTTGTTCTGGGCAAGGAATGGGAAGGAGAAAAGAAGGGGTGGGATTGAGGAGAAAATATTGTCAAAAATGTCTTATTCTTTCTCTTGAAAAACAAAGAGTGAAGGTAAAGAAGACAAAATGTTAATCTTTTTAAGATTCTTGGTGATGCATGAGCATTTATTATTTTTCTCAGAACTTTTCTGAGTTTAAACATGTTTTACAGTTAAAAAAAAAGAAGTTTTTTTTTTTTTTTGGTGGGTGAAGGTAATCAGGTTTATTTATTTATTCTGAGAGGAGGTACTGGGGATTGAGCCTGGACCTCATACATGCTAAGCATGTGCTATACCACTTGAACTATACTCTCCTCCTAAGAAAATGAAGCTTTCTAAATGCCCTCATCAACTTTCACAAAAAAAAGAAAAGAAATCAAAGAGAAACAATACCAGTGAAATTAATTCATCTATAAAGTAAATGTTTATGCCCAAGGATGAGATGAAATCTTGTTTTCAAGTGCGGAGCTATGGAGATGGACTAGCTCAGCGTGATTCCTCGCTCTACTCTTATTAGCTGTGGGATGTCAGGGAAGTTATTTAACCTCTCTGTGCCTGATTTGTCTCACTAACAAAACAGGGATAAGCAGACCCTACCACATGGGGTTGTTTTGAAGATAAAAATAAGGCGATATTGCAGAAGTCTGCCACACAGGCTACACCGTCAGAAACAGAAGTGGTCACCCTGCTTCCTTAGACATCCTCGACTTTACAAGAGTATTTCTCCTTATAGTTAAACTACCTTTAATACTCTGATATGATAATTGGTTAGAAGAAGAGAAGATTGCACTGGATCTCATCTGCAGCACCAAGTCTTGCTTTATCACGGAAAATACTGATGAAGTACATCGGCAAAGTTCCCATTCATTCATTTAACTAATAAGTTAAAACATCATTATAATGTCATTTACTGTGCAGTGCAGCTCAGCACAGGAGGGTCCCCCTGGGCCCCAGCTAGAAGGGTTTAATTACTGGATTACCAAGAGGACTTTTCAGTCAAGTGGCATCACCTATGAGGCAAACCTGGAGGTGTTTGGACCAAAGGTGTCGAATGTCACTTTTTACAAGTATAGATGCTCAGGAGTTGACATGGAGAACAAACAAGACATTCAAAAACCTTCCGTCTGGACTAGTCAAGACGGAATGAAAGTAAGTGAAGGTAAATAATCATGTAAGCCGTGTATCTGAATTATCAGGAAGTCAGAGGTAGAAAGTATCTACAAAATACATGTAGATACCAATGGCATGCAGAGACACAAAACACAGGAGAGAAACCTGAGTGCTCTGCGGGCAAAGAAATCATCCTTTGTGTACTCTCTATTTTGCCCATTGCAAAGGGAAAACTAGCGATGTTATTTTCTACTGTTATTTTTGTACATTTTTTTTTAACATCGGTGTTTCAGCACATCTTCTGCTCATCTTTTAAACTGTAGGCCTTAGGACTACAGCATTCTCTTGTGAAAAGGTAGTAAGAAGGGTGAGCCAGGGTCTCCAAGTTTCACCATGCTGCGAAATCTAGTTTTCTTCACTGGCCACTCTGAGGTTGGAGACAGTGGACTCCAGGGCGCCCGTGATAAGCCCTTTCCCTAAAGAGGAAGAAGGAGCGATTGCTTTGAAGACCCAGCTCACTCCCTCAGCTCCAGCAGTGCCGGTGTCTGTTTTTAAAACTAAATGCATACGTTTGGATCGTAGATCATGCCTGTGTCAGAGCCCAAATCAGCAAGCATCAAAAAGTATCAACATTCACTGAGAGAAACGGATCTCACTACTGCAAGCAATTTAGTTCCCCTATTTAAATGGGTTTTGTACAACATGTGGATACAATGGAATAAAATAAATGCACATGTCACAGGCCTCCTCTCCCCCAAGGCACTAAGCAAAGGTTTTGGCTATCGGAAACATCTATCACAGAAAAATAAATGAACGCCATATGGTCTAGCTGTAAAAGAACAAGCTCACACATCGACATCCAAGAATAATCGAATAGCTAAGTGATATTTAGCTTCACAAATAGAGATTTTATTTTACCTTATGTTAGATATTTAATTATGGTCTAAAAGATCCACTCTTTAAAATTTTGGAAATAATTCTATAGAACTCAGTTTATAATATCATGTAAATTAATGCTATGGGGCACCTGGCTGGACAGCATGTAGGACCCTTACCTGAATATAACACACTAAACATGAATTTCCCTCAAACTAGTGTAGAAGTATATATTACTAAACACACAAAAGGTCATGGTTAAATCTCATCTCTCAAAGAATACCCATAATGGTCTTTTAATATAAGGAGAAATTAACCCCAACTTCTAAATGTAAAGTTCTGTGGTAAAGCTGGATACTGTTTGTGGTTAAACTGTGGGAAAGAAATTAGTTTTCTTGTTGTTACGGGAATACATCTTATATGTGCTTCAGAATATGTCTACACAAATATATTTCAAGTTGTGAGACTGATTAATGTAATACAATTATATATATATTCACATATGTATCTGTATGTTTGGTCTTTTCCCTCAGGTTCCTGACACAGAACTTCTAAAACCCCAGGGACTTCCTGAGTGAAAGAGGGGACAGGCGTATCCCTTGCTGTTCATAACAAGCCGCATTTAATCATACCCGAGTACGTGCTAATGAGGTGGCCCTCAGGTAGCTTCGGGGTGGGGGCTGCTTACTAGAGGAACCATGTGATTAGAGGATTAGAACCTTCAGCCTCACCCTCCAACCTCCACGGAGGGGAGAGGGGCTGAAGAAGGAGTGAATCACCGATGGCCACGGACCTAATCAATCACGCCTACACAATGAACCCCTACGCAACAAGGTTGCCCACATCGGTGCCGGGAGGGTGGTGTGCCCTGAGGGAGCATGGAAGCTCCAGGCCTTCCCATATCTCCCTCACTACACTCCTTCCATTTGACTAGTCCTGAATTTGTCCTTTATTAAAAGACAGTGATAGCAGGTAAAGGGTTTCCCTGAATTCTGTGAGCCATTCTAGCAAATTGTCAAACCTGAGGAAGGGGATAGGGGAACCCTCAATCTACAGCTGGTCGGTGAGAAGTACTGGTGACAAGCTGGGACTTTTGACTGGCATCAGAAGGGGGCGTGGTCTTGCAGGACTAAGCCCTTAACTTGTGGCATCTGACACTAACTCCAGGTAGATAAGGTCAGAATTGAATTGTAGGACACACAGTTGGTGCCCAAAGAGTTGGAGTATTGGCTGGCGTGACAAAACACACACTCGGTTTCAGAAAAGTTGTGAGTAAAAACAGTTTAGAATTGATGTCAGAAGTGTCCAAAGTGGGAATTACCAGGCTCACCCTGGTTCACAGAAACACATGGTTTGGGAAGAGAAAAGACGAGAGGTTTGTAATGAGGAACCTTTGATCCTTGAATGGCTACCTAGTCACATGGTATGAATCTGCAGGTGCATCACGATCAGTTATTAAAGTTAAAAGTTGCCAGTGGAATTTGGAAATGGTGGTAGATCTGATGCCCAAGAAGTTGGCTCATTGGACACCAAAGGAAATGCAAAATATGAAGAACCATGCTAGACATGCAATTCTTTGTTTCCTGTTACCTGTTATAGTTAAAAACAAAGTAAAAGAAAGTGCTGGGTTGGGCCTTGATGCTAGAGCATGCTCAAGTTTTGTTCAGCCTGAGTCTGGGCCACAAAGAAACCTAAAAAAGGGAACAATGACACCAAGACAACAGAAGGTACGTCTGGTCACCAAGACGGTAGTCGATGTAGGGGGAGGGGGAAGGACCAAGAAACTACTGAAAGCAGAGGGTCCGCTATGATGGGGTTGTCTGTTTGTGAGTCTCTATCATTAGCTTCCTGAAGAACCTTTTCTGAAATAGTTTGCGAGAGTGACTAATTTAGGGGAACTCTCTTTGGTTTTGAATGCTGCAGAGCAGAAGAGCCTGTCTGGGTTGCTTCACGACTCACTGCTCACTATGGAACAACCATAGATGGTTACATATGATCCAGACACACAGCAAGTTATTCCCAAGGGAACAGCTGTGTGGCGGATCGGATGAGATCTATCGTAAGGTCTGTTTACCCCGAGAAGGAGGATGTCCAATCTCCCTATAAACACCAAGTGGAACACTCAGACAAAGCAGTCTATCTGTTTCACATACAAGCCATGGAGCACTGGCTTTATGATAACTGGGATATTTACCCACTGAATACATCCATTCCTAGGTCATGGTAAATGCTATGGTTAAGGGGGAGCCTTTTGCATAGACACCCCATGGGATCTTACTACTACAAAATCAAGCAAGAGTTTGAGAAGCCTGATTGAATTTGTTGTCTCAGCTTCCCCTTGTGGGTCTTACAGATGCGAATAAAAATACTGGGAACCGATTTTTATTTCTCACAGGCAAGGGTTAGGGGTGAGCAAAATGGGTGAAAAGAGTCAAAGGGTACAAACTTCCAGTTATAAAATAAAGAAGACACAGTGTGGTGAGCATAGCTAACAATGCTATATTGTGTATTTGAAAGTTGCTAAGAGAGTAGATCTTAAGAGTTTCCATCACAAGGAAAAAAAACTGTAACTACGTATGGTCATGGATATTGACTAGACTTAATTGCTGTGGTGATTATTTTGAAATATATACAAACGTTAAATCATTATGTTGTACACTTGACACTAATATAAAGTTACATGTCAATTAAAAACATTACCAAAAATATTGGATTAACTAATAAGAGAGGAGAGTCAAGGGACTTCTAACAGGATGGAAATTTTTAAACAGTTTAGAAATGGGGTGGACACAGCAAACATTGATGGCGGTGAAACAAAGAGGAAAAAGGAAAGGGGGGAATCACAGGACTCAACCCAGCAGCGTGGAAATTTCTAGATGGTTATTAAGAAATGGGATAATAAAATGAACGTTGATGGGGTTGACATTAAAGTCTTATTAATGCACTGCTGGAGGTTGGGTGGACCAGAGGGACTCCCTGCTGGCCCTCACACAGTAAAGGGCCCCATACAAGTCTGATCTATGTCCCCCAGTTTGGAGGGATTTAAAAAAAAAAACAGAAAGCAAAGATGACGATAAGAAATCAGATATGAAATGACGTGGGGCTATTAATAGTCAGGCAGATTAGCCAAAAGAAAGAATGACAGAAAAGCTGAGGTCCTCTGTCTCACCTCTTTGCCGGGGACCCACACCTTACGTACATGAGTGGGTAAACTCCTCAGAGGGTGGAGAAGACAAGTTACTGGAACTCCTTTACGAAGCCACAAGCACTGTGGTACCAAAACCCACTGGAAAAGCTCTAAAGTAGATGACCATTCGGTTTAGAGAATATTAAAATGTAAGGGTTGATAGGATTGTAAAAGTTGGGATATTTAAACAGAATTTATGTAAAAGGTTGTGTCTTGACTTGAATGTTTTATGGGGAAGGTTATATTGTGTCTGGCTGGGGAACACTCCCCTCTACCTAGTACTGTGAAACCAAATCTTGTTAATGAAGCCCTGATGGAGGCTACCGTTAAGAACGGAAGGGCTGGCAGGACTAAGGTGACAGTCTGGATGAGAACTGCTACGTTCGAACAGGCTTTATGTGAAATGGCTGTGTGCCTTTCACCTGAATGTACCATGGGGATGGGCATGGTATGTGTCTGAGGAATGTTCTCCACCTAGTATACAGTGGAAGGCATATAAAGCTGCCCTGCAAGCAGTATTAACTGGACCTACACATGGGAATGGAGCGATTTCCTGAGCCCACCCAGTGTCCTGAGGAGGACAAATTCCCTATAAAATATCCCGAAGTGGAGCACAGACTGGAGCTTACAGCAAAAGCTGGTGAATGCCTTCCAGAGACAACAGGGGCTCTGGAAAAGAGAATTTTCCTTTGAGGGAAAATTTCTAGCTTGCTATTTAGACATTGACTGAAACCTCCCCGATGACTGAAGGACATATGATAATCTTGAAACCTGAAACACCCATGAATGCTCTTGAATGAAGCATTCTAACAGGGAAGGCAGTGCCCAGAGGAGCTCCCTAATAAAGAGGAATGGATTGCACAGGCACAGGCTGGAGGAGGAACGCTGGGAGGAGATATTCACGAGCAGGGAGCCTCTTTGCCCCAGGATTAACTTTACAACTGAATGAGGAGCTGCCGGATTCTATCATCACTTGAACGGCACCCTATAAACTGTTCTCCAGCTAACCAGCAAAGAGTAGATTGGTTTGTGGACAGCAGTTTCTAGGTGAACAAACAACATCATGATTGAAAGGCCACCACTCTGATAGAAAAAGGTACAAATGAATCAGCTTGGTGGACTGACTTGCGTGTTGCTTTATGATCAAAATCTATATGGTTCCACTTTTACCAATTCATGGGCAACAGCCATTGGCCTAGTGCCCGGGCGGAGGGCAATGGAAACCTGACCTATTAAAGGGAGGCCCATCACTATGGGAACCTGAGGGGTGCATTAAACTAAGACATATCGACGCCCATCAGAAGAAGCCCCTTCCAGGTTTAGAAGTGGTTGGAATTGAGAAGCAGATTTCCCCTTGTATTTGCTTAAGGTGGCGACCTGGGTCCATGAAATAAGTGAATATGGGGGTATCTGAGGCATCTTGCACCCTCTGAGCCACAAAATGCCAATAAATTGTTCTATCTGCCAATAAAAGAGGCAGACTGCAGATGGCCCTGGGGCAGATTCCCTGGAAGATGGTCCCAAACACAGCTGGCAAGTAACATGGATGCAGGGAGCCCAAGGTGTGGGGCGTAGGGCAGTGGGAGACAAATGGGCCTTGACAGAAACGGACACTGATTCTGAACTGGGTGCTGCTTCCCCAGAGGGAGATGTTCGGAGGGCTGCACAAGAGCTGGAACAGAAGACGGTGCTCCAATTTGGACTCCTGAGTCACATTTCTTCAGGCCAAGGACCGCACTTTACAGACTATAACATCTAATCATGGGCAGGGAGATATCTTCCCCAGAGCAGTGGTTTAGTACGGAACCGGAATGGGCTATTGAAACACTGGTTGTCTCAAACAGGGGGACAGAAAGGATTAAATGCCTTCATGAGTGTGTGCTCACATTCCGTACAAGTGGGGCTAAGGGAGAGGCCTCATCAGTTGGTCCTCTGTTCTTCAGGTGGATCTTGGGAAGAGGAGGTGGGAGGGTGCCTATATGACTCTGCAGTTCTTGTCAAGCCAGAGAGGATGCTAGTGTAACAATTATATATTTTATTCTCTTCCTCAAATCACTTCAACTTTTTTTTTCTTCCTACCAGATGGACCACGTGGTCTCAGGACCACGGCTGCAATTACAAAGGCTGAAAGCAGAGGTAATTCCTAAGCAAGAAACTGTAACTGTATTTTAAAATCCTTATGTCAGAAGCCCTAAAGGGCCAAAGGGGTGGGTTATGCTTCCACCCATCTGGCAAAATTGAGTTAGCAGTGAATGCTGCTCCATTGCCCAGTGGTCAGATAATTACCTCCTTGTAATAAAAGGAAATTCTATTCATGTGAAATTAATATTCTCTAACCACTGACTATCATGTTATTTCCTTCTCCACCCCAGGCAACAGTTAGCTCTGGGGGGTCTATAAATGGGGAGGCAGCCCAGATCACTCTGACACAAAACAGTAAATAGATTTCTCATGTTCCTGCAAGTCCCTAGCATCCTATTTGTGATAAGCAAGTTGTAAAGCTTTATTATTCACCATAAAGTCTGAACGGTTTGAACACGGAGGAAGCACACATCAATATTTCCCCTCTTAACACATTTACATGCGAGTTGTAAGCACTGAGGCTAGCAGTCTCCACCATAACATATTCCAAACCCATAGAATTATCACTTTATTTTAATGAGGTTAAACAATAAATTGAGCTTGGACCTTTGAACACAGACTAAATCAATGGGAAAGGACCTCCGTATCAATTCATCGGTTTTTAGCCAGGCAAGGCAGGACATGATTCCCAGGTCAAGCTCTTTGAACCTCTTCCTCTTTGCTTATTTCTCCCTGACACTACCACTTAAACAACGGTTTTGAAAAATAGGAAAAAGATGTGCAGCATACCTAAAACAGTCTTGGCAGATATACCGAATGTCAATCACAGGCTTGACCTTCCCATGTACTGATGCTGTTTCTGGCTGATTTGTAACAGTTAACCACTTTCCCGGAAGAGCCAAGTGAGCAGAACCTAAAACTAAGTGTTTTCCTAGGCTAGTTCTTCTGGTAACTCTGCTAATAATTATACATAATTAAACATTAAAGTTTCCTGTGCACTTGCATTTTTCATTCATAACTGGCTTTGAAGACTTCCTAGGACAAGAAGACACAGGAGTTAACAAAATCTCTGCTTTCATGAAGATTACTTTCTAGTGGAAGAGACAAACATTCAACAAATAAGCGAGTAAATACATAAAATAATGTCAGATGATGATCTGAGCTGTGAAGCCAAGTAAAGCAGGGCAAGAGAACAGAGTGGTGGGCTGACATTTCAGTTACGGTGGTGGGATGACCTCAGGGAAAAACAGCTGACCTTATACAACGGTTACATGGAGGCAGGCAATGCTCCGAGTGCTGCAGTCACAATGGTCTTTGTGACAGCAGGGCTATCCTTATTCCCATTTCCAGGTGGTAACATGAAGGCACAAAGAGGTTTCACAACCTGCCTAAATCCAGAGCCTGAATCTGAGCCCAGAACATTAGGCTTCAAAGCCCGTGTTCTTAAGTATTTTATGGGATGTGGATATCAACAGAAAGAAAGTTCAAGACAGAAAGGACATCCATTTAAATACTTCTTATGGATTTATTCTGACTTCAGGAAGTTCCAAATTCTATCTTTAAAATGGACTATGCCACAAATCAATCAAACAGTTCAACAAAAATCTGAGAGGCAGTTACAAAGCACTAAGGAAAAAAAAAAACAAATAGAAGAAGAAGAAAAATAAACAAAACAGCAGAAAGGCCAAAACAAAAAGGCAAGGATTCCCAAACTCCAGCCATGTGTTTTATGTCTGGGAAACATAACTTGGTACAGATGCTTTGACAGATATGTGTCAATCTTATTTTTTAAAGGTACCTATAAAAAATAAACAGAATGAAACCATAGGTAATGAATCTGTCCATTTAATTCACTTCCATATTCTATATCAATGCATGTTGGACATTCTGATTTAGGGCCTAGGGATTCAAAATATTTTTTTCCCTAAAACATATGGATATCAAATCACAATTAATTATTGAAAAAAGTGTTTACAAGTCACTGGCTGCCTTACTCTTAAATAATGTGAGATATCAAACTCTTTCATGGGGATTACAGGAATATGCTCCCTGTATCCCTCGAAAATGTCAGGCAGCTATTATACCAGATCCAAGTTAAGAAAGGCCTGTACCCCTGATGCCAACTTAGAATCAGGTTTTTCAGAGGCATTTGCTGTACCAGATGGAGAGAGGGGTCCCGTGTCCCTCCACCCCTCCCAGGGCATGAATGTGTCAGAGTCCACTGCCGATGTCCACTGGCCACTTCATAGGAAAACCCCAAGGAAACACGGGGAAAACAGGCCAACAGCACCAGATTTTTTTTTCTCTGTAAGAGGCCCCAAATAAAATCCCCACAAGAAAGAAGGAAGGACCACAGGTGGAGAAACTGACTATCTGGACTCCTTACAAGGGTTTATCACTTAAATCTGTGTGATTGTGGGCAAGTCACTTGATCACTTCAACTCAACTCAACTCAATTCCACAAGGGCAAGGGCCCTGTCTGTTTTGCACATCATTCTTTTCCAAAAGACAAGCCAAGCACCTGGTACACATTCTAGGAACCGATCGGTGTTTGCTGAATGAATGGAACACTCATCACTCCCTAGTATGTACCAGACAGACTGTCAGGTGCAAGGCATACAGGATAGTAACCCTTGCCTAGGTCTTAATGGGAGAGACTGGTTCCAGTTGCCAAAAGAGTGATTTGTAGAGTTTTTCCCATCTCTAAAATATCGCAGTTGTCAGACTTTTATTGAAAGCTCCATTGTCCCCAAATGTATATCCTCAAGGATGGTGATGAATAAAAACCTGTTAAGGTACCATGATGAGCACTAAATAGAAGCACTTCTCATACGAGTTTTGAAATACTGATCCTATGAGTTCTGAATGGAGTGGTAAGAGAACAACGAAAATAAGAGGAAAAAAGCCAGGGTGATGGTTATTCTCCAAATAGGCATAAACAATAGGATGGTGCTTGGAGTGTGATATTAATATGTTTTAGGTAACAGGTTTGGTGCCCATGACGACCAGTTACTTTGGTAGATGAAGAAATGCCGCTATTGCAGACAGTGCAGAATGGAAGGGAATGTCTGAAATATCAGCTCTTGAATTTCACCTCCCTCTATGGGCACAGCTATATGGTTTGGTCTCTTAACTATGCAGTATTCTATATGGAGCAGCCCTGACCATTTTTGACGGACACACTCTGATGCAGGGTTTCTCAGCCTCACCATTCTTTGCATCCACCCAACAACTCAGGTAGTGGGTATGACTAGGAGGAAGGTAACCAAGATAACTTCCCTTAATTGTATGACAGTAAGACGTGTCCTGGACGTGCAGAGGAGGAAAGCCCAGTCCTGCCAGCTCATCCAGCGCAGCAGTGAGGTTTCCTCTACCTGCCCCTCCAGGATGCCTCTTGGCATTTTCCCCAGGGGACCCCTAATGTCTTCCATCCCAGTTCCATCAAGCCACCCCCAAACTCTCCCAGAATGTCCCAGAATGCCTTCTCAAACAGCTCAGAAAACAAACAAAAAAAGCAAAACAAGCAAACAAAAAACCTTGAATTCTATACTCATAAAACATATTATAATGCAGAAGGATGTCTGTGCTCATCATAATAAGAATATACTTCTAATGGAGCACATGAAAAATGACATGTACATGCACATGTATATGTTCATGAATGTTTATATGCATGTGCATATGACACACCCAAGTAGAGGAGTGACCCTAAAACAGGAACAAAGTCACCTGGCCAGGTGAGGAAGTACAATAGTTCAGCATCACGTGTCACGATGGAGAAAATTAAAAGCTGAGTGTCTGTAAACAGAAGGGATTTCTAAGACTGCCCTTTGTCCTCCATGTACCTTCAAATGGGTCACTGAACTCTAAATACCAAACAGACAGAACTTGAAGGAGAATTTGCAAAAATACAGTTCAGGTTGTCTCTGATGATCTCCACTAAGCAGAATAAACATAGAGGGGGAGTAAACCTTTCCTCAAAATGTCACAAGTAGGGGAAGGAAAGCTTCAGAAGGCCTTAGGAAATCATAGGGATTTCACAGATAGTGCATGATTAGAAATGGAACAAACTCTGGGTGGCTCTGAAAAATGAAGGTGCTAATGGGAAGCACGCCACCCAGTCCAGCAAATATTTAGAAGGCCATAGCTACAGATGTAAACAGGAAGCCGCCTCTGCCTCACTTAGCTAACAGCACTAAGACAGGATAGAAGCAGAATTAATTTTTCTCCTCAAAATGAAAATGGCAATTCCTATCAGTAAAAAGCATGTGAGCAGCAAGCGCAAAGAATTTAAAGTATATCAGGTAAATATTAACACTGAATTTTATGCCTTTCCCCCCAGTTCTTCTTTACTAAGCTGGACTTTAGGTTCTCTTTGACCTTAATCTTTTTTTTTTTTAATATGAAAATGACAGATGTTTCCATCCATAACCATTTTTCCCATTTTAGTATGCTGCCTGTGACAGAGGTGTGGTGAAGGGTTATGGTTGTATTTCTTGCTTTTAAGATCACTGATGAAGCACAGCATTACCCCAAATTCTATTTTGCTTTCCCCTTGCATTTAGGGCCTGTCCCTCAGCCTGGCAGGTCATGTGCTCAGAAAATGTGATTACACTCCAACCACTCTGCTGGTGGGCTCCTCACCTTACTATAACATAGTTCATGGCCATAGTTGCTGTATTGGTTACCTACTGCTGTGTAATAAATACCCCAAACTTAAAATAACAGACATTTATTATCTCAGTTTCTCTAGGTCAGGAATTCGAGGACAGCTTAATTCTCAAGGTCTTTCATGATGCTGCAGTCAAGCTGTCAGTCCCAGCTGTAGACATGTGAAAGCTTTAATGGGGCCAGATGGTGTTCTCCCAAGCTCCCTAGTTCCTTGACATGTGGGCCTCTTCAGAGGCTGTCTGAGCTCTCTCATAACATGGTAGCTGGTTTTCCTCTTCTCAGGGCCACCTCATGACATGGGTGCTGACTTAACCCAGAGAGTGTATACTGGGTTGAACAGTGACCCAAAAAGATATGTCCATGTCCTGAGCCCCAGAACCTGTGAATGTGAAATTGTTTGGGTCTTTACAGAGATAACCAAGATAAGGATCTCTTTGATCTTGAGATGATCCTGGATTAGGGTGGACCCTCAATCCAATGACACGTGTCCTTAAAGTGAAAGGAGAACAAACACAGTGATATCCAGGGAAGATGGTCATGTGAAGACAAAAGCAAAGATGGGGGTTATGTTGCCATAACCAGAAGCTGGAAGAGGCAAAGATAGCATTTCCCCTGGAGATCTAGAAGGAGAGGAGTCCTGCTGACATCATGATTTTAGACCTCTGGTCTCCAGAAGTGTGAGAGAATCAATTACTGTTTGAAGCCATCAAATTCCTGGAAATTTGTTACAGCAGCCCTTGGAAACTAATACAGACTAATTTGAGAGAGGGCATGGAAGATGGAAGCCGCAGTCTTTTTGTAACCTAATCTAAGAAACTCCCAATATTCTGACACATTCTACTCACTAACGGCGTCATTAAGTCCAGTCCATGCGAAGGGAGGAGAATTAAACTCTACCTATCCTGGAAAGAAATACCAAAGAATCTGTGGCCACAGCTATGATCAATACAGTTGCCATCTAAAGTTTCTCAAAAGAACTCTGGAAGAGTTTCTATGAGGGTGTGATACTGGGATGAAGCAGGAGCAAATGTCTGAGTCTTGAGGGTGGTGCAGGACTTAATTCCTATCTACGACTCCCACGTCTTCTCAGACACCAGTCACTGCTGTGTATGTTCAAGTGGATTATTGTTGTAAATGTTACTAGCAGAGCTCATGGTGGCATGTGAAATTTACATACAACTCATCTAAAATGACCAGTAATAATAGAGTGAAGAAATCAGTATTTCAAAAGTATGTTCACGTACATCATCTCACTGAACAGCAGATTAAATGCTCGCAATACGCCCACAGGGGAGTGAGTATGATCACACAGACTGGGAGAGGCAGTGCATATTAGTCCTCCTTCTAGAGCTCTATACTGCGAGTCAACACACCCAGGCTCCCCTGGCCTCTGTCCCTTAGCACATGGCCTGGGAAAAATTAAACCATCTTTTGGCGTCTCAGTTTCGTTCACTGTAAAAGAAGGAGGTCTGATTAGGTGAGCTTTAAAATTCCCTTCAGCTCCAGCAGCAGCAGCTCTATTACCCCCCAAAACTAGACTTAAATTAAAACTGCACATATGTCAGAACTGTAATAGAATATTTGGAGCAAGGAAAAACAATTGAAAAAATTCATAGACTGTCTCACTTTACACATCAGGCAAGGTGATTTATTTTAACTCAGTGGTAAAGTACTTTCACTTTGCCTGCCATGACTTTCTCCCCAGATAGCAATGTGGCAATCAGCTCAAGTATCACCTCCTCCAGGAAACCTTCCCTGACCTCCATGGGAAAAGTAGACCCTCCCTCCACTGTCCATTGGAACTTTATTTCTCTCATAGTCCTTATCATCATCTGAGAGTATCTGCATTCATGTGAATGGGTTTATTTTCTGACTTTCTCTGGTAGTATCTAGGATCTAAGAGGACTGGAACCTTGGCTATCTTCTTCACTGTGGTTTTCTACACTCTCAAAGAACACTCCAGTTCAAAGGATACATTCAATAAACATTGGTTCCATAAGTAAGTGAGGTATGGCATTTTATAAGTAATAACAGAGTCTCATATCTATATATCTCACTCAGTTAGAAAGTGGTTCTGTGTATGTTTAACAAACTTACCTAAGGTATATCTTAACCACTCCCAGATAATCATGGATGAGGAATCCCAGGCTCAGAAGGCTTTACCAAACAATTAAGATATCCTGGACTCAGAACTTCTCCTCAGACCTTCTACCTTGACGTTTAGTGTCCTTGACCCAGAATCAATCTTTATTCTATAATGCAGACCTTGGCTTCATCAAGATTTTCAACTGGAAATACCTCTAATCAAGCCACGAATTGGTCTTATATTTAGTCTCTGGGATTAGTGATAATTTGTAAGAATAGTTAATAAGTTTACAAATTATTCTGTGCTGCCCACTTTCTACTCAAATCATAGATGTTAGTAATAGCTCAAGGAACATTTTAGCACTGTTGGAAAAATCTTCATTTAACTCAGTATCCGCTACTTACTTGAATAAGTGTTTTCTACAGCTTCTGCACATTAACTGCCGTGGCTCTGAGATTAACCTTTCCTGTTTGCTTGGGCCTGAACTCAAAGCATCCTAAATTACTCAAAGCAATTCTGATGGCTTTAATTTATGAGAACACCTTCAAATATTCATCTTTTAAATCCTGAAAATGATTATCCTTGCACAACAGTAGCTCTCTTTTTAATCTCAGCTGATAACTCTGATTAAACACATCCAAAGGCTGATTACCCCCACTGCGGTTAATGCCAGTATCGCAGCTAACTACTTATTTCACAGCGGGAATTGCCTTCGAGAGCCCATTTACGTTATTGCTCAGAATTGATTTACACTGTTATTTCCTATTGATCACATAGGAAAAAGAAGGTATAGACAATGTCCTCTGAAGACCTGCTGAAATGTCAAATAGTGCAACCCAAGTACCGGCATTTATCCTACACTCAGCCCACTAATACAACAATGTAAATACTAGTTGCTTCCAAAATGCAAATAGTTTTAAAAGAAACTTTTTACTTTTAGAATCTTTTAGTTGTTTCTTCACGAAGCCACTCGGGAATGGAATCTGTGATGGAAATGAGTCAAATAAAAAAGAGAAAATGAAAGAACATAATCAAAGTGTAGGCTACATGTGTACCAGGTGGGCAAATTAAGCAAATCATGCCCCCTGTGCTTTGAGCAAGTGGCACGTTTGGTGACAGGGTGACAGATGCTGTGAGAAGCAGCACTACTCGCTCTGTAGATTTCTGGAATCACGTAGGCTTATCTTGAGTGTCTTCTTGGTTGGTTTCTGGCAGTGCAGCTATGACTATGACAGAGACAATGTGTTCATTAATTCCTCCTGTAAATACAAGACTCCAGCTCTGAACTGGGTATTATGTCAGAGGCCAAGGATCCTTGGGGTCCTTGAGATTGATACGACATCTGATCTCCTTGTGACTCCTGTTATCCTGTTTGAGAAGGCAGGCAACAAACATGTAAATGGACAAATACAGAGGCCATCACTAACTGTGAAAATGCCACAAAGGAAAAGAAGATCATGTTGAAGTTCTCTTCAAAGAAAGTCTGTGACCCAAAAGAATGCCTGTGTTGTCTGCAGGGCGAGGAATCAAAAGGCCGGGGTTCTGCCCTGAACTGCACCACCGTCTAGGTCATGGCTGTCACACTTAAATGTTTGAACCACAGAGTTTCTGCTTCAGTAGGTCTGGGGCACAGGATTTGCATCCCTGATCTGTTCCCAGGGGGTGTCGCTGCTACTGCTCTGGGCAGGGAGCACAGTCTGAGAACCTCTGCCTGGGTTTGGCAGTCCTTCCGTCCTTCTCACGCCCACAATCATCATGAGGGTCATTCAGGGGACACACCTACAAAACTGCTTAATACAAATGAAAGGGGTGGGAATTAGGAAGAAATAAATTCAAATAGAAATTAAATTTCTAAAGCACTTAAGGAAAATGAGCCAATCAGAATCGATTTTAGGAGGAACATCCCCATCTCTCCAGGAAGGAAGATGATTTTATGTTCTTCAAAAGCCATTTTTCTCTTTCTGTAATGTAAATCATTTAATTATGGAAGGGCCTCGTGAGGGCCCTCGGGTCTCCATCAAAGACTGGCAGTCTGACTCTTGGCAGTGCGCCTTCTCCACAATCAGACACCTGCTGGGGAGCCGTGATGGTGGAAATCAGGTCATGTTTCACAGAGGACTAACTCAGAACCATCTTATGAGTTACCTACTCTAGAAACTGAATTTCCTCAGGACTGCAAGGTCCCTTTCGGCACACTAACTAATACCACTGAAGGAAGCCGGGAAGAAGGATGTACTTCCTAGTGCTCTGGTGGCTTGAACTCACTCTCCCTTCAGAGACGTGACTTACTCACTCTCCAGTCCTGGCCCTATTGAGAAAAACGCCCATTTTCTTTTCAGGCATTTTTTTTTCCCAAGGCAGTCCTGTAATTTGAAAGATTTAAAAGGCTTCAGATCATCCTCCCAAAGTGATGACCCATTGAGGCAACAGAAGGAAGGGCTGTCCCGAGAAAGAGACAGAGGGTATTTCAGTCTCACGTTGTCAACAGCGCTCTGGGTAAGTCACATACATCCAATGAAACTCAAGAAATATTTAACCTCGCTGAATCTTAGCTTCCTCTTTTATAAAAAGTAGGGATTGCCACTGATGAGTTGTTGGCAAACTTTTTCAGCAAAGGGACAGACAGTAAATATTTCAGGCTTCATGGCCACACAGTCCTGGTGGCAACTGCTCAGCTCTGTCCCAGGAAAGCAGCCATAGTCAATACGTAAATAAATGGGTGTGGCCACATTCTGATAAAATTTTATTTACAAAAACAGGCAGGAGCTGTGGCCAGTGCTTGTCACAGACTCTGTCTCTAGCTCAGGAACACTTGGTCCCTGCCGTGTCTCTACTGTGGACTTAGTTTGCTACCGGGAGCAACAGATTTAACCTCTCTGTGCCCGAATTTTTCTCGGGGTTAGAAGAAAATTTTACTTGGCATGTCACTTCCTCATGGAAATTTCAAAAGAGCTAATGAGCTGATGTCTCCAAGTACTATGATTTCTTGATGAAGGGCATAAGAGAAGTACTAATTATTATCAACAGTATCTTTCAAGCTACTATCATCTGATTATCACTGCACCTGGGAATAAGGCTTCTGATCCTCACCATTATAGGATATTCACACATGCTATGCTATGTTTTCTCACTCTAAAGCTTCCTTTCAAATGATTAATGAAAAACTGTGAGTTGGACACTAAGGTTACCCTTTGATGTCTCACAAAGATTAAATAGAAGGAATAAAAGAAACAGATTCCACCATTTTATATACATAAGTTTAACATTTTTCCCACTTATCTTTGATGATTATTCAGCCCTAAAGCCTAAAAGTGAAGCATTTTCTAGAAATAGAATAGATGTGTGAGCTATGCTGAAAACCATTAAGTTAATATGGCTTCTTTATTTTTATTTGTTCACCTTTAGGAGAAGGTCCATTAAGGGTAAATTTCTTAGACAAGAGACTTTGGGATTAGCTGTTACAATATAATTTAAAGAACACATGGATAACTAACACTGATTTCATCAATTTGTAGGACTATCAGGAATTTTTTTTTACATCCCCCCAACACCACCACCAATTATCAACCAGACTACCACCTTTAACAATCAATTCATTTGATAGATATTTCTCTGCTACCCATGATACACAAGGGACTGCTGGAAGGTGGAAAGTTTGCATATACAGCAATAAAAAGTAGCAAGTAAAAAGTGCCCTCAGCAGGTTAACGTGCAGTCTTCTGGGTTTTGAGGAAAGAGAAGGCACTTTTAGCTGACTTGTCTTATGGCAGAAGTGATATTTGAGCTGAGTCTGGAAGACAAGTTAGAAAGGAGTAAAGACAGAGTTTTCTAGAAAGCCCTCGATACCGACCCCGTGTACAGACATGCCATTCTGAGCAATTCAGATCATTTAAAGGGTTGTAAGTAGCTCAAGATAGGGCAGTAAATCATGGACAGCCAAAGATAATCAGGCTAACAAGTCTGTTTGAAGAAAAACCCACTGGAGACTTTTGAGAGGAACAGAGTTAGATTTTATTCATTCATTCAGCAAATATTTTTTGAACTCCTATTATGTGTCAAACATTTTTCTAAGCTGTATGGATACAACGACAAATGAAAATGATGCTGGAAATATCTCTGTGCTCATTCCTGAAGGCAGACAGATGATAAACAAAATAAATAGGTAAATGATACAGTGTATTTGAAGGTTAGATGTTACAATAAACAAATATAAATAAGGCAGAGAAGCAATTAAAAATAGGTTGGTTAGGGTAACACTTGAGGTTACGTTTGAGCAAGGATTTGAAGTGGGTGAGGGAACACACCCTGTAGGTGTCTGGAAGAACAGAATTCCAGGCGGAGGGAATGCTAACGCAAAGGCACTGAAGATCTGGCCAAGTGGACGGTGGGAGCAATGGAGAGGACAGAAGGAGATGATGTCAAAGAGGTAAGGAGGGGCACATCCTCTAGAGCCTTGTAGACAATTCTAAGGACTCTGGATTTAGGAATATTAATCTGCCAGGACTGGGCAGAACGGCTTGCAGGAGGGAAAGAATTAGAAGTAGAAGTAGAAACAACAGGTAAAACTCCATCTGCCAGGTTAAAATGTCTGGAGCCATTCATGTGATCACCATTCATTCACATTAATTCAGTGCAAATTCAGGACATGCTATGCTTGATATTGACCCTAGAACTGTGACTGAGACGGACAAACCTACCCATATGAAGCTGACCATCTGGTAGAATGATACATGAACACAAACATCTAACCAGTTGACAAACCTCTGAAAATCTACAGAAATCTAGGTTTTTATTATGCACCCCAAAATATCTTATCTTATAAGGGAGAAGGTACCAAAATGTCAAATTGTATAAACAGGACTTAGTCCGCTTCCTTGGTCCTTTCCTTAGCGATAGCCATCAGTACATATTGGCCAATATCCTTTCCACCCTTGAGATTACTTTGGAAAAGAAGACTGGCTATTCTACATCAAAAGAAATCATTCAAAATATCCAAGCAGTGAAGAAACACCAAATCTTTGAGGCTGATCATTCCACCAATCATGATGAATCACAGGACACAGATTATAAATATAATTAATTCAAATACAAGCACTTATGAATAGATTAATTTAGCAAACATAAAAGAAGTGAGGACCAGTTGAAAATTACCAAGTTTGTCTATAACCCAGACAATAGCATTTTCCAAACAAACTGCTGATGCACAAAGATATTATCACTGGTGACTGGATGACTGGCTTTAGTACCTTAAATGATAAAACCGCTGTCACAGAGGACAGATAGGAACTAGGCTCTGCTGTCAAACTGTCATGGAATTATTAAATATGGAGGGGAAAATGACCCAAACAGTATGTAATGAGCTCCCTTTTCATTCTCTTTCTACAAAAGCACATCTGTGGATTGTTAATGACTCTGAAATGGATGAACCAAATTGATGAGAAAGAAAAACATCTCTCAGGGATAGGAAAAGGGAAAATGAACACACACAATGTTTATAAAATAAAATTGAAAATATAAGGGCTTGTGAAAGTACTGTGAAATACTACAATGTGATGCAGGAGATGTGAGTGATTATCACTCATTTCGTATTGCTTTCATCGCTTTTCTTTACATTTTTAAAATAAATTATCAATCTTCTTGAATATAGAGATACACCAAGATCTGTTCACAAATACCCATGTTTGTGACTTTCTTGAGGTGGCACAGCCATTCCAGGCTGGAAAGTTCTAGTCTGCTGGACGATTCTTTCCTAGATGTGCCCTGTGGGCTGGTGCCCAGGGGCCCGAACGTGAGTTGCCTGACTCAGGATGTCAGCTCACACAGATTCTGTACTGAGTCCTGTGGACTGACTTTCCACAGCTAGAGTCCTTGTTCCACAAAGATTCACTTGCCCCGGGATGCCCAAGAATTCCAACTCTGGAAGCCCTCAAGCACAGGCATTGGTATGACTGACCTTTGTACCTCAGTGCCTGGCACGTCCAAGTCTTCAGCAACCCTGAACTAAGCTGCATGAGTGATACACAGGGATGTCAAACAGGAGCGAGCACATTCAACAAAGTTATCCTGTGTCAATCCATACACCATTGTTCTGGCCATATTTAGTGATTCTGAGATTATCTGTCTTCAGAAATCTCAGAGGTGAAGAATTATTGATTTGCACTTTAATTGGTAAGAAAGAAAGCAGTGACTCAGAAGGAGGCCAGGCCTTATTCCTTGGTTTAAGGACAGACACCAAACTGAAAATAATCAGTAATCTGCTTGTCCTCAGGGTGGTATCAATCACGTCACAAAGGTAGTATGGTGTTAAAAGGAAGAATGGCCAATATTGGTAAATGTGGAGCCAGCTCAGCCTGGAAAGGGAAATCACCTTTCACATTCGGGGCCTCGGAGTCAGAGAGGCAGCTGCTCTGAACGGCACTGCACACAAAGGGCTTTGACATAAGTGTACATTCCAAGTAGGAGAGAGGGCCATTTGGCACATGATTCGACTCTTTCGCACAAGGTAAAAAACACTAACAAGGGAAGCAAAACGAGCAGTAGTTAAAGGAGAAAATAAACAGCCTATAGTCGGTATACTTTCACTTGCAAAGCACTATGAGGAATATAGAATGCAGTATTATAATGTTTACAAAGAAAAGCAGCATTTTAACATAGCACTATTTACTAAAAATCCTCAAATTTAAGCAGCCTTTAAAGTAATCTTTAAAATATCACACCAGCTCTCTATTCACACAAATCCATGGGAAATTCATTCTTACACAACTTGTCCAAACGGAGCCCAAAGAATGTGCTATCATTTTTTAGTCACATTTTCTCCACTACTAAAACAGAAACAAAAATCAACTTTGCTTTGACATAAAACGTATTCACAGACCCAGGAGGGATCATAAGAAGCAAGTGAATGGAATAAACAACTAATTGGTTTCCCAATTTCCAGATCAATGCACGTCTTAATGGTGCAATGAAACCCTCTACCTCCACCCCCTCCAAACCCTGAAGATTATGTGATAAAAAAAAAAACCTGTGCCTTTGACCAGCTTCTCTTTCAGTATTTTTACTCCACATCACCCCACCCCATCAGCTAAACAACTAGGCAACAAGGTCAATCAAATGCAATACTTCTCTCCATTCAAATATAATGGAAGTTTTGACCATTCCACATTCAAAGAGCACATACATTCTCGCACTGACAACCACATTCCATTGGCTTTTCCCGAAAGCCGAGTGTGACAGATGCCTTGGCTGTAATTGCCAATCAGCCTTTACATGGCAGCTGAAAACACAATACATCACTTTGATCTCCTTTGCTCCAAACACATCCACAATCAAGAAACCCGAACGAGGAATAAGAAATTGGCATTGTTTCCAGCAGCTGTCACTCCATGGCACTTAAATAGTATAATGTCTATTTTGCTCATATTTTTATTTTTCTGTTTCAGAGACATTGTCAAAGATCTGAACAAAAATCACCTACAGTTAAACATCGTGCGCATATGTATGTCTGTATATATATATATATATATATACACATATATATATATATCGGGAAAACACATTTCATTACCATATACAGAATCTTACTATAGCACATTTAATTGAATACCACCACTACTATTTCCTCTTCCAGTCACACACTTGCAGAATGAAACAAGGTAAAGAGAATGCATCTGATTTTGAAACAATGTTCCAGAGGGCCGTACTCACATTTTGCAGGCAGGTCATAGCCACATGTGATTTTTGCCTGTCCGGTTTCACAGCCATTCAGGTTACGACATTCAGCGAGCAAACAGGGGCCGGCTGCTCTGTGAATACATCCATCCACTAGAGGAGAGAGAAGAAAGTGAGCCCATTACTCAGCCTTTTGGAAATAAATGTAAAATTTGGGATAGGGAGAGATAAGGAACTCAATTTTTTCCTCTTGGTCCCATGGAAAACATCCCAAGGTGTTCAATCCCTCGAACACTGGTTTCTTCTCTCTCTTTTTCTCTCTGTGCATCTGGTTAGTGTGGTGCGCAGAAGCAGAGGATTATGGAAACAGCATGCAGCTAAATATTAAACTATAGGTCCTCTTGGGGTGGGGGAGCCCTGGTCTGTAGCATTGTCTAGTTTCAATTGTGTAAATATCCCCACCATGTCCAGTTTCAAGCTCTCAATGCAAGGTCACCTAACACAGGACTGGTCACAAGGTCACCTAACACAGAAATGCTACCAGGTCTATTTCCGAGGTGGTTAAGTGTTGTCTCCAACACAACACAGGTTAGAGAAGGAAAAAAGTTCAAGAAGCAAGTGAGAACATCACTCTGGACACTGGTGGTCACCTCAAGCCTGAGAGAGTAAAGCGATCAAAGTGAGCACCAGACCTCTAAGTGCCTGCCCCGCTCACTGGCATGATGCAGGTGCAGCGTTTCTGCGGGGCATCTGACCGGCTGGGTGATGGGCTGGGGGAGCTGAGGTCTTGACAATGTCCACAGGACCACCCCGCCCTCTCGTGACCTGGGTTCCGCAAAACTGGCAGGCTCTGCGCCCCCTCCCACCTGTCTCATCCACAGTCTGGCTCTCATCTCGACCCCCTCTCCACACCTGCCCTGCCTAGTGAGAACCCCCTTTTGAAAAAACACATCTGATGTCACTGGAAATTAAAACTTTTGGACTGGGTTGGGGGCAACCACACAGCTGGAGGGGTGCCAGACCATATGCACCAGATTTGGTTGTTACCAGATGAGCCCCTTGGTTGGAAAGGAACTGTAAGACTGTGAAACAAAGGGTTAAGGGACAGAAAGAGAGTAATGGTCACCTGGGCTATGAAAACAGACAGGGATATTAGCAGTCTGAAGATCTCCCCCTCTCTCCACAGTCCACAACTCCAAGTAATTGATCATTGATTTTATTGTTATTATCACTATCATTTATCATTTGAGAGGAAGATGGATATTGGATAGGAGCTTGTCTCATTAACTAGTGACAAGTGGCTTCTGCTACCACTGACTGGCATGGAGACACCACTTTCGGCTGAATACGTCTCCTAGGGAAACAAGCTCATCTGGGCTTTACTGCATCACCATTTGCGCACCTGTGAATTTTGAGAAGAAGCCTGGGCCTCAAAGACCCTCAAAACAAAATGAGCTCATTCCAGATGCCCCTAGACTGCGGTATCTCAGAAAATCCAGGTTGAAATCCAGACTCTCCCTTTACCAGACATATGATGTTCAAGCCCCAGTTCTCTTATAAATCAGTGTCAATGACGGCTGTACCTAACAAGGCTGTGCATGGAATTTGAAGAATACACTGCTTGAGGGGCACCAGCATGGTGTTTGGTACAGTGTTAGGTACCCCACTGATGGTAGTTATTGTCTTAAACTCCTTAGGTGGAAATTTTGTGTAAACTTTAAAGTATTTTTCTTATATAAAAATGAAAAATTAAAAGGAGCAAGAAGACCATGAAAACTACCATTTACCCTCCCACCTAGAGGGAACTCTTCAACACTCATGTTCACTCTTCCACTGTTTGCGTGGCCACACACTCACACATACAATTTTTCTCTTACAAAAAAGGTTGATAAATTTTGTTCACTCTTTCACATAGCATTTTCACTCTGTGAACTCTTATGCAGTTGTTAAAAAGAACAGGTCAACTCTATATGTAAACAGCATCAATCCTAAACATGAAAAGATTTCTAAGTGAAATGTCAGGTTTAAAAAAATAATATATATATATTTGATATATACATATATAATATAGTCACAGTTTTGCTTACAAAATTATGCACACACACTTACACACATATGCATGTATATGTACTGGAAAGATATATACCAAAATACAAGTGATTATGGGATGGGAAACAGAGGATGAGACTATTTAAGAAAAAATATTAGGTTCTAATTTCTCTATGTTTAAATTTTTTTACAAAAGCATCAAGAAAAGTATTTTAAAGTGAGTATTTTCTTTCTGGACAACGAGATCATTACTTAGTTTGAAATGGATAACTAACATAGGATTTGCTAGTGTACTTAATCCTGTGCTGTCAAGTATTGCCTGCATTATTTAGATTGCAGCCAAATGCAGTTTGTAAATATCCAGTTCTCAAAATCTTCATGGTTATACCAGCATTCTTGACTGCATTAGGGCAATGAAAGTCTGGCTGAAGAGCTATTGAATGATAATGAGTACAGCTTAATGTATTGAGGGCATCCATGTGCCAGGCACTATACAAGGGACAGCCTCAGAAGGCAGACACTAATTTTATAATCTCCATCTTCCAGGAGCATAGAGGAGGTTAGTACCTTGCCTGCATTCACAAAGTGTTGGCAACGTGATTCAAAACCCCAGGTCTGTCTGGTGTAGCAACCACGCTCTTTACCGTTTCAGCTCACTCTCTTTGGAACTCGAATCCAGGCAGCCTTACCTCAATTCCTGCATGTGGCATGTGGAACCACTATATTACATTACTTTTTAATTCCCATCAATTCTACCTACGAGTTATAAAGCACATGCAATCAAATGCACCGATTTTAAGTACAGCTTTGATGAGTTTTAACAAATGTATACACTCATGCAGCAACGATGCCAATAGAGATACAAAATGTCTCCATCATCCCCAAAAGCTCTTCTGCCCCCTTTCCATCCGATTCCCCCTCTCATCACCCAGAGGGTGCCCAGGTTCTGATTTTGCTCACCATAGCTAAATTTTACCTGTTACATAATCTCAGTCTTCAAATGAAAGCTGTAGGAGGGGGGCTAGCTTTTGTCACTCAGCACATTTCTGAGATTCAGCTGTGTTGTTGCATGTATCAGTACTTCATGTCTTTCTATTCCTGAGGAATATTCCGTTGCTGAATATACCATGATTTTTTGTGAGTGGACATGGAGCATGTACATTTTTCACTATTATGAATAAATCGTCATATTTATACAAGTCCTTTTGTGGTTCTATGCTTTCCATTGGACAAATACCGCTGAGTAAAATTGCTGGGTTGGTATATGTTTTACTTGATAAAGAACTAACATACAGCTTTCCCAGATAATCATACCAATTTACCTATACCCCAGCAACGTATGAGAGTTCAAGTTTGGCAATCCTTTGCTTTTGTCAGCTGTTTTAATTTTAGTAATCATAGTAGACATAAAGGGGCATCTCATTGTGTTTTCAATTTGCATTTCCATGGTGATTAATGATCAATATCTTGCCAAGTGCTTATTGGCTATATATATACATATACATTCTTTTTAGAAATGTCTGTTCATGTCTTTTGCTAATTTTTATTGTCTTTTTATTACTGAGTTGTGTTAAATCCACCAATAGATTCTTTTTTTAATTTCAGATATTTTATTTTTCAGTTGTTGAGATTTTCACCTGGTTCTATTTCATGCAGTTTTCACATCACTTCTGAAACTTCCCATCTCCTATCATATCCATCATTTCACATAAATATGTTAATAGATTTCACATGGTAATTTTAAAGTCCTTGTCTGCTAATTTCAATATCTCTGTCAGCTATGAGTCTGCTTATATTAACTGATTTTTCATATGACTCTGGGTCGTGTTTTCTTATTTCTTTGCATGTCTAGTAATTACTGATGGCATAAGAACATTGCAAATATGTTGGAGAGGCTTTAGATTTTATTTTCTTATGCCAAAATGGCATTGAAGTTTGTCTTGCCAGATAGTTAAATTACTGCCAGGTAACAGGGAGGCTTAGTTGTAGGCTTTGTTAAGGCAGGTCTACTTCAGCTTTTCCCTTAGTTCTAGGATGTGGTCCTCTTACTCTAAAGCATGGACCATCTGGGATTTCAGTGGAAATCCCAAGGTGTTTGCCAACTCCCTGTAACTAAAATTCTAAACTCTGTCTCCCTACGGTGAAAAGATGATGCATGCTCTGCTCAGTGCTTTCAGCCTTCCAGCTTGTTTTTTTTTTCTTTTTCAGTTTCCTGGGCTTCATTGAGTCTTCCCCTGCATAAGCACAGCTCAAGGCTCAGCCACGGATTAAAGAGGTATTCATTTATAGATCTGGGGGATCCCACTCTGTGACTCTCCCCGTTCTGGGATCCTCTTCTCAATTCCTAGTCATTCTGATGACTCTGAATTCAGTTTTGTGATTCCTAAAGTCTATAAACCTATTGCTTTTGGTTCTCACTCCATCAGCCATTTTCCAGGTTGAGTAGAGGAGCCCTCAGGGTCAAGCCATTTAAATGTAGATTTCACCCGGTGTGGGTTCCTTCTTTAAAAGGATTGCCTGCTTCTAGTTGCTCTCTAGTGCCAATGCATACTTCATGTTATTGCTTTTCTATTTTGCCAAGAATCTATACATACTGCTGGCGGAATGGCTGTTCCCACAAGCTATTCTGTCATTATCAAAAGCTGGAAGTATACACATTTTTGATTGGTTAAAACATGATCTCATATTATTTCAGAACTATATTTGTGACCCTTCAAAAAATGTGTGAGAGAAAAAGGCAGTGGTGGTATCAATTGTATCAGTTCTATGCTTAAAAGTATTATGTCACTGAAAGACAGGAAAAAAAGGATATCTGTATGCACAAACTCAATATGAGTTTAAAATTCTCTAATCTATTGTCAGTTATTTTGCTAGACTTATTTTCATAAAATGTAAATCTGATTGTATTACTTCCCCACCAAAGAAATATTTGCTATTCCCCATATCTTATATTACAAAATGCTTAATTCCAAATTATGATCTTTTAGACTCTTCACAAATGTGGTTCCAATTTGCCCTTCCAACCTCATATTCTCCCATTCTTTCTCCTCACACATCTAAATCCTCACGATTCCCTAAACACACCGTGACTTCTTTGCAAAGTACTCTCTAGCAAGGCTATCTAGTTACCCCTCCCCTTTTCTTTTCTGCCTAACAAGGTCTTTCTCATTTTTCAACTTCTAGTCCAAATGTTTTCTCCTCCAAAAAACCATTCACAACCTTCACAGGACAAAATAGCGTCTCTCTGTGTTCTCATAATAGTCTGGTTTATACCCTAATTTCACACTTATAAATTGTTTTATAGTTATTACATAAACCCAGAAGAATGTGTGTCTCCTCTCTTGGTCTATCAGCTCCTTGAGGGCACAGAAGGTGGTTTATTCTCTTGTGTATCCCCAGCTATCTTAATAGCTGACTTTTTGTAGGTGTTTAATACGATTGAATTAAATGCAATTAAAATTGAGAGGAAAAGCAGTGTAGCTTTAAAAAAGTAATAATAATAATACTGAGGAAGTAGTCAGGCTACTTTAAAGCCAAAGAATCAGAAAATAAAAAGTGAAGTTAAATATGCAGCCACAAGGTTGTGGCCACAAATCTAGTGATGAGCTTCTGTATTAGAAGTGTTAACAATTCACAGAATCTGAAAATCCATCCACTTCTCTCAGGACTGCCTGCTGGAAAATCTGCTCCTTTAGTTTCACTGAGGGTCAGGTTGAAAAGGCAGCAAACTGAATAGTGGCCACAAGTGAGATTTAACTCAGCAGAATTTTTTCCATCTCCCAGGGTGGGAGGGGATGGAGGACCAATAGTCAATATTCATACTGACACAGAATGTGTTCAGTCCAACCCAAAATGCCTAACCTAATTACAGCTGAAAAAAAGTCCCAATATCAAAAGTCTAAAAGAAAAGTTAAACACAACTTTTCAGAGAGATAAGACTATCTTTGCCTCTTATCCTACCAAAAGGGGAGGGGTTTAGCTCAGTGGTAGAGTGTGTGCTTAGCATGGACAAGGTCCTGTGTTCAATCACCAGTACTACCATTAAAGAAAAAAAAATAAATAAAATTAAAAAAAGACTTATCCTACCAAATAAATATCCTATAGGGGAAAAGAAAACCAAAGCCCATTTATTTTTCTTCCTGGGCATATAGCAAGACAGCTCTTTCCAGCCTCCCATCTAGTTATGTGTGGTCACGAGATTGTCTTCTGTTTAAAGAAGTCTGAGTAAAAGTGATGTAACTACTTCTGTGTCTAATCCCTAAAAATCCTTCACACATCCTCCGCACGATCTGTCATGTCTGCAGGCTGGGTGCAGAGGCTGTAGTGCAAGACTCTGGTGTCCCAGGGGATGGTGCAGCTAAAAGGAAGGTGCCTGAATTCCTAGATGACTCTGGGGAGCAGAGTTGCACTTCATCCCCACTTTCCATACCGGATGGTGAATCAGTTATAGATAAACTTGTACTATTTGGGGATGTTTGTGACAGCAATTTGCCCTGACTAATACAACTTCTGTCATAAGTACTACAATTTTCATTCAGTCTGATTACTGCTATTTTTTAATTATGTGCAAAATATTCAGATCTTAGGACTAGAATGAACATGTCATCTTAGGCACGTTCACTCCCCTTGGAGCGCATGCTCATGCTAGACTCTGAGGACTCAGGAACCCCAAAGCCAGCCTGTCCTAGTCACTCAAATAGTTCCTCCTCCGACTTTGTGATTAAAACCGGACTGATGGAAGGTAAAAACTGCCTGTGGTGTGGTCAGCTTGAAATGGAGTCAGCACTGAGGTCACTCACAGGGCTGTTCTTCATCATGACTGAGGGGAGGTTGGCTGTGGCTTCTTCCAAGGACCAGGCTTTCTGCTGCCCCAATACACCCATCATTTACCATCCTGACAGCGAGGCCAGGATGCTTGCAGGCAGATGGTTAACTAAGGCAAGGGCCTTTGATTCCAGCATACTTCCTTCAGTTACATCACAAAAGCTAAATTCAGAAGACCTAAGCCTATTAATAAGGCCGTCTTAGCAAAGTTTCCTTCCACTATAGCCTAGAGAATCGGACCCTCTGAGGGTGGGGTAGAAAGATGGGTTTCAGTTGTGCTTGGGGGAAATTGTTTTTCATTTCTGTCGATCTTACGTTGGCATTTAGAGTTAGACACTGTTTTTATAGGCTAGTCTTCTCCCACTATTTAAATAGCTCAAATAAAGACAAAGGAGGTGGGGCAGGAAACCACATCAATTTTTCTGACTGAGGATTTATTTTACTTATGGACTCCAAGCTGCCTTTCTGGCATTCCTTGGGTAAGGCTCCCCATTTTGTAAACAAGTGAACAAATTGATGCTGAAAACTGGAGAGGAAAAAGCAAGCCATAACGCACCGGATAGGAATCCATCAGATACCGAGGACCAGAGAATGTAAGAGCTAGCAAAAAGAGAACCAGGAAAGAATTCTAAACACATGTCTCGAAAATACTAAAAGCACCACTTAGTGAAATCCAGTTACTTTAGAAATGGGCCCTGTGAGGTCTCTCCCTTGTCTTATAAAGGCAATTTTCTAAACAGTTTTTTAGCAAGGGGGATTTTGAAGTTCTTAGATCTGGACATATTCATTTAATCTTCTTCTGTAAATAAAAGACAGTAACTTAATCTAACAGCAGCCACACAAATCACATTAGCCTGAAATATAAGAGGCTCTCTCGCTGAATACATCTCTTAGAAGCTCAAGAGGATACAACAGAGTTCTTTCCAAATCAAATCAACATAAATTTATTAAACAACTACCTTACACAAAGCACTCTTCAAGAAGCTGTGAGGGGATCCAATAATGATAATGATATGTCACGTCTTTTGAGGATGCATCACGTGCTTTCTAGGGTGCTAAGTGATTGACAAGCTTCCACCTTCTAAGAGGCAGCGTCACAAAATGGAAAGAGGAAGGTTCTGGAGTCAGAGGCAGGCTTGAGTCCTGGTGTCACCCTTTCAGTTTCCTATGTTTTGATTTTCTTATCTGTCAGTCGGGGACCATCATAGGGACTGTATTCTAAGTCATAGGGTTTTTGTAAGTAAATTAGTTATTACACGACAAGCACTTTGAGTAAGGCCAGGCATGCATGCAATAAATGTTGGTCGTGCTGTTACATTAAATCATCATAATTTTTTTTTGTACAGGTAGGTCTATTAGAATGAATAGCAAATAGAGAAGTGAAAGTTAAAAAATGAGTGCAAGACCCTGTAGGAGCTGAGGTCACAGCCCACTTCCGTCTGAACTGAAAGTCTGTGCTTTTAATCTCCACTCTCTCCTACCTGTTCAATGCAAAGAAGTGTAAGCCATACTCCCTCCTCTTGGGAGCCAAGCAGTTAGGACAGAAAGGCTCAGAACCATGTTTCCACTAAAATAAAAAGTGACAACATACAGACCATCTTAATATGGAGAATATGTCTTTTAACAGCTCTTTTGGAATGTGTCGTGTGCTTATGTGTTACATTTTTAAAGACCTTTGACAAAATTACCAAATATTTAATTCTCAAAACAATTTTGCAAGATGGACTTGGACTTTTTTACTTTTCCAATTTTATAGTTAAAGAAATTCAACAAGTGCAAAAATAGGCCTCCCCAGTCATCTGCCTATGGCAGGTAGGAATTCAAGCTTTATGGCTCTCGAAGTGTGGTCAGTATCGCCTTGGGCACCTGATAGAAACAAAGATTCTGAGACCTAACTCCAAAGCTGTGGAATCGGTCTGTCTAGCAGCGGGGCCTGGAATCTCCATTAACAACCTCTACAGGTAATCCATATGTGCATGGCCAGCTGAGAACTTTGAGATTCACTCCTCCATGCTATCTCATTTTCTTAACAAAGCTCCACAGAGTGGTGAGTAGTTTGGTCTGTGGTGAGTAGTCAAAGTGATTACTGGGTAACAGTTTGCACTTAAAGGTGACAATATTAACTGGACCTTGAACTGAAATCTAGTACCCAGTAGGATTTCGATTAAACACTGCTTCACTCAAAGATGGATGTGGTAATCATGCAATGACTTGGGCATGAAGAGGTCCTTGCTGCATGGTCTCTAAAGTAAGGTCACAAGATATCCATATAGCAGGTGGAAGACTATAATCCAACTTGTATTGACACTGATAATTTTTATCTAAAAAAATTAGAATGAAGTTCAAATTTACCAATATTTAACACATAGATTGATAGCAGTACTTGTATATAATGTATAAGTAAACACACACATACATATAGGTGCACACTCAACAAGTTTGTATTGAAAGAGGTGCACAATTTAAAAAACTTGCAGGAGTCAACAGACATGGGGATTAAGAGTGCTCCAGAGCCAAATGGCCAGTCTCTGTCACTTAGAGTCCCTGCATCTGTAGAATAGGTATAGTATTAGTACCTACCTTGTAAGGGTCTTATGAGAATTGAACGAGGTAACATTTGTACCGTGCTTAGCTGAGGCTGCATAAGTGCTTAAGGAATTGTAGTGGTAGATCTTTCGACCCCAGCAGCGGCTACAAAGACAGTCACAGCAATTAGTCTCATCTTCGTATTCGTGCCCTTGGCAGTGTGACCCTACAGCCTGTTCCATCAGGAGATGGAATCTGTTTCAACACCTCTTGAATTGAGGCCTATCTTATTACTTGCTTTGGCCAAGAGAATGTGGCAGAAGGGACTGTGCCACTCCTGGTCCTAAGCCTCAAGAGGCGTTTCAGGGTTCTGCTCAGATGGAACCCTGCTCAGCTCCCAAGTGAACGAGCCTGGGCCAGCCTGCTGAAGGATAAGAAACCACCTGGAACAGAAACAAACAATCCCAGCTCAGGCTCTCCTGACCTCGCCAGCACTCGACTCTCCTGGCAACTGACCACAAACCCCTGATTGAGCCCAGCTAAGATGAGAAGAACTGTCCAGATTACAGTGAACCCAAGAGAATTATGTGTTATATGAATAGATGTTCTTTTAAGCCACTGAACTTTAGAGATAGTTTGTTACACAGAAAGAGCTAACTGATACACTTAGCCATTATCATCAGGAAACATACAAAGCAATAATCTACTCTCAAGTGAAGACACAAAGGAATAAGGTTAAATATCTGTCCTAAACTCTTGGGGAAGAAAAACAATATAGCTGAAGTAATCAGGTGAAAAGGTGATTCCATTAGAGGTCACCTGTGGCCTGCATGAAAGATTTATGTGTTAGGTACTGAACAGCATCAGTATTCCCTTTAGTGGGGAGAAGAAATTTCTGTGAGAAAATACAACACAATGACAAGGAGATTCACATCTTGAAGCTTCACAGATTCGAGGAATTTTAGTGACTTGAAACAGCCTTGGGCTGACTTAAAAATTAACTTCTGTTCTTGCAGGTCAGTTTGACGATGAGATTTGGGCTGTAATCGCAGGAGAAAATGCTAAGTCTAATAGAATAAGCATTTACACATTTCTTAGCTCAGGAACCTGGAGCAATTTTCAGCTGTGGGTCACGGGCCCAGCTTTCTTCATCTCAAATCCAAAAACTTAGGAACTGATCTTCAAAAAGCAGGAGACACTTCTAATCCCCTAGAACCTAAGGCCTAAGTAATTGTGCAGATACTGTAGAAACAGTGATTTTTGTTTCTTTTGTTGAACTTAATTCCCAAGTGAGGATAAGAGAATATTCCTCAGAAATATTTATAATAGACCCCCCCATTTTGAGGGAAAAATTATGGATCAATGAGCTCTATATCATCATCATTAGTTTTAAGAGTAAGAAAGTTAGTTGATTAAAATCTTACTCAGATTGTGACAAAGATACATTTAGTTGATGCTAACTTCATGGTAAACAAATTATTTTAAGACCTAACTCATGCAATCCATCCACATATCCATTCTATCTCTTAAAAACAAAAATCTTGATCATGAAAGTGTCACTATGACATAGATTACTGGTTGCCTACACATTATTAATTTTTGTTTCCGTTACTAACAGAATCCCTATACTGATTGGGGTGGCTATATAACTAACTAAGATCTGTAATTTACCATCAGTTCTTTCAAAGATGAAAAAGATATGTGTGACCAACTTACATGGAAGGAGAAGCCATTGGATTGGCTTCAAGGAAAGCTCATTACAGGGGGTTTACTCACACAGATTTTATTATTATTATTATTATTATTATTATTATTATTATTATTATTATTATTATTATTATTATTATTATTACTACTACTACTACTACTATTATTATTTGGCTTTCCCACTCTTCCACTTTCCTGCATGAGATGAAACTGTCAGACTTCAGCAGCTGCCTAGTGAGCATGGGCATGAAGGCTGCATTCTGGTTTGGTAGAAAGAAGAGCTGGTAGATTCCTGTATCTCTGATGGCATCTGTGGAGATGTCCCATTAGTCCCAACTACTTCTCATTTGATGAGAGAAAACTTCTTTTTTGCTAAGGCGTATGTCTTGTGTAAGCTACTGTCTGGGGTGGGGAATGGGGCTTCTGTAACTTGAAGCCTAATGCCATGTTTCAGTGTTGTAGGCATATATTTTAATTTAGCTGAGGCCTGTTCTTTGAAATTCTGGATGAGGCCCTTCTCTTCGACCATTACAGAAGTATTAATTACTAGGAAATTCTTAAGTTGAAAAGGGAAAAATGTAGTAAGTAAATTTCCCAACAGTTCGTTGGAGGGGCCAGGGTGGTACTGACTATCCCCTAGAGAAGGAAGGGCAGCAGGAAGGACCTAGAATGTGCCAGTCTGGCTGCCACGCAACCTTAACTGGGCTTACATTGCATCAGTTATCAGCATGGAGGAACATTTCTATCAGCAATGAGGCTGGATTTACTCAAGGTAGATGATACTGAAGGATGAGGATCATATTTCTCTGACATCCACAGACACACTATGAATGAGGGTAAATTTACCATCAGAGACGACAGGGATTTTTAGGCAAAGAATATATTAGCTGGTGGCTCAATGGCTCAGTAACATTTCTTTTTTTTTTGTAATTTGGAAAGTTTGCCAGAGAATAAAAATATGCAACTCAGTTTTTATTCAAGGGCATAGTCCTTCCTCGACCCAAGCAGCAGATACTAATACTGTATCCATTGAAAGAATAATTCCTCAAAATAATCTTCAAATCTGATGTTAATAGAGTCTAAGCATTAATGGAAATTTTGACCTTAAGTAAAGAAGAAATAATAGCTGTATTCTCAGAGCAGCTGTAATAGACCTGCTTCTAGAGAATGGCTTTATCTGGGTTAGAGACATAGACCGTGCCCTTGTTTCTGGAGACATCTTCTTAGCAGAGACCAGGTCAAGCAGAAACACAGAGGGAGGGAGACCTCGCTCTTTCCAAAAACAGAAATGAGTCAACTTAAATACTTCCTCTTCTATCAGAAACTTCCTAGTAGGCTGAGGACATAAGTTCAAAAGTAGGAATGATGTGGGTCAATATTAACAGGTGCCTCAGAGACAACCTCATTTGTTTTACCAGAAAATGAGACCCATGGAGAAAGGTAATCTTTCCCGAAGGAATTTAGCTTTTAAACTTCAATCGTGTTAGAGAAGTTTTTCTCCTCATTTTCTTCCTACAAAGAAGTAAATATGTCATTTTGTGGCTCATATTCCCATCTGCTCCAGGAAATACTAATGGTTTTAGCTGAGACGAAAATTGATTAAAAATCTGCATGAGAGAAAAAGAAATCTCAGTGAATGTTCACCTGGATATATAGAGGAAAATGATAAAAGTCTGTATATATATTTGCACAAACATGGAATCTTGACACACACAAAGGAGAATCTTTATTTTGGGAAACACTTAGCCACTCACTCCACTTTTGGTAGTTTTGAAAGGGAGCCTATAGATCCAAGAAGGAGATAAACAACAGAAGTCCTTTTCTCCACAGTTCACACATGAAAATGGCATTTTCCTGCCCCAAACCGAACACTGACTTTCTCTTCTCCCATTATTTATTTCCAGGAGGAACACTGAGGGAGAATCTTATGGGAAGAAAAAACTGAGGACCAAAAAACATTTTGATAATTCTGCCAAGCAATAAAATTACACTTGCTTTTTGGTATTTTGTTTTTCTGAATAAAAAAAAAAGTTAGGCTTCACTTATTAATGATTACTTTTTAGCAAAAGGCTACTTTTGCATGTATTTCATAACCTGGCATTTTTTTTTAAATAGGAAAAATCTACTCAGTGGAGTGCATAGTAGTTTATAAGTTTGATAAAATTTCCTTATTTTTTTTCTGTAAATATAAAAAAAAATCAATACATGTGCCTACACAGATGAAGATTTCATCTTAAAAATTCAAAACTCTCATACAAATGTTAGTAAAAAAAAACTCTCACAGAGCAGAAAGAGGACCATACAGCAAATTAAATTTTAGCATTAAAAAACAGTATTTGACCTAAACTGATAAGACAATAAAATGAGTAGTGTCGTATGTGATTTCTGAAATGAAAGTTGCATTTCTGTGTATCCATCTAAAATATTTCTAAATAGACTGAGTTTTTTTTTAAATTTTTTGTTGTTGTTGTTTTTTAATTTTTGTTTTTGTTTTTGTCAGGGAATGTTTCTACTTAGGGAAAAAGAATTTCAGAATTATTTCTTTTAGAAATTGAGGTAGTAAATTTCCCGTGGAAACTACAGGAGTGTCCTGGTGCTAATCAGACCTGCAGTGGGCACTCAGTCCCCATATCCCAGGCCTACATGATTCGAATGTCAGTTGAGCGCCCCCCCAACCTGCAGATCCTTAAAGATGTCCTCCTCCTGCAAGGCTATGTCCAAGGGAAAATAAATTTCCAGAAGTAAATGGAGCAAAACTCTCAGTTTCCTTCCTCTTTTCAAGTCCAGGCCCAGTCACCAGGTCCACAGTGTTTGTTTTATGGCCTCTTCTAGACAAACTCCTTTTAAATCTATTTATTCCTTATTGGAGACACTGAGGGTTTCTCCCTGGAATGGCAGTTGAACATGAAGAAAATGTCACAGATTTTTCTGCTAGAGACAGGTCTATTTGGTGAGAACTTTCAATTCACATACTTACTCATTAAAAATTAAAAATACAGGGCAGAACATGTGGTTGTTGCTGTGTAGGAAGGGTAAACAGATTTCTCTGTACCAATAATGCAAGTTTTGTTCATTTTTCATGTTCATAGAAAAGAGACTTCAGAGAGGATAAAGCCATGGCCTGGATAATCCTGCAGCTCATCGGAATGTCTATTTTCTTCTTCCCCAGTGGAACCATTTTGCCCCATCTAAAATGCTTGTGGGAGAAGTTAAAATGAGCCACGTGTACTTTGCTTTCCTCCACAAAGGGGCCCTGTATTTAACACAGCACATGCATCTAACACCTCGGACGGTTTTGAAGAAAGCTGTGTTTATTATGTGGGCTTATGAAATGAAAAGAACAAACTTTCTCATCCTGGAAAAAAATGCAATGAAATTTACAGCCAAAATAAGGAAGCTGTGCATAATGTAACACTTGGCAAGAATTTTAAGCAGTGGATTGGCCAGGCTAGATGCAGTATTTCAGCTCCTTTCAATCATGTCGGCGCTTCCTTAATTTAAATACCGCACACTGGGTCTGGGGAGAACATTTAGGAGACGTTGTGCTTTCTGCAGGGATGCTGACTAGCAATACAAGCTAAGTGAGATGGGAGCACAGTGAGGAGAGGGGCAACTTCAGGAAATGAAGGACGGCAACAGAAAGATGCGCCGTTACCGTTGAGCAAAACAACACAGATTCACATGACGACAGGGAGTTCCAGCCACATTACTTCCAGCAGGTAAAGATATTTCCAGGTATCTGTCTGACTCAGTTTTGCTTTAAAGAGCACAAACATCCAAAGTTTTCATGCAGATATTTTGTTTTCCCAACTGGAAAACAACAGAACTGTCCAGTAGCCCTCAGTCCCTGAGCAGCCTGACAGCAGTTCAAACAAGTTGAAAGTCAGGTCACATAATATAGACCCAACACTGACCATCACAGAAAGAGTTATAATGTGATGAAAAGCTCCAGGGAACCTATTAAATCCACTATCCCTGTCAGGATGAAACAAGAGCAATCCTGCCTCCACAGCTACGATTTTTAAAGAGCCCTCTAAGAAAACACTGTATCTCTGCTGTCTGCACAACACTCAAGTAATTAGTCACCAGTATATCACATGAAATTGCAGGAACTGGAGCACTGAGAAAGAAGATTCAGAAGTCAAATGGTAGAGGCCTAAATTATAGTGTTTGGACCAGACTGTATCACTTGCATAGAGTATTTTTTTTTAATTCTTTAAAAATATTTAAGTGAATAACAAGGTCCTACTGTATAGCACAGGGAACTGTATTCAATACCTGTAATGGCCTGTAATTAAACAGATGAAGGGGGAATATATATCTGAATCACTATGCTGTACTTTAGAAATTAACACATTGTAAATCAACTATACATCAATTAAAAAATAAAAATATTTAAATGTAATTAAATTTGCAAACGTAGTAAATTCTGGAAACACAAGATGTTATTTAAAAATATTCTTCAATAACTATTGAAGGTAAATGAGCAATGGGGAAGGCAATTCACTCTGCTGCACAGGACTCAAAGATCAACGGACACAGAAAGTCCCCATCTCTTTGTAACCTGCCCTGCTAAGAATGTTTTCAGAAAATAATTCAGAAATATGGTCTGTTTGGAGAAATCACTGGTTATTTTTATGCTAGTTTTTATTTACAAGGTAATGAAGAACTTATATACATCCTAGATAACTGGGGAAGTTATTATTTGAAGGCTTATCCTATTGTAAGTTCTGTGAAACCAGAAGTTAATGTGAATAGGGTTCATGACATCACTGCTTCATCAATCATACTGGTGCATATTTGGTTTCTAACTCTCAATGGGGAAAGCAGAAATCTTAGATCTTGGCAGAGCCATAAAACCACACCTCATGGACTGTGTTCACGGCCTGCTTTTAATTTTGGTCCTGCAGAAAAGAAATCTAGGTTTTTAATAAAGGGCATTTAAGAAGGCATATGTCCTCTTGGCGAATAGTTTAACGACAATCTTTATCATTTCTGTTGAAAATGAATTTTGGAACTGATTAAAAACACAAAACAAAACAAAGCAGTTTGTTACCAGAGGGCAGAAGAAACTGGTGTTTCCAAATTCATGTGGATTTGGATACCTGATAATACTGGGAGGATGTAAATGGAAGTGGTTTCGACTGGGAAGATAAAAGTGCCTGGGAGAATTTGATGACCAGGCCCAATGACTGCAGGAGAAAACAAAGCTCAAAGGTTGGATTTATGTGGTTAATTATGCCAGGAAAGATGGCTTGGGGGAAAAAATTCCAATAAACTAATTTAGGAGTGTGAAAATTATTCCATTATGATTGAAATTAGGTAAGAACGGCTTGACAGTTTAAAAAAAAAGAGACTTAAGTAATACAAAATCAGCAGGCATAATATCTGTGGGAACCAGGCACTTCCAACTAAGGAGAAAGCAAAAAATACAGCCAATTGGAAAGAGTCAAATAGAAAGAAGATAATCACTAGTTGTGTCTATTTCCTTATTAAAGAAATGCTTAAAATGCAATTCATTCGGCCAGGGCTTATCATCCTTTTAAAAAATCGTTCCTAATGCTCAGTAAAATTTTCCACCCCTGCAGGCCCCTTCAACCATACTGCAGTTTACAAAAATTTAAGTTGCTCTTGAAATCTTAACTAGTAGCCCCCCCCGCCCCGCTCACCTTTTGAGCTAGTTAGCTCTGCTCACTAAGAGCAGCGAGGTGCTGTTACACAGATTACTCCTCTATTACCTTATTTACTCATTTGTCCATTTAATGAAGACTCCAGAGGCACCTACTGTGTGCCAGGTCCCACTGAGCATTGTGGATAGACATTTGAAGAAGTACAGCCTTTAACAAAATGGTATCAGAGTTAAGTGTCATAAATTAGGCTAGCAAGCAGAGTTCTTTGCCCTTGTATCACAGGATTTTCAGTGCTTCTCCACTCTCCTGCAGTCAGCAAAATCTTCCTTCTAGTTGGAACCCAAATGCTGTCTTTACATAACTTCTCTCAGCCAGGCCAGTATCCATTTGTTACCCCTTTGACTTTGGGGAGGTTTTTGGAAAAAACCACAGCTTCCAGAGTCAGATAGGATGGGCAAATTCCTCATCCACCACTACTATTTGTGATGCTAGGTGAGCTGCTTAACACTTTGAGCCTCTTTCCCTTATTTGTAAATTGGAAATAATTATTCTTATTTTTAAGGGTATTTTTTAAAGATTTGTTTGGATCAAGAATGTAAGGCACTCAGGACATGGCAGAGTCTCATTAAGTGGTGGCTGCTGTAGCAAGTCCGACAACTCTACAGCAGTGAGGCCAGTCTCACCCTCTGAACGAGCCTGTGCTGGAAACAGTCTACAGAAGATCCAAAGTAAATCTTGCAATGTTATTATATGCCTCACCAAAAGGAAAGAAAGCAATGGTTACTATACAAGCAAAGATGATTTTCTTATTCAAGGAGGCTGCCATTTTCCCCATCCAGCCTTCTGAAAGAGTTGTCATGTAAAATCATTTCACATTCTTTTCAGCCCACTCAGTGCACATAAGGGCTTACTGAAACATGGGTCTTGTAAATATGCCTGAATGTCAGGATTTTGGCTGCAGCAGTGGAACTAGGAAGGACTCCAGTTGCATCTTTCTGTGCTCTGCCTGATTTATGAGCCAGAACCCTGGTATTTTGATGCACATGTGAGAAAAGACATGTTTCCTTTTTTTGTTTTTTTGTTTCTATTGTGATTTTTGTGAAACCAACAATTATCTAATTCTCACCCTTAATAACAGACAAGGAGAATTTAGAAAGTAAAAATGTATGGCCCAATAGTGGGAAAAAAGGCAATACTATATGCAACGAATAAAGTACCTTAATTAGTTCTTGAAATTATAATCTATATGCTAAAACTAGAAACCCAGAAGAGTTATAGCAAATAAAAAGTTAATCCATTGGTAAAAATAGACATCCATCAGTCTTTCTTGTTAATGGTCATAAAATACAAAGTGGTAGGGGAACAAACAATTCTTCTAGTATTTTCTTTAGTCAAAGCCAAAATTAATTGTCTACTCAAAACGTTATATGACCAAGAGTTTAGGCGAATTGTTTAATTACAAAATTAAGTGCTAATCTCTAATGACATAAAGACTCAAACTAAATATCATGATAAAAAGAATCTGAGAAGCATTGCAGCAATTAATGTGTAACTATATATTGTATGGCCTCTTAAAATAATTGATATATTTACATAATTTATTACAAGGTGCAGACCTGATGCCTATCACTCCTAAATACTCCAGTCTGTATTCTTCAAAGCAAGGACACTCCCCTCATAACCACTTTACAACCCTCCAAGTCAGGAAATTGACATTAGTACTACTCTACCATCTTCTTTTTTGTCAATTGCTCCAGCAATGTCCCTTGTTGCTTTCTGGGTCAGAATCTAATTCAGCAGAAGTGTATTTAAAGCCAACATGGAGTTGAAGGATTTATGGAAAAGGATTTCTTTTTAGAGTAACTATTCTTCACAATTACTTACTTTTTAATATTATTTTTAAACTTGTTTGCCATCAGATTTGGCACTCTCTGACATTGAAACCACTGACCAGTCAAAATAGCAAAATATATATATATATATATATATATATATATATATATATATATATATATATATATATGATGGTACTGAGATGATCAATCTTCTTTCATTGCCTAAATTCATGCATTTATTAGTAAACCCAAAATATGTATTTAAAATTGTGGTCTCAACCTCAACTGGACAATATTACACATACATGCTTAGCAGAGTGTCTGATATAGTATGTGGTTTGATAATTACTTACTAAACTGGCAAGGAAGTTAAATATCTTTAGGAGAATAATTACTGACATATTTTAAGGCAATTTTGAAGGAGAAGAGCCCTTAACATGTATGTGTCAAGCATGGATACACTCATGTTTTGCAAGCTACTAATTATAGTTTGACTATCAGCCAACATCTTAAAAACTTTCTGCAACAGTTTATTTATTTATTTTGATAATGGAATATGGACTTTTCTCTAGAAAAACATGGGCTCAGCTCTCTAGCAGGGATCCTAATACTTTCTCATCAGTAACAAAGTGTGACATCTCAATGTGGCAAACTCACTTAAGCCTCTATGCAATTCTAGACGAGTGGAAGGGCAAGAGGTTAAGCCACGGCTGTATTTATCAATATGCTTTTAAACCAATGAGTGGATCAAGTAACATACAGAGTGAATGGGAATTAAATGTAATTAAAATCACTGTCTCCACAGACAGGGCAGGTTATAACCTTTATTCTCTCTAACCAAGCCCCCTCCCCTCACGTGCCTCTAAAAGTCAGAAATAAAAGAATCCAAGATTTTAGAAAGTTTTTCCAGGATGTTACATTTAGTTCATTTTTTAAGAATCTGAGATAAAAATACAAAGCAAAGGCATCTAGGAGAAAGTTATTAAAAGAAAAAAGAGAAACACTAACAGAAATGGCCGAAATTGTGATGGCCAACTTTTTTTTTTTTTGCTTTCTATAATTTTGTTTGATTTATTTTAAGGAACTCTGTCTGAGTATGGCAGATTTGAAAAAAAAAAAAATGAATACAGACCCAAAAGGAAGAAAAGAATTTCTCAATCTCTGAGGATACTGGTGCCCAGAACTTGCCTAGCAGACCCCTTCTCCCAATACCATGTAGGTCAACACAGAACTTTTGAGGGCTGTGACCTGGGGTAGAGGGGGTTGAGAGAAAAAAGTATGGAATACCTTTAAAGTATAATAAGGTAATTTGCTAATCCCTGGGGAACCCACATTCCTTGCACTAAGTTCTAGCACAGCTGGAACTGAACTCTAACAGAAACCAAGCAATTGTTTGGTGAATGGCTGCACGCTATAAGCCACCTCAGGAAACATGGAAGAGAATGTTTGCCTCTGGAGAGGAGACAGAAATAACTACACTGCTACACTCTACATTCAGAAGGGAAAGGTGAATATAGATTCATGAATTAGTAGTTCAACAAATATTCTTCTAAAAAGTTCTTTTTTTTCTGATTATATATAATGTATAACTTGTAGAAAATGTGGAGAATACAGAAAAGCGAAAGTACCAAATTACCCATTCTCTCATAACCCAGAAATAACCTCTCTTAATATGTGATATATTCTCTTACCATTTTCTTATGGAACTGACTGTTTGTTTTAAGGCATGGGTTCTCAAAGTGTAGTCTGAGGGACCAGCACTGATAGCACCACCTGGGAACTTGTTAGAAATGCAGATTGGGGGGCCCACCCAGACCTATCAGACCTTTTTTGGCGGGGAGGGGGAAGAAAAACTTTTTGGATGTGGGATCCAGTGATCTGGATTTTGACAAAACCTTCAGGTGATTCTGAGCATGCTAAAGTTTGAGAAGCACTGCTATAAGATATTCTTAACACATAGATTTTGAAAAATCTAGGCCAAATATATCATCCATTGTTTTAATGGAAAAATAAATAGTACTGGGTTTAGATTATGCCTAATTCCTCGATCAAGAGATAATCACCACCCAGTAGAATACAGGCTGTCACCCCTAGTTTTAAGAGTATAGTTTCTCTGCTGAAAGAGGAAATAAAAATCAGGAAAAAAATTTTTGTTTCTTTTTCCTTTCCCCATTCCTGGTCTTATTCCAGAAAGTATTAAGATGATTTAAGTTTCTGAGATCAAGATACCTGTCAATTTTAATGGCTTCATATGCTATGGCTTAACCTGATTTCTCCAAAGTCAATATAACTTGGAAGAAAAGAACAATTAATCAGAGCAAGAACATTACCAGTTAACAAAATTGTAATTAGATAATTAAACATAACTAATTTTAATAATCTTGCAGTAAGAATCCCAAACCTTAATCATCTTTTTCCCCTCATCATCCTAGAAGAAGAAATTGTTCATTGAAGGAACAGTATACAAATAGGTAATTCACTTGTAATAAGGTTAAACTGCAATGCAGTTACTATATAGATGTTATTGAAATTATTAGGTACTTTCAAATCCAGTCTTTTTTTTTCAAATAATGTGTCCATTCTCCCTTGGAAGAGAGAAGAAAGAAAACCACTATGCTAAACCACATAGACATTTTAGAAGCCATCTGCTTACTAAAGCAAGTGTGACTGAGAAGTCAGAAGCAAGTTACGACAAGCCAATGGCTTTACTTATTGGCAAAGCACTATTCTTTCCTGGGTGGTCTGATAAAGACTGGTAATTCCCTAGAATTACCATGTACTTGAACTAAATACTACTGAAGGAAAATTAAAAATAACAACAAGAATAAGGCTCTCAAAGAGCCTTTTCATTTCGTTTGACATTGTTTTATGTATTTCTGTTTAAGATTTTCTTATCACAACTGAGCCAGAAAGACATATACTATTACCTTTGTGATAATGATTTAATTATTTTAGATTCCTGCCCAGCCACACAGGTGGTACTTTTTGTGGACAAAGAAAACCCTTAGTAATAGAAGGCCAAAACCCCAGAGACATGTACTCTGTTCTCACAGTGTGTAACAGTGCTGGCTTGTGTCTTTCCATGTTCAGCCCTGCAGAGCCTCACTCTGCCAAACCCAAACAGAAACTACTGGTTTATTTCCAGCTGTTGCTGAGGTTTTTCATCTGATTTTATTTACTTGTCTAAAGTGGCTGTAACGAGCACCAAATAAGCCACAATTGCCCAGAGCAGAATATAAAATCAAAGGGCTTCAATTAATGAATAAGTAATAGCATACTTTGAAATGGATGCTAACTTGAATCACTGAATGAGGCACTGTAATAGATTATATTTTTAAATAATTTGAATCAATATATTTAAAATGATGTAAATGCTAGGTTGTCCATAAATTTTAAAATCCATAATTCTAATGCATTGTAAAATGTAAAAAAACAGCACAGATATAAGAAAATATTATGGCAAGACCAGTATACATTCCTTCTATTGTGAGAATATATGGATCTGTGATGTGTGAGTCTGTTGTATTACATACGTGTTACAACAGGTATAATATGTAGTGGTTTATAATGTAGTAGAGACTGATACACATCTTAACTCTTAATTATGGCCTAAGAAACAAAGAAACCCAAGACAGCAGAGAGAAAATACTGCCTCAGAAGAAAACAGAGACCTAGCCATTTTTAAGATGAAAAGTCCAAAATGATCTACCAAGAGGACTAGAAAACAAACTGAGTACAATAATATAACCCCACAGTAATGACATGACTCACATGAGCCAGAACAGTCCCTGGGCTGAAGCCTAATTCACGGACTAGCATTTCCCCAGCAACAACCCTGAGCCACATATTGTAATCACAGTATTAGTAAAGGGCTGCTGAATGTATTGTAATAAAACACGAGTAGCTTTTTCTCCGTAAGCGATGGTTCAGTCAACATGCACTGCCTATTTGGGCAGGGATATATTAATAAACCAGGCAACCTGTATCATAGAAAGAGAGAAAGGTAAACGACCTAGGACACTTCTGTTGGTGCCAGACGGAAATTAACAGCTGTTGGATATGGTGTCACAAGATCTCTCTTAAACTTGGATGGGCGAACAGCCCAGCTGAGCTTTGAATGCAGGTTCAGCCCCACCCTTTTAAAGCTAGAATGGATGTAAGGAGATCACCAATTGGCCATATGCATTCCTTCTGCCATCCCAGCTCTCTGGACTCAGTTTCCTCCTCTGAAGTATAAACGGGGTAGAAGGAGATCTCTAAAGTCCCTCATTGCTCCCATATTCCGTGACCCTACTACATCAGACCTGCGAGAGAAGACATGAGCTAGCCCCTGCAGAAATGCCCCCAAGACACCCAGGCGAAAAAAAAAAAAAAAAGATTAAAGAGAAACAGACTGGCTATGGGGGAAGTGAGTTCTACTTCAAGTCTTGCCCTGATTTAGCTATGTGACTCTGGGAAAGTCTCACAAACCCTCTGGGCTTGATGACCTCATTAACAGAAGGAGGCAGGTGATCTAAAAGCTCCTTCAGCTCTGTTTCCAGGGAGTGAGAATCAGCCCACGTGTATTAAACAACAGTGACAAATGGCTTCTAAGAAAATGAAAAGACACCATAGACCTCCGGGATTCAGGACAGCCTCTATCATCTCGGAGAGACAGTTAACTCATTATAGCCAAAATGCTCAACAGCAACAACAATTCTGAGTGAAAGCAGGTCAACAGAGTTTTATTGATTAATCACAGGAGCTTAATTTCTACTTGATTATTATATTCATTTATCAACAATAATAAGAGTTGCATTTACATATAATGCTGAACGTTAACACATAGTAATGCTGCTCCGTTAGCAAAAGGCAAAGAGAAGGAATATTAAAATATGTGTGAAAACAAAATCAGACTCGAGGCAAAAAGAAACCCAATCCCTATTCTCTTACAATGTAGTAATAATGTTACTGGAATCTGTAAAGAACGGTATTTGAGAAGAGACAGGTAAATCCCAATACCCAGACCCATCCAAGTATGATTTTGTCTTCATTAAGTTGTTCATCCCTAAAGACTTGTGTGTAAATAGATAACTGTTAATAACTGAACAGGTGCAGAAGCAAAACACAATCATCCACGCACATGCAAACATGCACTCAAAACACACACATGCAGCACCCAATTATGACTTACACATAAGTTTTGTATGAGAGGTAATTAGTGAATTTCTCACAGTTATTCGATTGACAATGGGCTACATCAAGATTTATAGATACTAACTAATATATATACAATAAACAACAAGTGCATACTGTGTAGCACAGGGAACTATATTCAATATCCTGTAGTATCTTATGGTCAAAAAGAATATGAAAACAAATATATGTATGTTCATGTATGACTGAAGCATTGTGCCGTACACCAGAAATTGACACAACATTGTAAACTGACTATACTTCAATAAATACGTATATATATAAAGTTAAAAAAAAAAGACTAAAGAGATGAAAGAGAAGAATCTTTCTTTCTAAATTTTTTTTTTAAGGATAGAATAAATAGTTAACCATTCTCAGTCAGTCAGAAAAGTAAGAAACACTGAAGTAATCTATAGCCACCAGTTCTGGATATTGGTGTGGGCAGTGATGGTCGGAGAAAATATTCAACACAGTCTTATATGTAACATAAAAAAAACAATCCACTGAGTTTGAAAGAACTCCTCCACCCTAGTAATTGCTTTCTGTGAAATCTAATCCTTGGTCCAAATTAATGAGTTACAGGTGTGAATCTAATGCTTTCCATTCTGCCTAAGATGTTACTGTTGCTTTTTTCTGAGACACTTGGCCTCCAAAGGTATTATAGTTAATTTATCATAACATACTATCAGTGTTCAGCATTCACTAAAAGGGGAAACGGAGCCCTTTTGGTGAAACAGAGAGCTCTTGCTTTTCCACAGTGCTGTCAGATACCAAGACAAATTTTTCTCACCTACACATTGAAAATTCTGCCTTGATTATTCTTCAGATGAACTGCAAGACCAAAATAGATGTCAGAGATTTGTGTTTTAAAAGGCAGAAAAATTAGCACAGGCAAAGTCATTGCCCAAATTTGACTGCTGAACATGCTTCTGCTGTTGAAATACAAAACAAATTTTCAAAAACTGATTTTTTCAAACAAGAAAAAGGGCAAAAAAGAAAAGTAGCAGATGTGGCGGCCATGAGGGTGGTTTTCAAAAATATAGCTCCTTGTTTTTTCACATAGCCAAATGTCTTCTGGAATTAATGACTAGTATCATTTGTTACGTGCCAGACACTGTGCTGAGAGCTTTTCATGTATCTTATTTTGACTTCTCTCAGAAGAAGATACTGAGACAAGGATTTAAGTGCAAGCCATTTATTTGAAAGGAAATCCCAGGAAAGGCAGTAAGGGAAGGAGAAATGAAACAGAAGGAAGAGGCAGGAAGTGCTGTCAAGCCATTAACTTCTATGGGCAGCGGAGCTCAGGCCTGCCAGGGAACTCTGGAAAATGAGCACAACATGCCTCAGAGATAGTCCAAAGGGGAGGCAGGTTTGGAGGTGTTACTTTTGCAGATTTCCAGTTTGCCTTGTGAATGAGCCAACCATGCGGCTGCAGCCAGATGCAGACAGGGAGTGGGAAGCGTTCTCAGTTAGTAGAGTCAGGGGCATATAAATGCGTGCCCGGGGACCACAGCCAGGACCCTAAGAGTCCGCTACAGCACCACATGTCATTGACACTTCCTGGTGACCGTATGTGCAAACAATAAGACCACCATTTTACATATGTGGAAGCTAAGGCTCAGAAAGGTTAAGCAGCTAAACCAAGGGTGTACAGGGCTGATAGATGATCGGGCAGAGATGGGACATCCTGGGTTGTCTCCAAACCTTAGTCCTGACCATACTGCTATCCTGTAATAGGGACAACGGCTAAACAAAGGGCCCATGAAAACATGTGAGGAAGCCCCAAGCATGAGAGAGACAGAGCACTGCTGAAGGCCTGTTCCCTCCCAGTGACAAAATAAAGAGCGGTCAGAATGGAGGGGAAGGAGCGGCAAACCAAACGCAACCATGAGGATCTTGTCCAGGACGAGCAAACAGATGGGAACCCTCACCCTTAGTTATACATTTAGGATATCGTGTGAACGTTTTTGCCAAAATGTCTCCACCGTTTGAATTCCCTCACCTTGGTGGTCTGAATGAGCTCAGGTCCACATTATGTCACATAAAACCCATCTGTTGGATGAAATGTCAACTGTTCCTGAGGTACATGTAGGAAAACCTGGTGCTCGGGGTCCTAGGGGCGGTGGTTTTAACTTTCACAGTTTTTGGTTATTGTTTTCAGTTATTCTTTTGTTGTTAAATTCAGTGGTCAAATAATATGACACAGATGAATCCAATATTAAAAAGGGGGAGAAGCTGGAAAAGAAAAAGAGAATTTTAGCAGAGTAAGAGATTGTGTTTGAATGACAGGAAATCAGTAACGATGTTTGCGGTAGCTACAAATGCTACAGCTGGCTCATAGTTTGAAAGGAAGAAATATGTTGGCGTTTGTATGAGATAAAGTATCACGGCAAAGTAATTTTCCACTGCAATTTCTGAAGATGTAAAATTAAGATCATAACCAAAACACTGGAAGTTACTACATGCAGGTTAATCATACTTTAGGAGAGGAAGCCCTGAATGAAGAGCCCTAACAATCAGCATCTAAGCTTGTATATAAAACAATGCGAATAAACAATGGCAGGAGAATAACATGTGAGACAATCATGTTTCCAAAATGTCGATGGGTGACCCGTGCTGGTTGGGTGTCTCTGTGTCCCTGCCGTGGTATCTGTCTAGTGACCAGATGGTTTTCAGGGCTTTTTAAGCTGTTGCGGTGTCTCGTACGACCAGGCTGCTATCAGAACCTCTATTGGGATTTTCCATGATGGGAATGTGTTTATGAATTCATAATTACTCTGGGAATAAACAAGAAACAAAACCTGCCAGTTAGCTCCACACGGCCTCAGCCTGGGCTCCCCAGGAGCAACAACATGACAACCCAGGGTGGGAAGAGGATTTGGGGGTCACTGCAGTGGGACATGCAGTAGGCTAACTGGGGCTGTGAGGCACTGGCCACCACAGCTGTGGCTGGAATCAGGGACAAGTGAGGTCGAGAGGCTCTGGAGAGGCACACATTCAGATACAGGAATCAGACCACAGCTATGTGGCCGTCTTCCACCTATCATGCACGCTACCTTTATTTCTTGAATTTCTGACAGCATAGCAGCCTTAGGTCTGGAATAAAACCATCTCCGGTTTCCAGTGTCTGCCCTGCTCTGCTGTGTCCTCACCCCCTACGCGTCACCCTCATCATGTATTTATCCTGTCTGCCATTGAGTAAGTTGATTTCAGCTGTGGTCACCGAGGATTTGGAAAACACTGCACAGTCAAAGCCAGGATATGCATCCCTGTCCTTTCCACCTCTTGCCTCTCCTCTCTTGTTCTGTTTTGTTTTTCTTTTCCTTAATGTGTATTGAAATTAGGCTAGTTCTGTGGAGGGACCAATTTCTCTCCGTGGGACCTTGGAAACTAGTTCTCTCGGCATGGGCACCCCTTTGCTAGAGCTTTTCCCTTAGGCATCTCACATCCTCCTGTAACAACACTGTCCTAAGGGAAATCTTCAGACCATACAAGTTTGGGAAATGCAGCGTATGCTGTCCCCATCTTGGAGATAATAGTGCACATGTGTATAGTAAGTGACACTGCAGGAAGGGCATCTATTTAATGACATTTAATTCAGTATTTCTCAAACGTATCTGGTCACGGAACCCTGCATTGAACATAACCCCTCCTGGCATCTCACGGGCCTGTGCTCCCGGAGTGGCTATGGAAACTCTTATCTCCTTTGTTCCGTGCCGCCTCTGTTCCACTGATCTCTTGTCTCCACGTTTTATAAGTTTCAGCTCTCAGTCTGGCAAATAGCACTTACACCTTACCTGCCCCTGTGGCTTTGTCTCTGAATGCGTTTCTTAGAGCAAATTGCGTGAACTCACTTCTCTTTCCAGTGTTTCACTCAGAACTGCTTCTGGCAACCACACTAAAGGCTGCCCTACAGTGTGTGGTGTGAAGGTGCATGAATAGCTAACTTTTGCATATTGGAATGGGTTTGTATCTGTCCCTCAAAAAGAATCTCATCATTTGGTGGGAAAGAAGTATAAAAGGATAAAAGGAACTAATCTCCACCGGGGCCATGTGACCACAGAACAGTTGGCTGTTTGTTATCAGTCTGCCTGGACCACCGACAGACAGAAAAAGTTATTAGCACCATTTGATTTTTCAATCCATAAAGAAAAACAAATAGTTAACTAATTTTTAGCAGTGGAACTCAAACCCTCCCAAGTCTAAGAACCACTGATAACTGTTGCCATAAATTCTGTTCTCCATCATCATTTTTTAAAAGCCCACAGCTTAAAAAAAGGGGGCAGGGGCAAGGAGACAATGACCGACATTGTTTTTCCAGTCAAGAGTAAGGTAATAGATCAAGATAGTGGGTTATCAACAATTTGACCTGAAGGAAATAGGAAGTTGATAATGACAACCAACTGTTTAACAGCTAAAAAATCAGATCAGGACATGTCTACATGGTAAGATGTTTCAGCTTTCTACATCTCACACTCCTCAGTAAGTTGCAGGCACACCCAGCTCATTCTTTTCCAAGTAGGAAGACTTGTCCACCAAAATATCACAGCAATCAGCACAGGGAAACACAGATTTTTGTCTGTCTCAGCTATTAAAGCACATGGAACAAACTTACTGGATTAATAAAAGGATGGATTAAGTCGAGGCACTAAAAGCGGCTGATAAAATGCCCCTTCCACCTCCTGCCTCCTTCTGAATGTGTGGATTTGACTTTTCTGAGAAGAAAGTTATTGGTGCAACTCGAGGCTTCAATCCGCAGAAGCACTGCATAAACAAGTTGTGATCAGTCTCTTCATGCCCTACTTGGATCCAGAGGCAAGAACTGAGAATATTTCACCCTGTCAGCCCAGCCCCACCCCGCCTGTGACTCAGTGAGAACCCAGCCTGGGTGTGTATTACATGTGGAGTTCTAACAACAACAACAAAAAACAGTAACTGGCATTAGCCCTTGTGCCCTGCATCTGACACCTGGTGAACCCTGGGCAAACCTTCAGGGGTCTGCGTCCTTACGGAGCTTCAGCTGGATGCTAGCCCCCAGTGGATGTGCCCAGCCCCCCATGACCAGCTCTATTCTGGTTTTGTTTGCAGCCCTGTCCTTGAATGAGCTGCAGTCCTGCCCTAAAGCTTGACTCATGGGTAAGATCTTAAACCCCCGCCCCGGTCCCTTCAGGGGTTGGCTCTTGCTTACTCCCCACACCATGGCTGTGGTCATGGCTCCATTCAGAAGAACCTGGCTATAAGCAATGAAGATGCCCTTGCCTCAAGGCTGGAATCGTTACTGTCTAGATATCCCTGCCCATAAACCTACCAGGTCTCAGTTCTGATGGACAGCTGAGGAATTGACAGTGCATTTTTTGGGACCAGTTCTACTGACCCTGCCCTCACTAGTCTCCAAAATCCCTTCCTCCTACCAGAGGATCCGTGCTTCATGGCAATGCTCACTGAGCCCAGGGCAGGAAAAAGGTGGGCCATATATTGGAACACAAACTGCTGTTCTGCTCCTTTTTTACCCATGTTCTAAGATGTAAACATTTCTTTAACAAAAACGAGAAGGGAGGTGGGAGCCTTAAGAAGGGAGGGCCTCAAATGTGAAGTGGAGGAGTCTGGACACTGGAATTCACAAACACCCACAGGCATACACTTCTGCTGTGTCCTCCTGAGAAAACACATCCTTTTCACTGGTAGCCTCATGGACCCATTTAAAATAGTACTTTGAGGAGAAACTGTGGACTTTGATCTTTTTCCTTCTCTGTTTTCCAGATGAGAGACAAGAGCTTAAATCCCTAGGAACAGTAGATTACCTGGCATCGGTGAACCTCATCTTACTTAACAGAGATGTTCTTGGTGGAATACATAATGGTACAAACTACAGAATAGTATGCAGCTATTACAAAGATAAATTAGATCTTTTTCAGGACCCAAATGAATGTTCATCATATATGTTTTAGTGAATGAACTACGTTGCACACTAATAATGCATATTACCTGACTTCATTATTATAAAAACAAAATAAATATCCTCTGTGTGGGTGTGATTTATATATGTATTTAAATGAGGAAAAAGAGAGGAGTAGGAAAATCTGTATTAGACTATTAGCTTCTGTTCTCTAAACATTTTGATACCTCTTGGTTTACTTTCATTTGTTATACTGAGTGCAGTTTAATTTGTAGATTTTTAAAAAATTTAATAGATTTTGGAAAGACTATATTGAAAATAAACTAGATTTTAAGTGTCACAGAGGTACTTTGAGTGATAAAGCCCTTTAAGAACCATTTTGTAAATTTCATAAATCACCTAATTGGATAAAAACATTAATACTTGCATTTATGTAGAGTAGCAAACTACTCTACTGTATAATCAGTCATCCTACAGAGAGAAGCCATTCTGATCTTTAAATTTCCTCTTTCCCAATGAAAATCACATTGCAGAGATCTCTGAGCTCCAACCTGACTGATACCATCACTCCATCCATGTTTAATGCCACGTAAATATTAGCTGTTATCTCTCCAAGAGGCCACTGCTCATTAGTATGCCATTAATAAGCACTATGTATTGAGCACCATGGAGGCAAAGATAAATAAAACTCGGGCGCGCTCTCTAAAAACTTTTAGTGAAGTAACATTTATATCCTACCAGGGTAGGAGGCAATGGTAGTTCTTTGGGGAAAGAGGTGGACTAGGTTTTCCTGATACAATGAGGAAAATAAGATGCTGTCTTCCTGAAAGAAGAGGCCATCCTAAAAGCAGCAAATCTCAGGGAAAGGGGGAAAAATTCACAGGAATAGTGGTGCCTGAATGACAAGCACCATCTTCAGAGAAGATGCCATCTCAGACCTGGAGAAACATCTCTTAGGCCATGACAATTACTTCATTTTTGCCACGCATTGAAATGTTTCCACATATTTCATAAATGGTACTTGCTTCGTTATTATTTTTTGTTTAGGAAACAACACACTGTCTCTTTTTATCATGACACCGCCCTCAAGGCTACTGAGGAAATTTTGCATGTGTGCCTATAAATATTACTACTAAAGTTCACTGACATTTCTTACTTCCCCTCAAATAGGAAAGGGGAGCATCAGCCAATGACACAAAAGTTCAAATAATTAAATAAATTGAGTAACTTCATCCAAATCCTTAAATTCTCAGTTCCAGAAAACTTGGGGATTGTGTGGTATGTTGTTTTGACACAAACAGATTTTTTTGGAAAACTCAGGAAAGGCCAAACTAATTCTCCTGAATTAGCAGCTACTGGTCGTACATCCTGAAAGGCAGCAGTCTCTCAGACTTGTTGTACAGGGAAAATGCTGACGACTGGACTAAGATCGCACATGGGGTATGCCAGGTGCTGAAGATGTGATTGAAAGGATTGTCAAGAAGGTTGACAGAAAATGCTCGGATGTGTGGAAATGCTTCCCACCTCTCAGCTAACAACCAAAACCCAGAAACCTACGCACATGTATGTGCGTGAAAGCAGAGGAAGAAACACATACACACATGAGATGGCTGTGTTTTAATAGAAAGCACGATGATGTGGTGAAGAAATGTAATTATACAGGACCTACAAAGACTGATTTTAAGCAAGTCTGGTACTAAAATGATAAATGAATTAATGACTTTAAATTCACTCCTCATGAAACTATGCACCATTATGTTAGGAATAAAAGCTTGATGACAACAAAAATGGCTCAAAGCGTGAAAGTGAAGTCTGCCACCTTGCTTCTCTAACATAAAATCAAAAATCCATTCTAACATTGTCAGGAAAAAAGACTGATTTTTTTTTCTTCTCTAGAGAAAAAAAAATCCTATCATTATAACTTTTATGATAAATTCACTGAGTTCTATAACTGACATTTATATGTAACTAATTATCTTGCAATAGCTAGATAATATAATAGTACTGTAATGGATAATATAATGATGCTATATTAATGACTTGAATATTAATGAAAAATTTGGTCAAATGTGAAAGCTGTTTGGGAAAAACACTTGAGAAATAAGGTAGCTTCATTAACATTAGATTTTCATCACAGATTTTAGGACACATCATGGAACATAAGTGCTTTTATGAGTTGTAAAAATTGCTTCAATTTTTGACACTCTGCGCTTCAAGGAACCCTGATTGGCAGCTGATTAGACTTCTGCTCCAGTCATTACCTTCTTTAGCGAAATTAGTAGGCTAGAAAATTGCATTGTAATTCATCAAGGGGAAATTAACATTGCAAGAGAACTTAAGGCTATGATCATATATTTACTTTGTATACCATATAAATTTTTTCAAGTATTTTCTAATAAAAATGTGTTGAAGAGTATGTATTACCAGTTCATCTGGAATTATGACAATCCATTTCTGCACACTTAGTCTCTGTAAATGGAGAAATTTTATCTGCCTGAATTCCCTGTGTGGTGGCATTAAAATAAATTACAGAGAGAACATGATCTCTCTGCTATTACTGTCCTATTGCATGTTCTACTTAAAATCATCATGAGCACCACATATTTTTGAAAGGATCCTTCAAATGCAACCAATACTAACAATATTTTCACCTTAATACAAAGGAAATAATCCACTCAGAATTTCTCCCCTGAAAACCAATGTGCTACATTATGGGCAATGCTCCATTTAGGTACAATGGAAACACTGTACCTAAATAATGTTGTGATTTTCATCATTTCCAGTCAAGATGGTGGAGTGGTAGGACCACAAGCTCACCTCTCCTCATGACTGCAATGAAACCACAACTGAATGCTAAACAATCATTGAAAACAGACTGGAACCTAACAAAAAAGACCTTCTGCAACTGGAAACATAAAGAGGGAACCACTGTAGGATGGTAGGAGGAGCATGCTCGTGATATAATTGGGCCCCATACCCCTCAGGTGGGTGACCCACAAACTGAAGATTTGTTAAGTCACAGAGGCCATCCCTAAGCCCCATGTCAGGCTCCCCTGCTCAGGTCCTGGCATTGGGAAGAGAAGGAGATCCCAGGACATCTGGTTTTGAAGGTCAGAGGGGCTTGGCTCTGGGAGTCTCACGGGATTAGGGTAAACGGAGACTCCATTCACTTGAGAAGTGTACACGGAAACTCATGAGCACCAGATCCAAGGGCAGAGGCAGTGATTTCATAGGAAACTGGGCCAGACCTGCCTGCTGGATTTGGAGAGTCTCCTGGGGATGTGGGGGATGGCTGGGACTCACTCAGGGGACATAAAAACTGGTGGCAGACTTCCAAGAATGTTCATCTATATGAGCTTTCCTGGAGACTGACATCTTGATTGGATCATTAGTACCAAGACCCAGCCCCACCCAACAGTCTGTAGGGAAGCCTCAGGCCAAATAACATATAGGGTGGGAACACAGCCCCATCCATCAGCAGACTTCCTAAGCCACAAAGGCCTCTAGACACTGCCCTACCCACCAGAGGTCCAGGACAAAGCTTCACCCAGCAGTGGGCAGGCACCAACTCCTCCTGCCAGGAACCCTGCATAAGCCTCTAGTCCAGCCTCATACACCAGGGGCAGACACTAGAAATAAGAAAACAATAATCCCAAGTCCTGTGGAAGGAATCCACAAACACACAGAAAAATAGACAATATGAGGTGGCAAAGGAATATCTCCCAGGCCAAGGCACATGATAAAGTCCCAGAGGAAGAAATAAGTGATGAGGAGATACGTAATTTATATGAGAAAGAGTTTAAAGTAGTGATGGTGAAGATGTTCAGAGAACTCAAGAGAAGTATAGATGCACAGATTGAAGTGTTTAGCAAAGAGTTGGAAAATATAAAGACTACCCAAACAGAGTTGAAGAATAAAAGCACTGAAATGAACAATACACTAAAAGAAACCAAGAATAGACTAAATGAGGCAGAAGAATGGATCAGTGAGGTAGAAGACAGATTAGTGGAAATCACTACTTCAGAACAGTAAAAAGGAAAAAGAATAAAAAGGAATGAGGATAGTTTAAGAGATCTCTGGGACAACATAAAGCACTCTAATATTTGCATTATAGGGGTCCCAGAAAGAGAAGAGAGAGAGAAAGGACCTGAGAAAATTTTTGGAGAGACAGTATCTGAAAACTTCTCCAACTTGGGAAAGGGAACAGTCACCCAAGTTCTGGAAGTGCAGAGAGTACCACACAGGATCAACCCAAAGAGGAACACACCAAGGCACATAGTCATCAAATAAACAACAATTAAGGATAAGGAGAAAATATTAAAATTAGCAACAGAAAAGCAACAAATAACATACAAGGCAACTCCCATAAGGTTATCAGCTTATTTCTCAGCAGAAGCTCTACAGGCCAGAAGGGAGTGGCACAATATATTTAAAGTGATGCACGAGGGAAACTTACAACCAAGAATACCTATCCAGCAAGGCTTTCCTTCAGACTTGATGGAGAAATCAGAAGCTTCACAGGTAAATGAAAGCTAAAAGAATTCAGCACCACCAAACCAGCTTTACAACAAATGTTAAAGGACCTTCTCTAGTCGTCAAACCATAAGAAAAGAGAACAAAAAGAAGAAAGAGAGAGAAAAAAAAAAAAAGAGAGAGAGAGAGACCTACAAAATATTGCTTTTGCTCTTTGGGGTCTTTTGCAGTTCCTTATAAATTGTGGAATTGTTTGTTACAGTTTGGTAAGGAATGTCACAAGTATTTTGATGGGGGTTGCATTGGATCTGTGGACTGCTTTGGATAGTGTGGCCATTTTGATAGTGTCGATTCTTCTAATCCAAGAGCAAAAGAAAGCTTTCCATTTCTCTCTGTCATTTCGGTTTTCAAAGTATAGGTAACATCCTTGGTTAATTTCTAGGTATTTTGTTGTTTTTGATGTAATGGAAATGTCTCTGCCAGTTATAAAATTCTGGGTTTTGAAGTTAAAATAAAAAAGTGAATGAAGGGCTGCAAATGGCAAAATATTCTTTTTAATGGGTGAGTTATATTCCATTACACACACACACACACACACACACACACACATACACATACATACACATATATACTGCATTTCCATTATCTGTTCAGCTATTGATGTGCACTTAGGATGCTTCCATATCTTGGCAATTATAAATAATGTTGCTGTTAATAGCAGGGTGTATGTATCTTTTTGAGTTAATTCTTATTTTGTATTTGGCTTTATATCTTTGATAACTATGTAAGTTTAAAAAGCTAAATCTCCAAACATTCTTAGAAACAATGAACAGTACATTTATGTAAATTAAAAGATGTATGTGCAGTAAAAAAAAAAAAGAATCTATCAAGCCGTGAAACACATAGAATAAACTTAAAAGACATATAACTAAATGAAAGAAGCCAGTCTGAAAAGTCTACAAAGTGTATGATTCCAACCAAATGACATTCTGGAAAAGGCACAGCTACAGAAACAATAAAAAGATCGTGGTTTCCAGGGGAGAGGGAGGGAAAGGAGAATGAATAGATGGGGCACAAGGGATTTTTAGGGCAATGAAATTTTTTCTGTATAATACTATAGTGGCTACATGTCATTATGCACCTGTCAAAACCCATAGAATGTACAACATCAAGAGTGAACCCTAACATTAAAAAAAAAAAGAGTGAACCTTAACGTAAACTATCAAAAAAAAAAAAAAAAACTAATTCCTGAGTCAAACTAATGCTAAAGCGTTTAGAAGAAAAGTGGAAACCATCAGTGGAGTCACAGAAGGAAAGGTCAATCACTTTATAAAAAAAACAGAAACCAGACCAAAAGAAGCAAGATGGTGGAGTAGAAGTATACTTGTAGCTCACCCTCTCCCACAAATACACCAACACTCACATCTATGGACGCATTCAGCCAACCAGAGCAGCTGCCGAACTCCGAAAGAACATTGCCCTCTTCGAAAGACAAAGACGCCAAAAATCTGGTAAGAAAAAAGGAAAAAAAGAAAAAAGAAAAATAGTGCAGGACTGATCTCATGGGGAGGGAGTGGCACAGGAGGACTGGTGCTCATTTGCTGGGTCTCCCCTCTCCAACAGAGAGGGCAGCAGGATGGAGAGGGAGCCTCCGAGGCTCAGATCTACCCCGAGCACCCCTTGACCAACAGAACTGAGTTAAATGGGCACAAAGTGTCCCCATGACACCCAGCCTGAGACATGAGCAGGCAGCTGGGGCCAGGACAGGCTGCCTGAGCCAGGTGGAGGACTGGGGCGGCTGCACTGAGGCGGCCCCCGGTGACTGCAGGGGGCTGCGTGCCGTGGCTAGGAGGGGATATGGAGCAAGACAACCTCAGTCCCCCATAAATTGCGAAAAAGCAAAGCAACACAGCTGGTGTGCCCTGGGGGGAGGGGCCCCATAGCCTTTGTCTCCTCAGACCTGTGCAGCCATTACTGGAGCTTCTCGCGAGAAGAGAGGTGGGGCTCAGCCACAGCTGTCATATTCTCCTGTGTGCAGTGCCCAGGTCGGGGTAGGGCCGAGACCTGAATCCTCACCCAGGGACTCCGCAACCTCCTAGGCAGGACTGAGATTTGTTTACAGCTGGAGGCAGATAGGATCTTTCTGCCCTGGCACCTCAGAGAACTCACGCTGCCAAGACAAATAAGGAGCTGAGATTTAGCACGGAGCAGAGGTGGGGTCATTCTGCAGTCTTCCCCGAGCCTGCCTTTGGAACACCGACCCAAGGTGGAGTGGGCAGCTACACAGAGCAGCAGAGTGACCAGTGCTGGGAAAGGGTGGGCAGCAACCCGCTTTCCTGGCAGGAACACAGCACCTGACCATGGTGCTGGGAGGGGGCACGATCTGCCCACCTGCTTCCCCTGAGCACAGCATCTGACTGTGGCATCGGGAGGGGGATTGACCCACCCGCCCACTGGGTAAGAGCTCAGCACCTGACCCAGTGTTAGGAGGGGGCACCATCTGCTAGCCGACAGCCACTGGGAGCAACACAGGTGAGGGCACCAGCAGAGGGCCTCTGGAAACAGCAAGTTGAGTTCACGAAACAGGGCAAAGACAAAAGACCTCTCAATGAAGTCGTTAAGAGCACAGTGTCTCCAGGAGAACTAGATAACTGATACTCCTTAAGCCACAGTTCCAGAGAGATACGAGCAATATGAAGAAGCAGAGGAACCACTACCAATTAAAAGATCAAGAGAAATCCCCTGAAAGCACGATCAAGGAAATAGACATTGATGGCCTACTAGATCAAGATTTCAAAAAAGGACTGATCAAAGTACTGACGGAACTAAAAGAAATAATGTTTAGAGATATAAAATATGTCAAAAATGAAACTGAAGCTATAAAGAAGAACCAAGTAGAATTAGTAAACTCATTTGCTGAGATGAGAGCTGACCTAAAGGCTGTACAAAGCAGGCTAGATAATGCAGAGGAACAAATAAGTGAACTAGAAGACAGGACAACAGAAAGCACCCAATCAGAACTGCTGAAAGAAAAACAAATAAAAACAATGAAAACAATATAAGGGACCTATGGGATAATATAAAGCGTGCCAATCTACGCATAACAGGGGTTCCAGAAGGGGAAGAAAGAACAAAGGGGATTGAAAAGGTATTTCAAGAAATCATGACTGAAAACTTCCCAAACCTAAAGAAGGAATGTGATATCCAATTACAGGAGGCTCAGAGGCTCCCAAACAGGAAGAACCCAAACAGACCCACACCAAGACATATCCTAATCAAGATGGCCAGAGTCAAGGATAAAGAAAGGATCCTAAAGGCAGCAAGAGAAAAAAAAGAGTGAGTTACAAGGGAACCCCCATAAGGCTCTCAGCTGATTTCTCTTACACAAACACTACAGGCCAGAAGGGAGTGGCAAGATATATTCAAAGTCCTGAATGAAAAAAAGATGCAGCCTAGGATACTCTATCCAGCAAGGCTAGCCTTTAGAACAGAAGGAGAGATAAAGAACTTCACAGACAAGCAAAAACTAAAGGAGTTTAGCAACACTAAACCCATGCTAAAAGAAATATTCACAGGTCTACTCTAAATAGAAAAGAAGCAGGATGCTACAAAAATGAGAAACTCATAACTGGAAAGGAGATAACTGCCATGAGTTACAAAAAGAATAAACACAAAATTGTAAAAGAAGACATCTAAATCATTAAGAGTGGGAGAGGGAAGCAAGGAAAGCCACTGTGGAAAACAGTATGGAGATTCCTCAGAAGACTAGGAATAGACTTACCATAGGACCCAGGAGTCCCGCTCCTGGGCATATATCCAGAAGGAACCCTACTTCAAAATGACACCTGCACCCCAATGTTCATAGCAGCACTATTTACAATAGTCAAGAAATGGAAACAGCTTAAATGTCCATCAACAGATGACTCAGTAAAGAAGAATTGGTATATTTATATGATGGAATACTACTCAGCCATAAAAACTGACAACACAGCACCATTTGCAGGAACATGGATGTTCCTGGAGAATGTCATTCTAAGTGAAGTAAGCCAGAAAGAGAAAGAAAAATACCACATGAGATCGCTCATATGAGGAATCTAAAAACAAAACAAGACAAAACATAAATACAAAACAGAAACAGACTCATAGACATAGAATAGAAACTTGTGGTTGCCAAGGTTGTGGAGGGTGGGAAGGGACAGACTGGGATTTTAAAATGCAGAATAGATAAAGAAGATTATACTGTATAGCACAGGGAAATATAAACAAGATCTTGTGGTAGCTCATAGCGAGAAAAAATGTGACAATGTATACCTATATGTTCATATATAACTGAAAAATTGTGCTCTACACTAGAATTTGATACAACATTGTAAAATGACTATTACTCAATAAAAAAAAAGTTAAAAAAAAATAGAAACCAGCAACAAAAACAATTATAAAATGGCAGAATGTATTGAACTGGAGTCTATATTATGGAAGCATTTCAAAGAGAGAGAGAGAGACTGTGTCAAATGAAGCCAATAAACAAAAGTATGGATTAAGAAATCTTTTCTTTTCCTGTGATAGAATTGTTCTAAAATGGGATTGTGAGGAAGACACAACTCTGCACATTTACACACACACACATACACACACACAACACAAATCAAAGGATTTTGTATTTAAATGAGTGAATTTATGGTGTATAAATTATACCTCAAGAAATCTCTTTCAAAATGAAGTATTTAGCACATACTTACCCAATAGAGCTACTCCCAGGTATTCAACTCACAGGGGAAATGAAAACAGATATTTAGAAAAAAGATGCATGCATATATATATACAAAAATATTTATTCATAATAACCCACACTTGAACTAACCCAAATGTCCATTATTAAGAGAACAGATTAATATTTGGTGATATAATCTTATAAGGTCAAATTATTCAGCCCTACAAACAGAATGAATGGCATATTCAAATAAAAACATGTAGCTCTGAAAACACTACTTAGAGCAAAAGAGACAGGCATCAAGGAATACACTGTGATTTTTTTTTTTATTTTTATCAAGTTCAGCCATCATCAAACTGATGGATGCATGTGGTGAGTGTGTGTGTATTTCCAGTGAAATGTGACAGAGGGTATATATTCTGTGTTAATGGACGTGATTCAGACATATGGTTTATACAGTGGCTTTTCTGATACTGTTGAGGGTTAGGAATTTGAAAGATTTGTGAAATCATAAACTTTACATTGATACATTTCACTATATTTTTTTTATATATGGATATAAACACAAAAAGAAAGAGGTAAGAAAAAATAACTGTTAAGACAGTAATGGAGAAAATGACATTTTAGTTACAACCCTCTCCTCTGACAAGCCCACCTCTTCCCCACCGACACTGACCAGATAACTGGCCAATCCAGGATGTCAGTTGCTGGTTGGGTTCCAGGTGGAATGTTGGGGTGTCCCTGGGGACTTGTTGTGGCTGGTGGAGCCACGGCAACTGGGCAGAGCCCTGGGTGGGTCAGTGCCATGGAAGGGCTGCTGTCCTCTGTGGAGCTTGGCTTTGGGCTGATCCTCAGGAAGCTGAGTGAGGTCCTGGTGGTGCTGCTGCCCAAAGGCCTGTGTTCTCAGCTCATGTTCCAGAGTCTCCCCTGGGAGACAGCGTTGAGTCCGCCTGTCCTCACCTTATTGCTCAGTGCTTTATTTACTTTCAGACTTATTCAGTCTGTTACAAGTCAACTTAATAGAAGACATGAAAAGCAACTGGCAAAAACACTGGCTGCACAGATCCAAGAGAAGTGCCACCTCATTGACCGGCTTTATGTGGCTAAACAGGAGTGTGCCAGGATGGAGACAGCTCTAAAGGACGCCGGGCTAGAGAAGGAGCCGGTAAATACACACAGCCTTGCTGACACCTACAGAGAGCTGATGACGGCCAACCTGAGCTTGAGGAAGGAAATCAGTTTTCTCATCCAAGAACTGAAGAGAGAGAGACCCCTGCAGTCTATACGAGAAGAGATGGCGGAGATGCTAAAGGTGCTCAAGTTCCTGGAGGAGGTCACGAGAATCAGCACATCACAAGGGGCTTTTACACACCAGCCAGGGGACCGAGCACCAAGTCCTGATGGCCCCTCTCCCAGGAGTGGGCCCTCGTGTTAAAGCCGTGCTGTTCCCTCCCCTCCACTCAGGTCTCCCAAGCCACCAGGCTGCATTCACTCACTCAGTCAGGTCTCCACCTGAGCTGCACCGAGGCCAGTGGATGGAGGGCAGTCCCCTCCTTTGGACCAGAGTTCCTCCAGCTTTGCCAGTGAGCACAGCAGTGAGCTCCTTTATGGTCAACATCTCTCATCTAAAATATATTGGAATTCCCAGAACACACCATGAAGCATGGGACATTCTTTATATTCAGCAAATGTTTGGATTCTCTCTTATTAGTTGTGAAAGAAATGTTGTAATTGAGACTGATCTTCTACTTAGAATCTATATTAAGCCTCATTTCTCAAGACAGTTTGGGTAACTATTATTTATCAGTAATGTAAGTGAAATGTATATAAAGTTATTCTGTGTACACATATTGCATTATAATTTTAAAATACATACAATTTGTCAATATAAACTTTTAGATGGCCATAGCATTTATTTCAAGAGTTTAATTCTGAAGTCATAAGTTTAAGTCAGAGAGCCTCTTTTTACCCAAGTATGTAGAGTTTTAAAATAAATAGATGAGTATTTTTTAAGATGAAGTTAAATTGTACTCTTGGAAGAAAATTTTATTATTTATTTTTTATATCCTGCTGTAACAATACCCATAATAAAAATATTGATAAATTAAAAAATACTGTTGCTAATTGGGCGACAAAGGTGCATTTTAGTAAAATAAAATAGTTTTTAAAAGATTACAAATTGAACACACCTCAATCAAATTAAATTGGAAGAAAGCAAGCCATCCCATGATTTGAGGTATAATCTGGTCAGTCTTCAGAAGTCAATTCTAAGTTCTCAACACTGTATTATTTTAAACCAGATATAGAAGAGGAAAAAGTTTACAGTATATGAAAATTTGTGGGTGGTAAAAAAAAGTATCAGAAAATGAAAAGACTGATTTGAAGATATTATTCATTCAGCTCCAATGACAAATGCAACAGAATCATATTAAATTCATGTCTTATTTGTATTTTGCAGTTTGGCTTATACATTTAATACTCGTCAAATTAAAAAAGAAAAGAAGCACCTAGATAACATATTTTATTTTTCAAAGAACTTTATAGTTCTATTTAATATTACAGAGAAGGAAATTTAAAATTGATAAAGTAGCATTAAAAAGTAAAACAATTTCAAAAAGTTGGGCTTTGATTTAAAATGAAGCTATTTATCACTGACAAGAAGTAATTCTAAAATAATTATTGTCCCTGTGAAAATAATATGCTTTGGTCTCTTTCTAAATATTGGTCAACACACAAGTATAAAGTCCTTATCAGAACATAGTATTCTTTAAGTCATCATGTTGACCTTTTTCCCTTTCTATTCTCTCTCCCATGGCTTTGCTTGACCTGCCCCCATCCTGTTTTTGTTGATTTGTTTCTTCTTGCTGTCATTTGCTTTTGGTCACCCACTCTGTGCTCACACAAATACAAATGGTACCTGGTATTACTACTATAGTTGATATGTGAACACAAGAGTGATAGAATTCTGCCTCTGTAGCCAATAATCGGGCAAGGAGAAAAAAATAATATCATGTTATATATGCAGACAATGAACAGCCTCAACGTTCTGCCATACAAGCATTAATTTTAAACATAGTTCATTCATTGCATATTTGATAGATAAACTTAAGTAAAATGGGACTCTGACTCTTAAAGATATCTATCTAGAGAGTTTTGGAAAATTGTAATAATGACATATCAATCTACACTGGGGTAAGACAATAGGACAAAAATTATCAGATAATAATCTGTAACTATAAAATGTCCTTGGAATGCTAGATTATAAAAACAATTTTTGAAAACTCTATTATGAGGATAGGTCAAAATTTTTATTTTAATGAAAAAAAAAAAGCAACTAAGCCACTACAGAGTAGCAAAGAGCTTTGAAATGGGCTTTTGAAGACCCACACTCACATTTATTGATTACAGCTTTCTAGCTAACAGACTACGTATATCTTTCTATTGCTACTACCAGTTATTAACCAGCTGACCAGGCTCCTGATGATGAAAAGAAAGCTCTTGTCTCACAATGAAATGTCACTTTCTAGGCACAAAGAATACAAAACTACTATCCAAATTCATGTCTGTTTCTTAGACTCACAGGAGCACAGTTTTAATGGTTGGCAAAAAAAAAAGTACAGTGATTTAAAATAACCAGAATTTTATATTTTATTAAAGCAATAGTTTATTCAGCACTTATGTGCTAGCTACCTGCTAAGTACTTTAAATGTAGTCGGCCATCCACTTCCAAGGATTCTGCACCTGTGGCTTTGACCAACCACAAATCAAAAGTATTTTTTAAAAATATATAAAGTTCCAGAAAATTTCAAAAAGCAAAACTTTTATTTGCCACATGCCAGCAACTATTGACATAGCATTTACATTGTATTAGATATCACAAGTAATCTAGGGCTAATTTAAAGTATATGGCAGGATGTGCATAGGTTATTTGAGAATATGACGCCATTTTATATAAGAGACTTGAGCACCTGCCAATGTGGGTAACTGAGGGGCCCTAAAGCAATCACCCAGGGACACAAGGGGACAACTGTATGTTATTGCTTTTAATTCTCACAATAATCTCATCAGACAGGTATTATTCCCATGTCCTAGAGGGGGAACTGAGGTTTGAGTGTGTTTGTTTTTTTAATTCCATCCATCCACACATCTACACATCCACCTGTCCATTCATTTACTCTCTCATATGCCCATTCACCAAATATTTAAAGAACACCAAGGGTCAGGCATTCTGCAGGAGCTGAGGCTATAGCTGTGAACAAAGGACACAGAGTCACCAGAGGAGTCACATTCATCTGACCATCAGTCCTACAAATGCCAGTCAGTACCTACAGGGCATCACTGTTGGGGGTAAGAAAACCCGTCTAACCTCCTACCTTGTCAATTAAATTAGTGTTCCTTTTCCTTTTGCGTTTCCTTTCAGGAAGAGTAAGTTATGAAATGGTATGTTATAAAGTAATATAAAATATTTTAACACCTCAGTTTACTTATAAAATTTAAATTTGTGACTGCTCTCAAAGTTCATCAAGGCTGTCTAATTTCAAATCGACGAAATGTTGTAAGCTTGTTAAAAGTGTTTCCAGTTTCCACAAAACGCTGGTCCCACTCACACTAGTAAACAAAAACACCAGATGTATGTTGTTACATTAGTCCTCAATTGTATAAGTTTTGAATTGTGTAAAGGCTCCAGGTTCACAATACGCCCACATGATCAGTTGCCCTGTAATGGTTGCCCAGTCGCTCAGCCTCCAAGTTCCCAGCACTGACTTAACAGTGTTTTTTTGAAGACTGTCATTAAATGTATCCATTTACATTTTTATTTAACCCAAGGAGGTCTCCAGATCACCATATAGGAGAACTAGTGATGGTGGACAAGCCGTGGGCAGCTACAGCACTGCGAAGACAGAGCTAGAGGATGTGTTCCATCACATTCCCATAGAACACATTCAAGTCTTACTTGGATTTTGACATGCAACACTAAAAATATTTATTTTTCTAAAGATAACTTAATTCATATTTAACCTAAGATTTCATTCTTTCTTCTCAATATTGCAGTTCCCTGTATGTACATTTGGAAGGCTGATGGAGATTATGAGGGTGCTACAGCCCCCACCTGGGAACAGCCTCTCCCCCTAGAGTCTAAGCTCCTCAGTGGTAGAAAATGAGACCTATATCTCTCTATCTTCAGGGACTTAGGGGCCATGAACTTGGGTGGGAAAAAATCCCTATTTTTATGAACCTGACTGAAACTTTTGAGTTCTTTCACTTGTGAATGCTGGGAACAAATCAAACTGGTTTCAGGAAAACCTCTGACTTTGTCAACAGGAGAAATCACAGATACTTTCTTATTGCATTCCAGTTGATACAAAGACCCCAAAATATTGTTTGTACCCGTCACTATACAGGAATTATAGTAATTTTTAGAGCTGTTGTTAGCCCTTGATATTTCATGTGTTAATGTAAAGCACATAAAAATATTATTTCACAAATTTATTTTAAATTTTTGATACATATATTGCTATATAACTGGTTTCCTAAGTAATTCTTTTGTGTTTTATTTTATGAATTTGAAATATTCTGAAGAGGGCTCCATAGGTACCAAAGAAGCCCACAACATACATGCACAAAAAACATTACAAAACCCCTGCTAGAGCCTGGTGGTGGAAGAAAAGGAGAGGAAGGGGTGCTCAGAAGAACTATTTACAATCCTACTGGGGGGTCCAAGTACTTGGGAGTGACAAAAATGATCCCCTACTCCGAGGTTACAAAGAGTGGCGTTCTCCATTAGAATGACTCGAGCTATACTGTGCAGTACTCTGTGTGTTGATGTATCAGATCTAACACTGAAACAATCCTGAAACTTAAGAACTTGAATTGAGGAGGAATTTGAGTGATAGCTCAATAAATCCTACTTTTGATGGTGTACAGCTGTAGTTGGCTATGTGAACTGCAAGAGAATTAGACAAGCCTTTAGACTTTTTATTGAATGATAGCTTTTCTGTTCTGAAGGAGAAAAAATGGAGAAATCTCTCCACTGACTATGTAAGTGTATCTTGATTGTGGCTGAGTGAAACCACAGTCCTGCCTGGCCATGGGTCATTGAAAGACTCTTGATTAAAGGAATTTCCCCAGCCACAGGAATTAACCCCAGGAAGGTTCCACTAGACCCTTCTAAGATAATTGGATAAATAATAATAAACATTTTCACACAGGGAAGGATCAATTGAATTACATAAAGTTGGGCACAGAATGAGTGAATTGAGTAAGTTCAAGAAGAAGGTACTTGTACATTAATGATGTGTTAACTCCTTTAAGAGATGAATAGGATCTACTAAAAACAATTTTAAATTTACTCACAATAGAAAAAAGAAGGAGTGAGATTACTTTAGACTCTGCTAAAATGCAAATGAATTACACTTATGAATTCCTCCACATTAGGTAGGAAACCCAGGGGACTAATTTGGAAACAAGTGAGCAAATATTATGTTGCCGAGGTTAAAACTGCGATACCACTGCTGGGTAAGACGTCCAGCGGCCCTGTACCAAGAGAGGAGGCTGGGTTTAAATTCAGTCAGCATGTATTTCTCTTATCTATCACGCATACATAATGCCTGCTCTGCGCTGCTGACCTACGTACTTTACGTAGATTCACTCATGAGAATTCTTACAACAACTTGATGTGAATACTCTTTTCATTATGCCCATTTTACAGATGAGGAAACTGGGGAAATGAAAGGATAAGGAACTTGCCCAAAGTCCCACAAATCCCAGCAGAATCAGATTTGGGGCAAGGCTTCTAAGACCTCATTTTCAACAACTATGTTGAGTTCCCTCTGCAGAAGTGTGACCCCAGGGTGGCCTAAATGGGAGAGCCCAACAAGGCCTATGGAAAGCTGGAACTTTGAAGTAGGGAAGAAGGCGGAAGAAAAAGATTTCAGGTATGTTTAAAGACTTTCACTCTCTTAGCTCTAAGAGAGCAATTCTGGAATGTCTAACTTAGCTCCCAATTTCTTTTCCTCCTTCACTCTTAACAATTTTAAGGACTGAGGAGAAAACAGAGAAGGTTGGAGAGGTTTACACGACAGGGAAGGAATTTCCATTTCCTTTCAATGTATTGCTGTATCTGCAGGTATGAAATGCGATGGAATTTTTTAAAATCACAAGATATCCTAAAAATGGTCACTAAAAGGTTACCTAGACATTGACTCTTGATAGCTAGAATTAAATTTAAAGTATAACAATAATAATTTAAACCACTAGTAAAAAGGATCCCATCCTAGAATTCTATCAGTGGAAACCACTAATACACAGGTACCACTGATACAGAGGATAACCCCTACGTCACACTAAACACAAGAAGGCGTTGAGCATCCTTTTCTTCCCAGCTTTAGGTTATGAAGAAAAAAACTTTAGAAAGAAAGAAATCATAATTCAGACTTCAAAAACAAAATTATAGAAAATCACAACTGAAAAGAAGTTGTTCCCTGACTTCCGAAATCCTGACAGGAGCTTGACAGGAAACGTTTTTCGGAAGTCAACCATCTAAAATGTTGCTTATTCATGATGCTGCCAAGGTAGAAAATACTGAGGGGAAAATGAGATTGCAATCTCTCCTTGTCCAGCTGTCAAAGATGACAGCAAATTTCTCTTCCACTGAAGAGACAAAACTTAAAAAAAAAAAAATCCCACTGCCGGAAACCTGCATCTCACCTCAGTGGATTTGAGGGACATCTAAAAATGGATGTAATGTGACAGCAGCCACCTGGACACCAATTCAAAAATGACAAAGATTACTGCTGTAGTACAGGGTGAACAATTGGGAATTGGCAAATCATAATGAAGAAAAAGTCTACGCATGTCAAACTACACAGGAGGCGTGATTAGGCCTCCAGGGTGCTGTTGGTGAACACAGAGACACCGAGCAGGGTGACAACTTACAAGACTCAGATGTAATTTTTCCCTCTGGTGTTCACTTCAATATTTCACTCAGTCTCCTTTTCAACATACCTACCAATCAGGCAGTTTAATGATGATAAACCGATGGCCCTAGCAGGACTGCCGACTTGTGCAGCCCTTGCACATCGAGGTGGTCAACAGGCACGCTCATCATTATCTGAAGGGCGTTTTTTAAAAGTGATCATAACATCCGCCACAGGGTGAATTTATTTTTGTACTAAAAGCGGGAAAAATCAAGGTATACCAGCAGAGCTGACTCTTAGGAATATATAAGTTGAGGCAAGCTAATCCTTTAAACCCGTATGGAAAGAAAGGCAGCTCTAAGAGCGCTGGATGGAAGCCTTCCAGAGCTTCCTTCTCCTCCCACCCTGCTCTGTGTCAGCTCTCCTCCCGCAGGCTCTCCTCAGTTCTTCATTGCCCAGTAAGTGCCTCATATTAACAACCCACATCTTGCTTACAAAGAGGGTGGAAAGCCATCTCCATCCAGTAGTTCTGTTCTTTCTTATTATTCTACATCTTGGCTATTGGGCTTCTTGTCTTTAATTCGGGTCTTCATATGTGTTCTAATTTTCCACCATTCAGTGACTTTACTTAAGCAGACAGACTCCAGCAGCAGCAGTGTTTTCCTCTCCTGGGTTCCCTTCACCTTGCCTGTAATTGATCTGCTTTTGACCTTCCTCCCCAGATAGAGAGGGAGCCATATTTTGTTGATTTTTTAAATCTCTGACATAGGACACAGTCCCTTCCACTTAACAGGTGCTCAGATAATGCTTGTAGGTATAAAGTACAATAAGCCTGAAGATGTTCTAGAACATTTTTTTTCTTGCAAAATTATATAACATAAACATTTGCACACAGGTATAGACTGTATGAATAGTAAGAAGGCTGGGCATCTAGGCAGCCTGATGATGGATGAACACAAAATCTCTGTGCATCATTTTCTCTCTTCTACAGGGCTCCCATTTGGCTTTCCTGGATCAGTCTTGCCTTGCTTGTCTCAGCATTGCAGGTGTTTCCTCTGGAGCCCCAGAAAGGGATGCAGTGATGTAAGTGTAAATGCTACAGTGGCCCCCACGGAAGAAAGGAGAGAGAGAGAGACATACAGAAAAGATGACTCTTCTAACCCTTTGTTAATTCCAGACTAATAAAATTCCAAAGGAGAAAAGTACTCTTTAATATCCATTGCCTCTTAAATTTTTTTTAATTTTATCTATTTATTGTCATGGAGGTACTGGGGATTGAACCCAGGACCTCACGCATGTTAAGCATGAGCTGTACTGCTGAGCTATACCCACCCCCTGCCCATATCCATTATCTCTTTACTTCATTGTTACTGACCCCACACTTCTAAACTACCTACCAGAGATACTGCTTAGCTTTAGACAGTATGCATATTCTGGTTTTATTTATTCGGTTGGGGGTTTGAAGGGAGTGAAGTTGAGAAGCTTTCAGCCTGGACTTTGGGGGTGGAGAGTGGGGAAATTCTGGGGGTGAAGTGAGGCGAACTATGCATAGTTTCAGATCATAGTTACTATAGCCTCTAAAAACAGTAAAGGGGAGTGAATAGGGTTTATTTAGAGATTCATTTCATCTCAGTTTTACAGATGAAATGACAGAGATAATAAGTACTTATCTCCCATATAAACATTACTCCCAAATATTCCTGGCGTAAGAGGTACTTCTGAAACAAATTCTATCATGGAAAATAAAATGGAGTTAAACTCCATTTCCATTCATTATCACATTAAAATGACATTTTAACAGAGTTCTTATTCTTGTAGAGGACTAGCTGTGTGTATTGTAATAAGCAATAGAATTATATCAAGTAAACATGAAGATAAATAAACCTTGAAAACAAACTGTACAGTATTTAAAAGTTAATAGATGCAGTAAAGCAAAACATAAATAAATCAAATTCCATTTTTTCTGACTGGACATTAGACTAATATCATTTATAAAAATGTCTTTAAAATTTTGTTTTCTGTCAAATGTGTCTCGTATCACTGGGGAAAACTCCATATTTATTACCATTTGTCATCACATCCTTACATTTTTTACTTCAGTATTATGTGAGAATTACTTTTATATTCTTGATTTTGCTTTCATCTTCTTGATTTTTCAAAGGATGCTTGTACCCAATGGTTAACATTCATCATATGTCTAATGGTTGTTACTCAAGACTTCAACCTAAATCAAGACTACAATATAAGAAGTTACATGAATAAATTATTGCTCAAAATAGTTTATGAAAAGACTGAAATAAGGACTTAAGTCTGTCTGTTTCAACGATAAATCCATCATTCAGAAAGTAATTGTTATGATCTATTAATAAAAATTGTCAGCACAATTAATAATTTATGTTAGCACTTCTTCCCTGTGTATTGCAAAGGAGGCCCTCTCATTTCTGGACACTATTCTGATGGGACATTCTTCCTGAGCACAGAGAATTCAGCATCAGTGAGCTTTCTCTACTGCAAGCATGGTCAGTACTGCCTCTGCTTTTTGGAAAGTTGGAAAAGGAGCATTTTAGGGGCTTCTCGTGCTACAAATCTGCCTCTGTTGGACCTTTGCTGGTGGGATCAGCAAAGCAACCCCTGGTGCAGTCTCTGACAGGTTGAATAAAAGCACTGGGGAAAAGTCAAGTGGTAAACTGCAATAACAGTAAGCAAACAGTGGCAATGCCACTCCACTGCCAGGGAGCCCGCACCGGTGCCTGGTCCTGGAAAACACAGGAGTAACTCCATGGTGATTGTCCAAATGAGATATCTGCATTTTTTTAACACTCTCGTTAGGATTTTTCTGCAGCTTATTTTTTTCTCAAGGGGTAGGTATTTAGATTTTCAAAAATTATTTATTTTTAGAGAAGGTACTGGGGGTTGAACCCAGGATCTGGTGCATGCTAAGCATGCACTCTGCCACTTGAGCTATAACCTTCCCCAGGGTCTTTCTTCAGTTTTTGCTGTGGTTGTTGTTGTCATTGTTTCTCAGATGAGTATAAAGACAACTCCGTGGAGACGCACCGTCACCTCCTTATCTTCACTGAACTTTGCACTCAGGGGGCTGCTCTGCCTGGGACAGAAGACGAAAGAAGTTATCCCCACAGACCACAAGGAGGTGAAGCAGCCTGAGTTCGCAGGGGCTAAGCTTTTTATTCTCATCCTTTCAGGATGAATACCTCAAGGCCATAGCTCCTTGCCCAGAACTGTCAGTCACAGTCAAACGTATAATTTCTGACTAAAGAGTGAGCAGGTCTAGGGCTCTTACTTCTACATGTTGGGTCTCCTTCGGACAGCCTCAAAACAAAAAGCCGTCAACACCGAAAACAGAGGCCCTTCCTACAGACTGTGCTGTCACCCGCGCCCCGCAGTGTCTGTAGCCTCAGGGGCGTGTTGGATAAAACCCTCTCAAGAGTCCCGTTTGCCCAAATTCTCTGAACAATTCTGCTGACGGAACCACAGGTGAAAATAAATTTGCAGCCCCAACGTGGAGGAAGCAAACAACAGGAGAGCCGAAACTGCGGCCAAACCTTAAGCCTGAAAAACAATCTCACGGGAGGCTCTAAACCAACTGAATATGAGCAGATGTGATATTTGCCACAACTGAGCAGAAGCTTAAAATTCCATGTTTCTTCTCAGTCTCTCTCTCTCTTCATCTCTCCCTCTCGTTCCTGTCTCCATCACCCCCCAGATCGGGCCGCTCCCTGAACCTGGGCCCCAGAATGAAATGTCACACAGAATAGAATCCCAGTAGCTTCACCGACACCCAAGCAAAACCAAACCTGTCACGCAGTAGATACCTGGAACATGCATTTAAATTTTTATATGTTTTTATGCACAAAGGAAAAAAAAGCTGAAAACCTCACACTAAAATGCAAAATGGGCTGATTAAATCAATGCATCAATAACTTTCACTTTTGAATTTGTTCATGTTTGAATTGTTTGAATTCTTTAATGAACATGTGCTACTTTTATAATTACTTCTCCACTTTCAAAAAAAATACCCATGCTGGTCTCCACTTAACATAGATAGCTGAGATTAAATTATAATGAATTTATTTTCAAGAAAAAGAACATCAGTGATTTCAAAAAGTGTTAATTTAATTTTTTTAAAGTCACAAATTTCATGAATAATATGTGATCAGAGCAACACATGGAATGACAGAGAAATATACAAGTCAATGTGGAAATGGCAAATTTTATCTCTAGTTGCAGCATGTAAAATTTCATTTAAGAAATATTTACTAAATGCCCACTCTGTGTAAAACACTATAAAGAAATATAACAATGGACAAGACATAATCCCTTTCCATTAAGCATTCATCCTCCAAAAGTATGACATATCCACTGATCAGTGCAACTCAAGCAAGACTATTACAGATGTTACTTAGGGAAACCCTTACCTCAGGCCACATTTCAGAGGAGGCTTGAAAGATGAGTAGACTTGAAAGGCAAGGTGGAAAAAGGCATGTGTCTGGAAGGGGAAAGAGGATGCAAAGACTTGGAGATGAGAAAATAAATAGCATTTTCAGGTTGTTTTGAACAGAGCAGTCTACCTAGAACCCAAGGATAAGGTGAGCAACACATCAGAAATGAAGCTGAAAAAGTAGACTGTGGCCAAGCTGAGACAGGCTGAGTTCAGATTTAACCTCATATGAAATAAGGAGCCAGACAATATGTCTGTGAAGAAAGTTAGATGATAAAACCTAGGGCAGTGTTTCAGGCACAGTAACCTGGCAGATACAAGGTAGCATGCAACAGGTGAATGCTGGACAGGGTTCAGAGGCTGTTATGAAGCCTCAATCTTTAAATTAAAAAGACTTGGACTGATGTAGTCTCAATGGACTTACGAGCCCATGAGAGAATACATTCCTATTGCTTTAAAACACTAAGTTTGTGGTAATTTGTTACAGAAGCCATGGGAACCTAACACAATTACAAAAGTTGTAATTTCTTTCATGTAAATGAGAAATCTCAATGTATGCTCAAACGGTGACAATCAAACTAATGATCAATAAATCCATGAAACAATTAGCAGTCAATAGGTTAATAAAATAATGCTTAATAAAAAGTTCAAGAATTCTGAGAGTATTTTTCTCAATATACTTTTCTTGTTTTATTTACATTAAAGATACTATCTGAGACTGTTTATGTCAGAGTTCAGAGTTCTATGGCATTAAAAAAATCCTACTTCAAAAAAATTCCTCAAATTATTTAACTATGTTTATCACACTTTTAAAGGAATATCTCTGCATGGGCACAAAAAACTTTTAAGTATGTACCGCCTTCTTGCCTTCCAGACTAAATGAGGAATATCATAGATCAACAATAGCAAGATGGTTGTAAGATACTATCAACTGCAATATAAAAGCAATACAAACAAAAGCACAGACATAGGAAAGGGACTCAGCGGGGGAGATGGACACTCAACCATTATGTACTCAAGGAAACAGGATAGGAATACTTCCTAAATATCTTTTTTCCTACATAAATCAAACATGTGGTTGCCAATTTCTTACATTTTCCCATGTCTGCCACATTTCACAAATCTGTTTTTACCTATCCCACCATATAACCAACAAGATCTACGAATAAAGCAAGTTTTCATGTTATAAGTTTCTTAATATTTTCACTCCTAACTTTTAATCCTGACTCTAGACTAGACATAGTGTTGAAATTAAATCCTAAATGTGTCAAGAGAAAATTAAGGACTAATTTTTGCCAGAATTTCTCCTTTGTTCAGTCAGATTTTGAATGGCTACCCTTGATGGAAGGAAGTAACTTCATTCACGATCCAGTGTGGCCCCTTTGCCTTGCTGTCCAAGCTTCACTTAGACTAACAATACAATCAGTATTTCCTATATCTGAATCTCTTCATCTTGAATGAAAAACAGTCAAAAAGACCTCTCATCTCAGAGAAAAGACAGCTTGGCAATTAAAATCCCATTGTAATAAATTACAGATTACATACTACAGCTAAGAATTTTTAGAAAACAACCCAAGTTTTTGCCTATTCAGGTGGTCATTATATAAAATTCCAATTGTCCCACTCATTCCAAAAGCATATTTGTTCAAGTTATAAGGATACAAAGAAGGTTGTCAATGGCATAAAAGTTCATGAGGTATCCCAATATTCTTTAAAAATGATCATAACAATTTTAAAAAGAAGACAAATAGTAATGTACCGATAATCCCAAACTAGCTTAGTAAGAGATGGACTAATCACAATTGTTGGAACACCTGAAGGTCCAAAGACCCCAAAAGTGATTCCATAATTGAACTGCACACTTCCTAGGCAGGGAAATGTAGAAGCCCTAGAGGTGAGGGAAAGTGTTTAAAATCCTTGGACTCAACTAAAACTCTGTGAATCATCTCCTTGAAAAGATGTCCCAAACATACTTCAATAGAGATTAGACAGTACCCAACTCTTTCCAATGTAGATAACAAGGCTTTATTAGATTTAAATTCTGTTAGTCTTCTTGAAATGCTTATAAATACCTAAATGAGTTTCTTTTCTTGACAGTGGGCATATTTCTACTCAAACTCTAGGCACGCAGCCTGATGTGAACTAATTAAAGCCCTATTGTGTAAGAGTTCAATAATCTAGAGGGAAAGACATTATAATTAGAGGTAATCTACATATATGATTTATGTTGTTTAGAAGGCCTAAAGAGTTACACCAATTTTCAGAAAACAATTGTTAATTTTAATTCGCTTCAGTTTGATCTGTGAGCCTCTGGGGTCTCCTTAAGACCTCAAACAAGTTCAGCTAGTCAAAATTATCTTTTCACTGTGCAACAAGTTTAAGGGAGAACAAAACAAAACAAACAAAAAAATGAAAAAAAAAAAGCACTTTGTTTTACTGCTCTTGGGCTCGTTTAATCTCAGCCACCTGTGAAGAATTTGTTTTTTTTTTTTTCCCTCCATTCTTGCCCAGATCCCCCAATTGTATTCTGTAGCACACCAAATGTCTCATGTTGTTTAAAAAGTTCACACTGTTGAAAGACAGGATAACACGATGGCTAAGAGGCTGAGCTCAAGAGCCCAAATGCCAAGACTTCAATCCTAGTCCCATCACTTTCTAGCCACAAGACCTTGACCAAGTTACCTAACCTTCCCTGTCTTCATTTCTCATCTATCAAGAGGGGATTATAGCAGTGCCAATGCATGGGGCTGTTGTGAGTCTTAAAGGGGTTAATAAATAGAGAGCTTGCCACAGAATAAGAGCTGATGAGGAGCTACTGCTCTGATTGTGTCTCTTTGGGACAGAAAAAAATGAGGACAAACCTTAATGTTTTAGAGTTGAGTATTATAAATGTTAAAGTCGACCAGGAAACAATGTGTGTGTGTGTGTGTGTGTGTGTGTGTGTGTGTGTGTGTGTGTGTGTGTGTGTGTGTGTGTGTGTAAAAGAGAAACATAATGCTGTACACCAGAAATTGCAGAAATTGACACATTGTAACTGACTATACTTCAATAAATCAAATAAACAAACAGAAAAGATCAACCTGGAAATAAAAAGATGGACTAGGGTTCTTTAGGATAGAAAGGAAAAAGGGCTTGGCTAGAGGAAGAACACCCAGATTCCAAAGCTAGTTTATAGTCTATCTTTACAGCATGAACCTTCCCAGAGTCTGTGAATTCATTACCCCTTCTGGACACTTGAAGAGGAGTCAGAGAGAAAAGCTGAAACCAATCACTCCAGGTTTCAAAAAGCCACCTTCCCTACAGCTTCATATCATTACATGCAGCTGAAATATTCTACACATTAATTATATATTCATTTCAGGTTCAAAGCTTCAAAAATCACTTAACGTCTCCCCAAATAATTAATAAACAAAGATTGCAATGCATGAAAATTGTCTCATTATTAAAGGTAATTGTGTGTCATCTGCTTTTAAGGTTTAAACAAAGTTCTGTTTTAAAGTAATGAAGTACAACAATTAATTCTCACAAATCAAAAGACTGTATTGTTTTGGATTATATCTAAGGACCTTTCCAACATTTGTTTAAATTCTGGTTCATTTAGTGGAAAGACAGAAACATTCTTTAAGGGGTGAAAATAACTAAACACATTTCTTACTCAAATGATCTGGCATGCAGAACTAATGACATCCCAAACAATGTCTTCTCATGTTGCTTTGTCCAAGGTCTGCATTGTTGTTTTAAAAATCGAGCTCAATTATGACACGCAGGAACTGTTTGGGGGCATCCACTTTAGAGAAGTCACAAGTGAGTTCCTGTTTTCCTGGGGAAGTGAAGCACATGTCATCCCAGAAACTCTTCTCAGTGCTGATCTTGTCAAATATGGTAACAATAAATATAAGGTGTCTGATTCAGGTCTATAAAACTAAATGGAAAAATAGCAAACTTGGCCACAGTTCCAAAGAAATTTACTCTTACAACTTGAGGAAAGTTTAAGAAATCTTAATTACTCTGGAGTCTGGATAAAAGACCACATTAACCAGTGTCTTATAAATCAAGATTCCTACAGAAAGGAGGATGAACACAGACAGATCTTCTCACTATCTTTGCTGAAGACAATTCCAGCTTCATTTCCTGCTCACCCCACATCTGCTCCTTAGATGAGATTATCCCAGGTCTTCTACTGTGGATATGAGTGGTCTCCTAAGCCCAGATCTCTCTTTCCACTCACCCAGTTGCCTTTGGATAGAAATCTCAAAGTTTCTCAAAAGACAAATAAAAATGAAGTCATCATAGCTCACCTTTTCTGCATTGCCCTCAACACATATAAACACACTCCACGTACGACCGTCACCTCCACTTATTTTGTTAAACAGTGCTTCTACCTGCCCAAAGCAGACAGATACCAAGAGGCACCTTTAACCTCTCTACATTCCCTATCAGTCCATCAGCCACTTTTACTGATTCAACTTTCATTCTATCTCAGGAATCCGCAACTTAATCTTCTCCATCTCCTCTGCCACTACAGTATTCAAGCCATCATTCCTTAGCTATATTCCTGCAAGAAACTCCTAGCTGGTCTCCTCTCTATTTTATCCTCTATACTTCCACTAGACTAGAGTAGGAACACCAAAATTAAAATCCGACCATATGCCTCCCCTGCCTGGAGAAATTCAATATATGTCAACAGTTCTCTGTACCATGGTCTGGTCCTGTGAAGTGTTTTCTTATCTCCAAACCTGTTCTTTTCTTACCTCACACTTGCCACTCCTTGAACATGTTCATTTCTTTACCTAAATAATTTTTACTTATCCTGAAGGCTCAGATCAGACACTTTTTTTCAGAAAACCTGACAGATTTCTCTCTCTGTTACCTGCTCAACAATCTAGATGGACTCCCAGATCATGCTCTATTAACCACAGTGTATTTAATTGTCTGTTAATTTAACTGCTTCTCCCATTCAACCATCAGGTCAGGCATGATTTGCCATTAAATCCAGAAAGCCTGGCACAGTGCAGGTGCTCTTTAACTGTTGAAGCAAACAGAATGAATAAAAAACATAGGTCTTAAGAGTCAAAATGTGTGTAAGGAGAATGCATAGGAATGCTTTGGATGTGCTATCCAGTGAAAATGTATCAACTAAAATAAATAATCAAAAATAAGCAAGTATCAAAATATAAATACTTTTAAATTGAATTGTATTTTTGATGTTGAGGATGAGGTCTAAGTTCTGCTCCCCTCAAAACAAGAATCTGAGGCAGACATTTGCTTGTGGGAATTTACTACGATACTCTCTCAGGAAAGACGTCTAGAAGGGAGAGCAGCAGGGCTGAACAGCAATGTGGTTGTAACCGAGACCTCAGCTAATCCCCCTGGGCCCTCTGAACCTGGGGTAGCCCTTCAGAACTGGCAGCAGGGTTAGGCTTCTGTGCCCCTGCACTAACCAGTCCCCAGATGCAGGCTCCTCCTGGGTACGGGTCATGACCTTGGTAGGACAGTTACTTTCAAGTCCCACTGAGGGAATTAATTTTGCATCATCATTAGTCAATACTTTTGGCAACTCAGGGAATGAATGCCTCATTCCTGAAAAAGATATGTGATGATGGAGATGTCTCAGCATTCCTCAGATAGTAAAGGTCGCTTCAGAGGGTAAGCCAGACATATTTAAAATTTACTGTCATCTAACCCAAGTGAACGCCAAGTACCTCTGTTCCTCTTCCCAGGTAGGGATGGGAAAGAGTGCCTTTGCTGGATCAATGGCTGTCAACCATGTACTCGAGGCTCGGCTGAGTTTGTGGTAGTCCTCTGTCATTCACCAGGATTTACTTGGTTCTCACAGGGGCCAGACTTGTGTCCATCATTAGCTGTGAGAGAGTCCAGGTCTATAACAGCATCCTTTCAGTCACCCTTTCTGGCCAACAGAGAATAGCTACCACTCAGCTTCTCAGAGGAAATGGTGCACCTCTCAGTCTTGATTTCATCATCACTTGGGTAAATGGAACAATCTCTAGGTCCTCCTGCAGAGGATGGCCATCTGGTTGGGTTTCCAGCCTTATCTGTATCTAATCTATTAAGCCAGCTTCTCTGAGCCTTTTGATTCCTTCATCCACTGTTGTCCACAGTAATTCTGACATTTCTAGTTTTTATTCCATAAGCCATCACTTTTTCCAAGCTTCCAAGAGGCATCCCAGCAATATTTTAATGTCATCTCCCCAAATCACTGACAGGGTATTAAATTCTGTATCATGGTAGAGTTTTCCCGTTCAATAAACTTTCCCTCATTCAACTTTATGTTCCACCACTTGGAACCAGCATTCTCTGAGCCCAGTTTCACACATACCCTCCTGGCTCCTGTCAGAATCGACAGTTTTCTGGTCTTTCTCCTCTAGCATACTTAGCACTTCCTGGACCATGGCATGGTGGAAGCTGACCCTAGATCTTGGTCTGATGGTATGAGGATGGGTTGAGAAAAGAACCTAACTGTAGTTCAGTCATAAAAGAGGCCTCAGCCAATCCTACAGGAAGCTCTCAGATTGGGATGGCCCTTCAGAGTTGCTCCCCATCAAGGCAAGGGGCTGTGTTTTGTAGTGTCTAAATTAACAGTCACTGGATGTGAGCCAGCACCAGGGAGGCAGGAATGACCTTGGGGAGGTAGCTCCCTTCAGTAGACATCAGGTCCAATAGAGGGGCTGAGCTGTGAGTCATCTTCAGACAGCACTCCCAGTAACAGGGGAATAAGTGTCACAGCTCCAAAAGGGAAAGCTGGGTGGCACACCAGAGCATCCACTGGGCATTCTGCCAATGGGCCTGAAAATAAGGAGGTAATAAACCTTAAAAACTCTGCTATCACCCTCTCCTCTGACATCTGTGAGGGAATAAACAGCTCTGGCATATTGGCTGTCATTTCATGAATTCACCATTTTTAGAAGAGAAAATAGATGGTTTTTTGAATTTGTCCTTCTTGCAAAGATTCAGGCCATCATAAGAAGTGGGGTGCTTGAGGGAAAACCAGGTGCGTCAAGGGCAGCCTAAGTATTTGAGTTCTCTGACTCTAGAAGGCCAGGCCCTGAGCACTTCAGGCCCTCAGAAGCTTCTGGAAGTATTTATGCCCTATGATAGCACAAAAAAATAAAATTCTAAAAAGTGCTTTTGGGACCTGGACTTAAACATTAGATTTCTTGGATAAGAGAAGTTATTCTGCAAACTAAACAAGTTTCTTCTGCATTCACAGTTCCTAGTTATTTTTAAATGTAATGCTGGGCAGGTCTGCACAGAATTTAAAAAAAAAAGCTGTTTAAGAGTAGTAAAGCCAATGGACAAAGCTTCCCACCCAAATACCTGACACCCCTTTGACTTACCTGCTAGACAACTCAGAAAGTGCATATCAACTTCTTTCTCATTATATAGGTTTTAAGACGAAAAAAATGGACTGAAGAAAGTTTCAAGGAAATTATTTGAATTTTTAATATCTTCATGACCCATGAAAATATGTTTACAGGCTTGTTAACTCAAGAACAAATTAAATTCAAGATAATTTAAAATGGTAAATAAAATAATAATACAAATTGAATAGCTTATTTCACTTGTAAAACATTTTCCAAAGATTTTTACCTTCTTTTACATTTCCCAGGGCCCTGTGAGATAAGGAGGAATTATTTCACAGAGACACATCTGTACATGGAAACTGAGGCAGATATTAAATTATTTTTTCAACACACACATAACTGATAACAAATCTTCCCAAGGCCTGACTGTAGACTTTTTGCCTCAAAGCCAGTGTTCCTTAGCTGCACTGTGCAGTCATCTATAAACATGGTATATAGTTGACCTTCAAAAGAATAGCTTGTTTTTAACGTACCTAGAAATACATTTCCCAACAGAGAGTCTATAAAGCAAATGAAAATTAATTTGGATTGTGGTTGTAACTTTTTAAAAATGCAAAACACAGCCACAGATCAGAATTTCTCTCCTCAGGAGGATACCTCGCTTGTTTTCATCCTTGAAGCAAATACTGTGGGAAACTTAGGAAGAGCTGGTTCAGCTGATTTAAAGTTATCTGAGCAGGAGCAGCTCCTGTCCTATGCTGAAGCAGAAAATTCCTGAAGTTTCAAATTTTGCACGTTGTTATGCTTTACTGAAACATGGGGCTGTGTGAGGTTTTAAAGAATTGATTGATACTTTTAAAATTAGAGTCATTTCCATTTTTTAAAAGGAAGATCATTTTCTATCTTTTTATCTTGAAGAGATACTCTTCATAATGATGATTACCCTCGCTACCGAATATTTTCTCCAGGCGAGAAAAGGGACTAGAGCAGAACATCTGTAAACTTTGCGTATCCCACAGTCCACGTGGATGCTAACTTCAAAGCACAGAAAAGCCCTAATAAAAATTAAACACAACACACTAATAATACTTCTTAATAATAGCACCTAACGATTACACAACACTTTGCACTTTCAAAGCATTTTACAATCATCAATTAGTTTATCCACACAACATCCCTCTGGCTTATGCCAGTATCATTATCCTCATTTTAAAGATGAGCAAACTGAGATCCAAAAGGATTCAGTGCCTTGCCCAAGGCCACATTATGAGTCAGCAGTAGGATCTGAACCTGAGTTCATAATGCTCTGTCTCATTTTCGGGACTAATAGGTAGTGGAATTCTTGAGGCCCACAAACCATCTGCTTGGACTACAAACCTACTGTTGCCCCCACTCGCCAATGGTACCCTCCTATCTTCACTGATTTCTAAAGGACAAAAGTAAGGAATTACGACTCTTCCCTTTAAAATAAGTACACAGTGAACTCACTTAAATCAAAGGAAAAGAAAAGCCAGCATATTAAGAACATCACGTGGTCTCCAGTATCACTGTGATTAGACCAGATGTGTTTGTGACGGATCACTAAATGACGTTCTGTTTTCAGTAGAAAAGAAGCTGCCAACCCAACCCTACAGCTATAAAGGCCCTGCAGCTATCACTAATGTAGCCCTCTTACTCCGTGCTCCCAAGTGTGATGACCCATTCACACCAGCACCACAGCTGCTAGTCCAACGGACCTATCTGAGGTGCTTAGGCAATGTTTTTTCTCTCTATGATAGTAAAAAGCTATTCCTCAGCTCTTTAACTTTAAGGATATGTAAATCTACATGAGCAAAAGAAAACAATTTTGTAACTTTTGAAAAGTCATCCTAATATGTTCCCTGTCTGAATCAGTTAGAATAGCCTAGTAATGCTGCAGTAACACAACTTTCAAATCCCAGCGACCTAACACACATGGGTCGTCTCTTGCTCGTACTACATGCCCACCTTAGGTTGTGGGGTGGGGGTTCTCTCCATGACCCAGCCGATAGAGCCCTCAGCATCCGGGTCACTCTGACAAGAAGGAAGGACATAACAATGGCACACTAGATCTTGAAGCTTCAACATGGAAGTGACACATGGAAGTGACTCACGCTTCACTGGCCAAAGCAAATTACATAATCATGGCTAATTCAAGTGGGCAGAGAAGTACAACCCCATCCTGTGAGCTGAGGAGGAGAACCAGAATGTGTAAGAACTGCAGTCACGACTGTCATCAAATATTTGGCTCATTCCTCTTCCAGCCCACTTCCTGCCCCAAAGTGAAGAATACCAGGGCTAGGTCTTCTGGCCAAAGAGATGTGTTAAGAGCCCAACCACAATTTGTTCTCTTCCTCTCCCCTCTCCCGGCAACTAGCACGTCTGAAATGGAGGTTCTGCTGGCCCGTATCTCTGAGTGATGGTGAGATGTGCCTGTACACTCAATAGTGAACTGTGGTGTAAACAAGAAACCATCTTTTATCATTGTTGATTGAAGTCCTGAGTCCCCAGGGTTGGTTGTTTTTGCAGGCTCATGTGGCTAGTCCTGACTAGCACATGAGACATGCATCTTACAAGACAGCATGGGTTAAGGACAGCTGTATTTCACTACAGTCAAATGAAAAGCTTCATTATCAACAAGCTCCAATTTCCATTATAGGGAAAATAAGGAGTCTTGTCTTTTCTTTCCTTTTCTCTCCTTCCTTCCTTCTTCTTCTTTTGAACACTGAAAACCTTCTAAAAACAGCCTGGTTAGAGTGAGGCTTTAGGATCAGAGATGTCCCAGAATTCGTGGAATCATTTGAACAAGCAGTTCAAGGATAAGGGACTAAAAGTTCCGAGAACAAAAGTGTTGCTTCTGAGACAAGTTACTTTTATGGTACTTGTTATCTACCTGTCTATCTCGTCACTTTCTGAAGAAGCAAGCAAATGAAACAGTAGCACGTTAATTGGTAATGGGCATTGTTTTCTTGCCAATCCCTTGGACCCTATATTCTTCTTACTGTAATAATAAGTAATAAAATCAACCATTCACTACACCCTGTGATGCACCTGACATTTTAAATGTATATACTGCCTTATTTAATCTTCTATATCATATAAGAGGAATTTTTCATGCAACTTATAGATGAAGAACAAAGGTTACAAGGACAGGCAGCTAATTTTTCCAGGACAGGCAGCTCCTGAGTGGCTGAGTCAGTATCCACACCAGGTTTGGGTGACACTCAGGACCATATGACTTGTCCAATGCCAGCTCTGTCTCCATGGGAGGGACCCTGGGAGTTACATCATATGCCACTGACTGCCCATCCCTAATGTAACAGCCAAAAGATACTGAATGTGGACCACATACTAGGTCTTCTTTTAAGTCCTTTACATGATTTAACTCTTTCAATCCTCACAGCAATCTTATGAGATATGTTCTATCATTATCTCCATTACAGGAAAATTGAGGCTTAGTGAAGAAAGCAACTTGCTGAAGATCACACAGCAGGAATTTGAATTTAGGCAGTCTGGCCCCAGAATTAATACACTTGACCATCTTACTATACTGACTCCAAAACAAAGAAACAAACAAAGGAAAAAAAAAACAGATTAAGTAATGTTGCCTTATGAGGAAGGCAACTGTTATTCTGAACTCCCTTTTTCCCTTAGCTCTGCTCATCAATTCATCCACAGACCCTTCAAAGTACCAGGCATTATTTTAGGTACTTGGGATGCATCGGTGAAGAAGACAGTCAAGACAGATGCGAGAGGCGTGGACTGCAGACCCCTCCTAGTGACCTTGGTTAAATCATTTAATTACTTAGTTTGCTTGCTGCTGAAACACCTTAGTCAGGATAATACTCTTTGCCTAAAATAAGAGGGATGGAAGAAACTTCCCCTCATGGCTACCTTCAGCAACAAGACTCTGAAACCTAGTTGGGTACAATTGATCACTTGCACAAGTAACCATGAAAGCACGTCCTGTCTCCTTCATTACTGTGAGGCTTTGACTGAAGTTATTTGGAAAAGGCTCTCCCTAATCTCATCCATAAGGGCTCAGAGTTCCAGTAACAGGCAGAATTCAAATTCTGCAGAGTCTCATAGCAACTTGACTCTTACTGAGCAAAGAAAGTAGATGGTATTTTCACTTATTAGGCATGAAAAAGGGATGAGAGAAGTACCTGAGTGAGCAGTTCTTTAAAAGGGAGACCAACTTCTTGAAAAGAATAGTCATCATCCTTTAATATGGCATCTAGTAAAAGTAGTGATAAGCATCCTGCAGCACCTAAACGAGCCTTGTTTGTGGTTTCTTGGTCTTCAGATAAAAGAACAACCCTTACAGAAAAACACAGCAGGGTGACACACCCTATCTCTGCTAATAGAAAGCAGTTTGTGTTTTCCCATAGATCAGATATGGAATCATATTTGCCACTCAGAAAAGGAGTTTGTTTTAAAGACAGAGACAGAAGGGTAGTCTCAAACATCAACTCATCACTGATACTGGAGGCAGGCAAGTGATAAATTATCACAGTGAGTCATTATTCCAAGAGGTTTCTTGTAAACATTAACCAACAAAGGAGGAAAGATTGGTCACTTGGAAACGCACTAATGACTTAGGATGAAATATAAATAATTTCAAAGAATTGCATTGAATCTTCAAGTTAGGGGAGACAGAGAGAGACAGAAAGACAGACAGATAAAAGGGGACAGAAAGAAACAAGCAAGAAGAGTGAGTTGACAGCCAAACCAAGGTTAAGTTCTAATTACAGCTGGGGGAGTTTTTAGACAGACAATGTCAAACAAGGCAGTTCAGGTAATAGGACTGGATGACATATGCCTAGGAACTTTCCAAAAAGCTTGATTTATCTTCTTTTGAGAAATATTTGGGGACCATAACCAGATAAACACTAAACTTGAATTTCTTTGAAAAGCAACAAAATTGAGACTCTCAAGAGTGTATACCTCAATTACTTTCTTCCAAGGTGTTAGAATGGAAAGAGAGATTGTGCAGAGTTCTGTGGCTTCACAAAGTGATCAGCTGGGAACTAATGATATTACAACACAGTTCATTTTAATATAGGGCTCATTTAAACCATTCTTAAATGAAACATCCTAGATGTTAAGGTACAGTAGAAAAAGCTCTTTCATAATGAAAAATTACAGGATAATCTGTTCATCCACTTCATTTCTGTGAGACAGAGAGGAAAAAAAAAAGAAATTATGAAAACCTTGAGTCATACTATGTTCCACAGCTTAGTCCCCTGTGAGGCAGTGTTTATAACATTCCAGGACCTCCTTCCAAGGTTAAGAAGCTCCAAGTATGACTTAATTTTCCATTTTGCTCAAATCCTGAAAACGCTGGCCCTCAAAATTAAATCGCTGAGGGTGACCTTACACTTAACATCATTTTCAGGGGCTCAGAAGTCCTCTTGCTTAAAATAATACCATGCACTGAAATTCATTTTAAAAGACTTGGAGTTTAAGTCTACAGATGCTTCAGGAGGAGATAATAGGTAATTGGAGCAACCAACACTATGGTATAATAGACCAGTTTTGACAGATAATAGGACACCAGAAGAAGGAGGGAGGGTAAATACTCAGCGGACATGAAAGAGTGAGGATACTGCTGCTTGGCATTTTGAGAACAAACATCAGGCTTCACCCAGCACCAGCTAGGACAGAGCTCTAACTTGACTGGGCTCAGACCACTCATGTGCCTTCCCTGATTGCCAGGACAAAATGCCCAGATGGTGTCAGGAAAGCCCTGGACAACAATACAAGAGGCAAGGATTCAAGTCAGCCTGAATGACGCGCCTTCTTAATGCCCTGTGCAAAACCGTGGCCACATTCATCTCTTGTTCTGACAGCGGATCAAAGACACTGCCCTTTCTGAGCCCACTTCTCCATCCCTACGTCTGTCCTCACTGCCCTCTACCTGCTGACCACCCGCACCACCTGCACACACACGATGTCAGTCAGCTATCAAACCTGTCAGCCCCACCTCTGCGCTGCTGCTGGAACCCACCCAGTTCTTTGCTATTCTCTGCTTCCTGCCCAGCACAGGTGCTCCCTCCTTATGTTGGTCCTCGATGTAGAGTTTCACTGGCTTGCTCCCTGATATAGGCATGTTTCAAGCACTGCCCCCTCCTGTTTCTACACATTGCTGCCGGACTCACCTTTCTAAAGCACACTGGTCCATTCTCCTCCCTGCTCCTGAGTGGCAACCAAATTCAGCCTCAACGGCTCATCCTGGCTTTCTAGACTCACAAGCTTCTGAACAAACCTATACTGAGTATTTCCCCACCTTGACTTCTGTTGTTTCCTGAAATCCTCTGCACCTCTTCTACGCCTCTTGAAATATTAACTATCTTTAAACATCAAATTGCAATAGCATCTATTTCAGAAAGCAGTCCCACTCCACCCCAGGCTCTTCTCTCCACCTGAACAAATGTGACCTCCTCCTTCTCCTTAGTCTTTTTCTCCTTCTTTTTCTCATTCTCATGATTATTATTATTGCTAGTCCTTCTTCATCTTCTTCTCCTTTTGGTTAATCTCTTTCACTGCATGTGGTGAAAGCTATAATGCTTTACCTAGATCCCCTCTTAGGAATGAAGGCTGCACCACCCATCTGTGGGGAAAGTTCCCAGAAGACACCGAGAACCATCAGGCCACCTGGGGATGGCTTCAGCTAAAGAAACACGTCTCACCAAGGTCACTTCTTCCAGCCCCTGCACCCAAGTACTGATCAACATGGGAGGAAAAAGAAACCTGGCCCTTGCAGCCCAACTTGAAACAGCTCTGAAGAGCCGTCCCAGCCCCAGAGCTTCCTGTGGGGTTGGCTGAACCCACTGTTGGGAATGCACTGACATGTAACTGCTCCTTTCTGCCCAGTCATGCTCCCCCACCACAGGCAGACGTGTTGATCCCTGGAACATTTCCTAGTGAACATGCCACATGCTCCATCTTACAGTCTGCTTCCCAGGGAATCCGCACTGCAAAGCAGCACTTAAACATGGTCAGTTTTCCTTCTGTTAAAGTCATGCTGCCCATCACACACTGGACAAAACTCTTCAGAGCAGGGACTGGACTTCCAAATCGTGCACGCCTGCAGTGTTTAGCATTGTATGTCAAGACTCAGAATTGTGTAGTGTGTATAAGTGAATAAATGACGGCATGAATAATTAATGCTTAAATTTAGCACCTCTGTGGTACTGCAAGGTCTTTACACATCTAAAGAATCATCAACATGTTTTCCTTAATTGATAAGTATTTAATGGGCATTAGTTACAAATAAGGCGCTGAGCTAGCTGCTCTGGGGACTTGTGTGTAAAAAGAATAGACTCCCTGCCCTCAGGAGGTAGATAATTTAGTCAGCAGGATAATTACAGCCAACATTTGTAGCAGTGGTTCCCAGCTTTGTCTGCTCATTAGAATCGTCCGCGGAGTTTTAATGACTCCGACAACTGGTCCCCGCCTTCAAAGACTCAGACTTAACAGATTAGGTGTGTGGCGTGGGCAGCAAGGTTCCGCAGATGATTCTGATGTGTCACAAAGTGGAGGCCCACAGAATTATGAAGCACTTGGATGTTCTAAGTGTTGTTCTAAGTGCTTAGCCTAAATTAACTAATTTAGTCTTCATACCAATAGCAGGGCAATTATTATAAACATTGTCATTTTATAGACAAAGAAATTAAGGCACAGGAGAGGGAAGCCATTTGTCCAAAGCCTCCCGGTAGGTTAGGTGTGAAGTTAGAATTCAAATCCCAAACCTCAGGCTCTGAATATGTGGCTCTTTCCTGCAATGCTATACTGCACCACCTGCAGAGAGAGAACGAAATGCAGACTAATTTGAGTATAGTTTTATATAAATGTATTATCATCTGAAAACTGGGAGGCCCTGAGAGTGAAAACCACCACCACCTCTGACATCTGAGTTGTTCTTTGGCTTTAAATACTAGACTAAGAGGAGACTCTAATTTCGTTTCTAAGGGAGGCTAGGAGTAAGCGTGAGTTTCCATAGGCAGATGCAATGAAAATAAGCCAGATAAATAACCTTACGTGGTGCTTGTTTAGCACTTTGCAACTTACAGCTGAAAGTGCATCCTTATTTTACTGTTCTGTAATAAATGGAATACTTTCTATAGTTTCTTAAAACTGTTGTTCTCTTGATTCGTTCATTGTGTCTAAGTAATTTTTAGATACTCCCTCCTTCATATCCAGAAACAAAGAAAGAGGACTAATGGACATCGTGTGACCCAGAGGAGAATACGGGGGAACCCCTTCTCCGCTGTTTTCTCTCTCCTTAACACTGTTCTTTTTCTTACCACGCTTTTCTTATCTCCAGAGTTAACAGACTTGCAAACAATTGTCAAATAAATAATCAGATCCTTAAATTGCTTTATTCCTCTCCACTGCTCTCATCCTCACTTGCTGAGTCCTCTTTTTCTCCCTCCCAGCCCTCCCTGTTACCTTCTCTTGCTCCTCACAGACGGCAATGAACAGAAACACGCATTTCCCTGCCCAAAATAAATCACTCCATTCCAGAGAAGTAAAAGCACAAGAAAAGATGTCCATGAGTCTCCGTTAAGCTTAGTGCATGGTTTTAAGGAAGAAAATGGATCATGACTTGTTCTTATGGCTTCATATTTGGACTTCTCATACACAAAGACGTCTCAAACAGATGGCAAGCGACACACAGGAAGAGGCTGCAACAACCAAGTTCAAACCTTCATATTGTCAGAACTGGGCTTGAACGTAAACTCCCCATTTTTGCTTTAATACAATTTCCACTATGTCATTCCTTTTTATACCCTTTTAAAAGTTAGACTCAAAAGTAATATTTGGGAATGATTCCCTAGGTCTCCAATGAGACTTGTAAAACTCAAAATAATTTTAAGCTCTTCATCAGGAAGACAGAGAGCTCAGAACCTTTATAACATAGCTCAGAATATTTACAACAGTCCTGTAAATGTATATAAGAAATAAAATACAAAATTAAAAATACAATGGGAGCTATGAATAATAGGGCTACACAGTGACAATATAGATCTATAGTAGGGTGCACATGTTTTTTATTAAGTAGTAGCTGAGTTTTTCATTTTGTTTCCCAAACCCAAACCACCTTACTTTATATTACTTTTATAATTTTTAAACAAATTATAAAGAACATTTTCAAATTCGTCCTCATCAGACTTCTTTTTAAGAACTCTATATAGTTCTCAGAATGATTAGTTTAGCATCCCCCACCCCATAGCATATTAAACACGTTAAGGTACCCACTCCACATTAATAGAGTGTTACAGGTGACTATGCAACAGTTGAGCTGAGCTGCAGCTAAGCAACTGGAAGAAAGCAATATTATGCAGTATGATTTTTATATTTGTGTGTGCACGCACGTGTGTGTGTGTATGTGTGTTTGTGTGCCCCGCACACCTCAACCCTGTCCCCACTCTCAGATATTTTTTCATAGGCCCATAATCAATAGGTATGATTTACTTGGTGGAAAATTACAACACAATATTATATTTATTCCAATATATCATAAAGTCTAGAATTGTCAGGAAAGACAAAAGCAGGCAATAACCAAAGTGTGGAGGGCCTCCTATCATGAATGGAATGTCTCCAAACTTTGCAAGGTTCATACAGTTTCAAAATCAGGTTTTTATATCTTTCATTTTACGTTATCTAAATAGTTACAGCTATATATATATATATTATGAGGATAAAAAGCTTGTGGCCTACTGCTGAGAATTAACTACTTGATAAATGAGGACTGTGTTAATTGTATTCAACTTATTTCCCCTTAGTGTTTAAACATCTGGTTAGATAATTTGCACCTAAAAAATCTCTACAAACAACACACAGTTCTTAACAGAACCATGAGCCCAGTATTTTTAAATGCCAATTTGATGTAAACTGCAAAATCCAAGGCAAGGAAGAATGTTAAAAAGACCATAATTCTATTTCTTTTCACATATAATGATCTCCTGCCTCTTAACTTTTAGAAAAATTTACACTGTTTAAATTTTAAATGTTGGGTGAGTATTTGAATAATCCACTATGTAATTTAAAATCATAGATTTTTAAAGGTAGCTAATTTAAAAACAGAGACATATTAAACAGCTAAATGAACTAAAGCATGTGTTTAAAAAAAAAGCTTAATATTGCAGCCATAATATTGTATCTTCAAATTTTCTTATTTTCCTAAGGCTGAAGGCCAAACTGAAGAAAAGAACACTACACAGATTTACCAAGAGCAGAGAAGCAAGGCCCTTGGTTATCACGGGTCCAAGTCCTGGGCAGTGACAGTGTGGAGGGAACCCAGGTCTACAGGCCTTTCTGCAGGCCTTTCCGCGCACCAGGTGCTGGGCCAGGACCTGGGAGGAGTGCAGATTGGACATGCTGCCTTCTTTAGCCCTCTGAAGGCTCAAGCCTTGTTTTTCCATTCTTCTGTTTTATGAGATGTGAAAATTAGGCAAATTATGACAAAAATGAAAACAGCTCATTGCTAATCTCTGCACATAATGAGGAAGACCCCACACAGGACCAATACAATTTGATAACAAGTGAACTTGAATTTTAACCAGGCTTGTTCAAAAAAAATATTGAAGACATTTGTTTTTTACTATGTTCTAGAAGGTCTTCTAATATTTTATTCATATTGTTCATTTAATCCTTAAAACTAGCTATCATCAGTATTAGTTTACAGATAAGGAAATATAAATACAAAATGGCCATTAGATTTGTCCAAGCTCTTACAGTTAATAAGTAGTTTGGATGGGATTTGAATCTAGGCAGTTTGACACTATAAACTATATCTTTAACCACCACACCATCTTATGAAAAAAATCTAAAGACAGGTATTCAAAGATTGTAAGTCTAGGAGCAATGCAATTCCACTAAAGACTTCTATGAAACTCCTAAAAAGTACTTCTAAAAAATGTTTATATAATGAGTCACTACAGTATCAACTACATTTTGTCTCTTTTGTCTAATGCTAGAATTATAAACCAAACTAACAGCATTACCTTGCATACCTTGAAAATCACAAAGATAAATAATATTAATAATAATTTATATTTGCATATTTTACCATTTTCAAAGCATCTTCATTTGCATTCAACTATTATTATTATTATTATTATTATTTTATTATCTGTTGTCACATTTACTATCATGCTCTTAGGCAAAACACACACATCCCCCAAAAACAAAAACAAAAATCTCAACCCATACTAGACTTTACTGATTAAAGTCCATCATTCTGTATTTTCAGAATCATTTAAGATAGATAATAGGAAAAAATATGTATTGCAACCCAAATATGATATCTAAAACAAGTAAATTCTGTACTTATTCATGAATAAAAGACACTTTCTTTTCAGCATTCAAAGAACAACTATTTATGAATTTATCCCAACACTACTGCCAACCTGAGAAACAAAGTCATCAGTGAGTAAAAAAGAAACCCCAGGTAGAAATGGAAAATTACCAGAAGAGCTCACCTTATAATAAAAAGTAGGAAAAACTTAACAGTGACAAAGATTTTATTCATCAAGAAAACTAAAATGAAAGATTGTACTGTATTTTCTTGAAAAATAAGGTAAAAGTCCCCATGGCAGCTTTACTTACGCATTAACACAGGACATTTAGGTGCAATACAGCACAGAAGTCCCACGTTAGATGAAACAGATATGTCTCAGAAGAACTCATAAAATTATATTTTAAGTCCTTTAATGTTCATTATTTAAGGACATTCTATAGTAAATCCAAAGTAAATGATGCACCCTATTAATTTTGGTTTCTTGTTGTTGCTCATTTGTTTTCCCAATCAGATTTTCTCAATTTAAAGCACAGAGCACAACAGTTGGATCTGGTGAAAAAAGAAAATCTGCTTATTGCGGCTGAAATTAAGATCCTGCAGTATATATAGGCTTTAGACTAACTAAGAAATAAAAAGCCAGAAGAACTGGAAACCTCTTAGCAACTCACTGGAAAGAGATTAAGTTATTTATTTATTTGTGTGGGTAATTCCACATATTAAAACACTGATCCTTGGGATTTTCTCTCCAGTATAGGAAAAGAAGCTTCATTCTGTTCCATGGCCTGTGACCCCAGACAGATGTGTTCTCTACATGAGTCAGTGATCACAAGGCAGATGAAACAACATGGTGATGTCTGTTTCCATAGAAATCCACCATTTTTCCTGGAACCACAACTCTGAACACATGATTTACTGAGAACTGGTCACCGGTGTAACCTTCATATACAAAAGTATTTTTGAGGAAGAAAGAAAGAAAGAACGAACGAACGAACGAACAATACTTTAGAGTATTTGCTATTTCAAAAGTTAGGTTGCATTGAAATTTAGAGTAAGAGGTTCGTGAAAGATCATCTAAAAAAAGACACACCCTAACTTCCTGAGTAATTACAAAGCAAAAAGATACAGGAGAAAGAGGTGAGCTTTAAAGGCCCCACCACCCTCTACACACATATCAAACCAGCTAGTCCCCCCAAAAGAATTCCCTGTCTCCGTAAATGACAACATCATCTTCCCAACTGTTCAAGCCCCAGACCCAGGAATTCTCTTGGGCCACCTCCTTCCTCACTCAGACATCAGTACAACGGCAACTGCTAACAGTTCACCTTCTCTAATGTATTTTAGATCCTCCAGTTCCTCTCTGTTTCTAGCGTTACAACTCTAACTCAAACCACCACCATCTCTCGCTGCTTCAAAAGGCTCTTAATGCATTTCATCTGCTTTCACTTTTGTCCCTAGAAAGATCTTTTTAAAGCCTTAAATGAGAACATGCTAATTCCTCTGCTTAAAAGCCTCTAATGGCTGCTCACAAGGCAATCAAACTGCTTTCTGCAGCACGCAGATCCCACCTAAATGAACCTCACCAAGGACCACTCTCCCTATGGTCTCTGTTCCTACTGCACTGCCATTGAGTGGAACAACATGCCTCCATCTGAGGGTAGTCACGTTTTCCATCACACGCCTCCCTCAGATCCAGCTCTTTCTCGCTCATACGTCACCTCCTTAGAGAAATCTTCTCTCATCATTCTATCTAAAGTAGCACTCCTCTGTACTCCAATCACGCTGCCCAATGACCTGTTTTATTTTATTTACAGGCCCTTTGTTTGAAATTATGTTGTTCACACATGTAGTTACTGATTTGCTAATTATTTACTGATTATTTACACTTGTCACACCTCCATCCTGCCCCCTTCCAGAAGGCACACTCGGTGAGAATAGGGACCTACTCTCTTATTCACTACGATTCCAGCCCTTGCATAGCATCAGTGACCAATAAGCACAGCTAAATGAAGACAATCCAGAAAGACGCTACTCTGGATTATCCCCACCCTCAGATGTAAAGTGATCACAGTGGTAGCACTTCCTCTTCCTGCAGAGATTTCCAGAATACATAAGGGCTACCTCATAGCAGTGGTTCGCAGTGGGGGAGGCAGGAATGATTTTTGCCTCCAGGGTATATCTGACAATATGTGGAGATAATTTTCCTTGTCACAACCGGGGGACGTGGGAAGTGCCACCGACATCTAGTGAGCGCAGACCAGGAATGCTGTGACTCTTCTGCCATGTGCAGGACAGGCCTAGACAACAAAGATTTATCTGGCCCAAAATATCAGTAATGCTGAGGTGGAGAAACCCTGCTTCAGAGTCCTCACTTGGGCCTGAATGCCCCACCTGGCATTGTAGGGCCAACTTGGAATGAGACATGCTTTTTTTTTTTTTTAAGTTCCCTTTATTCAGTAAATAGCAAAAGAGTATCATTGTGAAATTCATAGATGCCCAGAGGAAAACACTGAAGTCCTCACAGGGTGTTATAGGCTGAACACACGATGTATCATTGGTACATATTTTCTGAGCAATTTTAACTACAACAGTCAAAAATAATTCAACTAACTTTCTACCACCAGGGAAAAAAAAAAAAACTTCTTGTTCTTTCTTCTGCTTCTGCTCTTTATTCTCCTCTTTCCATAGCTTTTAGATGTGATTTTTTGCTATTCCTTGGAGTTCCTCTGAACTCAGGGATAAAACTATGACATGAATTATTGATTTACTGTCCGCAATAATAGGTGCCATTCATAAAGTAGCCCTAGCAAAGGATCATTCTAGCCTAATTGCTGTGTGGTGTGGATCACAAAGGAAATCTATTTCATTTGAGGAAGGAAATGGATTAAGTGTCATTAGTAGAAATAAAAAGCATTAAGTCAAGGAATTCAGGAAACATGTCTTGGTCTGCAAGACATGCAAAATAAAGAGGAAGGAACTGTAGAGGGTGTACACTGTCATTCTCACAAGAGTGCGGAGAGTACAGATGGAACGGGACCTCAGGAAGTGATGGTGATGTTGAGATGGAGCCAGCCTCCTCAGGCCCTGCTCGTCACTGAGCTGGCCCTTGGCCCCCTCTTTGTCCTAATAAAGGCTCAACTCTCACTCAAGACTGGTGGGGCCAGTTGTGTTTATAATTTAGACTTTTCTGGATTTTAGAAAGGTAATCTAGTGCATAAACCACATGCTGTATAATTCTCCCAGTGGAATCTGGGGAAATATCCTGTAATCAAGTACATTCATAATTTGGTGGCCAAACATGAATATTTGCATCAAGTATGATAAATGGTAACTATAAATAGCTTCATATTAGTTATGTTATGAAAATCTTTTGGTTCTTACAACTTTTTCAGTTCTAAAAACCAAATTTCAGAATTTCAGATAAAGGATTTTGAATCTTCAATAGTACAATGAGGAGAGACATATGCCAATAAAATCAACTGCCTTATTAGCTTCACTTTGAGAGAGAGATGGGATGAGCTGGAGAGAGTAACAGCCAGGTAACAAAGGGTAAAATCACAAGAGATGAACTTGGGTTATCATTTCTCTAAGCGGGAAAACTCAGGTGTCTCAGAGCTTGTTTCTCTCCAGTTGACAATAATAGACAATGAAAATAAATTTCAGTTTGTGACTTTCTGCTACTTCAGTAGTCCTACTAGGGAAGGCGCCATCTCTGACCAATGGGTATTTATTTTAAAACAATAGCAGCTTTCCCACAGGTAGAGTTGGAGACTCAACGTTTTTCTGGCCTCTTGAAGGTATCTTCTTAGTCATGTGAACGGTAGGCATGAAGGCAACATCTTCCTTGAAGAAAGGAAAGAGTCTGGAATATAACCAAAGCTGCCATTTGTTGAGAGCTCTGATCCTCCCGGTAGAAAGAACCCAGCCTGCTTCCGAAGATTCAAAGTTTGAGAGACTGTTAAGATGGATCAGGATGACCTCCACCAACTCTGTGGCAGGAAAGAGCAATAGGCAGGGAAATAAAATCGCCTTGAGGAAAGGGAGCACCTCACCTGGAGGCTTGGGTTTGGACGTGGGGATGTTTCTGAGAGATGAAGTGGCCCGAGGCTTATGCAGGGAGCTCTTCCAAGCTCAGATACCCTGCCAGAAGGCCACGCTGCTTGAGAAAATAATGGTTGGACCTGGAAATGTGAACTAGAGGAGCTGTCACCATGGCACCCAGCATGAGGTATTCCTGGGAGCTGGTAAGGAACCCACACCTACAAGGGCAGCCCGGGAACACGGAGTATCAGCCGCAGGACTGAGCAAGGTGAGGCTTCCGGAGCAACACTGCATGGCAGCCAGAAGCAACAGTGGGAACGAATTGCTAACTCAGATGTGCTCTCTGCTGCCAGTTGGGAAGTTGAATCCCTCTCTTTTGGACTTAGCAAGCTTTAGGGTTCCTGGATAATTAAGGAGGAATAGAAAATCTCAGGAAGGAGAAATTGAACTTCCTGCAATGCTGGTATGTAATTGTTTGAGCTATTGATTTGACAGATAAGATATGTGACTGTTTTCATGCCAAACTCAAAAGTGTCATAGAGACCACATACTAACACCCAAATCTGAGGGAGCAGAAGGGTGGATTAAGGTTCAAGTGGCCAATGAAGGTGGATAAGATATCTGAGGTAAGCGAGCGTGGAAAGGGTCAGAGGAAGGTTGTATTTGATTGATTGCCTTCCAAATGTGCCAGGAGGCCTGTGGATAGATCTCACTTACTTAAAGGGCTTAGAAGCAAGGAAGTCATACATAATGAGGGAATTTCAGTAAGACCCACAGTTTGGTCCTGATTCTGCTAGTTAGTGTGAAATCTTGTCTAAGTCACTGAAAGTCCACACAGCTCAATTTCCTCGTCTGTAAAATATTGATGCTAATAATACTCTCCTCATGAAGTTGTGAGCATCATATGAAATAATGCCCATGAAAGCATCCTGCCAAATGAGAGATGTCACGCTAATGGTAGATACTACCAACTGTTACTACTAAAGTGAAAAAAAAAATCATCCAGTAAAACCTCCCAGAAAGGTAATAATTACCCATTTTTCTTATCACTCATTCTGCATTATTTGGAATTTAAACAACTTTAGAAGAATCCAGTTAACATGAGACTACAAGTACTAGACCAGGCCAAAGTTGAGAAATTTCATTCTCTATACATGAACATACACTGGTTTTCCACAGCTGAAGCCAGCCACTTCTCCTTCAAAGAGATATTCAGAATGGAAAATAATCTCTGCAGGTAGCCAAGCCTGTTACAGGCTACTGTGCAGGACCGGACTTGGGAAAGAACAAAAGCTACCCTTTCCTCCAACTTCTTCCATGTAACTGGTACCATCATCCCCAACTGTCCAAACTGCAGACAGTTCCTTTCCCCTCAGGTGCCTTGCTCTTCTATATGCCACAAGCTATTGAGATGTTAAAACTCTTTAGCCCTGAGAAAGTTATAAATTAGAGAGCAGGAAAAATAAACATAAATGAAAAACAAAGTGGTACTTGGTGGTCTCTTAAAAAAAGAAAACTACTATATTGTGCAAACTAATCAGCAACAGATTTCCTAGTTTTATTATCTGTTTTGTTCCTTTTCAGAGAAAAATGAAACTTTTATAAACAATATTGAAGTTAAATAAGAAAAGTCATCGTCCATAAAAGTACATACTTAAACCCAAGTAGTGGTATGTGCTGTCTCCTATTCTGTAATTAGCTAACGCGGGTCTGCAACGGGGGCTGAGGAATCAAGGCTCATTTTCTTCTCTCATGCTGTATCCTCATTAGATCAGTGGGACGCAGATTCATTTATAACATGGGAATGCATACGTGAAGATATCAAAGGGCCTTGATTATTTCCATAGGCCCTTTGTTAATTAAATAAATTTGGCAAGGAAGGGAAGAAGTATTGACAAACCAATTCATTTAGCTTCAATTTTTAAGGAATGATTAGGATAATAGAGAGTAGTGCTGAAAAGGATAGAAAAGTCATAAGAAGGAGCTACTTTTGCAGCATAGATGACAATTTTTCATTTCAGGTATCTAAAGTTTTAGGTGAAATCTTAGTTAGAAAGCACATCCAGCAGTTAGCCTATGGCTGGCAAATATGCTGTGAATAGAATCAATTTAATTCACCAACCTTTCATGCACAACTTTCTATGGCCACGTACTCTGCTAGTTACTGGGGATACAGAAATGGATAAGATATAAACCATGTTCTCAAGATGCTTTGAGGGTCTTGTGGGAGAGATAGATGTGCAAATAGTTTATATATATATGATGTGAGAAGTTTAACCACACAGTACAGAGGTAGACCAGAAGAGGAAATAATGAACTATTTAGAAAGGAGGTGCTGATTAAAGAAATGCAAATGTCAGTTTTAAGTTTATTTTATTTGACTTAAACTAGAAATTAGCTGGCTAATGAATCAATCAACAAATTGTATGGGGGAAAGCATTATGACTCAGACACTAGAAGAAGTTTAAGGAATATAAGTAAGAAATGATGGCCAGGATGATGTTATAAATTTCATGGACCCAAGCCACTTCTGCTCCATTAAAAAAAAATGCTATTTTATTTTCTCTGAACCTTGGCTTCCTCAACTGTAAAATGGAGAAAATTCAATGTCATGGTGCTAATTTAAGGATTAAATTATTTAACACTTGAACAGTACTCAGAATTGTGTCTGGCACAGAATAAAAACCTAATAAGAGCTAATTATTTTTATAGTTTTTTTGTAATTAGAACATCTTCCAATGTACAATTGAAAAAAACGAAAATACTTGCTGCATTTTTTTGCAATATAACAGCAACAAATATATATGTACAGTCTCCCATGATAGATTTTTGACCAAAATAACTCCAGGTTCTAAGAGTTGAATTGGAACTGGTACTACATTTCTGATTTTATAGCTGAGAAAAATAAGCTATTGAAATATCTGATGAAGATCTGAGAGTGTTCTGGGTATATTTCCTGTTGTCAATGGCCTTGTCACATTTTCAAACTTTAATCATTTGTTCCTTAAAATATTAATTTCTCATCATGTCAGCACTATCTATATAGTGTAGTGGACTCAAAAGGTGAGTTTCTCCTACTCTCCAGGCTCTTGATTCTCCATGACTGCTGAAAATGTGAACCCCTATGAGATTTCAACACCTCAGGGCAGCTACTCCTACTGCAGTGGTGGCTATCTCTGTCACTGTTACCTTCTCATCAGCCGATGAGGAGGAACTGAATTTTGAGCCGGTCCTCTTCCCCACGTGAGGCCAGTGCCAACTCTTGTCACTCCCTCATCCTAAGTGCCTCGTGAACCTGTTCCCACCTTCCCATTACCACTGCCTGCTCCATTCAAGACTTTATTCAATCTGCCCCCCACTATTAGAGTTCAGTCACTGCCTCTGACACGTCACATGTGACTCTGCTTCCAATCTCTCCATCTTCCAAGCCATCTGATGCACTGATGCTGAAAGCATCTTCCTACAGATGAGAGTCCAAGCAGCTGAGTTTAGCATTTTAGGCTCCCTGCGATCTGCCTCAATCTACTTCTCCAGCCTTATCTGTCTCCCTCTTATGCAGCTCATGTCCAGTCACTTGGGATATTGAAGAATATGCCCAGCGTTCTCACAGCTGTGACTTTGCTCCTGCTGTTTCACTATCTGATGTCTTTTACTCCATTAAATTTTGTCAGAATTCTACTCACCCTCCAAAGCCCCGAACTAACGCACCACCTTCCAATAAGCCTTCTCCCATGGCCCACCAGTTCTCCCCCAACCTTCCCACTGCCCCATCTTCAAAGCTGTAATGGTATTTTAAATAGGACTCAACATAAGTGTCATCTTTTCTGGAAGTCTTTGACAACCCAGCCTCTGCCCTCCTCCCATACCTTCCTCTGCTTTCTAGACCTCTTATAGTCATACCTTTATTATTATACTTATTACACAGTTTTATAATGATTTGAGAATGCCTATACCCTGCTAGATGGCAAACTCCTTACGAGACGTATCTAGAACACCTTTTGTGGACTCCAACACAAATGCATATCCTTTTAATCAGTATGTATATATATTAATATAGCTATCCCCATTCATATTGGTACTTTGTGTTAAACTTGTAAGCATATATATCCAAAGCCAAAAAACATATATTTTATTGATATGATTATAATACAAATATAATTAAAATGTGCTTGTGATGTGATCAATTTTATTCTATCAAACTGATGATGTATATGCTATAATTCTTCATTTTTGAATCTAGCCTAAGGTGTGTGGCACTATGTCACAGCACCATGGAGAATCTGTATAATATGAAGTTGTGGGGCAATAAGAAGTCTGAAATCCTCCCTTAAAGGCATTTCCTAGGCCTCCAGCTGCTTTCTCTACATCACTTCCTCATACACACTTAGGCTGTCGTGAAAACTTCACAGTAAATAAATTCCACCATTTTCTCAGTAAGTATCCCTCATAAAAATTACTTAATTAACATGTAAATCAATTAATATATTTAGTTTCTCCAGAGAAATGGTTAAACCAACATGAAGAATTAGGAATTCAAATACAAAAAAAATATACTTACGCACTGGGCATAAGAATTCATATCGCCATCATAAAATTACTTTCCTTACTACCACTACCAGTTTTTACAGACATAGATTGTAGGACTTAAAACTCCCAGTAGTTCAACTCCATTTAAAGAAGAGTGGAAATACTAGAATATCTGCATTGAAAGTCAATTTGAAATCCTAAAAAGAAAAATACCACTGGACAAATGGTTACTGTGAAGGTAAAAATATATAAAGGAAAGACCAGACTTCTGTTTTACATTTTAAACCATAAATATCAGAAGAAATATGAGGGAAACGTGCACTTAGCTTAAGGAAAATGGTCTTAAACAGAAGAAATTTTTAATATGATTACGAGGTTGAAGTGAGTCTGCAGACGAATGTGCTGCTGCAGAAATGCTTCTGGGAGTGTTCATATGTTGGGCTGTAATGTACATTACATTTAACCTCTAATTAAAATAAACTTCCAACCCCAGTCCTTACCAGAGGCTGAAGCAAGCAAACAAAGGTAGAGAAGCATAGATTTGTTTATGTTGGAGACATTTGATGAAAGAGTATATTTTTAACCAGTTGTATTTGGACACGTCCACGGTTTAACAAAATAACTGAGTATAACGAAAAGTTCCATAAATAACTCCAAAGTACAAGTTTTAAAGATTAAAAATTCTGAATTTATGTTAATGTCAGTGAATATTATATGATTGAGCCCTACAAACAGCTTCTCTATTTCCTATTAGAGTTGCCAAATCTGAAATACATAAATTGGGAGCAATATTAAGAGACTTTAAATTAAAAAAGGGAAAATGAAAGGAAAGCCAACTGGATTTTGCCACACATGTGGTAAAAAGCAACAATTGAGCTAATTATAGCCTTTCCCCCTAAATGTGATTATCCCTAAGGCTAGTGAACAATGAACCAGATTTCATTTCAGCCAGCTTGCCTTCTCTATTTTTCTTGAAACAAGATAGTTGAGTAAGCCAGTTTCTTAGTGTTAGAAGCTTAATTTTCAAAGCAGATCTTCCAAAATGATTCCAGATTTGAAGATGACAAAGTTTTTGATATTTTTCGTATGCTTTTTGAGGGCTAAATAAACACTTCGAAGTCAACTCACTCTGAGCACTCTTCCTTCTATATTTCTTCAAAAACATTAGTATATTTGGAAGTTAAAAGATTAAGAAATGCTTTTGTGAAGAAATGGAAAGTCAAGAACAACAAGCTGCCTTTATTCCCACATAAAACTTACTTAGCTTCAACCATATGTTTACATAGTAATTTATTTACACAGTAATGGAAACACATCCACTGTATGTAAGCAATAGCGATGTCATTTTATTAAGAATTCATCTCTTACATCCCCTGGAGGGAAAAGTCTGTAAAAACTCATTTTCACACTTGATGTCTTTGCAAACCATATTTCTGAGACCAAATAGGCATTTTGAAAAGATAAAACTTCATTATAAATTTTCAATAGAGCAATGCTTAAAATCAAAGGCACTGAACACCAAATTTCAAATCATAATAATTTACATGAGGAAAGTAATTCTTAAGAGATATTCAAATGATAGCAGGTTGCACATGTGTAGGACTTTACAGATTACAAATCACATTTACAACTATCCAGTGAGGTAGGTTTACTAACTCCATCGGACAGCTGGACAAACTGAGTCTTAGAGGAGCTGGGCAACTTGTCTAAAGTCACAAGCTTAGCAAGTATAAGGTCAAAGGAACCAAAACTGGGTCTTCGGGTTCCAGTTTCTTTATATTCTACCACCTCCAAAAATGTAAGTATACCAACCAAAATGGATATACAGTCATAACAATCTGGTAATTTTATTGGTGAAACAGAATATGTAGAAGTACTAAAGGAAAACAAAAATAAGGAAGGAGCAAAAACTCCATTTTCTGCAAACTATAATCATAAATTTTGTAAAGTAACTGATTGACAGGAAGAAAAAAAAAACCTCATTCAAGAAAATCAGTTCTTAGTAACAGTTTCAGTTAAATCATAGATATTCATGTCTTCTGTGAGAGTAAGAATTCTGCCACTTTGTTTAATTGACGTTATTTCAGGAGGCCATGATCTGAATAGTGATGTGCAAGGAGGAAAGGAATAAAGAGTCATCACAATTTGTGAGAATTCACATTTATATTCTTTACGGTAAAATTTCCCTTTGGAGATTTTTGATCATGAATTTAAATGGCTTCATTGTGAGATTTTGTCTTTACCCTAGACATATGTAGTTGTTTGGGAGTAGGCATGGAAAAGGAGGAAAACTGGGTTCAACTAAAATGGGATTTGGTAAGAGAATATGAGAGAAGCAAGGAGCTGAGGGTATTTGTACAGGAGTCAAAATGATAGACAATGGAATCTAAGTTAGATCAGGAGGGAAATGAAGACAGGAGAGGCTGATGGTTAGTAAGAAGGGGGAGGGGATATCAATGGATTAGTCACCTCCGTAAGGTCAAATAATTATAATGTGGCTACCAGAGCAAATAAGCCATTTATCAAACAGTGGTGTGTTAAGAGATGAGATTTCAGGGGCAATGTCATTTCTAGTGATACAGGGATCAGGATGTGATGGAGAAAAAAGGTAAACACTAGTGAGGGAGGCAAGGAATTGAGAAGCCAGAGCTTCTAAATTGGACTTTGAAAGGGCATCTACATAGATGGTAGAGTTTGCTGGGATATGAGTAGGGAGAGAGAAATAAAGTGTTTCAAGAGCTCGATTCTTCAATGAATGAGGTTAACAGAATAGACTGATAATGACAATAAGAGGAAAGGAAAGATGACCTATCTTACAGTCAAAAAATAAACTACAGATCATGATTCAAATGTTAATCTTCTACCTGTGATCAGAAATATATGTAAACACAGAAGAATGAGTGAGACAGATGCTTGAATTTATGCCATTAAATAAAGGAAATTCCCTTTCAATCCAATCACTTTCAACTTTGAAGAGGGAACGCAAGGTGGAAATGATACTGTTTATCACCTGTCATTGGACACATAACTGGTACAAATCAGTTCTTGTATATTTCATACAGATAAACCTCTTTCACATTATACTTCTCAAAGGCAAGTCCTGAATTTTTTTTAGATGTTTAAATGTTTTTGGAAAGCCAAACATTCCATTAATATTAGACCCATTCAAATAAAAGATTTGCATTTTAATGGGAAAAATCTGACTTTTCACAGTATAGGTAGAAACTCCTCCTTAAAGTATAAGAATTTTCGTTGTTTTGGGAGACCATTTAACTGCCAAAAAATCAAAATAATACATACGCTTGGTGTAGAATATAATTATTTAACTTGGTTCTAGTGTAGAATATAAATGTTACATATACACATGTAAGTGTATGTCTTTCAGCAGAACAGTGTTTTCATTACTAGCTGATGTGTACATAGGCAAAACATTTCTGGAGAGCAATCTGAAAATGTGTGGGGAAAACCTTAAGAAGTACATAACATTTGACAAAGCTATTCTACTAGAATCCACCCATTCATCAAGACATGAATGCAAAGATGTGCTCACAAGAATGTTACTAATGTGGTTATTTATACCATGAATGATTAGAAACATAACTAAATATGGTTTGGTTAAGTAAATTTTGATACAGTCACAGAGTAGAAAAGTCGGCTATCATTACGAAGGAGATGGAGCCCTGTATTTGTTACCATGAATGGATGTTTATAATGGATCAAGTAAACAAAGCTGAAAGAAAACAACACATATATGATTTGACTCATTTTTATAAATATGTGCTTATTATTAGCATTTGTATGTCAATATCCATAGAGGAAAAATAATCCAGATAAAATGTAAAATGAAATAATAGTAGAATTTGAAATGCTAAGCTCTCTTACTTACCTATATTTTCTAACTTCTACTCAACAAATATATATTGTGTGTATTTATTTTAAAGAAATAAGCATAAAATATTATATTATTTTATGGTTTATTTTTTTAGATTGTTTCACTTAGATTGTGACGGATGCAGAGAGTTGGCAGTTTTCTAATATTTTCAAAAATTAATACAAGTCTAAAATATGCATTTGGTTGTGACAAGGGGCTAAGAAGTTTTGTATTAGTTTTTATCCTGAAGCAGCATTTTCCATATTGGAAAAAAACAATACTTGCCTTGTAAATGCTAATTACCTTTTCCTCCTCTCATTTAAAAGAAGTAGACCAATGCTAATCAAGTGAGAGAGAAAATGTAAAAGGCACAGACAAATACTATACAGAAGAAAACAGAGAAAAAACCCCACAGAGCTGGAAAAGCCAGGGTGAAGTCAGCTAAGTCCCTCTGGGCTTCTTACTCCCTCAGGCAAAGTGATTTTCTCCTTCTCCTTCTTCCTTTTTCCCACTATCGTTATCTGCATGTCTTTATAGCACTTACTGCATCTCCTTTATATTCTCTACCTGCCTGCCATTCTCACTTCCTCTCCGAGAGCCTCTGTGCTAGTCCTACCTCCTAGTCTTTTACTTGAGCTAAACGATGCTTTTCAAACTGTTTTAGGTGGATGGAAGGATTGAACTGGATTGAAAATCATCAATCACACTCCATTCTTGGAATTTAACAACTCTATATTCATAATGTCTAATTAAGCAAAAAGAAGCAATTTACTAAAAAAAAAAAGAACTTTCAACATAATCACTTTTGGGGGGTTAATATTATACATGCATACAATTCTGGAAGGATAAAAATAAATATGTTGATAATAGGAGTATACTGGGCATCTATTTGAATTAATAAATGAATAAATGTATTAATACATACAGTTGGTGGAATTGATCATATAAATATCTTCTATGACAAAAATATGTCATATTCTGCTATGTGTCAAAAAATCAAATGAATATGAAGAATATAAACAACTTTTTCCCCAGAGGATGTCACAATCCTAGCTATTCTTAGCTTTTGCAAATTGCATTTGTTTTGCCACCACAAAGCTGATAATTAAAGCAGTTATAATGCAAAATCACTGAGTCTGTTAATTATTTTCCTTATCCCTTCTTCCCTCCCTCACCTCACCTTGTTTTATCCTTAAGTCACACTGCATATCAACAGGAATTAAAGTAGAAATCAGAATGTTACTTGCACATATACATTTCATTACTATACACAATCTGTATTCTTAAATTTATCTGCTTTTTACAGAAGATTTAGCCAATATTTTCCTCTAATCAAGCAAGAAAACTAATAAGTACATGGAAATTATAATAAAATATATTTTATAAAGCAATTTAAAACAGTTTTAACATTTTACTCTTGGAAGATATCATTGATATATTTAGTAGCTGATATGATTTCAGAAAAATACAGCTACGGGTAACATCAAAATGCACCTCTTAACATTGTATCTGAGTTACAGAAAAATGACTCACACATTATATGTTTCTAAAATAAAATTTTGACCTAAGAATGTGTCATAATGAATATACTGAGTAATAATGATAGATAACAATCATCTACCATTTGCCTAAAACTCAAACATCCCAGTGATATTTTTAGGATCATGCAAGGACAGAAGGTAAGGAATGACGGGAGCACTAAATTTTCTAAGTATGAGAAAATATTATAGTTAACAACAAAAACTACAAACAGAAAAGAACATTTTATTTTATATTGCTTACACCAGAAAACTGTAAGTATTGTGCCAGCTATTAACGGTGAAGTAGACCTGCTGCACACTGCTAGTCAGCGATACCTACACATGCCAATAAAACCAATCCGCCTAAAAGATGGGGAATTAAAACACTTACGAATATGCATTTCCTCTGTGTCCTAATTTTCCCTTCTTTCAACAGGTGAAGTCAGACACACCAAAGTTCCTAAAACATAATAACTACACCCTAGTCTACTCCTCTGAGATTTTGAGTGGCTTCTTCCACTGTGGCCTAGCCGCGGTGTAGTCATACTTGACCTTCTGAAACACAGAGGGCGCTGTATCACCTTCTCATTAAAATGCCCTTCATGGCCACCTTTTTTTTTTGACATGGCTGCCTCTTATCTACCACATATGTACTATTTTTTTTTTTTGCCTAGTTTTTTAAAGAATTCCAAACAAGTAGAACCTTCCACCATCCAAATGTATTGACTGTGCTTCCCCAACACACACACACACAATTGAGGGTCTAGTCATGCCTGTCTGCATTCCTCTTTGCCAGGCCCTTCCATATCCAGTTTTTTCCACCCAGCATGTCTTCCTTCCTTCTTTCTGCCCAGTGATCTGCCACCTTCGTATTCTGTCTAAATTCCTGGCCAGTAGAGCTCTCCTTTCATGGAGATACTACAGTACTTAAATGTACACTCACTCATTAGGTAATTACATGATCATACATTATTTCATATTTCTATATAATTCCAGAACTTTTGATATACTGCTTTTTAGATAGTTGGCTTTCAAGAAAAATGTGTTTGACTATTGCAGCAAAAAGCTGTTGTAACACTAGCTAGCCTCTGAAGATAATATTGCTCCTGTCCCAAGAACCTGTCTTATAAAGGCATTATACTAAAGCTTAAAGTACATAAAAAAGCTCTCTTCCAACTTTATGTGGCTGTACATTTTCTTCCAGACATCAAACTGCAGTGAGTTAATGTTCTTTTTTTGCAGACATGGAGTGGTGATGTTCAGTTTATCATTGGCTTTTGGTGTTTTGGAAATTGCCCTGGAATTAGAGGTGGCCAGATTCAAGCACAGTTGCTACTGAAATGGCTTTTAAAACAGGCATCTCTGGAAATATTTTAAGTTTCTTTTGCTATAAGATGTACTTATAGGGAGCTAATCTAGCTTTTCTCTGTAATTTACAAAAAGGAAACTATCCAGAAAAGGAGAGAGCAAAAAGAGCTAACATATGATGATATGAGTAGAGCCTCTTAAATCCCTAGACTAAAGAATTCTGTTAACGGCCCTGTGTTCTTTATGGAGAAGAAGGTAGTGAGGGGAAAAAAAAATAAAGGCATTAAATTTAGAATACAGAAAGAAGTTCAATGGCACCAAGCTATTCAAGACAAAATAAAGTTCAGCCAATGTACAGCTGGGTAAGCAGGGCCATTCAAGATAAAATAGCTATAAAAATTTATAGATAAGGGAGAAATAGTAATATGACCACAATGCATGTAAAAGACAAAGAAGTAAAAATGAGAGAGTGAAATTAGATCTCCAGCACATTGTGCAAAATCAATGGATTTGGATTTCTATATCATTCCCAGGAATGGTGTGTTTATAGTTCTACCTCTGACAGCTAGGTAAGTGTGTGGGATGGGCTAGCAGCTTGAGTGTGTTGCCTAACCCATGGCACAGCATCATAATCTTTATTTTCACTCAAATATTGATGCTCCACAAACTTCCAAACCCAGCCTGAATGTCCTGCCACCTTGTCTAATAAGTATTTTTATGAATAAAGGGCTATGGGAACAAATTTTCATTCATATTATACCTACAATCTTTTTCTTCTTGCTGTTGGGATTAGGATGACTTTATATCCCATTTTGCGCCAGATGGCTCATATCTGTTTCCACAGTATTAATTATTAACAGTAACCCCCTTTTATAATCAAAAGCATCACAGCTGGATAATAGATTTCGGATCACCTAAATGTAGTCATGATAACTTAAAAGTGATCAAGAGATATGAATTACAAAATATTAAAAACATAATTCTTTATAGGGCTGCAGAGAGATAAAATGGTCCAATGTCCACAGTTTTCAATCCTAACTCCATGAAGCTGTCATACAAATGTATGTATGGCAACACAACTCTTCACCAACACATGTAAAGCAGCTCAAAGTATATGTCTCACAGGGGGAAAGGTCAGTAAGGACACCTTTGTGTACCAGGGCATCATATTTTTATGAAGTGCTGCAGACATCCATGCCATACAGCAGTACAACGCATTTGGTGAACTGCAGGCAGATGCACCATTTTCCAGCTGGTTGGTGTCAGAATATCACTTTCTATATTTAAAATAGATTTTACCTGAATTTTCAGCTTAATTTGGCATTTGGCTAGTCACAACCAATATAGCCAGAACTAGGAAAAAGCAGTAAAGAGAAAAGCAAACATAAAATGTCAGGAATAAGCCCAAATATTTCAACCATTATAATAAATATAAATGGTTTAAAGTCTATTATTAAAAGATAAAGACTTTTAGAATGAGTAGATCTATATATATATAATTAAATGGTTACAGAAAGAGTCTATCTAGAAGATACAACAGTATACAGACAAGGAAACAACAAAAAGCAAGAATAAATGGCAATAATACTGTAAGGTGTAATAGAATTCAATGGGAAAAGCATAAAACAGAACCAAAAAAGATGTTTTATCTTGACAAAAGTTATACTCAAATAACAATATTTCACTTAATAAGATTTTATGCTAACATTGCTTCAAAATTTATAAAGCAATAACTGATAGTAACAAAGAGAAAATGACCATTCTATAGGAATAACAGATCTTAGCACACCCTTTCAGAAATCAGTCATTCAAGTAGATAAAAATAATCATGATTAAAATATTTACTTATTACAAGGTTGATTTAATCATTACATATACACAAAATAATGTGCCTCAGAAATATCCCCCATGAATCAAGAAATTTTTTTCAAACAAAAATAATGCAATAAACAATCATGTGTTAGGAAACAAACAAAGTATCAACAACAAAAATAAAAAATCATACAGGATACATTTATTCTGAGGCAATGGAATAAAATAAATTAATAACAAAAACTTCTATACTCTCACTTCTAAAATAATTAACTGCTCAGAACTTTTTTAAAAGATCTAAATAATTACTAGCTTAAAAAGTAACTGAAAATAACATTACAAATTACTTAGGATTGAATGACAAAATGAACCATACATATCAAAAGCTATGAGATGAAGTAAAATTTGTATAAAGTGCTATAGATTTATGTCTTATGACCTTTACTACGTAATGGAGAAAATATGTAACTTAAATGCATATATTAGAAAATAAAAAAGCTTAAAAATAAACATTCAGTTAAAAACAACCCCACAAAAATAGTAATTGTAGGAGAACAAACAGTGAAAGAAAATAGAAATATAAACCAGAAATGGATGAAACAGAAAATCAAGGAATATCTAATTATAAAGGCAAAAGCTTGTCCTTTTGAAAGATACGTAAAATATATTTTTTTCAAAACTCATCAAGGTAAAGAAAAAATATAATTAAATAACAAGGGGTCATTACTACAAAATAAGTCTAAAAAAAATACAGTAGAAAAGAACTGTCAAACTTTTTTGCTAGCAATTCCAAAAATTTTCATAAAATAGATAATTTTCTAAAAAAAATACAGAAAACCAAAATTATGAAGATTTGAAAACTTGAATGAAACAGATGTGAGAAAATGAAAAAGTAGTCAAAGATCTACTCCTAGGAAGAAGCAGTTTCTATAAATTATTAAGAAGCAGATGATCACTGTATTGCTTACTGTCCCTGAACATATAAATAGATGGAAAACTTCTTAATTCTTCCCATAAAGCTAAAGTAAGCCTGATGCCAAACTCAAAGAAAGACAGAAACATAAAAGATAGGTAAGTGTGGTCCTGTTTTCCGTATAGAATTAGAAACTAAAACCATAAATCATAGCAATCAAAGCAGTACACTTGAATGGATGGTGACAACATGGCTCTATTCACTTGTCAAAACTGAGAATTATACATTAAATATGGTGAATTTTACTGTGTGTAAATTATACATTAATTCTAAAAATTAATTTTAGGATAACGTGAAAATACAGCAATATATCAAAAGATTAACATATCAGGACAAGTAGAGCTTATCTCAAAAATATACGGATGGTTCAATATTATATTTATTAATGAAATTCCTTAAATTAACTCATTTAAAGGAATGTGTATAGGTGTATATATGTATATAAATTCTATTCCATATTTATAAAATTTTAATTAAAAATCAGTATCTAATTTGAAAGATCATGCTGCATAACCTAGGAATCCTAAAAGCTTTCTTACCTAAAAAAAAAAAACCAGTCAAACAAAAAAAAAACAAAAAGATTTCTCTTTGAAACTTAAAAAAAAACTTCTAGTGATGAAATATATTAGAAGTATTTTCATTTATGTCAGAACTTAGGTAAGAATGTCACTGTTAGTGATACTATGTAAATTGAACTCTATCCCAACCAATTTAATAGGAAAATCATTCATTCATATATTGCAGACAATCTTATAATAGTTAACAAGAAAAATTTAAAAATATTAACAAAAAATTTTAGTACAAAAATGGAATCCAAGTAGCTAGATATGAGAACATTAATATATAATATTTAATAACACTATATACTAAGTTAAAAATTAAACAAACATTCTAATCACAATAGCAAGAGAAACAAGAAACACTTAGAAATAAATATAAGGATCTGCAAAGTATAAAATTCTATAAAAGCTATAAAAGAAGATACAAATAAATGAAAACACGTGTTGTTAGCAGATAATTTAAACTCAATATTATAATTAAAAAATTTGATTTCCCTATTTTTAGCTGTAAAATCAACTCCAAGCACCAGAAGAATGTTTTTTAGAACTTGAAATAATTTTTAGTTTTGATGGAAAAAATATCTATAGTGTAGAATCCAGGGAGATCCCAAAAGAGGAGTAATGAGGATGTATGAGCCTCTCCAAATAACATGAGGCTATAACAACTCAAATAATTTGAAAGCAGAGTTGACAACTGACAGACAAATCAATGACACTGATAAAAGGCCCTGAAATAAACAAACTCCTATATATATATATGAAATTCTATATATGAAAAATGTGGTATATATAAACACTGGGAGAGAGATGGGATCATTCAATAATTGACTAGCTTTTGTTGGGGGGGTGTTGTGAGGGATGTAAAACAAAGTAAGTGTATAGAGTAAAACTATGCCAATTAAGGGTATTTTGGAGGAACTTGTAATGTTTAAAATTTGATAGAATCATCCTCTGCATTTCCAGCCAGTTAACTACAGAGAAAGCCAAACTGACATTCCTTGTGCAGAGTTAAGGAAGCCTCTTGATACTGAGAACAATTAATTTTTCATTGTTATAGCAGAAATTATTCATTCCTTCCTGTCATCTGTGTAAGCACAACTTTCCTCCTGTGCCCTTTTGCATGGCACCCTAGAATTAGGACTCGTGAAGAAAGATGTTACTAAATAAACCAACTTACCTAGAAGATTCTAAGAAAACATATAAAGGATCCATTTATTCAAAGAATATGCCAACACTCATCATCAGAATCAGCATTTAATATATGTGCTGCCGAAGTGAGCACCAGAATCAGCATTTAAAACACACATACACACACATACACACACACATGCAGCCACTTAAGTAGCATCTCATCACCCCTCATCACAAGTCCTGAGAGCACTTTTACTTAACAAGGGAAAAATACACCTGCTGTCTGATTGTTCTTGCTTCATAAATTCATATTTCCCTCTTGGCAATCAACCTATGAGTTTTCCCGTATGTTGTCCAAAATGTAAAGAATTAAAACAAAAGAAGCAAACAAACAAACACCCATGATCCATCACAAGTCTGTCCATTATACCATATAATTGTCATTATACCGTATAATTTTTAAATTCATACAGACAGCTATCAATTTTCTGCATGTACCTTAATGATGTTTAAATGGTTAGACAATATCAGTTCGTTCAAGTTAAAGAAACTACACAGAAAGCTATACACCTTACATACTACACCTAAAGGTCAACATTTTCTTTAAAAATATTTTAACAGAAATATTTTTATCTACCAAGATCCTGAACCTTTGAAAAAGAAGAGCTTTGTCCAAATAACATTTTTTCTGTGGAATGGTATGTAGCCTCTTTATGATGGTTCCCTCACTGGTACAAAAGCACCTTACGTATTTAAGGTTTTCTGCAAGCATCATGAGGTCAGAAACTGTATCTGCCTTATTTATTGACTACCGACAATACTTCAGTTAATATATACAATAAATTCTCTGTGAATGATGGACTATACTAGCTTTGAATCTCTCTGAAGTTCACATGTTAAAGTCTAATCCCCAATGTGATTGTATTTGGAGGTGGGGCCTTTGGGAGTTAATTAGATCTTCAGGGTGGAGCTCTCAGGAATGGAATTGTGACCCTTCTGAGATATCAGAGAGCTTGCTTCTCCTCCCCCACTTCCCTCCAGGTGAAATGAGAAGATATTCACCTGCAGACCAGGAAGTGGGTCCTCCTCAGACAACTGGTCTGCCAGTGCTCTGATCTCAGACCACCCCCCAGTCTCCAGAAATGGGAGAAAGAAATGTTTTAAATGTTTGTTGTCCAAGCCTCCCGGTCGGTGGTATTTTGTTATAGCAGCCCCAATAAGGACTGAAGCGCTCGCACGTTTCCTCTGTGATATCCTGAGACCCTCAGCAGAGTCTACTCTCATCCTTCACACATGACTAAAAGGTTTCGTTTCAATTCTGTAGAGATGGGGTTATATCAGAGGCATAGTGTATAATTTTGGGTAGTGTTAGCACTCTATAATTTTCATAAATCCTAACACCTTCCAAATAAAGCACACCTGCCAAGGAAAAAGCAACATACCTTTACATACACCTAGCTCGAAGACAAATCTGCTAGCTCCCCTCCCGACTAGATTGTTCCTCCTACGTAAAAATTCTGGCAGGAACACGTAAACTTCAGGGTCAAACTGTCCCTTCAGCCCAATCAGAACAAGGCTGCTCTAGCAAGCCCTGCTTAACAGACAAAACTATGGTCCTTAGCTCCAACGATAAGGAGATTGGCACCTCCAGCATTCTGGAGGCTGTTAGGCCAACTTTGTTGAAATAAGACTTGCTCCCAAAGAATCTGTTAATCATAGAATGACAGAATTTTAAAGTTTAAAGAAACCTCAGGGAAGAATCATTCATTTGATCTGTCAATAATTTATTCAACAAGCATTTGTTAAGTACCTAGCATAGAACCAACAATAACGTCTCATTGAGGCTTCTCATTCACTAAAGGATCACTGGATTGCTGGTTATGATACCCTAAGGGGTAAATGTTAAAGCATTGTTAGGCTCAATGTAGTCTATGAAAGAAGGTAGAAAAATGTGCACTGAGCTTGAAAGACTTGTCACCTCAGCATTTACTATTTTTAGATTCAAACAAAATGACTCTAGCTTTAATTATCTGTATTTCTGAAGCAAACATAACTTAAAGAAGTGTCAGTTAGTCATCATGCTCTGTATTATGGAGGAGCTAATTTCCAAACCAAACAACGATGGGGAAAGGAGGTGCTTGTGGGAAATTTGGGACCGCTTGAGTTTACTACATGGGAAAACCCTTGATGGAAGTAGAGTACCGCACTGGGGGTGGGGGAATAACATGTCGTGAGAACAGTTAGAAGGTGAGTGAACTAAGAAAATGAAATTCAACCCCTAAATTCTAGAAGCTTTTATTAGAAAATGGGAAGAAGAAATAGAACAGTAGGGCACCCCCCAAGGTAACACGTGCAAAGATGGGTCTGTGAAGGGACTGATCAGACCTTGGGGTAACTGGCTGGGAAGACAGAAGGAAAAGAGTGTGGCATGTGGCATCTCTGTTCTGCTTGTTCCATCTCTTGCCTTCTCTGTAGAAATCATGTTAGGATGGGTATTCAAATTTGTATTTGTCTGTCTCTTACTATCTACCTATCAGTTTGTAAAGTGAGTCAGGTAGATAAATGCTTTGTATAAATTATATCCAGTTCTTGCAACAATCTTGTAAGGTAGACCTTAATATTCCCATTTCATAGATGAATTAACTCGGAGATTACATAACTAATCTAAGATCACTATCTTACTTTGTACTCCCCTGGAATCAGAGCCCAAGACAAAGAGTTGGACATAGACAGTGTCCGTGGGAGGGATCCCAGGAAACAGGATTGAGGTTGTATGAGTAATGAGAGAGGGAGGAAGGAGAGCCAAGGTAAAGGCTCACTACTGAAGTTACTGCTGCGGGCAGCCAGGGCTTGGACCCATGGGAACCTCCTAAGGAGAGTACAGATGCCTCCTGGGATGACCCACCTAAATGCTGAGACTGAGAAGTTTATCCAGGGGTCTTGACCACATTGGATGATGGTTTCCCCTAGAGTATTGACATCCTCATGCTTTTGGACCCTGGTGGTATTTGGGTAAGGAAGCCCCAGCAATGTAAGAGCACATGGGCAGGAAGCTCAGACATGCGCATGCTTGAGGTGGGATGCTGTTAGCTTGAGGTGAACCGGAGCTTGCACAGAACTGTCTACTGCATCTGTGCCTGAAATCACAGAGAAGCCAAGGTACATGGCAAAATACATCAGAATCATCTGCAACAGTCACACGGTTCCTCAGTCTCTGAGGCTGAAAGCCAGCCCAGATAATGGAATTGCATCATCCACACATGTAACTTCCATGTAGTCGACTGCATGCACCCAGCCAAGAGAAATGGGCAGAGATCGATGATCAAGGGTTCAGATGATGTGACACTACTTCACTGGGTGGGTTTGCCCCAGAGTCAGAGTGATGCCGGAACTGTGACTCCACTTATTGCAAGGCTATTTCAAAGAAGAAGGCCATCATAATGTTCAAGCATATGTGTTTTCACACTTCTGGTGCTCAACTAATGAAAAGGAAACCATTTCAATGCTAGAGGGAAAAAATGGATGTTTTGTCCTTACTAACACGTCTGTCAACTGTATTTATTTATGGGCAACAAAATATGTAATTACCCTGCACCAGGATCCTAACTATAGAGTGCTTGCCTTTCCACAAATAGTAGCACATGGCACCAGCAGCCTCTTTCTCTCTGCAGAATCTCCCCATTTCATTTTATCTTATGCCGATGCTACTGAGTTCTGTGGTTTGAATCTATAGAGCATGTGCTGCATGGTCTGGAATGAGCGTGTGGTATGGGCACTGATCAAGGGTGCAGGGCAAACTGCGGAAGGAAAGACACCAGGGTGAGTCCTCAAGACGACCAAATCCCAGTGGAGGAGGGGGTCAGGAAACACAAGAGCAGGCTCACAGATGGGTAACATGGGGATGAAGATCTCTTCTGCCATTCAAGATTTGGGAACAGGTCGTTTCCTATCATTGTTTGATAAAAAAAAAAAAGTAACAAAGATGTATTAAGTAGAAAAGTGGTGTGATCAAAAATCACCATCAAAAAGGGAGCACACATTAAAACATGTCTACCATGATTTTCACATTCTGTACTGTGTTAGCTTGGATGAACTAACAAGCAGATTGAGATGAGGTCTTGTGTGCAGGTAGTTTCTTTGGGGAAGTGATTCCCTAGAAACTGGAATGGAGATTGAGGTGGTGGGAAGTATGAGACAAGAAGGGGAAAAGCCAATCCATGGGTGTGTAGTTGAGCTGGAGGCAAATGTGAGCAACTGGGACTCAACTTTCTGAGGACTCTGTCAGGGAGAGACAAGACACAACTTAGAACTGTCTGTTTGAGCCAAGAAAGAGAAGCACGTTACCACTTGCTCCTATTCCATGCTGACCAAGGATCAAATCAGGGATGTGAATGCACTAGACCAGCTGCATCCCAATAAAAAGAGCCAATAAGCCCCAAAGCATAAAACAGTTTGGGGTACAGCTGAGGTGAGGGGTTAGCAGGCTGCATCTCTGTTTATCTGATGCAGCAGTCATAGACAAAGCAAAAAAGTGGGTTAGGAGGATGTGAGATTGAGTATAAAAGATGTCCAGCACTCATATTACAATGTATTCTCTGTCCACCAAAGTGTCTGTATACATCATACCATGGTAACAAAGTTTTAGATACTGAAATAATATAAAAGTAAAATAACCCCCAAATCATGACCTTTTATAATGCTCCCAAGTCCAAACTCCATGGAAAGAACATTTTAAAATAGAAAATCTTCTATACCATCATTCTAAATTAAGAAAGTCATGTTACAGGATGTTGTTTTAATAAGGTGAAGAAAAAGAAATAACATAGTGAATGAAGAAATAAGTACTTAATCAGTGGCTCTCAATCTTAGCTACACTTGGAATCACATAGAGAGGTTTAAAAAAATCACAGATGCCCAAGCCCCACAGGTAGGGATTCCAATTTGATTGGTCTGGGGTATGGCTAGGACGTGAGATTTTTTTCAAGTTCCCCAAGTAATTCTAATGTGCAGGCAAAGTTGAGGAACTCTGGCCTAAGCACAGCACAAGTTAAAAACCAAGGCTGTTTTCAGTGACTTAGCAGGGGTTACAATCCAAAAAATTCTTTGTCTCAAATTCTAGTATTTAGAGCATATGCTTCAGTTAAGAATGTCTGGGCCGGTTATTGTTCTAGAGTTCCGAAGGGTCTCCAATATGGCACTCACAACATCGGCCTTTGAAACTGCTCAAAGGTAGACTGATAGTTACTCATTTTATTCTCACAGTGGACTTCCAGGAGACCCAAAAATCTGTTCAAATTTTTAAATGTGTTCTTTGGAGATGGAACTCTGCAATCACTAACTGAATAAATAAATTCATTGATAATAAATGAAGCAACCTGCTACTGGATGTTTGCCCCCAAAGTATGCATTACTAAGTAAGCCTAAGGTCATTACAATATTGAAAGAGTAAAAGAACACTAACAAAAGAACATATGTCCACTAGGTGTTTGACTGGCATAACTTGTTAGCTTCAAGCTACCTCCCTTCCGTAGAAAAGTAGGTCCTGAGGTCATGACTTCCTGGTTTTCATTTTCCGCTGTAATGTGTCCATCAGTGCTTACACCTGGCCCCGCCAACCCTCCTTTAAGAGAAGCCAGAGCCTTGCATTCACAGAAGAGAAGCCAGAGACTTGTGTTCGCAGCGCACAATCTGGGGCATGTCAGTTCCCTCATGTTATCATTAAAAATGTCTTGAAATACAAAACGCAGATAGAAGAAATGACATCCAATTTTTTCCTGGCAGTTACAAAAAACACTTCACAATAAGAATGATAATACTTGTTTTTGGTATTTTTTCAGGCAAAGGGAAAAAATAAAAGAATTGAATCCTATTTATCCAGATCAATTGAAAAATGGAGTAACCAAGGTAATGAAATAATCTATTTATTTGTTGTCATCATATGTTAAGTCTGCTTGGATTTCCATCTTTTAAAAATGTAAAACACACTAAAATACCACTAATGCTAAAACTACTCAGAAGCAATCAGGATTTTGCTGAGCAATTAAGTTCATCATTGTGAACATCTGTCACTATATACAATACTGTCAAGTTTCTTCCAAGCTGGCCTCCATCTTTATAACTGAGTTAGATTTTTCAACTAGATTATCTAGACTTAGACGTTTAATTTTTTTTTTTTTAAGAAAGACCTCTAATCAACCTGCTTTGAAAAATTCTACTTAGCAGCAAGGCACTTAATTATCTTGCTCACCTTTTGTTCAGTTGCTTTGCAAATAATGACATGAAACATTCCATCTTTTTACTTCCAAGCTTTTCTCCTTCCTGATTAGATTCTACTTAAAAAGCATCATGTTCCTTCAAGTTCTTCCAAGATGAGGGATTTTCTTTAATCACCTGAAACCTGCTGGTCTGCCTCTTTAGCATTCTGAGACATCTCATTCAAGCAGCTTAAATCAACAATAAAACTACTTACTCCTAACAGGTTGAGTACATTAATTCTCATCTTTTTATCAAGCTGTTATATTAATTCAAGCATACAAAGATATGCAAAGTGGATTCCAAAATCCTAGATGATTGCAATACATTAAAGTGGGGTCTCCCCTCAAATTCTCAATGTACCTTATTCAAAAAGAAAAAGTTAATGTAATCAAATTATATCTGTGCAAGAAAAACTAAGATTCTGCTTAGAATAAACGTGGTAACTGAAAAAAATGTGTTAATCAAATATTGAAATGTTTTTACATGAAAGGCTCAAAAAGCAAGGATTAAACATGAATTTTCAATCTGATTATAAAAATGTCACTTGCATCTGTCACACAAAGAATGCTTATAAAGAACTGGATACAGTTGCTGCACAGAAAAAAGAAAAAAAGGATTTTAATATAGTCTGATACCTGAATTAAGAGAGGATGAAATGGTAAAAAGCCAGGACTAGAGCTTTCAGCTAGCAGCAGTTGGAAGACATACAACCCATAAACCTCACAAGCACTTCCAAGAAGCCTGGGAAGAAGAACATTTAAGTTCAAGGGATTCTTAGAAGAAATAGCTGAAAAGCTTATAAACCAGAGCCATACATCCAACTCTCTAAAATTACAAAAGTGAAGAAAAGTAAATTATTATTCACAGAATCATGTCTAGCTAATGTCAATGAATTTACCTTCATCTGATATAAACTTTCTGTTTTATTCAGAAGCAACACTTGCACACTTAAAAAATAAATCATATCACTTGTAACTAAATCCACCTGGTATCTGGCTGTAATATTTTTAGTCTTGGCTAAATAAAGACAAAGGTATTTATAATTAGATGCATGTTTGTTGAAATTATACTCTATTACAATTTAAAAGATGGGATGAGATTCCCTAAGTGGCTCTTTCTTAAAAAGAAAAGTAAATAATTGATTCAACAGGGTTCTTTAAGGAAAACATGACATTTTAATAAAGAATACACTGCAAAAAGGCAGTCATCTGAGTGAAAATCACTGTATTATCAATCCCTGCATTAAATATAACAGCAAAACCCCTGCCTCCAACTTATAAAACGAAACACACACAATTTTTATTTTTCTTAAAGTACATAGCTTCCATAACAAACTTCCTTGTCTGTGAATACTTTTTATTTTCACTTTTTCCAAATAAATGTGAAAAATCACCATAAATATTTGTATCAATTCAGTGAAATAATAATAACAAAATATTCCAAATTGAGTAAAGCATAAAAGTTAAATTTTTTAAAAATCCAACCATCAGACTGTTAAAAATTATGTGATGAACAAAGACAAATTATGGGGAAAAGCTAAAAAAAAGCTAAATATTAAAGCAATTAAATAGCTCATATTTAATATTTCTATATCATATTTAATAATTAATTTACTTGCAGTAGGTTTTTTTCTTGATTTTTGTAAAAAGAAAAGCTGCTACTAGTATAAGCATAGCATAATTTTCCTTTTTTTTTTTGAATGTGAATGAGTGTTTATCTTCCCTTTTGTAAGAGCCTTTCAAATTCGGTGCCATTTTCTGAATATGTAAAAGTTTGAGAAGGTGGCAAGTCAAAGAATAGGAAGAACATCAGGTTGTACTTCAGAAATCCCAAGTTCTAGATCTACGTCTGCAGCAAGCTTGCTTGGAGAAGTCCATTTAGCCATCTACCCTGCGTGTTCTCATCTTTAACTGAGGAACTTGCACCCACTTCCTCTATTTTCCTTTCCAGTTCTATGATTTTAAGTCAGGGGTGATTTTCCCAGTTCTAACTCCAAGGTATTCCTTATATAGTTCTAAAGGCTGAGCCTAAATTCTAAAATCGTAATTGTAAAGTTCAGATAAAAACAAAGTTATTTTAATCACTTAGATTTTAAAAAGTTATAGTTTTTTGGAGGGGTAATTAGGATTTTTAAAACCATTTAATTTATTTTTTCCTTTGAACCCAGGACGTCATGCGTGCTAAGCATGCATTCTACCACTAAGCTATACTCTCCCCAGTAAAAAAAAAAAGTTGTCCCCAGTAAAAAAAAAAAGTTGTCATTTTGAAGTACATGTTTTACAAGTTCATTAAAAGTAATCCTCAATATAAAATTAGTTATTTATTGATGCATATATATTCACATATTAAATACAGCTTTTCTCAAGGGTGAACATACTGTTTTTTAAAAGCTGCACATTCAGGGATTGCATTAGTATGTTACTTGCATAAAACATTTAAAAATTTGGAAACCTATATCTTAATAGTCATATTCTCAAAGATTTGGCCATCTAGTGCCTTAAGGTTTAAAAATATTATCATAAATAGTATCTGATTACTCATGAAGAGGTGTCAGTCCTTTAAGGAACAGTAGCAGAATCTATCACTTGAGGATCATGCCCAGAAAGAGCTTCAAATTTAAAATTGCATCTCCAAGTGTGATAATTCATAAAGACAACTGGAATATTCAAACTAGATCAAAACAGCATGATGTTTACTATACAATTCAAACTCATGGCTAATACTGGATATATTTATAAAGTTTAAGTAACAAGCTTTACTTAAAGATACGTTCAAGTAAATCCAGCAATTACTTTGCGAACATCCTCCTTAAATTGCATTGTATATAAATTAGAAGTATTAATTTGTCCAATGTAAGTCCTAAAAGTATAGTTCAGTTTTTAACACTGCTTTTGTATTTCTCTGTCTTTATAATCTATCAAAAAATTGAAAAACAGAATGGCCTCCTGCTCCCTTGACCTCTGAGAACCCTTATGTAACAGTGTTTGCAAACAGAAAGTCCAGATGTCACTGAAAAGTGTCACATTTAGGTTGGATCTGGGCCTTTTAATTATATCCAAATAAGGCAAAGTCCTATAGACTGTTCCTAAGTTGGGGCCTCCATGTTTTGCATTGTCTAAATTAATCAGCTGGCTCCCCAAAGCAACTTTGTCATTAGCAGGTCTGAGGCATATTGAAAATGGCAGTTACACTTTCAATCCAGTAGCAAAGATAAAAAAAAAAAATTAAAATAGACTCTGGCAAGGGAACCAGGCTCACATAAAAGGCCTCTCATAAGGGTTTCCTTGGATCGAAGGAAAAATCTGTCAGGTGGCAGTAGGGCTTTGTGGTTCGTGCCATCTCACTGGTGTTGTCTTTAATCACCCATGAAGAGTGGCAGCTCTGTCGCTGCTGGCCTTCACATTGCATCAAAATTTGGACCTGATTCTGCACATTTTGAAGCCTCAGCTTAAGCAGCATGCCCTCACTATGTCATCTTGAGGATCAAGTAATGACATCCTGTTTCCCTTTCATAAATACCAATTATGGGGATGGGGGATCTGAATTAGGATATCAGTGCACTGATACCCCTTCCTGATGTATGTTATCTAAAAGATCAAATGCTCATGAAAAATTCATTATTCCACAAAACACATATAACGTGGGCTCTCCAAATTAATAATGAAGACAGCTACATATCTAGGTGCCTGTAACGTAAATGGGCATTTTAATAAAAGTGAATTCTCTTCCAACTAGGTGTATGTACTTCCTTACAGAATTATAAGCATCATTCAATAGAGAGATAAATACTTGTCTAAGTAATCTTATTGCACTGTATCTTGGCAATAATATGCCTTTATTATAAAGTTCATTGACTTACATAATAGAATATCTCCCACTTAAAAGTAAATTTAAAATATTCCTATTCCAAATAAAATTTAAAACTGGAGAATTATAATTGCTACCTGCATTCATAATGTACTCTAAAATATGTATTTATAAAATATACACATCCAAAATAAATAATTTTCTTACTTGATATAGGATTATTAAGACTCTATGAATATCAATTGAAATTCAATTGATCAAATGTGATGTGACATGGAATAAACAGAATTATGAGTTTCTGATATCATTTCTCAAGTGTGGTTCAGGAACATCTGGGCTTTCTTGAGGCTTTTTCAAGGAGTGTACGAGGTCAAACTCAGATATTTTCATAATCATACTAAGACATTATTTGATTTTTTTATTCTCATTTTTCAAGAATGTACCGTGGCATTTTCAGACACGATGTGATGTGTGGTAGCATAACAAATTTATGCAGAAACAGATAGGAGAACCCAGCTGTCTTCTATGGAGCCAGACATGAAATAAAAATGTTTTTGCAAAAATGTATAATGACTCCACTTGTTTTACTACATTTTTTATTTAGAAAATATAGTTGTATTTCATTTAAAATATGATGTCTGTATTAATGACTTTTATGTTTGCTATCTATACAACAGGCAGGTTTATTATTATTTCAATGTAATTAATAAAATTTTAAAAATTGTTCATTTTAATTTCTAACTCAGCAAATATTGCAATATATATATCACAATAGGCAAAACTCTTTCAGGTGCTTAGTCATTTTTAAGAGTGAAAAGGGATCATGACATCAAAAATATGTGAATATTTGTTTATAAGATATAATGTATTTTATTATATCTATGTTTACACAATATATATTTTTAATTTATATATTTAATTAGTTAATCTCTTCCTAAATACAGAACACTGAGCAAATATCCTCATGCACATCATTCATCTACGTCAGTCAGAATAGTACTGGGCAAATGAACAGAGCCTTAATCAGAAAAGCCTAATATGCACCTAATATAGGAACACCTGAATATATAAAACAAATACTAACAGACATAAAGGGGAAAGTTGATGGTAATATAATAATAGTAAGAGACTTTAACATCCCATTAACATCAGTGGACAGATCTTCTAAACATAAAATCGGTAAGGCAACAGACATCCTAAATGACACAATAGAACATTTAGACTTAATTGATATGTTCAGGACATCCAAAAAAAAAAAAAAGAATGTACATTCATTTCACGTACACATGGAATATTCTCTAGGAGAGAACACATACTCAGATACAAAACAAACCTCAACAAATTTAAGAGGACAGAGATTATTTCAAGCAGCTTTTCTGACCACAAGGGCATGAAATTACAAATCAAACACAGGAAGAGAAATGAGAAAAAAAAAAATTGTATGGAGACTAAATAACATGCTATTAAAAAACCAGTGGGCCAATGAAATCAAAGAGGAAATTAAAAAATACTTTGAGACAAATGATAGTGAAAACACAACCACACAAAATCTATGGCATGCAGCAAGAGCAGTCCTAAGAGGGAAGTTCATAGTGATAGAGGCTTTCCTCAAAAGACAAGAAAAATCCCAAATAAATAATCTAACCTACCACGTAAAAGAATTAGAAAAAGAAAAACAAACAAAACCTAAAGTCAGCAGAAGGAAAGAAATAATAAAGATCAAGGAGGAAATAAACAAAATAGACATTTTTTTAAAAAAAAAAATAGGGAAAAAAAAAACCAAAAGCTGGTTTTTTGAAAAGTAAACAAAATCAAGAAGCCTCTGGCTAGGCTCACCAAGAGAAAAGAGAGAGGACCCCAAAAAACAAAACAAGAAATAAAAGAGGAAAAATTATAACTGACATCACAGAAATACAAAAAACTATAAGAGGATACTATGCACAACACTATGAACAATACCAACAAATTAGACAACCTAGAAGAAATGGACAAGTTTCTAGAAACATACAGTCCATCAAAGCTGAATCAAGAAGAAATAGATAATTTGAACAGACAGGTCACTAGAAGTGAAATAAAATCTGTAATTAAAAACAAATAAACAAACAAAAAAAAACACCTCCCTGCAAACAAAAGTCCAGGACCTGATGCCTTCAAGGGGGAATTCTACCAAACATATAAAGAAGAACTTATACTGATTCTTCTCAAACTCTTCCAAAAGCTGAAAAGGAAGGTACATTCCAAACACATTCTATGAAGCCATCATCACCCTAATACCAATAGACAAAGCCACTACCAGAAAAGAAAATTACAGACCAATATCTTTGATAAATATAGATGCAAAAATTTTCAACAAAATATTAGCAAACAGAATCCAACAACACATAAAAAAGATCATACACTACAATCAAGTTGGATTCATCCCAGGGTCACAAGGATGGTTCAACATATGTAAATACACCACATCAACGAAGCAAAGGGCAAAAGTCACATGATCATCTCAATCATTGTGGAAAAAGCATTTGATAAAATTCAACAATCACTCACAATAAAAACTCTTGCCAAAGTGGGTATAGAGGGAACATATCTCAACATGATAACTGCTATTTATGACAAAGCCACAGTCAAATAATACTCAACAGTGAAAAGTTAAAAGCCTTCCCACTAAAATCTGGAGTAAGACAAGGATGCCCATTCTCACCACTTCTATTCAAACCCTAGCCACAGCAATCAGACAAGAAAAAGAAAGAAAAGAGATCCAAATCGGAAGGGAAGAGGTAAAATTGTCACTGTATGCAGATGGCATGATACTATACATAGAATACACTAAAGACTACACAAAAACTACTACAGTTGATAAACAAAGTCAGCAAGGTAGTAGGATACAAGGTTAACATAGAAATCTATTGTATTTCTTTACACTAACAATGAAATATCAGAAAAGTAAAAGAGCAATCCCTTTTCAAATCCCATCAAAAAAAAATACTTAGGAATAAACCTTACCAAGGAGGTGAAAGATTTACACATTAAGCACTATTAAACACTGGTAAAGGTAATTAAAGATGATTTAAAGAAATGGAAAGATATGCCATGCTCTTGGATTGGAAGAATTAATATTATTGAAATTGCCATGCTATCCAGAGTAATCTACAGATTTAATGTGATCACTATCAAATTACCCAGGACATTTTTCACAGAACTGTAACAAATAATCCTAAAATTTGTATAGAATCACAAAAGACCCAGAATTGTCAAAGTAATACTGAAGAAAAAGAACAAAGCTAGAGGAATTACCCTTCCAGACTTCAGACAATACTACAAAGCCACAGTAATCAAAATAGTACGATGTTGGCACAAAACCAGACATATAGATCAACGGAACAGAATAAAGAATCCAGAAATAAACCCACACACCTACGGTCAATTAATCTTTAACAAAGGAGTCAGGAATGTAAAATGGAGAAAAGACAGTCTCTTCCACAAGTAGTATTTGGAAAGCTGGACAGCTGCATATAAATCAATGAAATTAGAACACTTCCTCACACCATGTATAAAGATAAATTCAAAATGGCTTAAAGACTTAAATATAAGACACGACAACATAAATCTCCCAGAAGCAAACATTCTCTGACATAAATCATAGTAATGTTTTCCTAGGTCAGTCTACCCAGGCAATAGAAATGAAAACAAAAATAAACAAATGGGGCCTAAGAAACTTATAAGCTTTTGCACAGCAAAGGAAACTGTAAACAAAACAAAAAGATAATCTATGGAGTAGGAGAAAATATTTATACACAATGTAACTGACAAGGGCTTAATTTCCAGAATAAACAAACTACAAACAGCTCATACAGCTCAATAACAACAATGACAAAAATCAAAAAATGGGCCGAAAACCTAGACACTTCTCCAATGAAGACATACAGATGGCCAATAAGCACATGAAAAGATGCTCAATATCACTAATTATCAAAGAAATGTAAATCAAAACTACAATGAGGTATCACCTCACACCAGTCAGAATGGCCATCATTAAAAAGTCGACAAATGATAAATGCTGGAGAGGGTGTGGAGAAAAGCAAACCCTCCTACACTGATGGTGGGGATGTAAATTCATGCAACCACTACAGAAAACAGTATGGAGGTTCCTTTAAAAACTAAAAATAGACTTACCATGTGATGCAGCTATCCCACTTCTGGGCATAAATCCAGAGGAAACTCTAATTTGAAAAGATACATGCACCCCCATGTTTATAGCAGCAGTATTTACAACAACCAAGACATGGAAACAATATACCTCTATTGATAGATAATTGGATGAAGAAGTTGTTACACACACACACACTAGAATACTACTCAGCCATAAAAAAGAATGAAAAATGTCATTTGCAGAAACATGGATGGACCGAGAGATTATCATACTAAATGAAGTATGATAAGTCAGAGAAAGACAAATATCACATTCCACTTATATGTGGAATCTAAAAAAATGGCACAAATGAACTTATTTACAAAACAGAAAAAGGCTCACAGACATAGAAAACAAAATTATGCTTACCAGGGGGGTGAGGGGAAAGGGATAAATTAGGAGTTCAGAATTTGCAGATACATACAATAATGTATAAAATAGGTAAACAACAATGTCTCACTGTACTCAGTATGTTTTAATAACCTATAATGATAAAGAATATGAAAAATAACATATGTATATATAACTGAAATCACTGTGTTGTTCACCACAAATGAACACAGCATTACAAATCAACTGTACTTCAACAAATAAAGAAAAAAAGCCTAGACGGTGATGGCCCCCAGGACTTAAGCAGGAGGCATTGTGACCAAGGCAGAGAGGTTCAGATCACTGCCTGTCTTGTGCACACAGAACTTAGCATATGTTCCATAAATGAATCAATCTGAAGGGCAGGGCAAATCCTACGGCTTGATTAGACATACAGTCGAGAGCATAGGGTTCAACAGAATGAGAGCAGATAGCAGTCTGGATGGGTCAATCCAAAACAAAGGGAGAAGACAAATGAAAGTCCAGGCAAGAAGTGGAGATTTGCACCTACAGAGCAATGAGAGCAGAAACAAGATGCAGAGCCTGAGCCAGCACAGGAAATGAGAGCCTCAGGAGTAGCTCAGGTTGTCACAGACCCTAGTGCCTGACCAGGGCCATCCCATCACATCTCTTACGGGACCCTGAACACATCAGGCCCTTCATGGGGGCACTGCTCTTCATGGCTGAGGCTAGTTCTGGACGCATCAGAAAGCAATCCTGATGGAGGTGGCACTGTATTTTTAGGAAAATAGGTAACTGCTAGTCTGGATACTCACGGGATATGGACTATCCGTGGCTGGAATAAGCCATTCCTCTGGGCCTCAGGAATCTTCTGGGGCCCATGCCAGCCTTGCTCCTGCCAGTGGGCCAAAGCAAAGATGGACTTTGGGTGGATTCAGCCACCAGCCACACATTTTTTAGAGAAGTTGGGTAAAGATCTAATTTCTCAACAAGTAGAACTGTTCAGGGACTTTTTCATATAGTCTACTCTGCTGTGAGCTGTGGAACACTCACAAAGACAGAAGTCGAACAATAAAAATTCTCGAGGATCTTAGGATTCTTTCATCAGGGAAAGGATACCTGAAAAAACTGACCAGTATGGCGCATTCCTGAAAAGAATGCCTCCTTGCACTGAAGTGAGACCTAATCCAACCCTTTATGCATAACATCCTTAACTCAAAAGGTCTTGTCTGATATAAAAATATGCTCAGATCCTCAGGGGTAGATTAGGATATAAGCAGAGAGTGGGGGAGAATTAAAGATTTGTATACATTTCTATCTAATGTCTATCACTTACATGACTAGAAGCTGACATTCAACAAATATTTGTTTGATTAATAAGTACAGGAATGAATAAAGGAATGCATGGATTCCCCAGCTCCAGGAAGAAGGGCAGTGATAGGTAACACCATGATCCGTGAGGCTTGGCTATAATGTAGTGACTGTTATCTATTAAGCCCCACGGGATGCAGAGACAGTTCATTAAACTTAATCCTATGTTACAATGTGTAGTAGGGCAAAGGGTCAGGCTCAGGGCCCTGATAATTTTTTTTCCAGCTTTCTTGAGGTACAAAAGACAAAAAGATAAGATGTTGAAGTGTACAACCTGATGATTTGATATGCTTGTACAGTGCAAAAGAACTCCCCTCATGGAGTTAATTAACACAGATTTACTTTGTGTGCGTGTATGTGAGAACACAAGTCCCACTCTCTTAGCAAATTTCAAATATATGATAGTGCTATGAACTATAGTCATCATGTTTTACATTAGGTCCTCAGGCCTTATCCATCTTATAACTGAAAGTTTGTATCCCTTTTACCAACTTCTCCCAATTTTCCACACTCCTAGCCCCTGGCAACCACTTTTTCACTCTTTGTTTATATGAGTTTGACTTTGTATTATGATCCCACATTTAAATGATCCCGTACGGTATTTGTATTTCTCTGTGCTGCTTATTTCCCTCAGCATGATGCCCTCCAGGTTCATCTGTGTTGTCACAGATGTCAGGAATAACTTCTTTTTAAAGGCTGAAACATGCTCCATATTCTTTATCCATTCAGCTATTAATGGACACAGATTGTTTCTATACCTTGGCCAGTATTAATAACGCTGCTATGAACGTGGGAGTACAGATATGTCTTTAAGATACTGATTTCATTTCCTTTGGATACACCCAGAAGTGAGGCTGCCGGGTCATATGGTAGTCCTATTTTTAATTTCTTAAGGAATCTTCATACTATTTTCCATAGTTGCTGTACCAGTTTATGTTCCCACCAACCGTGTACTGTTGTTCCCCTTCCTCCACATCTTTGCCAACACTTGTTTCATGTCTTATTGTTAATAGCCATTCTAACATTGTTAATAGCCATATTCTGAGGTGATATCTTATTGTGGTTTTGATTTGCATTTCCATGAAAATTAGTGATGCTAAGCACTTTTTCATGTCCATGTTGGCCGTTTGTTTGTCTCCTTTGGAAAAATGTCTGTTTAGGTATTTCAGCCATTTTTTAATTGGGTTATTTGGATTTTTTTTTTTTTTTTGCTATTGAGTTGCATGAGTTTCTTATATATTTTGGATATTAACCCCTTATTGGATATGTGGTTTGCAAAAATTTTCTCCCATCCATAGGTTGACTTTCCCTTTTGCTGATGATTTCTTTCGATTAATTTAAATTAATTAAAATGATTAATTTTGAAAATGAAAGCTTTTTAGTTTGATGTAGCCCCACTAGTTTATTCTTGCTTTTATTGCCTTTGCTTTTAATGCCACATCCGAAAAGTCATTTCTAAGACCATTTCTAATGTCAAGGAGCTTACCTCTCATGCTTTGTTGAGTTTTATAGTTTCCGCTCTTATGTTCAAGTCTTTAAACTACACTGAGGTTGATTTTTGTGTATGGTGTTAAGATAGGGGTCCAGTTTCATTCTTTTTTCATGTGGCTATCCTCTGGTGACTTTTAATAATAATCTAACAGTAGTAAGAGCAGGAGCAAAAATGTGCAAAATTTTTCTATTTTCATAGCTCCTTGAACAATTTTTCCTGTTTTAACAACTTATTCACTGAAGAAATATTTAAGAAGTACTTATTCCTTACTAGATACACTTCCAGGAACTTGGCGCACGACAATAAATGAGACAGACAAAACTCTCTGCCCCCATGAGGTTCACATTTTAGTAAACAAACACTATATACAATAATATATAATTCTAGGGACTCGCAATAGATCTTGGACATTATCATACCCCCTTTTCAGGTGAGGAAAGTGAGGTCTGGAGGGGTTATGTGACCTAGTTCAAGACTCTGTTTATCAAGGACAGACTAGAACTCACATCTGTTTTTATGATACCAAACCCTGAAGTTACTCCACCTGGTATACTACCTCCTTGTCATACACTAAACACCACACACAACAAGGCTATTTATGATTCCCAAGCATACTACTTTATATTTAGACTTCTCTTTACGTTTCTCTGAAGCCAGTATGTTCAAAAATAAGTACATGTAAGCCTAACTGATAAAAACTGGAAACTGATTTCAGTTCACATCAAACTCATGCTTATAAAAATTATAAAAGATTATAAAAATCTTTAAAAAACTTGGAGTATAATATACACATATAAAAGGGCACTTAAAATGTAGAGCTCAATGAATTTTCATGAACTGAACATGCTTCTAAGCAGCATCAAAACCCAAAGTGTTTCTCACGCCCCCTTCTAGTTACTATACAAACCCAAGGGTAACCACTATCCTGATTTCTAATAGCAGAGATTAGTTTCGCCTATTCCTGTGCTTTGAACAAATGGAATCATACAGCATATACTCTTTTGCATCTGACTTCTTTCTCTCAATATTATCTGTGAGGCTCATCCATATCATTGTGTGTGGCTAGAGATTATTCATTCTCATTCAATTTATTAATCTCATCTATTATTGCTTGGCATTAGAGTAGTTTCCATTTGGGGACAATTATGGGTAGCACTGCTATGAAGATTCTTATTCAACCAAAAGTCTGAAGACCAAAAGGTGAATATTTTACATATTTTTCTTGAGGATACACCTAGGAGTAGCACTGCTGTGTCGTAAGGCAGATATATGTTTAGTTTTAGTAGATCCTGTCAAAAGTGGTTGTACTAAGTTACTTTCTTGACAACAGTTTTTGAGAGTCCCAATGACTCCAGGCTGAACATATTTAAATTAGATGCCAAAATGGCTTCAAAATGGACACTGCTGATTTATATATAAGATAAGCTCACATTATTTTATTTGTTTTCACAGAAATTCAGATTCATTTGACTAGAATGATAAGGTTTTTTTCTTCCTTTTCATTCTCATATATCTGTACATTCCTGAAATAATAAAGCCCCTTCCCCTAGAATAACAGCACCTCCTTAATGCATAAAGACAAGCTGTTAGGAATGCAAAATTTCTAGGAGATTGAATAATTCAGTCTTTCTTAATCGGAGAAAGAGCCCATGATTGCAATTTGCAAGGGCTGGTGAATCCACATTATAATAAGCTGAACCAATCTCTGACAATGTCTCTGCCTTTTGATTTAAATAGAATGCCTATCAAAGAGCAGACAAACACTTATCTATATTCTAACTCTGATGAATGAAACATCAAAAATGCCCGAGGCCCTGTACCATTTGGAACATGAATCTTTTTTGCTCCTGAGCCTCCAATTAAAGCCCATGAAATGACAGGAAACAAATGATATTTCAGAAGCCAAGTACCTAATAGATACTCAATAAAACTTAAGACTGGCAAAATAGATTACTGTTTTATTAAAAGTGATATAAATATAATACAAAGAAATTCAGTGCTCCTCCAGGTATATTTTTAACAATGATATAATAAAACTGTGCTAATAATAACTTCAATCATCTGGACTTCGTGACTTCACTAATCCTCCTTGGCTAAGCAGTACACTCACAGATGCTGTAAAATTGCCCCAAAGAAGGAAATGAGACACACTTTCCATCTCCCGTGACCTGAAAATTTATTAGAGACTTAATAATAACCAATGTTAGAAAACCAGCCCAGCCATAAAGGGGAAAAACTAAGCCAAATGTATCTGTTTGGCCAGTGTAGTCTTTTCCCCCAGGCCCTAGTTTCTCAAAGCATATTGAAACTAGCTGTTTCCTAATCTGAACACCTTCTAAGGTGCTTATGATAAATGCATATACCTCTCCTCAGACTTAACAATTCAAAATCCTTGAGGAGAGACCAAGAAATCTGCATTTTTTACAAGTGCTTAAATCAAAGTTTCAGAATTACTGCTCAAATTGGAGTTGGGGATAGGAGGGAAGACTAGGGTGGAGGAAAGAGAAACAGGGATAAATCAGGCTACACTGTTTTTTATCTGTTACTTAAAAAAGGAATCACACAGTTCTGTTTCCCACTTTTTGGCCAACCATGACAATCATCTAAGCCATGTTTCAAAAATAAACATTGGAAAGCATTATGCCAAGCGAAATAAGACACAGAAGATACTGTATGATATCACTCACGTGTGGAATCCAAAAAATACAACAAACTAGCGAATATAACAACAACAAAAAAAAGAAGCAGACTCACAGGTACACAGAACAAACTAGTGGCTACCAGTGGGGAGCAGGGAGGGGCACTATAGGGGAGCGGGAATGGGAGGTACAAACTATTGAGTGTAAGATAAATTCCAAGGATATATTGCACAACATGGAGGATATAGCCAATATTCTGTTTTAACTGTAAATGGAGTGTAACCTTTAAAATTGTATAAAAAAGAAAATTTAAAAGAAAAACTAAAGGAAACATCAGATCAATAAAAAATTTTAAAAATAAAGATAACTGGCCCCAACCCAAACACATTAAACTTCAGTCTCTCCAAGAAGAACCTAGAGTCAATTTTTTGGACAAGCTTCCCTAAGTGATCTTAAGGATCAGGAAACTTTGACAGACTGTGGTAACATTCTTGCATTCCGTTCAAATAATTAACCTTGCCACTTAGAGAGTTTAAAACTTTGACTCTCAGATTTTCGTAGGGTTTAATCATGTATCTTTCTTGATCTCTTTCCATGGTTGAAAAAACCTAAAACACACATACTTTTATGCTGCTAATCTTCATCATTTCTATAGCTTGCGTTTTCCTTCATTCTTTCTTTTTAATCTTTTTATTGGAGTATATATGCATATATTTGTAAAAATCGAGTAACTAGTACCCAGATCAAGAAACTAAACACCACCAGGACCCCTCGCGCCTTCTTCTTGTCATTGCCTCACAATGTTAACCACCACCCTAACTTGTAACACTATAGGTTAGTCTTCCCTCTTTTTTAAGTTTATATAAATTGAATAATACAAGATATTCTCATTGATAAACAGCTTCTTTCATTCAACATTGAGCTTGTGAAATTTGTCCATGTTGTTGAGTGTACTTACAGTTGACTCATCCTTTTATTATTATTATGCAGCATTATTATTTTGCAGTAAGGTACCACAGTTAATACATCCATACTATGGTTGATCACTTCCACCTTGGGAGTAATACTAACAGTGCTCCTGTGAACATCCATATGCATGTCTTTAACGAACACATGGGCTCATATCTGTTGGGACAGGAACAGAACTGCCAAGTCAGAGGGTAGGTGCATGTTTATTTAGCTTTAGCTCTATTTCCAAACAGTTTTGCCAAGTGGTGGCACTTCACCAGCAGAAAAGAACTTCAGTTGCTCCAGTGATTGAAGCTGCCTGTCTTTTTCATTTTAAACATTCACTGTGGGTTTTATTTTGCATTTTCTGTGGCTGGTTTCTGAACGGTCTTCTTAATAACGGTGTTTAGGATCCAGATTCCGCTGTAGCTCTATCTTTAACGCCTATAATACTCAGTACGGCATCCAAGGTTTTAGTTCCCAGGTAGATTTAACCATATAAAAGATAGTAAGGTCACCTTAAAATAAATTTGCCTAACTCCATTCTACCTTTACTTTTTAAGTATAGGCAGAAACAGTCATTTTCAGTCAATTTAAGCCATCCTAAAAATTGAAAGAAAGAAAAAAGGGGATCTACATATTGGTAGATTGCTAAACCAAGTCTAGCAGCTAATTTGTTCAAGAAAGAGTGAAGTTTCATTAAATCTGGGTGGGACAGGCATGGAGGGATGCAAAGTCTTCATTTTTCTTATATTGTTCTTCCTGTCTATAGACTCCAGGCAACAAAAATGCATTTTCAGTAATGGCTCAATATCTATACTATTAACCATTGTATTTGTGAAAGCAACATAATGTGAAATTGAAGTTTTAATAGATTTTTTAAGAAATGTAATTAACTCATAGAAGCTGAGCTTACAACATTATTCAAGACTCTGGTGTTATTTTTCATTTTCCCTGTATGCTATTTTGTCACTAAAAATGCAGCATAGATTTAGCCAGAAATCTAATTCCTAAAAAGCATGTGTCAGGAATTCCAGCCCATTAGTGAGACAGCTCAAAGACACTGAGATAGACAAAGGACAGGCAAAGATTGCTGTTTTGAAGGGAATCATGCCTGAGTGAGAATTTCATTTTTTTAAGCAAAACAGAATTTCAGATTTATATGCTGCCAGAATCTCTCTCCTCAGCACTTCAAAGATAGATTGGGCTGGAGAGAGAAAGAACATTTTGTGTACTCCCCCATGGTTTGGTAACCTGAAAGCACACTGGGGCTGCAGCAGTTCACAGGGACGTGGTTAATTTGAGAGTGAGGAAAGACACAGCTAAGCCACTCCCTCAGGCAGAAGCTGAAATGGAGTTTAGGAAGAGATTTAGGGGGGAAAATGTCTTTCACAGAAAAATGTATGTTACTTCTCAGAAAAGCCTACATTTTCTGTGCATAATCTTCCCTTGTCCCCTTCCCCCACAAAGAACTAAACCAATGTTATTATTTAAAGATTAATTAAATTAGGCAGGGAGAAAGTTCACTAAGGTTTATATAACACAAACCCATATAATGACTTTTTTCTAATTATAAAGATTTCATGTTTGAACAAACACCTTTCTTCTAAGCTGCTGAACATATTCAGAGGTAAATTAAACTATTTGAGTAAGTTAAGCAATTACAACAAATTAGACAACAGCTTCACTTGCTCCCTAAACCACAAAGTCTTCATGAATGCTTCGCAATGACCCACAAATGGAACAATGAGAAGGATGTTAAAAGGTACTGTCAAAGAAACTGAACGCTCACCTGCTCACCGATGCAAGCTTTGTCTAAATCCATCCAGATAAAGGCGACAAATTGCCATGTCATGCATTTGGGTCCCTTGCTCGTAAAGACCTGGGTAATAATGAGATCTTTTGCCCTTCTACAGTGTCAGATCATATCAAACACAAATGAGCAAACTCTAACCTGGATATATTTATTCATTAAGTAATCATCTACTAATTCATAAAATCAATCAAAATATTCTTTCATTCTACTATTGGGTTTTCTTTAGAAGAAAAGTAACATAAATCATTTAAGCTAGCACAAAAATATGCTCATTATTCCACCAACTAACTCATAGCCCTTACTTAATACAATGTTGCCTTTATCTTCCTAATGAAACTCTGATGTATAGGTTATGCTTTATAACAATATTTCCTAAACTTCAGGATTTGGCACTCCTAAAGATACGCTACAGTACCCCAGAAGCCCATTGTGGGAGTAATGAGGAATAATGCTTTGTCAGTATTCAATTATAAAATGTTTGATCTTTCTCTCCTTCCATATGCTATTCATAATGCAGAGGGAGCATCTATCATAGAGAGCTTGCTTACCAGATGGAATTAGAACTTCTTATTATAATTCTAACTTGTTTATATTTGTTATACAAATATAATATACGGATTGAATACTTCCTTTTCCATCCAAATGTCTGGCATAATTTGAATACAAATTTAGTTTATTGAATCTTTAACTTTGTTGTTTCTTTAGCCAACTATATACACAGGCTTTCAAAAATTTACAGGCAGGGACAACAATCAAAATAATTAACAATCAGGGCAACACAGGCATTGACTAATCAGAATAAACAGCCAACCAATCAAAGTGCTCACCCATAAATAACAAGCAGGGCTGTGCAAGCCTGTTTTGGCTGAAGAGCAGCCCCAATAAAACATGTTTTTCTAACAGTCACTGTTATTTGTTGATTTTCAATGAGCTATAGCAGGCACATGTTCCCACACACCCACACACATCTATAACTTGCTTTTCATCTTTTATTGTTATACAACATTATATCATTGACATTTGGATATCTTCTGCATGCCACCAGATACAAATCTAGTCCATTTTCCTTAATACCATCATCATATCTCAGAGCATAAACACATCTTTTCTACAGGTAGATCATTGTTCTATTTTTTGTTGTTGTTGTTTTTTGTTTGTTTTTGTTTTGGGGGGGAGGTAATTAGATTTATTATTTATTTTTAGAGGAGGTACTGGGGGTTAAATCCAAAACCTTGTGCATGCCAAGCACGTACTCTACCATTTGAGCTATACCCTCCCCTCTATCATTTTTCTGCTAATGGATATTCAGCTACTTTCAGTTATCCCAGCAAATAAAATCACAGTACACATCATTTGTCTACATATCTTTTTGTACTAGTGTTTTCTTGTTTTTAACACTAAAAATTTGGGTAGTTAAGTCGAAAGATACATGCTTTTTAGCTGATTACATGAGATTGTTTTCCAAAAGAGATTGCAACAATTCACTCTATGAGAGTTCATACACCCCTACAGGCTCACACATGCCGTGTTGTGGGTTGGGTTCCCTGGAAAATAGCCCTTTACAGTTGTCCACCCTGGAGGCAAGGAGTTGGACTTTTACATCTCACATCATGAGTCAATGCTTACAGGCCATCCTCGGGAAGAGGGCAGAATCTTGGGCAAGACAGGTCTCTTTGAGAAAAATCCTTGCAGAGGTAATCAGCTGAGAGTTATCAGCCACACAAACTCTCAGTAGCAGGGAAAATCCTCAAGTCCTGAAGGGGAGTGTGACTCCACCTTATATAAAAATAATATTTCATTATTGTTTTCATTTGTATTTATCTAAATACAGGGGCATTTTTTCACATGTTTACTGGCCCTTTGGACTTTTTTTTTGTGACATGCTTGTTCATACCCTTTGCTCATTTTTTCTTTGGCTGTTAACTTTCATCTCATCCTTTTGTAGGAAGTCTTTCTATATTAGGGAAAGTAAATCTTTATCACATGAGTTACAAATACTTGTCCCAGTATATCATTTGTCATTTTATTTATTTATTTATTTATTTTGCCAAATATATCAGGGTCCTGTGGGGGACAGATGGCACACTGAAAGGTTTTACCTGAAAATAATTAAACAAAATGGCTATGTCTAGAGACACAAGCAGGGTTAAGGGAAGCAACAAAGGTTCTAACAATAAAAGAGAGCTATCTCTACCACTAGTTCTTAGGGATAAGAAGAAAGGGATTAACAGTCTGCTAAAAGATAGAGGTGTGGAAGAGGAGGAGCCCAGGTGATACAGTCAGTAAAAGTAAGCCTCTTGAAGGGGACACAGAATAAGCCAGAGAAGGGCAGGGAGGATTCAGAGTTGGAGGGAAAGTATAGAATAATCAATATATCACATAAAACGTTTAACTTTCTTTACAGGCCAGTATCTCAATTTTTTAAAATACTTTCAAAGCATTATAATTTTCATCATCATTATAACCTTTTTAAATAACTTTTTCATTTGAAATAGTTTAAGACTCACAAGAAGTTGCAAAATACATAGAGTTCCTGTTTGCCTTTCACCAGTTTCCTCCAAGGAAGATAAACATAATGAATGTAACCATAGCATGCTATCAAAATTAGGAAATTGATACTGGTACAATATTATTCATTCAAGTGAAGATGTTTATTTAGACTTCATCAGTTTTTACATGCACTCATGTGTATGTGTCTGTGTGTAGTTCTATGAAATTTCACTGCAAGTATAAATTTGAGTAAATATCATCACAAGCAAGATACAGAAATTTTCCATGACCATAGAGAAACTCTACTGTGTTAACCCTTAAAAGTCACATCCTTCTCCCAGCCCTAACCCTTGGTAATCTCATTCACTATACTTTTGTCACTTTGAGAATGTTATATAAATAGAATCATATATTATGTAACTATTTTAAGTTGGCTTTCTATTTTTCTCAGCATAAATTTATTGAGATCCTCCCAAGTAGCTGTATGTATCAAAAGTGTGCTCCTTTTCATTACTGAGTACTGTTTTACTCTGTGGATATATCAGTTCGTTCATCCATTTACACATGAGGGTATTTGGCTTGTTTCCAGTCTTTGGATATTACAAATAAAACTGCTTGGAAATTTTGTGAAAGCTTTTTCTGTGAATATGTCTTTTCTCTGGGCTAAATGCCCAAGAGGGCAATTGCTGAATAATATGGAGGTTTATGTTTAACTTTATAAGAAACTGCTGTTTCCACTTCTGGAAAAATAAAATAGATGTAATTTTCTCTATTTCTTATTTTAAAAACTACTAAAACCTCTGAATATTAAACAAATACAGGAAGACTCTTATAAACTGGAGTGAAAAAGGCAGACAAACTAAGGACCTCAAGAAACAAAGAATGACAGAGGATTGAGTTCTCTGGGTTTGCTCTTTTTTCTATATGCCCCCGGACTTGGAGTTGAAGAAGCTGCTAACCAAGAAATGCCAATGGACACACATACACAAAAAGTCCAACAGAAGCCTGCTGTCAAGCAAGAAAAATTTTTGAACAAGCTTATAACAGCCAAACACAACAGAAAAAAAAAATATATATATATGGCCCCACCCATCAGCAAGCTGAGTGTGGAGCACAGACTTCCGCTGTTGCAAGGCTCAATGCCCAACTCCCCTTCCCCACTTAGGAAATGGTCAGAGAAGGCTAATCAGGAAGCTGGAACTTTCATCCCCATCAGCTAATGTAGGGACTTCCATGTTCAGTATCGATGGAGACCACCTGGGGAGCCAGAACTTGCACTCCCACTCGGCAGCAACAAGGAGCCCGTCCTTGGATGTGAACAGAGGTCCAGGGGGGAACTTGCACTTCTGCTTCCACCCAGCAATAATGAGGCAGTAACCCCCTTCCCTGCCAGAGCTGAGTCAGAGGAATTCAGTTAAAGCAGGAGGTTTAAGTAAGATCCAGAATTTTGTAACATAATACAAAAATGTCCAGGTATCAATTAAAAAAAAAAAACACTCATCATACCAAGAACTAGAAAGATACCAAACTCAATGAAAAATAACTGATAAATGCCAAAACTGAAATGACACTGGTGTTACAATTATATGACAAAGATTTTAAAGCAGCCATGATAAACATGTTTCAATGAGCAATTACAAACATACTTGAAACAAATGAAACAATAGTCTCAGCAAAGAATCAAAAGATTTAAAGGAGAAATAAAATAGAAATTTTAGAATTGAAAGATTGAATAACCAAAATAAAAAGATCAAGGAATGAGCTCAACAACACAATGAAAGGGACAGAGAAAACAAGTGAACTGGAAGACAGAACAACAGAATTACCAGATCTGAATAACAGAAAAAAGAAATTTAAAACAAAAGAAAAGAAAAAGGGCAGAGTCATAGGGACCTAGCATTCACAACATCTGAGTCCTTAATGAAGACGAAAAAAGAAGGCAGATCTAAGAGAACTGTAAAAAATGAAAGTTGAAGATTTCTCAAATTTGGCAAGACATATAAAAACCTACAGATTTAAGAAGTTGAAAAACCCTAAAGATGATAAACTTTTAAAAATTCCATGCCACAACACATGATAAAACTGAAAAATAAAGACAAGAGAAAACATCTTGAAAGCAGCATAGAAAAATAACACTTTATTTATAGGGGGACAATAATTCCAATGACAGCAAAAATCTCATCTAAACCATGGAGGTTAGAAGAAGGTGGCACAATTTATATAAGGGGCTGAAAGAAAAGAACTATCAACCCAGAATCCTGTATCTGGTGAAAATACTCTTCAGGAACGAAGGGAGAATGATGAGTACATTCTCAGATTAATGAAAACTAGGAGAATTTGTCAACAGCAGAACCTACGATGGCTAAAGAATGTTCTCTAAACAGAAAGGAAATGATGAAAAAAAGAAACCTGGAGACATCAGGAAAGAAAAAAAGAGCATGGCAAGAAAAAGTGTGGGTAAACACAACAGGCTTTTCTTCTCCTCATGAGTTTTCTAAATTACGGATTATGATTGAAGCAAAAATTGTAACCCTGTCTAATCTATCTAAAATGTATAGAGAGGAAATATTTAAGATAATTATATTACAAATAGGAAAGGGCAAAGGGATGTAAAAGGAAGTAAGACTTCTATACTTTACTTGAACTGATAAAATGACAATACCAGTAGACTATGATAAGTTGTACATGTGTAGTTACAGTAATCAAGACTAACAAGGTAGGAGGAGGTGTTGTTAGAGGGTCAGACACCCAGATCAGAAACAGATCATGAAACAAAAAGAATGAAGAACCCAGAAACAGACTCACACGAGTATGCCAAGGGATTCTTGACAAAGGAGCAAAAGCAATTAAATGAAGAAAAGATAGCTTTTACAAGAAATGGTGCCAGTACAACTGGACATTCATAGACATAAAAATAAACCTTGACCCATGTTTCACATTTTATAGAAAAGTTAACTCAAAATAGATCATGGACTTAAAAGAAAAACTTTCAGAAAAATGTAAGAATAGAGAGAATCTTTGGAATCTAGGGATAATCAAAGAGTTCTCATACTTGACATCAAAAGCATGATCCATAAAAGGGAAATTGGATTTTATCAAAATTTAAAACATTTGCTCTGTCAAAGATCTCTTTAAAAGAAAATATTGGCAAACCACCTATCCAACAAAGCAATAATAGTTAGAATATATAAAGAACTCTCAAAACTAAACAGTAACAACAATTCAAAATGGGCAAAAAATGTGAAGAGACATTTCACTGAAGAGGTAGACTAATGGCAAATAAGCAAAGGAAAAGATTAGCCATCAGGAAAATGCAAATTAAAGCACAAATGAGATATCATGACATCTATCTGATAGATAGATTTTTTATTTTATGGCTAAAATAAAAAAATATTGATTACACCAAATGCTGGTGAGGATGCAAAGAAATAGGTCACTCATACATTGCTGGTGGGAATGCAAAATGCTACAGTCGCACTGGAAATATTCTTGCAGTTTCTTAAAAATGTAAACATGCAATTACCATATGATCTAGTCAATGCACTCCTGGGCATTTAACTCGAGGAAATGAAGACTTTTTGACACACTTATACATAAATGTTTATAGCACCTATATTCTTTTTTTTAACTGAAGTATAGTCATTTACCATGTGTCAATTTCTGGTATACAGCATAACGTTTCAGTCATACATATACATACATATATTCATTTTCATATTCTTTTTCATTATAGGTTACTACAAGATATTGAATATAGTTCCCTGAGCTATACAGAAGAAATGCGTTTTTTAATCTATTTTATGTATTGTAGTTAATATTTGCAAATCCCAAACTCTCAGTTTATCCCTTCCCACCTCCTTTCCCCCTTATATTCTTAAATAGCAAAAAACTAGAAACCGCACATGTACTTCAGTGGTGAAACAAATTTGGCATATCAACCCTGTGGAATCCTACTCAGCTATATATAGGAACCAACTACTGATACATGCAACAACCAGGATGAAACTCTAGAAAACTATGTTGAGGAAAAAAAGCCAACACCAAAGGTACATACTGTATTATTCCATTTATATAAAACTTTTGAAATGACAAGGTTAAGGAAGGGGTGGGCTGAGAGGGACAGAAGTGTGTTTATAAAAGGGAAACATGAGGGATCCTTCTGGTGACAGAAATGTTCTGTATCTTGACTGTCCAGGTCAATATTCTGGCAATTAGTGTACTAAAGTTTAGCAAATGAAAAATTAGAACTTCTCCACATAGAAGTAGAAATTACAAAAAAGAAGAACCTAGTAGAAATTATAGAACTGACACTTTACTATAGTTCTGCATAATGTTACCACTGGAAGAAACTGGGTGAAGCAGATATGGAATCTCTAGGTATTATTCCATACCACTGCATGTGAACCTATAATTATCTCAAGTTTTTTAACAAATTTAATTAATAAAAAAAGAAACTTCCAAAGTCCTTTACAGAATGCTTGTATCATTTTACATTTTCATCAACGATGAAAGATCCAATTTCTCTGCATTCTCGCCAATATTTGGTATTGCCAGTATCAAAAAAAATTAGCCTTTCTAATAGATGTGTTGTGGTTCCTCTAATTCTTAACCTTTAAATAAATGACTAATTGGAATAATGAAGTTTTTCCTAAGTATAGAAAAAAGTCAAGTTCCCTTTTGGAAGGGTTACTTTCTTCCCTGCAAAGTGCTATGTTTGCTTTCATTATACACTGAGTTTTGTTAACTCATTGTGTTTTCTCTTTTGAACTTGACTTCCTAGAAGCTCCTGCAGGGATTTTCCTCCTGCAAGGGATTAACGTATTTTAGCTTTATGCTTCAAGTCAGCCATACATGCAGAGGAGGAGGGCACTACTCTGGAAAAGATGCTCATGGAAAAAAGATCAGGAGCATTGGAAAGTGGATACAGAATTAAGTTTAATTCCACCCTAGTCCTGCATGGGGAAGGTCCAGAATCCAGTCTAGTCCAAGGAAGGGTCTGACTACGGGTTCTGACTTCTTCTAGGCAATGATCAGATCCAGGGGAAATCTGATGGAGGAGGAATAAGGCACATCCAGCACTTACACATCACAGAACAATAAACGGTCAGGATGATGCAGATGGCACCAAATTTTCCCAAGAGTTCCAAAGCAAGATGAAAGATTATCAGAGCAGAATACAGAGTAAGCCCCTGGGAGAGGGCTAAAAAGAACAAGACAGGCAACAGATCCACAGAAAGGCTTCCCTGCAGGATCTCCTCCTCTCAGGGGGAAAGAGAATGAGAAAGGATGGAAACAACCCCAAAAGTTGAGATTCTGACAGAAGCGGGAGAGCAGACCGCTCACTTGTAAATTCACCCAACTTGAGGGTCTAGGATGCAAGATTCACTGACATTGTCTCTTCTCTCTACTTCCAGGAGAGGGACATAGATCCAGTTTTAAAAAGTAAGGAGATGGTCCAAGGTGGGAGTGCATAGGCCCAATTTTTATAGTCAGTTGCAGTTGCCTTCCCTGACACATGTGTTTCAGTTTCATCATCCTTTTGCAATCATGCATTACTTATGGAATGTTCATATTTTTATTATACATACGACTTTTTAGTGTAAAATCACTCATCTCCTTTTTGACAGTAAATGAATGTATAAATAATAAATGAACCAAGTTAATTCAGAAAAAAAAAAGCCAGCTACATGTTTGGTGTAATAGGTTTTACTAAGAAGTGAATTTCACTACACATACATATTTGGACAAAATAAAAATTTTTGATCACTGCAACAAAGTGATGTTTGAGGACACTCCATTTTCTAATCTCTTTCCATGTGGAGGAGATCATGAAAAGAACAGATGCTTCAAAATTATGGCCATTGGTTTTACATCCCAAATCCCAAGACATTAAAAAAGGGGGTTTTCTGCCAAAACATCTATCTAATCATTATGCCTTTCCCTCACCCAGAGGCACAGGTTCTATTAGGATGTCCAGATGGCAGTAGAGTAACGTGTTTCCTGCTAAAATCAGTAAATTGTCAATTACTGCTGTTAAGGACTATTAAAGTTAGAAAAATAAAAAAGATCATGACTCAAATTCTGGTTTATTTACTTCCCTGACCTAGACTTCTAATTCTCATCAGAATAATTTCTCGGGCATTTTATATCTCTGATCATCAATTACTTTGGCATTTAAAACTGACTGCAAAGTTCATTGCTATGAACAACCTGAGTAGAGTTTAACTGACATAGAGAGGATACAGCACAAGAAGTTATACCTTAAAGTATATTTTTTCTATTACATGATAGTTTTTGACTTGTCATTTTCAAGTAACCCACATGAAGTATTTTATGTGTTTAATATGGTGTTTCTTCCTCATCAATATAATACATAGGTGGGACTTATGCAAACTGAGAAAATAATAATAATATCATCAAGATTTACACTGTCTCTTTGTTATTACATAAATTAAAAAAAAGGGAATTTACCAACCCAATGAACAATAAAAATTCATGGAGAAATTCTGTACTGTTTTTAAAATAAAAACACAGAATTTCCATAGTCAATCTAAGAATCAAACATAGAGACCAAGGTCACTTTGTTAAAATTCACAAGTCCACAGAAACATAAAATGTTAGGATACTAAAAGGCTCTTTTCTGCAGCTATTCCAAATCATTTACCGAAGCTTGTAGCAGTTTCTAGTCCATAATCTTAAGGCAGTTTATGATTGAACTAAAATATCTCAAAGGTCAAAACATTTAGAAAGAACCATTTGAAAACAGCAGTTTTCTAATCAGGTCACAAATCTAAAAATAAATCTAATAAAATGCTTTTAAATAATAACATTATCTTACATTATAAACAATTCCTCATATATGATTTATATGTAAATTATAGCAATAGACAGAAATTTTCCTTGGCCTGTATGCAGTATTACAAATGGACCATATACCTCTTCCTAGAAGCCACACTGTCAGACTCCCAGGGTCTAGGTGTTCATCTATCTGGACAATATCTTTATTATTGCATATTACCATAAAGCAATAAAACTTCATTGAATCTGACCCTCCATCTGGTATTTCAGATGAATGAACATAAATCAATTTTTATTCCAGGGAAATGGTTTCTGAGGTTCCTTGTAGGTTAATAAGGTAGATTCTAAAGTTTATCAAGAGAATAAGAGATAAAAAGGCAAATTAAAATTCAGTATATTGTATTCGTTTGTTTGCTCTTACATGAACATTGGGGAAAATGATTCTCGAATTAATGCTAAAATAGTGTTGACATTCACCAGAAATCGATTAACATTGCCCAAAGTGGTAGTAACATGGGGTGAACAAAATGTGACTCACTTGGATGCACACGGGTCTATTGGAGGATGCAAAAAACACTGTGTAACAGTGCTCTCAAGAAAATTGCTTCAAGGAGAAAATATTTAAATCAGCAAGAGAAAAGAAACAAACATACAAGGGAATTCCCATAAAGTTATCAGCTGATTTGTCAGTAGAAACTTTACAAGCCAGAAAGGAGTGGCACAATATGTTTCAAGTGATGAAAGGGAAAAACTTACAACCAAGAATACTCTATCCAGCAAGGATCTCATTCAGATTTGATGGAGAATTCAAAAGCTTCACATATAAACAAAAGCTAAAAGAATTCAGCACTACCAAACCAGCCTTACAACAAATATTAAAGGAACTTCTCTAGTCATCAAACCACAAGAAATGAGAACAAAAAGGAGCAAAAAAAGGCCTACAAAAACAAACCCAAAATAATGAAATGGCAATAGGAACATATGTATTGATAATTACCTTAAATGTAAATGGATAAATGCTCCAACCAAAAGACAAAGACTGATAGAATGGATGCAAAAATAAGACCCATATATATGCTGTCTACAAGAGACCCACTTCAGAGCTAGAGACACATGCAGGCTGAAAGTAAGGGGATGGAAAAAGATATTCCATGCAAATGGAAACCAAAAGAAAGCTTGAGTAGTAATACTTATATTAGACAAGATAGATTTTAAAATGAAGACTGTTACAAGAGACAAAGAAGGACACTACATAATGCTCAAGGGATCAACCTAAGAAAAGGATATAATAAGTCTAAATATATATGCACCAAACATAGGAGTACCCCAATATATAAGGTAATTGTTAACAGACATTAAAAATGAAATTGACAATAACATAATTGTGGGGAACCTAAACACCCCACTTACATCAATGGACAGATCATCCAGACAGAAAATCAACAAGGAAATACAGGCCCTAAATGACACATTAGACCAGGTGGACTTAACTGATATCTATAGAGCATTCCATTCAAAAGCAACAGATGCTGGCCCACAAAGCTAGTCTCTGTAAATGTAAGGAAACTGAAATTTATCAAGCTTCTTTTCCAACCAAAACACCAAAACAGTTAAAAATCAACTATAAGAAAAAAAACTATAAACTGCAAATACAGCTAAATAATATGTTACTAAATAACCAATGGATCACTGAAGAAATGAAAGAGGAAATCAAAAAATACTTTGAGACAAATGAAAATGAAAACGAAAACGTAATGATCCAAAACCTCTGGGATGCAGCAAAAGCTGTTCTCAAAAGGGAGTTTTTATAGTGATACAAGTCTACCTCAGGAATAAAGAATAACCTCAAGTAAACAACCTAATCTTACATCTAAAGCAGCAAGAGAAAGAAGAACAAACGAAACCCAAAGTTAGTAGAACAAAAGAAATCATAGATTAGAGGAGAAATTAAAGAGATAGAGACTCAAAAAACAATAGAAAAGATCAATGAAACTAAAAGTTGGTTCTTTGAAAAGATAAACAAAATTGATAAACCTTTAGTCAGACTCATCAAGAAAAAAATGGAGAGGGCCCAAATTAATAAAATCAGAAATGAAAAAGGAAGTCACAACTGACACCACAGAAATACAAGGAATCATAAGAGGTTACTAAGAGCAACTATACACCAACAAAAAGGACAACATAGAAGAAATGAACAATTTCTTAGAAAAGTGCAATTTGCCAAAACAGTACCAGGAAGAAACAGTCAATATGAATAGACAAATTACCAGTACTGAAATTGAATCAGTAATTAAAAACTCCCAACAAATGGAAGTCCAGGACCAGACGGCTTCACAGGTAAATCTACCAAATATTTAGAGAAAAGTTAACACCTATCCTTCTGAAACTATTCCAAAAAATTGCAGAGGAAGGAATACTTCCAAACTCATTCTATGAGGCCATCATCACCCTGATACCAAACCCAGACAAACATATCACAAAAAAAGAAAATTATAGGCCAATATAACTTATGAATACAGATGCAAAAATCCTCAACAAAATACTAGTAAATCAACTCCAAGAATACATTAAAAGGATAATATACCATGATCAAGTGAGATTTATCCCAAGGATGCAAGGATTTTTCAATGTCTGCAAATTAATCAATGTGCTACACCACATAAACAAATTAAAGAATAAAAACCATATGATCATCTCAATAGATGCAGAAAAAGCTTTTGATAAAATTCAACATCTTTTTATAATAAAAACTCTCCAGAAAGTGGGCATAGACGGAACATATCTCAACATAATAAAAGCCACATATGACAAACCCGCAGCTAACATCATACGTAATGGGGATAAACTGAAAGCATTCCCTCTAAGATCAGGAACAAGACAAGGATACCCACTCTCACCACTATTATTCAACATAGTTTTGGATGTCCTAGCCATAGCAATCAGAGAAGAAAAATAAACAAAAGGAATCCAAATTGGAAACAAAGAAGTAAAACTGTCACTGTTTGCCAGTGATATGATACTACACATAGAAAACCCTAAAGAAGTGAACAGAAAACTACTAGAATTCACCAATGAATTTGGTAAAACTACAAGATACAAAATTAATACACAGAAATCAGTTGCATTTCTATACACTGACAATGAAATATCAGGAAAAGAAGTTAAGGAAACAATACCATTTACCGTCACATCAAAAAGAATAATATATCTAGGAATAAGCCTACCCAAGGAGGCAAAAGACCTGTACTCTGAAAACTATGACACTGATGAAAGAAATTGAGGACAACACAAACAAATGAAAAGATATACCATGTTATTGGATTAGAGAATCAATATTGTTAAAATGGCCATACTACCCAGAGCAATACACAGATTAAAATGACATTTTTCACACAGCTAAAACAAAACAAAACAAAACAAAAAAATGTTAAAATTTGTATGGGAACACAAAAGATCCTGAATAGCCAAAACAACCTTGAAAAAGAAGAATGGAGCTGGGGGAATCATGCTCCCTGACTTAGGACTAACTACAAAGCTACAGTAATGAAAACAGTATGGTACTGGCAAAAAAAAAAAAAAACCAGACACATAGATCAATGGAACAGGATAGAAAGTCCAGAAATAAGTCCATGTACTTATGGTCAATTACTCTATGACAAAGGAGGCAAGAATATACGATGGAGAAAAGACAGTCTCTTCAATAAGTGGTACTGGGAAAACTGGATAGCTACCCATAAAAGACTGAAATTAGAACATTCTCTAACACCATATACAAAAATAAACTCAAAATGGATTAAAGACTTAAATGTATGACCAGATACTATAAAACTCTTAGAGGAAAATATAGGCAGAACACTCTTGGACATAAATCACAGCAATATATTTTTTGAACTAGCTCCTGGAATATTGGAAATAAAATCAAAAATAGACAAATGGGATCTAATTAAACTTAAAAGCTTTTGCACAGCTAAGGATACCATCAACAAAATGAAAAGACAACCTATAGAATGGGTGAAAATATTTGCAAATGATGCAACTGGCAAGGGACAAATTCCAAAATATACAAACTGCTCATATACAAAACAAGGAACGCAATCAAAAAAAAAAAAAATGGGCAGAGGACCTAAAGAGACATTCCTCCAAAGAAGACATACAAATGGCTAACAAGCACATGATAAGATGCTCAACATCACTAATTGTTAGAGAAATGCAAATCAAAACTATAATGAGGTATCACCTCACACCAGTCAGAACAGCCATCATTCAAAAGTCTACAAATGATAAATGCTGAAGAAGGTGTGGAGAAAAAGGAACCCTCCTACACTGCTCGTGGGAATGTAAATCAGTGCAGTCACTATGGAGGACAGTATGGAGGTTTCTTAAAAAACTAAAAAAGGACTTACCATATGATCCGGCAATTCCACTCCTGGGCATGTATCTGGAGAAAAATATAATTCAAAAAGACATGGGCACCCCAGTGTTCACTGTAGCACTATTTACAATAGCCAAGACATAGAAACAACCCAAATGTCCATCGACAGATGACTGGATAAATAAGATAAACACATATACATACATACAATGAAATACTACTCAGCCATAAGAAAAGAAAAAATAATGCCATTTGCAGCAACATAGATGGACCTACCTGGAGATCGTCATTCTAAGTGAAGAAAGCCAGAAAGGTAAAGAAAAATGTCATATGATATTGCTTACATGTGAAATCTATTTTAACAAAAAGGTCACAAATGAACTTATATAAAAAACAGAAACAGACTCACAGACATAGAGAACAAACTTATGGTTACCAGGGTGTAAAGAGGGTGGGAAGGGATAAATTGGGAATTTGAAAATTGCACCTATTGGGGAGTGATGGAAATGTTAGCTATCTTGATTGTGGTAGTGGTTTCATTGGTGTACACATCTATCAAATCCATCAAATTGTACATCTAAAATATGTGTAGTTTACTGTACAGGAACCACATTTTAATAAAGATGTTTAAAAAAAAAGAAAATCACTTCAGAAAAAAACACTGTCTATGATAGTCAAACACAGGATGAACTGCTACTTAGATAGTAAATCCGGATGATAATCATTGATAGAATGAGTTATGACATTTAACAGTGTCATATTTTCCCCTGTTCTTATCCTTCTGACCCCCTCAGATAGGCTGTACTTCCTAAATCCATGCCCAGTTGACATGCAGGAGGCAGCAACTAAATGGCCTGCATCCAAATACTCCACAGTACAGTTCTTGATCCCATTTTCAACTCTGTTGTCTCCATGTATGTGGGTGTGTGCATGCATACATTAAGTATAGCTCTACATTTCTAAGAAACAAAGTGTGATTTGCAAACAATCATTTCTGCCTAGCATCTCCACCAAACTCACCATCTTCTCTGAATATATCAGAAATTCCTTTAAAAAAATCCTAACAATCTTGTTTCTTAAAAGTCTCTACAAAGGGCTCTCTAAAACAAGTAAAAAGGGCTTGCCCTCTCTTGCTCAAAACATCTTTGGCTGGTCAAAAAGCACAGGTGCAGTATCAATTATTAACATCTAAGCAGTAGAGCTTGAACACTTAAATAAGTAAATATACATGCTATTAAAAATGTTCACATTCAGGAGGTCAAAACAGAGAGAAACGTGCATAGATAAAGGAAAGAAAAGGCTCCAAATTGCAGCATGAGGTAGACCCCCCAGCCCTGTTTGACACCAGAGGGACAGAAAGGGGACACGGTAGCAGGCGTCACTGTTTTTATTTGATGACAAGAGTAAAACCTCTGAAAATCTTGGTATTTCCCAAAGGGATCTAAAATTATGCATGATTCGTATCTTCAGAGATCACTTCAGTCAACTCTTAGAAAGGAGTATTCAATGCAAAAGGAGTAGAAGTCAGCCCTAAAATCATTTAACATATATAACAAAAGGAAAAAAAAGGAAACTATAGCTTTAAAATATACAGATATTTTAAGCCCTGGAAATTTTAGAAATAATTATTTAAGTTAAAAAACGGAAAGAGAAGATCAGGTAGAAAAGTATAAATGCTGATATTCTCATTTTGCAAGCAGAAGGTGAGGTGATAATGCTTGAAGCTGATAAATCAAGTAGGGATTTGAGTACATAATCTGGATGTATAAAGTGTCCAAACAAAGAGCTAATCAAGCAAGATTAGATAACAAAATGAGGGGTGGTGGTGGTGAAAGGCACTATTGAAGGATTCTGGCTTCATCCTCTTCCATAGCTGACCACTTTAGGGGTTATTTATTGTAGTGGATAAAATTTAACTAGGTAACGTATTAAAATTAACAGACGCTAGCTAGTATTGCTTTATACAAAATACAATTATTTATTTGTCTAATTAAATTTATATATTATTTTATTCATTTAGTAAAAATAAGTTACCAGAATGTTTAATTTGCTCTTAAGAAGAGTAAATTCAAACAAAATAGTATACTTATGATGTTCAGTGAGATAGCAGGCAAATATACCCCCAACATTCCTAACAGATCATCTACTGCTCCCAAATACAAATACTGAAATTTGCCTCACTTCTAAATTTCAAACTCTCTCTTTGGATAGATATCTTTCTTAGTCACATCAATAGGTTAAAAAATGCTCCTTTAGAACAGGTTTAGAGAGCCAAAAGTATTACCAGTATACATTTATGGAATTAAACTGTCTACTTTTTTGTGAATATGTATGTTTTTATGTGGATCATAAAGGAGGCTTGAAAATGATCACCTAGCCCTAAATTCTATGATTATAGAATCATAAGACTTTGACTATATAGTATAAATACACACATGAACACACACATAATTTAATCTCTAACACAACATTGTATTTCAAGAGTAAAAAGACAGAGGCAGCTCTTTTAGGAATTAGACTTAGCATAGATGTAAAGATTTTAACTTATGCTGTAATTAAAAAACATTATAGATGCAGTAGGATTTACAGAACAAAACTGAGACATGTAATATTTCATTTTACTTCATGTATTTTTAGCCTCTGTTTTTTTATGAGTACACATTTGCAACAGTCGTGCTTTCCTGATGGATTGATCTTTTTGTAATTATCTAATATCTCTCTTTGTCTGTAAATAATCTTCTTTTCCCTGAAGTCTACTTTATCTGACATTACTAATAATGACTGCTTTTCAGAAATTAATGTTGTATGGTATATGTTTTTCTATCCTTTTACTTTCCAACCAACCTACGTTGTTGTATTTGAAGTGAATATCTTGCAAACAGCCTATTATTACATCATGTTTTTTTATCTGCTATGCCAAAATCTTTTAATAGGTGTGTTTAGACCATTTGCAGTATCAGCAGCTTTGTTGATTCACATATGATAAAACTGGCTCATTTAAAGTATATAGTTCAATAGTTTTTGTATAGTCACAGTCTTGCTCAACTATTGCCATAGTCACTCCTGAACACTGACATCATCCCCCAAAGAAACTCATACCAATTAGTATTCACTTTCTTTTTCCCTTCAACTCCCATCTCCCATCAACCCCTACTCCCAACCCTAGGAAACCAGCAATCTGCTTCTTGCGCCTACAGATTTGCCTACTCTGGACTTTTCATGTAAATGGAATTATACAATATATAGTCTTTTAAGACAGCTTTTTTTCACTCAGCATAAGGCTTCCAAAGTTCATCCATGTTGTAGCATCAGTACTTCATTCCTTTTAATGGACAATTTTCTATTTTCTGGATATAATACAGATTTCTATCTTTTCATCAGTGATGCACATTTGGGTTCTTTCCATTTGGGGGTTATTATGAATAATGCTGCTATGAACATTCATATACCAGTTATGGTATGAATGTATGTTCTTGTATCTCTTGAGTATATATCTTGGAGTGGGATTGCTGGGTCAAATAGTAATTCTGTGTTTAGCAATTTCAGGACCTGCCACATTGTCTTCCAAAGTGACTATACCATCTCACAATCTGACAATCTCACCAGCAATGAATGAGACTTCCAGTTTGTCCATGCTCTAGTCAATACTAGCTATTATCTGTCTTTCTGATAATAACTATATAGCCTAGTGGGCAAGAAGTAGCATCTCACTGTGGTTTTGATTTACATTTCTCTGATGTCTAATGATGTTCAACATCTTTTCATGAATTTAATAGCCATTTATATAACTTCATTGGAGAGATATCTGTTCAGAACACTTGCCCATTCCAAAACCGTATTGTCTTTTTACTGAGTTATGAGATTACTTTACATATTTTGGATACAAGTCCCTTATCAGATCAGATATATGAGTTGCAGTATTTTTCTCCCATTCTGTGAGTTGGTTTTCACTTTCTTTACAATGTGCTTGAACTATAAGTTTTCAGTTTTGATGACATACAGTGTATCTGTCTTTCTTCTGTTGCTTATGTACTTGTTTCATATATGAGAATCCCTTGCCTAATGCAACATCACAAATTTTACACCTATGACTTCTAAGAGTTTCATAGTTTTAGCTCTTACATTTAGATCTGTGTTCCCCTAGGAGCTAATTTTTGTGTGTGGTGTAAGAGGTCTGTCTTCACTCCTTTGCTTGTGACTATCTAGTTGTCCCAGTACCGTTTGTTGAAAATACTATTCTTTCCCCATTGAATCGGCTTGGCACTCTTACTGCAAGTCAACTGGCCATCCACGTAAGAGTTAATTTCTTGACTCTCAATTCTGTTCCATTAGTCTATGTGTTTATTCCTATGCCAGCACCCCACCATCCTGGTTACTTATCTTTGTAGTAAATTTTGACATTGGAAAGTGTGAGTCCTCCAATTTTGTTTTTCCTTTTCAAGATTGTTTTGACTATTCTGCATCCCTTGCATTTCCATAGACTATTCACATTTAAAATAATTTATTGAAATATTAGGGCTTAAGTCTATCATTTTACTACTTGCTTTCTGTTTCTTTCCTGTTTCTCTCTTCTTACTTTCCTGTGGGTTATTTGATCATTTTTAAGGTTTCTATCTTGATTTATTTGCAGCATTTTTTTGTTTATTTGTTTGATTGTTTGTTTGTTTGTTTTTTAGTATATTGCTTTGCATAGTTTTCTTAGTGGTTACTCTATATATGTAATACAATACAATATATGTAACTTACCACGGTCTAATAGGATCAGCATTTGGGAGAGTGCAGGGAATCAACTTCCCACCCAGCACCACTGAAACCCAAGAGGACTATGGGTTTTGGGGGTGTGATAAAGCTAATTTAGAGTCTTAGTTCCATCTTGTGCAAGTTACTTAACATCTCAGAACCTTAGTTTCCTTATCTATAGGTGTGGTTTTTCTGTGGTGTTTGACAGATATTGGCAATTTTTTTTTTCTGTTGTCAGGCCACCATTTTCTTAATCCTTCGGCTAAGGGAAACAGGATTTTCTTAGAGTTTTTTGGTCAGTACCTGTTGGTGGTCCTGGGTTGCAGACTTCTGCAGCACTGTGTCCATGATATAGGAGCGGCAAAAAGGAAGCTCAAGCACTCACTGCTGTGTAGCTCCTCAAGTTTCTCAAGTCCCTCAAGTTTCTAGGCAGCTCACCTTCTTCTTTTGATCTTTCAGAGACTTCCTACTCTCACTTGCTGTATAATATCTAGGGATTTTTAGTTGTGAGGGGGAGGGGGCGGGAGGAATGGGGCTACTCCATCTTGGAGAAACTGAAGGTAATATTCACTTTAGTATTAAAAATATCATCTGTGTCATTTGAACTCCACTGGTACACTCTGATATTTCCTCCAGTAATATCTTAGGAAGGTTAGATTATTTGTGTAAAGGTACCAAATTATTCCTTTTGTTGTTCATACACAGGCAAACATTCATTTACATTTATCTAAAAGTAATTGTAAACATTTGAAAATAATTATATGGTTAAGTCACCTCAATTAGTTAAAACAGTTGGATGAGAACACAACAGAATGTTTCAAGCAACAGCTGAGTAGAAGATTTTAATCTCATTACAACTGATGTCAGCATTCTACCTGAGGCAAAAATAATTGCAGTAGCTTCCACCCACAGCCCCAGCTCATCACATGCTGGCATTGGCTAACCATGCAGGAGAAAAGGTGCTCATGAAGGGATATGGTGCACACAGTTTTCACCTGGGCCTTTGCAGGCGTGTAGCAAGCCAGCACCTGATGTAGTCAGAGCCTTGTGTGCATAACAGAAGGCATCCATGCCACTTCCCAGTCCCTTCCTGGGTGTCAACATCTGTGATGGGATGCTAGTTGCATCGGGTCCTTGTGGGAACAAGAAGACTTGGGGTTCTGGGGGGACATGAAACGAACTTAGTCTCAGTTTCACCTTGGACAAGTTATTGATATCTCAGAACCTCAGTTTCCTTGTCTGTAACATGTAGGTTTCTGAACTGTTAATTTTCTAGAAGGAATCAATGAAAGTATGTAAAGTGACTCACACAATGCTGTGGGTCAAAGAAAATGCAAATAAGTATATTTTTGACTCCCTGATTTTGCACTAACCAAACAGTAGTGCTAGAGCTCACGTACCTCAGGGCCACCAGGAATGGCTTTGACATTTCCCCAAATTCTAATTCAAGGGTAGAATCCCAATTCTGCAATACAGAATACTAACCAAAGAACATTGTGGGTTCCCAGACCAATTTTTTCCTAAGGAAGTGTCTCTCCCAAAAGTATTAAAAACTTAAAACCAAAAACAAAACCACCATCTCAAAATAGACATGTATTTAATTGGAATAAAGATAAAAATTCTAAACTTCCTGATCAATTTGTCCCTATAAGTCATCAAACTTCAGGTATATTTTTTTCTAAAGGTATACTTAAGAACAAATCTTAAGAATGTCTATTTTAATTCTATATTGTTTACCTGAGAGTTGTTTGAAGATTAAATGAATTTATAAATCCTGTGTGTAAACAGTAAGTATTCTCACACACATCCCTTACCGACAAGAAGCAGAATCTCAATAATTAAATTCTTGCCCATCCCTCCCTTTTTCCCAGGGCTCTCTTGTAAACTAAAGGGCAATTCTGGGTTACGTAGGGTTTCTGAAGATCAAACCACTGTCATCAATTCTGCCTCTTTGGCCTACAGGGTCATGGAAATGCTTGAAATAGTAAGTCCAGTTTATCCAATGGAATGTTCTCTGAAAGAGTAAGCCAGATTCTTCAGGTTATAACCCTGGCTCACTGCTGCACGGCCCTAGCAAATCACCGAGCTGTTGGGCTTCCACCTCCCAGCTGAGTGGTGACAACCACACAGTGCTCCCCGTTCAGTAAGCGTCTTCCCATCTGGCCTGACCACACCCTTCAGTGTCAAAGGAAATGTCAGCAGTCGTTCCAGCCCTCATTTAATAGGGCAGAGAAATAAAAGGTCTGAGAATCTGGGCGTTTCCCAAAGGGCGAGCTATAAATTGTGGATGACTCAGAAGCAGCCTCTGAGATATGAGAAAGACTTACTTTAAGGGCTGAAAGAGAAAAACTGGAAAAGCATGGGGACATAAGAAGTCTTATTAGAAGCCCAAAATAACAACAGCGAGCAGATATTAAGCTGGCAAATGAAAGGATGAGGAAAGAGCCAAACAGCTGTACTGCACAGGAGGAAATGAGACATTCAAGGGAGCTGAGTTCTCCAGACAGCTCACTCTTAGTGCCACCGAGGGCCAGGAATTTCAACATTGACTATGTCACCAATGGAAAACCATGCCTCCGAATTTTGGAATGACTTGGATAATGGAAGAGTTAAGGTCAGCAGGAAAGTTTCCCCATTTCTTACTTCGAATTGGGCTAGGTCCTGGCTTCATATAGTGCGAACTTTGATGGATATTAGCCAGCTGCCCATGCCCTAAGACTGTAAAGTTTGGTTCAGTTGGTTTGGAGTATGCATTTTTAATAAGCTGCCCCACTGATACCGAAGCCTAACAAAGTTTGGAATCCCCTATCCTACACCTCAAAGCCTCTTTTCCATGTGCCTTTTACTTTTCTTGTAGCTAAGTCTATCTGGGGAGTAAGGTGTGATTATTTGCTACTTTCCTGACAAAGAGATGTCTCCTCCATAACCCTCATCCACATCCTCCAACCCAGAGGATATGAATAGTCTAAATTTGACTTATAAAGACTTAAAAACATAAATCAGGCAGCATAAGAGACAGAGAACTCAAAAGGTCATTGAAATGTAAATGAATGAGAAATAGAGTCATTTTTGAGACAATGATCTAGGAGCCATTGCATCATTCCAAGGACAGATGAAATAAAGAATAAAAAGCAAATGTTCTGATACTAGGTTCAGCATACCAGTCATGCTTTCTGACCTCTCTGATGAGAAGCCCTTGTCATTTTAAGGGAGAAGATAAAAAGCATACACTTTTAACTATGAAAAGGAGTAGAGAAATTAAAGATTTTTATTAAATGCAATATTTATTCAGTGCTAGTCTAAAAACAAACTCTATGAATCAACTTTTAAAAAAGTGGAAAAATGGAGTTTTGGCTTTAAAATAACTCCATGCATATCCATGTATACACAGTAATCAAAAATATACAAAAGAATGTTGTTATATATATAAAAGAATGTTGTAAAATTATGAACAACTTTACAGCAGTATTTGGATAACAGCTCATGAAAAACCTCATTCAAAGTTCAATATGATTAAAATGTAAATGAGAGAACATTAAGCTACCCTTTTTATGTTTTATAATTTCAATTTTACTCACTAAATAGAAAATTATATTCTTATATATTCCTTTACAAAATAATTCAAGTGCATAGCCATGTCTCAAATCGTAATCCACCCCAAAATTTATGCAAAGAAGTTATTCTCTCCTAGTTTGGCCATCTTTGCAATAGAGGTAATTGCAATGACAGAATTGACCACCTCCAATCAATATGTACCCCTGTCATGTGTCATATGTATGAACAAAAATCCTTTGTCAACATAATGTCTCTATTTTCCTCAACATAACTGTGTCAGAAATTATGATGCCTGAAAAGGACAGTGTTCTACACTTGATTCAATTACAAGGGAAGGAAAACATTTTCATGGCATTCATGTATTGTGGTGGAAGCAATACTTATCTTTTCCACCATGCATAATTTAATATCATTATTTAAATCAATATTTGAGAACTAATAAAGAGATTACTGAATCCCAAGTTGACTTCATTTACACCATACTCTAAAACTGTGCACTACATTAAGGAAAGAATTCCACTACCTTATTCTATTAGAGTCCTAGGATGAATCAAATCTTAACTCTCATGTTTCCCAAAACAATCTCCACAATGAAATTGCACCAACAGAAAGACAGACAGAGTATTCTACTGCATGTATGGAGATTTTATATCATAGAAATTACTTATTCAAAGCTAAAAACAATTATACTGGGGGAAAAGGGGGAAAAATCCTATTTTTCCCCTCTAACTTGAGCATTTCCTGCTTAAAAAGATGATAGTAAATATGAGTCATTCAATAAAGAATGTGATTAAGTACAGGTCTTTGTTTGGAAGTGAGACATATGAGGACCCCATGGCATCAATATTCCACAAAACAGAAAAACCCACTGCTATCGATAGAAGATGAGGGTCTCAGTCAAACTTCAATTTCATTCTATTGTTCCCTCCTTGCTTTCAATTTCCACCTAAGGCTTAATTCACCTTATGATATTAGCTTCCTTCAGGTTTCCTAGCAGCGGGCATTCCATTGCATCATGCATAAAGTTTTATTCCTGCCATATATCCAATCACTCATTCCTTCATTTACTCAGCAAAAAGTAACCAAGAATTGCATTCGTACTAAGCAAGGTACAAATTTCTAGGGACCAAAAAGATGAATAAAATACATTCCTGCTCCCATTTATAGTTTTAAGACTGCAGACAATTTTGTGAATCCACTCCTCCACAAGAAAGTGCTCTATATTGACAGGGACTTTCTGGTCTACCACTGTAGACGAGTGACTTTTCTGTTGCTTCCCAGTGGTTAAGACCTTTCAATTTTCTCTTTAGCTACCTGTGTATTTCTGTGAGTATTCTCAACAACACCTGTTAAACAGCCAAAGGCAGCTTTAAGGAGAAGATGCCTTCTTAAAGGTTGATGACAAAATACACTAATGTGGGTTCTGCACAAATGTAATGGTCTTCAATTTATTCCCTTTATCAGCTTTCTTTATATATCTTTCCCTCAGAAAGAGATCTGAAAATAATCTGGAAACTGTTTTAGCTGCAGAAGTTTTCTCTAAGCAAAAGCTTACCCTGTCCAAAATACAACTCAGATAAAAGCAAAGAAGAAGGTAAAAAGAGATGAGAGAATTTAACAGGCAAATATTGAAAAACCTAGGTCAAAGCTTTTTAAAACAGTAGACCTGAGTCTCAGAGATATTAATATGTTCCTTATCAACAGTCATACAGCAAAAAAATGGCAAAGGTATTTAAACAATCTTTTCACTCAATTATTTTTCTACTTTCCTTTATTCATTTATTTATTGATCAACTATTTATTGAGTACCTACTGTGATCAGACACTTCTCTAGGCACTGGAATTACAAGGATGTGCAACAACAGATATAAATCCTGCTTTTGTGGATTTAGCGCCCAAAGCCTTCATGCTCCTTTCTAAAAGTGAGAGGAGGCCATCAGATTAGGTAGTGCATTGTAAAGTTACTATTCCCTTGCTATGAATGTAGTCTTTAAATGTCTCTTATGATGTGATCTGGGACAGCTATTATGACTACAAAGTATGAAGTTTTTTTGTTTTTGTTTTTGTTTTTGTTTTTTTGTACTCTTAACTTGTCCTTCAAGGAAGTCGGGAGAGACGGCTAAGCCTTCTTTTTTGGGAAAAGGGTATGGAGAGGAAGGGAGCAAAATGGTGAGTATGGTGATCTCTGACAGTCCACAGCCCAGCTCCTGTGGCGCTGACCATTTCTGGGCTCTCAGTCCAACCTCCAGCACCTGGGTCTTTGCCTAGGAGCCCTCTCTGGCCATACAGGTCTGTGTTGCCTGTGGTCAGCCACAAATGCTGAGAAGCGACTGTCCTCCAGCTCTCTCTGGTAGGGGAGCTCTGAGGCACATCTCCACATCGTTCCCCAGAGTTCCTCAATAGAAATGACCTCCATGTGCTCCAGGTTAACTGCTGGACACCCTTTTTTAAACTTCATTCACTCCCTGTTCTACTTCCCACACTTCCTTCTTTGTTTCCTAGAAGCAGCTCCCAAAGGAATTCCTCTCATTTTAATCTATGACTCAGGGTCTGTATATAAAGAAACCCAAACTGAGACAACATTTTTTAGTTATATATATACAAGATAAAACTCAAAAGGCAAAAAATAAGAGGAACATTCAAGATATAGTAGAAATATTTCATAGCAGTATTCTGAATATAAAACTGAGTTCATTATTAGAGGCAGAGGCAGCACTGTCATGGGGCAACCATTCATTCATTCAAGAAAAAAAGGGAAAAATGTTCTTCATGCTCTGACTCTAAAAATGTGAAGAAGACACAACCCTTGCTCTGAAGAAGTCAAAGTCAAGTGGGAAATGCTGATATAAATGTAAAGTCTTTAAAGATGGCCACCAAGCATTCCTCCCATTGTGGGGCACAGGCCCCTCTGCACCGTCACCTTGGGCTCCTCCCATCAAGAGGCGGGGTCTATTTCTGTCCCTGTGAATCTGAGCTGGCCTTGCGATCTGCTTTGAACAACTGAACACAGTGGAAGTGATATCTGGGACTTCTATTCTAGCCCTAAAGAGAACTGCAAGCTTCCACTTAGTCCTCTTGGAGCCAAGCTGCCATGCCAGAAGTCCAGGCTGGACTGCAGAATGGCTAGAGCCAACGGAGGAGCTTTTAGAGGAAGCCATGTTGGAGCTCCAAACAAGCTCCCAGCTAAACGGAGCCGAGTGAGTGAAGTCAGCTGCATCCTCAGGAAGGAAAATGGCCCCAGCTGAGTCTGACTAACAGCATCATGAGAAATAATAAATTGTTGCTTTCAGCCACCAAATACTAGGGTGGTTTGTCAAGCAGTACCGATAACTAAAACTGCAAGCAATAATGGTGGGCTTGATAATTCTACTGGAGTGAAGTACAAAGTGCAAAGGAGGACAGAGAAGAGGTAGTTCCTGGGGGAGCACCTGCTATGAGGTGATTACTGTCAGGGGATAATCAAAGATTTATAAAACGTAATTGCAGCTATCAATAAAAATTTTTGCTGGGAACAATGGCTATTATTTGTAATGGTTAGAGAATCCCCAACTTATGAGCAGTCAAATTGTGACCCTATGGACAATAAAAATTGAGAGAAACAAAGATATACGAGTTTGGACTGATTGATGGGCTGGAGCCGGGCTCAAAAGAAGAAGGGAAAACCTTCCAGTTGGGGGAAGAATTGAGTAAAAAGGCAAGAGGCCAGGTAGGGGGGACAAGGCTCTGTCTGACAGTGCAGCGAGAGGAGTAGAAAACATGGATAATAAGATGCCATCTCTTCTTTATTTTCTCACTCCATAGTCCTAAAACTGGCTCTCTAAATATGTAAAATGTTCTTTGAACCAGTCAAAATGTTAAGAGAACCACTTATCAAGGGCAGCAAAATATCACCCATCTTCTAATCATGGCCAAAAAATAGATTTGCACAATGTTTGCTTCTTTTTCCTCCCAGAGGACTCTTTATTCTATTTAGGCAAGCCACACATCAGTCAACAACATGCCTATTACTGTGACTACATGGTATCCAACGAAATGCTGACCTTAATATTTGGTGCTATCACTACAAGAGAGGTTACAGAAATTATTTCATCTTGCCACCTATGACAGACTTTCAGCATGTTTAAAGAGAGTTTCAACAGCTCCTAACTTACGCAGTGTGGACACAGATCATTTCATGCTTCAAAAATTAATAGGGGGAATCTGTGTTCCTGCACTTATTTAAATATAGTTAGTTACTATATTCATTCCCATAATAACTTGTTCTCAGTTTTCAAAATAAAAACATGAAATATATTTATGAATGTAAAAGGAACTCTGGTGAGAGTTTACCCTTTTGTCTTTGGCACTGTAGTCATTGCAATTCTGTCTTCGTTGGTGTCCAGGACACGGCTGAAATAATATATGTGTGCATGTATAAAGCTATCCCTATACCAATGTATGTAAATAATGGTTTATGGCCTGTATACCTTCTGAGATTTATTAAAGAAGACACCTTCGGTGCTTCCCAAAGATAATAGTTACCTGAACACACGTAATTCTCAGAGAGGTGCCTTATCTCTCTCCTCCACACCTTCAAATTAATAGTGTTTTCCTAACAAGTACCACAATTTCTCAAAAGTGAACTTTAACAAACAAAGCGTTTAGATGTTATGAAACGGACTATCTTAAATGTTCATAAAAGTTATGGCTTACGCCCTGCACAATTGCTTAATTACTGTGATTCAGTTATGAGCAAAACAAAATGTAGAAAGCCCGTCTCATTTGCTCTCATGCCCAGAAACCACATCCCATAATTAAATTGGAAGATGGTGGGATAGCTCCTCAGACAATGCAACTGCCTCCTCCTGCTCGCTGGCTTCGCACTAGCATTGAATCACGGCTGTTGAGGGATCCTGCTGGCTGTAATGAGTGGATCACCTCAGACCAAGCTGCCTGGCTGAGATGCACACGGCACTGCAGGAGGGGCTTTGAAACAATGAAGACGTACTCTCAGATCCAAGGAGCAGTCACTAGTGCACAAAACGCACCCAGGGCCCAGCCAGGAGACCTGCACAGAAGAAATCTGTGGGAAATAAAATGAATCACTGGCCAGGGCCAGGATAATTCCAAGCCTGTCAGATACATTGTGCGCACAGGTAGGCAGAGACACAGTGGCTCCTTTACACAATCATCTCCATGTATGTTTCTTCCCACAGAGAGCGACACATAGTGTCCCACTTTCATCGGCTGGTCTCACCATCACTGTGTGGACAGAGGCCGTCCCTGCTCTGTCCAGGTGCCCTCAGCTCTGACCATTTCAGGCCAGCCAGGCTGACTTCCAACTCTCAACACCTGAATCATTGCCTGAGCACTTTCTCTACCTGCCAACAATGACTTACTTTGTCTGTGCATGTGGTAGGCAGGCTGTAAATGCACAAGGAATCAAGGCCCTTTAGAGCAGCCCTCCGCTGACGACTAGCAGGATGATGATGAATAAAGACCCCGGCTCCCGAATCTCTCAGGTTGGGTAGCTTCAGGGTGCACGTCCTACACTGTCTCTCAGAATTTCCGAGCATCATCGCCCTCCAGTTGCCCACCCTTTTCTTGGATCTCTTCTTTCTCTGCCCTATTTTTTCACTCCTCTACCACTGTTCCTTGGGAACAGCTTCTACATTAAGCTACTGTAGTTGAATCTATCTCAGCTGTGATTCTCTAGGAGCCCAAATTAAAATCATTATCATCCTCATCATGACAACAATAATGGCACTTAACACTTATTGTTTTCCTACTATAGGAATTTGAGGGTTTTATTCATTAGTCTTTTAAAATTTTAATTTTCACAAATTAAAGGCACCTTATACTGCCCATTTCTTACAGTTGAGTAAAAGGAGTCTGGAGGATGCAAATAAGTTGCTGAGATCTAGATCACTGAGTTAATACGTGAGGAATAGAAATCAAGATCTGTTTGATTCCAAACTCATTTTGCTCCTTCTACTGTACTATGTTGCCACCCATAAAAATTAAAATGAAAATGACTTAAAGATAAAACTCACATGTTGAGCCCTTCTCTGTCTTCTAAAAACATATTAGAATAACTTCATTTCAGTGCTCAGCAGTAATGTCCAAGAATACAGTTGTCTACCTAATACTACTTCCAAAAACAGTTATCAGAAAATAGTATTTTAATTCGTTTGGAACATTTCTTCATTAAACATTTGGTTGTTTCTCCTTTTTGCCACAGTAGCGTTTTATAAGGGCATGAGACCCCTTCAAGGGCAGGGACTATGCATTTTTGTGTTTCTGCTCCCGGAAGCCAGTCTAATAGGCATTCAGTGACTATTAGATGAACCGATTGACCCCAGTTCTAGTAAATTTTAATGATATGGAAATGTTTGGGGAAAAAAAACTGGTCTCACTAAGACTCAACCTGGTCGCAAAGGAGATTACTGTTCCTTGAAAAGAAGGAAAATTTTTATAAAATAAGGAGAAGTGAGGTCCATGGTCTTTCCAAGGGTGTTACCTATATAGAGAATGATATGTGCTTCAGAGACATCTGATACTGTAATGTAAATGATGTTTTCCTTTAATAATTAAATATCTTGAAAAAAGTTAGATTGAACTTAGAGTAACAAGGAAGGAGGAGAATTCTGGAATTAGAACTCTGGATGTTCTAGTAATGACCTGCTTCATGTCACTGGAGATAACCCATTGGAAATATTGCTGACTCTGTCAAAGAACAGGTGATGGGTTTCTTTTCCAAAAGGAAGGAAACAGCTTTTCTTGAAGATTTCATAGACAAGCTCTGCCCATTAATAATCCAAGTATTTCCACTAAGGACATGTATCATCTAATCAAAAAGTAAGGATCAATGCTTAGAATTGAGCAGCTGAGCCATTGCCTACAGCACATTGACGTTTCAAATATTTGTAATTAAGTTACTTTTAACAGTCCCACAACTTCTTATTTATAATTGTAGAACAGAAGTTTCTAAACGTTTGGAAGAAACAGTTTGTGAGGCATAGTAAACCTTTCAATTATGCCAATATGCTAATTATTTACCCCCCAAAAGGTTATAAAATAAATATTCAAATCCTAAATGGCTTTACCTTCCAAAGCATGGAGTGAAACTATAATCTGTCAAAATGGACTCATACCCCAATACAGAGGATAAAAGATCTGGAACTTAACATAGCCCAGCGAATGTTACATCAGACACCGGTCATGTGAAAATAGATACAGGAGAGAGGGGAAAAAACGAAGAGCAAAAGGACAGTTATCTACAGAATAAAAATATCCCCTATTCACATTTCCAAATCACTCTGTTTTTTTAAAATACAAAAGACTCTTTTAAAATTATTCCTAGAGAAGCAGAATCAAAAGTTTACAGTAATTTCCCACTTTATTAATTCATTATGTAAAATCTTACAACAGTAAATTTGAAAAAAAAATCCAGAAGCAGAAACTACATTATAATTAGAGTCATATTTAGTTGCAGATTATTTTCCCCAACATTTAATTATGAAATTTTCAATCATACAGCAAAGTTGAAAGAACTGTAGAGTGAAATCCCTTATACGTGCTACCCAGATTCCACCGTTACTGTTTTTCTGTGCCTCCTCTGTTACATGCCTGGGCAGCCGTACATCCCTCTACCCCATTCACTCTCCATTTGTTTCTGGAGTATTTCGAACATCAGAAAGATTCTCCCTAAATGCTTCTGCATGCATATGATTAACTATAGTTCAGTATTTGCTTCCATTTCATAAAATGTGTATGCAATGACACTCAAAAATCTTAAGTGTTCATTCAGTGAGTTTTGACAAACATGTCCCTTTTGAACATCCAAACCCCTCTCAAGATACCGAACATTGAGATACAGATTATTTTGAAGAAAAAATTTAATACATGCCATAAGCTCTCTTTTCTCTAAAAAAAATCCAAAGTATTTAAAAATTTTAAAGTAAAACAAAGGATAGCTTTTTTTTTTTGGTCCCTTAATTTCAACAAGTGTTTTCAACTCCATATCAGCAGCTAAATAAAGAGTAGCATGTGACATGACTCCTAAGGACTTGTTCAGCTTAGAGCAGGGATGCTATGCCAAATGCCAGTGGTGCCCAAACCTGCGAGGTAACTGTAGGCATCAGGTGAGAAGAATACAAAAGGCTGCAGTGGAGACTGTCAAACCTTCAACTTATTCAGGAAGGGCTGGAAATCCAGATTTTTATGTGCCATATGTTGAAATTCTAAAATGTTAATAATTAAATTAAAAATCTTTAAAACATTATGTGGTTCAGTCAAATTGAGCCTAGAAGTCCCTCCACCCCAGTTTGCATTCTCTTGCTTGGAGTTCCATGCTACTTCATGACTTGTGGTTCCCCATGGTAGTATATACTTATTATGATCAGCTCATTCCTTGAATCAATTGGTGAGTTTAAGAGTCAAGACTTAAAGGATCTATTTATCAATATTTTTTATATTGTGAGGTACACCAGGTCCTATCATAACACATATAACAGGATCAAGAGAAACCAAAAGTAAATAGTAATGCAGCCCCTTCTCCAGGTAACATACTCGTCCCTTGGTGTCCAAGGGAATCGCTTCCAGGCCCCGCCTCAGAGGATACCAAAATAAGAGGATGCTCAAGTCCCATACTGGCCCTCCATATCTGCGGGTTCCAGGTTCAAGTATAGGGAGGGCTGACTGTATATTTATTGAAAAACATCTGCTTATAAGCGGACCCATGCAGCGCGAACCTGTGTTGTTCAAGGGCCAACTGTACATCCACATATGCTCCCGCCAAAGGGGACAGATAACATCAGGGTTTTATAGACACCATGTCCTCTCAGTGTCATCATGCGTTCATTTATTCATCTGTTCAATAAATATATATTTTGTATATATGCACAGGCGCTGTCCTAAGCCTGGGGATATAATAGTAAGTAAAGACCCAAGTTTCACAGAATTGAGTTCAGGAAGAAAAAAAAAGACAATAAATGTATAATATACATTGTGATTATAAGTGACAGGAGAAAGGTAAAGCAGGGTTAGGGTGAGAGGGTTATATAAGGTGCTCTGAGACGGACAACCTCCTTGACACAATGACATCTTAACAGGAGTGAAGGACATGAGAGACAGAACCCTAGGAATATCGCGGGGGAGAAGGGTCCATGCAGAAAGGACTTGCCAGACTAAATGCAAAGACCTCAAATCCATCTCAAAAAAGGATATCACCAAATAAAAAACTAATATATGTGTGCTTCCCTTTAAGAATATCTAGTCTCTCTTCACAAGGGTTGTTGAATGGTCCCAAGGGCCCAGAAGAGGCTGGAGGTTGGTAATTCCCAGTGACTCCAGTCTGCACAGTTGGGTGATTTTCTCTGGCCCCTGAGGGACATGCTCAGATACGCAGCTTATTTACTAATAGTGTACAGTAATATTTTCTTTAGGGGTGGCACATATGATGGCTAAAAATACAGACCTAATGATTGTCACCTTTAAGGCATTAAATGTTCAAGAATTCTCAAAAAAAAAAAAAAAAGAAAAAGAATACTTATTTCCACATAGTATATATGAAGCATATCCACACTGAGAGAATTATTCACTATTTGGGATCCAAAGATATGAAACTCTAGCAAAGATCTACCACAAGCTTTTTATTCTAGGGGTCAATTCTGTAATTAAGATACAATGTGATTTACAACGTTGGAGGTACACCCTTTGGAGAAAGCATTTGTTACATGAGGAAGGCACTCTCCACCAATGGAGCTCATAAGTACTTGACATTGCATCGTACTGTGAGAAGGAGCTAATTAGGTATGGTTTCATATAAGAAAATGAAATCCAGATGAAGAGTTAAAATGTGAGTTTATTAGATAGTCTTTAGAGATTATAATTAATATTTTCTTTCCTTGAGCCTCTTTGAACAGAGAGTATGATTAGGAAAGTCAAAGGACCTGTCTCTTGCCAGCCCCTCAGGGTGCTGATGTCGGTGATGCTAAGGCACCCTGACATAGGATTTTCTTGCTCAGGAGCTCAAAACAGGGAAAAGGGATGATGACAGCAGCCTCACCTGACCCAGCAACGTCTTCATCTTTTGTCACCCATCACACCAGTTTCAGGAAAGAAAAGTATAACATTTCAATCAGAAACAGGCAGAATTTGTCTTTTTTCACAACTGTCAAGACTGAAGGTAATTGTGCTCTCAGGGCCATCTCACTGAAAGAAATACATAGAAACTGGAAATATACCACATTTTCAAGAAACTGCCAGTTCCTGGGTGCCTTTGTGAACTCTTTTTCTTTTCTGTTTAGTATAAAAATAGAAGAGGAAGGGCAGGGGAAGGGGAGGTTGGAAGCACACAGTAAAGTATGTCCGGCCGCCTGCAAAGTTGCCACATTGAAACTTCCACTGCTTCTTGCCTTGACATAAATACTTCACAGTCTCCAATTATATTAATTGCTCATGTGGTTAAAAACCATCTGGGTACTAACATAACCAAGTTCACAGACATAATAAATTTGAAAGTGTCCTGAATGTAAACAAGGAAGATATAAAGATATTGTGCCATCATTTTTTTCTTTTTTGGTTTTAGAGTTTTACTTTTAATAAATTGGGATTCTCTTGAAAGTCTACACTAACCTCAGGTAAATATTAAGACTATGATTCTGTTATTAATCAAGAAAATTGCCATAACATTTTGTCTTTCAAAACATATGTTAAGCTACTTACAATATTACAGACAACTGAATCTGAACCATATTCTCTGTAAGTTATCAGAAGCGACCAGGACCTTTAACAAAATGGTAAAACAGTCTCTTGGTGATGAAGAAATCCCAAAGACATTCATGTGTGAAGTGGATTCACTTAGCATCCAGAAAATGGCAACAGCGGCCCTTACGTCTAATACTCTGGTGCCAGTCTACCTCCACTCCATTAACCAACGGAAAGACGTGTGTCATATACTTACCAGAACTTATTGTCTCCATATTGGAGAAAAAAGCAAAACCTGAGTTCCCAATGTCTCTAAAAGAAAGCTAAGTGACTTTTCAATACACAAGGAGCATTGTTTTTTAGTTCTCAGAGTCCTCCAGAAAAAATGGAGGACTTATGGTACAAGTGCTAAATGCATCTTATCAATCCCTTAAAAGTTATTTACTAGGGAAAATTAGATATAATTCCTTTTTGAGGAAGCATTTTATAAAATATCTTAGTGGTGTGAATGCTGATATAACGTCCCTGTGCAAAACTTAGCCCAGTTCTTAAAAGTACCTTCTGCTGCTTACTCGGGTTTTTTATGTTGCCCTCCTTCCCTACGGGATGGAATCAAATCATTTTCATATCAGTTCTTCCCTCACTCCCCTAACACTCCCTTTTCTCCAATCCCCAGCACACTCTGCTACCTCCTCAACTCCCCTGGGAAAGCAAGAGTCAAGGAAGAATGGCAGAAGAGACGTTTCTTAAGTTCTGTGTATGATTATTTAAACTTGGTCAGGAAAGCTGAAAGAGGGGTCACCCTGTATATGTGGATACTTTCCTTGGCAACAAACTCATGTTCTCTTCTCCCCATAAGTAAAAGAGAAAAGTGGGATTTCGAGAGGGAAAGTGAGTTTGGCTCAAAATATTACACAAAATAGAATTGAGATAATTTTGAGCAGTCGCATGAACTGGTCACAGAAATATCTTGATTTCAAGTATTGCCAAATTTTGTCAAGGTAAAGTGACAAAATTTCTAAGCCACTTGTTCGTTTGTTTTACTCATCAGTTAACCAGTCATGCATCAAATATTTACTAAGTACTTATTATGTGCCAGCAAGTTCCAGGCATTAGGGATACAGCAGTGAAATGAGACACACAGAGTCCCAGTGCTCACAGAGCTTACATTTGGAGGGAGGCTGGAGTCAGAGAGTCAGAGAGTAAACATACAGACTCAAAAATTAATGAGGTAATCTTTCTGATTGTGATGCATGCTATGAAGAAAAGTGAGGAGGATTATGGACTGAGATGTCTATGGTGAGGAAGGGCGCCTGGTCAGCAGAGGCCTCTCTGAGGAAGTGACTTTTGAGCTGACATCTGAATGATGTCAGGGGTCAGCTAGCTTAGGATGTAGCAGGGAAGAGCATCCTAGGCAGAGGAGAGGGAAGTGCTCCGGTCCTGAGCAAGGGGACGGCTCCGTGTGTGCCTGAAGCAGAAAGCAGGCCACTGTGGTTGGCGCTGAAGGAGCCACAGGTAGAGAGGTGGGTGGTGAGGGCTGGGAGACAAGCAAGAGCAGCCTCGTAGGTAGCTGGGTTCCTGTAGGCTGGGATCTGATTTGTCCATTTTAAATATTATTTAGGATGCTGCATCGAGAATGGACAACTGTGAGGCCATTTAACACAGGACTACCAGTAGAGCTGGGCCCCAGGTATCTCTATCCTTAATCTGCTCATTAAAATACCCTTTTGGGGGTGGTTTACTCTCTTTCCCTTCATTCCTATTTCCTAAAATCATCAAGCAAGTAATCATATCTGAGTCATTGTTTCAGGTTTTGCTTTTGGAGGAATGCAAACTAGTATAACATATAATGTCCCCAAACAGCTCAGTCCTCACGTGCGCTCCCCCCCACAGTAGAGCAAAATTTCCCAACCACTATCCCAGTGACCAGTCTAGGAGTGAAATAGGAGGGGACAGAAAATGGGTAGGTGGGAGGGAGAAGACTTAAGTGCAGGAGGAACTCTAAGGTAACGTCAAGGACAAGAAGACACCCTGACCCTATGTGACTAGACCTACAGTCACATAGACAGACACTTCCAGAAAGACGTACAAATTGCCTGTGACATTAATTATCAATTGACTCAAAATTTTGACCGAATTCAGTTAGAAACTGAACATGTTGAGACAGGCACTGGCACGAAGCCCCAACCTAGTCAGATGTACATCTTGATTTACTGCAGATGGGCACCAAGTCATTCGGCCAATTTGGATGTTCCCAATAAGGTTTCACAAATAGATCTGTTCTCCAACAATCTCTGCCTTCAGTTAAAAGTGGAACAAATATAAGAAATGTGACTTAATTCATACACATACACACACCAGGTTTAAACCCAGTTACTTCAGATTTTGTTCAAAGTTCAAAATATCTATCATCATTATTATGTTATTTTGCTACTAAAGAACTTGCATCTAACCATTTTATGCTTATTTATAAAAGTAAACTCTCCCCATGAAGAATAAAATAAATAATTACCAGCTTTTTGCATATGTTTTCTACATCCCCAATTCTCCTATACTATCCTTTACTCTTCCTCCAGTATAACATGAAACTAAATTCTCTTCTGTTCATGCTATGAATTTTTCTTCATTCTTTTACACTCGATGAAATCCTTTATTTGAGACACGACAGTTTAAAAGTACTGTCTACTTGAATACCAATGATAGTAATGGTGAATGCATTTTTTAAAGGAATGACAACAGTAAAAGTGAATTATTACATATTAAATAGTAATCACCAAAAGTCTATGCTGCAAATATACAGATTGTTGGGCATCATGGCAAAGTTCTTCTCTATGAGATCTCTGTGAAACTATAGGTGATTTCTCCCTATGACAAAAATTCAAAAGATTTTACTTCTAAGAGTTGCTGTGAAGTTGAGTTCATTCCAAGGACACACAGATGGTTAAACATATGCAAATCAATCAATGTGATACACCACACCAACAAGAGAAAGGACAAAAATCACATGATCATCTCAATAGATGCAGAAAAAGCATCTGATAAAATTCAACACCAATTTATGATAAAAACTCTAACTAAAGTGGGTATAGAGGGAACATATCTCAACATAATAAAAGCTACTTATGACAAACCTACAGCCAGCAAAATATTCAATGGTGAAAAGTTGAAAGCCTTCTTGCTAAAATCTGGAAAAAGACAAAAATGTCTGCTCTCACCACTTGTATTCAATATAATATTAGAAGTCCTAGCCATAGCAATTAGACAAGAAAAATAAATAAAAGGGATCCAAATTGGAAGATAAGTGGTAAAATTCTCATTATATACAAATTACATGATATCATATATAGTAAACCCTAAAGGGCCCACACAAAAACTACTAGAGCTGATAAAAGAATTTGGGAAGGTAGCAGGATTCAAGATTAACATACAGAAATTAGTGGCATTTCTTTACACTAACAATGAAATACCAGCAAAGGAAAGTAAAGAAACAATCCCTTTTAAAATTGCATCCAAAAAAAAAAAAAAACCAAAATTTAGAAGTAAATCTGACCAAGGAAGTGAAACACTTATACACAGAGAACTACAAAACACTGACTAAGGAAATTAAAGATGACTTGAAAAAATGGAAAGATAGCCCATGTTCTTGGATTGGAAGAATTAATATTGTTAAAACGGCTATACTACCCAAAGCAATCTACAGATTTAATGTGATCCCAATCAAATTACCCAGGACATTTTTCACCAAACTAGAACAAGTAATCCTAAAATGTATATGGAATCACAAAAGATTCAGAATGGCCAAAGCATTACTGAAGAAAAAGAATGAGGCTCGAGGAATAATCCTCCCAGATTCAGATAATACTACAGAGCTACAGTAATCAAAACAGAATGGTATTGGTACAAAAACAGACATATGAATCAATGTAACAGAATATAGAGCCCAGAAATCAACCCGCAAAGTTTTGGTCAATTAATCTTTGACAAAGGAGGCAAGACATACAGTGCAATAAAGACAGTCTCTTCAGCAAATGGTGTTGGGAAAACTAGATAGCAGCATGTAAATTGATGAAGTTAGAACACTCCCTTACACCATACGGAAAAATAAACTCAAAATGGATTAAAGACTTAAACATAAGACAAGACATTATAAACCTCTTAGAAGAAAACATAGGCAAAACAATATCTGACATAAGTCTTAGCCATTTTCTCCTTGGGCAGTCTAACCAGGCAATGGAAATAAAAGCAAAAATAAACAAATGGGACCTAATGAAACTTACAAGCTTTTGCACAGCAAAGGAAACCATAAGCAAAACAAAAAGACAACATACAGAATGGGAGAAAATATTTGCAAAAGGTAAGACTGACAAAGGCTTAACTTCCAGAACATATAAACAGCCATAAAACTTAATAAGAAAGGCAAACAAACAACCCAATCCAAGGAAGGCAGAAGACCTAAACAAGCAATCCTCCAATGAAGACATACAAATGGCCAATAATCACTTGGAGAAATGCTCAGTATCACTAATTATCAGAGAAATGCAAATCAAAACTACAATGAGGTATCACCTCACACCAGTCAGAATGGCCATCATTAAAAAGTTCACAAATGAGAAATGCTGGAGGGGATGTAGAGTAAAGGGAACTCTCCTACACTGCTGGTGGGAATGAAGTTTGGTGGAGCCACTGTGGAAAACAGTATGGAGAGTCCTCAAAAGACTAAAAATAGACCTACCATATGATCCAGCAATCCCACTCCTGGGCATATATACAAAGAGAGCCTTAATTCAAAAATATACATGCACCTCAATGTTCATAGCAGAACTATATAAAACAGCCAAGAAATGGAAACAACCTAAATGTCCATCAACAGATGACTGGATAAAGAAATTGTGGTATATTTATACAATGGAATACCATTTGGCCATGAAAATGACAACATAATGTCATCTGTAGCAACATGGATATCCCTGGAAAATGTCATTCTAAGTGAAATAAACCAGGAAGATAAAGAAAAATACCATATGATATCATTCATATGTGGAATCTTAAAAAAAAAAAAAAGAAGACAAATGAACTTAAACAGAAAACAGAAACAGACTCATAAACATAGAATACAAACTTGTGGTTGCCGGGGGGAGGGGGGTGGGAAAGGACAGACTGGGAGTTTGAGATTTGTAGATACTGAAAGGTATATATATAAAATAGATAAACAAGTTTATACTGTATAACACAGGGAAATATATTCAAGATCTTGTAGTAGCTCATGGTGAAAAAGAATATGAAAATGAATATATGTATATTCATGTATGACTGAAAAATTGTGCTGTACACCAGAAATTGACATAACATGGTAAACTGACTATAACTCAACAAAATAAAAAAAAAAAGTTGTGGTATATTTATACAATGGAATACTACTCAGCCATAAAAACAATAAAATAATGCCATTTGCAGTAATTTGGATGAACCTGAAGATTATCATACTAAATGAAGTAAGCCAGAAAGAGAATGAAAAATATCATGTGATATCACTTATACGTGGAATCTAAGAAAAAAGACAAACAAATTTATTTGCAAAACAGAAACAGACTCACAGACATAAAGAACAAACTTGTGATTACCAGGGTTGGTAGAGGTGGGTGGGAGGGGATAAATTGGGAGTTAGAGATCTGTAGATACTAACTGATATATATAAAATAGATAACAACAATTTCATGCTATATAATGCAGGGAACTATATTTGATATCTTGTGGTAACTTACGGTGAAAAAGAATATGAAAACGAATATGTATATGTTCATGTATGACTGAGGCATTATGCTGTACACCAGAAATTGACACAACATTGTAAACTAACTATACTTCAATAAAATATATATGTATACACACACACACAAAACCAAATCTAGAAAAAGAGTTGCTGTACCGCAGCTTCTGTTTTGTAAAGCCAAGGTGTTTCTCTCCAATAATCAAGAGGATTATTCCTATCACATTGAAACTACTTCATATGTTCTAATAAGTAAACGCTACTTCATAAACAAAGTTAATTACATAGGACTAAACTTAATATTTTCTATCTATAAAAACAGATATGCTTAAAAAATTAATGAAAACGCCCACAAATTCAACTCTACAACAGCTTTTTAGGATACAATGTGACAAGTTCAGTTCCCCATGCCTGTTGGTATAAATTATTTAAGTACTACCTGGCCATGTAATCCAAAAAAAGTGAGAGTCTTTGTAAAGTCACTGTAGTTAAGGGAAGATGCTGGGGAGACCTCAGGACATAATTACTTCTGCCTTATTTCTTCTTCACTATTTATGCAAGACTTTGGTAACTATTAAGCCATAGCTTCCCAGATACCTAATCATAACAATGACCAAGTCCTTAACAGGACTCCTTCTAGGATAAACAGATAACCCTTACAAGGATGCTTACCTATTCAAGGGTAGGATGACTTAATCTTAAATTCAGAAAGGATACTGGAGGTTCTTTAACCCTTCAAACCAACATAACAGCACTCTGAGAGAAAATCATTCACTCTCTGCTTACATGTTTCTAACTAGGAAGTACTCACTAGTTCCCAGGGGGATATCATTCTATTTTTTGATGACTTTGGTTATTAAAAAGCTCTTTCTTATAATAAGTCAAAATCTCTCTACTTGCCTCTTTCATCCACTGGCCCTAATTTTGTCTCCAAGGACAACAGCGCATATCTCATTGTTCCATTTAGTAACTCTTTTATTTATCTGTTCAGAAACTTTCTCTTCCCTCCTCTCCACTAATTAACTTTTGGCCCCTAGAGACTGAATGAATTATTTTAATTATTTTTGGACATTGAAGGCCTAGCACAAGGTACATACTCAAAAATTGTATAATAAAAAAATAGACATAAAGCAATCTCCATGCTTTTCTACAGTATGTCTGTATATGAAGATATTCTTAACCAACAGCATTATCCATTAATTCCCCAATCATACATAATACCCATGATTAAGTAGAGAAAATTAATTTTCCTATATTTAAATTTTATGTCATTGGAGGGAAACAGGAGAATGGACAAAAAAGCAAAAGTGAGAACATGCTACATGTTTGTATTTGACCGTCAGCATCTCTACTATTCTTAAAATTTACCATATTTTAAACAAAACTTAAGCCAAAGAATAAAAATTCAAACACAAGATCTGGAAAGCTATCCCAATTTCCCACGTAGTCTCTACCGCGTAGTTCCTCTTTGCTTAGAACTCAGTCCAAGGAGGATGAAATTACCTCTCAGGATAAAGCACTGGTCTCATCGGTGAGTTTTAGACTTTGTTTGCTGGATCTCCATTTAATCCTCAAGAAACACAGGTGTAATTGATTATTTCAGTTTTAAAAAAGATAACCTGAATTTCCTGCTTTTTCACCTGGTATTTGTTTAAAATAGATTGTGAGAGTTGTAAAGAGCAACTCTTCTGCGGGGGAAGAACTAATATTACAGAATATAATATTGACCATCAAATTGGTACATGGCACATTTAAGAAGTTTAACATAGTAGCTGTTGCTTCAAGCTACTATGCATATATGTTGACACATTAAATTATATCCAAAAGGCAAATGCCTATATATATACATTTTTTTCATATTCTTTTTCATACAACTGAATCACTATACTATACACAAGAAGTGAATACAACATTGTAAATCAACTACACTTCAATAAAAAAAAATAGTAGTATCTCAAAAGGTGAATGTCCAAACATAGATAAGAAGACTTTCAAATTCTTTACTTTGACTGTAAGTAAGGCAAACTATGACTTTACTAGGGCTTCCAATGAAAATATTTGCAAAGAATGTGACTAATCATTCTAGTGAAAAAGATATATAGCAGGATGTGAGAGTTTTAAAACAACATTATTTAAGGTTAAAGGTAAAAGAGAATCTCATAACATGACCAGATGTTTAGGAACCAGGGGTGAATGCAATTTTGCTATTTTTCTTCCATTTCCACTTTCTTTTTCTTCTTCCAAGATCAAATGGTTCACCATCTGGCCCACCATAAAGCTAAAACTAACAGTCATTTAATTTATTTCCCATAAATTTGTAAGAGTCTTAATAATCAAGCAATTATTTGCAAATATATAATCATATGTCATGTGACTATGTGCCTCTTACAGATCAAATACAACTGTACATTTTTTGGTCCCTCCCACAAGACAGAAGGTATAGCAGGACACCACAAGCTCAGCACACATCAGTAATCTCTGCTACAAAGGCCAAATTCCAATACATCAACCCTACCTCAAACTTCAAGTCCACATCAATAATTCAGTACTCTGAGCAGCATGTGCAATAAATTTAAGCAGAGATGAAATGACTGACATTCTAAGAAAATACCAGTGGTATGTATCTGAGCAGCAAGTGTCCAGGTCACCACACCTGAAGCATTCACTCTCTTAACCAAGAAGAAACACATTAGAGAAAACAAAACAAAACCCTGCTAATGAAAACCTATGTACCCAAATATTGGATGGCTATAAATGACCTCAATCACATGGTACATGCACGTGCTAATGGTTCTTAATACTGCACAAATTTTACACTAAAATTTTTGTTGGTTATCAAAGGTTGCTTGGTGCCTAAAATGTCAAAGGTATGCTTCTTAGAAACCCTGGATCTTAAAATCATTACTCTCCTATTGTCCTTTAGAATGAGCAAGGGTTAGGCCCTTAGGTACTAAGGGAATGTTAACTCAGTTAAGAAATTAATGAATCTACAATAAGCATAAACTGAAATCATCACATAATAAATACAAAACTCACTGGGATGTGTCCGCCCAGTCAACTTGGAGGGTTGAGAGGAACCTTTAATGAGAAATTGAGGTACCACTTTCATAAGGCCAGTTGGAGAAGTGGAAACCTGGGATGGGGAGATCCAGCTTTCCACCAGACTTGTTACTCCCTGGAGGCTTGAGTGAGTACCTCAGCCTTCCCGACAGAGGTGGCTTCCTACGGGAGGAAGGAGGCCTCCGTGTCTGGTGTTTATGGCCACAGCTGGGGCAGGTCTTTTAACTTCTGTGAGCCATTCAGCTTACCATTTGGCTCTGAGAATCACAGATGAGAGCATTTGGTAAACTATACAACTGTAGGGGAAAAAAAGAGAGAGAGAAAAACAAAATCTGTAGGCAAAGTGTTTATATTGCCTCCTTTATTGGTACTGCCAATACCTGCTGTGTCAATAAAAATACCTGCTGTGTCCATCTCCTAGGGCTGCTATAGCAAGGTACCACAAATCTGGTGGCCTAAAGCAATAGGGATTCATTCTGTCACAGTTCTGGAGGCAGGGGTAGGAAATCAAGATGCCAGCAGGTCCGCGTGCCCCACAGCTCCCAGGAAACAGTCGTTCCTCGTTTCTTCCAGGCTTCAGTGACTCTAGACACTCCCTGGCTCAGGGCCACATGACCCCAGCCTCTGTCTCCATCTTCACATGGCCTTCTTCCCTGTGTGTCTCTAATCTCCTTCTGACTTTAGGTCCTCCCTAAATCTAGGGTGATCTCATCTCGAGATTTTTTAACTTAGTAATATTTGCAAAGACACTCTCCCCAAACAAGGTCACCTTCACAGGTTCCAGAGAACCCATCTCTGAGGGGCAAAACATTCAACCCACTACAGTTTTCCATCCCTCCTGCCCCTACCTTCTCGGTCCCTAAACTTCAAATGGAAAATGAAATGATTTCCAGTGCTTTCATTTAGTTTTAACCAATTGGTTTATTGGAGGGGGAGGGATAAAAAGAGAAAATAACAGAAATGCTAATGGAGAAAATACCTTGCCAAGCAAGTGGACATGGTGACTACTGTATTATCATCAACAACCCTTTGCTCCTCGGAGGCACAGGTTTGTTCCTCTGCATGTGGTATTTGTAGGAGTTAAATGAAGCATAGCCTGCTGAGTTGAACGATTCACTTACTTTAAATTTAATAATTAACCACCATTCTGTTACGTATGGCATAAATGTGAAAATTAAACAAGCACTTAAAAATTGAAGCTAAATTGCATTTCAGAACTCTTAATCAGCTTGGAAGTTTGGAAGGATACCAGCATTTAAACCAATGCCGTAACATCAAAATGTACTCAGCTAACAATTAGAGCTAATATTCTTAATGTAAAGTTTCAACTCTTAAACTGCTCTAAGTAAGCATCAGAACAAATCCTGCAGGTGAGAACATCCATTTTGGGAGCTATCAAAATTAGTTTTGTTTTTTTTTTAACCAGACTATCTGAATGGAAGCAGTGTGCAGGGAAACAGCTTGCTATAATACACATATAAATCACATGGTTTTAAAAATGACCCCTTTTGAAAGCTAAGTAAAAAATATGGAAGTGCCTCATTCTCCTTTTTGACAAGACAGCTCGCAATAGTTTTGCAGGCTTTCTGACATTTCTGTTGTCTGTACTGTTTTATGGATATAAAAGAACATGGCCATTTCTGCTAGTCTTCAGCCCACATCCCTTGAGCTTCATCCCTTTCTGGGAACATCTAATTTCCAGTATCTGTGTCTCTGCTTGAGAGTTTCCCCCATAAGCTGCTATAGCCACATCTCAGGGGGTCTGGGGACATTAACACGATCTTATGAACTTCTCCAAGTGACTCACGGAAGTCGGGGTACAAATACTCCAGCTCCCTTACTCCTTATGTGACATACCTCAGGGGCTAAATCTATACTGTTTTCCAGTGTCCCTGTATCATTAAGCTCCTGACATCCACAGCTGTAACTGGTTGGACCATGTGTCCCTCTAGGCGGCTTCCCTTCCCTGAATCCCAGTATCACTTTCTATTCTCCCCTACCCTCCAGGTAAAACCACTTGCACTCAAATCTGTCTGAGAGTCTGCTTCTAAAGCAACTCAACCTAAAACAGGTAGCAAGGAATATTACCACCTGTCAAAATACAAAATAAAAACCTCTTTGCTTTAAATTGACCTTGGAAGTGAATCTGTCTGAAACCACTGCCACAGGCTACATATGGATGCACCAACACTGAAAATGAGAACGCATAATTGTGTAGTACTGTGGCGGGCAGCACTCATTAGTGACAAGGGACACCCCAGCCCTTTCTTCCCTTACCAGAACTTAGACTTCATTCCAGCATTGAATGGCTGTTTGCCTCTAGGTAACACAACGCCTCCATAGGTCAAGGGAGCAAACTGATTGATGTCACCAATCACATTCATCTAATTCTCATTTTCACTGACCGCTTAGGAATGGGCAGGAAATGTGCTCCCGGCTGATGGGCCCAGAACAGGAGACAGTTTCCGAGAAGCTTCTGAGAATGTTTATCTCAACCTCTGAAAAGGACATAAAGCAAGCCACTCTCTCTCCTGGCCTATACATGTTGTGTAAGGAGGTGGTCAAGAAGTTACAGTATCCATATCACAAGCAGGAACTGATCAGCCGGAAGACAAAAGGCAACAGGCTAAGGGTGGCTGGGCAGAAGGATGAAAGGAGGATTGGATCTCTGGTATCTTCCAACAACTGAATTAACAGATCCTGGCATAGCCGTATCTCTGGACTTGTGATGCAAGATAATAAATATCCTTATTGTTTAATCTTCTGGGTCTTCCGTTAATTATAGCCTAAAACTAATACAAATGCTTTCTCATGGTGCTGAATGTTTTCACATAGAGTATCCCATCTCTCGAGGTAAGGAGAATGTGACTATTAGTTTGTGTATTGATTTCTCAGCCATAACACATCGTGTGCTCTTTCCCAAACAGTCACTGAAAATGGAAACTGAATAAACATAATCGGTTACAACTAATCAAAGTTTACCCCCCTGGATCTAGTTAGACATGGCAGGCGAAGGCAGAGGAGGGGAAGTTAATGAAAAACCAAGACTTCCTCTGTGCTCCAGTGACGGTTGTACGAGACCCATCCTCACATACCTACCTCATAAGTTTGGCATCAGGGTTAATGAGACAACGCACATACAGGTTTCAGCCAGAGCTTGTCACATTGCTCTGTAATTGCTGATTATCCCTCACCGCTGGAGCGGGGAAGAGAGCCCAGCCCACTTGAAGCCATGGGCAATATCTGTTTTCTGGGCCATAGAGAAATCAACTGACTTGAAACAATCCACAAGCAAGGTGCAGAGGTGTTGGAATGAAAGAGGTATCTCAGGGAGAAGAGTCAGTCTAACAAAGGCAAAGGAGTAAGACACAGCAGGAGACTGGGGAGGAGCTAGCAGCCAGTCAAGCTGCTAAAAGTACTAGGTAGACTGTGAGCAAAGAGGCTAAAAATACAGGCAGGGGCTCAATCATGGACTCTGTACTCCATGTCAAGAAGTGTAGACCTTACTCCGTAGGGGAGTGGAGTTTATTAAAGGTCAGGCTTCATCTTACATTAAGATTATATAAGATGTTAGTTTATATTATACTGATGGCTGTGGAGGACGGAATTGAAAAAGGCAAGGCTAATGGGAGTGTCATCCCGTTTCTCGTAAATCAAGCCCCTTCTTCATGAACCAGGCTGCTTATTTCACTCAGCTTTCCTGAAGACACTTATTTAATCAGCCTTTTATCCAAAACCATAATGATGGGGATAATTGCCCCCTAAGTGGACGTGGAAAAAAATACTAAATTTAGAGGCACTCATTTAAGTCGGAAGAGTGTGGCATCATACCTCACAGGCTCAATTGAACCACATGTGAAAAACATTAGGACATTCTGAGATGTCTAACAGATCATTAAGAAATGCTTTTCCAAACATGGACTCTTTCTTAGCTATTTTAATGAAAATCACAGAAAACGAAACTGCTGAAATTCATGATTTCACAATGCAAACTGTGAGTCATTGTCCCCAGAGCATTCTTTCTATAGAAATGGCATGTTAGCATATTTTCCTATAACGTCAGTGTAATCCATTGATATTTTATTTGTGGTTTTCAGGTTGTTCACTAGAAACCTGTTTTTTTTTTTTAATGCTTATGTAATCAGGGTTGGTTGTAAGCATATTCTGGAAAACTAGCTGATATGAGGAATGTTGTCAATATCTGTGAAAGGCTGAACTCAAAACTGTAATTTGAAAAATATAAATCAGACTCGAAAGACTTCTGCCTATGAAGAGAAATTCCAACCAAAAACACTAACAATAGTTGACAGCTTAATTTGAAACATAAAGGCAAGACAAGATGGTTCCCTTGATTTACTAATGCCTTTTTTTAAGTGAAAAAAAAGTATAAGCATGAATGAACAGAACGTAAATGAAATTCTGAAAGACAACACTAGATCTTCATAAAAGCAGTACGCCCTCAAAACAGATCTTCTACAACGTCAGGATTTGTGTCATTTTTTCACCCATCCCATTTTAACTGATAAAAAAAGAAAGATAACAAGAAAGGGAACCACGATTTAGAGAGAGTGAAAGATATATATTTTTTGTGCAATTTAAGTTCCATAAGAGTCACAATTGAGTTGAGAGAAACATGAAGAATACTGATGTCCATGTCATTCTGGTGACTTCACTGCACATTTCCTGTGCTCTGAACTGTGCGGGATACTTGATAACAGCCTTCCGGACAGTAGAAAGGCTTGCTGCTGTTGCTGCTGCTGTTGCTGCTGCTGTTGCTGCTGTTGTTTTAAATCAGCATCCTGATGTCAGCCATCCTCACTGCCTTGTACTTAGAAATCAACTTTGTGGTACATGTTTCTCTCTTCCACATCCCTCCCAAAACCCTGCAAACCTCAGGAAGCATGATCATAAAGGGGCATATTTATTTAGCTCAGTCATCAACATGGATCCAGTATCTGTTGGATCCATTGAATGGAAAACCAGCAGGAAGAGGAGGAGAACATAACAGGCAACCTGAAATTAATGTGACTACGTGGTTTATTTGACATCTTTATTCATCACTCCCTGGAGATGCAAATGGTCTAAAAAATTATTTGAAGTGCTTTAACATCCAACTGTCTTAATTAATATGCTTAAACGTCATTGAATTGAGAATAGAGTATGGCACCTCTCTAAAATTGTTCATAGTCTAACATAGGCACAGCAGTATGGTAAATGTGGCCAGGCACAGGCAACTACATGGCGTCGTAGAGAGATGTCAGCTCTAGAACCTGACAAGCTTGGGCATGAAGCACAGCTTCATCATTTTCTCATTGTGTAACTTTAAGCACCTCACTTTTCCTCTCTGGGCCTCGCTTTCCTCATCTGTAACATGGAGATAATACTTGCATCACAGTGAAGTTATGAAGAATAATTATAAAGTAGTGATTATCAGTGTCTGCTACATGGTGGACGCTTAATGAACATTAATGATCATCACTATCATTAACGTTGCTGTTTTCAACGTCTAGGAACTGAGTGTGGTCAAATGACAAACAGCAAAATGTGTAGACAGGCTAATTGTAAACAGACCAAATATCCCAAATTTCATCTAAGCAACCTTAGAGAGCTAACCTCAGACTTTTTTGGTACAGAAATATTGTTATAGTTGGTGAATAGGTTGACAAATCAGAGCACAATGTCTGTTTAAACACCGATATACCAAAGAGGACTGCTAGTAGTGTTCTAAAGCCAAACGGCCAGTTATAAATGAGCTCAATGAGCAAACTAACTCAGAATTCCAAACTGTGGTGCTAAGACCACATCTCCTCTATCTGTATTCTTCATAAGAAAAAAACAAAATAAAATAAAATCGGGGCCCTTCCCAACTCCACAAACTCTAATTCATAAAATAATAAGAATGGGGTTCCCCAAGCTCCAAGTTTTCAACCCTGGTAGGGTGAGGAAGTTCTTTCAAGGTAAAAACAATCCAGAGAGAGATGCGTCATGAGTCATGTGAAGAAGCAGGAGAATGGGCTCCATTATGGGGAGCAGCACAGAAGCCACTCAGGCCCAGCAGGAAGGGCTGGGGAAGCTAAGGACTCGAGGAACATCAGTGAAGAGGGTGAAGTAACGGCAAGGGAGGCTATTCTGATTACGGAAACCTCCATTTGTTCCATCAGCTTCTTTCTGTTCAAGAGAAAGCTTAGAGCATCTCCAGAGCCCTAGCCACATTCTGAGGCTAAGATGGAGAAGGCAGTTAAAAATATGAACAATCTGAAGGGGTGGTTGAATTTGGACTACATAATTATATTGGAAATGACATTGGTGGGTCAGGAAAACTGAAACCTCAAGGTGACAGGCTAACTCAAAGAGGAGTTCTGAAAGGATTTCACAATATTTGTTGAAATAAGTTGGAGATAGACTTTTCCAACAGAAGATTTCAGCCCTAACCAGAACTACGCATGCTGGTTTATGACTTCTGACCCAATGCAATTATAAATACCATTCCTTTCACTTTTAAAGTGTCATGTTTTAAATGACAAATTATATAATCAGTCTAGCCATAACCTATGTAGCACATTCCATCAACCTTGGAGGACTAAGGATATTGCAGAGTTCATGATTTTATTTGCATTTTATCAAGAACATATCAAGAATGCCCATCACAGTGGCCTGTGAGAGGGGCTTCATTAACCCCCTAGAGAAGCACCAAGCATAGACTGAAAACCCTGACCTGTCTATACAGGCAGGGTGTGCCGCTTCCTGCCCACCCACTCCTACAGCATCACCCCATATGGGCAAAAAGAGATGTGTCTGAAAGGATAAGCCATTACAGAGTAAACAGAAACTCCTATGGAGTAACTAGCTGCCAGAATATATGAAGTGGCAACATCTATGGATAGCAGAGTGAAAGTCTGGGCTTGTACTGACCACACGGATGACTTAGCAGAGGAGAACCATGGTGAGATGAAAACAAAAACAAATATAAAAAGAATCATGACTAACAGTATTGGGAACAGGCTGATTATTCTCACCACCAATTAGATTACATTCGCACATACTCTATTCATCCAACAAGCATTTATGATGTGCTCACGATGTGCCGGGCATGTTGCTAGGTATTAAGAATACAAAGAAAACTAATATACAGTCATCACAGGGGAAATATGCTCACAGTCTTCTATAGGAGACAAACCTGCAGGTACCAGAATATAAAGAGAATTTTATTTCAATGCTTATTTAAAATTTAAACTGTTTAAATTTTTGTTTAAAATTTAAACTATTTAAATTTTACTTAAATAAAGGACTTGGTATAGTGCCTGGCATAGGGTAAGCTAACTATAAATGTTACCTACTATTAACTGCTTAATCCTCTGCTCCCATTCACTGTTTCCCCTCAAAAGATGATTTTTCAAAGAGTGAAGATTTTGATAAGCAACCTAAGGTCAGGGAAGAGGCACTCAAGGGCATAAGCTTTAGAAAGAACAGAAATTTTTTCTCTGGTGAGTAGTTTATGCAAATTGAAGATGACAACTACCGTGCTTGGGGTGGTGAAGCACATATTTTAGAAGATATATAGAAGAGATGATATTATGAGAAAGAAAAATATAAGCTACTCTGCTTGGGGGAAAATAGAAGTACGCAATCCCACTTTTGTTAAATCTCTGCTCCATAGTGCATGATGTAAATATTCTTTCCTGACTTCTTAGGAAATCTTCAGTAAAACCTAAATTACAGTGTGTGTGTGTGTGTGTGTGTGTGTGTGTGTGTTGCTAAGGTTGGCCCTGGTTGAGGAAAGGAGCTTCTGGAAAAGAGAGTGGAGAGAGGAGGGACCCATCACAATAAGTTCCCTCCACAGGCCAAACAAGACAAAACAAAACAAAAGCACATCATTACAAGTGGAAGATAAAGGAAGGTGAAGGCATAATAAGAGCAGAAAAGAGAGAACAGTCTGCTCTACAGGAGGAGGTGAGGAAAGTTTATACAAAGTAGGTGGTGCTTGAGCTGAGTCATAAAGAATGGGTGGCTCACCAGGGAAGACGGTGGAATGGGAGCGAGGAGTAAGGGACTAATATGTGGAAGAGCATGGAGGCCGGAGCATGCCAATCCTGAGAAGTAAAAGTAGTTCAGCTCAGCTGGAGAAGAAGCTGCAGAGGGACCGAGAGAGAACTCAGACAACATAGCATCTTGAGCTCTTTTCACAAGGATAAAATCCAGCCATCTCAGAGATGAATCAAAATAAAGAATTCAGGAATAGAAAATCACAGTAAATTAACACACTTTTCTTGAATTTTCTTTTTTGTTGTTATTTTTGTGGGGATTCATAAGAAGGCAATGCATATAAATTGACTTTATACTTCACCATCTTTGAAAAGTCTCTAGTTTGCCTATTCTCAGGGTGTTCTAGGTTCTAACAACCTATCTACAGATTCTGACCTTTTCATTCCCTAGAGTGTGGGACACCTAAAGCTTTTAGGAGTAAACAGATGACTAACCATCAGGGCTGTTATTTGATTTTCTAAATATATTCCATAAAAATCAATGAATCTTGGCTCTACAAAAGGCCTCCTCATCTCTGCATTCTAGCAGAAAAATGGGAAATTTTCTGGAACTGCAGTGAACTACTTTCTGGGTAAAACATTCCAGTGATTAACAATTCACATTGCTATGACTTTCTTTGTCTTCTTACTTAGTATGTTCAGTCATTTCCCTTATCCATCGCTAGTGAAGAAGACCAAATTATCTTCTATATCAAGTTGATATATTTAAAATCACCCTAATTTTCATTTCCAGAGGCTGACTAATTTTTTAACCACTTCTCACATATACGATTTTCAGTTCTTTCATCTTTTCATAACTTCATAAATAAGCTGTCCCATCTTGTTCCAGATTGTCATTCTTTAAGAAACCTTTCCCGTGAAATCCAAACCTCACTCCTATCTGCACTTCCTCTCTTAACTGCATGATCCCATGTGAATTACATCCTCCGCAGTGCTGATATAAACTCTCTAGCCTTATCTCCCTCATTTGCTGAAAGTTTCACAAGGGCAGGAACCAGGCTTTTATTTTGATAAGAAGTGCCACTCCATTTTCTTGGCTTCTTCTCTCTTAGATTTTGGAATACCAGAACCTCCTCTGACAGAAAACAATATAATTATATCAACAAATACCTAAAAGACATTTGATAATATTCATTAGTGAGCTTAAATAAAACTCTAATTAACAAAGGGATAACAGGATTCATCTTAAAGACTATTTACCTCAATTCAACAGTAAACCCCAAATACAGGGAAATATAGAAACAATCTCCATTCAAATAAAGAAGAAAAAAATAGAGACCCTGGGTTCACCACTATTATGTTTCAACACTGCCTTTGAAGCTCTAGCTAGTGAAATAAGACTCCCAAATTATACAATTAATAAAAATATTGGGAAGAAAAGAGACAAAATGTCTATTTCAAATTTAAGAAATAAGTAGAGTTAATGAGATGATTCAATATGGTAGCTGTAAATAGAAAAAATCGATAGCACTTTACTAAAGCAACTATAGCCACCTATTAGTGAATATGGAAAAAATAAATCCTAACACAAAAGCAATATAAACTATAAAATATGTAAGAATAAATTCATAATAAAGTTATAATATCTTAATAAATAAAACTTTAAACATATAAAAGACATAAGAAAGAATTGAAAAATAGAGTTACAATGTCAGTGCTTTATTGGGACTGCATTATGTGAACTGATAAATGATTTTAAAATGTATATGATGACTAGAAAGTCAAAAATGTTTGCAAAAAAAGAATACTGAAAGAGTACTTTCCTTATCAGGTATTTTAAGTCTGTAAAGATGCCATAATCAATATGGTATGGTATGTTATGGCTACTGGAATAAGACACAAAAGCAATAAAAAATAGTGTATGGAAAATATGTACTTAGAAGATGTAATATATGACAAAAGTTGCCTTTCAAATCAGCAGGAAAGGATACTTTATTGATTTATTCAATGGCACTGATAGTCGGCATCCATGTGGGAAAAAAATAAACTACCATCTCCTACAATATACAAAATAAATAAAATTACATTAAAAAATTAAATGTCAAAAAAAAAATAATAGCATTAGAAAATAAAATATTTTCAGAACTCTGTAGTGAGGAATATTTCTCAAGCTAAATAGGATACTCAGATGCTTGATTAAAGGGTTTATAAAATCAGCACTTTGCTTTCCATGTATATTTCACATAGTTTTGTCAGAATTAGTTCTATAATCAAATAAATTTTATTTCCATTTTTGCACTATAGTGTAAAAGACTTCACTTGATATTCTATAACATTAACTCTGCATGATAAGTAGCAAGATTATTTTCTTTTTCAGCTCATCTACTGAATTTGGTAGAATTTTTATTTTCAGTTTTAGTTTCAGTTTTATTTTTATTTGGATGCTCTTCTTTTTTTTGGGGGGGGGAAGATTTTTTTTTTAACATTTATATTGATTCATAATCATTTTACAGTGTTGTGTCAAATTCCAGTGTTCAGCCCAATTTTTCAGTCATACATGGACATATACACACTCATTGTCACATTTTTTTCTCTGTGATTTATCATAACATTTTGTGTATATTTCCCTGTGCTATACAGTGTAATCTTGTTTATCTGTTCTACAATTTTGAAATCCCAGTCTATCCCTTCCCACCCTCTACCCCGCCCCCCCCCCCCCCGGTAACCACAAGTCTGTATTCTCTGTCCATGAGTCTATTTCTGTCCTGTATTTATGCTTTGTTTTTGTTTGTTTGTTTGTTTTTGTTTTTTAGATTCCACATATGAGCGATCTCATATGGTATTTTTCTTTCTCTTTCTGGCTTACTTCACTTAGAATGACATTCTCTAGGAGCTGGATGCTCTTCTTAAGGACTGTTCTTCAGTCTTCTTGAGGACACTGCTTCCTCTTCTTGATAATGTTCTCTTCCAGTTCTTTCACTAGTTCTGATTTAATGGGAACCCACGCTTCCAGTTGTCCAGTTGTTCCTTATCTAGAATATTCTTAAAAGAATTGTGACTATCCTTTCCCTCTCTTACCTGGATGTTTCTTTAGTAAACATTTTTGCTAGACAGATGCGATTTTTCAGGCACTGGAGAACATACTATGGATGTCCCAGCTGTGGCTGTGCTGGGTTTTGTAGTCAGCACTCTGTGGAAGCCATTGAAGGCATCGCTTATTAATGGAGGTCTTCTGGTAGACCTCTCCAATTCATAAGGTCATGGTGCTATTTGACACACTAACACAGCTTTCTTCCAGTTTTTCTGGGGTCAACACAATTAGAAGGCCCCTCCAAGAATGACAAACAGCAAGATTTCTTCACCTATATTAGTGAGGCAACATTAGCTGTTACAAAATTTGAGTGGTTTAACACAACAGAAATTTATTTTGTGCACATGCAGTGGTCCAACGTGATTGTTTCGTGTTGGTCGACAGTGTTCCTCTCTGTGGTCATACAGAGACCCATACTCCTTCAATCTTGTGGCTCTGACTTTTTTATGTCCTCAGAGCCAGCAGGTGGGGAAAGACAGCATGGAAAAGTTGCACCTGCTTCCTGACAGCCTCGGCCTAGAAATGACACACATCATTTTCTTCCACATTCCCCTTATGAAAACTAGATACAAAGCCCCACTTAGATGCAAGGGGCACTGGAAAATGTCATCTGGCTGACTAGCTGCTTCTTGGCAATAATTCTCTATTATTTATGGGGAGCTCACATTTCAGTGAACTGTTCGATGTCTGTGTTATACTACCCCAGCCCTCAGAGAGACTTAAGGCTTCTCCTCTGCTCCTTGTCCTAAGCTCCTCACAAATAATGAAGCAAGAAACTTACTTTTATTTCAGGTAATGGTGGAAGAGCAAGAAGTGGTCACTTTAGGACAAGGCCAGTAAGAAACAGATCCCTTATAGCATTTAGGAAAGTAGAAAGGCCATAAAAATTAAGAGTTAGGTAAGAAAGCAACAGATAAGAATGTTTTACAAGTTAAAATAAAAATAGCATAGAATGCTGGGGAGAATTTTTTTTAATTCCCATGAAAAAGTGGAAGAAGTTTAAAAGCATCACATTATCACATAATAACTAGAATAAAAGTGGCTTGTAGAAAAACATTTAGGAAGATAGAGAGTGAGACACAAAATATATAACCAGTCCATATGAGAGTCATAAAAACTTTGCTTAAATATTATTTAATTCAATTAGGAGCAACCAGACATACAAAATCAAATACACTCAAGTATCTAGTACTTAGTGAGTTTTTAATGTATTTTACTTCTGCAGTAATTATCTGCTTTTTCTTTATTCTGCTAGGGTATTTCATTTTAAAGAAGCTATGTGAAAAATAAGTCCCACCTACAATTTGTAGACTTATCTTAAACTTTAAAATTTACCTCCAGTGTGTCAAGCACTTAGGAGATTTAACACAATTATATTTCCCTCACCTAATTTGTCTTAACTCATGAATTGGGAGAAAAACTTGCAAGAGTTAAAAAGAAAAAAACTGCAAAGGGTGTTTTAGTTTAGTTTTGGTTTTTTTTTTCAGCAACATAACTAATTACTATATACAGTATTTAAATCCTAGCAATTAGGACCTGTTTAAACTTCTGCCATGCATCTTAAGTACTCTGTCAAAACAGGCATTTGCTCAGAGAATTTATGATTTTGTTTCATAAGGCAACTGAAAAGTCTCTAAGATGACTTTAAAGAAACAGAAAAAAAGGGAAACTCTTGCAAAGGAACGCTGCTTCTCCTTCATGTCAAATGATGAAAAGCTTACAGTCAACAAACAAGAGACCTCACAAGGACTCCACGCAGCATTTATCACAGCCTCACTCCCCAGACCCAGACCCACTTCAAAACCTTCAAACTAAAAGAAACCCAGCAAAGGAAGTTTGCCAACTCTTCTTGCCAAGTTGGCAGAGCCCTAAAGGTTTGAATGGGCTTCTCGATGTAGAAGATAAAAGCAGGCATTTGGAGCCTGAGAAGCCTCCCTGGGCACACTCAGACCTTGGGTGAAATTCCATCAACCACTGCTGTTTGCACATGATGTCAGGTATGTGGATGGTACAACAACTCATGGCTCTGGATATGTGAATAGTTTTGCTATGAAATAAGACAGAAAAAAATCTTACAGTCAACATGAAGTAGGAAAGGTTTTTTCCCCCCTCAAAGATGATCTTTTTCAGCTTTGAACTTTCACCTCGGGCTACTATATAATGTGAGGCATGAAAGGACAAACTGGGTCCCAGGTAAGAGAAATGCCTACAAGGTCGAAGACAGGTACCTTATGAAAGAGGCAAGAGCAGACGCGGTGACTGGAATTCCTCCCTGCCCACTGCATTACCCACCAGGAAGCATCACTTCTGAGCTACTTCCTAGCTTTTGGGCAGCAAGGCCTCCACTGATGTCCAAATGAGAAAGCAGTGAGACTTCTTCTTGGCTGACTGTAGTCTTCTACTTTAATCAGTATTTCTTTCATTCATTCGTGGCCCCAATGCCTCCTACACTCCACAGGTCCCTCCACCGCCAGCCGTCACCCAGCCACATGGTTATCCACACGCCAGTAGCTTCTTACTCCCTTCCAGTGGGAACTCCCTGACTCAGAATTCAGTGCTCTTTCTCATCGATGACACATGTGGAATGTTTCCTCACACACTGGGAAACCAAAGACAAGTCACTTGTTATGTGATTTCTACAAGTCACTCCCAAGTTTCCCCCTTCATTTAATTTTTCTTTAAATATATCCTCTTATTGGAAAAGAAAATCTGCCTGTTTGCTCTAGCTAATATCGCAGATGACTGACCTCCACAGATACCCTTCCCTCTGCCTCTATATTTTAAATTCATCTTTCCCTCTTGAAGCTACCCTACTTTTTTCAATTGAGTATAGTCAGTTTACAATGCTGTGTTAATTTCTAGTGTACAGCACAGTGTATACCAGTTGTACATATATATATACTCCTTTTCATATTCTTTATCATTATAGGCTATTACAAGGTGTTGAATATAGTTCCCTGTGCTATATGGTAGAGCCTTGTTGTTTATGTATTTTACATACAGTAGTTAGTATCTGAAAATTACAAATTCTCAATCTATCCCCCCACTCTCTTTCTCCCTGGTAATCACAAGTTTTCCATGTCTGTGAGTCTATTTCTGTTTTGTAAATAAGTTTGTTTGTGTCATTTTTTAAAATAGATTCCACATATAAGTGATATCATATGGTACTTTTATTTCTCCGTCTGACTTACTTCACTTAGTATGACAATCTCCAGGTCCGTCCATGTTACTGCAAATGGCATTATTTCATTTTTTATGGCTGAGTAGTATTCCATTGTATAAATATACCACAACTTCTTTATCCAGTCATCTGTCGATGGTAATCTACCCTACTCTTGACTTCCCTGGAAATTCCTATCAGTTAGAACAGACTTTCTGTATCTCTCTGTCTCATTAACTCTCCATCTCATTTCAAATCCAACTGAAATCCTCATTTTCCCCCTCTGGACTGTATATCGTAAATAGACTGAAAGAAATTAACTTTCTATTGAATTGTGTAGTACAGAACTATCAAGCAAGTTCAGGTAAAAGTTTCATGGAGGGCTCTGCACAGAATGAAATGCTATTGTACCACATGACTGGTAAAGTACTATGCCCTAGAAAAGATGATTACAACATACACAAAAATAAACTCAAAATGGATCAAAGACTTAAACATAAAACAAGATACAATAAACCTTCTAGAAGAAAACATAGACAAAACATTATCTCACATACACCTCAAAAATGTTCTCCTAGGGCAGTCTACCCAAGCAATAGAAATAAAAGCAAGAATAAACAAATGGGACCTAATTAAACTTACAGGCTTCTGCACAGCAAAGGAGACCGTAAGTAAAACAAAACAACCATCTATGGAATGGGAGAAAATTTTTGCAAATGATGAAAACAACAAAGGCTTGATCTCCAGAATATATAAGCAGCTCACACAACATAATAAGAAAAAAAAAAAACCCAATTCAAAAATGGGCAGAAGACCTAAACAAGCAATTCTCCAAGGAAGAAATATAAATGATCAACAGGCACATGAAAAAATGCTCAGTATCACTAATTATCAGAGAAATGCAAATCAAAACTACAATGAGGTATCACCTCACACCAGTCAGAATGGCCATCATTCAAAAATCCACAAATGACAAATGCTGGAGAGGCTGTGGAGAAAAGGGAACCCTCCTACACTGCTGGTGGGAATGCAGTTTGGTGCAGCCACTGTGGAAAATAGTATGGAGATTCCTCAAAAGATTAGGAATAGACTTACCATATGACCCAGGAATCCCATTCCTGGGCATATATCCAGAAGGAACCCTACATCAAAATGATACCTGCACCCCAATGTTCTAGCAGCACTATTTACAATAGCCAAGACATGGAAACAGCCTAAATGTCCATCAACAGATGACTGGATAAAGAAGAGGTGGTGTATTTATACAATGGAATACTATTCAGCCATAAAAACGACAACATAACACCATTTGCAGCAACATGGATGCTCCTGGAGAATGTCATTCTAAGTGAAGTAAGCCAGAAAGAGAAAGGAAAATACCGTATGACATTACTCATATGTGGAATCTTAAAAAAATTAATAAATACAAAACAGAAATAGACTCATAGACATAGAATACAAACTTGTGGTTGCCAAGGGGGTGGGGGTGGGAAGGGATAGACTGGGATTTCAAAATGTAGAATAGATAAGATTATACTGTATAGCACAGGGAAATATATACAAGATCTTACGGTAGCTCACAGTGAAAAAAAATGTGACAATGAATATATGTATGTTTATGTATAACTGAAAAATTGTGCTCTACACTGGAATTTGACAGAACATTGTAAAATGACTATAACTCAATAAAAAATGTTTTTAAAAAGTCAAATATGCATGAATATATACAGCTTTTTCTTCAATGTCAGTCAGCATTGTGGAGATTTATAATTTTATAATTTATGTGGAGATTTTTACATTGTAAAATTTTAAAAAAAGTTGGAGAGCTATTGGAGTTGTGCTTTTTCATAAACCAAACTCAACAGACTTTATGTTTAAATATTCCAAGTGTGGTTTGAAGTTAATAAATTAATTATTATAAGGCAAAATATATTACAGAATATTTCAGATTATCTCTAATGAAAGCATCTAAAGCCATTTTCAGGATAAAAAAAATCCAAAATGACCATTGATATTAGCTGGACTGGGAATGAACTTTTTCCAAAATTGTGTATGTGTATGTGTATGTAGGTATATATCACACACATATGTTTATATTTAAATATATAATTAAATAATATTTATATATACAATTTGTCTTACTCAAAAAATAACTCTAATCTATCTTCAGCTTCACTCCTGTCAGCTCTTGTCTTCATCTTCATCACTATCCAGTCTTCCTAGATGGACAAAGGCATCAGCTCTAAGGAAAAGCAGGTCACTAACAGTTAAAATTTGGCATTCCTTCATTCTGTCATGCCGAACATCTCAAAGGATGGCAAGGAACAGAACAATCATGTAGGTAATCTTAAACTGTCTTCTGACTTACCAAGGAATGCTTACCAACCTGCAGTTCTGAAACCACCCTCCAAGTCTCATTGCACCATGCCCACTCTGCATCCACCTGTTCTCAATACTTGTTGTGTAACACCAGGTTATTAAAAGCTCACTTCTTCAGCTTCAGAGTCTCTCTATGAAACTCAAATAAAAATAACACACAGTACATGGAACAAAATTCCTAAAACTTAAGTTCCATTTTGTGAAAAGAAAAACTTTCCTTTAAGAGGACTTTACGTGTGAATAGGGAAACGAGACGGAAGTTCTTTGTTGCCCTCCTGAAAATAAAAACTGTGATCCAGACTGGAGAGTCAGGTGACGATAAAGAGGTTATTCCATTTTTCACTCCTCCTTCTGCATCTTCTTCCATAAATGCAATTCTATTATGAGTTCTCCTGAGACAGGATAAAACTTGCTCCAAAGTCATTCCATCATTCCATCATTTCCATCCTAATCTTGTATGTGATCCAAATTATTCCCACTTAATGACATGAAAGTATTCAAAGAGAGGAGAATTAAAAACTGGCAACTTTTCCATCTCAAATCCCTTATGGAAAGAAGGTAAAACACAAAAAGAAGTAAGTGCTATCATTTTCAGTTTGGTGATTTGTGAGCTAAGCATCTAAATTTTCATGTGTTTCTCCCTTAATTAATCACAAAAATTTATATTTTTTATCAAAGAATTACACAATATATTCTGAACACCCAAAAGACATTTTTCTTTTCAATATGGTTTTCCAGTGACATTAAGCTTAGCACTAAACAGAAACTGCTTTTAATTCAGTCACATATCTTGATCAAATGCCATCCCTGAGCAACTTGAAAAGGCTACCATTAATCTAGAAAGCTTGATCACCACTGCTCAGATACTAGAAAGCATAAGGCTTTCTCAGGCAATCAATCTGTACCCTAAAATGATCTTCAGCAACTTTTAAGTTAGAAACAGATTTTTCTTCACATCTCTAAATAGCTCTTTTGCCAATAAAGAATTTCAGAAGGGAATTTAAATGCACCAGGTTGAAGCAAAACTAACAGTTTTAATGTCTAAAATATCTAAACATAATTATGTTACTTTACTTTTGTATTAGAGCATATGGATTAAAATATGTATAAATACACAATTTATAGAAGTTGAACAAGAGGTATCTGACTTATTGCAGAATCTTAAAAACAACATGTCAACATCAAATAGTGATAATAGCCATTATTTTTTAGTATTTATCACGTACCAGAGATTATTTTAAATATTTAACTTGTACAGACTCACTTAACCCTCAGATAAATCTAAGAGGTAGAAAGTACATTTAACCTCATTAGAAATGAGGAATTGAGGCAAAGAAAAATTAAATAAATTGCCCAATATCAGAAACAAGTAGTACGAAATGAAGCCTGGCAGTAAACATAGGCAGTCTGAGTTCAGAACCCAACCTTTTAAACACTCATAATACATGCTGCCTAATTATTCATCATCACACAGTGGTTCTTCTATGGACACCTAGTCTCTAACATACTGTAAGCTTCTAATGGACAGGAACCCCATTTTATTCACCTTCATATTACACAATTTACTTTTGCCCTGCTAAACAATTTTAAATATACATTACAGTTAGTGGCTGCATTGTTCTAATTTTAAATATGTAAATATATGTAATGAATAAACAATGCACTAACTTTAATAAAAAACAAAGGGAAGGACAAAACTAGTTATAAAAATTCCACTACCATAACAGACCAACTGTCTTTTATTTTTCCATATCCATTTACAGCCCTTTCTACTTGTATAATTTCTTTTATACATTGAAATTACAAGGCACAGTGAGTAGTTTCATATTCTGTTATTTTCTTGATCACTAGACACAGGATTTTCCATCTGAAAATTATAAATTTGAATGGTTGCATTTAATTCCATTGAGTGGAAGCACATGGATTTATTTAACTAATCCTCTACTATTGAACATTTAAGTTGTTTCTCTTTTCTTTTCTTAATTATAATGCTATAAGAAAAAATGGATTGATTCATAGATAGATGGCCACATGGAGAGAGACGGGATAGGAGAAGTGGAGTCACGCATCAGTGGTAGGTTGGGAGGCAGACACATATGAGTTCACTGTGCTGTCTCAGTTCTTTGTGTTTCAAAGTTATCATAATAAAATGTTGAAAAATAACATCTTAATGAATAAAAATATTTATTTAATATAATGTCAACTTCTGAGGACAGGGATTTGTGTCTGATTTATTCATCGATATACTGCTGGTGCCTAGGCCAGTACCTGGAGCATAGAGGTGCACACCTCATCATATTTTGTTGAAGGTGAACAATTTCAATATTATAATGATATAAGAAAGACATAAGACACACACAGGATTCTCTCCACCTCCCTGGCTTTGCTACTGTCATGACTTGTAGTTATTTGGTTGTTTAGCAACTTTCCTAAGTGATTTGTGTGAAGACTGTGTTTTCTGTCATGTATGGCCACTGCGGTCTCTGCTCTGTTGACTAGTGATTTGATAGAAATTTCCTTAAATATCTGGAGCCAAAAATTAAAGAAATGGAAAGGAAAGGAAAGGAAAGGAAAGGGAAGGGAAGGGAAGGGAAGGGAAGGGAAGGGAAGGGAAGGGAAGGGAAGGGAAGGGAAGGGAAGGGAAGGGAAGGGAAAAGTGCTCTCCTATCTTTGCAGATTGGCCCATTTGGGGACAATTCTTCAACACTTATTCAGGGTATTTACAAACTTTTTTTTTTTGAAGTATAGTCAGTTTACAATGTTGCCTTACCTTCACTTCCTCCCTCCACTGAGCCTAAAGTTGATCCACAGGTGAAAGCCAACAATCTTTTCAGGTCTTTCATGAGCATACATCCAGCCCTGGGCATCTGCATGGCCTTCTAGATTCTCTGGTATGTAAGCCTTTCAAAGCATTTGTTTCCCAGTGTATCTCCTTCCTCAGCTCCTTCCTTCCCAGATTTTTGGATCTGTCTGATACTTGTATGATCTCTAATCCCTTGTCTTCGGTGACTGCAGCTAGCATATTTGCCTTTAGATACTTTCAATAAATGCTGTCTAGGAGGCTGGGGAAGCTCTGAGGTGAAACAAAGACAAGGCATTCAGCTGACCCTGGGAGGCAACAAACCCATCAGTGCACACAACCATAACTCCCTGAGAACAAGGTCTATACCTCTGGCATCAGCAAGCTGCACCAGGAACATGGGCCACTGTCTTCATGGCCACTGCTGTCCTGAGAAGTGAGGGATGGTAGGGGGGCAAGTTAAAATCCAACAATGATTTCTTGCCAAATTTCAGATATTTTCTTTTCTTTAAATTGTTCCCCAGGTTGTTGTAAGTTTTTTGTTGTTGTTAGATTTTGAGAGAGCTGAAAAATTTGATTCTGACAATTTTTGCCAGCTTAGTCATTGCTTTACTAGAGAGAAGGAGATTTTGGAATTCTTTACTCTGCCATTTTTTTTTTTTTTGGTGATGTCCCTCATAGAAAGATCTTATTAGCAATTAAATTCCTTTACATGTCATAGGTCTTCAGGCTTTATAGTTCTTCTTGAGTCATGTTTGGTAATTTATATTTCTAGAAATTTGTCCAGTTTATCTAAGTTGACTAATATTTTGGCATAGATTATCCATAATATTCCCTTGTAATACTTTTAATTTCTTTAGAATTAGTAAGGATGGCCCTTCTTTCACTGGTAATTTGTGTCTCCTATTTTTCTTGATTCGTCGAGCATATGGTTTATGCTAGAAAATGTTCTTGAGAAAAATGTATATTCTGCAGTCATTGAGTGGAACACTGTATATACATTAGTTAGGGTGAACTGGTTGATAGTATTGTTTCAATTTTCTAATTTTATGTCTCCTTGTTCATTCAATTGTTTAGAATAGGGTATGAAAATCTCTAATTATTATTATTGAATATATCATTTCTCCTTTCAATTATGCCAGATTTTGCTTCATGCATTTTGAGGCTTTGTTATTAGATGTATATGGATTTATAATTATTATCTCTTCCTGATGTATTGACCCTTTCAACATGATAAATTATATCTCTTTGTCTTAGTAATATTTGTGTCCACTAAGACTACGTTGCCTGATAGCAACTACAACTTTCTCATGGTTACTGTCTCTCTTTCTCCATCCTTTGACTTTCAACATATTTATATCTTTGAATATATCATGTGTCTCCCATAGAAAACATAGTTGGTCTTGCTATTTTTATGCAATCTGATAATCTCTGCCTTTGACTAGGACATTCAAAATGTACACATTTAATGGAATTTTTGATATGATTAGATTTACATATGCCATTTGCTTATTTGTTTCCTATATGGTTCCTGTCTTTCCATTGTTCCTCCTTTTTTTGCATTTAATAGATATTTTTAGTTTACTGTTTTAACTCTGCTGTTGATTTTTTAACCTTCTTTTTAAAAATTATTTCCCTCCTGTTTACTTTAGGGATTACAATATGGGAATTAATTTATCATAATCTACTTCAGACCAATATTAACTTAATTTTGATAAAATGTATACATTTTGCTGTAATACATCTTCATTCCATACTTTTTTGTTTGTGCTACTGTTGTCAGATACAGCTAATTTATGTATGCTAGAAACCAAGTTATATCTTGAAACAAGTTAACAGAAGAAATTGGGGAAAATGTATAGACTCTTTTGTATCAACCTACATATTTATCATTTCTGGTGTTTTCGTTTTTTTGTGGCTTCATACTATCATCTGGTGTATTTTTCCTTCAATCTGAGGAACTTTAGTATTTCTTTTAAGAATTTCATATAAGAAAGGTCTGCAGTCTTTGTGTATCTGGAAATAACTTCATTTCACCTTTATTTTTTTAAGGAGTTTTGGTAGATATTGGGTCCTTGGTTGGCTGGATGAGTTTTCTTTTTCTTTTTCTTTTTTTTGATTTTGTTTTTTTCTTTCGGTACCTTGAATATGTTATTCCACTATTTCCACTTCCATCATATCACAAGATAAGTTAGCCACTGATCATATGGATGGTCTTTTTTGTTGTGTGGATCTTTTGGTATTGATTTTATTAGTGTTTCTTGGGGTTTCCTAGATGTCTGGATTATGTTTCTCATCAAATTTGAGGAGATTTGGGCCATTATTTCTTCAAATATCCATTTTTTCCTCTTCTCTATTCTCTTCCTAGGACTCCATCACACATATATCGGTATGCTTTGTCTTGTCCCACAGCTCTACAAGGCTTTGTTCATTTTCCTTCAATCATTTTTCTCTCTGTTCTTCAGATTGGATAACTTTAATTGATGCATCTTCAGATTCACCTGTTCTTTCTTCTTATATCTTTAATCTGCTAGTAGACCATTTTAGAGCTTTTTTTTATATCAGTTATTATACAATTTAAATCCAGAATTCTAAAATTTCTATCTTGTTATTTAGAATCTCTATTGTTGATACATTGTTCTCATACTTCCCTTTAATTATTTAAACATATTCCCTTTAGTTCCTTGAATATATGTATAACACTTTCTAATTCTTTGTGTGATAAATTGAACATCTGAGGACATTCAGTGACAGTTTCTATTAACTGCTTTTTTGTTGTGGTGGTAAAACATACTTAACATAATATTTATCATTTAATTGTCTATAAGTGCACAGTTCATATAATGCAACCATCACCATCATCAATCTCCAGAAGTTTTCATCTTCCCAAACTGAAACTCTGTACCCATTAAACAATAATTCCTCTTTTTTCTGGGCCCCTGGAAACCACCGTTCTACTTTTTGACTGTTTTTTTTTTTTTTTATTCTTGATAATCAGTCACAGGTTCCTCTTTATTTGCATGTTTCATATTTTTTTAAAAAAAAAACACTTCAGATGATACACTGTAGCAGATCTGGAATCTGAGTATTTTTTCCTCTGGAGGTTTTGGTTGTTGGGAGGATTTTTTGTTTTCTCATTTTGTTAGGAACATACCTGGGTTAAATCTGTGACACATGTCTTTCCCATGATGAGAAGTCTCTGATATATTTGCTTAGGTTTATAAATTCTTGTTTTTATTTTCAATACTATCTTGCTAAGGTTGCCCCTGTTTCATTGTAGCTGGGTTGTCAGCCAGTGATTGGACAGTCATTTTGCTCAAACACTTTTGAGCAAGTTAGGCTTCTGTTCTTTGCTGATAGGTCTTTGTGTGGGTAAGAGAGCATAATCAAAGCTCAGGCTATATTCAACTCTTCTCTGGCTTTTCTATTCTTCTGGGCCATGTGTGTCTCCTATGCACATAGATACAGCTTTAAGTTGGCCAGGAATATATGAAAATCTTGGAGTTCCCTTGGTCTCCACTGCACGTGTTCAGCCTTGGCCTCAGAAATATGTTTGTCCCAAATAAACCACAACCTCAGGCTTGGACCCTTCACCCTTCTTTACTTCCACTGACAGTTCTGCTTGGCATGATCATCATCCACACCCAAGTCAAGTAAGTCTCTTTTGACCACAGCAGCATAGCCTGCTCCTTCCTGGAGGAATCTCCACACCAACCAAACTGGGAAGGTGAGGATGAGAGCAAGAATGCTGAGATCTCCACTATTCTCACCTGAGGTTCAACAGTTTTGGCGGCATACATTCTTCTCAGGTGGTTGTATTCCACGGTCTGATTTTCAGAGTTCTGAGATGGCTGTGGGTTTCTTTTGGTCCAGCCTTAATGGTTTGGTTTGGTTTTGTTTGAGAAGGTTTATCAACCTCTTCATTCTATTATAGCTTGAAGTCTGCTCTTTAATCACTTTTTTTTACAGGAGAAATTCTCAAAGTCGGGTCCTCAGATTGGCATGTCAGCATCAACAGGGAACTTGTTAGAAATGGATATTCTTGGGCTCTACCTTAGACCTACTGAACCAGAAACTCCGCATAGAGGGCTCAATAATCTGTACTTTAACAAGCCCTTCAGGCAATTCTGATGCACACTAATAAGATTAGAATCACTGATTCAGAGCATTTTTATAATAATAATAATTGTTGGAATTGTCTATTGCAAGGGAAAACAGTCAAATATAAGAGTGTTTTAGATGTCTTAGCAAAATCATTTTGTATTTTTTGACAAAAGATTAATTAAGTGGTGACATATCCTTTGAAATTGCATCCAAAAACTAGCATGATTTTTTTTTTATTTTTAGGCCAAAAATTAGTGTTGCCTGATATGTACAAGAATTACTTAGACAGGATTTAAGAGTGCCTACCTGAAAGTTATCCAGATGTACCACCATGCTACATTCAAACTGTGGGAGCTGAGATTTAGTACTGTTGCCTTTCCAAAATTGTATACTTCCCACTATTACCACCTCTCTTTACTAAAAGACTTGATTGTACCAGAATAATAAAGATGCATTTTTGTGCAACCTGTATGTATGGTCCTAAAAGCTATATTACTTACGGACCTGCCTTTTAAAGGCATAATGCCATTAGTGTTTCAACCAAAAGTATCCTTATAGTAACCCACTTTGTAATTAATGATCTCTAATCAATGTTTAGTGAAAAAGCAAACTTTAGAATACTTGTAATATATAATATACTTATGTAAAGTTTTAGAACAAAGCAATATTACCTATTGTTTATAGATACATATGTATATAGAACTATAACAAATAAACAGAAAGTTGCACATCAAGTGCCTAATAATTGTTTCTGTGTGGAGGAGAAATAAAACTGGGAGGAGAAGTAAAATGAGTTTTCAACTTTATAATGTTTTATTTCTTTTACTTAAAAATATGACAAAATTCTCACAAATTCTGAATATTGGAAATATTATTTGCTCAGGATGAAATATAAGGAAGAGTCCTTGGTTTAAAGAATAGAAACTGTAGCTCACTTGAACTGAGGGGCAATTCTCAGACAGAAGGACAGATAAGCCCAGAAATTACTGATCCCTCTGTTTCCAGAAAATAACTCTGAGAGTTAATAGTCATTTAGAAAGAATGAGTGTTATATATAGGGATGAGACACGGGAATTTTATTCTCAAAGAATCAAATCTGTTATTCAGAGAAATCAGAAAAAGAGAGTTTGGAGACACAGAAATCTATGGCTACGTCCTTATTCCAATAATTAATTCCAGGTTAATTGAAATTAATGAATTCATGGTACAGTGGTTAAAAGATGTGGATGTGGAGTCAGAGACTTTCAGTTAAAATATTGAGTCTGCCAACGTTTTGTCATCATAACCTCTCTGAATTTTTTATCTTTTATCTTTAAAGTGAGAATAGTAGCAGTACCCGTCTCCTAGGACTACTGATAGGATTAAAAGAGATAATGCATGTACCAACCTTAAGACAGTGGCACAGAGCCAATAACTCATGAAGGTTGGTTATCATTATCATTCCTCTGTTCTTCTGTCTAACAGGCAGTTGGTAGGTACCTACTCAATTTTAGACCCTCCACTGGGTTCTAAGGATGCAGCAAATGAACAAGAGAGACATGCCATTATAGAACCAACAATTTTACAGAGAAGAGAGACAGTTCCCTAAGAAAATACACTAACTTTGATGGAGACACAGCAGGAAGACACACAGTCCCAATGAGTCAGGGGCATGCAGAGGGGTCTGCTGAAGGATTATTTATGTGGGGATCTAAAGGATGAGCAGGAGTTTATCTGATGAATAGATCAGGGGCTTAGGACAAACAGAGCTGTAATTATTCCTGGTTTTACAAAATCCAACTGGTGAATTATGTTTGTCCCCATCTTAGTAGAAATAAAACTTGGAGCTTTAGAGGTATCTTTGTGGCGTGTGTCCTACAGAGCTGACGCTGCAGGCATAGACATAGTATCTACCACATTTGTGAGTCTGAGGCCTTGAGTGTGCTCAGCGTCGAGGAAGTTGCAGATGATGGTGGGTATTTAGCTTAGCAGAAGGCTTTGTGCCCCTTGAACCTATTTCTGAAAACTGGGGAGGAGGGAGTGCTGATTTTTTGTTCTCATTTGTTTTGTCTTTGTGTTTTGGCCAGAAATAACCCTGCAGCAGAAGCAGAGGAAATGTTTTAGCTACAAACTCCTGACACATCACCTCTTGCTCATTTTTCCTAGAGAAAGCTCCAATATTGTGAATTTCCCAGTCCTCCTGCCTCCTCCCCTGAGCTGTTCACAGTTGAGTCCACTGATGTTACTCACACTTAAGTTCAGTTCATCTCTGTTCTCAAAGCTGGTTTTGGAGACCCAGGTACTTAAGCAGCTTCCACATTCTCTGAGCTGGAGCTTGACTTGGGTCACCTTTCAGACCTGCAGTCTGGATACTAACCAACCCCAGCACTGACCCCTGGGCTCCAGACTGTTGCCCAGGTCTCTGCTGCTGCCGTGCAGATCTAGGACCAGGGCCCCTGGAAGGATACAGGGTCTTCTCTGCCACCCTCCAAGTCACAGCAACCTCCCCATGCTCCATCTCTTGTGTGCCTGATAAGCTTCTGTTGGATTCCTCCTAGACTCCTTCCACTTCCAGACCTGGCTGCCTACTGGACATACACAGTATATGGGCCACCAGTTCTGTTCTGTGGGATTCCTTAGCTTCTTCCCAGTGCAGAAAAACTGCTGGAACAGGGAAATGTTGCTATGCTTTGTCCTTCCTCCTGTGCTTTGAGAGATAGCCTTAGCACATGTCCCTAAGGATGAGCTTACCTCACTTGCTCCTGGCCTACTAAAGTTGCATGATGCTAGACTGTATCATATTCCAGGATATAATAATTTCTGACTCTGAGAATTTAAATGCTTGAATGAAAGGTTCCTTCCAACCACCATTACATGGAATGAAATGAACTACTTTAGGATAATCTTCTATCTATATTTACATGTAAAAGTGCTTGGCTTATTTGGGGTTAACTAAAGCACAATTATTTACATTAGCTTCCCACAAAAGAAATTCTCCTCTACCACACACAGATACTTGGATTTCTGTTATCCAACGATTCAGGTTACTCTTCTTTATTTGGATATAACATCCCCATGTCTTTCAATTGTCCAGCACCTTTCATCTTTCAGTTTTAGACTGTAATGATAGTAATAATGACAACTATGGTAATAACCATTTATCTAGCACCTTGTATTTGAAAAGCACTTTACAATGAGCAATTAGTTCTCCCACCTCTGTCAAATAGTTACATACCATTATAACCGTCTTTTCAAAGGGGAAAACTAGAACACAAAATAATGAATTTGTGTTAGACTCATTACAAAAAATAATGACTTTTGGCCAAAGACAGAGCTGCAGCAATAAGTAATCATGTAAAGCAAAAGGATGGGCCTTTCTGAATGAACCAAGGGTCCACAATGTCTGTGACTGGATTTGTTGCCACTTAGAACTGGCCAGGTTTATTCCTCCCTATACCCCATTGCTTACCTCCAGTTTAAAGTTAAATGAAAGCAGCTCCAAACAGCCAAAGTTGAAAAGATTATAAAAGTGGCTTTCAAAGAAATTGCCCCACCTTTTATTACAGTGGAGCCACAACAGATATAGTAAAGAAAACCATTCTTCCCCATCAACTGAATGGGTACTATCTAGTGATCACGGAACACAAGAGACTTGACCTGCAGTAGTTTGCTTGGACTTGGATTTCCTGCTGTGCACTTACAGATCACATTCAGAGTCTCCTTGGGGACAAGGGATAGATATTTGAAACAGGAGCTCAGTAAACTTTTCTTTTGTATAGTTTTTAAAAGATTTTACCTTTAATACAAGTAGATAAGCTATACAAGAGTGATACTATATCTACTCTATAATTAGGTAGATATAGAGAAATGTCTTGGCAGCTGTGTAAAGTACTTCCTAATTCAAAATTATTTGGTTTTAGATATGGATCTATGCTTCTAAGCATTTAGGTCCCATTTACTTAGCCAAACACAGTGGGAGAGCTTACAGAAGTCCAGAATTTTTTAAAGGAAATTTCCAATTCTGAAAAGAGGGCTCACATCTTTTTTAAATTTTTAAAATTATTTTGTAATTACTTTTTCCTATCTTGAGCATGATTTCCCATCCACATATTTCTTGACAGAATTACCTAAACTTTACATTTTTTCTGAAAGTTAATTATGAAACAAAAATACAAAAGTAGTGTGAAATAATATTTACCAATTATAAAACTACATTTTATAATGCAATTCCCTCAAATCAAAAACAAAATGGAAAAAAATGAACTTAAATGAGTTTCCAGTTGAAAGCATAAACACATAGAAATACTGTATTTTGAAATATAGTGAGATCAGATATAGAGGAGGAATTCATACATTAAAAGAGTAAAATCCATGTCAACCAGCCAGTATATAAATCTTATTTGTATCCCAACTCAAGCAAACATATTGCAAAAATTAAACCATAAATTGACAGGAATACTATGAACATTAATTCGACATGTGATATTACTAAGGACTTTTTATATTTAAAAGTGATATTTTTATGATGTTAAAATAAAAATAGAGAAAAATATACTCTCTACCTTTGAAAGGTATATATCAAAATATTTACAGATAGAATGAAATGATTCTTGGATTTGCTTCAAAATAATCTAGGGGTGTGAGTGGATGGAGGTATAGATGAAACAAAATTGGCTATGAATTTAAAATTGATGAAGCTGCATGATGAGAAAATTGGATTCATTATACTATTTTACCTACATTTGTACATGTTTAAAATTTTCTATCTGAAAACTTTAAATTGTAACAGAACAGAATTGATACACCAATTTTTTGGGGGAGGTGGGAGGTTGAGTTCAAATTCTTTTTACTCAAGTTTACATTTTGGCAGCTCTTTCAGTAAGGGTCTATAATTAATTTTCTCAATGTTTATTTGAAAATGTCTTTATTTTTTCATCACTATTGAACAATAGTTTTTGTGGGTAAAAAATTTCATGTTGACATTAATTTTCCTCAAATATCACTTCACTGCCTTTTAGTATCTATCATTGCTTATAATTTAGCTGTTGGCCTAATGGTGGTTTCTTTGCAGAAACAAATTTCTCTCTGATGTCTTTTAAATCTTTATTTTTCTATTTTATGTTCTATAACTTCACTATAATGTTTCCATTTCCTCACTAGAAATCAATAATGTACCCTTAATGGGATAGTTTGTTTCTTTGACAATTGTGAAAAATTATCAACTATCTTCTCTTCAAATATTCCCTTTTTAAAATACTTTACTTTCTGGAACTCCCATAGCATGTATGTTGAATGTTCTCCCTCTATCTGTGTTGTCTCTATCCTTTCCTTTCATATTTACCATCTATTTATAGCTCTGTGATGCATTCTGGGTAATTCCTATAGTGCTGTCCTCCAACTCACTAGTTCTCTCTTCAGTTATATCTAATATGACGTTATAAAATCTATTATTAGAGTTTTTAATTTCCAAGTCCACATTTTTCACTTCTAGCATACTGTTTGTTTCTTTTTGATATCTACACTTTGTTGACCATGGTACTGAATCACTTTTTGAGTTTGGATTCTCATTTTTATACTTTTAATTGTGTTAAGCACATTTATTGGTATTTTTCTATTCTCTTTTAGGATGCAGTCTAGCTACCTTACATTCCTAGGAGTCTAACCCTGACTTCCACTGTGACTCTTGCATATTTAGTGTGCATTCTGGCATGATTCATTTAAAAAAATAATAGATTATCTTTTAGAAGAGTTTTAGACTTACTTATGGAGAAACTGAGAAGATAGGACAGAGAATTCCCATGTACTTCACACCCAGCTTTGCCTATTATTGGCATCTTAAATGAGTGTGATACATTTGTTACAATTCATGAACCAATATTGATATATTATGATTAACTAAGGTTTACATTTTATTCATATTTCCTTAGTTTTACCTAATGTCTTCTTCTGTTCCAGGAAATCATCCAGGATACTACATTATGATTAACTGACATGTCTCCTTAGGCTCCTCTTAGTTGTGAGAGTTTCTCAGATTTTCCTATTTTTGTTGATATCAAAATATCAGTATACCTTGATAGCTTCGTATACTGATCAAGTATTTTGTTGAATGCTCCTCTATTGGAATTTGTCAATATTTTACTCATGATTAGATTGGAGTTATAGATTTTGAGAGGAAAACAACAGAAGGAAGGTGGCATTTTCAATATGTCATATCAAAAGTACATCCGTCAACATGATTCATCATATTGGTTGTGACTTTCATTACCTGGCTAAAGTAGTGCTTGTTGTGCTTCTCCACTGTAAAGTTCCTCATATGTTTTGTAATTTTTGAAAATGAGATCATTTTGACAGGGCTTTTGCTTTTGTGAAAGTATCACATGGCCTGTGTGTTGGGCACTTACCTTCAGAGTGATTGTGAATTTGCCTCTAATAGTAACCCCTAGGCCAATTTTATGTTAATTTATTGTCTTTGGCATTCTCAGACACAATGGTAGTATAGATTAAAGTACTAAACACAATAAAGTTTTAGGCTCAAGATGCTGAATTTTCAGGGGAGTCTTCCCTGTAGTTTCTTTTAAGCCAGCAGGGAATTTTTTTTCAAGTCCACCCTTCGATTGGGAGTATAACAATTTGAGGATCTTGGCTTTAGGTAAGGATCTAAGCTTTAACCTCTGACTTTATGCAGTCCTACTTCTAATCCCCAAATGGAAACTAGCCCCATAGTCCCTGGTGCCCCAATGCCCCATCACCATCTACATGACCATAAGGCACCTATAGTGTGGATTTTATATTATAGTTTTGGTTCATTTTGCTTTTTCAGTAGTCTCTTATTTATGGCACCCAAAGATATCATTTCTTTCTTGCAAGCTGACTTATATACTTTAACTAATTTTTACTATATTTTATCCACAACTTATGTGAGTTTGTTGCACAGAAGTTTTCTGATTTCCTAGGTCTACCATATTTTTAAAATCTAAAGTCCTTCCCTCAATCTGGTTGGGTTTCTCTCCCCTGATAATACATGTGTGAAAAACTACTTTCCATGGTATCTGTTCTACAAGGATATCACAATTTTTTTCAAAATGTTCTAAGTCTCAATGATTTATATTAATAACAGGCAAAAGAGCCATCACAATGAACATACCAAGTTTTTATTCAGTTGTATGAAGAAATATTCAACAAAGATTAATTAAATCAACAAAGTATAATGAATATTTTAATTTTTAAGTGCAATTAATATTTTAAAATAATTTGAACTTCAGTCATGAAAACTTAGGAGTAAAATGGTTTTACTCTATTTTTCTTTTAAAGGTTGAACACACTGATCACAAAAAGGCTTTATGGAACACCCACAAGCTAATGAAATGAAGCATATATCAGAGAGAAAAAAACAATTATCTTTAATAGTGCACAAAATTAGGCATCTAAAAAGTGATTATTTATTGTAATAAAACATAAAATAGAGGCTATAGCATCAATGCCTATACTTTTAATCTTAAGTAACCTACCATTTTATGTCTTAATATTTTAAATTACAAGTGGTATTACAAAATCAATTCATAGTTCTCAATGAAAAACCTAAATCAAGTAACATATTAAGAGAGTACCGCCCATAATTCTCATCGCCTATCACTTTTCAAGCATGACGTAGAGAGTTCAATAGCTAAGCCAATCTAGGTAAAAACTTCTCCTAAGTCACATCCTTGATTCTATTTTTCAATGAGTATTAAATCTTATTAACTGGCACATTAGCACTTTAAAGTTTTGCCAATAGGTTTGAACAAGAAAAATCAATAATGACAATAATATTTCTGATTGAAAGATATAAACTGGTTAAATGCCTGCAATATAACAAAACATGAATGAGACAATGGCCTTTCCCTTTTTCCATATAACACTAATTTTCTACATTTCATTTCCACATCTATAAAATTATATTGTTCTCTTTATCCTCCAGAATTAGAAAAAATATAATCTTGGTATTTAAAGAAAATTATGCTATCCTAGCTATGTAAACTGTTTTAAAAATAAAAGGCAATAAATTTACTGCAGAAATATGCATATGAGCCTCAGGGTGCCGGCTATAAGTATTTTTTAAAGTTCTGTCTTTTCATTCAGAGATCATCTAAAGATAAAGATATGTTTCTAGAGCAAACTGGTCAAAACTGAAACGTCTAAACATGTTAAGAATCCAAGATGAAAGATAGTACTATCACAAAATTAAAATGGAATACATGCTACATTTGGGAGAAGCTACCAAGGCCATAAAAATGAGTAAGAAAGCCTCTTTTTTTCAAGAAGTTTATGCTCTAACTGGGGAATGTATCTTTCTAGTTTTAATCAGCTTGGCCAGAATGAAAAGAGGCATTTAATCTGCACAAGACTGCCCCTTGGACAGGGTTTTTAGATAGGACAGTTTCACTCAGAAGGGGAAGTAGGTGTGCACTTAATATGATGAATACTTTTTAAATTAGCTTTAAAATTGAGAGGTTACAAACATTACAGGTGGAATAAATAAGGCATGTCCTTGGAACGGCCAATACAAAGGAAGAGTTCAAGCAGAGGCATGCCCTGGGTTTTACACACTTTCCTTCCTCCCCCACGAAGAATCTAAAAGGCTTACTGACAAATGGCAGACAAGATGAGGGCAATCAGGACTAGGTCAAACGTCTAAGAGCAGAACTAGACAAGTTCATGTGGAATGAGGAAAACATATCCTAGAAATCCAACTAGTGTGGGCAGCTGCAGAGTCTGTCCCTAAACTGAGATGCAGGTGAGGTAGTCAGAGAAGGCAAGGCAGGGAGGGTTGCTGGGATGGAGTTTTGCTGCCAACGTCCCCAGAACCCCCAGTACCAGAGTTCCTCTCTTCAGTTCTAACACTGTCCACTCCATTTTAAGTGGCATGCCTGAATGGTCAGAGGAAACTGTTTAACCAAGGTCTTCATACCATGACTGTAGAACAGGACAACTGAAATAGAGTGAGATACATCTATAAAATACATCAACATCCAACAGTGAAAAATACAACCAAGTGAGTCATTTCCTTCCTCTCCTGGAAAATGATATTCATCCTTCAAGATTGTTTCAGTGTCACCTCTTGCAGGAAGCCTTCCCCGACTGCTCCAAAAGTTGATGTCATCATTTCTGCTCCATTTTTCCTGGATTAATAGCATTTCTAGTTCTTAAGATACTGATGCATAAATAAATACTTGTACCTCTGACTGTACTTTGTTGTAAGACTCTTTGTTACCTCAGTGTCAAGACTAGTTAGTATACAATAGGTAATCACTACATGCTGTTGACTGAGAAAGAGAAAAAGGAAAGAAGGGAAAAAGGAAGAGGGAAGGAGGGGAGGAGGAAGGGAGGGATGAAGGGAGGGATGAAGGGAGGGAGGACAAAGGCAGGTTGGTCCAGTATGTAACTGGATGTGGTCAGATCTGTCCTGGCTCCTGGTCCCTGCATCCCCATCCCCCATCCTTCCTCATACCTGGGTCTCTTGCTCTCTCCCAGCAGGTTTAACCACCTGTTGTATCCAGGCTCAATCCTACCAGAGGCAGTCAGAATTCAAGTCTTATTTTCCATGGTATAGCATCACATCTCTTCCTGAAACTGTACTCAGACTGGGTCCCCACCTGACCAAGAATGCCAGGGCTCCTAAATTTGTTGGCCAAGCTGCTCTCTCCCAGGACTCAGAGACTTCAGCTACTCCCTGGGCCCATGGCTGGGACCCCCTCACCTACTGAGCACAGAGCAGCTGGCTAACTCACTGCCGGACACACTTGACTAACTCTCGTGAGGGGCAACCCCCAGCACCCTGCTTGCTTTAACTGGACTTGACTCCTCACTGTGGACCACTATCCCCGATCCCTCTAATGCCTCAGGCCCAGCTAAATCTCAAGGTTTAACAAGAGTGAAACATGGAATCATGGAGGGGATTCTGTTCTGTATGTGGAGGGAGGGTGAGAGGGTGCTCCACAATGCTTGTGGATTTTTAAGAAACACACTGAAAAAGACTTTTAAACCTATTGTTAGAAACTCAGATTTTTTTGCAAAAAAACTGCTTTTCAGGATATCTGTTCTGCTTTTTAAAGAAGGAATCTGACACTGGACGCCCACTCTATTGATATTAAAGTCATATCATTTTAATTCAAAAGATCCATTAAAGGAAAATCCTTGGAACACCTGAGAGAACACAGGGAATTATAATTGCTCAGAAAATTCAGCCAAACACGGACCATGACTGGTCAAAGGGAAAGAGCAGTGTTTATTGCCAAATCAGTAATCAGTACTGACACACAGTGGTTTCTAAATTAGTACTTGTTGAATGAATGAATGAATGAATGAATGGACATGTGCTCACATGTGTGCATGTATGTAGAAGCAGGTGATGGGTGAGTGGAGATACACGGAGGGCATCTATTGTGTGAAGCCAAGTGCTTTCACGATGTCACTGCTTTTGAAGTACCTCTGGTACTTCACCTGGTTCAAGTCTAAGCCCTGTTTAAGGGCACAAGGAGAGCAAGAAGCCTTTGGAAGTGGAGAAGGGTGTATTACATGCTGTGTTCTCACTCTGGAAAAGTGGTTTTCCGTTCATTCCATCTCAGGCTGAGTGTTTACTCAGTGGCAGTTGCTTATACTTAGAGATTTTATATTTTTTTAACTTTTTTTTATTGAGTTATAATCATTTTACAACATTGTGTCAAATTCCAGTGTAGAGCACAATTTTTCAGTTATACATGAACATATATATATCCATCGTCACATTGTTTTCTCTGTGAGCTACCATAAGATCACGTATATATTTCCCTGTGCTATTAAAATTAACTTGCTACAGAATCACCTCAAGGATAAGGTTTAGAATTACAGTATTAAAACAAATACACACACACACACACACACACACACTTATACATTTTATATATATATACAATTTTAAAAGAAGTCCTACAAATTTATGTGTATAAAAAGCCAACCTTAAATTGCCACTCCATCAAGAAATGTCATTTTAAATGTCTAACATTCTGCCTCAGGCTTTAGCATCAGGAGTTTTGACAGACTAAATGGGGGAGCAAATTCCATAAACTATGTCCTGGTTGGGTTCTATCCGCAGATTCCAGTCTTATGTTAATTATTGTGACAATGAAAAGGAAAGACAGTATACAAAGTAAGAGACTGTAAATTATGTTTCAGTCCAGTACATGATGATCTGAAAGGAATCGAGGAAGTAGCTCTTTAATTCTGATTTTCCTTTCTAATTCCGCATCTTGGCATAATTTTAGACTGGCTGTAAAGGTGTTTTTTTTTTAAATTATATATTCCAAAAGTACAATATCACATGACTTTCTGCATGTAAAATATGCTTATTACAGATAAGTAAACATGTATTTAAAATGCAGTATGTTCTAAGACTAAACCTCAAATACACAAAGTATATGCATCTGGATAGCAATCCAAAGGTGCCATAAGACAGTGATATTGTATATATTTTCAGATTATCAACTGAGCTTAAGAAGTGAAAATAAGCCCAAGGGAAGTATCATCCATGTCTCAGCTGCATGTTTTCTTATCCTCTCATTCATTTTTCCAAGTTACCTACTTGTGTAGGGAAAAGGCAAATGTAAAGAGCAAAGATAGATTAAAAATCACAGAACAAAGGCACAAGCTCTGAGTGCAGGTCAAAAACCCTGTCTTCACTGAACCTTTGCCTTTAAAAGGTGTGAAACCTTGTAGAAGTCACCAAATCGCCCTAAGTCACATTTCCCTCAACCCTAAAATAATGTTGTTGTTGTTGTTGTTATTATTATTATTATTAAATAACACTGGTCTCATTTGAGCATGGTGGCAGAGACAGTGCTATATATTCACCGCCCCGTTTCCTCCTCCTGGGAGTGCTGGAAGACTCCATTCTTCTCAGACTTCCTTGTAGTCAGGTTGGGGGTCACTTGCCTGATTTCTGACCAATGAACATGAGCGGAAGTGATGTGAGCCATTCACAAACTGGTCTATAAATATATCCTGCAGGATCCACTATCTCTCTCTTCCTGTTCTGTGACTGTGGCCACATGTCACATAGTGTAGCCACAAAAGAGGGAAGTAACTTGAGACTCTGTGTCATAACCTGTTGGAGACCCTGAGTAGGAGACCACCAATTCTACTCAAACTATGATGTGAGCAAGAAATTAACCTTATTGTTGAAGCCACTAAGATTTTTAAGTTTGTTACCACAGCCTGATATAGCCTGCTCTGACTAATAAAAGTTCTAAATGAGAAAATAAAATTTACTTGTTTTATGTATCAAGGTGCTATACAGCTATGCAGGGTACTACTGGGAGCAATGACTAGAAAACTTGCAAAAAATTAATAGAATTTCTAAGGGTTTTTGACATTATACCATATAAAGGTAATGTAAAGGCTTCCTGGAAGGTAGAATCCAGTTACATTCTTACCTAAATAATTAGCATATTATTGTGCCTTTAACATATCTAGGAAATATGCACAGAGATGATCCATTCAATGAACTGTAGTCAGTGACACTAAGTCCCTAAAAAGAGTGACCTCTGGCCCAAAGATGAAAATTCACACCTATGTGAAATGATTCTCTCACTTTAAAATCAGAACTGAGAGGATGACTGTGATCATTTTTAAAATCTCCTTTTAGGAGACCTCTTGTCTTGGTTATAAGCACTCAAAATAGAACAGTAAAATACTAAGATTATGGATAACACAATTTTGTACAGACTGATTTTGTCTAAATTTCAAGTGCAACATACAGAATTGGGGGGAAGTCCCCCTGAGGACCTGAAAACAGTGGTTCTTAAGGTACCATCATTATTTTCCACGTGATGTCAAACTTTCTTGATCAAATTGTTTAGTCAATTAAAGAATTATTCCCTTTAGAGGCTTTTGAGGGGCTATTAATTCAAGTCAATAAAAGGAATCACTGATCAAATTCAAGAGGATTATATCCATTCAAGTGCTCCTTCTTGGATGGTTATTAGTTGTTACTTGACAAATACCACTGACAGGATTAAAAAGATTTGTCGTAGAATCAAAAGGCCAACACCAGTTGACAGAAGGGTAAAAATATTCCTTAAATTTAATTGTTAGATGTACCTTTCCAAAAATCAGACATGTATTTGAGAGCAATCTTGACATCTCCAGAAGTGCATAAATGAATTTCAACCTGTCAATGACCTACTTTAATGAAGGAGATTACAGCCACCTTAAATGCTTGTAATTTACCTTTATGATGATGCTGAACTGCTAATTTTACAATTCAAAAATTAGAAATTATGGCAAATACCTGCATTTAGCAAAATCAATCATCTAGAGGACAGTCAAGTATATACTTCAGGCAAACAGAAAGCTGAGTTTTCCTATTCCTCAGCATCCTACCATTGCTAAAAATGCTCAATGTATCTTCCCACATAGGTTGGAGGAACCACAAGGGAATATGGGCCAGCTGACTACAGTCGATTTATACACGCCAACCATGTACACATACAGTGAAACAAAGCAGCTTGACAAGGCTGCCTGAACAGTAGCCTGCCTTCCCACAGTGGCAGGGACTACTCATGGCAGGCCAAAACCTCTGCTCTCCCCTTCCTCCTTGGAAAACAGAACACAACTTTTTGTGATGAGCACATTGCTTACTGGAATAAAACTGTATTTTCCATGAATGAACATTTGATCAAGTTCAAGGATAATGTGGGATTTCAGGTAAGGCTGCTGTAAGAAAACCGGCTCATCTTCCAGGGGCCAGCTTTTTGATTTTTTGCTTACTCCTCCCAACCCCCGTATTTACAATGGCTGGAGTCTGGCAGCCATCGTGGACCCTGAGTTCCATGCATCAGGAAGGAAAAGCAGAAAAGCTAGAGCTTGAGGGCTTGATGACTGCAGAGTGTCAGTATTAATTTCCTTTTTAAGTCACTGATATATTAAGGTCTCAGGCTACAAAGTCACAAAATTTTTAAGTCACTGTGATGAAAAAAAAAAAAAAGACGAAAACCACGATTCTCCAGATGTACTGTTTTAGAATTCATATTAAAAACCACTCCATCCCCTACTGTGTGTGTGTTCAACTGAGTAGCTTGTAGCTGCTACAGCTTATGCCAGAGGCAGAAATTCAGAGCCCAATAAGAAGAACAACAGCATTCCACGTATTTTGAAATCAGTTAAAACAAACGTCTGAACAAACCCAAGGTATTTCTATTACAAATTACCTTCTGGAAGATTATAATTTTCATGGTTGATGACTACAGCAAAATTAATTTTCTTTAAAAGTATCACAGAACTTGCTAAACATCTTATGGTTGGTGTAGTAATAAAATATATTTTAAGTTAAGTGATGTTCAGGACTTACCACCTCCTCCTCCAAGAAGACTGGTATTTGCTGTTTAAAAGAAAAGAAAACAAAAGACATTAGATAATTATAAAATATATACAAATAATATATAAAAATAAAGAGTAATTCAAGAAAAATCTGATAATGATCATGTCATATTCATAGTGAGATATGTATTTTCATATAAAGACAGAATTTACTACTGTTTTATGATGGTATGAAAATTAAAATACTTCACTACTTTTATCTCTTTTTTCTCTTCAAATAACCATTTTTATAATGTGCTTCCGTCTAATAAAATGAAGTACATATTGTGACCCTTTTATTTCTATTCTGTATCTAAATTAATCTTCTGGTTTCTCCGTTTTATCAAGTACAGATAGAACAATGTTATTTAGACAATTTCAACAATTTCAAAGGACAATGTAACAAGACAGTATAATGACAATTTTAATTAAATTAAACACCATCAAATAGAGCTATCTCAAGACACTTTGCAATAAGAACTAACTCTCAAATAGTAACAAATTTATTCTTCTTGCATTAAGATTTTTACTCAAAGGAAAGAAACAAACTTTAAACATTTTTGTAAAACAGTATTTCATTTCTTACCTATTTATCCATTAATCTAGGACACACAATTATAGAAGCCAAATAATAAGCAAAATATCAAGCAATTCCATTTAGATTTTTTTTAGAGGTCAAATTTTCAGAAAGTTCCATTGCAGACTCCTGCTGAAGGATTAAGCAATCTTATGCCTACATTTATATAGTAACTAAAGCCAGAAAACATAAATCCTGCAGCCAAATAAAGTATGTGGCGACCAAGGTCCCTTTCCTTGTAGAGAAACCTGAGCTACCAAAAGATTAAAGAAATCGTTTAAGAAAGAGGAGTAGGAATCTAACTTGAATTTTAGTGTGATGTCCACATATTGTGTACCACCATAATTAAGAGAAGCAAGTATCAGTGTTACTGAATCTATCAATAAATAATGGAGCATTTCAAGAATAAATGCCTATATTCATATGTGATGGCTTGCTAATTATTGCAACTCTAAAGAGAACATCATGAAAATCTGTGGAGAACAAATGTCTTTGAAGGTTTTCTCAATATGTCAATATTAAAGCATCAAAGCTTGTCTCTTGTGATCTTCCAAGTACCAGGCCATCTAACTGCTGCCTTTGCCTTCCCCTCAGTGCTTTTTGAGTAGCAATGCCATTGGTCAACCATAAACAAACTCACTTCTGATATTATAAAGTCATCTGCCAAACTGCCACCTCAAGTCCCCCAAATCCTTCTGACTTCACAGTGAAAATGCATAGCATTTACATAGATGGTAACCAGGACTTAATATCCTGCCCCAAATCAAAGTGGTAACTGCTGAGGTGGTAACTTGTTGAAGGGACATGAGGGAAAGATGCTGTGAATCCTATTTTGGTTCCATACCCCTTAGTGGATGGGGGAAATCTCAGGATGTCTCCTGGCTAATTCACACATTTTCTTAAAAATCTTTGCTACACACATTTATAAAACTGGCATTTCACACTCCTGCTGATTTTTTACTTTTATATTTGACTGAGAACTTTTTCCCTATCTATTGGTTTTCCAGATCCTTGAAATTCCATCTGTTGTCCTCCAATTATACATAGTCATTCATAAAGAAAAAGTTATTTCCAACAACAAACAACAACAATAATGAACAGTAGTTCTACACTCAAATTATTGTGCCCAGCATCACAATAACACAATATAACCTATTTTATTTTAGACCAATGTTTTGCTCAATGAAGGTGGAGGTTGCCTGCTTTGAGAGCACAGCCCAAGACCCATCTGTTTAACTAGGCACTTGTTCAAGACATGTGGGTGGATAACTGTAAGAACTGGAATTCCAGTTCTGGAGAACCATCAAGTCAATTTATGTCAGATGTGTGCTCATGTCTAGATAAGCGTATCTGGTCACATTTTAACATCAACATAGAACTACTTTATAAAACTGTGCCATCTACACAGTGCACAATCACTTTTAAGATAATTTCATGTGCATTATCACTCATGTAACAGAATCAATTTAAGCTGCTTAAATATATTCAAAGCATAACTATAATCCTGATAATGATTTTTCTAAGGAGTCCATCAAATTTAAGTCTATTTTATCAATTTCTGTTCTCTAAAAATTTTTAAAAAATGTTTATTTTATTAGGAAAAATATGAAGGCAATTTTCTTCAGCAAAAGTGACATAAATATAGGCAAATAAAAGTGAAGCTTTATTATGATTTTAATATCATTTTACCTTCACAAAGCACCCTATACATAATATAACACTTATTGGCCAGGTGGATTAATGTTATTTCTTCCATTTTACAAAAGTGAAAATGACTTTTGTGTATCTAAAATTAATAGTCATTTAATTTTTACTTGATTATTTCCAATAAATTGAGGTGTATCCCAGCTGAGAAAGTCTGAGTTTAATAGTTTGGCCTGCCTTTAATAAGCTCTCAACACATGTTTTCTAGTAGTGAGATAATTGGCAGGTTTAATCCAATTTCTTAATTGACATATGAGAGTATTTTTGTTTACTGAAGTGTGCAGAAAGAGCAAACTTTGGTCCTTTTTCTTCCTGTAAGGTCGAGGACTGTTAAAGAAACTGCTAAGAGTTTACTTGGAAATAGGGATTGAGACTGTATGAAATGTGCTTATATATTCACATCCCTGTCTACATCCCTTGCTAGAGGGAATTCTGACTATGCCTCTTGTCATTCCTAGAGTTCCAGAGAAGGAAAAGGAGAAAGGAGTAAAACTTGAAGTTGATAAGGATGATGCTACCGCTTCTAAAGTAAGATTTTAAAACCTCTTCTCTGATCATGTTTACTAACCAATTCTATTTTCATTCATATTTTTCTAAATAAAAAGCCCCTTCTATTACCAGAGAAGGTAGACATAAAAAAGATCAAGCTACAGTAATTGTCTCAAAGACCAATTCAATAAGAAACTAACATAAGCCATTACAAATTTATGAATCTGTGTATTGAACTTTTTCCTCTCCAAAATAACAACTCAGCAAGGTGAATAGTTTCTCTGTTTAAAAAGCAAAAACAACACTGAACATAAAATGAGAGCAAGGATTACCGAAATCTAATTTCAAAGTGGCAAAAATGGAGAATTTACTTATAATAACCTAAGCAAATGATTAATTTTTAAAGTTGATGAGAAATTGTTTTCTTCCATTTGAATTCAGTTTTGAATTTTTAATTAAAATTATTAAATTATACATAGATATAAATATTCATTTTAAAATTATCAAAACCAAAAAAAAATGAATACAAGGTAGGAATCTTTTTTCGTAGATAATTAGCCTAAATTAAAAATAATCATGATAGTTGTCAATAGTGTCATTATTTTATGTTTTTCTCAAAATGCAAATGGAATATTACACTACCTTCTTCCTAAAAAAAATTCTTAAATGACCCTCTTCTATGTGTCTGTGTGCCTTTTTAAGAATACAATTATAATTAAATAGGGGATCAAATGATAAAAAATAAAGTATATAAGTAATTTTGTATCACTAGGAGTTCCTAGATGGAAAACAGGCCATAACATTATTGTAAGTGCAAGACAAAGCTATAATTGATGAGATACCTAAAGCAGTTTTCCTCCTAAGATCTCAAAATCCTTTTTAGTCCATATAAGGTAATAGAAAGAATCCTGAATTTAGAGCCAGGGAACCTCTATTTCAATTTTGCCTCAGTTACTCAGTAGCAGGTGATTTGGGCAAGTCATAGTCAACTCTCTTATATTCTTTCATCAGGAAGTTTAGAATCAGTCAGGGATGGCAAACAGGTTTCAAACAGTTCTGATTCATTAATTACAAGAAGCTGTCTGCACCTCTGATTGGAGAAGGATTCTGAGGCTAAATCTAGACTCAGTATTAAAGAGAACCATGATCAGTTAATAATGTTGGTCCCAGTCAGAAGGGGATAAAGAGAATTAAACTAGCAGCACACATGTCATATACTGGGCATCTCTGGATCAGATGACTCCTCTTAGATTTGACAGCCTCTGATGTGATGAAATCTGATTCAATAGTCTTGAAAATCAAAACTGCTAACCTAACATGTGCCAGCATTCTACCTGAGCATGCCTAAACCTCCTGCAGCTTCAGAGTCTGAAATCATTCGTTCTGTGAAACAATCCAGAGCGGGGAGAGATAACCCATGTCCACCATGAGTCAAACTGGCCTCATCGGTATTTGGAACAATTTTTTATTACACTTGCCCAGGAATTTCTATTATCTGTGCTTAGTAATTATTTGTTTTCCCACTCCAATTCTACCTCCAGCCGAGACTATTTGTCAAACAAGCAACAGCCTGGGAGACTAGTCTTTAAACACTGATTAAAACTATTTGTGCAGGGTTTTCCTTTGCTTTTCATTATTATGTAGGAAATTATAGTTGCTTTCATCATAACAGGATCCTGACCACCTACTTTAGCTTATTTATTCTGTGTTTTTATTATAGTAGAGCACATGGGATGTCAAAATGATTGTTGGCAAAAACTTCTCCAGGGGTTCTACTTAAAACACCATTTCAGCCACAACATGTTATCCTAAAAGATACAAAAGCCAAAATATCACCCTTTAGAATGGCACACATTATATTTACTATACTTTGAAACTCAGTGTAGGAAGGGCTAAAAAAAAATCTATTAAGATTAAAATCCCTCCCACGTGCATGACTCTAGGACCACTTTATACAGGGAGCAACCATCTCAACTGACAGCTGTGGAAATACAATCTACAGAGACAAAAGGCAGCCATCAGTTTGGCAACAGCTCTCTGTTCAGGCTTTACTAGATTTACACCTTCTAAACAAAATGAAGAATGCCAGATTTTGAGGCAATGGTATAATTTCCTGATTGGAAGGTGACGAAGAAAGAAAATTAAGAATAGGCTTAACTACATGTAGAAACCAGGCTAAAACACGTGATGAATAATTCACATTTCATACATACAGCAGAATTCAAAGGAACCACTGATTATTCCAGGATCTGTGTAGTTGTATAAGCTGTAAACTACCAAAAAGCCAAAAACAGAATAAAACGAGTCCTACTATTGATAAACAGGGGAAAAGGCATCAGGAAGTAAATGAAACAAAGTGGAATTACTCTGCCTGAACTATGAGGGAGGAGCTAGACCTGTCCCTGTTTTGCCAATCTGGTGTCACTAGCTACCACCCAGTGCTCAAGGACTTGTAGGAATACTGCAACATGGGAGTAAAACCACTCATTTCATCCAGCTCCTTCATTTTACAAGAGTGGAAAGCTAAAGAGGATCAGAGATGTTAGGTAACTTGTCTAGGATCACACCCAGGAGAAGAACCTATAATTTACCATACAATACTGTCAATTTCAAATCCATACAATACCGCCAACTGCAAATTTCAAATACATATATACAAATTGGAAATATACACACACACACACATATATATATATGATTGTTGTTTGTTTATTCCTCTGAAATCACATGCAAAAATAGTAACAGAACACAATGTACATAGGGTCTACTGAAGATTACTGAATTTAATTATTAAGGGTGAACTAAAGCATTGGCAGTTCCTACAGCTTCATAATGCAACGCAACTAAAGCAAATGAGGGGAATCAGCACATGCTCCTATATGTACCAGTCATCCTTCTTGACACTCTGCTCTGAACCAGTTGTAATTTTGATAATGATAACACTGGCTCAGTTACAAAAAATGGGATTACTTAAGTAACTCAATCTGGGGCTTTCCAAAGAGTGAACAAGCGTGTCTAAATAGGGGGAAAAATGAGTTCAAATGTACATTAAACTTGTCGTTGTAAAGATATAAGATGCTTGAACAGAAGTTTTAATTTGTCTTTCAAAGATTTTGAATGCTAACCAATTCTCAACTTGAAAAATGGAAGATGCACTTTTTTGAGGCAATATGATACACTTTTAGCCTGATAAAAATATAAGCCTGAACATGCACCCTCATTTACACACTTCTTGGCGAGACTAATTTGTTTTAATAAAGCCAGACAGTATCTTTAAAAAAAAAACTGTTCTACATAATTTCCTTATTTCATCTTTCTTATAATATTATGGATTCTTTATTTCTCTCCAATAATGAAACAGCAAATGAGTTTTTATAAAAGGTTCATTTGAGGTTACACGTTAAACAAGTAATACAAAAGAATAATTCTCAGACATAGTAAATAGATGGGAAGATTGAGACAAAGAACCTCAAAGGTAAAGGATCTGAGGTTAAAGGAAATGCATAGGATTGCTACACTGAGAACACTCACTAAACTGTAAAATCCATGAAGGTGAAGGCCAGGTTTGTTGGTGTGGACAGTACCTTGCACAGTTCTTGGCACAGAGCAGGGACTGAATAAATATCTGTTAAATACTTAATTAAGGGGATGAATGTAAGACAGGGGAATGAGAGAGAGGAGGAAGGGAAAGTCGTATTTCCGGGACAGATGAAAGAGCTATACTGATAGATAATGGCTCCTTCACAGTTTCAGAGCCCAGTGGGGCTGTGCCAGGAGGGAATCAAACAGATCCAGGTCCAGTTCCAGAGTCTGTCAGCGTCCTTGGGAAAGTCTGTTCTTTAAACTCCAATGGATTATTGAATCTCTTGTATTAATCAGTCTTTGGTAAAATAATGGCCATGGTACAGGTTTGTTGGAGGAGGAAGGGTGATAACCTGGAATATTCTGAGGTTCATATGTCAGTCCCTGTCCATGACCTGATTATAGTGCTACGTCAGGAAGACATGCTAGAGGTTAACAGAAAACCTCCACTAATAGTGGGTATTTAATAAAAGCATTCAGATCAGTCTTTACTTTGTGGAGGCAGGGGCCATATTCATCTGAGAGAACGACAGTCCTCTGCCCCTACTCCGAGATGCCCAGTGCTATACCCTCATCAGGGTTTTGGGAAGAAACTAGGACTTCTGCACTGAAGAGTGAGTAACAAGGTCACCTTCAAATTACTATTTTTTAAAATTCTGTCTTTGAGCTTAGGTCAATTTAAAAATAATTCCATAAGCTTGTAAAGAAAATGAATGTCATTATTTTATTTATTATTACACTTTCTGCCCTTCTAGATTATTTGGATTATTTAGTTCAAAAATAATGTTGGCTATTTCATGCTGGATAATGTGTTTACTCTTTAAGACCCACTGCCTACACTTGCCCCTGTCTCTGCCCAAAGTGACTTTGACTACATAAATGACATCAGTGGGTCCTCTTACCCCTCTGCCTCGGTTGAGTTCAGTCAATGGGGAGCCCTGTCAGGAGCTGGTGGCACAGTTGAGCATCTGTTGAAGGTATTTGTTTCCCTGTTTCTCTTCCTATAAGCTTACCTTGATCTGACTATGTTCCGTAATAAAGGTCACTGCTCTAATCAAGGTCATTTAATTTATAATATGACTTCCAATGCTCTTGGTTCTGATATGTTTCCCTTACTACTAATTTGGGCTTAGAATTGTAACAACTGTGCTGTTGGTAGCCTCTGGCCCCTTGAGGTTCTCTTAAACCATTTCTATCTCCAACCCTTGTACTTACTGCTTTTATAAATAAGCTGTCCTTAAAGTATCCTAATTTGATTTTGTCAAGGTTCCTGCTGGGACCTTGACTGAACAGATATGATTTACACAGACTGGTTACCACTGGCTAAATCACACATCCTTTCCCAGACTAACTCTCTTAATTCAGAACCGTTACGAGGATGACTTATATTCTTGTTACCAAATGGGGAATAATCTGTATAGCAGACTAAAGTTTTCTTTATTAACTAAAAAATATAAAATATATTAAATATACATATATATAATAACATGCATATATACATACATGTACATATAAATACATACATATATACATGCTTATTTGAACATGTGAATCAATTTTATTAAGCAAACTCAACTTCCCTATCTCTGTTTCTTTCCATACTTTTCTCCATGTTCATCTATACATACATAATTGAGTCTCCCTGGGATTATTGCTTTAAAAACAATAGATTCTACTATAAAAATTACCATGCAACCTAATATTCTAATTTATCAATACACCAAGGGCTCTAACTAGTAAAATAATATGTAACATACTATAATTTTCACAAATTTGAGTGAACCCACTCCCATTATTTATGGGCACTTAGGTTTCTTCCAGTTCTGCAGATATAAGAAATACTTAAGTAAAAATCATTTTGTGTGTGTGTGTGTGTGTGTGTGTGTGTATTCCTACATTCTGATGCTTCTATCCTATTGAACAAATCCTCCGAAGTATTTATGGATAAAAGAGCATAGGCATTTTTTAGCCTTATGAGTTTAATAATTATTAGAATTTGTGTATTAAAATACATCAAAACTAGCAAAAATCTAACTTTGTAACTATACCTTGGGAAGTACATGAAACATAAGAAATATTTGATGTCTGTCAATAAATAATCTGAATGAAAATGTCTTGGCAGGTAGATGAGGTTCACAGGACTGCTTCGGATTTAAATATAAAATACATCAGTAAAAAGTTCTCAAACCTGAAAAGATATTCATTCTGAATTTCTGATTGATTTCAAATATATAAATTTTAAATGCTCTGCTTTTAATGTAAAAATAATACATTCATCCCAACTGATGGTGAGCCTCTTTAACCACTTTCTTTTCATGTTTACTATACAAACCATGACAGGTCTTGAACTTCAAAGCAAACTAAATAAAAAGTTGACTAGATAAGATTAGAGGACGTTTCCCCTCCTTTATAAGTAAATTCCTTGCAAATTTAACGTATACTTCAGAAGTTTAATGATAAAGAAGTCCAGTAGATATCAACTTACTAGAAAGATATGGAAGGGAAATTGATCAAACACCCAAAGCTGTATAAACATGTCAGTTCGGTATGGATTTCAATGCTGTAAGTACAACCATTTCTTCTCTAAACTATTGCAGTATATTCAGACTTTCTTTAGCAGAGCCAATTCTACTTATGTTAAATTGAAGAAAATTCAACAGAACTTTGTTTTCATTTTTTTTCTTTTTCCAATCTAAGCACATCACTTTAAAGCAGTATTCTTCCTCCAGTTTGCTGATGTCTTGTTACACAACTAAAGTGTACAGTTGACAGAGGAGCTGACCTAGCTCTCCCTTCATCCTAACGCAATACTTGGATCATCAAGCAGTTCTGATCTAACTACTTGCTCCAAATTTTGCCTTGCAACATGATCAACTTATGAAAAATTTAAAATGAGCTCTTGTATGATTCATTTCTATCAGGAAGTCATGCTCTGAATCACCAAGACAGTGAACAAACTGACACATATTTCAGTAAGCTTACCAAGGTAGAAAATATGCCCATTATCACAGCCAACTTAAGTAACATATAAATAGATCATGATGACAATTTTCTAAGTATTTATTATTTATTAGGCAATGCCTAAGAGTCGATCTGTGTGATAACTGTCATTCTTCAAACAACCTTGTACTTTTTCTATAACAAATGAGGAAACTAAGGCTATAGTGGCACTGAACTGCTTGCCCCAAAGTCATGATCTAGTAAGTTAATATTTAACCCAATTCAGCCCTTTCATCCAACATCTAACCAATTATCTTTACAGTATACCAGACTATCTCTTAAGGAAGTACTTCATTTCTCCCAGATAACTTCAAAATACATTGATATCCAATACCCATGATAAATAATCAACTCAAGTAACACCAATGTCAAGGCTGTATTACTAGTTTTTTAAACTAACTTGTGATCAGAATGAACAGTATTTATATATGTCATACAACTTAAAGTTATAAAAATTTAAATATCTTTAATTATCCTTTCCCCATGTCACTTACTAACAGTATCATAATAATCAGCAGTTTAGATCTCATAAAATCTGAAATTGTCTATAAGGGAAAACTCCTTTAAAACATCATATTTAATATTCTGATAACATTAAAAATTGGCATTCATTACGAAGAAAATTCTCAGTATGATTTTGGGCAACATGAACTATTATGCATCAACAAGAGTATATATTTCTTAATTAACAAAGCTGTTGACATGACCTATTTAAATTTATCAAAACAATAATAGTCATTAAAGTTTGGCTTTCACTAACTAAATGTAAAATGGTTAATCTAAGATTTTACATACTTACAGTGAAATACACAAAATGAAAATAAATATATGCTTTTATTCATCCTAAATTTTCTATCATTAGCACTCCCTATCCTTGAATTTAGGGATTATCAAATAAAGAACGATTTTGATTACTTGAGGTAACAAATAAAAATCATACTAATTTTTCTCCTTCCTAAATTAAATTACATAGGCTTAATAATTCTATTTCAAATTATGGTTGTGTTTTATTAATGTGCAATATTAATGTGCAATAAAATTTTACATTGCCTGAGGATATAAAAAAATATATCATTACGTTTTTGCAAACTACCAGCATCAAAAAAATCTCTGAAACATGGAAAATGTAACTGTATCACCATCAACTTTAATCATTTACAAAGAAGACCCATTTTTTTCTGTACATAGGAGACAAATTGTAATTTGCATCCTGTGACTATTAAAAAATACCAATTACTTTTGTTATTACAGTTCCATCAGGCCAGCTGTGGATTCTATAACAGAGATTAGTTTCATTCTGGTGCACTGAGAAGCTCTGATATTAATCTCAGACAAAAGTATTACCGTTGGTGAGATGCTGATTACTGACTACAGAGGCTTTTAAAAATTTATTATTATTTAACGCATCGTACAGAATAACCAACTAATACTTACTGAAAATAGCTGCATTTCTAATGTCACTCTGAGATATCTAAATATCAGAAATAAAATGGAATATGCAAGAGTTAATAAAATAATTTGTATATGGTATTCTAGTTGAAATGGATTTGGGGGTCTACCAAAAAAATTACTTAAGTAATTCCAATTTCACCAGTAATTAGTCATATAATTTTGGGCAGGTCACCTATACCTCTGTGCTTCAATTTATTATCTATAAAAACACAGATTATATTTTAATTATTTAACAACAACCATTTGTTAAGCAGACAGTATGTGTGGGTGCTCTGGGATGAGTGCTGGGAATAAATAGGAAGTAGAATAGATACATTAAATTAGATAATTATAATAAATAAATCTATAAATTATACATATTTTAATATAATTAATGCATTTAATATTTAAACACTAGAATCATGATGTTGAAGTAAAAAAGAATATTGTTTTACCAGTTGATGGTACTTGATGATATTATATTTTCCAAAATTTTTCCCTCTCAGACTTCCAGTCCAGACAAAATAGCATGGCTTTATCTCTCGCTGTTCCATTCCTCCTCCCCACTTCCTCACTAAATACAACTACAAGTTCTGGAAAAAATGCAAGAGGCAACCAAAGGAAAACTCTGAAAGGTGTAAGGAGGAAGGTGAACTGGTGAGAAATCCCAGGATGGGGGGGAACAATCTGCAAGGCATCTTACACCTTCCCACCCAAAGGAAGAAGGCAACCCAGGCCCAGCATTCCTTGCCATACCCCCAAGCTACAGAAGGCAACACAAGGAGGCTCTTTTTCCCCTGGATCAACAGAAGCCCCACTGACAATAAGTCTTCAATAAAAGTGCTCTCCTCCTGCCACAAGCACCCAGTCCAGGAAGGACTTCCATCCCCTACACGCAGGGGGCATCTGCCACAATAAGCTCTGGCTTAGGAAGTGCTTTTCTTCCCCACCAGGCCTAAGAATCCTTCACCCACCAAGAAACACCTGGGGAGGGGGTGGGCAGAGGAAAGCTGGCCAGAAAGGATCCCCACGAAGATAAGGAGCCAGGCCAAGAAACACTCTTCACCCTGTCAGCCCAGAGACTCCCTTTCTCTGCCTTGAAGCACCAGGAGATTCCTTCTGTCACCCTCAAGCAGAACCAGGAGGGACCACTGGGACCCCCACTCACTCCTGTTACATCAAGCCAAAAATAGAACAGCATAAAGGCTCTGAAAATTATCTTGTTATTGGAACTAGAGCCCACTAAGTCCAAGACCTATGAACTAAACCTAAACAGAGTCAATTCCTACTAAAATAAAAGATTTAAATAGGAGCCTGAGTGTCCTAAAATGAAAAGATCCTCAAGGATCCATGGTTCAAAAGCAACAGATCCTAGACCTTGAGAAGAAAGAAAGTAGGTCAAAGGATTATTTGAAGAAAAAATGGCTGAAAACTTCACACATTTGATGAAAAATATAAACCAATAGATTCACAAATCCCGAATAAGATAAACCCAAAGAAATCCATGCAAAGACAGACACATTATAATGAAACTTCAGAAAACTGAAGACAATAAAAAAATTGAAAGCAGCTGGAGGGAAATAGAATACTACCTTCAAATGATACCTTAGAGGATGGCATCTCCAGGGACAATCTCAGCCAAAAAGAGCTGCCTCACCTAGGCCATGCCCCCTTCCTGGGTGGCTCACATCTCATAACTCAGGGATATTAAAGCTTGCCCAGTGATTGACACATGTGGGGATATAAAAGCCCAGCCCTTGCCCCAACTCAGGACAACTCTGGAGGGCCATCTCAGCTTCCTAGATGATCAACGCAGGAGGACAACTTCTTTGCTCAGTTCTGCTTCCTTCCCCATTCTTCCACAAATTTTTTTTTTTTTACTCCCAAGAATGCTTCCTAATAAGTATCCTGCTCACTAATCTCTACCTCAGTCTGCTTCCCAGGGAACCCAACCTGTGACAATAGGCATGGAGGCAGTGATAGCAGGAGAGGACAGGCCTGTTCAGGAGGTGTGTACTGTTAAATGGAGTGAGTCTTTGACCACCAACTGTTAGAAGCTCTCTTTAGAACGTGGGGCACCTAATACCTCTTGGCCCCAAGCTTCAGGTCTTAGCGTTCAATTCCAGGGTGATAAGAAAAGTCTTCTCCAATATCTTACTACATTAGTCTAGCTTGAACCTTCAATAACAAATCTTTGATGCAGTTATACATTATTCTTCAAACCTCCAGCAAATAAAATTCAAATAAATGCATTTATTACTAATGATAGCAGTGCCAGATTACAGAGTCAATGTTGGAGGGAAAGGACAGACAGTGTAAAGCATTCTGAAAAAAATTTTTATTCAAAAAACAAAAAAACCCTGGAAAGAATTAGATGTATGCAAATTTGTGAGAAACCAAATAAGCAAATTCTTGGACACAGATCGATTCTTACAGTTCTGAATAATGTAAATACCAAGAGCCTATATTTCTTATGTAAATCCCTACGTTATAACTTTAAAATTTCGAAGTCTATTAAGAATTTACCTTTAACCCAATCGACAGTGTTGTACTGGCCAGAGAACTTGCCGACATCATCTCAGAGGGCACTTACTTTCTTAGAGAACTCACTGTGCTCTCGGTTTGTAAAGTCATTACAATCCACTCCTTAATTGATCCCAAACTTTTTGTGTATTTTGAGTAAACTTCCAAGAATCTCAAGGCTTCCTACTTGCTTCCACTCATGATACTGCCCTCTCTCCTGTGTTTCTGAACTCCAGGTCTCTTAATAAAAGCTACCTGCCAGGCCCTTCTAGCAGCTAAACTCATCCAGCCCTAATAATCCCCCTCCCACTTCTTAACTCCTTGGACACGCTGAGCCATTGAAGAAGGGTTATTCTGACTTTAACTCTCACTGCTTATCAATCACCTCTGCATTCTCTGTGATACTTGAAAGACTGATGGTCTCAATAATTGTCCAGCCTGGGCAGACTGATTGAGCCCACAGTCAATTGGTAATGATTCTGCCACTGAATCAGTGGACAGACATAGACAGTGACATCTGATTTAATATGTTAATGAAGAACAAAAGCAAAGTGGCTTAACTAAATGGAGAGAAAGATAACTAATATGGTCTAACCCATTCCTCTTTCTTAAGAAATGTTATGTTCATTAAACCCACATTCAACTTTTCTTCGTATCATTCCTGACTCATCTTTGGCAGAATCACAGTATGGCCAAGAAACAGCTGAAAAAGTGGATCATAGAAAGAAAAGTATGAATTAAGGTTCCTATATGATCTACAAACTGATTAGTTGGTCAGGAATCAAGTCTAGATAGCATGAGATTCCACAGTTTTGGGGAAACACCCATATTTAGTGTTGAAGGAACTTGAAATGGCAATATTTTTTTCCGTTTCTAGACGTTAATAAACTTGGCCTCAATAATTTATTTTTTTTAAGTAAAAGGTATTTTAATTGATAATTTTTAAAATAGAGGAATAAACTCCAAAAGGATATATGACAGACATTCAGCAGATGGTTCAATTTAGGCATTCTAAAATTGTTACTTACAACTATTAAAACATTTTTTTAAGAGTCCTCTATTTAGTCACTAAATATTTGTGCCAGACATTTAGAAAGAACTAGATACACAGAAATGAATAAATGAACAAATAAAACACAGTCTCTACCCTTTATGGAGCTTTTTTAAAAAACATATTTATTATGGTATGATTCCTGTACAGTAAACTACACATATTTCACATGCACAATTTGATGAATTTTGATAGATGTATACACATACAAAACCACCACAATCAAGATAGCTAACATTTCCATAACTCCCCAGGAGGTGCAAATCTCAAACTCCCAATTTATCCCTTCCCACCTCTTTTACCCACTGGTAACCATAAGTTTGTTCTCTATGTCTGAGTCAATTTCATTCTGTAGATAAGTGCATTTGTGTCCTTTGTTTTCAAGTTGGCTAAACGGTGACATGGTTCTTCTTGCATTCAGATTGATCTTCAAATTCCAAACTCTGGTGGGGAGCTTCTTACCAGAAGGCCCTAACCTACGTCTCCAGCCTCATCATCCCACCCACCCAGCCTCTCAGACGTTGGCAGACCAGACCATACACACACACACACACACAAATACACATACACACTCACTCACACATATGCACACAAACACCTGAGTTTCCTGTCAGGCAGAGTTAACCTACTAGAACCAGCAAACCCAAGGCCCTTTCATCACTTCCTGACATGGTATAAACAGTCTTCCTGCCTTCATTCCCTGGCAAACTCCTATTTAACACTGAGGACCCACTTCAAATGTCATTTCCTTTGTGACACCTTCTCTGACTCCTTCATCACACAAACCTTGACATACAATTCCTCTTCTGAAGGTCCATGACATAGAAACAAGCTTTTCTCTTATAAAATTTTACTTAGCTGTTTTTCTGGGTCCTACCCCATTAGACTGGGAACTTCCCAAGGGCAAGGATTGTGATTTTTTCATCTCTTTTTACCCAGTGCCTCCATCAATGAAATAAGTTATCTCCTAGTATAGGATTGTGAGGATTAAAAAAGAAAATTAACTAAAGCACTAAGCAGCACATATAAACTGCTCAACGTATGTTAGAAATCGGGTTTTTTAAGTATCAAAAACTGTGCCTATTTTGTAGCAAGCATTCTATAAATGCTTGGGAAATGAATAAAATAGGAACACACAAATGTTTGTTTTTAAAATGCATTTCAAACAGAGCTAAATAAAAATCAAGCAAAAAATATGAATGTGATAATCCTGCCCATTACAAAATTAAATGCTCCTTACAAGGACTGAACAGAATGCTTATTTCAAACAGTAATCAATTACTACATTATTATATACAGAGAAAAATCAAAATATTAAAGTAAATGGGAATTACAAAGAATTTTATTAAGCAGAAATTCAAGATCTATTGAAGCTTTCCTAAGTGTTAATTAAAATTTCCTGAGTTGGTACTTCAGGGAATGCTTTTAATAACTAAACGTAGACCAATAGTTGTCTGTCTTGCAAAATCTAAATCATTTAAATGATGCTGAACATTGTAGCAAACAAAAAGAAAATAACGTTGATTTTATTTATTTCCTGATATTTTCTTGAGCAAACACAGCTGATTATTCTTAAAGCCTTGATGTCCATTTTGCATATATTTTCAAGATTACTGTAATAAGTTAATCATTTTCAGAAAGTTTTTTCATGTTCCCCCCAATGATGTTTCCCCCTTAGGTAGTTTCCTGTTTCAAGCAACCGTATGGAAATCTCAGAAGGTACTCCTGAGGTCAGTTAGTGATTTATGACTTTTTAATGGCTTTTTAATGTTCTAATACTTAAATTCATATAGTAATGAAACAAAAATTAGTAAAATCATCATGAACTTTTATTTTGCACCTAGAATACTGTGCCACAAGTCATGGTAACAGCACCACCAATTAGTAGAAGCAGCAAAGATATTTCTTAGAGAAATCATTCCAAATCATTCCAAATGTCAGTAATGCCCCAGAAACTCCTTAATAAAACTGAAGCCCATTAAATCTCACTTATAAGCCATACCGCAAGTATTTAAACAGAAAACAGCTCATAATGCTGTCATTCAGTATGTCAAAATCCATCAGTTATATGAAATAATTCCTTATAATTTTGAGTTTAGTATTTATAATTTTCATAGTTACACAAAAATCTAAAGTTAAAAAATGCAAATTGGTAAAATGATGTGACACTCTAAGTTGTTTTTTAAAAGGGAAAGTTTTCAAGCCAAGATACCAACTTCTGAAGTAAAAGTATATTTCATAGATAGATAGATACACAATAAACACAAACACATATATAAATCTGGTTATATGCCATATTTTTATATATATATAATTCATATATAAATACATTTCAAATATGTCCATAAATACACACACAGATATATACACATATATACAAAAGAAATGACTTGTGAAGGAAAAGTACACATATTTGTATATTAAAATCTAAGTAAATTATATATATATATCAGAATTCTCATTCCTATAACCTTGATAGATCCTAGCAGTTGCCTTCTTTTGAATGATACAATTTTTCAAGATTTCCTTTTACTTTAAGGCCAATCAATCTAAATTCTCTGCGTGTGGCCCTAAACAATCATTTCAGATGAATATATAGAAAAACCCTTAATTTCAGGAACATCTAAAAAAATGGGAAATTTTATTAAGAGATAACCCTTACAAATGTCTTATCTGGCATGATATTCAGGGTTCCTGGGTTAGATATCTTCTTTTGATTATAGGTAAATAATTACTAAAATAGGTGCTGGGGGATAGATTAAAGATATACATATACACACACATATATAGATAACTTTTAAATAGTCAAAGTATATTTGCAACATTTCTTGTCATTATTAATCTGGTTAATTAACCTAGGTAGTTTATAAAGTATGTAAAATGATCTAAGATTCAAAGATTCTTAAGAAAAGAACATATAACAAAACAAAAAATGTTATCTCTGATTTTGCTACATGCTATTTTCTTAAATTAACTCAAAATATGGCTGAAATAAACTCAAATAAACTTAAGTAAACTCAACATATGGCTATTATTCCCTCAGAAGAATATTGGAATTACAATAGTACTTTTAAATAATAATAATAAAGTTATAAATAAATTTGAATTTATTTGCTTAGGCATGCATCAAGCCTTAAAGTAAAGAAAGGGTTGGTTCTTATTTCTAGTGAAGTCATGTCTAAATCACAAAGCTTATCATACAAAAGGTAAGAAAGAATAACTGAAAAGATGAATGAAAGGATGAAGACATGGGGACTCTAATGAATGCCTAGTATTCAGAATCCAAAACTGAAAACCACTCCTATGCACAGTTTTGTCAAAGCCGCAACTAACCATGTGTAGCAGCAGCAATGTGGAGCTAAAAGACACTGGACTCAGAGCAATAAATGAGTGCAAGTCCTACCACTGTGCCTTACTAGCTGTGTGACCTGGGAATATTGCCCAACCTCTCTGAATCTCAATTTCTTCCTCTATAAAATTAGAATAATAACACCTGTCCTATCTATCTCAGAGTGCATCCCATTTCTACGAATGTTCACTATAAAATTCTCTCAACTTTTCTGTATGTTTGAAACTTTTCATAATAAAGTGTTTGAAAAAAATTTTAAATAAAATTTTCCGAATGAAGTGTTTCAGTGAGGTTTTGACTTCATTTGTTGAATACATAAAAACTTTCCTTCTGATTGGCTAGGGTAGAATTAAAAACAATTAACATATGTCCACTACCTATATATCTATTATCTAGAAGATACTTGAAAAAGTTAAAAATTTGATTTCTAAGATTTTTAAGTATGCTAATACTCTTAAGGACATGAATCATTTCTAATAACAAGATTACAAAATAATGAATGCATTTCATGCTCTCCATTAATTCCTTTTGGGAAGAACTAACTTTTTCACTGTTCTTACAATATTGATTTCACTATATCTAGGACAGTTTAGTATATTGCTAGTTTTCAAAATAACTGTTTTTGACAACCACCAACCATCACAGAAAAGGCCAACCAAGATGGAAGACTTGCTTTTATGTAAATCTATATAACCCAACTTAAACAACAACATTTTAAGTACTTTGTCACCAAGAAAACTACAATCTTCAATGTAATTCAAAATTTTTTCTTGGTCATTCTTTATCTCATTAAAAAGTATTCTAAGGATCCAAATATTTTTAAAATGTTTATTATATAAAATTAACTACATTAATGGCATCCTGCATCATATAAATCATAACACGCTGCCATAATTGGAAGATTAATAAATAGGAGAGGAATTTCTGTCAACCCCTTTGGATTGTGGAATTCCCTCTTTTCCTTTAGGATGAATTACCATTTGGGAGAAACTCTGAATATCTAATATTAGTAAACTTTCATTTAACCTTGAGTTTTAACGTGATGTAAATAGGAATAGTGATTCTAGTACTTTCCTTCTTTCTTGTCAATGAGATTTGCTAGGAACACCCACTGATGGATCACCATTAACCAACATGTACCCCCAACAAAAGTAAGTTAGAAGATCTCCTTGGTTCACAGTAATAGAACTTCCTGGATCTCCTCACAGGACACATTTTTGATCCCCAAGGGAATGGTGGAAATTATGTTAAATATGATTGCTCTGAATGTGGAGAATAAGCATGTCCAGATGAATGAAGGTACCTACACAACTGGTATGAGGGATATAAATGGACAGTGAACTTACTGACAGAGATAGAAGTTCTTGAACTAGCGGAGTTAGAAAAAAAGGGAATACTTCTTTGCTATGTCCTAGCGATTTCAAAGGTATGCCTTTAAAATGTTTAAGACATTTACAGAATGTCTCCACTGTACCAGACCCAAAGATGGAAAATGTTGGTAAACCTGGACGGCCCAGAAAAAATTCAATCTGGTCTATGAAAGTGTCCTAAACCTCTAAAGCTGTGCTAATGAAACACTGTTAAAGTCATCATTCAGGACCAAAACTAACAAACGAAAAGTAGAAAACAGTTCACTAAATAATTCACTTACTTAAACATTGATTCTCTCACAACTGCAACTATTCACAACACTATCTGGAATTAGAAATAGGAATAAAGATCCCTGAAATCTCCACCCTCTGGTGGTACAATGACATATTTAGTAAACTCTTCATAATCACTGCTATTTTACAGATAATATTAAATAAACCACAGGATCTAACACTGGGGCCATAGAAAACTGGAAGCAGCAAACTAGAGAGCTAAGATAGAGGCTTATAAGGCAGACATGCATAACTGTTGCAAAATAAAGCTAACAGAAAAGAGACAGAAAAACTGGAAACCACAGAATCTGATGATAGTATGGTGCAATGGAAGCTCACAGATGGTGACCCCAAGTCAGAAAGAAAATGTATAGTATGTTCAGTACTATCTGTTAAAGTGGATAATACATTTTGGAAAGATTTATACTCCAGTAAGTTAACATTTTAAAACATTTCCCTTCAATATAGTCTGGATGTTATGAGCTAATGAATATAAGCCTAGATGTCTCCAACTGTAAACAGAATTCTAATTTTTTTTATATTTGGTTAAGAAGGCTGCTTCCCAAAATTTTTCAATGATTCTTCAAAATTAGCTGAAGATACTTCTTTAGGCTTACATGTCTTCAATCATGAATGATGAGCTCCTTTTGAAGCATCTGAATTGCTTTCAGTAAGATTTGCAATCATTCTGAACAAATTATAAAGCAGCCTAGAAGAAATAATGTACTATGTGATATTAATGCATTCCTAACTTCAGCAGATTAAGTGAAGATGATTATATGTGTAACCTTATTCACTCCTGGGATCTATTATTGAAAGATTAAAAATGAAACTAAAAGTCTTTCCAACATTGGTGAAAGGCTGCTATTTGAAGGCTGTTTTTAAAAGCTAAACTGTGTAAAATATCTGCTCACTCCAAAGAAATCCTTATTAATGTGCTATTACCTGGCAGACAATATATCTGAGCCATAATTTGGATTATGACCTTAGGAAGCAAGAGAATTCATTATTCATATATTTTAATAGAGTCACTGCAAATTTGTTCCATTGTTTCTCATCTAAACTCCATAGTATTTGATTGTGTAAGACAGTATTTCTCAAAGATTGAGATAAATGACTATTTTACATGGTACATCGAAACCATTCCTTTTATTTCAAGAGATTTATATTTATTACTAGGCGTTAAAAAGAAGTGTAGCTAAAAAAAGGATAGCTAGAAGATGACACTCATGAATTCATGGGTATTATTATCCTAAAAGACGTTAACTTTCAAAAAGTAAAACAATTTTAAGTTATTTTACAGGAAAATATATGAATATTTATTCAAAATAATATTAAATAAATCTATATACTTTAGAGTTAAGACAAAAATCATGATGTTGGTTTGAAAACGAGTCAAGTTAAGAAGACAGGATAGGATATATTCTATTCACTTAGAAAGTACACACACCCTAGCATAACAGCATTTAGTTCATAGTTGCTTTCAGCTACTATTTAAATCTTTTATGGATTAAAATATTATCTATTGCTTTTGTTGCCCATCTAATTTGTAAGGCCAGTTACCACAGGTCAGGCTGAGTGCTCTGCAAAGATATAGTCTTCATTGTGTCCAGTATTTTCACCCTAAACTGTGATTTCAATCTTCTTTAATTTACTGAGACTTGTTTTGTTGCCTAGCATGAGATCTATTCTAGAGAATGTTCCATGTGCACTTAAAAAGAAAGTGTATATCCTGCTTTTGAATAGAATGTTCTCTATATATCTAGTAAGTCCATCTGACCTAATGTGTCCCTTAAAGCCAGTGTTTCCTTATTGATTTCTGCCTGGATGATCTGTGCATTAATGTAAGTGGGGTGTTAAAGTCCCCTACTATTATTGTGTTCATGTCAGTTTCTCCCTTTATGTCTGTTAATATTTGCTTATATATTTAGGTGCTCCTGTGTTAGGTGTATATGTGTACAACTGTTATATTTTCTTTTTGGATTGATCCCTTGATCATTATGTGATGTCCATCTTTGTCTCTTTTCCGTTGTTTTAAAGTTTGTTTTGTCTAATATAATTATTGATACTCCACCTTTCTCTTGATTTCCATTTGCATGGAATTCCTTTTTCCATCCTCTCACTTACAATCTGTGTGTGTCTTTAGATCTGAAGTGAATTTCTTGTAGGCAGTATATATATGGGTCTTGTTTTTGTATCTATTCAGACACTCTAAGTATTTTCCTTGGAGCATTTAGTCTATTTATATTTTAAGAAATTGCATGTTTACTGTTTCCCATCCACATTTACTGCTTTTGATGTCCTTTTTACAACTTTTCTGTTTTGTGTATCCTTTGACTACTTATTGTGGATATACATGATTTTACTCCTTTTTTCTTTTAACTTTCCTACTAACTTTACACTTGATTGATTTACTACCTTTATTGTATATTTCCTTTACCAGTGAGACTTTTTTTTTCCTTTTGGAATTTTCATATTTCCAGTTGTGGCCTTTTCTCTTCTGCTTAAAGAAGTTCCTTTAACATTTCTTGTAAAGGTGGTTTGGTAGTGTTAAACTCTTTTAGTTTATGCTTGGCTGGAAAACTTTTGATGTCTCCTCCAAATCTGAATTAAAGCCTCGCCAGGTAGAGTATTCTTGGCTGCAGGCTTTCCTCACTTTAAATATATCATGCCACTCTCTTCTGGTCTGCAGAATTTCTGCTGAAAAGTCAACTGATAGCCTCGTGGGAGTTCCTTTGTATGACTTGCTTCTTATCCATTGCTGCTTTTAATATTCTCTGTCTTAAATTTTTGCCATTTTAATTACAATGTGTCTTGGTCCTCTTTGGGTTGTTCCTGTTTGGGATTCTCTCTGTTTCCTGGACCTGCTTCTCTTTTCTTTCCAAGGTTAGGGAAGTTTCAGCTATTATGTTTTCAAATATATTCCCCGCCCTTCCTCTCTTTCTTCTCCTGGGGCACCTATAACGCAAATGTTAGTATGCTTGATGTTGCCTCAGAGGTCGCAAACTGCCCTCAATTTTTCATATGCTTTCTTCTTCTCCATCTTTTTTTTTTTTTTCTTATTGTTCCATTTCAGTAATTTCCACCACTCTGCCTTCTAGTTCACTGGTCCATTCCTCTGTATCATCTAACCTACTGTTGATTCTATCTAGTGTAGTTATTTCAGTTATTGCACTCTTCAGCTTTGTTTGGTTATTCTTTATCTTTTCTCTTTGTTAAAATCTGCTAACTTCTCACTCTGTTTATCTCTTCTTCTCCTGAGTTCTTTGAGAACCTTTGCAATTATTACCTTGAACTCTTTTATAGGGTAGATTACTTATCTCTACTTCATTTCTTCTAGGATTTTATTCTGTTTCTTTATTTGGCACATATTCCTCTGGCACCTCATTTTGCCTATTTTGCTGTTTTTATTTCTATGTGTTTGGTAGATCAGTTATGTTTCCCGATCTTGGAGAAGTGGCCTTTTACAGGAGATGTCCTATGCGTTCCGACAGCACACTCTCCTCTGATCACCAGAGCAATATTCTCTAGGAGTGCCCCTTCTGTGGGCTGCCTGGGCCCTTCTGTTATAGTGGGCTGGCTACCATGGGTGGTCTGGTAGACATATCTGGCCCTAGTCTAGCTGGTTTCTGGGCTCTGCCTTATGCAAAGGCTGCCAGCCACTGGAAGGCAGGGCCAGGTCCCAGTTGGCTAGTTGCAGAGTCAGGGATCCCAGATCTACTGTCAGTCTGCCGGCGGGCAAGGCCAATTCCTGACATGCCTGGATGTAGGGTCCAGGATGTCCCAAAGCAGGTGTCAGCCCACAAACGAGTGGGGCCAGATCCCATGTGGCCGGCTGAAACATGCCTCAGAGTTGGTGTCAGCCTGCTGGTGGGCCCAGCTAGGGCCCAAAGGGTCCCAAGGCTAGTGCTGGCTCATTGGTGTGAGGAGCTGGGCCCCAGGGTCTCTGGCTGCAGGATGTTTGGGGTGCCAGAGCTGGTGTTAGCCCACTGGTAGACAGGGCTGCTTCTTAACAAGGCTGGCTACAGAGTGTGGGGTGTCCTGAACCTGGTGTTGGCTTGCCAGTGGGTAAGGCCAATTCCTGAGGTAGCTGGTTGAGGATCTCAACGTGTCCCAGAACTGGTGTTGGCCAACTGGTGGGTGGAGCCAGGGCCAAGAAGGTCTAAGGACTGGTGCCAGCCTGCTGGTGTGTAGGCTGGGTCCTGATGAGGCAGGCTATGGAGCTGTGGTTTTTCTAGGGCTGGTGTCCACCCACTGGAGGTGGGGCTGATCCCAGGGCTAGTGCTGGCCCACTGGTGGATGCCAGCAGGTCCTGAGGCAGCTAGGAGCTCAAGGAGTCCTAAGGCAGCCAGCGTGGTGGTGAATGGGATTGTATCCCCACCACCTGGCTGGCTGCTTGATCTGAGGTGTCCCAGTAGTGGTGCTGATAGGCTGGTGGGCAGGACCATGTCCAGTATTCATATGCTAGAGAGGCTTCCAAAGTGGTGTTTTCCAGCACCAGGGTCCTCATGGTAGAACACCAAAAAAATAAATAAATAAATAATGGCTGTCGCCAGCATCTATATCCTCAGGGTGAGCTCCAGTTGCCTTCTGCCTCCCTAGAGGGAGGCTTTCCAAGATCAGCAGGTAGGTCTGACCAGGGCTCCTTTCAAATTACTCTCTCTGCTATGGATTTTGGAGCATGTGAGATTTTGTGTGCACCCTTTAAAAGAGAGCCTCTATTTCCTACAGCCCTCTGGCCTTCCCAAAAGGGAGCCCTGCTGGCCTTCAGAGCCAAACTTTCTAGCAGTGTATCTTCCTGGTGCAGGACCCCTGGCTTGGGGAGTGCAGTGTGGGGCTCTGATCCCCCACACATTGGAGAGAAGCTCTGCAACTGTAATTCTCCTCTCGTTTGTGTGTCACCCACCCAGGGGTGTGGAGCGTGACTGTCCTGCATCTCCACCCTTCCTACCTGTCTCGGTGTAGTTTCTTCTTTATATCTTTAGTTATAGAAGATCTTTTCTGCTAGACTTCAGATATTTCTCATCAATAGTTGCTCAGTAGAGAGCTGTAATTTTGGTGTACCTGGGAGAGGAGGTGAGTCAGGGCCTTCCTACTCTACACCTTGTCCCCTCAAACTGTACATTTAAGTGAGGAGCACAGTACACTCTACTTTTTAGAGTAATATAAAATAAGAGAAAGGGGAAGAAGGCAGATTTGCTAACATCCCTGACATTCAAAACTTCAATGGACCCATGTACTCAAAGCATTCGATTAACTTGCCGTCACTGAAGCATTTACTTATGCCTCAGTTTCACAGCGTGGGGAATGCAAAGCCATAGATAGATTACAACAGAATTTCTAAGCAACTGCTTAGATAGTGAGATGAGATGAACTGGAACAACGTGCAAGGTAAGCAGGGAAAAAACACTCTGAGACAACACAGCCAAACTGCCTGAAGCCGCGGGTTATTAGGAAATGACAGCAGTGATCAAAGACGGATGGCACCATCTCAAGACAAGGACCCTAAGCCCATGGGGCTAGGCAGTCACAAGCATCAGAGAGGAACTGTAGCCCTAAACCACTGACAAACTACAAGCATCCTCAGGGCTGAATTTCAAGTCACATGAAGGCCTTGGTGAGCTAATGTCCACAGGAATGCAATAACACCATCAGCAGTGACACCAATGAATGTAGATGGGCATGATTTTCATGTTAGAACAGAAAAAACCTCCATCTGCACTCGAGCACATCTTTCCTTTAAAAACTCTTTTTTTCAGAGTTAGGTATTGTATTTCTCACTTCGTATCCTGAGGAACTAGATAAGGTAATTGAAATCAATAGTTAAGAAGTCTCTGCAGGAGACTGCAGCAGCCGCAGGTAGGGGGATGCCACCTCAAGGGAATCTAACCGTTGCTGGTTCATAAACTGGCCCCTATACACGGAGGACAAGGAGAGACCAAAGAAAGAGGCAGAGCACTCCAGATTGGTAGGTGGCAGCTTTAAAAAGCAAGGGAACTTACAGACAAATGGGCCTTGTCTGGTGTGGCTGCAAGAAGAGTAGGTCTCTGAGTAGGACCAGCCCCACCACCAATGGGTGGACACCACCAGAATCTGAAAAGTTTATACAGAGGCCTTCACTGAGTTCGTGTGTTCAGTCCACACGGTCTCAACAACCTTGCTCTAGGGGCTGCATCCTGAAATGGCTCTGGGCATGAGAACAGTGGACAAAACATATGTTCCAAGAAAAGGGAGGAGGTGAGGAGCCTTGGATTGCCAGGTCCAGCTCTTGGGTCAAATACACAAGAGGCGCATTAACAGATAAATACAGTTGTTTACAAGGTAAAAATGACAGAAGAATTCATCGCTTTCAGACAAACCAAATATGAAAAATCCTTACTGGAACTAAAGACAATTAAGTTTGCTGAAGGATTCACAATAAGGCTGCTTTGAATAACAAACTTTACAGCACTAAAAATTCCCTTTTTTAGGACTGCATATATTGCATAAAGGAGTTGCACCTGCCACAAATAAATCCTGAGATAATGAAATTCTAGACCCAGCATTGTCACCAATGAGCTGAATCACATCAGACAAGCCACTCATCTGAACATTAGCTTACTCATCTATTAAATGGTAGTAATGACTATCAGAATGACTGCAAGCGTTCACTGAAACCGATTTGTTATTTTACTTTGTATAACAGAAAACCCTGTAAGAATAATATAAGGCGATAGTGTTATTATGGCCACTGTTATCACTGATCGTATAAAAAACTTCAGATTATCCATCAGTCTACTAGAAACACTGTTATATTTTTAAGAATACTGTCTTTTGACATTAAGAATTTTCTGTTATACAGCCTCAAAATAAGCATTCAAGGAAACAAGAAGTTCATTATTTAAAGCATTACAAATGAAAGTGCAAATGGCCATGTGCAGTTATAACAAGGGAGAAGATCAATTTCTTAATAATATAGAATATGAAGAAAAAACAAAGCATGATACAAATGAATTATTACTTTCTATCCTGTAAAGTTCCATTTCCCCATTCCATTAGTACAGTAGAAGGATCAGAGGTTTCCAGGTCAGAAATACCTGGGTTCAAAACTTGACTCCTAATTCTAACTCTAATAATGACTTAGCTGTGTGACCTTCAAGAGGTTATTAAACTTTTCTGAGGGTGAGTTTTATCCCCTATAAAACATTGAGAGAATCTTTATCCTGTATAATTTTTATAGGAACCAAATGTACAAGTGATCATCACAATTCAAGGCACATAACAGACACCTGGAAATGTCAGTTTTTTTCATATACAAAACTGGTAATCTTTAAAAGATCACGAAGTAGCTGTGTGGATGCTCCGCCCACACCCCTTTGCCTCACCACTTCATTGCAGAGGCCCTGCTTTAACAGCCAGTACCTGCAGTGCTTTGCCTGAGGGCTCCGTTTGGCCTCAGACTCTGTTTTGCTGCCCATGCAGAATCAATGTGCCCTGTGAAAATCTCTTGACCAAATACCAGTGGAAGTAGATGTCTAAATATCCTGGTTTCTCTGTCCACTGATGTGATAACCGAAATGCACAGGCTCCGCATTTGCTGACAGAGTTCCCTAGCAGAATGAAGCTCCTGCAGCAGTGGTAACTTCCTTCACAAACACACTCCTTATCACCTTCCTTCCCTCCCCAGGCTCACTCCACCAGGCCTCTCTAGCAAGTACTTCCTGGGATCATCTCCCAAATAAACTCCTTCACTCAAATCCTTGTCTCAGGGTGTGCTTTGGGATTAGCCCAAATTAAGTCATATTTTCAATATCCCATTTTTCTCCTGAAAAGTCCATGTCAACTCCTCTCTTTGGGGACATGAAACTTCTATGATATGAGTGTTTCCAACTTTACCAGCCTCCTTGTCCACGTACCACAAAAAGGACTTCATGCTCTAGTCAAGCCATCTCTTTCCTCCTACTTCTGTGTCTCTGATGATGTTCATAATCTATCCCACCCTCTAATCTCCTTTCCTTCCTGTACTTTTATAAAATTCTCAATAGTAATTATTTCTTCAAATATTTCTCAAACTTAAGAGTATAAAATGTCCCTGGGTCCTCAGTGTTAGCCTTAAGCATAATTATAGAGCATACATTCTTATTTAAATGTGTACTGACTTAAAGTGGTATAAACTCCTTTGGTTCATTACACTTAGGCCAGTATGAAATCAAAACAAAGTTCCAAATGTTGTACAAAGTACAAAGTTACAAATACGAAAATTGCGACATCAACGAAGTTCAAATGAGTAAGAATTCAATCTAATTCTTGCTTCTGTTAATTACTATCACTGACTATGTGGCTCTGGTGCCAGTCCCTACAAGTTTGGTGTTCCTGCCCTACTGTGTGCTGGGAAATGATAAAGGCCACCCGCCCTTTTCTTCATTCTAATTAACAGGAAAGCTTTATCTGCTCTCCAGGTGCCCTCTGCCATTATTGGCATTCCTTCCCAAAACAGGATCATTTACATATCAGACTTGCTTCTGTTCTATTCTCATCATCCCGATGAGCACTTCTTAGCACCAACATGCCTACAGACATAAAAATAAACGAACACAGTCACTGTGCTGGACTCAGTTATAAGATGATTTGGACTCTATCTGGATTACTTCTTAATAATGTTATAAAAATAAGACCACAGTTTTTAAAAATTACATTTAGAAACATTGAGCTATATCAGACAATTAGCCTATCAAATATTGTCCTTGTCTGTCCTTTTTTATACAATTTTTCAGTGGCTTCTTATTATGTACCTAGAATGAAGCCCCATCTCTTAGCATGGAATTCAAGATCTTCCTCAATACACCTCCAATCTTCCCAAGCCTCCTAGGCCATGTGGGGCCACAGCAGACCATCTATCTGTGAGAGCCTCCTTCCTGAGCCTGTACTTCTACATTTACAGCTCCTTTTAATCTGGAATGGTCGCCCACACACTCAGATATTATGGTGTAACTAAAAAAGTACAGGCTTTGAAATCAAACAGACCTGGATTCTAGTTACTGGTTTTGACACAGACTAGCTATGTGATTTGGACAAGCTGCTTAAGCTCTCCGAACTTCCAATGAGAAAAGTGGGGGAAATAATAACTCCCCCGAGAAGCTTTCAAAAATACAAATTCAGAAAAGGCTCATAGAGTACTTCAAACATCTCACGTCATCAATAAATAATAGCTATTATTATTTTTATTCTTTAATCCTTTCAGTTAGAATGAACCATTTCCTCATCATTATTACCACTCAGCTTTGTTTATTTTCCACATTTGACATTCATATTATTAGACACAGTATCAGACTGTATACACATTTCACAAGCCGACTACATGTCGTGGCTTTAAATACTCAGGTTAATTTTCTCAAGGCGTACTTAGCACAGTTGCTGACATGGGACAGTATTCAATAAAAGTTCATCAAGTTTAACTGAACTGAATTCCAAATCCTTGTGGTGCCAAGCATGGTGCTAGAACTTAGTGGATGCTCAAAAAGATGCCCGTTGATCAATCCTTACATGACAGGATCCAAGGAAATCCATGAAAACAAATGCCAAGCCAGTCTGCAAAAAAAACATCTATTCATTTTCCTGGTTTAGAGCAACTTTTTCAACTGAGAGGCAGAAAGAAATCAAGCTGTCAAGGTTTTAACATACACTGAAGATATCCTTTCTTTTTCCAAGAGCTGAGATGAGGAAAGAAAAAAGCACGGGTAAATAACCTCCTTAGTTAAGGCAACTCATGGCCACAAAAGACCCAGAACCTGCCTGTGCTTTCTTCTGCCTCTTCAGCTTTCACTCTGTGCCAGAGGGAAGATTCTCTAAGTGGTGGATTTAATTTATAGAATTATAATAATTCTCAAAATCTTTGAGAATTAAGGTACATATCAATCAACCATCCATCAGTGGATTAAGTAGTAATTTCATTACCCTCTAAAAGGCAGAAAAGTGATACACCCAAACATCAGTACTGAGTTAAGAATTAGTGAAATTAAAAAATCCGTATTTATTGAAGAGCAATTTTCCTTATAAACACAATCAATGCATTACACCATGGAATATAATCATGGAATGTAAGTCATGGCATGTAATCCAAAAGCAATTTATATTTGTCTCCCTCCTCTGATTTTTTTTTAATTGAGGCACAGTCAGTTACAATGTGTCAATTTCTGGTGTATGGCACAATGTCCCAGTCATACATATACATACATATATTCATTTTCATATACTTTTCCATTAAAGGTTATTACAAGATATAGAATATGGTTCCCTGTGCTATACAGAAGAAATCTGATTTTCTATTTATTTTTATATGTAGCGGCTAGCATTTGCAAATCTCAAACTCCCAAGTTTAACCCTTCTCATCCCCTCCCCACCCCAATAACCACAAGAATGCTTACTATGCCTGCGTGTCTGCTTCTGTTTTATAGATGAGTTCATCAGTGTCCTCTTTCTTTCTTTGTTTAGATCCCCCCTGACTTTTTCAAATAACTTGAGGGGGGCAAGTCCTTCTCTTGCCAGTGAATGAAAATTCTCGCAAGCCCTCTGATATTTCTGAACACTCTTTGGCAACAGAAAATTGCTTCGCTGCAGAATGGAGCCTCAATTTAGCAAACAAAAGTTTCAACTTAATATATTAAAACAGCACTTTTATCTTCACTCGGAGGTTAGCATACCCTCTCTCCCGCCCTAGCTAGGGACCAGATCCTCCCTACAGCCCAGACAGAGAAGGGAGACAGAGAAAGGGGGGGTGCAACATTCCCGCTTGGCTGGCACTTACTGTGAAATGGCTTCACAATCTCTTGCCTTGCGGATATGTAAATCAACCTCTTTCTCTTTCTTTTCTCTTTCTTTCTCTCTTTCTTTCCCTCTCTCTCTTTCTCTTTCTCTAACATTTTCATAAGTTCTCAGATGCTCCCTTTCTGGTCTTCTTTGACTGTGACTCCAGTGATGCGAATGATTCATTCTACTCCTCCGGCAGCGGATTGGATTGCCCCCAGCCCCTGGCTTTCTGGTGGGCCACTGCCAGGAGACGCTGTTGGCATTCCTTTGCCTTCTCTAGCCGTCCTCTCAAGCAGGAGTCAGAATTACTCTCAGGAATAGTCCTCTCTCCTTCCCTAGGCCCTATATTCATCCATCTTTGGTCCATTCAGAGTGGAATTCAATTAAGACACAGCCCACTACTTAGTTCTCAATGGCCATGTAAACAGCCTTCCACTTTCGGATACCTCAGGTAGGCATAAGACATCCGCTAAATGTGTTCCCCAGAGTCCAGAGGAGTCAACAGACTCTCTGATTGGTCTCCTTTGAAGCTGTTCTCTGCAAACTGGGTGTGAAGGGAGTCACTACCCACACAGACATGTACACGCTTCCCTCACCAGGAGACAACATGATAGGTGGCAAATAACAGCACATGCTATATTCCGAAGACATCATCCTGACCTAATCCTCTCCAATCTCTGGCAGCTTGATCCTTTTTAATACCTTTGGTGGGGGAGGGAATCCAGCAGTTGAATATTTCCTTTGAAAATCAGCATCTTGATGTCTTTACAACTCATTTAGTGTCTAATATATATTTTATCTTGGAAGAGTAGATAAAACTAAAAGAATAACATTCTGTTGTATCAGTATACAATTTATAGGCTTCACTTTCTTCACACTAAATACCATTAACAGGTGATACTAGATAGTCTATAGATGGCTTATAGCCAGTTATCTGTGCCTCTTTTTGCAAAGGAGTTCATTGTAAGTACTATATCACTTATAGTATTGTTTGGTGAAATGTTGTTTTAATTAGGAGAGGTAAGAACTGTGAAAAGTGTCCACAGTAAAATGTGAGAGAATTTTTACACCAACACGGCACTGTTCCTTTATCCCACCCATTAGCCTCAGGCTGTTACTCTGTTTAGGTGCTGTGATCTAGAACTAGGAGGCCTGGAGAAATTCTGGTTAAGGGTTGGAGACATAAATGCTGGGATCAAATTAGCAAACGAACTAGGGCATTTAGGTTGGAGGAAGGTGCCAAGCATTCCCTCCAGTTTACTCTGGCTCCCTGAGAAGCTATATGATGTAGGAAAACGTTTTTGTAATTTCCTTCAAAACTTGGGAGGCAAGGTAATGTGCTCATGCGGTAGGTGAATTCTGAGATCAGACAGCCTGGTAAAATCTTGGCTCCAGCAGTTAACAGTTGGTGACATTAGACACATTAACTTTTTCATGCTTCAATTTCTTTATCTATAAAATGGTAATGATAACAGTCCTACCTTACAGTTTCATATGAATTTAAAAATATAATCAATGAATAGCAGAGAGTTTTTAATAAAATATTATCATTATTACAATTGGGAGTTGCCAGATTACTCTTATACCCAACACTAAGCCAAAGATGTTATGTTCTGTTTAAGGTACTGTTCTAAATGCTGGATATGTATGTATATATATATAGAGAGAGAGAGAGAGAAACAGACAAAAATCCCTGCCCTCATAGAGCTGACATGATAGTACAAGAGACAGAAGCGTGACCAATGTGACTGGAGCAGAATGAGCTAGAGAGATCATAGTAGGAGATGAAGTCAGAAAGGTACTGGGGAGGCAACTGACTCAGGTCCTCAAAAGGGTTTGGACTTTGAGCAAAATGAAAGCCATTGACGGATTCTGAAAAGAGAAGTGACATGATGGGACTTAAATTTGAACCAGTTCACTTTGCTATCTTGACAACAAACTGTAGGGGGCAAGAGTAGAAGCAAGGAGATATTAGGAGACTATTCCAACAGTCCTGGAGAGAGGTGATGCTGTCTTGGCCCAAGGTGGTGGCTGTGGGGGTGGTGGGAAGTGGCGGTGAAATCGCATATTCTCTCTCTCTTTCCTGCTGCACCCCCACCACACACACAAACACACACACACACACACACACACACACACACACACACCACACACAGATGGCATAACTGACAAGGCTTGCTGATAAACAGGATGTTACATATGAGAGAAAGAGAATCAAGGATCATCAAGAGTTGTCATTAACTGAGATGGAGATGACCACAAAGGGAGTAAATTCTGAACATGTGGAATTGGACATTCAAGTAAGATATAAAATGAGCCGTTGGTACATGATCTTAAATTAAGACAGATATGCACTAAGGATACAAATTTGGGAGTGTCTGTATCTGCACATATATACAGAGAGAGATGTATATATATAGATGGCTATATATATTTCAATATAGATGATAATTAAATTTGTGAAACTGAATGAGATCACCTGGGAAGTGAATGTAATTAGAAAAGAGCCCAGAGACTCTTCCTTGGGACACTCCAGTATTTAGAAGCTGGGCAGACAAGGACGAACTAGCAGAGACTGATAAAAAGCAGGAAGAGAAAAGGCAAACCAGCTGAACGCTGTGTACTCGGAGCCAAGTAAAGAAGATGCTTCAAGGAGAAATGAGCGGTCAGTTGTGTCAAATACTGTGGCTAAGTCAGGTAAGGTGAGGACTGAGAAGTTACCACTCAGTTTAGCAATTTGAGGGATTTGGACACATGAGAACACACTCATTTAAATCATTCTCCTTGACAAAAGTATCTCCCTGACAATAGTCGTATTCCCTTTTGGCAGGATTATAAATGACTTTACCTAAATCTTTCGTTATGCTTTTATCTTACCACATCCCGTAATAATACTCCAGGTTTATAGTTTTTACATAGCTTTTTGAATAACATTGACACTAGTTACAAATCATATTAACCATACTGTAGATTTTAGATAAAGTAGTGAGATTTGGCTGGTTGGTGCTTTAATTAAATTATTTTAAATGACATGTAAATTAAAATTTAAGCTGCCTCGTTATCTGAACAGAAGACTTGTAGCACAATGTACCTACCGTTGGTGAGCACTGACTGGGTGCTAGGCACTGTGCTATATGCTTTAAATGCACTGTTTTCTCCAATTCTAAGAGTAATCATGTAAGGCGGGTCTTAGGATTATTTACATTTTACAAGTAAGGCAATCAGAGTTTAGAAATTAAGTAATCTGCCCAGTTTATCCACCGAGCAGGTAGCTGAACCATGATTCAGATGTAGTTTGATTCCATGCTATCCAAACATAATCACTATGTGAAACGTTTACTAATATTTCCTCTACCTTAGCTGAATTGATTTGACATTTTCCCCATAACCTACTCATTTTGGAATTTACTAACAGTAACATAAAGAGCACAGGCCGTATGCTCTATAGCCTCTTCCTTTAATCCAAAAGGGCAGACCCTTCCCCCAGCTTGAGCCCAGCCCTTCATCCTCATCCTTTCACCCTTAGGAAGGCAGCTAACCTTGAGGGTCGCAGTAACAGAACACGGAGTTTTCAGTGGGAAGGATCAGTATCACTCTGTCCAATGTAGCACACATCTCTGACTCTGTGCCATCTCTGCGTTGTGGACCTGGGAGACACTCCAGGACCAAGCGAGGCCAGGCTGGAGTCTTAGGACTCAGAGAGGAGACTCTGTGGGCCTGGGCCTTTGCTCTCCCAGAGGGAGAATGTTAGGGATGCGAGCAGAAGTTCCAGCAGGAATCCCGTGTGAATTCACTTGATCTTCACTGCTCCCTCCCTTTTCAGGGAAGACTTTGGGTTAAAAGAAAGAGACAGAGGTGGGAGAGAAGGAGGAAAAGTGAAGGAAACTTGTATGAGTCTAATAAATGTCTCCATATTTTTTCAATTTGCCATATCAACTACTGGTTCTGTAGCTTAAAACTGTTTTTAAAAGAATCCCTGGAAAAATCAAAGAAAATAACATCTTTATAAAATCATAAGATGGTAAAATTGACCAAAATGCAAATGTTCAACTGCTCATTTCCCCTATTAACTTAAGATTATTTATATTTTCAATTTTTACAGAGAATTTCACTTCTTTCTAATTTCTGTTAATTCTTCAGATCCCTGCTGCATTTTTCCTAGCTCATTACATGCAAGTTTCTAGTTTATCTAGAATATACTTTTTCAAATATGGACACTACTGTTGACAGCGTATCTCAAGGTTGACGGTGACTGTAACTAGGCGGAGACTTAGCAATTCTTCATTTTCAATATTTCTGAGTCTTTCATTAAGTCTTCATGAGACATACAGTAACTAGAAAGGCAACCAGCCAGCGGACATTTCAGTGTCACAAACTATCCTGGAAATCTCTGTAGACATCTTCCGTACTCTTACAGACCAAACTGATCTGCATCATACAGGAACATCTCTGTTCATGAAAGGAAGGTGCTCCCACTCGGTGTCTCATCATTGGAAATGTCTTTACTGGAATCTGAGGGAATGCAGGAATTACAGAGGAGTTTCGGACTGAGAATTACCTCTGTTCTTCCCCTTTCGGCCTGCACAGTAGGCCAGTACAGTGATCGGCTATTATGTAACAAACCTCCTCCAAAAGCTAGGTTTAAAACAAAACCCATTATTCTTGCTCAAGGTCCTATAGATCAGCAATTCTGTGCTTGGAAGTGACTCTTCTGGTGTTGCCTGGGGCCACTCATCAAGATGGAACTTCTGGGGCATGCTGGCTGTCAACTAGGGCACTTCTCCCCCACGAAACCTCCCATCCTCTAGTATGTGACACTGAGCTTCTTGACATAGTGATCTCAGAGCAGAATTCCAAGAGGGTAAAAACGGAAGCTTCAAAGTCAGTTAAAATTTAGTCTTAGCAGTCACATTAAGTTAATTCTGTCACATTCTACCAGTCAAAGTAAATCACAAGACCACCTCAAGTTCAAGGGATAGGCGAACAGACACAAATAATGCACGTGTTCTCCACCGGGGTAGAATCTCTCCTAATGCCAAGTGCTCTCTGGTTGTTCAGGGTGTGCCCTGCCCAAAGGTGTCTGACCAAGAGGGCGAGTTCTGGGCTCTTGTTACCAAGTCGTGTGCCCTGCTATTGGGATCTACATCCCCAGGGAAAGGGATACTTTTACTCATCTACACAAAGGTACCCTATGGAATAGGGGCAGTCTTCTCTGTGAGCTTTGGATGTGGTCCTCCCCATTCATGCTCTGGGCTGCCCGGCTGCCCTGAGACCCCTGGCAGTTCCATGGTGCCAGTGTCCCCTGGAGGCTCGGAAACAGCTGCCATCACATTAGCAATGACCTCTCCCAGGCCAACCTTTTGAAAAAGAGGCTCAAGTGCAAGACACTCATTGTCATGGCTCTTACGCAAAGTTCTCATTCTCTGTTCTCACATGGAAGATCAGGTACTTTCCTTTGCCTAGAATTATGTAAAGCTCCACAGATCTGATCACGTCACTCCTCTGCTCACAACTTATAACAGATAATTTCTATCAGGTATTACTGCTAGCCAGGCAGTGTTCTAAGTATATTACCTGCATTACCTCATTTAATCCACATAACACCCTATGATATAGGAATCGTTATTATCAGTGATGAGACTTAGGTACAAAAAAGAACTAGAAACCAGTTCCAGAAGGTTTGGTGCTGAGGCCCATGTACTATCCTCTGTACAATCTTCAACCTTTCCCTTTGTCTACAGAATAAAGTTCAATTTCCTGAGTGCGGCAATTTTGTCAGTACTCTCAGAGATGACCTGTGGGATGAGGCATTGTTGCGGCTTCTCCTCTGGAACGCTGAGGGCAGGACCTTAAGACCTGGCTCCAGACTCATTCTCTCACCTCCTTATCAGTACTCCCTACCCCTGGAAAAATCCCATGAGTTCCTACCTCTATGACTTGTCCATGCTGCCTTCTCAAATTGAAAATATCTCTTTATTCATTTTCATGTAATAATCTTAAGAACTAGTGTGTATTTAGTTTTTTGTGTCCTCAGAACAACTCTATTAGTAAATAATGTTATCTTTGTTTACAGTTAAAAAAACTGATACACAGAGAGACTGAGTATTCCACTCAAAGTCACACAACTACAAGGAGCAGAATCCATTTTCAAGCCCCTGAAAAGTGGTTTGGAGCCTGACAATTGGCTTAAGAAGATGTGAGATAGATAGATAGATAGATAGATAATGAGAGATATATGTATCTCCACACATATAAGTACATATACACACTAGAATATTATTCAGCCACAAAAAAGAATGAAATCTTGCCATTTGCAGTAACGTAAATGGACATAGAGAATATTATACATAGTGAAGTAAGTCAGTCAGAGAAAAACAAATACCATATGATATCACTTATATGCGGAATCTAAAAATAATACAAATAAATCTATATACAAAACAGAAACAGACTCACAGACAGAAAACAAACTTATGGCTACCAAAGGAGAGACAGAGGGAAGGAGGGACAAATTAAGAGCATAGGATTAGCAGATACAAATATTATATGTAAAATAGATAAGCAACAAGGATTTACTATATATCATAGTGAATTATATTCAATATCTTGCAATAACCTTGTGATAACTGAATCACTCTGCTGTCCACTGGAAACTAACACACTATTGTAAAGTAACTATACTTCAGTAAAAAATAATATATTTTGAGTATTATAATATAAGTGCAAAATTCATTTATATAAGAACCATTATTACTCATTGCTTAAATTCTATGACTTCTGATTTCAAAGTGATAAAGTGAAGATAGAATTGACAAACTGACTAAGAGAGAAGAAATATTTGATGGGAAAGCCTGATTTCTTTTGATGTGCAAAATTGTCTATAGAAAATACAAAAGAAAGGGAAAAGTTAAGGATGACATCCAATCAAAGAGAGTAGCTTATGAGAAACAGTAGAAAGCTTAAAACAATCACCTCTTTTTTTCTTTTTATAAAAATATGTGCTTTATGTAGACAATTCTAACAAATCATGTCACTAAAATATTATATTAGTGGCTTTTAAAATTGGAGCCGTTAATTATGCTTTCTATTTATTATGTGGCTATAATTTTAAACCTTGGACCCTGCCAAATTGAAACTTCCATGTGTTTCAATTAAAAGTTATTTGCATGATAAGAAAATCCATTGTACTTTCAGGAGACATGTTTAAAGCAATAATACTAAAATTAAAAATAAAAACTGAGCAATGTTAATGACTTAGATTTACTGAATGCCTACTATGAGCTAGGTACACTCTAAGTGATTGACAGCAAGTATGCCCCACAAGTAATACAGCTTCATAAGTCCTTTCATTATTATTTTTCCATTTTTCACAGGTAAGGACACAAGTCAGTTAAACTGGTAAAGAAGGATTCAACCCCAGACAGGCTGTTGACACAGCAAGGTCACCTACCATCCAAGCAATCTTGCTCCTGGTCGTTGCCAAGCCTCCATCAGACTAAATTTATTTCATGTACGTATCCACTCTGTGTCATGTACTGTGTTAAGTGCTGGGCAAACAGAAGCTGAAAGGATGTCACCCCTCCTCTTAAGGAGCTCATTGTCCAGTTAGGGGTGATTATGGTGAAGAACCAAGTGCCTAGGCACATAGTAGGTGCTTAAATGGTGCTAATAATAAGAGTAACATATACACTTGCTTATGCATCAAGTCCTTTCTCCTAGAAAAGGAGAAAGCATGGGAGGTTTTCAAAAGAAAGAGAAGTTAATCTGAAATTGGCTTCATGATATAGACACTACATTGTTTACATTTATTTTAATTAGGCTAATAATGTGGTATAAATAAAACACTAATGAAGGAAATCACGGTCATCATGTTATCACTTTCTACTTACACTTGGGGTTTATAATCACACTATTATGGCTTTGTGGCACTTGTCAACAGATAAATGTATATTTAAACAGACTTTTGGCACTTTTTTTCTTTTGCTTTAGCACATGGGTAAAATATCTTATATGTAGTCTGGCAACGAATGAACTAGAAAATTACTGCTTTATATTCTGTATGTTCTGGATTTTATAAAACTATGACTTTTGGGCACTCAATCACAAATTTAAAATGATTTCTGTAACTTTAGGAAATGTACTGATGTACTTTAAGTAATACTTTTAAATCAAAGGATAATTCTCCTCTGACTAGCCTGGAACTTCATGACAGTAGACAATTGCTTACTACTCTCTCTCTAGGACCTAGAACGGTGCCTGACACATCGGAAGTACCCATGAACTACTTGTTAAATGAAAAAATTAATTAGTTGTTAAACTGCCATCCTGATTAGAATAATACATCATACCTCTATTATGAATGATCCCATGGAACAAAAGGATCCATATTACAGTGGTCTGAATGGTGGTTTCTGCAAAAAGATTTATCTACATCTTCCCCCTGGAACCCTGAATGTGAGCTTAAATGGAAAAAGGGTCTTTGTTGATATAATTTAGTTAAGATCTTGAGATGACATCATTCTGGACTATCTGAGTGGGCCCTAAATCTAAGACAGCTGTCTTTATATGAGACATACAGAGGATAGACACACAGACAAGGAGAAGAAGGCCATGAGACGATGGAGGCAGAGGTTGGATTTATGCAGCCACAAGTCAAGGAACACCTAAAGCCGCCAGCAGCTGGAAGAAGCCAGGAAGGATTCTTCCTGAGCCTGTGGAGGGAGTGCAGCCCCAGTGACGCTCCAAGTTCAGACTACAAGTCAGAACTATGAGTCTGACTATGAAGTCGGAACAATGAGAGCAAATTTCTGTTGTTTTCAGCCATCAGGTCTGTGGTACTTTGGCATGGCCACCCTAGGAAACTAAAACAGTTATCAGCAGGTCATCTGTGGAAGTAGTCTGCAATATTTAGTTATCTTGTAGCTGATTTAATTGAAAGAGGATTGGGACCCTAAACTAACAGCCCCTGATGTAAAACAAGAAATGACCAGTAGCACTCAACGGTGCTCTTGATAAGAGCTGTCTCAGTAGAGTCGATGTGGGTGAAAGGTGAATTATAGCGGATCAGAGATGGAAAGGAAAGAGAGAAATCAAAGATTGGTAAGTACAGACAAATATTTCAAGGAGTTTTGCTGAAAAGTTGTAAGGAAGATAGAAATCTCGAGAGAGAGATTTTGAAAAAAGAAAAGCTAATAAGCATGTCTATATGCTGAGAGCACAGGCCGACAGAGAAGGGAAAACTGGTGGTTCAGGAGAGAAGGAGGAGTCGATGTAGAAAGATCCGTGGTTTGCTTTAGGTTGCTAACAGCACTGACATCATCCCTGCCTTCAGGGCATTTACAATAAAGTCAAAGTGAGAGGCTTTAATTTCTCCCCCAGCTTTATTGAGGTGTAATTGACAAATAAAAATCCTATATATTTAAGGTGTACAATGTGATGATTTGGTTATGTATACATTGTGAAATGATTACCACAATCAAGGTAACTAATATAACCATCATTTCAGTTACCATTTTCTTTTTGTGTGATCAGAAGGTGAGAACACTTAAGATTTACTCTGTCAGCAAATTTTAAATACACAGTACACCATTATTAACTATAGTTACCATGCTCTCCATTAGATCCTTAGAACTTATTCACCTTATGTGAAAGTTTGTACTCTCTGACCAGCATCTCCCGATTTTCCCCAGTCCTCAGCGGCTGGTAACCACTGATCTACTCTCTGGTTCTGTGAGTTCATCAGTTTTAGATTCCACAGGTAAGTGAGATCATAGAGTATTTGATCTGCCTTATTTTACTTAGCATAATGTCCTCCAGGTCCATCCATGTTGTCAAAACTGACAGGATTTCCTTCTTTTTTATGGCTGAATAATATATAACAATGGGATATTATCCAGCCATAAAAAAGACCTTTTTTAATCCATCAGTGGACACTTAGTTGTTTCCACATCTCAGCTATTGTGAATAATGCAGAGATGAACAGGGATGAGAGACTTTACATCAATCACTGCAAGAGGACTGACTGCCCAGGAATGAGAGGTGGAAGAGCCATCAGAGTGTATAGCAGAGGGACCTGAGCCAGTAAAAGGGGATGACAGTGAGTGTAGGGACCAGTGAAGATTTTTCCAAAGAACCAATATCTAAGGTGAGTTAGAAAATGATAGAAAGCCTTAAGTATAAAAACACAAATATATAGAAGGTTCAAAATCATTGTAGTTTGCCTCATTTGATTTGTTAATTCCTTGCATTTATTTCACAAGGTACATCTTGACAATACTTTTCTCTTTGCTTTGCAAGTAATACCAAATAGATACAGAATAGCTTTATGGAATTTGAGAATTTAAATTAGAAGTTCCATATCTTTCAGCTAAGTCAATCACAGAATTAATTTTGTGCCCATTTATCTGCTGTATTTGTAACTTATTGGTGATAAAAACACAATGAATAAAATAGACTTGTAGACGTAGAATACAAACTTGTGGTTGCCAAGGGGGCAGAGGGTGGGAAGGGATAGACTGGGATTTCAAAATTGTAGAATATAAACAAGATTATACTGTATAGCACAGGGAAATATACACAAGATCTTATGGTAGCTCACGGAGAAAAAAATGTGACAATATACGTATGTTCATGTGTAACTGAAAAATTGTGCTCTACACTGGAATTTGATACAACACTGTAAAGTGATTATAAATGAATAAAAAATGTTAGAAAAACAATGAATAAAACTAAGATCAGCCATTAATGACGCTAAATATTTAGAAAATCCATAAATTGCCTGTAACTTTTAGATGTATGTGTAGCCATTGTTCTTTCCATTTTATTGCATTGCTGCCGTAGGCTAGCTGCTAAAAATCTTCTGTTTTGCAGGTCGTCTTACCTCTTCAGAAAACTTAACAAAAGAGGACGGTTGCTTTATGAAGCCAGGAATAACTAACCTTCTATCTGGTGAAGACTAAATTTTATGGTTCTGATTACTCTGCAGTTCTCTCTACTTTAAAGTACTGTGGTTTCTTTCCAAAAATCATTAATTTGTTGTTTGTTTTGTTTTACAAATTTTATCCTTCTCTTAATTTAAGAAAGTCAATTTTTGTCTTTATTTTCTATACTACTGGACACATTAAAATATTACACACTTACTGGGCAAAATAAAAAGCCTTGTGTTTATTCTCTTAATAATGTCCTGAAAGAAATTATCTGAAGATATTGCTTATTACACACTTGTTGCTGGTTAAACACAGGTTATGTTTCAGTCACGTGAGGCTTTGTTTATGCACATGTTTTACGTCTCTTTTGTTGTGTTTCTTTGTTTACCACTTCTATTACGCTTATTTCATCTCCCTCATCAACTTAATAAATTAAATTATAATTTCCTTGCAGGTAAGTAGAGCCACTACCTCTTCTGTTTAAGGACATGAACTGGTTCTGTTGTTCTCCAACTAGAAATTCTCCTTATCCACTGATGGCAACACACTTATTAAAAATTCAACATGCATACACATACCATAATAAAGGTGTTAAAAAATTTTTAAATAAATAAATAAAACCACAAAATAAATAAATAAATAAAGTATATTATTAAAAAGGAAAAAAAATTCAACATGTGTAAAATAAAGTGCTTAGACTAGTGCAAGTCCACAGTGAGAGTTCAACACCGGGTGTCACTGTCACCATCATCCTCCCCCTTCTCCTCCTCCCCATCATCATCATCATCGACCTTACATCATTATTTCACAGTCATATTATTAGGATATGCATTTCTATGACTGTGAATTCCCATGTATAAAATTTTCAATCTCTGTGCTGAGAAAGGAAGACCTGGACTCTGACATAAATTCTTCCAAGCCACACCCTATAAATAATAAGTAAAATGCATCGACTTGCTCTGGCCACTCGAGGATCATTTACTACCAAAAGGTAATGATGGCAGAGTGCCCAGACCAAGCTGGAAACTGCAGAAATATTCCAGAAATTTGGAATAGCTGAAGAACAAGAGAACTCGTGTTAGCTACTGATGGAACACTCAGAAAAAGTCTCATACACAAAATGCTCCAAATGGATGACTTTTAACATCTGGCTTTCCACACTTAAACCCTCCTGAATTATAGTAATTCCAGTGGAACTAGAAACTAAAACCACTGAGTGAGCTCTGAGTTAGAGCCTGTATCACAGGCCACTACTTTTGTAAGCTGGTCCTCATCAAGAATCCTCTTCATTCATTCAATACACCTTTTACAGAGTACCTGCTAGTTGCTGGCAGCTGCTGCTCCAGGTATTGGACATGTACCAGTGAACAAAGCAACGAACCTACCCTCATGGAGGTACGGACAGATAGGTGGATGGATATACAAATAAATGATCCTGTTTAAACAGATCAGCAGTCATACATCCCATGAAGTGACATATGAACTACATGTAAAGAAAGTGAGGAATTAAGCTTTGCAAATAATGATGGTAGATATTTGAGTGGTTTGTATGGTTTGTAAGTGAGACAGCCTTGAGGTGGGAGCACGTTTGACACTTCCCAGGAACAGCAAAGGAGGTCAGCATTCAAATGCTTCTATTCCCAGTGTCTCATCTGCAAAAGCAGGGCACTGGATTAGATAACTTCTAAATTATTTTCTAACTTTAAAACTATTGTAGACCTCTCCATTTCCTTTGGCCTGGTAGAATTCCTCACAAAACATCTCTAAATAGACAAGATAAATATTAATAAACTTTTCTAATTCACCATTTATTACAATTCAGATTGATAATTGAATTCCTTTATTGATGTAATGTTACTCATGAACCCTGGAGCTCTTACATAGGTAATGCACAGGATTTGTAAGGAAAAAAAACTTTATTTTGCAAAATAGATATGCAAATGAGTAGTTCTGTACTTTCAGTAGTTTGAAAGATTGTTCCCTCAACTCCTCCTCCCTTGGAATTAATTCTTGTGACCTTTCTTCTGAGTTCACACCATTATAGCACAATAGTTTACACTTGGGTATCAGACAGATCTGAATTTCAATCAGAGTTCTGCCACTTACCAGCTGCAAATATGGTATGAACTATTAGTCTACTCTGTATCTCCTTCCATATAAAATAAGGACCTGGCATATGTCAGTTATCACCAAAATGTTAGTTGCTTGCTTTATTTATTTATTTATTTATTTATTTATTTATTTATTTATTTATTTATTATTTACTTACTTAGGTACTTACTCACTTACTTACTTACTTACTTAATTTATATTTCCACCACCTATCTTCACCTGCATAACCTGCTCTTAATTCAGGCTCAGTATGCTCTGTGTCATCATTTAGCATTAGGTACAACTGCCATAAAAGAAAACCCACTATACCAGTGGCTCAGAGAAGATGGAGTTTATTTCTCTCATATATAAACAGACTCTGGAATTGGGCAGTTTGGGGCTGGTATTGTCTCCCGAGTCATTAGAAATGCCTATCACATGGCTTTCCTCATCAAAGTCTCCACATAGTCCAAGATGGCCACTGTACTTCCATGTCTATATAAAATAGGCATGAAGATGACGGCAAGACGGAGGGGTACGTCTCTAGATGAGACTGCTTCTCGTATGCAGGTTTCCCTGAAATCTAACACAACATCTCCACTTACATTATAGTACTCAGAACTTAGTCCCATGGCTGCAACCAGCTGTAAAGAGAAGCTGGGAAAGATCTCTGAGCTCGGCACATGATAGACCCAAAAAAAGTGAGGATTCTGGCACTCAAGAAAGGGAGACTGGATATTATATAGGCAACTGACAGATTTTGCCACAGAACTGAACTGAAGTCTTTTTATTTTGCTTAAACACATTCCTTCTCTAGGTTTTTCTATTTCAAATAAAGAATCACCATCTTCCCAGTCAATATCTGCATTATTTCTAAGGCCTTTCACTCCCCTGTCACCCACATCAACCAACTGCCATATGTAGCATCACCATCCCTCCTCTCCATTCCCACCAGTATCACTACCTTCCTAAACTGCAGAATGGTGTCACGGGTGCCCTCCAAACGTTCCGTCTCTCCTATCTCTAATCTCCTGACTGCAGCCAGGTTACCATTTGGAAGGAGAGCTCTGATCATGTCACTTCCTTTTGCTAAGCCTTAGGAAACCTGCAGTTACCTGAAGAAAAGCTCCAAAATCCTTAAGTTTTCATTGGGTTCCTTGTAACCTAACTAATTGTATTGCTCTGGAACCATAAACTTGATATTCCAGATAAACTGAGTCACTCACTGATGCTATACTTAATCTTTACACCTTTACTCATGTGGTTCTTCCTCCGTCTCTACCAAACTGTTTTAGCTTGGGTACCACCAACAGGAGATGCTGGGATAAGAACGTGGGAGTAGACAGTTTACTGGGGACGTGATTTCAAGAAGTATAAGTTTAAAAAAAAATGAGAAGGAAGAATAGAAAGAAAATGCAACAATGGCTGCATTTATGAGTAGGTTACCAGTATAAGCCACTGGAGCACAGTCCTACTGGGGATGCTTTAGAAGACATGGAGGTCATATCTCCAAACTACACTCCTGGAGGAGACTGGCAGGCTGGGCATTCAATCACTGATTCTTTATCCTCTCCTAGTGAGATTTCTTAGCTCCCAACTGATGGATGACCATGGGAGTATTAACTCCTCCACAGTCCCCTGTGCCACCCACAGTATAGCTGGGCAAGGTCCTCAGGTGCCAGAGAAAGCCTTAAGGCAGAGAAGCCAAAAGGTTCTGCTACCTGAAGTGGCACACCATCAGCATTCCAAGAACTGTCCACAGCTGCAGTGGTACTCAGGTGGGCAGAGCATCATAAAGTCAGCTACAGGAAGCCAACCTCTTCTCTATCAATTTCAAGGACCAGTCCAAGGCAACTCTTCCATGAAGCTTTCTCTGATCTCCCAAAATTGAAATATTTAATTGCTACTTGATCTCTCTCCATTTAGATCACTTTTTTATTCTTGTGGCAATATTAAATACATTATCAGACTGCCTCATTCTTGAGCATAAGATTTGTATCCAATTTTGTAAGTATAAAATTTTTATTTCATGGTACCATGAACACAGAGACAGCAGTCAAGCACCATGGGCACCTAAAGGCCACAGAAATCATTCCAATTATAAATTATAAAGGTCTGGCATAGTTTAAAAAAATAAGTGCATGTGCACAGAAAACTGTGGATTTCTTACAATCTTAGAACCTCCACCTCTGGTATTCATTTTAAGTGAAATATTACCATGAGTTTAAATGTCACTAGGTGCTTGGTTCAGTTTGTGAAGGTTAGGCTGAACTCTCAATTCATTAATAATAGGCTAGGAAGAGTATTATTTTGGTTTTTAAAGCAATAAATATTACATATTAAAAGGTAAATCCTCACTGCATCACTCTAAATTTAGCAGTGAAGTTTAGTAACCAGCACAATGTTAGACTTCCCTTCAGGGGTTCAGTGACTGAAGAAACAAAATGATCTCATCCAAAAGCATAAAATTTATAAGCCAGCTCCAAAGCAAAGCTCTGCAGAGACTAGACTCAGGAGTGTATTAGATTATACAGTGAAAATTCACATATTGAATATTCTTACTCATTTTAGTTAATTTAAGAACTGGATGGCATGCTATTTCAATGACCATATTTATTTTCACTATTAATAAACCCACACATTCCATTAACTGAATGTAAGTACCTGGAAGAAGATTCAAATCAACAACTTTTACTGGACTATCACTTCATTTCAAAGAGGATAACATTTTGCAGATCAGCTCCATTACTAATGTTTAATTACAGAAGATTTATCCTTGTTTAAATAATCTACTTTCACTTTTAAAAACAAGTTTACCTTAGAGAAAATACAGGTGTAGCATGAACTCATTATTAGAAAGCTGAAATTCTGTACCAGCATGCCTAATCTGAAAAGGCAACCACAGGCATTCTTTTAATTTTATAAAACAACGGCAAACATTGATTCAATCTCTTACTATTCTGAAATCTAAAAACTAAGGCAATTCTCTTCGATACCAGATAGGGGCTCTTCCTAACTGTGAGAGAGTGTTAAACAGTCACAGACTGAACGTTATTAATCAACAGTCATATATTTTTATGTTAATGGTAATGGCATTACTGTCATATACAAAATTAGAATGCTAAGACTTAATAGGCATATGTCTTGAAGACAGTGCAGTCTGCTCTAAAAGGATCAGCTATTATAGCACCATTAGCCCACTTTGATATTTCTTCCCATCTGCATTTTAGCCCACTAAAAATTGAGTTCTGTCAGTTTACAAAATGGCTGCTTAATATTTTCTTCTAAATCATTTTGAGATTGTATACTAAACTGCCTCACATGATATAATTTTATTGACATATTCATTAAATTACTGGTCTAAAAGTCTGCTCACTATTGTAGCAGAAATTGCGACAAGTCTACAAACAAGAAAACAGAATTATTACCTTTTTCCAAATTTTATAGGACACTTACATTAAACTATTAACCATTTCCATCTACAAAGAGAACATTATATAACCTGCCAACGTCTGCTAATTCAGCCATTAGGTATTTCATTACTCAATCTGGAACTAAAAATTAAGTCAATTTTTTAAAAGCTTCAAGGAGTCAGGGCTTAACTGAATGCTTCCAGCTTTACCATTCGACATGGGTGAAATCAAAAGAATGCCAGACATCTTTCCAGGGACGTTTTCTAGACCTACACAGAGTAGAAAAAGAGAGATCATCCTTTATAGGGCAACTTTTCCACAAGCTGTAGCCAAACTAGATGACAGGCCAAGTCGGCATGCGTTGCAGGTATGTACGTGGATACGGGTCTGTACACGGGGTCTGAATGGGCTTAGTGAGGGATAGAGAGCTTGCACAACAGATGCAGAAGAAGGTGTGCAGAAGTTGCCAGAAGGGATGAAATACGTTGTCCAAGATAATAATTCCTTTGGGACCAAAATAAGTAAGGAATGTAGGGTGCAAATAGATGGTGGAAACAGAAATGGAAGTCGGGCCTTGTTACATCCTAGCGTCTGTAACATTATACTGTGTTGATTACAACAGAGATTCCAAAACTTCTCCGCTTCTGAAAGAATTCCTGTTGTTTTAGTGAAGACAGGTTTCATATGTACAGTTTGAATCCCAGGGAAAACTACTTCCTGAATATGATGACCTGCCTACAATTAAGAATATGAAGTTTGTTAACTATTTATGGAATTGTTAAATTCCTAAAAAGATTTGCCTGGCAATGAACTGAGGAACAATGTTGGACTTTTTCACAAACTAGTTTTGGTAATAACTTTCCCCACAGATCCCTTCAACTGTAACTCAGGAGAGTTGAATAAGATGGTTCCCAAAGATCTTTTCAACCAGAAGATTCTAGGATGTCAAATAGATAAAGGGATAATTTTAACATAGGCTGAAACTGGCCCTTCCCCACTTTAGAGCCTCTTCAGCAGGAAGGATGGTAGAATTATCCCCGTACTGCAGGTCTGTGTTATAAATCCTTAGTTTTCACTTTTAGTTCATTTTAAAATAATACCTATGCTATGACTTAGTAGTACTATTTTGCTTATTATGGAACCAAATTATATTTTAAAATAAATTTTATTCCAAATGGGAAGAAAGAAAGATCTATTTCTGTTTAGCACCAAGTACATTAGCCTAAAAGACACTCAAATTCAACAATTCAAACTATAATTCCAAGGGAAATATATATCCGTATCTTAAGAAAGAGCCTTCATTTCCAGTCTGCTTATAGTTAAGAGGCTAAGTTTCAGCTGACAGAAAAAAAAAAATTAGCTGTCAAAATTGCAAACTCCTGATTTATAACAGAATAAGTAAAGGAACACTAACTAGAGGGTGCTGGTGTAATTTCTAAAATCCATCATATCTCATATGTTCATTTTTCTCAAGGACTGTTAAGTGCTACCATACGATGTATTTTTTAGCAGTCTAAAGTCTTTTCTAGAACCCTGGGCTTGACTATGATGGACAAGTCTTCAAGGAGGATTCCAAACAGAACTAATATAGCACTCAATCTCAACTTAAATACAGGTCAGGTTCAGCCAAAACTCCGTCTTCTCTCGGTACTGTGGGAAACCCATACAAGGTTTAGACTTTAAGGCTGTCCATAAAAACACTTTGTCCAATGTATTACATTAAAATGTATACACAATTTTTTTTCTCATTGAAACGAATAATTTTCAAACAGAGAGCTCTCTCAGGTACGCATTGCCCTTATGCAAACCAATGAAAAGGTAACTGGTGTGAAGATATAATACAAAGAAGTACTGGCAATAGGATATACAACCTTGGACTCTATTTAAATTTTGGAAAAGGTGATCAGGTAAGTGTTGAATTACTTTCCTATCATTTTCCGTCAAGCTAATGGTCTGTGGGAAATAAGTTAATAAGTCAATTTAATGTCCTTTAAAAACATTTCATCTCCTATTGCATCCAATCTTAGGGCAGTTTTCAATCTATCTATCTTTTCAGATCACTAGACATGCAGGCATTTATTTTCATATTGAATCAATATATAACATTCCCTTCAAAACAATTTGCAACAATATAAAACATAAAGCATTAACATTGTAAACTAAAACAAGGAACTCAGAGAAGGAATACGAAGAAAAAAAAACAATCTAGAACCTGAAAAAAGAAAATGTAAGAAATAGATGTATAGATGGATGGATAGATAGATAGATAGGTACGTAGGTAGGTAGAGGATAGAGTGTGGGTGCATTTGTCAAAATAACAGAGAGACACAAAGTTCAGGTTCCTGAAAGTCTCTGAAGCCAAACTAACAAGTGATTAAGATTCCCTTAGGAAGGGAGCAGGATGTAGCTCAGGGGTAGAGTGCATGCTTATCATGCATAAGGTCCTGGGTTCAATCCCCAGTATCTCCATTAATATATATAAACCTAATTAAACCTCCCCACCCTAAAAAAAAAAAAAAAAGATGCCCTTAGGGAATTAATGAAGCACCTTCCCCTGGAAAAAAACAAACTACCAGGGTCCAATTCCATGAAAATGAGCAACAGCCAGGTGCAGGGTGACTCCAATTAATCTCTAATGTACTTTCAAAAAGCTACTCCAGGATAGCCTAGGATTGCTAACTTAACATCACACCATCAGCAGAACTGAGTTTGTATCTTTATTGCCTGGCATATGGGGGTATTCAGTTGAAATCTATTCAAACAGAAAGGAAAGGAGGGAGGAAGAGAAGGAGGGAGGGGAAAAAGGAGGAAGGAAAGAAGCTGAGATGTACTTATAACAGGATGCTTCCTACAACACTAGTTTTATATGACTCAATTTTCCATTTAAGAGGAGAGATTCTTTTTCAAATCTTTGAAAACCAAATCACAGTTTCATCCCCTATTTTCATAACATTCTTGAAGTACAAATAAATATATAAAATGTGTTAATAAATTATATAACAACATATTATGTATTTTAAAAGTGCTATTTGTTATAGTATATATAATTTAAATGGATACACATTTTAGCTTATAGTAATTTTAAAATTATTTTAAGTCATCAATTTACACCAGAAGGGGAGAAAAGTAGAATGTGAAGATAGTCTTGATTTCACTCTATATTAGCAGTTCTTTGCTATAAAAACTAAAAGATCCAGTAAAACAGGAAAGCAAACTGTAACAGTCTAAAGATCTCGACGTCCCTGTTAAGAGAAAAGGAAGCAAGCAAGCCACAGGTAGCAGCTATGGGATTCCAGCTGGACTTTGACTGTTTTCATCATGTAATTAAGCTACCTTATTTCTTTCATAAGAATACTAGGAAAGGAGAGATGATGCACCTTACACCTGCTGTCGAAACTTTAGTTTGTACTTTCTTCCCCTGTGTCACCAGCTTATCAGTTTAATCACCACAATTATTTGCGCTTTGGACTCTGTTCTAGTTTCCTACATGGATAGTTGTTACACAGTTCAACAGACACGCTCCCCTCTGAATGCTAATCTCCACTGCATATCAGGGCTTTGGCTCTGCCAGCTACTGGTTCTCTTCTGAGTCAAGGAAATTGTACAAACTAAGTAGTGTCAATATTTGGATGAGTTCCAAGTGAAAATCAGGGGAGTGGCTGATTTACAAAGCAGCCTTTTTCTTAGAAAATCTTAACTGTATTAACACCCCAGCATGGCGTCGGTGCTCACACAATTGACCAACGTTGCCTTTCTAATAAGCTGTAAATATCTACACGGAGCATAACAAGCAAATATTTGGAGGAAATTAGAAGTCCATGTTCAACTGCAAAATCCAAAAGATATTAAGGTTGATAAAAAAGGAAAACTGGCAATGGAAAGATTTCTAATACTTTACAAAATCTAAGGGGCACTTGATAGTTCGACCCTTTGTGTCACAAGCTGATACAATTTTTTTCATCCTCTGGTCTGCAACCTCTCTAATAATATTTCCTTTTGCTTTTGTTCTGGTGATAATTGAAAAACTAAATTTTCACTGATTCATTCAACAAATGTTTGTTACACACATATTAAGTGCCAAGCGGTATTTTAGGTACTAAGGAAAAACTAAGTTCCTGCTTTTGTGAAACTTATATTCTCAAGTAGAAAGAAACAGGCAATACACAATTTATACACGCACACATACACAGTATACTACATGTAATGTAACTATGATGATGTGGTAAGTACCACGGAAAAAACCCAAAGCAGCTGAGAGAGTGAAGAGGAGGAGGCAGGCTGGGGTCAAGATGCTTTAGAGATGATCAGGGAAGGCTCCACTGATAAGTGGCATCTAAGCACAGGCTGGAAGAATGTGGGGGTGCCAACCAGGTGGCCATCTGAGGAAACAGGATTCTCAGCAATGCAAAGGCTCTGGGAGGCTCTATGTCGCATATTTAAGGAAAAGTGTGGCTGGAACAGGCTTGAGTAAAGGACAGAGGCAAGGGGCTGGCCTTGCAGAGTCCTGGAAGGGTTTAGGTTTTCATTCTGTGACAGGAGCCTTTGGCGGGTTTGGAGAAGAGGAATGATTTAGTAGCCCACTGGGGGTTTGAGGCATCACTCTGACTGCTGTGCGATATATATTTATACTGCACTAGCTAATTTAGAGGGCCAGGGTGAAAGCATGGAGACCAATTAGAAGGCTCCCACAATCATCAGGCAAGAAGTGACAACGTTTTGGACCTGGGAGGTAGCAGTGGAGGCAGTGAGGACATTTCAGATTCTGGATATAGTCTGAAGCCAGCAGGATCGTTAGGCTGATTGGAGCTATGGTGTGACAAAAAAGAAAAATAAGGATGATTAAGGTTTGACACTTGAATCATAGGGTGAGTGGAATTGTCACCTTTCTCCGGGGATGGAGAAGAATACTGGAGGAGCAGGTTTGGAGCAGGTCAGGGAAATCAAGAAAGAAATCCAGATGAGTTAAAGTTAACCTGTTAACTCTGGGATGCCATTTAGAAATCTAAGTGGAGATGCCCACCAGGTAGTTAGAGACACAAGCCAGGGGTCCAGGCTATAGAGAAAAGTTGGGAGTTGTCAGTGAGTGGATGGTATTTAAAACCAGGAGATGAGAGGAAGAGGGTGGAGACCACAGAAGAGAAGCTCGTCTGTGTCATCTCTGACCCCTCATCATCTACTCAGACCAGGTAATGACAAGTCGCTGCACATTCCCGTTTGCATTTGCTTTTACAATCAGTTTACACCAAGTAGCATTATTTCAGAGGAAATAAAGGCAGACACTGAGCATATGAAAGCTGCATTCACACTAAGGCCAAAGGCTGCCTCTGCCTATTGTGTGAATGAAGGTTTCACAGTCATTTTAACAGGAAAAAGAAAAGTGGTAAGAGAATTTTCTATCACGTGAAGCAAGGTATTTGTGTCAGACTGAGTGCTAAAGATCCTGTTTTGTATAAGCCTATACCATACTGATGTCTCAAATGGCAACATTTCATTAGAACATCATTATCTGTCACATGAAACTTGTGTTAATAATTTGAGTTTCATCACTTCGTAGTCTCCAAATTTATTTATCTTAAAACAATTTTAAGACCTAAACATACAAGGAATGTATACCTGATTATATGTTTGCATATTTAATAGTAACATTACAATAGAAAATTATTTATGTAAAAACTAAGAGCCCATGAGAATGCCTCTTAAAAGAATCCATAAAATATTCAAGTCTGGGAAGCACCAGACAGATTTCACTCAGGAGACCAAAATAAACATGGGCATGGTTCAGACATAAAGGAAAAAAATATGCCCTAAATTTATACATATTAATTTTACAGGGAAATATGTTTAAGGCAATTTGAAACATTATATGTGATATACCATAACATATACTATATGTAAATGAATACAATTTGTTATTTATGTGCATAAATAGGTAAGTACATATACATACTTAAGGAGACAGAAAGCACAGTGGTTCAGAGCAGCTTCTAAAGTTAGATTGATTGGGTTTCAATACCAGCCCAATCCTTTAATAGCATTGGTTTTCTCATTTGAAAACTGGCTGAATAATAGTACACTTGTTGTTAAGTTTGCTGAGAGTATAAAGACACGTGTGACCAGCACATAGTAAGCACTCAAGAAATAGAAGTTATTTGTATTATTGTATAGGCTGGTGTATATGCAGGCGTGTATATGCTGGTGTGCTTTTTCAGTCCAATATCTCTTTATTATTTTTCCCTCTTCCTAAGTAATTTTCCTTTCCTTACCTAAAGACTCCCTAAAGATCAGTCTAATAAAGCTGAAGTGATATGTTTCCATTAGGGTCTACTGAATTTCTTGGCATTTCTTGGTATTGTTTTAAACTTTGGGATAGCACAGTCTACCATAAAAACTTAAAAGATGATTTTCTGATAAAATGTATAGCAGCCAGCATATACTCAGCATACTGAGTGGTTGGAAGTCTGTTCACAGGAGCCACATTGGCTGAGTTTCTACCTGAGCTCTGTCAATTACTAAACTCTGGGGTCTTGGTTATATTACTTAACCTTTCAGTGTATTAGTTTCTTTATGCACAAAATGCAATATTAGTATTCACATATTTGTGATGTAAAATAGTTTATATATGTAAAGCATTTAAGACAAATAGTAAATGCTATATATGTACATTAGTAGTAGTAGTAGTATGGCACATATTTTCATTTTACATTAGAAATATAAATTTGACTGATTAGGTTCTAAAACAAATCTTCGCAACACTGAACAGTCACTTGAATTAGAGTACTTACTGTGCAGCCACTCCTTAAGGGATATGAAACATTCAAGAAATCAGAGAGTAAACCAAAGAGAGCCTAGAGGTATTCTAATGTTCATAGTACATACGTTTTTAATAACTGGTGTTTATAACATTAAACATGGAGGAAAGCATGTTAGTACCATGACATAGCCAATATAACCGCCTCTGTTAGGTAATTTTAATAATAATTTATTGAACACTTACCATGTCCTAAATGCCTTGCATGTATTAGTTCACTTATCTTCACTAAGTTCTGCTTCCCCAATTTATAAAGACAAAGAAGAAAATGATCTAAAATGTTCACCTATTCCTGAAACACTAAAAACCTAGATGATGGCTAAGTAAACGATTGGTCACACCAAGCAGAAAAGGTCTTCTCGAGCATGCATTCTCACACACACAAACACGGTACTTCCATTGTAAGTTTGTCCTTTGAGAATGGTAGACAATTCTGTCAAACAATACCCTATAAAAAGAATATTAAAGGTGAAAGAAAGTCAGAGGGGGACGACAAAGATAAGAGTACATTCTTGGACTCCAAAAAGTAAAGTAAGTACAAAGGCCAGCCAGATAAAAGAATGACTCAGGTTTCAATATGAGTAAATGTTCTGCAAAATACTTTCCATGTTAATTTGTACTAGAAGTAAACGGCTCCAAATACAATCTCCAATTACAACTACGTGTGATTTGCTGTTGAGGACTAAATACTTGCTGTTTTATTGTACTGAGGTAATCCAGGGCAGCTAAAGCAGACATAGCTGGCTACTACCAAACAAGGGAACAACAGGCTATGATTGCATCTGTGGATAATGACACATTCTACAAGGCCTGAGTCTCTAGCATTGGTCTCCCAGGCATTTCATAGGAAGACGTTCCCTTAGTCATGCATTACAATCTGGGGTCACTGTTCTTCCAAGAGTGGTGTGATACACATGCCACTTAGGATTTTTGAGTTCTCCTTCATTGGACTTTTGCTTTTGCTGGATGGATTCAAGTTATTTACGGAAAGCTACCAAGCTAAAACATGATACCACGTCCCTCAGAAGCATAGATTTAGAGGCTCTATGATAATAGAATTTTTTGAGAACTTACGAATTGTCAGATCCTATGCTAAAAACTTTACAAACATTAGCTTGTTTAATCCTCATGACATGTTTAATCCTCATCTCCATTTTACAGCTGATAAGACTGAAAATTTAAGTAAATTCCCAAAGGTTACAGAGTTGGTAACTCTTTTTAGGTTAACAGAAAATGTCAACTTCCCCTGGCTTTCTAGAGTGGGGTCTGAGTCTTTCAGGTTTGAGAGCAAGCAAAGCTGCCAAGTTGCACACACTCCAGGGGATGTCATTCCTCCTACAGTCTATGTGAGTTGTACCCCAGGGAGCTGTACAGTCTGCAGCCTGTATAACCACACAGGGTGGCTCTGATAGGGAAGGGCTTGAACTCAGAGAGGATGAGAAATAAAGTGGGTCCCAGAGGCCAGCGGAAGAGTTAGCCACTAGGATGGGGAGCCTGGCAGCAGAAATAGATGCCAAACCTTACTGACTCTGATACTGATTCTTAGTGATAGAAAAGGGTAGTAACTCGTAGTGATTTGGCATCTCACTCTTACTGGATTTTAAGTGTTCCCAAAATAATTCTCATCGTTTAACTTCAGACCTTCAGGAGGGGTCTCACACATGGAACAGCATTATGGGAGGGAAGCAGAAGGAGCAGTGTTTCAATGCGGAGTTAAGGAGAACCAGGGAGAGCTGCAGCAGCAGGCAGAGAGGTTAAAAGGGATGTTCGTCAAAAGGGACTTCATCTGGGAAGAGGAATTCAGTGTGAGAGCTTGCAGGTGACTAACCACCCCCTAAGCACTATCCCTGACAAACCCTCAAGAGTGTGATCAACTTCTTAGGATTGGGGATTTCCACCTTTGTTTTTGATTTTTTTCATTCTTAAGGGAAAAACTGATCCCAGAGAACTTGGGAATCTTGGCTCATATTGAGTTTGTAGGCTCTAGAGTTTCTACAGCGGGAACACAGTTCCCTCCTCTCCAATAAGGGCCCTGGAAAGTCGCCAAGGGAAGGATGCCAGTTATGCCCTCATTCGTAAACACTTTAAGATCAATACAGGCAAAGCTCTGACTACCTCAGCCTGCACTACGTCATGCCCAATGAGATGAGACGTTCCTGGAACATATCCGTGAGGATGACCTCGTGAATCCAAAATCTTGAGCATGGGGGAAGTCCCACTGTCTTGGCGGGGCTGTTCATTTTCAAAGCTGGCAGAGTCATCTGCTTAGATTGGGCTCTACTAGAAGATACTGAGATAAGCAGGTAGTTTATTTGGATGCTGATGCCGCAAAACATGAGTAGAAAAATGGGGAAGTCAGAAAAAAAGGAAAAAAAAATTAAATATTTACTGTTTAGCAGGTTACATTCATGGCCCACTAAAGCTTAATTCTGGTAAGAAACTTAGAAGATAGTACAATAAACCTCCTATTTTTCCCAGATGAGAAACAAGGAGCTAGGGCCTTGCTACTCAACACGTGATTCAAGGGTTAGTACCATCAGGAAGCTTAGTAGAAATGTAAATTGTGGACCTCATCCCTGACATAATTTTTAAACAACTCTCCGAGATGCTTAGGCACACTAAAGTTTAAGAGAAAACAAGTCCTTGTCCACCAAATCTTGAAAGTCATTGACTGAGGGATCCTGGGCATTAATTCCCCCATACTTTTGGGGTGCTTCCTCACTCCCTCCAAGGCGAGCTGGCTTCAGGAGCCAGAGCAAGCTCTCAGACAACCAGTAGTAGGTGCCTGTAACTGAAGATCTTTGTGTCTACCTGCCATAGGAATGGTGAGTACCTTGGGGATACGAGAAGGGCTACAGCTTGTTCCATCTCCAGGTCTCTCCCAAAGAAACTGGCAGGTCTGATTCAGCTCAGCAGGTGGAGTTTCCATCCCCCAGACTTGTTTAGTCCTTGATCTTTCTGAGAACAAAGACTTCCCTAATTCAGCAGTGCGTAAGAACAGTATCCTCGAGTTCCCGAGAATCTGAGCGAGAGCAGTTCAGTCATACCATCAAACTTGGGAGGAGGGTCAAGTGTGGTGAGAATTTAGCTCAGTGAGATGAAACTGGTCTTTATCTGGGGGTTAGCTGACTCCCAGTGACATATTCTCTTTCAACTGGCGTGGAACACATAAAACAGTGGAGATTATGGTCTATGGCTCTTCTGTCAAGATAGACCCAGATTTGCATCCCATCTTCAACAAGTACCTGACCTGGATGGTTATAGGTCAGTTATTTAGTCTCTCTGGGTCTCAGTTACCTCATCTATAAAATGGGTGTGATACTAAAGATACCTATAACTAGGGGTTTCTGTGAGGATGCAATGAGATTCTGAATACAAAGTGATAAGCACGCTGCTTGGCACTTATAAGCACTCACTGAACACTGAGAAGTACAGTTGCAGGGGCACCATCACAGGGGTCAAAGCCAAGTGCATGGTAATGGTAGGTTAAACAGGCTCCCCCTGCTAGGAGATCTAACACTTATTTTCTACAAGCATTTTCTGAGGACCTGTCCTTTGCCTGGCATAGTACTAGAGGCTAGGCGAAAAAACAAACAAAAATAACCTAGAGGGCCAGAGCAAGGCCTGGCAGACAGGATGTGACAACCTAAGACTTAGTCAATGTGACAAAACGGTTTCAAAATGCATATCATATACCAGCAAGACTAAGCTCTAGACCTCATGACCTGGGCAGGAACTGCAGCAGGGAGGAGGCTTCACTGTGCAGTAGTTTAGCCCAGATCCAGAAGTAGGATGCACAGAGTTACTTTAACTCAACCAGGTCTGAATCTGAGGCACAAACTACAAACAGCCCTAAGATGCATTCATTGCTAGGACCAGAATCTGTGGCAAAGAAAGGCTTTCTCTGGAATCAACCAAGTTTCTCTCTAGAGGCAAACCTTACTTATCTGTGCCTATAAAACAAGTCCACACAGAGATTAAGACCTTGCTCAACCAAGAGCTCTCTATTGCCATGTCTGTGGCTAATGGGCCAATATAGATACCTGAAAGCTTAGTGGGGTCTGTCCACTCTGCTTCCTTTGGAGTCCCTCCAGGTCCTAAATTCCTCTGAAGCAGGACTGAGATCCTGGCCATTCAGCCTTAGGCAACACCCATAGCCAGGGGTGATTAAGGATGGCCTATCTAGATTCTGTCAAGATAAACCAAACACCACCACTGGACATTTTTTAAATGTCAAAAACATTACTTAGAGACTTCTCTCAAGAAGAATTGATAGGGGAGGAAAATCAGACTCCCAGGAGCCTGTTTAAATAATCATGGCGGGCTCCACACTGTCATCCAAGGAGAGCTGGTGTCCTCCCCCGCAGGACTTCTTCTGTCCACCAATGAATGCATATCTGGTGTCAGAGACAAACTGCTGGGTCAGTAAAGAGGGTAATCACTGGTGACTTCTGCATCCCTGCCCAGGTTAGGCTGAGAAATACTTCCAAATAAATGTTGGACACTAACAACCACAAACAATCAACCATAATAGCATAGTAACAAAACAAATAATATTTACTGAGATCTAAAGGTGCAGTACGCATATTTTACAGGTGTATTAACACTCATTCAATAATTCTGTAAAGAAGGTGCTATTACTACCCTCATTTTAGAGATGAAAAACTGAGGCACAGAGAAATTAACCCTAACAGTCACACAGCCAGTGAATGGCAGAGGTGGGATCTCTGGTTTCAAAGCCTGCTCTTTTCACCACATGGCATTCGGATAGATAATACTAGTTTGTAGAAGCACCACATGTCTGGTCTAATGGGACACCCATATGTCTTGGCCCAGCCTTGAATTTAGTAGGGTCACGCATCAAAATGTGAAGAAACAACAAATATTTTCATTCTGTCAGAAACAAAAATAAAAATATTCTAAGACCTGATTAAATAAAAAGCTCATAATGCTTAATTATTGTGAATCACCTTTTGCCTAAATAAAGGCAAACAAGTTTTAAAATTTATCTTCAGAGCATAAAGTCCAGCAAAAACAGTGGCAGTGTCAGTAACCATAGTCACCTGATGCCTTCCCAGTGAAATATCCAAAACATTACAAAATTTTTCTTCATTTTGCAAGCATCCCTAACAATGATTCCCACAGGAGTTCAATTTTACTGAGAATGGCTTTTTAGTCTATTAAAATGACACATCGAAATCTAATCTTGAACAACATGACAAAGTTGTTGACTGCCGGAAATCGATGTTAGCAGTCAGACCACACTGACAAGCTGTAATCAAAGACAGCTCATTTCCAAAAAAGAAGGGCATAAAGCCTCCCATGAAGCCAGAAAACAGAGTCACTGTCAGCTAGAGGGGTGACACAGAGTGAGAACAGTTTCTCAAGGGGTGGGGGATGGGAGGGGATGGCCGATTATACCTGCCAAATAAATGAGTATAGATCCACAGATGAAACGCTAAGAGAAAGCAAGGATGGAGCCACAGAGAGCAGGGCAAGAAAGAATTTAAATGAAACTTAAATCCACATTCAAAAGAAATGGTGCTAGACTTCTTTTACTGTGGTTTTTCACGGCCACCAGATGTACTATCACAAGACCCTGATTAAAGGATTGGTGAAAAATACAGGGGCTAAAATGTGTCTGCAGGCCATTAAGGCTTTGTAAAACTCTCTGCAAGGCTGCGTTACAGTTTCTCCAGACAGGAGAATCCACATTTGAATTCAACAATTCTATACAAAAGGCCCACTCTGGGAAAGGCTATTTATTAGGTGCTGAGGGACACAAAACTGAAGACTGCAGGAGCCCTCCCTGAAAGGAAACAAAAGGTAATTGAGGGCTAAAGGCATCAGAACTCTCTCTTTGCTTCTGAAAGGTCAATGATTAATAGCTGATACACTCAAGTATTTACCAAGAGACCACGGAGATGCTGGCAAAACCCCTGGTGGTGGGTTCGAGGGAATTAGTCAGTTAACAAATATTTACGAGATATTTACTATGTACAAGGCAAAGGGCTAGCAAGATTGGGCACATAAGAAAGCCAAAAGGAATGTCTTTCCTATCCTTGAGGAATGTAGCATCTATTTAGTTGGATAGATAAGGGCAAGATAACTAACCACACAATGGTAAGAAGGGAAAAATCACAGGAGTTCAAAAGAAGAAAAAGTAACTATTTTGCAGTTTCAGTAAACAAAGCATTTACAACTGACACAATCTCTTTCATGGTTCTAAAAATCATCTATCATCTTTATATTATTCTTTCTACTGAGTTACCCCATTCTCTACAAACTCTCCCTCATGGCTTACTAACAAGAAATAACATCAGAATCTCGTAAACCAAGACCTAAACCGTTTACCTTTTCCATTTGTAAAAAGTGATATTTAAATAATCAGTACATATTTCAGAAAGAGATCTACAGAACTTTTACTGCTATCCTCAATGCAAATAGGAGGTTGTCTCAGATGAAGAATGGAAATCTGTCCATTGTTGGAACTCTCCCCATGTATACATCAGAAACAAGCAAACTGTTGTCAAACAGGTAATCATGACTCTACACAACAAAATATCCTCTAAGTTCTTTTCCTGTTTTAACAGTCTCACTTTTCTCTCAGTCAGAATCACCCAGTTAAAATTCATAGTAATGATTCAAGTTATTGTTGTTTCAAGATAAATAAACTTATTTTTTATTAGATAAAATTATGAAATTTCCACATTAATGACTCCAGTTATTTCGGATTTTGACCTCCACTCAATGAATTGGAACCATGGTGTTGTGAACTAACCTAGACATAGTAGATTCTTCACAATTACAATTTTTTTAATGTAAGTATCTATAGCTCATAATTAGGTCCTCTCTCCAATAAAACTATAACTATGCATGGTATGTTATAAATGAAAAGTCTGAGATTGAATTGAGCCACACACACAAATATGAATTTGTAAGCAGTCATACAAGCTGTTATGTACAAGCAACGAAGTCCCAGTTATCTGCCCATTTAGGTGTTGTGACAAGCACCTTTGCATGAAATGCTCAGTGGGAGACGATTCAACTCCATTCAAGCAGCAGTATTCAGCTACCTTTCTAATGAGTTCAAGAACAGAACGAACTCAGCACAAGACGCAGGAGGAGGCAAAGCCCCCCAACAGGCTACTAGACTCTCTAGATTCTTAAACACTCTTCACTCCTGAGTGGAGAAACATGTACAATATTTCTAACTACCCACATGTCATCAAATCTTTTACGATATTGATTAACGAATCATTCCAAGATAATCAGACATAAAGATACTTAAAGATTCGTAGTAGCCAACTGATAAAAGAGCTTCTGATTAAAGTCTTCCTACTAAACAACCATCCCTGTTGTACTATCAAGTTATTTCAAATGCTAACTGACCATCCTCGTGTTCTTTCAACTCTTCTGTATTCTTACTGAATGTTTTCAGCTGGGTATACAAATTACTGTCAAGGGTGTGTTTAAAAGTCTCAATATGGTCTTAGGTTTGTGAATTTCTCTTTTTCTCTATATGAGGTTCATATTGGATGCATGTAAGTTTAGGATTCTTTAGCTCTAGTAAAGTGCTTGGTTTAGAATCTTTTATGATGTAGTCATAGCTATGCCATCTTTCCTTGGTTGATATTTACCTGTTGTATCATTCTTTTTCTATTTTTTTTACTTTTGAATTTCACTGTTTGTGTTTTAAATATGCATCTACCCTGACAATCTTTTTTATTTAGTGAATTTAGTCCGTATGGCTTTATCATAATTAACGATATATATTTGAATTTATTTCTATAGTTGTAGTTTCTGCTTATCTGCCCCTGCTTTTTCTACATTATGTTTTTTAACTTTCTTTTGTATTTAATAAATTTTCTTGTTTCATTTCTCTTGATTTTCTTTACTAGTTTGAAATTTATATCCTCTTATTTCAAAGGTTAATGCAGAAATTATAACATGAATAATTAACTTAATATCTAAAGTTAAGGGATATTTTAATCTTCCTTTCAAATACTAGGACATTAGAATACTTTATCAATAATTATCCCTCTTCTGTTATATATGCCATTATCCAATATTTTACTTTCCTTTTTTGACCACAAAATTATGCATATTTTAAAATATAGTCAATATCTAGATTTTCCCACATACTTTACAAGTGTTTCCATTCAACATTTTAATTTTGATTTTAGATTTTCAATATGTCAGTAATTGATGTCCCCCCTTGAGATGTTTCTTTAGTTTTTGATTCTCTGAAACATCTCTCTAATTCACCTTCATAATTGTTATATACTTTCATTCTGCATGTAATTTTAGGAACATGATTCACCTTGAAGGTTGCGATCACAGAGGCTTCTGCTTCTGCTCTGGTTATTGCTAAGCCCGTTGTCATTCTCACTGTTGTTAGATAATCTGCTTTTGTTCTGTGGTTATTAAAAAACCTTTCCTGCTTTTGGTGACCTGCAGTTTGACTAGGGTGTTTTTAGGTTTAGATTTCTTTTGATCCGTCTTGAAATATATATATGTGCTTCCCGAATCACATCAGGAAGATTCTTAGCTATTGTATTTTCAAATGCCACCTCCACCCTGCTCTTTTATTATCTCATTCTGGAACTCTGATAAAATGTATATTCTAACTTTATCCTGATGTTGCTTAATCTCTCTTTTATGTGTTGTATCTCTTTAAATCTCTTCTGTATTATTGGTAACTTCTTCAAATATGTATTTCATCCGCTCATTCATTAGCTGTTCTTTCCACCAACTAATTTATAGTTTCAATTCCTATACATTTAATTTATAGTAATTATTTGTCTTTGTTTTCTCCAATTTAATTGGTTGTTTTAATTTACCTACTTTTATTTCAAATTCCTCCAATTGTTTCTTTGATGACATTAAACATACATATTTCTATTCTGCATCTAATTACTCCAATATTGGAAGTTCTTTGGGTTCCTTGTGTTGTTTCGTGCTTTATAAATTTTGATTTAAAGCTCATGTTTGTTAGAGCTTCATCTATGGGAATCTCTGAGGCCTCATTTATAATGCTTACCTCTTCACTGATTTGTATTTTCCAGGCATCTGGAGCACCTGCAACTACTTTAAACAAATTCTTGTTTTGTGGCATTTTGGACAACCAGGTATTTGTTTCTTGGAGATTAATATTTTCATGCAAAGAATATTTGTCTCTTCTATGTAATGAAGTAGTACTGTTTTGCACACAACAAAATACACCAATTCTAGTTTGTATTTGTAGATTTAAAATATTATGTTTGATGCTACAATTCTATTTCAATCTTTATAGTCAGTGATTGGATATTAACTTCTGATCATTTGCTGAAGAGATTCAGATTTATATTCTTTGGGCTATTAGAAAGGAAATAATACAATTCTTTCATTTTTATTTAAAATAATGCCAACTAACGATTTTGGAAAGTATGGAGAATACTTTGCTTATGCAAAAGACATTAAGATAATGTCTAAATTCTTCTTTGTAAATAAGCTGTAAAGATCTTGCCTTTTTCCTCAATTACTGAAAATCACTCAGTGACAATAACATCAATTTCGGATGGGTACAATAAACTAATAAAACTAACAAGTGGATAAGCACTTTTTATGGTCTCATTAGAAGTGACCATCTTGATTTCCAGAGGAATTTAAACAATTGCATAATTTTTCATTTTTCTCATCTTGAGAAAATTTCAATATAAAAGAATTTCCTTAATATTCCAAAATAAAATATAAATTTCCTTAATAGATTCTGTTATTTCTAAATAAAAATTCTAAATAAAAAAATTAAAAGAAGAAATAATACCTCGATACCTTTGTGAATTAAACATGTATCCCATGTTTTTAAGTGTTTATATATATATATATATATATAGTATTTTAACTTATTAACGCCATTTAAATGCTTTTGAGTTTATATATATCCATATAAGCAGTTGCCTTCCTCTGTTCATTAGAATGTGGACTCTTCCTCTTTCTCAGACATGAAAACACAGCCCCAAACTTCTGTGGATGGTGAAAGGAAATATTTCTAACAACATGATCAAACTGAAGTTCCCAAGACTCTGCAACTCTTTTTCCTCTTAAAAAAAAAAAAAGATTTTGTTTTATTTTTCTGTTTATGATTGTTGGCTGACTGAGATCCCATTAGGCAACCTTAAAGGGACACTGAGGAAAAGGGCATCATGTGCTTCTTCTGTTAGAGCATCATCCCAGAGTTCTTATTTAATTCAGCCGTAACTGAAGCCAATCTTCTAAGAACTATCAAAATACTTCTGGGATTTAACATTTGCAGCAAATACACACACAGATAAACACACACTCATACACACACACACAAATGCGTACACACTCCCCCTATTATGTGAATCCGCCTTTTCATCCACCATTTTCATAAAATGCTTAAATCGAAAAGAACCCAAACTAGAACAGTTAGAGCAGTATATTTGCAAAGATCACAATAAGGCAACAATTAAGCATGAGCAGCAAATGAACAGGATAAACACAATTCTCCAATTCTCTTGGGCACATTTTATTCCAAAACACTTTCTGGGTCATATTTTCAAAGCTACTGAAAATTGCAGAGAGTACAACCAGAACTTAACTGTTTTAGAAAAACACATCAATAAAAGAGAGTCACTGCCCATCAGAGGTCATAGTTTTTAATTCCAGGCAACAAAATTTAAAGCCAGAAGACATGAGCATGAAACACACATACACACAATTATCATCTAACTATAATAGTAATTTGTTGCAAGGAAAACAGCTAATACATACAAAGTGCTATGAAAATATTCCTATATCTACAAATATTAAAAGAATTGACTAGACCTGCTGTATACCATAAAATCCCTAGCTGCCTGTTGAGAGAAGGTAACAGCTGGTGGATGTCACTTCAATTTGTGGATCCAAAGCAGGAAGTAATAATATTGACACATCATCTCCCAGACATGTTCAGTATCATAGGTTAGCAGAGGGAGAAACAAAAACAGAAGCATAATCTAGATTACAAAAAAGATGTAACTTAAGTATACGGTGGCAGACTTAAGATTGAATTAGAAAATAAAGACAAACCAGATTTGTGAACCAGCAAAACTACTGTGAGATGTCTTTTCACAATGCTACCCATCAATGCTGACAGGTGGGGACTTGCAAAGGAAAAGCAAATAACATGCGGAGGTTTTTTTTGAGTCAATATCGATAAACACACCGATTGGATAGCTGGCTGTCAAATAAGGCAGAATATACCCAAGAAGAAATAAACGTGACTTACTTAGATTTAGATTTTGATTAGTTTCACTGAAGGAAAGACAATTTTACTCTAATTCTATTTATTTATTTTAAATATTGAATGTAATATATGCAAACTGCAAAATTTCAAGCAGTAAAGAAGGGCATAAAGTAAAAATCGCCCTCTCTCCCAACACCATATTTCTCATAAAGCACACACTCCAAAAGTCTTACTGCACTCAGTCTTCAATTTGCTTTTTTCTCTTGGAAAAATATTAAGACAATATTCCATATCCATGAGCATATATAGATATATGATATGGTATTTCAAAGTATAACTGACAAAGTATAACTGTTTTTATGGATATGTGGGTCACCACCATTTTTTAATAATCAAAAACAATGTTGAAATGAATGTTTTTAAAAGTCTTTTGTGACATTCTCTACATGCAGGCTGTATCCAGACAAAGAGCTGAAGTTTCCCAAGAAAAACGAAAGGAACTCTCTTTATGTTTCCTTAGCTTTAGAGCTCTTCTTCACTCTCAGTGAAGCCCCCTCCATCAACCCCACCATTCACACAAACACATGCACCTGTTTAATTCCAACTAGTCCATACAATTTTAGTTTAAAACTGATTTCTAATAATTATTCTCTGATTACTCCCATCTCTACTCTTCCTTTTTTCTCCCATGAAATATTGTGTGTTTTTAAAAATATTATGTGTTTTTTAAGCATTGCTACATCAACCAAAGTCCCATTATAACTTTATTTTAAGCTTACTTTACTTTATACTGGAGTGGAAAATGTTCAGAGTTTATATCACCCCCATCTCATAGCAGAAAATAGTACAACTTAAATACACTTATACTCAGAAACCTGCTCATCTCAGTTAACTCAATAAAAAGACTGATTTAAAGAAAGAGCAAGAAAATTGATTTCTGGTGGAATTAAGTAAGAGTTTAAATTGTCTGGTTAATTCAGCCAAATAATTTAGTCTGTCTAGACCATATGGATACAGCATGCATCCTTGAAATAATAATATCCTATAGCAAATTCTATGACATTGACACACCAAGAACAATGACCATCAGCAGTACAAGTATTAATAGATATTACAGATCATTATTATTCATAGTGTAGACTTAAACATAGTAGAAGTACTTCAACTACAGGACAGGGCAGAATAACAGGGACCAGATGTACCTTCCAGTCTGAGGCAACTAAAAATATTAGTCCAAATATATGACATAATCATTTTCAGACATAGGACATCAAATAGTATAGAATAGTGACCCCTGCGTGAAGAGAAATAAGTGAAATGAGCCCTACAGTTGCTCTAACTTATTGTCTGGAGAGTTTTTCCTTGTAGCAACACAGGGAGAGGGAACTGAGATGGATTCAAGCACCCTCCTGAGTCTAAGAAATGGAATACAACACCCCAAAATTTCAAAGTAGCTATAGTCCACTGGCAGAATATTGAAAGAAAAAAGTCATACAGAAGAGCTATAAGTTCTGCAGAGAGCACTTCTTTATTTTCAGTTGATCAGCACATGCATATCATGAAACTACCTGAGGAAAATAATCTCCGGTACTCATGCATGTCTGGGAAAAGTTTATGTTCCAATTCGCCAGAATTGAAAAAAAAAACTCATGATTTATTGTGCATCAGGTGGAGTACCCAAATGGTGTTAAACTCAGTGGCGGGGAAAATTAGTCCTAGAATAAAGTCTGCTCTGTTCCCACCTAACAAAGCTTACAAGCAAGCCCCAAAAGGGTCAAACTGCTTCCAAGTAACTTCAATGTATTCCAGAACAAAAGTCAAGACATTGCTAGAATACAGAAATATTCAGCACTCAACACAGTAAATTTCACAGTATCTGCCACCCAATCAACAATTATAATGCATGTAAAGACACATACACACACACACACAATATATATAAGATACAACCTATAAAGAGGAGGAAAATCAATCAATTGAAAGACTTAGAAATGACAGAGATGAGAAAACTGGTAGATGGGGCATTAAGAATCTTTATAACTATATTCCATATATTAAAAGGGTAGAAAAAGTTTGAACATGTTGACATAGAAGATTTTTAAAAATCAAATATCTAAGGCTGAGAAAAACAATTCACAAGATTTTAAAAGTACAGTAGATGGGATTAAGAGCTGATTAGACAATATAGAAGAAAAATCAGTAAACTTGAAATCATAGGAACAGAAACAACCCAAAATGAAACAGAAAAAGAACTAAAAACAAAAAAATAACAGAGAGCATCAGAGAGCTGCAGGACAATTTTAAGCATCCAAATTAATACATGTTTTGAAACTCCAAAGAAATGGGGATGGGAAAGGCAGGAAAAATATTTGGAAAGATAATGGAGAAAATTTTTTCAAATTTTGTGAAAACTATAGATACACAGAATCAAGAAATTCAACGATCCACAAGCACAAGCTATGTGAAGAAAACCTGACCAAAGTAAATCATCATCTAATTACTTTAAAACAGTGATAAATAGAACCTTAAGAGGAGCTAGAGAAAATGACATCTTATGCAGAGTAACAAAGATAAGAATGACAGCAGGCTTGTCAACGGAAACAACACAAGCCATAAAACAGGAGAGTAATGTCTTTAAAGTACTGAAAGATGAAACTGTTGACCTAGAATTTTATACTCAGTAAAATATATTTTAAAGACAAAGGCAAAGTGAGTATTTCTCCTCATAGAAAGACTATTTTCAGATAATACAAATGCTAAAAGGATTTACTGCAAGCAGAACTACATTATAAGAAATATTAAAGGAAGTTCTTTAGGCAGAAAGAAAATGATACCAGGTGGAAATATGAATAAACACAAAGGAATGAAAATTTTTGAAAAATCACTGGAATGTGGGTACATATTTCTTTAAAATATAATTGGCTGTTGAGGGCAAAATTTATAACACATTTAAAATATATTTAAAGATAAATAGTATGACAAAAAATAGCACAGAGACCAAAAGGTGACAATGAAAATATACTGTTTTAAGATTCTTATAATATACATGAATTATCATATGATTACATAAAGAATATACTGTGGTAAATTCAATGTGTACACTATAAACCACAAAGAAACCACTAAAAAAATAACTAACAAGCCAGCAATATAAAACAAACAACAAAATGGTATATTTAAACCCAGCTACAGGCATACCTCCTTTTATTGCACTTTATTGTGCTTCACATATATTGTGTTTTTTCACAAAGTGAAGGGTTGCAGCATCTCTGTATTGAGCATGTCTATCAGCACCATTTTCCAACAGCATCTTCTCACTTTGTGTCTCTGTGTCACATTTTGGTAATTCTCACAATATTTCAAATCTTTTCATTATTATTATTCTTGTTATGGTTATTCGTGCTCAGTGATTTTTGATGTTACTATTGGAAAAAGATTATGACTCCCTGAAGGCTCAGATGATAGCGTATTCTAGCAAGAAAGTATTTTTTTTAATTAAGGCATGTACATTTATTAGACATACTGCTATTGCATGCTTAACAGACTATAGTATAGTGTAAACATAACTTTAATATGCAATGAGACACAAAAACTTCATGTGACTTGCTTTACTGTGATATTCACTTTATTCCAGTGGTCTGGAATCTAACCCACAATAACTCTGAGAACGCCTATGTATTATTATTTCCATTAAATGTAAGTGGTCTAAACATACCAATTAAAAGTCAACAATTGTCAGATCAGATTTTAAAATCAATACCAAACCATATGTTGACTATAATAAATCCCATTTAAATAAAAAGGCACAAAAAAGTTAAAAGTATGACACAAGATAAAGCATGCTAAAATTAATAAAAGAAAACTAGAGTGACTATGTTATTATCAGACAAAGCAGATTTCAGAGAAAATAATATTGCCAAAAATAGTGTCAATTTATAATGATAAAAGGATCAATACATCAGAAGACATAATGATTTTAGATATTTATGCACCTAATAACAAGATTAGGTACATAATAGGACTTCAAGGATAAATACGCAAATCTATAATGAGATTCTAATGCTACCCTTTCAATAATTAAAAGAACAAGTAGAGAGAAAATCAGTAAAGATACAGAATAACAACATCAGCAAACTGGACTTAATTGATATTTACAGAACATTCCACCCAACAGGACCAGAATACACATTTTTTTTCAAGTGCATTGGAATATTTAGCAAGATACACAACATCTCATACCATAAAACTAGTGTCAATAGATTTAAAGGAACTTAAATCACATTACATACCTTCTCATATCACAATGGAATTAAATTAGAAATCCATGGCAGAAAGATACCTGGAAAACTCTCCAAATACTCTAAATAATTATACACTTCTAAATAACCCATGGTTCAAACATAAAATTAAAAAAGAATTTAGAAATCATGTGCAACTGAATAAAATTAAAGTACAACATACCAAATTTTGTGCATTGCAGCTAAAGCAGTACCTAGAGGTATACTTATAACACTAAAAACCTGCAATAGAAAAGAAGATAGGTCTCAAGCTGAGGTTTCATTGCTTTCACCTTAAGAAACCAGAAAAATAAGAGCCAGTGAAATACAAAGTAAGCTGGAAAAAATAAATATCAGAATGGAAATTAATGAAATAAAAAAATAGGAAAACCACAGAGAAAAATCAATGTAATAAAAATCGATTTCTTTAATAAGACCAATCTGATTGATAAATGTCTACCCAGCTGATGAGGGAAAAAAAGAAAAAAATTAACAAATCAGGAATCAGCACAATGACATTACTACAGATTATAAATATATTAAAAAGATACTAAGAAATATTATGAACATCTTCATGCCAGTAAATTTGACAATGTAGATAAAATAGACAAATTAACTAAAAAAACCTCTCAAACTGTCAAAGCATCTGTCAAAAAAAAGAAAAAGATAATTTGAATAGCCACATATATTTTGTAGAAATTGTATTTGTAGTTAAAATCCTTTCTACTAAATACATACATATATACATACATACATTCATAAATAACTGGAGAACCAGATGTCTTCATTGGTGAATTCCACCAAACACTTAAGGAGCAAATAATACCAGTTCCACAAAACACCACAAAACTCTCAAAGAAACTTGCCTTCCTAACACATTCTTTGAGACTTTCAATGCCCTAATATCAAAACCAGACAAAGATATTTCAGGAACTTAAAAAAAAAAAAGATATTCCAGGAAAAGAAATTTTCAGGCCAATATCTCAAATCAACAAAGATACAAAAATCTCAAACAAAATTTTAGTGAATCAGATCCAATAATATATAAAAAAGATAATATATTGTGACCAAGTGGGATTTATTCATGAATGCAATGATGATTTAACATAGGAAAATCAACCCACATAATTCACCATATGAACAGATTAAGAAAAGACAGATACTCATTTCCACAGATACAAAAAAATTGACAAAATCCAGTATCAATATTTGATTAAAGAAAAAAATATAAAAAGAGGACTTCTCAGCAAACTAGAAACAATAGCTACTATTTATTTTAAAAAGAACCCACAGCTAAATTATGCTTTATGATGAAGGAGTAAACACTTTCCCCCTAAGATCAGGAACAAGGCAAGGATGTCTGCTTATACAACTTCTATTCAACATTGTACTGAAAAATCTAGCCCTTGTAATAAGACAATACAAGATAAGTCCAAAAAAAAAAAAAAAAAAGGAAAAGAAAACATATCCATATAGGAAAGAAAGAAGTAAAAGAAAGGTAACATGATCACTATGTAGAAAATCTTACATATTCTACAAAAAGCTACTAGACCTAGTAAGTTTAGCAGTGTTGCAGGATAAAAGAGCAATATTTAAAAACTATATTTCTACAAACAGTTGAACTAAATAAAAACCATTACCATAGTATCAAAAATATGTAGTAATTAGGGATACATTCTGTCATAGCTCAGGCTACTATAACAAAGCACCACAGGCTAGGCAACTTAAAGAACAGACTTTCATCTCTCATGGTTCTGGAATCTGCGTAGTCCAAGATCAAGGTGCCAAAAATCCATTTTTTGGTGAGGAGCCCTGTTCCTGGCTTGGAGACAGCTGCCTTCTAGTTGTATCCTCATGTGACAGTTATCTAGCTCTGATGTCTCTTCCTCTACTTTCAAGAGGAAGCTCCACCCTCATGACCTCATCTAAGTCTAATTAATTCTAAAGGCCCCACCTCCTAATGCCATCACCTTGATGGGCAGGGCTTCAGCATAGGAATTTTGGAGAGACATTAACATGCAGCCCATAAAAACTCCCCTCATAGATAGAGAGCAATAATAAGGCTGAGATATCAATATAAAACCATAAGAAACTATATACTTGTGATAAAATTGCAGCAAGAATTAAAAGGAATTACTTCCATGTTGGTGACCTCCTCTCCCCTAGGGTAGGCAAGGAAGAGGAGGGGAGCAAGGCTTTGCAGAGATGAGTCTTGAAGACCATGCACGAGATGGCATGAATCCAGGAGGACAAAGATTCCAGGCAGAGGAAATCAGGGAAGAAAATGTGAAAAGCAGGAAAAAGGAGAACTATACTAGAGAATACAATTTTCTGGCCCTTGGTGTGACTAAAGGAGAGAAGGTGAAAAGAAGCCTATAAAATAAAATGGAATTGGATCCTAAAGGACTTGCATACTGGGTTATTGACATCTAACATTCATCTGTTTGCCTTTCCTCCATTCCTTACTGCAATACCTGGACTCCATATATCAGACGTGGCTTCAGCATCCATATTAACAAGCTCGTTCACAAGTTTCCTAACCTTCTGAACTAAACGTGTTTCATATGGATTCTATTTCAGGCCATATCTGGGTTATAATCAGCTCTCAACAAAATTTCAAACCACAAGTCACCCCAACCTGTAATGATAACCTCTGCCTCCTATCTCTCCACTTTCTCTGATCCAAAATATTAGCTCTTTGAAGGTAAACACATATCCAGATCTCAACCTGGTTTTATCTAACCTACAAGGAGTTTAGATTCAATCTGTCAGTGAAGCGTTCTTTAGTGCCCTAGATCCAGGGCTCCCACAGACCTAGCCTGAATAGCACAGGTCTGAGGTTAGCTCTGGAAGTGCTTCTGACCCAGAGCTGTGTTGCACGGATCTGGAGACAGGTACAAATCCACATGCAGATCAGAGCAAGAGACATGCATCCAACCCGCCACCAAAATAAGAAACCTAAAAAGGCACTTTATCAGGATCCAAAAAGTAGAGCTAATGGATTGGCGAGCTGAGGAGGATGAAAGCTAGAAATGGACAGGCCAAACAGGCTAGGGGTAAAGCTGTCTGGGTGAAAACAGAGTGAGTTTGTGCTCACAATGAGATTTCTCTGTTCTTTTCAGTCCATTGTAGGGAGCAGTAGGGTGATATGTTTAAATACTCAGGACAGAACTATAGCTTCACTTCAAATACCCTACACTTAACGCAGAGCTTCAGAGGGCATTCACGCATAATGCATAATCTTATTTTATATACAACTCAAAGAGGCTAGGAAGGCTAAAAATTGAAGTTTAGCAATGTGAAGTGAATTCCAGCAGTTGTGTTACTTAATTTTTTGAATAATCTATGTACCAAGAAGTAAATATCATCTAAAATATAGTTTGAAGATTTTTCTTCCAACATTCTGAACTGCATAATTTTAACAAGTCCTTGACCTTGTATTAATCCACATGAATACATGTATTTTAAGTGTCTTATAATCATTGGCTATGTTAGTAAATCACTAATATAACTTTTTGTATAAATCAAACCTACCTACCTCACAAGTATAGAGAAATAACCCAAATAAAGTCCTATCATACACTGGATGATTATTGCCCCATGACTTTTATTAAGTAGTTTATATTAAGTTATCTAAAAATTTGCTGAGAATAAACTATAAGCACAAAGGCATAATAATACAAAATTCCATTATCATAGTTTCTAAGTATGCCAGGAAAAATGAATAATGTCAGTAAAATGAGCTCGCACCGAGTTCAACAGGTACATTTACTCTAAGACCAGAATATTTGCTGTTAAGCATCTCAAAGAATAACTGAAATCCATTAAGCAAAAATTAGCTTATCTGTGTCAGAATAACTACCATATAGGAGTGACTGATATACCAGATATTAAATCTTCCAAAATACCTGGCAAAGCACTGTGTTGATGTTCTATATTGCTATATATTTCAAAGGAAAGCAGAGCTGTATGAAATATAAGTATTTGGGGAACAGAAGTAGCAACCTAATTCAACTATAGGAGAAAAAAATGGAATTTTGATGCTAGAAAAGTTGCTAAAGATTATTTTAGTCTAATTCCTTCATTGGTCTAGTGAGACATTTGTAACCTAGTAATGAAGAGGCCGTTTAGGAAAGTGTTGCACAAAAGAAATATAACACAAGCCACAAATGTGAGCCACATATAGAATTTTAAATTTTCTAGTGGTCACATTAAGAAAAGTAAAAAGAAACAGATGAAACTAATTTAATTTTTATTTAATTTAATTAAAATTATATTTTAATTTAATATATCCAAAATATTATCATTTCAACATATAATCAATATAATAAATTACTCATGAGATATTTTACATTCTTTTTTTCTTGCTAAGGATTTGAAACCTCATCTCTAATCTACACTTATGACAGCCATATTTCAATACTCAAAGCCATGTGTGGCCAGTGGTCATTGTAAGGGAGAATACAGGTTTAAAACCATCACATATTGCCACAAAGCTACAATGAGCACTCTGAAATTCTGATTCTCAGCAGAGAACTTATCCAAATTCACCATGCCACTTCCCAGTCTAATAAATCAGTGTGAGTTCAGGTAAACTCAATTATTTGCTAGGTTGAGTTCATTCTAAATGGCTTAACATGTTCATAATCAAAACACATGTTACACTCGAGTTCTCTGAACATACATAATGAAAAATCATTAAAAATCTAAGAATGAGTCTTCCAATAGAGACATTCCCTTTAAGGCATAATCAAAGAATTTATTATCTATAGTACTTATATCAAGAGATAATGGAAAAGCCATCAAGGTTTTACACCAATTTATATTACTAAGGTGGCAAACATCCATTTATTATTAATATGAAAAGACATTTATTTTCTAATTATTTCTTTCCAATAGAGATACATAATTTTACTGAGCATTGAACTTTTGCGAACTGATTTATTTTCCAACTACATAATTATCTGCCCATGCCTTTGTGTGACATTAATGTATACTTATTTTAATAACACATATGTGCTATTCTTTTACCTGAGTTATTATTAAAGTACAAGTACAAAATAGCCACTCTCATAATGTTTATTTGCATATTAGAACAATATTTTACATTAGTTCATTCTTTTTAATTCTATAAGGTATTCTCTTTCTTTAAAGCCAACATAGTTTCCAAATTTAAATCTTACTAAAATTTACCTAAAATGGTTTAATCCTTGATTAAGCACAGAACTAATTGGAAAAATCTGACTTTATTATTTTGCATTTCCCAAATGCACAAGCTTTCCAAGATTAGCATTCTAATTTGATAATGATATCTCAACATGTCATAAACAATTACAAAACATGAAATGAGATTTAGCAACAATAACAAGCTGTACATTTTTAAAATGTTAATGTTCTCAAACCATAGCTATCTTGTGGCTTCATCACCACTACTCTCCCTATCACCACCATCTTCACCACCACCGTCACCACTACTAGCACCAAACTTCACAAAACGCCAAGATCTCAGCTCACAGAAATCACTTCGCTGTTTTTTCTTTAGAAATGAGTAGAAAAATGTTTCCAGTAATAGAATTTATTTATGTCAAATGATCAAGCCGTTATTAATTATAACATGACAAAATGAAGACTTATTTTGGTCTAATATTTAACTGAAGGCAAAATCAAAATAGTTACATGGCGACTAGAAATTTATTATATCTAATTTTTAAATAATATATTCCCAAAATTCCCTCAATTTTTTCTGATCTTAAATACATATTTTGATATCAAGTATTAATTCTTATTTATTATAAGGTAAAGTTCAACTTCAGCATATAAATGATATTTCACTGGCTTATAATACTAAAAACTCTCCCAAAGGAATTATTTCCTGATTTATATTAATAATGTGAGTTAAAATAATCTTTTGAAATCATATAAAGTTTCAGAAAATAATTTAATTGCATATATCTACACATGGAAGCCACATCATGTCATACCTTGAGAAAGGAAGGAAGGAAAGAGGATGGAGAGAGAGAAAAAGGAAGAAGAAAAGAAGAAAAATTTGTACGATTTTAAAATATATAACAATTTACTACATATATCAAGTCCAATTATCTAAATTTCCACTTGAGACTTCACTAGAAAGTCCAATTTGTTTCTGTGTCGTGTTGATCAAATATAAAAAATGTTTCCTATGAAAGTAGAATAATAATTTTTTTTTTTAGTTTAAAGAAGAGAAGTATTATGGAACTTCATTTTTACTGAGGAAAAAAGAAAAATTACATTGCTAAGGCAGAAAATTTCTTGGTGCTTAGAAGGAAGGTTTTGAACAGAAAACTATAAATTTCAATCAGATTTTAATACAAATAATTCTATCTTTTTTTCACAGCTGATTTCTCAATCAAAAGTTTTCATGACTTTAAATGTCAAAAAATTTACATAGAAAGCCCTATATTTGTCATCCGTTAGTTTATATTAAAAAGTAATTTCCTCTCCAGATTTCACTTATTTAGTTCCATTGTAATTCTGTAAAACAATAGCCTTTCGATAAGAGAAAATCTTTTCTTCTTTATCTTCCTCATTATGAAACAGTTATTGAATACCTACTATGCAATCAATGGCTTTCCAAAGTCATCACTAAAGAACTGATGTTAATGAGTATTAAACATTTGCTGAGTTTCTATTTAACTACGTTTTATAAAGGAATACAGAAAAGTAGATTAAGGATTAGCATAAATAGCTCATTGTTTACAACTGTATGCCATATATTACTTGGGAGTATATCTTAAATATTTATCCACTTATTTTAATGCGGAGACAGTTAATTTAGGAAAATAACTGACTGTGCCAGCATCATTATTATCAAAGATACCTATACAAGAAAACCACAAACCCTGGCCTTGTCTAGAAATCATAGAATATTCCTGTGTCCCTGAAAAATTCTTCCTACTTCCTTTTGTAATTTCAGCCTACCAAGTCTGTCAAGTTGTAGGACTCTGAAACTATTTTCTCATAAAAGAGAATTTGTAGTAGATCATAATCTATTTAATGACACCTTTTTTTTCATATTTTTGTGCTTTTTAGTAGTGATTTCACTGTTCAAAATGGCCCAAGCATATTGCTAAACTGCTGTCTAGTGTCTGTAAGGGCAAAAAGGCTGAGATGTGCCTTTTGGAGTAAATTGGTGTTAGATAAGCTTTGTTCAGGCATGAGTTACAGTACTATTGGCCCTGAGTTCAATGTTAATGAATCAATAACATGGTACATCCTGGAAATGGAAGAAGAAATTTGCCAATCTATATGTGAGCCCACCCTAGAAAGCACTAAAATAATATCTATAGTGTGTGATGAAGCTACGGAAAGATGGAAAAGCAGCTAAATTTGTGGATTTGTGAAATGATAACCAATAACAAAAAACCATAGTGGAAAGCATCTTTCTGAAGCTAAAAGACAAAGAAATATATAGTAATGTTACTCAAGGTCAAGTAAATGTTAAACTCTGTTGACTAGTGTTTGTTATTAAAAGAAAATACTGTATATAATTAATTATTTGTAAGAAATAAATATTAAGTAAGGTGTCTGTGAAGAGAAGCACACGTGAAATAAGGTTATGTGTTGACTGCTTGACAAAAGTATTGTGACCAAAGGCTTGCAGAAACCTAACCTTGTATTTCCCCAGGCACTACGGCTCAGTAGTTTCTAATTCAGGGTTCAGAGTGACTGTAGGGAACATAAGTGCTGTGAATAAGGAGAATCAAATGTAAAGAGATTGACTCTAAACCCTCCCAACAAAGAAAAATCTGGGATCAGACAATTTTTCATTGGTCAATCCCACAGACACTTAAAAAAGAATCAACACCAGTTCTCTCAAACTCTTCCAAAAGATAGGATGAAACATTTTCTAACACATTCTATGAGGCCAGCTTTACCCTGATACCACAGTCTGATATCAAAAAGTTAAACACAGAATTACCATGTGACCCAGAAATTCCACTCAAGATATATACCCAAAGGAAATAAAAACACAGTTACACGGAAAATTGTACACAAATGTTTATAGCAGTCTTATTCATAATATCCAAAAGGTAGACACAACCCAACTGTCCATCAGCAAATGGACAAATATACAAATTGTACATATAAATGTATACATGAATGTATATTTTAATGTATGTATGGATATGCAAATTGAATGAATATACAAATATATATCAATACTCTGAACAATAGACTACTATATTATTCCTTCAGTCATAGGAATAAAGTACTGATTTATGCTATGACTTAAATGAACCTCAAAACAATTCACATTAAGTGAAAGAAGCCAGACACGAAATGTCACATGCTGTATGATTCATTGATATGAACTATCCAGAACAGGTAAACCCATAGCTACAGAAAGGTCAATGGTTGGCAGGATGTGGGGAGAAGGTAGGGGGTAATACTTACATAGGTAGGGGGTGTTTTTCTGGGGTAATGAAAAACAGTGTTGAAACTAGATGTAGTGGTTGAACAACACTGTAAATGCACTAAATGCCACTGGATTGTACACGTACACGTGAAAATGGTTAATTACATGTTATGTGAATTTCATCTCAGTTAAAAGAAAGGCAGAGAAAAAATCACAATAAAACTAATCCATAGTTTCCTGAGAAGGTACCCAATAGTTACTTCTCTAAAATGAGACTGCTGTTTTGTCTATTGCTTCTCAACATCTTAAATAGAAAAGACACTGGTTTGATGGTGGCTGGGGCAATCTTAGCACATTTCCGACCCCCAGCTTTCATCTCCAGGGAAATTGCCAGTCTGATCCAAATGCCATTGATAACCTACCAAATAAACCAAAAGTTCCTCAAAGCATATTGTTGTATTGGTAGCACAGATTTTCCCCTGTTAGTTTTAAGTAGCTGGCCTGTCCTAATGACAGGGGAGAAAACATCAGGGTGCGGGAATTCAGTGGCTCTTCATTTATGCACAGGCCACATTTCTGGTGATTTCAAATATCCAGAATCCAACTGACAAATCCAAAGATGATCAACAGCTCTTGCACAGTGCTTATATTTACTAAAGTCGATACACTAATCTGTAATCATGGAGGAATTAATCAGTCACCCTCACTTACAGAATATTTACTCTCGCTAACACTATAGTTTTTTGACCCATGACATTGATTTCCCAATATTATGCTAAGTAGGAACAGCAAATTAGAAGAGAGATGGGAGCTGCTAAAGAAAGGCACGAAGACTACAGGCAATTTCACATCAAAGATAGAGCTGATCAATTATAAAAAGCAGATGTAAGAACTCACTCAGGCAGCCTAACAATGTAAAACAATGGACAAGCAAACAGCCCTTTTAATCATTCGATGTATAGGAAATTGTCTTCATGTTATCCTAAAGTCATCAAGAAATGGTTAACCTGTGGTCACTATTATATGGTAAACAAAGGAGTGTAGCACACTTTTGTAAGACTTCCACTGAATATACTTAAAATCATAGTATAGGAGCCCCACTTATATCCATGGGAGATCCATTCCAAGACCTGCCATGGGTACCTGAAACTGCAGATAGTACCAAATCCTATATATACCATGTTTTCCCTATGTTTACATACTTATGATAAAGTTTCATTTATAAATTAGGCACAGTAAGAGGTTAATAATAACTAATAATAAAATAAAACCATTATAAACATAAATGTTATGTGAATGTGATCTCTTTATCTCGCTTTCTCTCAAAAGATATTATTGTACAAATTTAATGCCTTTTCTATCTTAACTAAGCATCATATATTGTGGCCATAACTTCTGCCCTTGGAGGTGCAACAGCAAAATTAATGTAAATTTATTTTTCCTTCTTCACAATTTCACAGATAGAAGATTCACTCTTATCATAGATCTTAGCAACCTCAGCACACAATTTTTTTTTCTTTCCTTATTGAGAACTTTCACCTTTCACTTAAGAAAGCACTTTATGGTTTCTCTTTGGTGTACCTGAATTGCCAGCATCACTGCTCTTGTGCTTTGGGGCCACTGTGAAGTAAAGTAAGAGTTACCTGAACACAGCACTGTGATACCTCAACAGTTGATCTGATAATCCAGAAGGCTACTAAGTGACTAATGAGCAGATATGCTGGACAAAGGGATAATTCGCAACCCGGGCGGGATGGAGTGGGATGGCACAAGATTTCATAATGCTACTCAGAACTGCTCACAATTTTCAACTTATGCATTATTTTTGGAATTTTCCTTTTAATATTTTTAGACTGTGGTTGACTATAGGTAACTGAAACTATAGAAAGTGAAACTACAGATAAAGGGAAAATACTGTGTCTGGCATTTAAGAGAGAAAGAGCAACTGTTACCAGAAAAATTCACTTTGGTATTTTAGTAAATTCAGGAAACTATGAATTCTACAAAATAGATTTTGTAGCTTGTTACTATGCATCGTGGCTCTACATAAAGATAGATGAGAGTTTCAATTGTTAAGCCACCACTTTCTAGGAATATGTCCTTGGGTAAGTCATTCTGTTATTTTCATGTGCTCATTTAGTAAAAGGAGATTAAAACAGCACATACCTGAGAGGCGGGGCCAATATGGCATAGTAGAGAGACTCACAGCTTGCCCTCTCCCACAAATACACCAAGAATTACATCTACAAACCCACTGAATGGCACAGAATGCCTACTGAACTCTGCCAGAGTGTCTCTCACTTCAAAATATAGGAGAATGCTCAAAAAATCTGGTAAGAGAAAAAATTTAAAAAGAAAAAAAAAAAAAGAAAAGTTGGTGCCGGACCAGTCCTGCAGGGAGGGAGCAGCATAGAAAGAAGGCACCCTCACAATGGGATGCCCCCTCTCCAGCCGGGGGGTCAGTGGGGATAGAAGCAGATCTTCCAAGGCTCGGAGGAGAAAGTGGCAGCCACTAGGTAGACAGAACTAAGGGAAACTGACACAGAGGGTCCCTGCAATCCCCAGCCCTGGATGCCAGTCAGCAGGAACAAGCTGGGACTGACTGCTGGAGATCAGTGAGGAGCCCAGGCAGAGCCAGTTTCAGGGGTCTGGAGGGCAGTGTGAGCTATGAATGTGGGTGTCTGTGGAACAAAGCCTGGGACCCCCATAAAAAAGCACCACTGCTGGTGTGTGTCGGGGTGTGGGGAGGAGCACAATGCAGCCCTGCCATAGCTGCTTTCTTTGCTTGGCTCCATTGTTGGTGTGTTCTCCTGAGAAGAGAGGTAGGGCTTGGTCATAGCCATCACTGCTACGCAGAGCCGGGGCTGAAGTTTGGATCTATACCCAGCGGCCCAGCAACTTCACAGGCAGGACTGAGATTTGTTTACAGCCCCAGGCAGAGAGGGTGGATTTGCTCTCTCTGGACCCTTGGTGGACCTGCAACTCAGACAAATAGTCAAGAGAGCAGAGTTATACTGCACGCCAGGGGCGAGTACTGGTATTTACAACAGGCTGGTGTGCCTTACCATATGAGGAGGTGGGGCTGGGGACAGTGTTGACCCTGTGATGCACCACGGATTCAGGTGTGTAACTGCATGCTCTCTACAGTGGGATCTGGTGCCTGACATTGGCATATCTGCACCAGTTGTTCCTGGGGCCCAGAACCTGGGGGACACCAGAGTGGGTGGCTGACATTCCCACAGCTAAGGAAGAGACAAAGGCAGCATCAACGAAGAGTACTTTGTAAGCCCACTAACAAGTGACAGACAACACCACAGAGGGCACTTCCCAGGGGACATCTCCTACTGAGGAATACTCAGTGACTCTTCTTCCCAGCTGAAGCACTCCAACCCTGCCTACCACACACCACAGCTCAGAAATATGTCTAGAAGCCTCTATTCCAACAACAGGGGAGTAGACCCTACCCCATCAAGGCTGCGACAACCACAGAACAAAAAAGGAGGTCCTGCTCAACAACAACAATTAGGGCAGACTCTGATCACTACAGCACCAACCACATCCCCAGTCAAAGGGATAACAGCCAACACATATGGAAGAAAGACATGGCAGCCATCCATACTAAGAAAACTATTAGATGAACACAGTCTACACAGGAATGCTCCCACTTTAAACAAAAAGAAACAAAAATAAAACAGCCCTTCAAGACCACAGTAAATAAATGATACTTCTAAATCCATAAAGCTGGAAAAATATAAGCAAAATGAAGAAGCAGAGGAACTACTCCCAATTAAAAGAACAAGAGAAATCCCATGAATGATCAAGGAAACAGACCTTGATAGTCTAACACATCATGACTTCAAAAAGGGAGTGATCAAGGCACTGCAAGAACTAAAACAGACTATGAATAAAGACAGAGAATACTTCAAAAAAGAAATTGAAAGTATAAAGAAGAGCCAATTAAAAACAGAAAATGCAATGGCTGAAATTAGAGCTAAGGCAGTCAAAAGCAGACTAGACAATGCAGAGGAATGAATCAGTGACTTAGAAGACAGGATAACAGAAGTCATCCATTAGAAGAGCATTGAAAACAGAGAAATACTTAGGAATAAATCTGACCAAGGAAGTGAAAGACTTACACATGGAGAACTACAAAACATTGACTAAGGAAATTAAAGATGACTTAAAGAAATGCAAAGATATTCCATGTTCTTGGATTGGAAGAATTAATATTCTTAAAGTCGCCACACTACCCAAAGCAATCTATAGAATGAATGCAATCCCTATCAAATTACCCAGGACATTTTTCAAAGAACTAGAACAAATCATACAAAAATTTATATGGAATTACAGAAGACCGAGAATTCCCAAAGCAATACTGAAGAAATAAAACAAACAAACAAACAAACAAAGCTGTAGGAATAACTCTCACAGGCTTCAGACAATACTACAGAGCTACAGTAATCAAAACAGCATGGTATTGGTACAAAAACAGACATATGGACCAATGTAACAGAACAGAGAGCCTAGAAATAAACCCACAAACTTTTGGTCAATTAATCTTTGACAAAGGAGGCAAGGACAAACAATGGAATAAAGACAGATTCTTCAGCAATTGGTGTTGGGAAAACTGGACTGCTGCATGTAAATCAATGAACTTAAAACACTCCCTTACACCATACAGAAAAATAAACTCAAAATGGATTAAAGACTTAAACATAAGACAAGACATTATAAACCTCTTAGAAGAAAACATAGGCAAAACATTATCTGACATAAATCTCAGCAATGTTCTCCCAGGGCAGTCTACCCAGGCAATAGAAATAAAAGCAAAAATAAACAAATAGGGCCTAATTAAACTTATAAGCTTTGGAACAGCAAAAGAAACCATAAGCAAAACAAAATGACAACCTACAGAATGGGAGAAAATATTTGCAAAGATGAGACTGACAAGGGCTTTATTTCCTGCATACGTAAACAGCTCATACAACTTAATAAGAAAAAAACAAACAACCCAATCCAAAAATGGGCAGAAGATCTAAACAAGCAATTCTCCAATGAAGATATACAAATGACCAAAAGGCACATGAAAAAATGTTCAACATTGTTAATTATCAGAGAAATGCAAATCAAAACTACAATGAGGTATCACCTCACACCAGTTAGAAAGGCTGTCATTCAGAAGTCCACAAATGATAAATGCTGGAGAGGGTGTGGAAAAAAGGGAACCCTCTTACACTGTTGGTGGGAATGTACTTTGGTGCAGCCATTATGGAAAACAGTATGGAGATTCCTCAAAAGCCTAAAAATAGACTTGACATATAATCCAGCAATCCCACTCCTGGGCATATGTCCAGAGGGAACCATAATTCAAAAATATACATGCATCCCAATGTTCATAGCAGCACTATTTACAATAGCCAAAACATGGAAATAGTCTAAATGTCCTTCAACAGATGACTGGATAAAGCTGTGGTATAGTTATACAATGGAGTACTACTCAGCCATAAAAAATAATAAAATAATGCCATTTGCAGCAACATGGATGGACCCTGAGATAGTCATTCTAAGTGAAGGAAGTCAGAAAGAGAAAGAAAAATACCATGTGATATCACTTATATGTTGAATCTAAAAAACAAACAAAAAAGATGAACTTATTTACAAAACAGAAACACATTCTCAGACATAGAGAAGAAACTTGTTCTTACCAGGGGGAAGGGATGTGAGAGGATAAATTGGGAGTTAAAGATTTGTAGATATTTACTGACATATATAGAATAGATAAACAACAAGTTCATGCTGTATTATGCAGGGAACTGTATTCAATATCTTGTAGTAACTTATGATGAAAAAGAATATGAAAATGAATATATGCATGTTTGTGTGTGACTGAAGCATTATGCTGTACACTAGAAACTGACACAACATTGTAAACTGACTAAACTTCAATAAAAATATATATAAAAATTTTTAAAAATAAAAACAATTTAAAAATACATACTTCAGTGTTCTGGCGAAAACTAAATAACAGCCTGAATTAAATGCATTTAGTAAAGGGCCTGGCATGTATTAGGTGCCTAACAAAAATAAGTTGTATTAGCTATGTATTAGCAGTATTTCAATAAATATGCATAGAAGTAAAGTAAATAATGTGTATTCTTTACTGTTAATAACATGCAGGCAATACAATCATTAATGCAAGACCCACACGCCCTCATAAATCCTTTGGTATGTGCAGTGTGTGTCTGAGCATGAATATGTGTGTCTGTGTTTTTAAATCATTTGAAATTCATAAAGGGCAGCATTTTAAGTTGACTGCTGAAAAGGTATGTCATCTTATTTAGATTTCAATAAGATGATTTACCAAATATAATTTTTAAATTGGGTAAATATGTCCCAGGTAAGAGGTCAACATGGAAAAAGAAACACATGCAGTTAAACATTGGCTTCTACCAGTAAGAGGCCACCCACTGCCCTTGATTGTTTTCAGAGTCCATTAAAATCAGCAAAGGAAACAGATACTGCAAACTTTAAAGTTCTTTTATGTTTATTTTCCTCAAGTAAAAATGCTATCTTTGACATGTAGACTTTAAAGGGTTACATTACTAAGGATTAAACTGATCCATTAAAGGAACAGGATAGCCCTATGTTGACACTTATTTTAAAATTGTGAAATGATGAAAGCAATTTTTGTGGCCCATTTTAAACTATGAATCACAACAGAGTTAATGGAAGTTAACATAAACAGCAATGAAATAATAAAACTGTAATTTGATAAAGGAATAGTCATCCATATTTCAGTAAAAATGTATATAACATGTATAACCCAAGTGATAGATGTATCATTTTACTCCTAAAGCTTTATTTAAATAATTACTCTATCTACATTTCCATCTCAAAATAATCTCTTTAGAATATACTATACTTTGCCTAAAGAACTTTTTCTCCTCTGATTACTAAGATGAGATGTCATACTGTTCACTGAGAACATTTAAAATGAAAAGTTTTCATTGTAACTTGTCACCAATTTGATGCCTTCTATAAATCCTTCAGTGTGACTTTTAACAATCCCTGATTTCTTTTTGACACCTCTGAACAGAACAGAGGGGTGAGATTACACAAAACACCCTTTTATGTTTCCTCCTTCCTCTTACCTGCATTCCCAATTTATAATTACTATGAAAACAAGTTTCTCGGTTGGAAAAGAACTCCAAAGACTTTCAAGAGAGAACTTCTAAAGAAATGAGGTTTCAGGTATTCTAAAGCATATCAGGTGGAAACTCTGAAACTGGAAAGAGATGTTATTTAAATTCACTTAGCAAAAATTATCACGGTTGTGACAAGAACTACAATAAACCCAACTGCACAGGAATTAAAATTATGTGAAATAAACATTATGCACTGGGCTCCTAGCTTCCGGAGTTTAGAGTCTGTCAGACTGTACTCCAATGCATCTGCCTTGCTTTGTGCAGATTCCATCTACTTGGTCTGACTTCATTACACTTGACAGATGGTCACATCACTCATGACATTTCCTGTTTAGCTACATATTTAAAAATCAATTGCAGTGGAATGTACAGTGGCAGTAGACTTCTCTGCAATAAATATCCACACCAGGGAACATCAGAAACTTTCTCCTTTCAGATGGAAACAAAACATTTGTGTTTATATTAACACAACTTTAGTTCACTTCCTTTCTTTGTGCCAATTATGGCTGGTGCCAATTTTAAAATGTTAAAAGCCTTGATTTTCCACACAGTTATTTCCAAAACCACTTGATTTTTTTCAATTTTAGTCAAGTGAAACAAAGTTCTAGACAAGTAATTTCTAATGATACTCGTTATTTTTGTTCTCTGACAATCAAAAATTAGTTTGCCTCCATGATTTTCTTCTCTTATAAAAATGTGTCTGACCTAAAATCTCAGAATTTTATGAATGTGAATTCTAAATGTATTAATTGGACTGTGTTTATCAGTGTTAAACAATGTGAGAAATAGTATGGACTTTTTTTTTTTCTTATCAAAGCATTTTGGCATTTTAAGTCCTCTCCTAATCAAGACTAGGTTTCCAAGAGGCATAAGCAAATGAATACATAAAGAAAGCACTTAAATCACCAAAATTTAATAAATAAATTTAAAATTATAAGAGACATATCTACATTTCAAAGACTGGCAGTATAAATTATAAAGCCATGGTAAAAGATTTAATAAAAATATCTCATTAAATTTCTCTATTAAACACACACATAAGAAATAAAGGAGGAAGTGGAGGCCATAATTTTGGATTACCCTACCCCTTTAATAGATAAAACTTGAACTTAATGAAAAGCTGTTTTTTATTTCTAATAATAGCCTCACTTTTATCTGTCACCTTAATTGAAGGATCTCTCTCTATAGCTGACATACAAAATTTTTCAAGTGTTAGAAAATAGTCGCCACAATTCCTCCAACAGTAATTTCCTAATAACAGGTTAAAGTATTTGATGAATCATTGTATTTAAGTGCATTGTGACAATAAACCAGGAAAACCGATTTTCATAGCTAATCTCATGTCATTCTAGGGATTTTTAAAAATAAAGTCTTTCTACCCCTTTGGAATAAATGGCTAGCATTATCACTCCTCTCACAAATGGCCGATGTCTAGAAGTTGAGCTCCAGTGCCTATGGCAAGTTAATGCCAAAAGCAAATGTCCAAAAACAAATCCAGACATATCTACACTATGAATTATCATTTTGTTCAGAAATTCAGTGTGCACAAAGGGTCAAAAGGCACCTCTTTTGTTTGTTATTTTGTTTTGCATTTTAAACAAATCTCTGTGAAGAGTTTAATATTTACTTAACACTGTGCTGCTCATGGGGTTACAATAAGGGCTAAGACACGTCTCTGCTCTAGAAGACTTCAGTCCGAGGCAGCAAACATGCAAATAGATTGCCTCCTTACAATGAGGAAATGTTTGAAACATATATGGACTTCTGTGGTGGTCCCTTCATTGGTACTTAACTTTGTTCTTAAGAAAGCACTAATGCATTCTTAATCCCAGATTTAGAGAAAATATCATGGGTTTCTCTCCCCTCACACACAATTTTTCCCGATAAACACACCCTCTTAAAGGATGCTTCAAATTCCTGTTTCAGCTTGGGGCAATGTTCCTAAGAGTATGTGTCTGTTTCCAGTGTTTTCTGAGATGACTTTAGGTATTTTTTTTTATTTTAGTAGTTATGCATTTATTTGAAAGATATTGTTTTTTTCATGATAGTTATACAAATTTTCCTTTAAATTTAGTTGTTTTAAAAAGCAAGGCAACCAAAAAAAGTATTAAATAGATAATAATGTAGGATTATCAGTTATGGCAAAAATTCTTCAGAATTTTTGGTTAAGAATGACAAGTTTGGGAAATCCTCAAGCTACCTCCTGACAAATATAGAATACTTGACAAATTTGTGGGTCACCCCTGCACAAGTTAACCTTTTTGGGACCAATGCCAGTATGTTATATGTGGTACCCAGACAAACAAAGCACTGCCCTCATCACCCAAGCCTGATGTTAGAAACTACTGATGTTAGACCACTGTCATGAAACTCTGTGGTTAAGACAAGTGCCTCTCTGTCTTTCTCCCTCCATGCGAGTTCCAATTAAATAACTGAATTTGATACCAATATAGGCAGTAAGTGCTATCATAGCAGTGGCAGTAGGAGGGTTGAAGGAAGGCTTTTTTTTCTTTTTATGGTAGACCCTCTTAGCATAGGGTTTTAGAGACAGAGATTCTGTTTTTAGAGAAACAGAAAAGCACACCCATTACTCATGTGACATTTATATAGGAAATACCACCTACACTGCTATTCCTCACTATTACTACCTTCCTTCTTATAATGTACATTGCTTTACCAAAAGTGATAATATTAGTTGAAAAATTCTGCCCAATGTACTTGGCTTCATTACACAAAGGTTTTTCTGCCAACGACTATTGTGATACTGTGATTTATTATAAGAAACATATATTTGGTTCTTCATCCCCATTTCTGGTACAGAGCTCCCAAAACCCTTGGAAGTGCCTAAGTATAAAGAATAATAAAGGTGTCTTTGTTATGTTAATGAGATGACTTTGGAAAGCACCTAAGGATGGGGCCTGGTTGCCTGGAACCAACAGGTAGTTATAAGGTTAGAACTTTAAGTTACTTAGTCCCACCCCTGACCTCCAAGGAGGGGCCAGGGGCTAGGGAACCAATTGCCAAAGGCTAATGATTAATTCCACGTGCCAGTGTAATGAAGTCTCCATGAAGACTCAAAAGGACAGGGTTCAGAGAGCGTCCAGGTTGGTGAACACATGGAGACTGAGGAGAGTCCACACCTGGAGAGGGCATGGAAGCTCTACGCCCTTTCCCCAGACCATGCCCCATGCATCTCTTCCATCTGGCTGTTTCTGAGTTCCATTCTTTTATAATAAACTAGTAATCTAGTCAATAAAATGTTTCTCTGAGTTCTGTGAGCCACTCTTGAGTATTAACTGAACCCAAGGAGGAGGTCCTGGACCCCCTGACTTACAGCCAGTCAGTGGAAGTACAGGTTACAACCCCGGCTTGTGAATGGTGTCTGAAGTCCAAGGAGGACGTTGCAGGAACCTCCAGTTTTGAGCTAGTTGGGCAGCACAGATAACAACCTGGGCTTGTGATTTTCATCTGAAGTAGGGGTTGGGGGAGGGCAATCCTGCAGATAAATCCTTAGCCTGTGGACTCTTATGCAATCTCATGGTAGACAGTGTCAAAACTGAGTTGAAGATGCCCTGCTGGTGTCTGAGAACTGAGTGGTTGTATGGGCGGGAAAGCCCCCTTCCTATATGTTGGAATTGGTTCCAGAAACCCTTTCAACTGTTCTTTAATAACAATTAAAAGCATTATATTAAATAATAAAAAAAATCATAATAAACACTGCATTTTCTAAGAACTACTCCAACAGAGGACTTATCACACTTTCATTTAGAAATTTTTTTCTTTAAATATATCAAAAATCAAAATGCAGGTCAACAATCATTCATTTGAAACCCCTGGCATCAAATATGCTTCAGGATTCAGAATCTCCTCAATTTTAAAAAGGAAATATAGTTTATCATAAGTAAAGTAACATCCTTGTGAGATCTCAGATAGTATCCTCTAATCAAATATATTAATATTTCTGCTGTAAAAGATACGATTAATCACATTAGGTAAGATTTTTTAAAAGACTGAATACCTCAAATCAGTACAGGTCAGTCTTTGCTTCCAAACGGTTCTGGTCAGGACATGTTTCGGTTTGGGATTACAGAATTGTAGATAAGGGAGTACAGATTTACACAAGTAGAGCTACAAATCAGGAGATGAACAAGTGTGCAGTAAATCTCTTTAAGGTGCTGTGATAGGCACTATATGAATACAGTCTAAAAGAGAAAAGGCAGGCCAAAACAAATCAATGCTGAATGCCAAAAGCATAATATAATAGAATTCTAAGAGGCCTCAAACTGCCAAAACAGTTTTGAAAAAGAAAAAGTTGGAGGAGTCACTCCCTGACTGTGAAACTTACTACAAAGCTACAATAATCAAAAGAGTGTGGTACTAGCATAAGGAGAGATATATAGACCAATGGAATAGAATTGATGGTCCAGAGTTAAACATCTATGGTTAACTGATTTTTGGACAAGGGTGTCAAGATGATTCAATAGGGAAAGAATAGTCTCTTCAAGGGATGCATGCTGGGACAACTGGAATTCCATATGCAAAAGAATTGGATCCACACCTCACATCATATATAAACATGAACAAAAAAAAGTATCAACAACCTAAATATATGAGTAAGCTAAAACTATAAAACTCTTAGAAAAAAACAGAGGGTAAGTATTCCTGACCTCAGATTTAGCAATGGAGTCTTAAATACGACACTCAAAACACAAGTAACAAAAGAAAAAATAGAGAAATTGAATATTGTCAAAATGAAAGAATATTTGTGCATCAAAGTTCAAGTTCAAGAGAATGAAAAGACAACCTACATAATGGAGAAAAGTTTGCAAATCATATGTCATGTAAGTGTAAAATATTCATAATATATAAAGAACTCCACCCAACTGAAAAATGAACAAAGGACTTGAATAGACATTTCTCCAGAAAAGATATACAAATGTTTATAAGCACATGAAAGGATGTTCACATCACTGGTCATTTGGGAAATGCAAATCAAAACCATAGTGAGATACTACTTCACACCTTTTAGGATGGCTAAAATTTTAAAAAATGAAAGCAACAACAAAAACAAATGTTTGTAAAGATGTGGAGAAATCAGAACCCTCATACGCTGCTGGTAAGAATATAAATGGTGCAGGAATTATGCAAAATAATTTGGCAATTCATAAACACAGAAGTAACATGTAACCCAGCAATTCTGCACCTAGGTATACAACCTTGAGGGCATTATACTAAATGAAATAAGTCAATCAGAGAAAGACATACTTATGCTCTTGCTTATATGTGAAATAAAAAAAACTAATCACAACACAACAGAGAATAAATTGGTTGCTGTTAGAGGTGGAGGGTAGAGGTGGATTAAGGTGATCAAAAGGTACAAGCTTTTATTTGTAAGATAAATATTTTGGGGGATATAATGTACCGCATAGAAACTATAGTTAACAATACTGTATTGTATATTTGAAAGTTGCTAAGAGAATAGATCTTAAAAGTTCTCATCACAAGAAAAATGAGATTGTAACTACGTAAGAAGATGGATATTAACCAAACTTATTGTGGTAATCATTTCAGGATATATACATGTATTATGTAATTATGCTGCACACATTTAACTTACACAATGTTATATGTAACTGTATTTCAGTATAACTAGAAAAATAATTAAATGGCGAATTTTTTGTTATATTTTACAATTAAAAAAATTCAGACTGTAATGTATGAATACCCACTGAATTAAGCACTTAAATGGATGAATTGTATGGTATGTGAATTACATCTCAATAAAGCTGCTAAAAATTAGGTCAACTTAAAAAAATTGCCTAAAACAAATGCCAACAGATAACACATGAGATGTGAACATTTGCAGGCTGTACAAGCGAAGAGCACAGATTCCAGAGCCAGATTCCTGGATTTGAACTGTGGCTCCACTTCTTCTTGGCTACAAGACCCTGGTAAGTTATCTAATCTCTCTATGCCTTGGTTCCTTCTTTTCTAAAATAAGAATAATAGTAACTTCTTCAGACGGTGCTAAGAGGAGGAAAGAGCTAATATTTCTAAGTGAGCATCTGAGTGGCTGACGTACGATGCGTCAGTGCCGGCCAGCAGTGGTAGCGCAGGCGCCTGGACGGAGGAGCATCCGGAGTCAGATACGCTGGATTTGGAGAGTCAACCTGCTTCTAACCCGCTGAAGCAGAACCACCTGATTTATGAAAGACATGGAGTTTCAAGAGCTTCTTAAAAGACACCTGTCATACATAAAATGGAGCATATATGGAGTTAAAGAATGGCAACTGTGGGGCAACCTTTGCAATGAGAACACAGGTGGACAGAAAAAAAGACACTGACCAAATCTGCCTAAAAAGAGAAGAACTGACATGCAGAGACAAAGGAGATAAAGTAGTTAAGGGGGAATTAATAAAAGCTCTGACTCAGAGAAAAGCGAGCTCAGTACTACGCTCCTCGGTGTTTCTGATGGTGAATTAGACAGCCAAAACAGCTTTGAAAAAGAAAAACAAAGTCGGAGGATTCACTCCCTGATTGCACTAAATCACCAAACAAACCACAGCAAACCACCTCTCCCACACAAGAATGAGTCGGGATATTTAATTAGCGTCAGATATGTATTTAACAAATACAATATGATTTTATTATCTACCGCCACAGGTCAGAGCCTCTGGACACAGACTTGAAGATAAAGGCTAATAGGAGAGTGCTCTTGGGAGTAAAGGAAGGGAGACTAGGCAGAGGGAAAAGTTAGGCTGTGATACAACTGCAACAGAGAACTTAGCCAATCCTACAGGAGCTCTGGAGCTGGGATGGCCCTTCAGTTATCCTGATGTGAGGCATCCCTGAACTTGACCTATCGTTTCATACCAGGTGCAAGTACAGCAGGAGCACCACCTTAAGTGAGGCTGTTCCCATCAACTGAGGGCACTGGACAGAGGGCCTGGGAGCCATGACTCCCCTTGCAGTTGGGAATGAGTGTCCTACCCTGGAGGGGATCCGTGCAGTACAACTTAGCACTCACTACATCAGTAGGTCCTATGCTGTAGTCCCCAGAGCAGCAGCAGCAGCAGCGTGGCCTGGAAACTTGTTAGAAATGCACATTTTCAGGCCCCAGGCCAGGGCTCCTGAATAGGAAGTTAGGGTCAGCAATCTGTTTCAGCAAGACCTCCAGGTCATTCTGCTGTATGCTAAGTGTGAGAGCCATTAGCGTGTACACTACGGAAAACGTGAAATGCACACAAGGTTATTTCACTGCAGGAGCAGTTGTCATACAGTCTGCACTTTGTGAATGCATTTCATGGACTGATATTCAATACTACTGGAAAATAAGAAAATTCAATCAGAGTCCTGATTTTGGGTCAGTCACAGAGCTGTTGGTTTATAAACGAAGATAATTACTAAGCTGTAGCAATATTTGATATGGCACTTAATATGTGACACAGATCAATGGAAAAGTGAGTTAATAAAATAATAAAGCTATGCTCTTTTCAAAAAGAAGAGGTCTATAAACATAAAAGAACACGTTAAGGGAAAAACAATGTGAACTGAGTAAACAAGATGACAAGATGTGGGCAACTCCACCCAAATCCAACCTGGGTAACATCTGACTCTTCTTGGGTTTCTAAGAAGATCCTCAGGTGAAAATAAGAAGATGAGCTCAGAATGGAGGAAGGGAATGGATGGCCCCAGGGCAGTTTATCTTTCCTAAAGAAGTAGTCCTTACAAGGAGGGATGTACAAAGGCCAATGAAAATCTCCAAGTCTGCATTGAACTCTATGAGACAGGCAGCAATGGGTCAAATTCCAAACAGTGACAGGACAAGGTGATGAAAACACTCTTCTTCACGGGTATCATCACTCCAAGTACACAACGACACAGGAGCCATGGTGTGGTCTGCAAGTCATCAGAACATTCCAGGAAACCTTCTGAGAAAATGATAAATGAAGTATTGAATGCCCCATGCAAATAGTTTCAAATTTTCATGGTGTTTTCCTTAAGCCTGGTACAAGCAGCCTTAGCAAGCTGAATAAAAGCTAAAATTAGACTATTTCAACATTGGTCTCCACTCTTCAAAGCCTTTTTATGCACATCTGTAATTTGATGCTTGGAAGTACTCTTTGACACTGGCCAGTGTTTATCTGCATTCTGTATGTAAAGAAATGGGCCTGAAGTGGCTAGGTGACTGGCTCAGGGTCCCAGAGCAAGCTAATTGGAGAGACAGATTTATTCTTCTCACTTTTATTATCCTTTAGTACAGTCTCCTATGTACCAGGGACTAGGCAAGAAGCTATGCCAATATTTTTATAAAACTTTCACAAAACCCTTTAAGTTGAGTATTATTATTGTTTAATAATACTTCCTTTCATACACAAGGAGACAAAGAGAGGTAGGCAATTTGCCTAATATCACACAGCTATTTAGTAACAAAGCCAGAGCCCAGGAAAGTTTGACTCCAAAGTGTGTATCCCTTCAACTACCCTATTTCAGCTGGTCTTGGGTGGGCCTGGCCATTGTGCTCAGGTCATCTTCATGTGCACCCAGGATGGGTGACTGCTGCTAAGCTACTAACATAGCAAAACATGTGCAGCTCTGGCCAGGACACTAGCGAGAGTATAAATGTAAAACTGACAAGAGCATAATTAATAAAAAGGCATAGGAAGTCAAGAAGAAATGAGTTACTTTAAGAAAGAAGAGTACATAAAATGCAGCACCCCAAATTCCACGTATCTTTGATAAATAAACATTAAGATACAAAGTGCAGACTGATCTACCCAGCTTAAAAATGTGAGTAGCAGGAGCAAGATACCCAAGAGCAAAGCACACATCAACTTTTATAGAAGAATGGTATTTCAGATTCTGAAAGTCAGAACTCAACTTGATATTTTATTTGACTTCAGTAATTTTGTACACTTAGAATAAATCATTTTTCTTGCATGTAAATGAACAATTTTACATAAAACCAGTGTTTCAGTGGTGAGACTTCTTGGAAAGGTAGTTAAATATTGATTTGCCATTCTCCTGGCATAATGACCAAACAGAATACTCCATCAGTTTGTTGAACCAGTGTCCCCAAATGCTGACAAACAGGTCAGCAGTTAACATCTTTGCTGAGTAGCTGGTTTCCATGATATCTACAAAAAACCCCGATTTTCATTGAATTGAAAGAGAAGCAGGAGACAATCCATTCATTCACATGAAAGCTAGCTCGTCATCTGAAACTACAAGCAACTGAACTAGCAGCTCTTCTCAGACACCAAGACTTCTTTCCTCCTCCCAGCTGCCAATCTCCGTTTCACCTAGAAAAGCCCCAACCCCCCTTTTCTTTGCTATTAAATTCCATATTAACACCTCCCAGCTGCCAAACCTCAGAGCCCTCTCCTTTGTCTACCTTTATAGTATGTGATCAAGAGCAAATGCTCCAGCAAGCTTAAAATCTTACAGCTGCACAAAATACACATGGGAAACAAAACCTCCTAAAACAGGACATCCTTTAATGTTTAATTTAACCTAAGCCTGTTGCTTAAACATATTTCTGCCTACTGGCTGCAAAATTCCATGCTTAGAAGTTTAAAAAAAAGTATTTTATGGTGTAATTCACATCTGTAAGTCACAATCTGGTGATTTTTTTTATTCAGTGAAATACATTTTAATAATAATTTTAATTTCATCTCACTAATATTCAGTTCATCATCTTTTAAGTACATCTCTGTGATTTTTGATCCAAAATTATTATTTACAGAGCATTTATTTATAAGAAAAATCAACATTTGAATTTTTCTAGACGTAGTGTTTCTTTAATAGCTTTTTTTCCTTCTTCCATTCTGAGTTACAATGAAGGAAACAATTTCCTTGTAAGACCAAAAAAAAAATTGAACATAGAACATCAAGATCTGAAAACAGACTTTGAAGCCAGTTAAAAAAAAAAAAAGTGGATATAAAGCACAGTCGGAGAACTTACCGGATCTCTAAAGTGAGAAAGCTTTCTGAAACACACTTTTCTAAATAAATACAACTGTTTCAAATGCATACTTCCCAAACCAGGAGAAAAGACACCCATGACATTCACCCAGAAAAGCCATATGCTCCCAATCAGAAAGCTTGTGTTTTCTACCCACCTTCATGGTTAATCACAAATGAATAGGGAAGTGAGGATGCCTATTTTTATAAATCGATGGAAGATCAATTAGACTGATGACAGTTAGAAAAGACATAGGAAATGTGCAGAAAAGTGCAATATGAGCTATTTCGCATATTCTTTTTTTTAATCTTCATCTAATAATAGATATCTAATAGTCTACTCTTATTGCCAACTCCACAGCCTCATATTGCAAATTTTTATAGAAAATGCCTTTGTAGTAGATGTCTCCAAAGATCTTCTTATTAGCAAGACTGAAGAATGCCTTTGTCATATCAAATATGCTCAGCTGTTTACCTCATGGTGAAGTAGTGTTAGAACCATTTAAAGATGTGTCTGACATCATTAATCTATTTGACCTCTAACCTGCACATCTAAACTGTAACTATGGTGACCAAAGCTTGACCTTACAATGCTGAGAAAACTTTAAAGCTCTGCAGTATTTTGGGTCACATTGTTAAGTTAGACAAAGGGGTAAAGAAGTAATGTGTCAGTTTCCTGGGAATTAAGGTCAGGAGGTCAATTGCGCTGAAGCCTTTTGTGATAAGGAAACAAGTTAAATTTTTTGATGTTAGAATTTTTAGAATAGTACTTTGTTAGAAGTTATAAAAAGTACAAAGAAATCAACTTAAAAGCTCTAAGGAAGTCAGAAATAAAAGTAAAATTAGTGTTGAGCATTCAATAATATAGCATCCCTTGTAACAGTTTCTAGATGTAATGTGATATATACCGTTTCCACTGTCTACACACCACAAGTATTTCATCTGCAGATTCCTGCTTCAACTGGAAATTACTTAAAATGATCATTCTTTTAAACACAGGAACATTGTTGTGAACAAATTAATAGTCATTTACTTTAATATCTATTCAATAAAAACTAACGACACATACAGTATTTACTTACATCAGATTGTTCTCTGAGGAAAGCCTATAGCAAACAAAAACAATGAGCCTGCCTGTGAATGCAGAGCTAGCGTAACACCCCGTAACAGGGCTACTACTCCTAATGGAAGCTCCTCCACCTGTATTTCGGTGTGCTCTCGCTGCATAAATAAAGCAGCATTTCACATACAAACTGTGAACCTCTGTCTTCAAGATTTTCTAATTATGCCAATAACGGGCTAGATTAACCTTTTCTACAAAAAGGCATGTTCTGAGGCATTGATTTATGGATATTTAAGCCCTGATTAATCCATTGATTATGGATATGAAGCCCTGATTATTTCTATGCTAATCACTGGAAGCAAATTATTTAGTGTACATATGTATGTAATATATAAATCAAATTATTTAATGTATGTGTGTGTGTGTGTATGTGTATATATATATATATATATATATATATATATAAAATGTATAAAGCAAATTATTTAGTGTATACAAAGTGAGGGTAGGGCTCTGCAGTAAAACAGTAAACAAGGGTATTTTCCACAAAAGCAAAGCAGATTCAAATGGTTTCCCAACCAACTCAATTTTAAAACACATATCTTAAACAAATACTACAGACAATTCACATTTGCCATCATTTCTGTCAATAAAGTACAAACTATAAATACAAATTTTGTAAATATAATACAAAATATAAAAAATAAAATGTGTTTTGCCCTAAAGGACCTGGAAGAAGTATTCAAATGTATTTCAGCTGATATTTCTAAACAGAAAAGAAATTATACACACACACATACCAAATTTTACCAGGTACAGAACCACGTGGAAAAGAAAAGACACTAAATATTTCTTTTCTGTTTTCCACCTGGAAGTTTGCAGAGTCTCAGAAAGCAGGACTGCTGAAAGAGGAGACACCACTTGCTGCTCTGTCTCCTTCTGCTACATACCTGTCCCAAACCGTATGCCAGTGGTTTTTCTCCCACGTGTCCCTTAGAGACTTTGGGAGTCTTTCAAAGGTCTGAAGGAGCCTTTGGAATGGAAAAAGATTTGAAGATGAAAAAAGAAAATGCAAGTGTGAGTCACTATAAATGAATTTTGACAGTATGCCCCAGGGAAGAGAATCCTTCTAAACAAACCACACTGGAACACAGAGTTATAATGCCATGGAAGAATCAGGCATGACCAGTAAAGAATACAGAGCAAACAGAACCAATGAAATCTTTTGATTACAGTATCTTTTTTTCTGCCTGGCTATGGACTAGAAGAAAATAATTCCTAGCTTCAAAACTTTTCAAGTGTAACTTGATAGCCATGGGGAGAAATACCTCACAGAACCCTCCAGAAACAGGAATATATTATCAGAAGGCTGGAAATCTACTGTAAATGAGAAATAAAGAGGCAGGAGAGACAGGAAGGTTGGGAAGTGTGAGTAATGTTGGGAGAGACTGAATTGGAAAAGCAAAGAAACGATTTAATATATTTCGCTTCTCTAATGTATTACGTTTTAAAATCTGATCAGTTTTAACCAAGAATGGCGAAAAATCTTCCACTAAAAAGACACGAGGCCCAAATGGTTTTATATGGACATTTACATAACATGCATATAAAAATCATACTTAATCATGTTGTGTTGTTATTTTACACTCACTACTGGATACAATTTGCTAATATTTTATTTAGAATATCTGCATTAATGTTCTGAATTAAGACTGGCTAACAGTTTTCACTTATCTGTGTGATATCTTTGGTTTCATTTCAGCTTTCACTAACTTTGAAAAGCTGGTATCTATTGAATTGAATTATATTATTAGCAGAAACAAAACATATCAATCCAGTGAATGAAGAAGAGACACTGGGAAGATAGAAAAACTAGGAAAGATGTGGAGTCTTAGTGCTATTGGAATCTTGAATGTGAGGTGAGCTACGAGTCTAATTGGAATCCCACTTCCTGGGGTAGAAGACTCCACTAAGACCCAGTTACACAGCACACTCCTGATGGTCCCATTTCAATTCCTAAAGTATTAAACCAAGGCAAAAAGACTCAGGCAAATGAAATATATAGTTATTAGAGGGAAGTTCAGGGGAGGAAATTGGGATAAGGATAAAACCATGTTGAGAGTGGCCCTGATTTATAAATAAAAGGGATTTACTGAGTGTTCAGTTTCTAGAATTTGAGAACTACAAACTTGTTTTCTCTTCCACCGTCTTGAATAATCAGTATAAATCCACCCGGGGGATTAGGACAGATAAAAGGGGATGTGAACAACTACTTCTTCAGTTTCTTGTATGGTTATGGAACTATTTAGGTTTCTAAATCTCTTGAACCACATTTTGCAATTTATCTTTTCTTAGAAAATAATACATTTCAATCAGAGTCTTAAATGCATGGTATAACATTCTCTTATTTTCTTAATCTCTGAAACTGTATTCATGTTTGGCTTCTCATCCTTAATTCATGTTTTTCTTTTTCAAATCAGATTTGCCAAAGTGTGTTGTCTTCTCAGTTTTTCTATCAGCTGCTTAGTTTGACTGTTTCTTTTTTAACTTTTATCTAGTTCCTTCCACCTACTTCCTTTATGCTTCTGTCATTCTATTCCCTGGTTCATTTCTTTCACTCTTGCTTTGTAATATATGCATTTGAGATTATATATTTTCCTCTGCTTATTGCTTTGGCTATATTCATAGGTTTAGATATGTAATCATATTTTGCTTATTCTAAATAGTTTATGATTTCCATTTTAATTTCCTCGTTAATGAAGATAATAAAAGCATTTTATAGTTTTTAAGTTTCCAAGTACAGAGAAAAATTTAATCATACTTTTATTATTATATTTTAAAATTAATATCTTGCCATTAAAGAACAAAACTATGTGAGATTTCTCTAGCAGCCTGTACTTATGAAAGTCCCTGCATTCAAAAAAGAATACGTATTCTCTATTACTTACAGCATGTTCCTTTCCACACAGTCTCTTAGAATTGCATAAGTAATTGAACAAGTTAGAAACTGAGGCTCAGAAAGATCACTAACTAACCTATCTAAGTAACCTAATACTCACTAAGTGATAAGGCAAAAGCCAAACTCAGATCTGCACAAAGCCTACATTCTTAGTAACTCTGAAAGATGGCTTCATAGCTACTCATTCCCTTAATCGTCTCTCCCCAGTAGACTATGAGTTAGCTGACAGCAAATCTTATTTCTCTTCTATCACAAAAGCTATGGTAAACTATTACTTAGGTCATCCCCAGATAACCACTTCTCCTTGCATTCATCCTCTTGTTTTGTGCCTTCCTCTTGAACTGGACTAGTTTGGGACTCACAAAAAACATGGCTTGGGGATTCCACTTCTGCCCCCTTAAGAGTGCATGTCAGGAATCAGATTACCCCGCTTGAACGACCACATAGAGAGGCTAAGTGGAGAGGCCAGGTGGGAAAGTTACATGGAGAAAGAGGTCCTGAAACTGCATCGGGGAGAATAAAAAATCCAGAAGAAGAAACAAGCTGCAGTCACACGACCTCAGTCGAGCGGTTGCAGACACCCTTGCTGAGCAGTCAGATGTTCAAGTGAAGAAGTCAACTTAGAGGCTCCAGCTCCAGTGGGCACCTTGGGGAACAGAGACAGCTTATCACTGATATAATGGCTAAATCCCTGACTCACAGAATGCCTGAGAAATAATAAAAGGGCTGGGACTTCAAGCTACTAAGTTTGGGGACAGTTTGTTATACAGCAATAGCAAACCAAAACAGTAGCCAATAAAGCAAGCCTTCACTAAATATTGTTGAATAAATAAATGAGTGAAAGGATGACAAGTAAACAGGCAACTTGATTTATCATAGATAGTGGGCTTATTTTGCATACATATAAGAAACTTTATTTTTTAGTGGAATTGTTTCAACTTCATAGGTCAGTATAAAATAGGACAGCAGGTAGTGGTGTTTCAGAGCACAGGGATCAACACCATTCAATGGCGAGAGTTCATTAGAATCTGCCTCTGTTCCAGGCCCTGTGCAGGGCTCGAAGATTACAGTGGTGAGAAAAGCCAAAAAAGGTTCCTGCCCTCGTGTAGCTCGCAGATTGATGGAAGAGTTGGACAGATAATCACAGAGAAGTCAAACTGCCTACTGTTACGAAGGTCACAGAGAAGAGAAATGTGTAAATAGAATACAGAGGAGTTCAGGGGGGCCAATGTGGTCAGGGAGATCAGGGAAGGCATTCCAAGGGATGAGCTAAAATCTGAAGAATGGGTAGGATTTAACTGGATGAAGAAAGGAAGGACGAGTGACTATGGAAGACAGGACCAATGTGCAAAAGGCTTAAAGTGGAATGAAGTCTGACAAGGCCTCTTGAAAATATATAATAACCACAAATATACTATGTAGATTCTAAAAGTCTATTTATTTGGTTAACTAATTATTTTATTTGATTTCTAATAATCTCAATATAGTAACTGCTCACTAGTCAAATATGTAAAATGAAGTCAATAATTAAAAAAGAGCCAACATTGTTTCTTATTCTATTACTAAGAATAAAAAGGCAGGTATTCAGACAGATGCAGATGAAATACGATCAAAGCTATTATTTTTAAACCTTTCCAAAGCTGTATTAGCCTAAAAATATCCTATATTCAATATAAAGAAGTTCAATATAAATTGCTCAAAAATCCCCACAAAATATGAGAGCAGAAGTTGTAATTAACACAAGGCATGAAAGGAGAACATTTCTTATAGGAAATAATTCAATATTTTTATATTTAAATTTCAGTTTCTTAAGCAAATCTTTATAACTAACAATTCCCCCAGAGTTCGAAATGTATATAAATGAATTCAGCACTATTAACAATCTGATAATTATTTAATTTTTAGGATCTTTATCTGCATATTTACACTACAATGTTTTAGCATACTACTACATAGACTGCATTTCTCTAGTTAAAATGAAGTTGTTTACCTAATAAAGCACAGAAAGACTCTTTGGCAGTTTTTTGGAAAAAAAGAAACCGTGGTTTTTATGTCCCCCTTGAAAGGAAATTAAATTGAAAATCCTGCATTTAAATAACACTGAAGTAGTGACACCAATGGATTGAGGCCAGGAAATTCAAAGTTAGAGTTAAAGCTGGCACTCTCTCCCTAAAACAGGCTATTGTCCTGTCCCCATCCCCAGCCTTGCAAATTTAATTAAATCTAAGTTCTGACCAGTTATTAAAAGTGGTTCAGAAAACTCCTTGTAAGAGTTTCTTAAAGGAATTCTTTAGATGGCCGCTGGGCTTCACTCCTTCTCACTCAGACACAAAGAGTCTAAGTACATTTTGTCCTCTCTTAAAAAAAAAAAAAGGAATTTCAGGTAAAGGAAAATTTTTATCTCAAGAATTCACTGTCTTTCCAAGTCCAATAAAATTAAACTTTGCCCTTAAAGTCCTTTCAGTCTCACTACTTGGATGACCCAGGTTAAGTTTCATCAAAAGGTACTATCTTGCTTATTTAATGTAAGTGTTCTTTATATTCCTTAATGTGTGTTTTTTTCCTCCAATTAACTTTGCTTTCTCATAATTAAAAGAGACTACATAACATGGGAATTCAATTACAACTCATACATTAATCATTTCCCCAAATTATTCTTAACCACATTAGTTTGTAAAGTACTGAATAGGATTCTAATAATTAAGTTTAAAATGACAATTTCAAAATGGCTGAGAAAGGTTAGTATCCATGTATCTCTAATAATAAAATCTTGGTGGTTCTATGTAATTATTTCTCATTGAAATAACCAATAAATCAATTGTTCAACTACAAAAGATTTCATATTTTTCTGTTTAAAAATCTTGCCTTTGCCAACAATTCAAAATTATTTTCAGCAGCTATAATTTTTTTCAAGTTGTATAAAGATTATTTCTGAAATGATTTTTTACTTTATTTAATTAGAAGCTGTGTAGGGGGAAAGTGGAGTATATTTCTACAATAAGTATGTATCAGTTATATTTCAAATACTTTTTAAATGAGGGTAGTAGATGTAGTAAAGTACAGGGGAAGTCTAGAGTTTCTATACTCTAAAACAAATACATGTAGATAATTAAATTAGGAGAAAAAAAGTAATAGGAAATAGGACCATATATGTATATGTCATTCATTGTATTCAAGGGACAGCACATATTGTATCATGTGACAACTAAGGCCCCAAAAGTAAGCCACTGGTCATGTCAGTGAACATGGAAGACAGAATAGGCAGCTCCAAGTGACTATGCCCCCTAGAACTATCAAGAAATCAAGCACAACTGTCAGAATCAACCATGTCAGACTCTGGGAAACAGTTTGAGGTTTACAGCAACCAAGTGAATGCTAAATCAAAACAAAAAATAACTTTAAATGGCAGGAAATATTTGTGATGTTTTTATTTGCCCTTATCCCAATTCCCTCCCTAGTCTTAAAGACTGCAGCTAGCTCACATAGAGTGCCACCCTGGTCCTATGTTCCAGAGGAAGCAGAGAAGAAGCAAAAAGACTTGTGTCTCTTCTAACCTTTCCAGGGATACCTGGGGGAGCAATGCATGACACCTGACTTCATTTTGCCTAACTGGGAACTTGTTCAGAAAAGTGGTAAGAATTCTTTGAAAATGTTGTAAGGTAGACAAAACCCCCACAATTTCCTGAGAAAAAGATTACAGTGAGGCATACAATGCAGCAACCAAAGCCAGGGAGAAAAAGTTGAAAAGAGGATTTTTTTTTTTTTTGGACAATATGGCATGTATAGCATTCATGCACACCGGGAATTTAAAAAGCCATGCACATGCCCTGAAAAGACCTAATAAGACCTTATGCTTTCATCTCTGGCAGGATTATAGGGTAAGTGCAAGTAAGAAGTTAAAGGTAATGCAGAAATGAAAATGGTCTGGAAAAGTGTTGACGGAGTACCCCAGCAACAGCCAGTCTACAAAAACTACAAGAGGTTTGGGGATGTATTTTCCCATTTTTTTCTTCCTTTTTTTCTTTCTGTTTCTCCTTTTCCTTCATTTTTTTTTTCTTGTTCATTATCTCATTTTTTCCCCTATTTTGTCATCTGGCATTCAGGTTAATCTCTGTCAAGACACTAGGTAGTCATAAGCTAAAGGAATGGCATTCTAGAGACCACACGTGACAAAGAATATATACTTTACAAAATTAGATCCAAACTTCACTGAACAAATAGTTACAGCATACAGCAAACAATAAAAGTGAAGTGGAGGAAGAATCTAATTTCCAAAGTTACCCCATTATATTAAAAATGTCCACTTTTCAACTAAAAAAAAATTAAGCATGGAAAAAATAAGGAACTACAGTCCATTAACAGAAAAAATTAACAGAAACTGTCCCTGAGGAAGCACAGCCATTGGATTTATTAGATAAAAACTTTAAGTCAACTGTCTTAATAAATCAAAGGGCTAAAGGAAACCAGGAGTGTGATACATAAACAAATAGAGAATATCGATAGATACAAATCATAAAAAGAAAGCAAACAGATTTTCTGAAAATAAGAAGTAAATAATTAAAATGAAAAACTAACAAGAAGATTTTAATTGTAGATTTGAGCAAGAAGAAGAAAAAATCAGTGAATATGAAGATAAATTAACAGAGCCTAAGAGAATTTTGGTACACAACCAAGCCTACCAATATACATGTAATGGCAACCTCAGGTGGAGAATAAAGAAAGAAAGAGACAGAAAGAATGTTTTTAAATAATAGCCAAAAATTTCCCAAGTTTGGTAAAATACGCAAATTCACACATTCAAGAAGTTCAGCAAACGCTAAGAGTATAAATGCAAAGAAATCCATACACAGATACATTATAATCAAATTGTCAAAAACCAAGGGCAAAAAGAGAATCTGGAAAGCAGCAAAGAGAGAATCTGGAAGCAAATCATCATTCATACAAAGGATCTTCAATAAGATTAACAGCTGATTTCTCATCAAAAATCATGGAGACCACAAGGGAGTGAAATGACATTTTTAAAATGCTAAAAAGAACTGTCAACCAAGGATGCTATACCTGGCGGGATAACTTCAAAAATGAGAAGAAGATTTTAAGACAGTCTCAGAAAAACAAAATGTGACAGAGTTCATCATTAGTAGAACTACCCTACAAGAAATGCTAAAGGGAGTCCTTTAGGATGAAATAAAATAACACTAGTCAGCAACTTGAAACAATATGAAGAAATACAGAGCTTTGGAAAGGTAACTACATAGTATATGAAAAGTCAGTATTATTATGTTTTTGATTTGTAACTCCTTTTGTAATTTATAATAGTATTTGAAAGACAAATGCATAAGACAGTAATTATTACCTACGCTAAAGGGCACATAAAATAAAAAAGATGTAACTTGTGAATAACAGCATAATGGGGGTGAGCTGTACAGGAACAGAACTTTTGTATACTATTAATTGTTAGTTGGTATCCATTCAAACTAGGTTGCTATAAGTTTAAGATTTCAATTGTAATTCCCATGGCAACCACTAAAAAAGATCTTAAAAACACATTCAAAATGAGAAGAGAATCAAAACAGTACAAAACATTAGAAAAAATAATTAAATATAAAAGAAGTTAGTAATGGAGGAAATGAGGAACAAAAATCTTAAACAAACATAAAACAAATAGCAAAATGGCAGAAGGAATCCCTTTCCTATCAGCAATAACTATAAATGTAAATGAATTAACCCACCAATCAAAAGTCAGAGATTGGCAAAATAGATTAAAAAAAAAAAACTATATGCTGTGACAAGAGATTCACTTTACATCCAAAGATACAAATAGGTTTAATGTAAAAGTACTGGAAGAAGATATTCCATGCAAGTAGTAGCCAAAAGAAAGTCAAAATGGTTATGTTAATACCAGACAAAATAGACTTCAAGGCAAAAATTGTTACAAAGGACAGGAAGGATGAGAGACAGTAGATGATAGATAGATAAAAGTATCAAAACATCAAGAAGATATAAAAATTATAAACATATATGCATCTAACAACAGATACCCAACATATATAAAGCAAACATTGACAGAATTGAGGGAGAAGTAAACAGTCCTACAGTAATAGTTGGAGATTTCAAAACCCATTTCCAACAATAAATAAAACCTCTAGACATGTGGTCAAAAAGGAAATAAGAGGCCTTGATTGTATAATTATTATAATACATAATATTATGTAATATAGTACATAATCATAATATAGTACATAATATTATGTATTATATTATGTAACAAAATATTATGATTATAATCAAACTAAACCTAACAGACATCTATAGATCATTCCACTATCAACAGCAGAATAAACATTCTCTTCAAGTGCATGTAGAACACCTCCAAAATATACCATATCAGACCCAAATTAAATTTCAATAGCTTATAAAGATTGAAACATACAAACTACAAAAATTCACTAAAAAAGAAACAGATTATCTCTACAGATCTATAACAAGCAGAGACTGAATCAGTATGAAAATCCTCCCAACAAAGAACAGTTCAGTACCATTTCATTTCACTGGTGAATTCTACCAAACATTTAAAGAACAATTAACACCAATCCTTCTCAGCCTCTTTCAAGAAATAGAAGAGGAGTAAAGACTTCCTACCTCATTCTGCAAGACTAGGATTACACTATACAAAATAAAAACTATAGACTAATACTGCTATGACTATAGATGCAAAAAATGCTCAAGTGAAATACCATCAAATCCGACTGACAGTATATTAAAAGGATTATACACCATGACCAAGTGTGAATATCCCAGGAATGTATCGGCAGTTCAGCATAAGGAAATCAATAAATGCAACATTTTTAATAGTAGGAAGGAATATGACCCCACATGATCATCTCAGTTGATGTAGAAAAAGCATTTAACAAAATCTAATATCCCTTCTTGACAAAAAAAACCAAAAACCAGTCAGAAAACTAGGAATAAAAAGGAACTTTCACAAAATGATAGAGTATTTATGAAAAAATCTACAGCAAGCATCACAACTGCTATTACAACATTGTACTAGAAGTTCTAGCCAAAGCAATTATGCAAGAAAAATAAATAAAAGGCATATGAATTAGAAAAGAAACAGTAAAGCTATGTCTGTTTGCAGATGACACAATCTTACATGTATAGAAAATCTCAAAGAACTCACAAAAAAAAATTACTGAGAAAGCAAACAACTGAATTCAACAAATAAGATCATATATAAAAATCAAGTGTTTACCCACCAGTAATAAGCAATCCAAGGAAGATTTAAGAAATTAAATCCATTTACAATATCCAAAAAAACAAAATGCCTGGAAATAAATTTAACCAAGAAAGTGAAAGATTGCATAATAAAAACTATAACATATTTTAAAATATATTAAAGACAAATAAATAGAATGATATAAAATATCCACTGATTGAAAGTCTTAATATTATTAGATGGCAATATTACCTAAAGTAATCTACAATTTCAATGCAATCCCTAACAAAACTCCAGTGGCCTTTTTTTTTACATAACTTGAAAAGCCAATTCTCAAATTCACATGGAATGGTAAAGAGCTTCCAATAACTAAAACAATAGTAGAAAAGAAAAATACAATTGCAGGACTCACACTTCCTAATTTCAAAACAGAGTAATCAAAAAACAGTGTGGTAGTCACATAGGATAGACATATGGACCAATGAAATAGAACTGAGAGTACAGAATTAAACCCAAACATCTATGGCCAATTTTTCAGTAAAGGTGCCAAGATTATTTAATGTGGAGAGGACAGTATCTTCAACAAATGATACTGGGATAACTGGATGCAAAAGAATTAAGTTGTACCCTACTTCACTCCATATATAAACTTTAATTGCAAATGGATAAATAATCTAAATATAAGAACTAAAACCATAAAACTCTTAGAAGAAATCATAGGAGTATATCTTCATGACCTTGGATTTGGCAATGGACTCTCAACTATAACACCAAAGGCAAGCAACAAAAGAAAAAAAAATAGATAAATTGGACTAGAATTTACAATTGAACTACAGTGACTCAGCAATTCCACTACTAAGTGTATATTGAAAGAGAAAGAAAACTTACTTTCACACAGAAACTCATACACTAACGTTTATGGAGGCATTATTTATAACAGCAAAAGTGTAGTAACTACCCAAATGTCCATCAATAGATGAATGAATAAACAAGTTTTGGTATACATTGGGATATTCAGCTATAAGAAATAAAAATATTATAACTGAAAGAAGCCATACACAAAGAGTATGATCCCATTTATGTGAAATATCCAGATTGGCAAATCCGTAGAAACAGAGAGCAGACTGGCAGTTGCCGGGAGCTGAGGGAGGTAGGAGAAAATGCAGAATAACTGTTTAATGGGTCTAAGTTTCCTTTGGACGTGATGAAATATTTTGGAACTTGATAGAGGTGGTGTGGTTGCACAACATTGTGAATGTACTAAATGCCATTACATTGTTCATTTTATAAAGACTGATTGGATGACAGTGACCAGCATACAGTAAGTTTCTATTATCACTGTGATATATATTCTGCAGACCAAAAGTCATTACCCAGATCTGTGGAAACTCATATACTCCATCTGATCTTGTGGAAAGGGATTCCACTGGACATTACAGAAGCTGACACCTGGGCCTACTGGGCCAACCATCAACACTAGAGTTATAAACATGACCTTTCTTAAACGGCCTGAAAAGGAAATGAAATGTGCAGATAAACTAGAAATGTCAATAAGTGGGATCTAGAAAATAAACTTCTGCTGGACATACACAAAGACAATAAAAGGTTAAGGTGAGCTGTGGACAAAACATAACAAGTCTAAATATGAGAAAGATTCATTGGGAAGAAGCACGCATTCCTTTCTACTGAGCCTCTTCCGCATTCTCCCTGTCGTCACTAGATTAGCTATTGGCTCCTTTTTTGGTACCAAATCCTCCAGGTTCGACCATTCTAACAAAAATGGTCTGAGAACCTTATCAGGTAGTTAAATTACCCTGTGCATCCTTTCCACCTACTGGAGTGACATGCTTTACAGAAACAAATAGCTGGTATTTAGGGAAAATGAGGGAAATGCTAACAGCTCCATTTTTTGAGGTTTGAGGTTTTATTCTTAAGCAACAATCATTCAGTTAGGAGTGAAATTTTAATTCAGCAAAGCCATATGGATCATCTATTATGTGTCCAAATCCATGCTAGATTTCAAGGTAGAGGCCAGGACCTGAGAAGGGATGTACAAAGCCATGACAGCATGCTCTAATGGGAAAAACAGAGAGAGAGAAGAAAAGGGGTCATAGTCTCAGTTTCCTTGTGTCACGGGGAACACTGATAACCCTGACAGTGTAGAGGGCTGCAGCGAGGGTATGATTAAGAATTAGAATAAAAAGTGTCTCAAAAACTTTATAGGGCAATCTAAGGATGGCAAATATCAGAGGCAGTGATCCTAACACTCGATCTTACCAAACCTGGATGTGATCTCAGAATACTTAACAGTCCTCAGAGGGCCACCGTGAACAGATTAGCCTTGGCACATGAATACATAAATAGAGAGTATAAATGAGAGAGATTATTATCACTAAAAACTGAACATGTGAATTCAATTTCCCAAGTCTCCTCAGCATCACAAAGCCCCTGCCAACTATGAAAGTTGTCTCAGCCCCATTTTTCAGATCTTAGTTCAGCAGCTTCTGTCCTGTCCAAGAGATAGTTTTCTTTTGTTGCTTCCCCAAATTGAAGATGTCTGCTAGAAACTAAATAATAATTAGTAGAATCTATTGAGTACGGCCATAAGCCATGCCCTTGCTAAACAGTTGACATACCTTGTACCCAATGTAGAGACAAACTACAAAATGTGACTTTCAAAGCTGGTATTTCTGAAACACTTTTCTAAAAGAAATGATGTGTAATTATAGCCATAACTAACAGTAAATGAGAACTTTTAGAGCTTGCAACTGGATTTGATAACCATGATAATTCATTTGCTCTTTCCAACAACCCCTTGAGGCTGGTGGGGCAGCTGTTAATATCCCCAGGAGAGATGATACAATTCACCCAAGTTCTTGTTACAAATAGCAGAGCAGGGTCTCAAACCTCTTCCCAGACTTCCAACACAGTAAACTTGACTTCCAGATGCAAAGGAAATGGAGCAATGATCCTGCAGTTTAATAAGTTACTCCCTGAGCCGTGTTTCTAAGATCTCCTTGCCCTTAGGTTTCATGTGTGAACTCTGAAAAGAATCTTTTGCATATACCTATTTATATTCTCTTGATCTAATGCAAAAATGCCCAAGCACTACACAAAATTAAAATCAGCCAATGCAAAATTTCCAAGAGCCATAACTTGGGGAAAAAAACTTATCTGCAAGGCAATACAAACTAGTGGGTAAAAGCCTGGATTCTAGAGCCTAGGTGTGAAGCCCGATCACTGCACTTTTGATCTTGAGCAGGTTTTTAATCATTTTGCTCTAGGCTATGAAAGGGGGATAATGGTATTAACTACTTCAAAGGGACATTGAGAGAACTGAATGAATTAAGATCAGTAAGTAAAGTGTGCAGGACAGGACCTGGAATACAATACGTGCTCAATAAATGAAAATTATATTGAACCAAGTATCTACTATCTTGTAAACTGTCCCCAGAAGTAAATTAATCTTCTTGAGAAGTTGCATTAACATCTTTTACGTCCTCAGAGTGATACTCAGTCCACTGTTTATTCCTGAGTACTTTATTATTTCCTATATCTGTAAAACAATGCCTGTCATTTAAAAGTAGACTAAATTGTTATAAAGCATTGTTCCCCTTGGAAACTGATCCTTTGCTTCCATATCTCACTCTGCTTTTGCCTCAAACCTGAAATGGTCTTTGCTTTTTAAAATGAACAGTTTCGCCATTTGAAGGGAAGAAATTTATCATAGCTGAAAAGATAAGCTGAATGTTTCAAAGAATCATGCTTGGCATCTTTTAGAATAAGACACATTTAAGTCAAAGAGATGGTTTCATGTGAGATCAGAGGCAGATCCAACGTTTTGGGCCATGGCAGGGAAAAAGTCTCTACGGCCATTTCCCAAAATCTCAAGAGCACCCACCACCTTATCTGCAAACTCATCTGCATGAATCTTGTCAACATCTAATGCACTCACATATCTACTGCGTGCCTGCCTTTCTTGACAGATGAATAGAAATTGTTCTCTGTTCAAGTTCACTGATCAGTTAGTTGTTTGCAACACGCAGTTCTAAAGATAAGGCAGTGAAAACCACATTTCATGTTTTATGTTATATTTGGTGACTGAGGTTTGCCCTGAAGAACCCTACATTTCTTAGAACCCTAGAAATTCTGTGAATAGAATCATTTCTTTTCTTGTTTCATTCTAGAAGTCACTGCCACTAGAAATATGACCAAATTGAGAAAGGAGTATAACAGATTTTCAACTTCAACATAAGAAATTCGATACAGAAATTCTACATTTATAGGATATAGAATATCTAGATAAATTGTAAAAATTGTTAATCCTTTCATTTAAACTTTGATTATATTAGTAAGTACTCAACATAGAAAAAAGGCAGAAAATAGAGAAAAATATTAAAAAAGAAATGAAAAGGTGCCTATAATCTGTGTTCTGTAGAAAGTACAAGATGACTCTGATACACAGAGTTGAGACTGTTGCTGCTGGTGATTACGAATACCAAGAACACGATGTTATTAATAGGTCAGTAGACTCTTGCGGCAAATTGTATTTCTCAGAAATGTATCTCCCAGTCCTCATATTCTTCTTACAATGACTTTGACGCTCCTCCCATGGAGAGGTAGATGTCTATGTTCCCTCCTCTTAAGTCTAGATGGATTTGTGACTAATGGAAATAATGTAAGTGAGTGACTACTGAGGACAAGTTATAAAAACGTGATGCACTTCTCCTTGCTTCTCTTGAGATGCTCACACTTAGAACCCATCACACCATGAGGAAGCCCATGAAGAGGTGAAATGGGAGAAGAACAGAGGTCTCCAGCACACAGCCCTGTCCAAGCTCTCAGCAGAAGTCAGCATCAACTGTGTGAGTCAACCGGCTCCAAAGTAGATCCTCCAATCCCCAGTCAACCACCCCAGCTGATGCCACATGGAGACAGATGATCAAAACATTCCTGAACAAAATAAATTACTGTTTTCATTTTAAGGGCACTTAAATGGTGTGGTTTGTTATGAGGCAACAGATAACGACTTAAACTAATAGTAAGAGCTACTATAACTGACATGGTAAGACTTTATTATGGGGCAACACTGTAAGAGGTTTTAAAGATTATATCTCAGTTAAATCTCACAATAACCCTTATAGCATAGAGAGTATTATCATTTCCAATTTATATATAAGAATATTCAAAAACACACACAGGTTAAGCAATTCATCTGCAAATTAACTCAGCTAGCAAGTAGCAGAACTGAGCTATGAACCAGGACGTCTGGCTACAAAGCCAATGCCTTTAACCACAACACTGAGCTATGGAAGAAATTTCCACTTAATTAAAATCCAAGACTTGTTCCTGAAGTACGGCTGAGTCAGTATCTGCTTCCCTGGGCCCTGCTCAGCCACATTCTTCTCTTCCTAATGCAAGACACACAACCAGATGGACCACTCTCCCTCCTCCCCAACACAGATCAGAGACTTCACTGTCATTAGAGGGCCTTCTCCAACCCTAGAAATCGTATAGCTGAGGTGAAAAATAGCCAATCTTAACCAAAAAAAAATTTAATACAATTTTAATATTGAAAACAATACATACTGTAAAAAAAATTGGAAAGCTTAGATAAGTATAAATAAAAAAAAGATTACTAACAATACTCAGAGATACCACTGTTAACATTTTGATATACTTCCTTCCTGTCTTTTTTTTTTTCCTATTTCTATTTTGTTTTTAATGTCATTGAATCAAAAGGTATGAAGAGTTTTATATCCTGATTTTCTCACAATTATATAATCAGCTTATTCCTGTGTCATTCATAAAAACCTCTAAACACATTTTTGAATGGCTACAAAAGGATCATCTCCATAGATGTAGCAAAATTGACATTTTATTGATGGACATCTGGTTGCTTCTATTTTCTTTTCTCATGAATAATTCTGCAATGAATATCTTTCTTTAGGATAGCTTCCTAGAGCAGAAACTACTGCGTTAAAAATGCATGGAGTGTTAAGGTCCTTGATATATATTTCCAGAAAGGTACCATGTTAAACTCCTGGTTTCAGAGTTATATCTCACTCTGTCCCACATTAGCTATCATTTAAAACAGTATTTTGTACTTTGATGGGTTGCCAGTGTTATCTTTTATTTTAATTTTTGTTTCATTGATTACATGTATAGGGGATTCAACATGATCTCATGTAAGAGAACATAGTAATTAATATAATACACTGTAAAATAACACACTAATATAACAGCGGCTACTCCATACTAGGCACCAACTTCGCTCTGAGCATCTGTTTACATCATATATATATATATACATTTAATCTGCATAGCAACACTAAAAATTAAGTATTTTCTCTTCTGAACCATAGGTCAAGAAGCTGAGGTTCAGACAGATCAAGTTACTAGCTTAAGCCACAGAGGGTTCCCAGCATGGGAAAGCCAGGTCTGTCTGACACAAAAACTTATGCTCTTTTAATTATTTTATAGTACCCATTGGGCTAATGGGTGACAGCAGTAGATGAGTAATAAAAATTATAGATAATTCAAGTTAATTATCTTTACTTTAATACACAGATGTATATGGGAACAGAACTGTTTTCCAAATCATATTTTCCCAAGAACAATGAAATAAATGTTCTAATTTCTGACACATGGCTATATGGCAAGGGAATTTATGAAATAAAAATTACTGTTTGGAAGGGTGGGTATAGCTCAGTGGTAGAGTACGTAATTAGTATCCACGAGGTCCTGGGTTCAATCCCCAGTACCTCCATTAAAAATAAATAAATAAACCTAAATACTACCCCCCAAAACAAATTTTAAAAAAACTACTGTTCATATACAGCAACATTTCACAAACTTGTGGTTTCAGAACTTCTTAAAAATTATTGAGTAACCCAAAGATCTTTTATTTATGTGGGCTATATTTCTCAATGTTTTAATATTCTATAAATTAAAAGAGATGTTTAAAATATTTATAAATTCACTTTAAAATAAACAATACTCATTTACATAAAAAGCATATTTTGTGGAAAAATCTATTTTTCAAACAAACTTATTGAGAAGAATTGCATTATTTTACAATTCTGCAAATCACTTTACTGTCTGATGTAAGAGGAGACAATTGGGTTTCTACCTCTGCTTTGGTATTTTCAATTTTCTGTGATATCACAGGTCATGTAGCCTCTGTAAGATTCTACTTTACATGTACTAAGGAGTGAGAGTGAAAAAGACAAATAACATTTTAAAATCATCATCAAAGCAGTTTTGATCTTCCAGAACCTATGGAAGAGTCCTCATATCACTTTAAAAACTGCTAGTATACACTATACAAAAGGTATAACCACTTAAAGTTCAATAAGAATATTTAGAATAATATTTGTATGACCTTGATGTAGGAAATGATTTTTTGAACTAGACACCAAAAGTACAAACTTTACATTATGGAACATTTTTTTAATTAAAAGTAAAAAAAAAAAAAAAAAAAAAAAAACCAACCAAGCCATACATTGGCACAGGGAGCTTCCAGTACAACTTTATGGACAAATATTATTCAGAATCTATTTTAAAACTGCTACAAATCAATAAGAAAAATACCAATGACTCAGGTGAATACAAAGAACATAAATAAGGCATTGCACAAAAGAGAACACTCAAAAGGACTATAAATGTCTGAAAAATGCCAAGGAATACAACAAAGAGTACCATTTTGTGCTCATTACACTGGCAACAACACCCAAAAGCCCTGACAATCAAGGACTCGTGTGCCCGTGATGGGAATGTAGCAGCTCCCTTAGGAAAAGAGCAGACATGCTCATCATCTATCTCCCCTCCTTCCATCCTCACAACACATTCTGTTCAGGTATCTCCTTCCTCCTGATAACATTCTTCAAGGGAAACTGGCCCCATCCCCAGCCAGTCATCATGGTCTTATCTAACCTTGTAAGTAATCTGTTTAGGCATTGACATGTGATTCAGTTTTAGCCAATAAGATATGAAAGAAAGCCAGGTGGAGGAAGTTTCTAGGAAAAGTTTGCTGCCCTTCAAGAGAAACACAGAGATACAATGACTTTGGCCACTGTTTTATCTGCCCTTGATTCCTGTCACCATGAGGACAGCAAGCCACTGAGTCAATGAATAAACAAAGCCAAGAGCACCCCTACCTCTGGACTTCTTGGTATGAAAGGTAATAAATTGCTTTATTTAAGCCACTTTGAACTCTGTTCTCTGTTATTTGCAGCTAAAAGCACCCTAACAAAGAGAAGACTTTTGCAATATCTAGTCATCTGACCTATACCTACAGTCATCCTCTAAGATTCAGAAATTCCATTTCTCGGTATACAAGCCAGAGAAGCTTGCCCCTAGAGGAGATACATAAAAGAATGGTCCTGTAGTCTGATCTGTGCAGGGAATGAATTCAACTTTGCAGTTTATTAGTGAATAATTAACATTGAAATGAGTATTAATTGTTATTATATAACAAATGGGTAATTATTAATACAAATGTATTTTCAATCCCTTTCTCTGTCCTTTCTGGAATAAGGATGCCACTATTTCAAATTATGAGAGCAAAGCCACCCACTATAAAGCAGCAAACTAGAATTCCAGGTCACTGACTGTGTGGAGGGCTGTGCTCACCCTGGCCTACCTATCTGGACTTTTTCACAATTACATGTTGTTAAGTCACTCTTACTTTAAGGCTCACGGCTAACCCTAATTTGAATTAAACAGGTATGAAAACATAGCCTGAAAACACACCACCAAAGTCATGACAGTAATGCTTCTAGGGAAGGAGACAGGTAAGTGGATGAGAGGGAGAAAATGAAGGATATTTCAACGTTATTATATCCTTATATTCTATTTTGAATTAAGAATCTAAAGCAATCAATCCTTAAAATAAATTAAATGTTAACCTTTTTTAATTCTAGGTGTGCATATTCATATTGTTATTTTCTGTACTTCCCCGTGTTTAACTTCTCAAAAAAATGGATGACACAGACAAAATTATCAAAAATGAAGGGAAAAAAAAAGAGAGAAAGAGAGAAAGGGAGGAGAGAATGAAGTAAAAGAAAATGCTCTCTCCCCCAAAGAGAAAGAAACTGTGCCCCTTCTTTGTATACTAATTTAAATAGTATCGACCCAATTTATCTCCTATTAAAATGAAGATTAGCATCCAAAGTTATCAAGGGTGCAGGGATTGGGACAACATATCATTTCTGGAGGGCAATCTTATAATTACAACAAATTCATTAAAAAAGTGTCAGCTCTATAAACCATCAATTTTATCTCAAAGAAGTTATCTTAATAAATTTTATTGAGCACGAAGATTTAGTTAGAAGCGTTTTCCTCATAATTTTTATTATAATCTTGAAAAACTGAAAAGCACACAAATGCCCAGAAAGATAGGCTATCTGTGCAAACAATGGCATACCATACTCCTGTTATTAGTGATGATTTCCAGGTATATTTGATAACGCGGAGACAAGTTCATAATTTTCTTAAGTGAAAAAAGTTATCATAATAAGTACAGTAATAAGTACAAAAACAGTAAGTACAGTACACGTTTTCCTAATTTTATGTGTTTGTATATAGGCATAAGTTGTAAAAACCTGAAAGACTTTATACCACCCACTGTTGACACTGAATACTGAGAATTCACTTTATTTTTATTTTCCTCTTATTATTATCATTACTTTCTAACTTTCTACAGCTTTAAAGTGAATTGTAACAGTTGACTGCAACATATCTGATAAAAATAGTTAACAGTGGTCAATTCACCTCTTATAATTAAAACATGCACAAATGGTTCCTAACAGCATAGTATTCTGAGTCATTCTGTCTCCTCTCAAACAACATGTATTTATTTTTAAATAAGACTGTAAGCATCCCATATTAGAGATATTGAGGGAAAAAATACAATAGGGGCATAATTCAACCAAATTCAATCTTTGAGACTAACAGGACAATTAGTGGTTTCCTTTAACTGATGAGTGAGGAAATGTGTTCACCAGTTTACTAAGGAGGGCTGTTGTTCATAAAGGATACGCCAAAGGCAGGAATGAGGTTCAGAGGAGCCAAGTGTTAACAGAGACGCACATTAGGATTCTGGCCCATCTCACGGTAAATGACACATTCTGAACCGGTGTTTTTTTTGAATACTTTCTGAATACTGAATACTTTCTGAATATTTTCTTTTTTTCTGAATACTTTCTTTCACTTACTTTCTGATACAAATTACAATGAGCCTTTAATGCCATAGTATTTTTATTCCATGTTCTAAGACCTATACATTTGTTCCAGTTTCATATTTTGGGTGACTCTGTTGCATCCACTAATCTTACAGTGTTAGACTAGATGTTAATCTGGATACAAAGCAGAAGGCTCTGAAACTGCCCCGTATCGCTGACGGACACATAAGTGATCTAACTGCAACTGTGGCACAGCACACATCTCCATTTCATGGTCATGGTTAGGCTACTCTGGCTTTCTTGGCAAGTGTCAGCTTTCACCCTCCTAAAGCAGATGGTCTCCCTGCCATACAGAGAAGTCCCTTCTTAGTCAGGGGATTACATTCCTGGATGTAGGATAGACAATGACTTGGGAATCCTGTAGACTCTCCTGTAAACTTACAACTGGAAGCTTCTGGAAAGCCTCAACGGTCCTTCCTAGAAGGGCCTAAGAAGGGAAAGAGCAGAGCCAGGTCATACTCCTTTAAATCCCAAATTAGTCACTCGTCTCCATAGTAACTGGCAATGACTGCAAAATCCACCCGCTATGCTCTCCTCCACTCAGATTCACACAGCTTTGCTCTCTCAGCAGCTCTGGTTTTCTCCTTAGTATCTCTTCAAAAACTTTCACTTCTGAGCTGCTATCAGTCTTACTTCAAATAAGGTTTTGTAGCCCAGAGGACACTGCCTAAACTGCTCCTGACCTTCTCACCCACAGGCGAAGGGCAGGTTAATTTTTCGTTTTTTGGGGTGGCTCAGGAGCCTGCATCCAGCTGTCAGGAGGTGGTTTTAACCCACATGTAATCTATGTGTTAGTGGAGAGAGCAACTTTAGAAGGCTGGTTAGTCTCTGCAAAACAGAGAATGAGTGAAAGTGACCAGACTACAGCACATACCTTAATACCATCCTTAGAGTCCCCAGAACAGGTTCCTGCATCTGCTATGCAATTATTACACACCAGCTCTGTGAGAATGGAGATGGTAATATTGCTTTGTTTCATCAAGAAGACAAGCTATAAATATGATTTAAAAGTTTCTTAAAACTAACAACAAGTTTATACTGTATAGCACAGGGAACTATATTCAATATCCTGTAGTAACCTATAATGAAAAAATATGAAAAAAAAGTGTGTATATGTCTATGTATGACTGAGCTATTACGCTATACACTAGAAAGTGACACAACATTGTGAACTGACTCTACTTCAATAAAAAGTTTTCTTAAAACTGTTTTCATTTAGTAAAGAAGACAGGATACAAATATGACATAAAAGTTCTTTATAAGTACTTAACATTTATACTAATGTATTTCTATATTTATAATATTTCTACTTCCTATCAGAAACCTATGTCTACTTTCTATTAGAAAACTATACTGAAGGCACACAAGATGCAACATCGTTTTATCTAACTTCTTTCAAATATAAGAAAGATTCGCTAGCAACAAACAATAACAGTAAGGCCGACAGCAATAATAATGATAATATTGATGACTTTAATTACAGAGCATGAAATACTTATACAACTGGTAGCTGTTACTGCACTCGAAGTTCTAGAAAGTAAAAATCAAGCAAATATAAAAAGATGTAAATCCTACCCAAGGAAGTTTAGTTATTTAAAAAAATGTTAGCCTAGGATTTTTTGACATCCAACCTCTCTCATTTATGTTTTACTTGTCCTTTCCTCTTCTTTTGTCAGCCAGTAAGCTTTGCCCTTTGTCAATAAGATGTGATCTGATAAGCTTATTTCTGACTTGCCCCTGGGAAAGGAGGGGAGGACAGAATTGCATGTGAGCACTTGAGAGTGACAAGCCTCTTCCCTGGGCCACTGAAGAAAGCAGAGAGGCGCTGCTTTGGAAGTGACTCAGATAGCTTCTGTGTTGCTTCTATGTAAACATGAGCGTTAAGCTACCAAAAAGCTTCCTCTCCAACAAAAGCTACTAATTTTTAAATGTAACGCTTTTAAAATCATTTTTCATTCTATCCTCATTTAAAAAAACATATTAAGAATAAAAGCTCATTAAAACATAAATAAATTTTAGCAATGTTTGTGCACTTTCAATTAATACTTGCCAAATCTACATCTTAATTTTTAAACACATATGAGACCTAGCAAAGTATTGGTATGAAACCTAGTCAAGTATTGGTCACTCTACGGCACTAATACTTTTCACATGTCACAAAAGGAATAAAAACTTAACTATTGAAAGAATTATAAGGTGCTTTTAAACTCCCCAAATTTAAGGTTAACCGCTTAGATTATGAAATGGGTGAAGCAGAGGAGACTATAGACATAGTTTATCTATATTTGTCATGAATCATGGCCAGGAAATTTAAATAGATTCAAATTTCAAAGAAAATTTCCCATGACAATTTTTAACTTATTTTTATTTAGAATTATACGGTACTGTAAAACATTCACTTAGTCCAAATCTAATCGATTGATAATACTTTACCCCATAAAAAAATCTTGCAGATAATCAATACCTGCCAGTTCTTAAGGGAAAAGAAATACTCATTGTAGAACATCTACTTCTCCTAGACAGTGCCAATGAGGGCAGTTTCCACAGCCATTTACAAACAGATACAATATAAAGCAGTTTTTGATGCTACTTTAAACATGTTTCTTTCAACATGAAACATGTTTACGTACCTGAGTAATCTGGACTGCAGGGAAATAGCAGTCTTAAAAGAGGTAATCTCAATCACAAGGAGAATACAGAGCCGGTTTTGAAATAAGATAAATCCGACAAAAATTTCAGGAAATCTTCCTGTCCAAAAGTCTATTTACGTACCTAAAATTAGCACCAATACTCCAGAAATAGTGAAACAATAAGATGGTTTGCAAGTGATGACAGCTTTGGTTGAGTTTAACAGCAATAGCTAGCTAGCTATGTAGACAGAATCCCATGGCTTTGGGAAAATCCATCTAGTAAATACGTATCTCAATAATCAGACATATATTGATCCATCCTTAATAACTGTGAGTCATTCCTCCAAAGGTATGCTTTATACTAATCATTTCCAAAAATAAGGAAATTAATGATTTGTAACGATTTGTAATTGTCTCAGAACAAGGCTGAGATACCATTATCTCAAGGTCTGAGCATCCAGGACAGCAAGCAGAAGCATTTCTCAAATTGTTTCATTCCCCAAGATAAACTGTTAAAACACACAGCTTATTTTAACATTAGTGGATTGTGCCTCGTGAACTGATCCTAGCCCTACTCGTCACTACAAAGATAAAAGGCAACTATCTGCAAGTTTTAGCTTTGTCTTAGTAAGTGCTTTCTCAGATTCAACGAACTCATACAAGGTACCTCTTTATTGACATTTGAAACAGCAAAATGAGGTGGGTCCCATGCCTCCATCTTCATGTATGAGAGAACTGAGGCTCAGAGAACTGAAGTTCTTTTCCCAGGGCCACACACAAAATATCAGAAGGAGAATTCACTCCCTGCCTTCTCCAAGTTTGCTTTCTCCAAGGTCCATTTTAAAATTCCCTTTTCGCATTTTAAAACAAAGAGAGAAGGGATGACAGGGTACTGGGAAGTGAGAAGTAGTCAAGGACAGCCTACGTCAGCTGGAGTTGCATCTTGTATCATTCAGCGTCCGCATGGCCAGACATGGAAGCACTGAAGAGGGAAGAAATCAGGGACAGCAGGCTTTCGGTTTCACCCTAGCCAGATGCCTCAGCCCATCACTTGTGGCTAGGTACCAACTTGTTTGGAACCATAATTCCTCTTTGCTTTCCTGGGAGGCTAAAGGGGTGCTTTTATCTCAGTTTTTTTTTTTTTTAATCATCTTTCTCTCATTCCCTAAAGTATAATAAGAATCTAACTTGGATGCCAGGGAAGACAAGGGTGTTCCAGAGGGTGGGCAGACAGGCAGGGAAATAACCATCTGATTTTGCTTTGATGTCTGTTTCAAGTCCTGTAATGACAGATCTCACTCTAGTGCAGTATGTTTTGGAAATACACTTAAAAGGGATAAGTGATTGTTTTTAGGTACATTTTAAGTGTTGACTAATAAAAGGCAAATATCAGAACAGAAGAACAGTTTAATTTAGCATTTTTAAAGCCATTTAGTATTATAAGGCATCTGTGACCTGCTAAAATCTAATTATTTCTCCAATACCCTTTGGAATTCTTTAGAAAGATGTGGTACAGTTTCTAACTGGTGCATTAAGCATCTGGCCTGACTTCATAGAATTACAGATAGCTGAATGTGCACTCTCTATATATTTTATTAACACCCCATAGGCTCATGTTAAGATGCAGTACTGATGTGCCCTGACATGCATCACTACCTGTTGACAGGAAAAAAAAAAAAAACTGGGCTAGACTTGACAAGGTCTACAAATAGAAAAATCTTTTTAAGATGTTTTGGCAATTTAAACAGAAACTTTGGCTTCAAAAAAAAAAAAAGGAAAGGAAAGAAGAACAGCAGCTCCAACTTTATAAATTTATAAAGCATGCCCAAGTTTCAGCATGCCGAATGCTCTAAGAATGAGCCAATCTCCAGCATCTATTCCATCATTCTCAAACTAACAGTGTCCAACTTTCCTCTGGATCATACTCTGTCCTCCATTCTCAGCCATGTGTTCGAGTGGGGTTGACGCTACCTACCAGCTCTTACCAGGGGCTTAAGCTCACCAACACACCTACCATCTTCCTCTAAGAGTTTCAGGAATGAGTGTACGATCAAGTTTAAACAAATGAGGAAGAGTGAGTCACACATTTGTGCATGTGTAGGAGCTTCTGGAGGTGACCTCTCTTCCTTTGAACACCGCAGTAAGGAAATGTGAAATGTGGAATTGTCGCTGACTAAGAGGAAAGACTGGAGCTGCCAAGGATCCACGGTATATGGACCAAGGAGGCTGCCAATGCTGAAAAAGTGAGAGCAGAGAGAAATTATATTCTTGGTGACATATTTTAAGCCACTGTATCAAGCTTCACCTGAAGCCAGACCATATATTTTAATTTCTGAGTTACATGAACAAATAGATTCCAATTATTAATTAAATAGTAAAGCTTGAACTTTTAATCACTTGCAATGAAAAAATTCAACTGATAAGCCCAAGGCATTTAATATACCAAAAGCCAGAGCTGATTTTGTCTGTTTGTTTTTCACACAACTTTGAAGAAGACTTTATTCTCATGAAGAATGGTGAGAAGAAAAATCATCAAGAATGTTTCTAAGACCTACAAGAACTTTAACACATTCTAAGAATAAATGTCAAATATCATAGAGGGAGGTGGTCTGAGGATCATCTAGTCCTAGCCAGCTTCTTTTACAGGGAAGTTTAATGAATTTGCGTGAATTTTTGTGAATGAATGAATGAATGAGCACATGAGGTAGCTGAAGTCTAGACAGGTTGGAAGGCCTGAATTAAATTTTCCATTTCAGCTGGGAGTTGTTATAAAAGAGGTTTGGTGGTGGTGGTTTTCACTTGGATACATAAGTAAATATCAGAGCCTAGGAAAACCTGATTTTAGTCTCCTCTGTTCACCATCAGGGAACATCTATGCCCTCTCACAAAAACAGAAAAACACAAGGTTCTTTGCTATGATAGTTTAGGTGGCCCTGGAGTTTTAAAACTGGAAATATGCTATTGGAGTTCATTTTCAAGCCAGCTGTTTACAGTGAGAAGTACATTTTCTCATTTCAGTGTATAGCATCAGATTCACAGGCTAGCCTACCAAACAGCACAAAATGCAAACCTACAGCAAGTGCCTTTTCAACCCAAAATGTCTGCTAGAACTCAGCTTAAGCTCTAAATCCTGGGAACATGGGACCATGAAATGCATGAAGACAACAGAAAAAATATCAACAAGAAAATATCCTATTTGTCCATCTTCTCCCCCATTTCCTTGCTATGGAATTACTTCAAAGGGATATTTTTGAAGAGTGTGAAAAAATCTGTCATCAGTCTTCTCTGACCTCCCTTTGTGCATTTTTTTTTTACCACTTCTTAATGTGCCCTTTTCCAGGTGCTCAGATGCCCTCATCTTAATAGTGACAGTTACAATTCATTTGGCAATTACTATGAGTCAGGCACTGAGCTAACGATTTCAGAAAGATTTAGTAATTTGTCTATAATCATGTGGCAAAGCCAAGATGAAGCCCAGGTATGCCAGACAATGAAGAGCATGCTCTTAACATTTAAGACTAGAGGGGATGCTCCACTCTGGGCTGAGTTCCCCTTGCTGTAAAACGAGCCCCGCCCTTTCTAACACGGACTTTTAAAGGGCTTCTCCCAGAAAACTGCCTGCCTTCCACCCCTCCAACCAGGACAGCCATCCCTGTATTGTAGTTAATCTCCCTTAGTGAACAAAGGAGGAAAGAAATCTAAATTAACTCAGGGTAACTCAATCTTTCCAGATGTGGTACATATTACTCAAGAGGAGTGTATATTATTATAAATTCACCTCCAACTGGTAGAATCTCAGACAGCTGATAAGAGCAAGAAGTTAAAACAACAAACAAACAAACCAACAAACCAAATGGAAGCAGCCAAAGAGTATATATTTTTGGACAGGGCAGGATGATGGCAGCTACCCTAACAATTTGCCTCCAAATTTAGTGCCTCTAATACAGATGACATTTTCACAATCTCTTGCCTTCTTCTACATTTTAATCCACATCCAAAGAAAGAAAGAAGGAAGGAAGGAAGGAAAGAAAGAAAGACAGAAAGAAAGACAGAAAGAAAGAAAGAAAGAAAGAAAGAAAGAAAGAAAGAAAGAAAGAAAGAAAGAAAGAAAGAAAGAGAAAGAAAGAAGGAAAGAGAGGAAGGAGGAAAGGAAGGAAGGAGGAAAGAAAGGAAGGAAGGAAGGAAGGAAGGAAGGAAGGAAGGAAGGAAGGAAGGAAGGAAAGAAAAAGAAAGGCAACAATACAGAATTGGCATTCGCTACATTCATGCTGCCTTTTTTGCCATATGGGGAGACCACAGCCCAGAGCAGATAATAAGAAGTTATACAATAAATGGCAGGCCAGAGAACGGAAACCTCAGGACTCCTAACTCCGAGGCCAATACACCTTCTTGATAACCAAAATTGTCCATTTATCTTTCTTCTCTGCTTAAGGTCTGCCTGAATGGAGACAAAACTGATTAAATATGGATATAAGCCCATAGGAATTTGACCAGGCAAAAGTCCTTTTAAATGTAATCAACTCCCAATTGAAAATAGCTTCTAGAAAGAATTATTTCATAAAATAATTTAATCCACGTGTTTATTTTGTAGTCACAGAAAAAAATCCACCCTTTACTGAGAGATTATCTGTTATCCCCACCTTCCTTTCCTCCAAAAATTCAGCAGCTGCATCTCAGTCCAACTTCTGCTACCTAGCATTTCTAAGAAACTGGCTTTTCAACAGACATTAGAATTCTAAAATTCCTGTATTTAATGGGTCTGCCCTCAGAGGCCAGTACAACTGCAATCACAGAACAATAGAGGTCAATATACTGCTTATCAAGGGTTCACCTTCTACTTGGATATCACTCATTCTTGGAGAGGAACTCGGAAGGTCAAGCTGCTATCAAAGAAGCATGCAAATAGATAAACTAAATGAAGCTAATGAAGAGACCATAATCAAATCCTCCTGGGAAATACAATTAGCTGGCTTCCTTCAGAAACAAACACTCATAGAAACTTTAAAAAGCACAAAGGAGAATGTTGTGAACCTTAAGAATAAAACAAATAATATTAGTTCAAGGAAATTGCCCTCCAGGTAAATATAAAAGTAGAATTCTTCCCAGCAACATTAAAAAGTGAAACACACTTAATGGCAAACTTATGAGCCCAAAGCAATTGGTGACCAAATAGCAGAAACTAGTCTTTTAAAATCATAATTGAAAATAAAAGTCGATAATTCTCCTAATTAGACGTAGACATTTATAATACGTCTTGCATTGTCCAGTATTTATTCATGTACCTAAATTAAAGCAATTTAAACACAAGCAAAACTACCTGTGAAAGGTTTCTTTCTTCCTAAGATGTTTGTATCTTAATTCATGTTCAGAGCAGCAAAAACGTATCAGGAAGGAAAATATTCTATTTAATTTTTCAAAATCTTTTTATTTTAGGGAGGTTCCCCTATATATGAAAAATCTAATACCTACTAGATTCTAAAGAAGAAGGACACATAATTGGAGGCTATGAAAAATAATTTCATTTCCTAATATATATGTATATATATATATATATATATATATATATATATATAAAACAATAACTTACTCATTACCTCCAGGAAAAAGAACTGGTTACTTCTCTTTTTACCACCTTTTTGCATTCCTGTTCTCTTTCTTAAATAATCAGTTATTTATTGAAGTTGCTTTCTATTCATTTGTCAAATAAACAGTCACTGTTGGGATTACCAGCCTTCACAATTATAACATTGTAACGAGTCAAAAATGAAAATAATATGATTTTGCTTAACTTCTTTTTAATACAGATGGCTTAAAAATAAAAAGAACCTGTGTTTTTCTATTGTAATCTTATAAATATCCTTCTAATATTCTTGGATTTTTTTTTTTATAAGCTTGCTACCTCCACCCTGTTGTAGTAAACTTCAGAAAATGTTGCGACACCAAAAGGGCAGCCGGCAAACCGAATGGCATCCTAGCTTCGGCAGGCCGAGCGCTCATCTCGGCTGCTCGCACTCCCTCTAGCGTTTGCAAAGCTCACCTACCGATTATCCAGTTACCTCACTGAACAAGAGCTCGGCTAAGTCCTGCCCATCTATGACATCACCCCCTTCTTCAACCACTGCGAGGTGAAGCTTTAACTTCAGACTTGGAGGTGGGCTGTGCAGGAAACTGGAATGCTGTCCCTCGCTCGCTCCTCAGCGTAGGAGCGATCAGAACAGGACCAGCTCAGCCTGCAGCTGCCGCTGGCTTTGTGTGGACTGAACGCCGAGCTGGGGAGAGGGGGAGGGTTATCACTCCGGCTCACAGGCAGTGGAATTACAGCTCTAACGGCAGTGTATATGGGATTGCTTTTACTCGTCTTCCTGGTAAGTGTTTCCCCTGTTTTTCCTTATGCTTGTCCCAGAAAGTTTGCTTGGTTGTACTCTCTAGAAAGAAGTGACTTGGTATCACGAGGCATCCAAATACGAATGTTTGCTCTGTCACCAGCACGAGCAATGTATGTGCGTGCAAGCCAGCAAGGAAAAAATTGACTGCTATAGCCAAATGCCAGAAGTTTCTTAAAACCTTTCTTTCATTTACTAAAAAAAAAAACAAAAAACAAAAAACAAAAAACAAAAAAACCCAAAAGCCAACTAATAATAATTGGCTATTTTCTGTCTCATGTAGTTGCTATCTGAAAAGAGCCTTATGGAAAACATTAAGTTGGAAAGTTAAATGTTAAATATTAAAGAATACAGACAGATTTTTTTTTTCCACAGAGAGGAAAGTGAAAGGTCTTGCTAACTTGGTGTGTATTGTACGTGTGGTATGATCACCAATTGCTGTTTTTACAACTGTGAAAGAAAATCAATAATCCCTCAGCCCATGAGTACGCAGTACATGAAAAGCATACATCTTGCTCACAGCTAGCCGAGCTTCTCCCGGAGACTTCTGTGCCTCTGGAAGGATTAACAGCTACACCTAGATTTTAAAGCTTGCACTGCGATCCGGCCAGAGCTGCTTCCAGAATCTCAGGCTTGCAAATCTCAACTAGTGAATGCAACTCAGAGGAGGGGGAGACTCTCTTACAAACCATATCCCCTCTCCAGCAGAAAGCCAAAATCCATTGCTTGGGCAAATGTCGTATGTGACTAGCATAGTAATTGGCCAGGTCTCCTCAGAAGAACTAACAAAGCTCAGCCTGGAAGCTACGCCTGATTTGTGCAGGGATTTTGGGGTGGCAGGGGGGAGAAAAAAATGAGTAGAGCCTTCATCAAGTGGGGTTGCAGAGCATCCAGTCACTCGCAACTTATAACAGGAAAATCTCACATGGAAATACTTTTCTACAACAAAGCTTTCAAAAAGTAGTTAAATGTATCTTCTCAAAAAAAAAATTGTTTTTTCAGTGAATTAGGTCTGAAACAAAATGGTTGCATGGAGGTAAAGAGTGCAACAGGCCTATATTTTCTCAACATCTGAGGGTTTGATTTTTACTTAATTAATTTATTTGTTGAGAGTTAAAAAAAAAGCCTTGATATTTGCCAGTTATAGAATCAAATTCTCTAATGGTTTTGACAATAAGCTATTTTCAATTTTCTTAATAAATCTATCTGCTCTAAAATGCACACATATGTTATTTCATTAGCAGGCTACACCATGAATAAAGGCACCAGAAAGTGCTGTAGCTGTAGCAATGCCTTTCATTTATCCCCGACTGCACAGGAATATCCTGAACAGCATAAATACCAACGAATGAATTAGTCTGCTTTCAGATAGGACCACTTATGCCTGCCCCAAAGTGACAGATGAGTGATACTCATTTCTTTTGAAATGAGTAAAGAAAGAAATAAATCTTTTAAAAGTATCACAAGATATTAATATTACTGGTACTACCAATATTAATAATAATATGCCAGGTTTTAACCTATAAGGATTAATCCATAAGAATAAATCAGAGAGATGCCACTTAGTTTTCAGAGATAAGTATACATATCCACAGCACATACACACATACATACACAAATACATACACACATTTATTAGCCTGAAATAAAAAGCAGCATTACAAAAACACCATTGCATGTATTTAAGTAGGAAAATCACATCTAATTTTTTTAAATAGAGCACTGCCAAAAATATATCAAGTCCAAGGATCAGCAAAGATACTGAATGAATAAACATAATGAATTCATTAATACTATGATCCTGTATAATACTAACCATCGGTTATTAATTGGGCTCTTCATCCCCCCTCCCCATTTTAAATCAGCCATCGTTAGGTTTAAAATGCCCAATTAAACACTTCCTAAACATTAACATTTGTGAAATATATAATTGGGCAGCAAATAAAGTTTTTACGAAAAGAAGAAAAACAGTAAGAAAATTTGTCGTAACTGAATGTGGCTGTAAAATAGAAGGTATGTTTCTTTTGCTTTCAAGTGTTAATTAAAGAGCCTCCAATTCTATCAAAACTTTTTCAGAGCTAAATGAAGCGGTGTGAAATAAATTTGGTTGAAATCTTGTGGCTGCCAGACTTTGTTAGCAATCTATTAATTATCTTTACCCCAGTTTCTTCTCTAGACTATATTGCCCAATCAAATAGAAACTCCAATTATGTTCAGCATCTCCTGCCTAGGGACACAAGACCCTAATGAACACTCAGTGTCTCCAGATGAAAAAATACAATTATCAGCTTTAAACATGCAAGTGCACTGCGGAGAGATTTGTCTGTGCTTTTCTTGGCCACACACCCTAAGGCTTCCTCCTCTTTCTGGATTATTTTAAACAGTTTTAAACCCTACAAAAATCAGTAACTGAGAATTTGCCTTATATTACTTTTATATGTATGTTTCATCTTTCTGCTTTTATTCTTGATATGCTTGTGTTCACACTAATATTAAATCTGGTCATTAAAAAATTTTGGTTTAAAACTGCCATTTCAGTGGATCTTAACTTTTCCCCCTATTTTTAAGGTGGGTGGGCTACATCACAAAGAATGGGTTTAATGCCAAGATCCGGGGATAACTGAAAAATTCTGAATTAACCCCCTTCAATATTCTTTCATTCAATCGGTTTATTTAAATAGCATTTTAAATAATTGTTGAAAGTCAAATGAAGACCACCAGAAAGGAAGTCAACGAGGGAAAGGAGATTCAGGAAATTTTTCAAAGGCTGTAATTTCTTCCCTCCTTTCTCCCTCACTCCCCCTTCCCTCCCACCCCCACCTTTTGCCCCAGAGGCCTTCACTGTTCTTCTCAACGGGAGGCTTTGTTGTAATTAAACCAGAGGAAAACTGGCCGGCAGCAGCCAACATCTGACTTGCGGCTTCTGAAAGCCGTGTTCTGGTAGAGTGTACCACCCCCCAGCGGGCAAAAACTCTACAGTAAATCCCTCAGCAATATGAATTCTCAAAACTGCATTTTTCTCTTCAGAGCATGAAAAGGGCTGTTTCCTTGACTCTTTCTAACATTTCACTAGTTCAAAACTTATCACAAGTCAACAAACAGATTTCCAACAAAGAGATACTTTGTAAATGTCTCCTGGAAAAAGCCTTCTTTCTCTTAAGAACCAAAATAGGAATATGCATTTTAGAAAGCATTTTCCAGTTTCAGAATACAGATCAGCATCACTAAATCTGGTAGCACATCACACTAAAAACAGTTTGAAAGCCATGTTTATATTGCACAGGAGAGCACGTTTCGGGACTTTTTATTTATCTATTGACAAAAATGCCAGAGAAAACAGATTTTAAGTTAAAAAAATAATGAAATGTAATTTAAGCAACAACCAAAGTTGCATTTGTTTTACAAATATGCGTAATTTCTTTCCTAGCCCCCAAATGAAGTGTCAGGAATGTATAGAAAGCTCTCTCCAGGTATTAGTCTGCTTAAATGAGAGAAAGGAGAAATTGCTCTCCTTTGATGAGACAATGACAGCTTTTGTTCTTTATTCCTTCACTTTTCACGTGCACAAGTTACCGTGGCAACTTTGAAAAGAAAACCCACAGACCACATTTGGTTAAACAGCATTTTTAAAGTGTGCCACTGGACTGTGGATTGACCCGTTTATGTGTTGTTGATTTTCTTCCTCTTCATTAAGTTTAAATCAACGATACCCAACTCTGACATGGAAAAAAAAAAAAACAAGGTGTTTTATGATTCTGGATGTTCTCTTCAGCAGCACAGGGCTTGGCACACAGTAGACCCAGATATTTGTTGTACTAGAGTATGGAAACTTGAATATTGGACATTTAAAGTGTATCAACCAAAATGTACTCACAACACTGAAAAAGGAACTTCAAGTTTGCAGTGGGAAAATGTTTGCAGTTTAACAAAGATAAGCATAGTTTTAATTGCAGTTGCTCAAAAGTCAATGCAAACCTAAAGCTTGTTCCCTGCCCCAAGCTCTCCAGTGCTCACCTTTACCAACCTCTAAATTAATATCTTATTCATGCTTACAAGCCATGGTTCTCTAATTCATTTAGTCTGGCTTGATATCATAAAAGGAAACAGCATTTACTATGATGAAAGATAACATCCCAGTTTGCGTTTTTGTTTTAAAGATGCTCGATTTAACTTTACAAGTCAAAATAAATGAAGCAGGATTAGATTCATTTATCAGAAACCTACTGGGGAAAAGAACCACTAACACGAAAGAAGAAAGTAAAAATCCTTTGCTTTGGAACTTTCATCCTCTATTTGCATAAGTGAAACAAACCTTCCTCAGGCTAGAATATAGTCTGGATAAAACCAAGTGAGAAAAGGCACACTTGCTTCTCAGCCTCTCAGAAAACCCTTCAGACTTCATGACTCTCAAGAGGAGAGTTAGAGGTCCTTCTGCTTGCCTGGCATTAAACAAAAGAATTGGAACTTTCCTGAAATCTGATGATCGTGGAAAATTTAACTACCAGACAGGCTGCTTAGAAAGCATTTGGCTGTCACTATTAACTAGCCTGACGTCCTCCAGTTTTTCAGTTTAACCATACACATAGCTTGTTTGAACTATCATTTGTCGTTACAAAGACTTGGCTTTCACAGGTTGAGTGTGCTATGCTTTCTAGCAGCAATTTAAGCCTTCATAAATAAATTACCTTCCTAATACTCTAAATGATGGTTTATAAATCCCCATTTACCTAGAAGTATTCACAGACTTGGATCAATTTGAGTAAGCATGTGTTTTCTTCAATCTAAAGATTTTACTCAAAATATTAATTAACTTCGATTAAAAGTTCTAAATGCCATTCTCCTTTAGATGGAAGATACTGACAAGTTCCCAGCAATAAGAGGCCGTGATGTGAGGCAAATCATTAAAAAGAAACCAAAACCTCAACACTCTAGACTTGACTTAAGGTTTCTCTTCAAAGGAGAAATGGTTTCAAATCAAAATCAATTTAAATCAAAGGTAGCCAATAAAGAATTTAGGAAGTTAGCACTATCAACAAATATCAGAATCTTAATGTAAGTGATCAAAACATGAGAAATACCTTCTCATCTCAAACATTCCCATTTCCAAAGCATTGTAGTAGCAGAGGAGGAATTCTACAAACGTGAACTTCTGAACTTTTATTATTCAGATATAACTTCTTAAATTATATTAGTTTTCTTAAAATATCTCAAAATGATAGCATTCTTATCTATTTACCTACTTTCTTTTAGTGTACCATGGAAATAAACTGGAGGCTTTTCACAGACATGATTATTACATTACAAATGCATTAGAAAATCCTTAATTTTTAGGTATGAAAAGAAACTGAATAGAAAGATCCCTATTAAAAATGTGATTTACCAGTGAAGTGATTGTTTTTCTTTCTGCTATAGTTCTAAATGCTATATAGTTAAGTAAAGATTCGATTTTAAAAATGTTTTAAACATTCCTTTAAGTAACCAGGGCTCCATTTATGTTTTCCCCCAAGTTACCCCATTAACAATATTTTTCTAAAAGATCGATTCCTTTTTGTTCAGAAGTAATGGCCTCTTTCAAGCCTATGCAGACATAAAGGCTCTGAAGTCGATGTTGTGGAAACCTGGCCACAGCGTCCATGCCAGTAGGGGTCATTTTTCTTTTCATCAGTCACATCCAACTACAATGTCTCTATGTGCGGGAAGATGTGGAGCCAGCTCAGAAAGAGGGAAGTCTAAGCACAGGGCAGGATTGCTTATGTTAGATGGAGAGATCATTACAGCCTCTGATATGCAAAAGGAAAGAAAACTCTTTAGCACCATCGTTTTTAAATATAAAAGGGCAGGAAAAGACACAAAATGTAAGATAGAAAACACAGTCAAACATGTACTGAACTGTCTGAGCTCAAGTAAGGGAGGGGGACTCTGGAGGGAATCCTCATCTCTGAAAGAGTATCCTTCTCTCCAGAGAAGCCCACTTTATATTTTTGCCTTTTGTTTTAATGCAATCTGGGGAGAAGAGAATGTCATTTTCCAAGAATTTAATGAGATTTCAGGCTTTCCGTTAATCCCATATTATTACCACTATTGTATTTGTGGCAGTGTGAGTTTGCATATCCAAAAGAGCAGAGGGAGCAGTTTCACAAATGTAAAACAAGGAAAATAAACAAATTAATCTTCTTTCTTTCCACACCAATTTAGAATATTTTTCCTTTGGGTTAAAAATGTGAAAATCAATACATATTCCTGGACCTTGATTTGGTAAAATATTCATGGTTCAGATACAGGCTTTATCTGTGGTCGTCATTACGACTGTCTTCTCACACACTCTAGGCTGATCTGACTTGGGCAACAAGCAATAATTTTTAAATCCCCATTCATCAGATTCATCTTCTCAACTTAGAGTGTGTCCTGGAGTATGAGAAACGCCTGGGTATTTGCACCATTAAAGCAGGTTCTCACCTGTGTTTTTTTTTATAATGGTTTTTAATTCATTTTTTTATGCAATTTCACAAAAGTAATCATTTTCTAAATTACTTTAAAATTATTTCTTAAATTTACCAAATTGTTTTATATGTTGAATAGTTTTCAAGCTTAGAAAACATTTACAGCAGACACTTTTTAAAGTAACGTTGTAATTATCATTTCACAGCTTGGTTTTCTATCTTCACATACTAAGACAGCAATAGTTTTCAAGAAAATACTCCGTTGAAATTCAACAATAATGAGCAAGGCCCTAAAGACATCACTGTGAAACCTCACATTAAACAATAAATCACTTAAACTCTCCTCTGTGGGCACTTTGCAGCATCCACTAGAGACTACTTTATCCATCTGCTAACTGCTATTTTTGTTTCAAGTTGCCTAAATAATAAATAAAATGCATCTGTAATTTTTTCCTTAAATTTCCTTCTGTTAGTCAGTCTATGATAGTGTTGATATCGGGTGCCAAACTAAAAACAACTGAATTTTCAACGAGAGCCAGAAACACAAATTTTGGCCTTATTTAACATTCACTTTCAGTCCTGTTTGATTTCTGGAACAGATGCTCTCCTTGTTGGATGCTGGGTAATTACTGGGGGAGAAGCAAACTGCTCCTACTTTCAGGGTCAAATATTTCCAAGATGCCCTAATGGACCCTATCTGTATAGAAAGCCCCTGAGTAGGTTCCGTTGCATAACAGATTCTAATCCTACCCACTTCCCCTGTCGACCCCCAAAAATCTTCACACACATTAGGATAACAGAAAAGCAGTCATCCTTAAAGTCACGAGTCTCTCTGGTCAAGCCTTAAGGCTTCTTTCAGAAGTGAAAAATACACTTACTGGAAATTGGCATGTCCATGTGTGAACCTAGAAAGAAATGCCTTGCCAGGTTTTGATAGCTTTCCTAATGGTCATTACAAAGACAGAAATAGCATCCTTTCTGTTCCAAATACAGATTTCTCAAGTTCTGTTTGCTCAAAGAAAATTAAAATTGTATTCCCCTGAAAAAATAATTATAACTTGAACTTCTGTGCTGCCTTTTGGCCTAAAATACCTGAATATCTAAAGTTTCAACATCATCAATTAGTCCCTAGAAACGCCTTTAAGGAGGAAGGTCATAGTGTCTACATTCTGCAATTGGGAAAATTGAGGCCTGCAGGAAGAATCAAACAGGGCACTGAGCAAATCAAAAGAAAAGCTTCTAAAGCAAACTCTTTTCAACTCTTTAAATCATAGATTGTATGACTTCGTAAAACTATGTTCAGAAACGTCTAAAAAATTACCATGGCATTTCTGTCAAAAATCCTTGCTATGTCTTTGCTCACCTCTTTGACGTGTACTTGTTTTCTTCTTTTTAAACATTTTATCATTTTATATGTAAGATTTAAAAGTGAACTTCTAGAGATTGGCCTGACCTGAATTCAAAAGCCATGGAAGGGGCTTACTGCCTCTTGAATGAAGGTTTGCTCCTGTGTTTGGTTTAAAGTGACACTAACAACAGGTTAACAATTGAAATGATCTGTTTGGGGACAATCTCATCTTCAGCTCCTACTTTATTTTTATAGTAAAATAGGAAGTAAAAACAAAGAGGTCCTTTTATCCCTTTTCACCAAACTATGATGAAAGATGTGTTGCTTAAAGAAAGAACTGAAGTTAAATCTCTAGGAAATTTGTCTAATATGTTAAAGTTTATTGTTAATAGTTCATTAAAACCTTTTACTTTCACAGGAGATGCTCAGACCCAGTGTATTTCAAGGAACAGAAATATAAAGGAAATCTAGTATCCTTCCTTTTGTCTTTTTCCATGAAGAATATTCGAATTAAGTTTTCTTTACCTCTTAAAAAAGAATACCTGTTTCTTGCATAACGTGAATGCACCAGATATTTTGAGAAAGCAGCAAGAAGCAAAACCTGGAAATAGCTATTTCACAGCAGGTAATCATACCTCAGGATGTAGCTACTGTACAGAGTTTATACTTGGATAATCCTGGATGGGAATAAAGGTGGGGGGTAACTGCCTGAAAAATCTATTACGGTACAGGCCTTAGCGTCATGAATGGCTTTCTTCATGAGGATCTGAAGTTACTATCTCTGACCACATTGTACAGAAGAGCCAATAAGAATTTCAAAGAGAGCAATTTCCACTAAGGGAATTAAGCTACACAAAAGGAACCTTCACACAGAAACTCTATAAGAAAGAGAAAAAAAAAAAAAACCCATAGGAAGCCATGTGTTCTACATAGTAACAGGAAACTGAATTGTTTCTGGTCCCCACTTTAATGAGCTTGCCCGCCATGCTGAACCACAGCTGGAATGTTCACTGACAACAGCAAGCCTGATCTGGAGGTGTGTGCGGCATAGGATTACTTGAATAAACAGTGAAGAACATTTCCAAGGACTAAACAAGAGTTTATAAGTCCCAGTCCCTCACCAGGAAAATAACATATGCGCATTGGATTTTCACTCACGCAAAATTTACTTACATCGTTCAATAAGGTAGGAAAAATATTAAAGTCTTCTATTTTCATGCCTGAAATTATAAGGCTAATTAACACCTAAAGTGCAGAAGAAATTATATTACACAATAGATCAGCATAAATCCATAATTCTGCAGCCATGGAGAAAGTTGAATAATGTTTTAGATTAGAACTTGAAGAAAGATAAATGCATTGTGAAAACATGCTATGAGATAGAATATAATGAAAAATGTGCATAAAACCATTAAACCATGTAGTACAAAACATAAAACAGGAAAAAAGAAAGAGCTAGTTTAACATGAAGTGGAATTTTCCACTTAGATTAGCTAGGTGTATTAACTATGTCTTCCCTTCCTTAAAGTAAGTGAAAAAGATTCTGTCTGATTTTCTTGCTAGAAACACCTAACAATGTTCAATATCAATAATCAAGAAAACGAAATAACATCAATAATTAAAGCAGATGATTAGCTTTACTGGGATTCAGGATCTCAAGAGGTAACTATTCCTGAAGAGTAAGAGAATAGATTTTCTTTACTATGTATTTCTACACTTGTACAGTCTACCTAATAAAAAATAGATAAAAATGTTTGGTTTTTAAGAACAGTAACATTATTATCTTTAAGTAAAACAAATATTCCTATGTGTGAAATCATGATGAATATTAAGAAAAAATTAAAAATTAGCTTGGTCAGTGACTGGCTACAAAATGATACAAAGTATTATGAGAATGCTTTAGCATATTCAATAAAACTTTAATTGTATTTAACATTTCAAAGTCAAATAGATTCAGGACATAACTCTTCTTTTCTTTTCTTTTCTGTTTTTTGGAGACATAATACTTCTTAATACCAGAAACATTAGCAGTAAACAGATTATATGATTGTGCTCATTGTCAGCTAGCAATAGATCCTAAACATGCCAAAAAAGAAGAGCAAACCCTAAATAATAAAAGTGATGATAGATGTTTTCGTTTCCACATCTATTTTGAATGCCATTTTAAGTATGCTGGCCTGACTGTTGTCTGTCTTTTTTTCTCACTCACTCCATTTCAGGGCTCTGAAACTACCTTGTATAAAGACCTCAACACTGCTGACCATGATCAGCCCAGCCTGGAGCATCTTTCTCATCGCGACTAAAATTGGGCTGTTCCTTCAGGTGGCACCTCTATCAGTTATGGCCAAATCCTGCCCATCTGTGTGCCGCTGTGATGCCGGTTTCATTTACTGTAACGATCGCTATCTGACATCCATTCCGACAGGAATACCAGAGGATGCTACAACTCTCTACCTTCAGAACAACCAAATAAATAATGCTGGGATTCCTTCAGATTTGAAAAACTTGCTGAAAGTAGAAAGAATATATCTATATCACAACAGTTTAGATGAATTTCCTACCAACCTACCAAAGTACGTAAAAGAATTACATTTGCAAGAAAATAATATAAGGACTATCACTTACGATTCACTTTCGAAAATTCCCTATCTGGAAGAGTTACATCTAGACGATAACTCCGTCTCAGCAGTGAGCATTGAAGAGGGAGCATTCCGGGACAGTAACTATCTCCGACTGCTTTTCCTGTCCCGTAATCATCTGAGCACAATCCCCTGGGGTCTGCCCAGGACTATAGAGGAGCTCCGCTTGGATGATAACCGTATATCCACCATCTCATCACCGTCTCTTCAAGGTCTCACTAGCCTAAAGCGCCTGGTTTTGGATGGAAACCTGTTGAATAACCATGGTTTAGGTGATAAAGTTTTTTTCAACCTAGTCAACTTAACAGAACTGTCACTGGTACGGAATTCTCTGACTGCTGCACCAGTAAATCTTCCAGGCACAAACCTGAGGAAGCTTTACCTTCAAGATAACCACATCAATCGGGTGCCCCCCAATGCTTTCTCTTATCTACGGCAGCTGTATCGACTTGATATGTCCAATAATAACCTAAGTAATTTACCTCAGGGTATCTTTGATGATTTGGACAACATAACACAATTAATTCTTCGCAACAACCCCTGGTATTGTGGGTGCAAGATGAAATGGGTACGTGACTGGTTACAGTCGCTCCCTGTGAAGGTCAACGTGCGTGGGCTCATGTGCCAAGCCCCAGAAAAGGTTCGGGGGATGGCTATCAAGGACCTCAATGCAGAACTGTTTGATTGCAAGGACAGTGCCGTTGTGAGCACCATTCAGATAACCACTGCAACACCCAACACAGTGTATCCTGCTCAAGGACAGTGGCCAGCTCCAGTGACCAAACAACCAGACATTAAGAAACCCAAACTTACTAAGGACCAGCGAACCACAGGGAGTCCAGCAAGAAAAACAATTACAATTACTGTGAAATCTGTCACCTCTGACACAATTCATATCTCTTGGAAACTTGTCCTTCCTATGACTGCTTTAAGGCTCAGCTGGCTCAAGCTGGGCCATAGCCCAGCATTTGGATCTATAACTGAAACCATTGTAACAGGAGAACGCAGTGAATACCTGGTCACAGCCCTGGAGCCTAATTCGCCCTATCGAGTCTGCATGGTTCCCATGGAAACCAGTAACCTCTACCTATTTGATGAAACTCCTGTTTGTATTGAGACTGAAACGGCACCCCTTCGAATGTACAACCCTACCACCACCCTTAATCGAGAGCAAGAGAAAGAACCTTACAAAAACCCCAGTTTACCACTGGCTGCCATCATCGGTGGGGCCGTGGCCCTGGTGACCATTGCCCTGCTTGCTCTCGTGTGCTGGTACATCCATCGGAATGGATCACTCTTCTCAAGGAACTGTGCGTACAGCAAAGGGAGGAGAAGAAAGGATGACTACGCGGAAGCTGGCACTAAGAAGGACAACTCCATCCTGGAAATCAGGGAGACTTCTTTTCAGATGTTACCAATAAGCAGTGAACCCATCTCTAAGGAGGAGTTTGTAATACACACCATATTTCCTCCTAATGGAATGAATCTGTACAAAAACAATCACAGTGAAAGCAGTAGTAACCGAAGCTACAGAGACAGCGGGATCCCAGACTCAGACCATTCGCACTCATGATGCTGGAGGGCCCGCAGCATACTGTGTTTCAGTTTTTTTAAACCTAAGGGAGGTGATGGTAGGAACCCTGTTCTACTGCAAAACACTGGAAAAAGAGACTGAGAAAAGCAATGTACTGTACATTTGCCATATAATTTATATTTAAGAACTTTTTATTAAAAGTTTCAAATTTCAGGTTACTGCTGCGATTGATGTAGTGGAGATGCCTGAACACAATTCTATATTTTAGTATTTTTTAGTAATTTGTACTGTATTTTCCTTGCAAATATTGAAGTTATAAACCATTTACTTTGTGTTCTACTGAGTAAGATGACTTGTTGACTGTGAAAGTGAATTTCCTTGCCGTGTGGAACAATCAGGACTGCGTTCACATGAGATCCTTGTAGTATAAGCACAGGCCATTTTTCACTTTGGTATTAATAGAATGTAAAAAAGAAAACTGGCTGAATGAGAAAAATTAAATTTCAAAAACTAGTTATAAAGTAATGTTCCAATGATTAAATCTGTATTCCAGTGGTATTTAATAAATCATATTCTGTGAAGTAATGGGCAATATAAAACTTGCTGCATAACTCCATTTTCACTCTAAGCAAATTAGCTTTCCTTAAGAAAGTAAACGTAACTTCTGAACCGAATACGTCCGCTGGCATAAAAGGAGCGTGAAGTCTGCTGTTGCTAATGTCACTGTTAACAGAGCTCTGAGAATAAAGGACTTCACAAAAACAATTACGGAAGTGTGCTTCCAAGTTAGGGGGGAATGTGTACTTAGGAAAACATGAAACCTTAGTCTTGCATAGCGTAATAAACACAAATACCAGAACTGCATTTTGGTTTTGCCGATACCATCCTGATTTTTGAAAAGTCAATTCTAAAGACACAATTGTTAGTGTTCATGTTTTTGTCATAAGGGATGTTAAAAAAAAAAGCTTTATACACATTAAAAAGGTAGCATAATCATAAGCAATTCCCCTCAACACTGCAGAGAAAGTAGTACTTAAAGTAAGTGAGAATTTAAAGGAAAAATACTAGAAATCAAATTTAGATCTGGTTTACGTGAAATGTTTTAACAGTGTACATAAATGCTGAATGTACTTTCACAATGACCAAGAATACTGCCCGTTACTGTCACAGTTTTCCAGATATTACATAATGAACTTGTAACATTTCTTTCTAGCTTCCTACTGAATTGTGAGCTATCACTTGTTTAAAACCACATCACTTTTCTGTTGCCATGATTTTTCTTTTTCCCCAACAAAAAACCAAAGTGCATTGTACGCCCTTTGGCCAGTCTTGTATGTGCCTTGATCCAACGCTACATGTATTCAGCTTTTAAAATTCGACAAATTTTTCATACTTCCTTAAATATGAAAAATTGTGGTCTTATTGCTGAATAAAACAAACAAAAAAAGTACAAAATAATCGTGCTTGCTTTTTCGGGATTATGTTACTATCACTACAGTAGCAAATTGCCCAGCACGGTAGTCTTAAGCACCCCCCTGTATTTTTCTAGGCATAAGAATAAACGTTGGCTACAAATAAAAAAAATTAGTGATATCTTGAGCTTGTGTATCATTTTACTTAAAGGGTTCAGCATTTCACGCATAAATGAATATCCTAAGAGTCTTTGGGGATACTCTCATCTTGCGTATTCACGCCATCGACAGAAAACTTCAGGAGTGATTGACCTTTCAGTCTTTTGAACACTGCTGCCATTGTCCTGGCTGATGCTTTAAGGTGGTTGTTGAAAAATTAATATATTTTTAAATAGCTTGTTGATAGTATGAATTGGCATCAGAGGATTTGAAATCTCAGATCTACCGCTTACTAGGTATGTGAAAACCAATCACTCTTCTTAGCTTAGTTTCCTTATCTATATAATGGGGCTATTAATACCACCCACCTCATCGGGTTGTTGTGAGGATTAAGTGAGACAATGTGCATGGAAACTGTATAGCATTCCACAAAACGTAAGTTACTACTCTTACAGTCAAGAAAAGTTGGCTGTGTGTCCCAGTGGTTTGCTGGATATACTGTTTCTGCTACTCTACTAACAAGTATCTCCAACTGCCCGTCAAACCACTTTCATTATCCACATGCCATCTTCAAATGTCTTGCAATACTTTCTCTTTTGACTTCCTGTTGAGGTGGATAGCTGTTTTCTAGGAATAACTTAGCAAAGAAAATGTGACTAACATTAAATAGAGGGACCATTTTCTGCAGGAAGTTTGATTTTGCTTCTAGAGGTTTTGAATAGTTTAGCTACAATTCTGCCAGAAGTCAGGGAAAGGGCTGGATAGTTCCATAAAGCCCCTATCAACCTGTGAGTTTATAAAAAGCCAAAAGCCAAGACCCTTTTCCAGTTAGTGTACCTTTTATGCACAGAAAATTTTATGTGTTCTAATATGTGCATTTTAATTATTTTACCTGGGATAAATCAGAAGTACATTTTATACCAGCAAATAAAGCCCTGAGAAGGTAAAAGTGTATTCTTTTACTGAGTGAGGTTTGCTGTGAAATCCAAATACTTTGCTGAAAAAAATATATATATTTTCAATAAAACAACACAAATCTCCACCTGAAAGGGTATAAATTAATTATAGATACATATGCATATATCCCAAGCTAAATTTTACTGATCAGGTACTAACAACGAAAAATGCTGGAAAAAAAATTCAATCCTGCATATATAGCTTTTATGTTCAACAAGAATACAATGGGGAAGCTACAAAAAAAAAACTGAGGGAAAAATCACTCCCCTGCTGAACGTTTGACAAAAATCAAAAATTGTTTTCGGATGCAGCCACTTGTAACTGCATTAAATCACTGCACTTACGCTCTTGTTCCCTGTTAAAAACAACACTGTGCTCTACCTTTCTGTGAGGCCGATTTATTAAAAGTATTCCCCTGCGCCAAAGGAACTAGTAAAAAATTCAGCTTTACTAACTACAGTTTCTGAGCAAAGCACATTTTACAACTGCATGCCAACATGACAGTTCTCACAAGGAATCCAAAGAGACCCACATGCTTTACAGCACCTGAAACCAGGGTGTGTGTGTGTTAAAAAAGGAACCAATCCACCAATGAATTTACTTTAATATCAGTTCATCTGCTCCTGAAAACAGTAGTGGCATTTAAAATTCTAATTCATTTCTCCTACTTAGAATGATTAACAAATCTTAATTTAGCATAGTGTTGGAATTAAAACTACTGTACTTTATGCATTTGGATTTTTGGTTAAATTAGCAAAAAATAACTCATGCTTATCAATCACTTTCTTAAGAACTTCAAAGTTCTCTACAAAAAAAATCTCAACAGTCAATGCCCTTTGTTGAGTGGTTTCTTTATTGTGAACAGCAGGAATTTTGCCTTCGAGAAGTGTGCTGTCTAGAGGCTGCAAGGAATAAACAAATAATCTAATGAAAGCTTACTGTGACTGCAGTATAGATGGAATAATTACATCTATTTGGATGGGTCAGGAAGACCTCATGAAGGAGGTAAAACCAAGCCTGGTAGTGAAATATAAGAAGGTATTTAGGGAGAAATAAACAGATACTGGGCCATGGAGAGAAAATGGTGAAGAAAGTCATGGAGACTGGAAAACAGGGCAGTGCTTCTCATGCTGGCTTTGGTCAGAATCAGTTGGGAAGGCTTTTTATTAAGATAACTAAGCCTCAATACAGACCTACTAAATTTAAATCTCCCAGGTTAAGGTTGAGCATTTATAAATATTTTTTAATTCCAAAGGTGTTTCTGGTGAAGCTGAGGATGACTGATTTAGGAGGTGTTTGGGGAAAGGCCAACAGTCCAGCTGAAACACAAGGTCTGTGAAGGATGTAAGGCTGGACAAGGTTTTTATGTCAGGCTTTGTAGTGTGTTAAATTCCAAGCTGAGAAGTCTTCATGATATTCCTTGGCAATGGTTGTTAAGCAGGTGTATAAACAACCAACGCACTCGAGGGACAGTTTGGAGAAATAAAGAATACTGCATGAAGGATGAATAAGGAGAAACTGGGAATAAAAAGACAAGTTGGACGGCTATGCAATATTCCAGACAAGAAGAAATAAGGGCCTGAATAGTGGAATGTTTTTTTTTTTAAAAAGTGTAACTCAAAAGATACAGAAAAGGTAGAATTCTGAGGAATTGGACACTGAAGAAACAATAAAAATTAAAGATAATTTTCAGCCCAAGTAAATAAAATGCTGGTGAGGCAATTAATTATGATGAAAAATATTAGAAAAGCAAATTTCAGAATATTTTATACATAATGAGTTTGGATAGGTGACCATATGCACAGTACAGGTTTACACTGGCTGATTATTCATAGTTTCCTCTTTGCCTTCCATAATGACCCAATTTAGATGATAAATTATAATCGCCTTTGGTTTAAAGAACTGTTATGTTATCCCTCTGGAAATGTCTATCAGGAAGTTGGAAATGAGGGCCTGGGGACAGATCCTGAGCATCAAGGAAAGGACTCCATACCTAACAGACTGATACTAAAGTTGAGAGGGTGGATGAGATCACCAACAGAAAGGGAGCAGAGAGAGAGAAAAGAGACAAAGAGAACACCTGCTGTTTGCAGGGACAGAGGAGGGAAGAGGAGGACAAACACACAGGAGCAAAAAAACAAAAACAGAGGAGTCACACAGGGGGAAAAATCATCATGAGAAGAAAAGATAATGAAGTCAAAAAACTAGAAACATTTTAAAAAGGAGGATGTCAAAAACATAATCAGGAACAGCAACTTGGAAGAGAAAAGCAAATATGAAAAAAGAGGAGACCATGAGGGATTTGGAATCAGTGTCATCAGAGGAAGGGGGCAAAAGCCTCTGTGATATTAACAGGATAATGAGAGAGAAAGAAAACAGAAACAATTACTAAGATTGCTCTTTAGGAAGTTTGGAGGGTGAAGGGGTCTAGGTCAGTCACGTCCAGGATCAAGATAGATAAAAAGGAAGTGAATATTAGAAGGGATATTTACTGACCTTAGGAATAAAATGGGGTGTGGAGTTAAGAATCTACAATGAAGAGAGGGAGCATAATTAACAAAAATGAGAAACTTGAGATGCACAAGAGTGTGGTCCAAGTCATGGCTGTGACTCTAAGATGACTTAAGTTAAAGGCTGTGGTGAGAAGCTGCAGTTTTGGAAAAGTCACCAGCAAGGAGTACAGAATCACTCAGAGAGATGGAAAGGATTGGTATAACAGTGAGGTTTATAAGACAAGCCCTAAAGAAGATGGAGAAATGTCTCAGAGGTGAAAAAGAGGGAGAAGATGATGGGATTAGATGACTAAAACAAAGACTTCAAATGCAAAGTTTCTGAATAGTGGTGACAGAAACACAGTCAAGAAGAGGTTTTTCAGAGACGGGAAGAAAAATTGAATCTCCCTACCTATATTCCACATCCTTCTCTTCCCCTAGTTTCATCGAATAGTGACAGTAAGAGATGGAACAGGTACCAGGGAGGGTGCCATCCTCAGAGAACAGATGTCAATTAATTCAAGGTGATGGAACAGATGCTAACATGGGAAATTGGAACCCAAAAGTAAAGGATTGCAATCGACTCAGTAGAAGCAGTTAGGAGACAGGCCGGAAAGGAGGTCAAACCCTCAGATGGAAAGAGGCACAAAACATAAAAGGAGAGCAGAGAAGGGCATCGCACCAAGGGTTCTAACAGCTGACCATAGTGAAAAGGGATGTTGATCATGGGAGGTTGGTGGAAACTTCTGTTCTAAATAGTATAGACATTCTGAACAGATGAGAGAAAATGAACTAGAATAACCAAATTAACCTTGCTGTATCTACTCTTTGAACATAAAAACAGATTTAAATCCAACTTTATCTCAAAATATACACTGAAGTATTTCTCCCCACCCATGCAAACTTTTACCAGGCTTTCCTGCAAGTATCACAGAAATCCAAGGGTAAGCAAATCCCATCACAGACCCCGCCAACTTCCTACTCACCATCTCATTTTTATACTACACGGGTGAAATGAAATTAGAAATAAACTTTAGGGCTGTCTTGAAAGGTTTTCTTTTTCTTTTAAGAGGCTTCCAAAGGAAGCAGGCAGCCACAGGTGTGTGGAGGTCGAGGATAACAGGATTTCACAGACTGATCATGTGCTCACATAGAAGCAGTGGTTCTTTTTCAATGCCGGCTGGCTGTAGTGTGTGGCAGGGGACAGCCTAGGAAATTACTACCCAAAGTAATTACCCTTGTGAAGGTACATCATGGCTTTGATAACTGTGGCATTACAACACTGAGGCTAATTTATGTCAGTGTTCCATTAAAAAGCATGGAATCACTGCTGGAATTCCACATTTTAACTTCCTAGATATGAGGACCAATGCTAATAATAATAAAACAGTAACGATGAGGTAAAACAAAAGTCTAACAAAGCTATCTTTCAAGCACGTGTTCTGCAAACATTAGCAATGTCTCACGCACGCAGTGGGCTTCTTGAGTGTCTGGTGGTCACGTTGCTGTTGAGGACACTGCCATTTGTTGAGGACTTTGTCAAGTGTTGTTTTCTATAGTTTACTCTCACTTAACTCATACAATAATTTTACAGGTAGGAATTATTATTGGTATTTTTCAGATGAGCAAATTAATGCTTTGAAAGATCATGAAGATATCTCATTCATTCAACGTTACAATGATTTATTGAGTCCCTTCTCAGTAACTGTGCTTGGGTCTGGGTATACAGAAGGGAACCAAAAAGATATGGAGATTATAGTTGGAGGAGGCAGGAATTCAGGTATTAACTAAAAACCAAATGAATATAAAGTAGAAAATTGTGACAGGTGCCACGGAAGAGAATGTGGTGGATTAGAGTGTAACAGGCAAATCTATACAGACTAGGCAGTGAGGGAAGACTAGGACCTAAAGGATGAAGAGTCAGCCACGTGAAGAACGAGGTAGAGTGTTCTGAGCAGTTCAGTGAATTCGGGGATTGAAAAAGGCGTCAGGGGGCTCAAGCTCAGCAAGCAAGATGGAGGTGAGATCAGCAAAGCAGGCCTGGCTCACTTCCTACAGTCTTGTCGACCAAGGCCAAGGTAAGGAGTCTGGACTTCATTCTAGTGTAAGAGAAAGCCACTGGGCTCTAGGAAGGAGGAGGTGGAGGAGAATGATGTGTGGGGATCAGACAATCAGATTTCCGTTGTAATAAAGTCACCAGCCACAGTGTGGAGAAGAGGGGTCCCAGGGGACAGGATGGTGGTAGTGAGAGGGGAGGGGGAAGCACGCCAGGTGTATTTCTGAGCTATAACAGAATACTTCTTAAAGTTACATAGTTAGTACGAGGTAGAACAAGGGTTCTGTCTGCTCCTGGAGCTCGAGCTCTTACCCGATCTCTTTAAATAGTGACCAGAAACGTTTCTTCAGTAACTTTAAAAAAGAATTTTGAGTCCAGAAAAAAAATATTACTTCCTTTTACAGAGAACAACTAGAAGACATTTTCAGGATTAAATCTCAAAATGTTTCAATGGTGCAAATGTGATTTTTTTCTCCCAAGTCTAACAGACCTCTGCTCCCAGATGCTGAATGATGACTTTTGGTGCTCAATAGCTAATAGTTGTAAACTGCCTTGAGAATAACACTTGTCCTTCTTGCAGCTTTCAATAAATATAAACTCAGAGTTGGCGGACAAATCTTTATGTTTGAGTTTACTACAACACCTTTTCACGATCCCTCTGTGACTTCTAAGAGCCAGAATGGAAATGCCAGGTCACTGAAGTTTCTCCCCAGGCTTGCTGCTGAATTTGAGACACGTAACTCATGAGCACTACTATGTAGTCTACAAAGGCAAAGAAATGCCAACATCATTGAACGGTTTTTCAAATAATTATTTAACTATTATTTAAAAATAATCTTTGAACTATTGAAATGCCTTATTCAGGGTATACTTTCCAGAGTTACGTAAGGTATTAGAGATCTACATTTAATTTCATGCTTTTAGCCATTACGTCAAAAAATCTTAGAGCTAGCTAGGAGAGTAGAGCTTTTGTAAATTTCGGGGATGTGTACAAACAATTAAATAGAAAAATCAATCCCCTCATTGTTTATTCCCCCTCATTGCTTTAAAACAACACAAAACTTGAAAAAAAATAGTTTGTAGTTAAACAATAATTAGTTTGCAGTTTTTAAAATGTCCCTAATGGAAAAACATGAAGCTAGTCTATGAATCAAAATATGTTTCTAACTACTGAGCTATACATGGCTCACAGCATCAGTATATAGCAGTTAAATGTTACCTTGTTTGTTGCTATTATTATCTAATATACTAAGTATCTTATGTGTTATTACCCATATCCCTTATTAAAATGCAAACTCTATGAAGGCTAAGAACTCTTTTTTCCTCCTGCTGTTTCACTGCTAAATCACCCCAACCCATAGAACAATGCCTGGCACCTAGCAGACACTCAAAAATATATTAGTTGGGTCAATGAGTAAAAGGGTTGTCTTCTAAGTATCATCTGAGACAATCTTTGCAAAAGCTCTTTGTAAACTGTAAACGATTCTACAAACATAGAGTATCATCATCATCTTCATGATAACTAACAGAGATCATTTACTAAGTATTCCACATCCATTATCTCTTTAACTTTCCCAATTCACAAAAGAAACCGAAGTTCAAACAGATTCTGCAAATCCTCCAATATCATACAGCATAAATGGTAGAGTTAGAACTCCAAAAAACAACTCAATTCCAAATGTGGATGCAAGGATCTTAACTCCAGATCTCCTGTCTTTTCTATGTTGCTCTCTTCACTGGGATATGTTGACTCCAAGTGTGTAAAACTATGTATACTAGAATGCTCTAAAATTCTATGTACAATTGATACTTGAGATGATGGTAAAGAGCATTGTCTTTGAATTAGACAAATCTGGGTTGGCATCCAGTTTCTACCACTTACTTGGAGTATGGCCTTGAGTAATTTAGCCAACCTTTCTAAGCCTCCATTTCACCTTCGTAAAAGAGGATAATGATAGTGTCTCTCTAATTGCTGGGAATAAATTATATATGTCAAGTTGAGCATTTAACTCACACCTGGCTCTCAGTAAATAACCAGGAAATTTTATTTTCACCTTTGAAGATGAAGAAACATTTGCCTGGTATCTGACACTAGAACTGACACTTGAACAGAGAGTGGCAAAAAGTGGAAAGTGGGGAAGCAAGACCAACAGACTTTCTCAGCAATGTCTATTTTCCCTCTGAACCTGTACTGTTTTATAGGGGCTAAGACTAACCAAGGCATGCTTTTATTTCCCTCCCCAACACAGGACTGGGCTCATTACATCATTCTGCCACCCTCTGGTAAAAGTTCAAGAAGGCCAACTGCTAAAAAGTGGAAGGAATAACAATTTTTTTTTTTTAAGATTTGCTAATCTTAAGCTATTAAAATGATAAAAAGTCTTCTTTATGTATTCCAAAATCACAATACAAATTTGTATTGTAATAAAAACAAATATCTAGAAAGTTACTTGTTAAAACAAAATCACAGAGTTACTAAAGTGGATCAGTGTATGAGCACCAGGGACAGTGTGTTAGATGAATTAGCCCCTACTGGCGGGAATCATTTTTTACTGGGAAAGAGAGTGTAAACAGCCAGGTACGTGTCTCAGGCAGCTATAGTCTTCTGTTTACGTGCAACAGCAAATTGCATAACCCAGACTATTCCCTTCCAGTTGTGAATCCAAATTAGCATGCTCTTTAAAAGAGAGAGACAGAGAGAGAGGCCTACTCTCTGGTTTTATAAACACGTTTAAACAGGACATTCTTATTTCTTAGTTTATCAGGTGCTGATCTTCACGTACAGGAATTTAGTTAATATGCTTCTTCAGAAAATTTTTCTTTGGACGTTAACTAATATATTTAAAGGGTTAGGTCTAAGAGTGAAAAATGGATTTCAGTATTTATTACGGTGCAATAGTATTACCTAGAAGAAAGTGCACTAGTTCACAAGCACATTAAACTTTCTCACCTACCCAGACAAAATTCACAAGTTCTCCAAGTCTTCACCTTTCCTTAGAAGTCCCAGACAAAGAAATAGCATAAGAGCCATTAAAACCAATGAACACTTCACCTTCATTTGGGGACAAATAGGAGGGGAAAATAGAATCAGTTCAAATTAAATCTTTAAAAAATGCATAAGTGTAAATTTATAAGTCATTTCAAAGTAGAGGAAAACATTTACTTGTGACAAGAGGCACGGGTGAAATATTTAATGCTCAAATGAAGGAAATTAAGTGTAACTTCTTATCAATGTTCACAAATACTTAAGTATCCACCAATTATACTACCTTTAATATTAAGATAAGTAGGTTTAAGAATCTCTTAAAAGTAAGTTAATCCTGTCTACTGTCAGCCAATCCATAGCAGATAACAGAGTAACCAATTTTTTCTTTAAAAATCTTTCTGGGACAAGGAATTCTATAATATATCACAGATTCTCTTCTAAAATTTAATGCTGACCCTGAAGTGTCTTAATGTAGATATTAAGTGTAGATATTATTTAGTGGAGACATGAAAGTGTTATACAATTACCTTCCAGAAAGTCTCCAGAAACTACTACTATGTGTACAAAATACTGAAGAGATGATAAGATACGAGCATATTCAAACATATCATTCTTGCATATAGGATAGTAGTTAAAAAGCACAGAATTTTGGAGTTGAGCCAACCCAGCTTCAAACCACACTGGTTCCACCACTTACTAGCAGAGCGACTCTGGGCAAATTACTTAATCTCTCTAAACTTGCCTTTCTTAACCCGACTTTATAGGATTGGGGTAAATGAATTTAAAGAATATAAAGTGCTTAGTATAGTAGTTCCTGGCATATTAGTAAGTATTTGGTGGCTATAGGCAATATTTTCCAGGGGTTAACTGTGAAAATTCTGAAATATGACTTCTTAGGTTCAAAGCCAAGTTTGCCCACTTATTTGGCCCTGGGCAAATTATTTCAATTCGTTATACTAACAATTAGAAATACATGAAAAAGGTTAGAAGAGTGTTTTGTACATGGTAATGGTAATTTTAAATTTATCAAATATGAAGTAATTTAAAAATTACTTCAACAAAGTCTCATGGAAGTTGAAATTTAAAGAGCATATCAGAGCAATTTTCTCTTTTGATATTTGAGTTGACTGGCATTCGAAATAAATGAATGCTATGAATTCAATCCATACTCATAAATCTTTCCTATACATCAATATGTGGATATACATTGATCAACCTCCTAGTACAGACTTCCTAGTGTCAGGTTTCTCAGACTCATCTGATGATACAAATTACCCGGAGATAGTGACTAGCAGGTCTAGGGTGCGGCCTTGGAACCTGTACGTATAATCAGCTTCCCAGGTGAGTCCTACAGCTAGGCAGGGTCGGAAACACTGAATTAGTTGAAGCAATGCCCAACCACAGAACTTGAGAATATCTAGCAGTCACACCCACTGAACAGAATTATTGCGTTACAAGTATCACATAATGGAAATGGGAATGTTAAAATGATTTTTTTATTCAACAAATATCTAGTTGAATATCAGTACCAAATATTTATTTAGTATATATTTATTGAACACATATTACAGTACAATTCACTAAATAGTGTAAGGAAGTTCATTGGAAAACAAACTACTTCTTAAAAATTAACATCATTTGGGAAGTGAGAGTGGCAGATGGAAAAGAATCACATCCTTGGCAAAATACACATAATTACATGTTATCATTTGTCCTGAGGAGTTCAGAAAGTATCAAGACAAGGAGTCCTTTTGATCAAGAGGTCTGGTTCTTCAAGAAGTTTTTTATAGTTACTTATGACACCTGTGCCATTGCAAATGGGCTAAAAATGCTAATAATTTAAGAATATTCAAATAATAAATTCACTGCAAAAATAACTTAAAGGGTTAGATAACCATTTTTTCGTTGACCTTTCTGAATATTAGTCTTTAGAAACATATTATAGTTTATCTCTCATTAGTAAAATTACAAAAAACTTGGGTCTGAATTTTTTTCAAGAAAATGATAAAAGGAAACAAGCTTCAATTCTCCCAAGCCCCACGCTCCCACCACACATGTACTAAGCTATGAGCAACTTCTACAACTGAGGGATCTGGAATCTACATCCTAGTGGAAGAACAAGCATAAATAATTATGTAAGGAAAACAAGTGCAATTTCACCAAAAATTGCACTGATTCTACTGAATGAAGAACACTTATAAACCATAGTACAGAAAATGTATGTATGTTTCAACATAATATATCATTAATTACATTAGCCTGGATGGTCAAGAATTAGTACTGTTTAAGGTCCATGGAGAGGTAAAACAGTGAAATTATTAGGTAATTCTCTGTAATCTCCTGGTTAAAGAATTACTAGCTACATGCATGAATTTGGAATAAAGTAGATATAAATGCAGTCATTATAGCTATTCAGATATTACTGGTCCCTAGGAGCATGAGCTAAAATGAAGTATCTAATAGGTATTACCTAAAATATGACCCGAGGAAGCAGGCACAAACTTCAGGTTCTTCAGCTATCCACTGCTTCAAGGATTAGGAAAATAAAGGGTCACTTAGGACTCTGAAAACTACTCCTGAGTGTTCATTGCTGGTAGGTGATTTTTTTTCTTTTTACTTTTCTGATTTTCCAAATTTCCTAATTAAGAAAAGTAGTTTATTCCTTTTATGACTAGGGAAAATAATTCCTTTATTTAAAGATATTATCTGAGGGATCAAATTTACTTGAATATGACAGTAAAACCATTTAAAAACATTGTCCTTGAAGAAGCTGAATCAAATTCTCCCTCAAAGAATATTTCATCTTTAGTCCCCATTTTGTACAAGAAAAAATAATAACACAAGGACTGAAATTCCATGTGCTACTTCTTTTTTTTTTAAGAATGGAACTGAAAAATATATTTATTTATGCTTTTTATTTTCCACATTTTGGACATCTTTATACCTTGATATTGCTTTTTGATTTAAAAATTATATAGCTATCTTTTGAGATATAGCATATACATCACTGTCTATTCCACAGAGATTTCTAACAGAAGAATGAGGAACTTCACCATGTGATGCTTCTAAATGGAGGTCTTCAAATGGAGGTTCACAGTAGCGAGCTAAGTGATGATAAAAGTGTTACTGGTAGTGATAGAGGAATTCTTCCTATTCATTTAGTGTGTGATCCCAAGACATGCAGGGAATCCAGGGAAAGCTGGCAAATGAAAAATGTGTATCCTCTCTGAGCAAAAGGAGAGCCACCCTTTCTACTGGATGGTCATTAGAGAACAGGACATAACCATGGATGGATTTTTATTACTCATCTTTTACCCTTTCCCTCCAATTTCCCATTCTCACCATCTTTATTTTTTTCTTTCCTATTCTCTTTGTAGCTTTGGCCTGTCTCCACAATAAGCTCCTTTAGGAGGCACTGCTATTCCCATGAATTTAAAAAGGAACAATTGCACACAGACTTTGGACTATGTGGAGGACATCTATGCAGCCTCCTATGGGCGCCTCCTTGAGCTAATCCACAATTGATTTGTTTATTTTATCTTATTATTTTTTTGTTAATAAGCATTTTTTATCATTGAGTTATAGTCAGTTTACATGTTGTGTCAGCATCTGGTGTACAGCACAATTTTTCAGTCATACATGAATATACATATATTCATTTTCATATTCTTTATCATCATGAGCTACAATTGATTTGTTAAGGGATACTGCATTTACAAGATGAGTTTAGTCATTTTCCCTGAGCCTTTCTCAAATTTCCTCCAGCACCATGCTAGGAAACTTAAATGATATGATAAGTCTCGGTTCCCTAACTTAATACTGTTTTAGAAGGCAAATAGGAATACATAAGGCAAAGAATTTACTATGAGACTTTAAAAATAATAACACCCTCACAGAAAGTTCCATACAACGATCTGGACAAAGTCAGGAGATGCAGACCATGTAAACGCACTGCCTTCAACTACTCAGGATCCAGATTCCGCTGCTTACTACAAGACTTCAGCTAACATATTCTTCAAAGAATCAACACACGGGAACTCAGCAATGGCTAGTGACAAAGTTCTCTGAGGTTCTCAAACTGAGAGTTGTTTGCTTTGGGTTTATATAGCGCAGAAATAGCTTAGGAAGCAAATAACATAAATGCCATCACATGTTCCAGTCCAGAAGTTTTTATTACAGCAAGTTTAGCTCTGGGCAAGCTGCCGCAATCAGCACACTGTGATGGCAAACACACTGACTGTATTTTCTCCCTAAGCAGTATATAGCACTTGGGCTGTTTCTGAGAAGGATTCCTGAAACAGTTCTAATCAACACATTATAGCTGGAACAGCTAGATGCAACACTCACTATTTGTATGCCTTAGTTGTCAAAATTGTTTGCTTTTCAGATGAACACAGTCAACTTTAACTTTCAGTAAAACCATCCAAACGAGTTTATCAACTGAAATAAAAACTAATCCCTGCCCTCCCACCAGTGGCATCTTCATCCTCTGAGATGTAACTCAATTGCTACAAAAGAAAAACTTAGCAATGGGTACAAATGACAAAATAATTTACCAAAAGAAATAACCAGAAGCAAAGTCAAAGACGCGAAATTTTTTTCCAAAAGTTTCAGAGATCAGTGTCAGTGTGGAAGGCTCTTGCTGGGTTTATGGCAATCTAAGGCTTTATAAAGGGATTGTTTTCGGAAGGCTGTGTACTTCTTTTTCCCAGCTTACTGTTTTGTGATTTTCTGACATGTTCACATACTAATCTCAAATTCCATAGTTCTAAAAGGAGCTTGACAAGTGTTATTCTAGACTATGACAAAAAAACATAGTTTCTCAAATCAATGAAAACAACTGAATGATTACTACAATTTTATTTTTAAAAAAATAAACAGATAATGACACAACATTGTAAAATGACTGTAACTCAATAAAAAATGTTTTAAAAAAAGAAATAAATAAATCCTGATCAGTAAATAAATAAATAAGACAACATAAACCTCCAAGTTAGTTTTTTTAAAAAGGCAAATTTCTTTGAAGTGCCTGTCCCTCATCTACCCATGTTATCAGTTTAGGACAAGACTCAAGTGTCTCACATTTCTCAAATAAAATTCAGAATCACAGATACTAAGGTCCTTTTGGCTCTTGAATCAATATTATGACTTCAAATTTTATGTCAACTTTATTACATTAATGGGGAGGATATCTCATTCTCAAATTTTGTGCCAAAATTTTCAAATTCATGGTAAGCAACTATCAATATCTTCCCTAACATGTACTTTACCTCTCTCTTTGGTCAATAAAATCCCCTTTCTTTCCTCTCAGTAGTCAGTAGCATGTGTGTATGTGTGTGTGCATGTGTGTGTGTGTCTGGACCATACACACTTTGGACAGGACAGGCTGGCTGGGATCCAGGTGCAGGAACTCAATAATATCCAAGTCAGGTCCAAGTACTGATCTGCTACCAACCTGTGGTATTTGCCTATCTAGCATAAATACCCAAGAGGCAGGTAGTACTTTAGCTACCTGCACTTCTGGGATAGCTCCAGCAATTCAGGGGCTTCCTATTTAATTGACCTTCATTTTTGCCACCCAATATGGGGAAACAATATCAGGGACATGTTCACTCCCAGCCTCTTGGCTCTTTAAGACCTGTCTCCTGCTGTTTTGCTCCCCTCCATGACTTGCCCTCTTCCCTATAAGATAAGAAATTTAGCTTATCCCTGTTTGAGAATGAGGAGCTGGCTTGAAGACACTTCAACTGTCAATTGCTAATTGCCTTATGTCAAAGTTTGTGTTATTATGAGGTATACTTCTATGTAATTTACATTTGATCATGATTTCAGTAAATCATTTAACACATTTTAATTATATCCTCCAGGACCAGATGGAGAACCACAGGCTGAATACTGATGTTAATAGGTAGAATGAGTAACAAAACCCAAAAGTTGATCAGCAATATCCTGGAGAGAGATCTCTAATAGCACAACACAGGACTCTGTCCTCAAGCTGAAATCTTTCAAGCTTTTTATTAATAACTTGAATAATGATACATAAAACCTTGCTACCAATAATTATATCTTAGGGGTGGAATTAAAGTGCTTAATGGCAGAAGCAGATTTCAAATTCATGCATTCACACAAGAGAAAAATTATTGAGTGATTGTTATATGCTAGGTGGTAAACCTTGGGCAATATACAAATTAAAAATATAGTGTGTCTTCAGGAAATTTATGACCTACTAAAAGAGATAAAGAAAAAATACATGATTAAGCTATTGTAGACTTCTTAGCAGAAAATCCATAGGTCAGGAGAGAGTAGGATGACAAACTCTAAATACAAAAGAATAAAAACTGTCAGCCAACAATACTCTATCCAGTAAAGTTATCCTTCAGATATGAAGGAGAAGTAAAGACTTTACAAGACAAACAAAAGCCGAAGGAGTTCAAAACCACAAGACCTGACTTACAAGAATATTGAAAGAAGCTCTTCTACCTGAAATGAAAAAACTAAAGTACACAAAACTTTGAGTAAGGTTACAAATAGACAGAATCAGGAAATTGCAACTCTGTGTCAGAATTGGTTGTTAAACACTGGATCATAGCATAAAGATTAAAGGGAAAAAAGCAGTAAAAATAACTATAGCTACTTTGATTTGGTAACAAACTTACAACATAAAAGGGGATAATTTGAGACAACAAAAACATAAAAGGGGAAGAGGGAAAGGATGGAACCTATATAGGCAAATGAAGGTAAGATGCTCTAAACAGAAAAAGGACTATTATATATGTGAGTTGTTTCATAGAAACCTCATGGTAACCACAAAAATACGCAAAAGAGGAGACTGAGAAACAAACATAAAAATCACAAAAAATGGCAGACAGAAACAAAAGAAAGAAAGAAAAAAAAATGGAGATACATAACAACCAGAAGAAGAAAAAAAAACATAAAATGGCCGTACTGGGTCCTCATCTATCAATAATTACACAAAATGTAAATGTATTGAATTCACTAATCAAAATATGTAAAGTGGCTGGATGAGTCAAAAACAAGATCCAACTATATGCTGCCTCCAGGAGACTAATCTTAGTTCTAAAGACAAACTTAGGCTCAAAGTGAAGAGATAACTTCAAGAAAATAGCAGCCAAAATAAAGCAGGGGTAGCCTTACTCATATCAGACAAAACAGACTTCAAGCCAAAATAAAAGAGACAACAATGGACATTATATACTGATAAGGGGAATAATCCATAAAGACAATATATCATTTATTAATATATATGACCTTACATAGGAATACCAAAATACACAAAGCAATTATTAACAGACCAGCAATTATGTAATAGATTACAGTAGCACAATAATAGTAGAGACCTTAAATGCCTCCACTTACATAATGGAGAGATCATAAAGGCAGAAAATAACAGAGAAACAGTAGCCTTAAATGAAACATTAGACCAGAAACAAAAGATTTATACAGAACATTCCATCCAAATGCAGCAGAATACACATTTTTCTCAAATGTACATAGAACATTCTCAAGAATAGGTCATATGTTGTGGCACAAAATAAGTCTCAATAAATTTAAGAAAACTAAAATCATATCAAGTATATTTGTTATCTACAATAGTATAAAGCTAGATCTCAACTAAAAGAAGAAAGCTATAAAATCACACATATTTGGACACTAAACAACATGGTACTGAACAACTATTGGGTCAATAAAGAAATCCAAGGAGATATAAAAAATACCTGAAGATCTATGGAAATGAAAATATGACAAACCAAAGTCCATGGAATGCTCAAGAGTGGTATTAAGAGAGAGATTTATAACAATAGAGACCTACCTCAAGAAACAAACAAACAAAAGTCAAATAAACAATCTAACCTTACGCCTAAAAGAACTAGAAAAAAAGGACAAAGTCAGTAGAAGGAAGAAAATAATGAAAATCAGAGTAGAACTAAATGAAATAGAGACTATAAAGGGGAACAGAAAATATTAATGAAACTAAGAGTTGCTTCTTTGAAAAGATAAAAACTGAAAGCCTACCAAGACAAAGAGAGAAAAAGCTCAAATAAAATCAGAAACCAAAGAGAAGCTACAACAGATTCTACAGAAATACAAAAGATTATAAGAGACTTAGAAACAGCAGTATGCCAACAAATTGGACAACCTAGAAGAAACAGATAAATTCTTAAAATCACACAACCTTCCAAGACTAAATCAGAAAGGAATAAAAAATCTGAAAAGACTAATCACTAGTAAAGAGATTGAAACAGTAACCAAACAACCAAACAAACAAACAAAAAACAAAAAACAAAAATTCAGGACCACACAGCGTCACTGGTGAATTCTACCATTCAAAGATTTAATACCTATCCTTCCCAAATTCTTCCAAAAAACTGAAGAGGAAGAAATGCTTCCTAACTCATTTTATAAGGCTGGCATTACCCTTATACCAAAACCAGATAAGAACAACACACAAAAAGAAAATTACAGTCTAATATATTTGATGAACATAGATGCAAAAATCCTCAATGAAATATTAGCAAATAGATTCAACAATACATTAAAAGGATCTTATACCATGTTCAAGCAGGATTTATTATAGGGAAGCAAGGATGATTTAACAGCTACAGATCTATCAACGTGATACACCACATTAACAAAAGAAAGGACAAAAATCATGTGATCATCTCAATAGATGCAGAAAAAGCATATGACAAGATTCAACATTCATTTAAACATCACTGGGTTTGAAAGAACATACCTCAACAAAATAAAGGTCATATATGACAAACCCACACTAACATTACACTCAAGGGTGAAAAACTGAAAGATGTACCAGGAAGATAAGGAAGAAGACAAAGATGACAAGGATGCCCACTCCCACCACTCTTATTCAATACAGTATTAGAAGAGTCAGCCAGAGCAATTACACGAGAAAAATAAATAAAAGGAACACAAATTGGAAAGAAAAAGCAAAAGTGTAACTCTCTGCAGGTGACATGATTTTATATATTAAAACCCCTAAAGACTCTACCAAAAAAACTATTAGAAATAATAAATAAATACAGCAACTTTGCAGGGTACAAAAATCAACATATAAAAATCTCTTGTGAGTCTATAAACTAATAGCAAACTAGCAGAAAGAGAAATTAAGAAAACAACCCCATGTACAATTGTGAGAAAAAGAGTAAAATATCTAGGAATAAATTTAACCAAGGAAGTAAAAGACCTGTACACTGAAAACTATAAGATATTGTTGAAAAAAACTGAAGAAGACACATAAATATGGAAAGATATTCCATGCCTGTGGATTGGAAGAATTTAAATTCTTATAATGTCCATATTGCCTAAATCAATCTACAGATTCAATGCAATCCCTATCAAAATACCAATGTCATTTTTCACAAAAATAGAACAAAAAATCCTAAAATTCATATAAAACAACAAAAGACCCCTAATAGCCATAGCAATCCTAAGGAAAAAGGACAAAGCTGGGGATATCATACTCTCTGATTTCAAACTATAGTACAAGGCTATTTGATTACTGGCACAAAAATAGACAGAGATCAGTGGAACAGGATAGAGAGCTCAGAAATAAACACATGCTTATATGATCACTTAAATTATGACAGTGGAGCCAAGAATATACAATTGGGAAAAGACAGTCTGTTCAATAAACAGTAATGGGAAAACTGGACAGCTCTATGTGAAAGAATGAAACTAGACCACTTTCTTATACCACATACAAAAATAAACTCAGAATGGAGCAAAGGTTTAAATGTAAAATGTGAAACCATAAGAGTCCTTAAAGAAACAAGGGGCAGTAGCCCTTTTACATTGATCTTGGTAATATCTCTCCAAATATGTCGTCTCAAGCAAGGGAAACAAAGCAAAAATAAATAAATGGGACTATATCAAACTAAAAAGATTCTGCACACAAAGGAAACCATCAACAAAATGAAAAGACAACCTTCTGAATGGGAGAATATATTTACAAATCATATATCTGATAAAAGGTTAATATTCAAAATATGTAAAGAACTCATACAACCCAATAACAACCAAAAACCCTACAAACAAGCTAATTTAAAAAATGGTCAAAGATCTTCTGAACAAAGAAGACACACAGATGGCCAACAGGCTCATGAAAAAAAAGTTCAACATCATTAATTATTAGGGAAATGCAAATCAAAACCATAATGAGATCACCACATGCCCATTAGGATGGCTATTATCAAACAGCCAAGAAATAACAAGTGTTGGAGAGGATACAGAGAAAGGAGAACCCTCATGCACTATTGGTGGGAATGCTAATTGGTATAGCCACTATGGAAACAGTATGGAGAGGCCTCAAAACATTAAGGATAAAACTACCATGATACCATAATGATCCAGTTATCCACTTCTGAGTATTTGTCTAAAGAACACAGGAACTCTACTTTAAAAAGATATATGCATCCCTATATTCATCACAACATTATTTGCAATAGCCAAGTTATGGAATCAATGTAAGTACCCATCAACAGATGAATGGATAAAGATGTAAGAGATATATAGATATAGATATAGATATAGATAGGTAGATAGGTAGATAGATACACACACACACACACACACACACACACACACAACACACGTATAATGGAATACTATTCAGCCATTAAAAAGATAAAATCTAGTCATTTGCAACAACATAGACAGATCTTGAGGGTATTATGCTAAGTGAAAAAAAGTCAGACAGAGAAAAACAAATACCACATGATTTCACTCATATGTGGAATATTTTTTTAAAACCAAACCAAAAACACAAACACATAGATACAGAGAACAGAGCAGTGGTTACTAGAGGGAAAGGGACGTGGGGGGATGGTAAAATGGGTAAAGGGGTCAGCTGTATGGCAATAGATGGAAACTAAACTTTTGGTGGTGAGTATGCTATAGTGTATATTGAAGTAGAAATATATGTTGTTTACATGAAACATATAATGTTATAAACCAATGTTACCTCAGTTAAAAAAAAAGAAGTAAAGTAGTGCAGAATAATAAACAAACTCAAAATACAGTCATTCTGATAAATGATAAAAGACTGGAGCTATAAAGTTAAGAGGTCACAGAATTTCAAGGGGCATCAATGTAGATGTTAAATTCATACAAAAGAATCATAGACAGGACCGTGACACAGCTGGCCCCAGCCTTCATTAGAAGGCCCCCAATGCAGTTTATGAATAAGCCCCTGTACTGACTCTAATAGGAAATTCTGTTCTGCTGAAAATGTCTTTAAATGAACTGGGATGGGGGTAGTTGGGAGGGGTGTCAGGGAGGCTTGACTCATTAAAAAGTATTTGGAACTGCACTGAACTGAAAGGATATAAACTTTAAAAAAGGAAACATATTCGATGCATATTAAGTACCAGCTGTAAAAGAAACAGGTCAGCTGAAAGGCTTCTTAAATGGTTGCACCAGGAGGAGGGAAATTCAGAGATTAGAAAGTATATGCAGGGTGTATATTCTGTTCACAATATGTCTTTGCAATGAATGAAAGCCAAACAGAGCAAAGAAGCTGACGTAGCTGTCCTATGCCTTTAGGACAACTTTTCTGCTGGATATTGCTCACCACTGTGGCTTCCCAGAGAGGATACGACCACCATAAATTTGACCATTCCACCTTGGGAAAGCAAGCTTCCTGGTGCACGGTGGAAACCTGCAGGGTCTCCCTGTACCCAGAGTCAGGCAGAGAGAAAGATTGACTCATCCCTTCTGTCCTTGCTTCTCTCCTGAGGCCTTGGGCACTTCCACTGGGAAATGACTGGGGGGATAAGATTTGAAGTAGGAATGAAAATAGATAGGTTTAACAGCAAAGCTATGTTACTCTAAATGAAGAAAATTGAAAAGATAAATTCTCTGTGAAATTCAACTCACTCACAACATGTTCTGCCTTTACTATATTAAAAAAAAAAAGCCACAGTAAGTGGCTATTGGAGGAAGGGAATTTGGAATCAGAGTTAGGTTACTTACCACCTCCTTTACTGAATGTTTAACAGTATTTCAGTGAATGCAGAAGAAATATTTTTCAACAATTTTAAGTCTAAATGTTAATACATGTAAAGGGAATAATAATTTTTTACATATACAAAATGTATTATACAAAAATATGTATATACAAGAATGTATTGAATTTAAGAAATCAACAGGTGGAAGGACATTAAAATACTCAGGTAAAGCAAGTTGCCCATTTTAGGTGCTTTGTCAGTATCAAATCTCAAAGCAATATAAAAAGCATAAATACTTTGCTATCTGTCTATGGTAGGCAGAATTCTACCTCCGTGGTCTCCATTGACTTTCACTCTTGTATAATAACCCCAAACTTTGAGTGTGGGTCAGAAAGCTTCCAAGCCAGACAAGGATTTAATGTGTCATTACTGGCTTTGAAAATGGAGAGGCCATAAAGAGCTCAAGGTGGCTCCCTGCTGATAGTCAGCAAGAAAACAGGAATCTCAGTCCAACGACCATGAGGAACTGAATTCTGCCAACAATCTGAATGATCCTGGAGGCAGATTTTTTCTCCGAGTCTCCATATAAGAGCCTAGTAGATTGATGCTGTGATTTCAACCTTATACTCTGAGCAGAGAACCCAGTCAAGCCTGCTAAACTTCTGATCTACAGAACTTTGAGATAATAAATATGCATTAAGCCATTAATTTGGGGTAATTGCAAAGTAATAGAAAATGAGTATACTTTCTATACATAGTCCCTCTATCTATCCAAAGAAATAAAGAATCTTATTTTCTACATTGTTACAAGGAAAAGATTTAATTTAAAAAGAAGTTAAAAGAGCTCACAAATTTCATGACAGTTACCCACAGAAGTAGTGAATAAAATAAAATTTATATTTCGTAAGTACATATGAATTGAGTGCTAGAAACCAGTGTTGTATATATTAAAATAAACTGCATACCTATTTCAAAAGACGGAAAAATGTTATGTCAATAATCCCAAAATACGTATATAAAATGATTTAAATGGAAGACAATATAACTTTTCCATTTTAAATCTTTGATAGAATAAAAACATCCTGTTTTTAAAAGAGAAGTGGGAGTCAGTAGATGCAAAGGTCATTTTTCAGAGCAAGTTATGACAAGGGACCAACATTTCATAATGTTGCTTTAGGGAAATCCAAAAGGACATTTTTTGGGTGACTGATCTTCACTTACTCAGGGGTTTCTGAAAATGAAAGGAGTTCACAATTGCTTGGCAGTGTGATACATCTACACTGTGAGGTTTGTTGTTTTATAGACTATAAGGCAACCAAAGTATAAATGCCTTTCTTCCTCTGCAGATAGTTCAACTTGAAATAAATCAAAAGATTCAATATGCCAGAGTACTTGATATCTTTTCATTCCCTTCTTAATACAGAGCATATTTATTCAAATATTCATTAATTCAAGAAGAGGCAGCATGATACAGTGGTTCATATGTGAGCTCTAAAATTAGCCTTCCTCCATTCAAATCCTAAGCCTACCACTTACTAAGTGTGTGATCTTAGGCAAGTTAGCTAACTTCCTTGTGCCTCAATTTCCTTTCTGTAAATCGAGAGAATGAGAATACATACCTCATAGGACTGTGGTGAGGATTAAATGAGCTAATATGTAAAAAGTCTTTGCAACAGTGCTCAATAAATCTCAACTATTAAGAAAATTGCCAAATAAAACATTTTTCAAGTAAAAGCCTACATGGTGGCACACTACAAACCTTCACCTATTTCTTCTGTCTGCCCCATTACTCCTACATTACACCCAGGCTCTCTTACTTAATGTCTGCTTACAGGTAAGACAGAAATTGGATACGGAAAACATAAGAGGGGCTCTGAGACTGGCCTAGCTGAGTCTCACACATTAGTCTGGAAACACAGTCTAAAACTGAACCAGTCCTTGAGATAGATAGTTTGACCATCTCTATCTTTGAATTCTACTTAAAAACGTAAGTACTTGGCCAAGGAGGCCTCAAAGATGCATAAAGAATACCAATGGGACAGGAATGAAAAGCCCATCAATGCCTAAAATTTATCATTAGAATTAAATGTACCACTAAAAAATAAAATGTTATTTGATTTCTTTTGCACTCTTGAACTGAATGAATCCACTATGAGGTATTCATCCTAGCAGTAAAAAGCATGGGTTTTGGACTTAAACAGTCCTAATTTCAAGGCACCCATCTGTGTCTCAGTTTCCTTACCTCTAAAATGGGCATAATATCAGTATGCAGCCTCAGGGAGCAGCTGGGAGGGGCACATGTGGTAACACATGATGCACATGTAATAGAATGTGCAGTGCATTAGAAGCTCTCAAAGAGAGACGTCACAACAGACATCAGCTGTTCTCATGAGTAAATTTGTTTTCCTTCTATGTGAAATCAATTTCTTCCCTGTTAAAAGCTGTGGATAAGTTTCTCTCAGACTATGCATAATCTCATTTTTATGATTCAGAAAACCTTTAAAACAGGTTTAAAAAAAAATCTATGTGTGAAAGTGGTAGAGGAGCTGCACTGGCAGCCCCAAGGTGTGACTTGGATTTGTCACACTGCATCCGCGTGTATTATAATCCTCCATCATCTTTTTGAATTTCTTTGAATAAGTTCAGGAGTCTCACACAGACAGAATATGAAATTTAGGACAGATAATATGAGAATCTCAATTAATCAACATCCCTTGGTATATATCGAAAGCAAGTCTGTAAAAAATTAAAGCTTGGGTCAGGTGCTCTGATTTCTGTTCAGAGGTTTCTGCAAACATTATCCTTCTACTTGACAAAGTACTTCACAAATATTAATACTCAGAACAGCCCCAGGGTTAAGTAGTCATATTCAAGCGTTTTTTTTTTCTAATTTGTGAAATATAAATCACATTTTTGTGCACAAAACGTAACTGAGCACCTTAATGGATTTTTGCAAAGTGAATACATTTATACCACCATGCAGGTGAAGAAAAAGAACACTGTATGCACTCCCAGGGTTTTCACACTTGCCTCTTCACAATCATGACCCTTGACTAAAAGTAATTCCTATCCTACTTTTATGGTTATAATTTCCTTACTTCGCTTAATGATTTACCTAAGTTTGCATCTCTTCATATTTTGGGTCAGTAATGCCTGTTTTTGAACTTTAAACGGAACCACCCATCATGTATTCTTTTATGTCTTGCTTCTTTCAAACAAACCTTACATTTGTGTGATTCATCTATGTTATGTATACATGTAATTTCTTCACCTTCACCACTGTGTACTGTTAACATTATACAAATCTACCAAAATATACTAGTCCATTTTACTGCTGATGGACACATTGGTTGTGTTGAGTTTTGCACTATTGTGAATAATGCAGCTGAGAACTTCTTGTACACGTCTCTCAAAGCACAGAAACATACTAAATATACTGGGTATACATCTGGGAATAGAATTGCTGAGCCCCTAAATATGCATAACTTCAAATTTAGTAGATGATATCAAATTTTTCCAAGGTTGTTGTATCCTAGGTATTATTTATAACATGCTTATAAATATGAGAATTTGTTCAAACTCTTGAGTCACAGTCTACAGGCAAGTTTGCCAAATAGTTCTAGAAAGCGCTGTCACTATAACTATGAGTCAAACTGATGAACATGGTTCCAGCTACATGGTAGGAAAATCCATGTTAATTTCCATGTCCATCCTGTTATGTTTCCATAGAGATAGATGGTTCTATCAGGTTGAATCAGGATGGGTTTTAAACTATTCTATTGCTGTACAAGTAAAATCAGTCTGAGTACCTGACAGACCAAGAATAATACCTTAAAATTCTATCTGACCTGGCACCAGAGCCCTGCATACCTAATGAGTTTTTACAATTCCTGAGTATTGGAAACTAATGATCTAGGAGACAGTAAAATGTGCAATAAAACTTTTATCATTGACTAGCATGGCAGTGGGAGGAAGAAACATATATTCAAAAACTCTGTTCAAGTTACAGCTTTGCCAAAATATATCTGGATAACTGCAGGACAATTATGACCATGTTAAAGAATATTTGATGTCACTCAGCTTGGAAAAGCAGAAATTGATATACAAATCTTAAATTGCCTCTTGACCACTTACAGAAAGAGAGTTTTTTACACGTTACTTTTTTTTTTTACTTCTATGCCCCTTTAGGTTTTTATTTTAAAAATTAGAGCCATCATACTTGCCCTATTGGTAAATTAGGTCTACAAAATGGAAGGCACTTGGACAATAAGTGTAATCACACAGATATGGTCACCTGTACCAGCAGACTCACAAAAACACCAGGAATTTGGGAAGCCATATAGAATAACAACTGCTGTAGTGTGACATGGATGGAAATCACAGCACAACCCCTATTTCTCTGACCAAAGACAGCTCAGTCATATCATGTATTTAAACAAATCTCAGCAGTATAAAGTCGTTACGTGTCGGAAACAGCTACTACTGAGTTTATAATTGAGTAAGATGCTAATAAAATTGCCAGAGTTATAGTAAAAAAAAAGGAAACTTGTGTACTCATTTTCATCTATAAATAGACATTTAGAGCAATTACAAATCTTGCTAAACATTCAGTTCATTTAAAAAATCAACTTAAAACATCTCCATCTTTGCCAAATTTATAATTTACAAGCCTTGAAAATATGTCTCAAAAGAGAGGATTCTACCAAAAGAGTATCTCAATGCCCACTCTTTATTAGTGGAATAATGCTGGATGCCTCTATAGTTTATATACATATAAAATATATGTTGTATACATACAAAATATATACATATTTATTTAAACTATATGTGGATATATATTTATGTATATATATGATGTATTAGCTAATTTTTAAATAACTTGTCTACAAAATATCTCCGTAAAATATTCTAGCTCCTCTGGGCTTTGGTCAAGATTCCTGTTAATGTATCAAAAATTTTATTAGCTATTAACACTTAGAAGAATGCATTTCACATGCTGTTATCTGTGAACACCAGAATAAACAAATAATGTCATTCAAACTCAAGGCAAGACTACACTGATGCTTACTTCTAACGGTCTGTGGGAAGACTGTATTTAGGCTGTAAACCCTGGGTTCCAAGCTGTTCTCAAAAATCATTTCAGAAACTATTCATTTAGCAGCCCTTCTATTTAAGAAATTCAATCCTCCAGTCACTGTGTCACACACACACACAAACACACATACACACACACACATATGCACCTACACACACTGGAAATTATTCAATGACTGATTATTCACCCTATGTTGTCTCATCTTTCAAAGACTTATATTTTTAAAGTTGCAACTGATTTTATTTGGTTGGGAAGAGATATCAAATAAATTTTGGGTAGCTAATTCCTTAACTTACTAATCTGCAAGGCTTCCTCTTTCTATTAATTTGGGACACAGCAAAATAAATGCTTCACTGCTCTTTGAAGCCCAAACCTAATATCCATTCACTTCTTCTGTTTGAAAAAGTGATGTGTTAAATATATTCAATATTATCACATTTTTTAATGGTAGATATTTTACCCAACAAGGTGAGGGTATAAGACAACAGCGAAAGATAAGTTGGGAGACTGAAGGTGGGCACACAATGTCCTTCTTGGTGATCATTATCTGCCACTGGGTTATTGCAGGAAACTCCACATTGGACCATCAAACATCTCTCTACACCTCAAAATATAGCATCATGCCACCATTCTCCTTCAAAAACCTCCAATGGATTCCCATTGCAATTAGATTAAAATCCAAACTCTTCTAGTGGTCTAGTGGACCATGCATCACCTGGCCCCTCCTCTCCTCTCTGAATTCATCCCTCACTCCTGCTTACACCACGCTTGGATGAGCTACACTGGTCTTTGGGTTCCTCAATGAGACAGAGCATCTTCCTCTTCCTGAAATAGACCTTCCTATTCCCCTGGAACTCACACAGCTGACTCATTCTCATCAGTAAGGTCTCACCTAAACTGTCATCTCTTCAAAGAGCTGTTCTTTAACCACCTTTACTAAAATATGGTGCCCACAACTCTTTGCCCAACCCTCCAACCCACTTTTTAGTTCTGTGTTCTCCATAGCACTTACTTCTATCTAAAATTTCATTATCTACATATTTTCTTGAATGTTTATTGGCTGTTCTTCCCACTGGATTATACACATTGGTGGCAGAGTATTTTTTTCATATTGTACACTGCTATATCTCCAGTGCCTAGAATAGCACCTATTATACAGTAGATACTTAATCACAACTCGTATATATTGGGTAAGTGATTGAAATATTTATGTTTTAGTTAGTACATTCAACCTGTGTTAACGTGTATTCTCTGTTCCACATTTGACAACTCCAGTAGGCTGTGATGTCTCCCGCTTCCTAATTTGCTGAGCTTCCTGACAGCACAGGCTGTGTTGTACTTATCCCTGCATCCTCACTGCCTGGCCTAGTGCCTGGTACATAGTAGGTGTTCAATAATTACTTGATGAATCAACTTGCTGAACAGACGCATGCATGAGTAAATAAATGGATGGAAGGATGGATGAAGGTTTTGATTTTCTTTTACTTGATATGGTCCAAGGAAGAATGGTTTCTGCTACTGCAGCTTACACGGAACAGTGTACATGGAAAGGAAGGTGCAGTAGTCACTGCTGATGCTCTGCTCAGATTCCCATTGCCCAGGGCTTCTCAAGCCTGGCACTACTGACACTTTGGACTGGATAATTCTTTGCTGGAGAGGGGCTTCCCTGTGCACGGTAGGATGTTTAGAAGCATCCCTGGCCTCTACCCAATAGAAGCTAGGCAGCAGCATCACCACTACCTCTCTGAGCCAAGACAATCAAAATGATTACTCCTGAAATTCTGTCCCATTAGATCTGAGCTGGGGTGATGGAACGCTCAACCAGGTCTGGGGACAGTGTTTCTGTTTCATGCCAGAAATTTTCAGGACAGCCGCAATTCTTTCTGTCTAGTTCAAGGCCTACCTTCCTTTTAAGAAACTTCTTGGACTATTTCAAATCTTCCCCTTCTCTTTTTGTTCATAAAAAGTTGCAGTGGCAACTGCCTAATGACAAACAGATTAAGTACACAAAAAGCACTTTCTTATTCATTTATTTAAAGCCTTTCATCCTCTAACTTGGCTGTTAAATTCTTACCAGGGAAAGACTAATGAATCCTTACTTACATACCGTCTCCAATTTTATCTGTTTGGCTGGGCAATTTTATCTGTTTTGGACTTAATTTAGGCCAAAAGTATTTTAAAACCTTGCAATCACATAAATAAAGAACATGAAATGTACTGTATCAGATCATTTTCTAAAATGAGTAGTTTATCAATGTAAAGCTGAAAGGAGTATCAGAAGACTTCCTGATAGAGAAAGAATATGTTTTAAACATAAGAGGCCACATCTTTGTATTGTCCAACTTGCTACAGTACATAGTAGTTACTTTCGTAGTTTTTCAAAATCTATTAATAGTTTTTTGAGTAATCTCCATACTGTCCTCTATAGACTTACCATATAACCCAGTAATCCCACTCCTGGAAATGTATCTGGAGGAAAATATAATTTGAAAAGACATATGTACTCCAGTGTTCACAGAAACACTATTTACAATAGCCCAGACATGGAAACAACCCAAATATCCATCAACAGATGACTGGATAAAGAAGTTGTGGTATGTTTATACTGTGGAATACTACTCAGCCGTGAAAAAGAATGAAATAATGCCATTTGCAGCAACATGGATGGACCTGGAGATCGTCATTCTAAGTAAGTCAGAAAAAGAAAGAATACCATATGATATCACTTATATGTGGAACCTTAAAAAAGGGACACAAATAAACTCATCTACAAAATGGAAACAGGCTCACAGACATAGAGAACAAACCTATGGTTACAGGGGGAAAAGGGGATAGGAAATCTGCACCTCTTGGGGAGTGATGGAAATGTTAGCTATTATGATTATAGTGGTGGTTTCAAGGGTGTATACATCTATCAAAATTCATCAAATTATACATCTGAAATACGTGTAGTTTACGGTACAGGATCATACCATAATACACATATTAAAAATCCAATAATAAATTCAACACCACCCTTCCCTTCCCCAAAATAAAGACGTAAATGTGGAGGCTGGTACACATTATAGGAAGGACGAATCACTTCAGCATCCCCACATCCTGGGACACCTGCATCAATCCACGAGCACAGGGTTATCAATTCTTGCCCCTCACGTGAGTGTCTCTGAGCTCTACACTGAACAGAAATCCCCCAGTTTCACTTGGTTAGTCATGACTGCTCCTGTTGCAGTTGCGAGTCACAGCAATACTCTCAGAGTCCTCCTTTCCATGCTATTTCTAACCTCAGCACTGGTGTAAAGCCTCCTTCGACTATTCCCTAAATATCAGCCAATATAATAAAGTAGTTCAGTTTGTTTACATGCCCCAAGAGCCATCTCTGTCAAGCAGCAGTCTCAAGAGTCAGGCGAAATCTGTTGCTCCTTAAGAATTACTTCTACATTCAGGTATTGCCAAAATTTCTCAGTAAAAGTTTTCAGATTCACTCTGATTAGAGTGGCAGAGGTCATACTCCCAGCCCTGTAAGCAGAATGTGCTGATGGGCTTAACTTTGAAACAAATTCCTTGAGGGGGTGGGGGGAAACACAAAGACCTTAAAATGGAAACAAAGAGCTCTTGGAAAGAGAAAAGGGGAGAACAGATGACAGAAAAGAACCTCAGTTTAGATTAAGTTCAGCTGCAAGGACAGGACAGCCAAAAACAACAATGGTTTAAACAAAATGAAAGCTTATTTTCCTCTCACATTAAAAAGTCAGGAGTAGAGAATCTTCAGTCTGATAGGGTGACTTCACAAAATCCGCGGAGTACTGAAGGCTTTTTTCCTGCTGTGCTGCCATACTTAGTCACATGCCCACACCTAACGACAAGGGAACCTGGGGAACAGTCTTCATTCCCGGTGACCACACACCCATCTAACAATGAGGCACTTCCTAGTTCTTACGGGAGAAAAAGAAAGAACAGACGTTGGGGGACAAACAGCAATCCCTGCCAGAGGTGCACAGACTCAGAAGGGACTCCCATGACCCCTACCACCTTGTGTTTACGCCCTTGTGTAATGCTCCCCTCTCGGGTGTGGGCAGGACTTGCTTCTAAGCAATAGAGTATGGAAATGATGATGGCGTACAGATGACTATTACATATGATGACATTACATACGATTTAGCACTTGTCTCGCAGGAGCTTTTCCCTCTCCCAAGAACGGCTGTGAGAAAGTAAGTGGCCATGTTGTTCCACATGGCAGGCAGCTGAGGGTGGCCTCTGGCCAACAGCCAGCAAAAAAAAACATAAAGCTATCAGTCCAACAACCACAAGAGCAAGGAAAGCGACCCTCTCCTGGCTGAGCCTCTACACAAGAATATAGTCCTGACTGAAGCCATTATTGTAGTCTGGTGAGACCTTCAGCAGAAGACTCATCTAAGCTGTACCCAGACTCCTCAAGCACAGAAACTAAAATAATAAATGTGTGTTGTATTAAGCCACTAAATTTGAGGTAAGTTGCTGTGTAGTAATAGAAAACTAACACACTGACAGTGAAGGCAACCAACAGATGCTCACAATACTGCGAAAAAGACCTAACTCAGTCCCTAATGTATAGTAAGTGTTCAATAAACACTAGCCTAATAAATCGTCATCATTTCCTAAAGCCAGATTTCTCCAATATCATCATCACCTTGCCTAGTAGCTTAGTGGCAAGGAATAAAATCCCAACAGGGCAAAGAGTTCTATTCATATTACTTCTAGACTTTTTGGAAGCAATGAACTTTAAAATCTAATTGGAGTTGAATTTCCATTAGCACTGCACTGGTGATTCTTGTATATCCATCTGCCACTCCATTCCAAGAATTTGCCTCTCAAGGATGCAACAATCTCTTGGTCATGCCTCACTGGGGAAGAATTGAAAAGAAAAAGATAGGACACAGTCCTCTAGGGGTTCAGTTTAAGAACTGCAGGCAAACCTAAGAAAAATAGATCCATCACTCTGTAGAGTCAGACTGAGGAGAAAAGAAACAATTAGCTAGAGGTTAAGTAGCGAAACAGCTGCTTGCAGCCTTAGGTAAAAATGTCATGTAGTAGGAGTAAAATATTGGAAGGATAATGTGGGAGTGAAAGTTATCAATTGCCTTGAAACCTGAATCTATGCATTTTTAATATTATCTAGCACAGTCGATGTGAACATCTGCTTAATATCTCGGTATGTGACAAGAATACCAGGAGGAATTTTTTAAAAATCTTTAAAAGAGAATGAAAAACAAAGCACTTTCAGAGAATTTCAAAACAAAGGTTCTACATGAACATAACAAAACCTGAAATATTTCTGATGGTAATGTGTTAAAGCAAATTAACATCCTCTAAATCAAGCAAAGGTTTCAAAGCTAAGCCATTACGTATAATGGAGTGAGGCAGAAGAGTGAAATCTACTCTATGAAGTATATTTAAAAAAAGAAATTGCTGTTATGAGACACCATAAAACAGTCAATAATTCAAAAGATGATTAAAAATAAACAACATATTAGTAATAAAAACCTGGCATGGGGGACATTCTAATAATGGACCTTGTTTTCTGGCTCAAGAATCTTAGAAGGAAAATGAGAATAGATATGATACCAAAAACTATTGTAGTTTTTGTTTATGTTTATTTTTATAGAAACAATCATGTAAAACAGCCCATTTTATAAGGGGTAAAGAGTATCTGAAAATAATGAAAAAGTAAAGCACAGAGATGCTAAAAATAGAAAAGATTTATCCCAGAAGTATGTGGTATTAATTGCTAGAAGATAATCAGAATGATTGTGTAAATTTGGAACTACTATAATATTTGCAGTGATTTTTAAATTCTTTAAATCAATTGTTATTTTTCCCTCTGTGGTCCATATACCTGTTCTACTAACATGGTGTATTAACCCCCAAAATGCTAGTGAATGTACGTGGAAAATATTTTAACATTGTTCCTGTGTAGAAAATTTCAATTCTAAAGAATTTCTTTTCACTTCTTTTGCTACAGAATCTGTTCCTATTCTGACATTAGGGACAGGACAATGACAAGGTCACCATCCCAGAGATCCTTCCCATTGTGGGGTCAGCTTTGCATGAAAAGACACATGACTAACACAAGACCATGGGGATCTCTAAATCTCATCAACAGAAATCACTGGTCACTGTGGGGAAGGAGGAAGAATGAGAAGTAGAATTGTTAGTGGTCTCAACAGGAACAGTCCCCACTCTAGTTAGGCATCCTACCAGTGGCAGGCCTTAATGTCATCCATAACCAAAAGCCCTGCTATTACCTTCCTGTAAAATATGGGACTGACAGAGAGAGAGAAGGGGAGAGAGAAAAGTCCTTGAGTTGTTGTGCTTCTTTGCTCTACATTTAGTTTTGTTTGTTTTGTCTTTCACTTTGCACTAAAATGTATGTCCATGGCCTTAACCAAAAATCTTCCCAGTGGTTGATCTATGAGCTAATTGATGACGTTTATTAATTCAAAAGTGAACATTACAAGGTAACTTAATAGGAGTCCTTTTTAGTATATTTTTCTCAGGGGAAATGGTGTGTCCCCACATTACAATAGAGAATGTGAGCTTCCTTGGTTACTATGGAGTTCCAAATAATACAATCATTTTAATATGTTACTTTTCCATGACACCTGGGAATTTACATTTTTAACCATTTTTACAATCAACCCATAAAAAAGCATGTCTGATGACATATAATAGTTTGTTGTAAAAAATGTCTTTGAAATATTATCTTTGAAGAATTATCTTTGAACAATTTTTATGCAGCAGAATAGTGACCCAGATGGAGCCTAACATCAGTATGTCAATAAACAAAGGGGAGTCAGAGCAGACATTTAAGAGTCACACTACAGAAGAGGTCAGAGCAGATCTCTGGATATGGAGATACTGATGAGTTTTTAGTAAAATAAAAATAAAAGTGTTTTCTTATTATTCCTAAATACTTACTGAACTGGAGTTGATCTGAAGTCTTCAAAACTACTCCTCCGAGTATTTTCTAACTTAGCTCTTTCTACCAGGAATGCCATCCTGCACCATCTTTTTCACCTTGTAAAACCTTACCCATCCACCCTTTAATGTCCACTTCAATGCCCATTTTCCATGTCTTCTTCCTGATCATTGCACTGAAAGTGATCTTTTTTATGGGAGAGAGTCTATTGGGGGAAATAATCAAAATTAATTCCAATGGCAGCATTTCACACACAGTGCCTTGTATTATGACTAGATTTTCTTTATGTGCCTCATTTTGAGGGTAAAGATTGAATACCACTTTATGTTCTCTATAGGAACAAGGACAGTGCCTTGCAAATTACATTGAAAAGCATGAGAAATGTTTATTGGATAAGAGAATGAATGAATTGAGTGGAGAAAGAATGACATGAATAGAGAAGAGATAATTTCTCAACTGTGTGCTGTTCCCCTAACTAAGGATACAGAGAGAGAGAAATAAAAGTTAAAGTCATTCATCAGGGCAACATGGGGAGATGGGCTGAGGACTGAAAAATGGTAATTTAAGCATTGGCATGAGACAGCAGCAGCAGGGCAGGATAACACATGAAGTTGAAAGGAGGAATCCAGCCTCTCTTCGAGGATGCACTCTTCTCCAAATTCCACCAGGAAAACATTGCAGCGTTATTTATACACAGGGAAATTCAAAGCTTCTTTATGGAAATGTAAACTCTCCAAAATGGACCAGCAACCACAACTGATCAGAGAAGCCATGTAGCTAGGTCAGAAGAAGGAAAGGAAACAAGAAGGACTCACAGAATTGGAGACACGCACTGGGATTGCTACAGGCAGCTAGAAAATATTATGCAATTTAGAACCGTCTGTGAATCACAAGGGCTGTTTCCCTAAGGTGTGGGAGCTACACCCAAGCTCACATCTAATCTAGAAATTCATCTTAATGAGAGTTTAGTTGCCAGTAAAAATTTGGCTGAAACAATGCCTCATAATCCTACACCTTCCTCTCAAGAATACCTAAAATCCACATCCTGGATTTTCAGATGTGACAAAACAGTCAGAAGGTTTCTGAGGGACACACATTATACCATAGTAAGGTAATTTGCTGTTTTAAATGGTAATGGTAACCAATATGCTTTGGACTGCAAACACTTAGAGTTGGCAGCAAAGCTGTAGAGAAATTTTATACACTGGGTTCCAAGTTTTATAATGTCTTTCTGCCAAATATTTTGAAACAAATTTAACATTTAAGATTCTAGTATGCTGTGCTGCCAATCAATCTTTAGTTTCCCTGATACTGCTCTTTTAAGAAAGCACAGTGCATCACTTACCCATGATCAGTAACAGCAGGCTTGTCCAACCTAACACCCTAACAATCTACAGACACTGCCATTCCGCAATGGAGAAAAAGCTTAATTTTCTGTACAGCATGAATAAGGCTTTCAGAAAGCAATTTTGAAGCAGATTTCCAGAAGCAACTTTTAAGGGCAGCTGAAAGAATGATGCTTTTAGCATGCTTTGATAACTATCAAAATTCCCAAATTACATAAATGCTTAATAATCGGTAAGCATTTCTAACCTGGGCCTTCATAAAATATTATCTTTCCTGGAGAAACTAAAAGAAGACTTGAAAGATATTTCATCATCATTTTAACTTTAAGGATATGTGAAAAGCAATCTGAAAACTGTAGCCAGTTAAAAATTTTTTTTCTCAATCTTTTTTTGTCTCCATATTAAGAAACACATTTTTATTTACTGTCTTATTGGTTTAATTTCTTCCAAAGGAGATCATAATTAAATAACTATATGAATTAAGTCCTAGTGTACCTTCTTGTAACTATTGCTGATAGATAACCCTTAAGGGAAAAACCAGGGCACTCACAGAATAAACGTTGAGAGGAAGTGGAGATACATAATTCAGAAGCAGCAGAGTGATACTCCGGTAGATAGTTAATATTCTATTTATATTACATTTTTATATCACATTGAAAGAAATTGCTCTTAATTGAATATCAACAACCAAACTTAACAGTAATGTCACAAATTAAAAAACAGGAGGGATAGACAGATAACAAAAGGCCATAAGGCACTCTTGATTCTCGTTGCATTAAATATATTGCATTTGGTAATATATTTTTAATTAATTCAAACAAAAGCATCCAATTAAGATGCTGTTTATTTACAAAGTAGAAGTTGCAACAGTATAAAGAACAACACCTAATGGCAGTGTATATCAAGCTCCCACAAGCCATGGCACTCAAGGTGTCAGAAAAGGTCACATATTCTTCCCATCAAGAAGTGGAGCCTATTTCTCCTGCCCTTGAATCTTGGCCTACCCTGCAACTTTGTCTAACAGAATGGAGGGAAAGAACCCTGTAATTCCTGAAGCTGGGCCTTAAGAGATCAACAGCTTCTACTTTCTCACTAGGAATATTTCTTTTTGGTATCCAACCACCATGTTGTGAGAAGCCTAAGTCACACGGAGAGGCCATACATTGGAAAACTGAGGCATTCTGGTCAGCTGAGCAAACCAGTCCAGTGGACAGCCAGCTCCAAACGTCAGCCACGTGAGTGAGCCACCTGAAACTCTCAGCCTAGGTTAGCCTTTGAATATCTGCAGCCTAACCAACATGACTTGGAGATTTGAGGATCTACACTGCAACTAGACTTTAATGATAACCACATGTCATGTTTTGATATAATATTAGAAAAATATTGACAATTATCCAAATAATCTATAATAATTATCCTCCTTTTTCCAACATATCTGAGTTAAGGCCTGACTTCCTTACACATTTCAATCAAAACAACATATTGCAATGGATGGAATGCAGGAGCAAACGTTGAGAATCCAATTAGTCTCATTAAGCAACATCAAAGAGAGTTGCAACAAATGTAAAGCAATGCAACTCAATATTTTTGTTTGGAAAGTATAGTTATTTTTCATAAAATCATATGTTAAAATATATGTTTACTATATTTTTATTGAGATGTAATTCATATGCTACAAAATTCACCTTGTAAACTACAAAATTCAGTGTTTTCTAGGATATTCATAAAGTTATGCAACTGTTACCATTAATTTCAGAATACTTTCATAATCCCACAAAGAAATTCTATATTCATTACAATCACTTTCATTTCCCCCTGTCCCCAGTCCCTGGCAACAACTAACCTACTTTCTGTCTCCATGTATTTTTGGACATTTCTAGACATTTTATATAAACGGGATCCTATAATATGTGGCTTTTTGTGTCTTTCTACTTTCATTTAGCATAATGTTTTCAAGGTTCATCTACATGGTAGTATATATCAGTATTTTATTCCTTTTTATAACCAAATACTATTCCACTGTATAAATATACTACATTTTGTTTACCCATTCATCATCTGTTGGACATTTGAATTGTTTCCACTTTTTTGGCTATTATGAATAATTATGAGTATTTGTATACAAGCCTTTGTGTGAACATATGCTTATAGTTTTCTTGGATATTAGTATTGACTCATCATTTTTAAATAAGTTGACTATTTTAAACACTTCTAAAGTATAAAGTACAAAATCTACATAAGTTAGAGTTCTTTGGGGCTCTCAATAATTTTTAAAAGTATAAGGGAATCCTGAGACCAAACACTTGGGAACTGCTGCTATACAGAAATTTTTTTCAAATGCTTCTTTTCAAGGAACTATGAAAAGATAATTTGCTCATGTTTTCTTTTGATTATTGATTCAGGGGCATTTGGGATAAATTTTAGCTTTTATAAAACATGCTATCTTGACAGTTTTATTTCCTAGACTGAAATTAAGGAGAAACAATGATCAACCAATGTAATAAAGTCATCCAAAAGAGCCTAAGTGTCATGGTATGTGGAGGATTTTTCCCCCCACGAAGATATAAAAAAAGGTGAAATGTTTTATTACTTTTTATAAGCAGCTAGAGCCTTCTAAAAATATTGAACTTCAATTCAGGTACAAAAGCTCTTTGAACCCGTGACCTAATGGGCTACAGGCCCCTGGGTCAATCCTTGAACTTCTGAGATAATTTTCTTGGCTTCTTTACACTTGAGGGAGAAACATCTGATCTTAGTCTCCCCAGTTGACTGTCCATATAGGTTTTATCAAAGTTCTGGTAGCTGGCATTCCTCTACCCTCTACTCATTGCTCACAGAAAAATCTTTTTATTAGGCATTTCACAATCATAATTCCTGAATCATTGTTGCATATTCAACCTTAGGGAAAGTTTCAAAATTTCCTACTTAGAAACACATTCAGCACAATTTTTTCCCAAAGGATGTTAAATTTATAAACCTCTATAGTACCTCTTTGTCTCTTTGGTTTCTTTAAATGACCATACATGTGGCTAAGGTGTTATATCCTTTGACCTACAGTTATACATGTACCCCTTGTTTCTGAATTTCTCCAAATTTTAAAAACACATTCATGTAGTAAAACAGATTCTTAAAGACTTCAGATCATGTTTTTTCTGCATGTGATAATTTAAAGTTCTAAACAGACATTGAAAAATAGGAGAGCTATCATAGGTTAGTTATTTTCCCATTATTAAAAGATTTATTTTCAATAATAAGCACATGTTCTAGGATAACAGTTTACTGTCCTTTATTCAGGATTGAAAGTGAAATCTTCTTTTACAGGAAGACGGTTCCATGGTGGGAAAGAAATTTCCCTCTGAGAGGCCATGTTAATTTTCTCAAAGGTCATCCAATTACTCCTGGTTGAATCCCCACGTGACACATTAATTTAGAAATGTTTCCTCATTAGTGCTGACATCTCCCAAGTGTTGGAAAGAACTTCACATACTACAACATTCATTTGAAATGTGGATTCAGAAAGGGAAAAAAATATGCTTTTAGATCTTTGAATATAATTTTATATGTATCCTATAAAAGAGAAGATATGTTATAATCAAAAGGTATTAGAATAGCATGAAAAGTCAAATGCTTTAAAGTTCAAATCCTGCCTCCGGTCTTATCAACTAAGGAACCACAGGAAAGTTCTTGAGCCTCTCTGAGATTCAGTTTCCTCATCTGCAAAAATAAAACCAACATCTTTGTAGACAGTAAATAGTCTGATAAAATGTAGAGGGGATTTGTATATTGCTATATTTTATGAAAAATACTATTATTACTATTATCATGGTAAAAATCACCTTAAGACAACATAGATTTACCGTGAAATTCACTGCAATCCCCAGAGTAGAAGAATGGCTATTACTTAACCGTATCAAGAGCAAGCATAATGGTAATGGAAGGAAAAGGTATGACTGCCCTGGATGTCAGCTGGTCAAATAAAACATCACCATTGTTTTTTCTGGAGGAAGGGGAGGGAAGAAGCCTTTGAGAAGAAACTTGATTTCTGCTTTTATTGCGTGGGATCTGGAGGGGAAATCATTTCTGTTGGAACTCAAAAAATTTTCTCTTATTTGATGTCCCAGCCTTTAGCACCTCCTACCTCCAAAACAGACCACAGGCATCAAACAGAAATATTTCCCTCAGACATCACTTCCATGTTCTCCCTTGGCCTTCCCAGTGTACCAAGGCCCATAATGATCTCAAAGATCCAACACAAATCCTTGCTCTGAGTCCTACCCCACCCCACCAACCCACTTCTCACGAACTTCACATCACAGCAACTCTGCATTATAGTCACAAAAACTCAGTTTAAGAAAGGACTCAAAGTAACTGTTCTTACTTAAATTGCAATCTATTTATAACAATAAGTAACTCTCATTTAAAACTTATTGATTATATATTTTGATGTACCTACAAGGCAGAAGACAACTCATGTATCCTAAAACGTTATTAAATGATAGCAATTCACTGATAATGGTAGTACTTTGAGGTACTCATTATTTTCCTGTACTGATAACCTCTAATAAAATCACTGAATGACCTAAGCACAATTAATGTGAAGTACATTCCATTCTGCTTCTTAAGATTTAATTATAGACCACATTTATATTATACATATATATTTACTTACAGTGATACCAACCTTATGTTTTATTCAAAACCAATTATATTAAAAAAGGAGACAGAATACTGCTAAAAAGGACTATTGGAACTTACAGAAACATTGCCTTGCTTCTCAAACAAGTACTCAAGCAGTACGGTTTCATTTGTAGGCTAGATATTTGTAACCAATTAATTGTCAATCCTTTTAAACTTAAATTTTGGTAACTTATCCACTAGTGGATACCCTGTGGCTTTCTCTTCTCCAATGCCTAGTACATTCCAACAGAAAGGCCAGGTGGGCAACAAAGGAGATGGAAATTTGAGTATTATGAGTGTGAATGTGTAAGTATATGTCCATGTGTGTAACTGAATACTTTTGAAATCAACAATACTTACTTTATTGAAATTATTAACTTTTTACAAAGTGCTGAATGCTAAGCAAAGTTAATATTTAAAATCAATCTAAGAGCAAATCTAAAAGTAAAGAATTAGCTACAGAAATTCACTAACCGTTCACTAAGTGCTCATTAACTATTATCAGTGTTTCCTCTGAACGCTCTTGTCCCTCAGCTCACTCATCTTCGCCTGAAGTGCAAGCCCTTTCCCAATAATTACTGCCCCCTCAGAAGCATCAGGGTGCTTCTCTCCAGAAGGCCAGTTAGTATTTCAACCTAGAAAACTTTCTTTTGCCTGCTGTTTTTTTTTCCTTCCTATCTGATGTTGAATGCTGAAATAATTCTGTAAATTTGATTTGATCCTATCAGCACTGTTGTCCTTCCACCCATAAGGAAAAATTAGAAAGTACTTTTCCCTCACTTCTGATTTTAGTACAGTAGATTATCTGCCTATTTCTTCTCTCTCTTTTTTTTTAAAGAGTACAATGCCTGGCATTAAAGTGGTGCCAAATAAATATTTGATAAATGGACGAATAAATGGGAGTGAAACAACAGTCTCCACCCTTTTCTTTGATGTAAGGTCTTCCAACCCACAGTGTTTAATTAGTTAACCACCAGATTCTCAGTTACGTTATTCATACACTGCTTAGGTTCTCAAAACCTTTAACCATCAGGCAAACTAGTTCCTTGGAAGCCGTTTTCAGATTTTATTATTATCTTTAAAGTAAATATTTGGAACATGTTCATTCAACAAGTTCTTTCTTGAGCACCTATGCTAGTAACTTACAGTTTGCAAAAGATTTAATGTGGTTTCATTAGTATAATATATTTCTAACTGTACTCCAACTTTATACCTATTTCTATATCCCCTCTATTCAAAACTATTATTACAGGTTGACTATATTTTTAAAGGCTATATTGTAAGAAAGCTTCTTCAGAGCAAAACAATGACACTAACAGCCATGAGATTTGGAATTTAATGAATCATGAACAGAGCCAAGCAAAGTGCCTTGCTCAAAATAGCACCTCATCAATATTTAGTGATTTGATTGTCTGTGGGATTTTCTTCATATTAAAGGGTCCTTAGGTTAATTTTGGGAAAAGGTCCCAGAAATAAAGAATAAAAGAACTAAAGAAGGCTTCTGTTTTCAATTTAGCACTTACTAAGCATCAAAAAAGATGAAGATAATTCCTACTGAAGAATCAATTGTGAAGTAAAAGGGGGCCCTCCATCCATTATACTCCCTCCCAATTAGACTTGAACAGGAAGTCAAATGATTGTGTTAAAACTGTCTCTCTATTTGAAATTAAATTGTGCTTACAGACGAAGCTTCATCAACATAAGGATATATTCAATTGTCTTTATACTTGTAACTCACTTAGAAAAAACTGTCTCTGCAGTGACATTTTCTACAGATTAAAGACATGCATAAAAACTAGGTAAATAAAGGTAAAGACAATATGAAGAGAAGGCCTTTAGCATTTTTCATTGGCCATGTATGACATTATCTAGTTTCAGAAACAAATAAACTTATCACTACATTTTCTATGGGGTTTATAATTCCTGAGATAAAGAAAAAAAATTTATTTTTTTAACATTTTTATTGATTTATAATCATTTTACAAAGTTGTGTCAAATTCCATTGTTCAGCACAATTTTTCAGTCATACATGGACATATACACACTCATTGTCACATTTTTTTCTCTGTGAGCTACCATAACATTTTGCATATACTTCCCTGTGCTATACAGTATAATCTTGTTTATCTATTCTACAATTTTGAAATCCCAGTCTATCCCTTCCCACCCTCTGCCCCCCTAGCAACCACAAGTCTGTATTCTCTGTCTATGAGTCTATTTCTGTCCTGTATTTATGCTTTGTTTTTGTTTGTTTGTTTTTGTTTTTGTTTTTTAGATTCCACATATGAGCTATCTCATATGGTATTTCTCTTTCTCTTTCTGGCTTACTTCACTTAGAATGACATTCTCCAGGAGCATCCATGTTGCTGCAAATGGCATTATGTTGCCGGTTTTTATGGCTGAGTAGTATTCCATTGTATAAATATACCACATCTTCTTTATCCAGTCACCTGTTGATGGACATTTAGGCTGTTTCAGTCTCTTCAGCAAATGGTGTTGGGAAAACTGGACAGCAGCATGTAAAGCAATGAGGCTAGAACACTCCCTTACACCATACACAAAAATTAACTCAAAATGGATCAAAGACTTAAACATAAGACAAGATGCAATAAACCTCCTAGAGGAAAATATAGGCAAAACATTATCTGACATATATCTTAAAAATGTTCTCCTAGAACAGTCTACTCAAGCAATAGAAATAAAAGCAAGAATAAGCAAATGGGACTTAATGAAAAAAATTTTAAAGTATAAATCAGAGGGTTTATTTAAACTTAATTTCAACAAGAGGAACAGGAAATGTTGATCCTGATTCACAGAATGAATATATTGTCCATTTATATAGCAAAAATAATGCATATTATTTTAAATTCAAGCTTAGTGTTCTCTCCAAATTTGCCCAGCAGAAATTAGTCAGAATTTTACCAAGAACATGGCTTAAAACAATATGAGTTTAGAGGTTATCCAGCAGGTGGCTGATTAATATAGATTCTTCTTTGTACAAATTCTACAATGGGAAGAAAATGCAAAACATTTAAGTTCAAAGAGTTTCAATATCTTATCCACAGCCTTAGAACTTGTAAATGGGAGAGTTGAGTTTAGAACTCAAATTTCTTTGAAAGGTCCAATATTGAAATGGAGGAAAGGAAGAGATTTTTGACCAATACAAATTTATAACTCCTCTGATAATATGTGTGTAAAGCTGAGCATTAGAATTAATGTGTTGTAGGATAGAATGTGTTGGAGCCTCAACTAGCTACACATAAAATGAGGAAGATATGGCCTGATAGTATTTTTTTTATTTTTAAAAAAGATTACAACACATAAAGATTAGTTGGCCACAGTAGCCAGTGGTTTTGCAACTAAAAGAAAAGAAAAAAAAAAAAAAAACTCATACATTAGGCTGTATTAATGGAAAAACCAACAGCAGAAATTTCAGATGTTAGGAAATATTAGTCTTAATGCTCTGAACAGACTACAGCTGGGCAGTTTCAGGCAGTAAGTGCTATATTCCAACAAGAGTGTCAAAATGCAGTGATTTAAAGGAGTTTGATTAGAATTATGAAGTGTCCTGAAATGATGACATAGGAAAAAGAGGTGAGAAAATGGGAGAGACCTGGTCTTGAAAAAAGAGGTTGAGAAGAGACATGCTTGTCTTCACATATTTCAGATATTTTAGTTTGAAAAGCTTCCAAGTAAAAAGGAAGAAATAGGTATAGGTACATTTAATATTACATCAGAAAACAGAAATTAAGTGGAAGTTCTAGAGAGCAGAATTTTAACTCAGTTTACAGAGCATAGTCTAATAATTAGATCTACTTTGAAATGGGATCACTCCTCTGATATATATGTATACAGAGACTTTTATATGTTGCTTTTGAGAGAAACGCATATATATTTATATGTATATATATGCTAATTTATTAAACTTTTATAGGCCTTATGTAGTTTTAATTTTATTCCACATTCCCTTCTAAAATGAGACAATACTAAAGAAATAATTTCACATGTGGCATCTGCTTAATGTCCTGCCCTGTAATTTCTTTATTGAACATAATGCATATTAATGCACATTTTATGCAGATTTCTTGGACTTGTAGATAAAAATGCTCATAAAATATCCCTAAGCAATGGGAGTATCCACCGACAGGAATTTTTCCCAGGGTTAGAATTAGGAGTGGCAAGCAGGAGGTTTTCAACACAATAAACGGTAAGTAAAGGGAGATAAAAATCCCCAAATCTCTTTAAAAATCAATATTATAAAAAATACAAGTTTGTCTAAGAGGCTGAAGAAAACCTGCCTTACAAATTACAGCGTGTGTACAGAACGGCTTCAGTGTTACAGAAAGCCTTTAAATCTTTAGCCAATAAGCTAGTCATTATATTTACTTTATTAATATCTATTCAAAGGAACTACATGTAAAAAAAACTTTCACCTTAGTCTCCTGTAAAATCCAAATATAATAAAGAAAGAAAAACTTTGAACTTTTTTCTCATATACTCTTTGCTCCCAGACTTCTTATTTATGTTACTAAGAATAATAAGATCTAACTTGTCAATACTAACTTGAAAGAGAATAAAAATGAGAAAAAGCCAGCATAATAATTTATATTCGCCAAAGGTTCATCCATTCCTGATAGTATCCTTGTCCTCAGGAATGCAAATCAAACTTTACAAAATCAAAACATTTCAGTTCTGAGATGTCAGATACCAGTGCAACTTTCAAACAAGTCCCAATTAAACTGGAAATACCCTTACATTCTCATCTTCAAATTAAAGTCACTACACAATATGCTTTTCTTCCCCCAGTGATTTGCTGTAAGCTTCATTCAGCTCATTCAATATCCTTTTGGTTGATCTGCATATTATCTAAGCCAATTTATGAAGGTCAGCATTAATTTCTACACACACAATAAGGCAATGAAACATTCACAACAGGTCCTAACAAAGCAGTTCATATCACCAAATCTTGATTATGTGGTGCTGAAGAAGTCCTCTGAGGTGTTTTAATATGTTTAGAGACTAGCTTGCTACCCCCAGTGATTATTAGCAACGTGCTCAGGTCCCTGGGTGTTATTACACCAACAAACAAATTGTAGGATACTTGTTGGCCCTGTGCTTTGGTATTTCAACCATGATTCTGATATTTCTCTATCTTGGTAAAGGCTGCTATGGGAACTGATGGCCTTTTTTTTTTTTTTTTAAGGATGGTATAAAGGCACACCAGAATAGAAAGCACATACTTCATGTAATAATTTAAAAGAATATTATATGAAAAATTATTTGACATTGTTCTTTTTATAAATATTTTATATTCTTAACATATTCATGGTCAAAAGAACTTTGGGGTAGAACACAGACACTTTGGAGGGGGACTGAGGGAGAAGGATTAATCATGGCCTTTATTTTGGTCGTAAGATTTTAATTCCAAATTGTTAACAAATCTCAAAATAAAATATCACAGTTTTATACATAATTATCTATGAAACATATAGCATCCATAGCAAAACAGGCCTTCCTCAAAAAACAAGAACAATCTCAAAGAAACAACCTAACATACCACCTAAAAGAATTAGAAAAAGAAGAACAAACAAATCCTAAAGTCAGCAGAAGGAAAGGAAAAATAAAGAGATCATGGAGGAAATAAATAAAATAGAGATTTAAAAAACAGTAGGAAAAAGATCGATCAAACCAAGAGTTGGTGTCTTGAAAGAGCAAACAAAATTGACAAACCTCTGGCCAAGCTCACTAAGAATAAAAGAGAGAGCATACAAATAAACAAAATAAGATATGAAAATGGAGGCATTACAACCAACACTATAGAAATACAAAAATCATAAGCGAATACTATGAGCAACTATATGGCAATAAATTGGACAACTTAGAAGAAATGGACAAGTTTCTAGAAACATACAGTCCACTAAAACTGAATCAAGAAGAAATAGATCATCTGAACAGACCAATCACTAGAAATGAAATAGAATCAGCAATAAAAAACGTCCCTGCAAACCAGGTGGCTTCACTAGGGAAATTTTATCAAACATACAAAGAACACATACCAATCCTTCTCAAACTCCTCCAAAAGATTTAAGCCATTCTATGAAGCCACCCTCACTGTGATACTGAAGCCAGACAAAGACACTACCAAAAAAGAAAACTACAGGCCAATATGGTTGATAAGCATAGATGCAAAAATTCTCAACAAAATATTGGCAAACACAATCCAACAACACATAAAAAAGATTATACACCATGATCAAGCTGGGTTCATCCCAGGGACACAAGGATGGTACAATATATACAATAAGACAAGATACTAAATAAACTTCTTAGAAAAAAACAAGCAAAACATTCTCTCCCATAAATCTCAGCAATGTTTTCCTAAGGCAGTCTACCCAGGCAATAGAAATAAAAGCCAAAATAAACAAATGGGACCTAATTAAACTTGTAAGTTTTTGCACAGCAAAGGAAACCATAAGCAAAACAAAATGATAACCTACAGAATGGGAGAAAATATTCGCAAAAGATAGGACTAATAAGGGCTTAATTCCCAGAATACATAAACAGCTCATTTAACTTAATAACAAAAAACAGCTCAATCCAAAAATGGGCAGAAGACCTAAACAAGCAATTCTCCAGTGAAGACATACAAATGGCCAACAGACACAGGAAAAAATGCTCACTATCACTAATTATCAGAGAAATACAAATCAAAACTACAGTGAAGGATCACCTCACACAAGTCAGAATGGCCATCATTAAAATGTCTACTAATGATAAATGCCAGAGAGGCTGTGGAGAAAAGGGAACCCTCCTACACTGCTGGTGGGAATGTACTTTGATGCAACCATATGGAAAACAGTATGGAGATTCCTCAAAAGACTAAAAATAAACTTACCATATGATCCAGCAATCACACTCCTATATCCATAGGGAACCTTAATTCAAAAAGATACCTGCACCCCAATGTTCATACCAGCCCTATTTATAATAGCCAAGACATGGAAACAGCCCAAATGTCTACTGACAGATGACTGGATAAAACTGTGGTATATTTATACAATGGAATACTACTCAGCCATAAAAAGAATAAAATAATGCCATTTACAGCAATACGGATGGCCCTGGAAAATGTCATTCTAAGTGAAGTAAGCCAGAAAGAGAAGGAAATATACTATATGATATAACATACACATGGAATCAAAAAAAAAAAGACAAATGAACTTATTTACAAAGCAGAAATAGACTCACAGACATAAGAAAAAAACTTATAATTATTGGGGGGAGAGGATGGGTAGGGCTAAATTGGGAGTTCTAGATTTGTATAAACTAACTAATATACATAAAATAGAGAAACAACAAGTTTATACTGTATAGCACAGAGAATTATATTCAGTATCTTGTAGTAACTCATGGTGAAAAAGAACATGAAAATGAATATATGTATGTTCATGTATGTCTGAAGCATTATGCTATAGACCAGAAATTGATACAACATTGTAAACTGACTATACCTCAATAATATATATATATATACAAAAATAATGAACACAGGAACACTTGAATCATCAGATTAATATCATATCACTGTATCCAGACACATGGCAGGCCTTCAATAAATGCTTGTGGAATTCAACTACAATACTAGGTAAGAGTTATGACTTAGTTTACACATTGTTTCATCTTCAAACTCTGGTAGTAGTATTATGACTAGTCACCTTTGCTTAAGAAGTTGGAGATACTTCACAAGCATCTGAAAGTCAATTATGAATCATATACACCACAAAAGAACTTAACGCTGAACTAAAGAAAGTAAAGATTGTGAATCAGGAAAGAGAAAGATGAAAAACTTAAAAATCACTATAAAAACTGATATGTACAGAATATCTTAAATGTGGTTATTTATTAAGCCATAAAACCCCCAAATGATAAAACATTAAAGTGACAAACAGGAAGCAGAAACAAATATAATTAATATCTCTTAACTCATGCACCATGGCATTATAAATCTATTATCTAATATACAATGTCTGGTTTAGATCCTAAGATATGCTAAAGTTATGAAATCAACCATTAAATTAATTGTTTAATCAGGAAAAACAAAACAAAACAAACATAGAGCATCATCTCTGAAAAACTCATGAAAAAAGGAAGTAAGTTTAACCTGAGTCTAATCAAGCCTAATAACTCGTTCTGGTTTACAAGAGATACAGAGACCAGGGGGTCAATCATGTAATGCCACATGGAAGCAAACACGTGAATGCAGAATATGAGAAACCCGGCTCAGCTTGCTTCAACAAGAGGGGAAGGGTGTGGTCGTGGAGTGACTGTGAAAAAATACAATGTAATGGATGGTATACCTTTGGGTACCAATTCACATTTTTGAGACAATTGACAAATTCTGAATATAAATAGTATTAGCTAGACCAAAGAATCAGGGTTAATATTGTTAACTGTGATAATGACATTGTAGTAAAGTAAGAAAATATCCACTTTTTGAAGATGTCTACTAAAATGACACGGAATCTGGGATTTGCTTTAAAATGCTTTAGCAACAACCACAACTGAAAAAGAAATAAGTGAAACAAGGGTGAGAAAATCTTGATGGGCTCTTGATTTGGGGTGATAGTTGTACAAGGGATCATTATAATATTCCTTTTATTTTTATTTTATTTTATTTTAATTATATTTTTTATTTTATTTTAATTGTATATTATGTTCATTAAAATAGCTTAAGTGGTAGTTGCAGTGGGCAGCTCTTTTTCTATAGTAAAACAATCACTATCCTACTTTTTTGTTCTGTTTTTGAGCTGAAATTCTTGCCCATGGATGAGTTCCAAGGGTCTATGAATAACCTGATCTTTCATTCGGAACTCACTTCTTGGAAGAGTTCAGTGTCATTATATTTTCCAAGATACCAGTTCCCTGAAAAAGGTTTAGGAATCACTGGAATAGAAGCTTACTGAGAATGGTTTTTGTTGCCTTCTCTTCATTGGGCATATCAGCTAGTATACATCTGGATATTTTTAGCAAATCATGAGAAATGAGAATGGATGCATGGTAGACTCTCACTAGAGCAAGTATATATCCCTGTCTGCCTGGAGTAGGCCTCCTTAATGCCCGCTGCCCCGGTCTGGTTGATAAAATCACATGCTCACCCTAACTCTAAGCTGCTCTTAGAGTCTAAAGTAGAAAATATCTGAAACGTAAAACAGATACTTGAAATAGGTACCTTTTGTTGTTATTACTGTTTTTGTGTTCATTATACTTGCCTAAAAGGACCCTCTAATAACTGCACATATCATTGGCTAAGTCAGTGCTTCCCTACCAAGTATCCTGCATCTGCTAGATAATTGTTAACTTTATATTTTGTTCTATGCTCTACCACTCATATCAAATCCTTCCTCTAAACAGACTCATACATTTCTTTGAAGCATTCTTGTAGTCTTCCGTGTTCTAAGGGATTTGGGGGGTACAAATACCTACCAAATTAAAAGTTATTTAAAGTAATTTCTCTCGGAATTTGTAAGGAACTCTTCCTTCGAAGTTCGTTTTGTCACATATGAGGCCATTACTGTACACTTCCCTTGGGTCATTTGTACACTCTAGTGATAAACTGATATGGTATCTACTCTGTAATTAAGACCCAACAATAGGATTACATCCCTGAAAAAAGAAAAATCAATAGACACTTCAGCTAGTCCAAAAGCAATCACTTAACAAATAAAGAGAACTTGGTGCTCAACTATTTTCACTTGCAACTGAGTCAAGTTTTCAGGATTTATCATCGCTTAAAAAATACTGATTACAACATGTGTTACATAAACAGCCATTCCAGTTCATTAGGTAACATACAATCCCTACTTTCTGGGTGATCTGATAAGAAACGATCTGATTTCTATCTTATTTTATGGTATATTTGCCATATTACACACATGCATGTGGTGATCCACAGCCAATAATCTCTTCTAAATTTTCAGTAGTCAGACTGTATCTTGATTTATGCCAAAGGCAACAGAAAACAATGATTCCTCAGGAAACAATTAAATATCCATACTATTCACTCCAAAATGTACTGAATCGTTGTACCATACTAGCAGAGAAGGACCTTTGTCATTTTTTTGTCCAGTTGATTGATGTAACTGAGGATAATGTTGCTGGTTGCCAATGTCCAGTTATAAGCCTTTAACTACCAGTGGCTTGGCAGCAACAAAAGTCAGATACATACTTTCAAGGGGTGAGACTGACAAGAGAGGCAGAATTCTCTACACCACTGCTCCCCTGCCCTCGTTACTCAAAGGACTGCTAAAGAGAAGGGGTTTGTGGGCCTTTGGAGGAATCAGAGAACCAAAAAATTTCAAAACAAAAAGAGATCTTTGATATTATTAAGCCCCATCACCTCATTTTACATATGAGAAAATTATAGCCCAAAAAGGGTGAATGAGTCATCCAAGGGCTACATGATAGTTTAATAAAAGAGTGAAGTCTAGAAAGCTTTTAATACATGCTATGTTCTTAGATCTGTGATTTCAGAGAAAAAACAATATTCTTTGTAGACCACAAGCCAGAAGAAAAATGAAGTTGAAATAAAAAGTAGGAGGGAATCTAGGTGAATACTGAGTAGAGTTCAAGAAATTAAGCACATAGAAAATGAAAGAGCTTTTAAAAGGTGAGACAAAGTAGTGGGTGGCAGAGAATAAAAACAAGGGCTTAACAGACTTTACTAAATCCACAATGGTAGGTTATGGAATGGAAAAAATACAACCAGCTCTTATTGTAACATGCCATTGATTTAATATTTCCCTAATATTAAAATACGGAAAAAAACCTGCTTTTTGGAATTAATGAAATTGGGTAGATGGATAAGACAGTGTATTTTGAGTCTGCCACATAGTGATGTCAATCACTTCAGTAATTTACTTACCCCCTTTCTCTCTTCCTCTTCTCCCCTCCTCTTCTGAAGATCATCAGCAGAAACAATACTAAATACCCTGTCTACGAAAATAAAACAATCCGTCTAACAGCCCAAACCAGGACCCACTCTATCACAGAAATAGTCTTTTGCTCACTGTGACACCTGGAAACTCATCTGTGGGGAATAAAGATAACCTAGTGCAAACATTAAAACTTCCAAAACCTGAAATCTACGGCTGTGCCGAGATGAAGGAACGTGAACCACTTTGCATGCTTAATGTATCTAAACGACAAGCAGAGGGAGGAAAGGAAGCAACACGAAGCATCTGAGCACTGAGCGAGGGCTGCTAAACACAGGGGTCTTCCAAACCTGGTGGGAGCCCAGGCTGCCTAGGTCAGGAGTTTTGAAGCTGGTTGATACTGATCCGATCACACCATTCACTTTGGTTATTCTTGGCCACACATCAAAATCCAGTCTCCTGTCTCTGCCTAACCAGTGCTGTTTGACATACTGCTGTATTTCTTTCCCATAGCTCTAGCTGGCCTCTAACCATCTTGTTCTCAAGCTCTCTTTTTGTTGTAAATACCCTCCATCTTCAATCGAATTCCAGAATGTTCTTTAAATCTTTCTTCTAGTAGACCCTGGCCTTCAAGTAAAGAAATTCCTCAATCTCTCACCACATACCATAGGACCACTCTCTGAGTTATCACTTTAGACCATTACTCTCTCAGTTTCATCCCAAAACCCTCCTCTTTTCGATGTACACATCACTGGATTGCATTACTCTTTACTTCTCCCTGTTGCTGTCATCTTTCACTCTCTAGATAATTCCCTTAATTCCCTGAAGGCTCTGACAGCTGATTTAGACTTACTTTCCACTCCAAAGTACATTATAATCATTACTGACTTCAACACTCACGTCAGTAGCTCTTTAACAATCTAGTATGCAAGTTCTTTGACTTTCTTTCCAACATATAAACCACCTTTCCTCAGGCTTCCGTGAAACTTATTAGTACCTAGAACTAACTGTTCAACGTCAAGATCTTGGATTCTAGCACAATAGTCTCTTGTGATTGCTCCTTCTTCTTCAAGCTTGATCACTTCTTTACTTATATATACCTACTTGAACATCAGAGAAGCCTCACTGAATTGACTGTGGTATATGCACAGTATTCCTTCTTGACTCATCCTTTCCTTTCTATTGCCTAAGAAATACTTGGGACAGGATTTAGGGAGCCCTATAGTGCAAGGTCAAAATAAAATGTAAGTTACATGCAAATCAGTAAGTCCATATTATGTGTTCAGCATGATCTAGAAGTTAATAGAATTAGGAGAGGTGTCGGAAACAAGGAAAATTCTTGAGAGATTGTTTGGAACATCTGCCAGGTGTTTTAAGTGATCAGAAAAAAAAAAGGAGATGTTTAGCTAACAAGAAAACAAAGAGAGGACATTACTATCAAGTAAAACAAGACAGTAATTTAGAAACATCAGGAAGTGAGGCTTTTACTTCTTTGTAGAAATGAAGGAGTATTCAGAAAAGTCAATTTAGGTTGGTAAAAAGTACTTTCTGTTATGATGTCTGTGTCCTTAACCAAAAATCTATGTCCTTTTCTATATTTGAATTTAATATGACTTTCTTCCTATACTTCTTTTGGAGCTACTAAAATATACATTTTTATGTCATCTCTTTGTTTTAATATATAAAGTTCAGAGCAAATGAAAAATAAGAATATATTGATCTCATTATCATTTCTGTACTTACCTTTGTGCATGCGTGTGGGGGTGTGTGTGTGTGTGTGTGTGTGAGATCAGAAAAAGCATAGGATTCAGAATCTGGGAATTTATATTCTAGCCTTAGTTCACCACACCTACAAAATGTGTGAATCCTGAACAAGAACTTTATAAATGCAAATTCCTTCCTTTCTTCCTGCCTGCCTTCCTGCCTTCCTGCTTTCTTGCCTTCCTTCCTTCATTTAATCTTTCCTCCCTTCTTTCCTTCCTTAAAACTATCCATATACCACAACCAAGTCCCAGTATGAAACAGGCATTCCAGATATGGCACAACCACTATATATATATATATATATATATATATATATATATATATATGTAAAATTTATATAGTCCTATGTACTCAGTACACTTTTAAGACCTTTATACACATATATAATATAATTTAAACCTCGTAATAATCCTACAAGATATGTATTATTATTATCTTCATTTTATAGTCACAAAAACCAGGGTGCAGAAGGGTTAAGTTATATGTTAAAAGTAATAAATGGTGGAAGTAAGATTCAAACCCAGGCAGTCACATTGACTCTTTAAAAGGTGCTGAGGATTACCCAAAGTACCTTTAAGAAAGGAGGACATGACAATGTTCCTTTGAAATAAGGAATCCTACAAAGTCAATTGTGGCAGTCCCTGCTGACACTTTCCAATTGTGGCATAAATCTGTTCAATCAGAGTTTCTTTGTCATGTACTTCCATATAAATACACACTACCACAAACACACACACAAACATACACACAATACTGTTCTTTTTAAAACTTTTCGATCACATTACTCTATTCCATGGCATTTCTACTAATATCCATGTTTCGCCCTTCTCTATTAAGATCTGATGACAGTACAATGAACAGCATAAATTGGGGGTGAATATGGGTCAATAAAATGACAAACTATCTTTTATGCACTAGAACTTGGCAACAGCAAAGCATACTTGGCCGCAATCATTTTCAGGGCTCCATGAAGTAAGGAACGTCAATCTGTTTCCAATTCATTTACACAACTCATTGGAATGTTGCTCTGTAACAACTGATTGATTCACAAGTTCTCCCCGCCTTCCCTCCAGTTTCTTATAAACAAAGAACAGAAGAGGCTTCTACTTCTCTACATACCCAAGACAGTGTTCAGCAACTCTTAGAAAATAATGAAATTTCATGGTCTGCTCTATTTAATTCTAGAGCTGAACTTATCACACTGCATGTAACTTACTTTTCCCTTGACTATGTCCCCACTAGGCTGGCAGCTCCCAGAAGAAAATGCTATAGTCAGTTCATTTTTGGGTCTCCAGCATCTAGACCAGTGCTTGACATGTAGAAGATACACAAACAAATGTTTGATGAACGTACATGAACAAACAGATAGTCTTTCTGCCTTTTGTTTTCAGTACTTGTTTTTGCTTGGAGTTATATTCACAGTCCTTTGTAATTAATAGCATATATTGAAAGAATGAAAAACTGAAGATAAGTGTGCAGACTGTGGTAACAAAACAGCTTGCAAAAGAGAGAATCTGGTATATTAAAAATAGCTGGCCCAAAAGCAGTAATAAAACTGATTTATAAAATTTAAGAGAAAAGAACTATTTACTTATAGCTCCTTAAATTTACATATTTGTACTTAGAAAGTTCAAAATATTTCTCACTGTTTTTCAACTCATTCTAATTATGCAAGTGAAGGAAGTTGACATTAAGGAAATCTTTGTTTTAATCAATAATCAACAACATACTTATAATTTTAAAATGCTTTCAGTTTAGAGATGAAAAATACTCAAGATGATACAGATATTAACTGAGATGTTCTAGGCAGCAAAAGCAGTTAACCCCTGTTAATTTCTAATTAGCTGTCAACTGTTATCATGAAATCTCAGAATAACTAATTATTACTCACTTAATAAAAGAATTAGCTACTTTATAAATCATCAGTAAATTACAGGGCTCCTTTCTGTAAAAAAAAAAAAAGATATTTTTAAAAAGTTGTAAAGATATTTTGACTCCCTTTATATTTTTAAGTAATCTTAACAGAAAGTATTATATTTAAAAAAATACCTACATTTTTACTGAAATATTCCCTTGCAGAGTTTTTATGTAAAATATAGTCATACTGTACTTTCTAATAAGAAATAGAAAATTTAGAAGTTATACACTTTTCAGTTTAAAATTAAGTAAAAAATTAGAAGAGGTTAAAAAAAAAGCACAAATGTTCAAAGAAACCAGTATCTTAAAATTCTGACAGCTATGTAGGGTAGAGAATTAATTTTCCCTCAGGAATACAATATCTTGATATTATTATTCCTGTAGAGCTTGGTGCCAAGAGCAGCTGTCATTTGAACTTTGACTAGGTGAAAAATAAGTCATCATTATCAATCGTCTTTGTCATGAACAATTCACATTAATAGTCTCTCTTGTATCTAAATATACCCCACTGCTGTGGGGTAAAGATAACCAGCACCACAGTGGATTTTTTATTTTTTATTTTTTTGTTTTACTCGTTTCCTCCCTATATAACCTCCTTGGCATGCACTGGGGGCTGAGTCTAGGAACCAGAGAACCAAACTAGACCTTTGCTTCTACTTCTGGCAGTGGTAAACTAGGTTATATAAAACCATACATTATTCTGAAAACAACTGAAAAATCTCAGAAAAATATTAAAACATTAAAAATGGTTTGAAGGCATCAGAGAAACACCAAGGCAGGAGTGAATTTGGAGGGACCAAGGTAGGAAAGAAGACTAAATCCCCAAGAGCTAAGGCCAGTATTTAGAATCTTCAGTGGCACCTGAGAGGTAAGGAATCCAAACAGAGCCTCCAACAGATTCTAGGGTCTGGGGGGTACAAAACTGAAGTTCATGCATGAACATCTAGGAAGACCCAGGCAGAACAGATTTTCCATTAGGACACAATAGGAATCAGGTGAACCTGAAAATAAGCCAGCCATCTCAAAATATGAAGACCAGGTCCTAATTATCTCAGCCTTGGACGGAATTAAGGTGATCTTAGTATGCTAGCATTCCCAGGATAATTGCCTCCACAAGTAAAAGTAAATCATCTCTGGAGAAAGAGAACATCTTCCACAGCCTCAAAACATTGCTACATTTCAAAAACATGACCTGTCTAAGTAAAAAATAAAAAATAACCAAGCATTAAAGAACATTAAAAAATAGTCAAAAACTAAGAGAAAAAAAGGGCAGTACAAAAAGACCCACAAAGAATTCATATAATGGAGTTCTCAGTCATGAACTTTGAAATAACTTTGATTAAGATGTTCAAGGAATATGCGTAAGTATATTTGACTGTCTTTTATGATTGGATTATCATATTCTGTTGATTCTTATTTTGTGGTTGGCTTTATTTATTTAATAACTGTGTAAGTTTAAAAAACTAAAGCACTGATCTGTTCTTAGTGATCAGTACACATACGTAAACTACAAAAAACGTGCAGCATATTGTATACATGCATTTACATGCAATATAATGTATATGTGCCATCAAACTGTAATAATTCTACCTAATAAAACTGAAAAAGGAAAAAAAAACATGTTCAAGGAATTTCTTATAAATTTAATAATATCAGAAGATAAACAGAAACCATAAAAAGAAAAACGAATTAAAATCTAGAAAAAGTATAAGTGAAAATAAGACCTCAGGTACAGAATAAGCAGCTGATAGACACAACTGAAAATCAAATAACAAAGCTGGAATATGGACAGATTTAGGCACACACAAAAAAAGATACAAAATGCAACAGAAAAACTGTAAGAGAAAAAGCAAGCCCTACATATAAGCAACTGAAGTTCCAGAAAGTAGGGTGAAAGAGAAGATAAGAGAAAAGCAATTTAAACAAATAAGTGGAGAACTTTTCAACACTGAAAGTAGCAAGCCACAATTTCAAAAAGCCTTATGAAACTCTAGGGGAAAAAAAGAAAGAAATGAAAAGAGAAGACCCTACAACTTTCATAGTAAAACTGCTGAAAAATAAAGACAACAAAAAAATGCTTTAAATAGCTGAAAGAAAGAGGTATACTATCTTCAAAAGAGTTAACATCTGACTTTTTGGAATGAGCCAGAAGATAGTGGAAAGACATTTTCAAAGTGGCCAAAGCAAATCACTGTTAACCTAGAATTCTATATCCAGTAGAAATTTCTTTTAAATAACCGTATTGATAAACAACCAATGACTAAAAGAATTTTTCAGCAGCAGAATAAATCTAAAGGAAATGTTAAACAGTATTATTAGAGCAGAATGAAATAATCTCATCTAGGAGTATGGATAGGGAGAAAGGTGTGAAGAATAATGAAAATGGTAAGTATATTTAAAGTCTATATTTATATTGACTTTCTAATACAATATTAATAATAATGCCTTATAGGATTTAAAATGTACATACAATTAAAATGTACAACTTCAATGCCATATGAGTATGGGAGAGAAGTAAGTAGATTAATTTTATTCTACTGTCCTAGCATTATTCAGAAAATGGTAAAAGTAGTTATTGATACCACACTTTCAAAAACAGATGTTATAGTCTATGCTGTAATTCCTAAAGAACAGTGAAAGAATACACAATAAACAAATTAATAGAGAAGGAAAATGCAAAAATACTATTAAATGGTTTACAAATATATCGAAAACAAGAATAGAGGGATAAAGAAACATAAAATTGGCCAGACACTTAGAAAGGAAAATGTAAAATGGTAGATTTTAAACTAAATATATCCATAGTTAAATTAAATGTAAACTGTCTAACTGAAATAAATATTATCATCTGATATTGAAAAAGGTTAATTCTTTCTTGTTTACAGGAGACACATCAAGATACAGAATGCTGAAAGTACCAAGCTGAAAAAACATGTATTATGAAAACATTAATTTAAAAAACTAGTCCAACTATATTAATATCAAACAAAATATATAAATTTTTCAAGAAACAAAAAAGACATTTTAAAATAATACAAAGTGGATTTATCAGGAAGGTATATACCAGATAATATCACACAATTAAGAGGAGTAGTCAAATTCACAATGAGTGAGAGGTTTTAAATATATGTATAATATATATAATTGAGAATACAGAACATGATTAATAAATTTGAAAAACACGATTACTAAACATGACCTAACTGACCCACGTAGAACTATACACACAACTTCAGAATGCACATTCTATACAACCTTCATAGAACATCTGTCAAAATTTACCATATGCTGTATCATAAAGCAAGTCTTAACAAATTCCAAAGAACTAATGTTGTATATCATGCAGATTATGTTCTCTCATCACATGGAATTAAGTTAGAAATTTTTAAAAAGATAATTAGGAAGTCTGCATATGGATCAAAGAAAATACAATGAAAGCTGGGAAAATTTTCAATTGATTATGAAATTTTTGAAATATCCGAATTTATGGAATGCAGCTAAAGATTTACCTAGAAGGAAATTTGTTGCCTTAAATGCACATATTAAAAAAACAAAAGACTGAACCTCAGTGATTTCAGCATCTATCTGAAGAAGTGAGAAGAGCAGAAAAAGCAAAGAAAGTAGAAAAAAAAAAGATGAGAATAAAATTTAATAAAAAAAATGACCAAATCATTTTAAATTACTTAATGGAAAAGAATAATAAAATTGATATATCCTTACAAGAAATACCAAGAAAAAGGAGATAAGGCACAAATAATCAATATGATGAATAAAAAATGGAACATGACCACATATCCTACATATATTAAAAAGCAATTGTTTAAAAGTAGTAAGAGGATACTATGAGTAAATTTATGCCAATGAGTATAAAATTTAGATTAAATGGATGAACTCATATATACAACTTAACTCTAAGAAGAAATATAAAAATTAGATAGTTCTGTATCTCTTAATAAATTGATGACTTAAAATCTTCTCTATAAGAAAACTTTAGGGGCAGATGGCTTCATTAGTAAATTCTAAAAAAGTGTTAGGCCTGAAATGACACTAATCTTTCACAAACTCTCAGAAAAGAGAAAAAGATGAACACTTTCCAGTTTGTTTCATGAGGCCAAAATAACCCTTCTATTGAAAATGTGATAAGGGTATCATGAGAAAGAAAAATTATGTCAATCTCACTCATAAATATCTGTAAATTATTCAATCAAACATTAAAAACTAAATCTGGTAATATATAAAAAGGATAATAAATCATAACCAGTTTGAGTTTATTCCAGGAATGCAAGGTTCATTTAATATTTAAAAATCAATGTATGTTATCATTTTATACAATAAAGAATAAAAATTACATAATTTCCATAACAGCAGAAAAATAATCTGATAAAATTTAAAAATCCATTTATAATTTTAGAAATTGCTCACCACAAGCGAGAATTAGAAGAAAAATTCCTTAACCAATAAAGGATATTCACAAAAAAACCCACAAAATGACATCATAATTAATAGCATAATTTGAAAAACTTTTCCTTTGAAATCAGAGATGAAAAAAATATATATATATAACAGGCTCCATTCGATATTTTACTGGTGGTCTCAGCTATAGCAATAAGACAAGGAAAAAAATTCATGGAGGTTGAAAAAGAATAATACTATCATTACAGTAGAGGAGCTTTGACACATATAAAATAAATTACAAATAAGTTATCAAAATTGATAAATGAATTTAACAGAGTTACCAAATACAACATCAATGTATAAAAATCAGTCGCAGTCCTATATACTATCAATAAATGAAAAGAGAAGTTTTAAATGCCATCTATAATAACATTAAATAACTAAACATTAAGGAAATTAACAAAAGACTTGGAAGACACAGAGAACTATGATATTAATTTTTAAATGTAAAATAATAGAAAGATTATTATGTACATGAATTGTAAGATTCAAAACTGTAAAGATGTCAGTTCTCTCAAAGTGGTTTCGAGTAATCTCACTTTGGGTGGAAAAAGATAGCTGATTCTAAAATTCATAGGGAAAAGCTGAGGGTCAAGAATGGTGAAGAAAATCTCAGAGAGAAACAACAAAGTTAAATTACTTACTCTACACAACATCAAAATTTGTTATAAAAGCGAAAGTAATGAAGACAGTACATTCTGGGGACAAAAACAAACAAATAAAAACCAATGAAACAAAATAAAGAGTTCAGAAACAGATCTATGCATAACAGACACTTGTGGGAAAAAGATGGTCTTTTAAATAGTGTAAGTCAATACACGGGGAAAAATGCACTTGACTCAACTCACACTGTAAACTGAAAACATCAATTCCAGGTAGACTGCAGAACTAACGTAAGAAAAGCAAAGTAATAAAGTGTCTAAAGGACAACACAGGAAACCATTCATTTACTTTAAGTAGGGAAAGAGTTCTTTAACAGGGCACAAAGAGAGCTGGCAATACAGTAAACAACTGATAAATAGGACTGCATTAAAAATAAAAGCTTCAATTTATAAAAAAATTATTGAAAGAGTGAAAGGTAAGTTACACAGTGATAAAAAAAATATTTACAACACATATAATAAACAAAAGTCTCTAGAACTCCTACAATTCTGCAACACCCTACAGGGAGTATCAAAGACTAGTACGTTGCAGTTATGAGTGTGGTTGGCCAAAAATTTCCAGCTTTTAGTACTTCCTGTCTTCCTTGGGGTTTGGTGGCAACGTGCAATGAGTTCTGGTAAATGAGCTGTGAGCAGAAGTTGCATGTATGAGACCTCCTATTGCCCCCTTTTTTGCCCCAGCCTGGCATCCAACAACACTGAAAACGATGGCTCCTCTGCCAGAAGTGACCTCCGTGAGCCACTTCAGTGGACCTGCGGGCAGGTGAGGCAGTATGAGGGGGTATGTGTTTTAGATTGTGATATAAGATGCATTTCTTGATGAGGATCACAGTAAAAAAAATGTATAAATAAATCTGAGGGGATATCCGAAAAGAATAATTTGAATGAACTATCTCTAAGTAGAGGGGGTTCCTGGGAGACCATATCAACCAAGGACAAAATGAAATTGAACTAAATTCCTGCGAATGAGTCACTAACTAAAACTAGGAAAATGAGTAGGGTGAATGCTATTCCCTCCAAATGTATCTGTGTAAATTCCCCATCAGAATCACTTGAGGAGCTTTTATTAAAATTCATCCCTTCATTCAATAAATCTTGGAGAGCCTCTTAAGTGCCATATCACAGGGGACAGAGCTGTGACCAAAACAGATCAGGGCCATATCCACACTGGCCTGTATAGCCTGGGGAGATCTCGGAAGAAGCTTCTGAAGCCACAGTTTCTATTGCCCTAAGCTCTTCTCAGGGTTACTTTGTTGTTTGAAAATTTTGTCCTCGTGTACTCTTCCAGCTAGGAGATCGAAATATCTTCCTTTGTTAATTTTTCACCAAGAAGATGAGTGATAATAACAGTGTGTTTTGATCACGTGTTTTTCAGAATGTTCATAAACTAAATAATAAAAGAAAAAAGGATTGCAAATGCTATTAGAATGCACATATTAAAATGGAGGCTTATTAGCAAGTAACACTACATACTAGAAATATCTTACAATTTGTGTATCATTTGCATCTTTTAATCCTATTTTTAGAACCTAATGCTAGTTATAGCATTATCACTAAAATATAATAGAACAAAAAAATCTTTAATGTAACTCCTTAGCAGCACTGGTAAAGAATTATATTGTGGAAATGGTTAACAATCTACGGCGGAAATTAGCTGAATTTTTGGGAAAAAAAAAAGGTCATTCCTTTTCTAGATGGCAAATGACAAGAATAAAATTAAAGTGTTAATTTTACACAATAAAAACACAAAAAATGTTATAAAATAAATGGAAAACTAGGACCTATTCATATCTTAATTTCATAATACCACACATCATGGCACAATATCCATCCTTCTTTTCTCTAAGATACTACTAGCCACACTTCAGTGATAATCATTACAGTCCCCATATTGTCAGGTTCTGCACCCACAAATACAGAGGGCCCACTGCTCTCCACTATGGTACTTAAGGGACTTAATCATCCGCAGATTTGGAATCCCTGGAGGTGGAGAGGTGGGGTCCTGGAAAACAACTCACCTGCAGATACCAAGGGACAACTGTATAGACATATTCAAGTGCATCTTTTTAGTAGCCCTTAAAGCAAAGTGAAATGAATATCCAAAATTGTATTGAAAAATAGTTTCCAATCATTTTTGAGAGAATTAGGGCACTGGAAAAATATCTGAAAGGCAAAGCCATGTTAGCAAAATCCTCAATATACCATAGAATTCAGTCTTGAATAATAATATACTAATAAGTACTTTAAATAAACTTGATTCAGAAAGATTATAATGTTATATATTTTTTAGGAAAGAAAATAAATGTCCTCCAAAACAGCATATTTACATACCTACCTTTTTTAATTCACTATGTGCTGTCAGAGATTATAAATTTATGTATTAATGATATTTTAAAATTATCAGACATTTGGAAATATATTTGCTAGTCATATTTGAGAGTCCTTGATTTTTCTGAATAATTTCTACTTTAAGTTTTTGTTTTATATTTCTTCTCATTTACTTGTATTCATTTAAGATTAAAAAAGTGAGGAGCATATAAACTAAGCAAATATTCATAATCTATATTTCACAGTAAACAAGAAAGCATAGTATGTGTGATTTTTGCTGTCTTACCCAGTCTTAAATATATATATAATACATATATGAAATATATATATATATATATATATATATATATATGTATATATATGAATAGTAGAGGGCAAAGAGAAAGTCATCCTCTAACCCAGAAAACACACAGAGTTTCAAATCCAGAAGTTTGAAAAAGTTTACACCCTGACCCCTTAGTGATGAAATCTTCTGATTTTGATCAAAAACACTCTAAGATTTGATCTGAATTGCAAAGATGAGGAAGGGAATCTGAACAGGTCTTGAGTAATAAAAATCCAAACACATAGCAAATAATTTTTTAAAGTAGCTTTTACGGAAACATATTCACAACCTAAGACTCCAGATTAAAATTTTAGAAACTACCCAAAATAGGGTACCTATTTTGTACATTTTGGGGGAAATCTACTATACCATCTTTCACATACCTTAGAGAAGATAAAAATATACTCAGGAATATATCCAGAAGGAATCTTAATTCAAAATGACACCTGCACCCCAATGTTCATAACAACACTATTTACAATAGCCAAGACATGGAAACTACCTAAATGTCCATCAACAGATGAGTGGATATAGAAGTTGTGGTATATTTATACAATGGAATACTACTCAGCCATAAAAATGACAACATAATGCCATTTGCAGCAACATGGATGTCCCTGGAGAATGTCATTCTAAGTGAAGTAAGCCAGAAAGAGAAAGAAAAATATCATATATCACTTATACGTGGAACCAAAAAAAATTAAAAAAAGAAGAAGACAAATGAACTTATATATAAAATAGAAACAGTCTCACAGATACAGAATACAGACTTTTGGCTGCCAGATTGGGAAGGGATAAACTGGGAGTTTGAGATTTGCAGATACCAACAGGTATATATAAAATAGATAAACAAGTTTATACTGTATCATGCAGAGAAATATATTTAATATCTTGTAGTAGCTTATGATGAAAAAGAATATGAAAATGAATATATGTATTTTCATGTATGAAGAATTGTGCTGTACATCTGAAATTAACACAAGACTGTAAACTGACTATATAACTCAATAAAAAACATATATATATACTCAGGCCACGTTGTTCAATGTATACAACCCACGCAGTGCCTCAGTTATTTGCCAAGGATACACTTTAGGCATTAAAGAAATATGAGGTGAAGAAGTTAAAAAAAGTTATGCAAAAGAATTTCCTTTGATAACCACAAGATTATATTTACTAATATAAGACCAAAATACATTTATCTGAAGTAAAATGTGTTTATTAAAACAAGAGGGAAATGGAAGCTCTGAAGTGCTTTTCACAAAAATCCCTACTACTCATAAAATATACCTTTTGTATGTATCATTTGCATCAAATGACTAAAGGTTAAAGCCCAAGAGGTACAACTGGCAACAGGGAATAATACTGCAAAACTGAATTTTATAAAATCAAGAAAATTTAATTGGGCACATCTAATATTTTGGAACTTCAACTCTAATGTTTCACCTAAATAAGAGTACAGCTCTAAAAGCTAGCGCCTAAATAAAAGAAAAAGATAATTCTGTTACTAAACAGATGCAAGAAAAAAAATCAATCTTAAATGTTGAGTGAGAGGAAATTTGACCAAGAGAAGCTGCAATAAATACCAGGAGCATGAGGTAATACTCAAAGCTAAAACCAGCCATTCATTCAGTCATTCAACAAATATTTATTGAGCACCTACTATGGCCAGATTCTGTTGTAGTTCAAGATACAGCAGTGAACAAAACACACAAATCCCATCCTCATGAAACTATGACTATGTGCTAGTACGGGGAGAAGAAACAAAAAACAAAATAAGTAACATATATAGCCTATGACTATTTAAGCAGAATTGCACACAGTGGGAAAAATCAACAGATTTTAACAGAGCCCCTTTTTCGGAGTTTTCATATGGAGAAGACAAAAAAGAACATCGACAGTAAACTATCTTGATGAAAATGAAGCCATCCAAAGTCCACTCCACATTTTTTTCTGACCCCAGAGAGTCAGGATCATTACTGGGGGGCAGAGGGAGCTTGGGAGAGAGGAGGAGAGACAGGAAAGTCTCCAAATAGGTTCATATCACCCACTCACAGTGTGATTGGAGAGACCTAATTTGGATAAACTTAGCATAGATTTAATGTAATTTTCTCCTGCTTCTGGTAATTATGAAGTTCTGTATTTAGCTCTCTAGATTTCTTCCTCTATTTCTTATCTCCCATCTTTTAGGAATAGCTCCCTTCTGATACATTCAACATAATTTTCAAAAAGCAATGTGTCCGCAGTGAGACACATGCCATGATTTTAAGTGGTAGACAATTTAAAAGTTTTAAAATTTTATTTAGAGATATGTGCTTAGAACAAGATTTAGGATTTTTCAAAAATGACTAGATTTAAAGTAAATCTCAAGGGAAAAAATAAACAAATTGGGCACAACAAATATGTAGATGAGATCCTCAAGAGAACAAGTTAATGACAGAGCTTGACAAACATGGTTTTAAGGAAACTCAGCTTCCTTAAATTAACTTCATCGGTTTTTAACCATTCTAGACCTTTTTCTAGTATTTGCCTGAACTTAGTAAACTTTACACTTTAATGGTCTCTTTTCTACTACCCACTATGTCCATGTATAGAAAAGTATAATAAAAAAGAAAAAGTTTGAAAACATAATTTTTCCTAGTTGTCTATTTTCCAAAAGCTTACATAAATGTTTCTTTTCCATTGGCTTCAGAAGCTGTCGTTTTTAGCATTTAGATTAACAAATGCTAGGGGCAACATTATTTTGGTTCCTTTCATTTAATATTTAATAAGTTTTGATAGGTTTTAGTTTTTACCTTTGGTTTCCTAGCATGTGTAGAAATATCATTATTTACTTTATTCCATCTGTAATACAATCATTTCTTACTTGAGAAAAATATCCCGCAGTTTGAAAAAGCATGGTGAATTCAGTTAAAGCCTACCCAGACATACCCTTCGAAACACAAGGTTAGATAAAACAAAGACGGTACTGTAAGACTAAAATTAAATGTTTTAAAGTTAAAAATGAAAACACTTCATTATATAATAGAGAATACAGAACATTCTCCAACTGCAGCAGCTCAATTTCAGCTTTGTTTCTTTAAGTACCCTTAGCAAATTTTTTGCAAGAGAAAAACAAGAAATGCAATTAGAAAGCAGAGGAAAAAGCACGCTGCACCATGCAGTAAGACAGATGGTTTAGTCCCTGAATCTATTTTTCAGTGCATGACAGTTGTGGAGTTTTGTTGTGATCTGATTGTGCATAGGTCTTCAAACACATTTGAATTCATCTGTCACTTAATCTCATAAATCTAGGAGTATCAGCAATAAAAGTGTATGTAGCCTTCAAAATCTGTACATGATGTTATTAAACTATTAAAAAATTGGGTAATAAATATTTCATTTCAATCATAGCATTTGCTGACAATCAATTAGAACTCCATGAGGAACAAAAAAAATCTTAAAGTAGCAATGCTATCACTGGCTTTAAATCAGATCACTTTATAAAAGCATCCTTTCAGCTATCTTTATTGTCGCATTTTTGTCATCAGATTCAGGTAACTCTGGAAGAAAGGCTGGCATACTGCTATTGTCATTATTATTATTGTTATTGTTATTGTTGTTATATTGCTACAACCAGCTGGGAATCAGAAAATTCCCCACTTAGCTACAATTACCCAAAGACAATCAAGAATCTTACATACGAATGGCCATTTTCAAAAGGATAAGGTGGTCTAAGCAGATCAGTCCTGACATGACCACACTGCTTAAGAATCTGGCTCAAAGACTAACTTCCAATCCACTTTTTAGAAGTAGCCTGAGCCTGGAAGAGGTGGTTAATGTTCACATTATTTTTAGATGATGAAATAAAATAAAAAGAAATGAATAATGATAATCACCTATTTCAGTGACAATTTCTATTTTTCAAAGTAGAACCAAAAGAAATGTAAATGAAGAGATTACTATGTCTGGAGGTAGGGTCGGGACAGGGAGCAGTCTGTTTATAATGCAACACAGACATGTCATCCCTTAAAACTGGCAGCTAAGCATTTATTTATGTAGTCCCTTTACCCTGCCTTTACTACAATAAGGATGGAACAGCATATTCTCTCACCCACACCCACACATAGCCCAGAAGGAGGTACAAATCAGTTCTTCATTTCAGAATGAAAAAACCTATGGATAGTCAATCTTGGCTGGAAAAAGGTGAGCTAGTTCATCCATATCACCATCCCCTATCTAGTCCTTCTGGTGGGCAAGACTTCACAGTTGTCACACCTATACTTTGAGAAGCTCTTCTCCTTTATCCACATACCTCTTCCATGGGTCTCTGAGCCCGTAAACCTCTGTCCCAAAGTCCTGCTTCTCCTCCTTCCAGACTGAGACTTGGGTTGATCATCACTTTGTTCTGTTCTCCCCTGCTGTCAAGACTGTAGCTCTAGAGTACTTCTAGTTATTCCACTATGAGTTGTATTATACAATGCAAACTTTTGTTTTCCTAGCTTAGTAAGTTTTACATCTTCAGAAAGGTAGTAGGGTACACCTTCTGCCATACATATATCTCTAAATGACTCTGAAGTATTAACACTAAAAAGCTTCAGAAGATATGACAGAACTTTATTACAATGGATTCTGCTATAAAGACAAACTCATGTGGCAATAATCAGGATCCTAATGGTAGAGCTCATGGAGCAACTTCAAAAAAAGGAGAATCCAAAGCCCCTGAATGTTGTGTCTCAGGGCCGCCTCTAATTTTGATGACAGAGACAGTGCGCTGTGACCCTCTGCGGTCCCTCTCCAACACTTGTTGGTTCAGTGAGGTGAGCAGAACCAGGACAAAGGCTGTCTCTTGGAAGTATATGGTCTCCTCTCCATTCTGGCCACCTTCACCTTGGTTTGCCCCTTACCATTTCTCTTCAAAATATGATTGAGTTTCATGTCTCTAGTCTAGTCTCTCCAGTTCATCTGATCACTTTCCACTTGGCCTCTAACTCTGGTTTTTGCCATTTTCATCCTGTTCTCATTTCTCTGGACATGAGGATGATGATCTTGTCTCTCCTGCTTCTCTCTTGGCTCTCCCTTAATATCTTAGGTTGGACCTACCCTACCAGCCCTGCCACTGCAGGATGGATCCCTGGCTCCAATGCATGCTTTGGTGCCCCTGTTTGAGCTGGCCCTTTGGTAAAACCTACCTGTTCCTCTTACCCCCAGAGAGGATTGTGTCTAGTCACTGTCATAGTCAAGATAAAATCCAAATTCTGTCACATGATACATATAGTGGAGCATCTGTGTGTTTTGTCCAGTATTCACCCCTACTTATTCTAATAACAGTACCCAGATTTTACTTGGGCATTTATGACACTATCATTAGATACTGCCTTGGTAGGATGCTCAATCCCAGTATACCGTTTTTTGCTAAAGGGTACAAGGTGATAGAACTGTGGCCAATAAGATGTCCTCTCCTGAGCATATAAGCCCTGAGAAGAGTGACAAAAAGCTGCATGAAGTTCAGGCTGAGGCAATCTGATGGCATTCTCCTACTGAGGCTGTTCATTAGAGCCTGATACCTTGATCTGCACAGAAGCCTGGCCTCGCTTTCCTAAACTGGTGCCTCAAATCTTCCTTCAGGTACAGTGTCTGTGAGTGAGCACCCAATTAATCTTCCAGTAGATTCCTTGTGAGCCTATTAGCAGAGTTGGCTTCTGTTGCTTGCAATCAAAGAATTCTCTTTTTCAGTCTTAAAAAAAGTCATAACTGAATCTATTTACTTCTGTATGTTTCTCTCACCCACAAAAGGAGAACCTTTGATACATCCTGCAGTGTCTGCCCCTCCTCACATCATCACCACTGTGCAGCCCTGCCCTGTGTTTAGAAATACAATCGCTTCTAGATGAAGAGATCTTTCATCCATTTTCTATTTCCAACACTAGAATACCAGCTATGTCTTATCCCTGCTCTGGGCCCTTTATTTGAACTCATCCTATCATATTAGAATTCTGTTTGCTAGTTTATTTTCTCTGAGTAAAAAATAAAAGCACTGTAGCTTTCATTGCCATATATCCAGCACAGTACCTAAGTTCTTGTTGAATAATGAATGAGGAACAAAAACTCTGAGCTATAACATGTAGCATACACCGTTGGTGTCCTACTAAACCCATTTCACTGGCTGGCGCACCATTATGCACCTGCTGTAAGTGCTGACTGCTAATGTCTCCCAGCTGCCCGATTCTCTGGAGAAATGCACTACAAACAGTGACTGACTGTAGGACTTTGAAACGCCAGCCCTTTGCCTCAATGTGGGACCAGCTCTGTGATGCAGTTCATGCTGAAGCTGGGCTATGACTGATTTATAACTTAATCTCACTCAGTTTCTTCTTCACTTTGTCCAGCTTCCCTCCTCCCTTCTCCTGAGAGCCCTTCCTCAATAAACAATGCGCATGTAAGTCCCTTTCTCGGGTTCTGTTTATAGAAAATCCAAACTGTGGAGGTGATACTGAGATAAGATTTTTTAACATCTTTTCTTCCACAGTTGAGGCTGTTGGAGTGAATTCAGGGGACTGCATCAAAGCAAGTCTATTTAAGATAATGCAGTAGAACAAAATGTAAAGTTGGTGCACTGCCGACATAAAGATTGTTGAGATCATTGGAAAAAAGACCCTAAGCAGAACAAAGAAGCCTCAAAGGGCAATTACTCAGTTGTTTTTGACAAGATCTTGCCTCTAGAAAAACTTCCTCTATCAGATATTAAAGCAGAGCAGTAACAGGAACAAAAAGTGGCCACTTGGTTCATCATTGCTACTTAAACTGACACAGAACATAAAGGCTATTCTTTCCTAAGCGGCTAAGCAACACTAAAGAAAATGTACTTCAAAAATCTAACCTCATCCAAAGAATAGTGTGAATTATTTTCTATTTGATATATTATGGAGAAGAATTTTTATTTAAAAATACTATATGCCAAGGGGAAGGGTATATCTCAAGTAGGAGAGCACATGCTGAGCATGCACAAGGTCCTGGGTTCAATCCCCAGTACCTCCTCTAAAAATAAACAAAGAGATAAACCTAATTACCTCCCTCCTCCCCACCAAAAAATAAATAAATAGATAAATTTTTTAAAATATTATATGCCAATACTTACTAATGATATTCTGCTAAGGTTTATTTAAAAGTCCACCTCCAAACAAACTTGACTAGGCTAAATAAAAGCGATTAAGGAAACGACTTCAAATGTTACAACCAACTTTGAGTCATTTCTTACCCTTAATACAGTTCTTAGTCTGACACACAGTCTGTGGAGAAGCGATAAAAAGTCCACAGAACCACAACCATCACTGAGATGGCGACAGTGGTGTTACACAACATCGTTGCTATTGTTAGCCAGCTCCAGCACGGGTACGCAGCTTTCCCCCCTACCCACCCGTTTATTAATGGAAGGAGCCCTGAAGACCGAGATCCAAGTGTTGGATCTGTCCGTATCTGATGGTGAATTTGGTGTACGTTACTCCAATCCTTCAGATTTGTTTCTCTGTTGTTAATAATTTAGTTATTATTTACACGCCATTTCTCTCTAAAAACAGAATAATTGTATAAGGTCACAAATAGTGGAAAGTTGATGAAATGAACTAAACATTCTGGACACTTTATTAGGTATCTATTGCTGTTTTTAAAAATCACTCCAAAATGTAGCAGTTTAAAATAACAAGGATTTATTATGAGGGTCAGGAACCTCAGAGGGGCTTAGCTGGGAGGGTCACGGTCAGGTCACTCATGAGGTTTTGGTCTAGCTGTTGGTTGGTGTTGCAGGCATCACAAAACTTGAAAGGGTCTGGAAAGTGTACACCCAAGCTCATTTACATTGTTGTTGACAGGCCTCAGTTCCTTAGTGGCAGCTCACTGGAGGCTTCTGTTTCTCACAATGTGGGCCTCTCCACAGGCGACCTGAGTGTCCTCAGGACAGGTATGTGGCTTCCCCCAGAGTGAGTGGTCTGAGAGAGAACACATGTGACTGAGCGAGAGAGCATCCAGGATGAACGCCGAGTTCCTTTATAACCTAATCTTGCAAGTGACACACTAACACTTCTGTCATATGCTGTTGGTCATACAGATGAACCCTGGTTTGATGTGGGAGAGAACAACACAGCGTGTGACTAGCAGGAGACGGGACTCGGAGGAGCCACTTTAGAGGCTGGCTATCATAGACTCATTTCTGAAAGACGGAGGCAGATGAGGCTGCTGCAAATGCGTCCGTGGTTCACTGTACAGCTCTAGAGGGGCTCTAGCTCAGAGTCAGCGGAAAGCAAGAGCAGATGTTAGACAGGGAGGAAGATGGGGAATGGAAATGATAAATTAAAGGACCACTGCAGGAAGGATGCATGCATCAGACCCCCAGTCCACATTCCAGCAGTGCTTAACCCCAGCTGAAGCTCTAACACAAGAATAGCAAACTCAAATATAGTGGAGGAGGGGAGTTAGGGACAAGCAAATAACTTAAATGAGAGACAATGAGTAAAGACTTATCTGGGACTTGAGGTAGCAGATTTACTTTACATATTAAACATTTAACAATATTCTTCATACCCATAAAAATGGATCTCTCCCATTTTCGTAAAACATACAACCTGTCTCTCTTGTATTCTTCCTCCTTTGATAAGGAAATTGTTAGTAATTTTGTGAATAAACATTTCTTGAGCACTTGCTAAGTGCAAAGCACTATTCTAGGAACAGGATACAAAACAAGATACAAAAGCCCTGCCCTCCAGGAGCTCACATTCTAGAGTGGCAGAAACAGAAATGAACATGAAAAGAAATAGATAAATGGTGCTTAGAAAACATTATATAGGGTAATGTGACAGAGAGAGGTTCTGAGCAACTTTCGCTAAGTAGTCATGGGAAGTCTCTTCAAAGAGGTACCAATAGAGCCAAAAGCTGTAGGATGAGAAGGAAGCATACACACACAGACCGGGTTCCAGGCAAAGGGAACAGCAAGTACAAAGACTCTAAAAGAACAAGTCTGACACGATTCGAGGAGTGAATGAATACAATCTGGGTGAAGCAGGCAGAGAAATATTCCTCTTGTAACAAATAGCAATAAACTTTCAGCCCCAGTGTTGGGAAAACAAAAGGGAGCAGTTGGGACCATGCCACACTGAAGAGCAGGTGGCTTGTCTCAATAGGGCAGATATGCTAGAGTCCTAGATGAGGGTTTTCATATCTAGAGATGTTTCAGGAGGAACCACGAAGCCAGTGTTGTGGGAAATATCTCACTCTTCAAAGATTGGCTCAAATTATAAAACAAAAGCAACATTCATTCTAGCTGCCAGTGTGTCATCTCCATTCTAAAGAAATTGAGTGACTTCCTTGCAGGACTTAAGGCTCTTGGTGTATAGTTATCACCATAAAAAATGGCCCTCTTCATTTTAGATAGGAGTAGGCAAGAATTAAGCAGTCTCTCTCCCTTCTCCTTGCCCATGAATTCTTAAGAAAAAACACTTTAAGGGATGTAGGAAAGAGCTAAAATAAAAAGATATAAAACCTCCTAGAACACAGAGCAAGAGGGAAAGAGTTGAGAGGGGGAAAAAAAGGCAAAAATGAGAGACACAGGCAATCAACATCAGAGAATCAGAATTTTAAATAGATAAACTAATCAGAATAGTAGTACAAAAATTCTAGAGCTTAAAAAAGGTGTGTAGATTTAAATGGTCCACTAAATGCCAAACAAGATGAATGCAACAAGACATGCTCCTATACTATAACCCTAGTGTATCACAACACCAAAGGAAAAGAGATTGCAAAATTTTTGACTAAGAAATAAAACAAAATAAAGCAAACATAAATCAGATAATCTACAAAGAGAGAAGAATCAACTTGACTTAAACCTTCTTATCAGCAACAGGTAATCTAGAAAGCAATGAAGCAAAGGACAGGGAAATTCTAAGAGACAATGATTTTTAAACCTAGAATTTTACTCTCAGACAAAATCAGTCAATCATGGATGTTCAGTAAAAATATTTTCAGAAATCTTCAGATATGAAAGGACTCAAAGTTTACTTCTGCCAGAAAATAACATTTAGATAGTAATGCAGTGTAAGTGCTACAGACAAAGCACAATTTAATGATAAATGTGGAAAGTAATGTAAAATTTATAAACTATAGCAAAGACAATACAGTGATACAGAAGTTGGGAGGTTGAAAGAAAAGAGAGGGGGAGGTATCGATTCTCTCATCCTACATTGTGGAGAACTCAGGAATAGTATTCTCAGTATGATGGGTCAGGAAACAGGTATTTAAGTCCTTGTAAAATGATAGAAAATACATATTCTCCAGCAATGAAGTAGCTGGTTTATTTGTTCAAGTACATGATGCAGGAGTTGTCCAGTCCTAGATCTTTAGGTGTCATCAAAAATTTACTGGGACAAAGTTAGTTTTCTGAATAATTTATTATTGTTTTCTTATTATAACTCACTTGTGAAATAATAAGAAATATAGACACTCATCTCTGACCTTGGTTCTTGACACAGGGCTCCTAAAACCCTTGTAAATAGAGATGCTAGGAGAATCTTTTATTTTACATTTAAGGTAAGGGTACTAGGAGCATCTTTTGCTCTAATATTTGGTCTTTGACCCCAGTTCCTGATTCAGAGATCCTAAATTCCTTGTAATTTCCTGGGTGACAGCATTGTCTTTTGTTCTAATGAGGTGACCTTTGGTGAGCTCCTGGTCACCAGAAAGACCAAGCCATGATTAGGAGTTTGGAATTTTCAGTCCCACTCCCCATTCTCCAGAGGGGAGAAGGACAGAAATTAGAATTACTGATTGATCATGCCTATGTGGTGAAACCTTTGTAAAAATCCCTGAAGTGTGGGGTTCACAGAGCTTTTAGGTTTGTGAACACATTTACATCCTGGGAGAGTGGTGCACCCCAACTCCACGGGGATGGAAGCTGTTCCTCACCCTATGCACCTCTTCACCCGGCTGTGGTGCATCTCTATCTTCTGTCATATCTTTTATTATTATATGATAAACTGATAAATGTAAGTGTTTCCCTGAGTTCTGTAAACTGTTCTAACAAATAAGCAAATCCAGGTGGGGAGATCATGGGAATCTCTAATTTGTAGTCAAGTCAGAGATGAGTTGTGGGTAACCCGAGGACCTACTATGTGGGATTGGCATCTGAAGTGGGGGGCAGCCTCATGGGACAGAGCCCTTAATCTGTAGAGTCTGTGAAAACTTCAGCTGGTGTCAGAACTGAATGAATCGGAGGATACCCAGCTGGTGTCAGACTTGCCTGCTGTGGGATAAAACCCCACACAACATCAGAAGTGTAGGGGAGTGTGGCTGCAGTGTGAAAGTAAAGGAGAAACTCACCAGAGAAGTTAGTTTTTCCCACACAGCTATAAAGCAAACTAATAGAATTAAAACTGACCACAGCTGACTAGGTCTGTTCTTCTCAGGGCTGTGTGTCTAGCACTGAGCAAGGCACTACGTGGAAGATGTGAAAAACACGATTCATGTCTTCCAAAATAAAACAAACACTCCCACCATCCAGTCTGTAGAAATCCTATTCTTCACCAAAAGGAAGAGAACTTTTCATAAGGCATCACTATAAATGTCCCAGATTCTAAATATTTAGACTATTCAGACATTTAATAAACAGGCATTGATTGATTGTTCTTTGCCATGCACTGGGCAGGGTATAAAAGCGTCACCATAAAAAGGGACATGCCAGAGTATATGACTTGATCAGGGAGAAAATTACTGCTTTTAGAAAGCTATTAGAGAAGGGAAAATGTATCAAGGTTAGGTAAATAACATAGAAGTTACTTATTTTTAGGGGTAAGTGCACAGACCCAGGAAACCTTATGGTTAGACAGAGAAAATGGGGGAACAGCCAGGGGAACAGTAGAACACTTTGCATTCTTTTAATCACAGGAAAGAGAGGAGCCAAGAAGTCATTTTGGAATTTGACCAAGTAAAGATTTTGCTAAATGCAAAACTTCACTCCTGGTTGCCCTGGAAATGAGGCCCCCTACTTTTGATAATTATATTATAATGCGAAATAAGACATATGAAGTACTTTGTAATTGCAGGCGTGATTACAGGTTCACCTTGAGGGAAGATTGGGTAAGAGACTGGGAGAGGTTTGTGCAACAGGATACAGAGAACTTAATTATGTATGAAAGGGTTAAACTGGATTTGTGTGCTACAAAGTTTCTGATTCTGATAAGCCTACTGTTTGGGCAGAACCAGAGTTCATAAAGGATATGGATGTAGAATCATGTCTTGTCCTACTTCCCCCTTAGTATCCATCAACATGGAAGGTGAGACCCCCTAGAAAAGGAAGCAGAAGCAGAACTAGGAGTGAGCATGGTGTGCTCTATAAAGATCAGGATAAACAGGCTAATTGAAATTAGGAATTAGGAAACACTTCACAGGATGGAGATACTTAAACTAGACTCAGAGATGACTGGGTTTTTCTCAGGCATTAAAGAGAGAAGAGTTCTTCCTAGGGAGAGTATACAAGCATGACTTGTTACTGGAAGAGTCATCATTCCTTATCCTGATCTAATATCCACAGAATTAAGGGCATTATAGACAGAAGCAGAAGTTACAATGATGCTGATAATATCTTGATCCTCTTCAGAACACATGCCTACTTGAAGCATCATGAGGTGTACTGGTGTACTGCTATTCTTAGAAGAACCATTAATGAGCCCGGAAACAGATAAACCTCAGAAAGAAGCAAAAACTTTCTTGCTAGAAAACTCTGTAAAAAGTTAATTTTCTCTAGCCTTATAGCAGATGATGGTTAGGAATAATTACAAGCTAGAATTTAGGCTAAAGGAAGAACCTGACATTCCCAACATGGCTCTCCCCATCTTTAAGTGGACAGGTTAAGCTTGAGAGAAAACATTAGCAATACTTACAGCAGTCTCACATCCACTTTGTAAGATGTACAGAACTTGACAGTATGGCCTCTAGGACTGGAGGAGGCATTGAGAGCTTGCTTGGATCTAAGCCAGAGTAGCTTGGAAGGAATGAGGAATGGAATGGTGTCTGGGAACTTTCAACTCTCAGGACAAAGAGTGTCTGTACATGTTAGGGTGGAGGTGATAGAAATGGGAACAAGGAAAGGATCCCACTCCCCCTTTTAGTGTTGGTACAAGTTGTACCAGTAAGTGCCACAGACCAGTTTTCTAAAGAGCGTGTAATATCCCTTTATTATTTAACACGAAGCTGGTAGATACTTTATTTTACTCTTTTAAGTGCTAAAATTGTCTATTTCACAGTATCTGAGCATGAGATAACAAAAACACAGTGTTGGGAGCTCCTCAGATCTGGGTTCTGATCCTAGATTCAGTACTTACTTCAATGCAACCTTATGCAAATTCCTCAACCTCTCTGGGCTTCACTTTCCTCCACAAAAATATAGAGATGAATATACTTTAATTTCCCAAGTTGATGTGAGGAATAAATGACATAATGCATAGAAAGTACCTAGCAAGGGTGTTTGAAATTGTTAGCTTCTACGGCCCCTGGTTTCAGTCTATTTCCCTTCAATACACAAAGTAGGTGCAGCTTACTCATGAAAAAAGGATGTATGGAGCTTAAATTTCTGAGTGAAAAATAAGAAAAGTCAGGCTCAATTTTAAAATGTTTACTAAAAGACAATTGTGTGCTTGGTGCTTTATTTGGAAACTACAAGACTATGACAATGAGGGCTTATGGCTGATAACCATGTTAATCTTTTTCTAAAAGGTCAGGGGTATTTTCATATTTACTGAGGACTCAAAACAAGCCAAGTCATATCAGGGAATGCATAAGGTTCTGTGTATTCAGGTTATAAGAGTAATGAGTAGTAATTTATCTCCTAAAAATGTGATGGACCTTGAGGCTCCAGCCATTAACTGTCACCCTCTGCACCTGCTTTGAAGAAAAGGACTCTTTGCCAATGTCTTTGACCATTCAGAAGATGCTTTAATAGGAGGCCAGGAAAAGGACAGACCTGTTTTTCAATGTTCTCTGTGTACACACATTCATTGGCTCACTGTAGATCTGTGTGCCAGGTTTCAAATCCATTCAGTCTTTCCACTTGCAGCCTGCATGCTGTGATATCACACCTCCCTCCTGGGTTGGGCCAGCTACACAAAGACATCCCAGCCGAAACTTAATGACGACATTTCTGCTCACCAGTGGATATGGTTTTTTCAATATCATCCCCAGCACATGTTCTTGGATTTTAAATTTTGCTTCTGCCTACACATTTGACTTCACATGTCAGGCTCTGACCTCACCCTCAGCCTGAGAGGAAACAAAACAGCGATTGAGGTGCCCTGGGGCAGACGACTTGTGTTCATATCCTGACTCTCTCATTCTTCCAACTATGTGATCTTGAGAAAGCTTCTTAACCTCTCCCTGCCTCAGTTTCCCCAACTACAAAAGGGGGATAATAATACCAGTATCTCAGAGAGTTGTGAAAAAGAAATGAACTGGTAACGATAAAGCACTTGAAATAGAGTAATGCTCATTGCAATGCTCAGTGAATGTTAACAATGATTGCCTTTAGATATTTAGTAAGGAGACACTGCCTCCTTACTGCCTAATTTGGCCCCTCCAAAGGGATGTGTAGCCAGTGCAATGTCTAGGAAGGTGTCACTTTTCTGCCTGGCCCTGTCTGGCTTCTGCTGTCATGGAACTGCTCACCATAGACTTGATAAGACATGCTGTACGGAATGTGCACAGGGCTTTCCTAAGCTCACAGGTGCTTGCTAATTTTCCTAACATGTAGACTAATGAAATGGGATATGTAATTGTCAAGTACCAAATGATAGGATACATGTTGTCATGTTCTAAAGTACGTTGTTTAAAATAGCCTGGTTGCCCATGAAAGAAGCGAATAGAGATAGGGATAAGGTTTTCACTGAAGAGTTCTTCACTCCTCCTGAGTTAACAGTTTGTCTTTTATATCTACAATTTTCCCAGCTTCAGAAATCCCCAGGGGGACTCTTAGCCAAAGTGAATAACTGAGCTGTGCTTTCCTTACAGGCAATGCCAGAATATGTATCATGAATCTTCATCTGAGTTCATCAACAAGGGAGAATAATAGCATGGGGGTCTAGCCAAAAAAAAAAAAAAAGTTTTCCTAACATAGTTTAGACACAAGTTTTTAACCAAATTAACCAGGTGACAGGTGACAGTCTTTATGGTGAACTTACAGATGAAAAAGTAAAAGCCTGGAGAGAAACAGTTAAATGATCAGCTAAAAAGAGAAAGCAAGGGAATGAATAAATTTCCAGTTAACTTCACTTTGTTTCAAACTGAATGTGTATCAACATTGGCTAAGATTAGTATTCCATCCTATGCAAATGAACATCAAAAACTGACTAATTTTATCTCAATAGATGCAGCATAGAGTTTATGGTCTGTATGCAAAATTCAGTTAATACAGTGAACTGAAAAGCTAAGCTCACTCTGCAGACATTTAAGCTAAAGAGGAATCCTCAAGTGAGTTTCCAATGATGGTCTGCTGATTAAGCCAAAACATACCATCAATACATATGAGGGCAAATGCACTTTATTTGGGGATATGTATACTTTCCTCAATTTAAGAAGAGATTTTGTTGTTAGAAAGTAATCAGTGAAAAAGATATGGGAAAAGGTTGCATTTACTTTCTGGGATCTTTTTGGTTTGAGAAATTAATAAAATAATTTAGAATAATGGACAAAAATCCTTCTTCTGAAAGAAACACTCTGAACATGAAGGATGAGATCATAATGAAAACTGTATGAACTCATGTTCTTTGAACTGGAACAATTTTTTCCATTGCTTTAAATACTTGCAATAGTAAAGGCATATAATTTGGCTTTCTCTACTTAGAAATTACATAAAGCTGAAATTAATATTACATGAAAGTAAACGAAAAGCTCCATTTTCTATATTTTTCACAAAAATAATCTAAGTTGACCATTTTTAGAGGAAAATAATTGGATGATTAACACCTGAATGTTATCTGCCATCCAATAGAGAATTTTTCATCTTTTTTTATTGAAGTATGTTCACAATGTGTCTATTTCTGATGTACAGCATCATTTCCCAGTCATGCATATATATATATATACACACACACACAGATATTCATTTTCATATCCTTTTTCAATAAAGGTTATTACAAGATATTGAATATAGTTCCCCATGGTATACAGAAGAAATGTTTTTTATCTATTTTTATATATAGTGATTAACCTCTGCAAATCTCAAACTCCCAAATTTATCCCTTCCCACCCCCCTTTCCCTTAGGAATCATAAAATTGTTTACTATGTCTGCAAGACTGTTTCTGTTTTGTAGATGAGTTCATTAGGGTTCCCTTTTTTCTTCTTTTCTTTTTTTTTTTAAGATTCCACATATGAGTGATATTATACGGTATTGTTCTTTCTCTTTCTGGCTTACTTCACTTAGAATGATGATCTCCAGGTCCATCTATGTTGCTGCAAATGGCATTATTTTATTCTTTTTCATGGCTGAGTAGTATTTCATTGTATAAGTATACCACAACTTCATTATCCAATCATCTGCTGATGCACATTTAGGTTGCTTCCATGTCTAGTGCTGCCATGAACATTGGGATACATGTATCCTTTCAAATATCAGTCCCCTCTGGATATATGCCCAGGAGTGGGATTGCTAGTCATAAATCTATTTTTAGTCTTCTGAGGAATAGCCATACTGTTTTCCATAATGGCTACACCAAACTACATTCCCACCAACAGTGCAGGAGGGCTCCCTTTTCTCTACACCCTCTCTAGTGTTTATAATTCATGGACTTTTGAATGATGGCATTCTTACTGGTGTGAGGTGATACCTTATTGTAGTTTTGATTTGCACTTCTCTGATAATTAGTGATATTGACCATTTTTTCATGTGCCTATTGGTCATTTGTATGCTTTTATTGGAGAAATGTTTGTATAGGTCTTCTGCCCATTTTTGGATTGAGTTGTTTGTTTTTTTTCTTATTAAATTGACCTGTTTATGTATGAATATATATATATGAGCTGTTCACATATTCTGGAAATTAAACCTTTGCCAGTCACATCATTTGCAAATATTTTTTCCTATTCCATAGGTTGTCGTTTTGTTTTGCTTATGGTTTCCTTTGCTGTGCAAAAGCTTATAAGTTTAATTAGGTCCCATTTGGTTTTTTTTGCTTTTATTTCTATTGCCTGGGTAGACTGCCCTAGGAGAACATTGTTAAGATTTATGTCAGATAATGTTTTGCCTGTTTTCTTCCAAGAGGTTTATCGTGTCTTGTCTTATATTTAAGTCTTCAAGCCATTTTGAGTTTATTTTTGTGTATGGTGTGAGGTGGTGTTCTAACTTCATTGATTTACATGTGACTGTCCAATTTTCTCAACACCACTTGCTGAAGAGACTGTCTTTTCTCCAGTGTATATTCTTGCCTTCTTTGTCAAAGATTGACCATAGGTCTATGGGTTTATCTCTGGGCTCTCTATACTGTTCCATTGATCCATATGTCTGTTTTTATGCCAGTTCTATGCTGTTTTGATTACTGTAGCTCTGTAGTATTGTCTGAAGTCTGGGAGGGTAACTCCTCCAGCTTCATTATTTTTCTTCAGTATTGCTTTAGCAATTCTGGGTCTTTTGTAATTTCATACATAATTTTAGGATTATTGGTTCTACTTCTGTGAAAAATGTCTTGGGTAATTTGATAGGGATTGCATTAAATCTGTAGATTGCCTTTGGCAGTATGGCCATTTTAACAATATTGATTCTTCCAATCCAAGAGCATGGGATATCTTTCCATTTCTTTAATCCAGCCATCTTTAGTTTCTGTAATCAATGTTTTGTAGTTCTTCACATATAAGTCTTTCACCTCTTTGGTCAGATTTATTCCTAAGTATTTTATTGTTTTGTATGCAATTTTAAGAGGGATTGTTTCTTTACTTTCTTTTCCTGCTAATTCATTGTTAGTGTAAAGAATTGCCACTGATTTCTATATGTTAATCTTATATCCTGCTACCTAGCCAAATTCTTTTATCAGCTCCAATTGAGCTTTATAATTCAAGTAGGTAAAATTATTTCAATGTAAGTATTTCTTTATGTTATGAACATACAATGCCCAAAGTCTCTTTTTGACCTATACTCTCTCCATAGTAGGCATGCATACTTCTGCTGGCATATCGATATTCTACATAGAAAGATCATTCTGATACAATATGATTTATATTCAAGGTCACATGTATTTTCACTTACTGCATGAAAAAAAAAGACAAGAATAATCCCCAAAGTCTGAATTCTAAGTTCATGTATTCCTGTGCCATTTTAGAATGCTTAATTTGTGGAAATGAAGTCTAATTTTTCAAAGTACTTAATGTAGAAACAGAAAAACTGTTATCAGATAGGAAGGCTAATCCAAAATTTTAAAATAAGACAACAGATAAATGAAATTGCATGTCACTTTGAAGAAATAAAAACTAAAAATAGAGAACATCCAAATTTTTATCTCCTCAATACTCAGGATAGAATTTGAGTTTAAAGATCTTTAATTTGCCTTTTAACACTAACATTGTGTGTCTTCTGATTTTAACATCATTGACTAAGGTCATTAAGACATAAATTAGACAATCGTAATGTTCAAATGAATAGTAAGGTTTATGACATCTGATATGGTTCCCTAACATAAATTAACATATATTTTGTGAAGGAATCAATTTGGGCTGCGTCTGAAAAACTTATGTAAAAGAACAGTATTAGACAATGATATTAGCACAAGTATAGGTAAAATTAAAAACTAAATACAAAGACATTTATTCATCTGTTTTTCCCTTCTCCTACAGATAACCTGAAATGGTATCCCCACCTTCAGCCGACTTCAACATAACATCCCACAGGTTAGAGTTCAAGAGTCAGTTGTTCAGGAAAGCCTTCTCAACCTTCCTAAACAGGTAATTCCCGATCATAAGCATTCAGATCATGCACCTTTACTGCAGGGCAATGGTCACAGCTACAAGTTTACTTATTAAAGTCTATGTAATCTGACAAATGTCTGTGTATCTATCACACTGTGAGTGCTTCCATTTCTGCAATGTTTCTCTATTTACAGTTCATCGAATCTCCATCATTGGCTCATGTTAACTAATCATAAAGGATATTTTCCACCAAAAAAAAATCATACACCAATCTGAATAAACATCATTTTTCTAAGACTTCTGTAGATTCATTACAAAAATTTTCAGTCCTCTTGACAACTGTACATTCATTTTTGGCACAGATATAACTAATGAGCAAGCTGATATCTTCCTTTACAAATTTCTCAGGAAGAGAATGCTAGTTAATAATTAATTAATAAGTAAATGTACATATGAAGCCCTAAAAGAAAAATATGCTCTAGGAAATAACTCTTCATTTCAGTTCTTCAAAGAGTAAAATAAATTGTTTGAAAGGAAAAGAAAAAACTTAAAAAAAAAACAAACTAACAACAAATAGAGGGTAAGTACAAAGCATGATTCTAGCCCAAAAAGAAAACTTTTGGGCCAAACTCAAGCCCAAATAGAAACTATGAGGAATTCAAAATCCTCACAGTTCATATATTTAATATATTAAAGAACCAGAATGCAACACGTATCACATCATAAGCCAAAGAAAGGGTAACAACAGGCCATTCATTATGCATATGGGGTGGGAGGGACCTGGCTGGTAAATAATAAGAGTCAGATGACTGATGCCTATTACATAATATTTATAAAACCAGAAAACATTTATATTAATAAACCAGGTAGTGACAATGTCAATGTCAATGATTTTTAAAAGCCTCCTTACCATTACATGTGAATGTTAACTAATTTCCAATGTTCCAGAACTTCCAAAGTACTCAATAGAGAGTTAATCTTTTTTTCTCAAAGGAAGTCTGTCATGCATGCTTCAGTGAAAACTTCCTTAACATAAAATTGCTTCCTCAAAACATCTCAATTCTTCTGACCTATAATTTAGGCTCTCTAAAGGTCAACAAAGAGTTAAAAGCAGATTGAGAAGAGAAAAACATGAGAATATTTTAGTTCTGAAAGGCATTGCCTACTGGAGTGTTTTTCTCCCTTAGAAGAACTATGTCATATAAGAGATTTAGAGGGAAAAACAGCCAGCTGCAAATATATGCAAGGAAACTTGATGAATGCTTTATCCTAAGTAACAACAATGAAGAAGACATAAAAGTAGGAGAGACTGTAAGATTTCCCCCAAAGAAAATTAATAAATCAATTCGTATTTTTACTATATATTGTAATACCTACATTCTAAAATGGGAATTCAATTTTAATAAATAATACAGCAGATTTTTTTAAATTAAAATAATTTTAATACTCCAGCCAAGTGAAATAGTGAACAAAACCATCATGACAGAAGCACCTACTTTTTCTGTCTTAAGTACCTGGTGCTAGTGTAAATCTTAAGGATTATTTTATGGGCTTTTTTTTTTTTACAAAATATAATGGTAACAATGGTAAAATGGTAACAAAAGGGAAAGTTTGAAAAATGAGGGACGTATCCCCAAAACCGTATAGTTGTTTATTTTTGCTTCCTTCTTCTCCTTCTTCTCCCCCTCCCCCTTTCCCTTCTTCTTCTTCCCCTTCTTCTTCCTTCTTCTTCTCCTTCTCCTTCTCCTCCTTTCTCCTCCTTCTCCTCCCCCCCTTTTTTTTTGCTATTAATAAAATTGGATAGTGGCTATATGGTATTTTTAAAATCTTAGCATTAGACCATGATAAAAAAATTTTGTGGATTTCCTTCTCAAATATAGGAATATAAAGGTTTTATCACTATTTTAGGTGTTATAGATTATGTAGGTTATAATCACTACTGTCCCAAACTCTTGCATCTTTTTTCACTCAGTGTGACAGAATGTATTTTTCAAAAATGGCTGCAGTAACATCTCCTATCCCATATACCTTTCTTACAACTTGACTCTGACTCATGAAGAGGCAGATCTATGTTCCCTTCCTTTGAACTTTGGCTCGCTTGTGACTATGGTGGAAGTGATGATATGACTTCTGAGGCTAAAAGGTGACAGAGCTTCTGCCTGGTCCCTGTGGGACACCTGCTCATGGAACTCTCCTATCATGCCATGAGGGAGGCCAAGCAGCCCATAGAGAGGACACAGGGAGAGGAAACAAGGACTCCTTCAGCCATAGCTGAGCCACCCCGTTGAGAGCTTAGAAGAAAGGCTCCAGCCCCCAGCTGAGCCTCCCTGGTGATGCCACACAGAGAGAAGCCTTCCCAACTAGTTCAGCCCAAATTACAGAATCATAAATTAAATAAATTGTTGTTTTAGAAAGTTTGGGGTAATTTGTTACACAGCAACAGATAACCAGACATTTGACTTTATAAGCCAAATCATTATAAGTCTTACTTTATACTAGTTTATATTATATTACATTCCAATGAATCCACGTGCCATGATTAGATTAGACGTTCTCTGAAAACTGGATATTCTTAGGGTTATTTCCTGTAGCTTTTCCTTATACTTAACAGAACTAATACAAATTTGTAAAGATTTAGGACATAAAAAACAACTAATGCTCAAACAGATCATTAGAAAACATTGGCTTTAATATCTCCCCAATTGCCTAAAACTGACGCATCTGTTAAGCTCTAGCAGAAATAATTTGAGAGAGAAAGATCAGCTTTCATCATTTAAAACTGCATGAGTTCTACTTTTAAATACATACTTTTTTAATTTTGTAAAGTAACTATATTTTACTGTATTCTTCTGACACAAAAAGACTAACTCTCAAAAAAAATATATTTTAAAGACATTTTGTCTCAATTTCTGGCCCTAATATTTCTAAATCAAAATAAATATGAAACAGAAATAAAAATTTACCAGGCAGAATTTAAGAGAGGGGGTTCCAAATGCCATTCCACGATTAGGTGCCAGAATGGTGCCCACAGAGTCCAGAAAATTGTTTAATAATAAGAACTCTACTCTCCTCTTCACTATCCACCCAAAATCATTCTCATTCACTAGCTCTCAAAGACATTTGGTTGTCGGTACGTCATTGTATTCTCCCTTCTGAGAACTCCATCCCCAGAAGGGCGGCTCACCTCCTCTCTAAGGTCTATCTCTTCAGCTCTAAGTTCTGCTGCTCCTGCCTCTGGGGCTCTGCCCGCTGCTCTCATCTCCTCCTTCTCAACAGGTTTATGGTTTCACTTTATTTTTCTTTAATTTCCCACCCGCCACTAACTCTTTCAAATGTTCACAAGTCTTTGATTTTAAAAACAAATACTTCTTTTGCTCCCCCATACCTTTTTGAACAATTATTTTATTTCTTATATTCCCTGTCTTGCCTATTTTTTCAAATAAATGTACAAAAGCTCCTGCCTCCACTCCCTGCAGTCTGGCTTCTTTCCTAAACCCTTTGTTGCCAAATCCAAAGACTCTTTTTCACTCTCCTTCACTCCTCTGTTGCAGCTTTTCGTTTCTTCTTGAAACTTTATTTGCTTGGCTTCCACAGCATCCTGCATCCTGGCTTTTTTCTTAAACTTTTGGATCTCTTAGTCTCCTGATGCTTCTTCCTCTGTAAAGATAACCTCTCAATATACCAAGCAAAGTAGGCTTCTTCCCCACAGACCATCCTCTGAGATCATCCATTCTCCTCACTTCCTTGATAGGCCTCCCCAATCTTTATCTCCAATCTTAATTTACTTCTGGTATTATACCATTGTTAGTAACTATTAACTAGATATTCACTCTTAAATTCCCTAACATCAGAATCAAAGTGCTGAAAAATAACCACATTACCTTCCTTGCCATCTACATGTTCCTCCAGAAACAACAGAAACCCTTGATTTATCCTATTATTAATAATCTAACACTACTAGGTGATATTTGAGGTATTTTTAAAACAAAAAAATACATAAAATTTTAAAAGCTCATAAAATAATATCATGAGAGGAGGTAGGTAAGCATGCCAGAAATAACCTTCTACTTAATCAATCTTTGAAAAAGAAAAAGATATTTAAAAGCATCTACAATTACATATGTGTGTGTACATATACATATATACACACAGAGATACATTACAAATAAGTTTCTTCCCAAGTGTTTTCAGCAAATCTTGAATCTTTGAGTTTTATTTTTCTGAATCACATGTTCTTCACATATTCTGAGTATCAAGATATGCAAAATTATGTAAAATTAGAACCATGGCATTTTTAATGAAAAAAATTCAAAACCTCTTAACCTAAACTTTCATTTTGTAGATTTTAATAATATGCAAAAATGTAAATTTTGATTGAGGTACAAAATATTCTAACATCAGCTGTCAGACCAAGATTGCAGTTTTCAAAGGAAGTATCTGAAAACCATAAGACTATTAAACCTTTCATCTACATTATTATAAGAGTCAGTATTTAGAGATTAACATAATAAAGACAAAGGAGTAGATTTTGGGCAGAGCATCTGTGAATCCCTAATGAAAATGAGAAGTGTGTGGGTGCCTGCTCCCTACCTCTGTTTAATATATGGGCCTCAAAGTTTCAGAGTGACAAGGTGCAATGGTGTCTGACTTGGAAAATCTGAAAGGTGAGAGAGGGGTTATTCACCTGTTCTAACGGCAAGAGCTGTGTAATGAAATCAACCTGCTTTCCCAGAGATTTTTTTTTTTGGGTCAAAGAATGTGTTTCCCATGAGCCCCATGTGGACCATGTTTGAGAGAGTGCTAGTGTAGGGTCATCTGAAGTCTGGTCCAAGAGAGCCACCTAGAGAGAATATGAGACCTCAGAAGAAACTAGGTGTCATCACCAGGTGCACATGGACATAGGAAGTAGTAAGTGATGAGCTAGAATCAGGACTCTTCCCTACACGCGGGCAACTGCCCTGCAATAAAGCCAATTGGGGAGAGAACAGAAGCCTCGAAAATAAATGATTACACGGAACTGCTAGACTCACTAGTGAATTGAGACTATCTGTAATTTAAGTCCATAGGCTTTATATCACTACCTAAAAGTGACCTGAAAAGTCATGAGGCACATGAGATCTATCCAGCAAGGGGAAATAGGGCCTACTGCCTAGAGAGAATTTCATGACTGCATACCACAAACTCTGTGTTCAAAGAGAAGTGACACGCTCATATATGCATGCACACGTGCACACTCACATGTGACATAAAATGCATATACAACTACACTATGTTGCTAATTCTTCAAATTTCACTTAATAAATTTTATATTTCAAATTCTGGTTAAGCTACATCATGAAAATGTGATGTATATTAAATGCATTTCAAAGAAATTCTAAAGCTCAAAAATGGTATTTTTCAAATAGGAGAATTTGTAAAAGGATTCTTTATCAAGTATTAACTGTCCCTTTGTTAGAAAAGAAAGGAAATTAAATGTGGGATTCAATGGATAAACTATATTGATTGATGAAATGAATACATTCACATTGTATTTTAAAATAATATTTGTGAAAGCAAGTCCTGAAAAGGAACAGCAAAACTAAAGAGTCCTTTTTTAAAGATTTAAAATACTTTGTAAAAGTAGTGCAGCAAAGGTATTCACGTGAGAGATATTATAAAAAATCAAGTTTGTTCCTGTTTTTAAGAACCCCTAGTGCCCCATCCATTCAAAGATATCTACTTTCTTATCCATCTCAGCAGAATGATTTATAATCCCATCACAGGGCTTAATTTCCTTTTACTGAGTCTGTGGTGTGCACAGCAACAGACTATGGAAACAATTCTTCAGACAGGCTTACACTGGGGCTTGTTTGTATTACCAATACAAGAATGAATTTAGATGAGATGCAAAATAAAAAGGCAAATCATGGACAAATTGAGGGTTAATCGTTCAAAACACCAATGGCTGTGTACTTTGTGATATACAGGAGACAGCAGCCTATAAGAGTTACTGAAGAGAAATACAAAACACTTGCAATTTTATCAATGTTTATATTGCACTAGAAAAAGGAAACTTTCAATGTCACATTTTAAACACCAAGTCATCCCACTTTACTGATTTTTTTGCAACAACCCTTTAGAGGGTTTTCTGTCCAATTATAACTTTCACAGATATATTTTGATACTTAATCCTTTCCTCTTACACAGAACACTTAGTAATAATACTTTTTGACTCTTCTCCCATATTTGCATGTAGTCAATTCATTCAAATATGGAGAAAACATTTTTCAGTGTTTCTTCTTTTTATTTAATTTAACAACTAATTATACAGTATGTGGGTTGTCCTTAACCTTCTTTCTTTCCTCTTTTGTTTGCCTGTTGATCTTTTCCCTTCCCATTAGCATTTCCAGCATGGAGAACAAGAACATCTGTGTGCAGGGCTTCACTCCCCTGTGTCACTTCTGCAGTGAGCAGGAACAATATCATATTATACTGATAACCCTCGTCACTCTCAGCTGCATGCCTGGCACATATGACATTCCAAACGCATATTTGACAACTTACTCTAAGATACAAGGTCCCTTCCTTTCTTGACCTGATTCACTGTCCTTTTACATGCCTACCTGAATTTCTGACTGTTACTGGTAGCCAGACCCTGTCAGCGGCACCTTCTGCGTCCTTTCCAAGGACTGCATCATAACAGCAGCTTCCCTATCAATAATGGCCACTTGCATTAACTTTAAGCAGATTATCTGAAGGGCAGCCTCTTTCCCAGTGGTCTACTTTGGGACCTTCCTACAAGCCCTAGCCACAGCCCAGCGGACTGTTTCCCAAATACCTGCTCTGATTCATTCCATCCCAAATACAAGAATGCCTACAGAAAGGCATTCTGCATGATTTGACAAGTGAAGGTTCTTTACCAGCTGCATATCCTAAACTTATTTCTTTGTAATCCAGGCAAATGTATTCATCATTACACTTACACATTTAGATCTTCATTTTAGGGGATTTACAGCATTAAATATGAACACAAAACTGAATTCTTCCTATTTCTCGAATATATTTTATGACAGTTTTTCTGTCCAGGTTAAAAAAAAAAAGCTTTTAGATTCTCAAAAACTACTGACTTACATGGACCATGTGGTCAGTACAGTTAAAATATGTATATATTGTATATATTAATATGTATTCATTAGATACATATCCATTGGTATATATATATAATATACATTTATGTATATTTATTGGATATACAGATCCAATCTGAATTGGATTTGGACAGCAGTTGTAGCCCGCAGCCTATAAAAGTCTGTATACAAATGTCTCATTATAAACATTTTTATTTTGAAAATTTATACCTTCCAATCTAAAAGATTTTTTTAAGGAGGGATTTATTGCCCTTAAAAGTTTGTCCAAGGCTTCCCATATTTTCATGCATCTATTCACACCACACTTCAACTCAAGAATCTAAAAAAAAATCCAACACCAAATGGCTCATTTGATAACATGCACAGCCTTAGCACTGTTGGATGACTATCATCTCTTAAAAAAAAGATCATTCATAACTACCTGATCTCTATACATATTAAGAATACTACTATAAAAGTGCACATAGACGACTTTTAAAGTACAAATTTCTTCAAAAAAAGATTTGATCTCATTTCTTCCACCCACTTCAAGATAACTTTTCCATTTCAAAGTTTAGTTATGCTGCAAACAGATTTATAATTCCAGAACTGTCATTCTGTGTTCCTAAACCTATTTCTATGTGTTTTTCAATAAGAGGTCACTATCACTGGGGGAAGCAACTCAAATTGAAAAATATTCATCAAAATAAAAAATGCATTAGAAGATTCACTATTGGAGCCTTTAGAGTTACATATAATCCAAAATACTTGTTAAATACCTGGTTATAGACTGAGCTTGTTGCATGTCTATATTAACTCAAACTATTCCATTGGCATCACTGTACTAAATCTGCGGATAGAAACTATATGACGGATAACTTTTTACAGAAATGTATATAGAAAATATACTGCAGAAAGTTAAACAGAAAATACAGGAATAATCTCATATTATTGGTCTTAACTACCATGTATTCAGGATTTACAGCACGCCACATATCATATCAAGCACTTTCTAGGTATAAAATTGCTTGAATCTCATAGAAATTCATTCGTGTAGGGCTTAATAATTCCATTTTACAGATGAAGGTGCTAAAGCTCAGAAAGGTTAAAAAAAAAAAAGACAGGGGGTGGGGCAACAAATAGCTAAATAAATGGTAAAGAAATGTGGATTTAAACCCATGCCAGTCTGATGCTAAAGCCTACTCTTTTAATCCCTAGAACACATTGCTTTCCTAAATCTACCTTACTCCACAGTTATTGTTCTAAAAGAAGGCATTGTGGAAATTAAAAATGTTTAAGCTTTGTAATGTGGAAGCTGCTTTAATGTCACTCTACATCAACAGCTGTTATCTTGGCTCCTTTCATGGTGTGGCATCTTAAGACTTGGCTCAAGATGACCAGATAGTCACTGGATAGGAATTAGGGTACATTAATTATCACCATCACAATGGGACACAGAATTACAGAAAGGAAGACTTTGCAGAGACAGGGCTTAAAAATTCCTGGGCTTTTGCTAAACAGGAATACATGATTACTTATTTTAAGAAAAGTAAAAGATCTGGCAGGAAACTAGAGGGCAATGAGATCAGAGATGACAAAGAGACCAGTGATATTAAAGTAAGCATCTTGATTCTTCTAGAATGGTCATCCATTATGCCCCATAATACTTGGCCAGAAAATGGAATCAAAATAGGGAAAACATGATAAACTTAGGTGTCTAAAACCCTAGAGTATGTTTGTGATTAGATACATTGTATTGCATATTATAAAGCAGTGTATTCTCTACTGAAGGAATTTCAGAAGTCTGAGTATAAAACCAGAAATTTAAAGCTGTCTATTCTAGAAAACTCCTGAACCTGATTAAAAAGGAAGTTCTTTTTCACCAGAGCCATGCTCCTTAAAGAGCTGCACGTTGTTTTGAATTTAGGTTTTAAGTTCTTCTCTTACTCTCACCCTCTTCATGATTTAGTGTAAGGCAGTGACACAAATGGTGCTACCCTCACCTGGAAGAGAAGAGCCTTTTGATATCAATCAATCAACCAATCAATCAATAACCAGCTCTGAAACTCAGCAAAAGAGCAACAAGCCCACCAGGCATGCGGAAACTGGGAATGTCAGTCCATCCACCTATCTTAAGAGTGTTGGCATCTTAAAATAAGACAAGTAGACTGGTTTATAAATAAGACAAGCAGGAAAGGTAAACCTGTAATTTGCATAACAAGACAGAACTTCCAGCACGTTTTACCACCTACAGCCTTGTACTCAATCATTCAGTCGGCAGTTCCAGTAAAAACATAAATTCTTCCTACGATACATTCTTGGCTTTGCAAAGTCTTACTCTAGGATGCAAGGTCTGAGCTCTAGGATGCAGTAAATAACAAAAAGAAAAAAAAGAAACATAATAAACTTAACCATCATTAAAGTTTTCTGCTGGATAGAAAACATACATCAAAGCTCATTTGATTCATCAAATTCTTGGGTTGAAATGAATTGCCTTTTATAGCCTGTTTTTCAATAAAACTATTTACAGTAACAAGTGGCATCAAGCCCTTTGTGAATGAGAATGTGAGTTGCAGAGAGAATAACTAACATCCAATGGGCTAACAATGTTAGCAGCAAGTTTGCAACTGAAAAGTAGCCCCTTAGTGACTTCACGTTTACACACTATGGCTAACAATTATTGGTAAGTAAGAAACATGTAGCATTGGTATACAGCAAGTAGATGAAAGTTTCTTGAATTTAAGAAAAGTATATTTGGCTGTTCCCCCTTCTGAGTGAGACGCACGCTGTCTATGGAGTGTGTATCTACTTCTACTTTAACACAAGCACCCAATGCCCATACCTCATGGCCTTTCTCCCACCTTCTGAAACAGCCTGCACTCTATGCAGTATGTATCTCTGTGAAAATATCTACCTTTACTCAACAGTGGCTTTCTCTTGAATTCTTTCCTGCACGAAGCCAAGGACTCAGGTTTAAGGAACTCCTGTCAGGTGTGCCCTTAGCAGGGCACATCCCAGGGACTCAACCAGGACCTGGGACACGGCCCTCCTATCATCCCACATGCATTTTTCTGTATCATCTCCATGGCGCCCAATGTGGGACATTTGAATAAAGAGCTATGGTTCAAAGGGCATAATCTCGATCTGCCTATTGGGCTATGGCTCCCCTCCCTTCAGAGGGTGGCAGGGGGTTTCTCCCACATCGTGCAGGTTCTTCAAGTAGCCCTTTAGGTGGCTGCTGACACTGCCTGCAGGATCTGACAGAGACCAGCTCTCTAGCCATGAAGGAGCCCACCGAGGCCAAGGTATTTCTCCCCTCAATCTTTCTCAGTCTCTTCTATCACTCTGTCTCTTCAGATTAGAGAAGATCCACCAAGGTGACCACCTGGACATCCAAATCAAGACCCCGGCAAGAAACTGGCAACCTGATTGGTGAGCTTCTCCTCGGTGGATCCCTGAGCCCAATTCCTCTTCTTTACATGGTCTTAGTCCGGTTCTGGGATGCCAGAGCTGTGTAAAGGGGCCAAAATTAGCGGGCTCCATGAATTCCCCTTCAAAAATTTGCACCAGGCCCCTCCCCAAGTGCCCCTATGGCCTACAGACTCATTGCACCCCTGAGTGGGAGTCACGGGTTTTTGCCCCCTCATGGGGTCGTGGTTTCATTACACCCCTGAGTGGGAGTCACAGACCGTCACTCCTCTAGTGGGCCTACGGATCTCTGGCCTAGGAAGAGTCCTGATGGTACACCTTCCCTCTTTGCCCTGGGTTTCTATTATATCCTCCTGTCCTGACTCTTTAGATACCTTGTCTTGACACCTAAACCTCATTATCACTGCGTTGCCATGCTCTAGCCCTAACTGTCAGCTCTATTTGTTTCCCTTTTTCTTTCACATTAGGTGAAAGTCACTTAATTGGCTCATAGCCTAAGTCTCTCCCCTTCCTCTCTGAAGGATTAGGCCCTGGGACTCTGGCCCCTTTTTCTCCCTCTGGGAGGTCTCTATGTCCAAATGTTTCAGATCCTATTCCGAGACCTAGGTTTAAGGAACTCCTGCCACGTGTGCCGGGCTTATGCCCCTTCAAAGAGTCTCCCCCCACAGAAGCTCAGTGTTTCAGATTGTGAAGGAAAAGCCGGGCTGGGCTAACAAGATAACTCATAAATCTAAGTATTGGAATACTGATCTGAGTTCTGCTGGACTAACTTGTAAATCTAGGTTAATTAGTGTTGGTTTGCTGTTCATGTTTTTTGCTAGCCAGCTGGGTTTTCAAAGATACATATCTGGCTTTGGAATGTTGGTTTGCTGCCTCCGCACCTCCACTTTTGTGATGATAATGCTGCTAAAGCTGTTCCATGCCTATTGGCCGAATACTCCAAGCTTGTACTTTACCCTGTAAAACCTCATGCGCACGTCTTGGAGGTGCTCAGAGCTTCAGAGCAGAAGCCCCTCTGAGCCCGCCGGCACAATACACCTGAGTACTCCAACCCTCCGAGTGGTGTTTGTTTCTTGACTGGCCTGTCGTTTCCGTAACAAGATGACCCCTTATGTGTCCACCACCCGGAGGTCCACAACTGGGGACTTTTACCTCCCCTGACTCTAAGGGGAGATAGACCTCCCAATCATCTACCCTAATTCGTTTTCTGGGCAGCTGGGGACACCAGACCCCCATGAATCAGCTCATGGATCTGGCGTTTAAAGTATTTAACAATAGAGACAAGACTAAAGAGACAAAAAGGATTCAGGGACAACAGTGAAAGGCACAATTCTTAGCAGCAGGCCTAACCCCTGCCCCACCTCAGGGTTACCCTCGCTAGTGAAGACCCATGGTGAGGACAGGATCCAGGATGCCTGGATCAGAGCTACTGTCTCCGCCAAGAAGGGACCTGTTTTAAATGCAGCCAGGATGGCCACTTGGAAGGACAAATGTCCCACATATGGGAAAAGTCCACTGGGACCCTGACCAATATGCTAACAAAAAGGCCACTGGGCCTGGGGCTCCCAAACCAATGATGGCCAAGAGGACAAAAGATTGACAGGGCTTGGGACCCTCCCTGGCTCCCAAAGGACACCTGGTCATTTCTCCAGAGGAATCTTGGGTAACCCTTGATGTGGCAAGTAAAAATATTGTTTTTTTATTAGATTCGCGGGCTGTCTATTCTGTGCTAACTGATTTCCCTGGACCCTGTCCTCCCAATCCTGTATAATAATGGGGGTCAATAGAAGTCCCCAAACCAAGCACTTGCTAGAAAATTTACTTTTGCACATCAGTGGAAAGGGACTTGCTCACTAAATTTCAGGCAATGATCCAATTTGGAGACCCTTACATAAAAGATACCCATCAAGAAAAATGACTCCTCCCAAGCCAGAGGAGGTTTCCCTTCCATCCCATATTGTTTCTAACGGGAACCCTGCTGTCTGGGAAACTGAGGTCCCTGACAGAGCTACTATTGTCAGGCTACCATTAAAAATGTGACCACATGAGGCTAAAGGCAAGCCTCCTCAGATCAAAGGCCAAACCAACAGCCATAATTTAAAAACTTCTCAAACTCAGGGAGGATCCTCAAAGTGTTTGTAAATAGATTGTCAAAAGGGAGGCCATCGATTGGTCTAAACTGACCACAGCTGATATTCAAGGCCTGATAGAAATTTGGAGGGGGAGGTCTTCTCCCCTAACCTAAATGGAGAAAAACAAAACTGTCTTTGTTTTACAAATCTAGTATTTACAGGAACAGAGGTGTGGCTCCAGAAATAATAAGAAGCCCAGCAATCCTTTTACCACTCCCCAAACCTCCCCTACTTATCTTAAGAGACTTACAAGTATTGAGGAAAGATTTTTTTTTCTTTCCTGGCCTTAAGGTAAAAACAGTCTTTTTAGAAGGAGAAGTCTTTCTAGGAACTTGCCTTCTTATGCCTTTGAGATGCAAATATTCTACCTTGTCTTCTTCAAGAACTCTGATCTCACCAACTTTTTAAAACGCAAATTTCAAAAAAGGGGGAATAAGTAATTTGGAACTGAACTTGTTAAGGAAAAATAGAAATTTTGTCTCTTTTTTCATACATATTAGTAAAAAGGTTTAGCCATCTAGACAGGCAACTTTAAATTGTTCCTCCTGCCAAAAACCCAATTTTAATCCAACCTCTTTTACAACTAATGGGTTTTTCATTGTTGTACTCAAATCACGCCTAACTTCTGAAATGAAAAACTATGAGGTCTCTATTTTGTATGTTTATATGTCATAGAAGTATGGTATTGGCAAAATTAAGTGGTAAAGGAGCTCTATTTGATTGGCTTAAAGGAAATTAAGTGCTTATATACTCAAAAATATAAAGGAAATTGGCCAAAGTGAATTTCAGGGTTTTGTTATCTAAAAAGTATTTAGTACTGGTATTGGTATTAAAGCTAGCTAAAGCTTGGTGGTTTAATTAATATAGACATGTCTTTAGAATCATCAATGTTAAGTAATATTTCTATCGTACCTAGGCTTACTAGAGATCAAATAAGGCCTTATTATATGTGTTACAAATCTGTCAACAAGGAAAGTAACTCAATGTAAAAAAAAAAAAAAACCTTCAAAAAAAGAAAAGTAAACAAAAGAGCTTTTGGGTAAACTCTGTAAGAGTAAATATGTTTTGAGAATGTCTATCTAAAATTATCTCTCCAGATACTGGTATTTGAAACTTAAGTTAAATAAAGAGAACTCACATTCTAGCTATGTCTTTTACAAAATACTAAAACATATTGCTGGGCAGGTCTAAGTTTGCCTACCTTTGCCTTCTTAGAAAAAAAAAAAAACTAAAACACAAGTTTCTAATCAGGAAATACTGATAACACAACCAATTAACTTGCTTGCTTCTTGGTTTTTGCCAGAGATTTAAGGTTTTTAAGGGTAAAAATGATACTGTATGTAATTAAAGCTACCAAAATAATAAGGAAAATATTTCAGTATGCTAAAAAAGTAAGATGCGTGTTTTCAGTTAAAATGGATTTGTGAAAAAGAAACACTGAGAAAAGAGTTTCATGCATAATTGGGATTTTCTAAGGTTGGATTAAATTTAATCAGGAAAAAAATTTGTTATTAAAAACAGGTTAACACAAGATTCAAGTTTTATTTTCTGTTAAGAAAACAAAGTTTTCTTGAAATCCTGCTTTTGATAACAGATTGCGTGTGATTCTTTACCTATAAGTGATCTGCATTTGCTTTTAAAATCTTTGGTTAAGTAAATAAGTATTTAACAAATTCTAAAAGTTCTTCAGAACTCCAGCTAACTTTGAATGCTTTAAAGAAACCCTGAGACATCTTAAATATTAAAGGAATTGGGTTAATTGGTATGTTAAGTTAAACATAATTAGTCATAATTCTAGTAATTATAAACAAGTATCTTTATCAATTAAATTAAAATCAGGTGTTTAACTGAGTCTTCAGTCTTTTATCGTTTATATATAGACAGTTAAACTGCTGTTGTTATAAAGGTGCTTTATCTTTAAAAAGATTCATAAAAAGTCTATGGAAACAATGGTTTAAAACCACTTACACCACCATCTCATCTAAGCCAAGGACATAAAATACTATGGGACTTACCTATTTTATGCTAATAGACCTTTGTCCCCACACTGTATTCATAACTTGTCTCCTCCATGGATCCAGACTTGTCCATGCTTCCTTGTTAAAATTCATCTACTCCCACATCTTTTATTACATCTTCAGGATACATCTAAATCTGTGGCACTCCCCAAAATAAGGGCCCAAAGACAAATGTACCCCAGGAAAAATTTGGCCCCTATATAAACGCTTATCTTTATATTGATAATGTGTGGCACGAAGAAGCCTGTACATTAGGACATTTGGTCTCATTTACAGTTAATAGTCATAATCTCACTCTTCCTCCTGAAACTTTTTTTTCTTTACCTCTTGGTAAAGTTTATGTCTTCCAGGTTATAAGAGTCCCACATCAGATGATGCCTAGGTGAGGATTCCAGCCCATATTGCCCTCCAACTCAAACAAAAGGCTGCCCTGCCCCTGGGGCCCCTAGATTAGGCATTCAGAGACTTTTACTCCCTAATAGGCAGGGTCAATGCCCTTACTCAGCCCTGAAGTAGTTTTGGAAGATGGACCACCGCCCCTCTGCACCCCTGTAAGATTATGGGAATAAAATCTCTGAAGGGAGAATGAGACAGGAAGGAAGGCGGCAGGGCACAGTCATTCAAGAAATAACAGCAGTTAACACCAAGGTGGGGAAAAATTCAACTTGCAGGAGGCCTTGAGGCTCAAGATGGCACGAGACTTGACTTCCAGTAGACCTTAAACTTCATTATATTCTCACTGTAATATATTAGCATGATAAATGACACTCCCACAGGCTCCACGACAGTTCCAAGGCTAACCATAAAAAGTCAAGAAGTGGACAGTGGTCCAATTCCTGGGAATCCCAGCGAATCCCAGCCTGTTCCCCAAAGTAGTTGAAATAATCCTCCCACTTGTTACCATATGAAATTCCTAAGCCCATAAAAATTAACCACCACCACACCTCGTGGCCACTCTCCCTTCTGAGTGAGACGGACTGCACTCTGTCTATGGAGTGTGTACCTACTTTTAGTTTAAATTAAGCACCCAACCTCCATACCTCATGGCCTTTTGAAATAGCATGCACCCTATGGAGTGTGTATCTCCCTAAATAAATCTACCTTTTCAAAGAAAAGAAAAGAAAAAAGAGAAGAGAAGAGAAGAGGGGAGGGGAGGGGAGGGAAGAGGAGAGGAGAAGAGAGGAGAAGGGGAGGGGAGGGAAGGAAAGGAAAGGAAAGGAATTTAACAGAGAAAAATCCAAACAGTGACAGGTTCTAATAAGATCCAATCAGTGAATTTATGGTCACCCACTAATCTTTTCATTTTCACTGTGAACCCTAATATCCCTTTCAACTGTCAGTATATTTTCTTTTTTGAAAAAGCTTCAGATTACTCTGGCAGTATTTAATGGAACCACATAAGATAAATCTCCAGGATATATTTACCCATCTCCCAAAATTATCAAGATGCATGTACATATAAGATCAACTGTTTCCAATCCCCAGAAATGCAATAACAAAGAAATGAGTCTCATTTGGAAATACATTCTGACAACTCTTGGGTCATTTAGTGGTTGCTGATCCAATCTGTTGGGTATATTTAGGGCTCCTTGCTTCTCTTTGTTTTCTCTCCAGATACTTATCCTTTTTTTCTTATTTCTCTGCTAATTAGTTACCTTCATCAGAGGGTGGAAGAGAGAAATTCATGAAAATCAATCAGTCAATTTTATCTTTCTGAGGATAGTACAAATAGTAAAATTATAAGAAAGGGTTATGGTATTTTCCTATTATTTGTAAGATTACATCTGTGTTATGAATCTCAATCATTTTCCATTGGTAATTGCCAACTACTTCTTGGCATTTTTTTTGTTTACTTCATCAGTTATATTTTTGAGATGATCATTCTCATATGTCCTTACAACACACAAACTCAGTATTTCCCAATGCCAATACAATTAGGACTTCACCATTTGCTTTTAGCTTTAACAAGCATATTTGAGGAAAAGGCTTATAGGTATGATAGGGGGAAAAAATCTGGTTAAAAGTCAAATAAAAAGAAGGGCAAACATTGTAAATCAACTATACTTCAATAAAAAAATAAATAATAATAATAATAAAAAGGGCAAAAGAAAAACTGGAAATGAAGAAAAGAAAGTTGACATATAAAACAAAGAATACTGAGCTTGAAATTTCAGGTTGAATGGCAGATTAAAAAAAAATAAAGCAGACAGTTATAAAACAAACACACACACATACACACTCTAAGATCTTAAAAACACTTCAGTCATGTTCATAATGCAGTGTCAACCACTGGTCACAAGGCAGAGGAAAAGTGCACTTCATGGGGAGAGCACACTGATAGTAATTTTCATGGTTCAAGTCTGAGGAAGCCATCTGATAATGACTGCTGAGAATTTTAAGCTCCAAAGATCCTGACTTGACAGAAAGAAAATTAGGAATCGCATTTAACTTACATCGAGCATCATCTGTGTTGTCAACATTTACTGCAAATCCCTTTCCTCCGGTATTTTATCCTGGTCTCCTCCAGCTGGAGCTCTTGGTTGCAAAACTCTGCTCTGGGGTCTGTAAGTAGGGACCGGCTGCAGTTACAAGAACTGGCAACACCTCCCAATTCAGAATGATGAGAAATCAACAGAACCATTCAGATTTTCAATTAAAATGTATCTTTAGTTTTCCAGTGCAAATTCTCTGTAACTTCGCTTGATAGGTGTGCAGATTTCTGCCCTTCAATATAAAGAGAACTTAAACTTCAAATCACTCAACTCCCCATTGAAACTTAATTGTCCAATTTACTCTTCATGTTGAAAATAGGAAAAAATATTTTAAACATCTTGTTCTAATGCGTATCTCAAGCAAAACAAAATTTTAAAAACACTGTGTCATAACTGACAATCTTCTTTAAAGACAGACTCACTGAATTACAAAATGAGCTAATGATGTAAGTCCTCTGTGAGTGATGTGAGGTGGGAAGGTAGGGAAGGGAGTCATGAAGTAATAAGATATTAGGTCAAACCATTCATTTCAGTTATATAGGAGAAAGAGACTGAATTAAATTTCAAGGTAGTTCATCATTGAAAATAATCTCTTTCAGAATGGAACACGGTAATTCATCAAATTTTATAAAACTGTTTTATTCTATATTTTTCAATATATTTACCAGATTTCTAGTTCAAAAGGCCTCCCATTCCTCTAAAATAAAATACACACACACAAACATGGAAGTAAAAAAAATTATACAAGTATGTCTGTACTAGCATGGAGCAAAATGTGAAAGACTACCCACCAGGGGATTAAACCTGGTCACATCAGATGGAATGGGAATGAAGGAGATCGTGAGGAGAGGCAGGAAATAATCAACCTTTTATAGATACACCTTCAGAGATTTTTTAATTTACTAAAAAGCATGTGTCAGTTTTATAATAAAAAGGCAAAAACAGTTTAAACAGGTCTAATAGAAAAAATAAAACTATCAAAGTTCTAGAAGAATATATAGGAAATTTATTTATATACTTTAAGTATAAAAGGCAATATGTAAAACTCAGAAGACACAAGTGAAAAAAATAATAAACATGATGACCTGAAAAAAATTAATTCTGCATTAAAAATACCATAAAAAGTCAAAAACAAAAAAGCATAAACTAGGAAAATTGTTGTTTCATCATACATGACAGATAAAAGGCTAATTCCTGCTATTCACAGAGTACAGAAAATCAAGGAAAAAATCATACAGCCCAATCAAAAAAATAGGAAAGGCTATAAATAAGCAGTTCATGGGAAATTAAATGCAAATAGCAAGGAAACATGAAATATGATTAACCTCATTGCCAACAAAAATGCAAATCAAAAAGCCAGAAACACAGATAGATGGAGCAATGGAATGGAATTGAGAGTACAGAAATAAATATCTATGGTCAACTGCCTTTTGACAAGGGTATCCAAATCATTTAGTAGGGAAGGAGCAGTGCCTTCAACAAATGGTGCTGTCACAAATCTAGATACATGTGAAAGAATGAAATTGAACCCATATCTTTATATATATATATATATATATATATATATATATATATATATATAAACTCAAAATGGACCAAAGATTTACACTTAAGTGCTAAAACTATAAAACTCTAAGGGAAAAACATACAGCAAAATCTTCATGACTTTGGAGTTGGCAATGAATTCTAAGATGTTAACACCAAAAACATGAGTAAAAGAAAAAATAAATTGGACTTCACAAAAGTTAAAAGCTGTTGTATATCAAAGGACATTTTCAAGAAAGTAAAAAAGATAACTTACAGAATGGGAGAAAATATCTATCTGCAAGTCATATATCTGATAAGGGCCTACAACCCAGAATATATAAAGAACTCTTGTAACTTAAAAACACAAAGTTCAAGTAAGTTTGAATAGATATTTCTCTACAAAATACATACTTGTAATTGGCCGACAAGCACATGAAGAGGTGTTCAGCATCATTACTCATTTGGGAAGTACAAATAAAAACCACTCACACCCATTGGGACAGGTATGATTTAAAACAGAACAAAGAAAAGAACAAGTATCGGTGAGGATATGGAGAAACTGCAATCTTTGTGTGCTACTGGTGAGACTGTAAAATAAAATAGTACAGCTGTTATGGAAGACAGTTTAGCAGGCCCTCAAAAGCTTAAATAATGAAATACTGTAAGACTCAGCAGCTCTGCTCCTAGAAACATACTGAAAAGAATGGAAAATAGGTGATCAAACAAATACTTGTACACAAAAGCTCACAGCAGCACTATTCACAAAAACCAAAAGGGGTAAACAATGTAAACATCCATCAATGGATACATGCAAAACAAAACGTGGTACATCCACATGACAGAATATTACTTAGTCACAAAAAGGAATGAAATCTTGATATATGCTGCAATGTGGATGAAGCTAAAAACTATTATGCTAAGCCATGAAAGCAATACAAAAGGACAAATATTATATGATTCTACTTACATGAAATATCTAGAATAGATAAATCCATAGAGACAGAAAGCAGATTATTGGTTGCCAAGGGCTAGGTTGCATGGTAGCAGGGAAACAGGGAGTGACTGTTTTATTCGTTGGTGATGATGAAAATGTTTTGACGCTAGATAGGGCTGAGGATGTCACAATACTGTGATTGTACTAAGTGTCACTAAGTTGTGCACTTTAAAATATTGAATTTCATATTATATGAGTCTCACCTCAATTAAAAATACACACACACTATCTTCATTTAGGTTGGAAAACATTAAAATAACTAATAAATGTAATTTCAAATTGCTGTTTTTAAATGAATGTATAAAGATGAATCAAGCTATTAATCCATAAATACACAGTTCTTAAACTCAGTTTACTTCCTTTTTTCATTTGAATACTGGTGTCATTCTTTGTGATTAGACTATTATCACTTCCCTGAGAATTCTAATAAGGACACAGAAGTTCTTTACAAATTCCACCTAGCACTAAGAGTAAATAATTCACAGAAACACTTGATTTGATCTCAAAACCCTAGCCATTTGTATGTCTTATATTCCTAACTGGGAATATATGCAGATCATCTCCTTTGACAAGAATACAGGGTAAAAATTAATCTTCCCAAAGAGATTCAGGAGAACCATGAAAGGAAAAATCAGTGTATCTGAAGAAATGTAGGATATCAGAACTGTTTTGTTTTTTACTTATAATGTATGCATCAACATTAGAATTGCTTTTTACAAATGAGGATTGCCTTCTCTCTTCCTGGGAGAGTACAACTTTATCCTTTTGGTACTATTGTTGATGAAAATTGTTATGTTCAACCTTTTTTCCTGAGCCTATCCAGTGGACCGAACGTGGGGGGGGGGCAAAATTTATATGTTGAAATCCTAACCCCTGTTGTAATGGTACCAGAAGCAGGGCATTTGGGAGGTGATTTGGTCATGAGGATGAAGCCATCATGAATGGAACTGGTGCCATTATAAAAGATACCTCAGAGAGCTTTCACACTCCTTCCACCATGTGAGGACATAGTGAGGAGAGGGCCATCTACGAATCAGGAAGCTGGGCCTCACCAGACACTGAATCCACTGGCACCTTCATCCTTGAACCTCTCAGCCTCCAGAACTATAAGAAATATATGGTTGCTGTTTTAGCCACCCAGTCTATGGTAATGTGTTACAGCAGCCCAAACAGACTAAGATGGCCTGCGTCATTTTGTGCTAGACAACATAAATGATGGGCAAGCAGTGTCCTTTTTGAGGATGGGTTTGATTTTTTAAAAAAAGGTTAAATGTTATTCTAATGGAGAAGCTACCAAAAAATGAAGCATGATTATAGCTATCAACTATAAATCATGCCAGGTTTTTCCATCTGACAGAAACACTGTAATAAGAATATAGACCTTCAAGGTAATGCTGTAATACTACAGATTTAACAATTCTGATATGTCTATTTTAAATCTCTTTATTTTGCAAATACACATACATATTCTGAAACCAAGAGACTGTCATATAAGAAATCACCTTCCTGAATCTTTATCTGCAAAATGGGTTAGACAGAATAATTTGCAGGACATCCAGATGTTCTATGGTTCTGTATTTTATAACCAGAGATAGAATAAGGAAGTTATCATTGATCTCCTGTCACCAACAAATTCTCACGTCACATCTTACCCCTACCTGATCCATCAGAAACATTGAACAACTGAGTTAATCACTCTCCTAGTTTCTGTATCATTTGCTTCACAGCTTCAAAGAGTCCATTAGTTCTCTCTCACTTCTGCCTCATTGGCTACTCTTAGTCTCAATTTCTGGTCTCTTCTCATCTGCCTGTGTTCAAGACAATGGCAGAACCCAGGGCTCAGGTCTCTTTTCTGACCACAGTTACTCCCTAGGTGATCTTTTCTAATATCATGTCTTTAGTTACTGTCTTTATGCTAATAACTCCCAAAATTATATCATTAGGCTAAATTCACTACTCAGCATCTTGGATATTTAATAGTTAAACTTCACATATCCAAACCATACACTTAATTTCCATACCCACATCTATTCCTTCTACAGATTACTCCATTTCATTAAACAGTAAATCTACTTTTCCAGTTGCTTACATCAAAAACTTCAGGACCATCCTCAACTCCTCCCTTCTCTTCTCTCCACATCCATCTTTGGACACTGTTGCCATCTTCACTTTTGAAACACAGCCAGAGTCCAACCACTTCTCACTCCCTCCACCTTGACCACCTGTTCAGATCACCATCTCTAGTCTGACTACTGAAACATCAGCCTATTTGGTGCTCATGCTTCCACTCTTGATCCCTGTGTTCAATTTTTCCACAAAGCAGGTGGGTCAATGCTTTCTTTAAATCATCACACAGATCATGTCACTTCATTACTCAAAATCCTCCAAGGCTTCCAATCTTGTTCAAAGTCAAAGTGAACCTACATGAGCTGGCCCCTCTACCATTTATCTAACCTTCCAACATAATTTCACCTCAGTCACTCCACTCCCTGCATTATTAGGGCAGGTTGAGTGTAATCACATGGATCACAATTTCATTTTGGAGGAAACTCTGCTCACATGTTACTTTATTAGACAGTTCTTTCCTAACTACTATATCTAAAATAGCACCCTCTGGTCACACTCTATCTCCATTACTCTGTTGTACCTTTCTTCATTGCACTTATAAAACCCTGACATATACTATATTTCTTGGTATATTTGTTTATTGATTGATTCCCCACTCCCTGACTACCAGAACATTGCTGTATTAAAGCAGGAATATTGTTTACTCCTATGTCCCCGGTGCTTAAAATAGTGCTTGGCAAAAGGAAACACTCATAAAATTTGTTAAATGAACAAATGAGTGTATTAACTCCTATTTTATCGTGTGCAATGGAAGCCAACAAAATAATATAAGGGAAAAACCATTGGGAGAATATATGGATGTGCTCGGTACAACACAGGAATACAGACACATAGGTTCACCTGCATAAAGCCGTCTCTGAAACCCAATTTAGAAACACTCACTCCACTATAGCAGGGAATCAGCAAGAAAGTTAGCCAGAGCCATGGGTGGAAAAACAGTCATCTACAGGAAATGAGAATCCCAGTCTGTGCTACACATGTAAGTGTGGAGTCTCAGGTCACATTAGATATATGGCATAGAGACCCCAACTGAAAAAGTAACTTAAATACCGGTCTGGAGTCAGGGATGTATCTAGGTTCCCTGAAAAGTAAAATGTAAAATATCTTATAGGAATACTTCTATAACTCCCAAGACATAGGACCCAGTGGGAAACAACCTACAATGTTGGTGAACAGAGTAAAAAAAATTAGAACCCACCCAAGAGGAAAGCAAACTGCTACACAAATGGGAGAATTTATATTCTAAGAAATAAAAATGAAATAATCTGAGTATTAAGATAAGCATGTTTAAAAAGCTTTTTTTAAACAAGGGTGTATAAATAAAGAATAGGACAACATGAAAAGGGTGAATTTCAAAAAACACTTAAAAAAAACCCCTAGAAATGGAAAATGTCAAAAAAAAAAGAATAAGAACAGTTATAAATTAGACTTAGCTAAAAGTAAATGTAATGCACAGGCAGTATGAAAGGAAAAAAAAGATTCAAAACATGAAAGATAAATTAAATAATTCAGGGTATAAGAATGAAAGATACTTCCTATGTTTAATAGAAGTCCCAGTAAGTGAGAAAACAGAAATGTGTCATGGCAGTATTTATAAAAAATATGACTGATAATTCTCCAAAGTTTAAAAAAAAGGAATCCTCAGATTGAAGAAATAACAGGTTATACTTATATTTATATACAGATACACACAGGACATGCCCATAAATCCACACCTAGACACATTGCAGTGAAACTCCATAACACCAAAGGTGAAAACAAAATCTTTAAAACTATCAGAGAGAAAAGTGAGATTGTTATAGAGGCAGTAAGAAGACTGACAGCTAACTTCCCGTAAGTAGCAACAAATGCTACAAGACAGTGAAATATTATCTTCTAATCATTGAAGAAAATTAACTGTCTACCTAGAATTCTATACCCAGGATTCTAAACCTAGAAACCCAATTATCAAAGAGTGAGGATGAAATCAAAAGATTTTCAGGCTTAAAAGGGATGAGAATTTACTACTCACAGACTGTTACTAAAAATTAATTTTGGCAATAAGGAATTAGATGCAAGAAAAATTAATGGACATTGGAATTGACAATAAATGCTGATTTTTAAAATAAGACTGACATTTTGATTGGAAAATGGTTAAAATAAGGTGGATCTAAAAACATTGAACAATATGATTGATGCAAGAAGGCAGACTGAATTTAGAGCATTAAAGATACGTTTGTTTCAGACTTTGTTAATCTTTTAAGGATAGCAATTCCGAAAATAGTAGAAGCATTGAACAAAAGGATGAACTGGAAAGATACACAGAAAATTCAAAAGTGCAGTAGCCTCTGGAGAGATGAGGTGATGGGACTAAAGAGGTAACAACAGGACTTCAACCTTACCTGTAATGTCACATTTATAATAAAAAGTAATATTGAACACAAATATCAAAATATTATTTTGTTGAGTCAATATTTATTTTTATTCTATTTTGTGTGTGTTTTTAACAAGTGTAGGCCTGGTATTATTATTGTTTTTATTCTTTAGAGTAAGCACAACTATAAGATCTCACACAAAGTATGAAATATTTTTACTCCAAAGCTCATAAAGTCTCAAAAATTGTATGAATTGGAAGAGCTCTGATCTCCAGCTGATTTCTCACTTAACCTAAGATAAATATGAAATCAAACGGTTCTTCAATTTTGAACCACACCAAGGAATGACCAGTCCAATTTTACACCTTGACGTTGAAATTGTAGGACACAAGCATAAGCAAACCAAAACAATCCGGATGAGTTAAAATATATACATAGGCTTCCTGTTTAGAGACAAAAAAGAGATAAAGGGAGTACAGAAATGAATCTTTCCAAATGAGTAAGAAGGGTTTCTCAGGAAACTTGGTTAGATATGCTAAACAACTTAGTTCTTAAGTTCCAGCAAGCCACTCGGTTTAGAAATTGTACACATCAGTGGATTAATTTGCAGCCAGTACATAAGCAGTATTTCAGTTATAATAAAAACTGAAGTAGTCCCATAAATATGTTTTCTTCCTTGCATTATCATCCTTTCCAGCAAAAAAGCAAAGGTAAATCTATAAAAGGATGGGGTCATTCCAAATGGCTTCCGAATGACATCGGAACTTGTACTTGCACTTGTAAGTGAGGTCTGCTGCTTTCAAAACCAAATTAGAGTGTGAATGTCCCAGTAAATCTGCATCAGATGTGCTTCAGGTTGAAAGGAAATGATACCAAATGCAAGTAGTTAAATGAATCGTGAAAAAAGTGTAATCTACACAGATAGACCATGTTATGCAATTGCTCTACTTGTAGATGTCTATGCATAGGGCAAAACAACTCCTTGTCATTTCCAAAAATAAACGTGGTTGGTTGTTCCTCTGCAGCTGGATGAAGCATTTCTTCATAATATCTTTCAAGGCATTTTTAATGGAGAAAAATGAGTTATCTTACTTATGATGGAGGCAATACAGTTCAGCAGTTCAGAACAGGTGCTCAGGAGTCCTACTCTCAGGAGTCTGAATCATGGCCTCCCTAAGATCTGTGTAAGCTTGTGTAAGTTTAACTACTGTGTGTCTGTTTTCCAATCTGCAAAACAGGAATGAAAACAGCAAGCAGAACACCTGACATAACAAATAATCTTCTCTAAGCTAGCATTATCTTCATTTTAATGTCGGTCTTTAAACTGCCAGGAAAAAAAATACAGTATTTCTGTATTATAATAATTATATATATAAAACAGCTTTTGCACAGCTAAGGATACCATCAACAAAACAAAAAGACAACCTACAGAATGGGAGAAAATATTTGCAAATGATGTGGCTGACAAGGGACTAATTTCCAAAATGTACAAACAGCTCATACACCTTAATAGCAAAGAAACAAGCAACCCAATCCAAAAATGGGCAGAAGACCTAAACAAGCAATTCTCCAATGAAGACATACAAATGGCCAATAGGTACATGAAAAAATGCTCAGAACTGCTAACTGTTAAAGAAATGCAGATCAAAACTACAATAAGATATCACCTAACACCAGCCAGAATGGCCATCAGTGAAAAGTCTACAAAAGATAGATGTTGGAGAGGGTGTGAAAAAAGGGAACCTTCCTACACTATTGGCAGGAATGTAGATTGGTGCAGCCACTATGGAGGACAGTATGGATGTTCCTTAAAAAACTGAAAATAGACTTACCATGTGATACAGCAATCCCACTCCTGGGCATATATCCGGAGAAAAGTAAAATACAAAAAGACACACGCACCCCAATATTCACAGCAGCACTATTCATGATAGCCAAGACATGGAAACAACCCAAATGTCCATCAGCAGATGACTGGATAAAGAAGCTGTGTTACATATATACAATGGAACACTACTCACGCATAAAAAAAGAATAAAATAATGCCATTTGCAGAAACATGGATGGACCTGAAGATTGTCATTCTAAGTGAAGTGGGCCGGAAAGAGAAAGAAAAATGCCATATGACATCATTTGTATGAGGAATCTAAAAAATAATAACAATTATAATAAGGACACAAATGAACTACTTATTTATAACTAAGATGGTTGATTTCTTGAATATGTGTAAGTACATTTGACTCTCCTTTATGATTGGATTATCGCATTTTGTTGATTCTTATTTTATAGTTGGCTTTAGTCCTTTGATAACGATGTAAGTTTAAAAAGCTAAAGCTCTAATCTGTTCTTAGAAACAATAATCAGTACAAATATGTAAACTAAACAAGCATGTGCAATATACTGTATTTACATGCAATATGATGTGTATGTGCAATTGAACTGTAATAATTCTACCTAGTAAAACTGAGAAAGAAAAAAAAAACTGCCAGGAAAAGAAATATAGTATTCCTGTATTATAATAACCAATCAAGTACAATTTTACCATTAGGAAGAGGTTCATCGTATCTCTGATTGAAAATAAGCTTATTCAAGGTCCTGATACTAATCCATAATGTATAATGTAGGTTAATATTAAACTATCCACTGCTAAGAAAAACAAGGCTCTCCATTCCATAAAAAGTATTTTAAGTTCATCTGAGCTACTTTCTGGAAATTTTGCTGCTGTGTTTGTGCATGTGTGAAAAATCCCATTTTACTGTACAATCAACATCTTCTCTTTCATATTTTTAGAACTGCAATTGAAATATTTTCTAGTATGATTTTAGGCTTTACTAAGTTAAATCTACAACTGTTCATAATATAAACTTTATCCCTTTCACATTTGAAAATATTAGTCTGGAGATGTGGTTTTATGTAGGCTTATATAACTAGATACCTTTTTAATCTCCCTAGAGCGATATGACTCCTGTTTAGACTGCCCTTTTACAAAGTTCCAGTTGCCAACTATAACTAGAAATAGTATGAGGTTTTTCCCCACATTAAAAAAAAAGTAAAACTTCGTTAAAAAATTACTTTGATCTATATTTGACTTTCAAAACATAATGACCAGTTCATTCTGATGCATTAAAAGAGTAAATATTTAAGTACTCTGCAGATCCAAAACAGTGAGCAAAGAGGTGAAACAAGCACATGTGAGCTGATGAGTAAGGCTGCTCTCCCACAGGAAGGGAGCAGCAGCTGCATTCACTCTGGGACTGTTGGGCCTTTTGACAAGAATGCAGCTTAACTGTAAGGCCCAAAAATCTGTGTGTGTGTGTGTATATGAAGAGTGTGCATGCATGTATGGTATGTGTGTGCACATGTGTGTGAGTGTGAGCGTGTGTGTGGAGAGAGAGAGAGGGAGAGAAAGGTGAAGTGTGACATTGGCAAAAGATAGAAAAGCTAGAAAAACAGAAGCCAATCTACAAAAATATCAAAGACTATAATAATAGAGCACACACTAAAACATGCTGAGAACTTAATCTAAAACAATTTAAATAGTTTAAATAAAATAATGTTTAATACAAGATTGCTTTCTAAGCTAAACTGTAACTATATGCCTTCAGGAAATATGTACTTAGAGGGAAATGCTGGATGGAATAACTAATACATACCCAAGACGAATTTCACAAAGTACCATCCAGAGAATTTTGTTCTAAGATTCAGGGAGGCTTTAGGAAGAGCTTCAATAATGTAACCACAAGAGTCCTATTGCTCACTGGTAAGCAGGGGTCCAGAGCTGACACCCTCACGGTGCACTGTGCCATTACCTTCAGCCTCCAGTAAAACTTCACAAAAATAACAACAGATCAGAATCATCAAGAACATTTACTGAAGACTTACAATATGCCAGACACTATCTTAAGTACTTCCCATGAATTAATTCATGAAAACCCCACGACAATCCAATGACATACATACTACTATAATGCCTATTTTACTGATGCCATTACTGAGGCATGGGTTGACTATCATGCTTAAAAATCATACTGCTAGGAAGAGGCAGGATCAAGGTTTCAACTGAGACAGCCTGCCTCTGGCAACATGTTCTTTATCATCACACATACACTAAAAGAAAAGAGTAACAGACCAGGCAAGAAGAGCATCCTAAAATCAGCTCCCTGTCTCTCGCCTGGAGAAATGGAACAGACTCCTAACTGGTTTCTCAGTTTCTGCCCTTGTCTCCTACTTCTATTTGTTCACCACACAGCTGCCAGGAAGATCTTTTTAAAATGTAAATCAGATATTACATCCTTGATCAAAATTTTCCAATTGCTTCCCATCACACTTGGCATAAATTCCAAAGGTTTTACACATTTGGAATGTGCTGAACCTATACTTGGGAAGAACTGACTTCTTGCCAATATTGAGTCTGTCCTTTATAATTAAATTAATTTTTAAAAACAAAGAAAAGTTTTAAAGCCTGGGCCAGCAGATCTTAAAAATATATATATATAAAGTTGGCATCTAAATTTTGCCAAATGCTAAATCCTTACAAACACTCAGTTGACAAAGATCCTAAATATACAAACAGTCATCATCACCAAGACCTCCACAAGACCACACCCTCAGAGCTCCATCACTGATCCTACATAAACACTGAGGCGCTCTGCTAGGGGAGGGGCATCATTCCCGCTGACCATAGCTTTCTTTTGTTCATTCTCTGATGCTTAGCAACTTTCCAATCCACAAAGCCTCTATATCCAAACTCCACCTGAACTGACCATTCTAACCACACATATACTGCCTACCCATCCCTGCCAAACTAACCCCTCATGCTCAAGAGCCAGAGAAACACACATAAAATAAGTACCAGGACTTAGAGTGGTTTCAGGGAATTAAGTCATAGCCACCATTAAAACACTATTTTCAGCTACACTATGGTTTGAATAGGCTTTTGTAGGTGGGCCTGAGAACTACCCATTTATTACCCTAGTTTTAAAAAACAAAAGTCACGTTTCAAACAACTACCTTAAAAACAGTGTTTTGTATCATCTAAGTTTCAGACCATTTGCTCTTAATATTAACACAGAAAATTGAAATCAATATCCATATAGAATCTTGATTTAAAAAGCCTATATTTTGAAATATTGATTGATAGCCTATTATAATTGTACTGAAATCAAGTAGTTTCTACCTTAATAAACTATACTGGTGATTTGATTGACAAAAATAAGGTTATATAAAAGTCTTAAATGGAGATATTGATCTGAAGATTTTAAGTACTATATACCTCAAAGTAAAACTGCTTTAGTAATCATTTTTTACAATGCAAAGGAGGCAATGGGAATCATATTTGAAAAGCTAAGTACATTTAAAAAGAACTGACTATACTTCTTAAAAAAGAATACATTTAACATATAGCTATCATAGTCGAAAAATAAGACGAAATGCGAGAGCAGTCTATTAGAGGAATCAAACTTTATTTTTCCCATAATATTTTTCATATATATTTTTCAAAAAGTAGTCATGTTTACAGACTAAAAGCCTCCTGATTTAAGCTTCCTCTTTCAAAGTAGAAAAAAATATGTACTTCTTTTCTCTAATATTCCAAGGTACTAAAATACAACCAATGAAATCATTTGTTGTTGTTTTTAAGGTAGAATTATTCGTTTCCAGCCTGCAATTATTCTGAAGGCAGAAGCCAATTATCCTGCCATTGAAGAAAAAAATACTAAGAAATGGAGTCCTAATAAATAAGATTTTAAAATGTTAGTGAACACACATCTGACCTACAACCTGAAAGAAACTTCCTCAAACAGGCAGATGGCAAGCTGTAAAATAACATCTGGAATTTAATCCCAGGAAATCGGATCCGATCTGAAGCACAGAGCAGCCAGCACACTGCTCACTGGAATATGGTATCAGCTGGGGCGGCTAGTCAACAGGATATAAGCACCATGGGAACGGCTCTACTGACAGCTTTTCCAAACGGTGGCATTTGAAAACTGCAGGCCCCTGAGAATAAAAGTCATAATGGAGCAAAATAAGAGTGCTGGTCTGCAGGTCATGAATACCACACACATTCAATTATTATGACTCCTCCTCACAAAACACTGATGGAAGAACAATGAGGGCAGGAGGGGCCTTACAATAAATGAGCTCTATCCAAAGGAGAAAAGAAATCTGCCAAGTCAGATACAATGCTCTGTGAAAACTATTAGCAAAGACTGGAAGTATTTAAAATCTGTAATAAAAATCCCAGAAAGTGCAATAACTTCTAGTTAATATACAAATCTAAGGGGAAGAGATTAACTTCCAGGACACTAATGGCCACCTAAAAGCTATTAGTGTCCTGCTTCTGGTCAGGAATCTGTAGGCCAAGTCATCTGTGCAGAAGAATGAAGTAGGCTAGGATCAGGACAGAACACAGGGTCACAAGAGGAGGCCTTGCAGAGGTCTGCATAGGGCACCAACACTGGCAAAACTGAGGCTAATGGTGTGGTCAGATGGGCACAAGGGCTCAGCAGCACCAGCCGTCAAAGCAGGCAGAACATAGTCATGAACAAAGTCAGGATGGAAGTAACAAACAGTGAAAGCTTAAGGTCCAGGGCTGAGCACCGCATCAGGCTGAATCTGCTATGGGGCCCCAGGCCACCTCTAAGAACAGTTCCCTGTGATGGTTAGTTTTATGTGTCAACTTGGCCAAGCCACAAACCCCAGATGTTTGAACTAACATTTTTCTAGATGTTTCTGTGAAGATTTTTTTTAGATGAGTTTAAATCAGTAGAGTTGAGTAAAGCTGATTACTCTCCATAAACACCGGAGCGCTCATCCAATCAACTCAAGGCCCTAATAGAAAAAAAAAAAACACTTACCTCCCTGGAGCAAAAGGGAATTCTGCCAGCAAATCCCCTTTAAACTAAAACTGCAAAGCTTCCCTAGGTCGGTCTCAGCCTACTAGCCTACCCTGCAGACCCTGGACTTGTCGTCAAGCTTCCACAGTCATGTGAGACAATTTCTTAAAATCTCTCCCTCTCTCTCATACATGTATGTGTATATATAAGAGAGAGATTTATTTTATACATATATTTTACATACGTGAGAGAGAAAGAAGAGAGAGAGAGAGAGACATTCTTTCGTATCCCTCTCTCTCTGGAGAACCCTGATGAACACAGTCCCAGTAGCAAGATCTGATGCAGGTGATTCCCTATCCCAGAGTCCTACTGCCGGGACGGCTTTCCTAGAGTGGTCACTCACTCAATGGCATGACAGCCTCAAGGGAAAGAGACCTTGCCTTCTTCATCTTTCCCTCCCACACCACGTCTAGGTAGGGCCTGACACAGAGTAATCAATAAATCCCTTCGAGACATATCTGAAGTTAAGATTGAGGTCCTTTCTGGCCCATGTGATTCTTGAAGACTGTATATATTATTGATATACTTTCCAACCCATTCCTGACGTGAGCAAGCAAAACCTATCTGAATTCCTGAGCACTTAAAATAATATCACTTGTCCTTCTTGCTTCTTTCTTGTGGCTAATTCTAAGAGCTGAATTTAATTTTGTTGTCAATCATTATAAAGGCTTGATTTAATTATTCAAAGAAAAACTTCAATCTATTCTCCAAAATCCTTCTCTACTTCTTTCAGAAACCCAAAGGTTGAGCAAAAAAAAAGAAAAAAAAAATCTAGTTCTTCAAATCTAAGAATTGGGAATAAGTCAGGAAGTAGCATCTAACAATACACCTGCCCTCACAGAACATATTGTTTGCCAAGTATCTGTGTTAGCCCCTTAGCACACATGACTTCAAAACAGTGCTGTAAGTTGGGGATTGTTAGCCTGTTTGTTTTACAAGTGAGGGAACTGAAACTGAAAAAAATTAGTTTACACAGCACAGTAGGATTAGAATCAAGATTCTCTCATTCCAAATCCCAACCATAACCAAAGAAAATAAATGTATAACCACCCCTCCAAAAAAATTTATTTCCATCAAAGTATAAAAAAATAAGTATTTTTGCAAGACAGCTAAAACAAAATATATCCTAAAGCAACAGTATCTACAGCATAAAGAATCAGAATGGTTATCAGAACACTACTAGATAACTTCTCAGAAACAGTTAAGATTATAATAGATTAAATGCAGAATAAAAATTAAATGTCTCAGTTTTAAAAGCTTTTAAACGTTTAGACAGACACACGATCAAATCTGCTTCTGCTGTGGCCAACAGATAACAACTATAAACTCTGGACAAAACTTAAGAAACAACCATCTGAAAGCTCTGGAGAATTTAACACAAGCAGAGAGGAACTGAAGCAGAGTCGACACTTAAAGAAAGGGATGGCAGTAGGTGGTCTCCCTGTTTTGTTTTGGTTTGGGTTTTTTATATGACTTTCAGCCTGAGGGCAGTAATCACTGTCACCATGCAAGACAGCTACAATCACAACAGAAACATGAGCGTGATCATGAGTTACCAATTTCTCAGATTGTGCAACATTCTTCCTAAAAGTCACAAAGACTTGAACAAATACAGTTTTTTAAACAACTTTATTATTGTGTAATTTCTGTAAACTATACAAAATTTCAGATGTACAATTTGATGAATTTTGATAGATGTATACATCTATGAAACCACCACCACAATCAAGACGCCTAACACTTCCATCACTCCTCCAGGGGTTAAAGGGAACAAGCACAGTTTCAAAATCGACTAACTCACATACTTCAATTACTAAATACTACTTAAGCCTTAACTTTCATCTATTTTAAATAGTATATGTATATCCTAATTTTTTTTACATTTCCCCTAAAGCTGAAACCATCTTAAGATAGGCAAGGCCTCTGGGCGCACAAAATAGCAATTAGTAGGAGGCACAATAAAATTTTCTTTGAACTAAATGATAATCACATTCCCATTAAATGTACTTCCTCTCGCTAATGACTTCTTTTAATCTTCTCCTTTCACCATTCTCAGGTGGAATATTAATTTGAAGAGATGAATAATAGTAAAAAACCATAAAGAAAACTTTTAATTTAATTTGGAAATATCAACATTTTATCTTAATAATCATAATCCTGGATTTCAAGTAATTTTAAATATAATATTTTATTTTGACTGTCAAAGAAAAACTCTTCATGTTATATTGTTCTTATAATTTCCCAATCCAGAAAGAGTTGACTGTTAATTTTTATAATAAATAAAAAACTCAACAAAGGACGATTATTTCTTCCTCCATCATCACTATTAAAGTATATCCCAGTAAGATATACCAAGCTTCACAGGACTATTTGGGTCAACAAAGTTGCTTCCTATGCTTGAGTTTATTTCTGAAGGCTCTGTTTTTTCTGCTCAAAATTGCCTCTGAAAATCCCCAGTGTATGCCACTGCATAAAGCCCTCAGGAGAAATTATTCTCAGGCCTTGGAACAAGGAAGCAACTATGAACCCTTAGGAATCATGGACTTGTTTTTTTTTCTTTTAGCCGCTATAAGCTCTGTCAACTCTTTGGCCCATCTCTAGCAATTGTATAGCTTCACAACATGGAATTCTTTGTGCTAACCTTACTGTTTACTCAAGATAATTAGAGAATCTCATTAGAAAAGACTGACATTATAGTGGGGAAAGGTATAAAAATGTAATGTCTGAATGATATGTTTTTATGGACTGAAAGTGTTGATTCACATTTATGAACACTATATTAAATACTAACATGCTCAATATAGTACTTGTGAATTAGTGGAAGCAAAAACTAAATACTTGGTTACAGACAAGTAAGAAAACATTTCATTCAACTCCTTGCTTCTCTAGTGAAATTCACGCACACTACACACTCATTCTGCTGCTGTAGTGATGTGTGGCTAGGAACATGATTTTCATATATATAGCCTGAAGGTTCTACTTGGTCCATGAGGAATCCAGGTGCCACAGCAGCAGTGGCACACCTGCATTCATTGATCAGTCCTGGGAACACATCATCCTTTGTTGAGCATCTATGTTCATAAAGTGGTTCAGATTTGAGAAACACTCAAGCTCTTCTTACTATAAACCCAGCTCCACACTAGATGATCGGTATAGACATTCTATTTAATCCTCAGAATTCTGAAAGATATGTGGTTTTAACCCCATTTTAGAGACAAGGACTACAGAAATCAACTTACAAGCTCAAAGTGAGTCAGGTATCATAACAGAGCTGAGACCCAAAGGTAGCATCCCTCACTCTGAATTTTGTTCTTTCCACCACCCAAAAGCTACCTATAAAATACATTGTCATGTACTGGCAAAAATCCAAAAGCTGGAGAAATGAATTTATTCTTGCTGAAGACTGAGAAAAGGTGAATTAATTTAGGTAAAGTTACATTATTCCCACCAGCTGGGCACCCCTTCTTAAGGCCTCTTGTGATGCTACGTGAAGCTCTTCTTACTGATGAGGAAGAAATCAAATGGAATTGAGGACAGTAACAAAAGCAAGTTTATTATAACTGTGAACCTGCTGTCCAAATACTGTACCCACTTTGAGGTATTTGTTTAAACTACTAGCTCTCTAACAGTTTTTATATTTTTTGAAATGAAGTGTTGGTGGCATTATCTATAGATAATTTAAATGCTCTGTGTTTTTCTGTATGATACTACAGTGGTGGCTACATGTCATTATGCATTTGTCAAAACCCATAGAATGCATAATATCAAGAGTGAACCCTAAAGTAAACTATGCACTTTCGTTGATAATAATGTGCCCATGTTGGTTCATCGATTGTACCAAATATGCCACACTGATGAGGGATGTTGAGGGTAGGGGCGTATATATGTGGGGGGGGAATGTGAACTCTGTGTATTTTCTGCTCAATTTTGTTGTGAACCTGAAACTGCTCTAAAAGAATAAAGCCTATTAAATAAATAAATACATGCATATATATATACTCTGTTTATCTGAACAGCAATAGGATCTTCAGAACAAAGTAACAATTTATAAAATATGGTAAAACTTGTGCGCTAACATCATTAGAACACAGATCCACAGTCCTCTGCCCATAAACTTGGGGCCAGATATGTTTTAGAATTTAAAATGTGTATACATGCGTGTATTTAGAAAGTAAGTAATTCAGTACATATTTCATCAATTAAATGACATTCTGCATCTTAATAGATCCCAGCAAGAACTAGGTGACATACTCAGATTAGAATCATTTGAGGAAAATTTAATAAAGGCACTGTTTACTATGGTGTGGACTAAGTGTAGAGAAACCAGAAAGGATAGCCCGGTAACCTGGAGCCAGCACTGTAGTGAGTGCTACCACCCCTAGGCCAGAAGGAGAATGGGAAGGGAGCAGTTACAGAGAGAAGACTCCAACTGGGGAATGAGTAACCTTCAGGTGATCAGATCTTCAATCTAGAAACACACTATGGTAACCTCCCCTCATGGAGAGAGATGGGTGAATTAATAATACACACCCTCAGTTCTGCCTCCTCTCTCCAATCTCTTGCCAATGACTTCCATTGGCCAAATCCAATGGGTAAACCGACCACAAGGGAACCATAAATATAGAAAGTAGCTTAGACTCCTGGGCACATAGTGGATGGAGAAAGGTGGAGAGTGAATCTGGAGTGATAAATGGAAGCTATCCAGCACTCACACTGCGTGGGGTCTGGGACAGAATACATTAATCAAAAATATTAACATTTCTGCTACAAAATGTATAAAGATGCACACCTAATGGGATGAAGAAAGACTATAACTTTTTTTCAGTCCACATCAGGTTCTGCTACCGAATGAGTTATGCAAAAACAAAACAAAACAAACACTTTTGATTTTCAGAGCCTTTGGATATGGCTATCATCTCTATTTTACAAATGAGAACAGAGGTTTACAAAGGTGAGATAATTTTTCCAAAGACACAATGCTGGTAAATGAAAGTCAGGATTTGAGCTCAGTTCTGACTCTAGAACCTCAGTGGCTAACTACTCTGCCTATTATTTGCGCTATAATCCACGAGCTATAAAGGATACCGCATTTTATATACGTTTACCTTATCTTATATACGTTAACTCCTCATCTTATGAAAATATGCAAAATTGGTATGGATGTAAAGTACATTTCATAATAGCAATAAACCTTGAAAGAAACGTACTGTGCTTGTAGTTCTGAAACCTCACTGCATCAGTCTTGGCTAGCCTTGTAATCACAAGCATTTCCCTTTCCTCACAAGATTCATTGCATTCAGTGTGCTCAGAGTTAATGTGCTCCTATAGCTGCACAAAGTCACCAGGCAGCCGGCCATCTGAAAAACGTCTTTCCACTTCATAGACCACAAACAGCACCAAAATTTAAAACTCATTTTCCTTTGAGTTTCACTCTTACTGGTCTTACTTGCACAGGCTGTGATTTTAATTGCATTCTGTACACCTGAAAATTTAATCACATTCAAATTTCAATCATCACAGTAGATACAAAATAAAACAAATCTGAATGCGAATAATCTTTTATCTATTCTATTTCCACTGATGTTATCAACTTTGCAAGGTAGTCATTTCTAATTCAAAAGCCACCAGGAGAACAATCTGCTAATCCTGAGTTAGTACGTAAATTCCCCCCAGCGCCTGAGGTCAGAGCCCCATCCCTTCAATCCTGCTTCCAACCAGGCAGCCCCATTTCCCTGCTTTCTTCCCTGTAGGTTGCCTACACCATGGGCTTGACTCCTGACCAGCAGTAAGTATATTGAAAGTCCTCATGAATAAAGTATATAGCCTCCAACTTTCTCTCTCTTTGGGTGCCCATATTGGTTTCTTCTCTCACCACAATAACTGGATTCTACCCCTCACGCTGCCCCAGTTGCTAGCTTCCTGGTATGGCCTCCAGACCAACTTATTAAAATACTTACTCCCCATTTGCAAATCCCAGTTGGATCTCTCTTGCTCCTAGAACTGGTGTTGTGTAGGAGGATTGTATGTCAGCTTAGATTTTACAGGTTGATAACAAGGACTGAATATGAAAAGTGTCTTGTGATTCTAAACACACATGGCAAAATTCAAATGTACATAATTTATCTTATTCATATCTATTACTCTTCCTCACCCAGTATGAACTTTATTTTTGACCGATGAAACATACAGGAACTATAAAGAGGGCCAAGGTTACCAACTTTCTTTTGTTTCAAAGTACAGTTAACTTGCAATGATCAGAATTGCTGAAGAGTGAAATCTGGGTAACAGTGGTCACCACAAAGACGGAGATTGTTAGCTAATCATCCAAATATATATTCCGTTTTTCCTGTGCACAAAATAGACTGTATTTCCCAGCATCCTTCGAAGTTAAGTGGCTATGAGAATGAATTCTACCCAACTAAATGTGAACAGAAGTGATGTATTCCACTCTGGCAAAAACTTCCCAGACCTTTCTCCTCTTCTGTCTCCTTGGGATGGAGACAGTGCCAACTTCCACAACAAAATGTCTTTGTAGTCAAATGTCACTTCCCCTTTTTCCTTCCCTCTTGTCAGTTAAAAAGTGACCTTTCCATTGTGCTTTTTCTGTTGAGGGGTGGGGTATTATGTTTATTTACTTATTTATTTTTTAATGGAGGTACTGGAGATTGAACCCAGGATTTTGTGTATACTAACTAAGCATGCACGCTACCACTAAGCTATACCATCACCACTCCATCTGTGCTTTTTTTTTTAAAACATTTTTTATTGATTATAAACATTTTACAATATTGTGTCACATTCCAGTATTCAGCACAATTTTTCAGTTATACATGAACATATATATAGTCATAGTCACATATTTTTCTCTGTGAGCTACTGTAAGATTTTATGTATATTTCCCTGTGCTATACAGTATAATCTTGTTTAGCTAGTCTACAATTTTGAAATCCCATCTATCCCTTCCCACCCTCCACCCCCTTGGCAACCACAAGTCTGTATTCTATGTCTATGTGTCTTTTTCTGTTTTGTATTTATGCTTTCTTTGTTTGTTGTTTTTGTTTTTGTTTTTTAGATTTCACATATGAGCGATCTCATATGGTATTTTTCTTTCTTTTTCTGGCTTACTTCACTTAAAATGATATTCTCCAGGAGCATCCATGTTGCTGCAAATGGCGTTATGTTGTCAGTTTTTATGGCTGAGTAGTATTCCATTGTATAAATATACCACCTCTTCTTTATTCAGTCACCTGTTGATGGACATTTAGGCTGTTTCCATGTTTTGGCTATTGTAAATAGTGCTGCTATGAACATTGGGGTGCAGGTGTCATCCTGAAGTAGGGTTCCTTCTGGATACAAGCCCAGGAGTGGGATTCCTGGGTCATATGGTAAGTCTATTCCTAGTCTTTTGAGGAATCTCCACACTGTTTTCCATAGTGGCTGCACCAAACTGCATTCCCACCAGCAGTGAAGGAGGGTTCCCTTTCTCCACAGTCTCTCCAGCATTTGTCATTTGTGGATTTTTGAATGACGGCCATTCTGACTGGTGTGAGATGATACCTCATTGTAGTTTTGATTTGCATTTCTCTGATAATTAGTGATATTGAGCATTTTTTCATCTGCCTTTTGATCATTTGTATTTCTTCCTTGGAGAATTGCTTGTTTACGTCTTCTGCCCATTTTTGGATTGGGTTTATTTTTTCCTTATTGCTTATATATTCTGGAGATCTGTGCTTTTGATTCTATTCTTTCTTACCCATTCCAACCAATGTATATTTCTACCACAGTATGTATCAGTACCTGATACTCACTAGGTAAAAAAATAACTCATCATATTGCCCATCTTTCTCTGCTATTTCCCCCTCTCTACTACCACTACCATTCTTCCAAAGTTTCTCTGGAAATGTATTAATTTAATTTAATTTAATTTAACAAGTATTGAAAAATCTCTTCCAGCCATGCAATCCACCCCATTAATAAGAATGTTCCTAATTCTGATTTGCAAGTAAAAATTGTTTAGTAAAGTGGATATAATGGGAATTTAGGAATTTACAACTTTGGCCATGGTATTGTTAGTCTAGTAAGAATAAGAAATTGTCTTTCTCTAACACCCAGTCTTTGTGTGGCCAAAAAACCCTGATAAACATGACAACTACATCTTCAACCAAGTCATTGATTAAAGGAAAAAGACTTATAAGAATGCCTACAAGTAAATAATGGAAAGAGAAATTTCAGCTGCCAATTCAACTGAATACAATTCAACAAACATGTGTTAAACAACATGCTAGACAACAGAAGAATTTGAGAACTACTAGGAGAAACAAAACTCATTTAGGTAAGATAGCAAAAACAAGCTGACTATGAAACAATTGCTTTGTGAGCAGAGAGGTACAGGTCCAAACCTGAGGCTCAATAAATATTCTTTGAATGTTCTTAAATGTCAAAGTGGGCTCACAATTGGTCTTCAAACTTTAAGGAACATCAGAATCGCCTGAAGATCTGGTTAAAAGACAAATTGCTGAGCATGAGCCCTAGATCTCCTGATTTCTTAGGAAGTGAAGCAGAGTAACCTGCATTTCTAACAAGCTCTCAGTTAAGAGTCAGTGCTTAAACCGGGATTTCTCAACAGCAACAAGTGACATTTTGGGCAGGATAATTCTTTGTTGCTAGGGTGCTGCAACATCCCTGGTCTCCGTCTTCTGGACGGCAGTGGTGCACACCCCTCACATCCTGCCACAGGATGGTGCCAAATGTTTCTCCTGGGAACAAGATTGCTCCTGGTAGAGAACCAATATTCTAGATAAACCAGGTTAACTTTAGGATGGTTAACTAAACTAATAGACCTAATTACTTCTATTGACAAGGTGATTCAGATTTTAACAGTATATTATGTAATATTTCTCAAGTTGTCCTAATAGACAAAACAAAAAAAGTGCGATGGATAATATAAAAATTAGAAGACCTCACAGCTATTCAACTGCCAGACCCAATGATTCTGATCAGCAGATTTATAGCTTCCTTGAACCTATATTATTTTGAGCTATTTTTCTCCTAGACTGGGATGTCAAATAGGCTCCATTTCTTGCTATACCAATCGAATGGTAGTAACTGTGTAGAGTGTCATCTGAAGAAAGATTCCAAAGGCATCTTTTCCAGTCAAAGCAGACAAAAATACTGAGGTCACTTAACAATACCTTCTATGGGAACCAGGGAAGGAAATAATGCCACGATCTAGATTCCTGTTCATCCTGTTCCAGTCTGCATTCCTGTTTCAGATATTTGATCATATCTACCTTTTGCCTGAGTTTTTTGAAGTCTGCTACTTTTTTTAAGCCTGGAGTATACATCTAACTAGTTACAGCATTTTCTCTCTCCAACATTCTCTATAATTTCTAGTTCTTGAAGAAATTCTTCTCTTCAATTTGGAATTGTGTAGAATACTAGGTCCTATTGTATTTTCCATATCTTACGTGAGTCTATAATTCTTTAAGAAAAGTAAAAATTTACTAGATATACTAACTTTATTTAATTAAGGAGAGTTCTAACAAATGTCTAGGTACTTGAAAATTTCTGTCTCCTTTAGACTTGAGTCTGTTCCATGATCTCCTCAATAACAAAGAATCCATTCCTCTCTGTTACTAGGGCATCTGTATAATACATACATTATTATAACACGTCTATTGTTCTCTTCTTTTATTCTTATTTATATCTTCTCCACCGTCCTTTGATCCTCAAATTTGTAGGTTCTACCTCCCATCTAACTAGTATGTTTCTTCTGAACAATGAAAAAAAAAAAAGTAAGTTACAGAAGAGACATAATTAAGGAAATTCATTAAGCAATTATGCTGTCTTCAATGTGTCAAAGACGGCAATTATTTTTTAATGAAAAATTCTCATAGAATAAAATTACCCAAAGCAGAAGGAAAATAAGATAAAAGTCTTTCTTCCAAACTAATAAAATCTCTAAATTCCTGTGTTTCAAAATCACTGCACAAAATTGGGTGTGGATCATATTTTAAATATCAGTTTCAACACAAATTGATCTAGGTGCTAAACAAATCTCAAAGATGAGTCACTGACTTTGGATTACCAAGTATTTTAAATACAATCCCTTTGGGTGGAGAAAAGGAAACAATTTATTCAACACTGCCAAATCATTGTATTTACATTAACTTGTCACTCAATTTAATACGTAACTAAAAGACAAATAAGGGTTATCAAATAATTAGTAGTAATATGATGAGCAGAAAAACTATTCCAGGAGGTCAAAGATTCTTATCTATATCATTTTGGAAACAGTAATTACAAATTATTTTGGAGTCTCAGTATAACAGGCAAATATTTTGATAAACATTTTTGTAAGGTCAAGCTTTTCTCTAAATATTAAATCATACACACACATATATACATTGTTATATGTAACATGCATAGATAGCCAGCCTACTTTTAGATCTTGATATTTATTCCCAACACATACTGACTTTCTAATGACAACATGGTCATCTTTTATTGACTCTATTCAATACCATTGCTTATCATGCTATGAAATGTTAAATACAAGAGTTAGAAAAATAATACACCTGACATCTAGGAATACTGTTTACTTTCTATCAGAATAACTTTTATATTGATCAGGAGACCTTACAGAAGTTCTCAGCTTTAAGTCACAATGTGAAAATCAGAACTCAAGAGATAAGACACTATCCTCAGTAAGGCACGCAAAACCTCAAAGAAAAAGAAAGGTTAGAGAGCTGGTTTCTCTTTGTTAAATTTGTTTATAAAAGCAAAAGACAAAAATGTTTCAAATACAATACTTAAAACACAAAACATGCAGAGTTGTAAACCTATCTATAATTTACTGATAAAAAACATAATAATTCAATTCTTAATTTCTGCTTTTCAAAGAGAAAAGAATCTTTAAAATAATAAAGAAGTTGGTTGCACAGTTTATGAATTATACAAGGCTTTTCTCCCAAATTTTAATCAATTCTTTAAAAGAAAAAAGAAAACTCAAATTTATTTATTTTTCTACACCTGTAATTCTGACACACAGCTAACACTACAACAGAAGTAAATTCCAAGTTGATTAAAAATTAAACATAAAAGGAAAAAATCCATAGAAAAAAGATAATTTAACATTTATCTTAGAAATGGAAGACCTACCTAAACAGAAGCAATCACAAAGGAGGAAAAGTTATATTTAAAAAACAAAAACACATATATCAATTATACCTCAACAAAACACAAACACACACACACACACACACACACACACTCACAAACAAACAAAAACACCCTTCACAGGTAAAAACCGAATACTCAAAAATAAAAAGCAAATGGCAGGAAAAATATTTTTATCAAATTTAATAATGGTTAATATCTTAGTTAAAGAACAACCACAAAGACATAAGGATAAATCTAAAATTTTAAGAGAAAAACATGCAAAAGGGCATGAATGAATTACTTTATAATAGAGGACATTCAAATACAAATTGTAGCAAATTAGAAAAGGGAAAGAAAATCTATGTTTGGCTGCCACATTAGCAAAAATTTTAAAATATAATATCAAGAAATGGCAATGACTTACTGAACCATGTGCGCATAATTACAGAAATATAATCAACCATTAGAAAGCTATTAAGGTAATGTGTATCAATAGCCTTAAATTTTTTTAAACTTTGATCCAATAATTCTATTTTGGAAAATTATCCTAACGAAAAAAATCTTTAATATGTGGGTAAACACTTTCTTAATCATGTTTGTTCTTGTGATATTTATTAATAAACTATTAAAGAAACTACATAATATCTAGGAATGGGTGGATATGAAGGAAATGGTTAAGTAAGCCATGGCAAATTCAGTATGCTTCCACGTCTTGGCCTTGGGACCTTCAACAGTCCACTTACCTTGTCTGTATCTAAGTTTTTGTTATCCATTATAAAGATAATACAACTCAGCTCACAGAGTTGTTATAAAGATTGAACAAATTAATATATGTAAAATAATTCAACAGTCTGGTATGTAATTATTACTATAAAATATATACAGTCATTCAAAATTAAGAACACAGAAAAGGCTTATGACAGAATGCTGTGTGAAAAAGTAATACACTAACATGGTGCAAATCAGCCAATACACACGCACACACACAAAAACAAACTACACCAAAAGGTCAACAGTGAAAATAAAAAACAAACAAAGAGATTTTGCTAAGGAATTGGGAAGCATAAATTAATAGTCTTCTTTGCATTTTAGCTATGCAAGCCATCCACTCTAGTATAAAGCTAGAAGTTGGTTTAATTGACTAGAACTAATTATTAGTTCTCTGGAGCTAATATTGTTAACTATGCAATTGTCTAAACTGAAAGCTTTTCTTCGTGAAACACTTTTTACAGCTTCCAACTTCTTAAACGTCTATTACAGTGCTCTCAGATGGCTGCCCTCCAAGTTTTCTAGCAAAAGCTCTAAGTGCAGAACCCTTGTCAGTCACCCACATAAAGCACAGATAATGTCTATTTTAGTTAGACTTGCAATATTAACAGACTGGAATCAATAGTTCCTGAAGAGAACCATCTATTTTATGAAAGCAAAAAGCTGTTTGTATTCTATTTATGGTAACTAATTTTCAGTGTTACTTTCTCCCTGAAGATAACTTTCAGTAATAACCAAGGGTCAAACGTTGCTGCACTTTTTTACTGAGGTTGGGGGAAGAAGGGAACAGGGGAGTGAGAGAGAGAGAAAGTAAAAAGAAACCCAGAGTGCATTATGTGATATAAAAGAAACTTCATTTAGCTTCAGATGTATAAATAAAAGCAATTATATTTGAGGTTAGTAGTTCCTGTCACTGAAGAAAAAAAAATTCTCATTCAGGTCATTTACAAAAGGGAATATAAAAGAGCACTTTTGGCTTCATGATATTCTTAAACAGAAGCATGTTTAAAGGAAAGAGGGAGAGAGAGAAGAGGGGTAGGAGGCAGGGAGAGACGAACTGTTTAATTGCTACCTCTTGTCAAACCAGAAACAGAAATAACATACACTTCACCAGGGGACCATATGATACATATGGACAAAGATTGATGTGTTGGGTTAATTAAGACAGAGTAAGGAAAAAGGTCCTTTTCTTTTAACATTTTGTGCTCATTAGATGGATAACCAGAACTTTAGATTCTGAAAGTGATAAGATCAGGTTTTTAACTGAATTATACGAAACCTACCTATATTTGATACAGAAACAATGTATTGGCTCCTAATTCACATAACTGGTCCATCAACTTAATATCGGGCTTCAGATGCTCATAGATTCAAATCAGAAGCAATGTATGGTCATGTACTCAATCCCATCTCATTCCTGGTTGGCTGCTCCAGTAGGATGTATACATAGAGGGCAGAGAGTCAGTAAACTTACCAGATGTCAAATTATCAGAGAACTCCTCTCTAATAACTAAATCACAGAGCAGGCTTCTCCTTTGCCCACACACATCCACATCCAATCCTCTCTAAAGTTGTTACAAACCAGGCAGAATATTGGATCTATGGCCAGAAATCAGCACTCACCATTCCCCAACCTATCAAGTATAAAAGAGAAAAACATTAAACTCATTTTTTCCTACCTTTCTTTTTATAACATAAATGTGTCACTTCTAAAATCATGCCTATTTGACTAATATCTAGAATCAGCCTTCAGTGAATATAAGCTACACATATGCACACAAGTTATAATGCTGCACACATGACGTTTTTAAAATGCTGCCTAGCTTTATATTCATCTACTCATCTGATGTGAGTGGTAAGCATGCCAGTTTCTTTTACTTTAATGTCAGTCATCCCCTGATAGCCATAAAGCAAGCTGGTAAGAAAATTTCAGTTGAAAGTGGCATTTAAAAATTCACTTGCAGGATCTTAGCAATACCTTTTGGAAGAGTAAAAATATTTTCAGTTAGTCAGCAACAGCTTTGCTGTATCAATTAACCACAGTGTATTTCTGTTCCCCAGTGAACCTCCTTCGTTACTCAGACTACTTTCCCCACTTTCATGCTCCTGTCAGTTTATGCTTAAGAATGCAAAACTGAACCTTCATGCTAGCTAACAGAAAACACAATGAAGGTAAAACTCCAATAAGAATAATGATATTCTGCATTTCAAAAGCCAAAATAAAGTTTATTTAATGGTTTGGAGCACTTGTCTTCATTATCATTCCCCTCCAAAAATATATATAGCCTAGAGGTAACTATATGTATGGGCAAGCAGGGCCCTCACAAGGTAGTTACTCCATGGTAGGCTCATGTGTTGAGTGCACAGAATGCACTGTTTTGTCTGGCTGCTAGAACCGATCCCACCCCCAAACACACACAGACCTGATCACGATGGGAAGAGCTGACAGTTGAGCAGGAAAAGGGCACAACTGGCCCAAGGTGGGATATTCTCTAGGAACCAGGGACTTTGCGAGCAGGAAAGTCAAGTCAGAATCTTTAGTCTTTCTCTGGTCACAAATCTCTAGTATGTAAAACTTAAGGGCCATCAGCAATTGTATTTTCTGAATGTAGGAAGCCATTCTGCAGAGAAAGAGAAGTAGGAGAACCAAATAGATGGAGAAAAAAAAAAAAAAAAGGCAAGAGTCCCAGCAGCATTTAAGCCTCTACTTGCAGTTATTCCCAAAGCCCAGGTGCATCCCTGACTTCATCAAGCCTTAGTCATGCTGAAATATGCACCAGGATACTTGTATGCTCTCCCTTTAACTGAGGCTACTTGTTCTGGTTGTATAAAAACCTATTGTTTCACTGGCTCAGCCCCTCAAATGGCCAACAGCATAACAGGAGATATATAAGAAGGTGTTGTCAACATGATGTGATAAGTGCATCACAACATAGACTTGCAGGACCAATCTATCTAAGATGACACTGGAGGCAGGAGGGTGTGAGAAGGCACTGTTACCAAGGCTGTTGCCCCAAAACCAAAAGCCTGCCCCTCCCTTGAACAGGAACTAATATATATCTTGAAGTCACAGGGTCTGGACACAAAGAAAGGAAGGTATACCAAGGAAAAATCAGATAGAAAGAGCTGGCACCACAGTGGCAACGAATCTGACCTCCAACAGAGCCTGAGTCTCATTCTACAATAATTTTACTATATCCACATGCTAAAAAACACACCAGCCAGCGGCCATGACCGGAAGTTCCAGACCAAAAAAGACAGAAAAGGGGTGGCTCCCCTTTTGTTCCAGGGAACAAAAACCCACCTCTTCCCAGAAAACAAGTGCATATACCTCCCTTTCACTGCCCTTGCTCCTCCTCCTTACCCCTTAAAACCAAATCCCTCTTGCCATTAGGGTAAGAAGTTGTTTTGTGAATGAAGTTCTGGCTTCTCCATTCTCTGGCCATAAAATATAGCTTGCACTGCTTTAATCTCAGCTTCGGTTTTGTCTTTGGCTGTGCAAACTCCAAAGAAAAAAGAACCTTCCCCACCAAGGCAAGCAGGCCTCGGCAGGGCTAGGGCCCAAGCTGGGGTCCACATGACCGAATTCAGTAACAATAGGAGAGCCAAACTGTGTCTAGGGTCTTGGAAGATGTGGAAGAGATGGCCGGGGAAGCTGCAAGGAGGGACATTCCAAGCACTTCGCAAAGAATGACCAACACAGATGCAAGGGAGAGCAAGACAACGAGGAGTGCTCCCTGGGCAGGTGGCTGTGGTGGTTGCTGTCCTATCCTTCCACCTTTAACAGTTTTGATAGCTTTTTAAAATTTTTGCATCCCTTTGCCCGCTGGTTTCCCCTCTTTATACTTCCCAAATAGTTAAAAATGAAGCTTATTTTTAATAATAACAAAATACATACTTCCAGTTAATAGGCAAATCCCTCGTTTTAAAGGGGCTAAATAAAAAGCTCCTTTTTAGAAGAATTCACATTAAATTTAGGCTCAATCCCACAAAGTAGGGAAAAAAAGATCTTCCATGTCTATTACATTTCTCTTTCATTGCAGGCTGGATATGTTTTCATTCACTTTTATGCTCTCATTACACACGGGTTGATAAGCAAGTTGGACTTGATAATATTCTCTCACCTGAACTACAGATCTAACAATCCCAGATAAAGACTGTTTCAAGCTTGCTAATACGCTTGCATTGTCCGGTTATGTAATAAATAATGACCTTTTTTTTTTTTTAACATCATGTAATTCTCTCCAGGCATCAAACCAAGCTTTCTTTTCCACTGCTAAACAGTCCCACCCTTGTTCTGCTTTCAAATCATTTTAGGCTCAGCCAAGAGTTTTATTGCTCAGCCAAGTCCTCCTCTGGTTTCCAACTCTGCATCAGGCACTCGCTGTCTCCGGTCCAGCTGACTCAAGGGAGGCTGTTACTGGCCCTGTCCCCCACTGGAGTTGGTTCTGTGCTACTCCTGTTTGCCACCACATTGCCAGCCACAATTACAGCTTCCTGCAGTAATCTAGGTTGTTTTTAATCCCTTGCCTCAGTGTCTCTTAGGTATTTGTCATAACTGTTGGCAACAGCTATTGCTAAATAGCCCATAGAATGGCCTTTGGATGAAGACTGGTGGGGCCACACTTATTCATTGACTTAGCTCTTTGAGCTGAACTCGCCTGAGGATTTTCAAGCCAAGATTGAGCAAGAAGCAATCTCAATCTGTGCAGGACAGGAATACAAACAATAGCTACTGGAATCAGGGCAGCTACATTTTGTAGTAATTAATGGTTTCTGCCTTGATAAGCAATATGTCATTTGCTCTGTCCCTGCCGTGAGCCACTACCCCCGCAGCAGACTAAGTTCCAGGTCCTCAGGAGCAGCTGCATCCCAGTTCCCAGGCAAATCAGGACGTGGAACAGGAATAGGGAGCAGGTGTTCACGCCCAGGGGCTCAGTCACTGAACGCCTTCATCACTTGCTATGACAGATCAGCCCCTCTTCACTTGGACCTTCTTCTGATAATGAATTTCTAGCCCCTAAGTTTCTATCCCTAATTTATCTTCCTTCTAAAATGTATTTCCTTCTTATTAGACTGAGGTTCTGATTTGTTTTCTGTGCTGGTTTTCTCCATTTAACCCTTACTGAAATCCATATTCTGCCCCACTAAGTGTCCCAAGAGGCTGATCCTTAAGGATTGCATTGGACGATACCTTGGCTGTCTGGCTTCCTTTGAGCCAAAGAGCGAGTGCTACCAGCAGGAGATTACAGGCTGAGAGAAGAAAAGACCCAGGTGTTTCTCCTCTACCCACTCCCCACTTCAGTCTTCCATCTCTGGCCGCATTCTCCCACAACTACGGCTCGGGCTCCTCTTCCAGAACTCAGGCTCTCACTTGGTCACACTGTTTTCTCCCCTTGATCCCTCAGTCCTAGAGTACCTTCCTGCTGATGCTGGTCTCCAGGAGCCATGCTAGCCTTAATCCTGCCTATGCCTCTGGAAGTAATCCTTTCATTACACTGGCTTCATTAAATCACCTAAGGTGAATTGTATTTCTTTCTAGGGCTCTGACAATATAATACATGTAGTAGAAATCTACTGTTTTGGTGGACCTGAATCCACACCCCACCTCAGAAATCACTTGGTAAAAGCCAGCCTAATTTTCATTTCAGGTTTCTATTCCCACCCTACAAAGCCCACATGTTTTATAGGTAAACTTACTCCAAACCTGACCCTGAGGATGAAGCATGTGGCTCAGGCCCATGCTCACCAATGCAATCTTAGATCACAATTAGTAAATGGTTAGGGATGGACACATGACTTAAGATGATCCAATTGGATTGATGTCCAGAGCTTCCATTTGATGTCCAAGAAAGATGGTCTTTCTTCCACCAGATAAGACTGTATTGATGATATATTGGAATGCTTCAAGTTCAAGGTGCCAGGGGGCTACTGTGCAAATGATGATGACTTGGGAAAGGCAGAGCAGAGAGAACTGCAAAGAAGCCAGGTCCTCAGTGACATCATTTGAGCAGTTGGATCAAGTCTGTTTGACAATAACACCATACAACGGATTTTCCAGTTAGAGCCATTTTGGTTTCAGCTCAACTTAGAGCTGAATATTCAGCCACTCACAGAAGTAAGAATTTTAAAGGATATGGCACCATCCCAGGTAATTTTCTAAGTCTACCTCAATCCCCCTGTGAAGGCTCAGGGCCTGCTCCACACAGACAGATCCCAGAGGTCGGCCAGCAGCCCATCTATAGCACTTCCTGTGAGAGACCCCTCCGGAGGTCTCCCTCTGGAGGGGCAATGCACTGCACCACCTCAGACCCCAAAGCTACACCTCTGCATGGATCACAAATGAAGATGCCCAAAGTCCCTGGACAGCATGCCTCCCTGGACCTGCCCTGGCATCTCTCACATGTAGTGGCAAAACCAATGTCTCTTCCCATATCTACCCTGCTCACTAAAAATAAACCATCATTCCTTGCTAACAGATCCTAAGCTATGCCAACCATGTGTCTCCTGAGCTGTTACTCCCCTGTGTTCCCATCCTTGCTAACCATCTCCTCTTAAAGGCTACTGCTCATAAGATCCCAAATATACTCTCAACCTGGTATTCATATAACTCCCTCCCAAAACTATTGACAGCCTCCTTTTTCTCACACCCCCTACACCAGGCTGATATGTACAGGGCATACTTCTGCCCTAACCCTCTACCTACATAAAACTCCAGAGTTTACACAGGTTCCTCACTCTCACCGACTTATTTTACCTATACCTCAGCATTACATTCTGCTATAAATTTTTCCAAAAACCACATGAAAACATTCACAAATTTACATTCCCTCAACAGATTTTTAGTAATAATTGTGAACAAGATCCTGCAAGGGACTCTACGATATATAAAGACACATAAAATTGAGTCCCAAGAAACTGCCCTCAATAAATGTTTAGACTAGTAGAAGAAATAAGAAAAACCTGCAAATAACTTTTTGCTAAAGAATAACGTGTGCCGTAACAGAGAATTCCAAGGGACTAGAGATAAATTTTGGCTGGGGTATCAGTAAAGGAAGTGAGAAAGAAGGCATCAACAGTTGTAGAACGCCCACTGCAGGTCAGCTACTCTGAGGGACTTAGTTTGTCCAGCTCTGACCTGTTATATTCAACAGCCTAAGCAATATCTACATGTGCTTCCTTCCCCCAAACTGTACAGAGGCCAGAGAGGACTGGGAGACTAGTCTTTACAAGGTGGGTACGATTTAGCCAAGAGTGTATTTGAGGGCAACAAGAGTCAAAAAAAAAAAAAAAAAGACCAGAAAAACATGAGTAAAGGTAAAGAGACACAAAAGCTGGGGCATGTGCCTGAAATGTAAGTGTAAATGTAAACGTGGATGAAAGTCGTGTGGGTATGAATGTAATATGCCACTAAAGAGACAGAAAAAAAAAAACTGGATAAAGTGAAGTTAATTCCTATGGCTTAATAATGAATCCTATTTTTTTTTTTATTTAGCAAACCAGGACAGTGAGTAAAAATAAAGCTACATAAAGATGCTAAAGGCAGTTTTCTGCCCAGACTGAAGATGAAACTCAAACCAGGATCTTTCAGCAACTCTATTCAAATGCTCCTTACAATGGCAGACCAATTTGAAGATAAAATGAGGAGTGGAGACTTTATACACATTTCATTGATACATGTTATCCCTTATTAGCATGAATAATCAAAAGTTGGCTGTATCTACAAAAGCTATTTTCTATAAGTATCCTGACTACTAATTAAGAAATTCAGCCCAAATATTGCATCTTCAAAAATAATTCTGGACACCATGAGAAGAAGGCATGCAGATGTTATAAACATAATCTGCCACTTAAATGTTACACGTTCTGGCTTCTTGCAGGTAAATAAAAGAAGCACAATTAGAAGCGCAGCTACATAAATAAAACAATGACTGAGGAGGGGCAGGGGACAGAATCACAAAATTATAGTTGTAGAGCTGGTAGTGCTCTCAGAGGTCATCCCAACCTCTTTGTTTTGCAGATGAAGATGAAGAGAAGCCTAAAGAAGTCAAGTGGTATTCCATTTTATAAATATACCACAGCTTCTTTTTTTTATAAAGTAATAAACAACAAACTCATACTATATAGCACAGGGAACTATATTCAGTATCTTTTAGTAACTTATGGTGAAAAAGAATATGAAAACAAATATATGAATGTTCATGTATAACTGAAGCACTATGCTATACACCAGAAATTGACATAACATTGTAAACTGACTATACTTCAATAAAAACCACATATAAACAAACAACAACAACAAAAGAAGTCAAGTGGTGTATCCATCCAGGTCCATGTAGCTCATAAGTGCCAGAGTCTTAAACAGAACTCAGTCGCCTTTTTGCCACATTAAGAGTCTCCCTCTTACAAAGTTTCAGAAATAAAGGTATAGTTCTGTGTATGAAATTCCTTAATGCTCCTTAATGGAGTACCCTTGGGAGAATCTTATGTAAATGTCTGGGAACCAACAGTCACTGGTTCAATTTCCAGTTAATACAGAGACTTTATTCATTGAACATTAGCTGAAATGGTTTTTATGCTAATAGAGTTTGTTTTACCACAGATTTTCATAAAAGCATCATCAGGCAGTTTAAAATAAATGAAGCATTCTTACAATATAAGAATCCCCAAACCTGTTGTAAATGTAGGCAAAAGAAGATCTGACATTCAGGATGACATCTGTACAATTTTGGACTCACACATTTCACTCTCGTCATAGAAGCTGCCTTCTCAAGGAGGCACATTGTCTTGAGACCCTCTCATCATGTCCGCATTCCAACATGAGCTTGACCTCAGTCAGCCTCACGCTATCCCTTGAAATTCTTCACTACTATTTCTTTCTCTAAATGTACTTATTTTCTCTATTTACATGAAATTTTAAACCTCTATACTCTCAAACACTGTTAACTGTAACCTCATTTGAGAGGTGGAGACATAAACATAAGTAAAATAAACCTAAAAGCTGCTCTAAGTCAATGTTCAAAACATAGACATTTGAACAAATCTCAAACATCCACAAAAAGTCTTTGTTTAAAGAAACTGTGAAAAACTGAAAAAAAATGTGCTAATAGATAATGCTCAAATGTTTTAAAAATTAGCAGTATTTCTGACAGGGCATTGGATACATTTGTTGAAACAGTACTTTTCAGGTTTAGTGCCCTATGTCCAAATATCTCCAAAATGAATTTATCTTCTTAGAAGTCTGGTTTTGTTAAATGCTATTTTTTCCTCACTTTCATATTTTAGGAATTCTAGCGAAATAACCAAAGCATGAAATAACCATAAACGATCTTGTGTGATAATCTACCATGAAATTTCAATGGAATTAATGCAAATAAAAAATAAAGATGTCAACGCAGCACTACAGCATGAAGCGGCACATGTAAGCATTAGTAAGAGAGAGAGCCAGCGAGATACACGCATTCAATTGAGTTACTGCCCCTCCACAGAGGAATGAAGCAGAGCCAAGGATGAATGCCCGCAACAATCCAGCACATTAAGTGAAATGGAATGAGAAGCACTTTAATTGGATAAAATTTAAGAGCTGAATTACAAATGCCACATAAATAAATAGCTCTAAATAATGTGTTTTTTTTCCAGTTAAATAATGACTTTAATAAAACAGATGAAAATGTAGGCTGTGTTGTTTTTTCTGCCTGTCAGAATCTCATTAGCATTTCAATTTAAATTCTACAAGTGCACTCAAATCTCTCATTTGTACATCTGGCATAACTCAAAACACTGCCTTATTTGTTAAAAAAAATTTTTTTAAGGCAAATGAGCCAATTCACAATATCTTGCAGTGGTATTTTAATGGGTGAAAACAATGTTGTTATTTCAATGTTGCATAACAGCAGAGGCCTCCATTGGAAGAAACTGAAAAGAATTAGGTAATACTTTCGAAGAAAATTTGTTTTTAGAAAAAAATCTCGAAAGCATGGAATTAAGTGTTAATGCTATCTTTAAATTATTTCATATACAGAGTTAGCATATGAAACATTAATTTTCTTTACAGTAAGCTTAGAAATGCTATCTAAAGAAACAATTAATGAAACTACAATTCTAGGTAAATATGACACTGCTTCAAAGTTCTTTGACTGTGACAAAGGTTTCCTAATATATTGTTATAAACACCTAAAACTGAAAACAAAAATGCAGGAAAAAATACTTCAAACTACCTGTGTTTAGCAATGGTTCTAAAACAACAGTGCGCATAGAATCACACAAAGATACTTTTTACACGTGTATTCCTAGCGTTGGCCACAGAAATTCTGATTCATAGATGTAGAGCAAAATATAGAGTTTTTAACATATATCCCAAGTGATTTTGATTCACATGGTCTATGGACCACAGTTTGAGAAACACTGACCTGTAGGATAAAGTTTATTTCCTTTAGACTGATAAAGTCTTGCATAATCTGGTTTTATTCCATCTTTTAATCCTACTCTGTAGGATGAACTGCCTAATTTGATCAGCTGGATCTCATTATAGCATTACCACCATCTTAGCATAATGCAGAGTACCAAAGTCTGGATCTAAAACTCATAAGTCCTCCAAATAACATTTGGATATAGACCCAATGAAGGTAAATTCACGGGATATGGAAAATAGATAATAGTTGTTTGCCTTAATCCAGGCCTCAGAATCACAGCAATCCTAAATGAAGTGTCCTGAAGGGGTAGGGTGCACAAGGAAACGAGGAACACGTGGTACAGAGAGAGCATTTATCTACGACCACTCGAGTCCATTTACAGAAAGGATTTCATCTTAAAAAGGAATTTGAAAAAATATAAAAGTTAGCTGCCTTTATGTTACATTTAACAAAATTTTAGTTACAATTATAACTGATAATTTATAAGTCAAGGAATGAAACAGCCACAAGTTTTGTTGATTTTTCTGAAATTACTTCATTATAGTATAATACCTGTCAATATTTGATGATAAATAACATCAAACAGAAATATTCGAGAATTTAATTCATTTTTTCCAAAGGACTTCTCTTAATCCTTTGCTATTCTAGTCCCTTTTGAAGCATTATCTATCACAACCCCAGCCGATTTCCTCTGCCTCAATTGTAAAATGCCAAATTCTCATTTATCAATGGCTTTACATGTTATTCAATAAATTCTCCAACATCACTTACAGCAACTTTATGAAATCCATTATCTTTCTCGAAATTTTCTGTCTTTTACAATCAATTTATATTGTGTTCTTTAAGGTCTGAAAGAGTCCACTAAAAAGCACAGAAACATTCACCACGTCCTTTCAACACTAAGTGAACGGCAAACAAACAAAAAAAACTTGATGTGCTAGACAAAGATAAGAAACTATGTTAGATAAATCAGAGTGAAGGCTAATTTTAAATATGTCAACTTCACTAGAAAATGTTTCCATGTCATGCTTACTTTAATTCCCCTTGGATCCTGGGAAGATGTAGATTATAAGTAATCTGGTAACAACCCCTACTGAAATTCAGAAAAGCAGTCAGCATTGAAAAACATCAGAAGATAGCTAGCAAGCTCCACCAGGCTGGGCATCAGGAAGATCAGGGATAGAGCTACACACCGTGTGGGGAGAAAGGCTGGGAAAAACACAGCATGTCACTGTGTGCTGGGCTGGCCAGTGAGGTGGGACACTCTTCCGCAGCAAGTCAGCTAAGTCAGGTAGTTATGAAAAAAGTTTCAAAAAACACACTCACTTTTTTTAAACTCTAATATGTATATGTTGTAGCATAATCTACACTTATATTTTATATATATTTTCTCATTTAATCTTTAAAAACAGCACTATGAGGTAAATGATACTATCATCATTTACAAAGGAGGCAACTGAAGCTTAAGACTAGTTCATCCAAGCCCCTGACCTAGATGCCGTAGCTAAGTTGGAATCTGAACCCAGGGACAGATCCTCTGAATTACTATTCTGCAGACCTTTGTATTTTATACTGTTTTATTTTCATTTTATATTTTTAATATTTCAAGCATCAAATAAATGCATACATTATATATATATGTATATAATATGTAATAAAAGTTATATTTATATATAAAGATTATAGGCATACCTTGGAGATATTGTGGGTTCAGTTCCAGACTACTGCAATAGAGTGAGCATCACAATAATGCAAGTCACATGAATTTTTTGGTTTCCCAGTGCATATAAAATCATGTTTACACTGTACTGCAGCCTATTACATGTGCAATAGCATTATGTCTAAAAAAGTGTATAAACCTTAATTAAAAATATTTTATTGCTAAAAAATGCAAATCATCATCTTAGCCTTCAGCAAGTTATAGTAGGAACATCAAAGATCACTGATCACAGATCACCAAAACAAATAGAATAATATTGAAAAAGTTAGCAATATTACAATAATTACAAAAATGTGACACAGAGGCACAAAGTGAGCAATATGCTGTTGGAAAAATGGTAACGATAAACTTGCTCAATGCCGGGTTGCCAAAAACCTTCAATTTGTAAAAGATGCGGTATCTGCAAAGCACAATAAAGCAAAAGCACGATAAAATGAGGTGTGCCTGTGTAAATATATATATATTTTATACATATGCACACATATATTTCATGCACACATATATATGCCTCTTTGCTTTAATGACATCACTTTTTCTATCCCTAGTATCTAGCAGTGTCTTATACACAATGGATATTCAATAAATGCTGTTTGAATTAAATTGTTGGTTATATCCATATTAATGTTTCATACAAGAGTAGATTCACAACAACCAACTATATTAGTCCTTTGGGATTAAGTTTGCCTTTATCATTTCTAGGAACAATCTGAAAAGAAATGAACCACTCCTTAGCTATATAGACACCTGAGGAATATGAAAGGAGGGTATTTTTTAATTGAAGTATATTTGATCACAACATATTTTTACATATGCTTTTTCATATTCTATTCCATTAAAGGTTATTCCATTAGAAGATATTACAAGATATTGAATATAGTTCCCTGTGCTCTATAGTAAGTCTTTGTTGTTTACCTATTTTTTATATAGTAGTTTGAATCTGCCAATCCCATACTCCTAATTTATCCCTTGCTCTCCTCCCTTTCCCCTTTGGTAACCATAAGTTTGTTTTCTATGTCTGTGAGTCTATTTCTGTTTTGTTAATAAGTTCATTTGTATCATTTTTTAGATTCCACATAGAAGAGATACACGATATTTGCTTTTTTCTATATGACTTAACATCACTTAGAATAATAATCTCTAGGTCCATCCATATTGCTGCAAATGGCATTATCTCATTCTTTTTTATGGCTGAGTAATATTCTTTACTCTTCTTTATCCATTCATCTGTTGATGGACATTTAAGTTGCTTCCATGTCTTGGCTATTGTAAACAGTGCTGCTGTGAACACTGCAGTGCAAGTATCTTTTCAAATTAGAGTTTTCATCTTTTCTGGATATATGCACAGGAGTGGGATGGTTGGATCATTTGGTAACTCTATTCTTTATTTTTTTAAGGAATTTCCATACTATTTTCCATAGTTGTTTCACACATTTAAATTTCCAACAGTGTAGGAGGGTTCCCTTTTTCCCCCCACCCAAAAGGAGAATATTTTAATATTTGATAGTGGCTCAGAATCTGTAAAAACTCTCAGAATGAAGTACTTCTTTTCCAAATTAACATAGCTATTTTAATTGATAGCTTTGTGATTTCTAAATACAAGCCATTATTTCAAGAAGTTGTCATCATAAAGTAAAGAATGCACAATAATGCAACAAATTATTATTGAGCACTATTATTAAACATGTGCCAGACATAGTTATAGAGACTGTGCACAGATACATAAGGTACCTACAATCATGGAGCTTATATTCTAGTGAGATGCAATGAATAGTAAACAAGCAAACAAATTAACTTGATACAATCATTGAGAAGAATTAAACTGGATGGGGTGTAAGAGAGGTGGCTGCTCTAGCTGAGTGGTTAGAGAACACTGTAGGGTGAATAATGAGAAGGACTCAATCAAGCAAAGGGTCTGGGGAAGAGCAGTTGAGGCAGAAGGCTATACAAGAACCAAGTCTGGAAATTTCTATGTTCAATCAAAGGCAACAAGGGAAAATGTCCTGGGAGGAAAGTAGCCCTCCAACTGTGTTTTTCGTCTCTCTCTTTAAGAGTAAGTTTTTTTAAATTAGCATCTATGGACCCTTACCTCATACCATAAATGAAAATTAACTCAAGGTGGATCAAAAACCAAAATGTAAGACCTAAAACTATAAAACAAAGAAGAAAACATAAGGGAAAAATCTCCATGACCTCAGATTAAGCAACAGTTTCTTATATATGACACTAAAGGTACAAGCAACCTGAGAAGAACAGATAAATTAGACTTCATCAAAATTAAAAAGTCTGTGCTTCAAAGGACATGATCAAGAAAGTAAAAAGACAACCCACAAAAGGGGGGGGATTGCAAATTATATGTCTGTTAAGGGTCTAGTATCCAGAATATAAAAGAAAAACTCAGTAATAAAAAGACTGAATAACTAAATTAAAACATAGACAAAGAATTTGAGAGGGAAGGATCAAAATGGCAACATAGGAGACTCCTGAGCTTACTTCTTCCCATGGACACACAGGGAGATTTCCCTCTGAAAGAAATACAGAAACTAGCTGAGTGATTCCTACACATTAGGTGAGTAAGAAAATACCCACATCAAAGCAGGTAGCAAAGGCTGAGACATTCTCACCATAAACCCCACCGTTAACACAGCACCATAAAATCAGGAGGGAACTGCCAACTTCCAGCTTTTCCCTGAGGAGCCAAGAATTTGGATACATATCTAATGCCCAAGGTATACAGCTGCCACCTGTGGCACAGGCCTGAAAAACATCTAGCTCCAAAAGCCAATGGGGCTTGTATCCATGAAACCCACAGGACTACAGAAAACAAAAAAGCAGTTCTTAACAGGTATGCAAGTGATCACCACAGCTAACCCCCAAAGGCTCGGTGCAGAAAGAGCAGGCAAACGCGCTCAACTCCCAGTCTTTCCTTCTAGGATGTCTGACTGCATACTTTACAAGCTACTGCCTGAGTGTCCATCCAACTTCCAATTTAGCACACATTTAGGGGCTGACTGCAATTCTCCCCAGAGCCTGGGGGAGCTAACAGGTACTCCCACAACTTTTCCCTCTGGCTCATTCCAACTAAAGAACCAAGTTATCCGGTCCTCTGTGGAAGGAGCTTGCTCACACATCTAGCATCCCAACCTTCACAGCTGCCACCTAAAGGGATGGGCCCCAAACCACCCACCTATGGTAGCCAACAGGGCTCCTGTTCACAAGTCAACAGAACTATAGCAAACAAAGAAGTAGTTTTTAAATGGGTACTAGAGTACCCCATACACACAGCTATACATCCAGGCTCAGCACAAAGGGAGTTTGTAAAAACACCCATCTCCCAGGTTCTCCCTGAAAGAAGCTTAACTACATACTTTTCCAGCTGCTACTTGAGGATCTGGCTTCTAATCTGCCTGCATCTAGTTGTTGACTACAATCCACCTCTCTGGGATACTGATGGGTCATGGCACACTCTCAACTACTGGGAGCCACAAAGAACAAAGACAGTTGTTTAGGGTTTTTGTTTGTTTTTATTTTTTGATATTAAGTTGTATGAGTTTTTAATATATATTGGATAATTGAACCCCTATCAGGCACATTGTTTGCAAATACCTTCTCCTATTCATTTTGTTGATGGTTTCCTTCACTGTGCAAAAGTTTTCAAGTTTTATTGTATCCCATTTGTTTGTTTTTGCTTTTGTTCCCCCTGCCTGTGGAGACAAATCCAAAAAAAATATTACTCAGACCAGTGTCAAAGAGCATACTGTCTATGTTTTCTTCTAGGAATTTTATTGTCTCAGGTCTTATATTTAGGACATTAATACATTTTGAGTTTCTTTTTATGTGTAGTATGAAAACAATGTTCTAGTTTTATTCTCTTACATGCAGCTGTCCAATTTTCCCAACACTGCTTCTTGAAGAGATTTTCTTTTCCCCATTGGATATTCTTATCTAGTTTATCATATATTGATTGACCATCTGTGTGAGCACTTATTTCTGGGCTCTCTGGATGTTGAATTTCATCAAATACTTTTTCTTCCTCTATTGAGATGATCATGTGATTTCTACTAATGTAGTGTAACATTTTGACTGATTTGCAGATATTGCATCATCCTTGCATCCCTAGGAAAAAATTCACTTGACCATGATTCATTTTATGTATTGTTGAATTCAATTCACTAGTATCTTGTTAAAGATTTTTGTATCTATGTTCACAAGAGATAATGTACTGAAATCTTCTTTTTTGCAATATCTTTGTCTGCTTTTAGTATTGGGGTAATGCTAGACTCATAGAATGAGTTTGGAAGTTCCCTCCTCTTCAACTTTATGGAATAGTATGAGAAAGACAGATGTTACCTCTTCTTTAAATGCTTGGTAGAATTCCCCTATGAAGCCATCTGAGCCTGGACTTTGGGTTGTTAGAACTTTTCTGATTATTGATTCAATTTCATTTCTAGTAGTTAAGTCTGTTCTGATTTTCTACTTATTCCTGATTCAAGCTTAGAAGATTGTGTATTTCTAAAAATTTATCAATTTCTTCTAGTTTGTACAATCTGTTGTTGTATAACTGTGCACAGTAGTCTCATGATTGTATTTCTGTGATATTTATTGTAACCTCTCCTCTCTCATTTCTAATTTTGTTTATTTAAGCCCTCTCTCTTTTTTTCTGGATGTGTCTGGGTAAAAGCTTATCATGTTTTTCTTTTCAAAGAAATCCAGCTCTTAGTTTAATTGATCTTTTCCATTTTTTATGGTTTCTATTTCCACTCTGATCTTTATTTTTTCTTTCTTTCTGTTGATTCCAGGCCTTTTTTAGCCTTCTTTTTCTAATTTCTTTAGATGGAGAGATGGTTATTTATTTGAGTTTTTTTGTTCCTTGAGATTGGCCTGTATTACTATGAACTTCCTTCTTAGAACCGCTTTTGCTGTATCCCATAGATTTTAGAATGTTCTATTTCTATTTTCAGTTGTCTTAAGGTATTTTCTAATTTCCTCTTTGATTTATTTGTTGACCCACTGATTTTCTATTAGCATGTTGTATAGTCTCCATGTGTTTGTGTTTTCCAGTTTTCTCTCCATAATTGATTTCTTCTTTCATACTTAGTCAGAAAAGATGCTTGATATGATTTCTTCAACTTATTGAGACTTGTTTTCTGGCTTAGTATATGATCTATCTTTGAGAAAGTTCCACATGCACTTGAAAATAATGTGTATTCTGCTGGGTGTGGATGGCATATTCTATAGACATCTACTAAGTCAGATGGGGTCTAAAGTGTCATTTAAGGCCACTATTTCCTTACTGAATTTCTATCTGGATCATCTATCCATTATTGTAAGTGGGGCATTAAAGTCCCCAACTACTACTATATTCTTGTCAGTTTCACTGTTGATGTCTGTTAATATTTGCTGTAGATATTTAGGTGTTCCTACATGGGTGCATATATGTTTATGAAAGTTATATCATCTTCTTGGATTGATACTTTTATCATTATATAATGCTCTTTTTGTCTATTGTTACAGACTTTGTGTTAAAGACTATTTTAAAGTCTGATGGGATTACTGCTACTCCAGCTCTCTGTTTCCATTTACATGTAAACCTAGCCCTTCACATTCAGTCTGTGTCTTTATCTCTAAATGATTTCTCTTATAGGCATCATATAGATTATATCAGTCTAGGTTTTTATCCATTCAGTCACCCTATGTCTTTTGATTAGAGGCTTTAGTCCACTTACAATTAAAGTGATTATTGATCAGTATGTAATTTTTGGCACTCTGTTACTTGTTTACTGGTTGTTTTTATAGTTTTTTCCTGTAAATTTCTTCTTTTAGTCTTATCCTTTTTGGTTTGATGTGTTATGTTTGGGTTCCTTTATCTTCGTTTGTGTGTGTGTGTGTGTGTGTAACTATTACAGGTTTTTAATTTGTGGTTACCATGAGGCGTGTGTGTGTGTGTGTGTCTGTTCTATATTATATATATTTTTATAATATGTATATTTATAACCTGCTTTGAACTGATAGTCATTTAAGTTCAAATACATTCTAAAACTCTAAATTTTTTACTCCACCCCCAACATTGTTTGGTGTCATATTTTATACTTTTATTAGTATCCCTTAACTGTTTATTGTAGTTATAGTTGATTTTACAATTTTTGTCTTTTAAACTTCATACTAACTTTTTAAAGTGATTGATCCACTGCCTTTACTAAATATTTACATTTGCCAGGGAGATTATTTCCTTCATATATTTTCTTATTTCTTGTTATAGCCTTGTCTTTTTCTCTTAAAGAAGACCCTTTGACATTTTTTGTAAGGCCAGTTTAGTAGAGATGAACTCTCTTAGTTTTTGCTGTCTGGGAAACTCTTCATCTCTCCTTCAAGTCTGAATGATAACCTTGCAGGACAAAGTATCCTTGCTTTCAGCGTTTTCTTTCAGCACTTTAAACATATCATGCCACTCCATTCTGGCTTGCAAAATTTCTGCTGAAAAATCAGCTGATAGACTTATAGGGGATCCTTTGTATGTGACACTTTTATGATACGTCTTGGTGTGAGTCTCTTTGGGTTCATCTTGCTTGGGACTAGAGGTTACTTCCCAGACCGCTGTTAATTTTTTTCAGGTTAGGAAAGCTTTCAGCCATAATTTGATAGAATATGCTTCCTATCCCTTTCTCTCTCTCTTGTCCTTCTGGGACCCCTATAATGTGAATATTAGTATGCGTGATGTTATCCCAAAAGTCTCTTAAAATAGCCTCATTAAATTCCTTTTCCTTTTTACTGTTCTGATTGAGTGATTACCACTGCTGTCTTTTAGGAATGCTTATGCATCCTTCATAACACAAATATATTTGCTTAAATCTTCTTTCTTACATTAAGGATAGAACCCTATAGATACTTTTTTGTATTAAAATTTTTCTCATAATAATACATATTAGAAATCATTCCAAATAAGTTCATAGACATCATTATAATTTTTATACCTTTATAATTCTATATTAGCTGAATATAGAATATATCATAATTTATCCAACCATCTGCTATCTATGGACATTCAAATTATTTTCAATATTTTGCAATTACCGATAATGCCACAGTAAATAACCTCATAAATATTCATTTACATGTTTTTGGAGGTATGTGATCCATGATAGGTTCTTAGGAGTGAAACTGCTGAGTCAAAGCATAAATTTGTAGTTTTGCTAGGTATTACCAAATTCCCATTTAAAAGACTGTATGAGTTTGAATTGCTGCTACCAATGTTTGAATGTGATGATTTCCCTTCAACCTCACTAACAGAATTTGTCATTTTTTAAAAAATTTCTGCTACTTTAAACAGTGAGAAATATATCTTAGTGGTTTTAATTTATATTTCACTTATTCTGAGTGAGTGTGAATATTTTCTCATATATTTATCATATGTTCGTATGTTTGCTTTTTATAAATTTTCCATGTCTTTTTTCTATTTTTTCTATAGGGCTTTTGGTCCTTTGTCCCACCATTAAAAGAGTTCTTTGTATATTATAGATATTACCTTTTGTCTGTGTAAACATTATGAATTTTTTCCTGCATTTCATCAGTTTTCTTCTTTGCTTATGGTGTTTGGGGTCATACAATTTTTTAAAAATATTTTATATAGTCAAATTTATCAGTCTTTTCCTTTATGGCTTCTGGATTTTAAGTCAGTGTTAAAAGGCCCTTCCCTACACCAACATTAAAGAAAAATGCATGTATGTTTCCTTCTAGTGTTTTTATGGTTTCTTTTTTCATATTTAGAATCCAAATCCATTATTTTGGTGTATAATCTAAGATACAGTATAAAATAACTTTTTCCAAATGGCCACCTAGCTGTCAAAGAACAATTTATGAAAAACTCAATCTTAGTCATTTGAGATGCTACAATTATCATAAACTAAATTTCTGTATGTACTTGGACTTCTTCTAGACATTCTCTCCCATTACATTGCTCTGTTTCTCTATCCATGTGTAAATACTACAGTGTTGTAAACATAGAGACTATCTAGTAATCTAGTATGTTTTAATGTTTAGTAGGGCAAGTTCTCCTTTTAGTTTTTTTTTTTTTCTTTTTCAGTATTTTTCTGGCTATTGTTACATTTCTTTTTCCATACAAACTTCAGTATCAACTTGTAATTCCATAAAATGCATTGTTGGTACTTTTCTTGGGATTGTATTAAGTTTGTACATTAAAATAGGAAGAAATGTCATTTTTATAAAGCTGTTTGTATAAGATCAAAGGAAGTCTTTCCATTTGTCCAAATCTACTCTTGTGTTTCAGGAATGCTTAAATTTTTTCCAGTACAGGTTTTGCACATCTTCCATTAAATTTATCCTTCAGGACTTAATCTTTGTTGCTTTTTGGAATGGTTATTTCCATAAGCAACAGATAAACAAAACAGATGAATTACTAAAAACTTATTGTCATTTGCAGAAAATCAAGTCAGAATTATGACTCCATTATTTTAAGATAAAAGGGGTAAATGATGGATAGGAATTGTTTTAAGTTCCTCGGAAACAAGATGATACCAAAGAACATAATGTTTCTGCTTATATTCAAAGGCATTTTTAAAATAAAGTTTTAAAAGTACGTTATTTCTTAAGGCTTAAAATGGGAAACCCAATATTATAGGAAGACAAAATATTATCAGTTAATTTTTTTCAAACCGTTTGGGTAAAGGAAAGGAGTAAATACCAGAGAAAAGAAACCCCATATGACAGCTTGTTATTTCATATTACAATACTAAAATTATAAAGCATTAGGAAAGTATGAAAGTATGATTTCATATCTATTACAAAATTGCCAGACATTAGCAACTCCGGAGAACACATTCCACTATATGTATCTGCAAAAGTTATCATGAAAGGTCATCACCTTAACTGCACAAACACATTATCATGTAAAACTAAGTAGTAAAAAAAAAAAAGTCACACGCATTTAGTTCAAACCCTTTTGCCATCTGTTGCATGTGTTTTATGCATTTTAATTATTTTGGAGACTTGCAGAAGCTCTATTTTTTTTAAAATGCCTTCTGTCACCACAGGAAATCTCACAACCCTATGATTTCATAGTAATCGTTCAGATAAGCATCTTTAATCAACCAGAAAGAAAAACAGGTTCAAATCTGATTCATTCTGGATTCCATGTTTCATGTGTTGGCATTGGGGAATCCATGATCAACCTAAGCTTACAAATACAGTTAACAACTGTTAGTGATATTTACAGAAAGCACATCTTCACATCCTCTACTGATCCCGGGAAGATATTTATAGATATTTATATTTCTTTGGGGTTTAGTGTTAGTAATTAACTCAACAAAAACTGGGAGAACAGAATAAAACCTCATTGCCTATAAGGCATTAAGTTGGCAATTTCATCCACCAAATGCCTAAACTCTGAAAGACATCTAACAAATGTCCCAAAGGTGATATAATTAACGTTACAAACATAACTCAGAGGCACATTTTTAAGTCTCATTTAATATCTATTATCCTTCATTTTAGGCACAATTTGAAAAAGTTGTCATAGATTTTCTAGAAGATACCAATTAAAAAACTCAAACTCAAAGAAAAGTCTTTTGCTACAGACTGAATCACCTGGGTTTTATCAGGGTCTATCAGGATCAAGAGGAAGGAAAATTTTCCAACTCTAGCCTCCTTTAGCATTTGCCATGGAGTAAGGGAAATGTCAAGTCCAGCCACCTCTAGCCTTCCTGTCTCATGTAAGGATAAAGAAAGTAAATGCACTTGTGAAGGTCACAACCCAGAGAAACAGATTCATATAAAAATGAGACCTAATCATAAAATTATAGAGTGCTTCCCTTCTTCCCACACCTTATGACCACATCAATATCAGGCACCTGTATACTACAAGTGTGTTACAACTGAAAGAACAGCAAGACCCAGGCCCTACTTAAGAAAGAGTCTTTAGGGAAATATAGAGAAAACAGGTGATATAAAAAGAAGAACATTAGAGGAAATTTTAGCCTCTGACACCTAATGCTACAGTAAAAATAAAAGCCTAATCCCAATCTAGATAAATAAGAAATCTTCCATACCATAAAGGCCTATTTACCTCAGTTCTTTTAACTCAATACAGCATGTTTGAGTTTCAACAAAAAAATCACAAGACGTATTAAAATATAAAAATGTAGTCTGAAGAGACAAACAAAGCATAAGAACGAGACTCAGATGTGTCAGGCACTTTGGAATTGTCAGAAAAGGAATTTTACAATAAAATAATTAATATGTTAAGAGTGCTAATGGAAAAAGTGATCAGATAGGTAATGAAGCTGAGATACATTTATTTCAGGAAAGTATCTCTAGGAAATGCTGAAGTTAAAAAAATTATAACAGAAATTAAAAATGCCTTTAATGGACTCACCAACATACTGGACATGCCTAAGGAACAAATCAGTGAGGTAGATGTTAAAAGAAACTTCTCAAGGTTCCAGTCAAGAAAGCAGAGTAGTAGGACCACGAGCTTGTCTTTCCTCACAACTGGAATGAAACCACAACTAACTGTCAAACAACCATCAAAAAAAGACTGCAACCTAGCAAAAAAGATCTTCAACTGGAAACATAAAGAGGGAACCACAGTGGAATGACAGGAGGGGTGTGCTAGCAATATAATCAGGCTCCATACCCCCGAAGTGGACAACCTACCAGCTGAAGGACAATTAAGTGCAGAGACCCTCCCACAAGAGTGAGAGTTCTAAGCCCAAAGTCAGGCTCCCTAGCCTGGGGTTCTAGCATTGGGAGAAAGAGGAGACCCCAGGACATCTGGTTTTGAAGGCCAGTGGGGCTTAGCTCCAGGAGCCCAAAAGGACGGGGGAAACAGACTTCATTCTCTTTGGAAGCGTACACAGAAATGTGTGTGCCAGGTCCAAGGGCAGAGGCAGTAAATTTCATAGGAACCTGGGCTAGGCCTGCCTGCTGGTTTTGGAACATCTCCTGGGGACGTAGGGGACGGCTGCAGCTCACTCAGAAGACATAAAAGCTGGTGGCAGACATTCTAGAAGTGTTCACCTACATGAGCTTTCCTGGAGGCTGACATCTTGATTGGATCATTAGCAACAAGACCTAGACCACCTAACAGCCTGTAGGGAAGCCTCAGGCCAAACAAAATACAGGGTGGGAACACAGCCCCACCCACCAGCAGACTTCCTAAGCCACAAAGGCCTCTAGACAAGATCCTACCCACCAGAGGTCCAGAATTCAGCTTCACCCAGCAGTGGGCAGGCACAGACGCCTCCTGCCAGGAAACCTGCATAAGCCTGTAGTCCATCCTCATCCACCAGGGGCAGATACCAGAAACAGGAAAACAACAATCCCAAGCTTGTGGAAGGAGTCTACAAACACAGGCCAGATTCTACACTGACACCAGCTGGACCCTGGCCCTTGGGTGACAAAAGAGGAGTGTACTGCTGAGATGCATAGGACCTCTCCCACAGAGGGCCACCTCTCCAAGGTCAAGAAATGTAACTAACCTACCTAAAAATATAAACAGAAAGATAGACAATATGAGGTGGCAAAGGAATATCTCCCAGGCCAAGGCACAAGATAAAATGCTACAAGAAGAAGTAAGTGATGAGAAGATAGGTATTTTATCTGAGAGTTTAGAGTAATGATAGCGAAGACGTTCAAAGAACTCAGGAGGAGTATAGATGTATAGAGCAAAATTTTTAGCAAAGATTTGGAAAATACAAAGAATATCCAGAGTTGAAGAATACAATCACTGAAATGATTTTAAAGATCTAATACACTAGAAGGAACCAAGAATAGACTAAATAAAGCAGAAGATCAGCGAGCTAGAAGACAGATTAGTGGAAATCACTACTGCAGAACAGAAACAGGAAAAAAGAATGAAAAGAAATGAGAATAATTTAATAGAACTCTGGGATAACATGAAGCACACTAATATTTGCATTATAGGGGTCCCAAAAAGAGAAGAGAGAGAGAAAGGACCTTAGAAAAATTTTGGATAAATAATAATCAAAAACTTCCCCAACTTAGGAAAGGAAACAGTTACCCAAGTCCAGGAAGTGCAGAGAGTTTGACACAGGATCAACCCAATGAGGAACACACTCACATACTCATCAAATTGACAAAAATTAAGGATAAGAAGAAAACATTAAAATCAGCCAGAGAAAAGTAACAAATAAAATACAAGGGAAGTCCCATAAGGTTATCAGCTGATTTTTCAGCAGGAACTCTACATACCAGAAGGGAGTGGCATGATATATTTCAAGTGATGAAAGGGAAAAACTTACGACCAAGAATACTCTATCCAGCAAGGCTCTCATTCAGATTTGATGGAGAAATCAAAAGCTTCACAGATAAACAAAAGCTAAAAGTTTTCATCACCATCAAACCAGCTTTACAACAAATGTTAAAGGAACTTCTCCAGTCATCAAAACATAAGTAAATACAACAAAAAGAAGAAAGATAAAAAAAAAGACCTATAAAAGATTGCTTTGGCAGTTTGGGGACTTTTATGGTCCCATATAAATCTTGGATTTGTCTGTTTTAGTTCTGTAAAGAATGTTGTGAATATTTTGACAGAAGTTGCATTGGATCTGTGGATTGCTTTGGGTAGTACAGCCATTTTGATAATGTTGATTCCTCCAATCCAAGAGTACAAAATATCTTTCCATTTCTTTGTATCATCTTCAATTTCCTTTATCAATGTTTTACAGCTTTCAGAGTATAGTAAACCTCCTTGGTAAAGTTTATTTCTAGATATTCTGTTGTTTTTGATGCAATGGAAATATTTATGCCATTATAAAATTATGCTTTTTGAAGTGAAAAGAAGAAAGAAAAGTGAATGAGGAGCCGCAAATGGCAAAATACCCTTTCCCATGGATGCGCTGTATTCCATTACACATATATGCTGCATCTTCTTCGTCTGTTCATCTGTTGATGTGCACACAGGATGCTTCCATGTCTTGGCAATTATAAAGAATGTTGCTGTTAATAGTGGGGTGTATGTATCTTTTTTAATTAACTCTTATTTTGTGGTTGGCTTTATTCCTTTGAGAACTATGTAAGTTTAAAAAGCTAAAGCTCTAAATATTCTTAGAAACAATGAACACTACATATACATATTAAAAATGTATGTTCAGTACATTGTATATATGTATTTACATGCAATATACTGTATATGTGCAATCAAGTTGTAACAGTTTACCTAATAAAACTGAAAAATGGAAAAAAAAGAAACTTCTCAAAATGAAAAGCTAAGAAAAAAATTTAAACAAGACAGAATATGCAAAACCAGGGCACAATTGCAAAAGTTGAATTATGCATAACAGGGATACCAGAAGAACAAGAAAATGAGAGAAGAGAGAAAGAAATAGAGAGAAACAAAAGAAACAAGAAAACAAAGAATATATTTGAGATAATAATGGCTGAAATTTTTCCATAATTAATTACAGAAATTAAATCACACATCCAGGAAACTCAGAGAAAACCAGGCAGGCTATGTACCAGAAATCTACACTAAGGTATATCATATTCAAACAGCAGAAAAGCAAAGACAAAAGTAGAGAGGAGAAAGGAATTGGGAATACCTGAACCATCCATGAAGCAATATAGTGTTATTTGAAAATGAGTTTTAATTAGAAGTATATTACAACCCCTAGGGCACTATTAATTATGTTTTTAAAAAGAAATATAACTGGTTTGCAAAAGAAGAGAGAAAGTTGAATCATATAAAATGCTCAACTAAAAGCAGAGAAGGCAAGAGAAATAGTGAAAGAAAAAAAGCAGAGGAGGCAAGAGAAATAGTGAAAGAAAAAAAGTGAAAGAAAAGAAAAAAAGAAATAGTGAAAGAAAATACAGAATAAGGGCCACAAACAGAAAATAATTACAAATGTGTAAATGATAAGTGAATTATATCAAAAAATCATATAAATATTAATGGTCTAAATACACCAGGATGGCTAAAAATCCAAGATTCAACCATATGTTGTTATAATAAACCAACTTAAGTATAAAAACACAGATAGCTTAAAAGTAAAGAGATGGAGAAAAATATGCCATACTAACAATAATCAAAATAAAGCTGGAGTAGCTATATTAATTTCACACAAAGCAGATTATAGAGCAAGGGAAATTATTAGGGATAAAAAAAGGATATTGCATCATTACAAAGCAGTCAGTTCTCCAAGAAGTAAGAATATGTAATGTATATTCACATAACAACATAGCATCAAAATACATGAGGCAAAATCTGACAGAACAGTGAAGAGGATTAGATGAATCTGCCATTAGAATTGGAGACTTTGTGGGGAGGGTATAGCTCAGTAGTACAGCATACGCTTAGCATGCATGAGGTCCTGAATTCAATCCCTAATACTTTCGTTAAAAAAAAAAAAGAATTGGATACTTCAAAACCCCTTTATCAATAACTGACAGATCTAACAGGCAGAAAACTGGTAAGAATATAGTTGAACTGAACAACATAATTAATCAGCTGAATCTACTTGACATTTATAGAATACCTAATCAAACAACAGCAGAATACACATTCTTCTCAAGTGCACATGAAATATTCACCAGGACAGACTACAGTCTGTGTCATAAAACACATCTTAAAATTTTTAAAGAATAAAAATCATACAAAATATGGGTCAGACTAAAATAGAATTAAGCTGTAAATCAGTAACAACAGATACTCAGAAAAATTCCAAAACCATAGAGAGATTAAACAACACACTTCTGAGTAATACATGAGTCAAAGAGGTCTCAACAACAAAAAAATTTTTGAAGTAAATGAAAACTTAAGTATAACTTATCAAACATTTTTAGATGCAGCAAAAGTAGTGCTTAGAAAGAAATTTGTATCATTGAATGGTTATATTGGAAAAGAAGAATGGTCTAAAATCACTTATTTGAGCTTCCACTTCAGGAAATGGAAAAAAGAAGAGTAACTTAAACCAAAAATAATAGAGAAAAAGAAATTTCAGCAAATAGATTAAAAATAAATAAAATTGAAAGCAAGAAACCAACAGAAAAAAATCAACAAGGCCAAAATCTGGAAGTGTAAAATGATACACAAAATTGATAAACCACTAGTCAGCTAACCAGAGATGGAGAGACAAGAGACAGAGGGACAAGGACAAACACAGAACACAAATTACTATCTTGAAAAAAGAGAGAGGGGAGATCATGACCTGTCACAAGGATAATAACAGATTAATAAAAGAGTATTATGAAAAAAATCTATGCCCACAGATCATATAAGCTAGAAAAAATGGAGCAATTCCTTGCAAACAGAATCTATGAAAAGTTATACAAGGAGAAATAATCTGAAGAAGCCCATATTTATTTTAAACATTGAGTCAATAATCAATCATCTAAAGCAGAAAGCACTAGTCCCAGATAAGTTCACTAGTAAATTCTATTAAAGATTTAAAGGAAAAAATAATACCAATTTTTGACAATTCATTCTGGAATTTACAATCAGATGTAATACTGCCTAACTCGTTCTATGAAGTAAGAACTCTAATACCAGCATTACTCTATTACCAAATCTGGAAAAAAAATGTTATAAAAAACTGCAGATTACAAAGAAAAACAACAGGCACATATCTCTCATGACCACAGATGTGAAAATCCTCAACAAAATACTAGCAAATTGAATCCAATAATTTATGAGAAAAATTAAACACCGCAGCAAGTTGGATTTATTCAAGTTATGCAAGGATGGTTCAAAATTTAAAAATCAATTAATTTATTCTACCACATTAGCATCCTAAATAAGTAAAATCACATAATTATATTGCCAGAGGCAGAAAAAGCATTTTACAAAATCCAGTACTCATTCATGATAAAAAAAATTAGCAAAAAGCATTCATAAAGTTGGGACTAATGGGAAATTTCCTCACTTCATGAAGAATATTTACCAAAAAACCCGACAATTAATATCATAATTAATGGCGAGAAACTAGATGCTTTCCCACTAAGATCAGGAACAAGACAAGGCTGTCCCATCTCACCAGTTCTATTAAGCATCATACTGGGAGTCCTAACTAATGAATAAGATGAGAGAATAAAACTAAAGTACACTAATTGGGAAAAGAAAAATAACCCTAACCCTAACCCAAATCTTTGTTCACAGATGACAAGGCTGTCTTTGTAGAAAATCCCAAAGAATCAACAACAACAATAAAACTTTTTGGAAATAATAAGCAATTGCAGCGAGGTTACAGGATATAAGGTTATTATACAAAAGTCAATTCCATCTTGTTATACTAACAATGGACAATTGGAATTTAAAGTGTAAAACAAAATGCCACTTATATTAGCACAAAAATTAAAATGCTTATATATAAATCTAACAAATTATGTGAAAGATCTATAAGAAGAACATTTTTTAACTCTGATGAAAGAAATCAAAGAAAAAACAAATAAGTAGCTAACTCATGTTTATGAAGAAAAGGACTCAATATTGTCAAGATTCCAGTTTTTTGAAAATTCATCTATAGATTCACTGCAATTGCAATCAAAATCCCAAAAAGTTATTTTATGGATATTAACAAACTAATTGTAAAGTTTGTATCAAAAGGCAAATGATCAAGAATAGTTAATGCTGATGGACATTTAGGACATTTCCATGTCTTGGCTATTGTAAATAGTTCTGCTATGAACATTGGGGTGCAGGTATTATCCTGAAGTAGGGTTCCTTTTGGATATATGCCCAGAAGCGTGATTCCTGGGTCATATGTTAAGTCTATTCCTAATCTTTTGAGGAATCTCCATACTGTTTTCCACAGTGGCTGCACCAAACTGCATTCACACCAGCCGTGTAGGAGGGCTCCCCTTTCTCTACGGCCTCTCCAGCATTTGTCATTTGTGGATTTTTGAATGATGGCCATTCTGACTGGTGTGAGGTGATACCTCAATATAGTTTTGATTTACATTTCTCTGATAATTAGTGATACTGAACATTTTTTCATGTGCCTATTGATCATTTGTATTTCTTCCTTGGAGACTTGCTTGTTAGATGACTGGATAAAGATGTGGTATATTTATACAATGGAATAATATTCAGCCATAACAGCTGACAACATAATGCCATTTGCAGCAACATGGACGTTCCTGGAGAATGTCATTCTAAGTGAAGTAAGCCAGAAAGAGAAAGAAAAATACCATGTGAGATCATATGTGGAATCTAAAATATATATATATATATATATATATATATATATATATATATAAATACAAAACAGAAACAGACTCATAGACATAGAATACAAACTTGTGGTTGCCAAGGGGGCAGGGAGTGGGAAGGGATAAACTGTGATTTCAAAATGTAAAATAGATAAACAAGATTATACTGTATAGCACAGGGAAATATATACAAGATCTTATGGTAGCTCACAGAGGAAAAAAAATGTGACAATGAATATATATATGTTCATGCATAACTGAAAAATTGTGTTCCACACTGGAATTTGACACAACATTGTAAAATGATTATAACTCAATAAAAATATTTTTAAAAAAAGAAAAAAAGAATAGTTAAAGCTATATTAAAGAAAAACAAACTCAGACGACTGACTCTACTCAATTTCAAGATATACTATTAAATTACAGTCAGCAAGACAGTGTGATATTGGTGAAGAAGAGAAATAAATCAGGGGAACAAAACAGAGAGCCCAGAAATACACCAAACAAATCTTTAGCAAAGGAGTAAGGATGACCCAGTAGAGATATAATAGTCTTTTCAACAATTGGTGCTACAACAACTTGCATCCATGGGAAGAGAAAAAAAAAAATAGAATCTAGATACTGTCAAATACTGACCTAACTTTACACCACTTACAGAAATTAACTCAAAATGAATCACAGACTCAAGTGGAAAATGCAGAACTTTAAAACTTCTAGGAGATAATGTAAAAGAAATCTAGGTGATCTTGAGTTTGGTGATGGCTCCTTTAGATACAACACCAAAAGCATAATCAATGATTTTTAAAAATAAGTTGAATTTCATTAAAATTAAAAAGTCTGCTCTGCAAAATACATTGTTCAAAGAATGAAAATGCAAGCCACAGACTAGCATGAAATATGTGTAAATCAAATCTGATAAAATACTATTATTTAAAATATACAAAGAACTCTTAAAACTCAACAATAAGAAAACAAACAACTCAATCAAAAAGTGAGCAAAGGATATGAACTGACACTTCTCCAAGGTAGATATGTAAGTGACACAAAACCATATGAAAAGATTCTCAGTATCATAAATCATTAGAAAATTGTAAATTAAAATGACAATAAGATATAACTATATATGTAATAGAGTGGTAAAAACATTAAACACTGACAGCACCAAATGGTGACAAAGATGTAGAATAACAGAACCTCTCATTCATCACTGCTGGGAATGCAAAATGGTACAGTCACTTTAGAAGATAGACTGGTGGTTTCTTACATAGCTAAACATAGTCTTGCCATATGATCCAATAATCATATTCCTTGGTATTTATGCAAAGAAGTTTAAAAAAATTATATCCAAACAAAAACCTGCACACAATCAAAAACTATAAAACTCTTACAAGAAAATGTAAGAGGAAAGCTTAATGACATTGGATTTTGCCTGCATTTTTGGCTATAACACCAAAAGAACAAACAGCAAAAGTAAAAATAAACAAATTGGATGACACCAAAAATTTTAAACTTCTGTGTACCAAAGGGAAAAAATCAACAGAGTAAACTTAACACATGGAACTGGAGAAAATATCTGCAAATAACATATATGATAAAAAATGAGTATTCAGAATACATAAAGTTGCAAAGATGGTTCAATATCCACAAATCAATCAAGATGATACACCCCATTAATAAACTGAAGGATAAAAATCATATGAATTTCTCAACAGATGCAGAAAAAGCATATGACAAGACTCAGTATACATTTATGATAAAAATACTCAATACAATGGATAGGGAAAGAATGTAACTCAACATAATAAAGTCCATATAACAAACCCATACCTAACATTATATTTGATGATGAAAAACTAACAAATACACCTCTAAGATAAGGAACAAGATAAAGGTGCCAATTTTCACCACTCTTATTCAACACAGTATTGTCAGTCCTAGTCAAAGTAATTAGGCAGGAAAAAGAAAAATAAAAGGTATTCAAATGGGAAAGGAAGAATTAAAACTGTCACTATCTACAGGTGATACAATATTTTATATAGAAAAATCTAAAGACTCTACAAAAAAACTTAGAAATAATAAACAAATACAGTAAAGTTTCAGAATATAAAATCAATATACAAAAATCTGCTGTGTTCAGTACACTAACAACAAACTAGAAGAAAGAGAAATTGAGGGGGAAAAAAAAATCCCATTTTAATTGAATCAAAAATACTAGGAATAAATTTAACCAAGGGTGTGAAAGGTCTGTACTCTGAACTGAAAACTACAAGAAATTGATGAAAGAAATTGAAGATGACATAAATAAATTGAATGATATACCATGCTCATGTTTGGGAAGAACTACTATTAAAATGATCATAAGTCCCAAAATTATCAGTAGATTCAATGCAATCCCTATCAAAATGCCAATGGCATTTTTCACAGAACTGAAAAAAATAATCTTAAAATCAGTATGGAACTGAAAAAGACCTCAAATTGCCAAAACAATCTTAAGAAAGAAGAACAAATATCATGCTCCCTAATTTCAAACAATACTACAAAGCCATCCATAACAATGAAAATTATATGAAACTGGCACAAAAACCAGACACACAGATCAATGGAACTGAATAGAGGGCCCAGAATTAAATTCATGCTTATATAGTAAGTTAATTTAAGAAAATAGAGCCAAGAATATAGAGGGCAAAAAATCTATTCAATAAATGGTGCTGAGAAAATTGGATAGCTACATGCAAAACTGAAATTGGACCACTTTCTTATACACAATAATAAACATAAAATGGACTGAAGATTTAAATACAAAATGTGAAACCATAAAAGATCTAGAAGAAAACATAGGCAGTAACCTCTTTGACATTGGTCTTAGCGATAACTTTTTGCATCTGTCTCCTCAGGCAAAAGCAAAAATAAATAGTGGGACTACATCAAACTAAAAAGCTTTTGCACAGCAAAGAAAGTGATCAACAAAACAAAAAGGCAACCAACTGCATGGGAGAAATATTTGCAAATGATATGTGTAATAAGAAGGTAATAGAGAAAGTATATACAAGAACTCACACAATCAATATCTTAAAAAACACTGTGATTAAATAGTGGGCAGAGGACCTGAATAGACATTTTTCCATGGAAAACATAAAGATAACCAATACACATGTAAAAAGATACTCAACATCAGTAATTACCATGGAAATGCAAATGAAAATCACAATGAGATTTCACCTCATACCTCTCAGAATGGTTATTATCAAAAAGATAAGAATTAACAAGTGTTGAGGAGAATGTGGAGAAAAGGAAATCCTTTTGCACTGTTTGTAAAGTATAAATTGGTGCAGCCACAATGGGAAACAATGTGAAGGATACTCAAAAAATTGAACATAGAATTACAATACAATCCAGTGATACTACATTCATGAGTATTTATCTGAAAAAAAGGAAAACACTAATTCAAAAGATATATGCACCCTTATGTTCATTACAGCATCATTTACATCGTTTGCATTACATCTGCATCATTTACAACAGTCAAGATACAGAAGCCACTTAAGTATCCATTGACTGATGAATGGATAAAGAACACACACACACACACAAACACACACACACACACACAGGAATATTACTCAGCTATAAAAAAGAATGAAACCTTGCCATTTGTGATAAAATGGGAGGACCTAGAAGATACTATGCTAAATGAAATAAGTCAGACAGAGAAAGATAAATACTGCATAATTTCACTTACATGTGGAATCAAAAAAATAAAACAAGCAAAATAAAATAGAAACAGACTCACAGATACAGAGAACAAACTGGTCATCATCAGAGAGGCAGACTTTGGGGGGTTTCAACAAAATAGGTAAAGAAGATTAAGATGTACAAACTTCCAGTTATAAAATAAGTAAGTTGTGGAAATGTAATGTACAGCCTAGGGAATATGGTGAGTATTATTGTAATAAATTTGTATGATGAAAGATGATTACAAGCCTTATCATGGTTATCAATTTATAATGTATATAAATATCAAATCACCATGTTGTACATCTGAAACTAAAATAATAAAGTATGTCGATTATACTTCAATAATATATATAAAGAAAATAATAATAATAAACAACATATATATAAAGAAAAAGGATAACAGCTGAGAACTTTCCAAACCTGGAGAAAGATTTGGACATCCAAGTCCATGAAGCTTCTAGGCAATCAAAAAATTTTGATACAAAAGGATTTTTTCCAGGACCTTTTTTTTTTTGAAACTGTCTTTAAAACCTTGAAGAGAAAATATTAAAAACAGCAAGAGAAAAAAATTCTTCACATACAAAGGAAACCTATAAGGCTATCAGTGGATTTCACAGAAGCCATATAAGCCAGGAGAGTGTGGGATAATATCCAAAATGATGAAAGAAAAAAACTGACAAACAAGAATTTCACCTGCCAAAGTTCTCCTTCAGAAAGGAAGGAGAAATAAAGACTTTGACAAACAAAAGCTGAGGGAATTAATCACCACTAGACCTGTCATACAATAAATGCAGAAAGGAGTTCTCCAAGCTCAAATTAAAGGCTAATTAGCAGTATGAAAACATATACTCAGTGAATTGAAGTGATACCTACTCTCTAATGAATGTATTGTATTACTTAAGTACATATTTGTTTCTAACAAGCTATTTGCTAGGTGCATTCAGTAGTATTATTTCAGTGAATGTAAGTGATATTTCTTCTATAGTATATGTATGGAAGCTTTTAAAATCCCTTGCATTCTGATGTGTCTAGCAAGCTACTTGCAAGTTGTATATATCACAGTATTGCTTCTGTGAAAAGAATACCCACTCTAATGTATGTAGTGAAGTGTTTAAAAAAGCATTTACTAAAGAAGTTTACAAGCAGCTACAAAATGAAAATATTAGAACACACTAATAAAGGTGAGTATATAGTCATATTAAGAAAACTCTAATTCTGTAATATGGTAATTGATTAATAACATAACTGTTAGTATAAATGCCAAAGGAAAAAGTATAAAAATACAGTACTAATAATTTTTAAATAGAAATATTTTTGCAAATGATGAAACCAACAAAGGCTTGATCTCCAGTATATATAGCAGCTCATATGACTTAATAAGAAAAAAACAAACAACCCAATCCAAAACTGGACAGAAGACCTAAACAAGCAATTCTCCAAGGAAGACATACAAATAATCAATAGACACATGAAAAAATGTTCAGTATCACTAATTATCAGAGATATGCAAATCAAAACTACAATGAGGTATCACCTCACACCAGTCAGAATGGCCATCATTCAAAAGTCCACAAATGACAAATATGACCCAGGAATCCCACTCCTGGGTATATATCCAGAAGGAACTCTACTTCAGGGTGACACCTGCACCCCAATGTTCAAAGCAGCATTATTTACAGTAGCCAAGACATGGAAACAGCCTAAATGTCCATCAACAGATGACTGGATAAAGAAGATATGGTATATTTATAAAATGGAATACTATTCAGCCATAAAAACTGACAACATAACGCCAATTGCAGCAACATGGATGTTCCTGGAGAACGTCATTCTAAGTGAAGTAAGCCAAAAAGAGAAAGAAAAATACCATATGAGATCACTCATATCTGGAATCTAAAAAACACAAACAAACAAAACAAACAAAACAGAAATACAAAACAGAAACAGACTCACAGACATAGAATACAAACTTGTGGTTGCCAAGGGGGTTGGGGGGTGGGAAGAGATAGATTGGGATTTCAAAATGTAGAATAGATAAACAAGATTATACTGTAGAGCACAGGGAAATATATACAAGATCTTATGGCAGCTCACAGAGAAAAAAATGTGACAATGAATACATATATGTTCATGAGTAATTGAAAATTTGTGCTCTACACTCGAATTTGACACAACATTGTAAAATGATTACAAATCAATAAAAATGTTTAAAAATTAAGTCATATAAATTCACAATTAAATAAATTATATTAAAAATAAAAATAACAAATGAAAAAAAATTCTCCAGAACACATTAACTCACAAAGCAAGTCTTAACAAATCCAAGAAGACTAAAATCATACCAAATATCTTTTCCAACCACAATGATGTGAAACTGAAAATTAATAACAGTAGGAAAACTGGAAAATTCATAAATATGTGGAAATTAAACAATACACTGTGAAGATGAAATCATATGAGAAAGAAGAAATGGGTCAAAGAAGAAATCAAAAGGGAAATCAATAAATATCTTGAAACAAATGAAAATCAAAACAAAATATATAAAAACTTAAAGTATAAGCAAAAACAGATCTAAGAAGGGACTTTATTTCCATAAATGCTTATACTGAGGAAAAAAATCTCAAAAAAACAACCTAACTTTATATCTCAAAGTACTAGAAAAAGAGCACTCTAAGCCCAAAGTTAGCAAAAGGTAGGAAATAAAAAACATCATAGTAGAAACAGATAAAACAAGCACTAGAAAAATAATAGAAAAGATCAATGATATGAAGAACTGGGCTTTTTGAAGAGATAAACAAAATTGGCAAATATTTATCAAGACTGAAGAAAAAAGAGAAATGATTCAAGTTTTTCTTTCTAATTTTTTTCAGGGGTAACTAATTAGGTTTATTTATTTATTTATTTATTTTTAGAGGAGGTACTGGAGATTCAACCCAGGAGCTCCTTCATGTCAAGCATGCACTCTACCACTTAAGCTATATCCTCCCCCGAGAAATGATTCAAGTTAATAAAATCAGGAATGAAAGAAAAGACAACTGATGAAATTTAAAGGATCTTAAGAGACTACTATGAACAATCGTGTGCTAACAATTTAAACAACGTACAAGAAATTCCTAAAAACATACAAACAATATCAAAGACATACAAAAAAAAGAGAGAGAGAGAGAGAGAGAATACTATGAACAGTCATAAGCCAAAAATCTGGACATTTCCACAAACAAACAACCTGCCAAGACTGAATAGAAGAAACAGAAAATTTGAACAGACCAATAGGGATTGAATATTTAATTTAAAAATTCCCAGCAAACAAAAGTCCAGGACTGGACAGCATCACAGGAGAATTCTACCAAATATATAAAGAAGAGCTAATAGGTATCCCTCTCAAACTATTCCAAAAAAATTGAAGAAGATTGAAGAGTCCCAAATTAATTCTACAAGGCCACTATTACACTGATACCAAAACCAAAGACACTATTAAAAAAAAGAAAGAAAGAAATAGAAAATTACAGGCCAATATCTTTGATGAACATAGATGCAAAAATCCTCAACAAAACATTAACAAACAGAATCTGACAATATATAAACAGGGTTACACAACATGATCAAGTTGGATTTATTCCATGGACGCAAGGATAGTTCAATGTTCACAAATCAATTAATGTGATACACCACATTAACAAAAGGAAGGATAAAAATCACATGTTCATCTCAATAAACACAGAAAAGGCATTTGACAAAATCCAACATCTATTCACAATAAAAACTCATCAATGTGAATATGGAGGGAACATATCTTAACATAATTAAGGCCATATATGACCAAGCCACAGCTAGCATCATACTCAACAGTAAAAAATGGAAAGACTTTCCTCTAAATTCAGGAACAAGACAAGGATGCCCAATCTTGCCATTTCTGTTTAACATAGTATTAGAAATTGATATTGACATCCTAGTCATAGAAATCAGACAAGAAAAAAAAATAAAAAGCATCCAAATTGGAAGGGAATAAATAAAACGTAGACTATTTGCCAATGAATTGACACTTTATATAGAAAACCCTTAAGTCTCAATGAAAAAACTGTTAGAACTAATAAATGAATTCAGTAATGTTGCAGGATAAAGGATTAATATACAGAAATCTGTTGCTTTTCTATACACTGTTGGTAGGAATGTAAATTGGTGCAGCCACTAGGTAAAACAGTTTGGAAAGTCCTCCAAAAACTAAAAATCATACTACCACATGATCCAGCAATTCCACTTAGGTATATATATCCAGAAAAAAAAAAAACACTAACTCAAAAGATACATGCACCCTAATGTTCATAGAAGCACTATTTATAATAGCCAAGATGTGGAACCAACTCAAGTGTCCATCAACAGACAAATGGATAAAGAAGATGTGGTATATAAATACAATGGAATATTATTCACCCATGAAAAAGAATAAAATTCTGCCATTTGCAGCAACATGGATGGACCTAGATAATACTGTGCTTAGTTAAATAAGTAAGAGAAAGACAAATACTGCATGATATCACTGTTATGTGGAATCTAAATTATAAAACAGTGAATGGTTACCTGTGGGAAGAGTAGGGGAGGCAAAATAGGGGTATGGAAATAAGAGATACAAAAGTTACTATGTATAAAATTTATAATCAACAAGAATATATCTTATAGTACAGGAAATTATAGTCATTATCTTATAACAACTTTTAATGGAGTATAATCTGTAAAAATATTAAATCACTATATCATACAGTTGAAACTAATATAATATTATAAATCAATTATACTTCAATAGAAAAATGAAAAAGTAACCTACCAAATTGGAGAAAATATTTGTAAATGATATATCTGATAAGGGGTTAATATCCAAAATATATAAAGAACACATACAACTCAGTATCAAAAACAAACAAACCAAAAAGGAAAAAGAAAAAAAAAACACCAACTCATGGATACAGAGAAGAGATTGGTGGTTGCCAGAGGCAGGGAATGAGGTCTGGGCGAAATGGGTGGAGGGAGTCAAAAGGTACAAACATCCAATTATAAAATAAATGTCATGGGAATGAAACAGACAGCATGGTAAATACAGTTAATAAGATTATATTGCATATTTTAAAATTGTAGATCTTAAAAGTCGTCATCACAAGAAAAAACTGTATATATGTAAGGGGTGGATCTTATCTAGATTTATTGTGGTGATCATTTTTCAATATACAAATATCAAAACATTGTGTTCCATACCTAAGATTAATATATATATGTATATATTATATATATATATATGTCAATTATACTTCAAAGGAAAAAAAAAATTCTTAAGTAATGAAACACTGAGGAAACTTAAATGCATACAGCTAAATGAAAGAAGCCAGTCTGAAAAAGCTAAGTACTGTCTGACTCCAACTATATGACATTCTGTAAAAGGTAAAACCAGAGAGATGGTAAAGACATCAGTGATCACCAGACACTTGGGGAGGAGAAGGAGATAGAATGAATAGGTGAAGCACGGAATTTTTAGGGCAGTGAAACTATTCTGCTTCTTATCACCAGACTGTGATACTGTAATGGTGGACACATAACATTATACATTTGGCAAAACCCAGAGAACTCGACAACAAAGAATGAGCCCTAATGTAAAGTATGGAATTTAATTAGTAATAATGTGTTATTATTATTATTCAGCTTCAGCAATTTTAACATATATACTACAGTAATGTAAGATGTTAATGATATGGGAATTCTGTGCAGTGGGGTGAGCACAAGGCAGTATATGGGAACTGTATACTTTCTGCTCAGTTTTTCTATAAACTTAGGACTGCTCTGAAAAAATAGTCTATTAATTTTTAAGACAGTTATTTTATTTTGTCTCTTATTAGATTGCTTCTTTACTACAACTGCTGCAACAACTGAAAAGCTATGTTTGAATTTATCATAGCGTCTCTTCTGTTGATATTTCATTCATTAATTCATTTATTCATTCATTCATTCAGTGTTCAACTATTTACAGTGTTAGTAGACTGATGATGACCCACTCATACTTTTAAACATATAACTTATGTCATTTTACTTTCTTTTTAAAGTTTTATTACATTATTTTCATATTTAGAGACTATGAATTATCTGTTGTACAAGCTTAGTATCTTAGTTATAGGGGCTTTCTGATGGAAGCTCCTACAGTTATTTTTATAAGTTATTGTCACGATAAGTCAATCTCCAGGATATGTCCAAACTGGATGCACCCAATTTTAATTCATCACTACTTTTCATTGATGAATTTCTCAACTGACTTGCTTTATCAACTAATATGACTAGTTATCATACTACCTATACCTCATGTAGCATATATTATACTATGAACTAAAATGAACAGCTCTTAAGACCTGTTCATGGACACAGGATAATCTTAACAGAGCTTTCAATGTTTCTTAAATTAATATTTTTCAGATCCATGGAAAATATTATAAAAGGTATAATTTACTGAAAGCTTAATTGTAATTATGGGGTGGCACTTCTGAGATTTTACCTTTGTAATAAAAAATGTTTTAAAATAATATTTAAAGATATAAAATATAGTCTTTGTTCTTAAGGACTCTATAAAGGCCTTTGTTAGTTCATGAAGAAACATATAATCATCTAGAAAAAATTAGGAAAACAGAAAATAAATAATTAATTTCAAAAACACAGAAAATGTCACAATATTGTAAATGATTAATTGCTAAATAAATGGCTTAGATAATACTACAGGAATCTGAGAAGAAGGAAAAAAATCCTGCATGCTAGAATGGGCTAGCTTCATGAAAAAGAAATGAAATTGTTAGATCCTGAAGGGACATAAGCAAGAAGTGAAAGATCAGACAGGCTGAAAAGTACCTGTGCTGAGGGGAGCAGCCAGAGTGATCGACGTTAGAGGCAGAAGGCCTGGAGTTAAACCAGAAATGCAGGGCGGGCTGGAATCAAGGAAGACCCTGAATTCCAAGCTACTGAGTTTAGATATTAACTAGGTGCAATGTAAGGCACTCACAGGTTTTTAGGGGAAAGCAAGGTGCTGAAAGAAACCATTGTACACGGTTCATATTTGATCAAGGAGGTATGTAGATGGGAAGAAGAGTTTAGCAGCTAAAAGAAAAATGATTATAAGGATGGTGAGATAAGTGATTGAATTGGGAGGAAAACAGTGAAAATGGAAAGAATGTAAAAGAAAAAAGAAGAAATTGGAGATAAAGTAGGTGGGAGCAAAGGTGAGTCCAAGTTTCTGAAGCTAGAGAAGAATGGTAAGAATGAACAAACTGTTTCAGACACATTAAGCTTGGACCATCTGGGAGACCTTAGGTAGAAATGTACATTAGATAATTTGATAATGTTGGATTTGGAGTTCAGTTGTGAGACTATAACTACAGAGAAATACTCTGCAATTAGCTTCATAGAAGTGATGTTTGAAGCCTTGAAAATAGATGCTTCTCTCCAGGGCAGAAATTGTCTGTAGAGAAATAAGAATAAAAAGTCAACCAAAATTTGGAGAATCTATTTTTAGGGAAGAGATAAAGAAACAGACACCAGTAAAACACACACACACAAAATAGTCAAAGAGGAAAGTAAAGAACCATCATGGGAGCTAAAGAAAATTTTGTTGCCTCTCCCATAATATCATGAAAACGTTTCCTATATCCCATATCCCTCTCTAAAAACTTCAAAATCCTATAATCATTACAAAATATTATATTTTTAAAACATTTCTTTCCCTTACACAAAAGGTATTAGACCTCAAGGGGCAGTCAGTGACAACTGCATTTTACTATTGATTATTGGTAAATTATTTACTATTGATAACATTTAGCAATGAACCAAAATGAGAATAATGATATGAGTTGAACCAGAAATCATACTGAGTTAATTCCATTCAGGCCTATGCAAGAGCACTTAAGGAGTTCCTAAAACTGAGAGGATGTCAGTTCCTTTTTGAAAATCATGGTGACAATAATATCAGAGGAGATTAGAAACCAGAGTTTAATACCCTAGTGAGGCTTTACCTGGTAGAGAAAAACTGCACACAGTCAGACAGGCAGGACAACACGGCCGAATAATTTAGAATTTCCACAATGATAACTGAGGGTTTTTCACGCATTCATCAATGTATTCACTCATTTATCCTCTACAATACTGAGTAGCCACTGTGTGTCCAGCACTAAGAATATAAATATGAGTAAGACACATACCTGCTATCCTGGACGTTGTTGTCCTTAACCAAAACACGTGGTTATTAGGCAAGACAAAGTAGAAATATAATTTGCAAGATAGTCAAAATGGAAGGTTCTATTCGTGAAAGGATTCAAGACTACCTGCACCTCACTCTAGAGATTCTACAGATACTCTTATAGCATGAATTAGTTTCACATGCTCCTTCCTCATTTTTTCTCATCCATCCTTAGTAGTGTAATTTAGCCCAGTCTGAGAGTCAATCACCCTAATTTCACTTAACCACCAATTTCTTTCAAGAAAGGGGGCATAAAGGAGTATAAATTAATATTCACTTGAAGTTTAAACAGAGTTGGTTATCATCTGAAAACATCCTAACAACTTTGCTAAAAAGCTCCTGGTAATGTGCAACATATCAAACTCTGTAGAACTTCAGATTTTAAACTCCTCAGAGTGGAGAACCATCTGTTCACAATGACCCTTACAGAGACATTACATTGACTATTAATTGCAAAGTAGTATCATTTATTCCACTCAGAAATTGTGTTTTACACACTGTCTCTCAGTAGTTGGCAATCAGCAACTCCAGCAATCACATAATATGCAATCTTTGAAAGAAAAAGTAGTTTTAGGAAAGCAGAAATTATGCAAAGGTTAATTTCAAGTTGATGACTTTTACCTTATTATATGGATAACTCACATAACAAGCAACCAAAAATATAAAAACTAAATAGTGAGTGTAAATAAAATGAATATTAAATACAACTTTTTAAAACTTGTGTAGTAAACTTTTTGAAGTATTATAAATTACTTTATCTTGCCACTGATGATGAAAATTTAATGGGACCTCAAAACTGGATTAACAGGTTATACAGGCAGAAAATGTCACTTTCAGTACAATAAGAATCAATTTTTGTTCAGATTATTAAGTTAATAGCCTGGAGGAAATATAGCTAATGGATAAGAAATCCTGGCATTCCACAGTTAAGCAATACTGCAAATAAAATAACCTTTGAGATTTGAGAGAGGCAGAATAAGGAAGCCAAGGGGGTAATGCATTTCTTAAAATACTATTTCTCAGTTTCATTTGGGAAATGGATCCAAAGAAAGCAGTAAAAGATAGCTATAACATAGATTATATTCCACACCTGCACAGTTTTTCAAGAAAATTGAGAAGAGAATTCCTGCTTATATATGAAAAAACATATAACCATTTCTTAAGGATTTTTTTAAATGAGATGACTGTAATTATGATATAGGCACAGTGATTCTAAATTTAAAAGTGATATTTATAATTAAAATGTTGAAATGTTAAAATGATAAAGTACTTTTATAGGCTGGATATTAATCACAGAAATTAATGCCTCTTGTTTCAAGAAGAGTATCATGGATTTAGAAAGCTTTCTAAAATGAACTTAACCACAACAGAAAAAAAATTAATAAAATATGGCAAAACAGATTACTAAATCTCCTCTCTTAAGATTAATAAAGTTAAGAACACATTTATCTTGACTTGTTTAAATGAAGCCAGATTGAAGGCTTAAGGTTGAATTAAGTCAATAATATCTTTTCATCAGTCATGTCTGTGGATTCCCTAGTCAAAGACTTCAAAAAGACAAGAAAGTGAAGTTTTAAAATTTATAACATTCCTTATACCATAGATAATCAATTTATATATGGCATAGCATACTGATGCGAAGGTGACTATAACAATATTTTAATTATACAGAAAAAGTAAAGTATATACAAAAAGACAAAATGTAGAAACTGCAGTAGAAAAGTTTAAGGCCTTTTGCATCAGTTGAGCCAATCTCTCTTCAATTTGAAAATGCTATTAAAGAAATGTTTATAGTTGATTTCAAATGTTATATATAATATATATTAAATATAATGCCTACATTTCAGTTGTTCTGGTTAAGAACTGATTCTCACTAGGACTTTCAAGTCAAAACAATGTCCTCTTATTCTAACCTAAATTAACAGAGATTTCCATTGTGAAACACAGCCCAGAGCCTTTCCTGAAGGCTCCTTCCAGTGTCCTCAGAGCTTTGCATTCCACCTGAGTTGGGAGCTGAGGAGATGCAAAGAAGAAAAGTACTTATTTCTCATCCTTAAGGAGCCCACACTCTAGTAGGGGAGTGACCTGTAAACAAGTAATTACGACACACACGATAAATGCTAAAATAGAGATTTGTTACGGAATGCTTCCAAAGACTGAAATGAGTTATTATACAGGCTCATGACCCAGGGGAAAATGAACAGTTCCAGACAGTCAAAGGAATGTGAGGCCAGTCTTCCAAGGAGCTTCAGCAGAGCTCAATGATAACATTTAAAAAGGTATTACTAAATCACACACTGAACCTAACCCTGACATTTTCAGTGCCCATGGAATTTCCATTTGTTGCTGGTATTCTCATTGTATAAAAGGTTTTCATTCTGCAACAAAAGCCACCCAGGATGTACATCAGGTGTAAATGAGTACAGGTCCACATAAAGTTTCAAGTCAATACTGATGACATCAGTCCAAAATCAGACACAATCAAGTCATCAGCACCGTGGGGAATGAAAAAGAGCCATTTATCTTTAAAAGCTTTTTGAAAAATTTAGTAGATCTAACACTATTAAGAAATAAGGTAGCATTAGTTCAAAGTCTTGGGAAATAAGCTTGCCCTTTCTTTCCAAAACTTATGTATTTAAAATACTCCCATCTCATTTTAGTGTTCTTCACAGAGCAGCTGACAAATCATTTCTCCAAATTGGCAAAGAGTATCGAAATTAGATACTCTTTAATTTAAAAAGTCAGCAGGAAAAAAAAAAAGAAGAAAAGCTGCTTGTTTTTTGACACTACATAAATATATTATTAAAATATTTGCTTCTCTTTTTTATGTGAACCAGATTTATAAATATTTGCATAGTATAATATACACTACAACTAAAATTTTGTAGAATTTTTTAAATGGCATAATGAATGTTTTTTTTACCAAAGACTTGTTTTCTCTCATTTTGATACACTTATTGTAGCTTTTGTCAAAGACTATATATATATATAATATATATATATATATATACCACATTTTTTACTGAAAGTAAATTTTGATCAATTGCGAGTTAATTATTTTCAGTTTTATACAATCAGAAACCACATGTTGAGTCATTTGTATTGTTTCCTTTGAGGATCAATATAATAATGTTAAAATGATCTGTTCTCAATAATACCTGCACACAGAATATGTATGACAAAAATCTTAATATGCTCTTGGAACTGGACAGCCACTACTCCCACACTGATCACACAATGATCACAAAACAGCTGAAATTTTGGACATTTTTCCCCCTCAACATTCCTAGTTGGACTCCCCCACCCCCGTCTTTTCTTTGCACTTTGAATACTCTTATTTTGTTTAATTATGCTAAACCTTCTAGGGTCACCTGCCACCCACTTAGGAAGGTTTTCCACTGGCTTTTTCTGTCCAAAGACTGTGTATTCCCAATACTATTTTCACTTCTCACCCAAGAGACTGTTTTCCTTTCTAGCAATCACACTTCACCATTAATGAAAGATCTGCTGAATTAATCACTCCTCTTCTTGTTAATCCTAGAACTTTATTCTCAAACCCTGTGTTGGCACCCAGAAAAGTTCAATCTATATTAACTGTTCTTTCCTAATTATAAACTTTGCAGTCCATTTCAATCAGATCAGAAAATAGTTGATTATTTACATCTATATTTATATTTATACTTATATCTATGTCTATATATCTACCTATTCAGCCCAATTTTAATGTATGATCAAAGCAAATTAAGTTGTTTGGTTAACATAAAAGGGTTGTCAATGAATAATGGAAAGTTAATGAAAGCATACAATGATGGAAAACTGATTAATGACAGGTATAAATGAAAAGTAACAGATGACTATGAATGAACCCATGAAAATATTTCACCAACAGAAACACAAGAGTTGCCAAAATTATGTATCAACAAGCATAATACAGAGGGGAGGGTATAGCTCAGTGGTAGAGGGCATGCCTAGCATGCACGAGGTCCTGGGTTCAATCCCCAGTACCACCATTAAAAAAATAATAATAAGTAAATAAACCTAATTACCTCCTCCCCCTGCCCCCCAAAAAAAAAAAAGCATAATACAAGCATCAGTACTAGCTGAAAATAGATAATAAAAAATACAAACCTGTAGGAGACAAAAAATGGAATGGAAAAAGACTCAAAAGATTGAATTGTTGTTAACTAATTTATTCAAAGCCTTATGAAAAACAGTTGCCAAGTGCAAAAAAAGTAACTGTCAGCAGAATGATAAATTCTATTAATAGACTAGATATTTCATTTTGTTGTTTGATTTTCAAAAAGAAAAAAAAAACCTGAGGCTTTAAAAACAAACACATTTCTATTGAGCCAAAACTGTCTGAAACACAAAGAAGTACAAATAAAGTATGTAGCCTAGTGAATGAAGGACTGAAATAAAAGTGAAGTTAAGACACAAGAAAGCAAAGCCAGTTAGCAGCTTAATAACTAAAGTGATTATAAAGTTACTATTTATGATAGTTAAATTTTGTATCCTAGACTCAGCTTTGGAGATGATACTTCTGTTTTATATATATATTTTTTTAATTAAAGTATAGTCAGTTTACAATGCTGTGTCAATTTCTGGCATACAGCACAACACTTCAGTCATATAGGAACATACATATATTCGTTTCCATATTCTTTTTTACCATAGATATTGAATACAGTTAAAAGATATTGAATATAGTTCCCTGTGCTATACAGTATAAACCTGTTGTTGAGATGATATTTTTGGATAACTGTCATGGAACTAGACCATGTTTTTGCTTTCCTTTCTTTCAGAAATAATTATCATAAAGCTGGTTAAAATTCTGCTAAAAAATATGAGAATCCAAATCAAAATAAAATAGTTAAAGTTAGAGAATATTCTTTCCAGGAAGGAGACCAGATATGTAAGGAGCAGAGTCACGGCTGAGCCCACGACCACAGTGTATTCCTTCTGCTAACTTCCTAGCTGGCACTTCAACGCCAAACTCCCACCTGGGTCTAATAGCACAAATTTCCGATCTTTATCAGGTCTTGAGATAAAAATCTATGGACCCTTCTGCAGTGGAATGCACATGATACTGCAACACACAGAAAGTTTGGTTCATGAACATCATCCTTACCCTCAAGCTGAGGATCCAGAACTTTTAAGTTAAGAACCCAGAGACTAGAGAAAAAATCCACAGGAGGCACAGCACTGTTGAAATGTCTTTAAAACTGCACTGCGCTCTTTGCTCTTTAAGTGCAAAATGTGTAATGCAAAATTTGACTGGCAGATATAACATAATGCCAATAATATCTCAAATTATTTAACATCTTTTCTTCACAACAGTCTTCCTCCCATCACCAAGTGATAGACGTGAAGCCAGTCTCAAAGAACTGAAAATATATGCCTCCCACTTCTGAGATCCACTCCATCACATCATACTACCTGCAAACTAACAGCTAACAGACCAAGTAATCAAGTGGGTCAAAATGCCTTTCAGTGTAAATCCAATCAAAAATTCCTAAAAAATTAAGGAAGAGCCACAATGTTTCAACTAACTGTCTGTTTTCAGAAACAGAATACCATCCTAAATCCAGGATGAAGACCACAGCGTATCAGTACAAGATAACCCAAATGTAATCTGTTTTATATGGGCTTCAAACTAGAGGGTTCAGGAAACGGGTACCTAGCACAGACTTTCAACTTTGTCTGCTGACCCACCTTTGCTCATTCATCTCTTCCTTTGGTGTTATTATAAGCACAGTGTGTTCAATAACAAATACACTTTTTTCTACTCCTCTGGGAAGAATCTCATCTGTAATTATTTGGTGCTGAGTAATAAATACAGACCTTCTGCTTTAGAGAGTATCATTCAACAGATTTTCACTATTATTTTGAAAAGTTGACTTAACCACTGTAAACATAAAATACATGCCAACACGGTAGTTAACCTTGTTTTACCCATTTGTTTTAACCATCCATATGGTTGTTTATCCAACCACAAAAAATTAACTATAAAACTCATTGCAATGAATTAAGCACAAGACTGCTTGCTTATCTATGTATCTTTAGAACCAAGCACATACAAGATGGTTTCCTTACAGCTTCAGACTATGCCTTTTATAACCACACACACAGGAACAATTGATAACAGCCATTCTAGTGGACCACTTGCCATGGTGTATCGAGTCTTAAAAATACCTACACTTTTTAAGTTCTGTATATCCCTTTTTAAGAATTTATCCCAAGATAATAATTATGAAAGTATAGAAAGATGTATAAAAAAAGAATGGTTGTAACAGCACAGTTTATAAGAACAAAATGTTTTTATCAAAAGTCTAAATGCCCAGCAATAAAGGATTAAGCAGCTATCATATGGTATACCTGTATGGTATGGTCATTGAACATTATGTTTTAGAAGATTTTTTATGACATGAGAAGATTATTACATGTCATGAACTGAATTAAAAAGAGGCTACAAAACATTAAGCCAAGTATGGTCCTAATTTTCAAAAATTAAGTCTAAATTTATGTGTGGATAAAGATTTGAGAAAATATACATCAAAATAAAATTGTAGTTAATCCCTGGGGTGTGACATTTCAGATGTTTTCAATTTTAGTCTTGTTGCTTCTGTGCATTTTCTGTTCATTTTTGTAGTAAATATATATTACTTCAATAAAAAATAAAAAATCAATTTTTCTTCACATTATAAAATTTAGCAAAAGTGGCATACATAATGTATAAAATTCCCATAAAATTATAATTTTGGAAAAAGAAAATTCAGGGATGTTCCTGCTCTACAACATATAATAAAAAGGAAATTTCTGCTGTCTCGAGAGATGTTAACATGATTTGTCTGTTGCAGAATCACAATTAACCCCCAAGTACTCTTTTGAAATAGAAGATGTCACTATCTCCACTATATTTTCCTCTATATCATCCTCACTTCTACTCCTTGTTGGTAAATTTGTAATTGACTAGATTCCTCATCATTTTTCTCATCTCTCCTTTTTCCCACTCTTTTTATTACTAAAGAAATTTTTTTCTTACCAACAAAAAACTACCACCTTAACAATATACTTTATTATCTGAACTGATTTCCAGCTATGATGTCTCTTCCTTGAAAGCAAGAAGATGACAAAAGCCAGAAGGAAGGAAGAAGTTCAGAAAGAACAAAGAGAAATGAAATTGTATGCCTATACTGATCAGAAAGAAGAGAAAGAAAGAGAATCCCTTCTTCTTAATATTTTTATGTTCTTTTGAGTTTCTAAGTCTGCTGAGGGGAAGAAAAAAAAAAAACACCTACCTGCATTCAGGAGAAAGGGAATAATAATTCAAAAAGTAAATGACTAGCCCTGAGTTGCTATAACACTCACTACAACAAGCTTAAGGTTTACTTTGATTACTAGGTATGATTTCTAAGGCATAGCTGGGCTTTTACATACTAAACATCAGCAACGCCACAGGTTACCAGGATAAAGTCACTTATATGACAACATGGACACAGCTTCCTAATTCACACCCCATGCAGGGTGTAGTTAGTCCTTAGTTCTGCATCAGCAGTATTAGTCTTTATTAAAACCATCTCCAGTGTCAGTTTTCCACTTCCTTGAGTACAGCTGGTGAGGGAGAAGTGGGAAAATCAGAGGGGCCAGGAGAGACAGTGAGAGGGAGGAAAGAGGCTAGAAGGGAAGGAGGAAAGGGGGGGGGGGGACAGAAGATGAAGAGAGAGGAGAGAAAGATGAGAAAAGGCCAAGAGGGAGAAATAGTGCTTAACTACTGGATGATAAGAGAAATAGATAATTTTACATACATAAAATACACTTACGTTCATAACATAATAACATAATTTAAGGAGAAAATCATAGTATTTTATCAAACTTAAGTTTTGGAATTTATCTAGAAAAAAAGTGTAAATCCCTTTTTTTTTTTTTAAGAAAACAGAGATGTAAAAAGACAACACTTGGATACATGTCATTACGCATTTGTCCAAGCACACAGAATGTACAATACCCAGTGTGAACAGTTATGTAAACTCTGCACTTTGGGTGGTAATAGCGAGCCAAGGCAGGCTTATCAATGAAAACAAAGGTACCACTCTGCTGTGGGATGATAGTGGGGGAGGCAATGTATGTGGGGATAGAAAACCTCAGTACTTTCCCCTCAGGTTTGCTGTGAACCTAAAATCTGACTCTAAAACAACTTAATAAAATTAAAAAAAAAAACCTAAAGAGTCATTTAGACACATTTACTTAAAATTGGTCACGTCAGTAAAAAAAACAAACAAACACAAACAGCAAAAATCTAAACACATTCTTCCCTCAGTGCTTTGTAGCTGGAAGAATATAGTCTACTACATTAAATAAAAGCATCTAAAACATTCTCAGTAGAAAATATTACAAATATTAAATACGAAAAACAAAAACATTTTGTGTTTTACAAAAGAATGCGATAATTCCTGCATAAAATCCAATTATTTCCAAACACTTTTAAATGCATTTAATGTGAGAGGAAATGTGGTTCTGCATGATACAACCACCAATTTCTCTGCTTCCATGAAAACTCATCTCACCAAATATGACTGGTGTGACAGAAAAGAAAGGATGAAGAATGTGGTTCCAAAGCATTAATCTTGGAGGAATATGTAACAGTGTCGCGTCCCTGGCTGTATGGAAACTGTCAGCGACTGACGAAAGTAGATCTGAAAGCCAGTCAAGTGAAGAAGACCAAAATAATAAAATGATTTTCTGAGGAAATGAAATCATACAAAATAATTAGATTTTAGAGGCATACTCTTCGGATCCCAATACACAAATGTCTTCCAAAGTAATTTATTCAACATGGTAGAATATCACAAAAATGTTCTTCAATTGCTAATTTACCAGTATTTGCTACTTACCTACCCTCCTTCATGCGTTCATCCAAAACATAATTCCTGAATATCTACTTGATGCCAAGCACTGTGCCAGACACTGCTCATGTAAACACAGGGTAGATTATCCATAAATACTCAAACATGAGTCAATAATAGCACTGAAATTGGAAACCTTTAAAATTTCAATTTAGCCAAAACGGTCAATTATCCTCTCTACTATTACCTTCATCCTAAAAATCCAAGAGGAGTAAAACTTAACCAATTCCAGATTCAGTTTTCCTTACTTCCTGGTGAATTTGTTTATGAGTCATAAGAAAGTTAAAAAATCAAGAGGAGACCAAAAGACCTAATATCTCCACTAACTTGAAAGGAAGAGCCCTTCCTTATACATAAAGACACTCTTCAAACACTGTGCTCAAATACAATATTTCAATTTAAAGGGAAAAGAGAGATCAGCATGAGAATTGTAAAAACATGTTTGATAGAAATACAGCCAATCCAAAATGCTCAAGGACTCGAGCATGGCCTAAAGACCCACAACACATAGCAACTGTGAATTTTTCTGAAGCACAAATGTGAATTTGCACACACCAGAAGGCTGCAGTGTGGGCAGCCGGCCCATTCCCTGGCAGAGGCTCCATCTCTGCATTGCAGCAGACCTCGCTTTTCTCCCTGACTTCACTCACATCTTATAATGGATGCCCAGAAGTATTACCTTCAACCATGGGTTTTTCCACTACTCTTAAACTGCTTGAAGGCAAGTGATGTCTTATTATTTATTACCTTTGTATCACTAGCCCCTAACATGGTGAACATCTCATAGCAGGAACTATAGTGATAATGATGATGATGATGACAACGATGATGATGGTAAACATTGGGAGCTTACTACAGAAGCGCATGGCACTGTTTTAAGTGTTTTGTGTATATTCTACAATTTTCAAGCTTAATAAGGTACTACTATTAGTCTTGTTTTACACACAAGAAAACAGGCTCCTCTGCCGTTTGTCACTCACTGTGCCCAGGAAAAGCAGATGGGAGATACCTTTTCATCCTGCCCCCAGTGGTTCTCAAACTTTGGTTGGTTATTAGACTCACTCTGGAGAACTTAGTATCCATACAAGAGCCCTGGCCTGTTTCAAGGAGTGTGGGCTTTTGTGGGCTGTCTCAGCTCTCCAGGTGAACATGATACACAGCAAGGCTGAAAGGCACTGCTCTCCTGGCCTTCTCTCCATAGCCACTTGACCTGCTGACTCCTATCCAAGACGAGAGTTTTGACTTCTGATGTTTGAAAAAACTTGGTGAACTTTCAATCTATCAGCATCAGTCTGGAAGCCTTCTCAGATATTTCCTTGATTTCTCCACCAGCACAGAGAAGGGGCGATATTAAAGAATAAGCAGGAGTTTATACTTTGCAGAAGGAAAGCATCAGTCAGTGGCATACACCAGCAACTGGGCTGTGGGCCCTTTGCCTCTTGTTCCCCTCTCCCTGCAGTTAATTGTCACATTCCACCCACACCTTCAGCCTATTAGGACAAGCAGAAGCCCTGAGTTAGCCTGAGCAGCCACAGGTGAGGAAGCAATATAACTAGAAGACCAATTTACAGTTTCATCCAGCTTACCAGTGCCAACAACTAAGCTGCAGAGCAACTCAAAACTGACAAAAATCTTGAATGGGGATAAAACTTTGCAACCACTCTTGCAAAGAAGAAACGGTTCAGTAGAATGCTGGTTTACAGAAAACAATGGTCTCCGAGGCAGTGATGAAACAGGCTTCCAATAAACTGATGTGCAGAAAACAACTGTGTTAAAAATTATGCTAATTCCCTGTTTTTAGATTTCTGAAGAGTTCATTGCTTTTTTATTTCAGAAAATTTGAAGATTTACACTAAATCTTCAGGAAGCCCAAACTCTCCAAGAAGACTCTTAAGAGAACTTATGGTTAGAAAGAACTGGAATAGCAATAGTGTATGTGGTTTTCAAATTAATTAATTTACAAATATTATTCAACTATTTGAGTAAATAATTTTGAGAGAGTGAAAAGAATTACAGTTTGCATTAGATTTCTGGAGAGTCATGTAATCAAAGCTCTATCATCTAGGACTTTGCCAATAAGGAAATACAAGAAACTGGTATTTCTAATATTTTCCAAACCATATCTTCAAGCTAGTGGCCACTACCCATTATGAAAGAGGCTTAATGATTTCAAGCAACACAGAGGGAGCAGACAATCTTTCCTAAGAGATGTTTCTCTCTTTAGAAACCTATAAAAAATTAACACAGATTAACTGAACCAATATTTTTTGAACTCCAACTCAGAGCTGGGGCATATACAAAGAATAATTACACTATTAACTAACATTTATTTGTAACTACTACAGACATTCAACTAGATAATAAATTTTTTGAGTAAAGGAGTAGACTGAAATAAATTTGTTCACCTAGACTCCAACTCTCTTTAAGTCTAACACATAGAGACACAACTCATATACTATGCTTTATTGTGAAGTTATATGAATTAATTATTAATATATCCATACAAAGAGGAAGAGGGGCATAGATGCAAGGAAAAGGGGGCAGGAATACCCAGGGGATATCTTCTCAACCAAGGGGTGAGGCTAAGGCCCTAGGACAAAACATAATTATTTTGATACCGAGTGGCTGAAGATGACGAAACCTGTGGAAAAGAAGAATATTCTGGAGGTGTAAAACCTCAGACCATACAGTAAGCGACCTTCCCCACCACCACAATCATGGAACACTAAAGCTGTGGTTACACAACAACATACTGATGTCTTTTCCCTCCCCCAACTGCCCTCATAAACAAAACACACAGGCTGCCTCCAAAAGTCACTGAACAAATACACAATATTCCCTGGTGTGAAGATGTGAAAATATGACAGCTTAAGAATATTATGGAGCTTAAAATTATAATTATAATACAGCTATCCATTTCTTCTTTCCCTGGCTAGACTGTAAGCACTCTGAGGGTAGACACTAGGTAGGACCAAGTCTCCCTGTGTTCAATATCTTACCCCAGTTCTGGACCAGGAAAATAAAGTCAGGTAATGAATCTCAATTAAATAAATGAAAAGTGAATCAATCCATGTGCAAGAGGTAGGAGATAAATAAATGAACAAAAATAGATTAAGCAGAAGGTCAGACTAAGGGGAGAAGGAAACTTGGAAGGTCAGACAGTCTTGAAAATATCCTGATTAAAAGCTAAGGGTAACATGCAACTTTCATCAAAAATACAGTCTATGAAAAGCAGTGATAGACTGACAAATACAGGTTTAAAATAAGGGAAAAGATTCCCTATTAATAAGTATACAATGTATTCTTTGTATTTCCACTCATCAACAATTTTAGTTTTTGCTTTTTTAGGATAAAAAAGTCTATCTTTAATCCATATGCATTCTACATATTTAAGACACTCATACATTTCCAAGAGGTCAAGTAAAGAATGTGAAGAAAGTGGCTAATGCATGCCTTCATAGGTATATGTTCATTTACATCTAACCAGGCATCAGATTTTCATCCCTAAAATCTCCTCAAAAAATGAGTTTGTAAAAAATAGATAGAAAAAAAGTCATTTAGATCAAAAGAGAGGAGAAAAGCTTTGCCCAGTGTAAGACCTGATAATGTTAATTTTTTTAGCTTTAAAAGGAACCTAAATACAGAATTGAACTTGGCCCAGTCTTTTGCCCAGGTACTTTTTTCCAGGTTTACTGAGATGTAATTGACATATAAATTATGTATGTTTATTGATTTGACACACACATATATTGCAAAATGTTTCCCACCACAGGATCAGCTAACACTTCCACCATGTCATTTAATTATCATTTCGTTTTTGTGATGAGAACATTTAAAATCAACACTCTTAGCAACTTATGACAGTTTGTGTTGTTCATAAGGTAACTTTGTCTAATTACTTTAATCTCTTCAAGAATACGTTTCATTTGCTAACTTTTCCAGCAAAATTGTAATTTAGACATGCAGTTTAGAAATCATACATCTCTTATTCACTTTAGTGTATGAAGCAAGGTTAATGAAGGATACTCATTCCATAGTGGTGTGAAGAGAGACTATATTTCAAAGTGTTTGTAAAAACTAACATACTATTCAGTGGATTCAATTAAACAGAATGGTCACAAATGTATTCACAATGAAATAACCAGACTAGAATTTCTTACACTGTTTTTTTCCTTCAAGCAAGTGGTCACCAAGCAGGAATTCCACACATATTAGATGCTGTAACCATTTCCACATTAAACAGAATTATCACATTGCTATAAAATGCTGACCCCACTTAAGAATCCTGCTGGCCAGTGATTTCATCATTTCATCAAGCGTGTGAAGGCTCTTATCTTCAAGCTGAATGTTGCTACACAAGGTGGTTATACAAACACTGTTTGCTTAAAGACAGTGTTATCTGGGAAAAGAAGTCTCCGCCAAAATAGTGTAAATTATTTCCCAAGTTACCTCACAAAGCAGCCTAGATAGTAGAAATAAGTATCCTTTGAAGGAAAACTACAGGTTAATTAATATACTGAAAACAATGTGCATAGCCAACAGAATCACATCACTATGCTACTAAGTTCATTTTGGTGAGTTAGTTGTTTAAGCTTCCCACCAATCAAATTTTCTAGGATAATTACCAACAAGAGACAAATTCAACTTAAAAGAAAGAATGATGAAAGGCATGAGGTTTTCCTAAGTTATTATATAATAAAAGATAAGTCAGCCAGAGACACTACCATATTATACCTCTTTTGTGTGTGTATAGATACCCACCCTTAGACTTTAAACCAATCTGTTTTTTTCATAATTCATACTACACAGACATTCCAAATATCTCTTTTAATCTACAAATGAATTTAACATGATCTTTTATCATCAGAGTTCCAGGCAATACTTATTTATAATTATAGGGCATTTTGGTTACAGAAAATATTAATATTCTAAAGGGGTTCATCTAGCAAACCCATGGCCATTTTAATGCAGCCCTGATTAATTCCAAATTCATTAGGAACTTAGCAGACAGCACAAAAGACTAAAATGAAAATTCTAAAAGCAGTGGCAAGTTTAACAAAATGCTGTTGATATCAAATTTTTTTAAGCTACCAATTTGGCGACCTCACACTGATTCGTTACGTAGCAAAATAATGAGTGTGATGGCAGCATCAAGATGCTTAACAACATAAAGCTCTTCTGGGGCATCGAGGCACTGTGCTAACAAGCAGCGGCTCTGGCTCCTTCACTTGCAGGACACCAGGAAGGATGGCATAACACAAAGAATAACTTGGGAACTCGGGCAGTGGCCCAGGTTATGGTAAAGCACCAAGATGAAAGACCTGTGGTCGCTAAGCAGCAGCCAAGGCAGTGGAGAGACTCCCTTCAGCTTCGAGGCAGCAGCAGTAAGCTCAGATCCGTGGAGTCACAGCACACCCTGGTGACAAAAATGGGCTACATCCACCTGCCCTAATTAAAGTCACTGCAGCACCATCAAAGCAGGGAATATGGTAAGCTACCTAACGTTTCTTCAAATCTTCCTGAGAAGAACCAAAAACACAGTGAGTAGATTTGCACTTTTGAGAAAAAAGAAGGAAAACCAAAAGAGAGTTTACATAAATCAAATGCTAATGTTCTTTTTAAAGCATCTGGCTTAGTCACTTCCCAGCAGCGAAACCTTGAGCAAGTTTTTAGATTGTTTGTGCCTTAATTTCACATTAGAGATTTTTAAAAGTACCCACCTTATAGGGTAGCCATAAGAGTCAAATAAAGACAGTATTTGTAAAGTGCTTAGAACAGGACTGGGCACAAAGAAAGCCTATATGTAATTATTAAATAAATAAATGAATAAAACCAATGTAGAGATAAGATTTCTTTAAGTGGAAAAGGAATAATAATTTTAAGAGCTATAAGGTACTGAGTGCTGGTTTTGTGCCATCCATTATGCTCTTTACACATATTCCTCCCGTTAATCTGTATAACAGCCTCTCATTTACCCGTGAGAGGGCAAATGTGAAGCCCAAAATACAAACCTGGTGACAGCAGAGCCAGGATTCAAACCTACATATTTCTGACTCCAAAACCTATGCTCTTAACTACTACCACAGAGAAAGCTGATTTTATTCATCTGCACCCATTTTACGGATAAGGAAACTGATGTGTCTTAGCTAAAGTCCCACAGTTAGCCCCTGGATAAATGAGGAATTAAGGTATCTTAGCCTAGTACAAGCAGACACCTCTTTTCTAAAGTACTGAATTATTATAAAATTCTATTGCTGCTGGGAATAGTCTCTGGAATCACTCAGGATTATAGTTAACCTAAAGACATCCGCCCTCCTACCCCTGACAACACACACAGGTATGTGGTATAGTAAATTAGGGAGCAGAACAAACTTCATCTTGAGTGATGGAAGGCAGGAAGGTGAGATGTCCTGGGTGATTCTGCAATATGATCAACTTGTTCATCCCAATAAATGCCAAGTCTAGTGCCGAAGCCTGTGGTAAATTGCAACTTTGTTTTTCCAGTATAGAAAGGAAGACCCTTAAGGAGGGCTGGGTAGGTATAGAAGCCCACCAGCTGGCTCTCTTGGCCAGTATCACTGATGACCAGTTCAAAAATAAACACATCTGTGGCAGGTGTATTCTCCCTGAGTACACCCAGATTTGACACAAGGGAAAACCAGACAGCTCCCCTGTCTGCAGGTGTTAGCTGGGAGTCACGAGGCAGCAGCTGAGGCTGAGGTACACACAAGGTCTGACCTACCACTCCCTGCTGTGAAAAGTTGGTATTTTAACATTAAGGGTGAAAAGATGTGAGTATATATAATGAAAATACAGGTGCATCTGCAAGATGTGTTAACAGTTACAGCTCAGTGCTCTTACCCCTATATAAATATCAGTCAACCCCTTTCTAAGTTGTATAAATCAAACTAAATTAAAGGCTGTGCTCAGAGTCAAGAGAAATATTGGTTTGGGAATTTTCTCACAGCCATACTCATTAGATATTTGTTTACAGAACTAGTAAAAGAATGAAATATATCTTTACATAAACACGTTTGTCATTTACACATCTTTTATAGCTATTATGATAGAAATGTTGGTCTTTCCTTTAAACTAGTAAATGCATATTCATATTCCAAAAAGATACCACAAAACAGACAATGTTTACCTAGCAATGGTCAAAATCCTAGTAAAATGACAAACCATTAGGCATGGATCATTTCACAGTATTTGTATTTCATTAAATCCCACCAAATTTAAGATTTTATCAACCATGGGCATTCTCTTTAGTAATTCAAGACTTAATATGCTGTATGCTTGAAATAAAATTGCCTAAAACTGTAACAAAATATTTTGTTTATCACTTCATGGATTTGATTAAATGTTGTCCTTTACATGCTTTATGTGGTATATTTACCTCAGAGTATAGAGCCTCAAACTTTACAGCAGCATTAAACAGTCTTAATTATAGCAACAGTGCCCAAAACACAAAATAATAATTAATATGCCCTCTTGTACCATCTTAAAAGTTGTTTACAAGTTTTATTTCTATATAAAGTATAGAATTATGGGCAAATATTCCACTCAAATCCAATAATAACCTAAATCATGGACATGATATTTATATTCTCTTGCTACATTATCATAAATGACTTCTCACTGAGCACATCAAATATTTGCTTTCTTTTTTGGTCTTAATGAAAAAATATTTTTTCCTTTCTTTGAAGAGAAAGCAATGAAATTCCCCCAGAGAACTCTTTCTGGTTTATTTTTCCAAAATATAACCTTTATTTATAGTTACTTTCTGCTATGGTCAGAATGTTTGTGCACCCCCAAAATTCATATGTTGAAATTTTAACCCCCAAAGATGATGGTATTAGGAGGTGGGGCCTCTCGAAGGTGCTTAGGTCATGAGGGCAAAGCCTTCACAAATGGGATTAGTGTTCTTATAAAAGACTCCACAGAGATCCCTCTCCCCTTCCACCACGTGAAGACTTAGAGGCACCAGCTGTGAACCAGGAAAGGGGCTCTCCCCAGAACATCATGATGCTAGCACCTCCACCTTGGGCTTCCCAGCCTCCAGAACTGTGACAAATAAATTTCTGGAGTTACAAGTCACCTAGTCTGTGTCATTTTGTTACAGCAGCCTGAACAGACCAACACACCTTCAGAGCAGAAAAATTAATTCTCTTCCAGAAAGAATATTATCTACTCTCTTTGTCCTGTGTTTTAAATGGGGGCTTTCTATGGTATCTTCATCTCCTCTCACAGGAGAGGAAACATGGCTCATTCATCTTTTATCTACCGGTGCTCAAGAGCTAGGAGGTGCTCAACACTTATTTATTAAGAAGTGAGGTGTCAACTTGATTTGAAGAAGAAAAATATCCTCCATTGCTTTAATGTCTACAAGTCTCATGACAGTGCTGTCTTCATGAGGCCTGTGCTTTAAAGGGGTCCCATGTTTGGTTTAGTGCTTTGCTGTTGCCACACTGAAATTCCTAAGAATTTACTTAAAGAAGCCACATGTATTTTTATTTTGCACTAAGTCTCAGAAATTATGTTGCCAGTCCTCTGTTCTCATTACTCAACATGAACCTTCAGTGTTAATCCATGTGGAGACATGGCTGCTTCAACTCCTCCCCAAAATCTCAGGGTCTAAACTCAATATTTATGTACTTCAAAGCAGTTTATATGAATAAATATTTAACTTCCAAAATACCAAAATACCAAGAACTAACAACTAATACTTTCCAATTTCTGTAATTTTTCAAACAATGAAAAAAATTCATATGAGGCAACTCTAGAACTATTCTTATCTCTGTCTCCTTTCATCTCCCTCTTCATCCCTTTCTGAATAAAATGATTTCATGAGTACACTATATAATAATATCATATTTTACTGAGCATTTACTATGAACCTGGCATAGTCATTTTACATATATTATTCCATTTAACCCTCACAAAAAGTCTATAAAGATGATAATATTATTACTGCCCTGTTATAGGTGAGTAAAAAAATAAATACTAGTGCAGCCAGGATTTGAACTCAAGTGATCTTATTCTAGATCTGAGTTCTTAATGATTACACAGTACTGAATTGCAACAAGTAATGGAAATTTAAAAGAAATAAGCAGGTTGTCTTCAACAAATGAAGACAAATGTCTAACTCAAGACCAGCATTGTTCAATAGAAACATAATGAAAGCCACATATATAATTTTAAATTTTCTAGTAGCTACATTAAAAAGTAAAAACAAACAGGTGAAAATAACTTTAGTAATATACTAACTCAGTCTATTCAAAATCTTATCATTTCAACATGTAATCGATATAAAATTAAGATATAATATTTTCATTTTTTGTACTAAGACTTTGAAATCTAGTGTGTGTAGTACACTTAACAATACATCTCAATTCAGCCTAGCTACATTTTAAGTGCTCAATAGCCGTATAGGGCTAGTAGCTACTATACTGGGCATAATAGATCTAGATAATAAACGCTAGGGGTGGGGAATAGAGAAGTATTATGATCAGGGAAGAATTTCAGAGGCAGATGGAATCTGAGTTGGACCCTTAAAGAATGCTAAGGTTTAGAAAAATAGGGAATGCATTTCTGGAGGAAACAGTATAAAGGAAGAGGCTAGGAGGCATGTTGGGGCAGACATTTGTTTTTGAAATTAATTAGGTACCTAGTACCTAGCAAACACTGTGACACTCAGCATACAACATACATAATCCTTACATCAGTGGTTCAAAACTTGAGCATCAGAATCACTTGAAAGGTAAAACATAATTTGCTGAGCCCCAGCCACTGAGTTTCAGAATCAGTATGCCTGTATTTGCATTTCTAACAAAGTTCCAGGTGGTGCTAATGCTGCTGTTGTAGGGACCACACTTGGTGAACTATTGCCTTAAATTAACACTTTGCAGTAGATTTTATCTCCATTTTATAGAGAAGAAAAACGAGGCTCAGAAAAACTAAGTGACTTGCCAGGGATTCCATAGGAAGTTACGGCAGGATATGATTCAAGACGAAGTCTGGATTTAAATCTAGTTTTATTTGCCTTCAGATTCTTACTCCCCAATGATTCTTCCAAAATGTTTACAGTTTTTGTGGTTACATTTAACTTTATGATCCATTCACTTCTATTTTTGTATGTGGTGTGAGGTAACAGTGAAGTTTCTTTTTCTGCATTTATATGTCCAGTTACTCAAATGCCACTTGTTGCAAACATTTTTCTTTTACCACCAAATGGCCTTGGCAGTTTTGACAAAATCAATTATCCAAATATATGTGAAACTATCTCTAGACTCTCTCTTCCATTCTATTGATCTATGTTTTATCCTAATGATCTATGTGTCTATTTTGACACCAATAACAAACTGTCTTCATTATCATGGATCCATGGTAAATTTGGTAGTCACAAAGTGTGATTCTTCCAAATTTGTTCTTTCCTCAAAACTTATTTGGCTATCCTAGAATCTTTGCATTTCCATATAAATTGTAGAATCATCTCATCAATTTCTGCAAGAAAGCCAGCAAAGATTTTGATTGGAACTGTGTTCAATCTGTGGATCAATTTCCAGAGAATTAATACCTTAACAATATTTAGTCTTCCAACCCGTGGACATAGTAATCTCCCCATTTATTTAGGTCTTCTTTAAATTTTTTAGTAAACTTTTGAGGTTTTCAGTGGGTCAGTCTTTCGAGTACTTTGATAAATTTATTCCTAAGTAAATCATATTTTTTGATGCTACTGCAAATGGCACATTTTAACTTCAATTTCTAAGTGTCTGTTGCTAGTATATAGACATACAATTGACTTTTCGGTATTGATTTTGTATCCTAAGACCTTGTTAAGTTCCCTTATTAATTCTAACAGCATTTTTTATAGAATCCCTAGGGTTTTCTACATAAATGATCATGTCATCTGAGGATAAATACAGTTTTATATATTCCTTTCTGCTCTGCTTTTTATCTCTTTTTCTTGCTTTCTTGCACTGGACAGGGCCAGTAAAGTGTTAAATAGAAATTGTGAGAATAGACATTCTTGCCTTGTTTCCAACCTAGGAAAAAAGCATTCAGTCTTTCATTTATTAAGTATAATATTAGCTAAAGGTTTTTCACAGATGTTTCTAGTATTAAAAGAAAGTTCCCTTTTAGTATTCTGAGAATTTTCATCATGAATGGATAATGAATTTTGTCAAATCCAAAGTTAGTTATATAAAAGCGTAAAATTATAATATATTAAACATAGTTGCTTTAAAAAAATTCTCCCTTTTAAAAGTTGTTCACAACTTTTTTACCATTACTAGGGATTCTGCATTTCTAATGTACTTGATGGAAACAGCTTCATGGCAATAAATTATAAACTGGATTCTCTTCTTTTGCAGCATGGAGATAATCTGAAAATCCTACTCATTAATATGAATTTGTGTCATTCTCTTTATAAATGAAAAGAGGTTAATGCTGACCAGCCTCTAGTTAAATATGACTGAATATATTAAAATCCTGCAAAATTCCACACAATGAGGATAAAATGCTGCTTCTGAAACAGTATATTTCTCTCTGTGAAATAGTAAGATCAAAGTAATTTGGAAGTGATATAATCTCTTTAAGCAATTTCCAAACTGCAATGCAAGCAGAAGTTCCATTTTCAGAGTGCCAGAGTCAGAAAAGTGAGGTTCTCATTAATACGTAAGATTCTGTCAGGAAGCTGACTGTGGCTTGATATAAAACAGGCCACCACATAATATTGAAATAGGATCACAAATAATCAGTAAATTCAGAAAACCTCATAGCAAACATTGGGTTCTCTGGGAAGCAGACCAAGACCAAGATTAGCACGCAGGGTATTAATTAAGAACTACCTCTAGGATCAAACCTATGAAAACAGAGGGTAACCAAACAGGTTTGGAGACAGGGAGAAATCCAACCGAGATGCAGGCCTAGTGTCAGTGGAGGCTGAACCCACAGGTAACTCTGGAGCTAGAATGGCTCTTCACCGTTGTCCTCAGTTGGGCCAAAATGGCCAGAACTTTATACTCCTTACAGCAATAAGTCACTGACTGCGCACCACCCTGGGAAAGAAAGTTACCTCAGTCAAGCTGGCTCCCTGCAGCTAAGGTGGTCCCTGAAGGGGCTGAGAGCTGTGGGTTGCCTGTCTATTGGTCCATTGCCCTCCCAGCAGTTGGAGAAACAAGCCTTTGAGGTAGAGAGATCTGGGTGGCACACCACAATCTCTAATACATTAGGCAAGCATTTAGAGATTTCAAAAAGGAAGATCTTAAGCCATGCCAGAAATTTTATTTAGATAAACGCTGCATATCAAGGTTTGCATGACTTCATTCAGATCTCTATACAAATGCCATCCCTCCAGTACTTTCCCTGACCAGTCTACCTAAGATGGCACTTCTTGTTGTGTTGTCCATTTGCGTACCTGATATTTAACATACATTTATTTGCTTATCGGGTATTATCTGTCACTCCCACTGGAATATAAGTTATAGGAGGGAGTAACTTTATTGTTCACCACTGTATCCCCAGTGTCTAGAACATTGTGGGGGAAAAAAGCATTTGTAAATAATCAGCATTCACTTAATATCTGTACTGGCAGTGATGATTTGTCATCATTGATAACTCATTAACTATACTGCAGTTGAATTGGATATCAAAGGATGTAACTTAACCTAGGTTCCTGATGAGAAATGTAAAACATACAACTAAGAACTTTAAGGTAGGTCATTATGATGTTTAATTTTACATCTTAAGTTGACTGGACCAAGAGGTACCCAGGCATTCAGCCAAACATTATTCTGGGTGTTTCTGTGAGGATGTTTTTGGATAATTTAATGTTTTAATTAGTAGACTGAGTAAAGAAGATTTCTTCCCCAACCATGTGAATGGGTCTCATCCAATCAGTTGAAGGTATGAATAGAACAAAAAGGCTGACTTTCCTCTGAATAAGGAAATTCCTCTTCCGTGGCTGCCTTTGAGCTGGGACTTCAGTTTTTTTTTCTGCCTTTGGACTTGAACTGAAATATCAGCTCCCCCTAGGTCTTAAGCCTGCTGGCCTTTGGACTAGAAATACACGATCAGTTCTCATGGTTCAGGCTTTTGGATTCAGATTGGAACTATACTATCAGCTATCCTGAGTCTCCATCCTCCTGACTTGGGATTCGTCAGCCTCCATAACAGAGTGAACCAATGTTCTAGTTCATTTGGACTGATACAACACAGACTGGGTAGCTTATAAACAACAGAAATTTATTTCCCATAGTTCTGGATGCTGGGAATTACAAGAGCAAGGTGCCTGTGCAGTCATGTTCCCATGAAGGCCCTCTTTTTGGCTCATGGCCAGCACCGTCTCTCTGTGTCTTCATATGGTAGGAGGAAACAGGGAGCTCTCTGAGACTCTTTTGCAAGAGCTAATCTCATTCATGAGTGCTCCATCCTCACATCCTAATCACCTCCCAAAGGCCCCACCTACTAATGCTGTTATCTGTGGAATGTTAGGATTTCAATATATGAATTTTGGGAGTATACAAGCATTCAGATCATAGCAATCAATTCCTTACAGTAAATCTCTTTATATATGTTGGGTCTGTGTCTCTAGAGAACCCTGACTAGTACAGTCATCTTGCTTAAAAGAAATAAATTTCAAACTATGAAAGTAAATTACAAATGGAATCATAAGTAATTAATGTGTACTTTGTTATTTTCCACAAAGGACATTAGCCATCATTTGGAATTTATCTGTCAAAATTTATCTTCCTACATGTGTGTCTGAGAAACAAAGCGTTCTTAAAAACACTTAAAATCTTAAAAGAAGGAAATCCAAAGATCTAAAGAAGTATAAAATCTTGTACACATTCCACTCAACTAAGTATACTTCAATATTTATATAAAATTCAAAGGCTGTTAATAAAATCATAGGACATGAGGCACACTCTTATCCAAATGCAGTACCAAAATGCCTTCAAATGCTAACATGAAGTAATTTTGGGATTAAAGTTCTCTTGGGATTCTACATGCCTACATTCTCCTTTAATTAGTGTGAATAATCAAAAACTAACTGGATTTCAAGTGGAACATTTAAATTGACATCTTCTGATGTTATTTCATCCAAATCATTGTGAGAGACAGAAATGTTTCTTTCAAAGCTGCATTAAAGGGATTCCTAAGAAGCAAATGCCAATTTAACCTACATGAAAATGCACAAATTAACCTAGCTTGCTCTGGGTGAATTGATTTGTTTTTGCTATTTTATTGCTAATATATGAAGTCTATAAAGTGTGTCCGTTTGAAACAAGAGAAATGAAAAGAAATATTTCACTTGAAATATATTTACATTTAGATTTACAAAGCAAAATATACCTCAGAAAATGATTCCTCATCCCTTGCCCAAATGAACAGTAAACGTTTTATGGAAGTCATAAATATTATCCAATATGGAAACATTTTAGCTTCCACAACTTTTTCAAAATTTCTATATCCACAGATCTTGAAGATAAAATTTAAACAGAACTTGGTCTTTGAAAAGAAATTCTCTCTTAAGGTGATTCCATTCACCTAAAGTGTTCATAATTTATCTTGAAAAACATGGCAAATTTATCCAAATTTGTTCTTAGTTGAAAAGAATGTCTCTACTTAGAACCTGGACTTTTCTGGTCCCTGTAAGATACTGATTGACCATGCCTGTTTATGGGTTATTATAAACTGTTAAAACAGTGCTTTTTCACTTCAGGCCATCAAAATAGTAGGTAAATATACTGATTTAATGAATTTTCCTATGATAAATGTAGGGGAAACAGTCAGTCTTCCTACTCTTCTCTCCTCTTAGATTTTTTTTATCTATTCTCTTCTCTCCTAATTAGAGCTATGCGTAAAATGTAAGAAAATCTACCTCTTGATAAACTTGGATGACCTAGTTTATCTGAGTCCAAACAAAAAGATTCTTCTAGATACAATGAAATCATCTTTCTCAGTTTGGATATGTTATGTACTGAATTTGAACTGTGTCCTCCCAAAATTCGTATGTTGTAGTCCTAATCCTCAGTGCTTTAGGGTGTTACTGTTATTTGGAGACAGGGACCTTAAAGAGGTAATGAAGTTAGAATGAGACCATTAGGGCGAGCCCTAATCCCACCTGACTGGTGTCTTTACAAAAAGAGGACATTAGAACACACAGAGCATGATGAATGTGCAAGCACACAGAAAAGGCCACGTAAGGACACAGTACAAAGGCCACCATCTGCAAGGGACGTCAGGAAAAGCCAAACCTCACAGCTTTGCTCTTCCCTTTTCAGCCTCCAGAACTGTGAGAAAATACATTTTTGGTGCTTAGCCACCCAATCTTTGGTATTTTGTTAGGGCAGCATGCAATACTGTGATTCATGAGAAATACATATTTGGCCACTCAGATGACCAAATACATATTTCTCATATATTTGGTCTATGTCCACAGTTCCTGGCTCATAGTTCCCCAGGCTCTTCAAATTTCCAGAGTAATAGGAGCAATAGGAGCATCTTCTGTCATAATATTTGGTCGCCTGTCCCCAGTTCCTGAAATCACTGCAGAGCCGTAAGAGTGAAATGGATATCTTGTTATTTATAACAAGCCCCTCTCTACCACAACTCGGTTTGTGTTAATGAGGTAACTTTTGGAAAGCACCTAAGGATGGGGGCTGGTTGCCAGGGGAACCAACCGTGAATAGTGTGTTAGAACTTTCAGTCCTACCACTTGATTTCTGGGGAGGGGTATATGAGGCTGAATCTATCACCAAAGGCTAATGACTTCATTAGTCATGCCTGTGTAATGAGGCCTCCATAAAAACCCCAAAGGAGGGGGGTTTGGAGAGCTTCCAGGTTGGTGAACACATGGAGATCTGGGGAGAGTGGCACACTTTAAGAAAGCATGGAAGCTCCACACCCTTTCCCCCACAACTTGCCCTCTGCATCTCTTCCATCTGGCTGTTCCTGCAATACATCCTTTTAAAATAAATGTGATCTAGTAAGTAAAATGTTTCTCTGAGTTCTGTGAGCTGCTCTAGCAAATTAATTAGACCCAAGGAGGGGGATCAATAAAATCTCCAATCTATAGCCAATCGGTCAGAAGCACAGATGGCAGCCTTGCTTGCAACTGATGTGTGAAATGTGTGAGTGTGTGTGTGTGTGTGTGTGTGTTGCATGTGTGTATGTATTTTGGGGGAAGGGGAGATCTTGTGGGACCGAGCTCTTAACTTGTGGAATCAGATACTATCTCTAGGTAGATAGTGTCAGAATTGAGTTGAATTGTAGGATACCCAGCTGGTGTCAGAGAATTTCTTGGCGGTGTGGAGGAAACCACACACACACAAACACACATACAAACAAACACACAAACACACACACACACACACACACTATATAATTGGTCCCAAAAACTTTACAGCTCTCACAAACTAATACAGAATATTTATTTCAAGCTTATACAATCCTGACATCCTGAGGAGGGGAAAAGGGAACATCAAATCACCAACTAAAATTTAGCTAAGAGAATATGATAATATGGAATGTGGAATATTTCAGAAGTTCTACATTGGTTTCTAGAGAATATGTTAATTCAATTCAATCTAATCCAGTCCAACCCAACCCAATCAAATGGCCTTTTCCTTTGAGTTGCTCCAGGGATTCAAAGACAAATAAAACATGATCTTTGTACTACTTTGCTGCTAGTTAAAAAACAGATGCATTAAAAAAGAAAAAGCTATATAACATGCTCTTGAAAATACAGAAAATAGACCAAATTATTATCTAATGCATCAAGTGATAAAAGGATGTTATAAGCACCTGCTTCATAAATATACACGTTCATGTGCACATATAATGCACATTAGAAAAATCAAAGGAAAGTCATATACAAAAGTGTTAGCAGTTGTTCTTTCTAAATGGTACAATTAAGGTACATTAAAGTTTCTTTTTTGTTAATCTTTGATGGCCACATATTACTTTTGTATTGGAAAATGATCAAACATTTTTAAAAAGAAATGTTACCTGAAGAAAGATTGCCTAAGCCTGAAATTATGCAAGATGTACCAAACAAGACTACATACAGCAAAATGGCTACCAAACTTTAAGAATTTTATACTCAGTTCTGTGGCCTTGGTTATTCTTATTTTATTGAGGTTAAAATTCATATTAACCTTTTTAGTATACAATTCAGTGGCATTTAGCATATTCAAAATGCTGTGCAACAACCACCTCTAGTTCAAAACCATTTCATCACCCTAAAAAAACTCCAGTCCTCATTAAGTAGTCACTCCCTATCGCCCCTTTTCCTAGCTCCTAGCTACCAGTATTCTGCTTTCTGTCTCTACTACCTACTCTGGATATTCATATAAGCACAGTCATACAGTAAATGACTTTTGTGTCTCTTCCTTACCCCAGAATCATGTTCTCGAGGCTCATGCACATTGCAGCACATCTCAGTACTTCTTTCCCTTATGTGGCTAAATAATCCTCCATTGTACGGATGAGCCACATTTTCTTTATCCATTCATCAGTTGATGGACATCTGCATTTTGCTATCTTTTGGCTATTATGAATAAAGCTGTTATAAACATTCATGTAGAAGCTTTTGTGTGGACATATGTTTTTGATTCTCTTGGACATATACTTAGGAGTGGAATTGCTAGGTCATGTGGCAATTCTATGTTTAATATTTGAGGAACTGCCAAAATGTTTTTCACAGTGTTTTCACTAGTTTATATTCCCAAAAGAATATATGAGGGTTCCAACTTCTCTACTTCCTTTCAACACTTATTATTCCCTTCTCCTTTTTTTTTAAATGATAGCCATCCTGTTGGGTGTAAAGTAGTACCTCACTGTGGTTCATTTATATTGTAATCATAACCAACACACATTAGACATTTCAGTTCTAGTAATCACTCAACAAATTCCTAATAATTATACCAAGTTATATGAAGAAAATTTTAAATGTAAGAAAATGTCCATTAGGAACAATGATAAGATTAAGGTTATGTTAGTCAGTCTAGTCAATGATGAAATCTAGGACCAAGTAGGTGAAAGGGGAGGTAACATATTAACCCATTAAGTCCCTAGATTTCTGATCTTACTTGGTAAGTTATTGACAAAGTACCTCACATGATATATTCCTTCTAAACATGGATAGGCCTTGGATAAAATAGTGAAATTTCAATTCAAGCAAGGGAGGGAAGGAGGAAGGGAGGAAGGAAAAGGAAAGAAAAGAAAAAAATAACTCTATATGAATTCCAAGAAGCATTTGATAAAATGTTATATCTGGGTCAGTTCCTCAAGAAGAATTTTATGCATGCAATAGGAGTCAGATACAACTTACACTCAGTTTATAAAAATAGTAGAAACAAATCATCCTCTGAAGCCTAGCATTTGCTTTTGGGAGGAAAGTAATACAACTGAAGAGAAAAAATAGAAAAAAATACCACTGGCACTAACACATACTTTTTATTCTTTTCGAAAATTAAATATGCATAAAAGAAACTAGAAACAAAGAGCCAAAACTCTTTTGGGGGTAAAAGATATATTCTAAATACCACCAGGGAAGGATAAGTATCCTCACACAATTACTAAGATGTATCTCTAGCAATTGTGAGGGGAATTTTGCCACTGCTGATCACAGACATCATTTTTATCTCCCTGCTCTTTACTAACCTGCTTCACATTTCCTGTTCTTCCCTGATCCCTCCCTTCTCTCTCCTGCCTAAGTTCTTAAACCTGCCAGAAACACCCATTGACACTCATCAGTCCTTACAATGTACTCAGAGGCCAGAAATGTTACATTCTTGAACAGGGATGATTACTTCTACCTGCAGGTTTTAGGTTTGGTTTTTAACCCCACTGTTTTAGAAGGAGTCTTTAGGTAGCTTGATTTCTAGGGAGGCAGACCTTGATATTTTCTTCTCTAGAAAAGAGAACCAACATGGAGAACGGGGAGATTTCTTGGGAGGGCCGAGGTGACCAGGTGAAAGCATGGAGCTGGGGTTGCAGTCCTCCTCCTCACATCTTCACCAGGGATGCTACAGCGCTAGTGAAGATGAGCCTCCTTCAATAAGTAAAGCTTGAGTAGGAGAGAAAGACTATGGCCAATGCCACATGGCAGCTGTGAAACAGTTTGGTGAGACATGCAGAAACAGTCAGGATGAGGATGCACACTGAAAAGATGACAGGAGGGTCCATGTGGCATATCCGGGACAAATGTTTAATAGACAATGTTAAAGTGACTTTATTTGTATCAATCACTTGAAGTTTTGTGGCATTTGGACTACATTTGGTTAGAAAAGAGCTCATTGTTTAAGAATCAAATACTTTCTGGCAGGAGATTATGGTGGTGACGATGCTTCAAGTACCAAAAATTATGTACATTACCCTCTGCATTTGTTCATGAAGCAGACTGATTTCTCTGTGGTACCAGACTACAGAAATACCCTCATTCTCTTGCCTGATGACAATCTCATCAAAAAACACGAGTTTAATGCTGGACCTGAGTTAAATGACAATGTGGAAGAAATGCTGCAAAGTCTCTAATCTCAAATGACTGACACGTTCCTCAAACACTGGAAAGGAGTTTTGTGGACTGGATGGACATAGACCCTTTAGGGGATGGTATCTGATTGCCTCGGAAATCTAATATTGGAAAGTCAAGAAAAATGAACAGATGGAAACATTATATAAATGTACAGAATTTCTGCACAAAATACAGCCCATCTATTTAATTTCTCCTACCTAAATGTATACTTTTTCCAGGAGCAAGAAAGTATTTGTCAGAAGGAAATTTTCAAATATTTGACCTGCCACTCCTTGGAAAGGAACTACTAATCTTACCACAGGGGAAAACAGATATCCTTTAATGGAATCATCCTTGGGAAACTTTTTAGATCCCTCCTAAAGGAATAATCTCAAATCTTTTGTTTAAGGGAAAAAGAGTTGCAGATTAATTGATGAAGAAAATAAACTGGATGAATTAGATAATGGCTAACGGGAATAATGCCTCAGAATACAATTCTGTACTTTTATCCTCGGCATGGTATTTTTACACTACTTACTATTTATTGAGCACTGATGATGTGCCAAGGATACATATACTGTTTTATTTATCCTCACAATGATTCTAAGACACTTATTCTCTCTATTTCAATGAAGAAAACAGAACTCATTCCATGAGGCCAACATCACCCTGATACCAACACCAGACAAAGATATCAAAATAAAAAAGAAAATTACAGAACAGTATCACTGATGAATATATATGTAAAAATCCTCAACAAAATACTAGCAAATTGAAGCCAACACTACGTTAAAAGGATCATATACACCATAATTGGGATTTATCCCAGAGATGCAGGGATTTTTCAATATCCATAAATCAATCAATATGATAAACCACATTAACAAATTAAAGAATAAAAACCACATGATCATCTCAACAGATACAGAAAAACCTTTGATAAAATTTAATATCCATTTATAATGAAAAACTCTCCAGAAAGTGGGCATAGAGGGAACATACCTCAATATAATAAAGTCCATATATGACAAACCCACGGCTAACATCATACTCAGCATGAAAAGCTGAAAGCACTTCCTCTAAGATTAAGAACAAGACAAGGATGCCCTACTCTCATCACTTTTATTCAACATACTTTTGGAAGCCCTAGCCACAGCAATCACAGAATAAAAAGAAATAAATGAAATCCAAATTGGAAAGAAAGTGAAACTGTCACTGTTTGCAGATGACATGATACTATACATAGAAAAACCCACAAACATCACCAGAAAACTACTAGAGCTCATCAATAAATCTGGTAAAGTTGCAGGATAAAAAAATTAATACACAGAAATTAGTTACATTTCTATAAACTAGGAACAAAATATCAGAAAGAGAAATTAAGGCAACAATCCCATGTACCATAGCATCAAAAAGAATAAAATACCTATGAAAAAACCTGCCTAAGGAGACAAAAGACCTGTACTCCAAAAACTGTAAGATACTGATAAAAGAAACTGAAGGCAACATAAACAGCTGGAAAGATATCCCACATTCCTGGATTGGAAGAATCAACAGTGTTAAAATGGCCATACTACCAAAGACAATCTACAGAGTCCATGAAATCCTTATCAAAATACCAATGGCATTTTCACAGAACTAGAACAAATAATTGTAAAATTTGTATGGAAATGCAAAAGACCCTGAATAGTCAAAACAATCTCAAAAAAGAATAGAGCTGGAAGAATCATGCTCCCCGACTTCAGACTATACTACAAAGCTACAGTAATCCAAACAGTATGGCACTGGTGCAAAAAACAGACACATAAATAAATGGAACAGTATAGAGGGTCCAGAAATAAACCCACATACTGATGATCATTAACCTATGACAAAGGAAGCAAGAATATACAATGGAGAAAAGACAGTCTCTTCAATAAGTGGTGCTGAGAAAACTGGACAGCTACATGTAAAAGAATGAAATTAGAACATTCTCTAACACCATATACAAAAATAAACTCAAAATGGATTAAAGACCAAAATGTAAAACCAGATGCCATAAAACTCCTAGAGGAAAACATAGGCAGAGCACTGACGTAAATTACAACAATGTATTTTTGTATCCATCTCCTAAATTAAAAGAAATGAAAGCAAAAGTAAACAAATGGAACCTAATTAAACTTAAAAGCTTTTGAACAGCACAGGAAACCATCAACAAAATGAAAAGACAACCTACTGAATGGGAGAAAACTTTTGTAAATGCTATGACCAATAAGGGATTAATATCCAACATATATAAACAGTTCATACAACTCAACATCAAAAAAAAAAAAACAGATTAAAAAGTGGGCAGAAGAACTGAATAGACATTTTTTCAAAAAGGAAATATAGATGGCCAACAGGCACATGAAAAGATGCTCAACTTCACCAGTCATCAGGGAAATGCAAATCAAAACTGTAATGATTTGCACCTCACACCTGCCAAAATGTCTATCATCAAAAGGAACACAAATAACAAATGTTCACAAAGATATGGAGAAGAAGGAACCCTTAGTACACTGTTGCTGGAAATGTAAATTAGAGCAGCCACTGTAGAAAACAGTATGGCAGTTTCTCAAAACTACCATATGATTCAGCAATTCCACTCATGGGTATGTATCTGAAAAAAAAAAAACATTAATTTGAAAAGATAAATGAACCTCAATGTTCACAGCAGCATTATGTACAATTGCTAAGATATGGAAGCAACCTAAGTGTCCATCAGATGAATGGGTAAAGAAGAAGTGGTATATATACATAATGGAATACTACTCAGCCATAAAAAAGAACAAAATTTTGCCATTTGCAGCAACACAGGTGGACTTAGAGGGCATTATGCTAAGTGAAATAAGTCAAACAGAGAAAGACAAACACTGTATGATAATCACTTATATGTGGAATCTTAAAAAGTACAAAAACCAGTGAATATAACAAAAAAGAAGCAGACTCACAGATACAGAGAACAAACTAGCGGTTACTGGGGAGAGAGAGATGAGGGGCATTACAGGGATGGGAGACTAGGAGGTACAAACTATTGGGTGAAAGAAGGCTACAAAGATGTTTTGCACAACACAGGGAATACAGCCAATATTTATAATAACTGTAAATGTAGTATAACCTTTAAAAATTGTATAAAAATTTAAAAAGCAAAGATGAGAAATCAGATATTTAGTCAGGGGTTGAATGATCCTTGTCAATCTTTGACTAGCCCTTGTCACCCTGGCCAGTAAGTGACAGAGAGAATTCAAATCCAAGCCACTTGTATTCCAGACATACTGGAAAGTGGCAGCAATGAATATAGTTGTTATTACAGAACAATTCCGAAAAGTGCGCAAGACCAGCAGAACCTTTACCAATGACCAAGGACAGAATTATCCCAAGAAGACCTATATTACATATTGACAGCCTAGAGAAATCAAACAATTATAGAAAATATGTCTTTTACATCACAGGAAGAAATTAAAGGGGAAAAGGATTCATTCACATCTAAATTAAAAGGAAAGCTAAACTTAAAACAGGCAGCAATCGAAGTTACTCTTACACCAGTTACAGATTTTCAATTTAAAAGTAAAGAAATAAAAGCATACTTCTAAGACATAAAATAAAGCAACTGAATAGCCAAGCTGTTTCATACAAACAAAAGATCAATACTTTTTTCAAAAGACACAACAATGCCTCTTTTAGTTTTGTCATTTTAAGTAAAAAGGAGATCAATAAAAAAGTAGTAGAAGAAAATGTATCTGTAGAACTTGTTTCCTTTCTCTAACCAATAAGCCAAAAAGACTCAACAACACTGCAATACAAAAATTTCAGAAATTCACTCAGGCCAAACTAATGCTTAAGTCAAAAGTTTCAGTTCATATCCATATTACATGCAAACAAATATTTCAAAAGATAGACAGTTCACTGATTATTTTAATAGCAACTATACTGTTTCAACACTAAAGAAAAGAATAATGAGTCCCAAAAACCCTCAGAGTCCAACCTATAATATTAACTTAGTATCACCAAATACATGTCAAGTTTCTGCTGAATTAAGTATGAGAAATAGTACCTGTAACTGAATTGAGGAAAAGAACAGATGTGTATCAGAACGAAACCCTACTCACGGTTCTGCCATACGTGGTCTGCACGTCCTTGAGTGTGTTCCTCCTGCTCCCCAGGCCTCAGTTTCCCCACCTGTAACATGAAGTACCTGGCCTGGATAATCTTTCAGTTCCCTTCAAGCTTTGAAATTACAGGACGCTGTATGACAGTATCACTTTCTAACCTCCTAAGCTATGCATAATGACTATGTGCCCCTGACAAGATCATAATTGGACTTTTCTCATTTCCATGATTCTAATTTTCATCTCCATGCTTAAATTAAGCTATAATAAAGGTAATCCCATATTTGAACAAATTGTCACACCATCACATTATAGAAATCAAAATACTGTCTTAAATTCACATAACCATTAGCTTCTGCCTATAGAAAGCCAAGCTTTGTATGAGGTCCGCCAAGAAAAATCACTAAATATACTTCCCTTTCTAACACTGAAGATTTCCTTGGCACAGGCTATTTGACTCATAAGTGTCAAATGGAAAAGTCAAAAAATAACAAGGCCTGCAGACCTAGCACACAGTAGGTCCTTAATACCTGCATGTTGAAAGGACAAATGTATCCACAATGGTAAAAGCTTCCCTTGTCTAGGATGTTTTAACACCAATTCAGGAATGCTACAGAAATACCTGAAGCATCAACAGTGGTCAATAATATGGGTAGGTGTTAAAAACCACAGTAATCAAGCTGCTGTTTATAACCATGCCTTTGAGTTTGATAGTAGACTTACGAAAGAAAACTGAAAACTCACCCCATCTAGGCTCTTGAAGAAGCCCATTCTAGATCAGAACAACACTGATGAACAGGCAGTAGGCCAAATCTAGGCCATCCAGAGAATCTGCAGTTTGGACAAGGAGTAGAATAACAGTGGAAAGTCTGGAGATTTCTCTTGCCAAGATTTATGGTGAGAGGGAGGGTTAAATTAGGCACCGTTTGGTTGCTGCCCTCCACTGTTCAGCTCCCATGTGTGGAACTATTACATTTAAAAGTTCCATTCAAATCTCAAAAGGAATATTTTATTGAGAAATTCCCTTATTTTCCCAAGAGAAGTTTCTATTTATCCTTAGCTAAGCAGCAACGGAAAGAGTCAATGTTCAGGTGGAAATATTACATATTATTATGCAATAAGGGTGCCACTGACAGAATACCATCAAGTTCATCATTTGAGACTCAGATGCAAATCCTCTGAGAGGCCTATCCACACCACCCTTTCTAACACCCTCTAAATTTGAGGAAATGGTAGAAATCATCAATAAGAAAGATGTAGATTCAATTACATTAAAAAGCAAAATTTGTACACAAGCAAAGCTCACAATAAAGCTGAAAAGATACTACATGTATAGTAAATATCACAAATGATTAATATACTATTATATTTTTCTATTGTTGTGTTTGTAACAAATTGCCACAAATGTAGCATCTTAAAACAATATGCATTTGTGAGCCTACATATCTGTAAGGCAGAAGCACAGACACGATGTGACTGGGAAGCACAAGGCTGAAATTAAGGTGTCAGTGGGACTAAATTCTTGTCTGAAACTGGAGAAAAAATCTTCTAAGCACACCCCTGTTTACAGAATTCAGTTCTTCATGGTGGTAGGATTGAGGCCCCTGTTTTGATGCCAGCTGTCAGGCCAGGAGTTGATCTCAGCTCCTAGAGGTGGTCAATGACCATTTCAAGTCTCGTCCCTTTCCATGTGGCCTCCTCAATCTTCAAGCCAGCAAAGGCATGACAAATCTTTCCCATGTCTTTAATTTATCTGATTTCTTCTTTTACTACTGCCAGTCAGAGAAAACTGTGCTTTCAAAGGGCTAATGAAGTAATAACTACTATGTAGGATTAGACCCATCCTGATAATCTCCCTTTCTTAAAAGTCAATTGTGCCATATAAATAATCTAATCACGGGAGTGAAAGCTAGCAAATTTACGGTCCCAGAGATTACTTGGGGCATGAACGCTGGGGGAGAGAGTATGATGAATCTTGAGTAATACCTTAGAATTCTGCCTACCACCATTATATGAAGAGATTATGCCATTTGGTGAAAAATATATTTCAACATATCAAATATAAATGAGAAAATAACATGGGCAAACAAGGCACATATAAGGAAGAGAATTGACAAGAAAAATTAAGAGCCATAGAAATGTCATACTCCTTGGCTGAGCCATACCATTCCTGGAAATACAGCCCCCACAAAAAAAAAAAATCCGTAATAAAAAAAAGCTATGACATGAATATGTCGGCCTCCTCTGGGTTTTTCTAGCATCACATACACAACTCTAGAACAACAACTTCTACATGCTGTTTACCTACTATCTCCGCCTTGGTACTTGGAGCATCAAGTCCAGAAGCTGTATTTCATTTGTCCTGTTGTTCCCAGGCCCTAGAATGGTATTTGTACTCTGTAAATATTTGCTGAGAGCCTATTATGTGATCATCACTGAGTGAGGCATCAAGACACACAATTGTCTAGGAGCATCCATGTTGCTGCAAATGGCATTATGTTGTCGGTTTTTATGGCTGAGTAGTATTCCATTGTATAAATATACCACATCTTCTTTATCCAGTCACCTATTGATGGACATTTAGGCTGTTTCCATGTTTTGGCTATTGTAAATAGTGCTGCTATGAACATTGGAGTGCAGGTGTCATCCTGAAGTAGATTTCCTTCTGGATACAAGCCCAGGAGTGGGATTCCTGGGTCATATGGTAAGCCAGAAAGAGAAAGAAAAATACCATATGAGATCGCTCATATGTGGAATCTAAAGACTCATGGACAGAGAATACAGACTTGTGGTTACCAGGGGGGTAGAGGGTGGGAAGGGATTGACTGGGATTTCAAAATTGTAGAATAGATAAACAAGATTACACTGTATAGCACAGGGAAATATACACAAAATGTTATGATAAATCACAGAGAAAAAAATGTGACAATGAGTGTGTATATGTCCATGAATGACTGAACAATTGTGCTGAACACTGGAATTTGGCACAACATTGTAAAATGATTATAAATCAATAAAAAATGTTAAAAAAAAAGACACACAATTGTATAATACATGCCCTGATATATCTCATTTCACATAATTTTTGTAAAAAGAAAAATAGTATCAAAAGTTCTATAATCAATGTATGTGTAAAGTACTAGGATCAAACAAGCCAATAGAAATGAGGTGACTTTTGGACCAGGCCTTGAAAACTAAGTGGATTTCACTAGAGAGACAAAGTCAATGGGGAAATGGGGGATTACAGGGAAAAAGACACAGAGAATGTATTATGGAGCCATTCAAAATTATAATTATGAAATATATAAAACTATATTAAAATGTCTATATTAAGTGGAAAACTCTGTGTACCAAGTAGATCTTGGCTCTAACCGTAATTATGCAAAAAGAAAGTGTATAAATGCATAGATACAAATAGGGAAAAAAATCAACACAGTTTTCTAGAAGGTAGAATAATTGCTAATTTATTTCCTTATTTTATTTACACTGTACTTACATATTAATGCTATATTGTATATTATACTTATTCTTTGTGCTGCCAAAGAAATTTTAAATGAAAAGACATGGGGGAGTCCTGCTAACTGATAGAAAGTAGAAATACTCAATGTTGAGTCGATTTACCACCATTCTAACTAAAAGCCCTGATTGCAGGAAATGACGTACTCAGCCACTCATTAATCCCACAAACATCTCCTGAGCACAAATAATGGGCCTGACACAGTGCAAGTCACTGGAGATACAGGAATGGGTAACACAGGCCCTGTCCTTAGAAATCTCGTGATCTGATGAATCACCACAGTGAGTTTGTATTTGGCAATTGTATTTTAATAACTGCTGAGAAGACAAAATTCTCTAAATGATAGTTCACTTCAAAGGTGGAAGCCTCAGTCTGACAGAATGTAAAGCAGCTCACTACCTCAAGTCAGCCCCCGGCAGCAGGGCTAAGGCCTGTCATTGCTGCCAAGCAACTGTCTTCCCACGATCACAATTCAGGTGCAGCAGCGTCCTAAGCCACCTCGGTTCTAGCACAACAGAAGGCGATCCAGTCACTGCCTACACATATGGCTCAGTAAGTCTGCAGATCCAACATCTGGCTCACTAACAGGGTGACTGTTTTCATGCTTCAAGAATACTGTTTGAATGACTGATAATTCCAACACAAGTTTATTCACTGGATTTCAGTTTTCATGAGGAAAAAGTCAGGATCACTGTAATTTGTGTATTTCTATGTTTTATTTTATTTTGCCCTTGAATTTTTGGTCTCTCTTTATTCCTAATTCTTATCATGAATGGTCACATGTAGCACTGAAGAAAGATACAAATCTCAATTTCACTCAAATTCCTGAAACTATTAGAAGAAGAATTAAAAGCAATATGAACTTCCAAGTGGTGAACACACTGTTGCCCGACTGAGACCACTTCTGCTGGCTACCAAGATGGGAGTTTTTCAGTGGAGAAGCGACTCCTTCCAAGCTGCAGGCTATTTGATGAACAAGTGAAACAAAAGAAAAGCAAAAACAGAAAACAAAAAGCCTTACCCAAAAACATAAGATCTCTCACTGTCTTCCTCATGGAAAGTCCAATTTAAGGACTTTTTGTTATAGGACCCTCATATTTCAGTAAATGGCTTCTTAGTAGGGTTTTATTATCTATCATTTATATGGTTAGAGTTGCACTTTATCAATTACTCAGAAGTAACAGAGTCAATAGCTTATTAAATCAGACATGTTATAAAGCACAATGGATCCATTTGGGTTTTCCCCCTTTGATTTATATTTTTTCTTATTACCATTGTCATCATCATCATCACAATCATATTTAACATTTATTAAGCAGTTTATGATATGTGCCAGAAACTGAACACCACTCAAAGCACATACGTATGTTAGGTCAATTCCTCCTCAAAACTACATTTTAAGCATTAGAGATCTAAGGAACTTGTCTTGGGTCACACTAATGATAAGATCTCTATCTTCCTAACTTCAGAGCTCAACTTCTTACCCACTGTATTAGTCTCTTAGAGCTGGTATTAAAAAAAAAATTGCCACGAACTGTATGGCTTAAAATAACACACATTTATCCTCTCATAGTTTTGGAGACCAGAAGTTCAAAATCAGTTTGGCTGGGCAGAAACCATGGTGTCAGTAGGGCTGCCCTCTCTCTGGAGACCCCAGGGGAGAAGTTCCTTGCCTCCTCCAGCTTCTGGTGTCTGCCAGCATTGCTTCTCTAGCCCTACATCACTCCAGTCTTCAAGGTTAGCATCTTCACATCTCTCTCAGCTCCATCTGCACAGCATATTCTTCTCTATGTGTAGTCAAATATCAAGATCCTTAATTATACCAGCCATTTATGGTGATAGTCATAAATTCCAAGGATTAGGAGGTGGATCTTTTTTTCCTGGGGAGGGGGAGCCTGTTTTCCAGCCTACCACACCGCTAAACTCTACTGCTTCTCCAACTGATTTATTCATGGGTTCTTGGTGTGGTGGTGAATTATGATAGCCCAGGAAGACACCACAGATAGTTGTATACACTCTCTTTGAGACAAGTCAGCCATGCAAGAGAGATAAACCTAAGACTAGAACCAATAAAGCAAGACAAACACACGTATCGACTTGTCCTGGAGATCACCAAATTCTAGCTCACCAGTCTCCTTATCTCAGTGATATTTCTGCAAAGCCACAAACAAACAAACTTTAAACCAATGCACCATTTCTTCAAAAGGGCAGGCATTCTCATGCCTTGGCCTTTGCTCATGCAATTTCATGTCCTTATGCCTACTGAAATGCTGCTCTCCTCAATGCTCTGCCATCATATTATCTGTAAAGTCTTTCCTGATGTCCACACTCAAAGTAACTCCTTCCCTGGCATTTGGTTTCTATCTCTTCAATGCCACTTGTCTTTAGTCCTGACTCATATAGTTGCTTATGTATATATATATCTTCCTAGAGAGTACAAGGTCCTGTAGAACAGAGACTGTCTGTCTTCCCAATGTCTGGCAGAGAATTGGGCACAAATTCCAACAAAATCTGCATTAGACAGAAGGAAGGAAGGGTGCAAAGGAGGGAGTTAGAGAGGAAAATATGAAGGAAAGTGCAGGGAAGAGAAGGGTAAACATTAAGGTCCAGACTGCTTTAACAGAATAGAAGGAGACACAGTTCTTTCCAACACTTATCTGTGAAAGCTCTGAAGAAAGAAAATTTTCAAAAGTGTCTGAAAAAGAGTACCAGAGAGCAAGTGCATGGGCATTTATTGGCACACTCTAAGCCCTAGAGTGCAGGGAAACAATTCCTAAAGAAGGGCATGCAGACTCCTGCATCAGAACCTCCACATCAGGATGGTTGTCAATTGCAATTGTAAGGGCATATCCTAGACTTGCTAAATATGAAGTCTGGGGTGCTGGGAGATAGGAATCAGCATTTAAAACAAGATTCTGGGTGATTCTGATGCCCACTAAACTGTGACATAACCATTACTCTTGCAGGAAAGGAGAAAATCAAACAGCACCCTACAGATTTTGTTTTCTTTTGGTTTGAGTCCCAACGTCTAGTACTGGATTTGATGGCCATTTTCCTTTCAAGGTAAAAATGAAAGTCCAGTTTCTGAAATGACAAGGTTGCAAGTCTGCAATATGTTCCAAGGACAAATGCCAAAGACTCAGAAAGGAAAGATGCCAGGATGATTCAACACTGAGCCCCTCTAGATTATGAAGATATTACTTTAATCAGCCTGGTCATAAAAATGATAGCCACAATTTGCCTGACACATCCAATCCATGACAGCCTTATGCCAGTTTGTGGTCTTCTGTCAGCTCAATTATTTTTCACTGACTTAAATTCTTTTTGAAGATGCCTCAGGGCTTGAGAAATTATAAGGAACTCCCTGGTGTCCCCTCCTGGAGTTATATCATAGATCTTATTGATCCTGGGCTCCATTCCTCATTCCTCAAATTCCTTCTTAGAAATGATTTGTTACCAGCCTTCCTCAATCTTCTTATAAAATGTAACAGTTCATGCCAGGGTGCAACTAATCTCATACAACACTTTACCCCCATCACCCCCTCAGAGCTACAGATACCTAGAGAAGATGACATCTAGGGAGGAGGCTCCTGTCACCAGGCTGTGGACAATAAATCACCGTATCATTTTTTATTGGGTTCTTTTGTTCCATCATTTTTAAAGGACACATTTGCTTTTCAAGGATCAATACTCAATTTAACTTTCTATACACTATAATTCAAGTCTTTAAGAAGTGAAGAAAATGTGTTTCTGGTTTTAAAGTTATTTTAAACCATAACCAGGTCTTATGCTGAGCCCAATTAATAAGGGTCATTCTTGCAAATTCTAAGCACAGAGTGTGAGCTATCAGAGGCAGGTTACATTTCTTCCTTACTGTCAAAGAATATTGCTTTAATAGATATTTTTAAATAAAATAATGAGCTGTAAATCAGTCTAATTAGAGAATTTGTAAGTGCTCAGGAGATGTAAAATTGTAAGCTCTAAAGAAATAATTTCTTTTGTTCATTATTTCTTGCTATGGATGCCATAAAACACACTCATGACCAGTAACTTTTCTATATGTAAAGACAGAATTATAGTCACAGGATTATTTAAGATATTTTGGTATTATTTCACCAATAAGTTAAAATTAACAATCTGCCTATTTAATTTAAAAATGTTCTTACATGAACAAATAAACCTTACTTAACTGTCTTGATATACCATCAAATGCTAGTACCATCCACACATTTTAAGGAGAACTTGGTTAAACACAAATGGAATTTACAATTCCAGTTTTATGCATTTTAAATAACTTATTTTTAAATGTTCTCACAAAGCTTAAGCAGATCTCTTCAATCTCATGGACTGGACATGTTTCTGAATTAATTTTCACCCAGAAACCCATGGGATGAAAATTCTGTGTGATAAATTAAGTTGCCAAACGAAATGGATTAGCGATCAGTGAAATTGCCTGATAAGCTGTCAGATTCACTTTGAATTGGGATACATCCTCTTTCTCCACCTGTTCATTAAGCTCCAAGTTCATGGCAACTCCAGTGACTGATTGCACATTAACAAGCTGTTTAGGTGGGAGTTGTAGCTAGTCTAGTCAACATTCCTATACTTATACATTCATTTAAACATAATTCTCTGGCAATTTATTCTGTTCACAATCCCAGTGTGGGAAAATATACCTCTACCCTGAAATTTAATTTTGGACACAACAGAGATGTGACGTGTCATAAAATTAAAACTTAACAAAGCAAACCAGATTCACCTCAAGGTCAGAAGAAGCTGGGGAAATTTAATGCCATGAATTTGCTTTCTCAAACAGTTACAAAAATGAAAAGAGCAGTGGAAAAAGCTGCTGCCTTTGCACTGATAATATGCCAAAATAAAGTATTTATTTCTGTCCCTATTCTAAAGCAAATACTGACTGCTTCTGTAACCAGAAAACTAAACCAGCTAGAAATGTTGAAAAATAATTCTCAACATTTCTTTCTTCAATGACCAAAATCTTGCTTTATAAAACACCAAGTTTAATAAACCACTTGTCAATAAAAAAGCACCAAATTTGAGGTATAAATAAGAATATCGTTTTTATTCAAGTATCAAACATTGACTCTTTCCTTTTTAAGTATAGAGAATTTACTTCATAAAGTAAATTCACCAAACACAAAGATAATCAAAACGAGTAAGTGTCTGAAATTGCTGCCATTTTAAAGATTTGTATAGCATGAAAATATAAGGATGCCTACTACTGATAAGCTATTTTTCTTCACCATTTATGGAGCCTAATTTTTATATGAAGTAATGATTAGAATTCAGAAGTCAATGTCACTTTCCCCCTTCCCTACACATATAAACCAAGGTCTTAATTGAAGAAAAATTCAATAAACTAACAGCCAGATGACTACAATTATATTTAGCCAACGGAACAGAATGAATGTCATCCACATGTTTTTGAGCCCAAAAGCAGCAACTCCTCAAAAGTTACAAATAAAGAAAAATAAGTTAGAAATTAAGTTGGCCAGTATATGGAACAAATAAAATATACACTTTCTTTGGTTGAACTTAATAGATGTGTACATAAAATTGTTTTTCAATTTTTCCATGTAACTTTAAAAATAAAAAATTTTAAATAAAAATGTTTAAAGTAAAAAAAAGCAGAGAGGATTCCATATGCAGTTGCACATGAACATTAGACAGCCCCTATACCTCATTAAATGTCATTTAGCATCGTTATAAAGTTCAGTTTTTACTTAAATTTAACCTTAATCAACTCCTGACAAGTTATGCAATCACAAGAGAAACCATAGCAGATGGTATTTGTATTTATTAACCACCACAGAATTAGAATTCACATCCCCATTCCCTTCATCCTAATGGAAGCACAGCTGCCTGCCCTTCCAGGGGATTGGTCTCCTCCTCTACAATTTCAGTCCCACTAGCTCAGTCCACATGGAAAGTAGCAATGACAGGGCTTAGTCTGACTCAGAAGCTAGGGACACTTTCAGCAAATGTCAAGACTCTTTACAAACCAAAGGTGCTCTGGCTTACTTGGCACCTATGGAACATCACCCATTCTAGCCCCAGGGGTGGGCTTTGAGACTTTCTTGGCTAGGGTAATGAATGGCTCAAAGTTTCAGAGAAACCATGCTGCTCGATGACCTCCAAGAATCAAAGCCATAGCTGTAAGATGTCCCCAGTGCCAAGTGCTGTGCTGGATGCTAGCTAGTACTCTGAAAGTGGGTGGAGAAAAAAGAAAAAACATTCTCTCTCCCGTTTCAAGGTACTTCAATGCCTATCTCTTTCCCCGCCATCTTTTATTTCAGGAACAGAAGAGTGGCAAGGAACCTGAGCTACTGGATTTCCCAGTTGAGAAACATTCAGCACTGCTCTCTTCAGGCCTCCAACCAACCCAACCCCACCCAATGCTTCCTGGCTACCAACACCAAGTTACTTGTACCTTATAGGTGTCAATTTTATAGGTAAAATCCTGCTTTCAATTCTAGAAAGTAATACCAAAGTTTACATGCCCTATCTTCAAAGAAATGGAAATTAAAACAACAATGAAGTACATTTCAAAGGCATAGGTTAAAAAAATATCAAATTTAATACTGATGAAGTCTGAGGAAACACACAGTCTTTTAACTTGAGAAATATAAATTCATTTAACTTTTCCACAGAGCTCTTTGATTACATATATCAATGTTTAAAAACTTTCATACTCCCATAATTTCTCTCCAAGTAATATATTCCAAGGGAATAACAAAAGATTTTTGGTAAAGATTTATCTGCTAGGATGTTTGTTTCAGCCTGCTTATAACATTAAAAAATATGAAACAATCTAAATTTCCAACGAGGGAATAGTTAAACAAACATTTGTGTGTATGACTGACTATCGTGCAGCTATTTAAAATGACATATAAAAATGACTGTAGTATTAAAAAAAATTGAGCAGTATTTTCCAAATTTCAGAATATATCTATGAAATTAAAAGAAAATAACCTGAAGCATAAACACTGAACTTATGATGTATATGTTTGGAAACATTATGGACTATATTTTACTTTTTTGTATTTTATATTTTCCCCATTTTAAAGTATTCCTTTTGTAATCAAATCCCTCCCAAAATATTTTTTAAATCCAACTGACCAGTATGTGTAAGAAACAAAATATAAATTTCTCTAAGTACACTGAAGAATTTTCAAAGAAAGAAAAAAAATTCTAAAAACAAGGTACAAATGCCCAGGTAGCTCCCATCATTTTCCTCAGCTTTTTTTTTTTTTTTTTTTTTAGTCCCTCAAAGCCTCTTGAGAACTGTTACTACTTAACTCCAAGGGGTATTCCCTTAAAAACTAGTGACAACAGGGGTCAAAAACAGAAGTTGAAAACTCAGAGGAGATTTCCTAGAAGCCATCCATCCCCCTTGGCAATTATTTTCTTCTGAGAATAATCTTCTAATTCCTTGGAGGATTTAATGTTTAGTCTGATTCCACAAATTCCTTCAGAAAAAAATGGTAGATCAGAAAAACAAAGAAGTGATGAGTCAAAGAACAGAAATATTTTGAAAAACAAGTTGGGATGCAGAGAGCTAAATAACAAATGAAAAATGATACTTTTAACACATCACAAAGCTTTTTTTCATTTATCCTTTCTGTCCATCCTCAAAGACACCCTGTCTAGCCTCACATTAGATAAAGATACCAATCTTACAGCTGGAAGCTCACACTTAAAATCTGTAGCCAGTATTAAGAACTCACCTCAGAAAAAAAAAATAGTTCTATACCCACACCTGTCTACTCAAATCTCTCTCTCAGGTTGGTCAAATGACAGCTATCCACAGTGGTGATTAAGAAACTTTTCAGTAGGTTCTGATGTGGCACAGGAGGGAAAGCAATGGGAGAGAATGATGGATAGGAATTTTTTCCCCTTTGCTTGGCTGAGCTGGAATGGGTGCTGGGCTGGGGCTGCAGAGATGGAGGAAGAGGTGGTTTCCAAACATTGCTGTCCCTGTGCTAAGAACTACTGCTCCCAGAAACTTCAACACTGTCATTCTAAAAGTAATTTGTAACTAGCTACTAACTGTTTAATAGATGGTTATCCCAAATTAGAGGTCTGAAATTTCAGCAAGTTTATAATGAACCCTTGGTTTTAATATTGCCTTAGACTCTTAGGTGCCACTGAGTTCTTCAGAAGCAATGAAAAACTGATTTAAAAAATGGAGGAAATATTTTAAGGAGAAAAAGCAATACACTTAAGGGCTCAGTCAAGAAGAAAGAAATAATGGGAAAAAATGGAAAATGAGTTTAATTTTGTCTATTTGCTTAAAACTTAAAATAACTGTTCCTTTGTAGTTAACACTTTAACTGTAGTTCAACTTTTCTGACAGGGTGAACTCTCTAATAAAGACCTAAATACTTTGTAGTTAGAATCTTAGGCTTCCTTTTAATTAGTAAAGTTTTATTAGATGTTTACAACAAAAGCCTCAATCTGTCAACATAAAACTTACAGAATTGAAAATTTATATTTATTCAGATAACTGTTTAACTACAGTCTCCCACTAGTTTGTAAAGTTAAGCACTTAGATGATATCTGTTTTTCTCACCATCTTATCACTCATAATAGCACAGTGCCTGTCACACAGCGGATACTTAATATTTATTTGTTGAACGAACGAATGAATAAATTATGAAACATCTGATTACAAGCATTCCCATTAAAATCAAGAATAAGCAAGAATGTCTTATCACAACTAATTTAACCTTGTCATCATGTCGTGGCTAATGCAATAAAAAGGACAAGAGAAATAGAATGTATAACGATGTATATCTCTAGAAAACCCAAGAGAATCAACTGAAAAGCTACAAAAACTAAGATGGGCACTTATTAAATTAATAGCCTTTCTATATTACTGAAAATAATCTGATAAAATAAGTAACAGAAAAAAATAGACCTCATTCATAAGAGCAACAAAATTATAAAGTTGCTAGGATAAAACAACTGTATGAGACCAGTATGATGAAAACTAAAACTTCACTGAGGAATATTAGGGAAAAGAAATTTAAATAAACTTAACAACCAGCACCATTTGTAGACAGGAAGATTCATTATGCTAAAGATTTCAAAACTCCCTGAATAACCTAAATTTCTAATCAAAATTCTACTGATATTTCTGGGATTTTTGTTGTAATGTAATTTTGGGGGGTTTGTTTGTTTGTTTTGATTTTGAACTTGACAAAGTAATTCTAAAATTTATCCTATGGAGTAAAAGGACAAGATTCAAAAAGAATAAATACAAAGGCAGACAAATGGCAGAGTTTGAGGGAGGAGTCACACAATCCCAAACAGAATACACGTGTGAAAGGCACAATAATTCAAAAAATATACACCATTACCTCACAACTTTCATTAGCATAAATTCTATGTGCAATTTAATATAAATCAAAAAAAAATTTTAAGGTAGAGGCAAAGAATATACATTATTTTTAATATATAATAAGCTGTCCCTCAATTAAAACAAGACAAATGTCCAAAAGAAAACCTAGTTAGAAATATGAATATAAAATCTTAAAAAATGCAAATGCCCAATAAGTATTAAGAAAAAGCATTCAACATCACTAATAGTAAAACAAATTTAACAATATTAATCACTACTAAATTGGTAGGTTTAATTTTATAATGATGTAACCTGGTATTTACAAGAATTTGCATTTATATATCACCCTTGAGAAAGTACAATATTCTTTCTAACAAGCGATGGATATCAAAATCATTTTTTAAAATATTATGGCTTTTACCTAGTCATTCCTAGTATATTTTGATGCTATAAAAATTTTGGTATGAGGACATTCATTATAGCTTTATTTATAAAAATAAAAAAAATCAAATAATCACTTAAAATCATGTTCTTAACATTTAACGATGTGGAAAATGGGATACATGTAAGTGAAAAAAAAGTAGCTTACAATACAGCAGTTATAGTATTGTTGCAAAGTAAACAACCTATAGTTGAATATAAGCACACATTTTAAAGACTATAAGATATAAAACAAGTATTAAAAGTGGTTATCTCTGGACTAAAAATTGACATATTTTTCCATTTACACTTTTTGGCATTTCCCAATTTTCTTAATAAACAGGCATTAGTATCATATTCAGAAAAAATTTACACATTTTTTAATTACCAATATTATAAGACATTAAATGGGACTCATTGTTAAGGCATATCTATGATGTAAAAACAAACTACTTATATAACCTTATTTTGAATGTGACTTTAAGACTACTTTGCAGGGTTTTTTTATATCTTTATTCAGCAAAAAATGGTAGGCTTTGTGGGATATCTCACATGTGGAAATAGACGTATGACTTTTTTCTGAAATTGCTTTTTCTAAAAGTAGGTTTGAGACAATCATTCCTAAAACTGTTTTCTCTGGTTTTGATCTTCCCAAAAGAAAAGTAATATGAGTAACAGTACTAGTAGTAGCAGCAGCAGCAGCAGAAACAGCAGCCTTAGTAGTAATAGTAGTAGTAGTAAAAGTAGTAATAGTAATAGTACTTTCACAGTATGATACTTTGTTTCTAAGTGCTGCTACCTATAGGAGGAAAATTTATTACAGGCATGTTTTTATGAACTTAATAAGGAACTATATAAAACAATCCCATCCTCAGCTACAGGAAAATAACATTCACATTTTTACTTTATTTCTTCACTGACGCAAGCACTAGGATGGATTGTTAGCTACAAACTGTTATTAAATCTGATTTCTCAAAAAATTGATTTTGTCATAGTATATTTTCCACATGCATTTAAAAAGATTACTATGTGATCTATGTCATACACTATTTTTAAAAACAATATAGAAAATATCAAGTATTGGTATGGGTATAGAGCATGCTTAGTAGATAGCAGTATCTGCTAAATATGAACACACACATACCCTACGATAAAGCCATTCAACACTCAGATATAAACCCAACAGGAATATATAGATACCTACTCACAAAAATACACATACACACATACCAATGTGTTAGAGTGGTCATTGCAGGGTAAAAGACCCAAAATTAAAATTACCTAAATGCCCATCAACAGTAGATTGGATACATAAATTGTGGCATATTCACAAAATGAAATATTACATAATAATAATGAAAATGAATGATCTGTATCCATACACAATGATGTAGATCAATCTTACAAACATAATGGTGAATTAAAAGAACCAAACATTGAGGAGTATATACTACATGGTTCCATGGCAAAACTAATATATGCTACTAAAAGTCCAAAAAGTGAATACACTACCCAGTATTCACTACAGGATATCAGGATGCCAAGAGCTCTTCCAGGGTACTGATAATGTTCTGCCTTTTGAGCTGAGTGGAGTAACACAGGTGTACCAACTTGTGAAAATTTCCTGAACTCTACACTTATATGTGCGTGTGTCTATTATGTATTTTGTGTTTTGCTCAACAAAATGTTAAAAGAAAAAATATATAATGAGGGAGTTCTTTCATTATAATGTAACAGTTCTATATTTTGATGGTGGCGGTGGTTGTTCACGTGGGATAAATTTGCACAGAACTAGTCACACACACGAATGCAAGTTAAAAATGATGAAAATTAAATGAAATCTATAGTCTAGTTAATAGTAATGTACCACTGTCAATACCTGGTTTTGATATTGTAATATAGCTATATGATGTCACCACTGGGGAGGGCTTACACAAATGTCTTTGCACTATTTTTGTAATTTCCTGTAATTATTTCAATATAAAAACTTCCAACAAAAAGTGGTCCTGAGTATGAATCTGACCTGAATCTAAAACTTGTGTTACTGCCCTACATACCCTATTGTCTACCAAATCAAATAGATATATAATAAACTACATTAAAATACATGCATTATTTCCAAAAGAGAAGAATATAATATATAGGAGGCTCATTCTGGGTCGCATTTAAAGAAATCTAAGGAAGGTCAAAAAGTACTTTATTAAGAAAAAAATTAATCAAATCATTTCATTCATGGCAACTAAGACCAGGTGTTTCAATGTACTAATATGGACGTGAAAAGAGAACTTTAAAAGTCCGATAGAAAGTGATGACTGGGCTGCTTTGGCTCGGTGACTGGGCACTCTGCCTCTCATTCCCCTCTCGCAGAGGCAGCTCTGGAGTTTCCTGCCACGTTGCCTTGTTCACAGGAAAGGTTAACAGCTGCTCCTCTCCTTACACACCAGGCAAATAAACCGCACAGCAGAAAGCTATAAACAGAGTCATTACACTGAATGTTTGGCATCTTTTTCCCATCCACCTAGGAACTTCCTGATGAGGTTGTCCTTGTGAGATGCAGAACATGGCCAAATTATAATTATCTCAGCCAGAGAGGTGAGCTAAATGTACCAAATGATTTTCCAAAGTTGCTGCCTGCCTTCATGTAGACTCATCAAACCCGTCTACTATGTAACAGCTATGAAGAACTTAAGCATACAGGCAAGGACGAAGAATCAAAGCAGTGATAGGATATTTTCCTGTTAGTGATGTGTTCCTGTTTAGCACCATTTTATTTTATTTCAATAAAAATTACCTCCAAAATTATTTTTATTTATTAATCAAATAAATCATTTTTTTAAAAATTAGAGCCAAATTGTAATTCACTGTGTCACGTCTGCAGCACTGAACGTGCTATGGGTCAGAGGTGCTACAAATTCAATTACATGTAGTTCAATTTAACAAATACACAATATCAAGTGTTTTTTAAGAACATAAGGATAAAACATTGCATTGGAAGACAACACAAAAAGTGAAAAAGACACCAGTCTGTAGTCTCAAAGGGGAGATAAACAGGTGTACAGTTAACAAAACCCAAGAAAAATCATAATTACTGCCATTATTAAGCATGCCAACATGGTAAACTCAAAGTTATGTTAAAAACAAGAAAGAGAAAACTTTAAAAAGTGGTCTTAAGGTATTTAAGAAGGAATAAATATCAGTTGTACTCCACAGGGCAAAACTGGGATCAATGGCTAGAAATTACAAGAATATAGAGGAAGGCCAGTGGTATGTATGTCTGTAATATGTATATATAGACACAGATACAGATGTTTTCAATTTTTTTTAACTGAAGCTCACATGTCTATAGAATTTAGGGCAAAATAAATCGTTGATGACTTACTAACTACAGGGGCATCTAATGAAACCTCTGTACTGGAGAGGAGTTCATGGGACTCCTTCCAAGAGCCTGTCCTCTCCAGAGGCCCCTCAGGATCACACAAAGCATCCTGTCACCCAGCGTCACAAGTGAACAGTCCATAGAAACTAGATATAAGGGAGACTTGTAGCTATGAGGTGATCTGAGGATGGAATTCTATCCAAAGGAGTGATTCACACTAGGTGGAGAGTAAATGACCCAGACACATCTTTTCTCATGAAGAGTTTTACATTTTAGAGAGGCCTCAGAGGAGAAAGGAACTACAGAGGCATCAGAAGAAGAGAAAGAGAAAAATTGATCTCTGATCATGGAAACGCAGACACAGCGCAAAGCAACTGATAGCCAACTCTGAGAGGGGAACAAGCTGACTAGGCTTCCACACTTTTGGTAGGCAGAACTAGACTATACCCTGAACAATGTTCCAGTTCTCCGTGAGATCCGTCTGTCTGCCTTCTAAGGCATGTTCCTACTATCCTGTGTGAATTCACTCATCACCAGAAGGAAACGTGAGATGATGTTGGATTTTATCTGAATTCTGTACTCCTCGAAAGCAGTGATTGTCAAGAAATTACCCCCCACCCTTTTGTGTTCTGGAAAACAGCTTACTACAAAGAACCGCTCTTCCCCATACAACAAAGGCAAAACTCACAGTGACCCCTTGTAACCTATAAGGCCAAGATGCAGACCCTCCAAATTCCCATTCTTTATCTCATAAATGATTAGCTGAACTATTTGTCCCCATTGACCATTCTGATTGATCAATGCCTGTTAACTGGGCTTGACCAAACTTTAATCAGGCTTCTCTCCTTCCTCCAAGCTCTTGAACTTTGACCCACTCCTGAGCAAAGGAAGTGATCAACCTGCCTTTAATGGTCCCTCCCAAGAATCAGCTGGCCTCAATGAAAAACATTCCCTGATCAACAGTCCAGTCATGCCACTCACCATCCCACTGTCCCGCATCCAATTCTTTCTAAAAGAAAAGCCCTTTTTTGCTTGAACTTTGAGGTGTTCATAGATTGCTGGGCCAATTGATGTCCTTCAAAGTCCAACGACCCCCATTTCTGGGCTCTCAGATGTCTGCCTGTGATCCCTCAACAGATAAAGTACATTCTTTGCTGGGCATGTTTCTCCTAACAAACTAGTAGCCCTAGGTAATAATCTCACAATAGCTCAGGCTGGCTTGTTTCAAGCCACCTTATCAGAGTCATTAACCCCACTGCCCTTCACAGACCCTAAACTTCTTACCTCACCTACAGCCAATCAGAGACTTATGCACAAGACGATCAGGCACCTTGTGACACGACCTTGTGAAAGACCACAACAACCAGCCAGAGGGGCTCACACAGGCACCTCCAGTCTGTGTGGCCCACTGTTATCTGTGGCAGCACACCCTAATAAACTCCTTTCTATTCTCATACTTTATCTCTGGTAAGTTCTTTTACCAAATCGCATGTCACTGCCACACTGACCAGCCACCCCATTGTGTCCCACAACATAAATCTCATGGTCAAAGTGGTTCTTCCTACTCTGATATTTTCCCTCCTCCTATTGTGATACTCCACCTCCCCTTATTGTAATCATCTTTTTGAATAGTCTCTCTTTACCTAAGTCTAGATTTATTTTTATTTGACACTTTCAATTTGCAAAGGGCCTAACTTTACAAAATACAAATTAAAATAATTAAATACTCTCTTATTACTGACATTTATTTTTATAGGATCACAACTATTATGCATTTCTTGATATACAGCCACATCGTAAAATATATAGAAGATAGAGACTACCATAAATAACACACTATTTTCCCAATGTTCAAACACAAAAATTACTTAAGATCATTAATTATTAAATTAATTAAAATAAAGCATTTAATACCAAACATGAGAAGCTGAACCTGAGACAGGAGGGAAAGGGGCAGGGCACAGCCATTCAAGGAATGATGAAGCAATTAACACCAAAATGGTAGAAGATTCAACTCCCTGGAGGCCTTGAGGCTCAAGATGGCAGGAGATTTGACTTCCAGTAAACCTTGAGCTTCATTATATGCTCATTGTAATATATTAACATGGTAAATGACACTCCCACAGGCACCATGACAGCTTCAACGCTGACCATAAAAAGTCAAAGAGTGGGCAGTGGCCCAATTCCTGGGAATCTCAGCCCCTTCCCTAGAGTAGTTGGAATGGTCCTCTCATTTGTTGGCATGTGAAGCTACCTAGCTGATAAAAACTGGCAACACTGCACCTCGTGGCCTCTCTTGCTCCCTCGTCTTCAGAGATGCCCACACTCTGTCTATGGAGTGTGTACCTACTTTCACTTTAACCTGAGCACCCAATCCCCACACCTTATGGCTTTTCTCTCACCTTCTGAAACAGTCTACACTCTATGTGGTATATATTTCTCTAAATAAATCTACATTTACTCAACTGTGGCTCGCTTTTGAATTCTTTCCTGCATGAAGCCAAGGATCTACACTTGGCGGGGCATGGCCCAGAGGCTCAGCTGAGACCTAGGACGCAGCCCTCCTCTCACCACACATTCAGTTTTCCTGTATCAAAACCAAACAGCTGAGGTTTGGAAACTGCAGAAATAATTTCTTTATATTTTACTTTTATCTGGTATAGATCAATCATCTCTTTACAAAGTCAAAAGAAGGAAAAGTTTGATGAACTTGTTATGTTGGCCATCTATTAACTGAAGCATTAAACCAACAATAATACAGCTGCTAAAGTTCTTTCTGAAGAACTTTCTGCAACAATCTGTCACTTTTCCAGTGGTCCAGTACCCTAGTTTCAACTTAGCATGGATACCATATAGAGTTAGCACATTAACTGCAGCACATACATAAAACAGATCTTCAATGTTTTTAATCAAGAAGGGGAATATATAAGACATGTCTTTTTTTAGAAAAAGGATATCTTTTTCTAAAATACTTACATTCCTGTTTATAAAAAAATATTTTTAAATAATACTTATATTGTAAGCAGATAGGTTAAGGGGTCCCCAGAGAAAGAGAATGAGGCATGGCTTTCTCGACATAAAAGAAGCTATTTTGGGTCTAAGTCATTTTGTGTTCTAAGCCTGGCCACTATGTTTGCCCTTGAACAGGTCTCAGTAATTCATGATCTTAAGGGAAGTAAAAGAATGCAGGAACAAAGCAAAACAATAGTTCATCTATAAAACAGAGTCCTAGTTACTCCTCTAGGGATATACGTAACAATCTGATACATATCTTTGAGTTCAGCTGGAACAAAGGCCCCTGCCCAGCTGGGATGGAATGATTAGGACGAGAACCTGAGTCAAACTAAAGCTTGGACTCTGTCAACCTTTGCCCCAATTTTACACTGAATTTTCCTCTGCTCAAGCCCCTCCATGAATATGCATATACCACCAAGCCCCTTAATGAGTTTGCAAATACCCTTAGCTTGAAACTTCCCCAGTTTTGCTGTTCAGGGAGACACTGCTTTGGGGAGAATCCCGTGCCCTCCTTACTTGCTGCAGTTAAGTCCTTCTCCAGATCTCTGGTGTGTTTGTGTCTCTTGCCCAGACACCCACCAAAAGGTGAGCCCAGTTTTCCCATAACAGTATAATAAATACATCACAAAATATCAACTACTCACCCGCATTGACTATGGCATCCACCTCTAGCAATGTGATGTCACCTCTATACAGAGAAACTTTGTCACTCAAATTCTTCTTCACCTGTGATGTTTCCTGAGTATTTTCTTCTGTAATAAAAAGGGAATATATATTAACAGTAGTACTCTTAATTAATTTAATAAAGACAACTTTAATACAAGAGCCAGTATGGGTCACACTCAGATACATTAGACAAGTGGAAATAGAGGTGTAAGTACCAAGGGTGTGGCTTGTTCTCTATTTTTTGTGTATTCCTCAATACAAATTTAGTATCACATATATAATAGTCATTCAATAAATTTAGACAAGTTATATTGGTCAACAAAAAGTTCAATGTTTACTATTAATATTATAAAAACATTAATTTTAAGATATAATTATGTACCACTAGTTTCACCAGAAGATATTAAAAAAAAAAAGATGTGTAATTACCAAGACAAAATACATTTTCACAAATAAAAAAGCTTACTTCTATTTTTGTTCTGGTTACCTAAAAGGCATCCTTGAAAAGAATATGTACTCAGAAACAAAAAAATTTAGGTTCAGCTCTTTGCTACTTCTAAGTAACAAACTCTTCCTCAGAATGGTATGGATCAAGAACATTTAAACATTGAGCTCCTCCTTTATCCAATTCTATCAACCTTTCACTCTAGAGGGCACTGCTAGATTTAAAAGAAAAAAAGCTCTGTTCTGCATACAAAAGACAGCAAGTTGGTATTGTTAAAATAAGCTAAAACTTTACCTTCTAAAACCTGACATATTTTTAAATGTTTTAGAGCAATACTATAATTTGAATTTTCATCTAGTTTTAACAAATAATAGTAGTAAAGCACATTAAACAAAGCTGTATAAAATCAATGTTTTAAAATACATTAAATTGTTATGCATAAAAAGCTTTTTAATATACCTCTAGGAAAGCTGTTGTATATATAAATTCAAACTTTTTAAACCATTTATGATCTGTACAAATCTTTCAAGGGGGAGATAATGCTACTGATTCACAAAGACACCCCTAAATGAGCATGCAGTTTTGAGGTCTCTAAGGGATTAGAGGTGATAGGTTATAAGCCAAGAAAAAATTGTCCAAGACTAAGGAAATGATCTGTGGCCATAAAAGTGATCTTTCCTCTCTCTGGCGCCAAAGCATCTTCTTTGCAATCACTTCTCTCCTGAAAGGATTCTAATCAAATATTCATTGGTGGTAGCAGTAGGGAGGAGGAGGAAGCGGGGGTCGGGATGGAGGGTGAAGGAGAAGGAGAAAAAGAATTGTACAATAAAAGAGTAGAGAAAGATTTTAGATGACTTCAAAATTAAAAAAAAAAAAAAAAACACACACACAGCTGACTTTGAGCACCGTAGGGACTCCTAGAGTATTCTCCTTAGTCAGATAAAGACTAAGAAATAGTGCTTACTACAGACTGACTGTTCAAATCTTGGTCTATGGATAAGTTATTTATTTTCTCCATGTCTCAGTCCATAAATTACTGCCTCTTTTACAGTTAACATAAGTTCATTACACTTAGAATAACGTTCAGTCCATGGTAAGCTCTCTACACACACTACCTTTTTTTTTTTACAAAGATTTTACAAAAGTTACAAGTATTATTTCAGCATCCATATTTAAAATACCACAATAGTTTAAAAGTATTTTCAATATTTATTATTATTATTCCCTATCAGTGAAAGAGACTGGACTTTGTTTGTGCTCTTACTAATCTGCCAATGCCTGGCCCAATGACAAAGACTTTGAACAAGAAGATCTTGAGTTCCATGACCAATCAATTTCTATTCTTACTACTTTTACCAAAGTAGAAAGTCCTGATTCCCAATTAAAGACTGTCAGATGACAATGAATATTTGGTGGTACTGTCAGAAAATTCTAGATATGTGGACTATTGTGAATCTAAATTATACAGACTTCTCATGAATGATGAGTTTCAAAACTCCATCACGCATTACATTGATAAGTATAACACAAATGAAAGCAGAAAGATTGACTGTTTCAACTTGGGAGACAGTAAATAGATTTCTAATCCATCCTCTAGTTGCAGTTCTAAAAAGTATTTCTTCATTTTCTTGTGAAGCATTATATATGTAATTGCACTTATAGTAATGTGACTTAATATATATGATAATAAAGCATGTATTTATTTTTCCAAAAGTAAAGAAATTGTTAAAGAATTGTATTGGAAAGCTTCAAAGTTTAAACCATTTATACCACAATTCAGTTTTCTTAAAAGAAATCCTAATCTCTCAGCTGCAAATTTTAAAAATGGGATATTTTGAGCATCCTGAGGAAATATTTTTCTTTCTTTCATTTTAAAAATTCACATAAGCATCTTTTTTCCTCAAAGTCAGATATTCTGTTGCTGCCCAGTTCCTCACATGGTGTATCAAAAAGGCATAAATGTACTCAAAAATTATAATGTGATAGTATTAATAATTACCAGTATTTCTTTCAACAATAAACCAAAACCAAATGGCATATTTTGGACCACCAACTGTTCTCTGTAAAGGCAACAATGTAATTCACCACTAGAGGTCACCTCTTAATTTGAATAGCAATGCACTGCCTTCCTTTTCACACAACTGTGTTCCATAGGCACTGATCCCAATGTGTCTTTTCCCATATCCTGAGTTTTTAGTAATAAATAGGACAGAAAACTGTCAAGTATTGCTCCCTCATGGACATTCTATATGTACACAAAGCACTGATTCATGTTTTGTACATCACTGGCTTTATCCAACTGAAAGTTGGAATATCTGTCAGTGTGCACATATGATAGTAATTGGTCTCCCAGATCATATACCATTGATATTGTAAGAAAAAACAAAACAAAACAAAAAAACTAAACAAAAAACAGAGCTAGACAGTGGTTAAAATAGTAAAAAGGAAAAAAACTGATTGTATTCAGGAACTACTGCAGCAGGGGAAAAGAGATCTCAGTATAGAACTGGGGTTAATTCCCAATACAGCAAGGACAAGTGGGGATTTACAGCCAAGAACCAGAGTAGGGATCAGTGGATGGAAAATTACTAAAAGGAAACATTGGGGGTGAAGGGAGATTTTGGTTAAACAGACAAGATTCTTGCTGAAGGCAAGCCAGGATGGTCAGATATCACCTAGGGTACTGGAGGGGGCAGGGGATGCAGAATCTGATTAGAATGGAGGGTGATCAGATATCAAAGATGGGAAATTCTCTCCAAGTTGACTTAGAAGGATTCCTGCTAAACTTGGACAATGCAGGCCTGGTAATGATGGGGCCTGCTTGAGAAAAGGGCTTAGTGAAACATGACTAAAGTTTAGTTAAGGAGGGAGTCTTTGTTAGTCCCTTCTCTTATTCAAGGAAAGAAGAGACATTCTTCTCCTTGACCAATATAAGTCCATTCTGATTAGGTTGGCCTTTTGTTCATTAAGAACCAGCAGAACCATTTAGTTGAGACCTGGTAGTAGAGGATATTTGCTAGGTGGTACAAGTAGTCAGGCATTTAATGAGGGGAATTTCTACGAAAAGAAAAAGAAAAACAAGGATTAATGGTTGGGGCACACTATAAAGCCAGTTTCTGGGTCCAGAGGGTAGACAGTTGAGAATATCAGGACGCTGGGCTTGAAGCATCTTTCACAGTTTGAATGTCCTCGGTGATGGCATGAGGCATTTCTGGAATGGCCCACGCGATAGCAAGCATGAAGGTTATACACACATGATCTGTTGTGGGGATTTCCTTGAAGTTTATATCAGGTCATCAGATTCAGCTTGTAGGGCTTTAGGGAAGGGGCAATTTTGGTTCTCAGTGATGCCAAATCAGGAGGAGGGGAGAAAAACTGGAAACATTTTGGAGAATTGTAGCCAGATATTGGAGGAAATGGGAAAATTGGTAGCATGTAGAAGACAATGAACAAGATTAGAATTTAGTAACCCACAAGGGTACACTATAGTTTTTCAATGAAACATAAAATGTCTCTCTACAGTCACCGTCCTTTTTATTCTGGTTTACAAAATAAGTCTGGTCTCATTAGATTTGGTCTAACTATTTACATAAGTGCTGCAAGAACGGTAATTGACTACTTAGGCCTTTCAAGTTTGCTTTATTAGAACTTTTCATAAAGTATCTCAAATTAGATTTTTGAAATCTTCTCAAGGTTAGGAAGACAATCCAAGAACTCACCAACAGATTTAGCCTGTAATACTTATAGATTTGGGTAAATTCCTCTCTTCTCAAGGTTCCCAAAATATCGTAAGGTTCCTGGGTTTACCAGGAAGTGCCCTTCTTTAGTCACTGTAAGGCTGGGTACTCTATAAATTAGGTACCACACTGGTTTTTCCAAAAGGCTTTGTAAGCATTAGTTCTATAAAGCAAAATTTAATTCTTTAAAACTGTCTGATAACATGAGATCCTATGCATCATTCTCAAATATGACATCTAGCCAGAGTCAATAAGGCAAAAATTTCCAATTATGTCATGTTACAAAAAAGACAGATTCTTATGTAATTTATACAAATAATGTCACTGCCATGAAAATAAGAATACTCAATAGAGTTTCTGAATTCTAGAGAGATCGGGTAGGGGGAAAAGATAAATGTTTCGTTTTTGTTTACCAAAGTATAATCAACTAAATTGCCATGAGTTATAGATAGCTTGAGAAAACAGAAAAGGGGGTTTCTTAAGTAAAACATTTAAGAACCAGCAATGCTCCAAAACAATAACCCCTAAAAGTCAACATCACTCTTCATTAGTTCATTCAGTCCCATGTAATTGATTCTTTTTCCCCCCAGCATTATTTAATGTATTGGAACAACAACAAAAAACCCACATAATTTTCTTATCCTGTTAAACCAATAACTATATTAAGTAATCTTATATACTGAGATATATTTCTGAATTCCCTATTCTATTCTACTAAGCACTTTTTATAGTATGTTCTTTTTTTTTTCTTCATGTAACTGATTTTTATTCTGCTTGATCTTGGGTTAGCATTTTTTTCTGAACCAGTCAGCTTCTCCTTTACTTCTAGAAATTGTTACCCGGTCCAGAGGTATGGTCTCAAAGTTACTTAAGCAATAATGCCTTCAGAAGCCACTACCCCAGAGTACCTGCCATCGTTCTCTCTATGGATCTCTGGAATAGTCACTTTTTGTTGAAGACAAAGCACTCTTGCCTGTCATAGACTGCAAGAGCTTTCAGAGAAGAATCAGAGTAGAACAAAAACTATCTTGGATGATTAAAAAACTTAAGATGGTCATGGTTAAAGATTTGAAGAGAGTTTGTTATTAAAAATGATGCAACTGATAAAGGAGTCTAGTTACTTCTATGACATACAATGTTTAAATATTATAAATGTATTATAAATGATAAAATTATACCAGGACATACGATAGATAAAAAGGGTCCTGGCAAATTTCTATGAACTTACTACAATTTCTGAAATATATATATCAATCATTTTTACTCACACCAATATAACTTAGGGAAGCATCATTTAATTAAATGATTAAGCATCATTTCTTATTTGACAATGTTTCCCACTCAACTTAATCGGTCAAATAAATCAAAATTTTTTTAACATTTCTTCTTCACAAGGTGAAAAAACAAATCCTTTGAGATTTTCCTGGGTCCCTCTGGGAAAAACCAATCTCAATTAGAGTTCAAGATTTCATTTAGGATTTAATTTGGGGAAGTTCTCAGAAATGTAAAAGGTTTGAACACTTGATTCATTCAAATAGGATCATAGGTCACTATGAAATAATACTTCAGTTCTCATAAACAGACATAATAAAGACAACATAAAGCACAGGAAATTACTTTGATAAGACATAGAATCTTTGTTTCTTAGGTAGATTACTTAAAAGATAATTTTTTGCAATCTCTTATTAATAACAGACTAATAATCCAAGAAAACTTCGTTGTTTTAATAGAGAAAACTCAATTCTAGTTTTGCATCAGTACATTACTGGGCTTATTTTAAAACAAAAACAAAAAACAAATTCATTCAATCTTAGCCAACTTGATCACAGATAAAATTCCTCTCCTGTAAACCTTCTATAACTCTATCTCCATTCAGGTTTTCTTTTACATTTTTCTTCTTTCTCATTCTGGAATAACCAGTGATCTTGATTTAGGGTAAAATGACTCTCTTTTCCCTTAAAAACAGCAACAAAAATCTTTCATTCCTCACAAACTTTACATACAGAGCTATTTCTCTTCATCTTTATTATTTTTACTAGTTTCATTTATGTATATTAATTATAATTTTTAACCATTATTATTACCCTTTATTTTACAGAGAAGACTAAGAAGTAGACAATTGCAAATCGTGTCACATACCAGCATTCTGTAGCAAACTAGCAAATTTTATACATATACTATCTTTCAATTTCTAGAGACATTTTTTTAATAGTATAACCTTTCAATAAGGCAAAAGAACATTTATTAACATATTCAAATATATTTAGCTTTTTTATACCACGTTAAAAGAAAGAAGCCAAAAGTATATAAACTTAAAGTTATCTTCAGTAATTGGCATTTCAGTAGTTTATTTTACTTAGAAACAATCTAGATTTTTATTGGATAAAAGAAAGAAGCCAAAAGTATATAAACTTAAAGTTATCTTCAGTAATTGGCATTTCAGTAGTTTATTTTACTTGGAAACAATCAAGATTTTTATTGGATACCTATACTTAATTTAGCATAAGTCTAAGGTTATAAGGTAGTAAAAAGACTTTGGAAACTATTTTTATGCGGACATATTATAATGTCAAACAAAGCTTGCCATCATTTCAAGTTCTTTCCCTGTTAACTATTTTTATAGCACATGCATGTTAGGCAAGCTTTGCAAAAGCAGAAACCTAAAAAAGTTAAATACATGGATTTTCTTTTACATTATGCTTGATATACAAGAAGTCATGGATAACAAGCAATTCATTTTTACTACATCTTTACTTGTACATTTGGTCTTCGGTTGAATTTATAATTTTTATAATCGTAAACATCTAGTGGATATAACATAAGCTTATTTGACTAGTAACCCTAAGTACAACAAAAATGTATGCTTGTATTACACTTACTGCTGATAACTGAGAAGATACACCTGTTTTCTTAAAACCAACAATATTGAACTAATCATATTTACCAAAGATTTACCCAAGTCACATGAACTTGAAAAGTATTTGGGTTAGTTTCTATATTTCTGGGAGTTTTAGGAATATTTAATTGATATAAATGCTTGTTATCTCTAAAACAATATGAATAGAGCTCCTTTATGAGATTTTATGGATTAACTTGATAATACCATCAAAAGTAGAAAAATATCATGTAAACATAACATGCACACATACAAAAATATACATACAGACAGATGCAAACAGAGATCTTATAGCTTCCACTCTAAAATTTGAGCCGTGAGTCAGGTAAATACAGTAATAAACTCTGGTCTTGGCTCCCCTTGATATTTTTATCCAAATTATGTTTCTGACAGAAGGAACAAGTTAAGTTATCTATTCAGTAAAAGGGCTAATGCTTTTACCAATATTTGTTGAGGAGACTTCCAGGATTTTTCATTTGCCCTGATATGTAACCTTAGGGAGGCTGTGGACCAAATTTTAAGTGAGAAACTGACAGGAGACATCAAACAGCTGTCTGGATGTCCCCATAGCTTATCTGAGTGGATAAAATATCCAGTCTGTTTTCAATTACCTTCTCTTCCTTTTCAGCCTCAAGTAGTTGCTTTCAGGGGCCCCTGAGTCCCTTGAGAGACCCCAGTAGGGAGCAAGGGGCCTAAAATTCAAGTGACTATAGGGAAGTGAGGAGCTAAACTGGGAAGGGAAAAGTCAGGCAAGGGGAGATAGGGATGGAGAAGATAGGAGTTTGAGGAGGGACTTTGCAAAGGATTTAAAGGGAACTGAAGAGAAAATCAAAGGTGGTAAGAGGAGGAAGAAGACCAGAAGCAATGGGAAGGGAGAGCACTCAGACGATCCAGTTTGGGGAAACCTTAGGTTTCCCAAAGAAGCCAAAGAAGTTACAAATTATCTTTAGTAAATTCACGCCAGCAAGAAACGAAGTACACAGAGATGGCAGAGCATATAGTCAGCAGGGGCTCGAGAAATGGGCTCAGTGGACTGAGAAGTTCCCATGGGAGAAGCAGATCAAAGACAGAGAACAGAGAGGCCTTAGAAAGAGCCAGGAAAAACCTTTCCAGACCAGGAATAAATCTCCGCTCAAAATAAAGAGCCAGGAAGAAAGACTTCCAATCCAATATGCAACTTTCAAGCAAAGAAGCCTGGGCCTCTAACCCAGCTTCAGGAAGCATACTCAGAATCTTAAGGTTAAAAATGTACCTACTGTGTGTCAACCAACAGTCATCTAGGGCACTGGCTCACCAGAGGTCACCACCAGGCCCTACTAGAGATCGCCAATAGATCTCTACCTTTCAAATGATCTCTACTTCTCATTGTCTTTGAGCTATTTTATAATCCTGTAAGTTGCAGAAAACAGATAATACTGCAAACGATTCTTTTTGTAGAAGTCATGATCTCATCTTCATAAAAACATTTCCCTCTAAGGCACATTTTCATTTAGTTCCAGCATATTTATTTAACTAATATTTCTACAGCATTTACTATGTGCCAGGTGCTATTCTAAGGCTTACAAATAGTACCTCCTATAATCCTTAAAACAAATCTATGTAGCCCATATTACTACCATTCCCTCTATGTAGATAAGGAAGCTGAGCGTACAAAAAGCAGGTCGTTTGACCAAGTACACACAGCTGGTAAGTACAGACCTGGGCTCTGAACCCAGGCTGCCCATGCTCTTTACCAACAACCTGTGCAGGCTCTCATTTACCTGTTTTTATTTGATAGAGCCCATGAGGTATCTGAATGAGATATCTGTTGTTTAGGTCCTGTCTCTTCCATCAGTTACAAAATACACCAATTTCACCCCCTCAGAAAGCATTACTTACCTTTGTCCAAGGGAAAAAGAGTAATTAGTTTGTTGAAGTAGTTACCATACTTTGAAAACAATGCAAAGGCCTCAGTGATTTCTTGCTACTATTTGACAAAGTTTCATAAGATACAACACACCAGGGTTTAGAGGACTACATAACAAAACCAAATTTGCAGATATTAATCATGAATTTTGTTTGTTCCTTCTCTATTTTGTTTATTTATGAAAATCATCAAACTTGCTAATTCATTTTCTCCAACACATACTCTATTTGTACTGGGATTCAGTTTACTATTTAAATTTATGGTCTTATTCTGAGCTCTGGCATTTATATTACTATTTCACCTCTTTTTTAGGCATCAATAAGCCACTTTAGAGATATTGATCCATTTTATGAGGTAAGAATATAATGCAATGCCATAGTAACAACAAAAGCAGATTTGATCAAATATACATTAACTCAATAATGACATTAAGATACATTAGGAGAAACAAACTTTGTTTCCTGAATCTTAATTAAGATGAACTGACCAACATTCCCCTTGTTTTAAAAGCATGACCATTAAGATGATAATAATTATTGATAATATAATTTTCATAAAAATCATAATTATATTTTACATTTCAAACTTTTAAAATATATTGAACAAAACTGTCTCATCACTTTTCCTCTAGAACTGCCAAATTACCTAACGGCCACTTGAGATACAGCTAAGGGACCACCACTGGATCCTCTGACCACCTGGAAGACTAAGATGCTGGGGAATAGCCACAGGAAGTGCCTACAACACTTCAAATTCTTATGTTCCCTCATATTAATATCCTCTGTATTTTAGCACCCAAAGGCATGATACACAAACACCACCAAGGTCACCAGTGAGTTGTGGATCCCACAACAAGAGGCCTGTTGCCCGCTGACCTCTTTCATTCTGAGGATGTCAGTAAAGTCAGTTTGGTTTTAATACAGCTGTGTACATACAAATTCAAAGTAACATTCCCTCTCCCTAAAAATAAATAAGAAAGTTACTAGGGGACCATATCACAAAAGAAAAAAAAAGATCAAGCAAATTTCTTTATAGTGTTAAAATTATATTAAATTTATAATCAAGGTAATCAGAAAAACAATTTTGAGTTCATTAAGAGGCTTTAAGGATACACAACTTGAGAACTAGAGGAGCCCAGAGATGCAGGCTGTGTTTCTGAAATTGTATCTTGAAGCCAGCCAGCCTGTAGACCTGCACACCTCCATGTGTGCCAGGCTAATAATCATCATGCCATTATTCCAGATTCCTGCTTGTTTTGACCTTCCAATTTAACAGCTCACTTCTTTATTTTTTTAACTGAGTTATAGGCAGTTTACAATGTTGTGTCAATTTCTGGCGTACAGCACAATTTTTCAGTCATACATGAATATACATATGTTTATTTCATATTCTTTTTCACTGTGAGCTACCACAATATAATACCTTGTATATATTTCCCTGTGTTACACAGTATAAACTTATTTATCTATTCTATATATACCTGTCAGTATCTACAAGTCTCGAACTCTTAGTCTGTGCCTTCCCACCCCCCTTCCCACCGGCAACCATAAGTTTGTATTCTGTGTCTGTGAACAGCTTACTTCTTTAATTGGGCCAACATTCAATCTGCTGCCTCTCTTCCTAGCTCCAACACACAGCGCTTCCATGGATGAAAATCTCAGCAACAGATTCCTTTTCTTTTCTGCCCTAGGACTCTAAACTAACCCTGTCAAGGAAACTATCAGATAAAATGCTCATATTTGAGTTAAGACCTCACTTGAGGACAAAGACAGGAATCCAGGCGTGATAGTCATGCTGACTAATGCAGGAAATAGAAAGCCCAGCAAGTTCTGAACTCGGCATTCTAGTGGAATGATAATAAAGCATACACAAATAACTTCAATACAAGGAAGAAAGACTTTAAAGTATTTGGAGGTTCAGACAGAAGGAACATGCAACGAAGTTTGGTCTGAGTGGAGACATCCAAGCTGAGTTTTAAAGGATCAGGAAGAATACCAGAGGACAGTAGGGAGGGATGGGCGTGAAAAGAGGAAGGGCATTCCTAAGTCAAAGGAGCAGAAAAGAGACTTTGCCTTGAGGAAAAGTAAGGATTCATCCATGACGAAGATACGGAAAGCACCACAAACTGGGGCACAGTGGCAGATAAGATCAGAACTATTCAGGTTTAAACTGGATGGCAGAAGGCCTTGGATGGCAACTGTTTAGAATCTATTAAAGAAGTCACAAATAGATAGCTTTTGCTTATATTTACCCCAAAGATGAGATTTTCCTCAGCTTAAACAGACTCACTGTTTTTGCATTACTGTATTTCAATTTTTAGTTAAATTTTAACATTCCAGTCAGGAGATTTCACATTAAAACTCAGATGTCCTAATTCTCTTGAAAAATCAGGAGATCTGGAAATAGTGGTCCCACATCCTCATATGATGTGTGAGTAGAGGCTACACTCTTTGGACAGGTGTCCTTTCCTTTCCAGTTTACAAGGGAGTATATTTGTTTATACCTCAACTAGGCTGGCTTCACTCAGTCACGTTAGCTTCCTGTCTCTGACAGAATCTGGGTGTTAGATTTCTGCAGCAGAGCTTCAAAAGGTTAATGACTGTATGTCCAAGGTAACTATTAAAAACCTATTAGAAATAGGGGGTGTAGCCAAGATGGCAGAGAAGGACACTCTTAGCTCACCCTTTCCCATGAATACACCAAAAGACTCATCCATGGACCAACCCATTCACTCAGAAAACCTGCTGAACTTTGACAGAACATTGTCTTCTTCAAAAGACAAAATTTGTCACAAATGTGGTAAGAGAAAACAAAGAAGAAGAAGAAGAAAGGAAAATAGTGCAGGACCTGTCCTGTGGGGAGGAAGCGACAAAGTAGGAATAGTGCTCTTACTCTGTGACTCCCCATCTCCAATGCAGAGGTCATCAGGAACAGACAGGGAACCTCTGAGGCCTGGATCTATGCATAGCAGCCCTTGGCCAACAGAACTGAGTGAAACAGACACAAAGGATCCCTGCAATCCCCAGCCCTAGATGCGAGCTGGTAGGGGTGGGACGGGACAGTCTGCCCACACCTGGGCAGAGGACCGGGACCAACTCACAGAAGCAGCCTCAAGCACTGTGACTGGGAGTATGTAGAGAACACAAAAGCCTGGGTACATCTCAAAAAAAAGAAGAAAGCAAGCAACACTGCTGCTGTCCATTGAGGGGAGGGGCACAGCACAGCTGGGCCTTGCCTTGTCTCCAGATACCCATGGCATCATTGCTGGCACGTACTCGAGAGAAGAGAGGTGGGGCTCGGCCACAGCTACCGTATTCGCTGGTGCACGGCTCCCAGGTGGAGGCAGGGGTGAAACCTGAATCTGTACACAGGGGCTCTGCAACTTAACAGGCAGGACTGAGATTTGTTTACATCCCCAGGCAGAAGGGACTGTTTAGCTCCACGGGTTACTAGTAGAGTTCTGTCACACAGTTGGGGCAAGGGCTGGTGTGGTCATTTGCTGCTAGCCTGCCTACCATGTGCAGACACAATGCTGGGGACAGTGCTGACCCGGTAGCATGAACTCGCAGTCCCTGAGGGCTGGGGCCTCTACCAGCGCAGGCCTCTAAGACGAGCAGTTGGAGTTTGCGCAGCAGGGCACATGCAGGGGCGGTATTTGGCACTGGGGACAGCATTGACCTGATTGTGTGCCACAATCCAGGTGTGTGACCCAGAAGTCAGCGGATCTGCACTGGTAGCTCTTAAGGCAGAGAACCTGGGGGACACCAGAGCAGCACATTGATATTCCCCCAGCTGAAGCAGGGACAAGGGCAGAGCCAACAAAGAGTACTTAAAGCACTCCAACCCTGCCTACTACACACTGCAACTCAGAAACAGGTCTGGAAGCCTCCATTCCAACAAAAAGGGAACAGACCCACCCCTGTCAGGGCTGTGACAACCACAGAACAAAAAGGAGGCCCCGCTCAACAACCAGTTCAGGCTCTGGTCACCATAACCCTGGCCACAACCTCAATCAAAGGGATAAAGCCAACACACACAGAAGAAAGATGTAGCCACATCCATACTAAAAACAGACCTCATGACAAAATTATTAGGGGCACACAGTCTACACAGGAACGCATCCTCTTAAAAAAAAATCCCCTCAAGACCACAGTAGATAACTGATACTCCGTAATCCATAGTGCCAGAGAGATATAAGTAAAATAGAGAAGCAGAGAGGCTACGCCTAATTAAAAGAACAAGATTAAATCCCCTGAAAGAATGATCAATGATATAGACCTCAACAGTCTACTAGATCATGACTTTAAAAAGGGAGTGATCAAAGCAGTGAAGAAACCAAAACAGACTATGAATAGAGACAGAGAATACTTTAAAAAGGAAATTGAAACTATAAAGAGGAGCCAATCAAAAAGAGAAAACTCAATGGCTGAGATAAGAGTCGAGCTAAACACAGTCAAAAGCAGACTGGACAATGCAGAGGAATGAAGAAGTGACTTAGAAGACAGGATAACAGAAGTCACCCAATCAGAATAGCAGACAGAAAAACAAATAAAAACCAATGAAAACAATATAAGGGACCTATGGGATAATACAAAGCATGCCAACCTACAAATAATAGGGATCCCAGAAGGAGAAGAAAGAGAAGAGGGGATTGAAAAGGTATTTGAAGAAATCATGACTGAAAACTTTCCAAACCTAAAAAAGGAATCAGATATCCAAGTAGAGGAAGCACAGAGGGTCCCCAACAAGAAGAACTCAAATAGAACTACAACAAAACACATAATTAAGATGGCCAAGGTTAAAGATAAAGAAATGATTCTAAAGGCAGCAAGAGAAAAACAAAAAGTTAGTTACAATGGAACTTCAATAAGGCTTTCAGCTGATTTCTCTACACAAACAGAGGAGAGTGGCAAGATACATTCAAAGTTCTGAATGAGAGAAACCTGCAACTTAGGATACTTTATCCAGCAAGGCTATCCTTTAGAACAGAAGGGCAGAGAAAGAATTTCACAGACAAGCAAAAACTAAAAGAATTCAGCAATACTAAACTTATGCTAAAAGAAATATTGAAAGGTCTACTCTAAATAAAAAGGAAGCAGGAAGCTATAGAAAGGAGAAAACCATAATTGGAAAGGCAATAACTACAATGAGCTGCAACAGAATAAACATGAAGATATAAAAGAGGACATCAAAATCATTAAAGGTAGGAGAGGGGAGCAAGAAAATACAGATTTTTTTTCTTTTTTTGTGTTCTTTTTAGGATGTGTTTGAGCTTATAAGACTTATGTTTAAAGCAAACAGATATATTAATGGGTTAATATACCTGAAAAGTAGGGTAACCACAAGTCAAAAGCATACAACAGAGTCACAAAAACCAAAAGAAACCAAGATAACACAAAAGCAAATTATCAAACCACAAAAAGAAAAAAGAAAAGAACAAAGAGGAAATACCAAATCAACTGAACAATTAAGTTCAAAATGGCAGTAAACACACATCTATCAATAATCACTATAAATTTCAATGGACTAAATGCTCCAATCAAAAGACATAGAGTGGCAGACTGGAAAACAAAACAAGAACTTACTATATGCTTCTACAAGAGACAAACTTTAGGGAGAAAGACACACATAGACTGAAAGTGAAAGGATGGGAAAAGATATTTCATGCAAATGGAAATGACAAGAAAGTGGGACTAGTTATACTCATATCAGACAAAATGACTTTAAAACAAAGGCCATATAGAAAGACAAAGAAGTACACTACGTAATGATCAAAGGAGCAATACAAGATGAAGATATACTCGTTAACATATATGCATCCAATATAAAAGCACCTAAATATATAAAACAAATACTAATAGACATAAACGGAGGAATTGATGGGAACACAATCATAGCAGTAGATTTTAACACCCCATTAACATCACTGGACAGATCTTCCAGATAGAAAATCAATAAGGCAATGGAGAAACTAAATGACACAATAGAATAATTGGACTTGGTTGATATCTTTAGGACACTGCATCCCCCAAAAAGAGAATACAGATTCTATTCATGGAACATTCTCTGGGATAGACCACATACCAAGCACAAAAGAAGTCTCAACAAATTTAAGAGGATAGGAATTATTTCAAATATCTTCTCTGATCACAATGGCATGAAACTAGAAATTAACCAAAGAAAAACAAATGAGAAAAAAAATTACAGCATGGAGACTAAACAACATGCTACTAAAAAATCAATGGATCAACAATAAAAATCAAAGAAGAAATTAAAAAATACCTTGAGACAAACAACAATGAAAACATAACCACGCAAAATCTATGGGATGAAGCAAAAGCAGTCCTAAGAGGGAAGTTCATAGTGATACAGGTCTTCCTAAAAAAAGAACAATCTCAAATAAATAACCTAACCTAGTACCTAAGAGAATTAGAAAAACAAGAACAAACAGAACCTAAAGTCAGCAGGAAAGACATAACAAAGATCAGGGAGGAAATAAATAAAACAGAAATTTAAAAAATAGAAAAAAACAATCAAACCAAGAGCTGGTTTTTTGAAAGAATAAACAAAATTGACAAACCTCTGGCCAGGCTCACCAAGAAGAAGGAAGACAGAATACAAATAAACAAAATAGAAAACAGAGAGATTAGAACCAACACCACAGAAATACAAAAAAAAATCGTAAGAACAACTAAATGACAATAAATTAGACAATTTAGAAGAAATGGACAAGTTTCTAGAAACATACAGTCCACCAAAATTGAATCAAGAAGAAACAGATCATTTGAATACACCAATCACTAGAAGTGAAATAGAATAACTAATTTAAAAAACCTCACCACAAACCAAAGCCCAGGACCAGATGGCTTCAATGGGGAATTCTATCATACAAAGAAAAGCTCATATCAATCCTTCTCAAACTCCTCCAAAAGATTGAAGAGGAGGGAATATTCCCAAACTCATCCTATGAAGCCATCACTCTGATACCAAAGCCAGACAAAGACAATACCAAAAAAAGAAAGCTATAGGCCAACATCACTGATGAACATAGATGCAAAAATCCCCAACAAAATATTACCAAACAGAATCCAATGACACATAAAAAAGACCATACACCATGATCAAGCTGGGTTCATCCTAAGGACACAAGAATGGTTCAACATACACAGACCAATCAATGTGATACATCACATCAACAAGAGAAAGGACAAAAATCACATGATCATCTCAATAGATGTAGAAAAAGTATTTGATAAACTTCAACACCCATTTATGATAAATACTCTCACCAAAGTAGGTACAGAGGGAACATAACTCAACATAATAAAAACTACTTATGACGAACCTAAAACCAGTATTTAATACTCAGTAGTGAAAAGCTGAATGCCTTTCCACTAAAATTTAGAACAAGACAAGGATGCCCACTATCACCACTTCTATTCAATATAGTCTTGGAATTCCTAGCCACAGGAATCAGGCAAGAAAAAGAAATAAGAGGGATCCAAATTGGAAGAGAAGAGATAAAATTGTCATTATATGTAGATGACATGATACTATATATAGAAAACCCTAAAAACTCCACACAAAAACTACTAGACCTGATAAAAGAATTCAATAAGGTAGCAGGATACAAGATTAACATATAAAAATCAATAGCATTTCTTTAAACTAACAATGAATTGGCAGCAAAAGAAAGTAAAGAAATAATCCCTCTTAAAATCGCATCCAAAAAAATAAAATACTTAGGAATAAATTTGACCAAGGAGGTGAAAGATTTATACATGGAGAACTATAAAGCACTGATTAAGGAAATTAAAGATGACTTAAAGAAATGGAGACATCCCATGCTCTTGGATTGAAGGAATCAATATTGTTAAATGGCCATACTGCCCAAGGCTATCTACAGATTTAATGCAATCCCTATCAAATTACCCAAGTCATTTTTCACAGAACTAGAACAAATCATATTAAAATTTATATGGAATCACAAAAGACCCAGAATTGTTAAAGCATTACTGAAGAAAGAGAATGAAGCTGGAGTAATAACCCTCCCAGACTTCAGACAATACTACAGAGCTACAGTAATCAAAACAGCATGGTATCAGTACAAAAACAGATATATGGATCAATGCAACAGGATAGAGAGCCCAGAAATGAACTCACAAACTTTTGCTCAATTAATCTTTGACAAAGGAGGCAGTAACAAAAATAGAATAAAGACAGTCTCTTCAGCAAATGATGTTGGGACAAATGGACAGCTGCATGTAAATCAATGAAGTTAGAATACTCCCTCACACCATACACTAAAATAAACTCAAAATGGCTAGTAGACTTAAACATAAGACAAGAAAAAATAAATCTCCTAAAAGAAAACATAAGCAAAACATTATCTGACATACATCTCAGCAACGTTCTCCTAGGGCAGTCTACCCAAGAAATAGAAACAAAAGCAAAAATAAACAAATGGGACTTAATTAAACTTATAAGCTTTTGCACAGCAAAGAAAACCATAAGCAAAATAAAATGACAGCCTAAAGAGTAGGAGAAAATATTTGCAAAAGATGAAACTGACAAGGGCTTGATTTCCAGACTATGTAAACAGCTCATACAACTTAATAAGAAAAAAACAAACAACCTAATGTGAGCCCTATTAAATTACCTAGGACATTTTTCACAGAACTAGAACAAATAATCCTAAAATTTATATGGAATCACAAAAGACTCAAAACTGCCAAAGCAATATTGAAGAAAAAGAACAAAGCTGGAGGAATAACCCTCCCAGACTTCAGACAATACTACAGAGCTACACTAATCAAAACAGAGTGGTATTGGCATAAAAGCAGACATATGGATCAATGGAACAGAATAGAGAGCCCAGAAATAACCCACACACCTACGCTCAATGAATCTTCGACAAAGGAGGCAAGAATATATAATGAAGAAAAGACAGGCTCTTCAGCAAACGGTGTTGGAAAAACTGGATAGCAGCATGTAAATCAATGAAGTTAGAATACACTTTCACTCCATACACAAAAATAAACTCAAAATGGCTTAAAGACTTAAACATAAGACAAGAAAAAATAAATCTCCTAAAAGAAAACATAAGCAAAACAATATCTGACATACATCTCAGCAATGTTCTCCTAGGGCAGTCTACCCAAGAAATAGAAACAAAAGCAAAAATAAACAAATGGGACTTAATTAAACTTATAAGCATTTGCACAGCAAAAGAAACCACAAGCAAAACAAATGACAACCTACCAAATGGGAGAAAACATTTGCAAATGATGGGACTGACAAAGGCTTAATTTCCAGAATATATAAGCTCATACAACTTAATAACATAAAAACAAACAACCCAATCCAAAAATGGTCATATGTCCTAAACAAGCAATTCTCCAATGAAGACATACAAATGGCCAATAGGCACATGAAAAAATGCTCAATATCGCTGATTATCAGAGAAATGCAAATCAAAACTACAGCGAAGCATCACCTCCCACCAGTCTGAATGGCCATCACTCTAAAGGCCATGAATGATAAATGTTGGAGAGGGTGTGCAGAAAAGGGAACCCTCCTACACTGCTGGTGGGACTGTAGTTTGGTGTAGCCATTATGGAAAATAGTATAGAGATTCCTCAAAAAACTGAAAATAGACTTACCACATGACCCAGCAATCTCACTTCTGAGTATATATCCAGAGGGAACTCTAATTCAAAAAGACACTTGCACCCCAATATTGATAGCAGCACTATATACAAAAGCCAAGACATGGAAGCAACCTAAATGTCCATTGACAGATGACTGGATAATGAAGTTGTGGTATATTTATACAATGGAATACTACTCAGCCATAAAAAAATAAAATAATGCCATTTATAGCAACATGGATGAACCTGGAGAATGTCATTCTAAGTGAAGTACACCGGAAAGAGAAAGAAAAATACCATATGATATCACTCATATGTGGAATCTTAAAAAAAAAATAGATGCCAAGGAACTCATCCACACAACAGAAACAGACTTGCAGACATAGTAAACAATCTTAAGGTTACCAGGGAAAGGGGATGAGAAAGGACAGACTTGGGAGTTAAGAGATTTACAAGTGTTAGGCACTATATATAAAAATAGATTTTTTTAAAAAAAGGCTTCTGCTGTATAGCACAGGGAACTATGTTCAATATCTTGTAATAAATTTTATTGAAAAAATATGAAAATAAATATATGTACGTATATGCATGACTGGGACATTGTGCTGTACACCAGAAATTGACACGTTGTAACTGACAGTACTCCAGTTTAAAAAAAAAAATCTATTAGAAATAGAAAACCCAGAAGTGGCATGAAAAGAAGCATATGAGGCAAGTTCCCATCAAATCAAAATAAATGTTTGCATGTCAAAACTTATATTGGGATCTAGGATGTGGTAAAAATTCAGTAACTCAGAATGTGTGTCATATATTGAGCCAAAAAGATTTCCAAGGAATCACATCTCCCTGTTTCTATGTCCTTGTATAGTACTCTTCCACAATGACCCTGAGCTCTTCCATTAAATTTGCTTTGACCAACTAGACATCAATAAATGTGACCCAAGCAGAAGCTGAATGAGTGCTCACACATTGGTATCTGCCCTCTCCTACTATGCCAAGACTACCACATAATAAAGCCTAGGCTAGCCTAGTGGCAGATAAGAGGCCACCTGGAGCAGACACAAGCCATCCCAGCTAAGGCTTCCTAGACCAAGTTGCCTGGCAACTGCCAGCCAGACACTGTGAGTGAGACCATCCAGAACCAGCCAGCCCCAGGGAAGCCACAAGCTAATGATAAAACTTCTTGGTTAACTAGCGACTAATGAGCAATAATCAAAACAATACTATTTTAAGCCACTAATTTGTGAAGGGTTTGTTGCACAGCAAAGCTAAACGATATGGGAAGAAGGAGGAGGAGAAGGAGGGGGAAGGAGGAGGAGATGGAGGGAGGAAGAGCAGGCTTTGAAGAAGACTCAGCACAGAAATAAAGTTGCAAACCCCCAACATAACAGTTACTATGAGTTAGCCTAGGAGAGAGGGTCTTCTAGTGCAACATCTACAACACCTGAAAGAACCATGAGATTTGAGAATGAATGGATATGCAGGAATACGGAGGAATGTGTGTGTGTGAGGGAGCAGAGTGCCCAGTATCGTATCTTTACATAAGAACAAAAGACCCCTCTGTGTACATCCTAATTCCACCCTTTTTCCTAAAATGACACGTTCAAATGTTTACTCATCTATTTTATATGTTTCTCTATATTAATACTTTGAATCATTATAACTACTCTACTGAGGTAACTTAAGGAAACTGAGGCACTAGGAGATTAAGCAACTAACTTGCCCAAGGTTTTACAACTGACAAAGATTTGAAACCTGGAAATGTGACTCCAGAACCTATTTGTTTAACCACTGTGCAATATTGCCTCATAATAAAGATGTCTCACAAGGTTAAAAAAATAGACTCCTAGTGCTTTAAATAAGGACACAGCTTCATTCGTACAGGATATTCACTTTTAAAGTTTAATGTGACCTCGAAGATGTTTGGCGTGGAAGCTTAGGTGTTTAAAATGTGTTTTATCCTAATGATGTATTCTGCTAAAAATCAATTTAGTTAAAAAATATGATATGGCTACACAATTTGGCTCTTAGTCTAAAACTTATACGAGAATAATGCAAACTAATACTTCAAGTAATCTTGTGTAAAAATAAATTAATTATGTTCATAAAGTTACACTCCAAAGACAGGGAGAATCGAATTTCTGCCCTTTTAGTAAATTTATAGAATCCTAATTTATAGAAATAGATAAACGCTGTTTCAAACAAAGAAATAATAGAACTAGAAAATCAGAAAAACTAGCATATGTAATTATGCCTTTTTCACTATTCAAGTCTGCAGGTAAAGACTCTTCGTGGGTTGTAAACTCAGTTTGACAGACTGCAAACAACTTTTTCACAAACTAATACAGAAGAGAATTAAAATATTACAGTGCATCACAAGTAGTAATGAAAAGTGTTGCTTTATGAAAATTCTGTTTCAGTTACATGTACATAGATGCATGTATTTGTGGGTCATAATATATGTTTGTAACTGTGGCTCTTGGGTGAATGTTTTAAATTTTTGAAATCACTATGTGTCTGTGTTCATCTCTACTCTCTGACACAAAAATTTTTTAATATTATCATTTTGATATTTTGTCATTTCACAGAAATGAACAAATTTTAATATTCTGAAAACTAGTCCTTAAATTTTGTTCATTTTTGTGAAATGACAAAACTAGGTTTCAAAATATTATGCAGTTAGCATTTCTGTAAGATTTCTGGCATGCAGAACCAACACCTAATCAGTTGATCAACATTTCAAGATTTTATAGGATCTAGCACAAAGGCACAGATCTGGTAAAGGTACAGTACAGAATTCATTGCCCAATTGATTACTGAATGTGTGTACGTTTAAGAGGACCCAGCATGTTCTATAGGGGTCAAAATCCACATAGTAAAGCACATAATAATGGATTCTCCACAGTATTACACACAAAGACATAACTAACTCACTGGTGCAACTTAAATGAGAAGTTGACATTTTTCAGAAGATATGATTTAGCTTGGAATAGATAACTGAATCTAAACAAAACGGAAAGGAGGGAATTACAAGGCCTAAATTAATGAAAAGAAAAAAAACCTGAATTCCACAGCAAAAGAGACCTTGGAATTGTATAGATGAAGAAAACAAAATCCTGAGAAGTTGTTATTGCCCCATTCACAGAACTAGTTGATAGCAGTCCGGTACTCCTTTCCCTACATAATTATGATTCACACAGTTTGCATGTGATCCTGTAGTTTAACATTATCTAAAATAATCTCTCTATTTGTGTTACAGCCATATATGTACCTGTAACGTGTCCTTTTCTAGGACTCAATAAAGGATAATGGTTTAAAAAAAGACAAAAACCGGCTTTGGATGCATTATGCCTGGATTTGAATCTCAGCTCTGCCGCATACTAGCTGTGTGGCATTGGTCAAACTTAATCTCTCTGGGCCTCAGTTGACTCACCTGTAAAATGAGGACAGTCCCTATCATATAGGGTTGTTTTGAGCATTAAATGAATTAAGACATAGTGAAGCATATGCAACAGTGCCCTACACATAGTACAGACACATAGTGAAGCATATGCAACAGTGCCCTACACATAGTACAGGAAGAAAATTACTACTAATCTGCAAGTTTGGGCAGGGTCCCCTTTTTGTGCCATATAAGCCACACAGCACAATATTGACTCTGCAAAAATACTGACTGACCAGGCTTAAATACCCTTCTCCTGGCAAGTTAGGCAGAGATGACTCAACCAATGAATTAGGTGAGTAAATAAAGCCACAGACTCCAGAGGTATGCAAGGTCAAGGAAATTGTAAGACAATGTGAAGGATCACCAGAGCATAGAAGCTAACACTTCAAATGCCAATAAGAGAACAAAACAGGTGGGCCGAGTCCAGAAGGAGCCTAGGTTAACTGGCCAGAACTGCCACAGATGATAGTCTATTGTTTCTTTTATATTCAGCTTGGCAGGGCCCAAATTTAAAGAGCAGAGATTGAACTAACACACCAACTGAGTTTGAGAACTTTTTGTTCTTGTTTCCCTGCAGAAGCTAACATTTGCAACAAACTTACTGAGTTCTTTGACTTAGAGTACATTAATTTAAACACTAAAATAAAATACCAAAATCATTTCTTTAGTTCTAGTACTTTCTTCCCCTTTGTGTCAAAATAATATTTAATTTTCTCCCAGTATTCTTTGACTATTAATTAATAATTACTTAATATAATAACTAATCCTGGTTTGTCTTTATCACAAACTCTTGTTTTAATGAATTATCATTAATATAACTTAGTTATTAACCGCCAAACTGCACCTGGCACTATACCAGATGTTACACAAGTTAAACACAGAGCTGCTGCCCACCAAACACCAGTAGAAGAAAATCAGTGATCTATTTAATCAATAAGTAGGATTGGAAGGGAGCATGAATAGGAACACAGATCCCCAGGGATGCTCTTAAAATAGTCTTGGCCTGAACTAAGACTGTGGCAATGGAGACATGAAAGGGCAAATGCCAGCAAAGATACTCAAGAGACATAGTTAACAAACCGTTAGTGTCTCAGTGGTGGAGGGAGGACAGGCAGTTGCTGAGGCTGACTTCCTGGTTTCTGATCTAGGTGGATGCAGTGGCAGAGCCAGTTTAGGAAGGAAGATCATTGTCAGTCTTGGATAACTCAAATTTGAACTTCCATAGAATATTTAAGTACAGGTTTTGTATGTACAAGTCTTGGTGCAGAAAAGAAAGATATTTCTGGCTAGAAATGAAGATTTGGGAGACATCACCATGTGGTAGGGGCTCTGGGTGAGATCATCATGGATGAATATGTAAATGAAAACAGGTCAAAGACACCACAGTAGAGAATATCAACCTTTGTAGGTAAGGCAAAGGAAAAGTACCAGAAAAAGACACAAAGAACAAAGACTCAGACAAGAGAAAAACCAGCAGAAGTGTATGGAGGAGAAAGATCAAGGAACAAGTGACCAGCAGCTTCAAATGTCACAGAGAAGTAACAGAAGAACTGAAAAATGCCCCTTTGGATATAACCATTATGTCATCGCTGTTAACCTTAGCAAAGAGAGTTCCAATAAAGCCAGAATATGGATGTGCCTACAACCTAGCTTAGACCATCACTGCCCCATGAGATGGTAGAGAAATAAGTTGGCAAGAATCTGTGTCCCTGAATGACCAACAACATGGACTAGAACTCCATGAAACATTCTCCTATAAAGTAAGAAACAAATAATAAAGTAAAACCTTCTTTAACCCATGGAATCATCAGTAGGTCTCTGTTACAACAGCCCAGTCTTTCCCTAATTTACCCATCCAGCAAAATATATATACCATAATTTATCTAATCAAGTGCTTTTTGAGAGCATTTGGGTCATTTCCCATTTCCCAGACTTCCAGTACTGATATGTAAAAATCATACACATTTGCACAATCACCAACCTATATTAGAAAGTGCCAGTCCCTATGGGAAAAAATATATATATAACAAAATTCACACTCAAAAAATTTTTCTTCTTAGGTTATCCTGACAAAATATATTACAGATTATTTTTAAATCTTTTCATATATGTACATGCAATTTTTAAAAAAACTTAAAAATTGACTCAAATAACTAATAACAATTTGAAAATAATTTTCAGCAGCAGATTTTACATCCAACTTCTTTCAATGGAATCTTCTAAAGGATGCAATCCATAATGTACCTACATGCAAAAATATCACAAAGCACATTTCAAAGGAAAAAGAATAAAAAATTTAGCAACCTCTTTCAGTGTGAGAGTGTACAATGTTCATACTTTCATGGTCTATATACATACATCTATAAATGATGAATTGAAACAAGCAATGTGATAGCTTTCAGGAAACTGATGCATGTAAAATACATAATTTCCCATCTATTTAGTCATATTTTATTTATTTATAAGGATTGCCAAGTGATAATATTTTCACAGCTATAGCATTAAGACAACTAGACATCTAAGTAAGAATGTAAATCTTGACTATTTAAAAATCTGTCAACCAATTCAAATAGCAGGATCAGTGCAACAAGGGCTACTGAATCTTCAGAGACAAAGACTGTATCTAATGAATTCACTGGCTGGCAAAGATACACAAAGGTTCCACAGGTATAAACCCCTATGCACATCCTAAAACACTACTAAAGAAAAGGTAAAACCTGTCCATAAATAAGACACCACAACCCAAGGGGAAAAACACCACAGTATAAATGAGCTGGGAGTAGGCAATGAAACCACTCATTCAGAGAAGAATATTCAGATGCTCCTTCTGAGCACATGGGTGATCACTGTTCCCCGCTACACTCCCATCCAGGTCTCAGCTGTTCCCACTGTGCAATGCCTTCTGGAACTCTTTCTCCAAGATCAGAAATCTCAACTATATCCTCAGCCTAGTCACTGAATGTTACTTCCTTAACTTTGGTCTTCACTGACACTCAGCTGTCCTCTAAGAATAGGAGTTCATTTTAAATGGAGTTTCCTTTTTTAAACTCTAACCGTATGTTCCTCAAGGCTAAGAGGTACAGTAAATGCTCCCCACTCCAACACCCAAACCGGTTCTGTTCCTTCCCCCTCCTACCCCTCGAGGACTACTCTTTTGTCTTCTTCACTGGAGTCATATGCTATCCTCTCAATACTGCAGACCCTCCTCCCAGCTCCACCCATGTCCTCTCTCCAGTCTTCTCCTGCCATCATTCCCTGTAACACTAACATTCACTTGACCTTCGGTCCCTTGGCCTTCCCACCTCTAGCACTCTTCTCTTCTACCTCACCTCACTCATCCTTTCCCACTGCATGTACCACTTCCAAAATAAAATCTCCAACATCTCAATCTCTGATAACTGCTTCCTAGCCTTTACCTCACTTAATTTTATCTTATCAAGGTCTTTATTTTTCTAAATTTTTAATTGAAGTATAGTTCAATGACTTACAATGTCAGTTTCAGCTGTACAGCAAAGCGATTCAGTTGTACATATGTATTTTTGGTCTTCAGATTCTTTTCCTGTTATTACAAAAGACTGAATATAGTTCCCTGTGCTATACAGTAGAAACTTGTTGTTATTCTATTTTATACACAGTAATATGTGTCTATTAATCGCCAACCCCTAAATTTATCCCTCCCCACTGTTACCACTTCAGTAACAGTTTGTTTTATATCAAGGTCTTTAATAATTATTCTCATTCCTTCTCTGATTTTGCACCACAGCAAAGTTTCTCAAAATGTTGTCCATACTCACTTTCTCCACATCTTTACTTCACATTCACTCTCCCATTGTCCAGGATTTTTTTAAATAAAAAGTTATAAAGTACACAAGAGATAATATATTAGTACAAACTTTCAAAGAATAGCACTTTTTAAAACGAAGATCCAAGTATTCATCACCCAACTTAAGAATTAAAACACCATCAACATATTTGAAGCTCCCTATTTGCCTCTCTCCTAAATTTTCTAAGCTTTTCCCTTTGGAGTTTTAACACTATTCATGCCTCCATATGTGACACATTTGACCTATTTTTTAAGTTTATGTAAATGGAATCAAATAGAACATATTCTTGTGTGAATTGCTTGTTTTGATCAATACTATGTTTTGAAGTTTCATCATGCTGATGCATATGGCTAAAGACCACCAATTTTTGCTCTGGAACAGTATTCCCACTTATGTATATGCCATAGCTTTTTTGTCCATTCTTCCGTTGATGGACATTTGAGCTGTTTCCAGTTTTTTACTTGTATGAACAATACCACTAAAGAATATTCTTGAGCAAGTTTTCCACGTACACATGTGCAAGCCTATCATGACACTATGTACCCGAGAGTAGAAAACAGTCATACAGTACTCAACAGATTTAGTGCCAAACAGCTTTCTTAAGTGGTTGTTCCAATTTATACTTTCACTTCAGCCTTCTACAGTCTAGCTTCTGATCCTATTAATCCACTGAAATGACTCTTGTCAAGCTCCCCAATGACCTACATATTGTCAAATTGTCACATATGCTCAATTTTTTTAGAAATGTTCAACAGAAATAACAATTCTTCCAGAAACATCTCCTTTCCTTAGTTCCCATGACCTTTTATTGTCCTAGTTTCATCTTACCTCACTGTTCACTCCTTCTCAGTGTCTTTTGCTGGCTCTTGCTACCACCCCTAAACATTAAAGTTCTCAGTCCTGAGCATCTTTTCTTTTCTCTCTACATGTGCTTATTACTCTGGAGGATTTCATTCAGTCCCATGGTTTTAAATGCCAAAAATATTAGTGGCTCCCAAACTGATTATCTCTGGTCCACATGTTCCCTGAGATCAAGTCTTCATCAGGAAGCTGTTCTATGTCTAAAATATATCTCAAATCCATCTACTTCTGTTTCCATTGCCTTCATCTGGTCCAGGTCATTATGAACCACTCACCTGGACTAACTGGCCCCCATTTTCATTTTCTTCCCCTCCTCTTACAATATTTTCTCAACAAGAGTAATCTGCTGAAAATGAAAGTCACTTCCCTGTTGAAAGTATTTCAATGGCTTTATAAAAGAAAGTGCTATTTGTCTCCCCATTATCTATTATCCACTTCCTGTCTTTAGTAATGATCCACACATACGTACACAAGTTTTAACAGGGTACAAGGCCAACCAGCTAGGGACTGTACTTCTAAACCTCCCATGCTAAGAGTGGCCATGTGACTAAATAATGACCAACCAAATCTAAGCAGAAGCAATGCTTAAAAAGGAAGTTAGTCCTTTGCTGCTTCTTTGCAAAATGGACACGTAGATGGTAAGGTAGCTTGGACCAGAGTCAGGGGTAACACCCTGTCAGATGGTTAAAGACCAAGACAGAAGGAACCAGGGTCCTTAAACAACCTTGTGGAACAGGGTCAGCTACCAACTCTGGATTGAGTTGTTGCATTAGAGACACATTTCTGTTTTGAGGCTCTGTAGTAGGAAGTCTTTTTGTTACAGCAATTGAACCTATAGTTTCCCACTGTACTTGGAAAAAAGTCTAAGATCCTTATTATAGTATGTGAAGTCCTACATAGCTCGACCCCAGTTGTTTTCTTCTTCCTGATAACTTTGCTCCAATCCATTTGAAATCCCACCTGAGATGCTCTTCCCCTAGATTTTCATGTGGCTGAACATTTCCATTAATATCACCTGCTCAGGAAAATTCTCACTAAACTACCTAAAATGGTCCCTTTTCCTCATTCAACATCTTACCCATTTTATCATCTTTACAGCAATTACCATAGTCTGAAACTATTTGTTGACCTGTTTGTCTGTTCTAGGTAAAATACAAATAATTTGAAAGCAGAAACTTTGTTCATTCATGACTACATCTTAAATATCTGGTACAATGCCTGACAGAAGGTACAATAAATAATGCTGAATAAAAGCTCTTCAAAAGATAAAACTCTTTACTTCGATCAGCACATTGGCCACTCTCAGCTCGGATGGCTCTTCACCCAGCTCTGCATCTCTTCTGGTTCTCCAAGTCTCAGCTTAAATGTCACTGCTTCAAAAAGGCCTTCTCTGACCACCCTATCTACCATGTAACCTCAATCCCAACAGCAGTCATTCCCTGCACCTTGTTTATTCCCTTCAGACTACCCTTCAAAATATAAAAGCGTCTTATTGACCTATTTATTGGCCATCTGGCCCAAAGAATATAAAGCTCTTTGAGATCAGCAGCCCCATCTAATCTTTTTCATTTATATTCTTATTTGCCTAGAAGACTATCTGGTGTTTTAGTAGGTGCACAATAAATTTAAGGGTGAATAAACTGATTATATAGTTATACAACAGTGTTGTCTCATGATTAACTCTTGAGATCAAACAAAATGCAAAAAATAATTTGAGAATAAAATTTAACCTGAATCAAAGAATTACACCAATAAAAGACAAGAATGAGAGAAAGGAGTTGGAAGTGAAATTGTTTCATCTTAAACTGGGGGAATTTAAAAAGAATTAATTTATTCTTAACCCAGATAATTAGAAAAATATAACGCAAATATTCAGAAAAACTTAAAGCTTCAGCAGAATTAAAAATAAAGTTTAATTACCTACACATGCACACAAAGAGTGCATAACAATAGCAGTAAAGCATAAAAATAAATTTAAGGAAAACATTTATGATTATAAATGAAAATGAATAAAAATTCCTACTTGTAAAAATCAATTACTCCCAAAATGAGTAAAAATTCAAAAAGGGAAAATACTTTTTTAAAAAATGGAGCAAAGATAGTAACTGCCAGATGAAAACAAAAGCAAAGCCAGAACAGAATTAAAGGGAAAAAAAGTTTCATTTTGTTTTGTTTTCAATGTGTCCTGGAATACAGAGCAGGATGTAGAGGACCTGGGACTGGATGTGAGACCCACAGGCAAATAACCTGTAGAGACATTATTGACAATTTCAATAGGTGACAAAATTGTGGTTAACTGGTACTGAGTTTATACAATTATTTTGATATTAACAGTATCCTCACACTATAGGAACACTTTTTGTTTCCTGTAATTTGAGTTTTTTTAATCAAAATATAACACACATGCACAAAACACTCACAAATAATAAATTACACAACTCACTGAATTATTCAGAGTCAGTATACTCGTGTAATCACCACCTCTGTCAAGAAATAGGACGTTACTAACACCTAGATATCTCCCTAATACCACTTCCCAATCATTATCCCTTCCTCCTCTCCCAAATTAACCACTATCCTGAGGTCCGATCCCCAGGTTAGTTTTGCCTGCTTTTTAAATTTTCTATACATGGAATTATATATATGTATTCTCTTATGCCTGACTACTTTTGATGAACCAGTATTATTGTGTAATTTATTCTCACTGTTGCATGGAGCTGTAGTGTATGCATTTTCATTGCTTGACTCATTGCTGTGCAGTGTTGGATTGAATACACCACAATGTACTTATCCATTTTTCTACTGATGGGCATTTTTGTTTCCAGGTTTTGGTCAACACAAATGCTGCTGCTTCTAATATGACTGTATTTGATTTTAGTGGATATCTGTATGAATCCTTATGAAATTGCTAGGATATATAGGTATCTGTGTACCTATTTAGAGCTGTGTACACAGAGCTTTAGTAGATGCTGCCAGAATTTTCAAAAGTGGGCAGCAGTATAGGAGTTCTGTTGCCATTCAACATTCAGCCGACACTTGGTTTTGTCAATCTTTTAAACTCTAGCCATTCTAGTGAATTTTGGTAGTATATCATTGTGGTTCTAATTAGCATCTTCCTGGGGAGCAATTTTTCACATACTTATTAGCAACCTGAATATCCTCTTTTGTAAAGTGCCTGTTCAATTCTTATCACTATTTTTCTATTGGGTTGTCTGTCTTTTCCACTACGATTTATAGGAATCCTTACATAGTATGGTTAAAAGTCCTTTGCCTGGTATATGTGCTGCAAATATCTTCTCTCATTCTTTGGTTTAGTTTTTAACTCTTTCATTGGTATCTTTTGATGACAAAAGTTCTTATCAATGGTCCAGCTTATCAATCCTTTCGTTACTAAGTTGTGTGTTCTATTTAAGAAATATTTTCCTATCTTAAGATAAAGAAGATATTCTCTTACACTGTCCTCTAGAGGCTTCAATATTTTACTTTTCACATTTAGATCTTCAATCCTATGTCCAGGGTGGGAAGCAGAGATCAGGTTTCATTTTTTTTTTTCTATTTGGGTATCCAAATGACCAACAACATTTATGGGAAAGATTATTTTTAATTGATGAAAAGTAAAATCCACTATGAACATATCAATTACAGACTTTTAAACATCAAACAACATAGTACTGAAACATGTCAAAAAGAAAGAAAAATGACACACACAACAGTAATATAAAACTTTAATATATTTCTCATAAGTATATGACAATTGAAGCAGTCAATATATAGGGATGTCTGAAATATGTAATAAAACCAATAATTAAGTATAGAGAACTGTATACCCTACAAAGGATTCACCTTCTTTCTCAGTGCCTAGGGAATATTTTATTTTAAATATTAATCTTATATGTATCACAAGAAAAAATCTTGAAAAATAGACATTGCACATGCCTTATTTTCTGCTCACATTACAATAAATTAGAAATTAACAACTGTACTTTAAACAAACACACACACACTTCATAATTTAAAAACAGCCTCCTAAACAACTCTTAGATGAAGGAGAAAATCACAGCTGAATTTACTGAGTACTTAGAAAGTAAAAAAAATTAATTTATATCAAGTAACATGGGACTTAGATATTGACATTAGAAGCACATTTAAAGCAATAAAAATTTTAACCAAAAAAGGAATACAAATAAGTGGGAGCATTAAGTCATTAGAAAAACCAAGAAGAGGTAATATAGGTAAAATTATATATATATTTTTTCAATTAGAGAGTAGAAAAACAGAAGAATTCAAAAAAAATTGCAGTGTTTCAAAAATACCAATAAAATACACATACCTCCAATCTAATTAAATATTTTTTAAATGAAAGAAAACACAAGACATAAAATTGGCTGTGATAAAAAGACTTTAATCAGATGTGGAAGAAATCAACTCTATACAAGGAAATCCTATGTTCAACTGTTTGCTAATAAATATTTTAAATTGAGTAAGTCGACAATTTTATGAAAAATGTAAATTATCATGTTGTCAAAAACCTAAGAGTAATAACTATAGAAGAAACTGTAAAAATTAGCAAATATGTATGAATTAGCAAATATTTATGAAAGGTACGATCTAATTATATCATGTAGTATCCATTTGCAATCTGCCTAACACCAGAGAAACTTCTTTGACACACTCTAAGATTCCTATTAAGAAGTGGTAGCCATTTATTCAATCATTTACTCAGTTAGTCATTCAACAAATATTTACCTAATGAGGATCCTGTATTCACTGGACTCTGTGCTAAAATACTAAGGATACAAACATGCACAAGCCAAACATGACCCCTGGCCTCTGGAAGTTACAGAACATGGACAAGTAGATATGCAATTGCAATATAAAATGCTTTATAAGAAGAGAACTCAGAGAGGGTAAAAAAGAATACTGACTCCAAGCCTAGTCCAATGAGAAAAAGGAGAAGAAAATGGAAGAGAGAGTTGCCACATGTTAAATGCCTACTCTCTGCTGTATCAAGTGTCAAAAAAAAGACATTCTCCTTTATTCCTCAGAGTAACTCTGGATAGGTAACTCGACTTTATGCACAAACTGATCAATGAAAGTGTAAGAATTCATACCCAAATTATTTAGCTCCAAACTTCTGATCTTTCTCTAATGGTATTAAAGGAAAATAAGAAGTCTAACTGACAATGAAACACACACACATCCCTAAACTGAGGAGCACTAAACAACACATGCTGAGGCAAAAAACCAGTGAAGTCAGAGATGGAAGTTTTCAGGTTAATTGATGCATTTTGAGAAGCGGTCGCTAGAGGGCGGCATTGCAAAGACTATGAAAAGCTTAAGTCAATAGGAAAAAAGGATCTGGGGTAAAACTATAAAGCACTTCAATGTTTAAACCCATTTTTAAGTACTAAAAAGGAAAAGGTTGAATAATTTTTATAATTTTCAAAGCATTTAAACTCAAGAAAATGAATGCACAGATTTTTCTTTAATCTGAAGTGTGTGGAAAATATTTCATTAGGGTTTCATAAACCAAAGATTACTGTAACGTTAATGAAGACAGATGAATAAGCCTATAAATATAAAAACTCATTTTGTAAATTATCTTCATTATAGAAGCTTTTCGGTTTAAAATTATTCAGACCAATCTATATTCTTATGACTTATGTCAGCATATTTATATAATAAATATACAGTCAAGAATATATAATAAATATATGATAAATATATAAATAAAATTAATATAATAAAATTAATTTATCACATATATAACTATTTTCAGATAGGCAGGCTATAATTAGATCATTCAAGTCAGGAACTTAATTTTAAGATCTGACAAATGGCAAAAGAAGAGAAAGAATTCTTCCAAAAGAAAATCATTGTCAGCACTTTCTCACCTCCCAGTCACTCCATAATCCAGAGTTTTGTAGATTCTGGCCCCATTGAAATTCCTTTAGACAAATTTGTCAGTGGCTGCTCTGTACCAACTCTGGAGGAGTTTTTGCATTCTTTGTTTCTGCACTTCTGTAGCAAGCGACACAACTGAATGGTTCCTTTACTGAAACAATGATTTTTTGTCTGTACAACACCCAAAGTACCAGACTCTTACCATGAATATTACTCTGTTATCCCTCTCACTGGTCACTGTTAAAAGTTTACCACTCCTTGGGGTTCCATCCTTAGCCCTCTTCTCTTCTCTCATCATAACTTTTTTCCTTGGAGAATCTTCACTCCACTATATAGAGAGCTTTCCAAATCTCATTCCCTAGCCCAGTTGTGACAACTGAACACTAGCTATCTCTATTTGGATTTTCCACAAGCATCTCAAACCCAACAAAAGATAACTTCCTACTCTGTCTGAGATATCCATCTCTTCTCACTCTCACTTGCTTGTAGAATTCTCTTCACCCATCTACATTGAGCTGAATTGTCACCTACTCTAAAAGTTTATTTCATTATTGACTGGGTCACACTAGATTGCAATTTTTCATTTGATTCTATCTTTCCACTCAATAGTGAGATCCTTTAGAGAAGAGATCCCATTTCACCCCTTCTAGTATGCTAGGCAGTATTAACAGGGAACTTGTAAACACCAGATCTCAGTAAATGTTGAAACAAACTGAACTAATGAGTCTCCAATGTACTTGCCGGGACAAGACAACTTACTCATTTGGAACTACCTAGCAGACATCTTTCTCTTATTGCTCCCTACAACCCCCTCCTCCCCACCACATACACATACACAGACACAAGGAGATCAACCTGCTTCTCCTCCCTAACTCAGTAAACGTCACCTGCCAGTTAGTAATTTCCAAACCTAGGAACATACCAAATTAGTCCACTCAACTCCTCTCCAAGCCAATTATTAACCAAGAGCTTTTGATTCTTCTTTCTGCATATCTGTTGCCTCCATCTCCACCTCCTCTTCAGTATCACACAATTCTTTCTCCTTGCAAAGTCTAACGGTGACCACGACTCCTCTCCTACCCCTATATATACAAAAAATTCTAAAAGCAAAAGTTGATCATATACACTCTTTCAGTCTCCACGGAATAAAGGCAAAACTTTTCAGAACAGCAAATAATCTTGCTGTTCAGTGTGCTTAGGGGACCAGCAGCATCAGCATCACTTGGGAGCATCACTTCACCTATGAAATCAGGGTCTGACCCCTGACTTACTGAACCAGAATCTGTACTTTAATAGGCAAATCATGTGCACACTAGTTTGACTTATCATGAAGAGGCACTGGTCTACTGGGGGAAGCGTATAGCTCAAATGGTAGCATGCATCCTCAGCATGCATGAGCTCCTGAGTTCAACCCCAAGTACCTCCAATAAAAATAGAGAAATAAATCTAATTACCTCCCTCACCAAAAAAAAAAAAAAAGGCACTGGTTAATGAGGTCTTTCATTAGGTGGTCCCTGACTCCCTCTGCCACTCTTGCATAGAGAACCCTCCACCCTTAGAAATGGCTAATAGGACTCTAGAAATCAATAGGTCTTTATAGTAAGTCTTGCAATTTTTTTTTCCATTTTCTGGTGTTTCTCAACCCACTCTCAAATTGATTCTCTACTTTTAAGTCTTAACATTGTCATCCTCTCTTCCATAAAGTCCTCCCAAACATATCCTCTTCTCCTTTACCCCTGTGCCCCATAAAAAAAGTACACTTTGTTTATAATTTAAAGAATCTCAGACATCACAATTTTTTTCTCATTCTTTGTATTCCAAGTACCTGAAGCAAAGTTAGGAGGGCTTTAAAATGTTAGCTGAATTAAACTGTAATTAAGAGTGAACAATCCTGATGGAGTAGATTGGTGTCTTCTATTCTGAGCCAGTCAGTTTCTGTATATAGGCAATAAACACATTTTTGTCCTTTACTGTAATAATAAAAATAAATGGAAGTAAACAAATGAAAGCTAAATTTAGAGATCTTATAACATCTCAGTAATACATTTATAATTAGGGGCTTCAAATCATAAGCAATGGATATTATTATCCATTATAATGTGAATTGTTATTGTTCCAAGTTAAGAAAAAAGGTCAGATATTCACCATTACCACTTTACACACTAGTAGCAAATATTTCTATCTATAGTGTTTACAATATGCCACGTCCTCTACTAAATACTTTACATGTATTAACTCACTCACCCTTACAACCTAATGAAACAGGTATTATTTTCATTCTATAGCTTAGAAAACGGAGGCTATGCACACAGATAATAAGGGACCCAGGATTCAAACAGAGCAGTCTGGGTCCAGAGTCCTTGCTCTCCCAATATGGTCTTTTTCATGTTAATTAAAACATTCGTTATCTGTAAGTAATATTAAACTTTTCAATTTTGTTTACTGGTAATTAATTAATTAATTTAGAGATCTTACTTCAAGAAATAATCTGGTGGTGACTCTAGCAATTTTACTTGAAGATTCAACTAAAAAGCACTACAAAATGGAAGTGTCACCTTGAGCTATTTCTGGAAAAATAAAAATATATCATACAAAAGAATCATTTGACAATATTGTCTGTACAAGTTTCAAGGTAGGAGGAAGTTGCCACTTTGGATAATAATTTTGAATGCCTGACTATGTATGTGATTGTAGGGTGGGACTGGGAGGATGTGGTCAGGATCTTTGTCACTATAAGCAATTAACTTTCACAAAGTAGGATCTGCAGAATGACCAAACAGTAATTTAGAAACTGAAGTTATCTTGTGGGTAAGAAAGTAGTAGAAGTACTACTAACAGCAGATTTATTCTTTCAGAGAAAAAAAAATTCAGGTATGAATTATCTACTTGCAAAATAATGAAAAGGAGGAAGAGTATTTAAGTGTTTAATTGGCTATTCTTGAAAAACAGATTTGTAGATAATACACTTTTACTAAATCCCTTATCCTGATTTCAAGGTAAAATGTGCCTGAATGGAAAAGAAAAAGAATTTTCCTTAAGGTTTAGGAAATTACTTTATTTTTTTAACAGCTGTATTGAGACATGATTTACATATCCACTTCCTTATTTCATTTATTAAATGAGGAGCAATGTGAATCTTAAGTAAATCATAATACTAAAAATTAGTACTGATTATAACAGGAAAAAATATGTACCACCAGTGGTTAATAAATGACTTTTCAAGGTTTTCAATGATCAAATTCCAGAGACTAATTCAATCTAAATGGTGTCTAATACCTAGCCTATACAAAGGACCAATTAAGTGTGACATCTAACTGGCAGTTTGGTAAACGGCTAATTCGAATTCTAACTGGCTATTGAAGAAAAGTGTATGTCTTTTACACACAGAAGAGAAGAGAAGCTTCTGATTTCTTTTCAATAATTCATCTTTTTTCTTTTTTGGATCTCCTTAGCTAATCAATAGCTCATAAAACCAAGTCATGTCCCAGACAGAAAGTATCCATAAGCCACCTTTGTATTGGCTAAGGAAAGAAAACCAAAATGGAAGTTTACTGAGAAAAGAGACACAGGAAAGAAAAAGATGATGAAGAAACTCACATAAATGCTTAAAAACAAGTATTTCTAAGATGTGCAATATAGGATTTTCTTCTCAACTACAGTGGAACTGGAACATGAAAACTGATGACATCTCCACCAAAGCAACTAAGTCCCATACCCACTGCTGTCATACATATTTAGATTCCAATTTTTATCTCAAGTTGATCAATTAATTCAACATTTATCGAACACTTACTAATTGCCAAGCACTAGGCTAGGTGAAACAGAGACAAAGGCCAATTAAAAACAGTGCTTTAAAAATTTCTTTAGGAACTCAAAAAGTAGAGAATAATTTTTCAATATCTATCTTACACTTTTCTGATCTCTCAGGGCCTACCAGATTTAATTCTTTCTACCAATATTTAATGAAGATATACAAAATACCAGGTGTAATACAAAGCACAGGGGATATAATGAAAAAGATCTTGCAGAGTCATAAAGAGGCCCTTTGTATGAGTTTAGTCCTTTATCACAAAAACACAGTGTAGGAAGGAAAAAGAGTGATTTGATCAGATTTACGTTTAGAAAGATTGCTTTGAGAACAATATGGATGGGATGAAGTAAAACTTTAAAGGTAAGCTGATGAGTTATGAAGCTGCCATTATAATCCAAATGAAAAATATTTAGAGTCTGATTTCAGGTAGTGGCAGGGGTGATAGAAATCGAGACACCAAAAATAAAAAAAATAGACATTTTAAAGAAGAAACAATTTAAGACCTGCTAGAAGTAGGTGTTATTGGAGAGTAGTAACTGATAAATATCTATAACTGGATAGCTGTTAAGGGTCCTTCTCCAAATTAAGGGTGAATAGGCTTGAAAAGAAAATAATGAGTTTAGTTTTGGACAAGCTGAGTTAGAAACATAAAGTAATAAACTTTAATACCTTAAAGTCATACACTGAGGTCTCAACTATGGAATAATGTTGGATATTTTCAGAGCCACTTATAAAAAAAGTTAACTCTTTGTGAAAGTCTACTGATTGAATTTGAAATACGTCAGATTTTTCCTAAATTTTAGCCATATGTATTTCCATACCTCATTGTATAATACTGGTGGAATCAGTTAATCATCTAGTAAAATCATCTCAATTTTCTCTCTCAGTAAAATAGAAATATTGTTATTCATAAAACTGTACCATTCCAACTGCACCTAAAATAAGTAAATGATTTGCAAAGTGTTTTCAGCTCTTAAAAACATAATTATAGTCCTTCTGATATTTTTTAACCAGTAAATAAAACAATAATAATTTGCTTGCATAATCTTGTTAGTTTTCAAAGCTTTCCTATCCATTGTCTCTCTCAATCTTTATAATAACCCTGTGAGTTATAACAAAAGCCAAATAACAGGTAAGTCTTCTGAAATGTACAAACGGCAAGTACAGAACCACAACTCATAAACCAGTTTACAGTTCATGCTGTACAAACACATATACTACAGGCTTGGCTATAATATAATACTGTATAAACTGTTTGAAATTTAGAAACTATAGTGTTATGCAACCCTTTGATAACCTAGTTGAAAGGAGAAAAACATGGTAATACAATTTAAGTTTATAACCATGTATGAAAATAATCAAAGGGATTTATATTTATCCAAGCTGAGGGAAAGAGAATTGGTAGAGACAAAAATGAAAAGCCTCTGCCTGTGAAAACTGGGTTCAGTAACTTGACTTAGTGGGAAGCTTAATAGTAAAAATTCATCTCGATCCCACAGACAATGTTTCTCCTCAAATAAACTTGAGGTTAATTTTTTTTAAGTTATACACACAATTCCATGGGCACAATACAAAATAAATTGAAGGATTTTGTCTCCTTCAATATTATTTAGTTATTTTCTGACACTTCCATATCAATTAACTGTCACTTTGCTGTATTTTAAAACTTACACCCTATGAACTCATGATGTTAACTGTACAAGCCTAAGACAGCCATAAGTATTTAATACTGTAAAACATTTTCCTGATGTAGTAGTAATCAGGGCTTAAAGAAAAATATTCCAATATTCTAGTTGACCAAAGTAATGTCCAACTTCACATCCACAATTCAGTATATTAACTCTACCTGCCCCCCCAAAAAAGTGTTAAAGCAATGTATTTTTACATGTACATGAAATATTACAATTTAAAATCAATTCTCTATTGTGCAGGGACTCTTTATCATGTTATCCTATTTCCAGAAGAGCTCTTAGTATTTATGAGTACAAACTTCTAATCTTATAGCTGAGTAAACAGAGGCCCAGAAATTTTTTCATCAGAGCCAGGTTCACAATGCCCAATTTTAATCAGTGTGTTCTCCAGCACAGTATTCAAGTAACACCCCTCTTTCTCTTTGTTACACTGTTGGATGCTCCCTTTCTGCCTGCTCCCAAGAAGGGGTAAAGAGAAGGAATACAAGTAAATTCAATTACATTTTGGGGGGCAATTTAGTGTCTCAAATGCAAGAAGAGGCTGAAGAGAGAAAGAAGGCTAAGAGAGAAAGAGGCTAAACCGAAACTAGTCCCTGTATAATAAGAACTTTGACGACATCTCAAATGTCTATACTAACCCAGACTCCCGTTAACTCCTTTAAAGCTGGCTTCTAACTTGGTGTTCTCATGGAATCATAATCAACATTGCACCCTCCTTGACTCATTTCACAGTAATAGTAAATTGTGTGTATCACTGAACACTGTAAATATTTTTATTTTTGTCTAGTAAATTATTTTATAAAGTTATAAAATACAACAAAGCTACACTTAAGTACTTTCTCCATAATTCTTAAACTCTTCCTCAAAAATTACAAAAGTTAACACTTTCACTGAAACCAATGTGATAATACAAAAAATATGAAAAAGGAAAAAAAACATCATCCCTATTTCTTCTTTATCCTCTATCCCATATATCAAGATAATTGTAATTTTTTTGTTTCAAATATATATACATGTTTTACAGAAACAAGTTTTCTAAAATAGGATACTCAGTGAATTATAACTTTCTTCACTCATTAAAACATCACAGACATTCCTTAGAATGAACAGAGAACCCATTTTTAATAGTTCCATAATATTCCATGACAACTATTCTCCCTCTGTGTACATTAAAGTAATTCCTAGCTTCTTGCAACAACAAGCAATGTAGTAATAAACATGTTTGTACAATTCCCTATGTCATATTGAAACAAAGTCAGCCCTTTACATATACATACACAATCACTCTGTATTAATAAGAGGGCACTCGGAAGAGAACCCAGTATACAGGAGGGACTTTCAATCAAGAAATACCCCTTGGAGAAAGGCTGAGGAGAAAACAGTCTTGACTACTGAGACATTATGTTCAAAAGGGATCACAACCTGTTCTAGTAGTCCTTAAAATAAGGAAAGACTGGAGAATTAGAAATAAGGTTCAGAATTCATATTACTGGTCTGGAGAACTGAAACAACTAATTGCAATTTCAAAAATATAGTCTTCCTTGTCTTCCAAAGAAAAGCTGCCTAAAAGAATGATTACACAGTAAAAAAATAAAATAAAATAAAATAAAATAAAATAAAATAAAATAAAATAAAAACAAATAATATTTAAAACACACACACAAGCCAAATCCATAAGATGCTTCTTACATAACACAGATAAACAGCTTCCAAAAAATGTCATCTAGGATCAGGGTTTGCACCAAAACCAAACTTGATATTTAGTAGAAAATTAATATATCGGTAGCCACAATATTACAGCATATTTACTATTTTAAAATTTTTATTTTGACATATACAATAAAATAAGGTTTGTTACAATCTCAGGAAAAACAGGAAATCATATGATCACACAACATAACAACATAATTATTTAAGTATAAAAAATAAAATCTTAAATTTCATCAAGCTGTCTATGGATATCAGATTGGAGAAAACTGACCACAATATGATTAAGAATCATACTTCATCTCGAAAATCTATTATTTACTGACAAAAAAAAAAAAACCCAAACCAAACCAAACAAAACCAAAACCCTATAATGGTTGGCTTTGAGCACTACAAAATTTTAAAATGCAAGAGTATCTTGCAAAGCTCCAGTAATAAATAAACAGACTGTACGTTTTAGGTTTTGGCAGATACTATATATTTTCATTCATCCTTGGAAGCACCACTGAAACAGAAGCAAGAGTGCCATCATTCACAGAGAACAAAGCGGTCATTCTGAATGTGAGAAGAGTTTATGGTAACTGTGCATAGCAGACAGAAAGTCCTGGGACTAAGGCAACAATTGTCTTTTCATATTAGTAGATGGCCAGCATTTTACCATTAGAACCCAAAATTTTCAGTCATTCCTTAATTTTCTCCCTTCTCAGTTCTCCATGTTCTCTCTATGAAGTCCTGTTGGTGTGACACACAAAACAAAAACACATGTTTCTATCACCCTTCTGGTCTGTATGCCTTCTCTCAACAGTAATTCTTTTTCCTTCTTCAAAACAGACTCTTCTCAAAGGAGTTTTCAATGAGTCTTCCTTGATTCAAAACGGACTGGAAGACAAGATGGGATAAAAGAGCTCTTTTCCTAGTGCCCACACTAGAAAAAAAAAAAAAAGAAGAAAGAGAAAATAATACAAAAATCTCTAATAGGAGCAACATTTCTTACACTCATTGAAACAAAAAAGAAAAAAAGAAAACTCTACCAGCATATCCTCTCATTGTACTTTACCTTGGCCAATTTTAGTGACGTATCCTTGTCCAATCCACTTAATTGAGTTGTTACAGGTATACGTTTCAACTGCTCTCAACTTTGCCCCCCATATACTCATGCATACATCTTTTATATAATTTAAAAAGCACAACAGAGTTATAATTTATCAAGAATACAACTGAAGATACCATTTCTAAAACTTCAATAAGCAGATATTTAGAAAATATCTATGATATTTCCTGACACAATCTGAAGGAAGAAATCTTTTTGCAAAATTTATAAACTATGTTGGAACTAGGGCTAACTTGGAAGCCACTCACTGAGCTCTTGACACCTGCATCTCTACTGCTCTAGAGAGCTATCAAGAATTTAAGACTTAAGGCGATCCAGTTAATTAACTCCTTATTCTAAATGCACATCAGTGTTAAACATCATCATGGCTAAGAAATAAGTCAGTGTCAAATGGTTAAATAACCAACTAACCAATCAAAGAAGAAATAATCAACAAGTTAATTTCAAACAAGCTTTTTAAGTATATATTTAAAATATTTAAAATTCAATATAGTTCACAGATCTAAACACTTTCCACTGGTTTTTAAATTTGCTGCCAGCTAATACTATTACATGCTATGTACCTAAATGCTCTTGGTAAAATCTTATTACCATAGAAGTGAATCTGTGATGAAAGAATTCTGATACAACTTCCTTTATTGTGAAGATGACAGCAAACATTGTGCAAAAGCAGAAAAAGAAAGACAGAAAGATGCTGGTATTCTTTCCTAATTCTTCTACCATTCTTACAAAAGAAGACTACTCCATCCCTACCCCTCCCATCTCCCACCTCCCACTAACCACTTCTCACTCATTCCAGGAAAAAAATTTTTTTATCCAAAAAAAAAAACAGCAACCAAGTAAAATATAGAAGAAGAATACCTGCAATATTTTTCTTCCCAAGACTTGTCCCAGGCAAGGATCCTCAGGCATTCTCTCCCATGTGATCCTCCACCACTTCTTCAACCATTAGAGATGCATCCTGAATGATGGTGGAGGGTTCAGAAGTTTATAGTAGATGTAGTATTTTGAGATCAAGGATCATATCCATCTCCTCACAAAAAGGATGGGGCCTTTAAGATGGTCCAGAACACCACTTCACACCTTTGTGACTATACTCACATATTACTACTATTCTAATATTAAGCAATTCCTACTCTCAACCCAAAAAACCCCACCAGGATACCTCAGAATTCTGACTAGGTCAGTCTTTATTTTTCCCTTTACTACCCATTATTTTAATTTATTTACATCCTGACTCATTCTACAAAAGATGTTGGATTCATACTACCTTGTATTAATAAAGCAATACTAAGAAGATACCCTTACTTTAAGCTATTCTCCACATACATACCCTCTCCCATAAAATCTACATGCAATGAGGGAATCAGCCACCCCCACCCCAATACTCTGGGTAAAGAAATTTCAGAGAAGTCTGTGAAAATACACTTCTATGAGAATATAGGAAATGAAGAAAGGAGATGGTTGCCAAGAAGGACCAGAAAGGTTGTATGTTACAAAGAAAATTATGGACTTGAGACTATGTGTAAATCAAAGTGGTTTAGGTAACCACTGTTACCCTCATATTGCTCTCCTCCTTCCCTCTCAGCATAACTTATTATGCTTTATTTTTTAAATAAAAATATGCTCCTTACAAAACAGCATTATGTTTTTAGGAAAATGAAAAGTATTCCTCTTTCATTCCTCCATCTTTTTCTCAAAAGGAGACCATTCATGCCTTTCTTGTGCATATTTTAACAGGCATATGATTTCTGATCACCAATAAACTAAACATACTGCTCTCACAACCTGCTTCTTCACTTTACGTATCTAGACCATCTTTTCCCATCTGTATGTAGTGATTTAACTCATCTTTCGTAATATTCATGTAGCACTCTGTGGCGTCCCTGGAACACATACCTGATTCCGTGCCCTGTAACATATGCTCATATTTCAATCTTTATCTTTTTTACTTTAGGTTCTAGAAAGTTTCCTAAACCTTACTTCTAAATCATTAATTTGGCTTTCAGCCCTTCATGCTTCCTTTTTTTTTAATGTTAACAATTTTTGTTTGTTTGTTTCTGAGAACTCTGCAGATTGCTTCTTTGAGAACACTCTATTCTTTTCAGTTGTGTTATCCTCATTCTTGGAGGATACAAATTACATGTAAGTTCCACCTATTTCTTGCAACATTCTCATTTCCCAGAAGTCACTATTTCTCTCAGTTCATCTTCTATTTGTATTATTGGTTTTCTGGTAATCAATAGTATCCCAAATTTGTGAATGGTGTTCCAGAGCTGGGTTTCTCCTGCAGACCTACAACTCTGTCCCTCTCTGAAGGCACCTTCCTTGAATGAGAGAGCTGATTTTAGGCTTAATGTGAGTGGGTGGAGCATATCAAGAGACATATTTTAATTCAGAAAGTGTGGTCATTTTAAAGCAGGTTGTGGGCTGGAAATTGTAATTGCTAATAATAGAAAGGCTACTTTTGTGGTGGAGCTTTTTATTGTATTTCATGTATGTGGAACCATACAGAGGTTTCCTCCCCTCTGTGTTCTCAGGCCCTGCTCTGCCACTCTCTTCAACCCCAGGACACATACCACAGCTTTCTGCAGATTCATCTTGTGCAGAACACAAGTCTTTTAGAGACAAATACCCTTGCTGACAACCATTCTGTACAAATGAAGAAGGAAAGAGTTCAGCTAGTGCAGGCAGTTTTTAGATTAATTACTCTGATGATCACTCCTACAGACCCCTTCAATTCTTTAAAACTAGTAACAATACAAATGGAGTTTCTTGGGGTCCACTGAGGAGAAACTTCTCACTTTCAGTTGTGGTTCTTCTCTGCTCTGGTTTCGTGGAAACTGTCATTCCATCTACTTTCTATCTTCAGGGAAATTCCCAAAACCTAATACCAATGTCATCCTTTCTTGCTGCCTAATGCTAACTGCTTATTAATTTTAAAAAAAACATAAATTTTTAGTCATTTCAAACAGATATGGAGAAGGTTGGCAGAGCTGATACTCCATCATCCTTTAACAAAAGTCTTCTCAAATTCTCAACATGTATTTCCATCTGTATTTCTTCACATACAAAGAAGTATGAAGTATCCACTTCTGTAGTTCTATGAACAGAAATACTATGCATAGTATTCTTTTACTCTATTCCCGTCATCACTCCACTCCCACAGGTTTTGTTATTACTAATCATCTAAAATTTTATGTCCTAATTGTCATTTTTTTCATATCTTCCATTTTATTAGCAATATTTTCTCTAGTTATATTATACTGCAAATGTACACCAAAGTATGTTATTTACAATTTTTTTTTACCATAAGTTTCACTGACTGACTTGGTTTTGGTTTGTTGTTTGTTTTTGTTCATCTATGTGCAATGTATGTTTGTTTTTTCCATCCAGAATTCTCCATTCTGATTCATTTCATTTTGCTTAAGTAGTTCCAAACAGTACACTCATTCAAGTTTGTGTTACAGTTCAGAGTCTTTGGAGAGAAAATGTATTTTGTCTTCATACTTTAAAAACAGTTTTGCTGCATACAGAACCTTAGTATTTTTACCTCAGAATCCTACAGGAATTTTTCCATTATTCCCTAGTATCCACAGCTGCATTAAAAAAGTCAGATGCCAGTCCAATTCTTTTTTTCATTAGGGTAAACCAAACCAGTTTAACTGGAAACTTGATTTTCTTTTGATCCTTGGAATTCAAAGTTTGACCAGTATTTGATTTTTACCAGAAATCTGACTTCAGTGTATCTTTTTTTAAGGCATTCTTCAGCTCATTTTTTCAGGTATTCTTCTTACTCTACCATTTCATTGTCCACTATTTCTGCAGTTATGTATTTTTCACTTCTGGAACTCCTATTTCACAAATAGTGATCTCTTGGATCTATTTTGTAGGTCTCAAACTTTTCTCTCATAATGGTCAACTCTTTTTGCTCCACTCTCTGAGAGAAATCTCAATATCACTTCCCTTTTAAAAAAATTTATTGTGAAGTATTTTAGACAAACAAAGAAGTATAAGGTAATATTTAATAAACATCTCTGTATCTACCTCCCAGCTTAGGAAAAAAAAAGTTACTTAGATAACAAAAATGCCTTTCTTTCCCTCCCAGAGATCACGTAAGTTTGGTATCTATCATTTCCATGGATTTCCTTATATATTTCATGTAGTCTTGCTTTGCATTTTGAAGCTTCATATAAAAATCATACTTTATATTCTTCTGCACTCTGTTTTCTATACTCAGCATCATTCTGTAAATGTATCCACTGAATATGGTTATCATAATTCACTGATTTACTGTGTTTATGGTTAAAAGTCCTCACATGGATATACCACAGTTTATTTATCCACTCGTCATTTATTAGGGCTTAAGATTAATTCTAGTTTTTAGATCATCATTCTAAGTGAAGTAAGCCAGAAAGAGAAAGAAAAATACCATATGATATCACTCACATGTGGAATCTCAAAAAAAAAAAAAAGAAAAAGAAAAAAAAGGACACTAATGAACTAGTCTACAAAAGAAACACACTTGCAGACATAGTAAACAATCTCATGGTTACCAAGGGAAATGAGGTGGGAAGGGATAATTGTGGAAATTTGAGATTTGCAAATGTTAACCACTACATATAAAAATAGATTTAAAAAAACAAATTTCTTCTGTATAGCACAAGGAACTATATTTGCTATCTTATAATAAGCTTTAATGGAAAAGAATACAAAAACAAATATGTGTATATATATGCATGACTGGGATATAATGCTGTATACTAGATTGACACATTGTAACTGACCATACTTCAACTAAAAAAAAAAATTGCTTCCAATATTTCACTCTTACAAACAACACTGTTATGAACATCCTTATCCTTCTCTCTTTGCACTTATGTGTGAGTTTCCTTAAGGCAGTGTTTTCCTAACTACAGCTCACAATGCACCAATAAAATCACCTTAGTAGGTCACAGATTTAAAAAAAAAAAAAGAAAGAAAGAAAAAAAAAAGAGTGGTGATGCATTAAGGGGGAAAAGGAAGAAAATGAACAGAGTAGTAAGGCACAGAGATAGATTAAAATGCACTGTTTGGAGTAAGAGTAAATTCTGTTTCCTGAAAATATGATTTCAGTTATGTCATGGTCAAATCAATAAAACAGATCAAAACAATGCTAAGGTATATGTATGTGTATGTGTATATACATACATACATATGTACAATTTCTGGGTCACTGGAGAAATGTTCATTTGAATTTACTAGACATTCCCAAATTACTCTTGAAAAGAGTTGTTTATATTTCTGCAAGCTAACAGTTCTTGTTGCTACACATGCTCACCAACACAGTATAATCAAGCATTTAAATTTTTATCGATTTGATATCAGTCTGAAAATATATTTCAAAACACTTGTTTTTGAATGATTTTGCTAGTTATTTCTAGGATATTTTTCTTTTAGTATTTGAAGATTGAATTCTTTGACATATGGCATCTATTGTTGGAGTTTAGAAGTCTGCTACCAGTCTAATTTTATATCTTTCTAGATAATCTGATTATTTCTGGGTACTCTTATATTTTCTTTGTCCTTTATAGCATCCAGTTATTTTTCTTTCTCTATATTTACTGTGTTTTTTTCAGACTATGATTCACACGTTTTAATTTTGAAAAATTCTCAGGCATTCCTTCTTTGGATATGGATTGTCAGTCTCCTCATTCTCCTTTTCTAACTCCAAACTCACATAAGTTAGATATGTTTATTCTATCTCTAAATATCTCTTTCATGTTTCTATTTTTTTTTCAAATCTGTCTTCAAGTTCATTAATTCTCTCTTCAACTGGGTTTAACCTACTTGTCAATGTTTTTCAATTTTAATTATTGTATTTTTAATTTCTAAAAGTTCTATTCTTTTTCAAATCTTCCTGGTACTTCTTGATAGTATTTTGTCTCTTGTTCACATTTCTAATTCTCCATTTAATTCTTTAAACATTATATATATATATATATATATATATATATATATATATATATATATATATATATATATATTCATTCCATACTCTTACCTAGTAATTTCAATAGCACAGAAGTCTACTTTTGCCGTTTGTTTCTACTGCTTACTCTTGCTCATGATTGTTGATTTTGTCCAAAGTATTGCATTCAGGCTCTACCAAAAGACATACTAAAAGACTTATCTTGAAGGTGCATCCCCCTAAAGAGTATTAACTTCTGTTTCTGTTAGGTGCTTTGTATACCACCAACATTTGGCTATTTTTAAATAACTTTCTCTGTCTGCAGTTTAACTAGGCAGGTGGATAAATTAGAGTCCCACACCCACATGAAGGCAGGCTTAGGGTCACAGATTTTTAGGGGAAATGTTTCAGTCTCACACCCAAATGCCAAGAGGTGAAAATTTTTCTGAAGTTCTCTGCTGGAAGTTAAATTTAATTTTCTGTACTCTCTTTCATTAGTCTTACCTTGAAGAGTCTTGGCCTTATGCAGAAGCCTTAATTTCAACTTCTTGTCTAGAGGAGGTCCAAAGATCTCTCCCCTGAAAACCATGTGACCTTTAAATGCAAGCCTTTAGGTCAGCAAGTGTTCTGATAACAGCTTTGGAATCAACTTAGTACTCTGGATTCTAGCACCTTCAGTATTTTTGGTCTCTAGGGGCTGTACTTGGCAGTCATATTTTTAGTCATCAAGAACTTTTTTTCATTGTTCCTTTCTCTAGACACTAGAAATTTTCAGCTTGCTATTTTGTTTACATTAACTGATGTCTAGGCTATATGCTCTGTTTGTTTTAGTAAACTGCCAATTTCCTTCAAATATCTAGTATTTCATCACTGTCTTTACCTTTTTAAATAAAGATATAAATTGTTCAGTATTGCTATCTGGTTCAGGTCACTGCCTTCCTTTCTCCAGAGTCCCCCTCACTCCCATCATGCACGTAATACAAGGCTGTGGGACTCTGTAGGTGGGTTTTGCCCTTAGTGTGGTAAAGGGGAGAAACTAGCAGATTTTTCTTCTAGATTCACTGATTGTAGAGTTCTAATTACCTTGATATTGCCCTCAGTTAATTTTCCCTATGCTGAGTTAACAAGCTGTTCAGTAATAGTGGTTTTTAATAATTTAATCTTGTCAGTCTTAACATCTTCCATAAAGTCCCCAAATTTTCTGTCCACTGAATGCATCCTTTCCTGTTTTCCAGTGTTGCTACAGATTTTTTTTCCTTATTCTTATATTACTTTTGTCATTGCAATTTGGACTCAGCTTGCTATCATATACTTGCCATAATTTTTTTTGAATTCTAGTATTCTTCATCATATCACAGAAATTATACCCTCAAAATAAAGGATCTCTCCCCGCAAAACAGCAAGAATAACAAGAAATTGTGGGACACATCTTTAGAGGAATAAGAAACAATTACCACCACATGTACAGAAGTTTCAGTTTGTAAAGTTTCTTCCCCCACCCCCTCTATTTTAATAGTTCTCCTATATCCTATCAACAAGTCCCCCACCCAAAAATACCCTCTTCAACTCTTCAATTCCTATTTTGGGTTCATCTCCTACTAGAGTATAAGTAAAGAATTTGAAAGAAGAAATTAGAAATTTTTTCTTTTATCATGAACAATTTATGTTTTAATTCATTCTTTATTATAAAAGTTATTAGCCAAGTTATAAAAAGTGCAATCTACAGAGTTTTAAAGATGGTGTAAATTAATCATGCTTGAATGAACAACAAATAAAGTGATAATAGAAAATACTTAGCTCTGAAAACCTGAGAACTATGACAATTCTACCAACTGCTATTCTTCTTTAGTCAAATCAAAATGTTAGTAAAACAAAAGAGTAAAAGTAAAAAGAACAAAGCATATTTTTTTATTTAATATTTTACACAAAGAAAATACTTTATACTTCTCTGTGCTAGTGGATGGCAAATTCCACACAGAAAATACACTCCAGGACAGCATGCAAACCCTTTAATTTCCTCTCCCCTTACCAGCCCTACTAAAAAATTCCCCACCTCAACTTTCTGAAGTTAATTAAGTAAAAAACCCTTCTGTCACAACTATCATCTGGATAACCCAGGAATATATTCAGGTCATTCTATAAGTCAAATGATTAGTTTTAATGGTCATACTTTTTTACAAAAAGTTAAGTGGCACATAGAAGCCCTAATTTCAGTATTCAGAATGAAATTAAAGGGCAATTATCAATATTGCTTACACCAAATTCTATTAGGTACTTTTAAAAAAAAAAAACTGGCTATACAAGTTACGAATGAAAAACACTACCTGCCATATCAGTAAATAAAGGAGCTGCACCCATCAAGTCATCAGCCACTACCACCATCCACCAGTGAGATACTAGTCCTAGATACCTGGATGCAGATCACAGGAATGATTCCAATGAGCCCAGAATTTTCCATCTTCCCATACACAGAAAAGGACTAAATTCCTGAACTTGAGCTATCTGGCTTTCTTTAATTAATCTTTTAATGTTCTAACTACCTGATCTTTGTTGCAAAAAGTCATATAATCCTGGCTCCTCCCCTGGGGAGCAGTCTCTCAGAGCTATCTGAGAGGCTGTTATCCTGGACTTAAAGTCCTCACAAATGTCTGCCAAATAAAACATAACTCTCCACTTTTAGGTTGTGCATTTTTTTCAGTCAACGTTTTCAAATTTATATCCTTTTAATCTTTCCCCATGATGTTTTACATTAAAAAAACTAAACACCAATAAACTACTTGCTTTATTTATATGCAGGCCTGAAGGCTAAAGCAGCAAACCATTTAAAGGAATACTATGTGCAACCCTTTGGTAAATTAAATAATAGCCCCCAAATTATCTTTTTTATAAATCCTAATTTTACTTAGGAGTACTCAAAAGTAGAGTTTACTGAGGAAGCAAGATGGCAGAGTAGAAGGATGCTTGTAGCTCACCCTCTCCCACAAATACACCAAAACTCACATCTAGGGACCCACTCAGCCAACCAGAGCACCTGCCAAACTCCGACAGAACATCGCCCTCTTCGAAAGACAAAGACACCAAAAATCTGGTAGGAAAAAAGAAAGAAGAAAAAGCAAAACAGTGTGGGACCAATCCCGTGGGGAGGGAGTGGCAAAGAAGGACTAGCGCTTGTTCGCTGGGTCTCCCCTCTCCAATGGAGAGGCCAGTGGGACGGAGGGGGAACCTCCGAGGCTCAGATCTACCGAGCACCCCTTGACCAACAGAACTGAGTTAAATGGGCACAAAGGGTCCCAGTGACCCTCAGCCTGAGTCGCGAGCCGGCAGCTGGGGCCAGGGCAGGTGGCCCAAGCCAGGTGGAGGACAGGGGTGGCTGCACTAAGGCAGCCCTGGGGGACTGCAGGGTGCTGCGTGCTGTGGTTGGGAGGGGATACACAGCAGAACAACCTCGGTCCCCCATAAATTGAGAAAAAAGCAAAGCAACACGGCTGGTGTGCCCTGAGGGGAGAAGCACCATAGCTGTTGTCTCCTCAGACCTGCGCCACCATTACTGGCACTTCACGCAAGAAGAGAGGCGGGGTTCAGCCACAGCTGCCATATTCTCCTGTGCACAGCGCCTGGGTGGGGGTGGGGCCGAGACCTGAATCCACACCCGGGGCTCCACAACCTCCTGGGCAAAACTGAGACTTGTTTACAGCTGGAGGCAGACAGGATCTTTCTGCCCTGGCACCTCAGAGAACTCACACAGCCAAGACAAACAAGGAGCTGAGATTTGGCACGAAGCAGGGGTGGGGCCGTTCTGCAGTCTTCCTGGAGCCCGTCTTTCGAATGCCAATCTGAAGCGGAGCTGCCAGCTGCACAGAGCAGCGGAGCGACTGGCACCAGGAAAGGGCAGGCAGTAACCCGCTTTCCTGACAGGAACGTATCACCTGACCACGGTGCTGGGAGGGGTCGCAATCCGCCCACCTGCCTTCCCCGTGTGCAGCATCTGACTGCAGCATCGGGAGGGGGAGTGACCCACCCGCCCACCGGATAAGAGCTCAGCAACTGACCCAGTGTTGGGAGGGGGTGCTATCTGCTAGCTGACAGCCACTGGGAGCAGCACAGACAAGGGCGCCAATATAGGGCCTCTGGAAACAGCAAGCTGAGTTCACAAAACAGGGCAAAGACACAAAGACCTCTCAATAAAATCATTAAGAGCACAGCATCTCCAGGAGAACTAGATAACTGACACTCCTTAAACCACAGTGCCAGAGAGATATGAGCAATAAGAAGCAGCAGAGGAACCACTCCCAATTAAAAGATCAAGAGAAATCCCCTGAAAGCACGATCAAGGAAATACACATTGATGGCCTACTAGATCAAGATTTCAAAAAAGGACTGATCAAAGTACTGAACGAATTAAAAGAAATAGTGTCGAGAGATATAAAATATGTCAAAAATGAAATAGAAGCTATAAAGAAGAACCAAGTAGAATTAGTAAACTCATTTGCTGAGATGAGAGCTGACCTAAAGGCTGTACAAAGCAGGCCAGATAATGCAGAGGAATGAATAAGTGACCTAGAAGACAGAACAACAGAAAGCACCCAATCAGAACAGCTGAGAGAAAAACAAATAAAAAACAATGAAAACAATATAAGGGACCTATGGGGTAATATAAAGTGTGCCAATCTATGCATAATAGGGGTTCCAGAAGGGGAAGAAAGAACAAAGGGGATTGAAAAGGTATTTAAAGAAATCATGACTGAAAACTTCCCAAACCTAAAGAAGGAATCAGATATCCAAGTACAGGAGGCTCAGAGGGTCCCAAACAGGAAGAACTCAAACAGACCCACACCAACACATATCCTAATCAAGATGGCCAGAGTCAAGGATAAAGAAAGGATCCTAAAGGCAGCAAGAGAAAAACAGTGAGTTACAAGGGAACCCCCACAAGGCTATCAGCTGATTTCTCTAAACAAACACTACAGGCCAGAAGGGAGTGGCAAGATATATTCAAAGTCCTGAATGAAAAACACATGCAGCCTAGGATGCTCTATCCAGCAAGGCTATCCTTTAGAATAGAAGGAGAGATAAAGAACTTCACAGACAAGCAAAAACTAAAAGAGTTTAGTAACACTAAACCCATGCTAAAAGAAATATTGACAGGTCTACTTTAAAGAGAAAAGAAGCAGGATGCTACAAAAATGAGAAACTCATAACTGGAAAGGAGAGAACTGCCATGAATTACAAAAAGAATAAACACAAAATTGTAAAAGAAGACATCTAAATCATTAAGAGTGGGAGAGGGAGGCAAGGGAAGCCACTGTGGAAAACAGTATGGAGATTCCTCAAAAGACTAGGAATAGACTTACCATATGACCCAGGAATCCCGCTCCTGGGCATATATCCAGAAGGAACCCTACTTCAAAATGACACCTGCACCTCAATGTTCATAGCAGCACTATTTACAATAGTCAAGACATGGTAACAGCTTAAATGTCTATCAACAGATGACTGGATAAAGAAGATGTGGTATATTTATATGATGGAATACTATTCAACCATAAAAACAGACAACATAATGCCATTTGCAGCAACATGGATGTTCCTGGAGAATGTCATTCTAAGTGAAGTTAGCCAGAAAGAGAAAGAAAAATACCGTATGAGATCGCTCATATGTGGAAGCTAAAAAAAACAAAACAAAACAAAACAAGTATAAAACAGAAACAGACTCATAGACATAGAATACAAACTTGTGCTTGCCAAGGTTGTGGGGGGTGGGAAGGGACAGACTGGGATTTTAAAATGCAGAATAGATAAACAAGATTATACTGTATAGCACAGGGAAAAATATACAAGATCTTATGGTTGCTCACAGAGAAAAAAATGTGACAATGAATATATATATATGTTCATATATAACTGAAAAATTGTTCTCTACACTAGAATTTGACACAACATTGTAAAATGAATATTACTCAATAAAAAAGTTAAAAAATAAAAAATAAAAAAAATTTAAAGTAGAGTTTACTAAAATAAAAGCCAAGAAAACAAGATATTTCCAAGAGTTAAAACAAGATGTGTCTTTGATAATATTACTCTTTTCAACAGCCTAACAAAGATTATTGATTAACACTTTAGTATACCGATACTACAGCAACTGACTGACTATTAAAATGAGGGCTCCTTCTCAACTTTACTGACCAGCATTTTATGCTCGTTAGGTTTACTACTTTCATAACTTTCCAAGACAATGACTTCAAATACAGTCAAACACTCCTGAAACCTTTCCACAGAATGAACTAATTCATATCTTCAGGATCTCTAGGGTAGAGACTACTGTGAAATTCTTTTGCCTTTTATCTTGAGATTCATTTAATTTCAACATAAAAAAACTTTTTAAATGCCGATCAATTACATCATTTAATATTCCACCCCCACCAATCTTTTAGTAGAACCAGTGCTCTAAAAGAGTAATAATTCTATCGCATGGCTTTACATACTCTCTGGGAAAGACTCATAGATACCTTAGCACTCTAGTCTGAGAAGTAATTTCATAGAGCATGTTGCTAAAGTTGCAAAATATAGTTTATGTTCAGTATGTGGTCCATTCCATTACTTTAAAAAAAATGACTAGTTTTAAAAAATCTTAAAAAGCAAATTTTTTTAAACTTTCAATAATTCTTAAGTGCAAATCTGGAACAAGGTGAATTACAAAGACATGTGAATAATTTTTTTACATGGTGTAAAGTGGTATTCATTACACAACTACTTGAAGAGATAAAGCCTTCTCCACAATGTTGACAACTTTTTGACAATTATCAACAATTTTGTTATCCAACTTTATTTTTTCTACTTGTTGCTTATGTTTTAAATTAAAAACTAACACTATGGCATTATGAGTTGTAATCCATAAATTATATAATGCTCAGCATAAAATACATCTTTCCCAAACAGTAAATATAATTTGACGTTATAAACACATTACACAGAAGCACATCAGCAATGCTTTGGGGAAACAAAAGCATGCATTAACATAAGGTAAGTGAAGAGGATATAAAGCCAGAAGGTCTTGGTTCAAAGTCAGACTCTGCCACTCAGCAGTGTGACCTTAAGCAAGCTAACCACTCTGTACCTCAGCTTCCTCACTTGCAAAGTGAGATAATAATTGTACTCCGTGAGGCTGCTGTGATAATTACATAAGTTAACATTTGTAAAGCACTTAGAACTATGTCTGGCATGTATTAAGCACCTTATAGGTATCTGTTTTTAAAAATTTGAATTTTTCTTAATTCTAAAGTAAACTTTGCTTCCCTTCTCATTAACCTCAAATAATTCTTAATTCTATGGTCACTAACTTTCACTCCTCCTCTCTATACACACACACACACACACACACACAGAGAAATAAACACAAGTGGCTTGTTTACACAGATAAGCAATATCACTGATTTAAATTCAGAAATGAAATATCCATTCCTTTGAGCTTGGTAAAGCTCAATCAAGCTATCAATCAAGAAACTGTATCTCTTATTAAAATTATTAAATAAAAAATATTTAAATTCCCATCATGATGAAATATATTTGGTATCAGTTATATAATTCCATGAAAGAATAGAAATGCAATGGAAAAAATAAACAAGGCAGAAGTAAGTAGAAAGCAACTGATCCTATTCACCAATTAAAATATTTACTAAAATAAAATTTTACTATAGAAATTTTATAGAAACCTTATAATGGATTAAACTCCCATCATCACTTTTGTTTCGGCCAGCTTAATGATGCCAAAATTAGTAAAGTCAACAAACTTGCAGTCATTTCTAGGGGTATGATTTGTTCATATTTTGGAGTATACTGATACAATACAAAAAAGGTTTTTATAAATTGCAAGCTGTCTTAGAATATAACCAGCTATTCATGTGCAATACTCTGAAGGTTAGACTTTAGTCATTGAAAAATATATTTTAGACCTCATGTGAAATGCATAACTTTTTCAAGCTCTATGCACCTAAGCCTTAAAAAGGATTTCAAGTGGAAAAAGGTAATTTCAGCTTTAAATAAATAAATAAAAATCATGAAGTTAACCTAAAATGAATCTTTGGATTAGTAAATCAATAGCTAACTTGATAATTACTGCAAGTTATCAATGTCAAGTAATCAACACATATGTACTAAGTGGATACCAAGAGCCCACCCACACTTTTGCTAAATGACCAGATTTCTTATAAATGAAAAGCTAAAGTCTAAAGTGAAAGGCAAAGTTACATTACTAAGGCATTGAAGATGACAGTGAACAGCTTCCTCCAAAAATTATTTTCTATGAGATACAATGGAAAATCTTTATTCAGAAAAAAAATTTTGTACTTACGGGGAGCAACCACACAAAATCACCCTGAGGTGCTATTAAAAGGGTAGGTTCCCAGGCCCTAATCTATACCTACAGAATCATAACCTATATTCTTAATCTGAATCTGAAGCAGATTTCATAAATATTGAATATGTTAAACAAAATTTTACTGAGAACCCAATGGATTCCAGTTATCGTGCTAGGAACTATAGACTATAAAATTATTAGTCTCAGTAAATCTCAGCTGATAAAACAAAGACTATTAAATATTAAAAATCATACAAAATTCAGAAATGCAGAAACCGTGTCTTATTCATTATTAAATCCCTGTTGGTTGTCTGAATGATACATTTCAAAAATGAGTTTGTGAATAACCATTTTTTGTTTATCTGTACTACTTTACCCCTCTATTTTCATGACTAATGAGTTTATGAGCTGACAGGAAAGAAATTAAAAGTCTGAATAAGCTTTCACTATATTATGCCCATGAAAAAACACAAATTACTTTTAAGATCAACAACAAAGTGACCAAAAAATTCAGAGGAAAAAATTTTCCATAACTCAGAAGTCATGCCCTAGTGCAAAATGTTGGTAAGTACTTAAAAATAACTCAATAAAAGGCAACCAGTCCTATAAACCACTTTAATATACTGACTGAAAAAAAAAATTTAGTAACTTCCTTATAAAAATTTTACATTATAGATTAATAATTATCCTCACTATATAAATGGAAGAGTTGAGAATAAAAATGTTTGCACAAGTACACATACTGAAGTAAAAGTTAGGTCTGTCAACCTTCATGGTAATGTCCTTTAATAGGTAGACAGACTACTTTCCTTCAAAGTAAGTGCCTCTAAAAGATGAGATTACTATCCTATTAATTAATACATAAATAAACCTCAGTAAAGACAAGAACAAGGCAAGAATGCCTCCTATGAACATTATTACAGAATACTCTACTAGTGATGCTAACAAAAGCAAAAGAAAAAAAGAGGTACAAATATTAAGAAGCTATAAGATTATTTGCAGAAGGCTTTACTGTCTATGTAGAAAATCCAAAAGATTGTGACTAATAACAAAATCCCAGATCAGTATTCAAAAAATCAATACTTTCCTACACCTCATCAATAACCAATCATAAAATTAAGTGAGAATAAAGGTCCCGTTCATAATTCTTAAATCTATTAAATATCTAGCAATAAGCCTAATCAAAGATGACAAAACTGAGATTAAGAAAATTATAAAACATCACATGATCACATAGAAATGTAAAATTGTGTGTAAAATACACACATACACAATCATTAAAAATGCACAACAGGTGAAACCAAAAAATCTGCAACAAATACAACTAAAGATAATTTCCTTAATGTGAAATGAACTTTTAGGAGATTAATTTTTAAAAATCATTTTTAAATGAGTAAATAATATGAGGAAATAATTCATTAAATGAACACGCAACTCACTTAGTATAGTGCTTGGCCCATGATAAGTGCTTAAACAGAAAAACAAATGGCTAATAAACATTAAAATAGGTTCAACCTCATTCATGATTTTAAAAAAATAGTAAAACAATCAGAGAGGCAAAAATAAAACAGTCAATAAAATCCAGAGTTGGTGTTGGAAAATATGCATTTGCATACAGTTAAAGTGGAAATGGAACATAATGATAGTTCAACATTTTATGAGAGGAAACTGGAAATATCTGTCAATTGAAAACTTTGAATCTTTTGATCTAGCAATTCCATGACTAGAAATTATTCTTATTATATACATAAGAATACAAAGATAAATACACAAGGACATTCCGAAAAATATTAGTTATGCTAGCAAAATAGAAACTGACTTAATCAAAATGCCCATCAATAACAGACTGGTTAAACAAAATCACAATATTTCCACACAAGAATAGACTACAAAGACTTTAAAAATAAGTGAAATATACCATTAGAAATTCTTATGGAATAATTTCTGTGATAGATTATGAGATGCAAAGTAGATACAGAAAAATAAACAGTATTAAAGCATGATCTTATGTGTATAAAAAAAAAGTACACAAAAGTACAAAAAAATACAAAAATTTTCTAGCACATACATGAACTATTAATGATGGCAATAGATATGGGAATCAAGCTAGAGACAAAGGCTTATTTTTCATTTTACACTCTTCTGTACTGTTTGACCCTCCATATGCATGTTTCACATTCATTAATTTTTTGGAGATATATATTCTTGGATAAGAATATTCAACATTGTAAAGATACCAACCTTTTCAAAACCCTATAGGATTTTTTAAACAAAATATGAATAGAACTTTGAATATTTTATAAATAGAATAGAATTTAAAATCAGTCTGAGAAAATATATTAAAAATAATCGATAAACTTTGAAAAAGGAGTGAGTTTTTTCCCAAATTATCAAAATATATAAATTATAGTCATTATAACAGTGTCATAATGACATGACAATTGGCAAACAGATCACAATGAAATACAATGACGAGTCCAGAAAAAGAATCCTGGATACATGGAAAATTTAGTATATGACTAAGAAAACATCAATGGGGATAACTAGACATTCACTGGGGAGAAAGTCTAAGGCCACCTACCTGCTAACACACAAAATAAATTCCATACAGATAACAAACCTGAAATATAAATATGTCAACTTTTCAAAGAAACTAAAAAAGTATGTTACTTTTATAAATAATAGAATGAGCAAAGTCTTAATTTAATAAAACCTAAAATGCAAGAGACATTAAAAACATTAGTTTTAAATTTTGCTAATAACAAGATAGCATAAATGACAGTAGCAGTAATTATTATAAAAGCTAGCACTTTGAGATGACTAAGGATTAGATTCTGTTCTATGCTATTTATAAATTACTAATTTATTTAATCCTCACAGTAAGTTCATGAGGTATACCATCACCAACTTTGTCTTACCAATGAAGAGACTTAAGTATGGAGACTAAGCAACCTTCCCAAAGAAGTGGCAAAGGCAGTATTCAGCCTGGTTATCTGGTTCAAGTTTGTATTCTTAATCACCATACTGGTCAACAATAGACTTTCAAAAAATACTGCAACATTTACTAAGTGGAAATACAAAAAAAGGTAATCCAATAGAAAAATGGGGAAAAGTTATAAACAGGAAACTCACAAAAGAAATCCAAATGGCTAACAAACAGGAAGTTTTAAAGAAAAGCAAATCTCAACAGCAACAAGTTACTACTTTTTACCCTTTCCACTGGCAAACATTTTAGGGATTAATGGCACCTATTGTTGGCAGAACTACAATGTTGACCTGTGTATAAACTATGTCAGCCATTGTGGAGATGATTAAACAGTTTTACCAAAATTTCAAATCTGTACTGCCTTTGATCTGGTAGTTCCACTTTCAGGAATCTATCTCACAGAAAGTCTCAGACATATACAGAATTATAAACCATAACTTATTAGCAACTGTAAAAAAAAAACCTAGTATCCATCAAGGATAAAATACTTTATGGTAAATAAATTTAAATTATGATAAAACAGTTATTTAAAAAGAAGGAAACATCAAAATATATATTTTAAGTGGAAAGCAAGCCCCAAAGTACTACATATACATGTTAGTATAAAAACTAACAAAATACTATATAAGAGAACACATACAGTAGAGTATTTGCAAAAGCATTAAGAGGCAGCAAGATTAAGAGCACAAACTCTAGTACCAGGCTGACTGGACTAACTAATTAGTTAACCTCTCTTGGCCTCATGTTTCCCAAAATTTACCACTAGAAGTGGTTTCCAACACCTTTATATCATTATCACACTTAGTATAAATTAACACGTGGAATACAAATTTGATTATCATTAGTTATAATATACTTTTTTAAAAAATAATTTTTAATTAATACAAACATTTAAGGAAAGCTATGTTATTTACTTGTATCTAACATGAATTCATCTTAAGAAGTAATTAATCATAAAGCCTTAAATTGCTAATGTTAATTTGTAGACATATTTCAGACATCAAAGCATTTAAACATTTTTATCATCAAAGTAATGAAGTTCAATCCATATGCACAGAAATAATACTTTTAAATAAAAAGTACTTCATATAGCATACCAGAAATATTAACAGAGAAATCTAGAGCAGTCTTTATCACAGAATGAGAGATACATGAAATATTTAGACTAACAGGACAACCCTACTTAGGAAAAAAAAAAATGTCTTTACCCCATTGTTTTTATTGCTGTAAGAAATATATATTTACTTAACAAAGCATTCCATAAACACAGTTAAATAGACTTTAAAATCCCACACTGGAGCTATTTGCAAGTTATGAACGGCCAAGACTAAATTGGGAGTGTTATTATTCACTACTATCATTTTCAGTAAAAGTAAATCTCATGTAACTTAACATCTAAATTTGGGTATGTGGAAGAAAATAAGAAAAAGATGTATCTCTGCCTATCTCTCTTCCTAAAAGTTGGTTATCCTTCATCTATTTAATTTGCTCCCCAAAAGTGTATGAACAATCCTGGTAATGACCATTTGAACCACTAACAGGAAAGGTCAAAAGATTCCCTATTTAGCTGTTTAAGTATAGATAATTACAAAAAGTCTGGCCACAAGTACTGTGTTAACAACAAAAAGAAAGAAAGGAGAGAGGGAAAGCGGTTATTTCCGTAAGTCTTTTTTTTAAATATAAAAAATAAAATTTACCCTGGCCCTTTTCACAAACTCAACCCTCAAAGAATCAACAAATTAGAATTTTCCTATACCTCCAGCAAAGTCAGGTAACAATATTTTGCAGTGAAATCTACAAAGAAAAAAGCACTATTCCTTGTATCCATGCTCCCCATGTACCAATCAGTGTTTCAAAGAACGTCTTGGCTTAGTGTGTTTAATCACTTAATTACAAACAGAACAGTGATCTGCATTTAGTTATCTGTCTTACATTAAGAAAAAAAATCACTGGTGCTCCAATCACCAACAGAAAGCATTGATAAATTACAATGTCAGGGATTAGAAAAGGGAAAACCACTTACACAAAATTAAATTATTTTAGAATACAAATTGCAATAGTCATAAATTTACACATTACACAAAATCTTGTTCAATCATTGCCCAGTAAAGGAATTGCTTTTGTCTGACTTTCATCCAGAGCCTTTCTGAATATCTCCAATGACAGAAAATGCACTGTATCAGAGTTCATTCTATTTGGAAGCAACTAATAGTGTTTAAAAGTTTTCTTGTATTGTTCTAAAATCAGACTCATAACTTTAAAAGGCCAATGCTCCAAATAGCTGATCCATCTTACCCCTTACTTCATCTAATTTTCCAAACTAAGGAACATGAAAAACTAAAATGCAATTATTTTTATAAATTCAAAAAACTATTATTTTCAATCAGTTAGGCATCATTAGAAAAAAAGTCCTAAATATTAAAAAATACAAAAACTTGAACTTCAAAACAAATTCAATATACTATGTATCTTCAATTCTAAGATACATTTTTTAAAACATTTTAATCTCTCTGAAATTGGCAGGTACCTTACAATGAAACATATTTACAGTTGCTGCTGGGGAGTGGTAGTCAAGATAGTCTTCACTGACTGTATATAAAAGAATTTATTTATCATTTCTGGTAATATAATTAGACAACTGCAACCTCTCAACATTCCAGGCAACAATCTAAATGACCCTACTTGAGTCCAAATATTGGTTGAAAACCTTTCATTAACACTATCTGGTAAGATCAATGCCAGCATTAAAACTTACAGAATAGGTAGCACTGATTTAGAAGAAAAATCCCAGACAGAAGAAGAGTACATTTTTAGTTAGTGCTGTATCACCAACTTTCCTAACTGCACAGAAAGTAACTCTGTGGAAAAACACATCAACAATACCGAACGGGAAAAAAATAATTCAGAAGAATTGGAATCTGTGTGCAAAGATGTTTTAGGAAGATCTAAACCAACTTACTTTACTCACAGTTTCTTTCTAAAATATGTTAAAGGATGATATATCATAAAACTATACAACTGAGTTAATCTGAAATTTTTATTTTATATTTATTGAAAGAGATCAGAGTTATTAGAAAGCATTGTGTAATAGTTAAATTGACAGTGCCTTTTTTCCCCTTCCTTCTTAACAGAAAATAATGGTGTATCTTACAGCTCATTCAACAGAACGTGGTAGGTCAAGGAAGTTCTGTGCATGGCTAGTATGGCAGAAATTACTAGCTATTCATCAAAACCAGTTTCCAGTTTCATCCTCTTCCTGAGCATATAACTAGATTATATTTTTAAGCCTCTAACAATTAAATATGGCCATGTGCCTGAGATTTAACCAAAGATATGTGAGTAAAAACCAAATGCACCATTTCTGGGGTCTAGCTCATAAAACTTCTGAAATATCGCTGTCTTTCCCCTTTCCCCTAAGGTTCTCCAGGGCAACCTTAGAAACAACATGTTAAATAAGGCACAGGCGAACTGAAAATCAAGATAGCGGAGTAGAAGAATGCTCATAGCTCACCTTCTCCCACAAATACACCAAAACTCACATCTACGGACCCACTCAGCCAACCAGAGCACCTGCCGAACTCCGACAGAACATCACTCTCTTGGAAAGACAAAGACGCCAAAATTCTGGCAGGAGACAAAAAAAAAGAAAGAAAGAAAAAAATGCAAAAGTGTGGGACCAGTACCGTGGGGAGGGCAGCAAAGGAGGACTAGCGATCATTCACTGAACCTCCCCCTCTCCAATGGAGAGGCTAACGGGATGCAGGGGGAGCCTCCGAGGCTCAGATCTCAGCCTCCGACACCCAGCCCGAGATGCTAGCAGGCAGCTGGGGGCTGGGCCAGGCTGCCTGAGCAAGGCGGAGGACTGGGACAGCAGCACTGATGCAGCCCCGGGGGACTGCAGGGTGCTGCGCATCATGGCTGGGAGGGGATACAGAGCAGAACAACTTGGGATCCCCATAAATTATGAGGAAAAAAGCAAAGAAACACTGCTGGTATGCCCTGGGGGGAGGGGCACCATAGCATTTGTCTTCTCAGATCCGCGGTGCCATTACTAGCACTTCTGATGAGAAGAGAGGCGAGGCACAGCCACAGCCACCATAACCTCTTGTGCACAGCTCTTGGGCAGGGGCGGGGCCAAGACCTGAATCTGCACCTGGTGGCCCCACAACCTTCTGGGCAGGACTGAGACTTGTTTACAGTCGCAGGCACATAGGATCTTTCTGAACTGGTACCTCAGAGAACTCAAGCTGCCAAGACAAACAAGGAGCTAAGTTTTTGCATGGAGCAGGGGCGGGGTGGTTCCACGGTCTTCCCCAAGCCCACCTACAGAGTGCAGACCCAAGGTGGAGTGGGCAGCTGCACAGAGCAGCTAAGCGACCAGGGCTGGAAGAGTGTAGGTGGCCACCCACCTTCCTGGCAGGAACGCAGCACCTGACCTTGGTGCTGGGAGGGGGCACGATCCACCACCCTCCTGCCTCTCCCCGAGGCAGCATCTGACTGCAGCATCGGAAGGGGGAATGACCCGCCTGCCTATCGAGAAGGAGAGCGGCACCTGACCCAGTGTTGGGAGGGGTCGCGATCTTCTTGCCCACAGGCACTGAGATCAGGACAGACGAGGGCGCCAATGGAGGGCCTCTGGAAACAGCAAGCTGAATTCGCAAAAAAGGGCAAAGACAGAAACACTTCATGATAAAACCATTAAGAGCACACAGTCTCCAGGAGAACACATCCTTTTTTTTTTTTAATCTTTTTTATATGTTTTATTTTCTATTACCTTTTTAATCTTTACTTTATAAACAGTTCTATACATTTACAGATTTAATCCCATTTGAAATTTTCTTTTAAAATATTATTATTATTATTATTATTTTTAAAAAGCCACCTCATTTCATTTTTAATTCTCTTCGTTTTGATCTCCTGTTACTGATTATACACAGGTCTCAAATATTGTTTTCTGACCTTTTCTCCTTCTTTTAAGGTTTTTAAATGATGTCTCAACTCAATTGCTATTCTGCTTCAACTTGCTCTTCTATTATTGATTATACACCTTTTTCAAACCTTTTTTCCTCCATTCTTTAAAAATTCTTTTTTTTTTTAAGTTTTACTCCTGCATAGGCTTTAGATAGATAAATAAACTCCTTAACGATCACAACACATAACTGATACTCCTAAAGCCACAATGCCAGAGAGATATGAGCAATATGAAGAAGCAGAGGAACCACTCCCAATTAAAAGAGCAAGAGAAATCCCCTGAAAGCACGATCAAGGAAATACACATTGATGGCCTACTAGATCAAGATTTCAAAAAAGGAGTCAAAGTACTGAAGGAACTAAAAGAGATAGTGTTTAGAGATATAAAATATGTCAAAAACTAAATTGAAGCTATAAAGAGCCAAGTCAAATTCGTGAACTCATTGGCTGAAATGAGAACTGACCTAAAGGCTGTGCAAAGCAGGCCAGATAATGCAGAGGAACGAATAAGTGACCTAGAAGACAGGACAACAGAAAGCACCCAATCAGAACAGCTGAGAGAAAAACAAATAAAAAACAATGAAAACAATATAAGGGACCTATGGGGTAATATAAAGTGTGCCAATCTATGCATAATAGGGGTTCCAGAAGGGGAAGAAAGAACAAAGGGGATTGAAAAGGTATTTGAAGAAATCATGACTGAAAACTTCCCAAACCTAAAGAAGGAATCAGATATCCAAGTACAGGAGGCTCAGAGGGTCCCAAACAGGAAGAACTCAAACAGACCCACACCAACACATATCCTAATCAAGATGGCCAGAGTCAAGGATAAAGAAAGGATCCTAAAGGCAGCAAGAGAAAAACAGTGAGTTACAAGGGAACCCCCACAAGGCTATCAGCTGATTTCTCTAAACAAACACTACAGGCCAGAAGGGAGTGGCAAGATATATTCAAAGTCCTGAATGAAAAACACATGCAGCCTAGGATGCTCTATCCAGCAAGGCTATCCTTTAGAATAGAAGGAGAGATAAAGAACTTTAAAGACAAGCAAAAACTGAAAGAGTTTAGTAACACTAAACCCATGCTAAAAGAAATATTGACAGGTCTACTTTAAAGAGAAAAGAAGCAGGATGCTACAAAAATGAGAAACTCATAACTGGAAAGGAGAGAACTGCCATGAATTACAAATAGAATAAACACAAAATTGTAAAAGAAGACATCTAAATCATTAAGAGTGGCAGAGGGAAGCAAGAAATTTTTTTTTCTTTCTTTTTTAAATTTTTTGTTCTTGGTAGGATGGGTTTGAGATTATGTTACTATCAGCTTAATAAAAACTTAAAATAATGAGCCAATAGACTTACAAAAAAGGGTAACCACAAGCCAAAAACTTACAAGGGAGTCACAAAAACTAAATAAAATCCAAGACAACACACAGGAAAATTACCAAACCACAAAAGGTAGAAGAAAGGAACAAAGAGGAAATTCCAAATCAACTGCAAAAATAAGTTCAAAATGGCAATAAACACACATCTATAATTAATTACTGCAAATGTTAATGTACTAAATGCTCCAGTCAAAAAACATAGAGTGGTAGACTGGATAATAAAGCAAGAACTTTCAATCTGCTGCATACAAGAGTTTCACTTTAGGGAGAAGGACATATAGATAGAGAGTGAAAGGATGGGAAAGGATATTCCATGCAAATGGAAAAGCAAAAAAGCAGGTGTAGCAGTACTGATATCAGACAAAACAGACTTTAAAACAGGGGCCATAAAGAAAGAAAAAGGACATTTTATAATGGTTAAAGGAGTAATACAAGATGAGGATTTTGCAATCATTAATATATATGCACCCAACATAGGAGCATCTAAGTACATAAAACAACTACTAACAGAGATAAAGGGGGAAGTTCTTGGGAATACAATAATTGTTGGATATTTTAACACTGCATTAACATCACTACACAGATCTTCCAGACAGAAAATAAATAAGGTAGCAGAGAAATTAAATAGTACAATAAAAAAATTAGATGTGGTGGATATTTTCAGAGTATTACACACCCCAAAAATAGGATATACATTCTTTTCAAGTGCGCATGGAACATATTCTAGGATTGATCATGTACTTGGGCACAAAAGAAGCCTCAACAATTTTAAGAAAGAAATTATCTCAAGCACCTTTACTGACCACAGTGCCATGAAACTAGAAATCAACTACAGAGAAACAAAAGAGAAAGAAAGGAAAGCATGGAGACTAAACAACATGCTATTAAAAAACCAATGTGTCAATGATGAAATCAAAGTTGAAATTAAAAAATACCTTGAGACAAATGAAAATGAAAGTACACCCACACAAAACTTAACGGATGCAGCAAAGGCAGTGCTAAGAGGGAAGTTTATAGCAATACAGGCCTTCCTCAAAAAAGAACAATCTCTAATAAACAATCTAACCCACCAGCTAAAAGAACTAGAAAAAGAAGAGCAAAAACTCCCAAAAGTCAGCAGAAGGAAGGAAATAATAAAGATCAGGAAGGAAATAAATAAAATAGAGATTTTAAAAAGTATACAAAAAATCAATCAAACCAAAAGATGGTTTTTTGAAAGAGTAAATAAAATCGACAAACCTCTGGTCAAACTCACAAGAAGAAAACAGAGAGAGCACAAGTAAGCAAAATAAGAAAGGAAAATAGAGAAATTACAACAAATAACATAAAAATACAGAATATATGAGAATATCATGAAAAACTATATGGAACCAAAATGGATAACCTAGAGGAGATGGACAAGTTTCTGGAAACATACAGTCCATCAAGACTGAATCAAGAAGAAACTGACCACTTGAACAAACCAGAAATGAAATCAAATTAGCAATTAAAAAAAAACTCCTACAAATAAAAGTCCAGGACCAGACAGCTTCACTAGGGAATTCTACCAAACATACAAACAAGAACTCATACCAGTCCTTCTCAAACTCTTCCAGAAGATTGATAAAGAGGGAATACTCCCAAACTCATTCTATGAAGCCACCATCACCCTGATACCAAAACCAAGCAAAGATACTACCAAAAAAGAGAATTACAGACCAATATCACATAGTTGCAAAAATCCTCACCAAAATACTAGCAATAGAATCCAACAACACATAAAAAAGATTATACATCATGACCAAGTGGGGTTCATCCCAGGGACATAAGGGTGGTTCAACATACTCAAATCAATCAATGTAATACATCACATCAACAAGAGAAAGGACAAAAACCACATGATCATCTCGATAGATGCAGAAAAAGCATTTGATAAAATTCAACACCCATTTATGATAAAAACTCTCACCAAAGTGGGTACAGATGGAACATATCTCAACATCATAAAAGCTATATATGACAAACCTACAGCCAGCATAGTACTCAATGGTGAAAAACTCAAAAGCTTTCCACTAAAATCTGGGACAAGACAAGGATGCCCACTATCACTACTCCTATTCAACTTCATCTTGGAAGTCCTAGCCACAGTAAGCAGGCAAGAGAGAGAAATAAAAGGGATCCAGATTGGAAAAGAAGAGGTAAAAGTGTCACTATATGCCAACAATGTTACTATATATAGAAAACCCTAAATGGTTCACACAAAAACTACTACAAATAATCGAAGAATTCAGCAAGGTAGCAGGTTACAAGATTAACGTTCGAAACTCAGTTGCATTTCTTTACACTAATGATGAATCAACAGAAAAAGAAAGTAAAGGAACAATCACCTTTAAAATAACACCCAAAGTAATAAAATACCTCGGAATAAATCTAACCAAGGAGGTGAAAGACTTATACACGGAAAACTATAAACCACTGATGAAGGAAATTAAAGAAGACTTTAAAAAATGGAAAGATATCCCATGATCCTGGATTGGAAGAATCAATATCATTAAAATGGTCACACTGCCCAAGGCAAACTACACATTTAATGCAATCCCTATCAAATTACTCAGGACATATTTCACAGAACTAGAACAAATCATAATAAAATTTATGTGGAACCACAAAAGACATAGAATTGCCAAAGCATCACTGAAGAAAAAGACAGAGGCTGGAGGATTAACTCTCCCAGACTTCAGACAATACTATAGAGCTACAGTCATCAAGACAGCATGCTGTTGGTACAAAAACAGACATATGGACCAATGGAACAGAATAGAGAGCCCAGAAATGAACCCTCAAACTTTTGGTCAACTCATCTTCGACAAAAGAGGCAAGAATATACAATGGAGTAAAGACAGTCTCTTCAGCAAATGGTGTTAGGAAAACTGGACAGCAGCATATAAATCAATGAAGCTAGAACACTCCCTTACACCACACACAAAAATAAACTCAAAATGGATCAAAGACTTAAACATAAGACAAGATACAATAAACCTCCTTGAAGAAAATATAGGCAAAACATTATCTGACATACATCTCAAAAGTGTTCTCCTAGAACAGTCTACCCAAGCAATAGAAATAAAAGCAAGAATAAACAAATGGGACCTAATGAAACTTACAAGCTTCTGCACAGCAAAGGAAACCAGAATTAAAACAAGAAGACAACCTACAGAATGGGAGAAAATTTTTGCAAATGAAACCAAGGCTTGATCTCCAGAATACATAAGCAGCTCATACGACTCAATAAGAAAAAAACAAACAACTCAATCCAAAAATGGGCAGAAGACCTAAACAAGCAATTCTCCAAGGAAGAAAACAAATGATCAACAGGCACATGAAAAAATGCTCAATATCACTAAGTATCTGAGAAATGCAAATCAAAACTACGATGAGGTATCACCTCACACCAGTCAGAATGGCCATCATTGAAAAGTCCACAAATGACAAATGCTGGAGAGGCTGTGGAGAAAAAGGAACCCTCCTACGCTGCTGATGCGAAGGCAGGTTGGTGCAGCCACTGTGGAAAACAGTATGGAGATTCCTCAAAAGACTAGGAATAGACTTACCATATGACCCAGGAGTCCCGCTCCTGGGCATATATCCAGAAGGAACCCTACTTCAGAATGACACCTGCACCTCAATGTTCACAGCAGCACTATTTACAATAGCCAAAACATGGAAACAGCCTAAATGTCCATCAACAGGTGACTGGATAAAGAAGATATGGTATATTTACACAATGGAATACTATTCAGCCACAAAAACCGACAACATAACGCCATTTGCAGCAACATGGATGTTCCTGGAGAATGTCATTCTAAGTGAAGTAAGCCAGAAAGAGAAAGAAAAATACCATATGTGATCGCTCATATGTGGAAGCTAAAAAAAAAAAAAACATAAATACAAAACAGAAACAGACTCATTGACATAGAATACAAACTTGTGGTTGCTAGGGGTATTGGGGGTAGGAAGGGACAGACTGGGATTTCAAAATGTAGAATAGATAAACAAGATTGTACTGTGTAGCACAGGGAAATATATACAGGATCTTGTGGTGGCTCACAGCGAAAGAAAATGTGACAATGAATGTATGCATGTTCACATATAACTGAAAAATTGTGCTCTACACTGGAATTTGACACAACATTGTAAAACGACTATAACTCAGTAAAAAAAAAGATTTGCCAAAAAAAAAAAAAGGCAGCAAATCTGTCCTTCCAAAATGATGAAGAAATACACACACTTTCAGATAAAGGCTGGAGGAGTTCATAACCACTAGACCTACGGAACACTAATAGGAATCTCTTGAGTTGGAACAAAAGCACGCTAGACAGTAACTTGAAGCCATATGAAGAAATAAAAATCTCCACTAAAGATAAATAAATGAGCAAATACAAAAGCCCGTATTAATGTAATTTTGGTTTGTAAACTTGCTTTCTATTTTCTACAGGATTCAAAAGACAAATGTACAAAAATATAATAAATCTATGTTATTGAGAACACAAATGCAATTTGTTACAGTAATACCACAAAGTGGTCGGGGGATGAAGCTTTATTAACAGTTTCTGTATGCAACTGAACTTAATCAGGTATCAATTTGATTAGATAATTTTATAACTATAAAGATTATAACTTTCTAACTTTAGGATGTTATATGTAATCCCAATGTTAAAGAAAATATCTACAGAATATACACAAAACAAAGTAAGAAAATCAAAAGGTGTCACTATCACAAAAAATCAAAACACAAAAGAAGTCATAATGAAGAAATGAAGGACAAGAAAGTTTTAAGACATAGAGAAAAAAATAGCAAAGTGGTAGCAGTCTGTCTTTCCTAATCAGTAATACTTGAAATATAAATAGTTAAATTCTTCAATCAAAAGACAGAGATTGGCAAAATGGATTTCAAAAAAAAAAAATCCAACCATACACTGTCCACAAAAGACTTACTGAGGACATAAATTAAGTTAAAACTGAAAGGATCTTAATAAGACATTCCATGTAAACGGTAACCAAAAGAGAGCAGGGACGGCTATACTAATATTAGCTAAAAACTGTCACAAGAGATAAAGGACACTACATATTGATAATAAGGTCAATTCATCAAGAAGATATAAATAATTATGAATATATATACTTCAAATAACCTACCCACCAATTATATAAAGAAACACTGACATAACTGGAGAGAAACACAGTTCTTCAATAAAAGAGATTTAAACATTCCAGTTTCAATAATGGATAAACAACCAAATGGAAGATCATAAGGAAAAAGAGGACTTTAAACATTATAAACCAAAAGGAGCTAATAGACATACACAGAACACTGTATCCAACAGTAACATTTTTCTCACCTGCACATGAACATTATCCAGGATGTTAAGTGATAAAACAAGTCTCAAAAATTTTAAAAGATAGAAATCATACAAAGAATCTTTTCTCATCACAATGAACTGAAACTAGAAGTCAGTAACAGAAAGAAAACTGGAATATTAACAAATATAAGAAAGTTAAACAACATATTCTTCAACAAATAATGGGTAAAGGAAAAATCAGAAAATACACTGAGACTAATGAAAACAAAACACATCAAAATTTACAGCATACTGCAAAAATAGTACTGAGGGAAATTTATAGCTGCAAACATATACATTAAAAGAGATCTCAAATCAATAATCTAGTTTTACACATTAAGAAACTTAGAAAAAGAAGCTATCAGAAGAAAGGAAAAAATAATGTCTAGTGGAGATAAATAAAATACAGACTAGAAAAGCAATTAAAAAGAGCAATAAAACGAAGGGTTGGGTTTTTGAAAAGATAAAGTTGACAAACTTTCAGCTGTACTAAGAAAAAAAGAGAGAAGACTAAAATTTCTAAAATCAGAAACAAAAAGCAGGGACATGACTACCAATTTTACATACATAAAAAGGACTATGAGGGGATACTATGAGCAATTATACACTAAAAAAATTGGATAACCTAGAAATGGATAAATACCTAGAAACACATTTAGAAATATCTACCAAGATTAACTCAGAAAGAAACAGAAAATCTGAATAGACCTATAACTAATAAGGAGATTGAATCAGTAATTAAAAGCCTTCTGACAAAAAGCCCAGGACTAGATGGCATTACTGGTGAATTCTACCAAACACTTAAAGAAGAATTAACACTAATCCTTCTCAAACTCTTCTAAAATAACTGAAGAGGGCAGGATGCTTCCTAACTCATTCTAGATAACCAGGATTACCCAATGCCAAAGCCAGAAAAAAAAACTACAGGCCAATAATCCTTGTGAGTAACTTTGCAAAAATCTTCAGCAAAATACAAACTTAATTCAGCAGCTGCTTAAAAGGAATATACAACTTCGTATTGGAAAGGAAGAAGTAAAATTACATCTGTTCATAGATGACATAATCACATATGCAGAAAACCCAAAATATTATTACCTTGAATTCAGCAAAGTTACAGGATACAAAATGAACAAAGTTCAGCTGCATTTCTATATACCAGCAATGAAGGCATAATTGATAAGGAAATTAAGAAAATTCCATTTACAATAGCATTAAAAAGAATAGAATATTTAGTAATACACTTAACCAATAGGGTGAAAGATTTGTACAATGAAAACTACAAAACATTGCTAAGACAAATTATTCTTTATATTTTATTATCATTTTTTATAATAACAAAAAAAATGCAATTCTTGCATTGTTAAGAATGTAGAGGAACCCCTGTGTATTACCGACGACAATATAAAATGATACAGCTGTTGCGGAAAACAGTTTTGTGGTTCCTCAAAAAGTGAAACATAGAATTATCATATGATCCAGCAATTCTGCTCCTAGTTAAATATCCAAACAAATTGAAAACAGATATTCAAACAGATACTGGTACACCAATGTTTACAGCAACATTATTCACAATAGCCAAAAGGTGGAAACTTCAATGTCTTATCAATAGATGAACAAATAAAAGGTGGTATATATACATACAGTGGAATATTCTCCAAGCTTAAAAAAGAATGAAATTCTGATACATGTTACAATATGGGTGAACCTAGAAAGCATCATGCTAAGTGAAATAAGCCAAACACAAGGGACAAATACTGTATAACTTTACTCATATGAAGTCTATAACAGGCAAATTTATGAAGACAGAAAATACAATAGAGATTACCAGAAGCTGGGTGAGAGAGGAGAATTGGTAGTTATTATTTAATGGGTACAGAGCTTCTATTTGGGAAGATGAAAAAGTCTCGGAAATGGGTACTGAGGATGATTATAAATGTACTTAAAACCACTGAACTGTACACTTAAAGGTTAAACAGATTTTAAATATGCTTAAGAACCAAGTCAAGTTACATGAATTTGAACCAGTTACTCAGCTGAGATAAAATATGTCTAGTGAACTGCCAGGTATGCATTGTTATCCCTGACCAGCCATGTGCCATCTGAACAAGAGGAAGAATTCAGAGACTACAGAGCATAGAGTACTTTTTGTATTTGTCAAAGGCACTCATAAGTATGGTTAAATTCAGTATTCTTATAAATCATGTAATTTGCACCATCATTAAAACAACAAAGATGTCAGGCACCTGGGTACCTCCATCCAGGTACATGTGTTACTTTAATAATCAGGTAAGATAAGTATCTCCAGCCCCCATCCTATCTATATCCTTTATGGACAGATAGATTCCATCTTACACAAGGACAGCCTTTCTGCCACATTGCTGAAGCACCTTGCTCTCCACCATTTCTCCTCATCTCCTTTTCCTTTTGTTCCTACATCTTTCACACCTTTCTCTCAAGCTCTCCAAAAAAACTCAAAATTCCTCTCTGCTTTTGTCTTTTCTTTCTAGACTTCTCATATCCACAAAGGTTCAAGATACTTTCCTAAACAAAAAGTCATCTCCTCTGATGTATGAATTATGCCATTCCCTTAGTATGTGAAAGTTGTTCAGTCAATTCTTGTTTTAAACAGAAATTTTTTCCTTTTCAATGACATTCATATATACTGAAGTCCAGAAATTTTACTAGCTTGTTATTTACTCTAAATGCTAATTAACAACAAAATATTTAGAAATTTTAAAATATTAGCCTTTAACTCAAAGTATTTTCAGTTTTAAATGTCATCTTCTCTAACAGTCAAATTTCAAAATTCTTAAAACCAACATACAAGCACTGATAGAGGAAACAAAGTAGTCCCTGATATTTCCAAATAACCAACTATCTTTAAAAAAATTTCTCCTTGATCAGTTGTAACTCTGCTTAGCATACTTATCACAAACTACTAAATGGATTCATACACAAAAACCTCTACTAGACCCCATAAAAAAATTCCAATAAGCAGTCACAGTTCCTACCTTCTAAAGCAGACAGTCCAAGTTCAAACAGAACTGTATGTGTAGTTAGTTATAGGCATAGGAAAAAACCTACTTTCTTTTACACATTGGCTGTGAACATAGGTATGTGCAGATAATGAATAAGAACAAGTAGTTTCATGCAAGAGGAAGGTGCATTCTATAATAAGAAGAGAGGGCTTTGGAGTTATGTCGGTCCACTGATGTCCTCTCTCAATTAATTCTCATCACAACCTTAGGAAGACGAAATACAGCTGCAGTGTGATAACTAGCATATGAGGAGACAAGTTTAGGGAGGTCCCAGATTCCTTGGCTAGTGTATACAAGAGCAGAAATGGGGTTTGATGCCAGACGTGTTTAATCCCAAAACTTTTGCATTCCCAAAGTTAACATGGAAGATATATATACATTAAAATAATAGAAATCATTCCCATTATTACTTATCTGATGGGTATGTAACATTAAGCCTCAACATATACGACAAAAAAAAAAGAAAGAAAGAAAGAAAAAACCACAACAACAAAAAAAACCTGAAAGTTTTTACCCCAACAGAATCACTAATACAAACGAAGTATAAAATTTGGAAAAACTCTAACTCTGTTACTTTCATATGGCAGACACAATCTCAAATCTAAGTGTAATGGGAGAATTACCTCTATGTTGGGGTAGTCTGGACACTTAAAAAACTGAATATGTACTAGTCCAATCTCTAGGGAACAATTAACAATCTGAAATCCATGACTTGCCCTGGAGGTACACCAAACTAAATCTTAGTATTTCCAAACCTCCAAAGGTACACATATCTTCTGCCCTGGCATGCATATGGCAAGGCATATGCACGTATTTATTATCTATAGTTACTTGTTTCATCAGCAATCCTCCACCTGGTTCTAAATCAAAGACTTCAAAAAAACAGTAAATTATATTCAAATCCTTGTTTTGAATACTTACATGAAAATTTAATAACTAAATATTTTAAAAAGACAAAAGACTTTATGAAGACTTTTTATAGAAGACAATCAGGGTGGGGAGGAAGGGAGAAAGGAAAAGGTTGGCTTTGGTTACCACCTGTCTGTAACCAATTTCAAAGTATCTGTCTGCACCGACCAAAATGTATTTAAGTAAAATCTGTATTTACTGGTATAATTCATTCAATGTATTAAAAATAAAACTAACAGATTCTGTGGTGAAGTTACAGACTTAAGAAATACACAGAAAGAACTTTTCATCTTGTCTCAACACCACGTCATTTTTATATATATCAAAAAAAAGATATTTGATTTTTTCCTATACTATTTTAAAAACAAGTTTAAATACAAGGACAATTTACATGGCACTTAGTGGTACACTCTGCAATGTATAATAAAACTTATTTATATGTTGTTAAAATAATGTTGGAAAGTAGTTAAAAGGACTAAGAGTGAGATAAAGGCAGAGGAAAAACAAAACTATGTAGTGACTTATGAATCACTACATAATTTTAAATTTTATCTCCATTTTAGAAGTTAACCTTACTTCACAAATGTGTGACCAAACCAATGCTCACACCTCCACACAAAATATTATTACACAAAAATTTTTTCTATTTTCATAGATTAGCATGAATGCTTATCATTCTCAAAATTCTCTTATTTAGCCTAATTCTTCCATGGGGAACCAAATTCATTATCTGCAGCAAATTCCTTTTTTAAGCAAAACAACTAACTCAGTAAGTGGCTTAAAGGACTATAATAATAAGATAATTTTTTACAGTTGTTTTATGTGTCAAGAATCAATAATACCAAAGTAAATGCATTTAGAATGGCAACACCTTAAGTTTTTCTACACTTTAAAATGTTATTATATAATGAGCTTAATTTTCTACATTTATACACATTTAACTTAAGCTCTGTTTACATTTAAGCTCACAGAAATTGAAATCATGACATTTAGTTACTAAGTACTATAAATAATAATATATAATGTATGACACTGATGAACACACACAACATATGAATTCTCATCCTCGTCTCAACTAGTTAAATATCAATGCAGTAGTTCAGTAAGATTTTACTGTAATTTATCATTAGGCTATCTAACTTTTAAAATGATAAAAATCAACCTTACATTACAGAGATGCAAAGTATTTATTACCTACATTAAAAATTATCTGGATTAATTTCTAAGCCCATCATTCCCCAATGAATCTTCATAATACAGTGATGAAAATGTGGGAAGAAAGGAAATAATGCATGAAATATCAACAGATACATAGTTTATCATTTATTCAATTCATACAACAAATCCTTACTGAATATCTACAGTGCATCAGGCATTATGCCAGATGCCAGAGATATAAAAGGGAGTTAAGACAACATGGTCCCTATTTTCACAGTAATTAGTCTCCTAAGGAGACAGATCCTGATCAGATAATTCTATGACTGAGTATATGAAAACAGATATAAATGCTCTATGAACAGTATCACAGCTGTACGAAATGTATTTAATACAGGAATGTGTTCCAGAGTAAGGGTTCAGGGAAGAGTTCAGAGAGAATAGAAGGTTTTCAAGCTGAGAAATGAAACCTGGGAAAAATTAAGAAGGTGAGAGATGTGGAAAGAGAGGGAAAAAAAAAAAAAACAGATGAAGACCCAGTAGTGGGAAGGAGCACAGTACCTTCCAGAAAGAAAAGGACAGTGTGGCTACAAGCAGAGACCAAGAAAGGGAGTGACATAAGACACTGAAAAGGAGAGAGCCCAGATCGTAAGAGTTCAACTCATTTTAGAATTTTTAGTCTTTTCTAGTCTATTTTTCACTTCTAAAGTGAAAAAGTCTGTTTCTAATATAAGTTCTACTTGTGGAACTTTGCAGGTAATGGAAACTTCACAAATAATTGTTTTAAGAATAAGACAGAGAGGTCTAGTTTACTTGAGGCAAAAATAGATTTCTTTTCTTAATTAAATTCATTTTAAGATCACATAAGTGGGGAAAAAATTACCATCCACTCAAAATAAATGATTTGTATCTAATAAGCTAAGGTGTTTTGCTCTGAGCTTTCTTCTGCTTCTTCAGATTATTTTACTTTTAAAGTATAGTGCTCAAACTGAAAATAACATAAAAAGGGATCAATATCAAAAGATTAAAATAGGAAAAATTCCTTTCCAATTTTTGTATCCCTTTTGAACTCCATTCTGTTCTAAACACCATTTTCCTAACAGTTCAGTCATTTTAAATTGTGGCCTGTCTTCCAACTAACAGTATCAAATATTTAATAAAATACAGGTAATATAGTTTAAAAATCTGGAGCAGAGCCCACCTCATCATAGTTATTATAATTTTTTAATTCCTTTTATCATATGGTCCCTTACCCCTCTCCATAGAATATTCAGCAACAATAATTATATTCTTATTTCCTCATCCCTGGTGATGAGTAAACGTACTGACATTCAAAAAATCATTACTGAAAATTTACTAAGGATAAAATACTGGACTATGCACTAGGATTGAAATATGATTAAGATACTCTTTCTTTGATGATTTCTAGCTATCAATAGTCAACTTGGGAAATAGGTAAAACATAACAAAATTCAAAACCCACACTGAAGATCTCAACGTGACAGGCAGACTCAGGAGTCTGGATTTAACTTTTATTTCTTTGGTCAGCTATCACCTCTTATGAAAATTATTTAAGAGTAAAAATTACTTTTAATAAAAATAAGAGCAAATAAGGCTGAACTTCTCAGCTAACCATGCTAAAATTATTAATATAAAAAAACAAGGATTACACACATGCCTCTCTCTAGTCAATTCACAGATCTCAAAATATTGCTAATAAACTTCAAAAAAATGGAGATTCAGACTTAGACTTCATGGTTCAGACATTTTCTAGTTAAGCATTTTCAAATGACCTATATATCATATTAAAACACTATATATAAGATATGAAATATGAAATTTCTTTCTAAATGACCCTTTTTAAAATATTTTGTCATATCTGAGTTTTAGTTTCCTCCTAATTCATCTTCAGTATTTATTATATTTTCCAACCTTGACTGTTCCATATGAACATGAAAAGTAATGACTCAATCTAAACTTACAGCTGCAGCTATTTTCCATGATACCAACCAGTAAGAAAAAATTAGCAGAAGCATGGCAGAGTCGTGCTTCTCTATGTGCTGTTCTACTAGAACCTCAGCATGGAAAGTAGCAAAAGGAAACAGAACACATACCAATTAAACCTGAGAACTGAACTTCTGTCCCTATAAAGAAGCAATGCCATCCTTCTATCATACCCATCCATCCATTTATATATCTATATCTATCTTTGCCTGTCTTCTATATCCTAGGACTACAGTTTAGTAACTGTATGCATTTGTATGAGCACTATACTTTAAATCCCATTTAACATATGCAGGGGGAGGAAGAGGGGGGAAGAGGTTTCAAATGACAGTAAAACTTAAGAAGAAAGAATCTTTGGTTATCTTTGGAGGACTTCAGGAAACCAACTCAACTGAAAACTGGTAAATAAAAAGAAATCTAGCATTTATTCTGCCTTTTCTGTATAAACTGTACTGCATGAAAAAAAAAAGCTGGTAAGAAAAAGTTCGTTATAGAAGTCCAATAAATGAAGAAAGAATTAAAAATTAGGACAATACTATTTTGCAACCTCTAGTAAAATAATGAATCTAAGCAATAATCATCAATGGCTGCTAAATTTACTAGGTTAAAATGGTGACAGGGAACTTTACAAAGAATGGATTAGGCTGACAACACTTGACCCTCGTGATCAGTCTTATCACCACAGAGAGTGATAACCAGACATCATTCAAAAGAAAGTACAATAATCTATAAAGTATTCTTCCAAAAAAAATTAAACCCCAGTCTGATCAAGCCTCTGGATTTAACTACCAGCTCATAAGAAACACAGGGGACAGAGGAACATGTTAAATGACACCACAAAGATACACTCAGCAAAATCCAAAATGTAAAAACTTCTATAAGACAAATAACCTACTTTATCAACAAATAAATTACAAGGGGAGAAAAGGATGGAAAGACAAGAAACCATAAGTTAAAAGAGACAAATACATAAATTAAATGCAATATGTGAACTTTCTTTAGATCTTGACTTAGGCAGACCAACTGCACAAGAAAGCAAAATTATCAGACAATGAGAAAAATGTGAATATTAATTGCATATCTAATTATGCTAAAGAAATCTTAATTTTCAGGTGTGGTGACAGTACTGCGATTATACTAAAGCAGCAAAAATGTGTCCCTTCTTTTTAGAGATGCATGCATAGGCACACATACGTATGTCTACAGATAAAGTTGATATGATGTACAGAAATTGCTTCAAAACAGTCTGGGAGAAAAGGGTGCAGGGATCACTGGTATACACGGAATAAAACTGACCATCATTAACTGTTGAAACTTGATGAGGGACACATAAAGCTTCATTACACTACTCTATTTTTATATATGTTTTTAAATGCTCATTTTTAAATTTGAAAAAAAATAAAGAAAAAGAATTGTCCTTTGTAGACTGTTAACCTCTGAGGCATTCTTATGTAACATAGTGATTGAGCCCACCTACACAGAGGCACTATTCCAGGTGCTAGAGACACAGTATAATAGAAGAGACAAGCATTTTAAAGTTCCCTGCAACAGAGTGACTGACAAATGAAATAGAATTATTATATAATTGCTCACAAAGAAGAAATAATTAGAAGCATATAATTCCAGAGATTTACTAATAGTATTTGACAAATATGAACATGAACAATAACCAAATGGGTTTTTTTTTTGTAATCATCTCCCATTCTTTCCTCTGCTGACCCCTAGCTTTCCAATATTACAAAAGTCATGTCAAAGTAAAAATATTATCTACTTGCTTCCTTCTTTCTGCACAAACACTGAGTTTACATTGTTTGGCAATTTTTGGTTTCTTTTTGTTAAGACAGCTTAAAGTCAAAATTGTGACAAACATATTTGGCCACTGCCCCCTTTTCTTAACTTTCTATTACAATATATTTTAGTGAAAGTAAAAGAAAAGTGAGCAAAGAAAAGTTTCTTAAATACCAGCTTGTGAATTTTCCATGTAATCATGGATAGCAAGGCCAAAATGGTCTCCTATAGAAACAGAGATAATAATGACAAACTACTAAATTTAAAATTGGTATATTGTGCTAGCCCAGTAAGTACTGTTCCTTTCCTACAAATCAGAAACTATATGACATAGAGTTATAGACTTCTTGCATACTTAAAAGATTAAACTATTATAAATATCAGTACCTACTTATATACATATACATTTATAAGCAGTGGCTTAAATATTTCAAAATAAAATATAAAAATATAACTATATTTATAGTTGTCCTGTATCATTTTTTTTAATTTATATTTTTAAAGGTTCTTTCAAACTTTTAAAATACCAAGACTCTCTTGTCTAATACTTTAGTATAACTGAGCACTGGATAGGTAACACTAGAAGAAAGTACTATGAAAGATACATATTTTGAAAAGAAATTAACTTGTAGAAAAGAAATTACTTGTAGAATGAGCCACTCCATTTCACAAAAAAAAACAAGAGAAACACCAATTTCCAGGTCACAATAGAGAGAAGCAAGTAACATTAGATGGAAATAAAACACTCTTTAATAAAAATACAATTTTGATCACACCACCTAGAGCCTCATGAAGAACTTTCACATTCAAAAAAGCATGAATGAAAAAACTGAAATACACAGAGTAGTTGTAAACCATTTATAAAGCTCACACTGGGAAACAGGATTAAATACATAGGATCTCCTTAGGGAATAATAATGTGAGGTATTAGTCAATTTTTTCTGCTTAGGGGGAAATATTTTGGTCTGCGGTATCTCTGAAAACATCCAACTGAGTTCTCTAACAACCCAGTTCAACTGTACACTCATATGTGTGGGATATTCATACAGAAGCAATCAATATAAAGGCCAAGCCTACATGCAGAGGAGAGCAGACCCAACACTGGGCAATGCAGCCTGGGTATCACTACTGCTTTGTCAACTATTCTAGCAGCAACAGAAATCTACCTCTGTATCAGGAGCCAAAATTTGTTTAAACCAAAAAAAAAAAAAAAGAAAAAAGAACATCATCATGTACTGCATCCTTAGAAAACTGACCAGCTGCAACAGCAACCAAGAAAAAAAATCTGATGAATGAAGTACAAGAGAGATCCACTAGCCATAGAAAGTGGAACTGAAGTTTTCAATACCAGTTTCTCATAAGCAGAAGAATAAACAACTGAGACCCTGACATGAAGAGACACACGTCTCTGGTTTGGACAGGGCCCACAGTTCTGTCCTTTCAATCTCTAGCTCTGTATTCTTTTCTTTACACAGCACTACCTTCTCTCTCAAGGATGTCTTAATTACACCATTATTAAAACAACTTGCATTTACTGAAGACACTAGGCAGCAGGTCAGATGTGTACATCCCAATCAGCTTGTCCAGTGACCCCCAACAGAACCTGGGGGAAAGCTACTACCCTCTTTGCCCAAGGTCATACATGTTTCCAGGCAGAGTAAGCTCTAAAAGAACCCACATGCTTTGCCTTCCTAGAAAAACAAAATTCCCTCTAAAGCCCAAACACTCAGGTAAATGTGCTATCTTCACAGACACCAAAGGCTAATTTGGCCGCTATTTCTCACAGATTTTATCCATAGGAATTCCATGCTAGTCTTCTTGCTCAGGGTCCAAAGAAAATTATATAGTTCCATCAATCTAAGACAACAATCTATGAAATTAGAATCTTCCAAGTCCCATTTATAAAATTACCTTTCTTTCTCAACATTTAGGTACCCTAAAAAGCACCATGTTTCTTCTAAATTTCACATTCAGACCATTACTGCCAATGAGTGTTAATTCATAGATAAGCATTTTTTTTAAAAAAGCGTATTAAACATCCATTAAACCTACTATGTTGTTTTTCAGAATTTTTTCATGTGCCCTTTTAATACCTAAAATTTTGCTTATATTTTAACACATATATTTTCCCTAATCTAGACTCTCATCAAACCATGAAGACTTTGAAAGTGAGTAAATTCTGTTATATAAATACTTAATATGTAGACATAATACCACATCATACAAATATACTCTTCTCTAAAAGTATGTGAAATGTTGATTTTTCTCTATTCTTCCTAATACACTGTCCTTCAATTATTCAATCCTTAAAATAACTTGAAGAATTCTGATATAAATGCACCTAACCAAAACAAACTCAAAGGCCATACCACCAGAGCAGCAAATTCCTAATATCATTTGCTCCAAGGACTACTATAGAATAGTTTTTTAAAAGTACCTGTAAAAAAGTTCCATAATATAAATGTGGTATATTTCAGAATACAATTTTATGTTTAAATAATTTCTTAAGTTTCAATAAAACATAGTACATTATGAAAAACAATTAAATGACAACCAATTATTTCATATAACAAAATGGCATCTCTTTATTAAATGCCAGTTATTCAATTCTACCAACAATTCTCCCGAAGTCATAAATAAATGGGAACAGTATCTACCTGAAAAATGTTCTGAGAGACTTACCATCATTTTGGCTCTTGCCCTTCATCTCCTCCTTCCACGATGGGATGGTGTTCAGTGGAACATAGTCCCTTACGTATTCTTTGCGTCTCTCCTCTAAGGTCATCTTCAGCAAACGTTCTTGCAAAATAAAAGCAGAATCTCCATTTGTATTTAACTTTTGAGTTCAGGAATAATTTTATAACTCAAATATTAACCATGTTAAACTAACCAAAGAATTGATGTAGGCTTGAAAAACAACAAAATGCAAATCTAATGACTCCATATTTGAGTGTGAAAAAGTGTCAAACCATATTAGTAGAGGGAAAAAAGATCAAAGCCTGATGAGGAAGACATTCTTGTGATAGTCCAAAAAGGGAGTAAACTCTTTCAATCAACATCTAATGACAGTCCACTATGTGCCAGGCAAAACGTTTATTCACTGCAGCTACAAAGGTGACCCTTAACTTTGAGGAGTTCACATGACAAATGAGGAAAGGGATAAGATACAAAATAATAACAACATAAATAAAATACAAAATCCTAAAACAAATATGTACAAATGCTAAGAGTATAAGAAAAGGAGTCATCAAGATATTTCCTTAATTCTATGATGCCATCAACAATAAAGTGCCCTTTCAATTTAATAATAACTTTGGAGGTGATATAAATAATACTTTAAGTATAAATCTTGATTACAAGATGAAAATATTTTTAAATGCTTAGAATTAACAATTGTTTATATCATTTATAAAGAACTCACTATGCCAGGTATTTCACATCTATAATTTTATTAAAATAATCTTCCCAACACTTAGCAAAATTGATAGTATTATTATCCCTATTTTGCAGATAGGGAAATGAAGCACATCAAAGTTCAGTAGTTTGTCCAAAGTAAGAGAGCGTTCCACTAAAATCCAGTCAACTATCTCCATTAGTCAAAAAACAGCCTATACCATTTGACACTATACTATACCATCAGACACTATACCTATACCATTAGTCACTCTACTGTACTACCTTCTCAGGAAAACCTCTCCAAAAGAGGTGGCACAAATGCTAGTCCCTGAAGGACAAGTAGAATTTTGCCACGAAGAGGTAAGAGATAAGGATATTTCATACTAACAGAACAATGCAAACAAACATATGTTACGGGGAGGGTAAGTGGCCACAGAATTGAAAAGTAGCTGGAAACATAAGTTAAAACCAAAATGTGTAAAAACTGCTATGATGAGTAATCCTAATCTTATCCTATAAAGAACAAACACCACTAATATTCAAACCTGATTATGCATATCCTAGAAGGTTTATAAAATGATCCACTAGAACGCAGAGAAAAAAATGTAAGAAAATATATTTATTTTTAATCTAAGGAAATGACAAATTAGATTTACTAATATTCAATTTATCTGACACTGGCATCCTCACTCATTCTATATGTCAGCTGTCATGTATCATATATTTCTCCAAAGGTCTCCACAAAGTAGAGCAACTGATAGATGCTCACTCTCCAACTCTCTTTCAGAATATTACAAGGTATTGTAGTTTAGGTGAATGGATTTAAGGATAGTATCTAGTTTTAGGTAATCTAACCCTCATAAAACAATCACTTTAAAAAATTCTCTCTTTCACAGAAATAAACTGCAGAAAGTATTACTATAAGCAAAAATGAGTAAAAAATGGGGAACCAACATTTTCCCATTCCTAGAACTGGTTTTCTTCAGACACATTAGGGGACCCCAAATAAAAGAAGCAATTTTAATCACATGATTACATGTGATATATTCAAATCACAATACTGTAATACTCAAGGGTCACACTGTATTGAATTTAAGATGCCTAGGGTATTCAAGAACCTGGAACTTAGGAGAGAGATCTAGCCTAGATATTTTAGAAATTATCTAAACTTCTAGTCCGACAGGAAGTTCATAGGGGAGAGTGAAGACAGAGGACCAAACCTCCACAACATGTAGGCAGTAGACAAAAAGAGAAGGGGGAAACGAAATAAAACTTAGATGTCACTGGGAATACAAGGTGAATCAAGGCCCAGAGTGATGTGAAAACCAGAGAAAAGAGTTTTAATAAGGAGAAGAGGTAAATATTGCCCACTGCTACAGGAAGGTCAAGAAGAATGAAAATTAATATATATATATTTGCATGATTTGGCATTAGAATCCAGACAGCTCTGTTAACCATTTGGCTTTATGGTTCTGCTTCTTTTTGAGATAGGTTGGTAGGTATTATTCCCAATTTACAGATGAGGCAACTAAGACAGAGAGGTTGAATAAATTACTTAAGGTTCCACAGCTAGTAAGCAGTACAACTAGGGTTCAAACTTATGTAAATTGTGTTCAAAGCACTTGACCTTACACTATATGACCTCAGAGGCTTTCTGTGAGAATTAAATGAGATAAACCAAGTAAGGTACTTAGAATAGTACCGGGCACACACGTTGGACTCAAATGCTATTTTTATATTAGTACCATCATCGTTATTACTGAATGACTTTGGGAACATTAGCTTCCTTAGAGTATAACTGAGATCCAGGAGATTTTGAGGGCCTGAGGAAAAGAGGGAAACTGGGAACAGCAACTCGAAGGTGAAGTCCTACAGAAGGAAGGTTACTTTGGGTCACTGTTATAGATTGAGGGGAGGAACCTGAAGACACTGAGAAACTAAACACCCAAAAGGGAATAAATGACAGCACAAGATCCCAAAGAATACAGATGAGATAAAGAGCACAAGCAAGGGGTTAATATTAGCAAAAAAGAGGAAAAGTGCTTTCTCTTAGATATGAAGAAAGGTGAAAGAACAAAGGGCATGTAAAGAAACAAATGAGACTATGGAGGAAGATGTCAGGGCTGTTAATGTTTTATGACATATTTTCTCTATGAATTAAATGGCAATGTAGTCTGTGTAGAGTAAGAAGATGAGGTCTTGATGGAATAGGAATCTTGAAGGGAACAGTAAATTTGAAAGAATCACACAGAGGAAGAAAAGTGATGACTAGCCTTTACCAAAGCACTACTAAAAAAGCCCAGATCGCTAACATGGAAATACTGCAATATCAATGATCAGGTTAAGTTATTATGACCCAACTTGTAGTTTTAGTAAGTGTCAGAAGTACGTATGGGAATGCAACCTGACCTCTGTCATTCCATTTACTTAAAAGTTTGTGTAGACACTTAGAACAAAAACAAGATTAATAATTAGATAATAATATTTAAAATGAGATAAGTTAAGTTTTATTTCTTGAAATGGTAAAACACATTGACTGGTTTTGAATTAGGGCTCAAAACATAAGATCAATAACATTTATTTAATCCATGTGGACTTAAGAATTCCTTAGTTATATATTTAAACAATGAAACATACTGAGGGCCACAGTTATATATACAGTCTCTTTGGCTTTACACAAAACTTTTCCTTAAAGTATGTTTCACCTTTGCAGTGAACAAAGCACATAAGCAGGCAGATGTACTTATTAGATGGTATTACTGAGTTAAAATATATTTATAGAATGCCTTGACATTTCAATAAGGTGGGTAAGCCTTTCCTTAGATTTAAATAACAGCTACAAAAATATAATACCGCCCTCTCCAGTGCAATTCAGAAAAATGTCATGCATTCCATCAGCTTAATACTAACTACTGTAATGGAAATCCCTGGCTCCTTCTTGATGGTGTAACATATATACATATTTTTATTGAAGTATAGTTGACTTACAATATATTTTAAATATTAAATATTCCAAAAATAGACATCTTGATTAAGACACTGAGACACATTAAAAAGTCTTCAAGTCACAATAACTTTTTCTTTTAACATTAAACTTCATGCAAAAATAGGACAAGAAAAAATTTACTTTGCTAAATGCCTTCTTTAGTTGTGTATTTGCTTGTTTAGAAGATATTAATTTGGTTATATTTTTCCCTAGTATAGAAGCAAAAGAAGAAAAAAAAAAAAAAACCACAGTAAAGATTCTAAAATGCTTGCTTATCACAGTCCCCAACAGCGCAGATGTTTAATGAAGGAACCACTGTTACTTTAGGAATATCACCTATTAAGACAGAAAAATAGTTCTTAAGTAATCATTATAATTTCATCAATTATTCATGTATAGAAAACAACTTCTATGCCTCCCACTATTCTGCCCCCATTATTATCAATAATACAAAGCTAACACTTCAAGACCGTCAGTAAAAACGAGCACAAAAGATTTTCCAATGTTTACAAGGTAAATCCTTGTTGAAACTCAGATAATTGCTACTGCAAAAACAAAGCAAAGTTATTTTACACTACTTTATATATCAGGCTGTTATTCTCAACAGCATTTGTTTTGTGACTCCAAAATTAAGTTCTATATATACTCATAATCATTAAAACAAAATTAAATGGCATATACAACTAGTCTGTCAATATTTCGAGACCATTTTATTGAGCTGTTCAGTTATGCTATGTTAAATCTTCCCAGTAGTTAAGGTGAAAAAAAAAATCCCTCCTCATCCCTTTCCATCCCATTGTTTGAAGTAGGCCCTATGTAGAGGATTCTTTTTCCACATTCATTCCCTTTCTTTCACGTCTCGGTCCAGTTTGGCCTTCCTGTTTACAAACCCCGGAGCTGCGATGAGAATCTACAGGTTTTAAAAAGCTATTACCAAGGAAATCAATTTTCAACCTCGTTACGCCTTTATCCTTCTATAAAGAAGATGAGATACTTAGGGGAGATCTGCACTTCCCTCACTCAACCTCACTCTTGATAACACACAGGTTTAGTATACCTCGGCAGTAGCAATGCAAGTTCTTTTTACCACATTTCTGTAAAATTAGCCGCTAAAGAGTAAAAAGAAAGGTGTGGGGGGAAAAAAGAAAGAAACTGCAGACTCAAGTTTTACTTTAGATTATCTAACGATGATGCCACAGAGAAAGAGAGAGGGAGAGGGAGAAAAGAGGGGCTGGGTCAGACACTTCCGCGTCTTACAAAAGTAAGGGTCACTGTCAATCTGGCTGATCTGGATTAGCCTTGATCTGCACAAAACTCAGGCGTGGGTTCATTCAGAGACTGACATAAGTCCCGCAATCTCACTCTGAGCAACTTCGGACTATGAATGGGGCTGGAACACAGAGGAACTCAATGCAAGGAAAGCCCATTCAGACTTAGGTGAAGGCACTCAGCCTCGCGGACAAGACCCGCTCGTTTCAGGTCTCCCCGACAGTTCTAGGTCCGGAAAGTCACACTGCAGCGCAGAAATAGGGGCCGAGCCCCCAAACACCCGACGGTGGGGACGCCCTGCCAGAGGAACAGGGGACAGAGGCGAGGAGTGAACGGCTGAGGCTCAGCGGGCGGGGAGCAGCAGCAGCATCTGCCGCCCGGGTGCCTGTCGGCGGGCACGTGTCCGTGGGACACCCGGGCCGGAGTCCGAAAGTCCCAGCCGGGGTCTGGGGACAGGACGGGCGGCCTGAATAAGTTATGCGGAGCTCGGGGGCCGCCGCGAGCGGAGAAGGTGACCCGGCGCGACGGGCAGCAGAGAGGGGCGTGCGCCCACACGTGCGCGAGCGGCAGGGGCCCGGGGGCGGCGCGTGCTCGCCGGGTGCGCGCGTGCTCGCGTGTGTACACACGGACCCGCCAAGGAGGCGGCACCGGCCCGGCGGGCGCGTGGCGGGAGCAGGGCGGGGGGCACCGCGGCCCACGTAGCCCTGACCCCCGCCCCCACCCCACCCCCACCTCCCGCACCCCCAGGATTCGACGGGCCGGTTACCTTTCTCCTCTCTCCACACCTTTTTCTTCTTGTTGCTGGGGTACATGTTGCCGTGGGGGTGGCTGGCTTTAAGCTGCAAGTTCCCCAGGCTCACGGGCAAACAGGGTGTGTGTGGAGTGGGAGGGGTGGGAGGGGGCACTCGGGAGGGAAAAGTGAAAGAGGCTCTGGGTCCCACGCGGCTCGCCGCTCTCCAGTCGCCGCCCTCCTCCCTCAGCCCGCGCTCGGCTCCAGCTCCCACCCGCCTCAGCCCGGCGGCCGCCGCCACAGCAGCACCTCAGAGCCTGTCAACTAGGTCACGCCTCGCGCTAACCTAACCCCCGCGCAGGCCCCGCCTCCCAGCCGCTAGCCAGCGCCGCCTCCCATTGGCTGCACAGCCCGCCGCTCTCCGCGTTCCAGCCACCGCGCGCCCGGACTTCGGCCCCGGGGCGCACGCGCAGGCGCAGGCTCGGGCCCCACGCCGAGGACGTTGGGGAGCTGGAGGGGGCGGAGCTAAGCTGCGAGGGGGCTGGAGGTGGCCTCGCGACGGGGGCGGGGCGTGGAGCGGCCGCCCGGGAGGAGGTGGGGCGCTGGGCACTTCCCTCCGGCTTTGCTGTGCTAGGGGGACGCGAGGGCGTGGCCTCGAGGGCCAGGTGTGCCAGGTGACTGCGGAGCCTACCGGCGAACGCTGCCTCCTCAGGGCCTGGAAGATGTGGAAGTGGGAGGACCTAAGTCGACACGAATTGTATGTGCTCACTCTAGATGCCCCGTCTGAACGGATTTTACCAGAAAATCTAAAGCTTTCCTCTTGGTGAGCAAGTATAACCGAAAGAAGTGAAAGGATTGGATAATGGTTCCAAGCTATATACTACCAACTCCTCGACCTTGTAATAAAAATTACATATAGCACTGGCTTCCCGTAATACCTGGAAGGAACAAACGTAAACTGGACGACTCAAGGGTTTTAAGAACCGGGAAGCCATGGGCAACCAGAACTTCATACTGGAAACAGAAGCATCGAAACAAAATCAGACCAGAGCCAGATCATCTTATCAGTTTATTCTGCCACCAGTTGCTTCAGGTCAAGGCGCTGATCTGAAGGGCTCACTTGGGTCTGGATAGTACTAACCTGCAGGTGTTCTGAAGATCCAGTAACTTTAGAGTCCACCACCAGAGTAGGGTGACCTAGAATTTAGAGGAAGTTTGGTAACCCTCGCCACAGATTTATTGTTTCTAAATACCAGCTCATCCACAAGGTTGATTTGGTAGATGTGCTGAAACCACATTTTTTGACAGTTGGGGTGCTGTGTTATATGTGTTGTACTTAAGCCAGGTGTGTAAGAGCAAATAATTATTTGGAACACATTTTTTAATAAAAGAAAAAAGAAGAAAGGGAGAAGCCCCATTAAAAATTGTAAAGAATGAAATGTTTGTAGTAATAGGATACTCTCATGAGGATGATTAATAACATGTAAGGCAAAAATTTTTATTTTGACATTGTCGCTGCCTCTGTTTTTCTTTTAATGCTGTGAAATACATTAAAATTTGTTTGTCTGAGAGAAATAGGGAAGGCTTCAAGAAGGAAGTGACATTTGAGCTGGTAATTAAAAAATGCACTCATTTATTGTCCATGGAAATAAAAGGAGGGCTCTAATTCAAGGCACATTACCAAGGTAGAATCAATAAAAATTGGTAATGAAAGATTTGGGGAAGAGGATGAGAAAGAAAGAATATAAGGGTTTCATGGGATAGTCAAGGAAAATAACAGTATTATTAATAATATTAGCCAATATAGGAGCAGTTTCAGATTTTGTGGGAAAGACATTAAGTTCTTAGTTAGAAATGCAAAATGTAAGGTGTCTGTAGGAAGGCGCATCATATTGGGCATCTTCCCTTCTGTTACAACAGACAAGTTGTTTCCACCACAACCCAGAGCCAATCCTTCCACCTGTGGTTTCTTAGGAATGGCACACTACTGATTATCCTTTATCTCATGTTGACTTAAAGAACTGGGACCATTTATAGACTTTTAAACTTTTTCAGATCTCTTCCATTTAAAAAAAAAAATTCCTCCTGTGATCCCACAGGCATCTACTGCTAGAAGCTACTGCTTCTCCTTCCTTTCCAAAATGTCTTGGATACCTGCTGTGTCAGTTTTCTTATATCCCATTTCTGCTCTTCAGTCCACTTTAATCTGGGTTCTATCCTATAAATCAACTGAAACGCTTATTACTAAGGTAATCAATGGACCTCACGTGCTATTTAAAGGATATTTTTCAATCTTTCTCTTACAAGATCTCTCAGCAGCATTTAACACTGTTCACTTCTTATTCCTCCTTGCAGCAGTCTTTTCCTTTAATTTCCTCACCCTTTTTGAGTTTCCTCCTGTCTTGCCATTCTTTTTCAGTCTCTTCTGTCGGCCCGTCTTCGTTTTCAGCCATTACATTTTGGAGTTCATTAAGACTTACTACTAGCCTCTTGTCTCTTTGCACTTTATATTTTTTCTTTGGATAATTTCATCCGTATTCATGTCTTCAGTTATAACAGTGATTCTCAACCAGGGGCAGTTCTGCCCCCCTTGGCGACATTGGCAATGTCTGGAGACATTTTTGGTTGTCACACCTGAGGAAAGAATGCTACTGGCATCAAGTGGGTATAAACCAAAGAGTCTGCTAAGCATCCTACAATGCACAGGACAGTCCTCCATCACAAAGAATTATCTGCCCCAAAATGTCAATACTGCTGAAGCTGGAAAATCCTGAATTACATCAGTGACTCCCAAGTTTATTATCTACAGGAAAAATTCCTTCTTGAGCTTTAGACCTAACATGCTACCATGAACTGGATCTCAACTTTAAGAGGCAGTGTTATGCACTGGTTAAAAGGTATCTAGGGTCAGTTCATTTGGATTCAAATTCTAGATTTACCCTTATTGATTATGTGACTCTTGGCAAGTTACTCAACATCTCTGAACTTGGGTTTTGTTTTTTAAATCTATTATGTGGAGATGATAACATAATATCTATCTTATAAGACTGATATGTTGATTAAATGAGTTAAAATACATAAAGTGACTAGCACATAGTAAATATGGCAGAGATGCTCACTAATACAATTTCCTCTTTCTTGGCCCATAGCAAGACTATATTTCCCAGCCTCCCTTGAAGTTAGTTAGGACAAGTGACTGCATCCTCGGTGGGTTATGGAACAAAAGTGATGTATGCCACTTCCAGGCCTAACCATCAAATCCCCTGTGCACTCATTCATGGTCTCTCTTTCTCTTTCACATGATCTCAGAAGCAGTACCTCAAGAAGGAAGGAACTTGGATCCCTGAGTTACTGCTTGGAGGAGTATCTCTGGGATCCAAGGAGTACCACATCAGGCTATGATGTAAACAAGGAACTTTCATGTATTGTGTTAAGGCATTGGTACATAGAGAGTATTTGTCTCAGCATTTAGGTTAAATTATTCTGACAAGATGCCATTATCATTCAAAAGTGTTAAATATTAGTATTTAATATCTCAAAAATACTTGAAATGTACCATGTACCACTCTGAACTCATGATCTTTCCCCCACACTTAGACCTCTTCCAGTGCACTCCATTTCTTTGAATGGCTTCATCGCCCATTCAGTTGAACAATCTAGAAACCTAAGCACCATCCCTGGAAACTCTTAGAACTTTACTCTCATTTCAAATGAATTGCTGCACCATCTCAATTTTAGCTTCTGTATAACTTTTGAATTGCTCACCTTTCCAATAGCACTGCAGTAAACTCAGTCTGAGCTTTAAATAAAAAGACTACTGCAAAAGACTTCCTCACTGTCCCCCATGTCCACTTTTGCCCCTCTTCTGTCTATTCTCTGCCCTGCATCTAGATTTGTCTTGTCAAACGTGATTCGGTCATTTCATTGTTGTAAATCATTCAGTGACTTTCTGGTGGTCTTTACCATGGACTGAATTGTGTTCTTCCAAAATTCACATGTTAAAACCTTAGCCCACAATGTGATTACATCCAGTTACAGGGTCTTTAAGAGGTAATTATGGTTAAATGAAGTAATAAAGGTGGGTCTCTAAACCAGCAGGGCATTAGCCTTATTAAAAGAGAAAGAGTTCACACTCACGCATTCACTCTCTCTCTCTCTTTCTCCCCACCTTCCTCTTTCCCCTTCCTCCAACCCCACCATCCCTCATCACATAAAGACACAGTGAGGGAGGAGGGTATAGCTCAATTGGTAGAGTGCTTGCTTAGCATGCATGAGGTCCTGGGTTCAATCCCTAGTACCTCCAATAAAAAATAAACAAACCTAATCACCTCTCATGAAAACAAAACAAAACTAAACTGAGACACAGTGAGAAGGCAGCCATCTGCAAGCCAGGAAGAGAGCCTTCACAAGAAGCAGACCATGCTGGTACCTTGATCATGGACTGCCAGCTCCCAGAACTGTGAGAAAATTAATTTCTGTTGTTTAAGCTACCCAGTATATGGTATTTTGTTATGGCAGCCCAAGCTGAATTATATAAGTAGTCTTATTATAAAAATTAAATCATTTAGAATGGAGTGACCATCACCTATCAATTCTGCTTTATTTCATACTGTGCTCCACCCCTACCACCCATCTCTGATTCCAACCATAGCAGCCTTTAGAACTTTTCAGTTCCTTGAACACATCTTATTCTTACAATGTGGCCTTTTCACATGTTTGTCACTATATTTGGGACATGTTTTGCTTAGTTAGCCCATTCTCATTCTTCAGAGTTCAGCTGGCAAAGTTCACTTCCTGACTCTGACCCCATCTGACATCTATGCAGTTTCTCCTTCTATGCCCTCAGTGCTCATTCATTTTTCAATAAAGCACTTTTTAAAGTTTTTAATTATACACTTATTTTTGTGATTCTTGTATTAATATTTATCTTTCACTCTGGACTTATAAACTCTTGAGGACAGGAAATATATCTTGTTGCTCACTGTACACAGACAATGGCACAATGCCTGGCACATAATAAAAATTTATTGAATGAATGAAAGTTAAATGAGCATCCATAGAGAGATGTGGGCAAAACTAAGGAAGTGAACATGATACCGAAATGGGAGGCCCTAATTTTAATGTGAAGACGAAGAGAGGAACTAACAAAATTAATGAACTTCAAAGAGCTGTTAGCACTCATCTTTAGCATATAGTAGATTTTTCAATACATGAATAAATGAGGGAGGGAGTGGTAGAAGAAGAATGAGAAGTTGTGTTTAAAAGTGCAAGAAATTAATTGCAATTCAAATTTCAGAGAAACCAATAGTACATTTTCAAGAAGATGTTCATGGTCAGAAACGTCAGATGTGTCACAGAGATCAAGTATGATGAGAACTGAGAAAAGGTAACTGGAGTTGTCGTCTATGTAAATTAGTGAAAATAAAAATAAGTAGTTGAGAAATAAGTGAGAAGCAACAAGCCAGAAGCAGTGATTATGGAGTATTCTTTTGAGATGTTTAGAGGTTAACGGGTAAGAAGAGGAAGTAATAGTAGTAAGGATACCAGAGTCAAGGGAAAAATTTTCTAGGAGAGGTGGAATGAAGAGTTTTTAAGAAGGTCAGTGACGAAAAGAAAGAGAGAGACAGAGACAGAAGAGAGAACAAATGTTAGATAGACAGAAGTACCAGAGACAGTAAAACTGGATGGAATCAAAAGTGAGAGAAGTCTTGAACTCAAAATACAGGAAATACATTTCTTTTGGAATTAATTAGAAAAATAATGAATAGATGGAAATTCAAAAATGTTTTAATAAAAAGGAAGGAAGTTGAGGGAAGACATATCAAATGACCTCAGTTTCAGAGAAAATAGACATAATCACCTGCTGAAAGATGCTGATAATTTTGGATCCAAATGGGAACTTGAAAAAAGACTGTTTGGAGAATGTTTAATGGATGATATTTAAGAATTTAAAGTAAATTTTATTCAGACCCTTTTTTAAAGTACAGAAGTTAGGACAGTTCCATTTTGAAGTCCCCTGATGAAAGGAAAAGATATTAGGGACACTGGTAAATTAACAGTTGCAAAGATTTCAAGAAACTAATCTCTGAAATCTATGAATGTTATTTTATTTGGTAAAAGGAACTTGGCATATATGATTAAGGATCATGAGATGGGGAAATTATCCTGTATTTTAGTGGGCCCTAAATGTAATCACAGGTAAGAGGGAGACGGACAGACAGATTAAATCACAGAAGAGGAGAAAGCAAAGTGATGATTGTGCAGAAATTGGAGTGATGTAGCCAAAAATTGAGAAATGCAGGCATCCACTAAAAGCTGGATGATTTTTAGGTAAGGAATGGATTTTCTTCTGGAGCCTCCAAAAGAAACTAGATCTGCTTCTGATTTTAGTCATGTAAGAATCCTTTTGGACTTCAGACCTCCAGAACTGAGAATAAATTTCTATTGCTTTTAACCCATTAAATTTGTAGTAATTTGTGACAACAGCAATGGGAATAAAGGAAGCAAACCTGAAAATTCAAGACAATAAACGCATCTGTTTCTGAAGTAATTACCTGAATACACTGTAAAAGTTGGATATATTCAAGGTATGATTTCTCAGCTAGCTCCATTCTTTGAATATTATTAATACTTCCATACCCTTACCTAAATATTCATTTCGATTTCTGGTCCTAGCCTTGAGGGTATTCATTTGTGAAATGCCCATATATTTTGAGATAGTAAAGAAGGCATTTTTAAAAACCTTTTAAAGAAAATTTAATATAACACCCTTTTAAAATGTGATTGATGACTGAGATTTGTTTGTCTTAGTCCCAGTAAAACATCAGCAGTTCCTTGCTTGATCAGAGTGTAAATGTTTTCACCAAGACGGGGACCAAAGTATACTTGGTCCATATGTTTTTGTCCACCATAGCCTAGAGATGTTAGATTAAAAAATGTCAGGTTAGTTCTTGTATTTGATTGTGTTTTCACATAATTGCAGTTGGCACCTCTGGAGATAACATAAAAATAAGAACTTTCAGCAACTCTGAACAGAGTTCAGAGAGCAACTCCTACCTATTTCAAGCCTACCGCTTATCTCCCACAAGAGAAGTAACAAACTAGATATGGTTCCCTCCCCACAACCTGCTGTCTCCATCAGCTGCCTTCATTCCGGGTTGAAAAGAACTTCCCGGCAACTCATTGGCCCAAGAGAAAGAAAATTGTTGCTTAGCAACCAACTCCTGACCCCCACAGAACTAGAAAGAGGAAGCTTGTGGGCCAGCCACCTAGTTCTGCCTGTGTCCCAGTGAGGAGGAGCTGCTCAGGAGAAGATGAAGCCCATGTCCCTGCTAATAGACATGTTGATAATTCTTGAGGTCACAATTAAATGTAAGTTTTTCTGTCCTTATGGTTCTCTATGAAGGTCTTTAACATTAAGGGTGGAAGCTAATTGGAAAAATCATAAGTAACTTCACTATATTTCTAATTAACACCACTTTTGGATAAATACTTTAAATATTCAATAAGGATAAATAATAGTGATACTCTCATTTAGGACAATACCTGGGGATGACATCTGTGTGTGTGTGTGTGCATGTGTGTGTGTGTGTGTGTTTGTGTGAGGGTGGGAGGAGAAAAGATCGAGCAAATCTATCAGAAAGGCATTACAGTAATTTTTATAGAGTAGGGATATTTGAGACAGGTTGTTAAGTTTTGTTAAATCTAGAATATCATGAGGATCTAGTTCTAGAACTTTAAAGGAAAAGTAAAGGACTCAAAGAGTAGTAAAGTGCATTAATTTATATTCTTATGATTTCTTATAATCTTTCCACAGTAACAATTATACTTTCAAAGTTTCCATGATTCCTAACTAGTAAACTGTCTTAAATTGGAAATTATTTTCCAGTCTCATTTCTGTGGCCATTTATTGAGTTAATATTTTCCCCCATCCTCAGATAATTTACTCATCATGAATTCAATTTAAGAAATATTTATTTTCATTTAACCCAGAAATTCAAGGTTGGTATAACATCTGAAAGTTAGTTAATATAGCACATCACATCAATAGAATTAATGACAAAGACCACATGATCATCTCAATTGATGCAGGAAGAGCACTTGATAAAATTCAACTCCCCTTTTGTATAAAAACACTCAACTAACTAGGAGTAGAAAGGAACTTGTCAATCTAGTAAAGGGCAGCCTCAAAAAACCTGCACCTAATATATTTAATGATGAAAGACTGAATGCTTCCACCCTGTGGTACCTCTAAAGTTAGGAACAGGACAAGGATGTCCACTCTTGTCATTCCTATTCAATATTGTACTGGTGATTCTAGCCAATGCAATTAGATAAGAAAAAGAAATAAAAGACATCAAGATTGGGAAGGAAGAAAAATTATCTCTATTTACTAAAGACATGATCTTATATACAGAAAAACCTAAGGTATCTACTAAAAAACTATTAGAACCGATAAATGAGTTTAGCACAGTTGCAGGGTAAAAGATTAATAGATAAAAATCAATTATATTTCTATATTGTCACAGTGAACAAACCAAAAATGAAATTAACAATTCCATTTACAATAGCATCAAAAAGGATAAAGTACTTAGAAATAAATTTAACAAAAGGAATGCAAAGCTCATACTCTGAAAACTACAAAAATTGCTGAAAGAAATTAAAGAAAAATTTAATAAATGAAAATACTTCCCATGTTCATGGATCAGAAGACTTAATATTGTTAAGATAGCAATACTCTCCAGTTTGACTACAGATTCAATATAATCCTTATCAAAATCCCAGCTAGCTTCTTTGCAGAAATTAACAAAACAATCTGAAAATTAATATTGAAATGAACATTCTTCTTGAAAGAAAAGAATATAGTTAGAGGACTCATCAATTTCAAAACTTACTGCAAAACTGCGCTAATCAATACAGTGTGGTACTGGCATGAAGATAGACACATAGATCAATGAAATATCATTGTAAGTTCAGAAATAAATCCTGACATTTATTGTCAGTTGATTTTTGGCAAAGATGCCAACACATTGAGTTAATGGGGAAGGGAAAGAATAATCTCTCCAACATATGATGAGGATAACTAGAGAGCCATCTACCTCACACCAGCTGGACACCTACGTCACACAATATATAAAAATAATTCAGAATGTGTCAAAGACCTAAATATAACAGCTGAAGCTTTAAAACTCTTAGAAGAAAACATAGACATAAATCTTTGTGACCTGGATTAGGCAATGATTTCTTACATATGCTACCAGAAGCTCAAGCAAAAGAAAGAAAAATACATAAACTGGACATCATCAAAATTAATCACGTTTCTGCTTCAAAGGGCATCATCAAGAAACTGAAAAGATAACTCACAGAATGGGAAAAAAAGTTTGCAAATCATACATTCATTAAGGGTTTAGTATTCAGAATATATAAATGACTCTTACAACTCATCAACAAAATGACAAACAACTCAGTTTTTTTAATTGGTGAAGGAATTGGATAGATGTTCCTCCAAAGAAAACATGCAAATAACCATCAAAATGCATGAAAAGATATTCAACATTATTGGTTATTAGGAAAATTCAAATCAAAACCACAGTGAAATAATATATCACACCTATTAGGATGGCTGTAATAAAAAAGGAAAATAACAAGATTGGGCAATGATGTAGAGAAATAGGAACCCTCATACACTTCTAGTGAGAATGTGAAATGGTAACAGCCACTGTGGAAAACAGTTTGATATTTCCTCAAAAAGTTAAATTTATAATTATTGTGTGACCCATCAATTCCACTACTAGGAATATACTCAAGAGAAATGAAAGGCTATGTCCACACTGAAAATTTGTATACAAGTGTTTATAAAAGCATTATTTATTACAGTTAAAAGGTGGAAACAACCTAGATAATGGGTGAGTAGATAAACAAGTGGTGGTATGTACATACAATGGAATGTCACTCAACCATGAAAAAGGAGTGAAGTACATACTACAAGTTGGATGAACCTCAAAAGCATTATGATAAGTGAAAGACGCCAACTACAAAATGTTGTGGGCAACAATGGTGGGCCAGTGATGTGGGTTGGTAAAAGAATTCACCAAAGGCAAAGGACAGGAGAAGAGGAAAGAGGTTTATTAGGTTGCGCTGCCATAGACAACAGCAGGCCACCCAGGCAAGAGGTGCCTGAGTAAGTGCTGCAGAGAAGTGTGCAGGGTCTTTTACTGGGGGGAGAGGGCTTTGCACACAAGGAGTGGATCAATTTGTGTACAGGTACGTGATTGGTTGTAAGATTTGTCAGGGACTTCTCTGAACACTAGGTTTTACAACTTTGTTAAGGGCAGGCTGTGAGGCCTAGGCCTATCTCCTGGGGCGAAGAGTCCTGCTAGGGCAAACACATATCCAGAGATGTTTTTATCCTGCAAAAATGCAGGTATGCGGAGTGGTCCTGCAGTGGGGAGTCGGGGTTAAGGTGTCGATGGCTCCAGGCACACAGAGAGTGGGGATTTTTATAATTTCAGAGTGGCTTCAGAAAGTGCCAGCAGGCCCCACAAAAAGGCCACCTATTATGTGATTTTTATTATATGTAATATATATGAAATATACAGCATAGGCAAATCCAGAGACAGAAAGCAGATTAGTGGTTGCCAGTGGATAGGGGAAAAGATACTGGAGAATTATATAATGAATAGAGAGTATACTTCTGGGCTAATGAAAAAGTTTTGAAACTAAAAATAGTTGGTGGTTGTGAATGCACTAAATGTCACTTATTTGTACCCTTTAAAATGGCTACTTCTATGTTATGAATTTCACCTCAGTTTTTTTAAAAGGGGTACAGTGCTTTGAAAAACAGTCTTGTAGTTCCTCAAAAGATTAAACATGGAATTACTATATAATCCAGAATTACACCTCTAGGTATATACCCAAGGGAATTGAAAACTTATTTCTATGCAAAAATGTGTGCACGTATGGCACATTATTCATAGTAGCCAAAAAATAGGGGAAAAACTAATAACCACCAAGTGATGAATGAATAAATGAAAGTTGGAATACATCCAATACAATATTGGATGATTGTTGAAAATATTACACTAAACAAAAGAAACTAGACACAAAAGGCCACATGTTGCATGAGGCCACAGAGACAAAAAGTAGTTTACTAGGGCTGGAAAGTGTAGAGGAATTTGGGAGATTTTGGCTAAGGGATACAAGATTATTTGGGGGGTAGTGAAAATGTTCTAAAATTGTAGTGATTGTTGCACAAATCTGCGAATATCCTAAAAACCACTGAATTGTAATGGAAAAAAAAGAAATATTTAATAAAAGTTATGTGCTAGGAGTATGGGAAATACAGAATATCTAAGACATAATTCTTATCCTTGAGCAGCTTAGAGTCTAGAAGAAAAAAAAAAGTAAACAAGTGAATAAATTGGAAAGTGTTGCAGGTATTAAAGTAGAGGCATTTGTAAAGTACTGTAGGGCACAAATTGGGAAATGGCCAATTGTACCAGTGTGTGAAGGGGTCAGATGGAGTCAAAAAGGAAATGGCATAAAATAAATCTTGAAAGATTAGGGAGAGTTTGCTAGGCAGGCAAAAGAGAAAAAGGACATTTCAGACCTGGTAAAGGGAAAAAAGACAGGGAGAAATAAAAGAACATGGTCTATAAATAAGTATGCAACTTTGCTGTGGTGTAAGCCATACGATGGAATACAGCAATTCATGAGGCTGGAATGGTAGGCAGGGGCCATGTGTGATAGGCTGTGAAGTTTGGGCTTGCTCCTGGGAGCAGTGGGGAGGCATTTAACAGTTTACTTATTAAAGAACATGAATAGAATTGTGCTTTTAAAAACGGCTTTGGTAATAGAGATGTGGATAATTCTGATGACAGTATAACCAGACTATTGAATGGCCCAAACAAGAAACAACTTAAACCACAGCAATGGCAGTGGGGACTGAGGAGCAGACGGATGACAAGACTGAAGAGAACCATGTTCATAGTCCAGAGTGAGAGTGTGACAGGAAGATGGGAATGGCTAGCTGTGCCAGCTGTCAGAAAGTAAGGAAGTGAGGTAAGGGCCAACAGTGACTACTGGATTTAACAGCTGGAGAACTTTAACATATCCAGAACAGTTTTCTCAAAGAAACAAGGACAAAACCTTATTTCAACTGGTAGAAGTGAACAGCAGGAGACTAAGTAGAGACAGATGAGTACAGAGCTCTTCCTGGATTATGACACTTTGCAGGGTCAGACAAGTTTTCAACAGATCATTTATTGACCACAGGTGTACAGAGATCCAGGGAATTAGTTAATGGGGCAGAAGAAGTTGCTTTACAAGCTAGTGCTAAAAGACCTAAGATTCATACATAAAATCAGCCCCTAACCTCACTCCATTTTTTCTCTTCCTGCCTCTCTACCCCCAGTTCTCAAGGGAAAACAGATCTGTCCTTTTCCACTCACATATCCCTTACAAGCTTGCCTATTGCCTTTTCATGCATTTTTCACTTGATGCTTAATGGACTTTGATTTCACCTATGTGAAAATATTGACAGAGGGATGATGCCATAACTGTGTGATTTTCTCTGACTCTGCATTCCTCTAGGGAAAGTTTTTTAAAAGTTACTGACATTATTTTTCCCTTTTAGTAAATCCTCAGGATAAAGTAGTTGATGCTTATGGAAAGAATAAGCAGTGGTCCCCCAAAGTATGGCTGAGAAAATGGAAGTTAAACTAACAGTGTGTTTTTTCTCTATCCAGCCTGCCCACACTAGCTGCTGATTTAAGGTAATGTCATGTATATCACTGAGGCAGAAGGAGGACAATGCCGGAAGTTCTGCCTCTAGATTATCCAGGATCCAAGGTTTCTTTACCCTGTCTCTCTTTCTAGTAGTAATTTCTCACTATCATACAACTTCTACAATTAGAAAAATAAAATAAAAAGGTAAAATAAAATAAAATACAAACTAAAATAGAAAGTTTATAACAACTCTCTCCTCTGATACTCACCCACCCAGCAACAATCTATCCCAGTTGAAAAAGGCGAGTAGCTCATTGATCTCACATTAATCAGAGGTCAGAAAGCAACTGCCTAGCAATCACATCTACATTCCTGGCAGATCCAGAGAGGAGCCACATAAAGGCCAGGCCCCAGGCATGTTGCAAAGGACGCTGGGCATAAGCAGTACAAGCAGGCAATGTCTTACTGCTTCAGAAATGTTCTTTCTTTTACCAGTTCCATTATGAACAACCTGTGAAATCTGGGAGTTTTAAATTCCTTTTGCTTCCTTTCAGTTCTTTACATCATACCACTAAATTGCAAGTATCTGGAGCATCTTTCCTTGCAGAGAAGCAGGAGAGAGCAGATGTGTCTTGGTGGGACCACTGACTACTAGAGAGAAGTTTGATTGCTGTGTTATGTTAGAGATCACTAAGGAAGCTCTTTTGTCTTTTGTGAATTGTCCTGAAACATGTATGGCTTTTTCTTGTACCCATATCCCAGAGTCACCCGAAAGGTTTCTGTATTAACCAATTACTATTACTCTTTGGGACCATCCAGTAGGACAACATTCCATGGGAAGAGGGCAACCCTCAACCTGGGGAGAGCCCAGAAAATAGACTCCCCTGCTGAAGCCAGTAATGCCCTTGCATCAGCTTTATTTCTGGTTACTCAGTCTTCTTTGAGGAACTAGCTTCTTCTGTGTCCTTTTGTCATGCCAGGAATCACTCTTCCCAGTTCTACTCCGTTTTCTCCATACAAAATCTCTTATGTCTCTCTTATCCCATACATACCCCAAGAATTCTCTCTGCCTGTGATAGCCCTCTGCCTGCGCCTAACTGATCCTAAGATCTACTCCCCTTCTATTGAGACTGCTTTCTCAAAGAATAGTCCATTGAGTACCAATCCAGTAGCCTCTCTCTATTCTTCCTACTTAACCTCGCTACAGCATTTGACACTATTCACTATATTCTTTTCTCTGCTACCTCGGTAGAATCTTCTTAGGCTCTTTCACTGGCTTGTCTTCCTCAACCCGCACTTTAAATGTTTTGTCCAAAGTTCAGTGCTTAGCTCTCTTAATCTTCATATTCTCTGCTTCTGGCCCTCTCTCCCGAGCCCCACAGCTCATTTACATGTGCACTTACACCCTAGACCTTCCCCTCAACCCCTAGACCTGCATATCAGCTGCATGATGGTCATGAACAATGTACGGTCTGCAAACGTCTTAAATTCAACATCTCTTCTCAAAGTTAGTTCCTCTCCTTTGTTTCTTCTCTTCTTAATGGCATCAACATCCCTCCCTGCTCCCTTAGTTCTCAAGCACAAAACCTCAAAATTGTATGATCATAAAGTTAATAATGCACTAAGTATCATCTAATTCAGTGTTTTTTGCAGGTGATAGGACTGGGGCCCAGAGTGGTGAAACTGATTTACAAGGGTCATTCTGCAAAGCCAGATACGGAGCCAGAACCTCCTAATCCTTTATGATTATTCATTCCTCTATTCTTTCACCAAATCCTGTCTATTCCACAGTGCTTCTCCCTTCTATGCATTTTGACTGTCTCAATTTAGTGTCTTATTTTTGTATTTTTAAACTATGTTTCTTCACTTCTAACCCTCCCCTCTCTTTTGTCGCAATACAGTACTGCTTGGAAAAAATATTCCTAAACCCCAGATTTGATCATGATTTCCCCTGTTCAAGCACCAACTTTATATAGAATAAAGTTCCAACATCTTGTCCAGCAGGCAAAATCCTATGCAGTTAGATCCCAACTTCCTTTCTACTTTGCCTCTACTATACATGGATTATATTTCAACCAGCCAAGCTATGAGCTCCAGTCGGTACGCCTAATTCTCTCTCTTCTGTCTTTCTCAGACTGTTCTGCAGATAGACTGTCTGCAATGATGGACTGTCTGCTGGAATGGACTGTTATTCCACCTTGTTCCCCATTACTACCATAAATCTACAGCATAATATCCTGCTAATATTTTAAGGTCCATTTCAAGTTCTACCCCTAAAAAAAAACACAGACCTTTCCCAAGCCATTCCTCACAGCACACTGTGTCTTTGTTTTCTTATGCATCACGGTCTCACAATTCAGTTAGTTTTTAACCCCTCACTAGACTGTCAACTAACTACCTGAATGCAGAGGTTGTGTTTTACTTACCTTTAATATTTCCTATACCTCATTGCAGAACTTGGCACATAGCAGATGCTCAATTAGCACTTGTAAAATAGAATAATAACTAACATCTGTGTGACACTTTAAAATTTATAAAATACATTCCCAAAATCTGTGGAGTAGTTCATGTAAATAATTTTATTATTCCAAATTTACACATTTTTAAAACTCGAAGGTATAAAGTTTAGTAAAACCTGAATCCTCTAGTGGAAATCAAGTTTCATTTTTTGGCTTTTTTACTCCATATCACCTGTTTGTTATTCTAAGTCTGTATTGTCCAAAGTTGACTGCTCATTATCATATTTACTTGCCTCAGGCTGTTTCTACATCCTACCAAACAGCCAGATGAAAAATGAAAATTCAGTCAATCATCCAAATATTTTAAACTGTAGTCTACATGTTTGTCCCTGTATAGAACAAGCAGCTAGGTGACTGCATTATTTACTTTTCAAACACTTGTTTTGGCACTATAACAATTACATAAATTCCAACAGTGGCATTTTTTCAGTTTGTTGCTGATTTTGCAATTTTACTGCCATCTAATTTAATTTATATCGTTTATGGCCGATGAAATATGGCAGGCAAGAAAAACTGGTTTAAGACTTCTTTAAGCATGCCACACAAACTTGGAGCCAAGGTTACAGTACTGAGACTGAACAGAATATTCTCAGATTGGAAAAAGTGATATATATATATATTACAGTTTCCTTCACTGAAGAGTTTTTAAAAAAAAAATCATCAGCTCTGAAAAACAAGTAGGAGTGCCTTTGATGGAAAAGAACTTAGTAATACCCAAAAGACAAAATAAGAAATGGAAATGGATTAAAAGAAATTACTAGACCAAAAAAAAAAAAGAAGCAAAATAAAAAACTAAGGAATTACTGGAATCCAGAGAAGTAAGCACAGAGCACCTGGTCGGGGCTAGGATTTGTCTCAGCTTGATCCAAGCCCTGTATCTGAACATCAAAGCAGCTTCTCCCCTGAGCAGGCAAACTTGGGCTTTGGGTTTAGTGGCCTCACAAGCAAGGAGGACAGAATTTAATCCTCAAAACCTGTGTCCAAGGTGAGGAGTCCAATAGGAGACTTTTTCAACATTAGCCTAAGGCCATGAAGTACAATCCTCTTAGGATAAGGGCAGACCTGAAGTAAATCCACCCCTTCCCAAGTCCAGGGATCTTCAGAGACTTGACACTTCACAGAGTGGGGAGAAAAGGAAAAGAAAAAATACATTTCTGAGAAGTTGTGATCACAGGCCAGCCCTCCTGGAGATTTACAGCCTGGGATATCTCAGGCACCCTGAGCCTAGGGCTGGATCTTAGATGGTGCTGTACTTGCAGTGCCCCAGGCATCTGGCAAAAGCAGATTCCTGTTGTCCCCATGGGAAGACAACTTCATTCAAGTAGGTCTAAAAAGAATCTACTCAGATAAGGTTTTCAGTACATAGTAAAAATAACTAAATACTAAAGGAGACAAAGCACCACGAAATGGGGGCATTTTGGGGAGGGCATTTGGTTCTAGAGATGTACGATCCAGCTGTAAATGGCTAGTGATAGGCAGGAAGACTTTGTCATGAAAGACTAGCTCCTGTCACAGCCTAATAAGCATATCCTGCAACACCCAGTAACACGAAGTTACTGGTGGCAAGCTGAGGTGATTGTTATAGCGTTCACAGACAGGTTAAGAGGGAAATCCAAGTCCAACAGGACTACAATCAAGAGCAAAGCATCAGCCTACGCACACACACTCCTGATAATGCCTGAGGAAACAGAACAAGCAGGACAAACGGCTGAAGACTTTAAAAATACAAAAAGATGATCCTAAGATGTGTTTAGAGAGGTTACTATATCCATGAAACAAGAGAAGGCCTTAATGGAAGAAAAACTATGAGATATTCTGGAAATGAAATGTATACTGGTTAAAAAAAAAGATACCCTCAAGGCTGAAGAGCAAAACTGACAGATTGAAGAAGAGCAATCTGGAGGCTCAAAGATCAGGCTGAGAAATTCTCTTAGATCACAGTGCAGATGGAGAGAGAGATAACACATGTAGCATAAAGGTTAAAGGGCTTACAAGCTCCACCCAAAAGTTACAAAGCCACATAATGGGATTTCCAGAAAGAGAAAATTGAAGCATTTAAGGGAAGAAATAAAGAAATCAAAAAATTCCTCCAATCTGAAAAAAGACTCAAGATTTTATATTAAGTTCCACCGAATACCAAGCAAGAAGACCTAGAAAATAATGGTAAAATCTTAGTATTTCATGGATAATCAGAAAACCGTAAAGGCTTCAAATGAGAAAAAATATATTATTTACAAGGGAAAAAGCACCATATTGACTTCAAATTCATTAGCAACATTGGATACAAAAAGATACTGAAGAAATATTTTCTTAGTACTGAGGTAAAATGGTTTAGAAACTAGAATTGTATAATCTGACAAGTGTAATGGCAAAATGAGACATTTTCAGACAAGAATGGATTCAGAAAATAGATCAGCCACAAATTTCAGCTAAAATTTTGACTAGAAGATATGCTCCAGCAAAATAAAACACAAATTCAAAAGAAACACCAAAAATCAACGGTAAGCAAAGAATTCTTTAAGACTTATGATTAATCCAAATAAATGTTTAATTTTTTTAAACAAAATTGGATTCATTTTTATAAATCCCTTTCACAGTAGCAACAGAAATTATAAATAGCTAGGAATCAATTTAATAAAAGTGAAACAAGGTAAATATGTGATGAAAAATACATTTTTCTAAAGACCATTAAACAGAAAATCTAAATAAATCAAAGCTATGTACCAGAATGGATCTCAATATTGTAATATGCCAGGTCTTTGTACATTAACATGTAAATCCAATGCAATTCCAGTGAAAATATCAACACATTTTTTAAATGAATGACAACCTTATTCTAAAATTTACCTAGAAAAGAAATCATGCTAGAATTCCCAAGATAAGTTTTTAAAAGAGGAACAAGGGAGGTGTGTTGTGTGTGTGTATACAACTAGATTGTAAAATATGCAATTATAAATCTGCAGTAATTAGAGTATTAGCAGAAGAATAGACAAATAGATCAAGAAAATAAAACAAAGAGTTTTTGAATAGACCAATGTACAAATTGGAATTAGCCCCTGAAGGGACGTTTTTCAACGCAATGGGTAAAAGACTGACTATAATGAATGCTATTGTGGAATAGTCCATCCATTTAGGGGAAAAAAGTAAGATTCCACTTCATACCAATCACAAAAATTGATTCAAGCTGGATTAAAAGCTATAAGCAGTAAAAACAAAACTATAAAAATAGCTGAAGGAGATACGGGAGAATGAATGTGTATTCAAATGATTGATAAGAAAGCTTTCTTGAACAAGACACATGGACAAAGAAGGGTTATAAGGGAGAAAAGATTGGTAATTTTGACTGCATCAGAATTTAAAACCTCTGTTACAAAGGACACCATAAACAGTCAAAAGGCTAACAACAGACTGAAAAATATATGTACAGCATATTCACCACTCAGATAATATCCAGAATATACAAAGAACTCCTAAAGATATATTTATTTTAAAAAGCCTTAATATAGAAATATAGACAGAATATCTAACAGTCATTTCCTTGGAGAGGATATGCCCCTAAATGTGAAAAGATCATTAACCTTGCCAGTAACCATTCAAACAGGAATTAACAATTAAATATCAGCTTTATTCCAATACATTGGCAAAAATTAAAAAGTTTTGGCTAGAGTGAGGGAAAAATAATATTCTGATATACCATGTGTAGAAGTATATGTCAGAATATCTTTTTGGGGAATGGCAATTTGCCGTTGTCTATTAAAATTTACATTGGGCATATTACTTCTTCAGTGAGCAAATCTATTTCTCGTTGTCTAGTATAGTGAACACTTACACATGTTTCACAGGAAACAGGTTCAAGGTTATCCATTACAGTATTGTTTGTAATAGTAAAGTCATTGGAAACATAATAAATGTCTATCCATTAAATGATTAAATGTAACACCATTGTAGAGATGACTCTCTTCCAAACTTAAGATTTTGGATTTTATTTTATAGTATATCGGAAGTCCTCAGGAATGTAATAATTAAGAAAGAATTCTTATACATAAACATAACTAATTTCTTCTATTCATATTCAATAGATGTTGAACATTGCTTCAAGTGCCTACAGTATCAAAGTTACTATACATTTCTAAGATAACATTCATTGCTTTCTACAAATAGATCTTTATATATTTGCATACAACACACAAAATATATCAAAATACAAAAGCTTTAGGAATTTTTCTATGTTTGGTTAATTTAGTGGTACTAGGTTAAATATCTATCTTTAAACTTCTGTCAGCTTTAATCCCCATTGCATTAATTATTTAAGTAATACTTTTAATTACCCCAAGTTATACCTTTACATCACTGGAGAAGCCAAAACATGGTAAACATAAATACCTTGCCCAAGATCAATTAGTATATTCATTTACAAAGGGAAATAAGACTAGAATTAAAGACTTATGAATCCTATTGTCTTGCTATACTGATAATCCACATTTCTTTACCCTCAAAGAGAGAGACACTGATAATGTAAGGATATAAAAGCTAAAAGCTCCAAGATTTCTAAGCCTGCTTTGAAACTAGCTCTTATAATACTCAAAACAAATTATCTGTATCAGAATGCTTAAAAATAATTGTGTTCTTTGGGTTCTCTGGGTTCACTCAGTGAATCACATGTACATAAAAACTTATGAACTTAAAATCACCTTCAACCTAGTCAGCCTATTCACAAATCTGTAATGTTCTAATGGTGGAGAAATATGGATGCAGCTAGCGGGGGAAAGGGATGATAATATTACACTCATGTGTCACCTTTGTTTCTGAAAAACAATATTATTGTAAAGGTTTAAATATAATACAACTTCATGAATAGAACTACTTAATTCAAAGTTGTTGCAGGGATGAAGCATAGCAACAGTAAAAAAATTTTTTTGAAGAGGAAAACCACATCATTTTGTAAAAATTAAAAAGAGATTTGTCTTTGTGGCTATATAATTTAATTTGACAATTCCAGACTGGAGATTCTTTGATTCTAAGTTTTCAGTAGTAACTTAAAAAGCATTTTGGTTGAATTTTAGACCCAAGAGCAGAATTATATGCTGTGTTACAACAAAACTGTATAGTTTCTTAATTTTATTTCAGTAAGGAGGTGCTTTTCTCACAGATGCTAGTACCACTTGCTTTTAAAAGATAAACCTTTGGGAAAGGCAAAGTAGAAAGGAACTGACATTTAATATTTAGCTTCCATGTATTTAGTAAAACACGAAACATTATACTTTAATTCCATTCTGTCTTACCATCTGCTCTAAGAAATAGGTATAGTATTGCTATTTCCAATTTTATAGAAAACTGAGGCTCAGAGAGGTTAAATAATGTATCTAAGGTCACATGGTAAAGTAAGAAGATATGAAATGTTATTTCTAAGTGTCATTCTTGATGATGTCCAAAGCTAAGTGTCTCAGAAAACAAATAAGTTACCTAAAATCATATTTGTTTTTCTTATAAATCTTAATAATGTTTCATCTCTATAGAAATTGTTTAAGTTAAAGTGAAGAAAACTTTCAAAATAGTAATCACTAACTAATGAAGCAGAGATTATTTGGATTTAAAAAATAGTTGTAGAGTTAAACTTGATTATGGAGGAAACTGGACATCAAACTTGGGAGTTAGTCCTTGTACAGTAAGACTTATGGGTTTCTAAGCAGATATGTGCCTTGCTGGAAATAGTACTTGGGGGAAATTATTCCGAAGGTAGATGTAAGTAAGATTAAAATTGAAATAATCATTATGAAATCCATTAGGAGGCTATTGTAAGAATGCAGGCATGAAATGACGAGGGTCTGATTTATACTACAGGAAAGCACTCCCTCCCACAAAAATCTCTTTGACAGAATTTTTTCTGGACTTTCATATGTGCCAACCCTCACTCTTCTTAGTCCTCCATTTCCGTAGTTTTCTACTCACTCCTGGTTCATCTGCACACTTCTATTTTCACCCTTGCCTGCTCCCAGTATTTTAGGCCTGGTTTTGGAACTGTCTTTGTTGCCAGGTTTGCCTCTCACCACTTGTCTCACCTCTGCCAGCCTGGATTCCTTCTTTGGATTCTCCTGTGACCTGTGCTTTTCTGCTTTCCCATCATCACAGTTTGATTCTCAGGGTTTTACTTCTTAAGTGGATGCCTGTCCTGGAATTAGCGCATGGTCCTTTCCAGCTCCTGACCCGCACTCATCGTCTGTCCACTTCAAAGTCTTTGCTAACCCCGCTCAACCCTTTGAGCATGCCAGAGAGAAAAGGTGAGGACTGTGTGTTGAGAAATACACAATTATTAGTGGGATTGCTGGATCACCTGTAACTCTATTTTTAGTTTTTCACGGACATTTCATACTGTTCTCTATAGTGGCTGCACCAATTTACATTCCCACTGACAGTGGAAGAGGGTTCCTTTTTCTCCAGACCCTCTTCAGCATGTATTATTTATAGACTTTTTGATGATGTCCATTCTGACTGATGTGAGGTGATAATCTCATTGTAGTTTGGATTTGCATTTCTTTAATAATTAGTGATATTGAGCATCTTTTCGTGTGCCTGTTGGCCATCTGTATATCTTCTTTGGAGAAATGTCTAGATCTTCTGCCTATTTTTTGATTGGGTTGTTTGTTTTTTGATGTTGAGTTGTATGAGCTGTTTGTATATTTTGGAAATTAATCCCTTGTCAGTCTCATCTGTTGCAAATATTTTCTCCCATTGGTAGGCTGTCTTCTCATTTTGTTTATGGTTCCTTTGCTGTGTAAAAGTGTTTAAGTTTAATTAGATCCCATTTGTTTATTTTTGTTTTTATTTCCATTACTCTAGAAGACAGATCCAAAAAAAAATATTGCTGCAATTTATGTCAAAAAGTGTTCTGCCTATGTCTTCCTCTAGGAGTTTTATAGTATCCAGTCTTACATTTAGGCCTTTAATCCATTTTGAATTTATTTTTCTATATGATGTTAAAGAATGTTCATTCTTTTACATGTAGCTGTCCAGTTTTCTCAGCACCACTTATCAAAGAGACTGTCTTTTCTCCATTGTATATTCTTGCTGCCTCTGTCATAGATTAATTGAACATAAGTGCATGGTTTTTATTTCTGTAGCCCTGTAATTTTCATGTTAATATTTGACCACTGACAGTTTGATTTTCTGGTCCAGTGTTTAGTACATACTTTATTCCATTTAACATCCATAATTTTCTCCTCTTGCTCTAATATGCATGACACTCTGTTCTTCTTATTCTATGTCTGTGCATTCTGTGCATATTAACTCTAATTTTATTCTCTGTACTTTGGGGAATATAACAATGGGAATATACCAAATCATATTACTTTTTCCAGTGTACTTTTTCTAGTCATGATAATGAAATTTAAAAATTACTAGACATTTACTATGACTATAATATAAGTCACACTGTCTGATTTCTCATACACAAATATGATTAGGCCAAGTAATTTGTTTTAAAGAAAATGTCTTAATTAAGAGAGAAGTCATATTATAAGCAAAGCAGTAATAACACCTAATAACATATTAAGTAAATCTCTAATAATGCTTTATTTGCCAGTCTTTTTAAAATACAAATTTACGTGTATTAATATCTTGAAGGGATCTTAAGTCTTTTAAAGAAGTAGACTTCATATAATAATAATAATTATTATTATATACAGCTAACATTTATTAAGCACTGAATGTGTATTAAGTACCATGCTAAATACTTTACATGGATTAGCTCATTTGATTATCGTGACAAATTAATGAAGTAAGCACAAAACTGGGACTTGAACACAGTCCTGTTTGACTCAAAGGCCACTTGATGGTATGTTGCATCTTATAATGAGTCGCTTGGCAAACTCAGGTTAAAGAAAGTTTCATTGTACTAAACATTCTCATCTAGTATAATTTACTTTATATCCCAAACCTAAAGTGCAATCCTAATGTATATAATTATATGAAATATGTTTAATCTTTAAATATTTTTCATATGCTTTCTATTAATGCATTTGTCGCCATGCAGTTAATGGATTTTTATTTAGAATTTGCAAACTACTTCTCTAATTTGACGGAGGACTAAATAGCAAACAAGCAGAGATCAGTTTCTATAAGGTCTGGGTTATGAAGTAAATAGAACAGATATAAAAATTGTGAAGCCAAGTGCTAAAGTTCATCAGTCAGAAACAGAATAAAATATATCAGATTAATAAATAAACTAATTAATAAATAAAAGTAATGTTAGATAACATTAGAAAATTTATAACCTGCTCTTAAATTACAAGCTCATGACTTTTGGAAATATAGAATTTTGACTTCCTTGTATTTGTCTTGAGTCGAGTTCTCCAGTCTGTAAAATGTGAATGTATCACATACATGCATGTTTTTTTCAGGACATAAGTAGGATCATTTTTGCTATGCATGAGATAATTTTTCAATAATTGAAAATTAACAATACTAATAAAGTGGTTGGCATGTCATGATGTGTTACCCCAATATATCAGGTTTTCAAACACTTATTTTTCTAAATATATAAGTTTTCTAAATATGTAAGTTCAAGTACTATGCAAAAATGAAATATACCATTGACTATATATGTATTCTATGTGATATATATATTCCATTCTTTATAAAAAAATTCATTAAAAATTGCTTGTGAAGTTTATTTTCTCAAGTTTCTAAGCCTGATATAATTATATAGTCTGCATTTCTCATATATCTATATCATTCAACTATATTAATTTTTAGCATCTCTCTGCCATATGGATGAATCTATAAAAATATAAAAGATTGTATTCCCTCTTCTATGTTTTAATATTCTCTATTAATAGATGGCATTTATTTGCATAGATACATTTTAATTGATTTCTAGCTCAGAAAGTTCTCCACTGTTGTAATTAGCTCTGTTATTTGTAGAACTCTTTCATGTTATCTCAATTTCAGAATGCTTGATTAAAGTATTTAGATTATCTCTGGTGTCAAGTCACATCTTTAAAAATGATCAGTAGGAACCAAAATGGATAACCTAGAGGAGACAGACAAATTTCTGGAAACACACAGTCCACCAAGACTGAACCAAGAAGAAACTGACCACTTGAACAAACTGATCACTAGAAATGAAATCGAATTAGCAATAAAAAAACCTCCCTACAAATAAAAGTCCAGGACCAGATGGCTTCACTGAGAAATTCTACCAAACATACAAAGAAGAACTCATACCAGTCCTTCTCAAACTCTTCCAGGAGATTGAAAAGGAGGGAATACTCCCAAACTCATTCTATGAAGCCACCATCACCCTGATACCAAAACCAGGCAAAGACACTACCAAAAAAGAGAATTATAGGCCAGTATCACTGATGAACATAGACGCCAAAATCCTCACCAAAATATTAGCAAATAGAACCTAACAACACATAAAAAAGATTATACATCATGACCAAGTGGGGTTCATCCCAGGGACATAAGGATGGTTCAACATACGCAAATCAATCAATGTAATACATCACATCATCAAGAGAAATGACAAAAACTACATGATCATCTCGATAGATGCAGAAAAAGCATTTGATAAAATTCAACACCCATTTATGATAAAAACTCTCACCAAAGTGGGTACAGAGGGAACATATCTCAACATCATAAAAGCTATATATGACAAACCTACAGCCAGCATAGTACTCAACAGTGAAAACCTCAAAAGCTTTCCACAAAAATCTGGGACAAGACAAGGATGCCCACTATCACCGCTCCTATTCAATATAGTCTTGAAAGTCCTAGCCACAGCAATCAGGCAAGAAAGAGAAATAAAAGGGATCCAAATTGGGAAAAAAGAGGCAAAAGTGTCACTATATGCCGACAACATGTTACTATATATAGAAAATCCTAAAAGGTCCACACAAAAACTACTAGAAATAATTGAAGAATTCAGCAAGGTAGCAGGTTACAAGATTAACGTTCGAAACTCAGTTGCATTTCTTTACACTAATGATGAATCAACAGAAAAAGAAAGTAAAGGAACAATCACCTTTAAAATAACACCCAAAGTAATAAAATAGCTCAGAATAAATCTAACCAAGGAGGTGAAAGACTTATATACAGAAAACTATAAACCATTGATGAAGGGAATTAAAGAAGACTTTAAAAAATGGAAAGATATCCCACGCTCCTGGATTGGAAGAATCAGTATCATTAAAATGGTCACACTGCCCAAGGCAATCTACACATTTAATGCAATCTCTATCAAATTACTCAGGACATATTTCACAGAACTAGAACAAATCATAATAAAATTTATGTGGAACCACAAAAGACAGAATTGCCAAAGCATCACTGAAGAGAAAGACAGAGGCTGGAGGAATAACTCTCCCAGACTTCAGACAATACTATAGAGCTACAGTCATCAAGACAGCATGCTATTGGTACAAAAACAGACATATGGACCAATCGAACAGAATAGAGAGCCCAGAAATGAACCCACAAATTTTTGGTCAACTCATCTTTGACAAAAGAGGCAAGAATATACAATGGAGTAAAGACAGTCTCTTCAGCAAATGGTGTTGGGAAAACTGGATAAAAGCATGTAAAACAATGAAGCCAGAACACTCCCTTACACCACACACAAAAATAAACTCAAAATGGATCAAAGACTTAAACATAAGACAAGATACAATAAACCTCCTTGAAGAAAATATAGGCAAAACATTATCTGACATACATCTCAAAAGTGTTCTCCTAGAACAGTCTACCCAAACAATAGAAATAAAAGCAAGAATAAACTAATGGGACTTACAAGCTTCTGCACAGCAAAGGAAACCATAAATAAAACAAAAAGACAACCTACGGAATGGAAGAAAATTTTTGCAAATGAAACCAACAAAGGCTTGATCTCCAGAATATATAAACAGCTCATATGACTTAATGAGAAAAAAACAAATAACTCAATACAAAAATGGGCAGAAGACCTAAACAAGAAATTCTCCAAGGAAGAAATACAAATGATCAAAAAGCACATGAAAAAATGCTCAATATCACTAATTATCAGAGAAATGCAAATCAAAACTACAGTGAGGTATCACCTCACACAGGTCAGAATGGCCATCATTCAAAAATCCACAAATGACAGATGCTGGAGAGGCTGTGGAGAAAAGGGAACCCTCCTGCACTGCTGGTGGGAATGCAGTTTGGTACAGCCACTATGGAAAACAGTATGGAGATTCCTCAAAAGACTAGGAATAGACTTACCATATGACCCAGGAGTTCCGCTCCTGGGCATATATCCAGAAGGAACCCTACTTCAAAATGACACCTGCACCTCAATGTTCACAGCAGCACTATTTACAATAGCCAAGACATGGAAACAGCCTAAATGTCCATCGACAGATGACTGGATAAAGAAGAGGTGGTATATTTATACAATGGAATACTATTCAGCCAACAAAACCAACAACATAACGCCATTTGCAGCAACATGGATGTTCCTGGAGAATGTCATTCTAAGTGAAGTAAACCAGAAAGAGAAAGAAAAATACCATATGAGATTGCTCATGTGTGGAATCTAAAACAAACAAACAAACAAAGCATAAATACAAAACAGAAAAAGACTCATAGACATAGAATACAAACTTGTGCTTGCCAAGGGGGCGGGGAGTAGGAAGGGATAGACTGGGATTTCAAAATGTAGAATAGATAAACAAGATTATACTGTATAGCACAGGGAAATATATACAAGATCTTATGGTAGCTCAAAGAGGAAAAAAATGTGACAATGAATATATATACGTTCATGTAAAACTGAAAAATTGTGCTCTACACTGGAATTTGAGACAACATTGTAAAATTATTATAAATCAATAAAAAATGTTTAAAAAATGATCAGTGAAGGAATTATTTTGTAACATATTATTAGTAACTTTAATTTATAAATTATTTTCAACTATTATTCTTAGAATTCTAAAAGTTATCTAAAAAGTTTTTTAACACGAAACTGTATTTGGTAAAATTTTTAAAAGAATATGTTTTCATATTTTATAAAAGTATTTTCATATATTGCAGATATTGAAGCAGGAAAACATAACAAAAAGCAAAAAGAAAGAAATGTCACCACACAGGTAAATACTTTACTAAATCATTGTATTTTTCTAAGACAAAATTTAGGCTATAGGCCCTATTAGTAGTATTTATTCAGCATGATCAAACTTTATTAAACAATTAATTAGTGTCTTGCCTAACAGGCTCTGTGGTCTGACCCCACTGCTTTTTCTCTGACATCATCTCTCTTACACACACCATTCTAGACACACTGGGCTCTGTGCTATTCCTCAGAAACCCCAGACATGTACCCACCTTTCTGTTCTTTTTACCAGAGCTGATATCCATGTGGCTCCTTTCCCTCACCTCCTTCAGATCTTTGCTCAAATTTTCTGTCTGGAGGGCCCTTCCTTAGACAGTCTGTAAAGTTGCAGTTACTCAATCTAAAATTGCTAACTCCATCACAACACTTTCTATTTCCTGTCCTTGCTGTATTTTTCTTCTCAGAATTGTCATTCTGTAACATAACATATTTTATTATATTTATTGTCACTCTTCCTCCACAAATGGAATATACACTCCATGAGAGTAGGGGATTTTGTCTCTATTACTCACTGCTGTTATCCCAGTTACTAGAACAGTGCCTGGCACATAGCAAACACTCAGTAAATGTTTATTGAATTAATGAATAAGTCTTAAATTCAGCTTAAAGAAGTAAACTTCAAAAAAGTGTTTATATAAATTAAAAGCTGTCTATGTTGCAACATTTTCTAAGCCCCTCCAATTTAGCTCTTCCCCATAACCATAACTATCACATCCCATAATTAGCAGTGGGATTATCTGCAGGAATAGGAGTAATCTTGGCATAAAGCTTACAGTTTGTCCTTGAGCAGGTGGAGAAAGATGGACATCGGCTTCATTAGTCTTCTCACTTTCCTTTGTGGGCTCTTGATCTCTTGTGATATGCCGTTCCTGCCAGATAACATATAATAGCCCCCTTTAGATTCAAGGAGCTCCTTACTGCTTGGCATCAAGGAAGCTGCTCAGACCCATTTAACTGTCCTCCCCAATGCCCAGCACTAATAGATGAGGCTATAAGTAAATATGGGAAAGGACCCCAGCTCTACCCATGGATAGCCAAGCTAAAAAGAAAACTGTATACCATACTGGAGATCTTAGAGTACTGGAAAACAAAGCACTATCTTTGCATCAAAGATGGGAAAACATGCCAAAGGAGTCTATTTGTAGACTGTCTATCTTACCCAATTGCCTTGGAGTATTTGCTTTTTTAAACTTCCTTAGCACCAACCTCTTAGAGCACAGACTGCAGAAGTGAAAAGACCAAAGACTGTAAATGGCTCTAATGCAAAGTTTCCATACATCTCTGCTATACTACAGCCAGGCTAAAGTAAACTCAGTTCACCAAACTTGCCATATTATTTCATGACTCCTTTGCAAAAAATAGGATATTGTCTGGCTGAAAATACCCTCCCCCCATCTCTACCCCCAATATAGACTTAATAAATTCTGGTTGTCTTTCATAATAATTACTATTTGCATTATAATTTTTTTAAAGGCCCACCTAAGTATAGCCCCTCTTTTCCTAGTTTCTCTTTCTGGCTTTATAACTCTAAAACCCACAGAAGGATGTAATCTATTCCTACATTCCCCCAACACACACTTTCTAAAAACACACATACACATTAAAAAAATGTTTGAAGGCATTTTGTTTTTGTGTTAGAGATCTAATATTTTCTGGAATTTCATGTATTTCCTTCAGTATGAAAGAATGATCATGATCACAGAGTGGGTAAACTCCCAGGTATCTAATGTCCTCCCACGGAGTAACTGAGGTCCCTGAAGGGAACAGCTCAAGTGTATGGTCGAGGACCATTATGAACACCACCACCACCAAGGACTACAATGAATACTCTGAAAACAAGGAAAAGGGAGCTGAGCTTGCAGTAGCGTGCAGTTTCACCAGATTTTCTGTAGTCCTTAGGTCTACTCTCTGCTTCACCTAAGCAGACACATTCTGTTTGTTTTTGAGATTAACATCTTGTTCCAATAAATAGTTTAAAAAAAATATTCCTTACACTCATAATTCATATTCACAATCATGTCTTACAGTTATACTTTAAACATTATAAAACCCATTCTTATACTATTCTTGCCTCCTAACATTTCTATGAGGAAAGTTAATTAGTTATTTAAATAGTTAATTATTATCCCCATTTTACAGATTTAGAATAACGAAGCCTATTTAAATTTAAAAGATCTTTGTATTACAAATTTCATTCATTCAACACAATGCCTACCATGTACCATATAGTTACTGGAATTCAGAATTTCCAAAAGGTTCCATTTTATTTTTTAGCTCTGTGAAGTCTCTATTTGATATTGCTTAAACTTTATTATGACCTTCTAAAGGGTAGTAAAGTATCTTTCTAATCTTTTTGCATGTGGTAGATACAATAAAGGTTTACAGATTTAATTAAATGTGCTACTACCATCTATTCAAGACTTTGGTTATAAAATGGGTGGATTCTCCATCCCCTGGACTCTTTTATTTTCTTTCCAGTTGCCTATCTTGGTGTTATAGTTCTCCAAATGTTACCTTTACCTTCATTTTAACTGAAATCTAGTTGTCTCCTGAGAACTTCCTTCCCTGCAGCCCTCTCAGGCATTTTTTCCCACAACACAGTTATATTGGCCCTAGCTGGGGGTGGTGACTACCCTTCTCCCTCCTTATTGCTACATTCTCACTGAGAGAATAATAGGAGATGAGAGCCAAGATGTAGCTCATGGTCTTTCTCTTCAACCCTGCTCCTGTCATCACTCTTGGAGATTTTGTTAGCCATGAATCCTAGCCTCTCAGTCCCATTATTTAGATCTTTTAGCTCCAAGAATTGCACCTTCTTCTCTTCTCCCCTGATCATTATCTGGACTATGTCTTTTCCAAATTAAAATTTCAAGCTTCCAAGTGTGATGACCCCCTGGTGCTTTCCAGGTAACTCCATCAATACTTCAGTCTCACCAGGACCTCAAACTTATTTGTCCCTTTCGTTAGTGTTACATATTCATTCACATTGTTGTACAACCAGTTTCCAGAACTGAAACTCTATATGCATAAAACAACACTCCACACCTCCCCTCCTCCCAGCCCCAGCAATCACTATTATAGTTTCCATCTCTATGAATTTGATTACTCTAGGTACCACTTATAAGTAGAATTATACAGTATTTGCCTTTTTGTGACTAGCTTGTTTCACTTAGCATAATGTCCTAAAGTTTCATCCATGTTGTAGCATATATCAGAATTTTCTTCCTTTTTAAGACTGCGTAATTTCCCATTGTGTATGTATATACCACATTTTGCTTATCCATTCATCTGTCAATGAACACCTGGGTTGCTAACAACTTTTGGCTGTTGTGAATAATATTGCTATGAACATGGGTGTACAAATACCTCTTCAAGATCTTATTTTCAGTTCTTTTGGGTATATACCAAAAAGTGGAATTGCTAGATCATATGGTAATTCTTACTTTTTAAATAACCTCCATATTATGTTTTCCACAACAGCTGCACCATTTTTACATTTCTATCAATAGCGCACAAGGGTTCCAGTTTCTCTACATCCTTGACATTTGATATTTTCTGGGTTTTTTTTTTTTAGTAACCATTCAAATGGATGTGAGGGGGTATCTCATTGTGGTTTTGATTTGTGTTTGCCTAATAATTATGGCACCTAATGTTGAGCATCTTTTCATGTACTTGTTGGTCATTTATATATCTGCTTTGGAGAAATGTCTATTCATGCCCTTTACCTAGGTAATAGAATTACCTGGTTTTTTGTTCTTGAGTTTTAGGAGTTCTTTATATAGTCTGGACATTAATCACTTATTTTATATATATATGTATATATATGATTTGCAAATATTTTCTACCTTCCATAGATTGCCTTTTCACTCTGTTGATTCACTCTGTGTCCTTTAATGCACAGAAGTTTTTAATTAAATGTAGTCCAATTTATCTATTTACACTTTTGTTCCCTATGCTTTTGGTATCATATCAAAGAAATTGTGACAAAAGCCAATGTCTTGAAGACTTTTCCCTATATTTTCTTCTAGGAGTTTTATAGTTGTAGGTTTTACATTTAGGTTTTTAATCCACTTTGAGCTTACTTTTGTATATAGCATAAGGCAATAGAATAACTTTATTCTTTAGTATCTAGATATCCAATTTTCCCACGAAATATTTTTGAAAGACTCCTTTTCCCCAATGAATGATCTTGGCACTCTTATTGAATATATTTGACCATGTTTAAGAGGGTTTATTTCTTAGCTTTCTATTTGATCTATTACACATCTGTCTTAGTGACACTACTATACTATTTTGGTTACAGTAGCTTTGTAAAAGCTTTGATATTGGCAAGTGTAAGACACAACATTGTTTTTCTTTATCAAGATTGTTTCAGCTATTTGGGGTCCCTTCAATTCCATATGAATTTAGAATGGGTGTTTCTATTTCTGGAAAAAAAATGCCACTGGGATTTTGATAGGGATTGCATTGCATCTGTAATAACTTTGGGTAGTATTGGTATTTTAACAAATTAAATCTTCCATTCCATGAACATGTGATGTCTTTCCATTTATTTTTGTCTTCATTAATTTTTTTAACAACGTTATGTAGTTTTCAATGTATAAGCCTTTTGTCTCCTTGATAAGGTTTGTTCCTAAGTACTTTATTCCTTTGATACAACTGTAAATGGAATCATTTTCTTAATTTCCTTTTCAGATTGTTCTTTAATATATAGAAATGCAACTTATTTTTATGCATTGATTTTGTGTCTTGCAACTTTGCTAATTTCACTTATTAGTTCTAACAGTTTTTTTGTGGGATCTTTGGGGTTTTCTACATAAAAGATTGTGTCACCAGTAAATAGAAATGATTTTACTTCCTCTTTCCAATTTAGATGCCTTTTATTTCTTTTTCTTGCCTAATTGCTCTGTTTAGGACTCCCAATACTTAATGTTGAATAGAAGTAGTAAGAATGAGCATCCTTGCCTATTCCTAATCTTTGAGGAAAACTTTCAGTCTTTAATTGTTGAGTATGATGTTAGCTGTGAGTTTTTCACATATAGCCTTTATTATATTGAGGTAATTTTTCCTAGTTTGTGAGTGTTTTGATCATGAAAGGTGTTGAATTTTGTCAAATGTTTCTTCTGCATCAATTGAGATGATCATGTGGGGTTTTTTACCCCTTCACTCTGTTAATGTGTTCTATTACATTGATTGATTTTTGTATGTTGCATTCCAGGAGTAAATCCCACTTGGTCATGGTGTATAATCCCTTTAATGTCCTGTGAATTCTATTTGCCAGTGTTTTGTTGAAGATTTTTTGAACATTCATCAGGAATATTAGTCAGCAGTTTTCTTGTAGTGTCCTTGTCTGGCTTTGGTATCAGGATAATGCTGGTCTCATAGAATGAATTTGGAAGTGTTCTCTCCTCTTCAGTTTTTGGGAAGAGTTGAGGCAGAATTCAGGGTTTTTTAAATTGTGGGAATGTAATACTACACACACACACACACATGCATGCACAGATACGTACATATCACATATTATAGAATACCTCCAGCAGAGACTGGGGAAATATGTTGTTTTCAAACATATTAATATTTATGAGGCAAATATATGAATATTCACACCAAGTGGAGTAAATAAAAACATAAGTAACTTCACATCAGGTCCAGACAAGTTTTCCTACCAACTGAATTTGATCACAAAACTGTTGGAAGAGCTTACAGTTTTCAGATATTTTTGGATTTTGGAATTGCAGTTAAGGGTTTGGGGTCCATTGAAATCACTGCCTTGTGGAGACCTTCCATTTAGTTATTCCTCTTGCCCTCCGTCCAATTTAGTGGTAAAACCTCAACCCTGACTGAGTGCAGTTCTCTGCCTACTTAATTCTGCACCTGAGTAGCTGAGTGTGGATAAAAATAAACACAATCGGGCAGTCAGTCGAATTTTAATTTCATGGCCACAAGCCCCAAGCAGGCCCTTCAGTGTTTTCCTGCAAATCTGAACATCTCCCTAGTCAAATATATTAGCCCCCACATCTAAGGCTACTATTTCAAATCTTCATTTCTTCGTTTCCCAAATCCAACACATCTGTCCCTCACTCTCAACTCATGTCTTTGCTGTTTTTTTTTCTCATTGAAAAAAACAGAAACAGTCTGAAGAGTGATTCTACACCCACCCCAGTAGCTCAGTGTACCAGCATCTATAACCACATATACCACTGCAACTCCAGACACAAGTGGCCAAAGCCACACCTCCACTGCGATGCCTAAAAGACATCTGACACTTGACATATTGACTACCAAACTCTTGATTTTCCTCAATCCCAAACCTGTTCCTCTCCCTTGCATCTTTCCTTCTCTCATTCCAGTAAATGGCTCCTTCATCCACCAGATGCTTAGGGTAAAAACCTTAAAGGCACTCTCTGCTTCTTTCTCTCATACCTAATACCCCAGCTGTCTTGGTCTTTAAAATATATCTTAAATCCAGTCACTTAACTACTCCACCACCAGCCAACAACATCACCTATCTAGATTCTGTGGGAGTCACACTCTGGTCTTTTGCCTACATTCTCGCCCAGCCGCAGTATATTTTACCTCAAATAATGAGTTCCATTACACATAGAACAAAATCAAGTCCTTGATCATGTCCTGCAGGGCCCTACACGGCCTCATCTTTGCTCTTTATCTGAGCTCTGACTGCTCTCCCCATTACTCACTTTATTTCAGCCAGTGTGGCCCCCATACTATGGTTGTAATACCTAAGTATACTCCTACCTCAGGGCTCACTGTTCCCTCTGCCTGGGGTGTCCTGCCAGACAATCACATGACTTGTTGCCCTCAACACACACTTCATTTGGGTATCTACTCATATGTTTCCCCCTCAAAAAATGTTTTTAAAAAAACACAAAACTTTGCTTAATAACCTATCTAAAATAGCATATTCCATCACTTTCTAATTCCTTACCCTGATTGGATTTTCCTGTGTTTTGTCGCCACGTGTCTTTATGTACCCATGTCATTATTTATATTTGACTCCCCCACTGAAAAGTAGGCTGCATGAGTACAGGCTCTTTACTTTTTTGTTCACATCTATATCTCAGAGCCTTGATTAGTCTTGAAAATATAATAAGTTCTTGATAAATATTTGTAAGGAAAAGAATGTTATTGTTTAGGAATATTTATATCAGGGACAGAACAGAAGCTATGTCAGCAACTCTAGTGAAAGCTATGAGAAAAAAAAGGTGCTGAAATTAATGACAAAAATAAGTTTCTACATTTATCTTTTGATTTTTAATAATCTGTTTCCTGTACATGAGTACTTAATATGGCCGTATGTTTATAATTAATTTTCTTCTCTTTGCACGTAAAAATGCAGAATATAAATACTCCAATATCTATCAGTTCCTAATGTGCTCTTAAATTCAGAAATCTACCCTTATAAAGCATCTAGCAATTAATAGAAATGTTATATTGGCACTCCATTAGTGCCATTTTTCCCCTATTTCTACTTCACTATTTTCCTGCATTTCAAAAGATATCCTTGGCTAGATGTTTGCTGTTGTTATTCGATGACTTTGGAAGACAGATGTACAAATACACAATAAAAAAATTAGCGTTGTCTTTGCCAAAAGAAATACTTTTACTGATGAATGAGTTATTTCAACTCTGTAAAAGATTCTTTTAACTTAGATGTGGCTGTTTTTCACATTTCCTTTGTTTAAAAAAAAAATCTTAGGCACGTTAGGAAAAATTATTCTAAGATTGTTTTATATCCTCACCTGAATATAGTCTAGGAAAAAATGAAAAATAGTAAGACCATTACCAAACACAACTTTGCTACAACTTAAGCATCTCATAAGTAAAATCTTACTTTAAGGGAGAAAAACTGCTAAATCAGTAAGATTTTCAAATTTTAAAATGTCAATCCTTTTTCCCCAAATACACACACACACACATATACACACACACATATTATATATATATAAGTGTATATATATATATATATGTGTACACATTTAATTAAGACCTAGAAAGCTTGAGTAATGTTATAACTTAAATTCCTGTTTGAAAACCATAATCCAAACAACATCAATTTCAATGCAAGTCCTTGCTACATATGTAAATATCTTCACTGTCTGATGAGTGATAGAAATTTCTTTTTTCTTTTTTTTTTAGCATGGGTCCACTAGTGTTTATTTCTTTCAGCATTGGTATTTCTTTTTTTTTTTACATTTTTTATTGAGTAATAGTCATTTTACACTGTTGTGTCAAATTATAGTGTAGAGAACAATTTTTCAGTTCTACATTAACATATATATATATACATTGTCACTTTTTTTTTTGCTATGAGCTACCACAAGATCTTGTATATATTTTCCTGTGCTATACAGTATAAGCTTGTTTATCTATTCTGCATTTTAAAATCCCAGTCTGTCCCTTCCCACCCCCCACAACCTTGGCAACGACAAGTTTCTATTCTATGTCTATGAGTCTGTTTCTGTTTTATATTTCTGTTGGGTTTTTTTTTTCTAGATTCCTCATATGAGCGATCTCATATGGTATTTTTCTTTCTCTTTCTGGCTTACTTCAGTTAGAATGACATTCTCCATACAGACTTGTGGTTACCAGGGGGGTAGAGGGTGGGAAGGGATAGACTGGGATTTCAAAATTGTAGAATAGATAAACAAGATTACACTGTATAGCACAGGGAAATATACACAAAATGTTATGATAAATCACAGAGAAAAAAATGTGACAATGTGTGTGTATATGTCCATGAATGACTGAAAAATTGTGCTGAACACTGGAATTTGACACAACATTGTAAAATGATTATAAATCAATAAAAAATGTTAAAAAAAAATAAAATAAAAACTGAGGCTCTTTTAAACACTAAAAAAAAAAAAAAAAGACATTCTCCAGGAACATCCATGTTGCTGCAGAAGGTGTTATGTTGTCAGTTTTTGTGGCTGAATAGTATTCCATTGTATAAATATACCATCTCTTCTTTATCAAGTCACCTGTTGATGGACATTTAAGCTGTTTCCATGTCTTGACTATTGTAAATAGTGCTGCTGTGAACACTGGGGTGCAGGTTTCATTTTGAAGTAGGGTTCCTTCTGGATATATGCCCAGGAGCAGGATTCCTGGGTCATATGGTAAGTCTATTTCTTGTCTTTTGAGGAATCTCCATACTGTTTTCCACAGTGGCTTTCCTTGCCTCCCTTTCCCACTCTTAATGATTTAGATGTCTTCTTTTACAGTTTTGTGTTTATTCTTTTTGCAATTCATGGCAGTTCTCTCCTTTCCAGTAATGAGTGTCTCATTTTTGTAGCATCCTGCTTCTTTCCTATTTAGAGTAGACCTGTCAATGTTTCTTTTAGCATGGGTTTAGTGTTGCTAAACTTTTAGTTTTTGCTTGTCTTTGAAGTTCTTTATCTCTCCTTCTATTCTAAAGGATAGCCTTGCTGGATAGAGCATCCTAAGCTACATGTTTTTTTCATTCAGGACTTTGAATATATCTTGCCACTCCCTTCTGGCCTGTAGTGTCTGTGTAGAGAAATCAGCTGAGAGCCATATGGGGGTTCCCTTGTAACTCATTCTTTGTTTTTCTCTTGCTGCTTTTAGGATCATTTCTTTTTTTTAATGTATGTTTATTTATTTATTTGTTTATTTATTTGTTTGTTTATTTTAACATTTTTATTGATTTATAATCATTTTACAATGTTGTGTCAAATTCCAGTGTTCAGCACAATTTTTCAGTCATTCATGGACATATACACACTCATTATCACATTTTTTTCTCTGTGATTTATCATAACATTTTGTGTATATTTCCCTGTGCTATACAGTGTAATCTTGTTTATCTATTCTACAATTTTGAAATCCCAGTCTATCCCTTCCCACCCTCTATCCCCCTGGTAACCACAAGTCTGTATTCTCTGTCCATGAGTCTATTTCTGTCCTGTATTTATGCTTTGTTTTTGTTTGTTTGTTTTTGTTTTTGTTTTTTAGATTCCACATATGAGTGATCTCATATGGTATTTCTCTTTCTTTCTGGCTTACTTCACTTAGAATGACATTCTCTAGGAGCATCCATGTTGCTGCAAATGGCATTATGTTGTCGGTTTTTATGGCTGAGTAGTATTCCATTGTATAAATATACCACCTCTTCTTTATCCAGTCACCTGCTGATGGACATTTAGGCTGTTTCCATGTTTTGGCTATTGTAAACAGTGCTGCTGTGAACATTGAGGTGCAGGTGTCATCTTGAAGTAGATTTCCTTCTGGATACAAGCCCAGGAGTGGGATTCCTGGGTCATATGGTAAGTCTATTCCTAGTCTTTTGAGGAATCTCCACACTGTTTTCCATAGTGGCTGCACCAAACTGCATTCCCACCAGCAGTGTAGGAGGGTTCCCCTTTCTCCACAGCCTCTCCAGCATTTGTCATTTGTGGATTTTTGAATGACGGCCATTCTGACTGGTGTGAGGTGATAACCTCATTGTAGTTTTGATTTGCATTTCTCTGATAATTAGTGATATTGAGCATTTTTTCATGTGCTTTTTGATCATTTGTATTTCTTCCTTGGAGAATTGCTTGTTTATGTCTTCTGCCCATTTTTGGATTGGGTTGTTTATTTTTTTTCTTACTGAGTCATATGAGCTGTTTATATATTCTGGAGATCAAGCCTTTGTCGGTTTCACTTGCAAAAATTTTCTCCCATTCCGTAGGTTTTCTTCTTGTTTTACTTCTGGTTTCCTTTGCTGTGCAGAAGTTTGTAAGTTTCATTCGGTCCCATTTGTTTATTCTTGCTTTTATTTCTTCTAGGAGAAAATTTTTGAAATGTGTGTCAGATAATGTTTTGCCTATGTTTTCCTCTAGGAGGTTTATTGTATCTTGCCTTATGTTTAAGTCTTTAATCCATTTTGAGTTGATTTTTTTATATGGTGTAAGGAAGTGTTCTAGCGTCATTGTTTTACATTGCTGTCCAGTTTTCCCAACACCATTTGCTGAAGAGACTGTCTTCATTCCATTGTATATTCTTGCCTCCTTTGTCGAAGATGAGTTGACCAAAAGTTTGTGGGTTCATTTCTGGGCTCTCTATTCTGTTCCATTGGTCTATATGTCTGTTTTGGTACCAATACCATGCTGTCTTGATGACTGTAGCTCTATAGTATTGTCTGAAGTCTGGGAGAGTTATTCCTCCAGCCTCTTTCTTTCTCTTCAGTAATGCTTTGGCAATTCTAGGTCTTTGATGGTTCATTTCTTTATCCTTGACTCCCTAATATGTCTTGGCTTGGGTCTGTTTGGGTTCTTCCTGTTTGGGACCCTCTGAGCCTCCTGTACTTGGATATCTGATTCCTTCTTTAGGTTTGGGAAGTTTTCAGTCATGATTTCTTCAAATACCTTTTCAATCCACTTTGTTCTTTCTTCCCCTTCTGGAACCCCTATTATGCATAGATTGGCACGCTTTATATTATCCCATAGGTCCCTTATATTGTTTTCATTGTTTTTTATTTGTTTTTCTCTCAGCTGTTCTTATTGGGTGCTTTCTGTTGTCCTGTCTTCTAGGTCACTTATTCGTTCCTCTGCATTATCTGACCTGCTTTGTACAGCCTTTATGTCAGCTCTCACCTCAGCAAATGAGTTTACTAATTCTACTTGGTTCTTCTTTATAGCTTCTATTTCATTTTTGACATATTTTATATCTCTAAACATTATTTCTTTTCGTTCCTTCAGTACTTTAATCAGTCCTTTTTTGAAATCTTGATCTAGTAGGCCATCAATGTCTATTTCCTTGATCGTGCTTTCAGGGGATTTCTCTTGCTCTTTTAATTGAGAGTGGTTCCTCTGCTTCATATTGCTCATATCTCTGGTGCTGTGGCTTAAGGAATATCAGCTATCTAGTTCTCCTAGAGATGGTGTGCTCTTAATGACTTTATCAAAAGGTCTTTGTGTCTTTGCCCTGTTTCACAAACTCAGCTTGCTGTTTCCAGAGGCCCTCTGTTGGCGCCCTCGTCTGTGCTGCTCCCAGTGGCTGTTGGCTAGCAGATTGCATCCCCTCCCAACACTGGGTCAGGTGCTGAGCTCTTACGCAGTGGGCTGGCTGGTCACTCCCCCTCCCAGTGCTGCAGTTAGATGCTGGGCTCGGGTGAGGCAGGTGGGCTGATCGCGCCCCTTCCCAGCACTGTAGTCAGGTGCTGCATTCCTGACAGGAAGGCGGGGGGCTGCCTGCCCTCTCCTGGTGCTGGTCGACCTGCTACTCTGTGCAGCTGCCTGCTCCGCCTCTGGTCTGTGCTGTGAAGGTGGTCTAGGGGAAGACTGCAGAAGGGCAAATGGCCCTGCCCCTGCTCTGTGCCAAATCTCAGCTCCTTGTTTGTCCTGGTGGCACGAGTTCACTGAGGTGCCAGGACAGAAAGATCCTATCTGCCTCCAGCTGTAAACAAGTCTCAGTCCTGCCTAGGAGGTTGTGGGAGTCCCCGGGTGCAGATTCAGTTCTCAGCCCCGCCCCCGCCCAGGCGCTGTGCACCAGAGAAGATGGCAGCTATGGCTGTGCCCCACCTCTCTTCTCGCAAGATGCACCAGTAATGGCGGCGCAGTTCCAAGGAGACAAAGGCTATGGTGCCCCTCCACCCAGGGCACACCAGCCATGTTGCTTTGCTTTTTTCACAGTTTATGGGGGACCAAGGTTGTTCTGTTCCGTATCCCCTCCCAGCCACGGCACACAGCCCCCTGCAGTCCCTCGGGGCTACCTCAGTGCAGCTGCCCCGGGCCTCCGCCTGGCTTGGGCAGCCTGTCCCAGCCCCAGCTGCCAGCTCACGTCTCAGGCTGGGTGTCACAGGGACCCTTTGTGCCCATTTAACTCAGTTCTGTTGGTCAAGGGGTGCTCAGGGCAGATCTGAGCCTCTGAGGCTCCCCCTCCATCCCGCTGGCCCCTCCATTGGAGAGAGGAGACCCAGCGAACAAGCGTCAGTTTTCCTTTGCCGCTCCCTCCCAGCGGGAGCGGTCCTGCATTGTTTTGCTTTTTTTTCTTTCTTTTTTCCTTTTCTCCTACCAGATTTTTGGTGTCTTTGTCTTTCAAAGAGGGCGGTGTTCTGTCGGAGTTCGGCTGCTGCTCTGGTTGGCTGAGTGGGTCCATAGATGTGAGTTTTGGTGTCTTTGTGGAAGAGGGTGAGCTACAAGCGTCCTTCTACTCCACCATCTTGCTTTGATCCTCCAGAAATTTCTATATTATTTTATTTGTGTACTTTAATTCCACTTTAATTTTCTCTCTTCCTTCTTCACTGTGACCTAACACAGTAGTTCCCAGACTTTCACATGCATCACTATCACCCAGAGGACTTGTTAACACATGGATTGCTGGGATTCACCCTCACTGTCTTTGATTCTGTAGACTTTAAGTGAAGCTGAGAGAATTTGCTGTTTTTTTTTTTTTTTCATTCATGGGAAAAATCATGCCAGCTTCGTTAAGGCTACAGGCTGGACCAAGTCCTCCTACCTCAAGACCTTATGTGGCTGGGCTGCCAGAGATTATTTTCCTCTCTCTGTCACTGCCCTCTAGCACCTCACTCATCCCCCTGGACAAGGGCCACTAATAAGGAAGTGCTGAGCTGGTCTTGGTTGGTCACTGCTACTGTTCTCACCAATGCTTTCAATGAGTTCTTAACCTTTCATGTATTCTTTTTCCCAAGAGGTTTTTCCGCAGAATTTAGGACATTACACTGTGCCAAGGAACAGCAACTCTATTGGGGCATGTGAGCCAGGAAAGAAAAAGGGACATAGATAGTTAAGGAAAGCAAGATATGCCTTTGGCTGTTGAGCCCTAAGGAAAGTAAGTCTGACAGGCAAAGAATCCTTACCTTCAGTTCTTTAACCCCTCAGCTGTCTGCCATTTCCAAGGAATGATGCTTGCCTCCCATCCCACAGCAAACATGACTCACACTTACTCCCTCTTAGGCAAAAACCCAAAACATTTTGGCTTTCCATATATATAGTCACACAACTTGGAGATGTTATCACACATACAGGTACATGTGTGGATGAGGTGAGACTGATTCCTTCCTCCAGTACTTCTCCCTTCTCCCCATTCTTCTCCATCCCTGTAACTAGAACCTTGATCCGCTCAGCAGGTCCAGCCAAAAAACAAGTCGTTATCTCTAACTTTGTCCTTGTATCAGTCTATATCTAATTCTTCTCTGCACTACTTTAAAACATACTCCAAATCTTCCATATAGTTTATCTCCATTGCTTCCTCACTCATCTGCATCACATTATCCCTCCCCTGGTTGATTACAGGAGTCCCTGAAGTGTTCTTTTGCTCCCACTCTTAATCCTGTGCATCTGCTCCTTGCACACCTGCATGCTCCTGCTTCAAGGCATCTGCCCTTGCTATTCCCCCTGCCAGAACTCTCTTTCCTGAGGTATTTATATGACTAAATCCCTCCTTCCCCACACAGGAGTCTACTCAAATGTTATCAGAGAACTTACCATCCCATATCAAATAACACCAACTTTGATCAGTTCCATCCCCTTACTATTGTTTTTTCAAACCTCCTTTTTTTCAGGGGACTCCTCTCTTCCCCACCAGAACATCAACTTTATGAAGGCAGAGACTGGCTTTGTTCATGGCTATCTTTCCAGCTCTTAGGGCCTGAGATAGACACTTAATAAAAACTTGTTATTGAATTTAACAGTCTTCAGATTCAGAGTTGGAGGAAGGCTCTCTGTCTGCCGAGGCCCCCCGATACTCCCTGGCTGGCTGTTGCTCTGCCCCCTCCCGCTGGGTGAGAGAAGACTCAGAATCAGGAAACAGAAGCCCCTGTCAAAAGGGGAGACAGGAACACTAGACAGTCAGAGGCATTTGCTAAGCTTGTCCTGCCTCCTCCATTTAGCTGTTGGCTATTTTTGATTTGAAAAATTGTTTCTTTTAATGGCAATAACATATGATAATCCCATTGTACTGAAGAATGCTGGAGGCCCATCAAAGTCCACATTCTCTTCTTCGTGATACCCAGATAGATTGTTTCCCAGCTCCTCTGGCAGTGGAGTGGGGCCATGTGGCAGCTTCAGCCAATGGACAGTGGCTGAAAGCAGCGTGTGCCACTTCCAAGTCCAGCCTAGTAAAGAAAATTAAACAAACCAAACCAAATGTAACAAAGCAAAACAAAAACTCTTTCTGCATGTGATCATCCATGCCCTTTCCCTTTCTGTCTGCTAGATATCAACACTCAGGGAAACCTTGGAGTTCACATGTGGAAGCTGGCTCAGCCTCTGTCTGCCTGGGTCCCTGAATGACAGCACAGAGCAGAGCTGCCACTGACTTGAACACACCTGCCTATTGATTCTGGGCCATAAACACTGTGGGTCCATTTGTTAACATACAATATTTGTCACATACTGACCCTTTAAAAAAATCATTGCTTAAGCGAAGTTCAAATTTAACTGGGCATTTGTATTTTTATTTGCTGAATCTGGCAGCCCTACAATAAGGAGAATCACAAAGTCCTGTACTTACATAGAAATTTGTATATCAATGATTATAGCAGCATTTATAGCAGCATTATTCATAATAGCCAAGAGGTGAAAACAGCCCAAATGTCCATCAGCAGACAAATGGGTAAGTGAAATGCAGAATATCCATATGAAGAATAATATTTGGCCATATAAAGCAATGAAGTGCTGGTACAGGCCTACAACATGGATCAAACTTGAAGACATTATGCTAAGCGAAAGGAGTCAGTCACGAAAATGCATACATTGTAGGATTCCATTCATATGAAAATGCAGAGTCAAGAACTGTGTAAAGACACAGACCATAGAGTAGTGCTTGCGTGGGACTGGGAGTGGAGAAAATAGGAGAATAGGGAGGGTGATGGCTAAAGGACTCAAGATCTCTTCTTGAAGTGATAAACATGTTCTCAAATTGACTGTTGTAAAGGTTGCACATACCTGCAGCTATACTAAAAACCATTGAATTGTTCACTTTAAATGTACAATGATGCATTTATAATTATAGTATATGAATTATATGTCGGTAAAGCTGTTTTTTTAGAGTCACTTGTTTCATATTAGAAAGTTACACATGAGAAATGAGCAAAAATCTGTTTCTTTGTAGGTATCAGTGTATGAAATCAAGCTATTTTTATCAAATATATTGGAAAGAAGAAACTCGATTAATGTAATCAATGAAAAAGAAAATCTCTTAGAAAAAAAGGAGAATCAACATAATTTAGGAATAAAAGAAATTCAAAATAAAGATCTCTGGAAAAGAGAGAAAAATCATTGTAAGTAGAATTCCCTCTCACATGTAAATTAAAAATGACTTCATGCAATCTAAAATCAAATTTTAGAGCTACTTTCCAAAAAGTCTTAGGATATTGTCATAAAGATTTATACACACAGAAGCCTTAAATTTTGTCAGCTTCTGTCCCCTGACTTGATTTAGAATTTGTACTGATGATAAAAGGTTGATAATTAGAACTCATGGATTAAAAAAAAACTCCATGATTATGTGACTAAAACATTTATCAAATATTCTAACAGAAATCCTCATACTTTAAAGAAAATCAGAGTTAATGTAGTGCGCTTTTTTTTCTAGTCTAGCATCTAAACTTCGCTCTAGTTAAGACATATCTGATTCGTAGATTTCTCTGGATGCAAGAAGAGTCTAGAAAATATAAACAATGTATCCATAGAGTCTGTGTGCAGGAGTTAACTGGTGCTCAGATTATAAAATTTAAGACTCATTTTCAACATTTAAGTCTGACACATGAAAGCTTTTCCTTTTCTAACAGATGTGTATAAACTTCTATCACTTAATATCTTATTTAAGAGAAGGAATCTTTGCAAGAAAATTAATATCAGTTTTAATGGCATTATAAAAATGATATGTACATATCTTAAAGTTATTTTAAATCTAAATCATATATATTGAAACATATATTTGACCATTTTTTTAACACAGAAACATGGCCTGCCTTTTATTTAGCATTCATCTACTGATTGGCATTTCTGTATAAGCCACCTAAAACACTATCATCTATGGTTTCCCATCTCAGATTTTTAAATGAGGAACTAAAAACATATATGGAAGAACTATGGGCAGAATCCTTCCATATATTTGCAGACTTTCCCCCCAGTCATTTATAAATTCTTTATCTACAAATAAATTTGATAAATTTTAGTGGCTCTCCTTTATCAAGTTTTTTCATAATATTTCAGTTACTTTACATAGAAACACATTTTCTCTTTGCACATGCTTTGATCAACTTTATACTGTTTGATTAAATTCTGTAATTATAATAATAGTACAATTGGTACAAATAGGTTTGTCAACAAGCACTCCTGATCTTTGGTAACTATGCAAAGGGTGGGAACAGAAACACACACCTGTGCTAAAGAGACTCCCACTAGCCACAAGCATTCAGTATGCTGTGGATGTCAGTCAGTAAGTTGGAGAGAAGACATGAAAATCATTGATTAATTTGGCAAATAAGGTGGATAGAGGTTGTTTAAGAGAGCTTCTGGGTTTAAATGTCACCCATTAAATGAGATTCCTTTCTCTTATATGAAGCTGGTTATATTATGCCTAATAATAGGAAACAATAAGGTAACTCTAGCTGAGCATCTCCCATACTGTTTTAATGTTTGCTCAGTGTAAGGTTATACCATTTCCACTTTGTAGGATGTGAACCTTGAAACACAGAGAAATGATTTCCTTAGCATCATAAAATGAATATTTATTAGGGAAACTAGTCTCTGAACTTAGACGGTCTGGTGCCAAAGTCCTCTAGCTCTTTGCCACTATATCATATACATCCCACAAAAGTAAGCTGACAGTATCAAGAAATTTTAATCTCATGCTTCTCAAAATGGTTTACTGCAAATACTGAACTATATGGTAAAGATGCTCAGTTTCCTGAGCACCAAATTTACTGGAAGGTTTTAAGGGAAATAAATAATGATAAATAGTTTAAAACATTTTTATTTTAGAATGAACAGTGTAATGTATACAGTAAATTTCAAAATTCACATTTTAAATTATCAAATCTAAGACTTCAAAGAAATGTCTTGCTCTCCCCCAGACCTCTAGGGACTACACATGCATTCATCGCTGCCTATCTAAATGTTCAAGGACATTTGAGAAGCTCTGTCTTATAAAAGTCATAATATCCATTCATCAAGGTTTACATAAATTAGAAAATGTTTCTTTCTGACAAAAGTAAATATACAAAAGTGATCACTACTACTAAGAACAATAGATGGAAACTGAGAACCAAGGGACTCCAGAGGAGAGAGAGGTTAGTTTTGGAGCTGAAAGAACCCTTACTTCTTTTTATTTCAACTGAAGTACAGTCAGTTTACAATGTTGTGTTAATTTCTGGTGTACAACATAGTGATTCAGTTTTACATATACATACATATTCCTTTTTATATTCTTTTTCATTATAGGCTATTATAAGATATTAAATATAGTTCCCTGTGCTATACAGTAGGATCTTGTTGTTTATCTGTTTTATATATAGTAATGTGTATCTGCAAATCCTGATTTCCCAATTTATCCCTCTCCATCCCTTTTTCCCCCTGGTAACCACAAGTTTGTTTTCTATGTCCGTGAGTCTGTCTCTGTTTCATAAATAAGTTCATTTGTATCATTTTTTTTTAGATTCCATATATAAGTGATATGATATGGTATTTTTCTTGCTCTTTCTCACTTATTTCACTTAATATGATGATCTCTAGGAAAGACTCTTACTGATCCTGGTCTCTACCTGATCTGTACAAGAGCCTTGCCTTGACAGAGATTTTTAAACTTTTTTAATCTTAACATTTTAAAAGTATCTTTTCTCACATTTACTCCAAAAGACTGGCTCACTGCTCATTTGAAGAGTTGACTCTACATAGGACATAAAAATGTTGACATGCATGTACTTGAAGTATCAGGTAGGTTTTGACAGGAAACAAATATCACATTTAAATCAAGTCAGATGAGTAAAGTTTAATCAAGGGCCCATTTTTAAAAGTATAGACAGGGGTGTAAAGAAACCACAAAGTACCCTCCAGGAGCATAGCAACAATGGCATGGCACCCCTAGATCTGAAGGGTCTCAGGGCAGTTGTGGTGATGGAATGTTGAGAAAGAAAGCAAGAGGTATGTGGAGAGGGCTGTCTGACAGAACCATGACCTTGGGTCAAGGGACAAAGCCAGCCTGCAGCAACCCAGACTTGTGGAGCCAGGTAATAAATACTTCCACCTCACTGTCTTCTTACTCTTCGTACTTCTGGCTGGTGCCTCTCAGCCAGACCTAACCAGAATCTGGAGGGCCCTTTGAAGAAGCCCATATGGGCACAGAGCATGATGGAATAGATTTAGAAAGGCTATCAGAAGGCAACCAGCACATCGGGTTTTCCAGATAAGGGAAATTAAGTGGCATGAACTAAGAGGATGAGGACTTTTTGTGACATGCAATAGAAGCATAGTTATTGAAAGCGGAATTATAGAATCTTAGAATTAGGGAACTTTAGAGGTCATCTAGTCTCATATCTTTCACCAGATATTCCTGGCAGATGACATCAGCTCCTACTTAAATAAAAACTGTGACTAAGCTCACTATATCATACAGGGCAGCCCGTGACATTATTTAATACATCTCTTTCTTATAAAGTTCTCGACTTACGTTAAACCAAAGTCACTTCCCCACAGAGATCTTAGGCAGCTGGAGCTGGACAGAACAATCCTGTCATGGACATGGACTCCACAGTGCCTCACTGAAGACTGTGGCTCATACAAATCATTTCTGAGACTCTGTGAGTTGTTTCTGGCCCCTATTCACAGTGATGACATATAACAAACTTAGAGCAAACTGAAATCTTTTACCACCTGAAAGTACTGAGCCAGTATATCAGTCAGGGATCAACCAGAAAAAAAGAACCAGTAGGAGATATATATTAAAGGATTTATTTTAAGGTATTGGCTTACACGATTATGGGAGCTGGCTGAGCAAGTCCGAAATCTACCAGGTAGTTTGTAAAGAAGGGAAGGTTGGAACTCTTGGGAAGGAGCTGAAGCTGCTGTTCACTGGTGGAAATTTTTCTTCCTCAGGGAAACCTCAGTTCCATTCTTAAGGCCTTTCAACTGATTGAGTCAGGCCAAACAAGATGATCTTGGATAATCTGCCTTACTTAAAGTTACCTGCTTATGTGTTGTAATCACATCTACAAAATACCTTCACAGCAACAACTAGATTAGTGTTGGATTTAATAACTAGGAACTGCAGCCTAGCCAAGTAGACTCATAAAGTTGACCGTCATAGCCAGGTATATCCTGATCCTTACGTGTTCATCTAAATTTTTGAATCTAAGTGAAAGATTTTGCATTTGTGTCTATCAGTTTCATTGTGTTCATTTTGGACTGTTTCAGCCTATTGATTACACCAATCAAACTCTCCTAGTTTTTTGTCATTCAAATTTTTGACAAGCACGCCTTCCAATCTCTTGCCCAAGTTCTTGTTGTAGAAGCTAACAAGACAGGGCCAAGTTTAGAGCCTAGAGCCCACAACAATGCACAATAAATTTCTATCTCCAGTATTACAATCACCCACTGATAACAGATAAAAATCTACATGTGATGAGGTTGAAAAACTAAAATTTTATTTACCAGAATGCCTTGTATAGAGTATACTGCTCTTGTTTGGAAAGATGCCTTAATAAGCATCGGCAGATAGAAGTTAGGAAAACACCCCTTCCAGATTCCCCACCTCCAACTCCACACAGAAGCCTGGTGTCAGGAACCTATGGAACCAGGAGTTAACAAAGTAGAGGAAGCCATGGAAAAGTAGCCTTGCTTAGAGGGAAGGTTTGAACTTTACAAGCTGTGAAATGCCCTGGGAATATTGGTTCTATATGGATATAGAGCTGACTAAAAACCTTGTTAAATTCCATCCTCATTCAGTTGCCATTTCAACATTTTTTTGCAGCGGTATCATAAAAGATGGAATATAGGTGTTTTACATAAATGCTACTCCCCAGACATGTTAGTCCTTCAGAAAAGAAAAATGAATTTTAACCTAACATTCTCAAAAAAAACTTCCTAATTCTTAGTGATCACAGCTCCTTAACTCAAGGCTCACAAGCTGTGGGTAACAATCTTTTCAAAAAAATTAAAGAAAAATTAAGGAGGTTGACATCAAGCTGGTTCTAAAATATGAGTACATTTTTCCAAATCTTGAAAATAGAGGAACTATTTACCAGTTTTCAGTTCTCTACCACTTTTTCCTTTACCTAGACTTTATGAAATATAGCCAATACCATTTGTATTCCCTTTACTTCAAGGCAAGATCTGTGCCTGGCATTGTATCTGTCACATACTTAATATAAATAAATATTTGCTGAATTAAGTGGAGTTGAATTCTTTTCTTTCTATATAGAGCTAGGATGTAAACTTGAATCTTCTGACTACAAGTTCAGCATTCTCTACAGTATACTACAATATACTACAATATAGGTACTACATAAAAATAATAAAGCCTTGCATCTTTAAAGTACATTTGAATAGCATTTTACAATTGAACACAATGCTTTCACATCCCGTTACATTTTTTTTCTAATAGCATGCTCATTTTCTCTCAGAGTATCTTATCCCTATAACTTCAACAACTAATTCTTCTTTCTGAGTCAGAATTGAGTCTAATAGAGTAATTATCTTTATTAAATTGTTAGCAAGACAAATCAATAATTAATCATGCAGTGGGAACAGTGGAGCCTATTCCTGCAGACAACTGAAACAGTAGCTTCTTTGTCCTTCCTGACCAGATCCCTCCTGGCATTTCTCTGAATTAATCGTCATTAATTTTGGTGGTCAGACCACATCACTCCTGTGTTCTTGGTTAAGGAGGGTATCTGGGAATCTGGCTTTAAGCCAAATGCGGCATTCTTTTTTCTCACTTCTGGAGTCTGTGACCAGCTAGGCTAAGTTTATCATTTGTGTTCTACTTTTCTGACTTTGAAATGTATGTGGAGGACTCTGAGAAGTGCCACTCAGAGTCCCTCTTCAGTGAGGGACTTTTTGCCTAGTTGCTGGGAATGCAGTTTGCAGACAACTGCATAGGGATTGTCTCAGGTGCAGACAACTGCATAGTCCAAGTTATGCCTCCTCCCTGGGTCAGTCCTCTTCCAGTCACTAATCAATTCAGGGAACATAAAAGCCTGACCATCTCAGCCTAACTTGGGATGAGTTAGAAGAACCATGTTAGCTCCAGAGTACCCTGCGGGGTCAGGAAAGAGTTTCTCTGGGCTTGTTACCTAGTCCAAGCTTGTACCGCTTGCCACAGGCCAGGCCAGTGAATCAAGAGTGGGCAAGGAATAGTGACTTTATTCAGAAAGACAGCAGACCAAGAAGATGGTGGACTAGTGCCCCGAAGAACCATCTTACCTGGGTTAGAATTTAGGTTTCTTTTGTAAATGGGGAAGAAGTATGGCTGGCTGTTGCAAACTTCTTGGTTTAGAAATCCTTTGTTCTTGCAGCTGTCCATGTAGGTCTGGGCACAATATTCCTATAAACCTTCAACAATACAATTGTTATTTTCTGTTCTGAACTTTTTATTTCTATTTGAATGGAAAAGTGTTATACCTTTAAAGGTCAGAGGCTTGAGAATGAGCTATCATGTATATTTCAGGCTACAGGCAACATTCTTTTACAAAAGTGCAGACCCAGCATGACTAAGCACAGGCAACAGAGCACAGAGTGAAGAGTTAAAGAAATAGGTCCAATATAGAGTCAGGTTTGTTCTCCTCTGTTAAAATGAATGAATGAAACTTGCTTGTATCAGGATGAATGAATCTCAAAAAGTGAAAAACCTAGTTGCAAAAGTATATACAGTACGATGCTATGTATATAAAGTATAGAATAAACATTGGGTACATATGTATGTAGTAAAAGAGCTACGTAGCAACTTCAGGACCATAACCACCTCTAAAGAGGGAACAAGGGGAAAGGATGTTGGGAGGAGGCTTGGGTGTGTCTGTATATTCTTTTTCCGTAGAGTTGACACCTAAAACAAACAAGGCAAATGTTACCATCTGTTAAATTGTGTGGGATTGGAAGGAGGGTTAATAGTGAGAAATGTTTTATTTTCTGGATTTTTTTTTGTATGTCTAAAATATTTCATGGTTAATTTTTTAAAGAAAAAGTGGAAATAAACATCATTTACACAAGTGAAATCTACAGATGAATGTATATTTAAATAAGTTAAATATCAAAGTTTTAAAGTTTGTGTGTGTACCACTTAAAATTATCTTACACACCCTGTGGAAAACAGTGACCGAAGGTGCTACAAATTAGCAAGTGCAGCTAAGTGTCAACGCAGCCACTTCCAGCAGGAACTCTTGCTCCCCACCCACCCCAGAGGGCCATGAGGACAGCATGTCACCATTTTTCTCTTGCCCCTTCTGCTTGCACTTATTACTGAAGATCTTCTCCTTATCCAAGGCCTCCCACTAGCACTGTCTTCTTGCATAATTATGGCCAAACCAATCAGACTAGGTATTGTCAGGTCTGCATAATGATCCTCTGAATCATCAAGACCAGGTTAAATCATGCTCATTATCTTCTGTTGGGGAAGGTGGAGGAATATATTGTATCCTTTTTAGACAGATTTCCATAAGAAAACAGTCAAAATAAAAAGAGATATGACTCATCTCATGGGAAAAATGATTTATATGAAACACCTTTCTCAATAATGATAGATAAATGAAGTATTACTATAAATAAACAACTTGTTTAAAATACATAAAACAAATTACAAATAAACTTATTTTTAAATTTTTTTTAATGTATTTTGGACCTATTTCAAAATTTTCATCATTTGATAGTAACTTTGTGTTTAACACATGATTCTGTACATTGTGCAGCTCTAAGAAGCAGTATGAGCACAGACTCTGGAGTCAGACTGCCTAGATTTAAATCCTTATACTGAGTACCAACTGTATGACTGTGGATAGGTTATTTAACCTTTCTATGCCTACATCACCTCACCTGTACAATGGGAATAATAGCTCTTCCTTTTACAGTCACTGAGAAATTTGCCTAGGACTCAAGTGTTTATAAATATTAGCTCCTATTGTAACACTAAATATTGTTTTTGATTCTTCACTTGTTTTATAACCCTTATTTCTTTCTGCTAAGTTAAGAATTTTAGATAGTGAATTCTATCTTTCTAAGTCAGAATCCCTATTATTTCAAGTTTTGCTCAGGAGATATTTGAAGAGGAAGAAATATTTTTCTACTTTGTTTATCCAAGAAATACCACTGGAGGTATTTATGTCTGACAACAATGATCCGGAGACAGAATGTATAAACTTGACTGTTGTAAATATCTCTGCACTATTCAAGTGTATTTGAGTTGATTGCATCTTTATCTGACTGAACTCTGCTGAGTCATTCTTTCTTGGATGGAATGTTATTTTTAGAAATGGATCATTATTCTTGCTTCTTATCTGAGATTGTATCTTGCTGGCACACATTAAGGGCAAATGTGAAGAGCTCTTCTGATGCATTATTCAGCAAATCAGAAGCTGAAGTTGTTTTATGTTAAATACAATCAAAATTAGACAGATGCAATGTCTGTGTGGGCAAGATTTTCTGCAGGGCAAAGATTTTCCCATTTTATCTCTGTATCATTTTATTGGTGAAAGCACCTGATTTTTAGTCAGACCAAGACATTCATCTTCTTTAACTCTCATTGTCAAGACATTCTTTTAACACTCAACGATCCTTTATGTGGTTCACAACTATAATTCACAACTATAATTTGAGATTCAAAATAATGAATTTATTATTCCCTTTTATTTTTCTAGATAATTTAGATGGTACTTATATACTTAAATGTTAAGGTTTTAGATTTTCTGGTGAAACATAAAAGAACGTGAGGAATGCAGGACAGGGGAAGGGAAGGAGCTGAGCAAACACAGTTTAAGGAGAAGCTTAGGGCTTTGAAGAATGAATTGCACTGGAGAATTGCCCCCTTCCCACAGACGATGGAGGTGGGCTCTCATAATCCCACATCAATCAGCCAATGGCTGTGGGCCACCAGCACGCTGAGGGGGCAGGGTTAAATATCCGTGTTCAAGACCTTGCCTTGCTTGTTGCACCACATCAATTTTGATCATCTTCATCTCTCTTTCTCCTCAGCCACTCAACAGTCACGTGTAGAGCTATTTCACCAATATAATTTCAAACTCCGAAACAGTTGTCTCTGATCAGAGCTGCCTTTCTGCCACTTGTCTTCTCTCTCTTTCTCCTACTAAATCTTCACAGTGACCTCAGTTCCCTCCTCTGGCTCCCTCGTCCCTGCTCGGTCCACGGTCCTCAGTATCACTTCTGCATCCAGCTTTGACTGCATGACCAACCGTGACACTCAAGCTCTCAGTCTTCATGTAAGACACACTGCACCCCTCCTAGTTCATTTGCATAGACATTTTCCTCCAAATGGAATGCCATTTTCATCTCTTGGCCTGACAAACTCCTACCTATCTTTCAAGAACTATCTAACGTGCCATTTCATCTGTGAAGGTTTGTTTATTTTACTAAGCCAGAAAGGGCCCCAAAGTAAGCATTTGCTGTCTGTGGGCTTCCCATCACCCATTTTACCTTTCTCACCATACCAATTTCCTTGTGAGGAATTAGGTCCTCCCCAGTGGATATGTTCTTATAGGAATGTAATAAAAAGCCTTGTCTTCCATACTAGACCCATCAGACTCATCATGGAGTCTAGAATACAAAGGGTAAGATCCTAAAAGATTGGATTCCAGTCCATCCCAGTAGCCGCATCTGTCTCTGCTTCCAGAGATGCTTTGATTCCTGACTGACCCCATTGATTCCATGAGTTTTCAACAGCCTCCTAATAAATTCCTTTTGCTTAAGTCAATCAGATTAGGTTTTTGTTGCTTACAAACAAAGCAAGCTCCTGTACTCCCACAGTGCCTTATTACATAGTGCCTACCACATGGCCTTGTACTTTTTGGTAAACATGTCTGTCTCCGCTAAGCTGAGACAGTGTCTCAGTCATCTTTGTAAACACAATATCTAGCATTGTGTCTAACACATGGTAAGTATTCAGCTCATACCAATTAAGTGAACAAGTAAATGTATGAATGACAGAGAACAAGTTGTTTCCAGGTCTCCTATTTCTCATTAGTATTTGAAACAAGCAAGTGGACCATTTTTATTCTAAAGATTTGCTTCTAGTTATTAGGAACAAGAGGATTCTGCATGAATTTCACAATGACAAGTGACAGACATTAAGAAATAGACTTGGTTAGAGAAATTTACAATTGAGTGTCAGCAGAAGAAGGCATAGATTCCCATTTCTCCCGTTATCTAACAGAGAGTTGGTCTGGGGATTGCTGGACACATGAAAGATCTACCTACTACACTATGCTGAGTATAATCATGAGAACACAGCCTTGTCAAAGGTGGGCTAGTTGGGCATTCAGCTGCTTGGGAAAGTCAGATGTCCAGCATCTGGAGACCTTGAGAGCCCATGGGAAATTTCATCCCCTATTGCTTTTAGAAGGTAACCACTGATCTGATCAGAGGCTGAGTTTGGGTACATCTATTCTCACAGGGAGAAGGGACACTTGTTTTCCAAATGCTCCAGGGTTGGCATCTGTATTAGTTCACTAGGGCTACCATAACAAAATACCATAAGCAAGGTGGCTTAAACAGCAGATTACTTTCTCACAGTTCTGGAGGGTGGAAGTCCATGATCAAGGTGTTAGCAGAGTAGATTTCATTCTAAGGCTCCTTTCCTTGGCTTATAGAGGGTCTCATTGTGTCCTTACATGGTCTTTTTCCTGTGCCTGCATGTCCCTGGTGTCTCTTCCTCTTATAAGGACACCAGTCATACTGGATTAGGGCTCCACCCTAATGGCCTTATTTCTTTAATCACTTCTTTAAAGACCTTATCTCCAAATAAGGTTACATTCTGAGGTACCGGGGGTTGGGACTTCAACATGTGAATTTGGGGGGGACACATTTCAGCCCATAACAATATCCAAGTTAGATATGGAGTAATGATAATAAGAATGCAGAAGTAATAATATGTCAAGAACGCTTTACAAATTATATCTCTGACAAACAGTGAAATACAAATTCATCTAGTTGGCCACTTTGCACATTTGCTGTTGTTCTCAATACTGCTCTGGCATACCTACTCTGCCCTCTCATTCCTGATGGTCATCCCCAGAAGTTCTCAATCAGGCTAGAAAGGTCTTAGAAAGGTTCTGGGGAAGGAGGAGGGAGCCTTGGGCAGATCAAAATTTTCAGGGAGATTCTCTTCCAGTCCTAGGTACATACTGGTCATCTTGGAGATGCCCATTGCTCATGAAATCTTAGTTCAGACAAGGGAGTCTGAGAGCTGAGAGCCTGATGTCTAAGATCCAGGCTGTATAGTTCACCAGGCAACCCCCTGCTTTGTAGGCCTTGCTTCCTGTCTCCTGCTTACAAGACTTTGCACCCCTTTCCCACACCGGGAGCATCTCTCTTCCTCCCACCATCAGAAGGCTCTCTCTGTCTCTTCCACCTTCTAAGAACCTTTCACAAAAAAGAGGAAGAGGGTACCTTTGTAGGCAGCTTATACCAACTGACCAAAAGTGAGGTGATCTTGAAATGTAGAGGTTCAAAAATAAGGAGAGAAAAATCCAAACAAATATGCCAGCACATTAACATATTCTTTTTTAAAATATAAAACATAGCAGGGAGGATAGAGCTCAGTGGTAGAGCACATGCTTAGCATGTACAAGGTCCTGGGTTCAACCCCCAGTACCTCCATTAAATAAATAGATAAATAAAGCAAATTACCACCCCTCCAAATAATAAAATAAAAAAGACAGAACTCTTTTAAAATGTTTTAAAAAGGACCCACCACATAAAATACAAAACACAAAAATAATTTTTTTTCTTGTTTGTTCATATACAGTAGGAAAGCAAGCAAAGAAAAATACCATAGATGAAGGAGATCAGCTTTTTAAGATGGGCCTCAAGATTCTTCATCAGTCTAAAAGCCAAAAACAGAAAGCAGAGTAAGTCTTTATCCAGCTACTTAAGCCAAGTTAAATTTCCAGGTTGAAAAAAAAAAATCCAAAATCTAGTTTGTCATTAAAAGCTTATTGGCATGACAAATAAGCTTATACGCCCATAAGCTTTTGTTTTTAAAAGGACCAAATGGTGTTTAAAGAATCCTACAAATTATTAGCCGAAACAAATGGGAGGACTGTATGTGAAATTGTGGTCCCTACACATTAAATGAAATGCAGAATTAAGGCACCAATCTGAGCATTTGCGCAAAAATACTCTCTTTGGCTTTAATTAGGTATTTGAAATGAAATTAAACTGGTATTATTTGAATTTGAGTAGTTGTTTTAGAATGCTTTTTCTGCCTAACAGCATTTGTACATCACTTTATGGTTTTCAAAGCACTTTCGTATATGTGATTCAGTTTCATCCCCTGAATGGACTTATGAGCTAACAAGAGCTTCATTTTTCTCCCTTTGAAAGTTGGGAACAGAGACTCAGGAGTGTTAAAGTGAATAATCACTATTACATAGCTGAGAAGTGGCCGAGCCGTGGCCACATGGTCTCTCTCACGTGGTCTCCATGTCCATTGTTTCTCTTTTCACTTGTCTACTTTGTCTAAATCGGAGGCATAAATAATTTCTCCCCCAAGAAGCGGGGTACATCTTGAAGTCACCCCTCCAAGTCTCTAGGTAAAACCTTGGCATCAAATCCTGATTGTACTATTTCCTGGCTGTATGATCCTGAGCAAGTTACATAACCACTTTGTGCCCAGAAGATACAATCAAGCTCTTAGAACCATGTCTGACACATAGTAACAAGGAGATAAGTGTTTATTATTTCATTTCTAGTCCTCTAATTGGTAAGTGGGAGGAGCGGGAGGAAAGAAGGCAAGAATGTCTTGAATCATAATAGAAAGAATGGACTCTGAATCCCTGACAAGGATAACTTTTCTGTTTTCACACAGATTAGGCATACCTGTCCCATGGGAAGCAACCCAGAGCTGTGGTAGCCAGCCCCAGGCAGGGCAACAGCAGAATCCATGAATTTTTTCTTAAAACCTAGAGCCTTCAAGAAGAGCCTGAGAGTGTAGAGGATGCAGGCAGGGGAAAGAGGGACTCAGCTATGAACCTGATTATAACACATCACAATTTCCATTTTTCCAGCTCCTTCTTTGTGCTAGTTATTGTTGTGGGCACTTATCTGTGAAACATTATTCATTGCTCATAGTGGTATTGTGAGACATAAATTACTATCCTCAAATTATAGAGGCAGAAATGAAAGGTCAGAAAGACTATGTGATTTTTCCAAAGTGAGACGAAAAAATAAAGGATTTTGTTCTCCCTGTAGGGAAAGTTAAATTAGAAGCTCTTTGTATCAGCAAAGGAAACCAAGCCCAGCAAAACTTGGGCCTCATGCTAAGCGTCCATGGGGGCTGTCATGATGAGGATGGAGTTAAATGTGACCCCAAAATTACAATCCAGCCTGACAAAAATGTCTGTCCACTTGGGTGCCACTAAGCAGGTGGGTAAGAATAGGGAATTGCCAACCTAACTGGCTAGATGAGAGAACAGTGGAGTTCTGGGAAGGGGATGGTCCCTGAGATTTCAGACTAGCTCTGCCTATGGCAGGTGAACTGAAGATGAGGGGCCCACTGGCTGTGCCCCCATCAAGTCCAAGGAAACCCTAGATTCAGCCTGATGGGACAAAATCACTCTTAGAAGGTTCCAGGTAACTATCCACTTAACCTTGACAGGTGCCTTCCTTTTTGGCCTAAAGAGTGGGGAGAAAACCCAGCCCCTGCAGGACCATCCAGCAGTGCAGGCACCTTCATGCCTACCTGGTGTCTTTCAGTCTCAGGCTTTCTTCCCCAGCCTGTCATGCCTTCCCCTTGCCCAAGAGCCAGAAGAATAGCTTATTTTTACAGCTGCATAGACATGAGAGGGTACATAAAGCTGAGTCTCTTGGCCCTTCTGAGTTGGTAGCAATGGAGAACTGAAACCAAATCTGTTCATATCAAAAGACCCCAAGAGTTTGTGGGCAAAATGTGTGAAATTCCTTTAGTTTTCATGGTGGTCTGCTCTCCAGTGGAGCCAGTGACATGGAATATAGCCATCTCTAAGATTCCTTTTGGCTCATCCACACCCACATCTTGGTCTAATCCATTTATTCAGACTCTTTGTACTATAAGGGGGAAGCTGTTGAACAAGTCAGTGCTGTTAGAAGTACAGGTGTTAAGCAAGCAGATGTCAGGGAGGCACAAACTTGTCTGAAGGAGTCAAGAAGCCTCTAATGGCATCTAGGCTTAACTGACGTTAAGAATTATTCCCCATCAGCAAAGAAGGTTTGGGATAAGCTGCTGTCCTACACCAAGTTCTGATGTGTCCTAGAGATGCGTTTAGCCTCCCCCTTCCCCAGCACACACCTGAGCATCCAGTGCCAGGTCCTTCAGAGATAATCTAGGTACCTAATTGAAATTCCTTTTGAGGAATCTGCCCCTGCTGCCCAGTTTCTCCTACTTTTTCCTCCTTGGGGATTGCAGTCCAGATGTAAACCCACCTAATTTACCGACATCTTTCTCAGGCCCTGGGTTCTGCTTCTGGTATTCCATAATACCACCGTGGACTTTCCTGACAGGGCACCTGGATACCCATCCCTCCCTCGGAATCAAAGACACCTAGAGGCATTGGTTTTGCAAACTTTCACTGCTCCAGGCCTAGCGACTGCATGTACTGCTGGTCCCCTCAGCCCATATCAGGCTTCTCTGCCCTGCACCATGTTGGTATCCTTCTGGTCCCAGCAGGCTATGTGGCTGCAGCAGTATGCCATGCAACAGAAGAGCTCCCAAGAGCCTGCATCCTGGTGTCTTGTCTGTCCCTGGATGCCAGACATTTACATTCATTGACCTTTGAGAACTTCTGTCTCATTATTTGCCTTCTGGTCCCCAGAACCTCAGCTTGCTTTGACCATGACTAGTTTCTTGCTTGACTTCCTGGCTTCTTTTTGTTCCACTGGAATCTACTCTCTGTTTTGCCCTCCAGGACCCTATTTTGTACCTGGATGTCACTGTGTCCTAGCCCTTTTTGCTTATTCTATTCTGCTCCAGCCTTTGACCAAGAGCATCTTATTGTAGCATCAGCATGGATAGGGGTATATAAAGCTGAGTCTCCTGATCCCTCTGAATTGGTAGCTATGGTAGCTTTGTGTGTTTGTTCCTGTGTTTGAGCCAAGGTCACAGGCAGAGGTTAATGCTTTCTGGTCTTACCACTACCAAAAGGGAAGTTGTAAAAGTAAAAATAAATCCCCAAAGCACTGTCTGTCTCCAACACAAGTTTTGACCTTGCAAGGCTCTGCATCATTACTTGTTATACAGATTAGGTCCAGGTGACTTTTGGCCAGGACTCAAAAAATGCACTGTGAGGCAATCCTATGGTATCTGTATTTGTAATCACTAAACTTTCACATAATTTACCCACTAATTATAGGAGAACAATTACAATGTTACAAAACTTTAGAATCTATGCAACAGTCGTCATAATAATGATAATGATAATAGGCAAATTTATTGCGTGCTTACTCTGTATCACGCAGTATGCCAAGCATTTCACATGGATTATCTCATTGAATCTTCCCAACAACCCTGTGCTGTTATTATCCTCATTCCATAGATGAAAGAGGCACAGAGAAGTTAAGTAATTTGCCTGAAGCTCTCCAACTAATTAGTGGTGGAACCAGGATTTGAACCCCGTCAGCCAGACTCTATAGCCCTAAAAACCATTAAGGTTTTGTTTGGTTATTGTTTTTCCACACAGTCTGGCTTTGCGGTGCTGAAGAATATGTTCTATTTTAGAAAGTTATTTTGAAATGTAAAAAAGACAGTTGTTCTCATGATGGTAACTTCCTAGATATGACATTCCAGTTTTAATATTTTTTAATTGATTTTGATTATGTTGTTATGTATTTCAGAGTTCACTTTATAAAACAAGCGCTCACAACTAATGGGAGTCGCCATGGGAGAGTTCACTATTTTAGGGCAAGTGCCCGAATTTTTCACTTCACTTGGTCTATAAGCTTGAAGCATGATGTATCCTAAATATTTATCTTTTTCAGTAGCTTCATTAGTTGTCAGATATCGTTGTTAAATACTCTCAGACTGACCAACTGGTCTAGAGATGTAATGGACTTTAGCTAAACTGTATGGTTAGTAGCAATGACAACTGGTCCTGCTCGTTAGAGAGAAGTAATATGAAGGGGGGAGCAGAAATTTGCACTTTTGATAACCAAGCTTCTAATGTCACATTCTTTGAAACAGAGCCTACCTACTCTTTGCCAAAGCAGCTGACATGGGAAACTTGAAAGCTATGGAGAAAATGGCTGATGCTTTGCTATTTGGAAGTTTTGGCACGCAGAATGTTACAGCAGCGATCCAACTGTACGAGTCCTTGGCCAAAGAAGGATCATATAAAGCCCAAAACGTGAGTTTTGAAAGAGGTGTAAACCTTAAATAGCTACCTCCTGAAGTAAGTGCAGACAACTCCCGCGCGAGCCCAGGCTGGGGAGAGCTACTGCAGGGCCCTGAACGTGGAGCTCCTGTCAGGGCAGGGCGGAGACGGGAGCCCAGGGCAAATTCCTCTAGCCCCTGACGACTTCCAGGAGTGGAGCAGAGCTGCTCTCCACTCCACCTTCCCATCTGCCGTGTTCATGTGCGAGTTTTGAAATAATGTGAGAACTCCAAACCTCTAACGTGAAATGCAGAACTAAATCCGTTACCTTAGGATGATGTTTGCCTGGTTTTTATACTTCAAATATTTTTATCAGCTATACATATTCCCTTTTCTATTTTAATAAATGTATTTCTTTTTATTCCAAGAAAACATAAGCATTTCACAGAAAATCTGGGAAACAGGAAAAAAAAAAAAAAGCCTTTCACAAGCCAACTGTCCTGACTCGGCTGCTGTTAGGACGGCTTTGTATTTTTGCTTGGCTTCTTCCTCTGTGCTCCTCCCTTTACATCATCATAATCACAAAGCAAACGCATATATCATTTTTGTTTCTGGCTACTTTCCTTTTTTCTTTTCTTTTTTTTTTTTTTTCCGGCTACTTTCACTTGATGCTAAAGCAAAAGTAGATTTGCAGGTTGCTGGTCTTTTTAATGAAAACATTCCTTTCTGATTACAAAAGAAATTTATGCTGATTACAATAAAAACTTGTGAATTCGGAAAGTATGAGGAAGAAAGTGAAAGTTGTCTAAAATCTTTTCCCCAGAAATCATTTTTGTTACCATCTAGTAAAGGGCAGAAGCTAGACTTCAGAGTCAGACAGATGTAAGTTCAAATCCACTCTTACCGGATATCCACCTAACAAAACCCTTTCCTCCTTTTCTGTGAGACGACCTCAATGAAAACTTGACCTTTGGTTCTCTCTCTACTTTTTTTCCCCTGGTAATATGATAAAAGTGTTAACTCTGTTTCTAGGCTAAAGATTGAAATGACCTGATTGGTAAACTACCTTTGGACTGAGAGAAACTGTAACGAACAATAAAGACATGACGGTGGTAGTGATTCTTATGGGGACCCGGACACTCTGCCCATGGAGTTCCATGCAGTTGTCACATGGGGCATGAGGCTTTTATTTCAGGGTGACATGTGTCAGAAAGGCTCAGATGATGGCTGCTGGAGGACTGTGTAACCTGCTGCAAGGACTCCCACAGACAGGAAGGCCTGACACTGCCCTGCTGGCAACTGTGGTTCCTGTACTACCTCCACCTGAGTAGATGGTGGCAGATGGCCCCTGTGGGAGTCTTGTGTGTCTGTATGTTTATTTCATCCAGAAGTTGAACCAGAGGACCTTTTATGGGTGGGGCAACCTCTTTAATTTTCATCTGTAGACTGAGGATACTGATAAAACACCGGGTATGGTGTCTGTTTGGTTCACTGCTGTTATGTCTGCAATGCTTGGGACAAATAAACCTAAGTTGAATGCTGAATTAATGATGAATGAATTAATGGAGTCATAAGGATTAAAATAATGTATGAGGGCACTCAATTTCATACCTGGACTTTGTAATCATTTATCATAAAGAAAAGATATAAATATTATTATTACACTCACTATTATTCTTCTAGAATTTTTTCCATAATGATGTTGGAATTTTTTTATAATAATGAGACATAATTTAATTGCTGTTTCTTAATTTGCTCTTTATTTGGTTAAAAATATATTATAGACATCTTTTCCTGTGAATACACCCAATATTTGCTTAATCAAAAATACAAAAAGTTCCAAGACAGACCAAATGTTACCATCATGTCCACCACTAAAAATAATATTACCTAATTCCTTTCCAAACTTGTGAACATGTACTTTATTTTTCAGTGGGCATATTAATTAATTAAGTCAATAGTTGTTTCTTAGACATTTACTATGTGCCACACATAATCTTGTTGATGGGGAGAAAAAGATTAATAGGTCAAAGTCCTTATGGGCCAATCTGAAATATAAACAAATAATTGCAGCACAAGTTAGGTGGACTAGAGTTAAGGTATGTATCAAGGGCTTTAGGCACAGAAAAGAGTCTGACTGGTTTTGCCTGGGAGAATTAGGGAACGCTACAAGGAAGAAGAGACATTTGCACCCAGTCTGGAATATCAGATATAGGCAACAGCAAAGATTTGTTCTGTATTTAAATAAAGTACTCAATACGAAGTCAAAATACTACTCCCAGAAAAGAAATTCCAAATTAACATAGTTGGTACATAAAACTGAAAACTTAGAGCTGAGGTCAGGGTTTCACGCCACATACTCTTAGTTAGAATGGTTCTATAGCATGGCCACAGACCGCCTGTCTGTCTAGTACATGTATGTTTGGTCTCAGGAGGACAAGAAGACAAAACCTGGGTGAGGACAAACTTATCACCTGAAAGGTGGCTGACATAGATCTAATATGCAAAATTCAGCCACTGTTTATTGAAATGCTGCAATACTGGTTGGAAAAAAGTCTCTGGCCCATGCTCCTCTTACGCTCTCCCCGACCACCTGAACACCCTTATTCCTCACTCAGACTCCCCCTCCTCCCTTCAACTCCCCCAGATGCCAAAGTGTTAACACCTGGAAGGGCAGGGACCCTACAGGACGGTGGATTCCATTCTGAATTTTGACTATCATTCCTTCGTTACTATAGGAAATCTGTTTCTGATAGCAAGCCTTCTTGCAGTTGATTTATCTCCTTGTACAAAGAACAGTTAAAGATACAAATAAACTACAAACAATGCTTAGTTCAACGACTGGTTGTTGGGACCAGGCTGGCCACATGCCATATAGATCCCAACTTTAATGGGACTGGCCAGGTGGGCACCTTTCCTCTTAGGCTGTTTGTGCAAGCCTGATACAGGAATCCTACTGCACTGGTAGGAAATATTGCTCGGAACTGTGAGGACAGCATAGCAACAGAAATGTGCTAAAGAAGCTGGAAAGTATCCTGAGAATGACAATGAAAGAGAGATAGAGGTCAAGACAGAGAGAAAGAGAATGAAGAGAATGAAGACAACCTATCTCTTAAGAACAACCAGAAATACTGAAATGTAATAGATGGGAGAGGCCTGGAGTGTTAGAGAGCTAGCAGAGACCTGATTAACAAGGAAAAACAGAAAAGATATGAACTCAGATTATAAAGTGGCATTGAGGGGATGGGGGAAGACATGCAGTTTCAGGCTGTGTGTAAAAGGGAAGCTGGATAGGGGGAAAGAGGCATAATTTCTTCTTCTCATGAACCATGAATGGTTCATCTCACAAAAATCCAAATAAACTGAAGGAAATCCTGATAAGGGCAACAAAAGCAAATAAGATTATGAACAGAGTCCTTTGACTTGATTTTCAGAGAATCCATTAACAAATGGAGTAGTCTTCATGAAAATGGTGGCAATTGAAGAAATAACAAAAACAACTTTAGAGGATGTCCTATAAGATATTGTACTATACCAGCCAGAGGCAAATAGGTTAGGTATTTTTTTCTTTCTCTGATTCTTATTTAGGAAGCAGAAATTCAGAATTAGAAAGACTCACTTTTTTTCTTGATATTGATAAACTGTTTACATAGAAAATTTTTCTGTTAATTTGCCAAACAAGAAGGTAGGGCTTAAACCTCATTTGCTTTTAGAACCAAGAAATGGATTATTCACATTTTATCACCTTAAAATTAATTTAATCATGATAATAATTATTAGTACTGTGCTACTACTGGAAAAAAATTATTTTAAGTAGCAACCTAATAATCACTTTGATAATTCTAAGATTATCTGTGTAGTGCATTTCTTTTTGATGTTAATGATCTTTTTGTATTAAGGGTACAAAAAGGATCTGAGTCGTTCAGTAGAGTTGACTCACACTTTGGTGTTCAATTTAAACTAAAAGTAATGACTACAGATGCTTTCAAGCCTTGTACATAATTATAATAAATGCTAAATCTTCTTTCTCTTTTAATAATTTCTTATAAAAAGTAAAAGGAGGAATATTTACTTTTTAAATTGTTATTATGGAACCTGAGTAATTTACTTTGAAATATAATAAAAATCCTCTGCATTTAACTCTTATCATTCAAATCCCAGCTACTATAACAATGGTTGAGTTCACAGTCTTATAAACAAATCTAATTTACAGAGCTTGACCTTTAAAAATGAGAGAAAGTGTCATTGATGTCACCACTGAGACGTGGCTTCCCTTATAACTCAACATTATTCTTTTCTGGATTAAGATTTAATCATTCTCAGGGACATTATTCTGTACACCAGAAATTGACACATTGTAACTGACTATACTTCAATTTAAAAAAAAAAAAGAAAAGAGACAAAAAAATTTAATGATTTAATCATTCTATAATCCATCTCATTTCACCTCAGCCTTATCTCAGAAAAGACCAAAGACCAAAAACTGATTACTGTAAAGTTGTTAGATGACAACGTGCAACTGTAAATAAGACAGCCCTGACTATAATCAGCATATTTACTACATGATTGCTCACAACATCTTTTGTCTTCTTTTAGTGCCTGCCATGCTTTAAGCAGTGAAAAAAAAAAAGTTGAAACCTCCAGAGAATTAATTCAAATCATTCATTGTTATTTTTCTGCTAAAGAGAGAGAAAGTGTGCTCTTTAAGCTGATTATTTGAAGCTGGGAAAATCATGGTTTCAGTCCTTACTTTCTAGAATGAGCTTTATACAGAGAAAGCTCTCCTCTCCAATCACAGGATGAAAATTAACTCCCACACAATCCGCTTCACAACTTTATGACCTCACAATTTTCTCCAAAAGGATCAGGCCAAAAAGTGTGGTAGGCTACTCACAAAATGATACACTTTCGGCGAAAGCATCTTAAAATACAAGCTCACCTGAGTAGAACAGTATCTTCATTTTCTTATATAAAGGCCTATTTATTTGTTTACTAACAAAGTTTCTACATAAACAAAATTCTAAATTGAGCAGAATCAAAAACTGCTAAGAGTTACAAGAAAAATAAATTATTTAGCCAATAACATTGGCTACAGACATCCTCACAAGGAGCCGATTTAGCTGTTTTGAATATAACTGCAAGGGTTAGAGGAGTACCAGGATTCCAGATGCCTTCATTTGTAATAACAGCCTTTATAATCAACTTTCCAAAAAAGGGAACCTTTGAGACTAAAGAAGAATTGTCAGAATCAGAAGATTTTTTTTTTAGTTTATGGATTAAGTAGATTACATAAAATATACTTGTAAAGCACATTAGAGCAATTATGCTTTTAAGAACTGAGCTCTGCAGTCGATTCCTAAGTTTAAAAAGTAACATAGTTCTTTGTCCTTGAAACTATAATTAGAAGTATAAGAAACTATTTTCTGTTTTGATTGAATTTTCAGACCTTGTTGTATCTTGATTTTAGGGAGACCTTTAACAAAGTCTTGCATAATGTTCTTATGAGCTAGATGAAAAAAGTAGAAATGTGGGCTTTGATGATGGTCAGTAAAGACAATAGATTAGTCAATTGACGACACTGTGAAAGCAAGTCTGGCAGTCCACCGTGGGACACTGCCTATGACCCTGTGCTCTTCCAATATTCCACCAACTATTAGGTTGAATGTTAATACCAAATTGTTTTTAATATGAAGCATAGAAAGAAAGGCATATTACCAATGATACGCATAACAGTATGGAATGAACTTCTAAAAATAGTGACAGGAATGATAAAGTTACAAATGAGTAGAACCTGGAATATACTAGAACACCAAAACAGACTATTACAACTATTGTCTGCCAAAAAATAGTGTTAAGACTCTATTGAGAAGAAGAGTGAGGAGGAAAAAACAAGAAAGTGATATAGATGACAAACTGCCGACTGTCATATAGCAAATCTGTAGCTAACGTGTGAAGTATGTGAATTAATACCAAGTAGTAGCAGCTTATCAGGAGTCATAATGGTGGCAATCATCAGAAGAAAACAGCTAAAATAATTAAAAGCGGGTATCTATGGAGAGAACAGGGAGTAGCCTAGAAAGGAGCAGGGTACTGATGTTTATATTTTAAGCCCTCAGAAGTATTAGAATTTTAATTTTAATACATATGCATCTCTTAGTTTGATAACAAATATATAAAAAGTTAAATTTAGGTATTAACCCCCCTCCATAAAAGGAATTACATTTACAGTAAAAACCGGAAGTTCTCTCCCACTAAAAAGGAACCAGCATCTTTGGAAAATGTCCAAGTCCATGTGTGGGGCAAGAAATGTACCAGGTGATGTTGAAACATCTTATCCTACCTGATAGCAAGGAAGCTGTCAGAAAATACGATGGCCGTAACCAAAGGACCAAGACAACTCAAATAAGCACCACTGACTAAAGATGGAACAATTGAGTACCAAGGTGAATAATGACCACAATAGTCTGAAATACCTCAAATGTACCTATATCCATTAGTTCATGATGATACGTGGAAACAACACTCTTTAATCACCCTGGAGGATGTTAGAGAACCAATCTCCTCGTTTTAAAAACTGATAAAGGGAAAGGCTCAAGCATTTATCTTGACCATTCTTCACAAACTATACCTAAGAATACAGGAGACAAAGGAAAATTTTTCTTTAAAAAATTACTCCAGCTAATAAATGAGGAAGAAATGATAGAATTAGAATGATATCTTTTTGTCAACCCTAATAAATCAACCCTGGGCAATGGTCATCAGTGGCTGCTAAAGTCACAAAGTAGAGACAAGAAATTACGTACCTCCTGATGGAAATACATAAGTCTTTCCATAAGATAGTCTTGCCAAACAAATTCTGCCTAAGTTTGATCAAGCCTCTAAATCTACCAGCTTATAAAAATATAGTACTGTGATCAGCAAAGTGCAGACTAAGTGTGACTCTACAGGAGGAATGACTGGTTTCTTCAAGAATGACAACAACAAATTACAAGGAGAAAAGAGGTGGGTAAGAAACTTACAGATTAAAAAAGATTTGATACTTGCCACCCAATTGCAAATGTATTGGCCATATTTGGATCCCAATTCAAAGAAACTATAAAAAAAATGAAAAGAAAAATAAAGAAATTTATAAGGCAATTGGGCAGATATAAATACGGATTAATGATATTAACAAATTACTATTAATGGCTTTAGGTAAATAATGGTACTATCGTTTTGCTTTTAAAAGGTGTTTTCTTTTAGAGGCACATACTGAAATATTTATAGATGAAATATATATTGTCGTATATGTATTCATTGATGAAATATTTACTTCAAAATAAACTGTATGGTTAGGGAAAATGGCTTTGGGTATAAGTGCAGCAAGACTGGCCAAATTAATAATGGATAATGAAATTGGGTGATAGACCATATGTGTTTTTTATATTACTCTATTTACATTTACATGTTTTAAATATTCTATAATAAAAAGAAAAATAGATGAAATAGGTATTAGACCTTGGTATTAATAACTAAGAGAAGCGAGCTGTCTCCACACCCTTGTGGCTTTTGTTGAGCAATATGGCGTTCCCCCCCACCCCCAAAATAGCCGTGGCAATATTTCTAGTCCACATGCTATTTCATATCCCTAGTCAACATCATCAAAAAGTGGTCTATTTTCCCTCTCCTTGTATGCAGGGGGCTTGTGACTACTTCAAACAATAGAGTTTGCTAGAAATAATGCTACACCATTTTGCAGGATAAGTCATAAAAATGATACAGCTCTGCCTGGTTTTCTTTCTCTCAGGATGGTCACTCTTGGAACCAAGCTAGCATGTTTTGAAGAGGCTCATAATAGGAGAGGTCACATGTTGGTGTTCTGGTCATTAGCCTCTGCTAAGGTCTCAACCAACAGCCAGCATTAGCTGCCAGACATGTGAATGAACAAGAATTCAGAACATGGCAGCCCCAGCCTTTGAGTCTTCCAAGTAAGGCCCCTATATCGTGGTTCAGAGAAAAGCCATCCCCACTCTGCTTTGGCCAAATTCTTGACACACTGAATCCTTAAGCATAATAAATGGTCATTTTAAGCCACCAAGTTTCTGGGTAATTTGTTACACAGCCATAGTAACTGGAACAAAGACACTGACATTCAGAATCGTAAGGGAAGATTGCACTTTTCTCAGAAGCACCTGAAACAGAGTTCAGCAATTTTACATCTATCTTCAGTGAGCTCAGAGCTCTTGCCCCCATTCAGTTCCATCCCTGTGTACTGAGAGAACTTATAAGTGATGTCACTGCCAACTTGTCAATGATTTTGAGTGACTAAAGAGGACAAGAAAGGAACCACAGGGTCTGGAGACTATCAAATTCTGCAAATCACACATAGTGCTGGCGAGTTTGATGTGTAAGATTCTCCATCATATTTTCAAAATGTTTGTTGTGAAAACCCCATAAAGTGAAGCAGTACTGTTTGTCAAGCTGCATAAGTTCACTGAGAAAAATTTGTATTAATCAAGCTCTATTTTACAGGGTAGCTAGGCTAAGAAATCTGAAAAATGTGTTAGGGTGATAATCCCATATTTTATCCATTATAAGACACCATTAACTATATGTTATATATGTTTAAAATGTAAGTTATAATTGTATTGTGTGTTTTTATTATAAAAATATGTTGAATTTTGTCAAATTATCTTTCTGCATTAATTGAAATGATCATTTTTTCCCTTTTATTCTATCAGTGTGGTACAGTAGTCTGGTGGTATTCATGGGGGATTCATTCCAGGACCCCCTACAGATACAAAAATCCACAGATGCTCAAGTCCCTTATGTAGAATGGTGTAATGTTTGCATATAACCTATGCACATCCTCCTGTATACTTTAAATCATCTCTAGATTACTTACAATACTAAATACAAAGTAAATTTTATGTAAATAGTTGCCAGCAAACAGTAAATTTAAGTTTGCTTTTAGGAAATTTCTGGACTTTTAAAAATGGTTTTGAACTGCAGTGACTGAATCTGTGGATGTGGAACCCGTCAGATACAGAGGCCCAACTGTACATATTTTCATCAGTTTCCTATGTTGAATCATCCTTGCAGTCTAGGAATAAATGCCATTTGATCATGATGTGCAATCCATTTAATGTGCTCTTAAATTCTGTTTGCTAGTATTTTGTTGAAGATTTTTTTATCGGTATATATCAGAGATATTGGTCTGTCGTTTCCTATTCTTGTGGTGTCTTTGTCTGGCTTTAGTATCAGGGTAATGATGGCCTCATAAAAAAAAAGTTTGAAAGTGTTCTCTACTCTTCAGTTTTTTGGAAGAGGTTGAAGAGGATTGGTGGTATTCTTTAAATATTTGGTAAAATTTTCCTGTGAAGCCATCAGTTCCTGGGCTGTTCTTTGTAGAAGATTTTGACTAGTGATTTAATCTTTCTAGTCACAGATTTGTTTAGATTTTCTATTTCTTTATGATTCAGTCTTCATAAATTCTGTGTTTCTCTATTCATTTCTTCCAGATTATCCAATTTCTGGTGTATAATTGCTTATAGTACTCTCTTATAATCATTTTTATCTCTGTGGCATCAATTGTAACGTCTGTCTCCTCTGTCTCCTCTGATTTTTGTATTTTGGGCCTTTTTTTCCTAAGTCTAAGCATTTGTTAATTTTATTCATCTTTGAAAAAACTTACTCGTAGTTTTATTGATTTTTTCCTACTGTTTTTTATTCCCTGTTTAGTTTTTCTTTAGTCTTTATTATTTCCTTCCTTTTTACTAACTTTGGGTCTAGTTCATTCTACTTTTTATAGTTCCTTGCAGTGTAGAGTTGAGTTGTCAATTTGAGATCTTTTTATAAAAGTAGGTTTTTATCTCTATAAACTTTCTCTTAGTACTGCTTTTGCTGTATTGCATAAGTTTTGTTATGTTGTATTTTGGTTTTCATTTGTCTCAAGATATTTTCTAGTTTTTCTTGTGATTCTTCTTTGACCCATTTGTTATTCAAGAGTGTGTTGCTTAATTTCTGCATATTTGTGGATTTTCCAGCTATTGATTTCAGGTTTCATTCCACATACTCCAAAAAGATACTTGATATTTGTTTTGTGACCTAACATATGATCTGTCCAGGAGAATTTTCTATGTGCTCTTGAGAAGAACTTGTATTCTGCTGTAGTTGAGGAGAATGTTTGATATATGTCTGCTAGCTCTAATTAGTCCATAGTATTGTTCAACTCCTCTGTTTCTTTACTGATCTTCTGTCTGGTTGTTCTATTCATTATCGAAAGTGAGAAATTAAAATTTCTTACTATTATTGTGTCACTGTCTATTTCTCCTTTCAATTCTGTAAATGTTTGCTTCATATATTTGGGTGCTCTGCTTTCCTGATTTTGTTTAGTTGTTTATATGTGTTCTCTTGTAGCACTTTGAGCTTAAGATGATTATTTTGAATTATTTGGTAATTTATATATCTCCATTTCTTTAGGGTAATTTTAAAGATTTATTTTATTCCTTTGGGCCATATTTCCATGTTTCTTCATCACTTTGTTATTTGTTTGTTGTGATTTATGCATTTGGAGAAACAGCCACCTCTCCCAGTCTTTATGGACTAGATGCATAAATATTTATAATGGTTATATCTTCCTGGTGAATTGCCCCTTTTATCATTATATAATGTCCTTTGCCACTTGTGACAGTTTTTGACTTAAAGTCTATTTTGCCTGACATAAATGTGATCATCCCTCTTTTTTAGTTATTATTTGCATAGAATATCTTTTTCCATTCTTTCACTTTCAGCCCATCTGTAACTTTATATTTAAAGTGAGTCTTCCCTACACAGCATAAAGTTGGATCTTGTTTTTTATCCATTCAGCCACTCTGTGTTTATTAATTGAGGAAGTTTAATTCATCTACATTTATAGTAATTACTGACAAGGAAAGACTCTCACTTTTGCCATTTTGTTCGTTATTTTCTATTTGTCTTATACTTACTTTGTTATTCCATTTTGTTCGTTATTTTCTATTTGTCTTATGCTTACTTTGTTATTCTATCCCTCTCTTGATGCCTTCCTTTGTCTTTCATTTATTTTCTTGTAGTGGCATGTTTTAATTCCCTTCTCATTTTTTTGTGTGCATCTTCTATAGGTATTTTCCTTGTAGTTACCATGGGATTACATAAAACGTGTTATTACAATCTATTTTAAACTGCTATCAACTCAACTTCAATCACATGCACTCTGCTCTCCTCCCACTTTATGTTGTCAATGACACAAATCATACTTTTTATATTTTGTATCCATTAACATAGTTTTTTGAGCTATAGTTATCTTTTATGCTTTTATCTCTTAAATTCTATACCAGAATTAAAAATGATTTATACCACCAGTACAGTATTACAAGATCCTGTTTGTCTGCATATGTATTATTACCAGAGAGCTTTATATTTTTGTGTGCTTTTGTGTTGCTGGATAACATCCTTTCACATTAACGTGAAGGATTCCCTTTAGAAGTCCTTGTAAGGCAGATTTAGTGGTGATGAACTCCCTCAGCCTTGGTTTATCTGGTAAGTTCTTTATTACTCTTTCATTTTTGAAGGTCAGTTTTGCCAGATATGGTATTCTTGGTTGACAGCTTTTTCCTTTCAGCGTTTTGAATATATCTTCCTGTGCCCTTCTGGCTTACCATATTTCTGCTGAGAGATCTGTTCATAATCTTATGGGAACTCTCTTGTTGACAAGTCTTGTTTCTCTTGCTGCATTCAACGTTCTCTCTATGTCTTTGAGTTTTGAGAATTTAATTATAATATGTCTTGATGTGGGCCTCTTTGAGTTCATCCTGGTTAGAGTTCTTTGGACTTGAATTTGGACACCCATTTTCTTCCTTAGGTTTGGGAAGTTTTCAGTCAATATTTCTTAAAATAAGCTCTCTACCCCTTTTTCTCTCACTTTTCCTGCGACACTCATAATGTGCATATTGTTCAGTTTGTTGGTGCCACTTAAGTCCTTTAGGCCTCCTTTATTTTTCTTTATTCTTTTTTCTTTTTGTTCCTCTGACTGTCATATCAAATGACCTTATTCAAGTTCACTGATTCTTTTTTCTGCTTGATCAAGTCTATTGTTGAAACCCTCTAGTGAAATTTTAAGTTCTGTTATTGTATTCTTCAGCTCCAGAATTTCTGTAAGGTCTTTTTTAATAGTTTCTCTTTGTTGATATTCTCATTTTGTTCAGGCACCACTTTCCTGATTTTGTTTTGTTGTTTATTTGTGTTCTCTTGTAGCACTTTGAGCTTAAGATGATTATTTTGAATTGTTTGGTAATTTATATATCTCCACTTCTTTAGAGTAATTTTTAAGATTTATTTTATTTCTTTGATTGGGCCATATTTCCCTGTTTCTTCATCACTTTGTTATATTTTCGCTGTGATTTATGCGTTTGGAGAAACAGCCACCTCTCCCAGTCTTTGTGGACTGGATTTGTACAGAGGAAGGCCTTCACAATAAACATGGCTAGAGATTCTGGAGGCCTCTCAAATATTTTCCGAAGTTGTATCTTCTCTGGGCTTGGGTTTGTAATTTCCTAATTAGAGTAGTTTGCTGGTTTCTTTTTCGGAAGTTTGTAATCTCTTGCTCTCTCTGGTGTCTGTCTGTGGTACTGCGGGTTTTCTGGTGTTGCAACAAGCTTCTAAGTTCTTTTTTGTACTTAGGGTACAGCTCTGTCCGTGCTCCAAGTCAGATGAGATAGAAGCCAGATCTTTGAGCAGCCTCTCTTCAAAAGCCAGAATCCCCGTTCCATTTTTCTCTTTCCTTTCCAAAGTTGAAGCCATGAGCTGGGCTCTGCCTCCTGATTGTGCCAAGTTGTGCTGGCTGCCATCTGCAGTGTGCTACACGTTCTCTGGTGCTGGAACAATCTACTGAGCTCTTCGGTTCTCAGCAGCCCCTGGGGAATCCAAAGTTTGTTGGTTCCCCATTAGCACCCTGTCAGACAAGACAGAAACCAGTCCCTCAGGCACTACAACCAAAAGCTAGAACATTGGACCCCTTCCACTCTTCTCTTTCCTTCCCAGGGGAGAAGCTCCAAATTGGACTTTTTCTCCTGATTACACCAAGTTTGCTGGCTTGGAAACGGAGTGGCTGCAGATTAAATAACATGGCTTTTCTAATCCACTTCAATGGCCTGTTCTTTGTTTTGAACTTGATTTCTTAACTGGTTTCTGGAGTTCTCGTAAAGGCTTTTTGGACTGTATATTATTGCTAAATTGGAGGAACGGAGTCTGGGGCTTCCTATTCCACCATTTTGCTCTGTGTTCAGACTTTCAGTTTTTATCCAATATAGTTCTTCCTGTTCAAACTTTTTATATTCATCACATTTTAAAAATAAAATGTGAAGAAAAATATTCAAATTCAAATTAAAAATATTGGATAAAAAAGTTTTTTCATTGCCAAGAAAGGCAAGTGCATGAAGAGTATTGGTTTATAATGTTTTAGTACTATAATTTACACTACAATTCAGTAAGTATTAGCCTATTTTCACATGTATTATACAAAATTCCCACCATTTCGACATTTTCCAAATTCTTACAGCCTTAGCAAAAGTATAATAAGGCATTTTGTAATGGTATAAGAAATAAATTAACAATACAGATTATCATAAAGCAGACATTTAAATATCCCCTACCAATGTAGATAAGAATAGCTGTGAAATAAATGGATTTATTGAGGTTTTTTTTTTTTTCTTTTGGGCTTTAGGCATTAGGATTTTTGTCTTCTTACGGAATAGGAATGGAATACAATCAAGCTAAGGTAAGGTCATTCGATTTTTTCTGGAACAAAACTCATTTCTTAAATAAGGACATCGAATAGAGAGTCTGCTGTTTAGCTGAAAGGCTCACCCTAGTGTGGTGGTTAAAAGCACCAGCTCAATAGTCAGAGAAGTCTGGGGTTCTAATGTCATTGGTTTCTTCATGTTCCGCCTTATCAGGCTTCAGTCCCCCTTTCACAGACTCCAGGGCTTAGTAAGCCCCCAGCAGCCATCTCTACAGAGGAAGACAGTAAAATCTGGAATTTATTTAGGAGGAGTTCAAGGCTCATTGTTGGACTAGGAATAAAAAAGCACTGATGGGTTTGAGTTTCAAATTTAGATGACCAATAACTTGTTTTTAACTTTAGGCACTGATATATTATACCTTCGGAAGTGCTGGAGGAAGCATGATGTCCCAGATGATTTTGGTTTGTAATTAAACATTCATTGGCCCTAATAGGTGTTTATAAATACAGCATTGTCAGAATATTAAGAATACATATGCCTGTGTTTTAGGGGTACAGATATTTGTCAGGAATCAATGTTCTACAGAATTGTGAAGTTGCCCTAAATCATTACAAGAAAGTGGCAGATTATAGTGAGTAATCCACATAATTTATTTTAAGATAAACAGACTTGCCAAGTAATTAAAAAAACAAATCAATACTAGTTAACATATTTATGAAGGTATTTAAAGACTATACTTTCACCTCATTTATAATACAATTCTTTTAATACAATATAGAGTTTCTGATTTCTTAATACTTTTTAAAAAGTTTTAAATGACTGTCCTCATCTTTTATTTTTGTTACTACATCTCCAAACAGTTCTGTTTTACTTGATCTTGTGATGTTCTTTCCTTAAAGTGAGAATTTTTGTATAACATTGATAAACATTAAGCAGTTTCCCTAATTCTAACATTTAGAATATGAGACGACTTGTTAAAAATTCCTGCAGAAATGAAGGTATATACATTGGCAATCTCTATCATAGCACTTGAGAACAATTCAAACAACTATTATTCTATTACCCTAGCCTTTGTCCACAAAAAAAAGGGTATGATATTAATATATACTTCTAGAATTTTCTACGTTGTTTATGACATTTCCTCATACAACATCACTGAATAAACTACATAATAGAGTTTTAAATAAAAGTCTTACAATAAGTGAATAAGGTAAAGTCCATTTGGTTAAATTCTATAATCAGAATAACATCTAAATTTACATCTTTGGCATTGTCAGGATCTGAGAAAAGAAAGAAGAAAAAACTACTTTTTAATTTAAGATGTTATATATAACAAAATGTTTTATATGCTTAATGAAACTAGAATTACTATATATATGGAGAGAACTACATATATAGTTCAAGCTGCATACTTTATTAGGTTTCCTCAAGCATATTTATATTTATTTTCAGACTATCCACAAGACGTAATAAAAAAGCAGTTGTTACTCTTATACCGTAGTTTTGATATACCTGGAAAAAGTCAGTGGAAAAAGGGGTCATTTGCCTCCTTCTAAAATGTGTCTTCTTTCATGAGCCTTTTTGGCCAATATCTTCAATAAGGTCTGATATATGTTGTATGTTTGTATGGGTTTCAAAGAATAAGGAGTGTCTTGTACTTTTCTCAGAACCAAATAAATGAAATTAGCACATTTCTATTTCTTAAGGATATTTCTTTCTGTTAAGAGACCAGATCTTGGCACAATTTGAAAAGAGTAGGCTTAATAGCATTTTCTCTAAGCTGACTGTTACCTTTTGCAACCCATGTATGCTGGCTATTCTCCAACTTGTTTCTACTCACAGTTGCTGACAAATTGGAAAAAAGTGAAGGTATTCCAGTGGAAAAAGTGAGACTAACTGAAAGACCTGAAAATCTGAGTTCTAACAGTGAGATTTTGGATTGGGACATATACCAATACTACAAATTTTTGGCTGAAAGAGGAGATGTTCAGATACAGGTAATGTACATAGACTGGCTTGAAATTTTAGGACATGCAAATTACAAAAGGCTTGGTTCTTTCTGAGTCCTAGAAGGGTTAACAGTGCCCCATCCTGAGTGGGAAAGGGAAGAGAACCCCCTCCTCTTTGTTCTACTGTCACTTGTTCCCTGTCACTTGCCATTACTTATAGCCCATGGGAGAGCCAGTTGCCATGGTAATGGCATTTTTTTTGCATTTATTCCTAAAATAATTTTTTTTTGAAAACTTAGATTTTAATTATAGGAAAAATTACTACCCAATGTTGGCTTTAATATGAATGAACTCTTACCAGGATGTAGACGTATCCTGTCTTTGGAAATGGGACTGGAAATGGGACACCATTTGTGTGACCTTTGAGAGCCAAGAGTTAAGGCTGCTAGGTGTATTTGCCCAGGTGTTGCTGAACAGCAGCAGGCCAGCTTTCCCCGAGGAAGCCATAGGCCCAGCGTCAACCATTTACCCAGTAAGACATGTAGTCAGGAATGTTTCCTTGCTTCTTTTTTAAGACATGCCAACTGCAGAAAACTAGATCAACACACTGTAGTAAAATCATCACGTAATTTTTTTTCTTTTCTTTATTTAAATTGATACTACTGCTAAAATAATTTTCAAAACTCATTGTTTCTAGGTATCTCTTGGACAATTACATCTAATTGGGAGGAAAGGTCTCGATCAGGATTACTTTGTAAGTCAATCTCACGATTCAGTCATGTGGGGTGAGGAGGACGGGGGTGAGGGAGGCTGACGGAGCCGTGAAAGGGGAGAGGATGGGTGGGAGAGCTGCTGGGGAAATCCCACTGCTGCTCCTCTGGTCAGATCTGCTTCCCAGCTTTTGAGGGAGATCTAAGTTCATTGGCTGCCTCTAAGTACAAAGCACCAGAGGCCTCTGAGGGAACAACTGAGGCGAGTGAGTTTCCATGGTCCCACTGAACCCACCCTCTTCCCACCCAGACTCACTGTTGGACTGAGGTGAGGTGAGAAGGACACGCCCATCCCCTAGAGGCCAGCTGTGGGAAGTCCACCTGGGAGTTCCCTGCCGCGGAGCCTGAGGACCAGCCTCGGCCCGTTTGGCTAGATCGGAGGACAGACTGCTTCAGTATAGCTAGGTGTATCGCTAATTGCCTTTATAAATTTGCAAAGCTCATTTCAACCATTTTGCTTAACCTTACTTCATCCCCATGAGGTTAGAAGATTAATTAACAATTCAAATTTATGGTGGAGAAAAAGGCAAATAAACTTGACCTGCACAAGATCCTCCTCAGAAGGATGCCAAAACCCCTGGGTAAGATCTTGTCTCAATCCTGATTGCGGCTTCAAGGCCCTAGATCCCCACAGATCTGGGGAAGTAACTAGGATTCTTTTTAAAAGATGATTTTGCAGCCCTTGTCATTTTGTAGGAGCCATGTGCTCACTGTCTCAAAGGAACACATACTCTATTTCAACATAGTCCCAATGGCTAAACAGTTACGTAAAAGAGTGATCTGTTATTACTTCCCATTTCATTTTATATTGTTATTTTATGAACTTGTTTTTGGCACTATAATTTGTGTTTTACATGAGGTACTATACACATTAGGTAAATGTCGAAATTAATTTTATAAAATGTGATAAAATGGGTAGCAATTGAAATAAGCATATGCATCCCAAGACAGCTCAGTGGAAGGTCTTCAGATTTTTTTTAATCTTCATAATAACTAAGGTTGTAGCTTCTTAGATGAGAAGTTCTGTATTCAGAATATTAGCCCAACATCAGATTTCAGCCTGCCATGAGTGTCTCCTGTTAACTATGAGACCCATAACTGAGATAACTGAGAAGAATTTCCTCTTTCCATAAAGATACATTTCGATCGAGTGTGAAGGCACCCAGACCACACCTATACGGAATCTTCACTAATCTTTGTGGAGTATATAAAGTCCCACAGTCAACTCCAGCCACCATGAGTGGCAGTGGGATCTGTGACTGCCTCCTGGCGAGAATGAGGTGCAAGCAAGGCTGGCAGGAGAAGAGTCTGGGCTGTGATGGCACCAGCCAGGCAGCTGGGCATCACCCAGGGGCCCGGCCAGGCTCTCCTGGGAGCTCGTTCACATTTATTACCTCTGCTTTACAGATGAGAACCTGCAGCTGGAGAGATGAAATGCATTGTTTCAAATCTCACAGCCAGGTAGTGAGACTGTTAAGAAGCAGAATGTGAACTCAGGATTTCTGCATCCGAATCCTGTTCTCTCTTCATTAAGCCATACTTACTTTTGACCTGGGCAAAAAACAAAAAAACAAATTAAAAAAAACCCTAGCCATGAAAATCTAGTTTCCTCACCCATAAAGCAAGAAGAAGGAATGACATAACCTCTCAGGTTGCTTCTAATTTTCTGATGGTGGGTTGGGCCCCATTCTTCCCGTCCAGACATCTCAAAAAGGCTGGTTTAATTCCAGAGCTGTCTATCCCAGTAGTTTGACAAGCACAAGCTGATCCTTCCTGCCTTCCTCATCCTGATAAACTTGAACTTGCATGATAGAGAGAAGAAGGGGGGTCTCCAATCAAAGTATCAAAGTATCTCCATTCAAAGTATTGGCTTAAGTATCAGTTAGCTTAGGCTGCCATCATAAACCACTCCCAAACCTAGTGGCTTAAAACAACAATCACTTATTTCATTCATGATTTTGGCAGGTCAGTAGTGATGACTGGGCTCAGCTAAGTGACTCTGGGTCAAGCTCAGCTAATCTTGGCAGGGCTTGCTCACACATCTGTAGTTAACTAGACTTTTGGCCAGGGCTGGCCCATTTACGATGGCCTCGTCCGTGACAGCCAGGATGGCTGAGTCTTTCCACATGCTCTCCTCTTCCAGCCAGTTGGCCCAAGCTTTTCATGTGGCGGTCAAAGGTTTTATGAATACAATTGCAGAAGTCTCTTGAGGCTTAGGGTCAGAACTCACAAATCACTTCTGCCATATTCTTTTGGTCAAAAGAAGTCTTCAGGGCAGCCAGTATTGAAGGAATAGGAAAATGAATTCCTCCTCTAAACAGGCAGGACTGCAAAGTATTGTGGTCATTTTTGCAACTTGACCACAGCTTAGCTGCACCAAAATCAACTTGGAATGACATGGGGGATGAGGAGGAGATAGATAAGATAAAAGGATAAACCCAATTTCTGAAAGGCTGTCACTGCAGCTCTTCCCATGGCTAGCTTCTCATCCTTCAAGCCTTACTTCCTCAGAGAGGATTTTCTTCATCAACTCTGCTACTCCATCACCCATGTCATCATGCCATGTCTATTTTTCTCTAGCCCCTTGCACTCCCTGAACTATACCCATCTTAACTTGTTTACTGTCTCCCCACAATGGAATGTAAATTCCTATCTATCTTGCTCACTACTGTGTACCCTGTACTCAGATTCGTACCTGCTACATATTAGGTACTTAGTAAGTATTTAATATTGAATACTTATTTAAGTATTGAATAAATGAATAAATGAATGAATGACAACATCCTAAGAATTAGACGTTTCTCCTTAGCCTGAGAACCACCACTTGAGCCAGTATGCTAATGTTTCAGTCCACCAAAGAAAATTATTAATGTAAGGCTCTTTATAAATATAAATGATGCCCAGTACTGCCCAGCAAATTAAATATGAAAATACCTGGAAATGACTAGCTTGTCTTCCCCCTACCTTATTGTTTGATTGAATTAATTTCTCTTAGGAGTTGTTACTGCAGGCAACATTTTCATCTCCCCCTCCCCCAACACCAAGTTCTTAATTACTGAAGAGTATTGTATACGCAATTCTTGATTACATTATCTTGAATTTGTACACATACATTTTAGTGTCATTTGCATTTCTAACTATATACAGGCTCAGAATGAATTGGATTAGGAAAGCTGTGTGTTTGGTGCATATTATTAAAGAGGATAAGGCATAATTAAATTAAATCTAGCAGAGGAATATACCAAATATGTAAGGGCAACTGCTTTGGCCACCCTGCCACCCATTAAAAAGAAAAGAGTTAATATTATCCCTTTTAAGGGTGAGTCTGGGACAAAAGAAGGATTCATAAATGTTTTTAGAACAGTGCATTTTCTTGGTATTTCATTCTACAGGAAGTGTTACAAACGGATTAAACTAGGGACTTTCTTAGAAGCAATGAGAAAATCATGTTTACTTTTTTAAAAAAAAAAAGATGTGTATTCAAATAATAAAACTTCACTTAGCATAATGCCTGAGACATACTGTATTTCATCCTATCTAAGATACCATCGATTATAAGATACATTATGTTCTACTGAGAAAGAAAAAATACTGCCAATATAAATTATATGATGCCATTGGTAGTAAGAAATGCCCTTATTAAAATGGGAGATGAGGGGAGGTACATATCTTAGAATCAGTAAAATATGGTGGTAGGTGCTCAGTAAATATTTTCAGGATGAGTGGATGAATGGATGGTGTCTTAGTCTATTTGAGCTGTTGTAACAAAAATACCATAGACTGGGTGGCTTACAAACAATGTAAATCTATTTCTCACAGTTTGGGAAGCTGGAAGTCTGAGATCAGGGCACCAGCATGGTTGGGTGAGGGTCCTCTTACAATTTGCAGGCTTCTCATTGTGTCCTCACGTAGCAGAAGGTGCAAGCTAGCTCTCTTTAAGGGCACTAATCCCATTCATGAGAGCTCTGCCAGTCACCTCTCAAAGACTCCACTTCCTATCACCTTGAACATTAGGTTTTCGACATACGAACTAGGGGGAAACACAAATATGCAGACCATAGCAGATGGATAGATGAATGGATGGATGGGTGGATACTTGATCTTAACTCTTTGAGAGCAAGAACTCAGGTTGACCCATGCATATCCATCATAAATAGCTTGCATGGTACTGTCATACAGTATTTAATAAGTGTTTATACAATTGAAGCAACAGCATTAAAGGCAGGTTAATGTAAAGAGAAAGAAAAGAAAATCGAAATGCCAAATAAGCCAGGAGAGTGGAAGAGGGGATTAGAACCTCAATTCCTTTGGTCTTTATGGGATCATTATTGAAGGATGGGGAAAACTCCAGGATTCTTATTTGCTTCTAGGGAATAGAGTATTCTCTTTGAATAGTTGAAATCTATTTTCCCAGAGTGTAACTTTCTTCTAGAACTCTCTATTGCCAAATATTTGAGCCCAAATTCTGAAACTGTACTTTGAAAGTGGTTTGATAGAATCATAGTGCTAGAGTTAGAAGGGACCATAAAGATTAAAATCCAGTCCCCTTGTTTTAGAGATTGACAGATTTATCCCTTCATTGAATGAATTTATTCATTCACCCCAGAAATATTTTCTGAGTGTCTGATATACAGTAGGCACTGTACTAAATACAGAAGATTCATCTCCAGGGAGACAGAAAATTAAGCAGACAATTAAATCCAAGGATGCATGCCATGATAGGGAAGGACAGGGTGCCCCAAGAGCACAGAGGAGGAGAACACAAATGAGGAAACCAAGGCCTGGAGTTATGTGCCTTGCATGAATTATAGTTATCTCAGGGTATATTTGGGTCTTGGCTCAGTAGAGGCATTCATGAGAAATATTGTTATTTTTTATATCGATGTGCTCTGATAAATGTGACTGGTAAATCATACATCTGATCATACATTTGATGTATTTATCAATATATGTTTGTTTTCAGAGAAGATGCTTGAAATAATTTCTATTTTCTTAAATTTGCTGAGGCTTCTTTTGTGCCTGAGTATGTGGTCTATCCTAGAGAATATTCCATGAGCACTTGTAAACTGACTACGCTTCAATGACAATACATATGTAAATAAAAAAATATATATGTATAATTGGTAGCTCGTACATTGCTTGCAACTTCCTCCTACCCAGTCAACACCTACGTTATTCCAGACATTTTAGACAGCATTTATTTCAAGGCTCCCTCATGCTCGTCAATCTCCAATGGCTTCTATTCTTACCAAATAGAATCAAAGTCCTTAGCCTGGTATTCAAGACTGTTTCTAATATGACTCCATCACATTTTTGCAAATCTTGGCTTTTGGATGTTCTCCTTCAGCCATACTGAAGTAATCACTATTTCCTGGACACAACTTGGACTTCCCCATCTCCACTCTTTGTTCTTGTTTTCCTTCAGCCTGTGATGTCCTCTGTACCATGCATTCTCTGCATCTTTCTTGAGACCTTTATCATTTAAGTCCTCCTTCTTTAAACTGTGAAGGCAGAGTGCCAAGTACATGGCAGTTGGACTCAGGCTGCTGGCGTGATGCCAGTACCAGCTGCATGACTCTGAGGTTCACTCAGTAGGCTCAGATAGTAACAGCACCTTCCTTCCAGTGCTGCTGTGAAGATTAGGTAAGAAAAAGCTTGCAAAACACTCATCACAGAACTCGGTACAATTTCTGTTATTCTAAACTCCTCTAATTCTTTTTAGTGTTCCTCTTATCCCACCTATCTCTTATTGTCTTGTTGCTATTTACATATACCCCTTTATCTCAGCAGTGTTGTTAGGGAACAAACGTAGAGACAGTTTTTTTTCATCTCTGAATCACCTATAATACCTAACATTCTTCATATATATAGCAGGTTTCAATCAAGTTCTTGAAAGGATAAACAAAGAACAGAAGAGTTGCATGGCTAAGTGGATGTGTGATGTGACAGGTCCAGCACAGGTGGCTTGTGAATTTACTTTATGTCCACAAGGTGGACCGACTTTAGTGACAAGAGTGCTGGTCTCAAATAGGTTGGCAGTATTTCTAGAGCAAATTTATAAATAAAAGAACTGCCTACATTTCTTCCTTAAACATTCTCTCCTCTTTGGTTAGATGCAGAGCCTTGCACATCAATGTAGTCGAGGCTTTCTAAAGAGCAGAGAGTAGTGTCCTGATGAGACACTTTGGAGAGTGTCTGCATTTCTCATTCCTGGGGCTGATTTCTTTTTACTACTCCACGTGGTCTCTGAGGAGCACTTGTGGAAAGTCAGGATGAGGTCTAAGGAATGAGGCAGCAAGACAGGTCAGCTCTCATGTGTTCTAGACTGAGCATTTCATGTGATGTTACGACACAGAACCAGAGGCTTTGGTGGCCCCCTTCAATTTGATTTAGAAAGAACTGGTCTGAAGTTCACCTCTGCAGAAAGATCTGGTCTCAGCAGGCAGCCAGAAGTGTCTGGTCCTCCTCCCTCTGCCTTGTAGACATCAGGGCACTGTACAGCCAGTGCTGCTAGTTACAGTCTTCTCAAATGTGTCAACATGCAAGTGTACTTCTTCTAAACAGGAGACTACTGAGTTCTACAGCTGGGATTTCTCTCTCCTCCACAAAGTCAGATGCCCATCACGCCTTTCCAAATGTGAGAAGCAAGCCCCGCATTCTCAAATTATACATCTGAGATATATCTATATATCTCCCAGTCTTCAGATTTATGGTTGAATTAGCATTCAGAGTAGTGCCTTGAACAAAGTGGGTATTTCACGCATATGTTTTGACTACATGTTGAATGAAATAAAATTTGGTTCAAAAAGCCATTATGTGGGATATATTCATGACTATCAATAATACTGTTCCTTTTCTCTCCAGAAAGCATTATACTACTTCTTAAAGGCAGCGAAAGCTGGAAGTGCAAATGCCATGGCGTTTATAGGAAAGGTACTTGCTTCATCTTGACCAATATTTTTCATTTCTTAAAACCTAACAGTACTAACCAATTGAACCCAGTGTAGGGAGACAGGGCTGCATGCCCCTTTGTGGAAGCAGCTGAGTAGGGCATTCAGGTACAAACTGGGGGCAGTATTCTTGTGGTGGCAGTTTGGAAAGAAGCCTCAGACAATAGTGGTCTTTATCTGAGGCACCAAAAGCAGTCTTGAAAGTGCACATGGCTGAATGCAGCTCAGAGCCCCGCCTGTGCGCCCCTGGCGTGTAACAGGAGGTCTGGGCTAGTTGTGCATCGAAGACTGGGACAGTCTTCGACCCAGCGAGGTGCCTCCCACCTCCAGCCCTGGGACGAGAATCAGCTCCAGGCTGCCCAAATTCCATCCCCGGGCCATCCCTGTTGGGAGGAGCCTGTGTGGAGGGTCCCTCTGAAAAGGCATCTTCTTCTCTCCTTCAAAGACCACTCACGCCCTCGCATGCTGCCCTTGGATCCCTGCAGCCAGTCTGCTTCGTGACCATGGGGACAAGAGCTCTGCTTCCAGAAGTGCTACCTACAGGACACTTAGATGCAAGGAAACATGAAAAATCACAAATAGGATCTTTTTCCCCCTGTGCAAGGTCACTCCAGAATGTATGTAACAGAGTGTTTCCTCAGCTTCTCCTTTTATTAAAATTGAGGCGAAGTTCAAATAACATAAAATTAACCATTTTAAAGTGTACACTTCAGTGGCATTTACTACATTCACAATGTTGTGCAGCCGTCACCTCTACGTAGTTCTGAAGCATTTCATCACCCTCAGAGTCCTTAGCTTGTACATCCTGTTTTTGTTTGTGTTTTGTAGATGTACTTGGAGGGGAATGCTGCGGCACCACAAAACAACGCGACTGCCTTCAAATACTTCTCCATGGCAGCGAGTAAGGTATGTACTCAGCCCATTTCTGTAAACACGTGTAAACACTTGCCTTTTATAACACACAGACTGGTGCGGAAGAGGTGGCTTCAGAGCCCTAGGCCTGGCTAACGAACTCCCGGGAGGTGAAGAAGACTGTCTTTGACAATAAAATATGGGGTTAGGGTAGGCGGAGGCACATCCTGCCTTCTTGGTAAGTGGAAAATGGCAGTGATTTGCGCTGTCCTAGCTGGAGGCCAGACAGAAGCTCAGCTCTCCCCTCCACAGTGCAGGAGATGAAGCCATCTAGCTCAGGAAACAGGAAACAAGAAAGATGAGGACAAAAGAAGGGGAAACTCAGTCAGTAACTGCAGTGGGTTCAGTACAGATGTCTCCCGTTTGACTTTACCCAGAGGCCAGAAATCCCCCTGGCTCAGGCAGAAGGTTGTCAGGCAGCCAGGACAGAATGGCTGTAAGCATGGCGCTGGAGACAGAATCCCTGGTATGAAAGGCAGTCTTGCAACTTACTAGCTGTGTGACCACGGGCAAGTTACTTAACCTCTCTGTGCCTCAATTTACCTATCTATAAAATGAGAATATAAGAAAGTTTGCCTCATATTGTTGTTGTCAGGATTTAATGGGTTAATATTTACGTGCCTCATATTATGAAGTCCTGAAAGTGGTGCCTGCCCGTGGCAAATGCTGTGTGTCAGCTGTGATCTTTTGCAGTCTGGGGCCAGTTAGGTGCAATGAACTTCAAAGCATGTCCAAGGCAGACTGGGTTGGATCTGTGAGGAAACATAAAAATGGTATAGTACAGCTCCTGCCACTGAAGTTTTTGCCTTTTCCTAAGCTCAGTGAGGCTGGTATCTGTCAGATAAAATTTAGGGGACTACCCTGAACCCCTTTTGTGCATAAAGAACATCTTCATGGCAACACCCATCAGCCCCCTGCTGGTGAATGGCCCTGACAGACTTTCGACCCTGGCACAGTAGGAGCTTGTTGCTGTCTTACACTGTCACACGGCAACCCTGGCAGTAGAGATGTGTTCAAATGGGGAATATTTTCAACTGTTCTCAGTTTTTAGAAGCCCACATGCTGCTTTAGGAGCCTATTTATAAATGACTAGCACCTCGGAGCTGCTGCTATTGTGGTGTAAATTACTGAGAAGGCTGGTATTCAGCTCCTCTCCCTTGTAATTTGTATGAAATTGTTGCTCAGTAAGACAGTCATCCGGAGAACTGTGAGACGAGGGTGGCAAGGAGAGCAGACTGAAGAAGAGGCGGGGCAATGCTACAGAGGAAGAGCTCCTGTAATCTGGCAAGTGGTGCTGGTTTGTCAGCGCACAGGAATCACGCCGGGGAGCTGAGTGTGTAAATTAACCCAGCTCCCAAGCTGTGCAGGGCTGCGTAACCAGTAGTGACCTGAGCTACTCTTCTTTACGGAGGAAATCTAAAATTGAACTTAAGCTAATTATGCTGAAGGGCATCAGGTGGACAAGGCCTGTATTCCTTTATCATCTCCTGAAAATTTATTAGATTTCTCACATGGGGTCACTTGACTACCAAAGTGCAGATTTTCTGTCTCCCATTCTTGCACATTCATTCTCTTTTCTTACTACATTTTTCTTTTTAAGCTGTTGCTCTTTAATTTGTTTTTAGGTCATGTCAGTACCAGGATGCAAGGCCACAGACTTCATGACTTGTTGTGTCTTACTTAGAAACATGAACAGCTATCCTATGTGATGCTGGGCCCAAGTCAGATCACATTTTTCTGATTTCCTCTCACACCTCTGAGCACATCAGGCCCATCCCCATCGACACACTTTTGCCCTTCCCCTGCTTCCCAGAATCCCTCATTCTGAAGCCCACCCACCCCCCCAAGCAGAATCCAGTCCTCTCTCCCCCAACAAAGCCACTCCTACCCCCTCGACGTGCATAATCTTTTCCCTCTTCTGAACTTGCCCAGCATTCACTCTGCGTAGCTCTAGAACCTCACTGCTTCTACCCTGTGCCTTCTCTCCTACGTCTGAAGGCTGTGTCTGTTCACCTAGAGGGGCATCTGTCTCAATGCCCAGTAGGGGGTCATTACATGTTTGACACGTAATGACTATCTGCTCCCCGAGTTCTTGTCAGTTAACCTAGGCAAGAGCGTTGAGCCCTAAAGCGGAAGTTATATATGGGGGGATAGCTACACACGTGTTTTGTTTGGCCCAGAAAGTGTTTTAAAAATTAGGAAATTTCATATCAAAATCTGGACATCCAGCTTTTCTTGGAAAGCAAGAAGAGCTGACCAATAGAGGTGGCTATTCCATGTAATGAGAACTGGCTGCAGAGGGTGGAGCAGGTGCTGCCTTTAGACGGGGCAGGTGCTCTCTGGTGGCCTCAGTCTCCACCACTCCCCCATCACCTGGCTTAATGTACTTCTGACATCACCTGCATAGCTCTGGAGGTATCTGAGTTGGCCACTCCTGACCTGAATGTACCCTTAACAGATAGTCTGGGCCTTAAACAGTTGGTAAGTCATCCAATGAGCCCCTGGTTTCCCAAAGACTCTGCTAGAGAAAGAAAGAAATTTGTTCCCAGTATTCTACCCTTTCTCTTCCTCCTCTCCCTTCATCCTTACTTCCTCTCATTTCCCTTCCCTCCCATTTTTCTCAACATCTAAGTGAGGATAGTTAGAAGAAGACAGACTCACCAGACTTTACCACACCCATCACAACAAGCCCTAACCCCCCAGAGCAGACTATCCCAAAACTCCTGGGACCACAGGTGGATGTAGTCAGAGGAGAAGAGGGTAGGAGACAGCAGACGTGTACCAGCTGTCTTGAATACAGGTGGACCATCCTTCAGAATCCTTACAATAACTGGCCCTTTGATATGCATAGGCTCAAACTTCAGAGTCTTGAAATAATTTTTGAACTATGCCTTCTCTAGTTATGTGCTATTCCTGTATCACAGAGGAGTACTCTGGCTGCATCCACAAATAATTACAGTGAAATCATTAGATTATTAAAAGTAATTACAAATAAATATGTTTAGGTGGTAAAAGAAATTTGGAGAGTTTCTATCAGAACTTAAGTTCCTGAGGAAGTACTTATAAACATGTAATATTACAAACCTACAGGTCCGCTGAATGAAAACCAAGTGGCCAAACAAACATGGCTCCTTACTCAGCCCCTAGAGGGTAAAATGCATGATGGGAGATTAAAGGAAAAGTGAGTTTCCTGGTTGGGGAAATCATTTGCAACGTTCAGTCTTCATCCAGGATTGATATGCTAGGTATCAGTATATTTGAACACTTGCTAAATGCTAAGTGTGCTCTACACTCCCTTTCCTAGGCTATTCAGAACACTGATCAGAAGAAATGGCAATTAATTTAGCATCAAGTGGAAAAGAAAACATTGGTGATGTTATAAGCAGTAAAATTTGAATGAAGAAACATATGCCAATGGCGCTTTGCCATCCATAATGGCTAGACTGACATCCACAGAGTCTCTAACATGTTTTTTGGACATTCATGTCAACCTCCTTTGACCAAAGCAGATAACAAATGTCTAGATAGAGTTCTCCCTTCTGGAAAACTCTTACACTAACCCTTTAAGACCAAGCTCAAATGTCACCACCTCTGACAACTCGGTCTGCTCCATCCCTAGCCTCACCCACGCAGGTGTGTGTCCCTGTCCTGGGGGCCCGCAACACTCCCAGTCTGTCTCTGCTATAGGACTCACCACAGTTGACATGATTACTTTAAGAGGTCCTACTTCCTGGGTCAGAACCCACTAGCCTGTAAGGCAGGCTTCATCATTTATTCATCTTCTGACTTTCACCTCCTACCTCTGCCCAGTGCCTATTATGGAGTCACACAAAGCAAGCACTAAACAAACGCTGAATGAGAGAATGGAGGAAAGATTTGACTTTCATTTCCCTCTTTTCTTTTCCAGTCAGAGGAGGGCCATGAAGGTGTTTAAGGAGACACTAGAGAGGGTCAGGATGACTTACCAACTGCCTGATTAATCTGCCTTAATTTGTCTCCTACTGGGTGCATTTCAAATATTTTGAATGATTTTGCAATAATTCTCCTTATTGTACATCCTTCTGGGGCTTCACTTGGGTTTTAAACCTGTTCTAGGGCAATGCGATTGGTCTTCATGGGCTCGGCCTTCTTTACTTTCATGGGAAAGGAGTTCCTGTGGTAAGTTAAATTATTTTATTGTCTTTTCAGCATGTGTCTAGCAATTTACTAGGCTGAAATTCATTAATTTAAAGGAATTGGTCTTTATTACCTGGTTTGCCAAACTATCATATCTGATAATAGGGAATAAAATAGAACAAGCTTGTGACAAGAATAACAACCCTAATTATATCTTAGAATCGTAGAATCATCTAACCCATGAGGATTTTTTGATAGAGAAATTTGTTCAGCCTCTGCCTTTTGAGTGACCTTCCCCCAACATCTAACAAAACCTACTGTCAGTGTAGGAAAAGGCATAATTTACAATGAAAATGGGATAATTATTTCCTAATAGAATCTAGTATAATAATGAAATAAAATGTATAATACTTCTGATACTATTTTAATTAGCCTGAATCACATAGGGCACTGTCTATGCTCTTAAAAAAAAAAGTGGAAGGCAACTGTTACCATGGAGTTATGCATGTACCTTTGAGTAACAAAGTGTAATTGTCTTGCAGAATTATGCAGAAGCACTTAAATACTTTCAGAAAGCTGCAGAGAAAGGATGGCCCAACGCACAGTTTCAGTTAGGCTTCATGTACTACTGTAAGTGCTACACATAAGGCTGCTTTAGTTCGAATGACAAATGTATTATTAAGTCTGCTCCTTTTTTGACACAAATCAAAGGGTTAGTGTGAATGGTTTAGACAGAACATTTAGGCAACAATTTGAGGAGGAATTTGAAGAAGACAGAAGGAAAAGGACACCAGTTGGAAGAGGAGGCAAGGAGGTGCTATCAGAAGGCTCACCTTTGAAAAGTTGAAGTTTAAGGTGCCTTGTGACGTCCAGCGTACCATACTCAGAAGCACGTATGAAACTCACAGGAAAGGTCAAACTTGGAGAGAAAGATGTGGATGCATCAACACACAGGTGTTAGATAAGAGTAGCTGAGGTTGCAAAGGGAAAGGAGAGAGTGTGCGAGATGAAGGAGCAGTGAGCCATAGTGAGAAATCTGGTGATCTTTGGAGCCATGATGAAAAGATGGGCAGAGAAAGAGTGGTCACAAGAAGACTGAAAAGGCATGGTCAGAGGAATGAGGTGGGGAGATGATCTTAAGGAAGATAAGGGATAGAACTTTCAAGAAAGAGTAAATGAATGAGCACCCCTCTAAAATGCAACGAGAAGCTTGGTTCTCACTTTTCAAAAAATAAAAAATGCAAAAAGTAAGAAAGGGCCAAGTATCCAAGGGACTTATCAATAAGAAGGATGTTTGTGAGGTCATCAAACTGGTTGGGATGGAAGCCAGATGCAATGAGTCGAGGTATAAACGGAAGGAGAGGAAGTGGTTGAGTAAAAATATTCTTGACAGTAGTGTACCTTTAAATGGAAGAGAGAGATGGCATAGTAGCATAGGGTGGGGGTGGGGGTGACCAAGAACTAAGAGGGGCTTGTTTTAGATGGTAAGAGACCTGAGTATAATTTTTGGCAGGAAAAAAAAGAGAGAGAGAGAGCCAGCCAATGGAGGTGGCTAATGTGTCACAGGAGAGATGCAATAATTGATGAAGAGGTTCTGGGAAAATTTAGGTGGCATTTCTGATCTTATCTGACCAGGTAGGTGGGGGCCTCTTTAGCCTTGATAAAGAGGAGGGATTTCTTACCCTAGAAGACTGGAGAGATGGGGGAATAGATGGTACAACTGTAAATCTGGGGAGAGAGGCAAGTGAGGAAAGATAATGTGAGGTTCCCTCAATGAGCTCAGAGGTACAAGGTTATCTTCTGAGAGCGAAGTTAGAGTGATTGGGGTAGGAAGTCTCAGAAAGCCATGAAGGTTTGTAGTAGTCTCTGTGGGGACTGAGAGAGAGAGAGAGTGGGCAAGACACGTACCAGGAGACCTGAACATACTTCAGTACCCCTGCTAGGTCCTTCCTGTCCGAGGGGGAGCAAGGACAGCAGCAGACTGAATCATCAAGAAGCCAGATCTGGCATTTTCCACAGTAGCCCAGGTGGAGGGCCAGTTCTGTAACATCTTGGGAGGTTGTCTAAGATGTCCTGCTTCTTGTAGTTTATTCCAGGTCCCAGGCCCAGGATCTATCCTCTCCTCAAGCTTCTAGAATAAGAGTAATAGTTATGACTAATGTTTAAGTCTTTATATGTGCTTACATGTATTTAGTCCTCTCAACACAGCTAGGGGGTGTCCCACAGTTCACAGGTGAGCAAACTGAGCCACATCAAGGTCAAACATCTTGCACAAGCTCACACAGCTAGCAGAGCTGGGACTCAAACCAAGTGATCTGCTTCCAGAGTCTTTGCTCTTAGCTGCATGGCCAAGAAATGTTAGAGCTGGAAGGTAACTTAAGAACCTCCTGAAAGCCCTTCCTTTGGCAAATGAAATGCCTAGGGGTGCCCAACTCACAGAAGGGGTAATGGGAGAGGCAGGACAGGAATCCCAGCTTCTGGGAGTAGCTGATTCTCCACCCTGGCTCCAAGTGCCTCTCCTTGCTCCAAGCATTATAGCTGAGCCTGAGCTCGGCCTCTTGGAGCTGGGATTTGCCTGCTTCAGACTCCATAGTTCTAGCTGGGGGGAGCTACACTGGGCTTCTGGTGTGGAAGGATGACAGGGGTGGTGCAACACATCATGGAGGGGCTTCTGGTCCTCAGAGAATACCACGTGGCCTCCTGTTCATTAACTTTAGTTGTACCATGTTGAGGAGATGTCTTCATGGCTAAACAGTCCCTTCTCTTTCAGTTTTCTGAATGAGTCAAGAACATACATTTCCATATTCTTATAATCTAACTCAACTTTCCTTCCCTCAAATTGTGGATCTAGAGTAGTCTGACTTTTGGTTGGCTTTTCTCATCCTATTTAACATAGCAGGCATCGAGAAAGAAAATTGCCATATGAAATCATTTATATGAGGAATCTAAAAACTAACAACTATAATAATAAGGACATAAATGAACTACTTATTTATAACTTAGAAGATTGATTTCTTGAATATGTGTAAGCACATTTGACTGTCCATTATGATTGGATTACCACATTCTGTTGATTCTTATTTTGTAATTGGCTTTATTTCTTTGATAACTATGTAAGTTTAAAAAGCTAAAGCTCTAATCTGTTCTTAGAAACTATAATCAATACACATATGTAAACTAAAAAAAGTGCAGTATACTGTGTATATGTATTTACACGCAATATAATGTGTATGTGCAGTCGAACTGTAATAATTCTACCTAATAAAAAAATAATTATTCTACCTACTAAAACTGAAAAAGGGAAAAGAAAGAAACAAACAAAAATAAGTAAATAAAATAAAATAGCAGTCATCACTAGGACCGTTTCATCCATAGATTATAAATGTGAAAAATAATCTAAACAAGGGGTGGCTCAAAATAATTTTAATTTTCAGCTGGCTCTGGAGTATGGAAGGATTATAAACTTGCCTTCAAATATTTTTACTTGGCATCTCAGAGTGGGCAGCCCCTCGCCATTTATTACCTGGCCAAGATGTACGCCACGGGAACGGGAGTGTTGCGATCATGCAGAACCGCCGTGGAGGTAAACAGTGGGCTGTCTCTAACATATGCTTCGTTTATCACACAGAGGAGGTGATACTGTGCTTAAATTGTTAGTGCCTTTGATTTTATAGATATTATCTTGTTTCTTTCAGCTGACAATGTGAACACTAACATTTGTAACTCAGACAGGGAAAGGGAGGAAGAGAAATGATCCCTCCTTTCTCGCATTTGACTTTTATCAAGTTCAGAGCTCGCCTCAGAGATCTGTTTCAGCCTCTTATCAAATTGGCGGGGCAGTTTGGCCCTTCTGGTGGGGTTGGGAGTTGTGGCTTGGGAAATGAAAGGCTTGATTTAGGCTAGAAAATGTAGCCCACTTCTTCCCAGAAGGCAGGGTCCTTAGGGATTTTTTATGATTTGAATGACAACTGAGAAGGTGAATTCTTTCAGCCTGGAATAGTGATGCACTTCTCAAAAGAATGCTTTTAGGACCTTAATGCCCTTCATTGATTTATTAAACACTGTCACTGTGCCAATATAAATACCTCCGTGCTGCAATCTGGCCCATCTGAGACTCATTTCAAAAGCTGCCAGCTAATAATCTATCTTTAGATTTTCTCCTTTGCCAACTTCCTAATGAATTATGTATGGTTAACCTCTTTGGTTACATAAGGGCTATTCAGCTAAGTTGACATTTGTCCCCATAGAGCTCTGCACAGCTCCCTCATGGTTATGTCACCTACACCCTCAGGCACTGTCTTCCCTTTCTTCTTTCTTTTCCACATCAGCTGCAGCCTTATAACTCACCCTCGCAGGGCAGCCGTGTCCAGAAAGGCCCTTTTAAAAAAACAAAAACAAAAACAGAAATTGATACATTCTTGTCCTGCCAAATAGCCTACAAGTCACACTTGTAATCTTTGTGCCTATGGAAGGTACTAACTCCTCATCCTAAGTAATTTATAAGAGCCATGCTTCAGACTTAAAATCCTTGCCTGGCTGGCCAGCAGGAACTGAAGACTGCCGTTTATCATTTACCTGGGATGGAGTGTCTTGGCTAACTAGTCTGCTTGATTTCTCTTCCTATATACAGCTTTATAAAGGTGTCTGCGAACTAGGCCACTGGGCTGAGAAATTCCTGACAGCGTACTTTGCCTACAAGGATGGTGATATAGACTCTTCTCTTGTTCAGTATGCACTACTTGCAGAAATGGGGTATGAAGTAGCTCAGAGCAATTCAGCATTCATTTTGGAATCCAGTAAGTTAAAACTCCCTGCAATTCCCCAATCATACATATGCATATATGACTTTACTACAGGGGCATTTTAAGCCTTCCTAATAGAAAGTCTCCTTTTTTTTTTTTTTTTTTTTTTTAGAAAAGGCTAAAATTCTTGAAAAAGAGAAGATGTATCCAATGGCACTCCTCCTGTGGAATCGAGCTGCCATTCAAGGTACAGAACTTAGATAAAAATGAGCACATACCTGGCCCCTGTCCACTATTCGTCAGCAGATTTGCTCCAGCTGAGTTCTTGGGTACATCTGCAGAGAGGTGCAGGCATCCAGGAGGTGGTATTGCCAACTGCTGATGTTAGGGTCAGTCTGGTTAGAGGTCATTTCCAGGAATTTATTTTGTTATTCTCAAGGCCCCTAGTTTAGCACACCATAGGGACTTTTCTCTGGCTCTTTCTCCATGGCATGAGAACAGTTGTTTGAAACATGACAATTGTACTCAAGAAATCAGTTTTCTTGGTCTGGCTTCAGTCCCTCATTTGCTGAGCTTTTTCTGAACTTATCAGAAGCATGACCTATGTTTCAGTGAATTTATAGGTAAAGTTCTAAGACTTGTTTGATTTTTCTTTTAAAATATAATATTGAGGATTACCACAAACTTCAGATCTTTATTATAACCACCAGCATGGTAGCATCGGGGGAAAAAAGTTAATTAGCAAGATCCTCTCCCCTTTCCTGGAGTTTCCACGCCCCACTGTGGGGATCACAAGTGACAGTGAGCGTAGGATAGCGCCAGTGGGAAAGCAGTGACAGGAGGCATTTGCACTGCTATGTCTCACTACCATCTTTCCCTAAAATTATGTCACCAGAAGCAGAGAGCTACTGCAAAGCTGTCACTATTGGCATTTGGATATGTGGTAGGAATCTCTTGCAGTAAGAGAGCAATTTTACTGCCAATTAAGTTTCTTAAAATTGTCTCACGCTAAGGCCGAATCATCCGCTTTCTACAAAAAATGAATGGGATGAAAAATAATTCTCTGATGATGCTAATATGAGGCGGAAGAAAAAGTCACAGTGGTGCCTTCTTAGATTCAGCTGAGCAGGTGCAGCAGCAAGCCATCCACGTGATTCCAGTGAGAAATCCCCTAAAAAGGAAGTCTGTATTTTCCAAAATGTAATAAAGACCTCGTTTGAAGTGGGGAAACAGCACCAGCAACCTCTCAGCTGTAGCAAATCAGCTCAAGTGTAACCAGTACAGGTTTATTCCAAGCCAGGAAATGGTGTGGAAGTTGCACCAAGGGAAAGAGACATGGAAAAGGAGGAGACATTAATATTAAGCAGAATTCACCAATATGAAAATGTCAGGCCACTAAAAAGAATTGTGTGTCACCAGAGAGGTCAGGCGTGAGTGCGCCCAAAGATGTGGTTGCTGCATGACTCACTTGGGGTTAGGAAATCTACTCATGAAAGTTCCCAGTCGCTGGTGGTGCTTCTTCCAAGAGCTGCTGCAGGTGAGGAGGTGCCGAACCATCAGGACCCAGTCACCACACTGTGACTGTGACATTGCAGGGGAAATCCCTCCCACTATCTAGTGAGCTCCCTGGGAACCTATGGGGCTCGCCATATGCCCCTGATCCCCTAATTAGGGTGGGACTGAGACCTCTGGAGAATCTGTTCGTTCACAACTTTTCATTCTTACAGACCTCTGGGGTCCTGCTTACTGCTTGTAAAGCTCAAAACTGCACAGTCCTGTTCTTTTGTGGTTATGGTGCAGAAGGAATCTTAGGGTCAAAGGAAGGCGGCTTTGGGCAAAATTAGAGATAGAGTGGGTTTCTCTTTAGAGCTCCAGGGGTTTCTTGCCTCTCCAGGCCCCCCCAGGTCCCTCTCCTGGGCATCATTTCTAGAAGGTCTTGCCCCCAGCTACCTGTGCATTTGGAAGTACCTGGGATGCAGACCCTGATAATTAATGTCTTTGGCAGTTTAAGAATTTTATGATGTTACCTCTATGCCGAGGAAACTAAAGGTGGCTCATGGTATTACATTTTAGTAGAGGATTGCAAAAGATTAAAAAAAACTTCAGAACCCAAAGGAATAAATTCCAAAAAATTATAGGCATTGCATTAGGACAAATGGGGAGAAAAACTTGGAAGGAGCCCTTAATGATGCATGTCAGACCATAGCAGACAGAATACTTCCTCCTGTTCCAAGTGAGTGTGGATTGTGCGAGAGGAGTTGGCCACAGCTGAGACGGATGTCCTAGATGAGCATTCCCCCATCTTTTCAATCAATATAGTCCTAGTGAATGAAAACATGGACCCCAAAGAGACCCTTGGAGGTCATCCCTAAGTGGTCTTCAAAAAGCTAAAGTCTCATATCTTAAAAAGTCACTTGCATTTTTTCTGCTCCTGAATATATTTGTTCATATGTCAGAAACTAAGATTCTAAAATACTTGACATCTGGGGAAAGCATTTTCGAAAAAGTTTTCTACCATGCCTATCCATTCCTTCCATAAATATGTATCAAGTACCAGTCCAGTTCTGGAGCTATGTCAGTGATTGGGAGCTTCAAAGTTCTCTCTTATGAGAGAGAGAGAGGGAGAAAGTAGGAAACAAATAACAGTGATACGTGCTGTGAGGAAATGACACAGGGAGGCGAGATGGGTAAGTCCTGGGTGCGGTCTGACAAGGGAGTCAGAGAAGGCTCTAGGAGGAAAGCCGCATTTGCAGTGAGACCTGAGTGGTGAGTCAGAGGAATTCCAAACATGCCAGAGGGAGGGGCTTGAAGGACCTCACTGCAGGGATGCTGCAAGAGTGAGCGCGGCATGCATTTTGGGGTTGAAGGAATGTTAGGAAGGCCAGAACATATGGAGAAAGTGACGTGCAATAGGCTAGTCAGGGAGGCAGAAGGCAGATAAGGCACAACTTGTAGGTCAGGTAAGGAATCCGGATATTATTCCAAGTGCAAAGTGAAGCACTTGGGGGGTCTCACTTAACACAGGACATAACATGATTTGATTTTACACTTGACAAAGATCATCCTGGCTGTTGGTGTGAATAGAATGAAAAGTGGAGATAAAAGCACAGTTTGGAGGCTACTGTAGTCTTCCAGGCTTAGACCGGATGTTAGAGGAGATGGCGAGAAACAAGTGTGTGTTAGAGGTGGAACCATCAGGACTTGCTGATGGATTTGATCCTGAAAGTGAGGGGGAAAGAACTAGGAATAATTATCCTAGATTTATGGTGGTGCTGGTACTAATCGGGGAAAGAAACTGATTTTGTTTGGGGGAAGAGGTAGCAGGGTGTTAAGAATCTCTATCAAATGTTTTAAGTTTGAGATCCAAGTAGAAGAGTCAGGAATGCAGTAGTAGGAATCGGGGGCTTGGACAGAAACAGGACTACTGATACAAATTCAGGAACAGTAAACATGAAGATAGCCATGGAACTAGATGAGATCACCTAGAAAAAGAGTTAAGAAGGGTGGGTGAGGGAAGAGAGAAAAGAAAAGAAAGGAGAGGAAAAAAGGAGGAAAAGGAGTTAAATAATGAGCCCTGATACTCCAACATTCAGAAGTGGAGTGGAGGAGTCAGTCAAGAGTTGAAGAGGAGAACCTGTGAGGCAAGACGGAAGTCCAGAGACGGAAGTGCTTGGGCAGATAGGTCCAATGTCCAGTGGTGCTTACTGGTCCAGTGAGACGAAGACAGAAGTGGCCGAGAGATCTGGCTGCATGAAGGTTACTGACCATCTTGAAAGTAACAGTGTCTTGGAGGAAGGGGCAGAAGCCAGATTGGGGTGAGTTGAAGAGTATGTGGGAGGTGAAGCTTTGCAGTGAGTAGAGCACACTTTTGAAAAGGCTGAGTGTGAACAGAGAAATGGGGAGTAGTTACAAGAGGAGGCCATGGGATAAAGGGTTTGTTTTGTTCTTCTAAGATGCCAAGGTGTGTTTGGATGACTGATGGGACTAGAAAAGGGGAAGAAACTGGTGATGCAGGAAAGTAGCTCTTCAGGAGTGAGGTCTGGGAAAAGCAGGGGTGGGATCCAGTTTCCCAAGCACTGGCCTACCTTTAAAAGGTAAAATTAATAATTTTTTATTCTGAAGAACATTTGTACTATACCGTAGGAGTTATCCTACAATGAAGACAGCTAGCATTGTGTGTTATATTTTGTATTCCATAAAGTATGGAATCTAATCCTGATTCTGGGATTCTGAGTGGGTTTTTTTGGTGTCATTTTTATATAGATTATCATTAAGCTGAGTTGCTAGGAACTGTACATGAATCATTTGAGTTATTATTCTCCTTCTCTTTCTACTATTTTCCATCAGGCAATGCATTCGCTAGAGTGAAACTTGGAGATTACCACTACTATGGCTACGGGACTAAGAAAGACTATCAGACAGCAGCCACACATTACAGCATCGCCGCCGACAAGCACCGCAGCGCACAGGCCATGTTCAACCTGGCCTATATGTATGAACACGGCTTAGGTATCACAAAGGTAATTGTGCTGGTCATCATCCAGACCTAGTAATGGCAGTGCTATGGGAAGGAAAAATTTATAAATGTTCTACATGTCATTGATGTCATCAATGTAGAGAAAGGAAGGAAAATATTCAACATTTGCTGAGTCCCTCCCACGTGCCAGCACATATTACGTACCCTAATATGAACCCTGTGAGGTAGAATTAATTTTCTCCATTATGCCCAAGGACATAACTAATGAGTAGAATAAATCTAGTCTTGGCCAATTTGATTCATAATAAATTCACGCTTTTTCCAGCAACATTAGTGGGCCCTGCCCCTTCTCCCTTCCACCTCTGGGACTTTTTCCATTAAAATTTCCATTGACTCTCAAGCTCTCAGTAATAAGGAGAAGGTGGAAATGAGGTCAGAGCTGGATACCAAGGTGACATTAATCCAGAAACATCTTTTGAAACCCCCACTGCATCCATGACACCATGCTGAGCACTCTAGAGAGGCCCAAGAAAACGGATCCCCATCCTTCAGAGGCTACACTTGACTTGAGGAGATGAGGCATGTTCATTAAGAAAGAGAGCTAGCAATGGAATACTATTCAGCCATAAAAACAACAACATAATGCCATTTGCAGCAACATGGATGTCCCTGGAGAATGTCATTCTAAGTGAAGTAAGCCAGAAAGAGAAAGAAAAAGACCATACGATATCACTTATAGGAGGAATCTAAAAAGAAAAAAAAGAAAAAGAAGACAAATGAACTTAAATATAAAATGGAAACAGACTCAGAGACGTAGAATTCAAACTTGTGTTTGCCAGGGGGGAAGGGGGGTGGGAAGGGACAGACTGGGAGTTCGAGATTTGTAGATACTGACAGATATATATAGAAGAGATAAACAAGTTTATACTGTATAGCACAGGGAAATATATTCAAGATCTTGTAGTAGCTCATGGTGAAAAAGAACATGAAAATGAATATATGTATATTCATGTATGACTGAAAAATTGTACTGTATACCAGAAATTGACACAACATTGTAAACTGAGTATAACTCAATAAAATTTAAAAAGAAAGAGAGCCAGCACTGCAGGGTGATATTGGGGGAATCCTTTAGACAGTAAATGTAATTGAGGCAGAAGAAGGCATTGGAGTTTGACAGGGTGAGAAAGGTGAATTGAATATCAGTAATGATTGTTAACGACCAGGTGTTGGCGTGTTATGTGCACTTAAATCACACAGCCAGTTGCTGAGATGAGCCCTGTTATTGACCTCCATGTATCCATCAGGAAACCGGAGTGTGGTTAAGTCACTGGCCGAGTTTGCACAGCACATCGGTGGTTCAGCTAGAATTTGAACCCAGACCTATCTGACTCCATGTTTCTGGTTGAAAGAGTGGACTTTGCATTATCGGAATTTCTATGCTTTCTTTATCCTTCCAGTTGTGCTAGCAACTGGGAGTTACTGGTAGGGAATTTCCTAGCTGACAACTGCTCTCGGTGCACACATGGTGCAGCAGGGGCTTCTTATTCAGGATGACAGTCTGGCGGTAGAGGTCCCCGCCCTCCTGCGCTCTCCTGTGCCTGCCTTTGGGCTCATCACTTTTGATCATCGCCGGCACCCTAATCAGTGAAAAAAATGTCAAATCCAAACCCAGTCTGTGTTCCCCATTCCTAGCGGATGCAAGCTCCTGTGTTGCGGAAGGGACGGGCGGGGGCGAGGACTGGATCGAACAGCTAAATAAGATGATTCTTTGGATGTTATTTCACCGCACCTGCTCCCCACCAACTGTCATCCACATCTGTAAAACAGAACCAGGATACAAGCCCTGCCCCGGGCTTTGAGGATAAAACGAGTGAACCTTTGTTAAAAGAGCTCTGTAGTGAAACAGTGTGTGGAATGACTGTTATCTAGATCAGAAGGGAATTTGGGTGATTGCCTCAGTAGGATTAAAGCTTTTGTTCATCATTCCCCAGGGGAAACATAACAACCTTGGAGAGAGGAGCAGTGTCTGTGAAAAGGATAGCAGTAACCCCACCCCACAGGTTAAATTCAAATTAGCTCTCTTGTCCCCATGTGATTCAAGAAGAACTTGGTCCCCCAGACAGCCCCATCCCCACCACAGTGAGGCCAGTCCACCTGAACCCCTGGGGCGGGGAGGGGCATCCTCTCAGGACAACAGGCCACACACGCAGGAGAGGACACAGCCTGCCTTCCCAGGTGGCCCACAGCGTCAGGGGTTCAGTTTTGGGAGGCACTGCTGGGCTCTCCTCTCTCTCCTAGGCTCTCTCTTCCAATGTCACGTAGCAGTTGTTGAGACATACATTTCATACATCTAGAAAACGACTTTGAAGTTTCTCTCTGGCCACATTTCTGTTCTTTTTGGTCAGGGTTCCTGTTAAATCATCAGTATTCATTTTTATCAGTCTCTCAGTCACAGGTATTTTTTTTTTCCTACAAAAAGTCTCTACATTTTAAAAATAGAGAGGCTGCACTTAACCTCAGACCTGAAGTCTAATTTTGGATTTAGCTGGGGGGGCCATTGCTCTTTGTCTTTATTGGTTTCTTTTGTTTAGCAATTAGAAAAATAATAACCAGGTACCCAGGGGCCAGGTATATTAATCTTGCTGTCTTACAATCCAATTAGCAAGGAGATACCACCTTTTCTAATTGTTAAGATGAATATGTCGATAATTAAAAGCCCAAAGCTTGTTCCAATGCTAGTTAATGAAAGCAAAGCAATTAGGAGAACAGGATTCACAGAACCCAATTCATCAAGTAATTACACATTTCTTCAGCAAGGCTCTTCAAAATCCTCTTTATTAGTAAAACCTCATGCAAACCAGTGGGGAAGATGAGTCTAACATCATTACCAGGATTTCTTTGAGAATCAAAACAGGTTTTGTAAACGCTCTACTGAAGCCCTCTGGGAGAAGGACATAAGGTGTCGATCATCTCTTGATAAATCCGTGTAAAAACATGGGTTTTTATTGTTCTCGTCTGTCTTGAGGAAAGGATGCTGGGACTAGGATGATGTGGGTGGATTATCCTGGTAGCTTCACTGCGTAACATCACATCCCTGATCCCTGACTTCAAATTAAACTCACTTGACTTAAACTGTGGTCCAGGGCTGACCGCACCGCTGTTCAGGGAACACAAAATAATACCTGGGGAGGAACCGGGAGAGGACCTGAACTAATCTAGAAATGTCAGCACTCAGCTCTCACGTTGTTGTCAAACTCCCCCTCAGGTCGCCCTTGATTCAGAAGCACTTCAGAAACCTGACCATGAAGATAACTCGTTGCCCATCCCCTCCCGTCCAGTGCGTCTGTCCATATCCTGGTTCAAGCCAGAATTGTGTCTCAGGTGTGCTGGTCGTAAAGGCTGCTCAGGGGTCTCCCATTCCAGTGTTCTTCCCTGAACTCTGTGGCAGAGGTAGCTCTGCCCACTGAAGATCTGTAATCCCCAGGGCGCAGGGAGGGCTTGTTTCTGGGATGCGTCTCCTTGTCAGAGACTACATTTCCCGGCTCCCTTCACACCCGCGTGACTCATTCTCACCAAAGGGGCGGAAGTAAGAGGAAAGACAGTCATTTCTGGGCCAAGGCAGCTAAGAAGTAGATGGCGCTTCTCCCAGAGGCTCTAAGGGATGGCAGAACCAGGAAGACAATTCACCACCAGCCAGGACCATCCACACTGGACTGCTGAACATGTTAAGCCACTGAAATTTGGAGGTTTATGTGTTGCAGATATAAGCATCGCCTTAGTTAACACATATTACAGCTAACAAAACCCCAGCAGGTTATTCCTGACAGAGTATAACTCTGCTGCTGTTACCTCTCCACCTTATTTACCCTGGCATTCAAAACCCTTCTGACCTACCCTAACAGTGGCCTGATATGCCACTATTTTCCTGTATATCTTCTTCTAGGCTGTTTCCTTTCCCCCAAAGACCTTGAACTGCACCCTTGTGACCTTTGATCTGATCACCTCCGTTTGCTGGAATGATCTTCTCCCACACTTTTGGCCATTGAAGACCAGTCCATTCTTCAGAGAAATAGCTCCCAAATCATCTCCTCTATGAAACCTTCAGTGAATCCCTAGATTTAAAAGATCTCTGCTTCTAAGCTTCCATGGTACTGTGCTTTGCTTTTCTTCACCTATTTACTTATTCAAATATTTATCAAGGCCTTGTTCTGCGTCAGGAAGCACTGCGCATGGTTCTGGGGATACAAGAGAATGAGACATCTTTCAAAGAGCTCACCGTCTCCCATGGAAGAGGTGTCCATTGTTAAACTGAAAGCCAGAAATGGCGTGCGTGTATGCACACCCAAGTGAAATACTATAAACTCAATAAAAGGAAACAACTAATTCAGGCAAAGGAATCAATACTGTCAGGTCCTGTTCTCAAATGTTTTTATAACACAGGATACTCTTTGTAAAATAGAGAAAAAAAAAACATGGCTGTTTTAAGATGATGACTAGGAAATCTATCTAAATTAAGACAAAATGTGAGAGGAAATTATCCTTTGGAAATTAGATTCTATATATATATATATATAGTTAGATCTAATAGATAACACATTTTTTTGGATCCTGTAGGGGAAATAAAACCATATCACTGACTAAAGTATAAATAGAAGTGTCAAAAATAAGAGTAATTATGGCACAAAGCATTTTTGTTTCTCATTTTTCTGGCCTGGCCACCTATGGAGTGTTAGAGCTGAAGCTTTAAACACCAGAATAGAATTGTGTTCTGGAGAGGGCAAGTTAAAGTTAGATATTAAAATGGTCCTCTCAGAATTGTGACAGGACAGAATATACATCTCTTAGAAATGGCCATAACCTTCCTAGAAATAAATGTCTATTATCTAACGAAATAATAAGAAATGTGCAAAATTTTTCTATGTGTGTATAGCTTTATTTATTAGAGAAAAAAAACAACCTGACAACCAACCAAAATGCTCCAAAATAGAGAACATGTTATATGAACAGTGGCGAGGTGGTATACTGTTCCATTATTTATTTTATGGCCTGCTGGTTAAGTGAGCAGCCTAGAAGCAGGCTGTCTGGATTTGAACCTTAGCCCTGCTACTTACAAATCATATGAGTTTAGAGAAGTGACTTAACCTGTCTGTGCCTCAGTTTCTTCATCTTTAAAATGGAGTTAATAATATCACCTGCCCCATAGAATTGTCATGGGGTTTAAACAAATGCCAGTGGTGACTGTTACACAGTAAATATTTAACAAGTATTAGCCATTATTATGAAATACTGAGCAACCATTAAAAATTAAAATATAGATTAAAGGAATATCTTAGGACGTGGTATATTGTTTGAAATACATTGTTAGACAAAATATTATGCAGAGTGAAAAATTCCTAAACTCAAAGTGTGTATATGTGAAAATATTAAGAATGCTGGAAGGGTGTATATGAATTATCAGTAGTTAACAGTGAAATTGTGGGTGTTTTTTTCTTTATTTGTTTAGCTCTGTATCTTCAAAGTCCCCTCTAATTAACATGTAATACATTTATAATAAGAAAATAATAATAAATTATTCAAAAAAACCACCTCTGTCCCAGTATAAGAAATTTTTTATGACACCCAAAGATTCAGGGCTGCAAAACTCCTGAATCATGTAATTGAACAATTTTCATAAACCAGAAACTTTATTGCTAGGGAATTCTGTATCTGTGTTATAAGCAGCTTTTCAACATGTGAACATTGGCACATGTGACATTTTGGTTAGAAACATTTAAGAAGTCTGCAGGTCCTAAATCTACATAATCTCCTAAATCACTGAGTTTAAAGCAGAATAAACTCTAATGCACTGCAGAAAAGTTTCATGTAAGTGGATTAGGTGTGCAATGGACTTCCTTAATGAACCCTTGCCATCATCAAAACACCATTTTACAAGGGGAAATTTTTTGTGTGAACAATTTGGATTTTTTCACTAAATAGGATCAAAGAACAAGGAGTCTTTTCTAGAGTCCAGTAATAAAATTTATTTTATATGAGTTGCCGTAATTAGCCAGAAGGGTTCAGGAATTTCTTTCTCTGGGAATTTTAAAGAAAGACTTTCCTGTCTCACCCCACCCTCCTTGGCCGGGAGTGTGCTCATCCCACTTTAATGGCACTTCTCTTCTAATTTTTATAATATGCTAAGCGACTGAATTGTGATGTTTGTGACTCAAGAAATAATTAATAACTATTTCCTGCCTCAAATAAGAAGGAATGTCTGAGATACTGACAAAGGCTGCCTTTCCTCAAACGTCCCACTCAAGTCAATATGCTTTTCACATCTAGGGGTGACACCACTGTCATAATCGGCAGGAGCTTCCCAATGAACACCCACTGAGTTTGTTGGCATTAGAGACACAAATTAGAGTTTTTAAAGCATCCGTTTTCTTTGTTGCCAGGAAGATTGGTTTTAAACAGTCTCCTGAATTTTAAGTATTTCAAGCAAGTAAATTCCTCCTTCTTAAACAAACCTACCAGTCCACAAAGCTTTGGAAAAATTTAAGAAATGACAAGCCTGAGCGAGGACACACAAGGACTGGGTTTAGCAGGGGCCTCACAGATTCACCACTATTGAACCCCGTGTAATGGATGTCTTGGAGATGGAGACGAAAGACAAAGAGATACCAGATGACCACAATTTGTGAACAATTCCTCCTCTTCCCCTTCTTTTGAAAATAACCTACAAGAACCCAAGCAAAGAACAATTCTGAGACTGCCTCAGGGCACCTTTCAAAGCACGTCTGCTTAGCCTGTTTGGGAAAACAAAGCGAAGAAAACCAAGTCATAAGTAGGTGAAAATGAAACACATTTTTTATCTGCCTTGTCATAATTTAATGGGAAATTAAAAATATAGTATGTCATTTGTGGGGTCAACTTCCAGCCTGAGAACCAAAACAGTTTATTCACTCATTCTACAAGTATTATCAAAGACTCACAGTGTCCTTGGCACTTCATTAAGCACTGGGAATTCAGGGGTGACAGGCAGTCCAAGGCCTTGTCCTCAAGGACCTGGAGATAGACAAATGAATAAACAAATTCCATAACTTCAGGTATGATAAGTACTATGAAGAAAAGTAGGAATTTTAACGGCTCATCACTGTCTGCATTGCCATTTGTTTGGGGAGCTGTCCTGTTAGTGTCTACTGTCCTTCTGCCCCCTTAATTGGACTCACACCTAAGATCCCATCCAGCGGTATCCAGGAAAGCTTTTTGGAGACTGTTGGCTTGTGTATGGCTGCTGTAACAAATTACCACAAATTTAGTGCCTTAGAACAACACACATTTATCTTACAGTTTCTGTAGGTGAGAGAGCTAGGTGAGCTTGACTGGGTCCTCTGTGGAGGGTCTCCCAGGCTGAAATCAAGGCTGTGCTCCTTACTGGGGACTCTGGGGAAGAATGTGCTTCCAAGCTCATTCAGGTTGTTGGCCAAACTCAGGTTCTCACACTTGTGGGACCGAGGGCCCCTTTTTCTTGCTGGCTGCCCACATTCTTCTTCCTCCTGTCCGCGTGGCCCCTCCAGCAACGGCAAATTGAGTCCTTCCCGTGCCTGGAATCTCTGACCACTCCTCTGACACCTCTCTCTGACTTTCTCTTCTGTGCGTGAGAAAACTGATTGTTTAAGGGCTCCCGTGATTCTACTGAGTGCACCGGGTCATCCAGGACAATCCCCCTATCTTAAGGTTTGTCACCTTAATTACATTGGCAAAGTTCGCTTTGCCTTTGTAACATAATATATTAACATGTTCCAAGGATTAGGGCATGACTCTCCAGGGCGGGGGGTGGGGGGTGCATTCTGCCTACCTAAAATAAATTACTATATTTCAAACAATGGCTTCCATTTAATTAGCCCTAAAGAATCTGCCCCTAATGAGCGTGGGCTGTTCTTCTATTTCTAGAACATTCACTTGGCCAGGAGACTATATGATTTGGCTGCTCGAACAAGTCCGGATGCTCACATACCTGTGTTCTTTGCCCTCGTGAAACTGGAAACTGTGCATTTGCTCCGAGATATCCTGTTTTGTAATGTAAGTTTGCCTTGAATAGGTCCCAAATCCCTGGAGACGCTAATGAACAGCTCTTAGGGGGTGGGATTGAGGGAGATGATGATTTTGAATGGAGGGGGAGGCTTGGATTTTTTTTTTTTTTGACAGAATGTCTCTCACCAGCAGTTTACAATGAGATGGAAATGGATGAACTTGGGCCACACCCTTGGACCACACTGGGATCTATTTGTGATTGGCCTAATTGTTGCTGTGCTGATCTTCTTGCTTAGAAATCACTACGGGTAGGATCTGGAACGCAGGAAAATCTGCTCACAGGAACCAGTTCACTTCAAGTTATCTTCACTAAATAAAGAGTTTCCTCATCAGACTCCAGTCGGCTTCAAATTTCTGATATAGGCCTGGGATGGAAAATGGACCAAGGTTGGGACCCGTCCTCTGAGAAACCATTTCAGATGTCTTGCTTAGTTGAGATGACCACTTTGGGGAGAGGGGGTGCTGGGGACTGATTGCCTAAGATTTCCTTACAAACTAGTCACCTTGGTGATCTAGTCCTGAGTTGGGGGTTAAAAACCACCCATTTTTGTGTGCTCATAACAACTTGTTGCCTTTCGAGAGGACAAATGGGTTTCTTGCCTCCAACAGACATACTGAAGTGGGGAGAAGGGGGAGTTTGGGGAGGGCAGGAACATAGATTCCCTCAGAATCTGATAAAGGCAAAAATGACAAGCAGACCCGGCATCTTGTGGGCATGATCTGGTGAACCACGCTGTAGCTCTAATGAGCAGAAGCTCCTCATGGCATGCGGAGCTGGGGGCAATGACTTAGACTCCTCACAGGGGGCCTTTGATCAAAGCTCCCTTAGCAGTTGTGAGCAGCACTATTTGGGGTCTGTCCAGCACTGTATCCTTCTCTTCCATTCCTCGTTGGAACACTGAGGAATTCCCTTTGGAGAAACCATAGAGGGAGGTGGCACCAGCCTCCTAGGACAGAAGTTAAAGTGCTTGTTCTCTGTCTTCCCTGACAGGCTGATCAGGGCTGAGGCCCAGGACTGGGGGCAGAGATGGGAGAGAAGAGCGCAGGAGGCCTGTGACTCATGTCAGGGGCCAGGTTTAAATCTCGCCTCCGCAGCTCCTCAGCTATTCAACCTCTCACGGCCTCAGTTTCCTGACCTGCAAAATGGGAAGATTGAAGATCTTAGCTGGTATGAGGATTAATGGGATAACATATGTAAAGGAATTATCACAGGGCCTGGCATCTAGAATGAACTCCATAAATGGTAACTTTAAATATTCTTTAAAAGCTCATGGCAGATGGGTTGGAACATGGGGACAGCTGAGTTGATAACAATCAGTGTGGTTTCAGTGCCTTGCATTGGTTCTCCAGCCAAAATGCTGGGTATTTTTATGGGAAAAGATTGTGCTTGCCTACTTGAAAATCCAACCCAGGGCTAGGAAAAGAGTTAATTAACAATGTTGATCATAATCAGAAGGCAGAGTATAATGGATTTGGAACCAAACAACCTGAGTTTGAGGTCCAGCTGTGTCCCTTAGTAGCTCTATGACTTTGGCCACAATTTCTTCAGACTTCAGCTTTTTCCTCCATAATATGGGATTAATTCCTATCTGATTGGAGATTTGTGAGGCTTCAACAAGCCCAACAGGTGTTTTCTAACATCGCACACACACATACTAGCCACAGTCATTGGCCATTAATTATACAGGTTTGTCTGAGGTCCAAGTGTCTAGAATTTCCTGGACCCAATCCCTGACTTACTAGAGAGTTCCAGTTCCAAAGGAACCGTAAAAGCCTAATTTACAAACGTGCAAAGAAGGAGCAGCCATCCAAACCTCAGGTCAGAACCCAATGGGCAGGCGGACGTGCAGTAATGTCTAACAGGAACGTGAGCATATCAGAGGCGACAAGTGCAGACTGGGGAATGAGAAGGTAGTCAGTGAGCCCTGGCTCCGGGTCTGGGTGAAAACTGAGCTCCTTAGAGGTAAAGCTTGTGAAGAGGCTGCAGGCAGGCGAGCTCATAAATTTCCCATTTCAGCTGATTGTTTCCAGTAAATGTGAGCCAAGGGCTCTGAGAGCATAAGTGGTTTCTGGTGTTTGAATCATTCAATATCCGTTTCTAGGCTGCTTCTCCAGAGCCGCCGTAATAGCTCCCACCACCGGGGGCAGGGAATGTGCACCTGCCTGTGCCCTGCAGCCACTGACCCAGCGAGGGACAGCCCCTCCCACATCCCTTCCCTGGTCATGACAGTTCCACCCCCTCCACAGGCACACAGGGCCCCTGTTATTTTTCCTGCTTCCGATAGCTTTAAATAGCCTGGGGACTGACTACAAGGTGGCTTTTTAAAAAATCTAATTTGTTTTGTGATACCCTTTTCCGTCTATATTTTCTCCCCGATTCTTTATTAAAGTGGAGTAGATATTCAAGTCCTTACAATTTTTTAAGTCAAATCAAGAAGAAGTCTTTTTCCAGAGCAGAAGTCCATCCGCAGTCATTTTATGAGGAACATGGAATTCTGGAATTCCATGCTCCTTTTGGAATTCTGTGCTTTTCCCCAAAGTCTCAAATGGTGGGTCTTAAAAGGAATGGTCGTGAGCAGCTGGGGCAGAGAGATGGGAGTCAAGTTCCAGAGAAGCAGGGCAGGTGCTGCACCCCACCCCCTCCCTGGCCCCAGGAGTCCCGGGAACCCAGGAACCCTGGGGAGGAGGCTGTGCAGAGCTGCGAAGAGGAGGGAGTGAAGGCCGTGGAGCAGCCTCAGCTGCCAGACGCTGTTGTCTGTTTCTCATTCCACCTTCATGAAGAGCTGTGAGGCAGATACAACCACCTCTGTTTCACGCAGGAGGAAACTGAGGCAGGGGGAAGCTATGTAACTTGTTAAGAAAACATCAAGTATGTGATCACATAATAATAATGAAGCTAGAATTTGAATCCAGATCTAACTTTGAAATACATCTTTCCTCTCTATTACTGACCCAGAGTAACCTCTTGCTCCTCAACAAACTGCTCCAAACATTAGTGGCTGAAAACAACAATCATATCATTATATCTCAGGAACTTGGGCAGGGCGGGGCCATGCGATTCTTCTGTTCCACGTGGCCTGCATGGAGGCCACGGGGTGTTCCGCTGGAGACAGGCTGTTCTAGGGAGCCGGAGACAGTGTGTTCCTCACTGGCACCTTAACAGCGGTGGCTGTAAGGCTGGGCTCAGCTGTGAGTGTTGACCCCCAGAATGCCTCCACATCACTTATGACCTCTTCCACACGCAGGCAGAGCAGTGGGACATTTTACACAGCAGTTCAGGAGTCCAGAGAGAGTGTTCGCAGAGACCCAGGCAGACATCGTCGGTTTCCTAAGACCTAGTCTTGGAAGTTCTAGAATATCATTTCTGCCGCATTCTGTGGGTCAAGTCCTAGACTCCACCACTCAATAGAAGGAGCAGCAAAGAATCTGTACCCATGTTTAACCTGCTGCAAATATACTGCCCAGTAACCTGCCAAGGGTTCCATAAATTCCAGTACAAAAATTGGCGGAAGGAAATTGCAGCACAAACACTGAGCTGCTTATCTTGGAAGACAGGACTGGATAGACTGGTCAAATCCATGCCTGACTCTCTGTCTTCCCATCTTTCAGACTGAGGAAATCCAGGTGTCTGATGCTAACTGGAGGGAGGGAAAGATGTCCTGCTCTCTTCTTCAGCCAGGCACATGTGCACACACACAGTTTGAGAATACTCAGTTCTTTTTCTGCTTTGTGCTCAAGAGAGTGCAGAGTCCCAGGCTCAATGGGACTGTCCCCTGAAGCACCCTAGGGGCAGTTCCACACTGCATCTCACCTGACCCACACCTGACATGCTTTTAGCAGGTGGGAGACCCAGACCCCCTCCACTCCTGCCCATCCTCATTCACATTCCCTTCCCCACCCCAAGTCCCTATAGAAACCTATCTTCTCTGCCTCATCCTCTGGAACTAAGGTCCTCCTGCTGAGATGCGACCTTCAGCACAGGTAATTGTTGGTGCCCCCTGTCCTACAGTTGTGTTGCCAGATGGGGGGAAACAGGAAACTTTACATCCATGGACTGGGGAGTGGGACGTAGTCTGCACTGTGGACTGGCCTCTAGATTAGAATGTAAGAAAAAAACTCAGGCATCTCTTTTGCACTGTGATGGTTGTTCTTCTGCTAATGTAACTCCTAAACCTTATTACACAAAAGGAGTACCTGCTCCTTCTCAGCTTTAAGGTCCAAGTTGTCCTCCTCTTCCTTTAGCTCTGGGAGGTGCCAGGATATAGTCATGAAGTGTGAGGATCCAAGAATTACTCAGGCATACTCCTCAGGTCAGGCTCCAAGAGTTACTGACTGGAGACTTCTGGTCTAGGAAATTAATGGTTTTTAATTTTTAAATTTAATTTTACATTGTACTTGATCTTATATATGATTATAAAACCCAGAAGTCCCATTTTCCCTAAAGCACAAGTTATCCGGCCATGAATACTACCATCACTCTGTTCCATGCTCAGCAACCTCAATGGGCTTTACCTGAAAATTCCTCCAGGTTCTTCCAAGTCCTCCCACCTCCTTGTACTATTCCCCACATTGTTTAGCAAAGAAAACACATTGGCCCATAGCAAATGCCCTGAGTCTCAGAAGAGATTTACTCCTAATAAAGCCAAAGAAAAAGGTAAGGGAAAACACAGATGGGCTGTTAAAATGTTCTGTCCCCATCATCACAGCAACTGGAAAAACGGACCAGGACAATGGCTCCTGAATCTGAGTTTGTCTTCATGTTAAGAAAACAGGAGGACCTGCAACAGCCCCTGTGGGGCCGCTGTGGGGCCCGGGCCCAGGAACCAGCCAGCTGAATCAGGTGACTCCCCCGGCCTGTGCGGAGGCAGCTCTGGCTCCACAGGCGCGCAGGCCCCAGAGCGAATCTAAGCCAAGCCAAGTAATTTCCAAATTATACAGGGACCTGGAACCAAGCAGAGTATGGCATGGCTGCTGTGGGAAGGAGAGGGCCTAGCTTCACAAAGCCCCACAGGCATTTCCAATCTAAGTGATGCGATTGGCTTAGTTTCAGTTCCCCAGAAGCTGCCCAAGAGACAGAGCTGAGTGCAAGTAGTTTGTCTGGATCTTACGAAGCATAGGCAGGGGAGTGAGGAAGCGAGACAGCGAAGAAAGCAGGTGCAGGGTGGCCAGCCCCTGAAGCACCTGGAGCTCAGTCCCACGGGCGAGCTCGCGCAGCCCATGGAGAGTGCACACCTCACAGCGATCCGGTGCCAGGGACAAGGGAGCCGGGGTGTTTGTTCACAACTCCCAGCAGTCGCTGGTTGAGGGGTGCTCTAAGGTAAGCATTAACTCTGCACTTCCGGCCTTCCACGAAGGCAGGTGGAGTCAGCAGTGGAAGCCCAGTGTGGGGGCAGACAGACAGACAGACGCAGGTGCAGGCGGTTAGCAACCTTGCCTGCCGATGACAAAGGTAAGGCCTGTGGGCCTTGGAGCGGGGCCCCAGTGGCGCTCGCTGTGGTCATCAGAGATGCTTTCTGGACCTCCCACCCTTCTGCTCAGCAATGTCCTGAGCATTTACAATGCCCCAAGCACTCCGCTGAGAACCTGGGATATAAAAAGGAGGCCTACGTGGCCTGCCCTCAGGAAGCTTGCAACACATGCTACAGAAGAGACAAGTCCCCCGTCGCCAGGGCACCACCCAAGGGCCACGCATTTCCCTGGCGCTGACTGGCTTCCTCCTCCCCGACGCGGGATTCTTCTCCCGTTTTACAGGAGGTGGGATTCTTCTCCCGTTTTACAGACATTTCGGGTAATGGTCTGATTACTTCTTCAGAATAGCGTAACCGTGAGCAGAGGATATCTAAAAGTAGAATTGCAGAATTATGATTCCAGCTGCTGAACAGTTCTGTCTCTAAAAGAAATGCAGATGCTAGCAGAGTTAAATAGGTGATACGGTAAGCAGGGTGTCAAAAGAACTGAGTGCAGAAGCAGGCGGGGGCCTGCGTGCTTCAGCCTGGGAGCCTGGAGGGAGGAGGAGTGTGGGAAATGGTTAGTTTCGGCTGTCCCCCTCCCGCCCCTCTCTGGCTCCTCTGTGGTTCGTGGGAGTTGGGGTGGCAAGAGATGTGGTTTAAGGAATTAGGAAAGATTTTACTAAACCAGCACAGAAGTGGTCCCACAAATGTACCCACTGAGCACAGAATCTCACCATGTCGACTCCCAGCCCCTTTGTGGCTTTTGGGGGATTCCCTTGCTGGGAACCTTCTGTCTTTGGGGTCTTGCAAAAGCACAGCCTGAGACAAGATTTGGGTACAGGTGGTTCCTCTGGGAGGTGATCCCAGGACTCAGGAGTGAAGGAGTGCGAAATCTGAAAAGCCAGAAAGAGGTACGTTATCCCTGTAGGCAACGAGGGTTCTCTTCCACCAAGATCAGAAAACTACGACGCCTCGCAGAACTGCCCACCTGACAGGCGGGGGCCTGGACACTTACTTACCCACGGGCTCCTTTCTCCATCATTTGAGGATTGCCTCCAGGGTTCGCTGACTGCACCCTCACCCCATCAGGCTGTTTCTCAGAGGCCGAAAAAGGACCCCTGTGCCTTCCCTTGATGTTGGTCACAGTAACAGGAGTCTGAGCCTGCAGAGAAGGAAGCCACAGCTGCCCCTGAAATCAGGGGTGAGCAGTAAAAGCATCTGTTTCATAAGTGAGGCCCCCTGAGCCCCAAGGCCCTGGCCCTTCACCAGTGCATCCACCAGACCCCCTGTGATCAGCTAAATGATGGCCCCCAAAGGTATCTACGTGGAAGCTGTGACTGTTGCCTTATATGTCAAAAAAGGACTTTGCAGAAGGGATTAAATTAAGGATCTTGAGATGGGGAGATTATCCTGGATGATCAGGTCAGCCTCAAATGCAATCACAAGTGTCCTTATAAGAGGGAGACAGGGGAGATTTGACAGAGACGGAAAAGGACTGGAGGCAACGTGACCACAGGGGCAAGACTGGGCGATTCTCCCCTAGAGCCTCTGGAGGGAGTGTGGTATGGCCAACACCTCGACCTCAGACCTCTGAGCTCCAGAGCTGTGAGGGAACACATACTTGTTGCTTTAAGCCACCAACTTTGTGGTGCTTTTTTTATAGCAGTCCTAGGAGACTCCTACCCTCTCTCTGGCAGCTCTACACTGGCTCCTGCCCCGCGTCCTTTATCTGGTCCCTGAGAAACACATTCTTGTCCCTGCAAGAATGGAGATGGAAGTGCAGCCGCCTGGGATGGCAGCCCCGTTTCTCCTGCTCTCTTGGTTCCATCCTCTCTCCCCACACTAGGTGTGTGTCACACCCAGGCCACTGTGTCCCCCAAATTCTAGGGGTCACAGATCAAGTTCTCCAAGTGGCTTCCTTAGAATCCCTCTCCTTTGGCTGAAGTTGAGGGAAGGGTTCTCTTTTTCCCTTCTCACTGGAAAATGCAACAATTAGAAAACTCCCTGCAAGAAAATTTTGCCTCCACTGCCCAACGTTAAGCCTTAAATACCCAAGCCTGCACCCTCCACCCCTTTACAAGTCCGACTTATCCCCTCTGGTCTCTGGGTTTAGAAAATTGGCTGCTTTCGTTGATTGTCAGACTTTGGGCCTTGGCACAAGTTGAGGCACAGAGAGTCCTGTTTTATCCCCGACAAGCTCGTGACTGAGGTGTGTGCTCTAGGCTGGGAAGCAGTGAGCAGCTCTAGCCCTGGATGTGCTGGGAACTGATGCTGTGGCCTCAGTCAAGTCACATCACCTCTCCGGCTTTACCAGTTTCCCTCTCAAGAAAATGAGATGATTGGATGGGTCTACAACCCCAAAGCCACAAAACTCAGTGGTGTTCACAGATGCAACTTTGGAGCTAAGATGGGACCCCCTGCCTGTGGTAGGTTGTTAGAGAGAAAAGGTTCCTGCAGCCAAGAAGTGAAGTTTGTGCTCTGGCTAAAGGTCAGTGGTGTATGTCTGCAACTGGTTCATAAGAAGTGTTTGCCAACTTTATACCACAGCCACAGAAAACAAAAACAAACAAACAAAAAAAAAACCCTGAGAATTTAATCAGAAAGGGAATTAAATTTTTTTTTAAATTTAGAACCATTACCAAAAAAAAAAAAAAAAAAAGGAAAGTGGGAGAAGGGTAGAGAGACATGAGCTTTGGATTTCACATCTAATCTTGTCCCACGTCGGGCTACGTGTTTTCCCAGCACTTCCATCTTCCCTTCATTCCTTACTCTGCCAGAATGAATTCTCTCTCCTGTGGAGTAGTTTGCTTGTATATGATTAATACAGAAAAAATATTCACCTCTTCTAAGACAGATCCTTTTTAATAAGAAAATGTACCAACCCATAGCAACAATAAATGTGCCTTTCTAACAATAGTTTGTTATTAACAAGAAGAAAAAAATCATAAAACTAAAAATAGTGATTCCACTAGAACTAACTTGATGGAAAATTGTTGTGTGCTGATTCTTTTCCAGAGGCACAATATACCTGAAGCTTTAAATCCCCCCAAACTCCTCAGCCCCCAAAACTTCTCTCCTCAGAGTCTGCTTCTGGGAACCCCAACTCAAACAATCTGAAGAAGGGATTGTCAGGTTTTCCAGGTAAGGACATCCTGGGTCAGAGGGCAGATCAGCAACTTGCCCCAGGTCACGCCGCCCATTAGTGGAAAGATTCAGTATTCACACCTGGAGCCAACCCAAAGCCAGCGCTCTTTCTTCCATTCTCTCCTCCCCCTCATGTTATCTTATTAACTTATTGTCAAATATAGCTTTTGACGTGATATCTATTATTTTTCATTTTTCCTATCAAAATATTAAAATAGACAAAAGTTAAAATTTATATAAGAAAAAAAATCCTTTTTTTCTGTCATCCTACAAAAGCATTGTAGAAAAAAATCTAGCCAACATACAAAATCCAAAAGGATTTTGGACTAATCCAATCCATTAATCTTGCCATTATCAAGTAACAACTGATTCACTAACAACACAAACTGGAACGTGAAATCTGGATCGTGATTCATCCATACTGTTGTGATTCTTCTCTGAGCTACACAGACTTTCCACACTGCGTGACTTTTCTCTTCCATTATCTCCCCCTCTGTCTATGTAAATACACTTTGCAAAGATTTCTCCCTTTTCCAGATGGACAGTGTCTGTAGTAGACAGCATCACTGCCCCACCCATGACCCTCAGCCCAGTTCTGAGATCACCTGCCTCTTCCATGGACAGTCCCCCGTCATCTCTGGCTTCCTTCCTCAAGTACCTGCATTCCTGTGCCTGAGGACGCTCTCTGCCTGCAGGACCATTCTTGGCTGCACACACAGGGCAGGTCATAAGTACTGCCAGGGAGTCAAAGCTCCCAGGAGCAACCCTCAACCAATGAGAAAGAGGAACTGTCCAGTTTCCTTGCCTCCCAGTGGGCTGACTCAGAGTATTTTCTGTAAAGTCTCTCAGAAAGTGTCCAGCAGAACTGAGCACCCACCCCTCTGTTGTCTGCCGTGGTAACCTGCTCGTTTACACATTCCTTACTGGCATTCCTCACTTCCACTTTTCTACTCCCTCACCCTCTTTCTCCCTCTCCCTCACCGAATAAACCACCCACATTCAAATGCTTATCTCAGGGTGTGCTTTTGGGGAAACCCAAACCAAGAAAGAGTCTAAGGAAAAATCATGCTAAATCCACCAGAAGACATAGAGACAGTAAACGTGGGAATTAAATAGTATCTATTTATAGATCATACACTCTGTGGGAGCAGGGGTCGTTTTTTAATTTGTTCGCCATTGTATCTTCAGCACCTGGCATAGCACCTGCACATAATTGATCTCAAATGCTTTTTAATTAGTAAATTAATTAATTAATTAATTAATACATGAGGGCTCCTTGTTCTCTCCTAAGGTTCTTCAAAATTTAAGATGACAAGCTGTCTTAATGTCAAAGAAAGGGCTAGGATTACACAAGAGGAATTTGAAATGATGTAATAATTTAAACAATAATCTATACAATTTGAATAAATGGAAACAAATATATTGTATTTGAATACGACTATGCCAAAATATAGAGATGTTAAATCCCCAAATTAATCCTTAACTGTAATACATTCTTAAAACAAATACCAACGGAATGCTTTCTAAACTAGGCAAGTTACTTCCAAAGTTCATAAGGAAAAATAAATATAGATGAGTTGCAAGGACAATTCTGGAAAAGGAGAGAGAACGAGGAAGAGCTATGATAATTAAGGAGGAGGCTAAATTATTGAACAACACTATAAACCAACTAGACCTAACAGATATCCATAGAACTCTCTACCCAACCACAGCAGAATACACTGTGTAGAAAAAAATCTGGCAGTTTCTCAAAAAGTTAAACCTAGAATGACTATATGACGTCATGATTCCAGTCCTTAGTATAGACCGAAGAGAACTGAATCTGTATGTTTACACAAAAACTTGTACATAAATGTTCATAGCAGCATTATCCTTAACAGCCAAAAAAGTGATAGCAACTCAACTGTCCATCAACTATGAATTGATTTAAAAATATTGTATCTCAAAAGAGGAAAAAATATAAATACAAATTTTAAAATTTAAAGAAGAAAACAAAAACAAAAAATGGTATATCCATATAATGGAATATTATTTAGCAACAAAAGGAATGAAATAAGTAAAGATACTTGCAATAATGTGAATGAGCCTGAAAGGCAGTATGTTAAGTGAAAGAAGCCAGTCACAAGTGGCCACGTATTATACAATTCCATTTATGCAAAATATCCAGAATAGGCAAATTCATAGAGACAGAAAGTAGATGAGCTGTTGCCAAGGCCTGGGGAGAGGGAGACACCAAAGAGTGACTGCTAATGGGTACAGTGTTTCTTTTGGAGGCAATGAAAATGTTCTAATGTTATATACTGGTAATGGTTGCACAACTCTATGGAAATACTAAAGACCACTTTAACTGTTCACTTTAAAAGGGCAAATTTTACAGTATATGAATTATATCTCAGTAAGGCTGTTATTAAAAATAACTAAAAGGATGTAAACATGATGAAATTTTAATAGTTGTTAAGGTGGGTCTTGGGGATATAAATGTTATTTTATTCTTTAAATTTTACCGTAACAGAAATATCCCTAAATTAAAAGACAAGGGATGCTGGTGGCAGGGCGGGGTTGAGGGGTTAGATCTCAGTGATAGAGTACATGCTTAGCATGCACGAGGTCCTGGGTTCAATCCCCAGTACCTCCATTGCAAATAAATAAATGAACTTAATTACCTCCCCCAACCAAAAAAAAAAAAAAAAAAGACAGCGGGTGCTGGAACAATTGACTAGAAAAACTTAGTTTATTTATTCAGGCCCTCTAGCAGAATTAATTGGTGCCCATCAATAAATGTTCCACAAGCTCTCCTAAATTTCCCAGCTTCCTTGGTGGCGTGTTGGGCCCCTGGGACTAGCTCTGGCCAATGAACTGTGAGTAGAAGCAATACTTGTCACTTCTAGGCTGAGGCCTTCAGAAGCTGGTGTGCTTCCTCCATCCTTCTTTTTCTTGCCAAGACCTTGGCAACCACAGGACGAGACGGACGAGGCAGCCGCAGCAGGAGATGGAGCGAGCATGGATCCCTGAGTCACTAGACAGGGGCCCTCCCTACAGCCGAACAGACCTGGCCTGAGTGACAAATACGCTTGTTGTGCAAGCCACTGGCATCTGAGGGTTTGTTACTGCTACCTGGACTAGTCTACCTAAAATAAGTAACAGACACATCAAACTATTTATAGAACTATTTAAAAGTAGCCTAGAAAAAGTTAATCTTAAAAAATGTTTAAGATCTCAGCATGAGGAAATAATTAAGTACTAAAGCAATGAAAATTATCACAAAGGAAAAGCTGTACAGATTTGAATACAAATAACATGTAGGTGCATTAAGAAAGCCACCACACACAGAATGACAGAAATGTGGGGAAATGTCTGCAGTAAATGCTCAGACTGAGAGTGAAGGTCCTTAATGTTTAAAATAAATTACAAAATAGAAAAAAATGGGCAATGGATGTGAAAGTACAAATAATCAATTTAAAACATAAGCAACATTTATTTGTGCTCTGTGCAGGCACATTACGTCAGTCACTCTCACAGTCATTCTATAAAGGAGGCACAATTGTCATGCCCATTTGAAAACGAAGTAACTGAGGTTTAGTGAAGCATTTTGCAAGACTCAAGCTCACACAGCTATGAGGTGTGTGTGAACTTCGATCTTATCAAATGCCGAAGCTAGCCACTGCCCTTCCAAAGGAAAACACGTGAGCTTGTACTTAATAATCAAAGCGATATAAAGGAAAACAACAGTGAAATCTTACTGACAAAGATCAAATTGGCAAAGATCTAAGAAATAATTATAATCAACATACTGAGGGTGTGGTTCATTCACTCACTTTTCATTCATTTGTGATTTCTGAGCGCTCAGAAATTATTGAATACCCACTAGGAGCCAATACTTTCCAGGTGCAGAGAATATAACAATGATCAAAACAGACTAACATCCCTGCCCTCCTGAGGCTGTCACACCAAGCTAGTAGAAGGTGTATATTTGTACAACTTTGCCAGGGTGAAACTTGGCAATGATTAGCAATCATTTGATCTATACACTTAATCCAGTCATTTTAATTCCACTCCTAGTAATGTATTCTTTCATCATATAGGCATCAATAGTGGGAAGAAAAGTTGGAAAAAACAGCTCTACAAAATAGAAATCTTTTAATAATTTATGGCACACTCATGATGAAATATTATGTTGCCATTAAAAATTATGCTTTCTTAATGAATGACAGGGAAACGCCCACAGTATAATATGTGAAAAAGGCCAGGGTTCCAAATGCTATGTGATATGACTTGACTTTTATTATCTAGGTAGCCAAGCAGTTACTAATAACCTGGAGAGAAATACTCTGAAATTTAATGGTGATTTGATAGGAGTATAGGATTTAAAGAATTATCATTTCTCCACATTTTCACAATGAACATGTATAATCTTTATAATGATGGTGGGGCAGGGGGTAACTAGGAAAAACGTTTTCTAAACTGTCTTCGCCATCTTTCAAAGGCCAGCTCGAGTGAGAAGGAAGACCCCTCCCTGGGCTCTCTTTCCTTCTCACTCTACACATTCTCCCTGGACAATTTCACCCACACTCCCCAGGCTCCAAGCCAGTCAGTTAGGAAGCCCTATTGATGACCACCTCTTGGTCTCTCTCATCCTTCCATTTTAGTGTATGCCCACTGCCCTCACCCGAGTCCAGGCTGCTCCACCTCTCACCTGGACTCTCGTTACCCTAAATATTCTATCTCTCCTATTGCATTCTTCACACTGTATCCAGAGAGATCTTTTTAAAAAAGAAATTACGCATCATTCCCTTGAATAAAAGTCTTCAGTGACTCTACCCTGTCTTCAGGGTAAAGGCTAAACACCCTGTTATGTTTGGGTTCCCCCCGAAGTAGACACTGAGACAAGAACTTAGATGCAGGTCACAGATTTGGGAGGTGAGCCTAGGAAGCACAAGCGAGGGAGGAAAGGGAGAAAGCAACAGTGTAAATTGCCCACTGTTGTGGCAAATAGGGTCGATTCCAGTGGGTGTCCTTTGAGGAATCACGCAGAATATGTCTCAGAAACATTCCACCATGAATGGCGGGCTGTGGAATTTATCCACTGCTCCTGTCTCCCACTGGTTGAGGGTGGCCCCAGTGGTAATAGCGTCCCCACATCCCAGGTGCAGCCTGAGCTTGGCTGAGTGAACTCCTGTAGGGCTGGGCAAAGCCCCCAGACAGAGCAGCACAGAGATGGGGGGAAGCTGTCAGCATGCCAGGAACCATTTGCAGCTGCAGAAGAGCTCAGGTGGGTGAGGGGATCTGGCATGGGGCTTCCCCAGGATCTGCTCTATTCCCTATCGTGACTTCAAGGTCCCTAATGACCAGCTCTCGTCACTCCACACTCTCCTGGCTCCTGCCAGCCCACTGAGTACCTTTGTGTGAATTAGATAAAGACACCCCCTCCCTCAACCCCGACCCCTGGTGGATGCAGACTTGCAGCTGCACAACTGGGCCAGGGGAGGGCAGCTTGGTACTAATTAGATGACTCCTCAAAATGGACAGAGCCCTGAGCTGAGGGGTACGGGTTGGAGAAGCTGGATTTTGGTTCTCACCCTTAGCAAAGCATCCTTGTGCAGTCAACAACCTGCCCAACCAGAAGCTGCAGACTTGCACACTCCCCATTCCACATTTTAGGCTCCAGAATGACTGGCCATTCCCCCAAAGTCCTCTGCCCTGACTTACCACCTGGGCTTTTGTGTAGGCTGTGCCCTTGGCCAAGTACACTTTCTCATGACGCTCTCCCACCCCCGTCCTGCCTAATAGCCTGTATAGTACAACTCGATTTCCAGTCCTCAGCTTCCAAGCCCAGGAAGGACTCTCTATCTCCCAGGCCCGAGTTAGATGCCTCTCGCATGAGTCCTGCCTGAAATTCCCAGATAGGCGTCTCCATAGGACGAGATAGGGTCATGAGAAATGTGGGCCACTCATCGTTCCCTTTGTGGCCCCACCTGGGAGTCTCCTCAGCACCACCACCAATGACTCCATCCTGTGCTGAAGAGTGAGGGTTAGGAGGGGATCCGCATATGGGAAGGGAAGCAGCGTTTAGAATCTGTATTTTAAATATGATGCAGTAAAAAAGCACCCAACTGAAATCCTTCCCAAGGATAAGCAGGGTCCCCTTGGGGACACAGCCTGCTTTCCAGACGTTTCCGGGTCCTTAGGTCTACCTTCCTCCAAGGATGAGCCTCTTCATTAAGCTGCCACAGGTCACAGCACAACCATGTTTTGAGGCTGCCGCTCCTTCCTGCAAAGACAGACCTTCCTCAGGATCCATCAGCCACAGAACGTCCCCCAGTTCCAGCCCAACCACAAGCTGTCTGGAGTAGAGAGCAGTCTGAGCAGGTCTTTTGTCCTCAGACCCCAGTCCCTATTGAAGTCTTTCCACCAGGGTCTGTGGCAAACACGCCTCTTTATTTTCAGAGATTAAGCCTAAATTAGTAATTTTCAAAATTTAATGTGTGTAAGAATCACCCAGAGATCTGTTTTCAAGAAGAGAATTCCTTGGTACCTGACAAGAATTCCCATTGTCTAGATCTGCAGAACCTAATGCCGAACTCTGTATGCAATGAATGGAACCGATTTTTCTAAGGTACCCATGATTTGCAACTCTAACCCCCTTCAAAATGAAATTAGCACTCTGAGTAGTAATTTTTAAAGATCAAAGATTTTTGTTTCTTTGTATCTCCCCCTCCCACTCCCCCACCACCGCATTTAAAATCCTGCTTCTTTGGACCTTTTAGAAATAAGAAATGGATCATTACTGAGCCCCTACCTCTTAGCGGCTGTTCCCTTGGTAACACTGAAGCTTTGAAATCACCATCTGTAAAGATCTTAGACAAGAAACGCTCTTCCACAGATGGCCTAAGGGTGGGGGCAGAGGATTTAGCTTTCTAGTGTTCATTCATTCATTTCTTCATTTATTTACCATGTGTTTCGCAAAAGCCTGCTCAGTGCAAGCCACTTGTTACTGCATATAACTGCCTTTTATTAAGTAAAAATCACCATGTGCAAGTACTTAGGGCACTGCCTGGTCCACTGTAAGCACTCCAGGTTATCTATTAGCACATAATTTCATTAATTCTAAAACATGGCTTTTCCAAATTTCAACATCTCCAAAATCAGGCCACAATTCACAATGAATGGCACCCAGCATGGAAGAAAGCCTGTGTTATTTGTTGTTATTCTGCTCCACGTGACTGGAGGCCCCTCAGTGGCTCCCCAGCTCCCAGCACAGTGCCTGGGACCTAGTGGGTGCTTGGTGAATTGATGGGATAAAGGAAAGCGTGAACAGAGCCTTCCCGGACGGCCCCGCCCCTACTCTAGACTGCACAACATCGCGCTCCTCTGAACTCCCCAGGGGCTCTGGTCGGCCCTCCTCCCTGGCGTTTCTCAGCTACCCCAAGCAGTATTGGTTGGACACCTGTCACTCTACACACTGAAATGAAAGCAGGGCCTCTACCGTATTTATCTGAGTTCACCAGGCTCTGTTTTGCACAGTGCCTGCCCATAAGTGTCTTAATCAGTGTACTTTTGGTTGCAAGAAAATACCCCGTGTCAACTTCCCTCTGGGCTCCAGATGGCCCAGCTGTGAGCCCTGTGAGGGCGGCAGGTAGGTCGTCCCATCTCTAGGTATGCAGGGCCTCGTCTACAGCAGGTGCTCCCTAAATCCTGGACGACCATCTCGCCTACCCCCGCTTTCCTCTCCCCCAACCTGGTCCGACACACCCTACTCTCCAACGCAAGCGTGTCCCGAAGTACACAGCAACTCACATTTTTGTGATCAGCACAGCAGCTGGTCCGTCAAAGCTCCCAACTACAACAGAAAGGAGCTTAAAATGGGGTGTTTCTGTGGTTCACAGAGTTCTCTGTTCTCAGGAAGGCTGTTCTCTGGAGGAGGGTCTACAGCTTTTGAAACTCCTGATGGCAAATCAAACCAGACTCTCAGGGGGTGGGATCCAGGCGGCAGAGCCCAGGTCGAGGTCCACTGTAACCTGCAGCACAGAAATGTGCTCTAAACAGATTCAGCATAAAGGGCCACTCTGGGTTTTGCAAGACTGCGCTGAAGGCCTTTGGATGAAGAGCTCTGCTAGGGACGCTCCCCAGCCGCTCTTTCAGAGCTCAGCCTCCTGTGGGAGCAGGGCAGGGGGCGTGCAGAGGCTGGGCCTTAGCTCTGCTCAGGTTGCATGACTGACATCAGGCCTGCCGCAGGCTGCGGGACAAGACTCTGGAACATCTAGGTTCCAGGCCTGTCTCTCCAGGACCAGCTAGTGAACTTAGGCAAAATCAGACCCCGAGTGGGACTCAGTTTCCTCAACTGCCAAACAAGATAGATTTCTCTGACATCTTATAGCTCAGAGGTTCTATAATTCCAATCCAGCCTCTCAGATGTAACATTAGGATTTATAACAGAAAAATGTCTTAAAATCTTTCCATGTGTGGCAAGAAAAGAATTATTTTTCAGGCTGTGAGATTATTTTAATTCTTAGCTTTGTTCTTTTTGTTCCTGCCACCTAATTAATTTCAGCTAGCATTTGTGCCTGTGTTTTGATATGAAAACAGGTTTTTGAGGTGTGTGCTTTTGTGAGTTATCCTAATTTGTGTTTTATTAGTCAGAAAATAATTTCTAGGTAAAGATAAAGTGCCTCTGGAAAAAAAAAAGAAATGTTTAATCTTCACCTAATAGAACATTAGAACAAATATCTAATGAGATGTGGATTTTGCCATAAAGGCAAAGCATCTGTCTGAGGTCCTATATGGTTCATTCTTTCTTAAAAAAGGATAGTGACTTTAAGTGGTATCTGTTTATTAATCAATCTTCTTGTGTGAGCAAGAGGAAATTATATGCAGGACAAACGGTAAGCTAGCATCACAATAGCAGTCAATAATTTATTCCTGAAAGCTTCCCTAGAATTCATTCTGTCTGGAATAATAACAGCTAACATGTCACGCTTATAACGTCCCAGGCACTGTTGTAACCGAATGTATTATTAACTCATTAGATCTTTATAGCTACCTTCCCAGGAGGATTCTGTATCATCTTTCCTCTTTTGTAGAAGAGGAAGCTGGGATCAAGTAACTTGTGCAAGGCCCACAGCCAGGATGACCAGGTCCAGAGTCCATGCTCTTAACCACTGCACTGGACTGCCTTGAGGAAGTTCATAAACAACTCTTACAAATGAGTGCATTCTGATGGCTGATTGCTAAGTTTTCCTGCAACTATTCAAATTATTAAACAAGCCTTTACAGCACTAGGCATTGCACTAGGCTAACATTTCCCAAAACATGTTCAAAGTCTTGCAAGGTGCTCCTCGATATAAGGGTTATTGAGTCATTAAGTCTGGAAGATGCTATAACATATGGACTCCTCTGGGAGATTCACGAGAACATGAGCACATTAAAGATTCTGGGAAGTCTTACAGGGAAGCTATCCACTTCATTTTGTTTGACTCAGCTTTTCCCACCATACTTACTTCTGGAAACTCTTCCTCTCCCCCTGCTCCAGCTCTCAACTTCTTTTGTAGAAACTATTAACAATGTAATTTAAGAGATACTGCAACAGACATGTAAGTCATCTTATGAGCTTGGCTTTCCAAGCCTAAGAAATAACAACTGTGGTGCTAATTCTCTGCAGGGCATTGTACTAATGCATCTAAGAATGGCTCATGTCACTGCAGCTGAGTGACTTACACAAGATAAGCCGGTTCAGGGTGGAAAGGGGAGTTGTGATTTCAGAACTCACGCTGATCACTCCACCAGGTCACCCAGGTATCAGTGACAGCTGGACGTCTTGCCTGGACTGGAGACCTATCTTTCCGCAATAGAACACCCAGTCATCTCTGACGCGGGCCCTGATGTGACCTCGTATCATGGATGGTCCTAATACTATTCTCTAGGACCAAGACTTTCCTTGCTTCCTGGTCCAACTGCCCCCTGCTATCCACATTCTCCTTTGTTTGATACTCAGATTCCACTGGGCTAAGAGTCTAACCTTGAATCCCAGCCATGTAGCTGATCCTTGGAATTCGAAGATGAACGTTCCTGGTGCCCACGGCATGTCTCTCCAGTCTCCTCTGCTTGCTGTGCTCATGGGGATCCCCCCTTGTCTGCCCAGCAGCGACATCTCTGCCTGTCTCCATCAAGGTCTTCTCTGCAGCTGATGGGACCCTAGTTATAGCGGTGCCAGTGCTCAAGGGGCTGAACACTTAGCTGAAAGGCAGAACTTGTGGACAGAAGTCATCGCATAAAGTGCTAATGGAGATGGAACTCACAAAAGGTCAAGATGGCCTGGGACAAGAAAGCAAGATGAATTTGAACTAAATAACTGACTGAGCTTAGAGTGAAAAGGACCAGGAAGAGTTTGGGAGGCAGGCAGTCCACAAGGACAGATTCCAGCACAGGGCTGACATGCTGGAGAGGATGGACTCACCTGCCTGATGTGTACAAAGCTATGGAGGAAGGGGGACATGGAGAGAAAAAGTGGCACCTCACGGGAGGCTTTGACCTCCAAAAGACGGCAGCATAATAAAATTGTTAATCTCTTGATCACATACAAGGGTGAAGTCACATATTGGCTCTCAACAACCTCTCCAAGCCTGTTTCCTCATCTGAAAGATGGATATGAATAGTATTATATCTTCCTGATAGGGAGCATTAGGATGCAGTGAGAATTGAGAATGCATCTCAAAGGCTTAGCACACGGCCTGGCAGGAGAGTAATACACACTGAGCTTTAAAAGGAGGGCATGGCCAACCCACGGCACCTTGGTTACAGGTTAAATGAAGCTGCTTTTGTTTAGCTTAGCTGGCTTCAGATGATATCCAAGGTAACTCTGAAGACAGAAAGTCTCCAGACATCAACATGGAGGCTGAGAAATTGCCAAGATGGGAAGGCAATCCGGTCTACTTCTGTCTCGGGGCTCAGGTCCTAGGGCTGAGCTGAACGCTTCTGAAATCATCCTACTCTGTGACTCACAGCCATTTTCCCACCATAGCCTGATGGCGGGACGTGTCACACTCCCCTTGTGGACAGGGGCTCCCTACAGCCATGAGTCTCAACCAATGGGAGGAAGGCGGAAAACCATTTTGTTTGAAAAAGTCCCTCAGGAACTTGGAAGGCAGGCCTGTGGCATCCTTTGAGATCTGGTCCCATACCAGTAATTTTACAGATGAAAATCCCGAGGTCACAGAGATGGTGTTGGCCCAAGTGTTAGGAACCAGCAGGGCCAGGACTAAACCCACACCAGCCAACTCCCATTCCGCCCTGCTCCCTGCTTGCAGCTGTTTTGGAAAAGGCTGCAGGTCCCCCTTTGGAATTCCCCTCCCCAGCCCCCCCTTCCCAGTCTCAGCACAGGCTCCTGACACCGTGACCTGGAACTGCTCCTGGGTATTCTTCTGCAGGGCTGGCTCTGACACTCGCGTCCGAGCACACGCACTAGCCTCGTACGAGGGGTGGGCTCTGGACTGGCCAGGCTGTGTCTGCCACTGCCAAGTGCAGGCAGTTTACCTTGGCCTGGCTTGGCGATGCTCAGCAAGACCAAGACAGGATCATCTCTGCTTTCGACAGCCCTTGACGGTCTCCGCAGCACCGTGCTCACCGGAGAGCCTGTAACCAGCATGCAGCGTCAACAGTCCGTTGTGACAACGAGCCGTCAGCAGCTGCACGGCTGAGGGAGGAGGTCTGAGCAAAGCATGCCCCGCTGCCGTCTCACCGGTTCTCGGGGTCAGAGCCTTCTCACGCCCTCTGGCTTCATTATGGACTCGCCTCTTCAGCTTTCCAGAAAATTATCCTGATGCCCCTAGGAAATGAAATTTGAGGCCTACTAAATGTACCTTGGGATGTGCTTCTACTTTGAGATACCTCAAATCTCAAGGTAAGAGCATCTCGGGCCGCTTTCCCTGAGAACAAAGGTAATATGGTATTTTATGCCGACTTAACGCAATTTCAAATAAGCAGACTATGTTCTATACTTAAAGTAACAACTTGACACACCCTGGGCCCTTAACTTTTCCTAAAGAGAGCATGCTAGTTATCTTCTGCTGTGTTAACAAATGACTCCAAACATAGTGGCTTAAACAACAGACACTGATTATCAGTTCCTGGGGATCAGAAATTTGGGAGTGGCGTAGCTGCGCAGTCCTGGCTCAGGGTCTGTCAAGAGGTTGCCTCAAGGTGTCGGCCAGGATCATGGTCACCTGAAAGTCGGGCGGGTTGGAGGATCTCTCCCCAGATGGCTCACCCACTGGCAGGTCCTCACTGTCCTCTCCCGAGTGCTGCTTTGGTGCCCTCCCCAGGGAGTGATCCCAGACACAGCAAGGAGGAAGCAAGGCCTCTTACTTGCTCAGAAGGGACACACCATCACTTCCACATTCTGTTTGTTGGAAGCAAATCACTGAATCCAGCCCATACTCACAGGGAGGGAGTGGAGCCCCACCTCTTGGAGGAAAGTGTATCAGAGAATCTGCGGATAGACTGAAAGACCGCCACAGACATCCTTATTTGTTAACAACAGTACCTTCCACCATTCCCCAATTAATTTTTTTAAAGCAGCAAGATAAATACGTGTCAAGTACCTAGGCAGAGAATTAAAGTACGCCAATTTCTGCAAGGTCAGGTCCACTTACGATTAGTTTCCTGGAGATAACTTCACATTATTAATAACAATAACAAACCTCCCCAGAACCTGCCCTCACCCCACCAAAAAAGTTAAACCCTCAGAACATTTCTTCTTAGTCAAGAGAGGCTAAAACAGTAACTTAGGAAGGAATAAAATGATAACCACTATGAAAAGTACCCTTCTTTTCCCCAAATATCTTTTAATGTTCATCTCTTTCTTACACATAAGCCAATCTATGGTTAAATACTTTTATCTCATCCATGCTTAAGGGGTATATACTGAGTTACAAAAACTGTAATGTCTTCAATACAGGCCACACTGTAATTGTTTCCACCTCATGTGTGAAAATAGCACTAAAAGGGTTTCAAAAACAAAACTTGCTTCATAGCTACTTCATGAGGTACACCCTTCTGTAAGTGCAATTTTTTACATTCCTGTCACAAACTTGGTGCCTGCTGGTAGCTTTCATCTCAACAAATCCTGCAGAAATTCTTTGTTTTGTAAATATTAATTTTCTTATGTACTGCCACCTCTGGAATTCTCTAAGCCAACAACCTGGAATACTGCTAAGAACCAGGAAACACTCCAAAAGTCACCCGGCAGCCAGATGTCCCAGGTCCTCACACTGAAGCCCTGTCAGACTGAAAACTAAGAGAGCAGAGAACTGGGAGGCCAGCACATGGGCCTCAGTGAGGATTTGCTGACCAAACCAAACCAGCCCATGCATTTCACTCCAAAGGAGAGCCCTTCTGGCCGAAACGCCTTCCTCCTTCCTACCTCATACACCGGTCCTGGAAACCTTCCACTCTGGATTCTGATTTACACCTTAGAAAGGACAAGAGCGGACTCAAGAAAGGTCATTTTTGTCAAGCCCTTGAGATTGACAGCAAGTAAGTAAAGTGCTGGTAAACAGATAAACCACATCATTCTTGGGGCCAGTCAGCAATGCAGCGCAAGTTGTGATGATAACTGTTAAGTTATAAAGAAAAAAAGTTATAAAGTTATAAAGAAAAAAAACCTGTGATAATTGTTGAGATATAAAGAAAAGATTATGTTCTATACACTGTTTTAAGAACTAACATATGTTAGAAAAATTTTTGATAAGACATTTTTCTAAGCTTTGTTGCTTAAAAGGATGAGTCCTTAATCATTTGGAAAACACGGCTATTCAGAAAAACAAATTTCCTGAGGGTGCCAAACAATTAAGCTTGACAGACATTTCAAGCAGATATTAACAAAAAATATACTTTTACTACCGTCACTCATGTTAAACAAGTGACCTCAATTAGTTATGTGAATTCCTCTTTATTTTTTTAAACCAATGGAGCTTGTTTTTGAGATAGCTCAAGGCAGATTCCTCTCCAGCCAGCCCCACCCCACCATCCACATATTCACTGTTGGCATGAAATAAATGATAGTATCTTTAGTAACAAACTTCAAAATTTAAATAAAGATTAAAAAATGAAAGTGCAAGCCTCACTCCTTCTCTCTGCCTACCTTCTGCACCCCTGCAGGCGTTCAAACACGAGGCCAGGCGCAGACACACCTAGCTCCCGAGTCCCTTTCCTCAGCAAGTACCACTTAACAATTCTGTACGCGTTCTTCAAAAACAAGTCTGATGCATATAAACACTGTCATTTAGGGAACACAGACGCCATGGGGGGTACCTGTTCCTCAGTCATCAGTTTACACCTTAATATGTAGGCTTTTTTGTTTTTGTTCTCTTCTCCCTTCAATTTCTGAAAATTAAGCTAAAAGAAACTTTCCCAAATTCTACTTTTGAGGTATTATTTTACTTTGTATTAAAAACAAAAACAAAACAAAAAAGCTACCAAGAGTATTGCAATTTCTGGGGTGGGGGGGTTCAGCTCAGTGGTAGAGTGTGTGGGTCCTGAGTTCAATCCCCAGTACCTCCACCTAAATACATAAATAAATATAAACCTAATTACCTCCCCCTAACACCTCCAAAAAAGAGAATCCCAATTTCTGATATCAAATGAATATTCTAATTGAGAAGACAGAAATTTTTCTCCTACAAAGCTTTTTATTTTTTAAATTGAAGGATAGTTGATGCACAATATTGTGTTAGTTTCTGGTGCATAGCATAGTGCTTCAGTTATGCATTATACATTCTTTATCACACTCTTTTCCATTATGGCTTATTACAGGATATTAAGTATAGTTCCATGTGTTATATAGCAGGACCTTGCTGTTTATTTATTTTAAATATAGTAGCGTGTATCTGCTAATCCTAAACTCCTAATTAATCCTTCCATCTCCTTTGTTGACCATTTTGTTTTCTATACCTGTGTAAAGAAGTTCATTTGTGTCGTATTTTAAGATTCCACATGTAAGTGATACCATATGATATTTGTCTTTCTCCTTCTGACTTACTTCACTTAGTATGATTATCTCTAGTCCATCCATGTTGCTGCAAATGGCATTATTTCATTCTTTTTTATGTATGGCTAAGTAATATTCCATTGTACAAATATACCACAACTTCTTTATCCAATCATCTGTCAATGGACATTTAAGTGGCTTCCATGTCTTGGCTATTGTATATAGTGCTGCTATGAGCACTGGGGTGCATGTATCTTCTCAAATTACAGTTTTCTCTAGATATATGCCCAGGAGGGGGATTGCTGGATCATATAATAACTCTATTTTTAGTTTTTTTTTTTTAAATCTCCATACTGTTTCCCATAGTGGCTGCACCAAAATACATTCCCACCAATAGTGCAGGAGGGTTACCCTTTCTCCACACCCTTTCCAGCATTTATTATTTGTAGACTTTTGAATGATGGCCATTCTGACTGGAGTGAGGTGATACCTCACTATAGTTATAAAACTTTGGTTTTTAACTGTAACTTAGACTCTGAAAGGGTATGTTTGCCACATAATTTTATTCAATTCAAAATATAGCTGGGTATCTACTCTGTGCAAAGCACTGTACTATGCTCTGAGTAAGAAACAGCCCCAACTCCAGGAGAGCTTGGTGCTCACGTGGGAGAGGGAGGGAGGACAGGTGGGAGAGACAGAGAGAGAAGCAGATCTTACTATAACTGACCTCATGCCCCACTAGGGGAAAGGACAGCAGATGGCTGGGCACTGACTGGTGAAAACACACTCACGCTCACTCTTATCTGCTTCCTGGCTTCCTCCCTGCCTCCCCATCAACACTTCTGCCACCAGCTCTGAGGTGACTGCTTCCAAATCACTCTGATCATGACAATGGGACAGGAGAGGTGGAATGACAGTGCCAAAGGCCTGAAATGACAAAGGAAAGTCAAACACAAACAGCACTTTTCATCACTTTGCAAGTACTTTACAGGTGATTTTTGCCTCTGTAATTCTTTACAACGTTCTCCTCTTACCTAAGGTAGGGTGTAAAATAATGGGGATCTCTCCCAGATCATGAAGGTAAAAAGAAATAAGATTAGAATTCTGATGGCTTAGAAAATAAGATGAGGCAGGATTCAGTAAAGGTAAACACTCTTCCAAAGTACAAAACGACATAATGGCTCTAAAAAGGTGCACAGACCTCTGTTCCTCTTTATGGCAAAGAAGACAGTGTCACTCATAATTCTGCCTTAAGTACCTTAGAGTAGTTATTATAAAAGTCTACGTTTTTACTCTAAATGAGCCAAACACTAAAGAATCTACTGGCTTGTTCCTCCCCTCATCTCCATGGCCAAGGCCCTCTCACAGAAATAACAAAAGATTAGAAGGAGAAAGTGTCACAAAATGTCAGCATGTGCAATGTTTTCCGATCAAGTCAGGTGTTTATATGTGAATACATCTGTGGCTTTTTCAGAGAAATATCTTTCTGCTTTTGGGCTGACTTTGCAAATAAGGCACTCAAATTACTAGACAGCAGCCTCCACATGAAAACAGAAACCATGTGAAACTGTAATGATTACTAAATACAGATGTAGATTAGGTTATTCTCATTATTAGAAAAATCTGATAGTAAATAGCTTATATATTATTACTTCTTGCTTCAAAATGCAGTAATTTTAGATGTAAAAGTTACCCATCATTGATGAAAAGTCTGGACTACATTAACATTAAATAAAGTATTTATTGTGATTTCTTTCCCTGTGACATAAGATCATTTATTTTTCCCAGCTCTCCAAATGATACAGTTGCCGAACCTCTTTCAGCTGGTCTTGCCTGAAAATAATGATAAAGATTAAAGATATTAGAAACAGATAAATATACAGGCCTAATTAAACCCCTGAATTCATCATATTAAAAAAAAAAACTCACTCTAAGTAAATAAACAACAAAAAGCAAATGGAAACACAACCTCACTAAGGAAAGTGACCTGTCTTAATAATATTACCTGTGAATCATGGTATTTCCATCCTATCATGTAATAGATCTGATATGTGGCAGGTACGGAACCATCCTCATTTCTGTACATTTCTATAAATACAAAGAGTGGTTAAAGTCTGAAAAAATGCAAGTAGGAAAAAAATCTGCTCCATAAACGTCACGTCCTCCAAAGAGAAATGAATACTGGAATACTTATGGGATTCTGAGAAAGCCTCATGTGCAAAACCCCCAACACTGAGAAGCTGACAGTAAAGAAACAGTAAGGGCTGTTGGGAATATGTAGCCACAGGATCTGTGTTGTGAAAGGGAAGACAAGAAATCTGATGGGGCATTAACAGGAAAGGGAAATGCAGCTTTAGGGGACAGAGATGACAGGGCACAAGTTCACCAGTGGGGCCTGGGCGGGAACGATGCTCAGCTCCCTCACCTCCATACACGGCCGCCGCCGCCAGCATCGTGTCCCGGTGCAGCAGGGCTTTTCTGTTCCAGGCACAGTTACTCTCACCCATACCTAGAAATTACACTAGAGGCAGTTTGAGATAATACAGCCAACACCCCGAGCAGCTCAATACCACAGATTTAATCTTATTTCATTCAATAGTATACTCGCCCCCATTCTCCAAGAGTCATGTAAAATAACCCAGATAATCTCGTTTCGCTCTCAGATCGTAGCTTGTGACTCTAAGGCAAAAACTGCCTGAAGCTTCTGGATATTAGACAAGTGAAAAAGTCAGATTTCAGGAGGCAAGGCCCATAAGCACACTTTACTTGCCAGCAGGAGTCTACAAGCCGGGTGGGCAAAGCAAGGTGACTGGCCCTTCAGGCGAGCCATCAGGAGTTGGCAAGTGCCTTTCTAACGATACCACATATTAAGCCACTTTTAGCTGCTCTTCAAAGGAGGACAGGACATTGGTACAATGCCTCCTTCCTTCTAAGCTATAAATTTAAGTGTGAACATGTAACAAGGAAGAGGGTTCTGAGACTCATTAGATAGTACCAAAACTCCAATGTGTTTTCAGATTTTACATTTTACTGATCCAGACTAGGAAACAATTGTGTGCATTCTCTTCAGGGGAACTTTTCTTAATGTCTTAAAATTTATTTTTAATTTAGTTACTTCAAGTGATAGCTAAAAGCTAGGATTAAGCTACTCTGTTGTTCACTAAAAATTAGTGTTGTATATTTGATGTTTTTAAATGCATAGTCAAATGAAATTACTTTGAAAGGCCACATTTTAGGCTAGTTTGGAAAATTCAAACAAGTCCGAAAGCAAAAATCCTTTACAGTTATTCTCTATATATGACATGATCAAAAATAAGTTCCTTAGTTTTGTTTTTCTACTTTCACAAAACACACCAACAGACTTCCCAATGTCAGTGTTCTTTAGTGGTTTAAAAATAATAATCTCCCAAGTTTTTAATCAAGTTTAAAACAATCAACAAATTAGCTGTGATAAGTAAGTCTTCTTCTTGTCTTCCATCCCAGAAGGTTCCTATCATTCCCTAAAGTAATGAGTCTCTGGTACTGGCAGCAATGGCCCACACGCTATGAGTGAAACAGCCCCGATTCATGAAGAACAAAAGACACACAAACTAGCAGGTGAATCATCATGAAGGAATCATTATGAAGGAAGGGGTGCCATGCAGCAGCTAGATGACCTGGGATCAACCGCCCTGGATCCTCAAGGTGGCCAGATCAGATGATGTCTAAAGGCTCCCAATGCAAACACTTTAGACCCATCACATGATCTAATTTAAACTCATTCTCCCACACAGTGCGTATCAGCTGCATCAGGAGGCAGAGACGAACGGGGACTCGTAGGAAGGGCTTACTGCTGGAGGGGGTGTTTTCACTCTGCTCAACTTCCCGTCGCCATGACTGGCTTACACAACACACTTACACAGGTGACACCGTGGAAACAGGCTTAATTTTTTTAACGTAAATACTTAATACACTAGAAATTCTAAAATGTCACCTAAATAATGAGAATTGGGGTATATTAATTAAGATTAGGCACAACGCTCTTTCTAATAGAGAAATCAAGAGCACGACTGTACAGCAGCTGGTAACTCGGCTGCTCGGGAAGCCCACCCTTCCCTCGCAAGGGAAGCGCGTGGCCACGTGGGACTTCTCCTTGGGGAAGCAGCGTGGGGCGGCGCAGAGGCTGGACTTTGGGGTCATAATTCCAGTTCTGGCGCTCACATAACCTGGGGCCAAGTTATTTAAGCTCTTTTAAACTCAGTTTTATGATCTTCAAAATGGAAAGATAAAACTTCACAATGCATCCTGCTGGACCCTCACTGGAGACCACCTGGAAACACACTGGGGACTTCTGACCAGCTCAGGGCTCTGAGACAACAGAAAAACCTGGGAAACAGGTCACTGTTTAAGACTCTCACAGTGTTTTTAAGGTTAAGTTCAACTGTTTATTAAAAAAAAAACCTACTTTATTATGGTTTACTAAGAACAATACTGAGTATTGTCTAAAAAAATTATAACTGAACTTACCTTAAAACTACTGTGAAAGCCTCCAAAACTTTTCATGCATTCATCAGCTGATATGCAACTTGTTTTGTAAAATTAGGCCAACATTCTGGACTTTTTTCTGTGAATTAATAATAATGGCAGCTTAAATGAGAAACATCAAAACAATCAAGAAAAAAGTGCAACACAGTGCAAAATATTAAAGGCCAGTTTGAAGGTAACACCTTCTTCCAGTCTGCCAGGAGCACACCTGCAGTCTGCCATGCTCCTCCCCTCCTGCATTCATCCCTCGATCACTCTTCTTCCCAAGTCAGCTGCCTCTGACCTTTTCAGGATAGAGGGTCTGAGATCTCAGGGTCTGAGATCAGGCTGCACCGGGCTTCAATCCTGGCTCCATCACTTACTAAATAACATCACTTGGGCAAGTTACACCTCTCTGTGCCTCAATTTCCTAGTGCATAACAGGAGAGGTTAACCACGCTAGCTAGTCTTAACTTCCTCACAGACATGCCTCATAAACAATGTTGGAGGGTGAGCTTTCTCACACATCAAACTGATTGTCCCTCCTCTGCACAAATTTCTCCCACCAGACTGCAGACCTCACCTGACTAGAGTCTCAAAAAGCTTCTGATGGACCATCCTGCGTTGTTTCCCACCATCTTCCCCTTCTACACATTGAAGCACTGAATTACTGTCCAATTTCTTATTAGGAAAATGAAGGTAATGTGTATCCTCTTGAGTCTCCATGATTTTACACAGGCCTTTCCCCTGGCCGGGAATGCAATGCCCCAATCCCCCAAAAGGTGTGCCCACAAACTCATTTTAGCTTAGGTGCTGCCTCTTCTGCAAAAGCATCCTTGATTCCCTAAAGCAGATTTAGGGATTTTTCCTTGTGTTTCTCCCTGCACTTTAAAAAGTGATTATCTCACTTTACAGTAAAAGCATATGTCTGTCTATGTCTGTGTGTCTCTTTCTCTACGAGAGCGCAAGCTCCCTAAGATCAGGAACAGAGAATTCCCAACACTGGCTCAGTGGCTGGCACATGGTATATGCTCAGAAAATGGTAAGTGAATGAATATAAAATCAACCAGTTAATGTTTTTATTAACTTTGTTACATACCACTTTTACAAGTTATCTTTAGACAATTCCTCTTAATTCTCTTAAGGATAAGAGACATTAAAGACTAAAACACATGATTTGTGTAAAAGGCTTTACAGTAAAAGTAAGAGAAAGCCTCTTGAAGGTAAATATCAGGCCAGTTCCTCAAAATATATGATTTATTAAAACCCTTGGAGGAGGGGGTGTTGTCAACTGGGAAGGGGCATGAGGCAACCTTCTAGGAGCTGGAAGTGTTCTGGTCAGTGGTTTAGGCAGTGGTTAGAAATACAAGCAGCTGTACAGTTAAGATTAGTGCATTTTACTGAGCATCTCTGCCGACTTCAGTGGGAAAAAAGGGCACAAACCACCAAGTATGTAGTAGGACTCTGGATTCAAAATATGACTCAAATGGAGTGTAAAAATTCCTTAATGTGTCTTACCTTGTAAATCTTCCATCAGTTCAAACATTCCAGGATAGTTAACTTGAATTTCATCAGTGTCCTATTTAAAAACAAAAAAGAATATTCACTTGGCATTCACACAAAACAATTCCTGACTGGAACGAGGCTGTAGAGATTCCCAGACCAATCTCTCATGATAAGTAGGAATCTTCTTTGTATTTTTCACAGATGTCATCTGGCTTATGCTTGATGTGTGAAGATTTCAAATTACAGAATAAATGTTTGCCATTCTAAGAGTAGTCTTCTTAAAATTCCATCAACTGGTTCTTATTCCTTGAGAATAACATAGAATAAGTCTATTCTGTACTCTGCAGACGAATACTCTTTTCTTCAAGTCTTTGAAAACTATTCCAGGACACCACAGTTTTTTAGGGGAGGGGTTAGGCTTCTAGACAAAATTTATAGATCCTTACACATTGTGACTCCATTTTTCTGTACACAGCCAATATCAATCTCTCTCTCAAAATGTGGCACCTAGAACTGAGTCAAATAGGGCCATCTCCCAAGATGCTTTCACTCTACTCCCAGCGATGCAGTGCTGGCTCGTTTAGGAGACAGCACACCGCTGGCACACACACAGTTTATTTCTCAAATGAACTGCTGAGCAATGATGCCCCACTCTTTCTGAAGTTTGACACAGGAGTTCACTGTTGGGATAGTGGCAGGGACCACTGATACTCCCCAAATATCCAGGTACTCCGTGGCACTTGGCAACCCCAGACATTTCTTCTGGCAAAGAAAAGTGAGGTGGAGGCAAAGTAATAAAGAGCTGGTGAGCCTCTTCCAGGCCGTCTCTGCTGTAGGGAGCTTAGAGGATACAAGGGCCAGATGGAGCTGAGCTGCCCAACCAGCATGGCTGTGATGTGATAAAAATTTTGTGTTAACCACTAAGATGCAGGAGTTTGTCTATATAGGAAACTAGCCCTGAATACAGGACACTTACTTTTTTTTTCAAGTTCACTATTAAAATGCTGCATGTATCTCAAACTTTACTTTATTGGCACTAACCACTTTCAAAGTATCTAGATCTTTTTGTGTTCTGTAGCTTTATCTAATATGTTAACTATACATCCCAATTTTGGACTTATAATATTGCACAGAAACACTTATCAAAACATCCATTCTAATTCCTAAAGAAACACAAAACAAAATAACCAATTACCTTTTTTTAACCTTAGAGATACAAAATCTAAGTATAAGCAGGAGCTCACATACAGTTTTTTGTTTTAATTTTATTTTATTGAGTTATAGTCAGTTTACAATGTTGTGTCAATTTCCAGTGTTAGAGCACAATTTTTCAGTTATACATGAACATACGTATATTCATTGTCACATTCTTTTTCACTGTGAGCTACCACAAGATCTTGTATATACTTCCCTGTGCTATACAAGATAATTTTGTTTATCTATTCTATATATGCCTGTCAGTATCTACAAATTTTGAACTCCCAGTCTGTCCCTTTCCACCCCCCCACCCCCCTGGCAACTGCAAGTTTGTATTCTGTGTCTATGAGTCTGTTTCTGTTTTGTATTTATGTTCATTTGTCTTTTTCTTTTCTTTTCTTTTTTAAGATTCCACATATGAGCAGTCTCATTTGGTATCTGTTCACATACACTGTTGATGGAGCATATAAATTAATGCTACCTTACAGAGAGAAACTTGACTCTATCTGTCAAAATCTGAAATGTGTAGATTCTTTGACTCAGAAATTCCATTGCTAGAAATTGACCTGACAGACGTGCCAAGATTATGTGAAAGAAAATTCATTGCAGCACTGTTTGAAAAAGTATTAAAAAAAAATCAAATGTTTTGAGAAACCTCCATATTGTTTTCCATGGTGGCTGCACCAATTTGCATTCCCACAAACAGTGTACAAGGGTTCCCTCTTCTCCACAATCTTGCCAACATTTGCTATTTGTGTTCTTTTTGATGATGGCCATTCTGACAGGTGTGAGATGGTGTCTCACTGTGATTTTGATTTGCATTTCCCTGATACTGGTGATGTTGAGCAACTTTTCATATCCATGTGGGCCATCTGCATTTCCTCTTTTGGAAAAATGTCTGTTCAGTTCTTCTGCCCATATTTTAAATGGGTTGTTTGCTTGTTTGCTTTTTAATTGAAGTACAATTGACTTAAAATGTTGTATTAGTTTCTGGTGTACAGCATGGCTGGACTTGGAGGGCATTATGCTAAGTGAAATAAGTCAGACAGAGAAAGACAAATACTATGGTAAGATGTAACTTACATGTGGAATCTAAAAAAATACAACAAACTAGTAACAAGACACAGACGTAGAGAAGGAACTAATGGTTACCAGTGGAGGGGGAGAGGGGCAAGATGGAGGTGGAGGATTAAAAGGTACAAACTATCAGGTATAAAATAAGCTACAAGGATGGATTGTACAACATGGGCAATATAGCCACTGTTTTATAGTAACTATAAATGGAGCATAACCTTTGAAAACTGTGAATCACTACATTGTATACCTGTAAACATATAATACTGTACATCAACTATACTTCAATTTAAAAATATATTGTAAAATAAATACATAAATAAAGTTTAAAAAATTTTAAAGAAAGAGATGATGCAGGGTTTTTGGGAGGGTAATGAAAGTGTTCTAAAATGTACTGTGGTGAAGATTGCACAGCTCTGTGAATACACCAAAAACCACTGAACTGTACATGTGTATGGTATGTGAATGTATCTCAATAAAGTTATTTTAAAAAAAAAACCCAAACAACAAACCAGAAACAATCTAAATGCCCATTAACAGAGAACTGGTTAAAGAAATTAAACTATATCTATTTAATGAAATACTACACAGCTGTCAAAAAAGACTGTAGTAGACATACATTTGTAGGGGAAGATCTCCAAGATATGTTATTGACAGGGTGGGGAGGGAAACATGTAGAAAAAAGCAGGAGTATACATATTGTTGCAGGTGTACGTTTCAGTGATATAAATGCATTCTAGTCTATGAGGAAAAACTGTTCTGAAGGAATACACGAAAGTTAGCACAGGTCATCCTCGTGGAGAGGGGTGGGGTGTCCGAAGTCAGGGGAAGGAGACTTCTTTTCACTTTAGACCTGCTCTATTATACTCTCTACATATGGTTTTTTTTTTTTCATTTTTTTTAAAACATATGCAAGGATCATGCACTTTTTAATATGACCATCTCTAGATAGTCCATTCTTTCTGTTACTTTTATATATTAGGAAACTATTTTTAAAAAGAGATTCTAAGATTGAAAACAAAATTCCTTCCAAGCTGACACCTCTCTATTAAACAATATCCTCTGAAAACAATTCAATGAAACCAACTAAAAGCATCATCTCCTTCTCAGTCAAAAAGAGTACCACAGTAGCCTTGTCTTATTCAAATTAAAAAGGACCATATCTGCAGTTTTCTATTCTATTCTAAAAGGAAATGAGCTTCATTCAGAATGCCAACTAGCTCTAAAAATAATTCACTAAGAGGGTCATATAAATGTAAATATAATTATATGACATTAATTTAACTTGATTTCACTTTAAAAATAAAAATCCATTGCAGTACAAAATAATATATCTAATGTATGCAGCATAAACCTGTATAATTGATCATATAAAAGCTGTTTTGCATGCAATTTTTAGAAAATGAATTAGGATACAATGTTAATATAGCCCTTTAAAGACAATGTATATGTCTCACAGTACAAATTTGTACAGATTTATTATTACATTAGCAACTCTCTGTAAACTATAAAGATTATATGCCAATATTTTTGTATTATATTAATGTTTGAGTCATTCTGCTCAATTAAGGAGAATATGGAAGGTATTCTGAATTAATAGATTTCCCAATTAACAGAAATGTAGGTTTTGAAATGTAGTAATGTCAGATTAAACATTTTTAGAAGAAATCTTTCTAAAATGCACAACCTAATTTTACAACCATAGAAAACCTCATGTGGTTAACATAATTTAATTTCTTTTGATGACCGAGGATCGAAGTCTCATCGCTTTCTTAATGGGCAGCAACTTTTGAGTCCCCTAATATCACTCTCTAACCTGGCACTAGTTCAACATCACTCCCCGAACATTTGCACTCCACCTCTCCGTGCCACTCCCTCCCCTACTCCCGTCTACTTTTTAGTGGCTTCGTGTTCCCAGAGATTCTCTTTTGTTTCATTTCAGTTTGTAACACAGCAATATGACATCCTTTGGATTAACCTGGCTGCTGAAGGGAGTTGGAAGGGGGAAATCGCTGTCTCACCAGATGACTTCCTGTTGGAAGCCTTGCCTGGAAAGTGTCAGGAGTAGAGGGAGGAGAGAGGAAGGCAGGAACTAGTACTTACTGAGCATTTATTGTGAAGGTCCAGGCACTTCACATCCTTTTCATTATTTAATCCTAATAGCCACTTGAGGTGAAACATTTGCATGTTTTTTTAAAAAAAAGAATGCTCAGAGAGGTGAAGTAAATCCCCAAACCCTTCTGGCTAGTAAAGGGGGGCAAGGTAGGGATCCAACTGTACGTGTCAGACACCAATGCCCTGCACCATCGCTGTACCATGCTGACTCCTTGTTTTTGCATCCCTGACGCCCTACGGTCCTCTCTCCAGCTCTGAAGGAGGACAGCCCCCGACATGCCTTCTCCAGCCCTGATCTAATCCTAGGCCTCATGGATGCACATCCTCTCACTTCTGCCTCAGGCAGCACCGCCACAGTCGAGAGCTGGTGCTGGACGTAGAGCAACAGTTGCTCCCGTCTCTCCCCTTTCCTTGTCATCTGGAGCGCTCCACTCCCACCTTACACCTAGCTCTGCAATGAAAAATTCGGATGGAGTAGCACGTCTTGGAAAACAGCCTCCTTATTAGCTGAGGTATGTTTTTTTGAGTTACTTTTTCAGGTAACAAATACTAAAAACTGTACATTCCTACCTCGTGTCAATCATGATAAAAAGAGAGAGAGATTATTTCTGAACTGTGTAATTAATAGGTTACTTGATTCTCTTGATAATTACCACGGTCAGTGTTGTAAAGCCAGCTCTCCCGAGCAGATGTCCTAGGTCACTGACAGCAGTGAAAGGAGAGACGTGTGGAGAAAATCCTCCTTCCCTTTCTGTTTCTGCTAACTGTAAGGAACACCGGAGTTCATAGAGCGTGTCACCTCCAAACATTGCACCAATAAATACTCCATCCGGTTTTAAAACATAATGAATCTGCAATAAATGTAAGACAATAAAACTATTCAAAATTGTATACATAAAAATGTTAAAAGAATAAGTATATGGTGTCTAAATCACGATTTTGTGATAACCATTCTTATGTTGTCAAATTAATAACCCGATAATTTAATAAATAACACTTAGGCAACCGTCAGAAAGGCATTGCAGGATAACATTGTACAGACAGAACACTCATTGATAGTGCTATTATCTATAAAATATATTGTATGTCTTCAAATTTTCTAATAATAGACAGAACTTACTTTTATAATTAGAAAAATATTGAAAGAAAAAAATTTTAAAGTGTGGTCAATTGCAAATATCACAACCCTGCCTGTATCTGTGCTCTTTGAAATGTCACTTTCTAACAACCCCCATTAAGAGATGGAGCCTAACTCCCCCTCCTTGAACCCAGGCTAGCCTTGTGACTTGCTCTGGCCAAGAGAATGCTGAGCAAGTGACAGTGTGTCAGTGTCAGGTCCAGGTCGCCATGGTCCTGCTGCTTCCACCTGTTCTCTGGGAGCCCTGTCTGACCACCACCTATGAACAAGCCTGAGCTGGTCTGGTGAAGGATGAGAGGTTAGGGGAGTAGAGATTAGCCAGGTGTCCCAGCTGAAGCCATCCTTGACAGCTCCAAGACCATCCACCAGCAGATTAGACACATGGGTGAACCAAGTCAGACCCAGAAGAACTTCCTAACTGAGTCTAGCCCAAATTTCCAATTCACAAAGTTGTGAGATAAGTAAATTGCTGTTTTAAACCATGAAGTTGAGGTGACTTGTTATGCAGAACAAGTCTGCATGGTTATGGAGAAACCATTATGATTCACAACATTAATCTAGTAACATTTTAGTTAAATATTAATAGTAACATAGTAATTAATCTAGTAACATAAAGAATTAAGGAGAAATAACCAACTTATTTTTCAGCTTTAAAACAAAAATGTTTAATTGATAACTTAAGCAAAACAGTAGCCAGAATGAATTCCAGAATCATTAATGTTTCCTCAGTGACTCTTAGAACTACAAACTAGTTCTGACTCTATTCTCAACAGTGAGGAGTTACAAGACAGGGTGAATTCTGAAGCAAATCAGAACCCAAACCACAGTAGGCTCTTCTAACTGAAGTATTCATCTTGAATTTATATTTAACATATTTTGAAACAATTACAAAACAGTATATAAGCAAACTGTCAATTTCTTTTTCCTTCTGCTCTTTTAGTGGTACTTCCTTCTCTTGCCACCAAATTCTAGTAACAAGTAGCTTAAATTCAGCCCTCAGCTCTCTGTAGCTTCTCTCTAACTCAAAGGGTTTATCAGTTCCCACGGATTTCACAAGGATGATTTTCCAACCTTGAGCCTGGACAGAATCCGTGAACTCTAAACTCATCTTCTACTTCCTGTGCCATGGAAGTTTGTTTCTTGGCAAACTCATCCCCCACCTTCCCCTGGCATATTCAACACACACACAACAATTATTCTCAAACCAACTCCCCTTCCCAATTGCTGTATTTCTGTTAATGACCATTTTCTATTCGCTGTATCTGATCATTACCTTTCTTTCCTCTACTTTGACTGATTACTCTCCAGACATCCAGACTCAAACCTTTTAGGCAAGCTTTGACTCCTGCCTGTCTTCACTCTTTAGCTCTAACCAGCCACCAAACTGTTGGTTCTTACTTGACAGTGTCCTAAATATCTCTCTCTTCCTTTTAACTCCTACCATTGCTACTGAGGGTTAGTTTACCTCGCACCTGGACCACTGAGACAGTATCTCTTCAATTTAACCAGTTTCTGGCATTAGTTTCCTAATCAGCAAAATGAAGCCATCTTGCAGAGTTATTTAACACACATATGAAACAGAGCACAGTGACAAACAGTATGTGCTTAAGATACGGTAGTTATGATCCTGCCTACCAGCTTTTTAATCATGTCACTTTTCTCTTCAAAATTCTCCAGTGGCTCTGAATGGCATAAAGAATAAATTCCAAATTCCTTAATTTGTCACCCAAATCCTCCTAATTCTGGTCCCTATATACCTCATTTATGCCCAGCACTAAACTAATCCTCCAACAGGCTTCCTCTTTGTCCTTTCATGTTTCTGAGTCTCTTATGCCATCTATCCCGTGATCCTTCCTGGAATGCATTCCCACTCCAAATCTGACCTACTCTTTGAGGCCCTGTTCAAAAAATTCCTTCCTTTTGAAGCTTTCCTAGACACTCCAAGCCACAGTGATCTTCCCTTCACTGAACACAATGCTTCTTACCCATCCCTCACCTGTCTGCTGATAAATATCAACAACCAGAAACTGATACAACATTGTAAACTTACTGTACTTCAATAAAAATACATTTAAAAAATAAAATAAAATAAACCATTTCAGGGAATCACATTCAATATCTTGTAGTAACCTATGTGAAGAATATGAGAATGAATGTATGTGTGTTCCCATGTAACGGAAGTACTGTGCTGTACACCAGAAATTGACACAGCATTGTAAACTGACTGTACTTCAATAAAAATACATTACAAAATTAAATTAAATACCAATCAACCCACATTTACCAGCAATTGTCTAAGTATACAGCATGGGGAAGATACAAATAGGAACAAATAGGTTCCTACCCACAAAAAATTTATAGGCACTTAAGAAGAAGAGAAAGCCACACAGAAAATGTCTTATTATAGCAATACTATTTTACACAAGTTTTAAATATTTATGAAAACTTCTGTAACATCTCCATAATTAGATTTCCTGACTTCCCCAGGGGGCAAGAAGCCATCCATGTATCTTAGCACGCCAAAGGGCACCAAGTATATCCAGCCCATGAAAGATAATTAAATTCTTGATTTGCTTCCATTTCCAATAGTCAAAAATGTAAAACAGAAAACATCTATAAGTCTTGTATAAAAAAAGAAACATCTATAAGTTGCTAATAATAAATAAAATATAACACGGGCTATTAGAATCAACACTAAGGTTCTTACCTGTTCAAGTGCCCTAGGAAGGTCATTCACCCAGTGCAAACTAAAAGAAGAAAATACATACTTGTTTTAGCTTAATTTGTATAATTCAATAGTATAAGTAGCACTAATATGATAAGCCACAAAAAAAGGTATAAATCTTCCAGTTTGAAGTTGCATATCAAGTCACCGACTATTTTCATACAAGTTTTAAAACAAAAATATATTTTTAGGGGGAAACTTCCTCCCATTACAGGAGAAAATATGACAGTGTATCACTTTGCTGATAAGATTATCTGTGCAATTATTCTTCACTGAATAAAGTAAAAGCCAATTTTCACAAAAAAGACACACAAATGGCCAACAGGTACATGAAAAGATGCTCAACATCACTAATCATTAGGAAAACCACAATGAGGTATCACTTTATACCTAGTAGGATGTCTATTACCAAAAAGACAAGAGATGACAAAGGCTGATGAGGAGAAAAGGGAGTCCTTGTGCACTTCTGGTGGGAATGTAAACTGGTACAGTTGCCATAGAACACATTGTGAAGGGTCTTCAAAAAAATTAAAAACTGAACTACCATATGATCCAGCAATCCCATGTCTGAGTACTTGTCTGCAGAAGATGAAGTAATTATCTCGAAGAGGTATCTATACTCCCAGGTTCATAGCAGCATTATTCACAGTAGCCAAGGTATGGAAACAATCCAAGGAGACACACACACACACACACACACTGGAATATTATTCAGCCATAAAAAGAAGGAAATCCTGCCTTTTGGATCAGTATGGATGGACCTGGAGGGCATTATGCTGAGTGAAATAAGTCAGACAAAGAAAGAAAAACACTGTATATTCTCACTTTACACAGAATCTAAAAAAGCCAAACACACAGAAACACAGTAGAATGGTGGCTGCCAGGGGCAGAGGGAGACGGGGAGATGTTGGTCAAAGGATACAAACTCCCAGCTACAGGATAAACAAGGTCTGGGGATCTAATGCACAGCACAGTTTCTATAATTAACAATACTGTATCATATAATTGAAGGTTTTTAAGAGAGTGGATCTTAAATGTTATCACCATACACATATGCAAAAAAAAAATCACAATTACGTGAAGGGATGAAAATTGTTAACTAAACTTACTGTAGTAATCATTTTGCAATATACAGATGTATGTGACCATCATGTGGTACACCTTAAACTTGCATGTTATATATTATCTCGACAAAGTTGGGGAAAAAATAAGGTAGAAATCATTCCTATCTGGCATCTCACTTAAACAGTGCTATTCTGAAAACTTATTTGAAGTAATAAAAATAAACACCAGATAACATGTTCAAGGAAGCTCACCAATTAAATCAAACAATTAAGCTAGAGATATACAGTATTCTAAGTCTTACTTTTGTAGGAAAAAACAAAAACAAACCAAAACTTCATCAGCAGACATAATTTTCCCAAGGCGAACAGTATTATTCACCAAAAATAACTCGATGAGTTTTCTAATAAATAGCATCCCTTATTTTTTAAGATCATAAAAAATGCATAAATCCAGAGTTCCATATACTTAAAACTTAATTAAATAAATGTCCTGCCTTTTCTCTTGATCCTATTTACCCTCTCCCAGCGCGTGGTGTTATGGGCCAACAAGAATTAGTCTCTGCAGAGTCTGGTCACACTCTCCTGGTGAAGTCAGCCTCTTCTGCTGGCTTCCAGGACAGCAATGAAGACCCATTTCAAACCCTAATATGTTAAGCTCATATTTATCTTTCATAACACTTTCTAACAATTAGTTGATACTTTAAAAATTAAGGACACGTTATAAACTCTATCATACTTATGGGGAAACTGAAAGTGACAGAATTACAGCAGTTACCTGCAAACAGCAAGCAGATAAGCTGAAGTTAAAACTTGGGTTCTGACTCCCTGCCCAGGGCTCTTTCCCTAAGACCAAGGCTCTGTAATGTTTTTCACTTCACAATATAATCTGAATACTTTTTAAAATTTGTTCAGCACACCTCAAAAAGGGAAAAAATTACAAACTCACTAAAGAAAACAGCAAGGGTGACCAACTCTCCCAGTTTGCTAGGGACTGAGGCGTTTCCTGGGACACGGGCCTTTCAGGGCTAACCCTGGTAACGCCTGGGCAAACCACGATGACAAGTCACCCTAAAAACAGCCATCAAAGGGTTGTACTGCGCATGTTGAATCTTCGAAAGAAAATACAGCTATGATAGACAGGAGAAATAAGCCACCACAGAGAATAGTTCATTTTCTCTATTAAACACTGAGTTCTTTGAGGACAGGATCCCTCATTTCTGTATTCCCCAAAGCCATCAAGCTCAGTGCCGTGTACATTACAATCTAGTCAATGAATACTTATAATACACGTTAGTGTAATAAATGTGGAGGGACATGGTAGGAAGCACAAAGGTTACTTTTTAAAGTAACCTCAAGGACTATACCCAAATTAAAGTTGAAGGAAATACTGGCTTTTCCTTATTTGCCAGAATGAGTTTATAAGGGCGCTCTAACAGATACATTTTGGAGCCAGTATGCCTTTCCAAATTCCCATCCCCATCAACATGCAAGCAAGTTACATTGGGGAGGAAAACCCTTCTATCACAAATGAACTTTAGCAAATTGAGGAAAGTTGGGGAAAAAAAAGTTGAGGTACTATACCATATTATCTCCACTAGGGAGCATATGTTCTGCAATTCTTTACCAGAGAAAAGTTTATAGCTTACAAACCAAGAAAACTGGTTAGTGACTTCAAAAAAAAGTTATTAAAAATTTACACACACACCAAAAAAAGAAATTTACACCATCACCTATTTTCTTTAACTCATAAGATTAAAACTTTTTAGCATAAGCTATCTATTTTTAAAATTTTTTAAAAGTATGAATGGATTACCAACCTTAAACTGCTAACCACCAGGTCAAATGTATTTTCTCTGAAGGGAAGAAATTCTTCATCAGCTAAAACACTGACAGTAGGAATTTCCGTTTCTAAAATATTTTTCTAAAGGTTAAAAAAATGAAAGTTCAAAAACAAACTCATATAACATCTTAATTATTAACATAACCATTGTTAGTTAAATTTAAGTCAATGTTACATTTTTCTGGCAGTTTCTAGTCCTTCCAAAAAATCAAAATTTAAAAATTTAAAGAGAAAGCACTAAAAAAAATTTCTTAAATGACACTTAAGACCTCCCAGAAAAAATGGTTAGCTGGTTGGAAAAGCACAAACAGGATACCACCTCACACTAAAACAAATCTCAGAAAGCTAGGCGTTCCAGTGGAATAACTGAAGCCATAAAAGTCCTAGGTGAAAATATGGGTGAACACTTTTATACTCTTAGACAAAAAGGCCTAAGTAAACATGACTCAAAAACCAGAAACTATAAAGGCTGTTATACTTGGTAAAATAACCAAAACTTCTAAAAAGCAATAAACAATGTAAACAACACATTTGGGGAAATATTTACAAAACAGATGTAGAAAAATTAAAATCCCTAACAAAACAAGTTCTTACAAACCACCTAGAATAAGAATACAACAATGTTAACGTAGATAAAGGACCAGGGTACAGAAACATCACAAAATTACTTACAAAATTCACAAATTTAAAAATACCAATAACCAAATATCAATAGCCAAAAGATAGCAACAGCTATTTGGTTGCTCTAGTAGTCAAAGAAATACACTCATGTATAACTGAAAAACTGTGCTCTACACTGGAATTTGACACATTATAAAATGACTATAACTCAGTAAAAACTGTTAAAAACAAAAAAGAAATACAAACAAAAACAATAAAATTCTACTTTCTGCCCATTAGGTTGATAAAGACAAAATAACTGGCCCAGTGTTGCCAAAGAGAATAAAAGAGTGCTTTCACTTAATACTGCTGCTCAGTCTTTCTAAGGGCAGTCTGGAGATGTATATTAAGAATTCAAAGATGAAAATCAATGAATCCATATATTCTACTATTAGGAATTTATTCCCAGGGAGAAAATAAATCAAACACACAAAATTGCTTTATATAAGGATGTTCATCACAGTATCAGTTATTGAGAAGCTAGAAATCTAACTGTGTTTTAAGAGAAATGTAGCTAAGTAAATGATGAAATATTCACACACTGGAATACTATATAGGCATATATATAAGTATATGTGTGAATACACCATTCACTGATATAAAAGAATGGTATTCTGTGACAAATATGACATGTTAGCATACATTGTTTGTATAAAACCACGTTGGGGAGATAGTTACATGTCTACAAAAATGTCACCAGTGGTTGCCTCTAAGCACTGGGACTAGGGGTGATTTTTCCTTTCTTTTTATATTTCCTGTATTGTTTAATTCTTCGTTGTGTGTGTTATATATATAAAATTAGCTTAATCATGAAAACAAGCTAATTTCATTTTGAAGGAAATAAAAATAAAGAAGTAAAGAACTAAAATCCAAACCAAGAGATCAGAAACCAATAGCAATAAAAAGCTACCTACCAAAGCATTTTCTGCAATGTCTGTTTGGAAAAACTTTCCAACAGTTTCCTACAATGGAATAAAGATCATCAGATGATATAAAACAAACAAACAAAAAGCCCAGTAATACATAAAACAACTGTTGCTAAAGGAAAAAGTGTTAATTACAGATTAATATTCAGCTTTGCAACGGTATTTTTCTGCATATAGTCAGTATGGTACACAAATATCTTTAATAACACATATTAAATTACATAGAATTAAATATATACAGCTGACCATACATGTAATGTATTTAATAAAACAGAAAACACAGGTGTAAATAATCAACATCCTGAATTTATTCTACTGGGTTAAAGCTTATCTGTTAACTTTTCCATGGCATAATATGCCAAGAGCTGGTCCCCACTCTTGTACCACAGAAGATCTGGTTTTCCTACCGTTTAAATGCTCATTCAAAGAGCTTACAAAGAGTAAAGACTTAACAAACACAGATGCCTGGGAGGGCCTAAGTGGTTTCATTTTCCCTCTCTCTTCCTTCCAAAAGGAAAGGGTACCATGGTACCTCTTTCCCAGATTACTACTTTCCACTGTCCTCTCTTTTCTCCAGGATCCTGCCTCCTCCATCTCCATCTTCTGGGTCTCTTTCCCTCACCTTACAATTGGCATCAGCCTTCCAATATTGAAAAATCTCCTCTTTATATTTCCTGTATTATTTAATTCTTTGTTCTGTGTGATATATATATATATATATATATATATATATATATATATAATCAGGAAAGCAAGCTAATTTCGTGTTATTTGTAATCCACAACTCTACTTCTCACCATCTTTCGCCTCAATTCCCAGTAATCCACCTCCACTTTCACTGCTCCAACACTATAAAGATCACTTGTAACCTAATCACTACTTACAACAGTCTGTCTGCTCTGAGTCCTACTTCACTTGGCCTCTTTGAAGCTCAGCACTATTGATGGTCTCCTAGAAATTTCGTCAATACTTTCTACTCTGGTTCCCCATCTTCATTAGAGACGCCAATCCTCTCCACTTCACCTACACCCCCTTCATAAAGAATGTCCCTGCCCGCAACTTGGAAGGGTTACCCTACCTAGCATTAATTGGCCACTGCTGATGACCTGAGGGCAACTGGTATACAGGTAAATGTTTAACTACAGACAGAAAGGAAGGAAGAAAGGAAGGACGGGAGGGACGGAGTGAGGGAGGGAGGAAGGGAGGGAGGAAGGAAGGAAGCAAGGAAGTAAGGGAGGAAGGAAGGAAGCAAGGGAGGAAGGAAGATGCCCTGAGCCGTAGTGTTTGCCTCTTCCCACAGTGAACTACAACCACTGTGGATTCCACACTATCAGCATGCTGCTGTTTACAGCAGAATTGGGAAGAGATGTGCACAGCAGGCTCTCACGAGCCGGCTCCAGCACACCAGGGCGAGGGGTGAAAGTTAGGTGAGTCATACTATCTATCCCTGTCTCTCACTTGAAAATTTCAACTAAGAGACTTGGAGAAAGGACAGCAGTTCCCAGAGCTGGAGGAGCATGTAGACTTCGGGCTGCAGGCAGAGGTGTGCCAGCAAGTGTTTAATAACTGGCTTTTGGTGGGGGACTGCTGGTAGCATCTGCCAACTTCCATAGTGTAAAACTCCCACCATGGCTGATTTTAAGCTATTGATAAATGATGTCACTGAACACAGAGTTGGGAAGGGATGCTAACAACCAGCACTTGTGAGCTGTGAGCTGGTAGGAGCCAGCTTCAGTGCACAATGGGTGTTGGGATCTCACACTGGGCGCTCACACTGATGAACACCAGGGACAGTCTGCAGGGGAAAAAACAAAGAAAGAAGGCAGTGTGCAGATCTACGTAATCCCAAAGAGCACGTGAACAGGAGGGCCTTCGTTCTGATGCTTCAAAGTTCCCATCCCTGTAAGGCCTGGATGTACTTCCAGTTCCTTGTGTGACATAAGAGTCTCTAATAAATGTCCTAGTATTTAAACTAACTTCAGTGTACTTCTGCTTCTTATAATCAAAATACCTTATTAAGACACTTTCCATCTTACTCTTCCTGGCATCTTTGTTGGCTCCTCTTTCTCCCACCCCAAACACAATTATGAAATGTTCCTTTCTATATTCTTGCCCCAGACAGCTTCCCTATTCCATCAGTTCTGTGAGTTCTCCTGGTCTCTGCATCCACCCCTTCCTTTATATTCTGCTGCCTCCACAGGGAGAGATGCCTGCACCTGCCGATAACCCAGCTTTCTAAGTGGTCTGTTTCTCTATCCTCTACCTTCTTCAATCTTTCCTGCATACCATCCCCAAAATAATCTTCCTTAAACATCATTGTATCATACCCTACAGCTTTCTACCTCGGTCTTACCTCCTGCCATGCCCTTAATTCCAATGCCTATGAAATTCAGATTCTTTCACTCCCAGGGCAGATTTTGTGCTCTTTCAGAAGCCTCTGATCAAATGAACTCTGCTGATTTTCCTTTCCCTTGACTCCTGTGCAGTTTAATGACTGCACCATTTCCATGGCATTTACTATGATCAGTAACAGTGTTTTGGGAGGCTCACATATGCCCCTCCTACTGCCCTGGCCCCAGTTTTTTCTAAGTAGAGTTTATTTAGAAATCCCACTTTAATCTGTGTCCAGCACAGTGTCCTATATAGAGAGGCTAAAACAATAAATAATTTTTTTGGTCTGAATGACAAAATGAAAAATAAAATGGCATAAGCATTAATAAAGACTTCATATTAAATTACACAGAAAGGTTTCTAATCAACTGATGAAATGAGTATTTTAATAGCTAAAAAATTAGCTTAATCACATTTTCTAAATGAATGTCACTGTGATTTTTATTGTGAATTACCAAAAATGTTTGAATGAAGTGGGAATAAAGGGCAATGTATCTTACATAGACTTAAAGAAACTATCAGTAGGAACACTGTATAAAATGGATTCAAAGGAAAGAAAAAATCATTTAAGAAAAAAATACTTAAGAGCAGACACAAAACAACCATAGGTTCTTTCACTTAAAAAAACAAATTAGCAATTCTGATAAAATTGAAATATGATACAAATTGAACTGATTAGGAAAGCCTTTCCTTAAAATCAGCCAATTTTATTTCTTAAAGTAAATTAAGTCATCAAATAAATTTACCTTATTCAAATGTTGTGCTATGTATCCTCTTCCACAACCAACATCCAAAGCAAGGGGGAAATCTCTGAAAAATAGACACAGAAGTAATGCTTTGTCCATACAATGCTTTTGTCCATAGAACAATTATTAAAAACTAACTTTTCTTAAGTAAAAACATTTTAGGAATCACAACTTTCAAAAAATTTATATCATCTGTCTTTGTTGCCTCACCTTATAAGGTACATTTATCAGAGGACACATTGGACAGAGCAAGCTGTCTGGCCTAACCATTCACAAGACCTCATAAAGTTGCTTCATGATGTGGATTTGAAGAACAGATTCAGTGGGGTTATTTTAATTTGACAAGATACTTAGATAAAGAATGAAAAGAAGTTAATGTAAATTAACATGAAACTATTTGGCATACTCATCCCTGTTTCTCAAATTTGTTGAGGCAGCAGACGACTTAGAAATCATCATATGAAATACCATGAAATATAACATGATAAACTAAAAACCAAAGAAAACATCAACTAAATAATAACAATCTTTTACTGAAATCTTACCAGCTTCAAAGCAGTGTGCTAAGTGTTCAGAGTTAAGGAAGTCAATCAACTAGTAAGCAGCAGTCAGAACCTGAATTCAGTCAGCTTGAATCCTGAACCAGAACTATTATCCCCTATGCTATGCTGTCTCCTCTAAATATATCATGTCATACTAAATCATACACACATCTAACTGCAGGTTTAAGAAAAAATCTGTAGCAAAAAAATTTTAATTGTATCCATTAAGAACATTTTTCCTATTTGAACTAAGAGTCCCTTTTCAATGCCTGTTAAATATCTGTTGGAGAACCACTGGTAAGAGAACCATTTATGTACCTAACGCCCTCTATTTCGATTGTGAACACAGGCATTGTGGCAGGGTGAAGCACCTGGCTCTGCAATCACAAAGACATGAGATAGAATTCTGGGCCTGAAACTTATTAGCTCTGTGACCATAGACAAGTGCTTGAATCTTGCTTGATCTGTTTCCCTATCTGTAAAATGGGAAAGTTACTATCTTCCTTAGGGCTGGTACAATAATTTTATGATATAGTGCATTTAAAGTATTTAGCAGAGAACAAATGCTCAACAATAGTTAGGAGTTATTATTATCACTGATTCTAACAGTATTAGGTGAGCCTCAGATATCACAAATAATATTTAATAATCTGTTGGGTTAGTTTTTAAAAATCAACATTAGATCAATGTCAACAATATAAATTACTCTTTCTAATGATAGAACACTAGTGTAAGGACACTTTAGACTGGTATTTTTAATAATTTAATTCCAAAGAGTTACTGTTATTTTAAGGCATGCTTTTAGTCAAATTCACAGGTCCTCCAAAGACCTGTGTTTTGCTCAGTACTATGATATAAAAAGGTTGTAAAATCCAAACTGACTTAAAAAAATTGATATTTCATTTATTAAATCGCAAATGGCCTAAAATCTAAGCAAATGAATAACTACAGTGTAGATAATTAGCTATTTTACATATTTTTAAAATAACAAAACTAATGAAACAGATGAAATGAGGGTGATTATTTGTAACAATGAAGCATTTTTTTAACTTTATGAAATTAATTCACCCCAAAACTCTTTCAAGTAGCCAGCACATACCTAAAATATAATTAAAGAATTTTTAATTATACAAAATTCTTTTTTTAAGACAAATGTAAGAAATTCATCCCATACTGGTCCAATTTAATGGATGTTTTTCACACAAAAGAGCACAAAAAGTGATTTGCTAACATTACAGAGCAATTACATGGCAAAGCCATTATTTAACTGGTTCCTGCCACCTGACTGTAGCTCGAATCTGTAAAGCTTTTGTTATGCCTAGTATACAGCAAGGAATTCTTCCAGGATTTAATAATACTTGATGAAAGTATTCTTTTCTCAAATCTACCTCTATATAATTGTCACAGAACCCTTATTGCTATTAATGATACATTAGATAAAATAGCCAAAGTCATATAACCTGATTGTGGGACAAATATAGGTAGACTCTCTCTTTCACTTAGATGGTTAACAAATTCTGTTATTAATTTTAAACTTTAAAAGCTAGGCTTAGTAAATCTTAAAATTCACAGCTCAATTCTTTATACCTATTTTCGGAGAAATCTATCCACTATTTGCTTTTGGCCAAATCAAGTGGAACAGTCATTCAGGCTTGGAGAGAAGCTGAGTTGTGCTTCCATTCATTCTTTTTTTAGGCAATAATGAAGAAAAGATCTGCTCTCCCAGACATAAAAAAGGAGAAACCTAAGAGTGATTAAAAACACTAATCTTGGTAATAAACTCTTCTAGATTCTGCCATTCCAGATATCAAGCCCTCAGCACTTAATTTCCAGAGTCCCCAGCCAAAAATTAATTGTGTTTTATTACGACTATCATCACTTACCTGGCTACATCATATACACGGTCGGCGATCCGACTTCCAACCTGACAGATTATAAGAGGCAGTGATGTACAAAAGTTAAAGATGAGTTGGTTCAACAGAGAAAACACTTTTTCCAGTATTCAACAATCCATTGGTTACTTATGTTTCAACAGATTAAGTACTTCCCTTTATCCTTTTTTTCAATTTGGCCCCACCAACTTTCTTTTCAAATTCTGAATAGGAACATCATAAATTAAAATATCCAAGGAAACATACTGAGAACAATTAGTTCGTAAGTCAATTTAAGAAAAGTAGGACTAAACACTATATATATGACTTTTTATTTCACGCGCTATAAGGTTGTACGGACTGAAAGCAACAGGAACATAACAAGCATATTTCTGTTCAGATATTAGCTTGAGGTATATGAAAGTGAAAAATTAGTGGGGGATTATTACAGATCAATGTATAAATGAACACTTAATAAAAATTCTTTTATTTAATAACTACTAACACATTTTGTGGAATTCCTGAATGAGTAAACAACTTTTCTGAGCAACATCTGCAAATGAGAAGTCAGTCAAATCTGAAGAAACCTCTTCCTTAATCCCACCCCAACTGAAAAGAGGTCATAAGGCAGGTGCCTCCCTTTTCTGGGTTACCTTCTTCTGATAGGAATAAAGATGTGGGAGCCTAATACCCCAGCGTTTCACTCATTCCCTTACAAATATCCCAGTTTCTATTAGGACTTGCAAGTTCAGAACATAGGTGTATTTTCTTTTGCAGAGGAAGAAGGGCAAGGGAGGAGGTACAGCAGAAATCTTTTCCCAGGGGAGTCCACTTTGTACATCATTCCTAACATGAATACTTTAGGTTATTTTTAAAAATTCTCATAGAATTTATCTCATTTATTCTAGTCCTGCACATTAGTGAGGCCTCAGTCACGATTTAATCCAGGTGCTTTTGTTGGAGAAGAGTGGCTAGGAATTCATATTTTCTAAGTACATGCCATCGTGAACCCTGAGAACAGAGAGTCAAATATCTGATCAGGTCAGGACTTGCACAGAGCTCTGTCTAAAGGAGGAGCTCAATAAACGCTGCACTGGCTTGGAAGAGCTCATTATAGTTGACTTCAGTTTTGGTCCATCCCTAAAGAAACATTTACTTAGGCCTGAGCTCGGTGCTTCCTGTCCAGAGCATAGAAACCCCCTCAAGTCCCTAGTCTATCTGGGCACAGAGAAGAGGTCTCTCACACCGACACAGTCAAACTAGAGATCTTAATTTACCTTAATGAATCTTTCTAAAACATGAGCCAGATCCTACCACTGCAATGCTTGAAACAATGCAACAGCCTCATGTTCCTCTAGTCATGTTGGACAATAGAAAAACAATGAGAGCCACACATGCAATTTAAAAATTCTTCTAGCAGCCATTTAAAAAAGAGTAAAGAAATTAATTTCAACATATTTTAACCCAATATATCAAAAATATAATTTCAACATGTAATCAATATAAAAAGATATTAATGAAATACTTTACATCCTTTTTTCATATGAAGTCACTGACATTCAGTGTCTTTTACAATCACTGCACATCTCAAAGGGGCATTTCAAGTCCTCAATAGCTATATGTGGTCAGAAATTACCATATGGAATGGATAGCTCAGAGAAATAAGAAAATCCAAAGCCCTTATCCATTAAGGCCCTAATAACCTTGGCCCTCCCTGGCTTTCTCTCCCACTCTCTTCTTCACTGGAACTTCACTGGAGGCCTCAACAAGGTCCCTTTGGCCTCTGGGCTTATTTTTTCCTTTGCTCAAGGCTTTCCCCCCCCGCAATGTCAGCTTGGCTAATTCCTCATCATGTCGTCTGTCTGAGTGGCCTTCCCTCCACCGCAGTCACTTTACCACTTTACTTTAACCCCTCGCCTTACTTCTTTAGCCGAAATCACGTTTTTTGTTCACAGTCTGTCTCGTCTCCCATAATAATTAAATCTCACGAGGGCAGCGGTCTAATTTTGCCCTGATAATACCTGTAACTCAAGCAAAATCTGCCGAGGGAGGGAATCAATGAACAGCCCAAAGAAATACCGGCGCCCGGCCCCTGCGTGACTCCAGCGAGGCCCACCCAGGCAGGGAGGCTGCACAAGGTCACACGGCGAGGTGAGGGCGGTCTGGGCCTGGCCACAGCTCCCGCTGCCCTCCCCGCCGAACGGCGGCCTCACCTCCTCCTTCAGGTAGTCAAACTTCATCGGCTCGGGCTGCCGGGCCGCCCAGTTCTTCTGTTTCCTCTTCAAATCCCGATCGAAGATGTTTAGGGCTCTGGGCGAGGCGCTACCCGGGGAAGAGACGCCGGAAGCCACCTTCCTGAGGCCCAGGTTCTTCGCAGGGAACGCCGCCGCAGGAGGTGGCCACCACCAGGGCAGGAGCCGGGTCAGCCGCAGCATCTCTGGCAGCAACGCCACTAGCCGGCCAGCTTATCGTGCGCATGCGCCGCGGCTTCGGCGCAGACTCAGGAGAGCTTCCCAGAAGGCAAGCGGAAGTAGTTTGACCCAGTTCGCGTGCCGTAACCGCAGTGCGTCGCGCGGAGGATTGTGGGTGTGGGGCCCATGTGAGTCTCGGAGAGGACTCGGAGGAGGTAAGTGGTTCTGTGTTCTGGAAGAAGGGCTGTGGAGGGGGCAGAACCAGTCTCTGAGGAAGTCTACTTAGGACTCGTGAGGGCCATGCCCTTCCTCCTTGCCTTTCCAACCCCATTCTTCAAGCCTCCTTGCTCCTGTTCCGGGTCCTGTCGGAGGACCTCAGCCCCAAGGCGGCTCTCTGAGGTTTAGGAGTTGGGAAGGAGATCCCAGTTCCAGAATCACCCTGGTGTTGCCTGCGTTAGAGGGTGGGTAGAAGGGGATGAGTGGGCTACGGAGGTGAGGGCCGGCGTCGGAGACGAAGTCAGGTCGCCTTCTGCTCTCCGAATATCTGACGTTTATCGAGTGCTTTCGTTCTATGAGGGAAGGATTAACGGAGAGAATGGGACCAGAATTTGAAGAAACAAATGAGACCAACTGAGGCTTGGGAATATTTTGATTGCATTACCTTTTTACTTGTAACACACTCAGGTATGCAAGTAGAAAGATAGAACACCTAAGTAAGTGCAGTTGGCTAGTAATCATTTGCCCACCTCCATGAAGTCCTGGAATTCTGCTTGGTTTTGCCTTAAATTTGTTTCTCCAGATGCTCTGAACTTGAAAGAAAATATGCTGATTGTTTTTGCTTTTCTGCATGTGGCTCAAAATAAGTTTGGGAAATGAAATTAGACCTATTTTGTTTTATTTAACATTTAACTTAGTATTGTGAATTAATATTTTTCCCAAAGCATCTTATTTAACTATATTACTGACCTTTCATTATTATTAATATTATTATTATTTTTTTTTAGTGTTTGGTTTCCTCAAGCATTTGTCCAGTCAGACACTTTAAAATGGCGTCCAAACAAGAAATAATGAGTGACCAGCGGTTTAGGCGTGTTGCCAAAGACCCGAGATTTTGGGAAATGCCAGAAAAGGATCGAAAAGTCAAAATTGACAAGAGATTTCGAGCAATGTTTCATGACAAGAAGTTCAAATTGAACTACGCGGTGGATAAAAGAGGACGTCCCATCAGCCACAGCACAACAGAGGACTTGAAACGTTTTTACGACCTTTCAGATTCTGATTCAGATGTCTCTGATGAAGATAACAAAGTATTGAGCCAAAAGAAAATGAAGAAGAAAAAAGCCCAGACTAAGAATGAAGTAGAATCAAAAAATCTTGTTGAGGAGAAAAATGAAGAAACTAAGAAAGTTAATCAAAAAGATTCTGGGAATAAAAACGATTTAGATAACTCTGAGAGAGTTCAAAAAGTAAAAAGCTCATGCAAATCTAAGAAGACAGATTCCATGAGTCCCAAGACTGATAGCAAAGAATTTACACAAAAAAGCACAGAAGGGAAAAAAAACATTGTTCAACATAGTACAGACTTGTTTCCCAAAGGAAAAGTAAGGATGACAGACTTGGGCACCTCTGAAATTGTGCAGTCTCCCAAAGTCAAGTATTCTGAGACAAGAAGAGGAATGCAATCAGGTTGGTTGGAAAGAGCTAAGGATTCTTTAGTGTTACCTTATTTGCTTTTATAGTGACTTTTAAAAAAAAGGAAATAAGTGCTTTCATAGTGTCATGGGAATAATCAAATACTTATTTGGAAGTATAAAGCTATAAAATAAGAAATACTATATGATTAATTTTTTATTTGGTGCTATAATAGAAGGGAGGGAAAATATTTTTGAGTCTTGAGGCTAAGCAGTGGTTTTTGACTTGTAGTGGGCACTGGTGGCAGCTACATTCTCTAACCAGTGAAAGAGTAACATGTTCTCATCACAGGATGAGAGGTATGTCTAAGTAAGGTAAGTAGAGTTGGAGACTCATCCATTCCTTCATTTGTTCAACTACTTTTAGTAACTAATATGTGACAGATGGTACATTGAGTAAGACATAATCTCCCATCTCAGGGCTCCTGCTAATTTATATGATGCCCATGCAAATTAGAAATAGATATGCTCTTCTGGACACACAGAGCTCCCAGAGCTCCCAGTTTGTTGAGGACAGCACCTTTGAAGCAACAGGTTCTTTTCCCTTGAGCAGGCACAGCTCCTCTGCAGGGTACATGGTCTGGTGATTGGAGTTTGGCCTTGATTTAAGTAAGCCCTCTCGCTTCATTGTAGATCCCCTTTCGCAGATAACAGCCTGCTAGACTCTGTGCCACGGCACTGGTCTAAAGCAGCACTGTCTGATAGCAATATATAATGTTGAATTTTCTAGTGGACATATTAAAAAGTAAAAACAAAAAAGAAGTGAAATTCATTTTTTAGTATATTTTATTTAATCCAAAATATCAAAAAGTTAATTCAGTATGTAATCAATATAAAAACTTACTGAGATATTTTACATACTATTTTCATGCTAACCTCAAGTTGGACGAGCCACATTTCAAGTGCTCAATTGTCGCATGTGACTGCTGGGTACCATACTGGACAGCACAGATCTAAAGTGGAAGAAATTATTCAGAACCATAATATGAAATAGAATAATTTTCAGTGCCATGAAAGATGTTCAGGATAGAGCTCTGAATTCAGAGGAGGTCACTCAAAATATGGTAATCTGAGAAAAATTCATAGGTGAAATGCTATTTTGGTGAGGATTTGGAAAAATTAAGTTTGGGGACCAGAGTATTCTACATGGGAAGACCTTTTTGAGTGAAGATATCCTTGGGCATATTCAGAAGAGATCAGTATTCTCATTTGATTAGATAATAAGGTCTCTGAAGGAGTGAATGGATAATACAGCTAGAAATGGTTGTTTGAAACTCAGTAGGAAACATCTGATTCTAGTTCATGTTTACATGTTTTCTGAGCTTATTAAAATTTTGGTTCACCTCTGGCAGCAGGAAATTTTGAGTGTTGGTGTTGCTGATTGTTGTTGTCACTGAAAATTCATGATGTTCAGATGAGCCAGGAAAAGGCTGGCTGTGATTACAGGACCCAGGGAGGGTAGGAATCAGGAAAAGGCAGAAAGACATCTTGACCAGCCAGTGTCACGTTTGGGAGGTAGAAAGTATCAGGCAATGGGCAGAATTCTAAATTTCAGGATGTAGGTAAATTGTAATATATCCAAACATGTCTGTGACATATGAAGTTTTAGAAATAGGTTACAAAATAGAATAAATGGTATGACTAGCTACTTAAAAAAAATCAGTGGGTGTATCATAGAAAACAAATTTAGGAGGTTATGCACCAGAATAACCACCTAGTTATCTCTGAATGAAAAACTAGCCATCTTTAGTTTCTTCGTTAAATCATATTTTCTTAATTTTTTTGCAATGAGCTTTAATTACTTTTATAATCAGAGAAAATGATAAAGCATTTTCTTAAAGTAGGTATGTAAGTAGTGTTTACAATCACTAGTAAAGTGGTACCATCTAGGAATAGATGCAGTTGCTTATTTTTGTATTCCCACATTATTTAGAATAAGGCTTTGTACAAAGTGGGCTCTGAGCAGATATTTAGTAAATCAATAAATACTCTGAATGTACTTGATATTGTCAAAAATACTAAAATACTAGGCCTCTTTAAGTCTCCCATGTATCAATTTATTATACAACCCAAAATGTGATATGTGTACCATTGTCATACATGAGGAGATGTTGTATGTTAATCAACTTTTTAATAGTAATAATCAAAGTTTAATAATCAAACTTTTTAATAGTAATAGTTATGTATTTCAGCATCTTAGGAAAAAATGTAACCACCACATCACATCTATGACTTCAAGGATATTGTTTGAAACAAAGCTAATATTTTTAATTTAAAAAAATCAACTTAGTGAAAAATATCAGTGATATGCAAAAATCATGGAAATTGTATAGTAATATCTGATGCTTGAGAAATACTACAATACTAGAGAGATCTAGGTCCCCAAAGTGTTATTTTAAGCTTACTGCTTAAAAGTGAATTCTGATGCTTACCTCATAGTAACTTTCTTTCACTATTGTGGTGGTGTTTTTCTGATCCCATATATAGAACTTCTGATAATGCCTTTTTTTTTTTTTTGACTTTTTCACATCTACTGGTTAGTTATCTTTTATTACTTCCCACTCTCTTTTGACACGAAGATAAAAGCCCATTTCCTGCTGTTCCTCCTAACTCCTTTTCATTTGGTCTCAAGTCAAATGGCATCTTTGTGAAGCCTTCCTTATTACAATTATCTCTCTGCAAGCAAATTTAGATTATTTCACTCTGTGGTGCTTTAGAACATAGTTCCATAAATCAGTAAATTATTCCTTTTTGTGTATGAGCCCATGAAGAGCATGGGATCATGTTACAAATCATCTCCATTTTCACTTCCTGCAGCTCAATGCTTAGTACGTAGTACTCAATATTTGGTTAGTGAATGAGCATTGTAAGATGATAGGACCAAGAGAAAAACTAAGTTTCAGTTTTATTTCATTTCTTAAACTTTTAGATTTGTTTTTAATTCTCCAAGCTTAGAGCCTGGGAATCAGCAGAAATATAAGCTCCAACTTAAAGATGAGTATAATGTATAAGATACATCTGCACACACAGAGATACACATACAGTAGATGGAAGCATATGATTGCTTTAGAAATAGGAAATGAGCCCTTGCAGAGTACTGAGGGCCAAAAAATCCCCAACTTAAGTGAAAACAGTCTTTATGTATTGCTAATCATAAGTCAGTTGCAAAGTGCATGATTTAGCAGAAAAGTTATTTTGCTCTCTTCGTAGGTGATCTCATCCACATCACAACTTCTGTTATTGCTATACATGAATGATCCAAAATTTTATCTCCAACTCAGACTTCTCCGAGCTGTAGACTCACAGTCTTTTCTGTGTCCTCTTAAATGACTCAAAGGCACTTCAAATTGAGCTTATCCAAAACTACATTCATGATCTACTTCCACCAGACAGACTTGTTCTCTTCCATCATTGCCTGTTTTTCTCTGTCCGTCTAGCCAGCTAGCTTGCTCTGCAAGCTGAGAAGCTAAGACTTACCTTTGATACTTTCACAATTCCTATGCTCCATATCAAGTCCCTGTCACTGATTACTGTTGGTTTTACCTCCTGACTCTGAAAGTCAAAACTGACTCACTACTCTGCATCTCTATTGCCACCAGCTTAGTGTTGCCTTCATTTCTTGCCCAGAGTGCTATACCACCTTTTTAATTCTCTGTTCGCATCCACTCATGACTCCTAGTCGAGTTTTCTACGGTGTAGTCAATATGATCTCAATTTGCAAATCTCATGATGCCCCTACTTCTGAAAAGACAGTGGCTTCTCATGCTTTTACAACTAAGTCCAAACCTTCTACATGGTTTTGGGATAGTGTGACATCTACCTAACTCTTTCAGTTTCATTGTACTGGACTCCTGGCTATCTGTAATCCAGACATGCTTGCCAGCTTTTTCCTACTAGTGGATCTTCACATACGCTTTTGTTACTGCTGTGGCATTCCCCTCATCTGTTAGTCTAACCCTGGTGACTTAATTCCTCCAGTGTTAAATCCCTCAAATAGCAGCTCGTTTATCACTCAGAGACCTCTGTTTTATGCTCTCATGGCATCTTACAACATTTCTTCTTGGCACTTATCCTAGTTGTAATTTCATATTTTAATGTTTATGAATTTGGTTGATTTTACTTGATCAGTATCTGTTCGTCTATCCTCTTACTTGATTGGAAGCTCACTGAGGGCATTGCTTGCTTCTCTTTTGCTAGTGGTAGTATACTGAGTACCTAGACGTAGCAGACATTCCATAAATATTGAATGAGTGTGTGAATCTTTGTGATCTGGGTATATATTAAGACCTTTATTATATAATGTGGTTTGGCATGAATTTTGCTGAATTTATATTTTCCTTTAGTCTCATAGAAATTATTATTTTTACTGGGTTTGAGGTCACAATAATTTGGATTCAGTTTAATTCAGTGTTTATATTTTGTTAATTTCTCCCTCCTTTGACCTTTTTTGCAGTGGTTCCATTCGTGATGGCAAGAGACAGTGATAGTCATGAAAACTCGAAAGATTCTCTGGAGGAAGATTCAGAAAGTGCTAGTGAAACTGGAGGTGATGAAGATTCTGAAGATGAAATTACAAGCATTGGTAGAGCTGCCACTGATGATGTTGACAGTGATGACGATGGTGGAGATGAAAATGATGATGATGAGGAGGAGGATAGTGAGGATGATGATGAAAGTGACAGTGGCCCTGATCTTGCAAGGGGCAAAGGAAATATAGAAACTAGTTCTGAAGATGAAGAAGATATGGCAGATTTACTTCCAGAGGAATCTGGTTTTGAGCATGCATGGAGAGAATTAGATAAAGATGCTCCTCGGGGTGATGAGGTGACCTTTTGAATAAATAAGATTATTTGTCAAGAGTACCGTACAAGTAGCTTTTATGGATGATAGAATTGATGTCATTAAATTAATAAGGAAAAGATTTTTTGGTAAATAATACTCTTGGTGGTGATTCTAATTAAAACTTCTTGATGCAGAATATACCTATTTAAATTAGATGTCTGTCCAAGCAGATAGGGATGAACTTCTGTATAAGTAAAAGTCATGTGAAATTTTGAGAAAATTGTTGTTTTAGCTAGAAGTTTACATTTCAATTCCTGCTGCACCTATTAAAAATGCTATAGAGTATTATACTCAACTTTACTCACACGAGTGATAAAATAGCTTAATAAACTTGGTAGTTAAAAAATCAGCTCGTCATCATATTCTGATTCAAGAACTAAGAACCAAAGTGCTTTTCTGTTGACACTTCTACCATTGTATTATCCATCTTAAGTGCTCTTTTATTTAATTTAATTTAATTTTTTTGTCCTTAAATGTGTCTACCATTTTATTTGGATACATTATTATAATGTATTATTAATATTTGGCGATAAATCCTGTTAAACATCTTCCTTTTGTGTAAACCTTCTCTTAAACAAAATAGATTTTCTTGGACTTTCATTCATTGAATATTTATTGAGCATCTCTTATGGCCTGATTACATAATCTGATGTTGGAAATTTTTCCATTTCTTTTTATTTTATGTAGGTACAGTCTCAGCTTAGAGTGTTGGGAACATGGAGATTCACAATCAGATAGAGATGGCTCAGAAATGAATAAATGAAGTTAGTTAATAACATAAGCTGATTGATTAGTGGGGTTTTTTATAACATTTTTTAATTGAGTTATAGTCATTGTACAATGCATCAAATTCCAGGGTAGAGTATAGTTTTCCAGTTATACATGAACATACATATATTCATTGTCACATTTTTTTTTTGCTGTGAGCTACCACAAGATCTTATATATATTTCCCTGTGCTATACAGTATACTCTTGTTTATCTAGTCTGCATATGCCTGTCAGTATCTACAAATTTTGAAATCCCAGTCTGTCCCTTCCCACCCCCACACCCCCTTAAGTGCTCCTTTAGATGTTGAAACCACTTAGATTAATGATTTCAGGTTTTGGGGGAAAGAAGGCATTATATTTTAAGTATCTTAATTTTGTAAGCATTGGGAATGATATAGATATGTAATACTTAATTTTTCTCATTTCTTAGATTACACATCGATTAGCAGTTTGCAACATGGACTGGGATAGATTGAAGGCAAAAGATTTGCTGGCTTTGTTCAATTCATTTAAACCTAAAGGAGGTGTTATATTTTCTGTAAAGGTGAGACTTGATTTCACTTTGATGTAGATATTTCTAAGCATTTTTTTCTCTTTTTTTTTTCTTTTTTAAGAAATTCTCTTCTGTTTTCAGAATTTCTTTAAAAGAAAGTCTTAGATAAATGATATGACTTAGGGATAAGTTGATTATTACAAATTATTTTTCTTCATTGCTTATGTTTTATGTGTTTCTTTAATCATTTTCATATATTTTATTTAAAGTATTGAATCCAGTCATTTTCATGTGTTTACATTGTATTCCTTGAGCTTAGAATCTTGTTTCACTTTTCTTAATTTTTCCTTTGGAACCCTTAGAACATATAGAGGAGATACTCTGTTTTTGTTCCCAAACCCCATATCTGTTACTCTCCAGCCAAAATGACTATTTTTAAGACTATTCCTCAGGATGCTTTAGCTTCCTATAGTGAGTTTGGAAGTGAGACATTACTGGTGTTTTCATTGAGTCAAGTTGTAACTCTTAGAGTTCCTGACCTTGACAGTTCTGGATATTATAAGAAAAGGGAAGTACTAATTAATTACATTGCTCTTATTTTGTGTGTGTGTTTAGATATATCCTTCGGAGTTTGGAAAGGAGAGGATGAAGGAAGAGCAAGTTCAAGGACCAGTAGAGTTACTAAGTATTCCTGAAGACGCCCCTGAAAAGGACTGGTATTAAATCATTCTAGAAAATAAAACTAAACCTCATATAAGTTCGTGTCACTAATTCAGAATTCTGATCACTTTAATAGTTGGGACTAAAGTTTTCACATGAGCCTTTGTAGTTAAAACTGTTTGCAAAGCAAGTTAAAGTCTGTCAGAAGTGGCACACAATTTCAACATTTTTTATGTGTATTTATATTTCTGTATTCGTGAAAATAATTACTGCATTTTTGAGAAACATTTCATGATTAAATTGATTTAGAGTTCTCAGCCTCATTGCTCTGAATTAGTAAGTTTTGCTTTTTTCTGAGATGTTGCTTTCTACCTAAGTGGCATTGAAACTATTTGCCTTTGAATTATGTAATTTTTCTTATTTAAGGATTAAATAGAAAAATTTAAAAATGATAGGAAAAATTCTTTGCCATAATGTAGTATTTAAAAAAATTTAAGATAGTTTTTAATCCACTAGATGGAGCTATATGTGCACTTAATAAAAATGGTGGTTAAATAGATGGGTGGCAAAAGAGAGCAGATGAAGACCTTCAAAGAATGTGTTGTAATTAAGTAAATTGAACTTATAACCATTCAGACTTGAAAAAACATGAATCTGGAATAAAGTTTTACAAGAGCAGGAGTTCCTTTATAATAAAAACTAATGCTTTCCTAGCATATTTAATAATACAATGATCCTCTCCAGTGGTTTTACTTGAGAAGGCTATATTTGATAGCGAAACAAATAACTATTCTAAGAATTAGAATCACAGGTAAGCACGTGTAATTCTTTCTTTCCTTTTCTAAATACCAAATTACAGTAAAAATCGCTAGTCTGTACCTTGTTGAAAAAAACAAAATGAACTTAAGTATTTAATGTACATGAAGGCAAAGTCATAAAGGAAGGGTGGATTAGAATGAAGACCAGGTTGTAATATATTTTTCTTGAAACAATTACATTTCTTTTTTAAAGGGAGGTGAAGATTTTTGTTTCTGTTTAAGTAAGTCTAATGAATTTTCCCCTTCTAGGACCTCTAGAGAAAAACTGAGAGATTATCAATTCAAACGACTGAAGTACTATTATGCAGTAGTAGACTGTGATTCTCCTGAAACAGCCGCTAAAATTTACGAGGATTGTGATGGCCTGGAATTCGAAAGCAGTTGTTCATTCGTGGATCTAAGGTAATCTAGTGTGTGTCTTACCAATTTAGTGTTGTAACACAGCATGATTATAAGAACTGAAATATTGGAACTGGTAGTGCGCTCTGCTGTTTCACGTTCTAAAAGAGCATAGAGCACTTTTAAGAAAAAAAACTGGAATGAGAAAATGCTAGAGTATTAGATATGAGTCACCTCACATTTATGTCCTTTCAAATATGTCGGTTATGTTTTTAGAATGATAGGTTTTATGTAGTGATACTTCTTTGCACCTCTTTTAGAACTAGCAACCAGGTGAAGTAACTTTTAAAAAAGCATTAAGGTAGGGCAAAGGAATTTGCTAATAAACTAGTATCTCTAGATCTGTGCCATCTAATACAGCAGCCAGTAGTCATATCTGGATTGCTTACATTTATTTAACTAGAAATTAAAAAATTTTAAACCTCATTTGCTTACTCACACCAGATACGTTTCAAGTACTTAATGGCCACATGTTGTACAGAACAGATATAGAATATTTCCATTGTCACAGAAAGTCCTGTTGGGCAGTGCTGCCTGGTGAATGGATAGTGTTGCTGGCATTGTCTTCAGACTTGTGTGTTATTTCCACCACGTGCTCAGGCTTCACTGACCTGACGTGAAAAACTGTAGAGGGTTGTGGATGTCTGTTCTAAGGAAACCAGGAATCCAAACTACTACACCGTTTTATCATTATCCTAGTTCTTTGAACCCAGTAAACCATTCTACTTTGACACTTAGAGTAGAAATCACTTCTTTGTATCCAGGTTTGTTAGAGGCTTTGTTCTGAGAATGAAATATTTTAGGGAAAAAATGTATTAATTCATAGTCACTATATAGCTTTCACACTTCAAAAGCATTCTGACTGGTGGAAAAATACGAATAAAATTTTTGAATTGATAATTGGGCATAAGATTTTAGCATGCATAAGTATATAGCAACAAAGGCATACATAGGTCATCAAACAAGCTGTTTCCTCCTCTTTTCTGTTAGCAGTTTCAATGGGAGGTGATTGTTTTGAATGTTTAAATAGTAGTTACCAAACATTCCTTTATACCTGAGTCATATTAACTGACTCCTAATGCAGGGTTTCTACCTACTCAGAGTTTACTCAGACTTAGTGGAATTACAGATTTATAGCTTATGAATTTCAGAAATTTTGTGCCAAGGTTATTTCTAACATTGTTTGCTTCATCCACATGTGTGTTCTTTAGAATCTCTTATATGGTATTTGTGGATAAACTACACATAATTAGAGGAGAATCTATACTCTGGTTGTTTATCACTGCAACATATGTTTAAATACATTTATTTTTTCTTTGTTTCTTAGGTTTATACCAGATGATACTACTTTCGATGATGAGCCGAAAGATGTAGCCTCAGAAGTGGATTTAACAGCATATAAACCAAAATACTTCACATCTGCTGCAATGGGAACATCAACGGTACCTCTTTAGAAGATGTATAGCTGCAGTGCTTTAAGAAAAGACTTTGTTATTGGCTAATAGCATCTTTAGAAATGGAAAGTATTCAAAATTTTAATGCATAAGTGCAAATAGAACTGAGGCACAAGTGTATTTGCATTTTTATCTGCCACATCTGTTTGAACCTATTTTCAGATTTTTGTTATGCCTTTATGCCTAGTCAGTTACCTGCAAATGTTTCTTCTTCTCTTCTCTTTCCCATACACTTGCTTAACTAGATTCTTCAGTAAGTAATATGTCAGTTATTAATATCCTGGGGAGTAGGGGGGAAAGAGAGAACAGATTACTTCAAATCACAGTTAAAACAAAACTAGTGAAAATTTAAAATAGGAACACATTTTTCTGCAGATATGATACAAAAAACTAGAAAAACAATTGAAGTAGAATAGCTCAGGACTACTAGATGTCAAATTAACCTTTAATAATGAACAGCCAGAAGATTTCTGTTGAGTTAGTTTGTTACTTAGCTGCCTGGCTTCTCTCTGCTCTTCCACCCCGTCTACCTTCTGTCCATGGCTGGACTCTGCGGCGGCCATACAGTCTTCTCACTGCCTTTCTGGTGACAAACCACTGTGTTCTTCTGAGGACAGGCAGGTGGCAGAGGGAGAGCTGCTGTATCTGCCATGGCATGTCACCTGCAGCCTGTGGGAACTGTGTGGCTGTTAGTGACTGAGTGTAGTGAAACCCCACCCTTATGCAATAAAGAAGGCTAAAAGATTCAGTCACATAAAATGTAGGATCATGTTGTTTTCAAGACTGAAAAATAGGCAAGCCTATCCAGCCAGCCAGTATGGAGTTCCTTCGGTCTGGCTGTATCATCCTCACCTGTGCCACTTTGAGCAGTGGTTTTGTGGTCATCAGCTCAGTCTTAATTATCAGAACAGGAGTAATTCTGAATCATGTGACTAGCTGGAATTTCTGCAACAATAGCAGCTATTTTAAGGATCACATCTCTTGGTTAACTGGTGCCCATTTTGTTGTTCTGATCTGGGGAGATTAACCTGAGGAAAAAAACACAGATATGGGACCCGCCCTGTGATGAAGGTAAAACCTCTAACCTGACTGAGAATGAAGGCTCCAGAGAGGGCAGGAGCCAGTCACTAAACTGACCATTTGACAGACCAGTTCCGGTGTCACAGGGGTTCACTGTACTTCCAACCAGTAGATGCCTTTCTCATCAGTGGCTCTTAATCTGTTTTGGAAAATGGACTGAATTGACGTGTTGAAAGGTTTGTCGATGAATTTCACATAGTTTCTAGACTTCCTGGATGCCTAGAACTCCAGGTGAAAAACATGTTTTGACTCATTCATAATAATGTTAACTTTTTAACTAGTGCATTTTCTTATTTCTTTTCACCATAATTAGTCCACACACTGGTGAATTTTTATTCCCAATAATGAAACACCTTGCATAAAGCAGAGAGTTAGGAGGAGAAAGGCACAGATTAATTGAAATGGTTCCCTTTCCACGAATAGAACACTTCTCATTAAGCATGTTATTTATCATTTGTTTTAGCACATGTTAACATTTTTAGTTTACTGTTAAACATCCAAGTTAATGATAAATATTCTTTAACAAAATTGGGTTGCTGACATTTCCAATTTTTTTTCTTTTGTTATGAAAGGTGGAGATCACTTGGGATGAAACTGATCATGACAGAATTACAACACTCAATAGGAAATTTAAAAAGGAAGAGCTTTTGGATATGGATTTTCAAGCCTACTTAGCTTCCTCTAGTGAAGATGAAGAGGAGATAGAAGAGGAGCTACAAGGTACTTGTTCATCTTTCAGTGTTCTTCATTTGTAAGCATTTAGATGCCTCATCTAGACTTGTTAACAGAAATATGTCTTTGGCAGTAGCTTAAAAGGGAGTACCAAACCAATTCTTAATCCTTCTGCAAAGCACGCTCACATATACAGTATTATATACACGTATAGATAGTAATTGAAATTTTTTATTTAGAAATTTTTTTTTAGCCTGAATTTCTTTAACCATAAACACTTTCTAAAACCCTGACCTCACAAAAAAAGCCAGGCCTTATAGACTTGTCATGACTCATGTGTTATGCAATCACATAAACTAGTAAAGTGTTTTATTATCCCCCTTTTTTAAACTAAGAACTTCTTTTGGATTATTTTTTATATTCCATTTTTCTACTCAACTAGTTTAGGAAGTAGACTCTTTCTGTTCATTTAGTAATTATCTTAGAAATTATAACTTGCAGCCTTACCTTACCAAAGTTTAATGCTAATTAATATTTTTACCCTCCTAGAGAATACAAGGCGTTTTAAAACACCTTTCATGCTATCCTGTATATTGTAATTCTTAATTCCCGCAGGACATTAATGTTATTGTTTTGTTTAAATTTACTCACTTTTTTCCTCTACTTTCGTTCCTTATTCTTTTCTAAATCTCATACGTCTGTCTGGGATCATTTTCCTTCTCTCTTAAGTATATTCTTGATAATTTCTGGTAGTATCTACTGGTGTCAGACTCTCTTGAGTCTTAGTTTAGTCTAAAAATGTCCTTATTTTGCCTTCATTTGTGAAGATGTTTTCACTGGTAAAAAAAATTCTAGGTGGACAGTCCTCCCCATCCTCACATTTATAAGAATATTCTGCTGGCTTCTGGCTTTATTGTTGTTTTGAGAAGTCAGCTCAGTCTACTTTTTTCAGTCTTTGAAGATCGTCTGGGTTTTATTCTTTGACTGCTTTTTTTTTTTTTAATTGAAGTGCAATCAGTTACAATGTGTCAATTTCTGGTGTACAGCACAATGTCCCAGTCATGCATATACATACGTATATTCATTTTCATATTCTTTTTCATTAAAGGTTATTATAAGATATTGAATATAGTTTCCTATGCTATGCAGAAGAAACTTTTTTTTAATATTTTTTTATATATAGTGGCTAACATCTGCAAACCTCAAACTCCCAAATTTATCCCTTCCCACCCCCTTTCCCCGGTAACCTTTAAGATTGTTTACTGTGTCTGTGAGTCTGTTTCTGTTTTGTAGATGAGTTCATAGTGTCCTCTTTTTTTTTAGATTCCATGTATGAGTGATATCATATGGTATTTTTCTCTCTCTTTCTGGCTTAATTCACTTAGAATGATGATCTCTAGGTCCATCCATATTGCTGCAAATGGCATTGTTTTATTTTTTATGGCTGAGTAGTATTCCATTGTATAAATATACCATAACTTCTTGATCCAGTCATCTGTCGATGGACATTTAGGTTGTTTTCATGTCTTGGTTATATAGTGTTGCTATGAACATTGGGGTGCAGGTATCTTTTCAAATTAGAGTTTCCTCCAGATATATAACCAGAAGTGGGAATGCTGGATCATATGGTAAGTCTATTTTTAGTTTTTTGAAGAATCTCCATACTGCTTTCCATAATGGCTGCACCAGACTACATTTCCACCAACAGTGTAGCTGGGTTCCCTTTTCTCCACACCCTCTCCAGTATTTATCGTTTGTGGACTTTTGAATGATGACCATTCTGACTGGTGTGAGGTGATACCTCATTGTAGTTTTGATTTGCATTTCTCTGATAATTAGTGATACTGAGCATTTTTTCATGTGCCTGTTAGCCATTTGTATATCTTCATTGAAGAGTTGCTTGTTTAGATCTTCTGCCCATTTTGGATTGGGTTGTTTGTTTTTTTGTTATTAAATTTTATCAGCTATTTATATATTCTGGAAATTAAGCCTTTTTCAGCTTTGATTGCTTTTAAAGTTTTCTTTTTGTCTTTCTGCTGTTTCAATATGAACTAAGAATAGATTTTTAAATTTACTGTGCTTGGAGTTTGGTGGGTTACTTGAATTTATGGCATGGTATCTTTCTTCAGTTTTGGGTATTCTCAACCATCATCTATTCAGATATTTCTTTTCCCGTCTCCTCCTAGGACTCCAATTAAATATATTGTAGATCTTTACCCTGTAACTTCCATGTTACTACTCTCTTGTTTTTGGTTTTGGATTTTTTTTTTTTAATAGTGGTACTGTGGATTGAACCCAGGACCTTATACTTTACCTCTGAGCTATTTCCCTCTCCCTTCTCTTTTGATTTTTGATCTACTGTCTTTCTGTGCTGCATCCTGAGTGTCTTCTTTTACCAGTCTTGCAGTGCACTAATTCTCTTTTCAGCAGTGTTGAATCTGCTGATAGACTATTCATTGAGTTCTTAATTTTGGTAATTGTATTTTTTCACTTACAAAAGTCTGGTTTTAGTATTTTTCAAATCAGTAATGTCACTTTTTATAGTTTAGTCATTGCAGGTGTTTTCAACACTTTCTTTTATTTCTATTAACAGAATAAACATGTTTTTGTAGTGTATGTCTGATAATTTCAGTATTTATTTGAAATCTTTTGGAGTTGATTTTTGTTACTTCACAAGAGATTTCTCTTGTTTACTTGTGTGCCTGGTTAACTTTTTGTGCTGGTTTGGTATTTGAGGTGAGAGTATCTCATCAGAGAGAACTTTGATTTACTCTGATCATTCTGGAACCACATTATTCCAGGTTTTAACTTGAGATTCCCTGGCCCTACTGGGTGATGCAAGTCTGCATGAGAGCTGGTTTACTTGTGGTTGACCCTTGCTCTGGGGTATGTCCCTTGGGTCCCTGCTAAATGTGGGGGTACTACTTGATTCTTCAACTTTTGTCCTCTTGGCCTGCCAGGCTGCCAAAACTGTAGTTTAGTCTCACAGCTGTTTCTTTGATGGCTCAATAAATGCTCTCAGGGCAAAATAGGTCTTGAACGCTGGGGTCATCTCTCTGAAAACCTCTTTGATTTTGACTTGGTAATTCTTCATTAATTTGTCAGTTCTTTGAAATTTTCATTTTCTTTTTTTTTAAACCCCTTTGAAGCTCTTAAAAAGGTTGTTCAAATATTTCATTCACCTTGATGTCCTCAGTAAAAGGGTTGGTGTGATACCTAGCTTCCCATTAATGGAAGCGGAAGTTCTCCAATAGTCTATATCTTTATTTAAAAATTTTTTGAGGATTAAAATGATCAGTGCTACATTTTAAATTTATGTATGCTTTTGCTTAAAATGGCTCATTTTTTAAAAAATGGGGCCAAAAACCTCTTCTCCCCTATATTGGATCTAACTCTGGAAATTTGGTAGCTTGATTGCAATTTCTTAATCAGTTTTGGGTTGATACTCTCTCCCTGATATCTTCACATCTTCATTCCTATCTATTATAAGAATTCCCAACTGTGCACAGTTACGAATAAGACAAAATTATGTGCTGACAGCAAATGAAGAACCATAAATGTGAGACATAGATATCAATGTTTTAAACTAGCAGGAGTGAATATTCTCACTTTGATTTATAGCCTGACATTTTTCATAGCTATCCTTTTGGTTTTCCTTTTTCATATGTATTATTTTATAAATGTGAAATTAAATAAATCCTAAAATTCTTTTTTTAGTATTATCATAGGGACCATGAGATCTTAAGTTAACTTTCTTAAGATCCTGTGATTGGCCTGTCACTGTTCCTTTTAGACTACTGAAGGTTTTGCTTCATTTTCCTAAGTTTTTCATAAAGTACTACTCTTGAACTGTGTCACACATGGAATGAAAAATCATACTTAATCATTCTAGTTTCTTTGTTCAGAAATCTCATTGATAAAAATACATAATTTCTTAGGTATTTAATAGCCTTTTAAAAAGTATATAATTTGTGGCTGTAGTTATATTGGGCACAAAAGCCTTCACATTAAAGTCTTGATGGCTGTTGCTTATTACTTTCTTTGGCATCCAAACATCTGAGTGACTATATTATTTCTAGTGACTTCAGAACAGCCAAGTCTTCTTCAAATAGCCTTTATGTTTTTTCCCCCCATAGCTATGCTGATTTTCTTTTTGTTTATATACCTATATAGTCATTTAGCACTTTCCTGAAAATTCTGGATAGTTTTTCTTTACTAGCAGCTCTAAGATAAAGGAAAGAAGAGCATTCCACATATTCTTGTGAAGATTGGGTACAGATTTTTCAAATAGACTTGGACTGGTTTGGGAGAACTGAACTAGATTTTAAAATGACCTTATTGACATAAGAGTGACAAATATTGTGGGAAAATAACCATTAATCTGTTAGTATATTTTTGTTAAGATCTTAGGCTCTGCTGGTTTCAAATCCTGACTTCACATAGTGAAATTACATTGGTTAAGTTTGCTTAGCCCCTGTGCCTTTCTTTCCATAGCTGTAAAAAGAGGATCATAATAGTTCTGTTCATGGTTGGAAAAATTGAGATAATGTATATAAAGGCTTAGAAAGTGTTAACATACTACCTCATATCGTATATTTTTACTTTAAAACCTTAAGGATTAATAGCTTTTTGTTTGAAATATACTAATTAAGTTCTTAAAAGCATGCCTTTTTCTTCAGTATTTTGATTGATTGCAAGCTTACTTTAATTTATAATTTCGTACCTCTGGTAGATACATTAGTATATGTGAATGCCTTAGAGTTACTAGATGTTCCTCTTGTAGCTTATAAGAGATCATACATAACAGGGCTTCTTCCTGTTATAGTTTTTTTGTTTTGTTTTTTGTTTTGTTTTGTTTTGTTTTTAACTTAATATTAGGCTTTCACAAAATACTGTCCTTGAATTGGGAAAAAACAGACTTACATGAGTTAACCCACATTTTAGAGCTTCAGAAAGTAAAATTTTAGTACTGGAAAAAATCAATTTAAAGTAGGCCATCGGAGACTTACCACTAAAATTTCAACCTGGAAGGAGCTTGCTTCTAATTATGTTTTCAGAAGTAAGCTTTTAATAGAAAGAAGTACATTGCCATTTTGTTAATGTGTTCCTGATGTTTTATCCGTTGAATTACGGGATACATGACAGAATTCCATCCAACATTATTATTGTGGCACAAAGCACAAACAGGAAAAAAATGAATTTCAGCTGTTTGAGTGAAAATGTAAAAGTGTGATAGGATGGAAAGAATGTCGTGGACTATTTTTTATTCATTTAGAGAAAAAGCTATAAAAACATTTACTTAACCAATTTTTTTCATGTCACCTTTTTGAAGATATAAGGACCACCTTAGCATTGATGTTTCATGACTAAATGCTTAATAATGTCAGGCATTTTAGAGGGTCTTCTGTATGCTGCTTCTAAATTTTCCTTTAGTGGGGACATTTAGTCAATTCAGTAAGTCTGCATGTTTTGCATTAAACCTAGGTTCTTATTTATGTTTTTGACTTGGAGAATTGCAGTGGAAATATAAAGCAAACAAACTTTTCACATACTAGTTTTCTTTAGTATTTGTTGCCCATGAATTTTATGCTACTCCTTTGTATTATAATTATTTTTATAAAATTAATAAATGGAAATGTGAATATTTTCCATATAGGGAAATTAATAGCACTAACTTCTAATTTATTCATTTTTATTCTGAAGTGTTAGTGAGATCCTGATAGTAAGCATGCTTGCTTACTGTCCAATGGGAAGGATTCATTATTTTTTGTTTTGAATTACAAGTGACTTCCTTTATCTTTGTCATCAGCGGGAACAGCTAAATCCATGTATCAGATGCATTCCAACACTATCCAGGCTCATTTTACTGACCATACATTTTAAAGCCACAGTATTGGATGGTAGGGGACATAAAGAGGAATAAAATGCCATCCCTGCTGTCTTGCTTGTAGGGAGAAGTCCAGGGATGTTACATGACAACAGGATTATTTTAAAATATGAATTTTAATAAAAACAGATTCCCAAGTATACTACTGTGAGAGTGTCAACTTTGCAACTGATTTTTATTTTAAACAAGATCTAAGTCTTTCACTTAATTCATTTAGTATTAAGAAATTTAAGTCTGATTTTGACATTTTGTTGTTGTTGTATATCTGACGTCTTTTAGAAGGGTGCTGCAGTGACTGAGATTAAACACTGAAATTAGATGTGAATTATTTCCCTGTGTTAAATGAAATTGATTTTTTTGTTAGGTGATGATGAAGTCAGTGTAGAGGAAGATGGGAAAACAAAAAGAAGTCAGAAGGATGATGAAGAACAAATTGCTAAATATAGGCAGCTCTTGCAAGTTATTCAAGAAAAAGAAAAGAAAGGCAAAGAAAATGATATGGAAATGGAAATTAAGTGGGTTCCAGGTAAGAATTAGATTCTAATTAAATGTTTACTTGTTTTCCTTCATTTTGAGATGTTGCATGCATTTTAGCTGCAAGAGAAAACAAGATCAACTCTTTGGAAATATAAACTTAAAATTAAACTGCATTTTCCAGGAATGTTTTGGTGAGAAAGTTAACATGATGTTTGCATACATCATTTAATTCACTTTGGGACTAATGTTTTATACTCTTGCCAGCTTATTCTTGGTCTCTTTAATTTACTAACTGCAAATTACCCATTTATGAAAGTAGGCCTTTCCTAGGTTTGATTCGATTATTCTCAAGGTACAGAAATTTGAATCCAGGTACTATGTATTCTAAAGTCATTAAACTTTTTTTCAAAATATGTAATTCATAAGTGGACTCTTCTCCAGTAACCCCTAACTAGACTTTAAATTAGTGAAGTTTCACTAATACAAAATATGTAATACATAGTTTTCCATCTCAACTTGGCAATTTTTGAGTATTTTTGAATAGTCAAAGAAGTTTAGCATCATAAGTGATTTTTAAAACTGCCTTGAAGGTTTCAGGCACTTTTTTTAAGAGTGGTGCAATATTAGTACAATACTAATTAAAACCATGTCAAAGCTAAACAAAGATAAAAAATGAGATACATGAGGATTGTTTTCTCACATATGCATTTTTTTGTTAACAATCCTGGGCAAATCAACATGTGTCTTTGCAAATAATACTGCTTTTGCAGATTTCTGCTTTTCACCTATATGTATATCTTTTAAAGCTAGATATTGTGAGGGGAGGAAAAACATTTATTTATTTGTTTGTTTTTTTAATGATGGTACTGGGGATAGAGCCCAGGACCTCATGCATGCTAGGCATGTGCTCTACCACTGAGCCCTCCCTCCCCTTCCCCGAGGTATAATTTTTGACAGGGATTTAATTCTTTTCGTCTCAGTTCCTCTGGAGATGAAAAAATACTACTTATAACACCATTGCTTAAAAATTAAGTGTTCTATGTTCAGTTACTCTATTTCTTACAACTAGTATGTTTTTGCCCTGAGAGTAAAACATCTGTTTTCATAGGTTGTGTTCACTTGGGGAAAAAAAAAAAAATACTAGCATATTTTGATATTTGAGGATTGATTGTTTTCATAAATTTATTAGGATTGACACGTCTCCTCCATATTTCTGTAGGAATGTAGTGCTATGTTAATAGCTCATTTATTTTAAATGTTTGGCTTTTTCAGAAAGTGGTGGTAAGAAAAACTGAAGTTCAGTAGTGTTATCATGTCAACAGTGGTTGGGAGAACTCAATGTAGCCTGGAGAGGAAAAGTCTAAAAAGTGACTTAACATTTATTTTCAAATACTTGCGGGATAAATATGTAAATGAAGACTTAATCTCACTTATTACCTCAGAAGTCAGTGCTTTTGCCAGTGGATAAAGGTTGAAGGAAAGTTGTAGGGGGAGGGTGTAGCTTAGTGGTAGAGAGCCATACATGCTTAGCATGCTCGAGGTCCTGGACTCAGTCCCCAGTACCTCTATTCAGTCAGTCAATCAGTAATACCCACCCCCAAATAATCAACAAAATAAAATAGTTGGACCAAAAAATTTTTTTTAAGTTGAAGTAAAGTAGGTTTCAATGTAATATGAAGAGGAATTCTCTGTATCTTTAGAATTGTTCAGCAAAAGAATCCAGAGGCTGCTTTAAGGGGTTGAGTGTCCTTTGTCAGTAAGTCACAGTCAGGCAGTACAACCATACTGCTCAGAAATGTGTGTAAAGTTTTTCACTTGAGGTCCTTGAATTTATGATCCCAGGAAATGTTGAATTATATCTTTTAAGTCCAACATGGTGTAATTGTAGCTTAATTATAATCTTAGAATGAGCTTATTGAATGAGGATATTTTGAATGAACATGTTTTAAATTGAAGTATTCAGTTAACTATTTGAGAAAGAAGATTTAAAATAAACTTGATTGAAAAGTTTTATAGCAGATATTTTAGAGTTATATTGTGGGCCAGATTTAACCTTTGTCTTTATTAATATAGTTACGTAGTACAGCTACGTACAAAAAGGGGTGCATAGGAAACTTTAAGCAGTACAGTTTTCCTAGAATAAGCCTCACTTAGACATGGTACATTATCCTTTTTTTATATATATCCCTAAATTCGATTTAGTAATGTTTTGTTTAGGATTTTGCACCTGTGTTAATGGGGAATATTTGTCTTTCGTTTTTGTTTCTTGTAGTGTCCTTAGCTTTTGGTATCAGAGTAACGCTGACCTCATTGTAATGAATTAGGAACTGTTCCCTCTTAAATTTAGCAGTACATTTTTATCTTGACTCTGCTATTTGTGGATGTGATATTAATGTCATATAAAATATTTTTAAAAAGAAAAATGAAAAATGATCATCTGTAATTCCATTACCCTTATTCAGCCACTGAGTGATTAGGTAGATTGTGGTTTAATTTATCATTTCTCTTTTGTTGAATATTTAATCATATTTCTAATTTTTCACTATGATAGACCTGTGGCATTGGAAAGAAATTTGATCTAAGGCTGTTACCAAACCCAAACCCACAAATACCAGTACTTTCTTAGATCTCTTCACTTTCATCACCAGCCAAGTAATAGGCTTGCTATTTTAGGGCCTTGTACTTATAAAAACAATTTTTTAACAGAGATTCCCCCTCCCGCTCCCCTGCCATTTAAAAAATATCTCTGTGCATGTGAGACCTTGTAGAGACCACAAGGAGAAGCCAGTGCTGGCAGTCAGTCTCACTCCCCTGTTAATATGACTTCCTCACTCACACAGCAGCTTTACTTATGCTGTGGATCAACCTGTGGTTCTCTCACAAGCTGTTAAAACTACCAATGTCCAAGCCTCAAATTTTAAATCTCAGATGCCAAACATCTAGGATGTTATAAATAATGTATAGCTTTTTCCATATTTTGAACTATTTTCATAGGATAGCTTCCCAGAAATGGAATTACTAGGAAAGGACACGAACACTTTTTGTGTTTTAAGATTATTGCCAAATTGCTTTCCAAAAGGATTGTACCAGTTTTTAATGCCTTCAGCAATGATGAAAGTGCCAATTTCATGGAATTATCATCAACAATGGATGTATAATTTTTACTTTAGGTTAAATGAAGGAAAATTGATATTATGCATTTTTTAAAAGTCTTTAACCATAGTATTTTTTAAGGCTTCCAGCGGGGTATTGTTAACCTGTGAGTCTTTGGTATAGACATGCACTTGAGTGCTTGTGTACCTTTTCTATGCGTGTGTGTGTGTGTGTATGTGTATTAATGTAAAGGCTCTTTGACGTACTAGATGTGTTAAATGAGATAATAAACTTATCTTTCAGGACTTCAGTTTACTTATTTGGAAAGTGGGACTAATAATACCTTTCTTGCTTAATTTAACATATTATAAAAGTACTTTGTAAGCTACAGAATACTGTTCACGTCATACATGTATTTTGTTAGATACAAGTTTTAAGAAATGTATGTTCCCAGTAACAGCTACCCTGAACCAAAGGGCTTTTGTGATGTTATACTTCAGTATACCACAGAGGGTCAGTATGAGATTGTACTATATCACCCATCAGCTTTTCTGTGGCTTGAATTTATGAAATATTAAACTCTTCAGAAAAATAAATACTCTTAATCACTAACACTGGCTGGACTATGGCTTGGTTTGGTTTTTAAAAGGAATTTTAGTTTAGACTATTTAAACTTCCTATCTTTTTACATTGGATTATACAGTATTGTAACATTAGAAGTTTAATTCCTTAAGGGTGAATATTAAGGGAGGTGGATAGCAGGTACATGGGTATAACAACTAGAATGAACACTCTTTCTATTGCTATTTTAGTTCTTCATGGACATGTGATAATACAACCTTATTAATTAAAATTATAGATAAGTGAAAATGCTAAATTATAAGATTTTTAAGGAAAGTTGTAATTCATTTTTATGACGTGTATGGAGTAATATTTCCCATCTCAGTGTGTCGCTAAAGAAGTATCCTGCCTGGCTCTCTTTGATGAGTAGACAAGGTGATTCATAATTAGCATATTGAGCCTTCATCAAGGAATGTGCCTCAATTGGGGAACTTGTAGTATACATTTAAATGAGGCATACTGAGTTTTATCTCATAATATATAAGGTATAAATAACCTTCCCTATATTAATAGTTCCATTAATCTATGTGATAGTAATTTTTGTTGTAGATATTGCAAGCTGTGTATTTTAATCTTTGAAATTTCATCCAGAATATGAGCAGATAATGGCGTGTTTTTGTCTGTAATCTTAAAAAAGATTAGATATGTTCTTTTTTTGTTTTTTTTTTTTTTAGTTACTGCCTGATTAATAGACACAGGTGAAAAGGATATCTGGTCTTTTTTCTACTCAACATCCTTCAGTACCTCAGCTTTCCTTTACTTATTTACTGAGCATACGCCAGGAACTGTTCTACACACTATGTGTGCAAAACATACAAATTTTCGACCTCATGAATCTTATATTCTGGTTAAAGGGAAACAGATAAGTCATTAGTAAGAAAAATATTTTAGCAGAGACTAAAGGAAGTAGAGGTCAGGGGTGAGCCATGCAGACAAGAGTGGAAGCAGAAGAAATAGCGCATGTGTGGCCTTGAACCTGTGGCTTATCTAGTGTGTTTGGGGAGCAGCGTGGACAGCAGTGTGACCACAGTGAGTGAGTGGAGGAGAGACTAATGGATGAGGTGAGAGGAGTAGCGGGGCCAGACCATGAGGTCCTGCAGGCCATTTTAAGGGCTTAACTGGCTTCTCTGAGTGAGATGAGAAGCCATTGGAATGTTTGAGCTGAGGAGCATTAATATCTGACTCAATTTCTTTCCAGTTTTTTTGAGATACAATTGACATGTTACTGGATAAGTTTAAGGTATACGGCATAATAGTCTGACTTGCATATACTGTAAAATGATTACTGCAGTAAGTTTGGTAACATCTGTCATCTCATAGATGCAATAATAAAAAGATCTGATTTATTTTTAACAGGATCACTATGGCTGTTCTGCTTGAGGGCAGATTAACATGGGAGGAAAGGACAGAATTGGGAAGATCAGTCAAGAGGCTATCATAATAATCCTGAGATAATAAAGATTATGGGTGGAAGAGGTCTGCAAGGGAACTTCAGAAATTTTCTTCATCACACGTTAAATTTAAGATGCCTGCTATATATTGAAATAGACATGCCAAGGAGATAGTCAGATACATAGTTTAAGGTTTAGGGAAGAGATCAAGGCTGGAGATATAAACTTGGGAATCTTAGTTGTAGAACTTTATAAGTGAAGAACACCAAGGGAGTGATTATAGGTAGAGAAGAAAAGAAGTTCAAAACCTGATCTCTGGAGCGCTGCAGTAATTGGAGGTTGTGGAGGGTGAGCAGGGATCATCCAAAGGCAGCTGATAAGGTGTCAGAAATATAGGAGGAAATTCAGAGTTGTAGGGTATCCAGGCAGCCAGGTGAAGAATGCATTTCAGTTAGAAGATGGCTCAGTAAAATACAGGCTAAGAAAGACCTAGGGATCTAGCTGTGCAGAGATCATTGAAGAGTTCTGGTGGACAGGGTGGATGAAATTAGTGGGCTTCAAATCAGAGACCTTAAGGACAGACGACTCCTTTTTTCTGAATAGTTGATTGTTAAGAAGTTGCAGGCATCATCATGTTTCATCCTTAAAAATACTTCAACATGTAACTTCAAAAAACAAAGGTGCTCTTTACATGAGCAAGATACTGTTACCACACTAAGGAAATTTAACATCGTTAAAATAATAGTCAAATTTCTCACTCATTCCAGTAATACTCTTTACAGTTTTTTTTTTTTCCCCTGGTCCAGGATCAGTCATTTTTAAAATATCTACAATAACTGGCTTATAGAATACCCACAATCCGGGTTTATCTGATTGTTTCCTCACAATTAGTTCAGGCAGAAAAATTTTGGCAAGGTTTTTCCATAAATGATGTTCTTCTGTACTTCCCATTGCCTCACATCTGGAGGCACATAATATCAGTTTGGCCCTTTTTAGTGTGTGTGCTGTTAACTTTGCTCACTCAGTTCAGGTGGTATCTAATGGATTTTTCCATTGTAAAGGCCCATTTTTTTTCCTTTGTGAAGGGTATGTACTTTGTAGGATGTGTGACTATCCTGTTTTCCAATATTTTACTTGGTGACATTAACATTCATTTATCCTTGCTTGGATCAGTTATATCGTTGGTTGCAAAGTATTGATTTTCTATTTCTATCATTTTTTCTGCATTTATTAGTTACCATTCTAATAGAGCTCCCCCTCCCCCTTTTAACTTATAGTGTACTCATGGGTTAACAAGCCCTGAGGATTTTCTTTTAGTGGATCACAGAGGAATGGGAAGGAAACTGGAGGAGGAAGTGAGATCAAGAGAGCATTCATCTTTAATATGGAGGAAAAACAGCATACTGTATACTCCAGGAAAAAATGATGCAGAGACTACATTCTCAAGTACAAAGGGAGTTGGAATATGTTTGCACGAGTAGAGGAATTGCCCTTTGGTAGATGTGCCTGGACATATCATCCATTGTAGGAGAGAAGAAGGCAAAGAATATAGTCCCAGAGGGCAATGGGTAGAAATGATGGTGGCAACTTGTGGAGTCCTTCTGGTTGCTTGTATTTTCTTAATGAAATGGGAAGTAAGTCTCCAGCTGAGAGTAGGGAGGAGGAAGGAGGTAGAGGTTTGAAGAAAGAGGTGTGAAGTAGTTGTCTAAGAGTGGAGAAGAGGGGAGTTCAATAGTATTGTTGCAGTATTAGGGGTGCACGTGAAGTTGATTGTCAAGTAAGATGAGTCAACATGGTTATGTTTTTCTTTACTCACATTTAATGTTGTAGCACAAGCATAGAGTAAGGAGAGTTGGATTAAATCAGACTAGAAGTTTTGTCAGTCAAGTGTGACCAAGCAAGAGGGGAGTGATTGTAACGGTGGACCATTGTCTCTGTGTTGGGTTAGGAGGGAAGTAAGGGTATGTTGAGGGTGAGGGATGGGGAAAAGATGAGAGGATTGGTGGACTGTAGGTCCCTCTGAGACAAAAGAATTGTTACCCTTGGGGAACTAGAAAGAATGAAATGGAAAGAGTGGCACTAGTGTTTGAAGAGTAGGATACTTGAAATTAAGATTATGCTGGGATTGCAATTTTGATAATGACAATTTTAGTTATGATCGTGGGAGGAATTTCTGAGGATTTTCTGGTGGAGTATAGAATAATAGAAGAGGTCAGTGAACTGTGAAGCCCGGGGTGTTGGAAGGATCATCTATGTGGCCATTGGAATCTCCAAGAATTATGACAGGGCTAATATTTGGCAGTGAGCCAAAGCTTAGCTCGTTAAGAAATGAGGGGGTGTGACTGTAGTCATTAGGTGTCTGCAGTGGGAGAGGGGGTTATAGGTGGTATAGTCTGATACATGATATTCAAAGTTAGGGGCCTTGGGAGGAGGGCCATCCAGTGGACTGGAGTTGGCAGTGAGTAGCAAGATGGACAGGCTGTGGGAGAGAAAAATTCACCACATGAAAAGGAGACAAGGGAAGCAGTGTCCTCAGAGAAGAACCAGGTTTCAGTGAGACTCAAATTAGCAAGTGAATGGATAAAGAGGATTTTGTGAGTAACTATTAATGACTGATTATGACTGACTATTGTGTAGAAAGGCTTCATTACTGTGGAAGGATGGGAAATGGTAATGTTTTCAGCATGTTTTTAGGACAAGGGGTGTTTTGGACTTTGTAGACTTCTTGTGATGACAGAATTAAATAGATACAGGACATGGTGAGGTTAAAACTGTTGTCTTAAAGCTGTCCTAGTGGTGGGACTGGGAATGCCTGGGAAGATGTTGTGAGGAACACCCAGAGCTGCAGGATTCTTGCTCTTTGGAGGAGACTTGGCAGCCATAGGAGAAGGAAGCACTCTTGCCGCCTCGCCCCGCGAGAGGAGTCTTTCTTGACTCCCAGACTTTGACGCAGGAGGTGAGGGTGCAGCTCTTCCTTCCTCGACTTGCTGTTTCTCGACTATTTACAATTTTGATTCTATTTGATTCCGGTGTCTGTTCTTCATCCTTTGTACTTCCTCTTCCCCCACCTTTATTCAGTCTCCATTTCTCTATTCGGTGACCCAATGGGAAGCTTAAACACAGAGACACTGATGACATGTATCTGTGGCCATTGTCTTATTCATTCTTTATTTAGAAATAAAATGTTTCTGATCAGTTGGGTGTTCATTTTGAGAGGCAGCCCAGTTGCAAACATTTTAATTTTCAAACATTTCAGAACCTGTGCACTATTTACTTTAGGCTATATCTCTATTGGCATTTATTGCCAGTATATCCATTATTTGAAATATAGTTTACAAAAATTTTTTCGGTCAGAACTTTTAAAATAACCAGATGTTTAAAATTTTGAGTTCATAGTGCAGAACATGAAATGGAACTGATCTTAAAATAAGCTAAAAAGAATTGCAGTTTGCTTCGTATTTTGGTGGTAGGGAGAAAACCAGTTTGCAGTGCACTGTCACAAGTTGTACACAGCTAGTAAGTGGCTCGGATTTTAAAACTTAGGTGTACACTCGTTCCTTAAATCATCCAGTTAACAGGTTGACTATAAGAGCCTTGTAAGGTAATAACTGAAACTTTTTACTGTGCAAAAAAAAAATTTTTTTTGACTCATTTTGGAATGTGTAATAAAAATGAGAAGCAGCTAGGGTTATCTAAAAATGTTGCCAATAAAATTCTTCACAATGTTGCCAGTACATTTCTCAGAATTTCCTGGATTATTTTAGAGGTAATTTTCTCTCTTAATAATATTAAGATTTAATTTTTAAAAACATTTTCTAAGAAGCCTTAGAAAAAGGTCTAAAGCAAAAACTGAAGATATTTTCTTAATAGTAGTAGTTTCAGAAAGTGCTAAAATTCCCATACTTTTTGAAGTTTTAGGTTAATTGCTCTGCTGTTTCAGAATTCCATTTAAATATGTTACATCAATAAGGGCCTCTGGTTGCAAGCATCTAGGGCGATTCCGTTGACATGGTCCTTCCCAGTCTGCATGTGCATCACGTCAGTTGCAACGTTTGCATCTGTAGCCACTATTTCCAGACAGTAGTACTTTTTCGACTTTGCCTTAGATTTATAGTCTGCCTGAAGTCGATTCAAGAACAGAGAGCGTGTTTCATGGATTGTTTTCCCACAGCCCACAGTTATGCTGATTTGTTTGAAGTTGTGAATTCTTTAGTCTTTAAAGCAGAGCTTTTGCCTGTTCTGTTTGAGGTCGTCCCACGTCATCTTTCTGTACACTTACTGCCTGGCTAACAAACTCATTTTTCTCACACATGTTCCATATGTTGTTTTGACAGAAGTTACTCAGACTACTTTCAGCAGTTTCATTATTGCTGTTCTTTTTTTCTAAAATTGGTAAGTCATATAACCTTACATTATTTTAACACATTATGGATTTTTTAAACCAATTTTTAAAATTATCTTAGACTATGCATAAACTTTACTATCTTAACCATCTTTAAGTGTACAGTTCAGTGATATTAAGACATTCGCACTGTTGTACAACCATCACCACCATCCATCTCCAGATGCTTTTTCATCTTTGCAAAACTAAATCTCTGTATCCACTAAGCAACTCTTCATTCCCACTTTCCAGCCCCTGGCAACCACTATTCTACTTTCTCTCTGATTTTGACTAAATACCTTGTATGAATGGAATCATACAGTATTTGCCTTTTTGTCACTGACTTATTTTAGTTAGCAAAATGTCCTCAGGGTTCATCCCAGTTGTAGCATAAGTCACAGTTTCCTTCCTTCTTAAGGCTGAATTACACACAAACACACTTCAGCAGGTACACATGGTTGATTATATTAGATCCCCATTTTGCATTATCCTTTTTTTTCATTTCTCATACTTATTTTTACATGTTTCTAAATAATCTTTATAATCATAATGTCTGCATCATGTTCCATTGTGTATCTGATTTATTAGTTATGAGTCACTTCCCTGTTGTGTTTTAGGCTCTTTCTAATGTTTTGCTATTGTGGGTAACATAAGAACCTTCTATTGGATTTTCCTAGAGATAAATTCCTAAGAGTAGAATATTTTCATGTCTCTTATCATATTTCTTGAAACAGTTCTATTAATTTATGGTCCTAGCTAGGGAACTTCTTATTTTTTATTTTATGAGATACCTCAGAAATGCTGGTAAAATACACAAAATCAAATTTAGTTTCTACAATAGGTTTCTTTTGAAGACACATAAAGTAGAGGGCATAAGTACTTTCTGTAGATCTTTGGTTTGATACGAAACTTAATCCCATTGTGGGGATCATATGCCATTTTCCTGTGCTCTGAAAGATTTGCCAGCCTTTCTCAGTGCCCTTTTGGTTAGACCATTGTAGACAATTGCTCACTGACTATAATGTAATGATAATTTTCAGCTTTAAAGTCCAGGGTAAAGCTGGTAAAAATATTTGTGGTTTGAACTGGTGGCTCAGCAGGCTGAATCTGCAGGTTTTATGTGGAAGGGACTCTGCACTGTTTTCAATACACATTGGCACTGTTTGCCTAAAGTAATCTGCCAGGGGAAGAGAGTGTATGTATGGATGCTTTCCTCTCTCGTGATAATCTTCATCGAGGGTGAGTGGGATAGTTGTTATCAAGTGAGCTGTCAGGAGATAAGCCGTAGTTCAGTCTACTCATCCAGTGACATGGGAATCTTATCTGTAAAGTTATTTGGCATAAACTTGAAAATGTGATCCTATGTGTGTCAAAAGATAAGCGCCAATCATTTGACCTGGGCAGGTTCGTGGTGTTTGGAATGATGTGGTAAATTGAAGCTTGTACTTTGAAGGCATATGCTTCTCTAAGAATTAGTTTGCGTGAGTTAGGGAAATCTGTCTACCTTGGACTTAAACAAGCTTTTCCTAAGCATTATCAGCTTAGATTGTCACAAAATACATTTCATTTTAGATTTCCATTGCTCCTTTTTTCTCTGGAAGCATAGAGAGATTTAAAAATATTTTTAAAGTAATTTATTTGGATGCATAATTTGGAGCCAGAAGCATAGACTTCTCAGGATGGGGGAACATGATGGTCTACAGCCAGGGTCACGTGTGTGACAGTGTCTGAGAAGCCTGTCTTCTGATTAATAAGTTGTTTGGAAGGCTTAAAAAAACAAAACAAAACAAAAAGCAAAGGCAGGCTTTTGTGTATTTGCTATTGAACAGTGCAGGCTTCTAGGTGTGCATGTTATTAGTTGGTATTCCAAGTTTGATATATTTTGGACCCAAATAATGCTTAACCTGTCATAGATTTCTTTAGTAGATTCTATCACCAGAGAATCCCTAAGAATAGAAACAGTGCTTGCCTGTAGGACAAGTCATGGATATATTGAAGTCCTGAATTTTGATGTTACTCTCATTCTGTTTTACTCTCATCCTATGTATATTTTTTACTGTTGCAGTGGAGGATATTGCCAATGAAATAAACTCTGAATTAATTGCAAATACTAAAAAAGTTGAAAGACCTCAAGTGATATTGTACTTAAGAGATTCCCACCCAGTGTACCACCCGTGGATTACGAGTTTGCCGGAATATTGATCCTGTTAGCCTTTAGGTCAGCCAGAGTCCACAGCTTCATTTCCATCTCTGGTTGCCTCTTCCATTTACTCCAGTGTGCTGTTCAAACATTATTTTTTGTATCTATCATAATAGAGAAAAGGTTGGGAAGGCACTGTTTTCCTAATAGTTATTGGGAAGTCTTTTTAGAAGTAGTCAGAGTTATAGTTTATTTATGTAAACTCACCCCAGTAAATGTGGAAGAAAATACTAGATTACAGCAAGAAAAATCTAGCTTGAAAGACTGTTAAATATTGAAATGCTTGGGAGTTGGAAGTGCTTTTCATTTCTTTCTATTTTTATTAAAGAAAGGGGTTTTTTTGTTTAATTGATTTAGAAATGCCATTTTGGTTGTACTACAGCCCCCAGATGCCTTCATGTTAATGGCATGTGTAGCCAGAACCTCTCCTGGGGAGGAAAACAATGAGACACCCCTGAGTTTCAAGCCACCAATTTACAGGTGGATTTTCTACATGCAGTGTATAGCTTGGGACTTTCTCATCATGGCGTTTTGGGAAAGCACTAATAGTTTACTGTGCTCATGGAAAGAGCATGGAGGACTTCATCAGAAAATCTGGGTTTAAGCACTGTCATTTTGGTAGAGACTGAATGACAGAAGGCAGTGAAAGCCAGTTTAGCACACAGTTGTCAAAGAAAGAGCATTCACTACTTTTTTTTATACTTTATTATGGGAAGAAGAACGTAGATACAAAAGGTAAACACAATGTTTATACACAGATTAAAGAAAAAGAATAAGCACCTGTGTACCCAGCTTAAGAAAGAGCATTACCAATGTGTGCAGGCACCTGTGAGACTCCTGTTACAACCTCTTCCTTCCTCTATCAGAAGGAACTGTGAAACTACATGTTAATCATTCTTCTTTTCTGTATAATAGTTTTACCACATATGCATGTATTCCTAAACAGTCAATATTTGGTTTTGTCAATTTTGAAGTTTATAAAATCATCCTCTGTGTATTCTTCTGTCAGTTGGTTTTGCTCTTAACATTCTATTTGAGACTTACCCATAATCCATGTGTGAAGACATGGTCTGTTAATTTTCACTGCTACGTAGGATTCCATTATAGGTATGTCACAATATATCTGTTCTATTGCCAGTTACTGTAGTTTTTTTGCTATAATAAACAATGTCTTTGTGAATATTCTTGGGCTCGTCATGTAAGTATGTATAGAATTTCTTGGATATGTGTAGGATTTTTTGGTTGTACAGTGTGCTTATAGTTACCTTAACTAGATCACGCCAAATTGTTTCTCAAGTGCTTGTACCATTTTACCTTCCCATAGCTGTGAGTTCCCATAGCTCTTTATCCTCATCATTGATATTGTCAGGTGTTTTTTTGCCAGTTGAGTATGTAAGTAATGATATCGTACTATGTTTTTAATTTGTGTGTTATTCTCAAATATTTACTGAGTCCCTGCTGTGCATGCCTGACTCTTCTTTTCTCTGGATAGCACTGAACAGAACACAAAGATCCAGGCCTTTGTGGGGTCCTACATTTAGTATGTGTGCCTTGGGGAGAGGTGATGAAGGGATTAGTAAACAAATAAATAGGTAAAAGAATCAGGTGGTGATTAAGGGCTGTGGAAACAAAAGGATAAAAGCTGGATGGAGAAATAGGAAGTTCAGGGGTGGGAGTGGATAGTAGTTTAAATAGGACAGTCAGGGAAGGTTTCATTGAGAAAATGACATTTGTACAAAGACCTAATGGGCAGAACATTGCACCCTTTGTGTTATCCTGGGAAAGAGAATCTCAGGCAGAGGAAACAGTAAATGCAGAAGCCCTAAGGGGAAGCGTTTCTGATTTGTCCAGGAATAATGAGGCAGAATGAGCCAGAGAGTGGACAGTAATAGAAGATGAGAGCAGAGAGGTGGCCAGATCACAAAGGGTTTTGTAGACCTCTGGATGGACTACAGCTTTTCCTTGAAATGAAATGGGAAACGGAAGGGATGTGACCTGACGTGTTTTTAAAGGATTGCTCAGGCATTTGCCTAATTACTAATGAAAAGAACATTTTTGTGTGTGTTTTCTTTTCTATGAAATGCCTGTTCATGTCTTTTGATCATTGTTAGTAGCGTTCTTTGTCCATGTTTTAGTGATTTGTAGGAATTCTTCGTATATTTTGGGCTGGTCTTTTATCAGTCATATATTTTGCACATATTTTTTCCTAGTTTGTGATTTTTCTTTTTACTCTTTTGAAGAAAAATGGTTTAGTCAAATTTATTAAACTTGTCTATTTATTATGTACCTCTGGTTCACATAATTATATTGATTACAGTCTTTGGATTAAGACAGTCATCATTGGTCCAGCATGACCCTCTTTTATGTATTTATTTTTAGTAAATAATAAGTGAACCCACTACATAGCTAGAATTGTGCAACAACTTAAATCTATCCATTTGATCTCCTCTGCTTCCCCATACCTAAGCATAGCCACATCCAGATTTCAGTATTCACTCCTTCGCTCTCCAAAGCTTGAAAGTGCTGCCTTGTACAATATCTTCAGGAGACACCAGGTTTCAGTTAGAGAAAGAAGATGAAGAAAATGTTCAGAGATACAACAGTTGAGTTTTTACTGTGAATTCCAGAGAGTTTAGTGGTAGAGAATTGAAAGGGAAGGAGACAGTGACAGAAGCGTAGATGTATAGTTAACTTCTGAGGATTAGAACTTGGGAGATTAGGGGGAGCCTGCTGACCAGGGGCTCTTTATGGCAACCAAAATGAATAACGGATGAAAGACACAGAAAGAGACTCTTCCTGGTGAGTTCAAGGCAGATTTTGGTGGTGAGGTTGTGGGTGTTGAGGATTAGGGAGGGAAGAGTGTCTCCTGCTGTCCTGGATGAGCCAAATTAGTCCTCTCTTAATCCTTTTCTGGGGAGGGACAGATTTACTGTGAGCTCACAGGCCTTTCCCTTGACCCCTTTTGACAGAGTTACTGGTGAGGAAGCCGCTATAACCAAAGAATACACCATTAATCCCAGGGCCCGGGATGGGGGCACTTCCGAACCCTGTCAGGAAAGGGTCGGTCTTGTTCTCCAATGCTGTCTTTTGTCCCTGGCTTTTAAAATACTTTAGTGCTCTAGAGTTTCACTATAGTGTATCTAGGTCATTTTTTACTTCTTAGCATTAATTTTGCTCAAAATTAATTGGATACCCAGAATCCTGAAGATTAGTATCATTCCATTCACTTAAAAATTGTGAAAACTCAGCCATTTGCTCTTAAAATACTACCTTTTCCTCTTCTCTATTTTCTCCTTCCGGAAATCCTATTTGATATTTGCAGTGCCTTCTCCTGCTGTATCTAAGTCAGTTCCCATTCCTCTGAATCTGTGTAGCATGCTGGGCAATTTCTTCAGCTCTGTCTTTCAATTCATTTATTTTTTTCTTTACTTCTACATAATCTGCTGTTTAACTTGGTTGACTTTATAATGTTATGTTTTTTTTTTAATTTCTGAAAGGTCTTTTTTCCCCAGATCTGTCTCATACTTTTGGTAATTTTTTAATTTCTTCTTTTGTTTTTTTAAATGTGCTGATTTTATATTATGTTTCTGATAATTCCAAAATCTGTAGTCTTTATAGGTCTGACATGTTATTCTGTTTCTGCTTTCTCTGATTCATACTGAATTTTGGTTATGATCTCATTGTTCTTGGATCTTTCTTTACCTATGGGAATTCTCAGAGGCCGGGGTCAAAAGTGTTTTTTTAGAGAGTATTTGCCAGGTACCTAAGGGCATTTGAATCCAAGACCAATTGAAACCAAATTTTTGAATTAGGGTGTTTGGAGCCACACAGATAGTGTGAATTCAAGCCACAAGCCCATGGATTTGTGGGCTTGTGGTTATAAATTCTCTGGGGGGGAAATGTGTTTTTACTTCCTTTGTTCTGCCCATGGCCAAAGCCCAGACAGGCTTGTGTTCCTTCTTAAGTCGTTGGAAGAGGAGCAGCACCCACTGAAGGCAACCTGGAGGGTCTCTGATGGGACCTGCGGCCATGATGAGGCTCCAGACTTTTTGTCTCCTGCCTCCTTGTCCAGCAGCCCATTAAAACCCAAGATCCGTACTAGACCAAGCAGATCAGTGTATGTCCCCAAGGACAACTCCCTACTTCTGAGCTAGTTTAACATTTCTGTTTGAGCTTTCTTACTGCGGCTAGATTCTAAAAAGTTGCCTTTGTTTCCTTATGTCTTAGTCATTCATTTCAGTTTTCATTTACTTTCTACTCTGTCTATAAACATTATGTGTAAAAAATAACAATAGAACAAGTAGTTCTTCAGCCTTCCTTGCCACAAATTAAAGAGCAGAATGGCTTTATCAGACTTGGCCAGAATTTTAGTCTGTTAGTATTAAGGACAGCTTGCTATTATGTGCATTGTGATCACAAACTACTTGAAAGGCAAAGAAAACATACAAATAAAGTTGAGACAGATACAGGAAACAATAGCTCCCTAATGAAGCCCAAATGTCTTGTATTTGAAGTCAGCTTTTTAAGAACATTTGATTCTAAGAAGCAGGGACAGTTTGGTTCACAGTAAAATGAATATACTTGCAAATGGAAGGCATCATTCTAAGGGAGAGTAAAGGAAATGCAGAAGAGGTTAGGGAATGATAAGCTCAAATTCAAGGCAAACATAAAACAGTTGCTACCCACTGCAGTAGCTGTATACAGCAACAGCACAGAGCATTAACATTTACTCATTTAGTACATACTTTGATAGTATCTTCTTTGAATACCTCATTGACCATTTTGGGAGAAACAGAATTAAATGTTATATAAGAAGCCATTCCCAGTCTGCGTAACTTGATTATACTACTCTCTGATATTTATTATCTTTATGATAGCTGTCTGTGTTGTTTCCGTGTCATACATATCACAATACTAAGTGCCTACAAAGAGTATTTGTTGGCTCTTTCTGGCTGATTGGTACATTTTGCTATTTGCTGTTGTTCCCAAGGCTAGTTGTTATTTTACTTTTTAATTTCATGAATTGTTGGTCCCTGTCTTTAAGGTTGGGAACAAATTTGACTTATTTGTCCTTTCATTTGCACTTCCATTCATTCAGCAGGCATTTATTAAGTATGTGGCCCTCTACTAGTCCCTGGGGTTGCCTTTGTGAGGGGAAAAAAAACAAGCTGTGGCCTCTGCCCTCATGAATCTTGTAGCCTAGTATGGGAAATAGCCATTAATAACAGAAAAAAAAATCACATAAATAAATGCGAAATTGCAACTGTGATAAATAATACAGAATAAAAGAATGTGATACTATAAGAGTTTAGGAGAGAGGGATTTACAGAAGTTCAAATTATGAACCAAATTTTGAATACTGTTCTAAGCAAGTTCTTACTCTGAACAAATCTTGAACTGAGTTCAAAACACTTTAAATCTTTATCTTTCTTGTTACGAAGATTGATAGTTTTGCTTACCCAGTATGCTTTAAGGATACTCTTAAGTACATAATCACTTGATTACCATGGAGAAAAAAATGCCGCTGGGAAAGATCCCCATTACTCATACGGATCAACTGTTCCTGTGACCTCTATTATGTAAGTAACGTCTTTCCCCTCCCCACGCCATTGGGGATTCTGGCCAATTTGAAGGGGTGCCTTTGACGCTAGTGTTCCTCGGGGCATGGTTGGTGGTTTTCCTAAAAAAAAAAAAAAAAATCCCTAGACCCTGAGTGAATTCCAAATTGGGAATTCAGGTGGTGACGGTAGTTATGTTTTAAAAGCTACTTTTGGAATTGAGTGTTAACATGGTCTTATTTAAACATACAACCATAAATAAAGATTGATCCATAAGTGTTCATAAATATTCTCAATGGAGCCTAAGTTCTCAGTTATGAAAAAAAGTGCCGGTGTCAGCCTGGGTCTGAAATTTTGAAACATGTATTTTGTTTTTATAAACAAAACCAATTATACTACCTAGTTGAGTTATTTTAACTTATTCGTGTCCTTTGAAGACTTTTCAAAATTTCAGACGAGCAAGGTCAGAAGAAATGTATATTCTTATTTTGGTGGATTTTGAAAGGATATTTAAAAGTATTTTTGTGTGTATGCAAACTACCAAAATAATTCTGAATGAATTGCACTTCATCTGTGTTCCTGGTTGGCTTTAAGAGAGTTTTCACCCCGTTTGTAGGATTATTGATGTTATTTTTAACTAATTCCACAGTCCTTGGATATGCTTACATTTATTAAAAACAAATTTGCACAAAACTAAAAACATTTATAACGAAGTTGTTTTTCAGTCACATAGTGGTTGCTCTAAAATGAGTCTGAAACTGTCTGAAGAATGTTCTTGTGCATTTGCCAAGAAGCTTCTGGGATGGGCATATTTTTAAGAATTTAGAACAGAAACAACTGTGACCTGTGGCAAGAGATTTAAATGACCTCATGATGACAACAAGAACAAAGCATTTTTAAGTTATCGTGGTGGTGTGTTAATTCATTGCAATGTGTTTGTCATTCTGCTATTTTGGTGTATTAGGCGAGAGCCAGGCAAAAAATTACAGACTGTATTTAACTGAAGATACTACTTCTTTATTGTTGTAAACAAACTAAATACTGGCAAAATATTTCCTGAGAATGGTATTTCATGAATTATTCTAGAGCTAAGGTCCTTTAAACAAACAAACAAACAAACTGCATGAGCCACTTTGGGATAAAGGCATTTATAAAGTTCTGATTCATTTTCTGTTGGAGAGACTGTGTTCCAGACATGAAAGATCAAACAGTTGGCTTGAAATAATAATTCCTCCTTCAAGATTAATTAAGTGCTTATTAAGTACTTGCTGTGGGTCTGGCACTACACTCAATAGTATGGAATACAAAAGGAGGTGACTTTAGGCGCCTTTGTTCCAGTTGGAAGAAAAGGCATACTCAGTTGAAACTTCTAAAATAGAAAAGACATTATTATAGTCAAGTACCAAATAAAATAATAACCTCATTTATGTGACACAAATAATGAAATAGCCCTTCTTTTCTGAAGTGACTTCTAATCATTGTCTAAAACAGTGGTTCTGAACTAGGAGTGATTTTGCTGCCCAAGCGGACATTTGGCAATGTCTGGGTAGGCTTGATTTTCATGACTGGGGCTGCTGGCAGCTAGTGTGGATAGGCCTTCAATATTGCTAAAAATCCTGCAATGCACAGGATAGTCCTTCACAACAAAGAATCATCTGGCCCAAAATGACAGCGGTACTGAAATGAGAAACCTTGATGTTGATGTAGTCAGCGACCAGTTTTGAAGCTGTAGGAGGTGACTCCCATATTGCCCCTGCAGTGCTGTTTGCCTGAGGCCCTTGAGTCCTTAACATAAAAATGAGCATTGAGTATCTATAAGCTTTTGAACATTGTACACAAGTTTTTCCAATACAGTTTTTCAGAGAGAGATTCCATAGTTTTTATAAAATCCTCAGGGTGTCTGTGTTCCCCCCAAAATGTCATGACCCAGTCACGTGTGTAGTAGTTCACAGAGATTGAAACACAGTAAACCAGTGTTCTAGTCACCTAAAAGAGAATAACATAGAGCTTTCTTAGGATCATGCTGAGCTAGAAGTAGAGTTTTATTTTCAAGGATCAGAATTAACCAGAGAATACTTTTTGATGTGGGGAAAAAGCCCTCTAAATATATTACTTAATTTAGCATTTTGGAGTAATAAAATCTTTCTTAATGTATGAGGAAATTATAGTAGAATACCTTAAAGATTAATATTTAAACATATTTAATAATGTACATTTAGAATTTGAGACTGGACTGTGTGTTGACCCATAGGCTATTTGAAATCAACTTGACAATCAGGATTTGCTGCTTTCTCCCAATGGGAATCCAGTTTACATTTCCTAAGGTGCTGTGGTATCCACTAATTCAGTCAGAGATCTGGGCATGGTTTATATGATTCACTTTCTCCTAAAAACTATTCAGTGAAGTGAATTGTGTTTTCCTCATAAGAAACATTTTTGAATTGAGAGCTGTGTTTGTGATTCAGCATCCAGTAAATCAGAGAACCTACCAGCAGTGTGTCATAAATACAAATCTTTATAACCTTGAGTGTGCATATACCTTAATAGTTTTCTGAGTTATAGAAATTTTGAGATTAAGTCTTGGCTTAAAAGCCACATGAGAGACCTTAAAGATCATGTATTCCAGCTGTTTCATGCTGTTCTTTGGGGCTCAGGACCCAAAGCACTACGTTTAGTTATTTTGTATATTTAGACTTCTATCAAACATTTTCTTTGAGGGGAAAGAAAGGTGTATGTGGGAAGAGGGAACTGAATCCTTCTGATCAAGGCCAACCTGAGCTTGCAAACAAGGATCCTGAGGCCCAAAGCTTTAGATTTTATTTATGGGCTATACATTTCTTTATGCTAGATCAAGCCAGCAGTTCAGATGAATCTGATAATAGTATAGAGGACGATTAAGAGTTAAACTTCCAGCTGTGTAGCTTTCTAGACGTGTGTGCTTAGGCATGCTTCTGCACGTTCTGGCTCAGTGCACTCATCAGGGAAAAATGGGAATTATATCCTTAGGATTGTTTTCACTTTCTTAGAATTTAGAATGTGTCTGGGAAGATGATCTGGATTGACCTTCTCTCGAATCATTCCTTTAATTTTTTTTAAGGGATTTTGTGTCCTCTAAATATATGTCCCCTCTCCCCAAACTCAACCGTGACCTCCAAAAAGTACTACAAAATAAAACTAACATCTTTATTATCAAAGAGGATGGCACAGTGGTCACATTTCCTAAAGGAATTGCAGAATATAAGGAACAAGAACCTTTAGTCCTGAACTGTAAGAGCAATTAACATCATTGAAAGAACTAAACCATCCAAAGTGGAATCTGAACTTGTTGGTCCTTTTGATTGTAAAGATGAGGCCTCCCAGAGTGAGTGCTTGAGAAATTACAGGAATTCTTTCCTTCTGGGGTGTTTCAACAGAGATTGCCTTACTAATCAGTTTTTGTTAGTCACTTATAGTTTCCAGAAAATACAAATTTTTACTTGAACAACAGAAGCAAGTAGAAGTAATTATGACCACTTAGCTTTTGTTACCAAAAATTAATTAGTAATTATATCCTGAGAAGATTTTCTTCCAGAATTTTTCTTAGAGTCTCAAGCAGTTAAATTAAGTACAGAGAAGGATTTTTCTTTAGTGGCTTGACCATGTAATCTAGTTGCTGAGCTGATTTGTCTGTTTTGGTTTGGTTAGGTTTATTGTTGCTTGTTATCGGGAAATAGCTTTGATATAAGTTGATCCTACATTACTCTGTGACCTGGGAGTGTTGCATTTTATCTTGTTACTCTAATAAATATATGTAAGTTGCCTTTTTAAGGGAATGAAGATAATACTTTAAACTATTTGTGTTTTCCTGTAGGCCTTAAAGAAAGTGCAGAAGAGATGGTCAAAAACAAGTTAGAAGGAAAAGATCAACTGACCCCATGGGAACAATTTTTAGAGAAGAAGAAAGAGAAAAAAAGACTGAAAAAGAAACAGAAGGTATTAATGATAATTACGACTGAACAATTATTGAACAACTACTAAGTATCAGAAGGTACCAGGTGCTTGGCATCCATTATCTCATAATGTGACCACTTACTGGGGCAGACTTTGTTATCATTGCAATTTTAAGAAAGAGGAAAGAGAAAACCCAACAGGTTAAGTGTTTTCTGCAAGGCTACATAATGATATCAAAGCCCGTAAAAGCCCAGGTGCTGTGCTCTAATGTTTTATGTTTACATGCTACCTAAATAAAATACATAGTTAAGTTGATATCTGGATGTAAGACAGTTTGATTCTATCCTGTGTTTTTGAGGAAGAGGTGCATACAGACATTTTTACTTGAGGATATATACATATAGACGTTTTTAACGTGAGTGAAATTTTTTATATATATTTTTCTATTTCTCAACCTACATTTTTCATTCACTTTTCAGTATTATTTTGTGGATCCTTTAACATCATTTTGTCATTAGGTCCCTGTGTTAAGGATATTTCCTCTGTGCTAATATGTTGTCTATGAAAAATCTGATTTGACTCCCGTCATTCAGGGGTAACATCTTTTCCAGAGTTCGAGTCCTTAGTAATAGCAGGGAACACCTGGGGGTTTTGCCTCTAAAGATACTCTTGTCACTGAAATGCAGCATCCAAGCAGTACATTCCTTGTCTTAAGGTGTTATCACTAATCACAGAATTTTACATCTTGAGGAATCTTAAATGATTAGTTCTCGTCTGGTGTTTTATAGTTGTAGAAAATTAAGTCATTCATCTAAGGATATACAGCTTGTTAAAGGCCAAGCTGAGACCAGAAACTAGATCTCTTGCTCCAGTGTTCTTTCTTTTGTATTGTGTTTCTCTGTACTATGTAAGCTTGTGGTTTTGGTACAAGAGCTGCAAAATTATATGAGGCAGTGGAGTCATTTTGTACTCCTATTATACTCAGTGTTTCTGGAAATAGTAAAACAAGGAAGTGGGGTAAGGACCCTACCCCTGTTGATTTGCTGGCTCTCTTAGGCAGTAAAGTATCTTTTTTAAATGGAATAATTCCGCAAGTTATTAAGCCATCAGTTTTTGGAAGATTTACAAGTGGGTCTTTATGGGGTCAATAAAGTAGTCATTCTTTTCTGAGATCTTTAACAGCTGTTCTCTTTGATTATCATTTGATAGATGCTTTGAGATTATCTTATACTTTTACTCTTTACCTTCATTGGGCTTAGATTGGACTCATTTTATTAATCATATTAAAAATACATTTGTTGATGCCCAATTCTAGACTTAGTGCTCTGCACTGAACTTAGTGATTCCAGCACATTTCTTCCATCTCCCCAGGTTTTCCACCTGTAGAAAAGTTTCAAGAATTTTATTCAAGTTAAACATATATTTTCCCTTTTCAGCTTCATCACTTCAAATTGATATGAGAGATTATTACTGAAGAAATGAATACATGTTTATACACCATAGTTGATATAGCTGTAATTTAGATCTGAAAAACAGTTTTAAAAAATCATGACTAGAAATGTAGTTAGATATGTAAATATTTCATAATCTTTGTTAGAAACATCATATTACTGCTGAATCGGTTATAATAGTTTGGTGAAAAAGTTCTTAGAAGCCCTTGTTCTTAACAGGATATTAATATCAAAATGCATACTCTTTAGGGCTCTGCGGGTCCTCATCAGCGTGCAGGGCAATGTGCATTCTAAATGTTTTTCTTAAATGACTCATGTTTTAGATTCCTGGGGATTAACTCAGTCTGGTTAGTCTGATCTTAGTCCGCATATGTTCTATTTCTTTTATAGACTTGATTTTTAAAATTGAAATATACTAATTTAGTAAACTTCAGATTTGAGTAGGAAAATTGTAACCAACAGATATGCTTAAAAATAGCACAAGAGTTTTCACAAGTGGATTATAGATAAAACAAGATAATTGTTGAAATTGGGTGATGAGAACAAGAGCTAATAAATTGTTTTATTAAATAATAATTTGAAAGATAACCCATAATGCTCTACTTCAGACTGTTGATAATTACTGCCATTTCTCAGTTCTGTGAGACATAAGGCTACGTCTCTTCCCTGATCGCCCATCTAAAAGTATTCTTCTCCTTGAATGTCTGTGTTTTATTTCTGTCTCTTCTAGCATTCCCTATCTTGAATTATTATTACTGTGTACGTCTGTTTATGTGTCTAAATTCCTTTAATAGATTGTAAAATTTTTGAAGACAGAAGCCATGCATCTGATTGCTTTCATTTCTCCCATCAGCCCTACATAGTTCTTGCATTTATTAAGTATTCCATAAATATTTGTTGAACAAACAAACGAACTACTCAGAAGTTATTTTATAAACTGATATGTTTAAAAAAAACTAGTTTAATTTTAGATTGAACTACTTGATTTAAAAGAAATACGGTTTTTCTTCACATTTATATATTCTGGTCCTTGTAATAAACTATTTGTATTTCTTTATTCAACTTTAAGGCTCTTGCTGAAGAGGCCAGTGAAGATGAAGTTCCCTCTGATGTTGATTTGAATGACCCATACTTTGCCGAAGAAGCTAAAAAGATGGGTAAGTTAGTTCATATTTGTAGTTTTCAGTTGAAATCTAAAGAAAAAAAGTGTCTTGGGTAGAAACAGCATAAACTACTCATTCCCTTAAAATTCCCAGAATTTGTACAACTCTCTAGTGGCTTATAAGCAGGTCTGTCCCATGGGCTATAACTATTGATCAGATTAGGATGGGTCAATTTGGCCCTGTACATACAAGGAGTCATTTCATTCTAGGCAGCTTTTGGTAACTCTGATTTAACAGTTTACTAGGATTCCTTTCTAGGAAATATCCTTATAGCCAGACTGACTATAAAACGATGAGAAAAAAAGGAAGTCATAGTTTTGTGTGCTTTCACTGCTTTTTTTATAACACATCCACTCGGTCTGGTCTCTCTTTGCAAAGTCTATGAGGAATTGAAAGCATGGAATAAGTTTGTGTTTATGTGGATATGTGTATAATTTCTTAAAATTTTTGCATGGTTTACATATGTGAAACATGGTTTTATACATAGTAAGAAAGCTCTTTGGCTCAAATAGACAAAAGCATCTATGTTTCATTTTATCCTTTTTTCATTATTCTGCTTCATGATTAGCTTCATTGTAGCTGAAAGCCAGCTTCCTCTCCTTTTCCTTGAATCCCTGAACCGTCTGATACCTGATATCCTGTATCCAGGGAGCCTTGTTTCCATTGCGCATGCACCAGCCACTTGTTTCTGAATGCTTTCATTCTTACCTTTTTGGTGTGTATTAAATGTGTGTGGTAAGGTTCAGGCCATACTTGGACAAGTCAGTGCAGGACCACTGTAAGCATTTTCCGTTTGTTCTCATGCATTTTGCCTTCCCCTGCTCTGAATACCACACACGTGAACCCCAAAGGCTTGCTCCTGGAGCAGCTCCAAGCTGGCATTGTAAAGAGAAGGATTTTATGAAGTTTCCCTGCTTCTTGTCCCTCGTGACTAGTGGGCCAGAATAGTTCTCAACAGGAAAGTCAAAATTGCTCAAAATTATTTCCTGGTTGTTACAGCTTTTTAGCACTGACATTTTATTGATGAAAAAAGGAGATCAAGATGAATAAAGTCTATTACAGGATGTGAGATTCTTAGGAGTTGGAAAGGGAAATGGAAACTTAGCATATTCTGCTTTTTATCATACCTGAGCAGTCATTTCTAGAAGATGATGGATTGTAGCCCTGTCCTCTGATTTCAGGAAACCAAGTTTATAATGGAGAAATGCGAAGCATTATACTTTCCTTGTTCTCATTCCAAAGTGCTTCACTTGGCTTGTGAAATCTGGTCAAACTGTACAACTCAGGGTAGGATTCAAAGAAGAAGTTAAATAGTTTGGTGGCTTAGGGTAGCTTACTTCTTGGAATCAGCACATATAAATTGTGAGTGGTTTTCTCTAAAGTTAGTATCAGAAGTTCCAAGGGAAAGTATAGATAAAGTTTGCTTGTTTTCAGTATACTTTTGATTTCAGAATACTTCCTAGTAGTAATTATTTAGATATTGGCTTAAGTTGTTTTCTTTTAAGGAAAAAGAAAGACAAAGGAGTGAAAAAAATTTTTACATAAAATTTAGAACCACAAAGTGGTATCATGACATGTTTGTTTATTCATTCTATCAATAAATATTACTGAGTACCTGCCAGGTGCTGGGCACTCTACTGCGCTAGAGATACAACAGTAATGATACAGGCAAAGTTACATCCCTTGAGGAGTTTATAGTTTCAAGGAAGACATGCTAAACAGGTATAAAAAAAAAGATGAGAATATGGTCAGTATTTTAAAGAAACTAATAAATAGGGTAATACAGAGCATATAGGAGGAGGAGGAAGGAGAGTGGCTTGCTCTGTTAGGGTAGCCAGGAAAGCTTCTATGAGGTGGTGACATTTGAGCTGAGACCTGCAGAATGAGTAGGTTTCAGGCATAAAGAGCTGGAGGAAGCACTGCAGATGAGGGGAAAGTAGGTAGATCAGCCATGAGGTGAGAAAGCAGTTGTCATGTGGGGAAGCTGAAAGACACCAGTGCGGCTGGAGCAAGGTCAGAGGGGCGAGGCTGGGACACAGGATTGACCCTGCTGGGCCTTGTGTCACGGCAGCAAATTTGGCTTTTACTCTACTGACAGTGAAAAGCCGCTGAAGAGTCTTAAAGCAAGGATGTGACACAATCTGTTACATATTTTAACGTACTACTCTGGGTCCTGTGAAGAGAACAGATTGAAGAAAGGCACTGAAGAGGGCTGAGAGACCAGGCTTCTGCAGACGTCTGGACGAGAGATGATGGCTGGTGTAGACGGCATGCCAGTAATGGAATTGGAAGGAGCAAAGGGACTGGGGTTCTCGATATATTTTGAAGGTAGACTTGCTGATTTTTTATTTGGATAAGAAGGAAATTCAGCACACCTCCTGGATTTTGTTTGCTTTTGCATATAAAGACTTAGGAATCAGTAGCCTTTAAGTAGTATTTCAAACCATAGACTGAGAGGTAGAAAGCAGTGGTGAAGGGAGGAAGATGCAGGGTTGGGCTCTGAGGTCAGGAGCTCTGTAAGGTGCTCTCGTACTGGAGAGGGTACTACTTGGAAGGTAGGGGGAAGGTTTAAGAAGCTAAAATGAACAGCAGAGAACCAAAAGGAACAGAAATAGGAGGGAAAGCGTTAGTGTTTGAAAGGATGTGTAGTTCAAGTCCCACAGTTGAGCAGGACAGAGACATTTTAAGCCAGATGGACTTGGGTACATTTATAACACCTTCGCCGTAGGCAGTCCCAGAGCTAAACTTACACATTCTTCAAAATATGGAGAAATTGAGTTCATTGACTGATGCCAGACCTGGTATTTGGCTCAGGTTTGGAGCCAATGAGAGTACTAGAAATCTTTTCTAATTTTTCCTTCTATTTTTTCCCCCTACACTTATAAATGTACTATAATTTTTCTTTTTCTAAACTGCAAATTGGATATCTAATGAGAGTTTTGAAAATGTACTTCTAGATTTAATAAGATTTTCTTTTTGAAGAAATAGGAGTGAAATAAAGACCATCATGTGCAGATATACCCCATTAAAACATGCCCTTTGTCTTGACAACTGTAGATATTTGATAAATCACCATCAAAATCTATTAATACGGTTCACATATTTGATTCATTCAGCCAGTATGCTGAGTGCTTACAGTATACTGCTCATATGTTGTTTTACAGTTTACAAATGCTTTTACATGCATTCTGTCTTCTAATTCTAAGTTCGGCCCACTTTATAGATGAAACTCAGAAAAGATGGTTGAGTTGCACAAGGGCCAGTGGTAGATGGTAGAACCAGAATCCTAATGGCTCCCTTTACTTTTTGTAACTCGACAAGTATGTCCTAAAGACCAAAGCCAGAGCCAGTGTCCATATGTATAAGAGCTGGACACGAAGAATTGCTGGTTCTCCAAGCAAAGCCAGAATGCCTAAATCCAGAGGAAAATCAACAGACTGTATCTGTTATGGACCAGTGACCTTGGATGCAAGAACTTGCTGCAAAAGAGTGAATCACTAGGGGGCTGAGCACTCCCCGTCTGGTCAGTACTGAGACCAGTCTGCCCTCCAGTGAATTTTCTCAACAGCTCTCATAAGAAGTGCTCAACTGAACACTCTGGAAGGACTTTTTTTATGGGAACAATTCTCTGACATTACAAGTCCTGGAAAGTGGAATTTCCTTGACAGATACTCCTTTTACAGATTGTTTGCAACACATCTTTTTCCATAAATGTGTTCTCTGACATTTTTTGCTTACAGGGATAGTAGCCTCAGTAAGGCTTGTTTGGATTTTAACCCTAACATTCAATTTTTGAGTCTCTGATTAGAATCATCAGTATGTACTTTTTGCAGCAGTCCCAGGAAGATGTGGATTCTTACTTGCCAGAAGTTCACTGAAGTATAAAGATAACACTTCAGAACAGGGACTTTCATTTCCCTAGTACTTGTCATCTAAATTAGGTCTGAAAACTTTCCAGAGGGAAAATGATTTTTTTAAAAAAATAAAGATGTGCCCTCTTAATATAATTTTGTTAACAGTGTAGAAAGGGTCTCTACACATTATTTATCTTCTGGCTAAACAGTTCAGTCTAGCACACAGTAAATTCTTCCCAAGCAAAGAAATTTTTATCACACTAAAACTGGAGATCATTTTTAGCCCTGAACATCTTGGAAATTTTTTTTCCTCACTTGCTGCAGTCTTCCTTTCAAGTTTATTTTTATGACTTTTCACCAGGTTGTTAAAAAATCCGGAACAGTTCATTGTGGGCTCTTTGAAATTGTTTCCCACAGCTGTATGTGAAGATCTTTATCTCCTTTATGTATTAATCACATACAGCCTGATTTTCCCGCCACAGAGGGATCTTCCGCATGTGTCACTTGTCCATTCACTTCAAAAGGGGCTCTTGCCTTGAGAGCATTGGAGCAGAGGGAAACTTAGGGTGTCGGGGTCAGACCCAAAGAAATGGAACCTTGATGACATTTATATATGTAAATACGTACACATACTTTAAAACAGAGGAAAAGTTATCATCATAAAATGGAAGCCTCATTCCCCGGAGAACATTTGAGATAGGAGCGCAGTCTTACTCAGGGGAGGGCCGCAGACAGTGACGCTTCTTGGCCGCGCAGATGGTGCCTTGGTAGCAGTGGGGGTGAACCTGGCAGTGCTGCGCGGGCCTCTTCTCTCAGCTTTGGGCTTTGCTTTTCCCGTTATCCCCCACTAGCTGTGGCTTTTCAGCCGTCCCTGTATGTTCTGTGAATTTCATTTCATTATTTCCCGACAAGTGCATTTTAAATGGAAGGGGCTATTCCAGGGAGGATGGCATCTGATAGCGAAGGAGTGGAGTGTGGGTGGTTAACAGTAGAGGGCCTGCACCAGAGGGCTCGGGTCCGACTCCTGGCTCTTTCACCTACTGAGCCTGAGACAGACGACTTCACCTCTCTGTGCCTCAGCTTCCTCCTCCACAGACTGAAGATAATAATAAATAATACAGTCTACCTCCTAGCGTTGTTGTGTGTAGGGAAGGGGCTAGAAAAGAACCGCTTCCTGACACACAGCGGGTGCCGCAGGAGCACTGACTGTTCATGCCGTCGAGCCACTGGTTCCTCTGCACTGGAAGGACGGAACCCAGCTTCTCCAAGTAAGGCAGCTTCCAGCACTTCAGAGAAGGCTGACCTTGTGTGTTAACGTTCTAGAGTAACAGAACCTGGCTGTGCACACTCTCGACCTTCTTACTCTTCAGACTAGTTCTTCATACTTTGACACCAGTTCTCTTTCAGCCCCTCCCAACAGACACAAAAAGAGAAAAAAACACAGCATCCACATGATCACCAAGGAACCCAGGACATCTTATATATTGTAGTCAGACTTTCATAACAGTAATGGCAGGCACTTTGTAACACCACGTGCCAGACATTAACTAAGCGCCTCACGTTTATTAATTTATTTAGTCCTCACATAATCCTGGGAGGGGCAGTTATTACGATCCCTGCTTTACAGATAAGGACGCAGGCACAAACTGCTGTACGAGGGTGTAGTAGAGCCAGAACTGAAACCCAGGCCAGCTGCTCCACAAGTGCCCTTGACTGCTGTGCGCTGCAACCTCTGATTCAGGACGAGAGCATCTCTTCACCTGACACCTGTGTCTCCAGGAGTCCCTGAGCCCCTGGAAGCACAGGCCCTTCTAACCAGGAGCCACTTGTACCATAAGAAGTTTTGTCTAATAATAATACAACTAGAAAGTTAACCAAAGATCAGATTTATCTTTAGAGAAAGAGAAAGGGTTTTGTTAAACTTTTACTTACAGGTAGTTATTATCAAATTGTTGTTAGAAAGATGAATTTTTCATTTTGCTGATGAATTTTAAAAGTATATATATTAAAATTACGTGAGTTTTCTTTTTTCTTTGTGATTTCTTCTATTGTTCTCATAGTAAGAAAATATTTCTTCTATTTAAGATCAGGTAGCTATTCCCCTGTATTTTCTCATAGGGTTTTTTTCCCCTTAATATTTAACTCTTTAATACATCTGCATTTTATTTCCCTATACATTATACAGTATGGCTATAACTCGATTTTTTCCCCTGGAATAAAACAAATTGCCTAGCACCAGTTACTGAGTAATCTCTTCCTTATCCATTGATGTATGGTGCTATATTTTATTACATACTAAACCATACTGTTCTGTTTTTCTCACTGTACAGTATAGTATTGGGGTTTTTTTTTCCACTTTGTAGTAGTTTAGCATGCTGTATCACTAGTATATCAAATCTATCTTGTTAATCTTTGTAAAGATTTCCTTGAATAGAACTTTATTTAGAATTTTATTAAATATATTTATTTACATTTTTGTCATGAGTGGATATTGAATTTTATCAAGTACTTATTCAATGTCTATTGAAATGCTCTTATGTTTTTTCTTTTTAGTTGATGTATAATTATATATTAGAAGAAATACCTTTTTTCAATATACACTTACTGCATCCAGATTATCATTCTATTCATACTCATCTCAGTAATTTTTTTTACTTTCTTTAGTTTCTATATATTTGTTGATAAGGTTATTCCTAGTCATCTTGCATTTTTGTTGTAAACAAAATTTTAAAGATAAATAAAATGCTATAAACAGATTGTTTACCCTTTATATAGTCTTATAATTTTTAACCATCCTGTGTTCGTTTGTTGTGCCAGGTATAAAAGAAGAGAAAAAAACAATGAAATCTGCGAAAGATGGCACATCTCCAGAGGACGAAGCTGAAATCGAAAGACAGAAGGTAAAACGTGATCATGGATAGTGGGTAATTGATACGGACACTTCAAGCCAAGTTGTCCATATGAGTTTTCAGTATCCCTAATAAAAAAATCTAATTGATTTTAGCAATGAAGTTTTTAAATAAACATTTTAGCAACATAGTTTTTAAATATCACCTTTTTACCAAACATTTCTTCAGCTAGTATAAAGTTAAAATTTACCTCAAAACCAAGGCATGTCCCTTTGTGATTAAGAGGAAAATATCTTATTAAAAACCCTTACTACGACAGAGATTAAATAACGTACTACTGTTAAAACTTCAAAATAATATTGCCATAAGTTTTAATTCAACTGGAATCTGTCCTGTCACATAGGGGTTTGCTTTATGGCTTGTTAAATGCTTGTTTCTCTCTTTATTATTGAAAATAACATAAATTTAATGTACAAAATTAAAGTCCTTCTTGGAAGTGTGGTGAACTTTATGCTCCAGTGACTCCAAAGATCCATGGTACAGAGTAATGTGTATTTTTGCTGAGACAGGAATTGAAGTTGATAGCATTTCTATGGCTGATGTCGTATCGCTGTCTAGGAGTGACCCTGACTGGTCACCTAAACTCTGCATCTTAATGCATCTTCTACTGCATATTCAGTAATGTTCATAGAGTTAAGGAGCACAAAAAAAATCTGTTTTGTAGACAGTGGCTCTAAAGAGAAAGCCAACTGCAGATACCAGTGAGGGAAGGGAAAGGGAATTAAAGCAGTCTGAAGTGATAACATAGGGAGACTCACAAGAGTCTCATAGCATGTGCTGTATTTTCTCCAGTATGCATGGTTGTTTACATGATTCTTGAGGGTTCACATTTAATCCCATGGTGGGTAGAAACAAGCATTTTATTAGATTTCTAAAGCAAATATTAAGGTCCTGCTTTCATAGAAATATAGCAGTACTGGAAAAATAAAGGCAAAGCAAAAGAAAAAAGAAATTCCGTATTCCTGCACGTTTGGAAAGTTTAATTTGTATCACAAAATACTACATGTTTGCTAGATTTAGTGTCTACTTAAAAAAACAAAGTAAAAATCAGAGATTTTACTTGGGGGACTCATTTCTACAGCCTGCTGACCCCTATGTGAAATATGGTCTGGTTTTTAAATAAGACTTTCGCCTGTCTCCTGCTCTTAGTGATGTTGCTTCTAAAAATGACACCACTTGCTGCAAGGAGATACCTGGGTCTCTGAGTTTTGGTGATCCACTGTCAGTTTAGGGTGACAGGTGTTACCCCAGGGCATTGGTCACTGGGTGCTCCTTTCCTAGGGGGATAGCCGTGCCCCATGCTCCTGTTTGGGGGAAGAACAGCACTGTTGTGTACTGGAACCCTTTTCTTCTTTCCGCAGGCTGAAATGGCTTTGCTCGTGATGGATGAGGAGGAAGAGAGCAAGAAACACTTCAATTATAACAAGATCGTGGAGCACCAGAATCTGAGCAAAAAGAAGAAAAAACAGCTTATGAAGAAGAAGGAATTATTGGAGGATGACTTTGAGGTAACCAGCGACAAAAATTATCTTCTTAAAGCTGATGTTGAATCTGAAGTCAGCTCTGGAGATAAAAATTGAGCATGTCCAGAGTTAGCCTTGAAATGTCTCAGGAAGGGCCCACAGTGGGGACAGAGCTACCATCCTTTAGTCCAGCACAGCCACTTCATCCCCAGGGTGTTTCTTTGATTGAGCACCAGGTGAAGTAGTTGACTTGTATTTTGGTAGCTGTGTTGCACCATAATATGTAGCTTTTAGTGTTAGAACCACGTGCAGGTGATACGCTGGGAAGGCTCTGCATGAGGAAGCCTGGCTGAGTGTGGGCTCACGTCACAGCCTGTCATACTCTGTGTGCAGCCACCAGCGCGGGAGGCCGTGCTTTTTTAATGGCTGTGTTTCTTGTTTCCATCGCTCCGTCTCTTCACTCTTCTCGTTAAGTACGTATTCCTGATGGCCACACAGTCCCCGTGCATGAGTCTGAGCCCTGTACAGAAACCTCCAGACAGCTGTCAGGAGTGGTTAACATGGAAGAACAGACCCAAAAGAACATGGGGGAACTTCTGAATTTGTTTAAGAAACTGACAAGAGCATACAGAGAACTTCTAAGCGGCATGTAGACGGACGCTGAGCTGCTCCGTTGCTGTTCCACTGAACTTTTTGGTGAATTGATCTTCTTGTGAAAAGTTAAAAGCAAAGAATGATTTGTAATCACATCTCCTAATCTGAGAACTGTCTCCACACACTAGTCTTCATGCATAGAAACATTTTCCACGGGTGCGGTGGTGGCGGTGGCACGTCTGTTGTCCCTGCTATAACTGAGTAACTCTACAGTCCATCACGGTGGACTCATTTTTCCCGTGGCAGTGAGTCATTCTCCCTTTCTGGCTGGTCACCCCTGTGCCTGGCAACACTTGAATGCCTGGCTGGAGTTAAGGGTACACTCCAAAAATGTGGAACCACAATGTTTTTGTAGAAGGATAGAGGATAAATTTGGGGTTTATGTAGGACCAGATCTTGTCTCAGGGGTATTGTCTTTCCCATAATGGTCTTTAAATCTTTTGATCTATGATCTACCCTCAGTAGCTGCTCATTTTGACACCAGGGTTGAAAAACATTGTAATATGCTTAGAATGTGGTGACTTTGCATAAAACTCCAACAGGAGATGCCATCACTGGCTTACTTATCCCAGCCAGAAAGAGATTTCAGACTGTAAGCATAGGGAAACCTGCATACCCTGTGGTGCCTCCTCCACTCCTTCAGTTACTCGGTCTGCGTGGCCAGCGTGGTTACAGGCCGCTGTGTACATACACACTGTAGGCCCTTTCGAGGAGATTGTCATTCTGTGTAAGAACAGTGTGCTCTGCGCGTTGTGGTTCAAGAATAAGCCTTAAAACTCCATTGAAAGTCTGTGGGGAAACAGTTTTCTAAAGGATCAATGCAAAATGCTCACATTTGTGTTTTATATACTCAACCACTCACTGACTTGGCCTTTTGGTTTACTAATTTTATTTATTTGTGTTTTCCTTTTGGATTTGCAGGTAAATGTTAAGGATGCACGGTTTCAGGCAATGTATACTTCCCACTTGTTCAATTTGGATCCTTCAGATCCTAATTTCAAGAAAACAAAAGCTATGGAAAAAATCCTTGAGGAGAAAGCCCGGCAGAGAGAACAAAAGGAAAAAGAACTTACTCAGGCAATAAAGCAAAAAGAGAGTGAAATTCAGAAGGAATCACAAAAGAGGTCCATTGATCCTGCCTTGTCAGTGTTGATTAAATCTGTAAAAAACAAAACAGAGCAGTTTCAAGCAAGAAAAAAGCAAAAAGTCAAATAGGTCTATGTTGTTTCTTTTTGGATTGAGAATGTATAAAGTATGCAGAAGCAGCAGAAAGGATATTTATTGGGAACAGTGCTACCTTTCAAGAATATGAGTGAAATCTGGCCATTATAAAATTTCTCTCCATGTATAACAGTTAGACCTAATTGTGGATGATTGACAGATTTGTACTGTGTATTTCCACAGTTTAATCATAATTAAATTAATCCTGATTATAGGATTTATAAAATTTTTAGATTTATAACTCTGTTAGCTTTTTTTAAAAGACTGCTTACAATTCTATGTAAAAATAGAGCAGTGCCGAAGTCTTAAGTCTGAATTAGAGTTAGGAACAGTTTGAAAATATGTACATGTAATACATTAATTTCTCTGGAAGTAGGAGGCAGATTTATGTATTTGTTTAAATAACTTATTTTTCTAGCCATAATGAATAAAAGCCAGTAACTTTTTTGTTTGGTCATGTTTATTATAGTTTATGAAATTAATTTGTAAATAAAATATTATTATTTTATATAACACTGATTTATTTCACTTCATTCACCTCAAACTACTCTCTGGAAAAATATCTGAAAAACTGACTAACTCTTAAGAGGGTAACTCCATGGAAAGGCAGTTCCAGGTTTGCTTTGCTCGTAATTGTATTTGAAATGCTCGTGACTTCTGCAGTGATTTTTTTCTAATTGTAGTAACAGAAAATTCTTCTGTCTGCCCTTCACATTTTTGGAATGCTTGGGATGGTGGATATGCTGCTATAGAGTTTAAGGAATCTTAATTCTTTTTAAAATTAAGTTAAAGCACACACCTTCAAGGCCTTATTAAAGATCTTGGATCTCATCTGGTCTGGGTTTTATAAACTATTAACTGACCACTTAGGAGAATTAGGTGTGCTGAATAAATAAAAGAAAATAAAAACCAAAATCATCACTTGGAACAAATAATAAATATGGTAGCTTCTGAAAGGCAGTAGGAGTTTGGCCGGGCTTCTGGTTAATAGTAAACCTGACACTCTTGGTACAAAAATTCAGGCCTGCCAAAGTAGTGTGTGTTTTCAAGATTAAAAGGATATAAGATTCACACTGATACCGAGATAAAAGCATATAAACAGTCTCTGAAAGGGGAAGGGAAAAAGAGGGCATCTGAAACTGCTCATAGTAACAGAAACATGCAGAGTTTTGTGCAGGGAACTGTATTCTTATCATAAAGTACTGACAGTGTTAGGTAATTCAGCCAAATAAAGCATTATTTATGTACTCATCACTGAAAGATCCTGAATCTTGATGTATTTTTGCATGTAGTCTATAAACAGTTACATAATTATTCACGTTTCATTTTTACAAGGAAAAAGACTTGTTTCCTTTAAACTGTTCAGTCATAGTATGAGAATTACTCAGTTTGATTTTACGATTCCTAGGAAACTTAGCCTATCGGTTTTTCTGATCAGTTTGGTTTGGTTTCAATTATTGTTTTTGAGCCCTTTGTTGCTGAGTCACTGTATTTAACTGTTAAATCTCATTTTACTAGTCATGCATATAATTTATTATAACAAATAGAGTATGTAAGCTTTGTGCAGCCCTGGCTCCTTTTCTCACGTAGTTGATATTTTTTAAATAGAAAAAAATGAGAATAGCATTGTCAGGTGCTTCACTAAATAAACATTTACACCAAAAGTTAGGTTCTCAATAAATAATTGCTGGTAGTAAAACTCAGGATTAAAAAATGGCCAGTGTCACAATTCAGCAAACAATGTGAGGGTAGGTTCGGTGACTTAGAGTCACATTTATTTGGATTATTTGTTGTTGCTGTTGGTATCCTTGATACCAAAACCAGACAGTACGAATAAACAAAACCTGCAGGCTGGTATTTATGATTAATTTACAGAAATGCGATTGCTTGTGGAGAATCAATCTACCCCGCAAACTAGGGATAAAAATCCTCAACAAAATATTAGCAAATTGAATCAGACAATATATGAAAAGAACTATAGGATTTCTGGTCAAGATGGTGGGGTAGTAGGACCACGGGCTCACCTCTCCTCACGACTACAACAAAACCACAGCTGACTGCTAAACAACCATCGAAAACGGAGACTGGAGCCTAGCAAAAAAGGTCTTGAACTGGAAACAAAGAGGGAACCACAGTGGGATGGTAGGTGGGGTGTGCTCGCGATAAAATCAGGCCCCATAATCCCCCGGGTGGGTGACCCACAAGCTGAAGAAAAAGTCGCAGAGGCCCTCCCCCAGGAGTGAGTTCTGAGCCCCATGTCAGGCTCCCCAGCCCAGGGTTCTGGCATAGGGAGGAGGAGGAGACCCCAGGACATCTGGTTTTAACGGCCAGAGTTACTTAACTCCAGGAGCCCCATGGGACTGAGGGAAACAGACTTCATTCTCCTGGGAAGCATGCATAGAATCTCCCATGCATAAGGTCCAAGGGCAGAGGCAGTGATTTCATAGGAGCCTGGACCAGGCCTGCCTGCTGGTCTTGCAAGGTCTCCTGGGGATGTAGGGGACAGCTGCTGCTCACCAAGGGGACATAAAAGCTGGTGGCAGACATTCTGGGAGTGTTCATCTATATAACCTTTCCTGGAGGCTGATGTCTTGACTGGATCATTAGCACCAAGGCTTAAGGACTGGGAAGCCTCAGGCCAAACAACATACTGGGTGGGAATACAGCGCTACCCACCAGCAGACCTCCTGAGCCACAAACGCCCCTACCCACCAGAGGTCCAGGACCAAGCTTCACCCAGCAGTGGGCAGGCACTGGATTATCCTGCCAGGAAACCTGCATAAGCCTCTAGTCCAATCTCATCTACCAGGGGCAGATACTAGAAATAAGAAAACAACTACCCCAAAGCCTGTGGAAGGAATCCACAAACACAGGCCATACTCTACAATGGGACCAGCTGGACCCTGGCCCTTGGGTGACAAGAGGGGAGTGCACTGCTGGGACACATAGGACGTCTCCCACAGAGAGCCACCTCTTCTAAGTCAAGAAAGTAACGAACCTACCTAAAAATACAAACAGAAAGACAGACAATATGAGGCGGCAGAGGAATATCTCCCAGGCCAAGGCACAAGATAAAATGCCACAAGAAGAAATAAGTGATGAGGAGATAGGAAATTCATCTGAGAAAGAGTTTAATTATGGTGAAGGTGTTCAGAGAACTCAAGAGTGTAGATGCACAGAGCAAAGTTCTTAGCAAAGAGTTGGAAAATACAAATACCCAGAGTTGAGGGATGAAATCACTGAAATGAACAACACACTAGAAGGAACCAAGAATAGACTAAATGAGGCAGAAGAACGGATCAGCGAGCTAGAAGACAGATTAGTGGGAATCACTACTGCAGAACAGAAAAAAGAAAGAATGAAAAGAAATGAGGATAGTTGAAGAGAACCCTGGGACAACATGAAGCGCTCTAATATTCGCATTGTAGAGGTTCCAGAGAGTGAAGAGAGAGAGAAAGCACCTGAGAAATTTTGTGAAGAGATAATAACCAAAAGCCTCCTTAACTTCGGAAAGGAAACAGTCACCCAAGTCCAGGAAGCGCAGAGAGTTCCACACAGGATCAACCCAAAGAGGAACACAACAAGGCGCATAGTCATCAAATGGGCAAAAGTTAGGGATAAGGAGAAAACATTAAAATTAGCAAGAGAAAAGCAACAAATAACATACAAGGGAACTTCCATAAGGTTGCCAGCTGATTTTTCAGCAGAAACTCTACAGGCTAGAAGGGAGTGGCATGATGTATTTAAAGTGATTAAAGTGGACAACTTATAACCAAGAATATTCTATCCATCAAGGCTCTTGCTCAGATTTGATGGAGAAATCAAAAGCTTCATAGATAAACAAAAGCTAAAAGAATTCAGCACCACCAAGCCAGCTTTACAACAAATGTTAAAGGAACTTCTCTAGTCATCAAACCACAAGAAAAGAGAACAAAAAGAAGAAAGAGAAGGAAAAGATCTATAAAATATTGCTTTGGCAATTCAGGATCTTTTATGGTTCCAGATAAATTTTGGAATTGTTTGTTCTACTTCTGTGAAAAATGTCATGAGCATTTTGATGGTAGTTGCATTGGATCTGTGGGTTGCTTTGTGTAGTATGGCCATCTTGATAATATTGATTTTTCCAATCCAAGAACACAAGTTATCGTTCCATTTCTTTGTATAGTCTTCAATTTCCTTCATCAGTGTTTTACAGTTTTCAGAGTAAGGAAACCTCGTTGGTTAGGTTTATTTCCAGGTATTTTGTTATTTTTGATGCAATGGAAATGTTTATTATAAAATTCTGGTTTTTGAAGTGCAAAAAAAAGCAAATGAATAGGTGCAAATGCAAAATATGCTGCTTTTTTGTGAGTGAGTTGTATTTCATTGCACATATGTGCTACATCTTCTTTATCCGTTCATCTGTTGATGTGCACTTTGGATGCTTCTACGTCTTGGCGACTGTAAATTGTGCTGCTGTTAATAGCAGAGTGTTTCTTTTTGAATTAATATTTTTGTTTTTCTTGGGTATATGCCCAGGAGTGGAACTGCCAGGCCATATGGTGGTTCTGTTTTTAGGTTTTTTGAGAAACCTCCCTATTGTTTTCCATGGTGGCTGCATCAATTTACATCTTCACCAACAGTGTACAGGGGTTACCCTTTATCCACATTCTTGCCAACATTTGTTATTTGTGTTCTTTTTGATGATGGTCATTCTGACAGGTGTGAGATGGTGTCTCAATGTGATTTTGATTTGTATTTCCCTGATATTGGTGATGTTGAGCAACTTTTCATGTGTTTGTGGGCCATCTGCATTTCCTCTTTCAGAAAAATGTTCAGTTCTTCTGCCCATATTTTAAATGGGTTGTTTGTTTGCTTTTTAATTGAAGTACAGTTGATTTAAAATGTTGTACTAGTTTCTGGTGCACAGCATGGCTGGACTTGGAGGGCATTATGCTCAGGGAAATAAGTCTGAAAAAGACAAATACTGTAAGGTATCACTTACATGTGGAATCTAAAACAATAACAACAAACTTGTAAATATAGCAGAAAAGAAACAAGACTCACAGAGAAGGAACTAGCGGTTCCCAGTTGGGTCGGTGGGGGGAGATGGAGGTGGAGGATAAAGAGGTACAAACTATCAGGTATAAAATAAGCTACAAGGATACGCTGTACAGCATGGAGAATATGGCCAGTATTTTATAGTAACTGTAAATGGAGTATAATCTTTAAGAATTGTGAATCACTGTATTGTATACTTGTAACATATAATATTGTACCTCAACTATACCTCAATTGAAAAAATATGATATTGTAAAATAAATACATAAATAAGTAAAGCTAAAAAAAAGAGAGAATTATACACCGGGGCTAAGGGAGTTTAATTCCAGGTATGCAAAACTGGTTCACTCAGAATCCACTTTATCAACAGGCTAAAGAAGAGAAACTGTATGATCATCAATTGATGGGAAAAGAATTTGACAAAATCTAACACCCATTCATGGTAAGAACAAGTTTGGAAAGAAGAGAACTCCCTAACTTGATAAAGAGCATCAACCAAGAACCTACAGTCAACATACTTAGACAGAATGCTTTGCTCAGATTGACAACAAGAGCAGACTGTCTGTTTCAGCAGTTTTTCGTTTTCTGTATTTCGGTGCTTTGACCACTGGGGCCTTGCTGATGCAAGAGGGACAGCCCCTCCCAGTGCTGGCCCATTCCTAGAGATAGTAAATAACTTGCACACAAGCATGGCTTTCAACTGCAAACCAGCAAATTCAGAGGTGGTACCTCCAGCCACCTCCCTTATGGGCTTTCACACACTGGGCCACTATCCCCCTGCCCTAATCACCCTCGGGGCAGGCACCAGATGACTAGGGGCCGCTCCTATACCCTAGAGCCTACTGAAATGCAAGCTAAACCTGCTTCCCTGCCCCGCCCATCCCTTCCCAAAAAAGCCACTATCAGTCTTTCCCACGTTTTCCCCAGCATTCTGTCCCCTCACCAACCTGTTTCCCTGTGTAGCCCCCTTCCACGGCATGCTGTGTCTCCTCTTCCCAGGGAATGTGAGTATAAAAAACTTCATCATGACAGTCATTTCTGTGACTGATTAATACAAATGTCAGTTACCCTAAAAGCAACGTCCACTCTCACTACCCTGGACATTCTAGCCACTGCAGTAAATTAACAAAAGTAAGAAGCACACTGATTGAAAAAGTAAAAATAAAACTGACCCTATTTGCAGATAACATGATTGTCTACACAGAAAATCCCAAGGAATCTACAAAAACAAAAACAAAAAAAAACTCTCAGACTAATAAGGGCATTCAGCAAGGATGCAATGTCAGCAAATAAAAATCAATCACATTTCTATGTACTAACAATGAACATGTGGAAGAATTAAAAACACTGTTGTTCCAAATAAAATCATATACTTAGGCAAAAACTTACCAAAACATGTGCAGGGCTTCTATGCCGAAAATTACAAAAAGCTGATAAAAGATACTTTAAAAAAAAGTGTTTTAAGAGTCTATAATGATATCCCCTTTTTCATTCCTAACATGGTGATTTGTGCTTTTACTATCTATTTTTGGCTAATCTGGATAGAGGTTTATCAATTTCATTGATCTTTCTGAACAGGCTTTTGATCTCATTCATTTTTCTCTATCACTTTTCCATTTCCGATGCCTGTGGCAGTCTCCCCCAGCAATCCAGAAGCCAGATTCCCAGCCTGTCCCGTTAGTGTGGCCAACATCCCCACCACCCACTGGGCCATGGCTGCTCCCTCTCTCACCAGGTGTAGATCTCAGTCCAGAAGGAGGGAGAGGCTCTTCCAGATGTGCAACTTTTTTGAGTGCTTTGCTGCAGCCATAAGAATGGGAGCCTCATTTGTGATTCGTGTACTATTTAGAGTTCTCTTTTTCCCTTCATTACCCTGTTATTTGTGAATCCTGTTACTCTAATACCCTGTTATAATGATTAATTTTTTAAACTTTCCTTGTTCACATCCTTGTCTCTGTCTCCTGATTGGATCCTGACTGACACGCAAAGGCACAAAGATAATCTACCCACCTGAACCATTCTGGGTCCTCGATGATCCTCCCATTCCTAAGTCTATACCCCGTGCTCTTGAGGCCCCGATGTACCCCTCTTCCAGATCTTGAAGGGTTTCCTTGATTGTCTAATGCTTTGTAACAAACCACCTTCAAACTTTGCAGCTTAAAACAATCACAAAATCACTTCTCTTCTCAAAAATAGTCAGTTTGCATACGGCTCAGCGGGGAAGGCTCGTAATTCTCCACGTGGCATTAGCTGAGAACTACAAGATTTGCTTCCAAAATGTCTCTGACTTGCAAGTTAGTGCCAGCTGTTGTCTGGGAGCGTAGTAGCTGGGTTCCAAAGGTGAGTGACATGGACATTATCACTTTTTATGATCTAGACTCAGATGTCATGTAGTGTCACTCCTGTCACCCATAATTAATTGAGGCCATTGTAAAGACCTTCCCAAGATAGGTGATATAAATTCCACCCCTTAATGGTGGAGAGTGGCAAAGTCCTGGAAATTATGTGTGTCCAGAAATATTGTTGTAGCCATTTTGGAAAAATGAGACTTTCTGCAGAGGCCACTTAATAAAAAATCTGTCCCTTACCTTTAAAAATGTGTATATTACAATTACAGTAAGTGCTCCATTATCTGAGATCACCTGAATGAGTCCTTATTCTTTGCAATCATAACACTATAAGCCACAACCCAAATCAGCAGAGAAAACCCTGCCAGCAGCTGGACCACGTTAGATAGCTCATAAAGGTCAGACCAGGAGAAAGTTTATGCATGCTCCTCAAGGTGCTTTAAGTGACTGTGGATGAGGCCAGTGTTTATTTCCCAATATCTGTTCTTTCCATCTTACATAGTACTAGAATCTTTTAACTGAAGGTAGGGTTTTCCAGAATAAGACAATTTTACCCAACCTCCTTTGCAGTCTGCTTTGGAAGAAAATGACAGCTTCTGGGGCTCTTCCTTTGAAGTCATCAGACTAGTAAATTTTCCCTCTTACCTTCTTCCCTCTGCCACCTGGAAATACAGATGTAATGGCTTCAGTTCCTGCAGCCATCTTGGACACTGAGGCCAAAGCCCATTATGTAGAAATAATGTATGGCAAACTGGAAGGAGCCAGGGTCCCGGAGGACTTTAAATAGCAGAGCGACCATATCATCCATGGGCTGTCTTTTTTGGAACATCTGTGTGACAGAAAAATAAAGTACTACCTTGTTTAACCCACTATTTTCTTAAGTCTCTGTTACTTGCTGCTCCACCTGTATCCCAACCAACACAAAGATAAATACAGTGGTGTTGGGCTGTAGACTTTTTGGATGATTTTGCCCTACTTTGCAGATCATTTCTCCATATTCTTAAAGAAACTCTTGATACTACACTATGGTCAGAGTGCTTGCCACTTGAAAGTGCCAGAAGAGGATGCTCGGTCCTGCAAGTTTCCCAGGTCTTTGGATATGGACACGAGTCAAGAGACGTGAGACTAACCCCTTAGGAGGCAACTGGGACTCTTTGTTCCATGAGCCCCACTGACATTAGAGTTAAAAACTCTATACTCAGCATCTCTGGGTTCACATTATCACTTCCTTGAAAAGTTTATGAATAAGGAATTGCCAAGGGCGAGCCAGAACCAGGCCCATGGGAAAACGAATAAGCATGAATGAGAGTCTGTGCTCAGCCTGAAGCACGGATTCTGCACTTCCCAAATTTTGCCAAAATGTGGAGATGAAAACCGCATGCTCTATGCCAGTGCCAAAGCAAACAGACTAACAAATTACACTGTGTTGGGGAAAGTTGTGACAAATGCCAGCTTTGGCTTTATGAGCTATTTTCATGCATTTTTTAAAAATTAAAATTGAGTCATTATCCTTCATACTACATATGCTTTTGTCTTGAGTTTTTAACACTTTTTACTAAAATCTGAAAATAATGCGAAGTGTCTTTTCTCCTAGATCTTAGACTAATAAGAAATGATATGCTCTATCATATTTCCAAAAGCTCACCTGATAAATAAGGCTAGAAATAGCCAATGAAGTACATTAAAAAATTTTAAATCCTTCTGGAAAAATCATTAATCTAAACTGAGAATTATTTTGGAAAGACCTTTAAGTTAGAAGTGGAACAACACTAAAAGGTAGGAAAAGTTTAATCTGACAACAGGTCTTGATTGGACTAAAGAAGAGCTCTGAGAATGATGATTCGGTATACATTTGTTCTCCCACTTGGACCCAGTGTAGAGACTGGTTCTAGGACAATTACAGGGTCCTTCTGGAGAGCCCAAGCCGTAGGAAATGTGGTGTCCCTTCAGATTCCTTTGGATTCAAGTGAACCTCAATTCCCCCAACCACTGCCTTAGGAATGCTGCAAGTGACATAAAACTAACTAATTTAAGCAAATTTGTAAAGCTGTGAGAGATTTTTATTGTAAGGGCCCTGTGGGATCTCATAGCACTGAATCCGAAGGCAGAAAGCAGTTAGTCCTGAGGAAGAAACTGGGAACAGGAACGAGAATGTCCTCCCTTTCGCTCCTCTGTTCTCTTCTATTCACATTGTTTTACTCACGTTAACCCCAACAGGCCTCTCTCCTTAGCCAGTTGGGCACCTGAAGTAAGACGACCCCGTCAAAGTTCCCACATGTTAAGTTACAGGTGCATTTTTCTATGTTGTTAAGAAGGAAGAGGTTTTTGCCTTATGTTCAAGAATCAGGAATAAATTTGGAATTTTTCATTGTGATACCACTAAAGTAAAGATAAAGTGTGTCTACGTGATAAAGTATACTGCAATATTAAGGACTGCTCAGTAAATTTACTTATGAATATTACATTCCAATCCAAAGAATTAAGAAAAACCATTTTTACACTATTATGACCTATGTGATAACTAAAAGACGTTCCAAACATTTGAAACAACTAAATGACAAAGGATCCTTAATGCCTAGAGAGAGAGAGAAGGAAAATACGAAATCTGTTAGCAATAGAAAAACTTTTAGCCTTTCCACAGCACTTCCGACTGCTTGGGCTCTCCAGAAGTACCCTGAACAATGACTTTTGTGTTAAAAATGTGGGAAAATGTATTCACGTGGAAACTTTTCTTCTTTAACCTTTGTCTTGATGGAAAGCAATATAATTCTAAACAGAGATTCAACATCCTTAAAGGAGGAACGTCTACGTCTGATCTCCTTTTTCCAGGAGCTGAGAGGAACTTAGCAGACTAAATGGAATTCCACACGAGCCGCTGGTAACAGGCATTGTCACTGAGACTCACTTTTCCTTAGAAACCTCTTCATATGGCTTTGTTCTACTGTATTTCACTCTAGAAAGACTTTAAATAGTTCAATCTCTAATAACGAGAGACGTCACAAGTGATTCAGAACTGGACCCTTTTACTGTCAAGGACATTATTGGGACAACGGCAGAACTCGAATGGCCTGAGGATGTACTGGCCGCTGTTGTCAGTGTTGACTTCCTGATTCGGATGGCTGGATTTCAGTTATATGAGAGAATGTCTTTGTTTGGGTGATGGGACATCCTGTTGGGAGCTTGCTGTCCCATGACTCAAGGACCAACAATTGTCTTTACCGTCTTGCAAATTTTCTGTAAGTTTGAGATTGTTGGAGACACTTGTTCTGGGAGGTTGAGATGCTGACAGCTCACAGCTGAGCCCCTCTCGGGGCCCCACCCTCTGCTGCCACGTCCAAGATCACAGCCTGCCCTCCTCACCCAGGGCTTGTCGAGGTATAAAGGCCAGGCCCCTTTGCCTCAAGTTGGGACAATACTGAAGGGCCAGCCCTGATGTGAGCTCCCGGTGGGGTCAGCGGAGGTGTCTGTTGTGACTGTGTCCACTTCAGCTTCTCTCTCTCTGCTTCTCCTGCAGCTGTCCTCAGAGAGGGCCTCCCCAGTAAACTCCCTGCACGCAGATCCCCATTTCAGAGTTGGTTTCCTCTAACAAAGGGTCAGCAAACTACAGCCTACGGGCCAAACCCAGCCACTGCCTGCTTTTCTACGTTTTATTGGAACATCGGCTATACCCGTTCATTTGTGAATCATCTACAGGCTGCCTCATACTCTGCTCAGTAAGAGTTGCGACAGAAACTGGACCACGATGCCTAAACAAAAAAGTTTACAACATCTTCTCGAACAACAAATATACTTTCATACTTTATAACCTTTGGGGCAGTTGTCCCTACCCTAAAACAATAAATATACTTTTATAACCACAAAATTGAAAAACACATGTAAACCTATGGTTTTTACATAATTGAAAGTCAGCAAACTATTAAAGACACCTAAATTTAATTATTATTACATATGATTGGTCTTGTGTTATGGCCAACAAGATTTGAATGAGCAATAAAATAAAGACATCATTGATTTATAAATGTATTCCTTATGTACATATTCTATAAATTCCATAAAAATTCCATTATTTGTGTCATAATTTCAGCAAAATCACTATGTTTTATCATTCAGATTTTGTGATTTATATTTTGGTGATAGTAAAGATTGAAGTATTAAAACTAAAATATAATTGTACTTAAAGAGTATTTCAATAAATTTTCATAAAACTTGCAAAGTAAGTGTAAAAAAATAAAATTTTTATATTATTTTTCACATTTTGCATCACAAAATTTTTTCTAGAATATTCAAAAACTAGACAAGTGATTAATGACTTTCAAAATTAAAGAAAAGCTGTATAAAGGTCAAATTTGTATTTAATTTTCTTGTATGTATTTAATTTTTAACAATTTAATAAAACCTTTATAAGTATTTTTGTAACACAAATCTATGCACAGTTTTAGCACTTTTTTTGAAAATTCCTTTAAAAAAATACATTTTATTTAATTTATTTTTTAGTGAAGGTGCCTGGGATAGAACCCAGGACCTTGTGCATGCTAAGCATACGGCTCACCACAGAGCTATACCCCATGCCCCCAGTTTTAGCATTTGATGTGCATCCAGTTGCCACGTGTAGTGAATCAGTATCGTGCTTCACTCAGATGACATCTAGGAGGCAGACACACAACACGAAATATTCCTCACCCACCAGGTGAAAGTGTAACCACCATACTGAACATACAGAGCATGAATGAGAGCATCCAGAGAAGCAAGAAAATGGACACCGAAAACAATACTCCGTTACTCAAGAACTTACTGCATTTCTGAGGGGGAGAATTTAGCAAGTTAATGAATGTGTCTTTTTTCCTTATCTAAGGGCTCTGCCATCAGATCCTCTTGCACCCCGAGCATCGTCTGCACTGACGGTAGAGCTCTATCCCAAGAAACAGAGGTGCCCATGTGTCTTTTAATATGTTTTTTTTTTCGGGTTTTTTTTTTTTTTTGAAAGTGTCTATGACCTATGTTGCTCTATAAAGTATCAGGCCTGGGGGCTGGCCCCTATTGCCCAGGTCTAAGGGCAGTCCTACCAGGGCTCCTATTGGCAAAATCCAACCAGAAGCAGCCACAAAAAGCTCGGGTCAGCAAGAGTCAGACTGCCAGGCACCAAGAAGGGCAAGGAATGGTGGCGCACGGAGGGGGTGGGGGGCGGGGGGGACGTGGACAAACACAGACCACCTTACAGCTATTCACCCTACAGAGCGAGTCTGTGGGCCAGTGGAAGTTATCACATATGTCACCTCTCGAATGTGTGCTAAAGGTCACTGACCTGCTCCTATTTCACGCTTCCATAGTAACCTACCTCTCGTCACAAGAGAGCTGAGCATTTGGGTTATGTGCCACTTCAACTCATTCCTAAGTCCCAAGACTTTTATTTACAGCAGAGTTAACACAAATGACATCCAGAGCCCTCGCCCAGGTGGAGGGTTGAATGGTTTTTATTATTCTTTCTTTTACTACATAATAAAATCATAAATTGCAACTTTGGGGATATGAAAATAAACACCTTTTCATGGGCACAGAGTATGTTGATTTAAGAAACAATAGTGACCTGGTTCAATCTTACAGATTTGCCAAATCGGTCTGAGAACTTCTCAGGTCTTTCCAGAAGTGTGGCTTACCCAACTGGAAGTACGTTCTCTACGTTACATACGTGGAGGTCAGGGAAAAGAGTACTGCTTCAGGAACTCACTATCAAATAAGTATTCTTTTCTACGCAAATGGTGTTCATTCCCTGAAGGGGAAAAGAAAATTCATATTTATTAAGTGTCTACTAAGTGATTCATGGGAATTTACTTTCACTGAGTGTCTACCAAGTAAGTGAATATTTACTGAGTGTCTAAAAAAGCGTCTCTGGGGAGAGGGAAACAGTCAGCCAGGCTGGAGGGTCACCTACACTCAGGTAAAAGCCCTAACGAGCAGTTGGAGAGAGTCGGGCATCAAAGAGAAATGAGATGCAACAGACAGGTAGAAAGACACGGGGATGAGCCACCACGAGACTCTGGAGACAGAAAGTGGCTGCCACATTGTATCTGCTGCAGTTGCCACACTCAAGTCTCCCTGGGGTCCTTACATAAATCCATCTTTCCTTGAGTTAGCTTGAGTTAGATTTCTGCTCCTTCCCACACATTGTTTTCTGAGATGGCCAAAGGGTGTCCGTTCTTATCAACTTTACTAGTAATTTTACCCACGACATGAATGTAGGCTTATTGAAAACACTCCATTTTCACACATACACACAAATTGTGTAAGTCTCTCTGGGAAAAGATAAATCTTTCCCTTTAACAGAATCCTCAGTCACTCTCCTTGGGTTCTGTACAACGAATCTAAATTCTTGCATTTTTCAGATGCTTAAATAATAGTAAATAAAGCTGAAGGGTTAATTTAAATACCTACCTACCTGTTTCCACTTCAGAGCTATTATAAAAGGTACTGCTGTAAACATTCTTGATGCGTCTATGGTGGATACACACAGTTCTTCCTGCTCAGTATGTACCGAGAGCCATGCTGGGCCCCTGGAGATTCAAAATTTGAGCTACATCCCTCAGAACAATAGAAAGTGATGACAGCAGTCCCAGCAACGGGCAGAGGACAGGTTGTTAGCTTCACAGGCTTGTGGGACTCTTGAGAGAAGCTGCCCTCAGACAGGATTTAGGCTGATGCGGAAAAGGTACGGCTTTTAAACTTTTAAATTGTGAAACAACTTCACCTGGAGAAGAGGTCCAGTCATCCCAGAACCGAGCTCTGTCTGGAAACAGCCTAAGGCTCATTTCACTTCGCTGCACATCACCACATCTAAATTCACCGTAAGTAGGTCTTATTGTATTTAATTTTTCTGCTTGGAAAATTTAGGCCTGGGTGTTTGGCTCTCCAGCTCTGTTTCATTGTTTGATTTAGCATTAGGCTTTGCTCTGGGAAGGAGAGACTATTTTTCATAATTTATACCTTTTCTGAGCTTTTTGGGTCAAAGATCATAAGCTGGGAGTTGGCAATACAGCACTAGAAATACTGTCTCTATTTCAAAAAAAAAAAGAAAGAAATACTGTCTCGATGAGGGTTGCTGTGGGGTTCTGGGGAATCTGTGCTTACCGTTGGGTTGTATTGTTCTACCGGGTTCAATTTCACCATCCAAGGGTGCATTAGGTAGGATAAAGTGTTCACTGAGTATCTCTGGAGGCACCGACATTTTTTTTCCATCTGAATACTTTTCCTTCTGTATAGCATTCATTCTGTCCTAAAAGACGTAGAGCAGCTGCCCAAGAGATCACAGGCAACTGATTTTTAATAACTGAAAAACAAGTAGAATAAGCATTTTTCTTCCCATTTCACCACGGGGGAAACCTGAGACTCAGAGAACTTATGTAACTTTTCCCAGATCACACAAATAGTTCATAGTAGAAATGGTATTAGAAGTTAGGACACCTCTTCCTGTGTACTAAACCACCATGAAATGCCCCAAAACAGCATTCAAGCATGCTGGGTCCAGATTATCTCACCAAACTACGTCACCAGGCATGACCGTTTTGCCTAAATCAACTGTATCATTTCATTTATAGTGATTAAGTTCTAACCATGTGCCAAGTACTGAGACCCATTTTAATAACTGGTCAACATGAGCCAAACCATCACACTGTCATGTGCACAGACACAGTGATATTCTATTCCTCCCACGGGTCAGCTTCATTAGATTCTCATGGGTGATAGTTATCAGCCTAAGCATAATGGAATCCTTCTTAATAAATGCACGAAACTTCTCTCAAAAGTGTCTTTAAAATGTTCCTTGAAAGACCTTTAGGAAAGTTACCTTTGAAAGTCTTCCAGAAACACGCCACACTGGAGACTGACGCACCCAGTAAGTGCTGCTCATCGGTCCTTCCTCCAAACATTCTGTCCCTTTTGTTGAGTGTGGGTGAAGGCACTCACTGGTGTAGGGCCATCTTGAACGAAACGTCTACTAGAATCATATGTTTGGTGAAATGTTCATACCATGGGAGGAAGGACAGAACCAAGACGGGCCGAGGGAATAGTTGCTCACATCTGCCATCTCCAGTGAGGAGTGGAGGGGTGGGCAGAGCCACCCAAGCCATTTAAACTGTTACTGTATAAATAAAACTGTTACTTGTATAAGCTAAGTGTCCAGGTGATGCAACTCCTCTGTATTCAATCTCTCCCTGAAACTCAGGCTACTATTTTTCTCTTTTAACTAATTCATTCGAATGTCTTAGTTAACATTCTTGGGGTATAAGTATCAGAAGCCGATGCAGATGAGAAAAGAGGAATTATAAAGATTTGGGGGTGTCTGGCCAAACCAGAAGATGAACACGATGAACAATAATTGGTTCTCTTCCCAGTGTACACTTCCCTTCTGCCCCTTTGCCTAGAGTCTCAGGTTTCTACTTAGGGATCTGTGTGGACCCCAGGGTGCTGACCCAGCTCTAGCTCTAGAGGTGGGACACATGGTCTAGACTCATCCAATCACCATAGTTTATCCTACTCCCCACCCCACATGTGTAGTGATTTATGCAGAAATGGGCATGTCGGTCCAATGAGCATGACTCATGGGATTTTAGTGAAAAGTCTGGATTTCTTTGCTTTTGGATGAAAGAAAGAAAGCATATATCTCAGGGCGTGTGGCAATCATCTTGACGTTGTCATATAGAAGAGGCACAAAAGAGCCCAGTTCTTGGGGATATGGTTGATCCATTTGATCAAGTCTTACCTGAAAACGGATTCCTCTGTCTTTTCAGTCATATAAACCAAGAAAATCTCTCTCTCCTGCCCTCTCTCTTTCTTTATCTTTCTCTCTTTAACTCCCTCTCCCTCATCTCCTCTTGACCTGCTCCTCCCATCTCCTTTGTCCTCTCCGCCCCTTTTACTCTTCAGACCATGTCCACTGACCGTATAGCCAAACATGACTCCCCCAAATGATGGCTGATTTCTAAATTCACCTCAGCTCAAGTAGACAACCCAGACTGAACTAGAATGTCTTCTACCAAGATCACATTTCTCGGAATTGGGTATTTGATTGCCTCAATCCATAGTAGCCTTGATGAAGAACAAGAAAGCAGGGACAATCAAGAGGCAGGAGGAGGAACAAACTCCACTGCAGGTCTACCAAGTCAGTGAAGTGGAAGGGAACTGGACAGAACTCACACCACATTTGTATCCTAACAAACCTGGGGAGTCAAGATCCCCAAGATCAAAATGAACTGAAGGTGATGGGGAAACTTTTAAAGTGGAAGACAGGTGGTCAGGAGGTAAATTCTCCAATTACTTGGTTTTCCTTCAACAGAAATCAGATGCAACAATGTTCTTTTGAAGCAGCATACACAGTGAAGATTTCATCAAAGGCAGTTCCTAGAAGCCTTTTGAAAAACACATCTTAAACTCCTGTGACCACAAGAGCTGCAAGATGGATGTCAGGAAGCAGATGCTGAAAGAAGAAATGAAGAGCAGCGTTTGGGTTTGGGAACTTCTATTCAGATGCGTTGCTCAAAATGATTGCTCGTTGATTTAGGAAAGATCTGGGTTTTAAAGTTACAATTCTTTCACAAACACAGTGCTATGATTTCTTTAAAGCTGGCACATGTGAAAAGCTTCTGGTTCAAGACTGTGTTCTGATTATCCTGCTGTGGTGGCAGACAGTTCAGGATCGTTCTGTGCTTAGCTGAGCTCATTCTTCTAGGTCAGATATCTTTCAGATTGTTATTTATTTCAAGTTTCTTGGGGACAGGAGGGCTTTGAGCTTCAGAAGACGCTACTCAGCTTTGTTTCAAAAAAGTATTTTTAACAAAGAGATTTTTTTCCCCATAGATCCAAGAAACGACATTTTGAAAGATATTTTAAAGTTTTGTAGCAGTCAGGATTCTTTTAAGTTGACAAAAACCCAATACAATCCAGCTCAAGCACAAAAGAGAATTTACTAGTGTATTTGAGAAGTCTAAGCTTGGGTATGCTTCTGGCAAGAATTTATCTTTTAATGTCTATCAATAAGCATTAACAAACATCAAGATTTCAAGCGTTCTAATACAGATACACCCATGCTCATAACATAATTCAGAATTGCCAAAAGGTCTATCAACAGATTACAAATTGTCATATCTTCATACCATAGAATATTATTTAACCATAAAAATGAATGAAGTACTGATGTACACCACAACACAGATGAACCTCAAAACTGTTACGCTAAATGAAGTAAGCCCGACATAAAAGGACACACATTGAATGATTTCATTTACGTGAAATATCCACAACAGACAAATTTATAGAGGCAGAACACAAATTGCCAAAGGCTAGCTGAAAGATGAGACAGAGAATGACTGCTTAATTGGTACAGGGTTTGCTTCTAGGGTGATGAAACGTTTTGAACTAGATAGAGCTGATGCTTGTACAACACTTCCAAAGTACTAAATGTGACTGAATTACTCACTTTAAAATGGTTCTTTTTAACGTCACATGAATTTCATTTCCAAAAAATAGAAAGGGAAAAGAAATATCTTTTAAACAGATTTGGGATGTTTTGCCCTTAAAAATAGGTTTTTAGTAATTAAAAAAATACTGCCTACTAGGATCATAATTATAGTCATGCTCTTATTGTTGGTTTAAATCTTTTTTTAATTTTTAGTTTTGAAATAATTTCAGAGTAAGGCTGTGAGAATAGTATAAAGAGCTTCCATATAACCTTCACCTATGTTCCCCCATTGTCCAAATTTTACTGCATTTGTGAACTCAAAGAAACAAAAGAGCAGAGTGAGAATTACCAGGGGCTGGGGAAATGGGGAGATGTTGGTCAAACTTCCAGTTGTAAGATGAGTAAGTTCTGGAAATCTAATGTACAGCCCAGTGATTACAGTTAGTAGTTTTATAATATATACTTGAAAGTTGCTCAGAGAGTAGAGCTTAAATGTTCTCACCATCACACACATACAAAAAAGTAATTATGTGATGTGATGGAGGTGTTAGCTAAACCTGTGGTGGTAAACATTTTGCAGCATATAAGTGTATTGTCAATCCATTGTACACCTTAATTTACACAATGTTATATGTCAATCATATCTCAATAGTGCTGGAAAAAAATAAAATAAAAAACATAAAGTTTTTTTTTAAACATTTGCTTATTTTCTACCCACCTATCTATCTATGGATCTATCATCATCAGCATGTATCTACCTACCTGGTATGTGTGTGTATGTACGTGTGTGTGTACATACACACACACACACACACACACACACATATATTCACAGTGTTACTTCATTTTTAAGGAGGCCTGCAACTCTGATATTCCATGACTCTATGAATAATGGTGGAAACTGGGGTAGAGGAGCAAGTGAGTCTGAGGACATCCATAAAGTGAACCCTAGATGCTGTGGTTTGGGGTAAGAGTAGTGGAATGGGGGAGGGCTGAAACGTCTGTGGGGAGAGAGGAAGTCCCTGGCCATCTGAAACAACTTTGCAAGTGATGGGTCACTGCCAAGATGAGTGCTGGCGGCCACCAGCACAGGAAACAGAGGACGTGGTGGCACGAGTCCAGCTCCCTGAGAAGAGAAACCTGCTAATCAAGCCACCAGCCCCATCTGCCCACATTTCTGATCCTTCTTTGGATTGTGTTTGCTGTCCTCTGCCTTTGAAGATGACTCTGACAGTAATGCTCCCCAGCTGGGGGAGCAGGTGTCACTGATGAGACCAGTGGGGCCCAGCAATCTTCCCACACTGGGAACATATGGTGATTCCTCTTTGTTTGGGGGCTGTGGTTGCCACTCACAGTCTTGCACTAGGTGTCATTAGGTTTTAGACTTGTGGATTGGCTCGATAAGAGGCGTCTCATTTCTCCTCCTCCTGTGTGTAAGAGCCCTTTTAAGCCATAGTAAATACTTACCATCCAACACAGTTCTGTGGGCCTCTCAGTTGTCACATGGGAATCTATTCCAGCTTCAGTCACATTAATGCAGTTTATGTAATTGATTCTATAAATGCACACATACTTGCAGCTGTTTTTAAAGCAAGATGGCATATGTTTAGAGGTACTTTGTCTGCAGAATCCATAGAAGAGGACGTTTTCTGAGAGTAGAATACACACTACTGTGTGTAGAATAAAATGAAGAGGTTCACAACATTGCTTCCAGGTGAGAGTGCTTATCCCAGCTTTCATGCTTGTAGATGTGAGCGGGCGACTTGAATTTAAACCAATTCAGCCAATCAAAATTCACCAATATCCTGATCACAGGAAAGTCTCACCCTTGCCAGCACTGCAGAAGTGTAACTTGCTCCATCTCGACTCTCCTGGAAGCAGACTCTGAGGCAGGAATCTGAGTGCCAGGAATCTATCTGGGATGAGACTCGAGGAAACACTGATGGGGTGCAGGGAAGAGGAACAGGGAAGGAAAAGAAGCCAACAATGGATGAGTCGGTGGAGGCAGGTTACCTCTGTGCACAGGTAAAGCTTAACCCTACTGGGGAGCTTTGGGGACAGAACAGGAAACTGCCTTACAGTGACCCCCCCACCACCAAGGGCTGAGGGACCTGGGGCAATTACATACTTGAGGGCTGCTCAGGGGCAGGTAGAGTGGGGCAGAGCCTGGCCTAGCTAAGAAGACTTCCAGCAGAGAGACTGAAATGCTTGTAGTCGGAATTTAGGTGGGTCTGTATTATGACAGAAACGCTCGAGGGAATATGTTAATATCTGCTACCTAGGAGGTAGACAGGGTTTATAGTTTGACTATTTTGCTACTCCGGAAGCAAGTTTAGTGACTTTTAGTGATTTTTCCCAACATCATGTGGTGTACCAGAGCTCTTCTAACTACAAGTACTTTTATTGAAAACCTAACTCAAACTGGCAGAAGCAAAAGAGAAGATATTGATGCATGTAACTAAAAAGCTCACGAGTAGGTGGGTCTTCAGGTTCAGCTGGATCCAGAAACTCAAACCACGACATTCACACCATAGTCTGACCATTCTCTTCTGTGGATATTTATTAATTAAATATGTTAAATATTTATTTCCAGAAATGAAACCAAAGAAGTAGTTGACAGGTCATCTTATAACAACATAATTCAAATGAGAAAGTAATTACCTGTGGGCAAATTTTAAGTTAATTTAAAATAATTAAATATTAGTAAGTACATAAATAATATTAAATATAATGTGCATGTATATATATCTACAAGTAGAGTAACAGTTGTAAGCGTAGATGTTTGAATGAATGTATGCAAAAAGCAGGCAATTTTGAAAAAAAAAGGTAGCTGACTTCCTATCCAAGTTCCATTGGAGAACTTACAATTCAAGTGCCCTCTCTGGTATTTCAGAAATGGCTTAGCAGTTCAAAGTCTCATCACAAGGTTTCCAGTGGTGCCTGTGCACATGGGTGATGTGTCCCATCTTCTATCTTGGATCGTGGTTATCCTACTTCAGTGGGCTATTTCAGGAGACCACCACCATACATTCTGCATTCATCCATTCCAGACAGGGCTTGTAGTCCTTACCCTGTCCCAAGGCACTAGCATCAGGGCCCTCAAAATAGAGCCAAGAGTAAAAGGATTCAGCAGGTAACTGGAGGGTGTTTCCTGGTAATGAGTCCAACAGAGAACAGCTGGAGTGGCAGGTTCTGGAAAACCCTGAACAGAAGAACACATTATCAAGTTAGTTCTTGGGAAAGTGGGAGGAGATGCTATCACACCATATGCAAAAATAAATTCAAAATGGCTTAAAGACTTAAACATATAAGACAAGACACTATAAACCTCTTAGAAGAAAACAGAGGCAAAACATTGTCTGACATAAATCTCAACAACGTTCTCCTAGGGCAGTTAACCAGGCAATAGAAATAAAAGCAAAAATAAACAAATGGGACCTAATTAAACTTATGAGCTTTTGCACAGCAAAGGAAACCATAAGCAAAACAAAAAGACCACCTACGGAATGGGAGAAAATATTTGCAAAAGATGATACTGACAAGCACTTACTTTCCAGAATATATAAATATCGTACAATTTATAAGAAAAAAACAAACAACTCAATCCAAAAATGGGCAGAAGACCTAAACAAGCATTTCTCCAATGAAGACATACTTTAAGTGGCCAATAGGCACATGAAAAAATGCTCAGTATCACTAATTATCAGAGAAATGCAAATCAAAACTACAATGAGGTATCACCTCACACCAGTCAGATTGGCCATCATTCAAAAGTCCACAGGTAATAAATTCTGGAGAGGGTGTGGAGAAAAGGGAACCCTGCTACAGTGTTGGTGGGAATGTAGTTTGGTGCAGCCATTATGGAAAACAGCATGAAGATTCCTCAAAAGACTGAAAATAGACTTACCATATGATCCAGCAATCCCACTCCTGGGCATATATCCAGAGGGAACCTTAATTCAAAAAGATACATGCACCGCAATGTTCATAGCAGCACTGTTGACAATAGCCAAGACATGAACACAGCATAAATGTCCATCAACAGATGACTGGATAAAGAAGTTGTGGTATGCTTTTACAATGGAATACCAGTCAGCCATAAAAAAGAATAAAATAATGCCATTTGCAGCAACATGGGTGGACCTGGAGATTGTCATTCTAAGTGAGGTAAGCCATAAAGAGAAAGAGAAATACCATATGACACCACTCATATGTGGAATCTAAAACAACAACAACAACAACAACAAGAAAACAAAACAAAAAAACAAATGAGCTTATTTACAGAACAGAAACAGACTTATAGACATAGAAAACAAATTTATGGTTACCAGAGGAGATGAGATGGGAAGGGATAAATTGGTAGTTTGAAATTTGCAGATACCAACTAATACATATAAAATAGATAAACAGCAAGTTCATACTGTATAGCACAGAGAACTATACTCAATATCTTGTAGTAACCTATGGTGAAAAAAATATGAAAATGAATATAAGTATGTTCCTATATGACTGAAATATTGTGCTGTACACCAGAAGTTGACACAATATTGTAAACTGACTATACTTCAATAAGAAAAAAATACATATACATATACAAAAAGAAAAAAAAAGGAATAGGGAACCCAGCAGCACAGCTAAAACCAGAATGGGACAAGGGCGTGTTCTGCAGGCTGGTTTCTCTTGGAAGTGGACTGGGATGGAGCTGGGTGGGCAGGATGTTTACTGGGGAGTACCCTTGGGATCAAAACCTGAGGAGAGGAAGGAAAAGAAGCAGGAGTGGACAGAGGGAGAAGCCGAGCTGCAGTGTGGGGCTAATGCCAGACTCAGCCAGTCCCTGGGTAGCTCAGACGTCAGATTGGGTCTTCAGAGTTGTCCTGAGTCAAGCTGAGATGGTCAGGCCTCTGTGCTCCAGCATCAATTAGTCATTGGATGGGAGCCGCCCCAGGAAGGGGCTGGCCCTCAAGGAGCCAGCCCCCTGCAGCTGAGAAAATCCCTGAGACATGAATGACCCCAAAATATGACTCTGAGCTTCAGATCTCTGTGTGCTACTACCAACTCAACCTCCCATTCCCGTCTCAAAATGTGTTGGGATTGGGAGCCAGAAGTGGGAACACAGAGAGCAAGATGATGATTGTGGCTGTGGAAAAGCCAGAGGTCAGGGTACCAAAGCTTGTTTCACCCTTTTTATGAAGTTATCAAGGTCTGGTCATGATCTTAGAAATGGCTCCATAAAGAATGGACCCTAGATCTTCAAGCATTCCTGTGACCTCCCTTTTCCACCCAGCACCTCCATTAATGCTCTCCTCACACTTCACACAGTTGTTTGGTATTTTCTCCTTTTGCTTTGAAAGTTGATCTTCTTCTTCTTCTTTTATTACATAGTTCAGTGTTTACGAAAAAGACATTTAGGAATCAATACAAGACTAATGTAATTGAAAGAGCTCAGAGCCAAAAGACTTTGGAAGAAAGAGTCTCAGGCCTTTGAAGCAGAGATGGCAGCCAACAGCTTCAGCTATTGCAATTTTCTTGGGCAGGAAAACTCTGAAATACTGGAATGAGACTTTCCTCCTTTCTCTCTCTCCCTCTTCTGTCTGAAAATTCTTCCGTACGTCAAATATTGAAAGGGAGAAGACTTCAAGTTTGATCCCCAAAACTATGCTTTACCTCCAAAAATTTAGAGAAAGGAAAACAAAGAGAAAAACTTCAGAAGAATAAAATTATACATTTGTGGTGTTGGAAAGAGAATGGGATTGGAAGCCAAGAGACTTAGGTTTCTGATGCTGATTCTGCCACTGAAAGTAGCTTGTGACCTTGAACAAAACACTGATGTTTTCTTGGCCTTTTCTATAAAAGGAAGGGGTCTGGGCATGGGTATCTGCAAGTCCACCCCCCACTTGCTTCTTTTTATTTTCTTATTTTAACTGGTAAAGCAGTTTTATTCTTGGTTCTCCTTCATCTCATTCAGTTTACTCAGTGGCGCTGGTTACTCCTGCCCCTGGATGAAAATTTGGGGCAACCAAAATGACTCTTCTGATAGCTTGTAAGTAATACAGTTTCCCAGTCTAACTTGCCTTTTAATGCTGAGATTCTATTATTTACATAATAGTGAGTAATAATAGCACACATTGCAGGGTTATGTTGAAGTCAGTCATGAGCTTCCATATATAGTAATTCATTTGAGCCTCACAAATGTTAACAGGTACATAAGGTAGGCTGAACAGATAGTAATAATTTTCCTATTTTGATACATGGGGGAAAAGTTTAGAGACATTTAGTTACATAGTGTATCAGGATTATTTCAATTACAAGTTCTTCCTGAAAATCCAATTCAAACTGGCTCAGTCAGAAATGAGACCTCATTGGCTCATGCAATTGCAAAGCCCAAGGGTATGTCTTCAGGTTCAGCTGGATCCAGGAGCTCAAATTATGACATTAGTGCCTGTCTCTTCTCCATCATCTAGTCATTCTCTTCTGTGCATATTTTTCATTAAATTAACAAATATTTATTGAACACCTGCTATGTGTTAATCACTATTGGAGGCACAGAGGGTGCAGTGAATGAAACATTGTATTTAGAGCAGTGACTAATACACAGCTATGTTCAATAAATATTCACAGAACTTACATTCTTACATTCATGGAAATACTCATAGGACTTACACTCTACTGGAAGGAGAAGGCACAAACAAACAAATAAAAGATGTGTGTTGTGTCAGATGGTGAAAAGGACTATGAAGATGACTAAATCAGAAGGTCAGAATAAGGCGGTGTGCATCTGCAGATTATATAGTGTGGTCAGAAGACATCCATTATAAGGTAATTTAAAAACACATTTTAATATGGAAAGTTTCAAACACACAAAAGTAGAAAAAATGATATGAACCTATTACTTGGTTAACAACATTTTTCTAATCATATTTCACCTATCCCCCTTCCACACACACACACACAGAGGCACACACACACACAATCACAGTCACACATAGTGAGCCAATCTAAGACCTATCAGTCCATGCATAGGTAGGTAGTCACAACAGATGAGAGCATTTTGAGAGCATACTATCATTGTACCTAGCAGAATTGACAATAAGGTCTTTAGTATCAGTGAATATCCAATGATAAAGTGATACATGAAGAAGGTGAGAGAGCAAATCTTCAGCTTCCTAAGGGAAGAGCTTTGCAGGCAGAGAGCTGGAGGTCCAGAAGCTCTGCAGTGGGGCCTATCTGGCATGCTTAAGGAAAAGCATGGCAGCCGGTGTGCTTGGAGTGAAGGGAGCAAGGGGGTTAGTGGGAGGAGAGAGGTAAGAGGTGATCCAAGCAATAATCCAAGCGAGAGATAACAATAGATTGGAACAGACTAGTAGAAGCAATGAAAAGTGACTGGTTTTTGGATATTATTTGAGGGTAGAGCAGGAAGCTTTTCCTGATAGATCAACTGTGTCCTGTGAGAGGAAGAGGGGACTCAAGGATGACTCCATGTTTGGGCCAGTGGCAGAACCATTTACAGGATAAAGAAGACAATGGGAAAGCATGTTTGGCATGTGTGGACACCACGAGTTGCTTCTGGACACACGAAGTTGTGATGCCTATTCAACATGCAAGTGGAGATGTCTAACAATCCACTGGGCACACATGTACGGCCTTTAAGAGAGAGGTCCAGGCTGGAGTCCACAGTGTGAGATGTGTTGTTTCTCTGTGAAGATCTAAGCAGCAAAACTGTGCTTCAGTTTTGCTGCTTAGATCTTCACAAACCTAATTCCAGTGGAAGAGAAAATTCTTGCTTTCTGGTTATGGAAGCAGAAGATGATTACTTGTCTTGGTGACCTTGTCATCAGTTGCTGTGGTCAGGGGGAGGGGAAGCTCTGATTGGCCAGGACTGTGTCCTCAGTTCTTTCACTGAGCCATGGTGAGCCCAGCAGATGGACTGAGAGTAGGAAAAGTTGATTCCTCACAGAACTATGAGCAGAAGGGTGGCAAGACACTGGGATTCAGAAGCCATCAAGAATAGGTGGTTTATCTAGGACTCAAAGTAGGAGACCTACACTTTTGTCATAAAATTTTAACAGGAGAAAAACCCCCACCAATCAGGTTAACTGGTAACAATATGGGAAATGAGAAATCATTCAAGAAAGACTGAAATGCTGAAATATTTCTGTTTGTGCCTAATTCCCTATTTTAGGGCTCCATATTGTGAGCTCAAAATAAAACAGTTCCCAGCTGTATTGCAGAGTTACAAACCACCCGAAATCTTAGTGGCTTAAAACAACAAATGCTTTATTATCTTCACTGTTCAATGGATTGATTGGCCTTAGCTGGAAAGTTCTACTTTTGGTTTCATTTCTGTTACAGTCAGAGGGTGGCTGAGACAGGAGTCACCTGGAGATTCACCTGGGATACTGGGGCTGGGTCTCATTCTCTTTCTGTGTGGTCACATGGTCTCCCCAGCAAGGTAGCAAGACTTCTTAAATGGCAGCTCAGGCTCTCAAAGGTAAGTGTTCCAAGAGGGAGACAATAGAACTTGCCAATCCTCTTGAAGGGCAGGACTGCAGTGTTATTTCTGCTCACTCAGTTGGCTGACACAAGTCCCAAATCAGCCCAGAATCCATGTGGGAATGGGGAGTGGACCAACACAAGGGCATGGATAGCAGGAGTAGTTGGTGGGGGGCTATCCTTGAAGACCAGCTACCAAAATCGCATCACATGAAACCCAGGATTTTTGGTCTAGACCATCCTTGCTCAAAGTGTGTCTATAGACCACCAGCATCTCCTTACAAAATATTCATGAAAGAAAGAAGTATTGCAATGTCACTTAACTTAGAGAATGTTATATGCTATAAACAATTTTAGAATATCATGCTGCCCATTAAAAATTAAGGACTCAGAGTTCTTCATTGGAAAAACTGACTTGAAGTTGTTTCATCTAAAGTCTTGCCATAGATTATACAAAAAGCAGAGCCTGAGACAAGGGTTTCTCTGCAAACAGTTTTTTTTTTTTAAGTGATCGTGAGAAACAGGAAGAGTAGAAGAGGGAAAGAAAAAAAAGCCAATCCAAGGCTGTGATATTGAGTTGGTGATATTGAGTAGTCGGGGATCTACTTGGATAGGACTCCACTGATGAGCCGTGTAGAATGCACCTTAGAATTTTCTACCTGAGCAATGGAAGGAGGCAATTTTTATTCATTGGCTCCATCTCACATTTGTCAAAGGTTTCCCGAAGGTGTTACCTCCTTCTCATGTCCAGGGCTGCACATGCAATAGACGCTCTCAACTGGTTTCTGCAGGCATCTCAGCCTTCAAGACAAGGAAGCTCTGGGACTGAAGGCAAGGAAAACATGGTGTGGTACCTACTGACAGTGGGGTTGTCACAGCGATGGCTGGCGTAAAACACTGGGCCAAGAAGATGTGAAATGAGGCATGAGGTATGTTTGATACAGATAAACCTTAAACCTGTCTGTCTGAGGATCCCATTTTTCAAATGGTGACCACCATTATTCCATCTTGCCAATGTGCAGAACACACACTTTGGAGAGGCCCTTTATTAATGCATGGATTGGGATTTCCACTGTCATGATATTTCATGACTACAGAGAGGGTACAGGTCTACAAGACTGCCCTGGAAATCAATGCATTTGCAAGACTTGGAATTCACAGTTCTACACTGGAAGATGCCAAGCTGAAGGCAAATCTGTTTGTTTTATGATGCCTCATTAAGGGTCTCTGACCTGCTCTTGGAAGAATGCAAAACATGTTTTGGTTTGAGAGTAAGACAGATGTCAATCCAGAAAATTTTAAAGGCAGGAATTTGTTCAAATAAGACTTCAAGTCTCAGCTTGAAGAGAAAAAGGATCTGACGAAGAAATGCGGAGAAGGCTCATCTCAGTGGGTTGTTCTGGCACCCGTGGGTGAGTTATAAGCCAACATTTAGAATGAGTGAGCATGGAAAAAAGATTTGATGGAAAGAGGATGATTCACTCACCAATAATAATAGTGATAAATATTGCTGACAAGGAACTTTTAATTAGCAAATGGAAAATCAGCCCAAGACACATATGCTGAGTCCCTTAGAAGTGAGGTCAGAACAAATTCTTTTCAAAAATGGGAACATTTGTAGTAGCTCCTGGCCCTGGAATCTATTGACCTTGCTTTTTTTTTTTTTTTTTTTTGGTATTAAAATTTTTTTCAATGTGGTAGATCATGTTCTCCTCTCTTTCGGAGGAAATCTAATTACTTTCCCGCTGAGTTAACATGAAGATTACTCTGAAATGCATTTAAAAAAATCACTGCACATAGTACTGATTTCTTCCTCCAAGTAAAAAATATTTTAAGTTTTATTTTTCAGAATCATTAACTATGATTCTGATTCACATTCTGCAATTTGGAAAAGGAGGCCGGAACCAAATTCTGGGAAGTAAGCTCAATCAAAGCCTTAATTCAGAAACTTGCTTGGAGGACATCCTGTCCTCTAATGGGGCGGTGACTGGAGTGGAGGGAATGACACTTGTAGGGCATTTACGAGAGAGAGATTGAAGCTCTGTGTGGATGCCTCTTCTTGAATTTCTACTTCAGCATTGGGTCATCCTATATATCCTATGTTAGATCGGATCATCTGTGATTTTAATGTTTTTCTACCTTCTGACAGAAAATTCCCCTCAATCTCCTCTTCTCTTCCCTGTATTCTGCCCCCTCTTCCTTTCTCTTGTTCTTGTCTCTTTACTTCTCAGGTCCATGCCACAGTCTTCTTTGCCATCATCATCAGTAAGCTTTCATTTTGCATGACTCTAGGGAATAAGATACTGGGAATAGAATAAAAGGTGACAGCCAATAAGCCTTAAAAGTTTTCCCACTGAGGCTTCCTGGACCCTCCACCTCCAAGGCCCACCTAGAGTTTGGTATTACCATCTAAAAACATTATCAGCGGAATCATTTCCTCGAGGGCCAGTGCTGATTTGCAACCTGGTCCCATCCCTTGCTTAAGTCAAAGCCCCACCTGTCAACCCTCTGGATCCTTTTATCCTGAAGGGCTTGGGGCTGATGATGTTACTGTTCCTAATCCTTCACTGCTTGCAATGAAATTTATATATTGATGCCTTTAATGTTTTTCTGCGGAGTTTCCTCAAAAAATTAAAAATAGAACTACCATGTGATCCAACAATTCCACTTCTGGGTGTATTTCTGAAGGAAACAAAATCACGACGTTGAAGACTTATCCACACCCCCATGTTCACTGCAGCCTTATTTATGATAGCCAAGACGTGGAAACAGCCTAAGTACCCACATAAGAATGAGTGGATAAAGAAAATGTTATTATTCAGTCATTAAATAATTCAGCCACTAAATAAGAAGGAAATCCTGCCATTTGCAAAAACATGGATGGATCTTGAGGGCATTATGCTAAGCGAAATAAGTCAGACAGAGAAAGACAAATTTTCACATGCGGAATCTAAAACACACACACACAAAGACACACACACACATACAAAATCTAAAACACAAACTCATAGAAAAAGAGATCAGATTTGTAATTACCAGAGGCAGGAATAATGAGGGGGAAATTGGTACCAATGGCTAGTTATAAGATAAAAAAGTACTGGGGATGTAATGTACAACATGAAAAACAAAACAAAAACTAGAATTTAAAGATGTAGAGTCACTTTGTGAGCCTCAGTTTCCTCATGTATAAAATGGGCATAATAGATTGGATATAGAAAGGCTTTTAAACTTGAAATAGCTAAATAGAAGGAAGTTGCTATCTTCCCATCTCCTCAATGGGAAAAGAATTTAAAAAAAAAAAGTTATGGAAAGATTGATTGCTAGTGGCCGTTTCTGGCAAGTGATGAACATTGCAGTAAGAACAAAAGGAAAAAAAAACCCAAGACACGGGCTTCTTGAGGTTTTGGGCTGGGCCCCCAGCCAATCATGATTCCAAATGCTGGCCCGCAAAACAACACAATCACACTGAGTTAAGCTCTTCTGCGATGTTATGGAACATGCATTGGAAAGAGTAGGCTGAGGGTGTGGTACACCTGGGACTCTCAAGAATGTTGCCGAAGCTCAGCCAGGAGAGGCCGCTGAGGCGTTCCAATCGTGGAAATGGAGTGATTATGTGAACCAACTGTTCCTACTTGGCTGGACATCACAAAAATGGCCCAGCTAGTATGGCGGTGAAGGTAGTATGCCTGTAAACGTAGACATGCCGAGTGCCTTCTCCTCGGAAGCACTGCCGGGCTCCTGGTACATCGTGCATCCTAAGACAGAGGTCAGCCATGTTAGCTGTTTTTGCCTTCTTGACTGCGTCTTTCCAAAATAAACCCTCCTGTGTAACTACTTTAATGAATGAACCTGTTACTCCAAACTAATGGGTAGGCTCCTATTTAGAATCAACAACCCCTTCCTGATATAACAGTAGTTCCCAAAGCGTGGTCCCCAAACCCGCAGCATCAGCATTAATTACCTGGGAATTTACAAATGCAAATTCTCAGGTTTCATCTCAGATCCATGGAATCAGAAACTGTGGGGGTGGGGCCCAGCTGTCTGTGTTTTCACCAGGGTTGTGACTTACACCAAAACTTGGGAAATACTGCCCTATACGATCTCCTTTGGCCTGTTCAGGAACGGAGGCCCAACGGTTCTGCCCTGGGCTCCAACATCATCAGTTTCTCCCTCTCCCTTGGATCCTTCCTGTCAGCACACTTACTCACGCTGTTATTTTTCCCATGGTAAAAGAAACAGTCTCTTGACCTCACTTTTCGTACTATAGCTTTGTACTTTGCTTCACTTTGATTTGGGTAAACAAAACTCTTCAAAAGAACTCTCTGTGCTTTCCTCCCAGTCTCCTTTAAACCAGCTCAAATCAGACTTTGCCAGGAGTGCACCAAGAAATTGCTCTGGGCGGGGGTCGAGGGGTGGTGTAGTTCAGTGCTAGAGTGTGTGCTTAGCATACGTGAGGTCCTGGGTTCAATCCCCAGTACCTCCATTAAAAAAATTAATAAAAATAAAAAGACTAAGCAACTGTTCCAGTCAAGGTTACCCAATGACCTCCAATGCTATTATGGCTACTGGATAATTCCCAGCCTGTATCTTTCTTGATCACTTCCTCTTCCTGGGAACAGTTCCTCACTTGGCTTTCTGCTCACCACACCCTGGTAGTTTTCCTCCTCCCCCATTACCTCCTTCTCAGTCTTCTCCATGGATTCTTCCTCCTCTCTGTGGCCTCTCAATGCTGAATGCCACAGAGCTCCGTTTTATACCGCTTCCCTCCTTTATCTTCACCCACTCCCTTACATGCTCTTCTTTTTATTCTCAACTTTAAGTCTGAACTGTGTTTATGACTCTCAACTATGTATTTCCAACCCAGAAATGTCCCCTGAATTCTAGGCTCTTTTGATAAAAAATTAATCAGTCGATCAAAGAAAGAAATGCAAAATTTTATTGAGCCACATTTGAGAATTATAACCCAGGAAGAGTATCTCAGAAAGCTCTGAGGACTGTTCTGGCCATTAGAAGTCATATAACTTTTTTTGAGACTCTGGACTGACGTATTATTGACAGTTTACACAATCCAGATCTAAGCTTCATTGTGTCCCCTTACAAGATCAACAAGGAATATTATCTGTTAAGGAGTCGTCTTGCGGACGCTAGGATGGTTGAGCAGGTATTTCTGCCGAGGGAGAAGGTTTGGGCAATGCATGATGTAGCTACACGTGCACAGTAGCACGGAGAGAGGAAGCCAAAGGGCAGAGAAAAAACTGTATGTTTAAACTTTTCTTGTCTTGCCACGAAATATAAATTTTATTTCATCACTCGTATGTCCTACTGCCAGCCTGATCATTCCTCTTGGGTGTCTCTTAGATATGGCAAAGCTAGCATGTCCCAGCTTGACCTTCTGGTCTGTCCCTACCCCAGAGTCTTCCATCCACAGTCTGCCACATTTCAGTGACTGAAAATGCCATCCTTCTGAAGGAGGATTAATAAAATGGCCAGACTTAGGCTACCAGATTGTTTATTCTTATGCTTATCCTAAAAATGGTCAACTGAGCTGGCTGACCAGTTGCTACTCACAGTTCCAGGACCACTGTTAAAACTAAAGCCATTGATATTACTGTTTCTATTTTATTCCAGTAATCAAAAGCTATAATCATGCTTGGTCTCTGAGTTGACCTCCAGGGAGAAGGTCACAGAACTGTAATCTTACAAAGTAGGCTAAAATACCAAGAGGACCACACCTTGAGTGCTTATGAGATTGAAAAAGTGACAATTACTGGCCTTTATCAAATTGGTCGCCTGGAGGCATTGTGATGCCATTCTAAGTCTTCTGATGACAAAATGATTCTGTTGATTGTTATTGATGCTCTACTATTTGAGCTATGGCTGTATAGCCACCCCACCCCATCCCCAAGGTGGGTTCACAGTTTTGAAGGCACTAGCCTGCTGTCAGTCCCCTTTGCCTGGCAAAGCAGTAAAGCTGCCTCTTTTCTTCGAAGCTCTGAGACCCGGTCTCTGAGTTATTTGGCTCAGCAGGGACAGGGACTGATCTTTCAGCAACAATTCCAATAGCTAAGGCAGAGAAAGAAACTTAAATCACCCTTTACCCTGCTCCTTCTCACATGGCACACATGCAATCTAACATGAAGCCACATTGACTCTACCTTTGAAGTATAACCAGAGTCTGATCACTTCTTACCACATCCACCGCAACCACCCTGGCACAGAGACAGGATGGAAGGGGCAGGGTATAGCCACTCAAGGAATGACAGCAATTTAAACCAAAATGGTGGAAGATTCACCTCCTAGTCGGCCTTGAGGATTAAGAGATTTGACTTCTAGTAGACCCTGAACTTCATTATGTGCTCATTGTAATATAACATGCCCACAGGTGCCATGACAGTTCCAAGGCTAACTGCAAAAGGCCAAAGTACGGGCAGTGGCCCAACTCCTAGGAATCCCAGCCGCTTCCCCAGGGCAGTTGGATTTATCCCACCTGTAAGCCTGCGAAGCTACTGAGCCAATAAAAACTGACACCGCCAAGCCTAGCAGCCTTTTTCACTGCCCTCCTCTTTGGAGATGGCCCACACTCTGTCTATGGAGTGTGTACCTACTTTTACTTTAACTTGAGCACCCAATTCCCACACCTCTTTCCTTGCCTTTCTCTTGCCTTACACTCTATGCAGTGTGTATCTCTCTAAATAAATCTACCTTTACTCAGTGGTGGCTCGCACTTGAATTCTTCCCTGCGCGAAGCCAAGGACCCACACTTGGCGGGGCACGTCCCGGGCTCAACAGAGATACTCCACATCCGTTTTCCTGCATCAACACCACTGTTATCTCTCACCTAGATTTTTTTTTAATTGCTTCGTGAATGTTGTCCTTGCTCTTCCATTGCTGCTCTATAGTCAATTCTCAGCAACTAAAACATTTAAAATATAGTAGGATCATGTCACTCTTGATCTTAAAGCCACGTAACGACACCTATGATTTTGTGACCTTTAATAAGAAATGTGTATTTGGTCTCTGTCCTTTTCACAGGGCAGAGCTCCTAAAACCTTTGGAATGTCCTAAATGATGAGAGCAGTCCCTAAAGTTGGCTTTCATTATGTTAATGAGGTGACTTTTGGAAAGTACCTGAGGGTGGGGGCTGGTTTCCAGGGGAACCAACCACGTGATTAGAGGATTGGAACTTTCAGTCCCATTCCCCAGCCTCCGGGGAGGGGTGAAGGGGCTGAAGATTGAGTTCAATCACCAATGGCCGATGATTTAATCAGTTGTGGCCCTGTAATGCAGTCTTCATAAAACCTAAAGGAGAGCGTTCTGAGAGCTTTTGAGTTGGTGAGTGTGTAGAGACTGGGGAGAGTGGTCTAGCCCAGAGAGCGCGTGGAAATTTTGCATCCTTGCCCACGTATCTTGCTCTATGCACCTCTTATACCTGACTGTTCCTGAGTTACATTCTTTTATATAAGCTGGTAATCCAGGAAGTGAAATGTTTCTCTGAGTTTTGTGAGCGGCTGTAGGAAATTAACGAAACCCAGGGAGGGGATTATTAGAACCTCTAATCTATAAGCAGTGGGTCAGAAGTGCAGGTGGCAACCAAGACTTACAGCTGGTGTCTGAAGCAGGCGGATGGCAGTCTTGTGGGACTGAGCCCTTAACCTGTGGGATCTGACACTATCTCTGGGTCAGAATTGGGTTGAATTGTAGGACACCCACCTGTTGTCAGAGAATTCCTTGGTGTGGAGAAAAAAACAAAAACACTCAGTGTTAGAGAGCAGAATTACCATTCCCTGTGTCATTCAGAATCAAAATCTCCCCTTCAGTTACCTCTGTGCCTCATCTCCTAACTGTCTCCCCCAACCCCCACTTGCTCCTGTTCCAGCTGCACTGAACATGCTCTTCTTGGCCCCTCGGGCTTGTTCTTGCCTCTTGGCCATTGGACTGGTTGCTTCCTTGGTCTGAAATGGCTGGGGCCCTCAACTTCTTCAAGTCTTGTTTCAAATGTCACTTTTCAGAGTGATGCTTACTTTGTCCACTCAATTTAAATTGTGGCACCTTGGCTTCATCTGAAATACCCTGCTCTTTTTTTCTCATTGCATATGTCATCTTCAACAAATTATAGTATTTATTTACCTCGTTCATCCCCTGCCTCTCTTGCACCAGAATATAAATTTCACAAGGGCTGAGATCTTCGTCACGGATGAATCCCCAGCTCCTAGAGTGGTTCCTGGCACATGGTCGGCACTCAATAAATATTTGTTAATGTACAACTAAATGAATAAATGAGTATATGTGAGTCAATGAATGTGGAGTTATTTGGGCCTCAGTGATCCTGATGTCATCACTCTGTGTGTGTCTTTGATCTTAATGTATCTTGTCCAGAGGAGTTTGAAATTTTCCTCCAGTTGTCATAAACCCATCTGGATTTCATTTTTTATTGCTATCATCATGGAACACCGTATCTCCAAAGTCTCAAATGAAACAGAATATAAAAGTGGAAGGGGAAACAGAAAAGGAAGCTGCACATCCCAACTGTAAATTGCAAGAGAACTAAACTTCTAAGCTTGAAAATACTCACTGTGGTTGGTGTTAGTTTTGTACTGGGGCCAGAGGAAAGTGATGGCACTTGAAATATGACTGCAGTTGGGCTGAGTAAACAGAGGGTCAGGGAAACTGCAGAAGACCCTGGTGATAGCCAGAAAGAATGGCAGGAGAGTCAAAACTGAGTGAAAAGGAAAAGAATTATGGCTGTGACCCATGAGAAGGTTTTGTAGTTTCTTCAGAAGCAGTATTGAACCTGGAATGTGGACAATGTATCAGTTTTCTATTGTTGCTGTAACATATTACCACAAGCTTAGTAGCTCTAAACAACACAAATTTGTAATCTTACAATTCTGTAGTAGGAGATGGGTCTCACTGGGCTAAAATTAAGGTGTCAGCAGGGCTGTTCCATTCTGGAATCTCTAGGGGACAATCTGTTTTCTTGCCTTTTCTATCTTCTGGAGGCTGCTCACACTCTTGCCTCATGGCCGCCTCCTGCATCTTCAATGCCAGCAAGTCAAGTCTTTCTCACATCGCATTACTCTGACATCGATACTTCTGATTCTTTCTTCCACATTTAAGGATCCTTCTGATTACACTGGGCAACCATCTGGGCAACCGAGGATAATCTTATTTTAAAATCAGCTAATTAACAATGTTAGTTCTACCTGCAATCTTATTTCCCCTTTGCCTTGCGTGAGATTGTGATTTTTAGTAAGAAATATACATTTGGTCTTTGACACTGTTCCTAGCGTGGAACTCCAAAACTCTCAGAATTTTCTAATTGAAGAGGGCTCTAAAGGTGTCTTCTGCTATGTCAGTACATTTACTTTTGGCAAGCACCGAATGATAAGGGCTGGAAGCCAGAGGAGCCAACTATGTGATTAGACAATTGAAACTTTCAGTCTCACCCCCTGGCCTCTGGGGCAGGGGAGAGGGCTGGAGTTTCAATCAATAGCCAATGGCTAATGATTTAATTAGCCACGTCTATGTAATGAAGCCACCATAACACCTCTAAAGGACAGTGTTTCAAGAGCTTCCTGGCTGGTGAACATGTGGAAATTTAGGGAAAATGGTGTGCCTGAGGAGGGCATGGAAGCTCTATGTACTTTCCTCATATCTTTTTTTTTTAATTTATTTTTAATTTCTTTCCTTTTTTTTTTCTTTTTTGTTTTGGGAGGTTGGGCGGGGAGTTGGTTTATTTATTTATTTCATAATGGGTGTACCAGGGATTGAACCCAGGACCTTGTGCATGCTAAGCACAGTGCTCTACCACTGAGCTATACCCTTCCCCTCTCCCCATATCTTGCTCTATGTATCTCTTCCATCTGGGTGTTCCTGGGTTATATCCTTTTATAATAAGCTGGTGATCCAATAAGTAAAATGTTTCCTGAGTTCTCTGAGCAGCTCTAGCAAATTAATCAAACTTGAGGAGGGGTTGTGGGAAACTCCAATCTATAGCAGGTTGGACAGGAGCACAGGTAACAATCTGGGCTTGAGACTGGCCTCTGAAGTGGGACGCAGTCTTATGGGACTGAGCCGTTAACCTGTGGAATCTGATGCTGTCTCCAGGTAGAGGCTGTCAGAATTGGCAGCTTCCCACAGGAGTGTTTAGGATCTCTTAGGCCAAATAAGACCACCCCCCACCATTTCCCTTCTGTCATTATGTTGTATATTTGCAAACCTTAAAGATAAGTAATAGCAACTAGAAGAAAATTTTGTCAATAATCAAATGGCAATGTTCAGAGCTTCTCAGTGAATGCTGTTGGACTCAGATAAATCTACAGATATTTTCCTACTGGCCTACTTTCCATGGGTGTAGATGATTTGTATAACTTTCTGATCCATCTTTCCCGGCTTCTCTGAGTGTTGGTTAATAACACAGGAATGAGCACCGAAATGCAGGAGGTAATGAATGCATTTGCCATTGGTAACACCCTCACACTGGCCCTGACAGGAGAGAACATGGGCTCTGGGTCACTTACACTTACCCAGAGGTCCCTTTCTCCATGCGTACACTGTGCCCGCACATAGTAGGCCTTCAACAAATATTTGTGGATTGGTGGATTGGGTCAACCATCTGTGAAATGAGTGGGTTGGAGCAGATGAACTTCCTCTCAGGTACATGGAGTTCTTCAGAAGCAGTCCCCGAGATGAGGATTTATTTGTAAGGAATATGTCAAGGGAGGAATTCCAAAAGAAACAGGTAATGGACCTTGAAAGACAGGATGGGGAAGAGGAAGAAGCCAAGCAAAGGAGAGATTTCAGCTTCTGCTTGATCCCATAGCGGGTCTCTAAAGTCAAAATTATACCTCCAAGTTTGTACTTTCTTAAAGGAAGGGAGCTGGGCTTTGATACTCCCAGTACCAGTCCATTGTTGGCCAAAGGCCACACTAGGGGGACGTGGACCCCCAGGCACTTCGAGCTTTCAGCCAAGTGGCTCCAGCTGCCCCAAGAATGGGCTTTGAAGAGAGTCAAGGGTGCTGGCTGGTAAAAGCAAAAACACTGAAGCCAAGGGAGGGGCCCAGAAATGGATGGAGAGATCCAAGTTTGTCCAGGGAGCCCCAGCAACATTCAGCACAGCGTCATCCAGCTCCACGACTGTAGAAACGGTGCAGTCAAGTGTCGGCATGTCCGTGTTTGTATGTGCAAAAAGTCACATTTTGAGAATTCTGAGAGGCATCCCTGTAGTTGAGACACATTTGTCTTTAATAAATATAGCTTGGCTCCCAGGAAATAAATTTTTCCAGCAGCAAATCTGGCTTTAAATGACCATGGTGTATGTAATTTCTGCATTTAAAAAATTCCATGTGGTTGTTTCTAGGGCTGTTTGGGCTTTTCTAGTCCAGTTCTGCTATGCTATACTTGTAGAACTGGACTAGAAAAATGCCGTTGACCGCATGAGATCTAAATGTCGTCCCAATCAGTTATGGTATTAATTTGGTTAATATTGATGTTTTGGACATTATTCGTGGCATGGTTAAAAAGCCATAAAAATAAAACTTGAAGCATATGTTCTTGGGCTCATTTCTGAACAAATATCTCAACAATTAAAGGAAAAAAATTACAGAAAATAAAGGAAACTAAAGAGGCCCGTCTCCTCATGATCCTGGAACCACGGAGGGCAGAACAGTCCCTCAGAAGATTAAGACATTTCACTTATAAAGCTTTAAGTTAATCTGGTTTCCACTGAGAGCAGGTCAAAAAGGCACTTGAAAGCAATGCAAAGTGTTGGTTTTGGACCATTTTAATGCTAAAACACATATTTAAGCCATTTACACAAGATAAACTAACAATTTTTTTGGCCAAGGGCCTGCCAATTACGATGTTAAAAGAGCAAGCGTAAGAAACCACAAGTTGTTTGGGATGTAATTTGAGCCCGTTCTCTGGACCAGCAAAATTGTGAAAGACCAGCATGTTCCTTTTTAGGACCAGCTTGTTTCCATAGGCTTACAGGGCTTCTGTGTGTCAAAACTACTCTTGGAGCTGTTTATCTTTGTCTAGAAAGTGACTGGCTGTGTTACTGAGATACCATTTGGCTAACAGAGTTACAACAGGATGTAATAATTCAGCTGACCTAGAAATGGCAATGACTGATTGTTAAATATACCACATATACCTCCAGTCGTAATGAAGATGTTGATGGTGATAATGAAGAGGAGGAGGAGGAGATTGAGAATACTTTGCCAACGCTCCTGTCTGTGGCTGGAGTACCCTGGGGACTTCGTACTGGCTCTTCCTCCTGCCTGCATCTTGTTCTTCCATATCTTGTCATGGTTGGTTCCTTTCTTCATTGAAATATAACCCAAAAGTCACCTCCTCTATGAGGCTTTCCTAGGATTGATCTAACATTGTTTTCCCCACCACACAGACATGCACTAAGACATTACTCTGCTTTTTCTTCATAACATTCACTGCTAATGATATTATATTGCCCACTTATGCTTTTACTTGTTTATTGTGGGTCTCCTCTAGGTCACCGCTCTCATTTATCGAGGTTTCTGACTCACGAAACTACTGCCTTCCTTTCCCATCCCTGGCTCCATCCTGTGCCATGGGAGGGCCCTTGTACATGCATGTGGACAAGCCAGTTTGCCCATCCAAGCCCCATCCAACACACCATCATCCCTGTAAAGGCTGAGATACGGCATAACAAAAAGAGAACTGGTTGAAATTTACTTTGAAATTTGTTTTTTAAAAAATAGATAGGTTTATGTCCAGGTAGAGAAATGGTTAGATATGTGATAAGCAAGTATAGTTAAATGTAAATCATAGAATCTGTGTGGTAGGTATATATACAGCTGCTTGCTGTTTTTTTTAATGATCCATTTTTAAAAACTTTTATCATTATTAATAATAATTTTTTTTAGTGGAGATACTATGGATTGAATCCAGGGCCTCGTGAATGCTAAGCTAAACATATGCTGTACCACTGAGCTGTTACCCTCCCTCTGCTTGCCGTTTTTATTTTTTAAGTTTTCTGTATGTTTGGAAATTTTCATTATACAAAGTTGGAAGAAACACACAGAATAAAAGAACTGGTTGGGAAGTCAGGAAAAGTCAAGAGTCAGAATCTGATTGGGTCCCAGCTCTGCTACTCACTTCCCATGTAGCCTTGGACAAATCTCAAACATTGTGAGAATTATATTAAAAAAAATAGTTTGACTGTGTATTAGTCAGGACTCTTGGTTAGAAGTGACAGTAAGCCATCTCAAATTAGCTGAGAGAGACAGAGAGACAGAGATTGATCGGCACATATAACTAAGAGGGAGGTCATTTGAAATTTCTCCCCATCTCTTGACTCAGTTTTTCTTCATGTGTTGCCCTTAGATTTTTCCAACTTCAGACGGACTTTCTCCATGCAGCAGGGAAAGGGAATGGGCACAGAGTTTTAATTCTTTCAGTTTAGTAACCCCACACGTAAAAGAGGATCCTCTCTTCAAAAATTCATAATATAAGATTCCAGGAAAGAATCTGGATTGGCCTGAAATGAGTCATGAGATTAGACTTACAGCCCCAGGGATGGTATGTAACTAGCCAGGCTTGGATCACGTGATCATACCCGGGCCAGGCTGCCAGGGCACTGAATAGAAGACCCAGCGAAGCCACGTAAAACAGGGGTTGGGATCAGTCTCCACAGTCCAAGGGATGCTGTTACCAGGGGAAAAATAAAAAGAAAGGATGCTGGAGGGAAAAAAGAAAATAAATGCCTACTGCAGCCTGGGTTCTTTAAGGAATCTTCAAGTGCTAATATACTATAAGTGCTGATTGGACTGCTATGTACCTAATACGCAGAAAATGTTTGTTGAGTGAAAGAATATGTTAAAAAAAAGTCATGAAAATGGCAAGTTATTTAACATGTTAGTGATGGGAAAATTCTTTGGATATCAGTTTGCCTAACTGCTTCATTTCAGAGATAAAGGAAAATGAGGCCCCAAAAGGGTAAATGATAGTCCCAAGGACATGTGGTTACGCCTAGAACTCAAGCATTCTGATCTCCCACACTGCCTCTCCATCTCTCTTTAAAACATTCTTATTTCAGACAGAGTTCTCTTGCCCTCAACTCTCAATAGATTAACCATCAGCTAATACCACCCAAGCATCTGATAGCAAAGAAAACAGAGGCTAAAAATTACAAAGAAAAGGAAAAGAAAAAAAGATCCATCTTTGTTTAATTGTTATACTGATGAGTTAAGCCTTAGATTCAACAGAGGCAGGCTCTCCTAACAGAAAAGAAGACAGATTCACTGGCTGCCCCCACAGTCAGCTTGTGGATAAAAGTGTGTTTATACAGCTGGGTCGGTCCAGAAGGAGCCAGGGCTGAAAACAGTTGGTAAGCAGGCTGATGGCAGGTGACAGCTGGGAGCATGTGTTTCCCATTAGAGACCCTAGGCTACAATAGTGCTGTCCTCTGACCTCTGTGCCCAGCTTCCCTGGAGGCCTGAGTGTGTTCCCAGGTTTCAAGGTGCTGACAGCCAATTCACTTACTAACACATCCTAAGGGCATTCGTGGGTTAGAAGGCTCTAGTCTGGGATTTGGAAGTAAAGCTCAAAATTCAGATTTGATGGGTCAAGTTATTTATGTTCAGCTACCAAAGCACACTTTCATTCTGTAGTAAAAATTATCAGAAAGAACAGGTCATCTATTTTTCCTTCCTCCTTTCCTTCCTCCCTTCCTCCCTTCCTCCCTCCCTTCCTTCCTTCCTTCCTTCCTTCCTTCCTTCCTTCCTTCCTTCCTTCCTTCCTTCCTTCCTTCCCCACTTCCTTCCCCTCATTTCACTTTTTTTTTAATAGCAAAACAGGAATATTGGAAGGGACTGCTACCCTTAATATTTTGTAGAGAAGCAGAGGTAGGCTGCTTCTAATTTTTCTACAGCAGTTAGCCACATCAGCCAGCATCTTGAAAAATATCTTGAGTTCTGTCTACAAAAATGAGCTTCATAGAAATGAATATTAGACTTTGATGGTAACCAAAAGATATGACTGGATGAAGAATGCCAGTCTTAATGTGGGTTCCCTTGAATACAGACCTGTGACAGGATCAGGTGCAGGAGGTTTTCGAGGAGGTGGTTTAAGGAAGTGGAAGCGAAGGACTGTGAGGAGGAAGGCAGGGAGGAAGGAAAAGCCAATGAAAGAATATGTCATCAATTGCTGTTGAGGGCAACTCTCAGAACTCTGAGAAGTTTCCAGAATGCCTTTCAGATTGACCTGAAGGACAAAGGCTGGAGCATTTAAACACCTTGTTGTTTGGGGGTTGACCTCAGGGATGTTACTGCCCAAGCGCTTTCAGGCTGTGTTTGGGCATTAAGGCGGAGCAAGCTACTACTGCACTGGAAATGACCTTGGGCCAAAAGCAGAAAGACAGGGAAGGTGACATTGCAAGCTGAAGCTGCCTGCCAGAGATGGAATCAGAGGCAGCTAAGAAGATGCGGTACAGACACCAGAGGTATCTGCTAACAAAGTGTGAGCAGCCAGAATGAACCCAGGTAAACTACGGATTAATTACTGATTGAAATATGGAATGCTGTTATATTATCCTCCCTACTTTTTTATTTATGTCCTTGAAAATCTCCATAATAAGAAAGAAAAAGTTATAGCTTACTATACAAATTACTTTCCTTCGATGTCATCCTCACACTTAAGAGAAACATTGGAATAGAAACTAAATGACTTCATTTTCCCAAATACTATCAGGTACATTCTTCCTCTAAAGTTTTTAAAGGATGGAGACATGTCATTGGTTCTAAACTGCATAGAATAATAAGGATTAATAATTCCAAACAAATTATGTGCTTTAAGTTTGCTGAAACAGCACTGAATTCACAGAAATAGACAATATAAGCAGACAGATAGAAAGAAAAGAAAATTGTTGGGAGGGGGTAGACTCTGACTGGTCCTCTTATTTTATTTTAGGCAAAGTTCTAGTCAAAGCATCCTGGACAATGACCATTTGTTGTTTTGCAGCCTAGCATTCATGTCTCCTGCTCTTGGGAATGTTCCTCAGTTTCCTTCCCCTATTTTATGGGGCTTTAGTGGAATTATGAGTTTAAGGGTCTTGCTTTCTCTTGTATACAAGATGTGATCTGATTTAAGCTGTAATTTGTTTTTATACTGAAATTCGAATCTTGAACAAAGAGACACAAGTACCAGAAATAGCTGAAGTTGATTCAACCCGTGGTTGTATCTGGAAAGGCTTGTCCATCAACACTAGCTAGGGAGCTAGAACTTCTTTGGTTTCTATCTTTTCTGAGATCTACCCCATCCATTTAATACATTCATTTTCTTGGCTTTATTTAGCCAAAGGGGATCTTGGTCACATGCAACCATTGAATGCTTACTTATTGTGACAGTTTGTCTCCAAGAATGCCACCCTCAATTCCATCCCTCTCTACGAGCTTGTGCCATTGCCCCCATCAAGAGGTGGAGGGAGTCACATATTCCTTTAAATCTGATCTGGCCTTCCATATGGTATCGGTGGCACTCTGCTAATTCTGGGCCTAATTTAAGAGGATTGACAGTGTCCACTTCCTTTTTCTTAGAATGCTCACACAGGGGGAAGTCAGCTGTTAAGTATGAAGTCCAACAGCACTGTGACCTCCATGCTGTAAGGAAGCCCATGTCACACAGAGAGGCTGCATGTGGAGTGATGCCCAACCAGTGCCCAGCTGTTCCAGCTACACCTGTCCAGCCATCAGCCATGGGAGTATAGAAGCCTTCAAGTGACTTTAGTCTCAGCTGCCATATAACTTCAACTGCATGAGACAACCCCAAGTGAAAATTTCTCAGCTGAGCCCAATCAACCTCTGGAATGTGGGCCTGAGTATGACAAAAAGACGTGTACTAGAATGGTCATAGCAGTGCTATTTATATTAGTTTCCTAGTACTACCACAACAGAGTACTACAGACTAGGTGGTTTAAAACAAGAGAAGCCTATTTTCTCATAGTTCTGGAGGCTAGAAGTTCAAAATCAAGGTGTTATCAGGGCTCATTTTTAAGGCTGAGTAGAAGCCTTTCTTGCATTTTCTAGCTCTGGTGGCAGCCTTGGATCCCTGGCATTCCTTGGCTGGCAGCTGCCTCACTCTAATCTCTGCTTCTGTTCTTACAGGATGTTCCCTCTTTTCCCTCTTTGTGTTTGTGAAATGCCCACTTTTTTAGGCTCATATATTCTGTGATCAGGAATTACGGTTTGGGTTTGTTCCGCACCTTCCAGTAAATTACTTCCCTCGCTTTCTTTGAGCCCTCACTGCAGCCTCCTCGAAGCCTTTTAGACTCCTGCTAACATTCTCCTTTAGGATCCTCTCCCACTCTTGCTGCATCACCAAGTCCCAAAGCCAAAGCCATATGGTTTACTTTTTGTGATGTTATTATGTTAAGTTTTGTTATGATAGTCATTCCACTTCCAAGTAGCAAAACCTGTTCCAGTTACTATTGCCATGTAATAAATAAACTGTTACTATTACTACATAATAAACTTTCCCTCCCACCTCTAGAAGTCATTGGTCAAAAAATAACAAAGAAAAAAGCTGTACAAGAGCTGATGAATGGTGGCACTGTTGCTGGAGCCTGTCGTCAAATACCAGTAGCAGTAGAAACAGAGAGATGTAAAACGAAAACCATTTTACTATGCTCACCTGTTCTGTGGATCAGGATTTGGAAAGGATGTGTGGAGATGGCTTGTCTCTGTTTATGACGTCTGCAGCCTAAGTTGGGAAACACACAAACCAACTTCAGAAAGAACAGAATGCTGGAAGTTAATCCATGATTAAGGACTGTAATCTTTAAAAAAATATAGTATAGTCAGTTTACAATGTTGCATCAATTCCTGGTTGATGCACAATACTTCAGTCATATAGGAACATATATATATATTCATTTTAATATTCTTTTTCACCATGAATTACTACAAGATATTGAATGTAGTTCCCTGTGCTATACATTATAAACTTGTTGTTTATCTATTTTGTATATATTAGTTAGTATCTGCAAATCTCGAACTCCCAATTTATCCCTTCCCACCCCATCCCCCACCGGTAACCATAAGTTTGTTTTCGTCTTTTTATTTTTATTTTCTTAGATTCCACATGTAAGTGATATCACATGGTATTTTTCTTTCTCTTTCTGGCTTACTTCACTTAGAATGACAATCTCCAGATCCATCCATGTTGCTGCAAATGGCATTATTTTATTTTTTATGGCTGACTAGTATTCTGCACACACACACACACACACACACACACACAAAACACATCTTTATCCAGTCATCTGTTGGTGGACATTTACGCCACTTTCATGTCTTGGCTATTGTAAATAGTGCTGCTATGAACATTGCGGTGCATGTATCTTTTTGAATTAAGGTTCCCTCTGGATATATGCCCAGGAGTGGGATTGCTGGATCATATGGTAAGTCTATTTTTAGTCTTTTGAGGAATCTTCATACTGTTTTCCATAAAGGCTGCCCCAAACTACATTCCCACCAATGGTGTAGCAAGGTTCCCTTTTCTCCACACCCTCTCCAGCATTTATCGCTTGTGGACTTTTGAATGATGGCCAATCTGACTGGTGTGAGGTGATACCTCATTGTAGTTTTGATTTGCATTTCTCTGATAATTAGTGATATTGAGCGTTTTTTCATGTGCCTGGTGGCTGTTTGTATGTCTTCCTTGGAGAATTGCTTGTTTAGGTCTTCTGCCCATTTTTGGATTGGGTTGTTTGTTTTTTTTAATTATAAAATTGTATAAGCTGTTTATATATTCTGGAAATTAAGCCCTTGCAAATATTTTCTCCCATTCCAAAGGTGATCTTTTTGTTTTGCTTATGGTTTCCTTTATTGTGCAAAAGCTTATAAGTTTAATTAGGTCCCATTTGTTTACTTTTGTTTTTATTTCTATTGCCTGGGTAGACTGCCCTTGGAGAACATTGCTGAGATTTATGTCAGATACTGTTTATCTATGTTTTCTTCTAAGAGGTTTATAGTGTCTTGTCTTATGTTTAAGTCTTTGATCCATTTTGAGTTTATTTTTGCATATGGTGTGAGGGAATATTTTAACTTCATTAATTTACATGCAGCTGTCCAGTTTTCCCAACACCATTTGCTGAAGAGACTGTCTTTGTTCCATTGTATGTTCTTGTCCCCTTGGTCAAAGATTAATTGACCTAAAGTTTATGGATTTATTTCTGGGCTCTGTATTCTGTTCCATTGATCCATATGTTTGTTTTTGTACCAATACCATGATGTTTTGATTACTGTAGCTTTGTAATATTGTCTGAAGTCTGGGAGGTTTATTCCTCCATCTTCACTCTTTTTCTTCAGTAATGCTTTGGCGATTCTGGGCCTTTTGTGATTCCATATAAATTTTAAGGTTATTTGTTCTAATTCTTTGAAAAATGTCCTAGGTAATTTGATAAGGATCACATTAAATCTGTAGATTGTTTTAGGTAGTATGGCCATTTTAACAATATTAATTCTTCCAATCCTAGAACATTGGATATCTTTCCATTTCTTTAAGTCATCTTTGATTTCCTTAGTCAATGTTTTGCAGTTCTCTACATATAAGTCTTTCAATTCCTTGGTCAGATTTATTCCTAAGTATTTTATGTTTTTGAAAACAATTTTAAAAGAGATTCTTTCTTTACTTTCCTTTTCTGATATTTCATTTTTAGTGTAAAGAAATGCCACTGATTTTGTATGTTAATCTTGTATCCTTTTACTTTGCTGGACTCTTTTATCAGCTTTAGTAGTTTTTGTGTGGAGATTTTAGTGTTTTCTATATATAGTATCAGGTCATCTGCATATAATGACAATTTTACCTCTTCTTTTCCAATTTGGATCCCTTTTATTTCTTTTTCTTGTCTAATTGCTATGGCTAGGACTTCCAATACTATATTGAATAGAAGTGGTGAGAGTGGGCATCCTTGTCTTTTTCTAGATTTTAGTGGAAAGACTTTCAGCTTTTCACCATTGAGTATTATGCTGGCTATAGGTTTGTCATCAATAGCTTTTATTATGTTGAGATATGGTCCTTCTATACCCACTTTGGTAAGAGTTTTTATCATAAATGGGTGTTAAATTTTATCAAATGCTTTTTTTGCGTCTATTGAGATGATCATGTGATTTTTGTCCTTTCTTCTGTTGATGTGGTGTATCACATTGATTGATTTGCCTGTGTAGAACCATCCTTTGGGACTGGAATCTTTTGAAAGTCCATTCACTTATAGGTCTGGTAGTTGGTGCTGGCTGCCAGGAGGGGCCTTATTTGGGGCTGTAGGTCACTACATCTCTACATGTTCTCCTCATATGGCTGCTTGGGCTTCCTCAGAGCATGGTGGCTGGGATTAAAGAGTAAGCTTTTCAAACCACAAAGAACCACAAAGAAAGTGCATTTTTGGGGTGACTTTTTCTTAGAAGTCACCCAGAGTCACAAGCCAGCTCAGATCCAAAAGGAGAGAACACAGACACACTTTTAAATTGGAGAAGTATCAGTATACAAATATGATCATTGTCACTACTCTGTTCAAAATATTATGTAGCTGCCCATAGACTACAAGCTAAAACCCAAACTCCACAGAATGGTATAAGGCCACCATAATTTATTCCTCACACAGCACTTCCTTCCATTCTATGACCCCTTAGCAGTGAACTATTTAGAGTTCCCAGAATTCAGTCTTTTGCAAGTCTTTGTTATGTTGTATATAATTTTCTCTCAGCTTGAAGTGCTTGTCTCTACTCTCCAGACTCTCCTTCCCTCTTCTTGTGCTTTCTCAAATGCTTTTTTACATGTGACATCTTTTATAGTCATAGTACTAACTGCTTACTCATTGCTCTTGTTACAATGCCAATATGCTAAATATTTTATTTATTATTATTTAAGATGTACATTGCATCAATTACTCTGGAAAAATCCCATTAAGTAGGTATTGTTATTTCCATTTTCCAGATAAGTTCCAGATAAGATAAAAGTTAGGAAAGGTTATGTAACCTGTTCAATATCAGGCATCTAGTAAGTGGCACATCCAGGAGGTAGACTCAGGTTCATTTGATTTCAAAGTCCTTCCAAATAGCTACTACCCTGTACAGACTAAATATATGATAATTGTATCAGCTGTTATCCAGCTTTTGGTCCCAAGACACCATTGTCCTCTTAAAAATAATTGCAAATGCTCCAGATATTTTGTTTATGTGGATTATGTTTATTAATATTTACTATATTAAAAATTAAAACCAAAATGTAAAACAGTATTTCTCATTTAAAAATAACAATAATAAATCTATTGCTTGTGAATATAAATAATGCATTTTGATAAATAACTATATTTTTTGAAAAACAAACAAACAAACAATAAGGTAGAGAGAAAAGTGTTATCTTTTGCATTACTGTCAGTCTCTTTATGTTTGGCTTGAAGAAGCCAGCTAGATTCTCCTTTCGGTTCCTGCATTCAATTTGTTGTGATATGTTGCGTTGGTTGAAGTAGCTAAAGGAAATTCAGCCTCCCACGGGTTGCATCTGGAAAAGGAAAGAATATTGTAATGGCCGTATCAGGTGATTGTGTGTATTCTTTTTTGATAGTACACCAAAATTGAACAAGTGGAGGGTTTTTTTTAAAGTTAGTTGCAATATGAAATTTGAAATCCTATCTATGAACTTTTTGTACATTTACACTCGTAGGAGAATGAGAATAAAAAGGTAAATAAATATCTTAGTATTATTATAAAATAAGTTTGATATCAATGACCCCCTGACATGGTCCAGGAACCCTACATGTATGAATAACACTTTGAGAACTGCTGCAATATATATAAAGTCTAAACTGTACATTAACTGAGGACAAGTTGGTGTTTCTTGTCCTCATACATGTATACCTGTGGCTGGTACAGCTGCCTCTTGGAGGTGTCACTTGGGGGGCTGGGTGTGCTTGGCTCTGAGATTGACTGGTTGCTAACTCTTCTAGACCTCCAATCCTCTTTTCAAGCCTTCGCATCCTCAGCACTTCTTATGTAAAATGTGTAAGCTCTAATTATTTGTTTAATACATGAATGGCTGTATTATACAGTTTACCCTTCCATTACACAGTACTAATTTATTTTCCAAATTTTAATAACAGTTACTCTATAAGCAAACTGGACATTTTTGGTTTATTTAATGCTGTATGTCATTTACTTGAGAAAGAAGTTTGATTCTTTGAGTATTTTATAGTATATGGGGGTTTAATTTCTTTTTAAAGTAATATTTATTGATTACTTACTGTGAGCCCCATACTTTTCTAAGTACTTCACATATTTTAACTTATTTATTCCATACAACAGCTCTACGAGAGATACTATTATTATCCTCATTTTACAAGCAGGGAAATTGAGTCACAGAAATATTAAGTAAATTGTTCAAGGTGTTCCAGTTGGTAGGTGGCTGGGCTGAGCTAGCAACACAGATTCTTCTGATTCTCTTGCACTTAACCACTGCACTAACTCTGTCTATTCTGAATTAAACACTGTTTTTTCTTATTTAAACCACTTATTTTAATATAGGGCTCTATATTCCCCTTTAAGTCTAAAATTCTGTTTTTATAGGTGACTTTCACAATAGAACTTTTTTATATCCTTTTATTTTTGTTCGCGGAGAACAATATTAGCAGAAAAATATGTTGGATAATACAAAAGTTAAGAAAAATGCTTTGGGATTATTAGCAGTTATGAAGTACTTCCTGTACAATTAACAGATACTTTTATCTAGGAACCCCAGAGTGGGGATCAGCTCTGGGGTCTCATTCCCATACTAGCCCCTGACTCTCATTCTTAATTGCTGGAGGCACAGATCTCAGTTGCTCCCCTTTTCAGAGGCACTCCTTGTGTCACCCTCCCAACTCCACCTCTGAAACTCGGCTAAAGAGAAAGTCCCTGTAGATCAGCAGTTCTCAAATTTTAGAAGCATCTGCATCACTTGGAGGACTTGTTAAAACAGATTGTTGAGTCCCAAACCCAAAGTTTCTGATTTAGCAAGTTTGGGCTAAGGCCTAAGAATCTGAATTTCTGGTAAGAGTCCAGGTGATGTTGAAGCTGCTCATTTGGGGACCACACTTCGAGAATTTTCATAACTATTCCTTTCAATCTCTGCTTCTTAAGACAGGTTTAATAGTGGTTATATGGTAAAGGACTCACGTTAATAGATACAGGGAAACATTAAAGGAATTACATAATGTTACTCTGTCTTGGTCTTAGACACTGGATGGTAAAAGAAAGGCCACCCACACTTTCATTCTCCCCAGAGCAAGGCTAGCTTCCATCTCCCAAATGTAATCCAGGCAGAATTCCAGATTTCCCTTTTGTATTGGGGGTGCTGCAAGGATTGAATGAAATTAAGCTTTTAAGTGACACCTCAGTAAATGATGACTAGCTTAATATCAATTCGTATCACACCGCCGGTCGGCCAACCACTCAGATCAGAAGATCACATCCTTCTGGCTCATTAAGGGGCGGGGTGACGAGAGAGAGGCCACGGCGCCTGCGCAGCTCACAGGGAGGCTCCAGGTGGGGTCTTCGCGGCACCTCCACTGCCAGGTGAGCCGCTCCGGAGGAGAGGGCGGAGACAGAGCGGCGTGGGGGCGCCTGCTTCCGGCCACGGGGCTCTGCTCACGGCCAATGGGAAAGCTTAACGTCACCCCCGCTTCCTCACCCTGGCAACGGGAGGGTGACTACTTCCGGTGCTGTGAGGGCTCGGGACTGACGCGGGTGAGTGTCCCTCTTTCTCACGCTGTCCGCGCCGCTGCCGCCGCCGCGCGCTGCCTCTGTCCGGGCGCCGTGCTCTCGCTGGGACGTGCTCTCCGGGGCCGGGAGCGGGCGGCGCGCAGGACGCCTCTTGCCGGGGGCTGTGCTGAAGGAAGAGACCCGGGAGGTCCCTCGTCCCCTAGTCTCGGTCGCGCGTGGGGCCCGCGCCTGTGCCCTTCCCAGCGGCGGCTGCTTGGCGGCCTCATCCCCTCTCCGTGGAAGGGACTGTCTGTGTCTGTGTGGAGGGGTGGGAGAGTCCTTGCAGTCCTTCAGCCGCTTTGCAGTGCCAGGCTGCGAGTTCCTCCGAGTTTGAGGCTCGCAGAAACCCCGAGGGTGCGCGCCCTGGTCCTGAGTGGCCGGGAAGGGGTGGCCAAAGCAGCCCCGTAGTGTGATAGAGGCTTGCTTAGAGTCCCGCGGGACGTTAGCATTTACAGCTCGGGTGGAGGAGAAGGAAGAGGAAAGGACCGAGAAGATGGAGCAGGAGCAACTGGAGAGGAGGGTGGAAAACAGGAACTGGAGGTGCCCTGGAAACAGAGGGCATCGTGTTTCCGGAGGGAGGGAGTTCAACTTGATTCGCCTCTGTAAGGCGAGGGGAATGAAAGGTACTTTGGGGACCATGTGACTGAGATCGTTGTATACTAAGCTAAGGAATTTTCATACACCTGGGAGTTTAATAATTTGCTTTTTTGTTTAAATAAAGCTTTCCCCCTCACTATTGCTTATTAAAGAGTATCTGGAAAATGCAGAAATACTTAAATAGAGATCATCTGTGGTTCCACCAACCAAGCATTTTGATCTCTTTCTACATTTTTTAATAGTGTGTGTATGTATGTATGTGTGTGTGTGTGTGTATATATATATATATATATATTTTTAATTTTCTTTCTTTCTTTAAATGGAGGTACTGGGGATTGAACCCAGGACCTCGTGCATGCAAACATGTACTCTACCACTGAGCTATTACCCTCCCCTTATAGCATATACTTAACCTACTTAGAATCATAATGTATGTGTATAAAATATGATTTTAATTAAAAAGCATACGATTTGTACATAGCATCTTGGAAGGAGTGATTTTTTTTGAGATATAATTCATAAAATCCACCATTTTAAATTGTAAATTTCAGTGGTTTTTAGTATATTCACAGAGTTGTGCACCCATCACCACTAATTCCATAACATTTTCATCACCTCGGAAAGAAACTCTACCCATTATAGTCGCTCCCCATTGGATTTCCCCTCCCCTTGTTCCCCCAGCCCTTGGCAACCACAGATCTACTTTGTGTCTATGGATTTTCCTGTTCTGTACATTTCATGTAAATGGAATCATATAATATGTGACTTTTTGTTGTTCACCTTCTTTCAGTTAGCATTCTCAGGTTTCATCCATGTTGTATTATGTGTCTACTTCACTCCTTTTTATGGCTGAATAATACTCTGTTATGTAAATATGCCACATTTTGTTTATCCATCATCAGTTGATGGACATTTGGGATGTTTCTGCATTTTGACTATTATGAATAATTCTGCTGTAAACATCCATGTGCAAGTTTTTGTGTGGACATATGTTTTCTGTTTTCTTAGGTGTGTACCTAGGAGTGGAATTGCTGGGCCATGTGGTAACTGTTTAACTTTTTGAGGAACTGTTTTCCAAAGTGGCCTGAACAAGCAGGATATGGGGATTCTGATTTCTCCATATCCTTGCTAACACTGTCTGTCTTTTTGACCATAGCCATTCTGTTGGTTGTGAAATAATATCCTGTGGTTTTGATTTGCATTTGCCTGATGTCTGATAATGTTGAGCATCTTTCTCCTGTGCTTATTGGCCCCTTGTGTATCTTTGGAGAAATATCCATTTAATTCCTTTGCCCATTTTTATTTTTATTTAAAAATTTTTAACACATTTTTTGCTTTTTGTTTGTTTGTTTTATGAGGGGGAGGTAATTAGGTTTATTTATTTATTTCTATTTGGAGGAGGTACCTCATGCATGCTAAGCATGCACACTACCACTTGAGCTATACCCTCCCCCCGCCCATTTTAAAATTGAATTAAAAATTAAAGTTATAAGAGTTCTTTATACTGGACATGAGTCCCTTATCAGATATATGATTTGCAATATTTCTTCCGTTTTTCTCCCATTTTGTAGGGGTGTCTTTTGAAGCGCAAAAGTTTAAAAGTTTGGTGAAATCTAATTTATCTGTTTTTGGTGTTTGCGCTTTTGGTGTCATATGTAAAACCATTGCCAAATTCCGGATCGTGAATATTTACCGCTATGTTTTCTTCTAAGAGTTTTATATAGTTTTAGCTCTTACATTTAGGTCTTGATCTATGTAGAGTTAATTTTTGTATATGGTGTGAGATAGGAGTCCTACTTTATTCCTTGACATGTAGCTCTTCAGTTTTTCCAGCAACATTTGTTGAAAAGGCTGTCCTTTCCCCATTGAATGGCCTTGGCACCCTTTTTCAAAAACCAGTTGACCATAAATAAATAATCATTTCCTAACTATTTCTCTATGTTGGATATTTAAGTTGCTCCCAGATTTTTGTTCTTCTAAATTATCCTATGTTAAACACAGCATGAAAGGCATAAAACCTTTTCTATATTTAAAGTTATTTTGGTAGAAAGTGTTCTCAGAAGTGGAATTACTGGGTCAAGGAGGAATGTATGTTTGGAGCTCATTTAATGAGGCATTAAGCCTTCAATCTCATGATGTTAAGAGCAACAAAATGCTTCTTTATTCATCAGCTGCTATAGCTTAAGGGCTGGATTTCTCTAAAAGCCTTTTGCTGTAAGATGAATGGATTCCATGACTTCCTTCCTCCCTCAGTTGCTTCTAAAAGACTAAGTAAATCTAGAGTGAAAAACTTCAATACCAGAGGCAAACAGGACAGGTAGTGTTCTAAATGGCTTAAAGAAAAAACAAAAAGTGTCATCAAATGCAGTAGAAAATGCAGGAATCTTTGAGAGAAGTGGAGTCAAGATTTAGACCTTAAATCAGAGGTCCCTGAAGCAAAAACTGGTTTTATTCTGAGTTTCTCTTCTGGCCTTGATAATCAAGTTAATTTATATTCATCTTGATCTCAGAGACAGCCAAATTAAGTCTTCTCTTTTTAGTAAATAATACCTAGCTTTAAAAAAATTGAAATACAAAAGGTTATTAGGAGAAAATCAAGTTTCCCTTTCATCCTTGCCCCTCCCTCTTCCCCAGTCTCCCAGTTCTCTAGGAGTCCGTGGTACAGTTATTTGTGTCTGCATAGATTGGTTCATATATGGAGTATCTCTGGAGAGATGGTGTATACAAAATGATACATTTTAAGGCTCTTGATAGTTTCTGACAAATTCCTTTTCAAAATGGTTACATCTATTTATGTTGGCAGTACACTGCTTGTCAGAAAGATTTCTCTCTTTTTTTTGTATTTCTTTGAATACTCTTTCCTTAATATTGGATATCCTGTTTGTATTTCTTTTATGTATTGCCTGCTCATGTCTTTTGGCATGCTGTTTGTCTTGATTGGCATTGTCCTTTATGAGATTTATGTTGGCCACCTTTTGTAGATGATTGTTTTACGATAGCCTGGATTTGGGAAGAAAAGTTAAAATGCCTTTTGTAACACTTATGCTAAGAGGTATGTGAGCTGAGCAGGAGTCAAAGCAGTAGGGCAAAGGAAGTTAAATGCTTAAGAAGAGATCTGTAGAATTTGGAAACTGGGTGCAGTCCAAGATGACTACAAGGTGAGTTAGAAAAGGATGGTGCTATTATGTGGAAAGATCTAGATTTCTGGGGAAAGATGAATTTATTTTGGGTAGGCCTTAGCGAGGAGGATCCAGGCTGAACTATCCAATGGACTTGTGGCCACAGCTCAAGAGACAAAACATTAAGAGTTAGGAATCATCTGACTTACAGAGGGGATAGTTTGAAAGGTTGCCAGTGGATGAAGCTGCTGAAAGAGACATTGGAGAATAAGTCCATGGACAGGCAAGCTGTCTGGGAGTCATGCAAGAGGACAAAGCTGGAAGGGGTGAGAGGGTCCATGAAGAGACAGATTAGTAGACTGACATGATTGCCAAAGAGAACAGGGGGTCTGCAGAATCAAAGGTTGTAACCAGAAGGCTAAGAGAAGGACATTAGGTTTGGTGATTTGGAAAAGATACATCTTATGGGTAAAGATACAATTTATGGGATGCAAGAAGTACCCCACCCCCCAGAAAAAAAATTTAAGGTATAATTCATTTATTATATGATTACATATGGAAAGTGTACAATTCAATAGTATTTAGTATATTCAGAATTGTGCAACCATGACCACAATTAATTTTAGACCATTTTTATTCCTCCCCCCACAAAGAAACCCTGTCCCCCATTAGCAATTACTTGTCAATTCCCCTCTATCCTTCTAGCCCTAGGCAACAACTGACCTACTTACTGTCTCTTTAGATTTGCCTACTCTGGACATTTCATGTAAATGGAAACATACAATATGTGGCCTTTCATGTTGGATTTCACTGTTTTCAGGGTTCATTCATGCTGTAGTATGTGTCAGTGCTTCATTCCTTTTTATGCCTAATAATGTTCCATTGTCCAAATATGCCGCATTTTGTTTAACCACCATCAGTTCACGGACATTTGAGTTGTTTCCACTTTTTGACTATTGTGAATAATTCTGCTATTAAATATCTATGTACAAGTTTTTGTGTGGCCATGTTTTCAGTTCTCATCAGTATATACCTAGGAGTAGAATTGCTGGGCCATATGCTAACTTTATGTTTAACTTTTCAAGCAACTATGCAGAGGAAGGACACATTGCCAGTGTTTTTTAGAAATAATAAAATGAATTTTAATATCATCACTGGTAGGAAATTGCAAAGTGTCCATATTCAAACATATTATTCAGAAATACAGGCATTTTAAAAATGATCTATAAGATTGTTTTCTGTTGTGTAAAACTAACATTCTTATACATCTTTTATTGGAAACCTTTTGTATTGAGTGTTACCTCAAAGGCCTAGCCGAAGCATTAAACATTTTTTTTTCCTATGGATCAATATATTGATGTAAGTATGCTTCATCAGTTTCAAATAATGATTTTAATAACTACAAATGTGATAAAAAAATCACAGGAATATTTGATATTAATCTACAGTCAGATTTATTTTTTTACTCCTTAGTCTTAACTATAGAGATCAAATACTAATTTTATTTTTTTTTAAATTAGGATTATCTGTGGTTTGTATGGCCCTAGAAGTTCAAGATCCAGAAAAATGAAAACAAAAAAGACCCCTTGGGCCAGTATTGTTGATTGGTCATGTTATTGTCTATTTGTTCCCTAGCTGGGATGGGTTTTGAGAATATGGCGTTTCCTCTTCCTGAAGCTTTGAAGTGGGATCGCGTAGGCTTGCCCTGTTTTAGAACTTGGACTTGGCTAGTTACCTTGTATTATCATAAATAAATAAATGAATAAAGAAGTTTTTTTTGGTAAGTGATACAATCAGGTTGTTCAAAATCAAAAAGTATAAAATGGTGAACAGTGAAATTTCCATTCCACCAGTCACCCAAATCTTCTGGTAACCACTAGTGTAATATTTCTTGGTATATTCTTCCAGGTTGTACTTTGCATGTATATTTAGCTGAATTATTTCTTTTCCCCTCCCTTGAATATGGTACTGCATGTATTTCTGTACCATGCTCTTTTTACTTAACAAAATGTCTTCAAGATTGGTCATTTCGTATTTGTATATCAAGAATATCCTCATTTTTTTAAGGGCTGCTTTTATTTTTAACCACCTCCCATCAAGACATGGTGTTGGTCCATCTTTCCTATTGCAGACAGTCCTTCAGTGTGTGTTTGTAGTTTTGGTTGATTTTGCCATACTGAGTTGAGTTACCCTTGTTGAGTAGTACTAATTTATGCCACTACTAGCAATGTATGGGAGCTCCTGTTTCTCTATAGCCTCAAAACATGATGTCATCTTACTTTTTTTTTCTGTTTGTTTGCCAATCCAAGTTAAAAAATGATATTTGAGTGTAGTTTTATTTTGCAGTTGTCTTTTGAGTGAGGTTTGGCATCTTTTGATCTGTTTAAACTATTATATAATTTTTCTGTAAAGTGGGATTTGCCCACTTGTCCCTTTTATTTTATTTATTTTTTTGTCTTTTTTTAGACATTTGTTGGAACTCTGTTAGGAAGGTCAGACCTTTAATGAATTCTGAGTTAAACAAAAACTGATGTTGGAGTAGAAATTGCTTCATTTCTAATTGAATTAAAAATGTTTCAGTAACCTTTGGGAGTTTGGAGGCCAGAGTTGTACACTGGATAGCCTGTCTACTTGAATTCCTTTCCCAATCCAGCAAAACTTTGGGGCCAGCATTTTTGGAGGAGTTTATTGAGATGACATGGTTTGCTACATAAATACATTTCAGATAGTCTTGGAGGAATGGTAGATTGTGCAAGAAATAGCATATTAATTCATCTACCATGTTTTATTTTTTTCAGACAAGCTTGAGAAGCAATATTTTAAAATCTCTCACATATGTTAAAATGCCCATTACATCAAACCTTATTCATTATAAAATGTAGACATTCTGATTTGTTATTCATGAGAAAAAATGCATCTGATGACAGTGAGTCTGAGTAAGTTTTATAACTCACGCTGCTTGGATGTGTTTTCATTTGAAGTGAAGCTTTAATTTTCCAAAATTTGAGTTTTCACACAACTATGTTTGTGGGGCTGGTGGGCCCAAGCTCCTTTCATGGCTGGATCAGACATCATGGCCTGTATAGACTGGCAGATGAACTGCTGCTCATTTAAACTGACTATGTCAGCAGACACAGGAATAAATAGTAACCTATCTCAGAGAAATACCCGAAGTCAGGTAAAAGTAGTTAAGACAGAACCTCGTGAACTCATTGGAAGGAAATCCATCCTCAGAGGGACAGCTACCACCACAAAAGAAAACAAAAACAGACATTAAATTCACTGTTACTTAATTAACCTCAGCACTCTTGTAATCAAAAATTTTTTTCCTGCATTTATGGATATATGTAAACACACACACACCCCCATCACACACACCAGTATATATATATTTATATATATTATTTAAAATTATTATGTCCTTCAAATAAAATGATATATAATAAAATTAAATAGACTGTTAAACCAGGATTTAAAGGAAAGTAAAATACAATATTGCAGTGCTTCACAGACCATCTCTGTTGTGAAGGACCAACTTAAAAATTGTTTTTCAATCCATTGTTGACCATTTCTTCTGTAAAATATCAAAACAAAACAAAACAAAACAAAACAAAAAAACAGCCCACCACAAAAACCTCAAAACAAAACAGAAATATGGAACTGTGAATGAAAGATAAAAGTATTTATGTTTTATATTTGAAAAGACTTGTGCTCCTCCCCATTTCTCAATTTAAAATAAGGTACAGATTTTTACCTAACAGTGTGAATCTAGGTGTTTAAGTAGTTTCAACCACTTGACTCTTTCTTGGCTTTTCTTTAAATCTCTGTGTGTTGATTTTTAAGTGCTCCATTTCCCCCCAGTCTGAAATGTGTTCTGCCATCATTATAGTTATAAAGCCAAGATTGCTAGAAGCTTGTGAGCTTAAGAAAAATTAGAGACTTTTGGCATAAGTTGCCTGTAATTCTTTTTTATTAAATTTAGTATTTTATTATTTATCTTTTGAGAACCTCAGAAATAATGCTTTCATGAAAATTAACAGGCATTTGCAGAAGTGTTATTTTAATTTCTTGGTTTAGTCACAATTTTGTTAGCATTTGTGTTTTACAGTTGACCTGTGAAGCTTTAAACTTTTTCTGAAGAGGTTCTTCACAGGCAGGTGTAAATCTGTCCCTTGCTTCGTTTCTTTAAGCAGGCAATTTAAGATCTGTAGATCTTAAATGTTCTCACCACACACAAAAACTTGTAATTATATGGGGTGATGGATGTGTTAACTAACCTTGTTGTGGTAATCATTTTATACATATGTATACATGTATCAGATCATCATATTATACCCATTGAACTTATACAGTGGTGTATGTCAATTGTATCTCAGTGAAGCTGGAGAAAAAAATGAGCAGCAATCTAGGCTTTATATCAAGGCTCAGTGATGTTGCCAGCAGTGCCTGTGGTTCTAGAATGTCCTTGAGATTATTAGCATTTGTTCTGGAGGGAGTAGAAAGTGATATTTAAGTTATGTTGAGGTTTTCTTCAACATAGATAAAACAAAAGATAAAATATCTTTGGGCTCAATATGAAGACTTTTTATAACAGTTCTTTTGTTTATATGACTTCAAGCAATTACTGTCAGTGGACAGAGAGATTTAAATTATAACCTTTCTATATTCTTTGTATCAGCTAATTAAATAACTTTAAGATTAGGTTTTTTGAAAGTTATCTTTGCATGAATTTCTGTAAGTTATGTGTGTGTTAGTGGAAAGAAACGCATACCATCTTTGCCTGTTTTCCTTTAGGGTAATTCCTCTCCTGCAATCACTTTTGGGTGGAAGTATGCTCTTTTTCCAATAGAAGATGGTGATCTTGGAGAATGACCATGGAGAAGGGGATGAGTTCTGGAGAAGGGCTGCCTTCCAGATCATCTCAGGTTTCGGCTGTTAAAATATCAGCCAAAGAGCTGGAAACAAAGCAGTCCCATAAAGAGAAGCGAGGGGGCTTTGTGCTGGTGCATGCAGGTAAGCTCTAAGTGGGTGAGCTGTAAGATGAAAATGATTTTTTTCCCCCTTGCCTTGAAGTACACTGAGAATTGAATTTCAAATTTGGAGGAGGCAAACTGCCAGAGGAGTTGGAACCAAAGAGACTGACTTCAGTATAGTGAGGTCCTCCCCTAACTCCACATTTGGAAAATGTTATAATGATGGCTCTTTCTTTGTCTTCTTCACTCAACTGCTCTGTTATTTACTTCCCCCCATATAATAGATATATTTAGGTATTGTTAAAACCAGGCAATGTAATTATTTAAACTCTGGTTTGTGTTTTTGAAAATAATGCTGCTGAAAAAATTTTATTGACTTTTTTTTGACTTTGGCCATCTTAGAGTATAATTTACAGTCTTAGAGCTAGTTTGCCTTCTTAATGTTATAAATGAGGAATCTTAAAACTAGAGTGATTAAGTGGCTTCAGCCACATAGCTAGTTTATACAAGAGCCAGGCTGACAGACCCTTAAGTGGGCCCTTAAGACTCAGGCTCGTGCTCTTGGCACTGCATCAGCCTGTAATCTCCACTGCAGAGGACCTTGAAGATAGACACAGTGAAGTCCAACCCCTGGGTCCCCGTCACTGAAGTGTCTTGAGTTTCCAAGCAGTGTAGCCCTTCCTTCCTCTTCCTTAGTCATTTCTATTTGCCTACATTTAGAGTCTGAAGTTCAAGGCCTCTGTGAAGGAAGAAGGAATGGCTGGATCTCCTTTAAACTTTCCTCAGACAATCAAGCAGCATACGAGTGAGATTAACTTTGATCTGGGGTGAGGAGAGGAATTGATTTCTTCTTATCAAACTGGCGTTCTGCCTGGTCGTTAACCTGTGGCTGTATCTAGACTGGATGACTTGGGAAGCCTTACAGAATCTGGTACAGGAGAATCTGGCCAAAAAAAAAAAACCCAGGTTCAATTTTATTTTCTTTCAAATGATTTTTCAAAGAACTGAGGTAAATTTATAGAAAGAATTCAGTTAGATGTAGACTGGGGCTAGAACTCCTGCCTTCAGATTCCTAGTCCAGTATTCTTTCTAGTACACCATGTTGATGGCGCATCTTTATAGGACCCAGTGAGGTATTTTATTCAGAACGAGTCTTTGAAAAATGTACAAGAAAGGCCTGAAATGTGTAACAAGCAACAACATGGAGCTTTTGATTAGCTGGAAAAGATAGCCTTCTGGGACAGTCATGGTGATAACCCTCTTCTTTCATAAACACACATGATGGTAGTGGCTCTTAGACAAAGTTGGTGATGGGGGCCAGCTGTAATTGGAGGAGGTCTGGGTTATGGCAGGAAATTGTGTGGATTAAGGCTGACCTTCCCCTTCTAAATTATTAGGCCAAATAGAGTGATTGATTATGCAGAAGTATATATCTTGTACATTTAAGGAACAAAATTTCAATTCCAGTGTAGATTTTAAAACTTTTGTTTATTATTGTTTTTAAGAACTAGAGACTTACCCAAATTTTAGTCATTTGAGTAGACTGTTGCTTATTCCCAAATCTGTAAACTACCTATACTTTTACCTAATATTAAACAACTAGACACTTCTTACCCTTAAAATTTTAAAGATGAAACTTATCTTTAAGTGGAATGTCAGTATCACTTGCAGGAAGAGAAAATAACTTAACACAATGTAGAAAACCATTGTGATTAAATTTTAGCTAGATCCTGTTCCTGTCAGTGGTTTCGATCCTAAGCTTACCTTCCTTTGTTAAATAGAAGAATTAACGAGATTTAATCAGATATTAAAGGTATACTGGAAACATGCTGAGACGGTTTCCCTATTTTAAGCAGAGGATTTACATGTTGATGTTATTAACGCTGTTATCCATACACTAAAGTTGTCTGTTTGGCTGTGTTATCCCATGTTTTGGGAAACACTGCTAAAAGATTGGGACCCAAGTTCTAAGACAAGAGACCTGAGATCATTTATTAGAGAATCATGAAGAAAGTTCTGTTAAATATTGGCACAGATTCTATGAAGTTTCAGAGTTCTTTTGAGAAATAGGATTGGAATTTGCATGTATTATGGATTCCTGTTTGGGCATCTTTTCTGTTCTCATGGGTCCCTTAACTATAGCTTCTTGGACCAGTTCTTTCTCTGCCTTGAGGAAAGGTGGGTTAAGGTTGTGTCACAGTCTGCAGGCTCACAGGAGGAGCCCTGAAGCTTAGAAATATAGTTCTTTAACCTTCCCTAATTTGGACCCCTGTGGGGCCCAGCAGTAGCTGAGGATGGGGGCTGAAGGGGTGCTTCAAAACTCTGTTAAAGAATTTTGATGAGAAGCCTAATTGTCACAAGAGTTGAAGGTCTCTTGTATTGGTTTCTTTTTTTATTTACATTATTCTCAAATCCCTAACTAAACAAGTATTAATCCTTTTAGGGAAACAAATTTCAGAGCCATCCTCTTAGGAAGTTGCTGGTGTTTGATTAAGAGCTAGAGAGCAACAGGATTTCTAATTGGAAGTTGTGAATATACCATCACTGAGGTTTCAGAGGCACCCAGAGTTACATTCTAGGGGGTGAGAGAATGGAAAAGTTTGGGTAGGAGTGGTAGTGGTGGTGGTGATTGTGGACCAATGGGATTGACACCCCTCAACTTCAAATGTTGTTTAGAAACTACCTAGTTTTTTGAAGTTACTCCTAAAATTTTTGGCAGGTACTTTTCAGAGGTCAACAGGGAGGAACTTGAAGGGACTCTGTCCTTGACACTGCCTGGGCTATCAACTCCAGCCAAAAAGACTGGAGGAGAAGTGACCTTGGCGAAGCCTCTTTGGGGACATGAGCTATTTAGAAATAGAAATAGTGCCTCTGGCAGGAAGATAGCTTTTGAAAAAGGAGGTGAGGTAAATTAAAAAGGCTTACGGTGGAGAAAGAAACTATTACATTTTTAAGACTCTGTACACTTGGGGCAATAGTTTTATTGTCACTAGGAAAGCATCCATTTATATGAACTATTTATATAATATAAGCAGGGTCCCAGGTATCTTAATGATAGCTAACGATTGCTTTTTTCACTACAGGTGCAGGTTATCATTCTGAATCCAAAGCCAAGGAATATAAACACGTATGCAAACGAGCTTGTCAAAAGGTAGGAAGAGAATGTATTCTGCCTGCTCAAAACATTTTGGTTTTGACCATAAAGCAGCTTTACCTTGAAGTTCAAAATTTTAAGGTTCGATTTATAAGATGGTCTTTGATTTGGACCACAAAATAATTTTGCTCATATTTGTGGGATCTTGTTTTGTTCTGTTTTGTGTTTTTTATTCTCCAAATCGTGTTTAGATCTTTTCCTTCCTTTTCCAGATTAAAGTCTGTATTTTTGGAATTGTGGGCACATAATCATATATCTTTTAATCTTTGCAAAGGCGAGCTCTGTAGAAGGGGTAGGGAGAACAGCTCAGAGGCAGCCAATGTGTCTTTCTATGAAGGGATGAAAAAAATAATAAAAAATTAAAATGGGTGCTTTTCTTAGGGGGATTATCCTGCACTTTATCCTTCTGTTTTTCATCACGTAGTTTGTATCGTGGCTAATTCATTGTCGTTCCTGAGTTTGACTTTGCCCTTGTACTCAGTTGTACTTTTTTTTTCCTCTTTGGTTTTTGAGGTTTTGCTAAATTGTTGAATACTTAATGTGGATGCAGGAATGGGCTCAGAAGAAATATTGTTTATTTTTATTTTGATCCTGACTCTGTACTCTTGTAGGCAAACCTTCCATTACTTTTTATGTAAGTAGAATGCTAATTGGATATTGTATATCAAGTAAATATGGGTCTCTCTCAGCTCTTCTCATTTATATTTACATACTATTTAAAGAAGATTATACTTTATTAGAAATCCAAGCTTTTTCTTATGAAAATGCCATAAGTGAATATTTTGTTATAGGGATTTTATTTTATTTTTTTAAAATTTATAATGTTAAATGTTTTCTAAGCTATTTTATTTTTTTATCTCATTTTTCAAAGTGTGAAATCTTTTCATTATGTGAAAAGAAGTGGTTTACTTTTATAGGATTGTAGTCCTAGAAACCTAATACGTTTAGGGTGTGTAACCAGCCTCTTCAGTTTATGCAGTAAATGAAATAAACTTCTTAAAAGTTTAATGAGGAATAGAATTCTTAGTTTTTGATCTTTCTGTTTGTTGATTAAATTGGAGCTTCAGTAATTCATTTAAAATCAGCCTTCCTTCTCTTTCTTTTCTGTCCTCATGCATTCCTAAGAAGCAAGGTGATTTTAGTGACCTTTACTCTCTGTAGTTTCTATTAGAAAAGAATGTGATATGTTTCTCTCAGTGCAAAATGCATTGTAGTATCAGAAATGCTTTTGTCAAATGTATGCTTCCATTTCAGGATTCAGAAATGCCTCTGTGACTGAGTCACTGTATTTTATAGTTGGGGGTATGGAGAGGAGTAACAGTGGGAGAAGAAATTGTTAGCCTAGTCTGAGATTCAGTTATCTATATAAAATACAAATTCCTATTTCAAAACTGAATTCACTTAATTTCTATGGCTATTTGAATTGCCCTGCGATGAATGAAGCCCCTTCACTTACTAAATTCCTTGCACTTTGCCTTTAGTAGCTAGATTTTATTCCTTGTCTTAATATGAATAATTTTAAGTGAGCTATAGCATGAATCATCCTGAGTCACTGCCTATTTTAAACCTAAGTCATTCATGTCTTGAAGGAGAGATTGGAACTCCAGTGATCAATTTTTATTAACTCTAAATGTCTCCTGTACTTCTTTACTCTCTTGGAACGCTTCTGGGTATGTTGGAGAGGTTGTGGTTTTACAGTGAATGGTCTCTCCCCTTGGTTTCCAGGCAATTGAGAAGTTGCAGGCCGGCGCTCTTGCGACAGATGCGGTGACTGCAGCTCTGGTGGAACTTGAGGTATTTCTTTTCTCTGTTTCATTTAAAATACTTGTGAGTTTATGTTCATTTATTCTTAAATGACATGTAACCATTGTTTAATCAACCATCAATTATGTGACCAGTGTTTCCCAACAACATTAATGAGTTATGAAGAAGCCTGTGATTTTGTTAGGTTGTTTTCATTGGAGACTTCCTTGAGTAATATAAAAAGTTGGTTAAATTCATTTTTTCCCTCAGTTATGGGAGATTCATGAAGACAAGTTACTGGTGACTGGATACTTAAAATTTCCTTAATATTTTCAGAAGAAAAATTTCTGAAGTTAACTGCCCACCAAAGTAATACATGTTCTGTTGTTTAGAAAACAAAAAAAATTCCAACTGTCTAGGTGTGTCCAAAGTGCAGGGGGACATTTCCCGACAAACTGAGCAGCTGGATATCGTTTTAAAGTATACATAAGCTGTGTTCCGGGAGGTGTGTCTTGGCCAGTGTGATTGTTAGGCTGGTCTTCAGTCATCTGCAGACACTGAGGGCTTCAGTGAGGAGGCTCTCAAGTTCTCTGTGATTCTTTGTACTCCAGTGTGAGGCTCTCTGAGTTCTCTTAATCTGGAACCCTGAGGATGAGTTTGTCCAGCGGATGTTGAGGGATTCAGAAGACTGACTTCTGCTGCTCAAACTTAGAGAATGTAGATTTGTGCAAGTCAGTTTAGAGGATTGAGTGAGACATCAAGTAAGACATGAAGATAAAACAGTGATGAATTTGAGGGAGGAGGTGATAGAGTAGACTGCTCCAAGATGACTGGATGGTGGCCCCCACCCTGACATGCCAGGCCTTGCTTCTCCCTGTGAAGATTGCCCAGGAATTTACCAAAAGTCCTAGCCATGTTTTCTGTGTATTCTCCTGCTTAATTGTGGAGCTGCACTTTTGATCATACTTTGTAGATTTTACTCTCTCTTGTTAACATGTTGAGCGTGGTCCTAGTGTATGTAATGGGGGAGGGTAGACGTATATGGTGGGCACCAGTTCCATTGTGGTTTGGTCTCTGAGGCATCTTACCTGGGGTTATGTAGTCTCCTCCTGTTGAGATGAATGTATCTTATACCAGCTTTACCAGTCATCAGCTATGAGTCCCTGGGCACCTCACAGCTCTCCTTGACTCAATTTACCCACTTATAATATGGGGATAATAATTCCTACTTTATAGTGTGGTGAAGATGAACTGAGTTAAAATGTGATAATCACTTAGAATAGTGTGTTGCATATAGTAAGCACCCCATAACTGTTAGCAATTATTCCTATGTGAGGAGCTTTGGAAATGATATATATGAGGTGAATATTTATGGTAACTATTAATGACAAGTTTTACAATGTCAAAGAAAGGTTAATTATATGTTATGGATAAAAGGAGAAAAGTGTTGGAAGGAAGACTGATGTGCTTATCACCAAATCTTACCTTTACTCAAAACACACACTAGGAAGCTTCATCTAACTTAATTCAATTGTTGATTACAAATTACTCATCTTTGTGCAGAAGATGATGTCCTGAGGTTACAGGTGCATGGAGTCATTGTGGGTCTGGGGGAGGAAGGTTAATGAATAGCTGGGGTGTATACCATAATGGCAACTGAATACGTAATTGAGTAAAATTACGTTTTCCTTTTTCTTTTCATCTTAGAAGAACTTTAATTTTCTCAAGTCCTACTTATGCTGAATTTTTCATTACATTTTTCCTATGATGAGTCAATCCTACTTTTAAAGAACTTACTTATGTATACTTTAAAATGATTTAAAAATACATTCTGGAATGAGTTACACACGAGTACATGAGCTTTATAGATTTGAATGATGACCTGTGTCTTTTCAGAGTGTGGGTATGAAGGTTTTCTTTTTTACTTTTTTTTTCATTTTTCAGAGTTATTAGGTAGAATTGTTACAATTTGACTGAACATATACAACATATTGTATGTAAATACATATATACAATATACTGCACATATTTTTAAATTTACATATATATACTGTTCATTGTTTCTAGGAATGTTTAGAGCTTTAGTTTTTTAAACTTACATAGTTATCAAAGGAGTAAAGCCAACCACAAAATAAGAATTAATTAAAAAAGATACATACACTCTGCTATTAATAACAACATTATTTATAACTGCCCAGATATGGAAGCATCGTAACTGCACATCAATAGATGAATGGATAAAGAAGATGCAGCATATATATGCAATGCAATACAATTCACCCATAAAAAAGAAGGATATTTTGCCATTGGCAACCCTTCATTCACTTTTTTTTTTCACTTCAAAAACCAGAATTTTTTAACTGGCATAAACATTTCCATTGCATCAAAAAGAACAAAATACCTGGAAATAAGCTTAACCAAGGAGGTTACCTATACTCTGAAACTGTAAAACATTGATGAAGGAAATTGAAGACGATACAAAGAAGTGGAAAGACGTCTTATGTTCTTGGATTGAAAGAATTACAATATCAAAATGGCCACGCTACCCAAAGCAATCTACAGATCCAATGCAAACCCCCTCAAAATACTCATGACATTTTTCACAGAACTAGAACAAACAATTCCAGAATTTATATGGAACCATAAAAGACCCCGAATTGCCAAAGCAATCTTTTGGAGGTTTTTTTTTTTTTTTCCGTCTTTCTTCTTTTTGTTCTCTTTTCTTGTGATTTGATGACTAGAGAAGTTCCTTTAACATTTGTTGTAAAGCTGGCTTGGTGGTGCTGAATTCTTTTAGCTTTTGTTTATCTATGAAGCTTTTGATTTCTCCATCAAATCTGAATAAGAGCCTTGCTGGATAGTATTCTTGGTTGTAAGTTTTTCCCTCTCATCACTTTGAATATATCATGCCACTCTCTTCTGGCCTGGAGAGTTTCTGCTGAAAAATCAGCTGATAAGCTTATGGGAATTCCCTTGTATGTTATTTGTTGATTTTCTCTTGCTAATTTTAATATTTTCTCCTTATCCTTAACATTTGTCAGTGTGATGACTGTGCCTTCGTGTGTTCCTCTTTGGGTTGATCCTGAGTGGAACTTTCTGCACTTCCTGGACTTGGGTAACTGTTTCCTTTCCTAAGTTGGGGAAGTTTTCAGTTATTACCTCTCCAAAAATTTTCTCAGGTTCTCTCTCTTTTCTCTTTCCGGAATGACTATAATGTGAATATTAGTGCACTTTATGTTATCCCAGAGTTCTTAAACCATCCTTACTTCTTTTCATTTTTTCTTTTTTCTGTTTTGCGATGGTGATTTCCGCTATTCTGCCCTCTAGCTCACTGAGCCGTTCTTTTGCCTCATTTACTCTATTCTTGTTTCCTTCTAGTGTTTTATTCATTTCAGGGATTTTATTCTTTAACTCTGGATATTCTTTGTATTTTCCAACTCTTTGCTAAAAACTTTGCTCTGTGCGTCTATACGCCTCTTGAATTCTCTGAACATCTTGGCCATCATTACTTTAAACTCTTTCTCAGATAAATTACCTATCTCCTCATCACTTATTTCTTCTTCTGGAATTTTATCTTGTGCCTTGACCTGGAAGATGTTCCTCTGCCACCTCATATTGTCTGTCTTTCTATTTGTATTTTTACGTATGTTAGTTAGGTGGCCCTCTGGGAGTTGTCCCATGCATCCCAGCAGTACACTCCTCTTTTGTCACCCAAGGGCTGGGGTCCAGCCAGTCCCAGTGTAGAGTCTGGCCTGTGTTTGTGGATTCCTTCCATAGGCTTTGGGATTGTTGTTTTCTTATTTCTGGTATTTGCCCCCTGGTGGATGAGGCTAAACTCGAGGCTTATGTAGGTTTCCTGGCAGGAGGAGCCAGTGCCTGGCCACTGCTGCATGAGGCTTGGTCCTGGACCTCTGGTGGGTAGGGCTGTGTCTAGAGGCATTTTGGCTCAGGAGGTCTGCTGATGGGTGGGGCTGTGTTCCCACCCAGTATGTTGTTTGATCTGAGGCTTCCCTACAGGCTGTTGGGTGGAGCTAGGTCTTGGTGCTAATGATCCAGTCAAGATCTCAGCCTCCAGGAAAGCTCATGTAGATGAACACTCCTAGAATGTCTACTGCCAGCTTTTATGTCCCCTGGGTGAGCTGCATCTGTCCCCTATGTCCCCAGGAGACCTTCTAAAACCAGCAGGCAGGTTTGGCCCAGGTTCCTGTGAAATCACTGCCTCTGCTCTTGGACCTGGTGCATGTGAGATTCTGTGCACACTTCCCAAGGGAATGAAGTCTTTTTTCCCTCAGTCCCATGGGGCACCTGGAGTTAAGCCCCACTGGCCTGCAAAGCAGATGTCCTGGGGTCTCTTCGTCCTCCCAATGCCAGAACCCCGGGCTGGGGAGCCTGACGTGGGGCTTAGAGCTGTCACTCCTGTGGGAGAGCCTCTGCGACTTAACTGTTCTTCAGCTTGTGGGTCGCCCACCCGGGTGGTATGGGGTCTGATTATATTGTGAACCCACCCCTCCAACCTTCCTTCTGTGGTTCCCTCTTCATGTTTCCAGTTGAAGAAGATCTTTTTTCTAGGTTTCAGTCTTTTTAATTTTTGATGATTGTTTCACAGTCAGTTGTGGTTTTGTTGTAGTCGTGAGGAGAGAGCACCTCTTTTTTTTTTTTAAACAAAAAAATTATTTTTTTGACTGGACTGTGGTATGTGGCCTGAGTGAGTTTAGTGTACTTTCCCCTGTTTCACTATTAAATTCTGGGAAAAATTTCAGTGAGTTGTCTTTAAAAATTCATTTCTATATAGAATCTTTGAGATATATGTTAGTAGTTTAACGGTTAAGGCTACACTAAGGAAACATTTTCCTGAATCTTAAGAATTATGTTGGAAGTCATGCTTATACTGCCCGCGTCAGTCACCTTGCATAAGTTGTCACCTTGTATACTTGTGATTCATCACCTTTAAACAGGGTGATGTTTTCAAATAAAGTGTTTAATTGAAGAGATATTATAATAGTTTGGGCCAATGGAAAGATACATAAAAATTGGATTCTTGTATCTTCTGTTCTTAGAGAAGTATGAGTAACAATATGAAGTCCTTTCAGCCAACTGGAAAGTCCCAGAGAGTTCAGTTTATACTGTGTTATGTTTCATTTGACTAACCACTTACCTTCAGTTTTGATCAGTCTATTTAGTAGAAATAAGTTCTATCCTAATTATTAAGAGATATGGACAGTCATCATACTTTTGTTTTTTGGCTTTGCGATATACTTTTGACTTAAAAAACTGTACATTTTAGACATGCTTGTTACATTACTACTTAGGCAGATAACTAAAATTGGTGTGAATTTCTTGAGCACGTAACCAACTGTGGATTGAAATGACTGAAATAGTTTAATGGTGCTTATTGGCTATAAGGTGTATCTAGCCTTGTATTTTGAAAAATGTGAAAATTTGCATTTACCCAAATAGTGAAAAAATACACTGACCTCAAGTTGATGCCACAGAAGAGGTAGAGACGAGGTGAAAGAAAATAAAATTTATAATTAAAAAAATATGTGTTTTGGTGGCCTCTATAAATTATGCAGGGCACCTAGACAAATCATTTTTGGGCTTTTCTTGGAAACCCGTTACCTTGTTCCACTTTTCTCATCTACCAGGACAGAGAAGTTGTGTTATCCTAAGACTATGACTTCTGAACACCAGAGGGGATGTTTCCCTTCACTTAAATAAGGGGTGGCTGGTGGAAGGGGAGGCGCGCTAGTGCATACGTTCCTGCCTATTAGCAGGAACTGACTAGCTTCTCCCTTCAGGGTTTTGGGAGGGAAGGTGGCCACTACTGTATGAGAGGTTCTGCAGTGTGGAAATGGGTGAGATGATGCCAAAGTGCATTTAGTTTATCTTCAAAATGTGGGGAAGGAAATGGAAAGGTCAGTTCATCGATCATATTTTGATGATGTAAAGGTGATTTATCTTCTCAGAGTAGAGAAGACAAATCTGTGACACCATCTGGTCTTCATATCCAGGGCTATCCATTTGAAAGACAGTTGCTTTCATGGCTGCCTTTGAAATAGTTTTGGTTCAGGCAGCGATGGTGGATTTTAAATTCTAGACCATAATGTACATTTCGTATGAGTGGCTTTTAATATCAGTTTCTTCTGTGAGAGGATTGGACTCTGGGTGAGTCACGATGCCCCCGCTAAAGATGTATAAATTCTGATAGAAGATGAACTCATAAAATACTGAAGCTCCCTTCACACAGCAGTATTTTTTTTTAATAAGTCCCAAAACCTGGTTTAAAAAGTTCTAATAAGGAATACTAGGTGAAATATGAATGACAAACTTGAGAGGTTATTTGTAGTCTTGTATGAGGAAACTGATGAATCTGGCTGGGATTTTGCAGATCTCAGTGTGTCCTTTGAGAGATTTTGTTTAATTCATTTTGAAAACTGATTATTTTGGTAGGTAGAATACTGTGCATTAAAAATAGTGATTAGATATAGCTTTTAAAATTTCATATAGTAAGAGGCAAATTGCACAGGCTCCTTTGTTAAAAATGTTTCATTGAACTCAATGTTATTCTAAGTGGACCTTGCAGTTCTTCTCTTGACTTGAGTCATTCTTTAAGTCTTCCTGTGGTCAGGAGAGGTGGTAATTCATGGTTGAAACTAATTTGTTGTCCAAATGCCTTAGCATCTAAAGAGCAGATTATGCTGGGCACAAGTTCTTACATTTGTCTGCTAAAAATGCTTCATTGTTTTTGGATCTCTATCGAATCCAATATAGTGCTTGTTTATCAACTCTAGGAAAATCCTTTAAGAAGTAACTTCTTATCCAGATGGCTAATAGTTTGGGTTGTGAGAGACAAAAAGTAGGTATTTGCAATATTGTATAGTTTTATTATTAATATAATATTGTTATGCATTTATCTGACCTCTACATCTTGAAGTGTAGAGCCAGCTCTGTGATGCAAGGTTCTCCAGATGTCATCACCGTTGGGTAGTCGGTTGTTGGTGGACCCCAGCCGAGGCCTCTGTGCAGCTACGGGGTTAGGCCACACCCCCTTCCCTTGGCTGCGTACTTCTGGCTGAAATTGCTGGTCTGCCTCAGTGGGTGGGAGAGCATCTAAGGCCTGCCAGTCCTTGAGATGCTTCATGAGTGGTCATGAAGATGGTGTGGCTTGCTGCTGGGTTGGGGTGTATCTAGGATGAAAGGGAACACTGGTAAGATCTGATACGACCCTCTTTCTCTCATCAAGCCTGTAGCAAGTTCGCTTGTGGGGTTTCTTTGTAAGTAGCTGCTGAACCACACCTGCTCCCTACCTCACATCAGTGTTGGGTTTTTGTTGCAAAAAAGTTGGAGGCATCTGCTTTATAGTCATTTATGTTTATTTGAGAGATTAAGAATTATTTAAGTAAGTGAGCATCCCTCTCCTGCACATTTTTTGCTTTGCAGAAATAATCTTTTCCTAAGCAGAGGGTGGCTGAATATTTCAGTGGGTTAGTGGGTTATTTCAGTGGGTTCCTCCTCCTCTTCCCTCCCCGATAGGGCTGAACACATTGGAAAGACCACCAGTTGCATTTAGCTCACACATACAGAAGGGCCCGTTAACCATGAGCCTGAAGAGTCCAGTTTTAGATCTACTACCCTTGAAAGTCTCATTTTCTCTTCCATTGATAATATCTTTTATTTTCTGTAATGGCAGGGGAGGTCCTGTTTTTGTGTATGTGATGCAAGGAGTTTTACCTTCTTTCCTCTGCAGTACTTAAAATGTTTTCATAGCATGAAATTTGGATTTTGACTTCTGATGCTTTTTTCCCCCTTTTTTTTAATCCAACTTGGTATCATTGATTATTTCGGTCAAAGACCCTATTTTGCTGTCTGTTTAGCAGTGTTTCCAGTGGTGCTTCAGTATTTCTGTGTGTTCCAGCTGTTTATAGAGTCTTTATGTTTCTCTGCATTTTTTGTTTTATTTTTTGAGGTGTACACACACAGTTACACTTCATGGAGTTGCATCCAGCCAAGTGTCCATGTTCTTCTTGTGAAGAGGCAGAGAAAAACACCTCTCCCAAGAGTTTCCACCTTCTGACCAAGGGAAATGTGTCCTGAAGATCTGTACGCAGATGGGAGGCCACTTGTTTGCTTGCTCTGCTGCTAGAGCATTGATTTAATTAGAAGACAGGCTGTGGGTGGCCAAGTGCAGACAAAGAAGCACCAGACAGAGCCCAGTTAGCCTGGGACAGTAAAAGTAAGTTACACTCTTTCTAAACCACTGTTTTTTGAGTACTGACGCTGATTCTTGCCTTTAGTGCTAAGGGGCAACTTGCAGCTTACTGTCTGTGTTCACACATTAGGTGCATCTGTTCTTTTTTCTAAGACTCTAGAGATGAAACGTGCCCTCCAGCACAAAAGTACCTGCTTAATGGAAAAGCGGTGTTTTTTTTTTTCTTTTAATTTTTTTTTTTAGAATAAAAAGAAAATGGAATCAATGATCACATTCTAGATTTTTACCCTGCATCAAAGCTGTATGTTAGCTTTTGAATGCGGGACCTCACGCATGCTAAGCGCTAGCTCAACGATTGAGCTGTACCCTCCTGCCCCTGTATGTTCGCCTTTGACCTGGCTTTAAATACTCAGATACAGTGCTTGTTATGTTTTAACAGCACAGAGCTTCGTACTGATGGGGACCTGGAAACATTTTTACCCTTTTCCAGCCGTTTCTTGATGAGTTGTGTGGACCTTATTAGATGAGTTCATCTTGGCTGAATCTGGTAGAAGATACGGTCCAAGAGCAGGCTTAGCAGTTCCTAAGGAGCTTGTAGCTTTATGTATGAGCCCCTGTTCCACTGTGGGAGTTACTACTCTCCAAGAATATTCTACACTTTAGGATTCAGTTTTGTGCTGCTTAAAGCTGCGTTTGGTAGTGTGGCGGAGTTGATGGTAATTCTGTGTTTTGGTTATGTGGCAGCAATTTAGACTTTTGGATTGAGCCTAAAATGTCTTTTTGTTCAAAGTTAATAGAGATATTAGATTCATTGGCCCTTGGGATTTATAGTGTTGTAATTATTGAATCATTTTGTGTGTGTGTGTGTGTGTGTTTGAATCTGTATCATTTGAAGCATCAATTTTATAATCTAAAATCTGTTTTTGTTTTCTTGCTTTTGGTAATGAAGGGCTAGGCTCAGAAGATTTTTCTGTGTTGAGCAAAATCACAGGCTGACACCATGAAGGTCAACTGAAAGACAGCCTTTGATTTGAAGTTTTTGTCTATCTCTCAAATGTGGGCATTTATGCCAAATTTGGAAAAGAATGAGGAAGAAACTTAAGTTATATGATTTTTAGGAATCTCATTGAGATCATATCCTAAATCCTGCTCCAAAGCAAAATAAAACATTAATTTTTTTCATTCATTCTCTTTGTCTTCCTGTCATCTAATTTTTATGTGTATATCAGACTACCTAAGAGTTAGAATAATGAAGGATTGCATCTCACTGTAGCAGAACAAACAGCTTAAAATTGAATCCTAGTCATCCCAGTTGACAAAGTTCTTTGGCCATTCCCACTACCAGGGAGCTTTTCCTGGCAGTCATTCCCACTTGGGGTCCAGCCTCTTACTGGTATACGCATTTTCTGATAGCTCTTGACATGCATTTAACATAGGGCATTGACGCTATAACACTTAAGAGGCTTCTCAGAAAATTCAGAGTGGGGAACTTATTTATATTTTCCTCTTTTGGAGTGTGTGCAGATGTTAACATTTTCTAGTGGGTTAGAAATCTGAAATAAAAAGTATTGTTATAAGTTACTTCTTCTAAGTTAGTAATACCCTTCTCTCCCCTCCATTTCTGACCATGTTCTCACTCACGTTTGATAGAAGGATGATTTATGTCATTATAATTCCGTGGTCTGTTAGGTTCTTTTTGAGTGATATTTCCATATTATTGTCAACATGGTTAAAAGGTGTAATTATTTAGGTTGAAGGGAAGTATAAGTGGATGCCAAATTTGGCTTTACTAGAGAAACAGCTACATTTGTCTTTTCTATTGTAGCTCATGTGGAAAGGACAATTTCAGGTACCATGTGTGCTAACGTCTTCCTAGACATCGTAGAGAATCCAACTAAAACAAAGTTTACAACTATTTCAGATGTGCAAGTCTGTGGAAGCCAATATTTTATTGTAGAGATTGTGTTATGTTTGACAAGAAACTCTTTGCAATTCTGTGGCTTTCAATTTTAAAAAAAAACCATGAAAATAAACTGCTGTGATGTCATTTTTATGCTTAATGATATTATGTGTTTATTTGAAAATTAGGCAGATAGTAATAGAAAGGAGGTGAATACAGGTAGGCAGTGGTCTTTTTTATTAAAATACTTTTAAAAATAAAAACGTGTTCCTGTTTTTTTGATAGAATATTGTATGCCAGGTCAACAAATGCTCTAAAACAAACAGCAATATTAGTTGCATTTATTCTGACATTTCCAAAGAGTTTGGACACTTCAAGAAGATCATTAAAAAATCTTAGTTCCTAATACAGATGCTGTTGTGTGTTAGGTTTTTTTTTTTTTTAACATAAAGTATTTTTTGTGTGTGGGTAACTGAACAGTTAAAAGAATGAACTGTCACAAATACTAAAATTGGGTATTCAACATACTATATTTGACTCAAGTATTCACAGAGTGTGATGCAAACAAATGTTCTCTCAACTTATATCCAGGATGGCTAAAATATTACTTTAACACATGTTAAAAGTGGAACACTGTAACTATTTGGCTAGATACAATTCCGGGCTGTCTGAGTTGAGTAATTTCCTCAGGCATTTCTACTTTGATCAACCACGGCACGGACTTTTAGCATGTCTGTAAAGCAGCCAGTGCATCTGTAAATATGTCCTGAGGTAGACAGAAAAGAGAGAATGCCAGAAAAGAAAGAATACTTTCTGTCATTAAGGAGCAGTTACAGAATGAAAATGGAAAGTTTTTAGTTTCCCTAGGAGCTCTTTTTAGATAATTGAGCCTCTGATGTCTAAGTATGCCCTGTGGTTCTGTATTAATGAATGAAAGATACTTCATTTGGGCCTAGTGAAAATGTTTTCTGACTAACTCTGCTGGAATCTATTGGTTAGAGTCCATTAATTCTTAAACTTTCCAGTCTTCATTAGTGTAATATTATTCAGCTAAAAACCTAAATATAAACAATAGTATGTATCTCAGTAAATCATATTTTAATTGTTCATAACTAGTATTTGGGTGACAGTGTTACTATATGACCCTGTTTTAGAGACTAACTCTTAAGAACGGGCAGCACCACTGCAGAAGTAATCTCTTTGTTTTCAGCACATGGATGAAAATAGGCTTTCTGGGCTTCATCTTCAGTGACCTGAAAATGGACTTGCAAATAGCTAATGGTTTCTATACACAAACTAAGATTATTTATAATGGTGAATCCCCCTCTTGGACAAAACATGTTTGTATCATGTGGCTATAACTTCCCTGGAGATCTTTTAAGCTGTGGTAATCAACTACTTGCAAACTGGATGTTAAGTTGGATGATCTGTCTAGCTTCTTTCTGACGTTGCTTTCTGTTGTCCTGTGATAACAGATACCATGACTTCCAATTAGCTCCAATTGTGAAAATTCAGGTTTTTAAGTTAACATTGTATTAAACATTAGGAGGAACCCATGCTCTTCTTGTGATTTCTACATTGCAGGTCTCTGTTACTGTCCACATTCTGCAATTAATCAGCCATGGAAAACAAGGCTAACACAGTTAAGTAGAATTTACTAATAGTAAAAAAAGTTTTAGTGTAGTTTCATCCTCTTCATTTCAGAACTAGACAAGGGCAGTATAACTGGTAGATTTACACTCTTCCAGCACATTCCCGGTAACCTAAGAGAGGTGCAGAGAAATGGCGAAGGGGCAGAGCTGGGGAGGAAGGTGGAGAGGCAAGGCCTGGGTGAGCTCATGTGACCTTCCCGGACAGATACTTGAGCAGACTGCTAGGTTGGTTACCTCGTTGCTGTTTCTCTGTTTACCTAGGAAATTTTTTTCTTGTAAATATTGTCCACCTGAATGCCATAATTTCTTCAAAATTTACTACTTGTTTAATTTCACATGCCTATTGCCTTGAATTTAAAATCACTATAGCTATCACCAAGAACCTAAGAGCCAACTTTTACAAAAACTATGTGGTATCTGGTGTCTAATTTGTAGATAGAAGATTCTCACTATCCTTTATTTTACCCGATTATCCTTTGTCAGTTTTTTGCATGTTACCTCAACATTGATATTCCCCCCTCTCATGTAACTGTATACATTTTATGTGTGTTTGGGTTTTCTTGGTTTGTTTGTTTTGCTCCAGGTTACTAACTCCAAAGAGAATACTCTGTTTTTTCTTATCATTTTGATAATGGCAGTTCACCATTGGATGAAATTGCAGGTGAAGTTGTCTATACGAATGGTGATCATGGTAGTCTTGAGAAAAAGATCATATTTCATCATTCTTCTTGTGGATTCTGGGTAGAAAACTTATCTGACTTGTTTTGGAGAAGCAAAAAAGTATTACAAATTCTAATTGTCATAGTCAGAAGATACGTGGCTTTTCTGCCCACCAACCTGGCTGTTAGTAAAGTGTGTTGACACACGGTAGTTAGTCTACAGCACAGATTAAATGGCTTCTTTATTTATCGTTCTTGTTTAATTGGCAGGAAGTAAGAATATTCAATATTTTAAATATTTAACTAAGCATGAGAATGAAATCATGATTTGATATTGGGACTGACATTTGTGTCAGAGAGCTGCTTTGCCTGAAATCTGTATTGTGTGGAAAACTGAAGACTTAACCAAAGCTCAGAGTTTGCATCGGGAGAAATAGGAGACCTTATTAACCTTTACAAAGTGATGTAGGCCAGAGGTTGCAGAAGAGACAGTTTACAGATGTGTGTTGATTGGCCCATAGACTAATTCTTAAAAATTGGAATTTGTTGCCAACATTTGAAAACCAAGAGATTCATAAAAATCTGGATTTCTAATTTCTGAAAAAAAGAGAGACCTGGCCATATAGAGCATGCATTCTCTCAGGGTTGCAGTATGCCAGGGCTGAGTGACAGCTGTCCCTTTTGAGTTTAGGAAGCTGTGTAAATAAGACTGTATTTCAGCTTAAGGTACAGCTGAAAATAAGGCTTGGACACTTATGCCAACTTTTTTCTTGTTGGAAGGGCTGAAAAAATGAACTGATGATTTAATTGGCATCAGTTTATTGCTCTAGAGGTTGCAAATTGTTGCAACAGAGATTCCTACCAAAAGTAAGAGTAAGACTGGAATGAACTTTGATTTGCTTTTTTAAAATTGGAATTGGAGTAAAGTATTAACTTATTATTTTGAAAATGAACTTCAAATCAAACTAAAGACTTTTCAAAAAATTTCCCATTAAAGCAATTTGAACCAGGACCAAAGTATATCACTCCAAAGAGTTTGAACTGGAGCTAAAGCAAATCAAAATACTCTGTGACCTGACTAAGCTTGAACTAAATTGTTCCTTTATTTACTTCCAGTCCCAGAAGTAAAATATTATTTTCAGTGCTTGTGGTGAAGAATGTACCAGAAATGACCATAAGTACAAGCATATTACTGATTTCCAAACTTTGTCTTGCTAACCTCCTAAAGGATATTTAGCTTCCAACATCAGTTATATTATCTTGATTCCACTACTTCTTAACAGAAAACATACAAAGAAAAATCAATGATTTATGCGTAATATTTGTGGTAGTATCTGTGATGATTATCTGGAAACCTTTGTATGTCGTTTTTGCCAGGGACTGTCTCACGTTTTATTATTTTTTTCCAGTTCATCTAATTTTTTTTTTCTAGCAAAAGTTGAATCCCAGCTCCTGGAGTGGTTATCTTTTGTAGCCTCTCATGGCTCATTGTGCTTTCTTACTCTCTACCTCTTCTGTGCTGTTGCTGATAGATGCCTTTACAAGCCTCCTCAAGGTGGGGTTCGAGGAGAGAGTGAAGTTAAGCAGCTTGTGAAGTTCATTTAGGTTAGAATTTCTCAAGGTGAGGGCCAGGGTCCTGCGGATCAGAATCCCTTGAGGTAGCTTGTGCAAGTGCAATGAAGAGTCCCTGTCCACCTCACATGACCTAACTCAGAATCTTTGGGAAGAAGAACCTGGAAATTTTCATCTTTTTGATTTTGTTTTAAAGTTTTAATTTTGAGATAATTGTAGATTCACATGCAGTTGTAAGAGATGATACAGAGAGATCTTTTAGGTCCTGTAACCCAGCAATGGTAACTGATTTTTATAAATTTGCAGTGAATATATTTTATTTTAAAAAATTTACATTATAGTTTCAAAACTTTTTATTGAAGTGTGGTATACACAGAGAAAAGCGTACAGATTCATGGTAAGGGGACAGCTCCTTGAATTTTTCACAATGAAGCAGCACCCAGATCAGGAAACAGAACATCTGCAACCCTCTAGAAGGCCCCTTCTGCCCCTTTCAGTCACTCCAGGGTAAAGCCTGTTCTGAAATGGAATCATGCAGTATGTATTCTTTTGTGTCTGCCTTTTTTTGTTTAAATTACATTTAAAATTTAATTATTTTAAATAATTAAAATAATTTTGTTTAATTGAGGTGAAATTCATAGAACACACAATTAGTCATTTTAAAGTAAACAATTAAGTGGAATTTAAATATTCATAATATGGTGCTATCACCACCTCTGTCTTGTTTCAAAATATTTTTCTCTCCCTGAAGGGAACCCTGTAACTATTAAGCAGTTGCTCTGTATTCCGTCCTCCCCGAGTCCCTGGCAACCATCAATCTGCTTTCTGTTTCCCTGGATTTACCTATTGGTACTTCATGTAAATGGAACCATACAACATGTGACTTTTTTGTGTCCCACTTCTTTCACTTAGCATTATGTCTTCAAGGTTCATCCACACTGTAGCATGTATCAGTTCTTCGTTTCTTTTTGTGGCAAATTATTCAACATTATTCGTGTATATGCCACAGTTCATTCATCTACTGATGGGCATTTGGGTGTTTTCCACTCTTTTGCTATGAATAGTGTTTGCTGTGAATATGAACAGTGTTGCTGTGAGCATTCCTGTACAAGTGTTTGTTTCAGCATCAAATTGATCGGTTATGGGCTAATTCTGTGTTTAACTTGTTGCGAAATCACCAAACTATTTCTACAACATCTGAACCATCTTACATTACCAACAGCAATGTACAAGTGTTACAATTTCTCTAGGTTCTTGCTAGCACTTGTTATTTTTTGTTTTTGTGATTATAACCATCCTCATGGGTATGAAGTGGTACCTCATTGTGATTATGAATTATTTCTCTATGAATAATGATAAATATTTTTTCATGTGCTTGCTGACCATCTGTGTATATCTTCTTCAGAGAAATGTCTATTGACATCTATTCAAGTCCTTTGCTCATTTTTAAATTGAGTTTTTTTTTTGGTTATTGTCATTGAAAGTTATAGGAGTTCTTCATATATTGTGAATACTATACTACTTTTGCATTTCTCTGTAAGTCTGAAATTACATCAAAAGAAAGAAAAAGGAAAAGTAAATTGTAACTACTCCTGTGATTTCCTTGTCTCCCCCTTAAAGAAGCCCTCTTACCGTGCCCAGTACTTCCCATCTCCTGTTTCACTTTTCTCCATCATATTTACTGCTATCTAATATGCCATCTAACTTTTTTAATTTCTTATTGTCTGTCTTCTTTACCTAGAATTGAGGCTCCATATGGGCAAGGATATTTTTCTGTTTTGTTCACTGCTGTATCTCCAGGGGTTAGGTCAAGGATTAGTAAACCATGGCCTGAAAGCCAAATCTGGACTGTTGCCTGTTTTTGAATGACCTGCAAACTAAGAATGATTTTTCCTTTTCAAAATGGCTGGAAAAAAGTCAAAAGAAGAATAATATTTCGTAACACTGGAAAACTATATGAAATTCAAATTTCAGTGTTTTTAAATAAAGTTTTATTGGAACACAGCCATGCTTATTCGTTTGGGTGTTTTCTCTGGCTGTTTTCATGCTACAAAGGCAGAGTTGAGTAGCTGTAGAATTGTCTGTGTGGCCTGCAAAGCCAGAACTGTATAACATATGTGGCTCTTTACAGAAAAGATTTGCCTGGCATATAGATGTCCAATAAATATTTGTTGAATGAATGAATCTTAACCTACACCACCACAGAGGAATCTAAATTGGCAATCTTTCAACAGCCCAGTTCTTAAAAATTTGCTTCATCGACTGCTTAATAAAAAAAATCCCCAAATGATTTTCTGGTAATACATTTTCACTGGCTTCCATTCATCCTATAAATAGTGAGAATTGTTGATGAAATACCAGGGAATTTGTAATTCTTAGGATAACGTCAGGTAGGATAGGTTTATTGTACAGGTCTTTACCGGTGTTAGTTTGAAGACTATAATAACATGGGGTATACATCCTGTTTTTATTACTCTATTTAAAAAAGATTCAAGAAATAGTTTGTTTCAAAAGATACTTGGTTTTTCCCTCTTTCTCATCAGTTTCAGATTAATAAAGCTACCTGTGTATTAATCAAGGCAGTAATTAAAATAATTTTCATATCTTAGCATACTTAATTTTGAATAGGAAAGTGTATTATTACATAATTTCATTCCTCTGTTGAATTTGCCCTTGAATAACAGTGTATGAGTACTAACATATTAGCAATTTCCTGCAAATGTCTAACTTCTCCTTAAAGGAAGATTGGAAATTGGACAAACATAAATCATTTTATGTAAAAATGATTTTATAATGTGACAGTCTAGTTTTTTGTACAACATTTGAAAATTAAATTGTGTGCATCTGTAAAAGCTGTTAATAGAGGTCTCATAATAGATCCCCAGAGGTACAATATACCCCATAGCCTTGCAAACAGTTCTTATTTTATTTTATGCTTTCAGCAGAGGACATTAAATGGGTAATACAGGTTGTGGTTTATAGTGAAAGAGTAATGCTTTGCAGATCTTTACCTTGGCTTGGTGTTTCCAAATTTCATTAATAAGAAAGGGTTTCCATATCGTGGTGGGGGTGTAGCTCCTGACTCGCCTCTTGGCCTTCCTACCCTGTCTTTGCTGGGTTAAGCAGGCAAAAGGATCTTGCTTTTTAAAGCATTGTCTCCTTTGAAAGTTATAAATAAGCTTAAAAATATTTTGCTTTTAAAATGTTATCTTTTAGAAACTGAAAATTCTGTTGCCTGAATTTATTTAATTTCTTTTGTTTCAATTATGAAAAGACTGGATTTTTAATGCTCTATTACATTTTCCTGGCATTTCTCTGTAGAAATAACCTACAAAAATCAGTAAGTATTCACTTGCTTCAGGGATCATCCTTCACATTGAGCAGTTATTCTGTTTATATCTATTTGTGATTAACTCCTGTTCATTCTTCAAATATTTATTGAGTACCTACTGTGTGCCAAGCATTACTTTAGACATTGGGATACAACACCTCAAAATACAAATTATTATACTTAAGGAGCTTACATTCTGTGGGGAGAATTAGACAATCATATATAATGTCAAGTAACAAAAAGTACCATAAAGAAGAATAAGATAGTAAGAGAAAAAAACAGTTGGGGAAGGTTGGGGAAGTGCTGTCAGTGAGGGGAGGACCGACTCGCCCATTAGATGGCTCTTGAGCAGAGACTTGAAGGAAATGGGGGAGAAATCCAGGCAAGGATGTTGGAGAAGGGAGTTTTGGATTTGAAAGAAAAGTACCCCATTGTCCCTTCTTACTCTGTTTTCTTCTTTCTAATACTTATGACCATGGGGCATCAGCTATTTATACATACATACAAGCATGTGTGTGTTTCTGTATACACACATGCAGTCTTTATTTGTTGACCCTTTCCCTTACTATAATCACTCACTAAGCTCAGCATTTCAGAATATAAAAGCCCTAAGGTGGGCGTGTTCCTCTTGTGCTCAGGAGTTGCAAGGAGATTGTGTGGCTGGTTCATAGTAAGGGAGAGGGAGAGGGGCCAGGTCATGTAGGGCCTGTAAACTCTGCAAATTAGGAGTTCAGATTTTATTCTAAGTATGATGGGAAACCATTGCAACTTTTTGAATAGGGGAGCAACAGGATTTAAACAGATTGCTAACTTCTGATTGGACATAATGATTGCTAGTTTTACAAAATGATTCAAGTCAGAAAATCAACAACAAATGACCATTTAAACAGCTTATGTAGGGGGAGGGTAGATCTCAGTGGTAGAGTGTGTGCTTAGCATGCACAAGGTCCTGGGTTCAATCCCCAGTACCTCCATTAAAAAAAAATTAAAAGAATAAAAAGCTTATGTATATTATAAGGGGAAAGTTAATATATGGGATGGTCAGTTTATACCAGGTGATAGGTATACTTTATTGCCGGTTTTATTGAAATATAATTTATATACAATAAAATTCACCAATTTTAAGTGTACAATTTGATGAGTTTTGACAAATGTATACAATAATGTAGAATCAATACAATCTTGAAATATAACATTTCTGTCACCTCCAGAATCAGCTCATAATGCCTGTCTGCAGTGGATCCCTCCTCTCAGTGGCCCCTGGCAACTACTATCTGCTTTTTATCATAATTTTTTATTGTATACATATATATTTTATTGAAGTATAGTCAGTTTACAATGTTGTGTCAATTTCTAGTGTACAGCACAATGCTTCAGTCATACATGAACATACATATAATCGTTTTCATATTCTTTTTCACCATAAGTTACTACAAGATATTGAGTATAGTTTCCTGTGCTATACAGTATGAACTTGTTGTTTATCTAATGAACCTATGTTGACACATTATTATTAACAAAAGTTCATACTTTATTCAGATTTCCCTAGTTTTACCTGATATTAAAACTGTTTTTTGTTCCAAAGTGTTTTTTACCTTAGATTATTATATTTTTCATCTCAAGAAGTTTGTTTTTTTTTTGTAACTTCCTTTTCTTTCCTCCTTAACGTCATGTTTTTCTGCACATACTTGAACATATAGAGTGTGTTTATGAAAGCTAGTTTAACATTGTTAATTGACATTAGAATTGTTTGCTAACTCTGTCTGTGTCATTTCTGGATCTGTTTTGTTTGGTAATTTCTTCAGGTTATGAGCCATAAGTTTTTGCTTATTTGCATGTCTGGTCATCTTTGATACTGTACTCAACATTGTGAATTTTACTTTTTGAGAGTTAGATATTGTGGTATTTTTTCAAATATTATAGGACTTTGTTCTGGGACACTGTTGTTAAAGTCATTTTGATCCTTTTGAGGCTGCTTTAAACCACTGTTAGTGCTGGTCTGGAGTAGCCGCCTTTTTTGGGCTGACTTGACTCAACTCTGGACTTCAGCTCCTGACTTTCCCAGATATCCTCCCTCTGGCCGATGGGAACGTCCGTGTGAGCTCCAGAAATTGTTTAGCTTACTCTTTTCCAGAGGTTCTTGGGCTGTGGTAGCTTTCTCACAGTACTGCATATTCTAGCCTTCCCCGCCTCCTTGAACACAGCGTTTTCTCCTTCCCTGTGGAGGAATGTTGGCTCTTTTTTTGGGTTCCTCTTCCCTTGCTCTGGCCTAAAAAGAATCTCTAGGGATTAAGTTGAGGCACCTGATTCGTGTCTCTTTCTCTCAGGATCACAGTCCTGTGCTGGCTATTGAATGAAGCCTGTCTGCTTCATGTATTTTTGTCTGATTTTCTAGGACAAACACGGTCCCTATTATGCTTTGATAGCCAGAAACAAAGTTTAGTAGACACACTTTTGAAGTTATAAGTGTATTTTGAAGTAGCAGAAATACTTTCAAAAATTGCTTCTAAGATATCTTTTATTTATATCTTATACCTTTTTAAATCTGTTTTTAAAATGTCAAATTAAACCATTAGGCAAGAGTTCATTTTTAGAATAACTTTATTCAGTTTTTGCTTTCTAATTTTATATTATATTGAAATTAATTTTGCAGTGCTTACCAGCTGATACATCCCACTTTAAAGGTTATTGAGATGGTGTATATACTGTCGCGATCTTTTATGTGTATTTTGAGAATTATTAAATATGGATGCTTTAAATTTTTCTCACATTTCAGTTCGTTTCTCACATACTTTGAAAGATACATGTGATTAGACAAAGGAGGTTATGTACAGCTGAAAAAGAAAACAAAGATCCCTTGAGTGTGGTGGTAATTTGTTTGTGCTTACTTGTACCATCTCTGTTTTGCGTCACAGAGACTTCTGACCTGAGTTTTTATACTTTTTAATGTATGAAATAATCCAGGTCAAGAATTCAGTCTTCATCTGTTCCAAACCATAGTCTCTCTTTAGTTGTGATCTCTTTCCCAGGATTTAGTTGTGAACTAATTTAGCTAGAATATTCACTTGGAAGGCCTTATTCACACTCACCACACCTAATTATGCAGTCTCTTCCCTTCATCTTATAAAATTCCTTTTCTTATTAATGGTTTTATGTATCTCCCAGTTTGGAAGTTTCAGTCCTATTCTCTCTCTTTCTTCTTCCTTTTTCCTGCTGCTGTCACTTCATATGAAGTGGTGAATGTTTCAAGCCTACATTGTAAAAAAGCCTCCAGTGTGATCTCTCTGGTTTCAGTTCCCTCCCCTTCCTTTTCATACAGTGTATGAATGCCAGTTTATGTTTCCTTGACCAATTTACTCGTCTTGACTTTTTCTATTACAGAAAGCTTGAATGGCTTCTCATGTTCCCAGAGAAGTACGGATTCTGATGAGTGGCACGGGGGCAGTCTCCTTTTGGCTCCAGCTAACCATTTTTCCTAAACGTGTCTTCTGTGACTCCAACACTTCACGGCTGCCTACATGTGGCTCACATCATATCCACTAAGTGGAATTTTCTAGCCTCCTGACAGTCTCCGCAGGAATTTTATTTTACATCCTTCAGGAAGCCTGCTTATTGACTTTTTCATCTCATAGTGGGCCGTTCTGTTCTGCGAGCTCTAAGTACTTGTCTGTATCCCTCAGTTTCTGTTTAATTGTACAACTCTTTTGTCATTTTCTACCCTGCAATCTTTTAAAATTCTGTGGACAATTAGATTTTCTAACTGTATTAGGACAAAAAGCCCTGGTCTCGAATCCTTGACCCCTTTGCTCCAGTTACAGGTTCATATTAGGAAAGTCTTAATGTTGTGGTCAGTTTTCCTTGGATCTGGCAGATCTGGTAGATGATTTCGAGTATTTGATAATCTTTAGATTGATCCAAAATTATCCTGGTTTCCTACGGTAGTATTGGTCTTAGCTTAGAACAGAGTTAATTTTCTGGATTGACTGAGATTTCTTCTCAGATATCCCCTTGCAATGGATATCTAGTTGTCCCAGCACCATTTATGGAAAAGACTATCCTTTCTTTTTTGAATTGTTTTGACATCCCTGATGAATTGACTGTAAGTGTAAGGCTTATTCCTGGACAATTCTGTTGCATTGATTTACGTATTTATCCTTAGCTCTATGTCCGTATCACATGGTCAATTTGTAGTAAGTAATAAAATCTAAAAGTGTGAGCCCACCAAGTTTGTTTTTCTTTTAAAAATTGTTTTGACTATTCTTATTTCGTTGCATTTCCATATGAATTATAAGATTGATTTGCCAGTTTTTACCCAAAAAAAAAAGGCAGCTAGAATTTGATGAGGAATTATGTTGAATCAGATCAGTTTGGGGTGTATTACCACCTAAAAGATACTGTTTTCTGATCTATGTACATAGATGTCATCCTTTCATTTATTTATGTCTTTAATTTTTTTAAAACATGTTTTGTACTTTTTGCTGTACAAATCTTACACTTTTTTTGTTAAATTTATTCCTAAGTATTTTATTCTTTTTGATGTTGTTGTCAGTTGAATTGTTTTCTTAATTTCGTTTTTAGATTTTTCATTGTTTATGTATAGAATTGCAATTGATTTTTCCATATTGATCTTGCATCTTGGAAACCTATTGAACTTGTTTATCAGTTCTAATAGTTTTTTAGTGGAATTTTTAGGATTTTTTTTTGTATACAAAATCATGTCGTCTTCAAATAGAGATAATATTACTTCTTCCTTTCTAATCTCGATGCTCTTTGCTTTTCTTGCCTAATTGTCGTGTCCAGAGTATCCACGATGATGTTGAATGGAAGCGGTGAGAGTGGACATTGCTGTGTGGTTCCTGATTCTGAGGGAGAGGGTCTTTCACCATTCATATCAATGTTGTTTCTGGACTTTTGTGGATGCCTGTTATCATGTTAAGGAAGTTTCCTTCTTCTAACGTGTTGAATATTTTTTTATCATGAAACATTATTGGATTTTGTCAAGTTCTTTTTCTTTGTTAATATGATTGCAGTGTTTTTGTTGTTTCGTTCTTTATTTTATTAACATGGTGTATTGCAATGAGTTTCAGATATTAAGGCAAACTTGCTTTTCTGGAATCCCTCTTGTTCATGGTGTATAACCCTTTTATATTTTGCTGCATTTGGCTTCCTTGAAGATTTTGGCATCAGTAGTCATGAGGTATATTGGTCTGTAGTCTTCCTTCCTTATGATGTCCTTGTCTTGTTTTGGAAGCTGGGTTGTACTGGTATCATACAATGAGTTGGACAGTGTTCTCTCCACTTCCTTTCCCTTTCTAGTTTTTGAAGAGTTTATGAAGCACTGGTATTAATTCTTCTTTAAGACTAATGGTATTTTAATTTTTGTTTTTTATCTTTTAGGATTCTCCTTTTACAAATGCAGGAATGGGATCTAACCTAAATCTCCTGGGTGAAATTGAGTGTGATGCCAGCATAATGGATGGAAAATCCTTGAATTTTGGAGCTGTTGGAGCACTAAGTGGTATGTGGACATCATAGCACATTAGCTCTATTCTTTAAAAAAAAAAAAAAACTGGATGTTACCATTTCATCCTTCCTGAAGACTTAGCCCAGTTGTTTTCACCATTCTTGCTTGGAATAGTGTGCAAAACAAACATTTTTTTCTTTTACTGAATTTAAAATGAAATCTTAGCTACAGTTTTAAAGGAGACAGTGAAACAGCTTATGTTCAAGTCTTTGGTTAGAGTTTAATCATTTTCCTCTATACTCTCAAGAAATTGCATTTAAAATGGGAGTTAGCATATTCTATTAATTTTGCCATTATTTGAAATACACGAGTATGTTTTTATTATTAAAAAGCTCAAATGATATAAATAAAGTTTATCTTTGATCTTCCAAGCCTTTCCCTCCAAAATTCTCCTTGGGAGGTTTAACCAGTAAAACAAAGTGCGTTTATCCATATTTATATGTAGTAGAAACATAGTTTTGCACATATCATTAAAAAAATGTCCATATTATTATGAAACTTTCTCTTTTTCTTTAGATAGGATGCTTTGGAATCTTTTTCCACATCAGTACATATAATATATATCTAATATTTTACAGTTCACTTATTAAAGCAAAATATACATGAAGGGCACAAATTTCAAGTATAAAGCTTCATGAATTTCTAGATGTATATTACCATGTAAAGCACCATCTAAATCAAGACATAAAATATTTCCATGTCAAAATACAGAATATTTCCAAACTCCCAGGGTTTTTTTTTAAGCCTCTTCCTAGTTCATATCTCTTGTTCTCTGCTCCTGCCCTTCCCCGCCTCATTTTCCTCTAATTCTGACTTCAGGTACCATAGACTAATTCGCCTGTTCCTCAGATTCGAATGAATGGAACTGTATACTTCTGTGTCTGGTTTCTTTTTCTTAACGCTGTGCCTGTGAGATTGATTTATACCTTGTGCCGCAGTAGTTTTTTCTTTCGTGTTAGTAGCATTTTACTGCATGGATATATAATAGGATATATAATAACTTCTCTGTTCTCCTTTTAGTGGATATTTGAATAATTTCTAGTTTTTGATTGTTGTGAATAAAACTCCAGTGAATATTTTCATACGTGCCTTTTGGTAGACATATGCCCTTACTTCCCTTGGGTATAAACTAGGATTTGGAATGGTAAGTTGAAGTACATATGTGTTTCGCTTTAGTGGTTACTGTCAGACAGTTTTCAAAAGTAGTGTTACAATCTGTACTCCCACCAGCAATGTCTGAGGCATTTCAGGTCCTCTACGTCCTTGCCAGTGTTTGGGATTTTTATTCTTTTTAAAATTTAGCCCTTTTTGATATGTGTGTAGTGGTATTATTGTTTTAATTTGAGTTTCCCTGGTGACTAATGATATTGAGAATCTTTTCAATATGCTTGTTGTCTATTTAGGTTTCCTTGTAGAGTGTGTGTTCAAGTCTTTTGCATACTTTTTATTGGATTATATTTTTTATTGATTGCTGGAATACTTTATATGTTTTTGATACAGCTCCTTTGGTCAGATACATGTATTATGAATATCTCCTCCCAGTCTGTTGTCATTCTCTTAATCCTGTCTTTTGATGAACAGAAGTTTTGAATTCTAATGAAGTTTAAGTTGTCAACCTTTTATGTTATGGTTAATTTTTTTTTTTTTGTATTTTGTTTGAGAAATCTTTGCTTATCTAAAGCTTTTAAAATAGCCCATACTATTCTCTTTTAGTAGTTCTGTTGTTTTTTACTCTGCACATTTAGCTTTCTTATCAAGTTCAGATTAATTTTAGTGTATGTGAGCTAGCAACTGAAATTAACTTTTCCCCTCTTACGGATATCCAAATGGCTCATTGTCATTGTCAATAGAAAGGACAGTCCTTTCCTCACAGAATTGTGTGGGCAGATCAGGTGACTATATGTGTAATGGTTTATTTCTATACCTTTTATTCCATTGATCTGTCTATTGCCAGTGCCACACTGTTTTGATTACTATAGTTTTATATTGTATCTGGATAATCTGGTAGTATAAAAGTTCTAACTTTTTTTTCCCTTTATGATTTCCCCTTATGATTTATTGGCTGTTCTGTTTATGACATTTTCATAAAATTTTTAGAATCGATTTGTCAATGTCCATAGTAAAACCCTGCTGAGATTTTGATTGGTATTATATTAAATGAATAGAACCACATATGGACAACGGACATTGTGACAATATTAATTCTTCCTGTTCATGAACATGGAACATGTACTTTTATATAAATATTACTATTTTGTTCTCAGCATTGTTTATGGTTTGTAGTATATCTTTTATTAGATTTATTCTAGATACTTAGTTTTTGATGCCATTGTAAATATATATTTTAAAATATTCAATATCTGATTATTTTTTATACATAGAAATACAGTTGAGTTTTGTGTATTGCCCTTGTATTTAGTGGCATGATAATGTCACTTATTAATGCAAGCATTTAGAAAAATAGATTCTCCTGTAATTTCTGTGTCCACAGTCAGATTATTTTTGAGTCATGGCAGTTTTTCTTTTTTCCTTTCTAATATTTAAAATTTTCTATGTTTCTTTAAAAGTTGTTGTTCCTGATCTTAGTGGGAGAGCATTAGATGTTTCACTGTACTGTGTGCTACTCGGTGTAGGAATTTCGTAAATGCTCTTTACCAGATTGAGGACGTTTCCTTCTAGTTTTAGTTTGCTGGTAGTTTTTATTATGAATAGGTGTTGAATATCATTAAGTACTTTTCTGCATCTTTGAGTTATGACTTTCTCCTTTATTTCATTAGATAATGATGAAATTTATGGTTGACTTTTGAATGTTAAGCCAACTTTTTATTTCTGGCATAAAGTTTTTTTGATTATGTATTTTTTTGTCTTTTTATATTCCACTGGATTTGATTTGCTGATGTTTAAGATTTTGACATCTATGTTCAGATAACAGATTGGCTTTAATTTTACTTTTTTACAATATTCTTTTTAGGTCTTGCAATCATTTTATGGCTGGCCTCATAAAATGAGTTGGTATTTTTTTTTTTCTTCCTCTATTCTTTGAAAGAGTTTGTGTACGGTTGGAATGATGTCTTTTTAATTGTTTAGAAGAATTCGTTAGTTATTTTGAATTAGTGGAGTTTTCTTTGTGGGAAGTCTTAAATAAATAGGATTCAATTTCCTTAACCAGTTTTAAGAATATCTGTATTTTTTCTTATGTGTGTTTTCCAAAGAATTTGTCTTTTTCATATGAGTTGTCAAATTTATTTGCACAGAGACTTTATTGACTTCCAGTTTAATGTCATTGATTAGAGAACATACTCTGAATAATTCCAACCCCTTGAAACTTTTTGAGGCTTGCTTTATGGCTCAGCTTATGGTATATTTTGATGAGTGTTCCATGTGAACTTCAAAAGAGAAAGTGTTCTGCAATTGTTGGATGTATATTCCATATATGTCAGTTGGGTCAGTTTACTTATTATTTGTCACAATCTTCTCTGTCTTTTCTGATTTTTGTGATAGGTAAGAAAGGACATTTCAATTAGTTTTTATTTCTTTTATTATGAGATTTTATTGGTATTTAATGAAATTTCATATTTTTAAAGGTCATTAGCATTTCTCCATGAGCTGACTATTTATACCTCTTGTGTGGCTTGCATTTTAACTCTGTGTAAAATGTTCTGTATCATATTAGAATTTAAAATTTTGTTTGTCAACCATATTACTTTCCCTCTTGTGGCTTTTGTATTTTGTATTTCTTAGGGTTTCTCTTGCTCATAATTGTAAGCATAGTCACATATTTTTTTTCAAATACATGTATAATTTATTTTCATTGGCCTCTTGAATGCATTGTTTATATTTTTCTGAAATGACCAACAGATTATCCCTATATAATCCATTGAATAACAGTAATCATAAGTGCCATTTATTGGGTGACTATTACATATCATGCATTGTTCTTCAGTAGTTCAGGTATATTGAAACATTTAGCTCTCACAATAACCTTATGAGGCTGTACTTTCATCCCTGTTTTACAGGTGAGGAAACTGAGAGACAGGAGAGATTTAGTAATTTGTCCATGGTTACTCTATCAGTCTGGGTCCAACCAGGAGAAGGAAACCACACAGCAGTTTAAACAGGAGCAGCTTAATATGAAGGGCACAGGGAGAATACCCAAGTAAGGATGAACTTGGAAGGGGGTTCAGACCTCACTGAAGAGGGTGTGGTTGCAGCCTATTGTTTGGCAGAGAAGCTGCAGGGTTACCCAGGCCACAGTCACTACAAGAGCAGAAACAGTTCTGTGGGGCTCAGGCTGGTAGATGGGCACACGAGGACAGGGAGCCATGGAAATTAAACCTCTGTTGTGCAGGATGGAGATGGGCCTTTGGGCTCACTAGGCAGCCAGCCCCATAGGACACTTTGCTGAATGTGGTGCTAAGGAGAGAGTGTGGGGATCAGTGAGGATCTGGGCATCATCCTGTTCCTTCTGGGCTGTCCACTCTGCTGCTGTGGCATGAGTCAGGAGTTGGGGAAAGCATGTGATGTCCAAATGCTGCAGAAAGCTGCACCCTGCAGGCACCTAGGGCTGGAGAGTACCCCGTGGGCCAGAGGGTAAGAGAAACTGGTGCTCTCCAGGGGCCTGGCTAGCAAGCCACCCTTCCTCCTGCAGTGCGTCTCCAGTGCCCTCTACTAACAAAGCTGGCCAGTGTGCCAGTTGGCTGAGGAAACATACTCAAAGGGCCCATATCCATTTTCATCCACCAGACAACCAAGGGTGAATTGTAGCTGAGAAGCAGTCAACCGATAGCTGGTACAGTTATAAAACAGTCTGACTCCCATCACTCTGTGCTCTGTCTGCCTCTCATGAACAGTCCATCCTTTTCCTACTCATTGGAAATATTGTCTGTATCATGTTTAAATCTCCACATTCATGTGTCTGTGTCTCAACCTTAGCTTTATTCTATTCCGTTGATACATTTGTCTATTTTGTATCCAAACCACACTCACAATACCTTCTAATAAAAAATGATATCTTGTAAGGTGAGTATTTCTTCCTCCCTTTTTTCAAAGTTTAACAAAGCTTTCCTGATGAGTTCAAGAGTTAGCTTTGATGGAGAATTTATAGCTTCGAATTTAAAAGTTAATTTGGTAATTACCAGTGTCTTTACAATATTGAATCATCATATGCAGAAATACATTTTATTTTAAGAGCTAGTGCAGATATCTGCGCTTTTCCTTCTTTTGATATTTCATTCTTTTTTTGGTGACCGAAGTTTTTGGTGTCTAGTTTTTTTTTTTTTAAATCAACCCTGGTGACCTTCATTTGAATTTTTATTCTCTTTATGTCCCACTACTGGGTTTTGTTTTGTTTTGTTTTGTTTTTTGTATTAATAGTGTCCTGAGAGGAATCCATAGGTTAGTGGTTAAGTGCATGGTCTTATTAGCTTAGCTGCCTCTGTTAAAATTCTCAGCATGTGATCCTAGGCAGGCAACTTCACCCTCTGTGTAAATGTTTTCTCAGTAATTAGATAGCATTCATAGGTGTACTTATGTGAGAGAGTTGAAGGATCCACTGAACAATTTGATGCATTGAAGGTATGGCACTGGGCCTGGCACATGGAGGGTCCTAAGTTACTATAACCGTCTTCTGTCATCATCACTGTCGTATCTGTCATTGTCATCCTGACAGTTTTTTTCATGCTAATACATACTGTTCATCCTGTTGTACCTCCCAGATAAGCACTGTCTTCTCACCACCATTCATGTTCTGTCTTTCCTCCTGGAAACAATCTGAACTTCACTTTAGGCTCAGTCTTGTACATAGGTGGCCTCTTCTCCCCACCTTTACCCCATTTGTAGGACTTTCTCTTTATTCTGTCTCTCCTGCAGGTGAGAATTAAAATTTTTGGCCATTAACTTTTCTCCCCAAGGTACGTTTGAAGCTGTTTGTAATCATGTTTATTCTTTAGAGGAAATACATGGTTTTGATAATAGATGCCAAATTTTCAGTTTATTTTTAAAATTCTCTTCTGAAATCTATTAAAAGGGAACCTAATTTAAATTTGTATCATTTCAAATTCAGTCTTTGCTGCTGCAGCGCATGACAAAACAAGAATGTATGTTTTATATTTGTTCTTTTCTTGCACCTGTGGGTATTCATATATTTGTCCATTTGATCCTGATTGTTTATGATCATTAAGGGTTTTCATTAGTATATTTAAAGAAGAGCTTTCCAAGATATTTAAAAGTTGTTTTATTGAAACAGCCACAAAACTGAGTAGGAAACTTGAAGACTTCCTGACTTCATTCTGCACCAATTTTCTTTTTTAGGAATCAAGAACCCAGTCTCAGTTGCGAACAGACTCTTGTGCGAAGGGCAGAAGGGCAAGCTCTCGGCCGGCCGGATTCCTCCCTGGTAACTGCTTTGTTCTTTGACTTTCCGGGGTCTTTGGTCTCTGGTGCATGCGGTATTTGAAGGCTATTTTTATCCACAGAAGGCTCATGCTGTTGGTTACACACCAGTAGTAGCTTGCCTTTGAGAGGAAGACATGCTTTGTTCTGTGATCTTGGAACATTTTATATACTTGATAGAGCTCCGATTGGAACAGAATAGAACAGATTAAAGCAGAAGAGAGATCAGAGTTAATTTTCTGTTTTGTAGTTGATTATAGAGATGCTTTTGCTGTTAATTAGTGCTCAACTGGGGTTCTTTTTTATTAGGAAACTTTAAAGTATCTTACACATTTGGGTCCAGAATCTAAACTAATGTTTAATTTTGAGAAGTTCTTAGAATAAAAGTGCTTAATTTATCTCTTCTGGAGATACACATTGTGACCCTGAGATTAGTATGATTACATCTTTTCTCCAGCATTAACATACAATTTTCATTAAAAAAAAAACTTTGAACTTTTAAAATATTTATAAAAGTAGAGAGAACATTGTAAAGAACCCTCATAAACTTCTCATCTAATAATTCACCATAGTTTTGCCCTTTCTCTGTCTCACATGTCTCTTTTTTTCCTGTACTGTTTCAAGCAAATCCTCACCATCACAGTTCACCCCTCAACAATTTTGTAAATTTCTCTGTGTTTGTGAAATATAATCACCATCCTGTTATCAGGCCTAACAATACTAACAAATATGCCTCCATACTCCTTTGTACTCATGTGTCTAGCATGCCTGGCTGTGAGGGTTGCAGTAATGTCCTGTGTTGAAAGTTGTGATGGGGTACCATAGGAATCACTTTGTTTGACTACTGTAGTTTCCAGTCAGAGAGAATAAATGAATATAGTTTTGAAAAATCTTGAAACCTTTTACTCAAATATATTCAAGGTATCCTTTTCATTATATACTTTTCAGGTGTCTAATTGTGGTACTAGAAGAGTCAGTTATGAAAAAATTTCAAAGAAATATTAATTTCCAATATTATGTGTTTTCAAGAAAGCAAAGATAAGGAAAAGCGAATCTGATTTCTTGAAATCACTTCTAATATGTGTTTGGCTTGATATTTGTATGTTTACGTATAACTCTGAAAGTAGAGAAAGTGATTAAAAAATTCGAATGTATACTTTTCTCATAATTTATGTTAAAACCATGCTGCTTTGTTTAATTGGTGTAAAGTCACCAATCCAAAATTTACTAAGTGTTTGTTTAGTACATGCACAGAGTCCTACTATCCAGACCTTTTTAGGGGAGTAATAGGTACAAAGATACTGTCTCTGGATTTGTATTCCCCTCGATGTTAATTTAAATGTGATTGTTTTCTTCCACCCATATTTGCTATTATACATAAAGCATGATTAAATTGAAGCAAACCAATTTTGAAGACACCTGCCCAGTAGGGAGGAAGCAATGCAGTTGTTTTAGTTGACAAGAAAAATAGCATAGGGGGGAAGTTATACTCAGTGGTAGAGCATGTACTCAGCATGCATGAGGTCCTGATTTCAATCTCCAGTATCTCCATTAAAAAAAGAAAAAGAATAATGAATAAATAAACCTAGTTATCTCTCTCCCCCTCCAAAAAAGTAGCCTATTTTTTTTAAAGAGAAAAATAGCATAGACCCTGTGAAAGTTATTTTAAAGTTTATCTACAAACCCACCATAACCCCATTCCCTGCACTCCTCATGTCATTTACCAAGCAGATTCTCAAATTTATCTGGAGGAATAAGTGTGTAACAATAGCCAAGACAATTTGGAACGGATCAAATGTAATAGCCATTATGATTACTGTAATGCTATAGTGACTAAAACAGGTTGATTTAGGTATAAGGGTATGTAAAAGATCAGTAAGACAGACCTGAAAGTCCAGAAGCAGCCTTCTTGTATAAGTGAAATTAGTCTGTGATAATGCTGTCATCTCAAAGCATTCTGGGTATGTCTGATGGATGCTGTAGGTTCATCATAGATGCTCTCTATCATCTTGAGAAAGTTCCCCTCTTTTCCTAGCATGTTGAGAGTTTTTAATAGGAATAGATACTGTACTTTCCAAGTGCTTTTCTGCATGTATTGACATGATCTTATAATTTTTCTTATTTAGTCAGCTAATATAGTGGTTGGTTGATTTTCGACTGTTAAAGCAACAATTGCATTCCTGGGATAAACTCCACTTGGTTATAATATATTACCCTTTTTATATGTTGTTGGATCCAATTTGCTAACATTTTGCAAAGAATTTTTGCATTTATTCTTATGAGAGATATTGGTCTAGCTTTCTTTTCTTGTAATGTCTTTGGTTTGGGTTCATTTTGCTTCTTGGAAATGTAGGGAATATATATTTCATCAGATTTGGAAAAATTTTGGCTGTTATTTCTTCAGATAATTTTTCTGATCCCTCCTTCTCTTCTATCCTCCAGGACTCCAATTACACATGTATTTGATCTCTTGTAATGGTTCTACAGACCACTGATAATTTGTTTACTTTTTCTATTCATTTTTCTCTTTGTTTCATTTTGAATAGTTTCCATTGCTGTTTTCAAGTTTACTAATTATTTTTCAGCAATATCTAATCACCTGTTAATCCTGTCTAGTTTATTTTTTATTTCTGACAGTGTAGTTTTTATCTCTTGAAGTTTGCTTTGTATCTTTAAAAAATGTCTTTCATGCATCTGTTAACATGTTCAGTCTTTCTTGTAGCTTCTTGAGCATGTGCATAGAGTTAGAGTAACTTTAGAACATCTTTGTTTACTATTTGTATCATCATTGTCATTTCTGGGTGGTCTTCAATTAAATGATTTTTCTCCTCATTATAGGTTACATTTTCCTGCTTCTTTGCATGTTTGGTAATTTTTTATTGGATTCCAGGCATTGTGAGTTTTGCCTTATTTGGTGTTGGGTATTTTTGTATTTTAATTCTAGGATGTGGTTAATTTATTCAGAGACAGTTTCATCCTTTCAGGTCTTGCTTTATATTTTGTTACATGCAACCAGAGAAGCATTTAGCCTTGAGCTAATTTTGCTTTGCTGTTGGGCAGAACCCTTCTGAATACTATAACAGATGCAATTAGAATGAGGTTTTTAATTTTGACGGGTGGGACAAGAGTTCTTCCTTGCCCTTAGTGAACTTGGGGACTGTTTCCTCTAAAACTTTAATATTATTCTTTCCCAGGCTTTGGGTAATTTCCTCCTACACATACACTGCTCTCTACTCAGCTGAAGACTAGAGGGGGACTCTGCAGATTTCCAGAGTCCTTCCTCTGTGCACTCTCTCCTCTCTGGTTCTCTGCCCTGGCTTTTCTGGATGCCCAGCTCTGTGTCTTCAGCTCAGAGAGACTGCAGGACTCTTCCTGTGCTGTGGCCTGGAAACTCCAGGCAGTAGGCTGGGGCAGTCATAAGTTTACCTTGTTTGTTTCCTTTCTCTCAAGGATCACTGTCGTATTTTGCCTCCTGTCTAGTGTCTGAGAAACTGTTATTTTCTATATATTGTCTGATTTTCTTTTCATTGGCTAAGGCAAGAGTGTAAACGTATTCCCTGTTACTCTACCTTGACCAGAAGAAGAAATCTCTCATGTACCTGGAAGTTTACTTTATACTTGCAGTACTTAAAAAAAAAAAATTCCTGGAGTATCCAAAATCAACAAAGCCAAATTTATCATGTTTTTACTTTGCACTTATTTACATACAATCCAAATAAATCCAATTATCTAATTTCTGTAATGATAATAGCTAACTAACATTTATTGCATTTGTACATTATGAAAGGCACTGTTTTGTGTGGTTTGCATGCATTATCTCATAAAATTATCAGATGATTTATGAGGATAACACACATTTTGTAGATAAAGAAACTGAGTACCATACTGTTATGCTATTAGAAATTTATGGAGTCCCTCCATAACACATTGGAGGCAGCAGATTAGAATTTATAAATGGGGGAGTAGAATCCTTTTATAATAGTAAGAAGTAATTCTTCATACCCATTTCATTATTCATTCACTTACCCATTCCTTCATTTAGCAAATTTATGATTTACTTCCTGTATGCCAGGCATAGGGGTAGAAAAGCTATCAAAAGCAGATTGAACACTTAAAAACCATGGTTGTCTGGTGGCATCTGTTGAAGAGACAGGCCACTCTGTGTGGGCAGTAAGGCATTGCATATAATGCATATTTTCTAAGAAGTCTTTAAAGTAACAAGTTCATTTGTCTGTATACCTCGCTGAGGAAGGCAGGGAGTGTATCTGCTTCAGCTCTATCTAAACTTGTTAGACTTTTATCAACTCTTATTGCTTTGTTAGAAAAATCCTGAGCAAAACTTTAGGCAGAATGGTATTTCTATTAGCTGAGAACTTTTTGTTTTTTAATTTTCTGGTTATTGCCACCATGATAGGCATTGGTTAAGTACTGGCGTTTGGTCAGACTAGTAGAGTATTTGACATCTTCATAAATTTGATGGGACTACTATCATAAACTGTGTCACATTTCCTCCAGTTTTAAAATTTTATTTATAAAAGTATATTTTCAGAATTTTTTTCCTCCCATCATGATAGGGTGTAACGTTAATAGGCATTATTTACCATCTACAACAGGGGTCGTCAAACAATGGCCTGTGGGGCAGATCTGGCCTGCTGCCTGTTTTTGTAAATAAAGCTTCATTGGAACAGAGCCATCCCTATTTGGGCACATACTGTCTGTGGGTGTTTGTCTACTGCCAAGGCCAAGTTGAGTTATTGCAACAGAGACGTCATCTGGCCACAAAGCCTAAACTATTTACTATCTGGCCCTCTCAGAAAAAAATTTACTGACTCCTAACAGAATAAGTCACAATTTTTGGAAATTATGTTTCTTTTGATAAAAAAGGGAAAGCTAGAAAAGCATTGTTACTTTATGTTTAATATGATTGAAAGCCAAAGTGTTCCTTAGACACTTGGATTTTTTGAGAGGTACATTTAATTTTTGGTACATTGCTTATTTTTGAATGCTATTTAATCTATTGTATTTCATACATTTACTCAGATTTTAGTACTTTTATTGTATGAATGTGCAAAGAAAACTTAAAAACCTAAAGATTAAAAGAAACATAAGAGACCTATCAGCTAATCAGAAGATATGTATGGATTTGTTGGATTCCCATTCAAACGAAACAGTTTAAGAAACAAAATAACAATAGTGGCAAAAAGTTTTATGAGACAATTAGGGAAATAAGACATTGATTGAATAAACTATTTTGATACTAAGGGATTCATTGTTAATTTTTTAGGTGTCAATTGGTTATATTGTGCTTGTGTTTTTAAAAAAAGTCATTTTTTAACTTACATGCTAAAATACTTATATTTGAAGTTATAGGATATTTGAGATTTGCTGCCAAGTAATCTGGGTAGGGATGTAAATGCATTAATTATTGAGGAAATGGGGTGATGATCCATGGGGTTCACTACACTCCTCTCTGTAACGTATATGTTTGAAAATGTTTGTAATGCAATTTTTAAGAAGCGTTTAATCCTTGTTCTTTAATTTGATTGTTACGTGTTATTTCCACGTAGAGCAGACTCCGTTATATACACTTCGTGTGTTTGTATGCTTTAAGTAATCAGAAGCCACCAGTTTGTCTTTCTTCAAATGTGTGTATTTATGATAATTAAAGAAGTAATAAGAAAAGTAGATTGAACTGTTTTTAAGTGCAAAGAAGCTGCTCTAATTTTCTCCTATATCTTTCTTATCCAGAATAATGTATTTTAAGCAGTTCTGAGAGCTTTCTGAATCACCAAATTACACATTTTTAGACTGATTATAGTGTTGCAGTTCTTTGAGTATGGGTGGTTCCCATCCTTAAGACTGTCAGTGACATCACTGCGTTTGCCCGGATGGCTCTTCCCGGGTGCTGGGCTGTGCTGACACTTGCCGCAGCACTTACAGGCCGGCTTGTTGAAGGGTTTCATCACCCCACCTCGGTGCTGGTCTCAGCAGGGTGCTGCTTTTGTTTTACATACTACTTCAGATTTGCTTTAAGGCAAGGGGAGCACAGCACAAGGAAAATGCTGTCCTCTAGAGAATTCTGACAGCCTCATTTATTATTTTGTTTAATCTCTTGCCAGTGTTTATTTAATGCTTAGTGTGCTTCAGGCACTGTTCTGAATGCTTGGGATATATCGACATCAATGAAAAACAAAGATCTCTGCTCTTATGGAGCTTACAGTTTATTTGGGGAAACGGATCTAAACAATAGGGATAATATGTAAATTATAAAGAATATAGTATGTGAGAAGGTGGAAAAAAGAAAAAATGTATAAAGGACAGAATAAGAGGGTTTGGGAATCCTGAGTAGAGGAGGGCTGTGTGTGGGGGTACAGTTTTCAATAGACTTCATCAAGGAGGTATATTTAAACAGATGGGGGAATTTGCTGTTTGGGAAATAAGGAAGAGGTGGGAGCCCCCTTGGCATGTTTGGGTTTTTACAAGAGGCTGGAGTTGAGTAAGCAAGGGGGCAAGAAGAAGAAGAGAAGGGGTGAGGAGGGAGCAGAGAATCAGATCACTCGAGAGCCTGTAGATTCTTGTGAAAGCTCCAGATTTTATGCTGGAGTCCTCACAAGAACTTTTGCAGGATTTTGAGAAGGGGAATGTCATTATCTGACTTGGGTTTTACAAGGATGTCGGTGGCTGGTGTGTTGAGAGTAGGCTGAGGCAGGGGACAGAGCAAGGCAAGTATGGAAGTGATGAAGCCATTGCAAAACCAGGTAACAGATGATGGTGGCTCAGACCAAGGTGGTGGCAGTGGAAGTAGTGAGAAATGGTCAGATTCTGGATGTGTTAAAAGTGGGGTTTTCCAATGCATTGACGTGAAACTTCTCTAAAAGCTTTCTCCTTCGAGAGTCAGAATATTTGAGATAAATTTGAATTGGTACTGAATTTCATGTTCTAGAAAGTGATTTTTTGTTTTTGATAGTATAGTTTTTAGTAAAAGCACATGTAGCTTTATAGCATTTTAAAATGATTTCAGAAGCAGTTTTATGCCATTCTGTGTGATAACGAACTACTAGACAAGTAATTTTTGTTATATGGAAAGGTCAGATATTCAGTATTCTTATCCGTAAGATAGCATCCAAATATTCACCTTCCTGTGAATATCGTAAAACACCCAAAGTATTTAAAAACTTGTATAGCAGATGACACCAACTGATTTTACTTAGAATTAAACCTATGAATGATTAAGAAATGAAAAATAAAACTAAGAATATTTTATAAACTACTTCGGATTCCAGATACTGGGATTGAACCCCAAATGGCCAGTGGGCGTGCTGAGAATACTAGACTCAGCTCCAGACTTCTGTCACAGTCATTTAACTTAACTAGCTCAGTATCTCTTTTACATCTTCACATTGAAGAGAGGTTATTTCTTGTATCAAAGTCTTTTTCTAGAAGAAGGAAGTGCTACAGATGCCAGCAGGACAGCTCAACTCACAGCCAAGTTCCTGCTTCAGTTTTTCCTCCATTTGACCTTTGTGTGACAGCTTTTCTTTGCAGGGGTCTTCATTTGATACAGGAATAGGAGAAACTTTTCTGTTTTTGGAGTCCTTTAGAATTTTTTAAAAAATGGAAGTTTGAAGAGGTAAAGTTGTTTATTCTTGTTGGCTTGCTGTCTCCTCTTTTTTTACTTTAATGCTCCCTCCTTCCCCGCCTTTATATATATTGGAGAACAGTTGTTGGGCTTAGCCCTTTGGTTTCTCATTGGAACCATTTGGATATATTTCTGAGTATCTACTTAGATTTTGTTTTTCTAATCTGTCATTGGTCATCTTATTAGCAATCAAATCCCAAGACCACAATATGTGTTACTTTGAGTTTTTAGTGTTGGAATGATTCGAAGAACAGAAAGAAAAAGTAGGCAGCAGGAATCTAATGAGTAGGCACAAGTTCAAGGAGTCCATTACTAGCTGGCTGAGATCTTTAAGAAGTTGGCTGTGGAAGGAGATGAAGTGATTGATTATTATGGTAACTGCTCGCTGTTACTGCATTGGGGAAACGGGGTGGTTAATTATCCTGCATGCCATTTGAAATCTTTGAAAGAAAGTCTTTTACAGTTAGCTAACCATAGCCTTTTATTCACTTTGTTATGTTAAAACTTGCAGTCTGTGGCTTAAAAAATTACTTTTGGGACACACCACACTACTTTACTTTTACCACAGTAAAAAATGATTCTGCGAGTCAGATATATGTTTTTGTTGCATCAGTGCTTAGAAATGTAAGCACATCTCATTGTGTTTGGGCATCACTGGATGTACCCCTCTCGTTTTGGGTAGATCCAGGTGTTATACTAGGCAAGAATACCGAATTTGAAGACATTCACTTAACCTTTGACTCTTAATCTGATTAAATAGATCTTGTGATGTAAACAGAACCCTGCTGATCCAAGATAAATCTTAATGTTTGCCACTGGGAAATCAACCATTCTTACTTCTTATGTCGAATTTTGCCAATTTTCACTTGTTATTGCAGATGAAATTGTACCGTTTCCAATTGTAAAATTTCTAACTTGGGGAAAAATTAAAAGAAAATTTTTTTGGCATATAGCCATATTATTATTTTGAGGTAAGACTAGAATTGTATCTATATGCAAATTTTTTCAATTGATATACTATATTACTTATATTACTTTATTGAATATGTAGAAGATGACGCTGAATTTTTAAAAGAATTATTTTTCTGTTATTAGCTTTTTAGTTGGAGAAGGAGCCTACAGATGGGCAGTAGATCATGGGATACCCTCTTGCCCTCCTAACATCATGACCACAAGTGAGTAAAAACTTCTCAAAATTAAGCTATATTAGCATATATACCTGAAAGTGTTACATTGCTTTTGATCCATATAGTACTTCTTTTTAAGGAAGAAAGTTTATATGTTGAAATGTTTTAGTTAAAAGAAACATAGAAAGTTATTTGATTTTAAAGCCATCTTTATATTCCTGAGGTTTTCCCCTCCTTGCTTTCTTATGCTTTTAAAGAAGTATTGCTAAAGGATCTCTTTTAGGTTACTTAAAATAATTACTGCTAATAAAACTGTAATACCACCCACTCAGAGAGAGAGGAAAACATAGGTCAACACTTACCCATCTGTGAACTGGGGAAGGGCTATATAGGTACCAAGTGCAGGGGAAGGAAAACAAAAGCGTGACTGCAGAAGAGTTAAGGCTGAAAAAACAATTATCATGAATATGACAATAGGATGTGTTCCCTTAATCTATGAAGATTTTTCCAAATTAAAAACCACGCAAATACATGTAATACTCCAATAGAAAAAAAAAGGTCAAAAGGCATGAATAGATAATATAACGTAACTAATAAGGAAATTCAAATTAAGACAAGTACATGTTAAATTTGCTTCCTCTTGCTTGGTGAAAGAGTTAAAAAATATTATATTACTGCTGGTAAGTGTGTGGTAAAATGAACATAATACATTGTAGGAATAAGTGTAAATTAGCAGAAATTCTGGAGAATAGTTAAGTAACATGGATCAAAAGCTTTATACTTATTCTGCTTCTTGGAACTTGTCATTAGAGACATAGACAAAGATTTATGTAGAAGGGTGCTCAATGAGCATTATTAAGAATATAAAAAAATTCTGTTATGTGTAAAATAAGTTATAAGGATATATTATACAACACAGGGAATATAGTCAATATTTTAACTAGAAATGGAGTGTAACCTTTAAAAATTGTGAATCGCCATATCATACACCTGTGACATATAATATTGTACATCAAGTATACTTCAGTAAAGGAAGGGAGAAAAAGGAACAAACGTAAGAAAAAGATTATATATGGTATAGCACAGGGAACTGTATTCATATCTTATAGTAACCTGTAATGAAAAAGAATATGAAAACAAATATATATATATATGTATATGTATGGCTGAAAAATTATACTATACACCAGAAATTGACACAACATTGTAAACTGACTATACTTCAATTAAAAAAAGAGAAAACAACAACAACAAAAAAAGATTATAGAAATTGGAAAAAAAACCCACCTCATGTTCAATGCAGAAGAATGTGAGTAAATAAACTATCACGTATGAAATGTTATGTCATAACCAGAAATTGTTATAAAAACTGATGTCTGATAATGATTAAATCTAATAATGACTTACACTAAAATAGTGAGGTTATAAATATGTATATATTTATGAGTGTTTTATATATCTATTTAAAAAATCATGGCCACATATGTATGCATAAAACAAAGAAATAGTAAAACCATATACTACTTGTTTTTAAAGTTTTTAATTTTATTTTAATTTTTTATTATTTTTTAAATAGAGGTACTGAGGATTAAACCCAGGACCTTGCACAAGCTAAGCACATGCTCTACCACTGAGCTATACCCCATCCTCCTAAATTTTTAATTTTTATCAAGTAATCTGTGAATATAATTTAATCAAATGAAAAAAAATGAGGAATCATTAGTTCCAAGGAAACCAAGTTGCATGAAAAAGATGATTATATATCATAGCAAGTGTATAATAAAGATTGGCTGTTAGTAATACCATGTTCAAAATTAATATTCATAGAGCTGGCAGCTGTAGTGTCTGGAGGCTGGAAGAAGAGAAATGTGAATGTGCGAGGAAGCAGGGAGTGTGAGAGTCCTCAATTTTCACCCTCCCCAGCATGATTCTACCTTAAAAACTCCCCAGTGGAACTTGCTGTAGAGTTCTTATCTCAGGCAGACAGAGCAGCCCATCTCTCAGTTCCGTTTTGTTTCCGCTCAGAGACACGCCCCCTGGGAACTTGGGGTGCGGTGTGGGGGCTGCCGTACTGCTATCATTTCTCCTCACCGTCACTCTGGAATTCCCTTTTCCCCTCTCCAAAATCAGATGGTCTGTTTCCTGAATTCCATGTGTTTTTCTTTCTCATTTTACTCCTTCGTTTGGGATATGCAAGATGGGAAAGGACTTTCACTTACATTTCTGAAGAGGTTGCTCTGTCTTCTAACTTCCAGTCTTGGTAGTATGCAGTCCGCTGGCATTTTGATTCCCAGTTCTTTGTGGTGTATTTTTCCTCTTTGGAAAGAAGTCCTTAATTCCATGTTCTTAGTACCACAGTAATATCTTGGAATGGGTCTTTTTAAAAATTCATTGTACTGGGTACTCTTTTGGACTTCCCATCTGGAAATTTATGTGCTTCTGATTTGGGGAAATTTTTAAAAAACTGTGTAATAATCTCTTCCCCTATCTCTTCTCTCTTATGTTTTTCTAATTTCTGTGAGTTAAATGTTGGATCTTGTGTCCTTTTCAAGTTATTTTTTCTCCTTTTAAAAATCTCTATCTTTTGTCCTACTGTCTGGGAAGTTTCTTCAATTTTATCTCTCAAACTGCTTCCAATGAATTTATAATTTTGGTTTTCATAGTTTTAAGTTCTAGGGATACATCTGCAATTAATATTTTTGAAACATGATACACTGTTCTTGTTTCATAAACTCAATATTTTTGCTCTCTCTCTTAGGGTATTATGGTTTAAAACTTCTTATCTGCTGTTTCTGCTTCCTCTGTCTTATTTTGTATTTGTTTGTTTGTTTCAGACCCTAATACATATTAGCTAGTTTCCTTAAGTATCTAATAGTGACCCTCTGCTGTTTTCATATTGATGAGTGAGGTGCCTGAAAGCCAGTTGGCAGCTTTGTGAGGGCAGATCTGTTTGACCTCAAGTGGGAGGCGTAACCATTTCTCTATACATTTTTCTTTTGGATTAGGGAGAAGTCTTCCCAGCTCCAGCAGGGCAATTGCCAGTATTCTGGTACAGAGTAAAGGAAGGCACTGGAGGTGTCTCCTTGCCTTTATCAGACTTACAGAAAACTCTCTTGTAGGCGGAGCCCCATACCTGCACCCAGCTGTGTTCCAAGTCTACTAGCTGGGGGCCCATCTGGTTCAGCCTCTCCAAAGACTTCACCCCATGTTTTCTGCTGGCACAAGGAGGGGATTTGGGTATCTAATATTCCTTTTTGACATTTTTCTGCCAGTTCTCCTGTTTTTAGCCCCAGCCTGGCTTTCAGAGATACCAGGTGCTTTCTATCCTGAGTTCTCCTGATGCTTCTGTGGCAGGCACAAGTTTACTTTGGCAGGCATTCATTTGCTTTGTGATGTCTTGGCTACTGGACATTGGGGTTCATCTTCCTTTGCCCAGTTAGTTACTGTTTGTCCACTTGCTTTCTATTTTCTAAAATTGCATTGATATTGCTCATCTCATTATAATCATCCCTTGGTATATCAATCTTTTTCCCCCCTTAAGTTTCTTTTTTGGTAAGGTTTTAGTAGGGCATGGAAATGAATTCATGTGTTCAGTCTGCCAATTTCACTTCACAACATTTATATACAAATGAGTTATAAAATAGTACTAGGTTTTTTGCAGGATGGCAAAATTATCTTTGGCTATACATTAGTATTTTATATTTTTAATAAGAAAAACATAACATGTCATAGATTTTTTTTATAACATATAATCAACCAACAAGAAATGTTCTCTAAATAAATAAGATATTTGAAATTTAAGTGATATATTCATTTTTTGCAGAAAAGGATAGTTTTGACCTATGGAGAATTTAAAAGGAGAAATTAATAGCATTATGTAGATTAAAATAAAAAATGCCATCCTATATTCAGCCATTTGTCTAACCTTCAATAGAAATAAAATTCTGTGTTGATGCTGGTTAATGATAATGTTTTATATTCAGTTACCATTTTGAGGGGCATAACTTGTAGGTTATTATCCCTCTTCAGTGTTCAAAAGCTTTTAGAATGTCATTCTAAGGTTTATCTTAAATTTCTTACGCATTTTGACATGTAATTTCATATTTCATTCTTGTATATAGATTTGAATTTCTTCCTGGCATCACTTCCTTCAGTATGGAATGCTAAAGCTTTTCTGGTGATGTGGTAGATGTAGTGAATTTTTTTCTCAGCTCTAATTATCTGAAAAAAATCTTTATTTTGCTTTTACTTTGAAAAGACTTTTTTTGTTGTTCGATATAAACTTCTGGTTGACAGAGTTTTTTCTTTTCACACTTCTTTTCTTTTATTGTGGTAAAATATTCATAACATAAAATTTACCATGTTAATAATTTTTAAGTGTATAACTCAGTGGTACTAAGTACACTCAGTGCTGTTTAACTATCACCACTGTCCATTTCCACTTTTTCCTCAACCCACACAGGAACTCTGTCCCTATTAAACAAATGACTGCCTATTCCCCCTCTTGCCTGCCCTTGGTAACCTCTATTCTACTTTCTTTGTCTATAAGTTTGCCTATTCTAGGTCTCTTTTCTAAGTGGAATCACACAATATTTGTCTTTTTGTGTCTGGATTATTTCACTTAGCGTGTTTTCAGGGTTCACCCGTGTATCAGAATTTCCTTCTTCTGACTGGATAATATCCCATTGCATCCTTTTAGCACTTTTTAAGATGTTACTTCATTACTGTCTGGATTCCACTGTTTCTTAGAAAGTCAGTCATTATTACTGCTTCCCTGTGCGTAATATGTCTTCTTTTTTCTCTGACTGCTTTTAAGAATTGTTCTTTATTTTTGTTTTTGCCTAGATGTGGTTTTCCTCATACTAGTTTTGTCGTGCCTACTGAATCTGTAGGTACAGCTTTTAATCAAATTAGGAAAACTCTTGGACTTTCTGCTTCATGCTCTCCCTTATTGGTTTCTAGGATTTCAATATCACTTATAGTAAAACATTTGATACTGTCATGTGTTACTGAGGCTCTTTTTTGTTTTAACCTTTATTCTCTGTTCATGCTGTATTACTCAAGATTCCCCATAGAAACAGAACCAAAGGAGAGCGAGCGAGCGAGCTATCTCTCTATCTGTCTTTCTTTCTATCTTTCTATCTAAAGAGATTTATTATAAAGAATTGGCTCATGCAGTTATGGAGGGTGACAAGTCCCAAGATTTTCAGGGCTAGTCAGCAGGCTGGAGACCCAGAAGAGTCATTTTTTTTTTTTTGCTATAGCTTAAAAACTAAAATTTATTTCAGGTTTAAGAAGAATAAATAAAATTGAGATGCATTTGAGGCCTGGCTTTGCACACAGAAGTGGATAATAGGCTCATACTGGCTCTTGCAGCCCAGATTAAATTGGAGGTTCCTTCTGCAGGTAGACACCGTAATGCTTTGTTTGCCTTTGATTCACATTGCTCATCACTGCACTATAATGTTTGTATGTTGAATATCAATATCCAGAGAAGAAGCAGTTCAAGGATGAAAGTCATCCAGTCTTCAGCTGACAAAGCCATTCTAACAGAGAGCAGCAAATATTCTAACATAAAGTGAATAGTGAATTCATGAATCAAGAAAGTCCTTCCACACTGCATCCTTTGGAACAAAGTGTTTAAAATAGGAGCATGTCGATCCCAGGTGTGGAGGATTTTTGCTGGTATAAAATGTGGTTTTCAAGCAAAGATCAAGAAACTGTTTCATGAACAAGTAGCCTATTATAAAAAGTACCTCTTAGGCCAAAAATTAGAAGACAATCCAAATCCAAAGACCTTGAAACCACGATAGTCAATTGTGTCGTTCCATCTGAAGGCTGGCAGACTTGAGACCCAAAGGCAGATAGGCAAGAGGAATTCTCTCTTACTTAGGGAGGAGTCTGCCCTTTTCTTCTATTAATGCCTTCACCTGATTAGATGTAGTCCACTTACATAGGGAGGGCAATCTGTTTTACTTAGTCTGTCAATTTAAATATTACTTTCATCCTCATCAAACATACTCTCACAGACACATCCAGAATAATGTTTGACCAACTACCTGGGCACACCCTGGCCCAGTCAATATGACAAATAAAATTAACCATCATACTTTTATTTGTAAGATTTCTGTTGAATCGTCTTTGAGTTTACTGATCTTTTCTCCTGCAGTGTCTAATATGATAGTAATCTTATGCTATGATTTTAAAAAAATATAAAATATTGTTCTCCAGTTTAAAGTTTCCATTAAAAAAAGCAGCTAACATCTCTCTCTTGAAATTTCCCATGTCTTCACCCATTATATCCATTGTTGACATATTTATCATTGTTATTTAAAAACCGTTGCTAATTCTAAAATCTAGGTAATGTGTAGGTCAGCTTCTATTGAGAGATTTTTTTTCTTGACTTTGGTCATAGTTTCCTGTCAAATTGCATGTCTAATAATTTAAAAAAAATTACAACTTGAGTGTTTGTGAGTGATACATTTTGGAGACTGTGATTTGTTATTTTCCTTTGAATGATGTTTTCTTCTAGCAAAGTAATTAAATTATTTGCAGATCACCTTGATATCATCACAGCCTGGTTTTAGGCTTTGTTAAAGTGAGTCTATTTTCATTTTTGTCCTTGATCCCAGAGTTGTTTCTTAGTACTAGCTTGTGGTCTTTATTCCTTAGACATGGGCTTAAACTTTGTCTCTTCTACAGTGAGTATTTACTAAAATGTCTGCTTTTCAGCCATTGTTTTCCTCAGTGGACTTTATGGAATCTTGCATCCTGTATGAACAGTTAAGGGTTCATTCAGGGATTTGAGGGGAATTTTGTATAGATTCTGGACTTTCTTTTTTGTGGATTCCTCTTTTCCAGAATTCCTCCCTCAATTTCCGGTAGCTTCAGTAGCCCCAAACTGCATCATCTCAGGCCAGTAGGACTGCAGATTGCTACCTAAGCTTTATTTTCTGTGCATCTCACAGAGTGAGGAGTGCCTCATGGGGAAAGCTGTTTGACTTTGGATCTTACCTTGTGTATTTCTTTTCTTTCAGTGGTTGAATTCTCTCTTATTTCTGTCAACTTTAGGTCACTTGCCTTCAAATAGCTTTTTTTTTTAAATTTAAAAATTCTGTCCAGCATTTGTAATTATTATTGGTCTATGGGTTAGCCTGATATAAGCTATTCTTTCATTACCATGAGTTAGAACTGATGTTTTGTTAAGTGTCTGCTATTAACAAATATAATAATATAAATAATAAAAATAACATAAATTAATAAATGTATATAAACATATTTATTACTTTTTAATGTGTGATACAGGAATATGTTATCTTCTTAAATATTGGAGCATTCTGCATAAACCTAATCTTCCTTTTTACTTCCGTTCCCAATCCCAGTCTCCTGCCCAGTCTGATAACCACAGTTACTTGTTTAATTTGCTTCTTTCTGTTTCAGCAGAAATGCTGGAATATAGTAGATAAATGGTATCATACTGTAGTATCTTTAGTAAGTTTTTAGATAAGTGGTGTTATAATCTGGTTCTTTTAGTATTTTTTGTCAGCAAAATGTATTTTGAAATCTATCCATGTTGATACATATAGATCAATTAATTTTTAAATTGCTGAATAGCATTTTACCATGTTTATTTAGTTATTCCTTTATTGCTAGGCATTCAGGTTGTTTCTAGATTTTGCCATTAACATGATGATTCCATAAATATTCTTGTACACACCACTCAATATGCGCATGTTTTATTGGGGTAGATAGTTGGCAGTAGACTTGCTGACTCATAGAAGATGTGCATTTACTGTTTTACTAGCTATTGCCAGATTCCTAAAAGGTTTGCTGTCTACTTTTGAGAAGTCTGGCTTTGTAAAGTTGCTGCCATTGATGATCATATAGTAGCTCAGAGCATAGCCTTTAGAGTGACCATGGACAAGTTACCTCCAAGAAACTTTTCTCATGGAGATGTTGTGATTCCTTGAGGTAATGTATAAAGAATTCTTTCTTCAATTTATGGCACAAAGAAACACTCAGATGTTGGTTATTGATATCATTCTCACTGTTATTCATATGTTGAATGTGAAAACGATCTTGGGGATATGATTTCATCAGAATTTAATAGGCTTAGGTCTTTAACACTGACTGTTGAGATGATTTTAGTGATTGATTGCATTTGGGATTAGGTGTGACCATTAGAGCAGTGCTTTTCAACTTTGGCTGCACATCAGAGTTACTGGGGAACTTTGAAAAATCCTGAAGCCCTGGCTGCACCCAAAATCAATTAGAACAGCAACTCTGCAATGAGGTATCACTGCACACCAGTCAGAATGGCCATCATTCAAAAGTCCACAAATAATAAATACTGGGGAGGGTGTGGAGAAAAGGGAATCCTCCTCTTCTGCTGGTGGGAATGTAGTTTGGTGCAACCATTGTGGAAAACAGTATGGAGAATTCCTCAAAAAACTAAAACTAGACTTACCATATGATCTAGCAGTCTCACTTCTGGGTATAAATCTGGAGGGAACTCTTATACAAAAAGATGCATGCACCCCAATGTTCATATCAGCACTATATACAATAGCCAAGACATGGAAGCAACCTAAATGTCCATCGACAGAACACTGGATAAAGAAGATGTGATATAATTATACAATGGGATACTACTTAGCCATAAAAAAGAATAAAATAATGCCATTTGCAGCAACATAGATGGACCTAGAGATCATCATTCTAAGTGAAGTAAGCCAGAAAGAGAAAGAAAAATACCATATCATATCACTCATATTTGAAATCTAAAAAAAAAAACAAAAAGAAAGAACACTATGGACTTACCTACAAAACAGGTGGGAGGGGATAAGTTTGGGAGTTTGATATTTACACACATTAGCCACTATACATAAAAATAGATTTTAAAAAAAGTTTCTTTTGTATAGCACAGGGAACTATGCTCAATATCTTTTAATAACCTTTAATGGAAAAAATATGAAAATATATATATGTATATGCAAAACTGAGACATTGTGCTGTACACTAGAAGTTGATACATTGTAATTGACTGTACTTCAATTAAAAAAATAAAAAAAGAACAGCAGCTCTGGCTAAATGGGACCCAGGCATCTGCAGTGTTTGAAGTTATGTAGGTAATTTAAATGTGCATTCAGTTTTAAGAATGTCTGGAATAGGATGTTGTACATTCTTTTGAATTTGTCCAGAAAATTCATTAAAATTGAAGGAAAAGTAATTTTGTTGTTCTTTGGTAAAGGACGGCCTTAAATAGTTTGTGCTACAAAGTTTCTACCAATATTCCTTAGTTTTTAACTGTTTTATGCTTTGGGTAGACCTGAGGTAATGAGTAGAATAGGGACATTGTAACAATTTATGGGCATGATTCTGCCACAAGGAATCCTGTTTTCTTTTCTATTGGCTAGATTGTATTACAGTTTTCTGCCTTTAAGTAGGTTATTTTGAAAGACAGCATGATAATACTGAACATATTCTATAATTATAGAGTTTTATCATAATTGGTATACAGTATATCAGCACTTAATTTCATATGGCTGGTTAACATGGCCAGTTATATTGTTTCAGTTTTTTTATGTTGAAGTATTTATAAATTCATGTGCCATCACATGATATAATACAGAGAGATCCCATGTACCCTTTGCCCATTTCCTCCAGTGGGAGCACCTTGGCAAGCCTTTGTACAGTATCATATTCAGGATATTGACATTGATACAGTTGAGATACACAGCCCTTCCATCTCCACAGGGATCTCACACATTGCCCTTTTATAGTCTCTCCCACTCACCTCCTACCTTTACCCCTTCCTTAAAACCTGACAGTTACTAATCTAGTCTCCATTTGTGTGATTTTGTCATTTCAAGAATGTTATATAAATGGCATCATACAGGATGTACGTCTTTGGGAATTGCCTTTTATTTTAATCACTCAGTCCGATTCTTTGGAGATTCATCCAGATGGCTGTGCTCATCAGTAGCAAGTACCATCTCATTGCTGACTATTCCATGGTATGGATGGATGTACCACTGTTTGTTTAATTATTTATCCTTGAAGGGCATCGGTGTTGTTTCCAGTTTTAAGCTATTATAAATAAAACTACTATAAATAAATATTCATGTCGGGTTTTTTGGTAATTCTTTTTAAAAATTTTGATAAAATGCACAATGTAAAATTTACCATCTTAAACATTTTTAATGGTACACTTCAGTGGTTTTAGGTATATTTACGTTGTACAACTGTCACTACCATCTAGCTGGAAAATCCTTTTCATCTTGAAAAACTGAAACTCTGTATTCATTAAACTCTAACTCCTCTTTTCCTCCCATCTGGCCCTTGGCAACCATCATTCAGAGTTCTGTCCCTATGAATTTGACTACTCTAGGTACCTCATGTAAGTGAAATCACACATCTGTTGTTCTTTTGTGATAGGCTTATTTCACTTTGCATGATGTCCTCAAGGTTCATCCATGTTGTAGCATGTGTCAGAATTTCTTTTTAAGGCTGAATAATATTCTATTATGTATACATAATGCTGCTGTGAACATAAGTATACAGAGGTCTGTTTTAAATTCTTTTGGGTACTCAAATGAAATCGCTGGGTTATATGGTAATTTTGTTTTTAATTTTTGGAAGAACCACCATACTCTTCCATAGCAGCTGTACCATTTTTAAATTCCCAATAATAGTGCACAAGGGTTCCAGTTTCTCCACACATATTATTTTCTGGTTTTTTTTTCTGTTTATTTTATAGTAGCCATCCTAATGGGTATGAGATGATATCTCGTGGCTTTGATTTGCAGTTCCCTAATGATTATGCTGTTGACTATCTTTTCATGTGCTTATTGGCCATTTTGTATATCTCCTTAAATGTCTGTCTCTGAAAAGAGGGGAAAAGAAAAAGGTCGGGGCCACAGGAAAGCACTAACTTTTTAGATTCCCTATTCTAAGTCTTTTCAGCTGGAGCAGGAGACATTGCTACAGTGGCTGTCTACCTCTGAGTGTCTGCATCTCTGTGACCAGAACCAGCAATCAGAGTGCTGATTCGGGTAGTTGGAGGATAGGGTCTTTATTGCCCACCCTGGCTCTTACAGACTGTGTGCCGGCTGCCCTAGGAACGTAGGCATGGCTGCCTGCCATGGGGTTGGGGATGGGGAATGGGTAGCAGCTACTACACTAAGAGCTGAAATCGACCCAAATTAACCACAGTCTACGTCCAGGCCTTCCCCTGGGAACCCTCCTCTTTTAATAGACTCCAGAGTTTCATAATACTTAAATTAGACAGATTCCAGCAGGCCAGGTGTTGCCAGGTAGGGAGATGGATTTCCGGTGCTTCCTACCCTGCCGTCTTCCCTCTGGCTCCAACTTGTTCCTTTTATATTAGACCATTCTGATTAAAGGATATCAGTCCTATCTCATAGCTATTTTCATATACTTTAAAATTTAAGGATAGGTCATTTGTCGTTTACCTTTTGTATGATGTCTTCTGCCTTACAGACGTTTTACATTTTATGTGGTTTTGTCAGTGAGCCATGCTTTTAATGGAGTCTGGCTTTGGTAACATTCAGTGTGAAATATTCTACTTTAAAATGAAAACAAAACCAATAAAAAATAAAGTCTCTCTCAAAAAAGACTGATAGGCCTACTGTGTAATGGTTGAATCTTTTTGGACTCTTTTTTTCTTTTTTTTAGAATCTATATGTTTAAATCATTAATACCTGTAAGGTTTCATTTTTGTGTCTGGTGTGAAGTAGGAATCTAATTTGTGTTTTTTTCTCCAAATAGGGAATGTATTGTGCCAGGAAATTTTATTAATAAAATATACATTTCCTACTGGTATGAAATATCAGTGTCATCTCAAACTCCATTAGAATATACGTGAGTTTTTGTCTAAACTTGTTGGTTAGTTCCATTCATTTTTTTGTGTGTGTCCATTACTACAGTATTGTTCTTAGACTTTGTTTTGAGGGCAGCTCTGTTTCCCTTTCCATCTAATTTTCCCAACAAATTTGTTTTTCCTTATTTAAAATGTTATTGATTAATCTTAAAAGTAATATGTCAGGTATCTTTGTTCTTTTTTCATTGTTACTTTGATTAATTTACACCAACTCGGGGGAAAATTAATAGCTTAACAATATTGAATAATAATAATATTGTCCATCCAGGACAGATTTAATCAAGAGTACTTTTTTATTCTTCAGTAAAGTTTTGTAAAATTGTATTTTTGTTTTCCACATCTCATGATTAGTTTATTAGCAGATATTTTGCAATTAGGTTAGTATTGTAAATAATATCTTTTTTTTCACTTTGCTTTTTTGAACCTCTTTATTGTAAACTGTAGTATGCATACATCTTGTCAGTGGACAGTAGTGTTGGTTTCAGGTTGAAGTTATAACAGAGCTGCTACAAATTTTCTTACATATGTCTTTTGTATCAGTGGGCATTCCCTAGATACACGCATTGTAGTGGAATTTGTGGATTGTAACGGCTGCCTGTCTTCACCTGTACAAGACGATGCCAAAGTGTTGGTTTTTTTTTTTTCCTTCTCTCTCTTTTTTTTAATTGAGGTATAATTAACATATAACATTATTAATTTTAGGTATACAGCATAATGATTTGATATTTGTGTAGCAAAATGATCATCATAGTAAGTCTAGTTAACATTTGTCACCATATATAGTTACAGAATTTGGCTTTTTCTTTTGATGACTACAGTGTTTCTCAGAATAATTTTTTTTTTACCAATGAATATAACTGTGTATACACACACACACACACACACACACACACACACACATTTGTTTCCAGCTACCTTGCTAAACTCTTGTATTTTTCTTATAATTTATCTGTGGATTCTTGTTGATTCCCTAAATTCATAATCCTGTCAGTTGTGAATAATTAGAGTTTTGTTTCTTTCCTTCTAATTTTTATACTTTTTTTCCCTTTCATACTGGCAAAGGATCATTAGGATGGAGTTTAATAGAAATGATGATAGTGAGCATTTATTTTAAGTGTGATGCTTTTGATTGAAAATTTGTAGCTATGCTTCATTCTATTTGGGGAGTTTTTTTGGGTAAGATAAAAAATTATAAATGAGTCTTTAATTTTATCAGATCCTTTTTATCTATTAAGAGGATATTAAATAGGATTTGTTAGCATAATATATTATGTTGATTTTTTAAAATGTTAAACAACCTTATATTCCTTGTATTTATCACATACTATATACCGTAAGGACCTAATGAAACTTCTCTTTAGTTTTGCTCCAGTTGTTATGTATTCTACTTGCACATATATATTAATAGCCCCACAAGAGACTTTGGTTAAGTAACCTTTCTATTTTAAAGAAATGGCATTCTGTATCTAACAATACTTACTGCCTTAAAGTCGGCTTGGTCGATACCCAAATAGCTACAGTAGCTTCCTTCTGATTAATGTTTGAATCTGTATCTTTTCCCATCCTTTTGTTTTCAATCTTTCTATGTATTCTTTTATTTAAGATGTCTCTTAAAAGCAACATATATATTAAAAATTTGAGGGGGCAATCTTTGTATTTTAATTGATGCAGTAAGCCCACTTACATTTCATGTCATTATTTATATATTCGAATTTGAATCTACTCTTACTTTTTGCTATTTGCCCCACATGATCTATGTCTCCTTTAATCTAATTTCTTGCCTTTTTAAGGATTATTTTCTATTTTTACATTTTCTCTTCTATTACTATGTTGTTTTTGCCTTCTTTTATCATTCTCTACTAATTAACCTGAAGATTTCAACATACATGCTTGACTTATGAAATTCTGCTAGAAAATGTTACTTTTTACCACTTTTCAGGTAATGCAAGAACTATACAATACTTGAATGAACATTTAATAGCTTCTTAACTTTTTCATACCTTAAGTGCTACTTAAAAAACATCATAGAACTTTAATTATTGTTTTATTCAGCAGTTTTCATTTAGATGTGCCTGAACACACCTTTCCTTTGCACTTAGTTCTCCACTGCTCCCTGCTACCTTTCTTTGTTATTTGAGCTTTCATTTTGTATTATTTATTATTTTTCCTGTTACTGAAGCACACCCTTTAGTGTTTCATCAGAACAGGTCTTGCTGATGGTGAATTTGTTCATTCTTGTTTACCTGAAGCTATTTTTATTTCACGTTCATTTTTGGAGGATTATTTTACTGGATATAGTGCTCTAGGTGGGCAGATACTTCCTTTCTGCACATTGAAGATAATCAGTCCACTGTCTTGGGCTTCCACTGTTGCTGTTAAAAAGTCTGCTATTCTAACTGCCACTTTTTTGAAGGTAACGTTACCCTTACTGTTTTTAGATTTTTCTATGTCATTGTTCTTGTTCTCTTTTATTTGATGTATCTTGTGATGGGCTTTCATGATTTCAGTTTAATTTGTGGGTATTCTTCGGAATTATTAAATCTGTGGATTAATGGCTTTTGCCATTTGGAAAAATTCTTGTCCAATTTGAAAAAAATGAAACTTATGTCATTCTTTTACTTTTCACCTTTAGAAATAATGATTTAAGCATATATTAGAAAAAAAATTAGAAAAAAAATAACCAAACATACAAAAATATATATTAGACCTCAAATTATCTTCCCTGTTTCCTAACCTTTCCTGTGTATCTTTATTTTATCTCTTTCAGCTGCATTCTGGATAACTTCTTTCTGACCAGTCTTCCAACTTACTAATTCTGTTTTTTCTGTAGACTAGAGTATAGGGGCTGCAAGTCCAGGTTGTCACCTGGTCATGTAGGTGTGTTCAGCTACCTGAAATCTCTCCAAATCCTGTGCTTTTGGAAGCTTTATGGAGATTTCGTCAAAAAGGTGTGGCCAGTCAATCATTAATTCAATCACTTGTCTCTCTCCCCTTCCCAGAGAATGGTGATGGGCTGAAAGTCCCAAGCTTCTAATCATGACTTGGTGACCAGCACCCATCCTGAAGCCATCAGGGAGCCCACCCACCCCTCATTAGAGAAAAGACAGTCTGACACCCAGGACATTAGAAGGGATTTAGGAGCCCTGTGTCAGGAACAAAGGTCAAAGACCAAATATTAAAACAAAAGATGCTCCTAGTGCTCTTACCACTTACCAATGACAAGGAGTTTAAGAGCTCTGTGTCAGGAACCGAGGCAGAGACCAAATACCATATATTTTCTATTATTTCACACACGTTCATCAGAATCTTCCTTAAGCCTAGTTCAAAGCTGAATGTTCCATGACCCACTCAGGCCACATGTTTGCAAAAAGAACCCCGGTCAATCCAAAAACTTTCAGGGACAGTTTTCATCTTTTTTTCTTTCTGACTCACCCCATTACCCTTCCTCTCCTCCTTCCTTCTTGTTCTTGTGCTTGTTCTTTTTTTCCCTCCTGTTCTGCAGTGATCTAGGACAGCCTTGCCTGAACACGCTTGGTACTGGATAGAGGGTAGGGGTGGACTTGCTTGGTTCTGGCTCAGCCTTTCTGTGAGGGTATTGGCTCTTTCAATCCCCAGCTTTCTGTGCGAAGTGGCTCCTATAAAGCTCCCCCCTTAGTGGGCCCTGGGTTTGACTTACGCCCCTCCTCGATGCCGTGTAATCCAAGTCAAGTGTGCTGGTGTTGCAGGTGCTTATGGCACAATAATAATGGCTTAGTCCTCAATTTACCCTCAAAATTCAGCTTGGTGTTTTTTTGTAAGGTTTTTTAATGCTTTTAAGGTGGTGTTTTTCATGTTTTATCCAATATTTTTGATAATATTTGGTGGGAGAATTACTCTGAATAATTTAGTCTGCTGTTATCAGAAAACTTTGGTAAATCTTTTCAGTGTTATATTCCAGTTTGTAATGTCCCTTGTCAGCTGAATCTAATTGTTTAAATCTATATATCAAGTTTTAAAATTTCAGTTGTCATATTTTTTATTTTTAGAAGTTCTGTTTGGTTCTTCTTCAACTCTGCCTGGGCATTTTATCATCTTTTGTTCCTTAGTCATATTTTCAATACCTTCTTCTTATGTCTTTGAGTGTAAACCTGTTTTATATTCTGTATCTGATTATGCCAGTATCTGAGGTCTTTGCAGGTTGGATTATACTTTCTAATGTTTGACTGACTTTAATTTTTTCATCCTTGATTTACTTCTCATGTATTTTATGAGTTTTTTTAAACTATGGGCTCATGTTCATTGGAACATGGGAATTCTTTGATGTCTGGGTGAGTTAAGGTGGGTTTTTCCAGGGAGTATTTACATTTGTGTTTAGTGGGTTTTTGACTCATTACCTCACAAACATCATTTTTGTTTTCTTCAAGCCACACAGATCATATGAATTCTCCTAATCCTATCTGAATATTTAAATATTTTTTACATTTTTGTATTTTAATATTATTTATATATTTGCTTATAATTCCAATCGTTCTTTAAAAATAAACCCTCCCCACGTGTGCACCCCACCCCCAGCAGAAATCCCCATCCCAAGCCAGTTCCGTGTAACAGGACCTTTCTTCTCTTACATTTGTAGCCAAGGCTGTGTGTTGCAAGTTTCCTGCTGCTTTGCATATTGGGATTTTTTCTAATTTTCCTTTTCACTGGGCATTTCACCCTGTGGGGTTCCTGCCATTTTAGGTGGATGATCTCCAGTATGTTTTCTTCTGCTGCAATGGCCCAGCCGAGTCTCATCTCTTGTCTCTCATACAGAGACCTTCCAGACCAGGGCTGACCATGCATTATCTGCATTAGCAGATACTCCCAGACAGCATCTACCTTCAGAACTCACTTGTCTCTCTGGATTTGACCTTCTTCTTGATTTTTTAACCTTAGATTATTTTTCTTATCCTTACCACCTCAGTGTACACTGAAAAGACTTATAAAACTCTTTATCCAACATTCTCAGGGATTCTGTCCTGAGAAGGCTCTTCAGGATTTCTTGTCTGCCCCCATTGCCCTAATATTTTTCAAATGTTATTTTTAATGTTTCTTTTATAGGATTCAGTTTAGCTGCATTTAAAAGAAACAAGAGGAAACTAGAGCTGGCAGAAAGGGTGGAAACAGATTTCATTCAACTAAAGAAAAGAAGACAATCAAGTGAAAAGGTCAGGAGGTGTTTGAAATATTAATAATTAATGTATCATAATGATATATTTAGTCTGCATTTAGATGTATAAGCTTCAGAATAGTACTATCAAGTAAAAATGTAATGCATGCCGCATACGTACTTCTAAGTTTTCCAGTAGCTACGTTTAAAAAAGTAAAAAGAAACAGGAGAAATTAATTTTAATAATTATTTTATTTCAACCAGTGAATCCAAAATATTACTTCAAAGATGTAACTAATGAAAAAATTCTTAGTGAGCTATTTTACTTTCTTTCCTTTTTTGTATTAAGTCTTCAAAAGCAGTGTGTACTTAACACTTTTACATCATGTCTCAATTATGACACTAAATTTTCCTTGGCAGTATTTGGTCTGTACTTATATATCCTAAAATTAACAGTTGAAAAAGTAGGTTTATGTAACAAGTTATATTATAAGCATACTTAAAACTTTCCACTAATCGAATTGAATATCTGTTTTAGAATTAAAATTAATTAAAATATAATAAAATAAAAAATTTAGCTTCTCATTTGTCCTCGCTGCATTTTCAGTGCTCAGTGGCTGCGTGTGGCTCATAGCTGCTGTTTTTGGTCCTTGCAGCTCTGGATTAACACAGCTGTTCAGGGGATAGAGTGTTATAAGGAAATGTATATATTGGATTCATGTAGTTTTTTTGCACATTCTAATTACACGTCTCTACTGCTGCTTCTTATGCATTCTTTGTTTGCCTTTCATGCATTAGTGTTGCCATCATGAGTCCATGTGTGGCATTTCTTAGGTGTTTGAGGGATAGAAAAAAGTTAAAAACAGTAATATTCTTGCTCAACCTGTGGCTTAGAGGTCCACTAGCACACAGTTCATGATGGACTTCTCATGTCACATAGTCATTTGATACGTCTTGGCATCTCCTTAATATCCTTCACTGATTAGCCCTTCTGTAATTGCTTGTGTACTGGTTTATGTGTCCTATCATAGCTGTGTATGGTTTACTCATCTCTGAATGCATACTGAATCACCGCTCATCGTGATAGTTATTTCCCCAGTATGTTGCCGCATGGGCCTGTTAATCAAACATTTTGGTCCAATGCTTTTTGTTTTCTGCCAGAGAAGAGTAGGAGTTTAGGAGGCAAATGAACAGATGAGTAGGGAGAGCTTGGTGAAAGTAGACAGTAGTATGGTTCTGTCTTGGGTTTTGTATCTCATGTGATGTCTGAGTGAGCAAATTTAGGACTTTTGTCCTTTTAAAAAAAAGTGATAAAATTTGCATACTGTGAGCAGTTTAGTCATTTTTATAAATGTGTACACCTGTGTAACCCATATACCTGTCAAAATGTGGAACATTTCTGGTTCTTTTGTGCTTCTTCCCAGCCATTCTCCACCCTCTGTAGGCAGCCACTACTCTAATTTTTATCGCCCTGGATGTTTTGTGTTGCTCTTAAACTTTATGTAATTGGATTCATACAGAATGTGCTCTCTTTTCTGTTTGGTTTCTTTAACAAATGTTTTTGAGACATTGTATCTCAGGTTTATTTTTATTAATTACTGACTAGTATTTCCTAGTATGAATTTACTGTGATTTGTTTATCCATTCTCTTGTTGACAGACATTTGGTTTGTTTTCAGGTTTTCACTATTATGAATAAAGCTGCCATGACCATTCCTATACAGATCTTTTTTTCTTTTTCATGAGCATCAGTTTAGGGTTCTTGTGCATGGAAATATCAGTTGATCTCGTGGAGAATATCTTCAGCTGGTCTTATTCAAAAGATTCATTTTTTTATTCAGAAAATACTCATTAAGCAGCTACTCTTGGTACTGAGCTGGGTAGTAAGGAAACAGTGATGAACAAGCTGGAGGAAATTCATGCTCTAATGAAACTTTTCATTTTAGTGGATAGCGGTGCAAACATATAAACACATAACTAAGTGTGACGATTGCTATGTTTGGTAACTCTTGTAAAGGAAAAACAAAAGCACAAGCTGATGTGATGTAAAGTAACTCGGATGTGAGAGATGGAAAGGAGACTCAGAGGAAGACTCCTTTAGTAGGATGATCAACGGAGACCTCTATGAGGATGGAACACTTAAGGTGACAACAGAAAAATACGAAGTGAGTTTTATGGAAAGTCAGTGGGAAAATGTTCTGGGGAAAATGACCTGCATGTGCAGTTGCCCTGGTAGGGGCTTGGCATACTGGAGGAATGGGGAAGGAGGGTCAGTGTGCCCAAAGCAGAGTGGGCAAGAGGAGAAGGGTATGATCTGAAGCTGGAGAGTTAGGAAGGTGCTGGCTCTTTGAGGAGCTTCCCCTTGTACTTCAGGAATAATGAGTAGCTGTTGAAGAGTTACAAGCAGAGAAGCAGTGCGACCGTGTTCGCATCTTACAGAGTTCTGCTGGGCTGCTATGTGGAGAACAGGAGGAGGCAAGAATAGAGGTGAAGCGAGGAGACCAGGCATGAAGTTATTACAGTTGGGAGATGATGGCACCTTGGACTGTGGGTGATTGGGATGCAGACAGAGAGAAGTGAGTATATCCAGGATATATTTTAAAGTTCTTCTCTAGAAAGACAGGAATCACTGAAACCTTAAATATTGGTAAGCTAGAGAAAGGACCAAAAGATTTTAGCTTTAGGCTTTGGGTATTTGCCATTTCCTAAGGTGAGGAGGGCTGGAAAAAGTTGGCTTCATGGTAATGGAGGTGGGAAATGAAAGTCAAGAACTTTCTTCCTCCATATTCCCTTAGTAGACTCAGATTAACTAATGCTTCCTATTTTCACCATAAAACCTATTATTTGATGCCAAAGCACTCTAATCACCCAAAGCTAATAGACACTCTCAGTGTTCTGTGTTCCTTTTACTCCTTTGAGTTGAATTTTATGCCATCAAAAGCTTCATTATGCTAATTGTTTTTTATCATTGTAACAACATAATTCATCAAGAGCTTGTAAACTGATGAATATTGAGGCTAAAAAGAGACTTGTCTGCTTGAAAACTAAGAGTTTGTTTGAAAACTAACTTGAAAAAGCAGAATGGGTCTATAAAAATTTGCTATAGAATTAAGTATGGGCAAGCCAGCTGTAAGAGATTGCAAAAAATCAAAAAATCTAGAAACATTCTGCATTCAGAGTGCACTGTTAATGTCTTTGTATTCTTGTTCTATTTTAGATAAAAGCTTGAAATCATGGGACAATCCAGGTTGTTATAGAAAGATGATATGGAACATTTTTATGTGGGCTCACATTCAGAGAAAAGGCTTTGGTCTTACATGAAAAGGTTGGCTGGTGAGAATGAATTGATTTTTGTGTTTTAAATAAAAAGGAAATATTTACTATATGTATCCTTTTTTATGATTCTCTGCTTCACCAAGAGAATATTCAGATTTTGAAAAAATTGAATAACCACTCATTAGCCTGGTTAAGGAGATTTCCAATAAAAAGCTTGAGGTGGCAGGAAAGGAGTTGATTATATGTGTCTAAAGCTTGAGTGGGGCGGTTAGGAGGGAGAGTCCCATTTGGAAATTGTTGACATCAAACGGCATATAAATACGTGTGGCCAGATGAGCGAGTGGAGATGGAGGTCTGGAAACTGAACCTTGGGCCAGGCCATCGTGTACAAGTTGAGAGGAGGAGAAACCAGCATTGAAGAAGGATGGAGAAGCCAGTGAGGCAGAGGTGCCGCCAGGAGAGCGTCTAGTAAGCAGAGCAAGAGCATCCAGAGTTAGTCAATGCCTGGGTCAAGTGCTGCTGAGAAAACAGGCAGGACAGAGGACTGGCCATTGTATTTGGCACCTGGAGATGGTGGCCTTGGATAAGGACCGTTCTGTGACATGGATTGTAGACCAGTGTGGACCAGGTCCATCAGGGAGAGCAAGGAAACAAACGTGGAGAAAACTCTTCTGGGAAATCTTGCCACAGAGTGGTGAGAGAGAGGGAGATGGGGTCAGGAGAGTGTACTGTTGTCAGTTATATTCTGTGAATTCAGTGAATAATTTCACCTATGAAGGCTCAGTTTCCTTAACTGAAAATAGTGATATTCTGCTCTTGTAGCAGGACTGTTAACGAGAAACAGAATTGTTAATAATGGATGTTCAAGTGCTTGACAGCTGTCACTGACTTAGACACTGTCCTCTTTGCCATTGTGGCCGTCATCTTTAAGGTCACTCAGCCGAACAAGAAGGAAAAGTGCTACCGAAGGAATTGCCTTGAGTGGAGTCTTGTAATGGAGGGACGGAGAGAAGGGAGGCAGGTCATTGTGGGTGGAGAGGTTGAATTCAGGCATGATTCAAATAGAGTATTTTAGGCCCCAGAAATGATAAGAAGATATTTTTAATGTTCAGAATACATGAACTTCAATGTGTTCAAAGCACTGTGTTTGACATTGGTCTCTAAAAAAAACTAGGACCCAGCTCCTGCCTTCAGGGAAGGATGCTGGCCACAGGCTTTGTTTTACAGATGTTTGTTGCATAACCTTTGTAAAGGTAATAATGCTCCCAGAAAGAAAAGACCACCAGACAGTGAGCCAGTGGAGCATAAAACTGTCGTTTTTAAGAGGAAGTGTAGCAGTTTTTAGAGATAAGGCAGGAAAGGACAAATGGCTATTTTCTACGTCAACCTGTATTTAGTGTGTTTCTCCCTGCCCTGTGTGTATAGTCTCAGCATAGTCTTGGTTAGCCAGCGTTGACTAAGGCCCCATAGTGCTGGGGGATAAGCTACACAAAAGAGGCTGTGAGTTGGGTACATAAATATAGGAAGAATAGAGTTTTTGATAACTTCCCTAATGTTCACGTTTTTTATTACGCAGTGCTGAAGGAGATAAATATTGTTTTGAAAGGAGTATATAGTAGGATAAGTATTTTAAAGCCTGAGAATAAAGTATATAAATTTAGAAATTTTTCTTACATTGATACTTTTTTTCCAAAAACGAGAATTGATTGAACAGACATGATCACAGTACTAATAGAAATCAAAGTTAAAGCAAGAAAAATGTTTAGCTTGTTACTTCAATTAATTAGAGTATTTCTGTTTTCCTGTCTTTGACCATTTACGTTTACATCTGACTTAGTTTTAAGTAGGAATGGTTAATCCATGGAATGCTTTTTGCTGCAAACAACAGAAGACCTGACTGTGACTTAGGAAATGCAGATTTGTCCCTCTGCTCCCTGGCCTTTTGCCTCATAATAAAAAATTTGGGTGTTTGCGAGAATTCATTAGCTTAGGTTCTCAGTGATGCTAGAGCCAGCGCATCTGGGATTCTCTTGGGCCTTCCTCTCATGCCGTTCGCTTTATGGTTGTAATGTGGCTCCTGCAGTTTTAGATGTCACATCTGCATCCAAGATGAGAAGAAGGTGGGTGGGGGTGGGGAGACTAGTGCCGGGTGTGTCTGTCACTTTTTAATCAAAAGTTTCCCAGAATCTCTCTCAATAGACTTCTCCTTAGTTACTTCTTGGAGGGGCAGTAGACAAGGGGGACCATTTGGTCCCATGGCTGGCTATTCCCAGCTGCAAAGGCGCCTAGGGAATGAATGGATTTTCCTAATTACTGTCTCATAGTTCATGGCTGGCTGCTAGACACATTGTCTTCCCAAACAGAATACTTGTTTTGTTGTCAAAGGAAGGGGAGGGGAGTAGTAGGTAACTTATGGTACGTAGCATAAGTGGAGAAAGTTGTTTTTTTTTATTATCTTCCTCCCCACAATTAATATTGTTATTGTCCCTTGTTGCTACAAACCAGTACTGGGTTACGCAGCTAATCCACAAATAAATCAAATAAAAACACGTTTTGTCTTCACTTTCATAATACATGGATTTTCAGATATAATATTAAAAAATGAGGAATTATAAATTCCAAGTAATTGTGTATTCTTAACCATTGACATCTCTATGCCATTCATGCCTCTGTGTGTGCGTTGTGTGTGTGTGTGTGTGTGTGTGTGTGTGTATGTGTGTGTGTGTATGTGTGTGTGAGACTTGGAGGGAAGACATGCTGGAGAAAGGAAAGGTATTATTATTTACCTGTAGGGTTGTATAATGTATAATCAGTAGTTGTCTACTCTCTGTTCCACTCCCATCTCTGGGTAGACCTGGCTCTTCTGCATTTTTCCTTACCCTTCCCTTTCCCATATAGATTGCCACTTTGCTTGGCAGTGCCAGACCATAAAAATGACTGCAGACCAAACTGTACAAAGGGATCTTAATGGCAAAAAATTACACTGGTTCCATGATTTTTAACCATTTTTGTTAAAACATCAAAAACCCTTTTACTCTTGATGATAAATGTGTGGAAAAACAAATAATAAAAAGAGTGAAATGAAGATTTATTTAGTATACTACTTTAAAACGTTGAGAAGTAAAGTATGTTATTTCTGTGTAAAAACCACGTATCAAGAATCATTTGAACAGTGCTTGCCTTCCTGTCATATAACTTGTGATACAGAGTGAGCATCTGTTTATGTCGTGGTGAGCTGTCAAACTCTTTTTTAATTTTGAATCAGCTTTCAGCATTTTATCCTTTGCTGTTTCCATGTTGTATAAAATATCTCTCAGATATTTCATGTCAAGAATTTTTTGCCAGTGACACTTCCTCCAGGACATCTTCATCCTTTTGTCACAGCTGCATTCCTTATTTATGTTGATAAGTTTGTCTTCACTAAGTTCTCTGACTAGATCTACAGTCTCTTGAGTGGTGGCAGTGTCGAAAATTCCCACAGTCAACTATTTCTTCCATAACTTCATTTATCTTTTATTAGAATTTTACTTCCAGCATTGTCACTTTGTGTTTCTTTGCTTCACTTTCATCTTTCTTGGCTAGTGCCCTTTTTTGATGATCTGTTTTTGTAAAATGTCACGTGGATTCGTCACTGGGAGACAAGGAAGCAACACAGCTATACACTTTGCTGTCTGTGCAATGGCCCATCAGTGACAGACTTTGAATGAAATGGCATGGTTGGTCACTGATCATCATGGGCGTCTAATATTTACATAGTGATCTCTGAGCTGAAGAGCTGGTAGTGAAGTTTGTATTTTATGCAGTTACTCACAGTTCGTACACCATGGTAACTGAAATTTGAACCATGTTGTTGAGTGGTATTATTTAACCAGGCTATGGTAACTGAAATTTGTCTGTATCAGAACTACACAAAGTGAGGACTGTGTTTGTGAAAAGGAGCCTGAACTGTTTGTCCTGTGGAGCTTCCTTCGGCCTGAGTTTTGCTGATCACATATCCACGGTGCAGCTCAGCATGTTCCTCCATCCTTTCTCCTTCCTGCAAATTGGCATCTGCGTTCTCCCCAGACAGTATTGCCGTGGACTCTCATTGCTGTGAGGATATTTAGTTTATGTAATGAAGTGTTGACATGTTTTAAATTTACCTTTTGATACAAAAAGTAAAAGGTAGTTGTGTTGGTGTTAATCTTTATCACTTTTTGAAAAAGGAAAAACCATCTTGGAATGAAGTGGTTGACTCATTGCCCAGTCGCTATTCTTAGCTTCTGCTCCAGGACTGACTGAGTTGTCACATAATTGGAAGGGTTGTGCACAGAGGAGGTACACATGTTGGGAAAACAGACTGTGCACATCATGATCGAGATTTCCTAAATATCAGTTTCAAACAACTAGCCCTGGATATTGCTGGAAGAGACTTTTCTTTTTTGAGTGTTAAAAGAGGTTGGGGGTATTGTTTGATCTCAACATTTTTGATGTTTCAAGCCTTTTTTTCCCCCTGTTCACTTTTCACAAGCATATTGTTGAAATAGTTTCCATGTCTTTTTTTCTTTAATAACAGATTCTACAGTTGGATATACATGGAATTCTTTGCCTCCTCCCACCACTTTTACAAAGTAATTTAAGTTTCCAATTAATTTCATTGGTTTTAGGTAAAGCAGTACTTGTATAGGGCAGTGATATGAACGATAATCAGACCTTTTCCATCATGTAAGTATCTTTCATTCTTCAATTTCTGATGAATAAGTTTAGAAAATTTTGCAATGCTTTGTACAGTGTTGTGTGTCCAAAACCACTCTAAAGAGATGCTACAACTTTTAATTTTGTGTTCTTTAGCCACCACATAGGGACATCAAATTGGCCACATGTTTCAGAAAGGAAATGTTGGGCATTGCTTTGTGCGCTTCATATAAATATATTCTATTCTTTTGAAGTATATTGTGGGTAACATTTTTCCCTTTTATCCACCATCTTGAAATTATTATGTAAACGCTTAACTGTATCATACTAAATCACTGTATTTTTTGGGTGAGAGGTAGGTTAAGATCAAAGAAAATAAATGCACAAAAAAACAACATATTCTTCTCAGATTGTTCTATTTGTACTTGTGTACATGTCTGTGAATTATGTGTGCAGAAAAAGGAGTAATTAGCCTTTTATAGATGTTTACTTGATCTGGAGTCTTGCTGTGTTTCTCAAGTAGTTAATGCATAGGTATCCGAGTAAACAGAAGTAAGAAACTGCTTTGCCTCCTCTTTTACATAAAGAAATATACTTTATATATTTAAGATTTTTCATAAAACTGAAAATTCATCCCGTGGAGTGATTATCTTCTGTTGGAAATTATTTCTTTGAATTGTAAGTAATATATTAAAAATAATATTTTCATGCCCTCAGACTAGCTTGATTAAGCCTATAGAACTTACATGTAAATCAGTAAGTAGGCCAGTAGCTTGTTTAAGTATATTGCTAGATAACCACCACCAAATGCATTTATGTAGCTTCCAGAGCCTAGTGATCACTTTTCCTTTGCAATAGGGGTTTCGTTAAATGTCTGTGATTTGCAGCACTTTATGTCAGTTCACCAGTTATCCAAATCCAGAACTTTCAACCCTTGATAGCTGGACAATTGGAATATTTTTTTTCTCCAGCTTTCGAAAAAGCTTCTAAGTTCTCTTATAAAGATTCAATAGCTAGTAGGTTGGATTTCTTCCCAAGTCTTCCCTAAACCCTCACAAAGCTGTGCCTTAAATTTATACTGAGTCTTAAAGTTGTAAGTGAGATATGATTGAGGTAAGAAATGAGTGTTAACAGATCTTAACTGCTGTTTTTATTTTGTAAGGAAAGTAACTTGTGGTTTTCCAGGAGACTTGTTTTAGGTTGACATCAGATATTGTCGGACTTGTAAATCCCCCCTCCAATTTTAGTATCATCAGCTCTGTTGAGCCTCCTTTAAATTTTAGCGTTTAACAGAACCAAGGGAGGGGGGAAAACAGAGCTTTCCTTCATTGTCATAGGGATAGTCTCAGCTGATCCTGTATATAATGTGCAAATCACCATTTATAGCGTTCCTAAAAGGAAGTGCCTCCAGGGAATGGAATTTCACTGGGTCTACAGATAGATCTTCCTATCTGAGAACTGGCTCAGACCATGATGTTAAAAGCATCAGATACTAAGTCAGAACTTTTAAATATGTCCTCACACGATATCACCATGTGCTAATGACCTGAGTTGACCATCACAGGCGTAGTAGTGCTGACTCATGTATGGCTAATAAGACCAGTAGAATAGACAAACACATGAAAAGACAAATGTGTACACACACACACACACACACACATGCACGCATACACATACGCACACACAGATAAATAACAAGGGTGTTTCCAGATCACAAGATAAGATCCATGCTTAATTAAGTTGAAGGAAAACTATCTAGAATTTTTAAAGGCCTGATTGGCCTGTGTCTTCTGTAATCAGCCTAGAACCTTTTAAATAAAAGATCAGATGCCAGAAACTATTTAGAATTTAAGACCTGAGGCTAGGATTACTTGAGGAGCAGACAAAGCAGGGAAGCCTGAGAGGTGGGGTCCAGTGGACTGGGAGTTCTAGTCCCAGTCTGCCATTAACAGCCCGGAGACCTTGGGCAAACAGGGAGCCTCTCTAGACTTTAGTTCCCTGAGCAGTAAAGGCAGCATGCCGAACCAGATGATCGCCATCATTCTTTCCAGCTTGATAGTTCTCTGATGTGTTTTCACTGGCAACATGACGTTTGTCCAAACCTCTTGATCCTCTCACTAAGAGATTCTTTATCCTAGCGTTTGCTAAACCTGGCTGACCATTGTATTCATCTGGGGAGTTTTAAAACTGCAGCATCTTAGGCTCTGCTCTCAACAGACTAAATACAAATCTTCAGGGCTATGTAAAGTACGGGGCCAGTGTTTAAGACTCATTGCTTTTTCTGCCTGATGTGTCACAGTGGACCTAGAAGAGCACCTGCTTAGTGATCATTGTTTACATGAACGCAGAACATTCTAGAAGAGTTGGTAATTGCATGGTTGCATTAGTTAATAGTTTCATGTCCACTCTTACTCATGTAGCTCTCTTGCAGGTGGACTAGAGCCTTTTTCTCCTTACTCCAGAATTTTTCTACAGGTAATTGTCATTTTCCACAGGCACCTGACACAGTGTCCATTTAATGAAACTTTGTTGGAATGGATGAATCTAAAATTTTATTTCCTTGCCCTAAACTCTTCCAGTTGCTTTTACACATTTCTCTTCTTTGCCCTGTCACACCCTACCTGAGAATGTCTAGAATCAAGCGTCATCGCTGTCTCCTCGGTGACTACAGCAGCATTCTGACTCGTCTGCTGGTGTCCCTTCCAGTCAGTCTGCACACAGCATTCGCAGAATCATTTTAAAGTGTACCCTGATTTGGTCATGGCCCTGTCTACATTCTTCAGTCACTTCTAACTGCTTTTTAAAAATTGAAGTATAGTCAGTTTACAATGTGTGTCAATTTCTGATGTACAGTATAATGGTTCAGTCATACATATACATATGTATATTCATTTTCATATTCTAAGCTGCTCTCAAGAATAAAGTATAGGCCCCTTAACAGAGCTCATAGGACTTGATAGGAGCGAGTGCCTGTCTTTCTTTCTAGTCTTTTGCTCTTTTACTCTGAGTCTGGGTCATGTTAAGATTCTACCTGAGTCAGGGCCTTTGTCCCTATGGTTTCAGATCCCAGGAATATTGCCTCTCCCACCAAATCTCATTTCAGCTGTCGCGCTGCTCCCATTGCCTCTCCATTAGTGTGCTCACTTGACATCTTTCTCTTCCACTAGAGTGTAAGTTCCAGGAAGACAGGGATTATATATGTTTTGGTTATACCATGGCTTCTCAGCTTGGCATATTAGTGTTCAATAAACATTTGTTTAGTGAATACAAGCACTGTTTTTTTTTTTTGGTTTTGTGGTTTTTGTTTTTGTTGTTTTATTTTATTTTGTTTTTGTTTTTTTTTTACTTACTCCTTTTTGGTGTGTTTACCACCATCAAGTCCTTACCTTTTTGCCCTTAATGGTTGGACAGTTTAAGTATCTTCATAACTGGCCTCCCTGCTTCTAGCCTTTTTCCATTCCTTTTAATTCTGTGTATTATCCCAAGATACATTTCCTTAAAAGTGTCTGCATTGGTTTTGTTCTTATCCTGGGAGAAGCTTTGATAGAATCTTTACTATCTGTAGATTAAAACCCAAAGTTTTGAGCCTGACTTTATGAACCTCTTGAAACTTGGACCCAACCTACTCTTCCATTATAGCTCTTCTGGAATAATCTTTTTTTTCTCCTTCCAAATACATTTCTCTATTTGACTTTTCTTGAATTTGCTGAAAGTTTTCATTTCTAAGTTTTGCTCGTGTGTCTTTACCTTTGTGGAGTAAATAATACTTAATAATGGAATACCAACCACTTCTCTTCCTAATGAAATTTTAATCCACGTCCTTCTTTAAGGACCAGCTTAAATGCCATCCAGATCAAAATAAATTCCTTTCTTCTACTTAGTACATGTAATGGGTACTCAATAAATGCTCGTTGAATTGAATTATCTACTTTACATCATTGCCATTTTGAGATTGGTGTGTGTGGTTATTTTATCATATTTTTGTAGGCATATAGAGGCATGAACATTTTGTTTTTTATTCCTATCACAATGCCTTTCCTTAGTTGACATTACTAACTTAAATATCTACAATCAGTGATTCCAATATTAATTTTGAGAAAGCAAAGCATATGTTATTTTCTTTAAATGTAAATCTTATGGTCTTTCAAGATAAGTTTGAATCTTTTATTTAAATACTTCAATCATACGTGTCTAAAACTATGCCTCACTTTTAGCAATAAGCTTGTATTTGGGGATATAGTGAAAGTAGAGTTAAATTATCTGAAATATTACTACTAATATTGAGTGAGGGAAATGATTGCAGGGAAATAAGGTCTTAGAAACAGCTCATAGTTGCAACTGACCATTCCAGAGGTGAGTCAGGAAGTGTCCACAAGGGGGCGTGCCCATCTAGCCATCTAGAGAAAATTGACCAAGTCCCTCTTCTATTATGCAGGTAGAAATGCCTGTTTTACAAATGAACTCCTAGGTCATGTCTTTTTTTCTAGGAAAAAGAATGGAGCTTCACCACAATAGAAATTCCTACCCATTTTCTAATACCTGTTTATTTTGGTTGTGTGATTTTCCAGGGAGGGGCAGGGGACAGGATGGAAATGGGGATTGCCTTGTAAGCTAAGGCAAGTCTATGAAGCTTGTGATTGTGCATGCCCCCCCCCCCATTTTGAAAATATTTTCACTGTGCAAGCATTGTCATTGCTTCTGTGGTCATTTAATGTCATTTGCTCAAGGGACTGGCAGTGCTGCATTTTCATTGCTCCATTGATTTGCATAGCCTGAGGTTATGAGCAACTCACTGGCCAGGGACCTTAGGAGTGACAGGTTTTGAGTGATGTTTCCATCAGAGGTCATGGCCTCTTGGGATCTTCAGTTTTTCTTTCCAGTACCTGTTTTACCTTGTCTTCAACATTATCACCAGCAGACATTTACTGACTACTACTTACGTGCAGGTTTTAGGGAGAAAGTAGAGCATGTGGCCCCTGACCATTGTATGTGGTCCAGGGGAATGAAACGGTAAAGGGAGATCATACTGTTTGGTATGTGCTAGAAGAATGAAACCATCAGTGAGAACTACAGGGACTAGCAGGATGGAGAACTTGCCCTAAGTGCACTGTTTCTCACTGTAGGCTTTATGGAAGAGGTGGACTTTAAGCTGGGTCTTGGATAAAGATTAGAGCTTACATACCTGTGTGCAGAGAAAAAGAAAGTCCTAGGTTTAGAAGCCTGTGAGTGGATAAGCTGGTTGCACCACAGAGTTTCTGTAGGATAGTGGTTTCAAACCCAAATGCTTATAGGGGCCAGGCAAGTAGCCCGAATGTGGGAGGCAGTCTGGGGAGGGAGGGGCATGGATTGCAATACATATTCCACTTTAAGTTATTCAACAAACAAAATTCGCAACACCAAAATCCTATACCATGCTGGTCAAACCAGACTATGGTTTTTACAGCCTGTGATCCCCAGTGGGGCCATGACAGTTGATAAGATTCAGCTGTTCACAGAATTTAGCAAAGTGAAATAGGCCATAGAGGAGGTAAGTCCACAGCCAGAGTGTCCTCTCAATGTCCATCTACTTTTGTTTGCAGGAGAATATTTTGAAATATATATGAATGGGGCCCTTCCCCGAGGCTGTTTGCATCAAACACAGCCTTCTGAGTGTTGGGAATCTCTGAAAACATCATTGAGGTTAATTAGAATGGTGCTAGAATTTCTCAGATATACTAGTGTCTTAATTACTTTATATCCTAGAATATACTTAGCTTCTTTCCTGCTCTTTGTAATTCTTTGATCTATGTCTAATTTCTAATAAAATTTTAATCTGTTGAGGAACAAAAAGAAAATAAGCATATGGACACTTGTTCTTTTTTGCTTGTTAACATGTTTATCTTTAGTTATATATTTATGATTTTGAATAATAATTTTTTGTGAGTATACTCACATGGTCAAATAAATACTGCTTTATCTAAAAAAAACTCATATCAAATAAAGTCACTTGTTACTGTGTTATTAAACTCAGTGTCAAATATTGTTCTTCAGTCTGAAGAGGGTGGAATTTAAATCCAGGTTAAATGACCCATCCCATTTGTTATGGTGTTTCATTGGCAGGAATAGACTCCAGATTGTCCAAGTTACTTTCCAGTCCTTTATCTGTTATTCCCCACTGCTTTAAGACTCAGTTCAAAGGCCAGAGGGGCTCTGGTATTTAAAAGAAAAAGTGTAATTTTATCCAGAGAAGGTAAATGTAAGCTCTGAAATGAAAGAAAGACCAGAGGTCCAGACCACGGCCAGGTGTTCCTGGAAAGAGCCAAATTGGACAACTAAATTGAAAAAGGTTGCCTGCTCTTATTTAACAGACTTTGTTACTGTCTATTTAATTAGCCGGGTCTTAGCTCATTTATGTGTGTGTTTTTTAATCTGCCAAGGTAGTGACATTCATGGCCTGTTAGTGTGTGTGCTGGTAGTGTGTTGTGCTATCTCTGTCGCTGAAGTAGGTGATACATGTGCCTCTGTGAAGTGGAGCTGCCGAATAAGGGGCATCCCCTCCTTCTCCCTCGAACATGGTTCCCAGACGGCAGGGAGTGAGTTTAGGATCGTGAAGGATGACTAGCTCTCTGGTGGGAAAAGTGAAGTTCAAGCTAAAGTATTGTATGGGTATTAATTACTTAGAGCTTTTAGGGAAAGCAATTTGGAATTAAAGAACCTGAACTGATTAATCAAAAACGAGGAAAGTGTGATCTGGCGCCAGATGAACTAAGAGGATGGGAAGGAAGGAAAGAAGTGTCACTGAGTGGTGGAGTGTGCGACCGATACAAAGATACATACTTTCTTCATTGATAAAGTGAGAGGCTTAGTGTTTCATGGTAGGAGCCTTAGAAGTTTATTTTGAACAGGTGACCAAAGGGCACACAAAATCCCCTGAAATAAAGATCATTTCCATATTGTGAGAAATGAATCTAGACTTTGGTTGTTATGGGACGAGTAAAAGATTTCTCAGCAGTTGTTTAAAGATGTGCTTTGGGGGCAGAACCCATTTAGGAGGGATGTGCAAAAGCATTACATTTAGGGAAGCTCTAAATGTGAAATAATCAGAGAAACTTGTGAGGTTGTAGGAACACTGCTTTAAATAGGCTGAGTCTGGATTGTGAATACAAACTGAGAAAGGTGCAGTTTCTGAGGACGGGGAGTTTGAGTTGTATAGATGAGGTTCAATTAAAAATATTTATTTCTTGACATTTTGTTAGTTGCTGCTTACAGGTGGATGAAGGGCAGGACAAGCTTTGAAGAGTCCTGGAACAAGCCAGTGTATAAAGAGTCTTCCAGACTGGGGAGAATGGCTGTTTTTATGTTGTGCCTTTAGGGCCAGGGCCTCCCGAGACCTTTTCTGGGGTTACTTGAGGCTCTGGGACTTGAAGAAGGGCAGAGTTTTGATGTGGCTCAGGGCTGGGGAGTAGAGAAGAGCAGCATTTGGGCTGAACGAAGTGCCAGGGAGGCAGGAGTGGCCGTGTCTGCTGTCCCTCCAGTGGGCCAGGGCTGTGCTGGAGACGGGGGAGCGCGGCCTTTGCTGAGGCTGAGGTGATTCACAGAGAAAACGATCGCCTGTTAGATTAATTCATTGAGTTCATCCATTTAACAAGCTGTCTCATCACAGAACCAATTTTGCCCTTTTTTTCTTTTTATTTGTTTATTTTTTGTTAAAAAAAATTATTATTTTTAATGGAGGTCCTGAATGGAGGTACTGGGGATTGAACCCAGGACCTCACGCATACTAAGCGTGAGCTTTTACCATTGAACTGTGTCTCCACCCCCTTATTTGTTGATTTCCTTCTATTGCCTTTTTGGATCTTAATGTTTAATCATTAAGATTTTGATTTTTTGATTTTTCATCTTATCTCTCTTTTTTCTCGTCAAGTTTATCTTGTTCTCTTTCAGTCTTGTTTAGCTGGACACTTAGCTTACTAATTTTTTTTCTTGCTGTTGTTTTGGATATGAATTTCCCTGTGAGTACCATTTTTCCTATATCTCTCATAAGTTTTGCAATGTAGTATGTTTATTATCATTCATCATTAAGTATTTTTTGTTTCTATTTGGATTTCTAATTTGATGCATAATTTATTTAGAAGTGCTTTTTTCTTTCCTAATTTTCAAATTTTATTCATCTTTATGGACTCCTAGCTTAATTGTATTATATTCCGAGATTGTATTCTGTTTGATGTTGTTTCTTGAAATGTGTTGTGATTTAGTTTACGGGTTAATGTATGATCAATTTTTGTAAATATTTATTTGTCTTTGAGAAGAATGCTTCCCCTCTAATAGTTAGGTACAGAATTCTGTGAATGCCTGTCTATTTAAGCTTTTTAATGTGCTATTCAGATCTTTTATTTCTTACTGATTTTCTTTTCTTTTCCCTTTTTTGGTCTTTTGACCTATTCATAGCTAAGAGAAATGTGTTAAAATAGCTCATTGTGAGGCTTGGTTTGTTGATTTCTCCTTGTTGCTGTGTTTTTGCTTTATATAAATTTGAGGCTTTTTTTTTTTAGGTACATACAAATTTAGAATTATTATATCTCCTTGGTGAATCTAAACTTTCAGTATTTGTCATGTAGCTATCCTTTGGTTCCGTTAACACTTTGTGTCTTAAAATTTATTTTTCTTGCTGTTAATATAGCTACATTGTTTGGGTTGGTACCTGCCTGGATCTCTCTCTCTCTCCTTTTTCCCTGTCCTTTTACTCTCAGCTTTTCCATGTTCTTATTCTTCAAGGGTACTCGTATGAATAACATACAGCCAGATATTAAAAGCTGATTAATTAATTTTGATTTTCATGAAGGCTTGTTGTTTTATTTGCTTACCCATTCCTTGTTTCATGCCCGATTGTTCTTCTCCATCTTGGATTATTGTCTTATTCCTTTCAGGCTGCTGTAACGAAATACCATACGCTGGGTGGCTTACAGACAACAGGAATTTATCAGAGTTCTGGAGGCTGGGAAGTCCAGCATCAAGGCCTAGCAAGATTTGGTGTCTGGTTGGGGACCCACTTCCTAGATGGCCATCCTTCTGCTGTAACCTTTCATGCAGAAGGGGCAAAGGGCTTTGTGGGCTTCTTCGAGAATCAGGCATAATCCCATTCATGAGAGCTCTGCCTTCATGGCCTAACCATCTTCCCATGCCCCACCTGCTGACACCATCAGCTTGAGGGTGAGAATTTCAACATGTGGATTTTTGAAGGAAGGACAGATTCAGATCACAGCAGTTATTTTTCTTCTTTTTAAAGTATACATTTATTTATTCATTCATCTGTTTAACAAATATTTACTGAGTGCTTAAGATGTATCAAGTACTTTTCTGTGTTAAACACACAGAATGTTAGTGAATATGCATATGTTAGTGAATAAAACATACACAGGTTACTGCCTTGGTGGAGCTTCCAGTCTTGTGGGGGAGGTTGGCAGTTTAAATAATACAAAAATAAATTGTATATTTTAGAAGATGATGACGTGTTATGGAAAAAAGAGAAAGTAGAGTCAAGAAAGGAAGAGTAGGAATGCTCCTGGGTGGGAGGGTGGGAGGGTTAGAGGGAGGTCAGTTGGCGGTATTAGTATGATCCTCTGGGGCTTCATTTAGTGCAGGTCTCCTGGTGGTAAATGCATTTCATTTATTTATTTATAAATGTATTTTATTTTATTTTGTTCCTAAAAGGTAATTTTGTTAGATACCCACTTGTAGGTTTGTAGTTACTTTTCTCTGAGTACCTTGAATATCTATGACCGCCTCCTGGCGCCCATTGCACTTGTGGGAATTCCGCTGTCATTCTGTCGTAGGTGAGCTTTCCTTTCTGTTTGGCCCCTTTCCTTTCTCTCTGCTTCCTTGAGATCTGGATTCTTATTTTTCATTAGTTTGAGGAAATTTGAGCCATTTTCTCTCTAAATACTTTCACTTCTCTGTTCTGTTCTTTCCAGTTGGGCATACATGAGACTTTCTCTCATCAATGTTTTTTACCATCTCTTTCATATTTTCTGTCACCCACCCCCAACCACTGACAATTGCAATCAAATATGTATTAAATGTTATATAAATATAAATGTGTTATGCTATTAGGAAAAAGTTGAATAATTTGTTTATGACCTGACGTTTTGAATTCTTGGTTGTGTACTTTAATATAGATACACCTGTTGATTTTTTTTAAGGCAAAACTTACAATCGGTGAAACACACACAATCTTAAGTGTTTAATTTGGTGAATTTTGACATGTGTACACAACCGTGTAACTTGCACCCCCAGCAAGACAGGATGCTGCTCCTACTGTAGAAGGTTTCCTCGTACCCCTTCATAGTCAATGCCCTCCTCCAAGACAATCATGTTTCTGATTCTTTTTCACTGTAGAGTAGTTTTACCTGTTCTAAAACTTCAGGTAAATGGAATAATATATCATGTACTTTTTAGGATCTGACTTCTTTTGCTCCGCGTACATCTAAAACAGTATCCATGTTGTTGTACACATCACTGGCTCTTTACTGAATAGTCCTCCACTGTTGCTGGTTTCACAGTTTGTGTATCCATTCCTCTTTTGATAGACATTTGAGTTGTTTCCGCGTTTTGACTATTGCAATTAAAGGTGCTATAGACATTCTTGACAAGTCTCTCTCTCTTTTTTTAAATTGAAGTATAGTTGATTTACAATGTTCTGTTAGTTTCTGGTGTACAGCATAGTGATTCAGTCATACATTATATATACATAATTTTTTCATTGTAGGCTATTATAAGATATTGAATATAGTTCCCTGTGCTGTACCTTAGGTCCTTGTTGTTTATCTTTATATAGTAGTTTGTATATGCTAATCCCAAACTTCTAATTTATCTCTTCAACCTCCTTCCCCTTTGGTAACTGTAAGTTTATTTTCCATGTCTATGAGTCTGTTTCTGTTCTGTAAATAAGGTCATTTGTCTCATTTTTTTAGATTCCGCATATAAGTGATATCATGTGATATTTGTTTGACAAGTCTTTTGCCATATATTTTGATTTCTCTTGCGTAAATACTTAGAAGTTTAATTGCTGGGTCATAGCTAGGTGTGTTTATTCAATTTAGAATTTAAAATTTCTGATTTAGAATTTTAAAATTGTGATTAACATTTAGTCCAAAAAAAGTAAGAGGCCAAATTAGATCAGCATCATATTTTTTAACTGACTTTATGTCATTGGGATGTATTCTATAAGTGTTTTTACCAACTGAATGGAATTTAATGATCTAGTCAATATTTTCTTAAGGAAAGTGTCATAATTATCATTATTCTTAGATTCCTCAATTTTAATTTTAACTCTGGTATATCTTAGGTTTGCTATCCTTAACCTGCGGTTCATTATGAGTACAAATTAAATAATATTAATTAAACAACATATTAACAAGAATAAACAAGATTTAGAGCTGTATACAGCTACGATGGTGGTGGTTTTTATGGCTCAGCTGTGGAATAATCTACGTCACGAGCATATTCACCTGGTTTCCACTGTCACTTACACGTGCTCACTCAGCATGAACACTGAGGCACTCACAGGTTCCATTTGGAAGAGAAAAGAAAACCCATAATTCATTATTTGTAAGATTATTTTAAAAAACCAAGATTAAAACCACTGCCTTTTCCATCTTTAATGTTGCAGGCCCCAGAACACTATAGGAATTCTGCCAGTTGGAAAATTTGTCCTTTGCTACCTTTGAGGGTTTGGAATTTTTAGGTAATCCTCTGGAGCTGTGTTATAATATGAATTTATACTTAAAGCTGTAATCTAGGTATATTAAAGCCCCTTAAAAGCCTGGTTAACACACTTTATTTTTATTTTGAGCTGAAATTTTTTCTGTTAACTTTTGTTAAGTGACAGCGGATTAATAACAAAGATTTTTATATAATATATTTCTTTTCTCTGTTGTAGATGTGTTTGGCACTAATTTGTGTAGTGCGGCAAAGATTTTAATACATATTCATTAAACCAAGAAAATAAAGGATCATTTAAAAATAGGCATCGTGACTGGTTGACAGAAGCATCGTTTTTAGTATTGGGCATCAGAAGGGTGGTGTTTCTGGAGAAGCGAAAGGTCGTCAGGTATTCTTATATCCAAATTTTCCTTGGTTTCAGCCAAGCCAGAGATGTGAAAGTAGATAATTCTAGCTAAATCGTACTTTGTTTACACACGCAGTGGATATACTCTGAGCCCATAGCGGCCCCACTGTAGGAGATGATGTGGAGCCAGACCGAGGTCTCCGGTAGCCTATCATTCCATCATCAGGATGCTCCAGGGTGGGAGAGCTTTATGCTGCATCTGCTGTGTTGTGATGGAGGCTGTACGTCGACAGTGTTTCTCAGGTGGAGGCTCATGCCAGTTACAATGCTACTCACCGACCTAACAAAGGTGTATTAGGAAGGTTCGTTATCTTTTGAAAAGATGTATTTCTGTCTTTATTATTGTATTAGGGTAATCCCACCATACACTAGTTTCAGGATGCACTTACACATTTGAGATACCATTCTTGTGTTTTAGCTCTTAGATATTTGAGTAACTCTGTACAGAAGACAGACCAAGTTAATGAGATAAGTAACTGATGGATGGTGTCTCTTGGCAAGTTGCAGAGTTACAGTGTAGGTTCGAGGCTTAATTTTCATGTGGAAAGTACCTGCACTTTGTTCTAAGAGATTTATTCCTTTTAAAGTAGTTTACATGTGTTACTTAATTTAATTCTTACAATAACTGTGTAATAGCCATCTCCAGTTTGGAGCAGAGGAAAATAAAAACTTTTGACATTAAGCCCAACAGAGATTACTGCGTTATTGGTTACTTCAAGAAAGTTTTACTTCACTCTTTTCCATGACGCATGCAAACTCTGTGCCAACTTCATATACAGTTGTTTGTTCCGATGGGAACTATAGTTCATGCCGTTGCCTTTAGTCACATTTCTATCCAAAAAAAATAATGCACATAGCAAGCTTTGGTCAAGGACAGGAGGTATATGTGATCTGTGTGGTTCATGTACTGAAGTATTTATGGAGTGCAAGAGTATAATAGTAGCTCTGCAGAAGAACAGTCATTGTGTGTTTTTAGCCTTTCTAAGATTTCATTTCTGTATAAACAAGCTCTGTGAAATTATTATGGCCAAAATACCAATGTTTGTCTTTCACCCAGTTTATCTACACTTCATAAAAATGCTTAAATATTACTTCGTCATTCTTAAATTTGCTTTTCAGTATGTGAAATCTAGGAACTAATTCTCAAATATTTATGAAGCAATTCTGGTTTCTGCAGGTGTTGCAAGCCATTAGGAATATTCAGCTTAATTTGGAACAGGATTCTCTATTTTTTGCTTGATTTTTCAATTTTGGAAAACAAGTTACAGTAAATCCAGCTGCACATGATCCTTTTTGTCTTTCTAGAGTATTAGGGTTAGGAGTTACAGTTCACAATAGCGTGATTGAAATGCTAAGCGATTGTTTCGCAGGTAATGTACATCACTGTGTCTATGTTACGTGTCCCCTCAGTAAAGTTCTATTTGTAGAATGTTTGTGTAGGATCAGCAGTCACAGTTAATGAAAAAGGACTAAGCAGGAATACCCTTTCTTGACTTCGCTGTTGCTGTTGTTGAGGAAAGCTGTTTTACAGTGTCTATTTGTGCGACCGTTATCTATTTCTAAAGAACCAGTAGATTCAATAAGATCATACTTTAAAATACTTTGCAGTGTGTTCTTGGTGGTATGGTCATGGTGGTATGCTGCCAATCGGCAGTTAAACAAGATAGAACCTGACTCTTTCATGCTGACATAATGCTGGTCTTACGTGGCTTAAGTTTCTCCTTCAGCAGATTTGTGCCTATAGAATTATTTGCTCCTATAGAATTATTTACCTTGTAATGAGCAGAGCAGACATTTGACTGATAGTGAACTTGTGGGATGTTCTGAGACCTTGTTTCTCCAAGTGGGATCTACGGACCAGTAACATCAGCATCGGCATAGCTAGGAGGTTGTCAGAGGTACAGTCGTGACAGGTTGTAGATTACTCCATCGGCATCTGCATTCGACAGACTCTCCAGATGGTTGGTGTGTACTTGTTAGAGCGTGAGAAGCCCTCCTGTGGAGGACGTAAGACTCGGCATCTGAAGGAGGAGAAATCTGTCTGAGCTTGCAAGGATATAAAGGTTTAGGAATTATTTTTTGGAATAACGAAACACACGTTCACCTTAAAAATACATTTCTCTTTAGGGTTATCCCTCTTTTCAGGAATAAAACGTGTTCAGTGCATTTCTTTACTTCGATGCTTCCACCTTATCTTCCAAAGAAGACAGACTTCCCTTTGTCTATACCAAATGAGTAGGCCTGGTTATTGTCAAGTCTTCCCTTACATTCTCTGGATTTGTCTGAAATTGAATCCTGGGAAAAGGAGACAGAAGAGACGCGTCCTGGCGTGAGGACGGTATTGCACGTGTCGTCACTCACTGGGCTTGTGTTTGTGACACCAGGGATGCAGACGTGCTTCATTTACTCCTGATTAAAAAATAAGTGTGTCCTGAATGTCTGCTGTGTGCAAAGTGAAGCAGAATGGATCAGACCTTTCCTTGGTGTTTATAGTCGGGTTGGGAAACTATCCTTGAAAGTCAGACAACCTGCTGTCGGCAGAACCGTGATATTCTGGGATTTGGCTGTGTCAAGCCTTTGGCTGGACTTCTCCCAGCTGTGCTTAACAGGAAGCGTGGGACTGTAGCACTGATTTCAGTCAGTTACACCTTTTATGTTGAAGTCAGCACTGTCATAGAATGGCAGTGTGTTTAAGAGGAGTTAGAATTTAGAGCTAGAGTCTCCTAGCAGATGTAATGTTTGTTATGGTGTACTCTACCTCTAAATTTTCTAGTTTGCTTTAAGGCAAAATCTGTTGTTTGCATTCTGCTTCCAGTATTTCAGAACTCCCTTTTATGTTGCTCAGCTTCTAAGGTGGCCCTGGGGGCTCATTGGCTTTTCTGGGGATTGCCTTAGTGTGGCATTTCAAAACCCACCAAGCCGGGGACCGCCTGCACAAATAACATCTTGCTCAGTAGTTGGAGCATAAACCACACAGGAGGGGGAGCTGGTCTTGTGCCCTAGCGTAAGAGAACCACCACGACTGCTCTGAACCTCAGGACCTCGAGTAGCACGCCCTTTTAATACATTTAAAAGAGATGATGTTTCATGGAACTTACCCTCCCCTTCCCTTCCTTCTGATTTTCATCCAGCGTGTAAGATTTGTCTGTTTTGCACAGGTGACCCAAAAATCTTTGAGTAGGAGACAGCTGCTTGTAGTCACAACATGTGAAATGCCTTAAGCATGTGGAGCCTGAAACATGACACAGAAAGACAAAGATGCGTCCCAGGAATGTACAGTTTTCTGCCATATGACTGACAAGCGTATTATTAATATGCAGAGAAGAGAGCTTGCCATAAAGTTTCTCCCAAGGAAGGAAATATAAAAGAAAATTGCAGTATGGTCTTCTTCAGGACCATAAATGTCATTCCCTTCACTTACTGTGCTGAATATATTACTTTTAGAAATTTGTATATAACATTTTATAAAACACTAATAAGGCCATTTATTAGTTCACTTACACCATAGATCTTTTCCTCTATGAATTCTCAATCATGAACTTAATTCTTGAGATTAAGGAGACACTGGTATACTGTAATTTATATTAAAATTTTTTTTCCTCTCCCTTAGAAAGGCATGTTAGGCTTATTGTTAGAGTAAAGCAATGAGACACTCTTTGTTCAGGATTTTTTCAAAGGGAAATAAATTTTGACTTGAACCAGATTTAAGTGGCAACTTGATAATAGATAATTTCAGGAGATTACTGAATGTCCCCATTAAGGATTAGCTCAGATTTCGTTGTGTCACGATATCATTGTCACACACCGTGCTCAGCCGCTGCTCGGGCCACTTTTGCTCTGCAGGAGAACGACTCAGGCACTTTGGACACGGTGGGCGCGGTAGTTGTGGACCACGAAGGGAATGTCGCTGCTGCCGTCTCCAGTGGAGGTCTGGCCTTGAAACATCCAGGGAGAGTTGGGCAGGTAAGTAATTATAGGGTTTTTAAACTAGCTTTTTAAGTCAAAGCATGGAGTTTTCTAGCTCACAAGTTTTTAAACCAATAGAGACATTTTTTTTTCCTTTAGAAAAAAAAATACTGTTCTTGACACTTACGTAGTTTAAATCATCAGTCAAATACCTATACAGGATCCTGCCTAAAATTAAAACCTGCCTCATAGTAATAGGGTTCCTTCTGATCTTTATAATTGTTAATGTTACCAAGTCCCAACTTGTTCTGGTTGCTGCACATCAGTCCAGTAAATCAGGAGATGAGGTGCTGGGGCAAGGAATAACTTTATTTGGAAAGCTGGTAGACCGAGAAGATGGAAGATGAACGTGCTGGAGAACCATCTTCCCCAAATCAGACGTCAGGCTCCTTTTATACTAAAAAGGGGATGAGGTACGGTTGGTTGTTCGGCTGGTTGTTGCAAACTTCTTGGTGTCAGAATCCTTTGTTCTTGCAGCTGTCCACATAGGTCAGGTCATGATGTTCGTGTAAACCTCCAACAAGACAAATATTATTCTCTCTTCTGCAACTTTTTACCTCTATATAAGGGAAAAGTATACCCTTAAAGGTCAGAGCCTTGAGAATGGGCTCTCCTGTATATTTCAGGCTCTAGGCAACATTCTTTTACAAAAGGTGCAGAACCAGCATGACTGAGCCCAGGAGACAGAGCAGAGGGTTAGAGCCAAAGGAACAGATCTCATATGGAGTCAGACTTGTTCTTCCCTATTACAGTAATCCTGTGTTTTGCTGCCTTCCACAGGCTGGGTACTGGCCTGGGCATTTAGTAGACATTTAATAAATGTGCATTGATTCCCATTTTCTTTCTTTGTAAACGTCATTCTCTTTAGGAGCAAGCACCTATGTTGCTGCTTATTTTTCAGGTGGGAAATTATTTTAGAGTTACATTTTGTATTTCCTCCATTCAAGGGCCAGTAATATTTTGACCCTTAATCCCTCAGATTAAGCATATCAGCTATTATTTTTATAGACTGACTAGTATTCAAGTCACCAACACATGATACCACTCAGGAAACTGAGATATAATAAGGAGGGTCTAATTTACATGCAGCTGGCTCACTCTCAGTTCACTTGTCCATCTTCACCCTGACCCCCCCATCTCCAGCCTTTAGTACTGTACTGTTAACAATCCATTGGATCTAATAACCTTTGTGAGTATAGACCAATTTGGAAAATTACTTATGGGCTTAACAAATATTTGTTGAGTGAACAAATGAATTGGACACCCTCACGAAGTCTGTTGAAGTAGTTGCACGGGGTGTGTTTTAAGCTCAGTAATTGGATCTCGTGTTACACCTGGAGCACCACACGGCATGGTTTGTGTGCTTTGTCTGTCATGTTTGGAGGAGAGTCGGGGTCACAGTTGCTTTGGACATGAGGGTTAGCGAGTGCTTGGAACAGAGTGATCTGATTCATGGAACACATCTTTGCAAAGCCCCAAGCGATGTTCCCTGATCTGCCCTTTCTTGTGGACAAGCCACATACAGTCCTATGGTGGGAAGGGGAAGGGAAGAATAATTAATTTTGTGCTACTCTTTGCCTCCCATACAAGGGGATTTATGGGGAATGATTACCCAACATGTGTACAATGCTTTGAACTCATTATAAAAAGCCTTTGTCTGGTCATGGTATTTATTTTTTCACATTACAAAGCCCTGTGTATTTGTCACGTTTGGAATAAGACCAAGCTTGGCCTATCAGATTTGGATGCCTTGGTGGAGAAAGAGAGAGAGGAGCCAGCAGAGCTGCTTTCACTGCATTGCTGTTCCCATGACTTTCTCACTGGGTTTTGTTTGTTTGGGCTAGCAAAACAGCAAAAGCAGAACCAAGGACGACCCTGGACTATGTTAGCAGGATTATACTGGACAATCTTGAAGCCCTTCTGCCACTGATTGTCATGGAAAAAGAAATATTGTGAAACCTACACATACACATTTGAAAGTTGCTGACAGAGTAAATCTTAAAAGTTCTCATCACAAGAAAAAAAATTCTGTTAACTATGTATGATGATGGATGTTAACTACACTAATTATGGTGATCATTTTGCAATATATGCAAATATTGAGTCATTATTTTGTACACCTAAAACTAACATGGTGTGTGTCAGTTATACCTCAATTAAAGAAAGCTTACATACTGATTTTCCCCACTTGGCTAGTTTATGGAGACACAGTTTGAGGGCTGAGAGGTCGGGAGAGGGTGTGGAGGGGAGGTGTAGAGGTGCTTACAGAAAAACGCAGTTGCTTAATCAGGTGCGTTGCTCAGACAGGGGAGAGGCAGTAAGCTTGGAAAAATGTAAGCATCAGATGAGAGGGAAAGAGCCAGTCTTCTTGACAATCAGGACAGAATGAAATATAATTCCCCAGCAAATTGTTTAAAAAAGCAAAGACCAATTTTTTTTAAATGTAGTGAAATGAGATTTTTGATACATTTTAAGTGCACAAATAACTATTTACAAATTTTAGCATATTACTCATGTTAGTTCAAATGGTGAGGTGGTAATTTGAATTAGAACTTCTTTGTTTCCTTAACTTACCATAATAATTAGAATTTATAAGTGGGACATGAGAAAGTAATTACTATATTCCAGTCCTCCCCACCCCCTCCCCTTCCCACACTCAAACAGGCAGTTGAGTTTAGGGGTTAAGAGATTTTGGAATTAGGTAAACCTTTATTCTAATCACACCTCCCGTTTACCAGTCTCCTTACTGTGGCCAAGTAACTCAACGCATTTAAGTTCTGCTTCCCACAACTGTAAAATGGGGATAAATAGCTACCTTACAAAGTTCTAGAAGATTAAATGACATAATGCATTCAAATTGCTTATCATGGCCCCTGGCAATAACAGCTGTAGCGCGTGTTTGTTAATCACTTGCTGTGTGTGGCAAGTGTGTTGATTCCTGTGATCCTGGGACACTGTGAGGTGGGTGTCCTTATTATCCTCATTTTATAAAAGAGGAAGCTAAGACCCTGAGAAGATTAAATGTTAATAGTAATATCATCGTATATATGACCTACTTTTACTGCGTGATAATAGCTTTAATAAAATTTTGCTACTGAAAACAAGGAAGCTTTGGTTGTTGTTTTTGAAAGTCTGTTGAAGGCTTGTTATGTTTTATCCAAAGGAGTGAATAAATGAGGGACAATCTCCCATGCTTTCTTTTATCTGACCAATCATTGTCTCAGCCCAACCAATTTCAGAAGCTTAAGAAGGAGGACAACTTTAGGTCATGAAATTGAGAAGGGGTGCATAAAGGAAATCTGCTTAGAGAGGAGAAGCAAGAGTAAGACTAAATGGTCTTTTTTCCCATGACTTCCTAAATGGGTTTCTAAGGGGTATCTTATTTCCTATTTTTGGGGTGCAGGCTTCTGGTCAAGATAACTGTGAGGAATGGAAAGGGCAACGGGCTCATATCCAGGCTTTTCGGTGAGGGAAGAATGGGTCCTTCCATTGAGGTCGTGTGTTCTCTGAGGCTGTGGCTGACCCAGCACTTGACCTGGATAGTCCCAGTTAAGTGGCTCATCCCACAAGTCTGCCAGTTTTATTCCGAAATCCACAGCTGGATCACTCATGTAGGGCTTTTAGTTGCCACACTCATTCAGCCGTCTTGTGTATTTTAGAAGTACGGTGTTTTCAAAGACAGTAATAGATTTTCTGCTGTCTGCCGTATTAGGGGTGTTGTGTTCAGTTCTTGGCTTTACTTTTATGAGGGGAATTGTCAGTGATAATGGGGGATGACAGCTGTGGATCACATGAGCACGGTCAGACTTCATCTATAATTATCCTGGACTTTGGATTATTTCTCAAAGAAGGTCATTTGGGAGGTGGGGTGTGTACGTGCGTCTCAAAGTCATGGGGAACAGTTCACACATTCTTCAAGAGAGAAAAGAGGAATGAGGGCATTAGAAGAGCTGTTTTCAAGAATTTGGAGGACTTAGGGGGAGATTAAAGTATTTCTAGAGAGTAGAGCCAGGATTTGTAGGTGGAAATTATGAGAAAGTAGATATTCCTTAGAGCAATCCAAGGAAGAACTTTCTACCAATGGCAAGTGTCCAAAAGGAGGATATGTTCCCACATGAGGTTGTGAGCTTCTCAGTATCAGACGTGCATAGGATATTTCATGGAAATTCCTGCTTTGGGTAGAATATTGTAGCAAATTAGTTCTGAAGTCCTTGTAAAAAGGAATAAAACATCATAGAAAGCTGAAATCTGTCTGGTCACCATCCTCAGCCTTAGTTCCTTCTCCCAGTCCTCACAAGTGAGTTTCTAGAAAACAATAGTACTGTTTATGGGAGTATATATATGTATTTTTAAACAGCATCTCTCTCTTTTTTTCAATTGAAGTATGGTTGATTTACAATGTTGTGTTGGTTTCTGGTGTACAGCATAGTGATTCAGTTATACATATATATATTCTTTTTCATTATGGGTTATTATAAGCTATTGAATATAGTTCCCTGTGCTATGCAGCAGGACTTTGTTGTTTATCTATTTTATATATAGTAGTTTGTGTCTGCTAATTATGGGAGTATCTTTTACCTTCAATCACAGAGAATACTGAATGTATTGTAGTTTTATTTTTTTAAATTTAATATGTTCTCGGGTTTTTCTGTAATAGTTCTTAAAAATCTTTTTTAAAAAACTTAATTCTTTTTTTCTAATGTTTATAATGAACTTCATATGTTGCTATACCATTGTTTATTTAGCCATTTATTTACTGATTGACATTTATGCTGTTTTCAGTACTTGGTTCTTATCAAACAGGTGAAAATGAAGATGCTTGACCATGCCTCCTTGTATTTCTCTGTAATAGCCATCTAAGGGTTTTTTCTAATTCTACCTCTAAGTAAGGAATGGAAAAGTTATCAATTGTGATTCACTTCCAAAGGCAGAGAAATCACTGTCAATGTTGAAGCCATGAATCCAGAGATTCTGGGTGGCACTATTAGAAACAAAATAGGAATGATTGTCAGATACTTCTATAAAACCATAGTAGCTTATTGTGTTCCTGGTGGTTTCAGACATATAAGTTTATTCCACCAGCTCACAAAGTGATCAGCTTGAACAGGCCTTTTTGTGTCCATTATTATATCTGGCAGAATCTAGCACGGTGGTGAGCACACACTAGGCTCTTTGGTACATAACTGTTTGCAGTTCCTATTGTGCTGCCCTGAAGGAGGCATGGAAAAGGCACTTTTAAGGCAGAGCATAGCAGGTGGGCAACCTGTGTTCTAATCCCCCAGGGCCCTAGTTAATAATGCTGAATCCTGGGCCAACCTCCAGACCATTGCGTCGGGATATCTGGGAACCCATTCCGATCAGCATGCCCCCAACTAATTTGACACACATCTGGTTTGAGAAGCACCACTTTAAGGCAACCACAATGATTTCAAGGGGCCAGAAGAGCAAGACCTGACAACATACAGTAAGAGGAAGAGTTTTCAGGGAAGGAAAAACTTACTATTGATGAGACCAAGAAACTTTCTTCTGCTATTTTCTGAAAATTTTTAGATTAGAAGATAGCTGAAAATACAGTTTTGATGGTGTTAGAATCGCTGTTTGAGTGGGTCTTATATAAGCTCTGCCTGTCACCCGTTTTTCACATCATTATTAAATGAGGCTTTATTCGATGGGTATGATTTTGTCTTCTGTTGAAAGCCAGTAATTACGTATAATACTCTTAAAATCTTATGTTTATCTGTTTTTTCCCCCAGGCTGCTCTTTACGGATGTGGCTGCTGGGCTGAAAACACTGGAGCTCACAATCCCTACTCCACAGCTGTGAGTACCTCAGGTATTTGCTGCTTTCATGACCATTTTTCATGACTTCAACCTGTGGGTCATTTAATGATTGAAAACAGTATTTTTATTGTAAACATAAAGCATGTGCTAAGACACTGTGTGGACAAGAACACTGATGCCTGAAAGATCTTTGACCTTTGAGAGCCTTTGAGAATTGTTTCACAAAGTGAGTATCACAGTGTAAACGCTTTGCTATCCTTTTCAATACAACTCTGGAGTTAACTAGAATTTAATTACATCTTTAATAGATTTTTTTCCCTCTAATGACTCATGAGAATGCCAGGTTCAGATCAAAATGATGTAAGAGTAGCAAGGCATTTCAAAAACTAAGAGGTCATTTCTTAAGTAAAATGTTGACATAAAACTTACAAAGTGCATTTCAAAATGTATTGTTTATGATATCTACATTTTTAATAAAATGTATGTCTTCTTTTTGTATTTGCATTAGAAAAGTCATTATCATTTAGGTAGGGGTGCGTGTGTGTGTGCGCGTGAGTGTGAGTGTGTGTTTGGGGGAGTGGGTTTCAGTGGGTGGGATGGTTGTGGTCTAGAGCCAGGCTTTCGTATGCTCCTGCCAGGTGTACCTGAGGCCTGAATGCGGTTGACATGCATGGTTGACAAGTCATAGTATTGGTTGTCTCTCAAGTAGTAGTCCTAGGCCTTTCTCCCCGGCATCTTCAGGCTTTATCAGGAGGGCGGGTAGACAGGCTGTATTTCCTCTTTTTCTCTTCGGTTTCCGCCACGTTGTTTTCTGTCCCACCATTCTGATCACCCACCCAATCCAACAGCCCCCTTCTTCTGCGTACTCCTGACTCCCTGTGATCTCTGGCACCGGCGACACTCTTCTTTCTGTCTGGAGCATAGACCCAGGGACTCTCCTTGTTTGTCCCGCTCGCCTCACCTGCTCCGCCTTGGCCTTCATCACCGACTCTTCCGTTGCTGACAGCCCCAGGTGTGGCCTCTGTCAACTTTTCTTCACCTCACTCTGTGCTTCCTCTCGGAGACATGGTCTTATTGCTGTCGTTCTCATGATCTCAGTGGTTATCTCCCAGACTGCTGGCTTCTGCGTCTGTCTCTACTCTGACTCTTCTCTTGAAGTCCACCCGAGTCCTTTCTGCCTTCCTGTCGGACACGTCCCTGTGGGTGTTGTGTGTGCACACAGGTTCAACAGAACACCTTGTTCCACACCCTACCCCTGGGCCACCTCTCTCCTGTATTCTTGTTCTCTTTTACTGCCCTATTTGGTCAGACTTGGAATCTTGGTATTTGTAGCTTCTCCATTTCTGCTGACGATTTCTCCTGGGATTTCAGACCCATAACCGCCTGCCTGCCTAATGTAGCAGCCTCCTCACCTAGATCCATTACCAGGTGGAAAAATTTGATTTTGAGCCACTGGCCCATCAGGTGAAGTCCAAACAGAAATTAATGTTAAATCTAAACCACATTAATACAATAGACAAAAGATTTGCTTTTCAGTCTTTCACTTTTGAAGAGATGAGCATAATGTAATAATATGAGTTGAATTTTAATTTAATACTGGTGGCAAATAAAGATCTTTACACATAACATTTAGGAATTAGCTTGTGCATAATTAAGTATGCCCATGCATATGGAAAATTGCAGTATTTGAATAAACCAAAGTCTAACATAGATAATCCATTATTTCATTTTTAATTTCCTGGAGAAGTATCAGTTTGTATCATGTGTTGCGTTGATTTTCTTTCTGGATTGGTATGTGGTTCAGTGAGTTGGTTTGTTGCTGTTTAAATGTTACCCTCACGTCTAGACGTTTGGAGACCTGAATTCTACTTTAACCTGGAATCCTGAGAGCCTGCCTGACTGTCACTTTGGAAAAGAAATTCAGTCTCCTTAGGATTGTCCACCTCCTTTTTTTTTTTTTTTTTGGTGATATGGAAGTTGGAATAAGAGCATAGTTTATGTGGTGGTGAAAAAGAATATGAAAACAAAGATATGTATGTTCATGTATGACTGAAGCATTGTGCTGTACACTGGTGATTGGCACAGCATTGTAAACTTACTGTATATATATATATATATATATATAGAAAAAGTGTAAAAAGAAAGAGGACAGTCTATGAATTTGATTCTATTAAATGGAATACAGTGGGTGAAATTAAAATGGCAAAGTTAAGGTCCTTCTCTCTTCCCCTTGAGAATTTCCTTCTTTGCCCATCTTTGCATCAGTTGAAGATAGTTCTGTATGACTAATGGTACCTTCAGGTTTTCAGGTTATGATATCCAGTGCAGCTCTTTAGCCTGAATGCCCAGCTCATCGTGTTGTATCCTTCTTAAGTTTCAGGACTAATCACCATCAGCCCACAGAACCTGAGGGTAACAGACCAGTCTCTAGTCCCTTCCATCTGTGGGACTTTGTACAGTTGCTTCATCCTTTTCTCCTGGGGCTGTTGCTGTGAGTTTGACAAAGGAAACACATGGCAGAGTTGGGTGACCAAGTCAGAAGAAAGGTGGAGCACAGAATTTTGCAATTTATTAGTCAGAATAAAAGAGACATGTGCCTTGGGCTGTTTCAGAAGATCCAGAGACCTGGCCTGCATTGTAGGTTTATAGTTCTTGGAAGGGGATAATTGAGAGACAGAGGGAAGAGGGTTAGTTAAGGTCAGGGTAGGGCTCTCCTAAGGCCAGACAGGCGACTTGGTCATTAGCCTGAGGGATAAACTCTGGCATCTTGTTCTCATCATGGTGGGGAGGAATGGGTGGGGACTGGGGAAGACGGGAGGGTGGCAGGAGCTGACCTTGCAAATCCTGGCTAGTGTTCAGCTTCTTGGAGATTGGCCTGGCTAGGGAAGGGGCAGAGTAGACACTTGGGTTCTTGTTCAGACCCTTCCACTCACTGGCTGAGACATACATCCTGGCAAGGAGTTAATTGTACAACAGGAATAGGATCTATCTTAATATCTGTGAGGATTTAATGAGTTGATGTATAGGTCCCTAGAAATTGTTCCTCTTGTATAACTGAAACCATGTGAATTTTGAATAGCAACTCTCCATTTCCCCTTCCTTAACCCCTGGCAGTCACTGTTTTACTGTCTGCTTCTATGAGTCTGACTGTTTTAGGTACCTCCCATGAGTGGATTCATGCGGTATCTGTCCTGTGACTGGCTTATTGCATTGAGCATAATGTGTTCTAGGTTCATCCATGTTATATGTGGCAGGATTTCCTTCTTTTCAAAGGCTGAATAATACTCCGTTATATGTATATACTACATTTTCTTGCTCATCTGTCAAAGGACACTTAGGTTGTTTCCACATCTTGGCTGTTGTGAATATTGATGCAATGAACGTGGGAGTACAGATACCTCTTCGAGACCCTGATTTCAGTTCTTTTGGATAAATACCCAAAAGTAGAATGGCTGGCTGGATCATGTGACAGTCCTATTTTTAGTGTTTTGGGGAACCTCCATACTGTTTTCCACAGTAGCTGAACCACTTTATACTCCCATAAGCCAAGTATGAAAGTTTGATTATCTCCATATCCTCACCAACATTTATCTCTTTTTTTCCTTTTTTTAAAACATTTTTTATTGAGTTATAGTCATTTTACAGTGTTGTGTCAAATTCTAGTGTAGAGCACAATTTTTCAGTTATACATGAACATATATTCATTGTCACATTTCTTTTTCGCTGTGAGCTACCACAAGATCTTGTATATATTTTCCTGTGCTATACTGTATAATCTTGTTTGTCTATTCTACATATGCCTGTCCATATCTACAAATTTTGAACTCCCAGTCTATCCCTTCCCACCCCCCCACCAATATTTATCTCTTGTCTTTTTGAGAATAGCTATTTTAACAGGTGTGACACAATACCTCGTGTTTTGATTTGCACTTCCCTGATGATAAGTGATGTTGAGTATCTTTTGATGTACCTGTTAGCCATTTGTGTTTTCTTTGAAGAAACATCTATTGAGGTCCTTTGCCTATGTTTTAATTTTTTTTTTTTTTTTTTAGCTATTGAGATGTAGTTCCTTCCTTCTCTATTTTGGATATTAACCCCTTATCAGACATATGGCTTATAAATATTTTCTCCCATTCCATAAGTGTCCTTTTCATTTTGTTGCTTTTTCCCTTTGCTGTCTTGAAGCTTTTTAGCTTGATATGGTCCCATTTGTCTATTTTTGCTTTTGTTGCCTGTATGTTTACTGTAACATCCAAGAATAAAATATACCAATATAAGATTCATACATTAGGGGGAAAAAGGCAGACAGTTATGACACACTGCTTTCTCATCACTTAACACATGGCTGCTGCTTGACAAGAAACAGAATTGGGGCTATTCTTCCAACAGGAAAGATTTATTTCCCTGATAATAATGCCATGCCCCTTTGCTACTTCCATGTCTTCCGATGGATACAGTCTCTTTTGTTTGAATTCTGTATCCGGCTGTAATCCTTTTGAAGACACTCAACACATGTAGTTTCAACATAGCTCACAATCAGCTGAAGACTCAACACACGGGAGCAGCGAGGCGGTGGTGGCTGGTCCCAGCTGCAGCCTAGAGGGCAGACGGAGGAGGGGGCCATCAATTACAGCCCGTCTACCGATTTCAGAAGATTTAAAATGTAAAAAAAAGTATGCTTTTCTGATTCTCAGATTTTTAATGAAAATAGTTTCAAGTTTTCTTTAAGCTAGGACATAAGTCTTGAGAAAAGGGGGCCTGTGGGTATGTTTGTGTTTCCTGAGCGCGTGGACCAGGGCTTTGCACTTCATAAATGCTTATCAGACATGTTCAAATTAAAAAATGTGTCAGTACGGACAACAGTATTGTATTATAATCACCAAACTTGATAAGAGACTGGAACTTAATTATTCCAACCATTAAAAAGAGAGGTTAACTAAGTAATGTGGTAGAGGTGCTGATGATTGCACAGTGGCAGTCGTGTGCCAGTAGATAAATGTGTCAAATCCACGTGTTGTACACCTTAAACCACACAGGGTTATATGTCAAATATAAACAAATATATTTCAAAGCAAAAATTTGTATGTGATTCCTTCCTCTTTTAGAAGGATTCTTGTCTTCTCAAAAATATTATTCACCATGGAATTTCTTTAAATAACATTTAAAAATTTGATTTAAATTGCCAAAATTGGATTCACAGATAATTTTTCAGTAACACATCAGATGCATGACGTGAGATCCATCTGTGGCCTTTCCCTGGCTGTGGGGAGGGAGAGCAGGTTGAGGGTTGGAAGATCAGGAGGAGGAAGAAGCAAGAGGTGAGGGTTCTGCTCTGGCCGACCTCCGCACTGGCCTCCTGTGACTTGTCTGTAGAGTCTGGTTTTTTCCTCTTAAAGAGAAGCAGCGAGTCCAGGGGTCTTGTGGCAGGTGACTGGAGAGCAAGACGCTTCAGCCTCGCTCTTTTAGAGTTCTGGCGTGAAGAAGAATCTGCTACCTGGTGTGAGCCTCAGTGATTTCTGATTTTCTAGCTTCATTGATTTTCCGGGTCTTGGCTGTCCTAGAAACCAGAGGGCGGTGAGGGGGTGGCCGTGGCTTGCTGAGAGCAGGTTCAAAGGTGGGTGGGATGAAGAGTGCAGAGAACGAGCCAGGCTGTGGCCTTGACGTTTCTGAGCCAGTGGTTGCAGTGTCCTCCTCGGGGGCTGGGAAGGGTGTCCTGCTGCTTGACTCTCCCACCTAGCAGGCTGCCGCCGATCGTCCCCTGCCCGTCTGCGGGAGGTCGTCTGCTGAGTCCGCTGCAGACCTCCGCCCCAGGCGCCTTTTCAGGAGGTCACGAGAGTGAAGTCACCTGGCGCAGGAGCCCGTGGGAAATCCTTGATGAGGCATTTACACGTGCTGTGTGGTCACTGCTCCCTGGGGCCCGAGGGGGCGGGGAGGCAGGAATCCCTGCTTCCCCTTCCCTTCTGAGAGGAGCTGTATTTCTCTGTGTGACTGTCTGTCTGTCACAAGCTCTCTTGGTGGCCCACTCTCTTGACTATCATGAATAAAAGCCCTGTTCTACTCGGGACTGGATGCAGGTCACCCAGGGGTTCAGCCTCCCTTCCAGCTCTCTTCCCTGTTTCTTTAGCAGCCTCTCAAGGTGCGTCTTCAGGGAGTTGTCTCCTTGAGGCCCACTCCTTTTCTTCACTCCTTCTACTCATTGACTCGTAAGTCCACTTTCGTCCGGCCTCCTCCTCCACCACTCTGCTGGTCTGCTCCAGTCAAGATGAACAGTCGCCTCCAAAGCCCAGCGGTCACCTCCCAGTCCCTTGCACAGCCCTGGACACAGTTGCCTGAATGGCTTGCTCCTCCCGGAAGGACTGTTTGTGGTGGGCTTGCAGAGCACCAAACTCACCTGGTCTCTTCCTGCCTCGCTGGCTGCTGGTTCTCAGTCTGCTTTGTTAGTGTTTCTCGTCTTCTTGACCTCTCAGTGTTGGAGTGCCTGGTGCCTGTCCCTGACCTGATCTTTGTCTTGGAATACTTACTCCCTTGGTGTTCTCATCCAGTCCAGTGGCTCAGTACCACAGATATGCCAACTCCCATGTTTTTATCTCCAACCTGGGCCTCTCCCTGGAACTCAGTTACTTAACTGCTTGTTCAAAGCCTCGCTTGTGTGTGTAACAGGCAACTCAAACTTAGCCTGTCCACGTGGGAGCTCTTGCTGTTACCACCCCCTTCTCCTCTTGTGGTCTCCACACAGCAGAGGGCAACTCCAGCCTCCCACTGGCTCAGGCCAAAATCCTGGAGTCATACCTGAACCTCTTTTCTTTACTATCACCCGCCTCCACTCCAGCAACAGACTCTGTCCACTCTCCGCTCTAGATATATTTTAAATCCAGCCACTTCTTAGCACCTTCACTGCCGTCAACAGATTCCAAGTGCTGTCACCTCTAATCTGGATTATTGCAGCCGTCCCTTAGCTGGTCCCCCATTTTTGCTCCTTTCCTCCTTTGTTCAGTTCTCAGCAACTCTCCGTGGACTTGGTGTTGCAACCTAACTCCGCTCATGTGTCATACCTCCTCTCCAAACTGCCCAACGCTTCCCATCTCACTCAAGGGACGTGCCAAGGCTCTTACTCAGGACTGTGAGGCCTCATATGAGGTGCCCCCTGCCCCTCCAGACTGCAGCCCTTGCTTGACCCCCTGCCCATTCAGCTCCCGCTCCGCTGGCCACTGCTGTGCTTCACACCCGCCAGGCACACGCCCACCTCAGGGCCTCCGCCTGAGTCGCTGCCTCTCCCGTTAGCTCTCTGCCCTTAGTGTCTTAAGCCCCTGCCCCGACCTCACCAGCTCGTATTCGGGTGACTCGTCTTCTCACCGAGAGCTTCCTTGACCATGCCATTTTAAACATGTAAATCCTCCCTCAGCCAGTGTTCCCAGTCTCCCTTCCATGTTTTATTTTTTCCCATGGAATGTATCATGTCTAACATTTTATATCTTCTACATATTTATTTTGTCTTTATCTTCTACCACACTCAACCATGAGACTGTGTGAGGGTTGGGGTTTTCCTCAGCTTTCTGCACTGATGTGTGAAGGGTGCTTATCAGATAGGGCCTCTGATGTTTGTTGAGTGAATTGATGTGAACAAATAAATACATTGGCGTGGTGTCTTAGTCATCTCAGGCTGCCGTAACAAAATACCAAAGACAGTGGCTTAAACGGCAGACATTTACTCCTCGAAGTTCTGGAGGCTGGAAGTCCAAGATCATGGCGCCAGCAGGTTCAGTTCCTGGTGAGAGCTCTCCTCCTGGCTTGCAGGCTGCCACCTTGTTGCTGTGTCTTCATGTGGCGGGAAGAGAGAGCAGAAGAGAGAGAGAGCACACTCTGGTCTCGCCTCCTCTTTTTAGGGGTTTGGTCTGATGAGAGCAGAGGGGTGAGTGAGCGCAAGGTGTGTGGCCTTAATCTGAGGTCTTACTAGATGATCCCTAGATGGCCTTGACTAAGTGTTTACATTTTCTTTTGTATAAAGTGGAGCCCTTTTGAGGAGGGAGAGGCTCATTCTTCTAGAGGACGGATGAAGGCAGATAGAGCTCTGGTCTTTGAGGTTGCTCTGGAATGAAAGGCGAGAGTGGTCTCAGAGTTGAGTAAACTGCTGTAGGTTCTCCTGGGCAGCATCGAGGCTCTTCCACCCACACTGTGTCCTTTACCTGCCTCACTAGGCCGTGCTGCTTCTCCTTTCCGTGGCCGACACCGGGGCTTCTCAGAAGCGTCTCGTCTTTATGAAAGGAAAAACTTCATAATCTTGTCACACTCAACAAGACTCTTAGAGAGCAGCCACTTAGTCTGAAGTAATTTGGGATTTTAATATGTAGGGTTGGGGAGAACGCCATGGGAAATCTTTTCGTGTGAGTTATGACTTCTAGATGTGAATATAGATAAAACCCTACTATTTGTAAGCATCATCATCATCTTAGAATCATTTGACTCCTTGGACAGTTTGGCCAGTGGGAGTGGGGAAGAAATATTGTTCACTTACAGACAACGAGTATGTAAACTACCATCACTTTTCCCAAAACTAAGGGAATTACTTGAGATGGGAATTCTATTCAGAGCCGGTTGCTTACTCTAATTAGGTCACTTCATACCTGATGAACTATTAATATATGATTTCTTGCTTTTTAGATAATTAGAGTCGGTGATGGTTCAAAACAAACCAGAACTCTGAATCATGCTAAGTTATTTCCTAGAAAGCCAGTTCAGGGTGACAGCTTTGGTTATCACGTATCTTGGGTGTTTTAAATGAGTTTTTCTTTTTTTTTCCTGACTGTGAAACAATACATGGTCATTGAAAAGAGTCTAGAAAATGAAACGGATAATTCTGCTATGCTGTGATAGTGTCTTAATATTTTTGGTAGACTTTTGATAGACCAAACAAAAATGACAATATTGTTTAACTTCTGTTGTTCTTTGTCTATTTAATATTATATGATGAACATTTTTATATTTCATTACAGTTTTCTTCAAAATATAGTTTTAAAGGATGTGAAAGCTGTCTTTCCCGCATCCATGAGTTCAGACATTTTGGTCTTATGTCAAATGACTTGTAACTGCACTCATGCTACGAAACAGCATCTCTCATAGAGGCTCTTACCCTGTGCTCCATTGTCTGGGTATGCTGAGAGAAGACCATCCCTGTCTTCAAAGGACATGAAATTCAAGGCCTTACTTGATAAGACAGGGAAGTTCCTTGCCAATATAGAAGTACATTGGAATAATGGCTGTGATGAAGGCTTGCCAGCCCTGAATGAGGGGACGTGCACCACAGTCTCCCAGAGGGACCTGGGCGCGCCCAGCAGCCTGACTGTTGCTGCTGCCATCAGTGCATCTCCCTTCTTGCCACACACCCTCTCCCCAAAGTCCCACCAAGACCAGCTGCCTTTAAGCTGAGCGTCACCCAGCTCACTCATGTTCTCACTGAAATGTCTCTAGCACCCCAGGAGAGTTCAGGACATTGTGAAGGAAAGTCGGTTTCTCTCTGAAAGAGACTGTAGACTTGGGTTAGAGTGGATCAAGTGAGCTCCAAGATGTTCTTTTGATGTTGTTACTTTCTCAGATTTTTTTTTTTTTGCCAGATACTTATTTCGCAATGCTTTGTTGTTGTTTGGGGTGGGAGGAGGGAGTAGAAAAGACTTCTGAAATGCAGGGTAAAGAAATGGAAGAAACAGAAGCAGAAGATCAAGTGATGAGTTAAAATGCCAGTGCTGTGATCCTTAGTGTAATTCCCCCTTTGACTGTTCTCACTTGAAAGAATGCCTTTCCCTCCTATTGCCGGGCACTACCTGCTGTCGGTGGGAGAGGGAGTGAGTCGAGCAACTTGTCACAGCCTTTCCGAGCTCCCTTCATATGGTTCACAGAAACAGAGCTGGGTTTTCATTTCTTCTTTCATTCAACAGGAGTCCCTTTCATGTCTGAAAATTGAAAACGCGTGTTTTTCCGTGTGGAGCGAGGATGTGTGCCCTCTGGCACACCTGGTTCTCATTTCCTGACTTGAAAGCATAGCCCATCAAAAGGAGCAGAAAAACAATTTCTTTCTGACACGCTGCTCCGTGTTCCTCACTGGGCTGAAGGCCTTCGTGGCTTTGCCATCTCGGTCCCCTTGGTAGAAGGTTCTTGTTAGAGGCAGAGTTCACTCAGTACAAGAGTGCCTTTTACGGCACAGGGCCGTTTGGCGTATTATTTTGTTGCTGTGGTGGTGGTGGTAGTGCTTTTCTCAGCTCAGGAAATTTACTTGAAATAAGATTTATTTTTAAAAACACAGGGAAAGGTCTTAAAAAATTTTTTAATATTAAGTTTAGCTGGGCAGTATACGTTGGAAGTGTCTGTGTAAGCTGATCAGTGAACCGATTGGCCAGGAGTAGGGTTTGGTCGAGCGTACGAATGTTTAAATTCCAGAGCGCTGTTTAACATAAATCAAATATTTCCAACGCATTACTTCAGATTTGTGTGTACTTTAAAGTCTTGCCAGCTTAAATGACTGTGAGGCACAATATGTTGACTTTGAGTTTCGTAAATTGATAATTTGTTGCTATGAAAGTTGTACATGGTATAACTCATCACTTTCTGAAGGTACATAGTGTGTCTGATGTTGCAAGCTGTTATGGAAAAAAAAAATGATGCCCAGGGAATTCAAGTCTTTAGCGCTCAGATGCTTGAATTTGGATCTTCAGTTCCTCATGAGTTCCCTGGACATTGCTCTTTAGACACAAACTTTTGGTTTAGGCTTTCTATTTCTGACTTATTTCGGGTAATAATCTTAATGATATTTCTTCAGAAACAGTTTCTGAGGCTTTTTTTTTAACACTCACTTTTTTCATACTTTAGCACATATGAAATATCTGTTAAAATACAGATTATGATCCAGGGGGTCTGGGAGAGGCCTGGGATTCTGCATTTTTCATAAGTTCCCAGGTAATACCAGTGCTGCCGGTCCACAGATCATACTTTAAGTAGCAAGTCAACATTTTGGTGGGCAAAGTGGTGCTGTCCTCAACTGTGCATTGCTTATAACGCTCACACCATACAATTTACTAGCCTCTTTCATCATATTTCGCTGGATCTAAAGCTAAGGAGATCTGGTGTATATCCTTGACCCTAAGCATCCCTGAAAACTTTAACAGATAGTTAACTAGTGACTATATGGGCCAGCTTGGATAGGAACCCCTGAGAAAGGATTATTGTACTGACAGAAATGATATTTATGTTTCTGGACCCATCTGGGATACACCTAACCCTGACACAAATTAGCCAAGATTCATGTTGCAAACAGAAGTGGGTAAAACAAACTACTGACTGTAAAAGGTGCTGATAGAGGAGTTAGAAAGACATACTTTCTATGGATCAGATGCGTTTTAACCGGCTCTGTCCATGGTGGCTGGTTAATGTGGGCCAAAAGATTTATTGGTGAATCATGGAGAAAAAATGGAGACACTTAAATATAAAACGTAGACACATTTGCATTCTTACTACCTTGTTGTTGAATACACGTCCTGGTTCTCATTAGCGGATCACAGCATAATTTTTTTTTTTTTTGAGATTCTGAATTTTTTTTAATCTATATTTTCAAAATATTTCATAATGAAGTTATAGTAGTCTGGTCATTGGAAAGGTTTATAAAAATATATTTTAAAATAACTTATGATGTGCCACATTGTCAGTGTTCTCAAGTCACTGTAACTAAGTCATCTTTGACCATGAATCACAATGGTTTGCCTTCTGTAAGCAGTTTTCAGGATCACAGCATAATTGAGCCCATAGTGTAACACATCATGACCAAAGGATAACTGACATTTTTATGTTCAGAATGTTTTGTTCATATCATGGAAAAGTACATTTATTTGTATGTCATATTTGTCTTTTAGCTTTGATGAAAAAAAAATTTTTTGAACCACTATTGGCTAGTAGAAAACATGGATAGCCATTTAAAAAAAAATCTGAGTTTGGTGTCAAAGAACTAGACATTTCTTTAAAATTCCACAGTGGTATTTCAGGTCTACAGGTACTCACATTGAATGGAAGAGCAGGTGCACTCTGGAGGCAGTCTGGGGTATGGGATATCATGGACTTGGAAATCAGACTTGGGTTGGAATCACAATGGAGGGAGCAGGTTGGAAGGGTGGGTTCACCTGTGGCCAACCAGGACTGGAGCATCTTTTCTTTTATGGGGGAGAGACATACAGATATGCTAATTACCATTGATGTTGTCACTCTGTACCATCACATCTCCTGTTAGTTGGGATTCAGTGTTGTATGTTTTTTAATGCTGAGGAGTTCTGCTTTCTCCAACTACTTCTCTACATTCTGGCCCTGAATGAGAATGTTCCCCTGATTCTTCATCATTTCCTGATAAATTGTATGTGTCATAATCTAACAGAATAATGATTGTTTACTAATAGTGATGATAGAATAATAAGCTCCTGGTTGGATTCTCCTAGGATGATGTGGTGGTGTGTTCTGGGAAGTGCAGAAGAATATTTACCCCATGCAGCTAAGATAGCTAGTAAAGTTCATGTCAGAGGGCAATAAGGATTTAAGATTTACTGAGATCTGTTTCATATGAGTTCTTCTTATTCCTAAAATTTAGATTTGCCTTTGCTTACCTGTTAGGCTTTCTTTTTAATATTAACGTACATTGAGTGGAATATAGAGAGGTAATAATCTTAGTGGAAATATTTTTTATGTATGTGTCTCACATGTCTTCATTCCTCTGATTTGTCCCGTCCTGATTTCACTTCACATGTTGGTAGCAGTTTATTCTTTGTAGCCTTTCACAGTAGAGCTGTAGCCTTTCTGCATCTGGAGTAAATATAAGCACAACAAACTTGAGTTTGTGTACAGCCCTCCAGTTTCTGCTCTTCAGAACAACTTTTGTAGGTTAAACCCTGCCCCTGTCATCAAGTTCATGTATATTTTTCAGCAACTCACTATGTACATTGCACAGGTTTTATTTTGATCTTCAAGTTGGGGCAATTTTCATTAGCAAGTCCTAGCTAGCGTCGTTTACTTCATTTCTTTGTATCTGTCATTGTAACCTAAACAATTTAGCACAATTTCTCAGGGAAGGAGTACATATTTCTCTTTCCGCTCCTGCCTAGAATCCCTTCCCTCCTTATCACACCTGGTGAAGCCTGGCTCATCTAAGATTGAGCTCAAATGTCTTCTTTTCTGCAGCCTCCCTCCTCCTCTGCCTTCCACCCTTGCCCAGTCCCACAGATGTACTCCTTTCGTAGTCAGTGCTGCCATGACGTAGCACTTACACCACGCGCATGGTTGTTTCCTTCACCAAGCCTGGGAACTCCTTGAGGAAGAAACTGGTGCCTTAAAGATACTGTTTGATTAAATTCAGTAACCCTTTGCATATATTGAGGCAATGTCAAACAGATTCTGATGGGCATCGTGACTTAATTGTTCCACATTGGTAAACCAGAGCTAGTCCTCCTGCTTGTTTAAGAGCTTCAGATTTTCATGATAAAGGCTCTGTTCTGAAGAGAAGGGTGGTTTAATTTTAATTTAGTTTTGATAAAATCCATTGCAGTTTTCACACCCTTCAATGACCATAGTAATTGGAGTACTTTGAGCTGATAAGTAACAGAAATCACAACTCAAACTGGCTTCGGCAACAAGGAGTGGTATGATTTCACAAAGGAGGAGGTTCCAAAGTAGGTGGATTTCAGGATTGGTTGGTTCAAGGGCTCCATCAAGGGCAGCAAGGATCCAGTTCTCCACGTCCGTCGCTTGCTCTGCTGTCCTTGTTGCTGGGCTCTTCTTCAGGCTGATGGGAGAATGGCTGCTGCATTGCTAAAAAAGCTCACCACATAAAAATCTTGAGAGTCTGTTTCTGTTTTGTAAATAAGGTCATTTGCCTTTTTTTTTTCTTAAAGTTCTGTGTATGAGTGATATCATATGGTATTTTTCTTTCTCTTTCTGGCGTACTTCACTTAGAATGACAGTCTCTAGGTCCATTCATGTTGCTGCAGATGGCATTATTTTATTCTTTTTATGCCTGAGTAGTATTCCATTGTAAATATACGACAGCTTCTTTATCCAGTCATCTGTCATTGGACATTTAGGTTGTTTCCATGTCTTGACTGCTGTAAATAGTGCTGCATTATGTTGTACACCAGAAACTGACACAACATTATAAACTGACTATACGTCAATAATATATATATATATATATACAAAAAAAAATCTCTAGAGGAAGAAAAAGCAATTTCTTTGTGTAGCTCTTTTCTAGGAGTGAGGAACGCTTCTCAGAAGCTCCCCAGTGGACTTTTCACATTTTGTTGACTGACTAATTTTGGGCCGCATGCCCGTTCCTGAGCTGATCACTGATGAAAGGGATTGCCCTTGAACCAGTCATGGGCACTCGACATGCCCGTAGATCACGTACATGACTGTGGATGGGGGTGGTGATAGAAAGCAGAACAAAATCAGGATTCTTTTAGGACAGGAGAAGGAAATGAATGTTGTGCAAGTGACCACCAAGATCCTGCCAACCTGACACTTGCCATTATTTGTGGTCAGTAATAAGGATGGTAACAGCACCTGTCATTTGTTGAGCACTTGCTGTGGCCAGGCACTGTGCTGAGTATTTTTACATAACGATTCTCATTTTCAAATGAGAAAACTGAGGTTCAGAAAAATCAAACAGTGCCTGAGTGCCTGAAGAATCTAAACACTCAATGACAGTTACAGAAATGTGAAACAGTCGAGGGGCCGAACTGAAATTTAATTGGCTGTTGTTCTACTAGAAATGTTACAAGTTAGGTATTTAGAGAGTTAAAAATGTGAAGTTATCTTTTAAAATCTGTCCTTACCAAAGCCATGCCTCTTGCTTTTTTTTTTTTGGCTAACAGAAAGCTGGCTGTGGAAAATGGATGTTTTTGTTTTGAAAAATCAAATGCAGTAGATTAAAAAAAAAACCCGCCCCACCACAAAGTTTGTTTATATCTTCATTTCACTCAAATTGAATAGATGAAATGGGATCTGGCCATTTTCATATTGTTTATGTTCTGCTTTGCTTCTTGGTTCTAGGGCAGGATTCCTGGTTCTGCCTGAATTTGTTTTCCTCTCCAGTATCATTTGCAAGATTACTGTAGAAATTAATAAAGAGAAAGTACTTCTATTCAGTAAGCATTGTAATTGCCTTAATATGACATAATACGATGCTATTTTATTAGCATCATAAAATACCTTTCAAATGCGTGTTCCCTGAACCTCGGTCTACTTTGTTGTTCTTTTTTAGTCCAGAGGGAAGGAAAGTGATTTACATCAGTAACCACTGTAATATTTTATATGAAGGGTCATTTGAGGGTCTCATTTCTTTTCATCTCTTTTAATATAAGGACAAAGTTAGATGCTTGGTCTATGTTTCATTTATATGTAATAAAAGGGCCTATGTAAATAAAATACATGAAATCAAAGTGACAAAAGTTGTTTTTACTCAATGAAACTATTATATAAATGGCATCTGTGTGTGTGGATAGGGATTGCACAGAGGACTGGGGAGTGATGTTATATCCTCTGATGGATAGCTTCTGACTTTTGTTTCACCCATTATATTGCAAAATATTAGGTCCTTAATTAGGTGAGGTTACTCAGTCTGAACTAGCAAGTCCGTTGCTGTTTAGTTACCTACTACCATTTAACAAATCACCCCCAAACTTTGTGGCTTAGAAAAATAACCCTTTTCTTATTTCTTATGATTGTATGTGTTAACTAGGTCTCAAATGGATGGTTCTTTGTGAGTTATGCTTGGGGATTCTCACATGGCTGCAGTCTGATAGTGGTTTAACTAGGTGTCCATGATGGCTTCATCACATGGCTGGTGCCTTGATGGGCACAGCCAGAAGGTTGGGCTCAGCTGGTATGCTAGGGTGCTTTGGCCTTGCTGTCTTCCTATGTGGTATCGAGGAATCCCTCTCTCATGTGGCCTCTCCAGCAAGGGAGGGATCCTTACACAGTAGTCAGGACACTCAACATACAAAAGCAAACGTTATCAAGCCTCCTTAGGGCTTAGGCTTGGGACTGGAATTGTGTTAGTTAAGGTAAATCAGAGGGCCAGTCCAGATTCACTGTAGAAGGGGAACAAACATGGGTGCGAGTACTGGGCAGCTTTGTTCATTGGGAGCCATCTTTGAAGACTAGCTACCTTAGGAACTTTTTTTTTTTGAGTAAGCATTCTCTGTTTGAGAACCTAAAAACTATGGATCCTCTCCCTGGAAACATGCATGTGAACACAGTTACCTGCATAAATGGACACACATGTCTAGTAAAACCATGGGATTCCTCGCTGGAAAATCCATGATTGTCCAGGTAGGTATCTTTGGTTTAACTGGTAAAGTTTAGAAATTTACTAACTCCTCAGTTAATGATTTACATAGTAACTTATTTTAAAATAACTACATAAAATTCTTTCCTATGGCTGTTTTAGTCTCTTAGAATAGCCAATGAGTTATTTCCTGGTGTTCATTTTTTTTGCTCTTCTAAAAACAATGATTTTCTTGTAGACAGCTTTTATATACTTGTCTACTTCTTTACCATAAATTCCTGGAAATACATGATGTGAGTCAAAAGGAATGGACATTTTAATGGATTTTGGTAGATATTGACTATGTCTTTTTTTCTTATTAAGAACTAAGTTCTAAAAATTGCATTATTGGATACATATAAAATAATGTACTATATGTAAATTATGAAACAAAAATAAAATCAAATCCCTTGAACTTATCATTTGCTTAAACATTAATAGTAATCATATTGAATCTACTTCTACTCTTTCTCAAACTCTTCTCCAGAGATAACTACTATCCTTAATTTTGTGTATCATTCCCTTGCTTAAAAAAAGTTTAATCACATATGTATGTGTTTTTAAACAGTACATTGTTTAGTTTTATGGGTTTTATTGAGTTATAGGAACATGGTATTATATGATATATGGTCCTCTGTGACTTGCTTCTTTCACAAAATGTTGTTTTCATAGTATTTGTCTATGTAGTTTCTCTGTAAAATTTTTAAAAATTCTTTTAACTTTTAAAATATTTCATCATGCAACTATATCCCAGAATTCTGTGATTTCTCCTGTATCTATTAGTTGTAGTTTCTCTAAAAAGAAAATCTCTTCCCTGTTATCTATTTAACTACCCAGACATACAGTTTAGAAGCTCTAACATTTAGAAGTATTCTAAATACTCTGTATTTGGAAGTTATTAGGTACATACACATTTAGAATTGCTATATCTTCTTGACAAATTGATACTTTTATCATTATAAAATATTCTTTATCTCTAGATTATTTTCTTTGTTTTGATGTTTACTTTGTTTAACATTAATATAGTCACACCAGCTTTCTTATGCTTAGTGCTTGTCTGGTATATTATTTTTCACCCATTTTACTTTTAGCCTGTTTTGTCTTTATTGTAAAGTATATTTCTTATAAATAAATAGGTCCCTTCTTTTTTAAAATTAATCCAGACTGATAATCTGAGGCTTTTACTTAGAGTGTTTAGTCCATTTATATTTAATATAATTATTGATATGATCGGACTATATCTACCATCTTGTTTTTTGGTTTGTATTTGTTCTTTGTTTTCTTTGTTCCTCTGTTCTTCTTTTCCTGTTTTCCTTTAGATTGAATAATTTTTAGTATTTTATTTTTTTCTCCTTTGTTAACATTTTGTTACACTTTTATGTATTATGCTTTTTGTGCTTGCTCTAGAGATTACATATGCATCATTAATTTAGTATAGTCTGCTTTAGAGTAATAATATATTACTTCACAAACAATGTTAGATTCTTAGTATAAATCCATTATTCCTTTCCCATCCTTTGAGCTCTTGGTATATATTTTAATGTCTACATTATGTTATAAAAATGACATTATCATTATTTATTTTTGCTTTAAATAGTTGTCTTTTAAAGAAATTTATACATACATGCATACAAACACACATCTAATAGCTTTAAAACTTAAAAAAAAGTGTTTACCACACTAGTTCCTCTCTCTGGGACTCTTTATTCCTAATATCAGGCTTTTGCTGGTAGTATTTCCCTTTAGCCTAAAGAATGCCCTTTAGTATATTTATAGTTAAGATCTGCTGGTGATGAGTCTTTATTTCTTCTTTATTTTTGAAGGATATTTTCTCTGCATAAAGATTTCTATGTGGACTTTTTTTCCTTCAATAATTAAAAAATGTCTTTTGTCTTTTTATTGTCTTTTTTTACTTCCTATTTGTTAATTGTCTTTTTTACTTCCATTGTTTCTGGTGAGAATTTTTATGGTTGTTCCTTTGTATGTAACATGTCTCTTTTTTTCCTGCCTGTTTTTAATATTTTATCTTTTGTTTTCAGTAGTTTGACTCTGATGTTCCTAAATGTGATATTGTCTGTGTTTATCCTTCTCAGGCTTTGCTGAACTTCTTGGATTATTGGGTTGATGTCACTTGCCAAGTTTGGAAAATTCTCAGCTATTGTACCTTCAGATATTCCTTCTGTTCTGTTCTCTCTTCTGGAATTGCCATTATATGCATTTGGTATTATCCTAAAGATATGGGGAGTTTTGTTTTATTTTTGGTCATTCTTTTCCTGTGTTTTAGCTTGGATAAGTTAGTATGGCTTTTATTAAGTTCACAGATCCTTTCTTTTGCTTATCTTCTATTTACTCTTAAACCCACTGAATGCATTTTCATTTTTGATACTATATTTTTTATTTAAATTATTTCCATTTAGTTCATATTTGAAGCTTTTCTCTGCTGAGATTTCCCATATTATTATGAAAACTTCCCCCGTTTCCATTAGATGCTTACATAAAACAATTAATTAGTAGTTAATTAAGGTTCTTATCTGATAATTCCAGCATCCAGATCATTAGTAGTCTACTTCTGTTTACCATTCCTTCTCTTGTTTATAAGGCATGTTTGTTACTCTTTCATGTCTTATAATTATTGATTGTATGCTAAATGTTATGTATAGAACACAGACAAGACTAAAGAAAAGATTTGCCACTGAACAGGGACACACTCCTTCTGACGTGCGTCAACAGTCTCGTTTGTAATTACGTTGGGGCTGGGTATTCTCGTAGCAGTAGATACAGTTCACTCCTGGCGTCAGGTATTTTGGTGGTGGTATTCAGACTTACCATTCAGCAGAGCTTGGGGTCTGTATACCAGCACAATTCTAGATATCTGTTTATATTATTTATTGTTCAGCTGTCAGCTTTTGGAATCATGGGGAAACCTCTCTCTCTCTGAGTGGAAATCAGACTTGCTTAGTGAGCGGGGCTTCCCTGGATTCTAATTCATCATGTCAGCCCATGTGGTCATTTAAAGTTTGTTAAAGTTCAACCTGTTTCCCCTTAGCCTAGCCTATAGCATTTCTCCTTTTCCCACTGCTTCCTGGGGGATAAAAAGGCCACTGGCCTTTTCTGTCATAGGAAAGGCTTGTCCCTTTTGCGAATTTAGTTCCTTGAGGTATCTTTGCATCATCATCTCTCTGAGTTTTTAAAAAAACGCTAGTGTTGTAGCTTATCTGGCTTATTGGTTCTTGTTAGGGTGGCTCTGTTGGCTTTTGTTGTTAAGGTCGGAGTGATAAACTCTTGCCATTTTCTTCGTCTTAACTAGAAGTGGAAATCCAAGTCATTTGTTTTGGAGGCTTGCAGGACATTAAAGAGTTAGGGACCTTTTTATTCTTTTTGCTGGTAAAATTGTTCCATCTCTTGCCATTGAAAGCCCCTTTAAGTTGGTTTGTGTGGTCTTTGCCATGACTACCTTTGATAGTTTTCTTGCTTTTAGGTGGAACAAGATGTTTCAGACTCCTCTTGGGCACTTCTTTAGCCAGATCCAGAGCTGATCATTTCCCCAGGGATCAGTATGTCTTTTTTGTTTTTTACAGAAAATGGTATGATTCTAATATGATAATCTGATTTCATTATTTTCACTGCAATTTCCACATTAGACTCTGAGTCTTTGTCACACGGAGTTCATGGTCCCAGCAGTAAATATTTTTATTGGAAATCAAAATGAAAGTTCAGCTTACTGACTTATAACCACATGCTTGTAGATTTTGAAATAAAATGATAACTGTGTGGGTTCTTAATTTGGGGTTTGTGGACCCTATGGAGTCCATACATGGGTTTTCCTGGCGAATTCTGTGAATTTCCTGAGACTGTTTAATTTTAGGCAAAGATACATCTTTTTTTCTCATGACCTCGGTAAAATTAGCAAGCACAGTTTTAGGTAACATAAAAATTGTAAATACACTCACCTGTATTACTTTTTAACTTTTTATTTTAGCCAGGAAGTGTATTTCCTGTTTTACTAGCATTGTTTCTTAATAGTAGTGCCAGATGAAAACCTTGAGAAATGCTAAATTTTATATTGTCTATTTGTCTTTTGCTACATGTCTCATTTGATGTCTACCTAATTTGCTTTTTCCTTTTTTTTTTACCTGCTATATGATGGTTCTGCCTAGTGGGTAGTGAGATAGCTTTGGCACTATTTATTCTTATTCCTTAATTTATACTCTGATCTAGACAAATGAATATGATCACCATTTTCCTTTCCACCTTCAGAACTTTTGTGTCTTTCTCCAGTCTCAGAACCACCCTCAACACTGTGTTGAGTAGAGAAAGGAATAAGCAATGACTGGTGAACAGATTTAAAACTTTTTTCCCATCATCCTTCATGAGGCCTCCAAATACCGAATGTTGTTTTTTAAACTCTGAGTACAGCTTTAAAACTGATGAAATGATTTATATTGCCTCTCCTTTGTACGGAGGAATTTATTGAGAAGTAACATCAACTCAAACTTCCCTTTTCAGTTTTTAAAGAGGCCTTGGCCATTCAAATCACCCTCATAAATCACTTCTAAATTTTGTCATTAAGAAAATTATTAATTAAATGTTTAATATATTGGCTGGCTTAGTAGTTACAGGTTAAATTTATAGTGTAGTATAACTGTCTTGCATGCGTTCTTTCTGTTGTGGGCTTTATATTACATATATAATCAATATGTATGCTGAAATATTTATTTTACATTACATCACAGCTACATTATTGTGGATGTTTATAGCCGTGCCTTGGCTTTTTTTTCACTCATAAAATACACACTGTGGTCTTGGTGCAAAATGAAATCTCCAGTTTTAGCATTTTCCCTTTGGGACTGCTTCATGATTATGTCTAGGGTGTTGTGGTTAAAATTGGGGGCTACCTATAGACCTACGTGTTGGTATCAGAATTTGTTGTGCTTCTTATCTGCAGGTAATTATTACTTTGATCTTGATCATGGATTCAAGTTTTTGAGGCTTTTGAATTTTCTTTGTTTATATGTCCTTCATTTATATGATATATTAGTCTTATTTTTACAGTGGTGGACTCTCATGAAACAAGTGTATTATTTTCAGTTACAAGACTTGGATTTTAGAATCTTAGTTCTTCCATTTCTCTTTTCTTATTTGTCAAATTGAGATGACAGTCCCTTCCTTAAAAGTTAATTGTAAGGCCTTACAGTGATGATATTTGTGAATGCCCCAGATACGAGGTAGTTGATCAATTAACGGTGAATCAGTAAGTCAGTGATTTTTTCTTTTCTCCCTTAAAAAAATAAATAGATTAAAAAATAATCTAGATATACTATTTCATGAATTAACAGCTTTTTAAAAGGGTTTTCTCCTAAGTGGTATGCTCATTGCAGGCCTTTTAACTAAGTTTTAGCCAGAAAGTTACTGAAATTCCAAAAGTACTTCCATCTATAAAATTTTGTCCTGAGGAATTTAGAACCATTTAAGTTAAGCCATTTATTTTTTCCAGTGAGGAAACTGAGATACGGAGATCTGAAGTGCCTCACTTTGGGCTCCACAGATGGAGGTGGTCCCTCCCATCAGTATCCCTCTCTCGAATGGAGCAGAAATCCAGACAGAAGATGTACAAGAGCGTCAGCTGAACATTACAAACGGTGCCTGCTTCTGTTGTGGCTGCTGCTCTAGTCAAGTTCCCGAGTGTGGATAAGTCTCACGCTCATGCATGTAGCACGTTTTCCAGACAAATACAGTGGTAGTGCTAGGATTTTAGGGGCTCCAACGTAGCTAAGGAACAGCATTTCTGCAGGGGGTGGTTTTCTCAAATTCTTTCTGCTGCATGGGACCATTTGTTCCTGGGGCCTTGATTGGAGGTTGTATTTAGATAACTAAACGGAAAAAACTTGGAGCAGAAAGTAAAATCGTATTCTATCATCTGTATTCATGCCCTCAATGAGTACTGGATAAGTTGCTGCACTGAGATGTGACTCCGACAAAGAGAGGGGCCAAGGGAAAGAAAGGGTGGAGATACCTCTGTGTTGTGAACCTCAGAGCTGACACTCTGATGTGACAGGTAGGATAAGGGATTTCCACACTCTTTTTTTTTTTTTGAAGCTTTTTTGTTTGTTTTTATTCTTAGTTTCTTTGGGGGGGGTAGTAATTAGGTTTATTTATTTATTTGTAATGGAGGTACTGGGGATTGAACCCAGGACCTTGTGCATGCTAGTAAGCACGCACTCTCCCCTCCGCCTGTATGTCTTAGTTTTTTTGAAATAGGTTTCAATCTAGGAAAATATTTGCCTTCACAAACTAGAATTCTTCCCATTTATGCAGCTACTTCTTATAAGGACAAGTTAGATCTTTTGTGGTTTGGTTATACCTTCTCAATAAAATCAATGATAACCAATAAATACCCAGCATTTAATATATGTGCCATATGCCTAGCACTGTGCTCTAGATGAGAGATTTTCCTGTTTGAGTGTAACTATTCTAGTATATTTTTCTGCATTTTAAATAATTGTGAAATGCTAAAGCATATATGAATCACATTCTAGTTTGTAAGAGACGAAGTCTCTAGGAGATAATTGTAAAATTGGTTTTTCTTTTGATTATTTATTATTTATTAAAAAAAAATAGGAAAGCCTGAGTTGTTTTTGATAGATTATTGTAAATATCCAAAGTGTGCTAATGGGTTATGGGTTCGAGAGAGCTGAATGTAGAGGAAACACTAAGCGTGTGTTGGTGACTGCACCCTTTGGACTTGACTGGATTAGACATCTCCACTGCTTATTCCATCTCTTTATGAAGCTCCTTATATTTGCTTGTATATAATAGGTTCCAGGTTTGATAGCCATGGGGACACTGTGAAGACTGAAATCATGTGTGTTCTGTCACTTTTAAGTCAGCCCTCTCTTTAATTTCACAAGACAGGCTTGAAAACCAGAAGTAACCCAACTCCAAAATTGGCAGTAAATCCTCCGACAGGGAAAAGGTGACGTACTGTGTAATAAATTCCTTTGTTGAAAAAGAGATGTTGCAATACTGGAAACTGAAGTACCAAATGTTTCCTTTTAAATTTGGAAAGGCCTTTCCTCATTACTTATCTGTCCCTGTGGACTTCTAACAGGGATGTGTTGAAAGATTTTTCAGATGCCCACTAGCCACAGTGAGAGCAAATGGCAGCATTTATAAGATGACATAAATACTTCGAAATCATCAGTAGTCCTTGGAGATGCGTGGTGAGCCTGTGGAACTGAATGTGAGCTTTTGTTGTCACGGAGCCTGCTGTTGGATGCAGGCTGCCTGGGAATGTGGGTTATGTCTCTCCTGTGAGTGCAACTTCCCTTTCCTCCTCTGGGGGCCCTTTGTATCAGAAATGAGGTTAGACTTGTTTAGAAGAAATGTCTAGAGGAGGAGAGAAAGATTAGGAATTATACTTAAAAATCCTAATCTCATTTTGAGATCCTCTAAAGGAATTGAGTCATAATCTTCTACCATTTAAACACTGCACAACAACCCTACATTAAAAACTTGACACAGAAGGGCCTTTAATTTTCATTTTGTAATAATTTGGTTGCTTTCCACCACTGCTGCCTCCACTAAGTGAGACAAAGATGAAACAATTAAAAATTATCTTGAGATGCAATGAAGCTGTATCTTAAATGTCAGCCAAGAGCTGGTAACTTTTCATGTTTCTCTGTCCTCAATGCAGGTCTTTTCAGTTTGTTACTTGCTTTGTGGACCTAAAATGTGCTTTGACAGTATGATGTTACTGGGCTGACACATTGCATTTTTTTAGTTGTTGTGATTTGGCGGATGCATCCAGCACTCATACTGAAGTGAAAATACCAAGTGTGATGGAGGGCGGATGAAATAAAACACCTGTAGTGTTAGTTCACAAGCTCAGATATAGGGAAGTGAGGTGTACGGGACCAAATCCCATTATGGGATACCCGGTCTTGCCCTTTACTGTCTTATCTGGAGAGAAAGTATTGTGAATGCAGGACTATAACTTTGATGTTGGGCAATAAACCTGTTGTAAAGAAAGATAGTTGTTTTTTTTTTTTTACAGAAATTGGGAAAAATAACAGAAGGAATATATAATGAATAAATATCATGCATAATCCATAATTCTTGGCTAACTACAGTTAAAATGTTTCCTACCACACTAAGTGGACTTCTATCACGTGATTTGTTTTGTTCTGCTAATGAAAGGCTTACCCGAGTGATCATTTGGACCCTTTGAGAAGGCTCAGCTTTCTAGAAGCAGCGGATTTCAGAGCTGCAAATTAAAGGCTAAACTTTTTAACTCTACTTTGGGCCCTCAGTGGTGATTGTCAGGCTAGCTGGGAATCACCTTATTCCCAAGGTGAACAAGAGAGACAAGAAGATGATAGACGATGGTTTTTCTCAAGGCCGTCATTCTCCTCACGGCAGTACAGAGTGCTTGCTGAGTGTCCAGCCCCGTGTTGCGTGCTCTGTGCACCGTCTCATTTTGTGCTCAGGAGGTATTACTACTCCCACTGCCCATCTTTATAGGTGAGGAAACTGAGGCTTAAATAAAGTCCCCAGTCTTACTCAGTTGGATTCAAACATCTGTCTGATTGCAGAATAGAAAACTAACCCCTACTCTGCAGGATCTTTTGGCCTTAAGGTAGAGGGGGTGTGTGTGTGTGTGTAACCGAGGGAGAGAATGAGGGAACTGAATACATAGAATGCAGAAGCTCTTCTCTAAAAAAGACCTTGCTGCTTAACCCCGGAACTCCCAGCTTTTTCCTTTAGTAAAGATACAGCAGCTCTTTTGTAATGTAGGCGAGCATTTCACTAGAGAAATGATGGCAATATTGGAAACATTAAGATGAGGAAAAAGTAAAGATACTCTATTAACCCATCTAGTTTCCTCGAAACTCGAAAGTTTTTCTGGATTCTAAACGAACCCACAAACAAGCATTCTATAGATGGCCTCCCTGAAGTGGTTTCATATGGCTCAGGGAAGTGGTCGTCCTTTACCTGGATAAAAGGTGCTCTTAAATATTTGAGACTCCATTTTCAGGCATCAGAAAGGATTTATTTTAATCAAATTACTCTCATTTATTCAAGCAAATTAAAAAGAAATTTGGTTGTTGGTAGAAATTAAATATACGATGAACTTCCCATAATAACTCAGTTAAAATAAATGTTATCTTGCCAAGGGTGGGGGGGGTTGGGAAGAGATAGACTGGGATTTCAAAATTATAGAACGGATAAACAAGATTATACTGTATAGCACAGGGAAATATATACAAGATCTTATAGTAGCTCACAGAGAAAGGAATGTGACAATGAATATATATATGTTCATGTATAATTGAAAAATTGTGCTCTGCACTGGAATTTGACACAACATTGTAAAATGATTATAAACCAATAAACATATTGTTTTCTGTAAAAAAAAAATGTTATCAGACCAAATGACCTTTTTCATGTATTGCTGCTAATAATGTCTGATAAATACATCTACATGAACTTATCAGAAATTGTATTTGACTCAAAGCAAAGTCGTCTGTTTGAGCTGGAAGAAGTCTTCTTTCAATGTAAAGTTTTCTGAGCCATTTTCCTTCACCTGCAAATGGCTCTGTTTATAGATTATAAGAATGTATTTGGCCCCAGATATCCATTGGTGGATGAATGGACAAGCAAAATGTGGTATATACATATGGTGGAATATTATTCAGCCTTAAGAAGGAAGGAAATTCTGAAACATGCTACAGTATGGATGAGCCTTGAGGCCATTGTATTCAGCAAATTAAGTTAGTCACAACAGGACAAAAGTGTATGATTCCACTTATATGAGGTACCACATAGAAATGGAAAGTAGAATGGTGGTTGCCAGGGTTAGAGGGCAGGAGGGATGGGGAATTGAATGGGTACAGAGTTTCAGTTTGGAAAGATGAAAAAGTTCTGGAGATGGATGGTGGTGGTGGTTGTACCACAATGCAAATAAAAATGCCAGTGAATTGTATGCTTAAAATGATTAAATGATAAGTTTCATGTTATGTAAGTATTTTACCAAAATAAAGAAGAAAAGAATGCATTTGGGCTTAAAAAAGAGAACTCAGTTACAGTCCCTATACAGATAGTTTTTGTTTTCTTTTGTTTTTTATCTCATGTAACGAGAGGCCTCAAAAGAGACGGGCTGGTTGTGCTACCCAGCAGTGCTGTCTGGTCCTGGGTCTGCCCTCCGTCTCCTCCCTTCCTCTGTGGTCAGGCCTTCTTGCTTGTGCATGTCACCCCGTGGTTGCAGGATACCTGCTGTGCCTTGATTAGCTGTGCAGATGCAGGCATGGGAAGTTGCATTTAGTCAGATGTTGCTGAGACATTTAACGTAGCGCTCCCTGAACATCCACTGCTCCTCCATATTTCACAGCCCTGTTGCAGTTGTCTGAGCCCATATGGCTGTTTCTGGCCAGTGGACTAGAGTGGACATGGTATGTGTAACTTCCAGGCTAAAGCTGTAAAATGGCCCTGGGTAGCCCATTGGCTCTCTTGGTGGGGAAACGATCCAGGAGGTGCATTTATAGATAGTGGCGCTTCCATCACCCTAGGCTTGTTCCTGAGTGGCTTTGGAGCACAATCCCTGGTGATCCAGATACAGCTTATAACATTAAAGAGAATTTATATTTTTGTTGTATTAAGCCACTGAGATTTGGGGGTTGTTTGTTTTTACAGCTTTGTGTACTTGTTCTGACTGATACTCCAGTGTGGGCTTTTGCCAGATAAGTTTGATGAAGTGAGCAAAACATGGAGGCTTTCAGGATGGGTGTACGTTGATGAAGCATGGAATTCAGTTGGATAAGGAAGAAAGTGAGGGCCTAAGTGGAGTGAGGGATAGTTAAAAAGCAGCAAAATTAATGGGTGGCACTTTTTGATGAGGTGGAGAGAATGTTGGAATAGGAGTGCTCAAAAGATGAGCTGGATACAGCCTCTCCAGCATTTGTCATTTGTGGATTTTTGAATGACGGCCATTCTGACTGGTGTGAGGTGATACCTCATTGTAGTTTTGATTTGCATTTCTCTGATAATTAGTGATATTGAGCATTTTTTCATGTGCTTTTTGATCATTTGTATGTCTTCCTTGGAGAATTGCTTGTTTAGGTCTTCTGCCCATTTTTGGATTGGGTTGTTTATTTTTTTCTTATTGAGTCATATGAGCTGCTTATATATTCTGGAGATCAAGCCTTTGTTGGTTTCTCTTGCAAAAATTTTCTCCCATTCCGTAGGTTTTCTTCTTGTTTTACTTCTGGTTTCCCTTGCTGTGCAGAAGCTTGTAAGTTTCATTAGGTCCCATTTGTTTATTCTTGCTTTTATTTCTTCTAGGAGAAACTTTTTGAAATGTATGTCAGATAATGTTTTGCCTATGTTTTCCTCTAGGAGGTTTATTGTATCTTGTCTTATGTTTAAGTCTTTAATCCATTTTGAGTTGATTTTTGTATATGGTGTAAGGGAGTGTTCTAGCTTCATTGTATTACATGCTGCTGTCCAGTTTTCCCAACACCATTTGCTGAAGAGACTGTCTTTATTCCATTGTATATTCTTGCCTCCTTTGTCGAAGATGAGTTGACCAAAAGTTTGTGGGTTCATTTATGGGCTCTCTATTCTGTTCCATTGGTCTATATGTCTGTTTTGGTACCAATACCATGCTGTCTTGATGACTGTAGCTCTATACTATTGTCTGAAGTCTGGGAGAGTTATTCCTCCAGCCTCTTTCTTTCTCTTCAGTAATGCTTTAACAATTCTAGGTCTTTGATGGTTCCATATAAATTTTATTATGATTTGTTCTAGTTCTGTGAAATATGTCCTGGGTAATTGGATAGGAATTGCATTAAATGTGTAGATTGCCTTGGGCAGTGTGACCACTTTAACAATATTGATTCTTCCAATCCAGGAGCATGGAATATCTTTCCATTTTTTAAAATCTTCTTTAATTTCCTTCATCAATGGTTTATAGTTTTCTGTGTATAATTCTTTCACCTCCTTGGTTAGATTTATTCCGATATTTTATTACTTTGGGTGCTATTTTAAAGGGGATTGTTTCTTTACTTTCTTTTTCTGTTGATTCATCGTTAGTGTAAAGAAATGCAACTGATTTTTGAATGTTAATTTTATAACCTGCTACCTTGCTGAATTCTTCAATCAGCTCTACTAGCTTTTGTGTGGACCTTTTAGGGTTTTCTATATATAGTAACATGTCATCAGCATATAATGACACTTTTACCTCTTCTTTTCCAATTTGGATCCCTTTTATTTCTTTCTCTTGCCTAACTGCTGTGGCTAGGACTTCCAGGACTATGTTGAATAGGAGGGGTGATAGTGGGACTCCTTGTCTTGTCCCAGATTTTAGTGGGAAGCTTTTGAGTTTTTCACCGTTGAGTACTATGCTGGCTGTAGGTTTGTCATATATAGCTTTTATTATGTTGAGATATGTTCCCTGTATACCCACTTTGGTGAGAGCTTTTATCATAAATGGATGTTGAACCCTCCTACACTGCTGGTGGGAATGCAGTTTGGTGCAGCCACTGTGGAAAACAGTATGGAGATTCCTCAAAAGACTAGGAATAGACTTACCATATGACCCAGGAATCCCACTCCTGGGCTTGTATCCAGAAGGAAATCTACTTCAGGATGACACCTGCACCCCAATGTTCATAGCAGCACTATTTACAATAGCCAAAACATGGAAACAGCCTAAATGTCCATCAACAGGTGACTGGATAAAGAAGAGGTGGTATATTTATACAATGGAATACTACTCAGCCATAAAAACCGACAACATAATGCCATTTGCAGCAACATGGATGCTCCTAGAGAATGTCATTCTAAGTGAAGTAAGCCAGAAAGAGACAGAAAAATACCATATGGGATCGCTCATATGTGGAATCTAAAAAAGAAAAACAAAAACATACAAACAAACAAAAACAAAGCATAAATACAGAACAGAAATAGACTCATGGACAGAGAATACAGACTTGTGGTTACCAGAGGGGTAGAGGGTGGGAAGGGATAGACTGGGATTTCAAAATTTTAGAATAGATAAACAAGATTACACTGTATAGCACAGGGAAATATACACAAAATGTTATGATAAATCACAGAGAAAAAAATGTGACAATGAGTGTGTATATGTCCATGAATGACTGAAAAATTGTGCTGAACACTGGAATTTGACACAACATTGTAAAATGATTATAGATCAATAAAAAATGTTAAAAAAATGAGCTGGATAGATAGGAGTAGAATGATGGCAGTGAGACTATGGAGGCGTTAATGTTGCTGATTATGACATAGTCATGGGAATGAATTTACAAGGTAATGTGGGTAATTTGAAGAGAGGATATCAGAAAATCTAGAAGCCAAGGTGTTGGGATCATTATCTAGGTAAATATTAAATTCAGCAAGAATTATGACAAGGTGTAGTGTTGGGCAGAGCAGAAGTAAGCTTGGAGCTTAAATCTTAAAGGAATGAGTGTGTAAGTTTGAAACTTTTTATATTCAACTCATTCTAAAATGGTAGTTTAACTGACTCAAGGTTGACAAGTTTTTTTTTTCTGTTTGTTTATTGCCTTAGCATCTTTAAGATACTAATCTTCTGATGTCTTCTATTGCTTGAGAATATATAACTTGCCAGTTAAACTTATAAATTAAAAAATTTTGTAGATGATCTTCTTTTTCTTTATAGTTAGTTTTTAATGTTTTCCCTTTGTCTTTAGAGTTTCACATGGTACACCTAAGGATGGATTTGTTTTTTATTCATCTTCTTTGGAACTCTGTATCCATCTTCTCTTTAAAGATTTCCGTACAACTTACATTCTGGAAGCTCTTACTTATTATTTCTTCCCCTGTTCTTTCTCTTCTCTTTCAAAATGCCTGTTAATATGTTGGATGTTCTCATTTTACATTTCAGATTTCTTAACTCCTCATTTTTCATCTCTTGATCATTCTAGTTTGTTTTTAAGTGTTTTTCCATGGATATGTATTCTAATTGTCTCTCTTGCCTTGAGTTTTAAATAATTCTTTTTAATTTGAAAAGCTTTATTTGATTCCTTGAAAAAATCTGCACACCTCTCCCAACCTCCAGCTGCCAGATTGCCCTGGTTTTAAAAATTATGATCTCCCTTTTTATCTTTGTTCTATTACACGGCTAGTCAAACTATGATCTGTGGGCAGATCTGGCCTGTGGTTGATATTTGCATGCCCCATGAGGAAAGAATGATTTTTAGTTTTTTAAAGGGTTGTTACAAAAATAAAAGAGTGTTTGACAGAGATCAGGTGTAGCCTGCAAAGCCTAAAATGTTTATCTTTCTTTTTCTTTTTACAGAAAATGTTTGTCAGCCTCTGTTCTGTTATCACCACTTCTTGGTTTGGTAACCCCTCTGTGTTTTGCATCTACTCATTCTGCGTTATAAGCATGTGTGTGGTGCGTGTGCGTGTGCGTGGTTTGGAATGTTCAGTGTGGGTTGTGAAAGGTTGAGGATCGCTTCTAAGAGAGGAACTATGTTATAATTCTGATGTCTTAGGTGTGGGGCATATTGGAGTCTCACCGATAGGAAGCACACTAGGAAAGTGAGCTGGGGCTGGGCCAGGGGTTGGGATTAATGGTAGAAGACCTGGCCATGGAGATTGGCTGGCTCTCAGCAGGCTGTGGAATGTCTAGGGTTTCTGCTGAGTACAGGGTTCCAAACCAAATCCCCAAGGTTGGTCTATACAGCACACAGTCAAGGCCCTGGCACCTGGACTGGCCAGAATGACAGTTAACTGAATATTCAGTGGCCAACCAGAGGTCCAGCACCTTTGGGGAGATCTGACAACATGCAGCAGCTCCTCTCCCAACTACTGTGTACTCTGGGTCTAGCACAAGTAGGTGCTCAGTGACAGTCTGGTGAATGAATGGATGGGGGAAAAAGTGAAAATCAAGTTCATATTTTAGGGACTGATAAACACCAGCAGGTATCTGCTGAAAACCTTTGTCCTAGACTCCTAACTAGTAGGAAGAATCTGGAGAGATACCTCTAGTGGTGGTTTTGTAGATGCCCTGGAGATTTTCTATGTAAACAATTGTATCATCTGCAGATAGGAGCAGTTCTGCTTTTTCCTTCCTGGCCTTTATGCCTTTTATTTCTTTTTCTTGAATTAGTGCAATGGATCAAACTTCCAGAACATTGTTGAATAAAAATGATAAAAACAGACATCATTGCCTTGTTCCTGAACGTATGAAGAAAAAATTCAGTAGAAGTTCGTTATTTCCAGAAATTAGTGATTGAACTTAGAGGCTTTATCAAATTGAAGTGTAATTTTTTTGGTATTGGGCAAGACTACCAAAGTATAATTTTATTGAGACATCATGTCTGGTTGTATGTTTTTGTAATATTAGAAGCCATTGATGACTGTTACCTATATCAGTTATTACATTATAGGTTACAAATGGTTATATTCTAATTTTGTTAACTTCTTCTTCATTCATTAGCTTCTATGGAGAACATTTTCCTTCATGAACTTTTTGGTGACCCTGCTATGTGGTTCCTATAGGAAGGACAGAGAAATGCTTGATTGTTTTCTTTCATTTATCCTTTTCAGAATAGTGAATTAGTTCCATAGCATTTTCCAAAGGTGACAAATGCTTTTTAAAACATAAGTTGTGAATTCACTATGTGTTTCCATCCACCTAGTTGTCATTGATGCTAAATAAGTGTGTACTTTTCTAAGTTCTTTTTAAAATTTTTCATTTTTATTAAGTAGAATGGTTACAGTTTGACTGCACATTTACAATATATCACATGTAAACACACATGTACAATATACTGCACCTATTTTAAAAAATTTACATATGTGTACTGTTCATTGTTTCTAAGAATGTTTAGAGCTTTAACTTTTTAAACTTACATAGTTATCAAAGAAATAAAGCCAACCACAAAATAAGAATTAATTTAAAAAGATACACGTACCCTACTATTAACAGAAACATTATTTATAATTGCCAAGATATGGAAGCATCTTAACTGCACATCAAGAGATGAATGGATAAAGAAGATGCAGCATATATATGCAATGGAATACAACTCACCCACAAGAGAGAAGAGTATTTTGCCATTTGCAGCCCTTCATTCACTGTTTTTTTCACTTCAAAAACCAGAGTTTTATAACTGGCATAAACATTTCCATTGCATCAAAAAGAACAAAATACCTAGAAATAAACTTAACCAAGGAGGTTACCTATACTCTGAAAACTGTAAAACACTGATGAAGGAAGTTGAAGATGATACAAAGAATTAGAAAGATATCTTGTGTTCTTGGATTGGAAGAATCAACATTATCACATTAGCCCTACTACCCAAAGAAACCCACAGATCCAATGTGACTCCTGTCAAAATATTCACGACATTCTTCATAGAACTAGAACAATTTCAAAATTTATATGGAACCATAAAAGGCCCCAAACTGCCAAAGCAATCTTTTGTAGATCTTTATTTTTTTATTTTCTTTCTTCTTTTTGTTCTCTTTTCTTATGGTTCGGTGACTAGAGAAATTCCTTCAAGTTTTGTTGTAAAACTGGTTTGGTGGTGCTGAATTCTTTTAGCTTTAGTTTATCTGTGAAGCTTTTGATTTCTCCATCAAATTGGAATGAGAGCCTTGCTGGATAGAGTATTCTTGGTTGTGTTTTTCCCTCTCATCACTTTTAATATATCTTGCCCACTCCCTTCTGGCCTGTAGAATTTCTGCTGAAAAATCAGCTAATAACCTTATGTGAGTTCTCTTGTATATTATTTGTTGCTTTTCTCTTGCTAATTTTAATATTTTCTCCTTATCCTAAATTTTTGTCAATTTGATGACTGTGTGCCTTGGTATATTCCTCTTTGGGTTGATCCTGTGTGGTACTCCCTGTGCTTCCTGGACTTGGTTGACCGTTTTCCTTTCTTAAGTTAGGGAAGTTTTCAGTTATTATCTCTTCAAAAATTTTCTCATGTCCTTTCTCTCTCCCTTCTCTTTCTGGAACCCCTATAATGTGAATATTAGTGCACTTCATGTTGTCCCAGAGTTCTCATACTTCTTCACTTCTTATCCTCACTTACTTATCCTCACTTCTTTTCGTTCTTTTTTCTTTTTTGTGTTCTGCAGTAGTGATTTCCACTAATCTGTCTTCTAGCTCATTGATCCGTTCTTTTGCCTCATTTAATCTGTTCTTGTTTCCTTCTAGTGTATTGTTCATTTCAGTGGTTTTATTCTTCATCTCTGTTTGGTTATTCTTTATATTTTCCAACTTTTTGTTAAAAACTTCACTCAGTGCATCTCTACTCCTCTTGAGTTCTCTGAACATCTTCATCATCATTACTTTAAACTCTCAGATAAAATGCTTATCTCTTCATCACTTATTTCTTCTTCTGGGATTTTATCTTGTGCCTTGGTCTGGGAGATATTCTTCTACCACCTCATATTGTCAATCTTTGTATTTGTATTTTTGGGTAGGTTAATTACATTTCTTGACCTTGGAGAGGTGGCCCTCTGTGTGAGAGGTCCTTTGCATCCCAGCAGTACACTCCTGTCTTGTCACCCAAGGTCCAGGGTCCAGGCAGTCCCATTGTAGACTCTGGCCTGTGTTTGTGGATTCCTTCCACAGACTTTGGGATTGTTGTTTTCTTATTTCTGGTTTCTGCTCCCTGGTGGATGAAGTTGGACTAGAGGCTTATGCAGGTTTCCTGGCAGTAGGAGTTGGTGCCTGCCCACTGCTGGGTGAAGCTTGGTCCTGGACCTCTGGTGGGTGGGGTCATGTCTAGAGGCATTTTTGGCTCAGTAGGTCTGCTGATGGGTGGGGCTGTGTTCCCACCCAGTATGTTGTTTGATCTGAGGCTTCCCTACAGGCTGTTGGGTGGAGCTAGGTCTAATGCTAATGATCCAATCAAGATGACAGCCTCCAGGAAAGCTCATGTAGATGAACACTCCTAGAATGCCTACCACCAGCTTTTACATCCTCTGGGTGAGCCTCAGCTGTCCCTTATGTCCCCAGGAGACCTTCCAAAACCAGCAGGTAGGCCTGGTCCAAGCTCCTATGAAATCACTGCCTCTGCCCTTGGACCTGACGCATGAGAGATTCTGTGTATGCTTCCCAAGTGAAAGAAGTCTCTGTTTCCTTCAGTCCCGTGGGGCTCCTGGAGTTGAGTCCCACTGGCCTTCAAAACCAGATGTCCTGGGGTCACCTCCTCCTCCCAATGCCAGAACCCTGGGCTGGAGAGCCTGACATGGTGCTTAGAGCTCACACTCCTGTGGGAGGGACTCTGCGACTTAATTATTCTTCAGCTTGTGGATCACTCACCTGGGGGGTATGGGGCATGATTATATCATGAGCACTCCCCTCCTACTGTCCTACTGTGGTTCCCTTTTTATGTTTCCAGTTGAAGGAGAATTTTTTTGCTAGGTTCCAGTCCTTTTTTTGTTCGTTGTTTAGCAGTCAGTTGTGGTTTCCTTGTAGTCACAAGGAGAGGCAAACTCGTGATCCTTACACTCTGCCATCTTGAGCAGAAATCTAAGTGGTTTTAGAGATTGTTATTTATCACTTTTCCTCTAGGTTTGTTGTTAGGTCTTCATTCTTTGTACAATCCACATTTCTGCTAAAATCTCAGAATGTACACACACTCTTGCTTGTAGGATTAAGGACAAAAGGAGGATGTACTGGAAGAATTATTTCTAGTATCTACGAATAAAGAATGGAACTGTTTGCCTCTGAATTACACTTCAGCTGTATGGCAGCATATTCTAAGAAACCTTGGAATTTTGTGGACAAAACCACAGAAGTCAAAATTTTCTTTGATTGGAACCTGTAGAAGAACAAACCTTTGGTGTCAAGAATCTTATGTTGAAGGTGATATACGTCAAATAGAAGTCATAATTTTTTAAGTTTCTTGTTTAAAAAAAATCAATCATTGGAAAACTCTACATATTCCTGTGTAACAACAGAGGAAAAAAATCTCTCTGACACATACTATGTGTTTTTGATGTAATGTTAACTTCATGTGGTTTAGCTATTTGACTTGAGGCATGTGTACATAACCTTCTGAACACCCATTTAACTTGTAATATGCCAATTTCCTAACAATTATTATTGTTCTAAAGTATAACATTTCACTGTTCAACATCAAATATGTACACAAAGGGAATTAAAATTTATGGAGTTTCATGAGCTTAGCACAGTGTCTCTACATAGTAAATGTCAAAAATGGTTTCTTTTCTATTAGCTTCATTTTAATTTTTCCCTGATTATAAAAATAATATTGTAAAAAATTAAAAAAATTAGACACCATCATAGTCCTGCCCACAAAGTTACACATTAAATTGCACATCTAGATCTTTGTCTAAGGATAGATACTCACAAAGAGATATTTAGATCTTGAAAGATATTTACATTTACTTTACAAAAAATACAGGAAAGTTATTTCTGGCAAAAAATAAATGATTAGAAAAAACCTTTGACAGGTTGAATGGTTTGTATTTTTGGCAGTGAGTGTATAAGGTATGTGCATACATAATATACATATGTATGTGTGTGTGCATATGTGCATGGTTATCTGGAGGGCAGAGAAAGTGAGGGAGAGAGGGGAGAGAGGAGCTGTACATATGAAGAGAAAATTTCTCAAATGAATGGCACCAACATTATTGAACAATTACAGATAATATGTTTAAGGGAGATTTGCTCTTAGTGCCTAATGACTGTCACAGTATATACTACCCAAACAGAGACTGCATGTTGTATCAGTTTGTGTTGGTTTTGGCTTCCTGTATTTAAGATTTTTTTAGACATTATTTAAAAGAAGTTGTTTATTTCATAATCTTAGTCCACATTTCTTTTTGATTGCTGAGATCCTCCCTTCTCCATTTTCCATTTACCAATGTAGTGTGCCTGTGTGTGCGTGCATGTGTGCATGTGTGTGCGTGCATGCGTGTGCATGTTTATACCTGCATGCAGATTCATGATGTGAAAAAAACGTTATCTTGTCCTTGGTCCCCTTGGAGAATCTGAGTGGACTCTGGAGATGCTCCTTCTTTCTCTGTGATTTTTTGATCTATAGAGTTGAGCCTTACTTCTTTAGTCTCAACAGATGCTTAGATCATTTGATACCTTTCACCTATTACATGAATTAGCGGAGGGCTCGATTTTCTAATAAAGTAGTAGAACGTCTTTTGTAGGAATCTTCTTTTTTTAAGAGATGGGAAGCGGAAGTTCAGTTGGGGGAGGAATCATTTTTAATGGAAAAAGGTTTTATATAAAAGATACCAAAGTCTACATATCTACTGTTCTTGTTTGGGTACAAGGACACTGACCTTTTTGTTAATTAAATTGATTTTATATATAAAAAGCATTTCAAGTGGCATTTAGTATTTTTTAAAATGGGCATACTTCTCCAATGTTTATCAAAGTAGCTTTTTTTATATATTTTATATTTCTAGGAAAAAGTCAAGCTCTTTCTTCAGAAATCTTTTATGTGAACTTATCAGCCTACAAATTAAATTTCCCTTGTCTCTACTGTTGCGGCAGTTTCTACTCTAAGCAGGTAGAACTGCAGTGGAATTCTAGGCAGTGCCTCCCCCCACTCCATGCGTGCCCTTCCTCCCTGTGGCTGAAAGGTCCCAGTTCACCTCAGAGGGTTAAAATGCACTCTTTCTTTAGAACTACAGAGAGTATATGTAAATTAAGAAGGTGAGAAATGTGCTATTTTATTAAGTCCACTTTGCATTTGCTGGTGTATGGTGGGCATTGAGGTGGAGAGTAGGTGGGGGAGGTTGAGGTTGCCCCTGGCTGCCTAGATTTCTCCCACGCTCCCTCATGTGTGGGGTGCCAGAGAGAAAATGGGAGACTCAGGCCAATTGAATGTAAACAAATAAAGACATTCTTAACAGTTTTTGGTAGTTAGCCATCAATGAAAATGAGACAGAACCCTAGGCGATTCCTAGGCAGGGAATCTAAATTCCTGTATTATGTGAATTATTCCTATGAAAGGGGGGGTTCCCTTTTATTTTTCTTTGTGTCCTTCGTGTTTCTTTAGTTTCTGCCAAATCTTGTTACTAAAATTAGTAGATTGTCCTTAGAAATCATTTCATCCATCACTGAATTATTCTCCGGCATAACTACCTCTTAAGTGGCGCATAACGGTGTTTTAATGCTAGTAATTCAAGAAGGATGTTTAGTACTGCCTTTCCTCAACTGCTGTTGGTTTCCTTGTATTTCCAGGATGTGGGGAGCATCTTGTGCGCACCATACTGGCTAGAGAATGTTCACATGCTTTACAAGCTGAAGATGCTCACCAAGCTCTGCTGGAGACTATGCAAAACAAGTTTATCAGTAAGTATAATGTTTAGAAAATTACTTCCTTTGAAGTCGAGATTGTTTCACTGAGCTGTAAGTTTCGTGAGTCAGGTACCATATTCATATTGCTAGGCCTAGGTCCAGGGCCTGGCATAGACTTAGACCCTCAATTAATATTGGCTGTGAAAAGAAAGAAATATAGCTACTATAAATAGCTACTCAAAATAGCTACTATGGCATGCAGTTTACCATTATAATTAATCGAATGCCTAAGTTGTGAGACATGGTCCGGGATTAGAGTGATACACAGTAGAATAAAATTCTACTAAAAAAATCAAGGGACACCCTCCTCTAAAAGTTTTTTTGTAACACAGTTTCACTCTTTTTTTAAAAGTCAGTGTTGTCTTTATGAATCTAGTGCTGCCACGTACGTTGTATAGGGTTGAGTTGGGATCCTGCTGGGTTCCGTTTGCCAAACCACGTAACCTGCTGTGAGGCTGCATCTGCTTGGAGGAAGGGGTGCCTTTTCTAATCTCTAGAAAGATTTTGTGTAGCCCAGCAGTGGCTCTGTACAAAATCGTTACTTGGGGTTAAAACAATTTGACTTAGTCTGATTTTTCCCATCATTTAACATTGAGCTTATCACTGTGGAAAGACTTGTGAAGTTGTATAGGAAATACAAAGCACAGTGGAAAAGGGTAATAAGCCATGAACACATTAACTAGGAAAGGAGTATCCCAGGGTTAATCTGGGGGGTAGCTCCACTTAGAGAATTAAGACAGAATATGATAGGGTGCTAATTATGTGGTGAGGACGACGCAGACAAAAGTGTAGGAGAAAGTCACCCGAAAAGGACTCGTGGATGACAGGCCCCTGGAACTGGCCCCAGAAGACCCGGGGAGGAGGGGAGGGAAGGAGCACAGACCTGACAGTGGGGCTAGGCACGGTGAGGGCTAGACGCCTGTGCATCTTACCTGAGGGAAGTGGGAAGTGGGCAGGGCTGTCTTGGCCAGGTGGGGCCAGGGCACAGGGGGCCTTAAAATCTCACCGTAGGAGTTCATATTTGGTCTGATAGGAAAGAAAGAACCTTTATGTGTTCCTAAGTTGATAAATAAAATGATGCTTTAGGGGAGGGTTTACAGAGCAGATCTAAGGTTGTCCAAGCCCATGTCTGTGGGAGAGAGCTTGGAGGCTGGGAATGATGGGTGATGGAGAGGAAATGATGATTTTGAGGGAGGCATCAGTGGAGAAAGTAGAAATATTGATAGATTTTGCTACTGGAGAATGTGGCCCTCTTTGTCCAGTCAGGAGGTAGAAGCTATACGTAAGGTTAACCAGGGGAAATTTAATATAAGGAATCGTTAACTAATGAAAGAGTGACTGTAAGCTATAGGGAAACTCTCTGTGGTGCTCTGGAGCTGAGAGAGAGTCTCCAGGGAAGGACATACTTGGAAAGGGTTCAGACCTTGTTGGGGAAGGTGTGGTCTGGCCACCAGGTTGCAGAGAAGTTCACTGGTTTGGCCAGGCTGGGACTGGCCTGGAGTTGCTGACAAACAGTAGCCTACCCTCTGGAGTGCAGTGTGTACCTGTCTTTTGAGTGGTAGTATGTTTGATAACTCTGACCTTCTGCAGCAATAAGGGATTTTTTAAAAAGTAATTTTACACTATGATTAAATAATTTGTTTTTCTATATTTTTTTTCTGAAGCAGTCTTATTAAAGTGAAGATTTTTTCCTGCTTTTTTTTTTTTTGCCATTTGAAACAAACTCTAAAATGACCTTAAATGCAGGGTTCTTTAAAAACTCTGTTTTTGATAAATGAGACTTTAATGTGATAGAATGGAGTAAAATTGAAAGACATTTTGAAGATTAAAATGTTGTTTCCACTTGTATTACCATCATGTCAAGATCCAGAGCTTTGGTTTGACTTAATATAGGAAGCATAAAACAGAATAACCAATTCGTGCGTTTTTTTTTTTAAAAAACCACTGTTCGTGTAACATACAAAACCCATAAAAATGGGTACTGTAAAAATAGTGCCTTAATAATACTTCATGCTAACCAGCTGATTATAGACTGAATGCTTAGTTAAGTAGGGAAGAGAAATAAATAGATTTCCTTTTCAGTTGTGCTTTTTAAATCACACACACACACACACACGATTCAAATGTGACTTTTCCTATTCATGGTTATTTTTGAACGAACTTGGTTTCATGAATTATTCTTTTTTCATGCAAACTGTGGCTGCACATGTGGTATGTGGACTTCGGGGTGGCATTATAGCTTCCTTCTCAGTTCTCAGCAAGTAATATCACAGTACATTTTTTAGTTGGTTTGACTCTCTACTAAATATAATGGCTGATGAAATGTTATCTGTAAAAGTCAAATTTCCCTTGTCTTCTCTTTGCATTTCTAAGCTAAGTTGTTGGTGTCATCAGCCTGCAGTCTGTGTGACTGTTATTGAAAAACTCTACATGGTGTATAGTAGTATGATTTTTAAAAAGTGGTTTTTGCTCTATGTTTGTTTTATTCCTTTGGGGAATGTTCTTACGCTCTTACTGACATCATAGGTTTACTGTCGAGGGCTGAATGCCATCAACAATAGAGACTGAAGGGTCTCTAAGTCCACTCATGCTTTTCTGCCAACTTGAGAAGTTATGTTTGATAAATATTTTCTTTTAATGACCAGGTTCTTAGCTAAAACCCTGATAATTCATGAGCATTACCTTCACAGGAGGAACAATAGTACATCGTCATTACACACTTTAACCTCTTATCTGAGGTCATCGATTATGTTTCATGAGTTTCTTTATAATTTAGAAAACTTAAAAACATACTGTTCTCTTCACCAGTACATTTTTGGATTTTTACAAGACTTTTCTCCATATTCTGTATGTTTCTTTTTTTTTTTTTAAACACTAAAATCATTCCTAAGAGAACTATTTGTTTTCTAGTCAAAAATCAAACATGTTTCTCCTTCATTATTATAAGCATTGTGATATATGGCCTATTGTACACATATGTCCAAATTGCTAAATAAAGAAAATAATAAATTAGGCATTCCCCAAAGCATTATTCATTACTAATTCTGGGGCCCAAGGCTTTTTTTTTCCAATTCTATAATTCTATTCTTTTCCTTTTCTCCAAGGTTTTTATACCTTGAGAATTTTTAACATCTTTTTATTTAAATATTCGTTAAAAGTCATGTATGTACTTTGCTGGCTACTATTAAAGAGTTGCAAGTAAACACAGCAGAGCAGCCTTGTTATCAAGGAACTTGCCTTTTAGGAGAAGGAAAAAGGCAGATGTGCCATCAGTGAAATCCAAGATGCAGTATGTTTCATATTAAAGTTCAGGAAGTACAGGGACTTCCCTTCCTGGCAATTTCATGAAATGGAGATCCTGGAGCCTTTGCAAATAATCTAACAATTCTGGACAAAATACTCATGGCAAGATCACACTTACAAATGAATGAGGGAGAATTTTTGCTTAAGAGAGCCTTAGATACATGAAGCTGCCAGGGGCTTGACAGAAGAAAAAGAAGATCCTTCCTGAAGCAAGATTCTTTCAACTCCAGATCTCGAAGAAGAGCTCAAATATTAATTCAAAATAAAAGCTTAAATTAAAATAAAACACACATAAAGGAGAGCCACCATGAGAGAAAATATATCAACAGAAATTTTAACCAGACCACCAAAATCTTTAGATACTAGAATCACTAGGTAGAAAATATGCAATAAGTATGTTTTAGACATTGATTTTTTAAGTAGGTATAATCATTTTGGAAAATGTTTACCATTATCATGACGAGTAGAACATGTGTGTGCCCCACAAGCCAGGAATTCTAGTCCTAACTATGTGTGCGTGCCCTAGATTTCACGCACAAGAATACCTACAGCATTGTTTTTTCTTAACAGCAAAAAATAGAAACCACTGTAATGTCCATCCGTGGGAGAGTACTAGGTGGCAGTGAAAGCGGGTGGACTGCAGTGACACACATCAATCTGGATGAACCTTCAAATCATAATGCTAAGTTAGAAATACAGTTTGTGAAGGACTTCAGTCAGTGTTCCCACCATTAATACAACTTTGCAAAACCATACACTAATTATACATGTGCATATGGCAAGACATTATTAAAAAGTAATTCAGGGTAGTGGTTTCCTCTGGGAGGGAAGACCTGACAAGTCTCAACAGTACTGAGGGCTAGTGTTGGGTTTTTCTAGTTGTTTGGTGGATTAATGGACACATGCTCCATTCATATGCTTAATAAATTATATGTTACATACATTATTTCTATGTTTTATGAAAAAATTCCTAATTAAATGGAGTTTAAAAGAAGCAGAGGAAGAGGTGTCTGGTTGATCAAGGAGAGTGTCTTGAATGAGGTACTGTCAGGAGGGAAAATCTTGGACTGATTTTGTGAACAGCAAGTGATGTGGTTTAACAAGTGAACAGAGTGCATTAGGGAGAGTGGTGTAATTATAAGTGGAAAAAAACCCAAACCCCAAACTGGACTTACTGTAAGGCTTTGGCTAGTGTTACACTAGGATGTGGGATAGATTGGAGGAGGGAGATCCTGTAGGTGAAGCTACTAATTTGAAGCCATGACAATTGGAGAAGCGCAACTAGAGTGGATGGAAAGGAGAGTCAGGTGCCAGAGACTCTCAAGGGCAGAATCTTTGAGATTCTTGACAGATGATTAAAGGGACAGATGCAGTGAAAGAGGCATCAAAGTAACTAGAGTTTTGATTCTCCTGGACTTGGAATCTCAATGCCAATAAGAGATAAGAATGTCACGTATGAAACACTGGACATGTAGAGAGAATGAGCTTGATTTTGACCATGTTGGCATAGAGGTGTTTGCAGACATGACAGTTAGTTGGCTGTATGGGCCTGGAGTTTGAGAGGGAAGTTGAGACCTTGAGCTTGTCCTCAGAATTTATGGTGTCTTTCACAGAATTGGTGGTCCAGCTGAAGAGACCACATTTGCTTGCATGTCATCTCCTCAAAGAGGTCTTTCCTAACCACCCTACCTAAAATTTTAACTTCTCTTTCTCTCCTCCTACTCTGGTTTGTGTTTCTTCTTAAGCACTTGATTTATTCTGTACCTTTTTGTTTACTATTGTCTCTTTCCCTTCAGGATGTCATAAACTATGAGAGCAGAGATTTTGATTCTTATTTTCCCCCATTGCTGTTTTCCCCAGTGACTAGAAGAGTGTCTCGCAAATAAAATATATGTGGAATGAATGACTGAATGAATGAATGACAAAGTGTAAACCTTAAAAGATGTCTGTCTTCAGGGTGGGTGGAAAGATTACCTTGTGAAGAGACAAAAAAGAGAGAGAGAAAAGATGCAACTGAGGAAACCAACGATGAAGGAATCTTTTGAGATAAGCAAGGAGATGCCATGCATTTAGAGATGTGAATGAATATCAAGAGAAAACTTTTAGATTTAGGCATTAGGAGGGTTTGAATCAACTCTCAAGCGTGTGGAGTGGCAAGGTTAAGAAAAGAACTTCACTCAGCAGCTCAGGGGGAAAGAGGACCAGAAATGATGACAGCCTTTCAGCCAAGGTCCTTGGTGACCAGCTAGACAGTTTAGAGTTCCCTGATGACTGGTGTCCACAGCTTTGCATGCAAACTGTATACCAATAGTGCACCAACTTATCGAAGAATAATACTTAGTCTTTCACCTTTTTTCTTCTTTACCTGGAATATATTTCATGGAGGGTCACAAAGTTGCAAAGTCAGTCATATTTTTCTTCCCATGTGACATAAGATACATATATAGAATCCCAGAATATTTTTAAGTGTATTAAAGTTTTACGAATCAGAATAAATTTAAGTGAGTGGGTAGAATGGAAATAAAAGGAAAAAAAAAAGAAAGATAACAAATGACTACAAGGATGATAATCATTTTAGAAATGAATGTGATTTCCCAAGGGCCTTCAGAAATGTTCTTGAGGAAGCTAATGGCAGAACTGAATGCTTTTTGCTTGTCTCTCTCTGGGGAGTTGTGGTGAGCTCTGAAATACCTCTTAGAGTGGCATCTTTTTATTTTTTTAATAGAGACTTAAGAAATAATCTTGTATCTTATTTAAAGCAAGACACAGAAAGCTTGTGCAGGAAGGCTGGGCGGTTGTAGAGTAGGAAGAGTGATTAGTTAGAGTGTACTCAGTGGAACTGTTGAAAGTAGTAAGAATTTGAGACATTATTTCTTTCGTTCAGCTAGAATAAATGGTTAAAACTCCCATTTATTGGCCTGAGTAATCATCATTTGAAAATAAATAGTTCATCTGCTTGTTAATGGAGTAGCACATAAATTTGGTTCTTCAGTGCATATTGAGTTTCAGAAACAGAATCATCGCAATTCCCAAGAAACCCAGAAGTTGCCTTCTGTGACGTGGCTGATGCACTGTCCAGAAGGAGAGTCCTCGGGTGAGGCTGAGCCCTCCTGTCCTGGGCCGCTCAGTCGTGTTTCTCTTCTTCCTCTTACAAATAAGAAAAAAAGAACAACTTGTGATTATATTAAATCACTAACAGAGTTGATCAGTAGCAGATCAGCAAAATGGGCTTATCAGAAAAAGTGGAAGTGGGTAGCTGGTGGTGGAAGTGTGGCTTTGTAGGGCTTTGTGCATTCACAGCCCAAGTTGGTTTTCTTCCTGTGGCCTGGGTTTCCTGTTTACAAATAGCTCTAGCCTTCTCTTAGAGCCTGGAAATCCTGTTTATTTTGGACACTTGGAGCTTTTTAAATAGCAGAGGATGATTGTGTCAACAGCAAATGTGTTCTTACTCAATCAAGCCTTTTGGGAAACAAAGAAAAAGGCCATTTAAATTAGCTACCAAATTTTGATAACTGGAAATAATTTGGTAATATTATTTGGTTGGAAAGCAAGTAATAAGCATAATACTAAAAAATGTAGAAACAAAACAAAACAACTCTGTAAACAGTTGTCACATTACTTTAAAAAGAACCATAGTTTTGTTGCTGGTCTGTTTAATTTCAAAGGTGGCCAGATTTAGGGACCATGGACTTGATTATAAAGGTTGGTGCCATCGCAGAATTAGGAGCTGCCAAGCTATTGACAATAGGTACTTTATTTTAAATTTTATGTTAAAAGATGTTTATGAAGTATTCAAGTATAATTAAAACCACTCACAGAATTTGTTTTCATCCCATGCAGAAAAAAAAGAAAAAAAAATAAAGACCTTTGTTTCCATATTAGAATCTTTGTTTCCTCATAAGGGTACTGATTAGGTGATCAAAAAGGCTTTTGTCTGTTTCTGTAGTTGTGAGCATGTGGAGAAAACCACTAATATTAGTTACAGTAAACTCAGAGCACTTAATTATAATGTTGCAAGAAGGAAAGGAAAATTAAATCATATGAAGCTGAAGGCTGAGTTGTACGTATATTGACTGATTAGCTTGAATAGGGCTTAAGTTGCATTTGGTGGATGTGGGTAAATAAGTAAATCCATAATTATTATAACGTTCATAATAGATTTTAGAATTGTTTTTATGGTTGTGAATTTGTTTTCCCTCGTTGTAACCTAATTTTTCCAAAGCCACCAGCTATTTGATAGTAACTATGATTTTTGAGCCTGTGAAAACCACATATTCATGAGGGAAGAATAGAGTGCATGTAAACAACACTATTCTTAACCTTTCGTGAATGTGGCGAAACCCAGTCTGTTCGTTAGCATTAATCGTGGGCAGCTCAGGCTGAGGGCTTCTCACCTGGTCCATCCGAGGCTCAGTGACGCAGGATTTTCCATTCACCTCGCTTCTGGGTTGATTTTGGTTTCAGATGGGGTAAGCTTAGAGTATCTTCTCTTTTTGTTTTAAGTAGAAGATTTACATTTATTTAAAAGATTTAAATCAAGTAGCAGGCTTCATTATTTGAATTTGTGATTAAGAATTTTGTAATTGTATTTTTTGGGTAAATTTGGAATGCGTTGCTGTTAGTCTGTGTGTGCATGTGTATGTGTTTTAGAGGTTTTTTTTTTTTAAGGTCAAAAACAATCCTGCTTGTCTTCTTTCCCTTCTTTCCTTTTTTCCCGCTGTAAAATATAATATTCCGAAGAGCTTCTTGTTCTATTATGTAACTATTTAGGTACAGAGATGCAAAAGAAGTGGCTATTTTATAAATACAGACACCTGTATTTAAAGAATCCAAACCAAATACCAAATGACCGACAACCAATACAAATGATATAGGTTGAAATTAACTCCCTTTGGTTGAATGATTTTCAAGCAACACTTTAAGCAAAAACATTTGGGAGTGATAAGACTTTGATTTAAAAAAATGCTTTTTAAGACAATTGGAGAACTTTTAATAGATTAAATGATAATATTTATTATTTATAAATGTTATTTATAAATATTAAAATTTTTATAAACATTTGTCTTATTAATTAGAATTATTATTAATGCTCTTAGACATGGTAATATTATTGTGGTTAGGGAAGAAAATGTCCTTGTTCTTAGGAAGTGTCTTCTGCAGTATTTAGGATAAGGGGTTATAATTTTGCACATATTCAAATGGCTCAGAAAAAAGTATTTGTGAAGGCAGTGCCTTTGCACGCTAGGCTAGTGGTGACTCCATAAGGTGACTGGCTTTCTTTGTAGGAAAGCTTATGATAGAAATAGCAAATCTTTGAGACTTAAGTTATAACTAACCTGTTTACTGTTTAACAAAGCTGAGGGAACAGAACTGGTTGGTGGATCCTGATAAATTAATTAAAATTATAACATAGTCCATTAAACAAATGAAAAGGTATCTTAGGAGAAATGAACAGAAAATAAATGTGTGTAACTTTTGGATGTGCATTTATTTGACAGGAGGATTACATTTTAATAGGGAAGCACAAAAATGTAAATGTGTGACTAGTAGGTTAATGTTTTATTTTTGAATTTATGTAAAGCCCTCAGTATTTCCACTTCTCAGCTTATGCATCCAGTCTAAAACTTATTATATTGCCACATTTAAAAATACTCTCAAAGCAGGCAATAGAGAATATAAGCTGTCAGGGTCACACTTTATCACGGCTATATGCCAGCTGTTGCTCCCTATCAGAGTAATACGCAGAGTGGCACACACCGTGGGCTGGCTTGTCCTGCAGTCGTTCTCAGCTTCCTTTGCCCTTCCGTGCCTCTCCTACATAGACTGTAAAAATTATTTACATTTTTATTAAGACTCCTTTACATTTAGGAATAGCCATATAACATGGGTCAAGCCAATAAGACACAAGCCAGAGTCTGCTTGAGGGTTTCTGGGAGAGCCTTTTATCTTCTTGATAAAAAGGGCTGGCATCACCCCTTTTCCCTTCTTCCTGTCCTGAATGTGAGTGTGATGCCTGGAGTAAAAGCAACTATCTTGTAGCCATGAGGGAATGGATAAGAGAATCATAGAAATCATGGCCTTTACACTGTAAACCTGCTGCTGCAAATGCAAAGGCCACTTTCCTCCAAACTACTTGTTCAATGGGAAAAGTAAACCCTAAGTTGTTTTAAGTCGCAGCAGGTCTGGGTTCCTGTTAGTTGTTGCTGAATACACTCTATGTCTGTGACATGGAGAGTGCGTTGAAAATCTGGCCGCTCATTTATTTTCAAACTATATTTTATGCGTGTGTGTGTGTGTGAACAACCACATCCATCCATCCTTACATACTTAAATGACGGTGGTGCCCTTGTTTGAATGACTTGGAACCTAAGGTCATGTGTCAACCTCCTGACCTGCTTCTAGTTAGAAAGCTATGCCTTCAAGCCACATCTCCTAATCTCCTGGGGGTACTCACCAAAAAAGTGCTGTGTGTGTACACGTGCGTGTACACACTTCAACACTCCTCTTCCCATGTCTTCTGGTATCAGAACCCCTTTTTCCTGGGAGGAATCGTTCAGACCCCAGCTGAATGGGGCTGGCTCATCTATCATGCCACAGGGGTGAGTGTGTATCCCAGTCTAAGTTGATCAGCATAGTCATCCTTCTGGCTGTGGTGGTTGGTTCCAGGATGAGCACGGTATCCAAGTCAGGCCAATGAGAGTCCTCCCTTGGGCTTTTCTGCCAAAGCTCTTGGAGAACCAACTCTTTGCAGCTTAGGCTGCAACTGATAGGATCAGCAGTGTGGCTCCATGTCCGACTCTAGGTAAAATCCCCAGAATTCCTAGTTGTTTGAGCCTGAGATATGATCTTTTTTGGGTGGGAGCAAGGCTTGCTTAATTCACATACTGTCTGCTCTGTATGCAGTAGCATATTGTGGCTTTTATTCTGTCTTTGAGAGCGGACTGGCAGGGAGAAGGACTACCGAAGGCCCAGGATCAGGTCAAATCTCTGTTCTGCCTCTTCTGGCTTTTACGATCTTGGATGATTCATTTGCTTTCTTTAAAAGCTACTTATAGCAGCTTAACCAAAGATTTGTTTTCTCTCTTTAAAAGTCTCTCTTTAAAAGCCACTTATCATGGCTTAACCAGGGATTAATTTTTCCTCTCATTAAAAGACATTCAGAGGACCTGGGCACCAGCTCCACCAGGTCTTCTGTGTTCCTGCCTCCCCTCCTCCTACTCGGCCATCCTTAGAGGGTGGCGCTCATTGCTCCCTGGGGTTGCATTTGCGTTTCAAACAGGAAGAGGGGGAAGGGTGAAGAGCAAGAAGAGTGTGCCTCCTGTGAATGCTTCTTACAGGACTTTTCCTAAAAGGCCCTTCATTCGACTTCTCTTCGTGACTTCCTGTCCAGAACCATGTCCCACGGTCACTTCTAGCTACAGAGAGACTGAGAGATAGTTTCTGAGCTGGGTACATCGCTGTCCCCTCAGTAAAATCAGAGGGGAGGATGGATACTGGATATGCATCCCCTGTCTGCCGCGGGGGTTGGGTTAGATGATCCTGGGTCTCGATGGCCCTTTCTAGCCCTAGAAGTTATGAGCTGTTACAGCTTCTGGGAGAACTGGTGATTCAGGCCTTAATGCTCAGTGCAGCAGATCCAGTAACCCAGCGCAGGGTGTGGCAGACTGTAGTCCACAGGTCAAATCCTGCTAGCCATCAGATTTAAAAATTTTATTAAAACACAGCTCCACTGATTGGGTTACATACTGTCTATGACTGCTTTTACTTTACAGCAACCAAGCTGAATACTTGTGACATGGATTGGATGGCCTGCAAAGTTGAGAATACTTACTGTCTGGCTTTTTGCAGAAATAGTTTGCCAGTCCCTGGCCGAGACGATCCAGAAGAGCCCTTCCATCTTGGTAGTTACAAAAACATGCATCTATTTATTCATTCAATAAGTATTAGCATACGCTACATTTCAGGCACTAGACCAGGCACTCGGGGTACAGAAATGAACAAAACAAAGCCCATATCCTCGTAGAACTTACATTTTATCAAGTTAGGCAGACAGTAAATAAATAGGTAAAACTTACCTTCTGTCATACGGTAATAAGAGCTACAGAGAAAAATGAAGTAGGAAGGGTGGATAGTAAGTGCAGAAGAGGAACTTGCAGTTTTTAAAGAGATATTTGAACAAAAATCCAAAGGAAGAGGAACAGAGCCATGTGGCCAATGGAGGGAAGAACATTTCCAGAACAGCATGTGCAGAGGAGGTTGCATTGTGTCTGGAGAGACTGAGAAACAGCAGGGAGGCCTGAGCAGAGTGAGCAAGGAAAAGAATGGTGGGGGGTGAGCTCAAAGAAGTGGCTCCAGCCACCATGTTAGGACTCATAAGTCACTGTAAGCTGGGAGCCATGGAGAGTTTTGAGAAGAGGCATAGCATGACCTGACTTACATTTTAACCTGGTCATTCTGACTCCAGTGCTGACAATGGACTGTGGGGGGCAGTAGTGGAATCTGGGAGACCAGTTGGCTAAATCAAGCTGGATCTGATAGTGGCTTAGACTAGAGTGGTGGTGGTGGGAGGGAAAGATGTGGTTGGATTCTGGTAGTTCTCAAAGGTACAGCTAACGTGATTTGCTGATTGGTTGATACTGGGTGAGGGATAAAGAGAGTCAGGAATGGCTTGGTTTTTGGCCTGGGAAACTGAAGGAATGGTATTTCTGTTTCTTGATGTGGGGGAACCTCCAGAAAGATTAAGTCTTGAGGGAAAAGACCAGGAGTTTCAGGTGATGCTTACTGAATGCACAGGAGCAGAGTTAATTAGGCAGCTGTATATTTAAGTCTCTAATTCAGCAGGAAGGCCTGGGCTAAAGTAAATTAGAGAATTAAGAGTGTGCAGATGACGTTTTAAAGTCCTGAACTGTATGAGATCATCAGAGGAATGAATGTAGATAAGAGAAGGTGATGAATGGCTCTGTAATATTCCAAAATTAAGGTCAAGGATTTGCAGAGGGACCAGCAGTGAGACTGAGGAGGAGCAGCTGATGCTCTTCCTGGAAAAAGTCTGGGAGTTTGTGAAATCCGGGAAGGCAAGTAAAGTGCTTTCTCAGCAAAGAGCGGTCAGTAGGTTAAATGCTGTTGACAAGTTGTCAGTAAGATGAGGACCAGGGGGTGAACCTCTGACATTAGCACCCTGTGGAGGTTGCGGATGACCTTGGAAGGAGGGTTTGGATGCAGTGACAGGGATAGAAATCCCAATTTAAACGGGTAAGGAAAGAGAATGAGAGGAAAGTAATAGGAGACAGTGAGCATAGACATATCTTTCAAGGAGCCTTTCTTTTCTTAAAAGGAAGAAGAGGATGAGGAAACAGCTGGAGACGAAAGTGGATTTTATTTTGTCTGAATAGGAGACAAAGGATATGTTTACTTTTCTATGTAGGAGAATTTAAGAGTAAGTGACTTAGGTGAGTGATCCAGGAGAGAGACAAATGAGTGCTGTGTGTGTTTGCTGAGGGGTGAAGGTGGGAAATGGATCACCGTCTTGAGGTCCTCGAGTGAGCGAGAAGGAATGGGCCTGTGAACGGGCAGAGATGATGACCTGGAAGGAGCAATGAGCAGTTTTATCTGCAGTAACCGGAAGGACGTCCACGTGCCCAAATCAAGACGGTGTCGTGGGAGCTTGATGAGGGTTCTCTCTGATTGCTCCTGTTTTTTCTCAGGGAATTAGGAAGCAGGTCAGCTGCAGATTTAGGCTGGAAAAGGAGATCCTGGAAATTGGAGGAGAAATGAGAAACTAGAAGTCAGTACTTGGAAATACGTGATGACTGCTGGGCAGCATTAAGGGCCCAAATTGAGGTTAGTGATCATGAATTTATAGACACTGCTTAGCGGGCAGTGCGACTCCTCAGCCAAGCTCAAGTTATGGGTGCCGGCACAGAGGAGAATTTAGTTGTGGTTGGAGTTTTGCTGGGGAGTATGATGAACAAGAATAGGCGAGAAGACCTCACAGATTCTGCAAGGAATTAATTATAATGATGGACTGTGGATGTTAGCCCACTGAAGGACCAAAGTGAAGACTGGAGGGGGATGAGGGACAAGTTGAAAGAGCATTGGAGTCTGGGTGCTGGAGGGTGAGCACTGGAAAGTTAGGGGGCGATGCTTGGTAAGGACTAGGGTATGGTAAGGGGAGTGGGTGGCTGACCATGAAAGAAAAGGTCAAGGAATTGAGAGGTCAGGGAGTTGGAAGCATAACCTCTACACCGTGAAATCACTAGGAGTTCTGGCAGGATGGATGTCGGAGAAAAGATGAGCCAGGAACATAAATCTTTGAGGAGTGACAGGGAGTGACCTCTGGGGGCCAGTAGATGAACTGCCACCCAGGCAAGTCTGATGACAGGAAATCCAGATCGGGTTAAGAGTCTGTGGGCAGCTCCAGGGAAGAAGGAAGACACTAAACTACCCTGCTCCAGGCACAACATGGTATTTTATCGTTTCCCCCAAACTCATTTACATGAGCATCAATTTCAAAACCTTGTCTACCAATTAAGATAGGAAGAAAAATGCACAGTTCTCTGAACCCACAAGCACTAACGCTGTGTGTTGGCATGTGGACCTGCACATCCTCAAATCTGCTGGATTTTTTTGCTGAGCTGTGGCATTAACTGACACAGACACGAAACAGCCACAGGGCTCAGGAGTCCCAGGACGGAGCCCAGCCGGATGGGCACAGCAAGTGAGTGATTATTCTTTTCTTTAGCCCAGAAATTGAGGCATAAACAAGTACAAAAATGAAAAAATTTGTATCACTGGCACTGCCCCCTTTCCTTCAGGGTGTTGAGGCTTCAAAACAACATTGTTCACCGGACTGTCTGCATAGATCGTGCTCTGTTAAAAATATGTGTGCTGTTTCGAAACGTTTTGACTTGACCACTGTTTCCAAGGTTGCATGCTAGATTAAGGTTTTGTGCGGCACCACTGGCTGAGCTATCTTTAGTTGTCTCTCTTGGTAGAGATGCCTAATTGAAAAGACATCCGTCTGTCTTCTCTTCAAATTTAGAATTTTTTATGAGTCTCACAGCAGAGTTTCACTTGATTTCTGTGTCATTGGACAGTTTTGTGGGTGGAGGATCTTTTTGCTGTTTCGCAAATAGACCTTTCTTATGTGGAATTCTGTAGATTCTTAGAGTGACATTTCAGTGTTTTCCTCAGCTTGTTAACGCAACTCTTTTTATGAAAATGTGAATGTGCGTCTGTGTTTGCGGATAAAATTCCCAATCTGTAGATGGAGTTCTGAATATTCTTAAGAGTAACGTTTCGGCTTTATCCCAGATTATCAATGATTTTTTATGAGATTGCTATAGTTTTATATATTCATCCATATGTATTTATACAGAAAAATTATATAAAACAGTTTTCTTCATTTAATTTTATATTAATTAAACCCTTCAAGTAAATCTGGAATATGGTTTTCTGGATTTTTTTTTCTTACAAAAATTCTACAAAAAATTTGGTTTTGATCACAAAGATTATTGATTGATAATTTCCTAAAACCATCCTATTATATATATACTATCCTGTTTTTGAAATTTTATTTACCTAAATGATGGGATAATGTGTTTCTTATGATGTATATAATCTCAAAGAGCCTCATTTTCATTTTTGGTTCCTCTTCTCATATGTTACGGACAAAAGATAAGTTTTTCTTGTGGGTTATATTGCTCATTTTTTCCTACCAAGTATCTACTCTTGTTTTTTGTCCTTTTTTCAATATAAGCTTTTAAATTTTATTTTATTATTTTTTATTTTACGTTTATTTTATTTTGTCCTTAGAGTTGCTTGGGCTTGATGGTCTCCTGCCATCCTCCTATAAACTAAAGCCAAGGTGACTGACAAATTAATTTGGTCTTTCAATGCCATTGATGTCATATGAATTCTAGTAGAGGTACATCTACAAACACAAATTAAGAAAAGGAGTTAAATTTTTCATTACCTTTGCTTTGTTTCTAGCTGTTCTGTAATGATAAGATCTTACCTTCCAAAAAATGTTTTAAAAAATTTAAAAATTTATGGCTCTCATTTTTGCCTATCGACTGGTCTTTAAGGCATTTATGGTTTACTCCTGCAGTTCCTTTTTTCATTTTATTTATTAGACATAGTAAAAGTCTGCCCACAGCCCAAGGCTTCTAGGCATGTGTAGACTGTAAAAATCTATAATTAAGTCCAACAAGGCAGCTAAAATTCCACAACGAAGGGGAAAAAAGTTCTTTTTTTTATTTAGTAAAGAATGACAAGCTGAAAAATAGATCCTGCCCCGCAGTCTAAGGCTAACAGACTAGAGCACTGCTGAATGGGGCAGAAGGGCGTACTGGAGATGAACAAGACCATGATGGATGGACAGAGGGAGGGAGTCAGAACCTCGGACCAGGGAAGGAATTTCACAGGAAGCGACTCCCGCGCCGTGCCCAGGATTCTCAGCCCCAGCTGTCCTTGGGGCACTGCAGTCGATCTTACATGATGATGAGGGGACGTGTAAATAACCTGATTGAAATGACAGGTTGAAGTCAGGACCCCTTGCACATGTTCCTGTGTGGTACCCAGGCCTCCTGATAGGAGAACACCTGCCTTCAGGCCCCAGTGCAGTTTCTTCTTGTCCCACTTCTAGTCTGAGCAGCCTGACAGGGGGAGTACTGCCTGTTCAGCTGCCTCACTGGGCCCCGGGGAAGGGAGGCCATCCAGAGGGCAGCTCCACCCTCACTGAGGAGCTCTCACCTGGACGACCACAGAAGTACCCTCAACAGTCTTCCTCCTCTTCTCTTGACACCACCCCCAAGCCTGTCTGTTCTCCACATAGCTGTCCATTCCAGTTTCTCCTCTACCCCTTTGATGGTCCTCCACTGTAAAGAGGATAAAATGCAGATGTGACCTCCTGGCCTCAGCGATGTGATTCCTGACTGTCCCCTCAACTCCGTGCCTGGTCACTCTCCTCCCCTCCTTGCTCTTCTTTTATGTTTTTCTAAATCCCCAGGCTTTTCATACCCCAGGACCTTCACATGTGCTCTTTCCTCAGTCTCACAGGTTTCTCTTTCCATTCTTTCTTCCTTACCATCTTTTAGTCTAAATTAAAATGCCACCTGCTCAGAAAGGCCTGTCAACCACGGGTTCTGCCCCCGTTAGTCTCCATCTCAGCCCTTCTGTTTTCTCTGCGAAACTGTCACAACTGGAAATAACGTGTGTGTATTTACTTACTTGGGCATCAGAAAGTAACCTCCCCGTGAGCTCCAGCCACGTGTGTCTTGTTTACCGATGTAATCCCAGCACCTAGCAGAGGCTCAAGTGCATAGTTCACAGGTCCTCAATAAATACTTGCAGACAAATGAAAGAAGAGTGACAGTGATAGCCACACACTCTTCTAGATGATGGGCCACCTTTCTGTTGTCCCCCCCCCCCCGCTTTTCAGTGTAGCCTTTTTTATTTTCCTTAACCTAGGTCCCAGAGGTGAAACTCCCAGCAGGAAGGGGTCGCTTATACAGCTCTCACTGTGGGAACTCTGGGTCGAGCAGTGCTTGCTTGACTTTTTGAAACAACTGCAAATATTGTTGGAGCTCTGTTAGAAAGCTGATGTGACCACTGTCCTCAGCTTGCTAAGCAGGAGATCTTAGTGATGATACTGCCTTCTTGACTTTCTCCATCACCGATTGCTGCCATTTATAACTGTCATCTCATTCTCTTATTTTGCTCCACGAGCCCGCAGATCTTTTTCTTCCTCTGCTGTTCCTCCTTTCAGCAAGTTGACCTGCTCTGGACACTGTTTCCTTGGTAACTCACTATATGTGGATACATGACAGCTTCCTTTAGAGTTCACAGTGTAAACACTGCAGTGTTTCTAGACTGACAACGGTAAGCTCCAGCACTGAGAGATAACGTTGATAATAGGCATTTATAATTATCTAACTGTATACCCCTCAATACAGTAACAAATGGAAAAATACTGAAACATGCAGAACTTGATAGAAACTGCAGTATAAGCGGTCACCATTTGCTAAGGGAAAACACAGTCCCATGTGTCTTCTCGGCTCTCAGTGCTTCACTTCTGACACTTCTGGTCACCAAATGTGTTTGGTGAGGGGAGGATTCCCACACAAAGCAATTCTCCGAGTCTCTGGACACCAGCTGGGTGTCCTACTGTTGAACTCAATTTTGACACTCTTTACCTAGAGAGAGCATCAGATCCCACAGGTCCCACAAGATTGAATCCCTTCCCACCTGCTCCAGATGCCAGTCATGAGTCCAGGCTGTCACCTGCATTTCTGACCCACAGCTGAAAATTCTGAGGCTCTCACCACTGCCTCCTGGGTATCTTTAATTTGCTAGAGTGGCTCCTAGAACTCAGGAGAATTTTACTTACTAGGTTACTAGATAAATCTTTTGATATAAAAAGACACAATTCCTGGACAGCCAGGTGGAAGAGATGCATAGAGTAAGGAATGTGGGAAAGGGCAGGGAGCTCCCACACCTCCTCTGGGCTCACTGCTGTCCCAGTACCTTCACATATTCACAAACCTGGAAGCTCTCCAGACACCATCCTCTGGAATTTTCATGGAGGCTTCATTCCACAGACAGGATTGATTAAATCATTGCCAATCGGCGATTAGTTCAGCCTCCAACTGTTCTTCCTGCTCTGAAGTGGAAGGTGTGGGGCTGAAAGTTTCAACCCTCTAATCACTCGTTTGATTCCCCTGGCAACCAGCCCCTATCCTTAGACTACCGAGAGCCTTTGCAAGAGTCACCACAGTAACATAAACACTGGTGTGGTTGAAAGAGACTCACTGTGAATAACCAAAGACATTGATTTCACTTTTATTGCTCTGGAATTGTTTCAGAAACTGAACAAAACTAAATATTATACAAAAGATGCCCTTATAGCTTTTATATAGGAATATATATACATATATATACACACACACACACACGCGCGCACGTACATATGTAGACACACACAGACATATTCTTTTTCATTACAGGTTACTACGAGCCATTGAATATAGTTACCTGTGCTGTACAGTAGGACCTTGTTGTTTATCTATTCTGTACATAGTTTATCTATTCTATAATCATAAGTTTGTTTTCTATGTCTGTGAGTCTTTTTCTGTTTTATAAATAAGTTCGTTTGTGTCGTTTTTTAAAAGATTCCACATATGAGGGCTATCATATGATATTTGTCTTTCTCTGACTGACTGACTTTACTTAGTATGATCATCTCTAGGCCCATCCATGTTGCTGCCAATGACATTATTTCGTTCCTTTTTATGACAGCCAATATTTTATAATAACTATAAATGGAGTATAACCTTTAAAAATTGTGAATCACTGTGTGGTACATGTAAAGCTTATATAATATTGAAATCAACTATACCCCAATTAAAAAAAATAAAGGTTAAAAAAATACCAGCATAGGAGAGGTGGCCAAGATGGCAGAGTAGTAGGACACACATAGCTCACCCTCCCCCACAGATACACCAGACTCACATCTACGGACCCACTCAGCCAACCAGGGCACCTGTGGAACTCTGACAGAACATTGCCCTCTTCAAAAGACAAAGACAGCAAAAATCAGTTTTATTCCTACATAGGCATTAGATAGATAACTAAATAAACTCCTTTAAGGACCACAGTAGAAAACTGATGCTCCATAAGCCACAGGACCAGAGACATATAAGCAAGATGAAGAAGCAGAGAACCATTCCCAATTAAAAGAACAAGAGAAATCCCCTGAAAGAATGATCAATGAAGTAGACATCGATAGCCTATTAGATCAAGATTTCAAAAAAGGAGTGATCAAAGTGCTGAAGGAACTAAAAGAGATAGTGTTTAGAGATATAAAATATGTCAAAAATGAAATTGAAGCTATAAAGAAGAGCCAGGTAGAATGGGTAAACTCATTGACTGACATGAGGAATGATCTAAAAGCTGTGCAAAGCTGACTAGATAATGCAGAGGAATGAATTAGTGACCTAGAAGATAGGACAACAGAAAGCACCCAATCAGAAGAGCTACAAGATAAACAAGTAAAGACAAATGAAAATAGCATAAGGGACCTATGGGATAATATAAAGTGTGCCAATCTTTGCATAATAGGGGTCCCAGAAGGGGAAGAAAGATCAAAGGGGATTGAAAAGGTTTTTGAAGAAATCATGACTGAAAACTTCCCAAATACAAAGAAGGAATCAGAGATCCAAGTTCAGGAAGCTTAGAGGGTCCCAAACAGGAAGAACCCAAATAGACCCACACCAAGACATATCATAATCAAGATGGCCAGAATCAAGGATAAAGAAATGATTCTAAAGGCAGCAAGAGAAAAGCAAAGAGTAAGTTACAAGGGAACCCCCGTAAGGCTCTCAGCTGATTTCTCTACACAAACACTACAAGCCAGAAGGGAGTGGCAAGATACGTTCAAAGTCCTGAATGAAAAAAAGATACAGCCTAGGATACTTTATCCAGCAAGGCTATCCTTTAGGATAGAAGGAGTGAGAAAGAATTTCACAGACAAGAAAAAGCTGCAGGAGTTTAGCAACACTAAACCCATGCTAAAAAAACATTGAAAAGTTTACTCTAAATAGAAAAGCAGCAGGATGCTACGGAAATGAGAAACTCACAACTGGAAAGGTGATAACTCATGAATTACAAATAAAATAAAGACAAAATTGTAAAAGAACACATAGAAATCATTGAGAGTGGGAGAGGGAGGCAGGGAAATATAGAATATTATTTTTTCTTTCTTTTTTAAATTTTTTGTTCTCAGTAGGATGGTTTTGAGATCATGTTACTATCAGTTTAATAAAAACAGTTATAGTAAGGGGCTAATAGATTTACAAAAAAGGGTAACCACAAGCCAAAAACTTACAAGGGAGTCATAAAAATTAAATAAAATCCATGATAACACAAAGGAAAATTACCAAACCACAAAAGGAAGAGGAAAGGAACAAAGAGGAAATACCAATTCAACTGCAAAGATAAGTTCAAAATGGCAATAAACACACATCTATCATTAATTACTGTAAATGTTAATGGACTAAATGCTCCAGTCAAAAGACATAGACTGGCAGACTGGATAATAAAGCAAGAACCTTCAGTATGCTGCATACAAGAGACCCACTTTAGGGAGAAGGACGCATATAGATTGAGAGTGAAGGGATGGAAAAGGATATTCCATGCAAATGGAAAAGCCAAAAAAGCAGGTGTAGCAGTACTGATTTCAGACAAAATAGACTTTAAAACAAAGGCCATAAAGAAAGATAAAGAAGGACATTTTATAATGATTAAAGCAGTGACACAAGATGAGGATATTACACTTGGTAATATATATGCACCCAATATAGGAGCACCTAAGTACATAGAACAATTACTAACAGAGATAAAGGGGGATATTGATGAGAATACAATCATAGTTGGAGATTTTAACACTACATTAACATCACTAGACAGTCTTCCAGACAGAAAATAAATAAGGCAACAGAGAAATTAAATAATACAATAGAAAAATTAGATTTGGTGAATATTTTCAGAGCATTACACCCCCCCCCCCCAAATAGGATAGACATTCTTTTCGAGTGCACGTGGAACATTTTCCAGGATTGATCATGTGCTTGGGCACAAAAGAAACCTCAACAATTTTAAGAAGATAGAAATTATCTCAAGCATCTTAACTGACCACAATGCCATGAAACTAGAAATCAACAACAGAGAAACAAAGGAGAAAAAAAGTAAAGCATGGAGATTAAACAATATGTTATTAAAAAAAAATGGGTCAATGAGGAAATCAAAGCTGAAATTAAAAAATGCCTTGAGACAAATGACAATGAAAGCACCACCACTCAAAATCTATGGGACACAGCAAAGGCAGTGCTAAGAGGGAAGTTTATAGCTATACAGGCCTTCCTCAAAAAAGAAGAAAAATCTCAAATAAACAATTTAACCCACCAGCTGAATGAATTAGAAGAAGAAGAACAAAAAGCCCCAAAAGGCAGCAAAAGGAAGGAAATTATAAAGATTAGGCAGGAAGTAAATAAAATACAGATTAACAAGACCATAGAAAAAATCAACCAAACCAAAAGCTAGTTTTTTGAAAAAGTAAATAAAAATGACAAACCTCTGGCAAAACTCACAAAGAAAAAAGAGAGAGAGAGCACAAATTAGCAAAATAAGAAAGGATAATGGAGAAATTACAACAAATAAAATAGAAATACAGAATATCATATGAGAATATTATGAAAAACTATATGGAACCAAACTGGATAACCTAGAGGAGATGGACAAGTTTCTGGAAACAAACATACTGTCCACCAAGACTGAATCAAGAAGAAACTGACCACTTGAACAATCCGATCACTAGAAATGAAATAGAAATAGCAATAAAAACCTCCCTACCAATAAAAGTCCAGGACTGGACGGCTTCACTGGGGAATTCTACCAAACATACAAAGAAGAACGCATACCAGTCCTTCTCAAACTCTTCCAGACAATTGAAAAGGAGGTTATACTCCCAAACTCATTCTATGAAGCCACCATCACCCTGATACCAGAACCAGGCAAAGACACTACCAAAAAAGAGAATTATAGGCCAGTATCACTGATGAACATAGACACCAAAATCCTCACCAAAATATTAGCTAATAGAACCCAACAACACATAAAAAAGATTATACATCATGACCAAGTGGGGTTCATCCCAGGGACACAAGGGTGGTTCAACATACGCAAATCAATCAATGTAATACATCACATCAACAAGAGAAAGGACAAAAACCACATGATCATCTCAATCGATGCAGAAAAAGCATTTGATAAAATTCAACACCCGTTTATGATAAAAACTCTCGCCAAAGTGGGTATAGAGGGAACATATTTCAACATAATAAAAGCTGTATATGACAAACCTACAGCCAGCATAGTACTCAATAGTGAAAAACTCAAAAGCTTCCCACTAAAATCTAGGACAAGACAGGGATGTCCACTATCACCCCTCCTATTCAACATAGTCCTGGAAGTCCTAGCCACAGCAATCAGACAAGAGAGAGAAATAAAAGGGATCCAAATTGGAAAAGAAGAGGTAAAAGTCTCACTTATGCAGATGACATGATACTATATACAGAAAACCCTAAAAGGTCCACACAAAAGCTACTAGAGCTGATTGAAGAATTCAGCAAGGTAGCAGGTTACAAGATTAATGTTCAAAAATCAGTTGCATTTCTTTACACTAACGATGAATCAACAGAAAAAGAAAGTAAAGAAACAATCCCCTTTAAAATAGCACACAAAGTAATACAATATCTGGGAATAAATCTAATAAAGGAGTTCAAAGAAGTATACACAGAAAACTTTAAACCATTGATGAAGGAAATTAAAGAAGACTTTAAAAAATGGAAAGATATTCCATGCTCCTGGATTGGAAGAATCAATATTGTTAAAATGGTCACACTGCCCAAGGCAATCTACAGATTTAATGCAATCCCTATCAATTTACCCAGGACATATTTCACAGAACTAGAAAAAATCATAGTAAAATTTATATGGAACCATCAAAGACCTAGAATTGCCAAAGCATTACTGAAGAGAAAGAAAGAGGCTGGAGGAATTACTCTCCCAGACTTCAGACAATACTATAGAGCTACAGTCATCAAGACAGCATGCTATTGGTACAAAAACAGACATATGGACCAATGGAACAGAATAGAGAGCCCAGAAATGAACCCACAAACTTTTGGTCAACTCATCTTCGATAATGGAGGCAAGAATATACAATGGAATAAAGACAGTCTCTTCAGCAAATGGTGTTGGGAAAACTGGACAGCAGCACATAAAACAGTGAAGATAGAACACTCCCTTACACCGTACACAAAAATAAACTCCAAATGGATCAAAGACTTAAACATAAGACAAGATACAATAAACCTCCTAGAAGAAAATATAGGCAAAACATTATCTGACATACATCTCAAAAATTTTCTCCTAGAAGAAGAAAAAGCAAGAATAAACAAATGGGACCTAATGAAACTTACAAGCTTCTGCACAGCAAAGGAAACCGTAAGGAAAACAAAAAGACAACCTACGGAATGGGAGAAAATCTTTGCAAATGAAACCGATAAAGGCTTGATCTCCACGGTATATAAGCAGCTCATACGACGTAATAAGCAACAACCAAACAACCCAATCCAAAGATGGGCAAAAGACCTCAACAAGCAATTCTTCAAGGAAGACATACAAATGATCAATAAGCGCATGAAAAAATGCTCAATATCACTAATTATCAGAGAAATGCAAATCAAAACTGCAATGAGGTATCACCTCACACCAGTCAGAATGGCCATCATTCAAAAATCCACAAATGACAAATGCTGGAGAGGCTTTGGAGAAAGGGAAACCTTCACACTGCTGGTGGAAATGCAGTTTGGTGCAGCCACTGTGGAAAACAGTATGGAGATTTCTCAAAAGACTAGGAATAGACTTACCGTATGACCCAGGAATCCCCCTCCTGGTCTTATATCCAGAAGGAACTCTACTTCAGGATGACACCTGCACCCCAATGTTCATAGCAGCACTATTTACAATAGCCAAAACATGGAAACAGACTAAATGTGCATAAACAGATGATTGGATAAAGAAGAAGTGATATATTTATACAATGGGATACTATTCAGCCATAAAAAAACGACAACATAATGCCATTTGCAGCAACATGGATGCTCCTGGAGAATGTCATTGTAAGTGAAGTAAGCCAGAAAGAGAAAGAAAAATACCATATGAGATCGCTCATATGTGGAATCTGAAAAACAAAAACAAAAAAACAAAGCATAAATACAAAACAGAAATAGACTCATAGACATAGAATAGAAACTTGTGGTTGCCACAGGGGTGGAGGGTGGGAAGGGGTAGACGGGATTTTAAAATTGTAGAATAGATAAACAAGATTACACTGTAAAGCACAGGGAAATATACACAGGATCTTATGTTAGCTCACAGAGAAAAAAATGTGACAATGAATATATATATGTTCATGTATAACTGAAAAATTGTGCTCTACACTGGAATTTGACGCAACATTGTAAAATTATTATAAATCAGTAAATAATGTTAAAAAAATTAAATAAATTTTAAAAATACCAGCATAGCCCTCCTGAAGCAAAAGGCATTCATTGCTCATGAACATTAGTGCCTTGTAATGCTATACATTATTTAGCACAAATGGAATCTAGAATTCCATAAGCATTAATTTTATTATCCAGAAATTTTTTTTCATGTTTTAAACACTTTTATGTACTTGCTTTTGATTAGTGAACCTGAAGTTTTACCAGTCCAGAGTGTTTTCACTTCATTTACAGATAACTTGGCACCAGATCTCATAGAATTGAGGGGTTTTGTTTTGTTTTGATTTTGTCTTGATTTTGTGAGCAGGCTGAGGGTTGCTGAGAATGATTTTCTTTATTTGGGAATGTTATAAATGGTGACTGTAGCCTGTAGTAAATCTGGTAAGATGGATCAGAAAAATAAGAGCTGTCCATGGAGAAAAAATAATTTGTTGATTTTTCATATTAAGTTTTCATCTTAGAAGACATTCTACAGTATTTACTTGATCCTTTAAACTGTATAGAGGTGTGTTTACAAATTTTGTTTTAGAGGTACCATGTCACATTTCCTTTTCAAACATCCACATGGCCCCAGCATTTAGAGGTGTCAGAACATAACCAACTTCATCATTAGGCTTTCTTTGGGAAAAACTGTCAGGACACTCTGTCTCTAAGCAAAATCACGATTACTTTTATTAAACTGTGTTCATATGAAAATTCTAGTGAGAGTAGGAAGCAAGAATACTAAAAAGCAAGCCTGTTTTTAAGGTCATATTAAAAAAATCACATGAAAGCAACAAAGAATATTGTAAAAATAATGGATAATGTGAAGACAGTGAATAAGCAGAGGCTCAGTCAGGTAGAATGTACTTACAGAGCTATAATAAAGCCATTCAGTTTCATCAATGGAGCAGGGTAATCCAGATAGAGATGCAGATACATATGAAAATGTAATATGTGGTAAAAATGCATTTTAAGTCAATGGGTAAGAGATTAATTTTACAACAAATTTCTATTGGTCAATAAAGCAGGATCTCTACTGCAGTCCTTATACTAAAATGAATTCCAGATAGACTGAAGTTTTAAATGTAAAAACTGAAAGTATAAAAGCACTAACAAAAAAACACGGACAACTTATTTTCATAATTTTGGATTACATAAGACCTTTCTGTAAAACTCCCAACACAGAAGCCATAAAGGAAAAATACTGGTGAATTTGACCACGTAAATATTAAAACCTTACTTATTACCCAAAAAACTCATAGATAAAATCAAAAGATACAGACAAACTGGAGAAAAACCTTTACAACACATATGATTGATGAGTTTAGCAGATTAGAAGAAAGAAATCCAAGAACCCAGTAGAGAAATGGATAAAGGAAATTTTCAGTTTGGGATTATGTTTTTTCTTTTGACAGAAACTCAGCTCTAGGTGCTCAACAAAATGAGGGCTTTCCTTTCCTCACCTAAGTCTGAGAGCCCAGAGTTGGCACAGTGGCCCCAGAGTGCACCAGGGATCTAGACTCTCTTCAGGTTTTGCTGTCTTTATTGGGTGGCTTCATCCTTCATGGCCACAGGCTGGCTGGTCCACTTCTAGGCACCACATTCAAGGCACATGGCAGCAGATGATAAGTGCATGCTGATCAGTTCTGCCCGTTAACAAGGTCTCCTAGAAACTCTGCCACATGACCTGCCAGCTGCAAAGGAGTTTGGGAAGCTGGGCACATTTCTACCCCAAACAAAATGAGAGGTTTGTCTATAAGGAAGAGAGGGAGAATGGCTAATGGGTAGGCAACCAGTTGTGTATGCCACAGATATGAAGGTAGCTCACAAACTAATACAAATGACTTGTAAACATATAGACATTTAACTTCATTCATAAAGAAATGCAAAGTAAGCAACAGTATGATACCATTTTTCATGTATCAGATTAGTAATAATCAAAGAGTTTGCTAATATGCAGTTTTGGTAGGTTATGGGAAAATGGGCACTCTCAAACACTGTTCACTATGGGTATAAGACTTTTTAGAAGGCAGTTTGGGAATCTGTAGCAAATACTTTAAATGAATGTGCTGACTGATTCATCAGCTTCACACGGAGAACTGTATCCTATAGATACATGCACACATGTATAAAAGGTAAATGTCCAGATGTCCACTGAAGCATTATTTGTAATGGCAACAAACAAAACTAGAAACAACCTAAATGCCCATCACTGGGGGACTGGTTAAAGAAGTGATGGCACACATGTCCAAGAGTATAGCCATTGTTAAAAAGAATGAGCTAGATTTGTGTGTGCAGATATGGATTACATTACTGAATTTAAAAAGCCAGAAACAGAATAGTTTATGTAACATGGTCCAGTTGAGTGAAAAATTGAAAAGGATGTTTGTATAAGTATTGATAATCTCAGAAAGGATACACAGGGAACTCTTGGTGGTACTCACTTCTATGGAATGGGACTGCAGTAAGATATACTTTCATTGATGGTCATCACTCAGTATCTGCTGGGGGCTGGTTCCAGGACCGCCTTCGGATACTGTCCTCAGATGCTCAAGTCCCTTGTATAAAGTGGTGTACTGTTTGCATATAAACTTATGCATATCCTCCTGTATACTTTAAATCATTTCTAGATTACTTATAACATCTGATATAGTATAAATGCTATGTAAATAAGTGCTGGATCACAGCAAATTCAAGTTTTGCTTTTTGGATTTTTTTTTAATTAAAAAAATTTTTTTTGAAGTACAGTCAGTTACAATGTGTCAATTTTGGTGTACAGCGCAATGTTCCAGTCATGCATATACGTACTTATATTCATTTTCATATTCTTTTTCATTAAAGGTTATTACAAGATAGCTTATTGGATTTTTGAAATTTTTTTCAAATATTTTCAATCCACGGTTGAATCTGTGAATGTGGAACTTGTAGATACAAGAGAGCTGACTATATATTATTTTTTGAAGTATTTGGAATGCATGTATGGTTTTTATAGTACATTTGAAAAGATACAATAATGAATTGAAAATATGCCTTTTGTCAGGGGATGGTCAAGAGTGTTATTAATATTACCAGTCGGGACACCAGCCATTAACAGTCAGCCAAATACCAGCCCTTCTGTCTCTTGGCTTGAAATGAGGAACACCCTGGTAGTTAGGCATGATTGTGTATGGGGGTATATTTCTCTCCTACGCTGGAAACATTGTTGCCCCAAGGCCCCAATACCTGTATTCCTCTTCTCTCACTTGCTTGGGTTTTTTTCTTTAAGTGTCTCTCTTATCATTTATTTATCATTATCCCAGGAGAGAGAAGCTGGCCCTGATCATCCTGATTAAAATAGTCTCTGTGCATCACTGTATCTCCCTTTTGCTACTTCATTGTCCTCTCTACCACTGATGGTATTTGTTTATTGTCTTTCATGTCATAGATGACTTGGTGTCTCAGTCTATTCGGGCTGCTCCAACAAAATACCACATCCTGGGTGATTTATTAAAAATATAAAGAAATGTATTTCTCCCAGTTCTAGAGGCTGGGAGTTCAAGATCAGGTTGCCAGCATGGTCGGGGGAGGGCCCTCTTCCAGCCTGCAGACTCCTCATTGTATCCTCACATGGCCGAAAGGGCAAGGGAACTTTTTTGGGCCTGTTTTATAAGGTCACTAATCACATTCATGAGGACCCTGCCCTCATGACCTACTCACCTCCCAAATATCCCACTTCCTACCACAAAGGTCCCACTTCCTAACACTATCACATTAGGCATTAGATTTTCAACATACGATTTTGAGGGGACACAGACATTCAGATCACACTGGAGACAGATTTTGCTTTAATCATTGCATACTGAAGGCCCCCAAACAGTACGTGACACAAGGTGGATGTAAATAGTTTAAAGCGAATATTTACAAAATATGAAACATTCGTTGAATGATTGCTATACTTCTCAAATTCATGACTGCTAGTCTAGCATTAATAAGCAGGTATGAATCTACACCACCCACCCTATCTCCATGGAGGCCAGTTTACCTGGTATGGGCCCCGTCTTCAGCCACTATCACCATTTCTGCCTTGGGAAGCTCCTGGAGATAGAAGTTCTGACCCCTGGAACTGGGGAGAAGGGTGTCCTCTGCAACCCCCAGCAGTCTGGAGGGACCTGGCAGAGTCTGAGGGTTAAGAGGTTAGTGGGCAAAGTTCCAGGGCCAGGGCTCGGAAGCTGGCCCTTTGGCTTCAACTGCAGTGAGTCTTCAGTTCTCTGTAGGACAGTCTCACCTGCTTCTCTGTCAGGGATTCATTCTCATCCTATCCTTTTGCTTAAGTGGATCCCTCCACGTGCAGATAGAATGCTGGGCCAGAATATTCAGGAAAAGAAGACGCCTCCTGGTCCGTCTTGAATTGATTTCATGATTTTTGAAGTGTGTTGTCTTCTCCTCAGCTGAATTGTTCCCTTCAGGACAGAAACCCTGTATCAAACTTAAAAAAAAAAATCTCCTATCATTTCTAAAACAGTATAAGGGGCATGGTTTGGTTTCACCAAGAAGCAGAGGCTTTAATGGAATCCTTAATTTGGTTTCATGTTCCTAATCTTTGTAGCAGAATCAGAAAGTTTTTCAAAAGATTGAATGTCTCTGATACGTTTATGTTCTGATTATAGTTTAGAATTTTCTGTTCTGAAACAAGTTGACTTTTCCTACCTTTCAAACATTGGTAGATAAGGAGGGCCATTGGCTACATTTAACCCAACCCAACTCAACTCACCTCTTCCTCTTTAAGGAGTTAAATTGGAGTCTTTAAAACTATGCTGGTGATCAGAAAACTGCACAGAACGATGGCCCTTGAGCTCTGGTGGAGGTGCGTTTTCAAGGAGCAGGTGTGCTGTCAGGCTTTGTGGTGAGAGGACCTGGATCCATGGTTTGGTGCCTCTCTCCCCCCTTCCTCTTAGTGTTTCTGCAGGCCTGTCATTCACCTTCCTGGGCCTCACTTCTTCCTTTCGTTACTTTGGTTTCTCATCTGTCAAATGAATGGAGTAATAATCATTCCATTGGGATTTTTGTGGGAACAGGAAATGAGAGGATACAGTTAAGTTAATGTACATCTTACAGGGTGATGGCGCACTCTTGTAGACGTCTCAGAAGTGGAGTATAGTGGCACTTCCTTAATGAAGCTGTCACTTCTGAACTTAGTGATGGACTCCCTCAGTGTGTTATGTGGTCTTCATGTAATTCTGTTAAACTTCACATCCATGAAAGTTATGTTAACTAACTTAAGTGCATCTTCAGAGAAAAGGTCTTTGGTCTTTCAGGAAGTGTAAACAGTTATCTGGCTTTTGTGTCCAAAGAATATTTATAATCTCTCTTTTTCTTTTGGAGTTAGAGGTATGTGTTTTTAGTGGGGAACATTCATTATCCCCTAGTCTTCATTTTCTCACTCGCTTGACCTCCAAACCGTCTCTCTCTTTGTGCCAGTCTATTTCTTTTTCTAAATATATGTGTAATTTCTCAAAGGGAAAATAGTGTTCAAGTGATTTGTCATTTAGACATTAAAAAGAAGAAAACAACGCACAGAGTTGTATTTAAAAGATAGAAATTCTTTGTTAAATGTAACAGGAAGATGGAACATTAACAACTACATTCTGGCTATAGAGTTACTCTCTTGGTAAGTTCTCACATATTGAAGAGGAAGTTCTGTATCAGGTTTTACAAACGGAGCTCTAATGCTTTGGCTTGCTGGCGTCAGGTAATGGCTGGTTGCTGCTTGTGGGTAGACACGAGTCTTTAAAACTTAAAATACTCCTGCCTGTTAGGACTTGTAGAGACATCAGAGATTACTAGTCTAGTCTTCTAGTTTTTCAGATGAAGGTAGAAAGCAAGTTTCAGAGAAAGTGTCTTGTCTAAGTTCAGGTAGACAGCACCAATTTCCTGGTAGTGTCTCCTATCCATTTGTGTTTTGTAAACATCTTTGGATTTTTCTGTCTATGACCCCACTCCACTGGACTCTTGGACAAAGTGGATTGCTCTAGGCTCAGCCCCTAACCTAAAGCCAGGCTAGTCAGATTTCCCTCTCTTCCTAAGTCTGATTGATGGGCTCTAAGAATGCTAACACTGGTAGAGGAAGTCTCTCTGGTGGTGGAAGTTGTGTTAAGTATACTGCTCTGGAGCTGTCTGTAGATGACCATCGCCATCCAGAGAGGAAGCTGTTTCCAGCTGTTCCTGAAACCCATCACATCCTACCCTTCCAGAAGTTTGATTTTTTTTTCTCTTGGATTTTATGAGCCAGTGAACCCTCCTTTTTGTTTAAAATCATTTTAATTGGGATTCTGGCATTAGCAATCAAATCAATATGGGTTAATATTCCCATTAATTTCTCTCCTTCAATACTTACAGGGATTCACTTTTAAAATTTCTTCAGATTTTTTGTTCTTAAAGATTATGGCACAAATACAACAACTAGGTATCTCCTTTGTTTACAGTCTGGATTAACAATCTAAATGAAATCCAGAATACACACATTTGATCGCAGTGAATATGTTTCTTACCATCTGTAGTTATAATTTCATTCCATAGCAGCTACAAATCTGAGTATTTAAAGAATCTATTTGAGACATTTTAGTAGGGTGAAAGAAGCTTAATTTTTATTATTTCTTTGTTTCTTTATCTTCTTTCTTTTTTTATGCAACTACTTGCACATGGAACTGTGGATTGTTTTAGTTAATTTTTGCCCCCTGCCCATTTGCTATTTCATTATAGAAAGCACTTGTCACAGTCCCCAACATAACACTCTATGTCAGTTTTTCTTACTGGGAAGAATAAGAAAGTGTTTCCTTCTATATAGACACTGTTTAACATTTTAACTTGGGAAATAGATTTTCTAGCACCACCACCATCTGTCTAATCACAGAATGTCAGTTGAGCACTTCATCCAGCAGTTGTGGAAGGTTAATCAGGTAGGTACAGTAATAGATCTCGTTCAGCATGATAATCTTTGAGAACGAGCACAATGCTGAAGTGTGTTCCCACCATTAATATTACTACCACCAAATGTTTAAATAGCACCTCAGAGGTTACAAAGTTCATATATATATATAAATTCAACCCTTACAACAACCCAGAAAGATATCTTTTAATATCTGTAATTTGTAATTGAAGAAACTGAAGCATAGAATTTCTGTTTTTAGTATGTCTTACTTAATACCACAGAGTTATTACCTTGAGACTCAAAACAGGGTCTTGTGTTTGAGTCAGTGTTTGTCTTCCCACTTGCCCAACTAGATGTAAGCAGGTGCTTCATTCGTTCATTGCCGTGTCCCCAGTGCCTCGATGAGTCCTGGCACATAGTACATGTGTACTGAATTAAGTACGCCAGAGAGGTGAGTGACTAGGGCAGGGAGGCTAGACTGGGGCCTGTTGCAGTGTTTCCAGGACAGGGAGAGAACACCGAGGGTTGCGTCTGTGGGAGCGATGGGGTGGAGGCAGGTACAGGAGCAACGCAGAGAACTGACAGGAGTTGATGTGGTTTAAAGTGTTGAGTCGTTGGAGAGGGCAGAGATAGAAGGCTCTGAGCTTGGGGGAGCTACAGGGATCCCAGGAGCTGTGCTGGGAGGTTGTTGAGTCTTTTCGGTCTGAACACTCATCCTTCAGTTCTTGTAATTATTTTGCAATTATTTTTTTTTTGACATTTCCTCCCCTTCATTTCTTTCTTTTCTCTCTTTGAAACTCCTCTTGTTCAGATGTTGGATCTTCTGGCCTGTTCTTCTGATTAAAAAAATTTTTTTTCTCTTATTTTTCATCTCTGTCTTTTTAACTTTTTTTTTTTTTTAATTTTTCTTCTGCTTAGTGCATTTGCCTAAGTTTTTCTTCTGTTACCTTTGTGCTTGTTTTGGCTTCCGTGCTTCCTAGCAGCCTAACCTGGCAATCCTAGGTTGTCTATACTCTTTAACAGTTAAGTAACAGTTTAAGCACCTAGAAGCTGGACTACAGTCCTTCTGTGTATGAATCACACTTGTCATCTGGAAGCCTTCACCATAAGGCCAGGACAAGCTATTTTTTAAGGGTCTCTCAGGTAGGTCTTTGCTCTTGAGCTGTCTGGGGCACTGGAAAGGAATTATCCAGTCTCTGGCTTGGAGGATTATCAGGTTAACTCCTTGCGGAGCCTGTGGGTGAAGGGAGCGGGTTTTTTCACTGTTTAACTTAAAGAGTCCACTTCAGCCCCTGTTTTCAGTGTGGAGCCTCCCTCCTGCCCTGGGCTCAGCCTGATGTCCCCAAGTCTCAGGTCCCTCTGGCTCAGCCTCTCTCTCTAGAGAGTAAATATTCTGGTTTCTCCAGGGTTTGGGAGGAGTAACTTTCTCGCTAGGCAGGACTCTGGGGCTCGAGGTCAAGGGTAGGCCGACTTTGTAAAGGACCAGAGAGGGAAGATTCTAGATTTCCTGGGCTACACTGTGGTCTCTATCACATACCCTTCTTCTCCTCCTCTTCCTCCTCTGTCTCTTTCTCCTTTTAGAAATAACTTTAAAAAATGTAAAATAAGCATTCTTAGCTCACCAACTGTACAAAACCAGGATACAAACCAGGCAGGTCAGAGTTTTCGGACTACTGCAGGATGCGTTGGACGCTCTCAACCAACTGTCTTTATTTCAAGCTCACCCTTCACCCCTGCCTTCAGAAGAACTTGAAGCCTCCAATTGCTGATCCTTTGGGATTTTATGACAAAACCGGGTGGTTCCTTATAGGTGTCCCCCCAACTCCAATCAGCCTCACCCCCAGTCCCGCCACGGAAGCTTGGGTTTCAGCTTTCCCAGGTCTGCTAGATGAGCAGGTGTCTGTCTTCTTTCTGTTTTCTAAAAGGTCAGTTTTTTTCCTTGTCTTTCTGTCCTCATTGGGCCGCACCTTTTCTTCTTCCTTTCACCTCAGTTTGCTGGGACTAGAGAAAGGAGTGAAGATAAATGCATGTGTTTAATCTGCTAAATTTAACCAGAAGCTTCCCCCACCCCCAAATCCAATTTGGCTGATTTTTTTTTTTATTACTTTCTTTGATAGTACCTGGGTTAATTTTGCATTTGTTCTCCACGTGCTCACTTGCTATGCCAGATGTTCGAGGAAGATGTCCTTGGGGAGGAAAAATGAGGGATTTTAAAACGCAGTGTTCCTGAAATGCTCACAGGGGTTCAGTGTGTGAGATCTCTGTGAGGCACGGCTGTTTCTAACCACCAGACTCTCATAATAGAAATGCAGTTTCACCCTTATTTGTGTGAACCATCAGGAGCATTTTTAAATGTTTGTAATAAAGTTTGTGGCTTATTGTTTAAAATTGAATTTAAGGTAGTAAATCAAAGCTTTTGGTGGCATGACCCTGACAGCAGGGAGAGCCTGGTAAGTGATCCTTAAGAGCTGATCAAAGGGAGTTGCTGAGCATTTTTTCCTGTATTTGTGTTTTGGTCCTTTAATCTGGTAGTGTTTCCAGTTCTGTTCTAAATACAGTCATGCACACTCCGCCCCAAACAGGTCTTCTTGGCGGCATCTGGCACTGTCTTTGCCAAATGGCCCATGGTCGGGCGCGAGCCTGCCTTTACCATCCAGCCTCTATGAGGTATGAACAATGGCCAGTGTCAGAAAATGGGCATCTTTCAAGATCGTGTTCCTATGCCGTATTTGTTCTAGTAATCCAAAATGAAAACGAAAAAAGTAAAGTTAACTGAAAATGACCACTAATCATTTCTGTGTAGGTTCACCTTTCCTGGCCAGTGAAGATGGTGTGCTTGGAGGAGTGATAGTTCTCCGGTCCTGCAGATGTTCTGCGGAGCCTAACTCCTCCCAGAATAAGCAGACACTTCTAGGTAAGTCAGACATACACGTTGTGTGTCTTTCTCTCTCATTTCCTCAAGAGATGGAAAGGTGTATATCCTTAAGTCGATATTTTAACCTGGGCCAGGATGCTCTACTGATAGGTAAACATCTCTGTTCTACTGATCTTTTTGCATAGGTAAAATCTGAAAGATGGATCTTCATTTCTGAGTACCCACTTATAGCATATATTTCAAATGGGCTTAGGACCTAGCACCTTTACTGAAGCCCGACATTAAGAACATCAGACATATGCGTATCCCCTGCCTTAATCCACAGAGCATTTGAGATGACCCCTAACAATATACACAGTAACATAGAAAGAAGATTCCTCCTGTTCCCCTCCCAAACAGGACTCAGAATCATGTGAAGATTCTGGCCTAGAAGTCCACCCTGGATCCATCGCTCATTTGCTGTGACCCCCTCGTGCATCAGTCTCACTGTTCTGTGCCACTTCCTCAGCTGTACAGTCAGGATGTCTGCCCTGCCCTTCTCATAAAGTGGTGGTGAGGAAGTGTCACACGAGTGTTCTGCAGATTTGCAGATGTGTATCCAGATGTGTGGTTTTATGTCTAGTCAAGATGGAACCCAGCCCACCCTCCACTTGCCAGCTTGTTCGGCTGCCTCTGCCCATGGGGGTGCCTTTTTCTAATTCATTCATCCAGAGGGGGCATTTAAAAAAATCTGTGTAAAGGTGCCACGTAAGCTAGCAGGGGACCCTATATTTTATTTTTTAATTTACTTTTTAATCAAAGTGTATGTTCATTCAGAAAAGTGCACAAAATATTTTTTTCTTAATTTTTCTATTAAAGTGTAGTTGATTTACAGTGTTAGTTCTAGGTGTACAGCAGAGTCATTCAGGTGTACATATACATACCATAAATTATTAACTGCAGCTGCTTTGCAAATATTACATACTGAACCCACCTATGTGACCAGCATCTAGATAAAAAATAGAACTTTACAGCAACCTCAAAAGCTCCCACATAACCTCTCCCAGTCTCTACCCCCTCCAAAGTTAACTATTATGCTGACTTCTAACACCATGATTAGTTCTATTTGATTTAATATTTTGTATAAATGGAATAATAGAATATGTATTCTTTGTGTCTACTGTCTTCAGTCAACAATAAGTCTGTTAGAGTCCCCCGTGTTACTTGTGGAAGTAGTTTGTTTTCATTGTTGTATGGTATTCCACTGTATGATTAAACCACTCTGTGTTCATTCATTCTTCTCTTAAGTATCTCTTTTTTATATAAGCACTGTAAGTCATCAGGAGCTGTGGTCGTTCAACCCTCTGTATAAATTTACTTTTATCTAGTGTGGATGGTACCTGATCTATATTGTATGATTGTTGAGAATTGCTGTAGGTTCTATGAGTATATAATTGTTGTGAATTCCTGAGGTTCCATGAGTCTATAAAATAGAAGACTGAGCATTTCTTATGAGTATAAAAAGGATTTTTTCTATAAAAGCCCCCAAATTTTTCATAAAATCTCTCCTCTCATTCATCAAAAAAATGTACTTTTATATAAAGGTCCTCCTTCTCCACTTGGAGTCTGATCACCAACTTCACTGTTTTTCTTGCTCTTCTTTCTTTCTCCTTCCATCCAATATACTTGGTACCGGGTTGCTCCTGGGAAATGTTCTTTTTTTTTTTTTTTAATGGCCGCCTTTGTTAAACAAATAGCCACTTGTTTCTTTGGTATCTGAATTACTGTTGAATCCTTCAAATATCTTCCACAGCTAAGTAGTAGGGAATTTGTTTTTAAAATATGCAGAGGGTGTACCTGGGCCTTCCAAAAAACTCAAGAATAATCTTTAGTACTTGGGGGCAGGGCAGAGACAGTTATTAAAACTCCTTCATGGACTGTTGCTAGGATGGAGTTTCAGTTCTTCACTGATCCTGGACTCTTGCCTATTCAAGTTAATCCTGAAAATCGTAAGGGTTTTTGGTTGTCCTTTCATTTCTGGTGGTGTCAGATAGAAGTGCGTATTTAAGGATAAATCATAGAGTTTTAGCTCATGTGAAAGAGTTTTTATCACCAAGGTAGTAATTTGTAAACTGATGCCTAGTCTCTATCTCAAGAAGAAGAATGAAATACAAAGTGTCAATTTATGAAATAAATGAAATCTTGCCATTTGTTAACTAGAGGGATTGATGTTTGTGAAGTTTATTAACTAAAACCTGGTGAACATAGGCTACGATCAACTTACAGATGATGTGCGTGTTTACATTTTTTGCTTTAAGAAAGTACGTATGTTCAGCATGTGGTGAGAAAGTAAATGCCGTATGGAAGGATAGAAAATGTGAAAGTCACCTTCGCCACCCTGTTCCCAGAGCCACTGGCCTCTGAGTCTGGTTGTTCTCGCGGGAGTCACCTTCACTCTACAGAATGTGCTCGTGCTTCTGTGTCTTGATTAGTCAGTAACTTGTGACTTCTTTTTGGTAAAAAATGAAAAATGTTGTTCATACCACTCCCCAATCCCTTTTCCTCCTGACTCTTGTTAGAACTCTAACTTGAAATCGTATATTTTAATTTTCTTGCAACTTTAACGTGCTGCTTCTTGATTCATCAACTTTTTATCATCTCTGCCTACCATCCTTCACCCCTTGGACTATGTAAGCTTCTTTTCTCTTCCTCCCACACCCCCAGCTCTCACCTCCACCTCTGGCAACCAGGTCATTATTGTCATGGTTAGTAACACTTTCATCCTGTCCTATAGCTAACTTGCCTTCTATGTTCTGATTAAGGGTTGATTCCAGTGACAATTAGTAACCAACATTGATGGTGTCAAGAGTGTGTAAATATTGTTACCTGCAGATCCCAGCAGTGGAAGATTGGACCTGTAAGAAGGGAAGTATTTGTCATAAGTCTCTGCCTGGAAAAGGGGAATGTTTCAAACATCAAGCTTGAGAGGGTTCGTCTGTGTTTTACCATGTTAAGTCCTCCAGGTCCCACCACAACTTAATTTGCTTCATGTTTGGACTGTGACTTCTCATTTATCACTTTATACAACTCTCATGAAAGTATAACTTCATAAACCCGTGGCTTCTTAGTGCTCGGTCATAGCTAGTAACCAGAAGGCCTAAGAAGTCTTTCTTTCCTATACATCTAAGTAAAATAAAACAATTCCCCACACTTAAAAACACACACAAAACACTTAACTGCTGTATATTGTTCAGTCACTTTTTTTGTCCCAAGAATAGTATAATCAAAACAATCTCTAACTTCAGCTTTTTCTGTATTCACTCTCTTTTCTGAAAATCGTAAATAGCATTTCCATCACACCACAAAAGCAGTTTCAATCAAACCCCATTGCCACTTGACGAGGCTTCCAGGAAGCCATTACCGAGCCTTTCCTCTCAACAAATACATCAATTATAAGAGCCCCAGGAGGCCACTTCAGGGAGGGGATGCCTCAAATACAGGCACTTTCAAGGTCTGTCCTTTGTTTACCGATTCGTGAATACAGTTGGAGAATCTCAGGTGTGGAGGAGCTTTCAAAGTTCTCCTGCGTGACCACGGGGCATGGCTTTGGCCATAAGCTGTTTGCGAGAGAAGAAGCTTAATTCCTCTGCCTTTGTGACTCTCTTCAAATGCATAAGAATATGTCAGGGTAACCGTGTGTGACTCCAGGCTGGATCAGAAAAGGCACTGGGACTGACTTCTTGCTTTCTTGGAACACTCACTTTAGGAAAGACCACTGCCATGTCATGAGGACACTCAAGCAGCACTACGGAAAGGCCCCTGTGGCAAAACAAACAAACAAAACAAACAAAAACAAAAACAAAAACAAAAAACAAAACTACAACCTCCTTCCAGCAGCCGCTGGGTTTCCTGCCAACAGCCTCAGCTTCCAGTGAGCCTGCCCGTGACTGAGGCGCTGGGCAGATTTCTAGACTGAAATCTCTTTAGACCCTGAGCAACAACCACCCAACACAGCCACTGCTGAACTCATTCACAGAAACTGAGATAAGGAATATTTGTTGCTTTAAACCGCTACATTTTGGGTAATTGATGCAGTAGTAGATAACACCGATAAACTTTTTAAATGCTCTCACTGCCAAATGGTCCTCTGGTTTGTCTGAAGAACTGCAATGACAAATCAAGGTGCTGTGTTGCATCTTGAGACAGCTCAGACTGTCCACACTTCAGTTTAAATCAGTGGCTTTTGCTTTTCTGCTTTGGGATCCTCTGGGACAGATGTGCTCAGGGCCCTCTTACTTTGCAGGCCCTTCTCACTCTTTTCCAGACTGGCCTCTAAGCCTCCCCCACCTCCATCCCGCCAGTTGACTTCTCTTCCTCTATAGCATATCTGTAGCCGCCCAGAGAACCTGACCATGGGCTCAGAAACAGGGGCTGTCAGGAGAGAAGCAGGTGGCCCTGAATCAGAAAGGGCCAAAATGAAAACCTGACCTAGTTGTGGCTTCAAGAGCCACACCAACCCCAGGATCAGCGAGATAATGGTCAAAACAAGTGCCTGGAAGCATCTGTAATTAGTATAGGCTATATAGTTCAGCTAGATGTTGAGTAACTTTCTATATAAGTTAAAATAAAGCAAAATATATATCTCTTACTGGTCAGTCCCATGTTCCTACTTTCAGTTCTTCAATCAGGAAACACACACACACACTCTCTCTCTCTCTCTCTCTCACACACACACACACACACACACACACACACACACACTTGCATTCACTCCTAGCTCCGCTGGTCATTTCCCTAGAAGATAAATGGGAAAAGCCCAAATAACTTGATGCAAAAGCCCTCCCCTGATCTGACCCCAGAACATGCTTTCAGTGTCATTTCCAATTAGTCCTTCCTTTCTTCCACTCGTTCCCAATGCGCCAGATTCTGGCAGCATCACATTGGTTGGTCTTCTTCCAGGGGGTCATGGTTTTCCCCCAGTAACTTTCACATGTGCTTGGAAAGCCCGGAGCTAATTACATTCCTTCTTTAAGACCCTGGATAGAGAGGACTCTCCTTGGAGTCCTTTGGAAGCCCTTTTCCCAGGTGATTTGTTCCTTCTTTGTGTGCTTTTTGCACCATGCGATTTCCATCCTTCCTAGCAGTCACCATGACATCCTAGATATCCATTAAAATGTCTGCCCCTCCCTCTAGGCTAGCACTTCTTAACCGTTTTTTCTGAACTCAGTTATTTGAAAGGAACAGATCACAGGTCTTTGAGCCCCAGCGACTCACGTGGAGGTGTTTGAAATCTCTTTCTAAGTGTTAAAAGATTCCACTGCCTCTGAAAAATCACACCACTAGATTGTGAATCGTTTGAGGGCAAGAACTGTATTCTTATCCAGCTTTGTACCCATCCCTGTAGTAGGCACCCAGTAATTACTGGATGAGTACAGTAAGTGCCAAATGGAATTTCTTTACTGATTATTTAGCAGAAGTTTTTAATGAAATTGACCAGTTTTCCAGAAAAATGAAATGTCACATAAAATAGCTTCACATGCTCTTAAAAAACAAACAGTATGGTTCGGAAATGTTCGATAATGACAAGTGTCCGGGAACAAGAAGAGCTGGAGACAGTTTAAACGGATCCCAGAAGACAGCCTTTGCAAACGGCCTTGTAAAAGGACAATTTGGACATGAATGTGTTTGCAACACCCATCCTACCACCTCCCACCCCCTAGATCATGAGATGCTGGCAAAGCCCAGCCTACAGATCACAGCTTTAACACAAAGCGAATGCTTGTCCCTAGAATGAGACAGCTGAAAAGAATTAATTTTCTCTGCTTTTAGAGAAAAAAAAGCCAATATATTTTTACCTAAAATGCAATTACATGTGCTTCCCAGGCCTCTGCAGAAGTGCTTTTTGAGGCTGCTGCATATAGTATGTTTAATAGTTGTGTGAACAAAGGCACATCAAGCCTTCCAGTGGGAAAAATTAGTTCTTTTCCATTTTAAGCATACGATTCAATACAAGTAATTAGAATATATGCAAAAACATGGCATGAACAGTCAATCTCACTATACGGGTGCATTTTTTCTCTTGGAGCCTGACAGACCCTGTGAAGTTCAGGGTCTCCTGCCTCAGAGTGCTTAATAGGAAGCACTATGAGGATCAATGTGAAACAGATTCCATATATTTAAGGAAAATCTTGAGTAATTCAAGATAGGAGGTGTAGGGGCTCCCAGGGATAAAAAGGCTATGTACTTGGCCAGCGGCCTTTGCGCCAAGCCTGTCTGTGTTGGTTGGAGTCCGTCTTCCTACATAGATTTAAGGCGCACAGCTCAGCCACGCCTGATCATCTGATGAGCACATGTGGTAACTGTTACTTTCCCATCAGGTCACCATCACCTCACTCAGAGGCTGACGTCAGGTGCTTTGCTATCCAGGAATACATTCATGTGCTGATGGTTATTACATTTTGTACGTGATATTTCTTCTACTTGTCCAGCTACTCCTTTTTCCCCCATTTTTTCATCTTTACTAGGAAATGTTTCATATATTTTTAAAAGAAGAATGTAATAAATTTGTAAGTTATAAAGGATAATCATAAAATGAACACCTGTGGACCCACCACCCAGCTTAAGAAATTGCCCATTACCTGTATCTTTGAAGGTCCCCACGTGGGCCTGTCTGAACTTTCTATAAATGGTATGCCAGGTGATTTCTTCTGTGAGAATTTTTGCAGTTTCTTACATAATTACTCGAAAGGGGAACGAATCCCTTTATGTTTTAGACTTAGCTCTGTCAGGTCCACTGGTCTTCAGTTACCAGTTAAAACTTAAAGGTAGCCTCTCCCCTCTCTCTTCAGAACAGGAGCAGTTCACGGTCGAGTTCTCTTCTTGTCACTGATATGAAAACTTGCTATGGTTTAAAAATAAAAAATGTTAGATTGAATTGATGCTTCCTGGAACAGTAAAAAGATAAAAGGTCATTTTACTGTAACTTAAAATTCCAAACCGCCTTTTGGTTTTACTGGCATTAAAAAAAGTTGGTGCACACATATAAACACATACACCTCAAAGGGGCTTCGTTCTCGGGGCCCAGCAATGTCTCTTATTTCCACTCCACAGCACATGTCACTGTGAGCACTTGTGACTCGGCATTCTGCTGGGCTTGCACAATCGTAAAAATCACCCTCAAGAGAAGGCAAATTAGTTATTAGGCTGGTAGTGGGAAAAGAGGTACTTATAATTGGTTATCTGACATTAATACCTTGTCTTTAAAATAGAACTAAAACTTTGTTTTAGAAGAGGGTCAGTGCCATGGCAGGAAGCTTATTTCCTTAGTGCCTCAGCAATGCTTTGGAATTGTTACATCTTTACTATAGTCTTAAAAAATAGGTGGGCTTTTTGGTTCTTATTTAAGTATCAGATGGAAAGAAGCAAGTTAAGTCATTTATTCTTAGATGTGAAGTGAATAAGGCAGACATAATATTTAAACTTTTCAACAATTGAGTTGCATTAATCTGTTGAGGTAGTGCTATGAGATTTATATTTTTCAGAGTTGGTTTTCATTTTTAAAATACCAAGATGTTGATTATAAGTAGGTATAATTTGTTTTGCTTTATAACAGAACTTTTCTTCCATTAAATATTGCTAATACACTTAAAAAAATTGCAAGTAGCTTTTCATCTGTAATTTTCTTCTCCATCAAGTATACTTCTAGCTATAATCTAACCATACAGTATTTTTTTATTTTTTTGGCCAGAGTTTCCATCTGAAATAAAGAATACAAAGATTTATGAATAGAATTCTAGTGATTATATAATTTTTATTACTGTAGTTCTCCTGAAACTCCCAGAAAAACATTTTGACAAATTTTATAGTCAATTTTCATCTACTCACAGGGTAATGGAGTTCACCTTAGCATGAAATAAATCCTAAAAAAATATTTGTTGAATGAATGAAATCTTGTTTCAGTATAGTTTCACTGAGTGCTTTTCTTTTTAGCAGAGAACTGCTGAGTCCCAGCCATTGGCCCCTTCTTTCCAGCAGTTTCGAATACAATAAAATGATAAAACAGAAATAGAATCGAAATGTCCTTTGGGGCTTGTTTTACTATTTGACCCACATCCCTCTCTTCCTTTTTCAGTCAACATCTTTCTTTAGTCTTGAACAAGTCAGAGTAAGCCTTGGAAAGAGAGAATAATTATTTCCTTGGCTCAGTGTAACTGAGCTTCTAAAGAACTCCATCCCTATAGCTCCCAAGACAATTCAGTGGTGAAAGTTTTTCAGGGAAGCAAGCCAACTCAAAGCTACTTCATGGCCATAGTGGGACTTGCGCTACATGAATCTTAAGGATTCCATGTCAGGACAGTAAAGCATCCTTGAATGAGCCCTCTACTGTGTTATAAAGAACCTACCGAGGGGGGGAAGAATGTACAGAGATAAGAAGAGATTGTTCTATTTACATTCTTCCCATTTTAACAATGAATTTGTGTTTATTCAATAAGGAGTAACTTAGACACTGTGCAAAATGTCCGAGGGTAAACCATTTGACCTGGGGTTAAGGAGCAGCAGCTGACTTGGCCACTGCCCAGCCCAAGACGGTTCTGATTTGAGAGTTCTGTTTTCCTTGCAAGAAAATCTGGGATATGAAGCCAGGCAGAGAAGTTTCAAATGGGTATGGGAGCCAGTGCAGCTGAGGGTTGTTAACAACAATTGGAGAGCAACCTTTAAAAAAGAAAAATAAAAGAGGTGGCTGCTTTGTTTGAATCGGAAAAAACTAGCTTGCAACCCCGGTAAGGAAACTTTGGTTGACTTAAACAGGATGACTCGCAAATCATTTTGAAAGATTAAGGGGTGTCCTAGGGGAAGCATGATGCAAGGAGTAGCTTGTAGCCCTGAGATTAACCAGTAAAGGTGGTGATTTAAACGTCACGAGGAGACAGACCTTGCACAGGGGCTAAAGGCTGTCTCGTGCAGTGGGAGGGGGGGCATTGGGCTAAAGTGAGACTGCTCTTGGACATTACACCCATCGGTGAATTCATTTGTTCCAAAGCATTAAATTCAACTTTCCAATCCAGAAAGGCTGGCCTCTAGGATTAGCTACAAATCCATTCCGAATGTCCCCGTAAGGCAATTAACTTGTCATTCTCGAGGGGCACAAGTACAGCACATCCTCACCTAATCTGTTCTCCGGCACTGGAACAGGATCCGTAGCATTAACCTTTTTCACACTGTGCTGGTGTCATGTGACCTTCTGTGAAGTCACTTGATGGAGAAGAGTCCTGCCCGACCCCCATGTCCATCTTTCACATGTTAAACCCACTCAGTAACTTAGCATGGCTTTGGGTGTACTTGTTTTCTGATGGAGGTCTTTCCAGGATCTGGGCATTTCCAGTAGCCTCACAGTCCCTGGGCTTTGGCTTTCTGAAAAAAAAAAAAAAAAAAAAGCCTTTTTCAAATCAGTAGTTGAGGTGTAAATAGTCACCAGCCACTACCAAAGGAGCGTGGTCATTAAAGAGAGGCCAGGGGCATCATCTCTAAATGCAAATCAGCCTGAACCTGACCACACCAAACATTATTTTAGACAGCACATTCACATTTTAGACAGCTCAGACGCGCCGCTCCAGGCCGCTCATTAACCCTGCTTGGAGCTTGGCCCCCTGCATGTAATTACACATGGAAAATCCTGATACTATGCTGTAGCATCTGCCCACCCACTGTATTGTTCTTAGCACCATTTTTTTAACACTCTTATCATAAACTTCAATTTTTAGTATATGAGAGAATTTTAGATTTAGCCCCTAACATCAAGAAACAAATGATAGACTTCTACATACCACTTCTAGATGGTAAGAAAAGCTACTTTTATTGAGTATGATTTACATTTCAGTTTTCTTCTGTGTAACTGTACTTGAGCAAACTTCGTGCTACTCTTGACTGAGTTTTAATTGTAAATCAAGACTTGAAACGATTTTGAGAGATTTTTGTGAAATAAGCTTTACCCTTGAGATGAATAAGTGTTTTCTCACTTTTAAAAACTTACCATGGTTTTGACATTTTTTAATTTGAATGGAGATAATTATTTGCTTTTTTTGGTTTGTTTTGATTGCTCTTTGAACATAGCAGGTTTTGTTCTACATATATGTGCCCAATATAAATTCAAGTAGGGACTTATTTATGCCTCTTTATAAGATATGTCTGTGTTTTAGGTAGTCATGAGACATGAAACAATTTGAAAGAATTAGAAGAGTTTCACATCATAATAAAGCATCCTCATGAAGAGCAATTAATAATATATGGTAATATCTCATTCCATCAAATTTCAGTAGTTCAGAATGTCACAGTCTAAAACAGGGAAGAAATTAATTCTTCATAGATAAATTAGATTAGCAGGGTAATTGAGATTCCTAGGGGCAATTTTTAAAAATAAGACATAAATGAAAACAGGATGAAATTCACAAATTTCAGAGGGGGTATATGGTAAAAAATAGGTTGCCCCCTACTTGACTCCCTTAATCACCCAATTCGCTCTACAGAGGTAACCGCTGTGGCCAGTTCTCAGGTATCCTGCCAGAGAGACCCCAGGTGTTTACAAACGTAGTCATCCAAGGTGCCCTTTTATTTTCTTTCACAAAAATGGCAGTGCCATCTTTATACATCTTTCTCCACCCTGCCATTTCTTTTAGGTAAACTATATATTTTACAGATTTGTGGGGTTTTTTTTCCAAACTGTAAATGTCACATTAATGAGGTCTAATTTAGTGAGTCACAAGCAGAGTCTTTTCACTGTAGTGGATAGACTATAAAGAACCCAATAGGATAGACCAGTTCATTGTGAAGAAGGGCTATTACTTTCATAAATTTCACTTACAAAGAAATGTGCGTACTACTTGACAGAGTGTGGGACTGTTTTGGTTTGGTTTTACTGTGGTTCATGATCAAAAAGTTCGAAAAACACTTAGTGTGGATGGTTCCCTATCTTCTCTGTGGTACTTTCCCTTTGTTTTTAATTGTTGCACAGTGTTCCGTTGTATAGGGTACCATAGTTGTTCATACATGGTCCCCCCGAAAGGCAGCAATGCTATTTCCAGTTTCTTCCTAATGAAAACTGCGTCACTGAATATCTGTGTAAAGATGTTATTTCATATCTTGTAGTAACTTATGGTGAAAAAAACTATGAAAACAAATATGTGTATGTTCTTGTATGACTATAGCATTATGCTGTACACCAGGAATGGACACAACATTGTAAACTGACTATACTTCAATTAAAATAAATATATAGATACAAAGATGTTATTTCATGCATATAAAGGCATGGCTGTAGAATAAATACCTAAAAGTAGTCAAAGGGTATATCATTTTGATAGTCAATCCTCATTATTTACAGCTTCCGTATTTGTTAATTTTCTTACTTGCTAAAATTTACCTGTTATCAAAAGACCAGTACTCCTGGCGTTTTCCCAGTGATTGGTGGGCTTGGGCAGAGTGGTGAAAAGTGTGAGTGACCCAACATACACATTCCCAGCTGAGGTGAATGAGGCACGGCTCTGCTTTCCTGTCTCCGTTCTCATACTGTCAACAAGTGTCCTTGCTGGTGATGGTTCCGCTGTTTTAAATGCTTCCCCCCTCAGCAGAGTGCTAAAGTGCTGTCTAGTGATCCTAAGTGCAGCAGCTGTGGTGTCTTGGGGGGAAAATGTGCATGTTGGGTAAACTCCATTCAAGCAGGGGTTATAGTGCTGTTGGCCATGAGGTCAAAGTTAATGAACCAACGATACCATTACTGTACATCCAGAAAAAGGAAGAGGACATTCATCGATCTGTGTGGGAGGGGAGCTGCTCCAGCAACTACTGAAGTAACATGGATGGGGCACAATGAAGCCATGAAAAAGCTGGAAAAGTAGCTAACCTTGGGGATTCAGGAGTTGACAACCAGTATAAAGAGCATGAAGGGCAGCACTACTGGAAGGTTGAAAGCCAAGGAAATTCATGGGCAGGTTACCCAGAGTCAGGAAACTGTGAAGCCCTTCGTGGCTACTGTATTAGTATAAATAAACACTGCATATAATTAATTATTTATAAGAAATATATGTTAAATAAGATGGCTTTAAACAGAAACATACATAAAATAAGGTTACTTATTGATTGAAAATGTGACCAGAGCTTGTAGGGACCTAACCCTGTATTTTCCTTGGGAGCAATGGCTCAGAATTTGCTAATTCAGTGTTCATGGCAAATTTACAGGCAGTAACTACCACAAGGTACGGGAACGTATTTCCAAATGGCCATGGTCCCGCTGTTGTATGAAAGTGCTCTTTCTCCACCCCCAGCTAACATAATGTTGTTTCAACTGTTTGGAATCTGATAACCTGAAAGTTGAATAATGATCTCTTGTGGTTTTAATTTGCATTCTTTTGGTAGGAGATATGTAGAACATATTTTCACATTTTAGAGTGATTCATATTCCCTTTTGTTCATGTCCTTTTTGCTTTCTCTTTGGATACTTGTGTTTTCCTTATTAATTTGTAGCAGATCCTTATCTACTAAGAAAATGAGTCCTTTTCCTGTGCTATGAATTGCAAATATTTCCCCATTTGTCACTCATCTCTTGACTTGTTTCACGTGGCAAAAGAAAATACTATGCGCACTTTTAATATAGCCAAATGTATTGGTCTTGTTATAGTTTTAAAAGCTTTCTTTAAGAGATATATAAGAGTTGTGTTTGTGTTCAGTGTTCTGTGGTCCTTTGGTGTTTGTGAAGAATTTTATCCTCTTTATATGTACCGTCAACTATAAAACCTTTTCAAGCTGAGTAAATTTCAGAGTAAGAGAACAATGGATGATCACAGGTTTTGGAATCCAGAAGTCTAGTTTGAATCCCCGTTCCTATACTCACTCGGATGACCTCAGCAGTGATGCTTAACCTGCTCTGAGCCTCAGGTTCCCCATCTAGGCTTTGCTGAGTGAAAGATAGTGCCGAGCGTGGGATAGATTCTGCATTAGTTCCTCCCTCTCTCTTTGAAGTCCTCCACCAAGAAATAGTTTGTTAAATTATTTATTAATTAATAGCCTATTAAATTATTGGATTAAGACATGCACTAAAATAAATAAAATAGGGTTTGTTTCTTTTCAAAAGCATTTTATAATTTAAATTTTTAGAGTTCCTGCTGGGTATCTCAAGCTACCCTGAACTAGTAAGTGATTTGAAATGTTGGTATTAAAAACACTGCCTTTTGTTTGTTTGTGAAAAGAGTGAAGACTGAATTTCTTGACGCTGAGTTACTTTCTTTAAGAAATCCTACAGTCTGTATCTAGAAGCTTTGTTGAAAACCTTTCAGTATAAAAGTATTTAATGTAGTCTATCAGTATACCAATTTATCCTGTTTTGTAAGTCTAAATTTTTAATATTACATTTCCTTAAAGCAGTCTGTATTTTCACAGAGAATAATGCAGATTAAAATCATTCAAATTGTCTTTAAAAATAATGTGGCAGTGTTTTTATCCTTCACTTTCATGATGAGATTGACTTTATTTCCATGTATTTTTCTTGGCTAATTCACAAGCAGTTACCGCCTTAACATTTGAAGAATAAGGAGTCACAATTTGAGAAACGACTTAATTTTGCATTTAAATACAATTGCATTGTCACTATGCTAAAGAAATTCAGTAAGACTCCAGTGCCTTTGCTCTATTAGGCAATTTAGTATATCCCAGATGTTGCTCTGGACTTCAAGATTTTTGAAGTTCAAAGCAGATGTGTGAGAAAGAAAAAACATCTGGCGAAGAGAACTTGCTTCATTGCGTGATGCTGTTTTCTTGTACTCTTCAGGGAGCAGGTTGGCAGGTTTGAGAATTAATTAATGATGAGGGAATGAGCCACGTATCTGAGGAACTCAGTTTTTCCCTTTACTTCTTCTTCCCTCCCCGCGTGTCGGGCAAAGCCTTCAGAGTCTAGGACCCTTGATCCCACAGTTGTGTCTCACCTCTCCAGGCTTACTTAGCTCAGAGATGTAAATGGATGGGTGGCCTGGGATCCAGGGGATTTGGTGTTGAGCAAGGCAGTTTGATTACTGGTGACCTTTGAAATTTTTGTGAAGTGCATCAACACTACAAAAATGCCTTAAAAAAAACCTTGGAGTTTTAAAAGTACGTACTTGAAGATGACAAAACTTTGTGTGTGTCTTAGTATTTTTCTTTTTGTAACTTTTTTTCCTTTTTTTTTTACATTTTTTTAATTGAGTGATAGTCATTTTACAATGTATCAAATTCTAGTGTAGAGCACAATTTTTCAGTTATACATGAACACGAACATATATATATTCATTGTCACATTTTTTTTCCACTATGAGTTACCACAAGATCTTGTGTATATTTCCCTGGGCTATACAGTATAATCTTGTTTATCGATTCTGCATTTTAAAATCCCAGTCTGTCCCTTCCCACCCCCTTGCCCCCTTGGCAACCACAAGATTGTATTCTATGTCTATGAGTCTGTTTCTGTTTTGTATTTATGTTTTGTTTTGTTTTGTTTTAGATTCCTCATATGAGCGATCTCATATAGTATTTTTCTTTCTCTTTCTGGCTTACTTCACTTAGAATGACATTCTCCAGGAACATCCATGTTGCTGCAAATGGTGTTATGTTGTCAGTTTTTGTGACTGAATAGTATTCTATCACACAAATACACCACTTCTTCTCTATTCAGTCATCTGTCGACAGACATCCAGGCCACCTCCATGTCTTGGCTATTGTAAATAGTGCTGCTATGAACATTGGGGTGCAGATGTCATTTTGAAGTAGGGTTCCTTCTGGATATATGCCCAGGAGCGGGATTCCTGGGTCATACGGTAAGTCTATTCCTAGTCTTCTGAGGAATCTCCATACTGTTTTCCACAGTGGCTTTCCTTGCTTCCCTCTCCCACTCCTAATGATTTAGATGTCTTCTTTTACAATGTTGTGTTTATTCTTTTTGTAATTCATGGCAGTTATCTCCTTTCACGTTACAAGTTTCTCATTTTTGTAGCATCCTGCTTCTTTTCTATTTAGAGTAGACCTGTCAACATTTCTTTTAGCATGGGTTTAGTGTTGCTAAACTCTTTTAGTTTTTGCTTGTCTGTGAAGTTCTTTATCTCTCCTTCTATTCTAAAGGATAGCCTTGATGGATAGAGTATCCTAGGCTGCATCTTTTTTTCATTCAGGACTTTGAATATATCTTGCCACTCCCTTCTGGCCTGTAGTGTCTGTGTAGAGAAATCAGTTGAGAGCCTTATGGGGGTTCCCTTGTAACTCATTCTTTGTTTTTCTCTTGCTGCCTTTAGGATCATTTCTTTACCCTTGACTCTGGCCGTCTTGATTATGATATGTCTTGGTGTGGGTCTGTTTGGGTTCTTCCTGTTTGGGACCCTCTGAGCCTCCTGTACTTGGATATCTGATTCCTTCTTTAGGTTTGGGAAGTTTTCAGTCATGATTTCTTTAAATACCTTTTCAACCCCCTTTGTTCTTTCTTCCCCTTCTGGAACCCCTATTATGAGTAGATTGGCATGCTTTATATTATCCCATAGGACCCTTATATTGTTTTTTGTTTGTTTTTCTCTCAGCTGTTCTGATTGGGTGCTTTCTGTTGTCCTGTCTTCTAGGTTACTTATTTGTTCCTCTGCATTATCTAGCCTGCTTTGTACAGCCTTTAGGTCAGCTCTCATCTCAGCAAATGAGTTTACCCATTCTACTTGTTTCTTCTTTATAGCTTCTATTTCATTTTTGACATATTTTATATCTCTAAACACTGTCTCTTTTAGTTCCTTCAGTACTTTGATCACTCCTTTTTTGAAATCTTGACCTAGCAGGCCATCAGTGCCTATTTCCTTGATTGTGCTTTCAGGGGATTTCTCTTGCTCTTTTAATTGGGAGTGGTTCCTCTGCTTCTTCATATTGCTCATATCTCTCTGGAACTGTGGCTTAAGGAGTGTCAGTTATCTAGTTCTCCCAGAGACCATGTGCTCTTAATGATTTTATCGAGAGGTCTTTGTGTCTTCGCCCTGTTCCGCGTACTCAGCTTCCTGTTTCCAGAGGCCCTCTGTTGGCGCCCTTATCTGTGCTGCTCCCAGTGGCTGTCAGCTAGAAGATTGCAACCCCTCCTAACACTGGGTCAGTGAGCTCTTACCCGGTGAGTGGGTGGGTGGGTCACACCCCCTTTCGATGCCGCAGTCAGATGCTGCACTTTGGGGTGAGGCAGGTGGGTGGATCGTGCCCCCTCCCAGTGCCATGGTCAGGTGCTGCTTTCCTGCCAGGAGGAGTGGTGGCCGCCTACCCTCTCCTGGCGTTGGTAGCTCCTCTGCTCTGTGCAGATGCCCACTCCACCTCCGGTTGGTGCTCCAAAGGTGGTCTCGGGGAAGACCGCAGAACGGCCCTGCCCCTGCTCCGTGCCAAATCTCAGCTCCTCGTTTGTCTTGGTGGTGCAAATTCGCTGAGGTGCCAAGGCAGAAAGATCCTGTCTGCCTCAGGCTGTAAACAAGTCTCAGTCCTGCCCAGGAGGTTGCGGAGCCCCCTGTGCGGATTCAGGTCTCAGCCCTGTCCCCGCCCAGGCGCTGCGCACAGGAGGAGATGGCAACTGTGGCCATGCCCCGCCTCTCTTCACGCGAGAAGTGCCAGTAATGGTGGTGCAGGTCTGGGGAGACAAAGGCTAAGGCGCCCCTCCGCCCAGGGCACACCAGCCATGTTGCTTTGCTTTTTTTGAAATTTATGGGGGACTGAGGTTGTTTGTGCCGTATCCCCTCCCAGCCATGGTGCGCAGCACCCTGCAGTCCCCCAGGGCTGCCTCAGTGCAGCTGCCCCTGTCCTCTGCCCAGTTCGGGCCGCCTGCCCCGGCCCCAGCTGCCAGCTCGTGTTTCGGGCTGGATGTCGTGTGGACCCTTTCTGCCTGTTTAACTCAGTTCTGTCCGTCAGGGGGGTGCTCAGGGCAGATCTGAGCCTTAGAGGCCCCCCCTCCATCCCACTGGCCTCTCCGTTGTAGAGGGGAGACCCAGTGAACGAGTGCCAGTCCTCCTTTGCTGCTCCCCCACCGTGGGATCAGTCCCGCACTGTTTTGCTTTTTCTTCTTTCTTTTTTCCTTTTCTCCTACCAGATTTTTGGCCTTTGTCTTTCGAAGAGGGCAGTGTTCTGCTGGAGTTCGGCAGGTGCCATGGTTGGCTGATTAGGTCTGTAGATGTGAGTTTTGGTGTTTGTGGGAGAGGGTGAGCTATAAGTGCCCTTCTACTCCACCATCTTGCTTCCCACCGTAACTTTTAATTTAGATAAAATTTCAAACTTACAGAGAAATTGCAAAAGTATTACAGGGGATATCCATGATTTCTTTATCCAGATTCACTCATTGTTTTCATTTTCCCCCATTGGTTTTTCCATCTTCACTTCCTCCTTCCCTCTTCTTTTTACACACACACACACACACACACACAGAGAAATGTGTACCTTTTTTTCTGAACTACTTGAGAGGGAGGTGGAGATGTCAGGTATCTTTATTCCTTATCCTTCAGTGTATTTTTCTTAAAAACAAGATCATTCTTCTAAATAATCATAGTATAGTTATAAAAATCATAAAATGTAATATTGATACAACACTATTATCTAATCCATAGTCTGATTTCAAACTCCATCGGTTGTCTCACTAATGTCCTTTATAACCTGCGCCCCCACCCCTACGTGTCCAGGCTCCGTTCCAGGAGGACACATTGTGTTTAGTTGTCATGAGTCCTTTGCCTCCTTGAAATGGGAACAATTTCTCAGCTTTCTTTGTATTTTATTACTTTGACATGTTTTAAAGAGTTCAAACCAGTGATTTAGTAGTGTTCCTGTATCAGATTTGTATGGTGCTTCCTCATGCAATTCTGACTCTGCATTTTTGGCAAGCACACCACAGAAGTGGTGGTGCGTGTCAGGGTGTCTATCAGGAGGCACACTGTGCTGATTTGCATCACTTGGCTAAAGTAGAGTCCATTGGTCTCCCCACAGTGAACTTACACTTTGCCCCTTTGTATTTCATAAGAATTTTGTGGTGAGGTGACGTTGAGACTATGTAAATAGCCTGTTTTCTCCCAGTTTTCACCTACTAGTTTTAGGAAGCAGGTGGTGTTCTGTTACTTCTCTATTTGTTAGCTAGCATTCTGCTGCAGAAAGTGCTTTCTCTTCTCCTCTGTTGTATTTATTCCTTTACTTGTTTGTGTTAGCATGGGCTAACTAGTTTTAATTTTGTTCTGTGGTAATTATTCTTTGCTATTATTATTTACTTTGATACTGAGAGTGACACAGATATGGCCAGTGGGAGTCCCTTCAGGCTGACCCCTGGGTCCTTTTGATAAGTTGTCATCATTCTTTGAGCACTTCCTTACTTTCTGGCATGAAAATATGTTCCAGATTCACTTAAAATTTTCCAACCCTGGAATCAGCATTTCTCTGGGAACTCCTGGTTCCTTTTCATGGCAAATGGTATTTAAAAACCTCAACCTGGGGTGTGTGTGTGTGTTGTAAAGGAAACTACCTAACTACCTTGTGGAATATTACATTTACTAAATCACCATGTACTGCATGTATGAGTGTGCGTGCCTGCATGTGTGTGTGTTTAATGTTACGAGTTTCAAACAGAAGAGCATTTATTCTACATGTAGTAATCATACGTTTTGACAAGAAAGAAATACATTTTTCATTTCACAGTAAATGGCATTACCCAGTTTGGAGTACTAAATCATCTTGACATTTATGAAGGAGCGAATGGAAAGCAGGGAGCTGAGCATGTTAAGTATAAAGCTATCCTTAACGGTTCTATTAAAAAGCAGAGATTTATTTTCCATCTGTGATCTGAATGTGCCTCTGTGTGTTTTCTTCCATGGTAGTGGAATTTCTGTGGAGCCACACGACGGAGAGCATGTGTGTTGGATACATGTCCGCCCAGGATGGGAAGGCCAAGGTAAGCGGGAAAACGGGGGCATAACCTGAAAACCTTGCAGCCACTGCACGAACCTCTAACTGGACAAGTGGGTCTGACAGAATTTTTTTCAGCCTATCTTCGGCAGTAGCTCCAGGGTCTTTATAAGAATCTGATAGAAAAGAGTTAACAATCCCAAAGAAAGATAGCTGGTCTTTTTTTGCATTTAATGATGGAGCCGGGGAGGTTAGGAAAACCCTTTTTTTCCCCCATCTTGTTCTTCTTCATCCACTGTGAGTAACTGAAAAAGAAGAAACTGGGGATTGGGAAGAGAATGTAGGTGTGATGCTGATGGGCTGCGGGGCTGGGAGACTTCGCAAGGAACATCCAGACAGCTAAAGGGAACCGAGGCAACGTTAGCCCAGCGGCTGGACCACATCCGGCCTGTGTGAGGGCAGGGGCGCCCGCGTGCTTGCAGACACAGCATGGCTTGTGCTCCAGAGTGCTTTGCACAAGTGTGAGAGGTCTGTGTCCTGTGTGCCACACATCCCTCGGCGAGTCACCACGATCACACACACATCCGCGCAGCACCTCTTGAGTTGCTTGGCTTCCCTGCACTTATGATGGGTAAGCCTGGGAGGAAGAGACATAATCTGTGGATTTATTTTATGCTGGCCTCGTGTTCTTCTTGTTCATAAAATGTTTTAGAAACAGCTGTGGCATGTGATGTTTACTTGGCCTTAAAGTACCTCAATTACAAAGCTGTGAAGTGGGGCAGCCTCTTGTAAAGGGCATGATTGATTTTACACACTTGGAAATACAAGTCAGGGAACTTCTGAGGTACATTGTCTGATACAGACTGAATCGTTAACAAGTTAAGGCTCCATGGAAGAAGGAATCATTTCTTGCCTATTTGTTGTGTAACACCCACCCAGACCAGCCTCCAGACACTGTCCAGCAAGTCAGTCGTGTCGCAGGGCTTTGTGAGTACAGCGTACAGGAGCTCACATTCGTGAAAATATTACTGAGGTCTCCCACCTTTGTCTCATCCTCCCCTAATACAGCATTTGTGTTGTATTGGTAGACTTATTTCATAGGAGGATGCTTAAACATTGCTTTGATATATAGTATTTAGAGAAGAGAATGATAATCGCTCATTTTGAAAGGTGATTTATGGCTTTAGAGCAACACTAAGAGAATTTTCTGTGTTCTGTGGCTCGTACGCCTGAGGAAAAGAATTTTAAATTTTACTTTGTTTACACTTAAATAGCCACCTGTGGCTAGTGGCTTCCATATTGGACAGCACAGGCTTAAAGAATAAGTGGAAACGTGCTTACTTAAATAAATATGTTCAAAACATTCTTTTCTTCCCAATGGTAAAATGGTTCCCAAATATAAAATGAGCCTGATAAGAATCCTTACACAAGAATGGCTTGCGGCCACTTGGGTTTCTCTCACCCTTTCCATGCTGGATCTGAGCTAAAATTGCTTTTTAACAGAAGAATGTGGATGAGGCAGACTTCAGTACTGAAACCGGCCTGAAGCCTGTCTGGTGGGTACAGTCATGCTGTTAAGTCCTTTGTGTGGAGATGTTGCTCTTTTCCCTACTGGTGGCCTATGGAAGACACCCTGCTATTTAACGTGAAATATGGGAAGTAAAGAGAGTGGACAGTCTTGCATTGAGTCCACAGATCCTTGGCTTCTAGTTGCATCGCTTGGCATCTGGTGGATGTGGTTTTCATACTGCTGGTAAATTCTCCAGTTGGTAGTACTGACTGGACCGACAGATACAGCTGCTCCTCTTGCCTCACTTGTAAATTATGTTTTTGACCTTCCTTGCAGAGAGTTAATCCCTCTCTCTTTCTTCCTCCTTTGAGTCTGTGGCTACAAATGCTTCCCCGCCCCCAAAACCAAACAAACCGAAATAAAACCCCAAACCACTACAGCTTTGGTTGCTGAGTTCTGTTGATAAAAAAAAAAAAAAGCCATCTCTTCTGTCATAAAGCCTGGAATTTTCTTGTATGGCAAATACGACAAAGTTATAAACGAGAAACTGAGCTCAGAAGACGAAAGAGGAGCTACAGCAAAGTTTATATTATTCTTAAGAGCAGGAGCCTTCGGCCCACTCCCCTGGTCCCCTGATTTCTATGAAAGAATTATTGAATTAGTAGCCCACCCATTCAGCGTGATGACTGGCTTGTGGAACATGCCCTCACGTGCTGTTGCAAACCACAGTAGCAGAATGAGAGAACGAAGGATCTTTAAAAACTAAAAACAACATTTTTTTTTAATTTAAAAACTATTTCCTAAATTTTTTAAAAAATTTGCCCTGCTTTCCCAAAATTGCCTGCTTTCTCCTTGTTACCAAACTCAGAAACTAAAGCTACCTGACCATTTGAACATTTTATGTCAACTATGTTTAATCCAAGTTAAGACCTTGAATTAAAGTTCATCTCAAATCATACTTAGATTAGACTGGATAATAACTAATATCGTTATAACCAGAATCTGTATATAATTTGAATAAATAGAGATGAGTTCTTTTATAAGTTTCTTTCTTTCTTTCTTTCTTTCTTTCTTTCTTTCTTTCTTTCTTTCTTTCTTTCTTTCTTTCTTTCTTTCTTTTTCTTTCTTTCTTTCTTTCTTAATAGAATGTTCTTGCGGTTATATAACCCAATTTAATTTCTAAGCCACTTCTGTAGCATAAGTTAAAGAAATGTATTTTTATTAAGCCAAAATGAGGGCATTGATACCAGTTGGATGTAAAAATCAGACTGCATATATCCTACCCAAGATAGCAGACAGTTAATGAACGGTTTTTAATAAACACCCAGTATGCAAGGACTACTGTAATAAAAACAGATGTTAAAATTGGCATGGTACTCACTCAAGTATCATAAGTGAAACCTAGGTCTCTTTTACTATGTAGAGGTCATTTTTTATAGCATAGTGAAAATTCTGTTGTAAAAATTCATCCTTGAGGAGGACCAAGCTACTTTATGATCTTAAGGTGTTGCCCTACAGATTTCTTATTAGTTGCAGGGAAAAATAATAAGTATAGAATGGAGAAACCAGGCAACAACAGAACTGTGTGATCAAAATTAATATCACCAGTAAGGGACAGATGGACATCATGTGCCTCCAAATATGATAACCTGAGAAAGACACAACATCACTTTTGCAGTATCTCATCTGGAAAGTGCATAACCTGAATCTAATCACAAGGAAACAGACAAATCTAAAATGAAGAACATTCTAGGAAAAAAGAAAAAAGGAACTGTAGTGTTCAAAAATGTCAATGTCATAAAAAACAGAGGCTGACGAAATGTTCCAGATTAAATAATATTAAAGAGACGTGACAACTGGTGTATGCAATAACTGATACTAGGCTGGATCTGAGTGGAAGCAGGGGAAATGGATTATTAGGTCAATGTGCAAAATTGAAATATAGATAGTAGAAAATGTTATATCATTTAAAAATGTGTTTGTTTTAACTGTACTGTAGTATGTAGGGAAATAGTCTTACTCTTAGGAAATACAAACAGAAGTACTTAAGGGTTAAGGGTCATAATATATCCAATATCTTCCCAGTGATTCAGAAAATAACATTATGTGGATGGAGGGGTGGACAGATGGATAGACAGACAGCGAATTACAGAGCAGATGGAGCAGAATGTTAGCAATGGGTGAATCTGGGTAAAGGATGTGTGGTGTTCCCCAAACGGTTCTTTTGTAATTTTTTGAAATTATTTTTAAATAAAAAGCTTTTATTATGGCACATTTGATTAAATTCTTTTGTGTCTTGCAGTTGAAATGAACAAGTATCGGAATGGGCGCAGTGCCAGGAAGTAGAAGCCTGGGTTCCCCCGCTGCTCCTTGTGTACTGTGAGGCTTGGTGTGATCACTCTGCCTCTCTGGATCTCACAGGCTTCATGTGTAAAGTGAGAGTAAGAAAACCATACTCCACCTGAAGTCCTTCCTGGGGTTGGGTATAGGCACAAGGAAGCAAAATCTCATCTGTTGGAATACAGATGAGTGGACCCCGGTTAAGCTGTTCATATATGATGGATATTGTATATATTATGGCCCTTCATCTCTAGATACTTGCTTGCAATCTGTAAAATTCTAAATTCTACATTCCAGATGAATAAGCATATATGTTGCTATTTAGTTTTCAGTAGGATTTTTGCAACCCCAAATGTGGTCTCGACCATGTTTTATTTTTATGCAGATAGTTTCTGGGGCTTTTAAAAATTTCAACAAATGTCTGTGTAGAAGTGATAACAGAGGTGAGATTTCTGAGAGCTCTTTGCTAGGCTTAAATTGCCTCTCAAGGAAAGCCTTAGGAGAAAGACTTAAATATAAAATATGAGCTACACAAGAGGGAGTTATCAAAAGGAGTAAGAAAAAGACTTCCACTTCCAATTAGGATGAAGAAAGTCACAAGAGCCTGTTGTTCTTACTCCCAATAATGAGAATAAGATGGATAAACTATAGAGTCATAGATTTAAAAACTTATTTGAAAAGGTGACTATGCTAGAAAACTTAAATGAACTAAATTTCGGGAAGAAATAAGCCTTTCCTAAGAGAAAAAAGCTCTGACTGCTTCATTCCTGGCAGAGCAGCAGGAGGAAGAGTAGAATTGACCCAGAGGAGTATAAAGAGAAACCAGCCGAACTTTTGATACTAATTATGGCCACATGTGAGCTGGCATGACAGATTAAAATCCTGAGAGTCCCCAGTCACAGGTGAGCCTTGCACCCGCCACTAGTTTTCCCTGTGAAGCCTTCACTAAGTGAGCATACCAGAGGCTTGGAGCAGGACAAAGAACCGAGAGTGACCGGCCCATCAAGATATGTAGAATTTTCACCAAGTGCACGGCAATGGCCAAAGAAAGACTGGAGGCAGAGCAAGATTCCTGAAAAGACATACACCATGGCATGGAAAGCCAGGGGAGGTTATCAAGAGCAAAGAGAACACATAAACAACCAAGAAAATTAGTACTTGGGCTATAAACAGAGAGGAATCTCCTATGGTTAGAATGCTGACAACTGGATAATAAGACATACAGAAATCTCCAGAGTCTTACCAGGGCTCAGATCCCAGACTTTGCTTAAGGGGAATTACTATTTCAGACCTCAAAATTCTAGCCAGTAATGAACTAAATCTAAAACTACCACAAAGCCCAGAGAGCTCAACTAGAGATAGAGTGACTAACAGCCCAAACCTAGAGGAAGGGATATGCCGTTTTTAGGGTAAGTATTATGTACTTTAAATATTATTTACTGTTCTTTTTCATGCATTTTCTGTCATACAATAAAAATTATGAGTCCTGTGAAGAATCAGGAAAATGTGATTTGTAAGAGAATTTTAAGAGAAAAATTAGTCAATAGAAGTTTGCCTATAGATGACCCAGATTTTGGAATTAGCATAATGAAATAATTATGATAACTATAAAAAGAAGCAACGAATGGGAATGGTATAATGGAAAAATAAAATATCAGAAGTAAAGAATTCATCTGATGAGCTCAGCAGGAAATGGAGTAGAAGACGATTAATGAATTTGCCAACGAGTCAATAGAAATTATCCAAACTTAAACACAAAGAGGAAAATGAAATTAAAATACTAAAGAGTGGCTGTGACCTGTGGAACATGACAGCATTCGGAAGTAATGCGTACGCATTTGGAAATATATAGCTGTAAGGGTCTTACATTTTTCGTGAGATAGTATGTTAATATTTGAATGTACTTTGTGTTAAGTTAAGGATGGCTCTTTCATCTATAGAGTAACAAATTTAAATATAACAAAAAAAATCAGTACAAGACATAAAAGGAAGTACTACAAAACACTCAATTAACCCCAAAAATAGGCAGGAAAAGAGGGACAGAAAAGCAAAGATATAAGAGACAAATAGAAAACAAATACCAAAAGACTTATACTCAACCATATTGATAATTACATTAAATGTGAATAAACTAAACTCTCCATTTAAAGGGAAGAGATTTTCAGGCTGGAAGAAACCCCTTGAAGACCCAGCTTTATGGTGTTTATAAGCTGTTCACATTGAATATGAAAAAAGCACTCAAACAAAATTGATAGTAAAAGTGTGGGAAAATATTTATTATGCAGACACTAAACATAAGAAAGCTAATGTGGCTATATTAATGTCAGACATAAGAAACATTATGAGGTAAAGCAGGACATTCTATAATGATAATATGGTCAATTCATCAAAAAGTCATAAAAATGCCAAATGTACCTAGTAACATGAGAAGAAAAATTGAGAGAACTATTGGGAGTAACAGATAAATCTACAGTCATGTTGGCAATCTTAAATCCCTCTCTCAGTGATAAGTAAGTAAAAATTAGTAAGTATACAAACAACACTATTATCACTTCACCAAGTGATATTTCTAGATCACTATACTCAGCATGTTATTTTTTTCAAGATCACAAGGAGTACTCACCAAGAAAAATTGGAAATTATTTCAGATTGAATGATAATGAAAACAATTTGTCAGAATTTATAGGATGCAATGAAAGCATTAAAAGGAAAAGTATATCCTTAAATGTTTCTAGTAGAAAAGAAGGCTTAAAATAAATTAGTTAAATTTCCATTTTAAGAAGCTTTAATAATAATAAATTCAAAATAATCAAGATAAAAGGAAAAACAATGACTTAAAAAGCAAAAAACAGAGGAAAATCAACAAAATCAGAAGTTAGTTCTTTGAAAAATTAATAAGATGGATATAACCTTAGAAAGAATGATCAGAAAAGAAATAAAAAATACAAATAACCAATATTAAGATGAAAAGGGAGCATCAGTGCAGAATCACAGATCCTACAGACACTAAATGGACAATAAAGTGATACTATGAACAACTTTCTTACAAAAAAAAATTCTGCAACATGGGTGAAATTCCATAAATTCCTTTTAAAAATCCTGAGAAAATCTAAGGCAGAAAGTTAGAATACCCATATATGTATTGAAGAATTTGAATTTATAATAAAAAAAAACTTCTCACAAACAATGTTTCATGCCCAGATGGCTTCACTGATATGTTATATCAGGCATTTAAGGAAGAAATAATACACTATTAAACCAGTTGGGGTTTTTTTTCCAGAAAAACAAGGTAGAGAGAATGCTTTCCAACTCATTTTGTGAGGCAAGGGTAACTTTAATATCAAAATTTGACAAAGATGTTACAAGGGAAACTGCAGGCCAATATCCCTTGTAAACATAGGTGTAGGAACTCTTAATAAGCTAATTATTAATTTAGGAGTAAAAATCTAGCAATATTACAAACACACATAAGGATACATACAGACACCATACATACACATCAAGTAAAGTACAGTTCCACTGACATTTAAAAATCAATGTTAACAAATGATTCTAAGACATGTGGATATACATATGCAAAAGAATGAAGTTGGGCCCTTACCTCACTATGTATAAGTTAACTCAGGGGGGATGGGTAATAGCTCAGTGGTAAAGTGTGTGCTTAGCGTGCACAAGTCCTGGCTTCAATCCCTAGCATTTCCATTAAAAAAAAAAAAAGCCAAAAAGCAAAACTCAGAATGGATTAGAGATCAAAATGTAAAAGCTGAAACTATAGATTTCTTAGAGGAAATCTTAGGATAAATCTTCACAGTCTTAGATTAAGCAATGCTTTCTTAGCACAAGTAATAAAAGAAAAAAATAGTAGATACATAGATCATCAAAATTAATAAATTTTGTGCTTCCAAGGACATCATCAAGAAAGTGAAAAGAAAACTCACAAAGAAGAAAAAAATTTGCAAATAATTTATTTGGTAAGGGATTTATATCAAAATATGTAAAGAACTTTTACAAAATGATGATGAAAAGACAAAAATATGGGCAAGGGATTTGAACAGACATTTTTGCAAAGAAGATATACAAATAGCAATTAGTACATGAGAAGATGTTCAACATCAGTAGTCATTAGGGAAATGCAAATCAAAACCACAATTAGATACCACTTTACATCTACCATAATGACTATAATCAAAAAGATGAGCAATACTAAGTGTTGGCAGTATATGTGACCTCATATAATGTTGGTGGGGGTGTAAAATGGTGCAGTCACTTTGGAAAACAGTTTGGGAGTTCCGTAAAAAATTAAACCTAGGGTTGTATGACTCAGCAATTCCATTCCTAGGTATATACCCAAGAGAATTGAAGAGCTATATCCACACAAAAACTTGTGCACAGACGTTTATAGCAGCATTATTCAGTAGTAGCTAAAATATGGAAACAACCCAAATACCCATCAACTGATGATAAACAAAATATGATATATTCATACAATGAAATATAATTGAACCAAAAAAACAAGAGCTGATACATACTACAGGCTGGATGAACCTTGTCAACGTGATGCTAAGTGAAAGAAGCCAGACACAAAGGCCACATATTGTATAACTTCCTTTACCTGAAATGTCCAAAATAGGCATATTTATAGAGACAGAATGTAGACTAGTGACTGCCAGGGGCTGGCAGGAGGGGAGTGTGGGGTCTAGTGCTAATGGGCAAAGTTTTTTTTTTGAGGTGATGAAAATGTTATGAAATTGGAGTTACACAACTTTGTAAATATATTAAAAGTACTAAGTTGAACAGTTATTTAAAGAGTGAATTTTGTGTATGTGAATTATATCTCAATAAATCTGTTAAAAATATCAACCAATGTAATTTACTTTAATGCCAAAATAAAGGAGAAAAATCATATGATACCTTGATATCATATGCTTATCTCAACTTCCACTCCTGATAAAAAAAACTTGAAATACCAGAATCTGATAAATACCTCAATCTGAACAAGTGCATCTACCAAAAACTAGTTAAAACCATACTGACTGTTGAAACACTGAACTAACACTGAGCACAGACAAAGAAGAGGTTCACTCTCATCAGTTCTATTCACTGTTTTACTGTAATTCCCAAAGAGGACAATAAAGCAAGTAAAAGAAATAAAAGACAAAAATTGGAAAAGAAGAAGTAAAAACTGTAGTTATCTTTAGATGACATGGAATGGATCTTAACAAATAGCATGCAAGGCTTATCCTCTGAAAACTACAAAACGTTGCTGAAAGAAACAAAAGAAAAGCTAAATAAATGAAGAACTCAGTGTTCATGAGTTAGAAGATGCAATAATGTTAATATAGCCAAATCTACCCTTAGATTCAAAGCAATTCCAATCAAATTTCCAGCAGGTATTCTTTGTTAAAAAATGATAAGCTGATTTCAGATCTTACCTGGAAATGCAAAGGACCTAGAATTACAAAAATCAACTTTAAAAAAGAAGATTATAGTTAGAAGACTTACCTGATTTTGAGACTCACCAAATTAGCTTCTATTCAAGGCAGCGTTCCCTGGCATAAGAGACAACCCTAAATCCTTTTTCAGAAGCTTTGAGATCAGCAAGAGTCCCATCTCCCTTTTCTGCAATTCCACAGCATTCTATAGGAGGTAAATCACCAGATTTGCTAATGTAGCAGGGTCCACCAGATGCTATAGAATTTATAAAAACATCACCTCAGAAATACAGATGGAAACTTGTGTCTCAAGGAGAAATTGAATGTATCCAACATAGAGATCCAGATTTATTGGCAGGGACGCTGCTGTTTGTCATTAGATTAAAAAAGAATTGTCTTTACAATAAGGATTTCCAAAATGACAAATGTTAAAGTGTACATTCAAAAACTTTATTATTATTATTATTATTATTATTATTATTATTATTATTATTATTATTATATTGAAGTATAGTTGAATTAGGCACTCAGCAACTTTAATAAAGTAGTCTGTAAAAAAATGAAAGACGATTTAGACAGACACATGTATCTTCTAATTTGTGTCTGTTGGTCAGCTTCTTCACAAGCTTATCTAACTGTTTATGTACTTTGTACTTAGTAAACATACACACTTTTAAATATTAACCTATCAATTTACTCTTTTTAAATTAAATTTTATTTTTTATTGAAGTACAGTCAATGATAATATGTCAATCTCTAGTGTACAGCACAATGTCCCAGTCTTGCATATACATACATATATTTGTTTTCATATTTTTTTCATTAAAGGTTATTACAAGATATTGAGCATAGTTTCCTGTGCTATACAAAAGAAACTTTTTTAAAATGTATTTTTATATGTGACGGCTAACGTGTGTAAATCTCAAACTCCCAAATTTATCTCCTCCCATCCCCTTTCCCCAGTAACCATAAGATTGTTTACTAAGCCTAAGTGTCTGTTTCTGTTTTGTAGTTAAGTTCATAGTATCTTTTTTTTTTTAAGATTCCACATATCAGTGATATCATATGGTATTTTTCTTTCTCTTTCTGGCTTTCACTTAGAATAATGATCTCTAGGTCCATCTGTATTGCTGCAAATGACATTATTTTATTCTTGTTTATGGCTGAGTAGTATTAGATTGTATATATACCACAACTTTCTTATCCAGTCATCTACTGATGGACATTTAGGTTGCTTCCATGTCTTGGCTATTGTATATAGTGTTGCTATGAACACTGAAGTGCATGTATTTTTTCACATTAGAATTCCCTCTGGATATATACCCAAAAGTGGGATTGCTGTATCATATGGTAAGTCTATTTTTAGTTTTTTGAGGAATCTCCATAATGTTTTCCATAATGGTTGCACCAAACTATATTCCCACCAACAGTGTAGGAGGATTCTCTTTTCTCCACACCTTCTCCAGCATTTATCGTTTGTGGACTTCTGAGTGATGGCCATTCTGACTGGTGTGAGGTGATACCTCAATGTAGTTTTGATTTGCATTTCTCTGATAATTAGTGATATTGAGCATTTTTTCATATGTCTGTTGGCCATTCGTATGTTTTCATTGGAGAAATGCTTGTTTAGACCTTCTGCTCATTTTTGGATTGGATTGTTTGTTTTTTGTTATTAAGTTGTTTGAGCTGTTTATATATTCTAGAAATTAAACCTTTGTCAGTTGCATCATTTGCAAGTATTTTCTCCCATTCCGTGGATTGTCATTTTGTTTTGCTTATTGTTTCCTTTGCTCTGGAAAAGCTTTTCAGTTTACTTAGGTCCCATTTGTTTATTTTTGTTCTTACTTCCACTGCCTGGGTAGACTACTCTAGGAGAATGTTGCTAAGACTTATGTCAGAAAATGTTTTGCCTATGTTTTCTTCTAGGAGATTTATTGTGTCATGTCTTATATTTAAGTCTTTAAGCCGTTCTGAGTTTATTTTTGTGTATGGAGTGAGGGAGTGTTCTAAGTTCATTGGTTTACATACTGCTATCCAGTTTTCCCACTATCACTTGCTGAAGAGACTGTGTTTATTCCATTGTATATTCTTGCCTCCTTTGTCGAACACTAATTGACCATAGGTCTGTTGATTTATTTTTGGGCTCTGTGTTCTGTTCCATTGATCCATATGTCTGTTTTTATGCCAATACCATGCTGTTTTGATTACTGTAGCTCTGTAATATTGTCTGAAGCCTGGGAGGGTTATTCCTCCAGCTTTGTTCTTTCTCTTCAATAATTCTTTGGAAATTCTGGGTCTTCCATGATTCATAAATCTTAGGATCGTTTGTTCCAGTTCTATAAAAAATGTCCTGGGTAATTTGATAGGGATCTCATTAAATCTGTACATTGCTTTGGGTAGTATGGCCATTTTAATGATATTGATTCTTCCAACCCAAGCACATGGGATATCTTTCCATTTCTTTAAGTTATCTTTAATTCCCTCAATCAATGTTTTTGTTGTTCTCCATGCATAAGTCTTTCACCTCCTTGGTCGCATTTATTCCTAAGTATTTTATTGTTTTGGATGCAATTTTAAATGGGATTGTTTCTTTACTTTCTTTTCCTGTTGATTCATTATTAGTGTAAAGAAATGCAACTGATTTTTGTATGTTAATCTTGTATCCTGCAACCTTTCCAAATTCTTTTATCAGCTCTAGTAGTTTTTATGTGGAGCTTTTAGAGTTTTCTGTATATAGTATCATGTCGTCTGCATATAGTGACAATTTTACCTCTTCTTTTCCAGTTTGGATCCCTTTTATTTCTTTTTCTTGCCTGATTGCTGTGGCTCGGACTTCAAAGACTGTGTTGAATAGAAGTGGTGAGAGTGGTCAATCTTGTCTTGTCCCAGATTTTAATGGAAAGATTTTCAGTTTTTCACCATTGAGTACTATGCTGGCTGTAGGTTTGTCATAAATAGCTTTTATTATGTTGAGATATGTTCCATCTATACCCACTTTGGTGGAGTTTTTTTTATCATAAATGGGTGTTGAATTTTATAAACTGCTTTATCTGCATCTATTAAGATGATCATGTAGTTTTTGTCCTTTTATTTGTGGATGTGGTGTATCACATTAATTGATTTGCATATGTTAAACCATCACTGTGTTCATGGGATGAACCCAGCTTAACAATGGTGTATGATCTTTTTATGTGCTGTTGGATTCTGTTTGCTAATATTTTGTCAAGGATTTTTGCATCTATGTTCATCAGTGATATTGCCCTGTAGTTTTGTTTTTTGGTAGTGTCTTTGTCTGGTTTTGGTATCAGAGTGATGGTGGCTTCATGGAATGAGTTTGGGAGTACTCCCTCCTTTTCAATCTTTTGGAATAGTTTGAGAAGGACTGGTATGAGTTATTCTTTGTACATTTGGTAGAATTCCCCAGTGAAGCCGTCTGGTTCTGGACTTTTATTTGCAGGGAGGTTCAATTTACTCTTCATCGTCAACTACTACCAGTGTTGAACTGTTAAAAGCACACAACGTCCAATAACTATCATAGGTTTCCCCTAATTTCACTTTTCTTTCAGTCTGTTTAGAGATGATGGAAAGAATTTATTAGACAGAATTGCTGCTTTAGGGAAGTGATTTTTCTGAAATTGCAGTAGGATCAGTGCACTAATCACCCCATTATTTGTTCTTAATTCTCTAAAAGTTTTGCATTCACAAGGTTTTTGGAGTAGAACTAAGTGAATCCTCTCTAATAACAATATAACCAAGTTTAAAGATAAATAATAGTGTGGCATTAAGACTGGGAGATAACACAAAAGATTGTTTGCAACCTATGCTCAGAGAAAATATCAGAGAGTATAAAATAGAAAGTCAGTTCAGAGGTCCAAGTAGAGCATAGGAATAAATGTTTGACTAGAAATTGCGTTTTATTATGTTTTGGGGGGTATTAAAAATTCTTGTTCTTCACTTTATTTTACCATTTTGGCTGTGGTCATGTATGCACATTTTGGTGACCATTAGCTTTTTCAAACTTAATGTCTGAATGCCTTAAAATACCAACCTAGATATTTACCTAATTAAAACAATTTTTAAAACTTTGATAAGGTCTTCCTATGCCAAGGGTTTGTATCATTGTGACAATAAAGCTTCAAGAAGCTGAGTAAATTCACTTTTATATCTTAAAAAAAACTTAAAAACATACTGAGTGGACAAAGGCAGACACAAAAGAATACTTAATGAATTGTTCCATTTACATGACGTTGGAGAACTGGCCAAAGTGAGGTATGGTGAAAGGAATCTGAAAGTGGTTGCTTCAAGAAAGGAGTCCGAGGGAGTTTAGGGAGGAGAATAGAAATTTTCTAAATGGAAAATTGTCAAGGTTTTGGTTTCATGGGTGTACAAATGGCCAAAAGTCGTCAAACCCTTTACTTAACATTTATGCATTTTATTGTATCTAAATCATACCTCTGTATTTTAAAAAGTCTAAATAAAGGTGTTAGCAAGACCATCTATAAAGAAGCAGTGTGAAATAGTAAGAGAATAGACTTTAGAGTTAGCCAGACTTTGATTTTGAGCCTGGAGCCCCTGGGATAGGTCAGAACTCTGACCCTTGGTTTCCTCATCTCTAAAGTGGGAATATTACTGATGCTTTTATAGTATCTTGAGTATTAATTGAATAATACAAATGAAGTGCATATAACAGCGGTGCCTAAGTCATGCTGGGTGGTGGTGAGAGGAGGAATGGATGGTAGAAGTTGTAGAGAATCTCTCAGGGCCATCACCTCACAGCTTCAGCCTCATTTACCCTGCAATTGTGCTCCTAAGGATGCCATGTATGCCACAGGAGTGATATCTCCTGAATTTTCACCCTCTTCCCCTGTTGGAGATGGTAAGGGGTTATTACATTTCTAACTTGTAAATATAAACCAACTGACAAGTGAAGTCAGAGCTCCCAGAAAAAGAAAAAAAAAACTGTTTGAAGCTACAATGGACACACACACACACACACACACACACACACACACACACACACACACATACACACCCAAGCCTGCGATTCAGGCCAATATGGTGGTAACAGAGCCCCTTCAAAAAGCTTTCTGACTAGAGGTCTACCAACTTGACAGCATCACAAAATTAGGTTTTTAAATGACATCTAAGTTGCCTGCAGCATTTCTATTAAGTTCACCTAACTGAATAATTTTTCTCTTAAAAGTAAGAGGGCAAAATATTGTTTACTAGCTACTATTGAGTAGCTCGTCTGCAAACACTGGCAGTGTTCTCAGATTCCATCGAGCTCTAGGCAGTGGAGCACCTACGGTTGTGCTGACCATGAGTTCCTTAAAAGAGACTTCAGTTCAATGGTAGTGGCCAGTGACATTCAGTCACTGGGTGGATTTAACAGACCGTATTTTAGATTTATGAAGAACCACTTAGACACAAGTTGGCTTCGGTCTAAACCAAATTTGAACTGCTTTTGGTAATCTAGTCCCCATATTACCCAACAACTGAAGGAGTCTGATCCCTGGCAGGAATCCAACTGCCCTGGGATGTTGTTAGGTGCCTCCAACAAGCTATGTACTAGGAAAACATCCCAGACAGCTCAGTTTGGCAAGTGAACTGATGGAACAGAAGGAAAAGTGGCTAATCAGTGATTTTACTTGTACTTTTTAAGCTTGCCCGGAATTTCAAATATAGAAAATTGCATTTCTTTTCCATGCTCTTAGGGTTGCTAGAAGGATCCAATTGGGTCTATTTAGAAAGTCCTTCAGACAAACAGGAGAAGATTGTAGAAGGTTGAGTATATGAGCAACAAACTTTGAGACAGACGTTTCCTCAGCCTCAAGTTTATTTCTAAGAGTAGCTGGTAATTTTATTTTTGCCTAATTAGTCTTATGCCATCAGTTTCTTCCAAATGATTCGTTCGACATAGCGCCAAGGCAGTAAATAGAATAAACACAAAGAGGGAATTCACTCTGTTGGCAAGAGCATAAATCTTCTCAGAGGTATAAACCATATTTATCCAAATAAATCTCATTTGAATCATGGTGTAGGGTTAGATCTTTGCAAAGATAAATATGTCTATTACTTGCACTTGTAGACACTCCATGTTAGTTTGAAGGAAGTGAATAAGCCTTTTTTGATGTTGTTTTTATAGCAACATGAACACATTAATTTCTCTCCTTCTACATATTTATATAGCCAACAGTCTACATAGTTCACATCAGGTGTGACTTAACATTAGAACAGCACCTTGTTATCTCCTAGTACTTAACATTTTAGGTAAATATGTACCTTCCCAAAGCAGACATGACTCTGTTTGCTCACAGGCTAACACGTAACCGTGAGATGTAACTGAGACAAGCATTCATGAGAATGATCAGCGTTATTACCCACAGTGGGTAATGGTTACAGAATGGTCTTTTCTTTTTCTTGGTTGGAAAGCAGTGGACAACTGACAAAAGGACTCTTTTCTTGTTTTGGGGTTTTTTTTTTTTTGAATCTTAAAACAAAAAAGGCCATAATCTTGGCCCATTCTTATTTCATATTAACTTCCTAACTCAAAACAAGGTATTGATTTGTTTGATTGTAAATATTCAAGATCACTCATTGGTTTTATGTTGCAAGAACTTTTACTACATTATTTTATTAAATAGGTGAGTAGTGATAGGACCTGAATCTACAGACATGCAGTGTATGTGGAGGTGCCAGTGGCCACGCAGGGCCTTGCACATGGAGGTAGGTGTTCATCCCATGGATACGTGTCTAATGAGTGATTCCACACTGAGGGTTAGGATAGAATGTTGAGTTCAGATGGTTGTTTGCATACAACATTTTATCCCTGCTGTGCCTGCTCCCCAGTAACCTCTAGATTTGAGAGCAAAAGCTGGATTCATTAGCAGATCAGCTTTTTTAAAAAAGTTGAAAATATTTAAAGGTTTTAAACTTACACAAAATATAAATTTTGTATAAAATTTTTATACAAGATTTAAACATTCTTAAAAAAAAGATTTAAATGTTCTAAGTTTTACATAAAAATGCAATTTTTTCCCTCCTAATTTGTTAGAGTAGAAGATTTGGCAACACTGGCTCCTACTTCCTATGTGGCCATGATTAGTTGGAACCAAGTGGCAGCCACTCTGTTTGGTGGGGCCTGGGCATTCTGCTCTGACAGTCCTACACCTTGCCTGCTCCACTTACAAGCATCTGAGACTGACCCACGTTGTAGATTTTGAACCCTCAGCAAAGTTTATCTGCTCAAATACATTCTCGTTCCACTACCACTCTTTCAAGTAATATCATTTCTATCTTCTTTAAAGCCTTCATCTTGGCGTGTCCATTCTGTCTAATCCTAAGATTTAAAATTCTTTTATGGTAGTTAATATATGAGTTTTATGTCTTCCAAGTAAAGCAGTGCTGTAAATTGGTGAAATTTTAACATTTTATAATAACTAATTGAGACATTTGGATATAGTTGAGCTACCCTCTCTGTTTACATTCCTTTCAAATACTTCTGGATGCAATAAGTGGTACATATGACAGTTTACTTTTATGTTCTTGAGCTGTCATCACTGTACTGTGCATGTTTGGACTACATTGCTGCAGTGTTGAAGGGATAAAAAAACTTAATTTAGAGTGAGGGTTATATTAACACTTTGCTATTAGGAGATGCTCAGAGTACTTGGAAACAGCTTTTTCTTCACTTGAAATAGAAAATTGATCTCATTTTAAATGTGCATTCTATAATAGATGAAAAACCCGATAATCCCCTGATTTCTTCCATTGATAGGTCTTTTGGATATTATAGTAAATTTTTGAACTGTTAGAGCATGCCAACGACACTTAGAACCTGCTCCATTAAAAAATGCTTATGATATGTATTTCTAGGGAAAAATGGAAGATCTTGGCAAAACAAGCTCTTAATAAGAAGTTAGTAATAAGCCCCAGTAGCCCCTGCATATAACATGCTTCCCATGAACTTCCAAAGCCCCGTGGTCTCACAGGAAGGATTGTCTTTAAGGTGATACCCTCCTAGGTACAAGTTCCTGAATCTAGCAATTTGTATTTTTGTTCAGTAGGCCATATTTGGGGCAAAAAAGAAATAAATACAATTTATAAGGTTTTCCCCATTAAAGATGATAAAAGTTCACTTCTTCTTACCTTCAGTTAATAAGCATTAGAGCTAATCAGGGGTTTATTATAGTGATTAATAATGATTACTCACTATAATATTAATAATATTAATATTAATAATTATTAACTGGGAAGGAAGCCTTGATTCTTTACCTTTGAGATTTCAGCTATTAAAAAAACTCAGTATACTTAGGGGCAGAGTTTTGATAAAACATAGCAGCTCATTTTAAAAAATGAAATTTTTATTGAATAAATGCTATTGAGTGACTATTATGTTCAGGTACTTTCCTGGAGACATAATAGTGAACAAAAAAGCCAAGAATCTTTGTACTCATAGGCTTACCTACTAGTCAGGGAGATAATAAACAAGATAAGTAACGCATATACTGTGTTTTTTGACAGATGCTTAAAAGAAACATAAAGCTGGGAAGGATTTTAGGAACTACGAGGTTTCCAATGTTAGGTAGGTCTCATGGAGAAAGTGACATTTGAGTAAAGTCTTGGAAGATTTATGGGAACAAGGCAAGAGCATTCCAAGCATGGGAAACAGCAGTGTTAGAGGACTTCAGGTAGGAGTGAGTGTTCCTGGTGTGTTGGAGGGACGGTGAGAAGGCCAGTGTTAGTGGGTCAGAGTAAGCAATGGGACCAGATCATGTGGGTTGTTATCATTGTCAGGATTTGGGCTTTTCCTCTGAGATGGGAGCTATTGGATGGTAGTGAGCAGAGGAGTGGCATGGTCTGACTTAACATTTTAAGAGGTGTCTCCAGCTGTTGAAAGGAGGCAGAGTGGAAGGCTGTCACCCCTCATGTGAGTGATGATAGTGAGTTGGACTAGACTGTTAGCTGTGCTGGTGGTGAAAGGCACTTGGCTTCTGTGTACATTTTAAGATACAGCCAACAGGATTTGCTGATGCTTTAGATAGAAGTATGAGGGAATAGAGAAGGCAATGATCACTCTTATGATTTTGGCCTGAACAGTGAGGAGAATGGAGTTGCTATTTACTGAGAGGAGGAAAAAGATGAGTGGAGAGGAAAAAGACTTGAGGGAAAGTAGAAAGAGCTCAATTTTGGGCGTGTTAATTTTGAGATGCCTGTTAGGCATTGAACGGAGATATCCAGTAGGTGGCTGGATATATGTGTCGGGAGAGAGGACTAGCTAGAGATATATATTTGGGAATCTCAGCATATAAATGCTTTTTTAAAACTACAAGACCAGATGAGATCACCCAAGAGTGACCACAGCCAGGAGAAAAGAGTTCTGAGGAATTTCTGTTTGTAAATTAAAGGGATGGAGGAACCAGCAAAGGAATCTGAGAAATGGCCATAGAGGTTGGTGGAGAGCCAGATGAGTGTGGTGTCTGAGAATCCAAGGAGAGCAAGTATTTCAAGCAGAAGAGTATTGACTTATCAGATCCCATAGTCTGAGCCCATGATGTGAGGTCTGAGGATAGACCGTTGATTTTGCATTTAGAAGTCACTGCTTACCTTGAAAAGAGCTGTTTCAGTGGAGTGGTCAGGGGAGAAACCTGAGTGTAAAGGGTTTACAGAGAATGAAAGGAAAGAAGTGGAGGGTACAAGCATAGATAAGTCTTTTAAAGAACTTTGCTGTAAATGGAACAAAAAAATTGAAGTGGCAGCTGGAGGAGGTAGGTCTGGAGAGTTACTGTTCTTTCCTCTTTCTCCAGTGCAAGCAGATGCTTTACTTTCTGTCTGAAACACTCCAAAGTTATTTTTCTACAAAATGAGTTGAGGAAAAGTGGTCCCACTATTGAGTCCTGGGGTACCCCAACATTTAGTGGTTGGGGAGATGAGGAAGAACTAGCAAAGGTAACTGACGTCTCAGTGTTAGAGTAAAGGGACATTTCAGCATATTTATTTTTTGTTTCATTTTAAAAATTTTTATTTATTTTTATTGATGTATAGTCAGTTTATAATGTATCAATTTCTGGTGTACAGCATAATGTTTAAGTCATACATATACATACATATATTCTTATTATAAGTTACTACAAGATACTGAATATAGTTTCTTGTGCTATACAGTAGAAATTTGTTATTTATCTATTTTATATGTAGTATGTAGTCTGCTAATCTCAAACTCTCAATTTATCCCTTCCCACCCCCTTTTCCCTCTGGTAACCGTTAAGTTCGTTTTCTATGTCTGTGAGTCTGTTTCTGTTTTGTAAATAAGTTCATCTTTTTTTTTAGATTCCATATATAAGCAATATCATATGGTATTTTTCTTTCTCCATCTGGCTTACTTCACTTAGAATGATGATTTCCAGGTTCATCCATGTTGTTGCAAATGGCATTGTTTTATTATTTTTTATGACTGAGTAGTATTCCATTGTATAAATATACAACTTCTTTATCCAGTCATCTGTTGATGGACATTGAGGTTGTTTCCGTGTCTTGGCTATTGTAAATAGTCAGCATACTATAGTAGTTAGGATGCAGCTAGAAGACATTTGTTGACATTTGGGGTGAGCTGGCTTAAAGAGTTATGCAGGTTTCTTTATTGAAGGGTGTCTGCACCGTTACGTGCTCACGTGCCTGTCTAGCTGTAGGAAGAGTGGGCTAGGGCTGACATTTGACCACACTCCCTTTATTCAGAGAGCCTCTCCCAGGACCAGCAGAAATCAGCCTGGGAAATGCTGCTCCCTCTGTCTCAACACTTTAGCAGTTCTTTGGTGTCACATGGGTCAGATCCATAAGAAGTCAGGAAGCAGATGGTTTTGACAAGGAGAAGTTTGTTCAAAGAGTGTGTTGGTGGTTTTTATTTTTACCCCTCCCAAATTCCTTACTGACAGATCAGCTGAAATTCTCAGGAAATAGTCCATGACACAAACGGTAGTTTCACTCTTTATTATAGTTTCAACATTAGCCTTTCATTTCTTTTCAAATACAAGATGCTCTTTTCAAGCCATAGTAAAATCTATGTTATCTGGCAGCTTACCAACCAGAAGATTGTAACTGACATCTTGGGTTTTCACTCAGTACAAATCATCCGGATGTTGAGATTTACCGACCAGGTTCTCCAAGAGGAGGCCACCTGGTTGTCTTTACTGACGAAATGGTGGCCCGGAGCTTCCCCTCATAGAACCGAAGGTAAACCCCACAGCCTCGTGCAGGGACTTGGGGGCAGCTGCACCTCGGCCTGCAGGGTTTGGCTAGATCTCCTCCTCTTATCTTAGGTCAGCACCTCCCCTGGTGTTAGCCCCTCCGAGAACAAATATCTGAGATATTAGGTTGCTTATGTAAGGTCATGCAGCTGCCAAGAGTGGAGCTAAGATTCAGGCCAGACAATCTGGACTCTAGAACCCCAGCTTCTAACCATTTAGTTGTCAAGAGAGGCGTAAGCTAGAGATATGTATTTGGGAGTCTCAGCATATAAATGCTTTTATAAAACTACAAGACTGGATGAGATCAAGGGAGTGACCGCAGATGGAAGAAAAGAGACCCGAGTCCTGGGGAACTCCCATGCATTTAGGTTGGGAACACGAGGAGAAACCCGCAAAGGAGGGTGAGAAGTTGTGGCCATAGAGGTTAAGGAGAAACAGGTGAGGGCGGGTCTTGGAAACGAAGGAAAGGAGTTGTTTCAAGGAGGAGAGGGTGACCATCTTGATCAGAGGCTGCTGCTGGGTCCTGTGCAGACATTGCAGTTGTTTTGTTCATCCTTTTTTGGCAGTGCTGGGGAGTGGAGTGGGGGCACACTCGCGCCTTCCAGAATGGGTCTCAAACAGTAAGAAAGGACATAGATTAATTTCTCAATAGATTATGTTGCTGCATTAAACACTCACTAAATCACTCTGCCACATAATTAAGAAAACACAGAAAAATGACGGGAAGAAAAAAAAATTAATCCTGGCCCTGAATGCATCCTTCTGGAATGCAGTGGGTTGCCCCACATTAACCACTGTTAACATTTTGATATATTTCCTTCTATTTTTGCAATTATGATATTTTTTACACAATTGTGATTGTATAGAATACAGGGAATGGCATATACCGATTTTCTGCTTTTTTAAAATCAAGTTTTAATAGAAAAACAGTCATGCTCCTCTTTGAACATTTTGAACAAGAGGGTAAAGAAAATTTTAAAAATCAGAGTAAAAACTGTAAAAGGTCTCCTCGGTCTCAGGATGCACCATTAACATGACGGTATCAGATGTGCGTTTCCATGTAGTCTGCATGACATGTCTGCTGACCTTTCTCCCTGCCTGTCTACCTGCTTATCGAAGAGGAGCCTAGGGGCAAGCTTTGTTCCTGCAGAGATGGGGGTGTAAATCCGAGGTAAGAGGGTGGGGTGGAAACCCTGGCCCCCACCCTCGGATGCACTGGGTCTCAGGAAATGGTCCCAATACCATCCTGTAAGAGCAGCACTCTTAAGTCCGACTGGGTCTACAGAGAAGGTGATGCAAGCCCTAGGACCAGTTGGGATTTTAGTTAGTTCTTAGAAGGGCTATTGAAAAAAATCTATAACCTGAATTCTAGGAAAATTTAGACGTGGGGTTTTTTGAAAAAAAAATTTAAACAGCATTTAGAGGGTGATTCTATTGCAAAACTACAGAGACTGTTAGAATGGGAAAGAACCCCCAACACAATTGTGTCAAATTTTTCATTTTTACCTGCAAAGGTGCTGAAGACCAGAGGGCTAGTCACCCTCCAGGTGAGACTCTCTAATCCGTCTGCAGTGGAGTTAAGGCTCAAGCCCAGTTCTCTGAATCTCAGGATAACCCTGAGATTTGTTGGTAGAATTTGTGGCAGTAGCTTTTCCGAGCAAGCCCTATTTCACCCTGAAAAACTACGTAGTCGTAAACCTCCTGTAGTGGAAATTGTGTCTCTTAACAGAGCTCGATTTAGAAGCCTTCATGGAGGCTTTGTGGGAGTAAAGAGAGCCCTAAATTTGGAGTCCAAAGGCTTTCATTCAGGTCTCAGTTTTTCCACTTCCTCTGGGACCGTAAGCCAACCACATAACCATTCTGAGCCTTGCTTTTTTTCCAGCCGAAAAATGGGTATAGTATACATGTTTCTACCTGAGAGGGGGTTTTGAGGAGATCCTGCTGATGCAAAGTACTGTGGAAACTAAAGCATTATGCAAATATAGGGACTTAGTATTTTTATTAAGATTTTATAGGGAACTAGTTTCACGAGGAATTAGCTTCCATATCCTACAAAGACCTAATTGCCTTCAGAGCAATATCCATGTGTGTTTCATTCTTCTGTTTTCTGTTCCCTCCTAATAAGTGCAGAATAAATATTTGCTAAATAGTGGAGAGCTTTTATCACCTTTAGCAAAATGGGATATCTATAATAATTCTCTGTGTGAGTGGTGATACAATAGGTACTGTGGGGCTTGCCCTGTTAATGTGGATGCCTTCATGGGGCTTTTTTTAAGTTAAAAATAAAGGGGCAATGTTGTCTGATGTTGCCTCTGAAGTGTGGTGTCGTCGGCATGGTCAAAGAAGTAACAAAAGTTGCCGAGAGACTGGAACCACATGCTGTTCTCATCAGACAGCGTTTTAATCTTATTTTAAGTCTCCCAGACAGGATATTTCTACGTGAGAACAATAGAACTTTTCCCTCTGTGTAGCCTTGTTTCAGGACTAACAATGAAATTCACCATAATGCTGTCTTTGTGCTTCGTCCACATTTGCCAGGGGTCTTTTATGGCCTCTTTGTTTTAAACGTGGAAAATCGGGCCGGGGCGACATGGAGTAAAATGACTAACATGTGGAATCAGTTCCTCAGTCTATTGAGATTACTGATTTGTTGGGTTGAACTTAGAAATTACATCTTCAAATTGCTCTGGCCTGTTTACCACTTTTTAGCTTAAGACAATGATAGAATAGAAGCAAAATGCTTACTTTTAGAGTCATCAACAAAGGATGCAAAAACTCAGTGAAGTCAGTGTGAGAATGTTCAAACTTTGAGAGGCTGTGCTGGATACCGTCTAACCCAGAGTCCTCGGTTCACAGTCTGAGATTTTCACTGATGTGCCCAATAGCACACAGGCTGAGAAGTGAGCGCCCCGACCTCTGGCCTGTCGTTAAATGGGGTTTTATTCTACAGAATATACACATTACTCTGGATTATATTAAGCAGGTTCATGTGAAACTGTCAACTAGTTGAGTCCATCTGCTTTCAGGATGAAGTCTGAGGCCCATAGTCTATTTTTAGAGCAGTAACTACATTCCATGGTTTAATTCAGCACACAAGGAATGCTCAGAATATATTTATTCACAAGTTGTGTCTCCTTGAAAGACAGCTCTTGAAAGCGAGGGGCAGGGAACTTATGGGAAAAGGATAAGGGGGTGGGGGTGGTGTCTACTGACTCAAGTCATTAAGAGGGGAAAAAAAAAAGGCCCATAATAGAAACAAAGCTATAAAAACCAACCAGACATACTTCCTCAGCCCTTCTCTCTGGAATCGGTCATTTAAGGTCTGTCACGCTTGTGCCAGTAAAAGGAAGCAGACAGTGACTGTTATCACATCAGGTAAGAATTCACTATATAAGGGCACAAGGTGTGCTCAGCCAGCGTGCCACTCACAGCATCAGCTCCCCATGCCCCGAGGAGCACAGTGATTAATGCAGAAAACAAGCTTAGCCTGGGGCTGCATGGATCTGTAGTCTACAGTACATACACGTCATTCTGGGTTATATTAAGGAATTTCATGTGAAACTGTTAGTAGATTGAAAAATATGTTACCTAGGACTCAACAACTTGCAAAATGTGGCAGAATTAACAAGAGAAGGAGAAGTGGTAGGGAAAAGGAATTTCTGTCTCTTCAAAAGATCATAATTATATAAAATTGAGTGTAAGACACTCTCATCCTGCTCTCCAGGAGGGAAAATGCCTTGCAAACAAGGGACCCCTCCTTCTTTTCGTATTCCTTTTAGTGCGGAATTTGACAGAATTTCCTTCATGCAGCATAACGCCGTAGACACAGCAGGCCTACAGCCCCACGTGACCACTGTCCAGGCTGTTGCTCTCTCCGACGGTTCTCTCTGGAAGAGGGTAATGCATGTGCAGTTGTTCTGTAAGATGAATGAACAGAGAATGTCAGATCATATTATTTCTATATTTTGTGTCAGTCTTGGGAAATATGTAGGCTCTTATTTTCAGAGTTTTAAGGTCCACAACCTCAATATCATTTTAATCATTTAATCTCATCAAAAATTTGTAACAAACTTATAAGCTATAATCAAAACTACAAAACATAAAAGGAAGAAATAGAAAATGTCTAATTTGTAGTTTACTCTCTTTCATTTCCTAAATCCTCATTTAAAAAAAAAAAAGGTCCTCTATTCACTTAGCAAAGGTACAGAGCCCCTACCATGTGCCAGGCTGTCTTTTAGGCACTGAAGGAAAAGCTGTGAACAAATAAAACTCCCTCCCCTCATGAAGCTTTTCTCCCAACGGGGGAGACAGGCAAAGAATAAGATACAGGAGTGAAATAGGTGGATGGTTAAACAATGGTAAGAATATATGAAATGTTGAGGCAGAGCAGGTAGTGGTGGTGAAATTCAGGTGAGTGGCCAGTGGAAACCTTCCTGAAAAGGTGGCTTTTGAGTAAAGATCTGGCAGAAGTGGGCAAGTGAGCCACTTGGACACTGGATGGAAGCGCTTGCTGGGCAGTGAGAACAGCACACACAGTGGCCTCGAGGCAGAAGTTGAGGAGCAGCATGAAGGCTGGTGGAGAGGGAGAGGGGCCAGCAAAGGGAAGGGCAGGAGTTCAGCCTGGAGAACTATCACAGCCCACGGCATGTGGAGCATTGTTGGATTTTACTCCGTTATCTGTTATGGACTGAATCCTGTCCCCGACAAGTTCTCACCTTAGAGCCCTAACCCCCAGTGTGATTATACTTGGAGACAGGGTCTTTAAAGAGGTGATTAAGGTTACATGAGGTCATAAAGATGGGGCCCTCATCCAATGGGATGTCTTTATAAGGAGAATTACCAGGGATTTGCACCCACAGAGAAGAGGCCATGTGACGATCCTGGGAGAAGACAGTCATCTGTGAAACAAGGAGAGAGGCCCCAGAAGAAACCAGCCCTGCTGACCCCTTGGTTCTGGCCTTGCAGCCTCCAGAACTGTGGGAAGATACATTTATGTTGTTTGAGCCACTCAGCCTGAGATACTTTGTTATGGAAGCCCTGGCAGACTAATATATGATCCTAACACCCAGTTATCTTTCACAAGAGAGCTTTCTGCTCAATAGAAAAGTTGATCTTAAGCAGACTTTACTATGTTAACTAACAGCAATACTCAATCCAAAAGGAGCTCCTTTTGGAACTGATTTTGCAGGTACTATTTTTGACTTTAAACAGGTGAGCCTACAAATGAGTCCTCTGAAACAGAGCTAGCGAGTCAGTCCAACCAGTTTTTTTGTTTTGTTTTGTTTTTTATTGGCAGTTCAAAAGCAACTCTCATGATTCCTTTACTTTTGTCTTTTTTAATACAGAAGGATTGGCCTTTGGCTGGTGTGAATGAAGGAGATGCTGTCCCTTCTCTTTCCATCCCTTTTCTCCCAAACCCTGCTCCCTCTTGATCTCTTACCATCTTCCTCCTAGCAAACTGCCTTCTGAACCTCACAAAAAAAAAATAATGAGGAGAAAATATTTGGCTGCTTTTTGAGGTTTTTTTATTCTGAACCCTGAGAAGGAAGTGAAAGAATCAAGTGTTTTTCCTTCTGAATCCTTTCTTCCGTGCACTTTTATCATGGAATACCATGCAGTGATGAAAATTCTTCATAAAATTCCAGCTATTAATGTATTGATAATGACAATTAGGAAGCCACTCTCTGGTAACTCTTGAATTAATGGTGTCTAGGCAGTGAATATCAGAGGCTGCTAAAACTGTTACCAAGCAAAGGGCTCACTGCTGATGCACATAGAAGCCGGCATTATGGCACCGGCTTTTGAGAAGAAAAAAGCTTAAGGTGAGGTTGGCTGGCAAGGAGACAGAAGGCATGGCTCAAACCTGTCTCCCCACCTGGGATCTTGGGTTGGGTCAAGTTTTTATGAGTTCGGGGGGGGGGGGTTGGTGTGCGGAAGTGCTGGCGGGACAAGTTTTGATTGGAGGGATTTGGGGCTCGGTCATTTATGGTAAGGTGTGGCAAAGGGGCTTCAGCACTGGCTTTTTCTGGACAGCAGACCCTTTGCTTTTGAAAGGGCTCGGGAGTTCAGGTTCGGGTCATGTCCTGGTCCTTTGGAGGGGGGCAAGGAGAACACCTGGAGTTTCAGGGATTGTTTGAGGTCAAAATCTCTCCTCTGTATGCTTCTGCTGCATGACTTGTAGTTTTGATCTGTTGTCTCTGCAAAACAACTAAGTATCTTGTGAGAAACAGGATAGGGTCAGTTTGAGCCCGGTTCTGTGGTTACAGAACCATTAGGCACAGTTGATAGGGGAGCTTTCTAATGGAAGGATCGGGCTGCCACCATCTGAACCCAATGGACCAATAATATTAACCCCAGTGAAAGACAAGCACCAGATGTTAGGGCCATCTGAGCACACACCATAGGCAGAGCACAGTCCCACCCGTGGAAAATTATTGCCCAAAATGCTCTTCTAAAGATGGTAGCTGTGACTACTCTGGTGAGGGAATGCAGGGGTTGCCAGATTTTTCTAGAATAGGTAGAAATCAAGATGCTTATATGCAACTTCCCCATTTTAAAATATTTTCTATTAATTTTTTAAAAGTTGGGAACACTATGCGGGCCAAACCAAATGAACTTGTCGGCTCTGCTTTACATGGGCCCCACACGTCATGTTCGTATTCCATGCGCTCCAGTGCTCCTTGACTTCCAGTGTCATGACCTCTGGAAAGTCTTCCCTGCCTCCTTGATGCACATCTCTCCTCTCCTCCTCTTGACTTCCTATGGCATCTGTGGTTGGGTATGTATGATATTGTGAGTTATCATAATAAATACTTATTTGTTCTTCCTCGGTGGTTCCTGACTCACAGCTCCTGAAACCCTTGGAACTTCCTAAGTGATAAGAGCTATAGGAGCATCTTCTGTCATAACATTTCATCTCTAGTCCTCAGTTCCCCAAATCACTGCAGAGCAAAAAGGTCAACTGGGTATCTTGTTATTCACAGCAAGCCCCTTTCAACCATACCTGTTTATTTTAATGAGATGATTTTTGGAAAACCCCAAGGTAACTTAAGGTTGGGGTGTAGTTACCAGGAGAACCAACTGTGTAATTAGAGGGTTGAAAATTTCAGCCCCACCCTCTAACCTATGGGGAGGTAGAGAGAGGCTGGAGATTGAGTTCAGTCACCAATGATTTAGTCAGTCGTGCCTGGGTAATGAAACCTCCATAAAAATCCCTGAACTACAGGGTTCGGAGGGCTTCCAGAATGGTAAACACATGGAGATCTGGGGAGAGTGATGCCCCTTCCCACTTCCCCTGCCTGTGCATTGCTTCTCTCTGACTGTTCCTGAATTGTATCCTTTTACAATAAATTAGTAATCTAGTAATTAAACAATTTTCCTGAATTTTGTGAGCTGCTCTAGCAAACTAATCAAACCTGAGGAGGGGGTCATGGGAGCCTTTAATTTATAGCTGATTCATAGCCGTGGACCAGAAGTGCAGCTGATAGCCTGGGCTTGTGACTGGCATCTGGAGTGCCAGTCTCCAAATAGGACTGAGCTCTTCATCTGTGGGATTTGACTGTCTCCTGAGGACTGAGCTCTTCATGTGTGCGATCTGACTGTCTCCTGGTAGAGCGAGTCAGAATTGAGTTAAATTATAGGACACCCAGTCAGTAGTCACAGAGTTAATTGCCGGGCGGTGTTGGAAAACACACACATACTCTCTTAGTCTGTGTGATGTGCCTTCGTTAAATGGTTTTCTAATTTCATATGGCTGTATTCGTCTTCCCAACAACACGACGTGTTCTTAGAAGGTACTTTGCCAGTATTCTACCACTTTGGTTTTCTCTGTAGCACCCAAGGATGTTGAGCTGATTTTGGATCTTTAGAAGATGAGCGATACAGCAAACTGGTATATGCAAAACCTGTGGTAGTTAGTAATTACTCAACAATTGTTAATTATTGCATCAGTGACAGCCAAACAACAGCATCAAAAATATTGGCCTAAAAATGTCCATTTTCTTCAACCTTACATTTTAGCATGCAGCTAATTTTTCATTAAAATACCTTGCTCTATTTTTGCAGAATGTCAAACATTTCAAATAAAATTGCCCGATTCTAAGATGTCAAATAATCTTTAATAGAGATTGTGCTGCCTAATGTTTTGTGCTATAGCAATGTATTTGTTTGAATAATGAGAATCTAACATGTATTGACGTATGCCTTCATTGCATGCAGTCTCATGCAGTCCTTGTCAACCTGATGACAGATGCTATTGCACCTAATTCATAGGGGGCCCAAGAAGCTAGTAAGTGCAGAGGCCTGCACAGAATCATTGTTAGGATAATTCCAGCTGCTGCAACAAGCACACCCCAGAATATATGTGTATAGTTGTTCAAACACAATACGAAGTATGTTTCTCATTCACATAAAACACAAATTGCGGTTTCTAATTGGCAGAGGGCTGTCCTCCAAATTATGATTCAAGATCCCAGCATTACAGAGGCTTTAGGTCATCAGAGAAAGATCATGGGAACGGGTTATAAAAAGGTTTTCTGCTAGGTCTGGTAGTAGCACATAGCACTTTAGTCCATCAGCCTGATTTCAGTCACGTAGCCATACCTAACTGCAAAGGCGGCTGGAAAACGTGCTTCAGCAGCATGTCCAGGAAGAAGAGATGGCCCAGGACCCAAGGTGCTTGATTCTGTAACCCATGCACATGGCCATTATGATGAACTGCCTTTGTAGATTAACCTTGGAATTGGACGCAATATATTGTATGCTACACGTACTTTCTTAGCCATTGATTGATGAAAAAACTTGCGTTTTTAAAAACAGAAACTCAAACTCTTAGAATTATGAAACCAATGAATATTTCCAAGAGCCTTTTTTTTTTTTTGAGCTATGTCTGTCTAGATTTTATTTTCCGGACACCAGAGGAGGATAATAACTTGTTTAAGAGAATCTTCCTTGACTGTCGTGGCAGGTCTCGAGCAGTTCTCCTACGAGTAGAAAGATGGATTAAAATATAACCACTAAATAAAGGCTTTGAGACTTTTAAAATTAAATTGTGCTGGTAGTTTTCCTGGAAACCACAAAAAAGCAGTCGCTAAGGTGATCTTTAAAGATTTAAAGACATGAGTATGAATGATAGGAGGTCTCAGCTACTACTTAGATCGTGATTAGGACTTCAAGCAATGATATAATTTCTATATTATTTTTTTCTTACTTTAACTTTCTCATTTTGAAGTCTTCAGGTTAAATGTGTTATTATACAATGCATTTGGCTTTACAAAAAGATGTAGCCCTAAGATTACTGGCTCTAAATAGACAGTTAAATTTACAAATTGATAGTTCTTCTAGGAGTGTTAATCTCGAGGATCTGTCCGGCCCCACATGGAATCAGCAAGAAAGCAGAGAACTATAACTACAAGGCCATTGGGTTCCATTAATGTGGAGCCATTAGCATCTGAGAAATCTAAAGCTCCATCTCCATTCTAACAATACAGTCTCTTGAAAAGTGGGAAATCGGAGTCAGTCTATACTTTAAAAAAACCTATTTAAAAAAATCTTTATTATGACAAACTAGTGTGATTGACTTTTTAACCAACCGACTGGTCACACTAGTTGAAACACTTGAGATTCTTTGTCCATAAACATAGCCCTGAAGGGTGTATTTTAGTCACTCCCCCACTCAGTAAGCATTTCCAGAGTGTGCCCTCTGTGTCAAGCACTTTGACAGGTGCAGGGAATACAAAAGTTGGTCTCAGACAAGCTCTTGCCTCCAGCTGACTTTCCAGAGACTCAAAATTTCAAAACAAACCAAAGTCTGGACACTTACATCACAGGACGTGTGCTGTTCAGATGGGTGCTATCGGAGCTAGTCAGAGAGCTCTAGTGGAGCGCAGGATCCAGTCAAGGACGTCTTTCCTGAAGAAAGAGCCAACAAAAGGGTATTAGAATGGAGGGAGAATACCCCAGATGCCGCAGTCTGCGGCTCTGTCATCAGTCCTGTTCACGTGTTATTTGTCATTAGTTCTAAATTCCAGTAAAAGTACATTGCTATTTAAGTGGGTTTAAAGACACCTTGTTAAGTCCTTATGCTTGTAGGACACCCTAGAATCTGCTCAGGACTTAGATACTCAATATAAAATACTCCGTTGCACTTTTAAATGTTGCATGCAAGTTCATTGTAGAAAGTGGTCTATTTTTAGGCTCGAATTCAAACCCACTTCTCTAGAACTTATAGAGATAAACACTCATATAAAATATTCTCTTAAACAGCTCCCACTGTTTATAATATGATTTGATGCTCCATTGAAATCTCCACAGAAAGTTTCAAATACATCTTGACTCAAACTTTTTCAGTCCAAGATCACTTACTTTCTGATGAGTCAGAAGATCACACTGATGGATGAAACTGGGGAAGTGTTGACATATATTTGGATGGTTAACCATTTTATTCCCCTCAACACCAAGACCACGCGAGTGTGTTTGGTAACTGCAAAATCCCCCTTGACTAGATGATGATTTGGGGAAGAGGTAATCCTGAGAAATTAACCTTAACAATTTGTTTGTCTAGTTGAACATTTCTGTCTTACGTGAACAGCTCAATTTATACAAATCTCAATATATTTTTTTAGTACTTTGCCCATGTGCCATTAATAAGTATCTAAGACCGTTCTCATTTTTTTTTCCCAATTCTTTTTTCTTTTACTTCCTAACTCTCCTTGACACCTTGTGGTTTAGTTAAGTATATTTAGATGTTTTTCTGTTGTAAACTTGATAGGGGTGGGGGTGCTAAAGATAAGTTTGGATTGGCCATCTGTGTTTTTATAAATCTCAAAGGATTGCTTGCTACCAAGTCCCCTGGCCTATGGGACAGGAATTTCTCCTTCTAGTTCTGGGTCTTTTTCATAGTCAGCACAAAATCAGTTGCTTTAAGTCTGACATCGCCCTGGTCAAATTGCAGGCTGTCGGCTTGGACACATAGTCATTCTTTGATCTTCTAACAATGAATTTATTCTCTGTTGCCTCTGGTGCTTGGACCACCAGTCCTGCCAGGAAATCTCATTGGATTCTCCCTGAATCTCTGGGAAATATGAGGATGGATTTTTCTGTTAGCTTCTCTTTCTGGGACAGATATTTTAAGTAACCTGATTGGAAATTTTCAACCTATTTGTGAACAGAACCTGACAGTATTAATGTTTCTCCTTTGGAGTCTGCATCATGGATTCATTCCTAGCTGTAACTCCTTCTCTCAGTGCCATCTTATAGAAAATTCTAGACCAAGAAGGAAATTGTCATTTCTGCTTTATTCTTCTTTTTCTTTAAATTGTGCTAAAATATGCATAACATAAAACTTACCATTTTAACCATTTTGAGTGTACTGTTCAATGGCATTTAGTACATTCACATTATTTTGCAGCCATCACCACCATCAATTTCCAGAACTTCTCACCTCTCAGACTGAGACTCTGTGCCTGTTAAACAATGACTCCCTATTTCTGCCTCCCCTGAGCCCCTGGAAACCACCATTCTGCTTCCTGTCTCCAGGAATTTGACTTCTAGGTACCTTGTACAAGTGGAATCATGCAATATTTGTCCTTTTGTGTCAGGCTTATTTCATTTAGCATAGTGTCTTCAGAGTTGATCCACGTTGTACCATATGTCAGAATGTCACTCCTTTCTTAAGGCCGAATAAATATTCCATTGTATGTATAGACCACATTTTATTTATTCATCTATTGATGGACATTTGGGTTGCTTCCCACTTTTTGGCTGTTGTGAATAACGCTGTTGTGAACATTGTGTACAGATACCTTTTTGAGTCCCTGCTTTTACTTGTTTTAGGTTCTATACCCTGAAGTGGAACCACTGGATCATATGATAATTCTGTGTTTAATTTTGGGAGGAACCTCCATGTTGTTTTCCACATTCTTGTTCCCTGTCGTAGCTGTGTGACTGTGTTCATGGCTGAAGAGGGTGAGATTAGGGATGAAATGGACTAAGGGACTTCTACTCTCTCAGGGATCTTTGTTTTGAAGAACTTTTTTTTTTTAATTGATGAATGATGCCTGAGAAAAAAAGTCTTTGACCTCGTCTTAATGAGTTCCTGAAAGAGTAAAAGGGCCCCATCCCCGCTGAGCCCTGGGGACTGTGGATTTGAGCTTTTTGTGCCTGATGTGACAAGGGCGCTGGGGAGCAGCACCAAACAGCATGTCCTCTTCAAACGTGTCCCACTAGGTTAATGAGACATTACAAGAAACAAAAGATCCACAAGTGTGTCTTACTGTGGACTTCTTGAGTATAGTATATCCCCGTGGTGAGCCCCAAGGATGTCTCTCAGATGCAGTCACGAGGCCAGATTCTGAGACACGGTTCCCAGAAGCATGGGCCTGGTGAGTGAACTCAGTATCACTCGCCTCCGAGGAGATACCTCAGAAACTACCTCGCCCAGCTGTCCATCCCAAAGACGACAGACCTCCCCCCGTAGGTTACAGGTTGCTTCCTTCCCTGCACACAGGAAAACTAAGTACCCAGAGAGCATTTCCTTTTCTCCAGACCTTTCCAAATCATTGACCTGTGTCAGCTACCTTAATAGGACTTGTGCAGTGAGACTCAAGAACAGTGTCCACCCTCAAGCTAAAACCAGTCAGCTTCCCCACGGGCCCATCTAAAACATATGCTTGCTTCATTTTTGGTTGCATGAGAGGCTGTCAGACCCAACCTGGGCCTGGCAACCTCACCAGCTGCTTCCGACGACTTCACTCTGGGACTTGAACTCCCCGCAGTTCAGTCCTTAGAAAAAGCTTTGGTGGAGAAGCAGAATCAGAGAGGATTACCTGAAGGGTATGTAGTCCCTCTGTTCTTAGAAACCCGGCATTTATCTATCCCTGGATTAAGCCAGACCATCAAAAAGGAATTCCTGGCTGACGTCATCCTGACCCCTTGTGGAAGGCCTTTTACTGTCTTCCCCCTGGGCCGGCCTTCTCCGAGTAATGTTGTAGCGCTTAGCCCTACCAAACTCCTGTTTGTGCAACTGGCGTCTTCACTCGTCCACTGTATGCAGTGTCTACTGCGTATGAAGCCCTACGAGAGGACGGCTCCTTGGACTCAGTGCCAGGAACACTTCTCTCCTTGAAGCAGTTGGTCTGTTGTGATCGCATTACACCACGTGACCCACTGTCTGGTTGTGGCCACCAGAAAGCTCAGATAGGGCAGCAGCTGACCTCTAGCACGGGTTCAGAACTCAGGCTAGATTTTGTGTTAACCTCACACCTGTCTTTAACATAATTATAAGTTCTTTTTCTTTTTTTTTCATTGCCTCACTCACTTGAGGTTGTTGAATGATCTGATTTTTGTAAGCTATTTAAATCCTTTAAGGGGTAAATTGAGGGAATAAACATGAATCAGGTATTCTCAATTGCTTTGAACGTTTAGAGGAAAAAATGTATATGAATTGTTAGTTACCAGGTAACTAATGTGCTTAATAGAGTTGGCCTTAAAACCACTGTTTTTCGGAGCATGACTGCACTGGGGCCGTGGCTGTCCCGGACAGACTCTGTGTCTCCAGGTGCTGGCGTTGTGCTGGGCAGGTAGCAGAAGCTCAGCTTTTGCTCCCAGATTTGGACACACAGGATCTGTCTGCACCTGAGTTACCACCAGCACAGCCTGTAGATGCCCGGAAGCAAAGAGAAGCCGTGAAGCTCTGGTGTTTCCTCCGCCTTCGTTGCCCGTTGGGGAACACAGGCGGCACCTCTAACATTCTCCCATCTCCCCCTCTGCAGACTCACATTTCCAGACTGCCTCCCGGGGCGGTGGCCGGACAGTCCGTGGCAATCGAAGGTGGGGTCTGCCGCCTGGAGAGCCCAGGGAGCTGAACCTTCAGGCTGAGCGCCGAGCATCCAAGAGGCATTTCAGAACCTGAGCTTCGTGGGGGTTTTAACGGAAGTCAGATGTTTTTACCTTCCTCGTTTTCTGAGTCCTGTGGCAGCCTCGGGCACTGCTAGTGACACTAGCGCTGCTGTAGTTAGTGCTTGGCGACACACGGGCCTTTGGCGGATGAGCAGGACTGAGTGTGCGTGTGTGTGTGTGTGTGCGCACACGTGCAGTGCGTGCGCTTGCTTCTCCTTCGATGAAATAGAAACTCCTCCTTGTTGTGTAACCCAAGACCAGGAATGATTTAATCCTCTTCACAAAATGTGTTTACGAGTAAAACCTACTGTTACAAGAAGCAGTTTTGATCTCACAGAGAGGTACCGACCGTCGCTGATGCCATGTGTCTGAGCTGCAGAGTCCGTCTCCTTGTTGAAATGATCTGCCCGTGTAGTGCTCCCCTTGACAACAGTAATAGTAACGCAGTGTTTTTATTTGTTAGCCAGTTTAAGTGGATCCTGTGATAACTTAAACTGTCCTTCTCCTCCCTCGTGTGGGGCATTTTTCTTTAACAAAGAATGGTTTCAGTGAAACAATCTCACGGAGAATTAAGGTCAGAGCCTTTTTAAATAATAGTCTTATTGATGAAGTTTGTACTTCTTTCCTCAAGCTTTTCGAAGCTTAAATACGGCACAGCCTCGTGCTGTGGGTGCTGTATTATGAGAGACTATGTAAAGAGAACAGACGGTGATGAGCAGTCCTTAATTTGTGTATAATGGAATGTTATTTACAATGTAACACTGTAAATAAGAAAGCAAAATTTATGGGGAAATTCAATATTATCTTTGTTTCTTGTTTAAATATATTTTTAAGATAAAAGGCACAAAAATAAAAGAAGCATATTACTGGGTATAGTGTGTGACTCCTCTTCTCAGACTAATAAATTATCTTTGAAGCCTAGATTGGCGAGCTGTTTTTATTTTCTTCATAAAAAGTTACTTCTTCCAGAAGTTATACCTTGCTCCCTCTTGCTGTGGTTCTGATTGTTCAGAATCCAGTCTTAGCTCTGTGTCGTTAGGCTGGACACCAGCAAGACAAAGGATGAACTTAGTACATATGTGATTAAATGATCGATATAGAGGTCCCAAAATGTCCTTTGTAATTTGAGTTAAAAAAAAAAAAGGAAAGGAATAAGAGTATTTTGCTTTGAGAAATGGTAGTGGCAGCTGAAAACTCAATGATTTCAGTGATAAATTGCTTCTAAATGTTATATTTAGTGATTCTGGAGCCACATAAGAAAACCAAGGCTTCCTTTTGATTTTACATGTACGAAGTAGCTATCAAGAAGACACTAAAGATAGATTCACTGGGGGTGGGGGGGTGGGCTCCCTGCACCATATAATCATGGCTCTGGGCGATGACTGATAAAGCCTCAGATGAAATTATACACTTGACATCGATGTATGGCCAAATTATAAAGGAAAGACAACCAAAATGGAGTGGGCGTAAATATGAATGATTTGGGAGTTGCCGACTTATGTTCCCCATACAGGCAATTACATTTGTCTCGCTGTGTTCTCGTAGACAGGTTGGTGCCATGGTATCTGTTTCTCATTCTTAATGAGGCTGAGAACTTGGTAAGAGATGGGCTGGCTGGTTGGGGAGCCTTTGGCTTCAAAAGCTTTCAAAGACCTGTTACCTGTTGGCAGCGTTTTTTCAGGAACTGGATTGGATCACATAAAACTATCAGGACACTTTGGAGTCTGAAAATCATCTGAACTATTTTACCAGGAATGCCATTTCTTTCATCTCCTTTTGACTTCTTTTTCATTCATATCTAAAAGTTTGAGCTTGTTAAACACCCCTTTTATGAAGAGTTTAAAAACTGGTCAGTGTAAAAGGGCACAGCCCCTCCAAGGACGGTTTGTTAAGGCTTTATTCTTCAATTTCTAATTTTTTTAAATTTAAGAATTATAAAACCAGGAGGAAAAAAAGTGATACTCAAAATTATGGAGACAAAAAAGTAATGTGTAGTATCAGTCCCTTAATTATAAGATTAGATGTTAAAGAAGCGATACGGGAACCAGGAGAAATTGACAGAGATAAAATCAACTTAATTTCGCACAAAAGTAGACAAGGTAGAAACAGGTAAGGATGTAACATCATTCCTTAGTCTGACTTACATCTCCCAGACTCTGACGCTGTGTGTGCAGGTGCCCACTTTTAATGCGGATGGTCCTGACTGCAGGCCTGTGTTCCATGACTTCTAAAGGCCTGAGCAGTGGATGTTAGGTTCTCGTGAGTATAGTTAAGCCAGGCCTGGATTCCTCAAAGCCATCACTGTGCTCTTGCTCTGAGTTTGGAAATGGGGGTGTCTTCCACACGCTAAGGTGGTGGAGGATGTGGGCTCTGCCCTAGGGGGCCCGGAATACCTGTGCTGATCAATGGGCGTGGCAGCCTTGTCTGGGCTCCGTCCTCACTTGTCTCCTCTGCCCTTCTCCCTGCCTCCGGTGTGTCTGCCTGTGGCAGGCCCTCTCTTATCTTCCAAATGAGAACTGAACTCAGATACCAATGTCTGTTAGAACCGTGTGCAAAGTACACATACACAAGCCCTTAACACTCATCTGAGGTGCTTGTCTGGGAGTTTGCGGATGTGGAGACATCTCTTACAGCTGCTCAAAAGCCTTTTGTGCCGAATCCCTCATCTCCCCCGTTTGAGAGTGATGGTGTTGCACACCAGTTGCCTGCAGGGAAGCAAGATTACTCTGCTAAGTGTTGGATGGAGGGTGTGAGGGAGGAAAGGTGGGGGAAGAAAGGAAGATTTAGAAAAGTTCTAGAACTAGTCTCAAAACTTGAGATTGTATTTAATTATTGTGGAATTTTAAAAATTTGTTCATTGTTATAAAAGCAATCCATGCTTATAATTAGAAACTAGAAAATAGATAAAGAAAAGCAAGAAAAGATTTAACTCATAACCCCACTTCCCTAGAGACAAGAGTTAATAACACATTAGCTTGCATCCTTATAGACTCTTAAGCATAAATTTTCTGTTTCTAACACAAAAATGGGATTATATTGAACCCCCCAAATGGGGTTCTGTAACCTGCAGTTTTCACTTAATAATATGAAAAGCTGTCCAGACCTGTAGGCTTACACAGCACCTCATTTACAGCTTCCCCATACAATACTGGTTTAGCTAATGCTGTTGAATTCGTGTATTTTGTCCCCATACTTTTGTGTAAATCCATCACGGTGCTGAGAACACGGTCGGCGTTCATTTCCTTAGGCCACAGGTCCTCACCACGAGCGCTGTGGTGAAGTCTTAGCGAAGGAGCGTCGGCTCGGCAGGGGTCCTAGAGCTACCTCTGTCGTTGCAATCGCGGATCTTCTGTTTCAGAAGGTCCCAGACAGCGTTCACAGGCTAACATCTGCACCTCCGTGCCTGAGGGCTTGTTCTGGAACCTTGGAAAGCTGCTCCGACCCTGCACAAAGCAGACCAGAAGTGCCAGGGGGTCCACACTCCCAGAAGCAGTTCAGCAGGTGATGGACAGTGGCTGGTGTAGAAACACACAAGGGGCGCCCCGGCTCCTCGGCAGGATGGCTCCGATGCATGTATTGCACACTGTTCTTGAGAGATTTAAGCTCCAGTTGCCCCCTGTGGTCATTGACTATTAATACACCTTCTATTAGCTTTCTTCCCTTCCCTGCACTCTTCTCCACCCTGCCTGCCCCCAAACCTGTGTTTCCTGGAATCATCTCCTAAATGAACTACCTGCACTTGACTCCTTATTTGGGGGTTACTTCTGGGGAACTTGAAACTAAGATACATTCCGTTTCATATACTCTTGGCCACGAGGCTTTGGTGGGCCTTTGTCCCTCTCCTCCGGAGGGTGGGCTCACCAGTCTGCTTGTGCACCCCACTGGGGCCTCTCTTCCTGCTTTGTTGAACCATTTTCATCCATAACATCATCCGATGAACATTCTCCAGGTGATACGGCTGGAGGTACCACAAAGGTGGGAGTTTACAACTAAGTCAGTGCTGAAAGGCACCAGACTGCTGGGGACAGGCAAACACTTTCAAGGAGGCGGTGAAAAACAGAAGCTGAAGGATGCCAGTCCATCGAGGATTGATGGACACCTTAGAGGAAATGGCCTGGAATTGTGTTAATGGTAGTGGGAAGAAATCGTGGCCAAAAGTGTGTTAGGGACCTGAAGAGACTTGAAGAGACCGAAAGAGTGTCACCAGTGTCCCTGTATCATGAGCACATCTCCATGATGACCGAGCTATAACAACCACATACGGTGCCTGTTTCCAGAATGCCATCTCTCAAGCCCGGACGTAACATAATTTTATGGTTAAATTTGTAAACAGTGCCTCCCAACATTTTTCTTAAAACAATCTGTTTATTAAGTCAAGCCTATCAACTTTATTCTGACAGAAACCCTATCCTTGCTCAGTGCTGTGAATCCATTGGTGCTGTGAAGCCCGGTCTTCTTGCCCTACGAAGGTTGCAGTGGTGGGGCAGGGGGTGGAGGGTCTTAAAGGGATGATGATGGGAGCCAGAAGATGAGCCCTTGTGTGTATGATGAATTTGTCTTCCTTTAACTATATTCTAAGCTTTCCCTCAAATCTGGTTAAGTGTGGGAAGGAGGTGCTGGGAGTGAACATGGTGGGCTACCGGTGGGAATGAGTAAGTGGGAGGTTGGCAACATAAAAGTAATTCTTTTACATTAATATTTGTTCTGGGATGTTCAGAATTCTTAAGCAATGCCCTGCCTTTCCCCAGCACTTAATTTGGGGAAAGTTCATAAGATGTCTATTACCAGAGACCCACAGGCTGACTGGATTGACCAGGCAGATTTCCTCTCCCCACATGCTGCTGTCTCTGAAGTGTACGGCTACAGGAAGGATTAAATCTAAACCTGGCATGGGCCTCCCTCCGAGGCTGCGCCCTCAGCTTTCTGAGACCCATCAGCCCCGCCCAGGGCAGCTCTTCATGACCAGCTATGGAAAGCGGGAGGGAAAGCAAGCTCCGTGGTTTCTCCTCTACGTGCTGGAGTCGTCGAAGCCCTGAAACCACAGTGGTAAAGCCGGAAAAACTGGGCGAGGGTTTCTCTGCCTCAAACCTCCATGGGGGTTTCACTGATTGTCAATAGAGCTTCACAAGCTAGAAAGAAAAAAAAAAATCTAAACAATTCCTTTACCCTCCGCTGAGGCTATTATGTTGAAGAGCCAAAGAGTTGCTCCTAAAATGGCCTTTCCTGGCCTTGGAAAATCCAACAACGCTTCAGAGATAGAGGATCCTGTTCTTCTATATGAAGAAAAATGGGTTGGGGGAGGGGGGAGAGTACGCATGTGTGAGGTCCTGGATTCAATCCCCAGTACCTCCAGTAGAAAATAAAAAGGAGACAGAGAGAGAGAGAAAGAAAAAAAAGAAAAACGTTCATTTCCATGCAGAAGTAGTAAGATTTTTATCTTTCCACCCAAGATTTCCCCCAAACCTGTTAACTAGCTGCCTTCTCCATCTGACTAGTGGTCACTCCATTCTTCTGGGTGCTCAGACCAAAATTCCCTGGAGTCTGTTTTTCCATGCATCCCAGCATAACAAACTGCTCCAAACGTTAGTAGCTTCAACTGCAGTAGCCGTTTTATTTGCTCACAATTCTGTCAGCAAGGCTTGGCTTCACTCAGCGATCTTTCTGCTGCTCTCACTGGTGGTCAGTGGTGTGCTGAACTTAGAGGGTGAGCTGGGGACTGGCCGACTGAGTGTCCTTCCTCTGGGAGACTCAGAGTCTCCCCCTCTGCACCAGGCCTCTCTCTGGGGTCATTGGCGAGACAGGTTCCTCAAGGTTCCCAGGAACACAAGCAGAAGCTGCTGTACCTTTCTAAGGTTTTGGTCCAGAGCTGGCCCAGCATCACATTTGCCACCTTTATTGCTTAAATCAAGTCACCTGGCCTAGCCCAGATTCAAGAGGAAGGGACTGCCTAAGAGCATGACTCCAGAGGCAAGGCTCACTGGGTGCCAGCAACCCACTATCCTTGAGTCTGCTTTCTCTCCTATTTTACAACTACTCAATCAACAAAAGCTGTTGGCCCTCCTTTAAAGTGTATCCGGCGACCAACCACTTCTCGCTGTCACCACTTCGACCAGCAAGATCCTCTCTTAATGAGTCATTACATCATGGTCCTCACTGGTCTCCCTGTGTCTGCTCTTGCCCACAGGCACTTACTTGTCTACCTGGCAGCCGAAAGGAATCCAGTCATGGTGCTCTTCTGCTCAAGCCGTCCAGGACTTCTTGTCCCAGGGTCCATATAAGACCCTGGGATCTGCTCCCTGTCATTCTCTGACGCACTGCCTGCCATTGCTCACTCTGCTCCAACCGTCCCAACTTGGGAAAGGAAACACTCACCCAAGTCCAGGAAGCACAGAGAGTTCCACACAGGATCAACCCAAAGAGGAACACACCAAGGCACACAGTCATCAAACTGACAAAAATGTAGGATAAGGAGAATACATTAAAATTAGCAAGAGAAAAGCAACAAATAACTCACAAGGGAGCTCCCATAAGGTTATCAGCTGATTTTTCAGCAGAAACTGTACAGGCCAGAAGGGAGTGGGCAAGATATAGTTAAAGTGATGAAAGGGAAGAGCCTACAACTAAGAATACTCTGTCCAGCAAGGCTCTCGTTCCAGTTTGATGGAGAAATCAGAAGCTTCACAGATTAAAAAAAACAAAAGCTAAAAGAACTCAGCACCACCAGACCAGCTTTACAACAAATGTTAAAGGAACTTGTCTAGTCATCAAAGCATAAGAAAAGAGAACAAAAAGAAGTAAGAGAAAAAAAAAAGACCTACAAAAGATTGCTTTGGTAGATCAGGGTCTTTTATGGTTCCATATAAACTGGAATTGTTTGTTCTAGTTCCGTAAAACATGTCGCGAGTACTTTGACGGGGGTTGCATTGGATCTGTGGATTGCTTTGTGTGGTGCAGCCATTTTGATAATGTTGATTCTTCCAGTCCAGGTGCATGGGATATCTTTCTATTTCTTTGTATCATCTTCAATTTCCTTCATCAGTATTCTACGGTTTTCAGAGTATAGGTAACCTCCTTGGTTAGGTTTATTCCTGGGTATTTTGTTCTTTTTGATGCAATGGAAATGTTTATGCCAGTTATAAAATTCTGGTTTTTGAAGTGGAAAAAAAGAGTGAATAAAGGGCTGCAAATGGAAAAATATCCTTCTCTCTTATGAGTGAGTTGTATTCCATTACATATATGGGCTGTATCTTCTTTATCCATTCATCTGTTGATGTGCACTTACAATGCTTCCATATTTGGACAGTTATAAATAATGTTGCTGTTAATAGCTAGGTGTATGTTTTTCCATTGTTTTATTTTAGTTTCATTCAATTCATATTTATAATTAAGGAGCTAGTTGCAGATAGTTGACTCTAAAAGGTGAAATTCTTATTATTTCTAAATAGGGCAATGCTGGCTGCACTATAGATAATCCCCCAAATCTCAAAATCTTTATATGATAAAAATTTTCCCATACAGATGAAGTCCAAGTGGCAACTGTCCTTCAAGCAGTGATGCAGGAACTCAGGCTCCTTCCATATTTTGACTCCACCATATTTCAAACATGGCTTCCAAGACCTTTGCAGAGAGGGAGAGAGAGAGGCTCACATGGAGCAGACATGAGAGGAGAGGGCTAGGGCTGCATGTCAAGCAGCATGGGATGTGAATGTGACTACCTGAGCAAGTGTCTTCACTGGAGCTCAAGTCTGACCTGCCTTTCAACTCTTCTACTTTTTTAAGACCATTTTGTTAAGGATATTTGTTTCTGGATTTGGAGTCTTAAAACTTCATGCCTGAACAAGGCAACAGAGATCACTTAGTAATTACCAACATTTAATATTTTAAAAATCTTCAGAAAGAGAATGTGATATGCCCCCCATCTTGGGGGAATTAGACTTCACCAAAATAGCCTGGTGATGTCATGAATCAAATAAGCAATCAAACAGCAACAAAAATAAACCCCAGATTGAGGAGGGAAGTCAGTAAGCAGAGTTGCTATATTACCTAAAATATCCAGTATTTAAGAAAAATTTACAAAATAGCAAAAAGAATAGGAACCTGTGACCTATCCATGGAGGGAAACAAGCAACAGTAACTATCTCAGAGGAGGACCCGATGTCAGATTTAACAAAGACTTGAAAGCATCCATCACAAATAATCTTATGGACTAAATGTTTATGTCCCTGCACCAAATTTAGAATTTGAAATCTTAGCCTCTAATTCTCTCCGATCTTGGATTTCTCAGCCTTCAGAATAGTTAGAAATAAATGTCTGTTGTTTAAGCCATCCAAGATAGAAATGCTCAAAGAACTATAGGAAACCACAATTAAAGAAGTAAAGTGAGGCATGAAGACCTCTATTTCTCATGAAACAGAGAATATCAGTAAAGAGACAAAAATTATTAGAAAAATTAAAAAAGAACCAAATGGAAATTCTGGAGTTGAAAAGTACAAAACTGAAATAAAAAGTGTATTAGAGGAACTCAACAATAAATTTGACCTAGCAGCAACAACAACAACAAAAAGAATTAGCAAACTTGATAGGTTGATAGAGATTACACAAGGTGGAGAACAGAGAGAAAATAAAATGAAGAATAAAGAGCCTCAGAGAGATGTGGGACACCTTTAAGCTCAGGGAAATCAGTCTTTTTTGTTCCTTTTAAGGCTTCAACTGACTGGTTGAGGTCCACTCACATCATGGTGGGTAATCTGCTTTACTCAGTGTTCACTGATGTAAATGTTAATATTATCCAAAAACGCCTTTCAAATTGACCCATAAAATTAAACATCACAGATGTGAATGGATTAAACAATCTAATCAAAATGCTAAGATTGTCAGACTGGACTGAAAAACAAGATCCAATTTTCTCCTCTCTATAGGAGACTTACTTTGCTTGTTTGTTTGTTTGTTTGTTTGAGATTAAACCATTTTATTGAGAGGCTTCTGGGCAAGGTCGAAGGGCTGGAAAGACAATGAAATCTGGTGTCCTTGTGCTGACTAGGATCTCCCTGCCTTCACAGTCACTAAAAGCAGGAGCCACACTTTAGATCAATATATACAAATAGGTTAAAAGTAAAAGAATGGAATAAGATATGCAAACAGCAACCACCAAAAAAGCTAGATTGACTCTACTAAGACAAAACTTTAAACTAAAAGGTATTACTAGAGATAAAGAGGATAATTTTATAATAAGGGGCTCAATCCATCAGGAATTTATAAAAATTATAAACATACAGGCACATAACAGCAGACCCTCCAAATACATGCAGCAAAGCAGAAACAATTGAGGGGAGATAATATCACAGTTATGGTCAGAGACTTCAATACCCCATTTTAAAACTGCATAGAATAAGTAGGCAGAAGATCAACAAAGGAAATAAAATACTTGAATAACACTATACGCAATGTTTATTTACCTAATAGACATTTGTAGAACACCCTGCTCAACAATAGCAGATGCACATTCTTCTCAAGTGCACATGAAACATTCTTCAGGGCAGACCTTATGCTTGGCCATAAAACAAGCCTCAATAAATTTTAAAGGATTAGTTTAGAAAATATTTGCAAATGATGCAACTGACAAAGGTTTAATTTCCAGAATATATAAACAGCTCATACAGCTTAATAACAAAAAAACAAAACTCAATCGAAAAATGGGCAGAAGACCTAAACAAGCAATTATCCAGTGAAGATATACAAATGGCCATTAGGCATGTGAAAAAATTCTCAATATCACTAATTATCAGAAAAATGCAAATCAAAACTACAATGAGGTATCATCTCACACAAGTCAGAATGGCCATCACTTAAAAGTCCACAAGCAATAAATGCTGAAGAGGGTGTGGAGAAAAAGGAACCCTCCTACACTGCTGGTGGGAATGTGGCTTGGTGCAGCCTTTATGGAAAACAGTATGGAGATTCCTCAAAAATCTAAAAATAGACTTACCATATGACACAGCAATCCCACTCCTGAGCATATATCTGGAGGGAACTCTAATTTGAAAAGATACCTGCACCCCAATGTTCAAAGCAGCACTATATACAATAGCCAAGACATGGAAGCAATCTAAAGGCCCATCAATAGATGACTAGATAAAGTTGTGGTATAATGGAATACTACTCAGCCATAAACAAGAATAAAATAATGCCATTTGCAGCAACATGGTTGGCCCTGGAGAATGTCATTCTAAATGAAGTAAGCCAGAAAGAGAAAGAAAAAAACCGTATGATATCACTTATATGTGGAATCTTGAAAAAAAAGGCAAACTTATTTACAAAACAGAAACAGACTCACAGACATAGAAGATGAACTTATGGTTACCAGGTGGGAAAGGGGGTGGGAAATGATAAATTGGGAGTTCAAGATTTGCAGATACTGACTAATATATATAATAGATAAACAAGTTAATACTGTATATTCAAAATCTTGTGGTAACTTATGGTGAGAAAACATATGAAAATGAATATGTGTATGTTCATGTATGACTGAAACATTATGCTGTACACCAGAAATTGACACAACATTGTAAACTGGCTATACTTCAATAAAATTATATATATAAAACAAAAAAGTTGTGATATATTTATACAATGGATTACTACTCAGCCATAAAAAAGAATAGAATAATGCCATTTGCAGCAACATGGATGGACCTAGAGATTGTCATTCTAAATGAAGTAAGCCAGAAAGAGAAAGAAAAATACCATATGATATTACTCAAATGTAGAATCTAAAAAAAAAGGGAAAAAAACCAGGACACTAATGAACTCATCTACAAAACAGAAACAGATTCACAGACATAGTAAACAATATTATGGTTACTGGGGGAAGGAGGTGGAAAGGCATAAATTTGGGAGTTTGTCTTCTTTATAGCATGGGGAACTATATTCAATATCTTGTAATAAACTTTAAGGAAAAAGAATATGAAAACAAATATATGTATATATATGCATGACTGGGGCATTGTGCTGTACACCAGAAATTGACACATTATCACTGACTATACTTCAATTAAAAAATAAAAATAAAAATTTTAAAAAGGATTAAAATCATGCAAAATATGTTCTCTGATTACAACAAAGTTAAAAATTCATAAGAGAAAGAAATTGCATAAATTTATCAATATATGGTCAATTTTTTTAGCATAACCACAATAACCTAGCCATATTGTTACATCTAAATCATTTAATAATAATTCTTTCCTATCATTAAAAGGCTATTAAAAGTTCAAATTTCCAGTTGTTTTGTGTATTAGTTTGCTAGGGCTGCCATAACAAAGTACCACAGACTGAATGACAAACAACAGAAATTTATTCTCTCACAGTTCTAGAAGTTAGGAGTCTGAGATCAATGTGTTAGCAGGGTTGATATCTTCTGAGTTCTCTCAAGTTGACTTAAAGGTGTCTGTCTTCTCTGTCTTCCTCTCTGAGTATCTGTGTCCTAAACTCCTCTTCTTATAAGGATACCAGTCATACTGGATTGGAGCCCTTGCACATGACCTTGTTTTACCTTAGTCAACTCTTTAAAGGCTACCTGTGATATTTGGCTAGAGTAGATCAGAGATTGTCTAAAAGTTTCTTGTTTGGCTAGGCTGTCCCTTTTCAAGTCCATTGGAACTGAGAGAACAGACTTTTCCTGGGGCTCATTTTGTGTGTTTATTGGTGTTCCTAGGTTGCTGGCATCTCCAATACCCAGCGTGGACACATCAGGCAAAATGAATACTCAAACTCATTGCTATGTTGTTCCTCAGGATACAAGGTCCCTAACTGGTTTGACTTCTTTTTTTCACCTTTCCAGATTTCCCTTCCTCCCTTCCTTCCTTCCTTCCTCCTTCCTTCCTTCCTTCCTTCCTTCCTTCCTTCCTTCCTTCCTTCCTCCCTCCCTCCCTCCCTTCCTTCCTTCCTTCCTCCCTTCCTTCCTTCCTTCCTTCCTTCTTTCCTTCCTTCCTTCCTCCCTTCCTTCCTTCCTTCCTTCCTTCCTTTCTTCCTTCCTTCCTTCCTTCCTTCCTTCCTTCCTCTGTCTCTGTCTCTCTCTCTTTCTCTCTGTCTCTCTCTCTCTCTTTCTTTATTTTTTAAAATAGGTAATGCCCCATTATTTTTAGCTGTACTCAGTGGAAGGAATAGAGGAAAGTATCTTTCCAGAATCAGCAGTGCTGATTTTTATTATAGAAGCATTTATTTGGAAACTGAACATTTCACTAGTTAACTTGATTCTCTGGGCTTTGAACTTGACAATAGCCATCATCTGAGTCACTGATATGATTGGCATTACACATCCTTTTGGACAATAAGCTTGTTTTTAACTACCTACCTATTATTTTTCTAGCTGATTCACTTAAAAGACACTGTGGGAAATTATGACACAGCTATTTCATGAAAAAAATTTCTAGGTGAGAGTTGACTACTACATTTACTGCTGACCATAGACTGATCTGTGCACCATCTCTGCTCAACCCTAAACAATAAAGATAATATCACTCAGGCTATTTTTTACATGCAACATACCCTTGAAAATCATGCCTCGGTTCTCCCACTTTCTCTTTTTCAGCTACCTGAAATCTTTTTTGGGCGTCAACATTGCTACAAATACAAACGCAATTGAACTTACACTTCATGAATTAGTTACAGGGACCCTGAACATGTTTATATTAATTACAGTTTGTCATCAAAGTGAAAAAAATATAATTGCAAAATTCCTTGAATGCACAAGTTCTGGAGGCTACACCTCCTGTGAGCCCACAGACTCCAATTTGAGAAACTTAAGGCTGGACTATTTTCAGATCTAACTGGTTAGCGAGAAGAGTTGCTAATGTACTGCTAGCTAGCCTGCAGGCTGTTAAAACACTGGAGCACTGGGTTGGGGGAGGGCACAGGCAGGCACCATCCGGCTGGGGTAAGAATGGTGATGACAATAAGTTCATTCTCTGTATCTCTGTATCATTCATTGACAGTCCTCCTCCATACCCCTGGACACTATCATTTTCAATGTGATCTGGCTGATTTCCAGCTACCAGTGTCTGCATCTCTGTGCTCCACAGTTTTCTCCAAAACTACGTGTTGCTTGCCAGAAACGCTAGGGAATTAACACTTCCTGGAGCAGCCCTCAACTGATGACTCTCAGGAGTTGGGTTATTTGTCCTCACTCTGCAGTGGGATATCATTGAGGACTGTGTTTGCACCATTTCCCAGAATGTCCATTTGGTATTTCCACGTCTGCTATTGGATGCCTCCCCTTCCTGGTTTCATATCCCCACTATCAGCGTTTCCTGTACCTCCCTAATAAAGTCCTTGCCCTCAGATTCTTATCTCAGGGTTTAGTTTATAAAGTGCTTTTACTTACGATACCTCATTTGACCCATACAACAATTCCAGTAGGTAGGAAGTTATATTAATCAAGACCCATGATAGATGGTGAGCCCCATATCCTGTTCTGTTCTTTCATGTGGCCCAAGAATAGCACCTGGCACATTGCAGATGCTCAATAAATATTTGATGAATAAGGTAAGAAACTGATGCTCCTTTAAAGTAATTTGATCAAATTGCCAGTGAGAGCCGGGACTCAAATGCTGACCTTTTGACTCCAAGCACAGTGCTCTCTCCACTCTCCACACAGATTCCTGTTCCTAACCCTCCTAACCCTCAGATCATGGTTTATAGAAGAACTTAAAGTTTATTTAAATATGCCAGTATCATCAGCCAGCTCTAAACCATAGCGATGTCAGTGTTTTCAGGGTTGGTAGAATTGATATGTTGGTGAAAATATTTAAGATATTTATGGCTTGAATTGCCAAGTTGACTTGTTGATATCACACAGACATGTGGGGTCACATCATTCCCACGGTGGTCAGCTGGAGTAGCAGAGCCCCATAAAACAGAGGCAACTAGTCTTTCTCAGCTGCAAGATAGTTAAACACATCCTAGCCCGGCCTTGTTTTTACATTCTCCTCAGCAGCAGTGTGAACATCTTAAAGTCACTTTGCTGGGAGGAACCTCATTCTTTAACATTCTAATTTGGGCTTTAAAAAATTATTTTATACCTCTTTTAAGCATTCTAATGAGTTCTGTAATAAATGGAATTTTGTAGGTAAAACCATATTCAGAGGTATGAACAAAGAAAAAAGCTCCATTGCAGTTAGCTGTTAAGATTAGATACTGACTCATTAATCAATTTTTACTTGAATCATGCATCTTCCCCCCAAATGAATGGTTAGTCTGTGAAACCATTTGGATTCCCAAGAACTGCTTTCCCTAAACTCCTTAAAGTCATCAGGCACATTAAAGGATATCCAATTTCATTGGGCTAAGCTGAGTGATCGCAATTCATCAAGGCATGAAAAGTCTGTCCAGCCTTGTGGAATATCATTAAATGGTTCAAGGACGTTTCTAATCTTAATGATGGCCAAGGGGGAACAACTATTATGATGATGAATGGGAATGAAAATCTGGAGAAAGTTCAAGGCATATTATACTTACAAAGACTAATACATGTTGTTTATCTAAATCATCCAACTGATTAAAGAAACACACAAAGCCCAAGACAGTTAAAAGCAGAGAACCAAATAGGGTTTGACCTACCCTGGTATATTTATCGCTGACCATGTCATGCATGTAAAATGGATTGCTCCACAAAGATGCTGTGTATATAAATCGGGAGGGTCTTTTGAGGCTGATGTTGAGTAATACAGGCCGTCCAGTTTATTGCCTGGCTAAATATTTATATAAAATGAGTTCATTGATGGTGGGGAAGCCTTCATAAAAGGAGTCTTTCAATGTTTCTAACTGATTAGCTACAATGCCCACGGCTGAGCAAGAGCTTGGTGGTGGTAACTTTGGTACTTCCACTCTTGAAACCAATTTCTGAGCTGCTCAGTGTTTTTAATCCCTGACCTGAGTTAGACTTTGTGTGTGTGTAAAGCCAAGTAAGGAGATACCATCTTGGTTCTAGGAGCAGTTCAGAGTCTGCAAGGAAAGGGGAAATGCTTTTTGGTAAACACTTAGAAGAAGATGGTTCTTTGGGGCCATCTCTTGTTGGGAGAACACATCTATTAAATGCACAGTTATTAGCACAGCTCAGTCAACGCTGGGTTAAATGAGGGAAGACTCATTTCACATCATAAAGACCAGAGAATAAATCTCTTATGCCGGGGGACTTTGTTTTGGCTGACCTTTCCCTGGGCAGGAGGAGGGAAAATCAACCACCTAGGTGGTTGGGAGGATGTTGGGCCGTGGTCCAAAGACTTAATCATAGTAAATATCTTTTCAGTAGTTCTGGGAGAGGTAAGTTGTTGGGCTGAAAATTATTAGTGCAGCCATTGCTTAAAGGATTGTTTAAAGATAAGCTGGAGTAGCAGACGACTTAGAATTAAAGACTCCCTTCACTTGAAATCTGATACATCCCATACTTCTGGTTTTCCTCATCCCTCCCTAGTTCCTCTTTCTCTGTATACTTTCATGGTTTCTCTTCACTTCCTGCTTTCTGAACATTGATGGTCTCAGGGCTTGGTTCTCCAGCCTTCTTGTCTCCATAGATGATCTTATTGAGTCTGATGGCTTTAAATATCATACCTCCCAAATCTCCAGCATGAACTGCATCTGAACTCAAGACTACCAACTGGACATCTCCACTATATCAAATAAAGTAGTTTCATAATATGTCAAAAGAGAACCCTTAGTTTCTATCTCTCCATCCCCTGAGCCCAGCCTGCTCTTCCCTCAAAATTTACCATTTCAGTTGATGTTCTCATTTACTTAGTCGCTCCTGTTAAAAATACAGAGGCTGTCTGTGAGTCCTATTTTTAACTCACCTCCACAAAATATATTCTGAACCCTACCCAGCATGAGGCGTAGGCTGACTTAGAAAGTTGCATTCTAATTTGGTCTTGGGAGATGTAGTAGGTAGGGCATCTGATGAACAACAGACCACTCCAGGTCACGTCACATTCTTTTTGCTTTTGCACATTTCAGTGGAGATACCAAATTGGCCCATCTCAGGGGTCAGCTATGTAGACTTCAAATCCTGGGTCTTTGTTTTCAAAACTAGGAGTTTCAGTCCAGATCTCTTAAGCCCACAGGCAGGAACACAGGGTAAACTCTTGTACGCCAAGTGGACTTTTGTTATCTGTCCATCTTTGGTCACTGCAGGCACAGAAGATGTGAGAAGAATTGACCAAATCAGCATTTGCCCTCCCCCAGTAGTCATGGCTCTATTCATTTCCATCTCCTGGTATCTCTTCCTCCCTAAGGAATTGTCTCCCTTCTTAACCTCATTTCCCTCTTCTGCTCACTGTTGTTGAGAAGCCATGGCCTGTCCTCCACAGACCCCTAGACTTTTGCATAGTTCTTGCTTCATTTTTTTGTAGTCAAATATTTTATAACAAAGAAATGGAATTCTTTCTTTAAATGATGATGAAAAATGTTTTCTTCTTATTATATCACTTGTATGTGGAATCTGTATCACTCATATGTGGAATCTAAGAAGAGAAAAAAAGAAAAAGGAAGACACTATGAACTCACCTACAAAACAGAAACAGACTTGCAGACATAGTAAACAATCTTATGGTTACTGGGGGAATGGGGATGGGAAGGGATAAATTTGGGAGTTCGAGATTTGCAGATATTAACTACTATATATAAAACAGATTAAAAAACAAATTTCTTCTATATAGAACAGGGAACTGTATTCAATATCTTGTAAAAACTTTTAATGAAAAAGAATATGAAAATGAATATATGTATATATATGTTTAAGACTGTGATATTATGCTGTACACCAGAAATTGACACAGTGTAACTGACTATACTTCAATTTTTTAAAAAAATCAATAATTTAAAAATAAATTTTCAGTTTTTAAATACATTTTTTTTAGAAAAGAGAACATTCACAATAGAAATAAACAGTGTGAAACATCTAGGAGTAAATCTAATAAAACTGTGTAGAACAACAACAAAGAAGGAGCAATTCTACTAAAGATGTTCATCTCTAGTCTTTGTGTTTACATCTCTCTTGGGTAAGCACACATAGTTATGTATTTAAAAAGCCGTATTCATGTAGGCTTAGTTCTGATAGTTAAGGCAGCTCCTCAGTCCCAAAACCCAGAGTCCTAAGACTGAGCGTAGGAAGGCAGATGGCTTCTCTGACCTTTGCGTGCTAAGTGAAGAGAGGATGTTTGTAACTGCTCGCACCGTTGACTGTTAAATCTGGAAAACTGTGGGCATGCCTGGGGGACTAACTCCTGCTTTCCCACCTCTTGACTAGAAGCCGTAAAACCTTTTTATTGAAAATAGTGACATCTCAGCAGCAAGTCCTGAAATTAAGATATGGATTTGTGATGCTTCTCCCTTTTTGTCCTTCCCCTGACTTTATTTTTTGATTTGTGGTTGCTTTATAAGACAAAACGCTAGCTTCCTTGTCAAAAATCCAGTGGGAATGAGGAGTGGAAGGAAGCACCAACAGCATGTTAGTGCAACAGCTACGTGAGGAATGGTGAGATCTCAGTAGGACTCGTTGGGAATGGAGAAGCTTGTTGACCAAGATAAATAGGACTGGGAAGTTAGGAGGAAGCAGAGCAGAAAGAGTTACACAGAGGCAGTTAAGCGCAGTTAAGTTACGTTGTCATTTCCCTACCAATCAGATCCCTAGTTAAATCATGAACCATTCAGCTGGTTGAAATGGAAGACAGAGCCAGTCCATAAAGCATTCCAAAGGCACCATCACCATCACGTCACACATAATTTGTGACCAAGGCTTGAACACCCGTGTAGGAGGAAGCAAGCTGGGGCTTGAGCAATTCCTCAGCCACATGTATAGCAGGCAAAGGGTGTGGGAGACTTTCTGGCCATGGAAAGTAAACATCTCACCTCCAAAAGGGTACAGTCTTGCAAACATCGTGAAACAAAGACTTAGTATTGTGAGCTGAGCCAAGAATTTCCCAAAAGGGAAGGTGGAGCTTGGGCACAGCTTTCCTTCTCTTCCCCTGTGTAATATCGTCACATCATCTGGGGGTAACGTGTGCAGAAGGGAGCCTTTAGAAAGCCAGCTGGGCTACAATTTATGGTTCCCCTCAGCAACTAAATCTTCGCTCTCTGTTCTAGAGCCCAGCAACTATAATTGCTCTCTCCCCTTCTAAAAGTTATTTTTTTCCACAAAATATATGGATGTAATTTTAAAATTAAATAATATGCTCCCAAATAGCAGAGGCCTTCCCCCTTCCTACCCCCAAGTCCTGCTGCCCAAGACCCACTTTTGTCTCTTTCAACTGTTTCTTCAGGTGCTTATCCGTTTGCATATCCTCTTTCTAGATTTATTTGTTTTAAACTCTGTGTGCTGACTCCTGCTGTGTTAAAGACACAATACCTTTATATAGTTCCTCCCCCTTTTCTGTCTCCCTATTCTCATAATTACACCACAATTTTTAGCTAAGTCAATTGTCATTGTTTATATTAGTATGATTGGCAAATATGGTTTACCTTCTAAGTATGGTTCAGTTTTTCCCATCAGATTTACTGATGTTCATTGATATTTTTTTCCAAAAGCTCAAACATATCTGATAATATCTCTATTCTTCTTTTTTTTCTCTGAAGACTTCCTGCCAGACCCCTCTCTTCTTCAGTTTTGATACAGTCTTTGGGACTGCTGCACAGTTGTCATTCTGGAATTCTTCTTCACTGTCACCCTTTCCAGATCCCCTGTTTCTAGAGGCCCATGTCTTCTACTTTCTTGGTCCACTCTCGTCTTCTGTAGGATAATCTCTAGTTTTCTAAGAACGGGCACAGGGAGGCATTTATTTTCTAGTTCAGGGATGTGTCTGAAATGTCTTCCTTCTCCCTCATACAATTATTTATTATTTGGCTGTATACAGGTTCCTGGTTGAAACTCAACTCCTTCATTTCTGTGAGCACACATACTGCTGTGACTAGTCCAATGTGAAGTTCGTTTCCAATCCTTTGTAAGTGAGAACCCTCTCCTCGCTCTGGGATAGTTTTTAGGATTTCTGTTTATTTTGATGAGCTCCAGAAGACTGGTCACTCAGTGGCATTTTTGAATTTCAAGGTACATTCTTCAATTATGGAATTTTTATTTTATTACTTATTTGATAATTACCTTCCCTCTCTTTTCTCTAAGTCTCTGGAATATCTATTATTGGGACTTGGATCTCCTAGATTGATTCCCCAGGATACTTATCACTCTTTAAGAAAAATCTTTTTTGATCTATTCTACTTCCTAAAAATTGTCATCTACTTTGTTTTCCAAATATTCTACTAATTAAAACAAATGTTAACCATCTTCATTTAAATGTATAAGAGTTCTTTCCTATAATGCATTCTCGATGAGTACACGTGTAGTACATTTTGGATTTCTCATTATTCTACATAGTCCTGTTTTCTGCATCCACACAAGCTCTGGAACACAACACAGCAATTCCAGTGTTCTGTAACTGCACTGCTCAGCACGGTAGCTGGAGCCATATTTGACTGTTTAAAGTTAAAATCATTAAAAAACAGCTCAGTGTCACGCACTAGTCACATTTCAAATACTTTCTAGTCACATGTGACTAGTGGTTATAGTACTGGATATCACAGACGTAAACACTTTCATTACCAAACATTCTCTTAGATACCACTGTTCTATGGTTACACATATAAGGGAAATGTAACTCTATATTAGTTTCAGGTACACAACATAAGAATTTTTGTATTGTACAGAGCCTACTTTTAAATTAAAAAATCATTTTAAAAGATTTTTTTTAAATTAACATACTGTAAAACTGACATTCTTGTGTGTGTACAGTTCTGAACTTTAGCACAAGCACAGGTAAAGGTAACCATTACCACAATCATGATGCAGAACAGTTTTATACCCTCCCCCAAATTCCCTCATGCTACTCCTTTGGAGGCAAATGCTCTCACCCACCCCCACCTCAGCCAAATAACCACTAATCTATTGTCTGTTCCTGTTGTTTTACCTTTTCAAGAACAGAGCATAGATGGCATCATATAATATGTAATCTTTCGAGACTGGCTTCTTTCACACATCTTACTGTCTTTAAGATGCATCCAATTTGTTGCATGTACCATCTTCAGTGCTGAATAGTGTTTCAGTATATGGTTGCACCAGTTTGCTTTGTTGTTCACAGATGTCCACTGAAGGACATCTTGGTTATTTCCAGGTTTTGGAGTTTATGAATAACTCTGCTAAAATACTTGTGATCAAGTTTCTGTGTGAATATGTTTTTACTTCTCTAAGGTGAATATTCAGGAGTAGGTTTGCTGTGGCATATATTAAGTCTATGTTTAATTTTATAAAAAACTTCCAAACAGCATCTCAGAGTGGCTACGCTATTTTACATTCCCAGCAGCACTGTGTTCAGTAGCTCTGCATCTTTGTCAGCACTTGATATTGGCTTTTTTTTTTTGCCATTCTAATACATATATTTATTTTGGGTTTAATTTGCAATTCATACATATAAAAAATATTGAAGTATAGTCAGTTTACAATGTTGTGTCAGTTTCTGTATATAGCACAATACTTCAGTCATACAGGAACATACATATATTTGTTTTCATATTCTCTTCCACTGTAAGTTCCTACAAGATATTGAATATAGTTCCTTGTGCTATACAGTGTAAACTTGTTGCTTATCTATTTTTTGTATATTAGCATCTACAAATCTTGAACTCCCAATTTCTCCTTCCCACCTCCTTCCCCTTTCATCCATGTTGCAGCAGATGGCATTATTTTAGTTCTTTTTTATGGCTGAGTAGTATTCCATCATGTAAATACACTACAATTCTTTATCCAGTCATCTGTTGATGGACATTTAGGTTGTTTCCATGTCTTGGCTACTGTATATAGTGCTGGTATGAACATTGGGGTGCAAGTGTCTTTTTGAATTAAGTTTCCCTCTGGATATATGCCCAGGAGTCAGATTGCTAGATCATAAGATTTTTAATTTTTTAGTTTTTTAAGGAATCTCCATACTGTTTTCCATAATGGCTGCACCAAACTACATTTCCACCAACAGTGTAGGAGAGTTTCCTTTTCTCCACACCCTCTCCAGCATTTATCATTCATGGACTTTTTAATGATGGCCATTCTAACTGGTGGGAGGTGATACCTCATTGTAGTTTGATTTGCATTTCTCTGATAATTAGTGACATTGAACATTTTCTCATGTGCCTATTGGCCATTTGTATGTCTTCATTGGAGAATTGCTTGTTTAAATCTTCTGCCCATTTTTGTATTAGATTGTTTTATTTTTATTTTTAAGTTGTATGAGCTATTTATATATTCTGGAAATTAAGCCCCTGTCAGTCTCATTTTTACATATATTTCTCCCATTCCATAGGCTGTCTTTTTGTTTAGCTTATGGTTTATTTTGCTGTGCAAAAGCTTATAAGTTTAATTAGGTCCAATTTGTTTATTTTTGCTCTTATTTCTATTGCCTGGGTAGAGTGCCGTAGGAGAACATTGCTGAGATTTATGTCAGATAATGTTTTGCCTATGTTTTCTTCTAAGAGGTTTATAGTGCTTTGTCATATGTTTAAGTCTTTAAGTCATTTTGAGTTTATTTTTGTGTATGATGTGAGGGAGTATTCTAACTTCATTGATTTACATACAGCTGTCCAATACCATTTGCTGAAGAGACTGTCAAATCTCCTTTGTCAAAGATTAACTGACCAAAAGTTTGTGGGTTTATTTCTGGGCTCTCTAGTCTGTTCCATTGATTCATGTGTCTTTTTTTTTTTTTTTTTACTAATACCATGCTATTTTGATTACTGTAGCTCTGTAGCATTTTCTGTAGTCTGGGAGGGTTATTCCTCCAGTTTCATTATTTTTCTTTGATATTGTTTCGGTAATTCTGGGTCTTTTGTGATTCCATATAAACTTTAGGATTATTTGTTCTAATTCTGTGAAGAATGTCCTGGGTAATTTGATAGAGATCACATTAAATCTGTAGATTGCTTTGGATAGTTTGGCCATTTTAACAATATTAATTCTTCCAATCCAAGATCATAGGGTATCTTTCCATTTCTTTAAGTCATCTTTAATTTCCTTAGTCAATGTTTTGTAGTTCTCCACATACAGGTCTTTCAATTCCTTGGTCAGATTTATTCCAAAGTATTTTATTTTTGTTTTTGATGCAATTTTAAAAGGGATTGTTTCTTCGTTTTCCTTTTCTGACATTTCATTATTAGTATAAAGAAATGCCACTGATTTCTGTCTGTCAATCTGGTATCCTACTACCTTGCTGAATTCTTTTATTAGCTATAGTATTCTTTTATTTTTGTGTGGAGCCTTTAGGATTTTCTATATATAGTATCATGTCATCTGCATATAATCAAATTTTTACTTCTTCTCTTCCAATTTGGATCCCTTTTATTTCTTTTTCTTGTCTAATTGCTGTGGCTAGGACTTCTAATACTATATTGACTGAAAATGGTGACAGTGGGCATCCTTGTCTTGTTCCAGATTTTAGGGGAAGGCTTTCAACTTTTCAGCATTGAGTATTATGCTGGCTGTAGGTTTGTCATAAATAGCTTTCATTATGTTGAGATATGTTCCCTCTATACCCACTTTGGTAAGAGTTTTTTTTAAATCATAAATGAGTGTTGAATTTTATCAAATGCTTTTTCTGCATCTATTGAGATGATCATGTGGTTTTTGTCCTTTCTTGTGTTGATGTGGTGTATCATGTTGATTGATTTCTGTATGTTGAGCCATCCTTGTGTCCCTGGAATGAATCCAGCCTGTTAATGGTGTGTTATCTTTTTTATGTGGTGTTGGTTTCTGTTTGGTAATATTTTGTTGAGGATTTTTGCATCTATGTTCATCAATGATATTGGCCTATAGCTTTCTTTTTCGGTAGTGTCTCTGTCTGGTTTTGGTATCAGGGTGACGGTGTTTTCACAGAATGAGTTTGGGAGTATTCCCTCCTCTTCAGTCTTTTAGAAGAGTTTAAGAAGGATTGATATGAGCTCTTCTTTGTATGGTTGATAGAATTCCCCAGTGAAGTCTTCTGGTCCTGGACTTTTGTTTGCAGGAAAGTTTTTTATTGCTGATTCTATTTCACTTGTGGTGATTGGCCTGTTCAAATGATCTATTTCAAATTGATTCAGTTTTGGTGGACTGTATGTTTCTAGAAACTTGTCCATTTCTTCTAAATTGTCCAATTTATTGCCATATAGTTGTTCATTGTATCCTGTTATGATTTTTTATGTTTCTGTGGTGTAGGTTGTAATTTCTCCCTTTTCATTTCTTATTTTGTTTATTTGTGTGCTGTCTCTTTTCTTCTTGGAGAGCCTGGCCTGAGGGTTGTTAATTTTGTTTGGTCTTTCAAAAACCCAGCTCCTGGTTTGATTGATTTTTTCTATTTGTTTAAATCTCTTTTTTATTTATTTCCTCCCTGATCTTTCTAATTTCTTTCCTTCTGCCGACTTTAGGTTTTGTTTGTTTTTGTTTTTCTAATTCTTTTAGGTGACAGGTTAGGTGTTTATTTGAGATTGTTCTTATTTTTTGAGAAAGGCCTGTATTGCTATGAGCTTCCCTCTTAGGACTACTTTTGCTGCATCTCATAGATTTTGTGTGGTTGTGTTTTCATGGTCATTTGTCTCAAGGTATTTTTTAATTTCATCTTTGATTTCATCATTGAACCATTGATTTTTAGTAGCATGTTGTTTAGTCTCCATACTGTTGTTTTTTTCTCATTTGTTTTTCTGTAGTTGATTTCTAGTTTCATGCCATTGTGGTCAGAGAAGATGCTTGAAATAATGTCTATCCTCTTAAATTTGTTGAGGCTTCTTTGGTACTAGAGCATGTGATCTATCCTAGAAAGTGTTTCATGAGCACTTGAAAAGGATGTATATTCTGTTTTGAGGGGATGTAAAGTCCTGAAAATATCAACCATGTCCCACTGTACTATTGTGTCATTTAGTATTTCCACTGCCTTACTGATTTTCTGACTGGAAGATCTGTCCAATGATATTAGTGGGATGTTAAAGCATCCTATTAATATTGTATTCCCATCAATTTCTCCCTTTATATCTGTTAGTATTTGCTGTATATATTTAGATGCTCCTTTATTGGGTGCATATACGTTAATGAGTGTAATAGCCTCATCTTGTATTGCTCTTTTGATCAGTATATAATGTCCTTTTTTTATCTTTCTTTATGGCCTTTGTTTTAAAGTCTATTTTGTCTGATAGGAGTATTGCTACTCCCACTTTTTTGTCATTTCTATTTGCATAAAATACCTTTTCCCATGCTGTCACTTTCAATCTATATGTGTTCTTCACTCTAAAGTGGGTCTCTCATAGGCAGCATATTGTAGGCTTTTGTTTTATTATCCAATCTGCCACTCTGTGTGTTTTGAGTGGAGCATTTAGTCCACTGACATTTATAGTAATTATTGATAGATATGTGTTTATTGCCATTTTGAACTTTGTTTTCCAGTTGACTTGATATTTCATCTTTGTTCCTTTCTTTTCCTTTTTGTGGTTTGATAATTTTCTTTTGTATTATCTTGGTTTCTTTTTGTTTTTTGTGACTCTGTTGTATACTTTTGACTTGTGTTTACCCTGTTTTTCAAGTATGTTAACCCCTTACTATATCCATTTGCTTTAGACTGATAGTCATGTAGGCTCAAACACATCCTATAAAGAATGAAGGAAAAAAAGAGAAAAAAATAAGAGAAAAAAAATCTATATTTTCTTGCTCCCCTCTTCCACCTATTATTATTTTGATATTCTTTATTTTTATTTTTCTACATCCTCATTTTTATTCTCTTGCAATTCATTGTAGTTATCACATTTCCAACTATGATTTTCTCATTTCTATAGCTTCCTATTTCTTTTCTATTTAGAGTATTTCAGTATTTCTTTTAGGATAGGTTTAGTATTGCTGAATTCTTTTAGTTTTTGCTTGTCTGTGAAATTCTTTATCTCTCCTACTCTGAAGAATAGTCTTGCTGTATAAAGTACCCTGGGTTGCAGCTTTTTCTCATTCAGGACTTTGAATATATCTTGCCATTCCCTTCTGGCCAGCATTGTTGTGTAGAGAAATCAGTTGAAAGCCTTATGAGGGTTCCCTTGTAACTAATTCTTTGTTTTTCTCTTCTTGCCTGTAGAATCCTTTCTTCATCTTGTAACTTTGGCCATCTTAATTATGATATGTCTTGGTGTAGGTCTGTTTGGGTTCTTCTTGTTTGGGACCCACTGTGCCTCTTGTACTTGGATAACTATTTCCTTCTTTAGGTTTGGAAATTTTTCAGTCATGATTTCTTCAAATACCTTTTCAATTCCCTCTTCTCTTTCCTTTCCTTCTGGGACCCTTATTATGTGTAGGTTGGCATGCTTTATATTATCCCATAGGTCCCTTATGTTGCTTTCATTGGTTTTTATTTGCTTTTCTGTCTGCTGTTCTGATTGAGTGACCTCTGTTATCCTGTCTTCTAAGTCACTAATTCATTCCTCTGCATTATCTAGTCTGCTTTTGATTGTCTTTAGCTTAGCTCTTATCTCAGCAATTGAGTTTTCTGTTTTTAACTGGCTCTTCTTTATAGTTTCAATTTCCTTTTTAAAGTATTTTCTGTCTCTATTCACAGTCTCTTTTAGTTCTTTTAGTGCATTGATCATTCCCTTTTTGAAGTTATGACCTAGTAGACTATTGAGGTCTATGTAATTGATCATTCTTTCAGGAGATTTTTCTTGTTCTTTTAATTGGGAGTGGTTCCTCTGTTTCTTCATTTTAGTTATATTTCTCTGGTTCTATGGATTTAGGAGTATCATTTATCTACTGTGGTCTTGAAAAGCTGTTTTTTTTTTTTTTTTGGTTTGTGTTTATTTAAAGCGGGAGTGTTCCTGTGTAGACTGGGTGCATCTAATAAGTTTGTTATTGATGTTCTTAGTATAGAAGGTTGCCACATCTGTCTTCCATGAGTGTTGGCTCTTATCCCTTTGATTGGCAGTGTTGTGGTGATCAGAGTCTGCCCTGGTTGTTGTTGTTGAGCTGGGATTCCTTTTTCATTCTGTGATTCTCACAGCCTTGACAGGGACCAAGTCTGCTCCTCTGTTCTTTTGCTGGAATAGAGGCTTCTAGTCCCGTTTCTGAGCTGCAGCATGTGGTAGGCAGGGCTGGATTGCTTCAGCTGGGAAAGAGAGTAGGCAGGAGGTGTCCAGAGAGAAGTGCCCTGTGTGGTGTTGCCTGTCTCTTGTTATGGAGGCTTACAAAGTATTCTTTGTTGATGCTGCCTTTGTCCTCACCTTAGCTGTGAGAATGTCAGCCACCTATTCTGGTGTCCCCCAGGTTCTGAGCCCCAGGAACCACCAGTGCAGATCCATCATTGTCAGGTGCTAGGAACCACCGTAGCATGTGTGCTGTTACACAGCTGAATCTGTGGTGCACCAAAGGGTCAGGGCAGACCCCAGCCCCACCTTCACATATGACCCAGTATGCCAGCCTGTTGTAAATACCCATACTCGCCCCCACTGTGAGTTAGAACTCTGCTCACTGCCTGTTCCAGAGAGAGCAAATCCACTCTCTATGCCTGCGGCTGTAAACAAATCTCAGTCCAGCCTGCGAAGTTGCCAGGCAGCTGGGTATGGATTCAGCTTTAGCCCCGCCTCTTCACAGCAGTGATGGCTATGACCAAGCCCCACTTCTCTTCTCGTGAGAACACACCAACAATGGAGTCAAGTGGAGAAAGTGGCTATGGCGTGCCTGAGTTGTGACACTCCCCCACTACACACACCAACAGTGGTGCTTTTTTTGGGAGTCCCAGGCTATTCTGTTCTACACACACCCCCAGCCAGAATTCCACCACTCTCCAGTCCCCTGAGGCTGTCTCTGTGAAGGGGACCACAGCCCCCTGCCTGGGCTCCTCACCCATCTCCAGCAGCCAGTCCCAACTCATACCTGCCAGCTTGTCTAAGGCTGTGGATCACAGGGACCCTCTGTGGCAGTTACCCTTAGTTCTGTCTGCCAAGCAGTTGCCACTTTCTCCTCGGAGTTTTGGAAGCTCCTCTTCTGTCCCCACCGACCTTCTGGCTTGAGAGGGGGCATCCCAGCTTGAGGGTGCCTTTCTTTCTTTGCCACTCCCTCCCTACAGGACCAGTCCTGCACTGATTTTTTTTCTTTTTTTTTCTTACCAGCTTTTGTGAGAATCCTCCGTATTTCAAAATGAGAGACACTCTGCCAGATTTCAATAGGTGTTCAGTGTGATTCAGTGGGTTTGCAGATGTAATTCTTGGTGTATTTGTGGGAGAGGGTGAGCTGTGAGTCTCTCTACTCCACCATCTTGGCTCCTCCTTCAATTTGCAATTCCTTAAAGGCTAATTATATTTTGCTTCTTTTCATGTGCTTATTTACCATCTTTATATCTTTTTTGGAGAAGTTCAATTTTTTTGCCTATTTTAAAATCAGGTTGTTTATTTTCTTACTGTTGAGTTTTGAGATTTGTTTATATTCTAGTTATAAGTTGTTTGTCAGATATGTGATTTGCAAATACATCTCCCAGTCTGTGGCTTGCTTTTTATTCTCTGAATAGTATCTGTTACAGGGCAGAATTTCCAATTTTGATGGTTCTGATTACTGTTGCTTTATAATAAATCTTCAAATTGGATAGGGTGATTTCTCCAATTTTATTATTATTTTTTGAAATTACTTTGACCATTCTAATTGCTTTTCCATATACATTTTAGAGCCAGTGTACTATATCTACAAAAGAAAATCCTAAGGGGGTTGAGATTGGAATTTAGTAAAATGCTTAGATCATTTTGGGGTGAAATTAACATCTTAACTATGTTGAGTCTTTCAATCCATAAATGTGGTATACCTCTCCATTTACTTAGATCTTCCTTGAGTTCTTTCATTAATGTTTTATAATTTCTATCATACAGATTTTGCACATTTTCAAGATTTCTACATCATAATGTTATTTTTTGAAGCTATTATAAATTATATCTTTTAAAATTTTGATTTCTAATTGTTTACTACTAATACACAGAAATACAATTTATTTTTAAATGTTGATTATGCATTTTATGTTCCATTTTATGTACCTGTGATCATTCACAAGTATCCTGTAACCTTGATAAACTCATTTATTAGTTCTAGGAGCTTTTGGGGCAGATTCCTTGCAAATTTCTACATAGATTATCATCTTATATGTGAATGGGCAGAGCCTTCTTTCTAATGTCAGGGTTTTGGTGACAATATACTCAGAGATCAGATAAAAATTTCAAGTGTCATAAAACAAAGCTGGAGTTTTTGATCTCCTTCTTTTTCACTTCTGTCTTCCTGATTTAAACTCCTTCTGGATTATCTGCATGCTTTCCCTCCCACTCCCCTAATCATATTTTCATATAAATACTCTCCCAATGAAATGGTGTTATGGCAAGAGTGGTTTTAGTGACATGGTCTTTGTAAAACATTAACTATTCTAAAAGCAAAATCAACTTTCCTAGGTGGTCTCAGAACCTTTAACTTCATACCCAGCAGCCCCCTCAAATAAGTTATTCCACTGAGTTACTTGGTGGTAAATGTTGCATCTTTAACACCAGTGATGATAAAATTGAACTGGAGCCAGGCATACCTGTTGTCCAGATGCCTCCTCAGGGACTTCTGATAAAGGGATGGAGAAGCATCAGTCCCAGGACTGAGACAGCCTGGGGAGCCACGGAGGAAGGGGGCCGATGGTTCTGGCTCCTCCAAAGGCCCCTGGAACCAAACCACAGCTGGTGTCTTCCAGACAAAGTGGTTCCATCATTTGTTTATAGAAAAATGGTCCTCCCACCACCGGCTGACCCTTTAAGGATGTTTCCAACAGCTTAGCCCACACAAATGACAGGCTGAAGTTAACTGTACCACTCTAATTGAGGACTGCCAAAAATACCAACACGCAGGAGGTGGCACTTGGGTCCCAAATTGTCCTAGAGAATAAGAAGGAAGATGAGAAAAATATTCCCCGTGGGCTGCCTTAGCTTACATGCATTATGTCATTAATTTGGCGGCAAAACAGGAAACAACACCATGCTCAGAGCCAAAAATAAAGCCCAGGCGCCATGTCCAGAAGTCCTAAAGACAAGATGAAGGGAGTTTTTAATTAGGACCGACCACCATAATAAACCTATGGAGACAGAACTGCATGCTCCCTGGCACACACTACCCCACCCATCCAGCAGGGTCAGTAGCTAGAAATGCACTTTGAGTGGAAAGAATAAAAAAGCCAATGTGAAATCCATTAGGCCCTAGCAATGCGTTGACTTGCCAAGTTTTTTCACTAGTAATGCACAGCTGTGAGAAGACTATCACACCCAACGTCTCCACCTCTCAGGCGCTGTTTATGTTCCAGAGGGGCTTCCAAGGAGCACACAGAGCTGTTAGCAAAAGCCCGGTTTTATTTTCTTCAATAAATACTCACCAAGATGTGGCCACGCCTGAACTTTGTGCTACAGCCACTTTATCTTTTTTCTATCTTTTCCAGCTTTATTGAGATATAATTGACGTAACATTGTGTACAATATGATGATTTGAAATGTATATACACTGCAAAATAATTATCATAAGACATTCAAGTGTTCTTGGTGATGTTGAGGCAGATATAACCCATCCACCCACCCACCATTACCAGGCATCTACCACATTCCAGATACTGGTCTAGGTGCTTAGAACACAAAGTGGTACAAAATGTAGACATCCCTGCCCTAAGAAGTTCATAGTCTTGGCAACCTTTTTTCAGAAGCCATATTGTTCTTTCCATCATTCATTTATTCAATAAATCCTAGTTGTGATATTATCTTAAATTTTATTTTTTTAATTATCTTAAAATTTATTTTTTTAACACTTCTTTTTTCTTCTTTTTTTGAAGGGGTAAGTAATTAGGTTTATTTATTTATTTTTAGAGAAGGTACTAGGGATTGAACCCAGGACCTTGTGCATGTTAAGTATGTGCTCTACCACCTGAGCTATAGCCTCCCCTAGTCTTAAATTTTAAAGAAACTTTTTTCCCCTTATGATTAAAGCAACATAGAGATACTGTAGAAAAACAAGAGGATACAGGAAATAGTAGACAAGTTGTTGTTAGCACTTTTATACGTGCCCTTAAGACCAAGGTTTTCCAACATTGGCACTATCCACCTGTGGGGAGGACAATTTTTCAGGGTGGGTGGCATCCTGTGCACTGTGGGGTGTTTAGCAGCATCCCCGGCCCCTGCCCTCTACCTCCTAGATGCCAGTAGCATAGCAACTCCCTTTCTACTCATCACTCCTGTTGGAACACCTCAAAATGACTCCAGATGTGGCCTGTCTCCCAGGCTCTCACTGACTTAGGCCATTCCAAGCTTGGGGTGGGGTTTGTTGACTGAATTCTGCCATTCACCCTTTTCCCCTCTGGGAGTCTAGATGACACTTATAAACACAGGGAATTGAGCCAAATGGAATAAAAGTTAACTACTTTATTCATTACCCAAATTGAGGTAACTGGACCTCATGTAAGCTGGACTGGTTTCACTCATCCAAATCTAAGAAGCTGGGACTGGAAAGAAGAGGCCTGGCTGGGCCTGGCTGGGGCAGGACATGAGCCTCTGGGAGGGAGCAGGTCTGAGAGGCCAGGAAATGGGGAGGTTCTGTCATAGAGTTTTGAGGCAGAATGACCTGCATCTACTTGTATGCCCATTTGGCCAACTGAGATGAGCCTCTCTCTCTAGGTTGGAGGGTCAGTGCCAAGGCTGGGCACTGCCCCTTTAGCTCTGCTGAGAAAGCCATGGAATTGGAGGGACCTCCTGTTTTATGAGTCAAGGCAGGAATGCAGGGAGTGGGGGCTGGGGAAACAGGTAAAGAAGGGCTCAGATATGTAGTTTCCTTTCTGTAAATATAGAAATACACAGACACAGTTTAAGCAAAAACAGTGTCATACTCTACAGAGTGTTTTATAGCCTTCCTGGTGTCACACTGTACCTACTCTTTTTAATCCTTTTCAGTTAACGTATCAGCACTTCTCCTGTTAAATTATTTAAGACGTAATTTTAAATGGCTGCCTACTGCTTGCTTGTACATAATGTTTTTAACCAATTCATTTTCACCTTTGATGCTTGTTGTTTTCAAATTTCTTCTAATATGAAAACACTTGGGCATCTAAGACAGCACATTTATCCCTGATCATTGCCTATAGGCAGATTATTAGATATAGAAGCATCGATTCAAATGGTGTGCATTGCAATATCCTCCTGGAAGGGGACCCCAAATTATATGTAGCTGAGATAACTGGGCCATAAATGAAGAAAAGGCAACTTAACAGATGCACTGCATATCTTTCTAGCTTCTCTGAAGTCCAGATGATTGCTTAAGTCTGGGGCCCCCAGTTTCAAAGGCTTGAGCCCTGGATGTGGGTTTTGCTGCCCCCCCCACTTCCCCTAGCAGCCAACAGCTCTGATGTCCCCGGAAAGACTCTGGTCTTCCCTCCTTGGGCACCAGACTCCTTGTGCACCACGTGTGCTTTGTTACTGTCGCCGTGCTGTGCACAGAACCCTGTTGTCTTCTGGATTTAACACCCCTGATGAGGTTAGATGCATTTTCATTGGCTGTAATCTCAACTGGAGAAGGCTGTTGTCTATTGTAAATGTTTGTAATTTTCTGTATATCATGATATTTTGCCATCTTAGGAAAATTGTTCTGATTTTCTCCCCTGGGCTAGCCAGTTCTTAGAGGTGGCAGAAGACTGTCTTAGAGGTGGCAAAAGACTGGGCCGGGAACATGCCCTTGATACGCAAACTCACCATTCCAGGTTACACCTACTCCACCTGGCCCCGGCACCCCAGGAGGCAGCATTCCTCTGCCGTAATCATCCCAGGGCAGTGCCAGGTGCCAGGCAACTAGGGACCACCCTTAAAGCCCAAAGCCTGCCAAAAAAACCTCAGACTAGCCAATCCTAAAGAGTCCTGCCCTGCCCTGTCTTGCCTTTCCAGAGGACTCCCCAGTAAAGGCCATGACCTGAATGTCCCCCTCACTCCTGTCTTCTGCCTCCTGACCCCTCTAGTGTCTTTCCCACACGGCCCTGCATGGATGCCGTGCCTCCTGTCTCCAGGATCCCTGCGTATAATAAACCTTGGCTTTTTCCGAGCCTCTCTTCTGCCTCCTGTTGTGGCTAACCCTGCTGCCCATCTCAGAGAAGAATATACAACGGCATGGTTCAGGCTTTATGAAGCAGATTCCCAAGGCTTCCTGGGGATGAGTTATCAATCTTCCAAGAATCCAGGCAGTGACATTTTTCTGTTGTGTTTCCAGCCTGAGGATCCCATAAGGAAGAGCTGCTGGGATTCACCCACACACTCCCTTAAAGTGACCTTTAACCAGGGTGGTTGTTAAACACTAGAACCAGTGAAATACTGTCTGGAAATCAAAAGCTCACTTTGTTCTAGGAGACTTTTTGTATCTTTTTTCTTCATCTTTCTCTTCCCCAACTTCAACATGACCCCAAAAAGCGCCGTCTGAGTTGCGAAGCAGGAGACAGCCCGACTGCCAAGCTCAATATTTGTGTTTGGAAGCGTGGCCCCCGGCAAACAGTAGTTGCCCTTGAGCTGCCTCCAAGGTCTCTCTTAGCCAGTGTGTTGGCCAAACACTCCTGCTCTTCATTTTTTTGTCCTTTTTTGTTTGTTTGTTTGTTTAGGTTTGGAAGGGAGCTGAGTGTCTTCAGGGGAAGCGATGGACTACGCACTGAGGAGGCTATGGCCGTGATGGGGCTCAGTCCCCAGAGTCCGGCTGTACATCCCCAGCTGCCCCTTCTAACCTCTGGTGGAGTCAGGAAAAGCCTCTGGGTTTGTGGAAACAGTGGAACCAATGGGGTTGGCACAGCCAACAAAAGCCCAGTGTTCCACCCACTCTGAATCCAGTGCCCAGGTCCATCTTCCAGAGACACTGATGGCTGTGTTCTGCGAAGCACCGGCCTTGTGTCACCGACCAGGAGAGAAGGCGCATGCGAGACCTCCCTCTTGCAAAACGCAGAGCCGCCAGAGAGCAGGGCCAGAGCCCTGATGTTGGATCTAGCAGGGTGTTTGGTCAGGGAGGCCATTCATCTTTCTCCCGGCGCCCCATGGAGGTCAAGGACGCTTCAGGTTCTGTCCGGGAAGGATGAGGAGGGCAGGGTCAGCCCTTGGACGATGCCTCTGGAACGCTCCTGGCACCCCTGCCACCGTTGGTAACTCCAGGGCCCAGAGGCCTCACCAGTCTCAAAGTGCAGCTGAAGTGGAGAAAAAGCCAGCCAACAGAATTCCCTACATTCTGATTATGGCTCTTAAATGGAGAAACAAACAAAAGACCCCTACATGCATGCAAATAAACAGAAATACAAATAAAAATGTGAGCTGCAGCTTCTTTATTTTCTGTCATGTGCTTATACTGTCTTTCTAATTAGAAAAGATAGAAAGGAAACAATTCAAAAATTTTCACCAGGTTTTCAAAGGTAGAATCAGGGCAGAGTGCAGGCATCCAGCCCGGTGAATGTGTGGAAACATGCTCGAGCCTGGGGAGGTGCTACATGGGGGGAGGTGGGGGGCACCACTTTGACCCGACTTGCTTACCTGTCGGATAAGGCCTGATCTCCTTACATGGATTCGAGGAGCAGTGGAATCTTGGAAGACTCAGGCCTCTACTGTGCCTCAAGCCAAAGAAATCCTGGAGGTGGCTGGGGCTGTTTTCTGGGCCTGCTGTGGCCCATTAATCATGTCAGCTGCTGAGAGAGCCTGGAGGGGGTGAAGGCAGGGCAAGCATAGATGGGGAGGGGCTTGTGGTGCATGAAGACAAGGCCCTGTGGAGACAGGAGGAGAATAAAAGATGCCAGAGAAATTTGTCTCAAGGGACAACTTCAATCACACTTGATACTGACCCCATGGGATCACATTTTCTTCTCAGGAGATTGGATGTTTCCAAGGGTAGCCAGGAGATTGTTGAAAGAATAAAGCTTTCATTCCAGAAACCCGCCCCTGGACACAGAGATATCTACTGGCAGATCTTTCTGTGAAATCTTGTGGATCTCTGCATTTAAGTGAAGAATCTCCCCATCTCTTCTCTCCCAGCTTCCCTTCCCATCACGTAGACACTAACTCTTTCCTTTGCCTCCACTAACTTGGATTAACTTTTCAAAGGTTTTTTAACCCTTTTATCAGGATCTGAAAAGTCTAAATCTAAATATTGTGTTGAAGGAAACTTTGGGTTTGGGGATCCTGTCTGGGCAGGTATGTGTGTGTATTCCAGACGCCGTAGACCTGAGGGCATCCCCAATAGCCCCACCCCTCGGGCCTGGAGTTTAAGACCACGGGTACTTCCCGGCCTTCTTAGGTCCTGCTTCTTTCTCCCAGGACGGAATTCCTGTTCGTGTCACACAACTAAAAAGCCCATTGGGTACCTGAAAAGAGGATTCTCTTTTTTGATTTTCTTAATTCTTATTTTCTATTGAAGTGTAGTCAATTTACAATGTTAGTTTCAGGTGTACAGCAAACAGTTCAATTATATATATATAATTGAATATATATATATATATATATATATATATATATATATATATATATTTTCAGATTCTTTTCCATTACAGCTCATTACATGAAATTGAGTACAGTTCCCTGTGCTATGCAGTAGGTCCTTGGTGTTTATGTTTTTATGTAGAGAATACTCTTTAAAAAACAAAGAAAGATGGCATCAGCCTGGGGTTGAGCAGTTGAGAAAAGGGAGGAGGAAGACATCCCCAAGCAGAAGGGCTGTCGCTAAGTGGGTGATGCTATAGAAGTGTGCAAAGCTTGTGGACGAGGCTCACCCAGCTCTTGTGGCGGCTCCGAGGCAGGGCTGCCCAGTTAAGGCCTGGGAATCCTCCTGGCTTCTGGACCCTATTTGTTGGGGTCCCTAGTGTCTTTCTTCCTCCAGGCTGGCTGCAGCCGTCTGCCAGGAGATCTGGGCAGGTGCTCAGCAAACGGGAGTCACAGGTGAAAGGAAAGAGCATAAGTGGGAGGAGGGGGAATTGCAATTCACAGAGACCTGGGAGAGCAAGAAAGCCTGATGGGGGCCCCGCATCCCAGAACAGGAGTGGGCCATCCTCAGATCAGGAGGACTTCCCCACTCTGGAGGGCAGGAAATGAGTTGCTTGGCCCAGATCCGCGGCCCCACTCGATGCAGGGGGAAATGCACAGGAATAAAGTGGATGCTTTCTTTAGTTTGTGCCCTGGTCCAGGCATGGTTTGGGGCACCTCCTTGGTTTTGGGATTTGGAAACTTTCCTGCGGGTGAGAACTGAACTTAGCCTTGTCTCCAGAGCCAGAAAATTTGGGCAGTAAAGCCCAGCAGGGCCGCTTCCCGGAGCGACCCGGTGCCTCTGCGGGTGCTGAGGAGCCTCTGATCTCCGGAGAGTGGAGGCCAAGGTGGCGGTGGTTTGTTTTGGTGGAGGTCCTGGCTTCCCCACCTGGCCTCCGAGCAGATCTGACACTGGCCTCTCACTGGGCTCATTTAATACTTACGTGTGGATGGGGACAGTGGCAGTGGAATTTCTCATTTTGCCCACTCACGCAGGAATGGCACCACGCAGGACTCTGCCCGAGGTAAAGAGGCCAGGGAAAGAACATTTGCCCCCACCGTCCGGGACCCTTCCCTGACTCTGCAGCAGCTCAGCTGTGTTGCTGCAGAGAAGGCCCTGTTCTTTGAGGCTCTGCCAGCAAAATGCATGTGAGCAATTTTCCCCTCTTCTTGAGATATTCCTTCCTGCGTCTTTGCAGTCACAACCTCTAGCTTCTCCTTTTCCAGGGCCCAGATGGTGAGAAGTGATCGGAGCTGGGTGTACACCCACCCCCAACCTGCCCACACCCAATGTGCCATCAGGAGGACCCCGTCAGGAGCATGCGACCCCCCTCATCCTCCTGCAAAGGGCCCCGTGGGTGATTTCATCAAAGGGACATTCCAAGGTCTTCTGCAACCTTTCGATCACTTGTGAAATTGTCACTTGTGCAATCTCCAAGCTTGAAAGCAGAGGAGGCAAGAGCCGGGTATTGTCATCTGAGGGCCGTGAGTGCCACAGAGATTCATTGGGCTGGGCATGCCTTAGACCAGCTGGCGAGGTGAACATCTCCCTGTAACCCGAGGAAGGGCTGGGGATAACAAGATTTTGACCTGCAAACGCCTGGCTGTGAGGCAACTCCAAGCACCTCAGAAGGACACCATCATCTTTTTCCTTTGAAAGGGTGGCCTCCAGTGCCCCAGGAACCTGTCTCAGTCCCTGCTGACTCTGGCCTCACCAGGTTCCAGGACCTCTGACCACAGAGCAATGCTGCGTCACGGCTCATCTTAATGAAGAAGGCAGACAGAGCTGACCCTTTCTCCCTCTTGAAAGAAACATCCTGGAAATAGCTAAAAGTCAAAACAAACACAGAAACAAACAACTTGTCCAGACCTGCAATCTGTGTCCCACTGGAAAAACATTCTGGGTTTTGGAGGCAGAGAAAACTTGAGCAGGACAGCCCACATTTGTGGCTCCAGAAAACTTGCCAAGTCTGGTCACCGATGGTTAAAATGGCCACGTATGCTTCCTGACTTTGTACGCGACTTTGCAGTTCCTCTCCTCCTGGGGTGGGGTCTGTTTCCACACCCGCTGAGTCTGGGCTGGCCTGTGACTTGCTTCGACGAATAGAATGTGGTAGATGTGAGCATGTGCCAGCTGTGAGCGTGTGGGCCTCAGGGGTGCTGCACACTTTCTCTTGGTCTCTTGTGACCACCCTGTGATCAGGGCCCAGCCAGCCTGCTGGAAGATGAGAGACACAGGGCTCGCCACCTGCAGCTATCGCCCCCGACATGACTGCATTCCTTCTAGAACAGCCGGCCCCCAGCGGACCCCTCATCCCACGCTGGATCACAGACAAGTGGGAGGGTCTAGTCGAGCCAGCCTAGATAAGAAGCATCCAACTCACTGAAGAATTTTGAAAAATAATAAAAAATATTCAATGGTGGTTGTTTTAAACCTCTAAATTTTGGGATGGTTTGTTACGAAGCAAAAGCAGTTGATACACCAGCTAAGTCCGTCATCGGGGGAGGGTGGGGAGAAGAGGGGGGAGAGAAAGGGACTTCAGAAGAAGGGGCTGTCGTGGATGTTTTCTCAGCCTTTTTGTATATATCATCTCCTTTGTTTTTTCGTCAACCTTACTTTACTGGCAAAGTTAAAACAGAACAAATAAGTTGTTTTTCTGACCTGTCCAGTGACCTTTCTAGTAACGGTGCTATAGCTGGACAGTTTTCTTAGTGGATTAGCTCCCTGGTCTTAGATGCACCTGGCTTCAAATCCTGGCTCCACCCTTCCCCAGAGCCCTGATCTCAGGCACGTGGTTTAATTTCTCTGAACTTCTGTTTCCTCATCTGCAAAATGGCACTGTCTAACAGAACTGTGGTAAGGAATTCTGTTTGTAAAGTATTTCTCATGATGTTTGGCACAAGGAGTGACATTATTATTTCCCTCTTTAGGCTACTGCCTCTATCTTTTCTCAGAACTACATTTTCTGGTAAGTATGGGTAGCAATAGTCAGAGGATGGCATCTTCGATAATTACATCTTCCCTTCGTTTCTCATCACCTTCTCCTGTTAACTTGGCCCTGGTTAGACTGTGATACTGGTGACACCCAGTGAACAACACCTCCTGGTATAAACAGGCACACCTCAGAGATATTGTAGGTTTAGAACCAGACCACTGCAAAGTATCACAGTAAAGTCAGTCACACAAAATTTTTGGTTTCCCAGTGCATATCAAAGTTATGTTTCCACTATGCTGTAGTCTCTTAAGCGTGTAGTAGTGTTATATCTTAAAAAAAAAAGTGTACATACCTTAATTTAAAAGTACTGTTAAAAAGAGCACTTTTTATAGGAACCATCATAGGGACTTCCTTCAATGTTGATGCTTGCTAAAGGCTGGGGTGGCTGTGGTGATTTCCAAATATAAGACAACAGTCAAGTTTGCTGCATCAACTGATCCTTGCTTCCATGAATGATTTCTCTGCAGCAGGCAGTGCTGTTTGACAGCATTTTACCCACAGAAGCACTTCTTTCAAAATTGAAGTTGATCCTCTCAAACCCTGCCACTGCTTTATCAAATAAGTTTATGTAACATTCTAAATCCTTTGCTGTCATTTTATTTTTTTATTTTTCATTTTGTTCTACATACCTTTTTACTAAAAATTATTTTAGCTTCAATTATTTTTTTAACATTTTTATTGAGTTATAGTCATTTTACAATGTTATGTCAAATTTTAGTGTAGAGCACAATTTTTCAGTTATACATGAACATACATGTATATATTAATTGTCACATTCTTTTTCGCTGTGAGCTACCACAAGATCTTGTATATACTTCCCTGTGCTATACAGCATAATCTTATTTATCTATTCTTCATATGTCTGTCAGTATCTACAAGTTTCAAACTCCCAGTCTGTCCCTTCCCACCCCCCACCCCCTTGGCAACCACAAGTTGTATTCTATGCCTATGAGTCTGTCTCTGTTTTGCATTTATGTTCATTTTTTTTTTAGATTCCACGTATGAGTGATCTCATATGGTATTTTTCTTTCTCTTTCTGGCTTACTTCACTTAGAATGACATTCTCCAGGGACATCCCTTTGCTGTCATTTTAATAGTCTTCACAGTATCTTCACCACAAGTGGATTCCATCTCAAGGAACCACTGTCTTTGCTCATCCACAAGAGGCAACTCATCTGTTAAAGTTTTTTCATGAGACTGCCACATCTTCAGGCTTCTTTCCTAGTTCTCTTGCTGTTTCCACCACATGTACAGTGACTTCCTCCACTGAAGTTTGAACCCTTCAAATTCATCCATGAGGGTTGGAATCAACTTCTTCCAAACTCCCGTGAAGGCTGAATCACTTCTCATAAATCACACATGTTCTGAATGGCATCTAAAATAGTGAATCCTTTTCAGAAGGTTTTCATCAGAGGAATCATTGTCTATACCAGCTATAGCCTTACAAATTGTATTTCCTAAATAATAAAACTTGAAATTTGAAATTACTTCTTGATCCATGGGCTGCAGAGCAGCTATAGTGTTAGCAAGCATGGAAACAACACTAATCTCCTTGTGTATTTTTATCAGAGCTCTTGGGTGGCCCAGGTGAATTGTCAATAAGCAGTGGTATTTTGAAAGGAATCTTTCTGAGCAGCAGGTCTCCACAGTGGGCTTAATATATTCAGTAAACCATGTTGTCAACAGACGTGCTCTCATGCAGCTTTGTTTTTCCATTTCTAGAGCACAGGCAGAGTAGATTCAGCATAATTCTTAAGGACCATAGGATTTTCAGAATGGTCAGTGAGCACTGGCTTCAACTTAAAGTTACCACCTGCATTAGCTCCTAACAAGAGACTCAGCCTGTCCTTTGAAGCTTTGAAGCCAGGTATTGACTTCTCCTCTCTAGCTATGAAAGTCCTAGATGGCATCTCCTTCTAATAGAAGGCTGTTTCATCTACACTGAAAATCTGTTGCTTAGGATAGCCACCTTCATTAATTGTCTTACCTAGATCTTCTGGATAATTCCCCGCAGCTTCTACACCAGCACTTGCTGCTTCACCTTGCACTTTGATGTTACAGGGATGGCTTCTTTCCTTAAAACTTGTAAACCAACTCTGCAATTTCCACATTTTTCTTCTATAGCTTTCTTATCTCTCTTAGTCTTCATGGACTTGAAAGTAGTTGGGGTTTTGCTCTGGATTAGGCCTTGGCCTTAGAGAATTTTGTGATTCATTTGATTTTCTATCCAGACCACTAAAATGTTCTCTACATCAGCAATAATGCTGTTTTTTTTTTTAAATCATTCATGTGTTGACTGGAGCAGCGTTCCAATTTTCTTCAACAACTTTTCCTTTGCATTCACAATTTGGCTGTTTGGTAAAAAAGGCCTAGCTTTAGGTCTGCCATGGCTTTGACATACCCTCCTCACTGAGCTTAATATTTTCTAGCTTTTGATTTAAAGTGAGAGATGTAGGACTTTTCCTTTCATTTACACACTTAGAGCCATTGTGGGGTTATTAATTGGCTTAATTTCAATATTATTTTGTCTCTGGGAATAGGGAGGCCAGGAGAGAAGGGGAGAGATGGGGAAACAGCCCAAAAGTGGAGCTGTCAGAACACAAACATTTATTGATGAAGTTTGCTGTATTCCATGGGTGTGCTTCATGATATCCCAAAGCAAATACAATAGTAACGTCAAAGATTGCTGATCACAGATCACCATAACATATAATCATAATGAAAAGTTGGAAATACTGTGAGAATTACCAATACGTGACATGAAGTGAACAAATGCTGTTGGAAAAATGGCGCTCAATGCAGGGTTGCTACAAACCCTCAATTTGTAAGAAAATGCAGTATCTGTGAAGCACAGTAAAGCAAAGTGCAATAAAATGAGGCATGCTTGTATACCCTGTGTTGTCCATTTCCTCATGACCATGTGACTTCCTTTGGCCAAAATACTGGTGTTTATCCTCATGCTAACTGTCTCTGGGTCCCAGAATAGATGCTGCAGCTCCAGTCAAGGGAGGAAGATGGGAGAATCTGGATTTTTCCCAAAAATTCCCTTAGGAGTGTTTTTTTGTTTTGTTTTGTTTTTTCCTATTTAGGTCCCATTGGCTAGAAATGTGACATATGACCGCCTAACTTGCCACAGAGCTTGGATAATATTTATCTTCTTCAGACTCTGTAGTGGAGACATCCAAGTGAGAAAGTATTGGTTTAACTAACCAAAAGTGATCCCACAGGAGAAATTTGAGTATTTCCTTTTACTTTTTTAAACTTTTTGCTTGCCTGTACTCCCTGATATTTAGGTAACAGACGCATTTCGTGTTTTTATAATAAAGAAACTGATGAAGGGCTATTATTTTAAAAGTAATCAAATGAAAGACCTCAACCTACTGTTTTCCCATTGGACGTGATGCAGGAAGGACTTGATTCCACACGTGTTGCCTGGCTGTGGGCTCTCCTTTTCTTAACTTTCAAACCAAGCAGAAGATTCATGTTTAACACTTGTAAAAAGTGGACCAACTGCCACTAGTGACTCTGGGGAAACAAGGACCAATAATAATTGAGTTTTATTCTCTATTACACACTCTGCAGAGCACTTTTTGGGCTCTCATTCTCTACCAAAAGCTCACACATAAGGAAAGAACAAAGTTCAAAGACACATGGAAACAAGTTCAAAAGTGGGAATGGCCAAATGTCAAACTCTGGTAGGGATGAGGTATGCAGGAAAAGTTTATAATCAAAATCCTCTTCTCTGAATAACTGTTATTGACTAAGTGGCTGGTAAGCAAAAAAAAAGAAGGTGACAAATGATGGCACCTGGAGATGTAGCAATCAGCAAACATGTTACGGATTAGCTGGTGTTGTCCTCGCCAGTGAGACCTGTTTTAGGGAGAGGGGGAAAATGTGGCTTGATTTAGAGCTGATGATATCATGTGTCTAGTGTCTGAAGATCAAAAGAAAGCCTGTCTGTAAAACATTGCTAACGAAGTTGGAGCAAAGGGTAGGCTCTTCTCTTGGGTGTGTCAAAGAGAAGTTTTGCTCTGCACCAGGCCAGTGGGATGTGAGTCATTGTATGTTCTCTGGAATGTGGTCATGGCTATATGACCTCATGTTCACCCCCCACCAACCCTGAATTCTACAGTTATCAATTGTGTGTAATTACCCTTTTAATACCTGATGATTTGGGAACCAAATGGTTCTTTTCTTTTCATCTGATATGTGACTAGAGGCTGCAGCTACTTTGTTTTGTATTATCTCAGAAAGCAACGTGTGTGTATGTGTGTGTCTTGTTGATATTGGTGAAGGGGAGTGTGAAGAAGCAGCTGACTTAAAATTTTTTTTAATTATTTTTTTTGAATTGAAGTATAGTTGGTTTACAATGTAGTGTTAGTTTCTGGTGTACAGCAAAATGATTCAGTTAAAAAATATATATATTTTCATATTCTTTTCCATTATGGTTTACTATAGGATATGGAATTCAGTTCCTTGTGCTATACACTAGGACCTTGTATCCTACTGTATGAAACAGGAAGTGTCATACACCCTTTTTATCTGCCTATTTTATATATAGTAAAGTATCTGTTTTACTGTATATCTATTTTATATCTGTTTATCTATTTTGTATATAGTAGTTTGTATTTGCTAATCCCAAACCCTTAATGTATCCCTCCCCCCACCACTTTGGTACCCATAACCATAAGTTTATTTCTTGTGCTTGTGAGTCTGTTTCTGTTTTGTAAATACGTTCATTTGTATCATTTTAGATTCCACATATAAGTAATAAATGGCATTTGTCTTTCTCTGTCTTACTTCACTTAGTCTGATGATCTCTAGGTCCAACCATGTTGCTGCAAATGGCATTATTTCATTCTTTTTTATGGCCGAGTAGTGTTCCATTGTATGTTTGTACCACATTTTCTTTATCCAGTCATCTGTCGATGGACATTTAGGTTGGGGAAGCAACTGATTTTCATGTTCTCACTCTGTAAGACCAGATTTTGAACAACCCACCTGTGATGACTTAGTATCTTTTTCCTGAAACTAGAAACTAATACGCAGAGGGTGGATTGGCCTACACCTTCTAGGGTAACTCTGAGGAACACTGAGGGTGCTATAAATTCAGTCAAGTCCAAGAAGTAAACATCACATTCTCTGCAGTGTGAAGATATTTTTAGCATGAAACCAAAATGAGGGGAAAAAAAACCAAATTCTACTGTATCCTGCAGCTCAGAAGAACTTGACCAAGGTAGAACTTCTTATCCTGCACAAGGACAAATTCTATCAATACAGTGGGAACCAGTGGGAAAGAGTGGCCTGGCTCAGCCACCTTCTGTTAAGTCCCATGTGCCTGAATTTCCACAGAATTCCTATTTATAACACCGCAGAGGCACTGAAGAGCTGTCAGAGCCACACTCAAAGCTTCACTGCAGCACTCACGTTTCCTTCCCTTCTGGCCTCTGGTTACTGAAAACATTTGCTGAAAATTGCTGTCCCACTCAAGAACTGTCAAAGGTAATTGTGTTGCACAGAAGTTACCGAGAAGCATGAAATAATATGGTTACCACCTGGCGACCATGTTAATAGAACCTGTCTGATGAGCTACAAGCCTGCCGCATGTGGGTATGCCAGTTTCTGTCTGAAAACCACGACAGCCTAAATTTGTGAGGAAGATGTGTATCAGAGGCCTCTTAGTGGCAATTTATGATACAAATCCCTATGTAAAGGGCAGTTGTCAGGTCACCAAATCCAGTGATGTCTGAGGTTCCAGGGGTAGCGGCGGGGGTGCAGGGGTAGAATTCAGTGCTTTAGGAATGTGGATCTGTGTGAAGCAAATAGCAGTACTTACTTCAAAAAGCAAGGTCTAGACTTGGCTCTTCTCACAGCTGGCAATGACCTTGGTGTCTAAGAAAATGAAAATCGGAGACTCAGGCGGTGGGGGAGCCCAGAGAGTCTGTCTGAGTCTCCCACCTCCTCCTGCCCTTTGCCTCTGGTGCCAGCTATGCCTATCCAGATGAGCAGAAATCTCTTTTCCTCTTAAACACCCCCAGAGAAGTAAGTCCTCCTCATCCTTTGTAGCCATTTTCAGTCTCATTCTCCTTGAGATGATTTTTCCCTTCACTTGAATTTAGAAGACCTCAAAAAAAAAATCTCCAGATATAAATGCCTCTATTCGTATGGCAAAAACTTCACTAACCCCCACAAATTCACTCATGGATTCCCTTGGGAGAATCTAGTTCTGTCTGAAACTGTCTCTTTTTTTTGGTCAGAAAGTGTGGCCGTCTGGCTGTGAATCCAATGTCCAGTGTCAGCCCTCAAATTCTGTACTTAGGGTGTGGCTCAGAAAAGACACATTGGAACTAGGAATTTTCAAACCTAAGATGGGGTCCACATTGGAGCCATCCCAACATTCTTATAAAATCAGCCAGTGTTAGTATTACCTGCTCTTTTCATCTTTGGTGATATTCACATTTGAGCTTTTGAGGTACAAAAAAAAATTCTTACTTCTCAAGCAGTCTCTAAATTAAAACCAGGGCTGGCTACATAATTCATAGGGCCCCAGTGCAAAATGAAAATGTGAGGCCTTTTTTTTTCCCCCAAAAAGCAGGAAAAAAGCCTTTTCCTTTCTTTTGTGACCTTCTCTTTCAACCTCTCACAGTGTTTTTTATTTGCTGTTTTAATGTCACACTCCCTCAGGCCTGGGGATACGTGAGGGGTGAGTATGGTCATCTCTTGGTGGGGCTCAAGAAGCAGGCAGCCCAGGACCCACACCAAGGGAGAGAGGTGACAGGAGGCAGCACCGCATATGCACCACAGTCCAACAGCCTTCATCACAAAACGCAAACTCAAATATAAAATTATTAAGATTAAAAAAGTGGTGACCACAGTATTAAATCAAGTGCGGGGCCCCCTTCCAAGCCCGTGTGACACCCCTGAGGCTGGACCACATTGAAACGCATTCTGTCTCAGGATTGCGAAAGCATGACATAACTCAGTGTCCTAGAATCTTCTCATTAGTGACTCTCTGATTCCCCTTCTTTTCTGTATAATCTGTTTTTAATTCCCGGAAACTTTTAGGACCTTCTTTTTTAACCCTAAAATTCAGAATTTCTCACTTGTGCACTTTGATGTAAAATTTTCATCCTTTGTTGTCTAGAATCCTCAGAGAACCCTTTCAGTGAAAGCCTGTGTCTTTCTGTTCTGGGAGATTATCTTGTATTGTTTCTTTGATAATTTTCTCTCTTCTCTTTTTTTCTTGTTCTCTCTTTTTGCAGCTCCTATTAGTAGATCTTGGATTAATCCTCTAATTTCCTTTTCTTTCTTATCTTAGTTTCTGTTTCCTTGATCTTTGTCTTTTCTCTCTGGGAATTTTCCTAACTTTTTGTTAAATTAAAAATTTTTTGCAACCCTATTTTTTATTTTCAAGAGCTCCTTTTTTTTGGCTATAACTGTTTATTTTTCATAGCAACCTGCTCTTTTGGATGAAATCTTTCTTTTCATTTGAGAATATTAATCATATTTTCAATTTTTATTCATTCCTACACTAATTCTGTTCCATTGCTTTTTCTCTTTGAAATGAGATATCCTAGATAGCTTCAGAATGCTAGCTGTTCCCCAGGAAGCTACAGCCTTGAGAGGGTTGGGACTCTTAGCTCTACTCCCTGACCTCGGGGGAAAAGAAAGGGGCTGGAAATTGAATTCAGTCACCAATGGCCAATGATTAATCAATCATGTCTATTATAATGAAATGTCCATAAAAACTCCTAAACCACAGGATTCAGAGAGCTTCTTGGTAGGTGAGCACATGAAGGTGCTGGGAGGGTGGTGTGCCCGGAGGGCATGGAAGCTCTGGGACCTTCTCCCCATACTTTGCACTGTGCACTCCTCCATCCGGGTGTGCCGAGTCCCCTCCTCTATAGTAACAAGTAATAGTAAGTAAAATGCTTTCTTGAGTTTTGTGAGTTGTTCCAGTAAAGTGTCCGACATGAGGAGGGAGTTTATGAGAACACTTAGTTTATAGCTGATGGGTCAGAAGTATGGGTGGCCTGAGAGGGAGGTGTGATTGGCCTCTAAAGTGGGAAAGTCTTGTGGGAGTGAGCCCTTTAATTTGTGGAATTTGAGATGAATTCCAGATAGATAGTGCCAGAACTGAACTGAATTGTCGGACACCCACTTGGTGTCAGAGTGTTGGAGAAATGGTGTTGGGAAAAGACACCATGTATTTGGTGTCAGGAGGAAGAAAACCTTTCCGTCTGTATTCAGGGGTGAGGCACCATGACTGGGGGCAGTAAGATCACGGATGGGGAAACTTCACCACAAGGTAATCAGGAAGTGAATCACGGATCCACTGGAGAATCCCCAGATGTTATTATCCATAGGTCTTTTCTCTGGATTGCTTAGAGGATAAACTAGGTCTCCTGCCACAGGGTGTCTGTGTGTGTGTGTGTGTGTGTGCTCATGCATGGGTAAAAGGATTCTGGAAGCTGAGTGGGGATGAGGGATCAGAGAGTCCACAGTAAGACACACAGACTTTTACTTTACCCTTACTTCGCTCTGCATTTCCTGGAGGCTGGTGCCAAGTTCATTTCTCAAGAGTAAATCTCCAGCTTTCTCCCCTGAAGCAAAGAAAGGTAGTTGCGTGGGTGCATTCACGGGGAGAGGATAGTTGATGGGCTCAATTGTGCTACGGGTAGACTTCCAACAGGTGCTTAAGCTCACCTTTTTGAATTTTCATTGCTATAAACCCTGAACCACTCAGTTTCTTCAGGGTGAAGCTGCACTGTTCCCACTTGTCTGCAAACAACTGGCTTTCCCTTTTCTTCTGTCTGCCAAGGTAATTGCCACTCCTCCATCCATTTCTCATCTTCCAAAAATTTGCTAAAAGTGTTTATAGAAAATTGTCTCTCCATCTCTTTGATCTTGTTGATTAATTTGTTTTTTAAAATTCCTTGGCTGTCATTTTAATGAGATTTGGGTAGGAAGAAAAGATATTCATAGTCAATTCCACTATTTTTAATCAAAAGTTTCCTTTAGAAATCTTAACTTTTGTTGGAGTCAAAACCCATTCGTTTAAAGGTGGATCCTTGCTGTTCACTAAGTGAAATAATAAACAATCTTGAGAAATATTACATTTCAGTTAATTTATCATACTCTGTATATGCTTATTTAAATACAATTCTAATAGTCTTGGTGATTTAGTTTCCTAACACTTAGTAGACTAGAAATAGAATTTTAATAGAAAGTTAGACTTGATTGTGGCTAGAGTCAGACATCCTGACTGGCAGACCAAAAAGTGATAGAAAACTTAAAATAACAAGTTAAAGTAACACAAAATGCTACAACAATTTCTGGAAGTACAAACAATCCTATACATTTCAAAAGGCATGGCTGCATTAAAGTGTAACACTGAAGCCATCTTTCTATTACAGAACCTTCTATGGCTCCCCATGCTGTAGATGTGTGTTTAATATTCTCTCACTGTTCCATCTATTGCCAAATATATGATCTGAGTTTTCAGCAAAACACCCTGCTTTACTTTGCACCCCTGAATTTCCGTTTCTGATGTGTGAATATATATATATTTTTTAATTGAAGTATAGTCAGTTTACATTGTTGTGTCAATTTTTGGTGTACAGCATAATTCTTCAGTCATACATGAACATACATGTATCTATTTTCATATTCTTTCTCACCATAAGTTACTACAAGATATTGAATAGAGTTCCCTGTGCTGTACAGCATGAACTTGCTGCTTATCTTTTTTATGTATATTAGTATCTGAAAATTTCTAACCCCCAATTTATCCCTTCCCACCCATTTCCCCCCTACTGTAAGTTTGGTTTCTATGTCAGTGAGTCTGTTTCTGTTTTATAAATAAGTTCATTTGTTTTTTGTTTTTTTGGGTTTTTTTTAGATTCCACATACAAGTCCTATCATACGGTATTTTTCTTTCTCTTTCTGGTTTATTTCACTTAGAATGACATCCATGTTGACATCCAGGACCATCCATGTTGCTGCAAATAACATTGTTTTATTCGTTTTTATGGCTGAGTAGTATTCCATTGTGTAAATATACCACAAATCCTTTATCCAGTCATCTGTTGATGGGCATTTAGGTTGTTCCCATGTCTTAGCTATTGTATATAGTGCTGCTATGAACATTGGGGTGCATGTATCTTTCTGAATAAAGGTTCCCTCTGGATGTATGCCCAGGAGTGGGATTGCTGTATCATATGGTAAGTCTATTTTTAGTCTTTTGATGAACCTCCATACTGTTTTCCATAACTGCTACACCAAACTACCTTCCCACCAACAGCATAGGAGGGTTCCCTTTTCTCCAAACCCTCTCCAGCATTTGTTTGTGAACTTTTGAATGATGGCCATTCTGACTGGTGTGAGGTGACACCTCATTGTAGTTTTGATTTGCATTTCTCTGGTAATTAGTGACATTGAACGTTTTTTCATGTGCCTATTGGCCATTTGTATGTCTTCATTGGAGAACTTCTTGTTTAGGTCTTCTGCCCATTTTTGGATTGGGTTGTTTGTTTTTTCCTTATTTAGTTGTGTGAGCTGTTTATATATTCTGGAAATTAAGCCCCTGTCAGTCTCATTTTTGCAAATATTTCTCCCATCTCATAAGTTGTCTTTTTGTTTTGCTTATGGTTTCCTATGCTGTACAAATCTTATAAGATTAATTAGGTACAATTTGTTTGTTTTTGGTCTTATTTCTATTGCCTGGGTAGACTGCCATAGGAGAACATTGCTAAGATTTCTCTGATAATGTTTTGCCTATTTTCTTCTAAGAGATTTATAATGTCTTGTCTTATGTTTAAGTGTTTAAGCCATTTTGAGTTTATTTTTGTGTATGGTGTGAGAGAGTATTCTAACTTCATTGATTTACCAGCAGCTGTCCAGTTGTCCCAATACCATTTGCTGAAGAGACTGTCTTTACTCCATTGTATGTTTTTGCCTCCTTTGTCAAAGATTAATTGACCAAAAGTTTGTGGGTTTATCTCTGGGCTCTCTATTCTGTTCCATTGATCCATATGTCTGTTTTTGTACTAATACCATGCTATTTTGATTACTGTAGCTCTGTAGCATTTTCTGTAGTTTAGGAGGGTTATTCCTCCAGTTTCATTCTTTTTCTTCTGTATTGCTTTGGCAATTCTGGGTCTTTTGTGATTCCTTATAAATTTTAGGATTATTTGCTCTAGTTCTGTAAAAATGTCCTGGGTATTTTGATAGAAATCACATGAAATCTGTAGATTGCTTTGGGTAGTATGGCCATTTTAACAATATTAATTCTTCCAATTCAAGAACATGAGACATCTTTCCATTCTTAAGTCATCTTTAATTTCCTTAGTCAATGTTTTGTAGTTCTCCACATATAAGTCTTTCACTTCTTTGGTCAGATTTCTTCCTAAGTATTTTGGGATTTTTTGAATGCAATTTTAAAAGGGATTGTTCATTTACTTTCTTTAATGATATTTTATTATTATTGTAAAGAAATGCCACTGATTTCTGTCTGTTAATCTTGTATCCTGCTACCTTGCTGAATTCTTTTATTAGCTCTAGTAGTTTTTGTGTGGCGCCTTTAGGGTTTTCTATATATAGTATCATGTCATCTGCATATAGTGACAATTTTACCTCTTCTCTTCCAATTTGGATCCCTTAAATGTATTTTTCTTGTCTAATTACTATGGCTAGGACTTCTAATACTATCCTGAATAGAAATGTGAGAGTGGGCATCCTTGCCTTGTTCCACATTTTAGGAGGAAGGCTTTCAACTTTTTATCACTAAGTATTATGTTGGCTGTAGGTTTGTCATAAATAGCTTTCATTATGTTGAGATATATTCCCTCTATACCCAGTTTGGTTGAAGTGTTTATCATAAATGGGTGTTGAATTTTATCAAATGCTTTTTCTTCATCTATTGAGATGATCATATGATTTTTGTCCTTTCTCTTGTTGATGTGGTGTATCACGTCGATTGATTTGTGTATGTTGAACCATTCTTGTGTCCCTGGAATGAATCCAATTTGATCATGGTGTATAATCTTTTTATGTGCTGTTGGATTCTGTTTTCTAGTATTTTGTTGAGGATTTTTGCATCTATGTTCATCAACAATATTGGCTTGTAGCTTTCTTTTTTTGTAGTGTCTTTGTCTGACTTTCTTATCAGGGTGATGGTGGCTTCATAGAATGAGTTTGAGAGTACTCTACCCTCTTCAATCTTTTGGAAGAGCTTGAGAAGGATTGATGTGAACTCTTCTTTGTATGTTTGATAGAATTCCCCAGTGAAGCCTTCTCATCCTGGACTTTTGTTTGCAGGGAAGTTTTTTATTGCTGAGTCTATTTCACTTGTAGTGATTGGTCTGTTCAAATGATCTATTTCTCCTTGATTCAGTTTTGGTGGACTGTATGTTTCTAAAAAGTTATCCATTTCTTCTAAGTTGTCCAATTTATTGCCATATAGTTGTTTATAGTATTCTGTTATGGTTTTTTATATTTCTGTGGTGTAGGTTGTAATTTCTCCCTTTTCATTTCTTATTTTGTTTATTTGTGTGCTCTCTCTTTTCTTCTTGGTGAGCTGGCCAGAGGTTTGTCAATTTTGCTTATTCTTTCAGAAGACCCGCTCCTGGTTTGATTGATTTTTTTCTATTTTTTTAAAATCTCTTTTTATTTATTTCCTCCCTGATCTTTCTTATTTCTTTCCTTCTGCTGACTTTAGGTTTTGTTTGTTCTTCTTTTTCTGATTCTTTTAGGTGATAGGTTAGGTGTTTATTTGAGATTGTTCTTTTTTGAGACAGGCCTGTATCAATAAGAACTTCCCTCTTAGGACTACTTTTGCTGCATTCCATAGATTTTGTGTGGCTGTGTTTTCATTGTCATTTGTCTCAAGGTATTTTTTAATTTCATCTTTGACCCATTGTATTTTTTTAGTAGCATGTTGTTTAGTCTCCATGCTGTTGTTTTTTAAAATTTGTTCTTCTGTGGTTGATTTCTAGTTTCATGCCATTGTGGTCAGAGAAAATACTTGAAATACTTCCTATCCTCTTAAATTTGTTGAGTCTTCTTTTGTGCCTGAGTATGTGGTCTATCCTAGAGAATGTTCCATGAGCACTTGAACAGATGTATATTCTGTTTTTTGTGGATATAAAGTCCTAAGAATATCAACCAATCCCACTGTTCTATTGTGTCATTTAGTATTTCCATTACCTTACTGATTTTCTGTCTGGAAGACCTATTCAATGATGTTAGCAGAGTGTTAGAGTCTTCTAATATTATTGTATTCCCATCAATTTCTCCCTTTCTGTCTGTTAGTATTTGCTGTATATATTTAGGTGCTCCTATATTGGGTGCATATTTGTTAATAAGTGTAATAGCCTCATCTTGTATTGCTCCTTTGATCATTATGTAATATCCTTTTTTATCTTTCTTTATGGTTTTTGTTTTAAAGTCTATTTTGTCTGATATGAGTATTGCTACACTCGCGTTCTTGTCATTTCCATTTGCATGAAACATCTTTTTCCATCCTCTCACTTTCAATCTATGTGTGTCCTTCACTCTAAAGTGGGTTTCTTATAGGCAGCATATTGTAGACTTTTGTTTTATTATCCAGTCTGCCACTTTATGTCTTTTGAGTGTAGCATTTATTCCATTGACATTTAAAATAATTATTAATAGATATGTATTTATACTCATTTTGATCTTTGTTTTCCAGTTGACTTGGTATTTCATCATTGTGCCTTTGTTTTCCTTTTTGTTTTTCTTTTTGTGGTTTGATAATTTTCTTTTGTATTAGTTTGATTTCCTTTTGGTTTTTGTGACTCTACTGTGTGCTTTTTATTTGTGTTTATCCTGTTTCTGAAGTATATTAACCCATTACTATATCTGTTTGCTTTAGAATGATAGTCATTTCGGCTCAAATACATCATAAAATGAACAAAGGAAAAGAAAGAAGAGAGAGAGAGAGAAAAATCTATTAATTCTTGCTCCTTTCTGCCACCTTTGTTATTTTCATTTTTTAAATAATATCTTCATGTTTTTTCTCTTGCAACTAATTGTAGTTATCACATTTCCAATTATGGTTTTCTTGTTTCTATATCTTCCTGCTTTTTTTCAATATTTCTTTTAGGATAGGTTTAGTATTGCTGAATTTGTTTAGTTTTTGCTTGTCTGTGAAATTCTGTGTCTCTCCTTCTTCTCTAAAGGATAGTCTTGCTGGATAAAGTACCCTAGGTTGCAGCTTTTTCTCATTCAGGACTTTGAATATATCTTTCCACTCCCTTCTGGCCAGCACTGTTGTGTAGAGAAATCAGCTGAAAGCCTTATGAGAGTTCCCTTGTAACTAAGTCTTTGTTTTTCTCTTGCTGCCTTTAGAATCCTTCTTTATCTTTAATTTTGGCCATCTTAATTATGATATGTCTTGGTGTAGGTCTGTTTGAGTTCTTCTTGTTTGGGCCCCTCTGAGCTTCCTGTACTTGGATATCTGTTTCCTTCTTTAGGTTTGGAAAGTTTTCAGTCATGATTTCTTCAAATACCTTTTCAATCCCCTTTTCTCTTTCCTTTCCTTCTGGGACCCCTATTATGCATAGGTTGGCACACTCTATATTATCCCATAGGTCCCTTATATTGCTTTCATTGGTTTTTATTTGCTTTTCTGTCTGCTGTTCTGATTGAGTGACCTCTGTTATCCTATCTTCTAAGTCAGTTATTTGTTACTCTGCATTATCTAGTCTGCTTTTGACTGCCTATAGCTTGACTGTTATCTCAGCAAATGAATTTTCTATTTTTAATTGCCTCCTCTTTATAATTTCTATTACCTTTTTATAGTATTCTCTGTCTCTATTCATAGTCTTTCTTATTTCCTTCAGTGCTTTTATCATCCTCTTTTTGAAGTCATGATCTAGAAGATTGTTGAGGTCTATCTCATTGTTTGTTCTTTCAAGGGACTTCTCTTTGTCTTTTAATTGGGAGTGAGTCCTCTGTTTCTTCATTTTATTTATATTTCTCTAGTTTTATGGATTTAAGAGCATCATTTATACACTGTTGTCTTGAAGGATTTTGTTGTTGTTATTGTTGATTGTTTGTATTTAAAGTGGGAGCATTTCTGTTAGACTGTGTTCATCTAATAGTTTTGTTTCAAAGGCTGTTCTTACTATGGATGGTTGCCCTGTCTTTCTTCTATGTGTATTGGCTGTTATCACTTTGATTGGCTGTGTAGTTGTTGTGATCAGAGCCTGCCCTGTTTGTTGTTGCTGAGTGGGTCCTCCTTTATTATTCTGTGGTTGTCACAGCCATGACAGAACCGTGGATGGGTCTGCTCCCCTGTTGCTGGAATAGAGGTTTCTAGACCCATTTCTGAGTTGTGGTGCATGGTAGGCAGGGTTGGAGTCCTTCAGCTGAGAAGAAGAGTCACTGAGCATACCTCTGCAAGAGGTGGTCACTGAGAAGTGCCCTCTTTGGTGTTATCTGTCACTTGTTATGTGGGGTTACATAGTACTCTTTGCTGATGCTGCCTTTGTCCCTACCTTAGCTGTGGGGAGGTCAGCTACCCACTCTGTGTCCCCAATATTCTGGGCCCCTGGAACCACAAGTGTAGATCTGCCAATGTCTGGTGCTAGGACCCACAACAGTGAGCATGCAGTCACACACCTGAATCTGTGCTGCACCACAGGGTCAGCACAGACCCCAACCCCATGCCCACCTACTATATGGTATGCTGGCCGGTTGTGAAAAAACCTACATGACCCTGCCATGTGCCAGAACTCAGCTCTCTGACTGTTCATCCCAGAAATACAGGTTCACAAAGTTACTAGTGGAGCAAATCTGCCCACTCTGCCTGGGGCTGTAAGCAAATCTCAGTTCCGCCTGTAAAACTGCAGGGAAGCTGAGTATGGATTCAGCTTTCAGCCCTGCCTCCACTCAGCAACAATGGCTATGACCAAGCCCCAACTGTCTTCACATGAGCACACACCAACAATGGAGTCAAGTGTGGACAGCAGCTATGGTGCAGCTATGTTGTGCACCCAACCCATGCACACTAACAGTGGTGCTTTTTTATGGGGCTCCCAGGCTGTTCCAGATACACCACCAGCCAGAGCTCACACCACCTTCCAGTCCCTGGAGGCTGCCTCTGTGCTGTGGGCTCCAGCCCTCTCCCAGGTCTCATCATTGATCTCTAGCAGCCAGTCCCAGGTGGTCCCTGCTGGCTCATGTCTAGGGCTGGGGATGGCAGGGACCCTCCATGCCAGTTTCTCTTAGTTCTTTCTGCCAAGCAGCTGCTACTTTCTCCTCTGAGCCTTGGAAGCTCTGCTTCTGTACCCGCTGGCCGCCTGGCTGAAGAGGGGCATCCCAGCATGAAGGTGCCTTTCTTACTTTGCTGCTACCTCCCTGTAGGACAGATCCTGCATCAGTTTTTTTTTCTTTTTTTCTCTTATCAGATTTTTTTAGAATCCTCCTGTATTTCAAAGCAAGAGACACACTGTCAGAGATCTGTAGATGTTCTCTGTGAATCAATGGGTTTGTAGATGTAATTCTTGGTGTATTTGTGGGAGAGGACAAGCTGTGAGTCCCTATTCCACCATCTTGGCAAGTTCCCCCATTTCTGACCTGTGAAATTCTTGCATGGCTCACTTTCTTGACATCAGAACTCATCCTTCAAGACCCATTTGAGTTCTCAGTATGTTCTGTCCTTCACCTTCTATGTCCCCATGGTACCCTTTAGATTTATATAGCAGCATGTATTGTGTTTTGAGAGGAATTTTCAACTTATGCATCTGCCTTACCTCTCTATTTGGATTATAAAAACCAAATAGCAGGGCCACTGCAGTGGACTGAATGTATCCCCCAGATTCCACATGTTGAAACCCTAATGCCAGTGTGGTGATTTAGAGGTGATTTAGAGGTGGAGCCTTTGGGAGGTAATTAGGTCATGAGGGTGAAGTCTTCATCAAAGGTATTAGTGTCTTTGCAAGAAGGGGCCAGAGAGCTAGCGAGCCCTCTTCTCACCTTGTGAAAAAACAAGGAAGTTGGCTGTCTGCAAACCAGAAATTGGGCTTTCACCAGAAACTCGACCATGCTGGCACCCTTGGACTTCTCCAGCCTCCAGAACTGTGAGAAATAAATTTCTGTTGTTTATAAGCCAACCAGTCCATGGTGTATTTGTTACAGCATCCCAAACCGACTAAGACAGCATTAGCCTTGGCACAATGCCTTGCCTATAAATGCTCCTGAATATATGTTGAGTTCAATTGAAAGTGTGATAACTGATATTTGATGTGATAATTATTAGGCCCCAAGGAAAGGTTAAATAGAAATCTAAAGGAAGATTACCAAACCACAAAAGGAAGAAGAAAAGAAGAAAGAGGAAATACCAAATCAACTACAAAGATAAGTTCAAAATGGCAATAAACACACATCTATCATTAATTACTACAAATGTTAATGGACTAAATGCTCCAGTCAAAAGACATAGAGTGGCAGACTGGATAATAAAGCAAGAACCTTCAATATGCTGCATACAATAGACCCACTTTAGGGAGAAGGACACATATAGATTGAGAGTGAAAGGTTGGAAAAGGATATTCCATGCAAATGGAAAAGCCAAAAAAGTAGGTGTTGCAGTACTGATTTCAGACAAAATAGACTTTAAAACAAAGGCCATAAAGAAAGACAAAGAAGGACATTTTATAATGATTAAAGGAGTGATACAAGATGAGGATATTACACTCGTTAATATATATGCACTCAATATAGGAGCACCTAAGTACATAAAACAATTACTAACAGAGAAAAACGGGGATATTGATAGGAATACAATCATAGTTGGAGATTTCAACACCGGATTAACATCACTAGACAGATCTTCCAGACAGAAAATAAATAAGGCAACAGAGAAATTAAATAATACAATAGAAAAATTAGATTTAGTGGATATTTTCAGAGCATTACACTGCCCAAAAATTGGGTATATATTCTTTTCAAGTGCGCATGGAACATTTTCCAGGGTTGATCATGTACTTGGGCACAAAAGAAACCTCAACAATTTTAAGAAGATAGAAGTTATCTCAAGCATCTTAACTGACCACAATGCCATGAAACTAGAAATCAACAACAGAGAAACAAAGGAGAAAAAAAGGAAAGCATGGAGATTAAACAATATGTTATTAAAAAAACAATGGGTCAATGAGGAAATTGAAGCTGAAATTAAAAAATACCTTGAGACAAATGAAAATGAAAGCACAACCACAAAAAATTTATGGGACACAGCAAAAGCAGTGCTAAGAGGGAAGTTTATAGCGATACAGGACTTCCTCAAAAAAGAAGAACCACCTCAAATAAACAATTTAACCCACCAGCTGAATGAATTAGAAAAAGAAGAACAAAAAGCCCCAAAAGGCAGCAAAAGGAAGGAAATTATAAAGATTAGGCAGGAAGTAAATAAAATACAGATTAAAAAGACCATAGAAAAAAATCAGTCAAACCAAAAGCTGATTTTTTGAAAAAGTAAACAAAATTGACAAACCTCTGGCCAAGCTCATAAAGAATAAAAAAGAGAAAGCACAAATTAGCAAAATAAGAAAGGATAATGGAGAAATTACAACAAATAAAATAGAAAAACAGAATATCATACCAGAATATTATGAAAAACTATATGGAACCAAACGGGATAACCTAGAGGAGATGGACAAGTTTCTGGAAACAAACATACTGTCCACCAAGACTGAGTCAAGAAGAAACTGACCACTTGAACAAACTGATCACTAGAAAAATGAAATCAAAATAGCAATAAAAAACCTCCCAACAAATAAAAGTCCAGGACCAGATGGCTTCACTGGTGAATTCTACCAAATATAAAAGGAAGAACTCACACCAGTCCTTCTCAAACTCTTCCAGAAGACTGAAAAGGAGGGAATACTTCCAAACTCATTCTATGAAGCCACCATCACCCTGATACCAAAACCAGACAAAGACACTACCAAAAAAGAGAATTATAGGCCAATATCATTAATGAACATAGATGCCAAAATCCTCACCAAAATATTAGCAAATAGAATCCAACAACACATAAAAAAGATTATACATCATGACCAAGTGGGGTTCATCCCAGGGACACAAGGGTGGTTCAATATATGTAAATCAATCAATGTAATACATCACATCAACAAGAGAAAGGACAAAAACCACATGATCATCTCAATCGATGCAGAAAAAGCATTTGGTAAAATTCAACACCCGTTTATGATAAAAACTCTCACCAAAGTGGGTATAGAGGGGACATATCTCAACATCATAAAAGCTATATATGACAAACCTACAGCCAGCATAGTACTCAATGGTGAAAAACTCAAAAGCTTCCCACTAAAATCTGGGACAAGACAAGGATGCCCATTATCACCACTCCTATTCAACATAGTCTTGGAAGTCCTAGCCACAGCAATCAGGCAAGAGAGAGAAATAAAAGGGATCCAAATTGGAAAAGAAGAGGTGAAAGTGTCACTATATGCTGACTACATGTTACTATATATAGAAAACCCTAAAAAGTCCACACAAACTTCTACTAGAGCTGATCGAAAAATTCAGCAAGGTAGCAGGTTACAAGATTAACGTTCAAAAATCAGTGGCATTTCTTTACACTAACAATGAATCAACAGAAAAAGAAAGTAAAGAAACAATCCCCTTTAAAATAGCACCAAAAGTAATAAAATGCCTAGGAATAAACCTAACCAAGGAGGTGAAAACTATAAACCATTGATGAAGGAAATAAAAGAAGACTTTAAAAAATGGAAAGATAGCCCATGCTCTTGGATTGGAAGAATCAATATTGCTAAAATGGTCACACTGCCCAGGGCAATCTACAGATTTAATGCAATCCCTATCAATTTACCCAGGACATATTTCACAGAACTAGAACAAAGCATAATAAAATTTATATGAAACCATCAAAAACCTAGAATTGCCGAAGCATTACTGAAGAGAAAGAAAGAGGCTGTAGGAATTACTCTCCCAGACTTCAGACAATACTATAGAGCTACAGTCATCAAGACAGCATGCTATTGGTACAAAAACAGACATATAGACCCATGGAACAGAATAGAGTGCCCAGAAATAAACCCACAAACTGTTGGTCAACTCATCTTCAACAAAGGATGCAAGAATATACAATGAAATAAAGACAGTCTCTTCAGCAAATGGTGTTGGGAAAACTGGACAGCAGCATGTAAAACAATGAAGCTAGAACACTCCCTTACACTATATACAAAAATTAACTCCAAATGGATCAAAGACTTAAACATAAGACAAGATACAATAAACCACCTAGAGGAAAATATAGGCAAAACATTATCTGACATACATCTCAAAAATTTTCTCCTAGAAGAAATAAAAGCAAAATAAACAAATGGGACCTAATGAAACTTACAAACTTCTGCACAGCAAAGGAAACCATAAGCAAAACAAAAAGACAACCTATGGAATGGGGGAAAATCTTTGCAAATGAAACCAACAAAGGCTTGATCTTCAGAATATATAAGCAGCTCATACGACTTAATAAGCAACCACCAAACAGCCCAATCCAAAGATGGGCAAAAGACCTCAACAAGCAATTCTCCAAGGAAGACATACAAATGATCAATAAGCACATGAAAAAAATGCTCAATATCACTAATTATCAGAGAAATACAAATCAAAACTACAATGAGGTATCACCTCACACCAGTCAGAATGGCCATCATTCAAAAATCCACAAATGACAAATGCTGGAGAGGCTGTGGAGAAAAGGGAACCCTCCTACACCTCTGGTGAGAATGCAGTTTGGTGCAGCCACTGTGGAAAAAAGTATGGAGATTCCTCAAAAGACTAGGAATAGACTTAGTGTATGACCCAGGAATCCCGTTCCTGGGCATATATTCAGAAGGAACCCTACTTCAAAAAGACACCTGCACCCCAATGTTCATAGCAGCACTATTTACAATAGCCAAGATATGGAAACAGCCTAAATGTCCACCAATGTCCACTGGATAAAGAAGAAGTGGTATATTTATACAATGGAATACTATTCAGCCATAAAAACTGACAACATAATGCCATTTGCTGCAACATGGATGTTCCTGGAGAATGTCATTCTAAGTGAAGTAAGCCAGAAAGAGAAAGAAATATACCATATGAGATCGCTCACATGTGGAATCTAAAAAACAAAAACAAAGCATAAATACAGGACAGAAATAGACTCATAGACATAGAATACAAACTTGTGGTTGCCAAGGGGGCGGGGGTGGGAAGGGACAGATTGGGATTTCAAAATTGTAAAATAGATAAACAAGATTATACTGTATAGCACAGGGAAATATACAGAAGATCTTATGGTAGCTCATAGAGAAAAAAATGTGACAATGAATATACATATGTTCATGTATAACTGAAAAATTGTGCTCTACACTGGAATTTGTCACAACACTGTAAAATGATTATAAGTCAATAAAAAATGTTAAAAACAAAACAAACAACAAAAAAAGAAATCTGTACACGCTTTTTAAGAAGTTAAATGTGTGATGTCTTTTTACATGATTTCAAAAATAAAAATGAAACAAGAAATATATCTTTATAATATATAAAAGGTATGTTACCTTTACTTTATCATAAGATTTATTCCTTGTTGGTAGAATAATGAGGTACTTGTTTTTCACGTGAGCTACAATTGAGTTGCATCACTGAGCTGTTTATGTTTGAACATTGTAGCTTATATATGGAACTATGTCTTTGTAAAAGGAGGCAGGGTGAAGGGAGTGTGGCAGGTAGAAAAAATGTGAATATTCTCATTTCAGTATGTTTTATAGGGTGGCTCTGTGTGCCTTGACATAATCGACCTGTTCCCAAAATGTTTGGGAACAAACCCTGTCTTGCTATTGACTCGTGTTTTCATTTCCAAGGTGCTTTTATCTTTGTTTTGGATTGATCTTTGATTAGGTGTGACTCCTGACACATTTGCTTTAAATTTCTCTCTCCTCCCCTGTCAAGTGGTTAATGATCTCAAAATGTCACACTGGGTTCTGAAGATTTCCCAGGAGGTCAAGTGTGGACAGAACAATAAAACAAATAAAGAAAATACAGAATCACCTTATTGGTTATTTCTACACACACACACACACACACATGCCAGGCCAGCTTCACGGGTGTATAACTTGGGCAGCTGCAGGGGCCCGGGCTCAGAAGGGCCCTGTACTTGGCTGAATGCTCTGCTGTTGCTACCTTGACATTTTTAATCATTTTATCTTTTAACTGGTGTCTAAATGAAGACTAGCTGGGCAACGGAGCATGTATGTTAGCAGGAGAGATCTGGACAACATGTGGGTCTGCTGTTTATCCCCACGGGGTGTTTGCCATGGCCTGTGAGCGCGGAGCTCGGGTGGGCTCGGGATGCGTGGGAGTTCTGCAGGACTTCGCAGTGTGCGATTCTACAGGCTACAAAGTGAGCGAGGGCGCTGACAGCCTTGGGAGGCCACACTCTCCCTTCAAACGAGAAGCGGCTTTGAATGCAGGAAAAAGCAAATGGCTTGTAAGAAACATGAATGATCTAGAAAGCTTATTCTACCCTGCAGTAGTCAACTGCATCTGCTGAATGGCAGGAGGGGGAAGGGAGAGCTTGGACAACGTCGATCTCCTCTTCCTTTTGTCCTTGCGAACTCATCAGTAAGCCCCAAACAGAGACTGTTGGTAGAATGTGAGTTTATGGAGAAGTGAAATTAGAACACATGCTTTAGTCTTTGCAGCATTTCTGCTCTTCTGATAAGAATGAAATACATACACATGTAGGAATTATCAAATGCAAATTGTATAATTTTTGTGATTCCTCAAACCAGTTAAACGCTCTTATATTTGCGCTTAAAACTAGTGGTGCACAATACGGAGATGAATGGTAAAATTCATGCGAATGACAAAATTTCAATGTAATAATTTTACTTTGAATAACATTAAACAGCAAATAAAAAACACCATGACAAGTCAAGAAGACTTGTGGAAGAGAGGGAAAGCTTTATATCTAAGTACATTTAATGGCACTTTTTTCTTGTTTTTTGAACAAGGACCCAACATTTTCATTTTGCACTGAGCTCCCCAAATTACATAGTTAACCCTGCATGAAAGACATAAGCAAACACAAGCTAATGCAACTTTGAAGTAAGTAAACGCTATCTCAAAACTACAAAGAACACTGTCAGAAGTCGTCCAGGATGGGATAATGTTTTTTGTGATCTCTAGGGACACAGTGAGTGAGCACCCAGTAATGGCCACAGCCAAGAAAGGAAGTAATGCGGGGAATAACCTGTGGATCAGCCCACTCACATTCAGGAAAATGTTCTTTACATTCAGGGAATCAACCAGTCATTTGCACCCTGACCCATCTGTACCCAACTAACCCCAAGTGAAGACCAGTGGCCCTGGGCTTCATTCCACAAATGTAGACTGCTCATAAAACATTGTATGATAAATGAGACAGTCTCAGTCTTGGAATTCACAGACCAGTGCCATGGAAAGTAACAAATAAAGAAGGGAAAGTAAAGTTAAAAAAAACAAACCTAAAAGTACAGTGGAGTTTCCTATTTATAGGAATTTGTAGTTGTCATCAGTACCCTTTCTTTGCAAGTGAACCCCAAAAAACTTATCTACTAACTTAAGCAAAAATTAAAAAGTGTAAATTCGTATAATTTAAATCACAAAAGCTGTGAGTGAAGCAGAGGTGATTCTTCAACAGAAAACTAGGCAATTGTATCAAAAGAGGGGGACTGGATACTCCACTACAGACTCTTTAAATAAATCTTTTGACAGTGTAAGTAATCACTCCTATTTCTATTGGAATGTGTTCTCTCAAATGTGGGCCTGATGGCTTTTCTGAAAGCAGGAAACTCCAGAATGTTCTTCTTATTTTGGGCTGTGCCTTGAGTCAGGAGGACAGCACCACTGGCTTGCTGGGAATGTCAATGTAAGATGTGGGTACAATGTCTTGGAGCACTACAAATGTTCACTCAGCAGAAGGCAGGAAAGGAGAAACAGAGGACTGAGGGAATAGAGGAGACAAACAGAGAATTAGAAGATATTTAGAACTTAACAAAAGTGAAAATACAGCATATGGAAATTGTGGAATGAAAATAATACAGTTCTTAGAGGTAAGTATAAATCATTAAGTGCTTAACATAGGAAATAAAAAGAAGGTCTGAAGTCAACCCAAGCTTCAAGGTTATGAAACCAGCAATGAGAGTGAGCAAAATAAACTCAAAGCAAGCAGAAGGACGGAGGTGATCAGGGAGATACAAGCAGACATCAATAAAACTGAAAACAGGAAAACAGTAGAGGAAATCCACTAAACCAAAAGTCGTTTCTTGGAAAAGATCAATGAAAGGAATCAACTCTAGCAGGACTGATAAAGGTAAAAACTAGAGAAGACAAAAATGACCAATATCAGGATTGAAAGAGGGGATGTTAAAACAGAGCCCACAAACATGAAAAAGATAGTAAGAGAATACTACATGGGAGTCAGTGTGCTTAGATTCTACAGCCTAGATGGAATGACGAAATTTCTCAAAACCCACAAACTACCAAACTCACTCAAGATAAAAGGGATACCTGAATAGTTCTATTACTAGTAAATAAATTGAATCCATAGTTTAAAAGTTTCCACTAAAGAAAATTCCAGGCTTGCAATTTTTACACTGGCACACTCTACTAGTTATTCTAAGAAGACATAATACTAATTCTATAAAGTGACCTCCAGAAAATAAAGGAAGAGGCAAACATTTCTAAGCTCATTTTATGAGGCCATTATTACCAAATCAAAGACATTACAAGAAATGAAAACTACAGACCAATATCCTTCATGAATACAGATGCAAAAATCTACAAAAATGTTCAACAATCAAATTTAACAATGGTTAAAACCGGTTGGGGCTTATCTAGTAAATGCAAGACTTATTGAATGTTGAAAAACTAATCAAAGAAATCCAATGTATTAACAGTTGAAAGAAGAAAAGCCACATGGTCATATCAATAGATACAGAAAGAGCACTTGACAAAATTTAACATCCATTCATGATAAACATTCTTAACAAACAAGGACTAAAACAAACACCTCCAACTTGAGAATGATATTTTACAGAAATCCTACACCTAACATATTTAATGTTTAAAGACTGAATATTTTCCCTACAAGATTGGGAACAAGGCAAGGATGTCTATTCATATTATTTCTAGTCTACAGTTTACTGGAACTCCTCGCCTTTGCAGCAGCAAGGGTGAGAAATAGGAGGCATTCAGACTGGAAAGGAAGAAATAAAACTGTCCCTGTTTGAGGTGACATGGTTGTCTAGGTAGAAAATCTGAAGGAATCTCCAGAAAAAAGCTTATAGGAATAATAAATGAGTTTAACAAGGTTACGAGAAACAAGGTAAATACAAATCAACCGTTTTTCTATACACTAGCAATGAACAACTGAAACTGATCTTGAAAAAAAATGAGTATTGTATAAAGTTTACCAGGACTGCCATAGCAAAGTACACAGACTGGGTGGCTTAAACAACAGAAATTTATTTTCTCACAATTTTGGAGGCTGAGGTCAAGGTTTTGAGGGTGCTGGTTTCTCCTGAGGCCTTTCACTTTGGCGTGTAGATGGCTGTCTGCTCTCTGTGTTTCCACATGGTCTTCTCTGTGTGTGTCTGTGCCCTAAGCTCCTGTAAAGATATCAATCATACTGGATTAGGGCCCACCCTAATGACCTCATTTTAACTTAATTACCTCTTTAAAGACTCTGTCTCTAAATACAGTCACATTTTGAGGTACTATGAGTTAGGACTTAAACATATGAATGCTGGAGGGACAAAATTCAGCCCATAATGATTATTAACAATAGCTGCAAAAAATGAAATAATTTACAAATCTAAAAAAAAATGTGCAGCATCTGTATGCTTAAGACTTCAAAATGTTATGAAGGAAATGAAACATGCTCTAAATAAATAGGGAGACATATCACGTTCATGGATTGCAAGATTACACTTAGTAAATTGTCATTTGTACCCAACTGACTTACAGATTTAATGTAAGTTTAATCACAGTGTCAGTAGGATTTTTTTTTTTTGAGATAAGGACAAGCTGATTCTACAATTTATATGGGAAACTAAAGGAATTAGAATAGCCAAAACAATTTTGGAGAAGAATAAAGTTGGTGAACTCAACCTGATTTAACGAGTTACCTTAAAGCGATGGTGATCAAGACAGTACTGGGGGCAGGATAGGCTTATAGATCAATAAAGCAGAATAGAGCATTCCAGAAAAAGACCCACACAAGTAGCATCAACTGATTTTTGGCAAAGGTACACAGATAATTAAAGGAGAAAGCATAGTTTTTTCAACAAATGGTGTTGGAATAATTACCATCCTATGCAGAAAAGTAAGCCTTGACCTAAACCTCACACTTTATACAAAAATTAACTCAAAATGAATCATGGATGTAAGTGTTAAATACAAAACTATAAAAACAATTTTAAAGAAAACACAAGAGAAAAACTTCCACAAGTGGAATGCTCACATATTACTGGTGGGGATGCAAAATTGTCCAGTCACTCTGGAAAATCTTCTGCTAGTGTCTTAAAAAGTCAAACATATATTTACCATATGACCTGGCTATCCCACTCCCAGGTATTTAGACATTTTCTTGAGAAATGAAATCTGTACATTATTGTTTATAGCAGCTCTTTTCATAATTTCCCAAAACTAAAACAACTTTAATGCTGTTTAATGGGTGATGGATAAACAGCGGTATATTCATCCATTGGAATACTACTCAGCAATAGAAAAGAGTGAACCGTTCACACACACACACACACACACACAACACAACTTGGATGAATCTCAAAGGCATTATGCCCAGTGAAAGAAGCCAGTTGCAAAAGATTAACACACTGTATAGAGCTGTTTATAAGACATTATAAAAAGACAAAACCATAGTGATCAGTGGTTGTCATGGGTTGGTGGGGCTGGGGTGGAGGGAATGGCTGCAACTGGTAGGTAGAGTTTTTGTGGAGTTGATGAAACTGTTTTTTATCCATAAAGAAGCCTCCATTTCAAACTGCTGGGGTTGAAGAACAAGGTTTTCTTTCAAGTGTTCAAAAGAGTGTTAAATACTCCTTTTTTTAAAAAAAAAAGTTTCTTTTAAGAAGCAGCTCTACAAGTAGCTCATGGCATATAGAAGAAAAATAAGAAAAACCAGGCCCAAATACCCAGCTCACCAAATGGGAATTATGAATAAATACATATGAACCACAGTCAGGGTTTGGACGCAGGTGGGATTCATTGAAGAGCAGCTCATTTCGGATCTGGCTTCTGCTGGAGGGAGTTTGTTCTCTGATGGCAGCAGTGGGGGGGTTGTCCACGGTCATGTCTCTGGGGACAATAGGCAACTGCCCAGGGAGAGGTGAGTTACATTATAACCCCCCTTATTGCCTTTCCTGTAGCAGACGTGAGCCCTCTCATGGCATCTTCTGCCTTGTTTGGGAATCAAAGCAACAGGTTTCTCCCCTGGAGACAGGGGAGACAGACATCAGAAGAGCCAGCCAGCAACCAAGAGCTGTAAACAACAGTGTCTCAAGCACGAGGTTTACACATGTTGCAGATTTGTGTTCCCAGTACAGATGTGCAACCTTGCTTTTCAGAAAGAACCTGAGACCTCTAACCCCTTGCTAAGAACAAAAGATAACAGTCTGAGTTGTGGCATCACACGTTTCCCAGGAGAAGGGAGAGTCCCCAGGGGCACCTCCCAGTTGCCAGGCTGTCCCGTGGGCACGCCCTGGAAGTCACTCCAGTGGAGCATCTCTCTGTTCCTTGCCTCCAGAAGCTCCCTGGCTGGAACCCTCCTATAAAACAAAGAGAACATTCCGATGTGTTTCTTGGGAATAGAAGGAAATAGCTGATCACCAAGAGAAGCAGCAGCAAAAAAGAAACAGAGTCGCTTCTGACCAAATGGTGTTATATGTGGTCATCTGAGTCCTTGTGTTTCCTTTCCTCCACCAGCAGGACTCCTTCTGCTCCCCCCAATCCCCACTTTAGTTTTCTCATCTAGAAAATAGGAAACTTAAACTAGGTGATTTCTAAGGGTGCTTCTGGCTTAGACCTACCTATTGTCTAATACACGAATTTATATGTTTAGTAGGTGTCTCCTGCAGAGGTATTGGAGGCCATTTCTGCCACTTGGCTTGGCACCAGCCCTGAGAAGAGATCAGTACCTGGAAAACTGAAGAAAATGTAAAGACACTGTGTAGACATCTCTTTGACCTACATCATCCAGCCCTTTCCATGTGTGGCAGCGCGAGCTTCCTAAACATTTGAAGTAGATGATCGTGATTAGGGCATAATTAAAGCCAACTGAAACTTAGCTCACTTTCTTCCTGCAGGCTCTCATCCAATTGCATTAAAACCCACCAGTCTTCAGAGAGACCAAAGGATGTGAGTCTAAATCCTCCGCTCCTGCTAAAAATATAGACAAGACCCTCTTTCTGCACCTTTGGGTTTTGCCCATCACTTAAAGCTTCATAAATCCTGAAGTTAAAAGTTGTATTTTAAAAACACACCTCACATTTAGTTATGTCTTACAGATAATGAGGCAAATGACCCCTACAGTGTCCCAGGTATTTTTAACCCCGTCACTTCATTGCTCTCACCATTTGTCTCCTTACCTGTGGGTCAGGGCTGTGAAATCAGACACAGCCCAGGGCGACATGATTTGTGAAGGGCTAGGCGAGCATTAGTGAGCGCTGTTAATGCTGCTTTCACAGCCAGAGCCCAGAGATGGTGCCTGCAATTTGCAGTGTTTTCCCACAGAACATCAAGCAGTTCCTTCACATGTTTCTTGGCTTAAAATTCTAATTCCTCTCTAGTGCAAGTTGTCCTGATTAGAAGGAAGAAACAGAAAACACTTCTTAGAGAAAAAAACACATCCTAAAAGTGATGAGCTGACTACATAGAAACCCAGAAAGGCTCACAAGGAATAATGCATTTCTCCTCAATTTGGCTATTAAAAAATTAATTCTGTCCAGAGGAGAGGACAAAAAAAGGTTCGCCCTCTCTTCTGTGAGGAAGCCTCCATTTCATGCTGTTGGGTTTGAAGAACACAGTTTTCTTTCAGGGTGAATATTAACTACTCTTCTTTAAAAATTTATTTAAACAATCAACTTTAGAAGCAGTCCATGGCACGTATAAGAACAATTAGGTCCAAACTGATGAACCCAGTTCATCAAATGGAAGTGTAGTCATAGAGTAGTTATAAAGATTAAATAAGATAATTTATTAAAAATTAATAAAATTATATTTATTAAAACATATTTAAAGTGCCTAACAGAGTAAATGACCAGGAAGTCGTCGCTTTCTTATGACCAGTTCTGTCCGTAGGGTTTGTTTTGGGAAGAGATGGGTACAAGGGCATGAGCTGCACTGGGAGCCGGCGCAGAGCTTTCTCCATGGTCATGCGTCGAAGGGGGTCCCTGGCTCTTTGGACCTTTGTAGTGTGATTCCAAATTTCCTGTCCTGTTCCCCGAGATTCACTATATTTCTAAGAAGTGACCGCCCTCCTATTGGACCAGTCTCCAGCCTCCTCAGCACCTATCTTTTCGATCTTTGTGTATGCCCTGATTTACGTGACCCCATGGCACCCTGGCCTTACCCATCCCTTCATCCTCTGGGTCAAGGAAGATTTGGGGACTGTAGCTGTGATTCCCACGTCACAGTCCAATTGCTCCCCCTTAGTACCCGCTTTTCCTCAGAGTTGTCCTGACACGCCTGGCAGGCTTGTGACAAGTGGCCGTGTACTTTTCAGGACACCTTTGATGGAAGGGGATGGTGGGTGGCGGGGAGTCTACCCAGAGAAATGAAATGGTGCCATCTCCCCTGGAGCACACACCTCGTCATTCTGGGGGGCCAGGAAGAACGGTGGCTTCGCCCAGCGTTTTCTGCCTGGCTTTGTCCAATGTCTCCTCTTCCTGCAGTAATCCGGGGACTCCTTCCATCCCAGGGTTTTATTCCAAGTGGAATGTTAAGAGGGTTCAGATGCCGAGAGACAGGTCAGGGCGGTGGGGGCGGGGAGAGGTGTGAGCTTGTCCAGATCTGTGACTTTGCCAGAACTGTTTTTAAGTTGACACAGGGCTAAATAAAAAGCCCCCTTGCTTTGATCTCAGGGACTTCCTGGGTAGACTGCCTGATTAGATAAAGATCACGTACCCACCCCCAACCCCCATCATCTTTCAGGCAGTAATCTAAGCTCTGCAGCCATTCCTTGTCCTGTGCTACTGTCTCTTTCTCAAAATCTGTTTCTATCTGTCTCAACTGGTCTCTCCCTGTGGCTTGAGTTTTTCTTTCTGTTTGAGCAGGAAAAGGAGCCTGAGAAAATAGAGCCCTTCTTCTCCTGTAATTCTTCTTAAGTTGTTTAGGAACAAAGCTTTGTTTGAGAGCCTCATCTGGACCTGGTCTGGTCCTGGGCATCAAAGGAAATTGGTCTGTGTCTGCAACAGAGTCAGCTGCTGGGATGCTCCAAAGTGAGCCAGTTGGCAGGTGGAGGATTTGGAGAGAAATACAGTGTCTGCCGTGGGTTTGTGGGCCAGGACAACAGGGTGGTGAGGGGTACAGGGGGAGTCTCTTCTCTGTGACTCTTTAACTTAGATCTGGACACCCAGGAGATGCGCCACAAATCATCTTTGATAGTGATGAGGTGATGTGTCCTTGGGCGTGGGGCAAATTTCAGAAATGATTGAACCTAAAGAGGTGCCAAATGGAAAATCATCTAGGCTCGGTAGACGACAGCTTTCCAGCTTTGTTCAGAAGAGAATCTCTTTATGACATTAAAAACATAAGACTTTCCAAAAGGGGATTTGCACTTTTAACATTTTATTTTATTTAACCTTTTGTGCTGATCCCTGTTCTAAATGACACACACACACAGAGTTTACATAATATCAGTGTTAACTCATTAAACTTTCATGACAACCTTTGAGCAACAAACAGTACCTTTTGCTAGTCATATTTTATAAACCAGGAACCTAAGGCACAGAGAGGTTAAGTATCTTACTCAAAATCACACAGCTAGTGTGCAGCAGGTCAAGGATTCAAACCCAGGCAGTCAGGTCCAAGACTCTGACTCTGCTGCCTGCCCACCAGCCCAACACATACACACTTAGAAATTCACTAAGAAAACACACATGGGGAAAAAAGTTATGAATTTATGAATTCAAGAGTATTAAAAATATTTACATGCACACAAAAAATAGTCACATATTTATGTGGGAGGCAGTTGAATATAGCAATTTATTCATCAGCTTCACAAACATTTCTTTGAGTGAGCCAACCAGGTCCTGGGCTAGGTGCTGGGGATTGGATGGGGGCCTAAACACAGCAGGTCCCTGTGTGTAACTTAGGTTTTGAGGCAGTAAGTCTGGGCCAAGGGACAAGCGTCACGTTTACATGGCAACATTACTGAGGGTTTTAGATGCTGTGGGGCCAGGGTTCTGGAACTTCCTGGAACAGGAAGTTCTACTTCTTGCCTTGGGCCCAGCAGTCATCACTTACCCAGAGAGGAAGAGCCCTGCTTGATGTGGCATGCTGCGGAGGGGCCCTTGGTCTGAGCACATGACACAGGTATTTTGACTACAGTTGTCATGGTCAGGGTTCATAGGGTTTAAAGCCCTGTGGAAGAAACTGCTAATTTTCTCTCCAGCATCTTCTTTATTTGTCACAGAATCCTTATTTGTTAGCTGGGGCTTGTGGCTGCCCCACATAAAGATGATATTCCTTGTTGTCTCTTACAACTAGGTGTGGTTATATGACTAAGTTCTGGTCATGGGATGCAAAGAGAAAAGGTGTCTGCAACTTCTGGGAGGTCTTGTTTTACTCCTTCCTCTATTTTTGTGGCAGGAATATGAACGTGATGGCTGGAGCTTGGGCAGTCATCTTACGTCATGAGTTAGAAACTGCATGAAGAGAAATGTCAAACAATGAGACTGAGGGGCCTTGGACCCCATACCTACCTGGGACTATTTACTTCCAGGCTTATTTTTCACAAGAGAGCAATAAACTTTTATCTTATTTAAGCCATGGTTACCTTGATTCTCTCTAACCTAATGTGGTAAGCCTGATTCTAATTGTTAGAGCATCCCTCTAAAATAATACGTGATGTGGTTTTATTCATTAGAATCTTTCTAACGCTACCTACTATCTGCCCAGTATGCATTCTTTCTCTTTAAATTAACCAGAGTTAAGTTCTCTTGTTTTAACCTTGAGCCCTGACTGGTACCATCTATCTCTAGGTTCTGCCCTTGGGTTTGCAAACATAGGATGATGTTAATGCTTTTAGGGTTAAAATATCTCCTCAAACACAAAACTAGTGTACTTTACAGAACTCTGCTAATGAAGTCTGAACTCTCTTGGGAATTTGAGGAGTATTTTTGCTCTAGCATCCTTTCCAGGGATTCGCCTTAATTCTAAGAAAAAAAGGTAACTTCTTGTGTTCTTCTAGAGCCCCCCAGCTCCTTAGCAGTGCTGGGGTGGGGTGGGGGCTCTCACTGCAGGGCATGGTTCGTGGGGCCAGGGGCCTGAGTATTAGCCACTTCCCACAGGATGGGGAGCCCGGGCCCCTTTCTTTGCAGCGCCACCTGCTGACCACCTGCCCCCCAGCCTCTGACTTTGAGGATGTGGGTCACCTCTTCAAAGCAGGCTGGGCAGATTCTCTAGCCCGTAATTCTTAGGTGGGGTTTTCAAAAACCTCAAGTGCTTTCACAGAAGCCCTGAGCCATTTCTCTGTGACCCGTGCTGGTCTGACAGCCCTCTTTCTTTAAGCCGACTCCAGCCATGCTGTGTCACAGGTCACAGGCCTGGGGATGACAGGACGAGATGCCTTCATGGGCCTCTCCCACTCCTGGGGAGGGGGAGGTGTAGTGGGGAGGGGATAAACTTACAGTAGTCATTTTCCCCTTCATATCTTCAGGCCTCAGAGCAACCCTAGAACTCTGAAATCCAATCTCTTTTTGAACAAATAGGTGAGACAGAATGTAAGATTTTTTTTTTTTCCCTAAGCCATGTTTCACCTTTCTTTTTTCCCTTTAGCTCTCTCCTCTCTCCTCTGTGCCTTGTCCGGCTCTCTCCTCCCTCTCTCCAGGTGACTGTCCCCTGTTAGGGTTAAGTGAGGCTCCTGCCTCCACCCTTGGCCTTTGGGAGGCACAGATGTGATGTGGGTGGGCAGCCCCTGGTGTTCCTGTAACTTCTACTTTCTGACTAGAGGCAGAAACACCTGCCAGCCGGGCTCACATCTGGCTCACCCAGAGGAAGCTGGAAGTTGCTCATAGTCTAGTTGTTCTTACCCTGTTTGGTTTTTTGCAATTTGATTTTCGGCGGAGCAGCCTGTGACAGAAGTCTGTGGGCAGGCATAGCAGTGCTGAGGCCTCTGTTATCTGCGGGACGGGCTGCAGGAGGGACTGTGGGGTCAGGGGCCTCTCTTGAACTTGGAAGGCACTTGGATGAGAATCAAATCTCATTGACTCTCACTCCAGCCGGAGGCCAGTTTGGGGTAGGCAGGGTGGGACAGAAGTACCTGCTCCATGTGGGAAGCTCAAAAGGTGAGAGAAGAAAGATGGATTGGGAGGTTTAAAAATGGATCTTAACGTGTGATGGAGGATGCACCTCTCTGCTCCCTGAGCCTTGGGGTCCTCACCTGGGACATTTTTAAAAGGTGACTGTGGTGATTTCCCCCTCCAGTGTCCGTCACGAAAAAGATGCTCAGTAAGGGGGCTTTTCAGCGTTCACCTGCTCCCACCACCACTTTCCTTCCTCTGCCGACTGCTCCCTTCCTCTCTCGCGCACACTGTCTGGGATAAACAGAGCACTGGACTGGGAGCCTGGTCCCAAAGCCAGCATGACCGGACAGAGGCCCCACGCTGGTCCTGCCTTGCTGGGTCAGGGTCCCCACTGCCCCCTGTGATCCTGCCCGAGGAGCTGAGCTCCCAGGGGAGCCAGGAGACAGTAAACAAACAAACAAACAAACAACCCTGCCAACTCTGGGGTCATGGGATCCCACCCAAGGCTGAAAAGCCCGCTTACTGAACACCTACCCCACTCTGCCTGCCCCAAACCAGCCTCTGGCAACATCCCTTTAGTGATTAACAACCAACAGAATACAAAGTTTAAAGTAAAAGAAACAGATCTAATATACAGTCAGATTTATTCTTCCCTATTACAGTTTTATGACACGTCTGTGATGAGCCTGGCTCCAGCTCATTTAACAGATGGAAGGTATTCTATCTTATGAATACAACATGGTTTACTTGCTCATTCCTCTGTTGGTGGACAATATTACTTATTTCCAATGTTTGATAATACAAAAAAGACCCTCAGGAGGGCAATTGGTGAATTCTGCTACGTGATACCTTCAGCTCTACTAGGTATAGTCAAATTGTTCTCCAGCTTACATCACCACGAGCAGTAGTGCTAAAGAGTTTCTGTTTTCTCACCATCTTGCCAACACTTGGTATTGTCAGATTTGTTTTCCTAAATAAAATGTGGCAAATCTGGGTTATTAATTACGATTGCCGGGATTAACCATGTCCTCGTCTGGTCCCAGAGCCCCATCACATCATATTATAGTCATCTGCGTTAGTCAGCTGCTCCGAACCATTTGTTTAGGACAGGGTTCCCATCCGTTCCTTTTTGTGACTCTGGTTCCTAGCATGGTGAATGGTGAGTGGCACACAGTTGGTGCTCAGTTGCTCAGCACATACGTGCTGACTTAAATGTAAGAACAAAGAGATCAAACAACAGAACAGACAGTGAATAGGATAGAACCAAGATTGGGCAAAGAATCGGAACCTTCAAACACTCCTGGATAGAGTGGCATCCAGTGTGACCGCCTCGGGAAACCCCTGGGCAGTATGCAGTAGCGCTGCCCTCCCAGCAGAAGTGCTGTGTGCATGAGGACCAAAGACACACCCTGGACTGTTCACAGCAGCACTGTTTGCAAAAGCTCAAAACCAGCCACATGTCTATCCCTGGGAGAATGATTAAATAGACGTGAGCCACCCCGGGCAGTGATGGACTTGCAGGACCTAGAGCTGCAAGGACCAGCGTGGAAGATGACGTGGAGCAAAAGACGCCAGGTCTCAAGGAGCCTATGCTGTGTGATTCCATTTACCAGAAGTTCAAAATCAGGCAAAACTGATCTAAGTTCAGCAGTCATTATACTGATGACTTTCAGTGCAAAGTGGGTGCTGACTGGGAGGGGAAATGGCATGCTGGGGATGTTTTCTTTCTTTAGTTTATATTGGGGTAAAATTTACACATGATGAAACTCAGATTTCTGAAGTGCACAATTCAGAGAGTTTTGACAAATGCTTACAGTTGTGTTGCCACCACCATGATCAAGACCTAGAACATTTCTATCCCCGCAGAGAGTCCCTTGACAGCCTTCTGTTCCATTTCTTGATCTTTGTGATGAGCGTTGCTTACATATGTGTTCACTTTATGAAAATTCATGTAGTCGTGCACCTGCGATAGGTGTGCATTTTTCTGCATGCATGCTATGCTTGAATAAAGTGTTCAAAGAGAATCTTTAAAAAAGGATTGGCTCCGGGGGAGGAGGGATAAATTAGGAGTTTGGGATTAACAGATACAGACTGCTATATATAAAATAGGTGAACAACAATGAGCTACTGTAGAGCACTGGGAACTAGTTTCAATTATCTTATAATAAGCTATAATGGAGAAGAACATGAAAAAGAATGTGTATATATGTGTATATGTGTAACTGAATCACTTTGCTGTACACCTGAAACTAACACATTGTAAATTAACTATACTTTAACAATAATTTAAAAGAAAGTTTGGCTCCAAAAATGGCAGTTGGCTACCAGATGGCCAACTGGGTGGAGAGGGGATGGGAGAGGAGTGAGAGGAAGGTGCTTGGAGAGGTGCAGGTGGAGAAAAAGCAGAGAAGGGGAGGCCGAGGGAGGCTGCACTTTTAGTTCAAACTTCGGTTCCTTACACTTGCTGCTGGTGAGTGGTGAGCCAGCCTTTGTCTTCCCAGCACCGGATCCCACCTTCCTCTTTTTCTTTATTTATAACATCCTGTGATAGCAGGAGGGAGCGCTCACCAGAGGCTGAGAGGCAGGCTTTCTCCTGAGACGTGGAGCAGGTAGCCTTGGCCTCCACTCAGCAGAGTCCTCAGGAAAGGACCCTGAACATTCTTTTTATAAAAAATTGTATTATTTTTTGTTGAAGTATAGTTGGTTTACAATGTTGTGTTAGTTTCAGGTGTACAGGAAAGTCATTCATTTATATATGTATAAGAGAACTTTTTTTCAGATTTTTGTCCATTATAGGTTATTACAGGATACTGACTATAGTTCCCTGTGCTATAAAGTAGCCCTTGTTGTTTATCTGTTTTATATATAGTAGTGCGTATTTGTTAATCCCAAACGCCTAATTTCTCCCTCCCCACCCCCATTCCCCTTTGGTAACCATAAATTTCTGTCTATCTCTTTCTGTTTTGTAAACAAACAAAACAATAGATACAAAGTTCATTTGTATCTATTTTTGGATTCCACATGTGAACCCTGAACATTCTTATCAGAAAGTTCTACCCTCCACAGCCAATCAGCACAGGACACTTTGCTCCCTTTTGACAGGAGGAGTCCTGGTCACATAGCTCTCAGGCCGGAGGCCTTTGGAAATCTCTTACTGGTCTTGGCTGAGCAGGACCCAGCCACCCTTGAAGGGGGATTTGAAGGCTCCTTGGGGACAGGTACATCAACAGTGCAGGTCTCTCCAGGTCCCCCTTTGTAAACATCTCACTTTATTCACGTTAAAACAGGGGCAGTCAGTACTTAGAGGTTCCAAAGAGAATTTCATCCCGGCAGATCCTGGATTTTTTTTTCTCTCTCCTTCTCCATTTTTTCAGCAATCCAAAGGTTAAAAACAAACAAACAAAACCCCAAAACACAACCAAGTGGGGACTAGAACGGAGGTTACAGTTAAACAAAGTGAAACTACACGTCTAGTGATATAAAAATTTTAAATGGTGTCTCTTAAGATCTGCTACCTTTCCCTCTCCATAAGGAATTAGAAGTGTACTTCATTTAGACTGTTTCCTTCCATGGCAAATAAACCTCACATTTAGCCATGACCTTTGTGAAAATAAACTTAGGAACTTGCCTAGAAAAAAGAATTCCTTTTTCTTTTTTAAAAGTCAGGCTTGAAATTTTTTATATCCTTTGAGTCATATTCTCGAAGCAATTGGCTGATTACTTTAAGGAATGTTACTTTCCCAATTCAAACATGACATTTTGGAAATCATCCATGAATTACACACCTCGAGAATGAAAGGCTTTTCTGTGACGTTTAAAAGCTTTTTTTTTTTTTCATCTTGAGGACAATCATTGAATATCTATAAGGGCACATTTATCACCCCCAGAACAGATAGAAAATTAACAATGTCATAAAACTCTTACCCAGCTTTGCTTTTGCAGCTGTGTCTCAACCCAGTCCCCCCGCCAATTCCCCTGCTGCTAAAATGGTTAACGATGTTTCTATATTTGCCATTACAGGCAAGGCAATGGTCTTTGTATGTTGACTTTTCAAATCTCTACATGGAGATCTGGGGAAAAAAAGAAAAGGAAAGAAAACGGTCTGTATCTAAGCTTTGTTCTTCTGGTTCAACAAAGAGTTGCTAGTCCAATAAATTTGTTCCTGAAAAGTCTTACCTTCCAGTTCTGGAAAACAGCCCCTCTTCTCTTAATCCCATAGAGTAAATCAGAGCTAAGCCTCAGAAAAGCAACCGACTGTAAGCTTTCTGCCTTAATTTACACTACTGTATCCAGGGTCTGTGGACATGGAAGTATGTTTCTGTATATACCCACCCAGCAATTACTGAGGCAAGCCTTTAATTTGTCTGAAATCGTGCAGGCATAATGGTGACAACCCACACATTTTTCCATCGGAAATTGTAAATGGATGACAAAGAAAGAAGCCTGGCCCCTCCCCTCCCCACACACACTTCCTGGGAAGCCTTTTCATGACTCTTTGTCCATCGGGCTAGAATCAATGCTCATGGGGTGTCGACCTCGGTCACTCAGGAGGTTAGAGAGAGCAGTGCTACTCAAAGTGTGGTCCATGGAGCAGGACTGGTCTCAGTCAGTAAGGAGATGAAGTAAAAAATTAAGAAAGGGTGTTCACAAATATTTAGAGGTTATTTGGCAAAATCATTTTCTGCCTGTTGAATCTAATCATAAAAACTGGGGCTTTATTTTTAATTTGGAAAAACTAAATGGTATTGAAATCTCAGAGAGCTTCTATCTCTGGCCAGAATGAGACTGAATTTTCTTTTCTGGAAGAGCTGTAACCAACGCAAAACCTCATCTCACATGAGTGTGATGGCAATTAAATTATTACAAACTTATATTTGAATAATGAGGTAAGTATTAGAGCATGAAATGATGTCTTGATTGGGGACCCCCCCCCCCCCGCCCCGGAAGCAGATCTAGACAGAAGGAACCGAGCAAGTAGCTTATTTGGGAGATGGTTCTAGTAGGGAAGTGGGGGAGATAGACAGGAAGGGAAGGAGGCCAATAAGTAGTGGTAGCAAGCAGGCTACCACCGTGGTGACTGGAGCTCAGGCCCACTGGGAGCCCCAGGCGTGGTATAAAATATGCTCAGAATTGCCCCACTCGAGGGATGCGGAAGATGGGTTATTCATCCATCAAGTTCCTGTTGTGTCTCCTGGGGACTCTGTTCACTCCCTGGCACTTCAGCCTGCACTGTGCGAGCTGAGGGCCCCAGCAGCTAGAGTAACGCCATCAGGTGACTGATATAGGAGCGGCCAGCTTAAATTTGGGCTGCTCTGTGCAGATACAAAAGGTGCCAAGGGATCCAAAGTGTGAGACATCCAAAGCACCTATCTGCCACTGAGTAGACAGGAAGGTGGTCTCATCTCTACTTACAGACAATAAACTGAGGGCTGGTTGGGAACCATGGTGCAATGTGGAAGGAGGTGAATGGGGTGGAAGGCTCTACCCCTTGGGTCACTAACTTTAGGCCCATCTAGAACCCCCTCCACCAGCTTTCTTTCCTGCCTACGTGTAATGAGTTAGCTGGTGGTCTGCCAGTGTGGCAGAGACTGACTGGGTACTCACACAGCCCACCTCTGCCGCCCGGGCCCCCAGCTGGGCTCCATTTCCCAGTTTCCCCTAGAGATGTGTGTGGCAGGAAACAGCTGTGCTTCCCCGCGCCCCCTATCCAGGTCTTGACACAGACTCTCCCTGCTCTTTACTCCTTCGGCAGCCTGGCATAGAGGTGCCCCCCAAGGTGTCCTAGAGAGTCATGCCTTGAAGACAGGAGCCTGGGTCCTTGGGTCATCGCTGAGAAGAGAACCACTTGACCAGAAACACACCCTTTAGATGTTTTTGTGTTAAGCCATTGTGATTTTGAAGACTATCTATTACAGAAACTAGCATTACTGTAAATAATGCAACATACACGTGTGAGCAAATAATTTATTTTTCCTTATACCATTTACTATTATTTCAGATTATGCATTTATTTATCAGCTGTCTCCCATCCACCAGAAAAACTTGGATTTGGACACTGCTGTATCTCTGGCATCTAGAACAATACCTGGTAACTAGTACGTGCTCAATAAATATGACTCCAATGACTCAACACCAGTGCTTTACTGCACATGGTCCTACTGGACGGGCCCTGTGCTGGGAACTTCATATCTTTTCACTTATTTCATTCTCAAAACAACTGCATGAAGAAACTGGAATCAGAGGCTGATTAACTTATCCAATGGTTCTCACCAGGCAAGTGAAGGAGCCAGGCTTGGAATCCAGGCAGTCTGACTCAGTCTTCAAACTCTTCAGCCCTCTGTTGCCTGATTACATCTGCCAGGTACAGGATTAGGCGCTGGGACGTAGGAAAGCACAAGACATGGCACCTGCCCCCGAGGTCTACCCAACAGGCAACAGTTGGCACGGGGCTCGGGTGTAGTGGGGGAAGCAGACCAGCCTCTGTTCTTATCTGTGGGGCGGTCTGTCTTCTAGAAACGTCACGCTCTGCTAGTCACCCAACCTGAGCAAGGGTTTGGATACAGGATTAAAATCCTCTTATGGGCTATGAGAGAACTGAGCAGAGTTAGGAAGAGAGTAGGGAGAGTAGGGGATGAGGTCAAGAACATGGGCTTGGTGATGAGACAGAAAGGGCTTCAGCCAGCTTAGTCACTTACCGAGCCTTCTGGCCTCGGGCAAGTTAGAGGGCCTCGCTGGGCTTCTTTTTCTTTGTCTGTACAATGGATGTGATCAGCCTGCCTCTCAGGGTGAAGTGATCAGCACAGGGCGCAAGGTGTGTGCTCAGAAAAGGGTGGCTGGTATTGTGCCTATTCCTTGACCCTTGATCCCTGGTCTTAGGTTGGGGAACTCTACCCTCTGGCCACTGAGCTACAAAGATGGAAAGGCTCAGAGGCTAATCATGGCGGATGCTTGAATAAAAGAGGTGAAGAGGAAGCCCAGCTCTTCCGGGCCCTCGCCCTTGACCTTCCATGTGCGGCCGCTAGAGGGCCGTGGCTTCTCTGCCGCTATCGCCTTGCTCAGACTTGGCACCTGAGAGCCCCAGGGGATTCCTAGAGAAAGGGCTCTCTTCCCAAGGAGAGGCAAAGGAGCGGAGCATTCGATGAGAGGCGTTTGTAGAGCAGCTGCTGAGGGGACATATTTGTAGGTGCTACAGATGAGGGGCAGACAGACTCCCCCACTGTGGGCAAAGTTGGTCCTTGAGCAACTGATCTCTTTCCATGAAGGAATTACCCAGGGTTACCCTGGGGCTGGCCTGGGGCCCTGCAGTGAATGAGATACATCTGGATACAGGCAGATCATAGTTCAGAAAATTTCCAGAGGGGTGGCACCTCTGGATGATGGATGGGAGACTAGTAGTGTTCTCAGTAGGCCAAGAGCCCAGGAGCCACCCCTGGCTCCCAGTTCACCCCGTCTTCCAACTCTCTGTTCATGATGTCAATAAGGTCTGAAATGAAGAGGCAAAAACAGCCCACTGGAAACATGGCTCTTATCAGTCACTCTCACTGTAGTAGGAAAGAGCTTTAATTTGCCATGCTAAATCCTTAACAGAAACACCTTAGATGTGGCTCCATAACTCGTCATGCTTCTCTCTCTGGTTCATCAGGCTAAACCCCACAGTTTTCAGAAAACACCAAGCTCTCGCCCAGTTTCTTGCCTTTGTCAGTACTGTTTTCTTCCTTCAAATGCAACTACTTCCGCTCCCTCTTCTCTGCTTTGTGAAATACCACTCCTCTGTTAGAGCCAACAGGTGCTTCCCTGATTCCTGCCTCTGTCTTCCCAGAGTACTTTCCACTTGCCCTTCATAGAACGCTTATCAGAGGGGGTTCCTGCCGCACGTGTTTGTCTCTTCTCATCTCTAAAATGAGCTTCTCATGTGATTTCACCTCCAGCTCGGCTCAAGTACATGTCCTGACAGGGTCCTCACCCTCCCAAAGGCAATGCATTCCACTGCAACCAACCTTCTGCAAAAATGGTCTTCCTATTATTAGGAACCAAATCTGCTTCCCTGATATATGGAACTATTGGTTTTCTCCTTCGCCTAAAATTCCTTCAGATGTGAATAAGTATTCTCATTCTATAATTAGAAACAGATCTTAAATATAAATATCCTGAGAGTGGGCAATACGTGGAGAACACATTCTAATGTGTAAAGACTGATAAGAGCTTTTCTATAAAAACAAGATTTTATTAAGAGAACCTAAGGGTAGGATCAGGAATACCAAAGACACCAGGAATATAAGGACGTCACACACTTGATATTGTCAAAGGAGCACTAGGCTAGGAAATGAAGGATGGGCCCAGTGTGATTTATTTTTTCTGAGCTTTGGTTTCCTTATCTGGAAAAGGAATAATTTGCCTGATGAGGAGTTCTACTTACTACTGTAATTGCAAAGTTTTGTCTGGAAATGGTCCCACTCACCTGGGCTGTCTTAAGCCTTTGCTTTGGGTGGGCAAAAAGTCACATGGTGTCAATGAGCTTCAACCTCCTGGGGGCCGGGTCGATGTTCTTGCTGCCAAAGATGCTATGAGCTGCGCCACCCACCATCACGTCAGTCAATGAGCCTTTTATTCCTACGTGGTTTCAACCTTCTTCTCCTCTGCCTTAAAGTCCTGCTTTACCAGGGCTATTTAGGGAATTTGTATCATAAATATTTGCAGGTCACACATTAACTGCAGGTAACACATGTTATTATGATTTTATTATATAATCTCTTTTCCTGGAGTTTTGCAAGTAAGGACTGCATGAGAACCAACTCTTTATTTATCCTAAGTTCCACCCTACAGAACCAGGTCATATTATCACTGCTTGATGCACAAGACTCAGCGACTCAATAAATACTTTACAAAAATAATGTAGTTTTCTTTCCTTTCTTAAAACATAAAAAATTAGAAATTTCTAGACTTGAGGTCTCCTTTTCTTTTTTATATTTATTTATTGGGCATATATTGGTCGAGAAAAATATTAAGATGGTATTAAAATAAAATAGGTGAAATGAGGTTTATGTTCTTTTCCTATCTGTTTTGCTTTTTTCCTTTGGAAAAGTGCTAACTCCTTATTTTTACGTCTGGCCTTCCTGCAGCCTTCTAAACCGACTAAGGCATGAGCAGAAATTCTGCCATTCTGGGTCCTTTTAGTAGAATCATAGCATTGTGCTAATATCGGCTTTTATTTTAAAGCCTATTTAAAACCAGGCCTCAGATTTGCTTCCAAAATGCCCATTTGCCCCCCAGTTTCTACCCAGTCTGAGGCAAGGGCATTTTGGAAGCTGAGACTCCAGCAAGGTACCTCATGACTAAATAACCTTTGGTTTAAGGTGGGCGTTTTCTTGTTTCGATATATTTCCATTGATTTATTTATTTTTTAAAGGAGTCATCACTAGAAAATTCTCTTTCTCTTCCACCTCCCTAAGCCTCCTTCTGAATTCTCTTGGAAGTGATTAAATAATTTCACGACTGACAACTCCAGAGAAAAGGATAGGCATAAGTCACATTCACATTAAATAAGTTATATATAAAAACTGCTTATCACGTTTACAACTTCAGTTTCTTTCGCCTTTTGCTTCCCTTAGAAACACTGGATCCGGGGTGTGACTTGAATCCTGCCCGCTGTGGCTTCCAGGGTCCTCTTCCCGCTTCCTTGTCCCCATCCTCCTTGTGGACATCACCCCTAGGAAGAGCTCCAGGGAGGTCTGTAGGCACTGAAGACCACAGTGGTGGCTTCAGATGGCAGTCACGGGGCCTGGAGCACACCCCTAGTGTAATTTACACAGATACTCACGTGGCATATACACACATACACGCATGCGGGTGAGATGGCCTCTGGGCCAGGAGGCAGATCAGTGCAGTGCATTTGTGTCACGAACATTCTGGTAGCGTCTTCTTAATACTCCCTGGCCTCTTGGAACTGCTTCATGTAATCTTCATCTGAGGGGCTCTCCGCGCACTTCTGTCCGTTGTTGGGAGGCCGGGCCTCATTGTACCTGCTCCAGTCGCCCTTGCAGATGATCCAGGGCAGGATGTCCACTTTGTAGTGGAGCTCCGCCGAGAACTCGGTGCTGATGAGGTTGGGCGTGCCCGCCCCTTTGCCCCTGGTGATGAGCTGCATGTTGTCACCATAGCAGCAGTGCTGGGCGGCCAGCGTGGTGCTCTCCAGGGACAGCATAGAGCGAATGCAGTAGCGGGCGGTAGGCTTGTAGATCTCCAGCTTCTCCTTGGGCCCGCTGGCATCCCTCCAGCGGAAGTCCTTGTGCTTGATGTGGTCGAAGATGTCGGCTGTGCTGTAGGCCACCTCGGTGGGGTAGGAGCAGGGGCAGCTGGGCAGGTCATTGATCACCTTGTGCATGTACTTCTTTAAGAACTCGCTCTTGCAGCTCATCCACCGCTCACAGCTGTCCGTGTCTGAAACAGGCCACAGAGAATCCTCATCACGTGCCAGACTGGCCAGGGGATGATGTTGCAGTAAACCGCCCCCTTTCCAGAGTTTAGCCCTGCAGCCCCTGGAGCCCCCAGGCCATAGCTGAACACCCTCACCTCCCTTGAACTTGGGAACTTCTTTGTTCACAAGGTTCTCTGCTCCACCCACTCCTTAATTTACAGTATGAAAAATTTTCAGATACGTAGAAAAGTAGAGAGAATATACTTACACAATGCCTACCCAGATGCCATCACCTAGATTTAACCAATCATGTTTCCTTCATCAAAAAACGTTTGGGAACATATATGATATTATTACCCCTAAATTTTAGTAGGCATCTACATAAAAAGGAGGATAATCAAACCATATTTCCTATGGTTTCCTAGATAACCATAACCTCATTATCACTCGTAACAAAATTAACAGTTCAGGGGGCTATTCTGAATCTCCTCTCTACACCAGTGATAAGTGGTAGAAAATGCCTCAAAGGAATATTTGTAGGACTAGGTTTTATTTCTGCCACTCACTGACTAGTTAAACTAGGCTAGTGGCCTAACCTCTTAACCTTAGGCAGGAAACAGTAACAATAATTACATGCAAATTTCTGTGATAAAATGCCTTAAAGAGGTAAAGCTGGTCACCCCAGCTTTTAGTGAATTTAACACTGACCTGTAGGCTTCAAGCCAGAACCAGCCCCCAGAGGTGTCTGTTGTTCAGCCTTTACAGTATTAAAAAAGATTGGATTAATTGCCAACATTTAAGAATCAGGTGATTCTAGTTATTAATGTAGATTCCTAGTTTCATTTGGAAAACCAAAAGAGATGTTTATGCTGGTCCTGCAATGCTCCACGGGAACAAGTGGCCCTGTGAGCAGGCGACCAGTGACCACTTCTTTGTCGAGGCAGGAGTTCCCCAGTTCACGACCATCCCTGCCTGACCCCTTCACTCATGGATGTTCTTGGTCCCTTAGTCATCTGAGTCCACACCTCTGGGCTAGTGCGTGTCTCAGCTTGTGCTTTCCCAGACCCTGAGACAAAGATGCTATGAAAATGGTTCTCTGGGAGGTGATTCCGGGAAACACCAGCAGGGAGCAGGGAGCACGCAGGAGGGACAGGGAAGGGAGGGCAGCAATATAGGGTGTGGCTCAAGCAAGTAACCACCGCACAAAACTGGAGCTTCTTCCTACTAGAGAACATTTCAGTTACCCCGTCAGTGACAGGCTGGAACTTTACCCCGTGTTCCTGGGATACAAACAAGGTCAAGGATTCCCCGCACCCTGCACATCCTGGAAAACCACTTACTGTAACAACCGTTCTTCCCGTGGCACTTAGCTAAGACGCACAGAGACCCCTTGTTTACTGTGACAAAGCCAGACACAGACCCTCCAAATTCCCTTTCTTTGCCTCATAAATGATTAGCTAAGCTGCTTGTCCCCACTGATCAGTCAGAACAAAATGCATCTCAACTAAACTTTAGTTAAAGCTCTCCTCTTCTTTCAAGTCCCGTAACTTTGGCCTCCCAGCCTGAGCTAGCACACAGACTCTCCTTAAGGGTCCCTCCTGGAAAACAGGCTGGCCTCAAGGGAAAACTTTCTCTGCTGTATTATCTGCCCTCGCCTCCCATTCATCCCACTTCCCCACACCTGGTCCTTTCTAGCCTGAGTCACCCCTCAATAAAGGAAAGCGCTTTTGCCTAACCCTTGAGATGTTTGTGGGCCTAGAGTCCCTCTCTTGCAAATAGCCCCTTCCCCTCTTGCAATAATCCTTTGAATACTCTTTGCAGAAAGATTTGTTTCTGATTTGGCGGGGATCTGGGCATTCTCCCCCAGCTCCCACGCATCACGGATAAGGGGCTGCTCCTGGACTTCCAGCTGCCCATGCATTCATGGGCTGGTGCACTCTGGGGGCCAGAAGTTCTCCGGCAAAGAACCACAGGGGCCGCTGGGGCGTGGGCACCTGTGCGGGCAGCGCAGTGAGCTCAGTCAGCCATATATACAGGGAAGCCACCCGTGGTGGAATGTGGGGGTGCATTAAGGGTGCATCAAAGCAGAGTCCCAAGGGGGTTACAAAGTGTCATTTCTATCAGTGCAAGTCAGGGAGTGCTTCAAGGAGTGTGAGACCCTGGGCTGGTTCTGAGGCTTGGCTGGGCTGCATGGTTGCCCCCAGGTGTCCTGCTCTGAGCTCCTGCAAGGAACCCTGTGGCACTGTGCTGACTGGCAGCCTCTGCGTCTGCGTCGGTGTTCACATCAAAGCCACGGCTGCCCCTGGTTGCTGACTGAGTGTGGTGAGGGTGCTTGCCCAGCTAGGGACTAGCAGCCTTTGCTGAGGGTGCCCTGTTGGCATGGCCAAGACTTCCTCAAGCTGCCCTGATGTCCTTGCCTCCCAGTCGTCTTTCCTTCCCTCCTCCCTTTGCAGGGTCAAGTTTGCCCCTTGGTCTGAAAGCCCTCCCTGCCTGCTCCTCTGCCTTCCCCCTGTGCCCTTCTGAGTGCCTCCCCAGGGAGTCTCCTGAATGTCCAATCCCATCTCAGAGGGCTGGAGCTGACAGACTACAGGAGCAGAGATGGGGGCAAGGGGGGCCACCCAGATTAGTGTTAATTGTGCAAACCAGGGTTTGTGGGGTTGTCTGGGAGTAGGGGACACGTTCACTTTCCCTGGAGCAGAGGATATGGGGAAGGGAGGCGGTTGGTGTCAGATCATTGGGGTCTTCAGTACAGTGTAGGCTTGTTCAAGAGGGCACTAGGGAACCACAGAAGGTCTTTGAGTGATAGTGTTCAGTAGGAAGATATATTCAGTGCTGACGTCAATTGAAAGAGCCCAGGTGAGGTGCTCTGGGAGGGAACAGCAGGTGAGATCAGAAGCAGTCAGAGAGTTAGGGCTGCCAGGCCTTGGTGGGCTTAGAGGTGAAGGGGAGAAGGTATCAGAAGGTCTCTCCAGCTCTGACCCAGGGGCCTGGGAGGCGGGTGGTGTCATGAGTAAAAATCAAGTGGTCAGAACCGGGGGAGCAGCGTGGAGTGGGGCTCTGGTTTCCCTTGAGTGAAATGAGGAAGAGAGAGATGGGGGCACTTCTCAGGAGCTGAGAAGGGCCTGGCCTAAGATAAAATGTATGGGATCTTGTGCAAGATGGCCTGGGATCAAATCAACTCAGGTGTCTAGTAGCCCTGTGACCTTGAGCAAGGAATTCGACCTCGCTATGCTTCAGTTTTCTCATCTGTAAATTGGGGATTAAAATAGCACCTTTTTCAAAAAATGCGATGAGGATTAAACCAGAGGGAAGGCAGCGAGTACACAGAACAGGGTGCCCCCCGCAGGGATCTGCTGAGGCTCCGAGTTCTAGGATTCCACCCCTAGAGCCCCTGACTGAGCAGCTGCTAAGAGAACGGAGGTTCCACCCTGGGACGTGTGTGTCTGTGAAGCCAGTGGGGGTCCCCCCTCAGAGGGCAGGGTGTTCAGAAACAAAATTCAGTGAGACCCCAGAAAATAGCTTTGTATTTTTCCTCCAGGGTGGAAGGCCATCATACTTCATGTACCTACGAGACGTATATCTTTTGACTTATTTTTCTCAGACTACATGGAGTGTACAGTGTGACTATTCTAAATGCTTTACAAGTATGAACTCATTTAACTCTACAACAGATCTAGGAGGTAGGCACCATTACCATGTCCCATTTTATAAGTCAGAAAACTGAGGCCATAGTAGGTTAAGAAACTTGACTTTGTGCTAGTTAAGCTTTTCTCATCTCTGCTGGGCATCTTCTATCTGTCTTTCTAGATCCCCACTCCATATTCTTCCTTGCCCTGGAAGGTTGCCCAGTGTGGACTGGATCAGTGGGCTCTCTGCACCCTGACTTCTAATTGGGGTGAGTCCATGGGAGAAACTGGTCAGAGACCAGAGGGAGGGAGGAAGGAGCAAGGTCAGGGTATGGTCCCCTAGGCTCCCCCCTCACTGTTACAGGTTGGCTGCATCCTTCTGAGAGCCAAAGTGCTGTCAGGTAGCCCTCCCCTGTGGTTCTGGTAACCACTCCTTCTCCTGGTCCCTCCAGGCCAGGAGGTGATAAGGGCTCTCCACTGTTGCCAGCCCCGGGGGTCTGTTTGATCCCTTCTTGGTCTCCATCCACTGCTCATACCTTTGCAAACGGACCGTCATCAAATGCTCCTCTGCTACCTGATTTGAGTGTGTGCCACATTTGTTCCTGCCCAGAGCCAGACTGATCCACCATTCTGTCTCCCCCCTGTGTGTCCTTAGCAGCCACTGGACCCCTGGCCACAGGAAAGGGCAAGCAGCTGCCTGAGACGCAGGGAGGCCTGAGACGCTCTTTTCCCCAAAAGGCTGTCTTGCTCCTTCACCACTGTGTGGAAAATTCCCGCTTTTAGTCTTTAATTTTTTTTTTTTGATCAAATGCATTGTGTTTGGAGAAGGCTCCTACTGAAACAGTTTGGTTCTGTGTGAGGCCTGAGGTGGGAGCCCCTGGGCAATTGAATTTCCAAACTGACTCCAATTTGGCTGAGGAGGGCAGAAGTGAAGAAGCTAAGGAAGAATTCTGGGGGCGGCAAAAAGAAATGGGGCAGAAGACGTCTCACCTTTCTGCAATACAGAATTACACCCAGAAGTATGCTGTTTTGAAAAAGCGAGCCTTCCCCTGGCACCTGAGGAGGCACTTGCTCCATGTTTGTTGCACTTGCTCTAGCATTTTCTAGTAGATGAGTAGCAGGGTGCACCAACGGTTTACAAAAAAATTCAGTGGTTGGGGGCAGGCATCATGTTGAAAAAATTCCCTTTCTCCTCTTCCCTCCCCCGCCTCTCTGCTGGAAAACTGACATCACCATTCCTTGATTTCACTGGGGACCCTTGGGGAGGGCTATGGGAAGAGAGGTCATGAGGCTTGAGGCCCTTACTCTGGACGGGTCCCATGCTAGGGGGAGGGCAGTCCCTGCCAGCTTACTGTGGACACTGTGTCCCTGGCAGGGTGGACACAATAGAGCTGTTGGGTTCTGTCTGGCACAGGAGGCCTGGGATGGCTCTCTCTTGCTTGGGGTATATTTGGTGAGGAAGAAATATGCTGAGAGAATTGGACCCCATAAGAGGAAAATGGAACATTTAGATGGATACAAGGATGGCATTGCAAAGGTGAAAGGCATCTCTAAAACACTAAGTCAATATCTGGATGAAAAAGAAAGAAATTCTTCTTACCAACTTCAAAGAGCTTGGTGGCATTAAACTCTTCACTTCCCGCAAGCAGACTCACTTCAGTGGCAGCTGTCCTGAAGGTGTCTTCAATCCCTAAACAGACAGGACTCATTTTTTCCTGGTTCTATGGAAACAGTCACCGCCCCCCACCCTCAAGACTGGCAAATAAAGAAAAAACAAATACACCTGAACAAAGCCTTTTTTGTATTCATCGCTACTCATGGGCAGAAACTGGCCAACAGAGGAAACAGTAAAAAGCAGGTAGTAGAGCAGAAAATATATTAACCCCCCAGATACCATTTGCAGCATGAAATCAGATCCAAACATGCCTGAATGAGTTCCTAAGGAATGTATTCCCTGGGCTCAGGAATGGGGTTCTGGGCGCTGGGGGACACACGTCAGGATGGCTGGCTGTCCGCTGGTGTCAGGATAGAAACCAAATCGGAGGCTGTGGACCACAGTGATAACTTGCTGTGTGGCCAATACCAGTCTTGAGGACTTATTCACTGGGTTCAAATCATTACTAGCAGGGTGACCTTGGGCAAGCCACAGAACCCTGGTGTGATTCAGTTTTCACATCCATGCATGGGGAGAACCAAATGGTCCACCATACAGTGTTGAATGAATTAGATGGGTCATGTGTAAAGACAGCCCTGTGAGTAGGAAGTGGTAAGTGAGGGTGACACTTTCCCCTTGAATATTTCTCTAGCTCATTTTGAGAAGGCAGCAGTCCTTAGCTGAAACCTGATTGCTCATATTCTAGGACTTTTAGCACTGCTGATGATGCTCCAGAGGAAAGAAGCTGGGGTGGTCATTACTCACTCGGAGACAGTAAACCTAGCTTGCCTCCAACTTCCTGGCTCCCTCCCCTACCCAGACTATCCACCCGACTCCAACCCGTCCAGGCTTCCTTTGCAAACAGGGATCCTATGTAAGTGTAGGCAGCCAGGAGAGGAAGCAGCAGTAGAACACAGACCCTTTGTTGGAGAACCTTGGCTGTTCTGCTAGGCATGACTTGATTTCCTTTAATAGGCTCTCTCTGATTTTACGTGAGACCCCTAGAACTTGTGTGTATGGTTGGCCTAGGGGACAAACTTTTACAGTGTGATCACTGTCAGGCCCGGGAGATGGCCTGCCTCCTGAATCTTTCCAGTGAGGCTGAGAATCAATCAACCAGAAGAAAAAAGAGATCCTGTAAGAGGAGATCCTTCTTGCTCAAGGGAGCCCTGAAAAGCTGGCAGTCAGAACAGAGAGGCAGAAAGGATGAACAGAGGGCAAGGTCAGATGAGAAGAAAATGGATGAACAGGACTGCTGGCCACACTGCTGTCACTGCGGGGAGAAAACCAGAAGGAAACATTCAAAATGGCTGCAGAGAATATATCCCCTGACAAGACCTCTTGGTCCACTGCTTTTGGGTCTAGGCACCAGCTAAGCTGCCGAGCCCCAACACTGAGTGCTGTCTGGGTCCAGCTTCACTAGGATGAATGCAGGAAAGATGAGGAAAAGCATCTTGATGGTCGTCCCACTTTTGGAAATCCATCTGCATGGCCAACCAGGGCCACAACAGCCTCTTCTCCCCTGTCAGCCCCATTTTCTACACACACCCCCCTTTGCTGTCGCACACATGCCCAACCCCATCCTCTCTCAGCTCAGAAATCCCTTTGCTTTTGGACTTCATTTTTTGTTCTAAGTCTCAGTCTTACAGTTTGAGAACAGAGTTTCCAGGAGTCAAAACAGGATGTCTAGGGTGCGGGGAGCAAATGTTCCATCTCTGAAATTTCTTTCAGAGGAAGCCATTTGAAATGTGGGATTTCTTGGAAGAGCCCAAGATGGCATTTCAGGCTGGTACTCCACCTGGCCATGGGGAACATCTGGTAAGTGGAAAACTACAAACCAGGAGATGGTAAACTTTTTTGGTCAAGGGACAGAAAGTAAATATTTTAGGCTCTGGGGGTCACATGGAGTCTTGCTTGCATATTCTTCTCCTCCTCTTCCTCTTTTCCCCCTCCTTTCCTTCCTCCTCTCCCCCCTCCTTTCCTTCCTCCTCCTTCTTCTTCACAACCCTTTAGAAAGTGTGGGCCAGACAGAAACAGGCTGTGGTTTGATAACGCAGCAGTCACAACTATTTTTTAACCCAATATGGCCTCTCACCAAGCTTGCAATTAGTTACGTTTTTAAAACATTGACGATGCAGTTTAAAGTGATAATTAATGGCCAAGTTGCCCCAATTTGCTCCCCTGGGAGCCTTCAGCAGCTCTCAGGCATTACCAATAGGATGAACACATGGTTTTTCTCTAGATGGCTGTTAAGCCTCTGCTCCTAGTTTCCTCGCGAGACCATTAATGTCTGTCTTTATGTGTCTTTTTAAGGTACAACCAATCCCACATCAAAGGCCCGAATTTGCCAGAGTCCCTCCTTTAAATTAAGTACATGGTGGCATTGTGTTCTAGGTCATGGTTACTGTAATTGTGCATAGGACTCAGAAAATCCATCTTTTCAGCCACTAAGCTGATTACTTGTGTCTTATTGTCCCTGTTTGGTCAGAATTCTTATTAGAAAAATGGTTGTCCTGTAAAAAGTCAATTTGTAAAAGTTTTTAAATATAAATTAAAAGCTTCCACAGGCTCACAGATATGGAGAACAAGCTAGTTGTTACCAGTGGGGAGAGTGGGGAAGGGCAGTGTAGGGTCGGGAAGAGGAAGATATAAACTAATGGGTGTAAGACAGGGATGTACTGTACAACATGGGGACTCTAGCCAGTATTTTGTAATAACTGTAAATAATCTTTAAAAATTGTATAAAAAATAATAAAATAAAATAAAGCTTCCAGTTGAACGTGGAGCCACATCCCGGGGTAAACCCACCTGGGCAGTTTGGATGGTCACAGGTCCTAGATTCTGTTGCAGTACATGCATAGCCACAGGACCTGGTCCGTTTCTGGTTGCCATTTCCACAGGTGACACTGCAAACAGACCAGAGACTCCAGTCGCCCTCACCATCTGTGGAATCTGGAAGGGAGCCAGGGAGATGGTCACCAGCCTCGCCCAGAGTCCCCATGTCCTCCCTTCAAGCTGCCTGACAACCATCCGCTTCCATTGCTCCAGCTGTTGGAGAGGCCAGATGCCAGCTGGAGTCAAAGGGTTTATGACTGCAGGGTTCATTTTCAGGATTAGCTTCAAGGAGAAAGGGACTCTGTCTGAGGTTTGGGGCACGTGGCCACGCCCTGACCCCTTGAAGCTGCCCCGTAAGTGCTTGTTGAGAAGGCGTACATTTGCAGAGTGTGGGCCATGGAATAATATGGTAGGGATTTTCCAAAATGACCACCATGACTTCCTTTACATGCAGAGAGAGGAGCTGTCTGGAGGGCCACCCATACACCACACATGGGAGTGAAGCCTTCCTGGATCTTCCAGCCACTTCCCAGTGGACAGATGAGTGCAGCTGATGCCATTGGCAGTAGAGGAACTGTCCACTGGGGCCCTGCCTGAACTCCTGAGCCACAGAATCATGAGAAAGGATACACTGCTGTTGTTCTAGTCGTCGAGTTTGGGGGTGGTTATGCAGCAGTAGATAACTGACACACGGTGGAAGCTAGACATGGTCCTTGGAGGTCATCACTTAGCATCTATCCAACAAATACCTACTGGGCCCCTATTATGTGTCAGGCACAATTCTGGGTATGTGAGATATATCATTAAATAAAACTTTTAAAGATTTCTGCCCTATAGAATTCATATTTTAGTGAAAAGGGTCAGACAATAATCAATAAACACAAAAAATGAGTGAATTTTGCAGTATCTCAGAAGTCAATGAGTGGAATGGGAAAAAGAGAAGGAGACCAAGTTAGGGGGGCCTGGGTGCGTGAGAGATGCTGGTATATTACTGAGACGGAATTTGCCTTTTTAAAGGTAAGGAAACCAAGTCCTGAAATGGCTGGGTGATCCACTCAAGGCCATCAGGGTGAGAGCAAGAACGTTTGGGCTCGCGTGCCAAGTCCCTGATCTCTAAAGCATGACTCTTCCTGAGCACCTTCACTATGAAATGCCTTTTCCTGCTTTCTCCAAATCTTCCTCCAGCCTTGGATCCTCTGCCAGTGCCAAGCACGGAGCCCCAGACATGTTCCAGCAGGGAAGGGGTCCACTCCATTCATAACAGTTCACAGAGATTGTTACTATGAAGGCCTGGCAAGAATGTAGTCCACACGTGTTTCTGCCTGAACCGCGGGCCCTGTGCCAATCTCCCAGGTTGCTGTTTACCTGATGCTCACTCTGCACGCTGCTTAGGCAAACATCGGGCCATTGGTTCTCCTCGGCCCACTACACAGAGTCTGTGGTGGGGGTTCCTGGTTGAGGCCTCTTCCCTAGCCCAAAGTGAAGAGTTTGCTCACACCTCACCTGCCCCCAGGACCTCATTCATTTCTCTTCCCTCCCCAAAAGGAACTTTTCCAAACTTTATTTCCTTCTAAGAAATGGTTTTCCCACCTCACGGCCAAGACGTTTGAAACGATTGCGTCATGTGAGGGGACAGGCCTGCTTCCCCCCATCAGCTGCCTTCATCTCTGCCGCCTCCCACCTGGGCATCAGTGCAGTGAAACTGGAGGGACCACTGAAGAGGTGGGCCTTGGCTGCTCCCTCCAAGACCACTCAGTGAACTCCCCAGAACACAAGGTGTGTACCTGGAGCAATCACAAGGTGGCGCACTTATCAGCGGGTGTATCCAGATGTAGCCGGTTATACGTACATATGAACATACCCCCCGGGGCCAAAGTTTCTTAAAAAGAACAGCCACCACAGCAAAATGTCACCAGTAAAGACTATACTGTCCTTAGACTCATAGAAAGGGGGTGGTGGGTCAGTTATAAAAAGCTTATTAAATCATGTAAGTAAAGTCCATGTCACCTGTGTGGTGAAGACATGATCCAATGATGCCAAGAGGTCTCCCGCTGGCCTCAACCATCTAGAAATTTCTGGCAACCTTTTCCCCAGTTATAGTCAAATGGATAGCTAGTTTTGGGAAATATCCCCCAAATTCAAGATTTTAGCATTAAACACACCACGGGACCTATACTGGAATCTCTGCCTGAGGTAATTTCTCATTTTGGGTTCTTGGATCTAAATTACTGAACGTTAGTCCTGTGTCAGATTATGTGAAAACTGACTTCCATAATTCTTCCCCCAAACCCTCCCCTGGGTTGGTACCCTTTCACACTAACCCCAGTCCAGGCCACATGCCTTGCTTTGGACAATGGGGAAAGAGCAAATATGATGCAACCACAGGCTGAAAGCGTGCTTGTGCATTAGGGCGGCCTTCTTGTGGTAGTGAACTCTACTACCAAGCGAAGAGCCCAGGCTAGCATCCTGGAGGGCGAGGGATGGGGGAGAGAGGGCCAGCCATCTCAGCAGCCCCTGCTGTCCATCTGAGACTCCATCACTGTGAACGAAGCCATGCTAAACCACGCACCTCAGCCAAGCCAGCCCGGAGCAGCATAGTCCAGACAACCTGCAGACTCTTCTCTCAGAATCACATTTGAACTTTTAAGCCACTCAGTTTTGGGGGTGGTTTCTTATGCAGAAAAAGCTGACTATTACAAATACTCCATAAAAATCCTCCCTATAACAGGCTCCCTCGACGGCTGGCGGACTTGGAGCTGTGAAGAAGTATTACTTTCATCAGTGGCTTTCTCTATGTCTTTATTTTAAATGCTCACAAAGCCATTTATTTTTCAAACACTTTTTTTATCCTGGTCCCCCCAAATTAGGCACAGAACGTGTATACAGCCAGGTGCCTAATCATTTCTACTGGGCTAGCAACAAAGCGAAACGACCTCTTGGAGGAAAGTGGGCATGTCTGCCTGCTGCTCTGAAGCATCTACAGCATACAGCCCCAGAGGAATGCCACAGCCAAACCTCCTCGTGGGGGTTACTATTTGTTTTATGTGTTCAAAGGACAGAAAGGGAATTTCTGACTGGAGGACAAAGATTTGAGGGTGGGATTTCTTCCTGCAGTAATGAAACTGGGGCACATTGCTCAGAGCAGAAGATGAGTGTAAGCAGCGATAATTACAAAGATGACAACAAAGACAGTAGAACACTGTCCCTGCAAACATTTGTATGGTGCTTTGACGGCCCCTGTGAGGGCAGAGAACACTCCCCAGTGCAGTGGGCTGAAAGCTGGGTTTCAAGGACATCACTTGAAATTTTAAAGTAGTCATTATATACTTTCAGGGCACTTGAGTTCTGTGGGCCGGGTATAGTGTTTGGGTAACTGACGTGACTTGGGTCTTGGCTTGGCCACTGGTTAGTCTCCACCACCAATTCTAAATGATAGTGGCTTCTACTTATTGAGGGCACACTGGAACCAACCGCTCTGTCCAAACACACGGCTTTAACTCCTATAATAATCCTGCAAAGTTGGTAGAAACTTTCTCCTTTTGTGATTGAGGAAACCAAGGCTCAGAGAGCTTAAGAAACTTGCCTAAGGTCACACAGCTCAAACTTGGCAGAGTAGGGATCCGACCTGAGATCTGCCTGCTCGTGCCATATCTTATTCTATATCCTGGTGTTCTAGCAGCTTTGATTCTGGTCCAAGCAGCCCTTCCTTAAGATACTCACTTATATGGCCAACAATACAAAGAAAAACCCTTACAAAAAATCATGGTGGAATCTTCTATTAAAATAGGACCCTGATCAGTCAGAGAATTGCAAAGAACTGAGTCTCCACCCCAAAAACACTAAGCAGTGCCCATCTGAAATCATTATACAGGGTATTCAGAACAACTTGGGGGATGGTATGCTACTATTTGACAGAAAAATATTTATGTGGATTCTTTCTTTTCTCTGGGTTGTACCATCAGTATCTCAGACACATACAGTTCAGAGCTGAGCTGACTCATGGTCACATAATGCGCTTCTATGATCGCAAGTTAGGTCTAACTAGCTCCTATTTTGTGTTTCAGAATTTATTCTAAAGATGCTGTTCTAGTCTATGTCACCTAGGATTTTTGGCAATTCTCTTTGGTCTCAGGCATTTAAATTTATTAAAAATCCTACCTTTGAAAATCTGAGCTCAGTATCTCCCACAAAGACCAGTTCCTGTGGCAAGTTTAGTTGGCCTCAGACAGGTGGGCAAGTCCTTGTATTTGAGCTCCTTTGCCTCTGCATGGACCTCACCTTTCTGGGCTGTATTTTCTCTCCTTGTATCCTCCACAGTGTACTATTTTTTATTTTACTCGACATAGAGATAAATACTTAGAAATTTCTCTGTATGTTCTTGTGGGTTTAAATGAAAGAGGACTCAACTCATCTGATGCTGTAAGGAACTCGGAGATCTCAAGTCCCTTGTCAGCCTGATGGAGAAGCAGTAATCAATCACTCATCCATTTTGCAATGCTACTGAGCTCAAAGTGGTCCGAGGGCCAACAGCGTCAGCTTCACCAAGGCTGCACATCTTTCCTACATCTACTGCATCAGAAGCTGCTTTCACCAACATCCTCCAAGTGATCTGTGTGCACATGAAGTTCTGAGAAGCACTGCTTTAGAGGTATCATAAGGGCCAAGATTTTTTGTATAAAGTAGCAATCCTGATATCCAGCCTAACATTGGAGATGTTACTAAGGGAGACTCCAACATCATAAAAGATGGGCGTTTCTTCCAGCGATGCTGGAAAGTTCAGGTGCAGGGTTCCCTCCAGGAACTTCAGGTCTAGAAAGGTGAGGTGAAGGTGGCAGAGGCAGCCACTGTAACTGGTCCAGGAGAAGCAAATTCTACCCTCAAGGTGGAAATGGAGGGGGTATTTTTAATATTCATAAATCTGGCGGAATATATTCTTCAAATGCTTTAGATGAAAAAGTTGTTTCTAAGTGGTGGTCTTCAAACTGCAGTGAGCATTCAAATCCCCAGATGACCATGGTTGAAAAAAGGAAGAAATGAGGAAGAAACATTCCTGTATATTCTGATACAGTAGAAGGACAACAGTGGCCCTGAACCTGGGCTGCACATTGGAGTCACCGATGGAGCCTTAAAAACACTGATGCCTGGGTCCCACCCCCAGGGATCCCAAGTTAATTGATCTTGAGAGAAGTCCAGGCATTGGGATTTTTAAAAAATTGTGCAGGTGAGTATGAGCAACCTTACTGAGAAACACTGGTGCACTGGGCATCACTATTTCAGATCAGAGGCCCCTGGAGCGCTTGCTCAAAGATAGATTTGGAGGAGCCTTCTCAGAGTGGCTGAGAGTGGGGCCTGAAAATTTGCATTTTTATCATAGCCTCAGGTGATGCTGATCAGCTGGCATGGGGACCACACCTTGAGAAATGCTCGTATATAGGGAAGGGGCTGCGGCCCAGGATGGGTGTTAAATTTTAACATGCACCCAGAGATTCTGATGTCGAGGGTCTGAGCTCCACTCAGAGAAACACTGTTCCATGTGGGCTGGGCAGCCCTGTTAAACTGCAGTCCTGTGCAGTTTTGGGCTGGTCTCCAGCTCTTGTCCAACAGTTCAGTTCAGCACTGGACTTTTCCTTCCAATCCTATTTTCCAATCTGTCACTTTTTAGATCCACTCTACTGTCCGAACAGATACGCTTTCCCCGCCCCACCCCACAACCCGAGGCAGAATAACATAGTGGTTAAGAGGTTAAGAGGTCAGGCTCTTGACCCAGGCTGTCTGAGATGAATCCTAGATCTTGGCCCTTGAGACCAAAGTTGCTGACCTTCTCCAGGCTTTAGTTTCCCCATCTATGAAATGGGGTACCTGCCTCAGGGAGCTGATTAAATGGGCCAAAATATGAGAGGTGCTGTGAAGACGGACTATGCATGGCAAGTTCTATATAAAGGTTGGCTACTGTTCCCAATCCTTCCTCTTGGAAAATAAATCGGACTTCTTCTGGGAAAGCGGAAGGTTTCACGACCCTCCTGGTTGGATGGGGTATGGGAACTCTCTTTCTACCCCCATAGCATTTGATGTGTACTTCTGCCATGGCACTTTTTTGCTCTCTCAGTTAACTTTTCTCTTTTGTCCATAGGTAGGTGAGATGCCTTTTAGGGAAGAATCGTGTCTTACTCATTTTTGGCTTTCCAGCACCTAGCGTAGTGATGGATATAAGATGTGGTCAGTGTCAGTTGAACAAATGAATGATGTGGCTGGAGAAAAAAAAATTGTCTTACTCTTCTGGAAGTGGCCTAAGTTCATCTATTAGCAGGCAGAAATGACTGTCCAATATACAACTCATCTTTCTGTTGAAAAATGGGGGTAAGGGTGAGCTTGCACATGGTGCCAGGCAAGTCATCTCCATCATATAGTGTTTGCTCCTACATCTGCAGGTGCTGACCCACAAGAACATCATGATGATGGCTGCATTTGTAAGAGGTCAAGGACTTTTACAACGTGAGGCACACTGCCTGATTCCTCACCAAGCCTGGCCAGGTGCTTTCCAAACCTGCTTCCTCTTCATCTAGGACACACAGAGAACATTTCCCAGACTCCCTCACATCTATGTGGGGCCAGGTGATGAGGTCTTGCCAATAGAATTTGAGCAGACGTGAGGTGGGTTACCTCCAGGCTGAGGGGGTTAAGAGCATGCGTGCCTTTTCTGGACTCTGTCTCTCTACTCATCTGCCAGCCAGACAAGTAATTTGAGCAGAGCATCCAGTGGGTACTTTTCAGGCCCTCACATTTGGTGGAGCTTCAAGATGGAAGGAGCCTGGCTAGGTCCCTGAATGACTGAGTGGAGCTGAGTCCCCCCGATCCTGTCTCCCAACTCAGCTTAAGTGAGAAATAAACTTTCATTATTTTAAGTCATCGAATAAAATTGTTATCTCATCTATCCTACTCTGAAAGCATGGGAAACTCTAAGTCCCCATTTGGAGGTTTTGAAATTTATGGGTGGGGAGACCTCACTGTGACGATGCGTGATAACACACGTCCATAAGGGTCCCCAAGGGCCGCCCTGCTGCCAGCGTCCAACATAACACATTTGCCTGGTCAGAGGAGGCAGCTGGGCACATCTCCTTCACTAAACTGATTTTCAGTATGAGTTTTTACAGGCAAGTATGCAAGGGGGTTAATTTGGTGATTTCTTCATTTTTGCAAAAAAAGAAAAGTTTGGGGAAAAATAGGGCAGAACCTTAAAGAGCCCCTGACTAAAAAGAAAATTCTTTCCAAGGATAATTGGTATTATTTTAAAATTACAGTCTTTCCAGAAAATGTGGCTGCTGGAGCCTCTTGGGGCTTCTGTGGACAGAGCCTGTAGGAGGCTCGCCTCACAGAAGACCAAAAGCCACACACTGTAAACTGGGTTTTGCTTGGCTCCGTGTCTGTTAGGCCTCATCCGTCCTCACTTATTCTCCCCACCAGTTTCACATTACTGGGTGGTCAACTCACCATATTCTGGCTGATCTTTGGTTTCAAAAGTCCGGTGGCCTGGGGCCGGACGGCCCCACCCCCCAGGGGGGTTGAGGAAGTTGCTGTCGTCTGAGGTACTGTCGTACTTGTAGTCCTGGTCCCCGCTGTTGGCCCTCGCCAAGGACAAGGACCTCTGCCACCAGGCCCGCCAGTCGGGGGGTGGGACAGACCAGCTGGGCTTATTCTCCGGATGCTGGTCTTTATCTGCTTCCGAGTCAGGACCGTCCACCACCTCTATGGTGACCTGAAGAATTCAGAACAGGCTAGGGTCAATGAGGAGTCAACAGCCTCCAAGCCGGGTGACCCTTGGAAGAAAGTCTGAGATAGCAGAGGGAAAGGCGTCCCTCACGAAGGGAAGTTGAAGCTGTGTGGCGACATGGAACGGGGAACACCCAGGGGTGCCCAGACAGACCTCACGACTAGATGGCACTGATACCCACGGGCCTAGGGCTGGGAGGAGGCAACACATCACTAGGGTCCCTGGTTTACTGACAACTACGTTGCTGGGTAAATATGTACTGTGTATGCTCTTGAAATGACACAAGAATAAGTATAATAAAACCAAACACTGGTGGAGTACTAACTGTATTGGGCACCGTTCCGAAGGCCTTATATATATGAATTTACTTAATCCTCATAACAACCTTATAAGGTCAGTACTATTGAATGGCCTTTGTGGTTGGTGATCCGTGAAGATGGCCCTGGCAATCCCTCCCATTCCTGTACGTGCATGCCTCTCCTCCCATCGAGAGGTGGAGTTCATTTCTTCTCCCTTTCAATCTGAGCTGCAATTGTGACTCACTTTATCCAGCAGAATGTGGTAAGGGTGACACTATGACAGAAGCCTTACGAGGTCTGGTAGCTCCCTTTTCCTTCTCTTGGACTGTTCCTACCATGATGGGAGGAGTCCAGCAGCCTGGGCTGCTGTGCACGCAGCGGCCACGTGAAGAGGGAGACCACAAGGAGAACAAGGTCTCCTCCGTCACTGGCCCCAGGCATTTTGTGCGGCCGTCTTGGATCCTTCAGCCCTGTGGGGTCACCCCAGCTGATACCATGTGGAGCAGAGATGAGCTCTCCCCTCTGAGCCCTGGTCCAGTTCCTGCCCAGGACTGTGAGCAATCCAGTGGTTGTTGCTTCAAGCTATTAAGTTTTGGGGTGGTTGCTAGACAGCAATAGATAGCTTCTTATAGACAGGGAAGACTGGCACACAGAGAAGTTCACAGCTTGCCTAAGGTCACACAGTAGTCACTGGCAAACGTGGCTAGTCCGGCTCCAGAGCTCTTACCACTGTGCTCTTGCTGACTTTGCCATACCGCTCTCAAAACATGAATCACAGAGGGGCCATCCTGTCCTGTGACCAAGTGAGCACAGAGGCCACTGATGCCGGTGGGGGTTGGATGCCACAGGATGTGTAGAGATGTGAGTACAAGGTCCCTGTGGTCTAGGCGTTCCCAGCTGTGATTTTCACTTATCCCACAGTCCGGATCCAGTGCACCCTCCTCAATCAACCCTCAGGGTCAGAGCCGATCATCCTGGAGCCAAGGTCAGGACTTGCTTGTGGATTTATGGAGCCTGGTTTGGAAGTCACGGGGCTGAAAGAATGCAGCTTCTTGGCTCCAAGAGACAATCAACAGAGAAACTTGTTTAAAAAATATAATAAAAGACTCCTTGGGTTCCTTTGGCCATCACACAACTCTTGCAACACCCTCTGGATAAGTTATGTGCAAATGAATCAGAAACATGCCTCCCAGTAATCTGCGCAAGATGTACTGGGCAGATGCTTCTCCAGTTTCGCCCTAACCTGACATCTGAAAGATCTGCCAAACTGCACCAGGTCGTGCCAACCCCAGGGACAAACAGCCCCATCCTTTTGTCTTAGGAATGGGGAAGTCTGAGTTCTATTTGCTGTGACATCCAAAGACGTTGCTCCACTGATGGTACATCCAAAGACGTTGCATCCAAAGAAGATGCTCCTGGGCTGCGGCCTTGTGGTCCAAATACAAGGTCGAGGGTGTGGCCTTCAGTCTCTGAGTGTACCCAGGCAGCGGCAGACCGAGTGCATCTCTTCCTCTGGTGTGGGGTGCTAGAAGGGGACCACCGGCTTTATCCCATGCCACCACTACCCCATCTCATAAGAATGCCTTGCATATTTATAAATAATTGTGGAATTTTTAGCAATCCCCCCAAAAGAAAAAAAGAATTACATCATACGCCTCGTATCATGGCTGTCTGCTGGAGGGATGGTTGCTGGAGACAGACGGTGGCTGGGACCCACACGCAACCCTGGAAGGACAGGAGTGGAAGGACTACACAGCCGGGTGGCGGAGAGCTGAGCTGGGCAGTGACGCGGTAATGTCAAGCCTTTGAAGATGTAACCTTTCTCCTCTGCAGTCCCATCCCCCTGCAGACAGAACTGAGCAGCAACAATCATCTGCAAGGCTATTAAGGGGCTTGGAGGGGAGAAGCTGCCAAGAGCCAGGCAAGCCTGCAATTATGGTAATGAAATCAGTCTCTGGGTAGGAGATAAGGGGGAACAGGCCGGACAGTTTTGGTATTCCAGTTGTATTCGGACTGGGGTCAAAAGGATTGCCCAAACAAAACGTGCCCTGCAATTTCTCCCAGCTGGGAATAAAAACAATTTCATGTTTTAAGTTATTACCGTCAACACGACCACCCCCTCAACACGTCAAAAAAACCAAAAAACAAAAAACCCCCAAAACACAACTGCTGCTCAGATCCAAACAAAATAGATTTGTTGGTTGGCTGGCCAGGCAATGAGAAGCAACAGACCAATTTACTCCAAAAACTTTATCAATGAGTAAATCTCATCCGCTTAGAGATTTCTTCTTCCCCTTTAATTTCTAGCCACGGCTCCAGCTGAATTAAAAACAACGCCAAACCAAAATAAAAACCACACAAACCTTAGGATACACCCTTCCCTGCAGTTAATAATATGGAAACCTCGTATTGATATCAAGAGAAGAAATCTAATCTTGAACCCGAAATTTCTAGGCATCCAATTAAAAAGATTTAATGAGCGTGATCAATGACTTCTTGGATGGTGGGGATTAGTTTTATATTTCCTGTTGCTCTTATTCTATTTACATGTTCTTTAGCATCAAAGAATCCATTCACAAGAATGTCTTGAACAGTAATCGGTAGGATGAGCTGAAGGTGTGGGAGTGAGCACAGCAGATTTCCCAGCTGATAGTTCTAGATCTCGCCACCCTTTTGCATCCTTATACACATAGTTGAAGCGTCTTAGTATATTTGTTTCTTCTGGACTTTTTCATACCGTGAATCAAGACGGTAAAAGAAAGGTAACTTTTCCAAAAGACCCAAGTCCAACTTTTGGCACAATCTTGTCAGCTCCAAGAAAAAGAATCTAGAATAGGTGCCAATTTGGGGAATTCCATCCAAAATTGGGAAAGGAACATAAGATCCTTTGCAATACTACCAGCTTCTTTCTTCCTCTTGACAATTTGAACATTTATCAGAAACAAACTCTTTACTCTTGCTCTGAAAACCACTTTCCATTGGGAAACTAACATAATTCTTAGTCTAACTGAATAATAAATAAATGACACTGGGAATACAGAAGCCTTGCTCTTCTAAGTTCAGGAGAATCTTCCAGAACCTTTTAGTTTGCTAGAGGGCTATAGTGACTAGGCAGAATTGGGTTCATATTTATTTCACAGAGAGAAGAATGAGACCTGGGAGGTAAAGTGCCTCCTCCAAAGCACAGAGCATCCAAGGACAGGGCAACAGTCTCCGGTGAAGGGTCAGGGCCCTGATTACGTACCCCTCCTTCCTTGAGGATTGCCGAGGAAAGAACACAGAGGACTAGGAGGACACATAATCCCTCCTTCTCAGACCCACGGATGCTCGTGACACAGCTCTGGAAGCCCAGGTAACTGTGGTTAATGCTTTGAGACTTGCAGCATGCTTGTTCAAACATCACTGCTTGTTCTCCACAAGTGAAACCCAAATTTCAGGTACAGAAACTGGCCTGCAGAATTCACATTCCCGAGGTGAACAGCAAGGAAGGTGGAAAGCTGGTCTCAACACTAGGTCTTCTGATTCTTAATTATTTTATGCTCATTTCTTCTGTCGTTTTCATTCCCACTGTCACTGCCAACCAGCATCCAGCAGTTTGGGGAAGCTTCCCAGATACCTGTCCCTGGGCTAAGTGCCTCACACGGATGATCTCATTTAATCCTCCCCACAACCCTACTGGTGCGGTCTTGTACTGCAGAGGTGCTCATAGGTAGAGTGTTATCGCTCCCATTTCATAGACAAGAAAACTGGGGCACAGAGAGGTCAAGTTACCTGCAGGAAGCCAGAGAGGCCAAGTCTGGCCAATGAAATGGTGGCACCAGATTCCAAGTGCAGGTCAGTGGACTCCAGATCATGATGGAGACAGCAGTGTTCCCTGAAAATCTGAAAAATACCAGCTCGTCCCCAGGAGTGTGTGGGTCTGTGTCTTGGGCACAGAAATTTCTTGGTTCTTCCTCGGCCAGACTTGCCATTCCAAAAGTATTTTACGGTAAAAGGGGGAGAGGAAATCAGAAGTACAGTCACGTACAACACCTATAGCCCTGGCCAGCGCATCTGATTGTTATCAAGAGCTTGGCGGCCATGTAAACAAGTCTGTGCACGGGGGAAAAAAGGCCTTTAGATGACTATTTTTAAGTCTCTTTCAGAAGAAGAACAGAAATAAAGATATCGGATGAAATGAATCTGAATCTCAGATTGATCTAGAAAAAGAGAAATATTTGGTGGTGAATAGCTACTGTGGTAATAACGCGTTGATGCAATAAGCCTAATAATGAGTTTATTTTAGAGATTTCTGTCTTTGCTATCTGTCAGCTGCAGACCAAAAACCCAGCCAAAGATACGAACATTCAAGTTTAACTTGTCCTGGGGGACTGACTTTCTTTCCTGAATGATTTATTTAGTTATTTATCCATTCATTTATTTTCCTGCCAAAAACCCGACTTCTAGTTTTGTTTTAAATTTAATATGGAGATCGGGTTTAGGAGTTTGAGGCTATTTCTTTTTATTCTGTGCATTTTTCCCCCCACTCACTTCCACAGCCTGAAGTCTTAAAATGGAGAGCCTCATCCACATGGGTCACAGGCCGCCTGGCTTAAGGGGCTTGGGTGGAAAAAAAAAACAAGAAAAGCTCTCAAAAGCAGGGCTTTTAAAAGGATTTCCCTTCCTAAAAGTCAAGAGGCCCGAGAGCTCAGCATTGTCACTTTGGGAAGGTGTGGACTAGTTGGCAGGGCGAACGGCAGACCCCAGCCCTGGGGCGTGGGAAATGCCTCCAGACACAGGAAGGACTGGGGAGATAGATTCAGAGAGCGGGGTATCAGATTCCTGTCAGCTTCCTGGTTTCTATGGGGGCGAGGGGCGGGATGCCAGGGGGCGGAGGGTAGACGAGGTCGGGGCTCTGGCAGCGGAAGCCAACCGGCCGAGGCACCTACACCTGTCTTCACTCTGCTCCCTGGGGGAGCAAACGCTTTGACGGCCCCGTGGCGACCAGTGGGCTGTCTGCTTGACTGAGTGGGGCCCGTGTCAAGCCAGTGGATTTCAACAAAAGAGCAGTGCTCTAAGGAAGGGGCGAGTGCTGCCAACATGAAAACCATCACCCCCTTGTAGAAAGCACCTCATCTCTTAAAGGACCACCGGGGAACTGGTTTACTCAAGTGCAGTGGTGCATGGGGCTACAGCGGCCAGCACTCGGGGTGTGTGTGTGTGTGTGCAGGCACTCACACACGCAGACCTAGGGCTGGGGCGCTCAGGGGTAGCAGCTATGACAGTCTTTCTTTGAACATCTTTCTGAGTGACCAATATTAACCTTTTACAGTCTTCCAGAAAGAGAAGGCCAGAAACACAATTCAGTTTTCCTTTCTTCTGTACCAAGAGGTCATCAGATCAATAAAACACAGGCCGCCCTACCCCTCACACTGCCTGCAGAAGGTTAACAGACACAGGACTTGTACAAAGCAAAACAGGATGACCCCACCATCCGGCGGGAGACAAGACAGCACAGGTCTGGTCTTCTCGGGTCTTTGGCTGTGATGGCGTCGAGGTTGCAGCCTCACTAGCTTCTAGTCCATTTTGCCAGTAACCCTGGTATTTGGAGCTACGGGGACACCCGTGGGCACACCGTGGAGTTATAGTGATAGCTTCTGTTCAAGGAGTAACTCAAGAAAAGTATAGGGACGTCATAGGAGTGGCCCGGTCCCCTTTCCACTCTGTGCTCCAAGGCATCCCTTTTGGGAGCAGCACCTGGAGGCGAGCTTCTTGTTGGTGCTGGGGCAGAGCCGAGACAGAGCGAAGTCAAAACTGGTGATTGCTTTGCACTGTTAGAAGTCTATACAAACAGGTGGCTGGGGTCTCAGTGGGGACAAGGGCAAATGATTTCCACTCATACTATTTTCACAGCCGTCCTTTGTGATGGCACATGAGGAAGTTACATTTATAAAACTCCAAGAGGCAAGAGGCCTTGTCCGAGAGTCTCTAGGGTGGTCTTCTCATAACCCATCCTCCACTTATTCTCTGTCCCCTTGCCTCACTTTATAGTTGCCTCCACACTCACAAACTCCAACAGCCCCCTCACCTCTCAGGAAGCCCAGCGGCACCGTTCCAAAGCATTCTTCACTTTGCGTCCGGCTAAACAACACAGCTTACTCTGATGAACGATGGATGGCAAGCTTGAGGGCGTTCATGCACAAATCCATTGCACGGGCTGGAGGGGGCTTAGCGCCTCATAGTTGCCTTTTTCCTTTTATGGAAAAGTAATCTGGGTCTCCCAGATCTGAGGATCCCAGCCACGTTGGCACCACAGTTCTTCCCTGACATTCAAGTTAATGTTTACAAAAGGTCCCAGTGGGGTCTGGGGACGTCCTGACTGATGGATTTATCTGGGAGGGAGAACGGGGATCCTGAGAAATTCTGCTAGGAAGTTGGTTCTTAGGTGGAGCAGGCACTTAGTATGTTTCCAACGAGGGGACACTCCCCCTGCAGCCTTCCGGTCCCCCGCGTCCAGGCATTTTCTTGCACGTCTCCATTAGTAGTCCTTAAATCTATTACGTTAATAGCTCAGTGCTCAGCATTAAGCCCCACAGTGACATGTCCCGCCTCTGGGAAATAACCGCAAACCACAGCAAACCTAAAATTGTCTGGGGAAGGGCCTAAGCACCGCTGGGGTAAGGGTGGTCTAGTCCTAGAACCATAAACTCTGCCAACAAGGGAAAATCACTTCCTGTCGCTGAGGACATGACGGGGAGCAGTGCTGGGAGACAGAAGGAGATATCTGCACTTTTTCTTCCCCCCGCAAGTCTGCACTTCCCCTAAGTGGATCCTGTGTTCTTTGTCGGAGAGCCGCTCGGCCAGTTCCTGCTGAGAGTGCAGTGGCGTGAAAGGGCCGTTTTTCCAATTAATCAATTAGAACAATGCAAAGATCTTTCAGAAATATTAATAGATCCAAGCGGTGATTTCGGCACGTGGGTTGTCAAATAGTGACTTCCGGAACACTTTTCACTTCTGTGCCCTCAACGCTGCTCTGCCCTAATCCTCCCAAATGTTCCACCTATCCAGGTCTGCCCGCCGTAGGACACAACGCCTTTCCTGTCCCTGTCTCACGACCACTTTGGCACCGTCTTAGGTGGTAGCTGGGATCTTCACACCTGTGTTGTTTCCTGGAGGGAGAAGCGCCTACATTTGTTATCTTCGCATAAGCTAGCACGGCATTTTTATACGCGGTGGGGGCTGGCCGATGAATCCCACCTGAGGCATATTCCCAGGGACACTCAGTAGCCACCACAACACTGGTTTTATGAGCAAAACAACCCTGGCCAAGGAAATCTGATCTAAAAGGGTGTCATGCAGAGAGCGTTAGTCTGGAGAGACAGCTAACTTAATTAAGGAACAATTGCTTAAGGTCAGGTTCAGGAACTTTCTGCCATGGAAGCTAATTGGAATTGGATGCAGCGAGGAAGAAAAAGGACAAGCTGCCTTTCCCCAAGTGAGAAGAGTTGAGAACCAAGCTTGGAAGGATGGAAGCAGGTACAGGAGGACAGGGGCTTAGCGGGGGCCAGGCTGATCAGGGCGGTGTGACGAAAGGAGAGCCTCCCTCAGCCACTGTGGGGACCATCTCTGGGAAGAAACAGAGAAGCATAACAAAATTCAAAATGAGGAGTTTGTCTCTGAAACATGAACGGCTAGGGTGAATATTCCTGGGAGCCTGAGAGCCTGGATTTGAGCCCCAACTACCATTTACTAGCCATGTGGCCTTGGGCAAAGTGAATGGAACTTCCTGAGACTCTGCTGCATTATTAACAATACCAGAAGAATGAAACGTGGTTCATCTCCTTCAGGAGGGTGTTGGGAGAGTCAAATCAGATCAACCTTTGCTTTGTATACTGTGCTATTTCCGTGTAGATGAGAGTTATCATTTTCAGTCCTTTCCCTAAACTTTCATTTCCTCCAGCTTCATCCTATCCCACCGTAGTGATAAGTATTGCTCTCTCCTCTAGGAACTTCTGTGCTCACCTCCCTTCCCCTTATCAAAAATTTTTATCAGTCATTTATAATTTAAAGCAACCCACATATTGTCATCTCCTAAAGGAGTTTCTGGTGTCCACGGCCAGCTAGGAGGCATTTGAGAGACAGTGCCTTCCTGGGCATCTTTGAAATCATACTATGATTTGCTTCATCTACTCACGTGTTAGATTGGCGCTTTCCTGTGGTATGTATTTCCTCAGTTTCAGGACATATTTTTTGTTTGTTTTTTGCTTTTAGATTTCAACATCTCTGAAATCAAGACATATCTTATCATCAGTGGTGTGTCATTCTTTAATTAGCAGTGTTTTCTTTTCTCAATGGTTGATAAAATAACTTCATCTCACAGTAATGCATCTCACAATCAGTGGTGTCACACAGATGACATACAATACAGCAGGATTCATCAAAGGGTTAGGGAAAAAAGTGAGGTAAGGCAGAAGTTGCTCTGGAATCAGATCATGAAACAAAGACATGGCCTATTTTTTTTTTCACCTTTCAGTTGCTAAGCATTACCTGGATATTTGGATTCTGCCCATTGATATCAGCTTTGGAAAGATCTGGAAAGTTTGGTAGATCAAGGAGAAAGGATCGGGGGCCGTCTCTTTGCAATGAAGGGTGCCCAGCCTCTTGCTGGAATCGCTGTCTGGGGAGGGGTTGGTGTGCAGTCTCGTGGTCTGAATGCTCCCCTGGTGCTTCTTTGGAGAGAGGAAAGCTGGTTCCTGATGTAGAATCACTTTCCACGTTGAGGTTATTCTGAAACAAACAAGCAAGCAAACAAATAAATCGATAGGAGAAGTATAATTTAAAAATACCACCCTCAAAAAATTTAGGACAAGGACAATTCCACTGGCTGAAATAAAGCCAGGATGATATTCCCAACACATTTTCATTCCCCATGGCTTAGTCTTTCCATCTTCAAAAAGTTAAGTCATCAGGAAACTTTTCCTAGCCTGCTACTTGGGAATATCCTGAGGACTAATACGCTATGGGATATTCATCAAACAATAAAGCACATCAACACAAAAGTGCCATTTTGAAGGAGAACTCATGCAGAGCTGGAATCAAATTACGATTTCCTTCTCACAGCTTTGACCGATGAGCTACTTTGGCCCAGTGTCCAGAGTTCGTTTCTTTGGTATGGGTCATGGAGCAAAAGATCTGATCAAACTGGATCGAACATTTCAACCAAATCATTGATTACATCCATTGCTCCATCCATTCATCCATTTTTCCATCCATCCACCCACCAACATAGTCAACCTTCTTCCCTCCTTCCCTCCCTCCTTCCTACTTTCAGTTCTTTCATTCATCCACTCATCCATCCTTTCATCCATTTATCCATCCATCTCTCCATCCCTCAATCCATCAAGAAGTGTCAACCACACGCTAAGAACAGGAGAACCACAAACAAGACAGACAAGGGCCCTGTTCTCCTGGGGTATACGTCTAGTTGCAGGGAATAAACTAAATAATAAAATAAATCAGACCAGAGAATGGTGATTGCTAAGAAGAAAAGGAAGAAGGACAAAGAGCAGCCAAGGACAACATTAGCTGGTGGATGTTCAGGCCATCAGAGATGGCTGTTCTCTTGCTCTGTGTACATCCTCTGCTCTACCAGTCCCTGCTTCACCTACACCCTACACAAAGACTGACCTTCCCTCCTAATCTTACAGCCTAATCAGTAAATGACTATGTACTTGCTCCTGGCCCCAGCTAGTGATTGTTCTAATCATTTAGATAAGGACTATCTCCACGATGACAGTTTATCAAAGGGCTGGTGAGGGGTGTGCCCCTCGGCTGGTTTCCCTGGTAACCAATGAGCCAATGTGACATCAATTCCCCTATGAATGGTAATCTCCCTCTTCCCAGGGCAGTGAAGACGGCCACTACGTCCTGCCCCCCCGTCTGCCACACATGGTGGAGTGTCTCTCCAAGACCTTCCTTCAGACATGTGAGATCCCCCATCTATAAACCACTGATGTCTCTGTCGATGACTCTGGGCTCTTCCCTCGGCCTTGAGACTTCCCTCGGTAAAGACAGGGCTTGCAGGGCTATGGAGTGCAGCCCAGCCAATAGGTAAGGAAGACCTCTGTGAGAAGGTAACATTTGAGGTAAAATCTGAACACCAGTAACTATCTGGGGGAAGAACATTCTAGAAGAGGGAACAGCAAGCAAGACAGTCCTGAGGTAGGGATGGACTTGGCTCATTTGAGGAACACAGAAGGCCAGTGAGGCTGGTAGGGACTGATGGAGGGAGAGTGACCCGAGAGGAGGATGAAGCGATGGTGATGGCCAAAGGGGAAGGGACCAAAAGGCATTCTGAAATTTAATGTCTCTCTCCTGAAAAGAAAAGTGCCAAGTCAATTGTTTTTCCAAGTGTGTGAAAAATGTCTAGTTGTCAACAGGGGGAGTTCTTCCCAGTGATTGAGGAGCACTGAAGTTGCTGGACTTCTTTCCCAAGCCAGCCGTCCTGCTCTCATTCTCCTCGGACCTCTTGTTGGAAGCTTCTTCCATCCCTTCAGGGACAGCATTTTCATGTTTACTGGTGGAGGGAGATGCGGAGATAGAATTTCACCAGCGTTTGGGTCGGTGGTTAATGTTCTTGTTGTTCTTGGGCATATTTGGGGGTTTGGGAGGGAATATTCCAGCACATTGTCTCCACATGCACTCCCTGCCCCCAACTGCGGCGTCTGTGACCCAGCCAAAGGGTTACATCTGGTATCAAAACACTCCTGACCCTGAGTGCCCAAGGTCAAGGACGGCCTGAGGATGAAACACATGCAGATAATGATCTTATTAGAGAACTAACCTGAGGGAACAGAGTTTTCCATCTCTTTAAACAAAAATGGGACCAAGGAACAAGCTCACTGGTGCTCTTCATGTTTTTGCCTGTCCTTCTTCTTTGCTCAGGAGATGTGACTGGGGGCAGTGTTTTTGTTCACCTTTCCAAACACCTCTCCACCATGGTTTCTGTCTCCTGGCACATCCTCTTAGAGGGAGTTGCCCTGGCATTCCCAGGCATTGCTCAGTGCAAGAGAGGCCAAATGCATTAGACTGGGATTGTATTATCCAGGACATGGAGAGAGAGAGAGTGGAGGGGTCATGCTAAGTCCTTCCTCAACACAAGACCTCTCGATCATAGCCCAAGGGGACATAATGGCTCCCTTGCTTTTCTCCCTGGATCCTCCACAGTGTTAGTGAGAACAGCTGACTTCTCATGAATTTCTTGTGTAGGTTTTGGGAATCTAAGTTTCAGAAGGGGCCGTGGCTTTGCTTGCCAATGGCTTGAGGGATCGCCTGCAAATCCAGCCCTCACTTCATTGTAGCAACCGAGACATACTGCTTAACTGGGTTAAAAATGGAGCTCTCCTTCCTTCTCCCTGTGATGAAGTACTCTTTCTACTATGAAAACTTACATTTTAAAAGAAGAGATAGGAAACATGTTTTTGCTGCTTATTTGCATTTGCTTAGGTGGCTGAAAAAACAAGGACTGAATCTGCTTGGCTTCTCGATCTGACTCTGGAATTTTTTTCCTGGTAGGTGATACACCACCACAGAGTGAGCGTGGTTTAGACATGGACCAAGAAATCCCCTTAAACTCTTTGTGGCCCGATGACCTGCCATGTAAAACAAGTAGACAGTAGGGAGAATCCCATGCTGTCCCAGAAGGAAGATCAAGAGAGCTCAGCGTAGGTTGTCAACACTTGAAAAGAGAAATACAGAGTTAGGGCAATTGGGCTGAATAATTCAGGCCACAAGCATCTCTGTCGGGAATAGACCAGGGTTAAATTATGTTTTGGCTTGAAATATGCACACAGTTGTGACATATCTCCATCTTTCCCCACAAAAGCTCAATGTTCGTAAAGCATTTGGAAGATAGGAATGGGAAGTAATAAAAAAAATGCTAATCATGACCTCTGAATATCTGAATTATTCTTATATTTCTACCAAAACATATTTATCTGGAAATCTTGGCTCCCTCCAAACCTTGGCATGCTCGTAAACTGTTCAGAAACTGGAAGTCCTAGGAATGGGGAAGGGTGCCTTACAATGGCTCCTAGAAAATTAAACTCCAGTTGATTTAATCAATAATAAGATTCAGGAGTAACCACCATTTTGGTAGTCAAGATTTCAAACCTGGGGCAGGAGACAGTAGACAGGATCTGCTAACAATGCAGAAAAATGCCTTTCTTCATCCTTTGTCAAAGACAGACTGTACAGTGTCCTTATAGAGGCCCCGTTGGAAGCCTTGGTTGATGGACTAAGCTCCACTCTTATCATCACCAAGCTCATTCACTGAGTGTTCCACTTAATTAATTTGGGATTGGCTGATATAAACTACTACGTACAGAATAGATAAACAACAAGGTCCTACTATATAGCACAGGGAACTATATTCAATGCTTATAGTAACCTGTAATGAAAAAGAACATAAGAATATGTATGTGTATACACACACACACACACACACACACATATATATACACACAGATACATATATATATAAAACTGAATGACTAAGCTGTACACCAGAAACTAATACAACACTGTAAATCATTCATAATAAATAAATAAATAAATAAATAAATAAATAAATAAATAATTCTAGCAGAGTGAAAAGTCTCAGAAAGGGTGAGTCTCAAAATAAATATTTAAACAGTGTGTTTCATTCAGAAAAGAACTTGCCCTTCTCTGAGGACCTGAGCTTTGGAAAGTCCAGGAACTGAAGACAAGAAATGTCACCACCATTCTTTCCAAGGTGCTGCAGGATTCATTTTGCCTAATTTCAAGTGACAAGAAGGCGCCTACTCAGTTTGGGAAAAGATTTCTCTATCCACAAGCTGTCTTTGAGTTGACTTTCCATCTGTTACAATACTCAGCTCAAGCAACAATGTTCTCCCTGCAACTCTAATTTGACTACTAATAAAGAAAGACAGAATAACTAAAGCTAGTGTGTGATTTATACAATGTTCTGTTCAATTGCTGAGGAAGGTGACCCATGGTGGCCAAATTATCCAGCTGCTACTTGATGCTCCCCACCTTTGCACACAGCTGTCCCTCCATTATTGTTCTCTAAAATAGGAATAAAGTAATAATAAAATGTTAACAACAATAGTAAAATAACAAAATAGGTTTGATGCTTATGCATGGAGTGTTTTGCCTCAGATGGCTATATCACTGCAGCAGATACTGCAATTTCCTCCCCAATATCCATTCCCCACTTTTTTTTCTTTAACTGTTTATTATTAAAGTGGTAACATGCTTACCTAAAACTACATTTCCCAGCATCCACTGCAGCTAGGGATGACCATGTGATACAGTTCTACCCAATGACGTATAAGTAGAAGGTGCTGGGTGGGACTCTTGGACGGGAGGTGGAGTCAGTTTGCCTTTTGCTTTTTTCTGTCTTCCATTTTCTCCTGCTTGAAGTGTGGATACAAGTGTTTGAAGTGAAATGAGGCCGGTGGCAGGGAAGAGGCTGACGACTATACTCTAAAGGTGGCTGAATGGAAAGAGAGAGGAGCTGGGTCCCTGACAGCAGGGTGGAACCATCATGCTAGCCTGGGATGGTGATCTCTGAACTGCTTTTACTGATGCTACAAACATTAACATCGACACGACAACACTAGCAGCAGTGTTCCTTGTGTGTCTCTAACTTGACAGCTGTGACTCCCAATAAAATAGGAAAAGCCCGTTTTTAATTCAGCTGAGTGACCCGAGGTTGGGTTCTCTGGTCTGTGCAATGGAACACAATCCCCAGCTCGTGGAGGTACCAATGGGACACTGAGTGAATCATCCCCGTGAAATTCACAAGGCAGCCAGCTTGCGGGCACCCTGTTCTGCAGCTCATGTTCACAGTATCCCATTCCAAACCTGCCCTTCCCCACTCCATACACTTGTGGAATCTTCCCGTGTCAGCATCTATACCTTACATTTCTCAAATCTATTACTCCTCGTGTAAAGTAATATTTCCTTTAATTTGTCCTAAAATATTATAATGAAATTTCAAGGAGTTTGCCCTCACTCAAAGAATCCAGAGTTCCCTGGACAAATGGCTGATTCCAGAGCTTGGGCAGGGAAGTAAAGGTGAATTTGGGATACTTTGCCGTGTCAGAAAGCAAGGAAGCTTTCAGTGACTAATAGTGTCCTCTCGGAAAAACACAGGAGCCAGCCTGGGGGGCCCTGCTGCACAAGGACCAGACAATTTGAGCATCAAAACAAAGAGGTTGTAGTTGACTGCCATACTTTGAATCTGTGAAATTTCAAGAAGCGACGATGATATTCACAAAAGAGAGAAAGCCAGAAAAACGATCGCCCGCATTCAGGGTAGGGATTATAAAACTCTTCGAATATTCTTATTAAAAAGAAAGCTTTTCCTGAGGCAATAATGTTTGAACTGAGATTGAAAAGGCAAGTAAAATTAAGCACATGAAGCAAGTGAGGAGAACAGAGCAGAGGGGGAGGTGGGCCAGCGAACACTGCATCCTGATGAAGGATACGGCAGTGCAGACTCTCTCCTCAAGGCCTCACTGGGCCTGGCACCAAGGCCAGCGGCTGTCAGAGCTGGAGTGGGCGTTAGGCTCAGGGCCACTCAGCTGTCTTAGTAAGAGATCCCTGAGCAAATAATATAAATGCCAGACCCAACGCCCAGACACCTGGACACACAGCCTTCGGGGTCTGAAGGCTTTCTATCACAGGGCATTGTGACTTTTCCCTTAGGCCACCGCCTCCCTGGTGGCCTTCCTGGGTCATCTAGAGGCTTGCTGGGATAGCCTCCCACCTCCCTGGCTCTCATCAGCTGGTCCAGAATGCCCCCAGGAAAGCTTGCCAAGAGGAGCTGATCAGAGAAAAGCTCTCATCTGCAGACTGGGTGCAATGTCTAAAAAGCCCAGACACTTTGTCATTTGTGTCCCTTCTCCCCAGGACATCACTGGCCCAAGACCAAGGTGCCCTCCGCCACCACAGGGTAGACCTGCTGTCCTTGTGATCAAGGTGGATCTCCACAGCCACGTCAAGGTCAAAGTAGTCACAATGGTGGTCAGAGTTGCCAGCTGGCCACTTGGCGCAGGAGCGAGAAGGGGAGGGGTTCTTTGGAGAATCAGCCACAAGGTCAATTACAGTGATCAGCTAGAGGCAGACAACCAAGGTGTGACGGGTCCACCTTTGGAAAAAGCGCGCTAAGCAACGTTGTCCCCGTCTGCCAGCAGCCACCTGCCCTGTTCTGCAAACACTGACCAAACACTGACTGGTGTGTGAAAAACAGGGCTGATCTGACCACTTCCAGAACTTCTAGAAGAGGCACAAATGAGTAACAAATTGTGGCTGGCTTGGACAGTTTCAGTGTTTTTTGGTTTTTTGTTTGTTTAAAGGCTGTGCTAACTATTCCCAGATTAACACAACTAGGCAGACTTCTTGGAGGCAGATGGGATAGCAAATCTCTGGAGGGCAAAGAACAGGCTGTATCTGTGATCTCAAACCCCACACCCTCCTATTCCACGAGTTCAGGGCAGGGAGGGGCACCCAGTAAGTACTGGTTGATGATAATGATGGCCACGGGCCTAGTTAGATTTTGTTTTAATTAGGCTCAGGCTACAAGCCTCATTACCCCTCATGAGGCTTTTATGTGGGATTCTAAAGAAAAAAAAATCCAAGAATCTTCTATTGAAGATATTAAAGAAGATATTATTAGCAATGCTTTCGGTCTCACAGACTTTGAACAACAAACAACAAAGATTATAATTAACGTCACTGCAGCGTCTCTCCTTAAAACATATTAACAATATAGCTAATTAGCAATATGTCCTCATTTGGGGCTGGACATCTGCATATTATTATCGACAATGCTTGTTTCCTTTTTCCAGATTAAAGGCAGCCACACTGCACCCCGGCGTATGGCCACACTCCTTCCACATGAAAACACTCCGTTTTCTTCTCCCCACTATAAACACACTCGGGGCTTTATCTGTGCTGGGCATTGATTCTTGTCTGGAACATTTCCACACATCTAAAAATAAGTTCAAGAATGTCATTGGTGGTATTTCAAAGGGAAGAGCAAGCATTTCCCTGTTTGTGGAGAAAAAAAACAAAAAGAATAAAAGGGCACACTGCTTATCTTGACACATGATTGGGGAGCAAGCACTCCTCAGAAAAGACAACCAGGAGAATGAATTTCAGATGGGAAATCTGCTATCTTGGGGGGGGGGCACACTTGTTCTCAGGGCTCAGGAGGATGGCAGAGAGACTGTGATCACAGGAGCGGCAGTAGCGGCTGGTGGAGGCTTGCTCTTTGATATGTTGGAGAGAGGAACCAGGGCCCATTGGGAGGGTGATCCTGCGCCACCGATCACACTGGGGGGGAGCTCGGCTCCCTTCTGCTCTCTCCACTGGTGTGTGATGCTAATCTCTCCCCTCCAGGCACCAGGAACAGAACAGATAGCAAGGGCTCTATTTTATAGCACAAATATGCAATGCCCCTTTGCCCTAAATTCCTGGCAGAGGGAAATGAACAGAACTGGGCTTCAGTCTTTGCTGTTGGATCCTGGAGACAATCCTGGGAGCTAGTGACACGGGCACGTCATGCTTCAAGATGCAGGAGTGTTTCGTCTTGGTTGGGAAGGGAGCCTTCTGTTGAAAGTCCACCTAACAGCTGAGGAACCTTCCCTTATAGTGGCAGAGTGTACATAAAGCTGTTTACTCTAGGGCTTGGGAGACCCCTCGCTTATGATGTCTGGCACCGCTTTGGAAGGACTGAAGCATGGCCAACTCCTTGCTCTTGGGCAGGGAGCTGGCTCCATAGGGGAAGGGGCCACTGGTGTGGCCTCCCACCCCTGTGCTTCTTTCTTAATCGGAGGTTCTTGGGGCCAGCTGACAAAATGGAAGTCAACACTCCACTAGCTCGTCTTGGATACCTCTGTAAACAGCTTTGATCTTGAGAATGTGTGGATTATTGGTGATTTTTCAAGTTGTATTTTCTCCACTGCTGGCAAAGAAATCAAGAGTGAGAACTCTCCAGGCCCCACTTCCTTTATGTCCTGTTAGGCTAAAGAATGAACAGAAATGAAACGTGAATTACTCCTTCAAGTCTAAGAAAACACATAAAAGTCAAGTTCAAGGCTGATAAGCCAATTTGGCTAAAGAAACCTTCAGCCATCATCTAAAACTTCTCTGCAAATAGAAAGGGATGAAGAAATTATATTTTCCAGAATTCTTTGCAGGGTGTAATGGTGGACTTGCCCAGAGGGGACACTTGGATAAAATCTCTTGGATTGTGAGGCAAACCTGCCTCACCAGTAAGCTAAGGGAGGGATGTGTCTGCTGAGAGGGGTATTTGAATTTGAGGGCAGAGCTAACCTGCTTAGAGTTATAAAGAACAGGCCAGGCGTGGCCACCAGGGGGCTGCAGTGTTGTAGAGCGGAGTTTCCCATCCAAGTGAACCTCGAAGCAAATATTTAATGAGTACGGATTACTGTGGATTGTTTGTGTTGTGCCCTCTCCACATGTGGGAAGGAAAACTGAGTGGTAACGATCCGGGACCCTGTTCCTCGAAGAAGCACCAAATCATTATTGTGCCTAATGGCCCAACCAGAGGGAGGGGCCCCTTGACCAGAGGGAGGGTGTCATACAGGACAAGGAGACTGGAGGTGAACATCCCCGCAGGGATTTTGTGTCTCCCCACATGGAATGGAGGGGCACCCAAGGCCAAGTCAAGGCTGGCATTCTGCCATCGCTAGGCAGGAACTAGAAGGCAAGCCAAAGGGCATGGGTTGGCAGAGTTCAGGCTGGGATAGGGGTATTCCTGGGGACCCTTGCCCAGCTTATAGTTTTAATTGAGAAGATGGATTTCTCTCAACACCCAAAGACCTGTCACTGAAACCTATCACAAACCTCTCTGCTCTGAGTATCTCTAGACTAGATTTTAAAGGGAACTGGACCTTAACTTTGGAATCCTAGAGAAGGGATCATGGTGTTGTGGGAAGGGCCTGGGCCAGGAGGGATAAGGCCTGGCTCTATGTTCCAGCATTGTCCATACCTATTTTTCGTAAGCTTAGGCAAGTTACTGTACCTTTGCAGCTAGATTGGTTTGCAAAAATGTCTATGGATTCTCTTTCTCTAAATATCTACATTTTGGGTATTTGCCCTCACACTATCTTTGCATTTGGCTGTGTGACTTACTTTGGCTGATGGACAACAATAAGTAGAGAAGAATGCTTATATATTGGAACTTGACATTTTTATTGCTCTTTGGAACCCTGAGATCACTGTGTGAAGAGGCCTGGACCAGCCTGTTGGATAAGGGCAGACAGGGGGAACAGAGATGATCTATCCTGGACCAAAGAGCCAGCCAATGACCAGTCACTCAGATGAAGACCATCCTAGACCACCTGGCTTCAGCTGAGCCAATGCAGGCTAGAAAAGCCACCCAGCTGACCCACAGAATTGTGAAAAATAATAAACATTTGTGGTCTTAAGCTAATGAATTCAGAGTGGTTTGTTACACAGCAAAAGCTAACTGATACAAAACCTGTTATTTCTTCTATAAAATGGGTGTGGTAGAACTACAGAAACTTTCTCCATCCACCTGGTTCTGACTTTCTAGGAATAGAATTGTCGAGAGATACTTGTCCTCCAGAAAATATTTTCCAACAACAAAAACTGGTACCAAATACTGAAAACATCAAATTGAGGGTGGGCAGATTAAACAAAAATCTGATGGTTCTAAATGCATGATATGCAGATGCGATTGATCTTCAATGCCTGGCCTACCTTCTTCTCTCTCACATCTCTTCACCTGCTGACACAAGGTTAGTAAAATCTGTTGGAAAACACCCCCCATCTACTGCTTCTGTCATTTACATGTGCTGCTTTAACAGCTCCACTGACAGGGTTTCAAATATTCAGAGCTGAGACTTAACTGTTCTCATTTACACTTTCATGATGCACCTGTAGAGCTCTGTTGGCTGCCAGAAACTAGTCATGCTCATTTATTAGGGAACCCCTACTGACACTGTAAAGCAATTACAGAGCTATCACAGACCCACTCATGGCCTGAGGAGAAGAGAAGGCTGTACACCGCCAGGACCAGTTCTTTCTCCACCTGCCTGTACAGATTGTTCTTATTTGGGCTGCTGCTCTGTTCTCCTCCAGGGAAACCGTTTGATCCCTGCTTGGAAAGCCAGTTGCTGATGCGATTGTGGGCCCTTGACTTAGCTTGGCTAACCTTTCTCTAAAAATGGAGTTTTGTTCTATTCATAGAGTCATTCAACAAACACTTCCTGGGCGTCTAATTTGTGGCAAGTGCTGTGCTGGGGTAAGACAGTTCAACAGCACATATCTTGTTAAAAGAAATTATCCAAAACTTGGAAATAAAGCAAAAGAATGATTGCAAGGTGATCAGTTCATATTGGGACTTAGTCTGACAGGCCTGTCCAAGGTTATTCACTTTTCTAGGAGAACAGACCTTCGTTTCACTTATTGCTTACTACTGATTAAGGCTCAGGCCAAAAGTTACATGCTAACTTGTAGATTTTCACCCTATGGAAGTAATTTTTTTTTTCTGGTAGAAACAGTAACTCATTAAAAGTTCTCATCACAAGGAAAAAAAATGTAAGTTTGTGAGGTGAAGGATGTTAACCAAACTTACAGTGGAAATCATTCACAATATATACATGTTTACATATATTAACTCATTATGCTGTACACCTTGAACTTATACAGTTATATGTCATTATATTTCAACAAAACCAGGGAAAAAAACACAGCAAAGGAAACCATAAACAGAATGAAAAGACAACCTACAGTGTGGGAGAAAATATTTGCAAATGATGCGACTGACAGGAGACTAATTTCCAAAATTTACAAGCCACTCACGCAGCTAAATATCAAAAAAACCCCAACCCAATCAAAAAATGAGCAGAAGACCTAAATAAACATTTCTCCAGAGAAGACATACAGATAGCCAACAGGCACATGAAAAGATGCTCAACATTACTAATTATTTGAGAAATGCACATTAAAACTACAATGAGGTACTACCATTACTATGTACAGAATAGATAAACAACAAGATTCTACTGTGTAGCCCAGGGAACTATATTCAATGGCTTGTAGTAACTTGTAATGAAAAGGAGTATTAAAAAAAAAAGGTGTGTGTATAACTGAATCATTATGCTGTACACCAGAAACTAACACAAGGATAACTCAAGGCTTACTGGCTTATTGCACTATAGGACATTAACCAGTTTTGTTTCTAGCATTACTTTGTCATGATTATCCCAACTAATTTTATAAATATCTGTTCCTCACATGCTCTGAACTGGCATTAGTTCCCTTGTTAATTAGTTAAATAAACCTTTGACATATATTCATTTTATATGCTACCCATGTTTTTAATATTATGAAAATCATATTTGGACAGGCTTTAGGGACTTTGGACTCCACTAAGGAAATTAAGAAATGCTTATACATAAAATGCAAGGTAGAAAGTGGGAAATTCTTCAGGGGTGAAAGAGTTGCATGTGCAGAAGTAAAATTATCCATATTTCTAATTATGATGCCACAACTCACCACCTACTGAATCTTTAACAATCACCATACAATGATCTTTCATTTTCTCTAGAAGACCCCTATCTGGATACTGGTCCAATGCACTAAAAAGCTGAAACAAGTGTGGAGAAGCATGCTTTGTGAGCAGGACTTTTCTTGGGTTTCTAGGGGCAAGTCAGGGTTGAAATTGGGGCTGGAGGAAGGGACCTTGTCCACCCAGAGGGAATGTCTTGCTGTAACTCCTACAGAGACTAATAGGTGCTAATAGATGCCCTCGGGTCAAATATCTTTCTGTCTCTTCTACCTGTAAAGCCTTTCTTTCCCTTATCAACACAAAACTCCGATGCATCCTTAAAACCCCTATTTAGACACTGTCTTCTCTGTGAAGCCTTCCCTGATCTTCAGCAGAGTTAGTCTTTCCTTGCTTTGCATTACTTCTGTGCTTTACACATACTTCTTTTACTGTATTTTTATACATTCTTAGAGTTGTATTCATTTCTGTCCAGTTAATGACTAATAAAGGCACACAAAAAGTGGCTGAACTGCAAACTCAACTGCACAAGGGGTAAATTAGATTAGCCTTGTTAGCTTCTTCAGGTCCATTCATTCCTGCTAACAAGAAATAGAGTATTTTGTCTAATTCTGAAATTTCTCTGCCGTCATCCTAGTCCAAGTTCCTGTCACCACTCTTCCCCTGTCGTTCAAAACTCAGCTTGAATATCACCTCCAGGGTGGGAGGACTTCTCTGATTATGTAAGCAGTATCCCTCCCCCCAAATTGTTCCCTTCCATCTCTCTGCTTCTTTCCCTTGTAGTATTTGTCACGAGCCAAAATGATTCCATTCATAGGCTTTCTTCCTTGTTCTCAGCCCCCATCAGAAAGCCAGCTCCTTTAAGCAGGGGTTACACCTGTTCTGTCACCTCTGTATTCTCGGCACCTATCCCAGAGCCCAGCACACAGTAGGACCTCACTGGTGCCCTCTGAGTGGATGGATGGATGGACAGACAGTATTTCAAAGTCCAATAAGCAGGGGCACAGTTTGCTCCCCCTAGATCTCTGGAACCACATCTGGGTTCCCAGGTGTGGGGGTGAGGAGAAGCCCCAGCAGCGGTGAGGAATGGCTCCCTGGCTTGGCTCCTGGCTTGGTCTCCATTTGTGTGATGACCGCAAGTCCTGGTACAATTGCCTGCCCCAGCGTGATGTCATGTGTTGTGCCTGGCTCCTCCCTTTGCCCAGAGAGAATGTGGACACTGGGCTGGAGGTATCAATGGTGACAGCGACCTGTGCATGACCAAGTCACCATTCAACACCCAGCGGGCACACTGAGGAGTAGCCCTGGTGGAGCAACAGGGGGCAGTGGGGTCAGGAAGCAGGAGCAGAAAGGAGACTCAGAGGGAGATGAAGCACAGGGGCCCAGGAATTTTGCTGTTTTGAATTCATTTCTGATTCTGAACACTTTCTGAATCTATTTGCTTCTTTTCAATGTCCAATAAGAATTCAAAGACTTCATATAGGTGTATATCAATATACATATTTTATATGCACTTCCTTCTGTGTGCACGTGTATAGAAATAGACATTTGTGCATATCAACAGATTTATAAGTATCCTTATATCTATAAGTAGACACACATATTCATCTATACATGTATGGATGCATGTGTTTTAATTTTAATTTCTGTTTTAATTTTTAATTTAATTTAAAGGTATCTTAAGTTGCCCATTCTTTTCTGCTCAAGCTCAGAGAAAAGCTGATGATAACGCTGAGTGGTCACAGTAGTCTGATCATTCTCAGAGTATGGTCCTCAGACTCGCAGCATCAGCAAAAATTGTTTATAAAGTGCTGGTTTTCAGGCCCTGCCTCCACCCAGCAGAATCAGCGTCTCTGTGGTGGAGCCCAGCAACCTGTGTTTTAACAAGCCCCACCAGGGATTCTGATGTGGCTAATATCTGAGAACCTTGGCTTTAAGCAAGAGAACATGAGGGACAGGTGGTTAAGCAGTGGTTAGGAGCCATTATTCTGAGGGTCACTTTAGCAAAGGGAAAGTGTTCTGAAAGATGAAGGGCTCTCAAATGGGTGGTGGATTTTTATTAGGGAAAATGCAATCAGGTTAAAAGCAAATGAGCCCCATGCATCCCATCCACCCTGGGGAGACCCTTGGAGCAGTCGGTCACCCACTCCTCAGGGTCCCCCCCAACAGTGAAGATGCTGTGAGGGGAAGGACAGAGCTCCTTGCCCTCCTGGGTCCCTGAGTCAAGTGACAACACCGACACACGAGGTGAAGAGACAAAGCTCCGAAGGTGGAGGACAAACTGTAAGACTTGCCTTATCAAGCTCTCTTAGGTAGCAAGTGTCCCAGATCGGGCAGCAGAGGAATTCTGGCTGATTTCTCCCTCCCTGTGTCTGTCTCTGAACAAGCCACACAGACCCATGAGGCAGGAGAGGCTGGGGTCCTAATGGATGACTGGATACACTCTCCTAGCTCAGAGGACCAGCAGATGATAAAATGAGGCTGGATGGGGGGCCCTCAGCCCAGCCTAACAGAGAGAAATTATCCATCAGTCTAGGAGAGAAGTGGGATGAGAAATGATTGGGAGACCAAGGAGAGAGCTAGACAGAGAGTTTCTCTGGGTGCCCCAGATGCCAAATGACTGTCCCCATGGTTTGCAGATGGCTTCTCTGTAATCTGACAGCTCCCTGGCGCCCCAAAGCCCCTCCACAGACAATCATTCTGAGACTGCCCAGCCCCTAACCTGCAGTCTTCCAGGAGATTGAAGCAATGACTCACATATGAAGTTGAAGAAGCAAAATCGGTCTGTTCCCAACACATGCCCAGCAGTTACTAAGGCAAAGGCTCCTTCTCTAAGGAAAAACCCAGGGCAGTGTTCATTTACCAACTCCCCTGCACACGTGCTCCTGAGTCTTCAGAGAGATCTTCCGAAACAGAAGCCAGAGGAATGCATTCACCCTGTGTGTGGGGAGGCGCCGTAGGCACCTTGGCTGCTGCCAGGAATCCACCTAAGAAAATGCTCTCTGCACAAGCCACACAGGCAGCGACTCAGGAAGGCTCAGGGAGCGGCCAGAGAATCACTTGCCTCCAGCAACTTTGTATCTCGTTCTGTGAAAACGCTGTTTGTCTGCTTTAGCCCTGACTCTCTCCTCTCTACTCCCCAGGTCCGCAGATGGAAGGACTGCTGTTTAGATAGAGTTCAACCCATTTTTAACCAAAGCCCTGGGCTCCAAACATTCACCCTTCCAGGACCTACAGAAAAGGCACACAGTCCATGAAACTCTCCAACTTTGTGGTCTGTTACAGTAACTTATGAATGGCTTCTTTCAAAATCCAGATTTGGAAAGCAAGCTCAAGAAGGCCAGAAGACAGTTTGTTACAAGTGGATCTGCTCCCTCTCTGACCAGAGGAAACAGTTTCCAGCTTCTCGAAAGAGAAAGAAAGCATTGGGAGCTCGCCCTCCCGCGCCCTGCTGGCTCCCTCCCTCCCTCACACCTCACTTTCTCTCAGGCCAGATCATGATCTCAGGCCTCGAGCCAAGCCCGAGGAATAGAGGATCCCATTCCCCGGAGTGCCCGCCCCCGCCCCAAGCAGAATTTCTCCCGTTCCAGGCTTTGAACAAAGATTCCCTGACACACGTTTGATCCCTTCACGCTCCATTCTCATTAGTCCTTCACACTCTCCATCACTTGGAAAAATACAAACAGCATGGTTCAGTTTGAAGGTTAAGAACTGACAGTCTCCATAAACATTGTTACAATAAAAGCTGACTTATCCACTGCCAGGATTCAGTGTCTGCAGGAGGGCGATGTGGAAACCCCAAGCGTCAGAACCAGAGAACAAGTGTTTTGCATCCAACTCCTGGGTGAAAGATGCCCTCACGGTGTTGCTGGCAAAGACCTGGGTTGACCCATTTCTGAGTAATTAAAGTATTACAGGGAGGGATGTGGAAACCCAAGGAGCAGGGTGGCTCAGGTATAAATTCCTGACCTATGGAAGATGATACACAGCCATCAATAGTCCTAAATTATGAGATCATAAAAATTAAAAGTGGTCCATGAAGAGGTTATACAATCATTCTCAGGATGCTATAAGTAAGGAGAAGCAGATGATAAAATAGATGGGAGCAACGAAGACCTAGAACTTAAGCCACACTCCGCCCTCAGCTACCCCAAATATTTACATGCTGAGACCATCTAATTAGCTGGCATTCATTTTGATGGTGTGTGGGCAGATGAGTGTCAGAACCCGTTTTCATCTACTCATTTACTCATTCAGCTTATAATTACTGAGAGCCAATTAGTCTGTTCCAAGTGCTGGGAATGCAGCTTTGAGGAGACAGGGATGGTCCTTGCCCTCATGGGGTTTAGTCTCCAGTGGGGTCTCCCAAACTCTGCTCATCTCCTGACGACATCACCACCAGGTCTTATCCCATCAGGGGTGTGGGGTAGGATCCAGGCATTAGTACTTTCAAAAGATCCCTACAGGGTTCCAATGTGCAGCAAAGTTTGGGAACCACACAGGATTTGTAACTGTGTCGTCACCATTGGCCTGATGGATAAACCTGGAAGCTTGGTCCCTGGTTCACCTTAGCAGCTCCTGCCCAGTTTCCTGAAACTCCGTGCGCCCACAAGGACTGCAGCTTTAATCTTCAGTGCAAATGCAAAATTTCTGTACGTTTAAGTCTCTCTGAGCCCTTCTGAGGGAGTTTCCTAATTAAAAGTACTAGCCGCATCCTCACACACTGGTCGGGGGACTTCCTTAACCCAAACCCTAAGTCAGAGCACATTACCAAGCACCAATCTGATAATGATATGACATATTCAAAACCCAGGCCATCCCAGAAAACCTAAGCCCCTTGGCTGCTGTATCTACAAGGTAATTTCATGGCATGAATCCTGGGAGCAGACTCACAGCGGGCTTAAATCACTTGATTTCTTTGTTAAGGTTGAAAAAGAGAACTTGCTTCTTAAGTCCTTCCCTCTGTTCTCTCTGAGCTTTGATATCCTATTCCCCTTTAAGCGATCAATGGAAATCCAATTAGAGTGTCTTGGACCTACTCCTGAATTTTCATCGATTTAGAAAGGAAACATTACATTAAGTCTTTTTTATTTTCTTTTTTTCTGAAAGGGATCAGGAATTTTAAAAAATGAGAATAAAGGAAAAGGGAAAGAAAAAGAAGTCTGCCTCGAAGTTGCAATAAACATGCCAGAAAACAAAACAAAACACAACAAAACTAAACTAAAAATAACGGGTCTTGAGAAAACTGTTTCAGGAGAAGTACTTCCCCCTGTGTCCCATTGTGCGTTCTTAAGGGTGAAGTGGTTCCCACTCAAACCACCAGAGCCTTCCAGTTGGCCAACCCAGCAGCATTCCACTATAGAGATTAAAACCACCTTTATGATTGTGGTGCAAATAATAAAGAGCCTGGCAGGGTTTCCTTCCAAAATGAAAGCTCATTTATTTTCCGAGGTGTATAATTTGGTTGTAAATGTTTCCTTTGGGCCAAAACATCCCAGATTGGGTTTTTGCCTGGAACACATCATGGCTTTGCTGGGGGAGAATGGACTCCGTGTGGTCCTGCCACGTCCATCCAGTTCATCCACTCAGGGCATGGAGGGGTCCAAGCTGGCCTGCTCTTGCTTCACATCTGGTCCGACTGCAGCAGTCTGCTGGGCAGACCCAGGGGTGAGGATGCAGGAGGCCCTGGGCTGGACTGGCTGCACTCCCCTGAGTCCTGGTGCATCTGTGAAATGGGCTGGCTCACCACTGTCCCCCATTCAGGCCTATTCTGGTCCCTCTCAGTGGTGGGAAGAGAGGAAGAGCCTTGAGAAACCCATTCCCTGACTAAGACTTGGCTTTTCCTCCAGGTCTTTCTGTCCATATTTTATTTATCTTTTCAAAAAAGCATCCCAAAAAATCCACCCAGCAATGACTAATATTTGGATAAAGGCAAAGCCAGATTCTTTCCAGGGCTCATGGGCTGACCACCTGTATTTGGGGTCAGAATTTGGACCATAGTGTTAAGCCAATCTCACCCAAATACAAACAGCTCTTTCTTCTATACAAGTGCCTTAAGAAATAACAAGGCTTTCCACCATTTTCATGTTTACCAACTCTCTTCTCTACATCATATTCTTTTCCAGTTTTCCATTTGCGTCTTCATATGAAATTCAAAGCCAGGGCTACACTTTGTAAACAAAAATATATTTATTCCATCTTTTTTTTTTCTTTTCCTCCCAAACAGCTGGTAATGCAGAACAGGGAAACATTTTGTGGGATCAGAGGGTTGACAGCAGAAGTTGTCATGTGACATCCCTTCAGGATATCAGAAGTTATTCCCAAGACTGGGATCGGGTGAAGAAGGGGGAAAGAAGTGGGCTGAAAGGGCAAACAAAATCAGTGCAGTTCACCCAGGGAAGATGAGAAGAGCACTGGTAGAAATTATTGTGTTACAGGACCTGGCTTAAGAGGGGAAGTTCAATGGTCTTGTGAATTATGAAGTCACCTGACAGGAGATGATGGAGAGTGCTTTCACTAAACCCGAGAGCCTCCCGAGATGGACCATAAAGCAGAATCTCAGGTAAAAGGTAACATAAAAAAGCCTCCTATGAATTACAGACATCTCACTGCTAAGATGAATGATCCACCAACTTGTCAGAATTAGATCACAGTTTCCAGTTGGTCATGGCCCCTCCGAGTCAGTTCACATGCCAGCTACACAGTTCACACTCAGCTTTTTGGATAATCACCTGCTGCCAGGCATCAGGCCCTTAATTCAAGTGGAACAATAAGAAATGTTCTCATAAGAGAACTGAATGAAGAAATGCTGGAGAATAAAGGTTTCTGACAATTCATACATGAAAAAAAAAGATCCTAATATGAACTGGGCAACCACAGCCTCAGTCTCCAAGTAACCCAGTGGCTCCAGCTAATTTCTTCAGCACTTCTGGCTGCGGCCATAAGCAGCACATCGCCCACCTGCAACTTGGAAAAATCAGGTTCACACAGTGTTTGGAAACCACAATACTGACACAGGATGAAAAAGTCACAGGGGAAATTCCGACTTGCCTCAGTATCAAATCCACAAAAGCAAGTGATTCAAACCATGTCCGTTGCATGAATGTCACTTTTGCACTGTGGTTAGAGGATTTTATTCTAGGACACACACATCATACTGAGATAAAAGAGAAACCAAGATCCGACTGCTTTTTGAAAGCTGTAATTCTTTCTGACTTCACTACCTTATGTCAATACATCTGAGCCTCTGGGGCTGTTAGTCACTTCCTGTCGTGGTCAGGTTTCATCTCTGTCAGAAGCTTTCAATACTTTTCACAGTTCCCAGGTGCAAACGTGACTTGGCTGAAAGTCATTCTGAATTCAGAATATTGCCTAGAGAGGTCTGGACAGTGGGTTGAAGAAATAAACCTCATGCCTAAGTCTCCCTTTTAAGTTGCTCCTCTTCCTGCACACACACACACACACACACACACACACACACATACACATATCAACATACACATACACACACGGACACATGCATACACACACACACTCCAACAGATACATACACATACACACATCAACAGACATGTACATAATCTTACACACACACACACACACACACACACACACACACACACACACACACCCCACTTTCCTGAAGAAAAGCCTGTGGTTCCAGTCAAGGCATCTGGCAAAGGGATCCTGGGTCACTAAAACCCTCTTGACCCATGCAGGCTACAAGCTGCTGATAACTTACTTCATCTCATGGTCAGAGGTGAATCAGGGGACAGCAAGAGACATACAAGGTAACATTGAAAAACACTATGTTTTCTGATGCCGCGTTTTTTGCTACGTTGAAAGGTTAATTCATAGAGGAACAAGACATTGCAGATCCAGGCCCTCCTGCCCCAATGGGCTTTTATTTATTTATTAAAGTCTCTGTTCCACTCCATCGTTTACCCTGGAGTGGCTAAAAAAAAAAAAGTCAGAGAGTGGGACATTTATTACAATGCAGGGGTTGGTGAGTGACTGTGGATTGCTCCATGAAAAAATCAGGTCAAGTTAGGTGGTTTCACATTAGAAGGTAAAAAAAAAAAAATAGGTATGAGTGGAGAAGCCCAAGCTAGTCACCTTCCTCTTACAGGTCAGAACGCTGGGAGACTGGGCGGCATCTTGGCACTTGGGATTTCAGTCAGGGCTCTGCCTCTACCTGCTGTCAGCAAGTGGGTAAACCTTCTGGGTCTCAGTTTCCTCATCTATAAAAAAAAGAACAACATCCACTCCCCATATGTGGTGAAGGCATTTTGGAAGGCACAGCACTGGCTGACACACCAGATTTTATCAGACAGGTGCTGTATGTGAGGGAATGTAGTTCACACTGCGGGGTAGGAAAGAGAACTAAGACACCATCCTGTTCTCTGGACCCTTCCTCTTTTTTGGCAGGAGGGAGTGGGGCGTAGGGATGTTTTGTACTTTACATTTTATATATATGTGTGTATGTGATTGCATTACATACATGTAGATAAAATAGATAATCATATGTAAGCAAGAATGTAATCCTCACTTAATGGATGTGCAAGATTATCTGCCTTCAGAAATGAGCCCATTTCCACCTCGACAGCTCCCAGGGCAGTTTCTGTGGCTTGTCCAGAATTTTTGCAGCTGGAAAGAGAGAAGAAGGCTGTCTTAGCCAAGAGGATGTCTTGAGCAGAGAGGCAAAAGAGCACAGGGAGGGCACAAGGACTAGTCAGAGTCTAATTTGGCTGCAAATACAGCCTATAAAGCAAAGTGCAAGAAAAGCTGATTAATTCCAGATATGCAGTTCCTCAGTACCTGTTTTGAGGCAAGTAATGGGGGAGGACCATTGGACGTTCTTAAGCAGGGAGGGCAACAACTGTTAAGAAGATGAATCCGAGCATTATATTTTTGAAGAACATGAGAAGAGAGAAACTAGAATTGGAACGGAGATCTGGGAAAGTCAAGACGCAGGCTGCCACACCAGAGAGCGAAGGGGAATTGTCACTGTTGGGACAACAGCAATGGGTGGGGACCTGTGTTCATATGGAGGGGAGTATAATTTTTTTTTTTACTTTACCAAATCTGTCTTCATTAAAGTAAACAAATCATTACAGCACTATCCAAAACTTAATGAATGTTGGCTATAATTTGCTCAACTTGCCTATCGTCAACTAGGCAAATGCCAGCAAAGAGTAGCACTCACCTTCCTTGTGACTACATGTCAGCAAAAATTCCATCCCTACTTATAAACGTTATTTTAGCAGAAGAAAGCCTTTGCAGATTTCACGGCTTTTAGTGAAATGGTATTTTCAGTAAACTTTTTCTGAGTGGCAAGGAACCAGGATTTTTTTTTCCTCTAGAAATCTTAAAACTGGATAGAAATGCTGGCAGTAGACACAATCAATAAATATCGTAGTTTCTCAAATGAAAAAGATTTCCCCAATATGAATTCCTTTCCTAAAGTCATTCAAACACCCTGACCTGAGATTGAGTCTCAGTCCTATAATCACAGAGATTAGAGATGGCCAACAAGAGAGGTGTCAGGTCATGTGCAAAAGGGGACTCCTCCTGGGATCACGCCTTCATGCAGTCCTCTCCCTTTGCGTGTGGGATGAAGTGAGTAACTTGCTTCTAACAGAGAGAATAAGATAAACATGATAGGAGGTCACTGAGACTAGGTAGCAGAAATTCATAGATTACATCTTGCTAGCACTCTGGCTCAGATGAGACCAAGTGCCATATTTGAGTTGCCCCAGGGACAGGTCTACGTGGCCAGGAGCTGAGGGCACCCTCTGGCTGTTAGTCCTTGAGAAAATGAAATCCTGACAATGACTGTGCCAGTGAGCCCGGAAACCAGTCTTCCTCCGGAGACACGTGTAGCCCTGTCTGACACACCATATCAGCCTGTGAAACACCCTGGACCAGGGGTGCCCAGACAGCATGTCCAAATTCCTGACCCACAAAAATTCCAAGATAATAAATGTCTGATTTTTTTTAAGCTGCTAAATATTAGAACAACAGATAACTCATCCAAGGAAGATGATACTTAACTGACCTGGGGACAGTGGGGGACGGATGCTCTTTGAGATAAAAATCCCAGACTCGTTGGCCAAAGATGTACAGACTCTTTCTTTGAGGCTTTGTTGATTTTAGAAACTTTTCATAAAAAGAAACCTCTCCATCACCCCTTTCTTTCACTGTTTCCTAGGGCTGATTAAAGAAACGTGAGTTGATTTTCAATTTCAGGCGACTCAGGGGGGCATTCCAGGAGAAAAGCGGCAGGAAATTGATGCCATACACACCAGGCAAGGCAGATGCTTCTGAAGCTGACACATAGGTGAAGCGCACCTTTCCTTTGTATGCATCTTACCTTCTTTTGATTTTGCACTGGTATTTGCTTTTAGGAATCTGGGAAAGGGGGACATATACTCTCAGTAGAAAATACCATCCCAGAATTGCATGATTGACACCAAAATACTTAAATGATAGTTTAAAAATGTCACCAAAGGACTTTTAAGAAATCTCATTATCTCTTCATTTATGTTTAATTTTGGCGTTATCTAGAGAAGTTATTACGCCTGTGAACTGTAGGATAAACCTCCACGCTAAACCTTTTAAATATGCTTTTATGTGAGATAGAATTACTTGTGGTTAAGTTCTTTTCACCAGTCCTCTTGCTGTGAGAAAAAAAAATTACAGGACAATCTTGTCACATAATTTGTAGAACTTAAAGATATTCAATGTCCAAATCAGTAACCACTTCTTTGCATTAGCTACTTCTGGTCTTTTCACATGAATCTTCCACGGGAGTGGAAGGCAGAGCTTCTCTGTACTTGAGCTTGACACCTTGGTGAGACTTGTGGTCAGGGACTGTCACCTGAAATCCAGTCAGAGATGAGCTGTCCTGAATCAAGTCTCCTGCTCTCGGAGACTTTTCAGCCTTTGAAAGTGCAAGCAGATCTTTGCATTTCATCCAAGACTGAGGCCAAGGTTTTCTCTGTTTGAGTTGACCTGGCCTGTCTGTGAGTGAAGGACAATGCTGTTTGCATTTGTTCCTCAGCGTTACCTTTTTAAGCTGGCTACTGGAGCCTCTCTCTCTCTCTCTCTCTCTCTCTCTCTCTCTCTCTCTCTCTCTCGGTGGTAGATCAGCACCATCTCCACTGCAGCTGTGGTAATAGATGAGCATTCCCTTCTGCAAACACCATGAGCACCATGAAGCTTATGTCCATGCCATTAAAGCAAACCTATTATGTGGATAACTGAGGCAATAAGTCCATCTCTCCTTCAAGCATCTGACTATTTCAGGGAAACGGTACCTGCTGTTCTAACTAGGTAAACACTGTGGACTTCTAAGTCTTGTATTCCCTATGGAATAGGTTATAACAACTCCTACCAAAAGTGGGTTTTGCTGATTAGTATCTGGATAAATATTCACAATGTAAACAGATGCCTAAAGGTGATGACTATGGCTTCCAACTCCGGGCATGCTTAATTTCTTCCCTGGGTTTTGGCACTGGGGAAGGACTAAGCTTTTTCTCGATTCACATCTTGTCTTCTGAGACATGATGGGCTGCATGGTCAGTTATTTGTCCTGTGATGAGAAAACCTAGAGGTGAGGCAGGAAGAAGGTCAAGAAATGCGAGCCCAGGCTCAGGTGTGGTCCACAGAAGTGCACACACAGAGTCCCAGAAGCACAAGCTCCTATGAGCCTTATGGCAGAGAACACCAGCTCCAACAAAAATATGTGCCCCTGCTCCAAAGTAGAGGCAGCCCCCCAGCAAGTGGATGCCTTTCCGAGTGACCCTGCATCGCGGTATGATTGATGTGGCAGAACTGATATGTGTCCCTTCTGAGTCGAGACTGTAGAAGACATCAGAGCCTCTACTGGCTCATTCCCCTGGTTTTCCACTACCACTGTCCTTCCTCTTTCTCTCACTTGGATGTTATCAGCACATATTCTGATTCCTTTGCAAGTCCCTTCAACTCTCCTTGCCCTCTTCTCTCCCTCTGATCTAGTTCACTGGCAAAACTTCAGATCTGGTTGAACCCAATGATCCGACTTCTCTAGGTGAGCAGTCAAACAGGTGGGCGATGGGAAAAATAAAATAGCCAGACTGGAAAACCTTGCTCCATTTTGGATACATGTTCTCAGACCTCAAAGGAGTACTCAGGACTGTTCCAAATTTGACTGCCCTTTCCTCATAACCTTGCCTTCTCCAGTATTCAAGATGACAGTTTTGTATCTTCTCTCTCCAAATTTCCTACTCTTCCTCGCTGTCTTCACTGCATCCTTCACTGAAGGAAGAGGAGTTGACCATCAGATGGCAATGCTCTGTCCCCACCACTATATCACACTCTCCTCTGCATAGCTCATCTTCTCCCTTATCCTGTTACATGAAATGATCATCCCTGCTTCTATCAAAGGCCGATTCCCATACTTATGCTCCTGTCTTCTTGAGAAATTTACTGCTCAGTCCTCCCCTCTCAATCTGCCGTCATTAATTTCTCCTTTTCAACTGGCTCAGTTTCATCAGCATCGAAGATGCCCTGGTATCTCTGATCTTGAAACAAATGAACCCCAAAACCTTCCTTCAGCCTCATATCCACGTTTTCCCTTTCATAGCAAAACTTCCCTAAGATTTACTTTTAGATTTTATTTTTCTTTCCCTCATATTCTTCTTCATATATATGTATACACAGACATATATATGTATACATTTTTTAATTGAAGTATTGACTTACAATGTTGTGTTAGTTTCAGGTGTACACCATAGTAATTCAGTTATACATATAAATATTCTTTTTTCATATTCTTTTTCATTGTAGGTCATTACAAGATACTGAATATAGTTTCCTGTGCTATACAGTAGGACTCTGTTGTTTGTCTATTGTATATGTAGTAGTTTGTATCTGCTAATCTCAAACTCCTAATTTATCCCTCCTCTGCTTTCCCCTTTGGTAACTGTAAGTTTGTTTTCTATGTCTGTGATTCTGTTTCTGTTTTGCAAATAAGTTAATTTATATCATTTTTTAAGACTCCATATATTAGTGATATCATATGATACTTGTCTTTCTCTGTCTGGTTTGCTTCATTGGTATGATAATCTCCAGGTCCTTCCATGTTGCTGCAAATGGCATTATTTCATTCTTTTTTTTATGTCTGAGTAGCATTCCACTGTACATATATATACACCACATTAAACTCTATGTCTACTTCCTCACTTTCGATGTGCTCCTTTACCATTAGAGACTGACATCCGCTCCCATAATGCCTCTGAAACTGCTCTCATCAAGGCCACCAGCAATGGCCATGCTTTCCAGTTGAATGGGCACTTCTCTGTCCTCATCTGTGCTCTGACAGGGGCATTCCATGGGAGGACTCTCCCTGAGGCATGGCACTCCATCAGTTTCTGTGGCACAACTCTTGACTCTCCACCTACCACTTTGGTCGTGACATCTCAGCCTCACCTCCTGGTCCACTTGTCCACTTTCCTGCTCATCATCTTCACTTAGATGTCCCACAAGCATCCCAAATCCCATACTCACAATATAGATCTACTGACATCTACGCTGCCCCCCACCCATAAAGCTGGAAGTTATCTTGGACTCTGAAATCTGATCCATCAGCATATCCGGTTGGCTCTGTGGTTTTTGCATCCATTATCCATCTACTCCTCCCCACCTCGGTCCATGTCCCTTCCTCTCTTGCCTGGATTATTTTATTATGAAGCCTCCTGACATGTCTGCATCCTTCCCTCCCATTCTCTGCAAACCAGAGTCATTATTCAAAATCTCTTTAGTGAATCCTTTTTTGCTGATCTTAAAAGAGCAGCCAGGTTCTTTATCATGACCTACAAGGCCCTGTCCCCTTTGAACACGTTCATAAACCACTTTCTCCCTTACACACTGTTTTTTAGTCTCTTTTCTGTCCCTTAGTCAAACCAAAGTCCTTCCCACCTTAAGGTTTTAGTATTTGTGATTCCACCTGCCTGACTGGCTCTCCCCTTGGTTCCTTGCTGACTTGGCTCTTTCTTATTCCCCAGCTCAGGACTTAGATGTCACTTTTCCACCAAGTCCTCCCTTGGCCACCTTCTTTGAGTAGGTACTCCCCAGGGGTCACTATCTTTGCTCCTTGTTTATGTCCCATTAAGCACCTATCACAAGCAACAATAATTATTTTATTTATGAATTATTTTCAATCTGCCCTGCTGGAACATAAGCTTGTTCTCTATTGAATTCCAGTACCTGGCACCACACCTGCATACAATAGGCACTCGATATGTGAGTCCTAAGTGAATGTACGGAGTCATGGGATGATTATTATATGGTTGGGTCGTGTTCTGCCCTTACCTGTACATTATTTCATTTACCTGAGTGCAACCTGGTTGCCTCTGAAAGAAAAGAGAAACAATTCATGGTCATGTATTTCCTTCCCATTCCCTTAACAATCTAACAGCAACTGTAATGCCGCAGAGTCTGGGCATTTTAGATGGACATTTGCTCCAATTCTCTTCGGCAAAGAGAGACCATGAAAACTCTTAAAGGTGTTCAGAGATGGGGTCGTTCAATTTCATGAAAGAGGACTGGCTTGGAAGTCAGTCACCCTGCCGTAAGTAGTGTGGTCTCAGGCAAGTCTTTTCATTTCTCTGGATTTTTGATTCCTCAAGTACAAAAAGAGAAGTTGTGACTCAGTTTTCCAGGTTTCTTGCCAACAACAAAATTCTAGGATTTGGTGAGTGTCTGCAACCTGCCTTCTAAGCAGAGCGCCTCATTGTGGTGGTGGGGGTGGCGTAGAGCTTGAAGGAGTCCCAGTTCAGCCCAGTGAGCATGGCAGTGACCATGTGTGCAGCCACGTGCAGTGACCCTTGCATACACAAGCACCTGTAATGTGCCCGTGTATCCTGTTGCCACCAAAGGCATTCCACTTATATTGTAGGACCAAGACGAAACCTTTCAGGGGCACGGCCACAGCGATTCCCTGTCAGCATCCAGCATCCAGGAGCCTGCAGATGGCGCCCTGAGGTCACTCAAGACTGAACACTTGGGGTTTTGTGGGTGCTGAATTTTTCTTTTAAAAGGAGTCCATGTAGCCTACAGACAGCTCATGGCATTGAGGCAGCCTCCATCTCACTGGCAGGTTTCCACAGATCTTCTATTTATACCACATTCTAAGTAGCATGAAGAACCCCAACCCAAAGGAACAACAGACCCATTCGGGAGCCCTCAAAGTAGAGAGAACTGAGTTAATGGTTTGAGCATTTAGGAGCAACCATTCAGAGGCCGGAGAAAAGATGCAGCCTCCTTAGTTAGAGGGTGGCTCTCTGAAGCTGTGATTCTGTCTCTGTTTTCACCCGTGTTCTCATCCCCATCCTTGTTCACATCAGGAAAGCGAGAATAGCACCCGTCCTGGCCCCAGGGCACAAAAAGCTCCCCTTATTTGGGGCCACGTCATGCTGTAATTTTGTTCACTGCATCTGGTCCAGGCCGCTTCCCTTCTCTGACTTCCCATTTAGGAGCAAATTTAAGGCCAAAGATACTGATGATCATTTAGGGGGTTATTCCAGAGCCTTGCACTGGGTGGAGAACATGCAGTGACAGAAGCACCGCACTGGACGGCACTTCAGGGCAGCGAGGTCAGTGGGGAGGACTTGGAACAGAAAAGCCGTCTGCCACAGGTGCCTTCCAGAGAGCCTGGCTCTCATTACCCCCACCTGTGGCTCAACAGTACAGTCACTCTCCTTGGGATTCCACAGCCTCTCCAAATATTGCCAGTTTCTTCCAATAGAAGTCGATTCTCATTTATAGGTGAGGTTGAGCTCATTTCCTGGGTGTCCTTTGTATTGAGTACTTTGCCTCCATCAAAATCTCAGCAGGAAAATCACAGCTGTTTCACAAGTTTGGCATGTCTTCCCTAAAGTGCCGGCCAGGGACGCAGAAAGGAAAGGTTCTGCTTGGTCGTTAGCCTTTTTCCAGTAAAGTGTGACATGCTGAACCTTTCAAGAGTGATGGATTAAACAGAAGTGGAAGCTCCAAGCCAGGATGACTTGGCTACTCTTTAAGATGTTATATCCCGCCATGGGTTGATTTGCTGCTATAATGAGGGATTGCATATTGAAAGGTCCATTCTGGATGGTTCAGTTTGGAGCAGGCTGGTAATTCTGACTGTCGATGCCTTTTTCCACCACCTGGAGAAAGACTCCACCCAAAGCAAGCCGAAGACATCCTTTAGGTTATAAGTAATTTTATTTGTATGCTTTAGAACTACCTTCCCTCTTAGAAAGAGAATAAGATGCTTTGTTTTCTTATAATCAAACAACTCCATTCCTTCCTCACCCAGTTCTAGTATCTGTAAATGCTAAAAACTCCCTGAGATTCCCATACCAGAGCCACATAAAGATATGCCGCCCATGTGGATATTGGGGGACTGCACAGAACTGATCCAGGAGCTCAGTTTGGCCTCAGTCCTTAAAAAAAAATGTTTACTCTACAAAAGATAACTCCAAATAAATTAACGAGTAATGGGATATGAACTTTGCCATTTGCCTGACTTTGGTGAGGTGCCATCTGGTTTGAATTTGATCGCCTCTCACTAATGACTTTTCCAAGACGTTACAGAGACTAGGGAAAGGGCTGGAGCATAAAAATATAGCTCAGTTAGTCAAAAAGAGTCACCATGTTGAATAGAAAGCTCTCAGACCAGTGGCTAGACTTTCAGGAGTGTTTGGGCACATGTAACCACAGCGATGGAATGCCTGTCTCACAGCGCTTTCAAAGGTATTCTTAAAAAAAAAAAAAACCCTTAAGTTATTGCTTCTCTTTATTGTACATGGTGTCCTATAAAGAAGATATATGTCCACAATTGAGCTTTGAAAGTGGACCATGTGGCCAGTTCCATTTAAAGGGGATGAAGTCAAGCAGTAAATTTGCTGGTCTCTCTTTTCATATGGACTGTATCTGAGCCAGCAGTTGGTCTTTGATGTCATAACAATGGCTCTCGGCCACAGAGGCAGAAGAGGATCCCTGTAACACGGAAACTAGTCCACACTGATTATAATCTGGAGACCAGCCTGCAGGGAGTGCACATCAGGGAGCGTGGGGAGTGGGTCCCAGGGCTGCCAGTTGGTTGCCTTTCCCAGTGAAAGATGGCCATCCCCTCTGCATTATCTACCCCACCTCCTGCATTCTTGACTGCATTTTTAACTGAAGCATGATATACACATAGAAAAATGCACACCTATAACTGTACAGCTCAGTGAGATTTCACAAACTGAACACACCGATGTGACCAACACTCAGATCAAGAAAGAGAACCTTGCCAGCACCCTAGATGGCCCCCTTGCACTTCCTTCTAGTTTCTTCCTTGATGGGGGTAACCAGTGTCCTCTCTTCCAAAAGCATGGTTAGTTTTTCCTGATTATTTTCACATAAACAGAACCATCCAGCATGTACTCTTTTTGTGACTGGCCTCTTCCATGCAACACTGCACCTGTGAAGTTGTACATGTCGTGTGGAGCTGTGATGGGCTCGTTCCCAATATGTACACTTACTGCCTAATTTTCCATCCTACTGTTGATAGGCATTTTGGCTGTTTCCAGTTTGCAACTATTTTAAGTAGCACTGCTGTGAGCATTCTTTTTCAGGTTTTTGAGTCCATAGATGAATACATTTCTGGTGGGTGTGTACCCAGGAGAGATTGCTGGGTCAGAGGGTACATATGTATTCTGTTTTACTAGTTTCTTGGGAAAAACAATTTTCCAAAGTGTCCGTATCAGTTTGCATTCCCTGTAGGTGCTCCACTGTCTTGACAACACTTGCTAACTTTTTGGTTTTTCTTTTCATTTTGCCATTCTGGTGGAATAACGTAGTGATTTCACATTTCTAGTGAAGTTTTAAAGTTTTTTCTTTTAAAGTTATTTCTTTCTGTTTGAGCGATCTACCTAGTCAGTGCTCATTTCTGCAACAATCACAAAATTAATAAGCTTTTAAGATCATTGAAATGAGACTGGTCCCAACTCAACACTTGGGGAGACAAAGGGAGAAGAGAGAGGGCGCTCTAGAACATATCTAAAGTATGAGACACAGCGAGTCAGAACTAAAGCAAAACAAAGCATAAACTCACTGGGGGTCCAGGGTGGTCAGAGACTTGGGAAGAATGACAGAAAAAGATCTGAAAACAGAGTGGACCAAAAGCTGATTAGATATTAGCTCTGTAATGCTGTAACCAGAAAAAGAAATATGATCCTACTCTCAGTTATGGGGAACATTTAAGAAACTCTGATACTTGTTCCTCAGAAGACCTTGAGGAAATGGACTTTGTGACATATGGAGGAAAGGGACAATCTGATTAATCACAAGGAAGAGATTCTTCTGGTCAGCAACTGTAATTAGACTATCATTTTTTTTTTGGTGGGGGGAGGTAATTAGGTTTATTTATTTATTTTTAGGGGAGGTACTGGGGATTGAACCCAGGACCTTGTGTATGCTAAGCATGTGCTCTACCATGAGCTATGCCCTCCCCCTCAGGAACCATAGTTAGGGAGCAGAACGTACAGCTCAGAAAGCTTGTGAAAGTCCTGTCCCCAGGCAGGGAAAGTGGTTGCAGGCTTAAATTGTTAAAGTGAGTGATAAGTAACATATTTGCAGGCACAGGTCCATCCCTGCCATGGAACACACAATTTTTAAGCACAAGGGCAACCATTCAGCAGGAAGATGGAAAGAGATGGACGTGTGTATCTCGATTCAGAAACCACATTTGGTGGACTGCAGTGCTGACAGAGCAACCCATGGGAGGCAGGGTCCTTGGGGTCCCATCCTTCCACTCGGCCCAACTCCAGCCCTGAGCCAGGCCGAGCAGCTCCACAGCACTGCCTTAGGTAATGGTCGGGTCCCACTGGAGATGTGCAGCACATCCATCCGGCATCTGCTCCCCAGGACGTGGCCGCATGGTGGGCGAGATGGGGAGAGGGCCTCTGTTTAATCAGGAGGCCAGTTCTTTCCCGATCTCTTCTCTCGAGATGCCCCTATTTTTTCCCTTTCCTTATCCCACATGAGAGAAGAAGTCAGGAATAACATTTTTAGAAGCCTCACTGATTGGCAAGAGGCAGAATGTGTGTCAGCCAGCTTGGACTCCCTCAGTTCTGTGATGTGTTTCCCTCCACATGAGCTGCTCAGAATAATCAGATGTTAAACCTTGATTTCCTTACATTGCTGTACCTCAGTTTCTTCAGCTGCAAAATGGAGAGAATGCTTATTGAGCTATTATAAGAATTAAAGGTGTAAATACACATAAAGTCCTTACAGCCATGCCTGGCGCAGAATAAATGCTCAAGGTTAGCTTTTGTATCACTATCACCATCATCATCAAGGTTTGAAGATAAAGTTCAAAAATTAGTAGAATTATCCCAGGAGGATGTCTAATTTTAGACAAGGAAAATGAAGCGCAAGGAGCTCACGTGACTTGCCCAAGGTCGCAGTGCTCTGTAATACCAGCATCCATGAGTTACACCGTTCCTATGCACCTATAACCTCCTACGGATGTAACTTTCATTATCCCATTTTACTGAACAGGACACAGAAGCACAGAGATGTGTGAGACTTTTGCCTAAGGGCACCCATGTAAGAAGTAGATGTGGAATTGAAACAAATCCAAAGCCCATGCTTTTGGCCACTTGGTAGGGCCTTGTGACTACTTTTGGCTGATAGGATGCTGACAGGTATGACCCAAGAAAGGCTGGAATGTGCTTGTCCATCCGGCTTGACTGCCTTTCTGTAATTTTTTATCACCATGAGAGAAACACGTGGCAGGTAGCCCTGCTGGTGGCAGAAGTACAGGAGATGCATGGAAGAAACCCAGCCCAGTCTGCCTAGATCTACTGAATCCCAGCAACTGGCAGACCCATGAGCGTGAGAACACACGCTTATGTTGCAGGCCACTGGGTTTCAAGGTAGTCTGTCATGAAGCATAACTGGGCCATAACTAAAGAATACCTGACCTGAACTGAGTGCTTCCTGACACTTGCGAGAAAAGCATGCACTTGGATAAGTACTTCTTCTTAAACTGTATCACGCATATTATTCACCTGGACCACTTATTAAAATGCAGATCCTGATTCAGCAGTTCTGAGTGGGGCCTGAGATTCTTATTCTCCAGTGAGCTCCCAGCAGAGGCTGCTGCTTCTGCTCCACAGACTGCACTGTGGATACAAGTGCGGAGACGGCTTCTGGAGCTTCCCGCTTGTAGGTCCCAACTGCGCCTGGTGAACTTGGGGCAGCAGATGGACCACCCTAAGTGCAAGGGAAGGAGAGTCCGCGCCCTCTAGTGAGAATCCTCCATGGGTCTCTAATATCCTTCACTCTCCTTACGTCCAGCTTGGCCGCGGGGTCAGTTCATGTTAACGTTTCCACAGCCTGTTTCCTGGGCTGAGGATTAGAAACACCTAGTGAGGGCTCCCCTTTTTAATTTTTGCCCTTTCCGCTTCCTGGAATTTGAAGGTTCCCGGCAATAAACCTGGGAACCTTCAATTCATTTTGAACTCAAAACCAGTACCAGATTTCCATGTCACAATGTAAGTGAGTCCCCAGGCAGGGATACAGAATCTATTTCCGGTTCTCTGAATTTCCAGCCAGGCAGTGCACGGGACAAGAAGATGAAGGGAACATCACACAGCAGCTTGTGGAAGAAGCTGAGTCTTCTGCCGGGACGCTCTTCTACCTGGTTCTGTCTAGCAACTAAGTTGCCTTCCACAACCACCAGCACCACCACCAGCACCACCATCACCTGGAGAACTGAGCTCCAGGAGACTTGTACTTTGGGAATCCTGAAGCTGGGACGCTCTTCTACCTGGTTCTGTCTAGCAACTAAGTTGCCTTCCAGAACCACCAGCACCACCACCAGCACCACCATCACCTGGAGAACTGAGCTCCAAGAGGCTTGTACTTTGGGAATCCTGAAGCTGGGACGCTCTTCTACCTGGTTCTGTCTAGCAACTAAGTTGCCTTCCACAACCACCAGCACCACCACCAGCACCACCATCACCTGGAGAACTGAGCTCCAGGAGACTTGTACTTTGGGAATCCTGAAAAGACCTATCTTTCCAAGGAAACAATACCTTCTCCCCTTCCCTTAGTTTTTCATAATATACTATAGATTATACACCTATGTATTAGCTCTAGGACAATATCATCCTAGGTCTCAACTTCCAAATTTTCTGAAGTTTTTTTAATGGTGTCCTGGGTTGTTGTAGATCCTAAACACATTATGTGGGTGCCTTTAAAAGATTGCCACAATTTTTTAATAAGCAAAACATACACCAACCATGCGACCCAGCCATTCTGCTCCTAACTATTCACACAAGAGAAAGGAAAGTACATACTTATGCAAGGACTTATACCTAAATATTCGTAGCACCTTAATTTTGATAAGCTCAAGTTGGAAACAACCTAAATGTGTTTCAATGGGTGGGTGGAAAAGCATATTCTATACGCATACAATGGAATACTAATTGGCAATAAAATGATCAAACCCTTATGCACCAAACAATATGGATGAATCCCAAAGCCATTATGGTGGCCAAAGAAGCTCACTATACCATGCATTCTGCATGACTTTACTTATGGGAAAGTCTAGGAAATTCAAAAACTGATCTATAGCATCAGAAGGCAGATCAGTGGTGGAGATTCCTGGAGAATGAGGGAGGAATCCCCAAAGAGCACAAGGAAACTTTTGGAGATGGTAGATTTATTCATCATCTTGATGGTGGTGACGGTTCACAGGTGTCAGCTCTTCAGACTGTTCACTTTAAACATCCACAATTCATTGTATGTCAATTATACCTCAATAAAGCTGTATTTTAAAAAATAATAACACAGCTGCCACCGTCCCTCTCACTGTCTCTCCATCACTATCAGTCAGAGGCAGCTGGGAGCCAAGGCATGTTTTTTGTTTGTTTCACTGGCTTTGGCATGAATATTCTGTCTGGATGCTGGTGGGAGTAAAGTAACCTTTGGGTGGCCAATGACACCATTTCCCACTTTCCTGTATCTTTCACACAGATTCAAGCCCCATCTTGTTATTTTAGAAAATAGTGATGAGATATCCAGCAGAAAGCAGCCTCTTGAATTCAGTCTGCCTTCCTTTTTCCAGGTTATTTCTGTCACACATCTGGGGATTGACGTGCCCCAGACTGTGAGTCCGGCAGCCCAGAGTCCCAAATTTGAAGCTGGAATTCTCCTATTCCATTGGCCCCACAGCACTGTTCCTTCTAAGGGGCCCTGGGGCGTTGCTATCTGATGAAGGTATATTAGCCACAGAGAGTGCTCTACATGTGATGACTCAGTTTACTAAGTGTCCATGGGTCAGGTCAACAGGAAGAAGGGGTAGTTAATCTACTGTTTTTACTTCTACTCAGTTTACAGAAACAACTTTCCAGTCACACACGCCGGTTGTGCCTGGGGAGTTGATGCAAAGCTACATTTATCAAGGTCCCCTGACTTCTGTCTTTTTTAGGCATTAGAAGACAGTCCCAAACATCATTGAGAACTTCCCATTGCTGCTCATCCTGGCACCTAAAATAGCAAACAGGCACGGGATGAGGCTCTCAGGAAAAAAAACAACAGTCATCTCTCTAAATGTTAGCAATTCGTAGGCTTTGCCTAGGCTTGACCTTTCCCATTCCTACGATTTTGGAATTCCTCTCTTTCCAGCTGCTCTGGGAGGGCACAGCACAGCTGGATTCTGTTGCTGCCACAGCACCCCCCTTTCTGACGGTAACAGACTTCAGCTTTGTTAGTGACAACAAGAAGCAGCAGGTGCCTCATGGAAACTCTGCTCTGCACTTTTCTATGCCAGCATTACCTAGAGAAATGGTCACTGTTCCCATGGCTAACGTTTAAGTAGCCTTGGCTTCCTTTAGTTTGGGCTCTTCTGGAAGCAAACTCTGAGACAAAGAGCAAGTAGTAGACTTGGGAGATGACTCTCTGGTAGGAGAAGGGGAAAGAAGGCAGAGAAGGGAAACAGCCATAAGGTTATGTTATCAAGCCAGTGACCATAGTGGGCAGTGAGTGCTCAGTCCCAAGGGGAACACTGGGCACTAGTATGCTGACATTATTTTATTAGCATTGCACTCCATCCAATCGTTGGACTGATATGCCAGAGCAAGAAATGAACTAAACTTTATATGTTTTATGTTCTTTTGGAAGTTCTTATGGAAGAGGAGTTCAGACAAGGTTTAAATAAAATGCAAAATGAGATTTTTTTTCAGTAGCAAACTCCCTTGTTAGTTCTGTAAATTCAGTGCATACAATCCTGGGAATTAAACTGAAACTCCTTCCCCATCCCCTAAATAATCTTCTGTCTTTTGGTGGATGAGTGCTGATGGAGGAATTGCTTTGGCTGTCACTGAAGAAAGGGGCTTCACCACCATCCTTTTCTTTATAAATCATAAAAGCTTGGGCCAAAGGCTGCAGAAGAAAGATGGTCTCAGACAATGAGAGAGAAATAAGAGGATCACAAAAGACATTAAAACATTGTAAAATAAGATCAATGAAGACAAGTTAAAAAACTGAGATAATCACATCTAGAGAAGGCAGAGGAACTATTAAATGCTAATCTTCAAGTCCTGCATGAGTTGTTTCTTGAAAAGTGAATGAATAGCGGAAAAAGCAAACATGAAATTAAGATACAGCATAAAAGATTTAAAGAAGACATTAGAGAAAAAAGTGTTCTGACACTGAAGTTTGTTAAAAGATACTTGTATGACATATAGAAGTTGGCTGTGGGATTCTTTCTTTTCGAGGCTTTCAAACCACAATAGATTCTTCTTTACTGAATGGATAGTTCTCATGACTTCTTAGGGTGTCCCAAAGCCTCAAAAATCAATGCCTTTTAAAACATGGCTAGAAAATAATGAGTGAAAGGGCTTCTGGTTTGTATACAGGAAAATAAAATTAAGAAATAAAATTATAGTGTTTCAGTTCAAGGTGGCAGACTGAACATTTTTGTTTATTTTTTTCTTCTTCAAATTCTACTGAAAAAGGAGATGAAGTATAAAAATAAATCCCCAACAGAAGTGGAAGCTGAGAGGGAGTCATCTACAAAAGAAGGAATGGTTTCTGGTAGATATGAAACAAATGATAACCAATTGAAAATGAAACATTGCATTTAAAGCTAATAAAGTGAAAGAAAGATCACAAGGAAAAAAAATGAGTTTCTTTAGAGGAATTTCCATAATAATATCAAGAACAGAGGCTGTGTCAAGTTTCACTAACAGGTATTTACTCACAATGTGATTTTTTTTATAATATCCAAAGCACTGGAAAGAACCCAAATGTCCATCAATGGGGGAATGGATTAATAAATTGTGGCATAGTCATACAATGGAGTACCACTCAGCAACAAAGAAGAGAAATCTACTGATGTACATAGCAACATAAATGAATGCCAAACACATTATGTTAAGCAAAAGAAGCCCGGACACACAAACAGAAATGCATACAGTACGATTCCATCTGCATGAAGCTCTAAAACAAGTAAACTAATTTATGGTGGCAGGAGTCAGACATCGGTTGCCTGTGGGAGGAGTGACTTGCCTACAAAGGTGCATTAAGAGACTTTTTGGGATGATGGAGATATTCTAAAATGTATTCAAGACAAAAGTCAATAAAAAGATATATAAGGAATTTCACCTTGATAAAAATATAATCACCCCCCCCAAAAAAAACCAAAGAGAGACATTTTATGTCCTAACACCATGGATTCTAAACAAATAAATGGGATCATAAGGAGAAATAGACAAATACACAACAGTAGGGTAAGAATTCAGTTATTTGAGGACTCAGCAGATAAGTAAACAATAAATAAATCAAGGCATGAAGCATTTTCCTAATATAATTAACCATCTTGATCTGACAAGTCTTATATATGCAGTCATTAAATATTTGCAAAATATGCTTATATTACATACAAATTTTATACTGATAAAGTCAAAATCTGATAAAATGTATGATTTGCTGAGAAAACATAAATTATCAAAAATGATTACAGAAAAGTTATAGTATCTGAATAGGCTATTCACTATGGACTAAAATGGAACATTAATCAGAGGTCTCAACCAAAGAGGTACCAAACTCAAAAGGGCTGTATGAGTGAATTCTAACAATCTCATAAGGAACAGATAATTCTTATTATTTAAAGTGCTAAAGTGAAAGAAATAAAAGGATGTTCAATTCATGCCATGAAGATATAATATCACTATTGAAATCGATACTGCTAGCTCTCATGAACATACCAAGAAAACTGTAAGCATGTAATAGAAAATAAAACAAAATTAACAATAGCAGTCAAACCTAGAAAATAGCTTGTCAAAAGAAATGTGAAAAGAAAGAAGAAGAAAATTATAAAACTTTACTTGAGAAATAGAGATACATAAACCAGGTCCTGAATGAGATAATTCAAATGATAAAATTCTCAATTCTTCTCAACTTACCCCCCACCAAATATATATAGCAATTCCCATTAAAAGCTCAGTGAGTTTTTAAACAAAATAATTTTAAAGTCTGTTTGAAAGAAAACATTTTAGAAGAATTTCTAAGAAAAAAAATCTTAATAAAAGGACATTTGCCCTATAAAAACATACTATGAAGCTACATGAAATAAAACTGTGTGGTGTTTGTACATGAATAGAAAAATGAAGGTCAAGAAACAGACTAGTGAATATGTGAAATATTAGAATGTGATAAAAGTGGTCTTTTGTATCACCAAATTCAGAATGGAGTATTTAACAAATAGGATAGGACAAGTGGTTAGTCACTTGGACAAAACCAAAGTTGTATCTTTATCTTAAATCTTAAGCCCACAAATAACTTCAAAGTAGATTGTAGTTCTAAACAACAACAACAACAAAACAACAAAACAACAAAAATGCTATGAAACTGTTAGAGCAAAATACATTTAAAGATTTGACAATCTTTATTTGAGCAATCTTTTCTCAAGAAAGACAGGAAAACCAAAAGTCACCAGGGAAATGATTCAGAGTTGATTACACTTAAAACAGTTAAGTCTCTGCATGGCCAAAAGCAAGATAAACAATGTTAAAAGATGAATGCAAAATTGTTTCAACATTTGCAAAGTCTATGAGATAAAGGGTCAGTATGGTAGGTATTTTGCAAAGACAGCTACAATGACTCCTTCCATCCCTGTACACATGCTCCTTTGCAATGTTACTTTGCTGGACCTCCCATCAAGAGGAGCATATTTCTGGAATCTGAGCTGACCCAGTGATTTGTTTGGCCAACAGAATGTGGCTAAAGTTGTACAAGTCCATCAAGAGGAATTGCAATTTCTATTTTTACTCTCTTGTTGTTCTGAGTCCAATATATACAGATATGTGGGCTAACTTCCTTGAGGATGAAGAAAGAGCAGAGGTGACCTCCAGCACCAACTATCAAACATATGAGTAAGGTCCTCTTAGACCATCTAGCCCACATCAAGCCAACAGAAGGTTATAGCTACATGAATAATCCTAGGCAAGATTAGCAGAAGAACCACGCAGGTGAGCCCCACACAAACTGCTGGCACACAAACTCATGAGCAAATAAAATGATAGTTGTTTTAAGCCACTGTGTTTTGGGGGTGGTTTGTTGTGTAGCAATAGCCAAGTGGAATCCATAACTTATGAAGAATTCCAAAGATAAGAGCAAACAACCAGCCTGCAAAATGAGCAAGGCAAGTCATGAAGCAAGAAACATGTAGCTGTTGACTTGAATCAGAGCTAGAGGAGTTTTGTGGATGAACTGGACCAAGAACTTGAGCTCCACAGTCAGCCTGCCTGGGTCTGAATCTTGTTCCTGCCCACCATGGCCTTGGGCAAGTTACTCAGATCTCTCCAGGCCTCAATTTCCTCATCTGTAAAATGGGTGTGTAAATACTATCTATCCCTTAGGGTCATTGTAAGGAAACTTACTAGCATTAAACACACATAGTGTTTTTGCTTCTACTGCTATGAATAGCTCAGATGAGCTCTTGAATCAGAAACAGTGGGTACAAGGAGCTAATAAGCAGTATTGAAGGGGGAAAGTACTGCTAAAGATGGCAGAAGTTAGAGAGCAAACACATTTAGTTACATTTCAGAGTCTAGTTTGCCTTCATGTTACTGTAAAAACGATCAATTTGACAATTTATAATACTTGCTTAAATCTCACCGTTTTAATGAGTTTTAGCTTTACTATATAAAATCTGTTGAAATTCATGACTGAATCTGACTGAGATTTAGCAGACAGGCACTCATTTGAATTTCAAGTGAAAAATATTATTATTATTATTATTATTTCCTATGGATTCTCTTTTTGGAGATATTCTGTCTTTCAGACTGCTTTTATTATATATAATTGTTTTCTTACTATGATCAATAAAGACATACAAAAAAACTAATCTGAGTATCTGCTCAATGTGAGACAAGTTTATCTCAATGAGGAGATAAATTTCATTCAAACATGAAGAAAGTTTCTGTCCATTTTTCTGTCCATTTCTCTGCAGCTGCTGTAAAATTTCTCATTTTTTTAAATACTGAAAACAGTGCAAACACTAACATCATTATTTTTATGAGCCACATACCCTATATAAATAGTGTATTGAAAGCATTTGACTACCACCTCATAACAGCACACCAAACAGTACAGGGACAGTCACTTATGTAGTCAAAAAATACATCTCCTAGTATGCTGAAACAACCAAAAAATCATGTTAGATCATGTTTATATACATGTATGTATATCTAATGTGTAGAGATATATATAGACATGTATGGTGATATTTGATACAGTAAAATGTGTTTGAAAATGTAAATTGTTACAAGGCTTTCTCTCTTTTGTAATCCGCATGATAACTTCATCAAGAACTTGGAATACAAATATTCTTCAAAGATTTTTACACTTATAAAATACCAACAACAAATCAAACAGCTTCTGGTTGTGCAAATTGGGGCAAGTTATCCAACCTCAATTGTTTCATTTTAAACAAGGATAATGGTAATGCCTAATTTATGAGATTTTTGTGAGGATTTAAAAGTTACTATATGAAAAGTACTAAGCACAGGGCCTGACACATAAAGGACCCTTGACAAATCTTAGCTGCTATTGTTATTCTTACTACTACTTTTATTGGGTATCCTTGATACACCAGATCTTAAATAAAGGTGCACCTCTTTTAAAAGGATCCCAATATACTACAATTTGGGTTAATAAAGCTACCATTGTGTATTTCTGACTCCAATCTCATATTTCTGAATGTTTTAAGCAGAGATAACAACACTAATAACATAGTATAAGAATTGATTACCTTTCTGGTGGCAAAGAATGATTTTAGCAGCTTAAGATATCACAAAGCCCACAAATTAAAGTTTAAATGGAGTTTAAGACTGGTTAAAAATGATGAGTAAACAGAGAGAATAGAGTGCCCGCAGTTTTGTTTTCAAATACACCTGCTACTAACAAATTCACTTCCAGGGGCCTGAAAAAGACAGACTAATAAGTGTCTTTTGCCGACGGGCTCACTTGGTGGAACTTATTCTCTCTGCTGGAATTGTGATACATTTGGAGAGTTAGAGTGCCAAAGAAATAACTTTAGTCAGGAAGAATATAAAACTTTTATGATAAATTACAAAAGAGAGTGAAATTATGAACTAAACTGTTGAACTCATCACTCTGCCTGAATAAGCTCATTGAGTGGACAGAATAAGTGAACACTATTACAAAACAAGCTGAAAGCTGGTGGATTAGCAGCTACTTGGGACCCAAGATACTCCTAGGAGCATGACTCTAAATTCCCCACTTCTTCTGCCCTCTTGGGACAGTTCTTCAGCCAAAGGCTCTTTTGAGAATTTAATCTACTTCCCCTTTGCAGTTGCCACTTCCAACCAGCTGCTTCTCTCATTACCTTAACATTCAAGCAGAAAAGGCCAAGCCCAGGTTATTCTAATGATAGCAAACACCTCATAAAGAAATCTTCCAAATTTACTTTTTCATAGAACATCATTTTTACAGCTTTTCATGAGTCCATGAGGAAAGAAAGCATCATGTATAAAATATGACTTCCAGAAGTCTTGAAGATACTAAGAATTGTCCCTACAATGTGAAAGTGGTGGATGTAACACTGTCTATAGAATGGGGGTGTCTTCATTTTCCCCATAGGAATCCCATCAGGCTGTCACTGCACCTGTTGCCCACAGGAGAAGATGAGAGGGCCTTACAAAATTAGGACATTTTCAGAAATGTCCACAATTTAAAAGAACTTTCAGCTCTAGGGTGCATACTTTTTCATTCCTGGTTTTGCATTTGTGTGTAAGGATCACCTTGCTTTACTCTATGACATCCTGGCAAAGAAAAAACATGGTGTAATCAACCAAAAGTTTGGAATGTGTAACCTTTGCAACTTTCTTAATCTCTCAGTACATCAGTTTTTGCATCTTTTGGGGGATATTAACAGTATAGTACCTCATTAAATCAATTAAATTCTGTGAAGCACTTACAACTAGCACATGGTCAGTACTATGGAAGCATTTAAGTGAATTCTATCTTCAACAGTGGGTTTTTTAAGCAACAAATTACATAAAGGTGTGAAAAGTGAATTGACAGGGGCAATCTTTAAGACCCTTGGAAAGAATGAATAATGCTTACTTTGACATTGCAGAGTAAAGAGTTTTAGAGGGGGTGGTTTGAGGAGGAGATTTTAGAAGCCAGAAAATTCCCGCTGCTTCCTGGGAAAATCCCTACTGACTTCTACCTATGCTCCAAGTTGACAGTTGTTACACCTCTAAAGAGATCCAAGGAAAAGTTCTTTCCAAGACAGCGACCGGAAATCCCTACCTAGGCAATCCTTTATTTGGAAACCAGAATTTATCTTGTGTCTGATGCCCACTACCTTCTCCCCAGTTGCGACGCCCTCCCCTGACTTGGGGCTGAACAGATCATCAGAAGTCCATTCCTAAAGTGACCTTCAACGGAGGCAGAACGCTGGGAAGAAGTCTTTGTGGTTAGTTTAAAAGCCCTGGGTAACCCTGGTCCAAGGCATACCAGGTGGCCTGACTCCACGCCTCCCGAACGGCTGGGGAGGTAGAAGGTAGACGAGGGAACCACGTGCCCGCACAGGGGATATCTGGTCATTCTCTTCGTGGGGAATTATTCTCACCTTCGGCATTGCTTTCTGAGGGGGCAACTCACCAGGGTTCTTCCTCCCAAATGCAGTTTGGGGATTCATCCTAGGTAACGATTCTTTCAGCTTCCCCCTCCTCCCAGAGTAATGTTACTCAGCAGCCGAGGACTGGCAGCACCCCAAAGCAAACACACATACTCCACACTTTCTCCGCCCATCTCCAGCTTCGCACTCCCAGGTACCTGGTGACAAACCTGCAGGAGCGCGTCAGCCAGGCCTCGAAGCCGATCCAGCCTCTAGGCACTTACCGCGCCCACCCCCCACCCCCGCCCCTGGTCGGTCTCTGCGGGAGACGGACGTTCCCGGCAAAACTGCTGCCAAAACAGTTGCTCTTTGGTTGGGCAGGGACCGCCTCCTCGCATCCATCAGGTGCTAGCTCAGCACCCCGCCACCCGGGTCCCCGCTGCCACGCGCTCCCCTCTCTGGCGGCTCGCTCACCTGCAGCTGGGTCCGGCTGGCGTTGGCCGCGGCCGCGTCCGGCCCGTCGGCGGCTCCGGAGCCGCGCAGCACGGTGATGTGCAGCGTGAGCAGCAGCAGCCCCAGCAGCAGCAGCAGCTCGGCCGCCAGGCGCACCATTCTCCTGAGGCGCGCGGCTTTAGGACCCGGCGGGGCGGGCGGCGGCGGCGGTGCCGGTGGAGGAGGAGTCGGAGCCCGGGAGCCCGGCAGCGCGGCTCCCGCCTCGGCCCCCGCCGGGGCCCCGCTCCCCGAGCCCGCAGGACTGGGGCTGGCGCTGGACGCGGCGGGGAGCGCCGGGCCGGGGGAGCAGGAGCCGCCGCCGCCACCGCTGCCGCCGCACCACGGCGGAGCCACGGCGGGGCCGGGGGCGTCCAAGCCGGCTGCGGAGCAAACCCCGGCGCTCCCCGGCGGCGGTGGCGGCGGGGATGGAGGGCTGCCCAGGGCCTGGGCCGGGCCAGGGACCACCCTGCGGGCAGGGGGCAGCGGGGGCGGCGGCGGGGCGGGCGCAGCCAAACCCCCGAGCGCACATGGGCGCCCCAGATGTGGCCGCGGCGCCGCAGCTGGAGCGGGAGCGGCCGCCAGAGGAGCGCGGGGAGCAGGAGGAGGAGGAGAAGGAGGAGGAGGAGAAGGAGGAGGAGGGCTTCAGTGGCGGCCCAGAGTTACCTCCACGCTTGGCTCCCCCGCCCTTGCTGCCCGGAGCCACTCACCCGACGAGCCACCTCCCCTCCTCCCTGCGCTCCTTCGGGCCGCGGGCCGCGCTGCCCCGCCGCCGAGTCCTAGGGTGAGCCGGCTTCAGATGAGGGCCCCGTGTACACCGCCGCTGTTAGTGTTTGGAGGTGACCTGCGCGCCCCTCCGGAGTCGGCGTCCGTCTGCCGGGCTGTGCCAAGTGCGCGCCACCGCAGCCGAAGTCCCTGTGCGCACTGAGGCTCGGGGCTGTGGGTGGGTAGGGGTGCCTGGGCGAGTTTAGAAACCTTTATTGAAAAAGTGCAGTTGGGAGTTGTGGTGATGGAGAACGGAGAGGGCGCAGGACCGGCCAGGTGTCTGTCTGTGGCTGTGTGCCCCTCCCTGAAGCTGCCCTGTGTATGTATTGGGGGAGAGGGGAGATAAAGTGCCCTTCCAGAACGGTCTTGACACTTGCCCCGGGACGATGGGAAGCCAGCTCTGTAAGCACCGCTGCTCACGCGCCCGCGGCGCCTGGTAGAGCCTGGAAAGGGAGGCGAGTCGGATTCGCTGGGCGTCCGTCTGGACTAGCGCACAGGTGTCGCGGCGGGAAGCTGCCGGGGCGCAGTGCCCGCGGCTCGGGCGCGCAGAACGTAGGTGGGGCACTGGAGGTTAAATCTCAGCTCAGGCAGTCGCCGGTAAGGGGGTGCTTATCCCGGAGGCGCCAAGCCCGGAGGGGACCTGGGGGCTGCCGTCGCACAGCCGCCGCTCCTAGGCCTGCGCTTCATGACCGCGCTGAAGCCTCCGGCTCCCGCGCGCCACTCATGCCTTGCAGGGAATAGCCGGCGGGTGGAAGGGCTCGAGGGTCGAGCTGAGGGCACGGAGTCCTCGCCTCCGATGCAAGCGTGAACCCGGTAGAGTGCTGGACTCAGATCACAGACAGCGGCACTGTGCGTTTCCCTCCCTCTGGGTCTGGGTCTGGGTCTCTCTGACTCCCGCCTTCTCCAAGTGGCTCGGAGTGGCGGGCGCTGGGTCTGGCTGGGACTTTTATACTGCTCTTCCCCCACTTCCCACTCGGTTTCCTCCTTCCCTCCTCCCCTGTGCCCGCCCAGTCCTTTCCTCCCCGCGAGCATGAGCGGAGCCTTCAGCCTAGGCGTTCATAAATACTGCAAATTTCCAAGCCCATCTCGCATCCTTGGATTCCAGTGTCCCCGAAATGGATCCTCTCGATTCTCCCTTGGAAAGTGAAATTAAATAAATAAACGTTTTTCTGCGGCACGACCCCCTCCTACCCACCACACCCAGCGGTACAAACGAAGTAAGATTCTTAACTACCTTCCGAGTTCATGTCTTTACGTAAGGCAACTCAACCAAGTGTTATCCAAGTAACACTTTCATCAAGTTCCTCGGGTCACCGTGGCATTTTTGGAGTATTTAAATAATGGTGGTTAAGGTATGGTGTGTTGGTTGGGTTTATTTGTGTCAGGGGCAGGAAGGACTAGTGGTTGCCTTTAGAGATGCTTTGTGAGCATCTTTAAAGTCCTAACCAGCCCTTAGCATCTTATTAATAAATCGACAGCTTTATAAAGCACTCGATTTCATTTCCTTTTCAGTAATCTTTTTACGGGGAGCGTTAAGAAGGGGGAGATGTTTGGAGGGAGTGCTTGCTTTAAATTTTTAGGCAGCCGGTACTGTCAGGCATCTTATTGCAATCCTCAGGCTCTAAAATGCAAATAATTGTCAACTGGAGCGCTAGGGGAGAATTTGAAACAATAGATGGTCCCTGGTTCAGATGGGAGATCAAAGAGGGGATCCCAGCGGCTTTAAGACCCCACAAGGATCCTCCTGTATATTTTCTAATTACAACCACTTAGAAAGGGGTGGGGGAGTGCAGGAGAATCAGCACACCTATGGAATATATAAAATAAGATGGCAAACTAGAATCCTGTATCCAAAGAGAGTTTAAGGCTGGCTCTGATCCCCAGCTGTGCCAGATTGTGATGCGGGCACTCAGGGACAAATGACTTCCCTATTGCCTTGGGTGAGCTGGTCTAAACGAGAATACAGGTGCTGCCCTATGAATCCTCATTTCCATCACGCAGAGTTGCCACAAGTGAACTTCCACTGCCTCTTCTCTCATCTAAAATTAAGAGTTTTTGGATCTAAGGAAAAATAACTTTTTTAAAATGTTGGAAAAGAAATCCTTGCAGTGAGGGTAAATTCTTATAAATTTGTAAAAAGAGAGTTGGAGATCAAAGTCTTTGCAAAATGTTGTAAAAATTGTAAATTGAATTTTGAGGACAGAAGTCTTTATAAAATGTTGGCCAAACTATGAATGAATCCTATTAAAATTCTTTCATGCTGTGAGCTCCAAATTCCAGGTGAGTTTATGTTCGAGAAAGCACACATGACTGGTGTTGATAAACCTCCATGCTCTGTGACTGCAGTTGCCAAAGAAGGCTATCAGCAGTGCTCTGCTTTTGAGGAGTTGGGGAAAACTGGATTACAAATTTTGTGGAAAAAGAAACAAATTTAATAGCCCAAGCAAACTGAGTTTCGAGCACATTTAGGAAATCACACCAATAGCTGATGATTTAAAACTCTTTCCTCCTTCTCTAGAGTTCCCACAACACCTTTTGCATCTTCACTACTGATCTTGTTATCACTGATCTTATTATGCCCTAGTAGAATGTGTCTGTTTGCGTGACTGCCTTTTCACTAGACCTGGATCACCTTTGCAATAGAACATCCCAGAGCACATCCCCCTTACCCCAGTATCCAGTTTTCTTCTTTCTGTGTTCACAGCCAGAGACACCAGCAACACTGGGTCGAGAGGGGACTGTGGAGAGGTCTGTCACATCCAGATCTGGCTATGAATCATCCTGAGTGATCATCTACCATGCTCTCTCTTTCCTTTCTACATGAGAAGGACTCTCAGGTGGACAGAGCCCAATTCTCTGAGTGACTGCTCAAAAGAGAGCTATGGGACCAGGAATACCTGCATTTAACGTTGCACAGTAAGAAATAAACTTTGTTGTTCAAGGCCGCTGTGATTTTGGAATATCTGTCACACAGCTGCTACATTCCTTACTGACAAGTACAGTTCTCCAGATAACTCCCTCATCATCGTTCTGTTTCTAGAGCTGAGCACAATGCCTCACATGGAGTAGTTGCTCAACCTGTGTTTGTTTGATGAAAGTAACAAATATGGTTTTCATATAGACCCTATTTAATTAACTCTCTTTTGAGTGTTCCTACTATAAGGAGCTGTTCTATGAATATTGACTCTTCTGTCTCTTGAGTGTGCTATTCTCTCACAGACTTTATCTTTTATTACTGATCCATTACTTTTGCAGACATGTTTAATTAACTGGAATAGTTGCATAAAGTAAGACAAATTAACAAGCCAGAACACCTATAGTAAATGATATTGCAGGAAACCTTTTAGTCTATTATGGTCAGGATTTTGTTTTTACTGTATTTTTTTTAAACTAAAAACTGTTGTAAGACAACAAAGAGTAGTTGTAGTGTAATCTTTAAAAAAAGTTTTTTATAATGGAAAATTTTAAATATATACAGAAGTAAAGAGAATATAATGAATCCTCACATAACTAAGCTTCAGCAAAACTCAATCGATTTTGCCTCATCTGCTTTCTCACTTCCTACCTCTCAGATTATTAAGAAGCAAATCCATAATATCACATCATTTCACTTGTACCTGTTTTAGTATATATCTCAAGGAGGTAAGGACTCAAACCAAAAAAATTTACACACATGTATACTGTATGTGAGGTATAAAACAGATTTGAGAGATCAAAACCGGAGACTTTCTAGATGTAAGAATGATTAGCATAGGGATTGTGGTGTTCACCAAAACCTGCTTCCTCTTCTTCCTCAAACATACCAGTAGGTATCTACCAGTAGACTACGTTTCCCAATATCCTCTGCGTTTAGATACAGCCACGTGACTGAGTGCTGGACAGTAGAATGTGGGTGGAAGTGATATATGCCACTTCTATATCCAGCCCATAAACGTCTCCTGTGTGTGATCCTCTCTTTTTTCCCTTGTCTGCTGGCTGGGTGTTTCTGTCCAGGGTGACCTTAGAGCAATGATCAGCCTGGATCCCTGGCCAGAACTCTTACCCAATTCCAACTCTGCCCAGAACACCCTTGCTGGGCTACTGTGTGATTAGAAATAAACGTTTTAAAAAATGTTTTGAGCCACAAAAATTGGAGTGTTTGCTACAGGTGTTTACATTTCTTGCACTAATATGTTCTGTGAGGGAGGGCTGGCAAGTCTTTGGAGGGCCAGATAGCAAATATTTTTGTCTTTGTGGGCTGTCAGGTCTCTGTCACAACTACTCGACTCCGCTGTTGCAGTGGGAAAGCAAAGAAATTACGTGAACGGATGAGTATGGCTGTGTTTTAATAAGATTTTGTGTACACAAACAGGTGGCTGGAGTACCTAACTTAGTTTGCCAATCCATGTTCTAAGAGATAGGCATGCTTCACCACTTCACCTCAGGTGCTATACAGGAAATGAATTACAGCAAAATGGGTTTGGATAGATTCTCCTTACTCACTGTGTAACCTCTCAGGCAAGTTATTTTACTTCTTTGAGTCTCAGTTTCCTCATCTGTAAATTGGAGCTAAGTATGCCTACTCTCAGGTTGTTGTGAAGTTCAACTATCACTGTCACAAGGAGACAAAATGAATAGTTCCAGGCCTCTCGGTCCAGGAGATGAAGGACTTCATTGCATATCCATGAGGGCAGTGAGCCAGTCTGAGGTCCCATGGTAGCTGTTTCGTAAATGTTTGTTCCATGCACACAACTTTTAGAAAACTGTCAAAAATTGTAGCTGTAAGGAGCCCTAGAGGTAAACTCTAAGCCCTCGAGGAAACACAAGCAAACAAAACCTCCAAAATGTTGTTCCATTAGAGTCCTTTGAACTGTGCAAGGGGTCACAGTGCTCACAAGTGAGAAAATCACCACCCTCAGAGGCTCAGAGATGCGCTAACCGCTAAAGCAACAGCCAGGCTGTGGGACACCTGGACCACTGGCAATTGTTTCAATTCCTGAGGCTCTGACACACACACAACATTTGAGAACTGGGGGCATGCTTGTGTCTCTCTCCACTTCACCCTAAGAGCCCCTAAATGTACAAAGGACCCAAGAGACCTCTGAGTGTATGACCTATGAGAAACTTCATTCCCGAGTGAGGACAGTCCTTCCCAGCCACGGGCAGGAGTGGTGGCAAAACAGGATGGGCTTTTTGAAAAGATTCATGATGGTCCTTCTTTATGTGTCAGGGTCATTTACTGCACTTCCAGTATGAGATTAAAATGTGATGTCCTACACAGATGGCCAGTAGGCACATGAAAAGATGCTCAATATTGCTAATTATTAGAGAATTGCAAATAAAAATTACAATGAGATATCACCTCACACAGAATGGCCATCATCAAAAAGTCCACAATTGATAAGTGCTGGAAAGCATGTGGAGAAAAGGGAACCCTCCTATAATGTTGGTAGGAATGTAATTAGGTGCAGCTACTATGGAAAACAGTAAGGAGATTCCTTAAAAAACTAAAAATAGAGTTACCATATGATTCAGCGATCCCACTCCTGAGCATATATTTGGAGAAAATTCTAATTCAAAAAGATACCTATACCCCAATATCCATAGCAGCAGTATTTACAATAGCCAAGACATAGAAGCAAGAGATGACTGGATAAAGAAGTTGTGGTACACACATACACACACACACACACACACACACACACACACACACACACACACACACACACCAGAATACTACTCATCCATAAAAAAGAAATGAAATAATGCCATTTTCAGCAACATGGATGGACCTAGAAATCATTATACTAAGTGAAGTAAGACAGAGAAAGACAAGTATCATGTGATATCACTTATATGTGGAATCTTAAAAAAATGACACAAATGAACTTATTCACAAAACAGAAACAGATTCACAGACAGGAAACAAACTTATGGTTGCCAAAGGGAAAAGAGAGGGGGAAGGATAAATTAGGAGTTTGAGATTAGCAGATACAAACTACTATATATAAAAGAGATAAACACAAGGACCTACTGTATAGCACAGGGAACTATATTCACTATTGTATAATAAAGTATATTGAAAAAGAATATGAAAAAGAATATATATATGTATAACTGAATCACTATGCTATACACCAGAAATTAACACAACATTGTAAATCAACTATACTTCAATTAAAAAAATGTGATGTCCTGCCTGTCCACTGATTTCTGCAAATAGCTAGCCCTTGTAGCCCTCATCTGTACTTAAAATATACACTTTTATTGCTTTTGCTTTGCTATAATGATTTCTGTGCACGTTCTGGAAAGCAAAATAAAATCCCAGGGACGTGTTACAACTGGAGGAAAAAATATAATTATACTTTGTATAATTACAAGGTTATATGTTGTATATTATATGTTGTTTTAAACTTCTGACAAGTAATTTCTAGGCACAAAGAGAGCAAACTATTCAGTCAGAATTGAATCTCAGAGTCTAGAGTTGGGAAGATGCCAACCAGAGTTCACCCAGCTTCCTTTTACAGGTAAGGAAACTGAGGCCCAGGGAATTAAATCGACATTTTTAATACTGCAGAGGAACTGGGTGGCAGCATCAGGTTTCCCAGCTCCAAGGCCATTACTTTTTCTATTTTTCAAAGTACAGTTTAAAAAATTAAAGTATGACATACATATGGAAAAGAGTGAATATCCTAAGCATTTATGATGCAATGGAATTTTTACCACTCAGATCAAGAAACAGTATATTACTAGCACCCCAGAAGCTGATCACCCAAATGTTACCAATGTTCTGACTTCCATCACCATCCATTTGAATTGCCTTAAAAATCAATATAAATTTAATTTTACAGTATATTTTCTAGGTGTCTGGCTTCTTGTGCTGTCTTCCATCCCTCTCCTCAACATTTTTAAAATTATTATTTTATTGAGTTATAGTCAGTGTACAATGTTGTGTCAATTTCCAGTGTAGAGCACAATTTTTCAGTCATACATGAATATATATATATTCATTTTCACATTCTTTTTCACCATGAGCTACTACAAGATCTTGTATACATTTCCCCGTGCTATACAATATAAACTTGTTTATCTATTCTATATATACCTGTCAGTATTGACAAATTTTGAACTCCCAGTCTGTCCCTTTCCATCCCCCTCCCCCTTGGCAGCCACAAGTTTGTATTCTATGTCTGTGAATCTGATTCTGTTTTATATTTAAGTTCATTTGTCTTCTTCTTCTTTTTTTTTTTTAAGATTCTACATATGAGCGATCTCATATGGTATATTTCTTTCTCTGTCTGGCTTACTTCACTTAGAATGACATTCTCCAGGGCCATCCATGTTGCTGCAAATGACATTATGTTGTCATTTTTTATGGCTGAATAGAATTCCATTGTATAAATATATCACATCTTCTTTATCCAGTCATCTGTCGATGGACATTTAGGCTGTTTCCATGTCTTGGCTATTGTAAATAGTGCTGCTATGAACATTGGGGTGCAGGTGTCTCTGAATTAAGGTTTCTTCTGGATATATGTCCAGGAGTGAGCTTACTAGGTCATATGGTAAGTCTATTCCTAGCCTTTTGAGAAATCTCCATACTGTTTTCCACAGTGGCTCCACTAAACTGCATTCCCACCAGCAGTGTAGAAGGGGTCCCTTTTCTCCACACCATCTTCAGCATTTATCATTTGTGGACTTTTGAATGATGGCCATTCTGGTTGGTGTGAGGTGATACCTCATTATAGTTTTGATTTGCATTTCTCTGATATTAGTGATATTGAGCATTTTTTCATGTGCTTATTGATCATTTGTATTTCTTCCTTGGAGAATTGCTTGTTTAGGTCTTCGGCCCATTTTTGGATTGGGTTGTTTGTTTTTTTCTTATTAAGTCATATGAGCTGCTTATATATTCTGGAGATCCAGCCTTTGTCAGTTTCATTTTTTGCAAATATTTTCTCCCATCTCCCCAACTTTTTATTTTGAAAATTTTCAGCATGATTTACAATAGCCAAGACATGGAAGCAACCTAAGTGTCCATCGACAGGTGAATGGATAAAGAAAATGTGAATACTACTCAGCCATAAAAAGGAATAAAATAATGCCATTTGCAGCAACATGATTGGACTTAGAGATTATCATATTAAGTGAAATATGATTACCATATACACACTACTATATATAAAATAGATAAACAACAAAGACCTACTGTATAACACAGGGAACTACATTCAATCTCTTGTAATAACCTATATTAGAAAAGCATTGGAAAAGAATATATGTATATGTATAATACACACAGGGTCCACAGTGCTGACAGTACTGATTTACCCAGTTGTTGGGGAATCTCTTTCAATATGCAGAGGTCTTAATCAAATGGGAAGAGTTCTTGATTGACAGTATGTTGGTGTGTTACAGTTTCCCTCTGTGGAAAGAGAGAAAACGTGAGTTCATCCAGTTTCTCAGGAACCTACTCCACTTTGTTCTAAGTTGTTTGTTAACCTTGTCTAGCCCCCTTAGGCAGTGGGCTGTGACCTCATTAGAGGGTGACTTACCCATATGAATCAGTTAATTTTTTTTTGTTTGCTCTAAAAAGTCATCAATTCATTCTTAATATTTTAGCTTCAATCTCCCTCTCTCACTCCTTCTCAGAGTCTCTCTTTTTGCTAGCAAGCCAGACTTGGTATAAGACAAAGGAGAAATAAATTTGTTATTAATCAAAGTTGACTTCAGTGGTTTAAAATCAGTAAATGCCTTAGCTTTAATGATGCACTTAAAAAAAAAAGTGCAAGTAATCTAAATATACCCAAGGAAGTTAACAAGAGCTCAAAAGAAGAAAAAATCCAACAGGTTGGTAATGTTTGCTACTTTTTTAACAGCTAAAGAGTAGTTGAAATAACTTTTTTCAACAGCTCCAGCTGAGGTTAAGATCTGAAAGAAGGCTAAAACTGGTAAATTCGCATTTAGAAATAAATTTAAAGATAACAGTTCTTTAGCAGAGAAAGATCAAACTGATACCTTGAAGACGCCACGTCAGCGATGTCTCCACTCAAAATAGATTTGCGACCAACTGATTTTCACATCTTTGCTAATAAACACAAGATCTCATCACCAATGCTTGTGGCAAGGATTTCACAACAATTAGGGGCTGTCGTGCCTCATTTGTGAGCCAGATGTGTCTAAACTGAAATCTGAAAACTCTCACTTGGTAAACTTGAAACAGGATGATGAAAACTAGATGTGCAATAGTCTTGTGGAGAAATAAGCATGGAAAAGCTGTTTATACATTTTTGGAGCTCCAATTTGGGGAAATTGTTGTTTGAACAAAGGTCAGGATTTTCCTTTATTTACCTGGCGTCTAAATTGGTTCTCAAGTTGTGGTTCAGTTTTATCCATAAGTAACAAAAGTAGTGTTTGGGAATAAAGCTTCTATTTGTTGGGGCCATAAAAGCCAAATAATATTTTCCAGGGATGTTTTGGTTACTCAGAAAGATTGAAGGGTAAACTGTTTGCACATTTTTTGGGGTGTGTATGTGAGAAAATACATGCTGTGATGATATCAGGCACAGCAGTATTGGAAAAACAAATTATGCATGTATCAATCAGGGAAAGAAACATTGGCTGTATAAGAAACAATTCTCCAAAACTCAATGATTTCACACTATAATATTTTATTTCTTGTTTGTACCACAATACTTTGAATACCTTTGTATTCAACGGGCAGCCTTCCTTTGATTAAGGGGCCCAGGCTCCTTCTATTTAGTGGCCATGTATTTTCTAGAACCTTTATCCAGCAGACAATGGAAGAGAGAAAAGTATAAATCGAATATCATTCAGGAGGCTTTAAGGGCCAGACCACGTGCCATTGGCCAAAACTCAGCCACATGCTGCAAGGAGAGCTGGGAAATGTAGAATTCCTGTATCTCTTGGAGGAAAATAAAATGGACATATTGAATGTATGGTGCTGTTTCCACATAGAATCATTTCTGTCAAAATAATACTCATTTTCACCAGTATGTGAACAAAAGCTTGTAGTGTCATGGGTGAACTGGATAGAGCAACGGTTAGCATAATTTTCCAAAAAGGGCTGAATAGGAAATATTTTCAGCTTTGTGGCACAGGAAGAAAAAAAAGTACATTATGTATGTACTTTTATAACCATTTAAAGTGAAACTATTTAAAAATGTAAAAAAAACAGGGACTGAACAAAGAGGCAGTGGGCCGACCTGGGCTTGTGAGCCATAGTTTGCAGACCCCTGGACTAGAAAAATTCTAAAAGGAAATAATTGGCACTGTAGGACTTTCTGTTTCTCAGATGATTCCTAAGCTGATTTTGACTTTGCTGAGATTTCTTAGATAACTGTTGGTGGCAATTATAGAAGAATAGAGACTTAATTGAGATTATGTAGATTATGCAGTCTTAAATAGTAGTTTTGTGTGACAACAGTTACATTCTTGGGAAATAACAGTTATAAACATTTACTATAGACCGAACAGTAATAAGAAATATAAAATTATATTTCAAAATACAGTCAATGCGTATGTCATTATAAAAGAGTTTGCTTCGGCAGTAGGATGCACAGTTACATTGTGCTAATCTTCTCTAGGCACTTTGTAATGAGATTCACCTAGTACTTCTGTTGGCTCAACGAAGCACTCAGATGCTGCCTTTCTCCTTGGTCCTCCCTCTCTCCTAGAGTTAGGATGGCTATTTTTCCTGGTTATCGTACAATGGGGTAATGATGAGAAACTGGACTCACAGAATAGCCGAGGCGGAGCCGCAGAGAAGGACATCTGCTTGGCCTGTCCATTTCAGTTCTGCCTCATCAGCGGCTGTGGTAACAGGTAAGATTTCATATATCATTTAGATCAAGAAAATGATTACAATTTTTTAAACTAAAATTAAAAAACATTGCAAAATTGTGGTTGGTAATATAAGACTTTACTAATGAGTAGATTTCTGTTGTTACTTTGAATCATTTCTTTTATTAAGCATTTTGTTAATTAAAAAAGCCATATATTTTTACTGTTGAAAATATGGAAAATTATAAATAAAAGAAAAATTGAAATGATGTATATTTCTGTCACCTAAAGATGATCATTGTTAGCCTTCTGGTGTAGTATTTTTCTGTTTACACACACATATACACACACTGAGCACATACATATCTTTGCACATACAAATATGCATGGCCTGTGTACCTATTTAGATATTTTTACATAGTTTGGGGACATAATTGAAATCATGTTGCATGCAGTCATTAAAACTCTTCTGAAAGAAAACTTATAATGGCTGTAGCATATTCTCTTACATGAATATATTGTAATTTAATTAGTCTGACTTCTATTTTTGGACACTTATTTTGTACAAAATTCCCTTAATTAGAATACCATTAAGAGAGAGATGTTCCGCAAAATAAATGCTTATATCAACAAAAAGACATGTGTAAGAATAGTCATAGCAGCTTTATTCTTAATAATATGCAGCTGAAAACAATCCAAATATGTGTCAATTTTAGAATGGATAAACAATTTTCAATATATCCATACAATGGAATACTTATTAATGGAGAAGAATTAATAGAGCTGAGTGCCGCATGTGACAATATGGGCGATTCTCACAGACATGATGATTAATGGGAAAATAGATACAAAAGAATATATTACATATTGTTCCATTTATATGAAATTCCAGAACAGGTCCAACTAATCTAAGGTGATGAGAGATCAGAATAGTGCCTTGGGAGGGGTGTAGACTGGGACAGGCCATGAAGAAACCAGAAGTGTTCTATATTTTAATCTGGGTGCTGATAAATTGTACCTCAATAAACAGAAATAAGAATAAAAATATTGTATGATACATGTTTGATGATAGGTTTTGATTACATTTCTTATAAATTCCTTAATATAATCTCATAATTTCTAAAAAAAATACTACTTTGAATTAAATAGTACTTTCCCCTTAAAAGTCCATAATCTCTTTTACTGTTACAGTCCTCTTATAAGCTAGATAAAGGGCAGAATTTTTCAGATCCTGGCAGTAGTGTCAAAGATAGTAAATCAACTGGGAATCAGGCCTAGAACTCTTACAGTCTTCCTTGGTCTTCATATAAGTTTCCATTTAATCTAGCATTGAATATTTGAAATCTGAATTCAAAAGTCAATATAATTAAAGATGTTGCTCCACAAACTGCAGTTTATGAAAAGGATTCATAATTGGATTCTTTATTTGTGAAATTTCCTAGTAAAATTCAGTTTTTATATAATCCATAAGCAATTATTTCATGTTTTCAAGGATGTTGTTAGTTTATGGAGTAAGATTATATGCATCCCAGAGTTCATTAACTTTATATGTGGATATTCTGTGTATTAGTCAGGTTTCTGCTATGATCATGCTGCTTGACAAAAACACCACGATTTTAGTGGGTTACAATAATCAATATTTTAATTCACACTCACCAATAACCTGCAGGTTGGCTGTGGTTTGACTGATTTTGTCTAGGCCAAGGTAAACTATGAGTTTCAGGTGAGTTTCAAGTCTGCTCCCATGTCTGTGTTCCAGGACCTAAACTAAAGGAAGAACTACCTGGGGCTTCCTGTGGAAGGTAGAAGCTCTGAAAGGCCTGGTCCAGCTGCACAAGCCCATATAAGCTTCAGTTTTGTGTCACCTCCACTTACATTCCATTGGTCAAAGCACCATGGTTAAGTCCAAAATCAATGGACTTTGGGAAGGGGAAAAACTTAGGTGAGTTTCTCCATCTGTATCAGTATGTAGTGCTGCATAACAAACAATGCCCAGACTCACTGTCCTGAAACAATAATTTATTATTTCACACAAGTATATGAGTTGGTTGGGGTGGCTTTGCTAATCTGGGCTGGTCTCATGCATCTGTGGTCAGGTGGCATGTGGTCTGGGGACTGTTCCATGTGGTGTCTTATTCCTCAACAGGCTGGCCTGGACTTGTTCTCATAATGGTGGCAGAATCCAAGAGAGAATGGATGTTGGCCAGGCTCCTGAGCTAGGCTCAGTACTCATACAGCATCACTTCTGCTGCAACCTGTCATCTGAAGAGAGTCACAAGACTGGTCCAGATTCAAAGTGTGAGCACATAGACTCCACTGCCTGATGGGTAGAACTGTGAGACTCATTGCAGAGAAGACAGATAAAGGGAAGAGCAGGGGGCTGTGATCTACCTTATCCACCACCGTGAGGTCTGTGAGGGTGGGAAGGGAGGCAACACCTGGATTCTAAAAAGCAGAAAAAATATTTCAACATTGTTAATTAAGTTTCAACCTAGGTTTTCTACAACAGAGATGCCACATAAGGGGGAAAAAACTGGGTTTTTCCTATACTGGGTTGCTTATCTTATGTTAAGTTGCTACAATGTGCTGTGCAAAACCATTAAGACATCACTAAGATGATGGTTTTTGCCCACCAAGGACCTGAGTCAGGCTCGTACTGAGACCTTGAGGAAGTTATTTACTAGCACTTTATGACAGCAGAGGAAGGTGACATGTAGTTCTTTGTCTAATTTGTCTCTCCATATTTTCTGTGTTCATCATTCACTTAACTGTAGGAAAGAACCACATGATCAGAGACACTGATACCAGAATAAGTTTTGGTAATGAATAAAATTGTGTGAATAGGTTGGGAATTTTATTCTCCTTTCCTCCATTTTTGTCTCCCCAAGATCTCTCATTTCTCCTTTGGATGTCTTAAAGGGGCCCCGAGTGCATTGCATTATTTTCCCCAGCTCTTCAGTGGAGTGTATTGTCCAACCCTATTGATATTAGGTTTAGCCGAGTGCCTTGCTTTGGCTTGTGGTGTGTGGACAAGAGCAGTGGTGTGTCAATTCTGAGGCTGGGCCATAAGAGACATTGGTGTGTTTCTTCCCAGTCTCTTATGCTTCTGCCCTGCGGCAGCTACTGTTCTAAGGAGGATGAGAGATGTGTGTGGAGCGGACCTGGACCCTGCCGGCAGCCTGGGGCTGATGCCAGCTGGACTCGAGTAGGTCACCTAGTTCCCACCTGCTCTGCAGACATCTAAATAGATGATTATTGTTTTAAGCCACTGAGTTTTGGGATGATTATTACCCAGAATTACTGTAGAGCTAGTTAACTGATTCCTAAAATTTCCAGAAACATGACCTGAATTATTGTCCTTGACTCACTGTCACAGTTACCATCACAAAACTTGAATAAAAAAATTATATATTTGGAAGACACTGATACTCCACCTTTACAATTTGTCCCATCTACATAACTCCTCCAACAGTATTAATTTAATCATTTAAAAACTTAATTTTAAATCAGTCATTTAGAACATTTCCATGTACACATAGCCAAATAATAACATCTATGAAATTAAAATTTGATCTGTTGTATTTTTCACATCTATATCTGTACCTGTATCTATATCTCTATATCTATACGGACATACATCATACTATGACAGTGATCTTCTATGTGTGCATTCAGCAAAACTCATTTGTTATTTTCTTGGGTACATAGCAAAACTGCATTTCCAAGCTAGCTGGGGTCATGTGATTGAATTCTGGACAAGATGATTATATCAAGAATAGTCAGGGTCACACAAACAAACTTATCTACAAAAAAGAAATAGACCCACAGACATAGAGAACAAACTTATGGTTACCAGAGGGTAAAGGAGGTGGGAAGGAATAAATTGGGAATTCAGAAATTGTACTCTTGGGGAGGGATGGAAATGTCAGCTGTCTTGATTGTGGTAGTGGCTTCACTGGTGTAGACAACCAACAAAATTCATCGGAATGTATGTGTAGTTTACATACGGGAGCCATACCACAATAAAGATGTCAAAAAATTTAAAAAAAAAAAGAATAGTCAGGGTCAGTGATACTGATGTCTTCATATCTAGACTGATTCCTGAAGTTTCCTGTCCTCTCTCTCTCTCCTCTTGTCTGCTGGCTGGATGCAAAGAATACAGTTTAGGCCTCCAGGGTCCTTGAAAATGGCAGAGTCAGTAGAGGGAAGGAAGCTTGATTTTTAAACTGCCTTGTAGATCAGAGGCCTTCCTGCTTCCCTTCCACCCCTCTTTCCATCGCACCAGCCTTCACTGGGACTACCCATGAGTGAGAAATCAAGGCTTACTGTGTTAAGCAACTGGGCATTCAAGAGGTATCTGCTTTAGCAGTTAGAGTTACCTGTCTAATAAAAAGGCATAACTCTTAAAATAAGAACATATTCACCCATTTATTACCTAAGCTTACCTACATACCACCTGTGATTCGTATGCCACACTTTGGAAACACTGCTACGACCCAAACCCCCACTTTACAGTCAAAGAAACGATCCCAGAGAGAGAAGGTGCCACCCAAGTGTGCACAGTGAGCTAGTGCATGAGCTCACCTCCCAGACTGAGTCTGCTCCAAGAATGCAATCCCTGTACTTGGTCCCCATGCAATTAGGGAAGCGTGTGCACCTGACACGGCCAATTCCCCGTATTGCCTTGGCACCACTGATGGATGCCAGGGACCCCCTACTCAAATCATCCTGGCCTCTGCTCAAGGATGTTTTCTGGCCGCAGGAGGGCGTCCCACCTGCCTGCAGTGATGGATGCCCTGGGAGCTGACCTCCACCAGGGCACACACAGGAGATGGTGGGCAAATACCACAATTTCCTTCCTTCAAGGCCTGTTCTACACAGTCTCCCAGTGGGTCTTTGGAGGTACTCAGCCCCCATTGTTCGCAAAGGTCACCTGCCCATTAATGCCCCTCTCCACTCCCCACCTCACTCTCACCCTGCCTTCATGACAAGGCAGAGAGCTTTTGTTTTTCTCCCCATTTTTTAAAAAATTGAAGTGTATTTGATTTACAATGTTGCGTTAATTTCTGGTGTACAGCATAGTTATTCAGTTATACATATATACATATATATACATATTTTTTCATATTCTTTTTAATTACTGTTTACTGCAAGCCATTGAATGTAGTTCCATGGGCTATATGGAAGGACCTTGTTGTTTATCTATTCTGTGTATAGTAGTTTTTATCTGTCAATCTCAAGCTCTCAGTTTATCTCTCCTTTCCCCCTCCCCCCACCCCATAACCATAAGTCTATTTTCTATGTCTGTGAGTCTTTCTTTTTGGTAAATAAGTTCATTTGTGTCATCTTTTTAGATTCCACATATAAGTGATATCATATATTTGTCTTTCTTTGACTGACTTCACTTAGTATGACAATCTCTGTGTCCATTAATGTTGCTGCAAATGGCGTTATTTCATTCTTTTTATGGCTGAGTAATATTCCACTGTGTATATATATCACATCTTCACCTGTTGATGGACATTAAGGTTGCTTCCATGTCTTGGTTATTAGAAAAAGTGCTGCTGTGAACATTGGGGTCCAGATATCTCTTTGAATTAGACCATATGATCATCTCAATAGATGAAGAAAAAGCTTTTGACACGGTGGAGAGCTTGAGGGAAAACTTTTGAACAGAGACGAGAATTTGAGGAGAGACATACTAAAGGAGAGTTTTAGGCACTTAAAATAGTTCAGGAGGTGGGAAGGACTTGGCATGCTCCAGGTATAGCAGTGAGGCCTGGAAGGTTGGAGCAAGCAGGTGGCTGGTAGGGGGAGCCCTGAGAGAGATGGACATGGGCCTCATCCCTGTGGAGAGGTTTGAGTTTATCCTAAGAAAGATGGAAAGCTAACAAAGTGTCTTAAGCAGAGGAGCCATCTAACCTGATTTATGTTTCTGGAGTTCAATAGCAGACCTTTCCAGAGCTTGTGGGGACCAAAGCATTAGTGCTTTTTGGCAGGAGGTATTATAGCTACCCAACTGTGAACCCCCTCTTGGGGGGGCATCCATGCTTGGCGACCACCCCCTCCCTCTGCCCTCTGTTCTCACAGTCTGTTCCTCCTCCAGTCAGATCAGGCAGACATGGCCCTAGGTGGGTAAAGATACCCCCACTGCTTTTGAACCTGACACATTGGGCCCAATTGTGTCTTAAACCCCTTAAACTGCCTGCTACCTCATAGCAAATCCAAAGTGGGGTTAATTCACCTGGGAAGAAAATATGAGCCATGATTAAAAAGGCATTTCCCCTACATTTTTCCCCACAAGAAAGAATTATCTTTCTGTATCACACCCTGTGAAAATTATGAAAGGAGGCTCCAGCAGTATTTCCATGCCCAAGGGAAGAATTCAATTACAAAGGTGGACAGAATGGGCCCTTGAAAACTTCAGCAAGGGGAGAATTGTTAGCTGTAGATGTGAAATAATTGACTAAAAGTGGACCAGACAGGCAGAACGACTCAACGCTCTGAGGGAAGACTTTTTCACCCCATTCCCTTCAAATGTGTGTTATTCTCTTGTGAAAGCAATTAGGTTGTTTGAGACTTGGAACTAAGATGTCTCAAAATTAAAATAAAACTATGGAAATCCAAAACCAATCAGTACTCAAAAGACTGATTAAGTTTGTCTTTGAATGTATTGATGCTTGAGTAATACTATTTGAGTTATTACATTCATGAGGATTCTGAGAAGTCTTACGGTATCATTAAGTTTTATGTGAAATGATTTTGCAAAGCTGTTTTTGGTGTGAGTCCATGTGACAAGCACTTGGATTAAACTTTTTTTTTCCTCTGAGAGGCCCATTTATTGTAGATTCAAAATGGATTTAAAGAGTTGGGTCAGAAATTATTTTAAAAGGTGAGCTTAACCCCTGTAGCTTTTGCATTTCTTAGTCTGAAGCCTCCAGCCCCCATCCCTACTCTGAAGTTTAAATAGATGGTTGACAGTACAAATTACTTTCTTTGTTTTCCATTGAACAGCGCTTCTGGTTTTTACAGGCCTATAAACTATTTTTATAACTTAAATGTCCACAAGTTGTGGCATGAAGAGAAGTAGTGAATGGCTATAAAAATATGTGTGGTTCAATCACTGCTGATTAAAAATGCAAATATTGTACTGAACACTGGAATTTGACACAACACTGCAAAATGATTATGAATCAATAAAAATGTAAAAAAAAAATGCAAGTATTGACCATCTTAACTGAATCAAATACTTGCTTTTTCATATTGTCATTTAACTAAATTATTTTTTTAATCTATAAAGGCACAAATTATTAAAATACACCATTATTTCAAGGGCACTGAGGCAGTTGAAAGTACAAAAACTTTTCCAATATATGAACAAGATGCAAAAGTTTGATCCGCAGACATTAAATGAGTGTTTACAGATGAAATAGTTACATATGCATGTGTGTCATTCTGAGATTGCTGAAGGAGAGATTTTACTTCATTTTTGTTTATTTCCCTTAACTTTCGGGAAAGAGTTCAAGTCGTCATGTTTTCAACTGACTGACCTCTGTGTTCCAATTTTCCTCAAAAAATGGAGGACAATAATAATAATAGTATCTACTTATAGTGACTATTGTTGCAGGTGTTAATTCAGTTAAAGAATCTACAACAGTAACTGGCACACAGTAACTTTCAATATATATTACTTATATTCCCCAACCCCTAGTCCTTGAGCATGTAGCTAAGTGCTTAGGAATTGCTTATTAATGAAAATTCTGTTAAGATTGAACTTTTCTAGAATTTGAATGGTAAGACTAATGTCTTCTGAGTCCAGGTTGCCCAGTGAAGTTCATTCAACACACATTCACTGGTATGTGTCATGAGTTCCAGTGGACAAGCAGCAGTGTGGTGGAGAAAGAGACTGACTTGTGAAAGTCAAATGTTACATTTCCAGGAATTTTGTGAGCTGCTTTTAAACATGGTTATTTTAAAAAATAAGATTACATAAACGTACAATTAAATAAGTTGTATCAGGAGCAAAGGTAATGCTCAAAACTTATTTCCTGATTATATTCCATTTTACAGTTACTCGTGCTGTTGAATTTATTCATCTCCATGGTAGCTCATACCGCGGAAATACTATATGATGGTGTACTTTTGTACATTGCCTTCCAACTCTGTGTTCAGTGACTTTACTCTTTGGTAGACTGAAATCAGCCATGGAGGGAATATCTATACTGTGGAAATCAGTAAATACTACAAATTAGGGGTCTTCACCTGCTCCCTACTCCTCCTGCCCAAGCTTCCCCTCCCCAGAAAATAAATACTTTTCACCACACCACTGACACTGTCTGTCCTGAGAGGGGAGTTGCGAGAGGTGGATTTCTTCAAAAAGTTTATCATCTGAGAGTCCACAACTTTTTATTGCTTTATCTCAAATTTTTCTTCACATTGAAGCTCACAGGTCATTACATCAGGGAAAACTGAACCTATATTTGTGCAATTTCTGATCAGAGTGAAACTCTGCATGTATTTCCCCTTATTTTCTTTCTTTGCATGTAAACATTTAGATAGTTAACTTCTGGGTAGCATATCAATATCATTTTAGGAATTCATATGAGAATTGGATATTATATTCTTTCTTTTTTAATTGACTGATAATGTTTAAAGATGTATACTAATACAGGTAGCTATGGCATGGAAAATCCAAAATGGCATTGAATTAAGTACCATCATCTTTCATTCTTACCCTCCTCCAATCCTTTTCTCCAAAGGCGTAAGAATGACCTTTTCCTTTCAGAATACATTCACTCTATTTTTTACACTAAGAAAATCACTTTATTGAGTTATGACTGACATACAAAAGGCATAAATACACATTTGTAAAACCATCACCACAATCTATGCCACAAACATATTCATTGCCTGCAAGTTTCCTTCCATCCTCTGTTTATGATGATGATGATAATGTGTGTGTGATAAGAATACACTTGTGAGCTACCCCTCGCAAATTTTAAAGTCTACAATACAGTATTAGTAACCGCAGGCACTATGCGATACAGTTGATCTCTAGGGCTTAGTCATAGGAATGGTCTTTTAAACATGCAGATTAGGTCATGTCACTCCCATCCTAAAACCCATCCAGGGTTGGGAGTTGCACTTAAAATAAAATGCAAATTCCCTGCCATGGTCCGTAAAACTCTGCAAGATCCAATCATTGCCTGTTTGCCCCATCTCATCTTGGGCTTCCTAACCTCCAGGCTTTTTGTTCTTCTGACAGTTCCTGGAACACATCCATTCTTTTCTGTCTGGGGGCTGTAAAAGTTAAACAGAAACTTCCATTAAAATAGAGTCTGGAGTCCAGAAGGGGGAGCTATTATGACCTAAAACAACAGTAGCAAAGCCCAAGAGAAAGAATGAATATTCCTCTTCTTGCCTGGCAAGAACTCAGCCAATGAAAGCCTGTCACAAGGCAGCCAATGAAAAGCCATTATGCTTCCAACTCTCAGTTCTGAAGCCCTTCAGACTTTAGCTGAAATGTCACCTCCTCAGAGAGGTCTTCCTTGATCATCTTGTATAGAGTAGGTCCCCCCTCTTGTATGTGTTCACCACAGGTCTGTATCTCCTTCATTTACTGCATTTTCCATCACTTGTCAGTGTGCATTATTTGTTTACTTACTTATTTCACCTGGTTCCCTAACTAGACCCTAAGCTTCATGAGCTCAGGGGCCATGCCTGCCCTGCTTCATCAGAGCCCACCCAAAGCCTAGCACAGTGCTGGACACACAGTGAATACTCAGAGACCTGTACTGGATGAAAGATGGAAGTGTGGCCATATGTGAAGAGTTCTTTAAGCCTAGAGTTACATTTTGTTATAACTACCAGTTTCAGAGAAAATAACTCTCATTTTGCTTTTTTCTCTTTTGACAAGATAATCAGAATTTGTTTCCCAACACTCTCATGTATTCTTCTCACTTTTATTTATGCCTCTACTTGTCTGTTTCTTTTTGCCTGGCATACCTGCTGCCCCATTACCACCTCCTATCCATGAAGTCCCCTCTCAGAGGCTACTTCTCCATGAGCTTTTCTCTGGTCTTTCCCGAAGGTATGCCCTTTAGTGAGCCTTCCTTTTCCTCTCTGGTGCCTTCTTAAGGCTCTTCCCTTACTGAAGGTGCTTGTAACATGGACCATAATCTTTTCTGGAGCCCAAACAACCCTACATCTTCAAGGAACCTAGCAGCATGCTTTATAGATAACCTTGCCCTTAGTAACTAAATTGATCAATTAATTTGTTTACAATGAAAGACTGAGAAATTGAGTTAATTACCCAGATGTTTCCAAATGTCCAGATGTTTATCCTCATGTAGGAAAAAAGAAAATTCTGAATGACTGATTACATGTCTTTTCATCTTTGTGGTTTAGAATTGTTTAAACACAATTCCATGATTTATTTCTTATTGGTTTACCTATGTTCTCTCCCCTGCTCCAGCAGTGCAAATTTGCCTCAGTCTAATGCTTCCTTCTTTAAAAATCTTTTAAAAATTTAGTGCTTCCTCTTTAAAAAATGGCTGAGAAACACTACAAATAGTAATAATGAATAATAAATGTCATGAAGTGAAATTCCTTCTGCACATTTTGTAGGAAGAGTCAAGCCAGACCTGCTCAAAGGACTGGCAGTCTCTCTAAGTTGGGATCAAAGGGCAGGTGACCTAGATTCCAGCCTGATGTTTACAGCATAATATGTTTTCAGCTCTGCCTCAAAATTCCAAAGAAGGTCACAGAGAAATGAATGGGGTTGTGAGGACTCCATTTTCTTAACTTAAAAGGCTTAGAGATGTAATGTGCCTCTCATTTTAGAAGTTCCAACATCCCTTTAAAAAAAATGACATTTTACAATGTTACCCTATAACCTGGCTATGCAGAACAGGGCTATGAACTTTCTGGGGGTGATGACAATGATCTCTATCTTGATAGGATTGTGGATCATCCAAGTGCATGCATTTGTTAGAACTCATAGAACCGAGCACATAAAGATCTGTATGTTTCCCCCTACAAGTATCTTACAACAATTTTTAAAGGAAAGAAAAAGATAACACATGGGTACTGAAAAAGTCAAGAAGTACAGAATTGGATAAAGAAAAAAAAACCTAACAATAATGATAATAATAAAAAAAAAACTACACGGGCAATTATCACATAATGTGGTCCATGGCCAGCTGCATTTCTCCACTTCACCTAAGAGCTTGTTTAGATGTGAAGACCCTCAGGCCTGACCAGGGATGTGCTGAATTAGGATCTATAGGTTAGCAAGATGCCCCAGGAGATTTGTCTGCACGTTAAAGCCAGAGAAGCCCTGCCTTAAAAAAAAAAAAATGGGGCCAGTGATCTACATGGTGAGGTCCATCTTATCCCCTGTGCTGTACTGCTTACCTGTACTTTGGTGAAAATTTAGCCATTTCCTTACTTTCTTGACTTTGGACTGACTTTGCAGAATTCCTCTTCCCTCCCTCCCTCCCTCGGAAACTCCAGTGCTTGTGACTGGCGTTGGTGGCTGCCATTCAGATCCGATTTTGTTCACAGCACGGCAGTTGGCTGGTCAAGGAGCCTAGTGAAACCACTTAACTTCCTGAACTTCTGTTTACTCTTCTTTACAAAAGACATAATGGCACTGGGCGACCCGGAGCTTAAATTAATTAATGTTTATAGAGTACTTCAAGCCTGGGGGATAAAAGTCTCTTTGAAAGTGCTCATAATTATCATTATGGCTAATGAATCTCATTGCTCACCCCTCCCCCTCACTGGGGGGCGGGAGGTGCCCTGGTAACATAATCCAGGGAAGGTGGAAATTTAACTCCAATGTCATTTTCCTTCTTTGGTCAATCTATTGGTATTTCCCAATTTTTTATTCTTTTTGTAAGTACAAATTGGATGTAGATTAACTAAGTCAAGTGAGTTTATGGTAAACTTCCGGGAACATATTTAGTGCTCATTGCAGTAGAGAGACCTCAGTTAGTCTCTACCCTGAGAAAATAACAGTTTAATAGAACAGAAGGGTCTCCAGGTAGGAAACTCAACAACCAACAATGTTCAAAGGGAGCCCCGTTTACTTAACGCAGGTTGAGGTGCCAATGACAATTTTAAATTACTCTATTCATTTCTACAGTTTATGTCTCAGCTCATTAGCTTAATTTTGGAAATCATGAAGGATGCCAATGCAAAAACGTCAGTAAAAGAGCCATCGTGCTCTTTGTGAATTTATTTTAAAATGATTTGTTATTCGAGTTTGGGGAAATCAATTCATATTTGTGTCAGTGGGAGAAACTTCAACTTTATCTATTTGGAATCATTCTGAAGAGAGACACTTTATAGTTTGAAAGGATCTTGGAAGGATAAATTCACATGTTTCTGAAACTGGGTTTTATCACTGCTGGTAAAGCTATCTAAGTGTAAGGGTTCTCAAATCGGGCCTCGAGGCTGGGCTGAGCACAGAGTGCACTCAACAGCCTTGGTTAAAGGAGTTTATCACAGCACAGGTCACCCTCGCTGGAAAGAGGAAGAATCCTTGAAACTGGAGTACAAGTGATGTCTTGACTTGTAAATCCCAACACTGAGGCACCATCTTGGCAGCTTCCTGAAGACAGGCTCTCCCCTTTTCACTTTCTTTGTTTAGGACACAGCTGCAGAGATGGTGGGCCACCGCTCACTGAAAACCAGAACTGGAACCTGAGAGGCAAGTACACCTGTCAGTGATAAACATAAATATCAAATTCACTTGAGTCTTGGTCAACTTAACAGGCAGTTCTCAGCATCTCCTCTGTCCCTCAAGGGCCTTGTGAGTGAGCTACAGAGTGGAGATAAATGTGTTCACATTCGTCTTTTCCACTAGAGGAGTCCCATGAGGACAGGATCCAGGTCTGTTTCAGCCACTGCTTGGGTCTTAGTGAATAGTAGAGGCACAGGAGGAAGAGAGGGAGGAAGAAAGAAGGAAGGAGGAAGTGAAAGAAGGAAGAAAATGAATTAAAATATCCATGTTTTTATTATTCGAATAGAAGTCAGTTACTCTGGGCAGGTTTTGTGGAGGGAGAGGCATCAAACAGGCTTCCAATGGCAGGATGGAGGAACAGATGGGAAAAGGAAGAACATTCTAGTGGAGGGAAATGACAAGAATAAGAATGAAAATAAATATGAATATGCAGATTTGTGGATGAAATACAATTAATGCCCCCTCACCGCAAAAAAAAAAAAAAAAAAGGACAGAGAGATTGGGGCTTAGTTACAGGCATTTAGGTATGAGGTAGAAAGATAAGAAATGTACTTTATCAGGTCACATCTACATAATAATGAGAATCTAATTAAAACTGAAAAATTAAAAAATTCAGACACTCTTAAATAACTGAATATTTGTGATATATGGAGAATAATATTAAACTGCTAATTAGGCTAAAATGTTCCAAGCTTTGCTATTTATGTATTCATGCTAGATGATATTTTTAATTAATTTTGGGGGAAAAATGTGTGTCTTAGGAAAGGCATGATTAGTATGTACATAAAAATCAAACTTTTTTTTTCATGGCTACTAAAGTATTTTGCCATGGGTATATCCAAAGAGAGGACACAGGAACAGAAAAAGGTTGAAAATACGTTTGAAACCTTTTTGTAAATCATTGACAAGATAAAGTTGGAACCCTAGGTTCACTGGATCAACAATGACATAACTTCTCTATTCCCTGAATACAGGAATCTCTATTCTAGGATTAAAAAGGGGAAAAAATTCAATTTATCACATAATTTATGGAGCACTATGGTTGCCTAACTCTAGACTCCTGATTTTCTGTGTAAGACAGAGCCAATTCAGCGAGCGAAATAGAAGATTTTGACTTGGTCTGGACAAAGTCTTTGAGTCTTCAGACAGACAAATCTAAAAATAATAGCACTGAGTAAAGTGTGAACTTGCCCATTCATCTTAATAGGGTTGTCAAGTATGAAGCTTAATTATATCACTGGTAGCCATTTGACGGCAGTTATGGGACTCAGAGGCCAGCAATTAGTGGTGACTTCTAGTCCAATGAAGTACCTTCAGATTCTTGATTGTTGTAATGATTGTTCACTAAGCAGAAGGTCAGTTAAAGTCTTTTTGATCCCAGTCAATCGCCTTAGTTACTGAGTCATTAGCTTCCTAATAACCGGCAAATCCTCTGCTCAGCTAGATCCTCAGTGTATTGGTTATTCTTACCAGATGAGCCAAATAGCCTTGCATTTCTGATTGTGATTTCATGAAGAAAACCGCAAAATAGAATTAAGAAATGGCCAGCGAGCAAATTCTATTTCTTTTGTGTGCCTGTCCCTTCTCTCCCTCCATGGGGTTCTGATCCAGCTTATCAACCTGGTGGGGACTGAGTGAGGCTGAGTTGCTATTGATGGAGAACTCTCAGGACAACAGGGCACCTGGTCCACTTCGTCCTGTATTCCTTCATCTATGCATTTCATAAACTATGTTTTCAACTCTACTGTGTGCCAAATGCTGGTGTAGAGTAAGCTTGGCCCAAAGGATCCTTGGAGCTTACTGCACCCAGGTAAGCAATTCAGTGTACAAGTAACTACTTTAGAATTTACCTGTGTAAGGGTGATAAAGTGCTGTGATGACAATAAATCAAGGTGTAGAAGTTTGTGTGGACATGACTTTAGGTCAGCACTGAACAACAGAAATATCACACAAGCCAAAATACAAGCAGTATATGACATTTTAAATTTTCTGGCAGTCACACAAAGAAAGGTAAAAAGAAATAGGCAAAATTAATTTTAATAATATACATTTAACTCAATATATCTAAAATAATATTTCAACGTGTAGTCAATATAAAAATTATTAATGAGATGTTTTACACATTTTTTTCATACTAAGCCTTTAAAATTCAGCATCTGTTTTATATATGTGATACCTGTAAAGTGCACAATATCCACATTTGGCCACTGTATGGGACAGCACAGTTTTAGACAGTGGATGAAGAGAGACTTTTTACCACCCTAATAGTGAGAAAGAGCCAGCCATGCAGACGTATGCACTCCAGACAAAGGGGTCACAAGTGCAAAGGCCCTGAGGCAGGGTTAAGCTTTTAAACAAATTATTTGAATTCCATCATAAAATAAGAAAACAAATATAGCTGGGCATTCAACTTATAATACTTATATGTAGTTTTTTGGAAAAAAAACCAAATCATTTTTTCAAAATGCTTATGACAGGCCATCATTTCTTACGAGCCTAAATGAAATGGTCTGTTCAGCTCAATCACTTGATTATGATAGAGATGAACTCAGTGCAAAACAACTTTTTCTTTAGTGATGGTTAAGTGGATGCATCCTGAACATATTTTTTTCTTTTGCCTTTAAACATGCAAATTCATCACTGTCTAGTGTGTATTTTATGGATAAATATACTAATTGCAGATTCTGAGTTCTAATAGCATTATCTATCTTCAGGACAGGACTTTATAGAAAATACATCTGGGGACCATTGCTCGTGTTTCATCTTTCTCTGGAGTCAGGCCATGTTTGACCCCTCAGTTAGACTAGCAACATAATGAATTAATTAGCAACAAAGGTATGCTCTATAGAGAAAATGAAAACTCACAGAAAAATCACTTAAAAAGAATCACTGGATGTATTTTAAAATAAAATGTCTGGGATATACTTTTCATGTCAAATAAGAATTCTTTTATTTGCACGATACTGGTTGGATGTGTGTCTTCATTTGGATTCCTCTAGAAGGAGCTTCTGAGAAAAGGATGCGAACACAAGGAGTTTATTTGGGAGGTTATCTCAGGAAGCAGGAATTAGTGGGAGGAAGGGGGAAGGGAGGGAAGGAAACCAATATAAGTTGCATTAGCAAGTCAGCTGCCAGCACGGACACCTGGAGACGCCACTCTGGGATTTGTGCAGAATGTGCCCCACCTCAGGAGCAAGGAATCTATTCCTCAACACTGTCAGTCACAGGCTGGGCTGCTCCTGGGCTGGAGAGAAGGATGTTTATCCCCAAGCCCTTGTGACCTGACTCTCACATGGGCAGAGAGGGTTCTGGTGCCCAGACAAAAACCTCAGGCAAAGGATGTAGGTGTCAGTAGTTGGAAGTTGGATGGTGTGAATGGAAATGGGAAAGGCCAAGTGATGCAAGTCAGTGACAGTAGCTGTTCAACGTATATAATGGAAGTTCATCCAGAAGCTTACCTTTAGCGCTCAATAATTTGTGTACCTCATCTTGTTGAATACTTTACTGTTTACAAAGATCCTTCATTTACGTTATCTTGCTCAGTCCTTATAAGGACCCTGAGGGGTGGATTGAGCTATTTAGCAGGTTTTACTGTTCATATGTTATGGAGGAGGGAGCTGAGGTTTGTGGAGACTCATGCACACAGATCGTCAGGAAGCAATGCAGAGAGCCAGCTCTAGTGGAAACTGTGGTTTCCTCTCCAGCACCCCAACAGTTCTTTCTCTCCCACTATGCAGTGGTGCACTTTGTCCTTTGTGTAGGATGGACCCGATCCCTATAGTTGGCTGACGCCAACCAGATCTTTGTGTTCTATTGATACTGTGATTGGTTCAGTTCAATCAGAGCAAAGTGAGGGACTGTAGCAAACTAAATGACCAGACTAAGAGAGAGACATCAATTTATCTCTTGTATATTTTATGTGTGTATCAGAAAATACGTTGTCCTGTAGTTCTTGGCAGCCATCATGTAAGCATGAGGCAATCCAGCCTTGGGGTGAAGACTATGTCATTGACGGCAGAAAAGACAGATTAAAAAAAACCCAAAAAGTGAAAAACAAAAACGGGATCCTTGGTGACATTTTTGATTCACTGGATAAAAGTCTGCTGAAGCTGAGAAACTCCTTTTATTGTTTAAGAAAGCCGTCTGGAGTTGGGTTTAAAAACCCTTGCAGTTGAGAACATTCTGAGAGCATCTGGCTGCGTGCTCCACACCAAGAGTCCCACGTCATCCTAAAATGAAGTAAGTTAAATCTCCCGTATGCAAAACCTAGAGGGATTTTACTTATCATTTGCACAACATGTTCACCTAAATTACATTGCTTCTTTTGAAGTGTGCGTCATAATCTGTGGTAGCATCCAGGTTGTAGCTTGGAGACCACCTCTATGTTAGGGAATGGAGAGCAAAAGGGTTATACAGATGAAAAAGAAAGGTGTTTCAGTTTTAAGTGAAGTTGTGGTTCATATGCAGAATATTCAGTTAAATCTTTTTTTTTTTGAGAAATCACAATTTCAAGAAATTAAAAGAAGAAAAAGCAAAACTAGTGCTCTAATGTTTGCCTTATAGGGCTCCCAGAAAGAGAAGAGAGAGAAAGGACCTGAGAAAATTTTTGGAGAGGTAATAACTGAAAACCTTCTCAACTTGGGAAAGGAAACAGTCACCCAAGTCCCTGAAGTGCAGAGTGTACCACACAGAATCAACCCAAAGAGGAACATACCAAGGCACATAGTCATCAAACTGACAACAATTAAATATAAGGAGAAAATATTAAAACTAGCAAGAGAAAAGCAATGAATAACATATGAGGGAAGTCCCTTAAGGTTATCAGCTGATTTTTCAGCAGAAATTATACAGGCCAGAAGGGAGTGGCACGATATATTTAAAGTGATGCAAGGGGGAGACTTACAACCAATAATACTGTATCCAGCAAGGCTCTCATTTAGACTTGATGGAGAAATCAAAAGCTTCACAGGTAAACAATAGCTAGAAGATTTCAGTACCACCAAAACAGCTTTACAACAAATGTTAAAGGAACTTCTCTAGTCATCAAATCATAAGAAAAGAGAACAAAAAGAAAAAAGAGGTAAAAAAAGAGACCTACAAAAGATTGTTTTAGAAATTCGGGGTCTTTTTGTGGTTCCTTATAAATTTTGGAATTGTTTGTTCTAGTTCTGTCAGGAATGTCACAAATATTTTGATGGGGGTTGGGTTGGATCTGTGGGTTGCTTTTGGTAATATGGCCATTTTGATAGTGTTGACTCTTCCAATCCAAGAGCACAAGAAATCTTTCCTTTTCTTAGTGTCATTTCAGTTTGCAAAGTATAGGTAACCTCCTTGTTAAAGGTTATTTCTAGGTATTTTGTTGTTTTTGATGTAATGGAAATGTCTTTGCTGGTTATAAAAATTTAGTTTTTGAAGTGAAAAAAATGGAGCAAATCATAACAAAATTATATGGAACCATCAAAGACCTAGAATTGCCAAAGCATTACTGAAGAAAAAGAAAGAGGCTGGAGGAATAACTCTCCCAGACTTCAGACAATACTATAGAGCTACAGTCATCAAGACAGCATGCTATTGGTACCAAAACAGACATATAGACCCATGGAACAGAATAGAGAGCCCAGAAATGGACCCACACACTTTTGGTCAACTCATCTTCGACAAAGAAGGCAAGAATATACAATGGAATAAAGACAGTCTCTTCAGCAAATGGTGTTGGGAAAACTGGACAGCAGCATGTAAAGCAATCAAGCTAGAACACTCCCTTACACCATACACAAAAATAAACTCAAAATGGATCAAAGGCTTAAACATAAGACAAGATACAATAAGCCTCCTAGAAGAAAATATAGGCAAAACATTATCTGACATACATCTCAAAAATGTTCTCCTAGAACAGTCTACCCAAGCAATAGAAATAAAAGCAAGAATAAACAAATGGGACCTAATGAAACTTACAAGCTTCTGCACAGCAAAGGAAACCATAAGTAAAACAAAAAGACAACCTACGGAACGGGAGGAAATTTTTGCAAATGAAACCGACAAAGGCTTGATCTCCAGAATATATAAGCAGCCCATACGACTTAATAAGAAAAAAACAAACAACCCAATCCAAAAGTGGGCAGAAGACCTAAACAAGCAATTCTCCAAGGAAGACATACAAATGATCAATAGGCACATGAAAAAAATGCTCAGTATCACTAACCAAAGAAATGCAAATCAAAACTACAATGAGGTATCACCTCACACCGGTCAGAATGGCCATCATTCAAAAATACACAAATGACAAATGCTGGAGAGGCTGTGGAGAAAAGGGAACCCTCCTACACTGCTGGTGGGAATGCAGTTTGGTGCAGCCACTGTGGGAAACAGTATGGAGATTCTTCTAAAGACTAGGAATAGACTTAACTTATGACCCAGGAATTCCAATCCTGGGCATATATCCAGAAGGAACCCTACTTCAAAATGACACCTGCACCCCAATGTTCATAGCAGCACTATTTACAATAGCCAAGACATGGAAGCAGCCTAAATGTCCATCAACAGATGACTGGATAAAGAAGAGGTGGTATATTTATACAATGGAATACTATTCAGCCATAAAAACCGACAACATAATGCCATTTGCAGCAACATGGATGCTCCTGGAGAATGTCATTCTAAGTGAAGTAAGCCAGAAAGAGAAAGAAAAATACCATATGAGATCGCTCATATGTGGAATCTAAAAAAGAAAAACAAACATAAATTCAAAACAGAAACAGACTCATAGACATAGAATACAAACTTGTGGTTGCCAAGGGGGTGGGGGGTGGGAAGGGACAGACTGGGATTTCAAAATGTAGACTAGATAAACAAGATTATACTGTATACCACAGGGAAATATGTACAAGATCTAATGGTAGCTCACAGAGAAAAAAATGTGACAATGAGTATATATATATGTTCGTGTACAACTGAAAAATTGTGCTCTCCACTGGAATTTGACACAACATTGTAAAATGATTATAAATCAATAAAAAATATTAAAAAAAATGAAATGATGAAGCATAAGAAACATTTGAAGTAATAATGGCAGAGAACCTTCAGAAACTAATGATGACTACTAAAATACTACATGTCCAGCAAGCTCAGAGATAAAAGGGTAAATCCAAACAAAACCAATGAAAACTCTACATACGTCATATTCCAACCACAGAAAAAGACAAAAAAAAAAATCTTGAAGAAGTCAGAAGAAGAAAACCCCTTACCTAGAGAAGAACAATGTGCGGATTACAGTGGACTTCTCATCAGAGACCATGAAAGCAAAAGGAGAGTTATGTGAAATATCTGAAGTCTTGAAAGAAAAAGCACCACCAACCTAGAATTCTATGTTCAGCGAAATCATTCTTCAAAAATGAAAAAGAAAAAAGACTTTCTCTGACAGACAAAAATTGTGATAATTCTTCACCAGTGGGCCTGGACCCCTCTGCAAGAAACGTTAAAAGAAGTTTTTCAAGCAAAGTAAAATAGTATAGGTTGGACACTTGGATCTGCATAAAAACAGAAGAGTGTTGGAGAAGGAATAAGTAGTTAAAATAAAATATTTTATTCTTGTTATTCTTAGACTAGCTAGAATGATAACTTTTTAAAGTAATAATAGTAACAATATATTGCAATGAGCATAGCATATGGAAAATTGAAATAAATAACAGCAATGTCACAAGGGATGGGAGAGATGAGTTGGGAACATTCTACTAAAAGGTATTTGGACTTCATGTGAAGTGTTATAGTGTTATCTGAAGGTGGACTTAGATTAGCTTTTTTACAAAAAAAAAATAGTTGTATTTCACTCTCTAGGGAAACTACAAAAAAGTTTTAAGTATAATTGTTGTGCTAAGAAAGAAGATAAAATAGGATCAACCATAAAAAATGCTCAATTAAAACAGAGAAGGAAGAAAAAGAGCAGGAGAAAGAGGGAAAAAGAAACCAATACAACGAAAAAAAAATTACAAACATGGTAGATGCTAATCCAATTATATCAATAGTCACTTTAAATGTGGATGTTCTAAGACACCAATTAAAAGACAGATTGTCATAGTGTTTGAAAGATTAAAGAGGCAGTTAGTGGAAGAGCTCAGATATACCCCCATGACTGACTCTGTCATAGAGGTTCTTTCTGCTTTACCAGAGCAGAAGGATGTTTCTTTTATTAAAAAAAAAAAAGACTTAGCACTGACATGTTTGATATACAAATATCTCCTGTTATATTCATCAAAACATTAAAAAACAACAACAGAATTAGAAATCTGAACTAACCATGATCTGAAGGATAGTCAATCTGAAAGATAGTAAAAAAGTTGTTAAAATTACTGCATATTCCAATTAGGAATGCATTAGGCTATGAGTAAAAAATATTCCATAAACACTGACTTAAGAAATAGGGTTTACAATTCTCAGCTAAAAGAAAGTCCAAAGACAGGCAGTTTCTGGCATAAGTTCCACTGCTCAACAGTGCCATCAGGGAGCCAGACTGGTTCTCTTTTCACTCCACTTCCCTTGACTTTGTCCTCTTGTCTGTTGCCTAATTATCACAAAACAGTGGCCATAGTTTTGGACTTGACAGCATCATTCGAGGCAGGGAAAAGAGGAAAGTGTCATGCTGGTAGCATATGTCCCATTTTAAAAGGAAAGAAAATGCTGTCCCTGAACTTCCTTCAGAAGACCCTAGTTACATCTTATTGGCCACAACTGTATCACAGAACCACCTGTAGCTGCCAGAGGCTAAGAAAGTGAGTATTTTGGTTTTCTAATCTAAGTGAGGTAAATGAGGGAGAATAAGGCAGACAAGCCAATAGTGGCTACCACTGCATGTCCAAATAAAAAGAGAAAATTTGACTTTCTAGCTATCAGTAGTTTCGCTTTTGCTTTTTTTCTTTAATAGACTTTATTCTTTTAGAGTAGTCTCAGGTTCACAACAGAATTGAGCAGAAAATACAGAGTTCACACATAGTCCTCCCCTACCCTCAAAATCCTTCATCAGTGTGGCATATTTGGTACAATCAAGGAACCACCATGGGCACATTATTATCAGCCAAAGTCCATAATTTAACATTAGGGTTCACTCTTGAAGTTGTACATTCTATAGGTTTTGACAACTGCATAATGACATGTAACCATCACTATAGTATCATACAGAATAATTTCATTGCCCTAAAAATCCCTTGTGCTCCATCTGTTCATTCCTCCCTCCCTCCCTCTCCCCAAACCCCTTGAAACCATGATCTTTTTATTGTTTCCATAGCTGTGCCTTTTCCAGAATGTCATTTGTTTGAAATTGTACAGTTTGTAGCTTTTTCAGACTGGCTTCTTTTGTTTAGTAATATGTCTTTTAAATTTCTTCCATGTCTTTTATGGCTTAATAGATCTTATTTTTTTACTGAACATATATTTTTTAATTTACATATATGTACTGTTCTTTGTTTCTAAGTATGTTTATAGCTTTAAACTTTTAAATTTACATAGTCATCAAAGGAATAAAGCCAAGCACAAATAAGAATTAACTCAAAAAGATACATACACCCTGCTATTAACAGCAACATTATTTATAATTGCCAACATATGGAAGCATCCTAAGTGCACATCAATAGTTAAATAGATAAAAAAGATGCAACATATATATATATGTAAAGGAACACAACTCACCCATAAAAAAGAAGGCTAATTTGCCATTTGTGGGTCTTCATTCACTTTTCTTTTTTTTCCAACATTTTTTATTGATTTATAATCATTTTACAATGTTGTGCCAAATTCCAGTGGAGAGCACAATTTTTCAGTTGTACACGAACATATATATATACTCATTGTCACATTTTTTTCTCTGTGAGCTACCATTAGATCTTGTACATATTTCCCTGTGGTATACAGTATAATCTTGTTTATCTAGTCTACATTTTGAAATCCCAGTCTGTCCCTTCCCACCCCCCACCCCCTTGGCAACCACAAGTTTGTATTCTATGTCTATGAGTCTGTTTCTGTTTTGAATTTATGTTTGTTTTTCTTTTTTAGATTCCACATATGAGCGATCTCATATGGTATTTTTCTTTCTCTTTCTGGCTTACTTCACTTAGAATGACATTCTCCAGGAGCATCCATGTTGCTGCAAATGGCATTATGTTGTCGGTTTTTATGGCTGAATAGTATTCCATTGTATAAATATACCACCTCTTCTTTATCCAGTCATCTGTTGATGGACATTTAGGCTGCTTCCATGTCTTGGCTATTGTAAATAGTGCTGCTATGAACATTGGGGTGCAGGTGTCATTTTGAAGTAGGGTTCCTTCTGGATATATGCCCAGGATTGGAATTCCTGGGTCATAAGTTAAGTCTATTCCTAGTCTTTAGAAGAATCTCCATACTGTTTCCCACAGTGGCTGCACCAAACTGCATTCCCACCAGCAGTGTAGGAGGGTTCCCTTTTCTCCACAGCCTCTCCAGCATTTGTCATTTGTGTATTTTTGAATGATGGCCATTCTGACCGGTGTGAGGTGATACCTCATTGTAGTTTTGATTTGCATTTCTTTGGTTAGTGATACTGAGCATTTTTTTCATGTGCCTATTGATCATTTGTATGTCTTCCTTGGAGAATTGCTTGTTTAGGTCTTCTGCCCACTTTTGGATTGGGTTGTTTGTTTTTTTCTTATTAAGTCGTATGGGCTGCTTATATATTCTGGAGATCAAGCCTTTGTCGGTTTCATTTGCAAAAATTTCCTCCCGTTCCGTAGGTTGTCTTTTTGTTTTACTTATGGTTTCCTTTGCTGTGCAGAAGCTTGTAAGTTTCATTAGGTCCCATTTGTTTATTCTTGCTTTTATTTCTATTGCTTGGGTAGACTGTTCTAGGAGAACATTTTTGAGATGTATGTCAGATAATGTTTTGCCTATATTTTCTTCTAGGAGGCTTATTGTATCTTGTCTTATGTTTAAGCCTTTGATCCATTTTGAGTTTATTTTTGTGTATGGTGTAAGGGAGTGTTCTAGCTTGATTGCTTTACATGCTGCTGTCCAGTTTTCCCAACACCATTTGCTGAAGAGACTGTCTTTATTCCATTGTATATTCTTGCCTTCTTTGTCGAAGATGAGTTGACCAAAAGTGTGTGGGTCCATTTCTGGGCTCTCTATTCTGTTCCATGGGTCTATATGTCTGTTTTGGTACCAATAGCATGCTGTCTTGATGACTGTAGCTCTATAGTATTGTCTGAAGTCTGGGAGAGTTATTCCTCCAGCCTCTTTCTTTTTCTTCAGTAATGTTTTGGCAATTCTAGGTCTTTGATGGTTCCATATAAATCTGATTATGATTTGTTCTAGTTCTGTGAACTATGTCCTGGGTAATTGGATAGGGATTGCATTAAACGTGTATATTGCCTTGGGCAGTGTGACCATTTTAACAATATTGATTCTTCCAATCCAAGAGCATGGGCTATCTTTCCATTTTTTAAAGTCTTCTTTAATTTCCTTCATCAGTGGTTTATAGTTTTCTGTGTTTAAGTCTTTCACTTCCTTGGTTAGATGTATTCCTAGGTATCTTATTACTTTTGGTGCTATTTTAAAGGGGCTTGTTTCTTTACTTTCTTTTTCTGTTGATTCATTGTTAGTGTAAAGTAATGCATCATTTCTTTACTTTTCTGGTAGTTTAATTACTTGCATGTTACACCTTTCAAAACTGTCCTGTAGTTTGTTGAAGTTCTACTCTGGGAAGCTTGTATCTTCAAACTCACTGATTCTTTACTCATTCATTTCAAATCTACTGATGAGCCCATCAAAGGTAATCTTTATTTGTGTTAGTACCCCCCCCAAGATTTCCTTTTGATTCTTTCTTAGAGTTTTTGTCTCTCTGTTTATGTTATCCACTTGTTCTTGCATGTTATCTACTTTTTCCTTTAGAGCCTTTAATATATTAATCACAGTTATTTTAAATTCCTTGTCTTATAATTCAAATATCTATGTTATATCTTGTTCTGGTTCTGATTTTTGCTTAGTTTCTTCAGGCTGTGTTTTTTCTTTTTGTATGATACAAGTTTCAGTCTACATGTATCACAGGCTTCTCAAGAGGTTTCTATATTCTTTCATCTGTGAATGCAAACTTATAGTCTGTAAGCAGCCTTGACCACTATCTTTAGGGCTCAGCAAGAGTGGTGTTCTGAGTGAATCTAATAAGTTGGTATTTTCCCTCCAAATTAAGTTTATTTTATTTTTTTCATTGTGAAAGATTTTGCACACACACACAAACACACGCACACACATCCAGTACCCTTACCCAGAGAAAATAGGCTATAGTCTTTTAGATATTTTCTTATGGATTTATGTACATACTTGTTCTAAATATTTACTTAGTTTTATAAAATATTTATGTTTGCAATATTATTTTTACAGTGTCATTAAACTTATAGTTATTTAAATTTAAGTAAATCTTACACTAAATAAAAATCTTAATAAATAAGACATTAAAATCAAACAAACCTACTTATAGACAGATATTTTATTTCTAGCCATTTTGATTTTACAAACAATACTCTGATTCTTGTTGATAAAGTTCTGTGACATCCTCAAATTGTTCTTAAGCTCTCTTTCATATTTTTAAAACTCTCTTTATCTTTCTGGGCTGCATTCTGAATAATTTTCTTTCTTATAGTTCACTAATTCTCTCTTAAACTGTGTCTGAGACATTGTCTAAGGCATCTATTGAGACTTTATTTCCAATAATATTTTCACATTTCTGAAAGTTCTGTTTTCAGAATATGTCCCATCTTTCTTATGTTTCCTGCACATTTTTTATGTCTTTAATCATTTAAGAATGATTTTTTTGTCTTTCTAAAGGTGTCTACTGACATTGTTTCTGATATTATGTACTTCTCTTGCTCATAGTAGATTATTTCCCCATAAGTTTTGTAATTTTGGACGATGAACTCATCTTTTGTGGGATCTCAATGGGAATCCTAGTTTAAGAAAATGCCCCTTAAGAGAGATTTTCTGATACTTTCTGTCATGCATACCATGGGTGCTATTAACTCAGAACATGTTTTGTGCTAGTTTCTTGACATGGGAATTCTAGTGTAATTATGAGGCCAAACCCATGTGGTCAGTCTTATGGTTATGAATTCTTAGAGCAGACCAATTTTTTTCCCTCCATCTAGAGCCTGGAGAGAAAAATGTCCTTGTGGTCTCATTCTGCCTTTGGGTGGATTTTTCTAGTCCAAACTTTCACATCTTACTGACCTAAGTTTTTGACTGTGTTGCCAAATGAACATTAAAACTCTAAGCATCTATGTTTTCGAGACCAGAAAACACCCATGGTGTCACTAGAGTTTCTGCTGAGCTCTTACAGTTTAAGATTTCAAGATCCTCTTCATTTTTCATCCCTGGGGATTTTTCCAAATTTCTTACAGGTTCAGCTCTGCATTTAAAAGGATCTTACATTTCTCTAGTATTTCCTCCTTGCATTGGGAGGGGTTCTGGTTACTTAGACCATAATGTTGTCAGCAACTAAAGTTTGTCCTCATTGGAAAATCTTCTGAGTATAGTTCAAGAGCACAATAATGGAACACAGGACAGATTTTAAGTAATTTCTTAGCTCTTTGGATAACTAAATCTGTGTTCATTTGTCTGTCTCTAATATTAAGAATCTTTTTTCCATTTTTTGGTTTTATTAGGTAGAACTGTTACAATTTGACTGCACATATACAATATGTTGCATGAACTACATATATACAATATACTGCACATATTTTTAAAATTTACATATATGTACTGTTCATTTCTTCTGAGAATGTTTGGATCTTTACCTTTTTAAACTTACATAGTTATCAGAGGAATAAAGCCAACCACAAAATAAGAATTAATTTAAAAAGATACATTTACCCCACATTTAACAGCAATTATTTATAATTGCCAAGATATGGAAGCATCCCAAATGTACATCAACAGATGAATGGATAAAGAAGATGCACCGTACATGTGTAATGGAATACAACTCACCCCTAAGGAAGAAGAATATTTTGCCATTTGCAGCCATTCATTCACTTTTTTTTTTCATTTCAAAAACCAGAATTTTATAACTGGCATAAACATTTCCATTACACCAAAAACAACAAAATACATAGAAATAAACTTAATCAAGGAGGTAACCTAGTCTCTGAAAACTATAAAGCATTGATGAAGGAAACTGAAGATGACACAAAGAAATGGAAAGATATCTCATGCTCTTCGATTGGAAGAATCAACATTATCAAAATGGCCACACTACCCAAGGCAATCTACAGATCCAATGCAACCTCTGTCAAAATACTCATGATATTCTTCATAGAACTAGCACAAACAATTCCAAAATTTATATGAAAACATAAAAGACCCCAAACTACCAAAGCAATCTTTTGTAGGTCTTTTTCCCCCTTCTTTATTTTTGTTCTTTTCTTATGACTTGATGAATAGAAAAGTTCCTTTAACATTTGGTGTAAAGCTGATTTGGTGGTGCTGAATTCTTTTAGCTTTTGTTTATCTGTGAGGCTTTTGATTTCTCCATCAAATCTGAACAAAAGACTTTCTGGATAGAGTATTCTTGGTTGTAAGTTTTTCCCTTTCTTCACTTTAAATATATCTCATCACTCCCTTCTGGCCTGTAGAGTTTCTGCTGAAAAATATGCTGATAATCTTTTGGGAGTTCCTTTGTATATTATTTGTTGCTTTTCTTTTGCTGATTTTAATATTTTCTCCTTATCCTTAATTTTTGTCAGTTTGATGCTATGTTCCTTGGTGTGTTCCTCTTTGGTTTGATCTTGTGTGGAACTCTCAGTCCTTCCTGGACTTGGGTTGCTGTTTCCTTTCCCAAGTTTTTGGTTACTATCTCTCAAAAAATTTTCTCAGGTTGTTTCTCTCTCTATTGTCTTTCTTGGACCACTACAATGTGAATATTAGTGCACTTTATGTTGTCCCAGAGTTCTCTTAAACTATCCTCATTTCTTTTCATTCTTTTTTCTTTTTTCTGTTCTGCAGTAGTGATTTCCACTAATCTGTCTTCTAGCTCATTGATCCATCCTTCTGCCTCATTTAGTCTATTCTTGGTTCCTTCTAGTGTGTTATCCATTTCAGTGATTTTATTCTTCAACTCTGCTTGGGTGTTCTTTATATTTTCCAACTGTTTGCTAAAAACTTCACTCTGTGCATCTATTCTCCTCTTGAATTCTCTGAACATATTCACCATCATTACTTTAAACTCTTAGATAAATTGCCTATCTCCTCATCACTCATTTCTTCTTCTGGGATTTTATCTTGTGCCTTGGCCTGGAAGATATTCCTCTGCTGCCTCATATTGTCTATCCTTCTATTTGTATTTTTAAGTAGGTTAGTTATGTTTCTAGACCTTGGAGAAGTGGCCCCCTATGGGAAATGTCCTATGTGTCCCAGCAGTACACTCCTCTCTTGTCACTCAAGGGCCAGGGTCCAGCTGGTCCCAGTGTAGAGTCTGGCCTGTGTTAGTGGATTCCTTCTACAGGCTTTGGGATTGTTGTTTTTTTATTTCTGGTATCTTCCCCTGGTGGATGAGGCTGGATTAGAGGCTTATGCAGGTTTCCTGGCAGGAGGAACTTTTGCCTACCCACTGCTGGGTGAAGCTTGATCCTGGACCTTTGGTGGGTAGGGCTGTGTCTAGAGGCATTTGTGGCTCAGGAAGTCTGCTATGAATAGGGCTGTGTTCCCATCCAGTATATTGTTTGATCTGGGGCTTCCCTACAGGCTGTTGGGTGGAGCTAGGTCTTGGTACTAATGATCGAATCAAGATGTCAGCCTCCTGGAAAGTTCATGTAGATGAACCCTTCCAGAATGTCTACCACCAGCTTTTATGTCCTCTGGGTAAGCTGCAGCCATCCCCTACCTCCCCAGGAGAACTTCCAAAACCAGCAGGCAGGCCTGCCCAGATTCCTATGAAATCACTGCCTCTGCCCTTGGACCTGGCACATGCTAGATTCTGTGTATGCCTCCCAAGAGAATGAAGCCTCTGTCTTCTCCAGTCCCATGGGGCTCCTTCAGCCAAGGCCTGTTGGCCTTCAAAACCAGACATCCTGGGATCTCCTCCTCCAAACACTGGAACTCTAGACTGGGGAGCCTGATGTGGGCCCCAGAACTCTCACTTCTGTGGGAGGGCCTCTGCAACCCAATTATTCCTCAGCTTGTGGGTCACCTAACTGGGGGGGTATGAGGCCCAATTATATCATGAGCATGCCCTTCCTACTGTCCTGCTGTGATTCCCTCTTTATGTTTCCAGTTGAAGAAGATCTTTTTTGATAGGTTCCAGTCTTTTTTTTTGATGATTGTTTAGCAGTCAGCTGTGGTTTCATTGTAGATATGAGGAGAAGCAAGCTCGTGGTCCTACCATTCCACCATCTTGACCAGAAATCCTTTGAGATCTATTTTCAAGTCCCACCCTAAGCATCTTTTTAATAAAAAGATTTCAATTTTTTTCCAGAGACAAAAAAGCCAGTTTCAAAGTATGAAGCCTACTGTTATATTTTTGTTTCTGGTACATTTCACTTCTAATAGAACATCTGTCTAATCATGAACTTTGCATGTATAAATTTAAAAGAACTGAACATGAATGCTCCTGGAATTCTGATGAACAAGCATTTTCTAAAAGCATGTCACTTCAACTCTTACATCTGCAAGAAGACCTACCATAAGTAAATTATATTTTCACATCACTCACATATAGTCACATTTAAGGCTGAATGGTGAAAATGGAGGGAGACACTGCATAGGGATGGGGCAGGAATGAATTGCTGTGCACACTGTTATTTTTAGTGGCTACCTCACCTCATCCTTAAAGTGTCACTGAAAAGTAGCTTTGAACAAGCTGCAAAACCCTGAAAGGTCATAACCCAGGAGGGGAGAGACTCTAGGAACGTGCACCAGGGAAGATGTGAATGGATAAACAAGCCATAAAGTGCACCATATTTTCTCATTTCCAGTGTTTCACTGAAGAGTTGACCCCAGGCTATTACTCTGTAAAAGTGGAATTTTAAAAGAGTCAACCCCAAACAAACCTATACTAATCCCCAGTTGGCTGGCTTTCCCCATCACTAATGAAACCCAGGAGGGTTCCAAAGTGAGGTGTGACAATTTGAGAGGCAGAGTGAAGATCACAGAGGTGAGAAACCTATCACCTCTCTTTTCATATCCTGAGCAGCATATGGGCCAGGCTTAGCACTCTCGAAGTTCTCATGGCCTGGACAGAGTTCCCACTTCCTGAGAGCGGCATGTAGGTGGACACCCACCACTGCAACACTCTCTTCTGGCCAGGCCCAGCCCAGCCTTTTCAAAGATGCCTTAACTGAGAGTATTCAGATGTGACAGGAACATTGCTCATTTGTTTCTGAGGAACAAGTTGGGTGCATCCACATGAGAATGAGAGATGGGATAAGTGACTGGCTGATCTGCTCCCCAGCCAGCTGTGGGGTTATGATTCTGGGCTCTAGGACTGGAGTTTACAAAGTCTTATCTATCAGCCAGGGGTAAGTGGGGTTGGCACTGGAGTAGTGTTGTGGGAAGAGGGCTGTATCTCTAAGCGCTGAGAAATCAAGCTGTTATCCACAGCAATTCTACTTCTTACAGATCTCTCAATACTCCCTTTGGGATTGTGGAATCAAGGCCTGTCATCCTCCTTGGAATGCGTCCAAAGTTACGTCAATCAACAGAAAGGGATAAGAGGTGGCCTCTTCCATGCTCATGTTTCTTTTTGCACAGATTGAAATCTGGAGTCTCAGCCACATGTGACATGACCAAGTCCTAGGGCTTGGTGGAGCCACAGTTGGGAAAATAGCCCAGGTCCTTGAGACACCTTGTGGAGGAGGGTTCTTGCCAACCAGAAACATGAATTTTGACTTCCACAAGAGGAAAAACAGCCCACCATCTTTTCGTACAAGTGTTGAATCTACTTTAAGTAATAAGTTATTATTCTGGGATTTTTTTTTTTTACTCCTGGATTAATTCTGGATGCCATGTCTTTCTTTAGTTTGGATGTGTTTTTTGAAGTATTTGTTAAGAATTTTTTTTAAAGAAAATAAACCTTCTGAACTTTTTACGTAAAAACAAGTTCTTATTTTGCCCTCCCTTGATTAGATATGTTTTTCTGGATATAGGATTTTAGACTCAGAACTATTCTCCTTCTGATTTCGAAGGCATGGCTTCATTGTCTTCTAGCATCTAGTGATGCTAATGAGACATTCATGATAGAAAAAGCAGCAGGGAATACACAAAAAAAAATGTGCAAAAGACCAATACAAGCAGCCATACATACATGGAAAAAAAAAGTGTCACTAGTAAATGGGAATCAGACATTAATAAGAACCCATTTCTCTGTCAGACTGGCAGAGATTATAAACATGGTAATATTCAGCACTGGCACAGATTGTGGAAATGGGTATTTATATACACTCCTTGATGGGTTTGGAAATTGGAATGAACTCTCTGGAGGACACATTGGTAATATTTAGAAGTAAAGTCTGTTTCTTTTATTTTCATAGGAGAGACTGGGTTTTTTTCTAGTTGAAAGCTTTTTAGTTCTCTTTTTCCTTGGTTTAGCAAAGTTTCAAGAAGATGCTTTTAGGTGAAAATCTATTTTTCTTCATCAGCTTAGTACTTATTGGGCCTTTTTCTACCTTCTGTTTTGTTTCTGTTTCAGGAAAATAGTTTCTCTGTTATTTCTTTTATTTTTTGCCCCCTACCTTCAGTTGTCCTTATTATTTCTTTCTCAACTTTTCATTAGCTGGATGTTGGTCCTCCTGTATGGAGGACTCCTGTTCTATACTTAAAATTTTAATCTCGCATTTTCTATCTCTTTTGTCCTTTGTTTTATATTCTGAGAGAGATTTAAATTTTTTCCTTCTTTGCTTCCTATTGATTTATTTTCACCAAACATTTAAATATGAAATATATCTAATTTTTACCTACCCTCATTCCTTTTCATGTCAATTTATTCTTGTTTTGTGGATGTGGTATCTTCATATAATCAGGTTAATTCACAAGAATAATAATTAGGATATTTGAAAAGTTCTCTTTTCTCTGATTGTCTGTTTCTGTTGGTGAAAATTTTTCTCTTTTATCATGTTGGTTACTCGTTTTGGTGTTGTTGGTTTTCCTCAAATATCTGGTAATCCCTGATCTTCCATCTTTATTCACAGTTGAGGTCCATGTTGACTAGTTTGAGTAGTTAGAATTTTTCTTCTCTACTCAGCTATTATAAATAATAAATGCACAGTAAGAAATGTAACTTTCATAAAAGTTAATATTAGTAATAGAAATAGACACACTTTAATAAAATATTTAAATTTTTCTATGTAATGTGTCTATAACATTGACTATCTGTGAGGCTTATAGAAGTATCTATTTAGGGAGATCTTTGACAATGGTTCACCCCATTTAATTTCTCCAACTTAATGAGTTGTCTCATTAATAAGATATCTTACAAATATATACTTTGTGATTTTGTCTAAGACTTTTTGGGGGGTTAAAAACTCATCATAGATATTTAGCTGAAAATGTTTTAGGAGGCCCAGATTATATTTTTTAATATCAACATGCTATTTTATGCATAAAGAAAAACCCATTTTATCATAGGTGTTCATAATTTGTGATCAAGATTTACTGATGCTTCATATGCAGAGATGTTTTTAAAAGACTGGTATAAAGTATATGAAATTGATAGAAACACTATTAAAGAAGAGGCATGACTTAACTACAATCATTTACTAAATAGACGTTTATGGCGAAAGCATGTAATGTTGGCAAAAGAGATTGTTCTTTCCCTTTAGAAAACTCATAGCCTGATTGCTGAATTAGACTGGTGAAAAATTTTCATTCAGAAGATGCCAAGATCATTTTCCATGGTCTCACATTGTTACTCATTCATTTTTCAGATACAGAGCCTTATTCATGTGGGGAATCACTAGTCAAGGAAGCTAGATTTAGTTCATTTCAGTGAAGCCATTAGACTTCTTTTGGTCTTCCTTACACATTTGCTCATGAAAGCTTCAAATCTGGAAAAGAAACAGACTTATGGGCTGGAGAAACAAAGAAGGAGCAATTTCCTTGCTTTATTCCTTGGCCGGTGATGAAGTAGGGAGCGTGTGGTAACTAGAGCCAGACCTAATGCTGGCCACGGGCACCACAGTCCACCCAAACTAATTACAAAGATCCTGAATAAACTTGAGTCAGAGCCAAAATCCCTAGCCCCTTCAACCAATTTTTTTGATATAAAAATTATCTTCTGGGCTGAATAAAAGGGAGAACTGTTTCAGGTCACTGCAAGAACAGAAACAAAAACAAGCTCTCTTGCTTCTACTTTGACCTCCTCCTCATGTTGGATATTGTTATTGATTTGTGTCAGTGATAACTTTTCAGAGCAGTTGGCTTACAGTCATCAGATGTAAGCCTCTCATTTAGACAAAGGGATGCAATGAGAATGATGCTGACAAGTTCTACCTTAAACTCTGTCACAATCACCACTGTTTTCCAAATGGGTAAGCTAGTCTCACTTGTTCTTATTCCTGCTTGAATTATCCCTGCTAATATATAAAGTTTACCTGAAGTAACTTTTTAAGAAACTTGATTCAGTAAGGAAGAGGGCATTCTCAGGAAAAAGCAACACCCTGTTAGAATCTGGAAAGCCCTCTTTAGGCACTGTGAATCTGCTGACAACTTCAACACTGCAGCCTTCCAAGGTGAATTCTTTATTAGTCTCTGTGACCGTCCCAGATGATTAGAGTTCTTGGTACAGTATCTGGTACATGTGTCCAAAATGATTGATTTATTATCTTTCAAGGCACCGCATATCTTCTTTAGAAATAATTTCTAGTCTTTTTTAAGTTATTTTTTTAAATTGAAGTATAATTGATTTAGAATATTGTGTTAGTTTCACGTGTACAGCATGGTGATTCAGTTATACGTACATATATGTGTGTGTGTGTATGTTATATATGTATATATTATTTTTCAGATTGTTTTCCATTATAGGTTATTACAAGATATTCAATGCAGTTTCCTATCCTATACCATAGGTCTTTGTTGTTTATTTATCTATTTTATATATAGTAGTTTGTATCTGCTAATCCCAAACTCCTAATTTATCCCTCCCTTTCTTTCCCCTTTGATAACCATAGTTTGTTTTCACATCTGTGAGTCTATTTATGGTTTGTAAATAAGTTCATTTGTATTATTTTTTAATATTCCACATAGAAGTGATATCATATGATATTTGTCTATCTCTGTCTGACTTACCTCACTGATAATCTCTAGATCCACCCATGTTGCTGCAAATGACATTATTTCATTCTTTTTTTTTTATGGCTGAGTAAAATTGTAGTATAATTTCTAGTCTTGACCCAGAAATTTTGCATGTAAGGTATGAGATAGAGAAAGAAAATTCAACTCATTTTGGTGCCTTTGTTTTCCTGAAGATTTGCCTTTTAATGAGGTTAAAACAAAGTAAGGAATAAATTAAGACATCTCTTAGATTCAGTGAAGTATATATACTGATGAAATCATAATATTTCTGGGGCTTACCTCAAAGTAATCTGGTGGGAGGAAAGTGAAGTGGCTGGGGGAAATATATGAAAAAGACTGGCAATGAATTGATAATGTTTGAAGCTATGTAATAGGCATATGTAGGCCCATGATACTTTTCTATTTTATTGTATGTCTACATTTTTCCATCATAAAACTTTTTTAAATTAAGTAGATTAGAAATAATTTTTTTAAGTGGGTGGACTGCTATCAACTCAAAGCTGAGTCCCTCCCCAAGAATGCCTTCAGCTGAATAGGATTGTCTTGCCCAAGGTAATGCTCTCCTCCACACCTCTAGACCCTGGTGGCTTGCATCCAGTGACTAGCCCATTGGGAGAAGAGAAAAAGACCTGGCTCCCTTACCTCCTTTTGAGATACTGCTAAAGGCCCATCTCAGCATAGCTCCCCTGGGGCTGACACAGGCCTTTGTCATGATGACATCACAGCTCAGCTTCTCCTATTTCCAAACCTTTTCCCTCCCTCCAGCCTAGATATTGTACCATTGTATGTGGTCTCAGTGGTGTGCTGGTAAATGTTTAACAGCCAGCTCTCCAGATCCCTAATTTGCAGTGTTTGCCAATTTCCATGGTGTAAATGCTCCCACGATGACCTGTTTCAGGCTACCAATGTGCTATCACTGAAAGCAGAGTTGAGAAGGGAGGAGCACAATTTGTTCTGGTGACATGGTACAAGCCAGAGCTAGCCACCCCTGGCCAATTTTCCTCCATGAAATTCTTAAAAGCAAATCTCTACTTTGACCTTTTTTTTTTTTTTAGGGTAACCCAAACTAAATCAACACAAAAATCATCATTTATTTTGGTGATTTATTTATTAAAGAAATTGACACATCACAGGCAGAATGAAATAAAATTGGTCACCTCCAATTTTTCAGTGAAACACACACACATATATACACACACACAACACACCACAGTATAAGACAATGTCCCACAATAATTGCCTAGAACCATTTAAAATATAGACTCCTTTTAATTTCCTAAACATTACACAGTTACATATGGCATTCTGAGAAAACAGACTTCAAATAGTTGTGCTTACTGAGTTCAGGAAATATTGCCAAGAAATCATCAGATAAGTTCAAATTACAATTGTTATTATTGTCATAAACAAAGCATATATTTCAGAGACTTAAATTTTCCTCAACAGAATTTTTAAGTGGGAGTAACCCATTTGTAATATTTGCTACCTCAGAAGAAAAATTACAGAGGAGCATTGCATGTTTGAAGAACTGTGAAGTCTTTCACCCTGTTCAAGAGCTGTTTTGGGAATAAATAAATAACCAGAGGGGTCAGAAAAATGAAAAGAAACAAGACACCACTTTCAACGAGACAAGGTGACAAAAAGGGAAAAGGACATCTTGTCAGCAATGATACAGAGGAGAACTAGAGAAGAGAATTTTGTCCAAATGAATGGCAGATTATTCTTTAACATTGGATCCATTTTTGTAGAAAGAGAGGACATCTGAAAAATGGGAACAAAATGTCCCATTGAAGAGAAAACTTCAGAATAATTCACTTTATTTCAAGAGTATAAACACCCTTAACTGCCAACAGAGAATCAGAACAAAATTCCCGATATGTTATTAGAGCCAACTGATCTACCAAAACAAACGTTCCAATAGTGGTTCTCAAACTATGACATGTATTAGAACCCCCTGGGAAGTCTGGCTAAAATGCAGATTCCTGGACATGACAGCTAGTCTGATTCAGTGGAGGTCTGGTATGGGGCCCTGGCATGTGCATTTTAACAAGCTTCCTAGTAAAGTCTGAAGCTCATGGTCTCTATCAGACCAAAGCATGCTGAAAGGCAATACAGACAAACATCCAGGATATTGCTGTTCCATGACAAGACCAGGAAGGTGTCCACACCATCTCCCTAATGTGCAAATGTATCCTCCTCATGCACATCCATCTGGGTCCTTTATCTTCTGCTTCTCTGAGGTCATTATTTAGAACAACATCTTCCATCTGTCAATCAACCAACCAGATCCTCATCTCTGTACCATTACATTCTTGCTTGCTCTGTAAAGGAAGGGAAAAGTGTGTGTGTGTGTGTGTGTACAACTGGGAGAGCTGGGAGTGAATAACATAATGGTTCTGTTGGAAATTTGTCTTTCAGAACAGAACCAACCAAAGGGATGTTTTGGCTCTGGTATAGTTAGTGAGACCCAGTAATACCTATTAAGCTGAAATCATGGTTTTAGTAAGCTTGCAGTAGATTTTTTCTTATAAAAATTAAAAATTCTCACAAGCACTGTGTTAACCGACCACATTCTGTATAATGTATATTCTTGTATACTACCAGCCCTTTGGGACCTGGGCACCTCTAATGTGCTCACCAAACATTCCACTTTGATTCCAGTTGTTCTTCTAAGTGTATACTCAAACAGACTCTCTGAAACAGATAGATCCTTTATCTTGTATTGGAGAATATAACAAGTTGACCAGGACTCTGGGATCTTGATGAAGATGCATTTTGGACAATTAACTAGGATCAACTTCATTTAAATGTACATTTTCAAGAGAAAAGACCGACATGTCTTCCTCTTCTTAGCACATTTATATAACATAGATTTTCTTTCCACAAGGAATGCTGTACCAGTTCAGGAAGAGTTGGAATTTAGTATGTGTTGAAACTGAGGTATTAAAACCAGTCCTTGGATGGGGCAACTGGATTTTCAGAACCCACTTCCTTTCCTCTTCTGCTTATGGGGTGCCTTGAAGACATCCATGAGGAACTTTATCATTGTGATCCACTTTTAAGCTCATGTGCCTACTGAGGGTTATCATTTCCCCATAAAAAAGTTCTCCACACTTATCACCTTTATGCTTTAATAAGCTATGAGCATCCAGGCCTCCTGCTCCAGCCAACGCTGTGCTATGGGCAGAGTTTTGATCTCAACACCCAGCATGGAAGTCTGGGCCCACCTGTCATGCAAAGTCAAACGTCTCTTGAAGTGATTTGTTTATAGTATCATTTGATGGAGTGGAATGTTCTGTAACTCATTTGAATTATTACAGAGCTTTGCTGAAAGGTCACCATTGCTTTTTAAAGTTTCTCAATCTGAGCACCATCTGGGAGCTCATTAAAGATAAGGTTTTCCACTGGCTTTTTCCATACCAACCAGGTCCAATTAACAAAGGCTACTTTTGCAGAAGAGTTTGTGTTTATACTTAGAGAGAGAGAGAGACAGACAGGCAGACAGACAGAGAGACAGAGAAAACTCAGGTAAATTACAGTTGGTTGCCCAATAATGTACAAGCCCACCCAGCACCCAATTGGAGTGCTCATGCCAGATGACTGCCATTTAATAGGCCTGAACAGGGGTGTCAGAATTGAAAAAGTTGAAGGGAATTTACTTTCAAATGTCATTTTTGAATCAATACATTTTTCAAGTGCAGTATTGAGAGTCAGCTCTAAAGGACATTGAATTTCACCATGTACTCCAAATTAAATAAGAAAATGACAACTCGTTCCTTGAAGTCATAAAGGCCATGTGGGCTGAACATTCAGTCCACATGGCACAAACATTGTTGAAGTTGTTATCACTTTATGGTTTTAGTCTAAGGCCTAAAATTGGCTGGTTTGTTTTCTGCCCTCTTCCTGATGAAACAAAAGTCTTGAATTTTCCAAACCTCAAAAGTGTGCCTGTAAAACTGTAGGAGACCAACAGGAGGAAAAGGAAAGTTTCCTTTAAAGATGCCTTTGGTCACTGCGGGCCAGGTCTTTTCTCTCCATCGAAACACTGACTATATAGCATTTGACACTTGCCCTTGGAAAAAGTCCAAATGTGGCAAATGGTAGAAGCCATGTTTCTTTACCCTCATGCTTAGGACTTCCCCCAAAATGGTGCTGTCATGGGTAGCAAGCAGTTCAGCCACCCTGCCCTGTCTGCAGGTGAAGTAAGTAAACACTTAGTGAGATCTACTGAGTTAAAAATCATACTCCTAAAAGGGTCTGGACCAAAGAGGCCACACAGTAGCAGCTAAAACACAGGCTCATTGCCATTAAAAATATTCTAAGAAGTGCAGGTGTGTATTTGTAGCAAGACACTTGGGAGAGGAAAAAGGTAAACTCTTGAACTGTAGTTTAGTCTCTGTAGAGACATTAAAAACACAACAACAATTGTGTCTCACTTGGTTCCATAAAGTTGTCTTGGAAACCAAAACTGTCCTTTGGAAGGAGGAGAAATCCATTTATATTCCTTCTGAGGAAAGGAGGGAGGTCTTTCTGATGAAGTTTTTAGGTTCCATTTGGGACCAGGAAACTCAATCCTCAAATTCAAAGCTCGTCTCATCCTAGAGTTTGGGCGAGCTGACTTCCTGTGCCAGCAATATTTCAACTGCAGAAGGTCACTTATCTCATAAAGGGCTTCCGAAATCTGTAAAGAGATTGCCTCCTATCAGTTCTCTTAAACCCCAAGTGGCTTGCTCTCTGGAGCCTCACAGAGAACCATAGTCTTCTTTGTTAGTTTATTTGATTTTAAAATAAAGGAGAAAGAACTAAATCATTAATCTGTGGTTCATAAGCCAGCCCTGGAGGAATGTCAGAGGCTAATACATTTTATTTCATATTCTTTAATAGTCTAACCCCACACTATAAACGTTTCATTTATTTTTGCAATGTGAGGACAGGAATAAAAGGACCCAAACCATGCTTGCCTTTGAAGGCTTTATTTTAAAGTTTAATGACATATATAAACTTGTGGAAGAAAAAGATAAGTTTGCAGATTACATTTGAGTTGTGTCTTCATGACCCAGCAAACCAACCTGGCCAGGAAGAAAATGGAACACCATAGGGGCTGATTAGCGTCCTCCTCTCTCTCCTATGCTTCCCACTGCCCCCACACCACCCACCCCCAGCTTTTAAATACTCATCTCTATGCTCCAGAGAACAGTGGAGCTTAAAACCACAAGGGACCAAGAACTCATCTGTTTCAATTCTCTTAATCCAGTCAGGTAAATGTATCCCCCTTTTACAAAAGAAACAACTGAGATTCAGAATATGCAAAATGTAATTTTTATGGCTGAGTAGTATTCCATTGTATAAATATACCATCTTCTTTATCCAGTCATCTGTTGATAGACATTTAGGCTGTTTCCATGTCTTGTGGGAGGTGGGAAGGGACAGACTGGGACTTCAAAATTTGTAGATACTGACAGGCATATGCAGAATAGATAAAGAAGATTATACTGTATAGCACAGGGAAATATATACAAAATCTTGTGGTAGCTCAGAGCGAAAAAAAATGTGACAATGAATATATGTATGTTCATGTATAACTGAAAAATTGTGCTCTATACTGGAATTTGAACTATAACTCAATAAAAATGTTAAAAAATGTAATTTTTCCTTCTACTCTTATCACTAATTCTAGGGTATTGGGTATGCCTTTTTAACCTTTTGGTACTGTTTAACTTAACCAGTCAAATGAGAAGGAAGAGGATTTTAGACTCCAGTGTTTTGACAAGGGAAAGTGAGGGTTGTTAACATCAGAATGAATGACTCATGTGGCTTATGGATGCTCCCCTTTGGGAAGTCTTTCAAATTGATGTCAGTTAAGGTATCTACGAACATGTTAAGAATAGTTTTTTCTGGCTGTTAGCATTATGGGTGATTAAAGTTTTCTTTTTACTTCGGTGTATTCTCTTAGTTTTTATACCAAATATAAGCACTAAGAAAAAGTAGCAGAAGTTACATTTTAAATGGCATCGATCTGGGATAGTTTCTTTTGCTTTTGCTGAAGGTGGAGGATGGAGTAGCTACGTGGTGTAGAAAGCAAGCTTGGGGAGAAGCAAGATAACTCATGGAAAGAGAAGCAAGATGGCAGAGTAGAAGGACACTTGTAGCTCACCCTTTCCCACAAATACACCAAAGGTCACATCTACGGACCCACTCAGCCAACCAGAGCACCTGTGGAACTCCGACAGAACATTGTCCTCTTTGAAAGACAAAGACACCAAAAATCTGGTAGGAGAAAAGGAAAAAAGAAAGAAGAAAAAGCAAAACAGTGCGGGACTGATCCCATGGGGAGGGAGTGGCAAAGGAGGTCTGGCACTTGTTTGCTGGATCTCCCCTCTCCAATGGAGAGGACAGCAGGATGGAGGGGGAACCTCTGAGGCTCAGATCTACCCTGAGCACCCCTTGACCAACAGAACTAAGTTAAATGGGCAGAAAGGGTCCCCGTGACACCCAGCCCAAGACACGAGCTGGCAGCTGGGGCCAGGACAGGCCTCCCGAGCCAGGCAGAGGACTGGGGTGGCTGCACTGAGGCAGCCCCGGGGGACTGCAGGGTGCTGCATGCCATGACAGAGCAGAACAACCTCAGTCCCTCATAAATTGTGAAAAAAGCAAAGCAACATGGCTGGTGTGCCCTGGGGGGAGGGGCACTGTAGCCTTTGTCTCCTCAGACCTGCACCGCCATTACTGGCACATCTCACGAGAAGAGAGGCAGTACTCAGACACAGCCACCATCTCCTTCTGTGTGCAGCACAGGGGCAGGAAAGGGACTGAGACCTGAATCCACACCTGGGGGCTCTGCAACCTCCTAGGTAGGACTGAGATTGTTTACAGCCAGAGGCAGATAGGATCTTTCTGCCCTGGCACCTCAGAGAACTTGTGCCACCAAGACAAACAAGCTGAGATTTGCCATGGAGCAGGGGCAGTGCTGTTCTGTGGGCTTCCCCGAGCCCACCTTCTGGAGTGCCAACCCGAGGTAGAGCGGGCAGCTGCACAGAGCAGTGGAGTGACCGGCGCTGGGAGAGAGTGGGCGGCAACCCGCTTTCCTGGTAGGAACGCAGCACCTGACTACGGTGCTGGGAGGGGGCACGATCTGCCCACCTGCCTTGCCTGAGTGCTGCATCTGACTGCGGCATCTGGAGGGGGAGTGACCTGCCCACTCACCAGGTAAGAGCTCAGCACCTGACCCCGTGCTGGGACGGGGCACAATCTGCTAGCCAACAACCACTGGGAGCAGCACAGATGAGGGCGCCAACAGAGGGCCTCTGGAAACAGTAAGCTGAGTTCACAAAACAGGGCAAAGACACAAAGACCTCTCAATAAAATCATTAAGAGCACACTGTCTCCAGGAGAACTAGATACTGACACTCCTTAAACCACAGTGCCAGAGAGATATGAGCAATAAGAAGCAGCAGAGGAACCACTCCCAATTAAAAGATCAAGAGAAATCCCCTGAAAGCACGATCAAGGAAATAGACATTGATGGCCTACTAGGTCAAGATTTCAAAAAAGGAGTGATCAAAGTACTGAACGAATTAAAAGAAATAGTGTCTAGAGATATAAGATATGTCAAAAATGAAATAGAAGCTATAAAGAAGAACCAAGTAGAATTAGTAAACTCATTTGCTGAGATGAGAGCTGACCTAAAGGCTGTACAAAGCAGGCTAGATAATGCAGAGGAATGAATAAGTGACCTAGAAGACAGGACAACAGAAAGCACCCAATCAGAACAGCTGAGAGAAAAACAAATAAAAAACAATGAAAACAATATAAAGGGTCTATGGGATAATATAAAGTGTGCCAATCTACACATAATAGGGGTTCCAGAAGGGGAAAAGGGAACAAAGGGGATTGAAAAGGTATTTGAAGTAATCATGACTGAAAACTTCCCAAACCTAAAGAAGGAATCAGATATCCAAGTACAGGAGGCTCAGAGGGTCCCAAACAGGAAGGACCCAAACAGACCCACACCAAGACATATCATAATCAAGATGGCCAGAGTCAAGGATAAAGAAATGATCCTAAAGGCAGCAAGAGAAAAACAAAGATTGAGTTACAAGGGAACCCCCATAAGGCTCTCAGCTGATTTCTCTACACAAACACTACAGGCCAGAAGGGAGTGGCAAGATATATACAAAGTCCTGAATGAAAAAAAAAAGATGCAGCCTAGGATACTCTATACAGCAAGGCTATCCTTTAGAATAGAAGGAGAGATAAATATCTTCACAGACAAACAAAAACTAGAAGAGTTTAACAACACTAAACCCATGCTAAAAGAAATGTTGACAGGTCTACTCTAAATAGAAGAGAAGCAGGATGGTACAAAAATGAGAAACTCATAACTGGAAAGGAGATAACTGCCATGAATTACAAAAAGAATAAACACAACATTGTAACAGAAGACTTCTAAATCATTAAGAGTGGGAGAGAGAAGCAAGGGAAGCCACTGTGGAAAACAGTATGGAGATTCCTCAAAAGACTAGGAATAGACTTACCATATGACCCAGGAATTCCACTCCTGGACATATACCTAGAAGAAACCCTACTTCAAAATGACACCTGCACCCCAAGGTTCATAGCAGCACTATTTACAATAGCCAAGACATGGAGTTGGCCTGGATGTCCATCGATGAATGAATGAATAGAGAAGAAGTGGTGTATTTGTGTGATGGAATACTATTCAGCCACAAAAACTGACAACATAACACCTTCTGCAGCAACATGGATGTTCCTGGAGAATATCATTCTAAATGAAGTAAGCCAGAAAGAGAAAGAAAAATACCATATGAGATCGCTCATATGTGGAATCTAAAAACAACAACAACAACAACAACAACAAAAACCCAGAAACAGACTCATAGACAGAGAATACAAACTTATGGTTGCCAAGGGGACAGGGGATGGGAAGAAACAGACTGGGATTTTAAAATGCAGAATAGATAAACAAGATTATCCTGTATAGCACAGGGAAATATATACAAGATCTTGTGGTAGCTCATAGCGAAAAAAAAAAAGTGACAATAAATATATATATGTTCGTGTATAACTGAAAAATTGTGCTCTACACTAGAATTTGACACAACATTGTAAAATGATTATTACTCAATTAAAAAAATGTTAAAAAAGAAGTTAATTCATGGAGGATATGTGAGGAAAACATAGGATTTTGATTTATTTTAATCTCAAACTTTCTTTTTGGAAATTATTTTTAATACAATTTTAAAGGATATTTTCCATTTACAATTATCACAAAATATTGACTGTATTCCCTGGGTTGTACAACATGATCTTGAGCCTATGTTATACCCAGTAGTTCATACCTCTCATTCCCCTTCTCTATATTCCCCCCAACACTGATGACCACTAGTTTGTTCTCTCTGTGAGTCTGTTTCTTTTCGTTATAGTCACTAATTTGTTGTATTTTTTAGATACCACATATAAGTGATATCATACAGTATTTGTCTTTCTGTCTTACTTATTTCACTTAGCATAATACCCTTCAAGTCCTTCCATCTTGCTGCAAGTGGTGAAATTTTGTTCTTTTTATGGCTTAGTAATATTCCTGTGTGTGTGTGTGTGTGTGTGTGTGAGAGAGAGAGAGAGTACATCACATCTTCTTTATTCATTCATCTGTTGATGGACACTAAGTTTGCGTCTGCATCTTGGTGATTGTAAATAATACTTCTATGAACATTGGGGTGCATGTGTCTTTTCAAAGTAGTGTTTTAGTCTTTCTAGGACATATAACCAGGAGTGGAATTGCTGGGTCATATGACAATTCTGTTTTCAGCTTTTTAAGAAGTGTCCATACTGTTTCCCTCATTGACTGCACCAATTTACATTCACACCAGCAGTGTAGGAGGTTTCCCTTTTCTCCAGTTCTTGCCAACATTTGTTATTTGTTTACTTTTTGATGGTAGCTATTCTGATAGGTGTGAGGTGATATCTCAACCTTTTAAACTTATTTTTGTGTCTGTTATACAATGCACATTACATATTGGTAATGCATATATAATTTAGACATGGATTTATATTGAAGCCCACAGATTGACTACCTGGAACACACCTGAATTCAAGCAAAGTTGGGTTTACTTGACTGCTGCATCACAGCAGCTCATACTCTAGAAGAACCGTCTTAGTAACAGGCAGCTGGGAAGGGTTACTTATCACACTGGGACTTGTGCACCAGATGATTCTAGGGAAGTGGGCACCAGTTCTGAGCTGGATGCTGTCAGAAAGCAGGAGAAGGTCAGCATTTGTTATTATAGATTTCTTACCGAGAAGGCAGGGGGAGTAAAGTGGGGTTAGAGCTGTCTTCAGTAAAGGAGCAGCTGTCACTCACATTAGAGGAGGGACATTTCAAGTCATTTTGTGTTTGCAAAGTGGCCTTGTTTCTTCTTGTTCCAAACAAGGTCACTGAATGGACTTGCCTACATTGTCTGTTTACTGTGAGCATTGTTCCTAGTTGTTTATGTTCAGTTCCTACCTTAATGCCCTGACATTCAAGGGGTCAATTTTCACCTTCTCTTGTACTTACAGTAAGAGATGTGCTTAAATTTTTGTATTGATAAGAGTGCATGATCCCAAAAGTCTGGACGTGTTTGTCTAGATGACATCTCTGTGCTTCTTCCAAGCCAGATATTCCACAGGAATTAACTTGTTAAGAGAATCACAGGTCTAATTTCTACAGACCTGGGTACTCACGAGCACCTCAGTGTTGTTTGGATCAGAAAAATAAAGCTCTTTGATGCAAAGTAAAACCTTTTTAAGCTATGAATCCTTCCCCTTAGCTGCTTCTAGCCTCTTTTTATTCCCAAGCTAATTTCAGTAATGATTCTAGAATATCAAGCTCTCAAAGTCTGTAAATTTCTGATGCCAAGATCCAATGTTAGATCCAGGCATGTGCCCCAAGTGAGCTTTTCCCTCTTTGTGCTCTGTCACTCTCTGCAGGGATCCTGAATCACACAGAGGCTCTGCCTGCAATATCAGTAAATGTCTCGGGTCTGTTCTTCGCACTAAGGTTTCTAGTGTCTTATTTCAGGCTGGAAGCTGACAGCACCACAGATACCTTCCAGTGGAAACTCACAAAGAATCCTTGACACAGATGTGGAGAGGAAAGCTGCTGGGTCTTCCATTCCCTCCAGTTTAGCTGTCTGCCTTTGGATTGCCTTGTGCAGCACACAGGTTCTCAAATGAATCTGTGGAGATTCCAAGACCTACCAGACACACAGCCTTCCTGACCCTCTGGCTCAGGCAAGGAAGACTCATCCTCTGATTTGGACTGGAGAGATTACAAGGAGATGGAGCTTTCTGACTGAGAAAGCTTGAAAACAGGCCATTCTTTCTCTTTCTTTATCAGCCTACACAAAGCTGTGCATGGGATAAGAGCTCATAATTGCCTGAGAAGCAAGTCGAGTGCTTTCATTACTAGAGTACAACCACCTGACCCATGATATCGAACCAGTTTTCGAGACTCCTGAGAGACAATTTTCACCATCTGCACTTTTCTCTTTGTAGCAGAGGAAGAGAGTTTTGCCAAAGAATGTAGAGCAAAATACATGACTGCTGGTTCATTAGGCTAATCTGAGGCCTCCTGGGGCACTTCTGGGTTAAAACTTACACTACCAAACCTAGCTTTCTTCAGTTAAAGAATATGATTTCCTTGAACATTCTGTATAATGAACTTCTGGGTTGGTACTCCCTAAAGCAAATTAGAGCCAGCCTAGGTGGAAAGAAACTAAAGTATATGATTAACAATAATAAAACACCAGCACTGCACTGAACACAGCATCACTGCATTGCACACAGCATCACTGCATTGCATGCATCGCCATCCTCCAAGTGTGTGATGAGGCTCGTGGATTGAAAATGTAAACCCTGTACCGAATAGTAAATCCAATACATTCTTGATTATTTAAGTGAATGTTTTATGGGTGAAATCACATTATACTAAACTCTATAAAAGATTCCAGTGGTAGAGTTGCAATAGGACTTTGTTTAAAAGGATAACAGATGAGAGATGATATTTTCATTCTGTAGTAGGTGGAGATGGGGCGAAATCACAGTTCTTTAATAAAACCTAAGGGTTTTAAATGAACAAATGAAGAAAGTGCTCATACACTCTCTTATACGATTAACTCCTGTTTCCCAAGCTTCTCTGCATAGTAACTTTCCATTGAAGAAATATCAGAGAAGGAAACAGGGCCAGGCAGCAGGCCAGCAGTAGCCAGCAACTCCTGCCAACAACATGTAATATTACCTGCTGTAACTCACCTGTTCTGTTTCCTTAGACAAGCCAAGTAATTAAATTTTTCCCACATTGTAGTAATTGATGCTTTTGATTCACCAGCAGTGACATTAAAGAGAGTTAAGCTCATGCTCTGCACTGCTTTAATGAGATGTGTATTTTCCCCTGGAGATTAAAGCTTGAGATATTGTGTTCTGTGCATTGAAAAGAGCTCTGGTTTAGGAAGCAAATGAAACTGGCTTGAATTCTGGGCTCTATTACCTACAGCGTGAGGGACCCTGAGAAAGTCGTTTGACTTTTGTGCACCTTGGTGTCTTCATTTGTAAACTGAGACAAAGCATCCCGCCTTCAGGGGTGGTCACTGGGTCTGGGAGCCTTCCTTAGCGTATAATTCACATCAGCAATGTTAGCTTCTTCTTAAAAACCATCGTAAAGAGGAAGTCACTAGACAGTTTGAAATACCACCCAGGATCCAACATAGATTAATTGAGACAGGAAGCATACCAGGATCTTTTCCTACTATTTTCCCTGAAGTTCTATTTTTCTTAACATAACCAAATATTGTAATAGTTATTTTGAAAAACCACACAACCATGCTGACTCAACCTTGCACTCAGTTAAAACTAATAATAATCACCATTGTAGCAGCAGTAGGAGTAGAAGTCTTAGTAATAACATTGGGTACACTGAGTCCTTACAGTATAACAAGCACTATATTAAGTGCTTTATATGGATTATTCATACTATTAATAATAACAGCCAACACTGAGTAGCTCTTATATGAGGCAACATGCCAAATGGTGACAGATGTAATCTTATTTAATCTTTGAATGATCTTGTGAAATAGGTCCTATTTTCAATATGAGAAAAGCAGGACTTCAGAAGGTTGGGTAACCTTGTCCCAGACCCCACCTCCCCAGCTAGTAAAAGGCAGAGTCAAAAAGTCATTTTCATTCCAAACATCTCATTATGCCCTAGAACATAACTTTCCAGGAAACTCCTTTGCAGTTTCCTTCTCATTTTTCACATTAGCTTTGTCTAGGCAGGACCCCTGGAATACAGAGAAGGAGGAGAACTCCTTCCCTCTTTCCATTAACCTGCGGCTGAATTCTTGCATTTCAATGCATTTGTTTTTCTTCTTTGTGGACTCTTCTCATTGGATGGGCTCATTTTCCCAGTCTGTTGAGATTCTAATCCCAGCTTCCATCATCAAAGTGGGAACTATCCAGCACAATCCTGACCTCCACCCTCCAATGTTGTGTACTTTACACTCTCAAAAATAAGTTTACTTTTAGTATCTCCATTTCAGCTAATCATACAATATTAGAGAGGCATGGGCTAAGTGTAGAGTCACAACACACCATTTCCACAACCACTCTGAGTAAACATGGGTTTTCCTTTGTGTCTTCCAAGATTGGATGGTAAAGGGTTTGGGTTACCTACCACTTTGAATCACCACTGTCACTCCTCCCTGCCATTAGCACAGAGCAATGTCTTGTGACATTTCTGTAGCACACAGTCTTCTTGGCCACTCCACTCCTGATTTCTAGGTCTGGATCCATGAACAAAGGGTTGAGTGGTGGAAATGCTGTGGTGCACTAGATAACTCATGCATGTATTTTAACTGTTGGTTATTTTGCTGGGGTAAGGGACACAAGAGTGTACTCTGAAGACTCAGTCTTTTGGGAATATTATAACTCAATCCTACACATCATTGATTCTGAACTCATAGCCCTGGAACTTCTTCTCTATACTACCTATTTAGGCTGTTATAGAATCAAACAGAAAGTATCAACAATGGGCTTAAGGGAGAATCAAGATGTGAGAATCTGATAAACATGTTGAAAATTGTTTTCCACCAGGCGCTTGGTCAGGCATAAATTTGTGTGTGTGTGTGTGTGTTCCACTCTTGTCTGTTCATATGAATTTATGTGTTGGTTTTTTTAATGGAGGTGCTGGGGATTGAGCCCAGGACCTTGTGCATGCCAAGCACATGCTCTACCACTGAGCTATACACCCCATCCCCATAAGACACATTTTACATTTAGAATAGATTTTAATTAACTTTCCTTTAATAACAGTCTCTGGCAGGCTGGAGTCTCTGGCAGGCTGGAGAATGGCTCATGTATAAAATCACCTGTACCTACTGAGAAAAAGACATTTTTTTCTTTATGCAGTTGTTACTGATGCTCAACTCCTGAGTTGCAGTCAGTGGAAAACAACCCCAAGTAGGCTTACAGGAGAGGCATTAAAATTTGGTGTTAAAAGCAAGAGATTTAGAGTGAGTCTAAGTTGGGGTTTGCCTCTTGGTTTTACTACTGCTTGACCTGTATGACACTGGGAAGCTATATTTAACTGCTCTCAGCCTAAGTTTCCCCACACTTGAGATGAGGCTGCCTTCTTGTGAGGATGGCCATGGAGAAAGCACAGAGCCTGGCAATGCTGATTTTAAATGTTGGGAGAGTTGGTTTTCTGAAATTCTCCTTGAGAAGCTCTTGGGGTAGTAAGAGGTACAGGATCATCCCTACTTTCCAGATGAGGCCTCAGGTGGTACATGACCCTCCCCAGTTCACAGTGATTGAAAATGATGGGCTTTCTCATCTGGTTCCCCTCCCATAAGGCCCATGGAAAGCACTTGCTGATGAGCTGGCACATGGCTTCTGAGAAGCTGGACAAGTGAATTCTGAACTTGGCATCCCATCCAATGTGCATAAGCAATACCTATGCTGAAAAAGCCTCCTGGTGTCAAAAGCACCATCAGTCAGATGTCCTGGGGCTTAGGTGTTCTTCTGAGAGTCCTTGGATACTCACACTACTTTAGCAGGCATGTAAAGGTGCAGGAAAACCATGAGGGATTCCTCATTCCCATAGATAATGAATCCATTTCTCTCAATCTGTCTGAAGTACCTTGTGTTTTTGACAAGTTGCTGTACTCTCTGCAACCGTGAAAGGAGACAGGCATGAAATCCATCAATTCCCACCTGGACAAGGAAAGCAAAGGTCAGATTGTCTTGGCAACTGTTCCCAAGTCTTTGTGCAGGCTGCATTATTAGCTGGGAGGGGGACAAAGTCAGTTGGAAAAGTACCTCCTGGTGAGCAGGTGTGGGCACTGATGTTCAGGACCATCTCTAAGCCTGGAAGAAAGGATCCAGGGGGGATGGTGCTGTTAGGTACTGCTAGCAACTAAAACAAGGCTAGGTGGCAGGGCAGTAGGAAGGGTGCCTAACAAGAAGGAGATAAACTATCATTTACTAGATATCTATTATCTATGGACTCTGTGCTGATTGCCATAAACACATCAGTTTAGGAGAAGGGAGTGTGACAAGAAGTCACACTCACACACACTCCACTCTGCACCAGTTGTTGATTGAGGCTTTTTAGCCAAGCTCAGCTGGCCCATTAATTTGCCCTTCATCTAGGTCTTTCATCAAATAACACTTCATCCAATCTGAATTTGAAGGGGTAGTACATCCTTGGATAAAGATAGATCCAGCAGAGACCAAGACGGTTTTGTGAGGCATTTGGTGGTGGTAGAATAATAGAGAAAAGGGAAGAGGGGACCTCCACTTTCCCCAGCCAGAAAAATGAGTGTTGGCCCCAAACAGAAGATCAAGCAAGGTACATGTGTTCATTTCAAGGTTATTGGTGCTTCAGCTCAAAAGCTTATCTTTTGTCTTAAGTGTGCATCCCAGTGGGGAGGTCACACACATGAGATGGCAAAGGGAACTGAAGAGTAGAAAGAGTTCAGGAGACACCTGTCTACTCAGTTCTGCCTCTAATCAGGTAAGTGAGTAGGTAAAGCCAGAGAGCAGTTGTTCAATAAGGAAGACTGACTAGGACTGGATATTTAAGTCCTTTAGAAATCGGTCTAAGCTAAGCATTTGATGCAGGGTTGCTATTCAACAAGAATTTACTGATACAGCTGATCTTCATTCTGATTGGTTGGGCATCCATTCAAACTGACCAGCTCTTGTTCGACCAGTTATTCAGTATTTTGTACATCACTGCTGGGTCTTTGTAACTCTTTATATGGAAAATAAAGAAAAATTTCAGTAATCATGTCAATCACAGTCTTCTAGTTTTTCTTAGAGATATGGCCCCAGATGCATTGACAAAGGGTTGAGCAGTGGGTATCTTCTGCTCAGCATCCTTCCTCCAGGGCATCATGATGTTCAGATAGAGTTGGCCCCATTTTCCTCTTTGCTACAGGGGTAGGATTTAACTCAGACCTGACGTATTGGAATCCTCCATGTCCCTGCTAATTGGTTCAGTGATGAAACACAACCTGGGCCTACCAGAGTCCTTCAGATCTACTGAGGAAGTAATGTAAAAACAAGGTCATCCTCAAGTTAAATTTTTGCCACTATATGGAGGAAACCTGCTTGAGAATGATGTTGACTCAGAAGAAAGCCAAAGCTCAAGACAGTAAAAGTCCAGGTGGCATCACTAGAACTCTTGGGTCTAGCAGTGCCTAAATGATTCAGTCCTTTAGACCCTCCATGTTGTGTAAACCAATGCATTTTATGTTCTTACTTAAGCTACTTTGAGCTGAATTTCTACTACCTACAACCAAATGTGTCCTGTGTAATATACATGGTCAATAATTGGATGAGGTGACCTCTAAAGGACAGTAATACCATCAGCAATAATGATTGTAGCTCACAAATATGTAATGTCAACTTTATTATAAGCACTTGACATTTAATTATTTACTTAATATTCACAACAACTGTATCGAGGTAGATACTACAATCTCATGCTATACACGAGGAGACAAGTCACTTACGCAAGTTCACATAGTTGGTAGGGAGCAGGGCCAGAATTTGAACCCAGGCAATTGGGTTCTAGAGTCTGTGATTAACCCCTACATTATGGTGCTCTGCCCAATAGAAACGACTGATGATGTCCACCCAGATAATGGATGGTGGCCAACTCATCTCCTCAAGCTCAGTAAAACTTATTTTTAACACCTGTTAAGATCATTGTTACACCAACTTTTTCTAGTAGGGCAGTTGAGAGGTTAAGGGCTGAACAAGATTTTGGCAGCTTCATGTTGTGAGCACCTGGGGTACAGCATTGAGGACTGGAACCTTGGACTTGCCATGGGAGAACTGGTGATTCCCCTTCCCCTCAGGTAGAGGCTGAAGGGCTGCCCTTAAGGAGTAAGGATGAACCAGAAGTAGACAGGCCCTCACAGGGTACTTTTTAAATCTAATCATCTGACATTTTCCCCTGGGTTCCATCACTCCCAAAATACTTCAGATCTTTCCTTGAGATTTTAGTTTGCTCATCAGGTCTAGATGGACTTAACTTCTGTGAAATCTTAAATTTTTTAACAATGTACACCAAGGAATGGAGACTTGGTTGCATGGAACACCAACCAAAAAGGAGGTTGTTGAATGCTTCAATTGTCCCTGCTTGTTTTCTGTTACTACTCTTTGCTCCTTCATCAAATCCCAGTTCTCAAGGAAGGCCCTTCCTGCACTCTGCCCATTCTCAACAAGCAGATTGTGATGGAGAAAGCATCTGCTTTATTGTACTTTCTCAGGAAAGTTGACTTCTCAATGATCCTGGCCATAGCCAATGGATGGAAGACAAGCTCAACCCAAAGGAAGTCCATTTGAGTGTTGGCCCAGGAGCCATGAGTTGGTCTATCATAAGAAGTTTGCCAAAGAAATAATAAATATGAATTAAACTGGTAAGATTATCTTGCTGGTAGAGTGTGAATGCAAAAAAATTTAGAGAGAACCAATGATTGGAAGAAGACTAGAAATTAAGGATCATTGAAAGAAAAGGTAATTATCAGAATCTATGAGACAGAGGAAGCCACTGGTCAGTACAAACTATGGTACCCCATGAAGAAGAATGGTGGACATTACAAAGTTAGTCAGGAGCAACAGGAAAAGAAGAAATAGAAACAGGGAAGATTTTATAATCTAGTGGGGGAGACAGATATTAATCAAATAATCACACAAGTGAATTAAAGTTGCAACTCTGATGAATGCCATAAAGAATACTATGCGGTGTTAGGAGAGACCATAGTAAAGAGATTGGACCAAGTCTGAGAAAATCAGGAAATAATGAGTGAACTGAGATCTAAAGGATGGATAAATGTTAGCAAGACAAAGAACCAGAGGAGACAACTGGTACAGAAAAGAGATGCAATGGTCCTGTGGTTTGTAGAAAAACAGAGTATCTGAGAACCAGCAAGATGTGGTCGAGTATAAGGCAAGGCAAGACAAGACTGAAGCAATGAGTAGACTGCCTAAAAAGACCTGGAGTACAGGTTGGTATGAGGAGGATGAGCTTAAAAGGGAGGCAGACAGGAGAAATCAGGGAGGGAGAAGATAAGTCAGGAGATGAAATAGCGTTCATTGGGGTTATCAACATGACGGTCATTGATAACCTTTTCTTTGGTTCCCTTGGTTGGGACTTTGGTTTTAAAGAAACAGGTAGCTGTAAATATAGTTTACTGCAATTCATATGGGTTTTTAGATTCCTACATACCTCCTTAAAAAAGATAAGTCTTCTTCCCTAAAATTCCAAATTTGCAACATGACTACAAGTAAGGGATCTGGAGAAGCTTAGAACAATTTGCATGAATTTTGTTGCATAGACACAGCCTCCTTTGTGCTTAAAAAAGAGAACTGTTTTGTAACATGTTGAAGTGTCCCCTTGGAAAATTTTATGTGTAGAGAAAACAACCTATTTGAAGAACATAACAAGAAATCGGGAAGGAAAGTATTTTTCATTACTTTAAAGAAAAACTTCATAAATTGAGACTGTGTGTTTAGGAAGATGAGAACATAAGGGGTAGGGGGAGATTGCGGACCAGAGGTGCGAAAGAGAAGAGGGGCTGGAGTAAGACTCATTTTAAAGAAGTTGATTCAAATGAAGGCACAGATCTACATCCCATTCACCAAAATGTATTACATCTGGCTTGTCCCCTTGTGGGTTCAGCTCTTTTTATTGATGGTTGTTTGCAAATGAATAAACGACTTAATCAGACTGGGTCTGATGAATCCTAAATGATCCCCCTCAAAGACTAGAAGGATTTCCTGGCCTGGAAGGGCACGAATGACTTAAATTGCTTTTCCCAGTGGCATTATCTTTGCCCTTGCCCGTAATGACTCATCCATCACTGGGTTGCCCAGCTCCTTAATTGGCCCCATCTGTCCTCTCTGCCTTGATTAACCCAAAGTAACTGGATCACCAGCTGATGTCATCACTTTCCTGCTTCTAGATCCTTTGGATAGTTGGCCAGATCAGAATATCTATCCCAGGGGCAGCTGACTCTAAACAACTAAATGTTTTATTCTTGCACTGTCTTTTCCATCTTTGAACCATTTAGCACAGCATGGCTGAGAAACCATTATGACACACTATGTGGTCACCATATTTTCTCCTACAGGGTCACTATAAATGCCTTTGACATCTTTGGAGTTGGCCAAGATACAGCTCCTTTCAATTACTCAATTGCTCACTCTTAAAAATTGGAAACATTCTCCTACTATTGGAGGACCTAGGGGCAGAGAGAAATTTGTGCATATAAAATGCTACTCATCTAGACAGGATGTGGGTGATTTTATTAATTATATTGTGCTTGGGATCCTTGTTTGAAGAGTTCTTTGCAAAAGTAGAAGGAATTTTTAGCACCTGTCCTTTTGTTTAGTCATAGCTGCACCAGAGTGGCATGGAGAGGGGTCATGGTGGTGACCATCCCTCTCAACACTCAAAGTCCCTAATTAAGTAGTATCTGTTTCTTCTTCCAACTTTTACATAGAAGACAGGGAAGGCCCTGTACAGATAAGTAAATGAATGAGCTGATCTCTTACATAGAGTTCTGGAGAGTTGATGCAAGTGTTTTTATGATGTGTTCTGGGTTCTCTGAAAAAGGAAGAGGATTTGGAGTTAAATGGAGTAGGAACCAAACTCCACTTGGATAACTTAAGGCCTTTAAGAGCTCAGTTTTACCTGTAAAATAGAGATAAATTAGCTTATCTAACAGGAAGATTGGGAAAAATGAAGGGGTTAATGCAGAAGAGATTTCGACAGTCCCTGGCATGCAGTAGGTGCTTGAAAGTTTAGTTACATTTTTCCATTGGCTGTAGTTCTCAGATGCCTCAGTGGCACCTCATAATTGTCTGGAGAGCTTGGCAAAATCCCCTGCCTAGTCCATACCCCAGATCAATTAAATCAGGATCCCAGGATGAGACCAGGCATGAGTTCTGGTTTTCACATGGTTCAGCCAAGGAGACGCAGGTGTCTCAGAAACTGTTGCCTTTAACAGTCCCCTCAAGGCCATGAGTGGCTGTGTTAGGTGCCTGATTGTGTCTTGGTTGAGTCATGCTCCTGGTTGGATGTGGAAAGTAAAAGATGAGCATGTGTCCTAGCCTCTGGTTTGGCAAGATCACAACCCAGCTGTGACTAAGTGCTTGGGATCTCCACTTGTCCACCTGTGGGGCAACTCGCTCCCCTCAGTTATCAACCTGAGACCAACCCCACTGTCACCATCTCACAAGTCAGGATAAGATCATGGATGGTCCCATCTGGGCAGATGACCTGCCTGCTGCTCTTCTACACCTTCAGATATCTAGCTCGGCCAACTTGAGAGCTGGACTAGATTTAACCTTCTCGCCAATGCTGTTAAAACAAAAACAGCTGGGGCAGGGGAAGGAAAACAAATAAAACACAAAGAATCCCACTACAAAGATCTGCAGTCCTCCAATAAAAACAATCATCTGTGGTGTTTCAAAAAATATGCTTGGAACAGCTCAATCTCCAGAGGGCCAGAAGGAATTGTGGACAGTAGACACTCCGAGGATAACCTGTTCAAAGCTAAAGAAGGAAAATTTCTTCTCTGTCCTACCATTGGCATACAAAAAAGGAGAAAGGTGTTTTGCCCCGTGAGACTGAGTAAAGGAGGCAGATTTGACGAGCTTCTGAGCCAGTACAAATGCCATGCTCTATCCATGCAGACACTGAAGTTCATTCTTTAACAGATACCATGGGGGTGCTTATCTGATTACTCCCCAGACTTAAAAAGGCATATTCAGAAACACACACCACCTCTTTCCACCAGTGCAGAATAGACCAAGAAACCTCAACCATGTGCCTAGGCTGCCTTGCTTGGGAAAGGTAATTCCTTCTTTAGAGGCAGGAAGACTCTCCATATAACACATCTCACAATTTAAGAAGTCAATCTTTCTCTTTTTTTTTCCTTTTTTAAAAATTGAAGTATAGTCAGTTACAATGTGTCAATTTCTGGTGTACAGCATAATGTCCCAGTCTTGCATATAGATACATATATTCATTTTCATATTCTTTTTCATTAAGGTTAATACAAGATATTGAAAATGGTTCCCTGCATTATGAAGAAGAAATTTTTTAAAATCTATTATTATATGTAGTGGCTAGCATTTGCAAATTTCAGATTCCCAAATGTATCCCTTCCCAGCCACTTTCCCTAGTAACCATAAGATTGTTTACTATGACTGCATGCCTGTTTCTGTTTTGTAGATGTGTTCACAGTGTCCCTTTTCCCCTTTTTTCAGACTCCAAAGATGAGTGACAATATATGATATTTTTCTTTCTCTTTTTGGCTGACTTAGAATAATGATCTCTAGGTCCATTCATGTTGCTGCAAACAGTATTACTTTATTCTTTTTTATGGCTGAGTAGTATTCCATTTTATAAATATATCAAAACTTCTTTATCCAGTCATCTCTCAATGGACATTTAGATTGTTTCCATGTCTTGGTTATTATATATAGTACCTCTATGAACATGGGGGTGCATGTATCTTATTGAATTAGAGTTTCCTCTGGATATTATGCCCAGGAGTGGGATTGCTGGGTCATAAGGTAAGTATATTTTTAGTTTTTTGAGAAATCTCCATACTGTTTTTCATAATGGCTGCAACAAACTACATTTCCACCAATAGTGTAGGAGGGTTCCCTTTTCCCCATAGCCTTTCCAGCATTTATTGTTTGTGGACTTTTGAATGATGGCCATTCTGACTGTTGTGAGGTGACACCTCATTGTAGTTTTAATTTGCATTTCTCTGATAATTAGTGATACTGAGCATTTTTTTCAAGCGCTTACTGGTCATTCTTATGTCTTAATTGAAGAATTGCTTATTTAGGTCTTCTGCCCATTTTTGGATTGGGTTGTTTGTTTTTTTCTTATTAAGTTGTATGAGCTGTTTACACACTCTGGAAATTAAACCTTTGTCTGTTGCATCATTTGCAAATATTTTCTCCCATTCCATAGATTACCTTTTTGTTTTGCTTATAGTTTCCTTAACTGTGCAAAAGCTTATAAGTTTAATTAGGTCCCATTTGTTTATTTTTGCTTTTATTTCTATTGCCTGGGTAAACTGCCCTACGACAACATTATTAGATTTATGTCAGAGAATGTTTTCCCTTTGTTTTCTTCTAGGAGGTTTATCATTCCTTGACTTATATTTATGTCTTTAAGCCATTTTTCAGTTTATTTTTGTGTATGGTGTGAGGGAGTGCTCTAAATTGATTGATTTACATGCTGCTGTCCAGTTTTCCCAACACGACTTGCTGAAGAGACTGTCTTTTGTCCAGTGTATATTTATGCCTCCTTTGTTGAAGATTAATTGATCAAAAGTTTGTGGGGTCATTTCTGGGCACTCTCTTCTGTTTCATTGGTCCATATGTCTGTTTTTGTACCAATACCATGCTGTCTTGATTACTGTAGCTCTATAGTATTGTCTGAAGTCTAGGAGGGTTATTCCTCTAGCCTCATTCTTTTTTCCAGTAATGCTTTGGCAACTCTGGATCTTTTGTGACTCCATATAAATTTTATTATGATTTGTTCTAGTTCTGTGAAATGTGTCCTGGGTAATTTGATAGGGATTGCATTAAATCTGTAGATTGCCTTGGGCAGTATTACCATTTTAACAATATTGATTCTTCCAACCCAGGAGCATGGGATATCTTTCCATTTTTTAAAGTCTTCTTTAATTTCCTTCATCAATGGTTTATAGTTTTCTGTGTATAAGTCTTTCACCTCCTTGGTTAGATTTATTCCTAGGTATTTAATTACTTTGGGTGCTAATTTAAAAAGGATTGTCTCTTTACTATCTGTTCCTGTTGCTTCATCATTAGTGTAAAGAAATGCAACTTATTATTGTACATTAATCTTGTATCCTGCTACTTTGCTGAATTCTTTGATTATTTCTAGTAGTTTTTGTGTGGACCTTTTAGGGTTTTCATGTCATCTGCGTGTAGTGACAATTTTACTTCTTCTTTTCCAATTTGGATCCCTTTTATTTCTCTCTCTTGCCTGATTGCTGTGGCTAGGACTTCCAAGACTATGTTGAATAGGAGTGGTGAGAGTGGACAACCTTGTCTTGTCCCAGATTTTTTTTTAACATTTTTTATTAATTTATAATCATTTTACAATGTTGTGTCAAATTCCAGTGTAGAGCTACAATTTTTCAGTTGTACATGAACATATATATATTCATTGTCACATTTTTCCTCTGTGGTCTACCAGAAGATTTTGTATATATTTCCCTGTGCTATGCAGTATAATCTTGTTCATCTATTCTACAATTTTGAAATCCCAGTCTATCCCTTCCCACCCTCCGCCCCCTTGGCAACCACAAGTTTCTATTCTATGTCTATGAGTCTATTTCTGTTTTGTATTTATGCTTTGTTTGGGTTTTTTGTTTGTTTGTTTTTTTAGATTCCACATATGAGCAATCTCATATGGTATTTTTCTTTCTCTTTCTGGCTTACTTCACTTAGAATGACATTCCCCAGGAGCATTCATGTTGCTGCAAATGGTGTTATGTTGTAGGTTTTTATGGCTGAGCAGTATTCCATTGTATAAATATACCACCTCTTCTTCATCCAGTCACCTGTTGATGGACATTTAGGCTGTCTCCATATCTTGGCTATTGTAAATACTACTGCTATGAACATTGGGGTGCAGGTGTCTTTTTGAAGTGGGGTTCATTCTGAATATATGCCCAGGAGCAGAATTCCTGGGTCATATGGTAAGTCTATTCCTAGTCTTTTGAGGAATCTCCATACTGTTTCCCACAGTGGCTGCACCAAACTGCATTCCCACCAGCAGTGTAGGAGGGTTCCTCTTTCTCCACAGCCTCTCCAACATTTGTCATTTGTGGATTTTTGAATGATTTGTCCCAGATTTTAGTGGGAAGGTTTTTTTTTTAACATTTTTTATTGATTTATAATCATTTTACAATGTTGTGTCAAATTCCAGTGTTCAGCACAATTTTTCAGTCATTCATGGACATATACACACTCATTGTCACATTTTTTTTCTGTGATTTATCATAACATTTTGTGTATATTTCCCTGTGCTATACAGTGTAATCTTGTTTATCTATTCTACAATTTTGAAATCCCAGTCTATCCCTTCCCACCCTCTGTCCCCCTGGTAACCACAAGTCTGTATTTTTTTGCCCATGAGTCTTTAGATTCCACATATGAGCGATCTCATATGGTATTTTTCTTTCTCTTTCTGGCTTACTTCACTTAGGATGACATGCTCTAGGAGCATCCATGTTGCTGCAAATGGTGTTATGTTGTCGGTTTTTATGGCTGAGTAGTATTCCATTGTATAAATATACCACCTCTTCTTTATCCAGTCACCTATTGATGGACATTTAGGCTGTTTCCATGTTTTGGCTATTGTAAATAGTGCTGCTATGAACGTTGGAGTGCAGGTGTCATCCTGAAGTAGATTTCCTTCTGGATACAAGCCCAGGAGTGGGATTCCTGGGTCATATGGCAAGTCTATTCCTAGTCTTTTGAGGAATCTACACACTGTTTTCCATAGTGGCTGCACCAAACTGCATTCCCACCAGCAGTGTAGGAGGGTTCCCCTGTCTTAGTGGGAAGGTTTTTAATTTTTCACCATTGAGTACTATGCTGGCTGTAGGTTGTCATACATAGCTTTTATTTCATTGAGATATGTTCCTTCTATACCCACTTTGGTGAGAGTTTGTACCATAAATGAGTGTTGAATTTTATCAAATAGTTTTTCTGCATCCATTGAGATGATCGTGTGGTTTTTGTCCTTTCTCTTGTTGATGTGGTGTATTACATTGATTGATTTGTGTATGTTGAACCATCCTTGTGTCCCTGAGATGAACCCATTGATCATGATTTATAATCTTTTTTTATGTGCTGTTGAATTCCTTTTGCTAATATTGTGTTGAGGATTTTTGAAACTATGTTCATCAGTGATATTAGTCTATAATTTTCTTTTTTGATAGTGTCATTGTCTGATTTTGGTATTAGGGTGGTGGTGGCTTCATAGAATGAGTTTGGGAGTATTCCCTCCTTTTCAATCATCTGGAAGAGTTTGAGAAGGACCAGTATGAATTCTTCTTTGTATGTTTGGTAGAATTCTGCAGTGAAGGTGTACAGTCCTGGACTTTTATTTGTGGGGAGGATTTTTGTTACTAATTCAATTTGATTTCTAGTGATATGCTTGTTCAAGTGGTCAGTTTCTTCTTGATTCAGTCTTGGTGGACTGTATGTTTCTAGAAACATGTCCATTTCTTCTAGGTTATCCATTTTGTTTCCGTATAGTTGTTCATAGTATTCTTGTATAAGATTTTGTATTTCTGTGGTATTGATTGTCACTTCTCTTTTATCCTTTCTTAATTTGCTTATTTGTGCACACTCTTTTTTCTTCTTCATGAGCTTGTCCAGAGGTTTGTCAAATTTGTTTACTCTTTCAAAACACCAGTTCTTTGTTTGATTGATTTTTTCTATTTTTTTAATCTCTATTTTATTTATTTCCTCCTGATCTTTATTATTTCCTCCTTCCACCAACTTTTGGGTTTTTTTGCTCTTCTTTTTCTAATTCTTTTAGCTGGTAGATTAGATTATTTATTTGAGATTGTTCTTTTTTTGAGGAAGACCTGTATTGCTATAAACTTCCCCCTTAGCACTGCCTTTGCTGCATCCCATAGATTCTGTGTGGTTGTGTGTGTCATTTGTCTCAAAGTAATTTTAAAAATTCTTTAATTTCATCATTGACCCGTTGGTTTTGTAGTAGCATGTTGTTTAATCTCCATGCTGTCATTTTTCTTCCTTTGTTTTTCTGTGATTGATTTCTAGTTTCATGGCATTTTGGTCAGAAAAGAAGCTTGAAATAATTCCTATATCCTTAAAATTGTTGAGGCTCTTTGTGCACAAGTGCATGATCAATCCTAGAAAATGCTCCTTGTGCACTTGAAAAGAATGTATGTTGTATTTTGGGAGGGGTGTAGTGCTCTGAAAATATCAACCAAGTTTAGTTCTATTGTATAATTTAATTTCTCTGTTGCCTTATTTATTTTCTTTCTGGAAGTTCTGTTTAGTGATGTTAATGCGATGTTAAGTCTCTGACAATGTTTGTATTCCTACCAACTCCTCCCTTTATACCTGCTTTATGTATTTAGATACTCCTATGTTGAGGGCATATCTGTTAGTGAGTGCAATATCCTCATCTTGAACTACTCTTAATCATTATAAAATATCCATCTTATCTTTCTTTATAGCTTTTGTTTTAAAGTCTATTTTGTCTGAAATCAGTATTGCTACTCCTGCTTTCTTCTCATTTCCATTTGCATGGAATATCTTTTCCCATCCTCGCACTCTCAAATTATGTATGTCCTTCACCCTAAAATAGATCTCTTGTATGCAGCATATTATAGGTTATTGTTGTATTATCCAGTCTGCTGCTCTATGTCTTTTGATTGAAGCATTTAGTCCATTGACATTTACAATAATTATTGATAGATGTGTGTTTATTGCCATTATGAACTTAGTTTTGCAGTTGATTTGGTATTTCCTCTTTGTTCCTTTCTTTTTCTTTTTGTTGCTTGATAATTTTCCTATGCATTATCTTGGTATTTTTTAGTTTTTGTGACTCTATTGTAAGTTTTATGTTTGTGGTTACCCTGTTTTGTACATATATTAATGCATTACTATAACTGTTATAAACAGACAGTAATAAAATCTCAAACCCTCTTACTGAGAACAAAAAATTTAAAAAAGAAGAAAAAATCTATATTTTTCTTGCTCCTCTCTCCCACCCTTAATGATTTAGACATCCTCTTTTACAATTACATGTTTATTCTGTTTTAATTCTTGGTAATTATTGCCTTCCCAATTATGGTTTTCTCCTTTCTGTAGTGTCCTGCGTCTTTTCTATTTAGAGTAGACCTTCTGCTACTTCTTTTAGCATAGGCTAGAGTTGCTAAATTCTTTTAGTTTTTGCTTATATGTGAAGTTCTTCATCTCTCCTCCTATTCTAAAGGATAACCTTGCTGCATAAAGTATCCTAGGTGGCTTTTTTTTTTTTCATTCACGATTTCGAATATGTCTTGACACTCCCTTCTGGCCTGTAGTGTTTGTGTAGAGAAATCAGCTGAAGACATTGTGGGGATTCACTTGTAACTAACTCTTTGTTTTTCTCTTGCTGCCTTTAGGATCATTTCTTTATTCTTAACCCAGGCCGTCCTGATTATAATATGTCTTGGTGTGGGTTTGTTTGGGTTATTCTTGTTTGGGATCCTCTGTGCTTCCTTTACTTGGATATCTGATTCCTTCTTTAGTGTTGGGAATTCTTCAGTCATGATTTCTTCAAATATCTTTTCAATCCCTTTTGCTCTTTTTTCTCCTTTTAGGACCCCTATTATGTGTAGGTTGGTGTGCTTTATATTATCCCATAGGCCCCTTGTATTGTTTTCATTGGTTTTTATTTGTTTTTCAGCTTTTCTGCTTTGGTGATTTCTGTTATTCTATCTTCTAAGTCACTTATTTATTCCCTGCATTATCTAGCCTACTTTACAGACTTTAGGTCAGCTCTCATCTCAGCAAATGAGTTTTCCAATTTTAACTGTCTCCTCTTAATATTTCAATTTCTATTGACATATTTTATATCTCTGAACATAATCTCTTTCTTCCTTCAGTATTTTTATTACTTCTTTTTTGAAATCATAATCTAGTAGACTATCAAGGCTTATTTCATTGATCGTTCTTTCAGGGGATTTCTTTTGTTCTTTTAATTGGGAATCGTTCCTCTGATTCTTCATTTTGCTTATATCTCTCTGGCACTATAGCTTGCAAAGTATCAGTGATCTACTGTGGTTCTTAAGGAGTTTATTTATTTATTTATTCATCTAAAGCAGATGCAGAAATAAACCTAAAAAAAAGAAATTAAAAAAAGAGAAAAAGGTTTGAAAACAGAGTATAATCAATAAAAGAACAAAAGAAAGAGAAATAAAAATAAAATTGAGAGAATTTTTTTAAAAATTAAAAGAAAACAGATTTGAAAACAGTATAATCAATAACAGAACAAAACACAGAGAAATAAAAATAAAATTGAGACACATTTTAAAAATTGAGACAAATTAAAAAGTTGACAAAAATATTTTAAATTACCATTTTAGAAGGAATTAAAAATAGAACCATAATGGGGGAGGGGGTAGCTCAAGTGATAGAGTGCATGTTTAGCATGCATGAGGTCCTGAGTTCAATCCCCAGTTGTCTCCTCCAAAAATAAATGAGTAAATAAATAAATCTAATTACCTCCCTCCCCCAACAAAAAAAAAATAGAACCATAATAGTTTTTTAAAAAGTAAAAATTTAAAAATTAAATTAAAAAATTTAAAAAGTAATGAAAAAATTAAATTAAAAAATTAAATTAAAAATTTTAAAAGTAATAGAAAATAATAAAAGTAAAAGAAAATAGAACAGAAAAAAAAGTGTATGTGTTCCCATGGAGACTGTGCCCTCTTAATAATTTTGTCAAGAGGTCCTTCTTAAGTATGGGTGGTTGCCAAGTCTTCCTTCCATGCATTTTACCTGTTATCCCTTTGGTTAGGGGTGTAGCTGGTGATCTGGTAGCCAATGGAGAGGTCAGCATGATGGAGGGGGAACCTCCGAGGCTCAGATCTATATGGAATAGCCCTATGGAATAATGAGGACTCCTTTTTGTTTTGTGGTTGTTGCTGCTCCTGCCCTTGCCCTGCTGTGAAAACTCAGCTAGCTAGTACCAGAGGCCCTCCAGTGGGGCCCCTGGTTTGCGCTGCTCCCAGTGCTGGTAGACAGTCAGGTCACGTGCCACACTTGTGCATGGTTGGCTGGCAGGTTGCTCCCCTGCTCCATGCAGCTCGCTGCTCACTGCCTTGGGTCCCTGCTCCATAGGCAGGCTCAGAGAAAATGGCTGACCAGCTCTCGCCCCTGCCCTGTGCCAGAACTCCACCCCTTGTTTGTTTCTTTTAGAGGCAAAAGTTCACAAAGGCACCAGGGCAGAACAATCCTATCTGCCTGGGGCTGTAGACAAGTCTCAGTCCCATCTATGTGGTTGTGGAGCCCCTAGTCACAGATTCAGGTTTCAACCCTGCCCCCACCTAGGTGCTAAGCTCTGGAGGATATGATGGCTGTGGCTGAGCCCCTCCTCTCATCTCCCAGTAATGGTTCCTTGCGTCTTTGGAGAAAAGGCTTTGGCTCCCCTCCCCCCAGGACACACCAGCAGTGTTGTTTTGCTTGCTATTTATTTATTCTTGGTATTTTATGGGGAACCCAGGTTGTTATGCTCTGTATACCATCCTAGCCACAATGCACAATAGATTGCAATCCCCTGAGGTTGCCTCTGTATGGGTGGCCTGAGTCCTCTGCCCCGCTTAGGCAGCCTGTCCAATCCCACACCTGCCAGTTTGCAACTAGGGCTGGGGGTCATGGGGACCCTTTCTGTCCATTTAGTTCTGTCAATAAAGGGCTATTCCATATAGATCTGAGCCTCAGAGTTTCCCCCTCCATCCCACTGACCTCTCCATTGGAGAGGGGGAGACCCAGCGAACGAGTGCTATTCCTCCTTTGCCACTCCCCGCCCATGGGACTAGTCCTGAACTATTTTGCTTTTTCTTCCCTCTTTTTTCCTTTTCTCCTTCCAGATTCATGGCATATTTTGTCTTTCGAAGAAGGTGATGTTCTGTCAAAGTTCACCAGGTGTTCTGATTGGCTGGGTGGGTCCGTGGATGTCAGCCTTGGTGTATTTGTGGACAGGGTGAGCTACGAGCATCCTTCCACTCTGTCATCTCGGCCCTTCCCCATCCTGCTTCTATTTTATTTACAGTAGACTTTTCTATATTTCTTTTAGCATAGGTTTAGTATTGCTGAATTCTTTTAGGTTTTGATTGTCTATGAAATTCTTTATCTCTCCTTCTATCCAAAAGGATAGTCTTGCTGGATAGAGTATCCTAGGTTGCAGCTTTTTCTCATTTAGGACTTTGAATATATCTTGCCACTCCCTTCTGGCCAGCAGTGGGGAAATCAGCTGAAAGCCTATGGGGGTTCCCTTGTAACTAACTCTTTGTTTTTCTCTTGCTGCCGTTAGAATCCTTTCTTTATCTTTAACTGTGGCCATCTTAATTATGATATGTTTTGGTGTAGATATATTTGGGTTCTTCTTGTTTGGGACCCTCTGTGCTTCCTGTACTTGGAAATCTGATCCTTCTTTAGGTTTGTGAAGTTTTCATTCATGATTTCTTCAGTCATCTTTTCTCTTTCTTCTTATTCTGGGAACCCTGTCATGCATAGGTTGGCATGCTTTATGTTATTCCATAGGTCCCTTATATTGCTTTCATTTGTTTTCACTTGCTTTTTTGTCTGTTGATCTGATTGGGTGATTTCAGTTATCCTGTCTTCTAAGTCACTTATTCATTCCCTTGAGTTATCTAGCCTGCTTTTGACTGCCTTTAGCTTGGCTCTTATCTCAGCCATTGAGTTTTCTGTTTTTAATTGGATCCTGTCTATAGTTTCTATTTCCTTTTTTATAGTATTCTGCATGTTTATTCATAGTCTTTCTTATTTCCTTCAGTGCTTTTATCATCCCCTTTTTGAAATCAACATCTAGTAGACTATCAAGATCTGTTTCATTGATAGTTCTTTCAGGGGACTTTTCTCATTCTTCTAATTGGGAGTAGTTTCTCTGCTTCTTCATTTCACTTATGTCTCTTTGGCACTATGGATTATGGAGCATCAGTTATCTACTGTGGTCTTGAAGGGATTTTTTTTAAGAGGATGCATTCCTCTGTAGACTGCGCACCTTTAGTAATTTTGTTGTGAGGTCTGTTTTTAATATGAATGGTTGCTATGTCTTTCTTCTTTGTGTGTTGGCTGTTATCACTTTGGGAATGTGTGGCCAGTGTTGTGGTGATCAGAGCCTGTCTTGGTTGTTGAGCAGGGCCTCCTTTTTGTTCTGTGCTTGTCACAGCCCTGACAGCAGCTGAGTCTTTCCCCATTTTTTTGGAATGGAGGCTTCCAGATCCGTTTCTGAGTTGTGGCACATGGTAGGCAGGGTTGAAGCACTTCAAGTACTCTTTGTTGATGCTCCTCTTGTCCCCACTTCATCTGCAGGAATGTCAGTACTCTGCTCTGGTGTCCCCCAGGTTCTCTGCCCTCAGAGATACTAGTGCAGATCTGCTGACTTCTGGGTAACACACCTGGATCATGGTGGGCTACTGGGTCAGTGCTGTCCCCATCGCCACATCCCCATATGGTGCACAGGTCGGCTGAAAACTCTACACTTGCACTCACCCCCGCTGTGTACCAGAACTCTGCTTCTTGCTTGTTTGTCTTAGAGATGTGGGTCCACAAAGGCACAAGCATAGCAAATCGGTCCTGTCTGCCTGGGGCTGTAAACAAATCTGTCCTGCCTATGCAGTTGCCGAGCCCCTGAGTACAGATTTAGGTTTGAACTCCATCTCCACCTGGGAGCTGCACACCAGCGAATATGGTGGCTATGGCTGAGCCCCGCCTCTCTTCTCTAGCCAGTGATGGTGCCACAGGACTGGGGAGACAGAGGCTACAGCCCAGCTGCATTGTGCCCCTCTTCACAATGTGCAACAGCAGTGTTGCTTTTTTTTTTTTAATGGGGGACTCAGGATATTCTGTTCTGTATACACTCCCAGCCACAGCCTACAGCACACTCCACACCCCTGAGGCCACCTCTGCACAGTTGGCCCCAGCCCTCTACCCAGCTTGGGCAGCCAGTTCCAGCTGCCCCCTGCTGGCTCATGTCTAGGGCTGGGGATCTCAGGGACCCTTTGTGCTTGTTTCTCTCAGTTCTGTTGGCCCCGAGACTGCTGTGTGCTCCTCCAAGACTTGGAGGTTCCCCCTCCTTCCCAGCTGACCTCTCTGTTGGAGATGGGTGTCCCAGCGTAAGAGTGCTATTCCTCCTTTGCCACTTCCTTCCCCAGGGGACAGGTCCTGCACTAATTTCTTTTTTGTTTTTTTTTCCCCCCTCCTACCAGATTTTGTGAGGAAATTTGTCTTTTGAAGAAGGCAATGTTTTGTCAAAGGTCAGCAGGTGTTCTGAGTGAATGGGTGGGTCTGTGAATGTCTCTCTTTGTCTATTTGTGGGAGATGGTGAGCTAAAAATGTCTTACTACTCTGCCATCTTGGCACCTTATTCATGAAGTCAACCTTTCTGAACAACCAAATTGACCCTAAAGAGTGTCTGCAGTGGTCTGAGAAGGCCTCCTCCTGCCCTTGGCCTCCTTCCCCTTCTTTGATGCTCACCCTTAGCTTCTCCTTCTGGCCTGGGGAGAGTGAGGGGTGCTGGGGAGAGACCTTGGGGTCAAATTTCAACGTGGCAGCAGGAACTAGCATCTGTTATATTAAGCTCTGGACACCAGACAGGACATTCTATTTCCAGCATACTCAGGGGCAGAGGGAGCTCAGTAAAGATCAAGAGGCTACAGAGCGGCAAGAAGCGTAAGAATCCCATTAGCAGCGACGAGCTCCCCAGTGGGATGGAGAAAGCAGTGTTTGCAGGGGTTTGCTGAGGGAGCACACATTTTTACTGCGCACTGAAGCTCTCCCTTTTGATGTCCGGATTCCAAGGTTACAGCATGTTTTATAGTCACAGACACGTGTTCCAAGGACTGTCCAGCCCACTCAGTTGGGCTCCTGTGGAGTGCATGCAGGAGCAGAAGCCACCAGGCCCGACATCGTGGGAGGATGGCTGTCTACATGGCCAGATTTCACGATGCTGCCTCCACCATCCACTCCCACCCACCACTCAAATACACTACTGTGGGCTAATCCACAAGAAAGGATGAGAATGGACATCTCCTGTGCACTTACTGTGAGACAGGAGATGGGGCCTCTTTCACAGATGAGGAAACCAAGTCTGGAGATCATGACTGCATCACCCAGCTGACCTGGACACTGGCTGTGCCACTGGGTCTATCAAAGTCTGCTCTGAGAAAGAAGCTGGGAAACTCCTTCCTGACGAGGTGTGAGTCCCATGATTCATAGATTCGTATCCTTCACAGATGAAAAACATTCACTATGTACCAGAGCCTCCTGCCAAGGTGGAACAGAGGGTGAACAACTTCTGGGACTGTTTGGAAAGAAATAATCTAATAGAAGACAGTGCAGTTTTAAGATAACATACACATGAGAAGAGCCAGAGGACAGCTCTAGACAGAGTTAGCAGGCCTATTTCATAGCAGTACTTCTCGAATACTTACAGGAGTGACAAGATTTGATGTTAATCTGCACTTAAATAGAGAGCAGTATTTTAGCAAATCACTAATTATGGAATTTTGCACATCAAATGGGATACTTTGGGGGACCAGGTAGGGAACCCTGCGAGTTGGTGATTCTTCAACAGGGGTGCACACAAGAGGCTTCTGGGAGTTTTTTTTTTCTGGAAAACTCACAGAAGACCCCCTGTGCAGAGGTTCTGCTCCAGAAGGGCTGGTGTCAAACATCTAGGAAAAAAACCCTGTGTAACTGTGGTGTGCTCACCACTTTAGAACCATGACTTGAAGTCATAAATTATATCATGGTTGTTGATTCTATGAAGATAATAAGGCTGATTCTAACTGAAGATGCCAGAGAGCAATTTCATCTGTAAATATTTTTGCTCCATCACAATCCATGTATCAGTTTCCACCTGCCTTTTTCTCCTTTCTATGGAGATGAGCAAGTTATTCATCTCTGAGCCTTAATTTACTGATCTGTTCAATAGGGATGATGACAGCTGCTCCTTCTAATTCCCAGGACTTGGGGGAGGATGAAAAGATGAAGAAATCTACTATTTCCAAGAAGCTTACAGAACAGAAAAATGAATGTAATAATGACAGAAGGTAGAAAGCTAAAGGCCCTATGGAAGAAATGTTCTGGGAATTTGGAGCAAAGACCTAGAGGTGGTAAATTAACCCCTTGTGCACTGGGGGAATGGGGAGCCCACTTGTCTAGAATGTTTGGTTTACAGTAGTGAGTAAGATCAGTGGAATTGGACCCTGAGAGCTGTGGATGCTGACTGGAGAGTTGGTGGGGACCAGGGAGCCATGGCAGGATCACCAGCAGGACACTCAGTGTTCTGAGGGGGTTTGGGCAGAGGATTTACAATATGTGGTGCGTGGAGTGGGACGAGGGAGAATCTTGAGGTAGCAGGATAGATAAGGGGGCCAGAGCGACAGCAGAAGTGGGAGAGGAGAAGTGTCAGCACCTGCCGTGGGAACAAGGACAAGCACAGGTCCCAGCTGAGTCATCTGGTCACCGGGTCCCCTGGAAGGGCTCTGAGAAACCACATAAATGAAAGTGGCCACTAGGAAGCCCCAGTGGGGCAGTGCCTACAGGTCAACCCTTTGGTTTTCAAAGTGTTTGCTGGGGAGGGTGCACTGAGGAAGCCTCGGGGATGGGGTTCAGGGAAAGACAGAGGGAGAGGCTCAGCAGGTGGGAGAGCCAACCTCCCCTCCCCCCAACCTGTTTCCACTACAACAACATCATGACCAAGTCCCCAAGGACTGTGAGCCCAGAGTCCTGGGTTCAGAATCAGCTCTGCCACCTTGGGCAAAATGTTTCATCTTTCTACAACTCAGGTTTTTTTTTTTTCCAGCCATTTTTATTCAAAATGCGACAAAAGCTAAAATTGCATGTTGAATTTTGTCCAGAAGCTGTCTTCTTTTTTTTTTTACATTTTTTATTGATTCATAATCATTTTACAGTGTTGTGTCAAATTCCAGTGTTCAGCACAATTTTTCAGTCATTCATGGACATATACACACTCATTGTCACATTTTTTTCTCTGTGATTTATCATAACATTTTGTGTATATTTCCCTGTGCTATACAGTGTAATCTTGTTTATCTATTCTACAATTTTGAAACCCCAGTCTATCCCTTCCCACCCTCTACCCCGCCCCCCACCCCGGTAACCACAAGTCTGTATTCTCTGTCCATGAGTCTATTTCTATCCTGTATTTATGCTTTGTTTTTGTTTGTTTGTTTGTTTTTGTTTTTTAGATTCCACATATGAGTGATCTCATATGGTATTTTTCTTTCTCTTTCTGGCTTACTTCACTTAGAATGACATTCTCTAGGAGCATCCATGTTGCTGCAAATGGCATTATGTTGTCGGTTTTTATGGCTGAGTAGTATTCCATTGTATAAATATACGAAATCTTCTTTATCCAGTCACCTGTTGATGGACATTTAGGTTGTTTCCATGTTTTGGCTATTGTAAATAGTGCTGCTATGAACATTGGGGTGCAGGTGTCATCCTGAAGTAGATTTCCTTCTGGGTACAAGCCCAGGAGTGGGATTCCTGGGTCATATGGTAAGTCTACTCCTAGTCTTTTGAGGAATCTCCACACTGTTTTCCATAGTGGCTGCACCAAACTGCATTCCCACCAGCAGTGTAGAAGGGTTCCCCTTTCTCCACAGCCTCTCCAGCATTTGTCATTTGTGGATTTTTGAATGACGGCCATTCTGACTGGTGTGAGGTGATACCTCACTGTAGTTTTGATTTGCATTTCTCTGATAATTAGTGATATTGAACATTTTTTTCATGTGTTTTTTGATCATTTGTATGTCTTCCTTGGAGAATTGCTTGTTTAGGTCTTCTGCCCACTTTTGGATTGGGTTGTTTATTTTTTTCTTATTGAGTCATATGAGCTGCTTATATATTTTGGAGATCAAGCCTTTGTCGGTTTCACTTGCAAAAATTTTCTCCCATTCCGTAGGTTTTCTTCTTGTTTTATTTCTGGTTTCCTTTGCTGTGCAGAAGCTTGTAAGTTTCATTAGGTCCCATTTGTTTATTCTTGCTTTTATTTCTTCTAGGAGAAACTTTTTGAAATGTATGTCAGATAATGTTTTGCCTATGTTTTCCTCTAGGAGGTTTATTGTATCTTGTCTTATGTTTAAGTCTTTAATCCATTTTGAGTTGATTTTTGTATATGGTGTAAGGGTGTGTTCTAGCTTCATTGTTTTACATGCTGCTGTCCAGTTTTCCCAACACCATTTGCTGAAGAGACTGTCTTTATTCCATTGTATATTCTTGCCTCCTTTGTCGAAGATGAGTTGACCAAAAGTTTGTGGGTTCATTTCTGGGCTCTCTATTCTGTTCCATTGGTCTATACGTCTGTTTTGGTACCAATACCATGCTGTCTTGATGACTGTAGCTCTATAGTATTGTCTGAAGTCTGGGAGAGTTATTCCTCCAGCCTCTTTCTTTCTCTTAATTAATGCTTTAGCAATTCTAGGTCTTTGATGGTTCCATATAAATTTTATTATGATTTGTTCTAGTTCTGTGAAATATGTCCTGGGTAATTGGATAGGGATTGCATTAAATCTGTAGATTGCCTTGGGCAGTGTGACCATTTTAACAATATTGATTCTTCCAATCCAGGAGCATGGAATATCTTTCCATTTTTTAAAGTCTTCTTTAATTTCCTTCATCAATGGTTTATAGTTTTCTATGTATAATTCTTTCACCTCCTTGGTTAGATTTATTCCCAGATATTTTATTACTTTCAGTGCTATTTTTAAGGGGATTGTTTCTTTACTTTCTTTTTCTGTTGATTTATCGTTAGTGTAAAGAAAGGCAACTGATTTTTGAACATTAATTTTGTAACCTGCTACCTTGCTGAATTCTTCAATCACCTCTAGTAGCTTTTTTGTGGAACTTTTAGGGTTTTCTATATATAGTAACATGTCATCAGCATATAATGACACTTTTACCTCTTCTTTTCCAATTTGGATCCCTTTTATTTCTTTCTCTTGCCTGATTGCTGTGGCTAGGACTTCCAGGACTATGTTGAATAGGAGGGGTGATAGTGGGCATCCTTGTCTTGTCCCAGATTTTAGTGGGAAGCTTTTGAGTTTTTCACCGTTGAGTACTATGCTGGCTGTAGGTCTGTCATATATAGCTTTTATTATGTTGAGATATGTTCCCTCTATACCCACTTTGGCGAGAGTTTTTATCATAAATGGATGTTGAATTTTATCAAATGCTTTTTCTGCATCGATTGAGATGATCATGTGGTTTTTGTCCTTTCTCTTGTTGATGTGATGTATTACATTCATTGATCTGCGTATGTTGAACCAGCCTTGTGTCCCTGGGATGAACCCCACTTGGTCATGATGTATAATCTTTTTTATGTGTTGTTGGATTCTATTTGCTAAAATTTTGGTGAGGAATTTGGCGTCTATGTTCATCAGTGTTATTAGCCTATAATTCTCTTTTTTTGGAGTGTCTTTGCCTGGTTTTGGAATCAGGGTGATGGTGGCTTCATAGAATGAGTTTGGGAGTATTCCCTCCTGTTCAATCGTCTGGAAGAGTTTGAGAAGGACTGGTATGAGTTCTTCTTTGTATGTTTGGTAGAATTCCCCGGTGAAGCTGTCCGGTCCTGGACTTTTATTTGTAGGGAGGTTTTTAATTGCTATTTCTATTTCCTTTCTAGTGATCGGATTGTTCAAGTGTTCAGTTTCTTCTTGATTCAGTTTTGGTGGACAGTATGTTTCCAGAAACTTGTCCATCTCCTCTAGGTTATCCCGTTTGGTTCCATATAGTTTTTCATAATATTCTCATTTGATATTCTGTATTTCTATTTTGTTTGTTGTAATATCTCCATTTTCCTTTCTTATTTTGCTAATTTGTGCTCTCTCTTTTTTCTTCTTTGTGTGTTTGGCCAGAGGTTTGTCGATTTTATTTACTTTTTCAAAAAACCAGCTTTTGGTTTGGTTGATTTTTTCTATGGTCTTGTTAATCTCTATTGTATTTAATTCCTCTCTGATCTTTATTATTTGCTTCCTTCTGCTGCTTTTTGGGGCTTTTTGTTCTTCTTTTTCTAATTGATTCAGGTGGTGGGTTAACTTGTTTATTTGTGATTGTTCTTCTTTTTTGAGGAAGGCCTGTATCGCTATAAACTTCCCTCTTAGTACTGCCTTTGCTGTGTCCCATAGGTTTTGAGTGGTTGTTCTTTCATTATCATTTGTCTCAAGGTATTTTTTAATCTCAGCTTTGATTTCCTCATTGATCCATTGTTTTTTCAATAACATATTGTTTAATCTCCATGCTTTTCTTTTTTTCTCCTTTGTTTCTCTGTTGTTGATTTCCAGTTTCATGGCATTGTGGTCAGTAAAGATGCTTGAGATAATTTCTATCTTCTTAAAATTGTTGAGGTTTCTTTTGTGTCCAAGTACATGATCGATCCTGGAAAATGTTCCATGTGCACTTGAAAAGAATGTATATTCTATTTTTTGGGGGTGTAAAGCTCTGAAAATATCCACCAAATCTAGTTTTTCTATTGTAGTATTTAATTTCTCTGTTGCCTTGTTTATTTTCTGTCTGGAAGATCTGTCTAGTGATGTTAATGCAGTGTTAAAATCTCCAACTATGATTGTATTCCCATCAATATCCCCCTTTATCTCTGTTAGTAATTCTTGTATGTACTTAGGTGCTCCTATATTGGGTGCATATATATTAACGAGTGTAATATCTTCATCTTCTATCACTCCTTTAATCATTATAAAATGTCCTTCTTTATCTTTCTTTATGGCCTTTGTTTTAAAGTCTATTTTGTCTGAAATCAGTACTGCAACACCTGCTTTTTTGGCTTTTCCATTTGCATGGAATATCCTTTTCCATCCTTTCACTCTCAATCTATATGTGTCCTTCTCCCTAAAGTGGGTCTCTTGTATGCAGCATATTGAAGGTTCTTGCTTTATTATCCATTCTGCCACTCTCTGTCTTTTGACTGGAGCATTTAGTCCATTAACATTTACAGTAATTAATGATAGATGTGTGTTTATTGCCATTTTGAACTTATCTTTGTAGTTGAATTGGTATATCCTCTTTGTTCCTTTCTTCTTCCTTTTGTGGTTTGGTAATTTTCCTTTGTATTATCATGGATTTTATTTAATTTTTGTGACTCCCTTGTAAATTTTTGACTTGTGGTTACCCTTTTTTGTAAATCTATTAACCTATACCCGTTTTTAATAAACTGATAATAACATGATCTCAAACCCATCCTACTGTTAAAAAAATTTAAAAAAGAAAGAAAAAAATTCTATATTTTCCTGCCTCCCTCTCCCACTCTCAGTGATTTGTATGTCTTCTTTTGTAATTTCATGTTTTCTTTATTTGTAATTCATGAGTTATCACCTTTCCAGTTGTACATTTCTCATTTCTGTAGCATCCTGCTGCTTTTCTATTTAGAATAGCCCTTTCAATATTTCTTTTAGCATTGGTTTAGTGTTGCTAAACTCCTGCAGCTTTTTTTTTGTCTGTGAAACTCTTTATTTCTCCTTCTATCCTAAAGGATAGCCTTGCTGGATAAAGTATCCTAGGCTGCATCTTTTTTTTCATTCAGGGCTTTGAATATATCTTGCCACTCCCTTCTGGCCTGTAGTGTTTGTGTAGACAAATCAACTGAGAGCCTTATGGGGGTTCCCTTGTAGTTTACTCTTTGCTTTTCTTTTGCTGCCTTTAGAATCATTTCTTTATCCTTGACTCTGGCCATCTTGATTATGATATGTCTTGGTGTGGGTCTATTTGGGTTCTTCCTGTTTGGGACCCTCTGAGCTTCCTGTACTTGGATATCTGATTCCTTCTTTAAGTTTGGGAAGTTTTCAGTCATGATTTCTTCAAAAACCTTTTGAATCCCCTTTGATCCTTCTTCCCCTTCTGGGACCCCTATTATGCGAAGATTGGGACACTTTATATTATCCCATAGGTCACTTATGCTATTATCATTATTTTTTATTTGCTTATCTTGTAGTTCTTCTGAATGGGTGCTTTCTGTTGCCCTGTCTTCTAGATCACTAATTCGTTCCTCTGCATTAACTAGTCAGCTTTGCACAGCTGTTAGATCATTCCTCATCTCTGTCAATGAGTTTTCCCATTTTGCTTGGCTCTTCTTTATAGCTTCAATTTCATTTTTGACATATTTTATTTCTCTAAACACTATCTGTTTTAATCCCTTCAGCAATTTGATCACTCCTTTTTTGAAATCTTGATCTCGTAGGCTATTGATGTCTATTTCATTGAGCTTTCTTTCAGGGGATTCTTCTTGTTCTTTTAATTGGGAAAGGTTTCTCTGCTTCTTCATCTTGCTCATACCTCTCTGGCACTGTGGTTTATGGAGTATCAGTTGTCTATTTTGGATCTTAAGGATTTTATCTATCTAATGCCTATTTAGGAATACAACTTAGGAAAAAAAAGAAAAAAGAGAAAAAAGAAAAAACTAAGAGAGAGAGAGAAAGATTTTTAAAAGAAGGGAGAAAGAGGGTTTGAAAACAATGTATAATGAATAATAGAAGAGCGGGTTGAAGCAGAGTATTAATCGGGTGGAGACGTCCTTTTAAAACCTTTAAAAAAAAAGGGGGGGTGGGGAGATGAATATATGTGTTTGAAGCCTGTGTCTTATCAATAACAGGACATCAAAACCCAAGAGAAATAGAAATGAATTAAGAAGTAAAAATTAAGAGAGTAATTGAAAATAGAACAAGTAAAAACAGATTAAAAAAACAAAACAAAAACAAAAACAAAAAGTAAAAAACAAACAAACAAAAAAAACAGAAAACAAAACAAAAAAAAAAAAGGGGGGGTTTGTCGGTGTTCTCCTGGAGTGTGTGTGCTTTTAATGTGATGTCCTTCTGTCTTCATCCTGTTTTGGAAGCTCAGCTTGTTTTCATAGGCCCTCCGTTGGCGCCCTCTTCTGTGCTGCTCCCAGCACCTGACGGCAAGCAGATCGCGCCTCCTCCTAACACGGGGTCAGATGCAGCTCTCCTCTGCTGTGGGCGGGCGGGTCACTGCCCCTCCGGATGCTGCAGTCAGATGTTGCAGACTGGCCAGGCAGGAGGGCGGGTAGTGCCCCTTCCCAGCACCTCGGTCAGGGGTTGTGTTCCTGCCCGACAGGCGGGGGGCCGCTCTCCCCCTGCCTGCGCCGCCGGTAGCTCCGCTGCTCTGTGCGGCTGCGTGCTCCGCCCTGGTCGGCGCTCCGCCCTGGTCGCGCTCCGCGGGTGGGCTCGGGGAAGACCGAGGGACAGCCTCGTCCCTGCTCCGAGCCAAGACCCAGCTGCTTGTTTGTCTTTGTGGAGCAAGTTCTCTGGGGGACCAGAATGGAAGGATCCTATCTGCCCAGGGCTGTAGGCCCGTCTCAGTCTGGCCCTTGAGGCTCCTAAGCCCTTCGGTGCGGACGCAGGTTTCGCCTCTGCCCCCGCCTGGGTGTTACAGAAGCTGTCTTCTTTTTGTTGTTGTTGTTGTTGTTGTTGTTTTTCTACAACTCAGGTCCTTCAACTGTAAAGTGCGAATAATAACAATGACAACAATAATAATAACAGTGCCCATTTCATACCGTTGAGGATTCAGTATTAAGCACTCAGGAGAGTGTCTGGCCACAATAAATCCTATATGAGTGCTCTAAAATTTAAAAAAAAATTATAAAATGGACTTCCATGTACAACTTCTTAAAAAAAATTTGTGGTTGAATAATTTTGAAAACAATTCATTTGCAGTGGTTTTGCCCCCTAGGGCTTGGATTTTCCCTCTAAGGCTGGGTCTCCGTGATCAGTGGAAGTGACCTGGGGCACCTGCAGCCAATCTGGCTGTTCCTGTACCTTGCTCAGTTTGTTTGTTTTGGTGCCTAGGACGTATCGTCTGATATTTGCTTGTCTCCCAGAATTAAGTGTTCACCAGAATGATTCTCATTATCAGTATTCAAGTTGAAGTATATTATCCCTGGAAATCTCATTACTTAAATCCTCCTCTTTTACAAAGGTACAGTCAATTTTAGGGACATTAACCTAAGACCTAATCAGGTGAGCCCAGAGAAAGGACTAGGCTCTTCCTGCAAAAGGAGGTTCAAGGAGAGAGAGAGGGATGTGACATGGGGAGTCTCCACTGCTGGGTTTGAAGATGGAGGGGTCTCGGGGTAAGAAATTCAAGTCTCTGGAAGCTGGGAGAGGCCCCAGCTGACAGCTGACAAGGAAGCAGGGACCTCACTTCTGCAGCCCTGGGACCTGGGTCCTGCTACAACCACGTGAGCTTAAGAGAGGAGTTTGAGCTCCAGAACAGAGGGCAGCTGCTGACAGCGTGAGTCCAGCCTCGTGAGAACCTGAGCAGAGAAGAAATCACCCTGCTTGACTCCCAACCCCAGGAGACTGGCAGATAGTAAATGGGTGTTGTTTTAAGCCGCTGTTTGTGGCAGTCTGCTCTGCAGAAACAGAGACCTAATACATTATCCCTAGCCCAGAGCACACGCTGGGCTTCTCCAGGCACAAATCCACCTGCTTAATCCTCCCCAGCTGTGGCTGGTGGGGGAGCTGGTTTTCTCTACAAACCTCTGCAGACAATTGGAAAGCTGGGGCATGGTCACCGTTGCATTTGGGGTTTTGCTGCTTAGCTGACAATGAACCCGTGGTGGGGAAACAGAGATCCAACCCCTTCACCCTCAAAGATCCTACAGCCGGAATCATGTCCTTTCCTTGTCCACTGTACTAAACCAGCAGGGAATTCCAGGTGGGTTACATCACAACGCCCTGTCTCAGAGTCCACACAGAGGAAATAAAAGAGAAGAGGACACTTCTGTAGGACATGTGGTGTAAAAGGATATCTTGTTCATAGGACAGAAGGAAGGAAGTGGCAACGCTATCCTTTTGCCCTAGTGCCATTTAAAAGACAAACAGATTCTCTTTACACTCTTGCTGGGGAAGTTTTTTAAGGCCTCAAAGAGAGTGTGGAATTCACTGATCTAACATAAAATTCTACCCCTTGGCTAACTCTTCATATGAAGTAAATGAACTGACAGAACATTGTGGAACATTTTTTGAGCTATTTCTGCACAACCAGACAAACTTCCCCTCCTAGTAGGAGTTCCAATGGTGGGCTCATTCTGTGCTTCTGGGATTCACCCCAGTTGTCCAACAAGCACATAAGCAGCAATAGGGCAAAGATGCAATGCCTGTCCCTTTGCTTGCTAACCCCCACCTTAGGTCCCCCCCACACACACACAAAGACCAGGTAGAAGTCTTTAACCCCCAGCACAGGTGATTAATCACGGACCGAGGAGCCCCTCAGTTGAAAGCCAGCAGAGCGTAGCACCACCATCTGTTTTACATTAGCTATTGCTGAAATGCCAGTGGCCTGAAACGATTTAGAAAATGCCCCTCTCCGTGCCTTCTGTCTCTTTCTCTGCCTCTCTCTGCATCTCCAGCTGGTAACCAAGTGACAAAGATATTTCGGGAGCAGCAGCTCTGTCCTCCCTCAATGATGCAGTGAGCCTTGGATGCTGGGGGCCTCAGACAGCCCATCTTGGGTGGGATTCTATTTGGACTCCTCTGCTTCATTGAGGGATTTCAAAGCGGTAGAACTAACAATGTTTCTGGGTTTGGGGGGAAGAAAAGAACTTGTAGGAATTCTGTTTTTTATCCACTGAACTCTCCACCAAGGTAGATGCTGAGAAGACCTTTAAAAACTCCGCGTCTAATGACCCTAGCTTCATCTTCCTGATCACCGTCCTTATGGTCCTCACTGTCTCCTCTTCACAGAGATCCTGGGTGAAGAGTAACTTACCAAGACCATCTGTAAGATAAGCTTGATGGTTCAGATGGAAAAGGGTAGTTTGCAGCCCTAAACAGCTGGCTCTGCAGAAGAGCATCATCTTACGAAAGTAGTTTGTGAATGGATCTCATGTCAAATATAAACAGTAGGAAAGTGAGAAAATTCCACACGGGAGAGAGAACGGCTGTCACCCCGTGTACTCTTTTCTTTCCCCCTTCAAAGCCCTAAATCCTCCCAGTCACTCACATTTTTTTAAACCTATCAAACTCAAGTGTAAAAATATGTGTGCCCTGTTCCAGGGATCACAGCAAAGGTCCAAGGTCACAGCTGGAAGGCACGGGGGCCACTTTCTCCAAGTCCATGTCGGGTTACAAGCAGGGTCAGTACCTCACCTGCCAATTTCATGATAAGATTTCACAAATCATCAGGATGAAAGAAATAATCCAGACAAAATAATGCAATAAGGAAGTCTGGCTGTATTTGTCAGTGCAAATGCATTATATTTTAAATCTTTTATCTTAATTTCCTCTCCAGAGGGTAAAGAAAGAAAAATGATTGAGATACATGAATTAATGAAGTTACTTGAAAGACCTAGCCATTTTATTCAGCTCCTTCTAATAACTGAATTTAACAAAAAACAGAAATTTAAGACTTTTGTATTTATAAAAAGTTTTTATAAATGTATAAAAACATAAAAACTTTTTAATAAATTCTGTACCCAGAAATGGTATAGAATGAGTTATCTGGAGTGAACTTGCCTGAGTGGACGTAACAACAGAGGCACACAGCTTCTACTGCTTCCCAAAGCAGATGAAATACTCAGAGGGATGTTGATCAGAATCATATTTTCATTTAAATCCAGTCTCGCTATGAAGTTGCTAGCTTTATTTCTCTATCTGGGCTCAGAATTCAGTTTTCTCTCTTGACTTTGTTACTTTGACTAGTCGTGTGCTGGGTGCCAATGTAATGAACATCAGAGGTTTGATAGTTGTTTAAGCCCCTTAGCCTCTTTTTAGTCCATGGTCTCAATAGAACCACAGTGTGGCTGAATGAGAGTTGGGGCGACTCAAAATAACCCCATCCAATTCAGATAACTAACCTAAATGTCCATGCTCTTAAATGTCATGTTTTAAATTGTAATTTACAATTTACTGATAACGATGCAATTTATAACTTTCTGTCTCATCACATCCTCCGTTCCAAAAAAATGTCCTGAATTTCTGAGAGTGTGTTACTACTTCCAAAATATACACTCTTTCCTGTTCTGGCCAGTCTTCCAGAGCTATTCCAATTTCTCGTCTTTTAAATTTTCTCTTGGGAAGCACTATGCCCAGGGTCCACTTTCTGCCTCCAAAAAGTACACAGTATTGGGGGAATTTAGCACCATAATAATGGGAACAGTCTCAGTATCTGCCATGGCCTGGGACTAGGTTCTGTGAGAAAAAAGCAGAAGGGCTTGTAGTAAAAGCCAGCCAAGAAGCCCTGAGAGTCCCTGTAAAAGGAAGAGATTCATCTTCAATCCTTTGAACATTGTTTTTCTTTTTTCCTTTAGCTACTTTTATTCCATTCCAGGTCAAGAGTTTATTTACTAAGTCAATAGAGAAAGATTGGGAAACTGTCTAAAATATACGACGTCTTCCCACAGCCTACGTCCATCAGAATGTCTGGGAAAGAATGTCCCGGACTGAGGTTAAGCACTGTGGCAAAGATTGGCTAACTGTTCACCGAAGCCATTTCCTTCTCCCAGGAAGACAGTTAACTTCATTTCCCAGGATCCTTTGTGGTTAGGCAAGGGTCACATGACTGAGTTGTGCCAATAGGATGTGGGAGAAATGAAATGTGCTTTTATGGCCCCTGAAAACATCACACACATGATCCTCTATGCTCCTTACCCCTTTGGTGGCAATGTTGGGAGCCATATGTTGAAGCTGGAGGAGCCACAAGAAGGAAGAGGCTGAGTTCCTAGAAGAGAACTATCTGCCTGACAGGAGCACCCATTTTGGACTTTATATCTGCAACATATGCATCTATTGTGTTATATCTTGGAGTTTGTCTGTTACAACAGCTTAATAACCTGGTTACAAGTTAGTTAACCTTGACCAATACTGGCCTTGTAAAGAAAGATACCGTGAAAATTTTCAAGGATTCAAGACTCTAATGCCTTTTTACTTTTCAGTAGCTGAATGGTGTAAATTCTTAATTCTCCTGTGGGAATTTTAGTTTCTCAACCTCTCATTACTAGTCACCAGTAATGTCATGAAAACATGAAGTTTCTTGACTGAAAAAGATCCTAAGTGCAAGTCATCTTTAAGACGGGGGAGAGGAGGGAAGGAGGTTCCTCCTGTGTACTCAGTGGGAAATGCCATTTTTGATGCTTAAGAATCAACCTACTCACCTCTATTTGGAAATATAATTCAACTTGAACAGAGAGGATTAGCTGGTGCCCAGTCCTTGCTGATGACTGGGTATAAAAGACTCAAATGCACTTTTGAGCTTTGGATGGTGTCTCCATAGGAAATCTTAAGTGAGGGACTCAGCTAACTGCCTGGATAATTAATGGAAAAACTCCATTTCTGTTTCTGCTATTTGAGTAGCATTGGCTTGATTTATCCAGCTTACTTCTGTTTTAGATGGTTCTAGACAAAGCCTTAGAGAACGTAATAATGCAAAACCATTTGCTTATTGAAAGAATAGAAGAGGAATTCGAGATTTTGGCCTATGCATTTACTTACCAGGGGAGTGCTTTTAACTCCAGTATTTGAACCATAATAATTCTATAGGTAACCTCTAAAGAAATGATATGGTCATTGTTTATAGAGGGTGATTAGATTCCAAGCCTTGTCCAAGAAATTTGCTTGGCCCCAAATCAGGCATTCAGTATTCATTCATTCACATATTTGATGCTTAAGACACCATTAAGTAATCACTACTATTTGAAGGACTGGGTTAGAGAGTGTGTGATGAACACAGGAGCAAAGTTTGCATGAAACATGCAGGGAAGGATTATTTCCTGACTGAGGATACTAAGATAGGGATGAGAAGGCTGAACAGGGGTTCAAGAGATAAAGAATGTGCTTAGAGTGTTGTAGGGGGAGAGATGAGGGTCTTCCAGAGAGAGGAAATACCACACCTGTGCAGGAGGGCGGTACCAGTGCCTTTTGTGAATAGTTGATGGGATAGGCCAGAGCTTATATTGAATGGAATCATTCATTCAGCCAACATACACTGCTTGAGGTTGGGGACAGTGTACCTGCCCTCATGGTACTTATGTTCTCCTAAGGGGGACAGACAATAACCAAGGAACCAAGGACATAACTCCAGGTGGTGATCGGTGCTGTGAGGGAAAATGGTGCAGAATAAGGGACTAGATAGAGTCACCCATGAGGGAGGGGGTGACCTTTTAGAAAGGGTGGTTAGGGGAGGTCTCTCTGGGTTGGTGGCTGGAACTGGAAGTGTCACTCTATCATGAACCTCTGTTCCAAGCTATTCTGAGTCCAGATTTTGCTTGGTCCCCAAATTTGGGTATGAGCCTGTTCTGAGAGATGAGCTGAAGTAGCAGAAAACACAAGAGCATTTGTGTCTGGGGTCAGGAGAAAGGAAGGTCTTTGTGGTGGTCAAGGGGCCAAAATGAGGGAAGGAAATCAGAGAGGACACCAATTGTTTTCTAGGATTTTAATGTTGACTAATCTGTGGGTTTGAACATGATCTGAACTTCTTCAACTAACAGTACATCCCCCTTTTCCACTGCTGTTCCTTTCTGCACAGAAACCACAGTCATCTTTCACCCTGTGGATATTCTTGTAGACCAGAACCAGGGATTTTGCAGAGAAGGGACAGAATACTCAGTTTTAATTTTAGAATAGGCAACATCACGGTAAGTAGTGACTTCCATAATAGAACCAAACATGGATTTAAAAGACCTCACCCAACGAATGAATTTATTTTCAAAACAGAAACAGACTCTCACACATAGAGAACAAACTTGTGGTTACCAGGGAGGAAGAGGGGTTAGAGGGGATAAATTGGGAGTTAGAGATTTGCAGATACTAACTGATATATATAAAATAGATAAACAACAAGTTCATGCTGTATAGCACAGGGAACTGTACATGATGTCTTGCAGTAACATATGTTGAAAAAGAATATGAAAAACAAATATATGTATGTTCATGTATGACTGAAGTATTTTGCTGTACACCAGAAATTGACACAACATTGTAAACTGACTATACTTCAACTAAAAAATATATATATGTAAAGACCTCACCCAAATCTCTCCATCCCAGAGGCTGAAACTCAGAGTGAAAAAGATCAGTGATCCCACGAGCTGAGAGTCCTCGCTCCCCAGCCTCAACAAAGACAGCTTGGGACATGCGGACAGATTCTTTCGGGCTGAGGTAACAGCTTCTTCGCAGACAGAATGTTTTGAACATTTCTCAAGTCATACAAGAAGTAGAACCTCAGTTAGAGTCCGTGTGAGGAGGCCCTCTGTTGGGCTGATGCAATTCTGATTTTCCAAAGGGCAGCGGATGTCCAGCTTGAGGAAGATCCCCTGTACTGAAACAGTGGACGGGGGTTTTTAGCTCTAATTTTTGATTCAGTTTCCCCATCTTTCTCTTATTGGCTTTCCTGCTAAAATTCACCCAAGCCTAGGTCTCCATACTCTGACAGGCTAATTAAGCTTTTCCTTCATACTGAAAGTGGAGAATTGAGGTAATTATCTAGATAGTAAGTTTGATTGACAATTTAAAGATGACGGGGGAGGGATGCTAGAAATCCCCTCAGATCATGTCTCATCTTTTTGCAGCAATAATCCCAGAATACTATACTCAGAAAACACATTAAATTAAAAAGATAAAATGCCTCATTGTGTCCCATCCTGTCAAATTTGTATATTTTTGAGGAACCTGATACCTAATTGCTTTATATCCAGGAAGAACATGATTCATTATTCCATCTTAATTTGAACTTTAGTATTTCTCTACCTATACAACATGCAGACACATTTGCCCGCCTCTCCCACCCAGAAACTCCTTCCCTTTAAGGAAAGGGCAAAGAGGGGCAAGTGTGATTTTGAAGAAAAATAGAAAATTCTATTTTTCTTAACTTCATTGTTTAAGCACAGGAGATTTTATAAGCGATGATGAAGGTGTAGTCTACTGAAATCGGATCCTATACATTAGGAATTGGGACTCTGTATTTATTTTCACTTGTAAGTGTATTTCCACCACTATTTTCCTCTCCAGGAAAACACTGCTGACCACTCAATTATAAACAAATCAAACATGTTCATGCATATGATAGCAACGGGCGGTTTTGCAATTCACAAAGTTGGTTTTATCCCATCAGCCTCTCCCAGAAGTCACAGCAGGAAAAGTTGACTGAATCAAGGGATTATTTTCCTACAGCCGTTTTGGTGAGATAAGGAACGTGTTAGCCATGGAGTGATCCTCTGTCTGCTCTGACGTGGAGAGGTTTTCATCACCTTTTCAGTGACTCTGATACAGGCTCGAGTTTCAGAAGCACGTTTCTACATAACAGAAAGGAAACAGAGGGGCAATTTGTGCAGGAGGAAATGCAAAGTGGGCAGAGGACAGAATACTGACAAATGCAAACAGGGAAGAGGACCTAGCAGCAAAGGGGAGGAAGAACAGACAGAGAAATAGAGAACCAGAAAAGAGGAGCATCTTCCACAATGAAGGGAAGACTGTTCTCAAGGAGAGAAAGGACATGAAGAGCTCGGTCAAGTCTGGAAGGAGGAGGGCCAGCAGGGTAGGTGGGCATCTGGGACCTCTGAGGGAGCAGACCCATGGAGACAGGCAGAGGATGAGGGCTGATGGCGGAGTGGGGAGGATGAGGGGGAGTAGGCAGAATGGGCCACTCTTTTGAGAAGATTTGCAGCAAAGAAATGGGTGTGACTCAGTGGCTGTTGAAATGGAAGAAGGGATAAGGTGCAGCTTTTTAGGATGAAGGAAATGAACGAGTTCATGGTTGAGCAAAGGGGCCGGTGCCTTTAGAAGGTGGTTAGAGAATCAAGCACAGAGATGTGAAGGGGATGAAGGTGGTTTATCTGCTGAGCTAAGAAGGAAAGAGAGGAGTCAATGAATATTTGGTAAGAACTCGTAATTGCCAGGCTCTGTTCTCAGTGTGATGAACAAAACAGACAAAATGCTTGTTCTCCTGGAGTTTATACCCTAGGGAAACCAGAAAGTGAGCAGAGGCATATATGATTTATCAGCTGTTCATAAATGGTATGAAGAGTGAAGCAAGGTAAGGAGAGTTGGCGAGACACAGAGGTGTGTGCCATTAAGGATACAGCTGCTCTGCTCCTAAGGCTGATTTTGAGTAAAGATGGGAGGACAGTGAGGAGTGGGCCACATGGGTGTTGGCAGACGCGCTGTTCTAGAGAGGCCAGCAAGTGCAAAGGCCCTCTGTGGGAGCTGTTTCCCGAGTTCTAGGAAAAACCAGGATGCCAGCTGCTGGAAGTGGACCAAGCAAGGGCAGGAGTTGGGGGAAACATGGAAACCACGCCCCGAGAAGCCCTGAAGGGCTGTCTGGACTTTACACTGAATAAGATGGGAAGCAGTGGAAAGTTCTGCGTGGAGGTCAGAGCAGCTTTTTTTTTTTAAAGATAACTTTGGCTTCTGTGTAGAGAGCAAGTCAAGGGCAGGAGTGAGGAGACTGTTCAGGAGCCGCTCCAGGGATTAAGGGGAGAGCTGATGGAGGCTGTGGCAGAAACAGGGAGAGGCGACCCGATTCCAGGAATATGGCAAAGGTAGTGCTGCAGGATTTGCTGGTGGAGTAGGTGTGAGCCTGAGAGACAGGAAGATTCCAGGATGAGGAAAAAATATTGGAAAAATTGGAGAAGGAAGATGCATTAAAAGTAACAGTAATTGTTCACCTTTTCTGAGTGTTCACTAAGCATCCAGCATCAAAGGAAGTTCACCATCTATATTACATCCTTTAATCCCCCCCACAACCCCAACTTACAAGCATAGAACTGAGGCTAGAGAGGGTAGGCAACTTGCCGTTCATGGAGCCAGTGGTGGGTCAGAGACTGGGCCCCATGCAGTCTGGCTGCAAAGCACACGCCCTAAGTCCTCCTCGCCGTCCAACTTTTATTTTCTCTGAGAAGTGAGCGGTTACCCTGAGTTGGGGGAACGGAGGGTAGGGACACAGAGCCAAAATTGGAGGTTCAAAAAGAATGTTGAATAATTAACTGAAAAATATGCATCAAAGATTTAAATAGATAAAAGACGAACGCCGACAGTGCTTTCTTTAGGGGAGTGGTGGTCGTGGTTTGGGGCTCACCCTCCTGTGATTATTTGTGCCACATCTAGATGAAGAAAATGACCGAGCTGCCATCATTCTGGGTCTTTTCAAAAGTGATGTCCTTCCCTGAGGGGTCCCTGTGCCCAAGGGCTCCCTGCAGCTGCCACAACTGGTGTGGGCCTGACTTCCAGCACCCTGTCCTGTGAGAGAAGCACCCCTCCATCTTTTTAGCATAAACAGACCTGAAATCGGGTGTATCTGCAAGATGGAAGTTGAGTCATGACATATTCATTAAGCCTGGCAAGTGGGTTTGACACTCAGAGGAACCCCAAATTAATTCAAGGCACAGTTCTTGCTGTTAAGGAGTTTGCAGTGTTAGTCTGGCTGGTGGACCCCCTCAACATCCATTAGAATGGAGGGACCAAGTCTCCACTTCGGACTCACCATGCTACATAGGGTGACAGCAGGGAGACTAAAAGTGCCTCCGGGCCTGGGGAAGGCACGGGCCATCGCAGTCCCTCAGCTCACGTGCATTAACGCTGCCAGCAGCCTGGCGGCAGGGTGAGGGTGGCTGTTTGTGCATAAACACTGTCATTTCACGGGACTGCTATTTCATCTTTGAACCTTGGCTTCAAAGGAACACTGACCTTATTCCTGTTGCCTGCCTTTCTTTGAAGCGTATGGCTTTGCCTTGCAGATGAAAGTGAAGACATTCATCAAGGAACAGATCCAGCCAACAGCTCCCTAAACTCAGCCCAAAACAAAGCCTCGGAAGGCTCCAATCACAGCTGCAGGGGAGAGGGTGGAAGCTGAAGGCTGGGGTGAGGCTCTGTCGCAGGTCCCCTAAGGCAGCTCTGGCTTGATATACTGTGCCCCTTTGAGCTCTGGGCAACTTTGCCCTGAGAGTTGGTCTGTCTCTGTAGAAAGGGGTGAGTCAATGCAAAGTTCCCCACCAGTCATTTTTATCTTATTTAAAGCAGGCATTGTCGTCAGTGCGGCTGGCGTGGTCACTCACTGTGTGCCTTTGATGCTTCTGTCAGTTTCTTTCCTACCACTTTCTTTTGTCCATTCCTTTGAAAAGAAACTGCCCAATCTTTCTCCCTGATTCTCCTATCTTAACCCTAAGTCTGTATGCACATAACTTCCCCTGCTGTTTATTTATTTCTTTTCTCTCTCAAGATGGCAAGAAGAATGAAGAGAGAAACTTTAATGGGAAGTTAAAAATAATAACCAAACAATTCTTTAGTTATCAGGCTAAGAGCGAGAACCAAGGGAAGTATCGCCCACCATGGAGGAAGGAAAACTGATGATAGACAGCTATCAACAGACCTGTGATCACATCTTTAAATGTAATTTTTCTGTGGATCTTTTCTGATCAGATAAACAGAGTGAGTTGTCTGTGATCAAGTGGTAAAGCAGCACAGAGGCTGGAAGGAAATGATTGTCTAACTGGGTACATGTTAATCAACTGATTCTGATTACATACACCCTACAGGGCTTAAGAACTTAGTGATCCGTATTGAGACATAGACAATTTCCAGAGTTACTTTTTTTTCTAGTTATTCATCTTTAAAATAAGACCAATGGATAATTTGGGTCATTTTAGGACAATATATCTAGCTTGCATTTTAGCTTAAGTCTCAGATCACTGTTTTCCATTAAGAAATGCACAAGATTGAGAAGATCATTAAGATGACCTTGTGAGAAGCCAGTGGTTCCAGACCAGTTTTTTCACACAACCTGACAGCTCCTGTGGGAATGGAGACAGCTCTATTTTTAGCTTCAGTTTTGAAAGTTTGAATGCTATCTGCTTATTCTTATCTATATCCATGTCCCTTACCTTACTACCTCCACTCCCTGAAATTTGGGTGGGCCTTGTGCCTGGCTTTGACAATGGATTGTAAGCAAGGTGGTGAGTGTCACTTCCAGGCTGATGCTTTCTCATCGTGGGGGCCACGTGGAGAGATGGCCAAGCCTCAAGCTAGCAGCAGCTTGAGTCACCTCCCACGGAGGGGCAGTGTGCAGAGAGGGGTCCACTTTGCATTAGATCTGGTGCGAGCAAGAGGTAAACCCTGGTTCAGTTAAGCCACTGAGATTGTCAAGGTTTATTTGTTACACTGGCCTAATTTCACTCATCCTCCCTGATCCAGGAGCTTGAAGGAAATCTAGTCTTACCTCACTTCCAACAGAGGAATCCTTCCTACAGCATTCCTGAGACACAGCCCAAATACTTCTTGGGAATAAGACCAAGTAATGTAGCAGGCCATTATATAATGCTTACGATATATAACATTGTTTTCAGTCAAAATGTAAAGTATTTTATATGTCTTAATTCACCTAAGCCTCACAAAAACCTTAACTCTTCGATATTCTCTTCTTATTTTACAGCTGGAGGAACTGAAGCACAGAGAAATAAACTTGCTCGGGGTTGAACAGATAAGTTAAGTCACGTGCCTAAGGCCACACAGCAAGTCAAGTAGTCTCCCAGGGGTCAAGTCCAGGCAGCTGCTCTCCGTTTGCGCCTGTAACCACTGCACCATGCAGCCTCCCTGAACTGGGTTCTGATTGCCTTTTCTCACAGACTATTCAGTAAGACACAGAATCATAGATCCCAAAAGACGAGGCTGGAAAGGAACTCAGAGCTCAATCAATTGTTTCATTTCACATGGAGGAACAAAATCACCCTGAAAGCCATTTTCTTGCTTTAGAAAGAAAAGTTTCTCCTTTTTTTTCAACCCAGTGACCTGGGGAGCACTGTGGCTCCAGAAAAGGGCTTTCAGGAACCATCAGTTTGGAGGAAGGTGGAGATACAACTTCATCCAGACCAGCCCTGTACTAATCCATTTTATACAGCAGGCTTCTGTGAATAAGGCCTTCTGCTGCTTTAATTAAATTGAAAAATGATGGGTCGTCCTTACTTCTGCTCAAATAGCAGACTTGGAAGTCTGCACTAAACAAGGCAGAGCTTCTCATCAGCTGGGAGTTCGCAGAACATGGCTTTTACAGCCCAGCGGGCAGGTCTGGGGCTGGGATGACTTGTTGCTTCCACAAATGCATTCACTAGATTGCCTTTTCATCACTATTCATCACTATAGTAGGATATAAACTGTAGGATAGAAAGAGAGTTCCCAGAGCCTTTGATGAAACAATTTTTCAAATAAAAGTTTAAGCTCATTTGAGTTGAAAAAAGTAGCCACCTTGGCTGTGGGGACCCAACATCAGAGAAATGGCTGGGAAGTTACCATTGTGAGTGTTCTGTCCATGTGTCCTTAAGTGGGCTGCAGTGGAATTCTTCTTTCCCATCCCTGACTGGTAATGAATGATGAATGAATGAATAGATAGATGGGTGAGTGGATGAAAAAAAATGTATATTGAACTGATTAGTTTGTTCTCGGGGAAACACAATTTACAGTCTCAACCAAGCACACCAAGGTTTGCTCCATTTTAACACAACTAAACAAGATTATCCACATTTGCTGGTCATGTTAAGTGGTGAATTAGAAAGCTTTCTTTGCTTTCAAAACCCCCCTCTTTGTGCTGAGAGCAGTTCTAGTACATTTCTTCTCCCTCTACTATTATGTATTATGTACTGTTGATGTACAAATGGCGTGGTTTACAAATTGGTTATGTCAAGAAAAAGGTGTATATTTGACAAGGGGGGAGGTTGATGGAGCAGAAGAGAGACAGGAAAAGGTCTAGGAAAGGAGTTCAGGGGAGGTGTGCTCACTGCAGACCCTCTTACCTTGCGTGGTCCCATCCAGTCCCATGATGAATTTCACTGATCTGATGATTTGCTCTGCTATCGGGGGGCTCATGGATGTAGCATATGCAGTGCTGTGCAAGTAAACCCGTAAATAATCCACAAGGTCCCTTAATAAAGGAGGGAAATCTAAAAAGAAGGCAAATGATTCTCCATGTTGGTGGTGAGAATCACATCTAGTCCTGTCTCCATCCATCATAGCACAAGGTATTTAAGTCCTGAATATGATGTGCTTTCCAATGGGCATCACCAAACTTTTGTTTTCTCGATCCCTTCTTCTTAGTCTCTCCCTTAAAAGCCTAGAAGATCTACAAAAATGGGATGCTGCAAATTTGGAGTTGAGGTCTGTAAGGCAAAACCAGATGTGTAAAGGAAAGATGGCTTCCTCAACATTTGTTTGAGTACCTGGCCTATAGGAACACTAGGTTAGTACTCAGGAGTGTCCAGAGAATACAGGTTGTGATTTTTGCCCTGAGCGTGTTACAGTTGATTGTGCCCATAATGGCAGGAAAAGTAGCAAGACATGCAAACTCGTCTATGCAGGGAGGCTAAGAGACTGCAGGGGATAGAGACAGGTTATGGCCAGCGGGAGTAGATAAGGGAGGCTCCAGTGAGAACCTGGAGTGAAGTCTTGAGGAAAGAAGGCAGATAAAGATAAAAAGAAACTTCCAGGGGAGGGGAGTGGCAGAAGGGAGAGGTGAGAAGTTAAACCAGAGTGGAGGTGAGGACCAGATGAACTCTGGTTGTGCCTGGGCAGGAGGGAGCTACTGGAATTTTCTTGCAACACTATTTGGAGTTCTGACCCCCTGCAGGACTCTGCTCTGTGCTGTAGTGGGCATGATTCTCCACCCGCAGGCTTGGGCGCTGAGGCCAAACATAAGGTCCCAGGTAACCCCTCTAGGAGCCCAAAGAAGCTCCGATAACCTAATTCTCCGTAGTGGAGTGGAGGAAGGGTCTCAGACCTGACATCTGGAGGCCCTTGGCCCTGGCTGGGCAGACCATCTATCAGGGCACCTGCACTGCCCCACAGCCTGGGAGGCTCGGGCTGTCCTGCAGGAAAGCTAGCGGCCCATGATGGCTCTGAGTTAGCAGTAGGGTCTGCAAAGGATCAGCCACCTTCTCTTCCAGGAAAACGAGGCAGCTGAGAATCCCACTTAAATGTCTTCTCTGATCATCCCCTTGAAGATGAACTTGGGGGAGCTCTGCTTTCACCCCCTTTCACCGGCCACGTTCACTTCTTCCTCTGCCCCTGGGACTGTGCCCGCCTTCACTTTTCTCTCTCTGAGGGTGTGGGTGTCATGGTTGTTACCCAAGCATTTTTTTTTTAATTTTTAAATTTTTTAAAATTGAAGTGTAGTCAGTTTATAATGTTGCCTTAATTTCTGGTGTACAGCATAGTGATTCAGATATATATATATATATATATATATATATACACACATAAACATTCCTTTTCATATTCTTTCTCATCTTTATAGGCAATTGCAAGTTATTGCATATAGTTCCCTGTGTGCTACACAGTAGGACCTTCCTGTTTCTCTATTTTATATATAGTAATTAGTACCTGCAAATCCCAAACTCCCAATTTTTCCCTCCACCCATTCCTTCCCCACCCTAGTTACCCAAACATTTTAAATGTTCATAATTCATCTTTGTATGAACTAGTAACAGAAGTTATTAGCTCAGTAAGTAGAGAGTACCTAAGGTTAGCAGGAATTTTACTGAACATTCATAGTAACGTGAGTGGCCTGCATCGCGGGTGGTTGGTGATGTGATGCTGCTACCTGGACCCCCGGGGGGACCTGGCAGCTTTGCTCTGTCGCCCCCTCCTCCAACAAGTCCCTCATCCTAAACCCCCTCCTCCACGCTCTTTCCTCCCCGACTTCCTTTCTCCTTCATTTCACACTCTTCATGCCTTGTTTTGTTTCTACCTTTCCTTCCCCATTCTGCCTACTCTGATTCCCTCTTCACTTCCTTTCATTTTAAATTCTCCATTTAAGTCTTTCTTCTCTCCTTTCATAAGTATTTCCTCCCTCCCTCCCTCCCTTCCTTCCTTTGTTCCCCCTCTCTCTTCTCTCCCTTTCCCTTCACCTCATTCCTTCCATCTTTCCTTCCAGCAAGTTGGTACAAGGCCTTGCTCTGGGCTCTGTTCTGGATGCAGGGGTCCCAGAAGAGGAGGGCAGAAAGCCTGGTCCCTGGCAGCCCTCCTCTTGATTAAATCAGGGTTAAATTTCTGTCCATTCTTTCATTTAGCGAATCTCATAAAAACGGTTGGGTGTGTTTCACCATATCTGACAAGGACGTGCACGATCTTGGCCTGACCTGAGGCCCAGGTCACGTGGTACCCAGGGAGCCCACTTTGGAGGATGGGGGGCAGTGGGGAGGGGTTGGGGAGAGCGAGGTGGTCATTTTCCAGAGTGGCTGCAGCCAGGCAGCCCTTCAGACTCCTCCGTGAGCAGCAGCAGGGTTTTCTTTCTCTGTTGAGAGCAGGTGCCTCCCCACAGGATGCCAGGAATGTCAATGAGGAGGGAGTGGGTGGGACACAGAAAACAGGATGATGGGGGCTCATGTAGACCTGAGTCAGAAAAGGGCTGTTTTGAGGAGCTGATCTGAACTTGAAGGATGGGGAGATTGTTGCAGAGGAGGACAGGGGCAGGGACACATGCTAAAATTAGGAATGAAGTTGATGCCTTAATCAGCAAAGGATGGAGGAGGCAAATGGGGGTAGAGGGAGAAACTACTGCCTCCAAGAAAGGTAATGAGGGCTTGTTCCCTTGAGGGCAGATCTGACAGCAAAGTTATGAGACAGGCTCTGGAGCCTGGATCACGTGGGTTCAAATCCTCGCTCTGCCACTTACTGATATGTGACTGTGAGCAAGTTACTAAACCTCTCTGTGCCTTACCTGTCTTCTCTGAAAAATGAGATAATGGTAACATTTATCTCAGGGACATTATGAAGATTAAATAAGTTTATACCGATACGGTGCTTAGAAAAGCAGCAGGTACGTAGTGAAGACCTGACGCTGTTGGCAACGATTGTTAATGGATTGCCAACTCAGAGATTCTCAAAACTGGAGCACAGAGTGGGAGGAGGGGACCAAAAACTAAAAACTTGTTGGAATGTCTTTATTCCAGCTCCTTCATTTTGCAGAGGGTGATGCTGTAGCTTATGTAACTGCACTTGGGGAGCCTTAGAGATCAAAGCAAAGATTTTTCAGCCCAGAACTTCCTCCATCCTTATTGGGCAGTAGCAGTAGGAGTGAAAGGAAAGGAAAAGAGAGGCATTTTAAAGAAAGGACAGCACAAACCTGATGACAGATTGTATGACTCTGCAGAGATAGGAGAGCTGATATATTCACTGACAGGCCCAGAGCTGATATTCATTGGCTGCTTGAGGCTTCACTTGAAGAACTTTACATGTATTAACTCATTTTAGCTTCACAGTAACACTATGATGTAGGCTCTATTTTTTATCTCCATTTTATAGGTGGGATCACTGAGTCACAGAACAGCTTAGAAAATTATCTGACCAAAATGTGGTTGGATAATAAGGATCTAGACTCAGAGAGTCTGGCTATAGATCAACCCTTCCCACCCCACCTTGGCACCACAGTATATGACTTCTTCAGACCAGAGGAGCTGGCTTGGCTTGAGTGAGGGAAGACTCGGAAAGCAGAGATCACCTTCACTGCTACTTACCCCTGTGGTGTTTCCCTAATCCACAGACTGTGCCTGTGGAGGAGGAGGGGAAGGGGAGCATTCTTAATATACTCAACTATTCATAGTCGAACCACAGAATGAACTGCATCAGTCTTAAAAGTTTTCACATGTATTAACTTTTACTTCAGAAAAGAGACTGGAACCTCCTTGAGAGCAAGGAGCAGAGTTAGACACTTTATTACACCCTCACTTAAACCCATAGAGATGGGCACTTAGTGGGGGTCTGGTAAATATTGATGGTCTAACAGAAAGCAGAGGGGTTTAGGGACTGAGGAAGGATAGTGAGGGTCCCTGAATTATAGAGGAGGCACAAAGCTGCATTCTTAGGAACAGGTGTAGCTATTGTGGGCAAGAGGGTCTTGTCACAGAAAGAATTCAGAGACAAGACACAGAGGTTAAGAAAGTAAAGATTTATTAAGAGATGGATAGTACACTTTCGAGGGGAGAGTGGGCAGGCTCAGTTGAGCAGCTGCCCTGAGTTTCCTTGGCAAGCTCGGTTATATGGGTGCAAAAGTGAACGGGCAGAATAGTCATTGGCAGGGAGGGCTTTGGGGTTGTCTTTCCTGATCTTCATCCCAGCTCCACCTCCCCAGGTGGGGAGGAGGGATTTTTTTGTCTTTATTTAGTCTTGATTGGGAAGTTGGATGAGGTCATAATGAACAAAAGGTTACATTTGGGTGGGGCTCTCATAAGCAAAATGGTTACATATGGATGGAGGTCATAATGATCAAAAGGTTACATTCGGATGGTGAGGATTCCTGTCCTGTCCCACCCTTCTGCCTCCAGGATGCTTATCAACCCAGAAGGTATGGCTTTTTATCAGTCCAGAGGACTCCATTTTTCTTAGTCTGTCCAAGGACCCCTGTTGTTTACAGGACGTACGGTTTTCTACCATTTGCCCATGCCCCCCTTTCTCTGCTCGTATCTAGCTACCTGCCTGCTCTAACATAGCAATATTCTCCTAGTGCAGGGGGATCACTGACAAAGATCAAAGAAGCAAAACAAAGCTGCTTTTTATCCCTAAAGGGCTCCTTATGTCCCCAGCCCCCAGTTTTCCTTTGCAAATCAAGGAATTTCACAAAGCCAAGGTTACGTGTATCCTTAGTTTGAATTAGTACCTCATCAACTCAGTATCACTTCCTTTTGACACTGAGACTGTGAGACAGGATGGAAGGGAGTAGAGCCATTCAATGAATGCTACATCAATTAACATCAAAATGGTGAAAGATTCAACCCCTAGTAGGCCTTGAGCTCAGGATGATGAGAGATTTAACTTCTAGTAGATCTTGAGCTTCATTATACACCCATTGTTAGTATTAACATGGTGAATAACATACCCACAGGCACCATGGCAGTCCCAAGGCTAACCACAAAAGGTCAAAGCATGGAAATGGCCAACTCCCTGGGAATCCCAGCCCCTTCCCCTTAGACTGGTCCTTCCACTTATTAGCATATGAAGCCACCAAGCCCATAAAAACCAGCAACATGGCACCTCACGGCCGCCCCTCTCTCCCTCTCTTTGGAAAAGGCCCGCATTCTGTCTATGGAATGTGTACCTACTTCTAATCAGAGCACCCAACCCCCACACCTCATGGCCTTTTTCTTGCCTTTCAATGTATCTCTCTGAATAAATCTACCTTTACTCAACTGTGGCTTGCTCTTGAATTCTTTCCTGCACAAAGCCAAGGATCCACGCTTGGCGGGGCACATCCCAGGGGCTCAACCGAAGCCTGGGACACAGCCCTTCTCATGCTCCATATCTGTTTTCCTGCATCAGCTGTATTGTCCTTAATCTTACTTCTTTCAGACTGAGTCCACCTTCTCTCAGAGTCTGAGTGTGTGGATGGGAGCTAATTTGCTTGTGTGGTTCAGAAAGTAGGTCTCTTGGAGTAACTTCTGCAGAGCATCAAGGGACCCTCGGCTCCTGGTTTCTGATTCCCTCCTGTCACTCACCCACTGGGCGCCATGAGCAGTTAAGAGTTGGCTTTGGTCTCTGGCAAGGCAGGTCTGGGTTGTGTTTTCCTTTGGGAGTGGGGTGGGGTGGGGGTGTTACAGGTCTCCTCAGACCGAGTTTCCAAGGCCATTAGTAAGTGCAAAACTAGAGCCTAGAGTTCAAGGACAAAGGTGGCTTTTCTGAGGAAATCAGACAGGAGACTCTCAGAATAAACATCTTGGTGTTCATTGCACGACCCCCATTTACTTCAAAGCGCTGTTTAAAACAGCCAGGCCTGAGCACACAGGGCAGAGCTGGCTTCTGCCTTGGTCTGGTGCCAGGCTCCTGGGGTAACACTCACTCCAAACCTGGCTGCCCTGCCGCACCTCCCTCCTCCAGAACCCCAGCCCTGCAACCCAGCAGTCAGGAGGGTTGCCTTGTCCCCATTCGTTCGCCAGTGCCTGGCCTTGTGGAGGCTGTGAAAGCCAGTGGTCAGCCCCAGGCAGGCAAGAGGACTCAGGATCCTGCCTGAGACAAATCTGGACCCAGAACCTGGGGTCCACAGTGTCATCCACATCTCAGAGACTGGAGCAACACAAATTAAAAAATAAAATAAGGAAACTAGCCCTGTCAACTCAGACTTCCTTCAAAGAAGCCGTTTATGGAGGGGAGCTCTGAGAGGTGGAGAGAAGTAGGGACCTGGCATTTCACTGAAGGTCTGGAAAGAACGGAATACTTCAAGTTGGGTTGTTCGCAGGTCATCTCCAGCACCTCCAAACTCACAGGGAGCAAAACAGCAAAACCTTTCTGGCTCTTGAGAGACTGTATTTGCAGGTTCCCTGACGTGGGGAGAGTTGGTCTGGCCAGGGCAGGAAACTCCAAGAGCAGAGATGAACTGCAGGATGTTTTGTTACTGGAAGGCTGAAGCCAAGACAAAATCTCTCCTCTCTGTTGTCGTATCTTAGCACCAAACCACTTTTTCTCTTGTGTGTTTCCAAATATATTTTCTTATGTGACACATCTTGTTGCTAATGGGTGCAGTTCCGACCTTGATCTGCTCCATAAAGATTTCTAGAGCCTCCTAGAAACTGTTACTAGGAATATCGTCCCTCTACCACTAACACGGATGTTGACAGTTAAAAGGAGAGTGAAGAGCTAGGCAGTTTTATAGTTTTCTAGATTTTTGGACCCAAGTGATTATTTTCAGATCTCAAGATTTACTAGAAACCCTATGAACACTGGAATTATTAAGATTTTGGAGAAATGTAAAGAAAGTCCTTTAACATTTATTTTAAAATATCCAGGAAAAAATATGTATAACGATACTCGGAAAACTAAACTCTAATTATTTAAATATATAATAGGAAGAGTTTTTCAAACAAAGATCTTTGGCATTTCCCCAATCCTGAGTCCTATCAAAAGCGTAGTTTACAACAAACTTAAAGTGAGAATTCTTCACAAAATTCTTCAAAGTTCAGGAGAATCAAAACTATGATTTAAATTGAAACTACACATAAGTTAAAATTAACATAATGTAACAAATTAAAGGCACAGAGGAGCAGATGAATAAGTTCCATTAACTCATAGGCTCCTGAGGCTAGAAGGAAACCAGTTTCCCTGGGTTTATCACAGTCTCACCAAATGATTCCAGACAGGTGTTTACCTGACTGATTTTAAAATCACCAGCAAACAACATATGCAGACATTTTCTCAAGGGACCTCCTATCTCGTGCGCATGCACCACATCTTGAAGATTGCTCCGTTTTCTAGGTTTTGTGTCTTGCTACTTCAGACCAGCAGGTACCAGCTAAAGTTAGTTAAAAGTTAAAGTTAGATCCAGCTAAAGAGCCTCCGCCAAAGGCGCTCTGATTCTTGCTGCCACCTAGTGGTAAATTCAGAGACTGCAGTGTAACACGGAGGCGGGGAGACGGAGGAATTGGGGAGGAGGAAGTGGGTAGGCGGTAGGGGAGGGAGGATGAGGAGGGGAAGGGGAGGGGAGAAGGAAGGAAAGGAGGAAGAATGATGCAGCCCTCTGGGTCCAAGTATGCACAGAATGAGTTTTTAAAGAGCAAAAATATTTTGCATACTTTTTCTTCATCCTGATTAATGTAAATAATCACAATTGCTCAGTATCTACCCCAAATCAATAAAGGTTACATAAACAAGAACACATACACTTTTAAATTAATCCACCAGACTTCAGGATGGAGTGTACGAGAGAGAACTACACTGAACTGGTCGGAACTTCGGGCTGTCAGGAGTCCTTGTTTCAAGCGGGTTTCAATGAAGGAACTCTAAGGGGAAAATTGTGACAGCTACCAAATTTAACAGCATTTCAAGGATCCACTCACTTCAGTTTATTCAGGTGCCTTTGGTTCAGGAAGTAGAGTTACACTTGGTGAAAAAAATCTGTAGCTCAGAACTGCTGCTAAAGTCATCACAAAACCACAAGCTAACAGAGGAGAGTAGCCGGGGTGAGGGCGCTTCTAAGTTCGAGACCTTCTGATCCCATGGCTTTGACAGTCGAGGAGAGGAACATTTAACCTCTCACCATATTCAGCCGAGTTCTGTAGCATCCTGGGCACCCCTATGTTTTTAGCATCTCCCAGCTAACTCTTTCAGGCCAGAGGAGGGAAGATGAACAACAACGTGCTGAGCTCGGAAGATAGTGATGCTTATGGAAGGGTGAAGACCACTGAAAGCTCTAGACATTTTAAGCATTTGTGCACTGCATGGCAATGTGAGTGGCCACAATAAAATCTGTCATTTTAAACCATGGGCAATCAGATGGATTTTGGCTGTACTCACTGGTTTGTCTAACTGGTTTCCCAAGAGTCTGAACTCCTGTTCCTGCTGGTGACAATGAGTAAGGATTTCAGAATTTCAGATGAGCCATTAGCCACCACCTGCATGCACTCCTTTTGGGCTGCTGTACCCTTGTAGGTGGAACCAACACCATCCTGACAGTCTCTTGGGACAGGTGTAGGCCTGTAGAGATAGCTACAAGGATTTGGACAAAACTGTCATACAAGGGAGCAGATAACTGCGTCTTTTATCCCTCAAACCTAGGTTTTAACATTTCGTTTTCTTTCTCTCCTTCCCCTCCCTCTTCTTTTAAAATTCTTTTGAACATTTCTTTTATATTGGTAACCCCCTTGGTGATATTGGCACTAGAAAGACAGGGGTAACAGTCTAATTCCATCAGATCAGAATCTGAAGTCATGTAGATAAGAAGTTGGAAGATGACAAGGCTTGACCCATGGCTTATCCAAAATTGTGGGAGAGAATTATTTTGCAGAGAAAAATCTTGAAAAAAAGACATTTCTGATCTTGCTACTATTTTGATTAAAACTCTTAAACCCCACAACTTACAGCACAGGATCTGCCTTCTTAACACCTCACCTTTGACCACTGTTTCTACCACCCACCTTGTGTTTTTCTTGCCACACAACCAAACTACTTACAGTTTTGTGACATCCCTTATCACTTCTGTGGTGTGATATTCATTATCCCCTCTTTCTGAAATATAACCCCCCCATCATTTGTCTGCAAGACTGACATTCATTCTAAGACTTCTTAGATTCTGCCCAGCAGAGGTCATCATCCCTCTCCTTTGTACTAAGTCTGTGCCTGTGAACACAGTGCTGTCTTTTTATGCTCATGTGATCACTCATCACAGGCTCCTCTGCTCTAGCAGAGGGTGAGCTCCTCGACCTTCTGGGCCTGGCTTGGCTGTGACCATGCTGTGGCTACCCTGCGCTGATGGATCGGGGTGTGCTGAGCTGAACTGGAGCACTCATGGGAATCACAGAACCCTGAAGACTGCCTTCCCAGACACAAGGGACCTCTCTCTTACCTTCCTTCCAGCTTTGTAACCTCCTAAGGCTCCAAAGCTTTTGGTGAATGTGCCCATGCACACATCAACATCTCTGGGGTCCATTCCAAAGAACTCCACCACACCACGACCGCTGGTGCCCACAGATCCGATACTGTGAGCTTCATCTATGTAGAGGTAAGCCTTGTATTTCTTCTTGAAGGCCACAATCTGGGGCAGACGCACGATGGAACATTCCATACTAGAGCATAAGCCTCCTGGGACGTGTGGATTCTCATGACCTCTCCCAGGGACTTGAGCACTTTTAGTATCTCTGCCATCTCCTCTTGTTTAGACTGCAGGAATCTCCCTTTCTTCAGTTCTTTAACCAGAGAATTGAGTTCCTTCCTCAAACTCAGGTTGACCCTCATCATTTTTCTGTAAGTATCAGTGAGGCTAAGTATATTTACTGAATCTTTGTCGAACCTGGCATTCTCTACAGATGTCTCCATCCCAGCATTCTCCTTTTTAGCGCACAAATCTTGTCAATGAGTTGGCATTTCTCCTCAATCAGAGCAGCCAGCGTTTTTTGCCAACTTCTCTTCATGTCTTCCATAAAGTCAACTTCTATAAGACGGAACAAGTCTGAAAGTACATAAGACACACACCAATAAGCTGATGACAGGTGGACATGCCAATGTCTGCCCTTCTAGGTTCTGGGAAGAGAACCATGAACTCAGGCCATTGGGCAGCAGCAACACCACGACCTCACTCAGCTTCCCAAAGACAAGCCCTAAGCCAAGCTCCACAGAGGACGGCAGCCCCTCCATGGCACTGATCCACCACAGGGCTCTGCCCTGTTACCATGGATCCCCCAGCCACGACAAGCCCCGGGGAACACACCAACATTCCACCTGGAACCCAGCCAGCAACTGACACCCTGGATTGGCCAGGGATCTTGTCAGTGTTGGAGGAAGGGCTGTGTCAGAGGAGAGGTTTGTAACAAAATTGTAATTTTCTCCATTATGGTCATATGGTCATTTTTTCTTCCCTCTTTCCTTTGGTGTTTATCTCAATACACAATACAAATGAAAAAAAAAAAGAAAGATGAATGAAGAACCCACAAAAGAACTTTAAGAAACACAGTATTAATTAAAGCATAGGAGAATGCCCCAGGCCCTCCTGTTCAGTCCTCAGGAGCCCAAATGCTTATTTGTGGTGCCTGGAGTGTCCCTGCTTTCTCTTCCCTTAGTGGGTCTCCGTCCTGAGTGAGCACCAGGATCCCTTGAATGGTTTGCTGGGCTCCACCCCCAGAGTTTCTGACTGAGAGGACCTGAGGTGGGCTGAGAATTTGCCTTTCTACCAAGCGCCAGGCAGATTCTAGTACTGCTGGTTGGAGACAGCACTCTGAGAACCTCTGCTCTAGATAAACTTTTGTTTTAGTCCCAGCTGCTTATTTTTCATGGTATTAGTGTAATTTGGTAAATTTACATGGTATTGTAAATTGCAAGAACACTTCAAGTCCTCCAGCAAAAGGAAAAATAGGGAGTAAATAAGCACCGAAAAATGGCACCTCTGGAGCCCAATGGATTTAAAAGAACTTTTGTCTTTAATCAGTTCTCAGAACACTTTGTCAGCCATGTCTACACCGCACACAGTTTTGACTGCCCTGACAGGTGAGTTCTAAGAAAATACACAGACTCGCACTCTCACCCCACGAAGGGGCTTGTCAAACAATTCAGACAACCCATCGATTTAGTTCAAGAACTAGTCAATTGATACAGAGAGTTGAATTTCTCCCTTCTTCTTAATTAGTTTATTTATTAAATTTAATGTATTAAAAAAATAAGTGTTGGGTCAATTCAATCAAAACAGTCCGGCTTTTGTATAGTCACCCAGACCTATGGGTGTTGGATGTAGCAGTTATGATTATAAAAAAATTTAAAGGATTTTATTTTTCAGAGCAGTTTTAAGTTCACAGCAAAATTAAGTGGAGGGTACAGAGATTTCCCACATACCCCCTGCCCCACATATGCCTAACCTCCTCCATTATCACCGTCACCCACCAGAGTGGTACGTATGTTACAGCTGATACACCCGTATCATCCAACCCATACATCATCATCTAAAGCTCGTAGTTTATATTAGGGTTCACTCTTGGTGGTGTAAATTCTGTTGGTTTGGGCAAATGTAAAATGCCATGTATCCATAGTTATAATATCCCACATTTTCACTGCCCCACAAATCCACTGTGCTCCAGCTCTTCATCCCTCTCCCCACCCAACCTCTGGCAACCAGGGATCCTTTTGCTGTGTCCATAGTTCTGCCTTTTCCAGAGCATTATGTGGCTGGAATCATATACTATGTAACCTTTTCAGATTGGCTTCTTTCACTTTAGTAATACGCATTCAGGTTTCCTCCATGGATTCTCACGCTTCCATAACTCATTTCTTTTTAGTGCTAAATAGTACTCCACTGTCTGGATGTTCCATAGTTTATTTATCCATTCACTGACACTAAAGGGCATCTTGGTTGCTTCCAAGTTTTGGCAATCGTGAATCAAGATGCTATAAACATCTGTGTGCAGGGTTTTGAAAACACAAGTTTTCAGCTCCTCTGGGTAAATACCAAGGAACAGGATTGCTGGATTGTAAGATGAAAGTATGTTTGTGAGAAACCACCAAACTGTCTTCCAAAGTGGCTGCACCATTTGCATCCCCACCAGTAGTGAACGAGAGCTCCAGGTTGCTGCATCCTCGCCAGCATTTACTGTTGTCAGTGTTCCTGACCTTCTGATAGATGTGTAGTGGTATCTTACTGTGTTAATTTTCATTTCCTTATTGGCATATGATGTGGGGCATCTTTTGACATGTTTATTTCCATCCATAAATCTTCTTTGGTTTGGTATCTTTTAAGGTCTTTGGCCCATTTTTAACTCAGTTGTTTATTTTCTTATTGTTGAGTTCTAAGAGTTCTTTATATCTTTTCCATAGCATTCCTATACCAGATGTATCTTTTGCAAATATTTTCTCCAGTCTGTGGCTTTTCTTCTAATGCTCTTGACATTGTCTCTCAGAGCAAAGGTTCTTAATTTTAATCCAGACCAGCTTATTGCATTTGTGTTTTCACAAGGTCATTCTGAATGGCTGTTTTCAGATTTTATTTTATTTATTTATTTATTGTTTGTTTGTTTGTTTGTTTTGTTTTCAGATTTTAATGAAATGAAGATCAAATAGCATTATAGAGTTCTCTTCAAATAGAGTTCTCTTATGTAAGTTTGCAAGTTAATTCCAGTATTTCCTTAGGGAACTGCTTGTTAAAAGTTGTTTCCATTGAGAAGGAAGAGGTTCACCTGTCTGACGGCCCACACTGAGATGGTAGCCACACCACTTACTAATTGAGGACTTGAGCAACTTACACGATGTTCTCTGCCTCAGCTCCCTAGGATGTAAAATAAGCACGATGGGGTCACGCTGTCCCTAAAGTCTTTATAAGGACGACTAGAAACAATGCTGGTAAAGTGTCTGACACGTGATGAGCTCACATTGGGTTCTCTCTGTTCTCAGGAGGAGTTCAGATGGAAGTGGCTGCAAAAAAGAAGCCTAATCTGAGAAATTGGGAACTCTTGCCAATGCTCTGTGTTGAATTTTCTAGGAAAAATCATACGGGTGTCTTACAGAGTAAGCGGCTGTATGCCTTCAAAATTCTAGAATCTTCTTCTCATCTTTTAAAATGTTATGAGTTGGTAACACAAACAGGCCAGAAATGGACATGTCGCAAATAGCCACTCTTTGTTCTGGAACTGAGTTTGGCAGGAGCCAGAGTTAAAGTTCAACAGTTTGCAGACACTCAGGGCAGCTAATTAGCCATCCTTGCTGGGGCTGGCCTAGCTGATGTTAGGAGTCTGCCCACCTGGTTTATATTTCTTCCTCTAAGATTAATGACTCAACCATACTGCCAATTTCTGGAGTTAATGCAGGGCACACGAGTCCAGAGAGAATTCAGTTTTTATAAAGAGTTATATTCACCCACACTAAGTTTTCATTTTCTCAATGTGACCAGATTTGAACTGAACCTTTTCCTATAGTGGGATATGGAGTTTGTGTGCATAGCAAGGCTATCTGTGTTATTCCTGTGGATTGCTGTCAAATAACTGTGCCAAAAATGGTAAAGAAAACAAGAACAGCATTTTATTCTTTCTTCCTGATTGGAAGTTTGTGTTTTCTTTTGATTTCAATAGAAAAAAATCCACTAAAATACAACTGTAGGTAAAGATAATTCCACCAGTTAATTTGAAGCCCTGTGTAGGAACCTGAATTATTCTTACACCAGCAAGCCAGTGAGTAATTTCTTTATATCTTTTCTATTACATAACATATTAGCTAAGCGACGAGACTCCTTTTAGAAATCTCCCTCTCACCACCCTCTCCTCCATATAAAAAACATATTACCCACTGGTAGCGTTGGGAATTAAACCACTGGTTTGCCAAATTACATGGTGGGAAAATCTCCTTGGTGGCCAGAAGTATAATCCAGGAGAAGAAAGGGAGGTGGAGAGAGAGGGAGTAATGGAGTTAAGATCGATTAAAAGTAAAGTAACTACTGTTTTCTTTTTCTTTGTCTTTATTTGTTTAAACATATAGATATGGGTTAGAGTTTACCACTGAGGTTCTCAATCCTCGATTTCAATGTTTGTTTATATATGTATTTTTTGAAAAGGCTGGATAGTATTTCTCGATCAGTTTTATTTTGAAAGTTCGGGCTCCGGTATGCTGGTTTATACCCCAGGATATTTGGGATCCCTCTCCCCATCTCTAGTGTATTTTTGAATAATATTGAGATTTCTCAGCCACAAGGAATTGACAACTAGACTTCTCAGAGACACAAAAATAGAAGAGTGTGGCTAAAACAACACAAAGGGAAATGAAGTTGAGAACACTAAAATAATGCTATTGTACTTTTAAACCCCAAATCATGGAATCATGGAATCATGGAACTCTAGACTTCACATTTCAATGTCCCTATTTTACAGATGCAGAAGCTGAGCCCTAGAGAGGTTAATGGAGAAAGTCAAATGGATGACCTTGCATTTTCCATGTTTACTTCATTGGAAGTCGACATGTGGGCTGACTGTCTGTTTACACTGGGCCTCCGCCCCAGCAGGGCCACTTGGTTTGAATCCCAGCTCTGTTTTATCTCAGTTATCTCCGCTGGGGCAAGCTCTCTAGGCCTTGGAACCTCAGTGTCTTTATCCTCACAATAACCTCAAGAGTCCTGGGGGAGCTGACCCGGGTCGGCCCACCTGAAATATTTAACAAGGAGCAGACACATGATAAATGTGAGCCCTGTCCTCTGACACCCATCCTCCATGTGTCAAACAGTTTCACTGTGCAGATGGATTATTGTCTTCCAAGTTGCAACTTCTTCAACCGGAAATAAATTTAATGATGGAGACAACTACCCTTGTTTGTGGGTTCACTGTGGGCTGGGCTTCTGCCAAGCACTAGTTTCTATAATCTCATTTAATTCTTACAAAAGAACCCTATGAAGGGCACATATCTGTAGGCAGCAACACAGGATTTGAGCCCATGATCCAGGCCTCCCCTTAAATCCTGACTCCCCTATATTCTATATACAAATAATAATACATACATGATTTATGGATTGTGACATTATTATTGTTACTAATATTGTAACTGCTTTTGTGGAATTTATTGCCTTCCCAGACTTGGTATGTAGCCTTTCTATTTTGATACCTACCTGAAAATGTCTGATTTGGTTGGTTGCTCTTTTTTCGAGTTTTGAAAATTGATTTATGTGAGTTGTCTGTGGTGGGGGGACTTTGCCCATTGGGGCAAACCACAAGTCAGAGATAAAAAAGATCTGGGAGGGAAAACTCTGAGGAGGCTTTGTGTAGACATCCACAAAGTATGTGTCCATAACGTCTCTAAAAAGTAGAAGGGCATTTGTGGACCATTGATTTCATGTTTCTAAACCTGACCCCTTGGAAAGTTTTGTGCGAAATAATTTCATTTTCCGGTGATAGCAGCAAATAAGAACACCCACATGTTCCTGAGCTCTAGTCTAGGCTAGCTTTATTCTACAGATGAGGAAACTGAGGCCACAAGAGGTACGGAGGCCTGTCTGAGAGGTGCCTTGTTTCCAGTCTTTTAGGTCACAATCTCATTTAGAGGCAAGATTCCTGTGCAAGTGACATAAAAGAAACCACTCTGTGAACCACATCCACAGACAGTGGAGACATCTCTCTGTATATAGATCAGGTTGCTTGAGGTGCTGTGGTAGATTGCCTTCAAAGGTGGCTGTCTGCAAGTCTTCCCAGCCCAGTACACACAAGCCAACCCTCCCACATAGTGGTGGGGTCTATTTCCCCTCCCCTTGAAGCTGGGCTGCCCTGGGGACCAGTAGGGTATGGCATAGTGATGCTGTACCAGTTCAGGGCCTAGCCCTTAAGTGCTGGCAACTTCTGCTTTCATCCTCTTGGAAGCCAGCTGCTGTGTTGTAAGGAAGCTCCAGCTAGACTGCTGAATGACAAAAGCCTGCAAGACAGAGACAACAGCTTCCCAGGAAGAGGAGAAATAAGGCACCTCAGTTTACTGCCAGTACCAAGAGCCCAAATGTGTGAGTGAGGTCATTTTGGAAGCTCCAGCCCCAGCTGAACACTTCATTGAATGTGGCCCCATAAATGACCCCAAGCCATGCCAAGTGGAGCAGAACTGCCCAGCTGGTCCAGATACCACACCGAGGCGTGAGAAGTCCTCACTCACTGTAGTGCCTTGAGGTAGTTCGTCTCACTGGGCAATCACCACTGCTAGTGAACCCTCATCTGCAGTTTGGTGCCACACTGTCTTGGATCCAAAGCCCAGACCTGGCTCCCCTGTTCTCCTGGGATCACAGTAGGACCCAGGCCCAGCACCGCCATTAAGAAGCACTGCCACTGGGGTGGTTTCTCTGGGTAACTGGTGGGGATATTTGACAGTGAAGCCCTGGTAGTCCACTTAACGCCAGCCATGATCAAAGGACTGAGAACCCAACTGCCCTTCAGTGGAGCCGAGTTCTGTTTATGTGCAGTTGGGTTCTGTTTCCTCTGGTTAAAGGAGCTTCCCTCCCTCAGTGGACCCAGGCCTGGCTGACGGGTGTTTAGACAAGGGCTCCCGTCCCAGACTGGCATCTGGCACACATCACCCAGGGAGAAAGACCGAGGCTTGAGGTTACAGCAGCCAAAAATCAAGATGAGATTATTTCCCAAAAGGAGCACGTTCAGGGCTAGTGAGTGGCTAAACTCTTCTACAGCAGGGTTTCTCAGCCTGCACACTTTGACATGGGGAGCCAGACAATTCTCTGTTTTGGCGGACTGCCCTGTGCATTGTGGGAGGTTTAGCAGCATCCATGGTCTCTGTCCACCAGATGCCAGGAGTCCCCTGTTGCAGTTGTGTCAGCTGAGAATCGCCAAGCCTGCCTGGGTGGTGCACTCAGGGCTGGTTAGATCAGCTACCTGAAAGAAATGCTGCTTCTGCTCTCCAGCATCATTTGCAGCCACACTCCTTGCTGGGAGTTAAGCCCTCATTCTGACACAGAAGGAAGGGGGCCAGGCACAGCCATTCAAGGAATGACACAGAAATTAATATCAAAATGGTGGAAGATTCAACTCCCAGTAGGCCTTAAGGCTCAAGATGGTGGGAGATTTGACTTCCAGTAGACCTTAAGCTTCATTATACGCTCATAGTAATATATTAGCATGGTGAATAACATGCCCACAGGCACCATGGCAGTCCCAACGCTAGCCACAAAAGGTCAAAGAGTGAGCAATGGCCAACTTCCTGGGAATCTCAGCCCCTTCCGCAGGGTAGTTGGAATGGTTCTCCCACTTATTAGCATATGAAACTATTAAGCCCATAAAAACTGGCAACACGGCATCTCGTGGTCATCTCTCTCGCTCCGTCCTCTTCAGAGACGGCCTGCACTCTATGGAGTGTGTACCTACTTTTACTTTAACCTGAGCACCCAACCCCCACACCTCATGGCCTTTCTCTTGCCTTCTGAAACAGCCTATACTCCATGCAGTATGTATCTCTCTAAATAAATCTACCTTTACTCAACAGTGGTTCACTCTTGAATTCTTTTCCTGCTCAAAGCCAAGGACCCAGACTTGACAGAGCATGTCCCAGGGGCTCCATCAAGACCTGGGACATGGCCCTCCTCATGCCCATATCCATTTTTCCTGCATCACTCCAGAGAGATGATGTGGGTCCTAGGCTTCACACAGGAAGCTCTCCCATTTCCATACTGCAACCTTCCACCTGCAATGAGTCCACAAGGTATTTCTTTGAAATAGGACTTGGATGTAATATTTTAAAATTGACTGAATACATTTGAGCAAATTACATTTAAATCAGGGTACCAGCAGGAGAAGCAGAGAAAATGTGTGTGACACGATTAGGGGGTGCTATGTTCTAGGAATCTTTCTTGGAAATCCAAGCATTAGTGATAGCATACTCTTTGATATCCTCTGACAAGAAAACTAACAATATAAGTAATAAAGAAGAGGAATAGTTATTGGAAATAGCTTCTGTGTAGTATGCTGTCGATAGTACCTGGCATGATATGGGAACCAATGCACACATCAGATGTCATTTCTCTTTCTTTAACAAAAGCCAGAGACTGATTCTTTAGCTGATGCATCAGGTTGAATGTGAAATCAATCCATTTCACCAAGATAATACAAGGGCTGTGAAAGAAGAAATGGAAGAGAAAGGGGTCTTCATTTTATTTTATCCTGTGTTTTCATCTGCAGAACAGGCATAATGATACTCCTGGAGTCAGTGTTGTGTCCTGCATACAATGTTTCCTCATTACAAAATGTACCAGACTTTTTTCATCCTCATCCTCTTGACATGCGGGCAGCAAGTGACACAGTTACACACGCTTGAGTTCTCAGCTTCTCCTTTCCAGTGTCTGGAAAATTCTTTGGTTTTCTCTTATTCCCCTTCTCTTCCAGTATCCTTTGTGGGGGCCATTTCTTCTTTTTCACCCTTTTCCTTTTGAAACTTCCTTCCTGGTCCTTTTCTCTGTTTTGTCATTTGCCTGCCAGTGGGTCTCACACTTCAGTGAACATGAGTCATCTTCTGGGGAACTAGTTACAACGTGGATTCCCTGGCTCACTCCCAGAGACTCTGAACCAGTTGGTGTGGGGTGGGCTCTGCAGTGTGCATGTTCAGGATCTTAGGACCCCTGGGTCCATCACTCAAAGCCAGATCTCTGTTTTGAAATATATAATGATTTTCCTACCACATTTTAGACAAACCCACAGATACCTGAAACTCAGCATTTCCGAGATAGATCTTGTGGCAGACTGCACCACCAGCCTCAGTTACTACACCCCCCATTCCAGTCCTTTGACATGTGACTTCACAGTCCTTCCCACCAAAGGGTGGAGACTGTATCCCTGCCTCTGATGTGGGTTCAGCCAAGTGACTTGCTCAGGCGAACAGAAGCCAGGGAAGACAGCAAGCTAGTCCCAGGCTTGGTTCTAAGAGGACTTACATGTTCCTGCTTTTCCTCTCAAGCTTCTACCAGTAATATGAAGAAAGCACTGCCAGACTAGCCCATTGGCCCTGGGAGAGTCCCAGAGAGGCTGAGAGACAAGAAGGGCACAGTCAGCCCAGCCCTCTGCAGTCATGAGTGAGAAATGTGTGCTATTTGTTGGATGTCACTGAGGTTTTAGGTTGTTGGTTGGTAAGAGCTATCTAATGCCATCTCAAAAGCCCCTTCCCATCTGACCCCTGGCCACCTTCCTGATGTGGTTTCTCAGTGTTCCCCACCACACAGCCTCCCAGTGCTCGCTCCTCTTTGCTTCCCCTCTCATCTGCCTGGAGAAACTCCACACACCACTGACACTCTTCCAGCCAACAAAACAGATTTTCTTCCTTCTCAGTGTCCCTAATGACTCATCGATTATTTCTTTTTTAAGCACTCATTTCGTTGCTCATCATTTTTTTTTCTTTTTTGTGGGGGAGATAATTGGTTTATTAATTTACTTATTTTAATGGACGTACTGGGGATTGAACCTAGGTACAGCATGTACTCTAACATTGAGCTCTACCCTCCCCTGACATTGCTCATTATTTGATCTCATTTCCTTCCATGGAAGGCAGGGACCTTATCTTAGTCATCCTTTTAGCCTTAGTCCTGATGCCCAATATTAGCACTAAATTGATATTTGATAATTGAATACTTTTTCTTTTCATGAATTGAATATGTTTTCTTTTCATGTAGAAGATTGTAGACCAGGAAACAAGAAAGAGAATGGCATTTTTAGATCTAAACAGGAAATATGAGAAAGAATAAATGCCTCATGCCTGCAATCATATTTTTTTAACTAACTGTGTTTTTGGCTTTTTTTTTAACATTTTTTATTGATTTATAATCATTTTACAATGTTGTGTCAAATTCCAGTGTTCAGCACAATTTTTCAGTCATTCATGGACATATACACACTCATTGTCACATTTTTTTCTCTGTGATTTATCATAACATTTTGTGTATATTTCCCTGTGCTATACAGTGTAATCTTGTTTATCTATTTTACAATTTTGAAATCCCAGTCTATCTCTTCCCACCCTCTAACCCCCTGGTAACCACAAGTCTGTATTCTCTGTCCATGAGTCTATTTCTGTCCTGTATTTATGCTTTGTTTTTGTTTGTTTGTTTGTTTGTTTTTGTCTTTGTTTTTTAGATTCCACATATGAGCAATCTCATATGGTATTTTTCTTTCTCTTTTTGGCTTACTTCACTTAGAATGACATTCTCTAGGAGCATCCATGTTGCTGCAAATGGCATTATGTTGTCATTTTTATGGCTGAGAAGTATTCCATCGTATAAATATACCACCTCTTCTTTACCCAGTCACCTGTTGATGGACATTTAGGCTTTTCCATGTTTTGGCTATTGTAAATAGTGCTGCTATGAACATTGGGGTGCAGGTGTCTTTTTGAAGTAGGGTTCCTTCTGGATACAAGCCCAGGAGTGGGATTCCTGGGTCATATGGTAAGTCTATTCCTAGTCTTTTGAGGAATCTCCATACTGATTTCCACAGTGGCTGCACCAAACTGCATTCCCACCAGCATTGTAGGAGGGTTCCCCTTTCTCCACAGCCTCTCCAGCATTTGTCATTTTGGATTTTTGAATGACGGCCATTCTGACTGGTGTGAGGTGATACCTCATTGTAGTTTTGATTTGCATTTCACTGATAATTAGTGATATTGAGCATTTTTTCATGTGCTTTTTGATCATTTGTATGTCTTCCTTGGAGAATTGCTTGTTTAGGTCTTCTGCCCATTTTTGGATTGGGTTGTTTATTTTTTTCTTATTGAGTCGTATGAGCTGCTTATATATTCTGGAGATCAAGCCTGTGTCAGTTTCACTTGCAAAGATTTTCTCCCATTCCATTGGTTTTCTTCTTGTTTTACTTCTGGTTTCCTTTGCTGTGCAGAAGCTTGTAAGTTTCATTAGGTCCCGTTTGTTTATTCTTGCTTTTGTTACTTCTAGGAGAAAATTTTTGAAATGTATGTCAGATAATGTTTTGCCTATGTTTTCCTCTAGGAGGTTTATTGTATCTCGTCTTATGTTTAAGTCTTTAATCCATTTTGAGTTGATTTTTGTATATGGTGTAAGGGAGTGTTCCAGCTTCATTGTTTTACATGCTGCTGTCCAGTTTTCCCAACACCATTTGCTGAAGAGACTGTCTTTATTCCATTGTATATTCTTGCCTCCTTTGTCAAAGATGAGTTGACCAAAATTTGTGGGTTCATTTCTGGGCTCTCTATTCTGTTCCATGGGTCTATATGTCTGTTTTGGTACCAATACCAAGCTGTCTTGATGACTGTAGCTCTATAGTATTGTCTGAAGTCTGGGAGAGTTATTCCTCCAGCCTCTTTCTTTCTCTTCAGTAATACTATGGCAATTCTAGGTCTTTTGTTGTTCCATATAAATTTTATTATGATTTGTTCTAGTTCTGTGAAATATGTCCTGGGTAATTGGATAGGGATTGCATTAAATCTGTAGATTGCCTTGGGCAGTGTGACCATTTTAAAAATATTGATTCTTCCAATCCAGGAGCATGGAATATCTTTCCATTTATTAAAGTCTTCTTTAATTTCCTTCATCAATGGTTTATAGTTTTCTGTGTACAATTCTTTGAACTCCTTGGTTAGATTTATTCCCAGATATTTTATTACTTTGGGTGCTATTTTAAAGGGGATTGTTTCTTTACTTTCTTTTTCTGCTGATTTATCGTTAGTATAAAGAAGTGCAACTGATTTTTGAACGTTAATTTTGTAACCTGCTACCTTGCTGAATTCTTCAATCAGCTCTAGTAGCTTTTTTGTGGACCTTTTAGGGTTTTCTATATATAGTAACATGTCGTCAGCATATAATGACACTTTTACCTCTTCTTTTCCAATTTGGATCCCTTTTATTTCTTTCTCTTGCCTAACTGCTGTGGCTAGGACTTCCAGGACTATGTTGAATAGGAGGGGTGATAGTGGGCATCCTTGTCTTGTCCCAGATTTTAGTGGGAAGCTTTTGAGTTTTTCACAGTTGAGTACTATGCTGGCTGTAGGTCTGTCATATATAGCTTTTATTATGTTGAGATATGTTCCCTCTATACCCACTTTGGCGAGAGTTTTTATCATAAATGGATGTTGAATTTTATCAAATGCTTTTTCTGCATCGATTGAGATGATCATGTGGTTTTTGTCCTTTCTCTTGTTGATGTGATGTATTACATTCATTGATCTGCGTATGTTGAACCAGCCTTGTGTCCCTGGGATGAACCCCACTTGGTCATGATGTATAACCTTTTTTATGTGTTGTTGGATTCTATTTGCTAAAATTTTGATGAGGATTTTGGCGTCTATGTTCATCAGTGTTATTGGCCTATAATTCTCTTTTTTTGTAGTGTCTTTGCCTGGTTTTGGTATCAGGATGATGGTGGCTTCATAGAATGAGTTTGGGGGTATTCCTTCCTTTTCAATCGTCTGGAAGAGTTTGAGAAGGACTGGTATGAGTTCTTCTTTGTATGTTTGGTAGAATTCCCCAGTGAAGCCATCCGGTCCTGGACTTTTATTTGTAGGGAGGTTTTTAATTGCTATTTCTATTTCCTTTCTAGTGATCTGATTTTTCAAATGTTCAGTTTCTTCTTGATTCAGTTTTGGTGGACAGTATGTTTCCAGAAACTTGTCCATCTCCTCTAGGTTATCCAGTTTGGTTCCATTTAGTTTTTCATAATATTCTCATTTGATATTCTGTATTTCTATTTTGTTTGTTGTAATTTCTCCATTTTCCTTTCTTATTTTGCTAATTTGTGCTCTCCCTTTTTTCTTCTTTGTGAGTTTGGCCATAGGTTTGTCGATTTTATTTACTTTTTCAAAAAACCAGCTTTTGGTTTGGTTGATTTTTTCTATGGTCTTGTTAATCTCTATTGTATTTAATTCCTCTCTGATCTTTATTATTTGCTTCCTTCTGCTGCTTTTTGGGGATTTTTGTTCTTCTTTTTCTAATTGATTCAGGTGGTGGGTTAACTTGTTTATTTGTGATTGTTCTTCTTTTTTGAGGAAGGCCTGTATTGCTATAAACTTCCCTCTTAGCACTGCCTTTGCTGTGTCCCATAGGTTTTGAGTGTTTGTGCTTTCATTATCATTTGTCTCAAGGTATTTTTTAATCTCAGCTTTGATTTCCTCATTGATCCATTGTTTTTTCAATAACATATTGTTTAATCTCCATGCTTTTCTTTTTTTCTCCTTTGTTTCTCTGTTGTTGATTTCCAGTTTCATGGCATTGTGGTCAGTAAAGATGCTTGAGATAATTTCTATCTTCTTAAAATTGTTGAGCTTTCTTTTGTGCCCAAGTCCATGATCGATCCTGGAAAATGTTCCATGTGCACTTGAAAAGAATGTATATCCTATTTTTTGGGGGTATAATGCTCTGAAAATATCCACCAAATCTAGTCTTTCTATTGTAGTATTTAATTTCTCTGTTGCCTTGTTTATTTTCTGTCTGGAAGATCTGTCTAGTGATGTTAATGCAGTGTTAAAATCTCCAACTATGATTGTATTCCCATCAATATCCCCCTTTATCTCTGTTAGTAATTATTGTATGTACTTAGGTGCTCCTATATTGGGTGCATATATATTAACGAGTGTAATATCTTCATCTTCTATCACTCCTTTAATCATTATAAAATGTCCTTCTTTATCTTTCTTTATGGCCTTTGTTTTAAAGTCTATTTTGTCTGAAATTAGTACTGCAACACCTGCTTATTTGGCTTTTCCATTTGCATGGAATATCCTTTTCCATCCCTTCACTCTCAATCTATATGTGTCCTTCTCTCTAAAGTGGGTCTCCTGTATGCAGCATATTGAAGGTTCTTGTTTTATTATCCAGTCTGCCACTCTATGTCTTTTGACTGGAGCATTTAGTCCATTAACAATTACAGTAATTAATGATAGATGTGTGTTTATTGCCATTTTGAACTTATCTTTGCAGTTGAATTGGTATATCCTCTTTGTTCCTTTCTTCTTCCTTTTGTGGTTTGGTAATTTTCCTTTGTATTATCATGGATTTTATTTAATTTTTGTGACTCCCTTGTAAATTTGTGACTTGTGTTTACCCTTTTTTGTAAATCTATTAACCCATTACTATAACTGTTTTTATTAAACTGATAGTAACATGATCTCAAACCCATCCTACTGTTAAAAAAATTTTAAAAAGAAAGAAAAAAAATATTCTATATTTCCCTGCCTTCCTCTCCCACTCTCAGTGATTTGTATGTTTTTTTTGTTTGTAATTCAGGAGTTATCACCTTTCCAGTTGTGAGTTTCTCATTTCTGTAGCATCCTGCTGCTTTTCTGTTTAGAATAGCCCTTTCAGTATTTCTTTTAGCGTGGGTTTAGTGTTGCTAAACTCCTACAGCATTTTTTGTCTGTGAAACTCTTTATTTCTCCTTCTATCCTAAAGGATAGCCTTGCTGGATAAAGTATCCTAGGCTGCATCTTTTTTCATTCAGGGCTTTGGATATATCTTGCCACTCCCTTCTGGCCTGTAGTGTTTGTGTAGGGAAATCAGCTGAGAGCCTTATGGGGGTTCCCTTGTAATTCACTCTTTGCTTTTCTCTTGCTGCCTTTAGAATCATTTCTTTATCCTTGACTCTGGCCATCTTGATTATGATATGTCTTGGTGTGGGTCTGTTTGGATTCTTCCTGTTTGGGACCCTCTGAGCTTCCTGTACTTGGATATCTGATTCCTTCTTTAAGTTTGGGAAGTTTTCAGTCATGATTTCTTCAAAAACCTTTTCAATTCCCTTTGATCCTTCTTCCCCTTCTGGGACCCCTATTATGCGAAGATTGGGATGCTTTATATTATCCCATAGGTCCCTTATGCTATTATCATTATTTTTTGTTTGCTTATCTTGTAGTTCTTCTGAATGGGTGCTTTCTATTGCCCTGTCTTCTAGATCACTAATTCGTTCCTCTGCATTAACTAGTCGGCTTTGCACAGCTATTAGATCATTCCTCATCTCTGTCAATGAGTTTACCCATTCTACTTGGCTCTTCTTTAAAAGTTCAATTTCATTTTTGACATATTTTATATCTCTAAACACTATCTGTTTTAATTCCTTCAGCAATTTGATCACTCCTTTTTTGAAATCTTGATCTAGTAGGCTATCGATGTCTATTTCATTGATCTTTCTTTCAGGGGATTTCTCTTGTTCTTTTAATTGGGAAAGGTTTCTCTGTTTCATCTTGCTCATACCTCTCTGACACTTTGGTTTATGGAGTATCAGTTGTCTATTTTGGATCTTAACGATTTTATCTATCTAATGCCTATTTAGGAATAGAACTTAGGAAAAAAAAGAAAAAAAAGAAAGAAAAAAAGAAGAGAGAGAGAGAAAGATTTTTAAAAGAAGGGAGAAAGAGGGTTTGAAAACAGTGTATAATGAATAATAGAAGAGCAAGTTGAAGCAGAATATTAATTGGGTTGAGATATCCTTTTAAAACCTTTTTTAAAAAAATGGTGGGGAGATGAATAGATGTATTTGAAACCTGTGTCTAATCAATAACAGGACATCAAAACCCAAGAGAAATAGAAATGAATTAAGAAGTTAAAATTAAGAGAGTAATTGAAAATAGAACAGGTAAAAACAGATTAAAAAAAAAAAAAAACGGGGTTGTCGATGTTCTCCTGGAGTCTGTGTGCTTTTAATGTGACGTCTTTCTGTCTTCGTCCTGTTTTGGAAGCTCAGCTTGTTTTCATAGGCCCTCCGTTGGCGCCCTCTCTTGTGCTGCTCCCAGCACCTGTCGGCAAGCAGATCGCGCCTCCTCCTAACACGGGGTCAGATGCAGCTCTCCTCTGCTGTGGGCGGGAGGGTCACTGGCCCACCGGATGCTGCAGTCAGATGTTGCAGACTGGCCAGGCAGGAGGGCGCATCGTGCCCCCTCCCAGCACCTCGGTCAGGGGCTGTGTTCCTGCCCGACAGGCGGGGGGCCGCTCTCCCCCTGCCTGCGCCGCCAGTAGCTCCGCTGCTCTGTGCGGCTGCGCGCTCCACCCTGGTCAGCGCTCCGCGGGTGGGCTCAGGGAAGACCGAGGGAGAGCCTCGTCCCTACTGCGAGCCAAGACCCAGCTCCTTGTTTGTCTTTGTGGAGCAAGTTCTCTGAGGGACCAGGATGGAAGGATCCTATCTGCCCCGGGCTGTAGGCCCGGCTCAGTCTGGCCTTTGAGGCTGCTAAGCCCTTCGGTGCGGATGCAGGTTTCGCCCCCGCCCCCGCCTGGGTGCTCAGCGCCTGAGAATATGGCGGCTGTGCCTGAGCCCCGCCTCTCTTCCCCTGAAAAGTTTCCGCGGGTTTTCAGAGATGGGGGTATGCACCCTTCCCCCCAGAGCACATCAAGCTTGCTGTTTCATGGAGGGCCCAGGTTGTTCTGCCCTGTGCACCCACTGCCACGGCACCCAGCCCCTTGCTGTCCCCCGGGGCTGCCTCCGTGCAGCCGCCCCCGTCCTACACCCGGCTTGTGCAGCCTGGCCCTGCCTGCTGCTGCCGGCCCGCGTCTCAGGCTGGGTGTCGGGGGGACGCTCTGTGCCCGTTTAACTTAGTTCTGTCAGACAAGGGCTGCTCTGTACAGATCCGAGCCTTGGAGGCTCCCCCTCCGTCCCGCTGGCCTCTCAGTTGGAGTGGGGAGACCCAGCAAGCAAGCGCCAGTCCTCCTTTGCCGCTCCCTCCCTGCGGGACCCGTCCCGCGCTGCTTTGCCTTTTGTTCTTTCTTTTATCCTTTTCTCCTACCAGATTTTTGGCGTCTTTATCTTTTGAAGAGGGCGATGTTCTGTCGGAGTTCCGCAGGTGCTCTGGTTGGCTGAGTGGGTCTGTAGATGTGGGTCTTGGTGTATTTGTGGGAGAGGGTGACTTACAAGCGTCCTTCTATTCTGCCATCTTGCCTCTTCCCCTGGCTTTTGTTTTAAGGACAGGCAGATACATCTTCTGAGTCTTCACATAAGATGCTGTGTCTTAGTGACCCTACACCATTGACCACTAGATGGCAGCCAAGGAAACAGCGTTCTCATTTTGAGAATTTCAGGGATGATAAACCTTCACCTTTATTGACGTTTTGCTTTAGGCTGGGTTCCTAAAGTGTTACAGGAATCCATGGATTGGGGGTACCAGCTCCATTTTCTATAATCTACTGCAGGCCTGTTAGTTTCTGAATAGAATAAAGAGATGATGAATATAAATATTCCTGTTTAAAGAGTTTTTCCTCCTGAAATTTGGAATTTATAAGACTTTGTACAGAAATGATACATGATTCGTGTAGTTCCAGGGCCACAATAATTAAAGCAAACCCACTGAACTTAATTAGCTGTCATTTAATAATGAATAGTATAAGATTTTGAAAAATCTGTTCATGCAGAGATTATTGTACTGTTTATGCAATCAGAACAGTCACATACATATTAAAGGTTGAGTTCGGGAGTTTAAGTGAAGCTCACTAACTAAAATAAAGGCAGGATAGAAAACAGCCTTCAAATAATCTTGATACGTTTTACGTATTTTGCAGATGGAAATGGAGTAGGGGACTTGTTTCCAATGTGAAATGAGAACTCCATGAGGAAAAATTTTCAGTGGAAATTCAGAAACCTCTGGCGTCCACACACTGGCACCCCTGAGCAGAAGGAAAATCAATCAGCTGGTTTTCCTCTTGAGGAACAAACTCACTAGCCTCTTAGAATCACAGAAACTGGACAGAGAAAGGAATGACTTCACTCACCGTGGGATCTGGACTCGTGTTAACATCCAGTAGTTCCTCCCTGGTTCTTAGGCCCTTGCTCTATGGTTCTCCAGTGTGTGGGGCACAGACCTGCAGGGCTCTGGAGACTGTGGATCATATTCTGCAGGCCTTAGGGCATTCATCTGTTTCAGCAAAGCGCATGCTCACAACTGCAGGGGATTTTTACGTAATGATGCTTAGTAAAGCACTTATCCTGGCATTATGTTCATCCTCCTGACACCTCTGAAAAGTACAGAACCATGAAGTGTTTTTGTTTTCGGATAAGCAAACTAATGCCAGAAGATTTGTAAAAACCAAAAACCAAAACCAACCAAACAAATAAGTCCCTACAACCAAACAAACCAGTTTCTTGTAGGCCTATAAAGAAAATTCTGAGCTATGAAAATTAAAAGAACAAATTTGATCCATCGAGGCGCACCTACATAGAACTACAAGGTTGTTGTGAAGTTATAAAGACACCCTGTGCACTTGTAATCACCACCAATGTGAGTATCACCAACGCCTTAGACATTATTCACCACCGAGTCTGGATCACCAAGGCTGGTCCCTTTGGTTTGTGAACACGGAGAGGACTGAGCTGGCGCGGTGGGTGATGGATCATGCCCTGGGGGCTATGTTCTGGTGCAGAGCAGTCCTGTTTTGTCACAGGCACGGCTAACTGGATCATGGGTTACTAAATAGTAGGGGAGGCTGGTTTGTGCCCAAAGCTGCTATCAGACTTAGGTGACAATTACACCTCGCCAGCCTGTCCCTAAATTCCAAGCAAGCCCCTAGGATCTGGGGTAACGACAGGAACTGTCCTGTGAAAAGAGGACGCAGGCGAACAATGAAAAGTAATCTTCTAGTCTTCTCGGAAAGGGGGCTCGGTATAGCTCAAAAAGTGTCTTCTTGAAGATAAGAACTAGGTCTCTGGCTTCTTTCCTGCTTCCCTGTACAGACCCATCCAGAAAACTTGAACCGAAGTAACTGCAAAGTAGCAACACTGTTTCTTCTGTCCTGGCAGCCTGTTTCCTCATCTCTTGTGCAACTGAGCTTTGCCAGTATGCGAGCCAATATGTGAGAACCTCCCTCCCAGCTCCGGATCCCCGGCCCCCGGTCAGGCTCAACTTCAGCCTCCACTTTCCATGTGCTGTCCAGTGTGGTTTCTGCTTCACCCTACGTCATCCAAAGCTCGGCGACACCCACCTCCAGGTGCACTTGGATACATCCTCGGCTTCCCTGTTCCGTGGCAGCTCGCCAAAACCGTGTTCATGACTACACATGATAGACACCCAACAGCTACTTATTAAGTGAAAAGATAGGTTGAATGATGAAGAAATGCCACATTAGTCTTTCTAATCCCTCCTGATCCCTCAGAGATACTCAGTTTCATCCTTCAACACTGAGCCCAAATGTGAACTATTAAGCCATAGGTACTTAAATAACTGTGAATGGTGATAAATTATTCTTCCTTTTAAGACGTTTGTGGAGGGACTTCCCTCTTGTTAAGCCTTTGAGGGAAAACATCATCATAGTGGCCAACTCTGGCAAGCAAAGCAAATATTTTTCTCAAAGTCACATTTATAGAGTCTTTTTCCCTTGAGATCAATGAGGGCATTTCTGATGCATCGAAAATACGGTGCCTCAAGTTTTGTAAAACAGTTTGGGTAGATACTTTGGTTCAGACTTTCTGCACTTGATCTTAGCCAAAAGGCCGAGAAGTGATTGGTTCAGATTTTCTGGATGGGTCTGTAAATATGTAGGCAGGTGTCACATGGCCTTTGGTAGGTTAAAAAGCAAGGTAACCTTGGAAGAGACCAAAAGGCAGCTGGGAGCAGCAAAGCTGGGCTGGGCAGGGGGTGAGGCAGGTGCTGCGGGCAGGGCCTGCTTCCCCAGGGGAGAGGGTCACACCAGAAAGTTCTGGCCTTGAGGACATGAGATGAAGAACAAGCAGAGCCTAACGCATGGGAACAGAGTGTCCTGTGCACTCAGGCTCTGGGCCCAATGTCACACGGAGGGCTCTGATCCTCAGGGAAGGGCCTGCGGAACTAGACAGAGTACTGAGCTGGGACCCAGAGTGAGTGGGGTCAGTGCAGGAGGTGAGCCGGGATTCAGGGACACTGTGGGAGCCCAGGGCTCAGGGGCTCAGGTCCAGGTGCAGCAAGGACAACGACTGAATCTGGCTGTGCCTGCCTAACCCGACTGCCTGACCCAGGAGAGCTGCCTGGGAGACGGAGGGTACCACGTCCTGCACGCATCATGCTACCATCTGGGGGTGGCAGGGGGTTGAAAGGAGGTAAAAATTCACTGTGCTTAGAAATGGGAACTCTCAGGTCAGACCTCCTTGATTTAAACCCCAGCTCTGCCTCTTTCCAGCTCTGTGTCTCTAAGCAAGTCACCTCTCCATGTGTGCCTCTGTTTCTTCATCTGCAAAAAGGGGATAATCAGCAGGTGCCTTGTTGTGTGGCTGTGAGGTAAACAGAGTCAGTGCCTGTGAAAATTTCATTCCATGAGGGTTCAAGGCTTTATCATTAGAAGATGCAGAGGCAGTTGTTTTATTTATTAAAGCAAACAACCTGGTTCAGAAGCCCGAGTCATACCTTGAGATCTAAAAGGTCATGGCTTGTAAAGTGGTTGAAGGGATGTGTATAGGTCTGACCTTTCACCAAAACACCTGTGAGCCCTCATTTCGCAGAAGAGGTGGAGCTCAGGGTGTTCCCACCAACACTGAGCGCTTTGTCCCTCCTCCTCTCGGCCTTCAACTGCCTCTAGATAGAATATTCATTCTTCCATTCTGCACTTCCCCCCCCAAACCACCCCAAATTCTTGGCCTGCCCAGCCCTCTGACCTCATGGAAACTCTCCTAGCTGAAAAGATGGCTTCTCCTCTTCCAGGCCAGCTCAGGAAGCCCCTTGTGACTCACCTGAGTGAGGTGATTACCCACAGCCCCCTGGTGCACATGTGGTCCTGCACCAGCAGCAGCAGCAGCAGCACCTGGGAGCGCCTCAGAAACGCAGAAGTTCAGGCCCCACCAGATCTTCTGAATCACAGCCTGCGTTTTACAAGACTTCTCCCCCCACTACAGTGATGCCTGCATATATTTAAGTCTGTGAACATTGTTCTGGAATCTATATCATATGTTATTACCAAGAGAGTGAACAGATTCAGGCAAAATAATAACTCAGTTCTGATTTCCCCAAATCTCTGTAAGAGAGGCTGAGCTTTCCAGAGAGTGAAAACTCACTCAGGGTTTGAGGTCCTGGAATGGTCAGGGTGCTGATAAACTCAGCCCCAAGGATGTGCTTACCAAAGACCTCCAGGTGCCCCATGGGCTCACACTCATTTCCTCAAATGCACCAGAACCATTGAGGAAAATGAACTTGTGGGTCCCTGGTTGGAGCTGACCCCTTAGCTTGTGCTGTCAAGTGGCTGGAGAGTCTGTTTTGAGGCACTGATAAGTCACGAAGGCAAACTGAGGACTGACCATTTCACTGAGCTTGCCCATGGTAGAAAGTGCAAGGAGATCCCTTAGCACATAGCCAGAGGAATTCAGAGGCCAAATTTCAGCTTGTTGGTTGAAATTCAGGCTACTAACAGGACAAGCCATCACACTAGATTGGTTTTCACACAAGAACTCGCAGCTCTCTGGGTCCTGCATGTGTCCTGGCAGTGGCTGGACTCAGCCAGTGGATGACAGCATCAGCCCCAGCTGTGTACATCACACTTACACCTCCCAGCCCAGCTCCTTACTTCTAACACAGACCATTCTTTGTCCAAGAGGCTTTATTTCTAGCTGTGGGAGCATACTCAGCCTGAGTACAGACAGCCCTCAACAAACCACAGGTCAGAACTGGTGGATAAATACCCCAGCTCCCGCCCCTCAGGTGGGATAACACTGAGGCATGTGTATACTGATGTCCAGCATTTCCGAGTAGGCCGTAGCTCCAGTTGTGTATTGTGGTAACTTGCTTCACAGCACACCCTTTACTTGCTGTCTCCCCTCCCTTGTCTTCATCCCCTGCTCATCTGCTGGTGCATCCTGGGGATCACTTCCCAAATAAATGACTTATCCTTACATCTAGGTCTCAGATCTGCTCCTGGGGAAATGAACAAAGACTAGAGCTACCAACCTGGGTCTGAATTTTGACTCTCACCATATGTCACCTTTGTGTCCTTAGGGAAGTCATTTAACCACTTTGAGGATGGGTTTTCTTTCAATCAGTGGGAATAATGAAGAGAAATATGAATCTGGATTTTGTTAAATTTAGATGAATTAATTATATAAAGATCTTGAAGTAGTGCTTGGCAACAGTGAATGCTGAAAGAACAATAGTTATGATCTCAATAGTGTTGTCCATTGGTATTCATGGGGGTAGCTTCCAGGAACCCGTTGTGGACATCAAATCTGTGGACGCTCAGATCCCTTGTACAAAATAACATAGTGTTTGCATATAACCTACACACATCCTCTCGTATACTTTAAATCATCTCTACATTACTTGTAATGACTAATGCAATGTAAATGCTGTGTCAGTATTTGCCAGCATGTGATGAATTAAGGTTTTGCTTTTTGTAAATTTCTAGAATTTTTTTCCAAGTATTTGGGATCTGTGGATGGTTGAATCTGGTGGATGCGGAACCTGCAAAAATGGAGAGCTGACTGCAATTGTCCGTATTTATTATCCAAGAACTAATCCTTGGGGATACATTCTGCTAGAAATGCACTTCTGAGTCCTCTACTTTTTCTTAGAGAGTACAGGCCTTGGGTGTTCTGATTTGGTTCCCTTTCAGAATTTTCCTTCTTTTAGTCTTTTCAGCTCCTCATTCTGATTTTCTGGGAAATATAGAAATGATGAATAGTTCAAATTTATTGGTTAAGGCTGTTCACATAGGATTCAAAGTTTGTTATGATGGTCTGAATAGTTTTAACTGAACTTTAGGTATATTTGCAAAGATCGAGAATTCTAATTTCTTTACAGTTGCTCTAAATATCAAACCAGTATCCTCTGGTACTGATCTATATCAAAATGGGACCTTTTCTACCCCGATGACAGGAGTGTATCCTTAATGTGTAAGCAGAGGACATAGGCGGAGCAAAGTCCAAGAAAGCAGAACAAGTGTAGTTGCATGAAATCCCATAATCCTGATATTTATGAACATTCCAGTTTAGGTGGCCATTCTTCGGAACCCATCTCACAAGTCACCTGAAGCTCCTGTCTGGGCTGGTTGCATCCTTCCTACACACACAAGAAGGCGACATTTTCTGCAGATCCTTCAAAAAATCTCCACATTATCATTCCAATCTGTATGAATGCACATTAGGAATTAACATATCATTTTCTACTGAGGTATTTAGTATGATCCTGGGAGTAGCAAAGCACAAAAGGGAGCCAGCAGTAACTGATGCCTTACATGTTATGACTCCAGTTCCTGGAGTCATATGCTCAGTCACAAGCTCAGTTCCAGGCATCACCACTGAGCAGCTATGATCCTGGACAGGTACTAAACAACCTGTGTAAGCCTGAATTTCCTCATCTATAAACTAGTACTTGTCTCATGGGGCTGTCCCTAGGGTTAAATAAGTACATAAAAGAAGGTCATTAGCTCAGCATCTGGCACAGGGTAAATTCTCAGTAAGTGCTAGTTGCTGGTATAGAATAACCACAGTTCACATTTATTATAAAGATATAGATAAGAACTATTATTGATTAGCTGGGGGTACAAAGAGAGAGCATGAGGAATAAGTTACTAAATATTTTAAGAGCTTTGTAAAACTAGAAGATAAAATGAAATTCTTGAATTGTAATTTCAATAAAAGTTTAAGGATGTAAAACTTTATTTGACAATAATTTCAAACCTAACATAAAATTTTCAAGAATAAGAACACTACAAAGAACACCCAGCTAAATTTTACCCAGATTCATCTACTAACACTTCATCCCACTTGCTTCATCACTGTATCTACCTATTGATCGATTGACCTATCTATCTATCTATCTATCTATCTATCTATCTATCTATCTATCTATCTATCTATCTATCTACTTATCCATCATCATCATCATCTCTATAGAACCTCCAAGGGAAGACTAGTATGAATGGTACAACTTGGGCTGAATTCCAAACAGTAATAAATACAGGATAAAGAAGGTGCAATACTGTGATTTATAATAAGAAATATATATTTTTGGTTTTCATCCACTCTTCCTGGTACATACCTTCTTAAAGTGATGACAGCTTTATTGTCTTTTGTTATATTAATGGGGTGACTTTTGGAAAGCACCTGAGGATGGAAGCTGGTTGCCAGGGGAACCAGCTCTATGATTGGAGGGTTGGAATTTTTAGTCCTACCTCCTAACCTCTGGGGAACAGTAGGAGGCTGGAAATTGAGTTCAATTACCAACAGCCAATGACTTAATCAATTGTGCCTATGTAATGAAATCTCTGTAAAACCCCAAAGGATGGGGTTCAGAGAGCTTCCAGGTTGATGAACACCAACATGGAGACTTAGGGAGAGAGCATGGAAGCGCCTGCATAATTTTCCACCTCCCTTGCCCTGTGCATCTCTTCCATCTGGCTATTGCTGAGTTATATCCTTTTATAATTAGCTGGTAATTCAGTAAGTTAGTTGGTTTCCTGAGTTCTCTGAGGTGTTCTGGCGAATTAATTGAACCCAAGGAGGGGGTTATGAGAACCTCTGATTTTTAGCTGGTCAGTCTGAAGCACAAGTGACAACCTGGAATTGCAATTGGCATCTGAAGTGGGGACAGTCTTGAGGGACTAAGCCTTTAACCTGTGGAGTCTAGTGCTATTTCCAGGTAGGTAGTGGCAGAAGTGAGTTGAATTACAGGACGCTCAGCTGGTGTTGTGGAATTGCTTGGTGGTGTGAGGTAACCCTCCACACATTGGAATTGGCTCCTAAATTATTAGACATTGTAAGAGAAATGCCGTGAGGTGAGCCAATCTTTACAATCCATAAAGAAAAGTCTTTTCCATCTGATGCTTTTCAAAGCTTTAACTTAACTCAAAGCCACTTATATCTCTATTTACATCTCCTCTGAACATATGGGAAGGATTCTAAATGCTTTGAGCAAAGGCGGTTCCTCCAAGGAACAACATGTCACAAAGCAGAGCTGCCCAGGCACCTTTCATTGCTTCTTGAAGTACATACATCTTAGCTCGTATACATGTCTCTGTCGCCCTATGTTAACTGGCCAAGGCTTCAAAGTTCTTCTCCAGTAGTTCAGCCCCACACTCAGGACACACCGAAAGTCTTGCTGTCTTTGCACACTCCAGATTAGTCTTCTGTATGAAACGTCCTTTCTCACATCCCTGATTAGAATTCTCTTAATCTTTCAAAGTCTATGGCAAATTCTATCCATTTCATGCAATCCCCAGAATGAAGTGACTTCTGCATTCTTCTGGCTCACCATAATGTTTTCTGTTATCCCTCAGTGACACCAGTGATGACAATGATGAGGGTAATAATAATTGTAGTAACACAGCAGGCACAATCAATTCAGTGGTTTCCATAACCATGCATGTGCTAAGTAATTAATAGTCCTCCTCCAACATACTATGACTCAGGCATCATAATTATCCTCATTTTTGGAATCAGTAAATAGAGATCCAAGAAAGTTAAGTAATTTGCCTAGGACCACATGCTAATAGTCTACAGAACAATGACACAAATGCTTGGGTCAAAGCCTAGTTTTTCTTTTTAAATGCCAAGTCAAAGGTTTTAAATTCATGTATGCTCTATGGTAATTACCATTTTAGGAAAATTTATTTACAAGGAAATGTACAGATCCTAAGTGTAGAATTCAATGAATTTTAATAAGAATATAAGCATCACCCCAGTCAAAATATCAAGTATTTTTCACTGCAAAAAGTTTTTCATGCCTTTTCTTACCAATTCATCCCATACAAAGAGAGGCAAGTATCGTTATGATTTATATCACCATAGATTAGTTTCATCTGTTTTTGAGTTTTCCATAAACAAACTCATACAGTATGTACCCTTTTGTGTGTGGTTTATTTCATCAAAAATAATGCTTCTTGAGCATCATCCATGTTGTGTGTGTCAGTAGTTTATTCTTCTTTATTGTAGAATTGTGTTCTGTTATATGAATAAGGCATAATTTTTTTCTTTTCTCTTGTTGATAGATATTTGTTTTCAGTTTTGAGCTATTCTGAATGAAGCTGCTCTGAACATTCCTGTACAAGCCTTTATTGTGAACATATGATTTCATTTCTCTTGGAAATTCTGAACTGTGGGATTTCTGGGTCATAGTACAGGAATATGTTTAGTTTTATAAGAGTTTGCCAAAGAAGTTGTGCCATTTACACTCCAGCAATGGGTGAGAGTTCTGGTTGCTCTCATTTGCTAGTTGCTCAAATCTTTGCCAACATTTGATGTCATCTTTTGGATTTTAGCTCATCTTTTGGATTTTAGCTATTCTAGTGGGTGTGAAAAGGTACAGTGATTAAAACCTTTACTCTTAACCACCGCGTGATACCATTGTGGTCCTTTCCCACTACAATCTATGATAATTACCTTTGTATATTTTGCCTCTCCAACTAGATTATAAGCTCTCAGTTAGCTAAGATACTACTTTATCATTTTTCTGGTTCTCCAAAGGCCTAATATAGTGCCTGAATCAGAAGAGGTGTTCAATAAGTGCTCAACAAGTTTTGTTTTAGAACCATTTTTCTGCATTTTGTGACTTCCTTTGCCAACTTTAGCCAACTTTGGACCAGGAGTGTAAAACAGTGCTCCTCACAGAGAGAGGAAGAGTGAGGATAGTTATATGACAATGTGTTTCTGCTGATATATCTCAGGGCACACTGGCAAGACACAGGGTCAGCCTAGAATAAGTGAGGTTAGAAAATACATTTCTAGGGTTTGTTTCCATCATTATGTATCAGAATCACATGGGGAGCTCTGAAGAAATGCAGCTACCTTAGTCCCAAACCAGAAATTTGGATTCAGTTGGTCTGGAGGGGAGTTAAGTCATTGATCCTTCATAGATATTCCCTAGATGCTTCTACTGTGCATCTAGAATAATGGCATTCCACTGCTCTCAGTAGAATGGAGTGAAGAAATGAGAGGTTGACGTTGATAGATGTCTCCCTCCAAGAGGGAGATTATCACATTTGACCATACCCATGGATGGAACTACAGTTGAATAATTGTCAACTATTTCCTTTATCTTTCCCCAAGTAGAATAATCACCAACTGCCTGCTTTGTCAAAGAATCAAAAAGGCATTGTGCTAATATCAAAAGCATTTTCCTTCATCTCCTAACAAATTCACTTACTGAATCCCTAAAAGATATCTACTGCCCACACTGTATAAGTAATTTGAATCTGGAAGTGACAATTGGTGATAAATGAAACCGAAGTGGAGGAACTGAACTTGGTTTATCAAAGACTAAAGCTAAGATTGAGTGTTTGATGCAAAATTAAGAAATGGAGCCAACGTATTTTGAATTAACATTGAGCTAAATGTCATCATCAAGCTGTAGGTCTGAGGGGTCTCACGTGTGGTTCTTGCAGAGGACCTGACCCTGACCTTCACTCCAAAGAGTTCATCTTTGCACAGCTGCTGAAGGCGGTTCAGTAAATGTGTAGCCAGACCTCACCCCACTCAGTGAGAGGGGAGATTTTTCATTAGAATAACTCTACTAGCTGGAAAAGGAGGTTCACTTTAGAATGCTCCCATGCATTTGCTCTCCTCTTCCACAGGACAGCTGTCCATGGTCTGAGATTTCTGTGAGGTGACATGCAGACGGCAACACTCCTTCCCCCTCACTTTATTTTCTTCTCACTTCAATCTTTGTTACTTCCCTGGAGAGCAAGGCAGGAGTGTCGATGAAGAGGAACAAGGAAAAGTAGAGGGAAAGGGAAAGCAGGAGAGAAAGGGGTGAGAAGGAAGAGAGAGGAAATGTGTGTGCGTGTGTGCATGTGTGTGCGTGTGTGCATGTTTGTTCATGTGTACATGTGCATGTGCACAGAGAGAAGGAACAGTTCTGATGACAAAAATGAAGAGTTAGGATCAGGAACTTGGAACTAGGAGGATTGTTACACATCATATAGTTCAATACTCCCATTTCACAGATGGAAAACTGAGTACAAGAAAGACGAAAGGATCTACACAAGGCGATAATCAGATTAGGTGCAGAGCTGGGCGAGAGATCTCAGGTGTCCACCAGCACCTCCATCTAAGTATTTCCTAACACTTCCCATGCTGCTCTGACCTCAGCACTGAGCCTCACAGCCTGGAGCCTGAAAGGGCACATCAATGAATTTGACTAGATGGTTTGTATGTGTGTGTGTGTGGAGGGGTGGGGGGTAAAGGAGGCATTTATGTTAAGGAACAAGATCACTTTTTACCTATTACAGAAAGTTTAAGTCTTCAGAATTTTCCAAGACAGAGTTACAAAAAAGGAAGCAATTTACATTTATGATAATTACACACAGCCTAATAGATCAGTCATGTTCTCAGAAGTAACATCACAAGACCCCTAATAACAGCAACACTAATGTGTTTGGGTTACACTAAGCAGTATGGGTGTTTAATGCATTTTAACCATTTGTCCCAGGTCATCAGAGGTTAACAAGCCAGTAGTGAATATAAACATAACTGTGTATCAGTAGGCTAAGCTCCCAGTTGAAGAGCAAGGACAAACATCCATCAATCATCTTTACTTTCATCTAAAAGCAAGCAGTACATCTTGGATAAAGACATTGATACTCACTGTTGTGTTTGAAGATCCTTATGGTTGCACCTGAGAGGCGGGCCCTGAGCACAAGAGATGCGTGGTTTAACTCATCACTTAAAATGAGGCACCCCTGTGTGGAAAAGAAGCACACAAAACACAGGCCAATAAAGTGAAGGGAAAACACATGTGGGAACAGGAAGACACTTCAAGATGTGTAACACAGATTCCCCAAACCCTCTTTAATTTTAAAAGGCCAAGAGTTCAATTGGTGTCTATATGGATAAAGTCCTCTAGAGAAATTAGCTGATGGAGATGGGGATTCTTTTAAGGGATAGCATCTTTCTGAAACATTTGCATATCGTTTTCAGCAGAGAATGTCATTCAAGATCTTGGTTAAGCACCAGGTAGCATATAAAGGATTGATGTTTGACAGGAAAACTAGTATGATTTTTGGTGGGTTGTGGATTTGCTGGGGCTTTTCAATCCCATGCTGGATTATTTGGGATGGTCCTACTGGGAATCAGGGATCTTTTCTGCAAGACGTTTCAAGCTCTTGTTTTCTTTTTTTATTATTATGTAACTATAGTCTGTTTAAAATGTTGTGTCAATTTCTGGTGTACAACATAATGTTTCAGTCATACATATACATACATATATTCATTTTCACATTCTTTTTCATTATGTTACTACAAGATATTGACTATAGTTACCAGTGCTGTAGAGTATAAAGTTGTTGTTTATCCATTTTATACATAGTAGTATCTGCAAATCTTGAAATCCTAATTTATCCCTTCCCACCTCTTTACCCCACTGATAACCATAAGTTTGTTTTCTATGTCTGTGAGTCTGTTTCTATTTTCTAAATAAATTCATTTCTCTTTTTTTTTTTTTTTTTAGATTCCACATATAAGTGATACCATGTGGTATTTTTCTTTCTCCTTCTGGATTACTTCACTTAGAATGACAATCTCCAGGTCCATCCATGTTGTTGGAAATGGCATTATTTTATTATTTTTTATGGCTGAGTAGTATTCTATTGTGTAAATATTCTACAACTTCTTTATCCAGTCATCTGTCGATGGACATTTAAATGGGCAGAAGACCTAAAAAAGCAATTCTCCAATGAAGACATACAAATGGCCAATATGCACATAAAAAATGCTCACTATTATTAATTATCAGAGAAACACAAATCAAAACTATAATGAGGTATCACCTCAGACTAATCAGAATGGAGTGGAATATTACTTAGTCATAAAAAAGAATGGAATAATTCCATTCGCAGCAAGATGGATGGACATGGAGATCATCTTTCTAAGTGAAATAAGCCAGAAAGAGAAAGAAAAATGCCATATGATATCACTTATGTGGAACTTTTTTAAAAGGACAAATGAACTTACCTACAAAATAGAAGCAGACTCACAGACATAGAGAATAAAATTCTGGTTACCAGGGGTTAAGGTGGGAAGGGATATATTGGGAACTTGAAAATTGCACCTCCTGGGGTGCTATCTTCACTGTGTTAGTGGTTTCATTGGTGTACACATCTATCAAAATTCATCAACATGTACATCTGAAATATATGTAGTTTACTCTGCAGAAAGCATATCACAATAAACGTGTTTTAAAAAAAGAAAAAAGAATAGCACAATCATCCTACCCCTGTCAGCTTGTGGAGCATTAAATTGATCCACTCAAAGGTCAGAGTCTCCCTGAATTCCATATCCTGCCATCTTTCAGTTGTACACATCATTTCACATCTTAAAATATTGCTTGCAAATCTGTACATATCTGTCTGGAAGTGTGTCACTTACAGCTCTACTTTCGTCTTAATTTTAACATGTGTAGGTGCAGATTTAGCAAACAACCCTACTCCTGGGCTCTTTTTGCTGCCCCTTCCACTGACTTGACCTCCCTCTTGGGCACTGAGGGCATTTCATGTTGTTTTCAGCAGGGAGACAGGAACCAGGTGCCTGGCTGGGACCTATCTTTCTGCTTCTCACCCATCGGAATAATTTTAATTTAGGGTTTTTTTGTTTTGTTTTTTTGTTTTTGTTTTTGTTTTTGTTTTAGTACAGTGCATGACTGAGTTTAGTTTTTGGCCAGATCTCCTTCCTTTGCTTTCTGTAGGCAAGTATGTTCTAGTTGTATATTTTTGGTCAAAATTAAATGTGTGATTTTTACTTTTTACTGTATATTAAATACTTCCTATTGAATTCATTTTTGTTTAATTTCCCTATTTTGTAACAAAATTTCTGTGTTCTTTTTCCTCTAGAACATTGGAAACTATTTTTAAAAGATCAGGGAAGTCCTTTAAAGTGATTAAACTTTTGATTCCTCAAGAAGCTATTTTTGTTACTAGAAATTCTTAAGTTTCTATATTCCAAAATTTTCGTTGTTAGTTCGTTGATCCTGTTAAACATCTTCTTAAGACTATGTAGCATACATTTTCCAAAAGTTACTTGTATTTATTGAAATAAAAGGCATTCAAATTGTGCTACCAATTTGTGCATGCTATGTTGAGGTTACTATATATCCTGCAGAATATTTTCAAATGTACTTTGTTTATTCCTTTATTTTGTGATCCTTTGTATCCTTGTTTTCAGTTCTTCTGTTTGCCTAAAATTAGTGTGGGTGGGTTTTATTTTTCCCTCTCATTATTTACTTAAAAAGTGTTAAAATCTTCTTACTAGAGCTTGAGTTGGAGAGCTCAATGAAGGAAGGCAATATTAAAAGCCCAGCAATTCAGAAGGATGTGGAGGTGGAAAAAGAATCTAGGCAGCAGGCATCCAAACCCAGCTCTTCCTCTCTGCCTGGTTTCTCTGGGTTTGTGGAGCCTGTGGTTTCAGGAGCCCATCCTCTACATCTGTCTTCCACTGCCAAGCTGCCTCCCTTCAGTTTTTGGTGGCTGTGACTGGGGAGTGTTCTCAGTGAGTTGGGGAGTCATCATCATTAGGAATGTGTTTTCTGACGAACAATCACCAACACCAGGGAAAACATCCCCAAAGTTTATTGACTTCATGTTTCTGCAACTGGGGAACCCTTCCAGGCTCTGCCCCATCTCCAAATGCGGCCCTGATGGCGACCTAGCTCTTCTAAAAGAGTAGAACCTCCCTTCTGCTTTCTCCTTATTTCTGCAGCCCTCATGCCTAAAATAAAGATACAGTGTCTTTCTTAAGAAATCTGGGCAACCACTTATACACTCTGGAGTTTTAGCAAAGTGTTGACTTGATATGTAGGTAAAATTTTACTTTGTTCAATTTGAACTGCTATTTGTTGCACATGTTTCTAAAGCCCTTCAGTCAACTGGTTATCTAAGAGGAGCATGTGGCTTATTTTTCATTAATGGTAAATCCATTATTAGCAGATTTACCTCTGATTCTTAGACAGGCCTGAAACTGACCTGGTGAGCCCTGCATGGATTAAACTGGATGGGAAACTGCTTAGTGGAGAAGCTGAGCTAGACTGAGAGTTAGGAAGGGGAATCCGGCCCTGTGGGCACGTCACTTAGTCACTGTGACCCTCAGTGTCCTCCTTGAGGATGGGAACAACACCATCTGTGCTGCCCTTCAGCACAGGGTTTTGTGAGGAATGAATGAGATGCTGTATGAGAGACAAGGTACCTGGAAGAGCCAAGCTCTCTACAAGCACAGGCTTGTCTGCTCATCCTCCCCGAAGTGGGGGGAGCAGAAGTTTGCTTCTCAGAGATTTTGCTCCTTTGAATAAGAGAAAAGTGTTTCAGCTAAAAGAGAAATAAGTAGGCAGTCTGCTTCTCCTTTTCCATTCATTCATTCATCATTTATCATTCATTCATTCAACACAACAGTCAACAAGTCCGCTTCCTCCCTTCATGAAGTTTATGTTTTAGTAGCAGAGATGGGCGATACAGAAGAACAAAAGCAAGATCAGCGATGAGCATCATTAAGAAGAATGGGAAAAAGGCCCATCCCAAAAGGGAGGTTGCTGTTCAATGGGCACAAAGTTTCATAAGTTCTAGACCTCTGCCCTACCACATAGAGACTGTAGTTAACAATACTGTATTGTGCACTTGAAACATGTGTTAAAAGGGTAGATCTCTAAATATAGAATCACTAGATATAGACCTGAAACTAATATACTAATATAAAAGTCAGCTATACTTCAATAAATAGAAATAAAATTTTATTTAGGAAAAAATAGATAAAAAGGGTAGATTTCATGTTAAGTGTTCTTATCACAAAAAAGAGGGGCATTGACACTTCCTGGGGTGATAGATATGTTTATTACCTTGATTATGGTGATGGTTTCACAGGTGTATGAATATGTCCAAACTCATCAAATTATGTACATTAAATGAGTACAGTGTTTTTCTCGGAATATCAATTAATACCTCAACAAAGCTGTCAAAAAAAGAAAAAGAGAAGTGGGAGAAAAAAACTCAGAAAAGGACCAGGTGGAAGAGGCACAATAGCTGCTATTTTAGATAATGTGTTCAGAAAAAGAACCATTTTCATTTATTATGGAGAATTAAAATCTTAATAAGCTACTTGGTAACAAGATTGTGTTTAAAATTTCTAAAAAGACCTTCACACAACTTTTTCTTTTCTCATTTTCTAACAGCTTTTTGAGGCACACAGTCTATATATGATCTGGATTTGAGAAGTAATCACAAGGAATTTGAGACCCAACCGGACAAAATTTCAAAATACTGACAGCACATACTCATTTCTTGTCTGGTGCTGCTCACACCTAAGCCATATGTCTCTAACACATCCTTTACTGCTCTGATGGATTCATCGCACTTGGCTGCCAGGCCAAGGAAGTTATGGGAAGCCATGTTGATGACATCTTTGATGATTCTTCCAGTAAACCTGCAGAGATTAGGGCCAGGGAACATAAGGCGCTTTCTCACATGATGTCATCCCAGTGCCCATAAAAGACTCTCACAAAGAGATCTTAGGTTTGGCCCAAGTCACATGTTTACTTTGTCTTAGATTTTGATTTACATTGTTGTCACCACAAACTGTTTTGCCCTTAAAAGAGAGTAAGCCCATCATGAAGCTGGGCAGAGAATCGGGAAAAAGTATCCAGGTCATGGAGTATTACTTGGCCCTGATCTCCCTTGGGTGCTTGCTTGCATGACATCTGCACTCTGGTTTAAATTGCAGCAAGAAATGGTCATCGTGGTCATCACAGTTTCCTGCAGCAAGAAGGAGGAGGGTATATTTGTCAATAAAGCTGAAAAGAACTCTTCCCAGCTGGCTCTGTGTACCCTGCACCCTCTGACACAGATCTCTCATTGCAATACAAACAAGCCTCCCTTGGCCACGTAATTACTGTGACTTCCCCCACTGGCCTCAGGAGGGCTTGTAAAGGGCTGAATGATGGAAGATCTGCTGTTCCATGCCTTGTTTTTTTTTTTCAGATCTGTAATCTGGTGCTCATGCTAGAATTTCTTTGAAAGGATTTATTTTCAACAAATCCCCTCCAGGTGGCTGCCTCACCTAAACATCCTGCTGTAGTCATCTGAAACCCTCTCCATCACATCGAACAGAATTCCAGGCACTGCAGATGGGCCTGTTCCAGTTGTCTCTGACTCTCATGTAAAGTTTCCACATATAAACATTTTCAAAGTTTTGATACAGTGGCACAAAATCCTATTGTAACAGAGGCAGAAGTTTACCTTTGGTCCCTCACTTTTTGTTGCTTATTTTCAATTGAAGGCTAACAGACCTGGAGAAGCTATGAAAATATTTCATCTGAAAATATTCTGAGCAAGGATCTATGGGGAAGGGGACAGGTGAAGTCCACAAATACCTCTGTGAGGTCTTCACCCTGAAGTGAAAAACATGACAAACAAGGATCACAAAGATGACAGCACCATACAAGTCCCCAAATGAGGGCAGGAGACAAGGAGCCCCTGTCAGTGACACCAGAAGTATAACAGGAGGTGTTTATGTCTAGAGCAATTTACTTGGAAAAAATTGATTGAATGATAATTCGGTCTTAACCCTGTTGACCACGAGTCTCCCCACTCATTATGTTTTTAGACATGGGGATGAACTTGAACTGTTGGGTCTGCTGGCATCACTGTTGGCAGGTGACTGATGGCCCAGAATCCAAGTTGCAGAGCTTATGGAGACACCTGGCTTCTCTCACATCACAGAATTGTTTTGCTGTACAAAGGCTCATCCATGTCCAAGGGATTTGCTGTCCAGCTGAGGCTCAGAGCAAGACACATCTGATTTTGGCAGTCAACCGCTAATAGTACAAGGCAGAGAATGCAAAATCTTGGCCAAAGCGAAGTACTTGGGGGTGTTTGTTAAGATTTAATCCAGGGGAGGAGGCACATTTTGCTGGAGGAATCAAGGTTGCTTTCTGTAGGAGGGGCCTTGGAGATGGGGCCTGAAGGTGGAATGAGGTTTCCATGGGCAGGGATGCTTGGAGAGGGCATTCGGAGTGAATGGGTCTTTTTGATGGAAATGTGGGGTGTATTTGAGAAGAATGAGTAGAATAAAATACAAGGTGGAGCCTGTCATTCTTTGACTAGAGCCTATAATGGCTCCCAACTCACTTGGAGCTAAAGCCAAGGTTCATCTGGTCTGGTCCCTGCTTCCTCTCTCATTCCCCTACTATTCCCTGTGATATGGATGGGCCTGCAATGTCAGCCGGGCACAGAGAATGGGAGGTGTACGTGTCCACAGGGGAAACTTGGGCATTATCCTGGAGGCCGCAGGGAGCCAATGAATAATTGGGAGTGAGCTTCCCATCCTCCCTCCCATCTTCTCTGAGTTCTGTGCTTCCTTCCCCTTAGAAAAGGGAGCTGATTTACTGAAGGAACAAAGAAGACCCTGGGGAAAGCTTTATGGAAGACCTTCTTATGCTACTGGTCTGGCCCGCTCATCTTCTAAGCTGGTCCAGCCCAGAAGGAAAAGATAGAATCTGATTTTTAGTGACAATGGCATCATATTTGGAGGAATACTGTGATTATCTGTAAGAAAGACTGCTCATAACCACACACTGGGGGCTATCTACTGCATGTGAATTTGAAGGGTGGTTAAGCAACTCAACTGGTTACACTTGTAACTTGAATATCTCATACCAAATGCATTTTCTCTCAAACAGCTAAATATCGCAGCATTATGACAATCAATTATTCCCTTTTATGCTAACAGGAGAACGGATATATTTTTGAGATAAAAAGAAATTATGTAATTCTAGGAAAATATTTTCCAATTTCCTCTTTGATGTAATAACATTTTCCCCAGACTTTTTACTAATTGGTGGATTACTCTATATCTCCAAACTTTGTTTGCGTCCTTCTATTTTTAATTTTTAATTTCTTACTTGAAATGGCATCACATAAACTCACCCTGTCAAGAGGAAAGAGAGATGTAAGTCTGTAAGTAATATTTCTGGACTCTTGAGTGGAAATAGAGTTTTAGATTTTATGGGGAATCTTGCTCAAAATACAGTTAACAGTTGGTTTAGATATATGTAAGGGGTCATGAGTTTAACTCCCACAGGCCTTTTCTGTAATAACTGAGCATGTGCCTCAATAAAACAATGAAATAACTGTGGAGGACGACAGATGCCAGAGAAAATAGTGAGTGAAGAAACTGATCAAATATGATTTGGCTCTAGCAGGTCTACATATGTAGTATAAGGAAACAGAAACTAAAATTTATAAATAAATGACAACCAGGAGAATGAGTATGTGGGAGGAAGAAAGTGAAACTTTATGAAATTCTTCTCCTGGTCAGGGGAAGACTTTAGTTTCTAAATGATATTAGCTAAATTCCAAATATATTTGTTAAATTTTCATGAGAGTCATTGAAAAAAAATAGTAGAGGATATATTATATATAACTTCCTAACAGGACAAGGGGGAAAAAATGCAGAACAAAGAAAACTCAATCAAATGTACCAAAAATATGAAAAGAGAAATAGTTAAAATTAAAAATAAGCAACAGAAAATGTGAATGTAAAATATACAGATGGCAGAAATAAGTTTAAACAATGAATAATTAAAATATTAGCTTTAGCCATATGGATTGTCAATGTTTGACTGTTTTTGACCTATAAAAACAGCAAATTCATATGGTTCAAGTAATTGTTCATAGACAATATTATTAAAACACAGAAGCTTCCACACTGGTTATAAAAATAAATCTATACGCTTCTCGTAAGAGGCATATATTTGCACGAAAGGATTTTGGCCAGACATGTCCTGTGAACTGACTTTAGTTTAAAAAAATCACGTTGGCTGCTAGTTGAGAAGAGATTGAATGTAACCAAGTAGTATGATCACCCACTAGCTGCTGGCTAGTACGTTCAGTTCCTAGGGAAACCCCAGGGAAAACTCTCTCATTTGGACCCACCCAGATCCAAACAGGAAAGCCAATGCTTGGGCCATCTGTTTGCGCTGGACAAAACCATACCTCATACCCAGTTATGGACCCCATGCTTCAAATTCCTCAGAAAATGTTCCTCTGGGAAAATCCTGCTGTTGCTTCAGCTACCAAGTGTGGGTGCAAAAGAGCAAGTTTTAATTCATGCAAGTATTTGGAGGTTTGTCTTCAAATTTTCTACAGTTACAACTTTCTAAACCCCCTTTGTTTCATGTGAGAGTAACAATCTCTGGAGATGGGCCAGAAATTTACTTGTAGGGACACTGAGACTATTTGGAACTAATGTGAACATGGAATTGCAACTGCAATGTTTTACACCAGGCTGGTGCCATGTGTCCTGGGTTGTACTGAACCTGCTATCAAACCGTAGGGACTAAGAAACATGGCTGCACTTGAAGTTTATAAAATCCCTGATGATGCTTGACATTCCTTTGACTATATTTGCTGACCTCCTCTTAATTCTGAAGAATTAAGCAAAGTTGGGCCATTATATCACTGAGAAAGTAACTTATCTAGACGTCTTTAATAAAGTGCAATTCAACTCTAGAGTTGCCTTTGAAGGGTTAAAGGAAAAATTAAAGCAAAATATTTAATGTTGTATCTGTCTGTGTTGTCCTTTCCCTCATTAGTATGCTCTGGTTACCTCTGAAGTCTGTGGAGGCAGCAGGGGCTCTGGGATGCATGCTCTCTGTGCTCTGCTTAGTGCTCTCCTGGAGGGAGACTTTGGTTTGTCTATTCTTTTTACTTAGCATTACTGGTTGACTCAGTAAAAACTGAGTGAATCAGATATCAAGTAATTCAGATAAAGACGATTATCAAGGCTTTCATGTTTTGGAATCAGTTTCCAGGTGTTTGGGCTAGAGATCAAAGAGTAGAAATAGGAAAAATAGATTCTAAATTTGAGCAACATTTTACTTGAATGGCTGGTTTGGTATGAGAGGAGTCATCACAATGAGAGAGACAAGAAGGAAAGTGGATTCATAAATTCTTCTATTTGATTAAGAAAAAGAACTGAGGAGACAGACATCACAATGACCTTGACTGTAGTAACCTTTTCGTTGCATATGTGTATTTTGAAACATCCTATTGTACACACTAAATCTATACAACTTTATGAAAAACAATTTGAAAATGAAAAGAATGAGCGTAAATGAGTGTCATAGGACATGAGAGCATCCAGTGACGGTCTTTGTAAAACACCCGTGAGCTCCTCTCCACCAGCCCTTCCTGGAGGCGCTCTCTATCCTGGTGTCACGTTGCTCAGGGCTGGTTTGTCTGATGGGAAAATCTATTCTGCATGCCCAGTGTCCAGATTTTAGACTAAAATAACACTCATTTCTGCTACAAAAAACCAGGGATCGTTGTAAAGCAGCACATTCCATGTTTCAAGAAAGAGACTTCAAGATACGCCTAAGATAGCTTGTTAGCATACAGCAAGAAGTCCAGCCTGGGGGCAGCATTACAAGGAGAAGCCCACTCTGAAGACAAGTCTCGCCAAAAAGAACACATGATTGCAGCCATGGCTGATTGTTAGAACCTGTTACTCCGAATGGTTCTCAATCTCTAAAGCAGCTCAAAAGGGAAGAACACATCATAACAAGTGTGTTATACAGAAGATGTATTTACCAAGGCAAGACAATTGATTGATGCTCTCTACCTCACAGAGATCAAACAGGATGGAAATTGTTCATTTTGTAAAGAACTATGAGACACAGGTCTATTTAATGCATTGCCTTCTTCCTGGGAAGTGGTTCAACAGCTCTTGAGGTAATAGTGACAGGTGTTGCGTACAGACAGCTGTGCACTGTGTACGTCCATCATTTAGGACTCAAGCACCTCACCCCCAGATGCGGGGAGTGTGGAACCTGACAGCTCACTGCAGGGAACTGCCGGGCTCAAGATCACATCCCTCTCTGGTGGCATCCCCATCTAGCATCATGGAAGGCTCCACCTCTTCCTTTAACTAAGAATGCTTCTGAAAGGCCCTCTCATCACCAGAGAGCCCTGTGGGATCCCCTGGGGCTTCCGCTGGGACTGTGTCACAATTCACCTGCCTCATCTTGCCCCTTTCATTCTTTATGGGTGTCTAAGTGTAGATTCCAGGAGCACACCCATTCACCTCTCAGCCCTCAGCCTTCCATCTCAGAGACTGTTTCCTGACAACCAGCTTGCCACATGTATGTTTATATGTACGTACACACACACACACACACACACACACACACACACACATGCACTCTGCTTGAAATGTAAGAAACATTTTAGAAAAACCAAAATGACAAGCCCTGCTGGGCTGATAGAGCAAAAATATTGCAATATATTGGAAAATAGATGGCAGCTATAAAGCCTGTTCCTGCCAAGGATGCTACGTCTGAGAAATGTACATTTGACTTATCCTGTGCTCCAGTAAGTATTCTAGAATGTGCTGATTTATTGTGCACCAGTTACTTATGCCTGGGGAGCAGGCAGACTGGTGATGAGAGCTTCTAGAACACACCAGCTAGTGGCAGGGAAGGGCTGTGGAGATCCTTATGAAAATGGCCAAAAGGAACTTACTTTCTCATCCCAATTCTCCAGTTTCACTATCAGCTCTGCTAGGATCTGGGAAACCTGCATTCTTCTCTGGAAGTGCGCTGGGCTGTCTCCAGCTTGCTTTAACAATTTCAGTCCTTTATCATTAAAGAACCTTCATATTCTCAAAACTACCTGTGGCTATCTTTCTGCCAAATACAGGCTGTGGCTGTGCCACAACCATTCTTTCTTGTGTCTGACCCAAGTAGAAATTTTGGATTGTCCTGGTCTCCTCCCACTGTCTTATTTCTCATACAGTCCAGCACCAAACTTTTTGATTCTACCTCCAATGTATCTAATTAGTTCCCTTTCCTTCATTCCATCTCCCTCTTCCCCATCTCAAGCACAAATTCTCTCTTCCTAGACAATTATAAGGCTTTTTATCATCACTTTGCTTTCAGTCTTGAATTGAAATTCCATCTCTAACATTCATTAAATTCTCTAAAGTTCTTTGTTCTCTTCTCACCCTTTATCTTTTTCCTTCTATGAAACTTCCCTGGGAAATCTCATTGGCTTCTGTGGCCTTGATTACTGTTAACATGCTCAGATATGCATAAGGTACCGCAGTGTCCATCTCTGGGCATCTCTAGATTTTTCTCTGAAAGTCTAGACTTCTATATCCAGCTGCCAATTCTTTAAACTCAACTCGTGAAAAACTAAATAGACCATTTTTCCCCTCCAACTGACCCTTCCTTCTCTATTCCCCATCTCAACGAATGAAACCACCTTCTTTCTACCCAGTTGTTTAAGTCATAAACCTAGTGGGGTCTTTGATTTGTACATCTCCCTAATTCCCCAAGTCAAGTCAATCATCCCTAATCCATCTCTTAAACATCTCTTGGCTTGGTCTATTATTACCATCCCTATTATCACTACCGTGTGCGCAGGTTTGTTTGTTTGTTTGTTTGTTTGTTTTTAAACTGGGATTTCTGCTTCAGCCTCATAGCTAGTTTTCTGGTCCCTATGTTGTCCTCCTGTAATCCATCTTTCATAGGGCAGGGAACGTGATCTTTCTAATCTGCAAATCTACACTCCTCTGCCTGAAATCCTTCAATGCCTTCCCTTTGTTCTTGTAATAAAGGACCATGGCTTATAAAAACCCATTGTAGTGTGGTTCTTGCTTGCCTCTCAAACAATCTTTCTCCCCACACCCTCCCACCCTCGCTCGCAACATTCTGGTTATTAGAATTCCTTGGTTCCTTAAGTGGACAATGCTTTATCTTACTTCTTGGCTCTTTTGCACCATATTTCCTCTCCCTAATAACGCCTTCCATCACGTCTTGCCTCACCCTTTATCTTACTACTTACTCTTCAGCATTTAGGTGTCAATTTAACTTCCTCTTCCTCCCAGAAGCCTTCACTGAACACCAAGTTCAGGTTAAATGTTTCTCTTCTTTGCTTCCTTGATGTCATCTACTTACCTCTATGTTATCTCTTATCAAATTCTGTTGCAATTGCTTTTTTTATAGTTAACTTTATGAAGGTAAGAACCATATCTCCTTAGTTATTCTTATATCTCCAGACTGTAGCACAGTGTCTTGCACAAAATACATGCTCAAAACAAATCTGACTTGACTCTTCAAGAGTGTCTTTTTTGCACCTTTGCTTACTCAGCAGACTCCTGCTCACATTAAAGTCTCAGCATCATGCCTTTCTGACTTCCTAAAGGAATCACAGGGCACAGATCCTTTTTTCCCATATCACCTTCCCTTTCATCATCACTTTTATCATTTGTGTTGCTCAAGAGTCTGTTTTTACACAGCAGGCTTCAAATTCTCTGATGAAGGACTTCTCGTTTCTTCTCTATTAGCACCCCTTACTTGGTGTAGAGCATGTGCTCAAATACCAGCTAAAGGTAGGAGAGAGTGAAATGATAAAACTGGGCCTGATTTCCTTGTGAAGGCGATGTGCTTGACCTAAGCTAATTTTCAAAATAAGTGTTCTGCATGATTTGTTCATGGTTGTGTTACTTTATGCAGGAGTTTATCTTCCTGCAGGTACTAGTCACTAAGTTACAGGATTTGAGGTTCTCTCATTACATGGAAGTCCATGTCTCACCTATGTTCTTTGCTTGGATGTGCTCACGGCTCCATCACGTAGGATAATCCATGCCCATAGTCATATATTCCAAAGCAATTTTTGGGAAAAAGAGATTCATGTCATCATAAATCATATGAACCAATTTTGGAAAACATGTTAATAGGACACAGGCTCTTCCCAGATCTCTGAGTAGTTTCCAGATTGTCCTGTTAGCTCTGTGTGAAAAAGAGATGATGTAGGCTTTTATAAGTTAACTACTGAAAGGATCTAGATCAGTGGTTCTAAACTGAGGGTGATTTTGCACTCCATGAGACATTTGGCAATGTCTGGAGGCGTTTTGATTATTATTTGATTATTTTGATTATAAGTAAGTGGCAGAGCGCTAATTGCATCTAGTGGGTCGAGGTCAAGAATGCTGTTAAAAATCCTGCAGTGCACAGGGCAGCCCCCACTTCAAAGAATTAGCCAGTTTAAAATGTCAATAGTGCCAAAGTTGAGAAACTCTGATGTAGATGAAATTACAATCTCACATTTCATTCAAACCTACTTTTCTATTCCAGGAACATAATACTCAACCTACAACCAGAAGATCTGAGCACTGATATGCCCTTTTTTATATTTCCACTTTTCATCTTTAAAATGGTATTATAATATATATCTCATGAGGTTATTATAAAAAATAAATATAATAATGTACAAGAAAACCCTTAGTTCAATCTGGCCAATAGTAGTTGCTCAATACATACTTGTGAAAAATAAGTCCATGAATACACAAGGGATATTTAGAGGGTTCTAGAGGGTACAGAGTAGTAAAATTAACTAAATATTTCCTAAGTGTGTCACTCTTTTTAGGATGTGAACATGCTCACCACTGTGAGAACACTTTCAAGAACCACAGGCATTGACAGAGATCCAGGGAGGTGCTACCTTTGGTTCTTCTCGCTCTACAGCTGCTTTGCATTTTTCTATACCATAGTTTCTCAAAAAATCTCTGAGATCGCTAAACAGTGTTCTAATTCCATATCCCATGTAAGTTAAAACCACAGCATAAAGAAGTACTTCTTCAAAGGATTCAACTGTTGGCTTATAGAAATTGGAATTTCCATTTTGCTGGAAAGACAAAAGAAAATTGAAGGTTAGAACTCCCCCATTACAATAAACTCTGATCCTTCAAAGTTTGGACTTTCAACCTTTTACATTTCAAGAACACATTTAATTTAAGATTGTAAAAGCTGCTTGGAGAAAAGTAGATACTGATCATTGAAGAGGCTAATCAGAAAAGTCCATTTTATTTTACAAGTCCTAATGAAATAATTGATTCAGGCAAAAATTATCAACAGATTCCAAATCCATTAAGTGAAAAAGTTAATAAGGAGTAGGGCTTTTGCAAGATGCCAAACTGTGACTCTGTAGGTTACTCCCCCAATCACAAACCTGGGGTTACAACCTTAACCAGGTGGTTATATTACATTACAGGTGTTAGAAAAGCTCACCATTCTGTGCCCTTAACATGATGTGATATTCGATACACTGATGAAATATTTCACTTGAATTTAAGCAAACTCTAGTACCTAAATTCTATTTCACAAGAAATACCAGGTAAATTAATTCATGAGGAAACAATCAGATAATTCACAATGTGCAACTTTCTACGTCACAACTAGCCTGGTTCTTAAATGCAAAATATAAACAAACGGGATTACGTCAAAATAAAACAGTTTTGCATAGCAAAAGAAATGATCAACAAAATGAAAAGGGAATGAGAGGAAACACAATGAGAGGAAACATGTGCAAACACATATCTGATAAAGGGTTAATAGCCAAAAGATATAAAAAACTCATACAACACAAAAAGGCCAAATAACCCAATTAAAAATAGGCAAAGGACCTGAACAGACATTTTCCCAAAGAAGACAGGTGGCTAACAGGTACACAAAAAGCGCTCAATATCACTAATTATCAGGGAATGCCAATCAAAGTCACAAAGAGATATTACCTGACACCTACTAGCTTGGCTGTTATCAAAAAGGAAGAAGGTAAGAAGCATTGATTAGGCTGTGGAGAAAAGGGAACCCTTGTGCACTATTGGTGAGAATGTAACTTGTTAAAATCATTATGGAAAAAAGTATGGAAATTCCTCAAAAAATTAAAGGCCTACCAAATGATGGAGCAATCTCCTTCTGGGTATATATGCATAGGAAATAAAATCAGTATCATGAAGAAATAACTGCACTCGCATGTTCATTACAGCATTATTCACAACAGCCAAGATAACAGAAACGACCCAAGTGTCCATCGATGGATGAATGGATAAAGAAAATGTGGTCTGTGTATACATACACACACATAGTTATTAGAATATTATTCAGCTTCCCACACACAAAAGAAATTTCTGTCATTTGTGACAACATGCGTGAACTCAGTGTATATTATGCTAAGTGAAATAAGTCAGAAAGAATAACACTGCATGATTTTACTTATAGGTGGGATCTAAAAAAGCTTAACTCATAGAAACAGAGAGTAAAAGTGGGGGTTGCCAGGGGCAGGGGTAGGGCGGGTGGGGAAAGTGGGCAGATGTTGTTCAAAGGGTACAAGCCTTCAGTTTGAGATGAAGAAGCTCTAGGGATCTGGCGTACAACATGGTGACAATACTTAGTAATACTGTATAGTACACTTGAAATTTGTTGAGACAGTAGATCTAAAATGTTCTCATTACCCCCCTCCCATACACACACAGGTAACTAAGTGAAGTGATAAATGTGTCAATTAGCTTAACAGTGGTAATAATCTCATAACGTACACATATATCAAATCACGTCATACAATTCAAATACATACAGTTTTTATATATTAATTATAACTCAATCAAGCTGGAAAAAAGAAAAAAGGGTGGGGAGGGGACTTAAGAGACAACAAAGTTACTGTGAGTTCTTTCATTAGTTTTTTTGGTTTTTGTAAAAAACCTGGTAAAAAATACATATTTTGAATAACTGGAAATCCAAATGTGGACTGAAAAAATATATTATTAAGGAATTGTTCATTTTGTTAGGAGTGATAATAGCATTATACTTACATGGGAGAATGTTTTAATCTTTGTAGATGCATGCTGAAGTATTAAGAGAAGTAAAGATGCAATTTTCTTTCAAATGATTCATCAAAAATTATACATATACAAAAAAGCAATTTTGTGAAAATGTTAATAACTGTTGAATCCAGATGGGAGTTATATGGGTTATTCTCATATATTTTTTGCTTTTCGGCATATTTAAAATTTTTCATAATATAAAGTTAAAGAAAATATTTCTCTTTTTTTCTAGGTGCCAACATTCCAGTGGAAAGTAGACTTTTAATATCAAACCATTCTTATTCCTGTTTAATTGGTTTACACATAGTAGCGCAATTTTTGCTCAGTGCATTAGTGAATAAATTATTCCCAAAGCTCCTAATTAAGTTTTTATCTTTAATAAATATTTACACATCCATTCATTTTTTTTATTCAACAAATATAATGCAGTCATCAGATTCCCAGTTTCCCAATAAGATGATCCTTAAGTGTTTTGACCACTTGGAATGTATAACTTTTAGTGATTTAGGGGAAATTGTCAAATGTCTACTCATACTTACTTTATTAATTTAGCTTACACATGAATTTTTAGAATGATGCATTATATAAAATGATGCCAATTAGAAATACTGCTTTTCCCGCTCTCATACTGTAAGCGCCATTTGATTCCACCAACAGTTTTCTAGACTGTATTGCTTTCATTCCTCCACACTGTTTGAGATGCAGTATTTTTGGAACCTCTTTGTGACTTAGTCACTGGAAGTTCTATCACAAGCCACAAAATATGTGGTAATCAAAAAAAAATCTATCTGGTAGATGAATATTTTTAATCTACATGTTTTTAAAACAATTTCAAAAACTCATTTTATAATGACATTTTACACTTGAATTGTTAAGTTAAACCTCACAAAATATTATCAAATCTTATTAAAATTCCTTGACTCCTTATTTATCCATTATACCAGGTTACTCTCTAGACAAGCCACACTAACATTAACGGATGTTGCTTTTGTCTAATGTGTCTTCCCCAAATGCTACCTGGTGGTTTAGAATGATGAAAATGAGAAAGCATTGCTTAATGTGAAGTCTTGAAGGGAAGGTGAAGGAAAGGTTATAACAAATGCTGTGTATTTGGGAATATAGGCCACTTACTGGATGTCTTCCATGAACTGGCAACGTGTTAGTTTCCAGTATGAACAAGACAGACCCCGTCCCTGCTTCTGACTTCTTGACCTCCCTCCAGGTCCTCACACCAGTCCTGTAGGTCTGATGGATGGCGATCTTTGTATTCTAGTGCCAAGCTTTGGCTCCCTTTCTTGGTTCTGTTCTGTGCATGACCTTTGGACCACAGCTGTCTCCAGCATTCTTGGTTACCTCCTGACCCAGTTAAAATCCACCTCCTGGTTCTTTCCACATCTGTGCAAGGGGCTTCCTTACTTCCTATATGTGTCCAGACTCTAACAAAAAGGACTGAGATCCTCATGAAAAAGATGTGATAAAATGTTGTAACTGGTTAGGTGTGAGGTCAAGGAAGAGGATATAGAAGTATTTTTGAAGAGCATCATTGTAGTGTTGGTCAGAAGAAAGAGGGACTTAGAAGGAGGACTGCTTACAAGGGGGAAGATGAGAATGCATGAGACCTGCTGAGTTGGAGTCGTGATTGCTCACATAAGTGGATACGTTTGCTGGGCAGTTACAGATGCAGGAAGTAAGAGAGGCCTCACTGAAATACAAGATCTGGGCCTCAATGACTCTGAGGCCCAGTGTGCACCACAGTTGAAGGTGAATGTGATAAAGCACAAAATAAAAAGAGCAGGAAGCTTCAGGACTCCCCCCTTGTAAGGGAGCCATAGACAAAGGGTGAGTGAAGGCTGCCCAGGGTGGGTGACTTCAGAACCCTGACTTAGCCCCTCACCCAAATTAACCCCTTTGGCTGACATAGAGGATGGCGAAGTCCCATTGGCACACGTGGAAGAGAAACTTGCAGGACATTCAAGGCCATCCTAGGAGGCTCAGCGGGTTCTCCTTTTTCCCTTCTCTGGCCCTATATCTACTTCAGAGCTCCATATGTGGCCAAATCAAGCAGGGCATCTCCCCTGAAATCTATGGGAACTTTCTGCTTGCATTGGCTCTGAGGCAAACCTGTGCTGTATGTAACAGACTGTCTACAGATGCAAATCAGACCCTCACTTGGGTGCATAAGCTGGGCCTGTGTAACTATTTCTTTTTCTTTTGTTGCCCCATGACTTGTTCTGGAAGATAGTTATATCACATAGGAGAATTTTCCAACAATGTCCATTAACCCAAATCAATATCTACTTTACTCACTCTTCTATAACTATATTATTTTAAATTTAATGTGATGTAATTTTATTTGGCAGAGAGAAAATGAGATGCCTTCATGGAGATCAAAGCTATTTGGAAATCACAGGTCTTTCTTAACTGAGGAAAAGTGACTCATTTACCATATGTCTTTATTTAAAACTGATGTCAGTCACACCTCTTGAGAAGAATTTCTCAATCTGGAGTTGGATAGTTCTTTTAAACTATGAGATTTAGTCCTATCAAAGTCAGTGAAGCCTAAATCTTCTTGATAAGTTTGCTGGCCGAGGCCAACACAGCACGGTGATCTCTAACACTCTTCCTTTCTTTGTTCTGTCTACCAGTAATTCATTTTTCCTTCCATGTTCTATTTTTAATTTCAGAGTCTTGAAAATGAATCGATCCTGAGCCCCATTCATTCCCAGGGTGCCTGGTCATCTGGGACACTGTGACACCCCAGGGATGTGTTTACTTCCTGCATTCATGACACATCTAGACATACACAGGGTGTTGGGATGTGCTGGGAGGACCATTACTCTTCCATTCAAATTAGCCAGTCTTTTACTGGCTGCCTATTTTTACTGCCCTAGGTTAACGTTAGAGGGGACATGAAATCAATTAATATGGTTTCTTTCTCCCAGAGCTGATAGTGTAACGGTGTATGTGGTGGGAGGAAGGGAGCAGTGTAAATGACCATAACACAGAGCAAAAATAGACGTCCCAAAAGTAACACAAATGGAGGGACCATATCCCATTGGGTGATCAGGATTGGCTTCCTGAAGGAGGTGGCATTTGATCCCAGTCTTGGTGGCGGTAGAGGGTGAGGGTGGAGAGGGCTTAGGCAATGGGGAGACTGCCTGGGTTCAAATCCTGGCACTTTCACTTGCTGACTCTATGACCTTATAAAAGTCACTTAATTTCTCTTGCCCTCAAATGCTGCAAGTGTAAAATGGAGCAAATAAGGTTCTTTTGAAAATGAAATGAAATAATATATGCAAAGTACCTCCCCCAGAATAAATACTCATTAAATGTTCTGATTTTCATGAAATCTTCTGAGATGATAGATGAAACTCTTAGAATAGATGCTGCCACTTTTAGAGAAAGGGAAAGAAGAGAAAGAATATGTCTAGAGCCTTGGCCAATACTTACACATCTGGAGAAGCAGGAGAATGAGGACCCACTGGGAGACAGAGTGAGAGGGGAGGAAGAGGTGAGTAAAAGGCATGGACGGGGGGCTGAGACGATGAGATTGAGAAAGCCCATCGTGTATGAGGACTCTCATGAGAAAACACCAAGTGATGTTATCAGCTCTTTTTCCCAGTGGGTTTATCAGACAGCAGGGATTTAAGAAGAAAGGGAGTGTGGAGACAATGGAACAGGGAGTTGTGACTACTCATTAAACAAGTGAGTTGATGAAAGTGAGGTAGAGAGAAGGTGGGGGATTTAGATACTTATAGTGGGGGACGCATGTTTGGAAACAAAGGAACACTGAGCATATTTAGGAACTGAAGAAAGTATTCAATAGATTAGGGTAATGGGATAAAGGTCAGAGGTGACGTAATTCCTGGAACAAGGGCCCTGAGGGAAGTGGGATGAATAGCCCATGTGATTATTCTCACCATCATGCCACAGATGGCCTCAGTAGCATTTCCCCGCCCAGAACTTGAAAAGCTTGTGCTGAAGACCACTGTTCTGTTCTAGTTCATCGGGGCAGGATAAAAAGGGATGAGCAAATCTGCAAACAAGTTCATTCTGCAGATTAATCACCCATTCACCAGCCAATTCTTGTTTTCAGACTGAGGTCACCTGTGTGACATGGCACATCCGCCTATGCTGTTGGGTTGATCTATGGAAAGAAAAGCTAAGGTGAGAATGTAGAGGCTTTCAGGCTTTTGTCACTACAAGAGTAGGATGTTTGGGAATAAGGCAGCCCCTGTGATAATGAAGTGCTGAAGGTTGAAACCTAGAGCACTGGAGGTAAGGAGAGGGCCACCTTCCTTTCTGAAGTGGAATGAATACAGAATGTTCCACATTTTGAGAGTCGGGAAGATACTACTCTAAGGTCTCCTGGGAAGAACACAAACTTCCAAGGATACTGGCATTCTGCAAATGAGTATCTACACTGAAGTTGTTAGATTTTTAACAGGGAAATGGAACCACCATGAGTAATACAGAATATGAGACCTTTCTAGAGATTATGTTGTACAAACATAACTGGCACAAATGATAAAAATATAACCATTTAAAATATCAGAGCATTGTCTTAAGGGCACACAGCACATGAAGAAACATTTATTGAAGAAAATCTGTTAAGTATTGAAAACAACTTGCAGCCCCTGTGGATCTGGAGCCATGACTCTCCCTCCCCCACCTCCACTCACTCAGCATGGCAGAAGTTCCACTCTGTCCAGGTATGGTCACAAAGATGGGGCTCAACTCCCCCAGCTCCATTCCAGGACTATGCTGTTTCCTTGAGAGGAGTAAGCCATAACCTCCATGCAAGCATGACTGAAAGACTGGGGGCTCACTCCCTTTACTCAACACCCACTTTTAGGGCAGAGGCGCTACTCCAGGCATGGCATGCTGAGAATACTGGGGCTTCAGTTGCCCTTGCCCCAGCTCACCAGTAGGGTGGAGATTCCATGCTGGAATAGGAAGGCCGGGAAGGCCAAAGGGTACTTCCCTACCCAGAGCTGGTATGTCCCCCTAGAGAAGCAGGACGCTGACCTTCCCCCAGCTCTGAAGCAGAACATGAGAATTTCAAAAGTAAGTTCCCTGCCTGCTAGCTGGATTAGACTAAAGACCAAAGTGGAAAATGGCTCTTGATCCCTTTGGACTTATAGGTGTACAACAGGAGAGTTTCACAAGTGAGGCAGTCTTCTACTAAACTATTCCTTTACCTCATTAGATGCCAATTCATATATTATTCAGTTCTTTTATCTAGAGATTAAACTGTTCAATGTTGGGTGAATGGTTTTGTAACATCTTTCAACCATTAAAACTATATGTGAAACCCCACAAGAGAAACCAAAAGGTCAAAAATCATTGAATGGTATATATGTCAGAGTTGTGTCTTTCATTATATGCAAATTTTGCCTCAAAAGAAGAAAAAAAAAACAGAACTATGGGCAAATATTGAAGCCTGGTTAATGACATTCATGTGGAAAAGTTTGAGGGTGAAGTGTATTACTTTTTCCTCTTTCTTCAAAGTGTACTAAACATATGGCTTGATGGCTGGCTAGAGGAAGGAACAGACAGACATGTGATGAAATAAACATAGAGAAATGTTAATTGTAGAATCTAGGTGGTAGGAATATAAGTAATCACTGAAGAACTCTTAATTTTTCTGTAAGTTGGCAAATAGTCACAATAAAATGTTTGAAGAAAAGGCATTTTTTCTAGTGATAAAAATACAGACCCTAGGCCATCTGTACTACTAACTAGAAGTTTAATCTCAGGCAAACTGACTTAACCTTTGTATGAACAGTTGTCTCATAAAAAAATGAGGACAGGAACAGTATCAAACACATGCATTCGTAAGGATCACGTAAGTTTGTATTTATAAAAGTTTTAGCATAGAGTATGATACAAAAGTTTATTAAACAAAATTTAAAAATTAATCTCATATTCAGGGTCATGGGTGGGAAAGCAGATTATAATGAATTTTATTGGACACTCAACCCTGAGAATGCAGAATTTTATTATGACTAGATGACAGGTTTACATAGCCCGGGGTATTAGTCATTTATTTCCCCTCTAATCCAGGCACACTTCATCTCTTGCTAAGAGACAGTAGAACCATTGGGATAAATCAATAATATTTAATTCAAATTTTCATTTTCTTCCAAAAGTTCCACTTGCTTAAAGCATGTTCCTTGACTATAGGCTTGGCATATACAAAATATCTGGATATCGATATAAAACCATGTAGCTACCTGGTCACACAAAATAGTCTAGTGATTTAGTGATTTTTAAAAAGAAGGCAGTGAGTAGTGGTCATGTTCTCCAACAAAGGATAGGAAACCTTCAATTACTAATTAATTAAATTACTAATTAATTAATATATCAATTCGTCAGATGTTAGAAGTCTACAAGAAGCCCATGTATCATATGAGCACAGCCTTTTCAGTCTTTTAAAGAACCAGGCCTGCGGACAGCAAATGGCAATTTAAACAACAAACAAAACAAGCTGAAATCAGAGTTCTTACAAACAACAGATTAGTAAGAACAGATGGACTTTATTCATTCTACAACTACTACTGAGCAGCTATGTGCAGACTCTGGTCTAGGCTCTGGGGATTCAGTGGTCAGTAAGATAGAAACCTCTGCTCACAATCTAGAGCCAAAGGCAGACAACAGATGGAAATAAGTTAATGTATGCACGTGTGTGTGCACATGTGTATGTGCGTGTGTGTGTGTAAATAGTATTAAATACTAAAGGAAACAAGCAGGAAAGAGAGCTGGAAGCAAGGAGGTTTGCAATTTTCATTGGATTGTGAGTTTAATCTCACAAAGAAGGTAGCATCTGAGAAAGGACTTGAAAGGAGGGAGGCACAGGCACTGGGAAGTCTGGGAATTGCAAACGTGAAACAAGTGCAGCGTCCCCAGGTGGGAGGATGCAGGGTTGAGGGCGCTAGTGTGGCTGGAATACAGGGAGCACCGGGAAAGAGCAGGAGGTGAGTCAGAGGACCAAGCCACAGGGCCTTGAGGCCATTGAAAGGATTTGAGGTTTTATTCTGACTGAAATGGAAGCCATGGGAAAGATTCGGGCAGAAGAGTGAGATCTCGATGTCATTTCAGCAGGGTTACACAGGCTGCTGTGTTGAGAGAGTCTTGCTGGTGGTAGCGGAGGGGCGGGCGGAGGTGGAGGTGGAGGTGGGGTATGGCCAGATTAACATGTTCATGGATTCTTTAATCATAGTCCCACTGAGAGGTGGGATGATTCCATCCCCCAGAGGTGGTTGGCTTGTTTGGAGCTGCTTCAACCTATAGAGCAGGGTGGACGTGAAGCTGACCTCTGAGGCTAAGTTATAAAGGGCCTGGAGACCTCCACTTTATTTACTAGAAAACCCTCGAGGAGCCCTCCCTGCTGAAGAGGCCACGCGGGGCACACAGTCCACAGTCCGGGCTTGTCCTGTTTCTCACCCATCCCAGCCTGGGTGCCAGACATAAGGGTGAGGAAGCCATCTTGCAGGCAAATCCTCCTGGTTCAGCCATTCAAAGCCAAGACAACTGAGACCCCAGATATCATGGAACAGGGAAGAGCTGTCCCACTGTCCCACTGTTTGTTCTGAATTCCTGCACAGCAGAACCCATGAGCATAACAAAGTGGTAGTTGTTTAATGCCGCTCTGAGCTGGGATGGGTTGTTATGCAGCAATGAGTAACTGGGGCACCAGGAGGAGGAGTGAGGCTCCCGTAACAATCAAGGTGAGAGGTAGTGGTGGCTGAGACCAGAGTTGCTGCTGTGGGGAAGGTGAGGAATGGTCAGATTTGGGAGGTGCCTAAAGGTAGGATCATGGATTGGTGACTCACTGAATGTAGAATGAAAGAGAGACATCATGAGCCATGCCCAGGTTTTTGGTGTGAGCCCCTGGAAGCATAGCATTGTTATTTATTGAGATGGGAAAAACTATAAGGGAAGCAGGTTTGGGACAGAGGGAGGGGGTATCTGGAGGTCCAGTGTTCAACTGCTGATGCCTTTTGATCATCCAAGTGGAAAGATCAAGTAGGCAGTTAGAAATGACATATGTATATATATACATGTGTATATTATATATATAACATATAGTGATGAGTGAGACAAGGTCAGATCATCATGAGAGATATACAGTTAGAAAAGAGAAAGGGTACAAGGACTGACAATAGGTCACTCCATTGTTAAAGGTCAAGGAGATGAGGAAAACCAGGAATAGAAACTGCAGAGGAACGGCTAGTGATATAGCAGGGTCATAACCTGGAAGCCAAGAGAAGGTGCTTTAAGGAGGAGGAGTGATGACTTGTGTCAAGTGCTACTGACAGGCCAAGAGAAATGAGGACTGAGGTGGGCTTTAAGACCGTCACTTACTGAGTGCCTATTATATGCCAGGCGTTGTCCTGAACACTCATCTATAATAGCAGTAGAGGAGGAAGAGAGAGTTGCAGGCTAACTTTAATTGATAATAGCTGCCATTTATTGGGTATCTACTCTACATGTGATAGCTATTGGGAGCCTTACATATGCAATCTCATTTAATCTTCACCTTGCCTTGTGAGGTATATGGATCAGAGATATGAAGCTACCTTCCTGATGCAGCACAGCTAGTAAAGGGCAAAGCTAAAACTCAAACCCAGTTCTAGCCAATGTCAAAACTTGTGGTCTTTTGGCTATCATTTTCCCTTAAGCAGTTCTTTGGGAAATCCTGAGGGGTTCTGGGGTGTGAAAAGCCATCCCGAAAGAAATATTTTTCTATGGAGTTCAAGTTTAACTAAAGGTTTTAAGGGAGGATATAAAAGTAGCTTTATAGTAAAAGAAACATGAATGTATTATAAACTGGAATACAGAATTCTAATACAAATCTTTAAATAAATGAGTAACACATGTGGGCTTATTGTCTGAGTCACTTTGGCTAATGTGTGGGTTTCTCTCCTTGGTACATCAGCTTATGAATTTATCTTCTCTGGAAACGGTGATTTGCTGGTTTTTCTAACTGGGTTGTGAGAGCTGAGATTTTTAACCTGGGGAGCCCAGAAAGTCTGGAAAGACATGGACCCTCTACATGGAAAATTTTGTAACACAGACAGACTCATTTTTCTATGGCAGCGCCTATCAGCTTCTCAAAGGACCTTTGACTTCCAAAAGCTAAGCTTCACATGGCAGAGGAAGAACAGCCAGGGATGGCTTGGAGGTAACAGGGCAATCATGACTTGCATGTGGCCATCCTCCCGGGCAACTTTTGAAGGCCCAGTTGTACCACATCTGGAGAACAATAATGGTGACCAAGCTACACAAATCCATCGTCTAACAAAAGGTTTGTGTGTCACTTCCTATGAGGTTAAACGAATGAAGTTTGAGCAGTAAAACAGTGCAGTTCTTTGACAATTTTGCACCTAATATTTGAAATCAGGGCTAGTCAGGGAAACCTAGTACAAGTGGTCGGTCATAACTGTTCCTTAAACTTGCACACTCCAGGATCATGTATTCATACAACCGTTCAGGGAAATGAAGATGTAAGACATATCTATTGCTTTTAAAAAATATAAAGTCTGAATTAAGAAGGTCCAAATTCCCTGAATCATTCTTTCTAAATGTGTATAAGAAAATAGAACCTTACTTATCATCTCTTGTTTTTCTCACCCTGTTTGCCTGTAGTTCAGAGATGACAGATTTCTGGCTGGAAGCAATGTCTCCTTGAAATCTACACAATTGGAATTTTGAAAGATTAGATGTAAACACCTAAAAATCCCATCCCATCTAGATTTTCAGCTTCTTGTGAAAATTAAAAGATCTGTCAACACGGAGCCTGAGTTCCCTCAGGTGACAATGAGCTTTGTTCAGGTAAACCCATTCTTACCACTTCCTGCTGTCCACACCTGGCCCTGCCAGCCTTCTAAGGCATTTGTAATCTCAGCCTCTGCTGCAATCAAATGATCTTCAATGTGGCAAAACTCTTGAATGGGACAGATGAAGGAGACTGTGGAGAACAATTCTGAATACTTCCTGGAGCTATGCTCATAGTGTTTGTTTGGTTGTTTTCTTCCCCAAATGTTTAATCTAAAGTGTGAATTAGCAAGCCAATGACTGTTTCTAATATGGTGGCAACCATGTCTTCTCACACAAATTTACAAGTTGGTAAATTTTAGAATTCCAGGAAAACTACATTAGTTCAGGCCAAATGAGACAGAGGTGAAAAATTTTAGTAAAATATTCAATTAAGTCTATTTCAAAATAAATTTAGTGGATTCCTTGAGAATAATTAAGTCAATGTCAATCTACCTCTAATAGTGTTTCTGAAGAGAAACAAAGAGCTAAAATTAATTTAAAATTGATATTTACAAATTTACAAGCAGCTAAAATTAATTTCTAATAAGTGATATACTTAAACACAAGTATTCATTTAATGTACAAATTATCTGAAAACACACACAGCTTCTTTGCTATTTCTCCATGGATAACATAAGTTGCCATCCTCCTCAGACTGCATAATCACACAGACTTGACAGCACTCAAATGATCGAACTTTTGCAGTGCTGATACTTGAGTTCATTGTATTTGACTAGACCAGACACTCATCTTAAGCAAACAGGCTTTATGCAAAACACAAAATAGAACAGAAGCATAAAGTACAGGGAAAGGCATCTTCGGAAAACAAACTGTCTCCTCAAAACGTAAACCTCAGCACTGAAAATGGTTATAAGGAGTTTGCAAACTGATTTTCTAGACATTTTTAATGAAATAGAATAGCTATGTGTTCGCTTACTTATTGCTGCTTAACAGACCACCACCATATTTAGAGGAATAATTTGCTTAAGAATCTGTAATGTGGGCGGGGCTCAGTGGGGAAGTCTCAGTTAGAGCAAACAGAGCTCCAGGCTGAAGGACCCATTTCTTAGACAGCTGACTCGCACAGCACACAAGCTGGCGCTGCATCTCAGCTAGGAGCACAGCAAGGACACTTTGTTTCTCTACTTGGGCTTCTCCTGGGCACCTTGGGCTTCCTTCAAACCTGGTGGCTGGGTTCCAAGAGTGAGTGCTCTAAGAGGACTAGGTTTAAACTGCAAGGTTTTAGGTCAAGATCTAGTTTGTTTAAGGTCCCCAAAGCAAAATGAACTAAAACCAGTGACTAAGGACCATGATAGTAAAGACAACTACATCCACATCACAGGAGAGAAAACGGGCCTCTGTCTGTCTGACTAAACTAAAAACAGCAGGGTTTCATCTTTCCAGAAAATATTTTCTAAGCCATAATTGAGGCTCTCAGTGGAGGCCAGTTTCAACTCAGGAATACCTAAATATATCTGAGCCAACAGGCTCTGGATGTCCTTCCAGAAGGAACTGTCAGAAAAGGCAGCAGTTGCCCTGATACTTCCTGCTGATCCTTGGGAAGCTTCAGTGTCCAAAGTTCCTTACAATCTTGTGGGAGCACTTAGTAATGAGCCTTTAGTATCCTGGCTTTTGTCCTTACTTAGGAGTGGCTGCAACCATCTAGCTAAGTGTCTGACTCAGACACTGGAAGGTGGTGGCAAAACGAAGATAAAGGAGAGAGGAGAATGGCTTTGAGAACATCACTACCCAAATGAGAGCCCTCAAGGTCAGAGGAGCTCCAGAGGAGGAGTCGGCCAGTGGCCAGTGTTACGGGCATTTCAAGGGCAAAGGGTGTCTGCAGTGGCAGTGGTCTGATTCAAAGCAGTGATAGAGAGGTGGTGGGTATTAGCATGGTTGTCCTCATGTGAATGATGAGAGTTCAGGACTTTTTCTTCACAGGATACTCTGACTTCCCCTGGTTCTCTGGGCATGGATGAGTGATGGAGCATGGCATGGGTCCCCTGCCCAGCTTCTCAGTTCCACCAGTGAAGCTACCTGTGTGGCTGTGCCGATCTGCTCTTGGAGCAGGCGAGCTGACCCCAGCTGCGTGGAGCCCAGGGCCTGGGCATCATGTGGGAAGTGGAGACTGCCTGTTTACCAGTGGCCAGCAGACCAGCTGCCTCTTTGAACGAGCTGGAAACATTTCTCGGGTTCCTCCTCCTCCTCAGAATGTTCCCATCAAACATTCTGTCCCAGCAGGAGCCAAATTTTTTTTTACAGTATCAAGAGGGGAAACAACTCAAAGACAGGTTCCTGTGTGCAGCCTGTAACAGTAAGCCACCCTTTCTGGAGTGTCTTAGAAAAGAATGCTTGTGATGTCAAGTTTCAAAGAAAGACTGTGGCCCTAAATCAAGCTGGAAGCTATAACAATGCCCCACTTAACACCAAAAAGAAGTCTCTTTTCAAACAGAGAGGCATTCCTCTTGTCCCAGGGGAGATGCCATCCACTCCCCATCCCCCAGGATCTCAGCTGTGTTTACTTTCACTTTCTCTTTCTCTTATGAAGCAGGATGAATTCAGTCTGGTGTGATTTCTTGATGGACCAAAGTTTAGCTGAAGGGTTTTAGCCTTCACAACCATGCTCCCCAAAACACTTGAGAGAAAATAGAAGTCTAGCCAGGATGTGTGCAGCTGAGTGTTTAAGGCTCTCGAGTCTCTGTGTGTCCTTTCTCTCTGAGAGAAGACATTCCCTCTTTAAGCCACGCCCAAACTTTCTGGTAGCCAAGAGTTTGAAATTAGCTTAAGTGGTGAATCAAAACACAAAAAACACTTCCCCAAATGGCTTTTCAGTTAGGAGAGCTTCAAACAGCTTTGCTAAGTAAGACTGAAAAGTTCAGGTCATTGAGAGCAAGGGGGGCCGGGCTCTTACCTGGGCTTCTCTCTCTGTCCTGTTCCCTGTGCTGTTTTCACTGTGATGCCATCACTCTGACTGTGAAGAGTCCCACTGCAAACAGCACCACCTCCAGGATCAGCCATTTGTGTGAAATGATGGATCTGGTAGGTTTTCCTCCAGAGGCTCTTGATAAGCTCTAGTATTTTTTTTTAACATTTTTTTATTGATTTATAATCATTTAACAATGTTGTGTCAAATTTCATTGTAGAGCACAATTTTTCAGTTATACATGAACATATATATAATTCATTGTCACAAATTTTCCTCTGTGAGCTACCATAAGATCTTGTATGTATTTCCCTGTGCTATACAGTATAATCTTGTTCATCAATTCTACATTTTGAAATCCCAGTCTATCCCTTCCCACCCCCCACCCCCTTGGCAACCACAAGTTTGTATTCTATGTCTATGAGTCTATTTCTGTTTTGTATTTATGTTTCTTTTTTTTTTTAGATTCCATATATGAGTGATCTCATATGGTATTTTTCTTTCTCATTCTGGCTTATTTCACTTAGAATGACATTCTCCAGGAACATCCATGTTGCTGCAAGTGGCATTATGTTGTTGGTTTTTATAGCTGAATACTATTCCGTTGTATAAACATACAACTTCTTCTTTATCCAGTCATCTGTCGATGGACATTTAGGCTGTCTCCATGTCTTGGCTATTGTAAATAGTGTTGCTATGAACATTGGGGTGTAGGTGTCTTTTTGAAGTAGGGTTCCTTCTGGATATATGCCCAGGAGTGGGAATCCTGGGTCATAAGTTAAGTCTATTCCTAGTCTTTTGAGGAATCTCCACACTGTTTTCCATAGTGGCTTCACCAAACTGCATTCCCACCAGCAGTGTAGGAGGGTTCCCTTTTCTCCACAGCCTCTCTAGCATTTGTCATTTGTGGACATTTGAATGATGGTCATTCTGACTGGTGTGAGATGAGACCTCATTGTAGTTTTGATTTGCATTTCTCTGATAATTAGTGATACTGAACATTTTTCTATGTGCCTATTGATCATTTGTATGTCTTCCTTGGAGAATTGTTTGTTTAGGTCTTCTGCCCATTTTTGGACTGGGTTGTTTGTTTTTTTCTTATTAAGTCGCATGAGCTGCTTATATATTCTGGAAATCAAGCCTCTGTCGGTTTCATTTGCAAAGATTTTCTCCCATTCCGTAGGTTGTCTTTTTGTTTTACTTATGATTTCCTTTGCAGTGTAGAAGCTTCTAAGTTTCGTTAGGTCCCATTTGTCTGTTCTTGATTTTATTTCTTTTGCTTGGGTAGACTGTTCTAGGAGAACATTTCTGAGATAACGTTTTGCCTATATTTTCTTCTAGGAGGTTTATTGTATCTTGTCTTATGTTTAAGTCTTTGATCCATTTTGAGTTTATTTTTGTATATGGTGTAAGGGAGTGTTCTAGCTTCATTGCTTTACATGCTGCTGTCCAGTTTTCCCAACACCATTTGCTGAAGAGACTGTATTTATTCCATTGTATATTCTTGCCTCCTTTGTCGAAGATGAGTTGACCAAAAGTTTGTGGGTCCATTTCTGGGCTCTCTATTCTGTTCCATGGGTCTATATGTCTGTTTTGGTACCAATACCATGCTGTCTTGATGACTGTAGCTCTATAGTATTGTCTGAAGTCTGGGAGAGTTATTCCTCCAGCCTCTTTCTTTCTCTTCAGTAATGCTTTGGCAATTCTAGGTCTTTTGTTGTTCCATATAAATTTTATTATGATTTGTTCTATTTCTGTGAACTATGTCCTGGGTAATTTGATAGGAATTGCATTAAATGTGTAGATTGCCTTGGGCAGTGTGACTATTTTAACAATATTGATTCTTCCAATCCAAGAGCATGGGATATCTTTCCATTTTTAAAAATCTTCTTTAATTTCCTTCATCAATGGTTTATAGTTTTCTGTGTATAATTTTTTGCCTCCTTGGTTAGATTTATTTCTAAGTATTTTATTCCTTTGGGTGGTATTTTAAAGGGGATTGTTTCTTTACTTTCTTTTTCTGCTGATTCATTGTTAGTGCAAAGAAATGCAACTGATTTTATGAACATTAATCATGTAATGTGCTAACTTGCTGAATTCTTGATTAGTTCTATTAGTTTTTGTGTGGAACTTTAAAGGTTTCTATATATAGTAACATGTCGTCGGCATATAGTGACACTTTTACCTCTTCTTTTCCTATTTGGATCCCTTTTATTTCTCTCTCTTGCCTGATTGCTGTGGCTAGGACTTCCAATACTATGTTGAATAGGAGTGGTGATAGTGGGCATCCTTGTCTTGTCCCAGAGTTTAGTGGGAAGCTTTTGAGTTTTTCACCGTTGAGTACTATGTTGGCTGTAGGTGATAAGGTCTAGTTTTGAATTTGGTGAGGGGATGAGAAAAAGCATGTCTGTTGAGTTCTTGGAAGAATCCTACCAATCAGGCTTTTCCGGAAGGGGAGCAACAGCCTATCTTTTGGGCTAATCTTCGAGACTAAAAACTAACAGGTACCTTTACAGTCCTCAACTCAGAATGTGGCCTGCATGGCAACAAAACTGCTCCTGGAACTACAAAGGAGGTGCCCATGCTGGGTCCCTGAATTGACTGAGGCAACCAGGAGGCTGCAAACCCCAGAAGCAAATTGCAAGTAGGCCTGTGGGGAGATGGAAAATCTTTTAAACACACACACACACACACACACACACATCTCTGCATGCTCAGGTGGAGTCTTCTCCATACAGTCAGTGCAGAATTTACTTCCATCCCTCCCGCACCTCCCTCCTGCATCTAATTACATCTTTGATGGTAAACTAAGATCAAAGTCAACATTTCTCTTTAGAGTAAAATAACATTCAGAAGTGGTTGCCAGGGACGATAGGGAGGAGAGAATGGGAAGTTACTGTTTAATGGGTGCAGAGTTTCAGTTGGAGAAGATGGACAAATTTTGGGTGATGGATAGTGGTGAGTATGACAATGTGAATGTACTTCATGCCACTGAACTAACTGTATGCTTCAAAATGGTTAAAGTGGTAAATTTTATATAATGTATATTTTACCATAATATGAAAATGACCCCCCCAAAATTCAGGGCCCACCTGATGTTAAAACCAGTGACATATATGAGAGGAACTAACTCCTGAAGAATTACAGGACAGAAGGCTGGGAGACAGGACATCAGGTTTCTCATTATGGCTGCATTACCTTTAACACGTGACCTTGGGAAAGCTATTTTCTCCCTTTTTGCCTCGGTTCCTCCAGCTATAAAATAAGATAATTTTTTTTTCTGGGCTCATGATGGATGGGGTAGCAGATAGTGGCTCGAGTTTGTTATGGACACAGGTGTTGTGAGGCACATGGTGACTCCAGCAGCCTAGCTCTAGGAACCTTTGGTTTACTCATTATCTCTGACTATCTCCATGAATCCATCCCCAGAGGTCTGTTTTCCCCTCTCACCATCTAAAGGCCTGTGATGACACGGTTTGTTGGGCAGTGTCAATCATTTATAGCCTGTCGAGTCCTCCCATGACCACTCTCCTGGTTCTCCTGAATTGAGGCTCCTTGAATATCAGGCACCTAGAAAAGAAACCCATTTAGTGGGTCAATGACACAAACAAACAAACAAGCACAACAAAAAGACAGAAGTAGCCCTTGTTGTCAGAGTCTCATTTTCAGTGCTCGGCTCCCTTGGGCAAGCTTTGTTTCCCCTCCTGGAATATGTAGCTATTGGAGGAGAAGGTCATAAGGCTTCTCCCAGCCAGGATGTGCCTGTGACAGTGTCCACTTTTCCCATCCCCCAGAGACCTGAGGGAATAAAATATGGTCTTGGGGCAAATGAGGGGATTAAAATCAAGTGCATCCTCCATTTTGTGTCTCAAGATCAGAATTTTTCTTGCATTTATCTCCACCTTTGTCATCAGAGCAGAAGGAGCGTTTCACTAGTCTCTTCTGTGGCTGCTACTCTGGGATCTGGCTTATTTCTTTCTAGACTCACAGAAAAGAGAGAAGAAAACAGGAGAGGGGGTGCTGATATCTGTTGGCTTGACTGTTTCAGCTGAGAAAGACAAGTTGAAGGCATGGTGTTATTTTGACTGAGCTCTGTCACCCCACAGAAGGTTATGTTTTGAATCAGGATTTTGAGATAAAACTTCTGAATATTAGATGCTTCCATCTCTTCTTTTCTTCTCTTTTTCTTTGAATTTGTCTTTGAAATTGTCTTTTGAATTTCCTCTTTTTTCTTTCCTCCTACCCTTCTTCCTCCTCTTTTACTTCTCATCTTCTTTTATTTTTCCTTTTCTTTTTTAACAAGGGGACAAAAACCCCATATAAAGGAAACATGTGAAAACAGCTAAAATCTGCTTCTTTTATTTTCTTCCTAATCTGAGTTGCCAAGTGTAGATCATCATACACTGACCTTCAGGGAGTATCCACTACATGTTCTCACTTCTGAAACTGTTCTCCTTGCCATATTGGAAGATGTGAATTTCCCTGTGCCCAAAATCATCCTAACACACCACACACTTGACATCAGGTACTGTGGGTATGGACAAACAGTGATGGCTATGGTTTCATGTCATGTCCAGTCAAAATAAGTGTCGAGGTCTGCCTGAGTGGGAGCTTTGAGTGTAAAGATATTGATTGCTATTGGTTTCAGTGTTCGTATGCCACCCCCCCAACACACACAAATTCACATGTTGAAATCCTAACTCTCAAATATGATGGTTTAGGTGGTGAGGCTGTTGGGAGATGATTAGGTCAGGAGGGTAGATCCCTGATGATAGAATTATTGCCCTTAGTCCTTCAGCCAGGTGAGGTTACATTCAAAAGGGGTCTATCTCTTAGCAATCCTACACCAGATACCAAATCTTCTGATGCCTTGGTCTTGGACTTCTCAGCTCCCTGAACTGTGAGAAATAAACTTCTGTTGTTTATGAGCTACCCAGTTTATGAGCTACCCAGTTTACCCTGAATAGGCTAGTACATTGATCAACACTAAAACACAGACTAACTATTGAATATGATTCCCTGTCTCTAAATAACTAAATGTATTTCAGATCAACCAGCAAACTCAATAAATGGCTGAATAACTGCTATATATTAAGGTATTTGCTAAGCTTTCCTTTACACAATAATGAACAAGACATAAGTAGTTTCCACCCTCACAGAACTAACAGTTAGTAGCGCCTGCATATCTTCTACTCAAGAGGTCTCCTTATTGAAGATTAAAAAAAAAAAAACCCGGCCATTTGTGTATTGAAAGCAAAGATCTAATTAAATAATGATGACCTTGTGGTATTTCCTGAAGGGGTTTTTTATCCCCAGATGCCAGCATCTACGGGTAGGCAAGAAACGGGTGTTCAGAAGCTTGGTAACGTGTTACTTTTAACCAAGATCAAATTAAGTTTAGTTTTTACACCTCTGGATTTTGTGCGCTATTGTGATTAGGAAAGTCCAGAATAATCAAATTTATCACCACTTACCTTTGCGCTGACACAGATCATACCTATCATACTGAACGTGGTCAGTGCCTCATTTGTAGCCTTTGGCTTCCCTGGGGTCCCCGACAGACAGTCCCCTCACTTCCCAGCTCCCTCCTACATCTCACTGTGCTTGTGCAGGTTCTCTGACCAGGAGGTGTGCTCTGCCTGTGCAGTGAGGCCAGACGTGCTGGGGACGCATATCCCTGGGAGCAGTCCTCAAACACTGGGGGACAGCAGATGGTCTAGAAATACCCCATATCTTTCCTTCTCTATGGGACAATTCTGAGGTGCATTCAGTTTCTCTAGAGTCCCCAGTGGGATCACGTCCCCTAAGCAGTAACCTGTAACCAAAGGGAAGTTCATGTGCCAGAAGCATCACAAGGCCAAACAATTGAAACATCACTGTTTGGAGCAGAGAAAGATTTACTACAGGGCCCAGCAAGGAGGATGGGGTGGTTCATGCCCAAGGAAACCCCGAACTACTCCAAGGGTTTCAACAAAGCATATTTAAAGGCCAGGTAAGAGAGGGGTTGCAGGTATGTGATCAGCTCATGCACAATTCTCTGGTTAATGCTGAGGTAATAGAGTGGTCAACACTATCAACCCCTAGGTGCCAGAAGGTCTGGGAGCCAGGTGCTCTCAATCATCAAGTAGTTAATTTCTTCCCTTTGGTGGTGGCTTTTTTTAGCATCTGAAAAACTCAGGAAATTTACATGAGATACTATTACCTGGGTACTTCAGAGAGGAGCTACAGCAGAGGACATGGGGTAGAGGTCTGACCCTGGAAGGCCCCGCAGGATCCTGCTCAGTTACAACCCTCATGTGAAAACACTTATTGTTAGCTTTCCTCCCTTCCTTGTACTTATCCACTCTTCTTGAAAACCCCTCCAAAACACACTGCCTGCACCCAAATCCTTGTCTCAGAGTCTATTTTGGGAAAACATACACAGAGACAAACAAGCCCCAAGCAGTCCATCAGATCTGTTAGTCAGAAATCTAATTGGGTCTTTTGAATGATTAATATATTGCTCTGAAGATAAAGAGAGACAGCATGTGAAAAAACATAGTATGTTCATTGAATAAAACCACAATAAATTTGGGAGAGAGACAAGAAAGCTCTTGTGTCCCCACAGGAAAGGCTTGTGGGATGTATGCACTCTAGTTAGGGGAGGAAAGTGATGGATTTTGAGTTATAATATCATAAGAACACTAAACATTTGAATGAGAAACAGGCTCCACAAATTCTTTTAGAATGTGTTTTATCTGCAGAAAAAGTAAAACTAACTTGTCCTTTCTTTCAAGCTTTGATGGAAAGAAACCCTTCTGTTTTGAGCTGGCAAGGGAATGGAAATTATATGCTCAGTATCTTTATTAGTTTTCTGTTGCTGCTGTAACAAATTCTCATAAACTCGGTTGAAACACATATTCTTCACCATAGAGCTCTGTCTCACTGGGCTAAAATAAAGAAGTCAGCAGGATTGTATTCCTTTCTGGAGGCTCTAGGGGAGAATCTATTTCCTTGGCATTTACAGCTTCTAGAAGCCACTGTCGACTGAAATAAAAATCACACAATATTAGAATTGTGGGTTAAGTTTTATTTGGGGCAAAATGCAGGCTACAGCCCAGGAGACAGCATCCCAGAAAACTCTGAGAAACTGTTCCAAAGAGCCAGGGGGAAACTCAGTATTATATATGGTTTCAGTGAAGGGGAGACATGCAGTCAAGCACACATTTAGGCAGAGGCTGCTGCTGGTCATGAGAAGCAGATGTCACCGTTAATGGTGTTAGTGCTTTTCTAGATAGGAGGAGATGCAAGAATTGGGCCCATAAAATCTTTTCCTGAAAATGTCTAGCTACCTGAAGGTCTGTTCAGCCAGTTTTCTGAGGGCACAGAGTGCCTCACTCCTGACCTCCATCCTGAACTCTGTTCAGGGTGTGTTGGAGGTTAGTGGCTGCAATGGCTCATAATTTAATCCAAGCAGAGTTAGATGGCAAATGCCAACATGATCCAATCTTTGTAGAGGCAGATGCCAAGTGCCAGTTTCTAGTTAGCACCACCCACATTCCTTGACTTATGGCCCCTTTCCTCCATCTCCAAAGCCAGCTACGTCACATCTCTCCAACCTTTCTTCAGTGGTACATCTCTGACGACAGCGGGGAAGGTCCTCTGCTTTCAAGAAAACATATGATTAGATTGTGATGATCTGGATCGTTCAAGATAACCTCAGAATAAACTCAATCACATTTACAAAGTCCCTTTTTCCCTGGACAAGAACAGAGTCACAAGTTTAGGGATTAGGGTATGGACAACTTCAGGTGGGCCATTAGTCTGCCTCCCACAGTACCTATTAGTATTAGCTTAAAATGTATAAAAATCACAGAGGATTTCTTCATTTTCTTGCTTTTATTTTATAAGGAATATAGTAAATGTGTATTTTTAATGCTTTCATAGATTCATCCGCAAGTGACCATCCCAAACATTTTTAAAGCAGTTTTTCTTATCACAGTCTAATATTCATAGATAAAAGAGAACTAAGTGTACACTTCAGTGTATTTTCCAATAGCGAACTTGCCTGAGAACCAGCCCTATAGAACTTGTCTAGCATCCAGAGCCTGTCTCATGGCTGCCCCACTCATTGTTCTCTTCCCCCATCCATAACCCGTGTCCTCATTACTATCACCATAGATTAGTTCTGCCTCCTATTCTGATGTTAATAGAATTACACAGAATATATCCTTTTGAGTCTAGCTTCTTTTATTGAATTCTTGTGTTGAGAGTTTTCCATGTAGTAATGTATAATAGTCAAGTTTATTCTCACTGGTATATAGTATTCCATTTTATGAACATAACGTAATTTTTAAATCTATTCTATTGTGGACAATTGGGATGTTTCTGGTTTTTAACTATTAAAGTTATTGCTACTGTGAATTTTCTGGTATAACTTTTGGTAACAGATATATACACTGATGTTGGGTATGAACCTAGAAGTGGGTTCACTGGGACATAAAGTGTGCATGTGTCCATCTTTGGAAGAGAGTGACAAGTTTTCCAAGTGTTTGTACCATGAGCATTTCAGTGATTCCACATGCTCACCAGCACTTGGTATTGTCAGTCTTTTAAATATTTCAACCATTCAAGTGAATGTACAGTGGTATTTCATTATGATTTGTTTGTTTGCTGTTGTTTTCCTTTTTTAAAAGGAAGAATTTACAGATAGTGAAATGCACAAATCTTAAGGGTACAATTCAATAAATTTTGTCAATCTGTAAGCTTGTTTGAACTTTAAGATTCCAATATGTGCATTTTTCTATCAACAGGGTTTTGGGAAAATTAAATCTCTTGTGGTTTAAGGAGGAAAATGTATTTACCTCATGCTCTTAACCTCTCCTTCTAGTGCTGGGTATAATAAATGGGCACAGGCAGGCATCCAGTCAGGTCTATGGACCCTCGGATTGACTGAATCAGTATATGCTACTCACAGCATTGTTTTCAATAGAAAAAGAAGCAAACAGCCACAAAAAAACCCAAACAAAAACCTGGACACAAACTGTTCATCAGTTGTACAATGATTGGGCAAATTGGTACATTCTTAGAATGAATCATTTTGCAGTTATGATAAGGAAGAGCTTAAATCTCTAAGAATGACTTGAAGGAAAACCCTTGAATAATAATAAGTGAGAAAAAGAGATTGAAGACTAGTGAGAATAATACTAATTTGTTTTGTAAAAACATTACAAAATATCATGCACACGTGTGGTGCATAAACAAAAGAAATATATGAAATTATCCTCTGGTTACCTGGGAAAATGGGAAGAAGATAAACTTTTTTCTTAATGTATCTTTACATCAATGAATTGAATAGGTTATTGAGTAGGTGTCATTGCATAATTTCTGAAAAGAAATTGAATAAAAATATTTTTTAAATTAGTGATTTCCCCAAAGCATTTGTACTTGAATACTGATCAATGATTTCTCTGATGTAACACACTGTTAAGTGTACAATTATTACTAATGAGGCTATTTCATCTAATACCAAATGACCTACAAGAATCTACAAATAATCCTCTTGTGCAGTTTCCTGGAGAATCCAAACACTTCTAGAATAAATGTAAAATTATGACTATTCCTTTCATAGATTGCTCATTTTTGATGTTTATGAGGGCTAATTTTTTAATGTTTTGATTTTTAATAGACTTACCAGACTGGGAGTTAAAAATTTGTAGATACTGACAGGTATATAAAGAATAGATAAATAAGGTTATACTGTATAGCACAGGGAAATATATACAAGATCTTGCAGTAAGTCACGGTAAAAAAGAATGTGACAATGAATATACGTATGTTCATGCATAACAAAAAAATTGTGCTCTACCCTGGAAATTGACACAACATTGTAAACTGACTATAACTCCCTAACATTTCACTATTTTCCTAAATATTGTTCAAAAACGACATCATGGCATAAAGTGAGCGTGAGGAGTCTTTCCTGATTGCTTACGTCTTCCAACGTCTGAGCCTCACTTTCACCTAGAAAACTTCCATTTTCTCCTTTGTTTACTCAGCATGGGATGGGGTGTCAGCATCCCGGTGTGGCCACTGGCATTCCCCAGTTCTCAACTGTGCTCACATCCTCCAAACTTGCTTTACTGGAGGAGCAGGACTCCCGTCATCTTTGCCCCTAGCAACCACCTGCTTCATGATGATGTGTGGGATAAAAGCTCTTAGTTCTCCAGCAAGTATAGTATTGGGGCCATAAACAGAACAGAGGAAACACTTTTCGGATGCATAGAAATTGGGTGTGTGGACCCTAGGTTCTCTCCCGGGCAATGGTCCTAAGATTCACATGTTCCTCTTGCCAAAAGATAAGAGTGACCATGGGCCTCATGCCATCAGCCAAGGGAGCTGATGGAGCACTGTTGATGCACCAGAGAAATTGTTCCCTATGGGCGAAACTTGGTGAATTTTTTTCCTAACGTGCATTTCTTTTCCAGTGTTTACTATTCAGCTGAGAAAACTCTGGCTTGTTATTTCTGCCTCTTTCTCTTCCAAATCGTAGGGCACACACTTAGTTGTGCATTATACTGAGTTATGAAGTGCCTGAATTACAGAAAAAGAGGAGTTACTGCCTTGGATCTCAGGGAGCATTTGACCTAAACCTCTTCCTCCTGTCGCACCAAATATTCCACACAGATTTTGTTTTCCCAAGTTTATTTGTTAATGACTTTGAAATTCAGCATTACAATATTCTAGGTTGTGAGGAGGAGTCATCCTAAAAGGGCTGATACTTAAATTTTTTTGTGTCATAAGAACAGATAACATGAGATCTACTCTGTTAACACATGTTTAAGTGGACAGGTCAGCATTGTTAACTATCAACACAATATTGTACAGCAGATTCCTGGAACTTATTCATCTGGCATAACTGAAACTTTTTACCCATTGAACAGCAACTCCCCATGTTCTCCCTCCCCCCAGCCCCTGGCAACCACCATTCTACTTTCTGCCTCTTTAAGTTGGACTATCTTATATTCCTCATGTAAGTAGCACCATGTAGTATTTGTTCTTCTGAGATTGGCTTATTTTACCTAGCACACTGTTCTCAAGGCTCATCCATGCAGTTGCATATGGCAGGATATCCTTCCTCTCTATGGCTGAATAATATTCCACTGTATGCATATTTCTCATTTCCTTTATCCATTCACCCCTTGATGGACATTTAAGTTGTTTCCACATTTGGCTGCTGTGAATAATGCCTCAATGAATGGGGGTATGTACAAACCTCTTCAAACTCCTGTTTTTAATCCTTTAGGATAAATACTGAGAAGTGAGATTGTATAGAAGAAGTTTCATTTCTCCATACTCTTGTCAACATTTACTTTTAAATTTTTTTTGATGATGGCCATTCTAACAGGTGTGCTTATTTTGAGTACTGCAACCTTTTACTGTAAACTTTTACTGCATTTTGAGTACTATACCTTAGACCTTTCATAAGGGTATTTTGGTCCATATACCGTTGTGCAATATGTTTCTGTGAGGAGTCAAGGACTGGGACTTCCTATTCTGCCTTCTTACTTACATCACTCATGAAGATATCTCCCAGGGTCATTTAACTTTTAAGTGATAAGTTCTTTCTTCTTTTAAAATGAGGCTAATTGCTTAATAAAACAGAAAGATATGTGTCAAAATTTTCTACTTTATGTGATAATGTCTTACACAATTCTATTAGGGAGAGAAAGGCAGAAATTTTATTTTTATTCCATAAATCAGAAAAGATTGCATCCAGAGAGGTTAAGCTAATTGCCCAGGATTGCACCCTGTGAATGAGTTTCATGCATTGCTGCCTGGAGTTTGAATAGTCATCTTCCCTACACAGTAGCCTATGGGGAAAGGAATGACATTTCTGTACACCGATCAGTTATTGATTCTCTGTCTATAAGGCCCAGAACCTCCATCAGTGTCTTGAATTGGAGGAAGAAGTTATGGCATTCCACACCTAAATGTCTGCTTCATGTTCATATGTATTGGTAGTTTGTGGTGTAGTTTGCATTGGAAATTGCCTGAATAAACCCACTCACTAAAGGAAAAAATATAAATGGCATTTATTCTCTCAAACGTATACACATTTATAGTCACATAAAAACTGACCCTAATTGAAGAGATAGTAAAGGCTGTATTCAGAGGTACTTTTTAAATAGAACGTTTAAAGGCCAGCAGATATGTTTTGATGGTAACAGACAGAGTAAATTATGTGGCTGTTTTGGTGGCAGCTCAATGAAGCAGGAATGCTCTACTTTCTTTTCGAAGTCTACTGACATTGCTCTGTTCAAAGAAATTATTGTTCTCATCCAGACTGGGTCTTTTTGTGAGGAAATTCACATGGCAACATACAGAGAAGATGCAAGAGGAGCCACCAGAAGACTGGAAGGATTGAAATGCTATTTTATAATTTATCAAGCTATAGAATCACACAAATACATTTTATTAAAGGAAAAAAAGGCACAGCTTTTTTTTTTCTTACTTAACCTGTATTTTAGAGGCTGCAGCAGCACAGGAATTAATAAGTTCATGACAATCATCAACAAAGAGCATTTTTCTGGCTTCACCTCCCAATGTCTCTGCAAGATTAATACCTTCTTTCAAATTTCTCCTGAATCTTTTTGAGATATTCTTCTAGGTTTCTCACATGCATTCTGCAAATAAATCCTCTTGTTTCAAGGAAAGGGAAGGGTGAGGACAGACTTCCTGTTTCCTCTCCTTGACTCCTTAGGGTAATCAGTCCTCATCTGTCCCAAGGCATTGCCCTGCTCCAGTGCCTGGCAATGTCCTCATGGAAGCACCTGAGTCTAGCTATCAAGGGAGCCAAAGTTTATGCTAATGGCCCTGATACTGTTGGCTAATTTTTCTCTCAGTCTCACAGACAGTACACTGAGTTGACATTATCATTTTTTTGATGTTTATTTTTTTATTGAGTTATAGTCAGTTTACAATATTGTGTCAATTTCTGGTGTACAGCGCAATTCTTCAGTCATACATGAATATACATATATTCATTTTCATATTCTTTTTCACCATGAGCTACTACAAGATATTGAATATATTTCCCAGTGCTACACAGTATAAACTTGTTTATCTATCTTATATATACCTGTCAGTATCTGCAAATCTCAAACTCTCAGTTTAATCCCTTCCCATATGCCTCACCCCTGGAAACCACGAGTCTGTATTGTATGTCTTTGAGTCTGTTTCTGTTTTATATATAAGTTCATTTGTCTTCTTTCTTCTTTCAGATTCCACATATAAGTGATATCATATGGTATTTTTCTTTCTCTTTCTGACTTATTTCACTTAGAATGACATTCTCCAGGGACATCCTTGTTGCTGCAAATGGCATTATGTTGTCATTTTATGGCTGAGTAGTATTCCATTGTATAAATATGCCACAATTTCTTTATCCAGTGACATTATCTTTCCATTTGTTCTTTTATGAGGGTCTCTATCTACCCTTAGGTCCCCAGCATACTCAGAAGCTACACTGAAGTGTCACCGTCACTACTGTACGGCCACGATCCTGTGATACTACTCCAGCATTCTGGAACCAAAGTGGTGATTTAGACCTGCTCAGATCTCCATTAAAATTTATCTTTGTGGATCTCCCTTAAAAGCCCTCAAAACATGTTAAGATACACTGGGATCCTTAGATTATATACAGCTTAAACTCAAACTGGGCCCCTTCTTCATGAACTAGAGTCTCAGTCATTAGAAGCATTCCAGTTCCAAGGGCAACCTTCTTGAGGCCATCAATAGTTTAAAGGAAGAGTTTCTCTAGTAGAAACCCTGCTCCCCAGAATTAATAGTGAGTAGACATTGGATGCACACACAATGGTGATTCAGTCTTTTAAGGATCTCATTCTTCTTGAAGGATAAATTGGGTCTGTCCAGAAGCCAAGTACCTCATGGGGGAATCAGTGATGTCTTGGGGGCCATGGTGGCCTGGAGTGTCTCTTCTAGTTGTTTCTAGGATAAGTGTGGGAGGTTTTCATTAGAACCTTCAGTGTTCTATGTTCTTATTGTGAGTTTGCTGCCTTGGCAGGGAGGTGATATAGAACTGGATTTGCTTTTATTTTTCACCCCCATAACCTCCTGGTTTTCCCAAGGAGGCTTGATTCCATTTGTAATTTGATATCTGTTTCAGCAGGAATGCCCTTAGCTTCCACTTGCAGAGTAGAATGGAGAAGGATGTGAGTCTGGAGTGTCTGTCTCTCCCCAGGGCAGACATGACTTTTTGATGTCTGGAGGCTGGAGGGCCTAATGGGCTCCACTGGTACTTAATGAATATCACATTATCACACTACCTCAAAGCTTGGCTTTTTCTGAAGACTCTGTTAAATGTTCAGTTGTTCCATTAGGTCTTGTCTCTCCAACTCAAGTCACATTGCTGTATGAGTTCATAAATATTTCTTTGAAGTTCTCAGATCTTAATATTTATAAACATTCCCCAGACTTACTTCCATTATTACTCACTGAGTTTGTTTCCATTGAGCCACTCATCTCTAGCCTCCTCATAAGTGATGTCAGGCATGTGATAGCTCATTTAAATCCTAGGTGTTGTGATAACCATTGCCCCAGATGCCTTTGTCCCAGATGTGGCATGCAGCTGTGAATGTTCTTGGGCAATCATTTGACTTTTCTGGGCTGATTCATCTTTTTCTTATCTATTGCATTAAATCCTATGAAAGGCACACAATGGATGTCCAACAAAGGTGTGGTGAGTGAAAGAATGAGCCCAGTTTATTCATTAGTGAAGTGAGGAGGTTGGAGGAGCCTAGTATAAGTTCGTGTTTAGTCCAAACACTTGAAGATTCTTTAAGTCTTCATCATTATAGCTGCCCTGGGTTTTGTGCCATATGCTGTATACACAGGTTTGACATGACACATCCTGCAATTAGCTTTCTGATTTAAGCAGAGGACATTCACATGCATGTATATTTAATGTCAGAGAATGAAGACACATTCATTATACACAGAATGAGCTTCAGGATAAAAAATTTTCTTTTGAAAAGTATACAAATACTTTCAGAAAATTCCTCAAATAAAATAATAAAAAGATAATAAATATCTTTTTAAGTCTTGAATCACCAAAGCTCAAATAGATTCTTCCACCATACATTAAAACGTCCAGACCACTTCATCCAACCACCTTCAAAGTCGGTTGGTTGCTGTCTTGGTATTTATAAGCTTTCAATGAGAAAAAAAAAATAAACAAATGTGTTAGGCAGCTGGTTCTAATTGGAGATATAAATACATAGCTTGGGATGAGATACAGAGCTTTGGAGGTAGATCAATATGGACTTGGATGCTGGATCTGATCTACTTCTTACTAACTCTGAGCTCTCAGTCATCTAGAGACTTAATTTCCCCATCTGTATAATGTACAATAAATACACTGTTTCTCCTATGTTTCCAGACTTTTGGACATTCTGTGGTGTATTTATTGTATTTTTCCAACTAACAAACCCATTGTTCTAAACTTTATTATTTGACAGTGAAACTAGAATGCTGTTTGAAAATTTGTTTATTCCATGTTTTCCACCTTTTCAGATGTCCTATAAATGCAAGGGGTTTCCATTTATGGAAGTGTAATGCATACGGATAGGGAATAAAATATTGTCCTTACAGAGAGGACATGGACGACCCCCCCAAACTGACTCAGAAACATTCTTAGGAACTATGAGTGTTTAGTCTTCTTTATACCTGAAAACAGGCTACTGAGGGTAAAAGGGAAAGGACCAAATGTAAATAGGTTGCTAATGATGAGTGTGGAAGTAAGATGCACACAGTGACACTGAGAGCTCAAAACCAACACCAACCATGGCCAGGCTGAGAAGCTCCAGACATAGCAGGGAAGGAGCTCTCAGCCTGTAGAGTCTCCATCAGGCCTACAAGACCTGTACTGCCTTTCTCCACATGTCATTGATTAGTGTCCTGCTGTGAGAAATTACTTAATCTGGACACAGAATTTTGTCCTTGAAGTCCCTAACATCATCAAGTCACCAGGTAGAAGGTTGATTTTGTTTCTACTGGGACGACTGAAATTGGGGACCCAGCAGCATGGAAACAGAAGCCTCACCCTGTTGCATCTCCTTATCTACATGGGTCTCTTCTGGGTAACTCAACCTTCCCAGTTAGACTGCAGTAAGGATCCTAATGCAGATGGAGTGGGATGCCCTGCTTTTGCAGTTGGGGCAACTGAGGCTTAGAGCAGTTGAGTGACTTGTACTTGCAGTGAAGAACACAACTGGCTAATGACAGAATTGGGGCTAAAATCCATTTCTCATAAGCCCAGTGCTCTTTCCCCAAGACTATGCCTAGCCTATGCAGAATATACATCTAAAAGAGGAAGGGTTTAATTATTCCTTCATATTATTAAGATGAAATATCAATTTTGTGTGTTTAGTGGCAACAACTTTGGGAGAAGGATGGGCCTTAAGGATGATTCTAGCGCTAAATGGCTGATTTCCTGACATTCAAGGAGAGATCCAGTACCACAAATAACAAAAACAAGAAGCTGCATGATGACAGCTCAGCTGTGGATACGTACTGTCTTTGGCATGGATTTAAGAGCCAGTCTGAGTTAGAGTCACTCATTAGGGTTGGCAGGCAAGGCACTGCAGCTGAGATAAGATTATTCTAATGAAACCTTCTGGGGAGTGCCTCATGCCATTTCCTGTACTGTAAATGTTTTTGACTTGTGCAGTCCCACAAACTATGCTAAACACTTTGTTGTAATATAGTCAGGTGGATACCACACAAACATAATTCTTCTTTGCCAAAACAAAACAAAACAAAAAGAAAAGAAAGGAAGAAAAAGAAAACAAAGAAAAAAGAAAATGAAGCCAGAAGCTTAGTACATTCAGGAAGATGACTGGATCTCATTTAAACTTCCTTTTAGACTATTCTTTGGCTCCAGCATTCTGAATTATGTAGCCAAGAATTTCATCTCCTTGTTTATATACAATTCTAATAGTTATACCATAAAATAGCACTTATGTATGGATGAATAAAGAAATATTTCTCTGCTGTTTAATATGGTAGCCACTAGCCACAAGAGGCTATTTAAATTTCAATTAAAACAATTTCAAAAAGTTAAATGAAAATTAAAATTCACTTCTTTAATCACATGAATCATATTTGTGTGCTCAGCAGTCACATGTGCCTAGTGGCTTCCATATTAGCCAACAGAAATATGGAAGATTTCTATTATCACAGAAAGTTCTGTTGGACAGTGCTGGTCTCTTTGGTAAAGATTAAAGAAGTGAGGTTACATAACTTGCCAGATTATATTAGATATACTGAATAACACTCCTGATTGAAACAAGGAAAATATTGGATGGAATTTTTTAAAAAATTTAAGTGCCTTATTGAGCTGGCATTAAAAAAAAGACATTTGTGGCTTCTAAACTGAAGTGTAAGCAGAAACTCTATGAATTAGATTAAGTGCTACAGCTAGACCTTCTCCAGGAGTTTCTAAGAAACAAGGAGAATTGAGCTTCTCAATTTGGTATGTTGGGAAAGAGCACACAGGAGGTAAATCTTCAGGCTCACCTAAAGTGGAAGGCCATTAGGACATGTCCTCATAATGGGGATTCTATGTCCTTGGAGGTAAGTACACAATGTCCATATGGATCTAATTAACTCCACCTCTGAGCTGTCTAATATTTCCTTAGAAACATTTATCACAATTTATTCAGCCACTTGTCCTTTAAGAGTCATTCCATTTATTTCCAATAACCATGTGCTAGTCTCTTGGAGTAGTAGAAGCCAAGATAATTAACAAGTATCCAGAGCAGAGAGCTGGGGAGACCCAAGTGATCATGGTGTAATTCAAGAGGTTGCATTCTGGATCAAATTGGTTTCATGCCAGAGACACAAGGATGGTACAACATATGCAAATCAGTCAACATGATATACCACATTAACAAAACTAAAAGGGCAAAAACCATATGATAATCTCAATAGATGCAGAAAAAAGCATTTATTAAAATTCAACACTCATTTAAGATAAAAACTCTTACAAAAGGGAGAACATATTTCAACATAATTACAGCCAGCTTAATACTCAGTGATGAAAAACTTAAAATCTTCTCATTAAGTTCTGGAACAAGACAAGGATGAACACTCTCACCACTTCTATTCAGCATAGTCTTGGAAGTCCTAACCATAGCAGTCAGGCAAGAAAAAGAAATAAAAGGGATCTAAAATGGAAAAGAATAGGCAAAACTGTCACTATGTGTGGATGACATGATACTATATATAGAAAACTCTAAAAGTTCCACACAAAAACTACTAGAACTGGATAAAAGAATTTTGCAAGGTAGCAGGATACAAGATTAACATAAAGAAATCAGTTGCATTTATTTATACTAGTAATGAATTAGCAGGAAAAGAAGATAAAGAAACAATCCCTTTTAAAATTGCATTCAAAACAATAAAATACTTAGGAGTAAATCTGACCAAGGAGGTGAAAGACTTATTCATGGAGAACACAAAACATTGATTATGGAAATTGAAGATGACTTAAAGGAATGGAAAGATATCCCATGCTTTTGGACTGGAAGAATCAATATTGTTAAAATGGCTATATTGCTCAAAGCAATCTACAGATTTAACTCAATCCCTATCAAATTACCCAGGACATTTTTCACAGAATTAGAACAAATAGTCCTTAAATTTATATGGAATTACAAAAGACCCAGAATTGTCAAAGCAATATTGAAGAAAAAGAATGAAGCTGGAGGAATAACCCTTCCAGACTTCAGACAATACTATAGAGTTACAGTAATCAAAACAGCACAGTAATGGCATAAAAACAGACATATGGATCAATGGAACAGAATAGAGACCCCAGAAATAAACCCACAGACTTATGGTCAGTTAATCTTTGACAAAGGAAGCAAGAATATACAATGGAGAAAAGACAGTCTCTTCAGCAAGTGGTGTTGTAAAACTGGACATCAGCATGTAAATCAATGAAATTAGAATATCTCCTCATTCACAAAAATAAACTTAAAATGGCTTGAAGACTTAAGTATAAGACAAGACATGGTAAAGTTCCTAGAAGAAAACATAGGCAAAACACCCCCTGACATAAATCTTAGCAATGTTCTCCTAAGACAGGCTACCCAGGCAATAGAAATAGAGCAAAAATAAACAAATTGAACCTAATTAGACTTATAAGCAAAGGAAACTTTAAGCAAAACAAAATGACAACTTACAGAATGGGAGAAAATATTTGCAAATGATGTGACTGACAAAGGCTTAATTTCCAGAATATACAAACAGCTCATAAGTTTTAATAAGAAAAAAAAAAGCCCAATCCAAAAATGGGTAGAAGACCTAAACAGCAATTTTCCAATGAAGACATACAAATAACCAATAGGCACATGGGGAAATGCTCAATACTACTAATTATCAGAGAAATGCAAATCAAAACTACAATGAGGTATCACCTCACACCAGTTAGCATGGCCATCATTCAAAAATCCACAAATGATAAATGCTAGAGAGGCTATGGAGAAAAAGGAACCCTCCTACACTGCTTGTGGGAATGTAGTTTGGGGAAGCCTTTATGGAAAATGGTATGGAGGGTCCTCAAAAAACTAAAAATAGACTTATCATATGATCCAGAAATACCACTTCTGGGTATATATCCAGAGGAAACTCTAATTTGAAAAGATACATGCACCCCAATGTTCATAGAAGCACTATACACAATAGCCAAGACATGGAAGCAACCTAAATGTCCATCAACATATGACTGGATAAAGAAGTTGTGGTATTTATACAACCTAATACTACTCAGCCATAAAAAAGAATAAAATAATGCCATTTGCAGCAACATGGATGGACCTAGAGATTGTCATTCTAAATGAAGCCAGAAAGACAAAGCAAAATACCACATGATATCAATCTTCAAAAAAAAAAAAGGACACTATGAACTAATTTACAAAACAGACACAGACTCATAGACATTCACAGACATAAGACATAGTAATCTTATGGTTACTGGGGAAAGGCAGTAGGAAGGGATAAATTTGAGAGTTTGAGATTTGCATATATTAGCCACTATATATAAAAATAGATTTTAAAAAGTTTCTGCTGTATAGTACAGGGAACTATGTTCAATATCTTGTAATAACATTTAATGAAAAAGAATATGAAAAATGAATATATGTATGCATATGCATGACTGTGACATTGTGCACCAGAAACTGACACATTGTAACTGACTGTACTTCAGTTAAAAATAAGAGGCTGCATTCTGTGTTTTGCTTTCTATTGTATCAACTTTCTACATGGTATGTTCACAGAATTCTGGTCTTTCTACATAGAACCATCATCTACTTATAACTGGAAAATACACCCCCAGGTAACAGCTTAGCTTTCCTTCTAAAAAGAGGTACATGAGTTAGACACAGTGCAAGGCAACATTACCCTTCTCAGTTGGACTTTCTGTTGCCCTTAACTGACTTTTACTCCTCAAGCAAATCGTAAGAATAACAGATTCTACAGATGTCTATCTTGGTTTCAAACAGGAAATACAATTTTTGTCTTCTCAAACAGGTAACCTTAAGTATACACTTTTTAGAACTTATTGGGTGAAAGATGATTAACAGTAATTTAATTTTGCTTCCTAAGCTAGTTATATAAAGCTACATGTTGTCTTTTTATATAAGTTCTGTCTACCCAAAAGATAGAAGGACACACTTCAGTAAGACTATATTACTTCTCAGTGTGAGAAATAAATGCAGCCAGATTAGTTTCATTCCTAAAGCAAATTTCATGAACCATGAACTTCAGTGAAAAGTATTCCTTACAAAGAGTTTACAATGAATACTTTTGAATATATAAATATGACATGTGAGCATAATACTAGCTTTTTCCACAACAGGACTTTAGTCCTTTTAATTAGAAATTTCTTTAAATATTTCATTGTTTTATCTTTTCCTACTGACCTTTTGGAATTTTGGGCCAAAATTTAGCATTTTAAGTATTAATTTTATCACATTCATTGTCTCTAGCACAGGTCACAAGATTGATTTTTTAAATCACAGCATATTAACTTATCTTTACTATAGGTTTTTATTGGTTTTATTGCTCACCCTTAAGTCTTTTTCAACCATTATTTCTGCCATTTTATTTTGATTGATTCCTCAGAGAATATATCTGAGTGTTTTGACTTGTTAGATTTTTTTTTTTTAGGGAGGTTAAGTGGGTGCTACATTTTCAATGCCCTATTTTTTTTTAAACTGAGATATAATTAATATAAAATGAAATGCAGAATTGTCACACATTCAGATGATAAGCTTTGGACAATTGTATAATATGTGTAACCACTACCAAAAATAAGATGCCGAAGATTTGCACCACCCAGGAAGTTTCCTCATGCACTTCTCCAGCCCACTTTCCATTCCTCCCTCTCTTTCCCTCCTTCAACACCATTTATTTCTATTGCCATAGATTGACTTCCCCTGAGTTTGGATTTCAAGTAAATGGAATCACATGTGAATACTCTTACCTGGCTTCCTAAACATTATATTTTTAGATTCAACAATGCTATTGTGTATATCAAGAATTCATTCTATTTTCTTGTTAAAGAGCATTCCATTATATTAATATACTGCCATTTGTTCATCTAATTTTTTGTTGCTGGACATAGCATTGTTTCCAGTTTTTCAGTATTTTGAGTAAGGCTTCTGGAAATATTTTTACACAACCCTTTTTGTGGACATGTGTTTTCACTTCTCTTGGGTAAGTACCGAGGAATTAAATTGCTGGGCCATAAGGTAAGGTTAAACTTTATAAGAAATTTGCCAAACAACTCTGAAAAATGATTGTTCCACTTTATGCTCCAACAAGCAGTGTACCAAGATTCCACATGCTACACATCTTTGCCAGTATTTACTCTTATAATGCATCCCATGACAATTGTAATAGTTGCCTGATTGTTCTACCTTTCAGTTTTACTTTTTAATTTTCTCCCACTCTAACTGATCCTACATGGTTTTTCAAGGCTTGCTGTCCTCAGGCTCAACTCTAGTGAAATAATACTCAGCTTACATTCTTTCAGTGGTATCCCAGTCACCACCTTAGCCTGACAGTGAAAGTTCTTGGAGAGCTGGCCCTTACTTAAATTCTAATTTTATCTCCCAATCTCTAATACATAAGTTCTACTGGATACATTCCAGCCAGACTAGCTTTCCCTAAACCTGCTGAAAGATTTCCTGCCTCTCTGCTTTTTTTCATGCTGTTCTCTACCCTTAAGTTGTCCTGACATCTCCTATCTCCATAGATGGCCCATTCCCCAGGATTCAGCTCAGGTTGTAACTTTCTAAGACATCCACTCCCACAAACATGACATTGAACTTCAGAATCCCCTTAGAATTTGGTTTTTGCCTTTGTTCTGGGATCTTCCACTTTCACTTCTTATTATAGTTCATTTTCTCTATGCCTTTAGGTCCTTTCTCAGCTGCAAGCTCATTTGAAGGTGAGAACATGCTACATTCCATTCCTTCTCTGTTCACAGTGGGCCCTCAATAACTCTTAACAGAAGGAAGGAATAAGTGGAGTGAGTCGGACTGAAAATGGTGAATGCTATTTACGACCAGTGGTGGGCATTCCCTTTCAATTGAATTTTACTTTGATGTCAGCTTATTTAAAATGAGTTATTCAGAGAGGTTATCAGATACACTCACCAGATACTACTGGTATAAAAAACAGCAGAAATGGTAAAAGTATGGGTTTTGGGATCAGACAGACCTGTGTTTCTGTCCCATTTACCAGCTGTAAGACAGTGGGAAAGTCATTGAATACTTTGAGCTTAAAGTTTCCTCCTTTATCAAGTGACAATCCATTGTCTTATTGTGACAATTACATGAAATGAAGTAAGTACTCAAAACATGTTAGATTTATTGTCTTTTCTTTAATAGCATGATGTATTAAGGACAAAGTGAGTTACATAAAAACTGCTGGACTAGGTCCTCCCCTAAGCTTACCACGAGGAGGGTGACACATCATCCCTACTGTCCATGAAAGTGCCCCTTCCCAGCCTACTAACCAAGCACTGAGAGAAGTGGGGGGCTCATAAGAAGTGTGGGTGTCAGCCTGGGGAAGCAAGTGTGCATGACAGTGATGTTTTCCCATCTCTGGAGCCAAGTGATGGGGTTTCTGAGAAAACTGATTGTAAGGACTAGGGGTGCCTGCAAAAGTGACAGGCTGGATCTCTTCCCCAGATGGACATCTCCCCAGGCCAGAGGGCTGGCCTATCTGCCCGAGCCTAACTGAAGAGGGAGAGAAAAGACAAGGCAGCAGGATAGAAAGCAAAGGCCACTGGTAGAGAGACTGGCACACCCACAACTGGAATGCAGAGTTGCCCACGGCAGCATGACAGCAAAGAGCCAGTTTTGTGTCATCTTATCAAATCTCCACTGAAGATAATTGCTTTAGAGAAAAGGCTGCCTATCAGTAACAGCGTGTGGAATTTTTCACCAGGAAAGGAAGATAAGAGGAAAGGGGTTGAAGAGAGCTATCATATCAGCAAATTGAGTAGTTGGGAGACCTCAATAAGGCTTTCAAAATATTTTATGCATGCAATCTGTGAGAGAGCCGGCGCTGGAAAGTCTTTGTGCTGGTGGCCAGTCCGTGGTAGGTCAGAATCAGTGGCCACTGCAGAGAAACCATGACAAACTCACCTAATAAAAAGGCTTTTTAACCATTTTCCCTATTTCCTTCTTCCTCACCCAACATCAGAGTAGCTCTCAGCTAGAAGAGGACCATGAGCAATCCCAGATGTCAACTGTGTCTTCCCATCCACAAGCTCCAAGGTGTCAGAGTAGAAGAAAGGAAAAGAACACAATCTGGTCCATCCTGAAGTTGGAACCTTAGCTTGGAGAAAAGGAGAGGCGACATTTAAATAGATTTTTAGATTAAAAATTTTTAAGGAATCTTGGTAATTGAAAGTGAATAGAAAGTCATTAAATCCACCCAAGACGCATCTAAAAGAATAGATAAGGGAAGCCAGCAACGCTCCAAGGAAAATAATAGTGTGGGAAACAGGAAAAAAAAAAAACAACTTTTATTTTTACCCCACTATGTTGAGATATAACAAACTGGGCAAAAATGCATTCCGAATAATTAAATGTTTGTAAATTGCCATTGCAAGCAGTCAATACTGCTATACACAGAAATTTAAAAGGTTTCACTGTAAGTTACCTACACAGTATACACACTTTTAAGTGATGTCCGAAGAAGAGAATGTATTCTCATATGAATTTTGGCAGGCCTTTTTGTCTGCGTTGGAGCCGGTTTTCATCCGGTGAGGCAGATTCTGCTAGCTACCTCCCAACAGCCTTGATAACAGAGCCCTGTTTTATTCGAGTCTGGGGTAGTGTCCTGCCCCTGGGGATGGTTCTAACCCATCTACACCTATCGTGGTTGTCCCAGCTCCTCTTGCTGGTGACCTTCCCAGGACCCGGGAGGGAGCTGGAAGGCTATATCTGCTGGGAGGTGTCTAGAAGAGGTTATTTCTGCCCTCACAAAAATCCACCAGAGTGGGGGTAGTGGGTGGAAGCAGTCCCTCGCCCTCTTTTTTGTCGTCTTTGTTGCTGGGCCAGAACGTGATTCTTGGAGCTTCCGCAGGCATCTTGCATCGACGAGGGAAGTTCTGATGACACACTGGAGGAGAACGCGCTGTAGGAAGGAAGGCCATTTGCCCCCGCGAACGCATCGCTGAGCCCGCTCTGGAGTCCGCTCGGCGGCCCTGTCGCGAGGCAGGTGCGCGGCGTTCTCTCCGCGGCAGGACGGCGGGTGCCGCCCTTGCGCAGGAAGCAGGCGGGTGCTCGGCCCAGCCCAGGGGCCTCGGGGCTCCGCGAGGCGGTGGGAAGGGGGGGCGGCTCCTCCTGAGGCTGCAAACTGCGGTGAGTGAGGGGCGGCTCTTTGAAGTGCCAGAATTCAAGGTAATAATGGAGATTTACTTAGTGCTCGACATCCAGACAGTCTTCACCTTCTTAGAGACATGAAGGCGAGGATCTCACCCATGAAGAGCTTCCAGCGGCCGCTGTAGTCACTGTACTTGTCCCTGAGGGTTTTAGGAATCTCTAAGTTCTCCCTCAACTGACAGAAAAAAGAAACTTTATTTCGTAGGCAGGAAACTTCCGAGGTGACTAAGCTTGGCCTGACATCTGGTGGCTGACTGCGAAATAGGCGCTTCTCTGGGAAGTGACTCCCGCAGGTGGAGAACGCGTGGGAAGAGCGGTGCCCTGAGACTAGAGAATAATAAAACCCATTTTTTTTTCCGGATTGTATAGTGATATTATTTAATTGAATTTAAAGGCTAAAATTTATTTTTGACTAATCTAAGCGACACAAGTAAAATCTACCCCCCAAAATGACTTTGTGTCCAATTAATTTCCAGTATATGGGAGGTCCCCTTTCCTGTTCAGTGCTTCTCCTGTGGGTGCCAACAGGTGTTTCTGGGGACTCCAAGGAGTGCTAGAAAGTTCCTCAAGCCCACCTGTGCCCCTCGCACCTCATGCTCCAGGCTCAGGCTCAGTTCCCTCCATCTCCTCCTGCTGGTCTCTGCCCCCTTTCCCACGCTGTCCTTACTCTCTCAGGTCTGTCCTGCCAAAGAATGTGGACAAAGGTGATCCCGTCCATCATAACTTACAGGGGCTGTGAATGAGACTTTCCTGACACTTGAGGATAACTTACGGACACTGCCTTGAACAAAGGGGAAAATTTAAATTCCATTTTTCTAGAATTCATCAGCTGCCGCCCTTTCCCTTTGATTTCTGTACTGGCCATAGCTCCTGGTGTGATGCCAGGTACTGGGGCCTGTGCTCTGTCCCCAAAAAAGTGCAAGTTTTTGATGCCCTCCAGGATGGGAGGCCCTGAACACTGCCTCTGGTCCCCATGTGAGGCGGTGAAGCATGAATTTCCATCACATAAGCTCTTCAGTCATGGCCCTGCCCACAGCCATGCTGGTCATGTGTTTAAACATAAGGAACCTATCATCTCATTTTGAAGCATTTGGATTCAGGTTGGATTTCGTTGCCAATGTTCAGTTACCCAAAGAATAATGGGGCATTGTTTGTTATACCTGTCATGACACAAGTAGTTCAGAAAGATGATTCTTTTCAAAACCAAATGAGTCTATACTGATCCTTAATTCTTTTTATTAAACAAAATGCTAAGTAACTTATTACAATTTTTATTTTAATTCTTACAAATTCTTAACAATTCTGGGATGATTATTATTTAAATTTTACAGTTGAGAAAACTAAGGACAAAGTGGAACTTGCCCTGATTCTCTCAAAATCCCAAATTCTCACAATAACCCTAAATTCAGTGTTATTAATCTTATTTTTTAATTGACGTATAATCCCTGGTGTATAGCACAATATCCCATTCATGCATATACATACATATATTCGTTTTCATATTTTTTCCATTAAAGATTATTATAAAATATTGAGCATAGTTCCCTGTGCTATACAAAAGAAACTTTTTTTTTTAAATCTATTTTTATATATAGTGGCTAACATTTGCAAATCTCAAACTTCCAAATTTATCCCTCCCTTTCCCCAGTAACTGTAAGATTATCTATTATGTCTGCGAGTCTGTTTCTGTTTTGTAGGTGAGTTCATAGTGTCTTTTTTTTTTTTTTTAAAGATTCCACATGTGAGTGATATCATATTGGTATTTTTTCTTTCTCTTTCTGGCTTACTTTACCTAGAATGACATTCTCCAGGTCCATCCATGTTGCTGCAAATGGCATTATTTTATTCTTTTTCTATGGCTGAGTAGTATTACGTTGTATAAATACCTTGACTTCTTTATCCAGTCATATGTTGATGGACATTTAGATTGCTTCCATGTCTTGGCTATTGTGTATAGCGCTTCTTGAACATTGGGGTGCATGTATCTTTTCAAATTAGAGTTCCCTCTGGATGTATACCTAAAAGTGGTATTTCTGGATCATATGGTAAGTCTGTTTTTAGCTTTTTGAGGAATCGCTGTACTGTTTTCCATAATGGCTTCACCAAACTGCATTCCCATCAGCAACGTAGGAGGGTTGCCTTTTCTCCCCACCCTCTCCAGCATTTATCATTTGTGGACTTTTGAATGAAGGCCATTCTGACTGGTGTGAGCTGATACCTCATTATAGTTTTGATTTGCATTTCTCTGATAATTAGTGATATTGAGCATTTCTTCATATGCCTGTTGTCCATTTGAAATCTGTATTGCTACTTCTGCTTTTTTGTCATTTCCATTTGCATGAAGTATCTTTTTCCATCCTCTCACTTTTAATCTTCTTTAGTCCTTCTCCCTAAAGTGAGTCTCTTGTGTGCAGCATATTGTAGGTTCTTATTTTATTATCCAGTCTGCCTCTCTATGTCTTTTGATTGGAGCAATTAGTCCATTGAGATTTATGGTAATTATTGATAGATGTGTATTTAGTGCCATTTTGAACTTAGTTTTCCAGTTGATTTAGTATTTCCTCTTTGTTCCTTTCTTTTCTTTTTCTTTTTGTGGTTTGATAATTTTCTTTTGTATTATCTAGGTTTCTTTTTGGTTTTTGTGACAGTATATATGCTTTTGACTTGTGGTTACCCTGTTTTTCAAGTATATTAACCCATTACTATATCTGTTTGTTTTAAACTGACAGTCATATAACTCAAACATAAACTTAAAAAAAGGAAAAAAAATCTATATTTTCTTGCTCCCCTCTCCCACTGTTAATGATTTTGATGTCCTCTTTTACACCTTCATGTTTATTCTGTTACAACTCATTGTAGTTATCACCTTTCCAATTACGGTTTTCTCCTTTCTATAGTGTCCTGCTTCTTTTCTATTTAGAGTAGACCTTTCAATATTTATTTTAGCATAGGTTTAGTATTGCTGATTTTTTTTTAGTTTTTGCTTGTCTGCGAAATTCTTTATCTCTCCTTCTATTCTAAAGTATAGTCTTGCTGGATAGAGTATCCTAGGTTGCAACATTTTCTCATTTGGAACTTTGAATATATCTTGCCACTCCCTCTGGCCTGCAGTGTTCATGTAGAGAAATCAGCAGAAAGCCTTATGGGGGTTCCCTTGTAACTAAGTCTTTATTTTTCTCTTGCTGCCTTTAGAATCATTTCTTTGTCTTTAACCTTGGCCATCTTAATTATAATATGTCTCAGTGTAGGTCTATTTCAGTTCTTCTCTTTGGGGACCCTCTGTGCCTCCTGTACATGGATGTCTGTTTCCTTCTTTAGGCTTGGGAAGTTTTCAGTCATGATTTCTTCAAATACCTTTTCAATCCCCTCTTCTCTTTCTTCTCCTTCTGAGACCCCTATTATGTGTAGGTTGGTGTGTTTTCCAGTCCCCTGAGGCTGCCTCTGTGAAGTTGGCCTGAGTCCTCTGCCCAGCTCATGCAGCCAGTCCCTGCCCACTCTGCTGGCTCACCTCTAGGGATGGGGATTGCAGGGCCCCTCTGTGCCCATTTCACTTAGCTTTGTCATCCAAGGGCTGCTGTGCACAGATCTAAACCTCAGAGGCTCCCCCTTCACACCTGCTGACCTCTCCATTGGAGAGAAGGAGTCCCAGCTTAAAAGTGCTCATCTCTTTGCTACTTCCTCCCTGCAGGACAGGTCCCACTAATTTCTTTCTTCTTCTTCTTTTTTTTTCTCCTATCAGATTTATGAGGAATTTTGTCTTTTGAAGAAGGCGATGTTCTGTCAAAGTTCAGCTGGTGTTCTGAGTGCTTGAGTGGGTCTGTGGATGTCTCTCTTGGTGTATTCATGGTAGAGGGTGAGCTAAGAGCATCCTTCTACTCCACCATATTGGCCACTCTCCAACAGGCCAATATCATTGATGAATATAAATGTAAAAATCCTCAGTGAAACATTAGCAAACAGAATCCAACAGCACATTAAAAAGTCATACACCATGATAAAATTGGATTCATTCCAGGGACACAAGTGTTGTTCAATACATGGAAATCAATGTGATACACCACATCAGTGAAAGGAAGGACAAAAATCACATGATCATCTCAATCGATGCAGAAAAAGCATTTGATAAAATTCAACACCCATTTATGATAAAAACTCGTACCAAACTTGGTATAGAGGGAACATATTTCAACATAATAAAAGCTATTTATGACAATACACAGCCAGCATGATACTCAATGGTGAAAACCTGAAAGTCTTCCCACTAAAATCTGGAACAAGACAAGAATGCACACTCTCACCACTTCTATTCAACATAATCTTGGAAGTCCTAGACACAGCAATCAGGCAAGAAAAAGAAATAAAAGGGATCCAAAATAGAAGAGAAGAGGTAAAATTGCCAGTATATGCAGATGACATGATACTATATACAGAAAACCCTAAAAGTTCCGCACAAAAACTACTAGAGCTGATAAAGGAATTCAGCAAGGTAGCAGGATACAAGATTAACATGCAGAAATCAGTTGCATTTCTTTATACTAACAATTAAACAGTAGGAAAAGAAAGTAAAGGAACAATCACTTTTAAAATCCAAAACAATAAAATGCTTAGAAATAAATCTGACCAAGGAGGTGAAAGACTTATACATGGAGAACCACAGAACATTTATTAAGGAAATTAAAGATGACTTAAGGAAATGGAAGATAGCCCATGCTTTTGGATTGGAAGACTCAATACTGTTAAAATGGTCATACTGCACAAGGCAATCTACAGATTAATGTGAGCCCTATCAAATTACCCAGGACAGTTTTTATTTTTATAGAGACAGAACAAATATTCCTAAAATTTATATGGAATCACAAAAGACCCAGAATTGCCAAAGCAATATTGAAGAAAAACAATGAAACTGGAGGAATAACTCTTCCAGACTTCAGACAATACTAGAGAGCTACTGTAATCAAAACAGCATGGCATTGGCATAAAAACAGACATGTGGATCAATGGAACAGAATAGAGACCCCAGAAATAAATCCACAGACCTATGGTCAGCTAATCTGCAACAAATGAGGCAAGAATATAAAATGGACAAAAAACAGCCTTTTCAGCAAGTGGTGTTGTAAAACTGGACAGCAGCATGCAAATCAATGAAGTTAGAACATCCCCTCACACCATACACAAAAATAAGCTCAAAAATGGCTTAAAGACCTAAATATAAGACAAAACATGATAAACTTCCTAGAAGAAAACATAGGCAAAACATCCTCTGACATAAATCTTAGCAATGTTTTCCTAGGGCAGTCTACCCAGGCAATAGAGCAAAAATAAACAACTTGGACCTAGTTAAACTTAAAAGCATTTGCACAGCAAAGGAAACTATAAGCAAAACAAAACAACAGACTATGAGAAAGGAGAAAATATTTGCAAGTGATGCAACTGACAAAGGCTTAATTTCCAGAATATATAAACATCTCATACAACTTAATAAGAAAAAACAAACAACCCAATCCGAAAATGGACGGAAGACCTAAAGAAACAATTCTCCAATGAAGACATATAAATGGCCAATAGGCACATGAAAAAATGTTCCGTTTTGCTAATTATCAGAGAAGTGCAAATCAAAACTACAATGAGGTATCACCTCACACCATTCAGAATGGCCATCATTCAAAAGCCCACAAATGATAAATGCTGGAAAGGCTGTGGAGAAAAAGAAACACTCCTACTCTGCTAGTGGGAATGCAGTTTGTTGCAGCCATTATGGAATTGAACTGAGATTACCAGATTGGATTGTATCAATTACCAGGTTTAGTAAGAAGGAGGTGGCATGAGGGAGGTAGTTTTGTGGTCCTGGTAATGTTCTATTTCTTAATCTGATTGCTCACTCCATAGGTATGTTTACTTTGTGAAAATCCATGCAGCTGTACACTTAAAATATTTGTGCATTTTTTTATGTATATTATACTTCAACACAAAAGTTTGCTTGAAAATTCTAGTGCCTCTGAACTTCCATGCACATTTGCAAGCAGAGGCATGACCCAGCGGGGGGCACTAGTGAGAAGCAAAAATCAATTTTAAAGAAATTTAAGATGCTACCTTTCTTCATACATTTGAGTACAGTGTGAGTAAATGTGTGATTTCATTTCATGTGCTGTCAATAAAGAAAGTAGGTCAAAAGATCCCGAGACCTGGAAGACTCTGCAGATACAGTGGCAGGGATACAATAAGAAAAAAACTTGGGCTAGTTCTATATTTAATACTCTCTAGAGAGATAAGTTCAATAGGATCGATTTCAGGTGACAGAAAATGAAGAAATCAGTCATCATATCTGCATACAAGCAAACCTTGGAGATAATGCAGGTTTGGTTTTAGACCAAGGCAATAAGGCAAGTCACACTGATTTTTCTGGTTTTTCAGTGTATATAAAAGTTATGCTTACACTAGACTGTAGTCTATTAAATGTGAAATAGCATTACACCTAAAAACAGTACTTTAATTTAAAATGCTTCATTGCTAAAACCTGCTAAGCATCATCTGAGCCTGGAGTAAGTCTTTATCTTTCTTCAGTGGTAACATCAAGGATTGCTTCATTACAGATCACACACACACAAATATAATAATAATGAAAGAAATTTGAAATATTGAGAGAATTACCAAAATGTGACACAAAGACATGAAGTGAGCAAATGCTGTTGGAAAAATTGTGCTGATAGACTTGTTCAATGCAGGGTTGCTGTAAACCTTCAATTCGCAAAAAATGCAGCATCTGTGAAGACCAATAATATGGGATACACCTGTACTATCATACTATACATGTCAGTAGTTGAAATTCATTTCTTATATTTTATTGTTATTTTGTCATATTTTTGGAACTATCACATAGTTTCCAATGTCCTTGGAGGTCTTAAATGAACTTTGTCTAAAATCTTCCCCAAACTGGCATTAGTCTCATTATATGGCAAGGTCTAGTGGAAAGGAGAAAAGAGAAGGAAGAAGGTGGGTCAGGTCTGTAGTTCTTAGCAGTTGTAAGGTGAACAACACAATGGCTCAGGCTACTTCCTCACCAGTGAGATAATCCTCACATCTGACCACCCCTCAGCCTTGTGAGAATAAAGGACACTCCAACTGCACTTATGAGACACCACTTGGTGATTGCAGATCACCAAAGAAGACAGAATACGAGACAAGAAAGACAGCACATATACATGCTCTGTGACTCCATGGTAACCTCATATTTCTGGGGTTTTGGAACTTTGATAGAAGGTCTAAAGAAGCAGTGTTGGTAATGTTAATGCTCAATTGGCCCCTGATTAATGATGCTTAATAATCTGGGACACAAAGCGATGTGTCTATAAAATTGACTGTGCTAAGTAGAATTCAACTGTTCTGGGGATGATACAAGGAACGAGTGCAATAATCCTTTGTTTACATTCAGCCTTGCACAACTGTAGTTGACATTGGTTCATGTCTATGATTCCCTCCCTCCCACCACTTCAGGGCACACCCATAAATTCCAACTCCCAGCTCCTGTGTCACTGCGCTGGGGGGCTTTCTCTAGTGAGTGAGGCTGTCATTGCCTGCTCATGGAAGGGACTGGAAGGAGCACTCATTCAGTGTCTCATCTCCCTTGCCCCTGGAGAGACAGGACACTGAGTTGTGGGTTCTCTGTTGCCTCCCAGAGCTCTCCAGTGGGATTGAACACTAGTTACTCCAGTGGTAACTGGTTGATACTGTTATGGGGTTGCTTCCTTTCTCTGTCCCACTTCTTGACTGTCCAGCCCACGTTTCCTTCACCTCTCAGATACACTAATTGCTGTCTTAGTGTCCACCTCTGGGGGATCCCAAGCCAAGAAAATGATGAACAATGTTGGCTTCAATTTCTGACTCAAAGTTGGATTATTGCCTCATCACAATAGTAATTTCCTCTACTGTCTTTGCTCTAGACCAAGAATCAAAGGAGATAAGACTGGGTTGGAAATGGGGTGCTAGTTTATCTTGGTTGATACATGCATATATTCACTCGCATGCTTTCTAAAATGAATTGTTATTGTTTAGCGTCACTTAGGTTGCTTCACTTTCCCAAAATACCAATTCTTTGGAACTCACTATAACCTCAAAGAAAGAACTTTAGAATTTAGAATGTGTTAAAGGTAACAAAGATGTTTGTTCCCTTAAGGAAAATAGATTTCCCAATGTATTGATTTATCAGGGAGGAATGAAATCATTTAAAAGATGAGATTCATTCTACTGTGCAATTCTTCTGTGTCTCCCATCCATCCTTCCCCACTTTCTTTCCCTTCCTTTTATCTCTCCACATTCTTTCTTTTTTTTAGAATTTTTTATTGATTTATAATCATTTTACAATGCTGTGTCAAATTCCAGTGTTCAGCACAATTTTTCAGTCATTCATGGACATATACACACTCATTGTCACATTTTTTTCTCTGTGATTTATCATAATATTTTGTGCATATTTCCCTGTGGTATACAGTGTAATCTTGTTTATCTATTCTACAATTTTGAAATCCCAGTCTATTCCTTCCCACCCTCTACCCCCCTGGTAACCACAAGTCTGTATTCTCTGTGAGTCTATTTCTGTCCTGTATTTATGCTTTGTTTTTGTTTGTTTTTGTTTTTGTTTTTTTTACATTCCACATATGAGTGATCTCATATGGTATTTTTCTTTCTCATTCTGGCTTACTTCACTTAGAATGACATTCTCTAGGAGCATCCATGTTGCTGCAAATGGCATTATGTTGTCAGTTTTTATGGCTGAGTAGTATTCCAACATATAAATATACCACATCGTCTTTATCCAGTCACCTGTTGATGGACATTTAGGCTGTTTCCATGTTTTGGCTATTGTAAAAAGTGCTGCTATGAACATTGGGGTGCAGGTGTCTTTTTGAAGTAGATTTCCTTCTGGATACAAGCCCAGGAGTGGGATTCCTGGGTCATATGGTAAGTCTATTCCTAGTCTTTTGAGGAATCTCCATACTGTTTTCCAAAGTGGCTGCACCAAACTGCATTCCCACCAGCAGTGTAGGAGGGTTCCCCTTTCTCCAAAGCCTCTCCAGCATTTGTCGTTTGTGGATTTTTGAATGACGGCCATTCTGACTGGTGTGAGGTGATACCTCATTGTAATTTTGATTTGCATTTCTCTGATAATTAGTGATATTGAGCATTTTTTCATGTGCTTTTTGATCATTTGTATGTATTCCTTGGAGAATTGCTTGTTTAGGTCTTCTGCCCATTTTTGGATTGGGTTGTTTATTTTTTTCTTATTGAGTCGTATGAGCTGCTTATATATTCTGGAGATCAAGACTTTGTCGGTTTCACTTGCAAAGATTTTCTCCCATTTCGTAGGTTGTCATTTTGTTTTACTTCTGGTTTCCTTTGCTGTGCAGAAGCTTGTAAGTTTCATTAGGTCCCATTTGTTTATTCTTGTTTTTATTTCTTCTAGGAGAAAATTTTTGAAATGTATGTCAGATAAAGTTTTGCCTACATTTTCCTCTGGGAGGTTTATTGTATCTTGTCTTATGTTTAAGTCTTTAATCCGTTTTGAGTTGATTTTTGTATATGGTGTAAGGGAGTGTTCTAGCTTCATTGTTTTACATGCTGCTGTCCAGTTTTCCCAACACCATTTGCTGAAGAGACTGTCTTTATTCCATTGCATACTCTTGCCTCTTTTGTCGAAGATGAGTTGACCAAAAGTTTGTGGGTTCATTTCTGGACTCTCTATTCTGTTCCATGGGTCTATATGTCTGTTTTGGTACCAATACCATGCTGTCTTGATGACTGTAGCTCTATAGTATTGTCTGAAGTCTGGGAGAGTAATTCCTCCAGCCTCTTTCTTTCTCTTCAGTAATGCTTTGGCAATTCTAGGTCTTTGATGGTTACACATATTCATTCCTGATTTGTGCCAGTAACTCAAGTGAGAAAGAAAGAGATCAAAGTAATTTTTGTCTTAAGAGTGTGGATGAGTACAGAGATCACAGAGGTTGGTAGTTGAGAACACAGTAAAATTCCCCTATGAGAGTCAAACATTATTGATCATCCAGTACAACCCTGTTCAAAGAATGGAGCCATACACCTGTGAGGTCTTTGTTTTCCTAATGCTCACAGGACTGTTGAACACTAAAGGGAAAGTTCAAACTAAAAATCAGAGTATAGAAAATCTCATCTCTAACTTTCAATTCTTTCTCAGCTTGAATATTATAACTTTATAGTGAGTAATGGGTCTTAAACACCCTCACAATTTCTTTAGTTGTGAATGACTCAAATAACACAGAGAAAATCAGTATTTATTTTTTAGTAGACTATTCACGAGGCTGAAGTTCACTGTTAATGAATGGTGATATAAATCCATATTTCAAAGAGTCTTCTAATAATTTCAAAATTGTTCTATCCTTTTCTTTCAGTTAATTATATTTACCTTTTTAAAATACCATTATTGTGGTATGGTTCTTGTATAGTAAACTACGCATATTTCAGATGTACATTGTGATGAATTTTGATAGATGTATACACCAATGAAACCACTACCACAATCAAGATTGCTAACATTTCCATAACTCCCCAAGAGGTGCAGTTTTCAAACTCCCAGTGTATCCCTTCCCACCCCCTTTACCCACTGGTAACCATAAGTTTGTTCTTTATGTCTGTGAGTCTGTAGATGAGTTTGTGTCATGTCCTTTTTTTTTAAAATTCCACATGTAAGTGATATTATATGGTATTTTTCTTTCTCTTTCTGGCTATTTCACTTAGAATAATAATCTCTAGGGATATCTATGTTGCTGCAAATGGTATTATTTTATTCTTTTTATGACTGAGTAGTATTCTATTGTAAAAATATACCATGTCTTCTTTATCTAGTCATTTGTCCATGGACGTTTGGGTTGTCTCCATGTCTTGGCTATTGTAAATAGTGCTGTTGTGAACATTGGGGTGCATGTGCCTTTTTGAATTTTATTTTTCTCCAGATACATGCCCAGGAGTGGGGTTGCTGGATCATATGTTAAGTCTATTTTTAGTGTTTTAAGGAACTTCCATGCTGTCCTCCATAGTAGCTGCACCAACTTATATTCCCAACCGTGTAGGAGGGTTCCTTTTTCTCCACACCCTCTTCAGCATTTATCATTTACATAATGTTGAATGATGGCCATTCTGACTGATGTGAGGTGATAATCTCATTATAGTTTTGATTTGCATTTCTCTAAAAATTAGTGATGTTGAGCATCTTTTCTTGTGCTTGTTGGCTATCTGCATGTATTCTTTGGAGAGATGTCTATTTAGATCTTCTGCCCATTTTTTTATTGGGTTGCTTTTGCTTTTAATATTAAGATGTATGAGCTGTTTGTATATTTTAGAAATTAGTTCCTTGTCAGTTTCATCATTTGCAAATATTTTCTTCCATTCTGTAGGTTGTCTTTTTATTTTGTTGATGGTATCCTTAGCTGTGCAAACGCTTTTAAGTTTAATTAGATCCCATTTGTTTATTTTTGCTTTTATTTCCATTACTCCAGAAGCTGGTTCAAAAAAATATATTACTATGATTTCTGTCTAAGTGTATTTTGCCTATGTTTTCCTCTAGGAATTTTACAGTATCCAGTCTTATATTTCAGTCTTTAGTCCTTTTTGTGTTCATTTTTTTATATAGTGTTAGAGAATTTCTAATTTCAGTATTTTACAGGCAGCTGTTCAGTTTTCCCAGCACCACTTATTGAAGAGACTATCTTTTCTCCATTGTATATTTGTGCCTTTTTTGTTATAGAGTAATTGCCTGTAAGTGCATGGGTTTATTTCTGGACTTTTTATCGTGTTCCATTGATCTATGTGTCTGTTTTTGTGTCAGCATCATGCTGTTTTGATTACTATAGCTTTAATCAGTACCTTTTTAAAACCAAAAATGTTTACTTTTCCCCATAATTGATTCACTTTTCTTATCTCTCCTACAAAAAAAAAAAAGGTTTGTTATGTATGTTTGATTGATGGAGTGTTCTACTCAAATAATGAACACAAGGAGATTAAAGACCTTTAAAACTGTATTCAAAGTAGGTGAAAATAAAATATTCCAGTTCATGGAGGTTGTGGGAAATGCCATTTCCCACAAACACACTTATATTAACACTTTAAAGCACAGGAAGACATTAGAATCCAACCAAATGGATACTTCCCACAGTGTGGGACATGGTCTTCTCACCACAGGGACTGCAGATTCCTCACTCAACAGAGGGCCTCTATGTGCTCAGTAGACTTAATAAACCCCAGCATTTTTGTCAGAGAGCTGGGCAAACACTCTCAAATGAGCAGGAGTATTAAGACTTATTTTGCAAAGAAATAAAAATGCAGGCCATAAAAAGTCAGGATATGCTCACAGCAACAAAACAAACTATTCTATCACACATCTTGTTTTTATGATAAATCCCTTTCCTATGGAAAACTTTGAGGTACTATGACCTCCATAAAATGCTAGCCCCCAATCCTCAGAACACTTAAGAACTCTGAGAATTCTAATTCCCTACTGAATTTTACAAAAGATTTATGGGGCCATGGACCACGCCTCCTGATTCTGCAAAATACAGAGAAAACATCAACAGTAGCAACAAAAGCTCCCTCCTTTGTTTCTCAGTCCCACCCATTTTGAAAAGGTCTCTGACTTCTTCAAACATCAAACTGGATTATGTAGTAGGGAAAATTAGAGAAATTAGTATCTCTTTCTGGTATTTGAGTTATAAAGAGGGGCCCAGAGAAGAGGCAAGATGGCGGAGTAGAAGGACACTCGTAAGTCACCCTCTCCCACAAATACACCAAGACCCAAATCTACAGACCCACTCAGCCAACCAGAGCACCTGCGGAACTCCAACAGAACATCGCCCTCTTCAAAAGATAAAGACGCCAAAAATCTGGTAGGATAAAAGGAAAAAAGAAAGAATAAAAGGCAAAGCAGCACAGGACGGGTCCCGCGGGCAGGGAGCGGCAAAGGAGGACTGGCGCTCGCTTGCTGGGTCTCCCCACTCCAACTGAGAGGCCAGCGGGACGGAGGGGGAGCCTCCAAGGCTCGGATCTGTACAGAGCAGTCCTTGTCTGACAGAACTAAGTTAAATGGGCACAGAGCGTCCCCCCGACACCCAGCCTGAGACGCGGGCCGGCAGCGGCGGGCAGGGCCAGGCTGCACAAGCCGGGCGTAGGACGGGGGCGGCTGCACGGAGGCAGCCCCGGGGGACAGCAAGGGGCTGGGTGCCGTGGCAGTGGGTGCACAGGGCAGAACAACCTGGGCCCTCCATAAAACAGCAAGCTTGATGTGCTCTCGGGGGAAGGGTGCATACCCCCATCTCTGAAAACCCGCGGAAATTTTCAGGGGAAGAGAGGCGGGGCTCAGGCACAGCCGCCATATCCTCTGGCACTGAGCACCCAGGCGGGAGCGGGGGCGAAACCTGCATCCGAACCGAAGGGCTTAGCAGCCTCAAAGGCCAGACTGAGACGGGCCTACAGCCCGGGGCACATAGGATCCTTCCATCCTGCTCCCTCAGAGAACTTGCTCCACAAAGACAAACAAGGAGCTGGGTCTTGGCTCGCAGTAGGGACGAGGCTGTCCCTCGGTCTTCCCTGAGCCCACCCGCGGAGCGCCAACCAGGGCGGAGCGCGCAGCCGCACAGAGCAGCGGAGCTACCGGCGGCGCAGGGAGACGGAGAGTGGCCCCTCGCCTGTCGGGCATGAACACAGCCCATGACCGAGGTTCTGGGAGGGGGCACGACCCGCCCTCCTACCTGGCCAGGCTGCAACATCTGACTGCGGCATCCGGAGGGGCAGTGACCCGCCCGCCCACAGCAGAGGAGAGCTGCACCTGACCCCGTGTTAGGAGGAGGCGCGATCTGCTTGCCGACAGGTGCTGGGAGCAGCACAAAAGAGGGCGCCAACAGAGGGCCTATGAAAACAAGCTGAGCTTCCAAAACTGGACGAAGACAGAAAGACTTCACATTAAAAGCACACAGACTCCAGGAGAACACCGACAACCTTTTTTTTAATTTTTTTTAAATCTGTTTTTACCTGTTCCATTTTAAATTACTCTCTTAATTTTTACTTCGTAATTCATTTATATTTCTCTTGGGTTTTGATGTCCTGTTATTGATTAGACACAGGCTTCAAACACATATATACATCTCCCCACCCCACTTTTTTTTTAAAGGTTTTAAAAGGACATCTCAACCCGATTAATACTCTGCTTCAACTCGCTCTTCTATTGTTCATTATACACTGTTTTCAAACCCTCTTTCTCCCTTCTTTTAAAAATCTTTCTCTCTCTCTTATTTTTTCTTTTTTTCTTTTCTTTTTTTTCCCTAAGTTCTATTCCTAAATAGGCATTAGATAGATAAAATCCTTAAGATCCAAAATAGACAACTGATACTCCATAAACCAAAGTGTCAGAGAGGTATGAGCAAGATGAAACAGAGAAACCTTTCCCAATTAAAAGAACAAGAGAAACCCCCTGAAAGAAAGCTCAATGAAATAGACATCGATAGCCTACTAGATCAAGATTTCAAAAAAGGAGTGATCAAGTTGCTGAAGGAATTAAAACAGATAGTGTTTAGAGATATAAAATATGTCAAAAATGAAATTGAACTTTTAAAGAAGAGCCAAGTAGAATGGGTAAACTCATTGACAGAGATGAGGAATGATCTAACAGCTGTGCAAAGCCGACTAGTTAATGCAGAGGAATGAATTAGTGATCTAGAAGACAGGGCAATAGAAAGCACCCATTCAGAAGAACTACAAGATAAGCAAATAAAAAATAATGATAATAGCATAAGGGACTTATGGGATAATATAAAGCGTCCCAATCTTCGCATAATAGGGGTCCCAGAAGGGGAAGAGGGATCAAAGGGAATTGAAAAGGTTTTTGAAGAAACCATGACTGAAAACTTCCCAAACTTAAAGAAGGAATCAGATATCCAAGTACAGGAAGCTCAGAGGGTCCCAAACAGGAAGAATCCAAACAGACCCACACCAAGACATATCATAATCAAGATGGCCAGAGTCAAGGATAAAGAAATGATTCTAAAGGCAGCAAGAGAAAAGCAAAGAGTGAATTACAAGGGAACCCCCATAAGGCTCTCAGCTGATTTCCCTACACAAACACTACAGGCCAGAAAGGAGTGGCAAGATATATTCAAAGCCCTGAATGAAAAAAAGATGCAGCCTAGGATACTTTATCCAGCAAGGCTATCCTTTAGGAAAGAAGGAGAAATAAAGAGTTTCACACACAAAAAAAAGCTGCAGGAGTTTAGCAACACTAAACCCATGATAAAAGAAATACTGAAAGGACTATTCTAAACAGAAAAGCAGCAGGATGCTACAGAAATGAGAAACTCACAACGGGAAAGGTGATAACTCATGAATTACAAATAAAGAAAACATACAAATCACTGAGAGTGGGAGAGGGAGGCAGGGAAATATAGAATATTTTTCCTTTCTTTGTTAAATTTTTTTAAAAGTAGGATGGGTTTGAGATCATGTTACTATCAGTTTAATAAAAACAGTTATAGAAATGTGTCAATAGATTTACAAAAAAGGGTAACCACAAGTCAAAAATTTACAAGGGAATCACAAAAATTAAATAAAATCCAAGATAATACAAAGGAAAATTACCAAACCACAAAAGGAAGAAGAAAGGAACAAAGAGGATATACCAATTAAACTGTAAAGATAAGTTCAAAATGGCAATAAACACACATCTATCATTAATTATTTTAAATGTTAATGGACTACATGCTCCAGTCAAAAGACTTAGAGTGGCAGACTGGATAATAAAGCAAGAACCTTCAATATGCTGCATACAAGAGACCCACTTTAGGGAGAAGGACACATATAGATTGAGAGTGAAAAGATGGAAAAGGATATTCCATGCAGATGGAAAAGGATATTCCATGCAAATGGAAAAGCCAAATAAGCAGGTGTTGCAGTACTAATTTCAGACAAAATAGACTTTAAAACAAAGGCCATAAAGAAAGATAAAGAAGGACATTTTATAATGATTAAAGGAGTGATAGAAGATGAAGATATTACACTCGTTAATATATATGCACCCAATATAGGAGCACCTAAGTACATACAAGAATTACTAACAGAGATAAAGGGCGATATTGATGTGAATACAATCATAGTTGGAGATTTTAACACTGCATTAACATCACTAGACAGATCTTTCAGACAGAAAATAAACAAGGCAATAGAGAAATTAAATACTACAATAGAAAAAGTATACTTGGTGGATATTTTCAGAGCATTACACCCCCCAAAAATAGGATATACATTCTTTTCAAGTGCACATGGAACATTTTCCAGGATCGATCATGGACTTGGGCACAAAAGAAACCTCAACAAATTTAAGAAGATAGAAATTATCTCAAGCATCTTTACTGACCACAATGCCATGAAACTGGAAATCAACAACAGAGAAACAAAGGAAAAAAAAGAAAAGCATGGAGATAAAACAATATGTTATTGAAAAAACAATGGATCAATGAGGAAATCAAAGCTGAAATTAAAAAATACCTTGAGACAGATGATAATGAAAGCACAACCACTCAAAACCTCTGGGGCACAGCAAAAGCAGTGCTAAGAGGGAAGTTTATAGCGATACAGGCCTTCCTCAAAAAAGAAGAACAATCTCAAATAAACAAGTTAACCCACCACCTGAATCAATTAGAAAAAGAAGAACAAAAAGCCCCAAAAAGCAGCAGAAGGAAGGAAATAATAAAGATCAGAGAGGAATTAAATACAATAGAGATTAACAAGACCATAGAAAAAAATCAACTGAAACAAAAGCTGGTTTTTTGAAAAAGTAAATAAAATTGACAAACCTATGGCCAAACTCACAAAGAAGAAAAAAGAAAGAGCACAACTTAGCAAAATAAGAAAGGAAAATGGAGAAATTACAACAAACAAAATAGAAATACAGAATATCATAAGAGAATATTATGAAAAACTATATGGAAACAAACTGGATAACCTAGAGGAGATGGACAAGTTTCTGGAAACATACTGTCCACCAAAACTGAATCAAGAAGAAACTGAACATTTGAACAATCCAATCACTAGAAAGGAAATAGAAATAACAATTAAAAAGCTCCCTACAAATAAAAGTCCAGGACCAGATGGCTTCACCGGGGAATTCTACCAAACATACAAAGAAGAACTCATACCAGTCCTTCTCAAACTCTTCCAGACGATTGAAAAGGAGGGAATACCCCCAAACTCATTCTATGAAGCCACCATCACCCTGATACCAAAACCAGGCAAAGACACTACAAAAAAAGAGAATTATAGGCCAATATCACTGATGAACATAGACGCCAAAATCCTCACCAAAATTTTAGCAAATAGAATCCAACAACACATAAAAAAGATTATACATCATGACCAAGTGGGGTTCATCCCAAGGACACAAGGCTGGTTCAACATACGCAAATCAATGAATGTAATACATCACATCAACAAGAGAAAGGACAAAAACCACATGATCATCTCAATTGATGCAGAAAAAGCATTTGATAAAATTCAACATCCATTTATGATAAAAACTCTCGCCAAAGTGGGTATAGAGGGAACATATCTCAACATAATAAAAGCTATATATGACAGACCTACAGCCAGCATAGTACTCAACGGTGAAAAACTCAAAAGCTTCCCACTAAAATCTGGGACAAGACAAGGATGCCCACTATCACCCCTCCTATTCAACATAGTCCTGGAAGTCCTAGCCACAGCAGTTAGGCAAGAGAAAGAAATAAAAGGGATCCAAATTGGAAAAGAAGAGGTAAAAGTGTCATTATATGCTGACGACATGTTACTATATATAGAAAACCCTAAAAGGTCCACACAAAAGCTACTAGAGCTGATTGAAGAATTCAGCAAGGTAGCAGGTTACAAAATTAACGTTCAAAAATCAGTTGCACTTCTTTACACTAACGATAAATCAGCAGAAAAAGAAAGTAAAGAAACAATCCCCTTTAAAATAGCACCCAAAGTAATACAATATCTGGGAATAAATCTAACAAAGGAGATGAAAAAACTATACACAGAATACTATAAATCATTGATGAAAGATACTAAAGAAGACTTTAAAAAATGGAAAGATATTCCATGCTCCTGGATTGGAAGAATCATTATTGTTAAAATGGTCACACTGCCCAAGGCAATCTACAGATTTAATGCAATTCCTATCCAATTACCCAGGACATATTTCACAGAACTAGAACAAATCATAATAAAATTTATATGGAACCATCAAAGACCTAGAATTGCTAAAGCATTACTTAAGAGAAAGAAAGAGGCTGGAGGAATAACTCTCCCAGACTTCAGACAATACTATAGAGCTACAGTCATCAAGACAGCATGGTATTGGTACCAAAACAGACGTATAGACCCATGGAACAGAATAGAGAGCCCAGAAATGAACTCACAAACTTTTGGTCAACTCATCTTCAACAAAGGAAGCAAGAATATACAATGGAATAAAGACAGTCTCTTCAGCAAATGGTGTTGGGAAAACTGGACAGCAGCATGTAAAACAATGACGCTAGAACACTCCCTTACACCATACACAAAAATCAACTCAAAACGGATTAAAGACTTAAACATAAGACAAGATACAATAAACCTCCCAGAGGAAAATGTAGGCAAAACTTTATCTGACATACATTTCAAAAATTTTCTCCTAGAAGAAATAAAAGCAAGAATAAACAAATGGGACCTATTGAAACTTACAAGCTTCTGCACAGCAAAGGAAACCAGAAGTAAAACAAAATGACAACCTACGGAATGGGAGAAAATCTTTGCAAGTGAAACCGACAAAGGCTTGATCTCCAGAATATATAAGCAGCTCATACGACTTAAGAAGAAAAAAACAAACAACCCAATCCAAAAATGGGCAGAAGACCTAAACAAGCAATTCTCCAAGGAAGACATACAAATGATCAAAAAGCACATGAAAAAATGCTCAATATCACTAATTATCAGAGAAATGCAAATCAAAACTACAATGAGGTATCACCTCACACCAGTCAGAACGGCCGTAATTCAAAAATCCACAAACGACAAATTCTGGAGAGGCTGCGGAGAAAGGGAAACCCTCCTACACTGCTGGTGGGAATGCAGTTTGGTGCAGCCACTTTGGAAAACAGTATGGAGATTCCTCAAAAGACTAGGAATAGACTTACCATATGACCCAGGAATCCCACTCCTGGGCTTGTATCCAGAAGGAAATCTACTTCAAAAAGACACCTGCACCCCAATGTTCATAGCAGCACTTTTTACAATAGCCAAAACATGGAAACAGCCTAAATGTCCATCAACAGGTGACTGGATAAAGAAGAGGTGGTATATTTATACAATGGAATACTACTCAGCCGTAAAAACCGACAACATAATGCCATTTGCAGCAACATGGATGCTCCTAGAGAATGTCATTCTAAGTGAAGTATGCCAGAAAGAGAAAGAAAAATACCATATGAGATCGCTCATATGTGGAATCTAAAAAACAAAAACAAAAACAAACAAATAAACAAAACAAAGCATAAATACAGGACAGAAATATACTCACACACAGAGAATACAGACTTGTGGTTACCAGGGGCGTAGAGGGTGGGAAGAGGTAGACTGGGATTTCAAAATTGTAGAATAGATAAACAAGATTACACTGTATACCACAGGGAAATATGCACAAAATGTTATGATAAATCACAGAGAAAAAAATGTGACAATGAGTGTTTATATGTCCATGAATGACTGAAAAATTGTGCTGAACACTGGAATTTGACACAGCATTGTAAAATGAGTATAAATCAATAAAAAATGTTAAGAAAAAAGAAATGAATATGTATTATTTATCTCTGTAAAAATTTTTGAAACCCGATTTTCAATATCTATCATTATTAAATGGTTCAAGAATGTGGAACTATGGGGACTTACATATACCTCTAATAGGAATGGACATTATTATAACACTTTGAAGGATAATTTGCTATATCTGCTAAAATTTAAATTTTGCAAATCACATGGCCACTTATGCTTTCTTATATGTAAAATGAAGCTAATGATCTATTTTATAGGACTGATGTGAGGATAAATCATTTCATGTATGTGAAATACTTAGAAATTATATTTTTAGCTCTCTATAAATTGCAGATTTTGTTTTTAGCAGTATGAGTGTTTTTCTTATCAGATATCTCCCTAGAGAAACTCTCACACATATCCACAAGGAGTCAGGTACATGAATGTTCACAAAAATATTGTTTGTAATAGCAAAAAAAAAAAAAAAAGGAAATAATCTAAATATTCAGAAATGGAATGGGTAAAAATATCATGCTATGTTCACACATTGGAATATTATATAACAGCTACATGTATCAATATGGATAAAATTAAAAATTATAGTACTGATTAAGGTAAAATGATTTACAAAAATACCTAAATGATACCAGTTACCTGTAAGTTATAACTATATAGACAATACAGTATATTTTTAGTGGTGAATATATATGTAGAAAAGAATAAAGAGACTCATGGGAGTAATACCCAAGTCTAGAGAGCTGTTACATCTAATGGGGAGAAAGAATTCTGTCATCAGGGATGAAATCATGAGGGGCTTCAAGTGGACTGAAAGTGTTTCACTTGTTAATGTGGGTAGTGTGTAAATGTGTGTTTGTCCTATCAGTATTTATACCATTTAGCAAATATGAAATACTGTACAACAAAATAAAAAAAATGCAACAAATAGCAAGAGTGAAGAATAAATACCGTATACATGGATCAGGTTTTCATATATTTATTGGGAAAAATAGTTATCTGTTAACTTTGCAAGCTGGCCCTTGGACATGAACATACAATTTTTATGTAATGATGTCTCGATTCCATTTGAATCCTTGCAAAGGAATTGAACACAAGTGAAATCCAAATGCACTGTGAAAATTCATGGAGCAAGAATGTACTAACAGACAGTCCAAGGGTTGATGATAGCAAGACAGTGTACTTGAAGCTAATTACACCATCTGAGTGTGAATATGACTGCAGTGAAGCAAGCGCTTTTCATTTTTTTGCTGTGTCCACCAACACTCTCCCCCATGGCCAATGTGCAGGTCTTTATTATAATGCATTGTCCATTTATGCCTGGGCTCTTTTTATATTGTGGTCTGGTTGTCCATCGCCAAATGACCATGGCAATATTTTCTTTACCATTTAAAGTTTTTAGAGGGCTGGGATTTGGTTGAAAGCACCCACCACAGCCCATTCATTCATCCAACAGACATTTAATAAGTGCCCACTGTGTGCCCAGCGCTGTACTACAACCGCTGTCAATTGAGTCTTTATTAAACTACCCCAATAAGAGATGCTGCCTAGACCAGGATAGAAAGACAAAAGAGCGCTAGGGCACTATGAGGAGTAATGATGCTTTGATAGACCTTTGTTTGATGCTCAGAGCTTCAGGTCCTCACCAGCCCTACCTTAATACCCAAGCATTTGTGCCTTCTATATTTTCAAATGCTTTTTTTCCTGATAACCTGGAGCCTTTTACAATAACCTATAATACAGATAACAAGGCTGTCTATCATTAATAAAAAAGCACAATAAAGAATGAGAAACACTTCTCACTGAGATCAGCTTCTCTTTCCAGCCAGCATAAGTTAAGGGACTGATTTGAAAAGCAGTCTTAGATGCCACATTCTAGCTCACATGCTCCACGCATGAAGCTTGTTGCTGAAGGAGCATTTCCAATGTGTGATGTGTTCTGCCAGCACTGAGGTTCCGTCACATAATCACAAGTAAGGTTTCTGAAACAGAAAGCTGCCTTCAGAAAATCTCTACAGTCGTGGTAAAGATTTCATTGTTTATCCTCCTTCCATTGGCTCAAATCCTCCTCAGTAAGAATGTCAGTAGAAAGGAAGACTTTGGAAAAGGAGAGTGTGGAGATTGTAATGGGTCACCCAGCTTGGGGCTCTGTGAACTTTCTGAAAAGGATCAGGGAGAACATACACCAAGTTCATATGATTTCTGTGCTGACTGCTAGACTTGACTGTGGAAGCATGAAACATCTACGGACAATATATAAGCAAATGGGCATGGCTGTGTCCCAACGGAAGTTATTTTCAAGAAAAAAGCATTGGGTCAAATCTGACCTGCCAGCACTGGTTGCCTGACCACTAATCTAGTTGGATCCTTCTGGTTTTGTTTGTATGTTTGTTTTGTTTTGTTTTGTTTTGTTTTGTTTTGTTTTGTTTGTTTGTTTAATAAAAAAGAACATTAATGTGCCAGCCAGGCCCATGTTCTTGGCATTGTCTAGAGGATGTTAAGACTAAAAGAGCAAGAAACAAAATGAGATCAAACACAGTAGCATTTACTAAAATTAAAACATAGGCATATGTTATAACTCTACACATTTTAAATAAACTCATACAAAAAAAATATTAAATATACAATGATTTCCTATGGAGGAGGTAAGGAGAAAAGTGGGTGGCAAATTGGAATAAATGAATAAAATAAGAAAAAAGACTTTGAGGGATCAATAATTATACTGTGCTTTGAGTGGAGCTTCAGATAAATTCAACCTCCTGCTGCTGAGTCCCAATCAAGGAAAGACACACTCAAAGTAATACAAAAACAGCACAAATTTCCATCTGGATTTGAATCCAAAGAAAGGCAGCCATGGAAAAAGACTCTTTGGATGTAGAAGGTTGTGACCTATCATGAGTATAGTATGACATAGCCTTACTGTAGAACTCTATGTGATAAATACTGAAAGCAAGCCAAAAGCAGTGCAGGATGCCATAGTGTGACTTGTGCAAGCTGTGAAAGTGTCACTTCTAGAGATTCTCCATCTTTGGGAAGAAAATAATGTCTACATAAGTTTCAAAGTGTGGTCTGTGCACCACTGCTGACCAGTGAATTTTCATTACATATGTGGAATGAGACAAATACAGTAATTGTTTAGAAATTTTCATAGCTATTTGTGCTGCAGCATCTAAGTGGATGGCCCTGCCTTCCTGAACCAGGTGTAAACTGGATGTTGAGGGATTCATGTGATGAGACACAGAAGGTAGGCACTAAATAACTGTTGAATGCAGTAGGACCATGTTCTTCAATAATTATCCAGGGTAAAGAGTTTGTCCAGATTGCAAATCAAGTACTGTTTTCTTCACTGAAAGAGCCTTATTATAAAAAAGGAAAAATTCAGTTGAACTAAACAGTGTGCTTGGAAAAACAGTAAGACATATGAACTCCATCGAGGCTAATAATTCAATACTATCCTCTTTTGCATTTTGCAGGTGATAATGTGGAAACTGATCATAAGCATCTGTTAGTGTCTGTGCAGGAGGTTTGAACCATGGTATGAACTTAGTGTTTTCAAAAGGTCAGTACCCAGTTTGGTTCTGACTTTGAGGCTGGAATTAAACAGTCTTATTTATTTGTCTAATACTCAATAATATTAATACTGCCTTGCAAGGAAAAAATTCAACGTGTCTATGGCAGACAAGATTGAAGGACAAAAGTCCAAGTTAGACACTTGGAAGAATCATCTAGTCTGCAGACTAATTCCACAAATTAACAACTGTAAGACAACTCCACCAACAAAAGCCTGCTATATAGATGGAGCCCCATTTATTCCTCTCTTGTGTCTTTCCTGGGCCGGTCATAGTTTTGGCCCCTGGGGACACAGGAACATCAAGTCTCCCTCTGGCATGTCTCCATCCCTGTACCCCCATCTATGCTTCTTAGACCCCGTGTCCTGTTCTCCACATCACAAGTACCCTGATCCCCAGGTTCCCAGGCCCAGAACTCAGAGTCTTCCCTCCCCATGTCCAAGCCCCTTGGACTTCCTCCCTAAGACAGGGCTGCCCATCTTGAGATGTATGACCTGCCCATCACACCTGCACATCTGGACTGTCAACTCTTGAGCAGCCAAAAAGATTGGGAGTCAGGTGGACACAGCAGGGGTGGGCAAGGCAGCTGGGACTTGTTTAGTGTCATCATGGAAACCAGTCATGAAAATGTATGAAAGTACCTATTTTTTTGAATCATTGCCAACATTGGATGTACTTTAATATTTTTGTCATTCTCATAGCTGTTTGTTGACTTTTAGATTTAAAAATATATATATGTAATTTCTTAATCCTTTATGCTTCAAAAGTCCTCGTGTACTACTTTTAAATAGAAAGCTTACATGTTCTTGTTTTGCTCATCAGGTTTCTATTACAATAACAATTTTACAACACAATAGATACAGAAAGCAACCAACATCTCTCCATAACCACTTTCCAGTTCCTGTTCATATGCATTTGGGTTTTATAAAGATATAGTTCTAGCATAGTGCAATTTTGAACTTTCATTTTTTTACTGGACATTACAAGATAAATACTTTCTCTGTTATAGTCTTCCCTTTTAACATCTGCTTAATATTTTATGGTTTGTGTATATAAACTAGTTAGTGATTCACCCATTGTTGAATATCTGAGCTACTTTCTGGTTTAATCATTATAGAAAACTGTAAAGTAAAAATATTCAAGAATATGAAATCACCCTTTCTTAAGCAGATTTTCCTTGGCTAAATTTCTAAGAATAGAAGAATAAATGTGTTGAGAGATCTTGAGACACAGTACCAAACTATTTTCCAAAAGTATAGCACCTGTTCATCCAGGCACCAGCAAAGGATTAGATTTCTGAATTACATGTGAAGATCTCTAAATAAGGACCTGGCAAGTTCTGTTCTGTGCCTCATGGTTATGTTCTGTTTGTTGATTCGGAAACTGATTCATCAGATGTGCTCAGTTTGAGAGCAGGTTGCTTCAGATTAGAGAGATTTTCTCTATGTCTGTCATCATCAATAAACCAAGAAAAGTGCTGCAGAAGTTTCATGGGAATGGCTGCCACACTACAGAAAGGCACATGAACAATCTGGTATGATTTTCCAAGCAGAACTTTGGATTGGATTTGAGTGTCTATGTATGCTGAGTATATATGTTTTGCTACAAATCATCAAGGATATTCCAAAGCACCAAGTCAGCCTGTGTTAGAAAACTGCCATGAGTCCCAGATGACCAAACAGTCTTTGTTCCCTAAACTCTGGCAGCAGTCTGATGGCGGCATCAATAGGAAAACCAGATCTGTCGGTCTGGAGCCTACTGTTTTTCACAGTGCACTTTGGGGAGCTTACTTGGGACAAGGCCTGGGGACTCTACATGACTTGTCTGAGACCTGCAGCCAACTCATAGCAGAGCCAGACCTAAACCTCGCCTCGTTTCCCAGAACTGTTTTTTGTTTTTTCCCAATGTCATCTTTGCCTTCTCTCTAGTGTCAGGCAAAATAGTTGTTGATCAAAGTCCTTTGGTGTCACCCTATTGGGCCCAGTTTAAGCTCTCTGTGTCTTTAGTCCTTCCCCAAATGTATTCTCAACCCTACTTTGCTAGTTCAGAACCTATGCTTTCCTTCTGGAAGAACTATGCTTTGTACTTGTTGCCTCCTTCATCTAGAAAATCCTCCTGTGTTCAGTCCTGAGGATATCTTACCTCCTTTAAAATACTCTACACAACAATCTAATGAAGTCATTTTTACAGATAAGGACTTGTCCCAGAGCACACATACTAAATTTTCACCCAATTTTATTTTATTACAAACCCCAGGTCAAAACCACTCCTCTGTTCCCACATTCATAGCAACCATGAGTCGTGACACTTAAGTGCTTCTGGCATCAGCAAGGTCTCCTCTGCCCCTACTTATGACCTTCTGAGTAAGCATAATTATGGTCCCCATTTACAGATAAATAAATGGAAGCTCAGAAAGGTGAAGGGACTTGCCCAGGGTCACACCATGATTATAATCCATATCACATATTTAGTCCTTGATTCTATGATATCTTTTAGCTAATTGTCTAAATTTTAATTTAAGACTTATTCAAAGCACATTAAACTGGGTACTCTGGGCATTAGGAATATTGTTCATAAATTGCTTCCTGAGTGTTAGATAAGCCTTTCCACCTACTTTGTAAGATCATAAACAGAACAGAGCTATTCCTGCTTGTCAGCCTCCCACAGTACTTAGCCCAACCTGGGGCCCAGATTAGTAAGTATTACTAGTCTGACTACCCAAGATAATCAGATGCCAATCAGCAACCAAATATTTTTTTTCTGGGATTGATTCCAAGGTTATGCATTTCCTGGTCACTCTTATTTTTCTTGTTAGAAAAAAAAATTCCATTGTATTTCTTTTAAAGATATTTAAATTCAAACCAGCCCTAAGTAATAAGTATGAATTGCACCCTCCTCAAAACATATAGAAAAGGGGGGGTGTATAGCTCAGTGGTTAGTGTACATGCTTAGCATGCACAAGGTCCTGGGTTCAATGTCCAGTACTTCCATTAAAATAGCTAAGTAAATAAGTAAACCTAATTACCTCCCCCCTAGAAAAACCCAAAATGAAATAAAACAAAAAGCACACAAACAAAATAAATAAAATATATTTTTAAAGCATGTAGAAAAATGTTGACTGGTCTTCCCTAAAAGTATAGTAAATATGTCAAATTGCAGGAAAAATACAATGAATTTTTAAGCATTAACAATTCAAAAATGCATTGATGCTTTGAGACATTCTTTAAGAACTAAGTTCAGTATCACCAAAAGCACAAGTGAAAAAGAAAAACAGGTAAATTAGACTTCATCAAAGTTAAAATTTTTTATCCTTCAATGAATGCCATCAGGAAAATAAAAAGAAAACCTACAGAATGGGAGAAAATATTTGCAAAAGAAAATTTTCCTCTTCTCCTGACAAAGGCTTGATCTCCAGAATATATAAGCAGCTCATATGACTTAATAAGAAAAAAACAATCTAACCAAAAAATGAGCAGAAGACCTAAACAAGCAATTTTCCAATGAAGACATATGGATGATCAATAGGCACAAGAAAAAATGCTCAATATCACTAATTATCAGAGAAATCAAATAAAAACTACAATGAGATTTCACCTCACACCAGTCAGAAAGCCATCATTCAGAAGTCCACAAATGATAAATGCTGGAGAAGCTGTGGAGAAAAGGGAACCCTCCTACACTGCTGGTAGGAATGCAGTTTAGTGTAACCACTTGGAAAACAGTATCGAGATTCCTCAAAAGACTACAGATAGACTTAACATATGACCCAGGAATCCTGCTCCTGGGCATATATCCAGAAGGAACACTACTTCAAAAAGACACCCGCAATCCAATGTTCATAGCAGCACTACTTACAATAGCCAAGACATGGAAACAGCCTAAATGTCCATCGATAAAGAAATTGGGTATATTTATACAATAGAATACTATTCAGCCATATAAAAGACAACACAATGCCATTTGCAGCAATGTGGATGTCCCTGGAGAATGTCATTCTAAGTGAAGTAAGCCAGAAAAAGAAACAAAAGTATCATATGATATTGCTCATATGTGGAATTGAAAAGAAAAGAAAAAGACAAATGAACATAAACACAAAACAGAAACAGACTCATAGACATAGAATACAAACTTGTGGTTGTGGGGGCGAGGGAGGTGGAAAGGGACAGACTGGGAGTTCAAAATTTGTAGATACTGACAGGCATATACAGAATAGATAAACAAAATTATATTGTATAGCACAGGAAATTATATACAAGATCTTGTGGTAGCTCACCATGAAAAAGAATGACAATGAATATATGTATATTCATGTAAAACTGAAAAATTGTGCTCTGCACTGGAAATTGACACAACATTGTAAACTGACTATAACTCAACAAAATAAACTTAAAAAAAGAAAAAAATAAGAAAAAAGCCAATGTTTTAAAATAATTCTACTGATAACATTAAAAAAGAAACAGCACAGTTTTTGAAAATTCCAAGTCTTACTCTTCTTATGTCATTTATTAATTCAGAAAACAGTTATGAAGTACCAACGATATGCAAGGAAATACAAATTCTTGCTTCAAAGACAGATATACAATTATGATACAATGTGATATGTAAGAGCTGTATATGGGAAGTAGTAAGAGAGCATAAGGAAGGCTTTACTTTACAGAAGAAGGGAAATAAACAGGCGGTCATGAGGAAAAGAAATGGGAGGAAATGATTCTACTTAGAGATGAGAATGTGAGCACAAAGATTAGGCACAGGGCATCTCGGTGTACCTGAGGAACTTGGAAGGAAAAGTACAAAATACATGGAAACAAGTAGAGAGATGAGTCTGGAAGAAATTCTGAATATCAAATGCTACACTTAAAAAAAAAAAAAAAGCTAGAGTTCACTGCCTAAAAGCAGTGACTCTTCAGGAACTAAGGGCAGAGATCAAAACATATTTTCTATTATTTCAACCTTAAGAATAAAAAAAACAATGAAGATAATGTTTAAAGTGATCAAGGTAAACTTTTTAACTTATTCCTTTAACACATTCAAAGGTAGCATTTTCATCTGCACAGGATCCACAGCAGAACCAAGACCCATTGTTGTCTGGAAGCAGACTAAAGGGAAGAAAAAAACTATTCACATAGTTGATAGATTCATAAAATTTTAAACACCTTATTTTTCAGATGCAAGAAAGCCTTCACATATATTTAATCAGCATGAGGAGTAAAAATTAGGTCTTCTGGATTTTGAGACTATGTTCACATTAAAATGATGTCTTTACCTTTTCAATTAAAACTAAGAATTTTCCTCTTCTCCTTATATGTAATAATAGAAATTTAAACCAATGGTTCTCAAACTTCATTTACATAATTAAGAATCATAAGTGAATAATCAGAGCTCATCCCACCCCTCCACTACCCTGCTGATATCACCTATCACCCCTTTACTGGTTTTTTTTTCTTTTTTTTAAGAAAAAAAGAGAGACAAGAGAAGGCAGATCTAGCTATAAAAGGCTATTCCTGAATGTTAAAACCTCATCTCAGTTTTGATGCCAGTAATAACTTTTAAAATAACTAAGGCTACATGAAAATTCTGGGGAAAATTCCTGATCCAAGTGACCCAATATTCTTAATTGTATATCAGTTTTTTCTCTCAAGGTAATCCATCATGAAAAAGTTAAAAACATGAATGGTAGTTGAAAAACCAATTGGAATGGCTTAAACCTGACTCTATACATTTTACACTGGTAAACAGAAAATATGGGACTCCATTTAAAGTAAATTTCTACATAAGATCATTTTTTTAAAAATTCCATTTATTATTGTGTCTTTGAAATAGATGACTGTTTCATTTTGTATTGCTATCATAAAATTCTTCTACATGTTTTTAGAATTTTATTATTGGACAGATATCATTTTCTAAATATCTGGGGAACCAACCATTACTAGAAGTAGATATAACATTTTCACTCTAACATAATATTTGGAACTCTAAAAAAAATCACTTATTTTCTCAAAACAAGTATAACTTGAATTTTTCAGTGTCTGAAGGAATTTTTCTTGTAATACAGAAAACAATGCAAATATAATAAGCCCTCTGACAATACAGATGGTACAGAATCATAAGAGATTAAAACTTTTCTATTTAAGTGCAAAAAACAATCTCAAAGCAACCCAATCTCAGAAGTCTTGACTTATGTGTAAAAGACCTAGATCTGTGAACTATAAACATGAATGTTTCCTATCTCTAAGCCTTAGACTATGAAAAAGAAATAAGCATATAAAAGATACAAAAAGCCAGATAAATAAAAAGAAACTTTACCAGATAAAAATAGTTTTGAGTCCGTAAGTGCCAATTACCAGCAAAATAAACACAATCAAGTGAGTTCTTTTTGGATCTGGAGAAAAAAGAAAACCACCTTAAATCAAGTGACAGCAATGAGAAATGACAGCTCAGTGAAATGCAAATAGTAAGTTTCTGATGGCAATCACATTTCATCACATATAATTTTGGAATTTTCAGCACCTATTACCAAAATCTTCATGAAGCCATTCGTGCTTCTATCATTGACTCTGTGTTCTCACTTGAAAAAGTGAGAGTGCTGTGGGCATTTCCACTTCCACACAGCTGAAGATATAAGTATAACAAAATATAACCAATAAAAAGTTGGATAATTGTTAGAAAATGAATTATAACACTTAATGGTAGGTCTAGGACTTCCTTTCAGATTTTCTTCCCCAGATGTGGATGATGTCAAATCAATTTACCATTGGTTTTCTGTGTTAGTGCTTGAGCTTCCAGAAAAGCTTCTGCAAAACCAGTTTTAAATGCATCTTTGTGAACTTCAGGTATGTTTTTTGTTTTCATGAGTTTGTCCAAACTCTCAATGTCTGATCCTGTCCTGCAAAAGAGACCCCTAAATACAGAAATAACACATCCATATCAGTTGGCTATATAGAAAACACTCCCCAAAGATACAACCACCACTCACAAAAAATTCATTAAGATTCTAGAATATACATTTTTTATTTTCAATGTGAAGAATAAGGCTAAGACTCAACAATAATCAAAGGCTAGGAAACCAACACTTGGCCCTATACTTGCATCAGTCAGCATAAAGAAACTCTTTAAAGAAGACTAACTATACTAAAAAAAGTCAATAGGTCACATGTTGACTTAGGGTTCTAATGGCTTGAGGTTCACAGTCTTTTATTTCTGCTACAGGATAAACCTTATTCATTTATTAAATGTTTGCTGAGTTCCTTTCATATACTTGGCCCCATATAAGTTCTAAAGATATAAAGATAAATATAAATAATCTGAATGTTTTCAGTATATTGGAAAGAGATACACAAAGAACTAAGTTTCTGAAACCGTTTTGACATTATGTTAGAGGTACTAGGTGTGGTGGCAAAACAGCTAAGAATTCAGGAAAGGCATTCCAGGGGCTGGGAGAGCAAACACACAGCATGAACAATCTGACAGGGTCATGAAACACCAGCCTTTAGAGAGCTCAAGAACTATAAGCAGTCTTGTTTGACAGGATTTTAAAACACCAAGACACAAGGTGGGTAAGGGGACAGAGGAAGTGGCACACTGAAAGATGAGAACAGAAAAATGGTAGGCAGCATGCCACATGACAAGATGCCCTATGTACCACGGCAGAAGTCTTGACAATACACTAGTACATTTTAGACAATCCAGTGGCTGGCTGAAGGCTGGACTAAAAGTAGCAAAACTAAAGGCAAAGAGACTAAATAAGCATTTAGTAGAGTAATCTAGGCAATAAGTAATTATAGTTAATAATTTAAGAAATACTTAAGTGTGGGAGCCCATGATTGGGTTAACAAATTGTAACAGACCCCAGCTGCTTATCTCCTTAAAGATGTGCTTAAGTAACCACCTTGCTTGCATAGTTGAGGTTTTAGCAATGACCCAGGCCCTTGAACATAAATGCTGGGTGTGCCTGCTGTTAGATAGTCTTCTATACCCAAAACAGCCTTGGGCTGGAATGGTAAAAAGCTGCAGACTCAGAATGTGAGAAAGCTGATTAGCCAATGACAGGTAAGATCCCCTGAGGGGGCAACCTAAGACAGGCACAGCTGCCTGAGTCCAAGTTGCTAAGCAGCAGATTATCATAAATTCTGCTCTGATAAGCTGAAAGGCTCAACATGAACATAATTCACCAAAAAGGGTCTTCTGACCTTGAGCCAAACACCAGCAATAAATAAAGCCTTTGTACTCATTGTGATCCCACCCTGTCCTTCCCTAAATTCCTGCATTCCTCCTTCGACTGTACTCAATAAATACGATAGCATTTGAGAGGCTCCTGGAGTTGGCTTCTGACTCCCTCTCACTCTCTTGACTTTTTCCACAGTCTTGAGTAATTCACTCCATCTCAGTGGGACTTCTGCTGGCCAGAACTCACAAGTGGTGATGAACCCACACTTAAGAGGCTGGATCAACAGCATTTTGGTGATTAATGGATGTGAGAGGTGAGAGAAGATGGACAAATCATAGTTGACCACCAGGCTTCTAGCTTGGTTGGATGCTACTTATTAACATAAGAAGACATCAGCAGGTGTAGATTGTTGGGGTGGAAAGAGAAAAATAATAGGCTAGTGGAAAGACAAGCTTGGCACTCAGGAGAATTGTAAGTATTATGATTACATAGACTGTTAATCTTTTATCATGAATGCAAAGATGGAAGAAAATTAGCCAACAACAGAAAACAGATCTTGAAGGTTGTTTTAATAACATGAAAATTACTGCTTTTTTGAACAACAACCAAAAAGGTCTAATTACCTTCATGAATGGTGGTGCTGTGTGCTATGTATCTGCTAATCTTTCAGAGGTGGACTGTAGATGTCTTGTCCTTGACATCAAAATTTTAAAACCCCAAGACTATATGAAACTGAATGAAACTATATCATGCTCATTTCTGATTTTAAATTTTTACAAGGAAAGTGCCTATGAATAAAAATTCTGACATTGTTCCCTTATATCCTAGTTATAGTCTTATTTTTTAAAAGTTCTTTGCCTGTCATTTCAATGCACTTGTAATTAAAGTCATTAAAATGGATTGAATCTATAAATCAAATTTACATTTTTTGGTAATTTAATTTATTTTGGGGATAATAATTGGTTTATTTATTAATTATTATTAATTTTTATGGGAGTACTAAGGTTTGAACCTAGGACCTTGAGCATGCTAAGCAACACTCTACCACTGTGCTATACCCTCCTCCCTTTTTGTTAATTTTAAAATGTAAAAACAACAAAAAAGTTGATAAATATTTATAAAAGGTTAGTGTCTATTCCTCAAACCTCAATTCTACATCCCAGAAGTAATGGTTGTTAACAATTCCATGACTACACTTTTAAGTATTTAAATACACGCTTTTTCTATTAAAATGGTACATAACTTTTTGCAATTGCCTTTCATTTAACAGTGTATTATGAACATTTCTCAGAACAGGTCAGAAAGTGCATTCAGGTTGTTACGGAAATGACAGGCCAGCCAAGCAACAAGCACCACTCGGAGGGTTGGAGTACTCAGATGTATTATGCCGGCGGGCTCAGAGGGGCTTCTGCTCCAAAGCTCTGAGCACCTCCAAGACATGCGTGTGAGGTTTTATAGGTAAAGTACAAGCTTGGGGTCTTCGGCCAATAGGCATGGAACAGATTTAGCAGCATCATTATCACAAAAGTGGAGGCAGGGAGGCAGCAAACCAACATTCCAAAGCCAGATAGTTATCTTTGAAAATCCAGCTGGCTAGCAATAAAAACATGAACAGCAAACCAACACTAATTAACTTAGATTTACGAGTTAGTCCAGCAGAACTCAGATCAGTATTCCGATACTTAGATTTGTGAGTTATCTTCTTAGACCAGCCCGGCTTTTCCTTCACAAGATTAATGGCTGTTTACAGTTTTCTGATACATCAGAGTATGGTAATATATTCAACTACCTCTCTTCTATGGGCATTAGCTGTTTCTGGTTTTTATTGATAAAAATAACACTGCAGTTAAAATTATTGCACATGTTATATTTCACCATATGAAGACTAAATTCCTGAAAGTCACACTATGAGACCTAAGTTGTCTAATGCTAAGAAATTTCCCTTTAAATGGTTGTTATCAAGAATTTATACACCCACCAATGAATATGAGTGTCCTTTTCTCCACATTCTTTGCAGCACTGAATATAAATAAAAATCTTTTTAATTTGTACAAAATCTGATGGACAGAACATAGCATCATGTTTCAATTTGCATTTCAGGTTAGAAGTGAGGAAAATTTTTGAAAACTTTTTTATTTTTCTTGACTATCTTTATTTCTTTAGTGAATTGACCATTCATGACTTTTCATATTTTTCCATTTTCATTTGTAGAATATGGGTGTTATGTACACTTTTAGCCATGTATATTTCAAACACTTATTTTAATGTCTTTGTCTTTTAATTAAGTGATACAATAATTTGTAAAGTTAATGAAAACCACATCTATTTTTTGTAAACAATATCTTTACTATTTGGTTTGAAACAGAAGAAATCGGGTCTTTTAATCTTTAGTATTTTCTGCAGTGTGCTTTGATTAGAAAGTCTCATCTCCAAACTAGGAATTTAAAGGCAGTTTACTGACTTCATCTAATACTCTTGCTTGTTTTCAGTTCTTTAGGCACTTGGAACTCATTTAAGGTGTAAGAAAAAAAATCTCATCCCCCTCATTTTATGCCCAAGTTTAAAATGAACTTCCTGATTTTCCTAACAAATGTTTTGAGTCTTGATTGGAGTTGCACTGAATTAATAAATCTGGGTGCAAATTGATAATGTTATAACACCAATTTCTTCCAAAAGGCTGACAGTATTCTCTCACTTTATTTTACTCTGCTCTTCTTTTATTTCCATCAGTCAGATTTCATATGCATTCACATATCCATCTGTATACATATATCATGCTTCATATTTCTTGTTAGGATATAAAATTTAATGGATTTTGAACAAACTGTGAAAACAACCTATTGTTAGGATATAAGAAAGTTATTGGTTTTTACATACTTATCTTCTATGGTACCAGACCAGGCTTTCAGTTGATTTTCTTGAATTTTCTGGTAAACAATTGTATCACCTAATTATAATTTTGCCCCTACCTTTAGTTTATGTAAAACTCCTTTCTTTTTCTTTTAATCACATTTTTCAGGACCTCCAAATTACTAAACAAAAACAGGATACTAGACATCTTGTTTCTCATATTAATGAGAACCTAATAATATCCCTAAGAAGTTTTAAAAGTTCTAAACTAAGAACTTTTAGGAGGCATAACACTAAGATACATCATATGCCTTTTCATCATACACTGGAATAATCATCCTTTCCTTCTCTAATCAATTAACATGATATATTAATATACTTCTTAATGTTAAATCACTCTTGTATTCCTTAATCATATTTTTTAGCATATTTCTATACTTGCTTTTCCAGATTTTACTTAGGATTTCTGTATCTGTATTAAGTGAAATTAATCCATTGTATTTTTTTTTTTGTACTAATCTTTTAGTATCAACAGTCTCATGGAGTAAACAGGGCACTTTATTCTATCTTTATCTAAAAAGTTTTAAATAATAGGAAAACTTCTGACCTTGGAAAAGAGAATAGAGCCCTAAAACCATCTGAGTCTAATGCCTTTGGGCCAAAGGAAACATATGTGAAAGATATTATGTTTCAAAATTTATATTTGTTTTCTTTTCTTGGGTTGATTTTGCTAATAATTTATAAGTCAATTATCTGTTTCAATACATTTTTATTTACAATATAAATTATACACATTATCTTATAATTTTAAAATTATCATTATCTCTTGACAGTTCCCACTTTTCACTTTTTTTCTTTTTCATTGTAGCATAGTCATTTTACAGTGCTGTGTTAAGTATTTGGTGTAAATCCACTTTTCATTTTTAACATTGCATTTTCTCATCACTTCATAATCAGATTGTTAGTTCTATTTTTTCCTTTTTTTAACATTTTTTATTGATTTACAATCATTTTACAATGTTGTGTCAAATTCCAGTGTTCAGCACAACTTTTTAAGTATTTTTTTTCCTTTCAAATTAAATTTGCTCTTGGTTTAAGTTAAACAATTTCTTATTGTTATATTTATTTTATTTAATGTGTCTTATCCATATTAATTTCTTACATTCTTTTAAAGAAATTCTCAAAATGAATATTTAAGCAATTTATTTCCCACCTTCCTTATTTCCTAAAATGAATACAATGCCCTCAGCATCAGCTTGTCCTCAACCCAAAGATTTAGATATGCAGAATTTTACTGTGGTTCATTAGCAATTGTAATTTGTTTTCAATTCCCTTGAGCCACAAGACAATTAGAAAAGTATCTTTAAAATTTTCCACATCTTTAGGAAATTTTTTAGGTATCTTTTCTGTTCTTTGATTTCAGTTTTATCATATGATCAAATAAACTGACCTCTGAGATATAACTTTTTAAAAATTTATTAAGATTTTCTTTATACTCTGATACACGCTTAGTTTTTTCTTTCATAAATACTGACAAATTAGTGTACCATCCTTCTGAAATATTCTTCTGTCTTCTGTACTAACCATTTCTTGAAAGGACTTCAAAGAAGACTTCTTTGCCTAAATTGGTGTCTCTCTTCCATGCTAGAAATGTTTTTTTTTTCCCAAATCTGTGGAGATTCTTGCCAATCCATTTGTATTTGTAAAGAATACAGTGATGTGTACTGACTGGAGATAGGTGTCCTCAAAACCACCAAGGTGATAAGTATATTTAGACTACAAAACATGGACATACAGGAAATGAGCAGATACCTTTATTGTTTGATTCAAGTTCAAAGTAACCCAGGTTACTATTTTGTTCCTCTCTTTGGCATCAATCCTCAAACCAAGAGTCTCCTCTCAAGACAACAGAGAACTTATTACAAATGTGTTTTTTGCCTAGAAGATGGAGGCCAGATCTGTTCTGTGATTGACCACTCTTGACACCCACTCTGCACACTCTTGCAACCATTTACTATATCAGCCACCCCAGAACTGACTATTATTGACTCAGAACTTGGGGGATTTTCTAAGTTCCACTGGAAGCAGCATTACACACCTCTTTCATGTCACTCTGTTCTAAGTTTCATGAAGGTGATAACATATGTCTTTTTCAGGTATGTAACTATCCCTATCACCTAACACCCATCACTAGTGCCTGGTACTAAATAAATATGCAAGAATATATATTTGATTTTGATATCAATGTGATTTCATTGACTTTAGAACTTACAAGGTCATCAAATTTCTGGCCCATTTATGAAACCCTTCTGCTGCTGCCCTTTTTCCTCATTTTTATTTGTTTACTTTTTCATTGCAAAAGGATTTTGAAAATGAGGGAAGTAAACAAATGTGCTTGATTGTTTTAGAATTTGATTAACTGTGGCACTGATCACTCACATTCAAAATCCAGTTATCTGATATTTTCTGGATTAAAAATTACAGATATACCCATAATAATTGATTCCAAATATTCTGTAAGTTCTAGAGTGAACCACAAATAAATATTAAAAATCATTAATATAATTAGGAAAGACAAATCTGAATATATCAAGTCAATCTATTATTTTTTTCAAAATAAAATAATCGTTGCTTCATACTGGCAAGTACTGAAGATCTGAACAAATTCTTTTAAGAGTTCTTGAATGTTGTCTATACAAGCAAGAGGCATGTAAAGTACTAAATATATCTAAGAAACCTGGAAGGAAATTATAAAAAGTAAGTTTTCTATTTGTCAAACAGAAAACATCATAAAATATAATAATAATTTTACCAAATATTAAAAAAATGACTTTTGCTTTTTATTTGTCCACATATGGTTCTGCTTTTAGAAGTTTCTAAAAGCACTGCAAATCTAATCAAATTTCTTTATCATTTTATTGTCTATCACTTGTCCAATAGATTATCTTTTGTAATATAATATACAAATACAGCTACTAATGAAATTACCTTCAAACCAAGAGATAAAAGATATATATGGACCGACACCACTGCTGATGAAGCCTGTGTACTCCTCTCTGCAATAAATGCATGTCAGAGATTTTGTATATATATTTGTGTATATATATATTTATATATATATTTTACATATATATAAAACACCTTTTGGTTAAGAGCATAAGGAGACAAAGAATTGTTATTTCCTAGAGATGGTTTCAAAACTCTAGTGAACAATGTAATGCAACACTGGAAACCAGAGATATCATTATCTTTCTTAAAGTTCCATAGACTTGAGTATAAAGTTCCCTCCAAAGCCATGAATGCCATCATCATTCTTCCTGACTCCTGTCCTTGACTAATGGGCTCCATCCTACCTAACACCAAGGTTCCCAGGGAATTTGGGTGCAGCAACAACAGAAGCATGTTCTCCTCTCTCCTTAGATGCCAGTTAGAATTCAGAGATTTTTGTAAGAACTCTTTTAATCACATCAAGAAATCCTTTACTAATACCTCTGCCTGCCTAAGCCAAGAAGAAAGAGCTGGTAGTCAGAGGAACACCTTAAAAGGAAATGTAAATATGCAGACCAGATGAGCAATATTAATAATAACAATACTATAAAACAATGACAATAACAAAAATTTGACTCTGCTTATCACTTACTGTGGGCCAAGTACTTTGCTTAGATGACTACATTTGACCCTCCAAAGAGAGAGCAGGAGTTATTCCTCACACTACATATGAGAAAAGGAGATTTATTGTAAATACCCCAGTCACTCAGTGGCAGGGCTGGGTTTGGCCCTAGTCTGGTCCTCACTCTCAATCTCTAAGCCTCAAGGCCTCTCTCAGAAAGGAGACACTAGAGCATAAAAAATAAGAAACCAGGATCAAACTTTTAGTCCAAGCCTCTAAGCTCAAAAACTTCATTTTTTTCTTACTTATGAATTCTTTATTCATCCTATAGTGCTCTTTTTTTCTTCCAAGAAGGGAGACACTGGGTGTCTCCAGAATGGCCTGAACAAGGCTCTGCAGCACCAGCCTGTCCCACCTATGATCCTGGCTGGTCACTACTTTCCCATCCTGTAGCTCATATACAAAATACAAGCAAAAAAGAATGAAAGATTAGTAAATAATTTAAGTTTATGTGAAGTACAGCTTCAAATCAAACATTTCTCATAAAACTATTCAAACCTGTCCTCTTGTTCCAGAGCTTTTGTCACTTGTATTGATATTTTAATGTCTGCTCTTCCATCAACAAGTATTTTGATAAATTTCTAACATCCATTGTTTAAGTATCATGAAATTGACATCCCTTTCAATAAAATGCCCACTTATTATAAGACACAAATATAAAAATACATAGACATTCTTTAAAAGAAGGGACCACAGATGTTTCTATAATGTATTCTCAGAAGCTAGTATGTTACTTGGAATATAAAAAAAATTTGTCATGTAAAGCTAAAACAAGAACAACAACATTCCACTATTCCAAATGCTATGTAGTATGCTGTATTAGGTCCTGGAAAAAGAAAAAAGAACCCTAGTAAAAACAGCTAGTGATTTGGGGAAATTAAATTTTATTTGGTAAAGCCTAAAAAAAGTCTATGCTTTAGTTAAAAGTATTGTAACAATGTTAATTTCTTTTTTTAACATGTTTTATTGATTTATAATCATTTTACAATGTTGTGTCAAATTTCATTGTAGAGCACAATTTTTCAGTTATACATGAACATATACATAATTCATTATTACATTTTTTTCTCTGTGAGCTACCATAAGATCTTGTGTATATTTCCCTGTGCTATACAGTAGAATCATGTTTATCTATTCTACATTTTGAAACCCCAGTGTATCTCTTCCCATCCTCCACCCCCTCGCCAACCACAAGTTTGTATTCTGTGTCTATGAGTCTGTTTCTGCTTTGTATTTATGCTTTGTTTTTTTTCCTTTGGATTCCACATTTGAGGGATCTCATATGGTATTTTTCTTTCTCTTCCTGGCTTACTTCACTTAGAAAGACATTCTCCAGGAATATCCATGTTGCTGCAAATGGTGTGATGTTGTCAGCTTTTATGGCTGAATACTATTCCATTGTATAAATATACCACTTCTTCTTTATCCAGTCACCTGTTGATGGACATTTAGGCTGTTTCCATGTCTTGGCTATTGTAAATAGTGCTGCTATGAACCCTGGGGTGCAGGTGTCTTTTTGATGTAGGGTTCCTTCTGGATATGTGCCCAGGAGCGGGATTCCTGGGTCATAAGTTAAGTCTATTCCTAATCCTTTGAGGAATTCCATACTGTTTTCCACAGTGGCTGTACCAAATTGCATTCCCACCAGCAGTGTAGGAGGGTTCCCTTTTAGCCACACCCTCTCCAGCATTTATCATTTGTAGAGTTTTCAATGATGGCCATTCTGACTGGTGTGAGGTGATACCTCATTGAAGTTTTGATTTGCATTTCTCTGATAATTAGTGATATTGAGTATTTTCTCATGTGCCTATTGATCATTTGTATTTCTTCCTTGGAGAATTGTTTGTTTAGGTTTCTGCCCACTTTTGGATTGGGTTGTTTGATTTTTTCTTATTAAGTAGTATGAACTGTTTCATTTGCAAAAATTTTCTACCAATCTGTAGACTGTCTTTTTGTTTTACTTATGGTTTCCTTTGCTGTGCAGAAGCTTGTAAGTTTCATTAGGTCCCATTTGTTTATTCTTGCTTTTATTTCTATTGCTTGGGTAGACTGTTCTAGGAGAACATTTTTGAGATGTATGTCAAATAATGTTTTGCCTATATTTTCTTCTAGGAGGCTTATTGTATCTTGTCTTATGTTTAAGTCTTTAATACATTTTAAATTTATTTTTGTGTATGGTATAAGGGAGTGGCCTAGCTTCACTGATTTACATGCTGCTGTCCAGTTTTCCCAACACCATTTGCTGAACAGACTGTCTTTATTCCATTGTATATTCTTGCCTCCTTTGTCGAAGATGAGTTGACCAAAAGTTTGTGGGTGCATTTCTGGGCTCTCTATTCTGTTCCATGGGTCTATATATCTATTTTTGTACCAGTAGCATGCTGTCTTGATGACTGTAGCTCTATAGTATTGTCTGAAGTCTGGAAGAGTTATTCCTGCAGCCTCTTTCTTTCTCTTCAGTAATGCTTTGGCAATTCTAGATCTTTTGTTGTTCCATGTAAATTTTATTATGATTTGTTCTTGTTCTGTGAAATATGTCCTTAGTAATTTGACAGGGATTGTATTAAAATTGTAGATTGCCTTGGGCAGTATGAATATTTTAACAATATTGATACTTCCAATCCAAGAGCATGGGATATCTGTCTATTTTTTAAAGTCTTCTTTAATTTCCTTCACCATGGTTTAGTTTTCTGTGTATAATTTTTCACCCCCTTGGTTAGATTTATTCCTAGATATTTTATTACTTTTGGTGCTATTTTAAAGGGGAGTATTATTTACTTTTTTTTTCTGCTGATTCATCATTAATGTAAAGAAATGCAACTGATTTTATAAACGTTAATCATATAACTTGCTACTTTGCTGAATTCTTGATTAGTTCTAGTAGTTTTTGTGTGGACCTTTTAGGGTTTTCTGTATATAGTATCATGTCATTTGCATAAGTGAGACTTTTACCTCTTCTTTTCCAATCTGGATCCCTTTTATTTCTCTCTCTTGCCTGATTGCTGTGGCTAGACCTTCAATACTATGTTGAATAGGAGGGGTGATAATGGGCAGTCTTGTCCCAGATTTTAGTGGGAAGTTTTTCAGTTTTTCACCATTGTGTACTATGCTGGCTGTAGGTTTGTCATATATAGCTTTTATTATGTTGAGATTTGTTCCTTCTATACCCACTTTGGTGAGAATATTTATCATAACTGGGTGTTGAATTTTATCAAATGCTTTCTCTGCAACTATTGAGATGATCATGTGGTTTTTGTACTTTGTCTTGTTGATGTGATGTATTATACTGATTGATTTGTGTATGTTGAACCACCCCTGTCTCCCTGGGATGAACCCCATTTGATCATGTTGTATAATATATTTTATGTGCTTTTGGGTTCTATTTCCTAATATTTTGCTGAGGATTTTTTGCATTTATGTTCATCAGTGGTATTGGTCTGTAATCCTATTTTTTGGTAGTGTCTTTGCCTGGTTGTGGTATCAGGGTGATGGTGGCTTCATAGAATGAGTTTGGGAGTATTCCCTCCTTTTCAATCTTCTGGAAGTGTTTGAGAGTTCTTCTTTGTATGTTTGGTAGAATTCCCCATTGAAAGCTGTCCGGTCCTGGACTTTTATTTGTAGGGAGGTTTTTTATTGCTAATTCAATTCTATTTCTAGTGATCAGTTTGTTCAAGTGGTCAGTTTCTTCTTGATTCAGTCTTGGTGGACTGTATGTTTCCAGAAATTTGTCCATCTCCTCTAGGTTATTCATTTTGGATCCATATAGTTTTTCTTAATATTCTCATATGATATTCTGTATTTCTATGTTATTTGCTGTAATTTATCCATTTTCTTTTCTTATTTTGCTTATTTGTGCTCTCTTTTTTGTTCTTTGTGAGCTTGTCCAGAGGTTTGCCGATTTTATTTACTCTTTCAAAAAAGTATCTTTTGATTTGATTCATTTTTTTTCTATTTTTTCTTAATCTCTATTTTATTTATTTCCTCCCTGATCTTTATTATTTCCTTCCTTCTGTTGTCTTTTGGGTTTTTTTTTTTTTTTTTTGCTCTTCTTTTTCTAATTCTTTTAGCTGGTGGGTTAGATTGCTTATTTGAGATAGTTCTTTTTTGAGGAAGGCCTGTATCACTATAAACATCCTTCTTAGCACTGCCTTTGCTGTGTCCGATATATTTTGCGTGGTTGTGTTTTCATTTTCATTTGTCTCAAGATATATTTTAATTTCAACTTTGATTTCATCATTGATCCATTTTTTTAAGTACAATTTGTTTAATCTCCATGCTTTCCTTTTTTTCTTCTGTGTTTCTCTGTAGTTGATTTCTAGTTTCATGGAACTGTTGTCAATAAAGATGCTTGAGATAATTTCTATCTTCTAAAAGTTGTTGAGGCTTCTTTTGTGCCTAAGTACATGATCAATCCTAGGAAATGTTCCATGTGCAATTGAAAAGAATGTCTATCCTACTTTGTGGGGATTGCAATGCTCTGAAAATATCCACCAATTCTAATTTTTGTATTGTACTATTTAATTTCTTGGTTGCCTTATTTATTTTCTGTCTGGAAGATCTGTCTAGTGATGTTAATGTGGTGTTAAAATCTCTGACTATGATTGTTTTCCCATCAATATCCCCCTTTATCTCTGTTAGTAATTGTTGTATGTACTTAGGTGTTGTTATATTGGGTGCATATATATTAATGTATGTAATACCCTCATCTTGTATTACTCCTTTAATCATTATAAAATGTCCATTTTATCTTTCTTTATGGCCTTTGTTATAAAATGTATTTTGTCTGAAATTAGTACTGCTACACCTGTTTTTTGGCTTTTCTATTTGCATGGAATATCCTTTTCCATCCTCTCACCCTCAATCTATATGTGCCCTTCTCTCTAAAGTGGGTCTCTTGTATGCAGCATATTGAAGGTTCTTGCTTTATTATCCAGTCTGCCACTCTATGTCTTTTGATTGGAGCATTTAGTCCATTAACAATTACTATAATTAATGATAGATGTGTGTTTATTGTCATTTTGAACTTATTTTTGCAGTTGATTTGGTATTTCCTCTTTGTTCCTTTCTTCCTTTTGTGGTTTGGTAATTTTTGTTTGTATCTTGGCTTTTATTTAGTTTTTGTGACTCCCTTATAAGTTTTTTCTTGTGATTACCATTTTTTGTAAGTTTATTAGCCCATTAGCATAACTTTTTGTTAAACAGAGTGTAATATAATCTCAAACTCATCCTACAATGAACAAAATATTTTAAAATGAAAGAAAAATATACTCTATATTTTCTTGTTCCCCTCTCCCACTCTTAATGATTTCGGTGTCTTCTTTTACAATTTTGTGTTATTTCTATTTGTAATTCATGGTAGTTTTCACCTTTCCAGTTATGAGTTTCTCATTTCTGTAGAACCCTGCTTTTTTCTAATGAGAGTAGATCTTTCAATATTTCTTTTAGCATGGGTTCATTTTTGCTAATCTCTTTTAGTTTTTGCTTGTTTTTGAAATTCTTTATCTCTCCTTCTATTCTAAAGTATAGCCTTGCTGCATAACATATCCTAAGCTGCATCTTTTTTTTCATTCAGGACTTTGCATATATCTTGCCCCTCCATTCTGGCCTGTAGTTTTTGTGTAGAAAAATTAGCTGAGAGCCTAATGGGGTTCCCTTGTAACTCACTCTTTGTTTTTATTTTGCTGCCTTTAGGATCATTTTATTATCCTTGACTCTGGCCATCTTAATGTGATATGTCTTGGTGTGGGTCTGTTTGGGTTCTTCCTGTTTGGGACCCTCTGAGATTCCTGTACTTGGATATCTGTTTCTTTAAGTTTGGAAAGTTTTCAGTCATGATTTCTTCCAATACCTTTTCGATCCCCTGTGTTCTTTCTTCCCCTTTTGGAATCCCTATTATGTGTAGATTGCCATGCTTTATATTATCCCATAATTCCTTTATGTCGTTTTCATTTGTTTTTATTTGTTTTTCTCTCAGCTTTTCTTATTGGGTGCTTTCTGTTGTCCTGTCTTCTAGGTCATTTATTCATTCCTCTGCATTATCTAATCTGCTTTGCACAGACTTTAGATCCGCTGTCATCTCACCAAATGAGCTTACCAATTCTCCTTGGCTCTTCTTTATAGCTTCAGTTTCATTTTTGACATATTTTATATCTCTTAACATTATCTCTTTTAGTTCCTTCAGTTCTTTGATAACTCCTTTTTTGAAATCTCACTCTAGTTGGCCATCAATGTCTATTTCATTGATTGTTCTTTCAGGGAATTTCTCTTGCTCTTTTAATTGGGAGTGGTTCCTCTGCTTCAAGTTACTCATATCTCTCTGGCATTGTGGCTTATGGATTATCAGTTATCTATTGTGGTCCTTAGGGAGTTTATTTATTTATCTAACACCTCTGCAGGAATAAAACTTAAGAAAAAGAGAGGGAAAGAATTTTAAAATAAGGGAAATATAAAACGTTTAAAAACCATGTGTTACCAATAATAGAAGAGCAATTTTAACAGACTAGCAATCGAGTTGAGACTTCTTTTTGAAAAAGCTTTAAAAAAAAGAAAAATAGCACAAAACAATATTTGAAACCTGTGTATAATCATTAACAGGAGATCAAACCAAGAGAAATGAAAATGAAATGAGTTGGATTTTTAAATATAATAATATTATAAATATTTTAAAGAAATATTTAAAGGGTTTTATAACTGGAAGCATATACAACTGTTTAATAATTAAAAACTTAAATGGTAATAGTAAATGGAACATATAAAAAAGGATAAAATAAAAAGAGAATTTTATAAGAAAGGAAGAAAAAAGCTTTGAAAACAGTGTATACTCAATAATAGAAGAGCAAATTGAAGCAGAATAGCAAATGGGTTAATACTTCTTTTAAAAATTTTTAGAAAGGAGAAAAGAGAAAAAAATTGATATCTGTATATAATCAATAACAGGAGATCAAAACCAAGAAAAATAAAAATGAAATGGGTGGATTTTTAAAAAATAATTGTAATGAAAATATTTTAAAAGAAAATTTTAAAAAGGATTAAAACTGGATGCATATATAATTGTTTAAAATGTAAAAATTAAAAAAGTCATTGAAAATAGAAAAAAGATTTTAAGAAAAGGTGAGTTTCTCTTGGAGACTGTGTAATCTTAATGATTTTATAGATGTCTTTCTGTTTTTGCCCTGTTTCACAAACTCAGCTTGCTGTTTCCAGAGGCCCTCCATTGGGCCCCTCATCTGTGCTTCTCCCAGTGCCTGTTGGCAAGCAGATCATGCGCCCTACCAACACTGTGGTCAGGTGTTACTCTTTTTCATAGTGGTTGGATGGGTCACTCCCCCTTCCAATGCTGCACTCAGGCAAGGTAGGCAAGCAGATCATGCCCCCTCCCAACACCATGATCAGGTGCTGCTTTCCTGCGAGGAAGACCGGTGGCCACCTGCCCTTTGTCAGTGCCAGTTGCTCCCCTACTGTGTCAAGTTGCCTGGTCTGCCTCGGGTCCATGCTTCATAGGTGGGCTCAGTGAAGACCACAGAGTAGCCTCACCCCTTCTCCATGCCAAAATTCAGCTCCTTGTTTGTCTTAGCAGCATGAGTTCTCTGAAGTACCCCTGCAGAAAGATCTTATCAGCCTCTGGCTGTAAACAAGTCTTGGAGTCAGGTTTCAACACTGCCCCTGCCTGGGTACTAAGCACAGGAGGATATGGCAGCTGTGCCTGAGCCCTGCCTCTCTTCACCCGAAAATCTTCCACAGGTTTTCAGAGATTGGGGTATGGCACCCTTCCCTCCAGGGCACGTCAGTCATGTTGTTTTATGGAGGGCCCACGTTGTTTTGCCCTGTGTACCCACTCATCAATGGCGTGCAGCACCCTGCAGTCCCCTGGAGCTGCCTCAGTTCAGCTGTCCTAGTTCTCCACCCAGCTCAGGCAGCCTGTCTCTTCCCCCACCTGCTGACTCACATCTCGGGCTGGGTGTTGCAGGGACCCTTTGTGCCCGTTTAACTTAGTTCTGCCAGTCAAGGCCTGTTCCATACAGATCTGAGCCTCAGGTGCTCCCCCTCTGTCCTGCTGGCCTCTAGTATCATGTCTTCTGCATATAGTGACAATTTTATCTCTTCTTTTCCAATTTGCATCTTTTTTATTTCTTTTGCTCGTCTGATTGCTGTGGCTAGGACTTCCAAGACTATGTTGAAATGAAGTGGTGAGAGTGGACCACCTTCTCTTGTCCCAGTATTAGTGGGAATGTTTTCAGTTTTTCACCATTGAGAACTATGCTGGCTGTAGGTTTGTCATAAATAGCTCTTATTATGTTGAGATATGTTCCCTCTATATTCACTTTGGTGAATTTTTTTTTAATCATAAATGGATGTTGAATTTTATCAAATGTTTTTTCTACATCTATTGAGATTATAATGTGATTTTTGTCCTTTCTCTTGTTGATGTGGTGTATTACACTGATTTATTTGCATCTGTTGAACCATCTTTGTGTTCCTGAGATGAACCCTACTTTATCGTGGTGTATGATCTTTTTTATGTGCTGTTAGATTCAGTTTGCTAATATTTTGTTGAGGGTTTTTGCATCTAAGTTCATCAGTGGTATTGATCTGCAATTCTCTTTTATGGTAGAGTCTTTGGTTTTGGCATCAGGGTGATGGTGGCTTCATACAATGAGTTTGGGAATATTCTCTCCTTTGCAATCTTTTGGGAGAGTTTGAGAAGGACCAGTGTGAGTTCTTCTTTATATGTTTGATAGAATTCCCCAGTGAAGCCATCTGGTCTTGGCCTTTTATTTGTAGGAATGTTTTATTATTACTATTGTTGTTGTTGTTATTGTTAATTCAATTTCATTTCTAGTGATTGATTTGTTCAAGTGGTCAGTTTCTTCTTGATTCAGTCTTAGTGGACTGTATTTTTCAGAAACTTGTCCATTTCTTCTAGATTATCCATTTTGTTTCCATATAATTGTTCATAGCATTCTCATATGATATTTTGTATTTCTGTGATATTGGTTGTAATTTCTCCATTTTCCTTTTTTATTTTGCTTGTTTGTGCTTTGTCATTTCTCTTCTTCATGAGCTTGGACAGAAACTTGTCAATTTTGTTTACTATTTCAAAATAATTGGTTTGTTTGATATTTTTCTATTGTGTTTTAAAAATCTCTATTTTATTTGTTTCATCTCTGATATTTATTATTTCCTTCCTTCTGCTGACTTTTGGGTTTTTTGCACTTCTTTTTCTAATTCTTTTTGATGGTAGGTTAAATTGTTTATTTGACATTGTTCTTTTTTGAACAAGGCCTGTATCGCTATAAACTTCCCTCTTAGCACTGCCTTTGCTACATCCCCTAGATTTTGTGTGCTTATGTTTTCATTGCCATTTGTCTCAAAGTATTTTTAATTTCATTTTTTATTTCATCATTGACCCACTGATTTTTTAGTAGCATGTTGTTTAATCTCCATGCTGTCATTTTTTCCTCCTTTGTTTTTCTGTAGTTGTTTTCTAGTTTCCAGGCATTGTGGTCAGAAATGATGCTTGAAATAATTCTATCTTCTTAAAATTGTTGAGGTTTCTTTTTTTCCGGAGAACATGATCTACCCTAGAAAATGTTACATGTGCACTTGAAAAGAATGTATATTCTATTTTGGGGGGATAATGTTAAAATATCAGCCAAATCTAATTTTTCTATGGCATCATTTAATTTCTCTATTGCTTTATTAATTTTCTCTCTTGAACATCTGTCCAGTGATGTTAATGTGGTGTTAAAATCTCCTACAATGATTCTATTCTCATCAATTTCTCTCTTTAAATTGGTTAGTATTTGCTTTATGTATTTAGGTGATCCCATATTGGGTGCATATTTGTTAATGATTATAATATCCTCATCTTGTATTACTCCTTTTTTCATTGTAAAATGTCCTTTATCTTTCCTTATGGCCTTCCTGTTAGTCTATTTTGTCTGAAATCAGTATTGCTACTTCTGCCTTCTTGTCATTCTCATTTATGTGGAATATCTTTTTTCCATCCTCTCACTCTCAGTCTATGTGTGTCCTTCTCCCTAAAGTGGGTCTCTTGTATGCAGCATACTGTAGATTATCCAGCCTGCCACTCTATGTCTTTTGAATGGAGCATTTAGTCCATTGATATTTATAGTACTTATTGATAGATGTGTGTTATTACCAGTTTGAACTTAGTTTTGCAGATTATTTTTTATTTCCTCTTTTTTCTGTTTTTATTTTTCTTTTTGTGTTTTGATAATTTTCCTTTGTATTATCTTGGTTTCTTTTTAGATTTTGTGTCTCTATAGTTAGTTTTTTACTTGTGGTTACTCTGTTTTTTATGTATATTAACTCGTTACTTTGTTTGTTTTAAACATGTAGTAATATATGCTCAAACCCATCTTACTAAGAACAAAACAAAACAAACAAAAAAAGAAAAGTAAAAAGAAAAAAAGAACTGTATATTTTCATTCTCCCCTCTCCCACCCTTAATGATTTAGATGTCCTCTTTTACAATTTCATGTTTATTCTGTTGTAAGTCATTGTAGTTTTCACCTTTCCATTTATGGTTTTCTCCTTTCTGTAGCAGCCTGCCTCTTTTCTATTTAGAGTAGACCTTTCAATATTTCTTTTAGCATAGGTTTAGTGTTGCTAAATTGTTTTAGTTTTTGCTTGTTTGTGAAGTTCTTCATCTCTCCTTCTATTCTAAAGGATAGCTTTGCTGCATAAAGTATCCTAGGTTGCATCTTTTTTTCAGTCAGGTCTTTGAATATATCTTGCCACTCCCTTTTGGCCTGTAGTGTTTGTGTAGAGAAATCAGTTGAAAGCCTTATGGGGGTTCCTTTGTAACTAACTCTTTCTTTGCTTTTCTATTGGTGCTTTTAGAATCATTTCTTTATCCTTAATCCTGACCATCCTGATTATAATATGTCCTGGTGTGGGTCTGTTTGGGTTCTTCATGTTTGGGACCTTCTGTGCTTCCTGTACTTGTATATCTGATTCCTTCTTTAGATTTGGAGAGTTTTCAGTCATGATTTCTTCAAATACCTTTTCAACCCCTTTTGCTCTTTCTTTTTCAGTGACCTCTATTACGCATAGATTGATATATTTTATACATCCCATAAGTCCCTTATATTGTTTTAATTGGTTTTTATTTGCTTTCCTCTCAGCTGTTCTGATTTGGTGATTTCCTTTGTCCTGTCTTCTAAGTCACTTATTTATTCCTCTGCATTATCTAGCCTACTTTTTACAACTTTTATCTCAGCTCTCATCTCAGCAAATGAGTTTTCCAGTTTTAATTTGCCTCATCTTTATAATTTCAATATCCTTTTTTGATATATTCTATGTCTCAGTACACAATCTCTTTTAGTTCCTTCAGCACTTTAATCACTCATTTTTTTTTGAGATCATGATCTATTAGACTATCAAAATAAATTTCATTGATCATTCTTTCACCAGATTTATCTTGTCCTTTTAATTGGGAGTGGTTCCTCTGCTTTTTCATTTTACTTATATCTCTCTGGCACTATCTTATTGAGTATCAGTTATCTACTATGGCCCTTAAGGGGTTGTTGCTTGGCTTATTTATTTATTTATCTAAAGGAAAGGTGGAAATAAAACCAAAAAAAATTAGAATAAAATTTTTTTTGAAAACAGTATATTCAATAGCAGAATAAAACAAAGAGAAATAAAAATCAAGTTGAAACTTAAAAAAAAACAAAAAAGTAATAAAAGTTTGAATATAGAGTATGACTCATAACAGAACAAATAGAAATAAAAATGAATTTGAGAAAAATTAAAAATAATAATAATAATTGTATGTTTTAAAGAAAATCTTAAAAGGGATTAAAAATAGAGACATAAAAAATTTTAAAGAAAGTAAAATTTTAAAAAGTAAAAGAAAACAGAAAAGAAAAGAAAAAAGGATGCATTCCCATGGAGACTGTGTGCTCTTAATAATTTTGTCGAGAGTTCCTTCTTAAGTATGGGTGGTTGCCAGGTCTTCCTTCTGTGCCTTTTGCCTGTTATCCCTTTGGTTGTGGGTGTGGCCAGTGATCTGGTAGCCAGAGCCTGCCCTGGCTACTGAATGGGGCTTTCTTTCTCTTTTGTTTGTTGTCACCCCATCTTCCGCCTGCTGCATGAACTCCATTCCCTGGTTCTAGAGGCCCTCAAAACAGGCCCCTTGTTTGTGCTGCTCCCCTAGTTGGTCAGCAGGCAGGTCCCATCTTCTCCCAATTCCTCATCTTTGTGCTACGCTAGGGCATGGTAGACAGGTGGGTCAAGCTCCCTCTGGAAGCCAAGGTCCAGCACAGCCCTTGTGCATGTTAGGCGGGAAAGTTGCTTCCCCAATCAGTGCCACTCCCCACTTCATGTCAGGTCCTTAGACGGTCTCAGGGAAAATAGCCGCACCAGCCCTTGTCCCTGCTCTGTGCCAAAATACTGCTACTTGTTGGTTTGTCTTAGAGGCCGGAGTTCATAGAGGCACCAGGGCAGAGTGATTCTATCTGCCTGGGGCTGTAAACAAATCTCAGCTCGCCTATGTGGTTGCAAAGCCCCTAGGTACTGATTCAGGTTTTGACCCCGCCTCCACCTGGGCAGTGCACACCTGGGGATATTTTGGGTGTTGTTCAGTCCTACCTCTCTTCTCCTGAGAACATGCCAATAATGGTGCTGCAGGTCTGTGTAGACAAACGTTATGGCACCCCTCCTCCCAGGGCACACCAGCAGTGATGGTTTGCTTTTTTTTTTTTTTTGTATTTTATGGGCGGCCCATGTTGTTCTGCTCTGTATACCCTCCTGGCCATATGGCACAGCACACAGCAGTCCCCTGAGGTTGCCTCTGTACAGTTGTCCTGAGTCCTCCTCCCAGCTTGGGCATTCTGTCCTGTCCCGCCCCTGTCAGTTTGCACCTATGTATGGGGGTTGCAGAGACCCTTTGTGCCCATTTAACTTAGTTCTGTCAGACAAGGGCTATTCCATGCAGATCTGAGACTTTGGGGTTCCTCTTCCATCCTGCTGACCCTTCTGTTGGAGAGGGGGAGATCCAGCAAGTGAGCACTATTCCTCCTTTGATGCTCCCTCCCATGGGACAGGTCCTGCACTATTTTGCTTTTTCTTTCTTTTTTTTTTTTTTCCTTTTCTCCTAGCAGATTAGTGGCATATTTTGTCTTTTGAAGAAGGCGATGTTCTGTCAAAGTTCAGCAGGTTTTCTGATTGGTTAGGTGGGTTCATGGATGTCAGTCTTGGTGTATTTGTGGGAGAGGGTGAGCTAAGAGTATCCTTCTACTCTGCCATCTTGTCCCTTCTTAATAATTACCTTTCAAATGGAATTAAATGGTTTTCATAAAAAGAAATTTTTATTTAAAATCTATATTCTAATGTAACAATTGTTACAAATAAAAAAATAAACTTGATAAATTACGTGGAGATTGTTTCCTTTCACTGCAAGAATTCTGCAATATGAGTTTTCTGATGAAGAAGACATCCAACTGGACAATTTTGGGGGAACCTCCACAATGTTGGCCCCCATCTCTCACTCACTATCTTGCACTCACTCCTCAGTGCAATCTAAGGAATTCTCAAGGGTTTTTCACTCACATAATTAAGTCTGAGCCTCACAGTTGTTATCTTTATTCACAAATGATGTCCTCTCACTAAGCATTGAGCACAAACCAGATTTGATTATGGTAGAAGGGAAGCAGGACATAATACTTTAGACCTGGAGGAAATCACATGGGTAAATGACAGAGACAACATCAAGATAAAGTAAATAATATTGCCTCAAAACTGATAAATAAAATTGTGCTTGAGTTGGAGAAGATTAATTAAAACTAAAAAGAAAATCAACATCTTCATTTTGCTAACACTTCAGGGAGGAAAGGAAGATTCTGAGCACTCAAGTTAAAAAGGAGACATGGCATGTCAGGAGGTGATAAGTTTTACTAATAATAGAAACAGGGAAGGGTGAAACAGTGGAATTGGGGGTAGTCTTGGTAGAAGTGGCTCTTTAAGGTGCCCACGACCAGGGGACACTTAATCATTGTATACATTTGGAGAGAAGCCTCGTGTGATGTTGGGACAATACAGGTCATATAACACTGATCATCGTGGTTGGGTGTGTCAGCCAAAATCCAGAGGGCAAGAATGCAATGAGCATATGGCAGAAGTGGAGGTATAGACCATCAGGGGTCAGAAGAAAGAGGGAGCTGACATTACAAATAAAAATTTTATTTCTATTTAAAAGGACAGTGCTACCACTTTGGAAAAGGCAAATCAGGTGGAAGGCCAAGACAACGTTTTGAGAATGAAGACAGTGGTGGCTGTACCAAAGCAAGCAGTGAAGTTGGAGACAGAGAGATGGAATTGGATCCAGGAAAAATCATATAGACAGAGACCATGAGACATGATCCATGAGAATTCCTATGTAAGCATTTGCACTAGAGATTGTGTCATCCAGAGAAATGGAGATGAAGGCAGAGGAGAAAATTTAGATGGGAAGTGGAATGAGACTATTTGGAAGGAGACTTTAGACAAGGTCCCATGACAGTAGAGTAAAAATTCCGAGTACTGAGGTTATTACAAAGGTCTCAGGCTCAGGAATTCATCACAACTGCAGCTATCTATATGAAGGGTCAGTGGGGAGTAAAGTTATTTTAGCAGAGAAGTAGTCCAAGGACTCAGTCAATTTCACAAGATAAACTCCAGGGACCTGTTTGTGCTCACAGGTCAAATTAGATTTCCCAGCATCAACAAGAAAACAAATGGCCACACTCCCTGTGTCTGTCCCCAGGTGTTGGGGCTTGAGTTGTACAGAATCTCCACCCTGGTCCCATTTCACAACAAAGGAAGAGACATCTCAGGTAGTTACAGGGCCCTTGAGAGAAATGAGGAACATAGTCTGAACCATTACATACAGTCATGGTAAAAGAAATACTTATCTTCATTTGGCTCTTGTAAAATGATGTCAATCCATGTTTGACAAGGAGATTCAGGCTTTGACTGGGTTTTAACTCTGTAATTTTCCTCCAGGTGCTGTTTTTCCTTTACTATCCAGTGTTGTTGGGATGGTAAGAAAACCCACCTTTCCTTATGCTTCTGAGAGTAAATTCCAGCACTATCATCCTATGAATCATTGCATCCATTACCTTCCACTTCCCAATGCTGGGTTTCAGTATTTTTAGCCAGAATGCCAGAGCCCATGCAAGCGGCAAGAGTCTCCCTAAACTGCCCAGCAAGTACCCAGAAACTGCCCAACCCAGGCATGAGGAGGGAATAAAAACACATACATTTTTTGGATTTTCTCATTCAATCTTCAAAACAAGAATATATTTACCACATAAAACCAAGGTGAAAACCAAGATGCAGGACAATGCACTCACTGCTACTTAACCACTCTTGTGAGAAAAGGCCAGTATTCCCAGGGCTCTAAGATGATGACACTGCATGTGAATTTTAATCTAATGTATCCTGTGGGAGACAGTGGGCCAGGGAGCACAGGGAGATTTTCTAAACTGTCTTAAAAGTCAAGTTGTTAATAAAACCATTTGTGGTGCTGTGTTATGGGAATATCTGAAGATGATATATGTATTGAGAGTGCATTTTGGGAGCCTTTTCTAGGGAGCATAAATCCAAGTGGTTGTGTTCAAATTCTCCAAATAGATCAGGAGTTTCCTATTCCATGCAGATATGGAGAGCTGCAAATGAGCATAACAAGCCTGTTGGTGGAAGTTTCTGAGTGGTTGTGCAACCATGTACTTATGAATATTATATATGCACATATAACTGTACATACATTTAAGTATATTTACTGATGTATAGCTGTTCTATATGTAAATTATAGTTCTGATTGGATACACTATCTTTTCTATTTACTTAAGATATATTAATATAAACCTTATTTCATATTTTTCTATGATCTATTCATTTTCTTCCTGTTCCTTTGATACCACTCTTCCATGTTTTTTCCCTTTCCCTTTCATGCTAGAAGAGGTCCGCATATGTCACATAGTCCTCTCCTGCCCATTCGTGCTTGTGTGCTTGGTAGGAATCAGCTGAATATGAAAGCTATGTGCCTGCATGATGACTTGGATCTCTCAGGGTTCTACTCTGTATTAACTAGGGAGATGCATATGGATCTGAATGTCTTTGAGTTGGACAGCTCCAGATATCCCACAAGTGTTCTGCAACCTCCTATCTGGCAATACTGAGCATGGCTGCCAGGATTCAGGAAGCTGAACAAGGAAAGGAGAGGTGGGGGTTCAGCTTAAAATTTGTAAATAAGGCTCTTGTTTTCAATAAGACAGATTATCCCCCTAACTCACCTTTGCTCTCAGCATGATTTTTATGAGATTTAATCATTTATAAAATTATGACCCATTTCAACCCTGAATGTTCCACTTTAAAACTATATAGGGCTGTACTATGTTTACCCATTCTCCTATTACCAGATATTTAATGTGTCTCCAGGTTTGGAAAGAATGAGGGAAAAAGCTGCTATAAATATATCATTTTTTTTTGTGAAACTATTTTTTCTATGGGTAAAAGCTGGGGAGGGGGGCAGGAATTACTGATTCACACAAATGGTGTGTGATTAAATTAATATTTCCAAATGCTTGTATCATTATAACATCTTATCTTCAATCTAAGAGCTCAAGTTGCTCTATATCATTCCAGTACTTGATATTATGTTAGTTATTATAATGGGTCTAGTTTTTATTGTTATTTAGCATAAAAGTCAATATGTTATTGATGTTTTGCTTTTCCTTTTATTTATATACATATATATTTTGTAATACTCTTTTGAGGAGGGAGAGGTAATTAGGTTTATATACTTGTTTTAATGGAGGTACTGGGAATTGAACCTAGGACCTCTTGCATACAGCATGCATACACTCCACCACTGAACTATACTCTCCCCCTCCTTTTGTTTTTCCAGAGAAAAATGTTGCCAATTTTGTCAACTGCCAGTGACATGTAAGTCTTGATGATGGAGAAGTGCACCACATGCACATCTGAAGCCAAAATGAGTTATTTCTTGGCTCCACAAGGTGAGTGCAAAGCACCAATACCACTTGGTTGATTTTCTGTCACCTTAATGTCACTTCCTTAATGCTAATTTACTGTTTCTTGCTATGTTTACATCTATAAGCTGGTGCCCATTACTGGCAACAATGGTTTGAACTTTGTTTTCTATTTGTTTTTAAAATTATTTTTATTTAGATATAAATCACATAACATAAAATTCAATATGTTAACCATTTAAAAATGTATATTTGGGACATCAACACAATGGTGGAATTAGAGTCTCCTCTCCACTCCCATGGATGTATTAAATAAAAGCTACATGAGAATCACTTTCCTGTGAGAGACATCTAAAAACTAGTGCATTCTCCTACACACTGGATGGCTGGGCAAATATCCAAATGTTAGGAAAAACTGAGATACACCTGTGCCATAATCCCAGTGCCCAGCACTGAGCCTTACACTCAGGATGCAGCCCCAACTCTCATCTTCTAAGGAGCACAGAGCACAGAGTTGGAACAAAGCATCTCTGGTGCCCACACTTATAGTTGCCTTCTGAGGGACTGGTCCCTAAATCACTTACTCAAGGAGCTCAGTGGGCTCATCATTCATGTGTACCCCAGGGAACCACAGGTAAGAAAGCAGTGGTGTTAAATGGGTGTGCAAGCACATCCAAGGGCCGTTCCTCCTAACTCAGCACCGAGCAAGTGGGCAAAACTCTCAGGTTCCAGTGTTTCCCTGGATGTGTGCAGACAGCACATGGAATGTTCCAACTATCCCAAATGCTCCCTGAAAGTCAGATTTCAAATTGCCTGTATCTGGGAGCAGTCGGGGTCCTCTGGGAGCCTGAATGGGCAAGCAGGCACTTTCTGTTTTTCCTTCCTCCAGCATGCTCCAGTGTGGTGGGGATGTGTTTGTGGTGAGGGGGAAGGGAAAAGTCTTCCAGCTTATCCTGGAATGAGAAGGTCCATATGCCTATTACTCTGACTTTTCTGGCACCTGTTTCTTTGGAGTTTAGAGGGCCCCACATTCACTAGTCACATTCAGTGTCTACAGAGAAGGAATCAAACTTTTTGTTTGTTCATTTTTATTAATCAGTCTCAATCACTCTCCTGTGACTCCTCTCCCTCACTCATCCAAGAATAAATTCAAGATCACAGATCATTCCTGGAAGACATTTCACTTCACATCTACTGCTCCAACTTTACCAGCTGCTGTGCAAGGATCTCTCTTCTAATTTGCCTATCTCTGGAAATGAGGAGAAAGTCAATCCCTAGCCCCCTGGGAGTTTGACGGGGCAGGTGGGTACTTAATGCAGCTTCTTTCCCCAGCTAGCTCCAGAGACAGACTCAAGCCTCCAGCTAACCTACCCACATCTGCGATATGACAGAACCCAACAATCACTAGGCCCCCAGGAGTGACAAAGCACAAATCATTGTTTTGAAAATGTGTGCAGTCTGAACAAGGGTTCAGGCATTTTTCACAGATTCTCTCCCCACCATAATACAGAGTGAGTGGGAGAAAAATTCTGGTTCCCAGCCTCTACCTAAGGAGAAGAGAAAATTGGCCACACTTGTAATAGAAAAGAACAATCAAACTCCATGTTAGATGTGTTCCTTTGACTGTAACCCTGTGCTCTTATTCCTTGTCTTAGTCTTGCTGATTCTGCACCTTTTGTAAAACAATGTTGCCAATAGCATGAAATATAAAGGAGAGCCTATTCTCAAGGCTCTGACCTTTAATGATATTAGTACTTTTCCATTCATATAAAGTTAACAAGTTGCAGAATAGAAAATAACTTTTATTTTGTTGGAGTTTTACAGGGACACCATGACCTGACCCACAAGGACAGCTGCAAGAACAAAGGATTCCAAGAACAAAGAATTCCTACACCAAGAAGTTTACAACAACCATGCATACCCTCTCTGTTTTTAGTATTAAAGGAGACTGAATTCTGGCATGGGGAAGATAGTTCACAGCACATTTGTTGGCCATCTTCTCAGCCAGCTTTCTGAATAAAGTCACTATTCTTTGCCCCAACATTTCATCCCCTGTTTTATAGGCCTGTCATTTGGCAAACAGAACAAGTTTAGACTCAGTAACACACTTAGAACATTCATTTTTCTGGCTGCTATACAACAGAGTGACTTCTATCTTATCTGCCTCAAGGCATTGATGGGTCTTGTTACATTGTAATTCCCTGGGGGCCACTATGAATGAAGATGGCAGCCTGGATCAGCACAAAGACAAGAGAAGTACCAAATTTGTGGACTAGCTGATTGGTGAGGTTTATCTCCTCTGTGAGGCCAGGATCCTTTCCTACAAGGTTCTCACACTGAAAAGTGGAGAAAATGAGCTGCGCTTCAAGCAGGGGAGAAGGAAAGTAACTATTTTGAAATAAGTCAGAATATTCTGTTCTCCTTAAGTCCTGCTCTCAAGAGAAACTGTTTTACCTTACCTTAAACAACTAGGTTTTTATCAAAACACAACTGACCTGAAGGAAGAAAAATATCCATATCCATCTAATTGTAGAGAAATCATATAAATGTAACACATGTAAGAAAAGCAGCAGGTAGAAAGCTAGCTTTTGTTTAAACCAAAGAACTTACACAGAAAAGAAACTACTTTCAATCAATACAAAAATATGTCATTGATAATGCATCCCTTCAACAAGAACACATTCCCATTGTCAAGAAAATACAGGTCTGTAGTCACTCTGGATGGGCCTTCAGAAAAGCTCCAGACCTAGTGTGCAAAAGAAAACTATACAGAGGTTAATTCTCACTGCAGAAAGTGGGGAGAACAGCTTTAATTTAGAGAAGGAAACTCAGGTTACACTGAAAAAATTTTAATGGGGAAGCAATTCAGCCAATTACACATTGGAAGTCGATTACCCATACAGAGACACTTGTAGGACATGAAGACTCTCACTGCATTAAACATTCTCAGTGTCATAAAGGAAAGAAAGCCTTTGGTGATCACTCATTCCTCACTCGATCTTTGTGATCTTCAGATCATCATGATCACAGACCCAGATCTAATAGTTCTGGATAATCATTCAAGAAACAACAAAACATAGGGACATTTTACCAACATTAACATTTATTACAGTACCACTTAACATGTTTCTACATAAATTAACCCACTTCACATCATTAAAGATATCTCCATCAATAAACAACATAAAGATCAACTGCAATTTGGGAAAATGAAAGGAATAATTTTATCACCACTAATTTTAATACTGACATAACTTCTTCCTCTAAAATCAATTTTTATCAGTAATGGTCTAAGACTTTCTGTTAGCATAGTTCAAGAGCCTTCAAACTCTAAGCAAATCCAATTAATTTCTGAAAAATGATTTTAAAATTTATCCTGCACAAACTGAATACAAAGTTAACATTTTCTTTAGCTAAATCATTGCTAGAGTTCTTGATTTTGACTCCACAATATTTTAATTAATAGATAATTACTCTAATCAACTGGTTTCAAGGGGAAAAAAGCAAGAGAAGCCTTAGCAGAACTGAATCTGCTCCTTTGAAATTGCAGTTCAATTACACTCACTACAGAGCATGGCAAAAAGAAGGCTCAATCTCTGTCTTTAAATGTAAAGTCTGCTTTTTCAGTCATTTTACTTATTCTCAGCTAATCATAAGGATATCAGCACTTTTTATCCACTATTTAGTGTCTGAGCTGAAATGGCAGGTACTGGCTTAAGCCTTTTAATCCATGCCAATCCAGGTTAACCTGGAGCTTTACTAGGAGAAGACCAAATCTATAGTGTAGTAATAACCACCCACACATTTGTAATAATTTTCTTCATACTTATACCTATCATAATTGGAGGATTCATAAACTAAGTTTCATTAATAATAGGAGCACCTGATTGTTTCAAATACTCTCTCCATCATTTGGACTTTTGCTTACATCATCAATGGTTGAAGCAGGTGTGGGATAGGTTGAACCATACACTCCCCTCTAGCTGATAATCTAGCTCATGCAGGACCTTCCACTGACCTAACAATTTTTCTGTACATTTAGGATGTATTTTTGAATTAAGGCTGCTATCAATTTTATTACAATTATTAATGTTAAACCACAAGTCTTATCTCATTATCAAACATCATTAATTGTTTGACCAGTCCCACTTACAGTCTTATCATTACTACTATTGTTCCCAGGCTTAGCAGCTGGAATTTCTATATTATTAATAGACCACAATCTAAATCCTACTTTCTTTGAGGTACAGGAGATGCAATTTTATATCAACATTTATGATTTCATATATTGTTACATATAATTCAGAAGAAAAAGAACCTTTTGGACATACAGTTAAAGTTTTAGCTATAATATCCACTTCTTTTTTTTTTAAGGCTTTATTGTATGAGTTTATCATATATTCACAGTAGACATCAATGTTGACACAGAAGCATATTTTACATAAGTGACCTTAATTGTTGATGTTTCTACAGAAGGAAAAGTGTTTAGCTGACTTGCAACCCTCAATGGAGGTGATATTAAATGATCATGAGCCACATAATGAGACTTAGGCTTTATTTTCTGATTTACATTAGGATATCTGATAGGACTTGCTCTATCTAATTCATCCTTGGGCATTGTTCTCCACAATGCAAATTACGGAGTAGCACATTTTCATTATGTCTTATTAATAGGAGCAGTATTTGTCATGATAGGAGGTTTTGTTCACTAATTCCCATTATTTTCAGACTATACTCTTAACCTGAGCAAAAATTCAGTTTACAATGTTATCTGTAGGTGTTAACATAACTTTCCTCCTATTACACTTTCTTGGACTTTCAGGAACACCATGACATTACTCTGATTAATCAGATCCATATACAATATGAAATACTATCTCATCCGTAGGTTCATTCATTTCATTCACAGCAGTAATATTAATAATTGTAACATTTGAGAGGCATTTGCTTCTAAAGGAGAAATATCAATAGTAGAATTAACAACTACTAATCTCTAATGAAAATATGGCTATCCCACACCATATCATACATTTGAAAGGCCTACTTACATAAATTTAAAATAAGAAACTAGGGAATTAAAACCTCCTACAAATAGTTTCAACTTAAAATCATAACCACTTTTTCTCAAAAATTGAGATTCTAGTAAGAATTATATACTTGGTTAAAGTTAGAGCATAGGTTCAAACTCTTACATCTCTATGGCATATCCATTGCAGCGATGTCTCCAAGATGCACACCTTTGCACTTTCATGATCATTCAGTAATAATTGTTTTCCTGAATAGCTCCTTAGTCCTTTACATTATTTCACTTATGTTAACAACAAAATTAGCTATCAAAAGGTCACTACATGCACAGGAAGTAAAACATTTTGAATTTTTCTAACAGCCATTATCCTGATCTTAACTACACAAATATCACTAGAAATTCTTCATATTTTAGACAGAATTAATACTAATTTCTTTACTATGAGGGTCATCAATGATGAAGCTATGACATACAAATTAGGATTTAAACCTCAGTTCCTAGGTAATTTCTATATCAGACTTAAATCTATGAAAATAATAACTACTGCAGGTGAATAATCTACCAGTTTTAGCTACAGAAATAACAATCCAAATATTAATTTCATCTGAAGATGTCATACATTCATGGGCAGTTTTCTTCTTAGGCCTAAAAAAGATGCCTTTTCATGATACCTTAATCAAACAACCCTAATATTTACATGACCAGGTTTATATTATGGATAATATTGCAAAATTTGCATGTCAAACCATAGTTTTATACCTATCATTCTTGAATTGATCCCACTGTGGTATTTTGAAAAATGAATTGCATCTTTCCTGTAAATAAAATAATATAAGTGACAAAAACTATTCAACAATATACACTTCTAACCTCAACATCCCTCATCAGTGTGGAATATTTGGTACAATCAATGAATGAACATGGACACATTATTATCAACCAAAGTGCATAGTTACACTAGGATTCACTTTTGATGTTGTACATTCTATGGGTTTTGACAAATGTATAATGACAATGACATGTAGCCATCACTACAGTATCATACAAAATAATTTCATTGTCCTAAAAATCTCTTGTGCTCCATCTATTCATTCCTCCCTCTTTCCTCTCTCTCCCCAAACCCCTGGAGACCACGATCTTTTTATTGTTTCTGTAGCTGTGCCTTTTCCAGAATGTCATTTGTTTGGAATTGTACAGTTTGTAGCCTTTTCAGACTGTTTTTTTTTTCACTTAGTAATATGTCTTTTAAGTTTCTTCCATGTCCTTCATGGTTTGATATCTCATTTCTTATTTTTTTTACTGTACATATATTTCTTAATTTACATATATGTGCTGTTCACTGTTTCTAAGGACATTTAGGACTTTAGCTTTTTCAACTTACATAGTTATTAAAGGAATAAAGCCAACCACAAAATATACTCATTATTCCAAACATTATATTAATACCATTAATATGATTATCAAAAATTATATCCTCTGAATTAATACTACATCTTCTGGCCTACTAACATGCCTTATCAGCTTATTCTTTCTGAATCAACTGAATGATACTAGCCTTCACTTTTCATTAACCTTCCTATGTATTAGTGCCTCCACTTGCATCAACAACTTGTCTTCTTCCACAAATACACATAGCCAGCCAATTTCATCTATCCAAAGAATTATTAACCACCAAATCTCTATTATCACAATGCTAATCTTATTATAAATATCCTTAAAATTTCACACTTCACAATTGATCACATTATGTAGTTTAATAAAAAAAAATTTGTCAAAACCCTTATCATTTTTTACCCACTGAGAAAATCAGGCAAGCTGATTAACTTCAAGATTTTCTTATTGTATATACTACTTGGATCACTTCCACTTGTCATTGCACTAATTTTTATCCAGAATCTTATAAGTTCACTACATTTTCTAGTAACTCAGTACTAACCTTAGACAGCATCCATTTTTTAATCTAGCATTTTCCTACGACTGACATATATAAAAGCATTTATGGTAAGTATACCCCTTTAGGACCTACATCTTTGATTAACAAAATCATAATTAGAGTTTCCATTCCTGGGTCCACAGCACTTGCAGTTATACTACTCAAACTAGGCAGTTGTGGCATACTACAATTTATAGTATTAAAGCCCTTGGAAAATTAATGACATATCCTTTTCTTATACTATCTTTATAAGGAATAATCATAACAAGCTCTATCTGTCTATTCCAAACAGACTTAAAATTGCTCATCGCATAGTCCTCCATCAGCCCCCCAGCACTAGTTATTGTAGTCATTAATACTCAAACAGCATGAAATTATAAGTGTGCTACAGCCCTAATAATCACCCAGAGCCTTACATTATCAATACCATTTGGCCTAGCATATTCAAACTATGAACATTATTACAGCTGAACGATAATCCTAGCTTGTAGACCACAAATATGCCTTCCACTAGTAGCAGCATGATGGCTCCTAGCAAACAATTTAATTGGAGAACCATTTGTATTGACATCACTCTCATGGCCTAACATTGCTACTACTCTAATGGGAGTTAATAAAGGTATTACTCATCTATATTCCCTTTATATGTTACTTATACAATGAGGCAAATAAATGTATCATTTTAATAATGGTAAACCATCATTTATACAAAAAGATGACTTCATAACCTTATCTTTACTACTCCTTTTACTTTTATCATTTAACCTCAAAATTACTTAGGTGCCTATATACTGTAAATATGGTTTAATAAAAATATTAGATTGTGGAGGAAAAAGATCAAGATGTCAAAGTAGGAGGTCATTGGGCTCACCTCCTCTCACCAACACATTAAAATTACACTTACATATAGAGTGAATCTCACTAAAAAATTGATCTGGAGACTAGCAGAACAGCTCTTCTACAACCAAGGCTGTAAAGAAAGAGCCACACAGAGTCGGGTGAAAAGGGAGGAGAAATGATTTGGTCAGTACCAACACTCATAGTGGGGAACCTAATGATAAAAGGGTATCACAGGCTAAGAGGTCCTCCCAGAGGATTAAGGGGTTTGAACCATATATCAGGCACCCAGGAATGGGGTTCAATACTGAGATGATGAGCCCTTTAGCTGGTTTGAAACCCAGTGGGTTTACTGGAGCACTGTAAAAAAAGAGGCTCTGCTCTTGAAGAGCCTTGCAGAGACTTGCTGACTGCCAGTCACAGCAGGTAAACAGCAGACTGAACACTACCTGGGGCTCTGGCCAGCTTGCAGGGGTGGCTCAAGCGGGCCCACCAGACTACACCAGGCTCCGGCTCCAGCCCTCCCTGTTCTGGTGCTGCTTCCCTCTCAGGCAGAGGCTTCCATTGCCAATAACAGTGCACACAATGGGAGAAAACTGTGCTGGCCTGGATATGGTCCTGCCTCTGTAAAGACAGTAAGCAGTCACTGCCTGCTAGAGTGTCCCTGCACACACTCTGGAAGAAGCAATACTAGCACCAGGGCAGAGACTATCATCATGAGAACTCAATTTCCTGTGTTTCCACAACTGAGAGGGGGTGGGACTAGCTCAGTGGTGTGTCCCTAATCTCTCTGGCCCTGACCCACCCTCAAGGCAAGGCGTGCACAGTGGGAAAAATGTAAAACCAGTACACGGGGCCACTGCAAGCTCTCAGGCCTCAGCCACATCCCAAACCAAAGCAGAGACTGCCATCACCCCAGGAGAACCCAACTACCATGGAGATTCTGCTCCAGCCCCACAGGACCCTGTGTGACCCCTGCTAGGACTGTAACAGTCATTGAGCAGAGAAACCCCTGCTTGCACCTGAAACTGGCTCCAGTCTCCCTAACTCCAGCCCTACCAACTCTTTTCAGTGCTGCCAGCACATCCTGGTGGAAGATGACAGCCTGTGTTCACTTCATATCCAACTCTTCTCCAAAAATCTGTTGGGCACATAAGACTGCAAAGTCATGCTCTCACACAGGACACACCTTTAATTCTGGGACAGGTATCTGTTTCATCTAATTTCACAGAGATATAGAAAGTTAAAATAAGAAGATACAGGAACATGTTTTAAATGAAAGAATCAGAAAATAACCATAATGAAAAGAGATAAATAATCTACCTGACAAAGAGGTCAAAGCAATAGTAATAAGAATGATAACTGAACTGGGAAAAAGAACAGATGAACACAGAGAATTTTTAAAAAGAACTAGAAAATATAAAAAAGAACCAATCAGGGGAGAACTGTAGGTAATATAGAACATTGGGCAATACCAATGATCCATTAGTAACTGGAAAATAGAATAATGGAAAACACCCAATCAGAAAAAAACACCCAATCAGAAATACAAGAAGAAAAGCATGTTACATGAGTTTAAGGGGCTTCTGAGTCAGCATCAGGGATACCAACATTCACATTATAGGAGTCCCTGAAGGAAGAGAGAGAAAGGGTAAGAAAACATTTGATAAAATGATGGCTGAAAACTTTCCTAATCTGAAAAAGGAAACAGATATCCAGACACAGGAATCATTGAGTCCCAAATGGGATCAGCTCAAACCGACCCACACCAAGATATATCATCATTCAAAAAACAACATTTATAGACAATGACAGAATTCTAAAGGTAGCAAGAAAAAAGGAAAGTGTCACATAAAAGGAAATCATTCATAAGACTATCAGCTGTTTTTAATGGATATATATATATGTATAAATTTACATATATGTACTGTTCATCATCTCTAAGATTGTTTAGAGCTTTGGCACTTTAAACCTACATAATCATTAAAGGAATAAAGATAATACAAAATAAGAATTAATTCAAAAAGCTACATACACCCTGCTATTAACAGCAACACTATTTACAATTGCCAAGACACAAAAACATCCCAAGTGCACATCAACAGATGAATGGATAAAGAAGATGCACCATATATACATTATGAAATATAACTCACCCATAAGAAAGGATATTTTGCCATTTGTGGCCTTTCATTCACTTTTTTTTTCACTTCAAAAACCAGAATTATATAACTGGCATAAATATTTCCATTGCATCAAAAACAACAAAATACTTAGAAATATACTTAACCAAAGAGGTTATCTATACTCTGAAAACTGTAAAACACTGATGAAGGAAATTGAAGATGATGCAAAGAAACAGAAAGATATGTTGTGCTCTTGAATTGGAAGCATCAACGTTATAAAAATTGTTGCACTTCTGAAAGCAATCTACAGATAAAATGCACAACATTTCTCACAGAATTAGAACAATTTCAAAATTTATATGGAACCATAAAAGGCCCCAAACTGCCAAAGCAATCTTTTGTAGGTTTTTTGTTTGTTTGTTTTGTTTTTTAATTCTCTTCCTTCTTTTGTTCTCTTTTCTTATGGTTTCACGACTAGAGAAGTTCCTTTAAAATTTGTTGTTAAGCTGAGTTGGTGGTGCTGAATTCTTTTAGCTTTTGTTTATCAGTGAAGCTTTTGATTTCTCCATCAATTCTGAACAAGAGCCTTGCTGGATAGAGTATTCTTGGTTGTAATTTTTTTTTTCTTTCATCACTTTAAATACGTCATGCCACTCCCTTCTGGCCTGTAGAGTTTCTGCTGAGAAATCAGCTGATAACCTTATGGGAGGTCCCTTGTATGGTATTTTGTTTCTTTTCTCTTGCTAATTTTAATATTTTATCCTTATCCTTAATTGTCAATTTGATTACTATGTGCCTTGGTGTGTTCCTCTTTGGGTTGATCCTGTGTGCAAATCTGTGCTTTTTGGACTTGGGTGACTGTTTCCTTTCCCAAGTTGGGGAAGTTTTCAGTGATTATCTCTCCAAAATTTTCTCAGGTTCTCTCTCTCTTATCTTTCTGGGACCCCTACAATGCAAGTGTTAGTGTGCTTCATGTTGTCCCAGAGTTCTCTTAAACTATCCTCATTTCTTTTCTTTTTTTTTTTTTTTTCTGTTCTGCAGTAGTGATTTCCACTAATTTGTCTTCTAGCTCACTAATCCATTCTTCTGCTTCATTTAGTCTATTCTTGTTTCCTTCTAGTGTATGTGATCATTAAAATCATTTTAGTGATTGTATTCTTCAACTCTATTTGGATATTTTTATATTTTCCAGCTCCCTGCTAAAAAGTTCACTCTGTGTATCTCTACTCCTCTTGAGTTCTCTAGGACATTAGTTGGCCATCTTCTCAGTCAGTCATCTTTCCAAATAAAGTCCCTATTCCTTGCCCCCAACAACTTGTCTCTTGATTTATTGGCCTGTTGTGCAAAGAACAGAATGAGTGTGAACTTGGTAAAAATAACAAACAATATAATTAATATGCAAATATTGAAGAAAACTCTTCAATATTTTTCTCTGTAACCAGAACCAGATGCCTGCTTTCACCTTTTCTACTCAATACTATACTGAAGACATTGTTGGAATAATAATGCAATATAACAACAACAACAAAATAGGAGACATAAAAATAAAATTTTAAGCAAGAAAACTGTCATTGTGTGTGCATGGCATTATTATATGCATGAAAAATCCACCATAATCCAAAGACATTTACAATTAGTAAATAAATTAAGCCATGGTTACTGGATTGAGTATCAGTATATAAAATCACCTGGATTATTCTGCATGAGCAAGAAACAAACAGAAAATAAAATTAACCTACAAACACAAGACTGGGAAACAAGTATCTGCAGGAGATAAGAATCAATAAAAGACTAAATTATACCACATTAAAAAACATTCTTTAGGCCTCATGGGGCCTGGCCTACCTGCACCTCAGGGGATGAGAGGTCTCCCCAGCCAGGTTGGGTCCAACCCAGGCTGCAGTGTGATGTGCACAGGCTGGCAGGGGCCCAACATCAGCCTCCCTGTGCAGCTGGCACTAGCATCATGCTGGCCCTGGCCAACAGGCATCCCGTGCCTCTGAGCCCAGGGCCTCTGGGTAATAGAAATTTTAAAAATAGATCTTCAAATCAATGTAAGAAAAACACAAAGAACCAACAGAAAAATAAGCAGAGAATATGAATAAAAATAAGCCCTGGAAGATGACAGACCTTCTGAAAGGCAACTAACTTGATACAGGTCCAGATTAGAGCATCCCAGCAGGGCCCCAGGACAGGATGCAGGAGGTAGAACCATCAGTGAGGTGACAGTACCCCCTGCTGTGGGAGAGTACCTGGTCAGGACTTCCGATGGGGGCTCCAGGCCTCCTGCATCAGCCTTGGCCCCCACTGCATCGTCAACCAGAGCCACATGTCACCATCTTCAAGCTGGGGAGGATTCTGATTGTCCAGGTCAGAGAAAGTCATATAAAATGTGACTGTCACATGAGTCAAGGACTCAACTCTCATCACAGGACTGCCTAAAGAAGAAACCTTAATTTCACCCTCCAATCAGGCAAGAGGTTACAAAATGCTTAGATGAACATCAGACTCACATATTCATCACCTGGGTCACCAATGGCAGAAGAAAAAATGACCCTGTATTAATGAACTGACCCATTAATATGATCCCAGTCTACAGAAAGGCTTTTGGTTGTCTCCCCAAAGACTCTCAGATTCCTGAGTTCACTGCATGATCCTAAATAAATAAACACAATAGAGTTATTTGCCTGTCTGTGAGCATGGTGCCCATGAGGGTGGAGGGAGGGGTATAAAAGAACTGTAACCAGGTCAGAGTAACTGTACCCAGGGATTTCACCACTCCCTTGTGATAAACTCCCCATCTCCTATAGTTCTTGCATGAATCCAAAAACAGTAGAAAGAGCTCCATTCAGCTTTTCAGACAACAGAGGTAATCTATATTTCAAACAAGTTTTTCTATAATGAAATGGGATCTTAAAAATAAAAGAGATTGACACAACATTGTAAAATGACTATAACTCAATAAAAAATGTTTAAGAATAACTCAATTCATTCAAAAAAAAAAAAAGAAAAAGGGAAGAGAAAGAAAAAGTTAACACTAACCCCATCTTATCTGAGCTTCCAGAAGGGGCCCAGGTGATTCTGTAGAACGACACATCAGAAGCTCCATGATCCCAAGTCCTTCTGAAAATCTCTGGTGTTACTTCAGTAATCTGCAGGTTGGTTGGGGCTGGCACAGTGCTTGTTATGAGAAAAGGCAGGATGATGTTTTTGGAGGCGATCTACAAACTGCATTTAATCAAACTGCCTTGTTCTCTTTTAATGGACACAGGGAAACTGGCTGATGACATGGCTTAGAACCAAGTATCTTACCAATTCAGTTCATTTGAAAGTTAAATATAAGACAGAGTTCTGAAATTGTAAGCATTTTATCGATACAATAGGTTACTATTTATATTCTACTAAAAATAGTGATTTTTTTTAAAAACTTGCATTTAGTCACACTATTTTAACTCAGTGGTTCTTAATCACTTTGCACCTCACACTTTTGGGGAATCTAAGAAAAACCATGGACTCCTTCACACAATGCCCATTAAGTGCAAACTTTAGCCCACAATATACAGAGTGCATGGACCTTCATGGTCCATACAATGTTATGATCTAAGTAATTCACATAAGCTTTTCCTATAGATCACTCACCTTAAACACAATGTGCAGCTGACTGTACGGACTCTATCTAGAGACAGGAATAGCCCTGCAGTGCTGATGACAGCTGAAACCCCAATTAAGAGCCTTGACACTGACCAGTTGTCTAGTTAGTTTGCAGCTCAAGCAATCTGGAATGTCTGCCACCAGTTCAGAGCTTTCATTGTCAATTATTTCTCCACCTCCTGGTAATCAAAGCCAAATACGCAAGACCCAGAGCCATCAAAAATTTTGTTTCTAATCGTTACAATTAAAAGGCCCATTGAGATCAAGAGGCTGGTACCACTTTCATGAGCACAACTGCAAAGCAAACCAGCCATTAGGAATGCATTTTGGATGTATCTAAAAGTACTTAGGCAATCTTGAGGATTACAAACATACATTGAAACTAACCATTTGGTATGTTAAATGATCTGCTTCCACTGGTCTTTCTTCCTGACTTTTTCTTCTTTTGACCACCCCTGATATGTTTATGAAAAATCTGTCAGTCTTCTCATGTGAACACATTTCCATCTTTAGCCACTACCCTTTCAGGTAAGAACTGTTGTCAAGAAGGCAATTGAAGTTGCTAAGAGATATTATACAGTCAGAAAAGAGCAGAAGTGAGTACTGTCTGATGTTCAGGAGCAGGCTGGGACACCTGACAAGATATCTTAATCATGTGTAGACAGCTGGGCACCAAAGGAGAAGTTTCTAAGCCTCCATGAGGGAGTTGCTTGATAGAAAGGAAAAGTTCCAGACTATAGCACTGATCCCACTACTAGCTTCCTGGGTGAAACTGGGCAAATCATTTAAATTCTGTAGACTTGTGTTGTTCACGGAGCCACCAGCCATATGTAGCCATTGAGTACTTGAAATGTGGCATCTGAATTGAGGTGTGCTTTAAGTGCAAATTAAGACACAGTGGATTCAAAGATAAAATTATTACCAAAAAATGTAAAATATCTCATTAATAATTACGATACTGATAAATGTCAAAATGTTAATATTCTGGATATACAGGGTAAAATATAACACATTATTAAAATTCATTTCATTTTTTTCTTTACCTTTTCTAATGTGGCTACTAGAAAATTCTGAGTTATTTTTGTGGCCTCCATGATATATCTTGGGGAACCTAGCTGGTTCTGGACCTCAATTTCTTAACCATGATTGAATTAGGAAATTATATGCTGAGCACTGGGACAGAAACTGGAAACACAAATTGAGGAAAAATAAACAAGTCTCTGCCTTCATTAGAAGGGGAAAGTCAAACAGATAGAAAAAGACCAACAGGTAATGATAATTAGGTTAAATTCCATGCAAGCACCCTGAGAGGGAGAGAAAGGGACATTCCTTGAAGTGGCCTCAGAATGGAGCAGGGAAGGTGGGGCCCAGGAATGTGCCCAGCATCTTCTTGACCTTTCCACTTTGGAAGTCTCCCCTCTCTCTAAGCTTCATGCATCTCACCTTTTTTACATGATCTTATGTATTGTTACCTTTTATCTCCACAACAAAATCACAAACTACTGAGGGCAAAGATTCTAAGATTCTGTTAGTCCTGATGACACTTCACATATAGGAAGATCTCAAAACATTTGATAACTAATTCATGGTTTCCAGAGGTAATGTCCAACATACATCAAGAATATTCTTTCCACCCCCCTACAAATACACACACACAACTCACACACATACACACACACACACACACACACCAGTCAAATATCTAGAAGAAGAATGAGTGGCAGTGGCATGTAGAATAATAGGAGAGAAATTATAAAAGGAACAAAGATAGAAGATGGGAAGAAAATAAGGGGAAAAAAAGTCTAGGAACCAAACATTATTAAATCCAAGCAAAAATAACATTAAGAAATGAAGTAACCAAGGAGGTTTAGCAATAGTTTCCCAATGATCAATAAAGTGCAAGCACAACTCACGGGTGGTTTCCTGGGCAGTCCCTTGGGGAGCCCTCTCATCACACACTGCAGAAATGCTGACTGTGTACACGGTCTGTGAGAAGAAGTCTTTAAGACTCATGCTGGCCTATGGCCTGTCCACCTCTACCTATAAGAGAGCCCCAAAATGCATGGACTAAAGCTGTGCCTGGCACTATTGTCTGGTAAATGATGACTGCCCCTGTCTCCCTTTACATCACTGCCTTATTTCTCTCTGAGAAATTCTCCTGTGCATTAGCTTATTTATTATGCACAAGAACCCTGTGTGACCCAATGGTCATTGTACTGCTTTTGAAATTGAATCCCAGAATGAGATGAACTTGTTCACATGCATAAATGAGCTTTTGGACAATCCAAAGGAGCAACACAGTCCATAACTGAGTGATTACAGAAACTACCTCTAGCTTCCAAAAATGTTTCTGAGACCTTTACATGAATGGCCCCTCTGGCAAACATGAGTTTTAAATCCATTCTCTGTTGGAGCCCCTCAGTTTGCTCCCATTTGGAGGCAGGTTGTCATGGAAACAGCTCTCCACACCCATTATCATCTCAGAACTGCTCGGTCCCAAAGGGACTTTCCTCAAATATTCTATTTATGCTTTCCCTTTGTCCTACTCAACTGTTCTGTCCTTCTTTTACCTGACACACTCCACCTCTTTCCAGTATCCCCTTACTAGCTCTCATTTTTGGAAACATCATTATGACAATTTTTAGTCATTCATAGATGGCAGAGCACCATATAGGCATCTGGATGACAGGGAAACACCATCCTGATTCTATAACTCTATCTATAGATTCTATAACTCCATCTATATAATGTTTTTGAGATTAATATCACACAGCAAAACATTTATAAACAAAATGTGAGACAGCCCAATATAGTATCAATACTCAAACAGTGTTTTATTAATGTATAATATAACAAGTTTTCAACACTAGATCAACAAAATGACAAGTATGCAAAATATGCTGTCATCTATGCTTGTTTAGATTCTTTTGTTAAACCTACTAAGAAAGCAAGTATTTCTAAACCCATTTTAATCACAACCTACCTCTTTGACATCCTCTTCTGATATTTTGTAGTGGACAATATATTTACACACTTTTCCAGGGGCAGGTTCCCATAAAACATTCCTGGTGCTGTGAGACACATCTTGGAGTTTCAGGTCTCAAGCACTGGGCAAAGGCACTGGAGATGCATGACAAATTAGGTGCAGATGTGGTTCTCAATGACAAAGCTCTAAAGCATCCACATAAGATTTCAAAAAGTTGTTTGGAGAAAATACCAAGGTGTGCAGCAAAATAACAAACTGGTTGTGATTATACAAGTACCATGATTCTACCAGGTGCAGCTGGATTCTTCTTAAGAAGGCTTCTTAGAAATAGGATAAATTTAAATTTTTATTACAACTCTAACTTCTCTATGTTAAATTTCTTTTACTGTATTTAAATAAGTTCTTACTTTCTGCTCAGCTCTAATAAAGCATAATTCACTATAAGTGTATAGCCCATGTTTATCAGATAGTTAAAGCAGTTAAGAGAGAAATCAAAATCAGTGATATGCTCCCTTAAGAATGTGATAGAAAAACAAATGGTTACAAGAGTGAAGAATGAAGATGAGCTGGAGTTCAGCACAGATGCCTAAACAGAAGAAAATCCCAATGAAAAATCCACAACTTTATTGTGGTATAATTTCTGTACAGTAAACTACACATATTTTAAATGCATAATTTGATGAATTTTGACAGGTATGTACACCTATGAAGCCACCACCACAATCAAGATACCTAACATTTCATTGGGAGTTTGAAATTTGAACCTCTTGGAGATTTTCTTTTGCTCTCTGAAACATATCCTACTTTTTCAAGGTGGCTGTTTGACCAATTTTCTTTTTCTCTCATTTCAGCTTTATATATCTCTCTTCTTGAATCTCTGTCTACACCTTCATGTTTCTGCACCTCCATCCCTTCCATATTTTCATCTATGTGCCCTCCCATCCTCTGCTGTTGCAGTCCAGCCCCATATCCCAATCTAGAACCACATTCAACTTTAACCCCATCATGACTCTTGGGACTTTTCTCCCAGCACTCCCAGAAAATGTCTCCATCCCTGGCTGGCTCCCCACTCTTCCCACCTGCCATCACTCCATTCCCACAAACCATCAGCTCCTGACAGGATCCAACATATATAAGATGATTATTTGCTGTCAGTGAATGTCTCCTGCCCCACCTTGCAGGTGCCTCTTTTCTGCTTCATCATGCTTCTGTATCATCCCCTATCTTTCTTGAAGTTTCCTTCCAACATCTTAATTTCCTTTGAAATGTAACTGAGACTCTCAACATTTAAGCCAAGTCAGCCATCCCAGAGTGCCCACCTCAAGAAGCAAGAAACAAAAATAGGCAAGGCAAGGGTCCTAAATATAATCACTGTCACTTTTCAAGAAAAATAACCTAAATGCTACTAAAACAAACCAGAAACATGAAAAGGGCTGAATAACACACAGACAAGAAGTGCAAATCATGAAGGAGCCTGCATCTTCTATATTGCTTTGTATTATTCATTCCTAACACCTAAGCACAGGACTGGAGTATCATAGATGATCAATATACTTTGACATTTAATTAATTGATAATTTACTTAACTGAAAGAGACTATTCATATGGGCCATAGAGTTTCTACTTCAAGAAGAAGAACTTGGAACACCTTGATCTTAAACTTAATGTCTTCCACCAAAATTACACTCACCCAACATTCCTGCCTCACCAGTGCTACATACATATCTTTCATGTATCTACAACAAAATTGATTATAAGATACACCATTCTTTTCTATCTTACTCCCTGATCGACACCTCACCAAGAACAATTGTAAGACACTGCTGACTGTAAGATACATCTCAAAATCAAGTGTGTTTAATATGGAAAGATAAATGCAAATCCTAGAACCAATGAAAGATGCTGCCACAAGTCTAGAGATAGTCTTAATTCCCAAACTTGATTGCAGTAATTAATAACCCTATAACTTATGCACACATTATCAAATTATTATTAGCATCATTGGGTGAAAGAAAAAGCCTAAAGAACATTATGTTCACAGAAATAAGGGAAGAAGGAAAGCTAGTGATGTCTTACAGGTGACCTCCATTGTGGTGACAAGGTCACTGGTGAGATCATACAGGATGGCCTGGAAGATGACTATGTACTCTTTGTTGGGAAATAGTTCACTCAGCTGCACATCATTCACTGTCAGCTATACACACACATCTGCAGATGGACATATTGAAAGTAAATAACATATTCAAATTAAATGTTTCCACTAATTGGAGACAGCCAGTAACACTGATTTGTAGAATTTTGTTTTCTTTTCCATTATACTTTATCACAAGATATTGAATATACTTCCCTGTGTATACAGTAGGCCTTTGTTGTTTATCTCTTTTATATATAGTAGTGTGCATCTGCTAATCACAAACTCATTTATTGCTCCCCTCTTTCCCATTTGGTAACCATAAGTTTGTTTTCTATATCTGTGAGTCTATTTCTGTTTTGTAAATAAGTTCATTTGTATCATTTTTAGATTCCACATGTAAGAGATATCGTATGATATGTATCTTTCTCTGTCGGACATACTTCACTTAGTGGGATAATCTCTAAGTCCATCCATGTGGCTGCAAATGTCATTATTTCATTATTTTTATGGCTGAGTAATATTCCATTGTGTATATATACCACATCTTCTTTATCCATTTATCTGTCCATAAACATGTACATAACACAACATTTATTTTTTACTTCTCTGAACTGCCTTTCCTCTTTTGTGCTAATATTTGCTAAGATGTGTCACAGACCATAAATCTAACCTGCTGTTTTTCTATTTTGCATGTAAAGTTATAAATGAGTTTGTAAGTAACTGCTATTTCATGGAGACTCTAAAACAGTGAAGTCTCAGGAAGACTCAATGATAAAGAAATAAACATTTCCCACCTCTTTGGGTTTGGTCAGTTCTGTGGCATTGATGAGTTCATATAACAAGGTGTAGCCCCTCCCACTGGCTGCCACTGGACCTGCCTGGTGGTAGAGCCAATGTCATAAAGGTTGAGGCTGACTACAGGGACTGGCACTGTAGGAATGCAAAAGCAGATATCAGTCTACTTCCTTTTACTCTGCTCACTTTTAAATTGTTTTTTTCCTCACTTAATTATTGATATTTGTATGCACAAAATAGAGAAGGGATTGCTGTGAGTAATCAGTGGGAGTTAATATAATCCTTTACTTTCTGCTAACAAAACCCCAAGCTCATTGTTTATCTCCACCTCATACTCAGGGACAGCATGTTATAACTATTTCATAAAGAAAAGAAGTTTAAATTTAAAATGGCATTCCAGTGAGTCCATATGGCAGACAGAGACCAACCTCCTGAGATATCAATCCCTTTTTCTGGAAAATCTTTAAGTTGATGATTTTTGTTTTTCAATCATAGGATTTCATACATTAAAAAAAAACAATACAATATTTCATTTCATCTTTCTTTTTAAAACATTTTAAATGAGAGCACCTTATACTAATAAGTGAAACTTAGGGGATGATGGGCTTTTTGAAGATCAGCCCATGAGGCAGAGTAAAGTGTTTACAGTCTCCTTTCCACATAACACCCACACATCTTTCTACTTTTTGTTCAAAGTTTAAGTTTAAAGTTTTAAGGAATTATCAGATTAATCTTGTCCATTATGATATACATTATTTTCCACCTCTGATGGTCTAATATGAAAGGAAATAAGAGATAAGGACCTAACAGACTGGGCAGTGAGTAGGGTCAGTTCTTGCCTTGGAGAGAGTTACATCCACTCCTTCTTATAAGTGGCCTCCCTCCTTCCTGGAGACCAGACAAGGAGATGGGAGAAGAAAAGGGTATTTTCATATGGCTTCAGAAACCCTACTGGGAAGAGAAGTGAGAAACACCTTGCCCCAAAGCTCTACTCAAAGCCAAATCCATCAGATCTTCTCTAGCAAAGGCCCAAGTCCAAAACACAGGGGATAAAGAGGGAAATCTCACTGCCAGCCTGAAGATCTGGCCATGTGCAGCACTGAACCTGGTTACTCCTGCACAGCTGCTCTTCCAGACAGTCCTAGACTCACTCCCCACATGGTATCTTCTGTTAAGAAGTAGAGAACTACTTGTAAATAGATCATGGTGAGAGTAAAATTTATATATTTAGATGTCTGAGCAAATGAGATTTTGGGTGTTAACAGCTCTGATTTCATTAATAAACTATAAGTAATTCTAAAAATGTTAAGGAAAAAGTGAATAACTGAGAAAGGTACTGTTCCCTGTGAGATATCTGTGGCCATGACTACCCATTCCACCAGTGGGGACCCGTGACTGCAAGACCAGACAGTAAAAGCAGAAACCACACAGTATTTATTGAGCACAAACACCACACTCAGTAAATGTGTGTTGAATGGATATTGAATAAAAGAATGCTTCAGAATTCTGACAAAAATCCCACATAGGCTTCCACTTCTTTATCTTAAAAAATAAATCAAGGAGAAGATCTTTTTAAATATCAGACTAACAGGTTTCTTCTATGCCCTTCAGAGGCTCACTGTATTCATTTTTCTACCACTGAAGACACACTAAAAACATAATCAGTTTTTGGCTTCAGATCTTTCATGACTGTATCACTTTCCAACTGGTTCTCATAAAACTAGGGGGAAAGTTAAAAAAATAAAAACAACTTAGGTTATCATCACTTCTCTTTTCTACTATAATCACATTGAAGCTGTTAACTGCAATGAGCTTAGAAATTAGATTTTAATGAGGCCCTTGTCTTTTCTTTTTGGTAACCACCAGATTACAATGAGATCTTGGACAATTCACACAATTTATTCTCCCAGCTGTTGCTTCTTTATTTGTGAAATGCATGGGTAAAACTAGATCATCTTCAATGTTCCCTTCCTCTTCTATGATTCTTGTATAAACTCATGAATAAATTACGCATCCTTCAATAAAATTTTAATTAAAAATTGTATTGCTATTCTGCAATTCTTAGAAACCATAAGAATTTAAGCCAAGCTCTTTGCCTCTAATTAAGCCCAATTAGAAGTGCCTGCCTAGCAAGAAATGCAAAGCACCCTGGACTCAGTTTGTCCCCCTCCCCATTCCTCTTGCTCCTCATCCAGCACTGTTCTCAGGGTCCTAACAAGGAGGACCTGATCTCTGGATCAGGAAGAAGGGGACTGTAGGTGGTGCCTACTCACTTCTTGCCATTTCCCTCCAGAAACTGAGTAGGATTCCACCTCATATCTATGCACACTATCAGAAGTAGGTGTCTAGCTCACTCTCAAAGTATGATGGGTTCACTAAGAAATGACTAAGTTAGAAGGTGCTTCCAAGCCACCTACTCATGGAAATAAAGTGCAAACATTGTTTTCAGTTTTAAGCAAGGTGTTGACACTTAAATTAGGTTGAAGTGGGGGGAGAGTATAGCTCAGTGGTAGATCTCATGCTTAATATGCACAAAGTCCTGGGTTCTAGCCCCAGTACCTCCATTAAAATAAATAAACAAACCTAATTACCTCCTCCACCAAAAAGTCCCAAAATAATGAACAATTTTTAAAAAATCATACTTCAAAAAAAATTAAGTTAAAATATTTTCCTCTCCATATTTGAAGTTTTTACACACATTCTTTCACATGCTAATTAGTCACAGTAAATCAGTTTAGAGGCCCAATGCCCAGAAGTCCTCTCTGAATGGGTGTTCAAAGGGTTCCTCAGCCTCAGAAGACTCAACCCTGAGCTCACTCTCTCTCCCTAAAGCTTACTCCCCCTTTTCCGGATGGCACCACAAGTTCACCAGTCACCTAGAGCTCAAAACCTCTGGATCATCCTTTAATACTTTCTCCTCTATCTAACCTGGTACATGTATCAATAAATGACAACTGGAGTCCTGACAATTACACTGCCTCTATCACTACTGGCATCACCCAAGTTCACTACACTCATTATCATTTTGAGGGCATTTTGAATATTATTTATATCCATGTCTTATCTCCTTAACTATAACTTATGCTCTATGAGGACAGAACTATTTCTTATTCATATCTAGTTCCCTGACAAGATCTAATTCCGTGATAAAGGAAGCTAACCATTTTCTCATTCAAGACAGAGGAAGAATAACCACATTTCCTAAAACTTGGGAAGATTCTATTGCCTTTGATTGTTTTCTCTGTGGAAACCATCATAGGTAAAATGACTAATACAGAAAAATATTTGTAATAAATATTAATGAAAAATGGAAATATTCATTTAAATATGACCATTAGAAAGATGTTCCAAATAATAATTATAGGAGAATTAATCCAATGACTCCATAAGCATGGACTTTCATTCTCATATAAGCCCATTCTATTTTTTTTGTAAGCCAAAACTGGGGAAAAGCATTTCCATTCTTAGTATCCTAACCTTAATTGCACAAAATTATCAAGCAATTTTACTGTGTGGGAAACTAAATGAATGGCACTATTACGCAGTAGATAATAAAAAAAAAAAGGAAAATAGATAAAAGATATTTTCTTTGACACTCCAAGTTGTCTCTAACTAAATAAAACTATAGTTCTCTTAGCTAATCTAGGGCCAGAAACCTACAGTATCTGGCTTCTTGGCTGATATGTTTTTTCCAGGGAAAATGTCAGTCTGTTGTTCAAAGTCCAAAAAGAAAATCTGCAAAATTTTGGAGACAGAATTACAAGAAACATTCAAATTAATCTATCCTCAGTACCCAAAGCATGTGACCCTTTTTTCCCACTTTGTTAAATGCATTCCAACTTTCCAAAACCAGGATAAATTAGTGAAAGACAGCCTTTACTATAATCTACATATATTTAAAAGAAATTATAATCATATAACATGAGCCATGATTTTTATCATTAATTTTCCAAAAACCTTCAATTTGGTACTTACCATGTTTTGTCTAATGATTTACACAGAAAATAATCATTTCACACTACCCTTTGTTACTACAAATTCATTTCTATAATTTTATTTCTAAATCTTAATTCCTTATCAGTAGCTACCTTTTTTTTAAAAGGAATTCTATAAACAACTTTAACAATTTGACCCTGAGTAAGTAATTTAACTTCCTGAAATCTGTTTCTTCACTGATAAAGAGAGATGACATCCTTTATAAAAGTCCAAGCTCTAAAATTATAATTTGTATTTATATTTAGAGGTTATAAGTGCAAAGTTTCAAATGTGGTCATCAGTAGTTGGGGCAAAACAAATCATATGTAAGATCCCACTTCCATTCCTAATCAGAAACAAAAGGTTGCAAGTTTTAGAAAACAATATCTGTGAAAAACCAATACTAGCTTAAGAGTTACATAGAGTGAAGATGCTTTACCAGAAAGTAGATACATACCAGCAAAGAAATTACCCTCAAATAAGCTAGAAGTCATTTATAGTTTGATGCCAACAGGAAAAGAAAAAAAAAAGGCAGGGACTAAACCAATGATTCTCAACTGGGGGCAGTATTCTCCCCAGAAGACATTGACAAATTCTGAAGATATTTTTAGTCATCACTACTCAGGTAATGTTACTGGTATCCAGTGGGCAGACTCCAGGGAAACTGCTAAACATCTCACAATGCACGAAAGAATCCACTCCCTCCATCCAAAAAAGAATTATCTGGACCAAAACACCAATAGTGCTGAGGATGAGAAACCCTGGGCTAATCTGACCTGGTCCTTTGACACTGTCACACAAGTTGATGATGAGGTCATCCATGATCCTGGAGAGGGACTCAAAATCTGCCATGTTGTATGTGTGGGTATCATTGAGATCTGCTGCAATCATCTTTAACTCAGCTTCATCAGCATTTTTAACACCTTGTAAAAAATAGATGCATACAAATTAAAAAAAAGTCTAAGAAAAAAATCAATGGAATAAAGCCAACATTTCATGGGCTATACCTATATATTTGATGTTAACAAGAATGTTTATATGATTTTCCTCAATAATCAAATGATTACATACCTATAAATATGTATATTTATAGCTATATAATAAAAACAAAAATTAATATTAACCAAAGACAACTTTGTTTAGATTCTCCTAAGTGCTTCCAGCACCAATTACCCACCAAAAAATGTCCCTCCAATGTTTTTTCTGGAAAGTAAAAAAACAGATATCAAAAATAAACATGGTGCTGTGGAAAAATGAACAGAAATTTTCCTGAGTCCTATTAATAGTACATTTGTTCTCTTGATTCATTATTGTCTTCCAATAAGCCACAGAGTTTTGGCCCATTACAAGGAGAAAAGAAGAAAGTTCATTAACTTCCTGGCACAGCATTTTGATAAATTATGTCATAGGGAAAATGCATTTGCTTGTTCGCCCATGCTTCAGAAAATATTTTTAACTACACAATGATCCTCAGCACATGTGCAAGCCCTGAGGGCACAGCTAGTCTTTTCAGTGCTCACCAATAGCAAACATCTGCACACATTCATCCTTCAGTTTCTTTGATGATGTCTCAACATCACCTTGGGATTTTCCATCAGTGATGAGAACACCAATTTCTCGATCTCGAGCCCTCATGCCAGCTTGGGTCTTGAAGCTCTGTTGGTGAATGAAGTTCAAAATCATACCTCATTGAATTTTTAAAAGATAATCCATCACATGGTTATCTAGCCACAAGCTTTGACTGCAAGCAAGAGCTCCAAGTGCACCAGATCACTTTGACTCACCTGTGAGGGTATTGCCTCCTTTGCAAGGTAAGTTTGCTACAGCTTGCAACAAGCTCTTCTTGTCTCTGTGAGCATTTAACAGACACTGTGTTCTGAGACCCCCACTATACTTAGCAAGGGTTAAAGTGACACCATTGGTGTTAGCGTATATCAAAGAGCATAATGGAAATATCTAAATGTCTTCAATATTGTCAGACCTACCAACCTGCACTATTTTGGGGCCAAACTCAAAGACTTCCACAATGCCAGAAATAAAACTTTTCACAATTCTAAAGTTTGCTCAGCCAAAAGTCCATGATCTGTCCACCAGCAACACGATGTCTGCTTCAGCCCTTCAAACACTCCACCCCTGATGTGGTAGTTGTAAGACAGCACAGAATCAGGAGCAAGTCCTTTGTAGGGTGACTTCCTAGCCAAACCTCTGCCACCCTCACACACTCGGTGTCAACTGTCTCAGCTCTGTGGCTTAGCTAGGTGATTTGGGTTAAAAACTTCAAAAATATGTCCCTATGACTTATTAACCTCGAATTAGAGTCCCAAGAATCATCAACTCCTGCAATAATTATTTCAATGGAAAAGCTTTCCTTCTTTTTTGACTGTATTTCTCAGCCACAACTGTAGAACATGGAGATTTAAACTGTCATTGTAAATTTGAATGACCTCACAAGCCAAAAAGCTGATATATGTAAATGGAAAAGTACAGCTATCTAACCATAAAGCAATAACAGTTTTAATTAAACTTTTAATAGGACCTAAATATTACATGTTGCTTATTTCTCAATATTTTTAAAACATACTTCCTTTCCTTTTTATGTTGCTGTTTATTTTTTATATTAATTTTGGGGGGAAGTAATTAGATTGATTGATTGATTGATTGATTTTTAATGGAGGTACTGGGGGTTGAACCAGGACCTTGTGAATGCTATGTCTGTGATCAGCTATAACCCCCTTGAATTTTTCTCAACATTCAATGATCATTAGCAGACAAGTATGAGATAAACTGTCAAAATGCATAAGCTGCAAAACGTTTGAATGAGCCAAAAATATCCTTTAAATTAATGAAAGTTCCCAGTTAAGTATTACATCATATGAAGGATTAGGCACATATATCTTAAAATTAGACATTTTGAATTCAAAATATATTGTTTAAAAACCTTTTAGCTATTATATTATTCAGTTATTCATTACTCAAATTAATCATCTGCTGTGTATAACAATCAGGTAAATACATATGGTAAAGTCTGCATACTTAAAAAATCAAGACAGAAAGGAGACAATCCAGAAAAAAGGATGTAAACAAGTATACAAATTGAGAGCTACAGAGACAACAAACACAAACTCTCATACAAAGCTTCAGTGTTTTGGAAAGAGAATTATCCCAATATCCTCAGTGCACAAGCTACAAAATATAAATATCAGTTAATATCATAGAAGAAACAATAGAACATTCATGCAAAGCTGCAAGAGTTGACTCTTTTTTATGTATTTCTTTTTTTAACTTTTTTTATTAAGTAATGCTCATTTTACAATATTGTGTCAAATTCCAGTGTAGAGCACAAATTTTCAGTTATACATGAACATACATATATTCATTGTTATTTTTTTTTTGCTGTGAGCTAACACAAGATCTTGTATATATTTCTCTGTGCTATACAGTGTAATCTTGTTTATATATTCTACATATGCTTGTCAGTATCAACAAATTTTGAAAACCCAGTCTGTCCCTTCCCAACCCCAGTCCCTTTGGCAACCACAAGTTTGTATTCTATGTCTATGAGTCTGTTTCTGTTTTGTATTTATGGGTTTGATTTTGGTTTTGGTTTTGGTTTTTTTTAAATTCCACATAAGCAATCTCATATGGTGTTTTTCTTTCTCCTTCTGGCTTACTTCACTTAGAATGACATTCTCCAGGAGCATCCATGTTGCTGCAAATGGCGTTAAGTTTTCGGTTTTTATGGCTGAATAGTATTCCATTGTATAAATATACCACTCTTTCTTTATCCAGTCATCTGTTGATGCACATTTAGGCTGTATTCATGTTTGGGCTATTGTAAATAGTGCTGCTATGAACACTGGGGTGCAGATGTCATCCTGAAGTAGGGTTCCTTCTGGATCTATGCCCAGGAGAGGGATTCCTGGGTCATATGGTAAGTCTATTTCTTGTCTTTTGAGGAATCTCCATACTGTTTTCCACAGTGGCTGCACCAAACTGCATTCCCACCAGCAGTGTAGGAGGGTTCCCTTTTCTCCACAGCCTCTCCAGCATTTTTCATTTGTGGACATTTGAATGATGGCCATTCTGTCTGGTGTGAGGTGATATGTCATCGTACTTTTGATTTGCATTTCTCTGATAATTAGTGATACTGAGCATTTTTCATGTGTCTATTGATTTGTATTTCTTCAATGGCGAATTGCTTGTTTAGGTCTTCTGCCCATTTTTGGATGAGTTTTTTTTTTCCTATTAAGTTGTGTGAGCTGCTTATATATTCTGGAGATCAAGCCCGACACCATTTGATGAAGACACTGTTTTTATTCCATTGTATGTTCTTGCCTCCTTTGTTAAGGGGTAGTTGACCAAAAGTTTGTGGGTTCACTTCTAGGCTCTCTATTCTGTTCCATTGGTCCGTATGTCTGTTTTTGTACAACACCATGCTGTCTTGATTCCTGTAGCTCTGTAGTATTTTCTGAAGTCTAGGAGAGTTATTCCTCCAGCCTCTTTCCTTTTCTTCAGTAATACTTTGGCAATTCTGGGTCTTTTGTGATTCCATGTAAACTTTATTATGATTTGTTCTAGTTCTGTGAAATATGCCCTGGGTAATTTGATAGGGATTGCATTAAATGTGTAGATTGCCTTGGGCAGTGTGACCATTTTAACAATATTGATTCTTCCAACCTAGGAGCATGGGATATCTTTGCATTTTTTTAAGTCTTCTTTAATTTCCTACATCAGTGTTTTATAGTTCTCCATGTATATGTCTTTGACCTCCTTGGTTGGATTTACTCCTAGGTATTTTATTACTTTGGGTGCTATTTTAAAGGGGATTGTTTCTTTACTTTCTTTTTCTGTTGATTCATCATTACTGTAAAGAAATGCAACTGATTTTTGAATGTTAATCTTGTAACCTGCTACCTTGCTGAATTCTTTGATTAGTTCTAGTAGTTTTGTCTGGACATCTTAGGGTTTTCTGTATATAGTATAATGTCATCTACATAAGTGAGACTTTTACCTCTTCTTTTCCAATTTGGATCCCTTTTATTTCTCTCTCTTGCCTGATTGCTGTGGCTAGGACTTCCAAGACTCTTGTGATTAGGAGTGGTGATAGTAGGCAGCCTTGTCTTGTCCCAGGTTTCAGTGAGAAGCTTTTGAGTTTTTCACCATTGAGTACTCTGCTGGCTGTAGATTTGTCATGTATAGCTTTTATTATGTTGAGATATGTTCCATCTGTACCCACTTTGGTGAGAATTTTCAGCATAAATTGGTGTTGAATTTTATGAAATGATTTTTCTGCATCTATTGAGATGGTCATGTGGTTTTTATCCTTTCTCTTGTTGATGTTATGTATTACATTGACTGATTTGCGTATGTTGAACCATACTTGTATCCCTGGATTGAACCCCAGTTGGTCATTGTATATAATCTTTTTTATGTGCTGTTGGATTCTATTTGGTAATATTTTGGTAAAGATTTTTGCATCTATGTTCATCAGTCATGTTTGTCTATAATACTCTTTTTTGGTAGTGTCTTTGCCTGGTTTTGGTATCAGGGTGATGATGGCTTTATTGAATGCGTTTGGGAGTATTCTCTCCTTTTGAATCTTCTGGAAGAGTTTGAGAAGGACTGATGTGAGTTCCTCCTTGATTGGTAGAATTCTCCAGTGAGGCTGTCTGGCCCTGGAGTTTTATATGTAGGGAGGTTTTTTATTGCTAATTCAATTTTATTTCTAGTGATCAGTTTGTTCAAGTGGTCAGTTTCTTCTTGATTCAAACTTGGTGGACCGAATGTTTCCAGAAACTTGTCCATCTCCTCTAGGTTATCCATTTTGTTTCCATATAGTTGTTCATAATATTCTTGTATGATATTCTGTATTTTTATGTTATTTGTTGTAATTTCTCTATTTTCCTTTCTTATTTTGCTTATTTGTGCTCTTGCTTTTATCTTCTTTGTGAGCTTGGCCAGAGGTTTGTTGATTTTACTTACTCTTTCAAAAAGCCAGCTCCTGGTTTGATTCATTTTTTCTGTTGTGTTTTAAATCTCTATTTTATTTATTTCCTCCCTGATCTTTATTATTTCCTTCCTTCTGCTGAGTTTTGGGTTTTTTTCAATCTTCTTTTTCTAGTTCTTTTAGCTGGTGGATTAGCTTGCTTATTTGAGATTGTTCTTTGTTGAGGAAGGCCTGTATCACTATAAACTTCCCTCTAGCACTGCCTTTGCTCTGTCCCATAAATTTTGTGTGGTTGTGTGTTCATCATCAATTGTCTCAAGGTATATTTTTAATTTCAACTTTGATTTCATCATTGAGCCATTGGTGTTTTAGTAGCATGTTGTTTAATCTACAGCCTGTCATTATCAGCACTTTTTCAATGCTGCTTGGCTTTGACAGCATCACATAGAAGCCAAGGACCAGAGATAAGTGACTCAAGTTGCTGAGACTGTTTTCCTATACTTGATAGTAGGTTTTTCTTTGGAGGGGCGGACAGGAGGGTCTTGGGTAGGGGAGACTAGATTGCTAGGTCACTAGATTGACAGGTTACTAGATCGCTCCAATTCCAAAACCCCTGCTGTGGGCACACAGCCAGTCAGGAGGCATCAACGTGGCCACTGTCCACAGTCCTGCATGTCTCGGTGCAGAGGGTATTCTTAAGTTAGGCTGGTGTTTTTCGGTTCCTCCCTGGGGACCAGAATCCTGCTTTATCACTTGTTTCAGTTATTGCACAGTAGGAAGAGATGACATTCCTGGATTGATGACCTGGGAGCCAAGGCCTGAGAACTCCATCTTCTTAAAGTGTCTAGAACCTGAGAATCCCAATGGATTGCTTCTAGTGTATGAAATAAAACATGGACCATAAGTTGAGGTAAGACAGGGGCAGTGGTCCGTGTCCGGGTGTTTCCATTACAGGTGGTATCAGATATTATACTGTGACACAGAGCACCTGGTTAGCTTAGGACTTTAAACAATAAAGTAAGGAGGTAAGTCTGTCAGAATTTAGGTCTTCCTCCTGGCTCCACACTCCCTGAGGAATTCTCAGAGTGTGCAAGTAGCTGGCTTATTCTCACCCTCAAAGCACTACTTTGTTGCATAAAATGATTTTTCAACCTAGACTATATTGTGCTTAATAATTTAATCTTTCTGGAACTCTTTTTGGTTAAAAAGATAAGAGTTGGTTAACTTGGGTGTGCTTAGAGTTACTAGAGGACTGCCACGATGTAAGACTTGGCTTTTCCCCTTTTACTGCAAATCAAGGTCACTGTTAGGTGGGAAGTTGCCTGGTCCTCACATGTTTGTGGGAAATTGACACATGTGTTTTATTTCACCAGGATCAGTGGGAATGGGTATTCAGACAGAAGTACAGGAAGTATGGAAGGGCCAAGCTGAGCCAGCTCAATGCAGGGAACTACCTGGCCTGGATCCAGGCCACCTCTTTCTCTGGCAATGGGTCTTGGACCAGTCCTGAGTGCTTCTATGTCCAGGCCAAAAATAAGGCTTGTGGAGGGAGTAGCTGGAAAAACTGAAAGCAGGTGGGGCCAGAAATGGGGAGGCATGGGTCACTGTGGCCCTCTGATTTTCTGATTTCTGTTGGCTGGCTTTCAGAAGCTGGCACCTCATCTGAGAGCCCAGTCTGGGGACCTTTGGTGCTTGGAGTCCCAAACCTTATTTGATGGGCTAGGAGAGTCTGAACCCCTCTTTTGATGGAGTCAGCAAGGGGCCTTTGATCTCAACTTGGTTTATGTACAAAGCATTTTACACAGCACTATTGAACATTCTGACTCCTTCCTTGTCAGGAATGCTGGTTGGGGCTCAGGATCAGAGCTAGAATCCCAAGGTGGGGTGGAGACCTGGGAGGCCATCTGGTCCCACTGCTCTGGGCCAAGAGTCACTGTGACAGCACCCCAGGCTGAGGCATGACCCCCTTCACTGCTCATTGGTAAAATGCAGGTGTATGTTTAAAGCAGCAACACACATTGAAAGCTCACAGTGCTCACCCCTTGGCACAGAGACTGGGCCATGTTGTGAGTTTATGCTCAAACCATCACCAAGACAGAAGCCTTTTACTTCCTTGTAGCTTATTTTATACCTAATAGTTTGTACGTCTTAATCTCCCCCCCTACATTGCCCCTCTGCCTTCCCTCTTCCTACTGGTAATCACTAGAAAAATTTATTTTTCAGTATGATATGAGGTGAGGCTGCAAGTTCATTGAATGTCACCTGACAATCAGATGAGCCTGAGTCTATGTCCTGGTTTCCTATTTGTTCCTTTGGTCTGTATTTAACCCTGCACCAATTTCACACTGCCCTTGGCCAATACCCCTCAACTTACCAACACAGGTGAGGTAGAGCACCACATAGGCCAGGGGCAGGGTCTCATGGCTGGAATGGCAAAGAATCTGAACTTGTAGAGCAATTGGCCCAGGGTCAAACTGGCTGAAGCCAAGAGCCTGCCCCCAAACAGGTCTTGGGGGATCTGGCAGGGAGGGGAGGAGACCTCAGGAATCTCTGTGCACTGAAGTTGGGTTTACCACCCTGACTCCTCCTTTAGTCTTCTCTGTGTCATTTATTTTTCCATGCCTCAATTGGCCCATCTGTAAAGTGGGAACTATATGTGAGGGACCCCATGGAGACCTGTGTCCCATTGTGGCCAGTGACTACTGTAGGGTTTGGGTGAGCCTCCACTCCCCTTTGCATCTCCATTTCACCAGTCATCAAATGAGGAGTTTGGACGGGGCAGGCTTTAGGGATTCTATTTTCTTGGCAGGATTCAGAATAAGCCTCAACTTGAGCCTAGGAAACTTGGATTCTGTGACCTTGGCCTAGGCCCTTCACCTTTCTGAGCTGCCTCAGTTTCCTCACCTGCAAAATGAGGACCACACAGGTCCATACATCAGAGGATGATCATGTAGCTCTGAAACAATCCACATAAAAAACTGATCCCATAGGAAATGCCCAAGAACTCTCAGCTCCTGTTATTAGAGAGAGTTAGTGCAAAGTTCAGGAGTCAGACAGCCTGGGCTGGGATTCAAAATCTACCAGGTGAGGACATCCCTGGAAAAGTTACTGTTCTCGCTGGGCCTCAGTTTCCTCAGCTGTAGAGGGGATGATAACATTTCCATAGGACTGATTTCAGGCTATGAGGATGAAAGACAGAACCATGTGACATGCCTGTCATGGTGCCTGGCCTGCAGTAGGCACCCAATACCTGCCAGAGGTGAGGCTGAAGTTGTGGGTGATGAGAAAGCAATTCCAGGCAGATGCATCAAAGCCCCTTTGTCCCCCAGCTCTCCTCCTGGACATTCCCTCCTGCATTGGGTCCCTCCACTCTCTGGCTCTGATGTTGTCATCTCAGCCAGAAGGTTCAGGATCTTGTAGGGGCCACACACCCCTCCAGTCCTGAGAGCCTCTAAATCCTGTAGTTATTAGACCCCATGTGCCAAGCCCCAGCAATGTTCACCACAGGCAATTACTTGAATCTTGGCCAAAAGCGGGGGGGAGGAACTGAGGACCCCTCTGACCACCATCCTCAATCCCTGTGATCCTTAGAGCAAGGAACTTAGAGCACCCGGGGAGGAGGCTGGATTTGGTGTTGGAATAGGAAACCTTGGATCTGTTACAGACTAGCTGAGTGCCTCCAGGGACCTCCTACCCTCTGGGCCTCAGCATCCTCACCTCGGAACTGGGGAGATGCTGCCCTCCAGCTTGGATGGTTAGGGAGTTCTGGGAAAAGGTCCAGCTCATGGTAGGTGCTTAAGTAATGTTGGCCTTCTCCACTCCCCTAGAGGATGAGAAAGGTGAGTCAGCCCATGTCCAGAGCTCTGCCCTGGCGTGTGTGCCCACTGGTACTGGGGATACTGTGGAGGGCCAGCTGCCAGTCTGAGGTAGGTTTGAAGGAAAATCATGATGTATCAGGAGCTGAAACTCTGGCCCTGAGCTCTGCCTTCAGAGCCATTCACGTAGGTCAGAATCCCTGCAGGGTAGCTGAGCAGTGATGCTGAGAATCCAGGAACGCAAGCTGCCCCATCACCCCCTTCACCTTGCAGGCAGTGCACATGCTGGTCACAGTTGTCCTGGTCATCACAGTTCAGATTGTCCCTGGCACAGCCCATCAGCAGGATGGCTCCATACCCACCAGGCCCCCAGACCCACTTCTGCTGCCAATGGCAAAGCAGAGCTGGTGGTGGGGTCTCAGACCAGACCAGCACCCATCCCCGGTGTCCCCTTGGCCAGTCCCTGAACCCCATCTCTTCATCTTCTCCCCACCCTCTGAGGATAGGTCCACTCCTGCTCAAGAAATGGAAATGGTTTCCTAGTGCCCACACCATCAAGTCCAACTACACTGCTGTCTTTCATGGATGTCCATGTTATGTCTCCAGCCAGCATCCTCTTTCCTTAGGTAACTTCCTGACTGTAAGATCCATTCTTCCCTCCAGGCCTTGGTGCCTGCTGTCCCCGCACCTGGAATGTCCTCCTTCTGGCCTCGCTTTGGAGTCCAGCTCAAGTGGACTTCAAGTGAGTCCTCCTTCCTCACAAAGGCCATCTTGACTTTTCTTCTCTGAACTCCTAATGCATTAAGTGCCACCACAGTCCAGCCCAAAGCTTTTAGTTTCATCCTTGGTAGATTTCCTTTTTCACCTAGATTAGGGGCATGACATGATACTGTCCAAGGGCCACATTCAGCTCAGCCATTGCCTGTTTTTCTAAGTGAACTTTTATTGGAACACTGTCACATCCCTTTGCTTCCATGTTGCCTGCAGGTCTCTCATCCCACAGTGGCAGAACCAAGTAACTGCAGTGGAGACAGTATGGCTTTCAAAGCCTCAAATATTTACTAGCTTGCTCTTGCAGAAAATATTTGCTGACCCCCAATCTAGACTGAAAATCCAGAATGACTTTTCCCTTCAAAGGAAGGTTTGGGCACCTGTGTGCTTGAAGCTTCTTGGTGATGATTTTTCTCCCAGTGAAAGACGCCCAGCCATGCCTGGTTCCTCTTTGGCCCCCCTGACCTCAGCATCAGCCGGGAGGCAGGGGGATGCCTGAGTGGCCTCATCCATCTTAACCCAGCCTAGAGCAGCTCCAAGCTCCATCCCCCATTCTGGGCCCAGCCAGAGATCCCCTGCCTTGTCCACAAATCCACTATCCTGCCTGACTTCACAGTTCAGGTCACAGTCCAGGGCTGTGTCTACAAAGGGAGGGCAGAGGGTAAGTCACAACAGGGCTCCCAGGAGCCCAGCACAGGCGCATGGCATCCACCTTCTAACCTGTCTCAGGACCCATATGGGACCAGGCAAACAGAAGTCATTTCCAAGAAGATACTGCCCAGAGGTGAGAGCATCTGGAGCCCCCCACCCTGGGCTAGAGGCAGAGGCCTTAGGGAAGAAGAAGGGTTAGAGCAATGGTCAACTGCTGCTCCCTCCAGGAAGCCTTCCCTGAACTCTCTCTTCTGCATCCCTAAAATCCTTGCTGTCCGGGGTGTGCCCTGTATGGAGCCCAGGTCACCCTGGACACTCTTGGTCTGTATGAAGCTGCTTCATCTCTTTGGGATGGGGCAGTGAGCCTGGACTCTGGTGTCAGACAGTCATGGATGTGAATCTGGGCTGGCACCTACTGGCTATGTGGCATCTCTTAGCCTCAGCTTCTTCCCAATTCGCATCCCCCTTCCCACCTTCTTCACTTCTCTGCCTAGAAATGTGGGGAGACTTTACAACACCAATGAAACACTGAAGGGAGAGAGGAGACCCCCCCAGCCCCCAGTATAGAGAGAGAATTTGAAATGATTTTTAATCGTGTGAAATGATAGCAAATCACCATGCAACAGTGTATGAATCTCACAAACATAACACGGGGCAAAAGAAATCCAACCCCAAAGAACGTGTGTAATATGATTTCATCCATATAAAATTCAAATGTATGCCAAAATAGACTGTATTGTTTGGGCGCGACCACAAGATAGTGGTTACCTCTGTGGGAGGGAGGGGCTTATTATCAGAGAGGAGCTTGGTGGCAAGGTGTACTTTGGGGTGCTGGTCACATTCCATGTTATGTTTCTTGGCCTGATGGTTGCCGCACATGTAAAATAAAGCTTTGTGCACGTTTCTGTATGTGTATTTTCTTTTTTTAATTAAAAAAATTTTAATTGAAGTATAGTCAGTTACAATGTGTCAACTTCTGGTGCACAGCCTAATGTTTCAGCCATACATGTACACATACATCCTTTTCGTATTTTTTCATTATTGGTTACTACAAGATATTGAATATAGTTCCCTGTGCTATACAGTAGAAATTTGTTTTTTCTGTATGTGCATTTACCAATGAACAAGGATGTGTATGTGTTCTGGGATGGGGAGGCAGAAAGATACCCAACCTCAATCCTAACAAAAGAAAGGCAAATTAAAGCAACAGTGAGAACCTGTCCTCTCAGATTATCAAAAATGGAAAAGGTTGATGATGTACAGTGTTGGCAAGGCACTCCCATATGCTGTTGGTGGGTGTGTGAAGTTGTGCGGTCTTTTTTGAAGAGCCATTTGGCAATATCTACCAGAGTGTTAAATGTGCATTCCCTGTAGCTCACTGGATCTGCTTCTAAAAATGCCTCCTGCAAACAGAAAACAAACTATGGTTCCCAAAGGGCAAAGGGTAGGGGAGGGATAAATTGGGAGTTTGGGATTAACAGATACATATGACTCTATATAAAAAGATAAACAACAAGGTCCTACTGTAGAGCACAAGGAATGATGTTCAATGTCTTGTAATGACATATAATGGAAAAAATCTGAAGAGAAGAAATATATATGTATTTATATGTATAACTGAATCGCTTTGCTGTACATGTGAAACTGTTATTGAGTCCAAACTCTGCTCATGACATGACAGGCCAATAAATCAAAAGATAAGGTGTTGGGGCAAAGAATGGCAACTTTATTTGGAAAGCCGGCAGACTGGGAGGATGGTGGACTAATGCCTTGGAGATCTATCCTCCCCTAATCAGAATACAGGATCATTTTATACCAAAAAAAAAAAAAAGGCAGGGTTGGATGTGTGTTAGTTGTTGTAAACTTCTTGGTGTAGGAATACTTTGTTCCTGCAGCTGTCCACGTGTGCCAGGTCATGGTGCTCCTGCAAAACCTCCAACAAAACAAATGTTGCTTTCTAGTCTGCAGCTTGTTATCTTTATAGGAATGTAGAAGTGCCAACATCCTTAAAGGTCAGCACCCCAAGAACAGGCTCTGCTGTCTATTTCAGGCTACAGGCAACATTGTTTTACAAAAGGTGCAGAGCCTGCAAGGCTAAGCCTGGGAGACCGGGCACAGGGTTAAAGCTTAAGGAACAGATCTAAGGTGGAGTCAGATTTACTCTTTTCTTTTACATCACCAGTATTTGTTATTGTCATTGTTTTTTAAACTGCATATGAAAAGATGCTCAACTTCACCAATAATTAGAGAAATGCAAATCCAACCAGCAATGTATTGAAAAATCCAAAGTAATCAAACGCAGAGCATAGGACAGTGAACCCTCAGTGCCCATCTGCTGCAAGGATCACTAGCTCCTGCCACTCTTGTTGGACAGATACTCAACATCCCTGCTCCTATGTGATTCTGTGTGGGTTTTTCCTGGGGGAGCTTATTTATTTTAATGGAGATCCTGGAGATTGAAGACAGGACCTTGTGTAGGCTAGGCACACACTCTACCACTGAGCTGTACCGTCTCCCCCTACCCAAGCTTTTCTGACACACACCCAATACATCATTTCAGCCCTAACTACTTCAGTTATTCAGTACTCACTTAACTATATTAAATTCCTCATTACCCCAATGAACAGGCACTAAACTCAAAACAAAACTGGCCTTGAGTCATCTGGCCACACAGATGTATGTCCCCACCCTAGTCAGAAGACACTGGCTCACCTTTCATGTGGACTCTTGGCAAGATGTTCTGGAAAGGGGCTGTGTGCATCAGGTCACATACTTCTAAAGACCAGAACAGAGAAGTTCGCATTAGGTAGTTTATCTCACAGCAAAGATGGACAAAGAAATCAGTGCTGAAAACAAGGCACATCTTTGTCATTTAGTGTAAAATAAATGGAGTCTTGGGGCTGGTGGAAATGTTCTCTGCTGTCCACTGAGGTAGCTGCTGGCCACATGTGGTGATCAAGTCCTTGGCTAAGGAATTGCATTTTCAATTTACTTACTTTTGACTAATTTCAATGTGGACATGCACAAACACAGCCCCGAACGTGGCCTTTGCTTTCCAGAATTGATGGTCCGACAGCCATCCCTGCACAGGTAGAAAGAAGGCACTTTCTGTGCAAACAGGGCAGGAGGCAGGAGGAAGGGATGGCACCAGTGTCCCTAGAGCCCCAAAGTTCTGAGCAGTGGCCCTGAATGTGCTGTTGGGTCACCAGCTCCTTTAGATAGGTGATAACACTCTACACCATGCAAGGCACATCCAGGAGAACCCAATGTGGAGAAAAATTTACTTCCAGCATCATAGGGGTGACAGAACTCCCAAAGCCCCACCGTGCATCCACAGATGGTCAAGCACAGGGCACCCTTCCCGAGTCTGGGACCCACAAACAGGGGAGGGCTCCCCCGACTATGATGACTTCACCTCAGGGCTCAACTCTCCATCTAACCTGAAACCATAATAAAGCAGTTTACTAAACAGAAATCAGAGAGTCAAAACTTATGACTGTCAAGAGTTTCCCTTGAGGAGCTCCCCCAAGGTGACAGCAAAGCTAAGACCAAGAGGAGGGAGAGAAGGCTTTCTGTCCCCAACAGGTGAGGGTCCTGTTGTCACCTAACAGACACCTAATGCAGCATTCAGCCAGCCATCCCCAGCTCCACCAGAACACGAGCTGTTCCTGGGCCTCCCACACTAGGAGTGTGTGTGCGTTGTGGGGGACATACTCAAGGAAGGAGAGCGTCAGATGGTGAGGCACAGCTTGCAAACAGGAATGAAGGTGGTGTCTGTGGGAGCCGATGCATCTACAGAAAGGTAGAGGAATGTCACCACTCATGTGCTATGATCTCCAGGACATACTTACTGTCAAGCGAAAAATGCAAAGTGGAGACGGGTGATCGGCCAGCCTGCACCAACAGGGCAGGAGGGCATTTGGAAGGTGACTGAGTGCAAGAAAGTGGCCCGGCCAATGGGTGGCATCACAGGGACAGTGCCACACAGACAGGGGTCTCTACCGGTGGTAAAGCACCTGCCTACCAGCAGTGCCCCACCAGACGGGCCATCCAGCCATCTAAGCTGCTTCCTGCTGCCACAGCCAACAATCTCAAATTTTTGCCCCCAAACCAAACCACAGAAAGATAGTGAGTGGCTATAAAAGTCAGCATTAGAAACAAACAAGCATGCAGCAATGTGGGTGGATTTGGAGAGCATCATTTTAAGTGAAATAAGCCAGAAAGAGAAATAAAAACACCATATATCATTCATATGTGGAATCTAAAAAAAGAAAAAAGAGACACAAATGAACTCATCTACAAAACAGAAACAGACTCACAGACTTAGTAAACAATCTTCTATTACTGGTGGTGGGGAAATAGGGGCTGAGACGGGATAAATTCAGGAGTTTGAGATTTGCAAACATTAACTATATATAAGAATAGATAAAACAAATTTCTGTACAGCACAGGTAATTATACTCAATACCTTCTAATAACCTTTAATAAAAAATAATATAAAAATGAATATATGTATGTAATGTATGACTGGGACACTATGCCTTACAGCAGACAGTGACACACTGTAACTGACTATACATCAATTAAAACAAAACAAAACAAAGCAGTGTAAAACTATTGTAAAACAAAAAGTTTAACAAGTATACACACATACAAGTTAAAAAGAATAAACTACATTACCAAAAATTTCAGATTGGGTTTAGATGGCAGAATTTGAAAAACAAAATGAAACAACCCTTCTCTAGAAAGCTATAAGAAGCATCTATCTAAGGCAGAGATTCAGAGCAAGATCGACATTTTTGGTTACTGAACAAATTCCCGGTGTGAGCCAGGGCCACAACCACCCTGGGGTCTCACCACAGGCATGGTGTCCCCGGCAGCTGGGGGAAGGTGAACCCATTTGTCTAATTTGTGGCAATTAGAAGGCCACATCCACCCTTAACATCTCCATCTATATTAGTGGGAGCCCACGTGGATGCCAAACGTACTTTACCACCACTTTCCTTGGAGACATGAAAATAACCACCAAGGAGAGGTCAGTGTCTGGAGTCTGGATGTGATGGGATGGAGTGCAAGGATCCAAGCATCTTCCACCTTCCAAAGTCCACCCGGTGGACCAACTGGAAGACATTACCCCTATTTCTATAAGGACCAAAGCAACAGTGCAGAATTCCAGACTGGAGCTGAGGAGACTGTACTCAGCTTGGCTGCAGGCCGTCTTTTTATCTATGTTTCGGAAGCAGCCATCCACTCATAAGTCAAAGCTTTAAGATCAACTGACAGCTATTCATAACATCTTTTCTAGATGCCCAGTTCCTCACTCAGGGGAGTAATTACATGGTGTAGACTTGAGACCCAGGCCCAGATGTCATAAGGAAGGAGACATCAAGGATGTGTGTCAGTGGGTAGCGAAGCCCAGACCTCATTCACCTCCTGAGAGCTGGAAGGTCCATCCACTGTGGGGGCCTGTCTCCCAAGGCTGGGGGGCCTTTGAGAGTCCCAGACACCTCGGAAAGGCTATGCTTGTGTACAGGGATAGACAACGAGAATTTAAGGGTCTGGGCAGGTGAGGATCTCATCGGTCCCAGATTTTTCTTTTCCAAGGTTTTTTTTCTTTTTAAAGTATTTTTCATTACTATTTTATTTATTTATTTATTTATTTATTTATTTATTTATTTATTTATTTATTTATTTATTTATTTATTTTGGGGAGGTAATTAGATTTATTTATTTTACTGGAGGTGTTGTGGACTGAACCCAGGACCTTGCTGCATGCTAAGCACCCACTCTACCACTGTGCTATACCCTCCTCCTTCTTTTCTGAAGTGTCTAATACAGGATCACACTCCTTCCAGAAGCCAACAAATGTCCAAGTGTTTCTCTGACAACTCCTTTCAGCTGATAAGTGATGAGTTCTGCCCCTCCAGCTTCAAACTCCTGTGGTTCCATGTATTTTTCTACTGTGGAACAGAATATAATTATTTTATTGTATTATATTATTGTGCTATATTACATTACCTTATACTGTAATGAGATGTACAAAGATTATTTTATCATCAAGGTTACCCATTTGTAGGTTAATCACCAGTGAACCCAACCCATCTTCAGTTATTTTAGACAGAACAATGAAACGTCAGCAAGAAAAGAGTTGCTCAAGAAAATCAATCATCTGAAAGCTAGAATTTTTTAAAAATTAAAGTGTAGTGATTTACAGGTTTCACTAGTTTCATGTGTATTGCAAAGGGTCCCAGTTATACATATTTATCTCTATTCTTTTTCAGATTCTTTTCCATTATTGGTTATCACAAGAGACTGAATACAGTCCCCTGTGCTGTACAAGAGGCCCTTGTTGGTTATGTATTTTAGATATAGCCATGTGCAACTGTTAGTCCCAAACACCTAATTTAGGAGTTTGGTTCCATAATTATTTTTTGTTCATACAAGACATCCTTGACATTGTCTATTTTGTAAAGGAAAAGCTTTTGACAGTTAATCTTATTTCCTAAAAGGGCAGCAGGACCAGAAGAGACAGCAGCCTCTAAGGAGTCCCCACCACTAATCCGATCAATTCCACAGGGTGGCCCCAGCCCTGCCCTGGGGCCAGTGACCGAGGGGCTCCTTCAGATCTGGATACACATGGATGAGGCTGTGCTTTATGTGTGTGTTCACAAAAGCCACATGTGAGGGGAACTTTCCTATATTTAACATTTCAATTTCATGATAAGTGACTACTATTTAAAGGAATATTCCCTAACTTATTTGGTTATAAAACATTCACATGTATTTAGGATGAAGATTCAGCTCTCCCTCAGCTGTTCCTGGGGCAAGGCTGCCCTGGACAGCAGCTTCTCAGGGAGCCACACGCCACCTCCCCGCCACCGGTGCTGCAGGTTAAGGTGGCCATGCGAGTCACAGGGGGCAGGACAATGAGGGCCTGGGAGTCCCCTCTCTCTGGAAAGGGTCTCCTGGGAGCAGAGCCGCAGAAGGAAACCTGGAAGATGTGGATCCTGACCAGAGGTTGTACCCAGCACACTTTGATTTTTGCAGACACACATGTGAGGTGGCCAGTACCGTGGCACAGCCAGCCTCTACAGGCCTGGCAGTATGACTGTCATGTCCAGCACAGCGTACAGGGTACACTTGTCTCAGTCATTGCACAACACGACCCTGCCTCTGCCAATATGACAGGGCCCTCGTGACAAGAGATTGCTTTAAGAAGCAACAGAGCAGGAGGAGAGGGGACACCTCAAGTGGTAGAGCATGTTCTTAGCATGCACAGGGTCCTGGGTTCAGTCCCCAGTACCGCCTCTAAAAATATATAAATAAACCTAATTACCTCCCCACAAATAAACACCAAAGAAGCAACAGAGCAAAGACCTCCCTATATGGGTCTAGAAAGGCAACACAATTCCCACTGAAATCCCAATATGCTTTTTTTTAACCCATTTGGCAAGCTGATTCTAATCCTTCCAAAGCAGAAACAGGATCCACGAAGTGGCAGAAGGTGCTTGAAGACATATGGTCAGGAACAAGTACTGTCAGGCGTCAGGACTGAAGTTAGAGCTACAATGCATGACTATGAGTTGGAAGCCAGGGACAGATGCACAGACCAGTGGGACATGAAAGAAAGCCAGGAGACAGAGCAGCATATCCACTGGGAGCTGTAGGGTGACAGAGTAACCCTAGGGACCAGCAAGGAGAGGCATTGTCCTTCAGCTGCTGGAGGAGGGACAGCTGGTCACCCCCCAGGGAGGGACAAAAAACTCCCTCCACGTCTCATATCTGACACCAAAACCAACCCCAGAAGGATTAGAACTGAAATGTAGAAAGCAAAACCTGCAATGTGTAGATGGAAATACACAAGAATATCTCCATGGCTCCTAAGTAGCAAAGGACTTCTTTTAAGACATACAAAATGTGTTAACCATGAAAAAAAGTGACTATATTCAAAGAGTGTCAGTTTATCAAATACATTGAGTGAAAACTCAAGCCACAAATGGGAGAGGTGTGTGCATCAAATGTAACACAGAAGATACACAAATTATAGTAAAATGGACACATGACAAGAAGGGAGCATTTAGCAGCAGGGAAGATGCCCTGCTCCTCAGTCCTGAGGGAAATGCAGAGTGAAGCCCATGATAGCCCGTGTCACACTCACTAGGCCCTCAGTTCAGAGCTGTCAGCAGACATGACCTACAGGGGACAGAGGGACAGGCTAAATGACACCAGAGGCAATCAGTGGAGAAAGCAGGTGTCCCACATGTGATTTCTTAGTGATGGGGGGCTCCTAGTGTCTGTTTTATCAGTCTCTCTACACAGCAGGGATGGGGCACGTGCAGCGATTTAAACGTAAAATAATTGAAATTCAATAAAATTTAAAAATCAGTTCTCCTGTCACATGGAGCCGCACTTCGAGGGCTCGACAGCCTCAGCTCTGAACTCTACATCACAGACAGCGCTCCCGGGCAACGGTGCTCTACACATTACGTGTATGTCACATAGGTTCATTTAGAAGCAGCAATTACTGTATAATAAAACATTCTGTTGATGCTCACAGAGTAAACCATTCTTTAACAATGAGCTCCATTTCATACCTGTTTTTCTTTTTTTAATGATTTTTTCAAAATTTCCAATTTTATTTAATAAAATGGGTTTTGAATAGAACAAATAGAAAAAATTCAGTAGTAGTTTTTAGAAATATATATAGAGAGAAATATAACATCATATGTAGAGATAAAAATAGCACAGGAACCAAAAGAAATGATGCCATGATTTGTTAAAGCTTAAAAATTCTATTTCCAAATAGGAAAAAAAAGTTTACTTTTAATTTGAATGTTTTTCTGTTTTTCGATTGTAGGAAACAAATTCAAATTAAAGTCTAAATAGTCAAGAAGAAAATACTTGCTCACCTTCCCTGATTAATGATCCCAATAAATCAAGCCTCTAAATCCTTCCCTCTCCCATCACCCCCGGGGTGGGGCCTGGCAGGACCCGGGCAGGGCTGGGCGCCCACCAGGCTCAGCTGGCCGGGCAGGCAGGAGAGGATGGCGTCGCCCACCTCCCACAGGTTCTGGAAGCATGCTGTCTTCAGCTCCGCATACTCAACGACGTCCTTCAGCTGGAGCTGGAAGAACTCCAGGATGCCTGTGTTGGTAGAGGGTGAGTCTGGGGTTGGGGAAGGCTTGAGGAGCAGGAGATGCCCCAGGGTGCCACCTGGGGTACCTGGCTGGGAGCATTCTCTGACATGGCCACCATGCCCATATGGGCATGGCCACTCGTCTCCTGACCCCAGCACCACCTGGGCTGGGCCTCAGCTCCAGAGCCTCTGTCTCTGTCAGCCCTGTGCAGAGCTCGTGTTACTGTGCTTGGCAGACACTGTGTGCTTTGCACATTGAAGTTTGTGGTGACCATGCATCGAGCAAGTCTACAGGTGCCATTTTTCCAATAGCATCTGCTCACTTCCCGCCTCTGCGACACATCGTGGTCATACTTACAATAGACTAAACTTAAATTTTTTTTGTTTTTTTTCTTATATTATTTTTTGTTTTTGCTTTGAGGGCTTGGATTTACTTATTTATCTACTTATTTGTTTATCTATTTATTTATTTGTAATGGCAGTACTGGGGATTGAACCCAGGACCTCGTGTATGCTAAGCACACACTTTACCACTTGAGCTATACCCTCCTCCCTTAATTTTTGAATGCTTTTCTATTTTTTTAATTAAAATGTATTTATTTATTTATTTAGACAAATGGAGAGGCAATTATTTATTTAGTTTGTTTTTAGGTGGAGGTACTGGGGATTGCACCCAGGACCTCGTGCATGCTAAGCACACACTCTACCACTGAGCTGTACCCTGCCCCCATTTTAAAGTTCATTATTATATTTGTTAGGGTGACCTGTGATCAGTGGTCTTGGATGTTACTATGCCAAAAGGTCACAACTAGCTGAAGGCTCAGATGTTGGTTGGCATGTTTCAGCAATGAAGTGTTTTTTAATTATGGTGTATACGTTCTTTAAGACATAATGCTATTATGCACTTAACAGACTACAGTCTAGTGTAAACATAACTTTACATGCCCTGGGAAACCAAACAAGTCATGGGGCTCACTTCTTTGCGGAGGTCTGGAGCCAAACCCGCCATGTCTCCCAGGTTTGCCTGTATCTTCCAAGGAGGCATCGTGTCCAGCAGAGGTAGGAAAGGTAATTGATAAAACTCACTTCACAGGCACAGAGGGGTGTGCACTTAATCCGATAAAGGACATCCAGGAAAGCCCTGCAGCTAAACTCCTACTCAGTGGTGACATCCGCACAGCTTCCCCCAGGGCTCCTGAGCAAGACCGCACATCTCCGCTTCTGTCCTGGAGGCCCTGGATGTTGTGATGTGGCAGGAAAAGACACAAGGCGTGAAGCCTGGACAGAGAGTCAGTGCCCCTGACTCAGTCCTACACTCAGTGCTGACCCAGTCAGAACTCCCCGAGCTGACTCCGGAATGGGTGATCACACAGAAGATGTGGAAAAGCCAAAACAACCCCGAGAGGGACAAAGTCAGAGACTTAAGAGGTTTCAAATCCCTCACCCCAACAAGTCAGCCCTGAGTGCTGATCCACAAGGACCCATGTCCCTGACCACCCAAGAGGCCATCCCTTCTTCTCGTGGTCCACCACCCACCCCATCCACCCCCCAGATCTCCACATCACCCAGCATGAGCTCAGACCCTCCCAGAGGGATGTTCCTTCTCATGTGTAGCCCCCCAATGGGCACTAAGGAGCAGGGTGTCCCCAGCAACACAGTGTCATCTACACAAGGTGCACAAGGTGCCATGGGCCTGGCCACACAGTGGAATGAGGACATGTAGGGAATAGCCCTGATGTCCACAGCTCTGCCCCAGACCAGCTCTGGATTTGGCCTAAATGGCTTCATCTCCGACATTAAAAATGTCCCCCTCTGGCCAGGATCTGAGCACCACTTTTATGACCCCAGTGTTACCATCTGTTTCTGACAATGGACTCAGGCTCCTGAGCCAGGCTCACTGATGGTCCTTCCCCTCCCCAACGGCCGAATGGGTCACCTCGCCATCTCCCAAGACACCAGCAACAGCCCTGGGGGCTCAGCCTCACCAGACGACTGCCAGTCAGAGCAGTCTCCCATGGGTGGTCCACATTTGGGCCCAAGTCACTTAGCAAGGCAGTCATCCAGCTCTCAGGGAAGTATTAATGGATATGAGACAAAAGGCAGTTTTGTACAAGACAAGGGTTCCTGCAGTCCAGTTTTATCAAGGACGAGGCTTTCTGAGATCAAGAAAGGCTGTTTGTGTGGGGACCCCCAAACCAGTGCTGTTCAGGCCATGCAGGTCTGGCACCCTGCAGGGCACCCCTGCCCCAGGGCACTATAGCCAGCCAATCAGTGTGACAGACGGGCTGCACCCTGCGTGGAGCTGCCCCCAGGCCTGGGCCGGTCAAGCCCAGTGGGTAGCTGGACCTGGCAGCTGAGCTCCCCACCCCTCCCTAGTCAGTGATGTTCAAGATCCGGATGTTGCAGAAGAGCTGGAGGTGTACAGGGTTCAGAGCCCTGTCACCCCCGCCCCACAACCCCCACACACTCTCCTGCATGACTGTTCCTGGCTGAAAGGCTGCAGACACTCAGGCTCTGGTTGGCCCCCACCTCCTCCCAGCAGGGAAAGCAGATCGGAAACTTGTCAGTGACTGCCCACTCGGTCTCCCTCCCTGCAGCCAGGCTGACACTGCCCCTGCCCCCCATGCACCCAAGGAGGTGCTGTGCTCACTGGGAGAGCCATACTTGTGCCGAGGCAGCTGGCAGACTTCGCACATCACTTCCATCAGCATCTCTTCATACTGCAGGATCGTGCCTTGCAGTTGAGAGAGAAGGGCTATGTCAGCCACCAGCCTCCACTGCCCCACGGGCCAAGGTGTGACAGGGACTTGGGAAAAGGTGTCTGTTCATAAAATGCCCTATGATGACCCAGGATTGAGAATCACTGGCTGCAAAGGAAAGCCCCACTACACTCACCCCAGGAAATGGGTGCAGAATTCCCCCCCCAGGAAGGCCACACACCCGAGGGGCACACACCAGGCTCCTGACCCCCTGCAGCAGCTCCTCCCTGACCACTGTGATGCTCTGGAAGCCCGCAGTTGGCAGACGATCTGGAAGAGGGGCCCCCACGAAGCTGCGGCAGCTGCCGTAAATGCCCGAGTAGGCCAGGTTCAAAGGCTGGGGACAGAGAAAGTCAGTGCTTGATGAAGTCTCGGGGAATTCAAAGTAGCCCCTACGTGCATGTGAAGAGGAGGAACTGCTTGGCAAAGTGCATGAGTACGCAGGGCCCTTGGGTGGAGGGATCTGGAGAACCTGTTAGACCCCCCTTACTGGTATCTATGATTTCAACCTGAAAACATGAAAACAAACTTGCTAAAACAGAAGGAAAACAAAACCATTTGGTTTTCAACATTTATTAAACTGCTGGTCCTGCAAAAGCATTTTGAGGTCCTGCAAGGAGAAATGAAATTACCTTACAGCCTCCTTGCTGCCCCCATGGAACTCCTCCCAGTCTCCTGGGGAGACATCCAGGACAGACTCTGATGGGGTAGGGGAGCTGCATTCTCAGGGATGCAGAGTGGGCTAGTAGGAAAGGTAATCAGGGTGGCTTCCTATAAGAGGGGACCTCCAAGCTTGTCTAAGGACATGAGCACACATTCAGCATGGAGATTCCTAATGCAAGCATTCAGTGCTAGGCATTTCCCTCACACACTTCTTTAGCTGCACCCTGCACATTTTGATATATTTGCATTTCATTTAGTTCAATGTCTTTTTAAAAAATTTCCCTTGAGTCTTCCTCTTACCCAAGGTTTATTTAGAAATGTGTTCATCTGCAAGTGTTTGGAGATTTTCTTGTCATCTTTTTGTTACTGATTTCTAGTTTGAGTTCACTGTAGTCAGATAATACACTCTGTAATATTTCAATTTTTAAAATTTTGTTGAGGTCTCTTTTAGGATATGGTTTATCTTGGAGAATGCTCATGGGCACTTAAAAAGAATCTGCGTGCTACTGTTGTTGGGTGAAGTGTTCTGTATATGTCAATAGTATCCTGTTGGTTGAAGGTGTTTGGCTGACTTTCTGTGCACTTACTCTTTCAATTACTAAGTGAGAGGAAGGCTGACTTCTCCAGTTACAATTGTGCAGTTGTTCACTTCTCCTTCCACTTACATCAGTTTTTGCTTCAAGTGTTTTGAAACTGTTGTTTGGTGCATCAACATTTAGGATTGCTGTATTTTCTTGCTTGACTTTTTTTTTTTTTTATCATTATGTCATATTCCCCCATCCCTGGTAATATTCTGTGCTCTAAAATCTACTTTATCTTACATTTATACAGTTACTGCTGCTTCCTTCCTTCCTTATTTCCATCCATCCTTTCTTTCTTTCTTTATTAGTGGGGAGGTAATTAGATTTATTTATTTGTTTGTTTCTTTATTTAATGGAGGTACTAGGGGTTGAACCCAGGGCCTCATGCATGCTCAGCACACACTCTACCACTGAGCTGCACCCTCTCCCCTACTCCTGCTTTCTTTTAATTAATGTCTGCATGATACATCTTTTCCACCCTTTTATTTCCAACCTATGTGTATTATTAACTTGAAGTGAGCTTCTTATATAGTCATGTTTTTAATCCAGTCTGCCCATCTCTACCTTGTAACTGTCTTCAGACCACTGGCATTTAATACATTTACACACAACGTGATTACTGGTATTTAAGTAGGCTCTGCTTCAGTCTTCTTGCGGGTCACTTTAACACATCTGAGACTCCACTTTGGCTTGCCTGTGGCATTTCTGACAGCACCTCTGGCACAGGTCTGTTGGGGTGCTCCAGCTATTACGTCACACATCATGTAAGTCACCACAGTCCGCTGCTATCAGCATGGTACCACTTTAAGTGCAGCGTAGCACTCTGACCTCCATTTAGGTCCCTGTATGTTTCCCCCTTCCCCTTTTATAACTGCCTTAAATATTTCCTCTACATACACGGAGAGTCCCATCAGGACAGCAAGGATTATAAAAATTCAGCACAGCAGGCCTGGTTGCTCAGTCCCAAACATGCCAGCCTGCAACCCCTGGGAACTCAGCCCATGGACTCTTGCCTCTGTTACCGACTGACAGCTGTTTTCTACACCTGGGACACAGCCATGCCATACAAGCTTGTCTACGTTGTTCACAGAAACAGTGATTGTTTAGGAGCTCCTCTCCTTCTGGGGGTTCCGGGGTTTCAGTGATGTGGGCTGGTCACACAGGTGGCTGTGCCTCTGCCCCCTAGTGAGAGCCTTGGCCCCAGGTGTTCTGTGGGCTCCTCTTTCTGGGGCAGGAACACTCTGCATCCCTGGTACCATGTGACACCTATGAGGGACCACGGGATGCCTGCATCCACTTCTGTCACCACCTCTGCATCTTTCCACCTCACTGAGCCTGTTCTGTGTCCATTTGTCATAATAAACTCAGCTGTGAGTCCGTGTGGAGAATTATCAAATGTACAGGTGGTCCTGGGACTCCCACAACATGAAGTCTGAGTCTAAACCAATGATCAAATGCCAGGCTGACCACGGCGGAAACACTGTCAAACACCTGTCCCACACCCACGCCTATGACCCTATTAGATTCATAAGGACCATGTCCTGATCCTGGGCTCAGACACAACCACCTCCCCCATCCCTCCTCAAAGCACAACGGTGCTTTCAATGCTGGGATTCTGGGTCAGGTTTTTCTTGATAATAAGTTGTAATGCTTGAAAAGCAAAACCATGAGTGAAATCAAATTGCCTCGTGTTACAAGTGAGAAAATTCACTCCCAAAGCCACCTTGACTTGCTTGGGACCTGGGGCTCAGTGACACCTAATCCCCACTCCCCTTGACCAGTTTCTGGCTTCCTGGTGACCTCAGTCACCCCAAGGATGGCACATCCCAGGGACAACACAACCAGAGAGATGTCACTACTGAGAGGGAGGGAAGGAGGCACCGCCTCTGGAGAGGGTGAAATTCTAAAACGTCTGCTGTAAAACACTCAGACTCTGAGGGGAACCTCCCAGCTCAATTCAAGAAGCAGTGTTGGCACGCCCAATGTCTCTCCCGGAAACCAGAGGACGCGGGCTCCAGACTCACTAGCCACCTGCCCTGGGTTCTCTAACGCCCCGACACTGTGCGTCTTCAACTGGGAATTGCGGACACTTACAGGAAAGAGGATCAGTGATCCGCTCAAGAGCGCTCACTCAGAGCGGTGCCACTACCAAGAAGTAACCAGACATCACATAAGGGGCCCCCAGCTAAGTCGGTTTTATCCCCATGAGACACTAACTCAAGTTCACCACTCCTAACAAAAGAAAGGATCGGGTTCCCGTGTGTCCCACAGCCTCGCAGGGGCGAGCGCCGCAGCTGCACGGCGCACCTCGCCCGGCGGGGACGGCGCCTTCTCACGAGGAGCACGGCTCAGCTCCACGGCCCCGGGCTGTGGCATTCCGCCTCTTTTTGATCCTCAAAACAAGTGTCATGTAAGAGGAACAGTCCACATCAGTGTTGCTCATGCAAACTTGTTAGACTTTTTTGTGAGTCCAAACACTCTAACAAACAGTCCTGGTTTAGGTTGGGAGAATACAAATGACACAAATGTAATTTCTCAAACAGGCTGGAATCCTTAAGGTCAAGTTCAGTCACCACTGGTTGCTTTAAAAAGAACGATCTGTTCTTTCCTTCCCTCCAGGTGGACACCTGCTTTGCAGGTGGCTTGCAGTGCCACCTGTGGACACGGAGGGTGTGAAGGGGGACCCCCAGTGCCTCGGGACTGGTGGACTCATGACTTTGTCTCACAGAAGCAGAAACACTGCTGTCTCTGTGTGCAAGCGCTCCTGGAGATGCTGCCGAGGGGCCCTTCACCCCACGGTGGGCAGCAGCTCTGGGGGGCCTCTCAGAACCACCCCACAGGCCCTCTCCCCAGGATTGCATCCTCCAGAGACCTGAAGGATGCCAGCCAGAGGCTGTGCAGACCTGGGGAAACCGACCAGCCCATCCTTCCCTGACGGCACCCTCCTCTCAGGACCATTCTGTTTGAAGGCTGACTTCTTTGCGCCCCATGACCTGTCAGCAGGGTCTGCATGCTCCTTTTCAGTGATGGAGCTGCATCCCCTGGACAGTACCTTGTTCTAGTGCTCTTGGTGGCCAGTGAGTTTGCCACCATGTTTTTCCTGAGGATGTGGTATATTACACCAGTAACAGATCTTACTTTGTACTTGAGTGAGTTATTTCCTCAGGGGTCTGGATTCCCACCAGTGAGAGAGAACATTTAAATACTGGTGAGCGCTGGCAGATGGCTGCCCCGAATCACACGGTCTCACATGCACTCCAGCGGCCACACTTAAGGCAGTTTTACTCCCCTAGCCTTTTCTGGTCTGAGAGGAAAAATTACTCTCACTGCTATCATATGTTTCTCTTCAATCACTGGTGAGGCTAGAGGTCTATTTTTATTTTTCCGCTACATTTTGGGGAAAGGTCTGCTCATTGCATCTGGCTCTTTATTTTACTACAGAATGTCTCTCATCAATTGTAAGAGGGCTTTAAATACTCACAATACTAATGCTTAATGTCATCCCTGCTGCTGCATACCTGGCCACCTTCAGCCCAGACTCGTGCCTCATCTCAGGAGCCAGTGGGTGTCCTTTGCCTGCTTGCCTGTGGTCTCTGGGTGTCAGCTGTTTCCCACCTGCCCTCTCCCACCTCATCTCCTCCCTTCAAGATGTCACGCCTGGCTGGGCCCCCTACCCCCCTGTCACAGATGTGTCCCCAAGCCTCTTTCACACATTTTCTTGGCTTGATGTTCTGAAGTTTTAAATCTGCCAATCATCTCACTTCCATTAGTGCCGGCGGTGAGGCTGGGTCCACCCACCCCATGGCCAGAAGGCTGCCCCAGCTCATTACTTGTCAGAAAGGGGTGAACAGAAGGGAACTGTAACATTTAATATGTGGTGTGATAAGTTTAAATTACTGCAACTAAAATGATTCAAACTAAACTTTAAAATATAAACACAAAAGAACCTAACTTTAATCCATGCAAATACTGGGGTTGTGCATTTGGCTGTTTATCTCTTTGAAATTCTTGAGAGAATGGTAATATTATTTAAACAAATCTAGACAAGAGAGATGAAAGAAAGGAAGGAAGGAAGGGAAGGAAGGAAACCAAAAGTTTAATGGTAGTTCTTTAAAATTCAAAACTTTCCTATCACTCATCAATTAAGCTTCCTCCCAATTAACTGATGTAATAATCACACAGGAAAGTTCTGAGACACAAATACTCTAACGTATGAGAAATGTATCCAAAGTCGAGGAACAGAGTGAGAACACCAGGGCCGTCTAGCACGTAAACAGTCTCCAAAAGTGGCACCAGAACATCTCAAGCCTAATTCAGTCCTTTGACAACTGGGAATGACCAGGCACTCGGGCCTGGCTAATCCTCTGGGCATAGCAGTGATGTGGGGACAGGAGCAGGAAGGCAGACTTGGGCAGTGAAGTGGTCACTCAGGTCACTGTTTATGTGCTAGCAGAAGGTGAGTCTATAACCACACTTGCTGGGCCAAGAGACTGTGGCTTTGTAATGGATTAGGAGCCACTGAAAATCAAATGCTTGGATTTTAAAGCAGAAATGTCAAAATCTGCTAACACTTTCAAATTGGAAGGGTTTGTTTAAACATGTAAAACTTTTGCAAAGAAGCATGATTAAAAAAATATGAAAGTAACCCTCCTACACTGTTGGTGGGAATGTAGTTTGGTGCAACCACTGGAAAATGGTGTGGAGATTCCTTAAAAAACTAAAAATAAAGTTACTACATGATCCAGCAATCCCACTCCTGGGCATATATCTGAAGAAAACTCTAACTTGAAAAGACACATGCACCCCAGTGTTCATAGCAGCACTATATACAATAGCCAAGACATGGAAGCAACCTAAATGTCCATTGATAGATGAATAGATAAAGAAGATGAGATATATTTATACAATGGAATACTACTCAGCCATAAAAAAGAATAAAATAATGCCATTTGCAGTAACATGGATGGACCTAGAGATCATCATTCTAAGTGAAGTCAAGAAAGACAAATGTCACATGATATCACTTATATGTGGAATCTAAAAAAAAGATACAAATGAACTTATATACAAAACAGAAATAGACTCACACAGACATAGAAAACAAACTGTGGTTACCCAAGGGGAAGTGGGGAGAGGGCCAAATTGGGAGTTTGGGATTAGCAGATACTAACTACTGTATGTAAAATAGATAACAAAAAAGCACTACTGTATAATGCAGGGAACTGTATTCATACCTTAGAATAACCTATAGTAGGAAAGAATCTGAAAAAGAACAGATAAATAAACATATATGTGACTGAGTCACTATGCTGTACAGCTGAAAACTAGCACATTGCAAAACAACTATACATCGATTACAAAAATACAGATGTGCTCATTACTAAATTCTAAGACCTTGACTAACACATATTTCACTTTTAGAAATTAACCAAGGATGTAACTGTCAAAACGACACCAGCGCACAAAATGAACATGTGCATCTGAGGGGAGGACAGCGCCCCGCAGCACTGAGAACATTTGCACAGAAGCAGCATGTTGTTGAGTGGCTGGATTTTGTCCTCACCCTTTAAAGAGTGTTGAGTGTTTGTGGGCAGATGGCTAAACTGCTTGCAAGTCAGCTGGATCCTTTCATGACCTGTCAGGGTGTGCAGCAGACACTCCCCTAGGGCTGGTACTAAGACAGGCCCTTCTGGCAACTCTCTTGAGTGCCCGGGTACTCAGTGAGGTTTCTCTGTTCTTGCGGGCAAGGCCCAGTGAGCTCTGGGAACTAGTCCATCTACAGCAGCTCCTCCTCTCCTTGTCTTGTGTATGGAGATTAAAATTCAAGCAAAGACTTAAAAGGGCACCTAGGTTGGTCTCAGGAGCTGTTTCTCTGTGTACCTCTGTCCTTTCCCATACTCTGCCTTGCAAATTCCAGCTGTTTTGGCTTCCTCAATTTCCAATCTGTCTCCTCCACTGAACAAGATGTCCAAAGTGCTTCCAGGCAGAAAGCCAGGGAAGTCACAGAGTTCACACCCCTCATTTCCTTTGCCTCAGGGGAACATCCGGTGAAAACAGTTGTTTCATAAATTGTGTCCAGGGTCTCACTTTTTTAAGGCAAAAAGAGTAAATCCAAACTTACTCCAATATCCTAAACAACATTTTTTGGGGGTAATTAGGTTTGTTTGCTTGTTTGTTTGTTTATTTTATGGAGGTCCTGGGATTGAACCCAGGACCTCGGGCATGCTAAGCACACACTCTACCACTGACCTATACCCTTCCCCCCAGACAACTGTTAAACACCATATTTTGACCATATGTATTTCTAAATCGAAAGACCAAAAAAAATGGAAACAAATACTGAATTCCAGTTAGTAGGTTTGTGTTTTGCAGTGGGTAGGGTCAGTAATTCTGAAGCTACTTTCTGCACGTCTAGAACTGAGCAAATGAGGGAATGCACCAAGAATGATGAAACAAGAAACCTCAGTGTAGAAGGAAGTTACAGAAATGGAACTGAAGCCTGCAGTGCTGAGTGGAAACTGATGACCACAGTGTGAATTCATGGCTTCGACAGACAGAAAGCAGGACAGAAGGAGACGCACGTAAACATTAGGGGGTTAGCTGTGTCCCCCAAAACAGAACTTGTAGCCCTAATCACCAGCCTCCCAGAATCTGCTCATTCAGACACAGGGTTGTTACAGATGTAATTAGTCAAGATGAAGTCATTCTGGAGCAGAGTGGGCCCTTAATCCAATACAACAGGTCTCATGTCCTCACTGGAAGAGGACAGAGACACAGAAGGAAATCACCATGTACCGACAGAGACAGAGACAGAGACAGGCTGGAGTGATGTGGTTGCAGGCCAGGGACCGCTGGCCACACCACAAGTCAAGTCAAGAGAAGTCCTTTCCCAGAATCCCAGAGGGGCCAGAGGTGAGGACACACCTAACACCCAGGCTTGGCTTAATTTTAAAATATTCTCCATTAAAAGGAGTCCTGGTGAATTGCAGATTTCAAGGATAAGGTAGGAGAATTCCAAGATGAACCTGGAAGCTCCTGCAGTGCAGAAAGTAGGACAGGGCTTCAGAACCCTGGGGACAGCCCAGAAGACACAGAGACGAGGCGAGAGGGGATCCCACCAGCCAAAACACGGCTGACTTGAGACACAGAATCAAGTCCTGCCAGTAACAGATTATAACCCCGCATTAGGATCCCTGAGTCCTCGCTCATAATAAATGAACAAATAAACACTGACAAGTGCACACAGCAGAATGCCAACTACTACCTGGAGATGGAATGAAAACACCCCCACATCACCACTGTTCAGCCACCGCAGTGACAACCGCTTTGTGTGAGAATCACCAACAGGTGCTGAAATCAGTGGGTCAAGTGTTAACAAGGAGCAAGTTATTTAACGTCTCAAATTATCTCCTTATAAATTACTTATCAACTTCAAACAGAAAAATGGTACAACGCCAGCAGAGAAACTTGGCAGCCACCATCCTGAGCATGGCCAGTGGTGGGACAGCCTCGTGGTGCACCACACCCCACTCAGGACACATCATCCTTTGGTGCTGTTCCAGCCAGAGGGCGACTCTGAGCCCAACTGCTGGCTTACTGCCAAGGCTACAGTATTGTCACAGTGAGATGCTGTACAGGTTAAACTGAAGTCTCAGGCCACCTAAGCATCCTCTCAGAGCCACCAGGCATAACTCATGCATCAGGAATGAGAAGCAAAACAAGCAGACATGCCAACAAGAAAGGGAGCCCTGGTCTTTTGCAAGCAGCTCTCAGGAAACTCTGAGGCAGAAACTGCTGTTTTCAGCCTGGACACAGAAAACGCCTTTTCCAGCTAATGAAGTGTTAAGGGTTCCACCAGAAGACCTAAAAATACAGAATGGCTCTTGACGACACTGATGGAAGGGAGAGGACCCCAGAGCTGCTCTGTTGTGTGCCTGCCTGACTGCATCCCAGGTTTCTGGGCCCGAGGAGGCCGAGGTCATATCACACTGGTCCCAGCCAGCACACATGCCAAGGTTGCAGCTCTGACACACATGACACTGGGTTCCCGAGCAATCACCTGGCCTCCAGGTGCCTGGACTTTGGGCAGGCTCTGCAGACCCGCCCGCGGGCTCCCAGCACACCACCAGGTGAAGGCAGCCTTCTGCTCACCAACATGGCATAGACCTCATGCTGGGCAGGCTCAGGGAACTGAGGGTAGAGGTTCTGACCTGAGTTCTGACCACCTTGGCTCTGACATCAGGGCTCCTGCCACCAGTAGGACAGGCGGCCCTGGACAGCGGGGCTGTTCCCTAGCATCAGCCACAGTTGGGGTGAGGGCACCAACGTGGGCCCAGCTCAGAGGGCAGAGCCTCAGAATCTCTTTCCCTAACTCCACACTCCTTACCCAGCTTTCATCCAGATGCCCGAAGTATCTTTCAGAAAACAGTGATTCAACAGAAGAGTTTACAGCACGTGCTGAACATTCCTCCTTATGTCATTTTCACCTGCCCCACCACCACCCCGCAGTCCTTCCATAGCTCCTGGTGTTTATGAGGACTCAGCCCTTCTTAATCATTGTCACCAAGATGACCAGGACAGATGGGCGATGTGTGCATGCAGTGCAATGGGCACAAAGGGGGCCCAGGGAACATTTCAACTGTTCCTTTTGCAAGATCTCTGGGAATCCCTTAAAAGGGAGACAAAACACTAGACAATCAAAAATGCAACTGAAAGTAATACCCAAAAATCAGCTCCCGTGTTGCCTGATTCTGCTCCCCACCCCCTGCCCCCACTATAACGTATTTTCTGGACTTGCCAACACTGGGTTCTGTTGTGTTTCACCTTTGGAGATGCTGGTTCTAAGCACTGGGCAAAAATGATTTAAGGGACATAATAGAAATTCATTCCAAAGGTTCCAAATGGACTAACCTAAGCAATGAACATCTTGCAAACAATGCCCATGACTTAAACAGATATTCAGAAGCACAACAAGCACGTATATACCCTTGCTATCAGGGTGTGCTCTCCTTTGAGATCACGTGGGAAAAAAATGTGTATTTAACAGTATGCCTAATAACTACTATTTCTGCAAAATAAAAAATGTACATCTTCTTTGACCATATGGCAAAAACTCTAGAAGACATTTTTACAATGGAAATCATTAGTAATTTAATTATTTCCATCTACATAAATATAAATATAAATAAATATAAATAAATATAAATATAAATATATATATGATTTCTAGCTTTTCTATAATTATGGGGAATTACTTGTATAATAAAAATATTTTTTCAGTTAATTCTAACTCTATAACAACTTTAAAAACACCTGTTTCAAAAAAAGTGGGCACTCGGAGCTGACAGGGATGAGTGGTCTCTCAAGTTTGGTTCTTGTGGCTTATGCCCAGCCAGGCATGGGGACCCCCGACCCAAGGAGGCTCCTCCACCTGTGGCCCCTGTGGCCACAGCCACATGTCCCCTCTGCTGCCCGGGGCTGGGCCAACGGCTCTGATGCACAGCTCCACACACCAGGAACAGGCCTGCCTCCCCACAAGGAAAGCAACGCTGGGTCCCAGACAGACGAGGGCACCAACAGTTATGATCAGGCTGCAGGAGAGACTCTCTTCTGCCCTCAGGGTCAAAGCTCAGCTTCTCTGGATCAAGACACAAAAATCTAGGCCTAGAAGTCAGCCGTGATTAAGCCAACATGTGGTGGGATGTTCAGATGCAGTAATGAAGCAAAGTAAAAGCCAAAGACACTTATTTTTAAGCAGTGACAGACAGACGCTCACATACACACACACACACTGTCTCTTACACACCCACCATCACTCATATTCCCCACTTCTCTCACTATTACTCACTCACACACTCTTACATACACGCACATTCCTGCATGTGCTGACACAGAACAGGGCACAGAGAGGACGAGCCTCAGGCAAGTGGACGTCCAGAGTGCAGGGGCCACCCCAGGGCCACCCCAGGACGTGGGCCACATCACAAGGTGGGACTGCATGACCCTGCGGCCAGCAGCCATGCCACCCACCTAGTGGGTCGCTTTGTGCTGCTCAATATGAGTGAAATGGAAGGTGGATGGGATGGTGGCTGACCAGCTGATCCTCACGTTCCCCAACATCTCAGAGTAGAACCAACGGAAAGAGAGGCACCCAGGACGTTCCAACATCTGCAGGCTTCAAAGTGTGCAGGCAGTGCCGACCCCGCAGCCACCGTCAGCGTGCAGCACAGGGTTCACCCTGAGCCACGGGGGGTGCTCCGGACGGGAGCCCCAGCCCCGCCACGTGGTCTGCACGAGCCATGACCACGCCACACTCCCAAGGGCCAGCCCAAGGCTGCACCTGAAAACATGGGAGACCAGGAGGGCCTGAGCACCCTGGATGTGGGAAATGATGGGGGACAGGGGGCAGGGTGGAGACCCTGGGACCATCCTGCTAGGTGCCCATTGGCAGGGGCACCCAGCACCATCCCTGAGGTGGTGAGCTCATGGGCTGGCGGAGCCACTGTAGCAGCAGTTGGGCGGGAAGCCAGAGCTGAGCTCCCAGAAGATGCGGAGGATGCAGAGGGTGGCTCTCCCGTGGGGCGCCGACACGTTGTGGCTGGCCTCCCAGAACACGGCGTCGAAGCTGTCCAGTCAGGTACCTGCTCAGCAGCCTGTGGGTCATGCGGTTGATTTCCAGGAGGCCATCCAGCTCCTACTGGACCAGAGATGAGGTGTGAGGACAGAACCGGGCCTGGCACAGCAGGCTCCATCCCCTACATGAGCAGCGGTGGGGGGCGGGGTGGACAGACCAGGGTGTGGGTGGTGAAGGGCTGCACTGTGCGGCCCGAGGGCTAGGCCAAGTGCACACGGGGGCCTGGCAGGGGACTTGCGCGTGCTGCCCACATCCCAATTCAGCACGTCCTCTCCACTGCTCCTGCAATGCCCTCTTTTTCACAGTTGCCCCCTGGGGCCACTGTCCTTTCACCACTGTGGTCACCTCCCCACTGTCCACTGCTGGCGTCCAACCTCCTCACAGGGCAGAGAGCACTGGGATGTGTCCACAGCCACCTGCTGGCAGGCTGTGTGTCCTCAGGTGTTGGCCTGAGTCAGCATCCCTAAGGTGCCTGAAGGTATTCCAAAGCATAGCCTCACCACAGAGAGGCCAGCACGTTCAGAGCCAGCCTCCCAGGCTGTCACACTGACTGTCCAGAAACCTGTCCAGGTCTGCACTAGCCACCACGGCAGCCACTGGCCACATACAGCAACGGGAACATGACTGGTCTGAACTGAGGTGCACCGTGTGTGAGACACACACAAGATTTCAGAAACTGAACGTGAAAACAAAGAACGTAAGCTACCCACGTCAGTGTGCTTTTATAATTATTGTATGTTGAACTGTTCATTTGGGGGCATAGTGGGTTAAATAAAACAGATTATTAAAATTAATGTCCCCTATTTCTTTTTCCTTTTCTAATGTGATGTTTAAAACAATCTCGATGGCCATATTCTACTTGTACTGGGCAGCATGGGTCTCGATCAAAGCCTCAACCAATGTTTTTAATCTGAAGCATGTAAGACCAAGGACAATGAAGATAATGTGACCCAGAACAAGCCAGGCTGCAGGAAGGGCCCCTGGGGGCCTCCGATCCCAGACAGCCGCTGGATCCTGAGGAAGCGCTGGAGGGCTCACTCACCCCCACCCCACAGAGATGCTCTCTGCTCAGAGGGCGCCCCAAGGGGACACCTCCACCCCAGAAGCTGCTTCTCAGGAACAGTCTTCCTGGAGTTCTTGCCCGCAGCCTTTACTCTCGGAAGATTGAAATGGCACAGAATCCTTCATTTGCACTTCCTTCCCGCTGGCGATCAGATTTTCTGTCCTTGATCACACTGCTCAGACACACAGGGGATTTTCCTTCTCCTTTAAAGTCCAATACTTTCACTACAATAGTCCTTGGTGTTGGCCACCTTGGGTCAGTTTTTCCAGGCATGTGATATAGGCTTTATGTATATATATACACTCCATTTTTCATTTCATCAAAGTTTTCTTGAGATACCGTTTTTAATATTTGTTCCATTTTGTTGCTTTGGTTTTTGTCCTCAGGGATGTCTATGATATGTGTGTTAGATCTTCACTGACCATCTTCTACATGATTTTCTCTCAACCCTTTTTATTTGTCTTTTTTTCTTTCTTTCTTTCTTTCTTTCTTTCTTTCTTTCTTTCTTTCTTTCTTTCTCTTTCTTTCTCTTTCTTTCTTTCTATTGAGGTATAGTCAGTTTACAATGTTGTGTCAATTTCTGGTGCATAGCAAAATTCCTCAGTCATACATGAACATACACATATATTCATTTTTACATTCTTTTTTTTTACCATAAGCTACTACAAGATATTGAATATAGTTCCCTGTGCTATACAGTATAAATTTGTTTATCTATTTTACATGTACCAGTCAATATCTGCAAATCTCAAACTCACAGTTTATCCCTTCCCACCTCCCTCTCCACTGGCAACCACAAGTCTGTATTCTATGTCTGTGAGCCTGTTTCTGTTTTACATTTAGTTCATTTGTGTTTTGTTTTGTTTTGTTTTTTAATTCCATATATGAGTGATATTTTTCTTTCTCTTTCAGGCTTACTTCACTAGAATGACATTCTCCAGGGCCACCCATGTTGCTGCAGATGGCACTATTATATCACTTTTAATGGATGAGTAGTATTTCATTGTATAAATATATCACAACCTCTATATCCAGTCATCTGTTGATGGACATTTAGGTTGTTTCCATGTCTTGGCTATTGTAAATAATGCTGCTATGAAGAGTGGGGTGCATGTATCTTTTCCAATTAGAGTTCCTTCTGGATACATGCCCAGGAGTGAGACTGCTGGATCACATGGTAAGTCTATTTTTAGTATTTTTGAGGAATTTCCATACTGTTTTTCTATAGTGGCTGCACCAAACTGAATTCCCACCAGCAGTGTAAGAGGGTTCCCTTTTCTTCACACCTTCCCCAGAGTTTATCATTCATGGACTTTTTAATGATGGTCATTCTGACTAGTGTGTGGTGATATCTTTATAACCCATTCTTAAAAGAAACAAATATTTATATAATCTTCAATCAATTACTTTTTTTGTGAGTCTCATCCCAGTAAAAAAAGAAGTGGTTTTTTATTTGCTCACTTAGATGAAGATATGTGGAAAAATTATAATCATCATTCTTTAGAACTTTTAAATTGTTACTACTATAAAAACAAAGATTTTAAAAATATCTAATAACCTAATGCTGGGTAAAAAGCATTATGTATGCTACAGTTTTATTAACAAATTTTTAGGACTTCTGAAAAAATTGAGAATTACAAACAATATATTAGAAGTTGGATAAGTGGTGACAGTCCAAAAACTTATTTTTTAAAGGTTGGAATCACCCATGCAAGGTGAAGCTGGGGCAGAGACGTGAATAACACAACTACAAACAGTGAGGCAGGTAACAGAACATCAGTGCCGCAGACCAAGCACATCACCAGTGAGGACGAGGGGGACCGCGCTGACTGCACGAGCCCGATCTACAAAGGGCAGCTACTGCCCCACCTCTCTGCTCCAAACGGTGGGAACACAGCTGGCCAGTGACTGGATTTTCAAATCATCCCTAAAAATACAGAAATCCATAAGCCTCATCGAGAAATTTTCCAATTTTTCAATGCTGATCACTAGTTGAAATTCAAAGACATTGCATATCAACAAAGCACATCTCTAAGGTGGTTCAGTCCAGAGGCCACCTTTAGGCTAAAACATGAAAACTGCTTTCAAAGGGGTATGAGAGGCAATGAATAAAATGCTCAGCCTTTGAGATAAAACTGGTTTGGGTCTGAATGTCTAGTTCACCACTTAGCATGGGCATGATGATAGAAAACTTATTTCTTCAAGCCTGCTCCTTCAAATGTAAAACATCACCACTCTCTCATAAATGTTGAAAAGTGATGCTTTTAACACAGTACCAGATACACAGCAGACATCATAGAAATGTCCCTTACACTGACTGCCCTACCCTGCAAGTCTGTAGGATAAATTAAAAGATATCAGATAATAAACACCCTGGAAAACCTTCAGCAAGTTATAAAAAGTAGATCAGAAAACTGAGAGGTGCTTGTCATGCCCACTTCCCTCAAACCCTGCTACTCAGAGAGGCCCTGCACATACACAGGGAAGGTACTGTTAATGTAGGGGATGGCTTGAAATGGGCCTTCTTAAAATGAGACAGCTAACTGGATTGTCAATCTCAGGTTAAAAAGCTGAAGAGTCCAAGCCCGTTAAAGCTAAAGACAAAAAAAAGTCTGTCTCTTAGTAATTTCACAGACCCTTACTTGCTGGTAGAAGTGAAACAGCTTACTTAAGCTTTGATACTTTTCTAACTTTTGGCCAAACTTCCAGAAAATGGATTTCTATATAATGCGTGGAGCAAAGCATTTATCCAGATTTTTCAATCTAAAAAAAATATCATAATCTAAAGTTCATTTAAAGTATGATTTCATTAAACCAAAACATGGGACTGAATTTACTGCTACAGTTAAAATACCCTTTGACCTCTCAAACACACAAGTTAATTTTTTTAAGGAGAAAAAGAAAAGACAGTAACTCATCAATGTATTTTTTAAAAAAGTAATACTCACACATACATAAAAATTAACTGGGCTACACCTAATCATGGCAGTTCCAATACATTTCTAATGTGGTTATAAATAACAAAGAAAAGCATTTGTAAATATTTGAGTACATGTCTATACAGACACTTACTGAACTCTAGAAAATTTATGGTGTCTTCCTACAAATGCAGCACAGGCTGGGGCATGTGCTAGAAATGGAGGCATTAGGGAAGTTAAGTTTTGTGAGTCTAAACACATTAATTCTCTTTTCCATCTTCCCCCTCCTCACATTAAGTGCAAGAAAAATGAATGCAATTCAGTGATTGACAAATTGGATGGTGGAACAACTGAAAAAGGACTCTGTACCTAAAAATTCACTACAGTGTCTCCTAATCTACACAAACATGTTCATCCTCTCATATGAGAACTTGAATGTGTTCTATTCTACACATCACCCTCATATAAACTTCTTGCAAACTGGACCATAAATAGCTCTGACTTGTAGATAAAAATATTATATATTAAATAAAATTACAGTTATCTCCATGTACCCAAAAGCTACAACCTTAACCACTAATTTTAAAATGGAAGAGTTCTAAATCTTTTTGAAAAAATTCTGCTTAAAACAAACATCAAAAACTAAGTAGCCTTTTAACCAATGTTTAACTCAAAATGATACTTTGTAGATGACTCTAGAGTTCTGAATTTAGAAAACTTTTGTTTAACAAGGATCTTAGCCCACAAAGATAAAAAGTAAACTTACCTTTTCTTCGATGATCAGGCCACACCAATTTCTGTTCTTACTGTTTCATGATGAAAAACAAAGGATGTCATACATACTATTACTCATCGGCAGTTTAAACTGCCTCACGTGGTTTGTCTTATTTTACCACCTCATAGAAATCAGTGTGTAACAAAAAGTGAAAACAGAGAGAAAAGTGATTTGTTAAAGCCATATGTAGAACATAAATACAGACATTAAAGGAAAGGCCCTTATAGAGGGTCTGTATCTACAATAGTTTAAACTAAACATCTACTAGAAACTCCTAACTTGAAATGTTTCTCTGGCAAATGAACACTATGAAGTGTAAAGCAGAATTCTACCTACAAAGTATCATCCAGACCAAACAGAAGACGGGACAAAACTACGCCTGGTTCCACAGTCATAAGTCAAAGGGACAAAGGAAAGAAAAGAAACCATCCTTGACATGAAATACTCGGATATTTTCTAAATTATCAAATTAGTCTATAAGCATCCAAAACATTCAGGAAAAAATTTCAATCCAAAGCTTTTAAACACAGTTTGAGGTCTTTAACTGCACTATGGGGAAGTCAAAAAGCTAACCTAAAATAAAGCACTTTATACAGCAACCAAATGATGCAGCTGGTCCTGGAACACACTGGAAATAAAAATCATCTTCAAAACCTGAGTAATCAAGAAATTACATGCTTTATCAAACTTTAACGCCAACCTGTGGGGTGGGGTGGAAGGTTGCCACTGTTTCCACAATCCACTAACTGCACTAAATTTCTCCTCCACCTGAGAGTTTAAGAAAACTCTTCAAGTTGGGTCACCCAGGGACCATCCCTCTAAAAGACCCAAAATAACGCAGCCTACAGAACAAACAACATTTAGAACCGGCTTTATCTTTCTCCCCACCAAACACTTTCCCTTAAGCAACAGAATGTTTTCACTGAACGAAAACACACCCTCTTGCTCTCTCTCCAAACTACCGGGCGGAGGCGGGGCACTGTGCGGAGCAGCAGCTGCCCGGCTCGGACACGCAGGACTCCGCTCTCACCGCTCCACCCGAGGCCCTTCCGCAGAACCGGGTCGGTCTGGATCGTCGCGCCCGGTGAAGACCAGTACACCGGCCCGGCCTGGCCCGGCCTGGCTGCGAACACCCCCACTGCCCACAACCTGGAATTGGCCACCAGGCGGGAGCTGGGGTTAGGAGTTGAGAAAGTCTTACTTTGCACTAACTTTAATCCTAAGAGTTATGCCCCTCTTGGGGTCTCGCAGATCTCCCAAGAACCTTTACTGGATTACTGGTTACTCACTGGTGGATATTTGAAAACAATGATACAATATAAAACTTGAAAGCAATAATGAAAACCGACTATATTATTTGATATATAAAACATTGAATTAGGAAAAAATATATGTTAAGAATAAGGGCAATAACATGATGGTGTGTATAGCACATTATGAACAACTAGGGCTGAACACATATTCTTTTACATTCATTCTGTATTTCATTGAACAACAATCTTCTGGCATTAGTTTCCTCTTTATGTACACTGGATGTCTAATTTTTAACAATATTGTTGTAAACGCAGATTGATGAAATTGGGCCTAGGCCATGCAAAAGTCCACAATCTACTGCTCAAGAGACAAATTATAAAAATTAATTATGTCATAAGTCTCATCATAGTTATGTGATTCATAGAGGAGGCAAATTTTTATTTATATTTTGTAGATGAACAGTTTACAGTTTGATGGGAGCTGGGCTAGAGAATGAAAATTCTAAGTTGAAACAAGAGTAGCAAATGCATGGAGACAGGAAAGAGTCTACAAGGAGGACCAGCTGCATATTGTTTATGATGCCTTTTGTGGGGTGACTAGGAGAGTATATGGGGAGATAACACAGCATCCAGAGAGTTAAGGGTGTTGTGCCCTCTGCTAGTTAACTGGAAGTTAATTTTATTAGTAATGTGTAGTCATTGAGAGGTTTAAAACACAAAAAGTGTGGTCAGTTCTGAGTTTTAGTAAGAATATTCTGTTCACAATGTAAAAGTTATGGGGGAAGGAGGTATACGACCTAGAGCAGTGATTCACAATCTGGATAGATTGTAATAAGAGTTACACAGAGAGTTAAAAAAAAAAAAAAAAACTCCACATATTCTGGTTAACATCCCAAACTTAAAGAATCATATAGGACTGGAACTTGAGAAGCTATGGTTTTTAAAAGCCCACTTATTAGTTATATATTGCTAGATAAGAAGTTATCACAAACTTTGCAGCTAAAACAACATTCATTACCTCAGAGTTTCTATGGGTCAGGAATTGGAACATTGTTGAGCCAGGCCTTTAGCTTTTAAATCTCTCACAAGGCTGTAATCAGGATGTTGACCAGGACTGGAGTTTCATGTGAAAACTGTGATCAAACACTGTAGAAAACATTTTTTTAACTTCAAGAATTAAAGTCAAGCCAAGTATATGAATTCATCATAATACAATGTTAAAAAATGATGATAAAAATATAACTAGAAATTTATATATAATACACATATATGTAAAACCTATAGGTAAGAGAAAATTTTATTTTGAAAATTATAAAATGTTTTTAAATGAACAATACTGATAATACTACACATTAAACTTTCAAGATGCAGCCAAATCACTGATTTCAGTGAAATTCAAGGACTCAGAGCCATATGATAGTAAAGAATTAAAGTTGAAAACAAGCTAAATATCAGTCTCTACATGTGATAAAAATACAGACAAAGTAGAATAAAACAAAATAAAAATGAAGCATACTTAATGAAACAGAAAACCAATATACACTAATGGGATCAAAGCGTCCAAAATGTTGGTACTCTGTGAAACTGTTAAAGCTAGAGTGGCGTATCAAAAGAAATGAGATCCATGTTCCAAATTGCTAAGAATCCAAAATGCGTCAAGAAAATATTGTCACAGTCTGAAAAACAAGAAAGGACCAAATAATCTATAAAATCATGTTTTAAAAATCCACCTTGGGTTATCTCACAAGGTAGGAATATAAACTGAATTCCAAAGGGTCCAAATCTCCTTTGAGAAGCCATATAAACTTGTTGATCACTAGTAAATTATAGAGATTAGAATAAATTAAATAAAATGTTAATGAATTTCTTGACTGAGTGAGGGCTAGAATCTTGAGAAACCTTGACATAAGAGGAATCCACACATACTCATAAAAAATGTCCCATAGGCCTCCATCAGGTGCTCATAAGAAACAGCAGGTGTCGGGAAGGAGATGTGTGACATCCTTGGCTGGACAGGCTGACTGCACTTCCCAAGGTTTGAGGTGCAGCAGGAAGACCTGGAGAACCTAGGAGCCTGCAAGCACTCAACAAAACCTTGCACTGAGTAACAAAAACAGCAGTCTACCATTGGAATAGGTCAAGGACACAGAGAGAGACTAAGACAGGTCTGCAGGTCTGCTAAAAGTTGAGGGTGGAACAGGAATACTCAGGAAATCCTCAGACCTCCCACTCAGAGCAATGCCATGGCAGAATCCCACTGGAGGAACGGGAAGCTTGTTGTCTGCTTGATGTAGCTACAGCAACAACAGAGCCCAGCCAGGTGGGTTACAACTGCATTGAATCAATGCTCCCCACAATCATCCTAACTGAAAATTTTCAAACATAAATTATCTCAATATCTACAATTTTTTCACAATGCCAAGCATACAATAAAAATAGAGTCAAGCAGAAAACAAAAACAAAACATGTTAAAACTATCCATTATAATGAGATAAGATGAGGAACAGAACGAAAATCAGAGTTAGACCAAATGTTGGAACAATCAGACAGGGTAGGGATTTAAAATCGCTATTATTATTATGTTGAAGGATCTAGTGGGAAGGTGAAAAACACACATGAACATATATGAAATGAAATGGAAACTACTTACAGAGTTAAATGAAAATCCTATAAAAGTAAAGCACAATATCAGAGATTAAGAATTATTTTAATGGAATGAACTAAAAAAGACATGGGCAAATTGGTGGAAGAAACAGAGAACCTGAGATAGAGCAATACTAATTAACCACATGGAAATCAAAGACAAACAGAAAAAAATGACAACTGAGCATTCAATAGCTGAGAACATCCCACAGGACAATGTCTAAAGGTTTATTGTAGGTAATTGGAAAAATCAAAATAGAAGTAAAGAAGAAAGGAGAAAACATATTTGAAAGGAAAATGGCCAGGAATTTTCTAAAAGTAATGAAAGGCAAACAAATGTCAGATCAAAAGCTCATTGAACCCCAAGCAAAACAAATAGAAGAGAAATATGGCCATGTACCTCACAGACTAGCAATAAAAACCAAGTATAAAGAGAAAAGCTTGTAGGCAATTAGTGAAAAAATGAAATACTACATATAGAGCAACAAAAATTAGGATTGGAAGCAAACATTGCTAGAAATTATAAAAACTGGGAGAAAGTACAATAACATCTCTAAAGAGCTGAAGGAAAAATGTCAACCAGAATTATCTATATAGTAACAATATTTTTAAAGTGAATGCAAAATAAAGACTTTGGAAGTATAGCTTTTGAACCCTTGTACCCTGTTGGTGGGAATGTAAATTGGTGTAGCCACTATGAAAAATGGTATAGGGGTTTCTCACAAAACTAAAACTACAACTATCATATGATCCAGCATTTCCATTCCTGTGTTTGTATCTGAAAAATCAAAAACACTAATTTGAAAAGACACCTACATCCCAATGTTTATAGCAACACTATTTACAATAGCCAAGATATGGAAGCAACACAAGTCCATATCAACACCTGAATTGATAGAGAAGATGTGGTGTATGTATATGTAAATATATATATATAAAGTAATATTACTTAGTCCTATAAAAGAATGAAACTCTGCCATTTGCAGCAATGTGGGTCAGCCTAGAGAACAGTATGCTTAGTGAAATAAGTCAGACTGAGAAAGACAAATACTGTGTGATATCATTTATCTGTGGAATGTGAAAAATAATACAAAACAGAAACAGACTCACAGATGTAGAAAACTAGTGGTTGCCAGTGGGGAGAGGGAAGGACGGGGGGGCAAATTAGGGGTACACCATTAAAAGACACACACTACAATGTATAAAACAGACATCTAACAAGGAGACATTGCACAGCACAGGGAAGTATAGCCATTATTTTATAATAGCTTTGAATATAGTCTGTAAAAATGATGAATTACTATGCTGTACTATGCTGTACAGCATAGTAATTTTTCAAAAAAGGAAAAACATAGAGGCAGGGGTTGGGAGGGGGTCAGGTATTGCCAAAACTTTAAGGACTAGCCACTTACGAGAATATTAAATGCATTTTAAAAAGTCAAAAAAAAAAAAAAAACCTGACAGGATTCACTGCCATCAGGCTTTCACTTTAAGAACTGCTGAAGGTGGGTGCGTCGGGCTGCGGGAAAAGGTGGCCACTCCACAGTCGGTCCCTGGCCCGGCCACCTGATTTCCCGCCCGGACCCGCGCTGCGCCTCCGCCTGCGGCTGGGGCCGGCCGGGCCGCGTGGGAGGCGCCGGAGCGCCGCCTGTCGGCCGCCGGGCTTCCCCCACCCCCCGACCCCGCGGAGCGCCTCGGGGAGCAGGGAGCAGGGAGGGTCCGGCGGCCGTCGGGGCGGCGGCCGCTCGCGTTCGGGGGCCGGGCTGGGGGCGGCTGGCGGTGCGGGGTCCCGCGGGCACGAGGAGAGGAGTCCGGGGAAGGCCGCGTCCACCTGGGTGCTCAAGGGCTCGCGAGGGGTCCTGGATGGAGCAGATCCCATCCCCCGACTCGCCTTGACGTGGGCGGAGGAGGACCAGACCACTCTTACCTGAGTGCGTCTTGTCTTTCTCTATTTGAGTGAAAAACTGCGGTGCAAAATAAAAGCGCAGAGCAAGGTGGAATCTAATTGAAGAATAAGTGACATCTTAGATTAGCTGTTCAACTGCCATCTCATACTGGATACGATTTTGGTTTCCTATGAGAACAGACTTTATTAACACTGAGGTTTTAGGAATTTGACTGTTAAAAGGTTGTGAAGTTTAAAAGGCTGTATTGTTACTTAAAATATTATTACATATGATCTTTCATTTTCTTAATCATTGTTGAAACCAGATTGTAGAATAGTGTCTTATATTTCATGCCATCGTTGCATAATTAAACGAAGTTTCAACTCTATAGGCGCTAAAATGGGAGGCTTCAGGGTATATTGTGTTTGATACTTTCAAGGTAATACCAGTTTACATTCATTTTAGTGAAAAATTGTGTCTTTTAAATTTCTTTTTTGTTATGTGCAGATGTCAGGGTAAGATCTTTAATGGTTTTAGTGTTGGGGGAAGTATTTCGATATACTTGAGGTCAGAACTAACTAGTAAAGAATGGATGATTTAAAGAGTGACATTTTAGTATTAAAATTTTAATTACTGTCCTTGCTATTTGAAGTCGAATGTGCTTGTGAAGGGGGCCATGTCTTTTAGAGTTGTGCTTAGTACCTATCTATAGGCTCTTGAAAATGTAGTAATGAAGTAGTGTATTTTAATTTGATAGTTTTCATTTTGTGGATTTCATTTTTATTTAAACATGATTTTTTTCCCCCTAATATGGTACATAAGAGAGTGTGGATATGTTTTGAGATTAGATTATGTTAATGGCAGATACTTTGACTACATTTAGTCAGTTTTGGAAGCTGAATATAAACTATAAAAAGTTACTGATTATTAGTATAGTTATTGTACATTGGAAGCCTGCATTTTCTGGTTTATATTTCACCCAATTGTTACATTTACACTGATTTTAGCTTTATGAAATTTTATACCTTAGCACAGTTAAAAATAATATGTTTTAGGCAGTTATTGATGTTTCTTAAACCACTGAACTTTGTTTTGAAACTGTTGCTAAAAATTGCTCTGGTCAATTTCATAATCCATTTGTTCCTTTTCTGTACTTTACATCAGTGACAGTATTCTCCAACTGGGAAAGGGAAAAGTGCAGAAGCAGTTTTGGACTACGTTTTAAAACTATTTTAAAATTATCCTTCTTATTAGCTATATGGTGGTATTGTTTGCTTCTTGGTAGCATGGGAGGGAAAGAGTATCTGTGTAGTTGTGAAATTTAAAATTAGGTGAGCTAGATAGACATACTGTACATGTTTTGTATTTTAATCTTGGTAAATATAGTTGTTTGATAGGCCAAAAAGCAAAAACACCTGGCAAATGTTTTTTGATCTTTATTAAAACATTTTTTAATGTGCATTATCTAAGTCACATGCTTTTACCCCTTTTACTGGAAGAAAAACTGAGGAGGGGGGATTCAAATTAGACTGAGACTTCTGAGCTGAAACACACTCTGCCCTACCACCCAGTCCTCTGGTTTTGCAGATGAGAAAACTGAGGCCTGAGGAAATATAAGATTTTACATAGTTGGTTAGTAAGAGAGTCAAGATAAGAATCAAAGTTTTGTTTTTTTTAAACTCAATCTAGTGCTTTTTCTCTCATGTGGTACTATGATTTATGGAAAAATCCTGAAATCAAGAATCTGACACCCTTTTAGGCTTGAGAGTGGCTTTCATACTTCCCTTCCCAGTAGAGACTTTGTTTCAGACTCTTAGATGGTTCATGGTTGGAAGCAGGGCTGTGGTGGAGACCCCACTGGCTAGGTTCCCCTTTCCCAAGAGACAGTCACATCTAGGGCAGGATGGTTTCACATGACATGGCTGAAGAAACACTACTCTAGGGAATAGACATTTATTAGTATATTTAGTACTTGTGATTCAAAAATTTTATAATATCCCAGCAGTAACACAAGAATTAGTCTTAGATTAAAAAGTATGTGCAGTACTTAGAAAGAATAAATTTTTAATTTGCAAACAGTTTTAGATTTACAGAAAGGCTGTGAAGGTAGCACAGAGTGTTCTCACGCACCTCATATCCGGCTCCCTGTTGTTCACATCGGACATTAGTGTGGGGCATTCATCAGAATTAATGAGCCAATCTTGACACATTTATCTTTAACTAAATGTGTTCACATTTCTTTAGTTTTACCTAACGTCCATTTTCTGTCCCAGGATCCCATCCAGGATACATTGTAATGTGAAGCATTTAAAATTTTTTCTTATCACTTAGTTATACTAGTGTTACAGTGAAGGTCTAGTTTCTGAATTCAGATGATTATAAAATGTCTTATTTTTTTAGTTTTATGAGGGGGCAGTAATTAGATTTTTAAAATTTATTTATACTTGTAGGAGGTGCTGGGTATTGAACCCAGGACCTCATGCATGCTAAACATGCACTGTTCCACTTGAGATATACCCTCCCTCATAAAATGTCTTTTAAGTTATGAGGGGCTCAGAAGAAAATGGAATATTTTTTCTTTGATGATAGGTCTATGTAAGATGTATGGGTTGAAAACAAAACCAAAATAAAACCAAATTACACTTTTCAGCCATGGTCAGTGTTATGTGTCCTGGAACAGGAACTGGGTCAGCAGTGTTTTAGTTCCTCTGCTGCCTGGGAGTTTACTGTGCCACGCTCGGTGTGCCCCTCATGTCTCCAGAGCCTTGCTTTCCCCATCATTTCTGTGGGAAGCTCGGACAGTATGGTTTTATCTGTTTTCCCCATCTTCAGGATGGAGCTGTGCAGATATGGGCAGACCTTGAGCGTAGCAGCAGAAGCAGTTTACCACTCATGTTCTAACCGGTGCTTCTAGCTGATGACCAGGTCAGGATTGTTCTACATGAAGAACACTTGACAGAGGGTAAGGGTCTAAACCCTGCCTTGCCAGGTGAGAGGTTTATTCTCACATTAACAGTTATACAGCCAGATAGCAAGCATGCTTCAAGCAGTTTATTCTTTGTAAGTACCATAATTATGCCATAGATTTTTCAGCCTAATTATGGAATGTTATTGAAAAGTACAGAGAAAGAAAGAAAGAAAGAAAGAAAGAAAGAAAGAAAGAAAGAAAGAAAGAAAGAAAGAAAGAAAGAAAGAAAGAAAGAAAGAAAGAAAGAAAGAAAGAAAAGAAAAGAAAGAAAGAAAAGAAATGCTAAAGGAAGTTCCTCAAGCGGAAGAGAAATGATAGCAGGGATAAATTTAGATCTACTCAAAGGAATAAAAGCACCTGAACTGGTAAAATTGTGAGCAAAAATAAGTAGAAGAGAAGGCAGACATCCTGTCAGAAATCAGAATCTATCAAAATGTCTATTTGCTGTTAAAAATCTTACAAATATTAAATACTAAGGTATTAATGAATAATTTTATATAAATAATTTAAAAGCTGGATAAACAAATTCCTTAAAATACAAATTACCACAACTGATTCAAGGGCAAAATACAAAACAGAAAGTCACAATAACTATTAAAGAAATTTAGTCAGTGAGAATTCTTTTAAGATAGCTCATAGCTTGGCCATTTCAACTGTGATTTTTACATTCAGTAACAATAATTTCAGTATTAGCCAAACTCCCATACAACGCAAAGAATAATGTGCATTATTCAACTCATTATTTAAGTCTTGGAAATATTTAATTCCAAAATATCACTAAAATAATATACGTGAAAATAAAAGCTTATATCACTCATGAATGTAAAGGCAAATAATTTTTGGTTTGACATTTAAAAAGCTAGCCAGTCAGGATTCCCATCACACAACAATAAAAAGCTAAACAAACTGAAATCAACAAGTCTTCCTAGATACATGGGAGCATCGAGGTCATAGGTTAACTGCTGTCCCCCAGTCTAAAGAGATAGGTAGAAGGACAGAGAATATAGCGCACCAAGAGCAGGCTCCAGTAGGAGTGGGAACAATTTCACTGTAATTGATGAGTTGATGGAGGCTTAGTGTGGACTAAGTTGTGAGTTAAAAACATGGGGTATGGTGGTCTAAGGGGGTGCCTCATACTTTCTTGAGTTTTACTTCTAATGATGCAGGGAAACAGATGTGGGGCATGAGAAGGGCAGTGTCCCGGGCTTCAGTTGAGCCCCTGGGACATGCCCTGCCAAATGTGGGTCCTTGGCTTCATGCAGGAAAGAATTCAAGTGCAAGCCGCAGTTGAGTAAAGATATCCCCGTCAGTTGAGAGTTCCGGGTTTCTATGCAAATATGTTACCTGAGTATATCAGAAATTTCCTTTTAGAATCATCTTCAAATTAGGGACAGATTGAAGTGCAGGGTCCTAGATCAAAACAAGCAATGGTTTTTAAAAAAATCTTATTTTTTGCTGTAGTTCAAAGCAAGTTAATAAATGCTATCTCCTCAACATCATTACAGGGAAGGAAAATTTGACATTGGCCCTCTCACCTGCTTACCATGAAGACTAAGAAGGACTTGTAAGAAAATAGGAAAGTATTGTTTCATGTACTGAAGAAAACAGCAGCAAATTCTTGTGCTATAAAAAATAATTAAATGTATACAATGGAAAAGAAACCCTTGTAAAACATTTGTCCATACCTCTGTCTTAGCTCTTATCACATTGAACTATGATAATATGCTTATATTTTGTTTTATTTACTGTGTTGTAAACCTCTTAAAGGAAGAGACAATATCTTTTTTATCCTTGTTTCATTAGCACCTACAGCAAATATCTGGCTCACAATAGCTCCTTAGTAAGTGTTAAAAAGAACTGGGGGAGGAAAGAAAGAAAAAAGTCCTTTTGATAACAGAGTGTTTTTGAGTAAATGAGTCATGAGAACTTTACCTGGTAATTAATTGTGTCATATGTAAAACCTAAAAGGTTTTATGAAGGGACATTTCAAATAACATTTACTCTGGGGTATTTTTCCATCCACTTAAATAATTGCATATATTTTACCTTAGAGTATAAAAACAACTCAAAATGACACTATCACATTAAAGACATAAAACTCACTTCAACTTTTAAATTGAAACTTTTAGTTTCCTTAAAAAATACAGTTGTTTCACTAATACTAAAAAATTCATAAATTGAAATTAGTCATTCCTTTAAAAATGTAGTCATTTCACCAATATAAAAAATTCATAAGTTGAAATTAATCATTTACATTTGCTTAAGTGAATTACACAAAGCTCTAAATAAAATAGAAATTCCTATATGAGATGAATTCTATTTTTTACATTTTTATAAATAAACAAAATAACTGAATTATTGGTATTTCACATGGCCCAAAGTGAATTCTTAGACTAGCTGTGTAAAAATCTGTTATGTATTCATGACAGTATCAATATTTAATAAGAAAGATTATAGCAGCAAATAAGCCAAATATATTACACATAGATATGATTTGAAAAATATTCTATAGACTTTTAATAAGGTTTAGAGATTTGATATTTCACAGAATATCGTCTCATGAGATGTCCCCTGGAAGTGAAAACCCAAACAAGACTAGAACTCAGTGATAAAAGATTTAAGCCCCAAATTGTCATAACTTATTTGTGACCTTTCTATTCTGTGAATAACTGAGAGTTGACATTGTAGAATCACAATGGTGTGGAAGTTTCCTCATTGAAATTGTTACCTTGCTTTTGTTCTTGTAGGAATAGAATATAAACCAGTCTGAAACCAGATTGTTTGGTCTGAGAATATCATTTCAAATCCTAGATCATGGGTATCTTGTCAGGTATGTATTTAAATATCAATTCATCATAAATGCTGCTTATATTCAGTTAATGTGTGTCAAAAACAACAAAAATATTTGATTTCCAATGAGAAAAAAAGCAATTATAATTTCCATTTCATAAATAAGTGCATACAAATTTAGGAGAGAAGAGATGTCAGCTTACTGCCAGGTGTACACTTACATTTATAACTACATTGATACTGACATATTTTGCACCTATGCCTACATATTGACATCTACATTTATATTACATCTAGATCTGTATCTCAGTAGAATTTTCTGCAGCATCATGAGTCTATAGCCATTTTATCAGTGATCAGCACAATTTACCTGTCTCCTGAATTCATCCACATAATTTAGGAACTCAGCCTTCTGCAAAAATGCTTCAGTTTTTTTTCTGAGATTTTCCATTCTGTCTCAAAGGCATGTGCAGTCTCTTCATATTCTCCTGTTCAAGCCCTTCTCTCACTGATTGTTCTCTGAATAACTGGCTGAAGGCAGTATCCTTCTGACACTGATCATCAGCACCCTCCAAAGGTCAGTGGCTAGCTCCCAAAGCTACAAAGCCTCAATGAAGGAAAAGTTAACTACTGCTCCCTAAGAAAATATCTATTTTAAGACTGACATCAAAGCTAAGCTTTCAAACTATATGAAATACTTTCATTTTGTTGTATATGATCACTAATTTAAAAGATTTTCAAGTTTATAGTACTCAAGATCAGTTCTAAATTCAGAAATTTGGGAGAAATTAGGTAGAATGGTATGAAAAAGTCATAGAATCATAGAAATAATGGCTTACTGAGTGCTGGTAAAATAAAATCCATTTATACGCTCTTCAAAATGAAAAGACCTTTAAGAGTTAGGTCTTATGAAGCTTTTAGGGAAAATTGAAAATGTATTTGTGATATTTGTAGTTTAAGATTATTGGGGACCCTGAGGAGCAGGGGAGAATGTTGGCATATGGGATTGAGCAAAAGATCTTAGATGATAAACAGGAACTTATTAAGTACCTGCTGTGATGCATTAGTTGGAAAATTAGCTCTGTTGGTTATGGCACGATGCTAATGAGCCCAAGGTTGAGTGGTCTCTGTTGACTTCAGGGTCTGTTAGGTGTGCTCTTCAGTGGCCTTTAATTATAAGAAAGGCTTGGCAAGATGTTTACATGTGCTGCTTGAGCTCAGGGTACAGTACAATCATGGCAGCTCTATACACCCAACCCTCAGACTGAATGTATACTCTCAAGCCAGGTGCTTTCTACTACTATCACAGCAACGTCAGGATATGTGTAATCATGAACAAAAACAAAAGCACCTCTCTTAACATTTGTCTTATTTATATTTTCCTTTGATGTTAGTATTGGAGTATGTTGTGGCATGATTTCAATAAAGCATTTTGGTTTTATACATAAGTCATGCAAATGTTCATGTACTTCAAGAATCTTCTGGGTGGAAGGGTATAACTCAGTGGTAGAGTGCCTGCTTAGCATGCATGAGGTCCTGGATTCAATCCCAAGTAATGCCATTAAAAAAATAAATGAATAAGCCTAATTACACCTGCCAAATAAATAAAAATTAAAAAAACTGCCACTTTAAAAATTTTTTTTGAAAAAGAAGAAGAACCAGAAAAAAAAAAAAGAAGAATCTTCTGAAAATTTAGCTTGGAAAATAATTTTATAACTAAAGAAGGTATATATGTATAAATTTATTTTAGAGTTGTTTATGTCAGGCAAAAATTGAATGCAAGCTAAATGAAATGTTAAATCATAGAAGAATGCCTTTTTCAGTTTTAGAACATTATTGTATAGACTGTTATGCATGAATAAAATAAAATATATTTATGGCAATTGAAGGAGAATATGGGAAAAACTTATGAGAGAATGCTAGAAGAAAACGCAGCATGAAATGTTAAGTACATTATGAATACAACTTTGAATATCAAAATATGAATGCAACTATTTGAATACATACACACACATATGTATGTGTGCATGCACAGAAACAAACAAACAAAATACAAGACCCTAGTTGAGAAAGAGAACAGTTGAGTTCAAGTGGTGGCAGGCAGTATATACTACAGATTAATGCTAGACTACGTAGGTTCTGCAGTCACACAGGCATTGGTTTGAATTTTGACTCCTCCACTTACTAGGGACCATGAGTAAATTACTTCATTATGTATATGAACTTGAAGAAAACCACACAACATATGAACTGTGAGTTTAAGTTTTATTCCAGGTCTTAGTGAGGGCCATAGCCAGGAGATAGCTGCTGAGTAGCTCTGGGGAAACAGCTCTGAAGAGAGAGAGGAGAAGCCAGTTTTTATATGATTTTTGGCTAGGAAATATATGCAGTCAAGCATGCATTCTTGGTAAAAGATTATTGCTAATCACAAAGAACAGATATCTCAGGTTCATGATTTTAGTGCTTTTCTACATATGGAAAGATACAAGAATCTGGGGTCACTGAAATTCTTCCTGGGGTTTGCATCTAACTATACAAAAGCCAAAGCAGAGAGTGACTTCATCTTGTTTTTCACCCTGAATTCCTTTCAGACTGCACTGTCCATGGGCACCTGCAGTGGGTTCCAACTTAATCTTTATAAAACTGCCTGGTGAGAAATGCGCTTAGTCTTAGAGATCTTAATTTTTCCATGTCCACATGTACCTAGGTCTGCTCTTCTGTAATTCTGAGATAGTATATATTATTAATTCTAATAAATTATTCTATTAGTAAATGTTATTAATTATTACCCTATGAGGTAATTCTATCCTCATAAGGATGTTTGACTCTTGAACAAGGTAAGTTATGCAAAGGCCCTGATCATACACTGGTACTCAGTATATATTTGTTGTTATTAGAGCAGTAATAATAGTACACAATTATTATTTTTGCCATTAGCGATTTTGTAGTTTTTCAGTTTTCACTCTTTAACGTTAATAATTTGATAGCAGCAAATATTTAAATATATACCCCTTGTCAGGCAAGGGCCAAATGCATAGACTGCAGAATTAAGCAAACCTGAGTTTGAAACAAGCTCTGTAATTCACTAACTTTTCAATACCGGAAATGTTACCCATCTTCTCCATCAGTCCCCTCATTCATGGGTTTGTTGTACAGATTATGAAGCACTCAGAAATTTTTCAGTAAATGGCAATTTTTAAACTTCACAACAATTCCACGAGACAATTATATGTAAGTTTAACCTTACATACTACTACAGTTGAAGAAACTATTTAGAGAGTCAAGAAGCTATCCCGGCCATGCTGTGAATAAGCTGCTGAGTTGGGATTTCAGCTTCTATTTTCTGACCTCAAAGGCTTTGTTCAGAATTGATATAGTATACCGTGGCTGATTTTATGACCAGCCATTGCTATAGCCTCGTCAATTTCAAATGTAGGGGAGCAAAATGTGGCTACCCAAAATGTCTCTTTAACATAAGGATTAATTTAGAATGATTATTTTTAAGAAACAGAAGATTCAGGAATCTTTTCTTGTTACTTCCCAATAACTGCCTAAAGAATTTAGATAAAGGACCTGCTTTTGGAACAGAGATTTTACCAGAGATATTTGCAGAGAACATGGTCTGGGTGTGATAGGGGAAACTCAGAGAAGCCTAGAGAGCCCTGTCTCTGCCTGGCCAAGCAAACATTTGTTTAGCAAACACTAGCTTTTCTATTTCCATGTGAGTTGCCTTCCTCTCCTTTGAAGTCTCAAACCACAAAGGCCACCATCCTCTTTTGTCTTTTGCTGAAGATAGCATTTAAGGTGAGGGTTTGGTCCATCTTAGCAAGTTACTCAGTTTTCTTAGATTACCACCATATATACAAGTCATTTAACTTAAAAAAAAAATCTCCTGTTATTCTATCTCACATCAATTTAATTCTAAGATCAGCTAAGAATACAGAAGGGTAGAGGAGGATGTTTTTTCCTCCCATACAGAAGAAAAAATAATAGTAAATGGAGGGCTGGAGTTATAGCCCTTTTGCATCCTGGCCTGTGGGAGCTGGTGCTGTTGGGGGATATGGGGAGTGAAAATGCCCAGAGTTGTCATAATTGCCATCTTATTGCCATTCTCTCTAGGGTCTGTGGATCCCAGGCTACAGTGTCACATATTGCCCTGACTCTGCCACCAACGTAGCTACTGTAGAAATCCTTTACCCCCCACCATGCTGTCTCTGGTATTTACTCTCCTTCCTTCTTTCACTCACATTCTTAAAAGGCTATGTTTCAGATAAGGAAATCTGGGACTTTTGAGATATCTGCTTGGTTTGATATTGAATGATATCAGCTTGATATTGAATGACTTAACTGCTCAACTGTCCCTTCCCCAGCCAACAAGAAGGGGACTGCTCAGGCTCCTTGTCCCTTATTTTAAGTGTAATCCCTCAATTCCCCCTGGGAGGTGTAAGTCTCCTTAGGGTCTGAGTTAGAAAAAAAGGGATGCTTAAAAACATCCACTACTAACTGGTATCATGGACAAAAGGAGAGATAATACAGAGATAACCCACCTCTGTAAGATGACTGTGTGAGATAATAATGATAAAATAAATAGCAGCCCTTTGTATTGTAATGTAAAAAGACACAAGACATTTAAATCAAAATGTTGTTAGTATCTGAGCTTTTTTCAATAAATGTTAAGTAGAAATATATTTATTCAGATATTTCCCCTCTCATACATTTTGAATCCACAATCAAGTGTTTCCCTTTATATTCAGTCTCCCATACCTTTTTACATTTGGAATTGCATCAATCAGTTTTATAGCTGAAGGCAGTGACATGCTAACAGAAGGTGAGTGTTACACGATCTAGTTTCCAATTTAATTTGCTACTTGCTTCTCTAAAAGTTTGGGGAAATTATCTTCTTTGAAAACTGGGAGTAAAAGACTCATAAAGATTAATCCCAGTTAATGGTAATGTGGGGACCCAGGATGCCAGAGGGGAGTAGTGCTTAGATCCTGACATCTTAGCTTGAGAAGAAACAGTTTTCTTATTTGGGGGTGTGTGTCCTTGATGTTTGGGAACCTGTTCTTAGAACTTTCCTTCTTCCTATGATTTCATGAACTAAAATGTAATGATTTTTCTTTTTCCTTTCATACATAAACACTTTTTCTTTTCTTTTCTGCTCATAATTTCTCTTTCTATTCCTTAATTATTTGGTTCTCACCTTTGTTTCTAGATTATATTCCCTCTACTGGAGAGTCTATAATGCCCTGACCTTTATCCTTATCTGTGAATTCTCTCTTGAGGGACAGGCTCAAATCTCCAAATATCAACCAAATATTACTTGAGTATTTTATTGTCACCTGATGCTTATTCTCAGAACAAAATTCATTAATTTCCTTCCATATCAACTTTCTTGATGTTTTCATATCATCATAATTCTATCCATAGATGCAAAGTCTCTGTATCTTCTAGGTATTTATTACTTGTTTTTCCTCATCAAATTCAATAAATTATTGATTCCCCTGTTTTGTTTATAATGTATTTAAAATTTCTATCCTTCTCCCAGAATATCTGGTGAATTATATCTAACAACTTTGACATATTAATATCACAAATTTATGTTTAAATGATGTGATAGCCAGCCTCCAAGAAGCTCCTGAGTGATTTCCATCTCCTAATGGCCATGTCCTTGTGTAATTTGTCCCCACAAATTAGAGGCTAACTCTGAGTGGCAATTAGAACTCAGCAGAAATAGTGATCACTTCTGAGATTTCGTTATAAAAGAGACTACAGTTTCCATCTTGGCCATGCCTTCTCTCTTGCACTTTTCTCTTGGCTCATGTTCACCATGTCATAGGAACACTATAAAGAGGTCCATGTAGCAAGGACCTAAGACCACTGTTAAAAAGCCACTGAGGAATTGAGGTCTACTGTCTGCAGTCAAATGAGTGGCTTATAAGAGACACATCATCAGAGACATGTAGCTAAGCCTCTTCCAAATTCAAGACCTCTGAAAACTATGTGAGATACTAAATGTTGAAGCTAAGTTTCAGGATAAATTTTTATGTATCAAAAGATAACTAATACAATGACTTTCCTCAAGGTAGGGTTCAGGATAAATTGTTATGTATCAATAGACAACTAATACAATTTCTTTCTAGTATAAATAGTATATTAGTGTGAATAAATTGTCTTCAAAAATTAAGGAATGGAGTGCTGTCCAGCAGAGATCTGCTGGAGTCACGCAATCCCTGGAGAGAGAAGTCTGCTCCCTGAGTGGAGAGGGCTTGGTGGCCTTGGGAGTGTGGACAGTCTCTACCCATGAGACTCCTTTGGAAAACATGAAGGAGTGGAGTCAGAAGAGATGTTAAGTTACCTAAGTTCACCCAAAGCAACCATCTCCTCTGCAGTCTTTTGGTAAGTGGCTGATAGGATCTGAAAGAAAAAGGCAAGATTCACTTAGGATGTTTGAAATTTGTCTCATATCTGTGGTGAGGACCCAAGTAGGTATTCAAGCTCCGATGAGAGTGAAGAAGTTGCCTCTTTATCTTTTAGTTTCTCAATTATAAGACATTAATTGACAAGCATATACCCATCCAGATGAAAATCTGTCAAATCTACTGGCATAGTGTGTGTAAGATGTTTTTTACTCTAAAATAAAGTATTCTTGCAATCTTTCATGTTTGGGAACATATTCATCAAACTCCAAGAGGTTTGGCCAGTTTCCAGATAACAGGTAAGCATTCATCAAATAAACAGAGAAAGCAAGAGCTCCTTAGAAACAGACTTAGTCACTAAGCTAGCAGCATATGCACAGTATCATGCCGCAGTGCAAAATCAAGTGAAGTCTAAAGTAGCATCAGTCACCATGGAAGTTTTGATGAGATTACATCTTTAGCAGTAGCTTTATGGAACTTCTTACTGGCTGTAAGCATGCGCCTACAAGACCCACTGGGGAAATAGCTCAGAAAGTGTGAGAATCCCCCATGTAGACTTCTGCCTGCCTACTACTCTAGACTTTTGTAAATAAGATATTTGTAAATGTTAATATCCTATTTAGATATAAACCATTGGAAATCAATTGAAGCCTGGACTTCTGATACAATATATGTGGTTTTGATGTTCATCACATTGGTTGATGTGCTGGTGGTAGGGGGCCATTTTGTCTATCCTACAACTATTTAACATAAGTATACAAATTGGCAAGATGTTTTAGTGGAATAATGTAATAGTGCCAAATGCTGATGCCTGATTTTTCAAAAAGAGTTTCAGAAAGTATACAGGACTCTCAATCTTTGAATGAGAATAGAAGTGATTGACAAGGCATTTATTTGAACATGAGTAGCAGTGGTGAAAAGTGTGATTGAAGAAATAGGCATACAAAATGCATACAAATGCATACAAAAATAAAGCGAAGATAAAACTGGAACCACATGTATGGTCCATCAAATCATCAATTTTCTTGACCTTGAGATATAGGCCATTGATTTAAAGCATTTAAGATTACAAAAAATAGGACATGTTTATATACTAATTTGCTAAAGTAGAAGAAATGGGGAATGGTTGAAATAATGAATGATACTGGAAAACATAAACTCATTAAGTCTTTCTACAGTATGCATTGCAAACATTGGAAAGGTACTGGCTAGTGATTCCTTATGATTGGGATCACTAGTCTGATTGGTTTGGTTTCTGTGCACCCTACCCCTCCATTTTCTCTCTTAGCTTCTGTGATATTAACATCATTGAACTCATTCCATTCAGAAGTTACACAAAAATTTCTTTTTAATATTTTGAACAATTTAGAGAATGCAGAACCATCATAGAACCATTAAAACTAGTTTAAAACAGAAGTTCCAAATCACAGATATCACATGGGAGTATTATTAAAAGGGGTAAATTTTATGAAGCTACATTTAGTATGGATAGTCACAGTATTTGAATTAGGCATTATCTCTTGAGGATACATTTGGATGGAAGGGAAGACAATTATGATTAGTGGGTAGAGGATGAGACCCTGATCTCTAGCCTGTAAGATGGTATCAATTAACTGGGCATTGACTATAGTCTTGAGAAAGCACAGATTCATTAAAACAGATAACAAATTCCCAACCCCAGCAATGTAAAGGGTATGTGAAAAAACTTACACTGCTTCTGATGAGGTGCTGTATGGAGAGCATTGTAATTCTGATCCACAACATACCAGATCAGTAAAGCAATGGCTCTCTCAACTTCGACCTTTAACAAGACCCATCAGCTGGCTCAGAAACACTGGGAGAGGAATTTTACACAGAACAAATGTATAACCAACCATCCTATACACTGCATTTTCCTACTGGGGAACTGAAAAGCACAGAGATGATCTATCAGTTATAGACTTGTCAAGTGTTTGGAGAAACTATTTTAGTCAACATGGTAGAAGGGTCATTGTATAAAGGTGGCCAGTTTTGTTCTACATTCTAAGTTTTTGAAGAATTTTGTAGTATTTTCTGAGCTAGAGTTAATATGCATTATTAACAAGAACTGAAAATTACAGTATCAGTGGCTGGATTAAAGAAATGATAGAAGAGTAGAGTTGTCAATGTGTAGGAATCACAGATTTAAATGAGAGTTTTCAGTATGGGGTGAATATTTGAAAGTTTTAGAAGTTATTCCAGTTGTATCTTTAGTGTTCTTTCTTGTAGAAATGAGCAAGACTATCATCATGGTTAGCTTATTGCCTAATTATGGAAGGTGTAATTAATTCTGATTTTGTTAGCATTCATTGCAGCATGTTTAAAAATTTTACAGAAATAGTTATTCTCTGATTTTTTCTTTGGAGTTCTATATAAAACTGGAAAACACTGTGTACTGTTGTATGTTATATACATTTAAATGTTATATTTAAAAACAATTAAAATCACCCTAACACTAAAATATTTAACTGGAATGACTCACAAGATTTTATTCACAGGATTTCATTCTCCATGCTGAAGAGCTGCAGAAAAAAAAAAATGCCCTAAGTCAATTTTATCTTTTTTAACTGAAAAACACATCCTTTCTCCAAAAAAGGGATCCTGTTGTTTTCTGGCATTTCCCCTCAGTCTCTGAGATAATACTGAATATAACAACATCTCAAAATATATATTCTGAATTGGCAGGTGAATCAAAAGTTGTTTAAAGGTAAACTAAGTTCAGATTTCAAAATTATGCCAGCTCTACTTTAACTATCAACTAATCTGCAAGTGAAACTCTTGATTTTCTTAAAATTCAACACATGGTAGGAGTTGTCTGTCATTGTATTCAGTAATAATTTTAACAATAATTACTAACTTGAGTGATTTTAAATATTCTTTTCCAAAAAATTAAAAGAAGATAAAGGTAAATGATGAAAGATTTACACTGTCTATTAAAAAAACAGAAACAACTTTCTAGTGAGTTGTGACTGAGTAAGAGAGATTTAGCTTTTTCCAGTGAGGCCCAAAAACTGAATTGTCAGAAATTAACTGTGTATGTTGTAGAAGTGATGCTGGATCTTAGCCTGGCTTTTCAAATGGTCATATTGATTATTTCCTCTGTAATACAGGTAGCATTAATTAGAAATTAATCAAAATGATTAACCTCTGCACTCCTTCAGTGAATGAATCACTTTAAAAGACATCAGTGGAAAGCCCCAGGAGACCATTTTAGGTAAAGTTTTTGTTTGAAGTTTTAAATGCATAAAAAGCTAAAAACTAGCAATTTACTAATCTAAAATATTGACCTAGTTTGAGTACAATAGCAGTCATAATTGTCACAGGTTCCCTTCATTTTACACAAGAGGCATTAACAACTTAAACTTTCTAGTGGACATAAAATGTCTTTATCTATTGTGTAAAGGTATGTGGGGCCAAATGTCTCTTTGGAGACACTTTGGAGACCTAAACATAGGTAATATCAGCACAAGTTATTTTTCATGTGACAAATATATGTGATTTCAGCTGAGAAATTAATGGACACATATTGTAAGCCAGTGGTTCTTAGAGTTTTGTACTTGTACTAATTGAAAAACAGCACCTGAAACTTGTTACACAGGCAAATTTTACAAGCCCCACCCCAGATCTACTGAATTACAAAGTCACAGGATCTGGATGAGCAATGTGGGCTTTAACCAGCCCTTCTACTGATTCAGGTTGATGCTTGTGATAGAGAAACAGGATCCTAATAAACCACCATTGCTAAGAGTGATCCACTGTTAAAGGGGGCATCCTCATAATTCTCAAATCTTAGATGTTGAGGAATTTATCAATAAAACTTAAATCCTGTAAGACTTTGAAAGAAAAGACTTAAACAGCTTTTGTTTCTTGGCTTAGTGAATTAAACCCAAATCTTAAATTTTGTAACTCAGGCATAAAAAGCCAGTTATAGGGGGACACTTTAGGGAACTGGAAAAAATCAGGAATGATATGATTTGCTCTCAATAAGTTCTGTTGATTAGTTCTTTGAATTGTTCACATGTAGATGTAGACATGACCTATTAGCTTCCAATTCTAAAGCAAAATGAAGCATTGGCTATTTTAGAATTTCCCACCTAACTATGAAATATGTATCAGTAACACCACTATAAACAGCTTTCCTTGCTTGAACCCTGTGACCCGCAGTTAGAAGGTAAGGAGCTCCTAATGTCTAAATGCAACCTGAAGTTCTGTTCATTTTGAGGACTCCAACTCCTACTGATAGTGAATACAAAGTAACAATGCATAGAACTTTTGTTTCCTAGCCATAACCTCCAATTTCTCCTTTCTGGTTTAAAATGGATTACTCACCTTGGATCTGTCTTTATTTTTTCTTGTTGATATATATATATATATATTGTGTGTGTGTGTGTGTGTGTTTTGGGGGGCAGAGAAGAAGGAGTTTAAACTCATTCCTCTCTTTGCCCTGTAAGAAGCAGACTAAAACTGTTATCAACTTATTATCCCATGAATACCCAATTCCATCAATATTTGTATTATGATACTATATATATTATAAAAATTCACTTATATGGAAGCTTATTTTTAGAACTTTTTCAAATATGGATTTTTCAGCTGTTTCTTGTTTTAATTTTTATTTGACAAGTGTCAAAGTAAGTTTCATTATTTGTGTACTTTTGATACTAAGTCACTATCTTTACAGATTTAATATTTTGTTTTTGGTAAATTATTTGATTATTGAGAAAGTGTTTGATTCTCACATGAAATAGTTGTAGATATAGATAGATATAAACATACCTCATAGATACTGAGGGTTCTGTTCCAAATCATTGCAATAAAGCAGATATGGCAATACAGCAAGTCAAACAAATCTTTCGGTTCCCCAGTGCATATAAATATTATGTTTATACTATGCTGTAGTCTATTAAGTGTGCAATAGCATTATGTCTTAAAAAAGTAAATCCCTTAATTAAAAAATTGTTATTGCTAAAAAATGCCAACCAGCACCTGAGCCTTTAGCTAGTCATAGTCACTGGTTTGGATCACCATAACAAATACAACAATAAAAGAAAGTTTGAAATATTCTGAGAATTACCAAAATGTGATGCAGAGACATGAAATGAGAAAATGCCATTGGAAAAATAGTGCTGATTGACTTGTTAAATGCAGGTTTGCCACAAACCTTGAATTTGCCAAAAGTGCAACATCTGTGAAGCACAATTTAAAAAATAAAAGCACTGTAAAGCTCTATATCACCAAAGTGTTCTCCAGAATGTCTGGCATGGTGATCTCTAACTGCAGTATTTCTATCTTTATATTTATATATAAATACAGATCTATATAGTGCACATTATATAACTAACTACATTGTGTCATATATTATCTAATTAGACTGTATATTTATATATTATGTAATACTGCATATTTACAAAGTTTACATATACAATTTTATATATATGCAATCAAGTTAGAATGAAAATTGGAATGCTTATAGCTAACCCTACAAAACTGTAATGTGTTTTCTTCTTAAAATCTTTAAATACAAACTATTTTACACTACATAATTAAATATTTTTTAGAACTATAAACAACATAAAGCAACTTGTTAAATAAAAATATTTAGCCTGTGATCTAAACTCACATATTACTCAGCAAATCACTAATTGGTTTAATTCGAGGAGCCCAGCGGTCAGCATCTGCAGCCGCTCAGGAAGGCAGCAGCTTGAAACCAGGAATGTCCTTCAAAATCGCCTGAGGGATTTTAATATACACAGACCTGGAGTCCAAGCTAGAACTCCCAGAGAAGAATTTTCAAGGTAGGAAGTGTACGACATTTTGTTTTAATTCAAGTTAAGGAATTTTCATTTTATAGTAAATAATCAGGGCAATATATGATACATTGGAAACCTGAGAACATAAAGAATCTCTGAGGTGCTGCTGATTTAGGTGTTTTGCTTTTCTGAGGCTTCCCTGGGATGACTCTTACAACTGTTTTGATTTCTCCAGCTCATTTCCTAACTATCCCATCCATTCTGCCTCGTGTTCCAGGTGTCCTTGGAATGTCTGATGGTTGCCCTTTCCTAGCTTCCAGCTCTTTGGCAGGTTTGTCCTCTCTTTTGCTGTTTCTCTTTCTCAAGTTATCTATTATTTCAGTGGCTCTTTATGAGCAGAAATATGTGCTTAGTCTATCATATTTAACCAAAATTAGAATTAATGTGACTGAACTAATGTCAGCCATTTTGACCTAGAAAACCATACGTTCTTTCCTTTGGGAGAAGAAGGTCTTCATCTAGAGTAAATCTGAATGTAGCTTTTGTCCTAACTGACCAGGTCATGTCTAGCTTATTTCTAGTTTGGATTTATTTTCTTTGTCCTTTATACACATATTCTACATCTGGTTTCTTTTAATCTTTGGTTGTTTGTTTCAAAGAGTAGTTTTTAGGTTATTCTCAAGTTTCCTTCCATCCCTCTTTTCAGATGGTCCGGCTCTTGCTACCTACTGTCATCTTACTTCAGCCATTCCTGGTCTCCTGTATACTGCCTCCTCTCTCAACCAGCACTCTTTCCACTCCAGCCTATTTTTAAGATATTCTGACCACAAGTGCTACAAATTCCACAGTATTTTAACATAAATTGGTAAGTCAGTCTAATATTCTTCAGATTCCTGTGGCAGATAGTCTCCAGAAATTTGCCCATATTCAGAGTAATATTTCTTACCTTTATTTTTCATTTCTTCAGGCCAGGATGGTTCTAAAATATGTATAAGACCAGTCTAGAAGTGAGAATTATGGCCTTCAAAATGGTCATATTTATATGCACAGGTAAAAATTAATGAGACTGGAATGTCACTTGAAGAAACAGCAGTGACTGCAGCTTTAAACCAGCATATATCAAATACTCAGAGTTTTGTGAACAAAAGAACAAAAGCCATGCAATTTTCAGTCCTTTTTGTGCCAATAGCTCACGATATCTTATTACTCCAGACATTGTTGTTCTTTGGTTCCAGGTCTCCTCAGCCCATGACTCTGATTTTGGGCTCCTACTTTCATTCTTGCAAGTTTTTTGGCCTCTTTGACTGATCTTGTGTCCTCAGCTTGAGGCTTTATGCTCTTATGAATTTAGTGTTAAATGATCCTTTAGTATTTCTGTTTCCTGAGTCATGTCTGTGCTCTGATTCCTCAGAACCCAAACCCTGACAATGTGGGCTGGCACTAAGAACACTCTTTCATCCCATGTGGCTGGAATTGGAGCCCCCAGAAATGTAGTGAGTCAATGCAGTCAAACTATCTGAAGCACTCTGCATGTTTGGTCGGATATCTTTTAAAATAATAACCATGTCAGTATTCATTTATTTCAATTCTTCCTTGATTCTGTGTTGATTATTTCCTGTATAAAATGTTTTCATGTCCAAAAGATAATACTTTCCCTTAATCCTATTTTGCTGATTGAGGGTGAATATTGTGTCCTCCTAAACCAACAACTAAAGGAATTCCTTAATCCCCTCTTCTAACCAACTCACTCCATCTGGGTCAGGGCAGAGTTTAATACTGTTGCAGATATGTCAAGAAAGGATTTGTTTATGATGATTTAAGAAAATTCTATCCATATACAGGTGTCCATAGCTTGAGAAATTACTGACTTTCTAAAGTGATGTCATGTATTTTTTGCATTTCTCATCAGTTACTTACTATCACCATAATACTTGGTAACAAACAACTACTGAAGCTCAGAAGCATATAGAGCAACAAATATCCATTGCTCACATCTCTGAACTGGTTGGGTCAGGAGACTGCTGATTTTGGCTGAGATTTTTCACAGGTGGCATCAGTTGGCTGTTGACCAATCTAGGCTGACTGTGGCTGGACAGCTGGCTCTCTCAGCTGAGCTGGCTCACTCTGATACATGTGTCTCATCTTAACAACAGGTTAGCCTTGACTTACTTAAAAAGAAAATTATGGCAATGGCAGATGGCAAGAGAAAATATCCCAAAAGTTCAAGCTCAATTCATGACTCTGCTTGTATTGTATCAGCTAAAAGTCATGTTGGCCAAAGCAAATAATATGGCATTCAAGAGCTGAGACAGAGGGCACTACAAAGTTACATGGCAAAGTCCCTGGGTAGGGGAAGGGTGAAGGTCATTGATGCATTCAGTTATCATATTCTTTGTACACATGGGAGCAAGACATTTAAGGAAACAGAAATTACAAGTCCAAATTGTCTAAAAATTTTCAGAAAATATTATTATTACAGTATTATCCCTTGGAAGTCTTCTCCCAAGCATGAAATCGAAGCTGCCAAGGACAGTTTGTGTAGAAGCATACCTAATGGAAAACTGCCACTTTCACTAATAAATGCTTTCTATTAGGAAATGAAAATTATCTTAGTTTTTATGTTAGTATTTTGTTCAGGAAAAAGTATGTGTAGTTTGTTTTATTCTTTGAAAAATAATTATAATCTTAGACTGCTAATGCATGCAGAATTTCTTTGGGGATGATGAAAGTGTTCTGAAATTAGATAGTAGTAGTGGCCACACAGCTCTGTGAATATACTAATCACCACTAATTTGTAAATAATAAAAAGGTGAATTTTAAGGCAGGTGAACTAATCTCAACAAAGTTATTATGTAAACTATTTAAAATTTGAAGCATCTTTAATGTTGCATTATAAATAAGAAGTATATATTATACCTAATATATATAATTTTCAACTTTACTGCTTAAATTTAAAAACAGTAAGGGAAAATTTTTTAGTAGTTACTTTTTCTATGCAGAATTTTGGAATGCTTACTTAAAACTGATTTTGGTATAGTTCTGAATTAAGTGCAATTAAAACCTTAAAATAAAACTAAATGAAATAATGTAAATCAAAGTCTTAGGAAAGCATAAGCATTATCAAAGAGGATCTCATTGTTACAGTAAGTAAACAGGTATAAGTTTATGATTTATAAAATGTCAAATATACTGTTAAAATATTTGTCTATCATTTAGGCTTTTTCCCTCCCTAAGTTCCATTTATCACTAATCACTAAGAGCATAACCACATTTGTATACAAAACATAATACAAGAACTCCATGAAGTGCATATTAAACACAATGTACATGTGCTAGGAGAAGGCTAGGAATATGCTGATGACTAAGCCAAGGTCTCTGCCTTCAAAATCAAAGAAAATTTTAATACCTGGATTTTAATTGGAATATTTTTTCCCTAAATTAATTTTTGTTATTTTCTTGGGTTCTTTTCACACTGAGCCATTGAATTAGAAAAGATGCCATTTATGGATTTTCTGACATTATAGCATAAAATAAATATCTGTATTCTTAAATTTGGGTGCTAATATTATACCCTGAATTTCAAAAAAAATTTGTTGCTGTGACATTCTCATAGGGACCTTGTCATCTACACAGACAAAAATGCTTGAGCAAGTGTTTGTTACTTAAAGCTATGATTCTATGTTATGAGTCTCTTAGTAACAAAAAGTGTATAAACTAACTATGCCAAATTAAAGCTTCATACATACAAGAATTATTTTTTAAAGTGTTGTGAGCACAAATTAAGCTGATAATCTAATTTATTCTCTTTCTTCTTCTCAGATGTTTTTTAGCAAAAACAAAGATCCAAATGTGCTAGGTTGAACTAGATGAAATTGCTATTTTGTAGGTCCCAAGTGGTCAGACACTGACAATTCTGTGTAGTTCAAACAGAAGTAATGCTGAACTGATAGACTGTATATTGAGATACACAAAGGCATGCTCTGGGCCATTTCCTCACAAAACTATTCTGCCCTCCAGAATAAGAAGATATTAAATAAAACCCCAAATTTGTTGTCATTAAAGTTCATCATAGTTTAATCCCTCAAAATGACTTATTCCTGAATATAGAATCATCCTTTCTAGTCTTCTATGTATATGTGATTTTGTTGCTAACAATAACGTAGATTTTTAAAGACAGTTTATTTACTGCAATCAAAGCTATTGTCCTTCTAAATGGTTTTCACTGGATTACTATCTAATCCACCTTCAGCTTCCCTCTCAAAATTAATCTAAGTCTGAAAAGGGGATGGGGAAGCAAACAGAGGGCATAATGTTGTGTATAAAGAATGTTTTAGTGAGAATCATTAAAAAGTGCTGAGCATATCATTGAAGTTTATCAAGCTTTAGAATAGATCATTACCAGATAAGCTGGCTTGAGACATGGGAGGTCCATGTATTAGTACCAGTATTTTAATTTCTTTCTGCGTTAATTTTTTAAATCTATATAATATCAGTCACAATATTATTTCCTTAGCTTCATTGCAGAGCTGTTGTTCAGATTAAATACATAATATCCATAAGCACTATTTTCAAAATAAACAATACATTTTAATAACTATTATTTTTATATTAACTTCAAATTGCAACAATGCAATTACCTAAACATTTGACAAAAATAATCCATATCTCAATGGTATTCTACAGTATTTTTGACATAGCAAATGCCAAAGAAAGTGGCTCCATTTTTAAAACAATAGTATAATGTGGTACATTTATAATAATCCTGCCAGCAAGAAATCCTCCCTCCCAGATTTCCCATATAGGATTGCACTTTCAAATCCTCCTGAAAGAAAGCTCATTCAATTGTCCATTTTCAAATTTACATATAATCTGAAATACTACCACAGCCTGAAATCTCTCTTCCTTTCAATTAGCTAATTTTATTGTACCATAAAGTGTGAACCGATTTTTTTTTACATTTACTTTGAAAGTAAGTATGCTCATACAGTACATTGTCCTACAAGAACTATAATCTTTGTATTAAATATAAAGCAATTTATGGGATCAGTTGAGATGCCTGTAACTGAATACATGACTCAACCTGACTGAATAAGAATATGTATTATCTAATATAACAACGGTATAGATTTAGGCCAGGACTGTTAGACACATTGGTCCAATGCTGGTCTCAAAGACAGGAGGTCCTTTTTATCTTTCTTTTCCACCATGTTCAGTTTGACTTTATGTTCATGGCTGCAAGACTGTAATTGATTCAGATGAAATATTAAGATATGAAAATATCCAGGTGAGGAAAAGGACTATCTCTTTCCACATTCTCTAAGGAGAACTGAAACTCATTGTAAAACTTTTGCTCACAACACATTTGCCAGGATAGGTTTGTATGTAAATCACTGCCAAGGGGCATAGGATTGCCATATTGACCAAGGTAAGTCATTTAGGGTGGAAAGGATGTTGGAAAGTCAACCACAAAAATCACCTTAATCACACACTCTTCCATTATTCACGTATAAAGAGTCATCATATGTACGCATAAATCTTAACATGAAAATACAGACTTCTAAGATGCTTTTTAAAAAAAATATTCAGAAGCCAGAGGAAATCCTGCACTCCAGATTAACACATAAGTAGCTTTCAATTGATAAGGAACAAATAAATAAATAAAAATTTTATTCATTTCATCCGACCTCATGTAGTTGTTAATTATGCATGCTTCTGTTTTCTCCATAAAGGTACACTCTTCATGCCAGAAAAAAACACTGAGTTACCTACTTTCCACAAAAACTTTCAGAAGGCAAGGTGTTCATCAGTTGGTCAAAATATGTTCATTTCATTTAATTTCAGAATTTGCAAGTAAGAGTAGTTGAAAATCTCAACTTATATACTCAGAATTTTAGCATTTCAAGATCACATATAAACACATGAAAAAAAATTATCAGATATTTGAAGAAAGCCTCTAGCATGAAAAAAGTCTTAACAAAGAAAGAGAAAAAAAGGAATTTGGAGGAAATAGAGAACATTTTGTAAACAGAAATCTCAGAGAGAAAATTTAAAATGATTATATGTATAAAAAATAGAATCCTATAATAAATAATATTTAAAGAACAGAGTTAACTCTGTGTGTGTAAATTGTGTATGTATAACTATATATATAAAGATATAGTTGATAAAAACTTCCAGTTTTAAAAACAAAAGACATGGGAATATATAAGAAAAAATATATCAAAGTTAGGGAACCAATCCAGAAGTATCAATAGCTAATAATAAGATTTCCAAAAAAATGACAGAAAATATGGAAGTGAACATTTATATTTAACTATTATGCAAATGGCCCATAACTGAATAAATAATAGTTTCCAGAAGAATCAAAAAAAGTACCCATAGCAATGACCAAAAAAACCCCACACCTATACCAAAGCCAGTCACCCTAAAATTTCACAACAGTGGATATAAAGTGAAGATTCTAAATTATAACAGAAGGAGAAAAAAGAAAACAGGCCACTCCAGAGGATCATGATACAGAACGTCCTTAGCCTTCTCATTGTAAGCTAGGAGAATGTGGAATGATGTTTTCAAAATTCTGAGACAAGATGGTGTAAATCCAGCCAAACCACCAATCATGTTTGAAAGTTGTCTAAAGGATTTTCAGATATTCAAAGTCTTGATGCACATATTCATCTTCAAGAAGCTAACTGGGATCTGTGCTCTGCACAGTTGAATGAGAAAAACAAGAAAGTGGAAGAATGGATACACTGGAAAGAGTTTTCACACAGAAGAGGAGTGAAAGTTGATAGGTAAGAGAAGGAAGTCCAAAGATGATCGCCAAGCAGGAAGTCTAGAGAGCAAATGACTCACACTGGAGCTGGAGGACAAAGGACTTCAGGAGGAAGACCTCCAAGAAAAAGTAAAACTAAATAGGAACGTGTTTAGGTACTTTGAGGGGACATTTAAAGATTGTTTGAGGATGAGCTTGTGATGGTCACACTGAAAGGTGACCAAGTGAAAAAATTAACTCCAAGGAAACAATGAATTGGGCAGAATATGAAATATAATGTTAATATACTACATGGCATATTCTACGTGGCTTAGCTATTTACATAGTTACATAATGAAAATATTGACTATTGAGTTAACTACTAAACACTAAGAATCTGATTTATGTAATTTTTTGGAAGAAATATTTTGTGTGTGTGTGTGTACACATAGGTATATGCTTATACATGTGACTATAAAAATGTGCTTTTGCAGAGAGAGGGCAGCATAAGAAGGCTCGATCATTCTCCTATGTTTTCCATTTTGGCAGATCCATAGATACTGCTCATGACTGAATAATCAAGAAAGAACTGGATACACATGTGATTCAGAAAACAGAGGTAAATAACAGAAGGAACAGCTAAAATGTTAAAAGGAGTAGGGTACCTGGGGTTTACAATCTGAAGTATGGAAGAGTAGAACAAAAGACTTGTTTTGGTGCAAGATTCATTCAACTATCAAACTCTTTCAACAATAAGTGGTATAATTTTGCTAAAAATGAGAATCAAAGAAACAATAAGTAGAATACTCCTGAAAACAAAATAGCCCCTTGTGAAGAAAGGAAATGAGTGGCCATGGAACAGTTTTTTTTTTAATTTGTCAATTATTTTATACCTATAAAATAAGCATGCCATGTGCATGTATAATCTCTTCAAAAATTAATCATATGTTATATAAAGGGAAAAAACAAAGACTATGGTATTATACAATTATGCCCCTCCAAAATATATACACAGTTTTAATGAAATCTTGCCTGAAATACAGGCACAAAATAGACCATAAGTATGTCTGGGGTACCTTGAAGAAAATGTCATATAATGAACTTATCACCTTCCATCTTACGGTATTCCATTATGAAATACAGGGTTTAAAAGTTGAGACTGTATCTTGAAATCAGTATCTCTTCAGAACTTTTTACTGGACACTTACCTACTTTTTAAATTTTCTATTCAGTAGGAACAAATGATGCCCCAACCTAATGATTTCCTAATTGATTATTCTGAAAATTATCATTTTCAAGTTTTGATATTTTATGCAATAAAGGCATTCCATTTTTTACATTATTTGTATTCCAACACAGGAGTTTGTAAATATAACATGGATCTATCCCAGAATAGCAAATACCTAGTAAATAGGTCCAGATGTTTAGGAGAACAACTTTCCACCTGCATGTCTGTAGGACTCCTTTGCCTTCTCCTCCTCCACCTCCCACAAAGTTCTCTTCTCTCATACCTTACTTAATGTAGCAGATGTGAATTAACTAGAGATACACACAGCTTTTAAAAAATTGAACAATTACTGATTTTATCAGCATAGTAATAAAAAGTTTTATCTTTCCAACTCAGAAAACCTTTGGGTGCTAGAAGACATTTAAATAAGTTTATATTTCTCACATTAAGATTCCCTGATTTTTCAAAGAATACTTCATATTGACAGCTACAAAGAGCTTTAAGGAGGGGGAGTGGTTTTTTTCTTATAAAATACAAAGTCCAATCTAAATGTAATGGCTGCACTTGAACCCATTTAGAGTTACAGAGATGGGGAGGTTTAGTTTCCTAAGTCCTATGTAATGTAAGCAGTATGTCTTTAGAGAAATCTGTCCTGTTGGGATAAAGAGAACTCCAGTAATATCATCAATGTACCCAAGGGTGGGTCTATTCTTATGCAAATACAATAACCACAGTTCGGTATAGGAAGCTCCCTTCTATGCATGATGCTGCTTCTGTGCCAACCTACAGAGGGAGAGAAAAATGATTACGCTCTATTTCCAATTGATTCTGCCTTTCTTGCAGAGTGTGTCAAATACATTGCATTTTTCCTGAGCCCATTTAGATGGAGTATTATCCTGCTGTGTTCCTTTGGATCCTGTACAGACTTCTGATTGCTGAATTGTAACACTAATCATAATAAGTATCTATGTAATAAGTTCACAATATGAATTGTCCCAGATTGTCACATTTTCTTTCACAGAGCAATCAAGCTTATTTGTACAATCTACTTGCTCCCAGATAAAACAAAAGGCAACAAGTAAGTTTTTGTATGTTCATCACACATTATAAGTGGCAATTTAGGTCTAGTACATCAGAGAAAATGAAAGATGATAAGAGAAAGTGCTAAAGAACTTTTCAATAAAGCATATTTGGATTTTGCTATTAGTTTTATAGATATTATCATTATATATCCAATTAAATACTAAAGATTTGTTTTTTTCACAGCAAGCAATTTTGTTTTTTCTATCTAGAATCTGATACTCATTTTGACAAAAGAGGGCATAAAATTAATTATAATTCAAATATAATACTGTAAATATAAGTTACTGAAATAGAATATAAAGCAAACTCATGACCTTCAAAAAATGGTCTTCTTAGGAATAGACTTACCATATGACCCAGGAATCCCACTCCTGAGCTTGTATCCAGAAGGAAATCTACTTCAGGATGACACCTGCACCCCAATGTTCATAGCAGCACTATTTACAATAGCCAAAACATGGAAACTACCTAAATGTCCATCAACAGGTGACTGGATAAAGAAGAGGTGGTATATTTATACAATGGAATACTACTCAGCCATAAAAACCGACAACATAACGCCATTTGCAGCAACATGGATGCTCCTGGAGAATGTCATTCTAAGTGAAGTAAGCCAGAAAGAGAAAGAAAAATACCATATGAGATCGCTCATATGTGGAATCTAAAGACTCATGGACAGAGAATACAGACTTGTGGTTACCAGGGGGGTAGAGGGTGGGAAGGGATAGACTGGGATTTCAAAATTGTAGAATAGATAAACAAGACTACACTGTATAGCACAGGGAAATCTACACAAAATGTTATGATAAATCACAGAGAAAAAAATGTGACAATGAGTGTGTATATGTCCATGAATGACTGAAAAATTGTGCTGAACACTGGAATTTGACAACATTGTAAAATGATTATAAATCAATAAAAAATGTTAAAATAAAAAGGACAGAGAGGAATGTAACAGATACACAGACATCTCATCCCAGATTTAAGTAGTTGCTACCATTTTCCGTATTACTTCAGATCATTTTTTGTAAAATAAAAATTAAAACTAGAATTGAAAATCAAAAAAAAAATGGTCTTCTAGGATTGACTGCGGTTGGAAACAGTTTACCCTCCCTATCACTTCAATAATTGCCATGTGGTCCTTTATTTAATGAGCCAAATCTGGTCACCACTACAGGCAGTGGCAGAACTGGAGAGGGATTTTCCTGATAGTGACACTGATACTTTGCTGAAGAGATATTTTACTTTTGTCTTGTTGCTGATTCTGAAACATAGCCCATTTTGCTGACCAATGTTTTCTACTAGTATGCCAACAAATTCATTACAGCAAAGGGGGAATTCCTTCTCCTCTGACTTTTATTTAATATTTTATCAAAATCAGAGGAGCCTCTGGCATTATGAGGATAAATGCCCAAAACATACCTGAAAAGACTAGGAACCTTAGTTGACTGTCTTATGGTGACTAAATTGTATCTACTCATGATCAAATAGAAGCAAATATTCAATATACATCTATAAAGGTGATTACATCCCATTTCTCATGCTCTGAGTTCATTTCTGGTTTTACTAGTGGTTTAATTTTTAACCACTAGGATATTATACTGGTCCATCCTGAAATAAAAACCAGATGTGGTTTTTGCATAGTAACTTCATATCCTAGTCACTGGTCTATAATGTGCTTTCTGCACTGTGTCCTCAGTATTGAAGTAGTTGTTGAAGTATTAGGAGTGAAATTATGTAACAGCTTTTTAATTAATCAAGTGACATAAAGTTTAAACTGAACATCATAAATCCATTTGAATAGACACGCAACAGCTATAATGCCTGAGAAATGAAGGGTTCAGATATTCTTTAGAAAATAAAAACATACAGAGTGAATTTTTCCTGAGGCCCACCTGATAGTTTATCTTCTTCACATTAAAATGTACATGATAAACTGAATGTTATCTTTTAACTCTTTCTTTTTTTGGCTACAACTGCCATTTTTATTTCCTAAAAACTTGATTCCTCTTTATTGTAAAGAATAAAATTTAAACTTCCAATGTTTCTAATTTGAAAACCCAAGGAATGAAAATTCTGTTCTGGGACAGCTAGAAGATGTCAATTAATTCATTTAAACCCCAGCAGAAAATAACAGAGTAACAGACATCATGTTCTTTTGGATGGATGGCAGATAATTAACCAAGTGATTTCCAAAAGTTCAAATATAAGTAAATAATTCACAGTCAATTTTATTTTTACTAGATATTAAAGGATGCATGATGTAATGCAGGTCATATTAATATGCCACAGAGATTTCCATAACTATCCTCTTTCTCTCTAACTCCTAAAGATGTGCCTTCTTATAAGACAATGATGTTATATAAATGATTTTTAGGCTAATGTATATATTTCCTTTGATATTCTTCAAGTGAAAGTTACAATAGCTAACATTTATTTTTATAAGATAAGAAAGACCTCTTTCTTATTGCAGAGTCACAAAATACTTTTCAAGAAAAGTATTGAGGGATATAGAGGGTGTAGACATAAAAACTCATCTAAATAAGTTTGCTTACAAAATATTACTTCCAGGTTCTAGATATCAAATCATAATTTTCTCAAGTTAAAATATTTGCTACATCCAAATATCAAGTGGATGCTTTTCAAAGATTTATTAGCTCATTAATGATTGAAATAGTTAAAGGGTAAAGCTGTTTCAAAGAGCATTTTGAGGAACCAGGCAAGTATAGGCATTTAAAAGATAAAGCTGGTGAATGATCAACAGAGGGGTAATAAGCAGACATTGGAAGCTATGTTTTCTAATGGACATCTTTACCAGACAGTAACAAGTTAATGCATAATTTCCAGAGTCTAAAGATAAACAAAAGTACATTCCCCTAGATGATGAAATAATACTTGAGTGAACTTGATAGATTATGTTCCTAGACTCTCTTGGCCTTATTACTATAGTTTTCCACAATTTTTCTTTACACAATTATCAACCCTGATTCCTGACACCTTACTTGTAGTTCTGATTTCATTCACACTCTGAAGCTCCGTTATCCCTCAGTCTTTCCATTTAAGCCCTCCTCTCTCCCCCACTGATATTCTATAATTTGCCTGTAAAGTATGAGTGGGTGTTTTGTTAATCATCCTTCCTAAGCCCTTTTAATCTGATGTTTCTTTAAAAAAAAAAATCTGTGAAATTGATACCCATTTTTTACCTCAAATCATTATTACTTTTCATCTTTATTTCTTCTGTTTTTGAAATAAATCAATCTTTTTTCCAGATATCAGCACTTTTTCTTCCAGCATGCCTACCTCTAGTTTATCTTTTAGTCTTTTGTGTTTCTTTGTTTTCTTTCTCCAAGAAATTTTCTTGATCTGATCTTGCTAATATATTCCTCATCTGTATCCATATGGTCCTAAATTCTATCTATATTTATTTTAATATTATATATATATTTTTTCTGTTTATTTTGTATATTTTGTTATTCCTGTTTCATCTTAATAATATCTTCCCTTTTATCTTTTAGTCTATAATTTCACTAATTTTAAATTGTGATACATATGTTCTAATACTTCTTCTAATAGAGTTAGTAGTTGTTGATTCTCAAGTGTCTTGTTGTTTATACCTATGAGTTCATTTCCCCTTAGGAATAGAAGCTACTCTGTCAGTGCTTATGGAGGAAAGTCAGACTTTTAAGTGTCAACTCCCATGTGCTTAAGGGATTTGGGGTGAGGGGAATAGATGAGTCCCAGAGTGGAAAATCCCAGTGACCAGCAAACCATTTCTAATGACCAATCCCATTAAACAAAGCCTTAGTTAAATGGCTTCACCTTTTACCTTCCAAGGAGAATCAGCATTAGGACAGACAATCTGTACAATAGAGTGTATCCAACACCCAGGGCATTTGCAGATGGGATGGGCAAGTGGCTGTGCAAATTGAGTCTCCATCTTTTTCTGTCAGCTCTCTTTTGTCAGGGCTTCTGTACTGTTCTGATTTTATTCTTGACCATGTGTATTAGAGTTCTGATTGGTCATCGGAGCTGACACTCTTAGTCCCAAGATAGTTTTGGGGAGAAACTGAAACAGAACTCCCACAGATCCCTCCCATTGTTTGTTCTCACAGGCTGCCTCTTGCCCAGTTAGAGGTGCCCCCTCACACATTACAGTTCCAACTTCTGTCACCACAAAATTTTCTTACATTACATTTATAGTTTGATTTGTTTTTACTTTTACTATTAAAGTCATATATAATTTGAAATAATACTATTTTATTCATAACCCACAAGTTTATAATATGAAGCAAGCAAAATAAAGTGAAAAACAGTTCAACTATAAATATTTCATTGTCAAGTTTCTATAAAATAAGTGCTATTAATGGAAATGTTCCATATTCTATATGCATTTCTCTGCAGTCTTTTAAATGTGTTTTGTGGAGGGAAAAGAAAGCCTAGATATCTTTCAGTCATGATGCTCTTTATAGTGGCTATAACTGGATTATCATTTGGAAATGCTCTATTTTGCAAGGCAAAGAAATGTAGCAAGAATCTTAAACATTTATTTAGACCTAGTTAAAAGGTGGCATGAAAATCCAGGCCTTTCATCTCTTCTTGAGTGATTTCTTATTCAAACTGAGCTGGAGTTCTGAGAGCAGAATGTTATGCTTTCTTGAGTCTCCATTCAAGAGAGACTTTAATTCACTGTGTTTCATGATAAATCATAGGAGAGCCATTTATGACAAAATATGCAATCATGTGCCCTACCTGAATAGTGCATGGCTTTCAGCTCTGCAGTATTGTGTATTCTCCTTTCATTGACTGCAGGCAAAAAATATGTAAAACAGTAGGCTAATGGTATGTCCTCTGATTGATTTTACATATATTTAAGCTATTCTAAGCAGTTTTAGGTTGAAAATTGTTTCCTTTTGTTTGTGAGGATTATGAAGAACTGAGGTACTTGGCTATTGTTAAATGGGGCTCAGAGCTCAGGTTTTGTGTATGAATTATTTTATAAGGGATTATGAGTTTGTCTAAGAAGTTTTCATGTTTTTATTTCTTTTGTGTTTATTTTAAAATATACCCAGCATGTGGTTATCTGAAACTGATAAAACTACCCATGAATTTTCCCTTGTGAAAAACAATACTTTAAATTTAAATTTTAACTTGGAGAGAACCACATCTTGGAACATGGCAGAAAGAGAAATCAGTTAACATGATTCCATGGAAATCATTTGAGGAATAAATTCCACTTGATGATGATTGCTACTAAGTGGGAGGAATTGATTCTTGCTATCTATAGAATCATAGTCACTGTACAGCAGGATGCTACACTCATGAGCTACTAGTTCATGGGAAATACTGATACGACTCTTTAATCTATTTACAATAGCACTGGATGTTTTTCTTATACTGTTATGGAAATGAAAGGTCAGCCAAGAATCAAGCACCACTTAGAGGGTTGGAGTACTCAGATGTATTACACCGGCGGGCTCAGAGGGGCTTCTGCTCTGAAGCTCTGAGCACCTCCAAGACGTGTGCATGAGGTTCTATAGGGTAAAGTACAAGCTTGAGGTATTCGGCCAATTGGCATGGAACAGCTTTAGCAGCATCATTATCACAAAAGTGGAGGCAGGGAGGCAGCAAACCAACATTCCAAAGCCAGATATATCTTATTGAAAATCCAGCTGGCTAGCAAAAAAATATGAACAGCAAACCAACACTAATTAACTTAGATTTACAAGTTAGTACAGCAGAACTCAGATCAGTATTCCGATTCTTAGATTTGTGAGTTATCTTGTTAGCCCAGCCCAGCTTTTCTTTCACATTCTTAGACTTGTGAGTCATCTTGTTAGCCCAGCCTGGCTTTTCCTTCATAATATCAGATACTCTGGCAAAGGTAGAAAAGGATAGGAATGAAAATGGTTTAATGCACAGGTGCTTCAACTACCATTGTACTTCTGTGTTTCAGATTATAATACATGTCCTTAGAACAAATCCTATTTTTCACATAATGTAATAACAACACTGCTGTTACATAGTGGTTGGTATTATAAAATCTGCTGGGAGATAAATGCTGTTATGAAATCCTATTAGCAAGTCTCTATGTACTATACATGCAGGGAAGATTTATTAACATACACTCTGCAGTCACTTTCCTGAAAATAGTTTTATCAGCTATGAAATACTATGCAGTAATGCCATTAATAAATATAGCTAAAAAAAATAAGTATATCTAAATTGCAGTATATAAAAGTGAAACACTGAATAGCTTGAAATGGCCTCTGTGAATGGTGAGATCATTTCAAGTAGATGCACTGAGCAATGGATACACTTTGTTACCCCTTTTTTTCATACACCCACATGTCAGGTAATAGATCATTGAAGTGTACAGCCAGTTAGGCTAATGAGAAAATGCTGGTTCTTTTACAAAAAGCTGTCAGTAGATGGCAATGTGACTCTTTTATAAGGCATTTTTATCCCATATGAAACTAAAAACTTAGATCATTCACATTTGCTACCTAAATTACTGTAATTTCACCCCCAAAGGGCTTTGAGAGCCATTTTAAACTATTCTTTAAATAATTGATAGTTACAAATGAAAAGCCAAGCCGAGAACTTCCAAAATGATCAAAGTTGTTTTAATTTTCCATTGGTCATGGTTGAATAAAAATAATGTTACAAACTATACCATCAATAACCAGGGAATGCAGAGCCTCCATTTCAAAGTAAAGCACTTTTAGCAAATCCATATTATGCCCTTACTTAGGCACTATGACCAGCTATGGTCCACTGGTGCAATATTTATTGCAAGACTCTGAGGAATAATGTTGCATTGAACATTTAATTTTTTTCTAACTTTTTTTATCCTTTCAGCTCTCTTCTTATCTACATAAATCACCACTATTATTCTGTTACTTCCAGTGATACTTTATATAAATATTTACATGCCTATATATTACATATATGCATATATAATAAAATGATTTTAAATATTCCTAAAATCAAAGAGTGCTAGCTAGACAGTCTGCATATACATTAAGAGGCCATGGTTTCTGACTTCATTATAAATTATAAAAAAAAAACCCAAAAGAATAATATATTTTTGAGGGAAATTCTGGGAATTGAGTTTTGGCTAATGTGGAAATCGAGGAAAAGAAAAAATATGTTGAAATTCTTAGACAATTCTATCAGAAGATACAAAGACAATATTCAGCTCTATAAAACCACTTTAATCATATTGAGCCTTAAACTTGTGATTCCATTTTAGGGTATATAAGGGGTAAAGATAAAGATGTATTATTAGGAGTGGGACTTTATGATTGTGCCATGCACCATAATAGGGAATCATTGGTCAGCTAAAAAGACCGTTACAAAAAAATAAATAAATAAATACAGTTACTAGTCATGATCTAACCTGTGGGAAAGTGAATTAAATAGCCCGAGTTACTATTTTATCAACAATGTAAATGGGAATAACTTGTCAATGTCTAATATTTCTTCAGATCTGATTAGTGATAGAATGTTTACCCTTTGACCCCACTTTGATCAGCAAGGTATGCTAAAATGGGAAATATCCAATCCTGGGAATCCTATTCAGTCCAGGATCTCTGAGTCCTAATTGGTGTGCACCCCAAAGGAAATGGAACTGATCAGTTTGTGCCTTGAAAATTAGAATTTTTAAAGCCTGGCTTCCTTCTTTTCATGATTCCTTAAAATAGGTTTTTCTGAATGTGACAATGGAAAATCCATAAACAACAAATGATCCTTGAACTGTATTTAGATATAAAATTTAAGAATAATATTGCCAGTGACTAAAAGTAAGGATAGTGCGGAGGATAAAAAATAACTTTTCTTCTACCTGTTGACCTAAAGAAAAACACAGAACATAAGAGTTATGAGTTTAAGTTTTATCCAGGGTCTTACTGAGGTCTGCAGCCTGTGAGACAGGTATTCAGTTTGCTTTCAGGAAGTGCTCTGGAGAGGTAGGGGAGAGGCCAGTTTACATATGAATTTTTTGGCTGTATGAACAAAAATGACTGCAAACCATATCAATAAACAAAGAATACTGAAACCATCAAGTCATCAGCTGCTGCTGCCACCCTCCAGTGAAGAGAAGCCTGCAGCCCAGCCTCTGCAGCCTCTCACAATGGTGCCTTCTGAGCGGCTCAGAATAACAAAGGACAAGATACTGGCCCTAGATAGCTAGATGCTTGTCCAAGGAATGAATTCAATGAGCCCAAATATTTGCTTCCTCCCATACATAGAAAAGCACGAAATTCTTTAAGGTAAGATGCCTGCTTTTCTTTAGATAACAAGTAATCTTTTATTGTTCCAGCTACCTGGTCTTTGTTGTAAAGCACCTATATATTCTAGCTCCACCCCTGCCTCTTCAGAGCAGTCCCTCATAGTGATCTGAGAGGCTATAATTTGAGGCATCCTGCCAAATAAAACATAACTCTCAACTTTTAGGCTGTGCATTTATTACAGAAACGACAGGCCACTCAAGAAACAAGCACCACTCAGAGGGTTGGAGTACTCAGATGTATTACACCGGCGGGCTCAGAGGGGCTTCTGCTCCAAAGCACTGAGCACCTCCAAGACGTGCACATGAGGTTTTATAGGGTAAAGTACAAGCTTGAGGTATTCGGCCAATTGGCATGGAACAGCTTTAGCAGCATCATTATCACAAAAGTGGAGGCGGGGAGGCAGCAACCAACATTCCAAAGACAGGTATATATCTTTGAAAACCCAGCTGGCTAGCAAAAAACATGAACAGCAAACCAACACTAATTAACCTAGATTTACAAGTTAGTCCAGCAGAACTCAGATCAGTATTCCGATACTTAGATTTGTGAGTTATCTTGTTAGCCCAGCCCAGCCTCTCCTTCACATTCCTAGACTTGTGAGTTATCTTGTTAGACTAGCCCAGTTTTTCCTTCACACATTTATTTCAGTCAAAAGCTGGGAAATCTATGTAGAAGTCTTGGTAAAAGTTTGCTGCTAATTACAAAAAGAGATATCTCAAGATAATGATATAGTACTTTTCCAAGTATGGGAAGATGCAAGAATCTGGAGTCATTGAAATTCTTCCTGAGATATATACCTAAGTATCTAAGGGCCTGTTTATTCAAAGCACAGAGTGCCTCATCCTGTTTTTCATCCTGAATCCCTCTCAGGTTGCACTGGGGGTGGACCACTACGGGCTGTTATGACTTAACCCTTGAAGAACTGGGTGGTGAGAAATGATCTTTTGTTCTTTGTTCACATACCCTTCTAGGTTCTTGGCTGAGATACCCCTCCTATAATAAAAGGTAGATTAACAGGAGAAAGGCAAACAGAGGCTTAATAATATGTGTACCTCCTCTGTATCTGGGAGACACCTGGGAAAACTAATTCCTTGAAGTGGCACAAGCCATCACGTTTAAGTAAAATGTTCAGCTAAAGACAAAAGATGTTCAGGGGCAGGCTATTAGGAAAAGCACTGTAAACAACGGTAAGTTTGTTTTGCAGATTTAGTTTGTTGCCTTCTCCATTGCAGAGGTGTAGAGGTTTACTGTACCTTCTCTTCCTGGTACAGAGAGGGAGACATTCTTATAAACAGAGATTTCCCTTATAAATTCCCTTCCACTCAATTTTCAGAGCATTTCCTATGCCTGCTGTTTCTTAAAAATAATCAGCCTAAAAAAATCCCTATGTCAAAGAGGCATGTTTTGGTGAGGCAAATTCTGCTCACATTCAACAGCATCCTTTATAGAAATGTAAGATTAAATATTTACATATGTCAAAGAATTGAAGGAGACAATATATTTGCTTTGAATTTTTAATTTTATAATTTGAATAAAATCAGTAGTTCCCTTGCATGATTTATTTTCGATAAACCTTAGAGGTTTGAATTGTAATGACAAACATAAATTAAAAATTAGAGGCTTAATTCTCCCTGTTAAAAATGGGGGAAGAGGTTTCCTTCCATTTCTTTTTCTGAGAGCATTTATCTTAGGAAGCTTGTAATTGTAGCAGTTTCTGATCTGCAGTTTCTAATGCCTTTTATTAGTTGACCTTTTGTCAGCTTTATGCCCTAGGATAGTTTTTCTCAAGAACTTGCGAGCCATCTCCTGGAAATGCTAGCATCAAGAGAGATAGGACTCCTAATCTCTCAGTTTTTGTGGAAGAGTAGGAGTCTAATTTCTTGGTGGCCACTTTGCTCCAAGATGCAAAATTATCTCTCTTCGTAATAATGAAAAGTTTGTTATTCTTTCAGATAAAACTAATTAGCTAAAATAGATGGTCAGTACAGTTACCAGGTAAAGTTAATATGAATAATGTGTGACAAATGGTGTTGCCAATTCCTCTGACTTGAAAATTAGTTATTGTTTACCTTAAATTTTTTGATATAATGTGTTGTATCTGCTTGGCTTTATAAAACAGTGACATTTCTTTTTGCCTTTGCAATCTCTTAGCTGATTGCCTGTGTTGACTGAAATAAATGTGCAGCCTAAAAGTTAAGAGTTATGTTTTATTTGGTGGGAGGACTTGAGCTGGGATGACAGACTCTCAGATCACTCTGAGGGACTGCTCCCAAGAGGTAGGGAAGGAGCTGGGATATATAGGAACTTTACAACAAAGAACAGGTAGTTGGAAAAATAAAATATTACTTGTTATCTAAAGAAAACCAGGCATCTCAAGTTAAAGAATTCAGTGCTTTTCTATGTATGGGAGGAAGCAAACATTTGGGCTCACTGAATTCATTCCTTTGACAAGCATCTAGCTATCTAGGGCCAGTATCCTGTCTTTTCTTATTCTGAGTCTGCTCAGAGGACACCATTGTGAGTGGCTGCAGAGGCTGGGCTGCAGGCATGTACTCGCTGGGGGATGGCGGAAGCCGCTGAGGACTTGGCTTCAGCATTCTTTGTTTACTGATATGTTTGCAGTATTTTCACTCACATTGCAGTATTTTCGTTCACACCTGAGATGCTCACTGCATTCTGGTGTAATGCTTATTCAGTAATAGAAGGGTTTTCTTTCTCTATAAACTTTGTAGAGAGAATTTCTGGGTTGTGAGAAGATTTTGTTTTTAATTGTATGTCCCTGACATTATTTAACCGGAATTCAGATTTTATTTTCTTGCGTTGGATTTTCTTCCCACCAACTCAATTCAACTTTAACTGCTACTCTGGGCAAGAATCAAATTCGTATACTAGATACCAAGTCCTATTGATATAGTTGCAATTTAGCTTCATGATCTTTCATTATTCATTGAAGATAATTGTATACCTTATAGCATGCCACTTGTTTCAAATAAAGCAATCAAGCAAGACATAAAGAGGAAAGCTTTCAGGGGAATTTTAATTCTTTGTAAAGTAAGGAAGCAAATCCTTTAGATGAATTTCCATTTTAAAAAATCCATGATGTAGTGTTTTAGGCAATAAAAATAGCTTTCTTTGGCAACACTTATGGCTAAAAAAGAAGTGTAAAACTGATAAAATACTAGTCAGAATTCTATCATTCCATTTGTGAAAGAAATTATATTTATCATTAAAAACGATTTGCACATATATCCTATTAAAATAGCATTTTCTTTCCACAGAAAAAATGAGAATACAAAGACTTTTGACTTTCTCATGGAAATAGTTACATTAAAATAATAATTCATGGTGAGTCTATATATTTTAAAGTATCATTCCTTGAAATATCCTTGAAGTTGTTCTTTAATCAATAGTTTCATTAGACATTTCTCCATCTGCTATCATCACATACACATGTGAGTGAGAAAACCTGTTCTGTGAAGTGATACTTTAATAATTATTTTTAAATTGTCTGGATAGTAGGTTATATAGTTCCAATTTTGCAAGATTTTCTTAAAGACCAATTAAAATACAAAATTGTATTTGCCATCTATAAGTGGCAATATTTCCACCTTTTAAAAACATAGATGACTTTTCTCACTATACTAATTGTACTTAGAATAACAGCCATAAAACTTCCATAGTGCTTTTCTAAGTTTTACTATTCTTTCTATGTTTTTGTTACAAAATTGTATATAGAAACATAAATTAAGGCCCATTGACTCACCTTCAGTTCTTTAATATAGTTTGGAAATTGATCTTAAAGCCTAGATTTGGTTTTTTATGAAGAGGGGGGTTGAAAGAATAGCATATATAATCTGAGTTATTTTAATATCTGCACTTTATGTTTTCTGAGCCTTCTAAATTATTAGGTGCTGAAGGTTAGATTGGATGTCATTCAAAAGACAGTTTTCCTTGGACTGGCAATAATATCAGAGACTGGCCTAAGACCTCAGAGTCATAAGTTATTATCAACCTGTCTTCAGAAGAGATGCCATTTTATAAAAATCTCTAAGGCTAAAGGAAGACATTCAAGTTGCATTAAATATATTTTACCTCCTTTGTTTGAGGAGAAGTATACAGCAAATTTTCTATTCTTATTTCTTCTGGAAAATTCCATGATGAATTGATTATGACACATTACTTCTAGGAGATTGACTTGTGTACACTGGTTTGACTTATGCCAAGTATACTTTTAACATGCAATCAAACTTAATTTATGAAATTTGTATTCTAAGAATTGAACCAGGTATAAGTGCTAAATTAAGTCTGTGTCAGGTTCTACTATTGAAAATAAGAACTTCTTTATTCATCAATATACTCTGATTTACATACTCAGATTTTTAGATGTAGTTTTGATGCCATGCTGAGTTATCAATTTGAAGGCTAACTGGAATTGCAGTCCTATAGAGTTGGAAGGATCTTAAGAAATTTAGCTGGTTTCTTCCTTCAGTTATAAGTACATTATCTCAGGTATGTGAGAATCCTTCCAAGACTATTTTCAAGAATAACAATCCATCCTAGTGTGTAGCAACCTTGAGTCTAAGGGAATCGTTCATATAGTTGAATTTATTACACAAGAAACTGTTTTTCACTTATAATCTGTTACATGGAGTAGAATTTTTTGAAAGCATTTATTGACATAGTCTGAGAGTTATTGGATTATAGCCCTCAGCTTGTGTTTCCTATTTGACTAAGCAAATTCTTTTAGTTCCGTTATTTTAGTCATTGGAAGATAAGTATGCTTAATTTATTTTTCAAGACATTTCTTAATTTTGAAATAATTTCTTGAATTCTAATCACCAGGTAGGTATAGTGCATTTCTAGGGAAGTCATATAATTTTTTAAATTTTCCCTTTTCTTGACTTAAAGAGTTCTTTTCTAAAAGGAATAAACTTAGTGCTTGTTAATGCTTGTCTCCATAATTAATTTTTTTTTAGTAAACTAAGTGTACTCTAGTGCTTAGATGTTTATTTTTAAATTCTCTAAATTAAGAGATTTTAGGGAGCAAAATATTTTTCATTTAGTAAAGGTTGGATCCACATAATTCACAACTAGTACTTTTAAATGCACAATTGTGATATGAGACTTCAGATATTTAATAATTATTCTTACTCTGGTAAGTACCCAACTTTTCTGTAACATCTTCAACTAGATTTTATGTTCTGATCTTAGGGAGGCCAACTTGGTTTCATATGTCATCAACATGCTATGAATAGTGAAATGATTATTTACAGCTACCTAATTTACTTTCATACCATCCATAACAAAATAGAAGAGAAATTAGATTGATCAAACTAAATACTTATTAGTATTTTTATGTGCTGTGAACTCCATTGTGGGGATTACTTAGAGCCCATCATGTTGGCTCCTGAATTTGTTATAATACCCACAGTGCTCTGCAGGGAAGGGCTTTAAGCAGTTTTTAGAAACTGTTTAATTTCTTTTCTATCTAAAATAACAATTGGAGATTAGTAGGAATTGCTAGATTCCTAGTATGTTGAAAGCTTAGGAGTAATTAAACACAATTGTATCCTTTGCAAAGTTGAGCAGGAAATGTCTTCATGTACAGGTGTTTGTCTTGGAGAAACTAACTGATGCCCAGTGCACACAGGGAAGCAGCAGTGGCGTGGTAAACAAGGAAGTACTGGAAAGGAACACTTTAAGTTAGAGAGGAAAACATCATGGTTTTGGAAATTATTTACTGTTTTACGTCTGAAATGGTCATAGATTTTTAAATATATGTATGAGTATAAATACTGTAACATTATTGATATTCATATCTGATTTATCTATGCATTTCACACCTAATATTTGCATTATGATTTCACTACTACTGTTTAAATATACATTATTCATTTTAAGGTGATTGTATGTATATTGCTAGATATTTTTATAGCTTTCATTCTGCATTTGCTAATGTATATTTTATATAGACAAAGAGAAACATTCTACCAACTGTAACAAAATTTCACTGTAAAACTTGAAGAAAATTAGCTAAGATTTTGCCCAGAACTAGTGTCATTAATGTTTCATTATCTGTATCATGAATCTACAATACTGCAGGTCCACAATCCATTACCTAAAATGCTGCAATGCAGAAGTATGAAAACTAAAAATATTTTGGAACTAATTCTTTGTAGAATGTTTCCCAAATAAATATCACTATTTATAGTGTTTATCTCTCTTCATACATTTCACTGCATAGACATTAAGTTTTGATTACTGTGCAGAGTGCCAACCTCTCTGTGAGAATTACACAATACACAATATTTGCATCAAATTAACCTTACAAAACTTGATAAATTCTAAATTATGAAGCACATGTAGCCCCAAGGGTTTTAGATAAATAACTGGAATTTGTGTTATTTAAACCAAGGTGAGATTTTAAATCCTTCTGTCTGAAGTTGCATATCTTAATGTATTTGTACATCATCAATTTGTTATTGAAGGTCATAGAGAAAAGCAAAATATTAAAGATGGAAAGTAGTTAGAAATTACAAACTTCAATTTGAGCCCTTGTTTTTGGCAAAAGAAACTGCCAAGGAAGTAAATTATTTTGTTTAAAATTATGCAGTCAGTAAGTGAATGATAAAAGGACTGAATTCAACTCTTCATGCTATTATCACCTCTCATAAACAAAAAAATAAAAAGTAAAAGAGAAAAAAAGTAAAGGGGAAAAAGTTGCTATGGCAACAGCAGAAGAAAAAATGTGGTGAGATACTCCAATTCAGTTGGGGAAATGGTGCTGGAACAACTGAATATCCATATGGAAAAATGGACTTTGACCTCTACCTCACATCATAGACAAAAATCAATTCAAGATGAACCATGGTCCTAAGTGAAAAAAGTAAATCAACAATGCCTTAAGAAGAAAACACAGAAGATTGTCTTTCTTAGTTTTCTATAGACACAGATTTCTTAAGTAGCATATAAAGTGTACTAATCACATGAGGAAGACAGAGGATAACTTGGACTTAAAAAAACCCACCAAGTTTCTTTTTATAAAATGACACAATAGAGGTAATTGTAAAATACAGAATAGGAAAAAAAAAGTCTACAAATGTTTGACAAATATATCTAGAATATATAAGGAACTACCAGAAATCAATAAGAAAGATAAATCATCATATTAAAAAACACACACACACACACAGTTGAATTCATTTCACAAGAAGAGGTAGCCAAAATAAATAAATAAACAAACAAACAAACAAACAAATAAGCAAATGAAAAAGGGCCTCAAAATATTAATCATCAAGGTCATGCAAATTAAGCCACAATGAGATAGCACTACACTCACCCAAACTGTGGAAACTAAAAAGACAGATAATACCAAGTTTTGCCAAGCTGGTGGAGAAACTGGAACATTACCATACTCTGGACAGAGTGTACAAGTACAATCACTTTGGAACACTGGCAATATCTGCCAACCCTAGATATACATGGATAAATCTCACAGATGTTATAGTGACTGAAAAAGGAAAAAAGCCAAAACAAAAAGGAATCTACTATATGATTTCAGTTATATAAATTTCAAGACTAGGCAAAAGTTATCAACTGTGATAAAATTTAGAATAGTGACTGCCCTTGAAGACACATAGACTAGGAGGGACCCAAGGGAAATTTATGGGGTAATGGAAATATTCCATATCTTGGTCTGGGTGGTTAAGTAGGGAAGTATATGTTCAAACTTCTACTTGAGCTGCAACTTAAAATTAGTCACTTAAAACACTATATTTATAATGTAACTAAATAAAAAGTTGGGGGAAAAATGCAGTGGAACCGAATTAAGATCATTTCAATTCAGAGTTCTAGAACACAATTCACAGATGAAATGGTACTTGAACTAAGCATTCATTCAATAAATGAGCATTATGCTTCTTCTATTTGCCAGCCACTTATTAGGTATAATGAATACCTGGAAGGTAACACAGTTGTCACCCTCAAGGAGCTTAGAGTGGTGGTCATGAATGGTGACGAGGACGCCTGTATGAGGGGAGGCAATTCCACGCTGGACAAATGGGTTGTAGTAATAAAGTGTGGAAGTGTGTGAATTATTTAAGAAATGAAATATAGTTCAATTTGATGGAGTATAGGTTTCATTGAATAATATGTTAATGCCTAATCCAAGTTTCTCTGCCTTGTGTAGAAAAATATTCAACACCTCTCTATCTTTGTCTGTCTTTTCTTCCTTCCTTTTGTTCTTTTTTCAATAAACTTGCATTGATTCCCAACTCACAGAATTTATATACTCTAATGGGCTCATTATATTAGTGTTATAACCATTATGATATATGATACATAATATATATGTGTGTGTGTATGTGTGTGTGTGTGTATGTATAGTATTACCAGAAAGAAGCAATTTAACAGGATTCTAAATTCTTAAGTAACCAACTAACCACAAATTGCCACGCTGGGTTTCAAAGAGTGACGTGCAGAAGGGTATCTGGAGCTGCTATCTCAAATTACATAATTTTTTTCACCCTGAACTCCAATGTAAAGCTCTTATCCCTATTGAATCAGTCTGGGATGGACAGCAAGTGGGCTATGATGAGTCTTTCTAACAACCTATCTTGAGTCTTTGGTCTCTTTCCCCTAAGACCATACCCTAATTCTGAACTCATGGAAAAAGAAGCATTTTTCCCTGAGATCAGAACAAAGTTGGTACATTCATTCAACCCCAGGCCTTCCCAGAGCAGGAAAATCCTTAGAATCACAACATAGCACAGCTTAGTGGTTGCTGTTATCACTTTAAAAATGGAGAGATCTGGATTCTCAGGCCAATTCTGCAAGTTTGACCTTGAAAAAGTTGTTTACCCTCCTGCCCTTCAGTTTCATCTTTTATAGCTAATCAGTAATACTTATTAAGCACTTACTATATGGCAGTCATTGTTTAGAACATTCTATAGATATTCATTCATTTAATGCATAAAGCAATGGAATAAAAAGGACATTATTTTTGTCCTCATTTTACAGAAAAAAAAAACAAAAGAAAAAGGCAGCTTAAATAACTTGCCTAGGTCACATAACTTGTAAGTGACTTAAAGCCTGTTTTGAAACGTAGTCTGGGTCCAGAGTCCACATTTTTTGTGACCACTATGAAACACTGCTTTATGATAACTAGTATTGAGAATAACAATAGTGCTTACTCCTAGAATTATTTCAAAGATACATTCAGTTAACACGTGTAAAGTTCATAGAAGTGCCTAGCCTATAGTAAATATTCAGTATAGGTTAGTAATCATTATTATTTAAAATGCAAAAATAATAATACTATCATTTTCCAATGAAGATTAAATAAAATGATGCATAGAAATTCAAAATGCTCATTTTATTATTATTATTTTTTTACCTATAAAGGACAGAGTGTTAAAAAACAGTTTATAAGAGGGAACCCATGTCACGTCCACTTCCTGGGCAATACGGGAGCAAGTCTCACTTCTCTTGCTCACAGGGATAGCAGTCAAAAAGAAAACAATGGGGAGAATCCAAATGAGCCCGTATGTGAATTCAGAGGGAATTAATCTTTCACTTGCACCTGAAGCATCTACCCCACAGTACTGTGGCCTCATAGCGCCCTTGATCCATATCATTGTCATTATTATTCTTGGAGTGATGGGAGGGTCAGGGGCATTTAGTACCTTCTAGTGTTGAAGTGTATCACTAACTGGGAGACAGAAATAATTTTTGTAGTTTTATATGCAGAACACACTGTGGGAGAGCATCTTATGCTACTGTCAAATCAAGTTTTTCCAGCCTCAAGTATATCTTTTACTTACATTCCCAGTGTTGAAATAACTTTCTAGGCACAACATAGTACTGCTTCTGCTGGGGATCCACGTCAGCAAACCAAAACTTAGATAAGTTTGTGTCTGTGCAAATGTTCCTCATTATCAGAGTGAAAGGCTTTCAATCTAAAATGGAACCAGAGGGTTTGAAATAAAATCTTAGGCACATACCCTCAGAAAAATGGGCTTTAAGAATTGAGAGAATTGATTTCACATAAATTCCTGATTTATAGAAGACTAAGAGTTATCTCCTGACCAATGAACACGTAACATGAATCCCTCCCCATCCTCAAGCCAAGGAACTTACAGCTTGCACTCTGGCTGGACTCTCCACTGTTTGCTCTCCTTGCCCACCCCAGATGACAAGTCAACTCTTAAGTCTTCTCACCCAAATCCAGGTTGACTGTGTGGCCTCAGCCCATCAGATATTTTATATTTTCCTCTTCCTTGCTCTATATTCTTCATCCTATAAACATTTCTTGCCTTCTGCCCACTTTGCAGTTCTCCGAAATAAGACAGTCCAGTTCATGAAGTGTTAAATAAAGTTTGTTTATATCACCAAATTGTCTTCTTTAATGATTTTAACAGCTGAATGAAGGAAAAACAAACTTAGTTTAATGTGAATCTACTGTATATTATAGACATTACCTACAACATTTAAATGATTTCACCAAGTATTATCTTGTTAAATTTGAAAGAAATTCCAAGCCTGAATCGAATAAATACAACTTTTTCTGAGGTCTAGAATCTGATAATGCCAATTGAAATAAAGTAAGGTGAGAGAGCAAATCAAAAGTACCTGTGGGGAAAAATATCTTTCTTGGTAGATTTTTCAGTTTATTTGGAACAGGGTCAGGCAAAATATTAACCTGTAATATGTGGGTTTTAATTTTGAGGTTTCAGATTCATTCCAAACCACAGGAATTTACAAGTAACAGAAGGAGGAAAATACATAATTCTTTTGATAATTAAAAATTTATGAAACAAAGTCAAGAAAAATACATAATTAGGTCTTCTTGTGAAGGAAAAGCCCAGCTGGGCTAACAAGCTAAGTCACAAATCTAAGTGTAACAAGTGTCAGATTACTGATCTGATTTCTGCTGGGCTAACTCATAAATCTGAAGTTTAGTGTCAGTCTATTGGGCTAACGAGCTCAGTCACAAATCTAAGTGTGATAAGTGTCGGTTTACTGATATAAGTTCTGCCGGGCTAACTTGTAAATCTAAAGTTTAATGTCAGTTTAATGGGCTAACAAGCTAACTCATAAATCCAAGCTCAACAAGTGTCAGTAACGTGATCTGTTCCAAATTGATAAGCTCCAGTGTAATGATTCCTTGCTTTTTGTTGTTTGAGCCTTATTGGCTAATAGCACCATACTTGTAATTAACCCTATAAAACCTCATGCGCACGTCTTGGAGGTGTTCAGAGCTTCAGAGCAGAAGCCCCTCTGAGCCCGTCGGCGTAATAAATCTGAGTACTCCAACCCTCTGAGTGATGCTTGTTTCTTGGCTGGCCTGTCATTTCCGTAACATTCTAAATCAACTGAAGTTTAATTCATTATACTTCCTCAGATATTGAGCAACTTGTTATAAATCTGATATGAAACCAAAGAAAAATAATATATTCCTTTATAATCTTAATCTCCTTCTTATATTCCCTTTTTTGGTTAACGTTACCACATCTATTTAGGGAACCAGACCAGAAATAAAGAAGCACTTCCATTTCCCAGATCATAAGTACCTTGTAAAATGTATATTTTGAAATAGGTCCTCACTAAATTAAACTAGTTAAATGAATGAATAAATAAATAGAAGACCATCTAAGTCTACTACTGGAACTAGATAAAGACTAGAGAAATAGTCTGTCATTTTTTCTAAACTGCCCTAAGAATTTGAGAATAAATAGACCCACAAGAAATACTTTCTTTGTCTATGCTACATTTGCTCTCCCTTTTCCCGCCGAATTTAGTGCCACAAGCGGTGGGTGGGGGTGAGGGGTGGGGGGAAGCGGCGGCTTCCTGAGTGGGGAGGCAGTGGCAGTGGCGTTGGCGGCGGCGGCGGCGGCAGCCTAAGCGCATGCGCGCGGACTCCCTCCACCCCCCCCCCCCCATTGCTGTCCCGCCTGCACAGGCGCGCCGCCACAGCGTCTGAAAACTCCTCTTACCTGCGGAGCAAGCGACTCCAGGCGGAATTGAGGAGAGCCCGCTCCAACAGTGTGGAGCGCTGGAGCGGACAGGGACCTCTTCCCTTTTAAAAATGTCTCCGCAGAGTATTGTGATTCCAATATGACTTTAATGAAATGTTGTGAAGGACTGGGGGAAAAATGTACTTGCTTTCCATGAAGAAACCACGCAGGAGGAGTGCGGAGAAGGCATGGACGTTTCAAAGGAGCCAAAACTCTGATGGCCCGTGGGGGAGGATGCGCTGAGCCTGCGAAGGTGAGAAGGTTCTTTTCTATTCTGGGTTCCTTTCTACTTTGTACTAGATCTACCCTTATTAAATTATATACGTTTTCAGATGACTCTTTGGAAAGCAAAATCTTACGTTTTAACAAAGTTCATTCTGCTACAAACTCTTATTTTTCAATTAGAAGGTACTTCTGACACACTTGTTCCAAAGCTCTCATTAAATACTAGCAGGAAAAGCTTTAACGCCAATCACGCAGAAACTACATGGTTTTGACAAATTCTTTTTAATGATCTTGTAAACGTATTAAAAACACAGTTTTCTGGCCAAGAAATGTAAATAAGATGAACCAATTTATACTACGTAAACACATAACATAACAATTACATTAAAAATTAAACACCATTAAAATCATTTTTGTTAGTAATGTCCCTTGCACATTGAACTAAAAGAATTCTATGTATTTTTTTCTACCAAATGTTTATCACTGTTCATAGATATAAATTAGTAAATCCCTTGATTTAAAACTCTTAATTAAACTTTAGGATATTTTCTTTTAAAGTTTAATATAAAGTGATAAAAATGTACATATATACAAAGAAAAAGGTAATTAGCTATAATATTGCAATTATAACGCATTTTCTTGGCTCTAATCTAAAAAATATCATGGAATGAAATATTTATATCAAAACAGCAACACTTTCCTCCATAATTTATTTCATTAGTTATATTTCATCAGTTACATTTGTGGCTCAGTAATCCAATCTTGAGACATTTTTTCTAATTTATATATGTAATTTAAGGAGTTTAAAATTTGCCTAGTGCCTATTTCAATACTTGTCATTTTATGAATTGTGAGGTGGTATATTTACATGGAAAGAAAGTTGATGAGTCATTATATTAAAGCCATAATTATAAACCATTAACTTAAAAGTAATAAATATAACTTATTCCTTTGGAAAACTTTAAAAATCACTAATGTAGTTTATATGAAAATATTTTATATAGATAGAACTCTTCTGTTCCCTGAGTTGCCTTCTATAAGTGATGATTTTAAGTTTCTACTCTGTATAACACCGTACTATCTTTTTAATAGCACAGCAGATGAAATCTATTTATTTTTTATGATTTAGGTTGGCTTAGTTTAGAATCTATTCCTTAGAATTCAGTTATTTGCTTTGAGAAATTATTTTAACTCTTTGTTTTAGAGCCATATGAAAATACAAGATTACTTCCCACCAGCAATGGAGTAAATTTTTGGTAAATAGAGATCAAGACCCAATTCTGGTTCCTTTCCTAAGAAAGGCATGTGTTGGATTTTCATTTGAGATTTAGGATAATTTTAAGTACAGAGTAACATCAAACACTGACCTATGAAGGGGAACTATCCACATGAATGCCAACTTGTATATACAAACACTCCAAAACCTATATTCTGTTTCTAAGTAATTTGACTCACTGTATTCTAGCAGTATGGAAATGCCACACAATTTTCTAAGATCGGGAAGTAGTTTAGGTGCTGATAACATTACTTCTCGGAGTCATTACTTGATATGATCATCTATTTTCTATATCAAATGAGTAAAAGAATATAAAATAAAAAATCAAGCTTAACGAAAAAAAGTATTACAGTATTTTTCATAGAACTACAGGTGGCCATGGAGTCAGCACTGGAATTCATATTGCTGTTTACTTTCTCAAAATACTGACCTCTGCAGTCAAACTCGTAATTCAGTGGAGAAACAAATTTCAGGTAGCTTAGTTTCCCCAATATATTGCTCCTAGCTGCCATTTGGTTTCACTGTATTCTACATGCTAGAAGGAAGGCATTCATGATAATTGTCCCATTATCCTATATACTGGCTTCTTGATCACTTACAAAATCTGCATCAAAGACTGCTGAAAATTGGTTGGTGACAGCTTGTCAAGAAGTATTGTGGATTGCTTTATTGAACACTATCATTCATCTTCTTAACATTTGTAAGTCATGGGGATTGATTTTAAGGTATATGACATTTAGCTTTAGTAGTAGAACGTAAGAGAGAGCCCTTAATTGAAAACATGAATTATTAATTTTAAAGTGTATTGTGTAAGAAATCGGAGATAGAATTGAGCAAATCAGTAGCTATTACTAAGGGGGGAAATAAACAAACACCACCACCAGGATGTCATACCCTGCAGTTCTGGATTCATATCAAATGCTAAAGGTTTGTATCAGTCATATTCCCAGTAGGGAACAGATTGCATTGGCAAGTTGGAAATTTGGAGAGAATTTAGTAAAAGTAATTACAAAGGGATAGCAAGTTACAGCAAAATTTAAGGGGATGATGTAGTAAAGGGGTCACTGTTACTACCCTTAAACTAGGAAAGTAAGGGAAAAATGAAGTTACAGGAATCAGGAGAGAGCACCTTGACAAGATCTGTGATCATCTTCAATTGAAATACATAGTTGGGTGGTGAAAAAGCTGTGGGGATGGGTTCCACAATTTTCTTCCTCTCTCTAAGCTTCTGCTGGCATTCTTGGCTGGATCCAACTATCAGCCAGACAACAAGGAAGTTTGTTAAACAAGCAGGGTTTGGAAGGTTAGGAAAGCAGAGAGGCATGGGAAAACATTGAAGAAAGTCTATACACAGTAATTTTTGATGGACTGTTTAAAATTATTTCTATAGTTTTAAACCAACTCTCATAGCCTCCAATGCAAATATAACATGTCTTGATTTATGAAACAATTTAGACTATATTACTGTATTAATCCCTTAAACTTCCTGTGGAATAGAAAGAAGGTAATACTGATCTCATGTTACAAATGATTAAATGGGCTAGCAAAAAACATATAGGTAGGAAGTGTTAGAACTTGGATTAAGTCACCTTCTACTTTTAAGCCTAGTATCTTATTTTTATTAGGTTCCAATTATTAAAAATATTTCAGGGTATTTATTTTCTTCCCATAGAACAGTAAATGATTTTTTTTTTTTTTTTGACACTCTTAAGCGTCTGCCCTCAGTCAGTCAACTGAATGGTACATGAAGTCAAGTAACCATTTTGGTTAAACTATCTGAACATAATTGACTATTAATCAATTATGCTTATGGCTTATAGACTCAATTTTAATAGTGTTAAACTAAAAGACAAAAAGCAATCTGAAATTCAAAAGAATCTCCTTCATCTTCTTGTATAATACTAGAGAATTTATTTCTGAAGTATGGTCTAACTTAGTCATTATAGTTATGGTTACATTTTGAGGAAATTATTTAACAGTATATTTGTTTATTTGTTCAGTTCTTCATAATACCTAAGTGATCTGTGTGAATTAAGGCAGAATCCTTCACTGGGTTGCATTAAAAGTTGATGGCAGAGATGGTTTACCATTTTGGACTTTTCTTGGTTAAGGCTACAATTTGTAGTCATCATCACAAGTGTTCTGCAGTCCCACAGTGTGATGACTCAACGTGACCTGGTGGACAGATTATTTGGTTACAAGTAAGAGCTGGATCCAGTCTGAACTTTGATACTAGCAAGTTATGAGAGAGTGTTAGCTTCTCAATCTATAAAGCACAGTTTTTGAAAAATATGGAGTGGAGTTTTATGATCTAAAGATCATTTTCCACCTCAACTGTTCTTTCATTTTAGAATTGCTTACTTGAGTACAAAATATTGAATTAGTGTAAACATGGCAAGTGCTTCCTGTATGTTGTTTAAAAACAAGTAAAACAAACATTAGTTACAATCCACAATGTGAATTTGGGTCTGATAGTAATTAGTTCCTTTGTTTTGTGTTAATTGAAATGTACACTTTCATTGGTATCAGTAGTATAAAAGACTGCTAATTTGATTTCTTTTCATTTTTTTCACTAACTTTAACATATTTCCTTGCAAGAGTAACTATACAGTGGCAAAGTAAAGGCCTAATATTTCATCTTGGGTGTGTAAGTAAATATATGCAACTTTCTATATATCTTGGTAATTTAGAATAAATATATTATATTAGATTTCAATTAATCAAAAAGCAAGTAATGTTGAAAGATTAATTCAAGTACTAACCTACACTGTGTTAGTTTTACAAAGGCACAGAGACAGCATTAATAATTTTAGAAGTATATTGCTTCTGAAACTAAGCACTTTTAAATTGAACTGGATTTCCAGTAGAGTGCTGACCAGAAGTCATCCTCTTAACACTCCTTCTTAGTATCTAATACATCTAAGTGTTAAAACATTTTCAAAAAATATTTACTGATTTTATTAATAGGTAAAATTTAGTTGCATGTAAATATCAAAGCTATTTAATTTAGTTTGTAGGATTATTTGTAATTATTTCTAACTGGGTCACTCTTTAGAGAGTTGTTATCCATGTAGATATGATAGAGATTGGGAAGCATTTCAAATCAAAAAGGATAGTGAATGGAGTTTCATTTCTCCTTTAGCCTATGGAACATCCACTCTGAAGAGGATAGAACTGTCCTAGCTGCCTGTGCTCATCATTTCTCATTTGGTTGGTTTTCTTTATGGAGAAATCTCATCCTAAATCTCAAATTATGTTTTCAAAGCCATGTGTGAGAGACTCTTACCCCAGAGATTCCGAATACACGACTTAAGACTCTGATGTCTCTTCTTCATCTCCCTTCAGCTGCTCTTTTCAGGATCCCTCAAGCATATGCTTCTTCAAGGGCTTGCTTTCTTTCATGGTATGCCTTCTGCTCAGAGCATATTCCTCCCCTCTAGTCACATTTAAAACAATTTAATGTTATTTTGTTTTGTAAGTTTTCCTCCAGTATCCTGAGCCTACCTGTCCCTTCTGTTTCCTAGCCTAAACTCCATCCCAGGAGATAACTATTAGATAAATATTATATTTGTGTTGGTGTCATCCTTATAGTTAAGCTCCATGGGGGTATGGATTTTGTTAAATTTGCCATCATTCAGAATAGTGCTTGATACTGATTGAATTTTTTAAATGAGCAAGTGTTTGTCTCTTTTCCTTGAGACTGTGCTCTGTCCTCTGTGGAGATACTTTCTTTTATATACTATAGAATTGTTAGGCTAGGAGGCTTTAGACAAATACTAGGTAGTTTAACTTTCTGAGTTGACCAGAAATAAATTTTCCTGGGGGTGTTTAAGATTATGAAATACATGAGCTATTTGTAAACATGTATCATGTTCCTATTAAAAAAAAAAACAGAAAAGAAAAAAAAAACCCTCACAATTATTGAATCCAGAAATACCACAGATGCATTGCAGTTCTGAGGAGACAGTTGTCTTATTTCTAATTATCTTTTTGAAATTCACTAAAGTGAAAATGCATGCTTAGTATACCCGTATAATACTTTGAGTTTACGGATGAAATTCTTACGACAGCATTTATTCCTTTTTCCTCATAGACTTCACATCCTTGCAAAAAATCTGGGGAAAAGTGCTAAGCCATTTGATTTATTCAACTCTGAATTTCTTTGCTTTAGGATTATAAATCAGACTCTTATTGTCACTTTAATGCAGAAAGGGTTCTTTTGTGTTCATAATATAGATCAAGATGTGATTTAAGTTGAATCTTGTCAAGGTTACTCGTTTTTAAACCGTGAGAAGAAACTTGGCTGTAGCCCAAAACTAATGGGAGTCATATTTTATAATAAAAATCAATGTGTTAGTAAGAGACTTTGCTCCTCCTTGCAGTCTCCACAAGCATAAATTCTCATCAGTCTTCACAGCTAATGCATTTTTTGTCAAGTCATAAACACTTTTAAAAAGCATCTACTTAATATTGTGGAAGACAGAAATTCTGATTTTCCAAGGAAGCAGCAAAAATGGAGATCTTGGAGGAATAAGATATAAGATGCCTGACTATCAAAGGAGTCCCATTTTGAAAAGAGACCAACAGAGAGTAGAGTAGTGTGAACATAAAATTGAACAAACTTTCAAACTGAGCATAAAGGGGTGTCATATTGCCAGTGCTTTTCCTCTTCCCCACATTTTACAAAGGGATCCTTCAACTGATCAAATGGAAAAATATGAAAAGTAATTTACATTGTTCACATCTTCTGCTTAATGACTTTGGAGAAATGAGAGCTAATTTCACTTGTGTTTGCATGTACTACAGACACCTCTCACACATTGCTAATAGCTCTTGTAAGGCTACTTGTCTGTAACGTAGAATAGTTATTGATGTGAAACTATAGCAAAAGTTTCAGGAAAGCTAGTTACTTAAACTTTCAACTTCTTTGACTGCCAGTATGAGAAAGCCTAAGATATAAGTGTAAAATAAAGACCAGTGTGAGCAAATAAGTCAAATGGGGGAAAGTCACTTTAAAAGTACTGATTATGTTAAGTCATCTTCCTAGGAAAGCAAGTCAGCTTTATTTACTACATTTATAAATTTAATGAAAAGAAAAGGCTAATTCAATGCACAACTTTTACTTAAGGAAACTCACTTTGTTCTTCCATTTTTATATAGGATGTGAGATTTCCAAAGGTCTTATATGCCTATGAACTTCCCTTCCCAGGTTTTCAAAGAATTTCAGCATTTCAAGGACATTCATGTAGCTTTTTAATCTTTAGTTTTGGATTATGCAGCTCCATTATGTTCACATTGTTATTCCTGTCTTCATGTGCTCCTCCTTCATGAAGGTGTCATAGATGGAGGTGAATAGTATTCTTTGATGTCATTGCGGCTTTCTTCAAGAAATATCAGTGGATTCATAGATGTGATCTTTCTCCTTTGCTCTATGTGCTCTGCAAAATATGTTATGAAACAGAAATTTTTCTTTTTACTTTCTCCTTGATTTGTGTGATAGTAGTGTTCTTTATTTACATGACCAAATTCCAAATGGCACTTAAGCTGCTTTAGACATTGTAATAAAATCTGTCACTTACCTTGTCTCATTTGGTTCTTCACAAATTGGTTTTTAAGGTGATCAAAGTGTTTTTTAATCTGTTTTCCAGGTGAAAACCCTGAGATTCAGAAAATTTAAGTAAATGGTAAAATTAGGATATTAACATATAGGTCTTGTAACTCTAGTGGGCTTTTCTGCCTCACAAAGTTAGCTGAAATTACTTTAAAGACATAGTCACCAACTTTTCTTAGGATCATGAACTTAATAACTAAAGTATCTCTAAGTATCAATAAGAATAATAAGGATAAGTCCTCAAGAGAGAAAGTTAATTCCTACAAAAATGTGCACATGTGCATTGTTATTTTTTCTTGTTATAAGAGCCATTGTTCCAAATAAAATATTATGGTAGAAATAAACTTTATTTTAACTTTTCACCTTACCTTTTCTTGAGCACAACTAGAGATTATATTGAAGAAAACATTGTTTTAAACAGAGTCTTTTATTTGTAATCTGATAAAAGACACAGTTTCATCTGCTGACAGTCTGTTACTGGGACACATAACGTCACTGTCCTCATCCTAGGCTGTTATAGTCAGTGTCTTATTTAGGTCATTTCTATTGGAGTTAGTTGCTTATATTACTTAGTAATTTAAAATTATTTAATTTTTATATTCTGTAATTCTTTAGACTGTTTTAAATTGACCATTTCTGTTCTTTAAATCAGCACCTATTGTTAAAAATTGTTTTTGTTTTTTGAAAAGAATGTTGCTCTTTTTGTTTCTAGGTATTTGATAATTTTGTGAATCACTCCATTTAGATCATTTAGTAAAGTGAAAGAATATCATTCATTTCAATTCTGTATCTTGATTTAACCTGTCATAACATGTATTTGTTGTCTTTTAATATCCTCTCTAAATAATCTCATCCATTCCCAAGGATTCCTCTACCAGAAAAAGCTGAGAACTGTTGAATTTCCATGTCCAACCTAGAAACTGTCCTGACCTGCAGATTATATAGCCAGTTCCCCACTAATCTCTCTACTTAAATGTCTGAAAGATGACTTAGACTAAGAGACTCATGATCCTTCTCTAAACTCTCAAACTAGCCCCTCCTTAGTTGTTTTCTGTCTCATTCAGTGATAAAACCCAATCTTTGACAGACTTGCTTTAACTTTCTCTCCATGATGTTCTTTCTCTTATATTCTCTTTGCCCTGAAATTGTGACACAAAGGTTATGACAAGCATGTGAAAATAGCTAGTGACTTATTAATGTCTGCTGTGACTTGAGAATCACAGAACAGCACAGGGTGGCTCCAGTAATCATCTTTATTTCCGTATATTGCAGCCAATCTCTTGAGCTGTCCAGAAGTGTCATATTCCTTCAGTGAAATCAGGTCAGTGTATTAATATGCTCCTCTACTTTGAAGCTCATGGTTACTTGTCAAAGTAACATTTTGCTTATACCAACTTTCCCTGAATATAAGAATGCATACTCAATTCTTGAAGTTATGTTTCAGGCTCTTTTCCAACACCTAATTTACACATGCATTGAAGTAACAAATAGAATTTTCATTTGTTTATATCCATCTGAATAGAATTGAAAAGACAATATTGAAACTTTTTTTTTATGAAGTGGATCTAATAATTAACAACTTCTTTACAATACTAAATTTTGAATCTTAAAAAAAAAGTTCTTTATATTCCATTTTGGGACATGACTGCCTTTTTCTTCGATCCTTAGTTGCTTTTTTTGTTTTGTTTTGTTTTGTTTTTTAGTGGGACTGCCATTTTTGTTGGCTCATGTTTGAGCACATACACAAAGACTGTCCTTGTAGAGCTATAGCATATTTTGTTTTTCCTTCCTTTAGAAATTGAGAGCAAGACATTGTCAATAACAATAGTAATACAGACTTTTGAGAACAAGTCTGTCATTGCACACCATGATGGTATTGAATTTAGAAGATAAATGAGAGGAATTTGGGGGAACAACATTCCTAAAGCAAAACAATCCTTATCTTTGTAGAAAATAGAAGACAGCAATTAAAATAATATCTTTACCTTCTTTATTTTTGTGTTTTTGACTCTAGTCTTCTTTCAAAACTATTATCATTTGCCTGATAAAGGTATATATACATTTTGATTCTGACTTTTTTTCTGGGATAAAATTTTTGTTCACTATTACTGTTTTTTAACATCTATATTACTATTAGGAATTTTGATTGTACTAATGTGAAATAGATTAAGAGAACAAATCATTTATCCATGTCTTATGTTTCACTCAAATTATAATGAAACAAACTGATAATGTCATGTTTCAGTATATAGTTATTAATAAAAGTAGCAATAATATTTAAATTTATTGTTTTACCATGCAGAAAGCATTATCCTAAGTACTTTTTATATACTATTTCCTTTTATCTTCACAACAAATCCTGACAGGGTTTTATTATTATTCCAATTTTTCAGATAAAAAAACTGATTATTTCAGAAATTAAATAATTTATATATATATGTGTATATTTACATATATATATAATGTGTGTATATATAAGTAGTTAATAGAAGGTTAACATTCTAATATTACAGAACAACCCAGAATTTATAATCATGTTTATCCCTGCTTGGCACCCATGTGACTCTTAAGCATTTGAAGACTTTCACTCTCCCTTAAGTATGCTGTATCCTAAAAGCCTGAAAACTACTTATTCCAAGCCAAGAAAATAGAATGGTTTGACTTCCATGGTAAATATGCATTAACACTGACTTAATATCTCTGTAAAGTTTTATATTATGACTGAAAATAGCTGTCTTCTGAAAAAAATGATACATCTTAAGCATATTAAGTTCACACAACCAAAGATCTGTTGAGACACTGGTGAGGGAATCAAATAATACATCTACATATTTTGTGTCCTGTGACCCTCTTATAATCACACATAGTAGGAGGACACACACACACACACACACACACACACACACATACTTTGTAAAATACAAAAAAAAACAGGGTTCTCAGAGATCAGGTTGCTTAGTGCTAACACTTTAACACTTTGATGATAGAGAACCTCAGATTAATATCTTATCCACAAACTGAAATGTTAGCACATTATTTAGTATGGTCTTTAATGGTAGTATTTAATTAAAACAGAACTACAGAAGAGTGACCGGAATTTAACTGTTCCTAAAATAATGTGCTTTGCTGTGAATATGAATTGAGTCCCTTTGTCCTTTGTATAAAAACTATTCCACAAAATGAATGTTCACCTTCCATGTGGCAATTTGTTGTGGTTTATTTGCAGCACACCCACACGTGGAAGATGATTCTCTCTTTTTATTTTCTTTAAATCACTGTCATATGCCAATGTTCTATTGGCTAGCCACCAGAAAATGTGTGTGATACACAAAGAGAATTTCTTAACCAAAGTTCTGGAGACAGATCTGGATTGAATGACCTTAAACAAGTCTCTGTTTATCTAATTAGAGAGTTGTGTGAAGATTAAATGGACACAAAACACACACACACACACACACACACACACACACACACACATACACACACACACACACACACACACACACACAGTCTTAACCCTGTTCATGGAGCATAGTAAGTACTCAGTAAGTGTTAACTATAGTATTTTTATGGCAGATCTTACATAAAGACTAGATTGTCTCTGTGGTTGCTTTCATAATTGAAACAAATTGTTATCATTTGTGCTATTTTCCTGTTAACACAAACTATCTCTCAAGTGAAATATGAAACTGAAAATTCTCATTGGGAAATTAAATACATCAAAAAAGAGGGTGTAAACATTAGGTAGTAAGATAAAAAATCAGAGTGGCAGAGTTTTAGAGTTACTGTCTAAATTATTTCACAGATCATTCATATTTTTCAGTAAGAAGTTAACTTTAAAATATATACAAGAAAGCACCCTTGCACTGCTGATTTCTAACTGTTCTGGCATCAAAATCTGCCTGCCTTAGTGGACATGACCCTCAGTATATTTGTCAAAACATTTGCTATGCAGTGACCATGCATCTATATCCTGGATAGATGTAAGATTTCCATTGACTTGGAAATATCAAAAAATCTTATTATATTCCAGCACTTCTGTGATTTCTGAGAACTATTTCTTAGAAACATTGTGCTAAAGTTTTATAACTTCTTATGTGTTTGTATTGCTGTAGAGTGTATAAAAATATTTACATGATCCTGCAGACATATAATCCTGCAGACAGCTCAGAGTAAACTTTTATACTCTTTTAAAATTTGATGTAACTAACATTCATTAAGAGGCATGAAGTGATCCTGTCAGGTCTTGGTAACAAGTGTGAGAACAAAGCCAAATACTTTCTGGCTTTATTCTCTGTGCATTTTATCTATATCTTGGTGCTTCCTAAAAAGACTTAGAATGTAAATGGGATGCCCAGCAGCCACTTAGAAGTTCAGAATGTTTTAAAGACAAAGACAGGAGCTTTGATTTATGAGTCAGTTCTTTGCTGGTTCTTCACTGGAATTTTCAGTGATACCTGTTCTGTTGTCAGATGACATATACCAGGAGAACTCTCAGTTCACTTAGCCGGATGGTGCAGCCAGGAGACAGAGGGAAGGCCCAAGCAGATTAAGTGTGGAGCTAGAAGCAGGCATATGATTAGAATGCAAAGCCTCCATTCTCCATCCATATTTCTGATGCTGGGTTGCTCTCTCCAGATGTTTTGGCAACTCTCAGTTGCCAAAAAGTCTGCATAGAAATAATAATCATTTGTGCTTGCAGCATTCATTAATTACCCTGCATTTTCTCTGAATATCAAATACATGCTCAAGTGAGATGAGGTATAAAATCAGCAGGCAATGCAATCCAATTACCCAAGGAATAATGCCGGTTCACAGTGCAGCAACCGAATGGCTGAACCTCAGTGCCTCATATACATGTTTTTCTAGTTGCTTCTGTTTTGGAGTTTGATTTGGTCATCACCTTTAAGGAACCTAATGAATTGCTTGAAACAACATTTGACTTATTAAAATTTTACATGTGTTTGTACTTTGAACATAAATCTCATCCATCTTACTCTGAATGTCTCCATTGTAACAATCCTTCCTTGACTTGTCCTGTGATCCCTCGTACATGACCTCATATTTAATCACTCACACGTTCCTTCTTCTTCTATTTCCATATCCTCTTTCCTCCTCTCTATAATTCTAGCCAGCTTAACATTTATTCCTTAAGTGACAGCGTGCCTCAACATATTTTTCATTGTTTACTGATTCATTTATCCAGCTGAGCTACACAGGGTGTCAGTGAACTGACTGCAAGATGACAAATGTAATGCTGGCAGGCAAGGCATGGGAAAAATCAAGGGATTATGGGAGGGCATTCTAGATTGTTCAGTTGAGGAGATCTGTGTTACTCAATCAGTACCCTTTGCTTTAAAATTGCTCCTGGATTTATACACAGTGACACTTTCCAGAGCCATATGTTTCCATCTGTGCTTATAATTGAAATTTTGATTTTTTTATTTGAATTATAAACCTATCCCAGCTGGGTTTTCTTGTGTGGCTTCATTTTCAATGGTTGAAATGAGATCAATTTAGTATTATAACAATAATGCACCTTAAAAATTTTTTGCATTCTTTAGGATAGGTGGCATCATTACATTTTTATTTACTTTTTCCCCTTTTATTTATTTATTTTTAACATTTTTTATTGATTTATAATCACTTTACAATGTGTCAAATTCCAGTGTAGAGCACAATTTTTCAATTATATATGAACATATATATATTCATTACCACAGTTTTTTCACTGTGAGCTACCACAAGATCTTGTATATATTTCCATGTGCTATACAGTATAATCTTGTTTATCTATTCTACAATTTTGAAATCCCAGTCTATCTCTTCCCACCCCCTGCTCCCTTGACAATCCCAAGTTGTATTCTATGTCTATGAGTCTATTTCTGTTTTGTATTTATGCTTTGTTTTGTTTGTTTGTTTGTTTCAGATTCCATGTATGAGCGATCTCATATGGTATTTTTCTTTCTCTTTCTGGCTTACTTCACTTAGAATGACATTCTCCAGGAGCATCCATGTTGCTGCAAATGGCTTTATGTTGTCAGGTTTTATGGCTGAGTAGTATTCCATTGTATAAATATACCACTTCTTCTTTATCCAGTCACCTGTTGATGGACATTTAGGCTGTTTCCATGTTTTGGCTATAGTAAATAATGCTGCTATGAACATTGGGGGGCAGGTGTCATCCTGAACTAGGGTTCACTCTGGATAGATGCCCAGGAGTGGGATTCCTGGGTCATATGGTAAGTCTATTACTAGTCTTTTGAGGAATCTCCAAACTGTTTCCCACAGTGGCTGCACCAAACTGCATTCCCACCAGCAGGGAAGGAGGGTTTCCCTTTCTCCACAGCCTCTCCAGCATCTGTCATTTGTGGATTTTTGAATGATGGCCATTCTGACTGGTGTGAGGTGATACCTCATTGTAGTTTTGATTTGCATTTTTCTGATAATTAGTGATACTGAGCATTTTTTCATATGTCTTTTGATCATTTGTATGTCTTCCTTAGAGAATTGCTTGTTTAGGTCTTCTGCCCATTTTTGGATTGGGTTGTTTATTTTTTTCTTATTGAGTCGTATGAGCTGCTTATATGTTCTCAAGATCAAGCCTTTGTCGGTTTCATTTGCAAAATTGTTTTCCCATTCCTTAGGTTGTCTTTTAGTTTTACTTCAGGTTTCCTTTGCTGTGCAGAAGCTTGTAATTTTCATTAGGTCCCATTTGTTTATTCTTGCTTGTATCTCTTCTAAGAGAAAATCTTTGAGTTGTATGTCAGATAGTGTTTTGCTTTTATTTTCCTCTAGGAGGCTTATTGTATCTTGTCTTATGCTTAAGTCTTTGATCCATTTTGAATTTATTTTTGTGTATGATGTAAGGGAGTGTTCTAGCTTCATTGTTTTACATGCTGCTGTCCAGCTTTCCCAACACCATTTGCTGAAGAGACTGTCTTTATTCCATTGCATATTCTTGCCTCCTTTGTCGAAGATGAGTTGACCAAAAGTTTGTGGGTTCATTTCTGGGCTCTCTATTCTGTTCCATGGGTCTATATGTCTGTTTTTGTACCAATACCATGCTGTCCTGGTGACTGTAGCTCTATAGTATTAACTGAAGTCTGAGAAAGTTATTCCTCCAGCCTCTTTCTTTCTCTTCATTAATGCTTTGGCAATTCTAGGTCTTTGATGGTTCCATATAAATTTTATTATGATTTGTTCTAGTTCTGTGAAATATGTCCTGGGTAATTGGATAGGGATTGCATTAAATGTGTAGATTGCCTTGGGCAGTGTGACTATTTTAACAATATTGATTCTTCCAATCCAAGAGCATGGGATATTTTTCCATTTTTTTAAAGTCTTCTTTAATTTCCTTCATCAATGGTTTATAGTTTTCTGTGTATAATTCTTTCACCTCCTTGGTTCGATTTATTCCTATGTATTTTATTACTTTGGGTGCTATTTTAAAGGGGACTGTTTCTTTACTTTCTTTTTCTGTTGATTCATCGTTAGTGTAAGGAAATGCAACAGATTTTTGAACATTAATCTTGTCACCTGCTACCTTGCTGAATTGTTCAATAGCTCTAGTAGTTTCTTTGTGGACCATTTAGAGTTTTCTATATAAAGTAACATGCCGTTGGCATATAGTGACACTTTTACCTCTTCTTTTCTAATTTGGATCCCTTTTATTTCTCTCTCTTGCCTGATTGCTGTGGGTAGGACTTCCAAGACTATGTTGAATAGGAGTGGTGAGAGTGGGCAGCCTTGTCTTGTCCCAGATTTAGTGGGAAGCTTTTGAGTTTTTCACCATTGAGTACTATGCTGGCTGTAGGTTTGTCATATATAGCTTTTATTATATTGAGATATGTTCCCTCTATACCCACTTTGGTGAGAGTTTTTATTATAAATTGGTGTTGAATTTTATCAAATGCTTTTTCTGCATCGATTGAGCTGATCATTTGTCCTTTCTCTTGTTGATGTGATGTATTACATTGATTGATTTGCATATGTTGAACCACCCTTGTGTCCCTGGGGTGAACCCCACTTGGTCATGATGCATTTTTATGTGTTTTGGATTCTATTTGCTAATATTTTGGTGAGGATTTTGGCGTCTATGTTCATCAGTGATATTGGCCTATAATTCTCTTTTTTTGTAGTGTCTTTGCCTGGTTTTGGTATCAGGGTGATGGTGGCTTCATAGAGTGAGTCTGGGAGTATTCCCTCCTTTTCAATTGTCTGGAAGAGTTTGAGTAGGACTGGTATGAGTTCTTCTTTGTATGTTTGGTAGAATTCCCCGGTGAAGCCATCCGGTCCTGGACTTTTATTTGTAGGGAGGTTTTTAATTGATATTTCTATTTCCTTTCTAGTGATCGGATTGTTCAAGTGTTCAGTTTCTTCTTGATTCAGTTTTGGTGGACAGTATGTTTCCAGAAACTTGTCCATCTCCTCTAGGTTATCCAGTTTGTTTCCATCTAGTTTTTCATAATATTCTCATATGGTATTCTGTATTTCTATTTTATTTGTTGTAATTTCTCCATTTTCCTTTCTTATTTTGTTTATTTGTGCTGTCTCTTGTTGTCTTCTTTGTGAGTTTAACCAGAGGTTTGTTGATTTTATTTACTTTTTAAAAAAACCAGCTTTTGGTTTGATTGATTTTTTTCTATATATATATTTTTTAATCTCTATATTATTTATTTCCTCCCTGATCTTTATAATTTCCTTCCTTCTGTTGCCTTTTGGGGTTTTTTGTTCTTCTTTTTCTAGTTAATTCAGCTGGTGGGTTAGATTGTTTATTGGAGATTGTTCTTTTTTGAGGAAGGCCTGTATCACTATAAACTTCCCTCTTAGCACTGCCTTTGCTGTGTCCCATAAATTTCAAGTGGTTGTGCTTTCATTATCATTTGTCTCAAGATATTTTTTAATTTCAGCTTTGATTTCATCATTGTCCCATTTGTTTTTAATAGCATATTGTTTAGTCTCCATGCTTTCCTTTTTTTCTCCTTTGTTTCTCTGTTGTGATTTCTAGTTTCATGGCATTGTGGTCAGTAAAGATGCTTGAGATAATTTCTATCTTCTTAAAATTGTTGAGGTTGCAAAGGGTTCTTTTAAACTAAAGCAAAGAGTCATTTTAAGAAAAAAGATGGTTCATATACATAATTTTGCTCTGTATTAATCTACTTTTTGCTCTCCATAAATCCAAGTTAATAGGAGTATTACTCAAAGTAGATGATTTTAAGATTTATATAGAAATATTTTTATGGACATGGTAGATACTGCAACTGCTTTTGTTTTATGGGATGATGCTTTATAGGATTTCATGGGAGCTTAGTAGGAACAAAAAGCAAATATAAATGTAGAGTGTATATAGGAATTCTGTGTGCAAATAACTGAGTGAAATTTTACAGTCATATTTTGTTTACATAAAGTCAAAACAAAACTAAAGGCTCTGCCTCATGACTCCATTAAAATTTTGAATTAGACTTTACCTTTTTGGAGATTTACTCAGGATTTTAAGTGGCAAAAACTGATCAACTAACTATATATATATATATATATATATATTATATTTGACAAAACATTACTTGCTGATATTGATGGTATTTCTAATAATAAATATTACTTTGTAGCTTCTGCAAAGTATTAGATCTGTCATTTTTTTTTGAAATGACATATTTTATATGACTCTCTTTCATTTTTGGGGGGGGGAATCAGTAACTATCTGATCACCCATTCATAACCCTAGTGCTTATCTAATTATAATTTTTATAATAGTTGTTTTCAGAAAATCTTACAAGTCAATCCTTCCTCATTGGTTTTATTTCCTAGTATCTAAGCAGCCTCCTCCCTTTTCCAGAAGGCTTCCTGCTGTTCCTTCCAGACCTCTTACTGGGGTGGTCTTCAGACTCCCCTTTTCCAACTTATCTGTTCCTCTTCCAAAGGAAATGCATTTTTTGTCAGCCTGTTCTGGGAATGGGACCCAGTGCAAAATCAAATATAGGCCCTTCATTAGAAATTATTAATAATTTCACAAAGGTGGCAGTAGATAATTAAGCCAAGTGTGGAGCCCTTCTAAGCATGGGGCCCTGTGCACCAAACATGTTATGGACTCATGAAACTGGCCTTGACCTTTTCCCTTGGTGGTTATTTCCCCAGAACTTTGCTGCTTTTTTGATGCGTCCTTACCCTGACTGTATCTTTCTTTCCTGAACTCTGATTCCCTTTTTTTCCTCCCTGTAGTTGTGTAGCCCCAGAGACTCGAGCTGCTGAGAATCTTACATGCCCTCTTCCTGTTTTCATAGAAGGAAGATCAAAAAGGGCAAATATGTGGGAATTTTTCTTGAAATAATTTTATCATCAAGAATTGCTCCAAATATTCTTCGTAATAAGTCATATTTGAGAATTGAAGTCATATAAGAATTCTACTATAAAATACTTAATTTTGATTTAGTTTTCTTGGCTCAATATATGGTTAATTACTAAAGTATATATCTGTTCAAAGCTTGGTTACATACATGTAAAAATTAGTTTATTTGACAACAGTTTCTATGCATGTGATGGCAGCAGTCCCTGAGACAATTGTTTAAAAAACAGTGTTAAAATATTAGCCCTTGTTACCATCATTAAAAGGGCAATACCCTCCCTTAGACTTGACACCATTTTAAGGATTAAAGAGTTTTTAGCTGTGAAAGACCCTCCTCTTTCTGATCTGTGCCCTCATATCCTCTTGGAACCATCTTTTTCCTTAACTACTTTCTATCCTGCTTTGCTTTACCTGTTTCAGAAGTAACAGTAATCTGATAACCCATTAGATGGCCAGAAGGTATGAAATCATCTACTTTGTTTCTCCCATGAGATAAATGGCATTTGTTATTTTATGCTGGCTGTGCAGATGATCAAATGACATCTAGTTTTTTGGCTCTGTCAAAGGGATACTTGCAATTATGAAAATTATGAATTTTGTTCCAGTTGAAAAGGAAGATTTGGTGACTAGTATTGGGAGATATGAAGAATATTTCTGAATAGTTTCCTCAAAGTAAAGTTGCATATATACTTAGTTAGGTCATCACTTATTTGGCTCATCATTTATTCTTGGACTTACTTTTTGTGATACTACTTTCTCATAGAATGTATGTTTTTAATGGGAGGACAAAAACCTTTTATTTGTAATAAATAATATAGTAAGTATACCCTATTGTATGTTATCAATTATAACTATCCATTGCATATTGGACTTATGAATTTTATTTGTTATGTTTTTATGAGTGTTTGTGACATTATTTTAGTTATTTCAGATTAACTTTTGTGCTTTCCACATAGAACTTTACAAAATATACAACTAAATATGTAAATTTATAAATATATAACCAATTTTTCAAAAATTTCAACTCTTATGCTGCTTTTATCTAAGTAATTTAGATGAAATTGTGTATGTGAGTGTGTGTTTTGGAGTTAATTATTTTAGTAGTTGCTTTAAATCTTCATTTGTTATACTCTTGTGTGTGAACAAATATAGTTCAGAATTTGAGGGTGCACCTGACCTTCCCTAAGATAAGTATTTATATTTTGTGAAATAGCATACATCTGAAAAAACCATTAAATATGTGTGACTACATTAATATAAATAATATTCATGTATGAAGGATGATAAATTTAAAATTATATGCATATCAGAGTGAACAGCTGTATCTATATAGCAAGTAATGAGAGTAAGTTCATTTCTGCATCTGAATATAATTTTAAATTCCCCAAACTAAAATCTATTGAGAAACACTTGATAATGGGATAAAAAAAATATTTATATAGGTTTTTTGTTTGTTTTCTTTTATGGGTCATGCATAGAATAGATTTGGAACCCAGTGAACATGAATGTCTAAAGACAGCAATGAAACATTACAAATAAAAATATTTTACCTACATGTAGTTAGATTGACAAATTATATTTGAGTACCTTATTAGTAGACAGGTTTGCATAAATATCTTATTAATAGGCCAACTAAGAATCAAGCTAATTAGATGATTTTATAATCCTTTATGTCTGATCAAATGGTATCACTGAAAATGTACTTGAAATTTGAAAATGAAATTTAAATTATCCTAATGAAATACGAGTCATAAGAGATACCATTAATCTCATAGGTTTAAGATGTTTAAATTTTTTGATGAGGACACCTTAGTATTCAAAACCATTTTGTTTTAGTAAAACTTGTTATACATGATAAATTTTATAATTAATTTGAAGTGACTTTGGTGATCCAAAAAATTTTATAAAGTTTTTAAATGACAGTTATTATTCTACTTTAAACATTTTAATAAATTACTGTTCTTATCCTTAAATGAAACCACATGATATGAGATGTTGCTGAGAAAAATTAAATTGAAGTGTCTCCAGTGTACAACTATCATTTGAAGATTGAATAAAGGTGGGTTTCATAGTCATAATTTATTGAATAGGTCTATAAATAACAGGAAAAATTCAGTTACATATAAAAATTACTTCTTCACATTAGCTGCTCCTATGTTTATATTTTGAATGATTCAGCTAAGAGGTGGTGAGAAATATTTATAATAGCAGGTCATCAGGATAAAATAGGGACAATGCAGTTTAATCACTTTATTTATTTTTTTGAAATGTGCTTAATGGAAAGGATGAATAACTGCCTTGCTTCAAAATTAAATTCTATTGCCTTGAGTGAAAGATTTGAGTGTTAGCATAACATTCTTTTTATGTGAGTGATGCTGTAGTTTTTGTCATTTTTTGCATTACAATGCAGGAAATGTTGCTGATTTTTTGTTGCATTTTTAAAGGTCAGTGCTATGTTGAAACCAGTGAAGGAAGCTAAAAATCATATTTGTCAAAAACAGCCTTGACATAGTTTTTGATCACTGACTACTTGTCCTATTTATAGGGCTGTAATTAAAAGTAAGCTAATCTAGCAAGATCAAATATGATTGATGTTTTCCCATTTATTGTTTTCTAATGGTTCATCTTTTCATTTTAAGATGGTTATAAGAATCAAGAAATATGGAGTTGAATGCATAGTACTTTTCATTTTCATCATGCTTATTTGAAGAGAATTATTTTCTAAATATTCAGCTTGAGTCCTATCAGCATCCACTATAATCAGTAATTTTTAAAATATCAAATGAATTATGAACACTCTTTTCATCTATGCAAGTGAGATGTTAAATGGTTGTGTGAGGATTTGAATGCTCTGGTCTAGTATATAAGGTAATTATCCAATGTGAAAAACATTCCTGCTTATAAATTATAAGGACTTGAGAGATTGAAACTTTTACTAAATAATTTCTCAGCTGAACCAAAGGAAGCAAAGTCTAATTGACAACTTATTTTGCCAAGCATTTGGAAACATAGTGAGTGAGCTTAAATGTTACTGTTCAAAAGCTTAAGAGTATGAATATTTTTGTAGTCTACATTAAAATTCTGAGTTTGGTTTCTTAGAATCATGAAAAATAAGAGTAATAACTGTAATTCTTTTAGTTTTCAAACAAGTATTCATCAGTAATTTGTAAATAAAAATAATGCTTTATTTTTATATATCTACAAATTATACTTCTTTAATATTCCATACATCACAAAGTAATCACTCAAGGTATAGGAAGAGCAAAAAGATTTAGTAAGTGACTTGATTATTTAAACTATTAGGTACGGAGGCAGTGCAAACAGGTGAAAAATTAGTATAAACAGATCCAATGATTATAACCTTTGGGATTAATGTGGATAAAAAATATCTAATATACTACAACCAGTTATTCTGAATTGACTGGGTATAGTAAGTTGCACTTACTAGAGTTGTCATTACGTGGAAACTTTATTCCATCATTTGGATCAAGACTGAATCTAAGCTGAGATAAATGTTGTAATGTCATAGATACCTAAGATATTATACTCCACCTTGAAAAAAATGATTTTGTGTTTATTGTGGATTAATTCTAGAGGTTACTGTTTCTAAAATTCAAAACATAGAATTAGTAAAGCTTGATCTATAATTACAATTTACACCAGGCACGAGATACACTTAAATGCAACTGACCTGAATAATGGAGTGGGATGGAAGTAAGGAAGTTTATTTACTTGAGACACAAAATGAAAACTATGAAACACAAAGAGGAAAAGGCAGTTTCATTGAGAATAAACTATTCATCTTGATAACTTACATAAGACAAAAGATAGAGTGTTTTCTGCACAGAAATTACTTTCTTTGATGAGCTCCATTTATGCATGATGGAGTTTTTAATTTTTGAAAACCCCCTTGGTTATTTTTTCTTCCTTTCAATTCTTGTGGTTTTAATTTCAGACATAAACAGGTGTAAAATTTTCTTGCTAAAACCTTCTTACTCTGCTGTAAGTTGAATTTATAACAGGAAAAAAAAAGCAGAATGCCTTCCAATGACAGTGATTAGGAAATAAGTTTCATGAATTGCACAGTGAACAATGGCTCCATTCATTTTGAAGCCACCCTGTGATAAAATGTATCTTTATTTACTTTGCTCATTTTTAAGATTGTTTGTTTAAAGCATATTCTTGAAGGATGCTAAGTATTGTATCTTCTAACTAGCAGCTTGAGTTTGGAAGCAATTTTGTTTGAGTAAAATCCACTATGTAATGACTTTGGCCTGCAAGCTGCATGTTAAGGCTCACATATTTACTTCTTGAGGATAGAAATCTATTTGTTTTACTTAGTAATTTAATGTGGGAAGCATTTTAGAATCTGTAATGGCAAGTGAGGATCTGAATCTTACATATTGACTATCACCCTAATCAAAAGAGAAGGGAAAATAGAATATACCTCATATATAGAGAATTGGGTTCCAATAGTAGAACATGAAACTAGAGGGGAGAATAGATGTGTGGGTCTCAGTGTGCAAACTTACTTGTCCATCACAGAGTCACCATGCAATCTGACACTATTTGAAGGAGGTTGCTAGTATCAGCCTCACAAAAGGCTGTGAGACAAAAGTGTTCAGAAGAAGGAATGTTTATAAGTTGATGTACATGAGCCAAACTTTCATGGAGTCAGCTTGCATGCAATTGCCTGATGCATTAGGAGCAAATCTTTAGGGAAACGTACTTAGTGACATAATCATAAACAAAGCTGTATAGAATTACCAAGTGTGGTGAGTAGATACCTACACTGGTAGAATGACTTATTAGATCAGAGGGACCCTGAATTTGCTGCCTACTTCAAAATAGTTTGCAAATCTCTCTCAGTGGCTCAGTTCTGCAGTCCTTGATATCAGGAATCTTAACTCACAGAGTCAAGACTGTTTTCCCACTTAAAAATCTAACAAAGTCTAGTGATTCAAACATGTTTTTGGAAGTTAAGAAAATGCTAAACAATAAATACACATACTTGCATTTGTTTATATGTATATATACAAATACACAGTCACATTTTTAACTCTCATATAGTTAGATAATTGAAAAATATGTGGATTCATAGCAGAATAATGCTTAAGAAATCAAAGATTTTAGAATGTCTCTCTACCTTTAAATATGAGACAGTGGTTTTGCCAAACTGATGTATATTTGACAGATATTTATTGATTGTTAGTCCTTGGAGATTCAGAGACAACTGTTACCCATTTACAGCCTTAAAAAGCACACAGGTAGCTAAGGTAGAGAAATCAGTCAGATTTTCATAGCTTAAAATGATAAGTATAAGTATGCGTTGTTATGCAAGTGTACTTTATTCTAAGAAGTAAAAGGAAGGTTTTGAACTTGGTGATGTGGAGTTGCATGTTGAAGAGTAAATGAGTGGAAGGCTTTGATGGAGTGCGGGGATGTAAGGTGAACAAGACATGGAAATATAAGAAAATCTGAACCTTAAAGATAAGAGGACATGGAACTCTAGGACAGATCATATGTTAGGTCACAAAACAAGTCTCAGTAATTTTAAGAAGATTCAAATTATATCAGGCATCTTCACTGACTACAGTAGTATGAAACTAGAAATCAGCTACAAGAAGAAAACAGGAAAGCCCACAAATATGTGGAGATCAAACAACAAGCTACTAAACAACTAATGGATGAACAAAGAAATCAATGGAGAAATCAGAAAATACCTTGAGAAAAGTGAAAATGGAAATACAACATAACAAAATATATGAGATGGAGCAAAAGCAGTTCTAAGGGGAAAGCTCACAATGATGGATGCGTACATCAAAAAACAAGAAAAATCTGAAATAAAGAATCTAACTTCACACCTAAAGATGAAAGGGGGAGGGGAAGCAAAGCCCAAAGTTAGTAGAAAGAGGAAATTAAAAAGATCAGAGTGGAAATAAATAAAACAGAGACCAATAATAAGACAATAGAAAAGACCAATGAAACTAAGAACTGGTTCTTTGAAAGGATAAACAAGATTGGCAAACCTTTAGCTAGACTTACTTCAAATTAGTAAAACTCAGAATTGAAAGAGGAGAATTTACAACTGATACCAAAGAAATACAAAAGATTATAAGATACTATTATGAACAATTATACACCAATAAATTTGACAATCTTTGAGAAATAGATAAATTTCTAGAAAACACAGTCTTTCAAAACTGAACCATGAATATATAGAAACTTTGATTAGACCAATTTACTAGTAAGTAGATTAAATTAATAGTCAGAAGCCTCCTAACAATAAAAAATCTGGGACCAGACAGCTTTACTGGTAAATCCTGCAAATTATTCAAGGGTGATTTAGTGTTATCCTTCTCAAAATCTTCCAGAAAATGAAGAGAAAAGAATGTCTCCAATTAATTTTAAAAGACCAGCATTTCCTTGATACCAAAATGAGACAATTACACCTCACACAAAACATTTATAGGCCCATATCTCTAACAAACATAAGTGCCGAAATCCTCAGCAGTATGTTAACAAAGCAAATTCAACAGTACATTAAATGGATCATACACCATGATCAAGTGGGATGTACTCAGGGACACAAGGATGGTTCAGCATTTGCAAGTAATTCAGTGTGATACACCACATTAACAAATGAAGGTTAAGGGGTTGGGAAGGGACAAACTGGGATTTCAAAATGTAGAACAGATAAACAAGATTATACTGTATAGCACAGGGAAATATATACAAGATCTTATGGTAGCTCACAGAGAAAAAATGTGACAAGGAATATATATATGTTCATGTATAAATGAAAAATTGTGCTCTGCACTGGAATTTGACACAACATTGTAAAATGATTACAACTCAAAAAATGTTAAAAAAACAAAAAACAAAAATAAATGAAGGTCAAGTCATATTATCACCTGAATAGTTGCAGAAAAAGCATTTGACAAAATTCAGCACCTATTCATGATAAAAAGCAAAACAAAACTCTCAATAAAGTGGATATAGACAGAATATACATCAACGTAATAAAAATCATATATGACAAGCCCATAGATAACATCATACTCAACAGTGGAAAGTTGAAATCTTTCCCTCTAAGATCAGGAACAAGACAAGGATTCCTGCTCTTGCCACTTTTACTCAATGTAGTATTGGAAATGCTATCCAGAACAGTTAGGCAAGAAAAAGAAAAGTCAGCCAAATTGGAAATGACAAAGTAAAACCATCACTGTTTGCAGACAACATGATTTTATATATAGAAAACCCTAAAAACTTCACCCCAAAAACCATCAAAGCTAATAAACAAATTCAGCAAAGTTGCAGGGTACAAAGTCAATATACATCTATCTGTTGTGTTTTTATATAACAACAAACTATTGGAAAAAAGAATTAAGAAAACAGCTCTATTCACAATTACATCAAAAAGAGTAATACCTATGAATAAATTTAACCAAGGAGGTGAAGTCCTGTGCACTGAAAACTGTAAGATATTGATTGGTGAAATAAATTGAAGATTACACAAATAAATGGAAAGATACTGTGCTCATGAATTAGAGTGATTAATATGGTTAAAAAGCCCATTTTACCCAAAACAATCTACAGATTCAGTGTAATCCCTGTAGTAATTCCAATGTCATTTTTCACAGATATAGGGCAAACAATCCTAAAATTTTTATGGAACCACTATATATCTGGAATAGCCAAAGCCATCTTGAGAAAGAAGAGCAAAGCTGAGGGTATCACAGTCCCTGATTTCACACTATATTTCAAAGATGTAGTAGTCTAAACAGTATGGTAGTGGCATAAAAACAGACACATAGATCAATGGACTAGAGTAGAAAGCCCAAAAAGAAAGCCACATATATGGCTAATTAAAGGGTGCAAACAAGGCAAGAATATACAATGGAAAAATGACAGTCTCTTTAAAACATGGTTTTTGGAAAACCAGACAGCCACATGGAACAGAATGAAATCAGACTGTTCTCTTTCACCATGAACAAAAATTTATTTAAAATAAATTAAAGACTTGAACGTAAGACAAGAAACCATACAACTAGAGGAAAACATAGTGGGTAAACTCATTGACATTGGTTTTTGTGACTTACTTTTTGGTTCTGATTCCAAAGGTAGGGCAACAGAGGCAGAAATAAGCAATTGAGATCACATCAAATTAAAAAGCTTCTGCACAGCAAAGGAAGTTCATCAATAAAATTAAAAAGCAGTCTACTGAATGGGAGAAGTTATTTGCAAATCATATAACTGATAAGTTAATATCCAAAATATATAGAGAATGCATACAGCTTGATAACAAAAAGAACAAACAGTCCAATTTAAAAATTGACAGAGGATCTGAATAGACATTTTTCCAAAGAAGACAATACAGATGGCTAACAAGAACATGAAAAGATATCATTAATCATCAGGGAAATGCAAATCAAAACCACAATGAGATGTCATCTCACACCTGGCAGAATGGTTATTATCAAAAGGACAAGAAATAACAAGTGTTGGAGAAAACATGGAAAAAAAGGAAACCCTTGTACGTTGTTGGTGGACATATAAATTGTTACAGTGTCTATGGAATGCAAAATGGAAATTCCTCAAAAAACTAAAAGTAGAACTACCACATGATCCAGCAATTCCACTACTGGGCATTTATCTGAAAATAGGAAAATTTTAACTCAGAAAGGTGTATGTGCCCTTATGTTCACTGCAGCATTATTTACAGTAGCCAAGCTATATTTATGATGGGATACTACTAGGTCATAAAGAAGAATAAAACCTTGCCATTTGTGACAGCATGGATAGATCTTCAGGATATTATGCTAAATTAAATAAGTCAGATAGAGAAAGATATGATTTCACTTAAATGTGTAATCTATAAAACAAAACATGAACAAACAAAACCAAACTAACAGATACAGAGGCTAGATTGTTAGTTGCCAGAGGGCAAGGGTGTTGAGAGGTAGATAGATTTGGAGATGGGAGTTAAGAGTTACAAACTTCCAGTTACAAAATAAAGTCCTGGGAATTTAATATACAGCATGACCACTGATGTCAATAAAATTGTGTTGCATATTTAAAAGTTGCTAAGAGAGTAAATCTTGAAAGTTCTCATCACTAGAAAAAAATTTTGTAACTTTATATGGTGACAGATGGTAACTAGACTTACTGTGATCATTTCACAGTGTATGTGAATATGAAATCATTTTGTTGTTCACCTGAAACTAATATGTTACATGTCAGTTATATCTTACTAAAACAAAAGCAAAGCAAAAAAGATAAGAGAACATACAAAAAGTTTTATATTCCTTCCATAAAGCAGCTGGGTAGGTGGAGAGGGCACTGGATTGTATCCTAGCTCTGTCCAGCCAACTCTTGATGGTCTTTGCAAGTACTTAACTTTGGAGTTTCACTTCTTTACCAATAAAATGTGTTTAATAAAACATTGTCTTCCAGGGATGTTGTGAAGATACACTTTGTAAATGGTACATAGGAGTAGGGATTCAGTAAATAGTATTTAAGGAGATTACAGTAATCAGCAATGACCTTAACCAGAGGTTCCCAGTCTTTGCTGCATATTCAAATAACTTAGGGAACTTCCAAAAAGGATTCTTAAATGCTTATGTTTACATTTCACCTCCTAGAGATTCTGACTTAACTGGGCATGGTGTAGTCTGGATATGAAACTTAAAGGAGAATACAGGAAAATATGAGAAAGAATAAGAAACAGTAAAAAAAAAAAGAAATAAAGAAAGAAATGTAGAGTCTACCAATATGCTAAGGAATACATTTCCTTTATTTTGTAGAACAGAAGGATTGCCACCGCCGTTAGGTGTGGTTGAGAAGCATTTCCAGGTCCCATCTGTTCCAGAGCAGCTGACTTGTGAGGAGGGCTCACTAACAGAGGCGGAGCTGCTGCATTCTAGAAGTCTCTTCTGTGGAGTGCATCAGTCCTATGCTTCATTTTATGGTGGAATAGGTCATAAGTTTTATTCTTTGGAATAGAAGCAGCATGGAAGAGGTGGTGAAGAAATCTAATATTGAGGATAAAAATTCTTAGAGCTCTTTAAAGTACTTCAGTTGATCCTATCTAATTAATATGCACCTCAAAAGAGACCGAGGCCCTGCTTTGAAGATGTGAAATACAGCAGAAGCATTCCTGCCTAAGCCTGTAGCCATAGGTGTGATGACTGGCAATGATATTTTATCTGTTAGACAAAAAAACAAATAGGCTGAATTATAACAGAAAAAATTGTAAATATATACTAGAGAAAGTGAGAGCTCAGTTTGAATCTTAAAATCATTTACTCCTTTTTTTTTTTTTTTAAATAAGCCATGATATTCTACCCTGGTTACTGGAAAAGAGATTCCATGTCAGAATCGCATTCTCTAATATTGAACATCAAAGAAAAACCAAAAGAAACAAAATTATTTTTAATAAATTCAGATTCCTAAGACTAGAGTTTACTTTTTACATGAAAAACAACTATGTTGATACTTTGATTATGTGACTAATATATATTACACTGTTGTGATTGTTATCCGGGACTTCCAGATAAATGAATTATTTTACCCATGTATTGTTTTTCCCATGAAAATATTTTAGACTAATTGAAAAATAATTATCTACATTTATTTTTCCCCATGAAAATCTTTTGATGTTGCAGAAATATTTCCCTGTGAAATGTATAATTGCTGAAATATTTCCCACTTAAAATCATTCTAGTTACTTTGTGCCATTCTTAGGATAGAAATACCTGAAATCTCAACATCAAAAGAGATTTTACTACAGATCTTTAATTCAGTGCATGCTAAGCAGCACCTATAAAGAATTTTAAGAATAGAAATTAAGTAAGAGACTATAATTAGAACATATAAGAATAGTCACTGGTGAAATGAATCCATTTTTACTCTTCACATCAAATTCACATACTTGCAGACTTGTCTGTGAATGCTGTTTTTATTTTTGTATGCAGCATTTATACAAGGTCCCTTTACAATCTGACATTTGCTTCAATCACTCAAATGGACTATTTTTGTTGTTGTTAAACACACCAGCTATTTTCATGTAAACAAATCCACAAATCACTTTTCAGTTCCCATCTTATTTGATTTCTCATTAGCATTTGATATAGTTAAAAGTCCTTTTTAGAGACATTCTCTTTGCTGAGGTCCACCAGTCAAAGACCACTTGTAGTTGAACAAATTGGACTTCTGGATACCTGGTGCAGGAGGGAGACTATATTCCATAGGGAACTGTGAGGCATCTTAATTAGAGTGTGCCAAGAAATTCTTGTTATAGGTTTTGGGCTTGTATTACGTGATTTGGAGGAAGGTTCAAGGAATGAAATCTGTTCTAGACTGAGTGCTTTGAGGAAGCAACTGGATTCTATGGCTGTGCATCTTAATTTTTATTTTGTAGGTAGAAAGAACAGGATGAGACTAAAGCTTTAATTGTGAAGAAGCAGCTGGTACTCTTTATTAGTTGAAAATATTTGTAGTTTTCATGGTGTTCTTGTATTTGTCTGCAGTCAAAGAGTCCTCTTGTTTTTTGTTTCACGGCATTGTGGTTACATAGTGACCTTGTCCCAAGCTGGTGTTGAAATTGTTCACATTCAACTGGAAAACACCATGGCCTAGCTCTGTGCCAGGCTAGCCTCCATCTGATGGCCGTCAGCATTGCCTTTTTCTTTCTGAAGATCATGGCATCATACTCTGTTTGGTTTCTTTCTGCTGCTTAACTTGCTTCTTTTCAGTCTTCCTCACACTGTCTTCTGCTATATAATCTTTAACTCTTATTAGAGTTTCCCAGGCCTTGTATCTGAATCATCTTTTATATTATCCTACACTTCTTATGTAGTTTCATTTATTTTTATGATTTTAATTACTATCTGCTTTCTTCAGACTGGAACTATTCTCTGCCTAAAAGATGGGTTGTAAAATTATAACCCATAGGTCAAATACAACCCAAAGTCTGTTTTTGCTCAGATGTGAGGTGGTTTTATAGGTTTAAATGGTTAGAAAAAATCTAAATATGAATAATATTTCATGACATAAAATTATATAAAATTCAAGTTACAGTACATAAACAAAAAAGAAACAGTGTTGCTCACCACCCAGTTCTACAAAGATTAAGTCATCAGCCACTCCAGTTGCCCACCCAACCTGAGAGGAATTCAGGATGAAAAACAGGGTGAGGAACCTGCGCTTTGAATAAGCAGGTCCCTTAGATAGATGTATATTTCAGAAAGAATTTTAATGACCCCACATTCTTGCATCTTCTCATACATAGAAAAGTGCTAAAGTCATTAACCTGAGATACCTGTTCTTTGTGAAGAGCAGTAATCTTTTACCAAGAATGTTTGCTTATTTCCTAGCCAAAAATCATATATAAATTGGCTTCTCCCCACCTCTTTACAACAGTTTCCTCAGAGCTACTAAGTGGCTGTCTCCTGAGCTATAGTCCTTACTTAATAAGATCCCTGAATAAAACTTAAACTCATTCCTTTCAGGTTGTACATTTTTCTTTAAGTCGACAACTGTCCAAAGATAGAATTTTATTGGAATCCAGGCATGTTCATTTGTTTAGGTATTTTCTATGGCTCGTTTTTTTGCTGCAAGACCAGTGTTGAGCAGTTGAAATAGAGAGCCAGAATTATCTACTAGCTGTCCCTTTATAGAAAAAGTTTGCCAACCCCTGCTCTAAAATCATGCATTTAACTAATCTGAGATTTTTCAATTGATTATTTTAGTCATCTTAAAATATTTAAAAGATAAATTTTATTCATCTCCAATCCATACCTGTGCCTGTTCATCTTAATATTTGGGGCCCCTGACACACAGAAATTCAAATCAGAAACCACAAATCATCCTTAATTCTTATTTTTCCTCTACCCCATATTTCTAGTCCTTCTGGAAATCCATTGTTTCTGCTTCCAAACTATATCTCAAATAGGTCAGTCAGTCTCCATCTTTTCTGCCATCATTTTATGCCATACCATCACCACCTTGCAGCTGGTCTACTCAAACAGCCTCATCATTTGTTTCCTGCTCATGTGACTCTTAAGTCCCTATCCCATGATATTTTCTATCATTATATCTGCTCATAGCAATTATGATAATTTTTATGTAAATATTTGGGTTTAAATTCTATGTATTTGCTTATTTATTGTCTATCCAAACACATAAGCTCTACAGAGGTGACTTCATACATTTTAGTTCAGAAGCAGATATAAACATTTTAAATAGTGACTGATGTGGACTAGAAGGCCAGTAAGTATTTTTTTAACTAGTGACTAACCCTACTTAAAGATCACAAAGATAGAGGTACAGTTACCCCCTCATGCACACACACCTGCACACATTCCACTTCTAAGGGAAACATACTTATATATTTTGCATGTTCACATTTATTAGTTGAGTATGCATCACTTTACATTTGAACCACATCTATGGGAGAGGAAGTTTGCTCTGGGAAGGACGAGTTGATGCTGACTTTATCTTGATTTTTAAGAATTACAACTTGGTCAGTTTTTGTTGTTAGTGGTGATGATAGTGACCTTTTTCCTAGCAAACAAAACCAGCGATTTACTTACATCATTCTTATGACTCCAAAGATATCTTAACTGAACTGGTTATTTACTTGATAATTTGTTGTCAAGCAAACATATATTTCATTTTATACAAGACAACTGTCCAGTTATTTTTATGTGGATGTTAAATAGGAACTTAGAAACTCTTCCAAAATAATACTGAAATAGGAATGTAGACTAACTGTATATAGCCACTGATTTTGAGTGTGTAGCAATTGGAAGAAACTGCTGAATGCATGAGGTAGGGTTTAGGTAGAACCAACATGGTGAAATGGCCATAGGCTATGGCATGGAGCATCCATTTGAGAACAGTTTTGTAAAGTGATAGAGAAGGAGGCCAGACTGCAGGGCTTTGTAGGTAAGTTACCTGACAAGCAAAAATGTGGTGAATTGGCAGTAAAAGGGAGAACAAAAATGGGATGGTAGCCAGATGGAAAATCAAATACAGCAGGAAAGGAGAGGGAAACACTCTCAGTGTTTGCAGGCAGAAGAAAAAAAATCTTGTTAAAGTGGAAAAAATTAAATTTGGCAGTGAGGAAAACATAAGAACCATACCACTCAAGTGCCTTCCCAAGTTTTGTATAATAATTTGGATTTCAAAAACTGTTTTTACACAATTTGTATCATATGACCCTCACGAAACTGGATACATCTGAGACTGGTGGTTCAATTCCCATTTCACAGATTAGGAAACAAGCTCAGTTTCTGGGGTCATGCAGTGGGTAAGTAACATAAGGGAGAACAGAAGTGTTCTCACTCCTATGTTTTTATACCTTCTGTTATACCATGTTGACAGTGTGGTGTTAATTTTTAAACAGAAGGAGATCAAAATCTGCTCTGAGGGAGAGAAGTATTTAAGGCAGTGATCCAAAAGAAGTAGTCTCTTTTCCCTCCCACCCGCTTAAACTATTATCACATTAAAGTGAATTTCAGTAAGCCAGAAGTTTGGAAGGAGATGACTCATAAAGAAGCATGGGTAGCATTAATTTATTTTTTAAATTAACTGGTCATACACCATGTACAAGTGTCAGAGATACAGGTGAATAAAAATAGCCATAGTCCCAGCTTTGATAAAGCTCATTCTCTAGTGGAAAGGATAGGCTTTTAATCAAGTAAGGAAATTAAATATTTGAGTGCAAACTTAAATATGAGGCTGCGTCAACAGTACTATGAAAGAATGTTACATGGGGCCTTGTTGAGCCTACAAGGAGGGGAAGTGTTTGCTTTATGAGAGAATGACAGTTGATCTAAACTCTAAAGGAGGAATAGGAGTGAAAAATCTGAGAGGGAGTAGTACTGGAGCCTTTTAAGAAGGCTCTTATATATGAAGAAGTCAAAGGATCTGGTATGACCAGAAAACTTCTAGTTTACTAACATTTGTGTGCCCTGAATTATAATCTACATATAGAATTCTTTCATTTTAAATAGTTATGCAATGATATTGAGCCATATAATTCTGATTCAATAGTTTTCTCAAGTGATGGCTTAAAAACAGAACAGAAATGACTGCTATATAATATTAATTTCTGGTAGAATTTGTTTATGCATATATATATATATAATAGTAGACTATGTATAATGATATATATAATAATATTCTTGCAAAGGTCTCAAATAGTGTTTTGCACATGATAAGCAGCCATGAAGTAATGATTAGCTACTTTTTCAATGTATGTTTATTGAAAACCTAGTAAGTATAATATGTACAAACACATCCCTGGATGCTGTTGTCCTCTATTTGACTAAAAAATGGTCAGGGGATGTTTAAAGGACTATTTCTTACCATGAAAAAGCCATTACCATATGTGTTTGATGTACTTATAATCTTTAGATTTATGCAGTCCTTTTTTGCCTTAGCCTTAGGTAGGGCAGGACAAATCCATTCTTGCAGTGCTGTAAGTGATGAAAATACTAAAATATTCTTTATCTGTGCTGTCCCCAATGGTGGTCATTAGCTACATGTGGCTGCTGAGAACTTGGAATGTGGCTAGTGCAACTGAGACTTGAATATTTTATTTTAACTTAAAAATCTACATGTGACTAGTAGCAACTGTACTGAAGTGACACTTCAGAGGGGTTCAGGAAAAGACTTTGAGTTCCCACTGCAATACTTTTGAAACATTTGACATGAACTTGATATTTCTTGTATCTGGTGGCCTGGATCTAATTGAAAGAGATGTTTTCTTAGTATGAGGGAGAACTTACTTTAGGTTAAAAAATTTAGGTGTGAACAGAAGCTCATTTTCCCAGCTCACTTGGGGAATAACAACTGAACTTGTTTATATCAAAAAAATCTGTGAAACCATGTAGATGAAATTGCACAGAAAGTGATTTTTTTAATGGCCCAAAAGAGTAAACAGTTTTCTTTATGCTTACTGTTTGAGTAACAGCCACTTACAAAAGATAGAAATCATAAAAATAAATAAATTTATTTTATAATAAACATTCAGAAAAATCTAGTGGTAATTTAAAGAAGCAGATGGGAGATTGTAGTCTGTGTAATCTGTGGCCAGCCAACTCACTTCTCTCCATCATATTCAATATTTAGAGTCTCTAAGAAACATCCTTTCTATCTGAAATATTTATATTTAAACGTGAATGCATACAATTAATGTGTTCATTCAAAAGTTATAAAAAGAATATATGAAGTGGAAAGTATATTTCTCTTCCCTGTCTGAATGATAGCCATCTAGCACTACTGCTTAGAGATTGTGTTTCTATCAATTTTCTTGTTTTGTAAAATTTCAGAGGTACTTAATTTACTCCTTCAACATGTTTACTGAATGTCTATTATATGCTAGGCATTGTTTTAAGTACTGCTTTACAAAAGTGGAAATAAAAAGCAATTAAAAATTTCTTTCAAAATTACATTCTAATGGAAGGAAATAGGCAATAAACTAAATAATAAAAACATGTGATGTATTAAGTAGTGATAAATGCTATCAGTTTTTAAAAATTTTAAAAGAGGTGAAGGTGTTAAAGGAGGAAAGGGAGTAAGGGTTGCCTCAGCTGGGGAAGGAGTTTACATTTTAAATAAAATGAGCAGAGAAGGAACTTCAGAGCTGTATTTTCATCAAAGACATGAAGGAAATGAGGCAGCAAGATATGTTTAGGCAGAGAACTGCATGTGCAAAAATCTTAAGGTAGGAGCTTGTCCAGTACCTTCCAGAAAAGCATCTTTAAAATCTGGCTGCAGCAAGGATCACAAGACAGAGCCTTTTTATGCCAAGTAATTAATACACCATCTAATGATAGTTATACTATTCTTTGTTTTTTTTTTTTCCCATCAAATGTTTTATATCTTTAGGTTTTGAATAGGGCCTGCATCTCTCTGGTTCCTGTTATCTCTATTACCCACACATTGACTTCAGATAACATAATTACAATTAGGGTCTGATTATTTCTCTTATGGAATATATTATATAATACTTACAAAAATAGCTAAGCCAATTTCGGTTCCAGTGTTCTGTTCAGAGTCCAAGTTCAGTTTGTAATGTAGGATTCTGTCCTATATAAGACAGATTGTTTTGCACTGAATACAGTTTAATAAAAACTTACCAAAGAAGAAATTTTAATTCACTTGATTATAATAACATTATTGCCATTATTTTTATAGAAAAATAAAAGACTTAATGGAAGAGGACATTTCACTAATTTAGTTTATTAACGAGGACATCAAAGTCTAGAGTGAGGTAAAATGATTTGCCAAAGACACATAAATGATGATAGTTACAGCTAGCATTATTATGTTTATAATATGTGATGGCCATTGTGCTGAATACAGGCACTATGTAATTTTAATCTTCCGAACAATCTGATAGGCAGTCATTATTACTCTTTTACTAATGAGGAAACTGAGGGAAATAAGTTCTGTAAAGTAATGCAGCAGATAAATGGTACAGCTGGGATCCTATCGAGGTCTTTATATTGCAGAAAGAACTCACACTGATAACTGCTACACTACTGGAGTTACAGGGACAGGGATATCCTATTAAAAACACAAGAGGCAGAGAGGTTTCTGGGAAAGAGAGCAAGTTTTCACTGTGATCAGATATTGGATTGAATTTTGCCTCCACATAGCTGAATATTTTGGGGTAAGCAGTGTAACTTTCGGTATGTTTCTAGGTGTGAATATCGAGGGACCAAATTACAGTCCCATATTTGCTTATCAGGACTTTGACTTTATCCAGTATGGGTAAGAGTTAGAAGCCATAAAGCTTCCTAATTTAATTTGTGAGTACATTCTTATAGAGTAAATAAAAGAAGCTGTTCAGTTGAGATGAAAACCTTTATATGCTGAAAAAGAACATAGATTATTATATTAAAAATAAGGCTCATAATTTAAAATGAAAGTTTAGTGCAATGCCAATAGAAAACCCAAAGTACCTGCTTATTTTAAGGTTAGAAGAGAATATTGAAATTAATAAGGTGTTCATTAATTTGTCCCATATTATCTGCTTGCTTTTCACTTTTTTTCCACATACATTTGAAATTTTACTTACATTCAATGAAGAAAGTCCATGTTATAAGCATGGATCATTATGTATCGATGTAAATGGCATTTAAAAAGTAACTATTTTGTTTGCACATGCAGAGCTATAAACTGCCCAGTTAGGTCCATAATAGTCATTCAGGATTTATACTGCAAGTAATTTGATCTTTTATTCAAATTTAAAATAAATTTACTTTTATGGGTAAAATTGCTTTGAACAGGCTACTAACCTGAAGTGGTAACTACTTTTATTGTGCTTACCAAGAAGCAAAGTTTCAGTTACCTTGATTGCTGTATTTTGCCAAACATCTTTTTTAACCTATTATTTTGTATATGAAAATGATATGATTTACCCACTATGAGTAGAAAAGCTTCAAGTTATTTTTACATTATTAGTAATGAATTTACAATAAGCATCCAACCTCCCACACCGAGACTCCTGGCCAACCAGCTGAGGTTACAAAGTGTAATCTGTGGCTAGGGATCAGAGATTACTCTGTGTAAATTTAATTTACCCTTATGGAGATTAAAAGCTCATTAATACTTCATTCTTTCCAACTGAGATAAAAGTTTGAGGCAATTAGTATTTGAAAAAAATATTTTCTCCCATTAATTTATTTTTTCACTATGTAATCTGTGTTGGTTCCCTTTTAAGTATTGATAGAGTGTATTTTAAAATAGAAATCTATGGACTATATCTTAGGTTTTGTTGTTGTTATTGTTTTGGATTACTATTCCCTAACTTTTATTCCCTAACGTTTACACAGCAACTTAAACAACAGCAATGAAAAAGTAGCATCTAGGTGTTCATTTCATCTGCTTTCCAAATGAAGCAACCAAACACTTCAAGAGGATCTAGATTTTTCCTACAAGGAAGAAGTGAGAAAACATTTTTAATTATTAAGTCAAGAAAGTTTTGCCACTTCTCAGTGATGAAGACATTGTGTACCAGCTGCTTTAGCCTGAAGGCAGTTTATTAATTACACAGATGTGTTAGAAATAGGGCTCCTGGCAGTGTTCAACATGGCTAGTGCAGCTTTTATGTATTTCACCAAGGCATTACATTATTCTTACCAATTATTATATGCAAGTAAAATGTAAATCTGTGGTTATATAGCTTCTTTAATATCCAAACATTATTCATAAAAAAATATTCATGAATGGAAAGAGGTGGTAAATATTAGTGGAAAACAGCCAAAGGTTTTTGTTTTGGTTTAAAATTCTGACATAATTTGAAATTATGATACATTACTTAGTCTTTCCATAATAATAGCATGTTGACAAATGACACTGTGAATAGACAATCTGTATCGTTACAAACCAGAGATGAGGGAGACTTTTGTATAGAGTTAGAATCATTCTTTCATTAATATCTCTCCTTTTTAGTACATCAAATCTTTTGGCTCATTAATGCAACGCTGCGGATTTTTGAGTGATGGTGAAAAATGGAGTAAATAAAATTATAGTGGCCCTAAGAGAATGTCTTTATAAATGCTTTAGTAATACACTTCTAACACTAGTAAAATGGGAATTGAAAAATGATTAATTTGTAATTAAGGCTTTTAGAAAGTAAAATTTTTTGACTACTTTTGATATTCCTTTTCCTTCATAGTAGAGAATTGTAAAACATGTCTTAAGAAAATAACATATGAACTTTTTTTTCTCAGTGAGAATTTTTTTTTCCAATTTTACTGAGGTACAATTGACAAGTCAAATTGTATTATTTAAAGTGTGCAACATGATGGTTTTATATACTTATTATATATTGTGAAAGGAATCCATAGTTAATTAACAATACCACCACCTCACATTTTATCTTTTTAAAAACTGAGAACCTTTTAAGTTCTACTTTTCTAGCAAATTTCAGTTAAATACAGTTTTATCAGTTATAGTCCCTCTGTTATACACTAGGTCCTCAGACTTTATATTATACAGACTTAAGTTGGAAGAACTTGAGACAATTAAATTGGGGGCAAACTTGTGACACCATGTAGATGCTTTTCTCTTTCAGAAAAGTTGCTAAGATCTGAACTAAGTTTATTTTCATTATATGAGGAATCAACCTTCAGAGACAACAAACTACCTTCTGCCTTGCTGTAAGTTAACAGAATTCATGTCTCTCTAAGACAACCCTTAACTCCTTCTTACTTCATCTCATTTTTGAGATATCCAGGGAGACATATAACCCCCAGCTCTTTCTATTGTGACCCATATTTTCAATATATTAGGTTGGGAATCTCATTAATGTCAAGTGTATCCTAATTCTGGCCTAAAATAAAATTAAGTTGTTTAGCTATTGGAAAAGCTATGATTTAGCCACAGCCCTGTGGCACAATTTAGAAGAAATTTCATAGCTTCAATTTATTGAAGGTAGACATTGACCTAAATGCCTTATAGGCACTGCATTGTTTACTTCTTACAATAAGCTAATTTATCAGGTAAATAAATGCCAGTGTTTACCCATTTTAGAGATGAGGAAATGGATATTTTGAAAGATTAAGTTATTTGCCTGAAGTTACACAACTAGTTATTGGCAGCGTTGAGATTAAAATATTATAAACTCTGCCTTATTGTAACTACTAATATCAAATTTACTGTATTTTCTTTTTACAAACTGTATTGTCCAAAATGTAATCCACATATTTTTAATGCAGAAGCTTGACTGTAGACTTATTTTAACACTGGAGCATTAAGTCACCAAAGTTTGAATATTTTAAATAAAATTATCTAGCATATGTATAGTTTTTACATGAAGGGAACAGAAATTAACTGTGATCCACATAAACACATATAAAATTAGTTTAATCTGATTGTTTGAAATAATTTTCTGCTACCTCTTATTCTTTTCTTTTGAATAAAGTAGAATGTATACATAACAGAGAAAAAAACAATTTTTTAAACTAAGAAGTATTTTATCTTAGCTTATCTGAAAGAGTTATTTTACTTCTTCACAACTTACTGTCTTCACTTGTATTCACTTGTCTTCAAATAAACTGATACTTGAAGTAAAAAATTTCACAATACCTACACATAGTAAGCATATGATAAATACTAATTACTCAGTTGATTACATAGTGTCAATTAGAGTAAACATTGTGTGCCAAGTGACTACCCAAGGAATTCTAGAAATCAGTTAACATTTTTATGTAGTGCACAATGCAAAGCTTTCTTATGTGTTACTGTATCATTATACTATGGGTTATTATTGTGCTAATCACTAGGGTTGCAAAAATAAAAATGTACAAGAATCTCAAATATAACAAGAGTTGCAACCAAGTAAATCACCTCACAAAAATATGTACGAAGTTCAGAGGGATGATCTTGAAGACAGTGAAGGATATTAGAAGAAGCCTCATAGAAGAGGTAATGCCATACCAAATTCCTACTCACCCTGGAAACCAAACTGGTTTTGAGGTTGAGTAGGAATTTGGCAAAGCCATATACAATTGAAAGTTGTGTGTGTGTGTGTGTGTGTGTGTGTGTGTATGTAAAATTACTGTGTGTATGTGTAAAGTTATGTTGGGGGCTGGAACATTGTGGTAGGCAGAATAACGACCTCCCAAGATATCCAGGTCCTGGATCCTGGAACCTGTGCATGATACCTTATAGAGCAAACAGGACTCTGCAGATGAGATTAAATTAAAAATCCTGAGATGGGAGAAGTTACCCTGGAACACCCTCATGAGCCTATCTGTGATCACAAGTGTCCTGATAAAAGGGAGGCAGGGGAAGATTTGACTACCAAAGGGGAAAAGGTGATGTGATGAAAGCAGAAACTGGAAGATGTGTTTAAAGATGGAGAAAGAGCAGAAGCCAAGGAATGCAGGCCATTGGAAGCTGAAAAAGGCAAGGTAATTGAATTTTCCTCTCAGCCTTCAAAAGGATTCATCCTTGCTGATAATTTGATGTCAGCTCATGAATCTGATGATTTCAGACTTCAGACCTCCAGAACTATAAGATAATGAATTTATACCAATAAGTTTGTGGTAATTTGTTACAGTGGCAATAGAAAATGAATACAAGCATGAACTCTTACCCTGAAAAGCCTCACCTGAATCACAAACCTGACTTTAGCCCCAGAGGTTATCTTAGACTCACTTATCAGCGTTATAAATTTGATTGATGTTATCATTCAGATGCTCACCTCATATATTTGATCTATATGCATTAAAGTCACTTCTCTTTGTTTGTAGTTCAATCTGCAACCTGACCTAGAGTTAAAAATATGCATTTCAATGTTTCAGGAAACACCACATGGCCCAGGGTTCTTTCTTTGGAAAATTACTGAATTCATACATAATAATGTAACTTTTTTATTTCTAAGATCCTTAATGAGTCACATGCTTAGATTTGAATTTCAAGAATATAATTTTAGCATCAAACCAGAAGAATAAAATAGTGAATAAGAAGCAGTAAGAGGACCAGTGAGAAAGAGACTAGATTACATATAGAAAAGGTTTGTCCTATATGGGAGCAATAAAGACATACTCCAAAGATATTTTGGATCCAAAATCAAGTCTGTGATTGGATTATTGGGGGTTTTGGAGCCAAACGTAACTCTGAGATTTATAACTTGGTCAACTGAGTCATGAGGTAACTGAGCTAGAAAATACATGTGTAGGAACAGGTATACAGATTTAAAGCTAAATGTAGCTTTCTATTGGACATCTAGATGGAGACTGATATTTAAAAATGTAAATGGAATGCAGTAGAGAAACCAGTGTGCCTGTATGGAGTTTGAAGTTAAGTGAAGCCACCTGGAGGTCTTTGGGACTAGCATGCTCCCAAAGAGCATGGAATAGGAAAGAGTTCCAGTTCCAGAATCCTAAGAAACATAAACATTGAAAACTCTGCATATAGAAAATCCAATGAGAGAGACTGAGAAAAAAAAAATCAAGGGAAAGAGCATAAAGAAATGATGATGTTGAACCCAAAGGAAGAATTCTATAGAGATCTGTCGTCTCTTGCATACCAGAAAGAGAGACAGTAGAGATAGGTGATTGCAAAGCAGTGTTGACATTCTGGATGAGATTATAGTTCATAAATATGTATATGTTTTTCTACCAATATTTGAGTTAATGGGGTTAAAAAATCAAATGTAATGGGAATATGTACATCAAAAAGGGTATGAACTTGCAGGAATTTATAAAATGCTTCATATGCTTTCCCTTTTGTACTTTAGGGTACTTATTCTAAATTTTATTTTATTATAGTGATATGATAGTAAGTGCATTTAAACGTGGCCCTCAATTACCATGAGGATTAAAAATAACTACTAATTCTTTGTGATTAAAAACAAATTCTCAGCCATTTGGTTTTATAGTATTCATGCATATTGGTGGGATCTTCCCACTGTCTCTTATAAGTAAAATGCTATTATTTCTGGTTAGAGGTTAGGAATTTTCATTCTCTGGAAAATGAAATTGAAAGAGATGAAAAACATTTATACACACTAGACACAAGGATAACAGTTGATCTGTGAAATGTGAAGTTTCTGTTGCAGTCATGAAGAAAAAGACCTTTAGAAAGGAAAATGTTATCTACCTTTGTGTGCCCTTTTAACTTGGTCATGGTGTCACTGTGGTTATTATTCATGAGTAGTAAGGTCATTGATCTCCACTTGAATAAAAATAAGGAGAAAGACTTGTTTGTATGAAATAAGAAGGCATTCTAAAATTCATATTTTCCTACTTCATATTTCATAGATATGGAGATTCTTTCATTTGATCAAAAGGCTAACAAAAATGACTGTTTTCTGTAAGTTTTATTCAATACATAGTTTAACTTTAGTAGACCCTGCTTTTGAACTAGTCTTTCTTACTAACCATAAATCACTGCAAATTGAGCTGTTATAAAATATTAAATCAATTTAATTAATCTCCTCTAAGGATGTAAAAATAAGATATTTCTTTTCCCTTTTTTTTTTTTTTTGGTGCACTGTCAGTTTACAGTGTTGCATCAACCTCTGGTGCACAGCATAATGTTTCAGTCATACATACACACTCATGTATTTCCTTTCATATTCTTTTTCATTATAGGTTACTACAAGATATTGAATAAAGTTCCTTGTGTCCTTTTCACATTTTTAACATATTTATCACAACAAACCTTACATTTCCATGTATGGAGGACTTAGATCTTGTTTCCAGTGTTGGATCATGGCATTCTAAAGAGCCAGACACTTCTCAACACAGTTTCCCCTCCTCACCAATGATTTGGGCAGCAGCAGTTCAGGGTTCAGTTCGGGATATGTGGTGATTCAGAGATTTCACTGTTTTTTCCATCAAGGCCCCCTTGATGCACAAGCACTGGCTATATGACTTCAGTGTCTCCTTTCTTAAGATATTTAAACATACTTTACTGAATTAGAGAATATTGATAGGTCCCAATAAAGTGGGTGGTGAGTGAAGAGCATCTCTCTTTGGCTTCCAAGAAAGTTTTATAAAGATGTTTGGTTTCCTTCTCTGACTTACTTTCTGGTTAGATGATACACTCTGAATGGTGATGGTTCTGTCCCCCGCCTATGATGGGGATGGTTGGCTGCTAGTTTGTTGTGATGGCTGCACTAAGCTGGTGTTATAGATTCTCTTCACATCCAGGATTTGTCAGAACTATTCATGTAAATTTGGGGAAAAATTATATTTTGTGTACATCAGTTTTGTCATTTGTAAATGGGATGGTAGTGCTTATGCATGAGTAGTTTAGAGGTTTATGAAACAGTGAAAATAAAGTGCTTAACACACAGCCTAAGTTAACAGCAGGCATTTAGTAAGTAATAGCTATACAAATTAGTATATAATGATATGTGCATTATATGTTATATAAAATTATATATTACTAGTGACTTATGGAAATGTAGGCCTGACTGGTTAATCATGGAGGAAGCCTCCTTTATTCCTCACTATGATATTGTTTAACCTAAGCACAACACCTGGCATATCTGAAGACAGAAACATAGTAAAGGCTATTATGATCGGGTCAGTTGACTATTTTGATTCTACTTTCACAGCATATAATACAGTATTCTGATATCCCACCTTTTTTAATGCAGACCTTGGGAATGATTTCAGAAGTTAAAAAAAAAAAAAGAAAAAGAAAAGGCAGGATATGCGCTAACATCTTTAGGTTCACGTATCATCAACTGAAGTCTGCAGATAATTGAGCACAGTCTACGTGACAGAAAAGGTTGCAGGCACTAATGTCATGCTAAGTGTTTTGTGAATTAAGTCACCATCACTTGAAATTAAAATCTTTTAATGTAATAGTACAAACTGGCCTACCGTCATTAACAGTTACTAAGGAAATTTACAATCCAACCTCATGAAAGAGAGAAGAAAATACTATTGAACACTTATAATGAGTTATGCATTTTGATTTATAATATCTCAATGAACTTATTAAAAACTGTAATGTGATATTTTATACATTAGATGAAGTAACAGAAAATCATAGAAGTTAATGAACTTTTCCAAAATTGGACACATAAATGAATAGTGTACCTGGAATTCTTCCCAATATAATATTTCAAGTTTTAGACATTAAACATTAACATAACCAAACTAAAATATGAATTTGTTATTATTCATTTTACATTCATAAAATGCTTGTAGCCAATTCATGACTGTTAGAAAACAGAATCAAATAGTTGGATATTAGAGGTAGAAAATGTTTTGCAGGGAAAGAATATATCATATGTCTTTTCTTTTTCTCCTTTTTTTGTAGCTTCTTTTAAGAGGAATTAGAAAAACAGGATTTTAAGATGTTTATCAGATTTCTAAATGATATCTTATGTCTCAAGAAATAACAAAGCCTTAGAAGTTGTAGAATGTTATTAAATTCAAGTGCATCATAATTAGTAGTGTAACAAAATCATGCTTCTGATGTTACATATTCTAAGAGAGTGATTAAGTTTTTCTTGGCATTATATAATCTATTTAGAGATTTATGTTATAAGACACTAATTTTTAGTTTCAGTTCTACTAACTTCAACGGGTGACTTAGGAAATAAACACATATATAGATAGACAGCTAGACACACTAGCCTCCTCCTCAATTAGATAGACACATAGACAGATAGACAGAGAAACACTCCTTCTCCATTAGATAGGGACATATATAGATAGATAGTCACACCAGCCTCCTCCTCTATTAGATAGATAAATAGATAGATACACAGAAAGGCAGAGAAGCACACTAGCCTCCTCCTTCTCCTCCATTAGATAGATAGCTAGACAGACTAACCTCCTCCTCTTCCTATGTTAAACAGTTATAAAGACAGACACAGACAGACACACTAGCCTCCTCCTCCTCCTCAATTAGGTACATAGATAGAGACAGACAGACAGACACACATACAGGCAGACACAAGAGCCTCCTCCTCCTCAATAGACACAAACACACACTAGCCTCCTTCTCAATTAGGTAAATAGACATACTAGCCTTCTCCTCTTCCTGTATTAGATAGATATAAAGACAGACAGACACAGTAGCCTCTTCCTCCACCTCAGTTAGGTAGATAGACACACTAGCCTCTTCCTCTATTAGATAGCTAAACAGATGCATAGACTGAAAGACAGACACTAGCCTTCTCTGCCTCTGTTAGATCGATAGACATACAGATAGACAGACACACTAGCCACCTCCTCCTCCATTAGGTAGATACATATACAGACAGACAGGCAGTCAGGCAGACAGACTGACTGACACACACTTGTCTCCTCCTTCTCCGTTAGACAGTCAGACATGCTAACCTCCTTCTCCTCCTCCATTAGGTAGGCACACATACAGACAGGCAAAGACACACTAGCCTCCTGTTCTATTAGATAGACACATGTATAGGTACATAGACACACTAGCCTCTTCCTCCATTGCTGGGTCCTGTGATAGTTCTATTTTTAGTCTCTTAAAGAATTTCCATACTGTTTTCTATAGTGGCTGTACCAGTTTACATCCCATCAACAGTGTAATAGAGTTCCCTTTTCTCTGTATCCTTGCCAACATTTGTTATTTGTAGACATTTTGATGATGGCCATTCTGACAAGTATGACATAATATCTCATTGTGGTTTTGATTTGTATTTTTCTGATGATTAGCAAAGTTGAATGTCTTTTTAGGAGTCTGTTAGCCATCTGTTTATCTTCTTTGAAAAAATATCTATTCAGATCTTCTACCCATTTTAATCAGTTTTTTTATATTAATTAATAATACATTCTTATAACTACCACAGAGCCCAATACACAGAAATTTGCCAGCTCTCCCAGAAGCTCCTCCATGTGCTCTGACTCAATCATAGCCCCTTCCCTTCCTTTAAGTAAGTCTTTTCCTCTAAGTTACTGTTACAGAAATCACTTCCTTTTGTTTACGATTCCCTTACCCAAGTATGTCTCCCTAGGTACTAGTGTTTAATCCTGACCATTTACAAAAAGAGTTCCTTGTAAGTCTGTTTTGGTCTACAGATTTATTTTTTATACCTTTCTTGAAATACACCTGTTTGATCTGTTTTTCATAGTCTGGATTTGACTGCATATACGTACTACAATTTAGCACATTCATCCATTCTTTTTGCTTCCTCAAACTGGCAGCTGGATGCAGAGGCATGATTAGGCTTGATTTGATCCTCTGTCAGATTGTGGAGTGTTATTTCATAAAGAGTCGCCTAGTGTCTCGTCTCCTTTTTATGATGTTAGCAGCTATTGATATTTGATGCCTCCATCCATTAATTTATTGGAGGTTGAAAAGTGTTATTAGTCTTTGAATTCTCTCATTTCCTTTTCGTTTACTAACAGAAATAATTTTATAAAGAGATGCTTTCCCTTATGTGCTATTTGATTCCTTAGTGCTACAGTACAGTTCACTTAGGAAAATTAGTAATGGTGTATTATTCCAGCATGCACTAGCTTAGCTATTAGGGCCACATTTGAAAGCCAAAACCCTAGAAACTGTCGATGATAATTAAGACCCAGCGATAATTTAAAATTTTTTAAATTGGAGAAATAAAAATTTGTCAAGCATATCAAGAGTACAGATTTTTCCAAATAACATAACAGCAATTATTAAATTTGACCTTATACAAATGCCCTTTGAGGTAGAGCTTGTAAAAGCTATTCTCGCCATTGGTATTTTTACACAGTAGAAACTATACAGCAATAAGGATGCATAACAACAAGTTATGCATCTTAAATACATACTATTTCATTGACTACTTACACATCAATAAGGGAGGGAATGTTTCTATTTTGTTAATTTTTTCAGGCCCTTTGCCTTTCCCATATAAATGTACATTAGAACTATATATAAGCATAGATATATGTTGAGATAAGCCTACTCTTGTGTGTAAGAAGAAAATCATGCTTGTCTTAGATATATGGTTATATAATCTTTATATGTAAATATTTATCTTTTTTTCATACAGATTACATATGATTTAAATATTTTATTAATGTAACCATACAGACTTCTGTATATTCCCAATATTTTTTTCTTCTGTGTTATTCCAGTAGTGCTGCTTGGCTCATTAGACTCTGTTGCTGAGGTCAGCCTTGATGAGCAGGATAAAGTAACAGCTAAGCCGAAGGCCCTGCCAGGTGTGACTTATAATGAAATGACAGGGACAGATGAAAGTGAGAAACTAGCTGTTCTCAAATATGTAAGGGTCTGTGACTAGTTGACTTCATTTCCAGGGAAATACATATAATACATAATAATATATATAATAACTGTCAACAATAAAACTTTACATTTGATATTTTCTCGCTCTTTCTATGTAAATAATCTGAACTTGCTAATAGTGACACTTAATGCAAGCAGTCTCAGTGAAGTGTGTTTTTAAATACTTTTTAAAAATGAATGAATGCTGCTGGTACAAAGTATAGCACTGTAGATGAATATTAACTAATTATCTGTGCCCCCAGAGTATTCAGTTAAATTTGCCATGTGGAGGAGAATTGAGACTTTGGTTTTGGGCTTTTCCATAGTTCTCTCTGTATAGGAGAAAAAGCTAGCTCACATCCCCAAATTCTGAAATGTCTAGGACTATCCAGACTTCACCAACAGTTGTAAAGGTCTTTAAGACAATGCCTTTTCAGACTTTTTTTTTTTAAAGCAGTGGAACCCTTATCTCCAAAAGGAATCTTAGAAAGTACCCTCTTTACAGATAAAAATGACATTTTACCAGTATAAATATAAATGTTTACATTCATGACATTTACTTAAAAAATTAGTGATAGCAATTAAAACAGACCACTACTGTTAAAATTGGGAGTTATAGATATTTGTTATATTCTTATATCATCAGACTTCCAATATGTTTATATATTTTGTTTTTGTTGTATAATACCAAAATATTCTTGGCTGATCCCTTAAATAGGTGCAAATGGGAAATTTTCAACTTTCTTTGCAAGTCCCAGTTGACTAGTTTGGTCAACTAAACCAAACCAGACTCTTGAAAAAAAGATCAATAGAAAGAATAAATCACTAGCCAACTCTGAACATCTGCTTGCATTTTATTTTTATTTTATTTTGTTTTTTAAATTTTTTAATCAAACTAATATGCTTGAAGTAGAATTCATGTATCATAATAGTGCAGATGATGAATTTTCAAATACTGAACACTGCCATGTAACCAACAACCAGATTATAAAAAGCAAAACATGATCAAAAGCACAAAGTCCACTCAGATCTCTTATTTCTAGTCACTGCCATTCCAACAATCACTATCTAGTTTTACACTCTTCCATTTTAAAATGTAAATATAAAAGTTAATAAATTACAGCAGAAATTTTCCATCAAGACACATCACTCATTTACTTGTTATCACCCAATTGAATATTCTGCCATGATGAAAATGTGTGCCGGGCAAGTACTGCTCAGTCTCACCACTGGTGAAGTATATGTCACGTATGTGCTGTGATAGTCCGCTTACACTGTTCTCAGTGAGCAGATATGAGTTCTTGTAAAAGACCAATATAGAGCTACAGCTTTTCTAGTCAGTGACCCATTATGGGAGGTTCATGTATGCACAGGACAGCCAGAGGAACTTGATTCTGTGATGTGCGTGAAAACAAAGCTAGAGACCCAAGCTACCATGCTGGTGGTCTTAAAAATATTAATTACATAAAAGGCACATCTGAGTGTGCAGATTAATTTCTATTACAGTTTTTATGTTTTAAAATGAAATTCCAATCAAACATCTGTAGACTCCATGATTTTCTCTGAAAACTATCATTTTGTTAAAAATATGAAAACCACTGCTATAGATTATAAGAAAAACTCAGAAATAAGAATGCTATTACTTAATTTGGAAGTTCAAGATTTGCAGATACTAACTACTATGTATAAAATAGATAAACAACAAGTTTCTACTGTATAGCACAGGGAACAGTATTCAATATCTTGTAGTAACCTATAATGAAAGAATATGAAAATGAATATATGTATGTATGTGTATGACTGAAACATGCTGTAGACCAGAAATTGACACAGCATTGTAAAATGACTATACTTCAATTTTTTAAAAAGTCCAAAAAATGTATTACTGAAAGAAAAAGTCTATTAAGATTATCTGGGCAGTTATATAATGCTAATTTTTTTAACCTTATTTCTTAAATGTTCTTGATTCTGAAATAATTTGATGGGTCACTTACTCAAAGAGTGTACAGTATAAGTTTATTGTTTTGTGGGCTTGGATTTGTATTCCCAGCCTTGCCAGTTAGCAGCTGGGTGACATTGGAAAATTAATGCCTCTAAGCCTGTTTCCTCTTCTCTAAAATGAGACCGCGGGATGATCAGCTGCAATAACATATAGTGCCTGGTATATTGCTGAGATTCAACAAGCAGTGCCAGCTGTGTGGTTCTCATTATGTGCATCAACCTCTATTAATAGTACAGATTATGTGAAAGAACATGAAGGCATGCATATAAATTCCTATTGGCTGTAACCTGTTAAATTTACCTAGTATTTCAAAAATACACTTGAAAAATATTCAATCAGTATATGAACTTAGTTTAAAAATTGAAAAGATCAGTGGTTTTTTGTTTGTTTGTTTGTTTGTTTACCATTTGTCTTCTGGGATTAAGCAGGCTTGGTTTAGGTGATATGTTGTCAAAGATTATCTTTTTCATTAATATGACTCAAGAAGTTCCTTGTGCTTTATTGTCTTTTAAAAGTTGATGACTATAAAGTGAGGGCCAGATCTAGCCTTTTGCTTGTTTTCATCTGTCTCATGGGCCGGTGCTGTTTTGTGCTGTGGCTGTGTGACTGGCACAGTCACTGGATGTGACAGAATTCTACACATTGGGACCCTTGCCACTGCACAATAGAATTTGACACTTCTCAACTTGTAAGTGGGAAAAAAATAGGAAGCTTTTGACCTGTAATAATACACAAAATAATGACACAGTATTTTCTCTTTCTAATGTAAAAGGGGAGAAGTCAGCCCTTTACTTTTCTCTCTATAAAATACATGAATAAACATACATGACCCTGGGATTATTTTTAATATCCATTGGGTTAATGACTCAAATTAAGAGAAATATACCTTTCTCCTGCTCTGTTGTCTGAGCAGCCCCTGATGCCTCTCTGTCTTCCATTTCTAATTTCTGACTTTTAGGTCATTTGCTTTTCTGCATGTTTGCTCTGCTGTTGCTTTATGCCAGAACCCCTTCTTTCTGATACCTCTCACCTGTTAAATTAGATTGAGTGTTCAGTACTGCTCTGCTGGTTACCATTGGGATCATTTATTTTATCCAGACTAAGTGATGCTTAACACCCCCTGGTATTTCTGTAGAGCAGAAAACACATTGTGCCTTTTTCTTTTGTTCATAAAATCAATTCTGTCCTTCAGTCAGGCTACTCTGAGTCTGATCAATGGTTTAGAGGGCAGGCAAGATCTTTTCCCTAAAGTCCTGCTGAATATCCCTGCCACTTAATTAGTGATTCTGCTCTAATGATATACCCTACTTTTTTGTTTTTAATTTATTTAAGCAACTCTATTGCTTTTTGGGCATGCTTCAAATAGCAGTGGTGACCTTGTTTCTGAGTCCAAACTCATTCTGCTCACTGCAAAACAGGCCAGTAAATCTGGAGACAAGGTGTTGGGGCAAGGAAAAGTGATTTTATTCAGAAAGGCAGCAGACCAAGAGGAAGGCCAACTAATATCTTGGAGAGCCATCCTTCTCCAGTCAGAATACAGACTCCTTTTATACAAACAACAACAACAACAAAAAACCACAGAGGAGGGGGTGTGGTTCATTGTTGCAAACTTCTTGATGCAGGAATTCTTTGTTCTTGCAGCCGTCCATGTGTGTCCCTGTAAACCTTCAACAAAACAAAGGTTATTCTCTCTTTTGCAACTTGCTGTCTCTACATAAGTGAGAAAGTGCTGACATCCTTAAAGGTCAGAGCCCCAAGAATAGGCTCTCCTGTAGATTTCAGGCTAAAGGCAACATTGTTTCACAAAAGGTGCAGAGCTGGCAAGACTAAGCCTAGAAAACAGGGCACAGTGATTAAAACTCAGAACAGATCCAATGTGTTGTCAGGTTTCTTCTCTATTACAACCTGAAGCATTAGGTAGAAAGATAGCCCATCGTAAGGCATTCTTACACAGCCACATGTAGGACTTGGCTATATCTTAAGTTTAGAGTTGAAAATAGTCCCTCAGAATTTTATACTGTGCAACTCACAGATTATGTAGAGGAAGAGGAGGCTGTATATACTGTTTCGTTTTTAGGTATTAATTACTTAGTCATGGATATCAGGAGAAAAGGAGACTGGTCACCCTGCTCTTCTTTTTTCCCATTCTTCTATGACACTTTTATTCTTTTCTCTAACTTTGAAAATTCCACTGTTATTAATGAAAGGTACAAAATGAGTTAAGAAAAGACTTATCAAAATCTTAGATCATTATTGTCATTAGGTCCTTTGAGTTCTTTTTTCCAGAGTTTGTTTCTTGGTGGAAAGGGGAGGAGTTTAATAGGGATGGAAGAGTGAACAGTGACATCAGGTTTTCTCTTGTGGATGACTGGGTGAGTAATCATGCAATGGCTAAAACAGCAGATCCTGGGAGTAGAACTGGTTTTGCTGGGTGTCGGAGCCAGCCGACAATCGATCAGGTCCAGAAACCTGTGCTGCAGGACTGAGAAAAGGAAAGACGTAACAAAGAGACAGCAAGACAAGACAAGTTGGGGTTGAGAGGGTCTCACTCTAGCCCGCAAGATGCTAGGTCAAGAGTGGATGCCGAGTTTATTTTCAGCAGTTCTTTTATATGATTTTGACCCATTAGCTCATACATTCCTGCACGTAGGCAACGGCCTAACCTCGTGACTCGTATACATTCAACTCAGGTGATTGTTCTCTAAAAGATCACTGATTTGTGTGCCGATTGTATCTCTCCCTCTAAAGGTCCTTTGTGACTTAATAGCTCAAAGATGTTTCCTCAGGCATTAGCGCACCTGGTGCATTCTTTAGTAAAAGGGGTGGCGGGACAGAGATTGTTCTAACTCAATTGACCTTTGAGCCGGGCGCCCCGCACTGTGGGGTTTTACGCCCAAGTTTTGTGCTCGGCAGCCCTCCGTCACGAGCGGCTCCCCGCAGCTGGGGAATATAATTAATTCATTTGAGGTTGTGTTAGATGTGATTTACTTATAGAACAGCCTGAATGTCTATTTGGAAATTTAATATTCAGAAAAGAATTAAGGACAAAAGATATAGATTTGTAAGTCACATGCATATGGGTGATAATTAAGTGAAGAGTCTTGATGAAATTATCCAGCCCTCCTCCCTACAAAGAGAGCTTTTAAAAAAGAGGGTTAAAGATGGAGTCCTGAGATGAGCAATGTACCATAAAAGATGGAGATGTATCCATCAGAGTGGTGGGGAGAGGAAGGCGCTGTATGGAATAAACAGTTCCCAGGGAAAGGGCCATTTCAGATGTCTCACAGGGTGAAGAAAATTAAAACAGTTGAAGAAATTTAAAGGCTGGATTTGGCCCCTAGGAAATTATTTTTTTTGTTACAGCAGCTTTAACACAGGATATTGGAACACATATTTGATGGCAAAGTTAGAGGATTGAATTTCAGTGGAAGAAACACAGAAGACAAGATGCCTGGTGGCATTGGGAGGCAAAGAGAGAAAAAGAGGCAGAGGAGAGAGAGGTCCTTACAAAATTATGTCAGTTTGAGAAATTTAGGAGTAGTTTTTTCCAGCACAGAGATTGGTTATGGGTGGTAGGAAGAGACAGTAACTAGTGGGGTGAGATTTTACAACGGCCACGTCAGGACGCATCTCCGCCTCTGACAGGGGTTACTGAGCCTGCTGCGATTTCATGCTGGTGGGCTGTGCCACATACTAGCAAGTTTATATTTCACCCTGTCTTTATCACATCATATTGTCCCACAGCCTTGTTCACCATTTCGGGTAGATTAAGGGATGACAGTGTTTTATATTTTCATGTATTTGTGTGGTCATGCTAGAGATTACATTTATTTCAATTGATGTTTCTTACGGACAGAGCAGCAGTGACATTGAAACTCTGCATCAGATGTATTGTCATGTAGCCCTTTCTTGGGAAGATGCAGATGAACAAGGAACTGAGAGTGATACAGGGGGAAATACCAAGAGCTCAGTGAAAGAGCATCCTCAGGAAGATGAAGGGTCCTCTAAAAACATCTCTACCATGGAATGTGGTAAAATCTGCTTCCTTTGAGACCCTCTCTGAACAGTTCCAGTGTGGTGTAATTTAAATTCAATTTACTGTAGTGATTGTTTCTCAATCTGTGGATTTATAGGGTTTGTTTAAATGGAATCTAGGAATCATTGGTTTAACTATAAAGTTAGAGCTGAACATAGGGTAAAATTTCAGTTCCTCCTATAGTATGTCTTCCCAAATTAAGAAATCACTTAAGTATTTTCACATTATGCTTTTCCATGAACTTATGCTAGTTATTTTTTAAATAGAGAGCAGTATTTGAGATCAACTAAATACATAGTGTGTGTGTGTGTGTGTGTGTGTGTATACACCCATATTCATATATTTGATGTGTGTAGGGGGAGGGAGAGAAAATATATAGATATATAATTCAAATATAAATACCTAAGAAGATTTTCTTGTACAAGGAGGTTACAGTGGGAAACTGGGATTATTATATGTGCCATTTTATTAATGTGTCAATCAGAGACAGTGTAATTTTGGTGGTAGTAGACATTAAATTAAGCAGTTTACATAACATTTTTGGTTGCTGTTTTTAACTTTTCTCCCCTTAGATCTGCCCATGGTAGAGAAGCTGATGAAGCCTATCAGAATAGATTCCTTTAGGGTTGATGGTTTTGATTTACAACCTGTCAGGTAAGAGTTTTTTGGAATGGATTGTGCAGGGTGTTTATTTATTTATTGTTTTGTCACTGGAAACTTTTGGCATCATTTGTTCTGTGTAGCCATCCCTAGTGAATGATTAAAAGGTAGCTAGTATGAGTCTACCTGTGAGACACTCCTCTCTTCCCTTAATATTAGTCTTTATCAAGTCTTTATCTAGTTTATCAAAATTCTTCTAGTGCTAATTTTTTTTTAATAGATGCTCCTAAAAATGTTAGTACCATTGGGTAGGTAATCTTAAAGCTTTTCACTGGAAAAATAAAATCTCATCAGCTTTAATAGCTCAGGGACAGTTGATTCAAGTGGTAAGAGAGAACATGGATTTTATTCTGTAAATGAGTCATCCATTTGCTTCTTTTTAAACTAGTTAGTTTTGCACTTAGTCACAGACCAGCCATCATCTCCTAGGGTGAGTTCTTTGGTCACAAGATAAACAGGCTTTGTGAAAATATTCCAGCTCCAGTAGCTTTTAATGGAAGCTTGTGGGACCTTGCTGTCATTCACCAGCACAGGGTACCATGTCACAGTAACCTTGTCATAAGACAAGTGTCACATCCGTTATCTCATGAGATCCACACAATAAGTAGGTCAGGCGTCTTTATCCCCATCATTCAAGTGATGAAACTGAGGTGAACCAACTTGGTGGTGGGGCTCTCACATCACAAGAACCAGATGATGACAGCTAACATTTTACCCCTCACTTACTGTGGGCTTGATACTGTGCTAGGTTCTTTACATGTTAGATTTCATTTAATCTTACAGCAGCCCCATGAGATATATATATATTCCATTATCTCTCCCATTTCATAGATGAGAAACCTAGGCTTAAAGGGGTTGAATAAACTGTTCAAGATCACATGGCCATAACTCAGCAATGCACTTGGATTGTCAGGTCTTTGATCTCTGTAGAATATTTCTGTGAAAAGCCTGTCATCCATTCTTGTATTATTTGTTCATTTGTGTTTTCAACAGACAAGTTTTTGAGCCCCTCCTTGAACCCCAAGCTCATCATGAAATCCACATGCAGTGATTTCCTGGCCTTGTTTGTATTGAGTGTGCTAGTTGAAAGTGATGTGCTGTAGCTTACCCTAAACCCTGTCTACTTACCACTAAGTCTAGCATTCTTCCCCGATCTGTGGTGCTAGTTAGTGTTTTTATGGGGCTGATTGGGCTCCCTTATCACTGCTGTTTGGGGCTGGCTATACTTGTATCATTGAAGGGATTTTTCTACACATTTTGTGTCTTTGTTGGCATAACTGACACAATTTTAATAATGTGAATTCTAAATAGAGATGTTTACATTTGTGTTTAAAAGCTGAAAACAAGTATACTTACATTAAAAGTATAGCAATAATTATAGGAATGTCAGTAGTAGAAAGTTGAGTATACATATCCAAAACCTCTTTAGTAAACCATAGGATAAGTAATCCTAACTGCTGCAACAAATAATCCTTAAATTTTTAGTAGTTTAACATCATCAATTACTTATGTCTTGCTCACATCATAATTCCAAGTGTCTCTGGAGTTGGGGGTGGGACTCTGCTCCACATAGTCATTTAGGGACCCAGGTGACTTTCTGTCTTCAGCACATGGTTTTGAGGTCCTCCTGGACTCATCAGTCAATAAGGAAAGGAAATAGATGGTTAGCACGCTTCCTTTTAACTGCCTAATCACAGGAGTGTTACCTCCCTTCAGCCCACATTGTGTTGGTAAGAACCAGCACATCCAGCTAAACTAGGTTCAAGAGGGCTAGGAAGTGTGGTTTGCTCATATGCCCAGAAAGAAATGTAAACACATTTGGTAGGTGTCTAGCCAGTCTCTACCAGAAACTTCCCTTCTAACAGCCAAATATCCATTCCACTCTTCATTGAACAAAGACCTACTCAGCCCCTCCCCAAAGCAAACAACCCAGAGTCCCATTCAGAAAGGTATCCACCTGGAAGGCCAGGATTTCCAGCTGAAGCACAGTTCTCTTTGTCAGGTTTCAGTGTAGCTCCTCATTGTCTACTAATCAGTGAGTTAAAAGGTAAGTTTTGTCCTTCCTTCCCCATCCCAATATGGTGGTGAGACTAAGACTACTCCTGTTCAGAAAGGAGAAGAATGAGGAAGCTACAGCAATCAGCAGTGCAGCTTTGAGATCCACTGAAAGGCCTTATGAAGACCCCCTACCTTCAAGTTGGGCATTTCTCCCTTAATTAGGCCATTATTCTGCTCTTAAGGAGGAACTACTTAATAAATGTATTGTTCCGTGTAGCTCCTGGTTCCAGTGGTCTTGTGTTTCTTCACCACTGGCTTCAAGTGAAGTGGGTAACGGGAGGAGGGGGCACCCATCTTTGAGAATGCACTCTTTTCTCCGCCTGCTTTCTGCCTGCAGGTAGGTGGTTCTGAGGCTGCCAGACAAGTCTCTAGCCTTTTTTTTTTTAAGCAGAGTTGTGGTTTCTTTGTCATCTTTGTCATTACAGCTCCTTCAGAAAGTTTTTTAGGCTTCTGATCAATTTGGTTCCAGTCAGTCCCATGTGCTAGTAACTACATTTAAAGAAAATTAGGGTTTTTTTTTTTTCTCAGTTTAGTTGCAGCTGTCTGGTTATTATGAGGAGCAATAATCTTGTTTGAAGATGGCACCTCTAATGTGATATTTGCCAAGGAACTGAATCACTCTTCAACAAAGAATTCTCATGAAATCTTGCTTTTTCACAGCATTTTTCAGTGCTGAATCTTACTGTTTGAGTCCAGATGCAGAGAGTGAACCTAAGAGGCTCTGAGTTTCTCGACTCTGTTCCCTTGGATTCCTTCTTTAAAGACCAGCCCATTCTGTCTTGAGCTCATCTTTTTCCCGTAGTATCTTGTCAGCAATAGCCAGTAGTAGCTGGCACTTAAACACTTCCTGTCCTCTCCTGCCATTCTCAGACTCTGCTGAGGGCACCAGGCTCAAGAGCCACAGAAATGATTTCATTTAAAAATCCTAGTGATTTTAAGATTTTCCTATACCATGATGAAATTCATGCATTTTAATATTTATATTCTATGCTTGATTGATATAAATTATGGTTGCTTCTGTAGTTTCTACTGGAAATGTATGAAATGTTTTTCCTGCCTCAAGTGTATGTTGATGTTATAATATGGATAACAGATACTACAAAAGGACCATTTAGAAATTCATTTTTTATTTTTCTTCAACAAAAGCGATCTGTCTTGTTTGGTTTGGCTTTACTATGAAGTAGTTCTTTGAGTAAACCACGAAATCCCTTATATTATACTGTATTAAAATTCTTATCTGAAATTTAAAACAATTATGTGACACCATGTGAGTATACTCTGTTAAACAGAATTGTAATATGTTTAACATTAATGACCTAATTTAAGAGTTACATGTATTAAATATATTTAATAGTATTATATGTTAATAATATAAATGTTTCAATGTATATCATGTATATACATATATATTAATAAAACTAATATTTGAGGATTCATATACGGTTCACTCTCTGTGTCTTCTTTTGTTTCATAGCTACAAGAAACTGGCTAAGAATAAGGAAACTTAATTTGTTAATCCTTGTATCCCTTAAGATGAATCCAAATGTTATGTCTCAAGAAACAACGTGAACCAATTTTTGGACAGAAATGAAGAGCATATAGTTTTACAAAAGTCAACAAATGAAGGTACAGAAAATAACTGTCCAATAGTAAATATTGTGGAAGAACAAATAGATAAAGTGTACCTTGATATTTGGTAGAAAAAAAATATTTGTTGTTCCTTGATTATTACCCCAGGATGACCAAATACATAAGGCAAGTGTATATAGTTTATATTGATTGGACATAGTGATAAATGACGTTACATAAGTACTGCTGATAGGTATGTACTTTGTGAGCCAGCGGGACTGATTACAGACTAACCTCCAAGTGGATCCTGGGTATCTGTGAGCAGTTATCTGTTACAACACCCTGTCATCCCCAGATTTTAAAATGCCACTGCATTAGCTTTCTTTTAGAAGCCATTTTTTTACATTTAAAAATTTTTAAACAAACATAGTCCAGAATTTGAATAGCATAAGAAAATTAAGTTTATTCTGATGCTTTTTATTCAATCTTATCAGTAGTCTGTGTTGTGCAAAAGGAGGTAAGTTGGCATTTCATATAAATGCTGTTAGCGGCTGTTGAGAAACTTACACATCTCTGTTCCTTTTTTCTGTGTTCTTGATTTATTCTGTTTTATAGACTCATGACCACAGTATTCCATTTTTATTTTATGATTTTGACTTATGTGTTTACCATAAACTAACCATAAACTATCTCCAGTTCCTTATGGAAGAAGACAGTGTACTAAGCAGTTTTTAACTTGAGAAATCTGGAGAAAAAAGATAAGATTTTAAGTCATTTCAACTGTGTTCTTCCCCAATCTCCTCCATGTTCATTCTTGTAATTACATGTTTTCCTTTCCGGTAAGCCTATTTTGTTTTATTATTTTGCTGTTTTTGTTCCTGACTTTGAAGATATGCTTCAGAATACTAAAATTCTGATGAATTAGGCTTGGAGAACTTGAATGTCATGGCTCACCTTCTACAAACTGTGTTCTTCAGTAAGCACTATGGTTTTGCCATCTGTTAAATCATATTTACAACTGTCAACTGATGTTTATGTACTGATGAATTTGTACTTGTGCACAGACTCTTAGATCTCAGCTGAGTTCTGGAGAAGGAGGAGTTGTGACTGGTACACAGCTATCACACAGGAAGGCCAGACGTGCCCCTCCTTTATTTAGAGAAAATCTCAGAGTGGATTATATGCATCAGTTAGGAGCTCAGGCTAAGGCAAACCCAGTTCACCATTCAAGACATTTTCTACTCTTGCAAACTTTAGAGGACATTATAAAAAGCAAAAACTTCAGATCCATCCCTGCCTCAAATCAAGCCAGGAAAAAAGGTAATTACATAATTTTCATAATAAAATTCAGTACATATAATGTATTATTTTATTTTCCTTATTCTCTAATTTCTCTGTTTCCTTCTCTTGTGAGAACTTTCCTTATTTGTAGAAAAAATTTAATCTTAAGGTGCTACATTCCATCTCTGAAAGACAGATTCAGTTCACTTCAGTTCAGGGGGTTTGTCATCATTAATTCTAGGTTTTCCTGAATGAGACCCAGAAAATTTGGGAGGTGAATATAAGATAGGAGTGTCAAACCCCTCCTTATCTGGTTGGCTTTGTAATATCCAAAATGTTTGCCAGAAAAGAGGTATAAATCAGAATGCAAAGGGCAACGTACAAATGAAGGTGGATACAGAGAGAAATATCTGGATGTGAGTTTGGTCTAGTGTTGGGGAGTCCGGATGTTTTATCAGTCACCTGCATGAGTTTATACATCCCAGTTCCTCTCTGAGTTATTTCCTGATGGAGTCATCCATCTTGGTGGGAGGAAAGGGTCGTTTCCCACGCAGGAGCCCATGCCACTATTAATAGGGATAGAAACGCTCAAGTCAGACGAGTGTTTCTGCTGCCTTTAGACTCCGGGGGGATGGGAGGGCAGTAGAGCCAGAAGCACCCTGTCTTTCCTTTGTGGTTCAGCTGAATAGGCAACCAAGCCCATCGCTGCTGCCTGCTGTGACAGAGGAGAGCTAGCCTCACTGGGAATATCACTTCCTGCTTAAAGCGCCCCCCCTGCCTTTCCCTGTAGCGATCCATCCCAGGACCACTTGGACTCTATTAGAATTCTTTCAGCATTGAAGTCTCTTCTGTCTGCGTGGCTGTGCGTCCGCTGCAGCAGCCTGCGCGTGTCAGATCTAAGACTCGTCTCTCCGCGTGCAGGAGAGCAGCAGGAGCAGTGGCCTGTGCACACAGGAATCATTCTGTTGCTTAATGCAGCATCCTTTTCTCCTGTTCTTAATGTGGGGACCTCAGATCCCTTCCCCTAACAGGCGCCTTGTGTTCTCTTACTTTCTCTTCCTTTTCTATGGAACACCTGCTTTTGCGCTACTGTCATCTATTCATTGTTGTTAATAACTAACTCTCCACTGGATCTAGTGCTTAATGTTAAGGAAAAATACTTGGGAGTATTTCCCAAATTTTAGAATCATCAAGAGGAGTGTAAGTTTTTCATTAATGTTTTAGGAGTATTCATTCTGTCTGTACCTTTGAGAACAAGAGAATGAAATTTTATTTTTAACATTATTTACTCTATTATATTTATTTTAGATAAACTAACTCCCAACATTTCTGAAGTTTACTTTATCCAAATTCACTCATATAACAAGTTTTTTTGAGCACTGACCTGGGTCTAGGCACTGCTGGAGGCCCTCTAGGTATATTGGAAGCAAGGCAGTGCCACCTCCCCTCCCACATCTCGTGGAGCTGTTATCTAATGAGAAGGGACAGACACTTAACAATGAGCATACAAATCAGTAAATGATGTTACATTCTAAGGAGAAATAGAAAGCAGAGCAAGCGTGTCAGTGGTGGAGTCCAGCAGGTCACCATTTGAGTTAAAATAGAGTTGGCCTCGGTGAGAGAACCCTTTGAACAAAGACTAGTAGGAGGAATTGGAATTGGCTGTGTGGGTGTGTGTGGGAAGCATATTCCAGAAAATGAAACAGTGCAAAAGTCCCAAAGAAGGAGGAATGCCTGGCATTTTGGGGATCGGCATAGAAGCCCACATGGCTGGGGCAGAGTGGGCAGAGGGGAGGGGGAGGTGAGATTGGGGCATCACAGGGACAGGCACGGTCAGCTTTTATAGGGCATGAAGCAGCCTTGGACTTTCACTCAGTGTGGAAAGGTGAGCACCTGGGAAGTTGTGAGCATGGCGGTGACTTCAACTGATACATCCTTTAGACAGATTCCTCGGGCTGATGCCATTGACTGTATGCATTCATAGGGGCACAGGAAGAAGCACAGAGACCAGTTAAAAGGGGATTTGAGGAATCTGGGCTGGCAGTGATGGGGCTTGATCCAGGGTGGTGGCAGTGGTGGTAAATGAGAAGCAGTTGGATAGGGATGTATTTAGAAGATAGAGCTGAAAGTCTAAAAGACTGGTTTGGGGTTGTGAGAGAGGCATCATGGGTGATGGCAGGGTTTGTGGCTTGAGCAGCTGGAAGAGTGCAGTTCCTCTCCAGATGGGCTTGGGGGTGGAGAGATGACCAGGAGTTGAGCTGCTGAGATGCTAATTTTGAGATGCCTGTTCTGTGTGCATGTGGAGATGGCAAGGAGGCAGTTAGATGGAGGAGTCTGAAGTTGAGAGGGAGGTATGGACTGTAGGTATCAAGTGTTGTTAAAAATGAATATTTTTGAAGCCATGGGGTTTTTTTAACTGAAGTATAATGGATTTACAGTACTATGTTAGTTTCAGGAGTACAGCAAAGTGAATCAGTCTTTTTGCAGATTATATTCTGTTACAGGTTGTTTTACAAGATATTGGGTAGAGTTCCCTATGTTGTACAGTAAATCCTTGTCATTTAACTATTTTATATACAGTAATTTGTGTCTGTTAATCACATACCTTTGATTCATCCTTCCCCCCACCTCCCCTTGTTAACTACAAGTTTCTTTTCTGTCTGTGAGTCTTTCTGTTTTTGTATATGTTCATTTGTATTATATTTGAGATTCCCCATGTAAGTGTGTATAGTTTTTATCTTTCAAAATCTGACTTACTTCATTACACATAATGTTTTCTGAGACTTGACAAAGATTATCAAGGGAGCATATCTGGAGAGAAAAAGCAAACCAAGGCCTGAGCCCGGGGCGTGCTGACCTAAAGAGGTCAGGAGGGAGAGGGCTAACCTGCAAGGGCAGAGCAAGGTTGGGGAAACCTGAGCATGTGCACTCCTGAGGCCACGTGGGGAGAGTATATAGAGGAGAGATGATCTGCTGTGTCCGCTGCTGCTGAGAGAGAGAATGAGGACTGACAGCTGACCTTGGAGTTTAGCAGGAAGGAGGCCATCAGCATTGGACAAGCAGTTTCCGTGGGCAGGTGGCTGTGAAAGGCAAATTGAGTGGAAACAGAAGTGGAATTGGCTACTTCGAGATATAGACCCCCTGGAGGAAAGGGTGTAAAAGGTGGGGGGAGGGGGCAGTAGCTGGCAGGGGGGTGGAGTCAGGGGAAGCCTTTTGTTTTGCCTTGTTTTGAATTTAATGAGAGAAAGCATGGTATGAATGAACAATAGGATGTGCATTTGGAAAGATGCAGTAGCCAGGAAGAAGTGCGTGTTGAGGGGAGTCGTACAGCAGAGTCCTCACGTGGAGGGGCTGTAATGGGGTCCAGAGCACAGTGGGAGGGTGGGCTTCAGGTGGGAATGTGGACAGCTCATCTGTGGAAAAGCAGAAAGGAGGAGGGGAGAGGTGGGTCTGGGTACTGGTAGGGGTAGAAGTGGTGAGAGATGGGGGTGGTTTCCTCCAGTTGCCTCCACTTCCTCTGACAAGTAAAATGTGCTGTGATGAGGTGGCAGTGGGGTTGCGGCTGGGGTGCTGGAGGGGAGCAGGTGTGGGGAGGCTCTCCTGGAGGGCTGGGCTCCCAGCAGCAGGAAGTCTGCTCCAGGTTGGTGACCATGAATGTGAGCTGGGACCAGGCAGGCAGGGTGTGTGTGTGTGTGTGTGTGTGTACAGTCACTTTCTCCTGCACGACTGCAGGTGTTGGCAGTTGTGTAGTTGGATTTACCAAGAGGAGTGGTTTTTGCCCAGTGAGTGCAGTGGACTAAGAGAGGAGCAGGAAGGAGCTGCCCATGTGTCTGGGACATAAGTGGAGTCATGAAGGAAGAAGAGACATCAGGGGTGTGGACAGTGTGAGGCACACAGGATCAACAGAGTGAGTCCTGGGGGCCCAAGCACTGTGGGCATCCAGGTGCCAGAGGGTACACCTGGTGGGGGGTAGGACTGCCAGAGAGTAAATGCCTAAGACTGACGTTTGGGTGTCGTTGCATTACCGGTAACAGAAAAAGACCTGGAAAGCCCATGGGAGAGAGCGGCTGGGGCGGAGAGACGCCCACAGGGAGGAAGTTGAAGGGCATCTGGTGCGCAGCTGGAAATTACTAAGAGTGAAGCCAGACGTCAGGTCATAGTTGATGGAAATGAGGGGGATGGCATAGAAGTTGATAGGTGAAGGCAACAATATTTTTATGAGCATTTTCCCTGATTTCAAAATGTCATAGTGTTTGCGACTGCCAAAATAAATAAAAACACATCACTACAAGTCATACTTATTAAAGTGCGATGGCCAACTGTGATTGTCTGTTTTTGTGTTGATCTACTTTTCCTCATTAGAGTCTCTGTTAAGTAGGATTTTTTTTTTTAAATCTCTGACTTTTTGTTGGAAAATTGCCCAGAGCAATTTTAGTTTTATTCCAAAGAACTGGAATTCCTTGGGGGTTGGTGTTACTTGTGACAGGCTGGGTGTCAGAGAAGCAGACTCTGAGCCAGAGGTGAGCGCACAGAAAGTCTAGAGAACGTGCTTGGCATCAGCACTGGTCCCGAGGGAGCAGCCCCTCATGACTGGGGTTGACGCAGTTCGAAGGCTTCTCTTTTTCACGTAGCCAGGAAGCCCGGGCCAGTTAATTCAGAGCTGGTGCACCTGTGCAAGGAGCCCTCCTTTTTTCCTGCTGCACAATCCCTAGTCTGCAACTTTAATCTTCCTTCTCACAAGATGGCTGCACAACCTCCAGGCCTGTCAGGAGGAAGAAAGGTGAGAGGTAAAAAGTCCATGCCCATTAACTCACAAGCTTAATCAGAGAAGTAGTCGCTGTCCTGGAAGCCCCGTGTTGGAAATTTTTGCTTTCATCTTACTGGTCAGAACTTTGATCCTGTGCCCCTGCGCCCTGCTCCACCCCAGGTGCATGGAGTCCAGGAAGAGGGGTGTTTTTAACTGGCACATTGCTGCCCAGGGCAAAATTTTAGTGGGGAGGAAGAGGAGGTTGTCAGCTAGCAGTGTCTGCCATGTGGTGATTTTGCTTTTTCTTCTAAATTAATTTTCCTTGACTGTCGACACTTGTGTTTTTATTTTTAGATTAGTATGTTTATTGTCACAAAAGGAATAGTTGCTCATTATTTAAATTCAAAAATGCAGAAAAGTAAAAAGGAAGCAATATCTAGCCAGAAACAGCTGGTGTCAGTGTGTGAACCTCATTCCATGCCTGTTGTGCGTGTGTCCTTCTGCAGATGGAAGGAAGCAGGGATGAGAGCTGGAAGGAAGGAGAAAGGCAGGCATGTGGACAAATAAAGATGAACAAAGCATTTTATAAGAACAGATCACACTTTACCAGTTCTTTTAAATAAAACAATAGATTTCATTTTACATGAATCTGTAAGAAAAAGAAACTTCACCCTGAGAAATGTTGCATCCCAAAAGGTCCCTTCAAGAGCATAGATTATGAAAACCCCTGAAAGACTGCCAAAGCTGTATTGTTATTTTAAACTGCATTTTCCAATTTTAAACACTATCAATTTTCCTTTTTATTAAATATGTAGTAAACCTCTTACATCCCCTACTCTCATGACTTTTACCATTTTTGTTTTATTTTTAATAAGTATATTGTTTATAAATTTACATTATATACTATAATACATGTGTTACATATATATATTTACATATGATTATATTATTTATAATAAATATATTAATTATATTCTCTCCAGCAGTTGTAATTCCCTTAAGGGTTTATTTAAATGGATCTTGGCTCTGTTTATTACAGAGCCAGAATGCTTTCCACCAGTCCATTAGCCATTGCTCCTCCATACTGAAATTATTTTGATTGCCTTATCATTTGGCTGAAATTTTTGAATCCATTGTTTTTTTTTAAGATGGGCTCAGAAGTCCCAAATTCTGCAGTGTTTTCATGTTTGAATTTTATATCTAAGCAACTTTTCTTTCCTATATAAAAGGAAAAGATACTGTCCATGTGCTATTATTGAAAATAACAACTTAGAGAAGTCAAAATTAAGAACTCAGGAAGGGAGAATTCTAGTGTAAAAGCACTGGCTAACTGCAGCTTGAGCAACAACCACCTGCCACACTCCCACTGCCCCGTCCTGGGGAGAATCACCATGCTGGCAGGTCTGACCCCTTCACTGGCCACGTTAATGGTCCTCCAGTGACTTGGAGGGGTTAATGGCCTGATTTTACAATGACTCAAACAGATCCTTTATGAATGTTTTAAGAGATTTCTACAGAAAACCTTCTACATCAAACTATCCAATTAAATGTGATTACTACTCTATAAGGAAAACCTGGAAAAGATTTGAAGGAAATCTTGGGATGAGGTACTATTGGGGACTTGTTTCTTCTTTTGACTTTTCTGTAATTTCCAAATCTTTAAGAACAATTTATTTCACTTTTAATGAAAAAAGTAAACTTTGCATTTAAAAAGTTAACATCCTAAAGAAATTATATTAAAAATTTAAAATTTTAATTCTTCACTTACCTCAAAGGCAGTCAGGTAAACATTCACTGGGGATTCAGTTCAGGACCTGTAGGGTTTGAATACAGGCCTCTGAATCTCTTCTAGAGATTTCCCTTAAACTTTCTTTTTGTATTATTAACTGAATAATTATTGGCCTTAGAACTATTTCTGCTGTTTTGGGATTTATGAGATAACTTAAAAGACAAAAATTTGACCAAAATATACATGAGTAACATTTTTTTCTAATGTAATGTATGATATCACAGTATTAGAGCAGGATTATCATTTATTTTTTCAATCAAACGTAAACTAGTTGTTACAGTTTCCATGAAATTTTTATTATTCCAGTGATACTATAACTTGACATACTTTATATAGAAAAATGTGCTAAAATGCTTCATAAAATTATCAGCTGCTGTTTGATTCCTCTTTTAGATACTTTTAGTTATTTTGTGAACATTTAAAAGAGTAATTTATTTAAAGTGATGAAACCTGAAATTATCCCCATCCACATTCTCCTCACATTTATTTAGCTCCATGTGTCGTTTGACCTGAGCCTTGGGTCAGTTGGCCTCCACGTCAGGTGGAGTAGATTCCAGTTCCGGGCAGGGGTCCTGCATGCAGGGGTCCTGCATGCAGGGGGACAGCTGTATGGGGGCGCTTGTTATGCACCAGCCTGCTGTGAGATCCTCACTTGTCTTAGCGCTTCCATTTTATTAGTGCTTCTTGTTACATAATCGCTGAATACACATTCAATGTAGTTTGTATTTGTGGTGCTTTTATCCATTGTTTATGATATTTAGGAATATCTGAAGCAGGACTCACCAAGCTGCCGCTCCAGCTTCCCATGGGGAAAGCTGTGTGGCTCCCCGAGAAGTCTTGAGGGCCCCACAGAAAATGATTCCTGTGTTGTTTCCAAATGTAGGCATTGAATTTCACAGTAATATTCATAATGGTTGTATGGTCTATAAGTTGAAATTAAATTATAAATAATGAAATATATGAAATTTCTTCTGCACTGAGTGATGCTGCAATCACTCACTCCTATTGAATATTTCTTGATTTTTCTTGTGTAGTAGAACATTGTTAACTGTGTCATTTTCATTCTTTGTGGTATTTTTCCCTAACCCCCTGTGTTCAAATCTAATATATAACTCTACACACTGAAGTAATGCTTTTCCTTAAAAGGATTCTTCAGGATACGGTGGTGGGAACAAGGAAGCAGGACTGACTATGTCTGAAAGCGTTCAGCAAGCAGAGGGGAAAAGCAGAGGGGCGCAGCCCTCAGGGAGCGGATTAAAGTCACATTCTCAGAAAACAGAGCTGGAAGTTAAGATGAGAGACTACAAAGACAGCAGGAAGAGGAAGTCTTCAAACTTAGTCAAGACAATTATATTCTTTGAACCAAGGTACTAGACACATTGTCCTATTTTTTCTTTTATTTGTGAAAAATTAACTTTTTTAGTCCTCCCTGCTAAATGCACTGTCATCCACTGTCCCTGCAGCTCTTTGACTTGATGCATTTGTCACAGCAAACACCAACAAGGTTCCTGAGAGTGCCTCCTAACAGAAGGGCCTAAATCAAACCCCTGGGGAAAAAATCAGAATTTAAATTGGCTCATTTTGATCATTCTCTTGATAGCAGTCTTTTTTGAAAATAAATCCCTTAGTTCACGGTGACCTTCAAAGAAGACAGTTTCAGAAATATTACTATAGAAAGGCTAAGTTCAGAGAATGACACTGTGTAGCATTTTTGAGTTAATTCTATTGTCAGAACCATCAGCACAAAACATCCTGTAATGAATTAACTGTTGCTGATGTTAAGCTAATTCCAGTGTGGTTGTGATGCAAGAAAACAGATGTGAGGCATGAGAAGGGGTATGTCCCAGGTCTCAGTTAAGCCCCTGGGACGTGCCCCGCCAAGTGTGGGTCCTTGGCTTCATGCAGGAAAGAATTCAAGAGTGAGCCACAGTTGAGTGAAGGTAGATTTATTCAGAGAGATACATTGAAAGGCAAGAGAAAGGCCAAAAGGTGTGGGGGGTTGGTGCTCAGATTAAAAGGTACACACTCCATAGACAGAATGCGGGCCCTCTCAGAAGAGGGAGAGAGAGAGAGAGGCCGTGAGGCGCCACGTTGCTGGTTTTCCTGGGCTTGGTGGCTTCATATGCTAATAAGTGGAAGGACCAGTCTTAGGGGAAGGGGCTGGGATTCCCAGGAAGCTGGCCATTTTCCACTCTTTGACCTTTTGTGGCTAGCCTTGGGATTGCCACGGTGCCTGTGGGTGTGTTATTCACCATGTTAATATATTACAATGGCCATATAATGAACTCAAATTCAACTAGAAGTTAAATCTCTTATCATCCTGAGCCTCAAGGCCTACTGGGGGTTGAATCTTTCACCATTTTGATGTTAATTGCTGTAGCATTCCTTGAATGGCTGTGCCCTGCCCCCTTCCTGTCTCAGTTGTAAGACAGGTTTAGGTCTCTGCACTTTGTTTTCTTTTATTCTTCCTCACTTCATCATTTCCTTTTCCAAATAAAAAAAAAAATTCTGTATTTTCTCAATGAAGTAGTTTTGAAGAATCAAACAAAAATCAAAGGTGGTTGCATTTTCAGGAACCATAGGCTCCTGTCACTGAAGAAAAATCAAAGCAAATCCACAAATAAATAGGAAAAAGAGACACTTGTTCAGGGATGTCAACAGGTATGTTTCTTCAGCACATAATCAGTTTGCTTTGAGATCCTTTGGTTTTAAAAATAAGGCATTTAAAAATATTTGTGTCTGTTTAACAGGTAATGGGAATTCTGGCAGTTAGAGGAAGTAATCAATTGACTGGTCTGCGCATTTGTCATGGGCAGAATCAAAGTGGTTAAGAGCATGGGTTCTGGATTGAAAAAATCTGGCTTTAGGCTTTGCTTCACTACCTGCTGTGAAGTCTTAGGCAAATCACATCCCCCCTCTGAGCCAGTTTTCCCATCCGTGATATGGAAATGAGACTGACAGTTCCTGTCTCATAAGAATGGTTGTGAAATTAAGATAAGACAATGCCTGTTTCTCAGAGCCATACAGCAAAGGCGGGCTGATTCTGCCCCTGGCCTGCCTGCTGGATCACCCCCTTCCCTAGTCGGAGTTAAAAGAATGTGGACTAAGGGGGTTTTCACTGGCGTAGTGAGCCACGGGCCCAGAGGGGCCCATGCCCCCGTGGGAAACCAGGCTTCTGATGACTCAGGGCCTATGCCCTGGCTCTCCCTGAGGGACACGGGGTCTTTGTCACAGCTGCTGCTAAACCCACCTGTTGGGGCTCGGCTGGGCCGATGCAGCCTTCCACAGGCTCAGAGAACAGAGGCCCAGGAGGGCTTTTCTTGGCTACCCTTGTTTTCTCTTGCTTTATACTTAAAAGCCACTTGTGTGACATTAAAGCCACATTAGGAACTATATATATTTAAGTCATTAAAAAAAAAAAAAGACAGTGCAGACCAACCTGAGTGCCCTCCACACAGTAACCAGTTAATGCGTGTTGCCTGTTACTAATTTTATAACCATGTTTCCTTAGAAACTGTCCTATTTTTCTTTCATTTTCTGTAATGTTTTTCAATAGATAATATTGGCTAGCTTTGATATTATATTCAGAAATATGAATCTGAAATCAATTGCCAATGCCCTGAGATTGAAAAAAAATTTGACTTAAAAGTGGGAGAAAATGTGTGTCCTGTAAAAGTCAGGCATTTGTTCTGTGTGATGGCATCTTGGTGACGCTGACCTGACAGGCAGGCAGGACAGGTTTGATGATCTCCAGCATGAGATCTCACCTTCATTTCCTCCCCACCACTCCCATCCCTTTTTTAACTCCCTCCCTCTTCTGTCTCACTACCATTTTCTTAGTAGCCTAAGTCTTGAGCCTGCCAGTAAGAAGCATTTTCACTCCAGGGACATCCAGAGAAAGCATTACCGCATCAGAGATGACAGCATTTACTGCAAATGAAATGGTACTGATTTTGCAGGACACATAACCCTAGAGTCAGTGAGAGCCATCCAGACCCTCTGCCTGCCATTCTGTGCTTGCTGTGTGGAGCGTGCCGCCACCCCTCACACACACACACAGAACACATGACTTGTATGTTAACATATGTATGTATTTTTCTGTGTTTTAAGAATTCTGCAGATAATTAAGCACAGGCCATCTGCCAGGCATTAGGCCAGGCATGGTAAGACAGTTCAAAGTTTCATTAAATTCCCAAAGGTCCTTGGTTTTCATCAGAATCTTAATTTTAAAGAGGTTAATAAGCCAAAACATCTAAGCACAGATTGCCCCTGATCTCACTGTTTGAGCCCCTCTTTAGCTCAAGCCAGTTGCTGAGCTGGGTCTAGGCTTTGCTCTGCCTCATCCTAATCTTCCAGAAACACCTAGTCTCACAGAGAGTTCCAGAAAAAATCCTGGCTACCCACTGTGGCTCCATCCAATTTCCTCACCACAGAAAGATGGGCCAAAAGCAGAATAAAAGATGCAAATTTCACCAAGTCCAAACTCATTCTGCTCCCCACACAGCAGGCCAGTAAATTAGGAGACAGGGTCTTGGGGAAAGAAATAGCTACTTTATTTAGAAAGCCATTCAGAGAGCAGGCAGACCAAGAAGATGGCAGACTAAGGTCCTGGAGAACTTCCTTCCCCAAGTCAGAACTCAGGCTCCTTTCCTACTTGCTTGGTTGTTGCAAACTTCTTGGCATGGGAATTCTTTGTTCTTGGAATCCTGTGTTCTTGCAGCTATCCACGTAGGTCATATCATGGTGCCCCAGTAAACCTCCAACAAAATAAATGTTATTTTGTATTCTGCAACTTGTTATCTTTATGTGAATGGAAATGCATTAATATCCTTAAAAGTCAGAGCCTTGAGAATAGGCTCTCCTGTATATTTCAGGCTATTGACAACATTGTTTCACAAAAGGTGCAGAGCTGGCAAGACTGAGCCTAGGAAACAGGGCACAGGGTTAAAGTCAAAGGAACGGATCTAATATGGAGTCGAGTTTGTTCTTTTCTATCACACAAACAGCCCCATTGGCCTTTCCATCCCTGGTATGCAAAATCGGGACGTGGTTTTTCCTGCAGTCACTTGCCCACTTACTGTGAAATGCAGTACATTATACTGACTGGTTCATTGGCTTTGAGAAGTTCTGCACTTTGTTGTTTACTAAGTGTTTTGAGCATTTTGGAAAGAATTGTTTTCAGCTAGCAATTGTCTTCCAAGAAAATTGAAACAGTTTGGAAAAGATTTTAAAGCTTACTCAAAATCTGAAGAAATTAGACTAAAAATATTTAAAGGTTGTATCTTTCATGAGCAGATATGCTAATGTTATATAGGTACTACTGAGTTAAATAAAATGTAACTTAACTAAAATGTAACTTTCTGTTTATAAAAAGGAAAATGAAAAATTGTATAATCAAGTGAAAGATCTCCAAGAACAAAACAAAAATGAGGAGCGAATGTTCAAGGAAAACCAGAGTTTATTCAGCAAATTAGTTTCCTTAAAGTAAGTCCTTTTTCAATTCTTAAAATCAAATCGATTCTTTCTAAGCATTTTATTGTTATATTAATAATACATTTAGTTATACCTAGAAATTTTAAAAATTATATACTGATTTTCAGTTTTGTAACTTTCACATTTTTAGTTTTCAATGGGTTTTCTTTTGGCATTAGATGACTAGTACACACCAGTATTTTCAGCATATTCATATTTGAATTTGACATCAGTTTTAGGATACTGAACAGCCCTCTTGGTCAGTCATTAAGCCTGGGACATTTATGTAATGCATCTCAGTAATGATGCTTTTAGTAATAATAGTAAAATAAATATACAGTGTCATTTACTGTCTTAAGTCAGGTTCTGAACAAGTAGATCCTGAGCTGGAGGCCCTTGTGAAGGGGATTTCCTGCAGGATAACTCTCAGAAGGGGAGTGAGAGCAGCAAGGTGGGGGTGGGGAGGGGGAGGGAGAGCAAGTGAGACCATGGTTCCAGCCAGAGGCTGGCATCATTATTCTCTCACCAGGAAGCTCAGAGAATAGACTGTACCCCAGAGTTGGTCCCCAACTGAGGCAAGTGGAGGAAAGCCATTTGCACCCCCCCCAGCCAGTCAGTCCCTGGATGAAGTGTGCCCCAGGAAGTGGGTGGGGGTATCCTCTGGGCCAGGGGCAGGGGCTGCCATTTGTCAAGGGCATTTCTCCAGAGAAGGGGAGCCTATGAGTGGTGAGAACCAGCACTCACCGTGGCGGGTGGCGGAGCACTAGCACCTACCTGGGAATCATGCTCCACACCATAAGGGCTCTGGATGTCACTACATCCACCTTTAACGTGTTAAGTGAAGGAGCTGAACCGACAGCCATGGGCAAGCTAGGGTCCTGTATTCTTTTAGGAAGTGACTGGTCATTCATCTAGACATTCAAATAGGACTGCTGTCAGAAGAAACTTCTTTGGCTGTGAATGTCATGTGTGTTACATTTATTCACATACTTCTTCCATTTTTTTTTTTTGTAAGATAACTTAGGGCATAAGAGGCAGGGCTGCTGGTAGCTCACACTGATCTTTCACACAAAGCAGAAGAAGACACACATTGTACAGACAAAGCTAGAAACTACACAGCTTAGCATGTGAGGGCACTTTTGTATAAACTGGAGTGGGAAGCTCCTTTCCCCAGGCCAAGGCTAATGATCTGCCCAGTTCTGATGCATGAAGATTTACCTCTGCTTTCTTTCCAAATACTTCAGTAAAGTGTTTCAAAATTTCACATCTTATATTGCCTGGTATTTCAAACAGAAGATCTATTCCAGGGTCCAAAACTGAAGCTCTAATTTTCATAATGAAATAAATGATTTCTTTAGTACATTGGGGTTAGGTGACCACATATGAAGTCCTAAACTCTTTATAATGTCTCTGGGAAAACAGAAAAATTGATTCTATGGTTCAGGTGGTAGACTGTATTTGGTTGGTTAGTTGGTTTCCATGTGTTTGACTGGAAATTTGTGTTTCTCAGAAGGGAGTCTAGAATGATATGACAGGGGGCACAGACCCCATGGGAAAAATGCAGCAAATCTTTCTGGGACATTGATTTGTTTTTTCTCTGAGAATTGGCAGGAAGTATTTTTATATTCCTAATAAATCAACACTCTTAGGGTTTCCGTTCTTTTAGATGCCACATAAACATTTCCCTTAAATTATACTCCTCATTTAGTATTTTACTCTTTAGAGAAAATCAACTTTTTATCTTCAGTGACAAAGAGTTCCACTGTGCATTAGTCTGTAATTTTTAAAAGCTGAATATTTTGTATTGAAAGGAGTAAGGACCAGAGTGATGGACAAGGTCAGAGAGGCAGCCAGAGGCCCCTGAGTGTGTCTCACAGTAAAATCTTGAAGAACCTCAGTAACTGTCCTGAAATGACATCCACAGAAGGTCACACAGAACATTCAGCAATGAAATGATGCAGCCAAAACCCATGATAATACAGGGCTTTATGGATAGATTCATTTTCTTGGTAAGGCTGGGTTTTAAGGTAATGTGATACAAAATTTCTGACAATTTTCATTTTGAAACTGAACTGTACCAAGTGTCCTGCCATGAATGCGGGAGTTCCTTCAGCAGTTGTGAGTTGAGGCCTATGTTCATTTACTGAGCACCTGCCTTCTGCTTAGGGCCGTCAGGTAACCAGGTGGTGACATCAGTGTCGGTCCCCACAGAACTTGTAGCTTGTTAATGTGAAAAGGCCCACACACAGGTCAGGGTTGTGGGAATCACAGCCCTGAGTGCTGTGCTGGAGCGACATGGAAGTTTCATGGGGAGGTGGGGAGGGGTTATCAGGAAGAGCCGCACTTGAACTCAGTCTTGAAGGATAAGTGTGACTCTGTGAAGCAGAGGAATGAGGGTATTGAGAATTGTGTGGAAAGTTGGGCCAAGCATTTTTCTTTCTGCATTTGTCACACAAGGGTGAGCAAAATCAAGTTCTGCTTTCTAGTAAATATATACTGCGTCAGGTGCCGATGAGTGTTTAGAGAAGGAAATAAAGCAGCACACCTGGTTGCCATTTTAGAAAGAGTGATCAGGGAAGGCCCTCCTGGGGCTGGACCTGAACAGAAGTCCTGAGCCAGTGCAGGAGTGAGACACCTGGCTCCAGAGGGCAGAGCTGCAGGCAGGGGAAGCAGTCAGTGCCAGCACCCTGGGGTAGGAGTGTGCTGGGCGGGTTCCCAGCCAGCCAGGAGGTCTCTGCGGCCGGAGTGGAGCAGGAGGGGGAAGATTTGTGGGACATGCGTCAGAGGAGTGGGCAACACTGGGTTGTGTGACAATGAACATCGTGGTAATAAGGACTTCGGATTTACCCTGAGAGGGGAGCCACCGGAGAGTTTCAGATGGAGGAGTGATATTAATGGACTCTTCAAAACAATTCACCTCTTCCAGCATGGAGGACAGACTGCAGGTGCCAGGAGGGGAGAGGCGGGCTAGTTAGGAGGTCGTCGGCACCTGGGAGCAGTGAGAGGGCGGTGGGAAGGGCCCTGCAGCTGTGCTGGGCACACCTCAGAGCTGGCTCTGGCGGGCTCCGGGAAGCTCTGGGAGGCTCGTCATCATTTGAAGGGGGGCGGGATAAGATCAGCTAAAATTTAGGAAAGATAATCAGCAGCAGAATTTAGGATGAAAGGGGTGAAAGAGAGCCTATATCTCAATCTGTCGTGGTGAGGAATAATTTGCTTTTGTATTTCTAGGAATATCAAGAAAGAGAAAACCGGTTTATTGGAAGACCTCAAAAGACTGAAGCAAGACAAGCAAGCTCTTGACACAGACTTGGGAAAAGTGAAGAGAGAGAGGCCAAGCCAGAGAGCAGGTGCGCGCACCACAGGGAGCACGCCCAGCTGGAATGGGTACTTTATACTCGTGACTGTGCTGAACTTGAGTTTAAGTGATAGCAATTAGATAATATAAGCAAAATGCTATTCCTAGAAGTACACTGTAATTTTAGAAACTTTTAAAAATTAGTTATTAAGAGGTATTTGCATTTGATTGGTTTCAGCAGCAATAACTGCAAGGCTGAAGAAACTCAAATGTTATTTTGAATTCATGGCGTTGTGTGCCCTCCCAGCCAGACCTGGATCTTCCAGGGCCTGGTCACCCTTTTTATCCCTGAGCCTGAAACATAACCTCTCAAGTGTTTGACAAATGAACAGACAACACCGTGCTATGTTTGTAGAAGACACGAGGGTGAATATGGCATTCCTCACTGAGAAAAACAAAGGAGTAAGCTAAAAATGCAGAAAAGTTTAATACTAAAAAAATTAGAAATAAACAGGTAGGTGCTAGTAAGGGTTTCAGGGAGGAGAAGCGTTTGAGCTGGGTCCTGGCAGGTGGAGGGCCTTGGGAGGGGAGGAGGGAGGCCGTGCAGCTGTGTCTCATGGGTGTGTCACTGAGTACACCTGTCCTGGGCCACAGGCGGGCAGGGCATAGGGCCGGAAAGGTCGATCAGAGGAGCCCTTGTTTGCCAAAGGAAGGGTCTTTTCTCTGTGATTGTATGATCTTCAGTGTAAGATATATACAAATAAAATCCAATAACCTATTTGTTAAGAAATGTACTTTCCTCATCTATAAAGTAGAATAATAATCATCGCTCCCATCATGTATTTGTTGTGTTAAATAAAATCATACAAACTGTGAGCATTCCGACTGTGAACACAGCTTTCTTTTACTAACACACTAGACTGGACACAACCTTCCTACATCCTTTTTTTTTTTTTTGCCTCTTATTTTTTCATAATACTTTCGTTAGATAGGCATTGGTTTTCATGTGAAATATTTTAATTTAGTTATTTCCATATTTTGAAAAAATTACATTTGGGTTACCGAGTTGCTTTATCTTATAGGTGAAAAATTATATGAAATAAAAATTTCAGAAGAAACACATAAGAAATGAGTCACCTGCAGAAAAGATTACAGTGGTGTGCTGAAAACCAGGAGCTTCTGGGTAACGATGTAGTTCAGCTTAAGGAAGCAAATGAGGAAACAGAAGCTCAGACCTGAGGTGATAGATAGCTCCAGAATGTGCTCCTGTAGATGAACGCTGTTAGCTTTAACAGTCAGCTCTTAGCCCTGTGTCACTGAACCAGTGCTCTAAATTCTGCTAATTAAAACAGCTGATTTGGTTTGCTTTACTTTGTGTTGTCTGTTTTAGATTAGACTGAGAATACAGTCCACTGTTCTTATCTAAGAGCTCCCTATCCAGCAGATTCAACCAACTGTGGATGGAATATTTGGAAAAAAATGGAAAGTTCCAAAAAGCAACACTTGAATTTGCCACACGCTGGCAACTACTTATGTAGCATTCACGTTGCCCCAGATACCATGAATAATCTAGAGATGATTTAAAGTTTATAGGTGGCTGCACATAAGTTCCATGCAAATCCTCTGCCATTTTATACAAGAGGCGTCAGCATCCGTGGATGCTGGCAACTGGGGGGAGTCCTGGAACCAGTGCCCCATGGTTACCAAGGGATGACTGGAAGTCTAGGCTCCTGATCCCAGCCTGTCAGGTCCCCACGTGGTCTGAATCCTGCCTGTACCACACTCCCCCAGTCACTCTCTTCCAGCCCTGGCAGACTGCTCTCTGATTCTTGAACAGGCCAAGCTCACTGCACTTCATGTCTGGCCCCTAGAAATACCCGTTATTTTCTGAGCATGGCTCTACTTCAATAATATGGAGTGCATTGCCACTAGAGAAGACAGTGTGGAAGTTCCTTAAAAAACTAAAAATGGACTTACCTTATGATTCAGCCTTCCCACTCCCGGGCATATGTCAGGAGGAAACTCTAATTCAAAAATCACATGCACCTCAATGCTCACAGCAGCACTGTTTATAATAGCCAGGACATGGAAACAACCCAAACGTCCATTGACACATGACTGGATAAAGAAGTAGTGGTATATATATACAATGGAATAGTACTTAGCCATTAAAAAGAATAAATACCATTTGCAGCAACATGGACGGATGTGGAGATAGTCATTCTAGGTGAAGTAAGCCAGAAAGAGAGAAAAATGCCATATGATATCACTTATATGTGGAATCTAAAAAAAAAAGACACAAATGAACTTAACTACAAAAGAGAAACAGACCCACAGACATAGAGAAAGAAACTTATGGTTACCAGGGAGAGAAGGGGGTTAGAAGGGATAAATAAGAAATTTTGAAAATTGCCCTTCTTGGGGAGTGATGGAAATGTTAGCTATCTTGATTGTGGTGATGGTTTTCTGGCTGTAGACATCTATCAAATTCATCAAATAGTACATGTGGAATATGTGTAATTTATTGAATGGGAATCATATCACAATAAAGGTGCTTTTAAAAAAAAGATTGGAAAAAAAGATTGGCAACATTGTGTCCTATGTTTTTGTGTGTCTTCAGTGAGTGGGTCTTCAAGTTTCTGGTCTGCCATATTTTCTGAAGCAGAAGTGCCCTCCTTCCCTTTCCTTTGATAAACTGTCAGTGGTGGCATTTATTCCCATGGCTTCAACCACTATCTGTCCACTGATTAACTGTCAAATCACCAGCATGGACATCACATTTCCATCCCAGAAATACGCTTATAATTGACAAGTAGACATTCCCACTTGATTAGCCCATAAAAATCTCAAGCTCCGAATGTTTGAATTTACACTCGCTCAGAACTAGGTTTATTTTTCAACCCGTGGCATCACCATACCATCTATTTTCCATGCCATACATCTGGGAGTTTTCCTTTACTTTCCCACTCCCTCACCCCCGTCAGTGCTACAATTCTATTCCTTAATGTCCCCCAACTAAGTCCCCGCCCCTCGCTCCCCACGGCATTAATTCACACCCCTTGCTAGTCTCCCCAGTGCTGTTCTTTAGAGTGAACAATCCACTTTTCTCACTTTTAATGACTAATCTGTGTCACTCTCCTCCTTAAAACCCCAAAGAATTCCCCCCTGCGTGTGTGAGGAATTCCACGCTCCCTGATTTAACGTCACACCTTCTCATCACCTAGCTGCTGCTTTTTTTCAGCCTTAGCTTCCATTAGTTCCTCACAACCTCTAGCCTCACTGACCTTCCTTCCCTAAGTGCAAAGTGCTCTTAGACACGACCAGTCCTCTGAATGTGACACGCAAGCTGCCGAGAATCCCGTCCCCACCAGGCACTCTCCTGGTCTAGAGATTTGCTGGAATCCTTCAGATGTCAGTGCAGAATGCACTTCCTCTCGGACACCTTCCCTACCTTCTAGAACCCTGCCCCAGGCAGTGCGAGAGCCCCTCTGAACATACAGTATACGTGATGCCAAGTGCCTCTTACCACATTGTTTTGAAAGTATTTAAATTTGTCTCTTCCATGATACAGTATGAACTCCTTGAGGGATGGGGGGCTGTGTGGTGTTTATCTAGACACACCTGGCACAGACCCCGGGCCATCGGAAACAGTCTGCTGACTCATCAAGAAAAATCGTCATTCTTGTGATCTAAGAAAGACTACATGATCTCTGACCTTACACCATCCGGCAACGGTCAAAATAATTTCACCTAGAACTACACAGGCAAAATATTTGTATTATTTTCCTCTTTGTGAACTTGAGATCATAGGCATCCTGGAACGTAGGTGTCACTCTAATCTGTCCGTCCCCTGGGCTGCCACATCCAGCTTCAATGTATTCTGTAGAAGTCATAGGGATACGTGTACATCACCCCCTCTTAGAGCAAATGGTGCTTCAGCCTGACCAAATTTAATGTCCATATAAAAATCAGAAATATTCTGAACTGAAGCCTGAAGACACATTTCCCATCTCTCCTTCCAGTCTGCCATCTGCATCCCACATCCCTACCACTCACCTGCGTCTGACCACTTGCCATCTAGAAACCTCATTCTCTGTGGGACACTCTGATCAGAACTAATTACAGGAGTAATAAGAATGTTCCCATGAATGCAGGCTCTGCACAACAAGGAGCCTTTGATCAGATGCCTCAGTGGTGGCCTGCAGGGTCTGTTCATGTGTTCTGCCTGGCTTCCCTGCAGAAGTACTGCAGAAAATCAAGCCTGAAGTTGAAGTCATAGAAGGCCTAAGAATTGCAGATAAATAAAGAGCCAGATTCATCTCCTTTGGAATATTTCTGAAAACCATCCACTAATGGGAAGAAAAGCTTTAAGAGGTTCGTTTCAGAGCAGATGATGTCCAACTGCAGGTGGGTCAGTGTTGTCATTGTTGCCCATTAGTTGGCTTTCTGCTGCTTCTAACATGGCTCTGTTTAGAGAAGTGGCCTGAGTCGGCCCTCAGAGCAGAAAGGTGAGCTGGGTCTGGTGACAGCCTACCTCCTCTGCTGTGTAGTGACCCGCTGAGAAGGAAGGGATGGCCCAGGGCTTCCTCTGACTCTCTCTCCCTCAATTATGAACTCTCTGAAGGGAAAATGGAATAAAAAATCTTAATTCAATATGTATTGTCAAAGTATAACTAATCGGCTTTGGAGGGGAAGGTATAGTTCAAGGGGTAGAGTCCATGCTGGGTTCAATTCCCAGTACATCAATGTAAAAAAATAATAAGAAAAATTTCTTTTAAAAAAAGGAAAAGAACAAAGAAGAAAAGAGATCTCAAACAACCCAATTTTAAAAAGAAAAACGATTAAAAAAATAATAATCAGCTTGGTCTTTTGCTAGATTAGGAGTTTGGGATTAACAGATACACACTACTATCTATAAAATACATAACCATCAACTCCCAGGTCCTTAATAACCTAATTCCACCTGAATCCTCTCTTTTTTCCTCTAAGCAACCGTTGGAAGCCTCTGTAATTCTCATCTTATGAAAGAATTCATTTAAAGGTGGTTTGAAATTTCCTGGTTAAACCCGTTATTTGTGGTCCTATGAATATAAGTCTAGTAAGAAAGACAGACAATAAACCAGTAAGGAAATAAATATATGATGTACTGCCAGGTACTAATAATTGCCACAAAGAAACATAAAGCATATTAGGAGAGAAAATGATTGAATAGGAAATAATGTGCGTGCTATTTTAAATAATGTGGTCAGAAAAGTCCTCTCTGAGGGTAAAATTGAACAAAGTCCTGAATGAAGCAAAAGAATAAGCCACGTAGATAACAGACAAGAAAAGCCTCCCAGGCCGGGAGAAGTGTAAGTACAAGACTTGGAGTTACAAACAAATCTGTCCTGGTGGGGACCGTCTGGGCGGTGAAGATGGGCTGGAGCAGAACGGTGAGAACTGAGGCTGCAGAGACGGGTGAGGGACCGGATCACAGGGGGCCTCGGTAGGGACTCTGGATATCCTTCTGAATACCATGGAAAATCACGAGAGTAGTTTGCAAAGCGGAACGACTTGATCTGATTCAAACTTTAATAAGACAGTTGTGGGTAACGTATGGGGAATAAACATTGGAAGCAGGGCAAGGTAAGCTGATGGGAAGCCAGTGGGAAGAGTGCTGCTGACCTGGAGAGAGACACCGAGGTTGGGCTGGGATGATGGCGGGAGATGGGCTGAAAGGCGGACACGACTTGACAGTAACGGTCACAGGCCTTAGTGCTCAAGTTGGACACAGAGAGACACAGAGTGGTTCAGGGTGATGGGTATGTGATATTTGGGGCTGAGTCACAGTTTTTCTGCAGGGACCTGATAGGAGAATAAAGTGGGGATGTTGACGTCGGTAAGAAGAGTTTATGGGTGTTAAATTCCCCCTAGAGCCATGTCTTTGTTTCTCTGTAGATGAAGTCAGCGGAGCAGGGATGGGTGTTCCTACTTCTGCAGAGAATTGAGTGTCCTCCTCATCAACAAATTCAAGAGGCCGACCTGCCCATCCAATTGCAACATCTTGAATCTGCTTCTTTCTACCTAGGAGGAGATTTACCACTAAGATGCCAATCAAAAATTCCCGTGTCCAGAGTTAGAGCTGTGTGCCTTTGGGATGATCTCAGAGATGCCTCCACAGAGGCTCGGTGTGCTCTCTCTCCCACAGAGCACATAGTTCCCCTTCAGCCCAGTGGGTCTTAGCAGAGAAGGCTTCACAGATAGCTTCTCTCAGGCCTTGGGGACCAGCCTTACATTGGGCCAAGCTCTGAAAGCAAGCATGAGATCCAGGCAAAGGAGCTGGCCATGTGAGATCTTGGGGAGGGCTTTCTTCAGGGAGCCATCTGGAAGATTACATGAGGACAGTCTACAAAAGGGTGGGAGGGTTGATGATGTAAATGGATTTTAACTTTCGCTCTGAATCTGATTCTGTCCTTCTGTTTTGTTAAGCAAATGTTCTTAGGCTAGCCAGGATTCTCCTGTGTCTTTCTTTCTATTTGATCATCCAAGAGGTTTAGATAGGATCATTGTTTTAGTGTAAGAACCTTTAAAAATTCTTTGCAAATAGCATCTTATTGGGCATTTGGCCAAGACAACCAGTAAATTCTCCCAGCAGTATTGAACCCCTTTTTTACTCCAGGGGGTCCCCAAAGGTATACATGTTCCAAATCTGACCCAAAACCAAGGAGGCTTTTATATCACTTCACCGTGGACAAAAGATATCACTAAAGAAGTTGAGAAAAGAGCAGGTCCCCATCATCCAGAGTCCCTCCCAAAGGGCCCACAGAAGTAAAGAGGAGATGAATGAGAGAAACGGTTTATTTATACACATGCAGGAGCCAACCAGAAAAATAACTTCCATGTTAAATGGTGAAAGTTAAAGGCTTTATATCAACCTAACTTAATAGGGCAAAGGGAGAGGAGAGAACTGGCTTCCATGACAGGTTTCCTTCTGCATCTATTGAATCTCAGGTATCTTCAGCTTAAAGTGCCTTTGTATCAACTGTGGGTTCCATATGGTTTTCCATTCCTCGAACTTTGTTCTTCCTTTTCCAGATTCACTCATCTATTCTGAGCCCTTGGATTTTCCACGTGAATTTTAGATTGATAGTTAATTCCTGCAAAATACCACGAGGGATTTGGGTAGGCATTCTTTGAATCCTTAGACCTATTGGTGGACAGTTGCCATCTTGGTAGAATTAAGCCTTCTGCTCCATGAATATGGGGTTATTTTCTGTGAATGTAGGTCTTGATTTTTCGCAACAAAATCTCTCATCTATTGTAGTCTTCAGTGTCCAAGTCTGGTACTTCTTCACCTCTGTGGGATGCTGATTCAGAACAGACACGACCTCCTGGAGAACCTCTACTGCCACGGAGCTGACTTGCAACTGAATCCTGAAAAGGCTTTCTTCTTTACTGATTCTTAACTCCTGTGAAATTCATCTTTTACTCATAAATGCTTATTGTCCTCATAATAAATCTATTAAAATGGGATTAATGTACTTTAATTACCATAGATGAGTTGATTTCACACATATGTGGTCGTGCAGATGGGACCATGAATGCAGACGGTGGGTCTGCATACTTGCACCGTGAGGCCTCCCTTGACATCAGATAAAGCCCAGGCACCTGCTTTTCCAGATGCACAGCATTCATTCATCCAAGTGAACCAGAACTGATGGACACCATCCCCTCTCCATCAACCTTAGTGTCGCTTTAATTCCCACTGTTTCAAACAGTTCATTACAATGACGTACTTGAAAAGAGAGCTTTCAATAGGTGTGCAAGCACTTTAGTGGGATGAACTCTAAGAATCAGCACTGCTGCAGAAGGGATGCACCTAAGGTCCTTTGATGTGTCCTGCACACTGTTCCCCCGGAGAGGAGTGTCTGTTCTCTCTTCCCTCCAGGGGACCTGCTGGGGCCTCTGCCTCCTCCTGTTGTCACCAGAGCTGGTTGCCACCAGGCTAAAGACCTGCCAGTGTGATGGTGACCAGTGCTGTCTCTTCAGTGTGTCCGTCTGCCTGTGTCCTCACCTGACAGGTCGAGCATCTCTAGCACACACTGGCCACCTGCATTGCCTCTCATTGAAACTGCCCATGTGTGTTCTGTTTCTGTTGAGAACACTGGGTTTTGAGAGGATTTTTGGACCACAGGGATGTGAATCCTTTCTCTAACCTTGGATTATGAGGAATGCATTTTCTAGGTTGTGGTTTATTTTCCCTGCTGTTTTTCTGGGCTTTTGCTTGTCTTTTGATTTGTTTGGTTTTGTTTTTGCCACAGGAGGCAAAACAGGAGTTTTTTCTCCATTCTGTCTTCTGGCTGTGGTGCCACAGGAGAAACAACAGTGTCTACACTGAGAATATGCACAGAGTTTAAAAGGGCTTCATTTCGTACATCACATCTTTAATCCACCTAGATTTCCCATCCAAATAATAAAAGTGCTATTTGAAGTGAAAACAAAACAAAAAAATCACCAGCCCCACTTAAAACATATGATCAGGCACAAAAAGCCACCTTTCATAGAGTTTCATTGACAGGGAACACCCAGGCGAAGTAAAGACACCCAGAGAGGAAGAGGACTCTGGGCTGACAGGGGCTGGGGGAGGGAGGGAGAGGAGTGCAAGCTCTGGCTCCAGGCTTTTACTTTGAGGAAAGAAATAGTGTGAAACTAGATGGTAGTGATGGTCGCACAACATTGTGAATGCAGTTAATGCTCCTGAATTGCACAATTTAAAAGGGAAAAAATCTATATTTTATTAAAGGAAACTTAAAATGGAAAAATAAATGATGCCATAAATGATGTGAAACGGACAAACTAAACTAAAGAAAAAACAAGGAAAAACAAATCCAGGGGAAGGGAAGTCAAGTTCGGGTAGGGGAGGGGATTCATGGTGGGAATTTGGAGAAGAAGGTGTGGGTGGGCACAGAGGGGGCTCAGCCCTAGGGGTGGTGATGCCTGAACTGGTTCTCCATTGCCCAGGGGTCCAGGTGCAGGTGCAGGAGCTGCAGGATCTTCAGGAGCAGCAGGAGCAGCAGGAGGGAGCTTGGGGGTCTCCTACTGGATCCTGATGGTCCTGTTTTTGGTCTCTGGCATCTTCCCCTGCCCCTGCCTGCTCTGGATCTGTAACTGTTGGAAGTGGAGAGAGCTTTAAGTCTAGTGGAAGTGCTCATGCTGTGAGAGAGGAAAACTTTACCCATGTGCCTCCCTTTCCATGTGCCTCTTCAAGGACAGACAACTTCCCAGAGCTTTCCAGACAGCTCCCACCCAGCAAGTGACCACAGGATGTGTTCTGTGACTGAATTCTTCCAGACAGGTGGTCTGAGGACAGTCTTTGCTCTGGTCCCAGCAGCAGCCTTTGGGGACGCCTCCCTATGTGGCCCAGCCCTCGGCCCTCCCTCACCTACACACATGCACCGAGCCCCGCCCTTCTCGCCTCTGGGCTCTGCCTCGGGGGGCTCCTGGTCCTCCACCTGACTCCCCAGGAGGTGAGCACGGTGCTTCAGGTCGGAGCCGGGTGTGCTGAGCAGGACCCTGAGGAGGGGCCTGGGTGGTGTCTGGGCAGGAGGCCAGGGTGGTGAGGACCCCTCCATATCCAGACTCACCTGGAGCCTGTGCTGGCCCTCACAACTGTGGCGCACCAGCCCCTCACTCAGGGAAGTGGCATGGGTGTCCTTGTCCACCAGCTCCTGTGGTGTCGGGCCCTGCAATGACAGTGACTGGCAGCTAGCCCAGTCCTGAGCTCTCAGAGCCCTGCCCTGCCAGGGCAACTCCTGCTTCTGCCCACTTAACCCTCTGCTGCCAGATCAGACTGGGACCTTGGTCAGCTCAGACAGTCACCCAGGAGAGAAGAGACACACACAGAGGGCATGGGCTCCATCTCAGGAAGGAGGGCCCTGCCCCTGCTCTCCACACCCCAGCCAGCCAGCTGTGACCCAGGTTGTGGATGTGATAAGCCCCCCAGGCCTCTGACCCTTCCTCAGCCTGCTCATGCTTGAGGCAGGACCCCTACCTGAACATGACTGCTCCACCTCCACCAGCCAGGAAGGGGCTGTGGGGCTACCAGGGTGGGATCTGAGTGGTGGCCCGGCCTGGGCGGGCCTGCCCTGGTCCTCCCTGTGTTACCTTTGGGTCTCTCTGGCCAAAAGGCCAAAGGCACCTTGGGTGAGACCTGACCCAGCGCCGGCACCGCTGGCCCAGCCCCTTGCTGTGGGCTTTCTGGGGGCCGTGGACTCGGGCTGTTGGGATGCAGCAGAACACGCCTCTGTCTCCAACCAAGTAAGCTGAGTAGAGGCTTCTCTACAGAGTGGGTGCCCGGTGACCATGGTTCTAAGTTCTGTTGGGATCTATTGCCAGGGAAGTGAGGTCACTTCCTGGGGTCCCCTTGCCCAAGCCACCTCCTTACACAAAGCTCCCCAAGGGCCTTTCTGGGCTACCAATGACTCAGTTCCCACCCCATGCCATGTCCACACACAGCGACACCAATTCAGACCCCCCATAGCCCTGGGGAGGCCTGGATGCAGCCAGGGCCGCAGCTCTGAGGTCACAGCTGGCTTCAAACCTGGCTCCCCCTCCTCAGCAGTGCAGTCACTCTGGACAAGCCACATGCCTCTCAAGGTCTCCCTAGTCCCCAGTGGCAGAGTGGGGATCATTCTGGCCTCTGCTCCCTAGGGAAGCCATCATGTCTCTAGACCCATAAACACCTACCACACCTGTCACCCCTGTGGGCTGGCATCACAGGGAGCTCATGCACAGACTCAGCAAAGGTAAGACCCCACAGAGGGCTGGCGCAGCCCAGAGCACACCCCACACAGGCCGGGGTCTGCCCCGGGGTCTGGAGAAAGTCACTCTCCTTGCTGCCTGCTTCCCAGCTCCCTGTCAGGGGGTTGAAATTAAACACAACTCTGACATCATCCACTCTAGCATACAACCTCCTAGGTCATTCTGTCCTGTTTAGGTCCAGGCTGTGTCCCATCTTGGCCTCTGGGGTGGGCCGCCCCACAATCGCTCCCTGCTTTTTTGCCTTCTGGTCACATGTCCTTGTGTGATCCCCACACCCTCCCCTGCAGGGTGGATGGACCTTAGGCCTGGGTTCTGATATGTAGACTGACTTATGAAAATGTGCATGACTTCCATTCATTCCCAGCTCCAGTGTTCATTCTCTCTCTCTGTCTCTCAGTGCCTGTCTGTCTTCTCTTTCTCTCTCTCCCTATGCTTCTCTGTGTTTCAGTCTGTCTCTTTCCTGGATGTATGTGTGTATACATTTATGTGTATATGTGTGTATTTATGTATGTGTAATTTTAGGGTCCAGGGCAGGTCACTTCTGAAAATGCCTTGATGACATATTGATTCTTTTGAATTCATGTTACTGAAGAAAAAACATCTTTGATAGTTGTGCAAGGACTTTGATCGAATCAGCTGTAAGGATCAGCACTGCTGGAGAAGGGATGCACCTGTGGCCCTTTGATATGTCCTGCACCCTGTTCTCCCAGAGAGGAGTGTCCATTTACTCTTCCCTCTAGGGGACCTGCTGGGGTCTCTGCCTCCTCACCTTGTCACCAGAGCTGGTTGTCACCAGGCTAAAGACCTGCCAATGTGATGGTGACCAGTGCTGTCTCCAGTGTGTCTGCCTGTGTCCTCACCTGAGAGGTCGAGCATCTCTAGCAGACACTGGCCATCTGCACTGCCTTTCATTGGAACTGCCTGTGTGTGTTCTGTTTCTTTTCAGAACACTGGGTTTTGAGAGGTTTTTGGACTACAAGGATGTGAAGCCTTTCTCCAACCTTGGGTCATGAGGAATGCTTTTCCCAGGTTGTGGTTTGTCTTCCCAGCTGCCTTTCTTGGCCTTTGTGTTTTGGTTTTTTTTATTTTATTTTGCCACAGGAAGAGCTAAGCATCTCCCTTCTGGCTCTGGTTTCACACTTAGAACAGCAGTGCCTACCCCAAGATTAGGCACACAGTTACTAAAATGGCTTCATTTAGTACTTCTCATCTTTAATCCATCTGCATTTTCCTCTCAAAATACAAAAATACTAATTTATGTAAAAACAAACAAAAATTCACCAGTCCCTGATTAAGATATGTGGGCAGAAAAAAAAAGCCACATTTTACATGATTTCATTGATAGGGAACCTCCAGGGTAGGTAAAGACACACAGAGAGAAATGGGTTTAGGGCTTGTCACAGGCTGGGGGAGGGAGGATGTGGGGTTCACTTTGAATACAAGCTTTTACTTTGAGGAAGGAAATAGTCTGAAACGAGTGGTGTTGGTCTCACAGCATTGTGAATGCACCTAATGCTCCTTAATTGCACAATTTAAAATGGGAAAAGGCTAAACTTTATTCTTATAAACTTAAAACATAAAAACAGAATATACTATAATAGAAAAGAACAAATCTGACTCCATAATAGATCTGTTCTTTTGGCTTTAACCCTGTGCCCTGTTTTTTAGGTTTGGTCTTACTAGCTCTGCACCTTTTGTAAAACAATGTTGCCTTTAGCCTGAAATATACAGGAGAGCCTGTTCTCAAGGCTCTGACCCTTAAGGATATTAACACTTTTGCACTTACATAAAGACAAGTTGCAGAATAGAAAATAACTTGTTTTGTTAGAGGTTTTACAGAGGCACTATGACCTGACCCACGTGGACAGCTGCAGACCAAGATAATGGCAGACTAATATTCTGGAGAACCATCTTCCCCAAGTCAGACTTCAGGCTCCTTTTCTACTAAAAAGGGGAGGAGTTGTGGTTGGTTGCTTAAAAACTTCTTGGTCTAGGATTTCTTTGTTCTTGGAATCCTTTGCAGCTGTCCACATGGACACTTAGCCGACAAGGCTAAGGCTAAAAAACAGGGCACAGGGTTAAAGGAAAAGGAACAGATGTAATATGGAGTCAGATTTGTTCTTTTCTATTACAGTGCCTTTTGGTGAAAGCTAAGAGGATGTTTCCTGGGTGGGTCCTCCACTGTCCTAGGCTGGGGTTCCCACAGGATCCCTGCCAGATTCACCAGGACTGTGGACCTGATCTCCCCCAGAGAAAGTAACAATTGGTGATTAAAACTGCCTGTCAATTTCCCTTCAATTGCCTGTAAACTATACCACTCAGGGGATGTCTCTTTGGCCAGTCAATGGTCAGTCTCCCCCGATGGAAGGGACCAGCGTCATGGCGGGCTCCAAGGTAGCCTGGCCAGTGCAGCTGCCTGCTTTGCACTCCAGCCTTGGCTTCCTAATGTGGGCACTTTCAAAGCTCCTGTCCCTCTTCCCTATGGCCTGGCATGAATGAACAAGGTCCCTGCACCCACCTGGGCTGACCCAGGCCATGTACACAGCCCACCACCTGCTGTCCACCCCTGGGCTCAAGTGCACCCTCTGAACTCCCCCACCCCCACAGGTCCATGTGCCCAGTGCTGCCGCCTAGGGGTCCAGAGCACCATCAGGACCATCAACGACCCAAGGCACACAGGTCAGTGGCAGGCAGCCCGGAATCACCCTGACCCGCCGTTTGAGGCACAGGGGGCGGGGGTCAGGGCACCAGGGCAGGAATTGGACCCACCTCCAGCCCAGCCTGCTTCACTCTGTAGCCTCAGACACTAGCTATGCAGGTGCATACTAGGCTGGATCCCCTGCTTGTGGCAGTCACCATCGTGACTGGAGCCCGACTTTCCCACCCCAACCATGGAGCGAGGGGTGACGGGATCAGCTTCTGGCAGGGGTTCACTCAGTGAGTGGGGGGTCCCACAGTGAGGGGGTACAGGCTGAGGGGTTAGGGACTGCTCTGAGTGGAACTGACCCAGCTAAGAGGTGAGGGAGACCATCTCAGGATGTTGGGGGGTCCTGTGGTGAGGCATTTGGGGTGAGGTAGAGTGCAGGGGCCAAGGTTAGGACCTAGCAGGATGGAGTGTGGGGGTTGGGACCTCAGTGTGAGGAGGAGCCCTGTCTTCCGGATCTGATGGGAGACTGGGCCTGGCCGGGAACGGGAGGGTAGTAATGGGAAGGGGGAAGTGAGTGTGGGGAGTGGGGCTGGGGGTGCGTGGCCTAGCCCAGGGCGGTAGTGGTTCTGGTTGAGTGCCGGGACCCAGGTGGTGGAGGGATGGGGGCGTTGGGGATGTAGACCCAGCGGGGCGGGCAGCGGGGCCGAAAAGCCCTACCGCCCCAGCACCCCACCGCCGCGCCCCGCCAGGGCCCTCCCGGCCCCTGGCGCCCCGTCGGGTACGGCAAGAACCCCAGCCGAGCGCCCGCGCTGCTGGCGGGAGGAGGAGGGGCGTGCAAGCGCGGGCGCACGGACGCGCGGAGGCAGGAGCCCGCCCAGAGCGTGTGGAAGCCGGGCGGGAGCGGGGTGCTCCTGGACCAGCTCCCAGAGGAGGAAGTGGCCTGGGGTCCAGGCCACCGCTTGCCGTCGCTTCCCCTGTCCCCGCCAGGCAGGTAAAGGGGCGCCGGTGAGGGAGCGCAGGTTGGGGGGTCCGGCGGGTGAGGCCGGGGCGGCGCGGCCGGTTAGGACCCTGATGCGGGTCCGAGGCCACCGCCGTGGTTCGTGATGCCCCACCCCCACAACGTTAGTAGTCCCTGAACCCCGCGTCTTTGCCGGCTTGTACCTGGGTTTGGAAAAGCGTTAGGGCCCCGGGAGGTGGGAGGGTGCCTGATGGCCCTGGAGCACTTCCAACTGGCTCTCAAACCATAACCTGCTCCCGGGAGGTGGGTGTGGTGCCGTCACAGGGCCGCTGTGGCGGCTGCGGGTGGGATGGGGGCTACCCCGTCCGAGCCCCTGCATTGTTCCCTATTCCCCTGAGGCCTGGACTGGAGTAGCCTCTGCTTCCACATGTTCATGGGGTGCACGTCTCACGGTCAGACTGCCCCTGAAGAGCGGACGCGGTGTTGTCTGGGTGCAGGGGCGGTGGAGGTGGCGGCGGGGAGAGGGGTTTGTCCCATTGAGCCTGTGGATTTGATCCCATCTTCCCCGCGTCCTGTCCTGGGGGCGGCCTCTAAAGCCCCAGATTGAGGGGACTCAGGTTACAGGTCAGTCTGCTCCAGGGAGGCGGACACGATGCGGTCATTGTGCGGGGGCGGCGGTAGCGATAACAGGAAATGGGAGCAAATCCCCGCGCTCACACAGGGCAGCCCCAGTCCCGCCGACCCCTGACAGCACGGCGCCCACCTTCCAGGAGCAGGCTGACCTGTAACCTGAGTCCCACGATCCTGGGGCAGCAGAGGCCAAGCCCAGGACAGGTCACGAGGGAGTTTGAAGCAAATCCACAGGCTTGCATGGGCAGATTCTGTAACCAGCTGCTGCTGCCCCTGCCTCCAACCACAAAGCACCCATCTCCCAGGAGCCGGCTGACCTGGAGACGTACCTGGGGCAGCAGATGCGGCCCCCAGGCCATACCTCAAGGGAGATGGGGGCAAATAGACTAGCTTGCCAGGGGCAGCACCCCTCTCCCCGTCGCTGCCCTGGGTTCATGGATCACTTGCTAACAGATCAGTTGGCGCCAGGGAGGCAGACTTGGCCCGGTCAGGGGGCGGCGGCTGCGGGGAGGGGTGCTGCCCCAGGAGGACCAGGTGGACTTGCTTCCATCTCCCCCGGGGCCTGTCCTTGGGGCGGCCTCAGCTGCCCCAGGTTCGCAGGATGCATGTCTTCATGTCAGCCTGTTCCTGGAAGGATGGCGCAGTGCGGTCAGGGGGCAGCATCAGCAGTGGGCAAGGACTTTAGGAGGACTGGGCTCTAGCCCAGGATAACTCACTCTCTTTTCTTTTCTTGCTTCCCCAGTTGGTGGCTGTAGCAGCTTTTCCATTATAGATTATTACCAGATAGTGAACATAGGTTTCTGTGATATACAGAAAAACTTTTTAAATAATTTATTTTTATATATAGTGGCTGACATTTGTAAATCTCAAACTCCAAAATTTACCCCTTCCCACCCCCTTTCCCTGGTAACCATAAGATTGTTTACTAAGTGTGCAAGTCTGTGTTGTAGATGAGTTCATAGTGCCTCTTTTTTTTTCAGATTGCACATATGAATATTATGGTATTTTTGTTTATTTTTCTGGGTCACTTCATTTAGAATGATGATCTCTAGGTCCATCCATGTTGCTGCAAATGGCATTATTTTATCCTTTTTTATGGCAGAGTAGAATTCCATTGTAGAAATATACCACACCTTCTGTATCCAATCATCTGTTGCTATGTTTAGGTTTCTTCCATGTCTTGGCTGTTGTATACAGTAGTGCTATGAATACTGGGGTGCAGGTATCTTTTCACATTGGAGTTCCCTCCAGACATATACCCAGAAGTGGGACTGCTGGATCATAGGGTAAGTCTATTTTTAGTTTTTTGAGGAATTTCTGTACTGTTTTCCATAATGGCTGCACCAAACTACATTCCCACCAGCAGTGTAAGAAGGTTCCCTTTTCTCCACACCCTCTCTAGCATTTATCCTTCATGAACTTTTGAGTGATGGCTATTCTGACTCTTGTGGGCTGATACCTTATTGTAGTTTTGATTTGTGTTTCTCTGATAATTAGTGATACTGAGCATTTTTACATGTGCCTATTGGCCATTTGTAGTCTGTTTTGGAGAAATGCTTGTTTATGTCTCCCCATTTTTGGATTGGGTTGTTTGTTTTTTGTTACTAAATTGTATGAGCTGTTAATATATTCTGGAAATTAAGCCTTTGTCAGTTGAATCATTTACAAATATTTTCTTCCATTCCGTAGGTTGTCATTTTGTTTTACTTATGGTTTCCTTTGCTTTCCAGATGCTTATGAGTTCAATTCGGACCCATTACTTTATTTTTGCTTTCACTTCTGTTCCTTGGTAGATTGTCCTAGGAGAAAGTTGCTGAGATATATGTCAGATAATGCTTTGCCTATGTTTTCTTCTAAGAGGTTTATAGTGTCTTGTCGTATGTTTAAGTTTTTAAGCCATTTTGAATTTATTTTTGTGTATGCTGTGAGGGAGTAGTCTAACTTCATTGATTTACATGCAGCTGTCCAGTTTTCCCTACACCATTTGCTGAAGAGACTGTCTTGACTCCATTGTATATTCTTGCCTCCTTTGTCAAAGATTAAGTGACCAAAAGTTTGTGGGTTTATTTCTGGGCTCTCTCTTCTCTTCCATTGATCCATATGTCTGTTTTTGTACCAATACCATGGATGACTGTAGCTTTGTAGTATTGTCTGAAGTCTGCGAGGGTTATTCTACCAGCATCGGTCTTTTTTCTTCAGCAATGCTTTGGTAATTCTGGGTCTTTTGTGATTTCACATAAATTTTATGGTTATTTATTGTAGTTTTGTGAAAAATGTACTGGGTAATTTGATAGGGTTTGCATTAAATCTGTAGATTGCTTTGGGCAGTATGGCCATTTTAACAATGTTAGTTCTTCTAATGCAAGAACATGGGCTATCTTTCCATTCCTTTAAGTCCTCTTTAATTTAGTCAGTGTTTTGTAGGTCTGTGCATATAAGTGTTTCATGTCCTTGGTCAGATTTATTCCTAAGTATTTTACTTTTTGAATGCAATTTAAAAAGGGATTATTTCATGTAAAGAAATGCCACTGATCTCTGGGTGTGGATGTTGTGTCCTGCTGCCTTGATGAGTAGTAGCTCTAGTAGTTTTTGTGTGGAGCTTTTAAGGTTTTCTATACATAGTATCATGCCATCTGCATATAATGGCAATTTCACTTCTTTTCCAATTTGGATCCCTTTTATTTCTTTTTCTCACTTAATTGCTATGGCTAGGAATTCCAATAGTATACTGAATAGAAGTGATGAGAGTGGACACCCTTGTCTGGTTCCAGACTTCAGCGGAAAAGCTTTCAGCTCTCTTGGTAGCGTATTATGATGACTGTAGGTTTGTCATGAATAGCTTTTATAATGTTGAGATATGTTTCCTCTATACCCACTTTAGTAAGACCATGGGCACAGTGTGGCCAGGGGGCTGGGAAGATGGCAGAGGCCATAACTGTGGCCGTGGTGGCGTGGGGATGGGGTCTGTCCCTTGGGAGCCAGTTACTTGCTCCCATCTCTCCTGCTGCCTGGCCTGGGGGTGGCTTCTGCTGCCCCAGGTTCCTCTTTAGGTCAGACTGCTCCCTGGAGGCCTGTGTGATCCAGTCAGGGAGCAGTGGGGACGATGAAAGCTGTGGTAGCTTTCAAGGTGGGAATAGCAGGGAGCTGCCATTTGCGAGCTGGGAGATTTGCTCCCAATTCCCTGTACCCTGGCCTGGGGGCGGCCTCTGTTGCCCCAGGTTCTCTGGAGGAACAGCCCCAGGTCAGCCAGCTCCCAGGAGCTTTGTGCGCTGTGGTCAGGGGACTGGGGCGGAGGTGGCGGTGGTGGGAGGGGGGCTGCCAGGTGTGAGCCACTGGGTGTGTTTGCATCTCTCCCGAGGCCTGGCCTTGGGCGGCATTTGCTTACCCAGGTTCTCCTGATGCACGTTTTAGGATTACCTTGCTCCCTGGAGGCCTGTGTTGTGCTGTCAGGGGTCTGAGGGTGGCTGCGGCATTGACGGCGGGGGTAGGGGGCCTGCCCAAGATGCTCCAGTCTACTTGCTCCCATCTCCCCTACAGCCTGGCCTGGTGCTGGCCTCTGGTGTCCTAGGTTCTCAGGACGCAGGTTACAGGTCATCCTGCTCCTGGGAGGCGGGCGCGGTGCAGTCAGTGTGCAGGGGGCGGCTGCAGCAGGAAATGGGAGCAAATCCCCAGGCTTGCACGGGGTCAGCCCCAGTCGTGACACCGCCGCTGCCGCCCTCTGACCGCGCTGCACCCGCCTCGCAAGAGCAGGCTGACAGGGAGAAGTGCGTTCCGCGAAGCTGGGGCAGCAGAGGCCGCCCCAAAGCCAGGCAGGGGGGGAGATGGGAGCAAGTGGACAGGGTCGCAGAGGCATCTCCTACACTCATTGCCGCTGCCCCCTGACCGCACCACGCCTGGTTCCGGGCAGCAGGCTGACAGGGAGACCTGCCTTCCAGGAAGCTGAGGCAACAGAGGCCACCCCCAGGCCAGGCTGTGGGGAAGATTGGAGCAAGTCGACTGGTTTCTGGGTTCTGGGTTCCCCTCCCCTGCAGCTGTCGTCATCCCTTCTGCAGCCTCCGCACCTTGACTGCACAGCTCTTGCCTCCCAGGAGCAGGCAGTTCCCAAGACGTGCATCCTGCAAATCTCGGGCAGCAGAGGCCGCCCCCAAGATAGGCTGCTGGGGAGATTGAAGCAAATCTAAAGGCTTGCATGGCAGCACCGCTAACCCACTGCCGCCACTTCCCTGACAACACTGTGGCCACTTCCCAGGAGCAGGCTGACCTGGGGAGGTGCCTCCATCAAAGCTGGAGCAGCAGGAGTTGCCCCCAGGCCATGATGCAGGGGAGATGGGGGCAAATAGACCAATTCCCCACTGCTGCCCCAGGTTCCTGGAACACTTGCTTCCAGGTGAGTTGGCTCCTGGGAGGTGGGCGCAGTCCTGTGGCCTGTTCTGGGGGCGGCCTCTGCTGCCCCAGGTTCACTGGTCACATGTCTTCATGTCAGCCTGCTCCTGGGAGGAGGGTGCAGTGCGGTCAGTGGGCAGCGTCAGCAGGAGGCAAGGACCTTAAGAGGACTGGGCTCTAGCCCAGGATAACTCACTCTCCTCTTCTTGTTTCTTTAGGTAGTGACTGTAGTGACTTTTCCATTATAGACTATTATGAGATATTGAGCATAGGTCTCTGTGCTATACAGAAGAGACTTTTAAAAAAAAAAAAATCTATTTTTGTATTCAGTGACTAAGATTTGTAAATCTCACACTCCCAAATTTATCTTTTCCCACCCCCTTTTCCTGGTAACCATAAGATTGTTTACTAAGTGTGCAAGTCTGTTTTGTAGATGAGATCCTAGTGTCTTTTTTTTTTTTTTAGATTGCACATATGAGTGATACAATATGGTATTTTTTCTTTTTCTGGCTTACTTCACTTAGAATAATGATCTCTATGTCCATCCATGTTGCTGCAAATGGCATTATTTTATCCTTTTTTATGGCAGAGTAGTATTCCATTGTACAAATATACCACATCTTCTTTATCCAGTCATCTGTTGCTATGTTTATGTTTCTTCCATGTCTTGGCTATTGTATTTAGTGGTACTGTGAACATTGAGGTAAAGGTATCTTTTCACGTTAGAGTTCCCTTTGGATATATACCCAGGAATGGAATTGCTGGATCATAGGGTAAGTCTATTTTTAATTTTTTGAGGAATTTCTATACTGTTTTCCATAATGGCTGCACCAAACTACCTTCCCACCAGCAATGTAGGAGGGTTCCGTTTTCCCCATGCCCTCTCCAGCATTTATCATCCATAACCTTTCAAATGATGGCCTTTCTGACTGATGTGAGGTGATACCTCACTGTAGTTTTGATTTGCATTTCTCTGATAATCAGCGATATTGAGCATTTTTTCATGTGCCTATTGGCTATTTGTATGTCTTCATTGGAGAATTGCTTGTTTAGATGCTCTTTCCATTTTTGGACTGAGTTTTTTTTGTTGTTGTTGTTTTTTCTTTTGTTATTAAGTTGTATGAGCTGTTCATATATTCTGGAAATTAAGCCTTTGTCAGTTGAATCATTTACAAATATTTTCTCCCATTCTGTAGGTTGTCATTTCATTTTGCTTATGGTATCCTTTGCTGTGCAAATCCTTATGAGTTTAATCATGTCCCATTTGTTTATGTTTGCTTTTATTTCCATTTCCTGGGTAGACTGCCCTAGGAGAACATTGCTAAGATTTATGTCAGAATATTTTGCCTATATTTTCTTCTAGGAGATTTATCATGTCTTGTCTTATATTTAAGTCTTTAAGCCATTATGAGTTTATTTTTGTGTATGGAGCGAGGGAGTGTTCTAACTTGTTGATTTATATGCTGCTATCCAGTTTACCCAACACCATTTGCTAAAGAGACTGTCCTTTCTCTATTGTATATTCTTGTCTCCTTTGTTGAAGATTAATTGACCATAGGTCTGTGGATTCACTTCTGGGCTCTCTATTCTATCCCGTTGATCCGCATGTCTCTTTTTATGCCAGTACTTTGCTGTTTTGATGCCTGCAGCTCTGTAATGTCTGGTCTGGGAGGGTTATTCCTCCAACTTCATTCTTTTTCTTCAGTATTGCTTTGGCAATTCTGAGTCTTTTATGATTCCATATAAACCTTAAGATCGTTGGTCCAGTTCTGTAAAAAATGTCTTGGGTAATTTGATAGGGGCCGCATCAGATCTGTAGATTGCCTAGGGCAGAATGGCCATTTTAATGATGTTGAGTCTTCCAATCCAAGAGCATGGGGTATCTTTCCTTTTTTAAAGTCTTCTTTAATTTCCTTAATCAAAGTTTTGTAGTTCTTCACATATAAGTCATTCACCTCCTTTGTCAGATTTATTCCTAAGTATTTTATTGTTTTGGATTCAATTTTAAAAGGGAGTGTTTCTTTACTTTCTTTTCTTGTTGATTCATTGTTCGTGGCTAAAGAGTTGTACCATTTTTGAATATGTAATCCAAGAAGTGTGTGGAGACTCAATTGTTATAGACGCTCCACAGTGCAACCTAATGGAGCAGTGTGAACTTGTACACATTTTTAGATTCTGTAGCATATTTTATTCCCAATTACAGATTTCCTCTAGATTGTTCATGTGTGGATTTCTGGGGCATTTATAATGTTATATTCCACATCTGCCCTCTCTTTCATACTTAGGCAATACACTCGTTCCCCTCAAAATCCATCTGTTCCTTCTCTGTGGTTCTTCAGTTTGTATCATCCTCCATATTTCAGGTTTCGGACAACAGGCATGTCTGCTCTCTTGTTGTTCTTGTCATCTTTTTTCAACTGTCATCCATTTGAAAGTGTTAATTATTGAAGATGAGAAACATCACCTTTCATGGAATCATACTAGGGCCATAAAATATTTCATAGCTGAAATCTTGGAACATCTGCCTGGGATGCTTGGCAAAAGTAAACATGGCTTGTCATTTCCCTTTCCCAGTTTGTGGATGTGAACACACCAGCCTTCTTCTCAGTGACTTGGCTCACCTGGAACGTCGGCCTGACTGGCCCTCTGCCTGCTCCGCATAGCATTCTGTATGGTCTTGAAAATCTGACTCAGGAACTCAAGGTAGGTTGGAGCAGAAACAGCAAGAGCCTGCGGAAAGATGACAGGAGCTTCCCAAGGGGTAGTTGCCGTAACTAGTAAATGCTCTTCCCATTGTCCCAAGTCAAGGCTGGCAGCCACTAGGGAAATTCAGAGACTTTCTAAGTCGGTATTTTTCAAACTTGAGAACTATAATTTAATGATTGCTCTTAAGCTCACGTACTCCCAGTATTTGGCCTAAATCAATTTTATTATGTTTCTTAAATATGTACAAACATAAAATCAGATATGAACTCATTATGCTTATTAGCTCTGTAAAATAGAAAAAAAGTAATCCTTAAGGAAGCCTAAAAAAACAATAAAATTCAAATTAAAAACATTAATGTAAAATAACAGGATTTTTGCTGAAAGCCACTTGCTACTTGCAACAAGAATATGATACCAAGCGCTTCCACCGAGGTTCTTCCGTCAGCATGTGACACGTGGTAACTCAGTTCTCCCGCCTTCCCACCATCAGAACTAGACAGCCCTTTGTGAAGGGTCCTCAGAGGACATCTGGCATCGCTCAACAAGCGCACATGACTCACGTGCTCCATCTGCCTTATGCTCAAGCAGGCATGCGAGGGGAGGTGCTGAGGCCAGGCTGTATTCCTCTCTCTGGTGCCCAGCCTGGGTTCCAGAAATGCCTACATTAACATTGAAGTTTACTGTCAAGATGAAAACAAAGTTAAAATTTCATAGTAGAATGTACTTCATCAAGAATTAATTGGAGAAACACTATTCTAGGACGTTGTGAAAGCTTTCAGTTGTTAGTGGGATAAGGAGGAAATGTTAAGGAAATTTGGGTTGTTTAGCTTGATTTTTAAAAAAAGATGAAAAGTGACTACTTATACACAATTGATCAATTATCATTTACTGAGAGATTCTGGAATGTCCCAGGAGTGCACTCGGTTCCCTGGGGGTTTTATTGCCCCTAAAATGTAGGCACAACTCTATAGCTTAGAGTCTATGTGATTAAAAAAATAATTAAACAATAAATAATTAGCAAAAATGTATAATTACCATGTGATTTATGAAAACTTAAGAATTTTCTTTATATAATAGAATACTAGAATTGGAGAAACAAATAAGATTCAGAGTAACCAGAAAAGGTGCCATTATTAGAAGTATAATTTGTGTTAGAACTTAAAGGATAGAAACAATTTTAATGGACAGAATTGTTGGTGAGGCCTGGAGGAAGAAGTCTAAGAGTTCCTCACTAGGAACTGGCTGACACACTTTTAGGGAGTTTATTCTTTAATCCAGATCATGGCCTTTAAAGTAAGGCCTGTTAGCCCTATTTACCAGAGGAAGAGACCAGTCTCAGTGACAGCAAGGCTCACTAACGTTTATTGGTGAGCACCTCTGTGCTAGGCAATCGAGTAAAGCCTTACATGAATTATGCATAAATTTTACAGCAACTCCAAGAACCAGGAGAAGAGTAATGTATTATCTGCATTTCCTTCAGGTAGTCAGGTAAGGACACTAAGGCACAGGGAAGTTACATGTGAGACACAGCGTCACGTGGTTACTAGGTGCAGAGCTGGGATTTGAAAGGAGGCAGTATAACTTCAGGGCCTGTGAGAATGAAACTACCTTTGCACAGCTCAGAGAGGGAAGGACCCGGGCCACCAGGGGTGAGGGCACATTGACCCCCAGCCCGTCCATTCATACTCTGGCCACTGAATCGGGGAGAGCCACATGAGCAGAGGCAGAGGTGTAGATGAGCATGGCCCATACAGCAGGCATTAGAAGTCAGGTCTGCTAGTTGAAGAGAAGGCTGGAGACTTGAGTGAGGCTCGGTGACATGAAGGACAACCTTGAAAGCCAGGCAGGGGAATCTGAGTTTACTTTGCAGGCCCAGCATTCAGGATTGTGAAGAGTTCTAATAAAGACAAATGCTGGCCAGTTATTTTCATTCTACATGGAAGGAATACAAAGAAAGAAAATTAATCTAGAGGAGCAAATACTTCAGTAGGATGTAAAAAATTTTTTTTAAAGAATCTTTAAGCTATGGATGAAGTACTGAAGGTCCCTCTGAAAGGACTTCCAATCTGTGGACATCAGCCAGGCCAAGGGGTTGTCACCTATTTCCTGATGGCTAGGTGTTGGCCAAAATGACCTTGATTTGCCTTAAATCTCAGTCTTTCTTGATTCTGTGTTTGTGTTCTTCCATAACTCATTGACTGTCTGGACACTGGGGATCCCATTTTGATCTTCTAAATCCCTCAGTAAGTTATCCACCCTCTTTGTTCAGTTTCTTTAACTGTGTCAGTGCTCCCCAGGTTCCAGCCGGAGACCAGCAGGAGCACACATGGGATAGAACAAAGTTGGGTTTGTGAACTTGTCACAACAAGGGACCCTGCACACCCTGGGTACTGGGGGTGTCTCCATAACAGGACAGTAGGAATAACTTACAGTAGTGGGTTTATGCTGGGGAACTGGGGGGAAGTTTCAAGGAAGCAGGGGTTTATGTTGGACTGGGGGCTGTCAGGAAGTGCTGTCTATAACTGGGTGTTCTAGTGAAGCTTATCTAGAAGGAGGGAAGGGACAGAGAGACTAAACCTACCATTTGGAAAGAGGCAGCGGTCACTCATATTAGTGAACTGGGATTTGGGGTCCTTCTGTGGTCTGCACAGAGACCAGGATTTTGTCTGTGTTCAGACAAGACTGTGGAGTGGTCTCATTTTTTGTTCCATTCATTACTGTCATAGAGTGATGCTGCCTACTGTTAGTGTTCTGTGAGATGGGTTATGTTCAGTAGGAGAAGAAAATGGCCTTGCTGTGAGTGCCAGGCCCGCTCCTACAGCACGGAAGCCACGCCAGGTAGTTAGAGCCCAGCCAGGACCCTCTGTCAGGGCTCCTGTCCGCTAAGAAAGAGGTATGAAGCCTGTAAACTAACTCTGTTGACTGAAAAAGAAGCCCTAAAGAATCAGAGTTCATCTTGTCTCTCCCCTTCCCAGCTACGTGATCTTGTGTAAGTTTTTAAGGCTCTTTAAGCCACAGTTTCCTACATACAAAATGAAATAATATTTACCTCATAGAACTGTTGTAAGAACTAAATGAAAACAAAACAAAACAAAACAAAAAGACCTGACACATAGTAGTGTCTCAGTAAATTACAGCAGTTTGTGTTATTTGCCAGATTATTCTGCACAGTGCTGTGTGTGTAATGCTCAGTTGAAATAGTTTCTTTCTCTCTTCTTGAATGTGAGAAGTCTAAGGTCTTTGTGTATGAAGGGAAAATTCATTCTGTTAAATGTTCAACCCCATGATCACTACAAGACCATTTACTAAAAGGCATGTGGAATGAAATCTTTTTCAGCATATGCTTTTGCCTCAGCGGGCCGAAGAGAGGCTCATTGAGTTGGCAGAAGGCAGTCTGAATATGCTGGTGACAGAAATGAATGAACTTCTGACCAGGGTAAGTTGGCAAAATCATGCCTCTTCTTAAAGCAGATAGATTATATACAATTAAGGAATATTATTTCAAATTTCTAAAGTGCAAATTTTGTTCTTCCTAAATCTGCATTTGGTGTATGAAATAGATGTATTTTTGCCTTGATAACTTCTGTCTCAAATAAAATCCTAGAATCCAATTGTGCAAAATAAGATTGGGATACATACTTGAGAAATGTCAAGGACAATGGCTAAAATACGAGAGTGACAGTATATTGTAAGTATTCTATCCAGTAGCCTCCATGGCAAAGTTTTTATCAATTCTGGATTCCAAAAGCATTGTCTTTGGCTATGTAAGGAAAAAGAAGGACAAATGAAAATACTTGTAGTCTCTTTGATCTCATTATGGGATTTTTGCATTTGTATAGAAATATTGTCTAAATATTCACCCACGAAAGAGGAAATCTTCTTTATCATGAAAATCCAAAGATTCTGAGACTTTTTTTAGAGTCAGAATATAAAGTCCGTGTTGCATTTACCACACTTTTGAAGGCATTGGGAGATTTAAATGTTCACAACTGCAAGAGGATTAAGGTTCCTTCGCTGGGTTAGAATGAAGAAAACAGCCTGCCATCTTGTGGCCAGAAAAATGCATGACCTGAAAAACTGGCCTGTAATTGAGAGATCCAGTTTGATTATCAGAGCTTTAAGTGACAATAAATATTGGCACTAGAAGACTCTTACAGATTATCCAGTCCACTTTTAAAAATAAGTCTTTCAGGCCTTGACAGTGAAATGAATTAACAATGGCCATGTAATTCACCAAATTCGAGGACCAGAGTAGGACCCAGTTTCCAGATCCCCACTGGCCAGGTACTATTTCCACCCAACCTGATGCTGAACAAGGAAAATTTCCACAGGCAAATCAAATGGATCTCTGAGCACATAAATGCTAAACAATAGCCCTGCTCTTACAAATAGGATACTAAACACTGTTTCAGAATCTTTTACTGGCAATGTGGAAAGTACAAACGCAGGAGAGTTTCTTGCCAAATGTCGTTAGACATTAATTAGATTAATGAGTACATTTATTGGATATCAAATTAATAATTAAAAATTTTGTATTTGTTATGTGACGACAACTAAAGAAGAACTTTTGAACGGATCGTGGCAAAATAAACTCAATTCAACAAGCACATAGAAATGTTCACCACATACAAAGCCCAAGCTGAGTGTTGACAGATGAAAGACATAAATGAGGCTCAGTCTGTCTTCAAGGAGCTTGTAATTTAGTGTGTGTGTGTGTGTGTGTGTGTGTGTGTGTGTATGCATGTATATGTAAACATTTAGGTATGAGGTAGGTAATATGGGACAAGTGGAGGAAATTGACAGTACAACATGAAGTAAATAAAAGTGAGAAATACAGACAAATGGAGTAATTTAATCTTGTCAAGGGTAATTAGGGAATTCCACGGAGCAGTGACATTTAATTTATTCATCCATTTAATTAATACTGAGGGTCGAATGTGTTCTAGGTGCTATAACAGAATGACAGACACCGGAGAAAGAGGTATAAGTGAAACTGACACTCTCATTGCCCTTTTTGAGCCAAGCACAGTTGAATGAGCTGAGCCTAGAGACACAAGAAATACTTCACTAAGAGAGTCAGATATTTGTTATTTTTTAGTCTACATCCTTTCATTTTTCCAGCAGAGTCTCCCACACTAAAGATTTTTAAATGGATTTTGTATTTTTGAGAACTTAAGGCAAAATTGATTGGAAAATACTGAGATTTCTCATATGTGCCCTGCCCCCATTATCAGCATCCCCAGTGTGATACATTTGTTACAGTAGATGAACTACACTGAAAAATCATTATTGCTCACAGTCCTTAGTTTACTTTAGGGTTCACTCTTAGTGTTGTACATTTGACAGATGTTTGACATGTCTTCACCATTATAGTATTTAGAGTAGTTTCATTGCTCTGAAAGTGCTCCATGCTCTGCCTATTCATCCCTCCCTCTTCCTTAACCTCTGGCAACTACTGATTTTTTTACTGTCTCTACAGTTTTGCCTTTTCCAGATAGCATATAGTTGGAATCATACAGTGTGCAGCCTTTCATAATGGCTTATTTCTCTTAGTAATACACATTTACGTTTCCTCCATGTCTATTGATGACTTGATAGCTCATTTGTTTTTAGTGCTGAGTAATGGTCCATTTTCTGGATGTATCATAGTTTATCCATTCACCTACTGAAGGACACCTTGGTTGCTTCTAAGCTTTGGCAATATGAATAAAGTTGCTATAAACATCCAGGTACATTCATTTTCAATTTATTTGTGTAAAAACCAAAAAGAACATTTGCTGGATCATATGGTAAGAGTAAGTTTAGTTTGGTAAGAAATCACCAAACTGTCTTCCCCAGTGGCTGTGCCACTTTACATTCCCAGCAGCAATGATCAGGAGTTCCTGTTGCTCCACATCCTCGCCAGCATTTGGTGTTGTCAGTATGTTGAATTTTGGCCATTCTAATAGGTGTGCAGAAGTATATCATTCTTGTTTTGATCTACAATTCCCTAATGACTTATGTTGAGCATTTTTGTATGTTTATTTGCCATCTGTATATCTTCTTTGGTGATATGTTGGTTCAGGTGTCCTAGGAACTGAATGGTGTGTCCCCTCCAAAATTTCTGTGTTGAAATCCTAATCCCCAGTGTGACAATATTAGGAGGTGGGACCTTTGGGAAGTCATTAGGTCATGAAGGCAGAGCCCTCATGGATGGAATTTGTGCCCTTACAAAAGGGGCCCCAGAGAGATCCTTTGCCCCTTCCTTGCCATGTAAGCACAGAGTGGAAAGACACTGTCTGTGACCCAGGAGGTGGGCCCTCATTAAACACCAGGTCCCTTGGGTATGTGTTCTTGCACGTCCCAATCTCCAGAACTGTGAGAAACAAAGTTCTGTTGTTTTTCAGCTGCTCAGTGTGTGCTATTTTGTTATAGCAGCCTTAATGGACTAAGGCTTTTTTCAATTTTTAATCATTTTTAAAAATTATTGTTCTTTGTGTACTTTGAATAACAGCCTTTTATTAGATACATCTTGTAAATATTTTCCCACAGTCTGTGATTCATCTTCTCATTCTCTTGGCAAGATCCGTCACAGCACAGTTTTTAATTATAATGAATTTTAATGGTGTTGTAGCTAAAAAGTTGGCACCATACCCAAAGTCATCTAGGTTTTCTGCTATGCTATCTTGGAGTTTTATAATTTGCATTTTACATTTAGATCTATTATCCAATTTGAGTTAATTCCAGTATTATTTTTAAATAAACTTTTTATTTTAGAATAGTTTGGATTTACAGAGAAGTTTTTGCAAAGATAATACAGAGATTTCCCATATACTCCATGCCCAATTTCCCTTACTATTAATACCTTAGGATACTTGTCGCAACTAATTAACTAATAGTGATTCATTATTATTTTTATTAACTAAAGACTCTATTCAGATTTCTTTAATATTCAGATTTCTTCAATATTCAGATTTCTTCAGTTTTACTTAGGGGCCTTTTATTGTTTCAGGATCCCATTCAGCATACTACATTGCATTTAATCATCATGTCTTCTTAGGCTGTGTCTTCTAGACTGTGACAGTTTCTCAGACTTTCCTTTTTTTTTTTTTTTTGATGATTTTGAGTTTTGACAAGTTCGTGTATTTTGTAGGACATCCCTCAGTTGGGGTTTTGCTCATGTTTTTCTTTTGATTAAAATAGATTTATGGGTTTCTGTAGAAAATGCTGCAGAGATAATGTATGATTTTTATTACATCATATTAAGAACCCATGCAATCAATATGTCTTATTAAAGTTGACAGTGACCTAGATCACCTGGTTGAAGTAGTGATTGCCTGATTTCTCCACTGTAGAGTTACTCTTTTCTCCCTTTCCACGCTCCAATGTCATTTTTCAGGTTTTGTAACATAAAAAGTCTAAAAATAAGACTGCTGAAAGCAAACATCTCTTGATGAATTAAGTATGGGGAGGAAATGGAAATCCTCACTTATTAATTAACCTTGTTCCCACCAGAAATGTAACAGTCATGGTATCCTTAAATATTCAAGTCAACATGATGAAGTTTTTCTTTCCCTGTGGTCAAGCTGTCTGATCATCAAAAGGTGTGCTGATACACATGGAATCATATCTAGAGGGTTAGAAGAAATAAATACCCAATTATGTCAGGCCAAGACCACCAGTACTTTTATGTCACAGCCATGAATGATTCAGCAGTGGGGACCAGAGCATGAGAAGTGTAGCAGCCGTGACTTCCCGTTACCCATGGCTGCATTAGAAGAGATGATGCCTTAAGCTAGGACTACACATTGGAATCACCTCGTGCCCAGTCTCAGCCCCAGTTGTGATGTACTTGGTCTGCAGCACAGTATGATCACTGGGGTTTTCAAGAGCTTCCAGATGATTTTGATTCAGCCAGGGTTGCTCTTTACTCCATCCTCTTTTTTACCCCCAGCCCAATTCAATGGCCTATGACCTCTCTTTCTAAGCTTTAGGCGACCAATCACTATTCCTAGGGCAGAGTGGACTTTGTAAATCACAGATCTGATCGTGTCACTCTCCTCCTTCAAATTCTCCATTTTGGTCAATATGACATGTGATGCTCTCTCTTCGTGGTCTGATTCTAGCTTAATTCCTTAGCCTTATCTCCCCTCAGCTCATGTCGTGGCTGTCTGGACCCTGATGCATTGAATATATGAGCCAGATGCCTGGAAATCCTCCTTGGTGCCACTTTCTTCCTCATCATTCTCCCACGTAGTTCAACCAGTATCAGATACACTGGGTTCCCCTTCTGTGTGTAGGTCCCGTCTTCACTACCCTGCTCTCAGTCAGAGTCCTAGTGTAGGGTTTCCACGTTAGCTTTCTGGCTAGTCCTCCACTTTTACTTTCATTTTCCTTCCCATTGTTCTCCAGCGTGTAGCCGTGTTACCAAACCAAACTTGCATTCACTTGCCAGCACACAGTAAAGCCAGTCTACCAACACCAGGTTGTGGTAAAGAAAAGTGCAGTGTTTGTTGTAGGCACTGAGCAAGGAGTCCACGGCAGCAAGTGCTTAAAAGCCCCGAACTTCCTGAAGGCTCTCAGGTAAGGTTTTTAAAGACGAGGTGAAGGAGGGGGATTGTGGGGTGTGTGATCAGCTTGTGGACATTCTCCTGACTGGCTGCTGGTGAGGTGAATGGGAATCAACATCATCAACTTTCTCTTCCAGCTGGTCTGGGGTCTCCATGCTTGCGGGCAGCACACAGTTAACTTCCAGTCTGACATCTCTCTAGTTCTCTGGCCACATTGCTGGTCAAGTGACTTTTTAATATGGAAATCTTACTCTGCTTATTTTACGATAAATGCCAGTTTCCTTTTCAATGTCTCCTTCAAGATTCCCCACAGCCCTCTCCCCCATCTCTTCCCTCAGCCTCTTCTCTGGGTATCCCCCTGACAGCCAGCTTCTCACCCCTACTTCGTTCAGCCCCCTGACCCCACTGTATGCTTGCCTTCCATCTCTTCCTCCAGCCAGAGCACTCATAACTGACTCCTGGCTAAATCCTGAGTATGAGTTAGGATTATGTAAACTCCGACTTAAAAACTCCCAGGACTCCCATAGTGGTAAATGGCCTTGTTCGATTGTGGCCTTTATGTCTGACTCCTATAATCATCAAGTGATTTATCAGTTCCCACGTTGGAGTATAATGTTCTTTAGGACGGAGTTGGGCTTTTTCTTCATGGTTTTCTGAATTGGGTATAAATTAGATGCTTGATAGGTACTTGCTGTCTGAATGAAATAGTTGCTTTAATATGTGAAAGGCCCTGCACCAGATACTGAGGCCACAGAGAAGGAAGCACAGATCAGACACACAAATAGCAGTCACCTGCGGGATTACACAGACAGTGTCACTTAGTGAGGAAGTAAGTCTCTTCAGTAAAGGATGCTGAAGCAGTCCTGAGAGGGGACCTAACGTGACCTGCACCCTGGATGAGGAAGGCTCCTGTTTGTGCTTCAGCGTAAAGGATGATTCAGACTTGGCCAGGCAGTTACTATTGGAATATATTTAAAAATATTTCAGTAATTAATCTCACCTTTATGGCTTAGATGATTTAGGATTCCTTTTAACCTCCCTTCCCTTGAAATCACTTTAAGCCTGTATTTTATTTATTATGTACAAAAGTTTAAGAGAGTGGGAGGAGGGTATCGCTCAAGTGGTGGCGTGCGTGCCTAGCATGCCTGAGGTACTGGGTGCAACCCCCAGTATGTGCACTGAAAAATCAAATAAATAAATAAACCTAATTACCTCCCCCCTGCAAAAAAAAAAAAAAGCCATGGAAGTAAGAAAAAGTTAATTTGGTAGTGCTAAGTTGATGAAATTCAGTATTATTCTACCCCTACTTAGAGTTTTTATTGAGATTCTTTGGGAAGAGATTTATTTAGTGCAAGTTATGATATGTTTTCTTTAGTAGAAGTTATGATGTTTTCTTTAGAGTTAGTAAAATTATAAGTGCATTCTTACAGAATATGGATAAAGGATTCTAAACCTTTGATATTTGCCGAATGTTGTAGACATTTGCTGGCGAAAATATTTGTAGGTGAAAATACAATTAGCTGTAAATTTAACCGTATTATTAAAAACACAGGAATTTGTAGTAATTGCTCAGCCATAGACAATCCAAGTAGCATTTATACAATTCAAACAACTTTCTATCTTGTAAGAAGAAAGATGCATGAGAATTATCTGTGCAAAATTGAGATGAATCATATGATGAAGTATTTAGAAGTTTAACTCTTTTATTAGTAATTATTTTTAAATTTTGGTGAAACACATAACATAATATATACTATTAATAAAATTTTAATTGCACACTATACTACTGTTAACTCTGTGTGCATTGTTATACAGAAGATCTTTAAGAACCTTTTCATCTTGCGTGACTAAAATTGAAACTCTATACCTATTGGGCAATGGCTCCCCACTCCCCTCCTCCCAGCCCCTGGCAGCCACCACTTTACTTTATTCTGTAAGTTTGACTACTTTAGAAACCTTATATAAGTGGAGTCATATTGTATTTGGCCTTGTGTGTGTGACTGACGTATTTCACTTAGAATAGTGCCCTTCAGGTTCATGTGTGTTGTAGCACGTGATAGATTTCTTTCTGTTTTAAGGCTGAATGATACTCCATTGTATGTATATGCCACGTTTTCTTTATTCATTTATCCAATAGTGGACACTTAGGTTGTTTCTGTCTCTTGGCTATTCTGAATAATGCGTCAGTGAATATGACTGTACATTATTTCTTTAAGATTCTGTTTTCAATTCTTTTGGAACAATACTTAGAAGTGAAATTGCTGGATCATTTGGTAATTATATTTAATTTCTGAAGAAACTCCACACTGTTTTCCACAGTGACAACCATTCTACATTCCTACCTACAGTGCCAAATGGTTCCAGTTTCTCCATATCCTCACCAACACTTGTTCCTTCCTGTGTTTTGGGTTGTTTGTTTGATAATGGCCATCCTAACAGGTATGAAGTGAAATCTCATTGTGGTTTTGATTTGCATTTCCCTGATAATTAGTGATGCTGAGCATTTTTTTTTTTTAATATCTGCTGGCCATTTGTATATCTTCTTTGAAGTAATGTCTATTCAAGTCCTTTGCCTATTTTAAACTTTGGTTATTTGGAGGTTTTGTTTGTTTTATTTTTTGCTTTTGTTTCCTGTTGAGTTGTAGGAGTTCCTTATATATTGTGGACACTAGCCCCTTAGGAGATGTACGATTTGCAAATGTTTTCTTCTGCTCTGAAGATTGCTTTTCACTCTGTTGATGGTTCCCTTTGCTGCATGGAAGCTTTAGAAGTAGGAGTCCCACTTGTCTATTTTTGCTCTTGTTGCCTGTGGTGTTGGTGTCACATCCAAGAAATCATTGCCGAGACTACAGCTATGAAGCTTTTCACCTATGTTTTTTCTTCTAGGGATTTTACAATTTTGTTTCTTATTTTTAAGACTTTAATCCACTTTGAGTTGATTTCTGTGTATAGTGAAAGATGAGTCTAATTTTATTCTTTTGTAAGTATATATCTAGTTTCCCCAACACCATTTGTTGAAGATACTATCCTTTCCCCACTGTGTAGTCTTGGCCCCCTTGTTGAAGGTCCCATTTTACCATTAGTGGGTTTATTCTGGGGCCTTTATTCTGTCCCATTGGTCTATAGGTCTATCTTATGCCAGTACCATACTCTTGATTACTGTAGATTTATAATATGAAGTCAAGAAGTATGAGGCTTCCAGTTTTGTTCTTTTTCCTCAAGATTGTTTTGGCTATTTAGGGTTTGTGGTTCCGTATGAATTGTAAGTTTTTTCCCCCGACTTCAGCAAAAAATGCCACTGGGAACTTGATAGGGATTGCACTGAATCTGTAGATTGCTTTGGGTAGTGTGGGTAACATTTGATCAGTACTAAGTCTTCCAATCCATGAGCACATTACTTTGTGTCTTTCTTTAAATTCTTTCAGCAGTGTTTTGTAGTTTTCAGTATACATGTCTTCTGCCTCATTAGTTAAGTTTATTCTTAAATGCTTTATTCTTTTTTGTGTTCTTATAAGTTGAATTGTTTTCTTAATTTCCTTTCCATATTGCTTGTTGTTTATAGATATGCAACTGATTGTTGTCTGTTGGTTTTGTATTGTAAAAATTTTTTTTATTACTTCTTAACAGTATTTTTTTTGTGTGGAATTTTTATGATTTTATACATATAAGATCATGTCATCTGCCTGGAGAGATACATGTTTAACATCTGAATTATGTTTTCTTTAGAGCAATTTTGATTAGGAGAGTGATGATAATACTTTGCCTTTGTATACAAAATGCCTTTTTTCTTTTACATATAACTGAGTTTTGTAGCTCAAAGACACATTCCAACAATCAAGACCACAGACTTTCTACCTGTGTAAAGAGGTATCTGAGGGTTAAAAAGGTGACTAAGGACATCACAGTACTTGACCCTCCAAAGCAACTTTATGACATACATATTAATAAGATAGCCACCTTACAGAGGAGAAAATTGAGATTGAAGATTTTGAGACTTGCTTGTGTGACATAATTAACAAGGGGGTAATGCCATGACTCAGACTTTGGTTTTCACATGCACACCACTTTCTGAGTAAACCGATAGACTATGCATTTACCTTGGTAGTACCATCTTTTCCGTGCTAATTTTCCTTTGATTCTTTTAATAATAAAGTTTAGTAATGAAGTTTTCTTTTTTATATCTGGGCATGAATTAACAAATGGCCAGGAAACTTTTTGAAAATCTTCTGTAATAGGGATCAGGTAGCCTGGGACAGACACACTTAGTGAGGAAAATGCACAAATGATTACCACAACTTGGCAATTAGTGTTTGCACTTCTTGCATTGTAAGTAGATGCTATATAATAAATTTATTTAGTTGTTGTATTACTCCATTTTTTTCATTTTAAAGAGTCTTTTGTTTTATCTTTCTATCAGAACAGTATTATTTATTTGCATTTGTGGATTAAATATATTTGATTGTTTTAATTCCACTTTAAGAAATCCAGTACCAGAATTCTGTGTGACTTAGTGGAGTTTTCAGTCACTACAGAATTTATTGTTAAACTGCTGTGAATTATAGCTTTTTTCATTGAAATGCACTCAACTCCGAAATGACTATTTAGCATCTAAACTGATCCTAGTTAGAAGCACATTGTTTGCATTAATAAAGCTTGACAAACTTTCATTTTTCTAAGGGTTCTTGTAAGATCACATAAGGTACTTATGTCCCCTATGTCTGTTGTAAAGTTGAGCATGTGGTTTGTCTAAATTTCAATCAGCAGATTCCAAAGTCTATGTTGTCAAACTCAAGTTTCCAAAGAGCATTCTAGGATGATGCATACCACGCTAAAACAGGCCGCCTTGTACACTATGAGTGAATCTATTTCATGACTGGGGCTAACCCAGCTTTCAGAAAAAGCAGTTCCTCTGGGCAGGGCATTGGCTCTCGCTGGATTTAAAAACATACCCCCTTTAGTTCTTCACTGCATCTTCCTTCTCCCTCTGGATTGTATTCTGGACGGAATTGGTGACTAGGGCAATATGGGTTTGGGGGACCTGTAATGTCACCAGAAGTTTTGGGGATGAAAGATGTCACAATTAGACCACGTGCTCAGGGCTGGGAGACACTGAGAAGCCGCGGTGGGGCGTGTGCGCTGAGAGGGCGGAGCTCAGGGAACCTCAGGTCCCGCCTCGGCCTTGGTCCCTGGCGGCAGGCCCAGCACTCCTGCTGTCTCAGGCCCACTGGCCCCGCTGACCTGCCTCTTCCAGGAGCCAGATAGCAGCTGGGGGCAGGGGAAACGGCTCCTCTCCCCTAGGATGCGATGCTAGACCAGGATGTTTAGCTTTCGAAGCCCACCTCCCACCACACCCCTGCCAGGAAAACAATCTCCATACTTGCCTGACGACACATCCAACGTGGTGAAAAATGACATCGCGATGAACCCATTTATTTCTTGGGTTCCATTTCCTTCTTAGGTCCCCACTTCTCTGCTTTTTGAATGCGTTTTTTTCCTGCAGTGACAATTCTCTATTTTGCCCCATGCAGACCTATTTATCTTGTAAAATCAGTGACAAAGTCCATATACCTTTATGCATTTCTCACTCACCATTTTGTTCACTTTTCATGCTTCAGTGTGTTTGAAGGCATGGGGGTTCAATTACTATTTTTCTTTCATCCCATCTCATTTTTTTCTCTGTAGACTTTACTCTTTTCTCTCTCAGTGTTTTCTGTGCTCTTCCACATTTTCTCTTCTGGTATCCTGGCTTGGCACTCCTATCTTAGTTTTTCTAATAGCGATTTCTTTCTTTTTTCTTTTTTTAAATCCATTCTCATCCCTCTTCCAGCCCTGGACACAGCTATCTGTTATAACCTTAATGGTGGCGTCTGCTCAGGAAAGTTGTCAAGTGAATAAATACTGATATCTATCCTAACATTTTACCACCACTTTTCTATTAATGCATCAATTAGCTTCTTTATTTCTGTGAGTGCCTGGTGTGGGAACTGGTCTTGATCTGTCACTTATAAGTAATCTCCACATTTCATCAAGAGCTCAAACACAGAAGGAAATATGGAGTAGAAGTAGAGGACAGAGACCCAGGCTAGGGTGGCCCAGAGGGAAGGGAGGTGGGGCAGTCCAGCAAGGAAAAGAGAGGCAGCCGGATGTGCAGGAGAAACCTCCCTCCGAGCCATACCCTTCCTCCTGGGACATCAGCCAGCACTTAATGACCACTGTGTCCTCTTTGAGATGTTAACCTTGCTTATGTTCTCCAATAAGGGTCCCACGGGATGAAGATCTACCTTGACCCCCTCACTTACAAGGACCCCAATGAATCTGTCTGGCAGTTTGCCAAGGAGATTGATGTCTCTTGTGTGAAAATCAAAGAGGTCATCAGAGCAGGTATGGCTCTCCACCCCCTCATCCCATTTCTGTTCTAGTGTCCAAACAGCCTTTCCTCAGTGCTCTAGGTGTCCACTGCCATCTTTCTTTCTCCCTAGAAGATGTGTCTAAACCACCTATGGTGTGTGTCTAGGGATCTCTTGGGGTTCTTGTCCATGGTGTCCAAGCTTATTTTTTGATGCAGAGAAGGTAGCTCAAGTTTTAAAAGGCTCGGAAATAGCTCTGGAAATGAACCACTAAATGCAGATAAGGAGAGAGACATAGGGCAATCAATTAAGAAGATTTTGAAATAAACACAAGTTTTTAGAAGTCCGATCCAGTATCCCATTGACCGACACTGATAGCTCCATAGCTTTGGACTGGGATTCCTTCCCACACTTTCAGTTCTCCTTCTGCAGTGTGCATGGATTTGGAGACAGACCATGATGAACTGAAGAAGGACCACTGTTGCCAGAAGAAAGCCCACCTGTAGCCATATTTCCTACAAAAGATCTATGATACGGATGGTAACACAAGACAAAGTCACTCCCAAGGAACGTGCTCCCATCCATCTTAGTGCATTGGAATAGAAACCCAGCCTAGCAGAGAACTAACTGCCTGAGATGCTCTCAGGAAATTTTATCTCAAGACTGAGCTAGGATTTTCATCTTCCTTTAATGGATCAGTAGTTGAGTCAGTTGGGCCATGGATCCAGCCTTATTCGTGTAACTGAGTAGAACATCCTCAGGTATTGTTCCTTTGGAAGGAATCTCTTTGCTGCCCCCTCTGCTGTCTTTCTGAATCTTCTTAAAAGGTATGTTTGCTTTGCATCCTCTCTCCTACTTTTGTTTCCTTCTACAACAGTCTTTGTTTTTTCTTCTTCCAATTGGATGAGCCATTGTTCACGCTCTCTTCACTCGCATGCTATAGCTGCCTTTGCAGCTCCCGTGTCTGGAAGTGCTTTGTTCACATCAGTATTTGGAGGGCCATGGGCCCTCTGATACTATTTTCCTCTATAAAGTATGTTGAGTCCAAGTCTTACAGACAGCCAGTCCATACATTATCTTTACAAGGAAAGCCACCATCCTTCCATTCATTGCCTCTCTTCATGCACTGAGGGGTCAAAAAGCCATCTGTGAAATTGGAAGTCACATTTGAAAGCTTGCCCCATGAAGCCACTGTTTTCGTGCTCTGGTTTCCCTCTTAGACAGTTCCAACTGCATAGCATCACCATGGTGGGTACCAGGACTCTCCCTGTGAGGACACACTACTCTCTTCCTGCCAGCCCCTCCCGAGTCCCAGTCGGCTGACCATAACCTGGTCCACAGGAGTCTACAGATTTCCCACTGACTTTCATTACATGTGTTCCTGAACCATGACTTCCCCTTCTATGTAGGTAATTTTCCCTTCGCCTTTAGATGCTGACATACCTAAGGACCATGCCTTGAAAGGCTGGATAGCAGATAAACTGGATTACTTGTAGGGGCTCAGGTTTCTCCAGCAAAGTTGAAAGCATGTTGGGGAGGAGGTCTTTAAGTCTCGCACCCTGTTCCTCCGCGTTATTCATTGTTATGTCACGTGGCGGGGGTGCTAGTGGTTTTAGTGTCTTTATTTATGTCATGTGCTTAGAGCAGCGTGTTCAGGACTGCATTTCATCCCAGAGAGCGCACATCAGCCCCCTTCCCACCTTTGTCGGGGGAGAAGGAAAGAGCCTTCTTACTTTACGACCGGGCCAGGGAATTTCTACTTGCTATGAGCTTGCCCACTACTGGCTGCCTATAAAAGAACAATCATGGCCCCGCTCCATCCTTCATCCTCCATCTCTGTGTTGCCTTTGCTGATGCTGCCATGTTGTGCATTCTGCTCAGAGAAGGCACGGTCCTCACCATGGTGCACCCGGTCCTGGGCAGGGATGATCCATTTACCCATTTATAAGATGCCCGGCAGCTTGGTCTAAAGATTTCTGCCCAGCTGCTGCTGACCATCCTCTACCAGAAACCCCTCTGCTCATGTTTCAGAAATTGCAGAGCTAATCCCTGTGGATGTTAATTCACTCTGTGTCACTTGATGCAGTTTCAATGGGAGACACTCCTGGCTGGCATCCACCTTCCTTCATTCTCCAGTCATTTTTCTCCTCTATCACCACTCCTGCTTGGCTCCCACCCTGCCTCACTGAGACTGACTTCACTTTGTGCTAAAAGAGCTGATGTGAAGGTCAAGTTAAAAAAAATTTTTTTTCTAAGGTGAAAGGTCTGCAGTGTAATTGGCAATATTTCCCTTCACCACCGGCAGATTGAGTGCAGGGGGCAGAATCTGGCTTGCAAAATAGTAACACAACATGAGAAGTCAAGAATTGGAAGTAATTGTTCTTTCACTCTATTCCTCCCCTGCATCACTCAGCACACTCTTACTGAATACTTTTTCATGCTGGATGTGGAGTCCCCGAGGTGAACTGACAGCCTCTCCCCGCTCTGAGGTATGACAGTCTTAGTGAGAAACAGACCAGGAGCGTGCTCACTGATTCACACAGCTCGCAACACAGGCGTGTATGTACAAAGCTTGGGGCCAACACAGAGCAGCAGCCAGCTTCTTGTTCTGGGAGTGAGTCAGAGGATCAGGAAGACTTCACCAAGGCAATCACCTCTGCCTGAGCATTCAAGGATGAAAACTAGTAGAGAAAGTCACTTTTTGTGGAACTCTTGAGAGAGTGAGATGGAAGAGGAAATTAAACGACTTAAGGACGGAGATGAACATGACCTTCCAGCAGTGGTGTGCTGCAGCCAGCTTGCTCTGTCTCATCAGAGCCAACTGTGTGCCTCTGTTTCCAGCCCCGTGTTCAGTGACATCATCTTGGTAGTTTGACATCAGCCATGGGAGGAGTTTTTCAGGAGTTTTACACCATGGAAATTGGCAAATGCTATAAATCAGGGATATTTGTTTCTTTGTTTTCTGGAGAGCTGGTTGAATGCTTACCAGGACACCCCAGCCTTCCAAAATGTGCAAGGTAACTTCAAAGAGGTTGCAGAGAAACTGGCCTGCTCCAGCTGAGTATAGACCTGGAGAAGTGGGCTGTGCCTGTGGCAGGAGCGATTAAGTTCAGAATTCAAGAAGATCCGCATCCATGAAACACTAATTCCATGCCTGTGACTGTGGTGGGTGCTAGGAAACACGCTCAGTGCCTAACCATCCAGCCTGACAGGCCATTGTGTAATACAGGTGCAGTCCCACTCCGTGAGAGGAGGGGAGGGGACAGAGCTAAGACGAGGGGCCAGAGAACGTGTAGCCCTGGAGGTGGGAGAAGGGAAGGCTTGATGGCCAGAGAGGACCCAGGGAAGCGGGGCCTGGGGGACCCCTGGAGATTTGGGGCTTTGGATGGGCTGGTACTCTGTGCAGCACATCCTGAGAGCAGGGATAAGAGGAGGCTGCTGGGGAGGGGTTTCCTGAGGGTAAGGATTAAGGATTAAGCCTGGAGAATCAGGCTGAGGCTTAGAGCTCTAGGGCTCGGTTTGGATACGATCCTGTAGAAGTGCTGAGCGGGGGGTTTCTGAGAAGGGTGAGTGGTGGGAATGAGGTGGGGAGAACGTGGCAGATGCTATGTTTAGACTGGACTGGAAGGGGTGACGGGGAAGGGTGGGTAAGAACTCAGAGGTATGCAGACCAGTTGTGGGGCTTGGAAATGAGGAGAAGGTTTGCAATGGCCAGTGCTGGGACCAAGGGTGGTCAGGAAGGCTGTGCTGCATCAAGTCAACTGACCTAAATCAGAATGTATCCAGACACGGCGAATGGAGAGGCTGGGGGGCTGGTGACTGGAGTTGATGGAGACACGTGGCTGAATATGCGAGGTAATTTCACATGCGAGACCAGAGAGAGACGGTGAGTGCGCTGAAAGCAGCCTGGTGGAAGGAGGAAGGCTGGTCCTTCCTCTTCTCCTTGCAGGTGATGTAAATTACTGAAGTCTCCTGAGAGAGGGTGGCAGGCCATCTGGCCTGGTGCCTGTGGAGAATGTCAGCTCTTTGTAACCATGAATCTAATAGGAGTCCCCAGGAGTTGACCTGTGGAGTTCTGATCCATGGATTAATTCTGATCGATTTGACCTGTAGACATGCTCAGAGCGTAAACTAGGGCTGCCCCAAATAACTGGGCTTGATGGCACGAATAGCACTCCTGGGTTGTGCAGTGTGCAACCGATATAACCATACATAACAGACCTGAGCATGAAAAATGCACAAAAATATAGGTAGGGGTGTCACCAGAAGGTGTCATCCAGGGGGAGAGATGCCAACTCTATTTTAACTTGTAAACACATCCTCTCCTGACTCCAGCAGCTGCTGATTCAGCATTTCCACAGAAGAGGAGGCCTGTGGTGAGAGGGCTGAGTAAGGAGAGTTGGGGAGAGGGAATTTGTACTGGATACGGAGGGAAGGGGGCCAGTGAGGCCCACCGCTTGTGTCTTAGAAGAAGAGGAGGGGTTTCGTGGGGATGACTTGGTAGAAAGTTACCTTCCAGCCTGACTGTCCTGGGCTCATTCAGAGTGAGGATGGACAGCGTGAGGGTCACCTCCGAGTGGAGCAGAGTCATGGCAGGAAGGGTTTCCAGAGCAGTAAATCAAATAGGTGTCGTCAGTAATTATAATGAATATAGCTGGTATAGACTGAACCCTCACCATGTACATACTTTAAAAGCAACGTCTCATTAAACCCTCATAATAGCTTGGTTAGCCCTGGGAGTTAGAATGTGTGTGTGTGTGTGTGTGTATGTAAACTGTGTATGTAAGGATTCAGAGGACAGCTTGCCCTGCTGCCAGGTGAGCTAATGCTAGAGCAAGAAATGAGACCCAGAGACAATTGATCTTAGTCTGATGAGTGTGAGTCTCACACTGCTGCCGCTTTCATTACTGTTTGGGAAAAGAGCAGCCATGTGCACAGGGACACCGCTCCTGACAGAGAACTCTGTCTAGTGGTTTGGACTCCCCAAGGCCCTTGGCTGGGAATGATGATACTTTCTCCTAGACTTTAGGATGCCCGTATGATGGTACCACAAAGATGTCCCCCATTCCCTGAGGAAGGCATGATCTTCCCAGAGCACCCTTGTCCCGTCCTCCAGCCGGGTCCCCCTAGTTCTGGCTTGATCAGTCATTGCCTGCAGAAGGACAATAATGAGAGCCAAGATATTTAACATTGTTAATCACCTGTGCTTGCTTACATGAAGGAAATAATAAGTACTATCTAGGTATATGGTTGGCTAATGACAACAAAAAGCTGTGAGAAAAGAGAAAATTCATTGGTTCTAACCATCTAGGGATTAGGTATTGTGGGCACCATGGCTATTTGGTAGATTCCATCTCATCTGCCAACACTGGTAGCCTGGTAATGGGTACCTGGGGATCTCTGCTGAGAAGGAGAAACAGGGTTGTGATCAATTAGTAATGTCTGTCCTGGGTGCAGGGTCAGGAGGTGGTGGAGCGCCAGCTATGGTCTCACTGTCTCTGGATTAGCCACGACCAAAGTTGCATGACCATAGTTATATGGAAATCATACTTTAAAACCAAGTTTAAATTCATTCTTTCAGAGTTTCTTTTCTGGTGGAAGCTTGAATTAGTAACTAGAAGCTCTGCTTTCCTTTTCCCTCCCCTAAGGCGGTTTGTGACTTCAAAATGCTGCTTAAAAAAAAAAAAAAGGCAATTGTGTGCAAATCTGCACTGCACATAGCCAACAGCTAGTGCTTGAAATACCTGCTGGCAGGTTGGATGTTTCATTTTCAAAAATTGAAAATTCTTCCCTTCTGATCTTATATATAATAGTTGAGGCATTTAATGCTGCTGAACTATTTTTTCCTCGCTTCCTCTATTTCTCAAGGAAGGTAGGAAGAGGACCTGGCAAGGAGCTGAAACTTGCAGAGAATAATTTAGCAGCTGTCTGGGAGGACAGTGACAGTAACTGGCTAAATGGCCCTCCGCTGACAGCCTCGAGGGCTGTGGTTCTCAAAATGGGGCTGCGCACATCAGAATCACCCTCAGGCGTGCTAAAACCCAAGTCACGCGGCTCTCCCTACGGAGTTTCTGATCCAGTAAGTATAGGTGGGGCTCAAAAGTCCACAGTTTCTAACAAGTTGCCAGGTGATGCTGCAGGCACAGCACTTTGAGAACCACTGCTAAGAGCCGCTGGCACTAAGCTGGCCTGAAGCTGGAGTAGGGTGGCTGAAGCTGCAGCCAAGAGGCGGTCCGGCTGCAGGTGAGGATCCAAGGTCAGCTGCAAAGACGCCCCAGTCAGAGTCCAGCCAGACCAGAATTAGGTGGCCTGAAATGACTGTCAGCCAAGGAGCTGCCTGAAAAACAACAACCATAACCACTACACAGTCGTTTCCTACAAGTATCTATTTTAAGTATAATGTTCATGCTTGATTTGTTGAAAGTATTTTTTAGGTATTAATTTGTACGAAAAGGATCAAAAATAGATGGCCATGATTTGGAGCTTATGTAAAAGGAAGGTCTTTAGAGTTCATATCATGGCAGATCAAAGCACCCCAGACCTCAAATTCTGGCCCTCATTATAAGAAGGGCGTCCGAAAAGCAAAGCTAGGTCCCTGAGCAGAGTATAAGGAACCCAGAGTGAAAGATCACAGGCGACGGCAGTCAGATGGTAAGCGACACAAGGCCTTGGTTTTGTGTTTGCTACTTATCTAAGGCCCATTGGCTCCCGCACCCTAGGAGCCTGTGGGGATGCTGGAAGGCCAGAACCCCCAGACTTTAGTACTCTGGGCTTAACTTGAGACACCCTCCATGCCCAGGTACCCTGCCGCGGGACTGCCCACACCCCTGGCAACACATCCTACTGTGTCTCGGGTCAGTACCACTGGGCTGCACAAACCTGCTTTTCCTCCCTTTTCTCTTCCAGTACCCACCCTCACACCCCATCCCACACCCTACCCCTTCCACCCCCCCACTTCCCACCCCCACACCCCCCCACTCCAAACCCTGCACCCCTACCCCCGCTCCCCACCCTGGCTGGTCTTTTTAAGTCACCACGCATTCCCACCTGTGTGGAGTTTACGAGCACTTTCTCAAGGACCTCGCTCCCTGATAGGAAGGCCTTAGAGCCCATCATTTCTTTTTGTCAAACTGAGCTGAGAAAGCCAGGCTGGAAGGAAGCACCCTGCTCGCAGTTAGGAGTGGGGGCTGGAGTAGACACCAGCTTCCTCCTCGAGCTTCTTCTGGGCCAGAGTTTGTCCCCGCTGCCCTGGGAGCCACTCAGCTAAGGGGTGGAGCAGAGCTTCCGGGTGAGGACGGCGGATCGGGAGACTTCCTCTGCAGCTGGTGATTTTAAAACCTCTGGGCTTGGAGAATATGAATTCATTTCTTTGTCAGATACGGGAAAGGAGCGATTTTTACAGAATCACCATCCTTTAAGCCACTGCTTTCCAGTGATTATGGAGCAGATTTCTTAGAGCCGTCACACCACTCTATGGTAACCACGCAGAACCCATCTCGGCCTACCCAGGGAGAGGACTTTTTAAAAAAGACTTAATTTTCTTAGAGCAGTTTTAGGTTCACAACAAAACTGAGTGGCAGGTACGGAGATTTCCCATACCCTCCTGCCCCCGCACCCGCCTGGCCTCCATGATCAACACCCCCAGCGTGGGCGTGGTCCATCTGTCACCACTGGTGGAGCTCTGCTGACTCGTCATCATCGCCCAGGGCCCACAGTTTAAGGTCCACTCTCGATGCTGTGCATTCTGTGGGTTTGGACAAATGTGTCATGACGTGTGTCCACTGTTACAGTTTCCCATAGAGGAATTTCACTGCCCTCAAATCCTCTCAGGAGAGCACGGTTTTATTTGATAATTTTTAGAAACTGATGGCTATAGGATAGCAATAAATCCTCTCCCTACAGAGGAGATCACTTCAAGCTGAAGTATTAGGAGCACAGTTCCTGAAGACCAGTCCGCCACAAAGACCCAGCAATGATGTGGCATTTGTCACTGAGGGAAAGAGTGTAGGTGGCCTGTGCGGTTCTGTGTAGAAGGGGCTGTGCAGAGCCACACCTGCATCAGTTTCTTGCCTCTTTCTTCCCGCTCACAGCTACAAAGCCCACACTGTGTGTCAGGCCCTGGGCAGTAAGAGGCAGCTTGAATGTAAGCACTGTTCTGGAAAGGATTCAAAGCTCTAGGGGTGAATTCCAGGTACTTCAGGGCCTCTGGCAGGTCCCTGACTCGTGTGGAATGTGCTCGCGTGGTTTAGACCCGCAGCTTGCATCCTCAGCTCAGAGCACCCTGGGCAGCCAGGCTTCGTGGGCCTGTGACCAGAGCAGTCCTACCTGGGGCCTGTGCTCGGGAGGGCCCACACTTAATTTAAGGCTCTGCCATCACAGTCTTCAAATTCTTAATACATTTTAAATATGGGATCCTGTGTTTTCATTTTGCCAGAGAAATTAGGCAGCTGACTCCTGCAGGCAGCTTTTACATATGTCTAGGAGCCCAGAATGCACCCAGATCAATGAATCAGAATTCCTGGAGGTGGGACCTAGGCCTCTGCACGTTGTAAGCTCTCCAGGGGATGGCAGTGGGCAGCCAGCGTTGGGAACCACTGGTAGAACAGAAGTTTCCTCCTTGGTGGGGGGTTGTGTGTGTGGTAAGGGCTAGAGGATTTCCCTGCAGCACATTCATGAACTGCACAGACTGATGTGTAGATGGGATAATATTCTGATTCCTAAATATTCTGATCCCACCCAACTAACCAAGCAGGAACTTTTGATGAAGATGACATTTGTCTATGAGATAGTCCCACCGTGTTTGCTGTTCCCTGGTGGTTGAGTCACTCTGAGAGTAACTGCCTAGTTGGGGCACAGTGGTCCCCGCATTGTGAGCTCCCATCCACATGGCACTGTCCCTGTGACACTGCTAACTGAACACACTAGGTTGAGGTGTCAGAAAGGTGGATTCCAAATATCTACACACACACATATATACATACACAAACACATATGAATGTATACATACATAAGCATACTCCATCTACACACGTGTGTATATATACATATACATACACACCTGTAGATGGCAGGTCGCTTTTCCTTGGTACTTTTCTTGAAATTTTACTTACTTGAACTACGAAAGCAATGCTTATTATAACAGATTAAACAACATAAAAGTAACTAAACTAAGTTTACCAATCTACTCACCCGCACCTATTCCCCCCTTTCTAGTGTAACCATTTTTTAAAATAATTTGAATTTGAAACGAAATTTGCTATGAATTTTTTCCATAGGGTCTTTCTGCATTCAAACACACACCCCATAAGGGTGGTGACTACAAGATCGCATGGTGTCACTTGCTCTTTTCTTCTTCACTTAGCAACATAATGTGGGCATCTTTGAAGTCAGTACATCTCACTCATCTATTAGTTCTTAGTAGCTCATGGCAGTTCTGCAGGATGGCTGTCCCGTTTTCCAGCCATCCCCCTGATTATGGTCATACAGTATTTGGCTGTAGAAGGAGATACTGTGATAGACAGTCTTTTGTGAAAATGTAAATACTGGTACTTCTACATCTTCTGGATAGAGCAGTCTCCAGCAGTTGATAACCCAAGAATGGGCAAAGCAAAAGCCACACAAGTCGCTGCAACTGTGACACCTCCACTTGTATTGGTGTGCCTACCATGTACCGTGCAGTGGGATGCAAGCTGCGGATGTGAAGGAGACGTGGTCTGACCCTAAACAGTTGTGATCTCAGTCCCAGTGTCACACGCACTGTATAGCTCAGGTGCATTCTGACATCTTCCTGATGGTGCTTCACCTCTACTCCAGCCCTAGGTTCTAGCAAATTCCCTTGGCTCTGGAGCAGTTTTGCACACAGCCCTTTCATGTGGCTTCCTTCCAGCCCACGCTGCAGGAATTACAGGAGACTCCCAGCTGTGTCACAGGTGTTGGCTTGCTTTTCTAACGCAGCTGGGCGCTTATCTGGTTGCTCACAGTTAGCTGCATCATTTTCCTCCAGAAGCTGAAAGTGAAAAAGTTTCCCCATGTTTCTCCTCAGGCCTTTGACGCACTTCCGTGATGCACTTCAAGGAGATGCTAAGCTGTTTCACGTGAAAGAACAGAAGTTACAAAACCAAGTTACATCAGAAAATAACTTTTGAAAGTACATTTAATGGGATTCGACAGATTTTTATAGGTAGCTGTGAGAGAGCGTCACCAGAATTGTTCTCACTCCTGGTGGTCTCGCTGCAGGAGCGCTGAGAGGCTGTGGCGCCCGTGGAGGTGGGCAGCCCGGTCTGCTGTTCGGCTGCCAGGAACCTTCAGCTGCGGCACCTCGGGTCTGCCCCGGCTTTCCTGCAGGGAGAGGCTCTTTCCAGCAACCGCAGTCCGTGGCTGAGCACTGCGGGATGCTGGGGCCTGGGCCTGTCTGGAACGGGCGCTCTGTTCTGGAACTCCTCACTGGGCTGGGTGAGACTGTCAGGTCTGCGCCAGCCGCATCTGTGTTGCAGTTTGGGCCTCCCCTTGTCCACTCCTGCTTCTTCCTCTCTTTGCATGAGGTCAGGTCTGCGTCGTGATCTGGGACTCTGCCTAATCCTGCTTCCTCTCCCTTGTATCCTGCACAGGGTCTGCTAACTTCCCTCCCTAACTCCTCAGTGTCTGCTTTCTGAGGGACTCAGTAGACACAAATACTTCCAGGACAATGTAGGAACAAAAACGCTAGACATCCCATTCAGAGGACTCAAGTACCTGATGCCCAAGTGTCCCCTAGCCCTGGGACAGTCTTGCACCGGGCTCTGCTGACAATAAGTTACGATTCTGCCACGGTGAAACTGACCACTTCACTTCAACTGTTCAGCTGGGACACAAATGAAAAGCCAATTGTGGCAAAAAACAAACTCATAGACAATCTGAAATTCCACTTTGTGGAAGTTTTCTAAGACCTGAGGTAAAGAAAGTATTGAGTATTCCTACTGTGTTTGCCATGAACTGATTAGAGCCAAGACATCAGAGTTACAATGAGAGAACACAACTTCCCTTCTGCCATCCTAATCACCATTCCACTGGGAGCATTATTTTATTAAAAAAATTTTATTGAAATTGAGTTGATTTACAATGTTAGTTTCAGGTGTACAGTGTACAGTGAAGTGATTCACATACATATATATATATTTTTTTTCTTTTCAGATTTTTTCCATTATATGTTATTGTAAGAAATTGAATATAGTTCCCTATGCTATACAGTAGGTCCTTGTTGTTCATCTATTTTATATTTTATAATGTGTATCTGTTAATCCCCAGTGCCTAATTTATCCCTCCCACCCTTTCTTCTTTGGTAACCATAGTTTGTTGTTTCTCTGTCTGTGAGTCTGTTTTCAGGAGCACCATTGTTCTTGATAAGCTGCCTCTGCTGGTGGTTCCCTACACTGAGAAGGAAGCAGGTAATATGGCCTTCTTGTTGCAGGAGAGTTTGGAGAGGTATACAAGGGGCACATGGAACTTCTGGGCAAGAGGGAAAACTACGTGGCCATCAAGATGCTGAAGACTGGGTACTCGGAAAAGCAGTGTCCAGACTTTATGGCAAGGCCAGCGTCATGGGTCTGTTCAACCATCCCAACATCATTCGCCTGGAGGGCGTGGTCACCAAAAGTCAGGCAGTCATGACCATCACGGAGTTCATGGAGAATGGCTCTTTGGATTTGTTCCTCAGAGTAAGGGCAGCTCAGGGGCATAGGTGATGCTGGTACCGGGGGACAGTGGAGGACAGTGTCTGGACCGGGGGAGAAGCATCTGCTTGAGGACAGCCTGATGCTCAGGAATCCCTGATGAAACGCGGGCGGGTGTTGGAGATGTCAGTGAGGTGAACAGATTTGTTGCTAAAAGGAAAGAACAAAGCAGAGTGTGCGGACCCCTGGGCAGAAGGACGGCACAGAGCAGGGCCAGGGTCAGCGCTTGCTGGATGAGCAGGAATGAATGGGGGAGGACAGAGAATGGCCCTCAGCATCCGCGTGGATCATGGAGACTGAAGACTTTGAGCGGCTACGCCGTCCTGCATGATTCAGGCAGACGCCAGTGGCCATCTCAGACTTCTCCCGAGTGCAGCTCCCCTCCCAGCCCGCTCTCCTCACTGACAGTCCTGAGATAGAACAGGCTTCCCTTTTCTGATGCCTGGGCCGCCTGGCCTCTGAGGAGGCGCTTCTGGGCAACTCAGGGGAAGACTGGATCACATGCGTCCACAAGTCTTTTCTGGGGTTGATAAGGAACTATAGCTCCCAGCCAGCCAGAGGTGGGGGTCCCTGAAGGCTTCTGACCAGAAGATTAATAAAAGACCATCATCAGGATGTGCCCAAAGGCAGCCACAGGGGAAGCACTTTCATTCCTGTGGGGTATCCCAGAGCTACTCAGACAGGGGCTGAGTGGTGGTGAGCGTGATGCTCATGTGCAGGAGTGGACGGTCTCTTACCATAGGCAGGGGACCAAGGCCTGCCTCACTGGGACCAGAGGCTCAGCTGGGGACTGCTGGGCATCCTGGGAGCAAAGGGTACAGGGGGCGGCATCAAAGAAGGGGCAGGGCCTTCTGAGCAAGGCTTCAGGGTAATACCAAGGAGCAGGCTGCGGCTGTCACCAGAGCCACCAAACAGTAGCTGTGGCTGCAGATCAAAGGGCCCTTCACAGAGCCAGTCATTGGAACATATATGAGGTGGCTGCTGTGGTCATGCCCTGTGCTGGGAACTGGGCCTGTAAGAAAGGAAAGAGATGTGGCTCTGATGCTGTGGGACAGATCACCCCAAGACGTGGGTGGCTCGGCACCACAACACTGTGTTTTGCTTGTAAGCCTGTGGTTTGGGCGGACTCGGCGGGGCACCTCTGTTCCATGTGTTGTCAGCACGGGCAGCTCAGGGGCTCAGGCCTGGGATTGTATGAAGGCTCGTTCACTCACCTGCCTCCTAGTTGACGCTGGCACCCCTCCACCTGGCCTGCCAGGGCTTCCCCACGGCAAACTGGGCCCCAAGAATGCACCCCGAGAACAGAAGGCAAAAGCTGTATCCATGTTGTAATCTAGGCTGAAAAGCCTCACAGCGTCCCTCAGCCCATGATGGGCCACCTAGATTCAAGAGGAGAAAACGTGCCCCCCATTTTGTTGGAGGGCCATAACCTGAGGGCTTCATAAACATAAGGCATGGGGGTTCCGTCGTGCCCATCTTCGAGAATACTACCTGCCCAGAGGTCCCGGCCCCACCCACTCCCAGCCTTAGTGCCCAAAGCTCCCAGCAGTCATCCCCCTTGGTGACACTTGTTGTCTTTGTGCATGGAGTACAAAGTATCACATAAAGAATTGAAATCTTCCTGAGGAAGTCAGGGGGAGAGAGAGAATTTCTCTGATACTGGAGAAAGAGGAATTTGCCAGATGGGTCAGGAATGGGCTGGTAGGCCGACAGAACAGCACGACTGGGTGTTCAGAGGCCTGTTCAGTAGTCAGTCCTTAGCTGAGTGGAGTCTCCCCCGCTCAGCAGCAGGGCTTCGGGGCTGCGGTGTGGAAGGGCATCGGAGGACTAGCCTAGAAGCTGCATTGTACACACTGAAGCTACACTGCGGTGGGGAGCACACACTTAATGCCTCATCTGGGTTGTTGAGCAGTAGTGGGTTTTGTTTGTCGGGGTGGGGGTGACTGGTGTGGATTGTGGGGCCCACGTACGTTGCCTGGTACAGCTTCCTTGAGGGTATGAGTTATGCTTTGTATTTTGAGACCCCAGCACCTGGCACAGTGAGCACTTGGTAAATGCGAGTTGAGTGAAAAACATTAGAGACCATTTCTGGAACAAAGGCGTCTGGGCGAGCGTGGCAGGAGAGCTGGAGCATCCTGAGTGTACGCGGTCCTTGTGGCCAGGCCCGTCGTGTCAGCGCAGGGCACAGACCGTGCTTTCCCGCGGACATTCCTTCATGAGCAGAGGTCTTGTGAAGACAGCCAGCTAGAAGTGAATCGAAGGCTGTGTTAGAAGAAAAAGTCCTCTGGAACCAGCCTCCAGACGCGTTCAGGAGTCATTTATTTCCTACAAGTCACCTGTCTGTGCTTCACAGAGCCACACGACAAGACCTGGGGACTGTGATCAGACTCTCTCCCCAGAATATGCAAGGGAACAGGGAGATTCATTCCCAGGAGCCGGCAGAAAACCCAAACCCAGCACACTGCTGCTCTTCATGGGCCGATTTCTTGAGGGAGGAGAGGCAGGACGGTGGGGTGGGTTGGACACCAGTATTTTTCTTGATGTTGTGGCCCAGGCAAGTGGGGGAAAGCGGGGGGCAAGAGAGGAGCAAGGGAAGGAAAGGCTGGCAGGAAGGGGCAACGGAGCAGGCAGGGCTTGGGGGGAGGGAAGTCGGCGCCTCTGCTTCCCGCATGGCCTGGGGGCAGGAGATCTGTGAATCTAACTTCAGTCTGACTACCAAGCAGTGGAGCCTAGCAGCATTAATTGATGAATCCGCTGCTTGATAAAACTGAAAAGTGGGTCATTGGTTCAGTTCGGCAGGGTCCATCTTCTGGGAAGCAGTATAATTTTAGGATCACCATGCAGAGAAGCAGAGAATCAAAGAAAAGGGTTAGTCTTCCATTTCTGCACTTGTTCCCTTCCTCCCCACACCCCCACTGGACGTGGCGGCTTTGAAGGCTGGCCACGGCTCCAGCTCCCCATCAGCATCTGAGAGATCCTGGGCATCAGGCGTCCAGTGAGCACGTTGGACAGGCCTCCTCACGGCAGCTCACTGCTGCTCTCCCATTGCAGGATTTAAAATCCACATTCTGGAGGAACTGGAAACACCGTCATCTGTAGCCACACATTCAGTAACTTCATCATTATTCATATTTTTAAAAAGTCTGTGCCAGGGATTAGGCAGCAGATCCATAAGTAAACATTTCCTTCTTGGGGCTCCGATTCAGGAATTCAATCTTGCAGCTCTTCCGTAATCTTAGGAACAAGCCCTGCAGCCTCCCTCCGTGTCCTATGCTGCAGCCACGCGGCATGAAGGCCCCGTAAAGCCTTTGCGGCTAAAGCTCGGCCTTACTGTCCCTGCTGGCTTATTCATGGGTGGTCGTAACCAGAAGACTCTTGGAAGTCACTGAATAATGTCAGATGGGGGCATTTATCATTCACGGGCTGGAGCTAGAGGTCAGCAGCCCAGTTGTCAGGAAGGCACCAGACTGGCAGTCCTGAGAGTAAGGCCCTGCTTTGGGCTCTGCCGTGAGTCACCCTGTGGCCTTGAGCAAATCCGTTAACTCAATTTCCCATCTATAATCTAAAGGCATTGAACTAGATGATGTTGAAAGCACTCTTTTCAGGTTAAAAAACAGAAACAAAAACAAAAACTATGAGTCATTCTCTTCAAACAAATCAAACAAGGGTTTCATTTTCTGAAGTGGGTTTGTCAGCGAAAGTTGAAATACCTAAATCCTTCCGGTCTAATAAAAGGGCCAGCAAGTGGCTTCAGTGAGTTTACAGAAAAGCAATTTCAGCAGAAAGCACTTCATGAAGGGAAGAAAGTTTAAATCACTTCACCTAGCCTGTATTCTGTGAGCTCTGTTTTTACCATGTGCTCACCATGGAAACAGATCTTCTCTCAGAGTTCTAAGAAATCTGATTTTCTTTTTCTGTCTTGTTTATCTTTGTATGTTGATGCTCATGTTTCTGGAAGTTTTTATGGGGGAGTTTATACCAATGAGCTGAATATAAAACAGCTGAACTTGTCAGAAAATCTTCATATGTTTATATCTTTAAATTTCACCAAGATTATGAACTGTCTTATCATGATATGTGATTTCCCTGCGGATCCTAAAGAAAATGTGCTGCACAGTCAGCATTTTCCAGTGGAAAAGGCACTGGATAGGGATTAGAAAAGATTCATCTGAGAGTGACCTATTTGTGGTACTCATCTCTACTTTCTGTTTCTATGACCACGGCAGACATCATTAATCAAACATGGCTCTTCTTCCTACAGAGTTTACACACAGACTTCACACAGCATTTGAGGCAGCCATTGCCAGTTGATCAAGGATTAAGTGTCATTGGAGAAGCAATTTACCGTTTGGTCTTAGATTCTTGTTATAAGTCAAAATTACACAGTGATTAAAGGCTGATCACTTAAACCTTCTGGACTTCCTTTATCTTGTCTATAAAAACAATGTATTATCACCTGCCTTGCCTACTCCACAGGACTGTTTTTAAGCATGAAAACATATTCCATGAAGTATGACTTGCCATTGAAAAGTCAAACAAGGGATGAAATCACTATCTGTAGATTAATTGATCCAAACTTCAGGCCAGCATCATTAGGTCCTACTATAATTAGGTTAGGGGTGGTTATGACAGATGCCAAACTGTTGAGCTCAGAATGCACTGTAAACTAGGCTCTCCAAGGGCCATGATCCGAGGATGTCTGCCCCACACACCCACAAAGCCAGGAGGAACCTATAGTCCCGGCCCGAAGTGTCCTCCATCTCTCGCCACACATCTGGGGTACTTGGGAGAGCTGACTTGTGAGATGACAAGGCCTTACTGATAATTCCAGCAATCGATGCTGCTGTCTTAGTGTTCATGGGGTGCTGAGCTAAGCCTTCACAGGTATTGTCTTATTGAACCTTGAATCCATAATCTTAGGAAGAATGGGCACTGTGTTCTTATTTTCCAGATGTGGGAATAACTTGCCCAGAGACACACAGCCAGTGAGAGACAGAGCCTGTCTCCAGCCTCAGGCTATCTGGCTCCAAAGCCTGGACTTTTAACCACTCCTTGTCCTTCGTGGACCCCAGAAACTATAAGGATGACTGATCTAAATATTAAAACAAATCAGAAAGTGAAGCAGCTCAAGGAAGTTTTTGACTTAAAGTGGAAACATAGACACAAATCCGCAAATATTTTCAACCCTGCTCTTCTTGAAGCTGTTTCCAGCTACGACCAGTGCCCTCCCCAACATCTGTCTACAAGCGGGCTTCTTTAGGGAGACATTCATTTTAACCATGTTGTCGTCCTCACTTACAGAGGGAAAGTAACAAACTGAATTGGAAAAATATTACCCATGTGACTTATGGCTAAAATCCATTTTCTAATACATGGAAGTTGCGTGACAACCTTCTGGGGAAGCAGATCCCTAGAGACCTACTTAGAGGAGTGATGTGCTGGGAAAAGCCAGACGAGCTTCTGGAGTTGCTGAGTGAGGTTCATTAGTGAGAAAGATTTGCATCACTCACGGAACACCCAGCTCTGGCAGATGGGTACCGTGTGCTGAAACCAGTCAGTTTCTAAAAATCAGCTCTACACTTTCTTTCGGAGTTGGTTACAGGCAAAGATTGCAGACTGTGCATTCTGGGCAGGCTGGGAGGTGGTCGAGGTTGGAGCGAGCAACAGCCTGTCTTGCCTACTCCACAGGACTGGTTTCAAGGATGAGTGCATGAAACACAGTGTGTTTGGGGGTCCTTCCTCTGATCGGGGCTGGGGGTCAGGAAGGAGGGGAGGGGATGCCAGTTTGCTCCACTCCTTCAACTGACCGTGGGTTGCGATCTTGCACAAGGAGCAGAGATCTTCAACAATTCACACTATCATTGTTAGACTTTTTGATTGTTAGTTTTTCCCTAATAGTGAATTTTTATAACAGCTCTTTTATTTTCCCTTACTTACCTTTGCATAGAAAATACTTTTGCAAGAGTGCATGCTAAAATGGTATGTCCGGTCCATCCCAGTGAGATAATGCTTTGAGGGCGCTGTGGACAATCTCATAGACAGTAGGTTCTCCTTAAATGGGAGCTGCTCACTCTGCTTATGCTTCCTGCATGTCAAACGAGGGCACTGGGGCAGAGGGAGGGACTGCTTTGCCAGGGTCTGTGTTCAGCGGTGACTAGACTAGCCCCAGGGTGTCCCGCCTCCTCCCGCCTCCCCCCAGTCAGAGCATCTCAGTGCCTGGGCCATGCTCTACCTCAGAATACAGCTCCCAGCCCTTTGGGGAGCAGTTGTGGCTGGTCTAGGTGGGAAAATGTGTTCCTGGCAGCATGGCCCAGGGACCACTAATGTAACCAGTGTGTGCAGAGCCCAGACTCAGGGGCTCTGGGGAGGCAGGAGGAAGGCACAGATTTATTCACAGAAGAGCCAGTCATCTAAGCATGGAGGAGGGAGGGCAGCCAGGTGAGAAGCTTTGACTGGCGAGAAGGCAGGGTTTCAGGTTGGCAGGAGGGGGGCAGCAACAGCTCCCATCCGCTGGGAGGGGCCACGGGTCTGACACAGGTGGTTCTTGCACCCCTCCTACCACCAAGCCCTCTGAGGCGGGTGTGGTTATCCCAGTGTTGAGGAAAACACCTTGACATTTAAATCCTGGAGACAGTAAGAGACGTAGTAGTTATTCATCCAGCACACGTTTATTGAGCTTTTCTGTCTGCATTAACGTCCACAACACCGGAAGTGCTATGGTGACCACGGGAGCACGTTCTTGTCTCAAAGAGCTTAGAATGAAGCATCAGACACACACACACCCGCACACCCCTAAAGCTTTTGATATATGCTAAGGAGGGAAATAAGAGCATGCACTGAAAGACAGTGGTTAAGAAAGTGCTAGTTATGTTTAGGGGAGGGGACAGCCTCAGAGACATCCTCTTTGAGGAAGTAACATTTAAGTGGAGATCTGAGGCAAGTAGGTGTTGACTGTAGGGGAAAGGCACATGTAAGGGCCCTGAGGCAGGAAGGCTGGGCTTGGGAAAGGAGTGAAAGATTGCCAGTCACTGTGATTTTAGCACAGAAGTGAGGACAGAGTGGCAGTAAGGGGAGGCAGAGGCTGATCCCACGGGGCCCGGTGGGCCATGCTGAGGAGTTTGGAGCTTTTCCTTAATGCAGCGGGAAGGGCTTCAAGCCAGCAAGCGACATGACCAGATTTGTCTTACAAAGATAGTTTTAGCTGCTGTTAGAGGATGGATTCAATGGGGGGGAGGGGGAGGGCAGGTGGAGGGAGGCTGTTATTGGTGATGGATGACAATGACTTGGTTGGAATGGTGGCAGTGGAGGTGGAGAGGAGTGGATGAGTTTGAGATTAAATTTGGAGACTAAACCTACGAAGCCTGGGACGGAGAAAAGAGCTGAGCATCCAAGGGGAGGGATGAGGATGGAGTGGGGAGGGGGAGGTGGGAGTAGCTTAGCCTGGCACTGATGGAGGGACAAGCAGTGGGACCATGGCACCTCAGCTTCTGTTTAACCCCTGAAGCCCATCTTGACCTGGATGCTGTTGGTGTCTTATTACAGCAAAATGACGGGCAGTTGACGGTGATCCAGCTGGTGGGCATGCTCGGGGGCATCGCCGCGGGCATGAAGTACCTGGCCGAGATGAACTGTGTGCCCCGGGACCTGACTGCGTGGAACACTCATCAACAGTAACCTGTGTGCAAGGTGTCCAGCCTTTCCCGCTACCTCCAGGGCGACACCTCAGACCCCACCTACACCAGCTCCTTGGTGAGCCCTTCTGGACCTTCTCGGGTCAAAGTATGGCCTGAGTGACAGGTGGCTGCACATGGCAGGGTTTACTGGGAGGGCCTTGGACCTGAACACACTTGCCCACGTTGGGGAGCCAGGTGCTGGCTGGGCCATTCATCCAGGAGAAACAACGGGAGTTGGCTGTCCAGGTAAGAATTCAGGCACCAGCTGAGGGGGGCTGGGGTCTCCCCTGAAGCCATGCTGCTCCCTGGCCAATGCAAGAGGATGTTTTGGAACATGATTTGGGGGAATTCAAAAGTCTGGACAGTGGCATCAGAGACCTCCGCCAGCCGGGACTGGCTCCGGTGGGGCTGAGCACTGGGGCACCAGGTGGATTCCTGGCCCCTTCCTCTTCCCCAACCCCCACCAGCAGGCAGCTGTGAGCGCCGCCTGCGCCACGTGCCTCGTCTGTGCTGCTCACTCGGCCTGCCCCCCAAGCCCCGCAGTGCTAGTCGTCTGTGTCCAGGTGCCTGGTTGACATCGTTCCATTTAGAATGTTCACAGGCCCAAAACAGCTCTGATTCCCTCTCCAATTCCCCCTCCCAGACTCTCCGGCTCAGTGGCTGCACCATTCAACTCACGACTGAAGCCTAGGAAGCAGTCTTGATTGCTCTGTGCCTCTCCATCCATGTCCAGTCCCTCAGCAACTCTGGTCAGTTTCTATAAACTGTCCCCTTCTTTCCGTGTCTCCTGTGCCCCCACGCCTACCCGATTCCAAAGCAGCACTCTCTGTCACCTGGGCTGTTACTGTAGCTTCATATTTAGTCTCCCTGGTCTCCTTTTGTCTTCTGAAGGCCATTCCCAACAGTGGCCAAAGTGACTGGTCTTCCTACCCACCTACCTGTCCACCTGTATTCCTTCAGCTTGCAGAAATGATACATGATTATTATAAAAATCACAGCAATACAGAGAAGAGGAAAGGAGTAACTCAGAAACTACTGTTGCCCTGAAGCAGGGTGAGGTAAACATTCCCTAAAAGGCCATAGAGTAAAAAATTTAGGCTGTGCTGCCTAAGAGGCCAAAGGAGGCTATGATGTAGATGATTATAGAACCAGTTAAAATGTAACCCTTTAAAAAATGTGTGAACACCATTCTCAGCCCATGGGCTGTAGAAAACCAGATGGCCCCACCAGATTCGGTACCCAGACCGTGGTTTACCGACTCCTGCATTAAAGCATCAGTTTCAGCAGTTAGATGTGTCAGCTTTCAGAGTCTTCTCTTTGTTCAAAAAACTGGAAAATGTTTACTTTATAAAAATGGGATCATATTGTGCCTGTTACTCGGTGTCTTGTGTGTTTCTTGGCATCCTTCCTCCAGGTTGCTTCTCTGAAATTTGTAAACCTGCACACTCCACCAGGGAGCTGTGGTGCCTGTCTTCCAGCAGCTCACCAGCAATGCGAGGAATCAATATTTAAAAATTTGCTAATCCAAAGATGAATACTGATACCTCATTTTGTTTTAATTTGTATTTTCAACTGACTGTCAGAGATATTACCATTTTTTTACACAGTTTCTGGGATCCATGTTTCCTCTTTGGTTAATTATCTGTACATGTCTTTACCTATTTTTCTATTGGGTTATTTTCTGGTTTCTTAGAAATTGATAAGAATTATTTCTATATTAGAGATGTTAACCCTTTGCCTGCCTTATTTGATGCAATGTGTTCCTCTACTTTTTTGGTACAAAAAATAAAATTCTTTTTTGGATTCAAAAGAATACAGTTGTGCTTTTAATATTGTTTATGCTGTCCTCTGGCTTGCAAAAGTGCTTAATATTCATTTAGTAAAAAAATATGTATCTTTTCCTCTACTTACTGGATTTTCTGGTATATTCTAAAGTTCTCTTCACTCCAAGGTTATAAAATGTTTTTCAAAGTTTTCTGTACTATTTCTGGGAGGGTTCTGTTCTATATCTAAACAATTAGTACACCTGAAATTTATTTATTTTTCTCAAGTTTTTATTTTGAAAACTTTTTGAAGCATTTTGCAAAAGACCACATAGATTTTAGAATCAGTACCTTGCCATGTTTGCTTTCTCATGTCAATATCCATCTAATCCACCCCTCTGTCCATCACTCCATCCTGCTTTGCAGATGCATTTCCAGATAACTTGCAGATATTAGTACATATCACCCCTGAACCCTTCAGCGTACATGTTTTTGATGTGAGTTAAATATTTGTTTATAATTCTTTCCTTGTTTAAGATAAAATGTGCCTATCGAGAAGGTTTCTCTGGATAAGGGGCTCCCTGGAGAGAAACCCAGCCCTCTCTGTTCTGGGCTAGGACCTGTGAGCCCAGTCAGTGCAGGGCCCACATCTGTTTGTTCATCAATGTATATCAGGGTTACAAGCTAAAAGGTACAGAACTGGAGAAAAAAATGACATTTTTGGGTGGGAAAAAGCTAACAGTTGGCAACAGAAGCAGTAGGGAGGGACTGGGACTGGCCAGCTAAAGGGTGTTATCTCCCACTTGGCAACATCCTGATTTTTCTAGAAAAGTCAGATAAGTGAATTTTTATAGGAAACCTCCAGTTGGATTCTCTGTGGCTAATGAAAGGTTTAAAAATATGGTACTAGGATATGCAAATACTCCATCCAGCTCACAAGTCACCTCTATTTGTGTTCAGTGTCAGGTGCAAGGTAGACACTAACAGCAACAAAATTGTGCAGGCAAGCCAGCCCCGTGTGCTGGGCGCTGTTTTGGACTCTTGACATGTATTCGCTCATTTAATCATCAGACCCACCTTGGGAGATAGGTGTTCTTACTACCCCTCATTTTCTGTACCAGGGCATTGAAATGCCAGGATGTTAGGTCACTCACCCAAGACCACTCAGTAAGCCGTGGATGGAGCCAGGATCAGGTCTGGGCAGTCTGGCTCTAGAATTGGTGCTTGTAAATTTTATGCTCTAGTTCCTAAAAAACAAAGGCACCAGCATGCACAGGCAGACACAGTGTGTACAGGGTAGGAGTGAGTCAACTTCATTTGACCAAAGATTCCAGGTGAAATAAATACCAGCCTGAGCAGTGAGGACGGACACCCCCTCTTGCCTTACTTCTGCTGCCATATTTCTTGCCTTACTTCTGCTGCCATATTCAGTCTGGGGTGACTGCTGTCCCACTCAGCTTGGCATCCTGTCCCTTTTAGCATATCTCTTGGATTTTTCAACTTTCACACGAAGTTTTAGAATTTTATTAGAAATAGTTTTTAAATGGAATTTTTATAGTTTTTAATAAAACCTTTCTGATGAAAAATTTTTAAAAATATAACTTATTTTTAGCACTCCCTTTTTCTTCTCAAGGGGTATCTTCATTTGAATAGCTTTTTATGATCACCCTCCCAACGCCCAGCAGAGTACCTGGCACCTGGCAGACAGTCACTATTTGAACTTATCTAAAAAGTGTTCATTACAATACAGAGACCTGCTGATTTTATTGGAATAGCAATGCATTAAGATGAAGATAATGTCCATGGAGTTACCTTTGTACCATGCTGTTCAGTCTTTGATGGAAGTGTTGCTGGCTCAGGGTTTTAATTTTTTTAGGAAAAGGAACACAGTACATTGTAAAACAAACAAACAAAAAACAACTTTTCATCTCAACATAATAAAAGCTATATATGACAAACCTACAGCCAGCATAGTACTCAACGGTGAAAAACTCAAAAGCTTCCCACTAAAATCTGGGACAAGACAAGGATGCCCACTATCACCCCTTCTATTCAACATAGTCCTGGAAGTCCTAGCCACAGCAGTTAGGCAAGAGAAAGAAATAAAAGGGATCCAAATTGGAAAAGAAGAGGTAAAAGTGTCATTATATGCTGATGACATGTTACTATATACAGAAAACCCTAAAAGGTCCACACAAAAGCTACTAGAGCTGATTGAAGAATTCAGCAAGTTAGCAGGTTACAAAATTAACGTTCAAAAATCAGTTGCACTTCTTTACACTAACGATAAATCAACAGAAAAAGAAAGTAAAGAAACAATCCCCTTTAAAATAGCACCCAAAGTAATAAAATATCTGGGAATAAATCTAACCAAGGAGGTGAAAGAATTATACACAGAAAACTATAAACCATTGATGAAGGAAATTAAAGAAGACTTTAAAAAATGGAAAGATACTCCATGCTCTTGGATTGCAAGAATCAATATTGTTAAAATGGTCACACTGCCCAAGGCAATCTACAGACTTAATGCAATCCCTATCCAATTACCCAGGACATATTTCACAGAACTAGAACAAATCATAATAAAATCTATGGAACCATCAAAGACCTAGAATTGCCAAAGCATTACTGAAGAGAAAGAAAGAGGCTGGAGGAATAACTCTCCCAGACTTCAGACAATACTATAGAGCTACAGTCATCAAGACAGCATGGCATTGGTACCAAAACAGACATATAGACCCATGGAACAGAATAGAGAGCCCAGAAATGGACCCACAAACTTTTGGTCAACTCATCTTCGACAAAGGAGGCAAGAATATACAATGGAATAAAGACAGACTCTTCAGCAAATGATGTTGGGAAAACTGGAAATCAGCATGTAAAACAATGAAGCTAGAACCCACCCTTACACCATATACAAAAATCAACTCAAAATGGATTAAAGACTTAAACATAAGACAAGATACAATAAACCTCCTAGAGGAAAACATAGGCAAAACATTATCTGACATACATTTCAAAAATTTTCTCCTAGAAGAAATAAAAGCAAGAATAAACAAATGAGACCGAATGAAACTTACAAGCTTCTGCACAGCAAAGGAAACCGGAAGTAAAACAAGAAGAAAACCTACAGAATGGGAGAAAATTTTTGCAAGTGAAACCGACAAAGGCTTGATCTCCAGAATATATAAGCAGCTCATACGACTCAATAAGAAAAAAATAAACAACCCAATCCAAAAATGGGCAGAAGGCCTAAACAAGCAATTCTCCAAGGAAGACATACAAATGATCAAAAAGCACATGAAAAAATGCTCAATATCACTAATTATCAGAGAAATGCAAATCAAAACTACAATGAGGTATCACCTCACACCAGTCAGAATGGCCGTCATTCAAAAATCCACAAATGACAAATGCTGGAGAGGCTGTGGAGAAAGGGGAACCCTCCTACACTGCTGGTGGGAATGCAGTTTGGTGCAGCCACTATGGAAAACAGTGTGGCGATTCCTCAAAAGACTAGGAATAGACTTACCATATGACCCAGGAATCCCACTCCTGGGCTTGTATCCAGAAGGAAATCTACTTCAGGATGACACCTGCACCCCAATGTTCATAGCAGCACTATTTACAATAGCCAAAACATGGAAACAGCCTAAATGTCCATCAACAGGTGACTGGATAAAGAAGAGGTGGTATATTTATACAATGGAATACTACTCAGCCATAAAAACCAACAACATAATGCCATTTGCAGCAAGATGGATGCTCCTGGAGAATGTCATTCTAAGTGAAGTAAGCCAGAAAGAGAAAGAAAAATACCACATGAGATCGCTCATATGAGGAATCTAAAACAAAACAAAACAAAACATAAATACAAAACAAAAACATACAAAGACCCTGTGGCCAGAGGGAACATGAAATTTTAGAGGAGCTAAGAGAAGATCTCAATGCTTGGCATTTGGTTAAAGAAGGGGAAAGGGACCTAGGATGTCAGTAGCAGTTACATGCAGAGCCTCCCAGATCCTTGTGATGGAATTTACAGCCTTAGACCAAGGGGGGTCATTCAAAGGCTATGTGTGTACGTGTGTGTGCAGATGGACACACATCATCCAAAAGTGAAGGGTTTGTACTTTAGAAAAATAACCTGGTTTTTCTCTGGCTTTCCCTTTCCAATCTCATCCCTTCCTTCTATACAAACAAAACACAAAACATTCTTGGCTTTCTTCTTTCACCAAAAAGCCATCTGGCAGGCCTAATCAAAGTAGATGTCCTGAGTTAGGGAGGCAAGCCCTACGAGGGATTGAGAACCACACGGAAGGGGGATGGAAACCCAGCCAGCTTAGGAAATTAGCTATACACAGGGATACTGAGAAACATATTGGGGAAATGGGAGCTTTTGGAAAAGGAGGTTTGAATATGGAAAGCATGAAAACTAGAATGAATTACATGACGTTGAATTGGAATTGGAGGTATCGGTGTGAACTTGTGGTTTTCAATATGTAAAGAGATAGAAAAATAAATATGAAGGGAGAGTGTCTCAAGCAATGGCACCTGTGTAGCAGAGGTCACCTGGCTCTCAGATCTTGGATTCTATATTCTTTTCTGTACTAAAAGCAACCAGAGCTCATTAGAGGAATGACCCCTTCCAGAGGAAGGGGAAGTATGAGATGAGTTAGTACATTTTTTTTTGTGCCAGAAAGTAAGAAAGTATGCAAAGAATGATGGGAATATGTCAGAAGACCACAATACCCAGCTTGAAGGGCTCCCCAGTGTCCAAATATGGGATAATCTAAGCCTCAAAATATATAATGATTGCAACAAATATAAACTTTGAATAAGATAGGAATGATGGAGTCAACACTGATATGAATATAAACGAATTAAAAAAATAAAGAAAAGATAAAGCTTTCCCTGAATAGTGTAAAGAATGATGTTATTAGAAAATCACTATTTGGTGACCATCGGATTAATAGTAAAGAAACATCAATGGATGCTAATACTTGGGGTGAAACTGAGGAGAGAAATGGGATTTTAAATAGCCTCAAACTATTTCCTCTCAAAATATTTATTACAGAAAAGGAGACAGTAACCTTACAGAGATGTCTGGTCACATCATCTGAACCAAATGATCAGTGTTCACATCACCAATGATGGGATAAGTAGACATCATGTGCCCCTTGAGTGGACGCAGTGAAAGAACACGGCATTTGAGATACACTGTTCAAAATGTATAACTTAGTCTTACCATGAAGAAACATCAGAACAACTAAAATTGAGATACATTCTGTTAAATGCCTAACCTATAATCTTAACATTTCAAGGTCATGGACATTAAGGAGACTGGCAACTGCTCCAGATGAAGGGCATTAGAGAGGCATGAAAACTGGGTAATACATGTGATCCCTAAAAAGGCATTTCTGTGATGATTGTTAAAAGCTAGAATGCAGTGTCTGGGTCAGGAGAGTACAGGCAGTCTTTGTAGTACTCTTGAAACTTTTCTAGAGGTTGAAACTGTCTCAAAATAAAATATTTTTTAAAAACATTTATCCTGGCTGACATGTGGAGAATGGATGGGAGCAGCAACAGTAGAAGCAAGTTGTGTCAGGAAGTCCCGGGGCAGTGCAGGTGAATGAAGCTCAGAGGGATCGGGGAGAAACATGGAAAACAATAGAGGGTGATGCTTAGGGGTGAGGGTGACAGAGGTCCAAGGATGACACCTGGTATCTGGCCTGTGCCTCTGGATGGATGATGGTGCCATTCTCTGAAAAGGGGGATGCTGGAAAGGAACTGATTGGAAGAATAGGAGAGTTGGGAGTAAATTGTGGGTTTTGTTTAAAGCAGTGTTTCTCAAATTTTGGTGGGTATCAGATTTACCGGGAGAGCTAATAAGGAACCCGGAGGCACAGACTCACTGAAGTAGAATATGGTCTGGGCCTTTGCCTTCTTTCCAAGATTTCCCAGGTGGTTCTGATACAAAATTTCTGATGAAGACACTTGTTTAGAACATTTTGATGTTTATGTGCTGGCAGGATACTCAAGCAGAGCTGCTGAATAGGCAGCTGGAAACACGAGTTTGGAGCATGGAGAAGAAGCCCAAACGAAGACGTATATTTAGGAGACCTTACATCAGTGAATCAGATTGGGGGTGGGGGTGGTAAATGTACATGACTTGGGAGAGGGTAGAGTGACAAAGGGCCTCATTCTGAGCATGAAGAAGCCAAACACTGACCAATACAAATGTATATAAAGTGCGAGGCATGGATGCCTGGCTATCCCTTCCCTCTAGAGAGGCAATTATTAAGAATTTGATGTAACTCCTATTCCCTCATTTCGCAGAGCAGGGATCCAAGGCCTAGAAGGGTCAAATGAGTTACTCTGTCACATAGCTTATGAGTGCAGCTTTGGCCCTTCTATCCAGGTATGCAGACTCTGAGTCCAGTGCTCAGGACATCTTGGCTCCCTCTCTGGTCCCACAGTGTGCCTGACTCCCTCCCCAATATGGGTCATTTGTGATGTCCCAGAAAGCCTATTTCTCTGTCTTTTCTTCCCTTTTCCTCCCAAAGACCCAGCAAAAGGTTATCTTTAGAGTCCAAGTCAGCTGTCATCTTTGTCAGCTGACTCTGCTGGCCTTGGGTTGATGCACATGGAGACCAGGCCATATCGTACCCACCTCCACCCCATCTTCAGACTGAGGTGGGCAGGCTATTAACTTTCATTCATTTATTGATTTTCTTCAGCTCTACTTATTTACATTTTTTTATGGTTAGTCCAGAATGTATATATATAAACACATATACATATATAATGTATTATACATGTGTATATGTATTATATATGTATAATGTATTATATACGTACATCATATACATGTATATATGTGGGTGTTTTGTTTTTCAGTTTTTCACAGTCTACTTAGGGTTAATATTGTACCACTTTATGTAGAATGTGAAACAACATAATCAAAACATACAGGTACCTTTACCACCCCCATCCCTGCTGCCCTTTATGTTATAATATTCATATGTCTTGCAAGACAGTCATACACTTTTTCCTTTAAGCATTTGTATATATTTCAAAGATAATGAGAGGAAAATATTTTATCCTTACTCACAATAGTTACTGTTTCTCCTGCTCTTCCTTCATTCTTTAAGATCCAAGGATTCCTTTAGTCTGAAAAACTTCCTTTAGTATCTCTTATCATGCAGGTCTTTGGGCAATATATTCTCTAAGTTTTCCTTTATCAGATAAATGTCTGTATTTTGCATTCATTCATGAAAGGTATTTTTGTTGGATGTACAAGTCCAGGTTTATAGTTTTTTTTTTCTTTCAGCATTTTAGAGACGTTGTCTCATTGTCTTCCTGTTGCCATGGTTTCTGATGAGGAATCCCACAGTCATTTGAATCATTGTTTTGAGATAGATATAGATACAGTTATAAAGATATAGTGATTTTTCTCTAGCCACTTTCAAGACTCTCATTATTTTTCAGTTTTAGCCTGACTATGATGTGCTTTTTTACCCCCAATACATCTTGTTTGAGATTCTCTAAGATTCTTAAATCTGTAAATCTATGTCTTTCAGTATTATTTGGGAAATTTTCAACCACAATTCTCCAAATATTATTTCCTGTCCCTTTTTTCCCCTCCTTCCAGGACTATAGTTACCTTGTGTAGATCTTGAGAAATTGTGCCACAGTACCTGAGGCTTTGTTCATTATTTTCCGCATTCTTTTCTTTCCCTCAGATCTATGTTTAAATTCATTGATTCATTTGCAATCTCCATTCTGCTAAAAAAGAAAAAGTCCCTCAAGAGACTTCTTTCTGATCTTGTATATTTTAGCTCTACACTTTTTTAATAATCTCTTTTTATACTTTCTAATTCTCAGCTGAGTTGTCTTATGTCTCATCATAAGCATATTTTTCTTTATGTCATTGAACATAGTCATAATAGGTGCTATTATAAGTCTGGGTCATCTTCTGGTTGGCATCTTTTTTTCCCCTATGGAAGTGAGTCACAATTCTCTGACATTTATAAGGCCAAAACTGATCTTTGAGCCAGAAAACATGGTTTGAGTCCTGAGTCTGCCAATTAGTAATTTGGGGTAAAAGTTACTTTCCCTCTTTGAGGCTCTGTACCATTATTTGTCAAATGGGAACAGGATATTCTACTTGGTCTATATAACATGACTATTGTAAAGATCAAAGGAAAAATATTATATTGAAAGTGCTTTAATAAATTTCTACAGTCCTATAAAATGTAACAAAAGAAAAGTTACTATAAAAGCTGATGACCTAGAATAAATTATTCTGGATCTTGGTAAAACACCTTTATCTGATTTAGGGGAAAAAATCTATTCCAATAATACACAACATGCCAAATGTAATTAGCAATGAATGGGACTAGTTCCATCCAGTTAATAATGCAAGTGGTGGGATTTTTGCATTAAAATCTAATCAATGTAATATATATATATAAAGAGCACATTTGAATGGCAGTGAGACTGAAATGTAAACCTGGCTCTGCTACATAACCTGGGTGAGGTGTTTGCTTTGTAAGCCTCAGTTTTCTAATCTGTGAAACAGGGATAAGAACCTACCTTTTAGTAAGATTGTGAAAATTAGATGATATTAAATATGTAAAGTGCCCAGAAGAGCAGTTGGCACCCAGTGGATACTTGATAAATGCCCATTTGCTCTCTTCTCCCCTGAAGTTCCTAATAAAAATGGGAATGGAGATATAGCTTGTTTTCTTATAGTGTCTATTTCTTTGATGAAAACTCACTCAATAGATGGCTGGTGAATGAGGGAATGACATCAGGATAAAGTGGAAGGGCTATACTTCTCATGTGATCTTTCCCAGCACAGTCATGTCATAAAACCGTCAGCGGCAGGGCTGCTGACAATTAAAGAGGAAGCCTTAGCATCATAAAAAGACCATAAGAAGACTGACAAGTTGAATATTGACAGAAAGGCCTTTCTTTAGCACAGATAGTGGCTGGTTTAGTGGTTTCCCGAACCCAGTCTGTTATCTGGTGAAGCTGAAAGCAAAGCTGAGCAGACTGGAAGCATTTCCTATATGTTAAACTAGATTTTCTTGGCAAAGATGTCTATATTCAGGGTCAGATTTCTAATTTTAATGAAACTGATCTCTTTGAGACAGGAATGTCCCCAGGACCTCTATCTCCAAAGAACAGGCACAAAATCCAGGATTTTGGTTACAAAGGAGCAACTGACTGATACACTGGTCCAAATGCAGGTTTTAATTTACCTGTGCTGCTATTTTTGTTAGGATTGTTGTGTTTTTGTTACATTTTGAGCAGTCTTCCTCAAATGTGTTTTTTCCCCATAGACTTTGCTATTTTACTGTGCTATTTTGCAGAGTAGGGTTCCCCCCTAAATATATATCTGTCTATATATATATATGGAGAGAGAGAGAGAAAGAAAGAGAGAGCGAGCATTAGAGCAGAAAGGCCTGTACTGGGAAATTAGAGTCCACTCAGTCACCTATAGGAAGCATATGCTCCTTCAGACATAATACGTAGTTGAAACGTCAGTAGGCCTAACCATCTAAGACAGGGAATATTTTCAGAATTTTTAATAAGATCAAAATTAAAGCAATTATGTTAGAATATGTATGTGAATCAAAGGAAGGAAAAAGGTGAGTCACTATAATGCCTTTCAACCCATGTGGTCGGTAATGCCAGCTTCACATCCTAGGGTTTGTAGAAATTGGGCCGGGGCACTGCTGGGGTGATGGGGAGATCAGGCTCCAGGCCACCACCAAACATCCACCACGGCAGCTCCTCCCTTCTGCTTCAATTGAGGTTTTACTAAGGTTCCCTTCAGTCAAGGGTTTTGTCAGTACAAGTACAGTATGTGAAGACTCTAGGTCATCAACTGTGATGACAGTGGCTCATTTTATGTGGTCAACAGTTCTATTCCACCAATCATACTTCTTCCAGGCCTGGAAGAGACTCTACAGACCATGTTCAATATTGGTCTTTAAGGAAGATTCAGGGAAATTTTATATTATTTTAGGAACTTTGAGTCTAGGATCTTGTCCACGCTGTGTTTTCCTCACTGCCCACAATTGAAGCCATGCTAGACATGCTTGGGGCGCTCCCCACTGGTGTCTCTGTACGAACAACTTCAAAAAGTAATGCCATTGCTTGGTCAGAGAACTCCTTTACATATCCAATCAAGTGAAAAGGAGAATTTAAAGAACTGATTATTTAGATAAATTTCTCTAAAAAATTTAATGAAGACGTCTAGACCATGAATAATATTCTTAATTTTGTCCAAACCAACCTTGATGAGAAGTACCTGCCTTCCAGGACCTGCAGTCCAGGGCTGGGTTTTAGTCATCACATCTCTTCTGTCTCCTAGAGCTTCAGTCTGGAACATTTCCAATGACATTAACAAATTTTTAAAAGAATACAATCACTTTTTAAAAATTATATAGAGCATTCTTCCTTTCAGGTTTTTCTGTGATCCTTACAATCAGATTCAGGTTCAGCATTCTTGGCCATAACCTTACATAAGTGGTGTGTGTCCTTTCTAGTGTATCACATCTCAAGACACAAGGTGTCCATCCACTCCTCATGGGAGTTATTGATTCTGATCACCCAGTTGAGGTTTTCTCCAAGTTCTCCAATGTATGTTTACATGCAGTATGTATTACATATTTTTTCACTTGTGACTGATAAGCGGTGTACGGAAGACAGGCTATGTGAATATCCTGTTCTTCAAAACCCCTCACTCCCAGGTTTAGCAACCCCTGCTGATTCTTATCTAACCCATCTGTATTATCATGGCTGCTAAATGACATTTTCCAACTCTAGCCACCAAGCCAGCACTTGTCATTGACAAAGGAATATTTTGAATAATAGTTCTGTAACTCAATCCAATGTTCCTTTGTCCTGCTTAGAAAGTCAACCTAAAAATATTTTGAAGATCCATTCTCTATGATTTTTGCCCTGGAACTTTGGGAATGACCTTTAGCCAAAGATATTAAGATTCTCATCTGATAATTTGATAGAGATTGCATTAAATCTGTAGAATTCTTTGGGTTGTATGTCCATTTTAATAATATTAATTCTCCCAATCTAAGAGCATTGGATATCTTTCCATTTCTTTAAGTCATCTTTAATTTCCTTAGTCAGTGTTTTGTAGTTCTCCATGTGTAAGTCTTTCACTTCCTTGGTCAGATTTATTCCTAAGTATTTTATTTTTTTGAATGCGATTTTAAAAGGGATTGTTTCTTTACTTTTCTTTTCTGGTATATCATTGTTAGTGTAAAGAAATGCAGTTGGTTTCTGTATGTTAAACTAGCACTGAGATATTGTTATGAGGGAATAATTTTAGATGCCATCATGATGACATCTAATAAGATCCACAGGAGATTCTCAAGTAGACTAAATACTTCTGCCTTGATGTTTCCTTCTTCCTGTCTCATTTACCTTCGCTAAACTTGGGTTCTATTGGTGAACAGGTACCTTCAGGGGAAAGATAGACATTTCTCAAACTTTTTTCTTTCTAGATTAGAATTAAAAAGACATTAACTGAATACTTATCATGTGGCAGACATATGTTAGATTATTTCATTGAATTCTCGCTCTCAGTGAGGGAGATGATGTTTTTCATGATTGATGAAAAATAAACCAGCTGAGAGATTAAATAACTTGCCAAAATCACTCATGCCAGTAAATAGAGAATCTAAGAGGGGAATTTAGTTCATCCTGATTTCAAGCCCAGCGCTCTTTCCACTGCTGTACAGGTATTGCATATTCATCGCTCAAGCATAATCACTCAAGAATTGAAAGCTTCACTAAACCATTTATCTTTAATTCAGCATGGACAGTTTTTAATCTCTGTTGCACTACATTTTCTTTGCACCTGTCCCCATATGTGGAAGACTCATATATCTAAGTATCCATCTTTAGTGTTTCACCTATTCCTCTTCCTGAATGACATATTTCTAGTGCCCAACTGGATTTCTTACTTTTTTTGAGCACTGAACAAGCTTCTTTTGCCAATGTTATCATTTCCATCTTGAAACCATGAGCTTATTTTCGATCCTTTCCTCAATCGTTTCACAAATAATCCTTGAGCACTGTTGTGACTTCTCTGTCTCTTATATGCAATTGGCCACTGGATTTTCCTTATCTTTGCTTAAATCTATGTGCTTTAATCTTTGATGTGACTATTCAGTTTGACATTTCCACTCAGTTCCTAGCTCACTGCTTCCTACAGCCCACCCCTATATTAGTGCAGTAGCCTTTGGCCAGTATCCCTGCCATTGATATACCTTGGGGACTATTGCCACCCTCTTCTATTAAACATCTAAATCAATTTAGGTGTTCAATTCACACACCACCTCTTTGGGGATGCCTTCTTTTGCCTCCCAGGACTAAACTAGTTAGCCCAAAGCACTCTATTCAATACTTTAAAAAAGATTTTTAAAAGATTGCTATAAAACAAATTTAGCAAATTGTTGTATTGTGGTGATCATAAACATAAACTTACTGGACCAAAAAAAAAACAACAAAACCAAAATCCCACAAAACTCCTAATAACATTTAAATGTGTTCTTATGACTTTGAATAAATTTTCCAATGATAGTCTTATTCATGGATTAAAACATTTCTGTATCTCAATCTACATAAAGTTGAAGAATATGAGCTCCAGAGATCTGTGCAGTTACTCAAAGAGTAACACTAGGGGTGCCAATGGCATTGACACTGAAGATGAATGTGAGAATGAAAAATAAGCAACACTTTAAAATTAATGTGTTACATATTCATTTCATTAACTATGTTAAAATACAAGACTATATGTATATTGGTAAACCTCACATCATAAGTAAATATTTATGTCATTCTATCATTAAATGTTTGAGGCAGCCAAAAATGCTGTTATTTTAGTTTTTGCTTTTTACCATTAGGATATTTGACTATTTTCCTGTGTTAAGTGATGTCCTTTATTTGCATAAACGTGAAATTTTGACAGTCCTGAGGAACAAATCACTTCTCATATTCCTTGTCCCCCTTTGGTCCCAGGATAATGTAATAATAACAAACAAGCAGGACTAAGGATGGAGAGCTTACTGTGAGTTAAACATTGTATGTTCATTATTTTATTTTATTCTCACAACAACTCCATGAAATATGTACTGTAATTAACACCATTTCATAGATAAGAAAGCTAAAACAGAGTAAGTAACTTGATGTAGGTCCCATCACTAGTAAATAAAGAGATGAGATGTGGTCCCAGGTCTTTCTAAGTGCAGATCTGAAGATTTTCCCTACTGTGCTGTATTACTATAGCATTTATAAAATTAAACATCCTGAGAGGGTCCTGGAAATTTCAACCAAATGGAGATACTTTGAAAGTCTGACATTAAGATTAAATTTGTGAATCTATAAGGTTTTGGGTTGTCCAGCAAATTCGGAATTAAATTAATATTCTATTTGTGTCAGAAATGTCCTTGATGTTTATAACACTGTCTCTTGTTGTATCACCAGGCTTTCTCTCACAAACCTACTTTAGCTTTCTTATTAAAGTTTGGGTTCTAATAACCAACATGTTTTTCTAATAAGACAATGGGCATAAGCCTTCAAGAACATGTCAAAAATGCTTAGCCCTCTGGAACCAATTCTTTTTGGTAGCAAATCCCTTTCCCCAAAGAAACATGAGTTAGTTCTTTCACTTGTCAAATGTTATATCTTAAAATAAAGAGATGTCATTTTCCAAATGAAGTTATACCTGATAATTAACAATTTCTGGCCTTAGTTTATAAACAGGTTATACACATTAACCAGTTCTCTTAATTATCTCCAGCCTATTTATTCTTAATGGAGGGGAAAGTGTTAACCAGACCAGATAATAAGCTTTCTGGCTCTTCCAGTAGCGAACAGAACTCCTCTAATTTTGGTCTCCCTGCAGCAATCTATACCTGTTTTTGAAAATGAAAGAATAAGTGAAGTCTTTAAAAATAGATTTCCAGGAAACTTTAGTACACATTTCTAACATTAATGAAACTATAAAGAAAAGGATTCTCTAAGATGGGCTCTCACACACACTATTCAGAGACATCACATACTTCAAAGTAAACAATATGAAAAATAAACATCAAATCTGAAGTCTAGAAATCCCTGGGTGAGCACTGAGCTAACAAAAACACAATGCCATTCTGGATAACGTGTTGTCTTAGGAGTTCTCTTGTCATGAAGTTCTACACAGCGTATCACACTCTTCTTCATAAACAAGTGGTTATTTTTGATGTAGCTATCATTTAGCATATAATTATAAATATAAGTATATTAAAATTCTTAGACACTTCTGAGTCTATTTCAAGCCAAAGGAAATAGAGGAGAAGGAGAAGTTTGCACTGATTTAGGTGAAGATCTGTATAGTGTGTTGGGAATTGATATTCACATTTGATGGTTGAGTAGCACTCATTTTCTGTGACTAACTAATCAACTGGGTTTTGTGGATGGATTTCATTATGCTATGAGAGCCAAAATTGTATTTTTACATTATTAAATACAATGCATTGCAAGATGCCATTTTAAGAGTTATATATCCAATATAAAATAAAATGAATAATTAAGAAGAGAAACAATTTTCCAAGGGCCCATATCAGAAGAAAATATAACAGCTATGTTAGCTATTGATTTTTTACTGCATCTTCAAACCTATTGAATCCTGATTTGGTAGAAAGAACCTTTAGTTTACATTCAGCTCCCAATGTTACAATTGCAGATTTGTGTCAACTTAACTTTTCTCTAAGTTGGCTTATTTATCTATAACATGGGATAGTGATATTTCTACCACATGGCTGGTGCCAAAATTAAATGAGATAGTTTGGGGAAGTGTCTATGCATAGTGATTAGCACAGGAAAGGCACTCAACAAATGATGAAAAGGAGAAGTTACAACTGGCACCACAGAAACACAAAGAATCATTTATATCACTATGAACAATTATGTGCCAATAGTATAGACAACTTAGAAGAAATGGACAAATTCCTAAATGTGCAATATCCCAAGGTTCAATTAGGAAGAAATACAAAATGTAAACAGATCAGTTACTAGTAATAAAATTAAATCAGTAATAATAATAATAAAAAAAAATCCCAAGAAACAAAAGTTCAGGATCAGATAGCTTCACAGGTGAAATTTAATCCTCTCAAACTGTTTTTAAAAATTTCAGAGGAAATTACACTTCCAAACTCATTCTATGAGGCCAGCACCACTCTGATACTAATATTAGGCAAAGACACCACAAAAACAAAACAAAACAAAACAAAGAAACAAACAAAAAACCTACAGGCCAATATCATTAATGAACATAGATACAAATATCCTCAATAAAACATTGGCAAACCAAATTCAACCATACAGTAAAATGATCACACACCATGATCAAGTGGGATTTATCCCATGGGTTTAAGAATGGTTCAGTATTTGCAAGTCAGTCAATGTGATATTCCAGATTAACACATTGAAGAATAAAAATCATATGATAAACTCATAGATACAGAAAAATATTTTGATAAGATTCAACATCCATTTACAATTAAAAACCCCAAACAAAGTGAGTAAATAGGAAACAGGTCTCAACATAATAAAAGCCATGTATGACAAATCCACAGTTAACAGCATACTCAATGGTGAAAAGTTGCTAACATTTCTCTGAAGTCAGGAGCAAGACAAGGTTGCCCACTTTCAACACGTTAATTCAACATAATATTAGAAGTCCTAGCCACAGTAATTAGATAAGAAAAAGAAATGAATCAATCCAAATTGGAAAGGAAGAAGTAAAACTTTCGCACCTGTTTGCGGATGACATGACACTATGTTTAGAGAATCCTAAAGATGCCACCAGATAACTATTAGAAGTCACCAATTAGTTCAGTAAAGTTGTAGAATATAAATTTAATATACAGAAATCTTTATATCTATTGCATTTCTACTCACTAACAATGAGCTATCAGAGAGAGAAATCAAGAAAACAAGCCCATTTACAATTTCATCAAAAAGAATAAAATACCTAGGAATAAATGTAACTAATGAGGTGTGAGACATTTGCTCAACAAAACAAAACAAAAAACACCAAAACTATAAAATATTGTTAAAAATTAGAAGCCAACATAAACAAATGGTAGGATATACTGTGCTCATGGATTGGTAATCCACAGATTCAATGCAATATCCATCAAAATACCAATGATGTTTTTTCACAGAACTAGGACAAAAGCTAATATTTGTATGGAAATACAAAAGATCTTGAATAGCCAAAACAATCTTGAGAAAGAAGCAAAGCTGGAGATATCACACTCTTTGATTTCAAACTATATTACAAAGCTACAGTAACAAAAACAGTATGGTATTGACATTAAAAAACAAACAGACCCATAGTTGAAATAGGCTTGAAAGTCCAGGAATAAACCCAACATAAAATGATCAATTAATCAATGACAAAGGAGGCAAGAATGTGCAATGGCAAAAAGACAGCCTTTTCAACAAACTGTGTTGGGGAAACCAAACAGTTACATGCTAAATAATCAAACTGGACTACTTTCTCACACTATATATAAAAATAAACTCAAAATGGATTTATTTTACTTTATTTTTGAAGTATATTCAGTTTACAGTGTTGTGTCAATTTCTGATGTACAGCATAATGTTTCAGTCAAAGTTGATTTAAATGTAAGTACTGAAACTATGAAACTCCTAGAAGAAAACATAGACAATACACTCTTTGACATCAGTCTTATAAATACTTTATTGGATTTGTCTTCTCCAGCAAGGGAAACAAAAGCAAATATAATGAAAAGGGACCAAATCAATCTAAAAAGCTTCTGCACAGAGAATGAAACTATAATCAAAACAGAAAGTTGCCTACTGAATGGAAGAAGATATTTGCAAACTTCATGTCTGATACGGGACTAACATCCAAAACATACAAATAACTCATATAATTCAACATGAAAAAAAACCAACAAATTCATTTAAAAAAATGAGCAGAGGACTGGCGCGGGCCGCCGGCGGGGCCGTGCGGGAGGAGGCACCCAGGCGGAGGGCCCGGATCCTTTTTAAGTTTTCTCCCGGCCACCGTTACTTGGAAGGGGGGTGTGTGTCTGTGTGTGTGGAGAGAGCTTGCAGGTCCCACTCCCCGACTCACCGCGGGCGATCACAGTTCCGGCCGAAAGGAGAAAGGAGATGAAGCTCCTGGCGGCTCGGCCCGTCCGGAAGCGGCGCCGCGCCCCTGCCGCCAGGCCCCGCGCCTGCTCCCCGTCCAGGTGCGGAGGCTGCAGGCGGGCCGCGGGGGAGGTGGGGGGCGAGCGAGCGGCCGGGCCCCCTAGGAGGCTGGCGGCGCGGAGGCCGCGGGCTACCGGGGTGACCCGAGCAGGGGACTTGAGTCATCCTAAGAGTGTGAGGGACGCGTCCTTCAAGCCTCGGAACCCGCAGCTTCGAGTCTTGGAAAAAGTGTTGGGCTCTGAGTTTTCTTGAGCGCTCGAAAGAAAAACCAGTAATTGCTGCGGGGGTTTTGGTCGTTTCGATTGTATTTTAATTGCACTTTCCTAGAAGTTCTAGAACCAGAGCCAAAGACACTTTAATTCGGGGGAGGGGGCAGGAGAAGGAGAAACTTCTGTTTCTATCTTGTTAAAGAAATGTTTGTTTAATTTCCCCCTAGGGGAAAAAAAAGTGTGTTAACACTCACATATTTCTCACAACGTAAGATATTTATTTAAACATGCTAGCGCTTTAATGTCCAAAACATGACGGCATTTTTCTGATCCCTGTCCAAAGTGTCCATCTCCCTGCCAGTTTCTTCCTTGAAACAACTCTTACTCCCCAGAAAAATCATTTTTATTCTCTGTTTCCAGTATGAGCACTGTAGTTACAGTGAGAGCCTTAAAAAAAAATAGCTTCTTTTAAGAAGTACAGGCTTCTCTACAGATAAGATATTTTTGCCGGTTCCTTTCCCCTCACTCATCATTTTAAAATATCTGAAATATTGTAAATCAACTATACTTCAATTAAAAAACACCCTGAAATATTTGGGAGATAGCATCAATTCAAAATCTTTACCACGTCAAAAGCCAAAAGTACTTCTTACTAAATCAGAATTGAAGTATTTTCTCTCCATTGTCTATATTATTAAGAGAAGTAAATTAGGATTTTTAAAAACGGAGAGACTATAGTTTTAATTTCTTCAAGGGTAAGTAATAAGAAATCACTGAACCTTAATACTTTACAGTAGTCCTCTTTAAGAAACTGTTTCCACACTAAATGTTAAAACAATTGGAGAAATGAGTTTAGCGCAATGGAGCCATTATTAAGTAAAATTCACTTCTCTTTGAAACCACTATGAAATGCAGGCCCAACAATTGCTTTTGAAATTATGTATTTTATACAAAAATATTTTTAGAAATGTATTTAATGAAATGCATATGTACATATTTTAATAGAAATACAATGCTTTATAAACTTATGGATATGATAAGTGTGAATAACTTGAGTCCAGGAACCAGTGGGTGGCAGAGAAGGTATAACAATACATCCTTGCACCAACCTTGAGGAGCTTTAACCTGAATCTAATCACGAGGAAGCATCAGACAAACACAAATAGAGGGAAATTCTACAAAATAACTGGACTGTATTCTTAAAACATTGTCAGTGTCATAAAAGTAAGACAAAACTTGCAGATTAAAGGAAACTAAAGACATGACAACTAAATGCAATATGTGACCCTGGACTGAATACTGGAGGAGGAAAATGTTATAAAGGGCATTATTGGGATGATTGATGTCACTGGAATATGAACTGTAGTTTAAGTATGTTATTCATGTTAAATTTCCAGAATGTGTTATGTATGAGAATATCCTTGTTCATAAGAAAACACACTGAAATATTAAAGGATAAAGGAACATTAAAAAGAAGAATATATACTAAACATTGGCACAGCCATTATGGAAAACAGTATGGAGATTCCTCAAAAAACAAAAAATAGGCTTACCATATGATCCAGCAATCCCACTCCTGGGCATATATCTGGAGAAAACTCTAATTCAAAAGGATACATGCACCCCAATGTTCATAGCGGCACTATATACAATAACCAAGACATAGAAACAACCTAAATGTCCATCAACAGATGACTGGATAAAGAAGTTGTGGTATATTTATACAATAGAATGCTACTCAGCCATAAAAAATAATAAAATACTGCCATTTGCAGCAACATGGATGGATCTGAAGATCGTCATTCTAAGTGAAGCAAACCAGAAAAAGAAAGAAAACTACTGTATGGTATCATTCATATGTGGAATCTAAAAAAAAAAAAAAAAGAAGCAGCAGAAGGAAAAAGAGGATCACTAATGAACTCATCTACAAAACAGAAACAGACTTGCAGACATAGTAAACAACCATATGGTTACCTGGGGAAAGAGGGTGGGAAGGGATAAATCAGAGTTTGAGATTTGCAAATGTTAACCACTATATAAAAACAGATAAATAAACAAATTTCTTCTGTATGGCACATGGACCTATATTCATATCTTCTAATAACCTTTAAAGAAAAAGAATATGAAAACAAACTTATGTATATATATGCACGATGGGGATATGCTGTATACCAGAAACTGACATGTTATAACTGATTATACTTCAATTTAAAAAATTAAACAAAAAAAATACTGAAGTACATTTAAGCAGAAACACACATAAGACAGACAATGTATTAATCAGTTGACAAAAATGTTCAACTCTCATGAATTTGTCTCATGAGAACTTAACTGTAAATAATGAGGATCAACTATATACAACAGTTTTTATATGAATTTAAAAACAACTCAAAAATAATTTATAGAATAGGTGGATACAGATCAATCTAGGAATAATGTGAAAAGTATTGGTTAGATATATAATGAATTAATGATACTGTTGCCTCTAATAAATGAAGAGAGCAAACTGGCCTGGGAAAGGGAAGAGACAAGTTAAATTTTCATTGTAGTTAATTTTAAATGTAAAGTTGCTCTCATTTTACTTAAAAAAGATTGTAACCCACTAAAAAAAAATAAATAATGGTCAGTTATCTCGGATCCCATCTCTTGAGTTACAGATTCGCATTAGTTTTTTGGTTTTTGTCTTTTGGCCTGGGAAAGAACTCTTACAATCTGTCTTAGAAATCATTTATTTCATAATATTGACCATGTTTAGTCTGATAGGAGCACATTTCATCCTCACTGCATCTTAACCAAGCTCCTACAGCGTCTCTGTGATACAAGAACCCCCACTGCATGTGGTTCCCGGGACATGCCTTGCACCCTCCACTCCGCGGACTCAGGTCCCCTGCCTGCAGTGTCCTGCCTGACCGAACACAGCCCGGTCTGCAGATCTGGGCACAGTCATCCCCTCCCCCACACTCTACCTTTCTTTTTATTTTTAATAGCAAGTACCAATGCTCACTAAGCTTTTGCCTTATATTCTTTTGTATCATTCACATCCTTATATGAGTCTTATTTTTCCTATGAAATTTGAGAAAGTCCTTAAAGCCAGAGTCCAAAAGTCCTCTTCAATGAAACCTCTAACTTAATAGAAATTGGGTTTCTAGAAACATCTACAGACATTAAATATATGAAAACTGAACAACATGTTTACATATTACAAGGTAATTCCATTCCCAGAAAGCTAAAATTTTCTATAAATTTCCAAAATCATTTCCAACAATTTGGACATAATATTTGATAATATATTTGCTTGTATTTATGTTTTATTTTACTTTCATAAATTTATCTACAAGTGTAAGCATCATAAAAACACAAATGAAGCCAAAAATTTGCTGCTTTGGTTCCTTGCTTTACAAGGAGGTCCTTTTCTTTCTATACTTCTTTCCATCCTTCTTTCCATCTTATCCTTCCTAGGGATTCTTGGATTTATCATTTTGTTCCTTCTCTGAACTTCTTCCCACATCCCTCACCAAGAGGTTAAGAAGGACTCATCTTATTAGTGAGCTGTGGATACTGTCCTAAAAATCGCAATATTGACCTGCCTTTCCCTCACCTTCTGCTCTGTCCGCAGCAGTCACCGGCCACGGCTTGCCCGGTGACCGCTGGTAACCATGTGTGAGAGCTGCCTTGCAGATTCAACTTTGCCCACAATGTAGATAAGGAGGGTTATTAGATATCTTTTTCTTGTGTCACAGAAACAGTCTCTAATCCAACCTTAACAGGATAGAGATGCTTTGACCTTTAGAGGTTATTGGGAATCTAGCTACATCATTAATGATGCTCACACTATACTTTTATATTCTTATTTAATATTGGTCTATTATCAGTTATTAAAATTCCAAAAAGATAATAAGTATATACCCACCTCAACCCCCAACACATAACCTTTACTATGTCAGGGAGTGGTTAAAGGCCTGCCTGTGGGCTGAGCCAGCCCTGAATTCTAATCGCTGCTTTGATATGTGTTAATGTTATGCTTCTGTTTCCTCGGCTATCCATGGGAATAACCTGTTTTAAAGATTGTGAGGATTAAGTAAAACAATTTTTTGAACAGTGTCTTGCCTTCGATAAATGTTAGCCACTATGATTATTATCCCTATTTATTCCCTATTTTAATGGTTGCAGGCCATGCCCTAAGCCCTAGGGACAGAGATCTAAACTAGACCAAATTCATTCCATACTCACCTAGTGGCAGGTAGACTATACAGAGGTAAACACATCCATTAGTTAATTTCTTAAGTTTATTGCAAAAATATTTAATGGGCATCCAAGTATATACCAGGTTCTAAGTACTGCAGATGCTTCAGTAAGCAAGCAAAACAGACAGAAAGTACTATCCAATTTCAAAAAAATAAAAAATAAGAAAAATGAACCAAACACACACACACACACACACACACACACTATCATTTTCTGATATATAAAGAAAAATTAAGTTGGAGAATAGAGAATGAAAAGTAGGGAATGAGAAGAGAATAGTTAGATTCATTATGTGCTCTAAATGTGGAAAGGACAGAAGGAAGTTCATGTAGACAGAGTGTCTGGATCAAGAGTGAGAACACTCTGATATTGGGGTGAAGGGGTGGGCAGAAGCCAAACCAGGGAAAGCCTTGGAAGATTTAATAAGAGGTTTGTATTTTAAATTTAATAAAGAAATGTTAGGCATTTATAAGCAAGGACTTAACATGACCTGATGAAGCTTTTCAAAAAAGATCTCATTGTCTGAGAATAGATCAAAAGGAGACAAGAGTGGAAGCAGAAGCAGCCAGGAGGCTGTTACAAGTCCAGGTGTGAGGTGGCAGTGGACTAGGGAGGTAAGAGTAAAGACTGCCAACATGCTAGAGATATATAGGAGAAGAAAGATTACTTTCCTAAGGGCATAGCCTTGATACAGAATCCTAGGACGGTACCTGTTCCATTTTCTCTGTTGAAGTTGCTATGGGCTCCACATTTCATTCAAGGCCACAGGAGACATTTCCAATGTCACTGGGATAAATGTGCATAGTGGGAAAGTCACTTAGACTATAGCAACAAACACCTAAGAAGGTGACTCTTCTTTGGAACACTTAAAACTGACAGATGGGACCTGGGTTATATATGTCTTACCAAGGGATACATGGACATAGGAAAAATTATGGGAATATATATATATATATCAAGTTCATATGATTCCATAAAAAATTAATCTCTTGATGAGGCACCAAAATTCCTTTTCCATCTTCCCCACCCACCTCTGTGTGAGAGCCCTTTTCCATATTGTAAAACAAAGGCACACCTCTCACTAACCCTAAAGTTTACTATGCTTCCTTATTTCAAGGACACTAAAAAAAAGAGTCTGTTTCACATATTGTGTCTGGGAAATATGTTTTAGTCTAGGAACCAGAAACCTATAGAAGGTTTCCCTGTACATATTTTGGCTAAAATCCAAGGATAGCATCATAAATGTGATCTTTTTCATGGGTTGGTGTTATCTAAATTCACATATGGAGAGGATTGGTAGTAACAATGATGGCTTTTACTTAACAACCTCAAGTCTTCACCCTCAGACCAAGGTCAAAAAAATAAAATCTTTTCCAAAGAGTGTACTGTGAAATTAAAACAAAGAAAGCATTGGCAAGAAATACGGTAGGTGACTTCATCTGTATGACCAGCCCGCTGTTAAACCGTCTCCTGATTCCGTGCTTTTCCTTCTTCCCTTCCCTTGCCTTCTCTTCTCCTCCTTTTCTTCTTGTCTTCTCTGCTTTCCCTTCTTCTCTTCTACCATCTCTCCTTTCTTCTCCTTCTCCTCCTCCTCCTTTTTTCTGCTTCTCCCATCTTACAGTTAGAATTCTGAAGTGACATGCTATTACCTAATAACATATTCATTTGAGAGTGATTAATAGTGTGCACTAGTTTTTGTTATTAGGTTACATGAAAGTGTTTAGGACTTCATAGGCACCAATTAGCAGCAAGGTGACTCAATTAAATAGAATGATGCCAGCCTGCCGGCAGGACATGTGAGAAGCAATTAAATATCTGCTTTATATGGTTTTTTTTTCATATATTGACTAAACTAAGAATATATTTCTGAAGTTTTGAGGAAAATATATCTGATGCACTTGGTAATATGAAAAGTTTCTAAAAATATTTTGTTGTAAAGAATGTTTTGAAATGAATAAATTTTGCAATTTTCTTAACTTTTTCTGACTATTTTGGGTTGAAATAAAGTGCATCTAGGTGAAAAAAACAAAGGTATATAACCAGTAGTCATTTTAACCATTTTTAATTCTTTGTATTTCTCTCCAAAATTCAGAAATTGAGCTATTGTAGTAATTGACATTTCAAAAAAATATATATCCTTTAGCAAACAATGATATTTCTAATTATTTGTTGTTAACAACATTGAAAGAGGCATAATTGCTCCTTTCTCCCTCTCAGAACCTTCCTGCCACTGCATTTGGACCTCACTACTCCAGCCTCTGGGGCCCATCCCATCCTTCCAGCCTGTGACCAGCAGCAGAAAAAAACAAATTACATATCATTTTCTTGCCCTGTAAACACCTTGAAGTGAGCAAAAAGATTAGAATAACTTTTAACCATAGGGAAATTGTGCACATCCAGGGAGGTCAGTGTAGCAACCAGATCGGTGCCAAGTTCTGGGAGGTGATCGGTGATGGACATGGCAGTGACTGCACCGGCACCTATCATGGGTCAGCTGGACTGCATCTCTGTGTACTACAGTAAAGCCACAGATGTTAAATATGCTCCTCGTGCTATCTTGGTGGATCTAGAACCCAGGACCATGGACTCTGTTCACTCAGGTCCTTTTGATCAGATCTTCAGACCAGACAACTTTGTTTTTTGTCAGTCTGGTGCAGGCAACAACTGGGCCAAGGGCCACTACACAGAGAGGGCCGAGCTGGTTGATTTGGTCTTGAAAGTGGTTCGAAAGGAGGCCAAGAGCTGTGACTATCTACAGGGCTTCTAGCAGACCCACTTGTTGGGCAGGGGTATGGGCTCTAGGACGGGCACCTTGCTCATCAGCAAGATCCATGAAGAGCATCCTGACCACATCATGAACACCTTCAGTGTGGTGCTGTCACCCAAGTTGTCTGACACTGTGATGGAGCTCTACAACGCCACCCTCTCCATCCATCAGTTGGTGGAGAACACCACCGAGACCTACTGCATTGACAATGAGGCCCTTTAGACATCTGCTTCTGCACCCTCAAGCTGACCATGCCAACCTACAGGAACCTGAACCACCTCGTCTCAGCCACCAAGAGTGGTGTCACCACCTGCCTTCACTTTCCTGGTCAGCTCAATGCTGACCTCCACAAGCTGGCAGTCAACATGGTGCCCTTCCCACATCTCCACTTCTTCATGTCCAGTTTTGCCCCTCTCACCAGCCATGGCAGCCAGCATCATCAGGCCCTCACTGTGCCCGAGTTCACAAAGCAGGTCTTCAATACCAAGAATATGATGGCTGCCTGTGGCCCCTGCCATGGCCGGCACCTCACCATGTCTGCTGTCTTCCATGAGTGATGTCAATGAAGGAGGTGGATCAGCAGATGCTCAAAGTGCAGAACAAGAATAGCAGCTACTTCATGGAATGGATCCCCAACAATGTCAAGACAGCCATTTGTGACATTCCACCCCGTGGCCTCAAGTTGGTGGTCACTTTCGTTGGCAACAGCACGGCCGTCCAGGAGCTGGTCAAGTGCATCTTGGATTAGTACACTTAATGTTCCATGGAAAGCGTCCCTCCACTGTTACACAGGTGAGGATGTGGACAAGATGGAGTTCCCCAAAGCTGAGAGTAACATGAAAGACCTCATCTCCGAGTACCAGCGGTACTACCAGGATGCCAGCGCAGAAGAGGAGGAGGATTTCGGTGAGGAGGCCGAAGGCTGAGCCCCGTCGCTGCACGTTCCTCAGTCCCCTCAGCCTTCTTCCTCAATCACCCCTTTCCCTCAGAATTTGCATTTTCTACCTCTATCTTGTTTTTCCTTATTTTGGGAGTGTTGGTTCTAGAACAGTGCCTGCACATAATAGATGTTCAATAAATATTTGTTGTTTGTTGGAAAAAAAAAAGGAGGCATAATTGAATTGCCTGGTGATGTATAATTAGGAATAAATTTTGATAGCATTTGGTCTTTTTGGTTTTGAGGGCTTATATTTCAGAAGGGTTTTAAAAAACTCATTGATATTACAACAAAAAAATTCCTTCAATTCCATCTTGTTATTATGAGTAATGTTTCTCTGCACAAAAAAAAAAATGAAAAAGGAAAACCCCACTGAGTCATAAGATTAATGTTGAGCCTTGTCTCAATTTTACAAGTGCTTTTCTTCTACAGATACCTAAACTTATTAGAAAGAAATGCCCTCTTTCTATTGCTAAGAGATTATTTTAAAATTAAATTATACATTGTATGTTTCATAATTTCTCAAAGTCCCCAATATGTTTGTGTCATTTGGTCAGCTGTCTGTTAGTTATAATTGTTACAATGAGACCGATGGGCTGCCTACTGCACTAAGTAGACAAGTAATTATAATTGTTATGATGACTACATAGAAGGAATTGTTTGTGGCTCAGAGTCTTATTATCACAGGATTTTTTTCCTTTAATTTATTGAAATATTTCTGTAGCAGAAAAGCATAAGAATGTGATTAATAAGTTGTTTAGGCTTAAAAGATATTATATTAGAATTCAATTATCTAAGGGAAACAGTATAAAGTTACAAGTCCAAGGAGAATATGGAGAGATGTAAAACTTGTGACTGCTGAAGAAAACTTTTTCCATGCATTTTTGTAAATAATTGATGGTGGGTATCAAGTTACTTTGGTATTTTGATTTCGTGCACTACATTTAAAAAGAAGCATGTAATTTTTTTAATTTTTATTTTTGAAATGTCATTATTTACAACTCACTAGGAATTGTATCAATGGTAACTTTTTAAACTCATGATAGAACTATTCAAATTTGTTAGGGTACATGAGCAAAAATGAGAAAAAGAAAGAAGAAGGAGAAGGAGAAGAAGAAAGGAAGAAGAAGAAGAAGAAGAAGAAGAAGAAGAAGAAGAAGAAGAAGAAGAAGAAGAAGGAGAAGGAGAAGGAGAAGAAGAAGAAGAAGAAGAAGAAGAAGAAGAAGAAGAAGAAGAAGAAGAAGAAGAAGAAGAAGAAGAAGAAGAAGAAGAAAAGAAGAAGAAGAAGAAGAAGAAGAAGAAGAGAAGAAGAAGAAGAAGAAGAAGAAGAAGAAGAAGAAGAAGAAGAAGAAGAAGAAGAAGAAGAAGAAGAAGAAGAAGAAGAAGAAGAAGGCCACTGATCTTTGCTGTCTCCAAAATCCAGAGTCCCATGTAGGCAATCCACCATCTTCTCACTTCAAGGGGGTACAACATATTCTTGAGGAATATATCCTAACATGTTTAAGAACATAAGAATTGTCAGAAAATTCATGAGATGACATGTTTTTCAAGGACAAATATTCTAAGTATACAGTATATGTATCTTACCAAGACAGCCTAGGGTATCTGCTGCCTTCTGGTCTCTAATTCATAAAATAATATTTGTGATACAGCAGAGAGCAAACCTTCCTGGGGGTGATGAGATCTTTGGGATAACTGTTGTCTGGATTATGGGAGAAAAATAAAATAATTGATGAATCCCTGAGTCATGATTTAAATAGCATCCTCCTCTTCTGCCTGGTTGAAAATTAACTATAATTTGGAGAAAAATTTATTTGCCATAGCAACAATTTTATAATAAGTTCTAGGAGCTTAATTAATTTGCTCCATGGTAGTGTTCACATATGGAATACTCATTTCAATTGAAGTCACCACCTGATTAAATTCTCTGTAATCCTATTATTCTAAAGAACTATCCATTATATGTACTGGAAAAACTCAGAAAATAAATGGGAATATATTTGGAACTTCCACCTCTGTATCTTTCAAATCTATTAAGATATCTTTGCAATTCCATCAAGGTTTAAATATTTCTTTTGATTTACTGTTTCCATAAAGAGGAACATCCAATGACTTCAACTTACTAACATCATGGAACTAGGTTTCCGTTGGTTTCATAGCACAGTAACTGGGGAAGAGACCAGAAGGGATGGCATGGGTTCCTCTGGGTCTATCACAAGGTGATTCCAAGTGAGAGCTTCATTTATCAACCAAGTCCAGGTAAACTCTTATTCTGACTGTTATATTGAGACTCCAACTACTGTTTTGCCATTTCTGGATTCAAAAGATGGGACATTTTCCTTTCTCAGTGAAGAGTTACCCAGATCAATGGCCATGGAGAAATCTGAAAAACTCTGATATACAGAAGACTAAACTTAACTCACAACTAGAAATTAGGAGGAAGGACCTGACTCTACTGCCCAGTAACTCAAGTGAGCCCTTTGTTCTTGGGACTCGTGATTGTTGGTTTTGTTCTTGGTGAATTCTGAATTGATTAACAGGAGAGGTCTCTTGATGTCAGACCATCCTCTGCACCCTGATTATTATGCCCATAGCGCTGTATCTGCAGTGACTGTACTCATTTTGTTAACAGCATTTAGCAATTAGCACTTGGGGTCAAAACCCCATGACTCATTCCACTCAACATGATGTTACAAATGTCTCATAGATGTTCCTGTCCCACAGAGGACAAACTAAAAAGCTCTACTATTTATTTATTTATTTGTTTGTGTATGTATGTATGTATTTATTTATTTCTATATATAAATTAACCACTTTATTGAATATTAATAAACCATACATATAACTATACAAAATGCTTCCTTAGTATAAAATGTTGCTTGCAAAATAAATACCAGTGTGCCTTTAAAAATGTAAACATCTTCCTCCTGGGCCCACCTGCCGGGCCCCAGAAGTAGTTCCAGGAGATACACCAGTGGGGAGGAAACCCCCACTTGGGCCCCCGGCAAGTGAAGGCAGTCACTCACAGTCCCTTTTGCGACGTTGTTAAATTGCCCATGAAACAGGTGCCCATGACAAACAGGAGGGTGAAATAGCTGCCCAGGCCCTGGGGCATCCTGGGGACTAGATGCTGTCCTGGTGTCAGTGACCATCCCCGCAGGCCCTGTGGGTGCACCTGAGGTAGACAATTGCATAGTCAGTCACATCTCCTGGAGGGGTGGCCTGAGGGTCCCCTCAGTTGGGGAATAATTTCTTATAAGTCTGACATCTTTTGTCCTGGAGCTCAAAGCAGCTGTATCCAACAGCTTTGGATACACAAACTCACACAGAAAGGCCAACTCCGGAATGCTTGGGAGCGGCGACCACCAGGAGGGGTCTCTGATGCCAGCCACCGTCCCATCAGCTGTCCACAGAAAGGCCTCTCTCAGAGCCCAATGAGACACCCAAGTGGATGACTGGGAACTGGTCCTCAGAGTCCTGTGGGGCCCAATGCAGCCAGAAGGTGGAGCTCAGAAGGGAATTCTGTGGCAGTGAGAAGGATGTGGGTAACTTCCTTCTGGAGCTGGGGGAGGCTGCAGTCAGGGGAGGGTCTTGAGAGTCAGAAGGAGCCTTAAGAGTTATTGGGGGCCCCCTGAGCAGCCCGACTCTTGGTGCTTGCAGAGCAGGGACATTCGGGAGAAGGTTCTGGAGCATCTTGCACTGGTACTCCTTGACATCTGAGTGGGTCTGGAGATGGGCCCGCAGGTTGGAGCGGTCGGTGAAGGTGCGGCTGCATTGGGAAAGAAAGCTCTATGTAAAAGATTTTGGTTAATTGTTTCACTTGATCAAGAGGAAAGGGTCTGGGACTGGCCATGAGACATGGTGAGATGCTAAGTATTCTTAAAGTGATAACCCAGCATTTCTATTGCTTTTTGTTACTGGATCTTTCACCCTGGGTCACCCAAAGGCTTTCTGGTCATTGTTTGGTTCTAACTGTGTTGCACACTTAGAAAGTACTTTAATGACCAACCAAGTCCCAAACAAACACATTAAATGCCAAGCCTCTAGTGATTGCACAGGTACCAATTCAGCCCAACCCCAAATTACTTCATCTTCTCTCTGATTTTTACCTGTAAAATCTATGCTTGTGTATTTAACCCAAATTGTGGATAGACTATATTGATAAATTCCTCTAATTTATTCTAAATGCAACTTTTTCTTCTTCACTCATGCCCTCATTCAAGCATTCGGGTCATGTTGTATTTCAGGTATAATCACCTATTGAGAAACAATAAGTGCTAGCAAATGGGGACAATTGCCAACTTTCTTCTACTAAGTGTGAATGATCTTTCAATGTTGGTCCATTCAGTTGTGTGCTAAACTCTGTGGATCCTTCCAGACACTCTTCTTCCAGTTGTTGGGTTATTACTCTTTTTTGATTAATGCCTTAAAATATTCAAGTAAACTTAGGCAACATGGCAGACTTAGTTGAAATGTAAAACAAAATGAAAGTTCAACATTTCATAGAATCAATTTCTGTTTATTCCCCACACTTCATCCTCAGTGTTGACATAGATCTAGCTAATTACATGATCAGTTAAATCAGTTTCCTATTGCCTCGGCTACTAATTTCCTCTCTGAGAATCTGGGTTGGCAGGAGTAGTCTTACCACTTCTGCCTCATACCAACCCAACAACCAATTAAATGTACCCATACATTCCCGAGCATTTGTTCTCAAAGGTGAAAGCAACAGAAAACTACTGTGAAATATGCACTAAAAAGCATTGCTCACAGCATCCATGAAAGCACTAAACTCAAACCTCAAGGATGCGATTAACATGTAATGGGTCAGTTGACTCTAGAAAATGTAGGTAGATTATATTCTCTATTTGTGGGCTTGCATGACTTTTGGTACCCATAGGAGTCTCAGGCTACTGTTTCAGTTTATTTTTCATTTGGTTGGCTATATTTGTGATTCTTCCTGGAGACAACCAGTGGGAGAGGGAGGTTACTTCTGAGAATAAAGGATCATGTAATCGTTTCCATCTCTCTAATTAATCTCTGCTGATTACACTATGGTTGATTCTCCTTTGATCCTTCTTTCCTCTCATCTTTAAGTTATTCTGGAGTTCTTCTGCAAAACAATTCATTTATTTTTGACTGTCTCTTTAGCTTGAATAGGATTTCAGAATCCTCAGGTATGCATTTGGTCTTATTTTTATTCCTTGCTCAAGAAATTCTCCACCATTTACTTTGTTGATGGGACCCATTCTGACTTTGCAGCAGAGCTTTGGATTCATTTTATTTGTATACTTTTTTTCTATTATTTCAAACAATAATATTAATAAGTGATAAATGTGTTATTTAACTCTCTCTTGTCTTAAATTAGATATTAAGACAAAAGTAATTGTAAAATCCTGCCTAGTTGCTAAGGAATGAAATCACAGCTCATAGATGTGATCTTGTGGTTGGTTGAACTCTTCTATTTTGAAGATTTTAAAAGCAAGAATAATCTCAAACATTTTTCACCTAAACAAGAATAGATATTAGCTTTATTATAAAAAGCTTTAATTAGGGCAGTAAGACTATTATTGTCATCCCTAGGGGATCTTTGCTGAAGAAAACTCATAATTACTTATAATTAAAAACTGGCCCACCCAAGTGGAGAAATGCACGCCAGGCGGTCCGTGCGCCAGGTGGTCCGGCCAGGCTTCCTGGCCGCCCGGCGATCCCGATCCATCCGGCGTGCTCACCTGCTGATTGCTGAGGGTCACCTGCCTGTCGGCCTCTTTTTAGACCCTGCAAAGACATTGATCGGATGGCCCGGCTGGTCCAGGCTGGTCCAGGCTGGGTCTTTTTCAGTAGACCTCGTCCCGAGGGACTGAATCTAGTTCCCTGCGCTGTGCGGTAGGACTTTGGGGTGGAATCTGCCAGGATAGGACTTACAAAGATTTGGAGGATCCTGGAGAGGTGCTACCATCCAGAATTCTACAAGGACATTCAAGATATTGTGGACAGACAGATGGATGGAAGACAGATCGAATGGAGGCCCCATTCCCTGGACCCGTTGGCCTAGAAGGATCGTGGTCAGTCTGGAAAAAACTCTTCCGACGAGGGTCTTGGAATGGAGTTTCTTGATCCGCGGAAGGTGTTTCTGCACAAAGAGGGGCGTTCTCGGCTTGAGAGCCCAAACCACTGCAGTTCAGCGATCCACCCCGGTCAGGGCCAGGGTCAGAACTCAACTGACAGCTCCCCTCCCTCGTCTTGGGCCTCCAGCTTGGGAAACCCTCCTCCCTGCCCAAGAGAGGAAAGCCAAAAAGCTCCCCCTCACCCATCTTCTCCTCAGCCTGCCTCCAGCTTCCCCATGCCAATGACCTCATTCATGCTGCCATACTTTGCTCCCTTTTGGGCCACCAGGAAGCCTCCCCACCTTGGATCGGAATCCCTGACAAAAACAAATAGTGCTCCGGGGTACGGGTGGGGTGGTAGAAGGACTCTCTTCTCATGGGAGTGATTTTTTACCTCCATAGAGGTGACAAGTTGAGAAAACACATAGAAACACCCAGAATAATAAACAAACTGGCCCATGTCCAGGAAAAAGGCAGTTTGAGGATGTGGGTGTTTGAGAGCTCGGAAAGAGGTTATGTGATATGCAAGACAGCGTCAAATGTGAGAAACAACACTGAAATGATAATTGAGGCATATTTATTAAAAAATTCTTTATAATACAAGGAAGGTTTTTTTTTTAAGGAGGGTTATTAAAGAGAGAAACAAAGCAGTGGGGTCTCCAAAACGGGAGTATTTTAAAGGAGAGCAAAAAAAGGTGAAATATGCTTATTTCAGAAGGATCACTTCCGTAACTGGCTATGTTGAGGATGTTATTTGTGGGCACAAGGCATGAAAGATGCGGAAAACCTTATGACTGAGCGTAAACAATTTGTTCAAGAAATTTTAGAAAAATGACTGATGGAAGACATGGTGCCAAGAGAGGATTTTAAAATATTTTTAATAGTTTTAACTAACATGTGAAAGAGAAGAAATTGACCAAAAAGCTAAAGACTTCTTTGTCTTGATGATCGGGCTGGATAAATTTTAGAAATAATTATATTATCTGGGTGACAAATTCTTAGTAAGGGAAGCAGCAGTCTCCACCAAATGGCAAAAATTCACCAAAACTGGGTTCAACTCTCCTCAAGTCTTCTTTTGAAAGTTCTACTAGATCAGTGTGGTAGCGATCTGATGTTACAAGCACAGCAAAGAGATACTAGGTGAATAAATATTTACTGAACACCAAGTAGGTGCCAAATGCCATCATAGGCATTGCCATCTTATTGAAGAATGCATTTTGTATTGCCAGTGAATATATGCTCTTTAAATTTTCTTCTACATTTAAGATTTTATAATTTTCTACTTACCTTTGTGTTCTTCACAGAGTTATATGTTAAAACTGTCCTAAAATGGTCACAGCTATTAACTAATTCTTATTGTCAGAATACAGGTTCACTTGAGAATATTAGGCTGTGTACACATTTGTCTATAGTATCCAAGACCAATGTCAAGGAGATTTCTCCTCTGTTTTTTTCTAGGAATTTTACAAGTTCAAGTTTTATGTTTAACTATTTCAAGTTAATTTTGTGTTTGTGTTGCTTACATTTTTAAAGTAGACCCTATGAGATCTCCAAAAGTCAGTTATTTGGGGGGGATCAAAGATTGTTGATCTTTGTGGGGAGATGGAGGGAGGCTGGGGTTTCCCTCTTTGCCCTCTTGGTGATGTACTGATCACTCCTCTTAATCAGTCTTATTACTTTTTTCCCTGAGAACTGCATTAGGAGGCCGTACACCACGTTCTCAATGAATGAGCTATTGACATGTTAGAGAAGCAATAAAACTTCAGCTGTAAATTGATGCCAGTCACTGGCAGGGATCCTCCTACCTACCCTTTACTGGCCTCTGGGGAAGGAATGCACAGGAGACGCATCCGTGAATTTACATTTTCTTAAAATTTCCAGTTAACTTAATTGCTGCATCTATGTATGTGAGTGTGTGTGTGTGTGTGTGTGTGTGTGTGTGTGTTGAATGGCTTTAACTAGTAAAGGTGGTTGGTGTAATAATAAATGTTTAATAACACATGTGAAGTTACTAAACAGTTTCATGGAAGCTTGTAGCTACACTGATTTAAAAGGATGTATTTTAAGTTAATTGGGATTGATAAGTGATTCTCACAGAAATAACTGAGTTGTGATAATGAGAAATGTTAAATAATGGGACAGTAAATATTGTGAAGGCTGATCATATTTTAACACAGGGAACCAACATTACCTACATCAGTGCCAGGCTTTATATTTATATGAATATAAACCTTACAACAGCCCTGGGAATTCAGTCATGACATTACTTTTTATATGATAAATTTTCTGAAGCAAAGATTATTTAAATACATTTTCAATATCATTTTCCTAGTTAAAAAAATAAAAAGTTGTACCCTGATTTGAACGCTGAACTGATAAGTTCCAAAGTTTACACTTTCTTTTCTATTTTTCAAGGCTTACGTTTTGATACTCACATTTTGTCACTGCTGGGAGGGATGATATACAGAGTAATTGTGAAAGTGAAATCCACCACTCTGCTGGTTCTAAATCATTGCTGATGCCAGCATATTTGTTCCTATTCCTTTCAGTTATTTACAACGTAATAAAGGCAAGCATCTGTTTATCAAAATTCTTTGTCTGATTTATGTATACCAAATGATATGTAAGTATGGAACGCTTGTACCTGAGTGGTGTCCTAAACTCAGATCTTAGCTGCATTATGTTATTGTTGACTTGTTAGTAATTTTGAGAGCTGGCCACTTCTATAATCTCTCTCTTGTGTTTTGAAAGCAACAATAACCAGAATTTATTGAGTGTTTACTTTATCAGGCACTGTTTTAAGTTATTTGTAGGTATTAATTCACTTAACTATCATAAAAATTCTGAGTTTGTAACTGGAGGTGAATGAAGAACACTTCCAATATCTCCTACATAGAATCCTAATCAATGCAGTTTTGCTCTCTTCCCTGACCCCTTTCACCCTTGTGTGTGAAGTGGCATTTAAGAACTAATTGTATCATTGTGAGTCACTGGGGAGGGATGACAATTAATTTTTGACTTTAGATATACCAGGTCTACACTAGCTTGGATGAGGGATACATATTTACTGTAATTTTAGGGTTCTGGTTGTGCCAACTTTATTCTTAATTATCAAACAATTCAAGCACACATAAAATAATACAACATATATACTTACCTGTCACCATTAACAGTTATCATATTATGTTATTAGTATATATCTAACTTTTTATTTAAAGGGATAGTGTTTTATGACGCCAAAACCCTTTTTCTCTGATCCATTTTCCAGCCTTACCACTACTTTTATTACTATATAATGTCTCACTTAGATATTTATACTTTTATTATATAGATATGAATGCTTACCTGTGGGAAACAAAGACTCTGCTCTTAAAGGGCACATGCAAAATACACATGCTTTAACACCCAGCTCAGAGATGATAATTTGAAAAGAACCTGAGTCAGACCCACTTCCTGACCTTGGAGAGACTCCCAGAGACTGGAGGTCCTGGGATTCCTCCTGGGGACACAGAGGCTTGTGGCAGCATTCTGGGGTGCTTGTTCTATGACAGTGATACTGGTGCTGCTAAGTGCCTTTTTAAAGCCCCCTCTCTAGCCTATTAGCACCTGACAGAGGCGTACCTACCCAACAGCTGGCCAGTCTTGGGAACACCAGTCCCAGCAGCAATCAATGCCATTGCCTGGCCACAACAGCCAGTGGTCCAGCCTCAGCCCTGGATCTTCCTGGCTTATGAACCAGCCACAGCAGGAGCCAACCCCGCTCACCAGCAACTGGAAGCCTTCGCACAGGTTAGCGCCTGGCAACCAACGGGCTGAGGGCCAGCCCCATCTACCAATGTGTGACAATCAGCCCACACAGAGGACACTCCAGATCACACAACTCTGGGAAACAGAGAGAAGTGTGCTGCTGGGCCCCATGTAAGACTCCTTTTCCTATGTAAGTCCACTTCTCCAAGATTGGGGAACATAAATGACCTACCTAATACATACCAAAAAAAAAAAAAAATACAGAGACTTATGCAAAATGAGGTGAAAGAGGGATATAAAATATAAAAATAAGACCCCAGGAGAACAAGGAAAAGTGGAGATAAGCAATCGGCCTGGACAAAAGTTCAAGGTAATGATCATAAAAATGCTTATTGAACTCAGAAGAAGAACAGAAGAACACAGTGAGACATTTAACAAGAGTTCAAAAATATTTAAAAAATCAAGCAGAGCTGAAGAATACAATGAATAAAAAATACAAAGGAAGAAATTAACAGTAAATTAGATGATACAGAGGAATAGATCAGCCAACTGGAAGACAGAGTAATGGAAAATACCCAAGCTTAAACAAACAAAAAATACTTTTAAAAATGAGGACAGTTTAAGATACTTCTGGGACAACATCAAGCATTCGCAGTGTAGGGAATCTCAGGAGAGGAAAGAGAGAAAGAGGGAGAGAACTTATTTAAAGTGATGATAGATGAAAATTTCTCCCACATGGGAAAGGAAATAGACACTCAAGACCAGAAAAAAAATGGAACCCCAAACTAGATCAACCCAAAGAAATTCACAGCAAGGCATATTGTCATTAAAATGGCAAAATTTAAAGATAAAGAAAACAAATAAATCAATTTAAAAGCAGTGTTGACTGAAATATATGTGCAGCCAAAAAGTTAAGAGTTATGTTTTATTTGATGGGAAGACTTGAGCCAGGATGACAGCCTCTCAGATCTCTCTGAGGGACTGCTCCCAAGAGGTAGGGGAGGAGCTAGGATATACAGGTGCTTTACAACAAAGACCAGGTGCTTGGAACAACAGAAGATTGCTTGGTATCTAAAGAGAACCAGGCATCTCAAGTTCAAGAATTTAGTGCTTTTCTATGTATGGGAGGAAGCAGACATTTGGGCTCATTGAATCCATTCCTTTGTCAAGCACGTAGCTATCTAGGGCCAGTATCCTGTCCTTTCCTATTCTGAGTCCGCTCAGAGGGCACCACTGTGAAGGGCTGCAGAGGCTGGGCTGCAGGCATGTCCTCACTGGCGGGTGGTGGCAGCCGCTGATGACTTGGTTTCAGCATTCTTTGTTTACTGATATGTTTGCAGTATTTTCATTCACATTGCAGTAATTTCGTTCACAGCAGGAAGTCAAAAGCAGCCAGTTATGTAAAAGAGAAATTACATAAGACTCTCAATTAACTTTTTAGCAGAAATTTTGCAGGTCAGAAGGCATAATACATTTAAAGTGATGAAAGAAAAAAATATATATATAACCAAGAATACCTGACTGGAAATTTTAAGCTTGCACTTAGCCAAGTGATATATTTAGACACAAAAATGTATTGTATTGTTTTGTCAGGCACAGCCCATAGACAAATATTTATTTTACTTTTCTGAAAGCTGACCCAAATTTGTGTATGTGTTAATAGATATTATAAACAATCAATTAGAAATTGGCAATTGGCTAAATTTTGTTGTATGCTTAGATTAAAAGGTGTATATCTGATGTTAATTCCATTTCAAAGCTGCCATGACTTTTTTAATTCTTGAAAGGTAGAATCTTTGACAAAAATAAAAACAGTGTTAGCAAACTAACATTCATTGGGCTTTTATTATGTACCAGTTACTATTATAAATCATGCTTGCATGTTTTAGGAGCTGCTACTAAGTATGAAGTGATACATTTGGTGGATCATGGGAGTCCATGATTGGGTTAACAAATTGTAACAGACCCCAGCCACCTGTCACCTTTAAGAAAAACAAATGTGTTTAGTAACTGCTTTGCAAGCAGGCGCTTGTGCATCTGCACTCCTGTCTCCTTGCTGTAAAAAGCAAAGGCAATGACTTGCTTGCATAGTTGAGGTTTTAGATAGCACGCTGCTCATTGCAAAGCAATAACCCAAGCCCTCAGCTAGAAACACTGGGCTTGTGTGCTGTTAGATAGTCTATTATCCCCAAAACAAGGACATGGCTGGTCTGGCGATCTGCTTTGTAATGAACATATCTAAAGAATGTATCTTGTTCCCCTCTCCCCATGACTTCCTTAAAGATACACTAAGCCTTTGTACTCATTGCGACTTCTACAATCTCGATCCCATCTTGTTTTTCCCTAAATTCCTGCATTCCATCCCACACAACTGTTAATGATTTTTTCTTTGATTATACACAATAATCAATGGGAGCATTTGAGAGGCTCATGGAGTTGGCTCCTGATTCTTGCTCTTTTGACTTTTTCCACAGAGTCTCAAGTAATTCATTCCATCTCAGTGGGACTTATACTGGCCAGAACCCACCATGGAGGCGGGATAATCCAGCCCTGCTTATCAAATAAATATTCAGATCAAGATTTGGGGGCCAAAAAAGAAATCCCTGATTTCTTACATAGGAGAAAATTCTGTTGCATAGGTAACAGAAAAGTCTGTTGTAACTAATTAAATTCCATCTTGGAACATTTGAGTATTTTCTTTTGTCTTATCCTTCATGTATTCCTATTTGAGATCTATGATTAATGTGTTTTCAGGGTATTAATACTGGCTATTGGTGAAAGACCAGTGATATATGGGTATCCTTGATAGTTAGTGGCATCAAAATCTCTTAGGGGGTGTTTGAGAGAGCTGATGCATTGATACTGTTGCCTATAGATGCAACTGGTGTTCCAGGTTTTTATCCCATCCCAGAAAGAATTCAGAGACAAGACTTAGAGGTTAAAAAAGGTAAAGTGAGAATTTATTAAAGGACGGATAGTACACTCTCAGGGGAGAGTGGGCAGGCTCAGGGGAGTAGCTACCCTGAGTTTCTTTGGCAAGTCAGTTACATAGGGTATAAAAATGAATGGGCAGAATATTTATTGGGGAGGAAAGGGTTTGGGGTCATATTCCCTGATTATCATCCCAACTCCACCTTCCCAAAGGGAGGAGGGATTTTTTTTTAACATTTTTTATTGATTTATAATCATTTTACAATGTTGTGTCAAATTCCAGTGTTCAGCACAATTTTTCAGTCATTCATGGACATATACACACTCAATGTTACATTTTTTTCTCTGTGAGTTATCATAACATTTTGTGTATATTTCCCTGTGCTATACAGTGTAATCTTGTTTATCTATTCTACAATTTTGAAATCCCAGTCTATCCCTTCCCACCCTCCGCCCTCCTGGTAACCACAAGTCTGCATTCTCTGTCTGTGAGTCTATTTCTGTCCTGTATTTATGCTTTGTTTTTGTTTGTTTGTTTGTTTTTGTTTTTGTTTTTTAGATTCCACATATGAGCGATCTCATATGGTATTTTTCTTTCTCTTTCTGGCTTACTTCACTTAGAATGACATTCTCCAGGAGCATCCATGTTGCTGCAAATGGCATTATGTTGTCAGTTTTTATGGCTGAATAGAATTCCATTGTATAAATATACCACATCTTCTTTATCCAGTCACCTGTTGATGGACATTTAGGCTGTTTCCATGTTTTGGCTATTGTAAATAGTGCTGCTATGAACATTGGGGTGCAGGTGTCATCCTGAAGTAGATTTCCTTCTGGATACAAGCCCAGGAGTGGGATTCCTGGGTCATATGGTAGGGAGGAGGGATTTTTGTCCTTATTTAGCCTGGATCGGAAGTGTCCTGGTGTTGGTGCATGATGGGCACTTCTGATCTGCAAGGCTAATTTTATTGAAATGAGGGCATAATGAGCAAAAGGTTACATTTGGACACTAGAAATTCCTGCCTTTTCTCACCTTTCTTTGTTCTTCTCCAGGCCACTTGTCATCCCAAAAGGCATGATCCCTTATCAGCCCCAAGGTTCCTGCTTTCCTTTCTCTGCCCAAGGATCCCTGCTGCTCACATGATGTGTGGTTTCCTGCATTTGGCCTGTGCCCCTCCTTTCTGCCCAATTCCTGCCACTTGGTCTGTGTTCCCCTTTCTCTGCTCACATCTAGCTATTTGCCTGCTCTAACAATAATGTGTACCATAAGGGAACAGAATTCTTCAGAGGATAACATGCAAATGAGATGTCCAGGACACATCTTTAATTTGTGAGGAGAAGGTTCATTTACAGCCTTATTGTCCTATATCTAATAGAGTTGCCACTGCTTCTTATGGACTGTGATTGCTATGCTGACATAAAGGAAAGCTGATTGTGGAAAATGCTGTAATACAAGGAAATGTCATAACCTTATACCTTTGAACAAATTCAGTATATTAAGCTGATCTTGAAACCATTAATTATTCCTAGTCTAAATTATTTATGTTGATGTCTATATCAAAACCAGAGGCCTCAACTGTTGAAAAATAAGTGAGTCTGAGTCACAGCATATTGTTACAAAATTTGATATTAGAGCTCTCTTTTTCCTTGTCATTTATACTAATATATAGATTATAGACAATTATTTCAAGGGGAAATTCTGAAAACAGTGGCCTGGAGTAGGACTGTTTAGAAGAGTTTCCTTACTACCACTAAGGTTTAAAGGTAATTCATGGCATTTCATCACACTAGGATAGTTTAGAGATGGAAGGAAGAACTACTTTTTCTCTCCAAGAGTCTGTAATCTATTATTTAGAAATGTTTCCAAAATTTTGGTGAAGAAAAAGCCACAGGGAAGAGGATATGTACTAAAAACTTCATTCGTATAATCACAGATGCATGTTTGTTATTCTTTTCTCTAAGTATATTTACCTGATATTTTTTCTTTCTTTTTTTTTTTTTTACTGATAATATTTTGAAACCTAGTGAAAGAATTAGGTGAAATTATGACCTACATTTTGACTTATCACTTTAAAGACATATGTATGTAGTTTTTCAAAGGGAATATGATAACGATTTCATGTGCATAATGACAAATATTTCAAACTATTTTGCTTATTTTTATTTTTTGTATAAATGCATTTTAGATGTATAGTAGAATCTTATTATAAGATAGCTTCTTAAAGGAATTTGGCTGTGGTGGTGTGATGTGTGTAGAAATCAGCTGGAGAGTTGCTTAATAATGAAGATTTCCAGAGATTCACTCCTTTTGAATCTTCTCTTCTAATCTCAAGCAGAAACAATGTTAAGAAGATATTTGAAAATTGGGTGATAATAAGAAATTTGTTTATCTGAAGCTTTGTGTGATGATAACAAAGAGGAACAAAGGAACTAAGAAGACACAGAAAGACTAGATCAGAATTCTGTTGGAGTAACATAAAGGCCAAATTATAAATAAGATACAAGCCAATGTCTGAGTATGTTGAACACTCTAGAAGTTGTAAAGCAGGTGAATCTGGGAAATTTAGGAAGCCAAGTCACAAATATGGTGCACATGGAAGAACATTTATCTTCATGAAGTTATAATGGTAACAATTTCTTAAATGCCTTCTGAAGGAAATACAACAGCCAGAAGAGAAAAATGTATTGTGACTCAAAGCCCAAAAAGAAAAAGAAAAAGAAAGGAACAAAGAAGAAATACCAAATCAACAGGAAAACTAAGTTCAAAATGTCAAAAAGCACACATCTATCAATAATTACTGTAAATGTCAATGAACTGAATGCTCCAATCAAAAGACACAGAGAGGCAGACTGGACAATAAAATAAGAACCTACAATATGCTGCATCAAGAGACCCATTTTAGGGAGAAGGATGCACATAGATTGAAAGTGAGAAGATGGAAAAAGACATTTCACTCAAATGGAAATGACAAGAAAGCAGGAGTAGCAATATTGATTTGAGACAAAATAGACTTTAAAAAAAGGGCCATAAAGAAAGATAAGGAAGGACACACTGTAATGATAAAATGAGCAATACAAGATGAGAATATTACACTTGTTAACACATACAAACCCAATATAGGAGCACCTACACACATAAAGCAAATGCTAACAGATATAAAGGGAGAAATTGATGGGAGCACAATCATAGTAGGAGATTTTAACACCTCATTAACATCACTGGACAGATCTTCCAGACAGAAAATCAATAAGGCAATGGAGAAACTAAATGACACAATAAAACAATTGGGCTTGGTTGATGTTTTCAGAACATTACATCCACAAAAAATAGAATATACATTCTTTTCAAGGGCACATGGAAGATTCTCTAGGATAGATCATGTATTCAGGCACAAAAGAAGCCTCAACAAATTCAAGAAGATAGAAATTATTTCAAACTTCTTTTCTGACCACAAAACCATGAAACTAGAAAACCACCACAGAGAAACAAAGGAGAAAAAAAAAATGACAACATGGAGATTAAACAACATGCTACCAAAAAAAAAAAAAAGTCAATGATGAAATCAAAATCTAGGGATGCAGCAAAAGCAGTCCTAAGAGGGAAGTTCATAGCGATACAAGCCTTCTTCAATAAAGAACAATCTCAAATAAACAACTTAACCTACTATCTAAAAGAATTAGAAAAAGAAGAGCAAAGTCAAAAGCCAGCAGAAGGTAGGAAATAATAAAGATTAGGGAGATAATAAATAAAATAGAGATTTTTTTAAATAGAAAAATCAATCAAACCAAGAGCTGTTTTTTTTTGAAAGGGTAAAATTGACAAACTTCTCTGGCCAGGCTTACCAAGAAGAAAAGAGAGAGAACACAAATAAACAAATTAAGAAAGAAAAATGTAGAAATTACAACCAATACCACAAAAATACAAAATATCATAAGAGAATACTATGAACAACTATATGGAAACAAAGTGGATGACTAGAAGAAATGGACAAGTATTTGGAAACATACAGTCCATGAAGACTGACTCAAGAAGAAATAGACCACTTGAACACACTGATCACTAGAAGTGAAATAAAGTTAGTAATAAAAAACCTCCCTGCAAACAAAAGTCCAGGACCAGATGGCTTCACAGGGGAATCTACCAAACATACAAAGAAGAACTCATACCGGTTCTTCTCAAACTCTTCCAAAAGATTGAAAAGGAAGGCGTCCTCTCAAACTCATTCTATGAAGCTACCATCACCCTGATACCAAAACCAGACAAAGATATGATCAAAAAAGAAAATTACAGGTCAATATCACTGGTGAACATAGATGCACAGATCCTTAACAAAATATTAGCAAACATAATTTAACAGCACATAAAAAATATCATGCACCATGATCAAGTTGGATTTATCCCAGGGACACAAGGATAGTTCAACATATGCAAATTAATGTGATACACCACGTCCAAAAAAGAAAGAACCAAAACCACATGATAATCTCAATAGATGCAGAAAAAGCATTTGATAAAATTCAATACCCACTTATGATAAAAACTTACCAAAGTGGGTATACAGGGAACATATCTCAACATCATAAAAGCTATTCATGATAAACCTACAGCCAATATAGTACTCAATGGTGAAAAACTGAAAACCTTCCCACTAAAATCTGGGACAAAAGAAGGATGCCCATCCTCACCACTTCTACTTAACATAGTCTTGGGGAGGAGGGTATAGCTCAGTGGTAGAGCACATGCTTAGCATGCACAAGGTCCTGGGTTCAATTCTGGGTACCTTCTCTGAAAATAATAATTAAATATACCTAATTACCTCCTCTTCCCTAAATAAATAAATAAATAAATAAACAAATAAATAAATAAATAAAGGAAACATAGTCTTAGCAGTCCTAGCCACAGTAATCAGGCAAGGTAAAAAGAAATAAAATAGATCCACATTGGAAAAGAAGAAGTAAAATTCTCACTATATGCAGATGACTTACTATATACAGAAAACACTAAAAACTCCACAAAAAACTACTAGAGCTAATTAAAAAAATTGACAATATAGCAGGATACAAGATTAACATAAAAAATCACTTACATTTCTTTACACTAACAATGAATCAACAGAAGAAAATAAAGAAACAATCCCTTTTAAAATTGAATCCATAACAATAAAGTACTTAGGAATAAATCTGACCAAGGAGCTGAAAAACATATACATAGAAAATTACAAAGCATTGATTAAGGAAATTAAAGAAGACTTATAGAAATGGAAGGATATCCCATGCTCTTGGATTGGAAGAATCAATATCATTAAAATGGCTGTACTCCCACGTCAATCTACAGATTTAATGCAATCTCTATCAAATTATCCAGGATACTTTTTACAGAACTGGAACAGGCAATCTTAAAATTTATATGGAATCACAAAAGGTCCAGAATTGCCAAAGCAATATTGAAGAAAAAGAGTGAAGCTGGAAGAATAATCTTCCGAGACTTCAGACAATATTACAGAGCTACAGTAATCAAAGCAGCATGGCATTGGCATAAAAACAGACATATGGATCAATGGAACAGAATAGAGAGCCCAGAAATAAGTCCACAAACCTATGGTCAATTAATCTTCAACAAAGGTGGCAAGAGTATACAATGGAATAAACACAGTCTCTTCAGCAAGTGATATTGGGAAAACTGGATAGCAGAATGTAAATCAATGAACTTAGAACACTCCCTCACTCCATTTATAAAAATAAACTCAAAATAGCTTAAAAACTTAAATATGAGATAGGATACTACATCTCCTAGAAGAAAAGATAGGCAAAACATTATCTGACATAAATCTTAGCAATGTTCTCCTAGGGCAGTCTATCCAGGCAATGGAAATAACAGGAAAAACTAACAAATGGGACCTAATTAAACTCATAAGCTTCTGTACAGCAAAGGAAAACATAAGCAAAACAAAATGACAACCAATGGAATGGGAGAAAATATTTGCTAATGATGCGACTGACAAAGACTTAATTTCTAGAATATATAAACAACTCACACAACTTATTATTTGTTTATTTATATTTTTTATTGAGCTAGAGTCAGTTTACAATGTGTCAATTTCTGATGTACAGCACAATTTTTCAGTCATACATGAATATACATATATTCATTTTCATATTCTTTTTCACCATGAGCTACTACAAGATCTTGAATATATTTCCTGTGCTATACAGCGTAAACTTTTTTATCTATTATGTATATATCTGTCAGTTTCTAGAAATCTCAAACTCCGTCTGTCCCTTCCCACCTCCTTTCCCCTGGCAACCACAAGCTTGTGTTCTATGTCTGTGAGTCTGTCTGTTTCTGTTTTATATTAAAGTTCATTTGTCTTTTTTTTTGGTTTCATATATAAATGATATCATATGGTATTTTTCTTTCTCTTTCGGGTTAACTTCACTTAGAATAACATTCTCCAGGAACATCCATGTTGCTCTAAATGGCATTATATTGTCATTTTTATGGCTGAATAGTATTCCATTGTATAAATATACCACCTCTTCTTTATCCAGTCACCTGTCAATGGACATTTAGGTTGTTTCCATGTATTGGCTATTGTAAATACTGCTGCTATGAGCATTGGGGTGCAGGTGTCTTTTTGAATTAGGATTCCTTCTGAGCTGATTGAGTGGGATTGCTGGGTCATATGGTAAGTCTATTTTTAGTCTTTTGAGGAATCTCCATACTGTTTTCCACAATGGCTGCACCAAACTGCATTTCCACCAGCAGTGTAGGAGAGTTCCCTTTTCTCCACAGCTTCTCCAGCATTATCATTTGTGAACTTCTGAATGATGGCCATTCTGACTGGTGTGAGGTGACAGCTCATACAACTTAATAACCAAAACCCCAAACAACCCAATCGAAAAATGGGCAGAAGACCTAAACAAGAAATTCTCCAATAAAGACATACAAATGGCCAATAGGCATATGAAAAAAAATGCTCAATATCCTAATTATCAGAGAAATACAAATCAAAACTGCAATGAAATATCACCTCACATCAGTCAGAATTGCTGTCATTCAAAAGTCTACAAATGATAAATGCTGGAGAGGCTGTGGAGAAAAGGTAATCCTCCTACACTGTTGGTGGGAATGTATTCTGCTGCAGCCATTATGGAAAACAGTATGGAGATTCCTCAGAAAACTAAAAATGGACTCACCATGTGATCCAGAAACCCCTCTTCTGGGTTATGTATCTGGAAGTAACTCTAATGTGAAAAGATACATGCATTGCAATGTTCATAGCAGCACTATTTATAATAGTCAAGACATGGAAATAACATAAATGTCCACTGACAGATGACTGGATAAAGAAGTTGTGATACATTTATATAATGAAATGCTACTCAGCCATAAAAAAGAATAAAATAATGCCATTTGCAGCAACATGGATGGACCTAGAGATCATCATTGTAAGTGAAGTAAGCCAGAAGGAGAAAGAAAAATACCATATGATGTCACTCATATGTGGAATTTTAAAAGAAGAAGAAGAAAAAGAAGAAGAAAAGAGGGCATTAATGAACTCATCTACAAAACAGAAACAGACTTACAGACATAGTAAACAATCTCATGGTTACTGGAGAATGGGGATGGGAAAGGATAAATTTGGGAGTTTTAAGATTTACAAATGTTAGCCATTATATATAAAAATATATTTTTAAAAAATTCTTCTGTATAGCACAGTCAACTATGTTCAGTATCTTGTAATAACCTTTAATGAAAAAAATGAAAACAAATATATGGATGTATATGCATGACTGGGACATTGTGCTGTACACCAGAAACTGACACGTTGTAATCAATGTACTTCAATAAAAAAAAAGAACACTTTTACATTCATGTTCATCAAGGAAAAAAATAAATAAAAATAAAACACACTTGCAAATGGAAAAAAAGAGTCAAATTCCTCTGAATACACATCACATTTTTAAAAAACTTTTTTCACCCTATCAATATTTTTATAAAAATGTATACAATTATTCTCCCTGTAAATTATTTCTTTTTACTTAATCACATTTAAAAAGTGCTTATTATATCTAGGAATTTTAGAAATGCTAACATATTTCACTCTTGCAGCTCCCTGTGTGTTAGGTACTTCTATTATCCTTGTTTTTGAGATGAAGAAACTCAGGCACAGTATTAGACACAGTGTGTCTAAACTCACAGCTGTAAATCTGGGGTTAAGCCCCAAGAGCTTTGGCTCCAGGATCCACACATTCAACTACAATATTATCCTGCCTCTCTATTCTTGACAATACAGTAGTTCTCAGTAGTAACAAATGTTCACTGAAGAAAATGGTGTTTTATGGGTAATACTTATGCTAAACAAGGTAGGCATGGCCATGTAATTGCTCTGATCAATGACATGTGAACAGAACTGGCAATGTCACTTCTGGGCATAAATATTTAAGAACTTGTTTTCAGTTCTACACTCTCATTAGTTTCCGTGATGATCCAGGAAGCATGTGTTGATTGGAAGTACCATAAGATCAAAGTAGCTCAGAATACTGAACCAGGACATAGAGTACAGTTGCCCTGGAAAGCTACCCAGTAGAATTTATATGAGCAAGATATGAACATTTGGGGTAGTAAGCCACTGATCTTCTTGTAGCATAGTATAGCCTAGTGATTCTCTACCAGGAGTGATTTTGACACACAGAAGATATCGGACAGTGTCTAGAGACAGTTTAAATTGCCACAGCTTGGGAGAGGGTTAAAATTGACATGTAATGGGCAAAGGCCAGGGATGCTGCCAAACCTTGTACATTGCACAGTACAGACTCCACAACAAAGAATTATTGTGTCCAAATAGTGCGGAGACTGAGAAACCCTAACATAGCCGATTCTAATCATGTTATTGCTTCACAGTAAGCATGAGAGTGCATGGAGCAGTTACAATAAGCTCACCTGTGATAATCTGTCACACTAGAATAAAACTGTACCTTAAGCTACACATCCCCTTTTTCTCCTCTAAGTGGCAACCAAGTGCAGCTTATCCATATAATTTCCACAAAAGTTTGTATCATAAATCATTCTTCATCTCTACCCAGAAAATTCCTACATATGTACTTTCCTTTCAGAATCTTCTGAATTTGTTTTTAAAAACACTCTATTAAGACCTTGCACAAATGCAAATTACCAGTCACTAGTACAAACATACTAGGTTAAGCGAAGTTGGAAGCCATTGGAGACAGACACATTTTCTTCTTGTGACTGACTTCAATTGTAATTAGGCATGTAAACCATCTGTGCTGGGAAAATTAATTTTTCAAAGAAACCTAGCCATGCTCTCTGGCACCTGGGGTTTGGTTTGTTCTTGTTTCCATTGTGTCTGAAAAAGCTGCATAACACCTGAGTTGAGGAAGCCAATGGCTCACTGAAAAATGGAAAGAACCTAGCCACTCTCTGTGAGACCAACCCGAAGGAAGTAGTCTTGATTCAGCACCTATTGAATTAATCTGTAGGACGGCTGTGAAACTGCTTCTACAGCTTAGAAGAGTTAAAGGTCCAGGATTTTCATGTATCAAGAAAAGGACTTGCAGAGAAAGATAAGAGCCACCAGGGAAAGAATGAGGACACTGGTGCCGAAGACCCATTCAAAGAGAGGTGACGGGGCAGTGGACTCACTTCCCCAGCAACTGCAGGAACTGGAGGCCACTTTTCTGAGGAAATGATACCCGGACATGTCCATGCATGAAGAAATCGCAGTGTGGACCAACATTACGGAAGCCCGAGTCCAGATTTGGTTCAAGAATTGAGGGGCCAAATGGAGAAACTGACAGTGCAACCCGAAGTCTAGGGTGTGCAAGAATGGCTTTGGGCCGCAGTTGAACCGGCTTACGCAGCCTTACGACGACATGTCCCCGGGCTATTCATACAACCCCTGGGCCTCCAAGGGCCTCACGTCGGCCTCCCAGCCCACAAAGAGCTTCCGTTTCTTCAGCTCGATGAACACCCAGCCCCTGTCATCGCGGGGCACGCTATCCCCGCCCATCTCCATCTCATCCATGAGCATGTCATCCAGCCTAGTGCCCTCAGCAACGATGGTCTTCCCAGGCTCCAGCCTCAACAGCCTGAGTAACTTGAACAACCTGAGCACCCCGTCGCTGGATTCCGCGGTGCTGATGCCCTCTCTCCTTACGCGCTGTCGACCCCTCTGGACGTTTATAGGGACACGTGTAACCCAAGCCTGGCCAGCCTGAGACGGAAAGCAAAGCAGCGCTCCAGCTTGGGCCCCGCCAGCATGCAGAGCCTGGTGCTCACCAGCACAGCCTGCACCGGCCCCTGGGAGCCGCACCTGCTGTGCCCGGACCCTAGGGCCCCGCAGGAGGGGGCAGACCTACCCTGGAAAGACTAGGGGTTACCCTAGAAGGTCGTGCGCGCTAAAGAAAGGGAGAGAAAGAGAAGACAGAAAAGGAAGCCACCGAATTAAAGAAAGCTCTTGATTTCAAAGGAATTTCCACAAATTTGACGTCTTTCACTAAAAGTATTTCCACCTGTTGCAAGGACATACGCAAATGTTTGACTGGATATGCCATTTTAACATTACTATAAGCTTGTTATTTTTTAAGTTTAGCATCGTTAACATTAAAATGACTGAAAGGCTGTGTATATATATATATATATATATACATATATATATATATATCAAAATGTCAAACTAATTTTATAAAAAAGCAGTTGTTAGTAATATCACAACAGTGTTTTTAGAGTTTAGGGTTTAAAATAAAACATGTTATATAGAAGCAATTAGGATTTTTTGCTTGCGAGCAAAGGAATGTATATACTAAATGCCACACTGCATGTTTCTAACACACTATTATTATTAAAAAAAAGTGTGAATATCAGTTTTAGAATAGTTTCTCTGGTGAATGAAATGGTGTTTCTGAAACTGCTATGCACAACCTATCCTGTGTATATCATTTCGTACAATATTATTGCTTTACTTTTCAGCAAATATGAAAAAATTTGGTTTATTTCATGGGAGTAAAATATACTACATGCAAAAAAACCAAAAACCAAAAACAAACAAACAAAAAAGAAAACCCAAAAAAAGGACTTGATATGTTTTTCTGTTAAGAACCAAGTAATAAATACTTTAGATTTTGTGAACTGCACAGATTCTGCTGAAAGTATTCAACTCTGTCATTTTAGTGCAAAAGCAGCCATAGAAAATTGGTAAACTAATGGCTGTGAATGAGATCCAATACAACTTTATTTACAAAATCTGTGGAGTCTAGATTTGGCCTGAGTGGTCGTTTGCTGACTCGTGTTCTAGAGGATACTACCATCCTAGAGGTGACCATCAGCCTGAACTTCCTGACCTCCCCCAAGTCAAAGCAGAATATGGGAAAATAAATGACCAAATATTCCTCTGGTTTCCGTTATGTGCCAGGAACTGTGCCAGGGGTGCTACTAACCATCCTGCAGTGCAGGCACAGGGCTCTGTGACAAAGACTTAGCTGGGTCATGATGTCAGTGTTGCTGAGGATGAGCCCCTCCCTACTCCTTGCTGGAGAATATGGTCCCAAACCTGGCAGTGTCAGTGTCAACTGAATGTGTGTTAGAAATGGAGACTCTCAGGCTCCACCCAAGACCTCCTGAATTAGCACCTGCATTTTAACAAGCCCCATAGATGAATGTCTATACACATTGAAGTTTGATGCACACTGGTCCAGCCCAGCATAAGTAAAACAAACCCCTTAAAGACAGGCACATTAGGAAAATTAGCATTGGAATGGTTAAAAACCTGCTCACCTGGTTAAGATTTGAGAAAGAACTTGAAGCCGTCTTTCTAATTCAGAAGATACACTCTGTCTGCTGTACCAAATTACCTCTGTGATCAATATCTAAACAAAAAGTCTTTTAATCACTGAAATTTTCACTAGAGTTAAAATAGTATACACCTGAGATTTCATGCATAATTTTATATATGTATTCAATAACTTTACATATATTAATGGACACCTACCGTATGTGCCATTTTCTATTCCAGTAACAATAAATGGTAGATCTTGTTCTCACTGGGAAAATACCCTTGATATTTCAGAAATCAATGATCATTATTTGTATAATGACTGACTATATAATCTTAAGTGCTGCCCATTACAAAGAAGTGGAAAAATCAAAGTTAGAGTCAGATAGATTCAAATTCAAATCCTAACATAGTGGTAATGATCAATGCATTTAACTCCTCTGGGTTGGGGCTACTCATCATAGACTATTATTTTAAAGACCCAATTAGAGAATAGTGATCAGATATCTCTTTCTGAATGTCCTCATGTGGACTGAATTGCCTGCTCCTGGAGGAAAATAATGATTTAAAAGACTCAACTCATAGTAAAGGAGCAACTTCTCCCCAAGAGTTTAATTTTAAAAGATAATGCTCTACCTGTCCCCTCCCCTAACCAGCCCTGTCCAAGGGAAAGTACAATGGGGAACCCTTATGTCTAAGGGATGACTTTGTCATGCAAAACGTTTTTTGAAATCACCATTTACCTTACAGCAGTGCTTGACACACTGAGACGCAGTTCACAATGACACAAGATACATTCTGGAGAACAGGCATTAGTGGGAACTTTTATAAAGCTAGCATTAACAAAAAGAAGAGGCAAATCACTTCTTGTATCTCTGTATAGCTGGGGAGATAAATTCTAGAACCAGGGTATTCTGTTGCTCATGCTGTGGGTTGTTTCAGGAAGGGGAGAAATTTTGCTTCTATGTAGCTCTGTTCTCATGGAACAAATCTGAAGGCAACTTTGCCAGTGAAGAAAAAACCGGGGTACTTGGACACCAGCAGTCTGTGTTTAGATGCCAGCTTTTTGCAAGAACTGTATAGTAAAGCCAAATTCAGGAGACCCTTAGGCCTGGAGAATATTGAAGCTTCAGCCAGAGCAAGTGATTGGTCTTATGAAAAGTTCAGTACAAGTGTGGCCCCCTCCAGCCAGATGTGTGGGGGTGTTCAGACCCCTGATACCTCATTGCCTAGGATCTCCAAGTTAGTTACCAGAGGTAATTTAGAGAATTAAATTTGTTGCATCACAGACATAGTTTCAAGCATCAGATGCATGGCATCTGAGCCAATGTTGTACAAGATACCTTCAAAAATCTTACACCACCACTGAATAAGCAAGTATTTCTTTCACTGCCACACACAGCCTTCAGGCTGTCTGTGTACAAGAGGCTGTAATCTGAACAAGGGCAACTTATGAGCCCACTCAGTTACTACTGTTCACTTTAGAAAAATACAGTGAGGGAGTGTTTATTTACTTATTCATTCACTTATAAACCAAATATCTTCCCAAATATTTACAATGCCATGCATGGAAATAGCCACTGGGGATACAAAGGTAGACAAAACATCTCTGATTATGAAGTAAAAAAGTTTAACATGCATGGCATATATATCTGGAGGTCAAACTGAACATGAATTAAAGTATTGTTTGAAAATCAGTAGACCTTAGACCCCATCAAAGAACATAAGCATTAGTATATATTAAAATTTTATAGCATATTTGGCTGTTTAAATTAAGTTTCAGTGGTATATGGTGGCCCTAAAACTAGATAGAACAGCATATACCTATTTAGCGCTCTTTCTATCCATCTCTTCAAGGAATGTGTAATACATTTTATTAAATCAGTCCTAAATATCTTGATTACTGATTATGTTTTCAGTAATGCCATATTTTGAGTTAGTTTTCAGTTTTATATTACCAGAATTCTACTAATATAAGATAATATAAGACTTTCTGGTAGAATAAATGGTATCATTTCTTAAGGGTCAACAATTAATTCAGTTGCCCAGTAAACAAAACGATTACCAGTTGTCCCGTTCTCTTTTTAGAGACCTCATTGGAAGTCCTTCAGCTCTACATTACGGTCAGCCTGTGGACTGAGGCCATATATTCCATATGGAACAGCAGGCGACATTCAGCTCCATTGAAATCAGAACCCATATAGTTCAGGCTCAAAGTACTTCTTTGGTTGAAAAAAAATAGTCCATTGATTAAAACATAAGTTTGAAAACAATATAATTCTTTGCACATGTTACTGAAACATAGTGAAGGGGATATGCAGTCCTCATTTGAAAATCTCATTCTTTTTGCATTTATTTCTTTTACTCCTGGTGCCTTTTTCTTCATGACTTCCCCCCACCCCCCCAAAAATAGTCCTAATTAGCTCTAGGCCATGTACATCTTAACTTTATATTGGTCTCTCTCTCTCTTTTTTACTACTCTACTATAATTTTATTTCCCTTCCCCTACTTTCTCAATGTTTTGTACCTCTGTTTAAAAGGAAAATGAAAGATACAGTTAGCAATGATAGAAAATGACTGGATGGGAGTCGGGGTAGGTGGAAGGATAAAGGAGGCAAATTTGAGCCTAGTCTGGATGTCAGAGGAAGAAAGACGGGGGCCACTCATGGATACTACTGGTCCACAATAGAACATGTATTTTTAAAGGCTTTTAGAAATGTTTGCATTTGACGAAGGATTTTAGAAATAGCATTGGACAAATGTTTGATAGCATTTAAAATTTACAGGTGTGGCTGAATGACTAATAAAACTCTGTAAATTTTTCTCAGTTCACTGCTGGTTGGTTTGAAATTTTTCCAGTTCATATTAAATGATTGTTGCTCTGACTTTTGCTATCATCAGACTTTCTACCACCCAAGCTTCAGGGTACTTATTTAGATGAGGGGGAAAACCTTGCAAAATGGATCAAGGAATAACTACACAACAGGTTTGCCTTGAGCGACAATGCAGAAATTGTCTGGTCACCAGGGCAGGCTACACTGAATCAGCCTCAGAGGGTCATCATTCCTAAAACCTGGCAAACTGGTTACCTACTATGTTCATTCTCCAGCATATAACAGCATTGCAGTGGCCTAGGACTATCGTGATTTCATTGACCAGGTGGTAGTTTATCACTGGGAGATGTTTGTATTTAGCTGTAAAATCTTTGTGAAGCTTAGTACACAGCTCTTCCAGTAGACATACACACACAGAGACATACTTTCTGGGTTCAGAAGATTGTCCAGGCTCAGGTCCATATTCTACCAAGACTGATCTCTTTTTCCTTCCTATGCCTCCTGATACTTAGTCTTGATAAAGATCCTCCCTCTTTCAATCCAGAATCTACCATATTATTTTGTGTTGGGCTGTATAACACTTCTTGCTCAGGAAAACACCATATTTCTGTTGTATGAAATGTCCTGCATACATATCTGTCACTCTTACCCTAAATTCTCAATATTAATCCATCTTTGAATTATTGGGGATTATCTCAATTTCTTGGGCAACAGTAGGTACTTTAAAAATACTGATTGAACTGAGCAGAACTGAATTACAAAGAAGAGTCCATGGACACTTTTTCTTCCATACTGGCTAATAAAAAATAGGAATAGATTTTTAGTATTCTTCCTAATAATTTGTAGACTTTGTGGAGGAGCAGGTACATATGTAATAGACTATAATCAAAGTGACAAGCACTGAAATACAGATTTGAAACTATAAACCATGTTCACTGCGCTGAGAATAGAGAATGATTCACATTGGGAAGCAGATGTAAGAATGTTTTATGATGAAAAGGACATTTGCAACGGGCCTTGAAGCCCCAGCTGACCTTTGTCAGGCTGAGAGGGTGGGTGGTGGAGGTGGGATGTGTGGGAAGAGAGTGTTTGAGAGAGGAGGTGGTTTGAGGGGCATGAACACATTAATGAACATGCTGTGAGGAGATAGTAACAATCTCAGAGTGCTTCTGTTTGAATTGAATTAGATGATGCACCCTGAATGATTCACAGCAACTGGGGCAGAAGAGGGGTTGGGAATTGTTGAATGAGTCTATGTGTTAAATCACAAGTTTTGCTTTCTCATATCCTCCTCTCTATCCTGGTGGTAATTTTTCAGTATTTAATGAAGGACCACTGATGTTCCCTATATACCCAGCTTTTAAAACCCTGTCAAGTTGAATCCTCTTAAAACCAGAAAATGTGTGGCAAATCACAAAGGCTACTCTTAAATAATACAGGGTTTGAAGCATGGGGCTGAATTGGAATATAACTCCTTGTTAAAAACTAGAGCATTGGAATATCTGGGATTTCAGCAAAAAGGAAGAGTCTGTCTTGTAGGCAAAAATAGATTTAACAATAAGACAGATTTGGGGAGAAAACTTTTATTAGTAAGTATAAGTTGACCCTAAAGAAGTGTTTTTTTTTTTCAGGCTAGATACTTAAATTGCATTATTCAAATGTCTCTAATAAGAGAAAATTTATTTTAGTCTTTAGCTTCTTAACCTTTGAATTTTAAGGGATAAAGCACAGTGAAGTTTAGAGACAGAGCATTTTTGTTCAGGTGTTTCATTTACCATATGCTGTCCCCATGTATGTCTCAGTCTTACTGAGGTAACTGAATCCTCAGTGAAGAGAGAGACTTCGTATATTTCTCTCTGATCCTTACCATCTAAACTTATGCATCAGAATGAAAAGATTACGCAGCTAGTGGCATCACTCAGCTCTCTTAATTCTGATGCCTTTAAAGGCCCAGGGTACATGCTGTAATAGAGTTCATCTCTTTTCAGTCAGTTTACATAATTCTACTCAGTGTCCTTGGAAAATAAAGTGCCTTTTTATGTGGATTTAAATGTGCACTCAGAATAGAAAATTGCATGTGTGCTCTGTGGGAATAAATACCGTCCTGCAGTTTAGTGCATTTTTGTTACTCTTCTCCCCACGTAAGTACAAACATTCATTCGATTTTAAAAATGTCCCTCCATAAATGGCTTTTTTACCTGTAGTGTAGACACAGGCAAGAACTGAATAAAAAGATTTCTCCACAAAACATTGTTTATTCAGAGGCAGTAAGGTGTACAGCTAGTTTGTTGTTGTTGTTGTTGTTGTTAACCAAGCTGACTTACGAGAATTTTCTTTTTATTCCAGCTCCATGAACCTCATGGAAATACTTCACTTGGTGCACAGAAAAATTCTGGTTTCATACTTGAAAGAATTTTATCAAATATTTATAAACAAATACGGTTATTCTTGCTGTAAGTGCACAGATCATTAACACACACGCACACACTTTTACTCCTCACACATCCTGATCTAGCATCAAAAGCTATTTCACATGAATTATCCCAGAGGACATCTGTTTGTGCAATAACCTTTGCACAAGCTCCTTTCAAATTAATGATAAATATATACTTTATAGCAACAGGCATACCCCCCAAAATAAAATAAAATAGAATTAAATTAAATTAAGTTAAATTAATAAGTGTATACCTGTCAGGTATTTTCTAATTAACCACCTCGATATAGTCACCTGGTTAAAAATTAGTTGATGAGAGGGCAAGGCCATTCCAAGTTTATGCATGAGTGAAACCTAACAAATTCAATTGTTGATGAAATGAATGGTTGATAATATGAGAAAACAGTGATGTTTGAATAAGACTAAAGACATCAAAAATGCTTGAATATGTGTACATATAGCTTATGTTATTGTCACCTACTCACATCCTCTAGGTCATCAGTTCTTCAAATCCAGTCTCAAGACCCCAGGCTCGGCATCAGGTAGGAATTTATGAAAATGCAAGTCCTCGGACTCCACCAGAGACCTACTGAATAAGAAGCTCTGGGTGCAGGCCCCGCCGTCTACTGTGGTTCCCTCATGTAGCTCTGAGGTGCTCTAACATCTGAGAGCCACTGCTTTAGCCCATAGAGAGCACTGAATAGAGCTCCCATACAAAGCAGTCATTCAGAGGACTTTCTGTGATCACCTCTTTGACAATTACTTGAACCCAAATCCCTGCTTAGTGTCTGTTTTTGGGGCAACCCAAATTAAGACAATGAGCTTACATTATGTCAACACACACACACACACACACACACACACACAATCTAGTCCTAACAACATGGTCTCACAGTAGACATTACTTTGAATTAAAATATATTTTCACATTTGTTTTCCTTATTTGAATAAAGAGTGAGTCTTTTAAGGGCAGAGGATAGCAGGTGTAATATTTTTTAAAATATCTGCTGGGCCTAGGGAAGTGTCTGGCAAACAGTAGTTGTTCAAGGACTGTTTGTGAAATAAATGTATAAATGGATGAAGTTGATGATTTTAAAAATATTTGTATTAATATTGATGATAAGAAGTATATCAAAAGTTATAGCTGAATCAAGAAATGCTTAGAGTTGCTGGCACACAGCTGTGAAGCCCCAAGTTAGTTACGCACAGCCTAATAAGAAACATATATAATCATAGTGCCATTTAAGATTATGTAAACTGTTTCTGAGAATTGACAGTGAACTGTGTGTGTAGAAGGACACGTGTCATCTGGTTTCAAGTTATTTATTGCTGTGTTTGAAAGCTAATGATTTGTATTCATATTGGAACATTTGTTGCTACAAACATAAATGTTTGAAGTATCTAAAAAGTTATTTTTCACATAAGAACTGAGATTTCAAGGTTAGAATACTTTATTCCCATAGAGAGAAGACATAAATGAAAATGTTACCAAACTTCCAGTCTGGATGAAGGTCATGACAACATTACTGTGTAAAATAAAGAAAAAAAAAAGTATTTTGTCTAAATGGAACTGTCCCCATTGTGAGAAGCTATTTATTTCTGCCATACAGTCTATGTGGCAGAAATCTCCACTTGCTGCCTACTAGTTTTTAATTTTATAACTTTAAATCGGTATAGTAATTTATAGCTTGTGTCCACAATATCGCTCAGAAAGACATATATTAAGAAGAAAATTATTATTATCTGTATTTCTTCCCTTGCATCAATTTCCCCTTGGTTATTGTAAGCATCAAAGGGAAATACGTGGGCAGTATAATTGACATACTTAATACTTTCCAGCAATACTGTATATTGTATTTGAAATAGACCAGGGAACTTATGAAGCAATTGCTTGCAGAGCTCCACCAAATATATTTTTAAGTATACAAAATAAATTGAAACAATTCTTTCTAATGAAGCTTGGGAAGGCACAAGTTTCACTTATTCCAAAGATAATATCCTAGACCATGATCTAGAGTTCTTTCATGAAGAATAAAGAAGCCAACAAAATTCCCTATTTGGTTTGGATTAAATTAATTCCCCACTGTTTTCTCTGTCTCCAGCTCTTTTGCACCTTTGCACCATCTTCCATCCTTCTCTTCTTTTTTCTTTTTACTTGTCTTCCTTACACCCTAGTTAGAATAAATGTCTGTTTACTGCATGGAATCCCCTTCATTGTCATTCCACCAGCAGAGCAGTTTCCATCTTATCCTAGATCCTGGAAATGACCTTGCCCTTGTTTAAAGAACCATGGGGGACTTATTATGAGAGTACAGCTTTAACATTCTCACCATAACAACAACAGCAAACTGGTAATTATGTGAGGTAAAGAAAGTGTTACCTAACCTTGCTGTGTTAAAAATTTCTCAATACAAACATATATCAAATTATCACACTGTACACATTGAACTTGCAATGTTATATATGTTATATCCCTATAAAGCTTGAAAAAAGTTATACTTTTAAAAACAAACAAAAGCTGTGGAATTCCAATCTTCCATTTCCTTTTTGGTGATTCTTCTAACCAAGATTAGAATATCCAGATTATATTTATTTTCTGTGATAATCATAGCATATGGTTCTATGTTACTTCAGAAATACTAAATAACAAAGAAAATCTCATAACTTCAGGATGAAAGCTGAATCCCTTCAGTAACAGGATTGTTAGGCAGAGATTTTTGCAAAGCAAGAAAAAAGGCAAGTAGCAATTTTCTTAACTTCTCATTTGCTGGCACAGTTTTTTTTTTTTTAATTGGAGAGTATCAAGTATCTAGAATTCTTTGGCTTATCAACTGGAGGGTTATGTTTTTCCAATTTTGCACTTGCTATAAAAGATCATATTTTGAGCTCAAAACTGAGCTGTTAAGTTTTGGGGTGATGCATACTCTGAATTATTCATTTTTCCTTCAACGCAGAACCACTGAGGAAAACTATACCAAAAGATTGCAGTTAAAAAAGACAAAACTTATCTTCCCCTGGAAAAGAAACAATGTGGGAAAAACATTTCCCCTTTGGTGGAGTTACTGCAAGTTAAATGCAAAAATCTCCACATGCAGTTGGTGATGTTTTTTGCCAAAAAAAAAAAAAAAAAAAAAGGAAAACTATCAAGTCACTCAATTGAGTAAAAGAACAAACACGACAATAAAATAAGTGGCAGACTTACTAAGCACTTTTGGAATCTGGAGGTTAGAAATGTTACAGGTGAATATCCAAATGGTAAGAAAATAAATCTCAGGAGACTGGCAGATGAGTCAATAAAGTAGCAGAGGATGAATCAATGATTAACAATTTAATCATCAGTTAATGGACCTTCTGATTAAGAGTCACAATTTCTTTAAGTAATGTAACAGACATGTCAAATTCAAAGCAGTGGGGATAGATATCAGAATCAGAGTAAAAGTGTGTCCACTAGCTGCAAAGAAACAGCGAGATGTTGCATTGTGAAAGGGCTTGGACTACAAAGGGATTTCTATAATAATTGTTCATGGTATGAAATAATTTTTGTTGTTGTTTCATTTGTTTGTTTCATTTTCTTTGAACTCTTCTTCTGGTGGAGACATTGATAGAAAACAAAGTTTGGACTTAAGCTCTTTGCTAAAAAAGGGGCTTTATGGCTTTATTGTTTTTTAGTTAAAAAAAAAGTTTGTGAGTGTGATCGGTCTCTGGAGGAACTGGAAAGGGCAGCTATAAAATAACTTTATTCAGTTTATATCTAAAAGAAAATTAGTGGAAACTTCTGAATAACTTATTAGGGAATGAGTAGATATTACTGTGCTTTAGTTAATCTGATCTTGAATAAATGTGCAAATTTCATTAGCATTTTGGACATTTTCAAAATTTCTTAAAAACCATGTATACAATTATTACGCTTTAAGAAATTACGGTCTCCAGCAACTAAGAGCTCTCTGGACCCCAAAGAACAATTGATAAATAACTATATTTGCAACAACTATGAAGCCCAACAAAAATCAACCTTAATTAGGTTTTTATGGAATTCCAGAATACAATTTATTTTCTGAGTAAACAGAGCACATTTTCATATGTTTGGCAGTTTATTATTCTAGTTACCTTTTAGTTTTTCAATTTTATTTTATTAAGCTATGGTATTTTTATCCTCCAAAACAATCACTTCCTTTCCTAAGGTACATCCCCAGAAGCAATTACTACTTTCACTTTGACTCATTAACCTCTTCCCCTTCCTCTTTGCTCCCAAGTGGAGGAGGACTCCCACCCCCTCATACAGCATAATACAAATATCACAATACATTTCTGTTGATTTCTTCACCATATTTTTAAATTAAAATAATAGACTTTCTTTTCAGAGACTTTAGCAAAATATAATGTAAAGTATAGAGATTTCCCATATAATCACTGTCCCCCTCACATGTGTATCTTCTCCCATTATCAACATTCCCCGCCATAGTGGTGTATTTGTTGCAATTGATAAATCTACATTGATGCATCATTATCACTCAATATCCATAGTTTACATTAGGGGTCACTCTTGGTGTAGTACATGCTATGAATTTGAACAAATATATATTGACAAGTATCCATTATTGCATTATTATAAAAAGTAGTTTGATGGCTCTAAAAATTCTCTATGGTCCACCTACTCTTCCCTCTACTCCCCATAAGTCATGGTAACCACTCATCTTTTTTGTTGTCTCCATATTTTTGCCTTTTTCAGAGTATCATGTAATTAAAATCATACAGTTTGTAGCTTTTTCTGATTGATTTATTTCACTTAGTACTATGCACTGAAGTTTCCTCCATAACATTACATGGCTTGATAGCTTTTTTAAAGTGCTGAATGATATTCCATTGTTTGGATTTACCAGTTTTCCCATTCTCATAGTGAAGGCTATTTTTGTCACTTTGAAGTCTGGCAGTTATGAATAAAGCTGATAGAAACATATATATGCAAGATCATTCAGATGACTAAAATGTCTTCCTTGTATAGATTTTGTCTTTGTCCTTGTTCCTAGCTCACAGCTCCCAAAAGATGGGAACTCCTTTTGTGATAATATTTGATCTCTTGTCCTCAGTTCCTGAAAAGGCTTCAGAGCCATAAAGGTGAAATGGGTGTCTTGTTCATAACCAGCACCCTTCAATCACAAATAAATTTATGTAAATGAGGTGACTTTTTGAAAACTCTTAAAGATGGGGGGTTGGTTGCTAGGGGAACAAACTACAAGTAGAGGGTTGGAACTTTCAGTCCTACTCCCTGATTTCTGGGTAGGGAGAGGGGCTGGAAATGGAATCAATCATCAATAGCCAATTATTTAATCAATAGTGCCTGTGTAACAAAACCTCCATGAACACTCCAAAGTAGGGGGTTAGGAAAGCTTCCAGGTTGGGAAACCGGAAGGCGTCCATTACCACCACGCTATGTGGGCCCCAAACTCCATGAGGACAGAAGCTCCTTTGTTCTCTTCATCTCGCTATTGATTTTTATTCTTTAATTTTTCTTTGTAATAAACCAGTCATCTAATGAATTTCCTGAGTTCTGTGAGCCACTCTAGCAAATTAAACACAAGGAGTGGAGGGGTCATGGGACCCTCCAATCAGGGGCACAAGTGAAAATAGCAGCTAGTTGTTGGCATCTAAAGTGGAGGAAGGTCTGGTGGGTCTGTGCTCTTAACCAGTGGAATCTGAGGCTATCTCTTGATAGGTAGTCAGAAATGAGTTGAATTGTAGGACATCTAGCTGGGATAGAGTTGCTTGTAAACTCACACACACACACACACACACCCCCCGGAAATTGAGGTACAGAACACTTTTAGCTGCATTATATGATAGTTCTATGTTTAATTTTTTTGAGGAATATCCATACTCTTTTCCAGACAATGACTGCAAAAGTTTACATTTCCATTAATGAAGCACAAAAGTGTTCTTTTCCATTACATCCTAGCCAACACTCATCTCCCCTATTTTATAGTAGCTATTCTAACAGGTAAGAGGTGATAAATAAGATTTCTTATTGTGGTTTTGATTTGCATTTCCCTGATGATTAATGATGTTTCTTTTTAGAGGCTTCAAATCTGGGCAATTTGTATGTAGTCTTTGGAAAAAAATGGCTATTCAGTTCCTCTGGCATCTTAAAAACAGATTATTTTATTTGCATTTGAATTATATGAGTTCCATATATATTTTGGATATTAAACCGTTATCAGATACATGCTTTTCAAAAATTTTCTCCCATTCATAGTTTGCCTTTTACTTTTTTGGTTGTATCATTGTGCAGGCTTTTTTTTTTTTTTTTTAAATATATAGCCTCCTTATTTATTCCTGTTTTTGTTGCCTTTCCTTTTGGTGTCATATCCAAAAGAATCACTGGCAATACTGAAGTCAAAAAGCTTTCTCTTTCTTTTATTTTAGAAATTTTAGAGTTTCATGTCATATATAAGTATTTAATCCATTGCAAGTTCATTTTGGAGTGGTATAATATAGGGCTTTGATTTTATTCTTTTATATCCAATTATCCAGTTTTCTCTACACCATTGATTGAATAGACTATCTTTCCCCACTAAGTAAACTTGGCTCCACTGTCAAATATTACTTGATCACATATGAGAGGATTTCTTTCTGAGTTCTCCATTCTGTTCCATTGGCCTATGTGGCCAGTACCACAGTATTTCAAATAGTACAGTTTTTAAATACTGTTTGAAAGAAAGTGTGATGCCTTCAGCTTTGTTCTTCTTTCATGGTTGCTTTGGCTATTCAGGTCTTTTGTGGCTCCACACCAACTTTAAGATTTTTTTTTTCTGTTTCAGTGAAACATGCCATTGGAATTTTTGATAAAGGGTTTATTGAATCTATAGATGACTGGGTAGTATGAGCATTTTAACAATATTATTTCTTCCAATCCATCAACACAAGGTATCTTTCCATTTATTTGTGTCTTTTTCAGATGACTCACTGTTAGGGTATAAAAATGCAGTTGATTCTGTGTGCTGACTTTCAACTCTGCAATTTTAACATTTGTTTATTAGTACTAATTGTCTTTTGGTGGGATCTTTATGATTTTTATATATGAGATAATATCTGCAAACAACGCCAGTTTACTTCTTTCTTTCTTTCCAATTCAGGTCCTTTTTTCTTTCCTAATTGTTCTGGCTAGGAATTGGCTTCCTTGTACTTACCCTATCTGACGTTAGTATTGAGATTATGCTGGCCTTATTAAATGAGTTTGGGAATGTTCACTCCACTTTATTTTTTTAAAGTTTCAGAAGAATTGGTGTTAATTCTTCTTTAAATTTTTGATAGAATTCACCAGTGAAGACATCTGGTCCTGGACTTCTCTTTGTTGGGAGATCTTTAATGATGATTAAGTTTCCTTAGTCATTATTAATCTGTTTAGATTTTTTTGTTTCTTCATGATTTAATCTTGGTTGATTGTATGATTCCAGGAATCTATCCATTTCTTCTAGCTTAACAAGCTTGTTGGTGTATAACTCTCATAGTCTCTTATGATCATTGCAGTTCTGTGGTATTATTGTAATGCCTCTTCTTTCATTGTTGATTTTATTTATCTGAGTCTTCTCTCTCTCTTTTTAGTTATTATACTTAAAGTTTTGTCAATTTAAGAAATATTTTCAATTAAACCAGATCTTAGTTTCATTGATCCTTTCTATTTTTTTCTGGTCTCTTACTTTTGCTATGATCTTTTTTAGTTCTTTTCTTTTCTTTTTTTTTTTTTAATGTAGTCATCCACTCTTTATTTATTTATTTTTTGTTGTTGTGGGGGAGGTAATCAGGTTTGTTTATTTATTTATTTAATGGCAGTCCTGGGGATCGAACCCAGGACCTCATGCATGCTAGGCACGCGCTCTACCACTGAGCTATACTCCCCCCTTTAGTTCTTTTCTTCTGCTGAATTTGTGCTTAGTTTGTTACTTTTTTTTTTTTTCTTGGTCCTTTATGATGAAAGTTAAGTTGTTAATTTGAGGTCTTGTTTCTTGATGTAGACATTTATTGTAATAAGCTTCTCTCTTACAATTGCTTTTACTGCATCCTACAGGTTTTATTATGTTGAGTTTCCATTGTCATTTCTTTCAAGATATGTTTTAATTTCTATTTTTGTTTTTTCTTCTACCCAGAAATGTGTTTCTTCTGTTCAGGAGTCTTATTTAATTTTCACATGTTTGGACTTTTCTAGTTTACTTTCTATTACTGGATTCTAGTCCTATACAGTTGTGCTCAGAAAATATGGTATGATTTCAATCTTATTAAATTTTCTAAGAGTGATTTTGTGTGTATATGCCACATCTTTATTCATTCGTCTGTTGATGGACCCTTAGGTTGCTTCTGTATCTTGGCTATTGTAAATACTGCTACTGTGAACATTGGGATGCATGTATCTTTTCAGTTTAGTATTTTTGTTTTTTCAGATATATACCCAGGAATGGAGTTGCTGGATCATATGGTTTTTGTTTGTTTGTTTTTGTTTTAAATCTCCATGCAACTTTCCACAGTGGCTACACCAATTTACACCCACTCTGGAGTAAGGTTCTTCCAATCCTGCTGTGGCTCCCTGGTGGCTCAGGTGGCTTCTTCAGGCTGCAGGGTGGGTCTGAGATGACCCTGCAGAGTACCACAAACTGAGCTTCCCCTGCCGGGCTGGGCCCAGGGCGCAGCACTGGGGAACGTTCCTGCGGTCTTGGAGCTGGGTCCGCCCCTGGCAGCAAGGCACAGACTGTGGGCCTCAGGGCTCCTGGAGGTCAGGCAGGTCAGCCAGCAGCATGGGGGCGTCCATCTGGATCTCACGCTGCAGGGACTCCACGTCTGCAGGGATCATGCCTTGGCCCTCAAGCCAGCCAGCAAGCAGGGAGGCCAAGAGCGGGAGAGTTGGCCTGGCCGTCCTGGGGCCCGTCAGCCACGCACATGCCAAAAAATTGGCTTAGGAATTCCTCCAGGTCAAAGCAGACACCCTAGCCAGCCTCACTGCCCGCTGGTGCACCCGAGAACACAGGGGCAGGGGGTCCTCCACCTGCGACTTGGACCGCTGCTGGGTCACTAGGTTGACGTCGGCTGACTCTGAGGCGGAGGGCTGAGGGGGCCCCCGGGATCTGGACAGGGTGGGCCAGAGGGGAAGCAAGGCAGAACATTCAGGGCGCCGGGGCCCGGCAGCCCGCGGTGGGGCCAGGAGGCCGGAGGTGGTGGCGGTCGGGGAAGGGGGGGCAGGTGCAGGCTTGGGGGGCCGAGGGTCGGTCAGACAGGCTGTGCTGGGGGGCCGGCGAGAGGGCTGGGAGGGGGGTCGCGGGTGCAGGGGCAGGGGGCCGGGCCATGTGAGTCCAGCGCTCCCGCAGACGTCGGTCATTGTGGCTGAGCACCAGCCCCGCCAGAAGGTCGGGCCCCACGCTTCTGGCGCTCCGGCTCCTGCCGCCGCCGCGGCTTCCCGCGCCGCTCCCGCTGGCGCTCCTGGGCCGTCACCGGCTTCCTAGGCTCAGAGGCTTCCAGAGGGGCCCTGGGGCCACCTCGGAGCCGGCTCCTCAAAGACTTGAGCAGAGCCGGCCTTGAGGGCTGCCTTGGTGTTGTCTGAGATGGCCCCCTCCCTCTTCGGATGGGTGGTTCACTGGCGGGAGGGGTAGGGGTTAGGGGGGTGGGGGGCTGCAGTGTAAGATCAATGGTATCAGGAAGGGGGCGTGGAGGTGGGGCTGGCGAAGGAGGGTGGAACTCCATGGCGCAGTCCTCACTGGGGCCCCGTGGACTGGGCATCTCGATGTGGAGGCAGTAGATTCACTGGCCAGTGTGTGAGGGGGTCCCTTTTCTCCACATCCTTATCAACATTCATTATTTGTGTTCTTTTTAATAACAGCCATTCTGACAGATGTGAGGTGATACCTCATTGTGGTTTTGATTTGCATTTCCCTGATGTTAGTGACGTTGATCATCTTTTCAAGTGCCTGTTGGCCATTTGCGTGTCTTCTTTGGGGAAAAAAAAAAAAGTCTATTCATATCTTGTGCTCATTTTTTAATTGTTTTTTAAATTTTGAGTTGTATGAGCTGCTTGTATATTTTGCATATTAACCCCTTATAGGTCATATCACTTGCAAATATTTTCTCCTATTCAGTATTGTCCTTTGGTTTTGTTGGTGGTCATCTTTTCTGTGCAGAAGCCTTTAATTAGATCTCATTTGCTTATTTTTGCCTTTATTTCCTCTGCTTTAAGAAGCAGATAAAAATAATTGCTATGATTTATGTTAAACAATAGTCTGCCTTTTCTGCCCGCTCCCCCCTTCCCGCAAGCGCCGCTCCAGCGGCACCACTCTCACTCGGATCTCCAGCTAAGAGAGCGCCACCGTTGTCTCCCTCCAGCCGCCATCATGATCACCTACCGGGGCCTCATCAGCCATAATGAGATATTCTCCGAAATCTACAAGATCCGGGAGGTTGCGGAGGGCTGTGTCTGGAGGTGGAGGGGAAGATGGTCAGTAGGACAGAGGTTAACATTGATGACTCGCTCATTGGTGGAAATGCCTCTGCTGAAGGCCCCGAGGGCGAAGGTACCGAAAGCACAGTAATCACTGATGTCGGTATTGTCATGAACCATCACTTGCAGGAAACCAGCTTCACAAAACAAGCCTACAAAAAGTACATCAAAGATTACATGAAGTCAATCAAAGGGAAACTTGAACAGTGACCAGAAAGAGTAAAACCTTTTATGACAGGGGCTGCAGAACAAATCAAGCACATCCTTGATAATTTCAGAAACTATCAGTTCTTTATTAGTGAAAACATGAATCCAGATAGCATGGTGGCTTTGCTGGACTACCGTGAGAATGGTGTGACCCCATATATGATTTTCTTTAAGGATGGTTTAGAAATGGAAAAATGTAAACAAATTTGGCTGTTACTTTGGGTCTATCACCTGTCGTCATAACTGGCTGGCCACTGCTTTCATCCACACAACATCAGGACTTAAAAGACAAATGGAACTGATGCCATCTTGAGCTTCATTTATTTTGATGTTGATTTATTTGGAATGGAGGCATTGTTTTTGAGAAAAAAAACGTGTAGGTTGTCTAAAAATAAAATGCATTTAAATTTAAAAAAATAAAAAAAGAATAGTCTGCCTATGATTTCCTCTAGTAGTTTTATGAATTCTCTTCTTACATTAGGTTTTTAATCTACTTTTTTTTTTGGATTTGGTGTTAAGAGAATATTATAATATCATTCTTTTACAGGTAGCGGTCCAGTTTCCCAGCACCACTTATTGCAGAGACTGTCTTTTTCCATTGTATATTCTTGTTTCCTTTGTCAAAGATTAGTTGACTGTGGGTGTGTGGGTTTATTTCTGGGCTCTCTATTCTGTTCTGTTGATCTGTGTGTCTGTTTTTGTGCCAGTTTTAAACTGTTTTGATTACTGTAGCTTTATAGCAAAATTTGAAGTCAGGGAGTGTGATTCCTCTAACTCTATTCTTTCTCAAGATTGTTTTGGCTATTCAGGATCCTTGCATTTCCATACAAATTTTAAAATTATTCTAATTCTCTGAAAATGGCATGGAATATTACTTAGCCATAAAAAGAATGAAATTTTGCCATTTGCAACAACATGGGTGGACTTGGAGGGTTTTATGGTAAGTGAAACCCAGACAGAGAAATACAAATGCTATACAATATTACTTATATGTGAAATCTGAAAATACAATAAATTGATGAAGACAATGAGAAAGAATCAGACTCACAGATATAGAGAACTAGCAGTTACCAGTGGGAACAGGGATGGGGGAAAGGACAGTATAAGGGTAGAGGATTAAGAGGTACAAACTATTATGTATAAAATAAGCTACAAGGATATATTGTATGATGCAGGAAATATAGGTAATATTTTATAATAACCACAGAGTATAGCCTTTACACATTTTAAATCACTATGTTGTACACCTGTAATTTATGTAATATTGTGCATCAACTATACTTCAACTGAAAAAATGAGGCTGAGTTGTAAAAGAAATAAGACTATAACATCAATCTGGAGAAAGTTTTGTTTTGTGTGTGTTTGACAAGAATGTTCATTCTACTTGTGTTGAAAGGAATGTTCTCTTTATATTTGTTAGGTCAGCTTGATCTAAAGTATAGTTCAAGTCCAGTATTTCCTTACTGCTTTTCTGTCTTGATGATTTATTCATTATTGAAAGTGAAGTATTGAAGTAAAAGAAATTATGGTCTGAAATGATCTCTCTTGGCCCTGAACAGTGCCACCTTGGGGAAGGGTTGATGTGGATCAAGTCAAAATTTTCCTCTATCTCCAATGCATCCACACTCATACATTTTTGTTCTGACAGTGTGCTGGGACTTCTCCATTCAAAGCCTGGACTTCCAGATAGGCTCTTTCATGTGTGAGTGATTATCTGAGACAGGGCTCTTCAGGGTCTCCTGGATCATGGCTGGGAGGAACTGGAGGTAGTTTATGGACCACTTCAGGGTCAACAGCCAAGATCAAGGTCTGCAAGCCTATTCATCAATGTGCAGGTGGGCAAGGCTCCTCCTGGGTCCCATGGCATATGGTGCTGGATCCCACAACTCCCTCAAGGCACTTTAGTGTGTAAATAGATGCTAAATTTTTGTTGTTTGGAAGGAGGCATGAACAACTATGTCTTATTCAGCCATATCTTTGTGATGTCACCTTTCTTCACTTCGTTTTATCCATTAGAGTTCAGTGTTGTTTTCCTCATATAGATCTTGTACATATTTTGTTAGAGTTACACCTGAATATTTCATTTTCAAGAATGCTGATGTAAATGACACTGTGCTTTAATTTCAAATCCCACTTATTCTTTGTTGATGTATAGGAAAGCAATTGGCTTATGTATGTTAACCTTGTTTCCTGAAACCTTGCTATAACAGCTTAATAGTTCCTGGAAGTTTTTGTTGATTCTTTTGGATTTCATTGATAGATAATCAAAGTCAATTCTGGGCAAAGACAGTTCTAGTTCTTCCTTCCCAACCTGAATAGCTTTTATTTTCTGACTTATTGCAACAATGACTTCCATTTTGGTGTTGAAAAGGAGTGGTAAGAGGGCATATTGTTCTTTGTTCCTGGTCATAGATGAGTTTCAAGTTTCTCATCATTTAGTAAGATGTTAGCTGGAGGTTTTGTGTATATATTATCAACGTGAGGAAGCTCCTGTCTATTGTCTATACTGTTTAAGGTAAAACAGCTCAAACATTCTATTCCTAGTAGCATTTCTGCTGCAAACACAAAGCAAAACAACAGAGAGGGAGGGAGAGCTGTGAGCTCATTATAGCTCATGGTGCTTGACTCCTTCTTTTAACCCACCATGAATCCCTAACACTTCAAATGTACTCTTTAAGGGATTTGCTATCTTGTTGCATAAATGTTCTGTCCTGTTCAAATTTATTTTTTTCTCAGTGTCTCATAGAAAGCTTTGCCACACTTGATGTCCAGTACCTTTCTGTTGTTCGGGATTTATTGCTGAGTGAAATAATAAAGTGTAGTAATAAAAATATATGGTATAGAATTGATGATTGAATCACTGATGGTTGCATTGTACTGTTTCCCAAGTACATTGGTTCTATATTTGAAGAAAAAAACCTGATTATGTATTGCAGCCCTTGGTAACTTTTTATTCCTGATGGCTTGTGCACAGTCAACTAAATTATCTCAATAATAATTGCAATAGCTCTAATGTAATATGGGACAGAGATTCAAATAATTCACTTATGTTCTTTAGAGCTTTTTTATTTACACTAGTAGGACATTTACAAAAGGGAAAAATCACTCTGTTTTTGTACAGATTCACATGTGGTCACTTCAAGGTTCTCCACAAGGCACTAGGAGATACTTCATCCTATCAATAGATTGTTGTTATCTCTTTAGCCAATAAGAATTTGACTCAGAGATACCTAATAAATAATAAAACATAAATGTTACCTATCCCTTGCAGCTGCAGAGGGCTATGGTGTTACTAGCTCAGTCTGTGAATCATGGAGATTTAAAAACTGAAGCTAGCTGGGCTTCTGTGAGCTGCACAGCTTGTTACTGAAGTGACTATTACAAATACAAAGTGAGTTCAGTTCTTACCTTCCTTCTGTTCAGATGACAAACATAGCAACATAAATGTATAAAAGACCTCCCTCCAAAATTTTGTTACATTGGAACCCCATTTGTGATTGATGAATTATAATGTACAATATTTAAATCATTTTGGATAGTATCATTTTTTAATATACACCTGTAGGAATTTCCAGGGTAAGGGCTGTAATGTAGATAAGAACGGTCAGGAAACTCACTTTCTTCTTCCCACAACCACAAAGCACCCAGATTGTTAGATGGAGAAAGGAAGGTTCATAGTCAATTACCTGAGGTTTATAAGGCTAACTCTGCCATGCTAATTATGTCCTAAACAGTATCAACAAACTGTTCCTGTTAATCAAAAAACAACATATGTGTGTGTGTGTATTTCCTTAAATTAAGGGAGCAGAATAAAGTAGTGTAATAAAAAAGTGTGATGTGGAAACAGAATTAGTTTTGTAGCTCTGCCATATGCTTATTGTATGATTTTGGGCAAATTCCTTAACTGATTTAAATGTCAATACCATAGTCTTTAAATTGGCTTCCACATAGTTCTTAACATACAGGGTTTTTGTGAGAATTAAATAAATGAATAATGTTAAGTTACTCAATATAGTGCTGGCCACATCAGCAGCATGCAGTGAATGTTAAGCAGAACTGTAACTGCAAAATCCCAGTATTAATGCCAAAATTGCTTAGTGATAAGTTTAAGAAATACAGAGTCTACCTTACATCTCAAAACTCTCCTGAAGAACAAAAAGGAAGATTTTAAGACATGAAGAGAGTGATTATATCCTTGCAAGGAAAGGCTTAATTGTACAGAGTTGTGAGTTACCCTCAAATTCATTTAAAAATCTATCAACATTTCTTTTTAGGTATTAGGAATTTATTTTAAATTTTGTCATAAAAACAAATGAGCTTTCCTCAATAAAATTATCCAAGGTAATCATTAGAAATTATTTTAATTCATTCTCTCTGCTTAAAAATACCATAGACTGTGCATCTTATAAACAGTAGAAAATGAGGTCTCACAGTTTTAAAGGCTGAGGAGTCTAAAACCAAAGGATGGCAGATCTGGTCTCTGGTGAGGAGCCACCTCCTAGACAGTTGTCTTTTGGCAGTGTCCTCACATGGTGGAAGCAGCAAGGAAGCATCAAGGAAGCATCTCAGGCCTCTTTTATAAAGGCACAAGCTGCATCCATGAGGACCCCACCCTGATGACCAAGTCACCTCCCTAAGAGACCTATGTCTTAAAACCGTCACCTCAAGAGTTACAATTTCAACATACAAGTCTTGGGGGGACATAGACATTGAGACCATAGCACAAATGTAATTAAAATGTGTTACTGCTGGGTTAAATAAGAACTTTGTGTCAGAGTACACAGGAAAAGGAAAAGGTGGCCCCAGGGATGGCAAGAAGTGTTAAGACTGGCTCCCTGACAGAGGGCCTAACACTGGTAATTCACATCTGTAACTTTCACATCCCCGTTATAAATACTCTGAATTCAGTGGATAAGAAACACCAGCAAGTCACAGTAGCATGAAACAAGCTCTAGGGCAGTGTTCACATCAGAGTGCCTCTGCTTCACACACATCTGTCTTAAGCCATAGCTTTTTTTTTTTAACCTATCATGTTGCCTTTTGCTACTTATCAAATCAGCAAAGTGTAAATCAACATACACATTTCCATTTTCCCTTCAACTTCTCTTTGGTTCTTTAGGTCTAAAAATGTGGGGAAGAGAGGGGTGGAGAGTTGAAAGAGTAATAAAGCTTCTATTCAACAAGCCAGGAGCTAATATTTAATATCATTCCAACTTGAGTGTCTTTTGTTTTAAAAAAAAATCATCATCATCATTATCATAAAAGACAACTATAAGTGAAAATTTGAAGAAAATTAGACTTTTGTAACTAAAAATCAGTATCATTAACATAATTAAACATAACTGAGTACTGATTTAACCCTCTCTCCAAGACTCTAAAGGACAATAATAAATTAGAAATACCACAAGGAGAGAACAAATAGGAAAAAACTACAGCAGAGTGCTAGAGACACAGGCCTCCCACGGGCCTGCTGTGGGCTGTCTGGCTGGAGTCTTGAAAAACCTTTAAAAAAGAAACTGCTTACTGCTCGATAGAGTAATTTGTGCTTTTTTTTAAGAATCTCAAGTCTCCTGAGTCATCACTTGCCAAATTGACATTTGTTTTTCACTGTCATTTTAATGTGTGTACCTGTTGGGGCTCCAAAATGTTTTTTATACATATATATATATACACACATACACACACATTTTTGGAAGACAAAAGTTATTGTTTCTCTTTATAGATTAAGAAAATCAAGACACAATAGTCAAAAATTGGAAGTAACACGTGTCTATCAATAGATAAATAAATTAAAATGTGGTCTATATATGTATATAAATACATATATAAATAATATACATATAAATAAACATATAAATATGTTTATACATTTTCTTTCCTTTTTTTCCTTTCTTTAAAGAGGAAGGACATTCTGACAAATGCTGCAACATGGATGAAGTTTGATAACATTATGCTAAGTGAAATAAGCCAGTCACAAAAGGACGGATGCTGTATGAGTCCACTTAAATGAGGCACCTGGAGAATTCAGACTTACAGAGACAGGAAGGGGAATGGTGGTGGCTAGGGACTAAGGGGAGGTGGAAATGAAAAGTTAGTGTTTAGTGGATACAAAATTTTAGTTGGAAACGTTGCAAAAGTTTTGAAGTTGTATGACGGTGATGGTTGCATTACAATGTGAATGTTCTTAATATACTTTAAATGGTTAAAATGGCAAATTTTATTTTGCATATATTATATAACACTTAAATTAAATCAGCAGATATGAATCTCGGTTCACAGACTCTGAAGTACAAGAAATTTAATTCTATTTCAAGCCCTAATTGATCCAAGGTGGCAAAAAATTTGCTTCAATCAATCACTTAATCCTACCAGCTCCTTTCCCTCCTTCTGTTCAAGTGTCCCAGGGGAGGAAGCTCACATAGAATCAAGCTTTTCAGGATGTGAGGACCTACCTTGTCTTCAACAGCTCTATCAGGTCAGTGCCTACTGAGATACCTCTCAATCCAGGACCATGCATATTCCAATTAAGAAGTCCCTTTTTTCACATATAAATCTGGCTTAAAAGAACCTCTGAGCACCTGGTGCAGCTGGGGTCTTGTTGCCCACCTAGGGAGGACTCAGGGTCCACAAGCAGGTCCTAAACCCTCCCAGCTCTCAAGTCCCTTAAACCTCTCTAGGCTCTTGCTTCCCCTCTTAAGCCCATGAAACTCTCATTATCTCTTCTCCATTTTTTGACCCTTTTCCAATACTGAAAAAAAAATCCTTTTACTTTTTAAAAATCTGAACAGTACTGGGGGATATTTAGTAAAGTTTTGTGGAAAGGTCCTTTTTTCTCCCTTTAATTTTCTCCAAACATTTGTGGTCTCTGGTCTCTAAATGTGAAGTATTTGGAACTTAAAAGTCAGAGCCTACCAGCCTTTTTCATGGTTCATAATGTTACAATCCCTCTCCAATGTAAGGAGCACAGAATAGCACATCTGAAGAGGAATGGAAATGTTTGACAGAGAGAGAATGGGAGAAATAACTAACATGTGTAATACTCAACTGAACAAAACACTTAAGTGTTACTGAGTCATATTTGCACTTTTAAATGCAAAGTAACCACTCCAAATGTTCAAAAATTCAGAGCTGCAGAAGTCTTCATGCTGTACCCAAAGGCCAGGTAGCGCTGTGTGCCTTGGGTGCCAGAAATCATTCTTTTCTTGCTCATTCTCTTTCCCTTTCTTCCCTCTGCACTTCTCTGCTTTCTTTGGCTTTCTCTCCTTGCAGGTACTGTGAAAAACAGTGGAAAAAAGTTATTAAAAAAGGTAGACATTCTAACAAAAACTGTAATAGGTTTCTTTGGAAAAATAATGCAAAGAATTTTTCTATAACAGATGTTCCTCATATAGCACATGTGGAACATATATGGGTGAAGTATTGAGCCAGAATTTTATATTTAAAACTTCCAAAAATTTTTTCAGGTAAAATAAATAGCCTAATTTTACAGAAAAGGAAACAATGCTTCTGAAATTAAACATGTTGGGCAATTTTATTTCAGCCATTCAGCTATTAAGTGACATCACATTCCACTGCAGACCATTATGTCCTCAAATCTCACACTTATGAGGGAATTCTGTGTTTCCATTCACTAACACTCACAGTTTCATAAATTTATACAACACTTCATGCCTCTGAAAACATTTTGAAAATTTCTTGAGGCCTACAGCTATCAAACCTACACTGCTGGTGGGAATGAAGCTTGGTGAAGCCATTACAGAAAACAGTATGGAGATTCCTCAAAAAACTAAAAATAGACTTACCCTATGATTCAGCAATCTCACTTCTGGGTATATATTCAGAAGGAACTCTAATTCAAAAAGATACCTGCACCCCAGTGTTCACAGCAGCACTATATATAATAGCCAAGACATGGAAATAACCTAAATTTCCATCAACAGATAACTGGGTAAAGAAGTTGTGGCATATTTATACAATGGAATAATACTAAGCCATAAAAAGTATAAAATAATGCCATTTGGAGCAACATGTATGGACTTAGAGATCATCATTCTAAGTGAAGTAATCCAGAAAAAGAAATTTTGAGAGTTTGAGATTTGCAAATGTTAACCACTATATATAAAAATAGATTTTAAAAAGTTTCTTTTGTATAGCGCATTGTTTTGTACACCAGAAATTAAGCAAACAAATAAACAAACATGTCTTTTAAATAAATAAAAAAATCTAATAGCCCGGACAAAGTCCCCTGATGGCCTCCAGAACGGGTAATTTTTCACAGGGAGGTAACTTGCTGCTTTTCTCACAGCCCTGCTGTCCATAGAATGGCTTCCAGGTCTCTATTATGGATTCAAGTGAGTTGGGTTTCATGGTCTATTCAAGGGTGCATGTATGTGTATGTGTGTGTGTGTGTGTGTACATGGTTTTCAGGGATCAGCTGGCAAACAGAAAAGATGTAGATTGACAATTAGCAGTCAAGATCAATAACTGAAACTGGATAATCTGGCATCAAACAAACCTCACTTACCATGTTTTGCTTTCACATCTCTGACATTCCTAATACTGATGCTGTTTTCAGCATTCTGTTGACTTCCCCTAGGCATTTTGCCCTAAATTAAAATATATGGGGAAAAAATGAGCCATTTTGTTACAAGTTGAATTGCTGACATTTTCTTCCTTTGACAAGTCCTGACTTATCTCCCAGCACTATCACATGTGTGCTAGTGTATTTTTCTGTGTATTGTCTCACTTTAAATGAGCTATAATCTTTTACATCATAGTATTGATTATGCTTTTAAAAAAGATTCTCTAATTCCATTATACTTCCTGATCAACTTATATCATTTTGCATGAGAATTTTTCTTTTTCTTACCACGCAAAATGTTTTTATTTTGCATTAGTCTATATATCATTTGCAGAATGTTGAATTATATCTCCAAGATTTATTTTGAAAAGTGTTAGTTTGCTTTTAAAAAAAGTCAGGCCATTTGACAATTTCAGTTTCTTTTCCTGATGTGTGTTTCTGCTTATTTACTGAGTACATACCAGAACTCATAGGCAGTGCGGAAGTTAAAATCATATTAATCATTAATTAAAATGAAATTTAAAATAATGAATATTATTGTAACAATGTATATTAAGTTGTCACCAAATGCTAGACAGCATGCAAAAGGGCTTTATGACTCCTTAAGTAATAATAATAAACATTCATTGAATGTTTATGCCCTGAGGAATTTCAATTTTGTTTATATAAAGAACATATATCATTCTCAGGATCACTCTATGATGCAGGTACTGCAATTATTCCCATATTCAGATAAGAACTTAAGGCAAAGAAGAAACTAAGTGACTTGATCACAGATAGTAAGTGGCAGAGACAGGATTCTAAGCTTCTTAATCACTGCAGTTTTTTGTAGGTATTGGTGTTTTTGTCATTGTATATTTTGCTTTACTATCTAGAAAGCACATAAAAGATCAAAGTCCTCCAAAGGAAAGCACTTAAATTCCCATTTGCCCACAAAGCTTACCTAGAAGTTTACTTAGGAAGTTTAATCCCTCTTTCACAGCATCTCCTTTACTAGTTATGACAGAATAAGTCTCGAGTATTTAGTGTGTTGCCTCCAACCTCACAGCTATTTAAAAATATCAGAGCCACCAGTTTTGGGATACATTGCTGTACTGAAGGACTCAAATAGGAGTAAGGGGCTCAGCTTGTACCCATTTTTCCCTAATTTTGCCTTCAAGTAATTACTCTGTAATAACACTTACTTTTACAAGTTTGTTCTGCCCTATATCTCAGGCACAATATTAGGTTCTACTATAATGATTATGATTTTGTCACCTGTCCTAGTGAACATTTTTATATTTTTTAATTGCCCTTGAAATAGTTCTTTCTGAAGTCTTTCAAACCCTATTAGACAATTACTTGATGATGGGAAATCTTCTTTTGTCTGTTTCACAATTACTCTTCAGTCTTTCTCAGAGTAGGAACTCAGTAAATGTTTGTTGAAATGAATTAAAAGAAATTGACCTGCAGTGATGGTAAATGGCTCACAATATACTATCATACATTCTTTAAAGTGTACTTAAGTCTAGAGGTTTGAGGATCTAGACAGATGAGAAATTTAGTTCTATATATATTTATTCAATGTTCTTACCATGTCTTTCTTTTTTCTTAAATGTACTCCCAATACATTTTGTTGAATTTACATATAATGAAATATGCATATCACAAGTGCAGAGTTCACTAAGCTCATTCAAAACTAACACATACAAATAAAATATGATAGTATTTCATCTGTGCACAGGAGGCATCTGAACAGATGTTGTAAAGAAAATTATTTTAATTAATACACTTCTGTTATGGGTTGAATTGTGCCCCCCAAAATTTATGTGTTGAAGTTCTTACTCCCAGTACCTCAGAATGTGATCATACTTGGAAATAGGGTCATTGTAGAAATAATTAGTTAAGAATACAGAAATAAAACCAAGTTAAGATTGGAGTTACACTGTCACAGCCAAGGAGAGAGACTTGAACACATTCTTCTCTAGTTCCTCCAGGTAGAAAATGGCCCTGCTGACACCTTGATCTCAGTATTTTAGACTCCAGGACTGAGACAAGAGGATAGAAATTATTTCAAGCATCTTTTCTGACGATAATGTCATGAAACTAGAAATCAACCACAGAAAAGCAAAGGAGGACTAAAACAACATTATGGAGATCGAACAACATGCTACTAAGAAAACAATGGGTCAATGATGAAATCAAAGAAGCAATCAAAAAATACTTTGAAACAAACAACAATAAAAACACAATAACACAAAAGCTATGGGATGCAGCAAAAGCAGTCCTGGGAGGGAAGTTCATAATGATACAGGCTTTCCTCAAAAAACAAGAATAATCTCAAGTAAACAGCCTATCTTGCCACCTAAAAGGATAAGAAAAAGAAAAGCAAACAAAACCTAAATTCATCAGAAGGAAGGAAATAATAAAGATCAGAGAAGAAATAAAATAGAGATTTAAAAAATAGAAAAAATCAATTAAACCAAGAGCTGTTGTTTTGAAAGAGTAAAAAAAAAAATTGACACACCTCTGACCAGGCTCACCAAGAAACAAAGAGAAAGAACACAGATAAAATAAGAAAGGAAAATGGAGAAATTACAACTAATATCACAGAAACACACACAAAAAAAGTAAGAGAATACTATGGACAATCATATGGAAACAAATTGGACAACGTAGATGAAATGGACAAGTTTCTGGAAACATGCAGTCTATGAAGACTAAATTAAGAAGAAATTGACCACTTGAACAGACCAATCATTACAAATGAAGTAGAATCAGCAATTTAAAAAAAAACTTCCCTACAAACAAAAGCCCAAGACTGAATGGCTTCACCGGGGAATTATACCAAACATAAAAAGAAGAGCTCATATCAGTCCTTCTCAAACTATTCCAAAAGACTGAAAAGGAGGGAGTGCTCTCAAACTCATTCTATGAAGCCACCATCCCCCTGATATCAAAACCAAAGACACAACAAAGAAGTAAAATTACAGGGCAATATCATTGATGAATATAGATGCAAATGTCCTCAACAAAACATTAGCAAACAGAATCCAACAGCACATGAAAACGATCATAAACCATGGTCAAGCTGGTTCATCCCAGGGTTACAAGGGTGGTTCATCATAAGCAAATCAATAAATATAATACACCATATCAACAAGAGAAAAGACAAGAACCACATGTTCATCTCAATGGATGCAGAAAAATCATCTGATAAAATTCAACACCCATTTATTATAAAAACTCTTACTAAGGTGGGTAGAGAGGGAACATATCTCAACATAATAAAAGTTACTGATGACAAACCCACAGCCAGCATAGCACTCAATGGTGAAAAACTGAAAGCCTTCCCACTAAAACCTGGGACAAGATAAGGATGCTCACTCTCACCACTTTTATTCAGCGCAGTCTTGGTAGTCCTAGCCACAGCAATCAGGCAAGAAAAAGACATGAAAAGGAATCCAGATTGGAGAGAAGATGTAAAATTGTCACTTTATGCAGTTGGCATGATAATATATATACAAAACCCTAAAAGCTCTACACAAAAACTACTAGAGATGGTAAAAGTATGGCAAGATAGTAGGATACAAGATTAGATAACATACAGAAATCAGTGCATTTCTTTACACTAATAATGAATTAGCAGGAAAAGAAAGTATAGAAGCAATTCATTCTAAAATTGAATCCAAAATAATAAAATACTTAGGAATAAATCTGAACAAGGAGATGAAACACTTATATATGGAGACTTACACAAAATATTGATTAAGGAAATTGAAGATGACTTAACAAAATGGAAGACAACCCATGCACTTGGATTGGAATAATCAATATTAAAATGGCCACACTGCCCAAGGCAATCTACCAATTTAATATGATCCATATCAAACTACCCAGGGCATTTTTCACAGAATTACAACAAATAATACTAAAATTTATGTTGAATCACAAAAGATCCAGACCTGCCAAAGCAATACTGAAGAAAAAGAATGAAGCTGGAGGAATAACTCTCCCAAATTCAGACAATACTACAGAGCTACAGTAGTCAAAACAGTGTGGTATTGGCATAAAGACAAATATATGGATCAATGAAGCAGAATAGAGAACACAGAAATAAACCCACAGACCCACAGTCTATGACAAAGGAGGCAAGAGCATAAAATGGAGAAAAGACAGTCTCTTCAGCAAGTGATGTTGGGAAAACTGGACAGCAGCATGTAAATCAATGAAGTTAGAGCACTCCCTCACCCCATACACAAAAATAAGCTCACAGTGGCTTAAAGCCTTAAATATAAGACAAGACATGATAAACCTCCTAGAAGAAAACATAAGCAGAACATTCTCTGACATAAATCTTAGCAATGTTTTCCCTATGGCAGTCTACCCAGGCAATAGAAATAAAATAAAAAATTAACAAATGGGACCTAATTAAACTTATAAGTTTTTTCACAGCAAAGGAAACCACAAGAAAAACAAAATGACAACCTACAAAATGGGACAAAATATTTGTAAAAGATGAGACTGACAAGGGCTTAATTTCCAGAATATATAAATGGCTCATACAACTTAATAACAACAACAACAATAAATAAATAAACAATCCAATCCAAAAATGGGCAGAAGACCTAAACAAGCAATTCTCCAATGAAGACATACAAATGGCCAATAGGCACATGAAAAAATGCTCAATATCACTAATTATCAGAGAAATGCAAATCAAAACTACAATGATATACCTCACACTAGTCAAAATGACCATGATTCAAAAGTTCATAAAAGAGAAATGCTGGAGAGGGTGTGAAGAAAAAAAAAAAACCCTCCTACATTGTTGGTAGGAATGTAGTTTGGTGCAGCCATTATGGAAAACAGTATGGAGATCCCCCAAAAGACTAAGAATTACCATATGACGCAGCAATCCCAGTGTTGGGCATATGTCCAGAGGGAACTTTAATTTGAAAAGATACATTCACCCCAGTGTTCACAGCAGCATTATATACAATAGCCAAGACATGGCTGCAATCTAAATGACCACTGAAAAGTTACTGGATAAAGAAGTTGTGGTATATTTATACAATGGAATACTACTCAATGATAAAACAGTATAAAATAATGCCATTTGCAGCAACATAGATGGACCTGAAGATTATCATTCTAAGTGAAGTAAGACAGGAAAAGAAAGAAAATACCATATGATATCACTCATATGTGGAATCTAAAAAAAAAAAAAAAAGGACACTGGTGTACTCATCTACAAAACAGAAACATACTCACAGACATAGTAAACCATCCTATGGTTACCAGAGAAAGAGAGTAGGAAGGGACAAATTTGGGAGCTTGAGATTTACAAATATTAGCCACTAAATATAAAAATAGATTAACAAAAAAAGTTTTTTCTATATAGCACAGAAAACTATATTCAATATCTTGTAATAACATTTAATGAAAATGAATATGTGTATGCACACGCATGGCTGGGACATTACACTGTACAGAAGAAATTGACCCACTCATTGTAACTGACTGTAATTAAATTTTTAAAAATTTAAGAAATAGGACAAAAAATCAGTGAGCTAGAAGAAAAACTGAGACACCTCTGGGACAATATAAAGCACACAACATTCACATTGCAGGGATCCCCGAAGGAGAAGAGACAGAGAAAAGGCCCAGGAAAATATCTGAAGAGATGATAGCTGAATATTTCCCTAATGTGGGTAAGGAAACAGTCACCCATCCCGGAAGTGCAGCGAGTGCCACCCAGGATTACCCCAAAGAGGAGCCCACCAAGACATATTATCCTTAAAATTTCAAAAATTAAAGATAAAGAGAGAATATCAAAAGTGTCAAGGGAAAAGCAACAAATAACATACAAGGGAACTCCATAAGGTTATCAGCTGCTTTTTCAACAGAAACCCTGCAGGCCAGAAGGGAGTGGCATGATATATTTAAAGTGATGAAAGAAAAACCTACAGCTAAGAACATTATATCCAGCAAGGCTCTTGTTCAGATTTTTTGGAGAAATCAAAAGCTTTGCAGACAAGCAAAAGATCAACGAATTTAGCACCACCAAACCAGCTTTACAACAAATGCTAAAGGAACTTCTCTAAGCCGAGAAGGAAAGGCCACAACTAGAAACAAACAAACAAACAAGCTCACTGGTAAAGACAAATTTCAAATACATTCTCAAACCTGTCACATCTTGCCTCCCAGAGGTATTCATTCAGCAATACCGCATGTCTTCTTGGCCAAGTGCTGGGCTGGAGGCCTGTTAATACACTGGAAACCAAGGCATAGACTCTGTTCCCAGGTGGCTGAGCCTCAGTTATAATAAAATACAGAGAAAGCTGTTGTAGGCAGAGTACCAGATAATTAAAATTATGACCTATCCCCTTCTCACAATTCTTAAAATCATTATTCATTTTTCTTACCCTGATAGTCCTTCAGGATACACAGGATCTTAGCAAAGTTCCCCAGGGCAAAGCAGACTTAGTGCTGGGCAAGGGAGACATTGTGGACCCCACCCTGGCTGTGCTGAATAGGAGAATTTCCCTTTGACTCCCACTGAGACCTACTGCCCACATTCCACTGTCTCCTAGGTATTCAGGGATAACCCCACTGTCTTGTGAGCACGTCAATTGCTACCCAAAGATCTACATTGCACATACAGAAGGCAACGTGTTTTAAAATTTTTCTGCTACTTTACATTGATTGTCAAAGTATTTTACTTAAATTCAGATGTTTACAGATGGTTGAGGGAAGAGAGGAAGAAAGACAAGTGGACATAGATGGGGTTGGACACAGAATTTCACATGTCTAGGTGTCACAAGAGACAACTTCCACTCAGTGGCTCACCTTATATTTGTGACTTAGTAGACTTACTTTAGCTTCCACATGAGGTTGAAGAAGAAAAACATATGTCTCTCTCTCTATATATATAGACATATGCTTTTATAAATATATATAGGTATATATACATTTATACATCATATATATATACCCTAAAGAAATTCTTAGTTTATGAAACATGTTCTGATGAAGGTTAAATTAGAAAAGACCACTTTTGCAGAGTGGAGTGTTTCTCATAAGCAGTTACACAGCGCCCTCTGGTGGCCTTGTGAGAAATGGCATGAGTGCTGCTTGGCTCCATGGATTTGTCAGACAACATTCACACTGAGACAGTATCAGTCTTGCTGTTAGAAGAAACCAAATTCTGTAAGTCAAAGTTTTGGTGGTCCCTTGTAGTGGAAGTCCTTGTCTGGACCATGACATAACAGGGCACTTCCTAAGTACAATGTCTCAGGGAGTGTTGGTGGAGTACCTGAGTCAGGCCCTGGGTCCAGAGCAGAGAACAGAGAGGAGGTCACTGCCTCACAGGACCGGAAGGGAGAGGCTGGGAACATGCTGGGGTCACTTGTCCACAACCCAGCTCTGTGTGTCTGATACATAGAAAGTAGTCTATCCAACAAAGGACATTTATGACATTTTGATGTTTATATTAACACTAAAACATAAATAAAAAGTAGAAATCTATCACACAACATATTTATCTAATTTCACCTAAGTTTCTGTAGAACTTGAAAAAATGAGACCACCCTATATTACCACTTTTTCAGATAAGTTATTATCACATCCATTTAAAACTTTAGAAAACATGAATTTAATTGTTGCATAATATTCCTATAATCCTTTTAATTAAAGGACCTGTTTCTATTGTTCCTGCTCCCAGCTTCCTCCACAACTATGTATTGTTCTTCTTTGAAATTGGAGCCAAATTCTACCCTACACAGGCAGGTTCTAAATCTAGGATCACTCCCTGAACTTCCTGATCATGGTCTCTATCCTTTTCTCCTAGGATGGCAAGCACTTCACACCATGTCTTCTGTCCTTCTGTGGATTCAGAGGTTTGCTCAGATCAGAATTCTCCTCAATCAGTTCCCAACCTGCTCTCTGCACGGTGCTTGACCTGTACTAAATTCTCAGTCAAGACCTGGAAACAGTAAATCTAAGTGAGTTTGCATTATTGCTGATGTCACCCTAAACCTAGATTTAAATCCTGGAAAATAATCAGTGTTATCTTGAAGCAAAAGGACTGGTTCATTATTTGCAAGGTTTGTAAACCAGGTACACATCACCTTGGCCTCTAACTCAAAGTGTGTTCCTGGGTGGTTGAGGAGTTGAAGGATTTTTAAAAGCAAACCCCACAGAATATATTGGTGGGAGACTTGCAAGGGGATTGGAAGGCCTTTGCAGACTGACTACAGGTTCTTGTAGATGGACCCCAAGTTTTCCATGATTGACTGACATCTACTTAAAGGCTTTACCAAGTGGGACCCTTAGAGTTTTGTTTTGTGGCTTTCTAAGAACTCTGGAGTATTTTACTAAACCCCAGGTCTGTCACGAGCTACACAGTGTCTCATGTTTCCCACACTTCCAACTGGCCAAGGGATGTTTGGGATTCTGCACTGAAGGCATTTTCTGGAGGCGAATTTGGCTTTGCATTCAGACTTTGATGTGATGATTTTTGGCCAAGTCCTACAAATTGACACAAAGCCTGTGCTCCTACTCCTAACCATGAAGTTGGAGCTTCAGCCCAGGCAGCTCTTCCTTCTGGTCTTCTGATCTCTGTTTCATCTGCTCCCAGTTAAATCAGGGGCTTCTGTCTTTCCTCTTCTAGGGAGAACTTGGAACTTCTTCCCTCTGAGGACCCATGTTCTCTGCATCAGGGGCTCCATATCTGTGCAGAGAAGAGAGAGGCTGCTGATCATGAACACACTCAGTTACCTCAGACATTGGGATCACTCTGTCCTTACTTTGATTAGACATGATGGCCACTCCTTTTTCCCCATTTGTGGCTTTGGGCCAAAGGTAGAGCTCCTTCCCCTGCAGAAGCTGAAAGGCAAAGATGCCACTCCTGGAAGCCGGAGCAGGGGTGGTACAGAGGGTCCCTGCGGGGGCAGCCTGAGGGGTGGCAGGGCCTATGAGTAGCTCCCAGGGGCCCTGGCATGAGGCTCTAAACTTCCTGCCAATTCTCATGCACCTGATATATTTTCTTAAGGCTCTTTCTACTCATATGAGCTCACCTGGGTGCCACTAATGTTTTGAAATTCCCTCTGGTGGATTACACCTAGGACACTGCTTTTAAGTCGGTGGCCTCCCTTATTTTTAATTAAAAAAAATTTTATTTGATGCAAAAAACAATGATAATCACTATTCTTATATATTATACAGACTGACACAGCAGGCCACAAGTAATAAATTATCTGTGATAAGAATAATCAGGACGTGTATATTCATAGACACATAAGGAACACTGGGAGTCCCAGCACTGCAGGTGAGGGGAGTCGGGACAGTCTGGCTAATACTGACAGCAGTGCCCTTTGCTCCGGCTCTGGAGCTGTCTCAGACAGGAGAGGTGTAGCTGGCTCTCGGTCTCCAGATGTTTCCACAGTGGGTTCCGGAGCTGGTGCTGTACTTCCAAGAAGGGAAACTGTCATCAGTCTGACTGCTTTTCCACATGTGTCCCAAAGACAGGAAAGTCCTCACTGACAGTCAGAGATGTCTCAGTCCCAAATCCCAAACCCAGGGGGTGTTCTCAGACTGCAGTCCAGGGGAACAGTGATCTAAGCCTCCTATTGCTCCTGGCCCTGTCCCAGCCTTGGGAGGCTCTGCTCTATCTGGTCCAGGGCTTTCCCCTTCCCACTCACCCCATCACACAACCTGCATCCTCTTCACAATCACCTGCTGCCTCTAGGCTCCAGGTGCTCCAGCTGTACCAGGAGAAGCTGGGCCTGGTGCCCCAGGTCTGGGCTAAGCATGCTGAGCTCTATGTAAGCCAGTAGCATCTTCAGGAAGGGGAGTCCTGGGGGCTGGTGGAAATCCTCTGGGCACTGGTGCAGCCAGGTGCCCAGGATGGAGGATTTGGCCGGTGGGTAGCCATGGGGGCAGCAAAGTCAGAGGCCTGGCCTTGCCTTCCACACTGCACTCCCAGGGATATGAGCATTTTTGCCATTGGCTCCTCCTATCCAGAGGCCGGTTCTACTCAATGTCCCGTCTAACATGGCAGTCTTGCCAGAGGCAGGTCTGAGCATAGAGGAGAGGTTTCTACAAGACTTTGGTAGTGACAGCCCTTTATCAGTGGTGTGACAACCTCCCCACATCTTCAGGGATGCCTGACACACTGATCTGTCCCTCTCTGTGCCCCTCCCCATTGGATGTCTCTTCCATGAGGACAGGCAGGCTGTCTCCTCTGGGCACTACTCTCTTGGGAAGACAGGAGCTGCTCTATGAGCACCTGACCCAGGAGGGAAAAAGCAGGCTGTGTCTCCCACTGAGAGTTCCCATGGGCCTCCTCACAACTCAGATTTCAGCTTGTGCACCTACCTGCTGTCTAACCCTTCAGGGCCCCTGCCTGGGTCTCCTCCTGCCCCTGCCACTCACCTCCCATACGGCAGGCTGAGCCATCCCCTCAGACTCACTGGGTCCCCTGAGCACCAGCTGAGTCCCCACCATTGAGGCTCCACCAGGCAGAGAGCAGGCTGCTCTCCACCTCTTGTGTGCTGGGTCCCAGGGAGGGGATGGAGGCAGGGCTGAGACAGAGAGGGAATGGCTGTGCATTCTCTGAGGGGCTGACTCTGTCCTCTGACATCCTGAATGCTCCTCACAGCACCAAAGCCTTGTCCATGGCCCTCTGGTCCTCCTTTCTTCTTTGCCAGGCTAAGCCCTAAGATTTCTGCTCTCAAGCCAGAATCATAAGTTGTATGGGGCCATGGTTTTGCCTGCTCCTTCCCATTGACTAAGCCCCAGCTCCATGCTGTTTTTGGAGCAGGAAACTCACTGTTCCAGCTGTTCCAGTGTCCACTGTACTCATCACAGTAAGGGAGGGCACAGCCCTACCTAGAGGAGAGCAGGAAGCCACCTCATGGACTGTACTAAGAACACTACCTGGATGTGATGTCTAGTGTGACAGTGTGACTCCCGGCAGAATGGAAGCCCTGAATGCAGACCCGGTGTCTTCTTGATGCATTAAACGATGGTTTTTCCTAGAAAATCACCTGTCCTTAGTGGCCCTTCCTATATATTTGAAAAATGAGCTCAACCAACCCCATCACACAGGTCTGAGTGGATCTGGGGCCACACTGCTCCCCCCCCAAGGATCCCTGCTCTCACTCTCCTAGGACAGGGACACCTAATCAAATCACAAATCCTTTTTCAACTGTAAAGATGGATTTTCTTCTCAGGTGAGCATGAATCCAGCCACTCTATGCTGAATAAACCCATATCCTACCATAAGGAGCATAGCAATCTTGTAGGACTTGTCCCTTTTCTCTCAAGATGAAGATATCTGCCTTGTGGAAAGTAGTCCCAATTATTGCAAGGCAAATGTCCTTTTAAGTCCATGAAGAAACCCATCCCTTCCCAGATTCCTACTTCACACCAGACTAACTGCTTTTCTCTCCATAGGTAGGTTCCTTTCTCTGGCAAAGTGTGGCTTAGCGACTGTCCAGTGATTATACAGGGATTCTCTTCCAAGCAGGTTTGAAAAATTTCTGGGGTTTGCACCGTTCGCTATGAGACTAAGCCTGGTGTTCTGGCAAGATAATTCCTACTTATTGCAAGTCAAAATTATTCCTAACTCTGGTGAAGTAACCCATCCATCTTTACACTGTGTTTTATGTTACCCTTGAGTTACTCTTTTTCTCAACATATGCGAATTCCCTCCTAAGAAGCATAGAAACCCAGGCACTCTAGAGCAATTTTTTTAATCTTATAATTAGTATGGCAAATATCATGAGATAATCCCTCTTATGGAGTTAAAAATCTCATTGCTCTTGGGAGAGTAATCCCCATTATTGGAAGCCAAATCAGGTCTTAACAGGGGTGAAGAAATTATCGATTATCATCATGAGATTATTTCCATTTGCAGTCCTGATTATAATCCCTTTTTACTGTAAATATGGGTTCCCTCATCACTTGAGAAGTAGCCAGGCACTCTCAGGTGATCACCCATAACCTTCTCCATGTGGTGCCAAATCCTATGAGTTTTTCCCTTTTGTCATGAGATTTAGCCCACTACTCTGGGGAAAGGAATTCTCATTATTGCAAATCGAATCTATTCCCCCTTGAAGGGAAAAGATCACCCCATAGCCAGATTCAGTCCTTCATCACTCCTGAGTCTAAATCCATGTCTCTGTAAGGATGGGTTTTTTTTTTCTCAAGTGAGCATGAATCTAGCCACTCCCTGCTGAATATACCCATATCCTCCCATAAGGGACTCAGCAATCTCTCCAGTCTCTCAGGGGCGTAATCCCTGTTATTAGAATCCGACTGTGTTCGTAACACAGATGAAGGAATCATCATGGCTAATTATCCCCTTTTGCAGTCTTGAGAACAGATCACTTTTACTGTAAACATGGGCTCCCTTCTCAGGCTAGCTGTCGCCCAGGCACTCTCAGGTGGTCAATAATAATCCTCTCCCAGTGAAGAAAAATCTAGTGAGGTTTGCCATTTTCTCACGGGATTTAGCCTGTTCTTCTGGGGAAAGTAGTTCACCTTACTGAAAATCAAAACTAATCATTCCCAAAAGGAAGAAATCACTCCACCAACAGATTCTGCCTTTCATCACTCCTGAGACTAACTCCTTTAGTCTGTAAGAATGGATTATCTTCTTGGGGGAGTGTGAGTCCAGCCTCTCTTAGCTGCATTAACCCATATCCACTCACAAGGGGCTCAGCAACCTCGTAAGGTTTGTCCCTTCTCTTGGGAATTAACTTGCCAGGACACCAGGCTTGGTCTCACAGGGAATGTTTCAAGTCCCATGTGATTTTCACACCTGCTTGGAAGAGAACCCCTGGATAATCAAAGGGCAGCGGCTAAGCCACACTTTGCCAGATAAAGAAACTCATATATGAGGAGAAAAGAAGATAGTCTCTGGTGTGAACCAGGAAAGATTCTGGTGATGGAAAATTTTCTTCACAGACTTAAGAGGAAATGTGCCTCAGAATCATTGTAACTACGCTCCCCAGAGAAGGGGGCTTAGTCTCGTGAGGAAAGGTACAAGTACTTTGCGGTACTGCTGCGCCCCTTGTGAGAGGATTTGGGTTTATTCAACTGAGAGGCGCTGAATTCATGCTCACTTGAGAAGAAAACCCACCCTCACAGAGAAAAAGGAGTTAGTCTCAGGGGTGATGAAGGGTAGAATCTGGTGAAATAATGATTTTTTTTTTCAAGGAATAGATTTGATTTCCAATAAGAATTACTGTTCCCAGAGGAGGGGGGTGAATCCCTTGAGTAATGGGCAAAACATGTGAGACTTGGCTCCACCTGGAGGTGAATAGGGGTGATTACCTAAGAATGTCTGGGCTACTGTTTGCCAGAGAAGGAACCCATATTTACAGTTTTATTCTCAGTATTTATTCTCAGGACTGCCAAAAAAAAAAAAAAATCTAGTGTTGATGATTTTTCAGCTCTGTTAAGAATAGACTCAACTTCCAATAACAGTGATTACTCTCCCAAGAGCAATGATTTTGTATCTCCAGAAATTGAAAAAAATCCATGAGATTTGTGATCCTAATTGTGATATGACAAAAAATTAATCTCCAGAGAGTGCCTGGGTTTCTACTTTTCTTAGAAGGGAAACTGTATATATTGAGAAAAAGAAATAACTGTCCTGGGTAAAGTAAAACCTAATGTAAAGATGGACGGATTACTTCGATGGAGTTAGGAACAGTTTTGACTTGCAATAATTGGGAATTCTCTTGCCAGAACACCAGTCTTGGTCTCATGGTGAATGGTTCAAATCCCACGAGACTTTCAAACCCACTTGGAAGAGAATACCTGAATAATGACTCGACAGTGACAGTGGCAACCACATGTTGCAAATAAACTCTACATGCAGAGAAAAGGAGTTACAGTCTCTGGTGTGAAGTAGAAAAGAATCTGGTGAGGGATGGATTTCTTCATGGACTTAAGAACTTTATTTTGCTGTAATTGGGATTTCTCTTGCCACAGCACTGGTCTTAGACATGTGACAAAAGGGACAAATCTTGTGAGATTGCTGAGCCCCTTGTGCGATATGTTTTTATTCAGCTGAGAGAGGCTGGACTCACACTCACCTAAGAAGAAAATCCATCCTTACAGAGGACAGGAGTTAATCTCAGGATTGATGAAGGACAGAATCTGGTGATGGAATGATTTCTTCCCTTCAAGGAAAATAATTTGACTTTTAATAATGAGAATTACTTTCCTCAGAGAAGTGGGCTAACTCCTGTGAGAGAAGGGCAAATCTCAGGAGACTTGGCTCCATCTGGAGAGGTTTAGGGGTGATTCCCTGAGAGTATCTTGGGCTACTGCTTGCCTGAGTAGGGAACCCATATTTACAGTTGATAAAGTATTTGTGGTTCCATTTGGTGTCCCTGTCCTAGGAGAGTGAGAGCAGGGGTTCCTGGGAGGGAGAAGTGTGGTCCCAAAAGCCCATCAGACCTGTGTGACAGGGCCGGTTGAGCTCATTCCACACTGATACAGGAAGGCCAAGTAAGACAGGTGCTTTTCTAGGGAAAACCATCATTTACTGCATCGAGCAGACACCAAGCCTGCTCTCCAGGACTTCCATTCTACTGGGAGTCACACTGTCACAATAGACATCACATCCATGTAGTCCTCTGTACAATCATGTGACAGCTTCCTGGTCTCCTCTAGATATGGGTGCATCCACTCTTACTGTGATGAGTAAGCAGACCCCAGGACCAGCTGAAAGTGAGTTTCTTTGATTGAAGGAGGAACTCCCTGGCCTCAAAACACTGTGGAGCTGTGAGCTCCATGAATGGGCAGGTGCAGGCAGAACCCTGGATTCCAAACATCTTATGATTCTGGATTGAGAGCAGAAGACCTATGGCTTCTCCTGGCAAAGAGGAAAGGAGAACTGGAGAGCTGTGGGGGCAAGGCTTTGGTGCTGTGAGGAGCATCTGGGAGGTCAGGGAAAAGAATCAGCACCTAAGAAACCCATAGCCACTCCCTCCCCATCTCAGCCCTGCCTCCACCCCCTTCCTGGGACCCAGAACAAGGGGTAGAGAGCAGCCTGCTCAGCCTCTGGTGGAGCCTCAATGGTGGGGACTCATCTGGTGTGCAGGGAACCTAGTGAGTCTCAGGGGACAGCTCAGGTGAGTGGTGGGGGCAGGAGGAGTCCCGGGCAGGACCCCTGGAATATCAGGCAGCAGGTAGGTGCAGGAGCTAAAGTCTGAGACATGACAAGGCCCACAGGAAGCCTGGGTGGGAGACTCAGCCTGTTCTTTCCCTCCTGGGCCAGATGCTCACAGAGCAGCTCCTGTCTTCCTGAGAGAGTAATGCCCAGAGCAGGCAGCCTGCCTGAACTCACAGCGCTGACATTCAGCGGGGAGGGGCAGTGAGAGGGACAGAGCAGTGTGTCAGAGCAGTGTCCTTGAAGATGTGGAGAGGTTGTCATACCACTGTTCAAAGGTTGTCACTTCTGAAGGCTTGTCACAGTCCTACCTCTGTGTCCAAGCCTACCTCTGCCAAGACTGACAGTTTAGATGGGACATGGATTAGAACTGGCCTCTGAATGACAGGAGCCAAAGGCAAAGAATCCCACAGCTCCACAGGGCTGCCCTGGGAGTGCGTTTGGAAGGCAAGGCCAGGTCTCTGACTCTGCTGCCCCCTGACAACCAGCAGGGCCATGCCCTCCATCCAAGGTACCTGGCTGCACCAGTGTACAGATTTCCACCAGCCCCCAGAATTTCCCTGCCTGAAGATGCTACTGACTTACATAGAGCTCAGCATGCCTGGCTCAGACCTGGAGCACAAAGGCCAATTTCTCCTGGCACAGCTGGAGCACCTGGAGCCTAGAGGCAGCGGGTGACTGTGAGGAGGATGCAGGGTGGGTGATGGGGTGAGTGGGAAGGGGAAGTCCCTGGACCAGACAGAGCAGAGCCTCCCAAGGCTGGAACAGGGCCAGGAGCAATAAGGAGGCTTAGTTCCCCTGGACTGCAGCCTGGGAAAGCTATCTGGGGGTGAGATTTGGGACTGAGACATCTCTGATTGTCAGTGAGGACTTTCCTGTCTTTGGGACACATGTGGAAAAGCAGTCAGACGGATGATAGTTTCCCTTCTTGGAGGTACAGCACCAGCTCTGGAACCCGCTGTGGAAACACCTGGAGACCGAGAGCCAGCTACACGTCTCCTGCCTGTGACAGCTCCAGAGCCGGAGCAAAGGACACTCCTGTCAGTATTAGCCAGTCTCTCCCGACTCCCCTCACCTGCAGTGCTGGGGCTCCCAGTGTTCCTTACGTGTCTATAACTATTCAGTTCCTGATTATTCTTATCAGTTATTACTTACTATGTGCCCTATTGTGTCTCCCTGGGTAACATATGAGATTATCACTTTTTTTGGATTAAATAACAATTTTACAAATTAAAAATAAGGCAGGTCACCTGTTAAAGCAAGTGCCCTAGATGTGATCAATTGAGCTCATATGAGCAGAAACAGACTTAGATGAGAATCTGCAGGAATCTCAGAGCCTTATGTCAGGGGCCTGGGAAGTGACCACAGGCCCTACCACCCCTCAGAGTCCCCCAGCTGTGACTCAATGCAGACCTAGGGTTAAGTTACATACTCTCAAGTTCTTAGAAAACCACAAACCAAAACTCTAAGTAGACTTCTGAAGCTGCTAAGGGTCCCACTTGGTAAAGCCACTAAGGAGATGCTCTGATGTCAGCCAATCATGGAAAACTTGGGGTCCATCTGCAAGAACGTGTAGTCAGTCTGCAAGGGCCTTTCATTCCCCTTAGAAGTCTTCCAATTATATATTCTCTGGGGTTTGCTTTTAAACATCATTCAACCTCTCAACCACCTAGGAACACACTTTCAGTTACAGGTAAAGGCTGTGTATTCCTGGTCTGCAAGCCTGCAAAAAATAACCCTGATTCTTTTCCAGGATTTAATTCTAATTTTAAGAGAACATCAATAATAGTGCATAACTCATTTAGAGTTACTGTACAAAGAGCAGACTGGGCATTGATTGAGGAGCATCCAGATTTGGGAGAAGCTCTGAATCCACAGAAAAACAGAAGACATGGTGTGAACTGCCTGCCATCCTAGGAAAGAATGATAGAGATCATGATCAGGGCAAAAAACACATGATCATCTGAATAGATACAGAGAAAGCATTTGATAAAATTCAACACCCATTTATGATTAAAAAAAAGAAAAACCTTACCAAAGTGGGTGTAGAGGGAACATATCTCAACATAATAAAAGCTGTTTATGACAAACCTATAGCCAGCATAGTACTTAACAGTGAAAAACTGGAAACATTTCCACTAAAATCTGGGAAAAGACAACATCGTCCACTCTCACCACTTCTATTCAACATAGTCTTGGAAGTCCTAGCCACAGCAATCAGGCAAGAAAAAGAAATAAAAAGGATCCAAATTGGAAAAGAAGAGGTAAAATTGTCATTATATGTGAATGACATACTATATATAGAAAACCTGAAAAGTACCATTAAAAAAAAACCCCAAAATTCTAGAGCTAATAAAAGAATTTGGCAAGGTAGCAGGACACAAGATTAACATACACAAATCAGTTGAATTTCTTTACACTAACAATGAATCAAGAGGAAAAGAAAGAAACAATCCCTTTTAAAATTACATCCAAAACAATAAAATACTTAGGAATAAATCTGACAAAGGAGACAAAAGACGTACAGGTGGAGAACTACAAAACTTTGATTAAGTAAATTAAAGAAGACTTAAAAAAATGGAAAGATAACCCATGCTCCTGGATTGGAAGAATCAGTGTTATTAAAATGGTCATTCTGTCCCAGGCAATCTACAGATTTAATGCAATCCCTATCAAATTACCCAGGACAGTTTTTACCAAACTGAAACAATAATCTTAAGATTTATATGGAATCAAATAGGGAATTTCAGGGTTGGGGAAGGTGGAAGAAATGGGGGGGATCTGGATTCAGGTGGCAGCGGCTGAGGGACGCAGCAAGAGCTAAGGGTGTAGTTAGGGAATTGGAACCAGCTTAACTCCTTGCTGCCCATTTATCTTTGTATTAAGCCCCTTTGACACCTTCTTCTTAGTGCTCCAGTTCCAAGGATGGTTTAGGAGGGAAGAACCTGGCAGGATCCCTACTTTGCCCCCTTTCCCTTTTTTTTTTTTGACTTTCTATTTCTGCCTCCTTTGCATTTTCCTGTGTCTTCTCCATTCCATATAACTCTACTCACTGCCCCCCACAGCACCCCGTTCTTTTCCTCAGAATCTCCTCTCCCCTTCTCTAGCTCGATTTCTTCTGCCTCACAGCTGACCACCACCAGCCTGGTCTCCTGAGTGAAATCATGAAGGTGGTGAACCCGAAGCAAGCTATTTTGCAAGCTTGGAAGGTGCAATGGAGTGACTACCAGTGGGCAATCAACATGACATTTTTTCCCAAAGGAGCCACCTGGGACATTCTCAACCTGGCAGAAGCACTACTGGAGCAGGCCATGACTGGACCTTCCCCCAAACCTCTCATCCTGTCCTACCTGAAGTATGCCATCAGCTCCCCGATGGTGTTCTACTCCTCTGTCCTCACAGCTATCAGGAAGTTTGATGACTTTTCCCGGGACCTGTGTGTCCAGGCCTTGCTGGGCATCATGGACATGTTTTGTGACCGACTGAGCTGTCACAACAAAGCAGAGGAGTGCATTGGGCTGTGCCGGGCCCTTCTCAGTGCCCTCTACCGTCTGCTGCGCCGTACCGCAGCCTCTGCTGAGCGGCTCCAGGACGGGCTGGAGGCTGGCACTCCTGCCGCAGCTGCCAAAAAGCAGCTTGCTATGTGCCTGCAGCGCCTGTAGAAGACCGTCAGCAGTACCAAGAACTGGGCCCTGCTCCACATGGCCAAACTAGAGGAGGCTTCCTCCTGGACTGCCATTGAGCAATGCCTCGAAGCCTGGGGATATCCTGGCTGGTCTCAGCAGCCCCCAGCTCTCAAGCCAGGCCTAGCAGTGCGGCACACTTATCAGGAGCATCCCCACCATGCTGTCCATGCACTCGGAGCAGCTGCACAAGACTGGCTTCAAGTTCATCCAGAAAATCACCAATAATATCAAAGGGAAGGTTTGCAATCTGGCAGTGTGTGCCGTGGCTTGGCCGGTGGCCCGTGTGTGGATGCTGGAGCTGGATGACGTGAGAAGTCACTGCAGATGATCCGCCAGCTGGCAGGGCCACTGTACAGCAAGAATACCCTGCAACTCTACAATGAGAGTGTGGTGATCATGAGCTCCATCCTGGAGCACACGTGTGCTGATGTGTTGCAGCAGACAGCCATGCAGATCAAGTTCCCATCCATGGGCATGGACACCATGCCCTACTGGAACCTGCTGCCCCCAAAGTGACACATCAAGAAGGTGCTGATGGACGTTATTTGCCAAGGTACTGGAGAGGGGATGGGTGGACAGCTGCTCCATCCACATCTTTGATGCCCTATTGCACATGGGAGGCATCTACTGGTTCTTCAACAACCTGATTAGGGAACTGCTGAAGCAGATGCAGAAGGAGCACCTGCTGCGGGTGGTGGAGCTGCCCTACTCCATCTTCTGTCTGGACATGTGGCAGGGGACCCTGGTCCTGCTGGGCCACATCCTGCCCAGCCTACTCACTGACTCCTCCAAGTGGCACAGCCTCATGGACCCCCTGGCACCACTCTTGCCAAGCTGGCCATCTGGTGTGCCCTGAGTTCCTACTCCTCACACAAGGGGCAGGTGTCCTCCCGCTGAAAGAAGAGAAACTGTGAAGACATCGAAGATTACATCAGCCTCTTCCCATTGGACAACATGCAGCCCTCAAAGCTGATGTGACTGCTGAACTCCAATGAGGAAGATGCAAGTATCCTCTCGAATCTCACCAACTGATCCATGAGCAGCTCCCTGTCAGCCTCCCAGCTCCACAAATTTAACATGAGACCCACTGAACCGAGTGCTGGCCAATCTGTTCCTGCTTATCTCCTCCATCCTGGGGTTGCAGCCCACACATGCAGTCTGTGCAGTGGTTCATGGAGCAGTGCATGGACTGCCTGGAGCAGGGCAGCCAGGGCACTGTCCTGCAGTTCATGCCCTTCACCACCGTATCAGAACTAGTGAAGGTGTCAGCCATGTCCAGCCCCAATGTGGTTCTGGCCATCACAGACCTCAGACTGCCCCTGGGCTGCAAGGTTGCTGCCAAAGCCATTGCTGCCCTCTGAGGGGCTTGGATTGGCTACCAGGGCTGGCAGGAGAGGGTCCCAGCCCCAGGCACCTCAGAAGGGAACCGTGAGGAGAGTTGAGACATCATTGGTCATAGCCACATGACATAACAGCCCTCGGTCAGTCGGTTTCCAGATCTTTCCCCTGCTCTTGACCTCTAAGAAGGCTCCCAGTCTCTTTAGTAATTTCCTCTCTCCACTGCCAGCACCTGGCTCCTTAGCTCAGGGCAGCCTTCCTGTTTTGCACCAGTCCCACCACTCCTCCCCTCCCACAGGCAGCTTTACCTCTGAGGGACTGCACAGGTGCAGGGTCTGTGTGTATACATGTATATGTGTATATATGTATATTTATATGGAATCACAAAAGGCTCAGAATTGCCAAAGTAATATTGAAAAAGAATGAAGCAGGAGGAATAACCCTCCCAGATCAGACAATATTACAGAGCTACAGGCATCAAAATAGCATGATATTGACATAAAAACAGACATATGGATCAATGGAACAGAATAGACAGCCCAGAAGTAAATCCAAAGACTTACAGTCAATTAATGTTTGACATAGGAGACAATAATATACAATAGAGAAGACAGTCTCTTCAGCAAGTGATATTGAGTAAACTGGACAGCAGCATGTAAATAATGAAGACAGAACACTCCCTTCACCCCACATACAAAAATAAACTCAAAATGGCTTAAAGACTTAAATATAAGACAAGACATGATAAATCTCCTAGAAGAAAATATAGGCAAAATATCCTCTGACATAAATCTTAGCAATGATCTCTTAGGGCAGTCTACCCAGGCAATGGAAATAAAAGCAAAAATAAACAAATGGGATCTAATTAAACTCATAAGCATTTGCACAGCAAAGGAAATGATAAGCAAAATGTAACAACAACATATGGAATGTGATAAAATGTATGCAAATGATATGACTGACAAAGGCTTGATTTCCAGAGTATATAAACAGAACATATAATTTAATAACAACAACAAAACAACCCTATCCAAAAATGGGCAGAGCACCTAAACAAGCAATTCTCCAATGAAGACATACAAATGGCCAGTAGGTATAAGAAAAAAAATGCTAAATATCACTAATTTTAAGAGAAATGAAAATCAAAACTGCAGTGACATATCACCTCACACCATTCAGAATGGCCACCATTCAAAAGTTCATGAATGATAAATCCTGGAGAGGGCGTGGAGAAAACAGAACCCTCCTACACTGCTGGTGGGAATGCAGTTTGGTGTAGCCATTATTGAAAACTGGAAATTCCTCAAAAAACCAAAAATAGGCTTACCCTATGATCCAGCAATCCCACTTCTGGGTATATATCTGGAGGGAACTCTAATGTGGAAAGATATCTGCACCCCAATGTTTACAGCACCACTATATACAATAGCCAAGACCTGGCAGCAACATAAATGTAGCAACATTTGACTGGATAAACAAATTGTGGTATATTCACACAATGGAATACTGTTCTGCTGTGAAAAAGAATAAAATAATGTCATTTGCAGCAACATGGATGGACCTAGAGATCATCATTCTAGGTGAAGTAAGCCAAGAAAAGAAAGAAAAATACCATATATCACACATATGTGGAATCTTAAAAAAGAGAAAGGACACTATGAACTCATCTACAAAACAGAAACAGACTCACAGACTTAGTAAACAATCTTAGGGTTACCAGGGAAAGGGGGTGGGGAGAGATAAACTTGGGAGTTTGAGATTTAAAAATGTTAGTCACTATATATACAGACAGATATTTTAAAAATGTTTCTTCTGTATAGCACAGAGACCTATGCTCAATATCTTGTAATAACATATTAATGGAAAATCTGCTACAGCTACCACCTGACATAAAAGAGGAGAGTTAGTTATCCTGGGCTAGAACCCAGTCCTTCACAAGTCCTTGTCCACCACCTGAGAGCACTGAATCCTCCTCCCAGGAATAGGCTGACATGAATACACATTTCCAGTGAACCTGGGTCAGCAGAGGCTGCCCCCCAGGACAGGCCACAGGGAGATGGGAGCAAGTCCACCTTCTCCCCCAGGGCAACCCCCCTCACCTGGCCACCACTGCCCCCTGACAGCACCTTGCCCACCTCCCGGGAGCCAACTCACCTGGGAACAAGTGTCCCAGGAACCTGGGGCAGCGGTGGGGAGAGAGGAGCTGCCCCTGATAAACTGGTATATTTGTACGTATCTCCTCTGCAATATGGCCTGGGGGCGGCCTCTGCTGACCCAGCTTCCCGGGATGCCCATCTCTTGATTTGCCTGCTCCTGGGAGGCAGGCGCGGTGCGTTCTGGGGGTAGCAGCAATGGTAAAGGGGGGAATGGGGCTGCCCCGTGTGAATACAGGGATTTGTTCCCACTTCCCGCTGTCACTGCTGCTGCCCCCCCACAGACTGCACTGCGCCTGCCTCCCAGCAGCAGGCTGACCTGTAACCTGTATCCCACCAACCTGGGGCAGTAGAGGCCACCCTAGGCCAAGCCACACGGGAGATGGAAGCAAGTCCACCTGCTCCCCAGGGGCAGCTACCCTCCCACCACCGCCACAGCCACCTTCCCAGCTGCTGCTGCTGCTTCTGCTGCCCCCTAACAGTGCTGCGCCCACCTCCCAGGAGCCAACTCACCTGGAAGCAAGTGTCCCACAAACCTGGGGCAGCATTTGCCCCCATCTCCCCTGCATCATGGCCTGGGGGCAACTCCTGCTGCTCCAGCTTTGATGGAGGAACCTTCCCAGGTCAGCCTGCTCCTGGGAGGTGGCCATAGTGTGCTCAGGGAAGTGATGGCAGTGGGTTAGGGGGGCTGCCATGCGAGCCTTTGGATTTGCTTCAATCTCCCCAGCAGCCTATCTCGGGGGCGGCCTCTGCTGCCCCAGATTTGCGGGATGCACGTCTTGGGAACTGCCTGCTCCTGGGAGGCAGGAGCGGTGCAGTCAAAGTGCAGAGGCTGCAGAAGGGACGACGACGACAGCTGCAGGGGAGGGGGAGATGCTCCGGAGAACCAGTCGAGTTGCTCCAATCTTCCCCACAGCCTGGCCTGGGGGCGGCCTCTGTTGCCTCAGCTTCCTGGAAGGCAGGTCTCCCTGTCAGCCTGCTGCCCGGAATCAGGCACGGTGCGGTCAGGGGGCAGCGGCAACAAGTGTAGGAGGGATGCCTCTGCGACCCTGTCCATTTGCTCCCATCTCCCTGTGGCCTGGCCTCGGGGCGGCTTCTGCTGCCCCAGGTTCAGGGGAATCAGGCTACATGACAGTCGGCTCCTAGGAGGCTGGGCGGTGAGGTCAGGGGGCAGCAGTGTTTGTAGAGGCTGAGGGAGGGGGGACGCCCTGGGAAAGCTGGTCCACTTGCTCCCACCTCCCCCGCTGCCTGGCTTTGGGGTGGCCTCTGCTGCCCTAGCTTCTCGGAATGCAATTCTCCCTGTCAGCCTGATCTTGGGAGGCGGGTGCAGCGCGGTCAGGGGGTGGCAGCGGCGGTGTCATGACTGGGGCTGACCCCGTGAAAGCCTGGGGATTTGCTCCCATTTCCCGCTGCAGCCGCCCCCGCACACTGACTGCACCGTGCCCGCCTCCCAGGAGCAGCATGACCTGTAACCTGCGTCCTGAGAACCTAGGACACCAGAGGCCAGCACCAGGCCAGGCTGCAGGGGAGATGGGAGCAAGCAGACCGGAGCGTCTTGGGCAGGCCCCCTACCCCCGCCGTCAATGCCGCAGCCACCCCCAGACCCCTGACAGCACAGCGCAGGTCTCCCGGGAGCAAGGTAACCCTAAGACGTGCATCAGGTGAACCTGGGTAAGCAGATGCCGCCCCCAGGCCAGGCCTCGGGAGAGATGCGAACACATCCAGTGGCTCATACCTGGCAGCCCCCCTCCCACCGCAGCCGCCTCTGCCCCCACCCCCTGACCACAGAGCACAAGGCTCCTGGGAGCTGGCTGACCTAGGGCTGTGCCTCCAGAGAACCTGGGGCAACAGAGGCCGCCCCCAGGCCAGGGCACAGGGAATTGGGAGCAAATCTCCCAGCTTGCAAATGGCAGCACCCTGTTATTCCCGCCTCGAAAGCTGCCACAGATTTCATCGTCCCCACTACTCCCTGACTGGACCACACAGGCCTTAAGGGAGCAGTCTGACCTAAAGAGGAACCCAGAGCAGCAGAGGCCGCCCCCAGGCCAGGCAGCAGGAGAGATGGGAGCAAGTAACTGGCTCCCAAGGGACAGCCCCCATCCCCTCGCTGCCACCGCCAAGGCCACGGCCTCTGCCATCTTCCCAGCCCCCTCGCCCCACTGCGCCCATGGTCTTACTAAAGTGAGTATACAGGAAACATATCTCAACATTATAAAAGCTATTCATGACAAACCTACAGTCATATAATACCCTACCAAGGGAGCTGAAAGCTTTTCCACTAAAATATGGAACCAGACAAGGGTGCCCACTCTCATCACTTCTATTCAATATAGTATTGGAAGTCCTAGCCATAGCAATTAGATAACAAAAAGAAATAAAAGGGATCCAAATTGGAAATGAAGAGATAAAATGTTATTATATGTGGATGACATGATGCTATACATAGAAAACCCTAAAAGCTCCACATAAAAACTACTAGAGCTAATAAAAGAAATCAGCAAGGTGGCAGGATAAAACAGGAACATACAGAAATTAGTGGCATTTCTTTACACGAAAGTAATAACCCCTTCTAAAGCTGTAAGCAAAAAAGAAATCTGACCCAGGAAGTTAAAGCCTTACACGCGGAGACGTACAAAACACTGATTAAGGAAATTACAGAGGACTTAAAGAAATGGAAAGATATCCCATGTTCTTGCATTGGAAGAGTTAATATTGTTAAAATGGCCATACTGCCCAAAGCAATCTACAGATTTAATGCGAACCCTATCGTATCACATTTTTCACAAAACTACAACAAATCAACGTAAAATTTATATGGAATCACAAAAGACACACAATTACCAAAGCATTACTTTAGAAAGAGATCGAAATTGGAGGAATAACCCTCTCAGACTTCAGACAGTACTACAGAGCTACAGTCATCCATGGTATGGGTATAAAAACAGATGTATGGATCAATGGACCAGAAACAGAGCCCAGAAACAAACCTACACAATTTTGGTCAATTAATCTCTGACAAAGGAGGCAAGAACATACAATGGAGTAAAGACACTCTCTTCAGCAAATTGTGTAGGGAAAACTGGACAGCTGTATGTAAATCAATGAAGTTAGGCTACTCCCTCACCCCATACACAAAAATAAATTCAAAATGGCTTAAAGACTTAAACATAAGACAAGACACAATTAACCTCCTAGAAGAAAACATAGGCAAAACATTATCTGACATACATCTCAGCACTGTTCTCCTAGGGCAGTCTACACAAGCAATGGAAATAAAAGCAAAAAACAAACAGATGGGGACCTAACTAAACTTACAAGCTTTTGCACAGCAAAGGAAACCATAAGCAAAACAAAAAACCTCTGAAATGGGAGAAAATATTTGTTATACAACAGAATAACCAAGAAAAAAGCAACCCAATCCAAAAATGGGCAGAAGACCTAAACAAGCATTTCTCCAAGACATACAAATGGCCAATAGGCACATTAAAAAGTAATCAATATCACTAATTATCAGAGAAATGCAAATCAAAACTACAATGAGGTATCACCTCACACCAGTCAGAATCGCCATCATTCAAATGTCCACAAAGGAGAAATGCTGCAGATTGTGTGGAGGAAAAGAAACCCTCCTATACTATTGGTGGGAATGTAGTTTGGTGTAGCCATTGTGGAAATCAGTAGGGAGATTTCTCAAAAGACTAAAACTAGACTTGCCAAAAGCTTTTGATCTCTGGGGCAGGCCGACCAAGCTCCCAAAGGCCCAGGTATCGCCCGTTATTCTGAAATGGAGGGTCCGGAGCGGCCTCCACTCGCCAGGCAGGTCCACCTACGCAGGATGGCCATGGTCTGAGGACCAGCCGGAGGTGCTCCGGGGTCTGTCCGGCGCCCTCTCACCTCCCATGGTTGCATCTGCTTTCCCAAATCCGTGTGTGAGCGGCAGTGAAGACACGGGGTTCAGGGACTACTAATGTGGGGGGAGAGAGCATCATGAACCAGGGCTGCGCGTCCTGCCCTGCCTCAGGGTACTAATGCGACGCCTCTCCCGGGCCTCATCTACACTCCCCTACCTGTGCGCTTCCCCAACAGCACAGCCCAGGCCTCACCCGCTGGGTCCCTGACCTGCGCGCCCCCATCAGTGCCCCCTTACCTGCCCAGCGGCCATACCAGAGGTGAGGGCAAGCGACGGCCCAGACCCCAGGCCGTGCTCCTCCTCGTGGAGCTGGTCCAGGAACACCCGGCTCCCGCCAGCGTCCACACGCCCTGGGCGGGTTCAGGCGTCCGCCCGTCTGTGCGTCCGCGCGTGCGCGCCCCTCCCCCTCCCGCCCACGGCGCGGACGCTCGGGCGGGCGATGGGGCAGCCCCACCCCGCCCACCCACTGCTGGCCTAGGCTGGCTGGGTCCCCGTCCCCAAAACAGTCCCACCCCGGCACCTTCCAGTCCCTGCGCTCAACTAGATTCACCACCAACCATGAGCCAGGCCACACGCCTCAACCCCACTCCCCCTGCTTGCCTCCTCCCCACCGTCACTGCCCCCTCAATGCTTAATTGTGTATTTTTATACTCATAAACTTAGGCCAGTGGCCTTCACATTGGAGCACATCTCGGGGTACACAGAGACGGCGCAGGGCACGTGGGCACAGGGAACATGGGAGACAGGATTTCCAGATCTCCATTTCCCAAGTGTGTTACTCCTCAAAGCAGACCCGTGACATGAGGCTGTCCTGTCTGCTAGCCTTTCATGGGGGCTTTTTTCCCACTCGAATAAAAGCACCACCAAATCATCTTAATCATCTGCACTACACTGTCCCCACAATGTAAGGATAATTATCCAGTTTGAAATATGGATGTTGATATGGTGTAGTTAGTAAGTCTGATGAGCAGTAAATACTTTTGCAGATTAGGTGATTTCCATTTTTGTGCTTTTAGCAAAACTGAAGGGGGACCTAATGACATAGTTATCTGAACTTATAGTAAGAGTAGTAATGTATATTATCATTATCATTATATATTAATTATTTCTAAAATCACATAGCTATCACCAAAATAAAAAGGTATAATAGTAATAGTTTATTACTTTATAAATAATACTTTATTATTGTTTTTTTTTTGATGATAGGTCACTATGTGATTTTTTTCATCTCTGTCTTGGATGGGATATAGAAGAATTCTGTTACATTGCTATAAAATATCTCATTCTTGCCCTCTCTAGTTTTTATAAAAATCAGCTTTCTTAGCACCTATGTCTTTAAAAAGGAACACTGAAATACAATTTGATGTTGAACTACATCATTCCAGAAACGAGAAATAGTCATCCTGTGTGTGAACTAATTCTTAAAAAGTCTTGCCTATATATTCGGATGCATTTCAAATAAAATTTTACTTTCATGTTTAGTAAATTAACAAATTCATAATATATTTCATGTTTTGATCAATGAAATGAAACTCAATCTAAGTAATTAATATAGGATTGTATTATTTAAAATTTAAAAATAAACTTAAGCACAATTTTTGTCGTAGAAACCTACCTAAAGATATAATATTAATACATGAGTAAAAATATTTGGGACAAATGGAATGTATGGTTTGAAGTTTAAAAATGAACAGTATGTAATCTCTGACTATTAAAAACATGCTCACTGATTTTCTTTAATGAATGATGGTGAGTTCAAATCACTATCACCTAAGATCTATTTAGTCAGAAAAGGAGAAATATGATTAAGTAATTGATAATGAAATATGCTGAACATTATACCTTAAGCTTATATTCAACAATTTTAGGTATCAATTAAAAATATACTAGTGAGTATTGCTTAAAAATTATCTTAGCTGTTAAGCAAGCAAGGATGTTTGAAAATCACTGGCTCGGGGATTGCAGGGTTTTTTATTTGGGTGTTTTATAATCACTTCTGGAAAAAGATATGCAGATGTGCTTCTTGATGTGAAAATTTGAATTTCATCTCTGTTTTGAGAGAAGGGATCCAGAAAGCACAGCAGTGAGAACAGCCATAAAAGCCTGGGAGAGATAAGTGACGCTGCTGTAATGGCACGTGCGCCGGGGCTGGAGGCCTCAAAAGCAGTGACTGGAGAGCATGGTGTTTACATTAAGTCTTTAATGATACAATCAGGGGCATAAGCATCCACTTTTATCAAATAACTATAAATTATGGAAACTATCATGACTATTTTATTAAAATGGGGAAAACTGAATAATATTATTGTGAGCTGGTGTTGAGATGAGTTAAGGCTGTGGGACCCAAGGCCACGACTACAGAGCATGTTTGTAGTATGCAGTAAATAATTGCTCCATGTATGCATCAATTATATAAGATTTAGAACAAAGAAAGTAGAAGTATGCATGTGCTAGAGATATTCTGTAAGCCTAAAGAGCAAAGAAATTCAGACCACGCATGTGCTGACAGAAAACAGATAAAACAGGACCGGTGCATCATAGGCGCGCACCTCCCTGTGGCAATAAAGTGTTGTTAACCCCATGGTGTCTCTGGCTGAAGTCTGTCCAGCAGTATGGCAACTCCTCGTGCATTTTTTCATTTGGGCCACTCACCTCCTAGAACCCCACATCAGCCTCCCTCGGCTGACACTTGGCGTAGTCGGCAGGATGAGGTGAGTGCCCCTACTGAAACCCCTGCCCCTGACGGGGATGCTCTGATGGAAGCAAAGTGGCCCCCTACCTCTGTATGGTACCCGGTGGCAGCCTATTTGCTGACGTGGGCTCAACCTGAGGATTGGGATACAGTGGCGCGCCGGCCAGATGACGTCCGGAGGGCATTGGAGCTGTTAGAAAATAATGTCCCATTAGCCCACCGAGAGGCAGCCGGGAGGGTGGCCTAGATGTTCTTATCTGTTTTACGGCATGCTAGCCAAGACATGAGAGATTTACAGATGCAAGTGGAGGAGTTGCAGTGCAAAGAAGAGGAGCTTAAGCAGAGACCCAGCATAACAGAAAGATGTCTGTGTGGTCCTCACTCTGCCACCTCTGAGAGCAGCTATGCCTGTATAGCTCTGGTCCCACTGCCCCTGGGAGCGGTAAGCCCAACACCTCCCCCCATTCCACTGTGTCTACAGCCCGTGGTGAGACAGCAGATGGAAATGGAGGAGCCCATGGCTCAGGGGGGAATTCCTGCAGGGCCACGGCGAGTGACACGACATTCCATCCCCCATACATGCCACGGTGCCAAATATAACAAATTTGATAGACCGACTGTCCCATAAACTGGGTACTTGTCACTATGTGGTTAACTTAACTAATACATTCTTCTCAATAAACATAGCCCCTGAGAGCCAAAAACAGTTTGCCTTCACCTAGAAAGGCAGAAAATAAACATTTGTTATGTTGCCACAAAAATATCTACACAGCCCTACACTATGTCATGGCCTGGTGGCCCAGGACCTGGCTACATGGAACAAACCAAATACCGTCCACTTGTTCCATTATATTAATGACATAATGCTAACCTCTGATTCTCTTTCAAATTTAAAAACCAGTGCCACAGCACTGCAAAAAGCCCTGGAGGGCTAGAGGTGGGCTGTAAACGAGGACAAAGTACAAGGACCTGGATATTCTGTCCAATTCTTGGATGTTATCTGGTCGGGTAAGACAAAAGTACTACCTAAAACAGTAATAGACAAAATCCAGACATATTCCCGCCCTAAAACAGTTAAACAGTTACAGACTTATTTAGGTCTTCTAAAATACTGGCGGATATTTATTCCTCATTTGGCCCAAAAGCCAAACCCCTGTATAAACTAATTAAAAAAAAAAGTCTAAAATTGGTCTAATGAGACCAAATATACATTTGTTAAAACTAAGAGAACAGTGGCCCAAGCACAAGCACAAGCACTATAGATCCAGAAATCCCTTTCTGGTTAACAGTCCATGTAAACAATGATAGATATGGCTGAGACTTATAACAAAAACATGAACAGCAAAAAGTGCCCATAAAATTCTGGTCTCAGTTGTAAAAAGGGGCTAAATATCGTTGTTCTCTGATTAAAAAACAGTTGCTAGCAACTTATACATCCTTGATTGCCACTAAACCCCTAACGGAGAGACAAGAGATCCAAGTACAGACCACATACCCTATTACAGGATAGATACAGACATGGAGAAAACAACCCCGATCAAAAACTGCCCAAACCCCAACTCTAACGAAGTGGGGTGCTTATTTAAAACAGCGAGCCCAGTACACCATTAGCCCCTTAACTACAGAGTTGCAACAGATATTAGGGCCTGTAAAATTTGTTGCGCCTGATGTACAGATACTCCCACAACAAGGGGTGGACCCTATACCCAGTCCCTTTTGTAAAAAAAAAGGGCCACCCCCAAAAACTACTTAATATACTGATAAATCTTGTAAGGGCAGTCCGCCCACTTGGGTTGCAGTAGCACTGCACCCTGCCACTAAAGCCTTCTGATATGAGACCAGAAAAGGCCAATCCAGCCAATGGGCTAAGTTATAGACAGTATGGCTGATGTTGATAAATAAACCTAGCCCCTTACAAATTTATACAGATAGTTGGGCCATATATCGAGGCCTTACATTGTGGATACCCCAATGGGCCCTACAAGACTAAATAATTGGACACCGACCCCTGTGGAGACAACAGATGTAAAAACAGTTATAAAACAAAGGCCAAAAAGGCCAATATACTGTTTACCACGTACTAGGGCACCGCCCAGCCCTGGCACCGGACAATGATGCTGCTGACGTGCTAGCCCAACTCTGCCCTGTACAGGCTATGGTCCCAGGACCTGATACAGGTCCCTGGCTCCATAAAAAACTTGGTCATGTTAGCTCATACACAATGAGACAGGTAGCCGACTGGTGGGGCCTACTCCTGAACCACAGTAAAGCCAAAGATGCCATGCGGCAATGTCCATGGTGTGCTAAACACCACCCGCACCGGCGGCGATGGCCCCAACAGATAAAAAAGATTGCACAAAAAATTCAGCCATTACAGTATGACAAATAGGTTACGTAGGCCCCTTTGCTCCAAGTACAGGCTTGCGGTACCTGCTGACAGCGGTAGACACCGCGACTGGTCTAGGTTTTGCTCACCATGTGCCCCGAGCTACACAAGACTCTACTATTAAAACACTAAAAGTTTTACAGACCTTCTATGGGACTCCCTTAAAAATACAAAGTAATAGAGGGACCCCTTTCACTGCCCAACAGACCCAAAAATGGGCCAAAAAAATAATATTAACTAGATATTACATGTGCCTTACCGTCCTCAAACAGCAAAAATGATTAAATGGTACAATGACCTATTAAAGAACAAACTGAGGGCTCTCAAACCACAAGGGCGAGACTAAAACAATGTCTTGCCACAGGCGATACGTCTTTTAAATAAACAACCTCGCCGTATGGGTATGAGCCCACTAAAAAAGTTATTACAAGAGACTATTCAGAGACCCAGAGTTGGGCCCGTACAGGATGCCTCCAATGTCTCAATAGTGGGACATGCATTAATATTACGTGCCCCCAGAATGTTAAACTCAAAAAAAACAAGACACCTGGACATAAAAAAAATCAGGTCCAGACTAAAGGCCCCTGACTAGCCCTTTTAAAACCATGGGACAATGGGCTAGAAAAAGCCCTACAGGTAACCCCACGAGTGGGGAAATAGCCTTTTAATGTACAGGTTAAAAAACAAAAATGTCCCTACTTAAAAAAACAAAAGCCCTACGGCTTTGGACAATTCCACTAATAGCTCCTAAAGCTCTCCCAGAGTGTAACCAACCTAATGTGGGCGGGTTGTTATGGTACCACCGCCCAGGGCGAACAGCCCTTCCTGCCACTGTACTCTCACAAAATAAAAAAGTGGCTTACATCCTCCCAAAAAAAAAGAAAAAAAAGATTTGCCAATCATGATGTCCACCTCTACTCTGTCCTTCCGTCCAGGATAACAACAAATACCATGTTCTCCTGAACACACACATTCGCGCAAGTCCACAATGTCTCTCACTGTTGGGTCTGTACTAAACTTCCTATAGACGCAAAAGATGGACTGCCGTGGCACCTCCACCCCGCGTCCAGAGCTAATTAGAGCACCTTGATTCAATAAAATGCCAACAGGACAGCAAGATCGCCCTGGGACTTGCGGCGACAGACTTAAAAAAATACTCCAACGTGAGTGGGCAATGACCCCCTTATTAAAAAAACTATATAAAATAAGTAAAAATAGATAAATAATGTTCATATAAAAATAAAAAAATTTAAGCCCACTCTATATTAAACAGTGGTTTGAACACGAGGCCCCAAACCGCACAATGGGGTGGCTCACAAAAGAGCTATGTACCAAAATTACTTATAATGTAAATGCCTCCACCTGATAAAATAAATGACCTCTAATTAACACAAAACCCACTGATTTCCTGCCACCAGGATATCTGTGGGAATATAGCACCCACAGATGGTCGTATCTCCCAGCTAAATGGACAGGGTGCTGTACTTGGGGTAGAGCTTAATTGTCCGGACATACCCAAGCCCACTTTAACAGAGTGCCCCACAAATTGGGACCCACTGCACACCCGATGGCACCGGGAAAAGCGTACAGCTTGGTGGTTTTATCCTATGGCTCTGTTCCTGCCTGGTACTGGGACCATCAATGTTAAATTACAGATAAAAGCTTTAGCTCAACACATATCAGCTGTACTAAATGTTACTAAAAGAGCTATAAAAAATTTGTTAAACAAGACTACCCAGATACAAAAGGTAGTCTTACAAAATAAAATGACATTAGATATTCTCACTAAAAGCCAAAATGACACATATACTATATTACATATTAAATGTTGTATCTATATACCAAATCACCAAAAAAAGTAGCTAAAACACTACATAAAATAAATCAAAAATTAAATCACATAAATCACGTAACTCAAAAGCCCCTTAAAAATTAATGGTCATCCTTGACGTCCTCCTAAAAATAGAGCCTAACTGTCCTGGCTATTGTTGCTGTTTGTGTATTAGTAAAATACTGTACTTTATATTGTTATTGTGGTCTTTGGACACAATACTCAGCCCTGTGGGCTAGGGTTCCCATGACCTAGGGGGTGGAATGTGAGCTGGTGTTGAGATGAGTTAAGGCCGTGGGACCCAAGGCCACGATCGGAGCACTGAGATGAGTTAAGGCTGTGGGACCCAAGGCCACGACTACAGAGCATGTTTGTAGTATGCAGTAAATAATTGCTCCATGTATGCGTCAATTATATAAGATTTAGAACAAAGAAAGTAGAAGTACGCATGTGCTAGAGATATTCTGTAAGCCTAAAGAGCAAAGAAATTCAGACCACGCATGTGCTGACAGAAAACAGATAAAACAGGACAGGTGCATCATAGGCGAGCACCTCCCTGTGGCAATAAAGTGTTGTTAACCCCATGGTGTCTCTGGCTGAAGTCTGTCCAGCAGTATGGCAACTCGTCGTGCATTTTTTCGTTTGGGCCGCTCACCTCCTAGAACCCACATCAGCCTCCTTTGGCTAACAATTATTTTATATATTATTCAGAATTTAAACAATAATAACCACAAATATTTGCTAAACACTTGTTTAAGTACATAATTATATGCAGTTTGACTTGTGTGGATTTAGGGAATGTTATTACCAAAAATTTGCTCTTCACAATGTGGTGAAATCACACAGCCCACGTGCTTCCAACGCGTCAGCATACCGAGCCCCAATTTAATTGATATGTTACTGGCACATACTTTCAGTTTTCTCATAGACATGTGAATAATTTAAATACTTCTTTCTTGTTTTAGGCAATTCAAACCAACCTACAGAAGTGACAGCACTATATTTCTTTGAAGGACAACAACCAGGAGATGAATTTTCAAGCTGGAGACAGAATCACAGTTATATCAAAAACAGACTTGTGTTTTGATTGGTGGGAAGGAAAGCTCTGAGGTCAAACCGACATTTTTCCAGCCAACTCTGTTACCATGAATTAAAGTTCATATTATTTCCTTCTTTGAGAATTACAAGAAAATTATTTCTACACACACAGGATTTACTACCCAGTTAAACAATGTTTAATACAAGTTCAAAAACTCTTCTGTTTATTCCATAAACTTTTATCCTCTATGTAAAAGATTTTGTTTTTCTTTATGTAAATGGTTCTTACGTATTTTTAAATACTTTCCACAAATTTTATTACATATACTATTTAATAGTTAATGTCTTCTAATTTATATGGTCACACTTCTTTTGTGTTCATTTTCAAAAATCTATTAACGTTTTATTTGGCTTTGTACATGATGACTTTAATTTGGGAAGCTTAAGAATGGGGCATGAATCCTAACTGGTTATTAAGTAATATTCAGAGTTGTAGGTACTAGCTAGAATATTGATTCTTAAAATTACTTCTATACCTTCAAAAATTGCATATGTATGTTTCATGGACATATATGTAACATGCTATTACAAAGATATTCAACCACTATTCATTAAAAAAAGATGACATCTATTAACTTTTCCTCTTTGTGAGGTTATGTTCATTTGCAGCAGTATAGTAAACTTATGTTGACATGGTTCTCTTGTCCCTAAATAAATGTTTTTAAGTGTTAAGTTAATGTTTTGGTCTTGTTTTTCTTATTCACTTTTTGTAAAGTAACCAGAGGTCTGTGGTTGGTCTGCAACTCACCTCCATGATTATACTGCTAAATTCTTTTTTTTCAGCTTTATAAACATAAAATTGACTAATAAAATAGTAAAAAATTTAAAGGTTCTGTGATTTGAAATACACAGTCATTGTGAAAGGATTCCTACTGAGTTAATGGACACATTCAACATCTCACAAATTTATTTTTATTTGATGAGAACCCTTAAGTTCTCTCTTAGCAAATTTCAGTTATAGAATGCAACATTATAACTGTAGTCACCACACTGTACATTAGATTCCCAGAACATACTCCTCTTAGAAACTGGAAGTTTGTACCCTTTGATCAACATCTCTTAATTTTGCTGACCTCCCAACCCCTGGTCAACACCAATCTACTCTCTGTTTCTATTAGCTTGGCTTTTTTGAATCCCATTTGATACTACACAGTATTTGTCTTTCTCTGATTTATTTCATTTAAAATAATCCCCTCAAGTTTCATCCATGTTGTTGTAAATTTCAGGATTTTCTTCCTTTGTTTATATATATATATATATATATATCACATGTTCCTTATCCATTCATCTGTTGATGGACATTTAGGGTTTTCCATATATAATAACATGGCATCTGTAAGCAGAGATAATCTTACTTCCTTTTTTCCAGTTTGAATGCCTTTTATTTGTTTTTCTTGCCTAATTTCTCTGGCCATGGCTTCCAGTAAAATGCTGAATAGAACTGATGATAGTGGACGTCCTGATTGTTTCTGATCCTGGAGGAAATGTTCCCAGATTTTCACTGTAGAATATGATGTTAGCTGTGGACTGGTCAAACAAGAGAAAGTTGTTTAATCTCCACATATTTGTGAACTTTCCAGTTTTCTTCTTATAATTGATTTCTAGTTTCATACAATTGTGGCCAGAAAAAGATGCTTGATATGATTTCAATTATCTTAAATTCATTAAGACCTGTTTTGTGCCTACATAGGCTCTATCCTGGAGAATCTTCCATGTACACTTGCCAAGAATGTGTATTCTGCTGCTATTGGATGGAATGTTCTATAAATGTCTGTTATGTCCAACTGGTCTGACACATTATATAAAGCCAATGTTTCCTTATTGATTTTCTGTCTGGATGATCTATCCATTGATGAAAGTAGGGTATCAAAATTCCCCCCCCAAACACACATAATTATGTATTGCTATCTGTTTCATCTTTTAGGTCTGTTAATATTTGCTTTATATATTCAGCTGCTCCTATGTTGGGCACATGCATATTTACAAACATTATAGCCTCTTGTTGAATTGACCCCTTTATTATTATATAATGACCTCTGTCTCTTATTACAGTATCTTGATTACAGTCTATTTTTCTGATATAAGTATAGTGATCTCTGCTTTCTTTTGGTTTTTGTTTGCACGAAATTTCTTTTTCTATTCCTTCACTTTCAGTCTGCATGTGTCTTTAAAGCTATTGAGTCTTTTGTAGGCAGCATATAGTTGGGTGTTTTTTTTTTTAATCCATGTAGCTACTCTCTGTCTTTTGATTAGAGAATTTAGTCTAGTCCATTTACACTTGAAGTAATAATTGATAGGTAAGGACTTACTATTGCCATTTTGTTCATTATTTCTTGGCTGTTTTGTAATTCCACTGCCCCTACCTTCATGTCTTAGTGATTTGATAATTTTATGTAGTGCTATTCTTAATTTCTTTCTCTCCTTCTTTTGTATATCTACTGTATATTTTTGCTTTGTGTTTACCATGAGGTTTACAGAAAACATAACAGTCTGTTTTAAGCTGATAATAACTTTGTACCATATTAAATCTCTGCATTTTTACTCTCTCCCCACATTTTATGCCTTTAACGTCACAAGTTATCTATTTTTACCTGTGTATTCATCGACAAATTATAGTTACTTCAATGCTTTGTTATTTAACCTTCATACTAGATTTATAAGTGATTTAACCACCAGCAACATTACAATAGGAGAGAATTCTGAATGTAACTCTATTTTTAATTTTACCAGTGAGTTTTAAGCTTTCATATGCTTTCCTGTTACTGATTTGCATCATTTCATTTCCTCTTGAAGAACTACATTTAGCACCTCTCGTGAGGCAATGTTAGTGGTGGTGAACTTCTTCAGCTTTTGTTTGTCTGTAAAACTCTTTATCTCTCCTTTAATTCTGAAGGACAGCTTTGCCAGGTAGAGGATTCTTGGTTGATGGTTTTTTCTTTCAGCATTTTGAATGTATATCACCCTGAGAGCTCTCTTCTGGCCTGTAAGGTTTCTGCTGAAAAATTCAGTGGCAGTCTTATGAGGGTTCTTTTGTCATAATAAGTTTCTTTTCTCTTGCTGCTTTTAAGACTGTCTTCTTGTCTTTAACTTCTAACTGTTGAATTATAATGTGTCTTAGTGTGGGATTCTTTAGATGCAGCTTATTTGGAATTCTGGGCTTCCTGGGTCAGGACGTCTGTTTCTCTCCCCAGTTTAGGGAAGTTTTCAGCCATTATTTCTTTGAAAAGGCATTCTGCCTCTTTTCCTTTCTCTTTTCCTCTGGAACTTCTATAATGTACATGTTCAACTGCTTGGTGGTTCCTGAAATTACCCTAAATGTCTTCACTCTTTATTATTTTTCTTTTTTGTTCTCTGCTTGAATAAATTCTACTGCCTTGTTTTCAAGTTTTTTGATCATTCATTTTGCTCAATCTAGTCTACTATTGAACCTCTCATTTGAATTTTTCAGTTAAATTATTTTTATTCTATTTTTTAGTTCTATGATTGCTGTTTTGTACTTTTCAATAGTTTCTATCTCTTGTTGAAGTTTTCACTTTGTTCATGCATTGTTCTCCTGAATCAGTGAGCATCTTTATGACTGTAATTTTGAACTCTCTATCAGGTAAATCATTTCTTTCTATTTCAATATGGTAAGCTTCTGAAGATTTATCTTGTTCTTCTGCTTGGAATATATTCCCCTACTTCTTCATTTTCCTTGACTCTCTGTGTTGGTTTCAGCACATTACATAAAACCACCACCTCTCCCAGTCTGGATGGAATGGTCTCATGTGGGAGTTGAACCCTGGTAGTCAGCCCAGCCTGAGCTCCCAGTTGTCTATCTTAAACCCCTGTAATTGTCCAAGCTGCTATCTTTGTTTTTAGTGGCTCCCAAGACCCATCAGTTTTCCAAAGGGGAAACTCTCGGTCAGTGCCTAAATGTAGGTTGATTGGAAATTGGACCCTCAGACAGGACTGAGAAAGTATGTATTGAAAGCTGTTCTATGGAGAAACTGGGAGATGAGTGTTTTCACTTGCTCACTCCATGCTGAGGTGTGGGGTGTAGCTGGGGGTATTCCTGTGTCCATTTAAAAAGTGCATCTTTGTTTCAGTCCTGTGGGACTCTGGAGTATAATTCCTGCAGGTCACCAAACCCGGGTGATTGGGGACATATCCCTCAAATGGCAGGTATAAAAGCTGGGGCACTAGATGTGTGGACAAGCTCCTTCCAGGGAGATGCTTGGTTTACTGTTGGAGTGAACCAGAGGGAGAAGGCAGGGCTCCAGGAGGGTCACAGCTGGCACCTGGGTGTGTGCTAATTAGATGCTGGGCCCCAGGCAGCCCTTTGCAAAGTCTGCAACCAAACCCCCTCCAAAGAAGTGGAAGAGGGAAGATGGCATTTCTACCTGCAACCTCTGAGCTGGGGCCTCGGGGAGTAGCCCAGCAGGTGCTGGTGCTCCCACCGGTTCCCTGTTTGCTGCATTCCTGGGGGACTGGTGAACACAGGCCCTGCTGACTTTAAGAGCTCAATGACCTTGGATCTCGTCCCTTGGATGGAAGTCTTAAAGCTGGGGGGGTGTTAGTTGTTCAGTTTAGATCCCTTGCTCCACAGGGAGAAGCTGGGAGTTGGGGGTCCCCTCAATTGCAGGGCACTGTGCTGGGGGTGGGGTGTATGGTGGGGGTGTGCCTTTCCTACCCCTTCTTATGGGGGTGTTTTCTGTTACCTAATGTGTAGGAATCACTCAGCCAGGCTCTGGGATTCTCGCAGAGGCAACTGCTCCATGAATAGCCATGTAGTCAGCGCCTCTGTGGTAGAAGGGAAATTCAGGAGCCTCCAAGTCACCATCTTTGTCCTTCTAACTTCTTTCTTGAACTCCAGACCCATATCTCCAACTTGGCATTTGGCAGCTCTATTCTGACATGTAATAGCATCTCAAACCTCACTTGTCTGAGGTAAAGCTCACCCTTGCTTTCCCACTCCTAAAGCCTGCCCCTCCCACAGTGCCCCTCTTCAGTGACTGGAAATCCCACTTGTTACTGAGTCCAAACTTATTCTGCTTGCCACACAACAGGCCAATAAATCAGGAGACAAGGTGTTGGGGCAAGGACTAGTGACTTTATTTGGAAAGCTGACAGATCGAGAGGATGGCAGACTACCTTGGAGAACCATCCTACTCCAGTCAGAATATGGTTTCCTTTTATACAAAAAAACAGGGGAGATGGTATGGTTGGTTGTTGCAAACTTCTTTCTTCAGGAATCTTTGTTCTTGCAGCCATCCATGTGGGTCAGGCCATGGTGTTCCCGTAAACCTCCAACAAAACAAAGGTAATTCTCTATTTTGCAACTTGCCATCTCTACATAAGTGCAGAAGTGCTAACACCCTTAAAGGTCAGAGCCCTAATAATAGGCTCTCCTGTGCATTTCAGGCTAAAGGCAACACTGTTTTACAAAAGGTGCAGAGCTAGCAAGACTAAGCCTGGAAAATGGTGCACAATAGTTAAAGCCAAAGGAATGGATATAATATGGAGTCAGATTTGTTCTTTTCCATTACAGGGGGACACAGTGAGAGCCTCCTGGTGATTGGCTGGAGGCGTAGCCTGCTGAGAGCAGCCTGGCGATTGGCTGGAAGTGCTGTGGGGGGTCACAGGGAGGCATTGTGATGCACCACAGATGGTTATAAAAGCCACCCTGCTGCCGAGGTCAGCCATAGCAGAGATGGCCTTTCTGGTTCTCTTGCTGGTTGTGGCCATGTCCTCTACTGCCTTTTCCGTGCCCACCTTTGACTCACTCCATACCCAATCCTTTATCCCTGGACCCCTCACCCACACCGTGCACTCTAATGCCAGGATCCACCTTCAGACCCCTCTGTGAGCCAGCATGTCTGTGCACCCACACTCGGCACCTCCTGCAACTGCATGGGCTGGCCTGGCTCTTCTCCTTCTGGTTCCAGCCCCACAGCAGGGGATCAGAGTCAGCCATTGTTCCCGGATCCCTTTTCCACCTCTAGCACCACAATCTAGCCCCTTACTCACACTGGGGGACTCGGCAACACAGAATGACAACTTCACTGTGCAGCCTGCTGTATAGTTAGATGTGGCCAAGGAGACAGGAGTTAGAGTCATGAAAGCCTCTAAGATATTCCTTACAGACAGCTTATTCTTCTTCCCTCCTTCCTGCTGTTGCTGGAATACAGTCGTGGCAGCTGGATTTGTACCCACCATCTTACTTCAGGAGGATGAAGGCCAAACCAGTGACAGCAGACCATTTAACGGGTTGTGAGGGCTGCAGAAATCAGATCTGCCACATCAACCATAAAGTGCCTGCCTTGGAATATATATGTAACAGAGAGAGTAATCTCACTTGGATAAGCCATTGTCATATGAAGTTTCTAACAGCAGGCTATATTTATGACCAAGAGGTCAGCATTAACTCCATCCACAAGATTAGTAATAGTGTCAAAGCTAACCCACATTAATAACCAAGACCAAAGCACACAACCTTTCTCACAGGAAACATAACAGCCATCTGGGAAGATCAAACACCCAAACCTGATTAAAAACAAAAACAGCAAACAACCTGGGACAAAGGATACTGACATCATAAAGATACTGCCTGAAATCCACATCCAATTCCAAACCCAGCCCTCAAGCCTCAGGCCATGATAAACATTACCTTAGGAGCAGACAGCTACATTGATCAGTTTTAGCCAGTGAAATAAGATACAAAGCCAGAAATCAAATGGACAAGTTTATGAATACAGATCATACAAAATACCCCAGTGTCCTATAAAAGCTGTCTATAAACCTTAGAATGTTTATCTTGATTATCAAAATGTGACTTAGATATATTATCCCTAATAAACACTAGATATTTAAACAACAATTGTGAGGACTCTGCTTTTTGGAAGGTGGACAAGTACTTTCCCCTATTCCACCTCTAAGTACCCTGAAAGTCCTGGATGTTACACGTGAAACAGTCATCTGAAGTTTCTGGAAGGCACAAGGAAGGAGGCAGAAACTCAGGACCAGGAATGGCATGGAGGTAACACCTGGGGCTGTCTCTTTGCCTCGCGTGTCCCACACTGAGAGCTGGAGATTCAGGTGGCCCAGAAACAGCAACAGGCACAACTGTGAACTCCAGCAACAGCCAGCTCTCTCTGGCCAAAGAATGAGAAGAGGGCAGCCTTGAGAAGAAAACAACTATACAATAACACTCCTACTCCAGGCAAACCATCAAAAAAAAAATCTGAAAATTTCCACCCTTCTCAGGCTGTGGTCAAGGACCAACCCCAGGCTGGGCTGTCAGAGAGGCCATGCAGAAAGCTCTACCTCTGATTTCAGCCAGCTGTTAATTCATGACGCCACCACACCTTGCTCCACATAGTCAGTAAAAACTAACAGCTTTTTTATTCCTCTCTCCCAGTAAGAAGCCAGAACTCTCTCCTGCACAGTGGGAAGGTGGTACTCCCACCCCCATGAGCCCCAACAGAGGCCCAGTGTGGAGCTTCAAGTTGTACCCCAACCTGGCAGCATCAAGATGGTGGTACTTACCTTCCTTTGCTAAGTATAGCCTGGGAAACCAGCCAAAAGAAAAAATTCCACATAAAAGAGTATCATACATAATATCCAGGTTCCAGTCAGAAATCACTCATCACACCAAGAACCAGAATGGTCTCAATGAATGAACACACATAATCAACAGACACCAATACCAAATGACAACAAGATTTTAAAGAAGTCATCATAAAAATGATTCAATAAACAACTACAAACTTGCCTGAGAAAATGAAAAACAGAAACTATCAGCAAAGAAATACAAGATATAAAAAAAGATTCAAATAGAAATTTTAGAACTGAAAAAAACAAAAACAAAAACGAAAACAAAAACACCCCTGAAATAAAAAGCTCACCAGATGGGAAGAACATCAAAATGGAGAGGACAGAGGAAAGCTTAGTGAACATGAAGAAAGAACAGTGAAAACTGCCCCAAATGAAACTGGAAAAATACTAACCTTGGGGACCTGTGGGACTGTAACAAAAGACCTAACATTCATCTCAATGGAGTCACAGAAAAAGGGGAGAAAGGAAGTGGCTGAAAAAATATTCAAAGAAATAAAGGATGAAAGTTACCAAATCTGACAAAATACATAAACCAGCACATTCAGGAAACAGAAAATTCTAAAGAGAACAAATAAATCTACTCCAAGACACAGTATAGTCAAACTTCAAAAAACTAAAGCAACAAATGTGAAGTAGTGAGGGTAACACCTAACCTACCAAGGTAAGACAAGTCAAATGACAGCGGTTTCCCATCACTCTCATACTAAAACCAGACAGTGATCACAGAAAAGAAAATTATAGGCCAGTGTCACCAATGAACATAAGTGCAAAAATCCTCAACAAAATACTAGCAAACCAACTCCAACAATTCATTAAAAGATCAGACACCATGATCAAGTGGGATTTATCCCAGGGATGTAAGGATTTTTCAGTATCTACAAATCAATAAATATGATACACCACATTAACAAATTGAAGTACAAAAACCATATGATCATCTCAATAGATGCAGAAAAGCATAAGACAAAATTCAACATTTATTTGTGATAAAAACTCTTCAGAAATTGGGCATAGATAGGACATACCTCAACATAACAAAAGCCATATACAACAAACTAAAGCTAACTTCATACTCAATGGTGAAAAGTCAAAAGCATTTTCTCTAAGATCAGGAACAAGACAAGGATTCCCTCTATCATCACTTTTATTCAACACAGTTTTGGAGTTCCTAGCCACAGCAGTTGGAGAACAAAAAGAAATGAAAGGAATCCAAATTGGAAATGAAGTAATAAACTGTCACTGTTTGCAGATGACACAATACTCATATAGAAAATCTGAAAGACACAAACAGAAAATTACAAGAGCTCATCAAGGAATTCAGTAAATTTGCAGGAAACAAAATTAATACAAAGAAATCTGTTGCACTTCTATATACTAATGACAAAATATCAGAAAGCAAAAATTAGGAGAGGTGCCAAGATGGTGGAGAGACTCAAAGCTTGCCCTTTTCCACAGATACACCCAGAATTACATTTACAAAGCGAGTGAAATGCAAAGAACACCTACTGAACATGGGCAGAGCATCTCTCACTTCAAAATATAGAAGAATCCTCACAAAACCGGAGGGGGGGAGAAAAAATTTTGATGCAGGACCAGCACTGCAAGGAGAGAGCAGCGCAGGATGACAGGCACACTGATGTGGTGACAACCCCTCTCCAGCCAGGAGGTCAGCAGGGACATAAGTGGAGATTTTGAGGCTCAGAGGACAAAGTGACAGCTGCTTGGTGGACAGAACTAAGGGGCACTGGCATGATCCCCAGCCCTAGATGTGAGCCGGCAGGGACAAGCTGGAACTGGCTGCTGGAGACTGGTGCGGACCCCAAGCAGAGGGCTGAGGCCCACTGCACAGAGGCAGGGGCCCGGCAGCTTCACAGGCAGAACTGGGATTTGTTTACAGCTCCTGGCAGTGAGGGCAGATGTGCTCTATCTGGACCCTTTGTGGATCCAGGCCTCTGGGACTAACAGGCACTGAGTGGAGCTCTGGCACACGGCGAATGTGGGGATTTACAAGAGGCTGGCTTACCATATGTGTGTGGAGGTGGGGCTGGTGTCTGTGCTGACTCCGTAGCACACCACAGATTCAGGTGTGTGCCTGCATGCTTGCTACGGTGGGTCCTAGCACCTGACAGATTTGCACTGGTGGTTCCTGGGGCCCAGAACATGGGGGAGATCAGAGCAGGTGGCCAGCATTTCCACAGCTAAGGTGGGAACAAAGGCAGCATCAAGAGTACTTTGTAAGCCCATATAAAAAGTGACAGACACCACCACAGAGGGCACATCCCAGTGGCTATCTCCTGTGGAGGTGCACTCAGCAACTCTTCTCCCCAGCTGAAGCACCCCAACCACGCCTGCCACACACCACAGCTCAGAAACGGGTCTAGCAGCCTCTTTTCCAGCAACAGGGGAGCAGACTCAGCCCCTGGCAAGGCTGTGACAACTACAGAACAAAAAAGGAGGCCATGCTCAGCAACGAACATAAGGGTAAACTCTGATCACCAAAACATCAAACACACCCCCAATCAAAGGGACAGCAGCCAACACACACAGGAGACAGACACAGCAATCATAAATACTAGGAACAGCCCTTACAACAAAATTATCAGCTACACAGTCTACACAGGAACACTCCCACTTTAAATGAAAACCAACAAAAACTAAAACAGCCCTTCAAGACCACAGTAGATAACTGATACTCCTAAATGCACAGAGCCAGAGAAATATAAGTAAAATGAAGAAGAGGAACCACTCCCAACTAAAGAACAAGAGAAGTCCCCTGAAGGGAAGAAAGATGAGATAGACCTCAACAATCTACTAGATCTTGACTTCAAAAAGGGAGTGATAAAAACACTGCAGGAAATAAGAGAGACTATGAATAAGAGACAGAGAATACTATGAAAAGGAAATACAAACTATAAATAAGAGCCAATTAAAAACAGGAAACTCAATGGCTGATAGAAGAGCTGGGCTAAATGTCATCAAAAGCAGATTAGATAAAGCAGAGGAATGAATAAGTGATTCAGAACACAGGATAACAGAGCTCACCAATCAGAACAACAGACAGAAAAGCAAAAATCAATGAAAGCAATATATGGGACCTATGGGATAATATAAAGTGTGCAAACCTATGCATAATAGGGACCCCAGAAAGAGAAGAAAGAGCAAACTGGATTTCAAAGGTACTGGAAGAAAGCATGTCTGAAAACCACCCAAATCTAAAGAAAGAAACAGATATCCATGTACAGGAACCACAAGGGTCCCAAACAAAAACCCAACCTGACCTACACCAAGACATATTATAATTAAGATGGCCAAAGTTAAAGATAAAGAATTCTAAAGGCAGCAAGAGAAAAACAAAGAGTTAGTTACTAGAAATCCCCATAAGGTTTCAGCTTTCTTGCCAGAAGGGAGTGGTGAGATCCATCCAAAGTTCTGAATGAGAAAAAGCTGCAACCTAGGATATTATCTGGCAAGACTATCATTTAGAGTAGAAGGAGAGATAGAGGATTTCACAGAAAAGCAAAAACTAAAAGAACTCAGCAATACTGAACCTAACAGAAACATTAAAAGGTTCTACTCTAAATAGAAAGGAAGCTGGATGCTACAGAAATGGGAAAACCATAGTTGGAAATTCAGCAACAAGTTACAAGAGAATAAACGTGAAGATGTAAAAAAGAAAAAGGACATCAAAGTAAAAAAAAGGTGGGAATGGGAGAGAGGAGCAAGAAAATATAAATTTTTTTCTCTTTCTTTTTTTTTTTCTTCATTATTCTTAGGATGTGTTGGATCCTATGTGACTAGCAGTCTAAAGGAAATAGATATAGTAATGGGTTGACATACTTGAAAAATAAGATAACCACAAATCAAAAGCATACAAAACAGTCACAAAACAAAACAAAAAGAAACAAACTCAAAATGGCTTAAAGACTTAAACATAAGACAAGATAAAATAAACCTCCAGAAGAAAACATAGGCAAAACATTATTTGACATACATCTCAGCAATGTTCTCCCAGGGAAATCTACCCAAGCAACAGAAATAAAAGCCAAAATAAACAAATGGGACCTAGTTAAACTTATACACTTTTGCACAGCAATAGAAACTGTAAGCAAAACAAAAAACAACCCATGGAATGGGAGAACATATTTGCAAAAGATGAGACTGACAATGGCTTAACTTCTAGACTATATAAACAATTCATACAACTTAATAAGAAAAAAATAAACCCAATCCAAAAATGGGCAGAACTAGACAAGCAATTCTCCAATGAAGACATACAAATGGCCAATAGGCACATGAAAAAAATGCTCAGTATCACTAATTATCAGAGAAATGTAAATCAAAACTACAATGAGTTATCATCTCACACCAGTCAGAATGGCCATCATTCAAAAGTCCACAAACAATAAATGCTGGAGAGGCTGTGGAGAAAAGGGAACCCTCCTACATCATTGGTGGGAATGTTGTTTGGTGCAGCCATTGTGGAAAACAATATGGAGATTCCACAAAAGACTAAAATAAGACTTATCATTTGATCCAGCAATCCCACTCTTGGGCATATATCCAGAGGGAACCTTAATTCAAAAATATACCTGCACTGCAATGTTCACAGCAGCACTGTTTACAATAGCCAAGACACAGAAGCAACCTAAATGTCCACTAACAGATGACTGCATAAAGAAGATGTGGTATTTAGATATAACAGAATATTACTCAGTCATAACAAAGAATGAAATAATGCCATTTACAGCAACATGGATGGGCCTGGAGATTATCACACTAAGTGAAATACGTCAGAGAAAGACAAGTATCATATGATATCACTTATATGTGGAATTTTTTTAAAAAGATACAAATGAATTTATTTACAAAACAAAAACAGACTCACTGACTTAGAAAACAAACTTAGGAGTTGGGGATTAAAGGATACAAACTACTGTATGTAAAACAGACAAACAACAAGGATTCACTGTAGAACACAGGGAACAATACTCAGTTTCTTGCTACCTATAATGGAAAAGAACCTGAAAAAGAATAGACTATATACATGTACAACTGAATCACTATGCTGTATACCTGAAACTAACACAACATTGTAAATCAACCACATTTCAATAAAAAAAACCTCAATGATAAGCTCTAATTATCTTTATTCAAAGAAAATCTTCAACTCATCCCTCTTATCAAAATTAAAATGGGAAGCTTGAGCAGGACCAAATTATACTGGATGGGTGGTTACATATCTCTTCCAGCACGTGGCCCATGCTACACACACATCGTGTTTCCCTTCAGATACGAACGGCCCTGGCTGCACAGGAAGAGAGCCCTGCTGGGACAAGTCCTTTGTGGCAACAGCTCCATCTCACCAGGAGGACACTGTTTTCAGAGGGGAGGGGACACAGAGTCATACACTTCAGATCTATTTCCTGAGAAAAGCTATGGAAAGAATAAATTCACCTGCAGTGTGGGAAACATGAGCAGGCCCCTAGGCAGAACTTCAGGTCCGAAGCAAGATGGACCAATGGTCACACTGGAACCAGAACAACAACCGCCTGACCCCAGTTAAATGACCATCACTTCACCTGCAATGAACTGCTTGTACTCAATGTCAGGGATGTTTCTGTTGAGACTTGGGAGATCAAAAACGTCATACCAGGGAATCCAGACCTGGTGGATGTCGGGGCCCTGCCAGTGGTAGAGGCGGCCCCAGGGGGGCAGCACTAGCACTGACTCCTCCATTTTCAGCAGGGTCTTCAGGAGGAAGGCGATGTGGATGCCGATGTCCCTGTGGAGGCTGAGGCCCTCTGGGGAGTTGACGTCGCACAGAAGGTACCTGGCAGTGAGCAAAGGAGAGTGGTCCTTCAGGGACAGGCCTCTGCACAGGAAACCCGGCTCCACACCCACAGCCCATGGCCGGGACTCCAGGCACATTCAGCAGCTTCTGGCTTGTAAGTGGAGGCACTGCCCACCCATCTCCGTGTGACCAATTACTTGGGAGTCCGGAAGTAGATGCAGAAGACATCTTGGCATCCGTTTAACACCTGCTAAACACCTGACTAGCACCTGAGCACCCAATCTCCAGGGGGTCTCAAACTTCTTGGTCTACAGACCCCTGTACACTCTTTAACAATTACTGAGTAATCCAAAAGGCTGCTGTTTATGTGAGTTAAATCTGTCAATAGTTCCTGTGTTGGAAGTTAAATAAGAACTTTAAAAAATGTATGAATTCACTTAAAAATAATAACAACCTACTACATGCTACCATTAACATTCTGAAACAAAAAATAAGTATATTTTTCAAAACAAAAATCATTAGTGAGAAGAACAGCAGTGATTATTATTTCTGCAAATCTCTTTTTGGACTGGTGAGAGCTGAATTCTCCTATCTGCCTCTGCGTTCCCTGTTTTGTGATATTACAGGCCAGGTTTTCCCTGGAAAACCCCACAGGAAACTCGGGAGAGCAAGAGTGTGCAAAAAGCAGGTGACATTCTGGCTTTTCTGCGAAAATGGTCTTGTAACTCAGGGGCCCTTGGACACACTTTGATAACTGCCACCCTATCCTAGGCAAGACTCCCTTACACAATAGCCAGACAAGGGTCCTGGCTTCTGTAATGAGTTACTGCCGCCACACCCCTCCCTTCTCTGTGTTAGTGTTCCCCACAACCTCTGTTACTGCAGATGAGGATGTAATCCTCATCTGGGGCCTCTAATCCCCGAAGACTGCCAACCTCGAGAGGGAGCGGCCCATCTACCATCCCTACACCCCGCACAGTCTATTTTGAGTCAAGCCCTTGATAACTGCTGATCAGCACTGACCCTGGTGTCTTATTCCTAAAGTTTACGCAAAGAACCAACATCTGGACGGAACTAAAATTTCCCTGCTGATAAGCAAGGCTGATAAACCACCCCACTCCAAAATTTGAATCTGCGGCTTTTCTAAACACCAGCAAGGCCCGGGGCCTTCCGCCTGCCCTTTCCGGGGACTCTGGGAGGCCGGGGCTGCCCAGGGCGACCAGAACTCGCGCTCCCGGCCCCAGCGCGGGAGGGGGAGGACAGCCCGAGGCTCTGCCCCAGCCCTGTCCAACCCGCTCCCCCGCACCACAGCCCCTCCACAGCCGCCACCCCCACCCCGGTCCCTGCCCACCGCCCCCGCAGACTGCGAGGACGCACGTTTAACCGTCTGTGGGACGCCGCTCCTGACAGGATGTTGGCCACCGACTGACCAGGCCAGAACTCGTCGCCCGAGGCCGAGGCCTGTGACCAAGCCGCCTCCCCCAGCAGCAAACACCGCGAAGACCGCGGACAGTTACCGGAGACCGTGCCCCGCCCTGGAAGCGCACGCCGGCATCGCGGAGCACGGCGCCCGTAGCCATGGCAACGCCGCGGGGCCCTCCCCAAGCGCTTGCGTCGAGCGTCCTCCCGAGGCTGGATGTCCCGGGGGCAGAACGTGCGGAGCCAATGGGGGCCGAGGAGGGGCCATGACGGGGGCGAGGCTTATGGGGGAGCTGGGCGGGGCCGGGGCTGGCGGGGTCGCGCGGACGTCGTCACCCGCAGGTTGTGCCGGTTGGAGGCTTGGGCGTGGCTGCCACCGGTGGGCGGGGCAGCGGGGGAGGGCACCCTCACCGGTAGGCAGCGCGGGTCTCAGCCTGGGCGCCTCTGCCTCCGCCTGCACCGGTCGTTTACCCGGACTGCGGGTGGGCAAGCTAGAGGACTGAGCCCAGTCCCGCAAGGCTGGCTTGGTAGGGCACCTGAAGCGCAGATCCGCCAGGCCCTCTGTGGGCCTTGAATTCGTGCTGCTGGACAGATTCCAAGAAGAGTCTGTCCCAAGAGAGAAGGTAGGACAGGAGGGCATCTGGGCGGGGGTACCAGATGCCGGGCTGGGTGCGGTCTCACGGAAGAACCACGATGAGAGGGCGCAGAGCGGTCTCTGTGTTGGCCGGGCTAGGAATTTGGGGTACGGGGTGGAGATGGTGTGAGCCATGTTCTGTGGTCTCCTCAAGAACCCTCACCCCAGAGCAAGGGGCCCTGCTCTCCCCATCCTTTACTGCACCCCTTTCCTTCCCCAGCACCACCGCCCCTGCTCCCGGAGTGTCCCGTGACATCCCCCCACGCCAGGCACTGTCTCTGTTAGAGGTACTGAGCTCTAGGTGATTCCATCCCGAGGGTGGGGGCTGTATTTAACCCATTAGGACGCCTGGAGCCTTTGTAGTTCCTGGTATGAAACCTCAGTCCATAAGGCAGGGGTGCACAGAGGCCCTTCAAACAGGATTCCCTGCACAGCCCTCCCTGCCACACAGCCACAGCACTGCTGCCATGCCAGGCCATGCCAAGGACCACTGGCCCCTCTCCTCCTGTCCCTGCTCAAGAGTGCACCTCCTACACTTCTGGGCATTTAGGGGGCCTTAGAAGAGCAGCTGACATTTTCATGGGCAAATACTTGCTCTTTTGAGAAGATTTGAGCGCAAAGTGATGTAGGGTATGCTTTTTCTGTTGCCCAGTAACTGGTGACTGGGATGCAAACTGAAGCCAAAGCTGTTTTTAGAGAGAGCCACAAAACATCCCACAACCAAAGATCACTGTTCCCCAACAAAGGCAACACCACCTGGAGGGGGGGATCGCTCCTCCTGCTGGAGGTTGGGAGTTGCACCCTCCAGCTGGGACAGAGCCTGAAACAGCTCCAAACACACTAGGAGTTGCTTCTCAGAAGACCTGTGGTCTCCACTGCAGGTCCAGATCCAGTGCCCAGGTCCAGCATGGTGACTCTGCTCCCGCTGTCCATTCTGGGAGGCCTAGGTGTCCTCCATGGCCCTTCCACCATTGTTTCTTTTGGAAACACCCCCCCCCCCAGATGAAAGGGGTCTGAGAACAGGAGAGCCCCGCTGGGTGTCAGCAGCCACTGCCCGGTGTGTGACCCCAGGGAGGGGCATCTCCTCTCTGTGGGCTCTGATCTCCCCTTCCCTCTCCCCTACCCCCACCCCTCTCCTCCCTCATTTCCTGATTGACCTCTGGATTATAGTCCTTACCAGGAATGACCTGGGAGAGGTTTTATGAGTCTTAAAGAAAAAAAAAAAAGAAATCTTTAGACAAATAACCAAAAGTAACGTCCATCTTTCCCAGGAAGTTCCTCTTTCCAATGTTTAAGGCTAGTTGACAGGGTGTCAAGTTGCCTAACCACTCATATATGAGCAAATGTTACCTCTCCCTCCAGCTCCACGCAGCATCCACCAGTGGCATCTTGGCCACAAAAGGGCAAGAGAACTCTTTGCTCATGCCAGCTCAGCTTCAGAGTCAGTGGAGGCAGAGAGAATCAGGCCCACCTTGAGGCTTGGGGAGTCTCCAGCCACAGTCAGAGGAGCTGGGGTTTTTTAGAGCTGGCCCAGCAGGGAACCAGGCAAGGCCAAGTGGCCCAAGTCTTCCCTGCCCAGAGAGCCCCAAGAACTGCTCTGAGCCCCACTGCCCAGTCGGGCTTCCTGCAAAAAGAACCGAAGGATCCACACCTGAGAAGGCAGGAGGATGGTCCTTTGTCCTGGGGTCCCAGCAGGTGTGTCCTTTAAGACTTGGGGCCACATCTCTTCCTTGTCTCCCCAGGTCTCTGAAGTTTCAGTGCTGAGCACCCTGGTGGGCAGGGATATGGGAACAACTCTAAACTCTGAAGAGAGACAGAAAGACTCTTCTGGAAGCAAGGATTCCAGGGAGAGGCCTTGCTCAGAATTGGGGGACTATGTCCTAAGCAGACCACCAGGAGGTGGTGTGGGGCTGTGGGGTCCTCTTCAGAGAAGGGAGCAGACATGCTTCCTGGGGGGGACTCTGCTTTGTCCAGTTGTGGCCATTTATAAACACCTCCCAGCCCACCTGTGGGTGGCCCCAGGGGTGGGGGCAGAGGAGGAGAGGGAAGGGGCAGAATTAGGGCCACCTAGCCCCACACAGGCTGCCAAGGGTCAGTAGGAACATCTCAGGGGTCAGGTGCAGGGGAGGAGGATGAGCCCTGAGAACATGCCAAGTTGTGCAATTAAGTGACCCCTGATCATGAGACACGGGCAGCCATCCACCCAAGGAGGGAGATGGAAATTTAGACCCAGGCTTTGAGACCCCTGAGAGGGGTTAGAGGGTCCCAGGAGCCCTGAGGAGCAGCTCTCCTGGGGGTGCAGACACCCCAATACACACATTTCTCATGGATGCTTTTTGGGGTGCAGAGTGAGTTACCAGGATCCTGGACTTAGTATGGAATCCTACCCCCTTGTTCATCATGATTCCCAACAATAAAGTCCTGTCATTTGTCCCTGGACATGCACAGGGGAGCTGATCACTGTGGGGGTCACTGCAAGATGGAACCTTCTGGTGTGGGCTCTGTGACCACAGAAATCCAGGATTTCTTAACAGGAGGACCTGAAGACCCTGCCTGCCAGGACCACACTAATGGGATGGCCAAGGAGCCTGTGGGACCCAGGCCACCAAGTGACCAAGTTGAGGCTGCCTGGTGGTTTTCTGGGGGTGTGCAGATTCCTGTGGTCAGCACGTGGGCCCAGCACTGGAGGATGGTCTGCCCAAAGAGGGCCTGCCCTCCTGATGATGGCTTCTAACACCTGCAGGGAAACTGCTCCCAGGGCTCCTGGAGGTCCATAGTGAGAGCGTGGTGACTGTCCTACCAGCCATGTGGGGTCACCTCATGATGCAGAGGCAGATCTCTTCCCCTTGGGGCCCAGTGGGCACCTGGCTTTGATCCTGCCTGTGTGCCCGGGACACGCAGCTCCCCAGAGCTCCAGCACAGCCTGGGGTGTGGTCGTGCCGGGAAAGGGAAGGCCCAGGGAGGGGGCTCATTCAGGGACAGTGGCTACTCTGCAGGGATGCTGGACCTGGCGGCTATGCAGTGCTTCAGAACTCCCCTGGGCTGGTTTCCAACCTGTGGGGTGGAAGGTCCTCTCCTTCCTGGGGTGCAGTGGGGAGAACTAGATCCATTGTGAAAGTCAGCCCCGAAAATGGAGACTGTGCTACATCCATTCCTGGAAAGAAGAATCAGGCCCCTCCAGCCCAGGTGACTCAGAAAGTCATTCAGTAATGTTTGGGGTCCCCAGTTTAGGCTCTGAATTAGAGCTGAGCGGCTCAGGAGGCCAGCTCCCTGTCTGTGGCTCCAGGAGCAGACTTTCTGCTGGGGGACAGGATCCTCACAAACACCTGTGTCTTTGTGGGTCACTCCCCTCTGACCAGCTGGGAGGCAGGGTGCAGTTGTGGGAAATCATGTTTCTGAGAGCAGAGGGCCGCCAGGTGGTGGGGGCACAGGAGACAGTGAGAATGAGTCTCACAGTCTCTCTGGAATTAAAACGCTGGCAAATATCAAAAAGTGCATAATTTATTTTATTGAACAGGCTGCTTATGTACGTTTGGAGGGCCAGGTTCAAGGACTCTGCATCCCTCCAGGACAATAGCCTCAAGGGAAGGACAGACAGCAGGAGGAGGTCTGGTGTTCCTCCTGGGAATGAGGCATAACAGGGATTTCTGCAGATTTGCAAGGAGACCCCACCCACTGAGCACAGGGTTACAACCCCATGTGACCCCTGCCTTGTTTGACTTGGGCTCTGGGTCGGGCTGGATCATGGATCGTGTATTCTTCCAGCTGAGTTCCAGAAACACAGAGGGTAGACTTAGAGAGGCTGCTTTTGGAACCTGGTGTGGAGGTGGAGGGTCCTTTATCCTGAGTCCCCTCAGCCGAATCACTGTAGCTGAGTTCCAACACCCCCCAGGCCCCCAGGGTGGCCGTGGAGGGAGAGCAAGCCTGGCAGGTGACCCAGGAGTCCCACTACTTTGCCCCTCCCTTGTCTTTGTTCCCTTTCACCCTGGAAGTTGTGATTGTCTCATGTCATGGTGACAAGCAATCTCTCTTCTCTGTCAAATGGGGTCCCCACCCCCACTCAGCCTTCTCTCTGCATGGATGCTGAAGGACCAGGCTTACTTGAAGTTCTGAGCTTGACCAGTAAGGTGGAAACAAAGAAACCAATGGAAACAAAGAAACAAGTGATTGTGGCAACGCTCCCCACCACAGAGAAGCTGCCCTGAGTGGAAGGGAGGGTGTGGGCATGCCCATTTGTTTCCTGTCTCCCAGTGCTCTTTGCTTTCTTATTGCAGACCTGCATGGTTACAACAAAATGATCAGCAAAGCTGAAAATATTTACTCTGGCTTTTACAGAAAAGGCTGGCCAGCCTCTGGTTCCCGTACCGGTGAAGTGATTGGAGTACCTTTCCAGTTTGGAAACATCTGGGCAGGCCCAGGTTTGCAAAATTCTTTGAGTAGTTACGGAGTTTTGCTTCTAAAATCTTTTATGGCTGTGTACTTCTGAGCTGAGGCTGTGCTGTGTAATTCTGAGCAGGGATTTTCTCAAACTGTTTCTCCCCTCTTATACCGGACATCCCTAAGTTCCAAGGGGGATTAGATATTAAGGAAGCCATGGAGTTTAGGAAAAGGATACAGATCTCATTTCCTTTTCAGCATCAGTGTACCTCCATCCTAGGCAGTATCGGTTATGTGTTATTGATAGGGGAACTAAATAGACACCAGATTTATAGAAAGTAGTGGGTCTTTAGGTACACAAGTTCATCTTTTCAACATTTTTTTGTAATGTTTGCAGTTTAAGATGACCATTCCTGAGAAACAGACAGCCTCTTAGAATGAAATAGCATTTTCCCTGAACCATACTTAATTTTTATTTCACAGACAGCAGGAAGGGTAATCACACATCACACATTTGGGGACCTCAGAGATAAGATGTAACTTTCTGGGAGCACACTCCCCATCTCCCCCTGCTGTGTTCACTGTCCCATTCCCCCTGAAGGCTCTTTTGTATCTTATGCTCATGGCTCCAGTAACTCTTTCTTCCTCCTCTTTCCACAGCTGGTAAGGTTACTTTTCTACTTTGACCAAGCAAACTGAAGCCAACAGAAGAGAACTTTCACCATTAACTCCCAGCTCGCTTTCTAATGTCTGTGACCTCACTCTCTCTGCCCCACCTCTTATTACAGGTGACATCAAAAGCCAGTTCCTCCAAGAGTCCCCAGGGCCCCATCCCTCCCATCATCTCCGGGCTGTCACTCCCACAACCATCCTCTCTCTCTACCTCATATATTTTGTTCTCCTGCTAGTTGGCTCCTATCAGTATATAAACGTCCATCCTCTTAAATGAAACAAACAGCACTCCTTGACGCTAAGTCACCCCCACCAATTGCCACCCCTTGTCTTTGCAGCAAATCTTTAAGGAGATGTTTAAACTCACTGTCTGCATCTTCTTTTCAGCCATCCCCTTTTACACTCACTCTGGCTTTTCCCCTGATCCCTCGTTCTATGGAAACTGCTCTATCAAGGCCATCAGTGACCCCACATTGCTAAATATACTGGTCAGTTTTCAGTCCTCATCATGCGTGGCCCCTCGGCAGCATTTGACCAAGCTCTTCCATCCCTCCTCCCCCGTGTTCCTGCTTTACTCGGCCTCCAGCCCATTGCTCTGTCTGCTTTCTGCTCTCAGTCCACTGGCTGGTCCATTGACAACGTTTCCACTTTTTTCCAAACAGTTACTGTGGGTGTGCCCCAGAGTTGGGTCCTGGGTCTCCCCCCTCTCTCTCTGCTGTTCCTTTGGTGGAAGCAACCAGCCTTGGAAATTGACATGCCATCAATTTCTCGATTTGTCCAAAACTCCCTGCTTTGCCCTTTCTTTCTGGACCTGTCTCCCTGAGATTCATATTCTTTTTCTTTCATTCATCTTGCTTTCACATTCATATATATGTTCTACTATTAAATTATTTTCCCAAGTTTGGAATCAGTCCATATATATCATGTAAAATGCTCAAATCTATTATTTCCACTAAGATGCTTATTCTAACTTAGAACTTTTCTGCATTTCTGTATTTATGTCAATAAAGCAAATAGTATTTCTACAAGCCTCATAGTTAAACAGTGTGTTTGTTTGGGGCTATTATGTAACATGAAATCATGATACATCAACATAGTCCTTTTTCATTTATTTTTATGTAACACCGAGATGAGGTTTTTGCACTGAAGACTGGTTTTATGGAAATTTTACCTATGTTATGGACAGTCAGTTTATGTGAAAGCCCTCATTTCTACCCTTTTCTGATATACTTTCCATTTGGCTATATATAAAATATACCTTGGCATGAAATAAAATTCCAAATTGATTCACATAATACAATTAATACATTTAAATTATATTTTTTAAATGTTAGAGAAAAAACAAACAAACAAACCCAGACTCCTCTACCTACTAGGCATTTCTGTGGCAATATCTAATAGACCCCTTAACCATGACATTGAAGAACTGAGATGATTCCAGCCCCTTTCCACCTGTTCAGCCCCACCTTGTCTCATCCCCTGTGGATGGAGAGGACATCCCTCCCATTGTCCAGGTCCAGATGTTGGAACCATGTTCTTTCTCTTTCTTCCTCTTACACACACACAGCAAATCCAGCTTGTTAGAAAATTCTGGCTACTCTGTCTTCATTAATCACCTGCTCCCTGCTCCCCACCCTCCTAGGAGCCACCTTCAGCCCCTTCCTGGACACCAATAGCCTCCTACTTCCATCTTTGCTTTCCTACAATCTCTCATCCACAGAGTCAGTGGGAGCCTTTAAAAGCTTACATTGATGGGGTGGGTGTAGCTCAGTGGTAGACCACATGCTTAGCATGCGTGAAGTCCTGGGTTCAATCCCCAGCACCTACATTAAAATAAGTTACCCCCCCAAAAAACCCAAAACAAAAGCATAAGTTGGACTACATCACCCCTCCTCTCAAAACTCACTAAACAAGTCACCATTTCACTAGGAGCCAAAGTTGTCTGTCACAAAGGCCTCCAGGACCCGATGTGCCCTGCCCCTCGGCCAACACTCTCCCCCTCACTCTTGGGGCCTCTGGCTCTCGCTCTTCCTTCTTCCTTGGGCTCTATTCTGCTTCAAGGCCATTACTCCATGAGATCCACCAGGATTGCCTTATTTCCTCCTGCCTGCCTCCCACCCAAACCCATCACCCGACTTTGCTCATATTACTCTTTTTTTTTTTTTATTTTTCCAAGCTCTTGCTACCTCCAACATGCTGCCTGTTTCCTCTGCTAAAACTCTGAACCCCCAGCGATGGGGAGTCGTGTCTATTTTGTTGACTAATAAAGCCCAAGATCCTTGGGAATGGGTCTAGTTACTAGGTTCCCATAAGTAGTAGGAGCTTATACAGATTTGCTGAATGAATGCAGAGGCCCTGGTCCAATCCGATGGAGCACTTGTGTCCTGCTTAAAGAATAACTCTCCTTTCTACCTGAGAGGGGGTGACCACTTCCTTGATGATGAAAGGCAAGATATTTTTGCTTTATGCTGTTAATCTTAGGTGGGGAGACTGGGTGATTTTCATATATATTTTAAAATTTGATTCACTCTGCAGTTTGTCTTCAGTCTCTGTATCCTTTTGAGAAACTGTTTACGAATGATCATTCTTCCATCGGATTGAACAGGATCCAGGGGGAAGGACCAAGCCTGTACCATTGGCCGTCCTGTGTGCCGTGTCCTGTGACCCACTGGATGCTCAGCATGTAAGGGAACCAACAGGAGTGAGTAAAGAGAAGGGAGCATCTCCTTATTGTGGTGGCTGCCCTCTGTCCTTGAGATTTGGGGAAGGGTTTACAAGTGCAGAGGGGAGAGGGCAGGGCCTCTGTGCTCTTCCTGAGTGCCCTCACCTTACCCATTCCCCTGGCCCCCTCTAGGCAGCCAAGCTGGGGAGCTGGGCCACCGGGGGATGTGCTGATCAATATTACACCTTCACCCCGAGTCCGGGGGTAGGGGCGGCCAGCACACCTGGTTGTAGACTCTGAAGGCAGGTCCTTGGAGGAATTCCTCACTAATGGGATTCCTCCAAGGGACCATTTGGGCCCCCAAACTGGGCCTTGAGGGCAGGAGCCAGTCTGCCTGCCTCAGAGCCCAGGACTGAGGTGGGCGCACAGCAGGCCTTACTTGGCCGGGTCCATTTCACTTCCCCAAGCCCTGTGTAAAACATGAAGCATGGATGGCCTGGTGAGCACAGCTCTGCCCTAAAGACCGGTTTCAACTCCTCTCTTCCCGGAGAACAGCATCTCTGAGCCCGTCCTGGGTGACCTCACAGAGACCACCCTAGTGGCCCAGGCTACTGACTGGGAACATGTACCTTCCTGCAGCCAACACCAGAGGTCCACTGATGCATCATGTACTGGGAAGGATGAGTTCCTTTGCACTGGTGCAACATCAGAGGCTCTGCCACAGGCCCATGAGGTGGTGTGTGGTTCATGCAGGGGCACAGGATTGTAGGCGGTGCAAAGGTGTAAGTGGTGCCAGGGATGCAGAGGCTGTGGAGGGTGCAGGCAGTGCAGGGTATGCGGGTGTGCCAGGAGTGCAGGAATTGGCAGGTGTGCAGGGGGGTGCTAAGGCACCTGGAGAGGATCAGAAGGCAGGCGCATATCCGCGCAGTCAGCCTGACCCCTGCAGGTGGGTACGATGCGTTTGGGGCTGTGGTGCTGGCGGGACGGGGCTGCCCGGGGAAGGCAGTCGATTTCTTCTCTTCCCTGCAGCCCAGCCTGGGGGTGGCCTTGGCCGCCGGAGATTTGTTGGACATCGGACTCCAGATAAGCTTGTTCCTGGGAGTCAGGACGGTTAGGTCAGGGGCGGTGGCCGCGGCAGAGGGGGAGAGTAACGCTGCCCCTGGTGAGCTGGAGGATTAGCTCCTGCCTCCTTGGCAGCCAGGCCTGGGAGCGGCCTCTGCCCCAGGTCGCTGGTGTTGATTGAAATAAATGCACAGCCTAAAAGTTGAGAGTTATGTTTTATTTGAAGGGAGGACTCAAGCTGGGATGACAGCCCCTCACATGGCTCTGAGGAACTGCTCAGAAGAGGTAGGGGAGGACCTAGGATATATAGATACTTTACAACAGAGACCAGGTAGATAGAACAAGGAAAGATTACTTGTTACCTAAAGAGAACCAGGCATCTCAAGTTCAAGAATTTAGTGCTATTCTATGTATGGGAGGAAGCAAATATTTGTACTCATTGAGATCATTCCTTTGACAATCATCTAGCTAACTAGGGCGCTTTATTTTGTACTTCCTTATTCTGAGTCCCCTCAGAGGGCACCATTGTGAGTGGCTGCAGAGGCCTGGCTGCAGGCCTGTCCTCACTAGGGTGTGGTGACATCCAATGATGCCTTGGTTTCAGGATTGTTTGCTGATAAGGTTGTAGTATTTTCACTTACAGTACTCCCCCTTGGTCCTAAAGTCGACCAATATTTTGGGAGACATTTTATGACCAATTTTGTCCCAGGGTGCTAGGAAGGCTCATTCCTAGATCAAGTGAAGAATCTGTTGACGTGCCACTCAAAGTGATAGTTTTTGGATCAGGCCCTGTTGATCCTAAAAATTCTCTGGATCACCTGTCTTACTAGTCTATTATGATGCAGGAAATGTTTACCCCTCATTGCTCATTCCCATAACTAGAATCACACTATTAAAATTATTCTATGCAGGGTTATAGATTTATCTTTTTCCTCAAGATGGTTAGCCATCATCAATCTTGTTGGAGGCCTACTTACAGACTGGGAAATGTAAGAGACCTCAATCTTATAAAATAGTCAGGATATCAGTAATACAGCTAGTAACGTTAATGAAGTCACGAGTAAGGATTTAATAGTCGAGAAGGCACATATTTGGGTTAAAAACTTGCTTGTGTTTCTGACTGAGCTTGAGTGATCTTATAAGAAAATTCACATTCATGGTCAGGCTCAGAGCAGATATTATTAATTGGCCAGGGGAAGTCTTCCACCTCATAATGTCAATTGTGGCCTAAGCCGAACTATCAGTTCTTTTTAGAATAAATTTTCTGAGGGCTATCTAGTTAGAGCCTTAGAGTAGGAAAACCCACCAAGGTAACACAGAAGTACTAGATAGAGGTAATTTACCATGAACTTAACAATTGGATTCATTCATAATAAAAGGTATGAGCAATTATCAAAGTAATTGGTATACAGGTCTGGTCCGGTGTCTTGGGTCAGCTGTCTACCTCAGATGCCGTCTTCTTCTCATCCTGGCCTGGTAGCTTCTTCTCCATTTGAACATTGTTTTAAGGTGAGCAGTTCTCTATAGGCCCCAGCGCAGGGGCTCTTTCTGACTGGAAACAAATCCAAAAGCCAGTTTCCTTCAGCTTTGCTGTGTATGGTCTAGTTAAGTGTATCTGATAAGGGGTCTTTCCATTCAGGTTGGAGATAATTCTTTAAGTCATGCCTGTTCCAGTGTGTATAATCCCCTGGTTGAAGGTGATGGGGCATCAGACCTTCATCCAAGGAAAAATTACTGAGCTTCAGAGACAAACATAGAGTGTCCTTTTAATAATTCAATTAAACTTTGCAGCAATGTAGTATAACAGCAAGGAATAATCTGGGAGGTGTCTTAGTAAATATAGACCTCAATTAACAAAACTAATGTTTAATATCCACTAAAATATCATCTTTTTCTCTCTAAAATTACCTTCATTTTTATCAAATATAGCCAAATCAAGATTAACTTGTTTAAAGTTGTCTGATTATTTAATCATATAGGCTCTTTTAAATTGTCTGTGTTGGAATTTTTAATAAGGAGTCTCAGGCTACAATGTTAATAAGGCTTTCTAAGGCCAGGAAAGCTACATCAAGTGTTTGTCATAGATTTTTGCCTTACAGATTTAGGTAAATTCTTTCACCTTTAAGGTCCTTAAAACACCTTGAGATTCCTATACCTGTTAGGAGATGATCATTCTAATTTATCTGATAGAGCCCCTGGGGACCTAAGGCTTTCCAGTCTCTGGAGGGACCAGATAGAAAAGATAACTGTTCCAAGTCTGCTTACATAGGTATGATTTATCAAATTGCTGTGAATTCTAATTAGCTTAAGGAGAAGAGTTTCTTTATGTCTGGGAAACAGATTAAAAGCCAGTAATGTTTCAGACAAAATAAAAAATTATAACCATATTCATCAGTGTACTCAGTCCCATGTAATTAATCCTTTTGTTAACAGTTTTATGAAATCAGAGTTTTCATCAGAACTTTAAAATTTCTTACCCAGTTTAGTTCATTGCTATAGTTTGAAATTTATTAGAAACCAGTAAGTCTCCTTGAAGATTTTTGCAATGTCATCAGAATAAAACAATAACTGTGTATAAATGACAAAAGATTTAAAGGCATGCTTAAACACCGTTATACTGTAATTGATAAAGAAACCTGGTCACAATAACCAGAATTGGTTATTTCAGATATACCAGGATTTTAGGGATTCCATATAATTTCTAGAATATCTATATTAATGTTTCCTCATAGAATATAACCTAAGAAGATTTATTATTCATTTGACAATACTTCCCATGTTATTTAACATACCAAATGAAACTTACTAGTTTAAAGTCTCTCTGGAAAGTTTCAGGGGTCCCTCTGTAGCATCCCAAAGTTAACTGAAGGTCAAAAGAACTTTAATTAGAAATTGATATATGAGAAGTTTGTTAAAAGGTTTCAAAACACTTGGTCAGATAAAAGTATAGATTACTGTGAAATAGTACTTATTCATTAACAAGAAACTATTTCAAAGGTAAATGCAGAACAGATCAGTTAAGGGGCAAAAGAAGATTTATAATCTGTTGCTGAAAGCAGATTAACATTTTAAGAAAACTTTGTACTCATGACACAGAGAGAAAACCAAATGTCGTCTTGTACCAGCTTACTTCTAAGATTCATTTACTTTGACCAAATTGATTCTAAACTTAGCCAATCCCAATCATGTACAAAACTGTTTCCTCAGAGTTCCTCTTCCACAAGCTTTCCACAACTTTCTATACTCAGATTATTTTGCCCCTTATTTTCTCTTCCATTCAGAAGTAACCAGCTTTAGGACAAAGTCACTATTTCCCATTATCAAAAGATAATTCAATTCCTTATATCTTCCTTTACACATTCACCTTACTTTCTTAGTATACTGAGATATTTCCCTTAATAGTAGAGAATATTTCAGGGTGGCACCAACCATTTATTATTTCTAAACACCTTTAGTTTCTCTGTAAGAGGAAGTCAACTGTTAAGTAATTCATATTTCAATCTTACTTTATCTGAAAATGGCATAGCTATTTAATAAACTCCCATCATTTAACTTAATTTACCATAACTCTAGAATTTAAAGGCACCAAATATTTATAGAGATTGTCTTCAGCATACATTTCTAAAAATAAATTTTTAAAGAATTTACCCAAAAGGTCTCATCTCACTTGCATTTAATTTACTTAGAATTTCATCATACATTACTTTTTTTTTTTTTGACAAATCTGTAACAGTTATAGTAGGATCTTATTTGACTTTCATTAAACCTAGGTACAGTAAAGGTATTATGCTTAGTATTGGTGACTCTAAAGATGTCTATGTTAATTAGAACAAACTTAAACTAAAAATACAACTATTAACTTAATATTGAATATTTTACAGTTCACGTGAACCTGATAGTCAATTTGGTCAGCTTTTATTTTAGAAATATTTAATTTGTAAGCTCTTATTTTTAAGTCAATTAAGGAGAGCTCTTTGATTTTGATTTTTTTTTTAGCAGTAGAAATATATCTACAATGTGTACACAGACTTATAAACAGACAACAGCTAGAGAACTCATAGCTTCACTTTAGAACTTACTTATGAGTTAGGTATTACAATATAAATTTACTGCTTATAAATAACAGTTGGAGTAAGCTGAATTTGCTTCCTCAAATCACTAAGGCTTACTATTTATGAAAAAGACATTTAAGATTTCTTGACAAATTCTGAAGGACCTGTCAGAGTCTGAGTTCTAAAATGCCAAAACTATCTTTGGCCTTAAGGTTTATTTCATTGAGATAATTAGGCTCGGTCTTAGATCATTGTTTGCTGTATTTACATTTCTGATCTGCAAGACAAAGACAGTTGCTTCCAGTTTCCTAAAGAACTGGTCTGTCACTTAGGCCCAATTGTATCTCCTTAATTTGCTTTTCAGTATCAGTGAGAAGAGCTGTAAACAAAGAATTCCATGTTTTAAGACTTTAAGGCTTAGTTTATCATGTCTTCCAAAGCCTGCAGAAGGCACTTAGTAAGGTCTCTTTTTCCTGAGTTATAAGTTAAACCCAGGGTAAATCTCTTATTTTTTATTAGCCCCTGAATATTAGTTTTTAGTTTTACTTTATATTGGATGGCTCAGGCAACTCTGTTAGTTTCCTTTAGTTTGTTTAATTAATATTTTCTGAGGGACAGATATGTGCCCAGTGTTATAATACCAAGGAGGGGAAGAGTTTTTCCATTGAAACATATCTATCCCACAATATAACTAAGCAAAAGAGGTTTATATAAAGCCCATTTAAATATATCAATTTTGCAAACTTTTATCTCAATTTTATTACCTCTTATACCTTTAATTGTAATATTCATTAGGTTTAATCAATAATTCTTATTTCTAGAAGGAGTGCCAGAAGCTTTTTTCTTTTATTTCTTGTCCACTTTATCTAATTTTATATAGAAGTCTCTGGGATTCTCAAGTTTGAGCCAAAGGACTTATGCTCTTGTCAAATTTAATTTGATTAATCGGTTGCCACAATCATTGATCAAGTATCTCAGTCTATATATTTTTTTTTTCAGCCCTATAAATATATACATTTTAAACTAGGGTAAATAAAGCGGACTTGTTTGAACTTTAATGTTGGGGACCAGTAGGTGAATTCTTTGACCTTTTTTTTTTTTTAATTTTACATAGTGTAGTATCAAAACCTTGTATCTTAATCCAAAAATGTCCATTTTATTTATCCCATTCAAAATAACCATCTAAAAATATGTATCCATTTGGGATAAGTCCCTTACTATTTTTTTTCTCATTAAGAAAAAAATCTTTTGGCATTTTTACATTCCTTTTTCCAGTTACTCAACCTAATTAACATTAATTATTCTAATGTTTTTATTAGCATCTCTAAAACCCATTGAAGGGAAAGGGAAAACACGAATGTAGCTTTCCAACCTGGTTTTTAGTTTTTTTTTTTATCTAAGTTCTTAGGTTAACCGTTAGATATATCTTTCCACCTTTAAACTTGATTGATTTTAATAAGTACCAATAAAACAGCTGTTTATAATGGGAGCTCTTTTAACTTTCACCCATTTAGAAGTTTTTCCAAATTAAAGGATCCATCATATGACCATCAATTAATATATATATAGTGAATTTAAGCCAATACGATGAAGAGGATTTTCCACATGAGAGTGGAGGTATTGCGTAAATAAAATTCAAATTTTACTCCCCAAAAGCTAAAGGCCTTTGTTGTCCAGGCTGATACAACAAGGGTTAAGATGGCAAATGCCTGAGAGTTGATACAATCAAAGGATTGTTGAGAATCCCAATTTATTTGCTTGGCCGCCATATGTACACAATACTTGTATCTTTTGTATGGCAGAGTCAATTTTCCTTTAAAAAAAAAAAAGGAAACGCATATACACACACACACACACACACAAAACACCGAGAGAAAGATAAAACATTTACATTTCAAGGACATAGGAAGAGAAATCCAACTTCCCCTTAAAAGGAGCTTTTGTTTTTATAAGGTCAGAATTTCAAAAAAAAAATTTTTATCAGGCCTGGCTAGTTATTTTCAGGGTGATATATATATATGTACCACCCTGAAAATATATATATTAATTCCCAATTAAAGCCATAAATTTTGTACATAAACCTGGCTGGGGTATTAGTTGGTGGCTGGCAATCTGTCATTTCTTTTTCTTTTGTTTTGAAAGTTCTATTCCCCATTCTAAGATCGGGTTGTCAGAATAAAATCGCTAGTAGGTTTTCCAGCAGGGACAGCTGCATGGCATGAGGTCTTTGCCTCTGCCACTCCTGCAAGTTTCTCAGACAACCGAGAAAGCTGTTACCAGCCAGGAGGAGGGTCCTATTTTTGGAGTTGAAAGGTTCCTCATAAGAGTTTTACTTTTATCCCAACAAATTCAATGGAGGTAGCCAAATTGAGGAAAGTGTTCAACCAGCCTCTTACCTAACTACTCAGTCCAGACCCCAGTATTTTTCAGCCAGGCCCCATCCAGCATGTCTCCACTGGGTGGGTATTTCCCCCCAGTAACTTTCAACTGGAGGGCCAGATACCTGGATACACAGCTAAATAAAACTCAGGATCAACCAATATGGGAGATCCCAGAACCAGGAGAAACTCACCCAAATTCCTCTGGACTCCCCGAGTAGGTGCATGGGCACAAAGGGCCACTGATGGTACCAAGGCTGCAGTTCCTCGGAAAGTTCAAGCGAAGGAGAGAAGTCTGCTATGGGTCCCTTCGTGGTCACCAAAACTGTTGACTGAAATAAATGAACAGCCTTAAAGTTGAGAATTATGTTTTATTTGATGGGAGGACTCGAGGAGGGATGACAGCCTCTCAGATTGTTAGAGCAGGCAGATAGCTAGATACGAGCAGAGAAAGGGGGACACAGACCAAATGGCAGGAATTGGGCAGAAAGAAGGGGCACAGGCCAAATGCAGGAAACCACACATCATGTGAGCAGCAGGGATCCCTGGGCAAAGAAAAGCTGGAATCTTTGGGCTGATAAGGGGCCACACCTTTTGGCCTGGAAACCAACAAAGAAAGGTCAGAAAAGGCAGGAATTTCCAGTGTCTGAATGTAACCTTTTACTCATTATGCCCTCATTTCAATAAAATTAGCCTTGCAGATCAGAAGTACCTATCATACACCGATGCCATGACACTTCCGATCCAGACTAAATAAGGACAAAAATCCCTCCTCCCTTTGGGAAGATGGAGTTGGGATGATAATCAGGGAATAACGACCCCAAACCCTTCCCTCCCCAATGAATATTCCGCGCATTCATTTTTACAACCTATGTAACTAACTTGCCAAAGAAACTCAGGGCAGCTTCTCACCTGAGCCTGCCCTCTCTCCCATGAGAGTGTACTATCCATCCTTTAATAAATCCTCACTTTACCTTTTTAACCCTTAAGTCTTGTCTCTGAATTCTTTCTGGGACGGGACAAGAACCTGGAACACCAGTTGCACCTATCGGCGGCAAGATTGCTCTGGGAACTGCTCTGAAGAGGTAGGGGAGGAGCTAGGGTATATAGGAGCTTTATAACAAAGACCTGGTAGTTGGAAAAATTAAAGATTGCTTGTTATCTAAAGAGAACCAGGCATATCGATTTAAAGAATTTAGTGCCTTTCTAAATGTATGAGAGAAAGCAAACATTTGGACTCATTGAATTCATTCCTTTGACAAGCACCTAGCTATCTAGGGCCAGTATCCTGTCCTTTCTTATTGAGTCCCCTCAGAGGGCACCATTGTGAGTGGTTGCAGAGGCTGGGCTTCAGGTCTGTCCTCACTGGTGGGTGGCGACAGCCACTGATGATCTGGTTTCAGCATTGTTTACTGATATGGTTGCAGTATTTTCATTCACACCAGATACACCAGTCCCACTCAGCTTGCTGAGGTGGGGAGCGGGGGCGGTGCTATTAGGGTGTGCTCTGCCCTACCCCGCAGCATGGCCTGGGAGCGGCCTGCTGCCCAAGAAGCCGGAAGCCCTTCTCCAGGTCAGCTTGCTCATGGGAGGCGGGCACGGTGCCACCAGGGGGCGGGTAAGGTTATTTATTATTAAAGATTCAAAACTATTTTCATGGTCTCTTATTTAGAAATAGCTTTATTAGAAGATTGAAGGGTATTTAAAAGGTGGAAAAATACCCATGATGTTACCATCATTTTTTTAACTAAATGTTAAGAACTGTGCAGGGTCTAAGATTTGACCCCTCTTGCAAGCTAGCAAGTTAACAAGATACAGTTTTGTGGATGCTGCCAGGGGACAGGAGACTCCCTCCTGGGTCAGAGACCAAGAACTTCCTACCAGCACAGCAGGCAGCCTGTGGTTCACGTTCATGTTGGTTCCTGAGTTCATTTCCTATTGCTGTTGTAACAAAGGGTGACAAAATCAGTGGCTTGAGTCAATACACATTCATTGTCTTACTGTTCTAGGGTGCAGAAATCCAAAGTCAATGTCACTGGGCTAAAATCAATGTGTGGTCAGAGCTACGTTCTATACAATACTTGCCTTTCCCAGCTTGTAGAGGTTTCTCACATGCCTTGGCCCAGGGCCATGTGCCACTGTGACCTCTCCTGCTACTTCACATCTCTGTCTCTGACTGTCCTGCTTCTCTCCCACAAGGATCTTCGTGATGTCGTTTGCTTACCCACAGTGATCTCCCATCCCAAGGTCCTTAAGAGTCACACCTGCAGAGTCCCTTTTACCACACACAGTGACATATTCACAGGTTCTAGGGATCAGACGGTGGACATATTGGAGATTCATTATTCTACTACATTCTTCCCTTTGGCCCCACAGATTCATGTCCATCCCACATACAAAATGCATCCACCTCATCCTAACACACTTTAGAGTCTCATTTACTACGCCATCAACTCAAAGTCCAATATGTAGTCTAACTATTTTCAGCTCAAAAGTCCTCAATATTTTCATCCTCATCACCTAAGTCAGTCGTGGGTGAGACCCAGGGTGTGATACTTCTCTGCTCAAAATCCTACAATGGCTTCTCATTTCACTCAGTGAAGAAGCGAGAGTCCTTTCAGTGACCTCAGTGCTTTCCTCCCCCTCCCCAAGCTGAGCTCATCTCCGATTTTTTTCCTGGATCACTCCCTTCAGCCGCACTGGGCTCCCTGCTGGCCCTTGGGAACTTCAGACATGCACCCACAGGGCTGCTGCCCTGGCCGGTCTCTGTCCAACTCATATGCTGAAGTCCTAACCCCCAGGACTACAGAACATGACCCCACTTGGAAATAGGGTTGTTGCACATGTCTTTGGTTAAGATGAGGTCATTAGGGTGGGCCCTAATCCAGTATGATTTGTGTCCTTATAAAAAGGGGCAATGTGGACACAGAGACATGTGTACATGGGAGATGACGTGATGAGATGTGGAGAGAAGACTGTCGTCTCCAAGCCAAGGAGAGAGGCCTGGACCAGCCTCTCCCTCCCAGCCCTCAGGAGGAACCAGCCCTGCTGACACCCTGCCTGCAGACTCCCAGCCCTTGGAGCTGTGTGACAGTGAGCCTCTGTGGTTCATGTTACCCATTGTGCGATGCTGTGTTAGAGGAAGCCCAGCAACTAGTACCCCCTTCTCAAGGTCCCCAGTGAGGTCAAATCTGACCATCTCATTTTAAACTGGAAACTGCCTTCCCCTTATCTCTGCCCCAGAACACCCTCTCCCTGATCATACTCTTTCTATCACCTTCTAGAATACCATACAAGTCACCTGACTGTTATGACTGTAGTTTATGTTCTGCTCCTCCTCAATCCTGCAAGGAAAAGTATCCTTATTTGTTCACTAATGGATCTCTGGTGGCTTGACCTGTACCTGGGACACTGCAGTCAATACAAATTGGCCGGATAGAGAGAGGGACCATTATTATATTCACAGGTGAGTGAACAAAGGTTCCAGGGGGTTGAGTGTTTTGCTCAGGCACAGAGCTGTTAAGTCGCAGAACAAGGTGGGTTTCAAGTACCTATGAACCTGAAGGTGGCTTGAGTGATTCCCTTTCTGTTGGTTAGTATTTCTCAGGTGTCTGTTTTTTCTGGCTCTAACTTTTGACCTCTTTCTGTTATTCTGTTAAGCTTTCAACCAGTTTTAAGTTTTAATTTTGCTTTGTTTCGGGTAAACAAATGAAATCTGTAAATCTTTTAACTCATTATTTATTTCATCTGAATACATTGTGATTAGTGAGGATGTTTCTGGCATCTTGTTTTGTGATTTCTATTTGCTTTGCTCTGCTTTTCTCCTGCCTGTTATATACCTTGCAGTCACGGTTAAGCACATGGCATCTAGAGACAGCCTATCTGGGCTTCGTTCCCTCCCTTGCTAACCATGTAACCAAGATATGTAGTCCCTTTGAGACTCATTTTCTTCATATACAAAAAGGGGTACTGTCCACCTCAAAGTTAGTGACCAATTAAGTGATAAAATAGATGAAAAATATAGAATAGTGACTGGCATATTTTGCATGCTTCAATTTGACTTCTTTATTTTTATTCTCTTTTTAAACAATTATTTCAAAGATTACACTTGAATTTTAATGAACACCCTAGATATTGAAGGTTAAAATGTTATTTAACCCACACACATAATTTTGTATACATAATGTTATCTGTATTTTGTTTCCATAAGTTCTGTTTAGTTCTTAAAGAATTGATCTGTTTTATTTTTCATGATGTCTTCATTTTTCATTATGTTATATATGATTCATTTTATGTTTTAATGATTCAGTCATACTTATTTTATGCTCTCTCTTAGATTGTTTCATAATTTTAGGCTCTGGAATATTGACCATCCTGTGTTTTATGGTTAGCTCTTTCTACCCTGTGGCCATTTATTTCCTTCTGTTTTTAGTTGTGTGTCTGTTTGTGTGTAGAGTTGTGTGAGCTTCTCTTTAGTGAGTACAATTTTTTTCCTATGATTGTCCCTTACATCTTGGTTTTTAAAGTTTCCCTAGAGAACAATTTTGTGTTGCTTATCCTAAGGCTCCAGGTGATTTGATCAATCTGGAATTATTATATTTTTTGGCTTGGGAATTCCGGAATCTTAAGTGGAATATCAACCTGGATTCCACATTCATATGAAGCAGGGTCTTGGAGATTAGATTTTTTTTAAAGGAGACTTCGTTTTTTTTTCCTAGAGAACCGGTTTTTTCACCCCTTTCCTATGTGCACACGTGGAGAAATTTGAGTTTCCCTTTCAGTGAAGAGGCAAGTCTCCCAATATGTCTTATGCATAGGTTTCTATAAAGGAAGACTCTTCTACATCTGGTATGGGTCCTTTTTTCTAAATGGACATTATATCCCTATTTATGTGCAGATTAAAGCCTCTTCCCTCCAGGGTGCGGTGGTATCAGCTCACAAGATTACCATTCTGGCTTTAAGTGTCCTCTTTGTATTGTCACCTGAGAACTTCTCTCTCCACATTTAGCTCTGTATTACTTTTGTTGTATTTTATCCAACATTACTGAAAGTTTTAATTAAAAGGGATCTAAATTAGCTGTGTTAACCTGTTTCTAGAACTGAAAGCTTCAGTTCTAGAGTATCTGCTTGATTTACCTTAAAAATACATTCCAGTATATTTCTCTGGTGAAAGTCTTTATCCTGTTATCTATTTTCCATTATTTCGTCATTTTCTTGAATATATTAAAAATGATTATTTTATAGCCTATATTGTTAACTCTGATGCCTATAACACCTGGGGGTTTGCATCCATTGCTTAATGTTTCTTATTCTCATATTATCCGTCATATAGTCTTGACATGTTGTGTGTCTAGAAATTCTTTATTACATGGCAGACATTGTGAATGAAAAATCCATATGTTATCTTCCATGAGAGGTTTTCTGCCTTCCCATCAGGCAGACAGGGTGAGGGACTGATCATCTCACTCCAATCAGGCGCTGAAGTGGGTCAGGAATGAAGTGCTTTTTTCTTAAAACAGTTTGATGTATATTTGGCAAAATAATTTTCACATATTTAAAGTGTAAACTGAATACATTTTGACATAATTATATCCCCAAGAAAACATGACCACACTCAAGAGAGTGAACATATCCATCACCCACAAAACTTCTCTCCCACCTTTTGTTGTTCCTCCCTCCCTTCCCATCTCTTCCCCTGGAAACCATTGGTGTGATTTCTGTCACAACATATTGGTTTGCATTTTCAAGATCCTTGTGTGAAAGGATTGATTCAGTATCTACTCTGTTTCCTGACTTCTTTCATTCAGTGTAATTTTTTTAACCTTTTTTATTGATTTATAATCATTTTACAATGTTGTGTCAAATTCCAGTGTTCAGCACAATTTTTCAGTCATCCATGGACATATACACACTCATTGTCACATTTTTTTCTCTGTGATTTATCATAACATTTTGTGTATATTTCCCTGTGCTATACAGTGTAATCTTGTTTATCTATTCTACAGTTTTGAAATCCCAGTCTATCCCTTCCCACCCTCTACACTCCTGGTAACCACAAGTCTGTATTCTCTGTCCATGAGCCTATTTCTGTCCTGTATTTATGCTTTGTTTTTGTTTGTTTGTTTGTTTTTGTTTTTGTTTTTTAGATTCCACATATGAGCGATCTCATATGGTATTTTTCTTTCTCTTTCTGGCTTACTTCACTTAGAATGACATTCTCTAGGAGCACCCATGTTGCTGCAAATGGCATTATGTTCTCAGTTTTTATGGCTGAGTAGTATTCCATTGTATAAATATAACACATCTTCTTCATCCAGTCACCTGTTGATGGACATTTAGGCTGTTTCCATGTTTTGGATATTGTAAATAGTGCTGCTATGAACATTGGGGTGCAGGTGTCATCCTGAAGTAGATTTCCTTCTGGATATAAGCCCAGGAGTGGGATTCCTGGGTCATATGGTAAGTCTATTCTTAGTCTTTTGAGAAATCTCCACACTGTTATCCATAGTGGCTGCACCAAACTGCATTCCCACCAGCAGTGTAGGAGGGTTCCCCTTTCTCCACAGCTTCTCCAGCATTTGTCCTTTGTGGATTTTTGAATGACGGCCATTCTGACTGGTGAGAGGTGATAACTCATTGTAGTTTTGATTTGCATTTCTCTGATAATTAGTGAAATTCAACATTTTTTCATGTGCGTTTTGATCATTTGTATGTCTTCCTTGGAGAATTGCTTGTTTAGGTCTTCTGCCCATTTTTGGATTGGGTTGTTTATTTTTTTCTTATTGAGTCGTATGAGCTGCTTATATATTCAGGAGATCAAGCCTTTGTCGGTTTCACTTGCAAAAATTTTCTCCCATTCCGTAGGTTTTCTTCTTGTTTCACTTCCGGTTTCCTTTGCTGTGCAGAAGCTTGTAAGTTTCATTAGGTCCCATTTGTTTATTCCTGCTTTTATTTCTTCTAGGAGAAAATTTTTGAAATGTATGTCAGATAATATTTTGCCTATGTTTTCCTCTAGGAGGTTTATTGTATCTTGTCTTATGTTTAAGTCTTTGATCCATTATGAGTTGATTTTTGTATATGGTGTAAGGGAGTGTTCTAGCGTCATTGTTTTACATGCTGCTGTCCAGTTTTCCCAACACCATTTGCTGAAGAGACTGTCTTTATCCCATTGTATATTCTTGCCTCCTTTGTCGAAGATGAGCTGACCAAAAGTTTGTGGGTTCATTTCTGGGTTCTCTATTCTGTTCCATTAGTCCATATGTCTGTTTTGGTACCAATACCATGCTGTCTTGATGACTGTAGCTCTATAGTATTGTCTGAAGTCTGGAAGAGTTATTCCTCCAGCCTCTTTCTTTCTCTTCAGTAATGCTTTAGCAATTCTAGGTCTTTGATGGTTCCATATAAATTTTATTATGATTTGTTCTAGTTCTGTGAAATATGTCCTAGGTAATTGGATAGGGATTGCATTAAATCTGTAGATTGCCTTGGGCAGTGTGACCATTTTAATAATATTGATTCCTCCAATCCAAGAGCATGGAATATCTTTCCATTTTTTAAAGTCTTCTTTAATTTCCTTCATCAGTGGTTTATAGTTTTCTGTGTATAATTCTTTCACCTCCTTGGTTAGATTTATTCCCAGATATTTTATTACTTTGGGTGCTATTTTAAAGGGGATTGCTTCTTTACTTTCTTTTTCTGCTGATTTATCGTTAGTGTAAAGAAAGGCAACTTATTTTCGAACATTAATTTTGTAACCTGCTACCTTGCTGATTTCTTCAACCAGCCCTAGTAGCTTTTGTGTGGACCTTTTAGGGTTTTCTATATATAGTAACATGTCGTCAGCATATAATGACGCTTTTACCTCTTCTTTTCCAATTTGGATCCCTTTTATTTCTTTCTCTTGCCTGATTGCTGTGGCTAGGACTTCCAGGACTATGTTGAATAGGAGTGGTGATAGTGGGCATCCTTGTCTTGTCCTAGATTTTACTGGGAAGCTTTTCAGTTTTTCACCATTGAGAACTATGCTGGCTGTAGGTTTGTCATATATAGCTTTTATTATGTTGAGATGTGTTCCTTCTATACCCACTTTGGTGAGAGTTTTTATCATAATTGGGTGTTGAATTTTATCAAATGCTTTTTCTACATTGATTGAGATGATCATGTGGTTTTTGTCCTTTCTCTTGTTGATGTGATGTATTACATTGATTGATTTGCATATGTTGAACCAGTCCTGTGTCCCTGGGATGAACCCCACTTGGTCATGATGTACAATCTTTTTTATGTGTTGTTGGATTCTATTAGCTAAAATTTTGGTGAGGATTTTGGCGTCTATGTTCATCATTGATATTGGCCTATAATTCTCTTTTTTTTGTAGTGTCTTTGCCTGGTTTTGGTATCAGGGTGATGGTGGCTTCATAGAACGAGTTTGGGAGTATTCCCTCCTTTTCAATCGTCTGGGAGAGTTTGAGAAGGACTGGTATGCGTTCTTCTTTGTATGTTTGGTAGAATTCCCCGGTGAAGCCATCCGGTTCTGGACTTTTATTTGTAGGGAGGTTTTTAATTGATATTTCTATTTCCTTTCTAGTGTTCTGATTGTTCAAGTGTTCAGTTTCATCTTGATTCAGTTTTGGTGGACAGTATGTTTCCAGAAACTTGTCCATCTCCTCTAGGTTATCCAGTTTGGTTCCATATAGTTTTTCATAATATTCTCATATGATATTCTGTATTTCTATTTTGTTTGTTGTAATTTCCCCATTTTCCTTTCTTATTTTGCTAATTTGTGCTCTCTCTTTTTTCTTCTTTGTGAGTTTGGCCAGAGGTTTGTCGATTTTATTTACTTTTTGAAAAAACCAGTTTTGGTTCCGTTCATTTTTTCTATGGTCTTGTTAATCTCTATTGTATTTAATTCCTCTCTGATCTTAATTATTTGCTTCCTTCTGCTGCTTTTTGGGGATTTTTGTTCTTCTTTTTCTAATTGATTCAGGTGGTGGGTTAACTTGTTTATTTGAGATTGTTCTTCTTTTTTGAGGAAGGCCTGTATCGCTATAAACTTCCCTCTTAGCACTACCTTTGCTGTGCCCCATAGGTTTTGAGTGGTTGTGCTTTCATTATCATCTGTCTCAAGGTATTTTTTAATTTCAGCTTTGATTTCCTCATTGATCCATTGTTTTTTCAATAACATATTGTTTAATCTCCATGCTTTTCTTTTTTTCTCCTTTGTTTCTCTGTTGTTGATTTCCAGTTTCATGGCATTGTGGTCAGTAAAGATGCTTGAGATAATTTCTATCTTCTTTAATTTGTTGAGGTTTCTTTTGTGTCCAAGTACATGATCGATCCTGGAAAATATTCCATGTGCACTTGAAAAGAATGTATATCCTATTTTTTGGGGGTGTAACGCTCTGAAAATATCCACCAAATCTAGTTTTTCTATTGTAGTATTTAATTTCTCTGTTGCCTTGTTTATTTTCTGTCTGGAAGATCTGTCTAGTGATGTTATTGCAGTGTTAAAATCTCCAACTATGATTGTATTACCATCAATATCTCCCTTTATCTCTGTCAGCAATTCTTGTATGTACTTAGGTACTCCTCTATTTGGTGCATATATATTAACGAGTGTAATATCTTCATCTTCTATCACTCCTTTAATCATTATAAAATGTCGTTCTTTATCTTTCTTTATGGCCTTTGTTTTAAAGTCTATTTTGTCTGAAATCAGTACTGCAACACCTGCTTTTTTGGCTTTTCCATTTGCATGGAATAACCTTTTCCATCCTTTCACTCTCAATCTATATGTGTCCTTCTCCCTAAAGTGGGTCTCTTGTATGCAGCATACTGAAGGTTCTTGCTTTATTATCCAGTCTGCCACTCTATGTCTTTTGACTGGAGCATTTAGTCCATTAACGTTTACAGTAATTAATGATAGATGTGTGTTTATTGCCATTTTGAACTTATCTTTGTAGTTGAATTGGTATATCCTCTTTGTTTCTTTCTTCTTCCTTTTATGGTTTGGTAATTTTCCTTTGTATTATCATGGATTTTATTTAATTTCTGTGACTCCCTTGTAAATTTTTGACTTGTGGTTACCCTTTTTTGTAAATCTATTAACCTATTACTATAACTGTTTTTATTAAACTGATAATAACATGATCTCAAACCCATCCTACTGTTAAAAAAATTTAAAAAAGAAAGAAAATAAATTCTATATTTCCCTGCCTCCCTCTCCCACTCTCAGTGATTTGTATGTCTTCTTTTATAATTTCATGTTTTCTTTATTTGTAATTCATGAGTTATCACCTTTCCAGTTGTGAGTTTCTCATTTCTGAAGCATCCTGCTGCTTTTCTATTTAAAATAGCCCTTTTAATATTTCTTTTAGCATGGGTTTAGTGTTCCTAAACTCCTGCAGTTTTTTTTTTTGTCTGTGAAACTATTTATTTCTCCTTCTATCGTAAAGGATAGCCTTGCTGGATAAAGTATCCTAGGCTGCATCTTTTTTTCATTCAGGGCTTTGTATATATCTTGCCACTCCCTTCTGGCCTGTAGTGTTTGTGTAGAGAAATCAGCTGAGAGCCTTATGGGGGTTCCCTTGTAATTCACTCTGTGCCTTTCTCTTGCTGCCTTTAGAATCATTTCTTTATCCTTGACTCTAGCCATCTTGATTATGATATGTCTTGGTGTGGGTCTATTTGGATTCTTCCTGTTTGGGACCCTCTGAGCTACCTGTACTTGTATATCTGATTCCTTCTTTAAGTTTGGGAAGTTTTCAGTCATGATTTCTTCAAAAACCTTTTCAATCCCCTTTGATCTTTCTTCCCCTTCTGGGACCCCTATTATGCAAAGATTGGGATGCTTTATATTATCCTATAGGTCCGTTATGCTATTATCATTATTTTTTATTTGCTTATCTTGTAGTTCTTCTGAATGGGTGCTTTCTATTTCCCTGTCTTCTAGATCACTAATTCGTTCCTCTGCATTATCTAGTCGGCTTTGCACAGCTATTAGATCATTCCTCATCTCTGTCAATGAGATTACCCATTCTACTTGGCTCTTCTTTATAGCTTCAATTTCATTTTTGACATATTTTATATCTCTAAACACTATCTCTTTTAATTCCTTCAGCAATTTGATCACTCCTTTTTTGAAATCTTTATCTAGTAGGCTATCGATGTCTGTTTCATTGATCTTTCTTTCAGGGGTTTCCTCTTGTTCTTTTAATTGGGAAAGGTTTCTCTGCTTCTTCATCTTGCTCATATCTCTCTGGCACTGTGGTTTATGGAGTATCAGTCGTCTATTTTGGATCTTAAGGATTTTATATATCTAATGCCTATTTAGGAATAGAAATTTGAAAAATAAATAAGAGAGAGAGAGAGAAAGGTTTTTAAAAGGGAGAAAGATGGTTTGAAAACAGTGTATAATTAATAATAGAAGAGTGAGTTGAAGCAGAGTATTAATCGGTTTGAGACGTCCTTTTAAAACCTTTAAAAAAAAAAGGGGGTGGGGAGATGAATAGATGTATTTGAAACCTGTGTCTAATCAATAATAGGACATCAAAACCGAAGAGAAATAGAAATGAATTAAGAAGTAAAAATTAAGAAAGTAATTGAAAATAGAACAGGTAAAAACAGATTTAAAAACAAAAAACAAAAAACAAAAACAAAAAAAAATGGGGGTTGTCGGTGTTCTCCTGGAGTCTGTGTGCTTTTAATGTGAAGTCCTTCTGTCTTCGTCCTGTTTTGGAAGCTCAGCTTGTTGTTTTCAGAGGCCCTCCGTTGGCGCCCTCTTCTTTGCTGCTCCCAGCACCTGTAGGCAAGCAGCTCGCGCCTCCTCCTAACACGGGGTCAGATGCAGCTCTCCTATGCTGTTGGCGGGCGGGTCACTGCCCCTCCGGATGCCGCAGTCAGATGTTGCAGACTGGCCAGGCAGGAGTGCGGTTCGTGCCCCCTCCCAGCACCTCGGTCAGGGGCTGTGTTCCTGCCCGACAGGCGGGGGGCTGCTCTCCCTCTGCCTGCGCCGCCAGTAGCTCCGCTGCTCTGTGCGGCTGCGCGCTCCGCCCTGGTCGGCTCTCCGCGGGTGGGCTCGGGGAAGACCGAAGGTCCGCCTCGTCCCCGCTCCGAGCCAAGCCCCAGCTCCTTGTCTGTCCTTGTGGAGCAAGTTCTCTGAGGGACCAGGATGGAATGATCCCACCTGCCCCGGGCTGCAGACCCGTCCCAGTCCGGCCCCTGAGGCTGCCAAGTCCCTCCGTGCGGATGCAGGTTCCGCCCCCGCCCCCGCCTGGGTGCTAAGCGCCAGAGAATATGGCGGCTGTGCCTGGGCCCCGCCTCTCTTCCCCTGAAAAGTTTCCACGGGTTTTCAGAGATGGGGGTATGCACCCTTCCCCCGAGAGCACATCAACCTTGCTGTTTTATGGAGGGCCCAGGTTGTTCTGTCCTGTACACCCACAGCCACGGCGCCCAGCCCCTTGCTGTCCCCCGGGGCTGCCTCCGTGCAGCCGCCCCCGTCCTCCGCCCAGCTTGTGTAGTCTGGCCCTGGCAGCCGCTGCCGCCCCGTGTCTCAGGCTGGGTGTCGGGGGGATGCTCTGTGCCCGTTTAACTTAGTTCTGTCAGTCTAGGGCTGCTCTGTACAGCTCCGAGCCTCGGAGGCTCCCCCTCCGTCCCGCTGGCCTCTCAGTTGGAGTGGGGAGACCCAGCGAGCGAGCGCCAGTCCTCCTTTGCCGCTCCCTCCCCGTGGGACCCGTTCCGCACTGCTTTGCCTTTTGTTCTTTCTTTTTTCCTTTTCTCCTACCAGATTTTTGGTGTCTTTATCTTTTGAAGAGGGCGATGTTCTGTCGGAGTTCCGCAGGTGCTCTGGTTGTCTGAGTGTGTCTGTAGATGTGGGTCTTGGTGTATTTGTGGGAGAGGGTGACTTACAAGCGTCCTTCTACTCCGCCATCTTGCCTCTTCCCCCAGTGTAATTATTTTGAGAGTCATCTGTGTTGCTGTATCAATAGTTTATTTTTCTTATAGCAGAGTATTGTTTAGTGCTGAGTTTTTACTGAATAGTTTATTGCGAGCAGTGTTTGGATAGACCATCATTTGTTTCTCCATTTACTTGTTGATGGATGCCTGGATTATTTACAACTTTGGCTATTATAAAAAATTTGCAATCAATATTTGGTTACAAGTCTTTGTATGGACATATGCTTTTATTTTCTAAAGAACTCAGATGAGGAATGTCTGGGTCATATGGTAGATAGGTGTTTACTTTTTTAAAGAAACTGCTAAACATTTTTCCAAAATGTATTATTGTAAATTCCTCGTGTTGTATATGACTTCTAGTTCCTCTACTTCCTTGCCAGCACTTTGTGAGGTCGGCCTTTATAATCGTATTCATTCTAATATGTATTTGTACTAGTATCTCACTGTGGTTTTTAAAAGCATTTCTCTAAAAACTAATGGCATCTTTAATCTGCATCTTTTCAAATGCTTATTATTCATCTGGATATCTTTAGTGAAGTGTGTTTTCTGGCCTCACTCATTCATTCAGGTGTTTGCTTTATTACTGAGTCTTGACAGTTAATTATTCTGGATCAGATACAAAGAGAGACTGTGAAGGAAAAGCCAGGCTGGTCTAACAAGATAACTCACAAATCTAAGTATTGGAATACTGATCTGAGTTCTGCTAGACTAACTTGTAAATCTAAGTCAATTAGTGTTGGTTTGCTGATTCCCTGTTCATGCTTTTTCTTTTTTTGCTAGCCAGCTAGATTTTCAAAGAGATGTATCTGGCTTTGGAATGTTGGTTTGCTGCTTCCCTGCCTCCACTTTTGTGATGATGCTGCTGCTAAAGCTGTTCCATGCTTATTAGTCGAATACCCCAAGCTTGTATTTTACCCTATAAAACCTCATGTGCACGTCTTGGAGGTGCTCAGAGCTTCTGAGCAGAAGCCCCTCTGAGCCCGCTGGCATAATATATCTGAGTACTCCAACCCTCTGACTGGTGCTTATTTCTTGGCTGGCCTGATATTTCTGTAACATTTCTGGAGGCCCCAGTGAGATACAACCACGCCGGCCCCTTGAGCCGCTGGATTGGTGGCTCTCGACGACCGGGGGACAGGACTCCGGCAGCGAACGAGGTGGCGCTGCCCGACGGTATTCCGGGTTCTCCTTCGTGATGGCAACTCGGCCCCCCGGGTGGCTGGCATACAACCAGAGCCAGATTCTGTGGAGGGACGGACAGACTCACCAGGTGGCCGTCAGGACAAGGTAGGATCCCCCGGGAGGAATCAGGTCCTGTCCCATTGGACAGAAGAGGAGGCGGATCCCCTCCTACAGGCTCTCCGTCTGATGGTATTTCAGACGGGGAAATCAGGTCAGGGATCAGGTCCTGTCCCAGTGGACAGAAAAGGAGGCGGATCCCCTCCTACAGGAAACAGGATATTGGTATTGGTGGGAGGACTGTTGTTAACCTCTGTGTGTGTGTGTGTGAGTGAGTGAGCGGCCTGTGAAGCACGCGATCAGGCTCGAGTTTGTAGCTCCACATTCTGCTACGGAGTTCGAGTGAGTCCCAACCTGCGGTTCCGTGATGACCTCATACAGCTCAGGGCGGTGTCGGTCCCTCAGGGTCCCGATCAGAGTCAGCAGCTTATAATGACCCCCCAAAGCTAAGAGGCAACTTCGTCCCCGCGAGGGGAGCGGCCAGGCGGACGCAACGAAAACCCTCCCTTGTCTTGTCTGCGACACCGGCACAGGGTGGCTACACTGGGAGGGAAAAGGACATAGACAGCCAATGAGTCAATTCCCTTTGCCTTCGGAGGCTAGGATGTTATTTCTTTGAGAAAATCTCCCACCTGACTCTGTCACAGAACACCCAAGACTTACTGTTCCCCTACTGAACTGACCCAAGTAGTGCCCATTTTGCCTAGCCTCAGTCCCCCAGGACTCAAGTTTAGAAGATGAATTCCTTCAGAACCGGGCTCACCCAGCCTCAGAGGTCCCTTTTCTAGTCCACTTGTTTTACCATCCGCTGTCAGTCCCATGCCCCTGTTACGTTAGTTCAGGATATAGAGAGGATTTAATGAAGAAAGTCCCTGGAAATGCTTGAGGCCTTGAGCTCCAGAGACATCAGCTGTGGAACCCAGACTCCCTGACCAAATTAGCTTTCAAGTAACTCATAGACCCAGCAAGACAGCAGTCTCTCTGGGAACTCCAGTGTTTTGAAGAATGAAGAAGGAAAAGATATAAAGACTACCTTCCCAAACATCTAAAACAACAGATCTATTATACTTAAACATCTAAAAAGAATGGGAGGCTCGAAGTTGAAACCCCCCACTCTAGACTGCATGATTAAGAATTTCAAAAAGGGATTCTCAGGAGACTATGGAATTTGAATGACCCCTGGCAGGCTCCGCACTTTGTGTGCTTGAATGGCCGGCCTTTGGAGACTGGTGGCCCTCAGGAGGAACTGTGGACCTAGCAAAAGTGCGAGTAGTCTATCGAATAATCAGTGGAACCCCAGACCACCCAGATCAATTCCCTTACATTGACTTCTGGCTGAATATCACCCAGAATTTACCCCCATAGATTAGGTTCTGCTCAAATGGACTTGGGCAACGCAATATATTAGCAGCTCAGCCGGTCCAGACCAAAAAGACACACAGAGAAAAACCTATTTTCCAGGGAGATGCAGAGGACAAATGTGCCTGCCCCCTTGTATGTCCCTGGGGCACCAACACCTCCCCAACCTTAGGACCCAGATGCAGAGCCCAGCCCCCAGCCTGAGCCGATAGGAAGGAGACTTCGCTCAGCACAAGCCGGGAGGCCAGCACCACTGGCCGTCCAAATGCCTCTGCAGGAGACACAAGGGCCACAACAAGTTGGGGAAAATGGGACTGTTCAGCCCGGGCACCCCGTACTCTGCTACCAACCCTTTTGTACTATAGCGCTTCTCAATTGGCGCCATCATACTCCTTCCTACTCTGAAAAACTGCAGGCATTTCAATCACATTATGGTCTAAACAAAATTAAGAAGAAGAGCTTCCACAATAATAGCAGATAAAGAGCCACTGGTAAACCAGTCAGGATTTTTGGCCTGCCCTCCAAAGAAAAGGAGTGAAAAGTGTCGGAGTGGGCCACGGAAGACATCAAGGGGAGCCACGCCAAGTGGCAGAGGATGGAGCAGCGACCACAGCTGCCCGGCAACAGCAGCAGCAGCAGCCCCTGCAGCCCTGGCACCACCTCCACCTCTGCCGCCGCCTCCTCCATGGCAACTATCGGGGAGCGCCGGCCCATGCCCCATCCCGAAGCGTTGCTGGGATAGTAATAGAGCTCTGTCACAAAGGTGAATATTTGGTCTCTGTCCAGCCCACGACGATTTCTACTTTGTGGTATGTGATGACTGTAATCAGACTGTCAAGTCGCAGGCTATGATTTACCTCATAGAGTCTATATTCTATTCTCACCAGCCCACCTGGAAAGATGTCCGCCAGCTGCTTCTGACTCTTTTCAATACGGAGGAGAGGAGAAGCATTCTCACTGAAGAACGAAAATAGCTGCAGGGCCAAGCCCCTGAGGACACAATGGATGTTGAGGGATGGGCCATGACACATGCCCCCGACACCAGACCAGATTGGGACATTAACACCTAAAAAGGAAGAGAAGCACCGCGTAAGTACCGGGAGGCCAACCTACAAGGGCTAAGAGCGGGAGCCAAGAAGCCAACTAACATGTCTAAAACGACAACGGTGACCCAAAGACCAGACGAAACCCCCATTGACTTCTATGAGACACTGTCTGAAGCATTCCGAGTCTACACTCCTTTTGATCCTGAGGCCCAAGGCAACCAGCGGATGGCCAACGCTGCCTTCATAGCCCAATCATACCCAGATATACGCCAGAAACTCCTAAAACTGGATGGATTCGCAGGGATGAACGCTACACTGCTGCTGGAAGCAACAAACAAATTTTTGTAAACCAAGAACGGGAAGCCCAACTGGAGGCAGCCCAGCGGATGAAGCAGAAAGCCTCACTCCTTGCAGCAGCGCTTGGGAAAACAAGCTTCAACCAGAATCCTGCACCACCCCGGAAGAGGGGACCCGAACCATGGATGCCACTGAGCCGAGACCAGTGTGCATGCTGCTGGGAGACTGAACACTGGAAGAACGAGTGCCCAAACAGGAAGGATGGAAAGAGAGCACCTCTCAAAAGGCCTACTTAGCAGCTGGAGCCACCAGCCAGTAATCACATCGGACAGCCTGGGGTCGACTCAGAACAGGAGAGACCGGACTCCCTGCCCCTGGGGCCCCGGGAGCCCAAGGTCAAGATGTTTATAGGGGGCCAACGAATGACTATTATGGTAGACACAGGAGCAGAGTATTCTTTGGTGACCCAACCTGTAGCCCCCCTGACAAAGAAAAAGGCGACTATTACAGGGGCTACTGGGGACTCAACTGCCCGCCATTTCTGCCAACCACAGTCCTGTCAAATAGTGGACCATCTAGTGACACATGCTGTTATTTACTCTAAGGGACACCAAAAAGAAAATGACCCTGTTATCCAGGGGAACAGGCTGGCTGATAAAAAGCAAGAGAGGCAGCGGCCTGGGAACACTCAGTAATTAAAATTATGACAGCGCCAGAGCTACCCACTTCCCCAGAATATAGTCACGAATGAAAGCAAGTGGGCACAGGCCGAATAAGGAAAGAAAGGAAAGGACAGATGGTGGATCATGACGGATGGAAGGGTTTTCATCCTGGAACGACTAACTGTCGTCTAGTCCAACAACACGAAGCCACACATATGGGGAAAACGGCTTTGGAGGCCCTCTTAAAGTGATATTTCCTAATTTCTCATCTCCCTACTCTGTGCGCATCAGTCTCCCAACACTGCTTGCTCTGTGCACAAAACAATCCAAAACAACCCAAAACAAGGGCTCACTGGGCCAATGGGAATACAATGATGTGGATTGGCTCCCTTTGAAGATTTAGAAGTGGATTTTACTGAACCGAGGCCCAGTAAGGGATATAAGTACCTGCTGGTTTTCGTCTGCACCTTCACAGGGTGGGTAGAGGCCCAGCCCACCAGCACAGAGAAAGCAAGGGAAATGACAAAGGCTCTCAGGGATGTTATCCCTCAATTTGGAATGCCTACCTCCATCGGGTCTGACAATGGACCCGCCTTCATGGCAGAAATTGTACAGCAAGTGGCAAAGTCACTGAGCATTCACTGGAACCTGCACACAGCATACCGGCCTCAAAGCTCAGGGAAGGTAGAACGAATGAGCAGAACTCTAAAACAAATGATAGCTAAAATCAGCCAAGAAACCCAGCTCCCCTGGGTGGACATTCTACCCCTGGCTCTGTTGTGGATTAGATGCACCCCAAGATTTAATATTGGGTATTTTCCCTTTGAAATCCTCTATGGGCGACCGCTACCTTTAGTCAGGTTGGGAAATACCACCCCAGAAATAGGAAATTTAGGGCTCCACCAACAACTGTGGGGACTAGGACAAGTACTATGAGAAGTTTAGGATTGGGTGATAGAGAGAACCCCCATTTCATCAGGGGTCCAAGTGCATCCCCATAAACGAGGTGACCAAGTATGGGTGAAGGATTGGAAAAAGGAACCTCTCAAACCAACATGGAAGGGACCATATTTAGTGGTATTAACTACCCCTACAGCTATTAAAGTTGCAGGAATCATCCCTTGGATCCACCACTCCAGGGTTAAGAGAGTGACTTCATCTCATACAGAGGGTCTTTGAAAAATTGAGAGTGTCCTGGGAGACCTGCTAAAGATCAAGATCAAGAGAGACCAGAAAAGGATCAACAAGCCCTGCTCTAGCCACACCCGGAAGCTGTCTTGTCAACTCACGGCCAAAGCTTGAGGAAAGCTCAACGAACCTGTTAAATGTATTTCTTTTGTGCTCCCTTGCCTCTTTCCTTGTTTGCTATACCAGTCTGCGTACTGGCAGTGGGGCTAGCTAGGCCGCCCCACCTGACTGGAACATAGGGACAGGAATTGGTGGTACAGCCTCTTCTTCTTATTACTATTATCAGCTTACAGGTGATTTCAGCCACGATCTCCAACGAATAGCAGAAACCCTGGGAAGTCTGCAAAATCAAATTGACTCTCTGGCCAAGGTGGTCTCACAAAACAGGAGGGGTCTGGATCTACTCACGGCCAAAGAGGGGGGACTATGCCTCTTCCTAAATGAAGAGTGATGTTTTTATGCCAATCAATCAGGAATTGTCAGAGGGGTGGTTCAAGAGTTACAAGACCAAGTGGAAAAGAGAAAACATATTTTAGATAAGAACCCATGGACAGGCCCCTGGGGTTGGACCTCCTGACTGGCACCGTTCATAAGTCCTTTGCTCCTGATTTTTGCAGTTCTGCTACTTGGGCCTTGTGTCCTAAACTTCCTGACCCGCTTTGTCAGTGAGCGGATAGAGGCTATAAAACTTCAGATGTTAGCCTCCAATTATGAGCCTCTGCAACAGATAAGTGATGATGCATACTCCAACTAGGGTTGTGAAAGCATCAAGAGAGGGGAATGTGAAGGAAAAGCCGGGCTGGTCTAACAAGATAACTCACAAGTCTAGGAATGTAAGGGAGAGGCTTGGCTGGGCTAACAAGATAACTCACAAATCTAAGTATCAGAATACTGATCTGAGTTCTGCTGGACTAACTCGTAAATCTAAGTTAATTAGTGTTGGTTTGCTGTTCATGATTTTTTGCTAGCTAGCTGGATTTTCAAAGATATATACCTGGCTTTGGAATGTTGGTTTGCTGCCTCCCTGCCTCCACTTTTGTGATAATGATGCTGCTAAAGCTGTTCCATGCCAATTGGCTGAATACCCCAATCTTGTACTTTACCCTATAAAACCTCATGCGCATGTCTTGGAGGTGCTCAGAGCTTTGAGCAGAAGCCCCTCTGAGCCCTCCAGTGTAATACATCTGAGTACTCCAACCCTCCGAGTGGTGCTTGTTTCTTGGCTGGCCTGTCGTTTCCATAACAAGAATTTTATCAGATATATGATTTGCAAATATTTTTTGTCATTGGCTTGTCTTTTCATTTGCTTAGCAGTGTTCAGAAGAGCTTTGAAGAGTCTTCATTTTGATAAAGTTCACTATATAAGTTTCTTTTTTAAATAGGTTATACTTTTGGTGTCATAGCAAAGAAATATTTGCCAAACCCAAGGTCATAAAGCTTAAGCCTATGTTTTTTCTCCTAGTTGTTTTATAGCTTTAGATTTCCTTTTAAGATCTATGATCCATTTTGAGTTAATTTTTGTGTATTTTGTGAGATATGGGTCAAAGTTATTTTGTTTTTTTGCAGATCACTAATTTTTTCAGCACTACTTGCTGAAAAGATCCTTCCTCTACTGCATCTTTTTTTGATAATAAATTGTCCATATAAGTGTTGGTTTAATTCTGAACATTCTATTCTGTTCCTTTATTCTATTTTGCTGTTTTACACCATTACCATACATTCTATTGTAGCTTTACAAAAAAAGTCTGAAAATCAGATAGTGTAAGTCTTCCAACTTTGTTTTTCTTGTTTAAAGTTGTTTTGGATATTTGGGATCCTTTGCATTTTTATATGAAATTTAGAATCAGTTTTTAAATTCCTTACATCCTGTTCTGCCAAAATTCCACCCATGTCTTTGGCCATCTCCAAAGCCACATTTTCTGAAGAAGTCTCCCTACATCCCAGGTGAAAGGAATTTCTCTTTCTTCTGTACTCCATTCACATTTCACAATGTTTGATTGCATTTATTCATGTTTGGCTGTATGTACTTGTCTGATCTTTCCTGCCATATAGTAAACCTCTCAAGATTAGATATCTTGACTTGGTTCCCTCTGTCTGCTGAGAAAACTAGTTCTGTGCTTTGCAGGAGTGAGCCCTGCAGTAAGAGGTATCTGCAGCACACATCTAGCTCATTGCTTGCATATTGTCAAGGAATCCTGCAGATTTAGAATTGTTTATTGACTGTTGTCTCCAAGATGGCTCAGTCTTTTTTTTTTTCTATTGCTACTGCTGTACTTTCAAAGAAAAATTGGCTAATTATTTTCCAAATATCAAAATATGCTGTAATTGACTTGTGATGCAAATTATGTGCTGCTGTGTTTTAACAACCTACTTAGTGTTCACATGCACCTTCAGTCAAAGATCTTTTGGGAGAATGCCATATCCTTAGAGATAGCAATGCTGTCTTTGACTGCCTGAGCAGCAGTATCTGAACCTCTCCTGCTGTACTTCCAGTGTCCCCTCTTGCCCTCCTCCAGCCCTCCATGGGGGGACCTGCAGTTCTGCCCTTGAAAAGCCTGTTGTTTCTCAGGAAGAATTCCCTATGAAATATAGTCATATCCTTCTTGTGGGGACATTCAGTCCAGAGACCTAACAGCAGGGGAAAATGTTTAGTCTGCTTTTCTTAGAGCCTAAACTCTTCCATACCTATTAGAAGCAAATCCAATGAGGAAATTGTGTTGGCATCTAACAAATCAGCATAAATGTCTGATGAGGAAGATCATCTTTCCTATCCCACTCAGGCGTCATGTCGATGTGACTCTCACCTTGGCTAACCTTTTCTCCTGTGAGCAACATAAGGTTCAAGACGTTATGAATGGCATTTAGTTTTTCTTCCTTAGTCTTTCCAAATTCACTGTGTCTGGTGAGAATTATATGAATCCTGCTTATTTTCAGCCCAGCACTAATATTTTGTTTAAAGGATCATGTGTTAAAAGGCCAGTGGATAATTTGTTAGAAGATAGAAATACTCTTTGTTTTTGGTCCTAGAATTGACTCTTGGTTAGTGGTGAATGAAAATTCCCCTTAGAAATTTAAATACAGTGATATAAAGTTTTAAAAATAATTAAATATTAGTCAATTTCATTAAACACTATAACAGTTATTTACCTTTAAGCCTGTTTTTAGGGCAATTTTGCAATGATTCCCTCTCTTCATTGATTCCCTCTTTATCAGAGTCCTTGAGAGGCCCCTGTCATCACTGTCAGTGTCATCATCATGGAACTGACTCCTCTGGAAGATTCTAGGAAGATAAAGAGATGGATGGGGTTACGTGTATGTCAGTGTGTGCATATACAATAAGAACAATTATCAGACATTAGATGCAAGATATCCATTTCGTTTAGAGAAGAATGTGTTCATGAAATCCTGATGTAGTGAATGAAGGAAGTGGTGGGAACAGGATAGTCAATGGAAAGGAGGAGAAAGTGGGTGAAGCTGGGCCTCCTGTGACATGTTACTGTACATGGCAAAAGGGATGACAGATATTTTAGGACAAAACTCTTAGAGGATTTCTGTCTTCTAAATTGTCTATTAGCCTTTTAAACCCATGATACGTTATTAAAGATTAGTGCCAGGCCACAAATAAACAGGATTCATATAATCTCACTAGACTTACTGAATGTAGAAAGACTAAGGAAGAAAAAAAAACCCATTCATAAATGCCTTGAAACTTAAATTGCTCATGAGAGGAAATGTTACACAAGCTGAGTGTCACAGCCACATGCATAATGTCTGAGTGGGGTGGGTAAAGGGGACGCTGAGATGAGACAATAAGATGAGTAACCTGGATTGTCCAGGTGGGCCCAAAGTAATCACAGGGGTCCTTTAAAGTGGAGGACATTTCCCAGCTGAGTTTAGCGTCAAAAGGAGGTGTAGCCATGGAGCGATGTTCAGAAAGGCTGCTGGTCATGAAGATGGAGAAGTCATGGGGCACAAGCTAAGGAAGTTGGGTGACCTCTGGAAACTGGGAAAAAAAAAAACACAAGGAAACATTCTCTTCTAGACCCTCCAGAAGGAAGGAAAACTGCTGGTACCTTGAATTTAGCCCAAAGAGAACTGTGATGGATCTCTGATCACCAGAGCCATAAGGTGATAAATCTGTGCTGGTTTAAGCTATTAAGTTTAGGGAAATTTGTTACAGAGGCAATAGAAAAGTAACATAAGGAGTGGTTGTGTAAGGGATTAAAGGTCTAGGCTGGGGTGTGGCGAGGATTCTGACATTTACACCTAAAAAACAACCAGGTGCAGTGGGAAGGTGTTTAAAGGGAGACCTACCTGGCAGGGCTGTTAAGCCGACTCTTTGGAGTGAGGAGAGAATTGGAGTAGAGGAATCAATTAAATCTTTACCAGAAAAATAAGGAATAAAATGTCACAGGGCTTCAGTGTTACTGGATGTAAGAATGGAAATGGGCAGAGAGATATAAACATTACTTTGAAATTAGCTATAAGTTTGATGACTGCATGTTGGGGAAAGTTAGCCAATATGTGGACTGAATGTTTTCATCCCCTCAAAATCCATATGTTGAAACCCCATCTCCCAGGATAATGGTGTTGGGAGGTGGGGCCGTTGTGAGGTGATTAGTAGGATAAAAAGAGGTCATGAGAGTAGAACCCTCATGAATGGGATTAGTGCCCTTATAAAGGGCCCCAGAGTACTTGCTTCTCTCTGCTCTCTGACCCATGAAGATAGTGGGAAGACAGTCATCTTCAAGCCATGAAGGCTATCCTCTCCCAGATGCCTTGACCTTGAAAGTCTCAGCCTCCAAAACTTGAGGAATATGCTGGTTGTTTAAGCCACCTGACCCATGGTAATTTGTTACAGCATCCCAGACTGACGAATACTGTAGAGAATGCCTCTGAGTTTGGAACTGATTGCTGAATGCTGGAGAATTCCCTGGAGAATGCTGAAACCCTGGGAAGTGGGCGTCACATAGGTTAACTCATTTAATCCTGCCAACGCAGTAGGAGATAGAGTTTACATATTCCTCACTATTTAAAAGGCAAGGAAAAAGAGTCACAAATAAGCAGCAGCAGCAGCAGCAGCAGCAGCAGCAGCAGCAGCAGCAGCAGCAGCAGCAGCATAATTTTCTCCAAGATTCACACAGAACCCCCTGGAGGCAGAGTGAGAATTTATACTCAGGCAGGCTGGCCCCAGAGCTCCTGCTCATAACTACTAAATCAGATCACCTTGCTTATGTGGGTTGATTTTTTTCAACTGTGATATGAGAGTACTGTGTCCAGTAACTTATAATTTCAAAATACCTCACTATAAGGTTATCGTTAGTCACGGGCATTACAAACCACAGAAAGCTAGACATAGAAAAATAACTCATTAGGGCAAGAAAACCACTAATGTTTTTAAACATTATACATGCTGAGTCTTTGCAATAAAATGTTTATTTATAATTCTGTCTGGCTACAGAATAACTTCATAATCCTGCATGTGGCTGGTGGGTCCCATGTTGGACAGCACAGGCCTAGAGAATTTAAATGACTTATCCAGCCTCGCCCAGGAAACTCGTGGTGGGATCAGAGCTATAGTCTGGGGCTTTTCCTTCCTATCCAACAAGTCCCTCATGGAGGCTTAGAAGCTTCTTTGGTGCCCAGCTGTCTATCCGTACTTATGACATCTTGTCAGGCATCACAGCCTGCTCCTGAACATCAGTCAGTACCCACTTCTGCCCTTTTCTGGCCAGGTAATACCTCTTAGCAACTTCCATTGCCTCCTTGGCATCAGTTCTTATCTGGAAGGGTAGTGGCTAGAGATGGAAATGTGTCCACATGAGCAGAGGGACAGGTTTTTCATAAACAGCTGGAGTGGTCAAGAGAAGAAAATGTCAGGAAGACGAGTGGAAGCAGGTCATTTAATATACCAAATGGGTACTTTCAATGTATGTTTGTGTTATCAAGTCTAAACTTGTTCCGCTCGCACATTACAGGCCAATAAATCAGGAGACCAGGTTTTGGGGCAAGAAATAGCGACTTTAATTCAGAAAGCCAGCTGAGAAAATGGCAGACTAATGTCCTGGAGAACCATCTTCCCAAGTCAGAATTTAGGCTCTTTTTATATTAAAAAGGGGAAGCGGGAATGCCTGGTTGTTGCAAACTTGGTGTATGAATTCTTTGTTGTTAGAATCCTTTGTACTGGCAGCTATCTGCCTGGGTCAGATCCCTATAAACCTCCAACAAAACAAATGTTATTTTCTATTCTGTAACGTTATCTTTATATAAATGGAAAAGTGTTAATATCCTCCAAATTCTGAGCCTTGAGAATAGGGTCTCCTTTGTATTTCAGGCTCTAGGCAACATTGTTTTACAAAAGGTGCAGAACCAACAAGACTAAACCTAGGAAACAGGGCACAGGGTTAAAGTCAGAAGAACAGATCTAATATGGAGTCAGAAGATCTGTTCTGTTTATAACTCATTTCTACTCCTTGGAAAGCAACTCAATAAAAACTCAATTGGTTTTCCACCAGCCCTTGGCAGGAGTGAGGGATAGCATGTTATTATATTATGAAAAATATAAATAATAAAAAAGTTATAAAACAGCACTGGGCACGTAGGAGAGAGTCAATAAATGCTTCCTGGCTTAAAGCAAAAGTGATGGCTCAGTGTTCCCGTGGCTGCTGTATTTGCTGGGCTAGTTACTCCTTTGCTCCATTACACTTTTTTTAACTGAAAAAGAAATACATGCATATGATTAAAAAATTCAAACAGCACAAAAATACACAAATGAAAGTTTTCCCTCATCCTCTGTTCTCTCAGCCCTCCCTGGAGATGCCACTGTTTATTATCCTTTGTGTGCTTTTCCAAATATGCTATGCACATTCCCACCTATGTATGTAAATTCCTTTAAAGTTTTACTTATTTTTAACTTAAAGGGATTTAAATCCTTAAGTGGCTTTTGCCCCGGTAATAGAAAAGAACAAATCTGACTCCATATTACATCTGTTCCTTTGACTTTAACCCTCTGCCCTGTTTCCTAGGCTTAGTCTTGCTGGTTCTGTACCTTTTGCAAAACAATGTTGCCTAGAGCCTGAAATAGACAGGAGAGCCTATTCTGAAGTCTCAGGCCTTTAAGGATATTAACACTTTTCCATTTATATAAAGATAACAAGTTGCAGAATAGAAAATAACACTTTGTTTGTTGGAGATTTACAGGGATCTGACCCAGGTGGACAGCTGCAAGAACAAAGGATTCTAACAAGAATTCCTATACCAAGAAGTTTGCAACTACCAAGCAAGTAGGAAAGGAGCCTGAATTCTGACTTGGGGAGATGGTTCTCCAGGGCATTAGTTTGCCATATACGTCTGCAGAAACTTGCTATTCCATGCCCCATCACCTGGTCTCCCAATTTATTGGCTTGTCCTGCATTAAGGAGAATGAGTTTGAACTCTGTAACACTCCTATCTACCTATCAAACTGGGCGCTGTAATTGAGGACAGCTCTCCCACACCCAGGGGCCTTCTGTGAGCCTTTTATGGGCCCCCGAGGGTGGGGAGTGGTTTACCCTGGAGGGATGGGGACTATGCACCAACACTCAGGCAGTCTGCTCTGTCTGGGGCTCTGAACTTATACCTCCCACTCTCTGCCAGCCCAAAACCTGGGAAAGTGCAGCTAAGGCAGAGATCATGCCTGCCTGTTTCCCAGCCTGTAAAAGGGGAAATTATACTGTTCCTAAGGTAGTTCTGAGCGACAACACCTGCGGGTGCGACAACACCTGCGGGTGCTTAGTTCCCAGAGCTACAGGAAACCCAGCTCCACGTGGGGACAATGGTTGTGGTCCCCGTAGGGGTTCTGCAGGGGCCTCGGCTGGAGGGCTGGACCAGGGAGGTAAAATCTGAGCTGCAGGCCTTGAAGGGTTAGAGAAGGGTGCAGAGGCAGGACTGCCGCCTCCTTAGGAGTGCCTCCAGAGGTAAAGCTTTTTCTCTTCATCTCTGCTACTCCCAAACCCCTTCCAGATCCCTCCCTTCTCCTACTTCTGTCCATCTCTCTCCTTGCACTTTTCCCCTCCTCCCCTCCCCCTCCCATTTTCTCCCTCTCTTGAACCCAGAGCTGCTTGCTGGCCCTCCTGCGCATGCGCAGGTCAGTGCCGGCTGGATTGCGAGTTCAAAGCTCCAACTCCGAGCTGGGGATTGGCCCCAGAGTCTGCTAGGCTCTGTCGCCCGGTAGGCCTTTGGCTTCTGCCCCGGGCCGGGGCCTCCAGCTGTGGAAATGCAAGGTGGAGGGCTCTGGGGAAGGGGGTCCACGTGTCATAACCCGCAAGGGTGCGAGCCAGAGCGTGTCCAGCTGAGGGGCTAATGCCAGCCTCCCTCTACCTGGGCCACCTGTCCCGGCGCACCTGCCACACCTGTCCCGGTGCACCTGCCACACCTGTCAAGGGCCAGGTTGGCATCTGCCGGGGGCCCGGCCACACCCGTCCCCGCCACGCCCGCACCTGCCGCCTTTCTCCCCAGCCGGGCTCCCCTCAGTCCGCGGCCGGCGTCACCTTCCCCTCTCCCGCCCACGAGTCCTCCCCTCCCGGGCTTCCTCTCCTCGCCCAGCGACCGGTCCCCGCCCCTGGGCGGGCTGCGTCCCGGGCCGGCGGGGTCTGCGGACCGGGCGGGGGTGGGTGCTGAGGCTGGGACTGGCCTCCGAGCAGGGCTGCAGCCCTCGCCCCGCGCCGCTTTCCCTGCCCCGTGACCCCGGGGCTGCCCTCCTTTCCCTTTCCCGCTCCCCGAGGTCCAGCTCACCGGTGTGGGCGCTGTTTCCCCAGGCTGAGACCCTCCGGCTGTAAAGCCCAGCTTCTCATGGTGGAGTCGGGAAAAGGGAGCGCCAGTGCTGAGAGTGATTCTCTCTCCTCCTTCAGTGTTTCTGCCCCAGGTAAGTACCTTTTTCTGGTGTTAGGATGGGGATGTTTGTTGATGTCACATGTTTTTATAGTGTGAGGGATTACAGTGTTGAAAGCAGGGCTTGGTTCAGTTAAAAATTAGTTGAAGTCATGACACTGACATCCTCCATCCTCCCCCTCTCAGGGTGAAACATGTGACCGTCGATTTTAAAAAGATAGTTATAGTCCCTAACTAGCCCAGCCCAGCTAGTGTGTGTTAACAGGAGCAGCACCATCAGAGCCATTTTGGAGATCCCGGAATATTACAGTCTTAAATATCACCTGGCAAATTTTTGTTTTGTTTTGTTTGTTTGTTTTTCTTAAATTGTGGGGCAGACTAGTAGTATAGAGGGAAAAATAGTTGTCAAGAAATAATTTTTCATAGAACAGCTTTATTGTGATATTGTTCACACATCATTAAGGCCACTCATTTAAATGGTACAATTCAGCAGCTTTTAGCATGTTCACAGTGGTGCAACCATTATTATTCCAGAACGCTGTCATCACTTCAGTAAGAACAGTGGAAATGAATGACCTATCCACCCCTCCTGAGTGGTGGTTCTAAAGAAATTTCTTGGCTGTTCCTGACCATAAGTTAACTTGTTACATTCCATGAAAAATCTGGTAGGAATTCTAATCAGAATTGCATTGAGTCTGTATATTAAAAGAGGAAGAATTAATGTCTTTAGGCATAAACTTATTCTACCCATGAATGTATCTGGGACCCTATTTTTCATCTGTCTAGAGGCTGGTCCATGGGAAGTCCTAATTGTTGGGTCTGTGAATGATGAGATTCTATACATCGTTAGTTGCAACTGTAGCCTTTCACAAAAGAGAAAAGTAATCTCAGTGAAGCCAAGTGACTCCCTGATGGTCAGAAAGAGTGACAGCCAGTGCTGGAGTGATCCAGTGGACTTGGTGCTTGCAACCAGAGTTCTCCACCACCTACAGCTAAGGGGATTACAGCGTCCTTTTATTTTTTTCATGGTGTTGCTTTTATTTTTACTTATTTTTTAAAAATTATTTTTTATTGAAGTGTAGTCAATTTACAGTGTTAGTTTCAGGTGTACAGCAGTGATTCAGTTATACATACATATTTTTTCAGATTGTTTGTAGTATAACTCATTATAAGAAATTGAATATAGGTCCCTGTGCTGTGCAGTAGCTCCTTGTCATTTATTTTATATTTATTAATGTGTATCTGTTAATCCCAAATGCCTAATCTGTCCCTCCCCCCTTTCCTGCCTGCTAACCACAGTTTGTTTTCTATGTCCATGAGTCTATTTCTAGCAGCACCGTTTTTGCTAGTAATATATGCTAGTTGGCTGCTTTCAGTTTCAGTAATTCCACCTTATCTGTGGGCGTTTTTCTTCTGGTGAGCCTGTATGTGGTTTGCACACGTGGTAATAGGGATCTGTATTTGGGAGAACTCCGGGCCTTGTGTAGTGCCTGGCATGGAGCGCCTGCTGAGCTCATGCTTGAACTGGGAATAACCATAGAAAAGTTTGGAATTTCCACTGCAGTTCAGTTTCTATAACCTGTTTAGCCCACCTTAATGTTGGCCACACCCATACTGGATAATTTGGTGGAACTTCATGGTGTGGCAGTGTAGAGACAGAGCCTTGTATGCTTCTTCACTTTCCTTTTTCTAACACTCATTCTCCTGGGACTTCCAGATCCTTTCCCAGCAGTGCCCAGGGCTGGATTGGTGCTGAGCTGAGGCAATATTTGTTAATAAGTCCCTTTCCTCATATCTTCTGAGCCTTCATTTCCTTCTCTGGACAATGAGGGCTTAGATTAGTTAAATGCTTTTCAGTTTCTTTTAAATCCATGTCTCCTTTTGAGAAACAGAAAACCCAAATCTCTCCTCCCATCCCAACCGTTCAGATTTTGATACGTCCTCCAAGGAGTGACATAGCTCTTTGTGGAAAGTTGATGTGATTGTGATTCCAGGTGGCACAGAAAAGACTCTACGGAGATTTATTGCAGGGAGAGGGCAGGAGAGGGGCAGTATGTCACACTCTAGTGTGAGCACTGGAGCAGGGTCTCAGGTTTAAATACAGCGTCTGACGTGGCCTCTCTCTAATCTTGCACAATGTGATAAACCTCTTTCCCTCAGTTTCTTCATGTGTCAAATTAGGGTGATAATATTTTAGGGTTTTTGTGAAATATTTTACATATAAGCCATTTGTGTCTCAGCAGAAACAAGACCTGTTAGGGAGTCAGGGATTTATTAAAAAAGAAATCTTGTCCATAGCACTCTGTGTGTATTTTGAAGTTCCTGGAGGGTGCGGGTTGTGTCTAAAGTCCATCATGGGACAGGTGGCCCCTGGGTCTGCATGCCCCAGATTGCCCCTCCTCCCCAGGCCTCTTCCTCTCAGTCCAGGATTCAGTTCCCCATTAGAATTACACAGAGGTCTTGTGGAAATGACTTTTCATTTTATTGTTTCACCAAGAAGGGCTGCTGTCATGATCTCTGTGGTCAGATTTTGGTGACCTGAAGGCTATGCAATTGGAGGTTCCTACTTAAGAAAAAGAAAACAAAGTTACAAATACAAAATTAGACCCAGGGCCATGGCAGGGGCTGTTGGAACTGGGGATCATTAGCTTTGTTAGCTTCAGGTGCAGTGGCCTCTGGCCACGAGTACCCATCCATGTGCTGTGAATTTGGAGGGACCAGTGGGTTCAATGGGAATGTTTACTGAGTGTATCTCATGGGCTGGACATTGTCCTATTTGTACTGTGTGTTCCTTATTTGAGACAGTGAGCTCATTTAATCTCAATAGCCTCTTTAAAAAATATTAGACTTTTTATTTTGAGATGTAATGTAGATCACCATGCAGTTGTAACTGATAATATGGAAAGAGCCTATGGACTCTTTGCCCAATTTTCCTTAATGGTTCCATCTTGCAAAGTTTGGGTACAATTCATGATTGACTCACTAACATTTTGAGGTTTGTGTAATTACCCTCATTTCTATTCATGATTAAACTGGGGTTTCAAGAATCACATAGGCCTGCCCAGGTCAGCCACATGGTTAGTGTAGAGTCCAGGAGTGGAACATGGGCTTGAGATTTCCAGGCAGTACCATTAAGTGGTCTGTGGCAGGAGGAAGCATTCACTTGCTTGTTTATTCATTCATTCAATAAACATTTCTTGAGTAACCTCTGGAGATCAGGTGCTTTCATAGGGCTATCTAATTCTTCAGCAGTACTGAGAATCAGGTAATGTTTTCTTTTTTTAATCTGAGAAAATTAGCTTGAGAGGTTATAACCCCCCCCAAAGGAAATATAGCTCATAAAGGAGGGATTTGTACAGTCCCCCCTTTTTATGTGGGTGGTACCCTAGGCATTTTACATTTGCAAACTTCCATAATCCAGATATATTCTTGTAAGGCAAGGATTTTTATTAATTGAAGTATAGTCAAGTTTACAATTTTGTGTCAATTGCAAGGTGGCTTTTTGAATATTGAATTAAAAATTATTTTTTGAGGGGGGTAATGAGATTTATTTATTTGTTTCATTTTTTTAAATGGAGGTACTTGGGATTGAACCCAGGACCTCATGCATGCTAAGCATGTGCTCTACCACTGAACTGTACCCTCCTCCTCAAGGCAAGTTTTCTTATCCATTATTCTGCAACTTAGGAGTTCAAGTAAATTGAGTTGAAATCCAGATCTTTTGATCCCACTGTGGTTCTTTTCATTATATTGTGCTGAGGGTTGGGAAGCAGTTCCTTTATTAATTCCTTTATTCAGCATTTTTTGAGAACTGACTTTGCATCAGGGCCTGGCTAGGAGTTGGAAACAGAAAACAAGAAATGATCCATGTCTGCAGGGGCTGGAAGCCTAGGTCAAGAGCTGGGTAATGTGATCTGAGCTATGGTAGCCATGTGCAAAGTCTGAGGACAAACTGTACCCTTGGCTTTGCTTGGGCTTCCCCTGCCTTCCGGCTGGTACACACCAGGTCACCGCATCCCAGAGGGGCCCGCAGCCCACAGCACGTTGTCTACTTTTGTCTCCTCTATCCTCTCAGCAAGACCTGAAACAGGAGCATCCCTGACTACGTGCAGTGTACTGAGAACCACGAGACTCTCCCAGTGGTGGTCCAACCCATGGGAATCATGTCAGAGAGAATTTCTTTTTCATCTATAATCGAACTCTTTGGTGAGCCAGATCAGCCCATGCGGCTCCCAGTGGGCACTCTGTATCCACTACAGGCACCACTCTGTGCCAGAGAATGGGTGGAGAGACTTCCAGACCCACTGCAAGGTCGTGGGCCTTGTCACCATTACCGACTGCCTCTTGGCCAAGGCCTTTGAGAAGCTCCACGTGCAGAGGAGCTGTATGGCACCATGCTCTATGACTCTCAGCTCTTTGTCTTTGGGCTGCATGGGGAGGTAGCCGAGCAGACGCCCACTGACGTGGCCTTCAATCTACGAGGACTACAGGGTGGTGGAGAAGAGGATTGAGGACTTCACTGAGTCACTCTTCATCATGCTCAAGTCCAAGTGGCTGGACTGGGCCCCTGACAAGTCTGGGGGCAAGATGCCCCTCGTCTGCATCCTGTTTGAGAAGGAGGACTTCATGGGACTGGACCCAGACAGCAGGTAAGTGTACCTGGAGGCCCGGCAGCCCTGGCTGTGTGCCGGGTTGCTTCTCTACATCCAGAAAGTGATCAGCAAGGAGGAGGGCTGTCTTGCAGCCAAAGAGGGAGGTGCAGCCCACCAGTTTTCAGATGTTTAAAAATGAATCCCCCTTTGGTTCAGAGAGATCCTTTTAGGGTTAGTGTGGACACTTCCTCTTTTCAGCCAGGACCCCTGGTGGGGCCCCTGGAGTTGCTGTCCAATAGAGTAGCCACAGCCACTGATGCTAGGAGCACTGGGGAGGTGGTAGGTCAAATTCATATCAGACAATGAGACTTATCAAGAAAAAAGAATGTAAACTATCTTGTTACTTTCTATATTGATTACATGTCAAAATGATAGTATTTTACATACAGTAGATTAATATCTGTTCTTAAAATCAGTGTCTAGTTTTTTGTTGTTGTTGTTGTTTTTTTACATTTTTAAATGTGGCAGCTGGGAAACTTTCTTTACATGGATCTCATTTCATTTCTGTTGGGCATCCTGTCCTGGGAGAGTCTAATCCCTTTGCTTATAGATGAGATGCTGAATCCCCAGACGCAGAACGAGTTGCTGGTTGAGCTGGGGGTGGAGCCGGTGTCTCCTGCCTCCCAGGCCCAGCACCTGCATGGCTCAGGCCTCTCTTCCTGCCCGACAGCCACCATTCCAGGTTAGGACATCAGAAACACCACCAGGGAATTCTGAATGAACTCCTTATGCAGGTGAAAGTGTGTCACGGAGTATAGGACAGAGCAGGGAAAGGTTCGTCGTCACTTTGTCCTTGTGATTAGGTCAACGGCCCCACTTTGCCTTGGAATTGCTGATGAGCTCCTCTGGTCTGTCTACCCCCCCACCCTCTGCTCTGTTTTCCTGAGTAGCCCTCGTGCCGTCCCTCAGGCAGAAGTGGGCAAGATGCCTTTGCCGAGAGGTGGTCCCCCTTTGCTGGGGAGCGTGAGGGAAGCTGTGTTACCCAGGCCTCAAGCCTCAGGCCCTGAGCCTGCTCTCCTCGTGCTAGAGATCACTCATGGTGGTCTCACAGGTGACGGTCGGAGGACCTGGCACGTGCTGCTGGGCCCGCTGTGGAGGCGGTGCTCCGTAATTCTTGAACTTACCTAAGGTCAGACCCTACTTTCTGGTTGTTGGTCAGTTGGAGGAGGAGACACCAGAGAATTGACAAAAAGAAATTCCAGGCCAACCCTGTGAGTGAGAGGCACAGGGGACCAGAGTCCCACCTGCGTGTGGTACCTGGCGGGCTCTGGATGAATTTTCACTTCCTCACCAGACATGCCTCTATGGCTTAAGGAAAGCACAAGGCATGTCCTTGCCACTATATTTGTCCTCGCAGGGCTCTGTAATCTACACACCCGTGCTCCCCTTCTGCTCCTTGGAGATGAGGTGGCAGGTTTAGGTGCCTGGGCGCTGCCAAGGTCACAGTTGCCAGCACCGGGCCTCTCCCAGGCTGGCTCTGTTCTCCTGTTACCTCCTGCTGAGCCCCAAGCCTCAGGAGAGTTAGGTGCCTCAGTGATGCACCAAGGTGGGGCTGCACGTGCGCACAGCACTGCAGTGTCAGCAGGGACCACCTTCTCCCCCTGGACAGACTGGTGGGTGAGCAGTGGAAGCCTGGAGAGCTGCCCCAGACCCCAGCCATTGCCTCCTCTTTTGTCATAGGAGGAACTGGTGACATTTTTGCTCAGCAACTGCTTGGCTCTGAGTCTGCAGACCCACCGGAGAATGCCAGCTTGCTTTTGCCTTTTGAAGTCTGTCCTTGGGATTTGACTGAGTAGCTAGTTTCAGGAGAGTGTGCTTAGTGCATAGTGGTTGACACAGTCACCATTGTTTACCCAGAACCTCGTGTACAAGGCATGGCTCTTGACTTCAAAATACAGCAGCGCATTAAGCCTCTCTCCTGGTGGGTCTGTCTGTTCTGGTACTTTAAGTGCTCAGCCAGCATCTGAACGTCAGTGAGATAATAAGGCCAGTGAGCTCGGGTCAAACAGCTTCTCCAGTCATTTTTACTGTATTGTTTCTTTTACTATTCCATGGTCATTAATTTTTAAAACAATGCTTTGGTGCAGAAGCAGAGCATAATTCTCTCCTGCTACTTTTGGTGGGAGTGAGAAAACATGTCCAGCCTGAAATGCGACCACATTTTGTAGCTCAAAATCTGTCTAGACGCATATAGGTGGAGTTTTGGTTTGGGGTGCTGACCACGTTGGGGTCCCCATGGCAGCACCGCTCCCCTCAGGCCCCTGCCTTCCCTGGAGCAGGTGGTGAGGGTGGGTCTCACCGTCCCCGCGTCCCTGTCCTCATCACACTCACGTAAATTCTTGTACATGCTGTTAAAGTTATTTTTGTTCCTGTGTGTTTCTAATTTTTGTTTGTTCCTCTTTTCCTTTTTCTTTTTTCCTTTTACTCTTGTACTGGCATGTAAGCATGTTGTTGGGTCTGAAAATGTGGGCTGTGCACACTCTGCATTGGAAATAGCTAGATTGCCGTCCGTGCTGCTCCATCGTTTTAAAAAGCAAAAACTTAACAGCTGCTTTGATCCATGTATTATCCTAGTCATCTTTTTATTTTCTAATTTTTTGGAGTTTTTGTTTGGTTAGCACATCACCCACTGGTGTTTGATACATGTTAAACCCTTGTTTTGAGGAACCTGTTTGGTCCTCCTTGTATTTGGTGACAAATGCGCCCTTATTAATTTTGTTTGTTGAGGAAGTGAGATGCGAATTGATTTAGGCAGCTGCTGAGGGATTTTTTTCATGGGGTATTTTCACTTGGAAAGTCAAAGTCTGCAGCACCTTGCTTGATCCTGGCTTTTACACAAATGTACTTGGTACGTGGTTTCTGGCTGTCCTGTGTGACGTGCGTGACTGTGCTTCCTGGTCTGTGGTCCCCGGGAGGACGAGGCCGGTTGGGGGGGTGAACAGTCCACAGGGGGCGCTGTTGGAGGAAGCAGTCACCAGGTTTTCTTTTGTATTCGCCTTCCCCGTGCCATTTACTTTACTTTGCCTCCATAAAGGGGCAGAAGCGGGTCTAAAATCCATGCCACTCTTTTGGTCCCTTTACGAGGCTGGTTTTTCTGAGTATCAGGACAACATGGCCTTATCCTAAGGAGCTGGCTCACCTGGATCTGGTGGACACAGGTACCGCTAAAGGGGACCGTAGCTTCTTCTCTGCTTCAGCCAGTGGGCATTCAAAGCCGGGTCAGTGGTTTGCCTCAGCAGCTGTGCAGGCCTCCCTGCACCAGCCATTACTTTTAACCCATGTTGGCAGTAAATAGCTGACTCTGTGTCTGTTGCAGCTGACGTCCACCACTGACGGCTGTGTCATTAGTTTGCGGTAGTGAGACCCCAACACCCCAGTCAGCCGAGAAGGGAGATGCTTTGACAGACCTAGGACCTTGCATTCTCACCCACACCCTGGTTCATCTCACCTGGGGGAAGTGTTTGGCCACCACCGTCAGGCTGGCCATGAGGCCTTGTTTCTCCTTTCATGCTCTGGTCCAAATGTGGACCCTTCATCCTTCACTGACTTGGTCTCGTTTGAGACAGGCCAGACTTTCTGAAAGAGTCCATCACATTCTGGGTGGAGAACAGAACAGAAGTAAGTGTCGCAAATAGAAGGAGTCTAGGCTGTCCGGGTTGACAAATGCAGTCTGGGATCTGTGATGTTTGGGTTGTGCCCTGGACACAGCCCTTTCCCGTGGATCCCAAGAGCCCAGGGGTCAGAGAGAGAACAGCCTTGCCTGGGTTCCTCCATCCTCCTCTGCTCACTGGCAGGTGTGTCTGCTAACTAAAAGTCCCCCAGACCTCGGGCCCTTCAAATTTCAGAGCACGGGAGAAACTTGAGTCCCTTCTCCTGGGCCTCCTTTGTGAGAATCCAGTGCCTTCTGAGGTGATCGGCGGCAGGAGATGCCTCCCCCTCTAGGGAGAACCCTTCAGAGGATTGTGACTCACTGCAACTTGCTGTGAGCTTGTGGGGCTCCGGTCGTGGTCCCTGCAGAACCAGACTTGAGATTGGCTTAGCGATGGAAATAACAGGACTGATTCCAGGGCAGGGCTGGGGGGAGGGAACAGGGGAAATTGAATGTGACCTCAAACACCTAGTTGGGTGCTGGTTCTGTTAATTAAATGGGGAGCCTGGGAGGTACCTGCCAGGGATTGAATTCCACAGTAAATGGTGAACATGAGGAATTTTTAAGATGCCATTTGTCATCCAAGTTAGGACTTCAAAGAGGCACTCGGGTCTATGAGCCTGGGGCTCAGGTGAAGGAGCCGGACTAGAGATACATGTTGGGAGTCGTCATTTTTAGCTGGTGTTCACAGCCGTGCATGTGGATGAACTCATCTCGAGAGGTGCAGACTGAGGCTGAGGCGGGGCAGGGCTGTGCCTGGGTTGGAGGAAAGCCCAGACCATGCAGCTTTGGTGTGTCTGTCAGCAGCGTTTGCGATATTCAGAGCAATGCCATTTATCCTTAAGGGGCCAGGTGTGGGCAGGACCAGCCAGGATGAAATCTAAAGGGAGAGTCGTGGCCACGTGTGCGTGTATTGGGACGATGCAGAGGCTGCAGGGTCCAGGAGGGGAACCTCCTAAGAAGCTGGAGTTGGAGTGGGGAGTGAGAAGGTAGTCACACTCACCTGTGAGGGAGGGAGGGAGGCCTAGGGCTTCCCCACCCTAGTGGACTCACTTTCCCACGAACAAAAGGCAATCAGACAAAAGATTTGAGGTGAGAAGTGATGGGCTCTGGGAGAGAAGCCAACCTGGAGAATGGTGGTTGGATAGTACTGGAATAGTCTCCCTGCAAAATAGAATTTAAAAAACCCAGACTCTTAAGGATATTGATAGTGACTGGGGAGGAGGCAGTTCTTTTTCTGGCCTCCTAAGGGTAAGGCATGTATCCGGGGATACACAGAAGAATCAGGCAGTCTGTTCCGGGGGCTTGACCCTTACCAGGTGGAACAGTGCAAGTTTAAAGTGGGAGAAGGGCAGCGGAGGGAAACTAACCAGGCCCTGTGTCAGGTACCAGTCAGCCGCCCTACTTGCGATTTGCATTCACATCCATGCCTCCCAGGTGGGCGGTGGCAGTCCCCTTTTGCGGATTGGGAAGCCTTCTCAGAAGGGTTAAGGAATTGGTCGGTTTCAAGGCTAGTAAATGCTGTAGCAGGATTCAAGCAGGGCCTTGTCAGACTTCAAGGGCATGTTCTCTCTACTAATTCCGGTACCTCTGTTGTACCTGGAATGGTGAAGTGGGTCAGTTTTGGAGCCTTTCAGAAAAAGTGCGATTTAAGTGCCTCAGGACTGTTTCACAAAGCTCAGTGTTCTTTGATGTTTCGGAAGCACCGCAGTGCTTTACGCCCCACAGTGGTAAGGTCTTACTCCTTTGACAATGACGTGGTTGCAAATGACGTCCAGGTGCAAAACCAGACTTAGCAGCTTGTGAAGGGAAACCCTCCAGTTCTCCCTTGATCGGCTTTCTTCCGCGGAATGTAACTCTGCTGCAGCGTAGGCCTGAGCTTTCCGTATGGAGTGAGGGTTTGGTATCCAGAGGTAGCATAAAATGGTCAGATGGAGAAAATCGAGGTTGACAATTTGTTTTGGGGTTTCATTAGGCAAGGTGCACTATCGTTTAGTGGCCCATATAACGTATGAAATTGAGTACAGAACATTGCATTTCTTACTTTCCACTGAGAGCTGTCTTCCAAAGTAAGGTTGTCTGCTTTGGAAATTCAGCTCAGCCACTAGGGCGACTGTCAGTGTTTTGGTGTGATTGCATTTACACGGTGCATGTAATCTGGGCTTCCTCAGCCCCAAACACTCCAGTGCAGAATCATAGGCTGTAGCCATCACTTAGTTATTTAGATACTTCTAAAACTATATGATACCAAAAAAAAAAAAAAAAAAAGGAGAGAGAGACATTGTCTTTATCAAAGTTCCTTTGGATTTTAACTGCAAACTGTTGTTGAGCAGTTCTGGTTTCCTTTGGATATGAATATATACATTTCTTTGCATGTAACTTGGTTTTAGGAGTAGAACAGCAAGCTCTTGCTTTCCATGAGCCACAAAAATCATAGCCAAATGACACACATATGAAACATCTTATTCTTTTTTTCTGAGACAGAATCCTTGAAGTTGGGACTTCGGCTGTGATTTTGCTTTTTGCTCTTCCCACCCCTCTTGTCATCTCCTTTTTTCCCACATGTCCTCCAAGAAGTCATGGTCTCAAAGGAGCGGGTGGAGAAATACCAGTTGTTCGCCTTGCAGTGCTGCTGTAGAGGGAGCCCAGCCAAGACCTAAGGGACATTATCAGAGAGGACTTCCTGGAAGAAATGGGCTCTACATTCAGTTCTGAGGACAAAGTAAGTGTCATCCAGGAGAAGGAATTAAGAGTGTGGCTCAGGTGGCAGGAGAAGTCCGCGCAGAGGCCTGGGGGCTTATGGGTGGGGACTCGGGGAGAGTGCCCTGTGCCGTCCAGGGTGGAGGGTGCCCCTGCTGGGGAGGACACTGGAGAGGGCCTGGAGGTGGAGGGATTTGGAGGAGCTTGGTTTTTACTAGAACTGACACAGGAGGCAGTGAAGGGTGTCAGCATGGAGTAACCCTCAGGAGAGGTACTCCTGGTTTTGCTTCTGATATTCTACAGAAAGAAGGGGTCTGGATGGGCGAGATCAGCTCTGTCTGTCCCTTTGAGACCCACCTCTTCATTCATTTATTCATAACACACGCGCTTCTGAGTGTCTAGGGGAGAGAGGGTGGACCCACAGTAGTAAGCAAAATGTACTTGCTTCTTGACAGCTTAGCAGTGTCAGAAGTTGACTTAGTGTAGAGTGTTCTAGGAACACAGCAGGGGCACCTAACTCAAAGTGCGGAGGTTGGAGGGAGGGGAGACTTCCTTGAGAAACTGTCAAGAGGATCCTGGAGGCAAGTGGGAAGTAGCAGCAGGTCAGGGGGCCCATTAGGTCACTGGGGACCTAGGTACTGAGGTGAGACTGGGCAAGCAGGGTCTGGGGTGGGGCTAGAACTCTACCAAGGGGCCTATGAAGAGTTTGAAGTGGGGTGATGTAATCAAATTTGTGCTTTAGGAAGGCTGCCCTGGCTCTGTGTGTGTGTGTGCGCGCGCGCGCGTGTGTAGCAGGGAAGAGGGGGAGGGTGCCACCAACTGGGAGGGTCATTAGAAGACCATTCACAGGCTGGGAGGCGACCAGTGGGAGAGGGACGTCGGGTCTACATGGGGCAGGGGCAGTGTGGATGCCGGATTTCCTTATGGGAAGGGCCTGTTAGCGGGGTCGCCCTAGTGGCACCTTGTGACTGGAAGAAAACAGATGGAGGCCCCCAGGTTGACTTTCCTCTTCTCTCTATCCCTGCCTTGTGTGATTACCTTAGCTCAGCCAACATTTGGAACAGAAGAGCTAAGTTCCAGGGTAGCCCAGGACTTTGTTGACCTTGTTCGAGTGAGATCTGATAGGATTTATGTTTGTGTTGAGATCTGCATGTTGACTTAGCTAGAAAAGGCCCATCTTTTGGATTTCCAGAGGGGTTTTTATTCTTGATAAAGATTGCTTTCTTGGTGAGAGGACATTTAATACAGCAGCTTTCTCAAAAAAAAATCTTATCTTTTAAGAAATTTAATATTCAAAAGAATAGGAATATTTAAAAATGATAAAGTAAGGCTTTGGTGTAGATTCTTTGGTTTCTGAGTTGATGTGGAGTTAGAGCTTTGCATTACTTAATAGCACATCCTTGTCAGTACTTAAAGAGCTATTAGTGAGCGCCCCAGGCCCCACTTCTCAAAGCATCATTAAAGCTTGCTCTGAAATAGTGAAGTCATATAGGTCTTGTTTGCAGAAGCCAAACAGTTGGTTTATAATATTAAGCATAGCTCCCTTAATAAAATAACAATAGGTTCAAAATAAAGAAAGTGGAAGATAATTGATTTTTTTTAAAGCTGAAACGTAAACTTTCTTGTGCTAATATTACAACTGGAAATTTTGAGAAGAAAAATCCCATTGTAGTATCATCTACGTGAAATACATATATGTCTATCACGTTTGAAAAGTAACTGCGCAGTGGTTTTTGAAGTCAGGAGCATTCCAGCTCAGATACTGTCAGTGATGGTTGCCAGTTTTCAATGGAAGAGCCTAAATTTTCCTTCTTAGATTTTTTAATTTTTTTATTTTTTTGTAGTGAGAGGGTTGAGTAGTGCTTTGCCAGCAAGATTTTGGGGCAGAAGTCGTGCACCAGCAGTGAGATATTTCCATGCATTTTACTTTCCAGACATCACGAGGGCACATGTGGGGGTTTGTGCCTGCAGGCTGGGATGCTGCAGGACTCCCTGGTCCATCACCGTTATGTCTTGGAGCTGCTCCGGTCAGTGAATGACTTTCTGTGGCTTGGAGGTAAGGTGATCTGATGCAGATGATCAGATGTGTAGTTAAAGTACTGTTACTTGAAATAAGAGAAAACCTAGAAAAAATGGCTCTAAAATACAGGATGAGGGAGGAGAATTGGCTGAGCTGCTTGCAGTGGGGAATATTCTCAGGTGACTCCCTCACTGTGTCTCCTGTCAGTCTCCCCTACAGCCCTACATGGCAGTCCTGCTGAAGCAAGCATGCACTTTCTCAGTAACGATCTGAATTTCCTTGTGCCTCTGTTTGTTGGCTTTTTTTTTTAAAGCACATCTTACCCTTTGCTTAAATGCCATCCCTGCTAGTCACCTCTTACACTCATTCTTCTGGACCTCTTCCATACATAGCTGCTGAATGAATGAACAGAATGTAGTATCTCCATGTAGTGGAACATTATTCAGACTTAAGTGTGAATAAAAAAAAAATAAAGGGGAAGATGAAAATGGCCACCTGCTCTGGGAAGTCCACCCTAACTGCTCAACCCGCCCTTTTTCCTTTGAAACCCAATCCCTTATACTCCTTATACTATACTCTTTTTGATAGTATTTACCACCTTCTAATAAACTTTAACATTTAAAAAAAAAAGAGACATGCTGATACCACCTCAACATGGACAAGCCTTGATAACAGCATGTTAAGTGAAAGGAACCAAACACAAAGGGCCACATATTGTTTATTTCAGTGATCTGAAATGCCCAGAATAGGCACATGCAGTGGCAGAGAGCAGATGATGGTTGCAAGGGGCTGGGTGGAGGGGTTTGGGGAGTGACTGCTAGTGACAGGGGTGTTCTCTTGGGGTGATGAAGTGTTCTGGAAATAGATGGTGGTGAGGGCTGCACAACCGTGATTGTGCAGAAGACTGCTGAGCGCTGTCTCTGGGAATGCTTGTTGTTGGGGCGGCTTTACTTTGTTCTCACCCTGCAATGTGAAGAGTCATCTTGTGCTGAGGCCATTCTACTCCTGTGAGTGGTGAGACTCACTTTGCAGAGTCATGTTTCTTTTTTCCCCCTTGCTGAGTGTAGGCAAGAAAGGTTTAAGCCTGAGAAAGTGCTCCATCTGCAGAAATGTCTTTTAGTTTTACATGGTGTAAAAATCTTGAGAGCTTTTTAATCGTTGAGGACAGTCTGTTGGGGGAAACAGCACGTGAAGACTGGGTGAGACCTGGAAAAGCCGCGCTTCCCTCCCAGACACGGGTGGGGATTTCACCCCCATTCAGGCAGTGAAGGGCCCAGACCCATGAGCGGAGTTGACAATCATGAATATATATGTATATCCACTGCTTCATCTTGGATATTAATTTCAAGCTGAGTCAGTTTGTGGCGGCAGCCTCATCCTACATCAGGAATTTATAGTATCTTCTCTTTGAGGTGAAGACCTGGCAGACTTGATTATTTACCAGTCTTTCTTGAATTGATATCTCAGATCCCTTTGTCAATAGCAAAACAGCAGAAATACTACGTCCTTTAATAACAATGTGACCTGGAGCAGGTTTAGTCTCTGTGCCTCAGTGGCCTTATCTGCGGGTGGGGAAGATGATAACAGTGCTTCCCTCAGAGGGGCTGGTGATGGGGGGAGTGAGAAGCACAAAGGGAGGACTTACACGAGATGCTCATGGATGACCAAATTTAGTGCTCTCAGCCTGGTAAGGACTCAGGGGCAGAGATGTCAGTACAGAGCAGTCCTAGCCTGAGCTTGATCCATGTTGGCAGCTGTTATGATCGGTATCACCACTGTGGGTTATCAGGTAGTTTTAAGACTTGGTAATATGATTTCATGAATAATGTTAAAAGACTAGACAACTCAGATCCAGTTTACATAGTCCTCAAGATTTCCTCTGAGAAATGGATATTTTTTCCCCATCTTAAATCTGAATTGAGTCTCTAAAAGAATTCTGTAGTCCTCCATATTTCTGCTTTCATTTTACATTTCTTCAAAAAAAGTTTTTAAATGGAGTTACTGGGGAGTAAACTGAGGGCCTCATGCATGCTGAGCACATACTCTCCCAACTGAGGTATTTTTTTCAAACTTTACTTTCTTAGTATTCAGAGGTTAGAGGGCTCTAATTCTTTTTCTGGAGAATTGTCCATGAACCTGTAAATCTATAATTAATGGACAAAATTTGGTTTATTAAAAAATCAATAGAACATTCTGCAATCCATCCAAAAGGAAATGCTCATTGACTTAAAATGTTTCTCCTTTATGGTGATTTCTACTTTTTGGTCTAGCTTAATTTATTAAAAGTAATCCTCATCAACATAATGACCAAGCTCGCTCTGAGTGGTCACCTACCAAAGGCTAAAATGCTTTCCTTATGTTTTACTTCATAGCAGGTGTTTGAGGGTAGGTATCAGTGTCTCCTTTTTTGCAGCTGAGGGATTGAGATATGGGGCAGCTTGTCCCAAATCACATGCAGCTGGCGGTGGCTAGCTCGGTGCTGGAACCCAGGCTGCACAGGATGCTTTCTTAATTGCTCCTCTAATCAGCCTCCTGTTCAGTGGTTTCCCGAGCCCCTGTGAGTCCATAAATGACCGATTTTAGTGATCTCAGCCTGATTAGGCCTTCAAAGGAGAGACACCAGTGAGAATGTGAGACATAGTGGCATAAATTAAAATTGTACATTTTCAAAAATATTTCATTCTCAGGTAATGACTTAAAATTTTATATTTTCTTTATTTTATTGCTGTGTAAGTACTAAAAACAAAACATTAAAAATGATTATAGTGCAAAAGAGGAGTGGGCTTTGAAAGTCAAACCATTGCTAATGATGTTGCTTGTTTTTCTCTAGTGGTGCTTATTGACTGAAAATTTTACAGACTGAATTGTTTTTATGTAGTTTTAGTAAGGAGGAAAAGTTTGTCAGTAAATATTGAAAGTAAAATCTTTACTTTCTTGATGATGAATATGTAAATTGTTTTCATGGCTTAAGTACATTTCCTCATTTGTGAATTTTGAGTGATGTCTTTTACTGTGTCTGACTGTGAGAGTTAGACACCTTGTATACAAAGCACCCAAGAGCTGCTTAATAAAAATTTGCTGTCACAATGAGGTTAGGAGGATCAACTGTGACTACTAAAGAAGGTGGCTTATTTCTGATGCATATTCAATATGTATATATATGAATATATGAATATGGCTTAAAGTAACAAGGTTTCAGGGTTTTTTTTTTTGTGTGTGTGCAGTATGAAGTTTTAATGAATTCTGTATCATTCTAGTGAGACAGGGACTAGTTAAATTGCCTTAAGCAGATGACCTTGAAAATTATTTACACAGAATGTGTAATTCTGAGAATTCATATTGCCCTGTAACCATCCACTCAGACATTTAAATTCATAGGAATCTGACCAGAGCAATTAAGTTTAGAAAAATCCACGTTGATCATTTTCAGGGAATAAGCTTCTCTCTTTTGTGATTAAAGAAAATTTTGACTTTTTTTCTGCACTGTTAATAGGTTTCAAAATATCAAAACATTGATTTGACATGTCACTTTTTTAATAGAGAGAATAAAGCTCATGCTGTTTTAATATGTAAAGAAGTGCTTTTTATTTCAATAAACTTGTATGATTTCCTGGCTCTTTGAGAAGTATTTTGCAAGATACTTAGATTACCTACTGTTGGAAAAATACAGGCGTGACTTTTATGAGTATAAGCCTAGTACAGATCTGTTGGTTTTTGCTACAGTGCAAGACATGAGGCCTAGGAGAGCTTTGCTGCTGATTGCCAGGACAGTTCCCAGGTCTCAGCCTCCCCTCCTGTAAAATGAAGCTGCTGGACTGGATTTTTTCCTCTTCTAAGATGAGTTTCCATGAGCCTATGTCTTTTGTTTATATTCAGGAGTATTAGCAATATGAGATTAAATACTGAATACCCCACCCTTCCCCGAAGCAAAGTGCAGTATGTGCTACGTAAGCTTTTAGTTATCTGATTCTTGTTTCTGATCCTACAGGCAATTTTTGTGTGGCATATTTCCCGGCAACCTGGAAGGTCTTTTTAGCCATAGGTGGTGCTGTTGCACCTTCTTAGAGTCTTAATATTCCTGTTTGTAAAAGAAGGCTTAAACAACGTTATTTTATTTTGATTCCTTTGTTTAATGCTTCAGGATAGCACAATGTCCATTATGTCTGTCTACCTGGAAAAATTATTCTGCTTATAGCTTAGTTTTATTCTGTCATCTCGCTGTGAACATTTCAGACTTGCTGTGCAAACAATGGCAAAATCGGACTTTTCTTCCAGTGTTAGAAACCAGTGAGCTGGGATTTTATAAAACAGCTAGAAGTGGCCTCTGGAGCACCTTAAAGTTGAAAAGTGTACTGAGTTCCCAGAGTATTGACCCAGCCGCTCTGTCTATTGGTGGGAGGTGATTTGGTACATATACGAAGGGGTGTAGTTTTTTGACTTGTGTTTGTGTGCACGTGCTGCCACTGAGCCACGTGAGCCTGAGTCAGTTTGTTCTGAGTTTTTCCCTCGTCTGTGAGATGGGGACGCTCATATCTGTTTTGTAGAATTGTGAGGATTAGAAATTATGTAAAGTGTTTAGCACAGTGGGTATGTCAAGAGGGCTCAGAAACTTTAGCTCCTGTTTTTATGAAGCCATCATTTTACAGTCTTTGACAATTTCTAAGAAATAGGAATATAAGAAAAGCTGGTTTTAGGATGAAAGATATTTGAGGAGGTTCCATAGTTCCTATACCCATAATTTAGCATCAGCAGAGTCAGGACCGTTACACAGTTGCCCTGAACCAATGTTACACCACAGAATTTTTTGTTACTTCATATATGTTGGGACTTAAGGGGACCCAATGCTTATACACATGTTTTTTCCAGCAGCCAACTGAGATGACACAGAAGAGCAGGCAGGAAATAAATGTCTCCTTTATTACTGATGAAGCCACGTTCTCCATGAAATTCAGGGCTGTGGGAAAATGGGTGTCATGATACTGTGTCCCAGAAGTAGAGACTCACCCAGTCCCAGGTAGCTCTGGGCCATAGCGAGCCTTCCCTTGAGAAGATCTGCCCCATCATGCACAGGGCTGTCCTGCCATGGAGCTGAGCATCCCAGATGCTTCCTAAGGGTGGCCAACAATGGAGGGAAAGGAAAGGTTTCATATGCCCTGATTGTCTCCCCGGACTCACACCTCAATCTGTTAGCATGACGAGGGCTTGCTGTGGGCCAGGGGTCAGGGATGTGAAGGGAGAAGCACTCTCCATGGCCCAGAGGAGTGGGGAGGAGGCATCCCCTCCCTCAGTTTAAACAGGAGGTGGTATGGAACAGAAGGCTGCTCCCCAAGAGTTTGTAAAAGGGGAAAAAAGGATTTCCTTTGGGACTTAGACTAGCCAGGAAACACAGAAGATGATTAGAAAGGAGACTTGTAAATCACTTTCATATTAAATTGACTTTTGTTGAGCACCAAAAATTTGCTACATTCTTTTCTGAGCGTTTTACGGAAATGAATCCTTCAATCTTCACAACAAGTGAGTAAGGAAGGTTTGATTGTTATCCCAGTTTTACAAAGTGGAAATTGAGGCACGGAGAGAGTAAGTAAGTTGGCCAAGGTTACAGATCTAATAAGTGGCAGAGCTGGGATTTACACCCTGGCTGTGTGGTTTCCAGGCTCCCAGGGATGGGCTTTGGGTATTTAGAGGTATCTGCATCCCTGGATCTCTGTAACTCTGTGCATCAGTTAGCCCAGAAAGGACAGGGAAAGGAGAGTTACACAGGTGCTCACAGTCGTGTCTCAGCCACTATCCACGGAGTGCACCGTGATTGGCGTTAATTGTCTTCAGGGCAGCAGATCTGTTGGTATAACAGAAATTTAGTCCATTGAGTTAATCTAGAAACCCTTCCTGCTCTGCTTCTGTCCAAGGTTGCTATGTGACTTCCTGCCCGTGATTGGGCCGTTGAGGAGAAAATGTACTCATGGTTGAACTCTGATATTTCAATCTGGTTCATAGTTTCATTTCTCCTGTTACATTAATAAATTAAATTTCTGGTTTTCTTGCATCAGTCTCTCATGAGTTTGGTTAACATGAAACCAGTCCATGGGAGCCCAGGGGTAATGATGGTATAATTTCTAAGCACGTTGTGGCACTTCTAGCCATGCAGACCTGACTGGAGGATGTCTGCCTTCCTCACTGATTTCTCCCAACAGCAGGGTCCTCTCCCACACCCAGATGTGAGGTTGGGAGCTCTCTGAGTAGGCCAGTCAGAGGCCAAGTCCACCAATCAGAAAACGAGGTAGTACCTGGAAGTGGGTTTAATAGAAGAAAAGGGCTTCCAGGTAGTCCGATGGGCTGTTCGAGTAATTTGGTGAAAAGCTGTCCAATGTTTGTCGTTGAGCTGCTGATTTGCTCTTGAAAATTCTGGATTAGATGAAGGGATTTTAAAAAGCAGAAAGGAGTGATTTCAGGTGGTACATCCACACTGGTGAGAAGTGATGGGTGACCGCCTGTGTGAGGCATAGACAGAGTCTTACAAACTTCATAAAACAGCTTTAAAAGCTCTTCCATCTGAGTGCACTTCATTTGGGGTCCAGTTCATCACTGGTCACGCTGAGAGGGCAAGTAACTGATGATGGCAGAAAGGACACGGAGGCATCAAAAAGGTCTCAGTCATGCTCCCTGCTTACAGGATGTGGCACAGTGTAACATATTTGAGCTGATTTTTCACTGAACAGTTTTGAGTGTTTTCTGGGACTCCGCAGTCCCCCAAGGTTCCGTGCAGCTGGGTGTCCCCTCATTGCAGCTCTGCCAGCACTCATTCTGGGCTGACGTGGTATCACGGGGAGCAGGTCGGTCAGCGTCCCCGGCTCCTCCGAGCTCCGTCTCCTCATCTGCAGTGCCGGGTTCCTCATCCCTGTTTACTTAGTAGGGTTGCGGAGAATCACACCTAATGGTTGTCAGGTGTGATTTGTGGTTGTCACTGTGTTTGGCATATAGTCAATATTTGATAGAAACATTTGTTTTTTATTATAATTTCGTCTCCTAGATTGTAGTGGTTTTTAGTCTGCATTTATTTCTTTTTATAACTTTTCTTATTTTTAAATAAGCACTTATTTTATTTTTATGAAAGTACTGAGGATTGAAGCCAGGACCTTGTGCATGCTAAACAGGTGCTCTACAACTGAGTAATACCCACCCTCCTTGTCTGCACTTACAAATAAATATTGCAATACACAAAATAGCTCTTAAACACCATCCTGGGACCTATTTTCTGTATAGACAATTGAATACATATGCTATTTCTATAAGAATAAATGTTGTTGGGACATACCTTTCTGAATCTTTTAACATGTTTAAAAACGATCATAGGTAGTGATAAACACGAATCTTAGATCCAGTATTTCTTAGGTCTGTTTTGCCATCATAGGGAATTACATTCTGCAGATAAGGCTAATTGGGTCTCGTTGATATTTGGATGGGTTAGCAGATAATCAAGGCTTTCAAAAGCTGACAGTTTTGTATTTTAAACTAACTACAGAGTTATCTTCTAGAAGTTGGAAGTCCTAAGATTGTGAAGTGCCCAGCAATTCAGTGTGTATGTGTCTATGTCGCTGTGAACGTGTGTGTGTGTAATTTCAGGAAGGTAGAAATAAGTTCCATATAGCCTTCTGATACCTTTCTCCTCCAGTTCAAGGTGTAGGCATATATTTACACAAATAAACTGATATTCTTTTGTCATTTGGCATATTGGTGGGAACAAGAGGTTCTCATACTTGTTTCAGAAGGGTTGGGGAGCATGAGCTTAGAAAATGGGAGGAGAAAGACAGGGAGGCACTTTACACTTTGGCAGGATATGAGAAAAAGTAGCTTTTCTTTTTTCTTCAAAAGCAAACTGGCACTGAATTGTAACATACTATTACACAGAATTGCTTTTCTGATCAGATACAATTGCCTCAGATTTTTCAAGGCAATATGAATGATGAAATGTGTTTTAGCAGTTATCTTTAAAAGTAATTTTGTTTTTCAAATAAAAGGCCATAGCTTGTTATTTCTTTCAGCGGTACAAGAAGTTCTCATTGATCTAATGTACATGATCAATGTGCTTAGTTTCTTTGGTTTTTTTGTTTGTTTGTTTTAAATGCTTGTTTCATTGTGGTGTGAATGAATGTTTAAAATTTCTGGATTTAGATCTTTAGAACATGCTGATTTATCAGAACTGTTAAAAACCTGATTTATGTTTGGTCCTTGTGTGGTGGGGCACCCTACTGATTTATGTTGTCTGTTAAAGAGGGAAATTCTTCCTCTAGCCTGCAGATCATTAAGTGAATGGTTTGCAGTGTGCCTTTAAAATTCTTTGAATGAGTTGAGCATGTTTGTCCAGTGAATTTTGAATTGACTCATAGTAATGACTTTGCTTTGATTCTGTGGCTTTTGCTCCTCTCCACATGAATTTGAATTCTCTGTTGCATTTTGTATACGTGTTCTTAACAGGGGAATAAATTTTTCATTTTTTACAGAGTTGGGTTTTCCTATCCCCTCTGAATGCCTTCTGTAAATAATACAGCAAAAATCTCTTATTGCAGTGCTTAATTATTTCATAAACTATTTTTTGGCTTAATCAGAAACAATGACAAAGAGTGATAATAAAAAATATGAAAACCTTCCTTCCTTTGAGGAATAGAAATCAGGTGGTCAGGCTCACGCATGCTTTGTGCCTGACACCCTTAATTTCATGTCATTATGTATCATGATTTGGAGATGGAGTTGCTTCAGGTTTGTAGATATTTGTTTTAACATTTGTGTCGAATTCTTTCTCTAGGCTGATGTTTCCTGTTGGGTTTGTGGAAAGTGTAGAAGAAGGGAAACAAATGCTTTGTTTTGTTTTCAGGAGGCCTGAGCTGCTGATGAGAAAAGAGTTGAGGGTGGGCTGAGGAACAGAGTGACACCCCCTCTCCTCCCGGCTGAAACTGATGAACAATGAAATCAATTAGATGTATCGGTATTTGACCAATAGAAGTCAGAGAGCCCAGACTGGCTAGTTATGCCCAATGGAAAGTACTGAATTCACCTGCAGAATTAAGTGCTTTACCAATTAGAAGCAGCTTAGAGCAATCAGAAAAATGAGTCCTATGATGAGATATAAAAAGAATGTAATATCTTTTTTTCTGAAACTTTTCTACGTTAAGTTGTGTAGAGTTAAAATTAAGTTTCAAGCGCTGAAAGTTAAGAGTGTGGGTGGTTCTGTGGGATCATTATTCAGGGATGTGCCTAGACCCTGCTAGAGTGGCTGAAGCTGGCAGGAAAAGACCCAGAGCCAGGATTTGTCATCCCAGGGTGTTCTACATAATGGTTCCATGTGGGAGCCCATGATTGGGTTAACAAATTGTAACAGACCCCAGCCACCTGTCAACTTTAAGAAAAAAAATGTGCTTAGTAACTGCTTTGCAAGCAGGCACCTGTGCATCCTCACTCCTGTCTCCTTGCTGTAAAATGCAGAGACAATGCCTTGCTTGCATAGTTGAGGTTTTAGATAGCACTCTGCTCATTGCACAGCAATGACCCAGGCCCTCAGCTATAAACGTTGGGCTTGTGTGCTGTTAGATAGCCTGTTATCCCCAAAACAAGGACCTGGCTGGTCTGGTGGTCTGCTGTGTAATTCACATATCTAAAAATGTATCTTGTTCCCCTCACCCCATGACTTCCCTAAAGATACACTAAGCCTTTATACTCATTGTGGATTGTACAATCTGTCTCATCTTGTCTTTCCTCACGTTCCTGCTTACTATCACACAACTGTTAATGACTATTTCCTTTGATTATACACAATAAATATGGGAGCATTTGAGAGGCTTGTGGAGCTGGCTCCCTACTCCCTCTCGCTTTCTTGACTTTTTCCACAGTCTTGAGTAATTCATTCCGTGTTGGCAAGACTTCTGCCAGCCAGAACCCACAGTTCCAGTTGAGAAGGATGCAGGCTTTATCTCTCCTACCCGAGGGAGAGAAAGAAGAGAATTGATATCTGCTCCCCTGTGGTCCCTTCCTGCCCCAGGACCAATCCAGTTCACCTGCAGCCTTCTGGCCTCTGCTCACAGGGCCTCTGTCCCAGGAATGACCGCAGCCTTTTCTTCCCTTGTCAACATTTCCTGTACCTTTCAGAAGTTGGTCTCTTCTCTGAAATTCAACCCTGGCAGATGTGATGGTGGTCAGCGTGCTGGTGGGCAGTCACCTGGGGACTCCCAGGAGCCATGCTGCTTCTCCTGAGTCTCTCATTCGGGGTTACAGAACTGTCGAGCACCAGAGGAAGCCCATTCACGTGAGGTCAACACAGCATTGCATCACTATCATCTTATTTTTAATTTTCAGTGGAGAAATTATTTGTAGCAAACTGTTCCAGATTTTTGGCCGCCTGCTTCCGTCACCACCATTTCTTTTTTTGGCTCTGGTGCTTGTTTTAAGAACCAGGTTTCTTCTCTGGTCATTTCTAGCAGCTGGCTTGCCGAATCCTTGATCTGCATTTGAAGTAGAATGCTTCTTCGTGATGTCACACTGATTTTCCTTGTCATTTCTGAATATTTTGTGTACATTCAACAACTGTTTCAAGTGCAATGTTCTTGTCCAATTTCGGTTAACTCATATTTGCTGATCTCCTGCTTTCATGCTGAGGGCAGTTTCTTCTTCCTGTAATAAAAGTTAGCAATTTGCATTTACTATGGGAAGGTATTGGCCCGAGGTGCTTTTGTTCTTAATAGTTCTAATGCAATTCACCCATTAAAATGTACATCGGGTTTTACTCTATGCCAGGAATTGTGCATCACAGACAATCTTAGAACATTTTCATCCCCCCAACAGGAACCCCTGTACCCATAAACTGTCATTCCCATCTTCCCCTTTCTCCCCCAGCCCCAGGGAGCCACTCGTCTCTCTCTGTGGATTTGCCTGTGCTGGACATTTCATGTAAATGGAACCATCTATTGTGACTGATTTCTTTCACACTGAGTAACATTTACAATGTTTGTCCAAGTTGTGGCCTGAGTCAGTACTGTATGATTTGCTATTGCTGAATAATATTCCACTGCATGGCTGGGGCCTTCTGTTTACCTATTCATCAGGTGATAGTGTGAAGGAAAAGCTGGGCTCGTCTAACAAGATAACTCACAGGTCTAGGAATGTGAAGGAGAGGCTGGGCTGGGATAACAAGATAACTCACAAATCTAAGGCTCGAGTTTGTAGCTTCAAGGCATTCTACGGAGTTAGAGTGAGTCCCAACCTGCGGTTCCCTGGTGATCTCATACGGCTCAGGGCGGTATTGGTCCCTCAGGGTCCCGATCAGAGTCAGCGGCTTTTACTGACTCGCCAAAGCTAAGAGGCACCTTCGTCCCCGTGAGGGGATTGGCCAGGTGCATGCAACAAAAACCCTTCCTTGTCTTGTCTGTGACACCAGCACAGGGTGGCTACACTGGGAGGGAAAAGGACATAGACAGCCAATGAGTCAACTCCCCTTTGCCCTCGGAGGCTAGGATGCTATTTCTTTGAGATAGTCTACCACCTGATTCTGTCACAGAACACCCAAAACTTATTGTTCCCCTACTGGACTGACCCAAGTAGTGCCCCTTTTGCCTAGCCTCAGACCCCCAGGACTCAAGTTTAGAAGATGAATTCCTTCAGGACTGGGCTCACCCGGCCTCAGAGGTCCCTTTTCTAGTCCATTTGTTTTACCATCTGCCATCAGTCCCACGCCCCTGTTACGTTAGTTCAGGATATAGAGAGGATTTAATGAAGAAAGTCCCTGGAACTGCTTGAGGCCTTGAGCTCCAGAGACATCAGCTGTGACTGGAACCCAGAATCCCTGACCAAATTAGCCTTCAAACAAGTCATAGACCCAGCAAGAGAGCAGTCTCTCTGGGAACTCCGGTGTTTTGAGGAGTGAAGAAAGAAAAGATATAAAGGCTACCTTCCCAAACATCTAAAAAGAATGGGAGGCCCTAAGTCGAAACCCCCCACTCTAGACTGCATGATTAAGAATTTCAAAAAGGGATTCCCAGGAAACTATGGAATTCGAATGACCCCTGGCAGGCTCCGCAATTTGTGTGAGCTTGAATGGCCGGCCTTTGGAGTTGGGTGGCCCTCAGGAGGAACTCTGGACCTAGCAACAGTGCGAGCAGTCTATCAAATAATCAGTGGAACCCCAGGCCACCCAGATCAATTCCCTTACACTGACTCCTGGCTGAATATCACCCAGACTCTACCCCCCCATGGATTCGGTTCTGCTCAAATGGACCTGGTCAATGCAAGATATTAGCAGCTCAGCTGGTCCAGGCCCAAAAGGACAGATTAAAAAAAAAATCTATTTTCCAGGGAAACACAGAGAACAAAATGTGCCTGCCCCCTCTGTATGCTCCCGGGGCACCAACACCTCCCCAAACTGAGGACCCAGAGGCAGAGCCCAGCCCCCAGCCTGAGCTGGTAGGAAGGAGACTCCGCTCAGCACAAGCCAGGAAGCCAGCACCACCGGCCCTCCAAATGCTGCTGCGGGAGACACAAGGGCCACAACAAGTTGGGGAAAACGGAACTGTTCAGCCCGGGCACCCCTTACTCTGCTACCAACCCTTTATCACCACAGACCTTCTCAACTGGCGCCATCATATTCCTTCCTACTCCGAAAAGCCGCAGGCTATGATTGACCTCGTAGAGTCTATCTTCCATTCACACCGGCCCACCAGGGAAGATATCTGCCAGCTGCTTCTGAGTGTTTTCAATACAGAGGAGAGGAGACACATTCTCACTGAAGTACAAAAATGGAGGCAGGGCCGAGCCCCTGGGGACACAATGGATGTTGAGGGATGGGCCATGACACATTCCCCTGACAATTAATTGGGACATTAACACCAAACAAGGAAGAGAAGTGCTGCGTGAATACCAGGAGGCCATCCTACAGGGGCTAAGAGCGGGAGCCAAGAAGCCAACTAACATGTCTAAAATGACCACGGTGACCCAGAGGCCAGATGGTACCCCCACTGACTTCTATGAGAGACTGTGTGAAGCATTCCGAGTCTACACTCCTTTTGATCCTGAGGCCCAAGACAACCAGCAGATGGTCAACGCTGCCTTCGTAGCCCAGTCATACCCAGATATACGCCAGAAACTCCAAAAACTGGATGGATTCGCAGGGATGAATGCTACACAGCTGCTGGAGGTAGCAAACAAAGTTTTTGTAAACCGAGAATGGGAAGCCCAAAGAGAAGCAGAACAGCGAATGAAGCAGAAAGCCGCACCCCTTGCAGTAGCCCTGGGGAAAACAAGCTTCAGCTAGAATCCTGCACCACCCCGGAAGAGGGGACCCGAACCATGGATGCCCCTGGGCTGAGATCTGTGCGCATACTGCCGGGAGACAGGACACTGGAAGGACAAGTGCCCAAAGAGAAAGGATGGAAAGAGAGCACCCCCCAAAATGGCTACTTAGCAGCTGGAGCCACCAGCCAGTAATCATATCGGACTGGCTGGGGTTGACTCAGAATAGGAGAGACCAGGCTCCCTGTCCCTGGGTCCCCGGGAGCTCAAGGTCAAGATGTTTTTAAGGGGGCCAACCAATGATTTTTATGGTAGACACAGGAGCAGAGTATTCTTTGGTGACCCAACCAGTAGCCCCCCTGATCCAGAAAAAGGTGACTATTATAGGGGCTACTGGGGACTCAACTGCCCACCATTTCTGCCAACCACGATCCTGTCAAGTAGTGACACATGCCGTTATTCACTGTAAAGGACCATATTTAGTGGTATTAACCAACCCTACAGCTGTTAAAGTTGCAGGAATCACCCCTTGGATCCACCACTCCAGGGTTAAGAGAGCGACTTCACCTCAGACAGAGGGTCCCTGGAAAACTGAGAGTGTCCCGGGAGACCCGCTCAAGATCAAGGTCAAGAGGGACCAGGAAAGGATCAACGAGCCCTGCTCTAGCCACACCCGGAGGCTGGCTAGTCAACGCACGGCCGAAGCTTGAGGAAAGTTCAACGAAGTTGTTAAATGTATCTCTTTTGTGCTCCCTTGCCTCTTTCCTTGTTTGCTACACTAGTCTGTGTACTAGCAGTGGGGCTAGCTAGGGTCACTCCACCTGACTGGAACATAGGCCATAGAATCCTGATAGCTTTTTATATCTTGTTAAAATTAGTGCCATCACTGCAGCATCATGTCTAAGATAATCATAAGGCTGATGCTACTGACACTAATGCCCTCACTCTCCTTGACTGTACAATGAACCTGCATGGAACCGGGTGACAAGTGGTCCATGAACCAACCAGTATTTTCAGCTTACAGGTGAATTCAGCCACGATCTCCAATGAATAGCTGAAACCCTGGGAACTCTGAAAAATCAGATTGACTCTTTGGCTGAGGTGATCTTACAAAACAGGAGGGGTCTGGACCTACTCACAGCCAAAGAGGGGGGACTATGCCTCTTCCTAAATGAAGAGTGCTGTTTTTAAGCCAATCAATCAGGAATTGTAAGAGGAATGATTCAAGAGTTACAAGACCGAGTGGAAAAGAGAAAACATATTTTAGATAAGAGCCCGTGGACAGGCCCCTGGGACTGGACCTCCTGGCTGGCACTTTTCACAGGTCCCTTACTCCTGGTTTTTGCAGTTCTGCTGTTTGGGCCCTGTGTCCTAAACTTCCTGACCCACTTTGTCAGTGAGTGGATAGAGGGTATAAAACTTCAGATGTTAGCCTCCTATTATGAGCCCCTGCAACAGATAAGTGATGATGCTTTCTCCAACTAGAGTTGTGAAAGCATCAAGAGGGGGGAATGTGAAGGAGAGGCTGGGCTGAGCTAACAAGATAACTCACAAATCTAAGTATTGGAATACTGATCTGAGTTCTGCTAGACTAACTTGTAAATCTAGGTTAATTAGTGTTGGTTTGCTGTTCAATGTTTTTTACTAGCCAGCTGGGTTTTCAAAGATACATATCTGGCTTTGGAATGTTGGTTTGCTGCCCCCTGCCTCCACCTTTGTGATGATAATGCTGCTAAAGCTGTTCCATGCCTATTGGTCGAATACCTCAAGCTTGTACTTTACAGTATAAAACCTCATGCGCTTGTGTTGAAGGTGCTCAGAGCTTCGGAGCAGAAGCCCCTCTGAGCCCGCCGGCGTCATACGTCTGAGTACTCCAACCCTCCAAGTGGTGCTTGTTTCTTGACTGGCCTGTCGTTTCTGTAACATTTCACATTTGGGTTCTTTCTGCTTTTTGGCTGTGATGAGTAATGGTGCCGTGAACATTCCTGTAGGAGTTTTTATGTGGATATTTGTTTTCAGTTCTCTTACGTGTGTGCCCAGGAAGCAGAATTTCTGGGTCATTCAGAAACCAAGTGTTCAACACTCTGAGGACCTGCCAGGCTGCTTTCCAAAGTGGCCACGCTATGTTACTTCCTCACCAGCAAGGGCTGCGAGCTCCGCTTCCTCTATGTCCTCATTAGTGCTTGTTATTCTTTTTTTTATTGTAAACTATTGTAGTGAGTGTGAAGCGGTTTCTCCTAGTGGTTTTGACTTGATTTCCCTTACAGCTAATGATATTGAACATCGTTTCATTGTGCTTATTGGCCATTTGTATATTTTCCCTGAAAAATATCTTTTCAGATCCTTTATTCATTTTTTAATTGAGTTGCTTTTATTATGTTGTAGGAATTTTTCTTTTAATTTGGAGATACAAATACCTAATCAGATAAATGATTTGAAAAAATTTTTCTCCTGTGTGTTTTTTTTTTACTTTCTGGATGGTGTCCTTTGAAGCAAAGTTTTAAATTTTGATGAACTCCAATTTATCCCTGTTTTCTTTGTTCCTTGTGCTTTTGGGGTAATATTTAAAATCTGAGGTATTTTATTTAAACTTTTATATATAAAATAACTTAATTCTTAGGACTGTTCTAGGAGACGGATGCTGTTGTTGTCCCCAGTCTATGGATCGGAGACTGAGATGCAGAAAATTTCACTGACGTATCAGTGTCACAGCTACCCAGTGCTGTGGGAGTTCAGACCCTCATGCTTGTCCCCAGCATCTGTGCTCTTCACCATGCTCCACTTCTTCCTGGAATCGTTAATGAAAAAGTCTTCCCTTTTTTGATTCCTTGTTAGTTTTTTTTCTCATTGAGGACCTCATCTCCTCATTTTGCTTGCAGAGATCAATGTAGGTTTATTTTAGGCCTCATGTAGGCAGAAGCATTGCTATAAGTTTAGTTCTTTATTACTCACTCTCCAGTGATGATTGTGGCTAATTGACCTAATCAAGTCATGCTTATGTCTTTCCTGCTCATGACACTAAAAACAGAGTCATAACTTACAGAATGCTCAAAGAAGAAAGTTCTTAATTGATTTTATTTTGCTAACCAATCAAATAAAATCCCACTGTTGACACAGATTATAAGCCCTCCAGAATAGGGTCACTGTCTTCCTTGTGTTTCATTTGTTTGGTCACAGTTTCTAGGTAGTGCCTTGCTGTCCAGCAGTATTGTTAGGATATGGTGCTCGTGAATCATTGTAAGAACAGAATTTTGACAACACACTGTGTTGTTCATTTCATGAGGGAAAAGATAATATAGAAATATTGCTCAGATCTATTTTAAAATTAAGCTTAGAATTTTAAGAAGAGTTCAAGAAACCATACAAAGATTTTTTTCACTAATTTTAGATCTATATTAGACAAATTATGGTTACATAGCAGACTAACTTATCAACTAGATTTGACAGGAGGAGTGTATTATTGATTATTTGTTTTAGTTGAAATATTCTACCTGGGATAAAGTAATAAGTGCCCATAAATGAACAAATTTGTATTTCTATGCAACATGGGAGCAGACTTCATATATTTATATAAAATATATATGACTGTGTTTTAATCTGTCTGTCAGTGTTTTTATAGTTTTTCAGCAATGTTGTAACTTTAGAATTCTTCTAAGAAAATCACCCCCGATTCTAGTGCAGTTTGTACTGTGTATCCTGTCTTATGCATGGGATTCCACTGTCCCCTCAGTGAGGAATTTCCTCTCCTATTGAGTTAGTAGCAGAGTTAAAGGAACTGTGATTTCTAGGCCTTTGCTTTCCATGTGTTTGCAGTTGGCTGTCAGTCACGATTTTCCCTTTCTTGAGTTTTCATTGTTAAATAAGAATTTTTGAAAATAACTATTAATATGTTGCATCACTCTCCCTAGAAACTTGATGTGTTTGTGCTTTTCAGTTTTCAATTTATGAAAAATGTAAATGCACTCGTTTTTAAGTAGTGCTTTTTCACTAGATATTTGTTTACCTCTTTATAGTTAAAATATTTTTTCCCAATTTATGAATCAGTGTGCATATTTTAAAAGATACCTTGCTTTTTATTTTTCTTACTGTAACAGTTATATTCATTGTAGAGAATTTAGAAAATAAGGATAAACACAGTAATAACTTAAAAATAGCCTCTAATCTCACCTGTAGATACAGTTGTAAGGTTTGAAACTGAGAATTACAAGTCCTCTCACGTTGTTCTTGTTTTTCAAGTATGTTTTGGTTACTGAGACCCTAGATTTCCCATATGAATTGTAGCAGCAGATAGTCAGTTTCTGCAGAGGAGCCCGCTGGGATTGTGATCGAGACAACGTTGAATATACGGATCGCTCTGTGGAGCACTGCCACTCCAAGAGCGCTGTCTTCTGATCCAGGAATGTGCGTGGTGTGTCTGTCCAGGTATTTAGGTCTTCTTTAGTTTTTTTTCAACAATGCTTTGAGTTTACAGAGTATTATTTTACTTTTTTTTTCCCTTATACTGAGGACAAGTGTGCAATGTACTGGGATCAGAAGTGTTTGAGCCCCGCCACTTGTGCCACCATGGTCGCTGTGCTCTTGCTTCACTCTCTGTACAATCTTGCACAAAATAGGACCTCAGTAAAGCTCTCTTGAATGAATGATTATACGATTGTTGGATGATGCTTGAGAGTCATTGTGATGATTTTTTTCCCAGCCTTTCCCCACTTCTTAACTATGCCCTTTCTCTTCCTTTCCTCCAGCCTGGGTTTCAGCCTGCCTGTGGCACTGATTTTCCCTGTCTGTAGAATCTTCCTTTCACTGGTTCACGATAATATTACATGTGGGCTGTGGAAACTTGCTAGATTTCAAGAAAGAGCAAATCCATTCCATGGTAGTGTTTTTAGAGTGTGGTATTCTTTTATCGAATGAGATTAAATCAGGCTGACCCCCTGAGCCCTCCCGTGAGCTCTTTTCGGCTTCCTACAAGTGATAATGCTCTGGTTGCTGCCTGTGCCCTTCCCCCAGCCTTGGTTTTGGAGTTGAGTAAGTCACCATCAGTGGAGCCCTCTCTTTAAAAGATGAAGAGAACATTTGCTCCTTCTCCCTAGTCGGGGACTTGGATGAGATGAGGTACCATATAAAGAATGGAGCCCCACCTCATTCTGACCCCCGCTCTTTCCGTTACTTTCTCCAGGGGAAAATAGTACAATTCAACAGTATAAATATTGATTGTGAGCTAATGAGATAGACAAGACAACAGATCATTTATTAAATATCCTTTCATGCCGGAAACAAATGTATTATACACACAAAAGTCACACAAAGCACGGTAGTACTGTGGTTACAAACGTGGGTCCGAGTTCGAGTCCTGCTCTGGAGTGACCAGTCCTGAAAGATGGAGAACTGGTAGGTCAGCTTAGCCTCTCCCAGACTTGTTTTCTGTCCTGCAGAGACAGGGCTCACTAGGCGTCCCTCCCCCGTAGAGGTGCTGTGGGGTGTAAATGACGCACGTGGGCAGCCCAAGCACAGCTGCTTTTTCCTCATAAGTGCAGGATAGCATAGCTTTTGTGGTGACGGCTTTTTGACCGCCCCGTGTAGACTCTCAGTGCTCCAAAGGGATGCCTTGTGGTTTGGAGATGGGATTCTCACTTCTGTAAATACCCAAGGATTGTGTTATTTGGCCCTGCTGATTTGAATGTATTCTTTAGAAAGTATATATTTTAGATATATTTTTCAAGCATGCATGCTTTTTTCTTTTATTATTTATAGTTCTGCCCTCTCATCTCTTGGTGTTATTTTTCATGGAATCCAGGAATCAGTCCTAAGCCACCTGCCTTTTCACACTTCTCCGTGGTGATCTTCTTTCCTGACTAGAAGAGGGGTTTTCATAGGAAATTTTCTTTGTGCCCCTTTTCTTGGAGTCTCTCTGTCTGTCTGCCCATCTCTCACCTGTCCATCTGTCCATTTATCTACCCACTCATTCTTCTGACTTGTTCCAAAAAGCATTTCTGGCAGCTTACAGAGGAACAGACACCAAATAAACAGGTGAGAGAATGGGGCCAAGTTCGGACAGTGAGGCCAGGAGGCGAGCCTCTGTGAGTGTTGCAGGCAAGAGACACACGCCTCTGCCCTGTGACTTATAAGATCGACAGGAAGAGTGTGCTTGTGGCTCCCAGCAGACACAGGGAAACAGGGTTTGTGGGAGATGCTCACTGGCTGTGAAATAAATAAATGGCTTAGGAGAAGCCCAGCCTTTCCAGCTACTAAGGCTTAGGAGAATATTTTGAGTGTCTTCCAAAATCAGAGTATTTCATCTTTTATTTTTTCAGATTTCTAGATATAGTTGGTTACATTCTATACCTGGAAATTTCTCAAAAACTCCTTCCCACATGAGTCCCATGGCTCGGGAATGGGGTGGTTCTGCTCATTGATGGTGTTTGGACAGAAACAGAAAATGACAACCTCCAAGGAACCTGGGACTCTTTGGTTATGTTTTGTCAGTGCTGTAGATCTCAGAAAATGCTTTCATAGTTTCTCTCCAGCTGAGGCAGCAGCGTGCTCTCTTACCAGCATCAGGAGCTCAGGGCCACGGGATGGTGGGGGCTGACTGCACTGCCTTCAAGACATCTAAGGTAGTCTCTACAGGTGTGGTGCTTTTACGTAGTGCATTTCATATTCTTTAATAGAAGGTTTCAACAGGGAGTTAATTGAGTTAATTAACATTTAATAAATATGATGCTTTGTTGAAAAGACAGTTATAGGCAAAATATAAGCTGTGAAGATTTTAAGAAAGGTTTCATTACTGAAATTTCAGTCGGGAAGATTCATAGTTTATCTTATTTATGCGTCTCTTTTAAAGTAACAAAGAAACAAGACAGAAAAAGCAGAGGATGATTTCTGTTCTTCCTCTCAGCTTGCAGGCTCTCTCACCTCCAGTGACATCCATCCAGACACCAGCACTGACACTGGCCGTGCTCAGAACTTCCTCAGCCCTGAAGACACAACTGACAAATAGAAGGGGGCCGCGCCCTGTTACAGCAGGTGCTCTCACTTTGTGGGTCCTTATGTAACTGTGCGGTGTTAATCAGGATCGCCCATTCTACATTGCGTGACGGTGCTGTGGTGTCTCCTAGTTACTTGTTTCTGTATGTACTCGTGTATTTTCTCCAATGTGTGGTACTACATATCTTAAAATGATTTTTTTAGATGAAAAATAATGTGTATTTAATATAATAATTCTGAAAAAAGGGACAAAAGAGGCTATCCTGGTCCCACTACTCAGAGATAATAATTAACACTTTAACATCTATTTTTTGTTCTTTTTGTCAGTGTGTATTAACTCTCTCAGAAAAACCAGCGAGCACTCTGTACCTGTTTACTGTGTGGAGACCTCCATTTTCCATTCGGCTTTTTATGTTTTTCTACAATATTCTAACTACCCTGGCATGATTTTTAATGACCAGTATAGCATTCTGTCTTGTGGAGGCATCGTCCATTTTACTTCGGACTTAAATAAACTTTTAAATTCCAAGTATACTTTACTGAAATACTGAAAAGAGAACTGTGGTGGTACCGATAGGCCCCTATATCCCTTCCCCTTATTTCCTGAGGGTAAAAGCTGTTGACAATGTGGTATATATATTTCATGACATTTATGCCTATGACATATATATATATATATATATATATACACATACATACATAGATACATACATGAATCTGAGAAATCTATGTATATGTGTGTGTGTGTATATGCTTTATTGAAAAATAACACCATACTATATGTTTTCTGTACCTCGCTTTATTCACTCAGGGTATATCATAGACGTCCTCCCACTGCAGACTCACCCGGTCCTTTCAGATAGAGTGGAGGGGTCCTCTGATGTGCAGGTGGGGTCTCTTGTGCAAGGACACCTTTGGTGGGAGAGTGCTGCGGACAAGGCCCTGGACCATGCCAAAACGCCGGCCCCATCAGAGCCCACAGCTCGCCGTGATTTACCACACTGTTGCCTTGATGGTGGACACTTAAGTTTTCTCTATTTTCCACTGTCAGAAAAGATGTTTGACTGGCATCCTTCTGCAAATATTTCTGTGATCTCGTATGAGTATTCCTTTAGTTAAGGCTTCTGGAAATTTAGTCCCTGGATGTGACATTTACATTCATCACAGGCTCTTTTCAAGTGACTCTAGAAATTCCTTCTCCAGTGAGGATTGAAATGATGGAGAATTACTTATGAAACCATTTCTCTATCGCTGGATATGATTTCACTTCAGCTTTTCTTCTCACCATTGTAAAGAGTGCTGTGAAAATATCCTGATGAGTACATCTTTTTGAACTGATTTTTTTTTTCTAAACAGAACGATTTCTACAAGTGGAGTTGAGTCTGTGTGTACACACATTTTTCAGAGTTTACATATCCATTGACATGTTGTCCTCCAAACACGTCGCTCACAGTTTGTTCTCTCACAGATGGACACTAGCTAGAATATCTTTTAATACTATTTGCCAATATGATGAGCAAAAGTGCTTTTTCATTGTTTTAGTTTGCATTTGATGACCAGTGAGATATTCAGCATTTTTCACTTATTAGCCATCTGACTTCTAAAAAGTGAATGATCCCTTTTGTTCTTTGCACACATTTAAGTGAGGGAGCTTCTTGTTGCTTTGTGAGAGCTCTTTGTATGTTATGAACATTAATCCCTTGTCTTCATCAACATGTATCATGCAGCTTTTTCTTGTCATTTCTTGCCTTTCATTTTGTTCAATAGGTTTACTTTGTTGTGGCCCAAAATATACTTAAGATAGTAAATGCCTTCTTTTTGGGTTTTATTTTTGGTATTATTCTTAGAAATACTTTCTTATAATGGTACAAATCTCTTCTGTAGGTTTTGTGATCTTTAAGATGGAGATGATAATAGTACTTGTTATAGTGAGGAGAAGTTGAATTAATATGAGCAAAGAGTTGTATTTGCTGCTATTAGTACTTTTTAATATTTACATCACTCTCTGTAATTTTTCTTGTCGTCATTATGACAGGAATAGAATTTGTTCTTTCCAGGTGATTCTCTGATTTTCCCAGGACAGTTATTGAATACATAATTTGTCCTTTTATTTGAAATCCCATGTGTACAAAATACTTATATACACTAGAGTCTCTTCTAGAGCTCCTGGTTTATTTCTGTCAATCTTACTTTCTTACTCTAGCACCATATCTTACATATTGTAAAAATTTATTTAATATCTGACAATGCAATTTCATTGATTCTTTTCTTCCATCCCAAATTTTCTTGGCTAGTATTATGACTTTATTATTCCTGAAGAATTCTAAAATACTTTTTTCAAGTTAAAAAAAAACAGATAAAGGTTTTCATAGAATTTTTTAGTAAGTTTTGAATTATCTTAAGCAGAACTTTCATCTTTAAAAAACTGCTTTCCTCCATGCAATATGTTGATGTCTCTAAATTCACATCTCTTACTTTACCCCTCAGTACAGTCCTGTAGTTTCTCCATGTAGAACATGGGCATTATTTTTGAGTTTATTCCAGATTATTTTTTATGTTTTAGTTAATTTTGTAAGTAAGAATTTTTTGCGATTATATTTTTTAACTGTTTAAACTGACACCTAAGAAGGCAGATTCGGTTTGTAAATACTCACTTTGTAACTTGTCATTTAAAATTGTAAGTATTAAATACTTGTCCCAGAATCCTTTCTTTTCTGTTTTTCAAAATTTGTTTCGAAGATTATCAAAATGGTCATAGCTAAGTAGTATAGGTGGGGAGACAGATGGAGATAGGTAGTGTGGCTCATGTACAAACTGTGAGCAGTTTCATGGCTGCATTTAGGCTGGAGAGGCCTCAGAAGAGCCCAGGTAAGACCGGGGATGGCTTTGTATGCACTTGAAAGCCAGCTTTCCTGCCTTTATGGTGAAGCCTGGTGGGAGTGTCAGGTAGATGAACAAGGTCCAATGGAGGTCATTGGCTGCACAGAGCACTGTGACTGTGAGAACCGGAGACCATCGCCATGGGAAATCCTTGGTGCCAGGAACACTGCAGGGGAGTTGGAGTCTGTGTGTTAAGGATTTTCCAGTCCTGGGAGTGAGAAGAGCAGACTCTGCATTCAGATCTGAGTTTGAATTCACCCTCTCTTGTTTACTGGTCCTCTGACTTTTGTCAAGTTATATACCCTCTTTGAACTCCTGTTTTCTTGTCTCTCAAAATAGGAGAATTACGGCCTGCTGCTAGAGTGTTTGATCAGGGTAAATGATTTGTGTCTATAACATGTCACGTACTGTCACAAGTTCAGTGAGAAATGGGCTGTCGCCTCTTCTTCTGCAACTCAGTGCTCGACAAGACATCGGGGGAAAGCCAGTCCCTAAATTGTGTGTGGTGTAAGCAGGAACAAAATTAATGTCTTGCCTTTCACTAGCAGTATTCTTACTCCTTTGCTTCATTTACTTCTTTCCTCCTTTCCTTTCCCCTTACCCCTCCTCCACCAAAAGAGTCTGAGACTGTCTCAGAACACTAGATTCAAATTACTTTAAAGGTTGTCTCATTCTCATGAAATGACAGTAACATAAAAAAATATCTGTACACATCCCAGAATTCATTGTATTTGATTTACACACACATGCATGAGTACACACACACACACAATCAGGCTACCTCCCACTTACTGAGGGAGAAGAACCACTTATTCTTACTTTTCATTCACTGAGCATGAGAGCAAATTGTCTTACTCAGACTTCACCTGGCTTTGTGCATGGTGTTTTTAGTTGGATTTCTGCTTTGTGGCCATAGAATTATTCTCCTAATAGAAGAGAGGAAGTGGAGACATAGACATTCTGCTGAGATATTGGTTTCATCATATTTGAGTTGGAAAGGACTTAAGACTGCATAGAGTCATAACTGTCTATGGGTGAGAATCCATGACAGTGTAACTTGGACAAGAACCTGGATCTTCTGACATCGTGTCCACACGGGTGAAGAGGCAACTTGGTGGGGGATGGCAGGGATCCTTCTTGCTTAAGTTCCAGGGTCGTGCTAGTTATCATTGCTCACCTGCCTTTAGTTTAGGTCCATGTGGCCTCTCATGGGAAGGTCACTCTGTCCTGATAAGTAGAGTTTCTAATCAGCAAAAAGCTCTGGACCCACTCATATTTCCCAGAGTTTTTTCTGCTGACCTGCTGACACTTTATATAAATGAGACATAAGAAACTACTGGATATTAAATCCTTTGTGTTATCGTTAGCCTTCGAGTTCCATAGGAATGGGGTGCTGTCTCAGGCTGTCTAAGGCTAGATCTGAACAAAGATAGGGTGATAGGCTGTGCTGCTGGTCCCTCCACAATCAAATGTGATTTCCACCTTAGTTTTTAGAATCAGGCAGATGAGCTCAAATCTTGCCTTTACCAGTTATTAGCTTAGTGACCTTGGGGAAGAAACTACTTTTTTGTGTACAATTTTCTTTGTCTGTAAATAAGTTCAGTATTTATTTTAAGGTTTTTGTTTTAGAATTGAATGAACTAATTCCCTCATTTATACCTAAAATACTGTTCGCGTGGTTCTATGCTGGTGCCTTGGTTGTTGATTTCTAAGGCACTCGGCAGTGAGAAAGGGGGTGGGGGAACCCTGGATTCTAGAGCTTATATTCCAGGATATGCTTGTAAAAGTCTGGCTGTGCAGTGGAGTTTTAGTAAATATCCATTCCTTTCCTAATCCGCATTGATTGTGTATATATCTTTATACTAATATATGAACAATTTTTTAATGCAATTTAAATCTTTCTGTAGTATTTAAAATATGTAACTATAACAAAAATACGTGAAATAAAATGATTTCACTTTTCTTTTCAATAAGCAAAAAAAAAAATAGAAAATTAAAGTTTTGAAGAAGTAGAAATAACCTTATTTCCATAGAATCAATTCCCTATGATAGGTTTTTTGGTTGTGTTGTTAAACAGCATATAAAATTGATAGGTTGTGACACAACGGAAATGCGGAAACAGTGGAGACATACTACCACCAATGCAGTCATTTTGTTACCAAGTCCAAACTCATTCTGCTTGCTGCATGACAGGCCAATAAATCAGGAGAAGAGGTGTTGGAGCAAAGAATAGTGACTTTATTAGAAAAGCTGGCAGACTCAGAAGATGGCATACTGATATCCTGGAGAACCCTCTTCCCCAAGTCAGATTTCAGTCTCCTTTTATACTAAAAAGGGGCGGGGGTTTGGTTGGTTGCTGTAAACTTCTTGCTGTAAGAATTGTTTGTCCTTGGAATCCTTTGTTCTTGCAGCTGTCCATGTGGGTCAAATCATGGTGCCTGTGTAAAACCTCCCCAAAACAACCAAAGTTTATTCTCTGTTTTGCAACGTGCCATCTCTACATAAGTGCAGAAGAGCTAACATCCTTAAAGATCAGAGCCCAGAGAATAGGCTCTCCTTGATATTTCAGGCTAAAAGCAACTTTCTTTTACAAAAGGTGCAAAGCTAGCAAGTCTGAGCCTCGAAAACAGGTCACAGGTTTAAAGCCAAAGGAACACATCTAATATGGAGTCAAATTTGTTCTTTTCTATTACAATTTCTTTTTCCACCTCATAAATAATTTTATTAAGAAACATGGGTGATTTTTTTATTTTTACTTCTTAATAACGGATAAGTTGTCCAAATACATTTTTGTGATCAGGGATGCTGTATGGGCCCTGGGGTCACAGCAAACTCTTGTTGGGCATGGTCGAACCTGCAACATGCCTGATGCCCCGTGAGTGTTGGTGAGGGACCCCCTAACCAGGGGCTGTCTTAAGGAACCAGCATATGGGCATTGACCTCTGGAGACCTCTTTTTCAGCTGCAGGAATTTTTTTCAGATACTGTGATTGAAAAATCACTCAAGCTGGGGATAATTAGGGAATAAAGGAAGAGGAAAAGTGCTTGGAGTAGAGTAGAAGAGAAGGACAGAAGATCAGGGAGCCTGGGGGCTTGGCAGCGGGGACTCCAGAGAGAGAGAAGCAGTGGTGTGGAGGGGCCCGGTTCCAGAACCAGCTCCTGCACCTATCCCCGCGCCCAAGACACACAGCCTTTAATTACCCAGGACTCCCTCCTGTCTGGACATCACCCAAGGCAGAACCTTGAGAATCGAAATTAAGGGGTGGGCAGCACTCACCTAGGGGGTCACAGAGGACTTTGGTCAAGTCAACAGTGCCTTTTCTGGTCATGTGTCTTCACTTGTCCTTTATCTTTGGATCTGAGGAACAGGAGTAAGGAACTCAGAGAGAGATCCAGGACGACATCTGAGTGTGTTAGGGAGGACATTCACAGCGACATGGGGAGCGAGGACACTTGCAGCAAAGTAAAATGACTTCACAACTATTGCATCAGAGCTGCAGGTGTGAGAGAGCCTAAGCCTGTCTCAGAGTGCAGGGGACAAGCGGAAAGGAATGGTAAAATTTCCACTGACAATTGAAATTTTGTTAAATGGCCTGCTACTGTTAATTGTATCACTTGAATGTATGCAGGTGTATTTCTATGAGCATTTATAGGTTCACTCAACCACACAAGCCCCTCTTGCCCCCATCGGGGATGTGCTTTCTCAAGCACAGTGCCCCTCCTCCTTGAGTGGGCCACACTGTGGGTCCTCACCTGGGGCTGGGCTGCTGCAGGGCACTGAGTCCCTGAGGCACGGCCTGTGAGACACGACAGGAATATCTCTGCTCTTGACTGAGGGCCTCCGTTTCCCCCTGCAGTGTAAGAATGCCGGTGACTCAGTTAGAAGCATGCTTCGAAGCTGTCCGTGTCCTTTCCATCCAGAAGCGGAGCCTGGAAGCTTCTGAATTTCTCCAGAATGCTGTTTACATTCACCTTCGACAGGTGAGTGTATGTCCACTTACAAGTGGAGTAATTACTGCAGTTTTTCTGAAACTTACTCACTACTATTCCATCTGATTTTTCTGTGCTAGGATTCAGTATGGCATGCTACACATTCTGGAGTCAGATCTTGAAACCCTGTTGAAGAGGATTATTTATTTTATTTCTTTATATGATAGAATTTTACTTTCAAAATTCAGAGTTTTCGGTTCTTTGAGGAAAATTTTGGGGGAGTTGGAGAATCAACTTTGCTCTTACCATCTTTGTGACCTGTTGCTATATGCCTCTCACCTGTCTTCTGTCACTTGTGAGGCAGTTCCATTTGTGACCCTGTGCGGGTTGTTCATATTATAAAATATAAAGTCTGTAAAAGTACAGTCCCTTTTATTCCGAAGACATTCCATAAGTACTACTTAAATCTGGGTGTGGTTTTTAGAAGACAGTATGATTAGAACATGTACTTGCAGGTTGCTAGTGCAAAATCCCCAAATCAATACTCTAGCTGAACATCTAAAATCTTTCTAATCTACCTTGGATTTGTATGGATAAGTGAAGCAGTTTGCTAAGAACACAAGACCAGGTTTAGAATACAGGCTGGTGTTGCTCAGCAGGTCCTCCCAAGCTGATGCTCTGCCAGAGGGCGGGGCCGAGTAAAGAGGGCGGGTCCTGCCCTCCCTGAGCTGACAGTTTCATGGCAAAGACCTTCATCAGGTGAAGAACTGGGAGTTTCTTCTAAGAAGAGTGGGTTTGAAAAGAGTCCTATAAGCGCGGGACTGACACAATCTTATTTGTCTCAAGTAGGGGAGAGCAGCTGTGGGGCCACTTGGGAGACTCGTGAGTCCAGGTGTTCAGTGTTGGTGGCTTCCACTTGAGCTGTGGGACGGTCAGTGGGTAAAAGTGAACAGATTGAAGGCATGTTTAGATGGTAAAAAGGAAAGGATGAATGCTGTCTGTGAAGGTAGGATGGAGTAAGACCCAGGTTTCTGGGTGGATTAATGAGGTAAATGATGGTCCTGCTTTGCTCTTAGGAAGGAAACTTGCAGAGGGAGTTCGGGGGAAAACTGATGAGTTCAGCTGTGGGTAAAGTGAAAGGCTGTTCAATGTGTGGTCTGGGAGCTCAGGTGAGAGCCAGTAGTGAGTAGGGGGAGGGGAGACAGACTTTCAAATTATTTTGTCTTGTGAACATACAAATAAGTATGAGTAATGACACACTTAACACCTCTATATTCTGGATTTAAAACCCAGTAACATTTTGTTATATTGAGTGCAGTGGTTCTTAATTTTTTTAATAGAAATAAAACAAGTAGAAACAAAATAGTGGAGTTAATCAACATCTTAGAGTTGATGTGTGTCCTTGTATGTATTTTGATACCTCATCTGTTTATAAGCATAATCTACAAAAGCTTGTTTAGCATAAGAGTTAGAAAGAGAGATGTGACACACAATGTTGGGGGTTGAGGCTGATCTTCTTGGGCAAATTTTGTAGCCTCTCTGTGCCTTATTTGCATCTTCTGTGACTGCCCCCGGGCCCCTCATCACAGCTGATTTCCTAGACTAGATGTTGGGAGGGAGGCTGCTGAAGGGATTAAGAAATGGAAACTGCTAGAGATACTGAAGAGAGAGAAAAAAACAGAATAAAGCCGATAAACTGACTGCAAATACCATCAAAAGTGAAAGAATCCCCCAGTGTTTTGAGCCACTTAGCTTAAGGGAAACAAAATCACGTGGACCCAATTCTCTTGAGCATGTGAGTATTGTGGGTGGTAAGGTGTCATCAGAAAAGGGTTGAGAAGAAGCCTTTTGGTTTCCCTTGACGTTTCCAGTAAGGATGGGGCGCAGGAGCCAAAACCCCGTGCTTCACAGTGGAAGCTGCTGTTTTGTGCGGAACTGACCAAAGGTTGGAAACCAGTCATCAGCAGTGCTGGAAAATGAAGAGGCTTCTGGTTTGGGTGGGGCACTTGCTGTGACTTCCAGGTGACTTGCTGCCTGGGGGCTGTGAGGCAGGCAGTAGGTTTGCAGGATGACCGGGGCATAATCCCTGGCTCTGAGGCTGCTGGTCTGATTAGCAGACCTTGGCACACACAGTCCCAATGGGGCAGCTCGGGATGTGGCCTGGGACTCCTGCCATGCTGAGGGCGAGAAGAGTGCTCCCTTGTGTGGGTGTCCCTGCTGAGAGTGGAAACGTCCTCCCACAGGAGAGGAAGAGCCTCTGAGCAGGGGGCCGGAAGCATAGGCAAGATCAGCCTGAGCACGGAGGGTTTGGGAAGCCGGAAGTCATACAGTGGCCCGAGCAGCCTTGTTCCTGAGAGACTGGAGGGAAAAGATGCTGAAAAGTCAGGCTAGGTTCCGACCCTGTGGTGGGTTATGAGTGACAGGAAAGGACTGGTCAGGCAGGCACTAGAGAATCCTGTGGGCGTCCCAGCTGGTGCGTCCCGCTGGAGGGAGGAGCAGAGTTATAGACTTTGCCACTTATTAGCTGTATGACTTGGAGCAATATCACTCCAACTCTCTCTACATATATCTTGATAGGTATAGTGACAGAGTGACAAGCTCGTGTCATCAGAAGTCTTAGTTTAGCTCTGATCCTCTGTGTCCAGTCCTGTCAGTGCTGCCCTGCAAGGTTTTGCAAGTGGCTACTCTTACCCTGAGATGGGAGGTCGTAGAGGGACATTGTAGCGCCTGAGGGCAGGAAGAGGTTGCTTTAAAAGCAGACGTGTAGCCGCCTGCATTATCAGACCTGCAGGCAGTTTGGTTGACGGTAGCGGAGAGGACTTTGGAGGGTTAGCATCGTCTTAAAACTTGTTTTCCCTTGGGGACCGGATTTGCCTTTGCAGATTAATGTTGAAGATTTGGGCTTCTGGTAAAGCTGTTTTCAGAGATGGGTATATACGCAACATACCGTATAAAATAAAATGCTTTTATTTAATGTGCGGGACTTTGCAGCTGTCGGGAACATCTCTGTTGACCTGGTCTCCACGGAGGGCAGTAGGGGTCAGCAGAGTGTGTGGGAGGGTAGGCTGACCGCCTTGCTTCTGCAGGGGGTTCTCCACAGCAAGGCACTATGTTGAGTTGACTCTTCCTTATGTTTGGTCTGAGCAGACAGCAAAGTAATGAGTTCTGGTGGGATTGTATAATGACAAGAAGAAAAAGGAACCCGTAGTTTTTCGGGACTATAACACACATTTGGTTCCCGATCCAGTGTGTTCCGTTACAGAATTGATGAGTTGTGTCTATTCTGGGTCTTGATTGAAATAAACGTTCAGCCTAAATTTTAAGAGTTATGTTTTATTTGGCGGGAGGACTCGAGCCGGGATGAAAGCCTCTCAGATCACTCTGAGGGACTGCTCCCAAGAGGTAGGGAAGGAGCTGGGATATATAGGAGCTTTACAACAAAGACCAGGTAGTTGGAACAATAAAATATTGCTTGTTATCTAAAGAAAGCCAGGTATCTCAAGTTCAAGAATTTAGTGCTTTTCTATGTATGGGAGGAAGCAAACATTTGGACTCACTGAATTCATTCTTTAGACAAGTACCTAGCTATCAAGGGCAAGTATCCTGTCATTTCTTATTCTGAGTCTGCTCAGAGGGCACCGTTGTGAGTGGCTGCAGAGGCTGGGCTGCAGGCCTGTCCTTGCTGGGATGTGTTGGCAGCCACTGATGACTTGGTTTCAGCATTCTTTGTTTACTGACATGGTTGCAGTATTTTCATTCACATTGTAGTATTTTCATTCACAGACTGATTATGGATAATCTGCAAACTTGGAAAGCAGCCGAGATGGAATTACTGCAGGTACCTTCTACTTTAATAAACCGTGTGCAAACATAAACACGGAAGAAGCATACATTTGGATTTGGTGGTGTAAGGAAGGGTTTCTGCACGTTACAGGAGAAGGCAAGGCACAATTCCTCTTCTTTGTGGGCAGGGACGTAAGTCCACCTTTCTTATTTGTAGTGGTTTCTGAGAACAGTTTATAGTAATTAACCAACATTGACAAACGGTGGCACACATTGCATTTAACAGATGGCCGGCTGCAAACTTGTATATTGGACAGGTAGATTTCAAAGGCAAGTGGTCAGGTGGATGGGAGAGAGATGGTGCCCAGGCCTGGGCCCAGATTCAGGTTTAAATCACCATTTCCTCACCTTAGGGCCTTGGACTAGTATGTAACATCTCTTAACCTGTTAGTGAATCTGTGAAATGGGCATGATAATATTCGTTTCTTCCTGGGATTGTTGTAAGTTGTAAAGAGTATTATAGCACACACGAAGCACTTAACACACTGGCACTTAGCTGTGTTCACTGTTTGCGGCCGCCCCACTTGGCGTGTGTCAGAGCCGTAAAGACAGCATGTGTCTGTTGGGGATATACGGGTAGCCCCTTGAAAAGGTTGTGAATTTGGTGATTTCCTTTAATCCTTGTAAATCTGTGTGCCATGGGCAGTTGTTTTCATGGACAGATGAGGAATCTCAGGGTAAAGAAGACTGTGTAATTTGCCCAAACTCAGACCATAATTTTGGGTGCAGGGGCCTCAGTTCAGCATGGGCCCCTGGGCCTTCTGCCCTCTCCATTCAGCACCAGAGCCAGATGTGTGTTCAGCTGTCTCCCAGCCCAGAATATCCAGCAGGCAGCAAGACACACCTGGCCCTGTGCTGCTTGAGCAAAAACTCCGGAAGGGAGGCAGTTACAAAAGGGATAAACATAAAAACAGAGGACTGCAAACTGTGATCAGCTCTGAGAAGGAAAGAACACATCTCGCCATGCAGAGCTGGGAGCTTTCCCGTCGGGCTGCTCTGGGGGCGTTCATCTCAGCTAAACAAGCTCTGCTGCTGCACTAAGGCAGGAAGGCAGGGCGCGTGTGACCAGGTAGACTGGGCCTCGTTGATCGTACTCATTCCCCATTAAGCGACAGCTGTCTCGGGCACTTATGTAGTAAACAGATGTTGGCCACAATCATCACACATTTTGCTTGGTAGTTTAATTGGCCCCACCTTTGAGATGAGGTCATTGAAGCTGGGGAGTTTGTTGCATGCCCTTGGAAATACCCCCACTGGTCTTTCAACGTAGGCTGGTTTGGCTATCATGCCCCAGCCCTGTGAATGGCATTGTGTAGCTTCTCCCAAGTGGCCCAAATGACTGACATTGATTTTCTTAATTCGTAGGAAATGGTATGTGACAATAGGAGAAAAATGTAGTAAGAAATTGTTTGGAAAAATAGAAAAAAATCCAGTTCTTCCCCAGCTGGGGGAGCGTACCCTGTGTCACTCACCCCACTCACTGCCTGGCACCTCTTCCCTGCTGACTCCGTGTTCAGAAGCCACTCTGAGCCTTATAAGAACATTTTACCTCATGACACTGTTGACTAGGACCTGCAAGCTCTCTGTCCCTGGTTAACTCTCTCTTCCAAGCCATTTAAATTTTATGCAGGCTTCTCTGCTCAGATGTAAGAATAGCCTCTTTAAACTTCTTGATGCAGCTCCTTAATGAAGATCTTGTGAAGGAAACCTAGCCAAAACCTGGGAGGTATGCACATAGTGACTGCAACCCCGGCACTTTGTGAAGTTCAGAATCAGAGGGGTGGGAGATTTAGGAAAGGCTTTTTAAAGTAGCAAGGGGAAAGTGAAAGGACGAATTCTGTGTGAGACTGAAACATCTCCGTCCCAGCCAGCAAGGCACCTGCGTTCAGGATGGTGTGTGGAGAGTGCAGAGTTCTCACAAAGAAAGAAGTGGTGGGATGGGAGGGAGGACAGTTAGGTTCTTTACTGGGGAAGGAAAAATTGGGCTGAGCATTTCCTGGTTGAACAAGAGGATTGTGACATTATGTGTTTGTATTTTGGAGAGAAGGGTTTTGTGAGGACAGGCCTAGGGACAACGCTCTCTGGCTGGGGAGTCAGCACAACAGGGAACCACAGAGAACCGGGCAGACCCCAGGGCCCCTGATGGGGGAGAGGCTGCCCACCATTTCGAGCCCTGGGGGCTGCTTCTGTCCCTTAGCTAGGGCCTCAGAGCTCCCTTCATAACCCAGTCCTGTTGATACAAGTAAAAATATGTGGGGCATGAGAAGGGCTGTGTCCCAGGCTTCCGTTGAGCCCCTGGGATGTGCCCCGCCAGATGTTGCTCCTTGGCTTCATGCAGGAGAGAATTCAAGAGCAAACCAGTGTTGAGTAAAGGTAGATTTATTCAGAGAGATACTTTGAAAGGCAAGAGAAACGTCACGAGGTGTGGGGGTTTGATACTCAGATTAAAAGGAGGTGCACAGTCCACAGAATCTGGGCCTTCTCCGAAGAGGGAGACAGGGGGTGACCGTGAGGCATCGCTGTGTTGCTGGTTTTCATGGGCTTGGTGGTTTCACATGCTAATAAGTAGAAGGACCAGCCTAAGGGCAAGGGGATGGAATTCCCAGGGAGTTGGCCATTTCCCACACTTTGACATTTTGTGGCTAGCCTTGGGACTGCCATGGTGCCTGGGGCCGTGTTATTCACCATGTTACTATTACAATGGGTGTATAATGAAGCTCAAGATCTGCTAGAAGTTAAATCTCTTCATCCTGAGCCTCAAGACCTATTGGGGGTTGAATTCTTCACCATTTTGATGTTAATTGCTGTGGTCTTTCTTGAATGGCTTGCTCTGCCCCCTTCCATCCTGTCTCACTGTGATGACACAGAGAGAGCAAAGGCCGGGCCCTGCGTGTGTTCCTGCATTTAACAGCGGGAGATGTGGGGTGGGCTGAGGATGACTCTGAGTGGTGAGAAAGATGTTTCAGATTTTCCCACATGAGACATGGGGACCTGCCAGCAGCCATCGCAGATTTATCTCACGGGCATTATCGCTTGTGTTGTTACGGAAACAACAGGCCAGCCAAGAAATAAGCACCACTCAGAGGGTGGGAGTACTGAGATTTATTATGCCAGCGGGCTCAGAGGGGCTTCTGTTCCCAAGCCCTGAGCACATCCAAGACGTGCACATGAGGTTTTATAGGGTTAATTACAAGTATGGGGCTTTTAGCCAATAAGGCTCAAACAACAAAAAGCAAGGAATCAGTACACTGAAGCTTATCAATTTGGAACAGATCACGTTACTGACAATTGTTGACCTTGGATTTACGAGTTAGCTTGTTAGCCCAGTAAACTGACACTGAACTTCAGATTTACGAGTTAGCCCAGCAAAACTTAGATCAGTAAACCGACACTTATCACACTTAGATTTGTGACTTAGCTTGTTAGCCCAGCTGGGGTTTTTGTTCACAGTGTCACTCATCTTTTCTATTTTTCTTTTTTTTTTTTAAAGTATTTAATCCAAATTTAATATCAGGATTTTTTTTGGAAAGAAATTTCTCTTTTTCTTTTCTTTGGGGCTCTTTTGGGGGGTAGGTAATTAGGTATATTTATCTGTTAGTGGAGGCCCTGGGGCTTGAACCCAGGACCCTGTGCACACTAAGCACACGCTCTACCACCCGCCCCGTCATCTTTTTCTTTTTGCTTTATCTGCCAAGAATCTTACAGCTGAATTTCTAATTAGACTTTAACACTTACCCTGACTTCATGGCATCCGTTTTTATGACTTTACCTCCCCCTGGTTTCATGTAAGTATTGAATCTCCATTTTCTCTTCACTCTCACTTTTGTCTTTTTGTTGTTACTGTTGTTAAACTGTGTTTAAAAAAAAATTGTTTAATTTCTATTTTAGCAGGAGGCTGAAAGTAAATAAATATGTAAACAAACTTATTACACTTAAATGCATTCATACATTCTAAGCTGTTTAGTAGTTCCTAAAAACCGAATTGAATACTAAAGTGATAACATTTTTAAATTATTTTTTAATTTTTATAAAGGTATAGGTGATTTACAATATGATTTAAGTTTCAGGTGTACAATAGATGCTCCATTTATAGTTACTGTAAAACATTGACTATATTCCCTGTGTTGTAAGATACATCCCTGTAGCGTGTTTACGTTACATGTAGAAGTTTGTATAAGAAAGTTGGGTATCGCAGAATTTGGGGCATGGCTGTGTCTGACCAAGGTTCTCTGTTCCGCTGCCTGTCAGAACCCAGGCCCTCACTCCTGTCTGCAGGGGAGTGAGTGGAGGCAGCTCTCATCAGCACTGGCACCACCCTCTGAGTATCAGTGACAGCAGTGACTGTGGACATGCAAAGTGTTGTTCCAGGAACTTTACATGTATTTCTTCATTTATTATTTGAAGCCCTCCTGTGAGGAATCGTTTTATGTTTTTAATGAATAGTACACTTTATTTTTATTTTGATAGACTTCAAACTTCCAGAAAATTTACAGGAGTAGTACAATGAACATATAGATACACTTCACCTAAAAGGGCAGTGTTTGTCCTTTTGTGTCTGGCTTAGTTTAGCATACTTTTTCAAGGTTCATCCATGTAGCCTGAAACATTAATTTATTCTTTTGGTTTAATAATATCTTTTTTCATTTTTTTTTGTTTTTGGTCTATTTAAAAATAATTTCATTGAAGTCTAGTCAGTTTATAATGTTGCATCAGTTTCTTGTTTACAGCACAACTCTTCAGTTATATAGGAAAATTGATGTATTCATTTTCATATTCTTTCTCAACATAAGTTACTATAAGATATTAAATATATTTCCCTGTGCTATACAGTATAAACTTGCTGTTTATTCTATACATAGTCAGTATCTGCAAATCTTGAACTCCCAATTTACCCCTTCCCACACCCTCAGCCCTCTGGTAACAATAGTTTGCATTCTATGTCTCTGTGCCTGTTTCTGTTCTGTAGACAAGTTTGTCTTTTTTGTTTTGTTTTGTTTTCTTTCTTTTAGATTCCACATATGAGCGATCTCATATGGTATTTTTCTTTCCCTTTCTGACTTACTTCACTTAGACTGACATTCTCCAGGTCTTTTCATGTTGCTGCAAATGGCATTCTTTTATTATTTTTTTATGGCTGAGTAGTAGTCTATGGTATATATATACTACAACCTCTTTATCCAGTCATCTGTCAATGGACATTTAGGTTATTTCCATGCCTTGGCTATTGCAAATAGTGCTGCTGTGAAAATTGGGGTGCAGGTGTCTTTTTGAATTAAGATTCCTTCTGAATATATGCCCAGGAGTGGGATTGCTGTGTCATATGGGAAGTCAATTTTTTGTCTTTTGGGGAATCTCCATACTGTTTTCCACAATGGCTCACCAAACTGCATTCCCAGCACAGTGTAGAGAGTTCCATATTCTCCACAGCCTTTCCAGCACTTATTGTTTGTGAACTTCTGAATGATGGCTATTCTGACTGGTGTGAGGTGATACTTGATTGTAGTTTTGATTTGCATTTCTCTGATAATGTTATTGAGCATTTTTTCATGTGCCTATTTGCCATTTGTATGTTTTGATTGGAGAAATGTTTGTTTAGGTCTTCTGCCTATTTTTGGATTGAATTGTTTTTTTTTTCTTTTTTATCAAGTGTAAAAGCTGTTTATATATTCTGGGAATTAAGCCGTTGTCAGTCTGATTCATTGCAAATATTTTCTCCCATTCCATAGCTTGTCTTTTTGTTTTGCTTATTGTTTTCTTTGCTGTGCAAAAGCTTGTAAGTTTAATTAGATCCCACTTGTATATTTTTTCTTGTATTACTATTGCTTGAGTAGACTGCTCTAGGAGAACATTGCTGAGATATATGTCAGATGTTTTGCCTACGTTTTCTTCTAAGAGGTTTATAGTGTCTTGTTTACATATTTAAGTCTTTAAGGCATTTTGAGTTTATTTTTGTGTATGCTGTGAGGGAGTAGTCTAACTTCATTGATTTACATTCAGCTGTCCAGTTTTCCCTACACCATTTGCTGAAGAGGCTGTCTTTACTCCATTGTATTTTCTCAGCTCCTTTGTCAAAGATTCAATGACCAAACGTTTGTGTGACTATTCTTGATAATTTTCCTTATCCACTCATTGATGGATGGATATTGTTTGTAACTTTTGGCTACTCTGAATGATACTGCTATGAATATTGATGTGTAAGTTTTTGTGAGAATATGTTTTCATTCTGTTGGCTGTACAGTTGGCCTGCCATATTTGTAGTTTCCATTTCATGGATCCAGATGGCTGATTGTAAAGGGACTCGAACATCCTTGGATTATGGAATCCAGGGTGGTGGGTTCCTGAAACCAACCCCCCGAGGACACTAAGGGATGACACTCTATGTAGGAGGAGAATTGCTTAGCCATATGATAACTCTAGCCTTTTGAGGAAACACCAGACTTTTCCAAAGAAGCTGCACCATTGCCCCTTTCCACTGGCTGCATATGAGGGTTCCCATTTCTCTGCCTCCTGACAGACACTTGTTATTGTCCATGTTTGATTATAACCATCATAGTGGGTGTAAAATGAGATCTCATCTTGATTTTGATTTGGCTAGTGATGCTGAGAATCTTTTCATATGCTTATTGGCCAATTCTGTATCTATTTAATTCCTTGGCAAATTTAAAAATTGGGTCGATTTTCTTTGTATTGTTCAGTTGTAAGCATTTGTTTTATATCCTGGATACTAGTCTGTTATTAGATATATGCTTTGCAAATTTTTTCTCCTATTCTGCAGATTGTCATTTCACATTACTTTTTTTAAACATTAAAACAATTTCTTTATAGGAGAGGTAATTAGATTTATTCTTTTTTTTTTTTTTGCCAAGGACGCACTCTATCACTTGAGCTACCCACTTCCCCTTTCATTTCACTTTCTTAATGATGTCCTTTGTAACAAATGGTTTTAATTTTCATGAAGTCCAGTTTATCTGTTTTTTTTTTTTTGTATCACTTCTGCTGTTGGTATTATATCTAGGAAACCGTAGCCTAACCTAGGACCACAAAGATTTATACTATGTCTTCTTTTAGAAAGTTTATAGGTTTAGTTTTTACGTTTCTGTCTGCGATCCATTTTGAATTAATTTTTATTTGTTATACACAATAGGGGGTTCCAGATTCCAGATTCATTCTTTTGCCTGCAGATACCCAGGTGTCCCTGCACCATTCGTTGAATAGACTATTCTTTCAATAGAGTGTTGTTGGCACCCTTGTGGAAAACTGACTGTAAATGTAAGTATCCCCCCCTGGATTTTTTATTGTGTCTCATAGATTTATGTATCCAAACTTATGCCAGAACAATAATGACTTGAGTACTATAGATTTGTAGTAAACTTTAAAGTGAGTGTTTCAACTTTTCTCTTCTTTTTCAAGATTGTTTAGGGTGACCTGGATCCCTTGCACTTCCATATGAATTTTGGGATCAGTTTTTCAATTTTTGCAAAGAAGTCAGCTGGAATTTTGATAGGGATTCCATTGAATTTGTAGATCACTTTCGGGAGTCTTAACATTTTTAACAATATTGTCTTCCATTCCATGAACATGTGATGTCTTCCATATATGTAGATCTTTTAAAATTTTTTTCAGTGATACTTCAAAATTTTCAATGTACAAATCTTGTGAATTTTTGTTATATGTATCTCCCATTTTATTTTTAATGCTGTTGTAAATTGAAATACTGAGGTTCTTAAGGATGGGACTAAATATCAATTTGTTTATTTCTAGGATTCCTACACAGCAAATACACTAGGTATATATTTACTACATAAATGTATCCACAACTATTCCCTCCCCTGTGTTATAAGAAACCAACAACCATGTTAAACAACCTGAACGCCTATGTGGAAGTGAGAAATGAGACCCTTGGATGGGGCTTTGTGCAGATAATACTGAGAGCTTATTCAGGATGGCTTCATCTTAATTTCTTTTAAACAATCCTTTCAGTGTATATAGTCAGATACATTAAGAAAATGCCCTTTTGATGTGCAGAGGAGCTAAGACTATCATTTTCAAATAATTCCTAGTGAGAATGTTGTACTTGAAACCTAATTTGCATCAATCTTTGAAGATTTATGTTTCAGGAGCTTTGACTAAAGAACATCTGTCTTTATTCAGTAACTACAAATAAATGCTCCAACAACATGTAAGAGTTTGAGCAAACTGCCCCCTCCCCATAGTGCTGGTTGGCTGCAGCTGTAACTGGAGTCAGCACTTACCTCTCCCAGTACGCTTGTGCTGATCTGCTCAAAGGGTTTCGTTCAACAGTTTGTCTGTAGTCTGTTGGACAAAGCCATAAAACATTGATTTATGTTTGCTGGAATGGAGTATATTCTTATTAATATTAAGTAAGCACATATTGAGTGCTTACTGTATGTCGGGAATTGTCACTCAGACTCACATGAACATTATTTCTCTTAAAACCACATATTTCCTTGTTATTTTCACTTCACAGATAAGGAGACTGAGGAATATGTCTTCTGTCTTTTGGGGGAAGCTCATTATCAATGACTGGAAGTTGTAAGGAAAAAGATATTGACTCATCCTGAGAAAACATTTTTCTGAGAGTCAGTACAGAAGAGGGTGACCACTGAAGGGGGTGATCATTGTTTGAGTGAGATGAGCCCCAGGTTGCATGGAGTCAGCATCCTTGTCATGGAATCGGCACGTGTAGTGCTGCGTGGTGGGTGAGGTGGCGCGGCCATGCAGGGAACGCGGATGCCGGGCCGTTGGGCTGTGCTCAGGCCCGGTGGGGCTTTCTCTGAAGGGCAGTGGACCGTCATTCACAGATTTTAAGTAGGGGAGTGGGGTGCTCTCGTAGATCACTTTTGTGCTAGTAGAATGCTTGCAAACATTTAGAAGGCTTGGCAGGAGGTGATGTGATCTGCGAGGTGTAGCAGTGTTCAATTTTCAAGATGTTTTCAGTCCCAGGTTTGTGGCTCAGTAGCAGTGTCACTTTGGACGATGCACTCAAGGAAGTGAAACAATTTATCTAATCAATTGAAGCAGTGATGTACCGACTTCCCAGGACTGCTGTGGAGATCCAGTGAGATAACTTGTGCACAGTGTGCAGCATGGCCCCCAGCACAGAGTCAGTGCTGAGTGAGTGCCAGTGAGTTCCTGGTAGGACAGGTGTGGGTGGTGGGACTCGATGACTGAGGAAATCTGAGCCCTGAAGGAGGGGTCCAGGCCCATCTGTGAGTGATGGGCCCGAGCTGGGAGAGGAAGGGAGACCTTCCCCCTGACCAGGGGCCCTGGGCAGGATGGCTATGGGAGGAGCACCGTGAAGTCAGCTCTGTGCAGGTAGAGTTGGAGGTGCCCTTGAGATATCTAATGCAGTGCCACGAGCTCACAGAGGAGGTCTGGGCCCGGGCTGTGCATTTTCCTATAATCTCAATCCCTGAGGACGCCGAGATATTGGTCACTGAACGTGAAGACATAGTTTACAGGACAGGTGAATAGTAGTATCAGCTCTATCATCAAAGCTCACATCTCTTTATTCATCACTCACTTTGCTAATTGGGTACTTACAGAGCTCACTTCAACGCCCTCCCCTGGGCTCGGACCCCACAGTAAAGAGCTGGTGAATCTCCCTCTTTTCCAGAAGAAGACACATTTGGCTGGTAGCCTTCTGTACCTCGCCAGACTTAGAATTTTAATTTGTTGTTTTAATTCTATCTTCTGTTGGCCATCTCCTGACAAGAGAGTAGTTTTACCTCATGGTCATGTTTCAATTAGCTGTTGCTGAGAACTGCTGATCTGATCCATAGTGTATGTATTTTATTAAATTTGTAGAGTACTTATCATTTTTCTGTCTTTGCCCTTTAATTTTGTTTGCCCCTTCAATATTCTATCCTATTAGGGGCCTTATATTTTTTAATTAAAAAATGTCTGTTAGCAGTTAAGAAAACTAAAGCAAAGAAAAAATGCACATGATATCTAAATTTAGAAAATATCTAGTGTGTTTTATGTCTCTGCAATGGAGGATTCTATAAACTCGTGAAAACCTTCATTACACATTTTCCTTAAAATGCTGATTAAGAAATAAAACCTTCCTTCCTCATCTTTCATGCTGCACAGCTAATTGTCAAGAAAGTGAGGGGAAATCCTCAGAAGCCAAGACCAACCAGAAAGCAGGGATTCTCAGAGATACACGAGCCTTAGAAGCTCTGGGGTGCCGGGTGGCCCTTGAACTGAGTTTTAGTTGCCCTGACAGGAGGGCAGGAGGTGAGCCCCAGGCCTCTCACACTGGGAGTTGGATGGCTGTTCCTATGTAAGGCCAAGCACATCCTGAGACGCCTGCTTTACTAAAGGGTGAATTAGAAAGAAAGAAAAAAACTTTCCTCAAGGCAAGAAAGTAAGGAAAGTCAATTTTTTTGGAAGAGGGGGAAAATAACAAATCCAAAGTATGGATTTAGTTTAAAGCTGGTCTGGCATGAGAGTGACCACAGACTCCTGGCAGAAAATCACAGCTTCTCCAGGAATGAGAAGTTGTGTTTTGAATGAATCAGTGAACAGCCATTCCAAAAAAGGCCTCCAGAGTCTTCTGGATCAAGATACTAGACCCAAACACCTCTCTTCCAAGGTCTCATTTAAATAACCAGAAAGGTTTTAAAGGAAAGAAGCCATAATCATATTTCTATTTATTGACATTACTATATGCTAGGAATTCAGAGGTGACTATGGAGTTGTCTCCTCTTTTATGGACCTTACTTTCTTTTTGTCATATTTGGGGAGCTAGGTGGAGAGAGGTGTTAGTCTGTTGCAATTAGCCAGGAGAGGAGATTAAGAAAGCAGTGAAGGGTGGGTGACATTTTTAGCTGAGGACAGTCCTGTTCAGTTGGCTTTTAATTGCAGGCTCGATGAGTTGTCACTGGAGGGAATTGATCTTACGGAGGATGGACTTAACTCAGGCCTCTTCAGAATGGACAAGTGAACCTGGAGAAAGACAGTCAAATCTGTGCAGATATTAAAGTCCACGTGAACGTGCTGTATCCCTGAGCCAAAGATAGGACAAGTAGGCAGCACTTCTTGAGGACAGAGGAGTGGTTTTTTAGGTTCTCCAAGAATGAATCCCAGGGAACCGGAATGGCCAGTTTTCAAACTGTGACTTTGCCTTTTGGTCGGTGTACCCACCAAGGGTATTGGCCGTTTATAGGTTTTCATTTCTCTTTAATACATGTCAGGTGATGATGACGTAGGCACAAGCGTTTGACACCTTGTCGAGGTGACTTTGTGTACCTGCCTAGAAGCGCGGGCACAGCTGCGGCTGCATCATACAACTTGCCGCCCATCTCGTTCCCCGGCTCTGTGATCATGGCAGAGTGGCTCCTTGAAGACCTGTCCATCTCCTCTGTGACATTGTAACCCAACAAAAGACTGGAGTGTATTAGCTTGGCTTTGTTTTTTTCCATCCTTCTCTTCGAATGTTGATGACTGACAGTGGACCCAGTTACGTTAGCAGATGTTTTACAAGTAGGGCTCTAAGTACAAACTTTGTAATCTCCGCTTTGTGATCTAGAGAGGAAAGTTACATTTTTTCCAAATAGTTTTGATGCACATATGTGGGAAATTGTAAGTTTGAATATGTATTTCCTCTCTGAATCATCATGGCTAGAGATCAATGTGGGTAGACATGGAATGAGTTTTCTGTATTTGAACTGTATGGTCCCCTAAATTCTCCCCAGCTGTTTAAAGTCGTCACTGGAGTGCTACCTCCAGAGTGTCCCAAAGCATCCACCACTGCCTGTTCTTCAGACACTGTGAGTTTCCAACTTGGAGAAGCCTGCTGGCTGGTGAGGCATTCTCTGGCACATCTCTGGCTGGCTGATGTGGGCTTAGCACCCAAGACTTGGCAGAGAGTAACTAACCACGATCACGTCCATTTCTGGAACACTCATAGAGGATTTTAGACCTATGCTAGTGGCATACATTATTTCATTTAATTTTCCCAACAATCATAATTAGATTTTATCACCTGTATTAATAAGGAAACTGTCAAAATGAGTGACGTGCAGACTTCGGACTGGAACATGGGTCTTTCTGATCCCTGTCTCTGTTCCCTCTGCGGCCTATCCTTCCAGATGGCCAGGAGACTTCCTCTGTCTTGAGTTTCCCGCTGATGTTACCACTCTCTTTGTTTCTAGGAGAGGAAAACAAGTCTAAACTTCCTTTCCAGTTGGAAATGGAATGGAGAGTTAACGTTGGAAGCTGGGAGAGTCTGTCCTGTTATGAAGTGGTCTCCGAGCTACTTCCGCTGGGACGTCACATCACTGTCTGGGCCCCTTGCTCAGCCTGTGCACAGGTGACAGCGCAGATGTGCCGAGCAGTCCTCTCGGACAGGGCAGTGGGTTGGAAATGAGTTTGGGGATTTGGTTTCATTTCATAGGTTCCTGAGTGTCTTGGCCTGGCATTTCAAGTGGGAGCATTCCCTGTCCCTCAGACTTATGCTCTGGGCCCGTGCAGACATGACGTGGCCTCAGCCTGAGGCTCAGGGTCCGTGGTGAAGTGGAGCATTTTAGTCCAGGTTCTACTGGAGGCTCTGACACTACTGGGTCGTGGGACTTTGTCCGGGATGATAATAATTCCTCCCCGAGTTTCAGATTTCCTTGCCTGTGAGACGGGGTAGTAATAGTTTCTGAGATGATTGTAATGATTCAGTAAGGGGTGTAGCGTGTGCTGGCAGGTAGCTGGTGCTTAAGGAGCAGAAGTCGCAGTCACTCTGTCAGCCTCTCACTGTGTGCTCTGTGCTTTGAGAATTTGTGTGTTTGGTGAAAGTCCCGTCCAAATCCTAGGGTCTAGATGAACTGTTGTTCCTTTACTTTCCCTTCCTTTTCCTCTTTCCCTTTTCTGTGTCTCATGTGTGGTTAGCAGATTCCTCTGTTTCAGGGAATACAGGCCTTCCTAGTAAAAGGACAGGCAGAACGCGGAGAGGTGGGGCGCAAAGTGGGTCTGGAGCACCTGCACAGCGCTGCTTCCCTGCGTTTCTGCATCCGATCCCGTCAGTGCACGAAGTCAGCCTTCCTCTTCCTTCCTGTGTCATCAGGTCTCTATTTTATGGGAAAACCTTTATTACATGTCTTTTTTCACTTACATGTTCAGATGCGTGTTGCTTTTCTCCCTGTGCTTTAGCGTTCCGAGGAGAGAATTCAGCAGTGCAGCATCCTCTCCAAGCTCTATGAGTTGATCGGCTTCCACTGCAAGTCCGCCTCCTTCAAGCGGGTAGCCCCCGTGCAGCGCGTGGCCCCCGGCATCCCAGAGCCTGGTGGGAAGGCCTGTTCCCGACTCCTTCTGCAGATGCTTCCTGGCTACAGTCTGTCACTGGACCTGCAGGACTTCAGCAAAGGTGTTGGAACTAAAACATTTCTTCGGCCCTATTAACCATGCCTGGTTTGTGCCCTGCTTTCCTGTCTCATAAGGGTGAATTTTGATTCGAGTAGAACAGGGCTGAGCAGTATTTTTTTCTGTCAAGGGCCTGGAAGTAAATATTTCAGGGTCTGCAAACCTCCTGTTCTCTGGTGCAGCTGCACAGCTCTGCTGTTCAGACGCCAGAGCAGCCGGACAGTCCACACACCCACAGAGCTTTATTAACAGTGGTGGCTGGGGCTGGATTGGGTGTATGAACTGCAGTTTGTCCCCACAGCCTCCTCACTATTGACGCCTGCAACAGAGCATGCATTTTTGACAATGGGTGAACCTACACTGACCTGTCATCATCACCTAGAGCCCATACTTGACACTAGGACTTACACTTGGTGGTGTGAACTCTGTGGATTTGGACAGATGTACAATGATATGTATCCACCGTCACAGCATCATACAGAGTAGTCTGTCTTAGTGACCCTAAAAATGCTCTGTGCTGCACCTCATTCATTGCTTCTTCCCCTCTAGCCTCTGACAGCCACTGATCTTTTAGTCTCTGTGGTTTTGCCTTTCCCAGAACACCATACAGTTGGAATCAGACAGTTGCAGAACTTTCCCAGATTGGTTTCTTTCACTTAATAATATGCATTTAAGGTTCCTCCATGTCTTTCCATGCCTTGATAACTCATTCCATTTTACCACCAACTAATAGTCTATTTTCAGCCTGGACCACAGATTATTTATCCATTCACCTACTGAAGAACAGCTTAGTTGCTTCTGAGTTCTGGTGATTATGAATAAAGCTGCTATTAACATCTGTATGCAGATTTGTGTGTGGACATAAGTTTCCATTTCGTTGAGTAAACACCAAAGAGCACAGTTGCCGGATCATATGGTAGGAGTACGTTTAGTTTTGTAAAAAATTGCCAGACCGTCTTCCAAAGTATCTGGGCCATTTTACATTCCCACCAACAATGCATGAGAATTCCTATCGCTCCACATCATCACCAGCATTCGGTGCTGTCAGTTTTCTGCGTTTTGGCAGTTCTGACTGGTGTGCAGTGATACCTCGCTGTTTCAGTTTGCATGCCCTTGATGACAGATGCTGTGGAGCATGTTTCCATAGAGTTATTTGGCATCTAGATTCCTTCTATGATGAGGTGTGTGTTCAGGCATTTTGCTCATTTTTTAATCAAGTTATTCATTCTTCTTGTTGTGTTTAAAGAGATTTGGGTATTTTCTGGATATCAGCCCTTTTTCAGTGTGTCCCTGTCCTTCACCTGCAGCACCGGAGCTGTCCTTTGGGTCTCAGTGTACTGTCAGCCCTTTAAAGAGGTTCCCTGTCTTCCCTCAGCCTAAATACAGTCCTTGTATTTTTCTCTTCCATTGACTCATTTTGTTCTTTTTAAATAGCATTTCCCATAATTTGTAAGTACACTAAAAAAAGGCAATGATTGAACACTGTCTCCCCCACCAGGCTGTGTGCCCTTTGAGAGCAGAGACCCTGTCCCCACTCACCATGTCCCATGAGAGCACATGGCAGATGTCCATGTAAAAGTGTATAACATGGGGCCAAACCTGATAAGCAGCTATGACAACATGTGTGTTGGCTATCATTTATTGAATAGAGTTTGTTTCTTTATCTTAATTATTAAATGACATGAATGAAACATGTTTCTTTTGAAAAATAGAATAACAAAGCACACCTCCATGTGATTGGTACTTTCTACTTAGCCTTCTGACCCAGGAGGGGACATTCACTGTCATTTTGTGGAGGAGGTTGGGGAGGTAAAGTAGGAGAGTGAGATCAAATAAAGTAAAAATGATAACTATAAGCTGGCTTTATTTTCACTAAGACATAAAAGTTACTTTAAACCCTATCTCAGCTGTTGTTCTGTTGTTTTAAACACTTCTCATAGAATTAAATGGAAGCCCACTAAACCCTGAAAAGGAAATTGTGTTCTCAGTTCCTGAAAAGAGTTTATGTCTATTTCTTGAGATGCACATTTTCCCTGCTGGTTACAGAAAGTCGAGGCGGGAACACAGCCATGTGCTGTGTGTGTCTGCTGGCTTCACGGGCTGCTCACAGTCATTTTCATTTTTTTGTGTTGCAGTGTATGCAGGTTTTCCTTCAGACCATTTGCTCAGCACTTTCCTGAATGAGAGATTGAATTTTCCACAGGAAATCTTATGAAAGAGAGGGACAAGGCACATGGGTTTCCCAAAAAGCAACAGTTGATATAATAAACTCACATTGGTGAGCTTTTTGAATACAAGTGGGTTGAAAATTTTTATCACTATGTCATATGCCACAAATATGTCTTAAGAAAAAAGAGATTCAGATTTTAAAGAAGAAGCAGTTTGAATCAAGTAGAAATTATAATTTGTACAATATTTGGTGTTAGAGTTTATACTCAGTCTTATCATACTTTCCTGTGGTAGGAACTGGATCATTATTTATTTATTTAAAAAAAACTCCACTAGGTGCTATATGCCCCATTCTTGATGCGGCAGTGCTGAGTTTAGTTAAGTTGGGCCATTTAGAATACTTGGCTAGGTTTTCAGGACATTGATTTCAGCCTCTTTATCTTTTTTAGAATCTCTTATTTTGTGTTGGTCTTTGGTTTCTTGACAATGTGGAAATACTGCACAGATCTGTCTTTCCCTTTTTTCCTGTCTTTGTGGAAAAAGATTTCTGTAAGACAGACTACTAGGACATTAAGGAATTTGTGTGGGGTAAATTTGGTCAGCTCTAAGTATTTCAATTAATATGTATTAATACTTGCTATTCAGCTAATGATAGTAAAATTATAAAATAACTCAAGTATGCATCAGTAAGTATAGTACATTAAGCCCATCACCCAGATTAAGGAATTCACAAACTTTTCCATATTTCCTTTATTCAGACCTTTGTTCTTTTCCTTGTCCTTTGTTGAAGTATTTGACAGCAAATCCCAGAAGACATGTCATTTTACCCTATGTACTCAAGTAGGCATGTCTGAAAAACGAGGGCCTTTTCTTTGATCACGTTTTTCCATTTGACCCATGTGCTCGTTAAGTACCAGCTGTATCAGGCATCTCACTAGGCATTAGGGATCCCTGGGGCAATGAGACAGTCCTGGCTCCCAAGGAAGTTAAGGGCTGATGGAAGAAACAAACACAGGAGCTTAGGTGCCTCACATAAGGTAACTGCTGGATGACACCAGTTGGACAAAATTTGTGCACAAAACAGTGGGATTCACAGAATGGACTGGTCAGACTTGTAGGGCAGGCAGTGAGGGAGGTGGTCAGCAGGGCTACAATAGGAGGAATCGTTTGATCAGAATCTGAAATCCTTTCTGCCAACCTTTCTACCAAGCCCCCAGGGCCCATCACACACAACCCTGTGCTGTAACTGTTTTTGATTCCTGTTACCACATCTCCTTCAGGAAGGATTTTAAGGTGGAAAATATTTAAAATCAGTAATTGCTGCCAGAAGGGACATAGAAAAAGAAACATGGAAACAACACAAATGTCCATCAGCACATGACTGGATAAAGAGGAGGTGATACATATCTACAATGGAATACTACTCAGCCATAAAAGATGCCATTTGCAGCAACATGAATTGACCTGAAGACTGTCATTCTAAGTGAAGTGGGTGGAAAGAGAAAGAAAAATGCCATATGACTTCATTTTTGAAGAATCTAAATTTAACAACCATAATAATAAGACTGTCAATGAACTAATTATTACTTTGATTTCTTGAATATGTGTAAGCACATCTGACTGTCCTTTGTGATTGGATTACCATATTCTGTTTATTATTCTTTTGTAGTTGGCTTTATTCCTCTGGTAAATATGTAAGTTTAAAAATCTAAAGCTCTAATCTGTTCTTAGAAACAATAATTAGTACATATATGTAAACTAAAAAATGCAGTATACTCTATAAATGTATTTACATGCAACATGTGTATGAGGAGTTGAACTGTAATAATTCTACCTAATAATATTGAAAAAGGAAAAAAATAAAATAATTTATTAAAAAAATCGCCCCTCTTTAAATATTAAAACATTCAGTTCTGAGATTCTGTGAAACACAACATGGAAGTAGATATTTAAGTTTTTCTCCTTGCGCCTCAGTGAGCAGCCTGGGCTGCAGAGCTTGGCCGCCACAGGCACCCAGAGCTTACCGGCTTGCTCCTCGCTTGTTGGGAGGAAGGTTAGCTGCTTCAGGAATGTTTATGCTCTTAGAAGTTGCTGAAAACCCCACAGAACTTCTGTTTACATAGAGTGCATCTGTCAATATACCCCATTTTAGAAATTAGAACAGAAAATTTTAAACCCAAGAACTGACATGCACTTGCTGTCCCAGCATGTGGTCAAAGCAGTGCTGCCATGCTGGCTTGTGTTGGTTCTAGAAAAACTGCACCATACACTCAAGAATCAGGGTGAGCCCACATATCTCATCTCAGCAATGCTATGAAGAGGTGGGACCCAAAGCCCCTAAAACAGTGCTGAAGCCCCCAGATGTCCCAGAACACACAGAGCCATAGGACCAAGAATCCAGTGTCTCATGGATCATCAGCCAGGGAGACCGTGTCCTGGGTCAGGAGAAGCAAAAGTAGGGATACCAGGCACACAATCCTATTGACAGCAAAGCTTTAAAAGTGTTGAATTGACTAAAAGTTTGGCAAAGATTTGCGTTGAGAATACAACATTTCCTCTCCTGGAGAATTTAGGATAACACTGATTAACAGAGGATGATTGTAATGGTTTAATTATGATACTGATGACATGGGCTGCTCACACTAGCCCTGCATTCAGTGTAGAATAAGCCTTTTATGTACACACTTCATTAGGTCTGCGCACCTCTGCAAGGTAGCATTAAGCACATACAAACATGAAATCAGTGACTATAAAACAGTCACAAGTCTTCCTCTCCAGCATAAGGTAGCAAAACCAGCAGTGATTTTCAATGACAAAAGCCAAAATCATATATATTTGGGAAAGAAAGCAAATGAAACACTGAAGAACAATAAACCAAAAGGGCAGATGGAATGGAAACTTTTATTGAAGAAAGCAATGATTGATTCAATTAAAACAGATAATGTCCCTGGTATAATTGAATCATCAATCAAAATTTCTGGAACAGTGTGTTGTGAAATTACTGTCTCATTTAATATTGGAATTCCTAGCTGGACAAATTTGATATGCATCACTGGTGTGAGGTTAGCTATTTAGGTAAATAAATTCATATTTTTTAAGTTAACAGAAAACATAACACAGGACTCCAGATTTAGGCAGAGAATGCAAACAACTACTATCATACTCCATTCAGTAAGGAAACGTGTCCCTGCGTCACCAAAGCAGTGAGAGTTTGCACACAGAAATCACAGTTCTCCAGTTGTGACAAATACGGGACCATGAGCCATGAATTATGAGAACAAGCAACTGTTTAAATGCCATGGGCAGGATTCTTTTATCATCTTGAAAACATCGCTGATGCGCTAGGTAAGAAAAAAGAATTGTTTTACTAACAAATCTAACTGACACAGGGGTTTTTACAAGTGAGAAGTAATTCGAAAAAGTGCAGTAAAATGAGTTAAGATGATCTGTGCAGTGACGGAGCCGATCTTAGACTGACAAGCATCACGATTCCCGGTTTTACACTTGCTCTCTGCTAGTCACCTCTAACACAAGAATGCATCATATGATATTTTTTTCTTTAAGAAAAAAAGATAAATAAAATCTAACTACAATATGTGGTATGAAAAACGGTAATGAAGTTCTCTAACATAATAATGCAGCCAGTGTAATGTAGCACTTATTCGGGCACTAGAATTTTTTAAATCATGGTTTATTTTATATCCTATTTCTATACTAAAGGAGACACTCAAAGTTTTCTACTTTATTCAACATATCTTGTGGGGGTTGTGATATACAGTGGTATGGCCGTTTTCAGAGATTTAAAATCGCCTCTGTGGTTGTGGTCAGGAAAAGCAAGGCTCCCTCATAGCTGCGTCGGAGAAGGAATCCCCGGAGTCAGTTTCCAGGCAGCTTCCGAACAGCATTTGCACTTGGCACAGGACACCATCAGCAAGTGTAACTCTGACAAGGAGTTTTCCCCGGGGACCTGGGAGGTGCTCTATCATTGTGAAACCACTTGTTTCCCAGTTAGGTAAGACTTGGAAAAATAGTTTATTATAAGTTACTCCCTTTGTATGTGCCTTTTGTCCTGAGAGGTCTCTAATTAGCATAGAATATAAAATACCTGATAGTATAAGAATTTAGGTACTCCATCTTTCCATCTACCTATTTGTTTATCATATTTATACTTAGGTTACACTTTCTATGATGTTCAATTCCGGGCACCAAAAAAGAAAGGTTAGAAAATATGTCTTATAAAAAGCGGGAATGGGTCTAAGGGTTAAAAACCACTACTTCTAACAATAAAAGCCAGATAATACTTTTAATCTCAAATGCATCAGACCTTCCCGAATTCCTCCCTTAAGTTCACTGTTACAACAGTAATGGAATCTCTGTCCTTCCAAGACACGGGCCTGGTCGCCACCCATCCAGATATTTGTCTGTGGGTCCCTACTTATCCTCGAGACCCCCGAACACATCTTGTGGGGTGAACCCTCCTCAGTGTTCATATTGTAGGGGAAACCTGGGAGTCCCAGACAGTGTCCAGGAGTCACACCTACCTGCAAAAATCAAAGTCACGTGACTGAAACGGGACAACCCAGGTGGTGTGATAGGGCTGAAAGCTCACCAAAAACAGGTTTGGGGGCCTAATCCAAGCCCTCTGGCTTCTCACATGAAGAAGGACAGGGAGGCCCAATTAGCCACGAGACTGGGGGCCTTCATTACTCCATGAATAAAGGATTTGTGCTAGTGCCACCTTTAGACAGGGAACACCAGAACCCAGACTTGGAAGCACCCTGTCCCCTCCCCTCTGATCAAATATTCCCTCAAGACATGTAGTGAGAGATGGGAGTCCCGGTGAGCTCTGGAATAAGATGCAATCTGAAAGACTGATGGTAACAAATGATGTGGAGCTCGGGGAGCCCCCTGGGCCAGCAGCCCTTCTGGTACCACTGATGCCCACACTTCCATCCACAACAGTTTTTTTCAGGACCCTTATGCACACATAACCATCACACAAAAATGATTGCTTAGACATATTTTAAGAGAAATAACATTATGAGAATGTCAAATTCATGACAAGTCAGGGTCAAGACCCCAGAGTATTTACTGGGTGAGATCTCACGTGTTCTCCACAGCGAGCTTTAAACCCTTAGCACACAGTCATGGAACAGTAGGCATTTTCTTTCTTTCCTCCAAGTTGGCTTTATTGGAGAACTCTGCAGACACAGGAAGACTCTGGATCCCACCTCTACTACTTACACAAAGGGCTCACCACGTGGAGTGGGATCAGCGCTGGTGTGACCGGCTCCAATGTGAGCACTCCCGTGCCCAGCTCCCCAAGGAGCAGAGCTCCACCCACAGGAGCAGAGACCCCCAGGAGCAGAGCTCCCCCAACGGGCACTGCAGTGCCTGTAAGAATCAGGTGTCTGATAAGTGAGCCTGGGGCGGGCAACACAGGAAGCAAGCACTGCTCCCTCACACTCTTCAGGTGACCTCTGTGTCATCTTGAATAAATACAGTCAGCATTAAAGATGTTTGACAAGAGGGTAAAAGGTAAGGCCTCCCCAAATCTCCACACATTCCTTTAGTGGGAGTCCTGGTAGAAAACATGGTGACAAGGGACACTGGCTTTACATGGGCAGGTTGCCTTCAGAGCTGAAGGGAGGCCACGGTGCTGCCTCTGCCCCACCTCCTGCACTCTTCCCCCAGACCTCACAGGGGCCGCTGTCTCGTTTCTCTGACTTTCTCTCCTTGGTTGTGCTACTCTTCAAGCTTTTAAGAGCTCATAAAAACCTCACCAGAAAAATCTTTAACAATGAACCCAAGTCAAATGAAATCAACCAAAGAGACACACTGCCTTTATCATTACTTTATATTTTAAGAAGAAATTCTTGAAGATGACTCTCAGACCTGAAGGGGTGGATGGAGGAGAAAAGAAAACAAGACAAGCATGTTTTTGGCCCATAAAAAAATGACAGATAACCAGATGGTGTCTAGTCTTCATTGCACCTCTCTGCCTGCCCCATTTCCACATGCCCCTCCCAACTGAACTCATCAGAACTCGACTGAAGGAGACGGCTGTGCAAGTTTATTGGAAACCAAGGAAATCACTACAGAAACAGTCTCCCAAACCCAGCAACAGCACTGTAAGTTGACCAGTGCCAGGATCTGAATACTAAAACACACAGATCCAAACTCCGACCCCCTCCCTGGTGGGTGTAATTACAGTAGGGGTGTCGCCGTGCAGTTTGTCTGCATCCAACATATAAAAATGAAAGGGACTCCAGTTTTCAACATCACAGTCCCTCTGAAACAACTGGTGGTCAATTAGCGTTTGTCGGCAGCAAAAGTCGATTTTCTCCCCTGCACGTGGAGGTGAACACACAGAAGAGACTGATGATCCCCGCTGCCAGTGTAGCTAAGTGTTTCAAAGCAAACTGTCTCCATCACCCTCCTGATGATCAGGGTGGTGTGTTAGCAGCAGGGCTCTGCACAGTAACGGCCAGGCAAGGAGGGCGCTTCCGTACGTTGCGGAGAAAAACGCGGGATCAGCACTCGCTGGAAATAAATTCTAATTAAAACTTCAGGTGTAATTCCTGCAGCGGAACCCACGCCAATAGATGAGGCTCCCTCCGAGCTGTCCAGTCATGTGAGCCAGGCTCATTAATATACCTGTGTGTTTGGTTTAACAAGTGAATCATGTCTGTTTTCTGGAAATTACATGGTGGTGGAAAACCTTCCAAACATGTTCATTTATTTGCTGTGGAATTTGTTTAATCCTCTTAAGAGCATTTAGAATGACAACCTTCTTAAATTAGCATCTTTGCCCGAGAGACCTTTCCAGGCACATGCGCTGAAACCTAGGACAACCCAGAAACAAAATCAAAACGGTTTCAGCTGCACAGCACCACAGAATTTGTCCAGTTTGAGAATCAAGGATTTTTTTCTCCATGCACTTTTCCTCCTCTGCCCAAATTAATCAGCCTCTGCTGCTCTTGTATAATGAGTATCATATGACTCATCTTCTCTGCCTGTAAAATGGAAATGATAAACACTTCTAGCCAATAAAATGTCATAGAACTAACCTCCAAAATTATATATATATTAAAAAAACAAACAGGCCTTTATGCTGTCCAGGGATATGAATAATTTATTTAATGCATCAATTGTTACTAGCATAAACTTTTCAAAATGTAACAGCTCCTCAGAAAGCTTCAACTACTATTCAATTAAAAATCACAGAAAATTTCTGAAAAGAATTTAAAGGAAAATCATTTTTAACTGAATCATAATCTAGGCACACTGAATAAATTCTCTTTAGAGAACTCCTACTTTTTTTTAATAAATGGCCTATAAAAATACCCAGCATTAATCAGTAAATCTTCATTTTATTTTTAATATTCTTAAAGCATGCTATTTTTCTTAAATCAAATGAGGAGGTATTCACAAGCCAATGGACAATGGAATTACCTAAGAAGACATTATAAAGCAGCAATTTGCCAAGTGTTCTGCCTGAGAGTAACTCGTACCATCTCATTTTGACCTGACCGCTTGTAGGTGAGCTCCATCAGCCCATTTAACACATGAAGAAACTGAAGTTCTGGGTGGTCATGTTTTCAGTACTTGGTGGAGCCAGAATCCAAACCCGGATCTTTGTCTATAGAGCCTGTGTCTTTACCAGATCACACTACATTTATCACTCTTCAAATGCACTCAGTCCCCGAGGTAACACACTTTCCTTGCATTTCTAGGAGTTTTAGGAAGTACTGAATTACAAAGACTAAGCAGATATTTGTGTGGGCTAGTTTTTTATTTTCTGATTTTCCTGAATCAGTTCAGGCTGAATTCATATTACTTACTAGGCGAAGTCCTGAGGCAGAAGAGAGAGGGGAAGATAAGACAGACGTAAACAATTTCAAGAGATTCACTTCATCAAGGAAGAAAAGTATTAAATAAACCACTTCAGCAACACGCTTGTCAATAAACCTTGGTGTCCTTGTCTCAGCCTGAAAGAGGGTAAGCCCTCCAGCCCATCTGCCTTCCTGCAACTTACCCTGTATGATCTTGGTTCCCTCACATGTGACACGTGAGTTCTCCTGGGGCTCTATGTATAGATTAAATGATAAAACTATATGCAAAGGGGCTATTTCATTGCCAGACAGTAGGCACTAAACAAACAATAAAATTATTTTGTTTCATGAAAATGGGAGGCAAGACTCCCAATTAAAATTTCCTGATAGAATCCCAACAAGCACTTTAATTTATCTGCCAGAAATTGTAAAATAGCATTTCTTTTTTGAAAGCTGTATCCATTCTCCCTAGTTTTTACCAATCCTGGCTGTTATCCTGAAAATCTATTCCCAGAACTTGGCATCTATCTCCCATATTTAAATCCTTTAAGTTTGAAATGATGATGAAGCTTGGGCACATAAAGATTCACACCATAATTCACAGAATAAACAAAGACAACAGGAACAGGGCCATCTCCAGACCCCATGTGTTAAGGACAGGCTCCAAACTTCACAAAACCAGATGCATGCTGTTTGAACAGAAAGAAATTTGAATGTGTTCAAGGAGGCTGACAGAACACTGGCCGGCTCAAGAGACGACTCCTTCACCCCTTCGTCTGACCTAAGTAATCTAACACAGTTATCCGTTGATCTCTAACTAAAACTAGAACACGGGTAGGGTTGGAAACTAACATTTTTTCCTACAATATATACATATTGTCAATTAAAAATTGGCACTTGTCATCTGCCTCTGATTTGATTAAGTCATGAGCCACTGCAGCTGCTGACCTTCAACACACTCTGAAAGTAGTTAAGGTGGAGATTAGGAATGGGGCACACTGTGCTCTTGGAAAATGGTCAGAAAAGCCTTCAGATAGTTAGAAATTTTCAGGAAATCTTATGAGCCCAAATTCTTGCATCTCCTCCTATCTAGAAAAGCACTAAAATCATTAACAGAGACACCTGCTCCTCGACTAGCAGCAGCATCTTCCTAAACGTGCACTGGACCGCACATCCCCCTTCACTGAAATCACATATAATGCTGAGCTCCCCCTCCTCTTCAGAGCAGTTCCTCTGAGCTCTCTGAGATGCTGTCTCCTGGGCTTTGGTCCTCATTTTGCGCCTGATAAACCTAAACCCACATCTCTCACATTGTGTGGTTTATTGACAGTACCACAAAAATTAAGCTTACATAATTGATCTCATAGTAAACATTCAGTATCAAACATTTCTTGACCTAAATTCCTTTTTAAAAGTAAATAATCATTTCATTTCTTAAATATAACATCTTTATAAATTAACAGATATTTGTGAATCTTAGGAAAATATACTCTAGAAAAAATTTTAGCTAATTAAAAAAACTATTGTGTGGAGTTTTAGAATTTCAAAAGTGGAAGAGAATAGTATTGTAACTCAAGTTCTTGTTTTAAATGCAGAGATACTGAGGCCTCAAAAGTCATATCAATTTGCCTGATTTTATACACTTTCCTTTAACAGAAAACCTAGAATTAAGTTCCTGGTCTTTGAGAAACCAAGATTTGCTCTGCTGGCACAGGGCTGAACCTGATGAAAATGGGTGGTGAGGAAGAACCAGAATGCGAGGGCCTGGGTGAGGCAGCAGAGGAAAGGAGGCTCTCACCTGGTCGTGGGTGAGAAATAGGCTCCTGCAGTTCCGGTGTGATGGGCATCCCTCAAGTGCCTGAAAACTACTATTTAGCACACCTGCCACCGAAACGCACACGAGCTAGAAGGCTGATCAGGAGGCTTTCTCAGTGACACAACAAGCTATTTTCACATTAACTCTACAACTACAGGAAGAGAAAGAATAGAAAGCTGATATTAATTTTTAAAAATTTACACCAAGAACCAAGGAATTCCCAGGAGAAATAAAAAGACTTGTTGGATGTTTCATTATGTGAACTTACTGCCAGTTCAGTTGTCTTAAAAGTTGTGCTATAAAATATATTGTCCTTTGTTGTTCCAAATCACATTTGAAAGAAATATTGTTTCTTAAGGGTGTTTCTGGAATTTTCTTCTATTTTCTAACACCAAATTTCAGACCTTTAAAGAAATGGGGGTTGGCATTTCGTCCACTGTTCTCTAGGCAATTTGTAGTTCTTTCAAAGAACAAGGGGGGAATCACACAGAAAAGCATTTGAGCATCAGGCTGCTTTCATTTCCTCTGGAAGTCTTGGAAACTAACGTGGAAATGAACAGCAGGACAGAAACCTGGCGAGAGGGTCACTGGCTAGAAGGTGAGAACAAATGTGTTCTCCAACGTGCTCTGGTAGCCACTAGATTAAATGAACCGAGCAATTGTTCCAGCATACATGCACCTCTACGTGAAAAGCTCAACCATTTCCAGCCGTTGAGTGCAGCCCGAAACAATGGACGGACTGCAGAGGCCCCCTACGGCTCATCGTGGTGCCTTACACGACATGCAGGATGAGTACTGCCTCCCCGCCCCCTCCCTCCCCTCCCCTCAAGGGAGATGGCTGGTCCTGAGCTGAGCTTACCTCATAGCAAGCTGTCTCTCAGCCCTCTGTCTAAAGTAAGATAAAAGCAGGAAAGCTTCACGGGACTTCACAGAACCATCCCAAAAGGGAACTGAAGCACCTTTCTTCCCTCCTGTCTGCTGCCTGGAATGTAGACCTGATGGCTGACCCTCAGGCAGACACTTTGGGCCATCAAGTTGACAGGCTGAAAATAACAGGCATCTGGTTCTCTGACCCTGGGGCCTTCATGCAAACCAGCCGTGTGGTACCGATTGCCTTACTTTTTTATGTAAGAGGGAAATACAAATATAGCATGTGTAAGCCACTGCTGTTATCTAGGGAACTAGGTGTTGTACATTGCCACGGTAAGTCCTAATAATAAAGTTAAAGATTCACCAAAAGTATTTACCAAATAGTTAATAAATGATAAAGAGATCTTGATTTTTGTTTTAATGCAATGAAATGTAACTCGTTTCAGCATATGCCAGTAAAACAAGACACTGTGGAGAACAAGCAAAACAGAGATTGTAGAACAGAGACCCAAAACATCCTCTTCTCCAAGGCACAGGAGGAAAGCCGTCACTCTACGTGCCAAGGCTGGAGTCACATGGGCTCCCTGTTTTCCTTGTCTTGGGTTGTGTTTTGTTTCCAGCCTTGGGAAAAAATGGATAAGACTGCTGGTCAAATCATTTCAGGAGTAGCTTAGATCGTGTAGAACCTCTGTCTCTTCCTTTCCTCTGCCTCCTGGAATGTTCTGACACAATTAATCAGTCCAGCCTTCTAAATTGAGCAAATGGAGCTCAATCAATCTGATTTTAGACAGAGTTAAGAAATAGACATTAAAAAGAATAACTAGGAAATCTTTTCTTCCAGAGGTCATTGCACACATGAAATAGGAGAATATCTGTGTATCACTCTGTAAACACTAAGAACAATACAAACAATAGTAGTACTGATTCTATGTCACATTCATCAAAAAAGGAAAACAGAACAGTGTTCTACCAGAAGGAGAAGGTGCTTTGCAATTTTCTGTCACTTTAATTCTTCAAAAGTTTCTATAAATTTGATGTCTTTAAAGAAATCAATTCACATTAGGGACTAATTTTAATTCCTTCATCTCCCCCTGTTTAACAGATATCAAGAATGATACCATTTCTAGATATTTCATTTAGGAAAGCCTTTGGTATACATGAGGCACAGAGCATGACCAATTGTCAGTATAACTCAGGATAGGAAACCCATGTTTGATACCCGAACTTGAAGACATGAAGAAGATGCCTGGCATGTCCCACTGACTTTTCAAGCTATTCTTTTTCAAACACTTGTTTCTTCTTGGTACAGAACAGACCCGCATTTGTTGATGTGAGACTCTTTAAGTGAAAAGGTCAACCCATCATTACCACTTTAGAGACTGAAATCTTACCCTCCTCATCAATGTGGACATAGAATCCTTACTGATTCCTAACATGAAAAATGACCACCGATGACATCTCAGGATGCTCCAATGCAGAGGTTCTCTGTTGCAGTGAGGAGGAAATAGCCGTGTGCTTCAAGATGTCCTTACTGTCTGTAGCTCACTTGGCAGGACACTGCAACTTGTCTAAGCTGAAACTTAAATGTGGAAAATAGAGACAACATCCAAGGCAAAGCACATTTGGAAGCTAATTCCTTGGCCCCACTTCATCCCTTCTCATGAGCCTTGGACAATACCTTGAGAAAGGCAGCAACATGGTACTCAACTCATCTAAAAGCTGCGCCTCCTACTAATCGACAGTAAAGCAAGTGTCATCTGGCTCAACAGATCTCCCTGTGTCTCTACAGTGTACGTCTACTTTTTCTTTATTTTCTCCATTGGGGGACACTCCTTTTTTGAAAATCCCCCCCCCGCATTAGAAGTTCTTAGTTTCCCAATCAGAATGCAGGCTTGAAGGGGGGACAACAGAGCTGACAAAACATAGATCAGTATTTATTCCTTGAAATATTTTTGGCACATGGACTAAAAGTCATTGGGTCAGTTGAACATCAAAATCATATCTAATTTACACAATTGTCAACTGTCAATTTACTACAAGCTCCTGAATCAGTCACGTGGTCACTAGGTTTTTTTCCTTCCCTTGACCCATGGATTCGGTGATTTCTCCCCAGACACAATAGCTTTTTGAAGAGAAGTCTGTTTCACGTTTTGCTTTTAAGCTAAACTTGCGTGCTTGACCCTGACTTCACTCTAACATTCACAGAAAGCTATCCAAGGACACCCCCTTTTGACATCATCTCTAGATGTCTTGAATACACTGCTGAGCTGATTCTTCCAGATCATTAAAATATATATGCACATTATCCTGTGGTCCTCTTCAATTTGTGGTGTTTTCAGTAATCGTTACCTCCTTGAATACTTTATTACATATTTAGCATTTCTTTATCCAATTTAGTTACATTAGTATATAAATTTTCAAAAGAACTGGTTTCTCAAAATGATGATATTTAACATCTATGGTCTATTTTAAATCAAGTAATTCAAGAAGGTTGTCAAGGACAGCAGTGTAGTTTGTGTGTGGTGATTGCTGCTTCAGAGTCTCCAGTCCTGCCCCATGATCTTGCAGGTGTTTACACATCCTTGTCAATGTCATCATGTCAGTCTATTAGGAGCTGAAATTAAACTACCTGGATGCTAATTTTTCTTTTTAAAAACAATAAACTCAAGTTCCCCTACTAATTCTTTATTGTTTCTCATACTGAGGCTCACCACTTTTCCTAATATATATATTTGGTGGGGGGGGGGCACAGCCCTGAAAGCCTTCAGACAGCACCAACCCTATAAGAGTAACCAGAGGTGGCTGTGGATGTTGTGTGACTTCAGCCACTGAGCATGAGCACCTGCTGTCCCTCCAACTGTTCTGCCTCCATTGCTGACAGTCCTGAAGGTCACTGCCTCTTGTAAAATTCTACAAAATTATAGTTCATATATTTTTAAAAGGTATAAAATTGTGAAAGTCCTCTGCTGTTTGTGTAAAATGGGGTGTACTTGCCTTTGCTCATTTCAGGCTAAACTAACTCCAGAAGGAGACACACACAAACACACACACACACACACACACACGCAGTTCTGAGTGCCCCCAAGGAAAAGTTTGAAAGGCTTCGGGAGAGTGGTGGCACTCAAACCTTTGGAAGTTTGAGCTCTGTGAAAGAATCACTTATTCAGAAATTAAGCATTATAATTCTAGAGGAAGAGAATCAGAATCACCCACAAGATACTTACTGGAATTTTTTTAAAGAAACTATCTTCCCTAAAATCCAATGATAAATCAAATATCCATGGAAAGAAAATAGATCAGTAATATCAAGCAATAATTTCTACACTAATGCTGATTAGCCTTCAGTCCCAACCAAAGGACATAGAAACAAGACAACTGGAGATAAAGAGATAGAAAAGAGGTATTAAAAAGCAAGAATATAAAAGAAGTAGTGGCCTTATGGAAACCTGCTCATTTTCTATGAAATAATTACTTGGTTAAAAGAACTCAATCATGAGTATCTGGAAATGCATCAAGAGGAAATCTAGCAGGGAATAGAAGCAGAAGCAGGCCTCAGTTTTCTCTGAGGCTGCTCCTAAATGAAAAAAATTTCCTTGGTTTCCAGAATTGACAACCTGCATGGTTCCCTTAGCAGAAGAGTGAGGAGGAGAGAAAACTGAATGTGTGTGCAAACCGTCCTTCACCAACCCTGTTGGAACACAGAATTTTGGTGTTAGGGGCACTGACCAACCTATAAGTATAAGAGAAGGAACAAGCTCTAACAAGTTTTTTGAGCAAAAAATGCATTTAGCTTTAAACCTACTCTAGGAAACATGCTGAGAAATCATGGTAAGTGCTTGAGGTGTAGCCTTGCTGTTTAGGTTAGATAAAGGAATGTTTCCCCACATGTACCATTTTGGGAACGGAATTTGTGTGGAAGCCTCCTCCACTAAGGTTTTTGGAAACCCAGAGTTTCTGCCCACGGGGAATTAGGCTAGTTACATATCTAAGGGGAGGCAAAAACTCCAGGGCGCTTTTCCATTGCAAACCACTTTTACCTGAGACTGGCTTTAAGAATCATGCTGAGAAATCAGAGTGTCTCTACATGTCACTCTACCTTTTATACTGGATGAAAGAACGCCTCTCCACATGTTCACTTCTGACATCTCAATCTGTGTGGAAGCCATTGTAAAACTAGATTTTTGGGAACATAGAGCTTCTGTCTTAGAGCATCTACACTACTTACATATGTAAGGGGAGGCATGAGCTCCAACACGGTTATCCACAGCAAACAGCTTTTACTTTGGAACCGGCGTTAGGAAACATTCGAAGAAATCAGAGAATGTGTGTCTAGAATTCCCTCTGTCTTTTATGCTGGATGAAAGAACGCCTCTCCACATGCTCACTTCTGACATCTGAAATTGTGTTGGAGACGTCCTTCACCTACCTTCTTGGAAAACCAGAATTTCTGGTCTAGGGGAACTATGCTACTAGCATATCTAAGGGGAGGCAATGGCTCCAATTCGTTTCTCCACAACAAAACACTTTTACTTTGAAACTGGCGTTAGGAAATAGGCTGATAAATCAGAGAATGTGTTTCTAAATGTCACTCTGCCTTTTATGCTGGGTGAAATAACACCTCTCCACATGCTCTAATTTCAGGTCTGTATGTGTGTGGAAGCCCACTGTCACCTAGCTTGTAGGAAACTTAGAGTTCCTGAACTAGGGAACTATACTGCTTTCATATATATGGGGATTATTAGTACCAACTCGGTTTTCCACTGCAAACAACTTTTCTTTGAAACCGGCTTTCAGAAACATGCTGAGAAATCAGAGTAAGTGTTTCTGTATGTCACTTAACCTTTAATGCTGGATGATAGAATGCCTCAGCACATGGTCACTTTTGACATAAGTAAGTGTGTTGGAGCCGTCCTTCACCTAACTTCTTGGAAAGCCAGAGTCTCTGGTCTGGGGGACATACGCAATTTAAATATCTAAGGTGAAGCAATCGCTGCAATTGTATTTTCCACAGCAAACAACTATTACATTGAAACCGGCCCTTGGAAACATGAAAGAAATCAGAGAATGTGTTTCTACATTTCATTCTGCCTTTTATGACGGATAAAAGAACGCCTCCACACACACTAAATTCTGACGGTTGAATGTGTGTCAAAACCATCAATCACCTAGCTTTTAGGGAAGACACAGTTTCCTTAGAGTGGGTAACAAGAATATATACATATATATGGGGAGGTACTAGCTCCAACTCGGTTTTACAGTGAAAATTACATGAACTTCATACCAGCACTAAAAAACCATAAGAGATATCAGAGTATGTCTTTCTAATGCTATCCATTTCTTTTATGCTAGATGAATGAACAACTCTCCACAGCACATTTCTAGAGATGAATGAGTCTGAAAGCAATCAATTAACTAATTTGTCAGGAAAACACAGTTTCTTTTGAGTGGGGAACCACACCACATATATATGTATGGGGAGGAATAGCTACAACTCAGTTTTACACTGAAACAGCATGAATTTCAAAATGGAATTAGGAAAACAGACGGAGAAACCAGAGTATGTGTTTCAAATACAAACCATTCCTTTTATGCTAGATGAACGAAAGTCTCTCCACATGCAAAATTCTGAGACTTAAGTGTGTGTGAAAGCCATCAATCACATAGCTTGTTGGGAACACACAGATCTGTTTCAGTCAGAAAATTCACTACATACATATATATGGGGAGGTACTAGCTCCAAATACGTTTTAGAGTAAAAGTTACATGAACTTAAAACAGGCACTAGGAAAACATACTGAAAAATCAGAATAATTCTTTATACTAGAAACCACTCAGTTTATGCTAGATGAATGAACGTCTCTCTACATGCTCAATTCTGACATTTAAGAGAGTGGGAAGTCAAAAATCCACTAGCTAGTTGGGAACATATACTCTTTTCAGTGGGTATCTACACTACATATGTATATATGTGAAGGTACTAGAACCAATTCTATTTTATAGAGAAAATTCCATGAACTTCAAACCAGCAATAGGAGACAAAATGAGAAACCAGAGTAAGAGTATCTACTGCAACCCATTCCCTTTAAGCTAGATGAATGAACGTCTCTCCACATGCTCAATTCTGAGAGTTAAGTGTGTGTGAAAGCCGTCAATCACCTAGCTTGTTAGAAACACACAAATTCTTTTCACTGGGAAAGTACATTACATACATACATATGGAGGGGTACTAACTCCAACACGGTTTAACAGTGAGAAATACATGAACTTCAAACCGGCACTAAGAAACATACTGAGAAAACAGAGTAAGTGTTTCTACTGCAACCCATTCCATTTATGCTAGATGAACAAACGTTTCCAAACATACACAATTTAGGGTAAAACCGAGTTGGAGCTACTACATCCCCATATATATGTATGTAGTGTAGATTCCCATGAAAAGACAGTATGTGTTCCCAACAAGCTATGATATTGTCGGTTTTCACACACACTTAACTCTCAGAATTGAGCATTCATTCATTTAGCTTAAAGGGATAGTTTGATAAAGAAACACTTAATCTTGTTTTTAAGTATATTTCCTAGAGCCGGTTGGAAGTTTATGCAGTTTTGAAAGTAAAACCGAGTTGGAAATAGAGCCACCCCATACATATGTATGAAGTGTAGTTTCCCAATGAATAGAAAGTGTGTGTTCCCAACAAGCAAGGTGATATACAGGTTTCACACACACTTGTCTCTCAGAATTGAGCATGTGGAGAGACGATCATTCATCTAGATTAAAGAGAATGGGTTGCACTTGAAAAAGTTACTCTGGCTTCCCATTATCTTCCCTAATGCGGGTATGAATTTCATGCGGTTTTAACGGTAAAACCGAGTTGGAACTAGTACCTCCCAATATACATGAATGTAGTACACATTTCCACTGAAAATAATGTGCGTGTTCCCAAACAGGAAGGTGATGTATGGCTTCAACACACACTTAAATGTCAGAATTGATCATGTGGAGAGATGTTCGTTTATGTAGCTAAAAGGGAATGGATTGCAGAATAAACACTTACACTTGCTTCTCAGTATGTTTTCTAGTACCGGTTGTATGTTCATGAAGTTTTCACGATAAGACACAGATGGAGCTGGGACTTCCTCATATATATGTATGTAGTGAAGTTCCACACTGAAAAGAAATCTTGTATTCACAAAATGCTAAGTGAATGACGTCGTTCAAACACACGAATCTCTCAGAACTGAGCATGTGCAGAGACGTTCATCCATCTAGCAAAGAGGGATTGTGATCCAGCAGAAACACTTAAACTGGTTTCTCAATCTGTTCCTTACTGCCGGTTTGAAGTTCCTGTAGTTTTCACAGTAAAACCGAGATGGAGCTAATACTTTCCCATATATACGTAAGTACTCAAGTTTCCAACTGAAAAGAAATATTGTGTTCCCAACAAACTAGGTGAAGGACGGCTTTCACACCCAATTATCTCTCAGAAATGAGCATGTGGAGAGAAGTTCATTCATTCAGCACAAAGGGAATGGTTTGCAGGAGAAAAAATTAATCTGGTTTCTCAATTTGTTTCCAAGTGCCGGTTAGAAGCTCCTGCAATTTTCTCGGTAATATCAGGCTGGAACTAGTACCTCCCCTAATATATATAGGTAGTTTATATAAAACTGAATAGGAAATTTGTGTACCCAAAAAGCTAGGTGAAGGATAGCTTTCACACACTCTTATATCTCTGAACTGAGGAAGTGGAGAGACGTTCGTTCATCTAGCACAAAGGGAATGGTTTGCGGGGAAATACTTACTATGTTTTCTCAGTCTGTTTCCTAGTGCCGGTTTGACGTTCCTGCATTTATCTCTGTAAAACCGAGTTGGAGCTAGAACATCCCATAAATATGTATGAAGTGTTCATTTCAACTGAAAAGAAATTTTCTGTTTCCAACAAGAGAGGTGAAGGAAGGCTTTCACATCCACTAATTACCCCGAACTGAGTATGTGGAGAGACATTCGTTCGTCAAGCACAAAGAGATGGTGTTGCACGAGAAACACTTACTCTGGTTTCTCAGTATGTTTCCTAGTGCCGGATTGAATTTCCTGCAGTTTTCAATGTAACATTATTTTGGAAGTAATACCTACACATATATAATTACATAGTATAGTTTCCAACTGAAAAGAAACTTTGCGTCCCGTACAAGATGGGTGAAGGACGGATTTCACACCCACTTACCTTCCAGAACATAACATTTGGAGAGACATTCGTTCATTAATTACAAAGGGAATTGTTTGAAGGAGAAACACTTACTCTGGTTTCTCAGTGTTTCCTAGAGTCGGTTTGAACTTCCTGCAGTTTTACGGGTAAAACCGTTTCGGAATTGGTACCTCCCCATATATACGTAGGTACTTTAATTAAAACTGAAAAGAAACTTTGTGTATCCAATAAGGTAGGTGAAGGACGGGTTTCACACACACTTATCTCTCAGAACTGAGCATGTGGGCAGACATTTGTTCATGTAGCACAAAGGGAATGGTTTGCAGAAAAATACTTACTCTGGTTTCTGAGTCTGTTTCCTAGTGCCGGCTTGACGTTCCTGCATTTATCTCTGTAAAACCGAATTGGAGCTAGACTCTCCCATAAATATGTATGTAGTGAAGTTTCAAACTGAAAAGAATCTTTGTGTTCCCAGCAAGCTTGGTGAAGGACGGTTTCACACACATTTATCTGTCATAACTGAGCATGGGGTGAGACGTTCATTCATCTAGTACCAGGGGAACGGTTTGCAGGAAAAAAACTTACTCTGGTTTCTCAGTCTGTTTCCTAGTGCCGGTTTGAAGTTTCTGAATTTTCACTGTAAAACCGAGTTTGATGTAATACCTCCCCATATATATGTATGAAGTGAAGTTTCCAACAGAAAAACAAATTTGTGTTCCCAACAAGCTAGGTGAAGGAGGGCTTTCACACATTCTTATATCCCAGAACTGAGAATGTGGAGAGACGTTCATTCTTTTAGTAGAAAGGAATTGGTTTCAGGAGAATCACTTACTGTGGTTTCTTACTTTGTTTCCTAGTGCCGACTTGAAGTTCCCAAACATATCACTGTAAAACCGATTTCAAGCTAGTACCAAACCATATATATGTATGAATTTTTTTTCTAACTGTAATAAAGATTGTGCCCCAACAAGCTATGTGAAGGACGGCTTTAACACCCACTTATCAATCAGAACTGAGCATGTAGAGAGACGTTCGTTCATCAAGCACAAAGGGAATCAGTTGCACGTGAAACAATTTCTCTGGTTTCTCAGTATTTTTCCAAGTGCTGGTTAGAAGTTCCTAGAGTGTTCACTGTAAAAAGGAGTTGGAGCTAGTACCTCCCTTTATATATGTACATATTGAAGTTTCCAATTGAAAAGAACCTTTCTGTTCTCAGCAAGCTAGGATAAGGACGGCTTTCACACACACATATCTCTCAAAACTGAGCATGTGGTGAAACGTTCTTTCACCTAGCCCTAAGGGAACTGGTTGCAGGAGAAACACTTATTCTGGTTTCTCAGTCTGTTTCCTAGTGCCGGATTGAGGTTCGTGCAATTTTCTCTGCAAAACCAATTAGGAGATTGTACCTCCCATATATATGTATGTAGTGTTATTTTCAACCCAAAAGAAAGTTTGCATTCCCAACAAGCTAGGTGAGAGTCAATATTAACACTCACATTTCTCTCAGAAATGAACATGTGGAGAGACGTTCATTCATTTAGCACAAATTATATTGTTTATAGGAAGAGACTTACTCTGAATTCTCAGTCTGTTTTCTAGTACTGGTTTTAAGTTCCTGCAATTTTCACAGTAAAACTGAGTTAGATCTTATACCCCCCCCATATATATGTATGTAGTGACATTTCCAACTGAAAAGAAATTTGTGTTGCCAACAAGCTAGGTGAAGGATGGCTTTCAGACACGCTTATCTCCCAGAAATGAGCATGTGAAGAGACGTTTGTTCTTCCAGCACAAATTGATCATTTTGCAGGAGAAACACTTACTCTGTTTTCTCAGACTGTTTCCTAGATCCGGTATGAAGTTCCTTCATTTTTCACTGTAAAGCCGAGTAGAAGCTTGTACCACCCCATATATATGTAGGTAATGTAGTTTCTACATAAAAAGAAAATTTGTGTTCCCTAAAAGCTATGTGAAAGACGGCTTTCACACACACTAATCTATCAGACTGAGCATGTGGAGAGACGTTCCATAATCTAGCACCAAGGGAACGGGTTGCAGGAGAAACACTTACTCTGGTTTCTCAGTCTATTTCCTAGTGCCAGTTTGAAGTTCCTGCCGTTTTCACAGTAAAACCGAGTTGGGGCCAGTGTAAACCCATCTATATGTATGTAGTAGGGTTTCCAACTGAAAAGAATATTTGTGTTTCCAACAAGCAATTTGAAGAGCAGCTTTTACACAAGCTTGCTCCGAGAACCGAATATGTGGAGAGACGTTCGTTCATCTAGCCTTAAGGGAACTGGTGGCAGGAGAAACACTTTTTCTGGTTTCTCAGTGTGTTTCCTAGAGCCAGTTTGAAGTTCCTGTAGTTTTCACTGTAAAATCGTGTTCGAGCTAATACCTCCCAATATATATGTATGTAGTGTATTTCCCAACTGAAAAGAAACTTTGTGTTCCCAACTAGCTAGGAGAAGAATGGCTTTCACCCACACTTATCTCTCAGATTTGAGCATGTGGAGAGACGTTTGTTCATAGCACAAAGGAAATGAGTTGCAGGAGAAACAATTGCTCAGGTTTCTTAGTCTGTTTCCTAGTGCCGTTTTGAAGATCGTGCATTTTTCACTGTGAAACTAAGATGGAAATAGTACCTTCCCATATATATGTATGTACTGTTGTTTGCAACCGAAAAGAAAGTTTGTGTTCCCAAAAAGCTAGGTGAGGGACGGTTTGAACACAAAATTTTCTCTCAGAACTGAGCATTTGGAGAAACATTCGTTCATTTAGCACAAAGGGTATTGTTTATAGGAAGACATATATCCTGATTTCTCAGTCTGTTTCCTAGTGCCGGTTTGAAGTCCCTTCACTTTCCTGTATAACACTGAGTTGGAGGTAGTTCCACCCCATATATATGTATGTATTGTAGTTTCAAACTGAAAACAAACTTTGTTTTCCCAACAAGCTAAGTGAACGACGGCTTTCACATACACATATTTATCAGAACCGAACATATGGATAGAAGTTCATTCATCTAGCACAAAGGGAAATCTTTGAATGAGAAAAAGTTACTCTGATTTCTCAGTTCCTTTTCTAGTGTCGGTTTGAAGTTCCCACATTTTACACTGAAAAAGCGCGTTGAAGCTAGTACCACCCCATATATACATATGTAGGGTAGTTTCTAAATAAAAAACCCAATTGTTTTCCCTAAAATCTAGGTGAAGGACGGCTTTCACACAAAATTGTATCTAAGAACTGAGTATGTGGAGAGACGTTCATTCTTTAGCACAAAGAGAATGGATTACTGGAGAAACATTTATTCTGTTTTCTCAGTTTATTTCCCAGTGCCGGTTTGACGTTCCTGAAGTTTTGTCTGTAAATCCGAGGTGGAACTATTACCAGTCATATATATGTATTTAGTGTTTTTTCCAACTAAAATGTAACTTTATATTCCCAACAAGATAGGTGAAGGACGGCTTTAATACCCACTTATCTATCAGAAGTGAGCATGTGGAGAGACGTTCGTTCATCTAGCACCAAGGGAACGGTTTTCAGGAGAAACACTTACTTTGGTTTCTCCGTCTGTTTCCTAGTGCCGGTTAGAAGTTCCTGCAGTTTTCACAGTAAAACCGAGTTGGAGTTAGTACCTCCCCATATATATGTACGTAGTGGAGTTTACAACTGAAAAGAATGTTTGCGTTCCCAACAAGGTAGATGAAGGACGGCTTTCAAACACACGTATTTCTGTGAACTAAGGAAGGGGATATACGTTCCTTCATTTAGCACAAAGAGAACATTTGGAAGAAGAAACAATTTCTCTGGTTTCTCAGTCTGTTTGCTAATTCAGGTATGAAGTTCCTGCGGTGTTCACTGTAAAACGGATTTGGAGCAAGCACCTCCCATTATGTATGTACGTACTGGGGATTCCAACTGAAAAGAAACTTTGTGTTCCCAAAAAGCTAGTTGACGGACGGCTTTCACAAAAACTTATATATCAGAGATGAGCATGTGTAGAGACATTCGTTAATTTAGCCCAAAGGGAAATGTTTGCATGGGAAAAAATTTACCCTGGTTTCTGAGTCTTTTTCGTAGTGCCGGTTTGAAGTTACAGCAGTTTTCACAGTAAATTCATGTTGGAGCTAGTACTTCATATATATATATATATATATTCTTTATTTTCCAACTGAAAATAAATTTTGCATTCTAAACAAGCTAGTTGAATGACGGCTTTCATACACTATTATATCTCAGGTGTTGGCTTATAGTAAGACGTTTGGTCATCTAGCACAAAGGGAACGGGTTGAAAGAGAAACACTTAAACTGATTTCTCATTCTGTTAACAAGGTTCGGATTGAATTTCCTGCAGTTTTCACTGTAAAATGGACCTTGAGCTGTTAACAGAACATATATATGTATGTAATGGATTCCCAAATGAAAAGAAAATTTGTGTTCCCAACAAGTTAGGTGAAGGAGGGCTTTCACACTCACTTATCTCTCAGAACTGAGCATGTGGAGAGACGTTCGTTCATCTAGCAAAAAGGGATGGGTGGCAGGAGAAGCACTTACTCTGGATTCTCAGTGTGTTTCCTAGGGCTGGTATGAAGTTCCTGCTGTTTTCACTATAAACATGAGTTTGAGCAAATAACAGCACATATATATGTATGTAATGGGATTTTCAAATGAAAAGAAACTTTGTGTTCCCAACAAGTTAGGAGAAGGAAGGCTTTCACACACATTTATATCTCAGAAGTGAGCATGTGCAGAGACTTTCATTCATCTAGGACAAAGGAAAAGGGTATCAGGAGAAACATTTACTCTGGTTTCAGAATGTGTTTCTTACTGCCGATTTGAAGTACCTGCAGTTTTCACTGTAAAACTGTGTTTTAGCTACCAATTCCTCATATATATGTATGCAGGGGTGTTCCACACTGAAAAGAATCTTTGTGTTCCCAACGAGCTAGGTGAAAGACGGTTTTCCCACAAACTAATCTCTCAGAACTAAGCATGTGGAGAGACGTTCGTTCATCTAACGCAAAGGGAACGTGATGCAGGAGAAACACTTACTCCACTTTTTCAGTGTGTTTCCTAGTGCTGGTTAGAAGTTCCTGCAGTTTTCATTGAAAAACGGTGTTTTAGCTAGTAACTCCTCATATATAGTATGTAGGGGAGTTCCTAAGTGAAAGGAAACTTTGAGTTCCCAACAAGCTTGGAGAATGATGGCTTTAACACACACTTAACACTCAGAACCGACCATGTGGAGAGACTTTCACTCATCTAGCACAAAGTGAACGGGTTGCAGGAGAAACACTTTCTCTTGTTTCTTAGTCTGTTTCCTAGTTCCGATTTGAAGTTCCTGCACTTTTCACTTTAAAAACGAGTTTGAGCTAGTAAGTCCACATATAAATGTATTAGTGGAATTTCCAACAGTAAAGGATCTTTGTTTTCCCAACAAGCTAGGTGAAGGACATATTTCACACACAATTATTTCACAGAATACAGCATGAAGAGAGACGTTCGTTCATCTAGCCCAAAGGGAATGGGTGGCAGGAGAAGCACTTACTCTGGTTTCTTAGTGTGTTTCCTAGGGCCGGTATGATGTTTGTGCACTTTTCACTGTAAAATCGAATTTGAGCTAATAACCGCACATATATTTGTATGTAATAATATTTCCAACTAAAAAGAAACTTTGTGTTCCCATCAATCTAGTTGAAGGACGGCTTTCACACACACTTATATCTCAGAACTGAGCATGTGGAAGGAGTTTGTTCATCAAGCACAAAGGGTAAGTGTTGCAGGAGAAACTCTTAGTCTTGTTTTGGAATGTATTTCTTATTGCCGGTTTGAAGTTCCTGCAGTTTTCACCATAAAATCGTGTTTGAGTTTGTAACACCTTATATATGTGTATGAAGTGGAGTTTCCAAGTGAAAAGAAACATTGTGTTCCCAACAAGCTAGGTGCAGGACAGCTTTAACACAAAATTATCTCTCATAACTGAGTATTTGGAGGGACGTTCATTCATCTAACACAAAGGGATGGTGTTGCAGGAGAAAGAATTACTATGATATTGTCAGTGTGTTTCCTAGTGCCGGTAAGAATTTCCTGAAGTTTTCACTGTAAAATGGAATTGGAGCTCGTAACACCACATATATATTTATGTAGTGGAATTTACAAATGAAAAGAAAACTTTGTGTTCCCAAAATGCTTGGTGAAAGATGGGTTTTACACACACATATGTCTCAGAACTGAGCATGTGGGGAACGTTCTTTCATCTAGCACAAAGGGAACAGGTTACAGGAGAAACACTTTCTCTGGTTTCTTAGTCTGTTTCGTAGTTCCGGTTTGAAGTTCCTGCAATTTTCACTGTAAAACCGAGTTCGAGCCAATAAATCCACATATATATGGGTGTAGTTGACTTTGCAACTGAAAAGAATCTTTGTGTTCCCCTACAATCTATATGAAGTATGGCTTTCACACACACTTATTTCTTAGAACTGAGTGTATGGAGAGGCGTTCGTTCATGTAACACAAAGCGAACGGGTTGCAGTAGAAACACTTAATCTAGTTTCTTAGTCTGTTTCCTAGTGCCGGTTTGAAGTGCCTTCAGTTTTCAATATAATACCGAGTTTGAGCTAGTTACTGCACATATATATATATATATGTAACGGAGTTCCCAACTGAAAATAAATTATGTGTTCCCAAAAAGATAGGTCAAGGAGGGCTTTCACACTCACTTATCTCTCAGAACTGAGCATGTGGAGAGATGATTGTTCATCCAGCACAAAGGGAACAGGCTTCAGGAGAAACAGTTATTCTGATTTCTCAGTCTGATTCCTTGTGTCGGTTTAAAGTTCCTAAATTTTCACTGAAAAATCAGTTTTAGCTGGTAAATCCATATTTATATGAATGTAGTGCAGTTTCCAATTGAAAACAATCTTTGTGCTCTCAACAAGCTGGGTGAAGAATGACTTTCACACACACTTACCTCTCAGAACTGAGCATGTGGAGAGACTTTCGTTCATCTAGCACAATGGGAACGGGTTGCAGTGGAAGCACTTACTGTGTATTCTCACTGTGTTTCTTAGTGCTGGTATGAAGTTCCTGCAGTTTTCACTGTAAGCATGAGTTTGAGCAAGAAACTGGACATATATATTTATGTAATGGAGTTCCAAATGAAAAGAAACTTTGTGTTCCCAACAAGCTAGGTGAAGGAAGGCTTTCACAGACATTTATATCTCAGAAGTGAGCACGTGCAGAGACGTTCATTCATCTAGCACAAAGGGAACGGGTTGCAAGAAAAAGACGTACTCTGGTTTCAGAATGTGTTTCTTAGTGCCGATTTAAGGTACCTGCAGTTTTCACTGCAAAACGGTGTTTTAGCTAGTAAGTCCTCATATATATATATGTAGGTGTGTTCCACAATGAAAAGAAACTTTGTGTTCCCAACGAACTAGGTGATGGACGGCTTTCACACAAACTAATCTCTCAGAACTAAGCATGTGGGGAGACGTTCGTTCATCTAGCACATTGGGAACGTGTTGGAGGAGAAACTCTTACTCCAGTTTTTCAGTGTGTTTCCTAGTGCTGGTTAGAAGATCCTGCAGTTTTCACTGAAAAATGGTGTTTTAGCTAGTAACTCCTCATATATAGTATTTAGGGGAGTTTTCATTTGAAAGAAACTTTGAGTTCCCAGCAAGGTTGGTGAAATTTGGCTTTAACACACACTTATCACTCAGAACCAAGCATGTGGAGAGACTTTCATTCATCTAGCAGAAGGAGAACGGATTGCAGGAGAAACACTTAGTCTGGTTTCTTAGTCTGTTTCCTAGTTCCGGTTTGAAATTCCTGCAATTTTCACTGTAAAAACGAGTTTGAGCTAGTAAGTCCATATATATTTGTGTGTAGTGTACTTTCCAACTGAAAAGAATCTTTGTGTCCCCAGCAACCTAGTTGAAGGATGGCTTTCACACACACTTATCTCTCAGAACTGAGCATGTGGAGAGACATTCGTTCATCTAGCACAAATGGAACGGGTTGCAGGGCAAACACTTATTCTGGTTTCTCATTCTGTTTACTAGTGCCGGTTTGAAGTTCCCGCAGTTTTCACTGTAAAACGGACTTGGAGCTAGTATATCCACAGATGTATGTATTAGTGGAGTTTCCAACAGAAAGGAATCTTTGTGTTCCCAAAAAGCTAGGTGAAGGACGTTTTCACACACACTTATCTCACAGAACCGAGCATGAAGAGATACTTTCATTCATCTATCACAAAGGGTACGGGTGTCATGAGAAGCTCTTACTTTGGATTCTCAGTGTGTTTCTTATGGCCGGTATGAAGTTCCTGCAGTTTTCAATGTAAAATCTTATTTGAGCTAGTAACTGTGCATATATTTGTACGTAATAATGTTTCCCATGGAGAAGAATCTTGGAGAGGAGAGACAAGATGGCGGAGTAGAAGGACGTTTGTAAGTCACCCTCTCCCACAAATACACCAAGATCCACATCTACAGACCCACTCAGCCAACCAGAGCACTTGCAGAACTCCGACAGAACATCGCCCTCTTCAAAAGATAAAGACGCCAAATATCTGGTAGGAGAAAAGGAAAGAGGAAATAACAAAAGCTAAAGCAGCGCGGGAGGGTTCCTGTGGGGAGGGAGCGTCAAAAGAGGATTGGCCCTTGCTCGCTGGGTCTCCCCTCTCCAACTGAGAGGCCAGCGGGTTTGGGGGGGAGCCTCCGAGGCTCGGATCTGTACAGAGCAGCCTTTGTGTGACAGAACAAAGTTAAACGGGCAGAGAGCGTCCCCCCGACCCCCAGCCTGAGATGCGGGCCGGCAGCGGCCGGCAGGGCCAGGCTGCACAAGCCGGGCGGAGGATGGTGGCTGCTGCACGGAGGCAGCCCCGGGGGACTGCAAGGGGCTGGGCGCCATGGCTGTGGGTGTACAGGACAGAACAACCTGGGCCCTCCATAAAACAGCAAGGTTGATGTGATCTCGGGAGAAGGGTGCTTACCCCCATCTCTGAAAACCCTCGGAAACTTTTCAAAGGAAGAGAGGCGGGGCCCAGACACAGCTGCCATATTCTCTAGCACTTAGCACCCAGGCGGGGGCAGAGGCGAAACCTGTGTCCGCAGCGAAGGGCTTAGCAGCCTCAAGGGCCAGGCTGAAACGGGCCTACATCCCGGGGCAGATAGGATCCTTCCATCCTGGTCCCTCAGAGAACTTGCTCCACAAAGACAAACAAGGAGCTGGGTCTTACTCGGAGCAGGGACCAGGCTGCCCCTCTGTCTTCCCCGAGCCCAACCGCGGAGCGCGACAAGGGCTGAGCGCCGACCAGGGTGGAGCGCGGCCAGGGTGGAGCGTGCAGCCGCACAGAGCAGTGGAGCTACAGGCGTCGCAGGCAGAGGGAGAGCAGCTACACGCCTGTCAGGCAGGAACACAGCCTCTGACCGAGGTGCTGGGAGGGGGCACGTCCCGCCCTCCTGACTGGCCAGTCTGAAACATCTGACTGCGGCATCCGGAGGGGCAGTGACCCACCCGCCCGCAGCAGAGGAGAACTGCACCTGACCCCGTGTTAGGAGGAGGCGCGATCTGCTTGCTGACAGGTGCTGGGAGCAGCACAGAAGAGGGCGCCAAAGGAGGGCCTATGAAAAGAAGCTGAGCTTCCAAAATAGGACGAAGACAGAAGGACTTCACATTAAAAGCACACAAACTCCAGGAGAACACTGACAACCCTTTTTTTGTTTGTTTGTTTTTTGTATTTTTTTGTTTATTTGTTTTGTTTTTAAATCTATTTTTACCTGTTCTATTTTCACTTACTCTCTTAATTTTTACTTGTTAATTCATTACTATTTCTCTTGAGTTTTGATGTCCTGTTATTGATTAGACACAGGCTTCAAATTCATCTATTCATCTCCCCACCCCCTTTTTTCTTTTTCTTTTTTTTTAAAGGTTTTAAAAGGATGTCTCAACCCGACTAATACTCTGCTTCAACTCATTCTTTATTATTCATTATACATTGTTATCAAACCCTCTTTCTCCCTTCTTTTAAAAATCTTTCTCTCTCTCTCTTATTATTTTTTCTTTTTTTCTCCTAAGTTCTATTCCTAAATAGGCATTAGATAGATAAAATCATTAAGATCCAAAATAGACAACTGATACTCCATAAACCACAGTGCCAGAGAGGTATGAGCAAGATGAAGAACCAGAGAAACCTTTCCCAATTAAAAGAACAAGAGGAATCCCCTGAAAGAAAGATCAATGAAACAGACATCGATAGCCTACTAGATCAAGATTTCAAAAAAGGAGTGATCAAATTGCTGAAGGAATTAAAAGAGATAGTGCTTAGAGAGATAAAATATGTCAAAAATGAAATTGAAGCTATAAAGAAGAGCCAAGCAGAATGGGTAAACTCATTGACAGAGATGAGGAATGATCTAATAGCTGTGCAAAGCCGACTAGTTAATGCAGAGGAACAAATTAGTGATCTACAAGACAGGGCAATAGAAAGCACCCATTCAGAAGAACTACAAGATAAGCAAATAAAAAAAAATGATAATAGCATAACGGACCTATGGGATAATATAAAGCATCCCAATCTTTGCATAAAAGGGTTCTCAGAATGGGAAGAAGGATCAAAGGGGATTGAAAAGGTTTTTGAAGAAATCATGACTGAAAACTTCCCAAACTTAAAGAAGGAATCAGATATCCAAGTACAGGAAGCTCAGAGGGTCCCAAACAGGAAGAATCCAAATAGACCCACACCAAGACATATCATAATCAAGATGGCCAGAGTCAAGGATAAAGAAATGATTCTAAAGGCAGCAAGAGAAAAGCAAAGAGTGAATTACAAGGGAACCCCCATAAGGCTCTCAACTGATTTCTCTACACAAGCACTACAGGCCAGAAGGGAGTGGCAAGATATATTCAAAGCCCTGAATGAAAAAAAGATGCAGCCTAGGATACTTTGTTCAGCAAGGCTATCCTTTAGGATAGAAGGAGAAATAAATAGTTTCACAGACAAAAAAAAGCTCCAGGAGTTTAGCAACACTAAACCCATGCTAAAAGAATTATTGAAAGGGCTATTCTAAATAGAAAAGCAACAGAATGCTACAGAAATGAGAAACTCACAACTAGAAAGGTGATAACTCATGAATTACAAATAAAAAAACAAAAAATTATAAAAGAAGACATACAAATCACTGAGAGTGGGAGAGGGAGGAAGGGAAATATAGAATTTATTTTCTTTCTTTTTTAAATTTTTTTCAACAGTAGGATGGGTTTGAGATCATGTTATTAACAGTTTAATAAAAACAGGTATAGGTTAATTGATTTACAAAAAAGGGTAACCTCAAGTCAAAAATTTACAAGGGAGTCCCAAAAATTTAATAAAATCCATGATAATACAAAGGAAAATAACCAAACCACAAAAGAAAGAAGAAAGGAAAAAAGAGGATATACCAATTCAACTACAAAGATAAGTTCAAAATGGCAATAAACACACATCTATCATTAATTACTGTAAATGTTAATGGACTAAATGCTCCAGTCAAAAGACATGGGGTGGCAGACTGGATAATAAAGCAAGAACCTTCAATACACTGCATACAAGAGACCCACTTTAGGGAGAAGGACACATATAGATTGAGAGTGAAAGGATGGAAAAGGATATTCCATGCAAACGGTAAAGCCAAAAAAGCAGGTGTTGCAGTACTGATTTCAGACAAAATAGACTTTAAAACAAAGGCCATAAAGAAAGATAAAGAGGGACATTTTATAATGATTAAAGGAGTGATACAAGATGAAGTCATTACACTCGTTAATATATATGCACTGAATATAGCAGCATCTAAGTACATACAAGAATTACTAACAGAAATATAGGGCGATATTGATGGGAATACAATCATAGTTGGAGATTTTAACACTGCATTAACATCACTAGACAGATCTTCCAGACAGAAAATAAACAAGGCAACAGAGAAATTAAATACTACAACAGAAAAACTAGATTTGGTGGATATTTTCAGAGCATTACACCCCCCCAAAATTGAATATACATGCTTTTCAAGTGCACATGGAATATTTTCCAGGATCGATCATGTACTTGGACACAAAAGAAACCTCAACAAATTAAAGAAGATAGAAATTATGTCAAGCATCTTTACTGACCACAATGCCATGAAACTGGAAATCAACAATAGAGATACAAAGGAGAAAAAAAGAAAAGCATGGAGATTGAACAATATGTTATTGAGAAAACAATGGATCAATGAGGAAATCAAAGCTGAGATTAAAAAATACCTTGAGACAAATGATAATGAAAGCACAACCACTCAAAACCTATGGGGCACAGCAAAGGTAGTGCTAAGAGGGAAGTTTATAGCGATACAGGCCTTCCTCAAAAAGCAAGAACAATCTCAAATAAACAAGTTAACCCACCACCTGAATCAATTAGAAAAAGAAGAACAAAAAGCCCCAAAAAGCAGCAGAAGGAAGGAAATAATAAAGATAAGAGAGGAATTAAATACAATAGAGATTAACAAGACCATGTAAAAAATCAACCAATTCAAAAGCTGGTTTTTTGAAAAAGTGAATAAAATTGACAAACCTCTGGCCAAACTCACAAAGAAGAAAAAAGAGAGAGCACAAATTAGCAAAATAAGAAAGGAAAATGGAGAAATTACAACAAACAAAATAGAAATACAGAATATCATATGAGAATATTATGAAAAACTATATGGAACCAAACTGGATAACCTAGAGGAGATGGACAAGTTTCTGGAAACATACTGTCCACAAAAACTGAATCAAGAAGAAACTGAACACTTGAACAATCTGATCACTAGAAAGGAAAAAGAAATAACAATTAAAAACCTCCCTACAAATAAATGTCCAGGACTGGATGGCTTCACCGGGGAATTCTACCAAACATACAAAGAAGAACTCATACCAGTCCTTCTCAAACTCTTCCAGATGATTGAAAAGGAGGGAATACTCCCAAACTCATTCTATGAAGCCACCATCACCCTGATACCAAAACCAGGTAAAGACACTACAAAAAAAGAGAATTATAGGCCAATATCACTGATGAACATAGATGCCAAAATCCTCACCAGAATTTTAGCAAATAGAATCCAACAACACATAAAAAAGATTATACATCATGACCAAGTGGGGTTCATCCCAGGGACACAAGGCTGTTTCAACATATGCAAATCAATCAATGTAATACATCACATCAACAAGAGAAAGGACATAAACGACATGATCATCTCAATCGATGCAGAAATAGCTTTTCATAAATTTCAACACCCAATTATGATAAAAACTCTCGCCAAAGTGGGTATAGAGGGAACATATCTCTACATAATAAAAGCTATATATGACAAACCAAGAGTCAGCATAGTTCTCAACAGTGAAAAACTCAAAAGTTTCCCACTAAAATGTGGGACAATACAAGGATACCCACTATCACCACTCCTATTCAACATAGTCCTGGAAGTCCTAACCATAGCAATCAGGCAAGAGAAAGAAATAAAAGGGATCCAAATTGGAAAAGAAGAGGTAAAAGTGTCATTATATTCTGATGACATGATACTATATATAGAAAACCATAAAAGGGCCACAGAAAAGCTACTAGAGCTGATTGAAGAAATCAGCAAGTTAGCAGGTTACGAAATTAATGTTCAAAAATCAGTTGCCTTTCTTTACACTAACGATAAATCAACAGAAAAAGAAAGTAAAGAAACAATCCCCTTTAAAATATCACCCAAAGTAATAAAATATCTGGGAATAAATCTAACAATGGAGGTGAAAGAATTATACACAGAAAACTATAAACCATTGAGGAAGGAAATTAAAGAAGACTTTAAAAAATGGAAAGATATTCCATGCTCTTGGATTGAAAAAATCAATATTATTAAAATGGTAACACTGCCCAAGGCAATCTACAGATTTAATGCAATCCCTATCCAATTACCTAGGACATATTTCACAGAACTATAACAAATCATAATGAAATTTATATGGAACCATCTAAGACTTAGAATTGTTAAAGCATTACTGAAGAGAAAGAAAGAGGCTGGAAGAATAACTCTCCCAGACTTCAGACAATACTATAGAGTTACAGTCATCAAGGCAGCATGGTATTGGTACCAAAACAGACATATGGACCAATGGAATAGGATAGAGAGCCCAGAAATGAACCCACAAACCTTTGGTCAACTCATCTTCGACCAAGGGGGCAAGAATATACAATGGAATAAAGACAGTCTCTTCAGCAAATGGTGTTGGGAAAGCTGGAGAGCAGCATTTAAAACAATGAAGCTAGAACACACCCTGACACTATATACAAAAATACAAAAATCAACTCAAAATGAGTTAAAGACTTAAACATAAGACAAGATACAATAAACCTCCTAGAGGAAAACATAGGCAAAACATTATCTGACATACATTTCAAAAACTTTCTCCTAGAATAAATAAAAACAAGAATAAACAAATGGGACCTAATGAAACTTACAAGCTTCTGCACAGCAAAGGAAACCAGAAATAAAACAAGAAGAAAACCTACGGAATGGGAGAAAATTTTTGCAAGTGAAACCGACAAAGGCTTGATCTCCAAAATATTTAAACAGCTCATATGACTCAATAAGAGAAAAAATAAACAACCCAATCCAAAAATGGGCAGAAGACCTAAACAAGCAATTCTCCAAGGAAGACATACAAATGATCAAAAAGCACATGAAAAAATGCTCAATATCACTAATTATCAGAGAAATGCATATCAAAACTACAATGAGGTATCACCTCACACCAGTCAGAATGGCCGTCATTCAAAAATCCATAAAGGACAAATGCTGGAGAGGCTGTGGAGAAAGGGGAACCCTCCTACACTGCTGGTGGGAATGCAGTTTGGTGCAGCCACTATGGAAAACAGTGTGGAAATTCCTCAAACGACAAGGAATAGACTTACCATATGACTCAGGCATCCCACTCCTGGGCTTGTACCCAGAAGGAAACCTACTTCAGGATGACACCTGCACTCCAATGTTCATAGCAGTACTATTTACAATAGCCAAAACATGGAAACAGCCTAAATGTGCATCAACAGATGACTGGATAAAGAAGATGTGGTATATTTATACAATGGAATACTACTCAGCCATAAAAACCGACAACATAATGCCATTTGCAGCAACATGGATGCTCCTAGAGAATGTCATTCTAAGTGAAGTAAGTCAGAAAGAGAAAGAAAAATACCATATGATATCGCTCATATGTGGAATCTAAAGACAGATGGACAGAGAATACAGACTTGTGGTTACCAGGAGGGTAGAGGGTGGGAAGGGATAGACTGGGATTTCAAAACTGAAGAATACATAAACAAGATTAAGCTGTATAGCACAGGGAAATATACACAAAATGTTACGATAAATCACAGGGAAAAAATGTGACAATCAGTGTGTATATGTCCATGAATGACTGAAAAATTGTGCTGAGCACTGGAATTTGACACAACATTGTAAAATGATTATAAATCAATAAAAAATGTTAAAAAAAAAACATTTGGATAAACTAGAAAGGAAAGGAAATGAGAAAAAGTGATTCTGCTATGTTTGAGTCAACAATAAAAAGAAATAAGTGAAAAAAGTTAGATAAAACAAATTTCTTCTGTATAGTACAGTGGGTATATTCAATATCTTGTAATAATACTTAATGAAAAAGAATTTGAAAATAAATATATATACACACAAAAACAAACAAAAAAAATTATCATTTTGTCCCCAACAAGCTAGGTGAAGAACGGCTTTCACAGACACTTCTATTTCACAATTGAGGATGTGTAGAGACTTTCATTCATCTAGCACAAAGGGAACGTGTTGAAGGACAAACAATTTCTCCGGTTTCTCAGTGTGTTTCTAGTGCTGGTTGAAGTTCCTGCTGTTTCAGTGTAAAATGGTGTTTGATGTAGTAATTTCTCATATATAATATGTAGAGGAGTTTTCAACTGAAAACAAACTTTGTGTTCCCAAGAATCTAGGTGAAGCAGGGCTTTCACACACACTTATCTCTGAGAACTGAGCATGTAGAGTGATATTAGTTCATCTAGCACAAAGGGAACAGGTTGCAGGAGAAACAAATACTCCAGTTTCTCAGGGTGATTCCTAGTGCTGGTATGAAATTCCTTCAATTCTCACTGTAAAATGGAGTTTGAGCGAGTAACTCCACATATATGTGTATGTAGTGGACAATCCAATTTAAAAGAAATTTAGTGTTCCCAATAAGCTAGGTGATGGATGGCTTTCACACACACTTATCTCTCAGAACTGAGCATGTGGAGAGATGGTCTTTCATCTAGCACAAAGAGAAAGAGTTCCTGGAGAAACACTTACTCTGGTTTCTCCGTGTGTTTCCTAGTGCCTGTTATAAATCCCTGCAATTTTGACTCTAAATCCGAGTTTGAGCTAGTAACTCAACATATATATGTATGTAGTGGAATTTCCAACTTAAAAGAAAGTCTGTTTTCCAACAGCTTTCACACACACATAAGTCTCAGAACAGAGCATATACAGAGACGTTCAATCATCTAACTCAAATGGAACATGTTGCTGGGGAAAAACTTACTCTGGTTTCTCAGTGTGTTTCCTAGTGCCATTAAGAATTTCCTGTAGTTTTCACTGTAAAACGGAGTTGTAGCTAGTTAGTAAACATATATATGTATGTAATGAAGTTAAAAACTGAAAAGAAACTTTGAGTTTCCAACAAGCTATGCGAAGGACGGCTTTCATACACACTTATCTCTCAGAACCGAGTATGTGGAGAGACGTTCGATCATCTAGCAGAAAGGAAAGTTTTGCAGAAGAAACACTTACCCTGCTTTCTCAGTCTGTTTCATAGTACCGGGTTAAAGTTCCTGAAATTTTCACTGAAACATGGAATTTGAGCTAGCAACTCCACATATATATGTTTGAAGTGAACATTCCAACTGAAAAGAAACTTTGTGTTCTCAAGAAGCTAGGGGAAAGACGGCTTTCACACACACTTATCTCTCAGAATTGAGCATGTGGAGAGACTTTTGTTCATCTAGCGCAAAGGAAAGGGTTCCAGGATAAACATTTACTCTCCTTTAAGAATGTGTTTCTTAGTGACGGTTTGAAATACCAGCAGTTTTCACTGTAAAACCGAGTATGAGCATGTAACCCCACATGTTAATGTATGTAATGGGGTATCCAACTGCAAAGACACTTTCTGTTCCTAACAAGCTAGGTGAAAGACTTCTTTAACACACAATTATCTCTCAGAACTGAGCATGTGGAGAGACGTTCGTTCATCAAGCACAAAGGGAACGGGTTGCAGCAGAAGCACTTAATCTGGTTTCTCATTGTGTTTCTTAGTGCCGGTTTCAAGTACCTGCAGTTTTCACTGTAATACAGAGTTTGAGCAAGTAAATCCACATGTATATGTCTGAAATTGAATTTCCAACTGCAAAGAAACTTTGTTTTCCCAACAAGCTAGGTGAATGACGGCTTTCACACACACTTATTTCTCAAAACTGAGCATGTGAAGAAACATTCGTTCATCTAGTACAACGGGAATGGGTTGCAGGAGAAGCACTTACTCTGGTTACTCAGTGTGTTTTTAGTGCCGGTTTGAAGTTCCTTCTGTTTTCACTGTAATACCGAGTTTGAGCAAGTAAATCCACATGTATGTGTATGTAATGGACTTTCCAACTGCAAAGAATCTTTCTGTTCCCAACAAGCTAGCTGAAGGACGGCTTTCACACACAATTATCTCTCAAATCAGAACATGTGGAGAGATGTTTTTTTCATCTAGCACAAAGGGAACCTGTTGCAAGAGAAGCATTTACTCTGGTTTCTCAGTGTGTTTCCTAGTGCCTCTTTGAAGTCCCTGCAATTTTCACTGTATTACCGAGTTTGAGCAAGTAACTCCACATGCATATATATGTAATGGAGTTTACATCTACAAGGAAACTTTGTGTTCCCAACAAGCTAGCGGAAGGACTGCTTTCACACACACTTATCTCTCAGAACTGAGCATTTGGAGAGACGTTCGTTCATCTAGCACAAAGCGCACGGTTTGCAGGAGAAGCACTTACTCTGGTTTCTCAGTGTGTTTCTTAGGGACGCTTTGAAATACCTGCACTTTTCAGTGTAAAACCGAGTTTGAGCAATAACTCCACATGTAAATGCAAGTAATGGAGTTTCCAACTACAAAGAAACTTTTTGTTCCCGACACGCTTGGTGAAGGACGGCTTTTACACACATTTATCTCTCGGAACTCAGGATGTGGAGAGATGTTCGTTCATCTAGCACAAAGGGAGCGGGTTGCAGGAGAAGCAATTACTCTGGTTTCTCAGTGTGTTTCTTAGTGCCAGTCTGAAGTACCTGCAGTTTTCCCTGTTATACCGTGTTTGAGCAAGCAACTCCACATGCATATGTATGTAATGGAGGTTCCAACTTCAAGAAACTTTGTGTTCCCAACAAGATTGTTGAAGCACGGCTTTCACACACAGTGAAATGTCAGAACTGAGCATGTGGAGAGATGTTCGTTCATCTAGCACAAATGGAACGGGTTGCAGGGGAAGCACTTTCTCTGGATTCTCAGTGTGTTTGTAAGTGCCGATTTAAAGTACCTGTAGTTTACACTGTAAAACCGTGTTTGAGCAAGGAAATCCACATGCATATGTATGTAATAGAGTTTCCAACTGCAAAGAAACTTTTTGTTCCCAACAAGCTAGGTGAAGGACGGCTTTTACACACAGTTAACACTAAGAACTGAGCATGTGGACAGACGTTCGTTCATCTAGCATAAAGGGAACGGGTTGCAGGAGAAGCACTTACTCTGCCTTCTCAGTTTGTTTCCTAGTGCCGGTTTGAAGTTCCTGCAGTATTCACTGTAAAACCGAGATTGAGCAAGTTACTCCACATGCATATGTATGTAATGGTGTTTCAAACAGCAAAGAATCTTTGTGTTCCCAACAAGCTAGGTGAAGGACGGCTTTCAAACACACTTATCTCTCAGAACTGAGCATGTGGAGAGACTTTCGTTCATCTAGCACAAAGGGAACTGGTTGCAGGCGTAGCACATACTATGGTTTCTCAGTGTGTTTCTTAGTGCCGGTTTGAACGACCTACAGTATTTACAGTAAAACCGAGTTTGAGCAAGGAACTCCACATTTTTATGTATGTAATGGAGTTTAAATCTGCAGAGAAACTTTGTGTTCCCAGCAAGGTAGTTGAAGGACGGCTTTCACACACATTTTTCTCTCAAAACTGAGTATGTGTTGAGACGTTCGTTCGTCCAGCACAAAAGGAACGTGTTGCAGGAGAAGCCCTTACTCTGTTTTCTCAGTGGTTTTCTAAGTGCCGGTTTCAATTACCTGCATTTTTCACTGTAAAACCGAGATTGAGAAAGTAACTCCACATGTATATGTAAGAAATGGGGTTTCCAACTGCAAAGAAATTTTGTGTTTAAAACAAGCTACGTGAAGGACGGCTTACACACACATTTATCTCTCGGAACAGAGCATGTGGATAGACGTTCGTTCATTAAGCAGAAAGGGAACGGGTTGCAAGAGAAGCACTTACTCTGGGTTCTCACTTTGTTTCTTAGTGCCAGTTTCAAGAAACTGCAGCTTCCACTGTAAAACCGTGTTTGAGAAAGTAACTCCACATGTATAAGTATGTAATGGAGTTTCCAAATTCAAAGAAACTATGTGCTCCCAACAAGCTAAGTGAAGTACGGTTTCACACACACTTATCTCTCAGAACTGAGCATGTGGAGAGACTTTCGTTCATCCAACACATAGGGAACGGGTTGCAGGAGAAACACTTACTCTGGTTTCTCAGTCTGTTTCCTAGTTGCGGTTTGAAGTTCCTGCGGTTTGCACTGTAAAACCGATTTGGAGCTTGTACCTCCCCATATATATGTACGGAGTGGAGTTTACAACTGAAAAGAAACTTTGTCTTCTTTTCAAGTTAGTTCAAGGAAGGCTTTCACACACACTTTTCTCTCAGAATTGAGCTTGTGAAAGACATTCGTTAATCCAGCACAAAGGGAAAGGGTTGTAGGAGAAACACTTACTGTGGTTTCTCAGTCTGTTTCCTAGTGCCGGTTTGAAGTTCCTGCGGTTTGCAATGTAAACCAGAGTTGGAGCTTGTACCTCCCCATATATATGTATGGATTGGAGTTTGCAACTCAAAAGAAACTTTGTGTTCTCTTCAAGCTAGGTGAAGGACGGCTTTCACACACACTTATCTCTCAGAACTGAGCATGTGGAGAGACGTCCATTCATCCAACACAAAAGGGAACGGGTTGCAGGAGAGACACTTACTCTGGTTTCTCAGCCTTTTCCTAGAGCCGGTTTGAAGTTCCTGCGGTTTGCACTTTAAAACCGAGTTGGAGATTGTACCTCCCCATATATTTGTATGGAGTGGAGTTTGCAACTGAAAAGAAACTTTGTGTTCCCTTCAAGCTAGGTGAAGGACAGCTTTCACACACACATATCTCTCAGAACAGAGCATGTGGAGAGACGTTCGTTCATCCAGCACAAATGTAAATTGTTGCTGTAGAAACACTTACTCAGGTTTCTCATTCTGTTTCCTAGTGCCGGTTTGAAGTTCCTGCGGTTTGCACTGTAAAACCGAGTTGGAGCTTGTACCTCCCCATATATATGTATTGATTGGAATTTGCAAGTGAAAAGAAACTTTGTGTTCCCTTCAAGCTAGGTGAAGGACGGCTTGCACACACACTTATCTCTCAGAACTGAGCATGTGGAGAGAAGTTCTTTCCTCTAGCACAAAGGGATTGGTTTGCAGGAGAAACAAATACTCTGGTTTCTCATCTGTTTCCTAGTGCCGGTTTGAAGTTCCTGCGGTTTTCACTGTAAAACCGATTTGGAGCTTGTACCTCCAATATATATGTATGGATTGGGGTTGGCAACTGAAAGGAAACTTTGTGTACCCTTCAAGCTAGGTGAAGCACGGCTTTCACACACACTTAACTCTCAGAACTGAGCATGTGGAGAGACGTTCGTTCATCCAGCACAAAGTTAACGGTTTGCATTAGAAATACTTAATCTTGTATCTCAGTTTGTTTCCTTGTGTTGTTTGAGGTTCCTGCGGTTTTCACTGTAAATCTGAGATGGGGCTTGTTCCTCCTCATATATATGTATGGATTGGGGTTTTCAAGTGAACAGAAACTTTGTGTTCCCTTCAAGCTAGGTGAAGGACGGCTTTCACACACACTTATCTCTCAGAACTGAGCATGTGGAGACACGTTCGTTCATCCAGCACAAAGGGAACTGGGTGCAGGAGAAACACTTACTCTGGTTTCTCAGTCTGTTTCCTAGTTCCGGTTTGAAGTTCCTGCGGTTTGCACTGTAAAACCGAGTTGGAGCTTGTTCCTCCCCATATATATGTATGGAGTGAAGTTTGCAAGTGTCAAGAAACTTTGTGTTCCCTTCAAGTTAGGTGAAGGACGGCTTTCACACACACTTAACTCTCAGAAATGAGCATGTGGAGAGACGTTCGTTCATCCAGCACAAAGGGAACAGGGTGCAGGAGAAACACTTACTGTGGTTTCTCAGTCTGTTTCCTAGTGCCGGTTTGAAGTTCCTGCGGTTTGCACTGTAAAACCGAGTTGGAGCTTATTCCTCCCCATATATATGTATGGAGTGGATTTTGCAAGTGACAAGAAACTTTGTGTTCCCTTAAAGCTAGGTGAAGGACGGCTTTCACACACACTTATCTCTCAGAACTGAGCATGTGGAGAGACGTTCGTTCATCCAGCACAAAGGGAACGGGTTGCAGGAGAAACCCTTACTCTGGATTCTCAGTCTGTTTCCTAGTGCCGGTTTGAAGTTCCTGCGGTTTGCACTGTAAATCCGAGTTGGCGCTTGTACCTCCCCATATATATTTATGGACCATAGGCCGACACAAAAGAAGAGTTTATAGTAAAGATAAAGTGGCTGAAATCAATGTCTGGAAAACCTAGCTAAATTTCCTAAATGTCCCAACTTAACTAACCACAGCACTGCCGCATCAAGAATGGGGCAATTAGCACCTTGTGGATTTTTTTAAATAAATAAGTAATGATCCACTTCCTACCACAGGCAATTATGATAAGACTGATTATATGTTCTTATAACAATTAGTTTATAAATCATTATTTCTACTTGATTCAAACCGCTTCTTCTATAATATTTGAATCTTTTTTCTTCAGACTGATTTGTGCCATTTGACCCAGTGATAAAATTTTCAACTGGCTTTTATTAAAAATGTTCACCATAGTGAGAGTTTATTACATCAACTATTCCTTTATGGGAAACCCATGTGACTTGTCACTCTCTTTCTTAATATTTCCTGTGGAAAATTGAATCCTTCATTCAGGAAAAGGCTGAGCAATATATCTCATGGAAAACCGTCCTAAGCTGCATCACAAGAAAATGAAATTGACACTGAGCAACCCGTGAAGCCGGCAGACACATGCAGTGTACTGTTGTGTTCCGGCCTCGAATTTCTGTAACCAGCAGGGAAATGTGCATCTCAAGAAATAGACATAAACAATTTTCAGGACCTGAGCACACAATTTCCCTTTCAGGGTTTAGTGGGCTTCCATTTAATTCTATGAGAAATGTTTAAAACTACAGAACCACAGCTGAGATAGAGTTTAAATTAACTTTTATTTCAGTGAAAATAAAGCCAACTGACTGTTATCATTTTTACTTTATTTGATCTCACTCTCTTACTTTACCTTCCTAACCTCCTCCACAAAATGATGGTGAACATCCCCTCCTGGATCAGAAATCTAAGTAGAAATTACCAATCACATTGAGGTGTGCTTTGTTGTTTTATTTTTCAAAACAACCAAGTTTCATTCATATGATTTAATAATTAAGATCAGAAACAAAGTCTACTCAATAAATGGTAGACAACACATGTCATCATAGCTGCTCATCAGGTTTGGCCCCACATTACACACTTTTACATGGACATGTGCCATGTGCTGTTATGGGAAACGGTGAGTGGGGACAGGGCCTCTGCTCTCACAGGGCACACAGCCTGGTGGGGCAGGCGGTGTTCAATCATTGCCCTTTTCTCTTTAATGTACTTACAAATTATGGGAAATGCTATTTAAAAAGAACAAAATGAGTCAATGAAAGTGAAAAATACAAGGACAGTATTTAGGCTGAGGGAAGACAGGGAATCTCTTTGAAGATCTGACACTCCACTGAGACCCAAAGGACAACTCTGGCACTGCAGGTGAAGGGCAGGGACACACTGATAAAGGGCTGAAATCCAGAATATGCCAAAATTTCTTTACACTCAACAAGAAGGATGAATAACCTGATTAAAAAATCAGCAAAATGCCTGAACACACACCTCATGAAAGAAGAAATCTAGATGCCAAAGAAGCCTTTGGAAAGATGCTCCACAGCACCTGTCATCAAGGGGATGCAGACTGAAACAGCGAGATACCACTGCACACCTGTCAGAACTGCCAAAATGCAGAACACTGACAGCACCGAATGCTGGTGAGGATGTGGAGCGCCAGAAATTATAATGCATTGTTGGTGGGAATGAAAAATGGCCCAGGTACTTTGGAAGACAGTCTGGCAATTTTTTACAGAGCTAGACGTAATTCTAACATATGATCCGGCAACTGTGCTCCTTGGTGTTTACTCGATGAAATGGAAACTTATGTTCACACACAAATCTGCATACAGATGTTAATAGCAGCTTTATTCATACTCAACAGGATTCAGAAGCAACTAAGCTCTTCTTCAGTAGGTGAATGGATAAATAAACTGTGGTCCCGCCAGAAAATGGACTATTATTTTGTGCTAAAATGAAATGAGTTATCAAGGAATGGAAAGACATGGAGGAACCTTAAATGCATATTACCAAGTGAAAGAAGCCAATCTGGGAAGTTTCAGCAACTGTCTGATTCCAACGGTATGGTGTTCTGGGAAAGGGAAAAACACAGAGACTGAAAGATCAGTGGCTGCCAGAGGCTAGAGGGGAAAGAGCAATGAATGAGGTGCAGCACGGAGCATTTTAAGGTCACTAAGACAGACGACTCTGTATGATGCTGTGATGGTGGATACATGTCATTGTACATCTGTCCAAACCCACAGAGTGCACAACACAATGTGTAAATCCTAGTGTCAACTATGGGCTATGGGTGATGATGACATGTCAGTGTAGGTTCACCCATTGTCACAAATGTACACTCTGGTGCAGGTGTCAATATTGAGGAGGCTGTGGGGACAAACTGCAGTTCATACACCCAATCCAGCCCCAGCCACCACTGTTAATAAAGCTCTGTGGGTGTGTGGACTGTCTGGCTGTTCTGGCATCTAAACAGTAGAGCTGAGCAGTTGCACCAGAGATCAGGAGGTTTTTAGACCCTGAAATATTTACCCCCAAGCCCTTGAAAGGAAAAGTCTGCTGAGCCCTGTTCTAAATGAATCAAAATTCACCCTGATGAGGCAGGACAGCAGGGCCCAAACCAGGCATGGTTAATGGGGCTGAAGCAATGTTTTAGTTCCAACACATTTGCTGAAGTCCTGCAAGTCCAGTGACAGACTGTAGCCAGGAAGCGTCTGCAGGAGGAGTCGGGAGCAGGCCTTCCCGCCAGGCTCTGGGATGCCGGGGGCCGCGTGCCGCACGGGGGCCACCCGCTTGAAGAAGGTGGACTTGCAGTGGAAGCCGATCAACTCGTAGAGCTCGGAGAGGATGCTGCACGGCTGAATTCTCTCCTCAGAACGCTGAAGCACAGGGAGAAAAGCAACAAGCATCTGAATGAAACACGTAAGTGAAAAAAGACCCATAAAAATGGTTTTCCCTTAAAACAGAGACCCGATGACACAGGAAGGAAGAGGAAGGCTGACTTAGTGCACTGATGGGACCGGATGCAGAAACGCAGGGAAGCAGCACTGTGCAGACACTCCAGACCCCCTCTGGGCCCCACCTCTCCGCATTCCACCTGTCCCTTTACTAGAAAAGCCCGTATTCCCTGAAATAGAGGAATCTGCTACCTAAACATGGGACACAGAGAAGGGAAAGAGGAGAAGGAAGGGAAAGTAAAGGAACAACAGTTCATCTAGACCCTAGGGTCTGGGCGGGACTTTCACCAAACACACAACTTCTCAAAGCACAGAGCGCACAGGGAGAGGCTGACAGAGTGACTGCGACTTCTGCTCCTAAAGCACCCAGCTACCTGTCAGCACACGCTGCGCCCGTTACTGAATCATTACAATCATCTCAGAAACAACTACTACCCCGGCTCACAGGCAAGGAAATCTGAAACTCGGGGAGGAATTATTATCATCCTGGAGAAAGTCCCACAGCCCAGTAGTCTCAGAGCCTCCGGCAGACCCTGGGCTAAAATGCTCCTCATCACCACGGGCCCTGAGACTCAGGCTGAGGCCACGTCAGGTCTGCACGGGCCCAGAGCGCAGTCTGTGGGACAGGGAATGCTCCCACTCGAAGTGCCAGGTCAAGGCCCTCAGGAACTTGTGTAATGAAACCAAATCCCCAAACTCATTTCCAACCCACTGCCCTGTCCGGGAGGACTGCTCGGCACAACTGCGCTGTCACCTGTGCACAGGCTGAGCAAGGGGCCCAGACAGTGATGTGACATCCCAGTGGAAGTGGCTCGGAGACCACTTCATCACAGGACAGATTCTCCAGGCTTCCAACGTTAACTCTCCATTCCATTTCCAACTGGAAAGTAAGTTTAGACTTGTTTTCCTCTCTTAGAAACAAAGAGAGCGGTAACATCAGAGGGAAACTCAAGACTGAGGAAGAGTCTCCTTGTCATTTGCAAGGATAGGCCGGGGAGGGAACAGAGACAGGGATCAGAAAGACCCGTGTTCCAGTCCAAAGTCTGCACGTCACTCGCTTTGACAGTTTCCTTTTTAATACAGGTGATAAAATCTAATTATGATTGTTGGGAAAACTAATTGAAATAACGTATTCCACTAGCATAGGTGTAAAATCCTCCATGAGTGTTCCAGAAATGGACGTGATCGTGGTTAGTTACTATCTGCCAATTCTTGTGTTCTCAGCTCACATCACCCAACCAGAGATGTGCGAGAGAATGCCTCACCAGCCAGCAGCCTTCTCCAACTTGGAAACTTACAGTGTCCGAAGAGCAGGCAGTGTTGGATGCTTTGCGGCACTCTGGAGGTAGCACTCCAGTGATGACTTTAAAAAGCTGGGGAGAATTTAGGGGACCATACAGTTCAAATACAGAGTACTCATTCCATGTCTACAAATATTCATCTCTAGCCATGATGATTAAGAGAGGAAATACATATTCAAACATACATCATTTTCCCACATAAGTGCATCAAAACAATTTGGAAAGAGTGTAACTTTCTTCTCTAGATCACACAGTGGTGATTACAAGGTTTGTACTGACAGCCCTACTTGTAAATCATCTGCAAACGTAACTGGGTCCACTATCAGTCATCATAATTTGAAGGGAATGTTAGAAAAGAAAAAAGCCAAGCTAATACTCTCCAGTCTTTTGTTTGGTTACGATGTCACAGAGGAGATGGACAGCTCAATAAGGAATCACTCTGCCGTGATCACGGAGCCGGGGAGCGGGATGTGCGGCAAGATGTATGACGCAGCCGCAACTGTGCCCATGCTTCTAGGCAGGTACCCAAAGTCACCTTGACAAGGTGTGAAACGTTTATGCCCACGTCCTCATAACCTGACATGTATTAAGGAGAAATGGAAACTTATAAACGGCCAATACCCTTGGTGGATACACCGTCCAAAGACCAAGTCACAGTTTGACAACTGGCCATCCCAGTACCTTGGGATTCATTCTTGAAGAACCTTAAAAACCACTCCTCTGTCCTCAAGAAGTGCTGCCTACTAGTCCTATCTTTGGCTCATGGATACCGCATGTTGAAGTGAACTTCAATGTCTGCACAGATTTGACTGTCTTTCTCCAGGTTCACTTGTCCATTCTGAAGACGCCTGAGTTAAGTCCAAATTCCTTAAGATTAATTCCCTCCAGTGACAACTCAACAAGCCTGTAATTACAAGCCAACTGAACAGGACTGTCCTCAGCGAAAAATGTCACCAACCCTTCACTGCTTTCTTAAACTCCTCTCCTGGTTAATTGCAACATACTAACACCACCCTCCACCAAGTTCCCCAACTATGTCAAATAGAAAGTAAGGTCCATAAAAGAGGAGACAACTCCATAGTCACCTTTGAATTCCTAGCATAAAGTAATGTCAATAAATAGAACTATGATTATGGCTTCTTTCCTTTAAAACCTTTCTGGTTATTTAAATGAGACCATGGAAGGGAGGTGTTTGAGTCCAGTATCTTGATCCAGAAGACTCTGGAGGCCTTTTTCAGAATGGCTGTCCACTGATTCATTCAAAACACACCTTCTCTTTCCGGGAGGAGCTGTGATTTTCTGCCATGGGTTTGTGGTCACTCTTATGCCAGAACAGCTTTAAACTAAATCCTTACTTTGGATATGTTATTTTTTCCCGCTTCCAAAAAATTTTACTTTCCTTACTTCCTTGCCTTGAGGAATGCTTTTATTCTTTTCTAATTCAACCTTTCATAAAGCAGGATTCTCAGGATGTGCTTGGCCTTACATAAGAACAGCCATCCAACTCCCAGTGTGAGAGGCCACAGGCTCACCTCCTGCCCTCCTGCCAGGGCAACTGAAACTCAGTTCAGGAGCCAACAGGCACCCCAGGGCTTCTAAGGCTCACGTATCTCCCAGAATCCCTGCTTTCTGGTTTGTCTTGGCTTCTGAGAATTTCCCCTCACTTTCTTGACAATTAGCTGTGCAGCTTGAAAGATGAGGAAGGAAGGTTTTATTTCTTAATCAGAATTTAAAGGAACTTATGTAATGAAGCTTTTCACGAGTTTCTAGAACCCTCCATTGCTGAGACAGAAAACACACAAGATATTTTCTAAATTTAGCTATCATGTGCATTTTTTCTTTGCTTTTGTTTTGTTAACTGCTAATAGACATTTTTTAATTAAAAAATAAAATAAGGTCCCAAATAAGATAGAAAATTGAAGGGGCAAACAAAATTAAAGAGCAAAGACAGAAAAATGATAAGTACTCTACAAAGTTAATAGAATAATTACACTATGGATCAGACCAGCAATTCTCAGTAACAGCTAATTGAAACCTGACCATGAGGTAAAACGTCTCTCCTGTCAGGAGATGACCAACAGAAAATAGAATTAAATCAACAACCTAAAATTCTAAGTCTGGCGAGGTATAGAAGTCTACCAGCTAAATGTGTCTTCTTCTGGAAAAGAGGGAGACTCACCAGCTCTTTTCTGTGGAGCCTGAGCCCAGGGGAGGACAGTGAAGTGTGTTCTGTAAGTACCCAATTAGCAAAGTGAGTGATGAATAAAGAGATGTGAGCTTTGATGAGAGATGATACTACTATTCACTTGTCCTGTAAAGTATGTCTTCGCGTTCAGAGATCAATATCTCAGCAGGAAAATGCACAGCCCGGGACCAGACCACTTCTGTGATTGTGACACTGCACTTAGATGTCTCAAGGGCACCTCCAACTCCACCTGCAAAGAGCTAACTTCACGGTGTTCCTCCCATAGCCATCCTGCCCAGGGCCCCTGGTCGGGGGCAAGGTCTCCCTGCCTCTCCCAGCTCAGGCCAATCACTCACAGATGTGACAAGACCCCTCCTTCAGGGACAAATTTCCTCAGTCAACGAGATCCACCACCCACACCTGTCCTACCAGGTACTCACTGGCACTCCCTCAGCACTGACTCTGTGCTGGGGACCATGCTGCACACTGTGCACACGTTATCTCACTGGATCTACACAGCAGTCCTGGGAGTTTGGTACATCACTGCTTCTATTGATTAGATAAATTGTTTCACTTCCTTGGGTGTGTCATCCAAAGTGACACGGCTACTGAGCCACAAACCTGGGACTGAAAATCACTTGAAAATTGAACACTGCTACACCTCGCAGCCACCCTACTCTGACTCATCACATCACCTCCTGCCGAGCCTTCTAAATGTTTCTAAGCATTCTACAAGACAAAAGTGATCTACGAGAGCACCGCACTAGCCTACTTAAAATCTGTCAATGACGGTCCACTGCTCTTAGGAGAAAGCCCCACCGGGCCTGAGCACAGCCCAACGGCCCGGCATCCGCTTTCCCTGCGCGGCCGCGCCGCCTCACCCACCACGCAGCTCTACACGTGCAGCGTCCAGGACAGGGATGCTGACTCCGCACAACCCAGGGCTCGTCTCACTCAAACAATGATCACCCTCTTCAGTGGTTACCTTCTTCAATACTGAATCTCAGAAAAATATTTTCTCTGGATGAATCAATATCTTTTTCCTTACAACTTCCCATCATTGATAATGAGCTCCCCCCAAAAGAGAGAAGACCTAATCCTCAGTCTCCTTATCTGTAAAGTGCAAATAACAGGGAAATATGAGAGGTTTTATTAGAAGTAATATTCATGTGAGGCTGAGGGACAATTCCCAACATACAGTAAGTACTCAATATGTGCTTACTTAATATTAATAAGAATAGATTACATTCCAGCAACCTTAAATCAATGCTTTATGGCTTTGTCTAAAAGACTACCGACAAACTGTTGGACGAACTGTTTTGAGCAGATCAGCACAAGTGTACTGGGCGAGGTAAGCGCTGACTCCAGTTACAGCTGCAACCAACCAGCACTACGGGGCGGGAGCAGTTTGCTCAAACTCTTACATGTTGCTTGAGCATTTAGTTGTAGTTATTGAATAAAGACAGGTATTATTTACTCAAAGCTCCTGAAACATAAATCTTCAAAGATTGATGCAAATTATGTTTCAAGTACAACACTCTCACTAGAAATTACTTGAAAATTATAGTCTTAGCTCCTCCGCACATCAAAAGAGCATTTTCCTAATGTATCTGACTATATACTCTGAAAGGATTGTTTAAAAGAAATTAAGATGAAGCCATCCTGAATAAGATCTCAGTATCATCTACACAAACCCCACCCAAAGGTCTCATTTCTCACTTCCACATAGGTGTTCAGATGGCTTAAGCTGGGTCTTGGTTTCTTATGACACAGGGGTGGGAAGAATTGTGGATAGATCAATGTAACAAATATAAACCTAGTGTATTTGCTATGTAGGAATCCTAGAAATAAATAAATTGATATATATAGTCCCACCCTTATGAAGCTAAGCCTTTCCATTTACAACTGCATAAAAAATAAAATGAGAGATACATTTAACAAAAGTTTACAAGATTTGTACATTGAATATTTTGAAATATCACCAAAAAAATTTAAAATATCTTCATATATGGAAGGCATCCCATGATCATGCAATGGTAGAAAATATTGTTAAAAATGTTAAGACTTCCCAAAGTAATCTACATATTTAATGGAATCCCTATCAAAATTCCAGCTGACTTCTTTGCAAAAATTGAAAAACTGATCCCAAAATTCATATTGAAAGCAAGGGACCCAGGTCAGCCAAAACAATCTTGAAAAAGAAGAGCAAATTTGGAGGACTCACTCAAAGGTTACAGCAAATCTATAGCACTCAAGTCATTATGCTTCTGTCATAAGTTTGGATGCAGAAATCTATGAGACACAATAAAAAATCCTGGGGGGAAACTTACACTTACAGTCAGTTTTCCAGAAATGTGCCAACAACACTCCATTGAAAGTATAGTCTATTCAACAAATGGAGCAGAGACACCTGGGTATCTGAAGGCAAAAGAATGAATCTGGAATCTGGACCCCGTATTTTATATAACAAATATTAATTCAAAATGGATCACAGACAGAAACGTAAAAACTAAATGTATGAACTTTCTAAAAGAAGACATAGTATGAATCTTTGTGGTCATAGGATAGGCTATGGCTTCCTAGATACAATACCAAGAGCACAAGTGATAAAGTAAAATAGATAAAATGGACTTCATCAAATTAAAATCATTTGTTACAAAGGACATCATCAAGAGTGTGAAATGAAAGGGGAAAGGGGTAGCTCAAATGATAGAGTGCGTGCTAAGGAAGAAAAACAAAATGAATAAATCTAATTACCTCCCCTATAAAGAAATTGTTTTAATGTTTAAAAAAATTAAAGTGAAATGACAATCTGCAGAATAGGAGAAAAATCTTGCAAAGCATATATCTAATAAGAGACTAGTATCCAGGATATAAAACAAATGCTTACAACTGAACAATACAAAGAAAATCGACCCAATTTTTTAATTTGCCAAGGATTTAAATAGATACACAATTGGCCAATAAGCATCTGAAAAGATGCTCAGCATCACTAGCGAAATCAAAATCAAAATGAGATCTCATTTTAAACTCACTAGGATGGTTATAATCAAAACATGGACAATAACAAGTGTCAGTCAGGAGGCAGAGAAATGGATACCCTCAATATGCAGCCGTTGGAAAGGGGCAATGGTGCAGCTTCTTGGAAGAGCCCGATGTTTCCTCAAAAGGTTATAGTTATGTGGCTGAGCAATTCTACTCCTACATGTAGAGTCATCCTTCAGTGTCCTCGGGGGGTTGGTTTCAGGAACCCCCCACCCTGGATACCATAATCCAAGGATGATCAAGTCCCTTTGCAATCAGCCATCTGGATCCATGAAGTGGAAACTACAGATATGGTGGGCCAACTGTACAGCCAAAAGAATGGAAATGTATTCTCACAAAAACTTGCACATCAATATTCATAGCACTATCATTCAGAGTAGCTAAAAGTCACTAAAAATATCCATCCATCAATGAATGGATAAACAAAATTACCAAGAATAGTCCCACAAACTTTTGGTAATTGAATCTTTGACAAAGGAGGTGAGAACATACAATGGAGTAAAGACAGCCTCTTCAGCAAATGGTGCAGGGAAAACTGCACAGCTGCATGTAAATCAATAAAGTTAGACTACCCCCTCACAACATACAAAAAAATGAATTCAAAATGGCTTAAAGACTTAAAATTGTAGACAAGACACTATAAACCTCTTAGAAGAAGACATAGGCAAAACATCTGACATATATCTCAACAATGTTTTCCAAGAGCAGTCTACTCAAGCAATAGAAATACAAGCAAAAATATACAAGTGGGTTCTAATTAAACTTACAAGCTTTTGCACAGAAAAGAAAACAAAAATTAAAGCAAAAAGACAACTTATGGAATGGGAGAAAATAGTTGCATTAAATGAAAGTGACAAGGGCTTAATTCCCAGAATATGTAAACAGCTTTTACACTTGATAAAAAAGAAAAACAAACAATTCAATCCAAAAATGGGCAGAAGACCTAAAGAAACATTTCTCCAATGAAGACATACAAATGGCCAATAGGCACATGAAAAAATGCTCAATATCATTATCAGAGAAATGCAAATCAAAACTGCAAACAAGTATCACCTTTCACCAGTCAGAATAGCCATCATTCAGAAGTTCATAGACACTAAATGCTGGAGAGGCTGTGGAGAATTGGGAACACTCCTACACTGTGGTGGGAATGCAGTTTGGTGGAGCCATTGTGGAAAACTGTATAGAGGTTCCTCAAAAGACAAAACCTTGGGGGCCCAGATGACACAGCAATCCCACTCCAGGGCATATATCCGTAAGGAACCGTAATTCAAAAAGACATTTTCACCCCAATGTTCACAGCAGCACTATTTACAATATCAAGACATGGAAACAACCTAAATGTCCACTGACAGACGACTGGATAAAGAGGTTGTAGTATATATGTCCAATAGACTACTATTCAGCAATAAAATAATAATAAAATAATGCCATTTGCAGCAATATGAATGGACCAGGAGAATGTCATTCTAAGTGAAATAAGCCAGAAAGAGAAAGAAAAATACCATATGAGATCGCTCACATGTGGAATCTAAAACAAACAAACAAAAAAAACAAAAACAAATAAACAAAAAGATAAACTTATCTACAGAACAGAAACAGACACAGAGACATAGAAACCAAACTATGGTTACCAGAGGGGAGAGGGTGTGGAAGGAATAAATTGGGAGTTCAAGATTTGCAGATACTGAGTATGTAACAAATAAACAGCAAGTTTATACTGTATAGCACAGGAGAATATATTTAATAACTTATAGTAACTTATATTTAAAAAGAATATGAAAATGAATGCAGGTATGTTCCTATTTAACTGAAGTTTTGTGCTGTACACAAGAAACAGATGCAACACTATAAACTGACTAGACTTCAATGAAAATATTTTTAAATAGACCAAAAACGAAAAAAAAGGAAAAGGATATTATCAAACAAAAAGAATAAAGTACTGATTCAGGCTACAATATGAATGAACTTTGAAAATTTATGCTAAAATAAGCCCGTCACAAAAGGGCAAATAGTGCCCTTTAAGGTGAACTGTATCTAAGCATTTATTGTACTACTCCTGTAAATTTTCCGGAGTTTTGAAGTCTATCAATATCAAAATAAAATGTATTATTCATTAAAAACTTAAAACGCTTCCTCACAGGAGGGCTTTAATTATTAAATGCAGAAAAGCATGTAAAACTCTTGGAACAATAATTTTCACGTCCACACACAGTCACTGCTGTCACTGCCACTCAGAGTGTGGTGCCAGCGCTGATGAGAGCTGCCTCCACTCGCTCCCCTGCAGACAGGAGTGAGGGCCTGAGCTTTGACAGGCAGGGTTTGCGTGAACCTGGGTCAGCCACAGCCACGTCCCAGACTCTGCGCTACCCAAATTTCTTATACAAACTGCAACATGTAATGTAAACACTCTAGAGGGATGTATCTTACAACACAGGGAATACAGACAATGTTTTACAGTAACTATAAATGGAGCATCTATTGTACACCTGAAACATATATTTTAAATCAGCTATGTCTTTATAAAAAATTAAAAAATAATTTAAAAATGTTATCCCTTTAATATTCAATTTGGTTTTTAATTAACTACTAAACAGCTTAGAATATATAAAAGCATTTAAGTGTGATGTTTGTTTACATATTTATTTACTTCAGCCTCCTGCTAAAAGAGAAATTAAACAATTTTTAAACACAGCTTAACAACCATAACAACAAAAAGGCAAAACTGAGAGTGAAGAGAAAATGGAGATTCAATACTTAAATGAAACCAGGGGGAGGTAAACTCATAAAAATGGATTCCATGAAGTCAGGGCAAGTGTTAAAGGCCGACTAGAAATTCAGCTGTAAGATTCTTGGCAGCTAAAGCAAAAAGAAAAAGATGATGGGGCAGGTGGTAGAGCGTGTGCTTAGTGTGCACAGGGTCCTGGGTTCAAGCCCCAGGGCCTCCACTAACAGATAAATATACCTAATTACCTACCCCCCAAAAGAGCCCCAAAGAAAAGAAAAAGAGAAATTTCTTTCCAAAAAAAATCCTGATATTAAATTTGGATTAAATACTTTAAAAAAAAAAAGAAAAATAGAAAAGATGAGTGACACTGTGAACAAAAACCCCAGCTGGGCTAACAAGCTAAGTCACAAATCTAAGTGTGATAAGTGTCGGTTTACTGATCTAAGTTTTGCTGGGCTAACTCGTAAATCTGAAGTTCAGTGTCAGTTTACTGGGCTAACAAGCTAACTCGTAAATCCAAGGTCAACAATTGTCAGTAACGTGATCTGTTCCAAATTGATAAGCTTCAGTGTACTGATTCCTTGCTTTTTGTTGTTTGAGCCTTATTGGCTAAAAGCCCCATACTTGTAATTAACCCTATAAAACCTCATGTGCACGTCTTGGATGTGCTCAGGGCTTGGGAACAGAAGCCCCTCTGAGCCCGCTGGCATAATAAATCTCAGTACTCCCACCCTCTGAGTGGTGCTTATTTCTTGGCTGGCCTGTTGTTTCCGTAACAACACAAGCGATAATGCCCGTGAGATAAATCTGCGATGGCTGCTGGCAGGTCCCCATGTCTCATGTGGGAAAATCTGAAACATCTTTCTCACCACTCAGAGTCATCCTCAGCCCACCCCACATCTCCCGCTGTTAAATGCAGGAACACACGCAGGGCCCGGCCTTTGCTCTCTCTGTGTCATCACAGTGAGACAGGATGGAAGGGGGCAGAGCAAGCCATTCAAGAAAGACCACAGCAATTAACATCAAAATGGTGAAGAATTCAACCCCCAATAGGTCTTGAGGCTCAGGATGAAGAGATTTAACTTCTAGCAGATCTTGAGCTTCATTATACACCCATTGTAATAGTAACATGGTGAATAACACGGCCCCAGGCACCATGGCAGTCACAAGGCTAGCCACAAAAGGTCAAAGGGTGGAAAATGGCCAACTCCCTGGAATCCCAGCCCCTTGCCCTAAGGCTGGTCCTTCTACTTATTAGCATATGAAACCATGAAGCCCAAGAAAAGGAGCAACACAGAGCCACCTCCCAGGAACCCCTCTCTCTACCTCTTCAGAGAAGGCCCACACTATTTCTGTGGAGTGTGTGCCTACTTTTAATCTGAGCATCAAACCCCCATACATCGTGACATTTCTCATGCCTGTCAATGTATCTCTCTGAATAAATCTACCTTTACTCAACACTGGCTTGTTCTTGAATTCTTTACTGCATGAAGCCAAGGAACAAAATCTGGTGGGGCACATCCCAGGGGCTCAACGGAAGCCTGGGACACAGCCCTTCTCATGCCCCACATATTTTTTCTTGTATCAACAGGACTGGGATGTGAAGTGAGGTCTAAGGCCCCAGCTAAGGGACAGAAGCACCCTCCAGGTCTCCAATTGGTGGGCAGCCTCTCCCCCATCAGGGGCCATGGGGTCTGCCTGGTTCTCTGTGTTTTTTTGTTGTGCTGACTCCCCAGTCAGAGAGATTTCTCCTTAGGCCTGGCTCCACAAAACCCTTCTCTCCAAAATACAAGCACATCATGTCACAATCCTCTTGTTCAACCATGAATTGTTCAGCCAACTTTTTCCTTCCCCAGTTAAGTACCTAAATGTCCTCCCTGCCATCCCACCACTTTTTTCTTTTTGAGAACTCTGCACTCCCCACACACCATCCTGAACGCAGGTGCCTTGCTGGCTGGGACCGAGATGTTTCAGTCTCAAACATCCTGAGTCCTTTCTCTTTCCACTTTCTAACTTAAAAAGGCCTTCCTGTGTCTCCCACCGCTCTGATTCTGAACGTCAAAAAATGCTCAGGTTACATTCACTATGTGAATACCTCCCAGGTTTTGGCTAGGTTTCCTTCCCAAGATCTTCATTAAGGAGCTGCATCAAGAAGTTTAAAGGGGCTATTCTTACATTTGAGTGGAGGAGCCTGCAAGAAATTTAAATGGCTTTGAAGAGAGAGTTAACCAGGAACAGAGAGGTCGCAGGTCCTAGTCAACAGTGTCATGAGGCAAAATGTTCTTCAAAGGCTCAGAGTGGCTTCTGAACATGGAGTCCTCAGGGAGGAGGTGACAGGCAGTGAGTGGGGTGAGTGACACAGGGTACGGTCCCCCAGCAGGGGAAGAATTGGTTATTTTCTAGTTTTGCAATTTCTTACTAACTTTTTCTCTTATTGTCACATACCATTTCCTACGAATTAAGCATATCAATGTCAGTCATTTGGGCCACTTGGGAGAAGCTACACGATGCCATTCACAAGGCTGGGACATGACAGCCACATCAGTCTAGGTTGAAAGACCAGTGGGGGTATATCCATGGTAATCACGGGCATGCAGCAAACTCCCCAGATTCAAAGACCTCCTCACAAAGTTGGCGCCAATAAAACTACCAAGCAAAATGCGTGATGATTATGGCCAACATTTGTTTATTAGTTAAGTGCCTGTGACACCTGCCACTTAATAGGGAATGAGTACGATCAACGAGGCCCTGTCTACCTGGCCACACGCGCCCTGCCTTCCTGCCTTGGTGTAGCAGCAGAGCTTGTTTAGCTGAGATGAGCGCTCCCAGAGCAGCCCCGACGGGAAAGCTCCCAGCTCTGCATGGCGAGACGTGTTCCTTTCCTTCTTAGAGCTGATCACAATTTGCTGTCATCTGTTTTTATGTTTATCCCATTTGTAACTGCCTCTCCTCCGGAGATTTTGCTCAAGCAGCACAGGACCAGGTGTCTCTTGTGGCCTGCCGGATATTCTGGGCTGGGAAACAGCCGAGCCCACATCTGGCTCTGGTGCTGAACGGAGAGAGCAGAAGGCCCAGGAGCCCATGCTGAACCGAGGCCCCTGCACACAAAATTATGGTCTGACTTTGGGAAAATTACACAGTCTTTTTTACCCTGAGATTCCTCATCTGTCCATAAAAATAACTGCCCTTGGCACACAGAGTTACAAGTATTAAAGGAAATCACCAAATTCACAAACTAGCCAAGGGGCTACCAGTGCATCCTAAACAGACACATGCTGCCTTTAAGGCTCTGACACACACCAAGCGTGGTGGTCGAACAAAGTGTACACTGCTAAGTGTCAGTGTGTTAAGTGCTTCATGTGTGCTATAATAATCTTCAGAACTTACAACAAGCCCAGGAAGTAACGAATATTATCATGCCCATTTCACAGATTCACCATCAGTTTAAGAGAGGTTACATTCAAGTCCAAGGCGCTATGGTGAGTAAATGGCGATTTCAACCTGAATATGGGCCCAGGCCTGGGCTCCATCTCTGTCCCATCCACCTGACCACTGCCTATGAATTCCACCTGTCCAATACCCAAGTTGAAGCCAGCCAGCTCTTAAATGCAATGTGTGTCACCGTTTGTCAATGTTGGTTCATTACCATAAACAGTTCTCAGAAAGCACTTCAGAAAGGAAAGTTGGACTCACGTCCCTGCCCACAAAGAAGAGGAATTCTGCCTTGCCTTCTCCTGTAACGTGCAGAAACCCTTCCCATTCACCACCGAATCCTTTTGTATGCTTCCTCCGTGTTCATGTTTGCACACGGCTTATTAAAGTAGAAGTTACCTGCAGTAATTCCATCTCGGTTCCTTTCCAAGGTTCCAGATTATCCATAATCAGGGTAATATCATAATTTTCTGTGAACGAAAATACTACAATGTGAATGAAAATACTGCAACCATGTCACTAAACAAAGAATGCTGAAAACAAGTCATCAGCGACTGCTGCCGCACCCCAGTGAAAACAGGCCTGCAGCCACTCCCAAAGGTGCCCTCTGAGCAGACTCAGAATAAGAAAGGACAGATTACTGGCCCTAGATAGCTAGGTGCTTGTCTAAAGTATATATTCAGTCAGCCCAAATGTTGGCTTCCTCCCATATATTGAAAAGCATTAAATTTATGAACTTGAGATACCTGGCTTTCTTTAGATAACAAGCAATGTTTTATTGTTCTGACTACCTGGTCTTTGTTGTAAAGCTCCTATATAATCCTAGCTTCTCCCCTACTCTTGGGAGCAGTCCCTCAGAGTGTTCTGAGAGGCGATCATCCTGACTTGAGTCCTCCTGACAAATAAAACATAACTCTTAATATTCAGGCTGCACGTTTATTTCAATCAAGTCCCAGAATAGACACAACTCATCAATTCTGTAATGGGACACACTGGATCAGGAACCAAAAGAGTGTAGTAGTCCCTAAGAACTACGGCTCCCTCTTTCTTCCTGTCATTATACAATCCCACCAGAACTCATTACTTTGCTGTCTGCTCCTCTGGCAACCAAACTCATAGAAGAGTGAACTCAGCAGAGCGTCCTGCTGGGGAGAACCCCCGCAGCAGCACTGCAGGCTGCCTGCCCTCCCGCACGCTCTGCCGACCGCTAGTGTCCTCCGTGGAAACCAGGCCAACAGAGCTGTTCCCTACAGCTACAAAGTCCCAAATATTAAATAAAACCTTTCATTTTATACTATATGTTACATATATACCCATCTCTGAAAACAGCTTTGCCAGAAGCCCAAATCTTCAACATTAATCTGCAAAGGCAAATCAGGTCCCCAAGGGAAAACAAGCCTTAAGACGATGCTAAGACCTCCAAAGTCCTCTCCACGACCATAAACCAAACTGCCTGCAGGTCTGCAGCTGCAGGAGGCTACATGTCTGCTTTTAAAGCAACCCCTTCCTGCCCTCGGGTGCTACAATGCCCTTCTACGCCCTCCCATCTCAGGGTAAGAGCAGCCACTGCAGAACCTTGCAGGGCAGCACTGACAGGACTGGACAAAGAGGATCAGAGCTAAACTAAGCCTTCTGATGACACGAGTTGTCATTCTGTCACTTTACAGATGAAGATATATATAGAGAGAGGTGGGGTGATATTGTTCAAAGTCACACAGATAAAAAGTGACAAAGTCTATAACTCTGCTCCTCCCTCTGGTGTGACGCCCCAACTGGGACAACCACAGGGTTCTCTCGTGCCTGCCTGACCAGTTCTTTCCTATCACTCATGACCCACCACAGGGTCTGAAATTAGCCTGCATTTGCAGCATCTTTTCCCTCCAGTTTCTCAGGAACAAGGCTGTTCGGGCCACTTTATGACTTCCAGGTCCCCGAAATCTCCGTGCTCAGGCTGCTCTTGCCTGTGAATCCGGCCCGCTGCTCAGAGGCTCTTCCTCCCCTGCAGGAGGACGTTTCTACTCTTCACAGGGACACCCCCTTAGGGGATCCCTCCTCTCGCCCTCAGCATGGCAGGTGTCCCACGCCACATCGCGAGATGCCCCAATAGGACTGCATCTGCCCAGGTCTGCTAGTCAGACCAGCAGCCTCAGAGCCAGGGATTATGCCCAGGTCACACTGCAAACCTACTGCCCGCCTCACAGCCCCCAGCCAGCAGGTCACCTGGAAGTCACAGCAAGTGCCCCACCCAATCAAGAAGCCTCTTCATTTCCCAGCACCACTGATGACTGGTTTCCAAACTTTGGTCAGTTTCGCACAAAACAACACCTTCTACTGTGAAGCAGGTGGTTTTCGCTTCTGCACCCCATTCTTACTGAAAACGTTAAGGGAAACCAAAAAGCCTCTTCTCAACCCTTTTCTGATGATACCCTCCCACCCACAATATACATATGCTCAAGAGATTTGGATCCACGTGATTTTGTTTCCCTTACGATAAGTGGCTCAAAACACTGCGGGATTATTTTTCCTTTGAGGGTATTAGGACTCAGTTTCTCGGCTTTAATTTGTTTTTGTCTCTGTCTTCTTTGTTCCTAGCAGTTGCCACCTCTTACTCCCTTCAGCAGCCTCCCTCCCAACTTCTAGTCTAGGAAATCAGCTGTGATGAGGGGCCCGGGGGCATTCACAGAAGATGCAACAAAGGCAAAGAGAGGCTATATAATTTGCCAAAGATATCACCTTCAACCCCCGACAGAGTGTGTCATGTCCCTGTGTTTAACTCTTATTCTAAGCAAGTTAACTTTTTGTAGATTATGTTTATAAAGATGAGAAATCAAAATACATACAAGGACACACATCAACTCTAAGATATTCATTAACTCCACTAATTTGTTTCTATTTATTTTATTTGTATTAAAAAATTAAGAACCCCTGCAATCAATATAGCAAAATGTTACTGGGTTTTAAATACAGAATATAGACGGGTTAAGTGTGTCATTACTCATCCTTATATGTATGTTCACAAGATAAAATTATTTGAAAGTCTCTCTCTCCTCTCCCTACTCACTACTGGCTCTCACCTGAGCTCCCAGACCACACATCTAACAACCTTTCACTTTACCCACAGCTGAACTCATCAGTTTTCCCCCAGAAATCCCTCTGCAGCTTTCCCTCCTCAGAGCACAGAAGGACCATCATTTAACTCATTAATCCACCCAGAAACCTGGGCCTTACTCCATCCTACCTTCACAGACAGCTTTAATTCTTTCTTTTTACCATTTGAATATGCCTTCAATCTGTTCGCTTTTACCCACTATCCTACCGCTCAAGTGGAAGCCACCAACACTGCCCACCTGGACTCATGAGTCTCCCAAGTGGCCCCACAGCCACTCTCCCCTACTTGAGACAAATGGGATTGTGTCACTCCCACGCTTTTTGGGCTCTTTTCAGACCCACTGTTCATAGAAGAAACTCCAATTTCTTCACCTGGTGAAGGTGTTTGCCATGAAACTGTCAGCTCATGGAGGGCAGGGCACGCCCTCTCCCCTCAACCCCACTCTCTGGCAGAGCATCAGCTTGGGAGGACCTGCTGAGCTACATCAGCCTGTATCCTAATCCTGGTCTTGAGTTCTTAGCAAACTGCTTCACTTATCCATACATATCCAAGGTAGATAAGAAAGATTTTAGATGTTGAGCTAGACTATTCATTTGGGGATTTTGCACTGGCAACCTGCAAGTATATGTTCTAATGTTTGTGTCTTGTTAAAACCACACCCAGCTTAAAGGAGTATTTGTGGAATGTCTTCGGAGTAAAAGGGTTCTGTACTTTTACAGATTCTATGTTTTATAACATGAATAACCTGGACAGGGTCACAAATGGAACCGCCTCACAAGTGACAGAAGACAGGTGAGACGCATATAGCAACAGGTCACAAAGATGGTAAGAGCAAAGTTGTTTCTCCAAACCCCAAAAAAATTCCTCCAAGAACAGAAAACTCAGAATTTTGAAAGTAAAATACTATCATATAAGGAAAGAAAATAAATAATCCTCTTCATCAGGGTTTCAAGATCTGACTGCAGAGTTATTAGCAGGCTATACTGAATCCTAGCACAGAAAAATCAGATGGACTAGTGGTGAGTAAGTTCCAGGAAAACGGCAGTAATTCCTCCACTTGAAAGAGGACACACACTCACTTGTTTAAGGTGATTGTAAACAACATTCTGCAGAAATTCAGAATATTCAGGCACCGCTTCTAGATGGTGATGACACGGAAGGATGGCTTGGATGCATGCTTCTAACTGAGTCACCGGCATTCTTACAGTGCAGGGGGAAACGGAGGCCCTCAGCCAAGAGCAGAGATGTTCCTGTCATGTATCCCAGGTCGTGCCTCGGGGACTCAGTGTCCTGTAGCAGTCCGGCCCCAGGCGAGGACCAGCAGCGTGGCCCACCCAAGCAGGAAGGGCACTGTGCTTGAGAAAGCCCACACCAGATGGGAGCAAGAGTGGCTGGTGGGGTTTTGTGAACCTATGAATGCTCATAGAAAAACACCTGCATACATTCAAGTGATACAATTAACAGTAGCATTCTTTTTAACAAAATTTCAAATGTCAGTGGTAATTTTACCATTCCTTTTCTCTTGTCCCCTGCACTCTGAGACAGGCTTAGGCACTCTCACACTTGCAGCTCTGATGCAATAGTTGTGAAGTTATTTTACTTTACTGCAAGTGTCTTCGCTCCACGTGTCACTGTGACTGTCGTCTCTTAACACAGTCAGATATCTTCCTGGATCTCTCCATGAGTTCCTTGCTCCTGCTTCTCAGATCCTGAGATAAAGAACAGGTGAAGGCACATGACTGGAAAAGTCAATGTGGACTTGAGCAAAGTCCTCAGTGACCCCCTAGGTGAGTGTTGACCACCCCTTAGCTTCGATTCTCAAAGTTCTGTCCAGGGTGACATCCAGACAGGAGGGAGTCCTGGGCCCAATTAAAAGCTGTGTGGCTTGGGTGCGGGGAAAGTTGCAGGAGCTGGTTCCGTAGCCGGGACCCTCCACACCTCTGCTCCTCTCTCTCCCGAGGCCCCGCTACCAAGCCCCCAGGTTCCCTGATCTTCTGTCCTTCTCTTCTACTCTACTTCAAGCCCTTTTCCTCTTCCTTTATTCCCTGATTATCTGCAGCTGGAGTGATTTTTCCATCACAAAATCTGAAAAAATTTCCTGCAGCCGAAAAAGAGGTCTCCAGAGGTCAATGCCCATATGGTGGTTCCTGAAGAGAGCCCCTGGTTAGGGGGACCCTCACCAACACTCACGGGACATCAGATATGTTGCAGGGTCGACCACCCCCCAACAAGAGTTTGCTGTGACCCCAAGGCACGCACAGCATCCCTGCTCACTAAAGTGTAGTTGTAATCCGTTATTAAGAAGCAAAAATAAAAAAAAATTCTCATGTTTCTTACTAAAATTATTTATGAGTTAGAAAAAGAAATTGTAATAGAAAAGAACAAATTTGACTCCATGTTAGATGTGTTCGTTTGGCTTTAACCCTGTACCTTGTTTTCTAGGCTCCGACTTGCTATCTCTGCACCTTTTGTAAAAAATGTTGCCTTTAGCCTGAAATATCCAGGACAGCCTATTCTCCGGGCTCTGATCTTTAAGGATATTAGCTCTTCTACACTTATGTACAGATGGCAAGTTGCAAAATAGATAATAACCTTTATTTATCTGGAGGTTTTACGGGGGCACCTTAATTTGACCCACATGGACAGCTGCAGGAACAAAGGATTCCAAGGACAAACAATTCGTACAGCGAGAAGTTCGCAACAACCAACCACATCCCCGCCGCTTTTTAGTATAAAAGGAGACTGAATTCTGCTTTGGGGAAGAGAGTTCTACTGGATATCAATATGCCATTTTCTGGGTCTGCCAGATTTTCAAATAAAGTCACTATTCCTTACTCCAACATCTCATCTCCCGATTTATTGGCCTGTCATGCAGCAAGCAGAACGAGTTTGGTAACAAAATGACTGCATTAGAGGTAGTATGTCTCCACTGTTTCCTCATTTCCAGTATGTCAAAACCTATCAATTTTATATGCTGTTTAACAACATGACAAAAAACCTATTATACGGAATTGATTCCACAGAAATAAAATTAATTCTACTCCCTCAAGACATTTTTCTTTTCTATTTTATTTTGTTTTGCTTATTGAAAAGAAAATAAAAGTCAGATCATTTTATTTCACGTATTTTTTATAGCTACATAATGTAAATACCACAAAAATATTTAAATTGCAATAAAAATTGTTCATATATTTGTATAAAGATATATAAACAATCAATGCAGATTAGGAAAGGAGTAGATATTTACTAAAAATCCACTGCACATCCTGTCTTTTACAAGCATATCCTGGAATATAAGCTCTATTATCCAGGGGTCCCCCACCCCCATTCTCACTGCCGATTCCCTTAGTAATCAACTACCAAGGCACCAGCATAGAACCATGCGATCACTATTTTAGGTATAAATGAAGGAATTAGCTCATTCAATTCTAAAACAGAAACCTTAAAATAAATACTGAACTTATTTACAGATAAACAAATTTGGACACAAAAAAGTACAGTTTCTCCCCCAAGACACAAAGATAATAATTGGTAAAGGCAAGATTTGAACTAATCTGCCTGATTATAAAGCTAAGGTGGAAATCCCCTTCGACTGTGTAGGTCCAGCAGCACAGCCCATCACCCTATCTTTGTTCAGATCTGGCTTTAGACAGCCTGAGACAGCACCCCATTCCTATGGAACTCGAGGGGAAATGATAACAATAAGGATTTTATATTCAGTAGTTTCTTAGGTCTCAATTATATAAAGTGTCAGCAGGTCAGCAGAAAACTCTGGGAAATATGAGTGGGTCCAGAGCTTCTCGCTGATAAGAAACTCAATCTATCAGGACAGAGTGACCTTCCCATGAGTGGCCTCATGAACATAAACTAAAGGCAGCTGAAATGAAAACTAGCAAGAACATGGAAGTGAAGCAGGAAGGATCCCTACTATCCCCTGCCCAGTTGCCTCTTCACCCGCGTGGACAAGATGGCAGAAGACCCAGGTTCTTGTCCAAGTTACAACATCATGGATTCTCACCCATAAAATGTTGCGACTCTATGCTGTCTTAAGTCCTTTACAACTAAAATATGATGACACCAATATCTCAGCGGAATGTCTATGTCTCCACTTTCTCTCTTCTATTAGGAGACTATATCTATGGCCACAAACAGAAATTCAATTAAAAACACCATGCACGAAGCCTGGTGAAAGTCTGTGTAAGAGACATTGTTCTCACTCTCTGTGAATGAAAACTCAGGAAAAGTGGACCTTCTCCCTCTGCAAGTGGGAGGTAGACTGATTTTGTGTGTGTGTGTGTGTTTGCACGCACATGTGTGTGTGTAAATCAAATAAAATATATTCTGGGATGTGCACAGTTTTTTTTATGATACTATCATTTCATGAGGATGAGCCAACCTTTAAAGTAATTTGAATCTACTTTTCTGAGAGGCTCTTTTGGTGGAGGATGGGAAAGGGGAAAGGAAATGAGGAAAGAAGTAAATGAAGCAAAGCTGTAAGAATACTGCTAGGGAAAGGCAAGACATTAATTTTGTTCCTACTTGCATCACACACAAATTAGGGACTGGCTTTCCCCCATGACTTGTCAAGCACTGAGCTGCAGAAGAACAGGCGACAGCCCATTTCTCACTGAGCTTGTGACTGTACGTGGCATCTTATAGACACAAATTATTTAACCTGATCAAACACTCTAGCAGCAGGCTGTAATTCTCCTAATTTGAGAGACAAGAAAACAGGAAGTGAAAGACGGTATATAGCTTGACAAAAGTCAGAGGACAAGTAAACTAAAGAAGATGAATTCAAACTCAGATCTGAATGCAGAGTCTGATATTCCCACTCCCAGGGCTGGAAAATCCTTAATACAAGGCTCCCCAGCTCCTCTGCATTGTTCCTGGCACCAAGCATTTCCCATGGCGATGGTCTCCAATTCTCAGACACAGTGCTCTGTGCAGCCAATAACCTCCATTCGACCTTGATCATCTACCTGCCACGCCTACCAGGCTTCACCATACAGGCAGGAAAGCTGGATTTCAAGTGCATACAAAGCCACCCTGGTTTAAGCTGGACTGTTTATCAGCTTTTCCAGCATAAAGGCAGCCATGAAAGTGCTCACAGTTTGTACATGAGCCACACTACCTCTCTCCATCTGTCTCCCCACCTATACTACTTAGCTATGACCATTTTGAGAATCTTGGAAACAAATTTTTAAAAACAGAAAAGAAAGGATTCTGTAACAAGTACTTAATACTTACAATTTTAAATGAGAAGTTACAAAGTGAGTATTTACAAACCGAATCTGCCTTCCTAGGTGTCAGTTTTAACAGTTAAAAAATATAATAGAAAAAATTTCTCACTTAAAAAATTAACAAAAACATCAACAATAATCTGGAATAAACTCAAAAACAATGCCCATGTTGTACATGGAGAAAGTACAGGACTGTACTGAGGGGTAAAGTAAGAAGTGTTAAAGTAGAGACATCAACATATTGTATCGAGGAAAGCAGTTTTAAAGATGTACGTTCTCCTAAAGATAATTCAAAATTACTAAAAAATCCCATGACAACACTTATCCGTTTTTTTTTAACTTGAAAAAATTATATTAGAATTCTTCAGGAATAATAAAGTCATAATACAAGCCAAGAAATTTAGGGATCGAAAAAAGAATCAAAAAATTCCCACTGTAATATATTAAATAAATTTTTACAATATGTAAGATATAGTGCTAGAGTAAGAAAGTAAGATTGACAGAAATAAATCATGAGCTCAAAAAGAGACTCTAGTGTACATAAGTATTTTTTACAGGTGGGATTTCAAATTAAAAAGCAAAGTATGAATTTAATAATTGTCTTGTTACAATCAGAGAATACCTGGAAAAAACAAATTCTATTCCAGTCAAAATGACCGCAAGAAAAATTACAGAAAGTGATGTAAATATTAGAAAGTACTAATAAGAGCAAATACAACTCTTTGCTCATATCAATTTAGCTTCTCCTCACTGTAACAAGTACTATTATCATCTCCATCTTAGAGATTAAAAAAACCTACAGAAGAAATTTATACCATTATAAGGAAGCATTTCTAAGAATAAAACCCAAAAAGAAGACATTTACTATCTTAAGATTATTTTGGGCCACAACAATAATGAACCTACTGAACAAAATGAAAGGCAAGAAATGACAAGTAAGAGCTCTCTGATACATGTTGATGAAGACAAGGGGTTAATGTTCATAATATACATTGAGCTGTCACAAAGAAACAAGAAGCTCCCTCACTTAAATGTTTGCAAAGGACAAAAGGGATCATTCACTTTTTAAAAGTCAGATGGCTAATGAGTGAAAAATGCTCAAAACCTCACTGGTCATCAAGTGCAAACTAAAATAATGAAAATCATTTTGCTCTTCATATTGGCAAATATGTTTAAAAGATATTATAGCTAGTGTCCATCTTTGAGACAACAAACTGTGAGCGATCTTTTGGAGGATGACATGTCAATGGATATGTAAGCTCTGAAAAACGTGTGTGCACACAGGCTGAACTCCACTTTTAGGAATCGTTACATTTAGAAAAAATCAGTTCAAAAAGATGTACTCATCAGAACATTTACACAGCACTGTTTACATTGGTGGGAAGAAAAGCTGAAGTGAAATCATATCCAGCGATAGAGAATTGGTTACATAATTTATTCTACATCATTTCATTCCCCACAGGAGAAGGAATTTCAAGATTCACTTGAAAGCATCCTGTGATGTATGAAGTTGTCACATCCAAGGACTAAATTTCCAGAAACCTTAGCTAAAGGAATACTCATACAAGATCACAGGAATGTTTGTACAAGAAGGATGCCAGTCAAACACCCTTTCTGACAGTGGAAAATGGAGAAAACTTAAGTGTTCACCATCAAGACAATGATGCGGTAAATCACGGAGAGCTGTGGGCACTAAAGTTGCAGAGTTTCGGCGTGGTCCAAGGCCTTGTCCACAGTACTCTCCCACGAAAGGTGTCGTTACACAAGAGACCAAACCTGCACATCAGGAGACCCCTTTACTCTATCTGAAAGGACCGGGTGAGTCTAGAGGGGGAGGACGTCTATGATATATACGTTAGTGAATAAACCAAGCTACAGAAAACATATAGTATGGCCTTATTTTTCAATAAAGCATATATACACACACATATACATAGATTTCTCATATACGTGTATGTATGTGTGTATATATATATGACAAAGGCATAAAGGTCATGAAATATATACTCCACATTGTCAGCAGCTTTTACTCTCAGGAAAAATGGGGAAGGGAAGTGGGGACTTTCGGTACCACCACAGTTCTCTTTTCAGAATTTCAATTAAGTATACTTGGAATTTAAAAGTTTACTTAAGTACAAAGTAAAATGGACGATGCCTCCACAAAACAGAATGCTATACTGGTCATTAAAAATCATGTCAGGGGAGATAGAATATTGTAGAAAAATGTGTAATAAGCCGAATGGAAAATGGAGGTCTCCACACAGTAAACAGGCACACAGTGCTCGCTGGTTTTTATGACAGAGCTGATACACACTGATGAAAAGAACAGAAAATAGATGTTAAAGTGTTAATTATTATCTCTGAGTACTGGGACCAGGATAGACCCTTTCGACTCTTTTTTCAGACTTTTATATTAAATACACATTATTTTTCATCTGAAAAATGCATTTTTAGATGTCTAGTACCACACATTGGAAAAAATACATGAGTAGTTACAGAAACAAGTAACTAGGAGACACCGCAGCACCGTCACACAGTGTAGAAAGGGCGATCCTGAATAACACCACGCAGTTACTTAAGGACCCACAAAGTGAGAGCACCCGCTGTAACAGGCCGCGGCTCCCTTCCATTTGTCAGTTGTTTCTTCAGGGCTGAGGCAGTTCTGAGCACGGCCAGTGTCAGTGCTGGTGTCTTGATTGATGCTACTGGGGGTGAGGGCACCTGCAAGCCGAGAGGAAGAACAGAAATCATCCTCTGCCTTTTCTGTCTTGTTTCTTTGTTACTTTTAAAGAGAGGCGTAAATAAGATAAACTGAATCTTCCTTACTGAAATTTCAGTAATGAAGCCATTTTTAAAGTGTTCACAACTTATATTCTGCCTATAACTGTCTTTTCAAAAAAGCCTCATATTTATTAAATGTTAATTAACTCAGTTAATTAACTACCTGTTGAAACCTTTTAAAAAACATGAAATGCACTACGTGAAAGCACCACACATGCAGTGACTAGCTCAGCTGTCTTTACGGCAGTGCAGTCAGCCCCCACCATCCCGAGACCCTGAGCTCCTGATGCTGGGAAGAGTGCACGCTGCTTCCTCAGATGGAGAGAAACGGTAAAAGCATTTTCTGAAATCTAAAGCACTGACAAAACATAACTGCTTAATCCCAGGCTCCTTTGAGGCTGTCATTTTCCGTTTCTGGTCAACACCCGTCAATGAGCAGAACCACCCCATTCCCGAGACATGGGACTCACGGGGGCAGCAGTTTTGGAGAAATTTCCAGTTATAGAATGTTAACCAACTATACATAAAACTCTGAAAAAGAAAAGATGCAATACTCAGATTTTGGAAGACACTCAAAATATTCTCCTAAGTCTTAGTAGTTGGAAAGGCTGGGCTTCTCCTAAGCCACTTATTTATTTCACAGCCAGTGAGCATCTCCCACAAACCCTGCTTCCCTGTGTGTGCTGGGAGCCTCAGGCACATTGATGCTGTCTATCTTATAAGTCACAAGGCAGAGGCGTGTGTCTCACGCCTGCAACTCACACACAGGCTCAACTCCGAGCCTCAATTTGTGAACTTGGCCCCATTTTCTCACCTGTTTATTTGGTATCTGTTCTTCTGTAAGCTGCCTTAAGTGCTTCTTGGAACAAGTCAGAAGAATGAGTGGGTAGAGAAATGGACAGATGGACAGGTGAGAGATGGGCAGACAAACAGGGAGACTCCAAGAGAAGGGGAGCAAACAAAATTTCCTATGCAAAACCCTCTTCTAGTCAAGGAAGAAAGCCATCACCAAGAAGTGTGAAGAGGCAGGTGGCTTAGGACTGTTTCCTGGATTCCATCAAAAGTCACACCACGTGATGAGAGGGTAGAAGTAAAAATAATAAAAGAAAAAAAGCATGCATGTTTGAAAAATATATCTACATTATGTACTTTCTAAAGAATAGATTTATATCAGCAAGGCTCAATAACACAATCTTTGGGTATTTACAGAAGTGAGAATCCCATCTCCAATCCGCAAGACATCCCTTTGGAGCACTGAGAGTCTACACGGTGTGATCATAAAGCCGTAACCGCAAAAGCTGTGCTATCCTGCACTTACGAGGAACGAGCAGCTGTGCTTGGCCTGCCCACGCACATCATTTACAACCCACAGCACCTCTACTGGGGAGGGATGACTAGCGAGCCCTGTCTCTGCAGGACAGAAAAAAAGTCCGGGAGAGGCTAAGCCGACCTACAAGTTCTCCATCTCACAGGACTTGTCACTCCAGAGCAGGACTCGAACTCGGCCCACGTTTGTAACCACAGTACTACCTTACTTTATGTGCTCTTTGTGTGTATAATACATTTGTTTCTGGCATGAAAGGGTATTTAATAAATGATCGGTTGTCTTGTATATTTCATTAGCTCACAATCTTTATATTTTTGAATTGTACTCTTCCCCTGGAGAAATGAATGGAAAGAGCAGTGGTCAGAATGAGGTGGGGCTCCATTCTTTATCTGTTACCTCATCTCATCCAAGTCCCCAAGCAGGGAGAAGGAGCAAATGTTCTCTTCATCTTTTAAAGAGAGGGCTCCAGTGATGGTGATTTACTCAACTCCAAAACTAAGTCTGGGGGAAGGGCACATGCAGCAACGAGAGCAGTATCACCTGTAGGAAGGCGAAAAGAGCTCAGGGGATGGCTCAACGGGTCAGCCTGATTTAATTTCAATTGATAATTCAATAACACACTCTAAAAATACTAGCATGCAATGGATTTGCTCTTTCTTGACATCTAGCAAGTTTCCACAGCCCACATGTAACATTATCATGAACTAGTGAAAGGAAGAGTCCACAGACAAGGAAAATCAATGCCACAGGCAGGCTGAAACCCAGGCTGGAGGAAAGGAAGAGAAAGGGCATATTTAAGAAGAGGGGAAAGTCTGGGAAAAAGACATCATCACAAGGACTCTCAAGCATCATCCAGCAATCATATAATCATTCTTTCAAGAGAGAGTTACTTAGGTCCTATTTTGTGCGAGATTTTACAAAGGGCAAAGAGAGACCGCAGCGTCCATGGTGGCAGCAAGTTGTGGAGCTATAATACACTTCTAATCCTGGTACCTTGCACACTTGTCCTCAGTATAAAGGCAAAAATTAAAGTAAAATAATACTATGTAAACCATACACATTGCTGAAATAAATTAAAGAAAACCTAAATACCTGGAAAGACAAATCACGCAAATTCCTGGATAACATGACAATATTCTTGGGATGGCAGTGCTCCCCAGAGTGAAGCACACATACAACGTGGTCTCGATCACAATCCCAGCGGGCTCCTCAGCAATAACTGACTAGCTTCTGCTACAATTCATATGGGAATTCGAGGGTCTCAGTAACCAAAACGTACTTGAAAGAGTAGAACAAAGTGAGAGGACTTGTAATTCTCAATTTCAAACATTAGAACTGTATCTACAAGTGAGATTAGAGGCCATTTTTAAGTTATTATTGTGTTTATCCTTATTTTCTAAATTCTGTACAACGAAAATACCTGTTAGAATAAGAAAAATAAAAACTAAGGTATCTTTTAAAACATGCACACCGATTCATTCATTGGGGAAAAATTATTTTAACTATAAAGAGGTAAACAAATATCTAGTGAAAAAGGACTACTTAAAAACAAGTCTGCATTTACAATTTTCATAAATTGAAAACTGAAAAGCACAAACACATCAAATTTCTAGGGAGACTGGTGAAACATATTAATAATTATTTTCAAAAATTCTAATTGCACAATGAAAACACAAGAAAGAGAAAATCGTGATTGACAGGAAACTGCGAACACGTGGAGAGCAAAGGCCTTGAAATCACTGTTCCTTTAACTCTGCTACTAGCTCAATAGGAGAGGAAATTCCTCACAGAGGGGACAGTGGAATCCCATGCATAAGATAGGATACACAGTACAAACTGCAGTAGTATCGGGAGTGAATATGTTAGAAGAATTCTGAAGTTACAACATTGCTGAAAAACTATAAAAACACTGACAGACAGATTAAAACACACAGTCATACATATTATATAGAAACATGAACTCTGCTCCCATGTTGCATAGAAATACAAACATATTTGTTCATTTATGGGCACTGATTACTTTATCCCAGGTAGAATATTTCAACTAAAACAAATAATCAATATTACACTCCTATTGTCAAATGTACTTGATAACTTACTCTGCTATGTAACCATATGTGTCTAAGATAGATCTAAAATTAGTGAAAAAGAGCTTTGTATGGTTTCTTGAATTCTTCTCAAAATTCCAAGCTTAATTTTAATATAGATCTGAGCAGTATTTCTATATTATCTTTTCCCTTGTGAAATGAACAACACAGTCTGTTGTCAAAATTCTGTCCTTACAATGATTCACGAGCACCGTATCCTCACAAAACTGCTGGACAGCAAGTCACTATCCAGACACTGTGACCAAATAAATGAAACAGAAGGAAGACAGTGATCCTATTCTGGAGGGCTTATAGTCTGTGTCAACACTGGGGTTTTTACTTGATTGGTTTGATTGGGTAGCAAAATAAAATCAATCAAGTACTTTCTTTGAGCATTCTATAAGTCATGACTGTTTTTAGTGTCATTAGCAGGAAAGACTTAAGCATGACTTGGTTAGGTCAACTAGCAACAATCATCACTGGAGAGTGAGTAATAAAGAAGTTAACTGATAGCAATGCTTCTGCCTACATGAGACCTAAAATAAATCTACACTGATATCCGAAAGGAAAATAAGGAGATGAGGTCCCCAATGAGAAAACAAACTAACAAGAAATCAAAAAATGAAAGTCATTTTCATTAACGATTCCAGGCAGTAGTGGAGCATGGTGGTGAAGATCACAAATGCTGGGGACAAACATGAGGGTCTGAAATCCCACAGCACTAGGTAGATGTGACACTGATATTTCAGTGAAATTTTCTGCATCTCAGTCTCCTATCCATAGACTGGGGACAACAACTGCACCCATCTCCTATAACAGTCCTAAGAATTCTGTTATTTTATATATAAAAGCTTAAATAAAATACCTCAGAGTTTAAATAATACCCCAAAAGCACAAGAAACAAAGAAAACAGAGACAAATTGCAGTTCATCAAAATTTAAAACTTTGCTTCAAAGGGCACCATCCAGAAAGTGAAACAACAACACAGAGGAGAAAATTTTTTCAAATCACTTATCTGGTAAGGAATTTGTATCTCAAAATGAAGAAAAAAAAATACCCTACAACTCAACAATAAAAAGGCAACTCAATTAAAAGGTTAATAAAGTATCTGAAAAGGTATTTTTCAAGGAAAATATACAAATGTCCATAAAGCACAATGTAATGATGTTCAATACCATTAGCTGTAAGGGAAATCAAGTCAAAACCACTAGGAGAAACCGCTTCACACTCACTACAATAGGGTATAATAAAAAAAAAAGCGTAACAAGCACTAAAGAGGACACAGAGGAAGCGGAGCACGCAGCCCTTGCTGGTGAGGATGTAACACAGCGTGGCCACTTTGGAAAACAGCCTGGCAGGGCCTCAGAGAGTTGAACATTTCGTTTCTGACTTACCCAGCAATTCTGCTCTCTGGGCACACACGTAAGAGAACTGAAAACAAATATCCACATAAATAATACCACATGAGTGTTCACGGCGACATTACTCATCACAGCCAAAAACAGAAACAACCCAAATGCGTATCACCTGATGAATGGGTAAACAGTGGGGCCCAGCCATAGAGTGGAATGTTATTCAGCAATAGCATAGCATAGAATAGTGACTAAGGCCACAACATGAGCAAATATTGAAAACGTTACTCAGTGTGAAAGAAGTCAGTCACAATAGACGTTTCCACTTATATGAAGTGACTCGATTTACATGAAATGTCCAGCACAGGCAAATCCACAGAGAGAAAAGTGGCTCCTTGGGGCTGGGGGAGGATGGGGAAGATGGGAATGTCTGTTTATGCATACAGGGCTTCCTGTTGGGGGGATGAAAATATTCTAAGATTGAATGGGATGCACAATTCTGGGCATAGAGTAAAAACCGATGTACATTTTAATGGGTGAATTGTATTAAAACTCTTAAGAACAAAAGGACCTTGGGCCAGTATCTTCCATAGTAAATGCAAATTGCTAACTTTTATTAGAGGAAAAAGAAACTGCTCTCAGCATGAAAGCAGGAGATCAGCAAATGTGAGTTAACCGAAATTGGACAAGAGCATTTCACTTGAAACAGTTGCTGAGTGTACACGAAATATTCAGAAATAGGAAAATCACCTTCACATCACGAGGAAGCATTCTGTTTCAAATGCAGATCAAGGATTCGGCAAGCCCAGCTGCCAGAAATGACCAGAGAAGAAACCTGGTTTATAAAACTAGCACCAGAGACAACAAGGAATGGTGATGAGGAAAGCAGGCGGTGAATATCTGGAACAGTTCGCTACAAATAATTTCTCCACCAAAAATTGAAAAATAAAATGAAAGTGATGAAATGCTCTGTTGACATCTCGAGAATGGGCTTCCTTCGGTGCTCGACTGTACTGTAACCCCGATTGAGAGACTCAGGAGAATCAGCATGGCTCCTGGGGTTCCCCAAAGGACTGCCCACCAGCACGCTGACCACCATCACATCTGCCAGGTTTGAATTGCAGGGAAGAGACCAAGTTCTGAAAGGCACAGGAAATATTGACAAGGGAAGAAAACGCTGAGGTCAGTCCTGGGACAGAGGCCCTCTGAGCAGAGGCCAGAAGGCTGCAGGTGAACTGCAGTAGACCTGGGGCAGGAAGGGATCACGGGGGAGCATATCTCAATTCTCTTCTGTCTTTGCCTCCGGTAGGAGAGATAAAGCCTGCATCCTTCTCACCTGGAACTGTGGGTTCTGGCTGGCAGAAGTCTTACTGACACGGAATGATTATTCAAGACTCTGTGGAAAAAGTCAAGAAATCGAGAGGGAGTAGGGAGCCATCTCCATGAGCCTCTCAAATGTTCCCATATTTATAGTGTATAATCAAAGGAAAACTTCGTTAACAGTTGTGAGATAGTAAGGAGGAAATTCGGGAAAGACAGGATGAGGCAGAGATTGTAGAATACACAATGAGTACAAAGGATTAGTGTATGTTTAGGGAAGTCATGGGGTGAGGGGAACAAGATACACTTTTAGATATGTTCATTACAAAGCACACCACCAGACCAGCCAGGTCTTTGTTTTGGGGATAATACACTATCTAACAACACACAAGCACAGCGTTTATAGCTGAGGGTCTCGGTCCTTGCTTTACAACCAGCAGAGTGCTATCTAAAACCTCAACTACACAAGCAAAGCATTGTCTCTGCTTTTTACGGCAAGGAGTCTGGAGTGAGGATGCACAGGAACTTGCTTGTAAAGCAGTATCAAAGCATATTTTTTCTTCTTAAAATTCAGAGGCGACTGTGCTGTGTTACAATTTGTTAACCCAATCATCTGCTTCCACATGGAACCATTATGGAGGACACCCTAGGATGAAAATCCTGGATGTGGGTCTTTTCCTGCCATCTTCAGCCACTCTATCAGGGTCTAGGCACATCCGTGAATAACGATCCTACAGTACCACTCACTCTCTTAACTCCTGGTGATTGAAACTTAATTTTAGCTCTACACAACTTAACGTAGAAAAGTTTCAGCAATAAAAGCTATAATATTCCATTTATATCTCATCATATTACTGATTTTCTGATTGCTCTAAGCTGCTTCTACTTGGTAAAGCACCTCATTCTGAAGCTGAATTCAGTAATTTCCATTGTGCATTTCTAGCCAGTTTGGGCTCGCTAACTTCTTTTGGTCAAATATCGATACACTTAATTGATTTCTTTGTTTATCAATTTCAGCCAGGAGGAGAGGGAGTGTCACTCTTTTCCTCAGCCCACCCTCAACTCTTTTCCCATCAACTCAGGCCTCCTGAAAACAAAACAAAGTATTTTTTTCCCTTCTACTCTTTCCACAAACCCAACAGGAAACATCAGCCTGGAGAAAGAATTCAACACAAATGTTAAAACAAAAATCTATAAACCTGAAACAATACCATCTCCGAATCATGATACACAATGACATGAGAGTAAGTGTGTCAGGAACAAAGCATGCGGGAGCCTGACTACCTGATTTCTATTCTTCAAAGGAAGGAAGGTTTTCGTATTTTTTATTATCATTCTTGGTCATTGTTTCTGATTATACCAAAAAATAATTTATGAAATAATTATGCACTGCAATAACTGATTTTTATTGTATCAATTTTAGAAGGCATTCAGAGGGGATAGGAAAACCCACCTCTGTAAAAAATGCAAAATTTCTTCCCCTGTTAAGAACACGTATACAAAATGCAACAGAGAATTCAAATTCTTGTGGAGAGGAGCAAAAGACACAGAATCAAATCAAAGTCATTACAATGAGTCAATTTAAAATTCACTGGACAAACATGCTCAATGCATACAAATAATTTTAAAGGCACACTGCAAACCATTCACTTAATGATCTGCAGGCTAGAGGAAGAATTTCACTCTTTAAGAGACAACAGAAATCAATAGGGTGTCCCACCAAACATGGAGCAGTGAACAATCAGGTTTTTAACAGTTCTGAGAAATCAGCATGTTCTAAAGATCAAAATCCAGAAATTTTAAACATTCATTCAAACCACAATGAAAAAAGCACTTAAAGAAAAAAAAAAAAAGAAAGTAAGCACATAGATCATTTCAACAGAACAATGAGAATTTCTTGTACCGCTGGAAGAAAGAACAGGCTATAGCCTTTTACTTGAAAAGAGACTACTTTTAAAAATAACTGCTAAAACACATTTCATCATTCATGTTGCATTTAAAAATCTGAGGTACATGTATCTGATCAGAAAAGCAATTCTGAGTAATAGTATGTTACAATTCAGTGCCAGTTTGCTTTAGAAGAAAAGAGAAAAGTTACTGTTTCTAATTCTGCACAAAGTTTAAAGAACCTCCCTGTCTCTATCTCCTCCCATTTCCTAAGCTCATGCTCCCTAATCCTTCTGAAACAAGTATGAGAAAGTCTTATTCCCAATATGCCAAATGACAACTGAATATCAATTTATTAGTGTAAATATATGTCAACACCTTGAAAAGGAGGAGAAAGGTATCAGAAGTCTATATGGAATTTCTTTCTACCTTCCTGAAATCACACACACCAACGTTCACACAGACACAGACACAGACACAGACACATACCCCCTGGATTACTGGGCACTTCACAAGCTTAGTACTTACAACTTGTAGAAGGTAACTTTGTAGTTACTTTAAAATACAAAACTGTCAGCTTTTGAAAGTCTTCATCATCTAAATATCAAAGAGACCCAATTAGCCTTCTCTGTAGAATGTAATTTCCCTTGATGGCAAAACAGACCCTAAGAAGTACTGGATCAAAGATTCGTGTTTATCACTACCTATGATCGTTTTTAAGCACATTAACAGATTCAGAAATGTATGTCTCAAAAACATTTATTCCTATTGAAATAGTATACGTGTTCAATTGTCTATACAGTGACTAGGACCCATGATGGTGTTTAAGAGCTATTTTGTGTATAGCAATATTTACTTTCAAGTGCAGAAAAGGAGGGTGTGTATTACTCAGTTGTAGAGCACCTGCTTAGCATGCACAATGTCCTGGCTTCAGTCCCCAGTACCTCCAAAAAAAATAAATAAAAATAAGTGCATATTTAAAAATAAGAATAAAGTTATAAAAAATGCAGACTAAAAACCACTGCAATCTAGGTGCTACAATTATACTAAAAAAACAAGTGTTTCTATCAAATATTAACTATATGCCAATCACGGAGACAACCACAAGTCACACCTGAAGCATCACGTGTGATTCTCAGCAACCCTACTAAGTAGACACGGATGAGAAACTCGGCTCTGCGGATGAGGAGACGGAGCTCGGAGGAGCCGGGGACGCTGAATGTCCTGCTCCCCGTGACACCGCGTCAGCCCAGGGCAAGCGCTGACAGTGCTGCACTGAGGGGACACCCAGCTGCATGGAACCTTGGGGCACTGGGGAGTCCCAGAAAACACTAAATCTTTTCAGTGAAAAGCCAGCTAAAATATATTAAACTGTGCTGCATCCTTTAAACAGGGAAAGTGACTGAGACCTTTTTGATGCCTCCGTGTCCTTTCTGCCATTATCAGTTACTTGCCCTCACAATGCGACCAGTGATGATCTGGACCCCATATGAAGTGCACTCAGATGGAAGAGCTTTTAAAGCTGTTTTATGAAGTTTGTAAGACTGTCTATGACTCACAAAGGCGGTCATCCATCACTTCTCACCGGTGTGGACGTACCACATGAAATCACTCCTTTCTGCTTTTTAAAATCCCTTCATCTACTCCAGACTTTTCAACAGCAAAGAAGTAGCTCAACCACAGACAGTGGACAGCTTTTCACCAAATGGACTCGAACAGCCCATCTGACAACCTGGAAGCCCTTGTCTTCTATTAAACCCACTTCCAGGTACTTCATCATTTTCTGATTGGTGGACTCGGCCTCTGACTGGCCTACTCAGGGAGCTCCCAACCTCACATCCAGGGGTGGGAGAGGACCCTGCTGTTGGGGGAAACCAGTGAGGAAGCTGGACATCCTCCAGCCACGTCTGCACGGGTAGAAGTGCCTCAACGTGCTCAGAAATTATACCGTCATCATCCCTGGGCTCCCATGGACTGGTTTCACATTAACCAAGCTCATGAGACACTGATGCAAGAAAACCAGAAACTTAAATTTTTAATGTAACAGAAGACGTGAATCTATGAACCAGACTGAAATATCAGAGTTCAACCATGAGTACATTTTCTCCTCCACGGCCCAATAACGGGCAGGCAGTCACATGGCAAGCATGGACAGAAACGGAGCAGGAAGGGTTTCTAGATTAATTCAATGGACTATATTTCTATTATACGAACAGATCTACTGCCCAGAACTCAATTAACGCCAATCATGGTGCACTCTCCGTGGACAGTGGCCAAGACATGACTATGAGCTCCTGTGTAACACTCCTTTCCCTGTCCTTTCTAGGCTAACTGATGCACAGAGGTACAAAGATTCAGGGATGCCGATAATGCTAAACACCCAAAGCCCATCTCTGGGAACCTCAAAATCAGACAGCCAGGGTTTAAATACCAGCTCTGCCAATTACTAGTTCTGTGATTTTGCCAACTTAATTACCCTCTGTGTGCCTCAATTTCCACACTGTAAAACTGGGATAACAATCAAACCTTCCTTACTCGCTTGTTGAGAAGATTGAAGGATTCATTTCTGTAAAACTCTCAGAAAAGAATGTAGCACATTTTGGGTGTTCAACAAATGTCAACTTAATATCAAATTGTTTTACAAGTCTCCCCTCTAATCATCTTATGTGTTTCCTGGCTAGCCTAAGTCCCAAATAAAATCCTTATTTCTCCTTTTATACACTCTTGGGGAGCACCCTTATGTTCCATCCAACCACCTGTTTAAACTGAGGGAGTGGATGTCTCCTAACCACTCCTCTGGGCCATGGAGGGTGCTTCTCCCTTCACACCCCTGGCCCCTGGCCCACAGCTAGCACTCATCACACTAACAGAGTGAGGTGTGAGTCCGGGGAGACAAGCAGGGCATGTGAAACCCTTCCTTTCACTCCAGTGTTGGTCACCATTGGGAAGCACGCGGGATGCTCAGCTCCATGTCAGGAAAGCCCTGTGCATGAAAGGGCAGGTCTTCTCAAGGGAAGGCTCGCTGTGGCCCAGAGCTACATGGGACAGGGTGACTCTGTATTTCTGGGACACAGTATCATGACACGCATTTTCCCACAGCCTTGAAGTTCATGGAGAACGTGGCTTCATCAGTAACAAAGAAGACATTTATCGCCTGTATACTCTTTTGTGTCATCTCTCAGTAGGCTGCTGGAGACAACATGTGTATAAGTATTGGATCTCCTTAAACCCCAAAATATATGAAGTAACAAATAATTCTGTGGCTTAACGTTGGTTTAGGGTGACTGTGTAACAGTTCTGACTCTGCTGATGCTAAATTATGGGTATAGGAACTATGGAACCTCCTCAAATATGTTTCATCATAAAACCATCTCTTCTTATTTTCCTGTTTCTTAGTAATTGCCAAAGACTCTCAAATGATGGCTTCACACAAAACAGCAGCTAAAGTTTAAGAGCCCTCTTGACATACACACTGTGGTAAACACTGCACATAATTTCTAATTCTCACAATTCTACAAATCAGATATGAATGTCCCCATCTCACAGACGAGGGAAAAACTCAAAACGAACTGACTCAGGCTCAAGTGGCTCAGTGGCAGCGCGTGCAGGCAAACCATATCAAAAACTACACCCCTTCGTATATGTACCAAATCTCCTACCACCAATTAACACACAGCGGCGGGGTCAAAACTCAGGGAACTCAATACACTTTTCACCTTTAAGGTCCTCCAGATGCCGCTTCTAGCTGTTTTATAAAATCCCGGCTCACTGGTTTCTAACACTAGAAGAAAAGCCCGATTTTGCTATTGTTTGCACAGCAAGTCTGAAATGTTCACAGTGAGATGACAGAATGAATCTAAGATATAAGCAGAATAACTTTTCCTGTTAGAAAGACATAATTGTCATTGGGCTATTCTGAAGCATTAAGTAAAGTAATCAAAATAAAATAACGTTGTTTAAGCCTTCTTTTACAAACAGGAAAGTTAAGACTGTAAGAAGGTGCAACAGTGCCACCTATGGGTAAAATGACCTTCCAGGTTACCAGGAAAGATGCAACACAAAAATTGCCTGTAGGATCAGTAACGATAATCAGATAAATAAAACTTATGTAGCACGTGCTGCACTTTGATTCGGGGGAAAGGAGGGATATTCAGTATTTAATCTGATATTGCTAATACTCCTGAATATAAACAGAAGACATAGGCTCATGGAAACTCATCTTAGAAGAGGAAAGAATCCAGTTCAGCCACTTCATTTTACAGGAGGGGAAACTGAGACATGGGATCTGTCCTCCTGGCAATCAGCAGCAAAGCTCTCCTATGCCTCATGTCTTGCACTGTAGCAAAAACCAACAGATCTGTACTAGGCCTATATTCATAAAATTCACGTTTGTATTTTTCCAACAGTAGGGTATCTAAGTATCTTGCAAAATACTAAAAGAGCCAGGATATCATAAAATTTTGTTGCCATACAAAAACATTTATTTACATAATAAAACAGCATGAGCTTTATTCTCTCTATTAAAAAAGTGACATGTCAAATCAATGTTTTGATATTTTAAACCTGTTAAGAGTGTAGAAAAAAATCAAAATTTTCTTTAATCACAAAATACAGGAGCTTATTCCCTGAAAATGATCAATATGGATTTTACTAAACTTAACGGATCTGGTCAGAATCCCACGAATTTAAATGTCTGAGTGGATGGTTACACGGCAACATAAATTCTGATTTGTAACAATACATATTCTGTGTAAATAATCTTCAAGGTCATCTGATTAAGGCAATTTAACTAGTCCCTGTCTCACTAGAATGATACAGATTTCATTAAAACTTCATACTACACCAAAAAAAAATGAATCCTTGTTACTTTAAACCATATTCAAATATATCATACAAATACATACTGAATATGTGTCAGAAATAAGCGACACTCTTTAGTATTCAGAGTTGATCCTTCTAAAATATCTGTCATTGTGACAGCACACTTTTATTAAGCACCTCTTGGGTTCTTTGTATACAAGGCATCTACCTCTCACAGTCAGACAAATTAAACGATATTACTCAAATTTCACAAATGAGGAAATGTACTTAAGCCATGAAAATAACGTACATATTCATCAACAGGAAAGAAAAGAGTAAAGACTTTTCTTACAATATTCACTGACAATCTTTTCTTCCATATTAAGACTACATAAAACCAATTCAGTCTTTGTAAGTATTTCTGTCAATAAGGGCCACTAGAGAAAAACAAGTAACATCAATAGCAGTGGTTGGACTTTCAGAGCCCACTTCTCTTTTGCACTATAATTATTTTTAATGTTATGTTTTTAGTGCTTACAGAGCACTAAAATATAAAATTAACTTTTTAAGTAATTACCTGAGAATTAAAAATTTGTGAAAATAAACAATTGTAATTTCTGCCACTCTGTCTCACCTTCTCAATGGTGTCTCTCCTTTGAAGGCATCATCAAGCTGAGATCACTAAACTCGGCCATTTATGGAGTCACAGGTGTTTGGGTAACCACTTAACGGGAGGCTGATTAGAGGAGCAATTAAGAAAGCATCCTGTGCAGCCTGGGTTCCAGCACCGAGCTAGCCACAGCCTGCTGCGTGTAATTTGGGACAAGCTGCTCCATCTCTCAATCCCTCAGCTGCAAAAAAGGAGACACTGATACCTACAAACACCTGCTATGAACTAAAACATGAGGAAAGCATTTTAGCCTTAGGTAGGTGTCCACTCACAGCGAGTTTGGTCATTATGATGATGAGGATGCCTGTTAATAAATTAAGCTAGACCACAAAGGAGAAATCACCTTAAAGGAGAAATATTTTAAGTCAATGAGCATTTCTTTTTGGATGGATTGCAGAATATTCTATTGATTTTTTTAATAAACCAAATTTTGTCCATTAATTATAGATTTACAGGTTCATGGACAAGTCTCCAGAAAAAAAATTAGAGGCCTCTTACCTCTGTAAACTAAGAAAGTAAATTTTTAAAAAAATCACGGAGGAGATTATACCTCATTTGGGAGAGTATGTGCTTAGCATGCATGAGGCACTCAGTTCAGTCCCCATTAACTCCATTTAAAAACATTGTTTTTTAGGAAATGGAAAATTAAAGCAAAAAGATGGAGGAATACAGAATTTTTTAGAGACTCATCTCAGATTTAAGATGTGGAAGAAACCATCCATTTCTCAGAAGAAATCTTGAGGACTATGTAAACTGGATCTGAGATGTCTAGTCCTTTAACATTATTCAAGAATTCATATTACCAAGTCTTAAAATTACCTGATAACGCACAGTGGTGATACTGATCATAACAGCTGCCATCACGGATCGAGCTCCGGCTAGGACTGCTCTGTTCTGACATCTCTGCCCCTCAGGCCTCACCAGGCTGAGAGCACTAAATTCGGTCATTCAAGAGCATCTTTTGTAAGTCCTCCATTTGTGCTTCTGATTCTCCCCTCACCAGCTCCTCTGAGGGAAGCACTGTTATCATCTTTCCCATTCACAGATAAGGCCACTGAGGCACAGAGACTAAACTCGTTCCAGGTCATATTGGCATTAAAGGAATTCTGTATTTCTGCTGTTTGCTTTTGACAAAGGAATCTGAGATATCAGTTCAAGGCAGACTGTTAAATAATCAACTCTGTCAGGTCTTCACCTCAAAGAGCAGATACTATAAATTCCTGATGTAGGATGAGGCTGCCGCCACAAACTGACTCAGCTTGAAATTAATATCCAAGATGAAGCAGCGGATACACGTAAATATTCACGATTGTCAACTCTGCTCACGGGTCTGGGCCCTTCACTGCCTGAACGGGGGTGCAATCCCCACCCGTGTCTGGGAGAGAAGCGCGGCTCTTCCCCGGCTCACCCAGGCTTCACGGGGTATTTCCCCCCACAGACTGGCCTCAACGATTAAAAGATCTCAAGATTTTTACACCATGCAAATCTAAAAGACATTTCTGCAGATGGAGCACTTTCTCAGGCTTAAATCTTTTTTGCCTACACTCAGCCATGGGGAAAAAAGAAACATGACTCTACAAAGTCTCTGACCCGCACCACTCACAGGAGTAGAACGGCCAGAGCAGAAGATGGTTCTTCACATTGCAGGATGAGAAAAAAATAAAGATGCCCCGACAACAGGCACTCCCAGAGACAGTGCTCAGCAGTCTTCTGCACACTCACGGTTGTGCAGCCCTAATCACCTTCTATTTCCAGAACACTTCATCACCCCAAAAGAATCCCCCTGTCACTAGCAGTCACTCCCTAATCCCCCTCCAACCAGTTCCTTCCAACCATCACCTGCTCTCTGCCTGTGCATGTGCCTATTCTGGGCTTTTCATATCACTGAAATCAACAATATGTGGCCATTTGTGTCTGCTTCCTTTCAATTAACAAGCTGTTATCAAGGCTTGTATATTTTGAAGTGGTATCAGCATCTCTTTCTTTTTTTTTTTTTGAAAACGTTAAAGATTATTAGAAGGTGGTAAGCACTATCAAAAAGAGTAGAGTGGAGCATAAGTGATTGGGTTTCAAAGGGAAAAGTGTGGGTCCAACAGTCAGGGTAGACTTCCCAAAACAGGTGGCCTTTTTCATTTTCCTCTTTTTTTTTCTTTTTTCTTCACTCTTACGTGTGAATAATGTTCCACTACATGGAGATTCTACATTCTGTTCATCCATTCAGCAGCTATGTATGGACGAGGTCCAGAAGAATGAGTGTAAGAGGTGACTAGCATGGATGGCATTTAAGCAAAGGGCAAGATGTGCTTTCCAAAAAAGCCAACAAACAGAGGCACAAGGAAATTCAGTGCGTTTCTGACCAAAGTGCTTGCTTGCTTCAGTAGGACTACCGTGCAAGGATGGGGCAGATATTGGCAAGAGTCACGGTGAGGGAGTCAACTGAGAAGAATCCCCACTGCAAGCAGCTCAGCCAATTCTCCTCCCTCATCCTGTATTGTTAGAGAAATGTTTCTAGGTTACTCTTATTTCAAGTAATAGCATTTTAACTGCACATCTGATCATCTCCATCAGACATTATCTCCAAGCCACAGAAAATCATTCACTGACCGGAGCAGCTCCAGGACATAAAGGTGAATGATCAGGGAGTCCTGCAGCATTCCAGCCTGCAGGCACAAACCCCACATGTGCCCTGGTGATGTCCAGAAAATAAAATGCATGGAAATTTCTCGCTGCTGGCACACGACATCTGCCCTCAAATTGCCCCAAAATCATGCTGGCAAAGCACTACTCAACCCTCTCACTATAAAAAAACCAAAAAGCTAAGAAGGCAAATTTAGGCTCTTCAATTGAAAACCAGCAACCATCACTGCCAGTATCTGAGCAGGAATGCTCCTGACTTCGAAAACCACTGCGCAGATACTTTTCAAACGTGAAACTCATATATGTATTCCAAATAGATGATATTGCAGTAGGATTTTTCTTTTCAAAATTTCCAGTTGCAACATTAGCACAAGAAAGTTTATGTTTAGGCTTTAAAAAAATCATTTATCCTCCACTTTCTTAGTTTTGAAATTATTATTATTTTATAAATGGAGTTATGCTGTGTATTATAAACCGTTTGATTTCTGAAAATAAGACCTTTATGACCTCACTATTTCAGAGCAAACTTTAACGATTCTTTGAGAGGTGGGACCTGGGGCGCTCACTAACAGCTCTTTAAATACTGACAAGGATGTGCTATTAAGTAATGCAAAGGCTCTAACTTCACATTAGCTCAGAAAGCAAAGAAACTACACCAAAGACTTCCTTAAATATTTTATATATTCGTATTCTTTTGAATATTAAAATTCTAAAAAGAGGATTTTTTTTTGAAAAAGACAACAGCTGTTTTAAATTTCCTCTCACCAAGAAAGCAATCTTTATCAAGAATAAAAACCCCTATGGAAATCGAAATGACAGGACGTTTCTAGCTAAGTGAACATCCAGATCTGAACACAAACCTAAATCCAATCAGATCTCACTCGAACGAGCTCAACAAAGTCCTGGGCAACCCTGGAAATTAGCTCTTTTGTTCCAAATGTTGGCTGAGCTAAGATCATCAAACAAGGAAGGGAAAGAGAGAAGACGAAAGTCCACCTGGCAGCCTCCATCAGTTTTCTTCCAGCCACAAGGTGCCTCTAGGGCGGCCCCGCTAACAAGCCCCCCATAAAGAAAGCCGGCATCCACACTGCCCCTGCCGTCCCCAAGTAGCCCCGATGCCCATATTCCATCCTGTGAATGGTCTTCTTATGATCCCCCAGTTGGTGGCACCCACCCCCTCATCGCCACTACACACACAGAGCCACGGCAGCCTTCCCAAATCACAAATTTGATTACATCAACCCCACTTCAAATGCTTCAGAGGCTCCCTGTTAGAGTTCTAGCCCCACCCCAGACCCTGCTTGCCCAGCCTCACCTCAGTACACAGGTTCCCAGTGACCTCAGGGGTCCCCTGACATGCTCCTACCTCTCACTTGCCTCCAGGCTCATTTTGACTGTTTCCCAAGGAAGCCTTCCCTCCCTCCAACCTCCATAATTTGTTCCTCTCTTCCTAGAGCTTTCTAGGCTAAGTCAACTTCTGACAATGCTAAGCTCTCAAGAAGCAAATACATTTTGCTTATTATCGTGGCTACACCCTCTCTCCCCTATACTCACAGAAGTGCACGTATTATGAATAAATGAATGACGGGTTGGATCTCAAAGGGACAGACATACCTGCTCTCGCCCGTCCCGATCCTTCTGTCTGTAGAATATCAGAAGCAAAACCTGAAGTACCTTTCCTGAGGGTCACTTTCTGTTGACACCCTTCACTGCCTACTGTGTCAGTTCTAGTAAAACTCAACTTCTTCCAAAGCCCTACACCACGGACTGTCTCCAGTGTCCTCCCCAGCAGGGGATCCCTCAACCCTGGACTGCACAGGGCACTCTCCCCGGGTCCCCACGCCAAAAGCCTCCAGGCCTCTGCCCGGGCTGCACCTGCGACCTGAGCCACATTCTTGACTCCTTCTCCTGGCTGACTCTTACTCTGTCCTCACAAATGAATTTAGAGCCCATTTCTTCCAGGAAGTCCTCTCTGATAATGTCCTTAAGTCTTGTCTGGGCTCTATCTATAGCAGCAATATATGGAGACCAACTGGGTGCCTGCTCCTAATAAGACCACGAACCCTTGGGGGCCACGTGGGAAGGAGTGAGAGATTACAAGATGGGTGGGGGAATCAAAAAGCAAAAATCACAGCCCAAGTCCCAAATTCAAGGATACTTTCTCAGAAAAAAGTATTAACTATTTCACACGTGTGCAATTTGGCTACTATTTTTGTGGCTTGTGGACAGCAAGAACTTGGTGTTCTAGTCCAAAACTTAGGTTACATGCAAAGAAATGTATATATTCATATCCAAAGGAAACAAGAGCTGCTCAACAACAGTTTGCAGTTAGAACTGAAAGGAAATTTGATAATGGCAATCCCTCTCTCTCATTTCTTTTCTGGAATCATATAATTTTAGAAGTATTTGCGTGACTAACAGATGGCTACAGCCCGTGATTTTGCACAGGAGTGTTTGGGGCTTAGGAAGCCCAGATTAGATTCACTCTGTAAATGCAATCACACCAACACACTGATAGGTGCCGTGGTGGTGAAGCTGATGTTCCAAAGCAGGCAAACTTATTCTGTAAGAGAACTCTAAATAGAAAGCAAGAAATGCAATGTCCTATACTGAATTTCATTTGCTATATGGGTCATTAACTGATAGTATATCTTGACTAATGAAACCCAAAAATAAATTGTCAACGTCGGTTTTCTTCATCTGACCGTTTTATGCTAACTTTGGATATTAAACACTCACTCCATACGGAAAGCTCAGGCTTACGCTGCAGCACAGTTACATCCCGCGGAAGAAAGCTGACCAAGGGAGAACTGGAGAGTTTCCGTTCAGAAGCTGCAAAGTCTGGTTTTGCACCTGTACATCATTTGCAACCACGTCATCTTCAAAGGAGTTAGACGTTACCTCTGTGGGGCGAAAAGCACTGCGTGCTTCAGAATCATCAAAGAACGCTGAGCTTTGTGAAACAGTCCTGAGGCACTTAAATCATACTTTTTCTGAAAGGCTCCAAATCTGACCCACTTCACCATTCCAGGTATAACAGGGAAGTACTGGAAACAGTAGAGAGAACATGACCTTGAAGTATGACAAGGCCCTGCTTGAATCCTGCTACAGCATTTACTAGCCGCTAAACAGACCAATTCCTTAACCCCTCTGAGAAGGCTTCCCAGTCTGCAAAAGGGGGCTGCCACCGCCCACCTGGGAGGCATGGATGTGAATGCAACACGCAAGAAGGGCAGCCGACTGGTACCTTACACGGGGCCTGGCTAGTTTCCCTCCGCTGCCCTTCTCCCCCTTTAAACTTGCACTGTTTCCCCGGTAACGATCAAGCCCCCAGAACAGACTGCCCGTATCTTCTGTGTATCCCTGGATACATGCCTTACCCTTAGGAGGCCAGAAAAACAACTGCCTCCTACCAAGTCACTAACAATGTTCTTAAGAGTCTGGGTATATTTAACTCTATTTCTCAGGGAGACTACTCCAGAACTTTCCAAGCACCATTCTCCAGGTTGGCTCTCCTCCCTTTGTCCATCCCTTCTCACCTCAGATCCTCTGTCTGACTGCCTTCTGTTCATGGGAAAGAGAGTCCGGTAAGGTGGGGACTCCCTAGGCCTCCCTCCCTCCCTCACAGGTGACTGTGACTACATTCTCCCCACTCCCCACTCCAACTTCAGCTACTGAGGACTCTACCCTCCCAGACCCTGCAGCCTCTGCACCTTCCCAAGACGCACATGTGGCCAAGACCCTCCCTGCAGATTTCTTCCTGGTTGGCCCTGCCCACCCCCTGGCCCCTTAAGGATAAATAGCATTGCTCTGAAAATGGCAAACGCCGCTAACTGACACACCAAAGCTGCATGGTCTGGGCTTTCCTCCAACCCAGGCACAGCCCTGCCCCCCCTCAGCCTCAGTCTGCAGCCCTCGAGAAGATCTAATTCACATGCAAGGCTGTGAACACCAGCTAAGAATGACGACTCCCAACGTGTATCTCTAGTCCGGCTCCTTCACTTGAGCCCCAGGCTCATCGACCCGAGTGCCTCTTTGAAGTCCTAACTTGGATGAAAAATGGCATCTTAAAAATGCCTCATGTCCACCATTTACTCTGGAATTCGATTCCTGGCAGGTATCTCCCAGACTCCCCATTTTAGTAACAGCCCCAGCACCCACCTAGTTGTCTGAGGTCACATTCAATTTCCACTCTTCCCTCCCCCCGGCCCTGCCCTGCAATCAGTGCTGTTATTTATGACAATAAGTCCATCTCAATTGTGGTTCTGCAGGGACCATGGCCGGAACCCCACAAGCTCACAGCATGGTGCACTGAATAACAGTCCTCCGTAGGGTGCTCCCCGGCGGGGGAGGCATCTCCTGCCACTGGCCACCTCAGAAGGCACTGGATTCTCACACAGGAGGCCCAGGAGAAGGGACTCAAGGTTCTCCCGTGGTCTGAGCTTTGAAGGGCCCGAGGTCTGGGGGAGCTCCTAATTAGCAGACACACTTGAAAGTGAGCAGATGAGGATGTGGGAACCCAGGCAAGGCTGTTCTCACTCCAACTCTGGGCTCACGGGAGCCACGGGAAAGGCCTGTGTCCAGGGTACAGCCCGGCCATCACAGATCCCAGCCTGCAATTGCCAACCCGGACAGCCAAGATTCCATCTACTTGCGACACTTACTTCTGTTCTGTTCACCACCCAGAATGTGATGGACTCAATCAGATATTCTGGCCTGTCTCAAGTGAGACAAATTCAGTGAAAAATGAAGTGTCCACATTTGGACTAGAGCATGAAAGGAGAAACAAGGCCTCATGGTCAGCATGATGGTGGAGGCCACACCCTTCCACCGGGTGAGATGAACCATGGTGAGGGTGAGAATCCAAGGTCCTAGGTCGGCCAAATCATCTTCCTTCACGGTTGTCTGGGGTGTTGGAGACTGACTACCACAAACTAATGACACGGCCGTCAGTGGTGAACGTCAGCTGCAACAGAAACGGATTCAGCTATTTACTACCAACATGGGTTAAAAGTAAATCCCTGGGTAGGGAGGTCTGCACGGCTGCTGAGGCAAACCACAGACCCAGCTCTGAATGCCCACTGGCTGAAGCAGAGAGGAAGCTATGGCCCTTTTAGCTGTCCCTGTGTCCAACAGATCCAGGTGAGCCAGCTACTTAGGAGAAGGCCATGTTGTCCTGATACTCAGAAAAACCAGCCTCGTAAAGGGAACAAAATAGTGGCATGGATTTTAGACCCAATTCGGCCCCTTTATGAAGGCAAAGTAAAGTAAATGGCACGGGGAAGTTGAATGCAAAAAAAAAAAAATTAAAGAACCAAACGGTGACTGCTTCCTCCAACAGCGTCCCCTGCAGATGCTCACCCCCGAGCCGGCCACTTCCTCATCAGTGACCACCGGCCAGGAAGCGCCGTCACGCACGTCACACAGCGACAGCCAGGAACCGCGTGCCGAGCACGTTTGTATAAAAGCAGGAATCGTGCAAGTTGCCGCAGATTTTGACTTTCCAAGTTTAAATACTCCATGAAAAGAATCCCTCAGCAGCCGCCTAAATCAATTCGCATCTCACTTCTTCAAAACAATGAAACAAATTTAATAAGGGCGCATTTGTCACCAAATAAAAGGAGGACCAAACAGGTTCCTCAAAGCAAGGATTTTAACAGGTATCAAAAACCAGTGGGTAATGTGCAAACAAAGTAAACATTCCAAAAATTAAGAAAATACAAAATGACGAGGATAATACATGGATCAAGACAGCTGTTAAGTTTTTGCTTTTTAAAATGATTGAGACAGCACGGATGGCAATCTGGCTATTTCCAATGCAGGATGTGCACAGCCCACATTTTCAGATGCAACAACATGCTCACTGGGCAGTACAAGTGAAAAAGGAATAAAGAAAAAGGAAAAGATGAAGACGAGAAAATTAGAAACACACAAGAACAAAAATGATTTTGACAGCATGTACAAGAATTTACGTGAGTGTGTGAGGCCAGGGACACGGGGATGGTGAAACCCACCCTCACCTCCTGCTCCAGGGAAAGCAGGGGCCTGAGGGGAGCGGTGCTGCCGGACGACCCCAACGTGGTCAGCGCCCCTAACCCAAATTCCACCTACAAGCGTCTAGGCAGATTTTGAGCTACAAATTGTGGTCGCATTTCATTCTGGACCGTTTTACTCACTTCCACCAAGAGTAGCAGGAGAGATTTAGGCTCTGCTCCTGCACCAAAGCATTGTTTAAAAAACTAATGACTGTGGAATACTAAAAGCAACAATGTGGTAAAAGTGACTGGAGGAGAATGTGCTTGACCTGAGCTCACTGGCCGCGTTATCTCACTGACGTTCAGATGCTGGCTGAGCTCTTATGGTACCAGGACAGACAGACCCACAAGGAGGGAGATTTAATGCGCTGCTGTATTTTGATGCAGGGAGCCATGCCTGGTACATGAGGTTCTGGGTAATCAATGGTGACAGTGTCAAACACTGTGGGCTAAGTACACATTCGGCTACTCCGCCAAGTCCCAAGGGCAGACTTCAAAAGACAAAAACAAGCTGGCATTCTTTGGTGGCTCTGCAGACTCAGAGACAAGCATTTGTTGAGTAAAAATGTCACCATTGACTCCTATGACAAAAGAGGAGGCACTGGCGTGGGGGCTGGGGCAGGGCTCAAGGCTTCCACTGCTCACTCACCAGTCTGTCCAGGGGGAGAAGGTGGTCCCTGCTTACGTTGCACCGATGCACCTACCTTGACTAATGCCTGGGGCCTCAGCAGGTGTTGACAGGTGAGGTGAACAGAGCCAGACTCAGTGTAGCACGGTGCTGGGAGCTATGCCCTCAGCAGTGCCCAGGCTCCTAAACATACCAGCACATCCCCAAGAAGCAGAAGGGGAGTGCGGGCATGTAGATCACAGGGCCCTGTGAGGACAAGCACAGATCATGGCTACGACAAGCCTCTCCCCTTCCTTAAGCCATACAGGTATATCTGGGAGGAACAGAAAATTCATCCAGAAATCGCTAGGTGGGCTCTCGCAGGTGGGACTCGGGTCCACTTCTCTTCTCACTCACAGGGCTGGTCTAGACATTCTTTTTATCAATTCTCTAGCATCTTCTCCTCCAACTTACCAACAACCAGAAAGTAGGATCTGATCTTAGGTAAGTTCAAGAATCACAGAGCACTGCCTTCACGGCGGGCCCAGCAGCATGTGCCAGGTTCTCCGACCGTCACCTGTGGGACCACCATGAGCCCTCTCCAGACACAAGGACAGAGGCCATAGGATGGGGGGACACAGCTTCTCTTACTCTCCCCAGCAAAGGGGGACCACTTCTCGGCAAAGACATCTCACCCTCTTCTGCCCGAGGGACAGCACGATAGATACACCGGGAAACAGAGCAGAAGGTGTGGGGGTAGGCAGCCCAAAAGAGCTCGTCTGTACTTCCGAGGCAAAGTGGAGACTTTGACTTAATCACAGGGACAAACTGAGAATGAACATTTCCCTGCTCTGTCCCATACACCGTGATACGCCTTTCCCTGCATAAGGAGTTCATTCGGAAGTCCCTGGCGGTGTTTCTGATGTCCTAACTTGGCATGGTGGCTGTCGGGCAAGAAGAGAGGGCCTGAGCTGAACAAGTGCTGGGCCTGAGAGGCAGGAGACACCGGCTCCAGCCCCAGCTCAACCAGCGCCTCGTTCCGCCTCTCGGGGTTAAGCATCTCATCCAAAAGCAAAGGGATGAGACTGTCCCAGGACAGGCTGCCCAACAGAAATGAAATGAGAGCCATGTAAAGAAAGTTTCCCATTTGCCACGTTTAAAATGGTAAACAAAGAAACAAACCAACAAACAAAAAACAAATACTAGAAACTGATTTTAAGAACAGATCTTACTTAATCAACTGTATGTAAAATACTATCATTTTGACATGTAATCAATGTAGGAAGTAAAGAGATAGTTTATATACATTTGCTAGACAAGCCTCAGCGTCTGATGTGCATTTGACCTACAGCATATCTCAGCTCAGTCCAGCCTCCTCCCCAGTGCTCCTAGCATCAGTGGCTTTGGCTACTTTATTGGACAGCAACCCCAGGGGTCCCACCATGGTCATGGCTGTAAAGCGGGAGTAAGTGTCCACACTAACCCTAAAAGGATCTCTCTGAAACAAAGGCGGATTCACTTTGAAATGTCTGTAAACCAGCAGGCTGCACCTCCCTCTCCCCTTGGCTACAAGACAGAATTCTTCCTTGCTGATCCCTTTCTGGATGTAGGGAAGAAATCCGGCACAAAGCCAGGGTTGGCTGGCCTCCAGGTAAACTTACCTGCTGTCTGTGTCCAGTCCCATGAAGTCCTCCTTCTCAAACGGGATGCAGAGGAGGGGAATCTTGCCCCAAAATTCTTGTGGCCACCATACAGCCACTTGGACTTGAGCAAGATGAAGAGTGACTCAGTGAAGTCCTCGATCCTCTTCTCCACCACCCTGCAGTCCTCGTAGATTGAAGGACACGTCGGTGAACGGCTGCTCGGCTACCTCCCCATGCAGCACAAAGACAAAGAGCTGAGAGTCATTAAGCGCGGTGCCATACAGCCCCTCTACACGTGCAGCTTCTCCAAGGCCTTGGCAGAGAGACAGTTGGTAATGGTGACAAGGCCCACGACTTTGCGGTGTGTCTGGAAGACGCTCCACCCATTCTCGGGCACATAGTGGTGCCTGTAGTGGATACAGAATGTCCACTGGGAGCCGCATGGGCTGATATGGCTCACCGAGGTGAGTAGCTGATAGATGCAAAAGAAATTCTCCTCTGAGATGATCTCCATTGGTTGGACCACAACGGGACGAGTCTGGTGGTCCTCAGCACACTGCACGTAGTCAGGGATGCTCATGTTGCTGGCCCTGCCGAGAGGGGTGAGGAGATCGAGGTACATAATCTACTGTGTGCTACGGGCCCATCTGGGTTGCTGTGACCTGGTGTGTACCAGCCAGAAGGCAAGGGAAGCCAAAGCAAATCCGGGGGTACAGTTTGTCCTCAGAGTCTGCACATGGCTAATGTATCTCGGATCATATTACCCAGCTTTTGGTCTAGGCTTCCTGCCTCTGCAGAGAAGGGTCATTTCTTATATTGTATTTCCAAGCACCTAGCAAGGCCCTGATGCAAAGTCACTGCTCAAAAATGCTGAATAATAAATGAACAAAGAAAATGCTTTCCTCAAACCCCTTCAGCAGAATATAAAGAAAAGGACCACAGTAGGATCAAAAGATCTGGATTTCTATCCAAATTATTTGATCCCCTAAGCTTCATAATAATGGATAAGAAAACTTGCCTAGGGGAAGAGGATACAGTTCAGTGGTACAGCACATGTATACCATGTACGAGGTCCTGGGTTCAAAACCCAGTACCTCATTTTAAAAAATGAAACAAATAAATACACTTAATTACCCTCCTGAAAAAGTATTTTTTAATTCAAAAGTCAAAAAACACCTTGCAATTGACACAACATTGTAAACTTGACTATACTTCAATTAAAAAAAAAATCCTTGCCTTACAAGAATATATCTGAATTACGGATGTTTGCAAATGTAAAATGTCTAGGGTACCACCTGCATAAAAAGAGGTGACTGTACAAATGTACTATCCCCCCTTTATGAGCTATTCTTCCTTTGGGGGAGTTATAACCTCTCAGAGCTAATTTTCTCAGATTAAAAAATATAAACATTGCCTGATTCTCAGTAGTGATGAATAATCAGATAAGCCAAAGAAAGCATATGACCCACAGAGTTTACTCAATAAATGTTTGTTGAATGAATGAATAAACAAGCAAGTGAATGCTGCTCCCTGCCACAGACCATCATAATGGTACTGCCTGGAAATCCCAAGCCCACGTTCACCCGACTCTGCACTAGCAAAGTGGGTGACCTGGGTAGGCCTGTGTGCTTCTCTAAGCCCCAGTTTAATCATGAATAGAAATGAGGGCAATAACACAAACCTCAAATTGTTAGTGAGTCAGTAATGAATTGTACCTCACCATTGCAAGATGGAACCATGAAGGAAAACTGGGCAAAAGGATCCATAAGCCCTCTCCATATAATCTCTTACTACCACATGGGAATCTACATTACATCTCAAAATAAAAAGTCTAATTTTTTAAAGAGGTTATTGAGGTTAGGTGAGCTCACTGTCTCAAATTAGGAACACACAGTACAAATAGGTCAATGCCCAGCCCATGAGATACACTCAGTTATCATTCCCACTGAACCCACTGGTACCTCCAACTTCAGAGCAAGAGAATGGGTCCTTGTGGCAACAGGCCACAGCACCTGAAGCTAACAAAGCTAATGGTGTCCATTTCAAAGAGCCCCTGAAACCACCGTTGTTCTAATTTTCTATTTGTAATTTTTTTTCTTTTCATTAAATAGAAACTCCCAATTCCATAGAATTCTTACCAGATATCATGATGGCAGCCCTTCAAAGCCTGACCAAAGAGATCATGATGGCAGAACTTCTTGGTGAAACAATAAAATGAAAAGCTATTTCCACAAGACCTCTGAGTAAATCTACAAGGGAACTTCATCCTGGACTGAGGAAGAGGACTGGGGAGGAGGGGGTAATCTGGGGCACAGAGAACTATGGGCCACCTGTCCCACAATGGGCTTTAGACTCACCCTCACCCTCCAGGAACTTAAAATACACACAGACAGTCTGCTATGGACAAGATTTTTTTTAAACAAATCCCTGAATCCCTAGCAGGTCTTGTTTCTACCGAGACACAAATGGCTTATGTGTATAATGTTTCACAAAAGCCTTAAAATATTATCACCCCAACTTGACACATCAAGAAACTGAGGTAGAGAAGTTTATCACATTCTACAAGATTAGAGAGAGGCCACGTCAGTCACCATATTTAAATCCAAGCCCCTGCTCCAGTGCTCACACTAGAAAGTGTGACATAATGCCCCTTTCCTGCCCTCTCCCTGCAATCAATCTCTGAAGAGTCTTTTCTGTTTCACCTGGGAGCACAATCACATTCATTTTCCACAAAGAGCTATGTCACTCCTTGGAGGACTTATCAAAATCTAAAGGGTTGGGCTGAGAGGAGAGATTTGCATTTTCTGTTTCTCAAAGGAAACATGGCTTTAAAAGAAACTGAAAAGTATTTATCTAGTCTAAGCGCTCATTGTGCAGAGAAAGAACCGGAGGCTCAGATGAGAAGAGGAAAGGGCCTTATTAACAAATATTGCCTCAGCGCAGCACCAACTCAGCCCTGGGCCCTTCTGGGGGGAGGATCTGGGAGGCCCAGGAGAATGAGTGTAATAAAACAGAAAGAGAAGAAGCATACAATTCCCTGTCTCTACACCACCATACCATGAATTTCCACCAAATTACCCAGTATGGGTGCAGCCAATATTAAGGTTGTCTAAACAGGTTATAGAACCCTGGAATTCTCAACCATAGTTGAAATTTCAAAATTTACTGTGCCTTTTTCCCAGTTTAAGCATCAATTCAGTGGGCACTCTGTACCAGGGACTACAGAGGCCTGAATTTCTCCCAAATACAGATCTCTATTACCACGTGTGCAAACCACATAAAGGCCACCAGAATAAAAGCACCCACAGATGAGATAGAATTACTGAAACTGAAAGCAGCCAAAGAGCATATATTACTAGGAAAAACGGTGCTCCTATAAATGGACTCATGAACATACAAAGTAAACTGTGTTTAGCAGGCAGGAAAGGGGGGATTAACAGATACAAATTAGTAAATATAAAATAAATGACAAGGACCTGCTATGTAACACAGGGAACTATGTTCAATTTCTTGTAATGAGTTATACTAAAAACAATCTAAAACATATATATACATATGCATATGTTTATAACTGAATCTCTTCTGTACACCTGAAACTAACATTGAAAATTGACTACACTAAATAAAAAAGAATTTAAAAAAATAAGTAAAAATAAAAGCAACGCCATTAAGAAAAAATAAAAGAACACTCTAATCCCCTTACCTGTATGTGGTGGAGAATTCTGGTTGCAAGCACCAAGTCCACTGGATCACTCCAGCACTGGCTGTCACTCGTTCTGACCATTAGAGAGTCACTTGCTTCACTGAGGTTACTTTTCTCTTCTGTGAAAGGCTACAGTTGCAACTAACGATGTATAGAATCTCATCATTCACAAGTACAACAAGTAGTGAGGACTTCCCATGGGCCAGGCTCTGGACAGATGAAAAGATAGGGTCCCAGATATATTCATGGGTAGAAGAAGTTTATGCCATAAAGACATTAATTCTTCCAGTTTTGATAGACAGATTCATTGCAATTCTGATTAGAATTCCTACCAGATTTTTCTTGGAATGTAACAAGTTAATTTATGATCAGGAATAGCCAAGAAATTTCTTTAGAACCACCACTGGGGAGGGGTGGATAGGTCATTCATTTCCACTGGTCTTTCTGAAGTGATGAAAACGTTCTGGAATAATAATGGTTGCACCACTGTGAATATGCTAAAAGCTGCTGAATTGTACCATTTAAATGGATGGAATTCATGGTGTGTGAACTATATCACAATAACACTGTTACATGAAGAAATATTTCTTGACAATTATTTTTCTGTTTATACCACTAGTCTATCACACAATTTAAGAAAAACAAAAAACCAAAACAAACCAAACTGTGCCAGGAGCTCTTTAGGACTGCAATATCCCTGGGTCTCCAAGGCCTCTGGTGGTGCTGTTCCTCTTAACACACACTAGCTGGGCTGGGCTAGTTAGGGACTGTAACTATCTTTTTAAAATCGAGGATCACTCCTTTCACCATGGGAGAGGGAAGGAAGGAGGATGTCACAGCCTCATGCCTTCAGCTCATTTTTAACAGAACCAAGCCCTGCTTTCACCACTGTAATCACTCTCACTATAAAAACACGTGACATCAACAAGCACAGCCATGATAACACCTGAAAGTGTTAAAAGTACTTACCTGCAGCAGAAAAACTGAGGGAGGAGACAGAAGCTCGCTCAGCACTGAGGCTCCCTTTTCCCGACTCCACCTGGAGAAGCAGGGCGTTACAGCCGGGGGTTCTCAGCCCAGGGAGCAGTGCCCAGGACACTGAGCTGGTCCTCCGGGAGCGGGAGAGGGAGAGGAGGGCTGCCCCGGGGGGGAGGGAAAGGGGAGGGACGCGGGCTGCAGCCCTGCTCGGAGGCCAGCCCCAGCCCCAGCCCCAGCCCCCCGCCCCGTCCGGGTCCGCAGTCCCCGCCCGCCCGGACACAGCCCTCCCAGGGGCGTGAACGGGCCGGCGGCCAAGGAGAGGAAGCCAGGGAGGAGAGGACTCGCGGGCGGGAGAGGGGAAGGGGACGCCAGCCGCGGACTGAGGGGATCCCGGCTGGGTGAGAGGTGGTAGGGGCACACCTGGCCCTTGGCAGCTGTGGCCGGGGCCCCGGGGCAGGTGGCGCGGGTAGAGGGGTCTGGCCTGAGCAATTCATCTGAACACGGGCTGCCTGGCGCCCTTGGGGACTGTGACAGGCGGACCGCCCTCCCGCAACCGCCTGACCACTTTTCCGGGAGCCCCCCACCTTGCACTTCCACAGCCAGAGGCCGCGGCCCCAGACAGGAACCAAAGGCCTACTGGGCGACAGAGTTGAGAAAACTTTGGGCCCGATCCCCAGCTAGGATATGGAGCTTCCAACCAGCAGACCACTTGGCACTGACTGCGCATGCGCAGGAGGGCCAGCGATCCTCTCTGGGTTCTGTGAGAGAAGGTGGGACAGCGAGGGAGGGAGAAGATGGGAGCGGGTGGAGAGGACGGGAAAATTGGAGAGATACAGATGGACACGATGAGCAGAGAGTAGGGAGGGATCTGGAGAGGGGAGGGTCTTAGTGGAGTTGGAGAGAAAAAGCTTTACCTCTGGGGCATCCCTAGGCGGCAGACCTGCCTCTGTACCCTTCTGTAACCCTTCAAGTCCCGCAGCTCAAGTTTTACCTCCCTGATCCAGCCCTCCATCGGATGCTTCTGCAGAAACCCTATGGGGATCACACCCATTGCCCCCACGCGGACCTGGGTTTTCTCTTGCTCTGAGAACCAAGCACCCACAGGTGTTGTCGCTCAGAACTACCTTGGGAAAGGTACATAATCCCCTTTTACACGCTGGGAAACAGGCAGGCAGGATCACTGCCTTAGCTCCACTGTCCCAGGTGTTGGGTTGGCGGGGAGCGGGATGGTACAAGATCAGAGCCCCAGACAGAGCAGACTGCCTGAGTGTTGGTGCATAGTCCCCATCCCTCCTGGGTAAACCATACCCAACCCTAGTGGAAACATCAAGGGCTCACAATAGTTCCCTTGGTGTGGGAGAGCTGTCCTCATGTGAAGGAAGAGTCCAGCTGGGCTAACAAGCTAAGTCACAAATCTAAGTGTGATAAGTGTCGGTTTAATGATCTAAATTCTGCTGGGCTATCTCATATATCTGAAGTTTAGTGTCAGTTTATTGGGCTAACAACCTAACTCGTAATTCCAAGCTCAACAAGTGTCAGTAATGTGATCTGCTACAAATTGATAAGCTCCAGTGTACTGATTCCTTGCTTTTTGTTCTTTGAGCCTTATTGGCTAATTCCCCCTTACATGTAATTAAGCCTTTAAAACCTCATGTGCACGTCTTGGAGGTGCTCTGAACTTCGGAGCAGGAGCCCCTCTGAGCCCACCGGCATAATACTTCTGAGTACACCAACACCCCGATTGGTGCTTTTCTTGGCTGGCCTGTTTCCATAACACTCAGCTCCAGTGCCCAGCTTTCTAGGTAGATAGGAGTGTTACCAAGTCGAAATTCTTTCTCCTCAGTGCAGGACAGGACAATAAGTTGGGAGACCAGATGTTGGGGCATGGAATAGCAAGTTTCTGTAGACCTAGATGGCAAACTAATGTCCTGGAAAACCATCTCCCCAAGTCACAATTCAGGATCCTTTCCTATGTGCTTGGTTGTTGCAAACTTCTTAGTGTAGGAATTCCTTCTTAGAATCCTTTCTTCTTGCAGCTATCTGCGTGGGTCAGATCCCTGCAAACCTCCAACAAAACAAACGTTATTTTCTATTCTGTAATTTGCTATCTTTAAATGAATGAAAAAGTGTTAAATATCCTTAAAGGTCAGAGGCTTCAGAATAGGCTCTCCTGTATATTTCAGGCTCCAGGCAACATTGATTACAAGCAAGATGAAGCCTAGGAGACAGAGCATAGGGTTAAATTCAAAGGAACAGATCTAATATGGAGTCAGATTTGTTCTGTTCTATTACCCGGCCAGAAGCCACTTGAGGATTTAAATCCCTTTAAGTTAAAAATAACTAAAATTTTAAAGGAATTTACATACATATGTGGGAATGTGCAAAGCATATCTGGAACAGCACCCAAAGGATAGCAAACAGTGGCATCTCCAGAGAGGGCTGAAAGAACAGAAGATGAGGGAAAACTTCTTTCACTTGTGTATTTTTGTGCTCTGTTTGAGTTATTTTTTTAACCATTTGCTTGTATTTCTTTTTCAGTTAAAAAAATGTGTAATGGAACAAAGGAGTAACTAGCATAGCAAATACAGCAGCCATGGAATCACTGAGTCATCACTTTTGATTTAAGCCAGAAAGCATTTATTGACTCTCTCCAATGTGCAGTCGTGTTTTAAGAATTCTTTTAATATAATTATTACTATTACTATTATTACTACTACTACTACTGCTACTACTATTAATATTACTATTATTACTATTATTTTATGAAATAATAACACGGTTTATCTCACCCCTGCCCATGGCTGGTGAAAAACCAACTGAGTTTTTCTTGAGTTGTTTTCCAAGGAGTAGAGATGAGTTTATAAACAGAACACATCTTCAGGGTAAAACAGGCAGAGTGCTTTTCCAGCAGGCCAGAGAGCTATGAAGGGTTTTCAACAGAGGCGCCCAGAAGCTGGAGAGAAAGCCTCCAGGACACTACAAAAAGCTGCCCAAACTGCCTTCTCCATGGCACTACTGAAATAGGAAAGAACAAATCTGACTCCATATTTGATCTGTGCCTTTGACTTTAACAAAGCCAAGTTAATATGCTCCGGTCTTTTCATGGGTTATGATGTCACAGAGGAGATGGACAGGTCAACAAGGAACCACTCTGCCGTGATTACAGAGCCGGAGAAAGGGATGGGCTGAAAGATGTATGACGCAGCCGCAACTGTGCCCGTGCTTCTAGGCAGGTATCCAAAATCGCCTCGACAAGGTGTCAAACACTTGTGCCCACGTCCTCATCAAAAGACATGTATTAAAGACAAATGGAACCATATAAAAGGCCAATACCCTTGCTGGGTACACCGTCCAAAGAACAAAGTCTCAATTTGACAACTGGCCATCTCGGTTCCCTGGGATTCATTCTTGAAGAACCTTAAAAACCACTCCTCTGTCCTCAAGAAGTGCTGCATATTTGTCCTATCTTTGGCTCAGGGATGGAACACGTTCAAGTGAACCTTAATGTCTGCACAGATTTGACTGTCTTTCTCCAGGTTCACTTGTCCATTCCAAAGAGGCCTGAGCTAAGCCCATCCTCCGTAAGATCTATTCCCTCCAGTGACAGCTCATTGAGCCTGCAATTAAAAGCCAAGTGAACAAGACTGTCCTCAGCTAAAAAGTTCACCCACCCTTCACTGTTTTCTTAATCTCCTCTCCTGGCTAATTGCAACAGACTAACACCTCCCTCCACCAAGATACCCAACTATATCATTTTGTCTCCCCAAAGAGAAAGTAAGGTCCATAAAAGAGAAGAAAACTACATAGTCACCTCTGAATTCTTAGCATATAGTAATGTCAATAAATAGAACTCAGATTATTGCTACTTTCCTTTAAAACCATTCTGGTTATTTGAATGAGACCTTGGAAGAGAGGTGTTTGCTGTCCAGTATCTTGATCCACAAGACTCTGGAGGCCTTTTTCGGAATAGCTGTTCACTGATTCATTCAAAACACAACTTATCAATCAAGGAGTAGCTGTGCTTTTCTGCCAGGAGTTTGTGGTCACTCTCATGCCAGAACAGCTTTAAACTATATCCTTACTTTGGATTTGTTATTTTCCCCCTCTTCCAAAAAATTGACTTTCCTTACTTTCTTGTCTTGAGGAATTTTTTTTTCCTCTTTCACCCTTTAGTAAACCAAGATTCTCAGGACGGGCTAGGCCCATTATATGATCACCCATCCAACTCCTAGTGTGAGAGGCCTGGGGCTAACCTCCTGCCCTCCTGTCAAGGCAACTGAAAATCAGTTCAGGAGCCAACCAGCACACCACGGATTCTAACGCTCACTTATCTCCCAGAATCCCTGTTTTCTCGTTTGTCTTGGCTTCTGAGGATTTCCCCTTTCTTGACAATGAGTTGTGCAGCTTGAAAGATGAGGAAGGAAGGTTTTATTTCTCAATCAGCATTTTAAGAAACTTGTCTAATGAAGGTTTCCAAGAGGTTATACAACCCTCCATTGCCGAGACAGAAAACACACTAGACATTTTCTAAATTTAGCTCTCATGTGCATTTTTTCTTTGCTTTTGTTTTCTTAACTGCTAACAGACATTATTTAATTAAAAAAAAATAAGGCCCCAAAAAGGATAGAACACTGAAGGGGCAAACAAAATTAAAGGGCAAAGACAGAAAAATGATAACTACTCTACAAAGTTAATATAATACATACACTATGTATCAGATCAGCAATTCTCAGTAACAGCTAATTGAAACATGACCATGAGGTAAAATTTCTCTCCTGTCAGGACATGGCCAACAGAAAATACAATTAAACCAACAAACTAATATCCTAAGTCTGGCAAGGTACAGAAGGCTACAAGCTAAATGTGTCTTCTTCTGGAAAAGAAGGAGACACACCAGCTCTTCTCTGTGGAGCCGGAGCCCACGGGAGGACGGTGAAGTGATCTCTGTAAGTACCCAATTAGCAAAGTGAGTGATGAATAAATAGACGTGAGCTTTGTTGACAGTGATGATACTACTATTCATTTGTCCTTTAAAGTATGACTTCACTTTCAGTGATCAATACTTCGGCGTCCTCAGGAGTTGAGATTTTAGGAAAATGCACAGTCTGGGCCCAGACCTCCTCTTTAAGCTCGTGACTCTGCGTAGATATCCCAAGGGCACTCCCAACTCAACCTGCAAAGAGCTGACTTCACGGTGCTCCTCCCATAGGCGTCCTGCCCAGGGCTCCTGGTCGGAGGGTAAGGTCTCCCTGCGTCTCCCAACTCAGGCCCATTACTCACAGATGTGAATGGACCCCTCCTTCAGGGACCAGATATCCTCAGTCACAGAGTACCACCGCCCTCAACTGACCTACCAGATACTCACTGGCACTCATTCAGCACTGACTCTGTGCTGGAGACCTCACTGCACACTGCACAGTGTATCTCTCTGGATCTCCACAACAGTCCTGGGAATTGGGTACATCACTGCTTCAATTGATTAGATAAATTGTTTCACTTCCTTCCGTGTGTCATTCAAACTGACACGGCTACTAAGCCACAAGCCTGGGCCTGAAAAACACTTGAAAACTGAACACTGCTACACCTCGCAGCCACCCTACTCTGACTCATCACATCACCTCCTGCCAAGCCTTCTAAACTTTTCCAAGCATTCTACAAGACAAATGTGAACTACGAGAGCACCCTACTCTCCTACTTAAAATCTGTCAATGATGGTGCACTGCCCTTAGGAGAAAGCCCCACCGGGCTTGAGCACAGCCTAACACCCCAGCATCCGCGTTCCCTGCGTGGCCGCGCTGCCTCACCCACCAAGCAGCTCTACACGTGCCGTGTCCAGGACAGGGATGCTGACTCCGCACAACCCAGGGCTTGTCTCACTCGAACAATGATCACATTCTTCAGTGTTCATCTTCATCGCTGACTCTCACAAAAATGTTTTCTCATGGTGAATCAATATCTTTTTCCTTACAACTTCCCATCATTGATAATGAGCTCCCCCCAAAAGAGAGAAGACCTAATTCTCAGTCTCCTTATCTGTAAAGTGAGAATTACAAGGAAATATATGAGGTTTTAAGAGAAATAATATTCATGTGAGGCTGAGGGACAATTCCATCATACAGTAAGCACTCAATGTGTGCTTACTTAATATTAGTAAGAATATATTGCATTCTAGCAACCTTCAATGTTTTATTACTTTGTCCAACAGACTACTGACAAACTGTTGGACGAACCACTTTGAGTAGATCAGCACTAGCGTACTGGGAGAGGTAAGCGCTGACTCCAGTTACAGCTGCAGCCACCCAGCACTACGGGGCGGGGGCAGTTTGCTCAAACTCTTACATGTTGCTTGAGCATTTAGTCCTCGTTATAGAATAAAGATAGGTGTTCTTTTGTCAAATCTCCTGAAACATAAATCTTCAAAGATTGATGCAAATTAGGTTTCAAGTACAACACTCTCACTAGAATTTATTTGAAAATTATAGTCTTAGCTACTCCGCACATCAAAAGGGCATAATCTTAATGTATCTGACTAAATACACTGAAAGGGTTGTTTAAGAGTAATTAAGAAGAAGCCATTCTGAATAAGCTCTCAGTATCATCTGCACAAAGCCCCACCCATGGGTCTCATTTCTCACTTCCACATAGGTGTTTTCAAGTAGCTTACCTTGGGTCTTGGTTTCTTATAACACGGGGCGGGGAATAGTTGTGGATAGATTTATGTAGCAAATATATACCTAGGGTATTTGCTGTGAAGGAATTCTAGAAATAAGAAGATTGATATATAGTACCACCCATAAGAAATTCAGCCTTTCCTTTTACAACAGCATTAAGAATAAAGTGAGAGATACATTTAACAAAAATTTACAAGATTTGTACATTGAACTTTTTGAAGTATCACCAAAATAAATTTTAAAAGATCTACATATATGGAAGACATTCCATTTTCATGGAATGATTGACAATATTATTAAAAATGTTAAGACTCCTCAAAGTGATCTATATATTCAGTGGAATCCCTATCAAAATTCCAGCTAACTTCATTGCAAAAATTGAAAAACTGAACCCAAAATTCATATGGACGTGCAAGGGGCCCAGGACAGCAAAAACAACCTTGAAAAAGAAGAGTAAAGTTGGAGGACTCACTTTAAAGTGTACTAAAATTCTATAGCACTAAGTCAGTATGAAACTGGCATAAGTTTGGATAAATAAATTTAAGAGACACAATAAAAACCCACGGGGAAAACTTTCATTTACAGACAGTTTTCCACCTGGGGGCCAAAAACACTCCATTGAAAGAGTAGCCTATTCAACAAATGGTGCAGGGACAGCTGGGTATCTGCAGGCAAAAGAATCAATCTGGAATCTGAACACCCATATTTTATATAACAAATAAAATTAATTCAAAATAGATCACAGACAGAAATGTAAAAATTAAACCTATAAACTTTCTAAAAGAAGACACAGTATAAATCTTTGTGGGCCTAGGATAGGCTTTGGTTTCCTAGATACAAAACCAAGAGCACAAGTGATAGAAGAAAAAAGCAGATAAACTGGACTTCATCAAAATTAAAATCTTTTTATTACAAAGGACATCATCAAGAAAGTGAAATGACAGGGGAAATGGTTATCTCAAGTCAGAGAGGGCGTGCTTAGCAAGAAAAATAAAATAAATCATTTCATCTATCTACCTCCCCTGTAAAGAAATTGTTTTAATGTTTAAAAAAATATAGTGAAAAGACAGTTTGCAGAATAGAAGAAAAATTTTGCAAAGCATGTATCTAATAAGAGAGTAGTATCCAGGATATATAACGAATGCTTTCAACTGAACAATACAAGGAAATAGACACAATTTTTAAATTTACCATGAATTTAAATAGATATACAAACGGCCAATAAGCATATGAAACGATGCTCAGTATCACTAGCGAAATCAAGAACAAAATGAGATCTCATTTTACACCCACTAGGATGGTTATAACCAAAATATGGACAATAACAAATGTCATTCAGGAGGCAGAGATACCTCATATGCGGCCAGGGGAAAGGGAAAATGCTGCAGCTTCTTTGGAGAAGTCTGGTATTTCCTCAGAAGCTTAGAGTTATATGGCTCAGCAATTCCACTCCTATATGTAGAGTCATCCCTCAATACCCTTGGGGGGTTGGTTTAGGAACCCCACACCCTGGATACCATAATCCAAGGATGTTCGAGTCCCTTTACAATCAGCCATCTAGATCCATGTAGTGGAAACTACAGATATGGCGGGCCAAATGTACAGCCAAAAGAATGAAAACATATTCTCATAAAAAAATTCACATCAATATTCATAGCAGTATCATTCAGAGTAGCCAAAAGTTACTAACAATATCCATCCATCAATGAACGGATAAAGAAAATTACCAAGAATAGGCCCACAAACTTTTGGTCATTGAAACTTTGACAAAGGAGGTGAGAACATACAATGGAGTAAAGACAGCCTCTTCAGCAAATGGTGTAGGGAAAACTGAACAGCTGCATGTAAATCATTGAAGCTAGACTACTGCCACACAGCATACACAAAAAAGAATTAAAAATGTGTTAAAGACTTAAACATGTAGACAAGACACTATAAACCTCTTAGAAGCAACCATAGGCAAAACATCTGACATACATCTCAGCAATGTTTTCCTAGATCAGTCTACTCAAGCAATAGAAAAACAACCAAAAATATACAAGAGGGATCTAATTAAACTTACAAGCTTTTGCACAGCTATGGAAACAGTAAGCAAAACAAAAAGACAACCAACCTATGGAATGGGAGAAAATATTTGCAATAAATGAAACTGCTAGGGGCTTAATTCCCAGAATATGTAAGCAGCTTTTACAGTTAATATGAAAAAAACCAAACAATCAATTCAAAAATTGGCAGAAGTCCTAAAGAAACATTTCTCCAATGAAGACGTACAAATGGCCAGTAGCCACATGAAAACATGTTCAATATCATTATCAGAGAAATGCAAATCAAAACTGTAATCAAGTATCACCTCTCACCAGTCAGAATAGGCATCATTCAGAAGTTCACTGACAATAAATACTGGAGAGGCTGCGGAGAATTGGGAACACTCCTACACTGTGGAGGGAATTCAGTTTGGTGGAGCCATTGTGGAAAAGTGTATAGATGTTCCTCTAGAGACAAAAAATTGACCTCCCATATGAACTAGCAATGCCACTCCTGGGCATATATCCAGAAGGAACCCTAATTCAAAAAGACACCTACACCCCAATGTTCACAGCAGCACTATTTACAATAGCAAGACATGGAAACAACTGAAATGTCCACTGAGAGATGACTGGATAAAAAGGTTGTAGCATATTTGTCCAATAGACTACTATTCAGCCATAAAATAATAATAAAATAATGGCATTGGCAGCAACATCAATGGACCTGGAGAATGTCATTCTAAGTGAAGTAAGCTATAAAGAGAAAGGAAAATACCATATGAGATTGCTCACAGTTGCAATCTAAAAAAAAAAAGAAAGAAACAAAAAGATAAACTTATCTACAGAACAGAAACAGACACAGAGTCATAGAAACCAAACTATGGTTACCAGAGGGGAGAGGGTGTGGGAAGGAATAAATTGGGAGTTCAAGATTTGCAGATACTGAGTATGTAACAAATAAACAGCAAGTTTATACTGTATAGCACAGGAGAATATATTTAATACCTTATAGTATCTTGTGTTTAAAAAGAGTATGAAAATGAATACAGGTATGTTCCTATTTAACTGAAGTGTTGTGCTGCACACAAGAAACTGACACAAAATTATAAACTGACTAGACTTCAATGAAAATATTTTTAAATAGACCAAAAACGAAAAAAAGGAAAATGATATTATCAAACAAAAAGAATAAAGTACTAATTCAGGCTACAAAATGGATGAACCTTGAAACTTTATGCTAAAAAGCCAGACACAAAAAGTCAAATAGTGCCCTTTAAGGTGAACTGTATATAAGCTTTTATTTTACTACTCCTGTAAATTTTCCGGTGGTTTGAAATCTATCAATATCAAAATAAGATGTATTATGCATTAAAAGCTTAAAACGCTTCCTCACAGGAGGGCTTTTATTATTAAATTCAGAAACGCATATAAAGCTCTTGGAAAAACACTTTGCACCTCCACACACAATCACTGCTGTCACTGCCACTCAGAGGGTGGTGCCAGCACTGATGAGAGCTGCCTCCACTCGCTCCCCTGCAGAAAGGAGTGAAGGCCTGAGCTCTGACAGGCAGGGTGAGCGTGAACCTGGGTCAGACACAGCCACGTCCCAGACTCTGCATTACCCAACTTTCTTACACAAACTGCAACATGTAATGTAAACACGCTAGAGGGATGTATCTTACAACACAGGGAATACAGACAATGTTTTACAGTAACTATAAATGGAGCATCTATTGTACACCTGAAACTAATATCATATTTTAAATCAGCTATATCTTTCTAAAAAATTAAAAAATATTTCTAAAATGTTATCACTTTAATATTCAATTCGGTTTTTAAGTAACTACTAAACAGCTTAGAATGTATAAAAGCATTTAATTGTGCTGTTTGTTTACATATTTATTCACATTCAGCCTCTTGCTAAAGAGAATTTAAACAATTCTTTTAAAAACAGCTTAACAACTTTAACAACAAAAAGGCAAACCTGAGAATGAAGAGAAAATGGAGATTCAATACTTAAAAGAAACCAGGGGGAGATAAACTCATAAAAATGGATTCCATGAAGTCAGAGCAAGTGTTAAAGGCTGACTAGAAATTCAGCTGTAGGATTCTTGGCAGCGAAACCAAAAAGAAAAGATGATGGGGCGGGTGGTAGAGCGTGTGCTTAGCGTGCACGGGGTCCTGGGTTGAAGCCCCAGGGCTTCCACTAACAGATAAATACATCTAATTACCTGCCCCCATAAAAGATCACCAAAGAAAAGAAAAAGAGAAATTTCTTTCCCAAAAAACCCTGATATTAAATTTGGATTAAATACTTAAAAAAAGCACAAAAGAAAAATAGAAAAGATAAGTGACACTGTGAAGGAAAACCACAGCTGGTCTAACAAGCTAAGTCACAAATCTAAGTGTGATAAGTGTCGGTTTACTGATCTAAGTTTTGCTGGGATACCTGGTAAATCTGAAGTTTAGTGTCAGTTTACTGGGCTAATAAGCTAACCCGAAAATCCAAGGTCAACAATTGTCAGTAACGGGATCTGTTCCAAATTGATAAGCTTCAGTGTACTGATTCCTTGCTTTTTGTTGTTTGAGCCTTATTGGCTAATAGCCCCATACTTGTAATTAACCGTATAAAAGATCATGTGCACATCTTGGAGGGGCTCAGAGCTCTGGAAAAGAAGCCCCTCTGAGCCCGGCAACGTAATAAATCTCAATACTCCAACCCTCTGAGTGATTCTTGTTTCTTGGCTGGCCTGTTGTTTCCATAACAACACAAGGGATAATGCCCGTGAGATAAATCTGCAGTGGCTGCTGGCAGGTCCCCATGTCTCACGTGGGAAAATCTGAAACATCCTTCTCAACACTCAGAGTCATCATAAGCCCACCCCAAACCTGCAGCCTTTAAATGCAGGAGCACAGGTAGGAACTGGCCTTTGCTGTCTCTGTGTCATCACAGTGAGACAGGATGGAAGGGGGAAGAGCACAGCCATTCAAGGAAGGCCACCGCAATTAACATAGAAATGGTGAAGGATTCAAACCCCAATAGGTCTTGAGGCTCAGGATGAAGAGATTTAACTTCTAGCAGATCTTGAGATTCAGTAAACACCCATTGTAATAGTAACGTGGTGAATAACATGCCCCAGGCAACATGGCAGTCCCAATGATAGCCACAAAAGGTCAAAGGGTGGGAAATGGCCAACTCCCTGGAAATCCCAGCCCCTTGCCCTAAGGCTGGTCCTTCTACTTATTAGCATAGGAAACCACCAAGCCCAAGAAAACAAGCAACACAGCGCCACCTCGCGGTCACCATTCTCTTTCCCTCTTTGGTGAAGGCCCACACTCTGTCTGTGAAGTGTGTACCTACTTCTAATCTGAGCATCAAACCCCCACACCTCGTGAAGTTTCTCTTGCCTATCAATGTATCTCTCTGAATAAATATACCTTTACTCAACACTGGCTTGCTCTTGAATTCTTTACTGCATGAAGTCAAGGAACAAAATCTGGTGGGGCACATCCCAGGGACTCAACAAAAGCCTGGGACACAGCCCTTCTCATGCCCAACGTTTTTTCATTCTTCTATCAACACGACTGGTCTGTGAAGGGAGGTCTGAGACCCCAGCTAAGGGACAGAAGCAGCCTCCAGGGCTCCAGCTTGCCGGCAGCCTCTCCCCCAGCATGGGTCTTGGGGTCTGCCCGGTTCTCTGTGTTTCTCTGTTGTGCTGACTCCCCAGCCAGACAGCGTACTCCTAGGCCTGTCCCCACAAAGCCCTTCTCTCCAAAATACAAGCACATCATGTCACAATCCTCTTGTTCAACCAGGAAATGTTCAGCCCACTTTTTTCCTCCCCTATAAAGTACCCAACTGTCCTCCCTCCCATCACATCACTTCTTTTTTTGTGAGAACTCTGCACTCGCCACACCCCATCCTGAACACAGGTGTCTTGCTGGCTGTGACCGAGATGTTTCTTTCTCACATAGCCTGCGTCCTTTCTCTTTCCCCTTATTACCTTAAAAAAGCCTTTCCTGAGTCACCCACCCCACTGATTCTGAACTCACAAAGTGCTGAGGTTGCAGTCACTATGTGCATACCTCCCAGGTTTTGGCTAGGTTTCCATCGCAAGATCTTCATTAAGGAGCTGCATCAAGAAGTTTAAAGAGGCTATTCTTACATCAGAATGGAGGAGCCTGCAAAAAATTTACATGGCTTTGAAGAGAGAGTTAACCAGGGACAGAGAATTCATGGGTCCTAGTCAAAAGTTTCATGAGGCAAAATGTTCTCCCAAGGCTCAGAGTGGCTTCTGAACATGGAGTCGGCAGGAAGGAGGTGACAGGCAGTGATTAGGGTGGGTGATACAGGGTACGCTCCCCCAGCCGGGAAAGAATAGGTTTTTTTCTAGTTTTCCAAACAATTTCTTACTGCCTTTTTTCCCTTATTACCACATACCATTTCCTACGAATTAAGCATATCAATGTAAGTCATTTGGGGCACTTGGGAGAAGCTACACGATGCCATTCACAGGGCCGGGACATGACAGCCACACCAGTCAAGGTTGAAAGACCAGTGGGAATATTTCCATGGTAATCACGGGCATGCAGCAAACTCCCCAGCTTCAATGACCTCCTCTCAAAGTTGGCGCCAATAAAGCTACCAGTCAAAATGCGTGATGATTATGGCCAACATCTGTTTATTAGTTAAGTGCCCGAGACAGCTGTCGCTTAATGGGGAATGAGTAAGATCAACGAGGCCCTGTCTACCTGGCCACACGCGCCCTGCCTTCCTGCCTTGGTGCAGCAGCAGAGTTTGTTTAGCTGAGATGAACGCCCCCAGAGCAGCCCGAAGGGAAAGCTCCCAGCTCTGCACGGCGAGACGTGTTCCTTTCCTTCTCAGAGCTGATCACAGTTTGCTGTCGTCTGTTTTTATGTTTATCCCTTTTGTAACTGCCTCTCCTCCGGAAATTTTGCTCAAGCAGCACGGGGCCAGATGTGTCTTGCGGCCTGCCGGATATTTTGGGCAGGTAAACAGCCAAGCCCACATCTGGCTCTGGTGCTGAACGGAGAAGGCACAAGGCCCAGGGGCCCATGCTGAACCGAGGCCCCTGCACCCAAAATTATGGTCTGACTTTGGGCAAATTACATAGTCTTCTTTACCCTGAGATTCCTCATCTGTCTATGAAAATAACTGCCCATGGAACACAGAGTTACAAGTATTAAAGGAAATCACCAAATTCACAACCTAGCCAAGGGGCTACCAGTGCATCCTCAACAGATAAATACTGCCTTTACGGCTCTGACACACGCCAAGCTTGGTGGCCGCACAAAGTGTAAACTGCTAAGTGCCAGTGTGTTAAGTGTTTCATGTGTGCTATAATACCCTTTAGAACTTACAACAATCCCAGAAAGTAACGAACATTATCATGCCCATTTCACAGATTCACCAACAGGTTAAGAGTGGTTACATTCTATTCCAAGGCGCTATGGTGAGGTAATGGCGATTTCAACGTGAATATGGCCCCAGGCCTGGGCTCCATCTCTGTCCCATCCACCTGACCACTTGCCTATGAAATCCACCTGTCCAATACCCAAGTTTGAAGCCAGCCAGCTCTTAAATGCAATGTGTGCCACCGTTTGTCTATGTTCCTTAATTACCATAAACAGTTCTCAGAAAGCACTTCAGAAAGGAAAGTTGGACTCACGTCCCTGCCCACAAAGAAGAGGAATTCTGCCTTGCCTTCTCCTGTAACGTGCAGAAACCCTTCCCATTCACCACCGAATCCTTTTGTATGCTTCCTCCGTGTTCATGTTTGCACACGGCTTATTAAAGTAGAAGTTACCTGCAGTAATTCCATCTCGGTTCCTTTCCAAGGTTCCAGATTATCCATAATCAGGGTAATATCATAATTTTCTGTGAACGAAAATACTACAATGTGAATGAAAATACTGCAACCATGTCACTAAACAAAGAATGCTGAAAACAAGTCATCAGCGACTGCTGCCGCACCCCAGTGAAAACAGGCCTGCAGCCACTCCCAACGGTGCCCTCTGAGCAGACTCAGAATAAGAAAGGACAGATTACTGGCCCTAGATACCTAGGTGCTTGTCTAAAGAATATATTCAGTGAGCCCAAATGTTGGCTTCCTCCCATATATTGAAAAGCACTAAATTCTTGAACGTGAGATACCTGGCTTTCTTTAGATAACAAGCAATGTTTTATTGTTCTAACTACCTGGTCTTTGTTGTAAAGCTCCTATATAATCCTAGCTTCTCCCCTACTCTTGGGAGCAGTCCCTCAGAGTGTTCCGAGAGGCGGTCATCCTGGCTCGAGTCCTCCTGACAAATAAAACATAACTCTTAACATTCAGGCTGCACGTTTATTTCAATCAAGTCCCAGAATAGACAGAACTCATCAATTCTGTAATGGGACACACTGGATCAGGAACCAAAAGAGTGTAGTAGTCCTGAAGAACTACGGCTCCCTCTTTCTTCCTGTCATTATACAATCCCACCAGAACTCATTACTATGCTGTCTGCTCCTCTGGCAACCAAACTCATAGAAGAGTGAACTCAGCAGAGCACCATGCTGGGGAGAACCCCCCGCAGCAACACTGCAGGCTGCCTGCCCTCCCGCACGCTCTGCCGACCGCTAGTGTCCTCCGTGGAGACCAGGTCAAAAGAGCTGTTCCCAAAAACTGCAAAGTCCCACATATTAAATAAAAACATTTTATTTTATATGATATGTTACGTACATACCCATCTCTGAAAACAGCTTTGCCAGAAGCCCAAACCTTCAATATTAATATGCAAAGGCAAACCCGGTCCCCAAGGGAAAACAAGTCTTAAGACGACACTAAGGCCTCCAAAGTCCACTCCACGACAATGAACCAAACTGCCTGCAGGTCTGCAGCTGCAGGAGGCTACATGTCTGCTTTTAAAGCAGCCCCTTCCTGCCCTCGTGTGCTACAATGCCCTTTTATGCCCTCCCATCGCAGGGCAAGAGCAGCCGCTGCAGAAACTTGCAGGGGCCTCAGAGCCAGGGATTATGCCCAGGTCACACTGCAAACCTACTGCCCGCTTCACAGCCCCCAGCCAGCAGGTCACCTGGAAGTCACAGCAAGTGCCCCAATCTAGAAGTCTCTTCATTTGCCAGCACAACTGATCACTGGTCTCCAACCTTCGTCAGTTTTGCACAAAACAGCACCTTCTACTGTGAAGCAGGTGGTTTTCGCTTCTGTGCCCCATCCTTACTGGAAACGTTAAGGGAAACCAAAAGGCCTCTTCTCAACCCTTTTCTGATAACACCCTCCCACCCACAATACTCATATGCTCAAGAGTTTGGATCCACGTGATTTTGTTTCCCTCATGCTAAGTGGCTCAAAACACTGCGGGATTCTTTCTACTTTGAGTGTATTAGCACTCAGTTTCTCGGCTTTAATCTGTTTTTGTCTCTCTCTTCAGTGTCCCTAGCAGTTGCCACTTCTTACTCCCTTCAGCAGCCTCCCTCCCAACATCTATTCTAGGGAATCAGCTGTGATGAGGGGCCCGGGGGCAGTCACAGAAGATGCAACTAAGGCAAAGAGAGGCTACATAATTTGCCCAAGAAATCACCTTGAGCCACCAACAGAGTGTGTCACGTCCCTGTGTTTAACTCTTATTCTAAGCAAGTTAACTTTTTGTAGATTATGTTTATAAACAGATGAGAAATCAAAATACATACAAGGACACACATCAACTCTAAGATGTTCATTAACTCCACTGATTTGTTTCAATTTATTTTATTTCTATTAAAAAATTGAGAACCCCTGCAGCCCATATAGCAAAATGTTACTGGGTTTTAAATCCAGAATATAGAGGGATTATGTCATTACTCATTCTTATATGTATGTTCAGAAGACAAAATGATTTGAAAGTCTCTCTCCCCGCCCCCTACTCACTACTGGCTCTCACCAGAGCTCCCAGATCACACATCTAATACCTTTTCACTTTACCCACAGCTGAACTCATCAGTTTTCCCCCAGAACTCCCTCTGCAGCTTTCCGTCCTCAGAACACAGCAGGACCATTATTTAACTCATTAATCCACCCAGAAACCTGGGCCTTACTCCATCCTACCTTCACAGACAGCATTGATCCTTTCATTTTAACCATCAAAACATGCCTTCAATCTGTTCGCTTTTACCCACTGACTGTCCTACCACTCAAGTGGAAGCCACCAACACTACGCACCTGGACTCACGAGTCTCCCAAGTGGCCCCACAGCCACTCTTCCCTAAAAATGGGATTGTGTCACTCCCGCGCTTTTTGGACTCTTCAGACCCAATTTTCTTAGAAGAAATTTCAATTTCTTCACCTGGTGAAGGTCTTTGCCATGAAACTGTCAGCTCAGGGAGGGCAGGACCCGCCCTCTCCCCTTGGCCCCGCCCTCTGGCAGAGCTTCAGCTTGGGAGGACCTGCTGAGCTAAATCAGCCTGTATTATAAACCTGGTCTTGAGTTCTTAGCAAACAACTTCACTTATCCATACAAATCCAACGTAGATTAGAAAGATTTTACATGTTGAGCTAGACAATTGATTTGGGATTTTGCACTGGCAACCTGCAAGTATATGTTCTAATGATTGTGTCTTGTTAAAACCACACACAGATTAAAGGAGTATTTGTGGAATGTCTTCGGAGTAAAAGGGACTGTACTTTTACAGATTTTATGTTTTATTACATGAACAACCAGGACAGGGTCACAAATGGAACCGCCTCACAAGTGACAGAAGACAGGTGAGACGCATATAGCAACAGGTCACAAAGATGGTAAGAGCAAAGTTGTTTATCCAACCCCCGAAAAAATTCCTCCAAGAACAGAAAACTCACAATTTTGAAAATAAAATTCTATCATCTAAAGAAAGAAAATAAATAATCCTCTTCATCAGGGTTTCTAGATCTGACTGCAGAGTTATTAGCAGGCCATACTGAATCCTAGCACAGAAAAATCAGATGGACTAGTGGTGAGTAAGTTCCAGGAAAACGGCAGTAATTCCTCCACTTGAAAGAGGACACACACTCACTTGTTGAAGGTGACTGTAAACCGCATTCTGCAGAAATTCAGAAGATTCAGACACTGCTTCTACATGGTGATGACACGGAAGGACGGCTTGGATGCATGCTTCTAACTGAGTCACCGGCATTCTTACACAGCAGGGTGAAACTGAGGCCCTCAGCCAAGAGCACAGATGTTCCTGTCATGTATCCCAGATCGTGCCTCGGGGACTCAGTGTCCTGTAGCAGTGCAGCCCCAGGCGAGGACCCGCAGCGTGGCCCACGCAAGCAGGAGGGGCACTGTGCTTGAGAAATCCCATCCCCGATGGGGGCAAGACGGGCTGGTGGGGTTGTGTGAACCTATAAATGCTCATAGAAATAAACCTGCATACATTCACGTGATAAAATTAACTGTAGCAGGCTATTTAACAAAATTTCAATTATCAGTGTTAATTTTACCATTCCTTTCCTCTTGTCCCCTGCACTCTGAGACAGGCTTAGGCTCTCTCACACATGCAGCTCTGATGCAATAGTTGTGAATTTATTTTATTTTGCTACAAGTGTTTTCGCTCCCAGTGTCGCTGTGACTGTCGTCTCTTAACACAGTCAGATGTCTTCCTGGATCTCTCCCTGTGTTCCTTGCTTCTGCTTCTCAGATCCTGAGATAAAGAACAGGTGAAGGCATATGACTGGGATTGTCAATGTGGACTTGATCAAAGTCCTCAGTGACCCCCTAGGTGAGTGCTGCCCACCGCTTACCTTCGATTCTCAAGGTTCTGCTCAGGGTGACATCCAGGCAGGAGAGATTCCTGGGCCCAATTAAGAGCTGTGTGGCTTGGGTGCGGGGAAAGGTGCAAGAGCTGGTTCCGTAGATGGTCACTTCCATTTCTCTGCTACTCTCTCTCCCGAGGCCCCGCTGCCAAGCCCCCAGGCTCCCTGATCTTCTGTCTTTCTCTTCTACTCTAATTCAAGCCCTTTTCCTCTTCCTTTATTCCCTGATTATCTCCAGCTGGAGTGATTTTCCCATCACAGAATCTGAAAAATTTTCCTGCAGCTGAAAAATAGGTCTCCAGAGGTCAATGCCCATATGGTGGTTCCTGAAGAGAGCCCCTGGTTAGGGGGAACCTCACCAACACTCACGGGGCATCAGACATGTTGCAGGGTCGACCACCCCCAACAAGAGTTTGCTGTGACCCCAAAGCACGCACAACATCCCTGCTCACTAAAGTGTAGTTTTAGTCCTTTATTAAGAAGCAAAAATAAAAAAATTGCTCATGTTTCTTACTAAAATTATTTATGAGGTAGAAAAAGTAATTCTAATAGAAAAGAACAAATTTCACTCCATGTTAGATGTGTTCGTCTGACTTTAAACCTGTACCTTGTTTCTAGGCTCAGACTTGCTGTTTCTGCACCTTTTGTAAAAGAATGTTGCCTTTAGCCTGAAATACCCAGGAGGGCCTATTCTCCGGGCTCTGATCTTTAAGGATATTAGCTCTTCTACACTTATGTACAGATGGCAAGTTGCAAAATACAGAATAACCTTTCTTTTTTTTGGAGGTTATACGGGGGCACCATAATTTGACCCACATGGACAGCTGCAGGAACAAAGGATTCCAAGGAGAAACAATTCGTACAGCAAGAAGTTTGCAACAACCAGCCACATCCCCGCCGCTTTTTAGTACAAAAGGAGACTGAATTCTGCCTTGGGGAAGAGAGTTCTACTGGATATCAATATGCCATTTTCTGGGTCTGCCGTCTTTTCAAATAAAGTCACTATTCCTTACTCCAACATCTCATCTCCCGATTTATTGGCCTGTCATGCAGCAAGCAGAACGAGTTTGGACTTGGTAACAAAGTGACTGCATTAGAGGTAGTATGTCTCCACTGTTTCCTCATTTCCAGAATGTCACAACCTATCAGTTTTATATGCTGTTTAACAACACGAACAAAAAACCTATTATACGGAACTGATTCCAAGAAATAAAATTATTTCTACTCCTTCAAAGATTTTTTCTTTTTATTTTGTTTTGTTATGCTTATTGAAAAGAAAATAAAAGTCAAATCATTTTATTTCACGTATTTTTTAAAGCTACATATTGTAAGTACTACAAAGATATTTAAATTGCAATAAAAATTGTTCATATATTAGTATAAAGATATATACACAATCAATGCAGATTAGGAAAGGAGTAGATATTTACTAAAAATCCACTGCACATCCAGTGTTTTACAAGCATATCCTGGAATATAAACTCTATTACCCCGGAGTCCCCCACCCCCATTCTCACTGCGGAGTCCCTTAGTAATCAACTACCAAGGCACCAGCATAGAACCATGCAATCACTATTTTAGGTATAAATGAGAGTATTATCTCATTCAATTCTAAAACAGAAACCTTAAAATAAATACTGAACTTATTTACAGATAAACAAATTTGGACACAAAAAAGTACAGTTTCTCCCCCAAGACACAAAGATAATAATTGGTAAAGGCAAGATTTGAACTAATCTGCCTGATTCTAAAAGCTAAGGTGGAAATCCCCTTTGACTTTGGAGGTACAGCAGCACAACCTACCACCCTATCTTTGTTCAGATCTAGCTTTAGACAGCCTGAGACAGCACCCCATTCCTATGGAACCCGAGGGCAAACAATAACAATAAGAATTTTATATTCAGTATTTTCTTAAGTCTCAATTATATAAAGTGTCAGCAGATCAGCAGAAAACTCTTGGAAATATGAGTGGGTCCAGAGCTTTTTGCTGATAAGAAACTCATTCTATCAGGACAGAGTGACCTTCCCATGAGAGGCCTCATGTACATAAACTAAAGGCAGCTGAGCAATGAAAACTAGCAAGAACATGGAACTCAAGCAAGAAGGATGCCTGCCATCCCCTGCCCAGTTGCCTCTTCACCCACGTGGACAAGATGGCAGAAGATCAAGGTTCTTGTCCAAGTGACAACATAATGGATTCTCATCCATGAAATGTTATGACTCTATGCTGTCTTAAGTCCTTTCCAACTAAAATATGATGACACCAATATCTCAGCAGAATGTCTATGTCTCCACCTTCTCTCTTCTATTAGGAGACTATATCTATGGCTACAAAGCCGAAATTCAATTAAAAACACCATGCACGAAGCCTGGTGAAAGTCTGTGTAAGAGACATTGTTCTCACGCTCAGTGAGTGAAAACTCAGACAAAGTGGTCCTTCTCCCTCTGCAAGTGGGAGGTAGCCTGATTGTGTGTGTGTGTGTGTGTGTGTGTGTGTGTGCACACGTGTGTGTGTGTAAATCAAATACAACGTATTCTGGGATGTGCACAGATTTTTTTTTATGTTACTATTATTTCGTGAGAATGAGCCTACCTTTAAATTAATTTGAATCTATTATTCTGAGAGAGTCTCAGGCTCTTTTGGTGGAGGATGGGAAAGGGGAAAGGAAAGGAGGAAAGAAGTAAATGAAGCAAAGCTGTAAGAGTACTGCTAGGGAAAGGAAAGACATTATTTTTGTTCCTACTTGCATCACACACAAATTAGGGACTGGCTTTCCCCCATGGCTTGTCAAGTACTGAGTTGCAGAAGAACAGGCGACAGCCCTTTTCTCACTGAGCTTGTGACTGTACGTGACATCTTATAGACACAAATTATTTAACCTGATCAAACACTCTAGCAGCAGGATGTAATTCTCCTACTTTGAGAGACAAGGAAACAGGAAGTGAAAGAGGGTATATAGCTTGACCAAAGTCAGAGGACAAGTAAACTAAAGAGGATGAATTCAAACTCAGATCTGAATGCAGAGTCTGAACTTCCCACTACTAGGGCTGGAAAATCCTTAACACACAGGGTCCCCAGCTCCTCTGCATTGTTCCTGGCACCAAGCATTTCCCATGGCGATGGTCTCCAGTTCTCAGACACAGCGCTCTGTGCAGCCAATAACCTCCATTCGACCTTGATCATCTACCTGCCACGCCCACCAGGCTTCACCATACAGGCAGGAAAGCTGGCTTTCAAGTGCATACAAAGCCACCCCTGGTCTATCCTGGACCCTTCAGCAGCTTTTCCAGCATAAAGGCAGCCATGAAAGTGCTCACAGTTTGTACATGAGCCACACTACCTCTCTCCATCAGTCTCCCCACGTATACTACTTAGCTATGACCATTTTGAGAATCTTGGAAACAAATTTTTAAAAACAGAAAAGAAAGGATTCTGTAATGAGTACTTAATACTTACAATTTTAAATGAGAAGTTACAAAGTGAGTATTTACAAACCGAATCTGCCTTCCTAGGTGTCAGTTTTAACAGTTAAAAAATATAATAGCAAAAATTTCTCACTTAAAAAATTAACAAAAACATCAACAATAATCTGGAATAAACTCAAAAACAATGCCCATGTTGTATATGGAGGAAGTACAGGACTGTACTGAGGGGTAAAGTAAGAAGTGTGAAAGTAGAGACATCAACCTTTTGTATGGAGGAAAACAGTTTTGTAAAGATGTACGTTCTCCTAAAGATAATTCAAAATTACTAAAAAAAATCCCATGACAACACTTATCCTTTTTTTTAACTTGAAAAAATTATATTAGAATTCTTCAGGAAAAATGAAGTCATAATACTAGCAAAGAAAAATAGGGATCGAAAAGCAAATCAAAAAATTTGCACTGTCAGATATTAAATAAATTTTTACAATATGTAAGATATAGTGCTAGTGTAGGAAAGTAAGATTGACAGAAATAAATCATGAGCTCAAAAAGAGACTCTAGTGTACATAAGTATTTTTTACAGGTGGGATTTCAAATTAAAGAGCAAAGTAGGAATTCAATAATTGTCTTGGGACAATCACAGAATCCCCTTGAAAAAACAAATTCTATTCCGGTCATAATGACCGCAAGAAAAATTACAGAAAGTGATGTAAATATTAGAAAGTACTAATAACAGCAAATACATCTCTTTGCTCATATCAATTCAGCTTCTCCTCACTATGACAAGTACCATTATCATCTCCATCTTAGAGATTAAGAAAACCTACAGAAGAAATTTATGCCATTATAAGAAAGCATTTCTAAGAATAATATCAAGAATAAAACCCAAAAAGAAGACATTTACTATCTTAAGGTTATTTTGGGCCACAACAAAAATGAACCTACTGAACAAAATGAATGGCAAGAAATGACAAGGAAAAGCTCTGTGATACATGTTGATGAAGACAAGGGGCTAATGTTCATAATATACATAGAGCTGTCACAAAGCAACAAGAAGCTCCCTCACTTAAATATTTGCAAAGGACAAAAGGGATCATTCACTTTTTAAAAGTCAGATGGCTAATGAGTGAAAAATGCTCAATACCACACTGGTCATAAAGTGCAAACTAAAACAATGAAAATCATTTTACTCATCATATTGGCAAATATTTTTAAAAGATATTCTAGCTAGTGTCCATCTTTGAGACAACAAACTGTGAGCGATCTTTTGGAGGACGACATGTCAATGGATATGTAAACCCTGGAAAACGGGTGTACACACAGGCTGAACTTCACTTTTAGGAATCGTTTCATTTACAAAAAGAATCAGTTCAAATAGATGTACTCATCAGAGCATTTACACAGCACTGTTTACATTGGTGGGAAGAAAAGCTGAAGTGGAATCATACCCAGGGATAGAGAATTGGTTACATAAGTTATTCTACATCTTTTCATTCCCCACAGGAGAAGGAATTTCTAGATTCACTTGAAAGGAGCCTGTGATTTATGTAGTTGTCACATCCAAGGATTAAATTTCCAGAAACCTTAACTAAAGGAATACTCATACAAGATCACAGGAATGTTTGTACAAGAAGGATGCCAGTCAGACACCCTTTCTGACAGTGGAAAATGGAGAAAACTTAAGTGTCCACCATCAAGACAATGATGCGGTAAATCACGGTGAGCTGTGGCCACTAAAGTTCCGGTGTTTCGGCGTGGTCCAAGGCCTTGTCCACAGTTCTCTCCCACGAAAGGTGTCCTTACACAAGAGACCAAACCTGCATATCAGGAGACCACTCTACTCTATCTGAAAGGACCGGGTGAGTCTGGAGGGAGAGGACGTCTGTGATATATACCTTAGTGAATAAACCGAGCTGCAGAAAACATATAGTATGGCCTTATTTTTCAATAAAGCATATATACACACACATATACATAGATTTCTCATATACGTTTATGTATGTGTATATATATATGACATAGGCATAAAGGTCATGAAATATATACTCCACATTGTCAGCAGTTTTTACTCTCAGGAAAAAAGGGGAAGGAAGTAGGGGACTTTCGGTACCACCACAGTTCTCTTTTCAGTATTCCAGTTAAGTTTACTTGGAATTTAAAAGTTTACTTAAGTCCAAAGTAAAATGGACGAGGACTCCACAAGACAGAATGCTATAATGGTCATTAAAAATCATGCCAGCGGAGATAGAATAGTGTAAAAAAAAATTGTCATAAGCTGAATGGAAAATGGAGGTCTCCACACAGTAAACAGGCACACAGTGCTCGCTGGTTTTTATGACAGAGGTAATACACACTGATGAAAAGAACAGAAAATAGATTTTAAAGTGTTAATTATTATCTCTGAATACTGGGAACAGGATAGATACTTTTGACCCTTTTTTCAGACTTTTATATTAAATACACATTATTTTTCATCTGAAAAATGCATTTTTAGATGTCTAATAACACACATTGGAAAAAATACATGAGTACTTACAGAAAGAAATAACTAGGAGACACCGAAGCACCGTCACACAGTGCAGAATGGGTGATCCTGAATAACACCGCGCAGTTACATAAGGACCCAAAAAGTGAAAGCACCCGCTGTAACAGGGCGCGTCCCCCTTCCATTTGTCAGTTGTGTCTTCAGGGCTGAGGCAGTTCTGAGCACGGCCAGTGTCAGTGCTGATGTCTGGATGGATGCCACTGGAGGTGAGGGCACCTGCAAGCCGAGAGGAAGAACAGAAATCATCCTCTGCTTTTTCTGTCTTGTTTCTTTTCACTTTTAAAGAGAGGCGGAAATAAGATAAACTGAATCTTCCCTTCTGAAATTTCAGTATTGAAACAGTTTTTATATTGTTCACAACTTATATTCTGCCTATAACTGTCTTTTCAACAAAGCATTATATTTATTAAATGTTAATTAACTCAGTTAAATAACTACCTGTTGAAACCTATTAAAGAACATGAAATGCACTACGTGAAAGCACCACACCTGCAGTGACTAGCACAGCTGTCTTGACGGCAGTGCAGTCAGCCCCCACCATCCCGTGGCCTTGAGCTCCTGATGCTGGGAAGAGAGCACGCTGCTTCCTCAGGCGGAGAGAAATGGTAAAAGTATTTTCTGAAATCTACAGCACTGACAAAACATAACTGCTTAATCCCAGGCTCCTTTGAGGCTGTCATTTTCCGTTTCTGGCCAACACCCGTCAATGAGCAGAACCACCCCATTCCCGAGTCATGGGACTCACGTGGGCAGCAGTTTTGGAGAAATTTCCAGGTATAGAATGTAAACCAACTATACATAAAACTCTGAAAAAGAAAAGATGCAATAATCTGATTTTGGAAGACACTCAATATATTCTCCTAAGCCTTAGTAGTTGGAAAGGCTGGGATTCTCCTAAGCCACTTATTTATTTCACAGCCAGTAAGCATCTCCCACAAACCCTGTTTCCCTGTGTCTGCTGGGAGCCTCAGGCATATTGATGCTGTCTATCTTATAAGGCACAAGGCAGAGGCGTGTGTCTCATGCCTGCAAATCTCACACAGGCTCAACTGCAAGCCTCACTGTCTGAAATTGGCCCCATTTTCTCACCTGTTTATTTGGTATCTGTTCTTCTGTAAGCTGCCTGAAATGCTTCTTGGAACAAGTCAGAAGAATGAGTGGGTAGAGAAATGGACAGATGGACAGGTGAGAGATGGGCAGACAAACAGGGAGACTCCAAGAGAAGGGGAGCAAACAAAATTTCCTATGCAATACCCTCTTCTAGTCAGGGAAGAAAACCACCACAAAGAAGTGTGAAGAGGCAGGTGGCTTAGGACTGTTTCCTGGATTCCATGAAATGTCACACCAAGAGATGAGAGGGTAGAAGTATAAATAATAAAAGATAAAAAGCATGCATGTTTGAAAAATATATCTACATTATGTACATTCTAAAGAATAGATTCAAATCAGCAAGGCCCAATAACCCAATTCTTGGGTATATACAGAAGTGCGAATCCCATCTCCAATCCACAAGGCATCCCTTCGGAGCACTGAGAGTCTACACGGTGTGATCATAAAGCCGTAACCGCAAAAGCTGTGCTATCCTGCACTTACGAGGAACGAGCAGGTGTGCTCGGGCTTCCCACCCACGTCATTTACACCCCACAGCACCTCTACGGGGTAGGGATGCCTAGTGAACCCCGTCTCTGCGGGATAGAAAACCAGTCCTGGAGAGGCTAAGCCGATCTACCATTTCTCCATCTCACAGGACTTGTCACTCCAGAGCAGGAATCGAACTCGGACCCACGTTTGTAACCACAGTACTACCGTAATTTATGTGCTTTTTGTGTGTATAATACATTTGTTTCTGGCATGAAAGGATATTTAATAAATGATCGGTTGTCTTGTCTATCTCATTAGCTCACAATCTTTATATTTTTGAATTGTACCCTTCCCCTGGAGAAATGAACGGAAAGAGCGGTGGTCAGAATGAGGTGGGGCTCCATTCTTTATCTGTTACCTCATCTCATCCAAGTCCCCAACCAGGGAGAAGGAGCAAAGGTTTTCTTCATCTTTTAATGAGAGGGCTCCAGTGATGGTGACTTACTCAATTCCAAGACCGAGTCTGGGGGAAGGGCACATGCAGCAACGAGAGCGGTATCACCTGTAGGAAGGCGAAAAGAGCTCAGGGGATGGCTCAATGGGTCAGCCTGATTTAATTTCAATCGATAATACAATAACACACTCTAAAAATACTAGCATGCAATGGATTTGCTCTTTCTTGACATCTAGCAAGTTTCCACAGCCCACATGTAACATTATCATGAACTAGTGAAAGGATGAGTCCACAGACAAGAAAAATCAATGCCACAGGCACGCTGAAACCCAGGCTGGAGGAAAGGAAGGGAAAGGGCATAGTTAAGAAGAGGGGAAAGTCTGGGAAAAAGACATCATCACAAGGACTCTCAAGCATCATCCAGCAATCATATAATCATTCTTTCAAGAGAGAGTTACTTAGGTCCTATTTTGTGCGAGATTTTACATAGGGCAAAGAGAGACCGCAGTGTCCATGGTGGCAGCAAGTTGCGGGGCTATAATACAATTCTAATCCTGGTACCTTGCACACTTGTCCTCAGTATAAAGGCAAAAAATAAATAAAATAATACTATGTAAACCATACACATTGCTGAAATAAATTAAAGAAGACCTAAATACCTGGAAAGACACACCACGCAGATTCCTGGATCAGATGACAGCATTCTTGGGATGGCAGTGCTCTCCAGAGCGATGCATACATACAACGTGGTCTCGATCACAATCCCAGCGGGCTCCTCTGCAGAAACTGACTAGCTGCTGCTACAATTCATATGGGAATTCGAGGATCTCAGTAACCAAAACGTACTTGAAAGAGAAGTACAACGTGAGAGGACTTGTAATTCTCAATTTCAAACCTTACATCTGTATCTCCAAGTGAGATTAGAGGCCATTTTTAAGTTATTATTTTGTTTATCCTTATTTTCTAAATTCTGTACAACAAATATACCTGTTAGAATAAGAAAAATAAAAAGTAAGTTATCTTTTAAAACATGAACACCGATTCATTCATTGGGAAAAAATTATTTTAACTCTAAAGAAGTAAACAAATATCTAGTGAAAAAGGACTACTTAAAAACAAGTGTGCATTTACAATTTTCATAAATTGAAAACTGAAAAGCACAAACACATCAAGTTTCTAGGGAGACTGGTGAAACATATTACAATTATTTTAAAAATTCTAATTGAAAAATGAAAACTCAAGAAAGGGAAATTCGTGATTTACAGCCAACTGCAAACACATGGAGAGCAAAGGCCTAGAAATCACAGTTCCTTTAACTCTGCTACTAACGGGATAGGAGAGGAAATTCCTCACTGAGGGGACAGTGGATTCCCATCCATAAGATAGAATACACAGTACAAACTGCAGTAATATTGGGAGTGAATAACTTAGAAGAATTCTGAAGTTATAACATTGCTGAAAAACTATAAAAAACACTGACAGGCAGATTAAAACACACAGTCATATATATTATATAGAAACATATGTAGTCTGCTCCCATGTTGCATAGAAATACAAACATATTTGTTCATTTATGGGCACTTATGACTTTATCCCTGGTAGAATATTTCAACTAAATCAAATAATCAATATAACACTCCTCTTGTCAAATCTACTTGATAAGTTACTCTGCTATGTAACCATAAAGTGTCTAAGATAGATCTAAAATTAGTGAAAAAGAGCTTTGTATGGCTTCTTGAATTCTTCTCAAATTTCCAAGCTTAATTTTAAAATAGATCTGAGCAGTATTTCTATATTATCTTTTCCCTTGTGAAATGAACAACACAGTCTGTTGTCAAAATTCTGTGCTTAAAATTATTCACGAGCACAGTATCCTCACAAAACTGCTGGACAGCAAAGCACTGTCCAGACACTGTGACCCAACAAATGAAACACAAGGAAGACAGTGACCCTATTCTGGAGGGCTTATAGTCTGTGTCAACACTGGGGTTTTTACTTGATTGGTTTGATTGGTTGGCAAAATAAAATCAATCAAGTACTTTCTTCTTTGAGCATTCTGTAAGTCATGACTGTTTTTAGTGTCATGAGCAGGAAAGACTTAAGCATGACTTGATTAGGTCAACTAGCAACAATCATCACTGGAGAGTGAGTAATAAAGAAGTTAACTGATAGCAATGCTTCTGCCTACATGAGCCCTATAATAAATCTACACTGACATCCGAAAGGAAAATAAGGAGATGAGGTCCCCAATGAGAAAACAAACTAACAAGACATCTAAAAAGGAAAGATGTTTTCATTAATGATTCCAGGCAGTAGTGGAGCATGGTGGTGAATATCACAGATTCTGGGGAAAAGCATGAGGGTCTGAACTCCCACAGCACTGGGTAGCTGTGACACTGATATTTCAGTGAAATTTTCTGCACCTCAGTCTCCTATCCATAGACTGGGGAAAACAACCGCACCCATCTCCTAGACTGTTTCTACAAATTTAGATATTTTATACATAAAAGCTTAAATAAAATACTTCAGATTTAAAATAATACCCCAAAACACATGGAACAAAGAAAACAGAGATAAATTGGAGTTCATCAAAATTTAAAACTTTGCTTCAAAGGGCACCATTCAGAAAGTGAAAAAACAACACACTAGAGAAAATTTTTTCAAATAATTTATCTCATAAGGAATTTGTATCTCCAAATGAAGAAAAAAAACCCCTACAACTCAACAATAAAAAGGCAACTCAATTAAAAAGTTAATAAATGTTCTGAAAAGGTATTTTTCAAGAAAAACATAGAAATGTCCAATAAGCACAATGAAATGATGTTCAATAGCATTAGCTGTAAGGGAAATCAAGTCAAAACCACTAGGAGAAGCCGCTTCACACTCACAACAATAGGTTATAATAAAAAAAATGGTAACAAGCACTAATGAGGACACAGAGGAAGCGGAGCGCACAGCCCTTGCTGGTGAGGACGTAACACAGCGTGGCCACTTTGGAAAACAGCCTGGCAGAGCCTCAGAGAGTTGAACATTTGGTTTCTGACTGACACAGCCATTCTGCTCTCTGGGCACACACGAAAGAGAACTGAAAACAGATATCCACATAAAAAATCCCACATGAGTGTTCACGGCGACATTACTCATCACAGCCAAAAAGCAGAAACAACCCAAATGCCTATCACCTGGTGAATGGGTAAACAGAGGGGCCCAGCCATACAGTGGAATGTTATTCAGCAATAGCAAAGCATAGAATAGTGACTCAGGCCACAACATGGACAAACATTGAAAACGTTACTCAGTGTGAAAGTAGTCGGTCACAATAGACGGTTCCACTTACATGAAGTGACTCGATTTACATTAAATGTCCAGCACAGGCAAATCCACAGAGAGAAAAGTGGCTCCTTGGGGCTGGGGGAGGATGGGGAAGATGGGAATGTCTGCTTATGCATACGGGGCATCCTGTTGGGGGGATGAAAATGTTCTAAGATTGAATGGGATGCACAATTCTGGGCATAGAGTAAAAACCGCTGTACATTTTAATGGGTGAATTGTATTAAAACTGTTAAGAACAAAAGCATCTCGGGGCAGTACCTTCCAGAGTAAATGCAAATTGCTAACTTTTATTAGAGGAAAAAGAAACTGCCCTCAGCATGAAAGCAGGAGATCAGCAAATGTGAGTTAACCGAAATTGGACAAGAGCATTTCACTTGAAACAGTTGCTGAGTGTACACGAAATATTCAGAAATAGGAGAATCACCTTGACATCACGAAGAAGCATTCTGCTTCAAATGCAGATCAAGGATTCGGCAAGCCCTGCTGCCAGAAATGAGCAGAGAAGAATCCTGATTCATAAAACTAGCACCAGAGCCAACAAGGAAATGGTGGTGAGGAAAGCAGGCGGCGAATATCTGGAAGAGTTTGCTACAAATAATTTCTCCACCGAAAATTTAAAAATAAAATGAAAGTGATGAAATGCTGTGTTGACATCACGTGAATGGGCTTCCTTCGGTGCTCGACTGTTCTGTAACCCAGATTGATAGACTCAGGAGAATCAGCATGGCTCCTGGGTGTCCCCAAAGGACTGCCCACCAGCACGCTGACCACCATCACATCTGCCAGGGTTGAATTGCAGGGAAGAGACCAAGTTCTGAAAGGTACCGGAAATGTTGACAAGGGAAGAAAAGGATGAGTTCAGTCCTGGGACAGAGGCCCGCTGAGCAGAGGCCAGAAGGCTGCAGGTGAACTGCTGTAGCCCTGGGGCAGGAAGGGATCACGGGGGAGCATATCTCAATTCTCTTCTGTCTTTGCCTCCGGTAGGAGAGATAAAGCCTGCATCCTTCTCACCTGGAACTGTGGGTTCTGGCTGGCAGAAGTCTTACCGATACGGAATGATTATTCAAGACTCTGTGGAAAAAGTCAAGAAATCGAGAGGGAGTAGGGAGCCATCTCCATGAGCCTCTCGTATGTTCCCGTATTTATTGTGTATAATCAAAGGAAAACTTCGTTAACAGTTGTGAGATAGTAAGGAGGAAATTCGGGAAAGACAGGATGAGGCAGAGATTGTAGAATACACAATGAGTACAAAGGATTAGTGTATGTTTAGGGAAGTCATGGGGTGAGGGGAACAAGATACACTTTTAGATATGTTCATTACAAAGCACACCACCAGACCAGCCAGGTCTTTGTTTTGGGGATAATAGACTAACAACACACAAGCCCAGCGTTTATAGCTGAGGGTCTCGGTCCTTGCTTTGCAACCAGCAGAGTGCTACCTAAAACCTCAACTACACAAGCAAAGCATTGTCTCTGCTTTTTAAGGAAAGGAGACTGGAGTGAAGATGCACAGGAACTTGCTTGCAAAGCAGTATCAAAGCATATTTTTTCTTCTTAAAGTTCAGAGGCGACTGTGCTGTGTTATAATTTGTTAACCCAATCATGGGCTCCCACATGGAACCATTATGGAGGACACCCTAGGATGACTAATCCTGGATGTGGGTCTTTTCCTGCCATCTTCAGCCACTCTAGCAGGGTCTAGGCACATCCGAGAATAACGATCCTACGGAACCACCCACTCTCTTAACTCCTGATGCTTGAAACTTAATTTTAGCTCTACACAACTTTCCGTAGAAAAGTTTCAGAAATAAAAGATATAATATTCCTTTTATATCTCATCATATTACTGATTTTTCTGATTGCTCTCTGCTGCTTCTACTTGGTAAAGCACCTCATTCTGCAGCTGAATTCAGTGCATTTCTAGCCAGTTTGGGCTCGCTAAATTCTATTGGTCAAATATCGATATACTTAATTGATTTCTTTGTTTATCAATTTCAGCCAGGAGGAGAGGGAGCGTCACTCTTTTCCTCAGCCCACCCTCAACACTTTTCTCATCAACTCAGGCCTCCTGAAAACAAAACAAAGTATTTTTTTCCCTTCTACTCTTTCCACAAACACAACAGGAAACATCAGTCTGGAGAAAGTATTCAACACAAATATTAAAACAAAAATCTATAAACCTGAAGCAACTCCATCTCCGAATCATGATACACAATGACATGAGAGTAATTGTGTCAGGCACAAAGCATGAGGGAGCCTGACTACCTGATTTCTATTCTTCAAAGGAAGGAAGGTTTTCGTATTTTTTATTATCATTCTTGGTCATTGTTTCTGATTATGCCAAAAATAGTTTATGAAATAATTATGCACTGCAATAACAGATTTTTAATGTATCAATTTTAGAAGGCATTCAGAGGGGATAGGAAAACCCACCTCTGTAAAAAATGTAAAATTTCTTCCCCTGTTAAGAACACGTATACAAAATGCAACAGAGAATTCAAATTCTTGTGGAGAGGATCAAAACCACAGAATCAAAGCAAAGTCATTACAATGAGTCAATTTAAATTTCACTGGACAAACATGCTCAATGCATACAAAGAATTTTAAAGGCACACTGCAAACCATTCACTTAATGATCTGCAGGCTAGAGGAAGAATTTCCCTCTTTAACAGACAACAGAAATCAGTAGGGTGTCCCACCAAACCAGGAGCAGAGAACAATCAGGTTTTTAACAGTTTTGATAAATCAGCATGTTCTAAAGATCAAAATCCAGAAATTTTAAACATTCATTCAAACCACAATGAAACAAGCACTTAAAGAAAAAAAAAAAACACAAAGAATCTAAGCACAGAGGTCATTTAGATAGATCAATGAGAATTTCTTGTACCGCTGGAAGAAAGAACAGGCTATAACCTTTTACTTGAAAAATAAAACTTCTTTTAAAGATAAATGCTAAAACATTTTTCATCTTTCATGTTACCTTAAAAAATCTGAGGTACTTGTATCTGATCAGAAAAGCAATTCTGAGTAATATTATGTTACAATTCAGTGCCAGTTTGCTCTAGAAGAAAAGAGAAAAGTTACTATTTCTCATTCTGCACAGTTTAAAGAACCTCCCTGTCTCTATCTCCTCCCATTTCCTAAGCTCAACCTCCCTAACCCTTCTGAAACAAGTATGAGAAAGTCTTATTCCCAACATGCCAAATGACAAAAGAATATCAATTTATTTATGTAAATATATGCCTACACCTTGAAATGGAGGAGAAAGTTATCAGAAGTCTATATGGAACTTCTTTCTATCTTCCTGATATCACACACACAAACGTTCACACAGACACAGACACATACCCCCTGGATTACTGAGCACTTCACAAGCTTAGTACTTACAACTTGTAGAAGATAACATTGTAGTTAATTTAAAATACAAAACTTTCACCTTTTGAAAGTCTTCATCATCTGCTAAACCATCCAAATATCAAAGAGACCCAATTAGCCTTCTCTGTAGAATGTAATTTCCCTTGATGGCAAAACAGACCCTAAGAAGTACTGGATCAAAGATTCGTGTTTATCACTACCTATGATCGTTTTTAAGCACATTAACAGATTCAGAAATGTATGTCTCATCAACATTTATTCCTATTGAAATAGCATACGTGTTCAATTGTCTATACAGTGACTAGGTCCCATGATGGTGTTTAAGAGCTATTTTGTGTATAGCAATATTTATATTCAAGTGCAGAAAAGGAGGGTGTGTTTTACTCAGTTGTAGAGCACCTGATTAGCATGCACAATGTCCTGGCTTCAGTCCCCAGTACCTCCAAAAATATAAATAAACTAAGTGCATATTTAAAAATAAGAATAGTGCAGCCACTATGGAAAACAGTGTGGAGATTCCTCAAAAGACTAGGAATAGACTTACCATATGACCCAGGAATCCCACTCCTGGGCTTGTACCCAGAAGGAAAACTACTTCAGGATGACACCTGCACCCCAATGTTCATAGCAGCACTATTTACAATAGCCAAAACATGGAAACTACCTAAATGTCCATCAACAGGTGACTGGATAAAGAAGATGTGGTATATTTATACAATGGAATACTTCTCAGCCATAAAAACCGACAACATAATGCCATTTGCAGCAACATGGATGATCCTAGAGAATGTCATTCTAAGTGAAGTAAGCCAGAAAGAGAAATAAAAATACCATATGAGATCGCTCATATACGGAATCTAAAAAACAAAAACAAACAAAAACAAAGCATAAATACAGGACAGAAATAGACTCATGGACCGAGAATACAGACTTGTGGTTACCGGGGAGGGGGTAGAGGGTGGGAAGGGATAGACTGGGATTTCAAAATTGTAGGATAAATAAACAAGATTACACTGTATAGCACTGGGAAATATACACAAAATGTTATGATAAATCACAGAGAAAAAAATGTGACAATGAGTGTGTATATTTCCATGAATGACTGAAAAAATGTGCTGAACACTGGAATTTGACACAACACTGTAAAATGATTATAAATCAATAAAAAATGTTAAAAAATAAAAATAAAAATAAATAAACAAAGTTGCAAAACAAAAAAAATAAGAATAAAGTTATAAAAAAACGCAGACTAAAAACCACTGCACCCTAGGTGCTACAATTATACTAAAAAAAGAAGTGTTTCTATCAAATATTCACTATATGCCAATCACAGAGACAACCACAAGTCACCCCTGAAGCTTCACGTGTGATTCTCAACAACCCTACTAAGTAGACACGGATGAGAAACCCGGCTCTGCGGATGAGGAGACGGAGCTCAGAGGAGCCGGGGACGCTGACCGTCCTGCTCCGTGTGACACCACATCAGCCCAGGGCAAGCGCTGACAGTGCTGCACTGAGGGGACACCCAGCTGCATGGACCCTTGGGGTACTGGGGAGTCCCAGAAAACACTAAAAATTTTTCAGTGAAAAACCAGCTCAAATATATTACACTGTGCCGCATCCCTTAAACAGGGAACGTGAACGAGACCTTTTTGATGCGTCCATGTTCTTTCTGCCATCATCAGTTACTTGCCCTCACTGCGTGACCAGTGATGATCTGGACCCCATATGAAGTGCACTCAGATGGCAGAGCTTTTAATGCTGTTTTATGAAGTTTGTAAGACTCTGTCTATGCCTCACACTGGTGGTCATCCATCACTTCTCACCAGTGTGGACATACCACCTGAAATCATTCCTTTCTGCTTTTTAAAATCCCTTCATCTACTCCAGAATTTTCAATAGCAAAGAAGTAGCTAAACCACAGACAGTGGACAGCTTTTCACCAAATGGACTCGAACAGCCCATCTGACTACCTGGAAGCCCTTTTCTTCTATTAAACCCACTTCCAGGTACTTCATCATTTTCTGATTGGTGGACTCGGCCTCTGACTGGCCTACTCAGAGAGCTCCCAACCTCACATCCAGGGGTGGGAGAGGACCCTGCTGTTGGGGGAAATCAGTGAGGAAGGTGGACATCCTTCAGCCACGTCTGCATGGGTAGAAGTGCCACAGCGTGCTCAGAAATTATACCGTCATCATCCCTGGGCTCCCATGGACTGGTTTCACATTAACCAAAGTCATGAGACACTGATGGAAGAAAACCAGAAACTTAGCTTATTAATGTAACAGAAGACGTGAATCTATGAACCAGACTGAAATATCAGAGTTCAACCATGAGTACATTTTCTCCTCCACTGCCCAATAACGGGCAGGCAGTCACACGGCAAGCATGGACAGAAACGGAGCAGGAAGGGTTTCTAGATTAACTCAATGAACTAAATTTCTATTATACGAACAGATCTACTGCCCAGAAGACAATTAACGCCAATCACGGTGCACTCTCCGTTGACAGCGGCAAGACATGACTATGAGCACCCATGTAACTCTCCTTTCCCTGTCCTTTCTAGGCTAACTGATGCACAGAGGTACAAAGATTCAGGGATGCTGATAACGCTAAACACAAAAAGCCCATCTCTGGGAGCCTCAAAACCAGACAGCCAGGGTTTAAATACCAGCTCTGCCACTTAATAGTTCTGTGATTTTGCCAACTTAATTACCCTCTGTGTGCCTCAATTTCCACACTGTAAAACTGGGATAAAAATCAAACCTTCCTTACTCGCTTGTTGAGAAGATTGAAGGATTCATTTCTGTAAAACTCTCAGAAAAGAATGTAGCACATTTTGGGTGTTCAACAAATGTCAACTTAATATCAAAGTGATTTACAAGTCTCCCCTCTAATCATCTTATGTGTTTCCTGGCTAGCCTAAGTCCCAAAGAACATCCTTATTTCTCCTTTTATAAACAATTGGGGAGTACCCTTATGTTCCATCCAACCACCTGTTTAAACTGAGGGAGGGGATGCCTCCTAACCACTCTTTTGGGCCATGGAGAGTGCTTCTCCCTTCACACCTCTGGCCCCTGGCCCACAGCTAGCACTCATCACACTAACAGAGTGAGGTGTGAGTCCGGGGAGACAAGCGGGGCATGTGAAACCCTTCCTTTCACTCCAGTGTTGGTCACCATTGGGAAGCACCTGGGATGCTCAGCTCCATGGCAGGAAAGCCCTGTGCATGAAGGGGCAGGTCCTCTCAAGGGAAGGCTCGCTGTGGCCCAGAGCTACATGGGACAGGGTGAGTCTGTATTTCTGGGACACAGTATCATGACACGCATTTTCCCACAGCCTTGAAGTTCATGAAGAACGTGGCTTCATCGGTAACAAAGAAGACATTTATCGCCTGTCTACTCTTTTGTGTCATCTCTCAGTTGGCTGCTGGAGACAACATGTGTATAAGTATTGGATCTCCTTAAGCCCCAAAATATATGAAGTAACAAATAATTCTGTGGCTTAACATTGGTTCAGGGCGACTGTGTAACTGTCCTGACTCTGCTGATGCTAAATTATGGGTATAGGAACTATGGAACCTCCTCAAATATCTTTCATCATAAAAACAGCTCTTCTTATTTTCCTGTTTCTTAGTAATTGCCAAAGACTCCCAAATGATGGCTTCACACAAAACAGCAGCTAAAGTTTAAGAACCCTCTTGACATACTCACTGTGGTAAACGCTGCACATAATTTCTAATTCTCACAATTCTACAATTCATATATGAATGTCCCCATCTCACAGACGACGGAGAAACTCAAAACGAACTGTCTCAGGCTCACGTGGCCCAGTGGCAGCACGTGCAACCAAACCCAAGTCAAAAAACTACACCCCTTCTTATATGTACCAAATCTCCTACCACCAATTAACACACAGCGGCGGGGTCAAAACTCAGGGAACTCAATACACTTTTCACCTTTAAGGTCGTCCAGATGCCGCTTCTAGCTGTTTTATAAAATCCCGGCTCACTGGTTTCTAACACTAGAAGAAAAGCCCGATTTTGCTATTGTTTGCACAGCAAGTCTGAAATGTTCACAGTGAGATGACAGAATAAATCTAAGATATAAGCAGAATAACTTTTCCAGGTAGACACACATAAAAGACATTGGGCTCTTCTGAAGCATTAAGTAAAGAAATCAAAATAAAATAAAGTTATTTAAGCCTTCTTTTACAAACAGGAAAGTTAAGACTGTAAGAAGTTGCAACAGTGCCACCTATGGCTAAAATGACCTTCCAGGTTGCCGGGAAAGATGCAACACAAAAATTGCCTGTAGGATCAGAAAGGAGAATCAGATAACTAAAAGCTTATGTAGCACATACTGCACTTTGATTCGGGGGAAGGGAGGGATATTCAGTATTTAATTTGATACTGCTAATACTCCTGAATATAAACAGAATACATAGGCTTAAGGAAACTCATCTTATAAGAGGAAAGAATCCAGTTCAGCCACTTCATTTTACAGGAGGGGAAACTGAGACATGGAATGTGTCCTCCTGGCAATCGGCAGCAAAGACATCCTAGGCCTCATGTCTTGCACTGTAGCAAAAACCAACAGATCTGTACTACGCCTATGTTCATAAAAGTCACGTTTGTATTTTTCCAACAGTAGGTTATCTAATATCTTGCAAAATATTTCTCAAAGATCCAGGATATCATACAAGTTTGTCAACATTCAAAAATATTTATTTACATAATAAAACAGCATGAGCTTTATTCTCTCTATTAAAAAAGTAACGTGTCAAATCAATGTTTTGATATTTTAAACCTGTTAAGAGTGTAGAAAAAAATCAAAATTTTCTTTAATCACAAAAGAGAGGAGCTTATTTCCTGAAAATGATCAATGTGGATTTTACTAAACTTAATTGATCTAGTCAGAATCCCACGAATTTAAATATCTGAGTGGATGGTTACACGGCAACATAAATTCTGATTTGTAACAATACATATTCTGTGTAAATAATCTTCAAGGTCATCTGATTAAGGCAATTTAACTAGTCCCTGTCTCAGTAGAATGATACAGATTTCATTAAAACTTCATACTACACCAAAAAAAAAAAAATGAATCCTTGTTACTTTAAACCATATTCAAATATATCATACATGTACTTATTAAATATGCATCAGAAATAAGCGACACTCTTTAGTATTCAGAGTTGATCAATCTAAAATTTCTGTCATTGTGACAGCACACTTTTATTAAGCACCTCTTGGGTTCTTTGTATACAAGGCATCTACCTCTCACAGTCAGACAAATTAAACAATATTACTAAAATTTCACAAATGAGGAAATGTACTTAAGCCATGAAAACAACTTACATATTCATCAACAGGAAAGAAAAGAGTAAAGACTTTACTTACAATATTCACTGACAATCTTTTCTTCCATATTAAGACTACATAAAACCAATTCAGTCTTTGTAAGTATTTCTGTCAATAAGGGCCACTAGAGAAAAACAAGTAACATCAATAGCAGTGGTTGAACTTTCAGAGCCCACTTCTCTTTTGCACTATAATTATTTTTAATGTTATGTTTTTAGTGCTTACAGAGCACTAAAATATAAAATTAACTTTTTAAGTAATTACCTGAGAATTAAAAATTTGTGAAAATAAACAATTGTAATTTCTGCCACTCTGTCTCACCTTCTCAATGGTGTCTCTCCTTTGAAGGCATCATCAAGCTGAGATCACTAAACTCGGCCATTTATGGAGTCACAGGTGTTTGGGTAACCACTTAACGGGAGGCTGATTAGAGGAGCAATTAAGAAAGCATCCTGTGCAGCCTGGGTTCCAGCACCGAGCTAGCCACAGCCTGCTGCGTGTAATTTGGGACAAGCTGCTCCATCTCTCAATCCCTCAGCTGCAAAAAAGGAGACACTGATACCTACAATCAAACACCTGCTATGAACTAAAACATGAGGAAAGCATTTTAGCCTTAGGTAGGTGTCCACTCACAGCGAGTTTGGTCATTATGATGATGAGGATGCCTGTTAATAAATTAAGCTAGACCACAAAGGAGAAATCACCTTAAAGGAGAAACATTTTAAGTCAATGAGCATTTCTTTTTGGATGGATTGCAGAATATTCTATTGATTTCTTTAATAAACCAAATTTTGTCCATTAATTATAGATTTACAGGTTCATGGACAAGTCTCCAGAAAAAGAATTAGAGGCCTCTAAACTCTGTAAATTAAGAAAGTAAATTAAAAAAAAAATCAGGGAGGAGGTTATACCTCATGTGGGAGAGTATGTGCTTAGCATGCATGAGGCACTCAGTTCAGTCCCCAGTAACTCCATTTAAAAACTTTGCTTTTTAAGAAATGGGGAATTAAAGCAAAAAGATGGAGGAATACAGACGTTTTTAGAGAATCATCTCAGATTTAAGATGGGGAAGATACCATCTATTTCTCAGAGGAAATTTTGAGGACTATGTAAACTGGTCTGAGATGTCTAGTTCTTTAACATTATTCATGAATTCATATTACCAAGTCATAAACTACCTGATAATCAACAGTGGTGATACTGATCATAACAGCTGCCATCAGGGATCGACCTCCTGCTAGGACTGCTCTGTTCTGACATCTCTGCCCCTGAGGCCTCACCAGACTGACAGCACTAAACTAGGTCATTCATGAGCACCTCGTGTAAGTCCTCCATTTGTGCTTCTGACTCTCCCCTCACCAGCTCCTCTGAGGGAAGCACTGTTATCATCTTACCCACTCACAGATAAGGCGACTGAGGCACAGAGGCTAATCCCGTTCCAGGTCACATTGGCATTAAAGGACGTCTGTATTTCTGCTGTTTTGCTTTTGACAAAGGAATGTGAGATATCAATTCAAGGCAGACTGTTAAATAATCAAGTCTGTCAGGTCTTCACCTCAAAGAGCAGATACTATAAATTCCTGATGTAGGATGAGGCTGCCGCCACAAACTGACTCAGCTTGAAATTAATATCCAAGATGAAGCAGCGGATACACGTAAATATTCACGATTGTCAAGTCTGCTCACGGGTCTGGGCCCTTCACTGCCTGAACGAGGGTGAAATCCCCACCCGTGTCTGGGAGAGATGCACGGTGCTTCCCGGGCTCACCCAGGCTTCACGGGCTATTTCCTCCCACAGACTGGCCTCAACGATTAAAAGCTCTCAAGGTTTTTACACCATGCAAAACAAAAAGACATTTCTGCAGATGGAGCACTTTCTTAGGCTTAAATCTTTTTTTGCCTACACTCACCCAGGGGGAAAAAAGAAACATGACTCTGCAAAGTCTCTGACCCTCACCACTCACAGGAGTAGAACAGCCACAGCAGAAGATGGCTCTTCACATTGCAGGATGAGAACAAAATAAAGATGCCCCAACAACAGGCACTCCCAGACACAGCGCTCAGCCGTCTTCTGCAAACTCACGGTTGTGTAGCACTCATCACCTTCTATTTCCAGAACACTTCATCACCCCAAAAGAATCCGCCTATCACTAGCAGTCACTCCCTAATCCCCCTCCAACCAGCCCCTTCCAACCATCACCTGCTCTCTGCCTCTGCATGTGCCTTTTCTGGGCATTTCAGATCACTGAAATCAACAATATTTGACCGTTTGTGTCTGCTTCCTTTCAATTAACAAGCTGTTATCAAGGCTTGTATATTTTGAAGTGGTATCAGCATCTCTTTCTTTTTTTTTTTTTTTGAAAACGTCAAAGATTATTAGAAGGTGGTAAGCACTATCAAAAAGAGTAGAGTGGAGCATAAGTGATTGGGTTTCAAAGGGAAAAGTGTGGGTTGAACAGTCAGGGTGGACTTCCAAAATCAGGTGGCCTTTTTCATTTTCCTCTTTTTTTTTTCTTTTTTATTCACTCTTACGTGTGAATAATCTTCCACTACATGGAGATACTACATTCTGTTCATCCATTCAGCAGCTATTTATGGACGAGTTCCAGAAAAATGAGTGTAAGAGTTGACTAGCATGGATGGCATTTAAGCAAAGGGCAAAATGTGCTTTCAAAAAAAAGCCAACAAACAGAGGCACAAGGAAATTCAGTGCGTTTCTGAGCAAAGTGCTTGCTTGCTTCGGCAGAACTACCGTGCAGGACTGTGGCGGATATTGGCAGGAGTCACGGTGTGGGAGAAACCTGAGAAGACTCCCCACTGCAAGTAGCTCAGACAATTCTCCTCCCTCATCCTGTATTGTTAGAGCAATGTTTCTAGGTTACTCATATTTCAAGTAATAGCACTTTAACTGCACATCTGATCACCTCCATCAGACCACCTTTCCTCCAAGCAACAGAAAATCATTCAATGACCTGAGCAGCTCCAGGACATAATGGTGATGGATTAGGGAGTCCTGCAGCATTCCAGCCTGCAGGCACAAACCCCACATGTGCCCTGGTGATGTCCAGAAAATAAAATGCATGGAAATATCTCACTGTTTGTACACGACATCTGCCCTCAATTTGCCCCAAAATCATGCTCGCAAAGCACTAATCAACCCTCTCAATACAAAAATAAAAAAGCTAAGAAGGCAAATTTAGGCTCTTCCATTGAAAACCAGCAACCATCACTGCCAGTATCTGAGCTGGAATGCTCCTGACTTTGAAAACCACTGCGCAGTTACTTTTCAAGCGTGAAACTCATATATGTATTCCACGTAGATGATATTGCAGTAGGATTTTTCTTTTCAAAATTTCCAGTTGCAACATTAGCACAAGAAAGTTTATGTATAGGCTTTAAAAAAAATCAATTATCCTCCACTTTCTTAATTTTGAACTAATTATTATTTTATAAATGTGGCTATGCTGCGTATTATAAACCGTTTGGTTTCTGAAAACAAGACCTTTATGACCTCACTATTTCAGAGCAAACTTTAACGATTCTTTGAGAGGTGGGGCCTGGGGCGCCCACTATCAGCTCTTTAAATACTGACAAGGATGTGCTATTAAGTAATGCAAAGGCTCTAACTTCACATTAGCTCAGAATGCAAAGAAACTACACCAAAGACTTCCTTAAAAATTTTATATATTTCTTTTCTTTTGAATATTAAAGTTCTTAAATGATAGATTTTTTTGAAAAAGACAACAGCTGTATTAAATTTCCTCTCACCAAGAAAGCAATCTTTATGAAGTAAAAAACCCCTATGGAAATCGAAATGACAGGACGTTTCTAGCTAAGTGAACATCCAGATCTGAACACAAACCTAAATCCGATCAGATCTCAATCGAACGAGCTCTACAAAGTCCTGGGCAACCCTGGAAATTAGCTCTTTTTTTTCCAAATGTTGGCTGAGCTAAGATCATCACACTAGGCAGGGAAGGAGAGAAGAGGAAAATCCACCTGGCGGCCTCCATCAGTTTTCTTCCAGCCACAAAATGCCTCTAGGGTGGCCCGCTAACAAGCCCCCCATAAGGAAAGCCGGCATCCACACTGCCCCTGCCATCCCCAAGTAGCCCCGATGCCCATATCCCAGCCTGTGAATTGTCTTCTAATGATCCCCCAGTTGGTGGCACCCACCCCCTCTTCCCCGCTATACAAACACAGAGAGCCACGGCAGCCTTCCCAAATCAGAAATTTGATTACATCAACCCCCACTTCAAACCCTTTAGAGGCTCCCTGTTAGAGTTCTAGCCCAACCCCAGACCCTGCTCGCCCATCCTCACCTAAGTACACAGGTCCCCAGTGACCACAGGGGCCCCTGACCTGCTCCTACTTCCCACTTGCTCCAGTCTCATTTTGACTGTTTCCAAAGGAAGCCTTCCCTCCCTCCAACCTCCACAATTTGTTCCTCTCTTCCTAGAACATTCTAGGCTAAGTAAACTTCTGACAATGCTAAGCTCTCAAGAAGCAAATACATTTTGCTTACTAATGTGGCTACACCCTCTCTCCCCTAGACTCACAGAAGTGCACGTGTAATGAATAAATGAATGACCGGTTGGGTCTCAAAGGGACAGACATACCTGCTCTCGCCCGTCCCGATCCTTCTGTCTGTAGAATATCAGAAGCAAAACCAGAAGTACCTTTCCTGAGGGTCACTTTCTGTTGACACCCTTCACTGCCTACTGTGTCAGTTCTAGTAAAACTCAACTTCTTCCAAAGCCCTACATCCCGGACTCTCTCCAGTGTCCTCCCCAGCAGGGGCTCCCTCCACCCTGGACCGCACAGGGCACTCTCCACGGGTCCCCACGCCAAAAGCCTCCAGGCCTCTGCCCGGGCTGCACCTGCGACCTGAGCCACATTCTTGACTCCTTCTCTTGGCTGACTCTTACTCTGTCCTCACAACTGAATGTAGAGCCCATTTCTTCCAGGAATTCCTCTCCGATAATATCCTTTAGGTCTTGTCTGGGCTCTATCTATAGCAGCAGTACATGGTGACCAACTGGGTGTTTGCCCGCTCCTTTGAGACCACGAACACTTGGGAACCACGTGGGAAGGAGTGAGAGATTACAAGACGGTTGAGGGAAGCAAAAAGCAGAAATCACAGTCCAAGTCCCAAATTCAAGGATACTTTCTCAGAAAAAAGTATAAACTATTTCACACGTGTGCAATTTGGCTACTATTTTTGTGGCTTGTGGACAGCAAGAACTTGGTGTTCTAGTCCAAAACCCAGGTTACATGCAAAGAAATGTATATATTCATATCCAAAGGAAACAAGAGCTGCTCAACAACAGTTTGCAGTTAGAACTGAAAGGAACTTTGATAAAGGCAATCTCTCTCTCTCTCTCTTCTTTCTTTTCTGGCATCATATAAATTTAGAAGTATTTGCGTGACTAACAGATGGCCCGTGATTCTGCACTGGAGTGTTTGGGGCTGAGGAAGCCCAGATTAGATTCACTCTGGAAATGCAATCACACCAACACACTGATAGGTGCTGTGGTGGTGAAGCTGATGTTCCAAAGCAGGCAACCTTATTCTGTAAGAGAACTCTAAATAGAAAGCAAGAAATGCAATGTCCTATACTGAATTTCATTTGCTATATGGGCCATTAACTGATAGTATATCTTGACTAATTAAACCCAAAAATAAATTGTCAACGTCGGTTTTCTTCATCTGACCGTTTTATGCTAACATCGGATATTAAAACCTCACTCCATACGGAAAGCTCAGGCTTACGCTGCAGCACAGTTACACCCCGTGGAAGAAAGCCGACCAAGGGAGAATTGGAGAGTTTCCCTTTAGAAGCTGCGAAGTGTGGTTTTACACCTGTATATCATTTGCAACCACATCATCGACAATGGAGTTAGACGTTACCTCTGTGGGGCGAAAAGCACTGCGTGCTTCAGAACCATCAAAGAACGCTGAGCTTTGTGAAACAGTCCTGAGGCACTTAAATCATACTTTTTCTGAAAGGCTCCAAATCTGACCCACTTCACCATTCCAGGTATAACAGGGAAGTACTGGAAACAGTAGAGAGAACATGCCCTTGAAGTCTGACAAGGCTCTGCTTGAATCCTGCTACAGCATTTATCAACCGCTAAACAAACCAATTCCTTAACCCCTCTGAGAAGGCTTCCCAATCTTCAAAAGGGGGCTGCCATCGCCCAGCTGGGAGTCATGGATGTGAATGCAATACGCAAGTAGGGCGGCCGACTGCTACCTGATACGGGGCCTGGCTAGTTTCCCTCCGCTGCCCTTCTGCCCCTTTAAACTTGCACTGATCCCCCTGGTAAGGATCAAGCCCCCGGAACAGACTGCCCGTATCTTCTGTGTATCCCTGGATACATGACTTACACTTAGGAGGCCAGAAAAACAACTGCCTCCTACCAAGTCACTAACAATATTCTTAAGAGTCTGGGTATTTTTAACTCTATTTTTCAGGGAGACTATTCCAGAACTTTCCAAGCACCATTCTCCAGATTGGCTCCCCTCCCAGTGCCCATCCTTCTTACCTCAGATCCTCTGTCTGACTGCCTTCTGTTCATGGGAAAGCAAGTCCGGTAGGGTGGGGACTCCCTAGGCCTCCCTCCCTCCCTCACAGGTGACTGTGAATACCTTCTCCCCACTCCAACTCCAGCTTCTGAGGATTCTAACCTTCTGGATCCTGCAGCCTCTGCACCTTCCCAAGACACACACGTGGCCAAGACTCTCCCTTTGGATTTCTTTCTGGCTGGCCCTGCTGACCCCCAGGCCCCTTAAGGATAAATGGGATTGCTCTGAAAATGACAAACGCCGCTGGCTGACACACCAAAGCTGCATGGTCTGGGCTTTCCTCCAACCGAGGCACAGCCCTCCCCTCCCTCAGCCTCAGTCTGCAGCTCTCGAGATGATCTAATTCACATGCAAGGCTGTGAACACCAGCTAAGAATGACGACTCCCAACTTGTATCTCTAGTCCAGCTCCTTCACATGAGCCCCAGTCTCATAGAGCCGAGTGCCTCTTTGAAGTCCTAACTTGGATGAAAAATGGCATCTTAAAAATGCCTCATGTCCACCATTTACTCTGGAATTCGATTCCTGGCAGGGACCTCCCAGACTCCCCATTTTAGTAACAGCCCCAGCACCCACCTAGTTGTCTCAGGTCACATTCAATTTCCACTGTTCCCTCCCCCCGGCCCTGCCCTGGAATCAGTCTTGTTATTTTCGCCAATAAGCCGATCTCAAGTGTGGTTTTGCAGGGACCATGGCCGGAACCCCACAAGCTCACAGCATGGTTCACTAACAGTCCGCCGTAGGGTGCTCCCTGGAGGTGGAGGCATCTACTGCCGCTGGTCACCTCAGAAGGCACTGGATTCTCACACAGGAGGCCCAGGAGAAGGGACTCAAGATTTTCCCGTGGTCTGAGCTTTGAAGGGCCCGAGGTCTGGGGGAGCTCCTAATTAGCAGACACACTTGCCAGTGAGCAGATGAGGATGGGGAACCCAGGGAAGGCTGTTCTCACTCCAACTCCTGGGCTCTCGGGAGCCACGGGAAAGACCTGTGTCCAGGGTACAGCCCGGCCATCACAGATCCCAGCCTGCATTTTCCAACCCGGACAGCCTAGACTCCATCTACTTGCGACACTTACTTCTGTTCTGTTCCCCACCCAGAATGTGATGGACTCATTCAGATATTCTTGCCTGTCTCAAGCGAGACAAATTCAGTGAAAAATGAAGTGTCCACATTTGGACCAGAGCATGAAAGGAGAAACAAGGCCTCATGGTCAGCATGATGGTGGCGGCCAAACCCTTCCACCGGGTGAGATGAACCATGGTGAGGGTGAGAATCCAGGGTCCTAGGTCGGCCAAATCATCTTCCTTCACGGTTGTCTGGGGTGTTGGAGACTGACTACCACAAACTAACGACACGGCTGTCAGTGGTGGATGTCAGCTGCAACAGAAACGGATTCAACTCTTTACTGCCAACATGGCTTAAATGTAAAGGCCGGGGCAGGGAGGTCTGCACGGCTGCTGAGGCAAACCACAGACCCAGCTCTGAATGCCCACTGGCTGGAGCAGAGAGGAAACTACGGCCCTTTTAGCTGTCCCTGTGTCCAACAGATCCAGCTGAGCCAGCTACTTAGGAGAAGGTCATGTTGTCCTGATACCCAGAAAAACCAGCCTCGTAAAGGGAACAAATAGTGTCATGGATTTTACACCCAATTCTGCCCCTTTATGAAGGCAAAGTAAAGTAAATGGCACGGGGAAGTTGAATGCAAAAAAAAAAAAAATTAAACAACCAAACAGTGACTGCTTCCTCCAACAGTGTCCCCTGCATCTGCTCACCCCCGAGCCGGCCACTTCCTCACCAGTGACCACCGGCCAGGAAGCGCCGTCACGCACGTCACACAGAGACAGCCAGGAACCGTGGGCCGAGCACGTTTGTGTAAAAGCAGGAATCGAGCAAGATGCTGCAGAATTTGACTTTACAAGTTTAAATACTCCATGAAAAGAATCCCTCAGCAGCCGCCTAAATCAATTCGCATCTCACTTATTCAAAACAATGAAACAAATTTAATAAGGGGGCATTTGTCACCAAATAAAAGGAGGACCAAACAGGTCCCTCAAAGCAAGGATTTTAACAGGTATCTAACACCAGTGGGTAATGTGCTAACAAAGCAAATATTCCAAAACATTAGAAAATACAAAATGACTAGGATAATACATGGATCAAGACAGCTGTTAAGATTTTGCTTTTTAAAGCGATGGAGACAGTATGGAGGGCAATCTGGCTATTTCCAATGCAGGGTGTGCACAGCCCACATTTTCAGATGCAACTACATGCTCACTGGGCAGTACAATTGAAAAAGGAATAAAGAAAAAGGAAAAGAGGAACAAGAGAAAACTAGAAACACACAAGAACAAAAATGATTTTGACAGCATGTACAAGAATTTACGTGAGTGTGTGAGGCCAGGGACGAGGGGATGGTGAGACCCACCCTCACCTCCTGCTCCAGGGAAAGCAGGGGCCTGAGGGGAGCGGCGCTGCCGGGGGACCCCAACGTGGTCAGCGCCCCTAACCAAAATTCAACCTACAAGCTTCTAGGCAGCTTTTGAGCTACAAATTGTGGTCGCATTTCAGTCTGGACCGTTTTACTCACTTCCACCAAGAGTAGCAGGAGAGAATTAGGCTCTGCTCCTGTACCAAAGAATTGTTTAAATAATTAATGACTGTGGAATACTAAAAGCAACAATGGGGTAAAAGTGACTGGAGGAGAATGTGCTTGACCCGAGCTCACTGGCTGCGTTATCTCACTGACGTTCAGAAGCTGGCTGAGCCCTTATGGTACCAGAACAGACAGACCCAAAAGGAGGGAGGTTTAATGCGCTGCTGTATTTCGATACTGGGAGCCATGCCTGGTACACGAGGTTCTGGGTAAACAATGGGGACAGTGTCAACCACTGTGGGCTAATTACACATCCGGCTACTCCGCCAAGTCCCAAGGGCAGACTTCAAAAGACAAAAACAATATGGCATTCTCTCTGGTGGGGCTGCAGACTCAGAGACAAGCATTTGTTGAGCAAAAATGTCACCAGTGCCTCCTATGACAAAAGAGGAGGCACTGGCATGGGGGCTGGGGCAGGGCTCCAGGCTTCCACTGCTCACTCACCGGTCTGTCCAGGGGGAGAAGTGGTCCCTGCTTATGTTGCACCGATGCACCTACCTTGACTAATGCCTGGGGCCTCAGCAGGGGTGGACAGGAGAGGTGAACGGAACCAGACTTGGTGTAGCACGGTGCTGGCAGCTATGCCCTCAGCAGTGCCCAGGCTCCTAAACATGCCAGCTCATCTTAAGAAGCAGATGGGGAGTGCGGGCATGTAGATCACAGGGCCCTGAGAGGACAAGTACAGATCATGGCTACAACATGCCTCTCCCCTTCCTTAAGTCATAGAGGTATATCTGGGAGGAACAGAAAATTCATCCAGAGCCCGCTACATTGTCTCTCGCAGGTGGGACTCGTGTCCCCTGTGCTTCTCACACACAGGGCTGGTCTAGACATTCTTTTTATCAATTCTCTAGCATCTTCTCCTCCAACTTACCAACAACCAGAGAGTAGGATCTGATCTTAGCTAAGTTCAAGAATCACAGAGCACTTCCTTCACAGCGGGCCCAGAAACATGTGCCAGGTTCTCCGACCGTCACCTGTGGGACCACCATGAGCCCTCTCCAGACTCAAGGACAGAGGCCGTAGGCCGGGGGAACACAGCTTCCCTCACTCTCCCCAGCAAAGGTTTCCACGTCTCGGAAAAGGCATCTCACCCTCTTCTGCCTGAGGGACAGCACGACAGATACACCGGGAAACAGAGCTGAAGTTGGGGGGGTAGGCAGCCCAAAAGAGCTCGTCTGTACTTCCGAGGCAATGTGGGGCCGTTGACTTAATCACAGGGACAAACTGAGAATGAACATTTCCCTGCTCTGTCCCATACACCGTGATACGCCTTTCCCTGCATAAGGAGTTCATTCGGAAGTCCCCGGCGGTGTTTCTGATGTCATAACTTGGCATGGAGGCTGTCGGGCAAGAAGAGAGGGCCTGAGCAGAATAGGTGCTGGGCCTGGGAGGCAGGAGGCACCGGCTCCAGCCCCAGCTCAACCAGCTCCTCGTTCTGCCTCTCAGGGTTCAGCATCTCATCTATAAGCAAAGGGATGAGACTGTCCCAGGATAGGCTGCCCAACAGAAATGAAATGAGAGCCATGTAAAGAAAGTTTCCCATTTGCCACGTTTAAAATGGTAAACAAAGAAACAAACAAACAAAAAACAAATACTAGAAACTGATTTTAAGAACAGATCTTACTTAATCTACTGTATGTAAAATACTATCATTTTGACATGTAATCAATATAGGAAGTAAAGAGATAGTTTATATACTTTTACTAGACAAGCCTCAGTGTCTGATGTGCATTTGACCTACAGCACATCTCAGCTCAGTCCAGCCTCCTCCCCAGTGCTCCTAGCATCAGTGGCTTTGGCTACTTTATTGGACAGCATCCCCAGGGGTCCCACCATGGTCATGGCTGTAAAGCGGGAGTAAGTGTCCACACTAACCCTAAAAGGATCTCTCTGAAACAAAGGCGGATTCACTTTGAAATGTCTGTAAACCGGCGGGCTGCATCTCCATCCCCCCTTGGCTACAAGACAGACTTCTTCCTTGCTGATCCCTTTCTGGATGTAGGGAAGCAATCCGGCACACAGCCAGGGTGGACTGGCCTCCAGGTAAACTTACCTGCTGTCTGTGTCCAGTCTCATGAAGTCCTCCTTCTCAAACAGGATGCAGAGGAGGGGGATCTTGTCCCCAGAATTCTTGGGGCCACCATCCAGCCACTTGGACTTGAGCAAGATGAAGAGTGACTCAGTGAAGTCCTTGATCTTCTTCTCCACCACCCTGCAGTCCTCTAAATTTGAAGGCAACGTCGGTGCGTGGCTGCTCGACTTCCTCCACATGCAGTACAAAGACAAAGAGCTGAGAGTCATTATCGAGGTGCCATACAGCTCCTCTGCACGTGGAGCTTCTCCAAGGCCTTGGCAGAGAGACAGTCGGTAATGGTGACAAGGCCCACGACCTTGCGGTGTTTCTGGAAGACGCTCCACCCATTCTTGGGCACATAGCGGTGCCTGTAGTGAATACAGAGTGTCCACTGGGAGCCACATGGGCTGATATGGCTCACCGAGGTGAGTAGCTGATAGATGCAAAAGAAATTCTCCTCTGAGATGATCTCCATGGTTTGGACTACAACGGGAAGAGTCTGGTGGTCCTCAGCACACTGCACGTAGTCAGGGATGCTCATGTTGCAGGCCCTGCCGAGACAGGAGAGGAGATCGAGGTACATACTCTGCTGTGTGCTATGGGCCCATCTGGGTTGCGGTGACCTGGTGTGTACCAGCCAGAAGGCAAGGGAAGCCAAAGCAAATCCGGGGGTACAGTTTGTCCTCAGAGTCTGCACATGGCTACTGTAGCTCGGATCACATTACCCAGTTTTTGGTCTAGGCTTCCTGCCCCTGCAGAGAAGGGTCATTCCTTATTTTATATTTCCAAGCACCTAGCAAGGCTCTGATATAAAGTCACTACTCAAAAATGCTGAATAAAGAAATGAACAAAGGATATGCTTTCCCCAATCCCCTTCAGCAGAATATAAAGAAAAGGACCACAGTAGGATCAAAAGATCTGGAATTCTATTCAATTTATTTGAACCCCTTAGCTTCATAGTAATGGATAAGAAAACTTGCCTTGGGGTAGAGGGTACTGTTCATTGGTGGAGCACATGCTTAGCATGTACGAGGTCCTGGGTTCAAACCCCAGTACCTCATTTTAAAAAATCAAACAAATAAATACACCTAATTTCCCTCCTGAAAAAGTATTTTTAATTCAAAAGTCAAAAAACACCTTGCAATTGACACAACATCGTAAACTTGACTATACATCAATTATAAAAAATCCTTGCTTTTCAAGAATATATCTGGATTACGGATGTTTGCAAATGTAAAACGCCTAGGGTACCACCTGCATAAAAAGTGGTGACTGTACAAATGTACTATCCCCCCTTTATGAGCTATTCTTCCTTTGGGGGAGTTATAACCTCTCAGAGCTAATTTTCTCAGTTTAAAAAATATAAACATTACCTGATTCTCAGTACTGCTGAAGAATCAGATAACCCTAAGAAAGCATCTGACCCACAGAATTCACTCAATAAATGTTTCTTGAATGAATGAATAAACAAGCAAAGTGAATGCTGCTCCCTGCCAAAGACCATCATAATGATACTTCCTGATAATCCCAAGCCCACGTTCACCAGACTCTGCACTAACAATGTGTGTGACCTGGGCAGGCCTGTGTGCTTCTCTAAGCCCCAATTTAATCGTGAATAGAAATGAGGGCAATAACACAAACCTCAAATTATTAGTGAGTCAGTAATGAATTGTACCCCAATATTGCAAGATGGAACCATTAAGGAAAACTGGGCAAAGGGTCCATAGGCCCTCTCCATATAATCTCTTACTACCACATGGGAATCTACATTACATCTCAAAATAAAAAGTCTAATTTTTTAAAGAGGTTTTCGAGGTTAGGTGAGCTCACTGTCTCAAATAAGGAACACACAGTAGAAATAGGACAATGCCCAGATCATGAAATGCACCCAGTTAACATTCCCACTGAACCCACTGGTACCTCCAACTTCAGTGCAAGATAATGGGTCCTCGTGGCAACAGGCCACAGCACCTGAAGCTAACAAAGCTAATGGTGTCCACTTCCAAGAGCCCATGTGACCACCCTTGTTCTAATTTTCTATTTGTAATTTTTTTCTTTTCATTAAATAGAAACACCCAATTCCATAGAATTCTTACCAGATATCATGATGGCAGCCCTTCAAAACCTGACCACAGAGATCATGATGGCAGCCCTTCTTGGTGAAACAATAAAATGAATAGCCATTTTCACAAGACCTCTGAGTAAATCTACTAGGGAACTTCATCCTGGACAGAGGAAGAGGACTGGGGAGGAGGGGGCATTCAGGGGCACAGATAACCATGGGCCACCTGTCCCACGATGGACTTTAGACTCACCCTCACCCTTCAGGAACTACTAAATACACACAGACAGAGTGCTATGGACAAGATTTTTTTTTTTTAAACAAATCCCTGAATCCCTAGCAGGTCTTGTTTCTACCCATACACAAATGGCTTATGTGCATAATGTTTCACAAAAGCCTTAAAATATTATCACCCCAACTTGACACATCAAGAAACTGAGGTAGAGAAGTTTATCACATTCTACAAGATTAGAGAGAGGCCACGTCAGACACCGTATTTAAATCCAAGCCCCTGCTCCAGTGCTCACACTAGAAAGTGTGACATACTGCCCCTTTCCTGCCCTCTCCCTGCAATCAATCTCTGAATAGTCTTTTCTGTGTCACCTGGAATCACAATCACATTCATTTTCCACAAAGAGCTATGTCACTCCTTGGAGGACTTTTCAAAATCTAAAGGGTTGGTTTGAGAGGAGAGATTTACATTTTCTGTTTCTCAAAGGAAACATGGCTTTAAAAGAAACTGGAAAGTAGTTATCTAGTCTAAGCCCTCATTGTGCAGAGAAAGAACCGGAGGCTCAGAAGATATGAGGAAAGGGCCTTATTAACAAATATTGCCTCAGCGCAGCACCAAGCCAGACCTGGCACTTCTAGGGGAGGATCTGGAAGGCCCAGGAGAATGAGTGTTAGAAAACAGAAAGAGAAGAAGCATACAAGGCCCCGTCTCTTCACCACCATAACATGAATTTCCACCAAATTACCCAGAATGGGTGCAGCCAATATTAAGTTTGTCAAAAGAGGTTATAGAATTCTCAACCATAGTGGAAATTCCAACATTTACTGTGCTTTTTTCCCAGTTCAAGCATCAATTCAGTGGGCACTCTGTACCAGGGACTACACGAGGCCTGGGGTTCTCCCAAATACAGATCTCTATTACCACGTGTGCAAACCACATTAAGGCCACCAGAAGAAAAGCGCCCACAGATAAGATGGTATTACTGAAACTGAAAGCAGCAAAAGAGCATATATTACTAGGGAAAAAGGTGCTCCTAGTAATGGACTCATGGACATAGAAAGCAAACTGTGTTTAGCAGGCAGGAAAGGGGGGATTAACAGATACAAATTAGTAAATATAAAATAAATGACAAGGACCTGCTATATAACACAGGGAACTATATTCAATTTCTTGTAGTGATTTATACTAAAAACAATCTAAAACATATATATATACATATGCATATGTTTATAACTGAATCTCTGCTGTACACTTGAAACTAACATTGTAAATTGACTACACCTAAATAAAAAATAATTTTAAAAAATAAGTAAAAATAAATGCAACGCCATTAAGAAAAAATAAAAGAACTCTCTAATCCCCTTAACTGTAGGTGGTCGAGAAATCTAGCTGCAAACACCAAGTCCACTGGATCACTCCAGCACTCGCTGTCACTCTTTCTGACCATCAGAGAGTCACTTGCTTCACTGAGGTTACTTTTCTCTTCTGTGAAAGGCTACAGTTGCAACTAACAATGTATAGAATCTCATCATTCACAAGCCCAAAAAGTAGTGAGGACTTCCCATGGGCCAGGCTCCGGTCAGATGCAAAGATAGGGTCCCAGATATATTCATGGGTAGAAGAAGTTTATGCCATAAAGGTATAAATTCTTCCTGTTTTGATAGACAGATTCATTTCAATTCTTGTTAGAATTCCTACCAGATTTTTCTTGGAATATAACAAGTTAATTTATGGTCAGGAATAGCCAAGAAATTTCTTTAGAACCACCACTTGGGAGGGGTGGATAGGTCATTCATTTCCACTGCTCTTTCTGAAGTGATGAAAACGTTCTGGAATAATAATGGATGCACCACTGTGAATATGCTAAAAGCTGCTGAATTGTACCATTTAAATGGATGGAATTCATGGTGTGTGAACTATATCACAATAAAACTGTCCTATGAAAATTATTTCTTGACAATTATTTTTCAGTTTATACACTAGTCTGTCCCACAATTTAAGAAAAACAAAAAACCTAAACAAGCCAAACTATGCCAGGAGCACTTTAGGACTGCAATATCCCTGGGTCTCCAAGGCCTCTGGTGGTGCTGTTCCTGTAAACACACACTAGCTGGGCTGGGCTAGTTAGGGACTGTAACTATCTTTTTAAAATCGACGGTCACTCCTTTCACCCTGGGAGAGGGAAGGAAGGAGGATGTCACAGCCTCATGCCTTCAGCTCATTTTTAACAGAACCAAGCCCTGCTTTCACCACTGCAATCCCTCTCACTATAAAAACACGTGACATCAACAAGCACCGCCATCATAACACCTGAAAGTGTTAAAAGTACTTACTTGCGGCAGAAACATGGAGGGGGTAGACAGAACCTCGCTTAGCAGTGACGCTCCCTTTTCCCGACTCCACCAGGAGAAGCTGGGCGTTAGAGCCAGAGGCTTTCAGCCCAGGTAGCAGCGCCCACGCCACAGAGCTGGTCCTCAGGGAGCGGGAAAGGGAGAGCAGGGCAGCCCCGGGGTCGCGGGGCAGGGAAAGCGGGGAGGGGGACGCGGGCTGCAGCCTCGCTCGGAGGACAGCCCCAGCCCCACTCCCAGGCGCCCGCCCCCGTCCGGGTCCGCAGACCCCGCCCGCCCGGGACACAGCCCGCCCAGGGGCGGGGACGGGCCGGCGGACGAGGAGAGGAAGCCCGGGAGGAGAGGACTAGGGGGAGGGAGAGGGGAAGGGGACGCCAGCCGCGGACTGAGGGGATCCCGGCTGGGTGAGAGGTGGCAGGTGCACACCAGGCCCTGGACACTGTGGCCGGGGCGCCGGGGCAGGTGGCGCTGGCAGAGGGGTCTGGCCTGAGCAATTCATCTGAACACGGGCTGACTAGCGCCCTTGGGGTCTGTGAAAGGCGGACCGCCCTACCGCAACCGCCTGACCCCTTTCCCGGGAGCCCCCCACCTTGCACTTCCACAGTCAGAGGCCCCGGCCCCAGGCAGGAACCAAAGGCCTACCGGGCGACGTAGTTGAGAAGCCTTTGGGCCCGATCTCCGGCTCGGATATGGAGCTCCCAACCAGCGGACCACTTGGCACTGACTGCGCATGCGCAGGAGGGCCAGCGATCCTCTCTGGGTTCTGTGAGAGAAGGTGGGACAGCGAGGGAGGGAGAAGATGGGAGCGGGTGGAGAGGACGGGAAAATTGGAGGGATACAGATGGACAGGATGAGCAGAGAGAAGGAAGGGATCTGGAGAAGGGAGGGTCTTAGCGGAGTTGGAGAAAAAAAGCTTTACCTCTGGGGCACCCCTAAGCGGCAGACCTGCCTCTGTACCCTTCTGTAACCCTTCAAGCCCCACAGCTCAATTTTACCACCGTGATCCAACCCTCCATCCGATGCTTCTGCAGAAACCCTAGGGAGATCACACCCGTTGCCCCCACGCGGAGCTGGGTTTTCTGTTGCTCTGAGAACCAAGCACCCGCAGGTGTTGTCGCTCAGAACTACCTTGGGAAGAGCACATATTCCCCTTTTACACGCTGGGAAACAGGCAGGCAGGATCTCTGCCTTAGCTCCACTGTCCCAGGTGTTGGGCTGGCGGGGAGCGGGATGGTACAAGATCAGAGCCCCAGACAGAGCAGACTGCCTGAGTGTTGGTGCATAGTCCCCATCCCTCCTGGGTAAACCATACCCAACCCTAGTGGAAACATCAAGGGCTCACAGTAGTTCCCTGGGTGTGGGACAGCTGTCCTCATGTGAAGGAAAAGTCCAGCTGGGCTAACAAGCTAAGTCACAAATCTAAGTGTGATAAGTGTCCGTTTACTGATCTAAATTATGCTGGGCTATCTCATATATCTGAAGTTTAGTGTCAGTTTATTGGGCTAACAACCTAACTCGTAATTCCAAGCTCAACAAGTGTCAGTAATGTGATCTATTACAAATTGATAAGCTCCAGTGTACTTATTCCTTGCTTTTTGTTCTTTGAGCCTTATTGGCTAATCCCCCCTTACTTGTAATTAAGCCTTTAAAACCTCATGTGCACGTCTTGGAGGTACTCAAAACTTCAGAGCCGAAGCCCCTCTGATCCCACCGGCATAATAATTCTGAGCACTCCAACACTCCGATTGGTGCTTTTTTCTTGGCTGGCCTGTTTCCATAACACTCATCTCCAGTGCCCCGCTTTCTAGGCAGATAGGAGTGTTACCAAGTCGAAATTAATTCTCCTCAGTGCAGGACAGGCCAGTGCAGGACAGGCCAATAAGTTGGGAGACCAGATGTTGGGGCATGGAATAGCAAGTTTCTGTAGACCTAGATGGCAAACTAATGTCCTGGAAAACCATCTCCCCAAGTCACAATTCAGGCTCCTTTCCTATGTGCTTGGTTAGTGCAAACTTCTTAGTGTAGGAATTCCTTCTTGTTAGAATCCTTTGTTCTTGCAGCTATCTGCGTGGGTCAGATCCCTGTAAACCTCCAACAAAAGAAACGTTATTTTCTATTCTGCAATTTGCTATCTTTTAATGAATGAAAAAGTGTTAAATATCCTTAAAGGTCAGAGCCTTCAGAATAGGGTCTCCTGTTTATTTCAGGCTCTAGGCAACATTGTTTTACAAGCAAGATGAAGCCTAGGTGACAGAGCATAGGGTTAAATTCAAAGGAACAAATCTAATATGGAGTCAGATTTGTTCTGTTCTATTACTGTGGCAGAAGCCACTTGAGGATTTAAATCCCTTTAAGTTAAAAATAACTAAAATTTTAAAGGAATTTACATACATAGGTGGGAATGTGCAAAGCATATCTGGAAAAGCACCCAAAGGATAGTAAACAGAGGCATCTCCAGAGAGGGCTGAAAGAACAGAGGATGAGGGAAAACTTCTTTCACTTGTGTATTTTTGTGCTCTGTTTGAGTTTTTTTTTAAACCATTTCCTTGTATTTCTTTTTCAGATAAAAGAAATGTGTAATGGAGCAAAGGAGTAATTAGCTTAGCAAATACAGCAGCCATGGAATCACTACTCATCACTTTTGATTTAAGCCAGAAAGCATTTTTTGACTCTCTCCAATGTGCTCTGTCCTGTTTTAAGACTTCTATTAATATTATTATTATTATTATTATTATTACTATTACTATTACTATTACTACAAGTACTACTACTATTACTATTACTATTATTACTATTATTTTATGAAATAATAACATGGTTTACCTCACCCCTGCCCATGGTTGGTGGAAAACCAACCGAGTTTTTCTTGAGTTGTTTTCCAAGGAGTAGAGATGAGTTTATAAACAGAACACATCTTCAGGGTAAAACAGGCAGAGTGCTTTTCCAGCAGGCCAGAGAGCTATGAAGTGTTTTCAACAGAGGCGCCCAGAAGCTGAGAGAGAAAGCCTCCAGGACACTACAAAAAGCTGCCCAAACTGCCGTCTCCATGGTACTACTGAAATAGGAAAGAGCAAATCTGACTCCATATTTGATCTGTTTCTTTGAATTTAACAAAGCCAAGTTAATATGCTCCGGTCTTTTCATGGGTTATGATGTCACAGAGGAAACGGACAGGTCAACAAGGAACCACTCTGCCGTGATCACGGAGCCGGGGAAAGGGATGGGCTGCAAGATGTATGAAGCAGCCGCAACTGTGCCTGTGCTTCTAGGCAGGTATCCAAAATCGCCTCGACAAGGTGTCAAACATTTGTGCCCATGACCTCATCAACAGACATGTATTAAAGACAAATGGAAACATATAAAAGGCCAATACCCTTGCTGGGTACACCGTCCAAAGAACAAAGTCTCAGTTTGACAACTGGCCATCTCGGTTCCATGGGATTCATTCTTGGAGAAACTTAAAAACCACTCTTCTGTCCTCAAGACAGAATATTTGTCCTATCTTTGGCTCAGGGATGGAGCACGTTCAAGTGAACTTTAAAGTCTGCACAGATTTGACTGTCTTTTTCCAGGTTCACTTGTCCATTCAAAAGAGGCCTGAGCTAAGTCCATCCTCCGTAAGATCTAGTCCCTCCAGTGACAGCTCATTGAGCCTGCAATTAAAAGCCAAGTGAACAAGACTGTCCTCAGCTAAAAAGTTCACCCATCTTTCACTGTTTTCTTAATCTCCTCTCCTGGCTAATTGCAACAGACTAACACCTCCCTCCACCAAGATACCCAACTATGTCATTTTTCTCCCCAAAGAGAAAATAAGGTCCATAAAAGAGGAGACAACTCCATAGTCACCTCTGAATTCTTAGCATATAGTAATGTCAATAAATACAACTCAGATTATTGCTAGTTTCCTTTAAAACCTTTCTGGTTATTTGAATGAGACCTTGGAAGAGAGGTGTTTGCTGTCCAGTATCTTGATCCACAAGACTCTGGAGGCCTTTTTCGGAATAGCTGTTCACTGATTCATTCAAAACACAACTTATCAATCAAGGAGTAGCTGTGCTTTTCTGCCAGGAGTTTGTGGTCACTCTCATGCCAGAACAGCTTTAAACTATATCCTTACTTTGGATTTGTTATTTTTCCCCTCTTCCAACACAATTGACTTTTCTTACTCTCTTGTCTTGAGGAATTTTTTTTTCCTATTTCACCCTTTAGTAAAGCAAGATTCTCAGGATAGGCTTGGCCCATTATATGATCACCCATCCAACTCCTAGTGTGAGAGGTCTGGGGCTCACCTCCTTCCCTCCTGTCAAGGCAACTGAAAATCAGTTCAGGAGCCAACCAGCACACCACGGCTTCTAACGCTCACGTATCTCTCAGAAACCCTGCTTTCTCAATTGTCTTGGCTTCTGAGAATTTTCCCTCACTTTCTTGACAATTAGTTGTGCAGCTTGAAAGATGAGGAAGAAAGGTTTTATTTCTCAGTCAGCATTTTAAGGAACTTGTGTAATGAAGGTTTTCAGGAGTTTCTAGAACCCTCCATTGCCGAGACAGAAAACACACCAGACATTTTCTAAATTTAGTACTCATGTGCATTTTTTCTTTGCTTTTTTTTTCTTAACTGCTAACAGACATTTTTTAATTAAAAAAAATAAGGCCCCAAAAAGAATAGAACACTGAAGGGGCAAACAAAATTAAAGGGCAAAGACAGAAAAATGATAACTACTCTACAAAGTTAATATAATACATACACTATGTATCAGATCAGCAATTCTCAGTAACAGCTAATTGAAACATGACCATGAGGTAAAATTTCTCTCCTGTCAGGACATGGCCAACAGAAAATACAATTAAACCAACAAACTAATATCCTAAGTCTGGCGAGGTACAGAAGTCTACAAGCTAAATGTGTCTTATTCTAGAAAAGAGGGAGTCTCACCAGCACTTTTCTGTGGAGCCTGAGCCCACGGGAGAACGGTGAAGTGAGCTCTGTAAGTACCCAATTAGCAAAGTGAGTGATGAATAAATAGACGTGAGCTTTGATGACAGAGATGATACTACTATTCGTTTGTCCTTTAAAGTATGACTTCACGTTCAGTGATCAATACTTCGGCGTCCTTAGGAGTTGAGATTTTAGGAAAATGCACAACCTGGGCCCAGATCTCCTCTTTAAGCTCGTGACACTGCAGTTAATTGTCTCAAAGGCAGCTCCAACTCCACATGCAAAGAGCTGACTTCACGGTGTTCCTCCCATAGGCGTCCTGCCCAGGGCCCCTGGTCGGGGGGTAAGGTCTCCCTGCGTCTCCCAACTCAGGCCCATTACTCACAGATGTGAATGGACCCCTCCTTCAGGGACCAGATATCCTCAGTCACAGAGTACCACCACCCTCAACTGACCTACCAGATACTCACTGGCACTCACTCAGCACTGACTCTGTGCTGGAGACCACGCTGCACACTGCACAGTGTATCTCACTGGATCTCCACAATAGTCCTGGGAATTGGGTACATCACTGCTTCAATTGATTAGATAAATTGTTTCACTTCCTTGCGTGCGTCATTCAAACTGACACGGCTACTAAGCCACAAGCCTGGGCCTGAAAACCACTTGAAAATTGGACACTGCTACACCTCGCAGCCACCCTACTCTGACTCATCACATCATCTCCTGCCAAGCCTTCTAAATGTTTCCAAACATTCTAGAAGACAAATATGAACTATGAGAGCACCCCACTCTCCTACTTAAAATCTGTCAATGATGGTCCACTCCCCTTAGGAGAAAGCCCAACCAGGCCTGAGCACAGCCTAACACCCCAGCATCCGCGTTCCCTGCAGGGCCGCTCCGCCTCACCCACCACGCAGCTCTACACGTGCCGTGTCTAGGACAGGCATGCTGACTCTGCACAACCCAGGGCTTGTCTCACTCGAACAATGATCACCTTCTTCAGTGTTCATCTTCATTGCTGACTCTCACAAAAAATGTTTTCTCATGATGAATCAATATCTTTTTCCTTACAACTGCCCATCATTAATAATGAGCTCCCCCCAAAAGAGAGAAGACCTAATTCTCAGTCTCCTTATCTGTAAAGTGAGAATAACAAGGAAATATGTGAGGTTTCAAGAGAAATAATATTCATGTGAGGCTGAGGGACAATTCCATCATACAGTAAGCATTCAATATGTGCTTACTTAATATTAGTAAGAATATATTGCATTCTAGCAACCTTCAATCAATGTTTTATGACTTTGTCCAACAGACTACTGACAAACTGTTGGACGAACCACTTTGAGCAGATCAGCACAAGCCTACTGGGAGAGGTAAGCGCTGACTCCAGTTACAGCTGCAGCCACCCAGCACTACGGGGCGGGGGCAGTTTGCTCAAACTCTTACATGTTGCTTGAGCATTTAGTTCTCATTATAGAATAAAGAAAGTTGTTCTTTAGTCAAAGCTCCTGAAACATAAATCTTCAAAGATTGATGCAAATTAGGTTTCAAGTACAACACTATCACTAGAATTTATTTGAAAATTATAGTCTTAGCTACTCCGCACATCAAAAGGGCATAATCTTAATGTATCTGACTAAATACACTGAAAGGGTTGTTTAAAAGTAATTAAGAAGAAGCCATTCTGAATAAGCTCTCAGTATCATCTGCACAAAGACCCACCCAAGGGTCTCATTTCTTACTTCCACATAGGTGTTTTCAAGTAGCTTACCTTGGGTCTTGGTTTCTTATAACACGGGGCGGGGAATAGTTGTGGATAGATTTATGTAGCAAATATATACCAAGGGTATTTGTTGTGAAGGAATTCTACAAATAAGAAGATTGATACATAGTCCCACCCATAAGAAATTCAGCCTTTCCATTTACAACAGCATTAAGAATAAAGTGAGAGATACATTTAACAAAAATTTACAAGATTTGTACATTGAACTTTTTGAAGTATCACCAGAATAAATTTTAAAAGATCTACATATATGGAAGACATCCCGTTTTCGTGGAATGATTGACAATATTATTAAAAATGTTAAGAATCCTCAAAGTGAACTATATATTCAGTGGAATCCCTATCAAAATTCCAGCTGACTTCTATGCAAAATTGAAAAACTGATCCCCAAATTCACATGGACGTGCAAGGGGCCCAGGACAGCAAAAACAACCTTGAAAAAGAAGAGTAAAGTTGGAGGACTCACTTTAAAGTGTACTAAAATGCTATAGTACTAAGTCAGTATGATACTGGCATAAGTTTGGATAAATAAATCTAAAAGACACAATAAAAACCCAAGGGGAAAAACTTACATTTACAGACAGTTTTCCACTAGGGGGCCAAAAACACTCCATTGAAAGAATAGTCTATTCAACTAATAGTTCAGGGACAGCTGGGTATCTACAGGCAAAAGAATCAATCTGGAATCTGAACACCCATATTTTATATAACAAATAAAATTAATTCAAAATAGATCACAGACAGAAATGTAAAAATTAAACCTATAAACTTTCTAAAAGAAGACACAGTATAAATCTTTGTGGGCCTAGGATAGGCTTTGGTTTCCTAGATACAAAACCAAGAGCACAAGTGATAGAAGAAAAAAGCAGATAAACTGGACTTCATCAAAATTAAAATCTTTTTCTTACAAAGGACATCATCAAGAAAGTGAAATGACAGGGGAAAAGGGTATCTCAAGTCATAGAGTGCGTGCTTTGCAAAAAAATAAAATAAATCATTACATCTAACTACCTCCCCTGTAAAGAAATTGTTTTAATGTTTAAAAAAAATATAGTTAAAGGACAATGTGCAGAATAGAAGAAAAATTTTGCAAAGCATGTATCTAATAAGAGAGTAGTATCCAGGATATATAACGAATGCTTACAACTGAACAATACAAGAAAATACACCCAATTTTTAAATTTACCATGAATTTAAATAGATATACAAATGGCCAATAATCATATGAAAAGATGCTCAGCATCACTAGGGAAGTCAAAAACAAAATGAGATCTCATTTTACACCCACTAGGATGGTTATAACCAAAACATGGACAATAACAAATGTCGTTCAGGGGGCAGAGAAACCTCATATGTGGCCAGGGGAAAGGAACAATGTTGCAGCTTCTTTGGAGAAGTCTGGTATTTCCTCAGAAGCTTAGAGTTATATGGCTCAGCAATTCCACTCCTATATGTAGAGTCATCCCTCAATATCCTTGGGGGGTTGGTTTCAGGAACCCCACACCCTGGATACCATAATCCAAGGATGTTCGAGTCCCTTTACAATCAACCATCTCGATTCATGTAGTGGAAACTACAGATATGGCGGGGCAAATGTACAGCGAAAAGAATGAAAACATATTCTCATAAAAAATTTCACATCAATATTCATAGCAGTATCATTCAGAGTAGCCAAAAGTTACTAACAATATCCATCCATCAATGAACGGATAAACAAAATTACCAAGAATAGGCCCACAAACTTTTGGTCATTGAAACTTTGACAAAGGAGGTGAGAACATACAATGGAGTAAAGACAGCATCTTCAGCAAATGGTGTAGGGAAAACTTAACAGCTGCATGTAAATCATTGAAGTTAGACTACTTCACAGAATATACAAAAATGAATACAAAATGTGTTAAAGACTTAAACATGTAGACAAGACACTATAAACCTCTTAGAAGCAACCATAGGCAAAACATCTGACATACATCTCAGCAATGTTTTCCTAGAGCAGTCTACTCAAGCAATAGAAAAACAACCAAAAAGATACAAGAGGGATCTAATTAAACTTACAAGCTTTTGCACAGCTATGGAAACAGTAAGCAAAACAAAAAGACAACCAACCTATGGAATGGGAGAAAATATTTACAATAAATGAAACTGCTAGGGGCTTAATTCCCAGAATATGTAAACAGCTTTTACACTTAATAAGAAAGAAAAACAAACAATTCAATTCAAAAATTGGCAGAAGTCCTAAAGAAACATTTCTCCAATGAAGACGTACAAATGGCCAGTAGCCACATGAAAAAATATTCAATATCATTATCAGAGAAATGCAAATCAAAACTGCAATCAAGTATCACCTCTCACCAGTCAGAATAGCCATCATTCAGAAGTTCACTGACAATAAATACTGGAGAGTCAGCGGAGAATTGGGAACACACCTACACTGTGGTGGGGATACAGTTTGGTGGAGCCATTGTGGAAAAGTGTATAGATGTTCCTCTAAAGACAAAAAATTGACCTCCCATATGAACCATCAATTCCACTCCTGGGCATATATCCAGAAGGAACCCTAATTGAAAAAGACACCTACACCCCAATGTACACAGCAGCACTATTTACAATATCAAGACATGAAAGCAACCGAAATGTCCACTGAGAGATGACTGGATAAAGAGGTTGTAGCATATTTGTCCAATAGACTACTATTCAGCCATAAAATAATAATAAAATAATGGCATTGGCAGCAACATCAATGGACCTGGAGAATGTCATTCTAAGTGAATTAAGCCAGAAAGAGAAAGGATAATACCATATGAGATTGCTCACATGTGGAATCTAAAAAAAAAAAGAAAGAAACAAAAAAATAAACTTATCTACAGAACAGAAACAGACACAGAGACATAGAAACCAAACTATGGTTACCAGAGGGGAGAGGGTGTGGGAAGGAATAAATTGGGAGTTCAAGATTTGCAGATACTGAGTATGTAAAGAATAAACAGCAAGTTTATACTGTATAGCACAGGAGAATATATTTAATATCTTGTAGTAACTTATGTTTAAAAAGAGGATGAAAATGAATACAGGTAGGTTCCTATTTAGCTGAAGTGTTGTGCTGTACACAAGAAAGTAACATAAAATTATAAACTAACAAGACTTCAATGAAAATATTTTTAAATAGACCAAAAACGAAAAAAAAAAGGAAAAGGATATTATCAAACAAAAAGAATAAAGTACTGATTCAGGCTACAATTATGGATGAACCTTGAAACTTTATGCTAAAATAAGCCAGACACAAAAAGCCAAATAGTGCCCTTTAAAGTGAACTGTATCTAAGCGTTTATTTTACTACTCCTGTAAATTTTCCAGAGTTTTGAAATCTATCAATATCAAAATAAAATGTATTATGCATTAAACACTTAAAACGCTTCCTCACAGGAGGTCTTTAATTATTAAATGCAGAAACGCATATAAAGCTCTTGGAAAAACAATTTGCACGTCCACACACAGTGACTGCTGTCACTGCCACTCAGAGGGTGGTGCCAGCGCTGATGAGAGCTGCCTCCACTCGCTCCCCTGCAGAAAGGAGTGAAGGCCTGAGCTCTGACAGGCAGGGTGAGCGTGAACCTGAGTCATACTCAGCCACGTTCCAGACTCTGCGTAACCCAACTTTCTTACACAAACTGCAACATGTAATGTAAACACGCTAGAGGGATGTATCTTACAACACAGGGAATACAGACAATGTTTTACAGTAAATATAAATGGAGCATTTATTGTACACCTGAAACTAATATCATATTTTAAATCAGCTATATTTTTATGAAAAATTAAAAAATATTTTTAAAATGCTATCACTTTAATATTCAATTCGGTTTTTAAGTTACTACTAAACAGCTCAGAATGTATAAAAGCATTTAATTGTGCTGTTTGTTTACATATTTATTTACATTCAGCCTCTTGCTAAAAGAGAATTTAAACAATTCTGTTAAACACAGCTTAACAACCATAACAACAAAAAGGCAAAACTGAGAGTGAAGAGAAAATGAAGATTCAATACTTAAATGAAACCAGGGGGAAGTAAACTCATAAAAATGGATTCCATGATGTCAGGGCAAGTGTTAAGGCTGACTAGAAATTCACCTGTAGGATTCCTGGCAGCGAAACCAAAAAGAAAAGATGATGGGGCGGGTGGTAGTGTGTGTGCTTAGCGTGCACGGGGTCCTGGGTTGAAGCCCCAGGGCTTCCACTAACAGATAAATACATCTAATTAACTGCCCCCCTAAAAGATCACCAAAGAAAAGAAAAAGAGAAATTTCTTTCCCAAAGAACCCTGATATTAAATTTGGATTAAATATTTAAAAAAAGAAAAAAAGATAAATTCAAAAGATAAGTGACACTGAAGGAAAACCACAGCTGGGCTAACAAGCTAAGTCACAAATCAAAGTGCGATAAGTGTCGGTTTACTGATCTAAGTTTTGCTGGGCTACCTGGTAAATCTGAAGTTTAGTGTCAGTTTACTGGGCTAATAAGCTAACCCGAAAATCCAAGGTCAACATTTGTCAGTAACGTGATCTGTTCCAAATTGATAAGCTTCAGTGTACTGATTCCTTGCTTTTTGTTGTTTGAGCCTTATTGGGTAATAGCCCCATACTTGTAATTAACCCTATAAAACCTCATGTGCACGTCTTGGAGGTGCTCAGAGCTTTGGAAAAGAAACCCCTCTGAGCCCGCCAGCGTAATAAATCTCAGTACTCCAACCCTCTGTGTGATTCTTATTTCTTGGCTGGCCTTTTGTTTCCATAACAACACAAGCGATAATGCCCGTGAGATAAATCTGGGGAGGCTGCTGGTAAGTCCCCATGTCTCACATGGGAAAATCTGAAACACCCTTCTCACCACTCAGAGTCATCATAAGCCCACCCCACACCTCCTGCCGTTAAATGCAGGAGCACGGTTAGGGCCCGGCCTTTGCTGTCTTTGTGTCATCACAGTGATACAGGATGGAAAGGGGAAGAGCACAGCCATTCAAGGAAGGCCGCAGCAATTGACATCAAAATGGTGAAGGATTCAACCCCCAATAGGCCTTGAGGCTCAGGATGAAGAGATTTAACTTCTAGCAGATCTTGAGATTCAGTAAACATCCATTGTAATAGTAACGTGGTGAATAACATGCCCCAGGCAACATGGCAGTCCCAATGATAGCCACAAAAGGTCAAAGGGTGGGAAATGGCCAACTCCCTGGGAATCCTAGCCCCTTGCCCTAAGGCTGGTCCTTCTACTTATTAGCATATGAAACCACCAAGCCCAAGAAAACAAGCGACACAGCGACACCTCGCGGTCACCACTCTCTGACCCTCTTTGGAGAAGACCGACCTTCTGTCTGTGGGGTCTGTACCTACTTCTAATCTGTGCATCAAACCCCCACACCTCGTGACGTTTCTCTTGCATTTCAATGTATCTGTCTGAATATATGTACCTTTACTCAACACTGGCTTGCTCTTGAATTCTTTACTGCATGAAGTCAAAGAACAAAATCTGGTGGGGCACATCCCAGGGGCTCAACGAAAGCCTGGGACACAGCCCTTCTCATGCCCAACGTTTTTTATTCTTCTATCAACAGGACTGGGCTGTGAAGTGAGGTCTGAGGCCCCAGCTAAGGGACAGAACCAGCTTCCAGGGTTCCAATTTGCGGGCAGCCTCTCCCCCAGCTTGGGCCTTGGGGTCTGCCGGGTTCTCTGTGTTTCTCTGTTGTGCTGACTCCCCAGCCAGACAGCGTACTCCTAGGCCTGTCCCCACAAAACCCTTCTCTCCAAAATACAAGCACGTCATGTCACAATCCTCTTGTTCAGCCAGGAAATGTTCAGCCCACTTTTTTCCTCCCCAATAAATTACCCAACTGTTCTCCCTCCCATCACATCACTTCTTTCTTTGTGAGAACTCTGCACTCGCCACACCCCATCATGAACACAGGTGTCTTGCTGGCTGTGACCGAGATGTTTCTTTCTCACACAGCTAGCGTCCTTTCACTTTCCCCTTGTTACCTTAAAAAAGCCTTTCCTGAGTCACCCACCCCTCTGATTATGAACTCACAATGTGCTGAAATTGCAGTCACTATGTGCATACATCCCAGTTTTGGCTAGGTTTCCATCACAAGATCTTCATTAAGGAGCTGCATTAAGAAGTTTAAACAGGCTATTCTTACATCAGAGTGGAGGAGCCTGCAAAAAATTTAAACGGCTTTGAAGAGAGTGTTAACCAGGGACAGAGATGTCGCGGGTCCTAGTCAAAAGTGTCATGAGGAAAAATGTTCTCCCAAGGCTCAGAGTGGCTTCTGAACACAGAATCCACAGGGAGGAGGTGACAGGCAGTGATTAGGTTGGGTGATACAGGTTACGCTCCCCCAGCTGGGGAAGAATAGGTTTTTTTCTTGTTTTCCAAACAATTTCTTACTACCTTTTTCTCTTATTACCACATACCATTTCCTACGAATTAAGCATATCAATGTCAGTCATTTGGGCCACTTGGGAGAAGCTACACGATGCCATTCACAGGGATGGGGCATGACAGCCACACCAGTCTAGGTTGAAAGACCAGTGGGGGTATTTCCAAGGTAATCACGGGCATGCAGCAAACTCCCCAGCTTCAATGACCTCATCTCAAAGCTGGGGTCAATAAAACTACCAAGCAAATTGCGTGAAGATTATGGCCGATGTTTACTAGGTAAGTGCCCGTGAAAGCTGCCGCTTAATGGGGAATGAGTACGATCAATGAGGCCCTGTCTACCTGCCCACACGCGCCCTGCCTTCCTGCCTTGCTGCAACAGCAGAGCTTGTTTAGCTGAGATGAACGCCCCCAGAGCAGCCCGAAGGGAAAGCTCCCAGCTCTGCACGGCGAGACGTGTTCCTTTCCTTCTCAGAGCTGATCACAGTTTGCTGTCGTATGTTTTTATGTTTATCCCTTTTGTAACTGCCTCTCCTCCCGAGTTTTTGCTCAAGCAGCACAGGGCCAGGTGTGTCTTGGGTCCTGCCGGATATTCTGGGCAGGGAAACAGCCAACTCCATATCTGGCTCTGGTGCTGAACGGAAAGAGCTGAAGGCCCAGGGGCCCATGCTGAACCGAGGCCCCTGCACCCAAAATTATGGTCTGACTTTGGGCAAATTACACAGTCTTCTTTACCCTGAGATTCCTCATCTGTCCATGAAAATAACTGCCCATGTCACACAGAGTTACAAGTATTAAAGGAAATCACCAAATTCACAACCTAGCCAAGGGGCTACAAGTGCATCCTCAACAGACAAATGCTGCCTTTACGGCTCTGACACACGCTAAGCGGGGCGGCCCCACACAGTGAACACTGCTAAGTGTCAGTGTGTTAAATGCTTCATGTGTGCTATAATACTCTTTAGATCTTACAACAATCCCAGGAAGAAATGAATATTATCATGCCCATTTCACAGATTCACCAACAGGTTAAGAGAGTATGCATTCTATTCCAAGGCCCTATGGTGAAGAAATGGCAATTTAAACCGGAATCTGGGCCCAGGCCTTGGCTCCATCTCTCTCCCATCCACCTGACCACTTGCCTATGAATTCCACCTGTCCAATATAAAAGTTTGCAGCCTGCCATCTCTTAAAAGCAATGTGTGCCACCGTTTGTCAATGTTGTTTAATTACCATAAACTGTTCTCAGAAACCACTACAGTAAAGAAAGTTGGACTTAAGGAATTCTGCATTGCGTTCTCCTGCAATGTGCAGGATCCCTTTCCTACACCTCCAAATCCAAGTGTATGCTTCCTCCATGTTTATGTTTGCACACGGCTTATTAAAGCAGAAGGTATCTGCAGTAATTCCATCTCGGTTGCTTTCCAAGTTTGCAGATTATCCATATTCGGTCTGTGAACGAAAATACTACAATGTGAATGAGAATACTGCAACCATGTCAGTAAACAAAGAATACTGATACCAAGTCATTAAAGGCTGCCGCCACCCCCCGGCGAGGACAGGCCTGCAGCCCAGCCACTGCAGCAACTCACTATGGTGCCCTCTGAGCAGACTCAGAATAAGAAAGGATGGGCTACTGGCCCGAGATAGCTAGGTGCTTGTCTAAAAAATGAATTCAGTGAGTCCTAATATTTGCTTCCTCCCATTCATACAAAATCACTAAATTCTTGAACTTGAGATACCTGGCTTTCTTTAGATAACAAGTAATCTTTTATTGTTCCAACAACCTGGTCTTTGTTGTAAAGCTCCTATATATCCTAGCTCTTCCTCAACCTCTTGGGAGCAGTCCCTCAGAGAGTTCTGAGAGACGGTCATCCTGGCTCGAGTCCTCCCGCCAAATAAAACATAACTCTTAACTTTTAGGCTGCACGTTTATTTCAGTCAACAGTTTTGGACACCATGAAGCACCACAGCAGATTTCTCTCCACCTGAACTCTCCGAGTAACCGAAGCCTTGGTACCAGCAGTGGCCCTTTGTGCTCATCCGCCTCCTCGGGGGGTCAAGATGAATTTGGCTGAGTCTCTCCTGGTTCTCGGATCTCACATATTGGTTGATGATCCTAAGTTTTATCTGGCGGTGTATCCAGGTACGTGGCCCTCCAGTTGAAAGAAACTGAGGTGAATTACCCACCCAGTGGAGACATCCTGTGTGGGGCCTGTTTGAAAGATAACAGGAAATACCCACCTTGAGGATATGTCCAAAGTGGGGCTGGTGGAAACATATGAGGAAAATACTCACCCAGTGGAGACATCCCGAGTGGGTCCAAGTTGAAAGACACTGGGTTCAGGACTGAGTGGTTAGGTAAGAGGCTGGTCTAATGTTTTCCTCAATTTGGTTACCTCCATTGAATTTTTCAGGATAAAAGTAAAACTCTTATGAGGAAACTTTCAACTCCAAATTTTGGACCATCCTCCTGGCTGGTAACAGCATTCTCGGGTGACAGGGAATCTTCCAGGAGTGGTAGACACAAAGACTTCATGCCACAAGAGTTGTCCCTGTGGGAAATCTTACTAGCAAATTTATTCTGAGAACCCGAGCTTACAATGGGGAATAGAACTTTCAAAAAAAAAAATAAAGAACAGAAAAGAAAAGAAAAAGAAATGACAGATTGCCAGTCTCCAAGTAAAACCCCAGCCAGATTTATGTACATACAAAACTTACAACATTAATCGGGAATAAGAAAAAAAAAAAAAAACTCACTCTGGAAATAACCAGGCCTGATAAAAACATTTTTTGGCATTCTGAACTTATAAAAACAAAATCCCCTTTAGGGGGAACTTGGATTTCTCTTCCTGTGTCCTTGAAATGTAAACGTTTTATCTTTCTCTGGGTGTTTTAAGTGTGTACATGTAAGTATATATATGTTTAGTTTAGTTTTTAAAGGAAACCTTGGACTCTGCCATACAAAAGGTTCAAGTATTGTGTACATACGGTGGCCACGCAAATAAATTGGGATTCTAAGCAATTCTTTGATTGTACCAATTTTCAGATATTTTGCCATCTTAAACTTTGTTGCATCAGCCTGGACCACGAAGGCTTTAAGCTTTTGGAGAGTAAACCTTTGAATTTTATTTAGGCAACACCCCGACTCTCATGTGGAAGGGCCTCTTCATCTTATTGGTTTAAAATCACTATATATATATATATATATAAATTGATGGCCATATGATGGAATTTTTAATTTGGAAAAACTTTTTAATTGGTGAAAGTTTAAAGAGATCTCATTATAAACGGCTGTTTTATTGGTACCTATTAAAATAAAGTTTAAATGCAGAAAAATATATCTAATGGTTAACCTAAGAACTCAGATATAAAAATATAACTGGTTTGAAAAGCTACATTTTTGTTTTTCCTTTCTGATAAGTGTTTCTAGAGATGCTAATAAAAACTTAGTATAATTAATGTTAATTAGGTTGAATAACTGGAAAAAGGATTGTAAAAATATCAAAAAACTGATAAGTGGCTTATCCCAAACGGATAAATATTTTTATATGGTTATTTTGAATGAGACAAATAAAATGGACATTTTTGGATTTACATACAGGGTTTTGATACTACACTACGTAAAGTTAAAAAAAAAGGGCCAAAGAGTTCACCTACTCCCCCCCAACATTAAAGTTCAAACAAGTCCGTTTTATTTACCACAGTTTAAAATATATTTATATGTAGACTGAAATACTTGATCAAGGATTGGGACAACAGACCAATTAATGAAATTAAAAATCGAGAAGGGCCTAAGCTCTTTGGCTGAAACTTGGGCATCCTAGAGACTTCTATAAAATTATATACAATGTATACCCACAAAAAAATGTTTCTGTCACTCCTTCTAGAAATAAGAATTATTGATTAAACTTAATAAATATAAAAATTAAAGGTATAAGATTTAATAAAATTGAGATAAAAGTTTGTGAAATTGGTATATTTAGATGGTATTTATATAAACCTTTTGCTTATGTTGTGGGATAGATATGTTTCAGTGGAAAAACGCTTCCCCTTCTTGGTATTATAAGGCTGGGCACATGTCTGTCCCTCTGAAAATATTAATTGAACAAATTAAAGGAAACCAATATAGTTACTTGAGACGTCCAATATAACGTAAATCTAAAAAGTAATTTGAGTAGCTAAAAAAAAAATTATAGGTTTACCCTGGGTTTAACTTATAACACAAGGAAAGGAGATCTTACTAAATGCCTCATGCAAGTTTTGGAAGACATATTTAAGTAAGCCTTAAAGTTTTAAAACATGGAATTCTTTGTTTACAGCTCTTCTCACTGATACAAAAATGCCATTTAAGGAGATAAAATATGGCCTGGGTGAGAGAGCAGTTCTCTGGGGACCTGGAAGACAGTGTCTTTGTCTTGCACATCAGAAATATAAATACAACAAACAGTGACCTAGGACTGAGTCTAATTAGCTCAACGAAATAAACCTTAAGGCCAAGAAATTTTTGGCATATTAGAACTCAGAACTCTGAAGGGTCCTTCAGACTTTGTGAAGAAATTTTAACTGTCTGTTACATAAATAGTAAGCCTTAGTGATTTGAGCAAGCAAATTCAGCTTACTCCAACTATTATTATACCTATCTTATAAGTAAGTTTTAAAGTGAAGCTATGAGATCTCTAGCTTTTCTCTGATTATAAGCCTGTGTACACATTATAGAAGTGAGATATTTCTACTGCTAAAGAAAAAAAATTCAAAGTCATAGAGCTCTGCTTAATTGACGTAAAAATATAAGAGCTTAAACATTAAGTATTTTTAAAATAACAACTGAACAAATTGACTTTCAGCATCATGTGAAATGGAAAATATTCAATATTAAGATAATATTTGATATTGTTTAGTTTAAGTATGTTCTAATTAATATAGACATCTTTAAAGTCATCAATATTATGTATAATACCTTTACTGTACCTAGGTTTAATGAAAGTCAAATAAGATCCTGTTATATCTGTTGCAGATTTGTCAAAAAAAAAATAAAAGTAATGTGCTGTGGTAAAATTTTAAGTAAATTAAATGCAAATGAGATGAGAGCTTTGGGTAAATATTTAAAATATATTTTTAAAATGTATGTTTAAGATAATCTCTAAGTGTTTGGTATCTTTAAATTCTAGTGTGCTAAATTAAGTTAAATGACAAGATTTTATTAAATAGCTATGCCATTTTCAGATAAAATAACATTGAAATATGAATTACTTAACATTTTACTTCCTCTTACAGTGAAACTAAAGGTATATAGAAATATTAATAAATGGTTGGTGCCACACTGAAATAGTCTCTATTAGTAAGGGAATGATCTCAGTATCCTAGGAAAGTAATATAAATGCGTAAAGGAAGATATAAGAATGGAATTATATTTTGTTAATGAAAAATAGTGACTTTCTCCTGAACCTGGTTACTTCTGAATAGAAGAAAAATAAGGGACACACTAATATAAGTATAGAAAGCTGTGGAAGGCTTGTGGAAAAGAAACCCTGAGGGAAGAGTTTTGTACATGGTCAGAATTGGCTAAGTTTAGAAACAAATTGGGCAACGTAAATGAATCTTAGAAGTAAGCTGGTACAAGATTAGAATTGTTTTTCTCTCTGTTAAGAGGAAAAAATTTTCTTAAAATGTTAATCCTCCTTCAGTAACAGATTGTAAAACTTCTTATACCACTTAGCTGATCTGTTCTGCCTTTACCTTTGACGTATTTTCTTGTTAATGAATTAGTACTACTTTACAGTGATCTATATGTTTATCTGATCAAGTGTTCTGAAATCTTTCAAAAAGCTCCCCAAATATAAAATTCTAATTAATTAAATAAAAATTAATTTAATTAATTAAAATTCTTTTAATCTCCAGTTAAGTTTGGGATGCTACAGAAGGCCCCTGAAACATCCCAAAGAGAGATTTTTAACTATAAAGTTTCATTTGGCATTTTAAATAACATGGAATTGTCAAATGAATCATAAAACTTCTAAGGTTATATTGAATGAGACAATATTATTAATATAGATATTGTAGAAATTATATGGACTCCCTAAAATTCTGGTATATCTGAAATGTTACCAGTGATAATTATGGGTATAGTGAACAGATTTCTTTATTGATTACAGTGTAACGGTGTTTAACCATGTTTTTAAATCTTTTGTCATTTTTAGACAGTTAATTGTTTTCTTCTGATGGTTTTGCAAAATGCTTTCTCTTCAAGGAGATTTACTGATTTCTAATAAATTTCACACTATAGCACTGAACTAAACTGGGTAAGACATTTTAAAGTTCTAATGAAAACTCTCATTAAAAGAATTAATTACATGGGACTGATTAACCTGCTGAATATGGTTATAATTTTTGATATTGTTTGAAATACTACTGGCTTTTAACCTGTTTCCCAGACGTAAAGAATCTCTTCTCCTTAAGCTAGTTATGGTTCACAGCAATTTGATAAATTATACCTATGTAATCACACTTGGAACACTTATCTTTTCTCTCTATCTGATCCCTCAAGAGACTAAAAACACTTAGGTCCCCAGTGGCTCTATCAAACAAATTAGGGAGATCATCTCCTAACAGATATAGGAGTATAAAGATATTTTAAGGATTTTAAAGAGAAAAGAATTTACCTAAATCTGTAAGGCAGAAACCCATGAAAAGCCTTGACGTGGCTTTCTTGGCCTTAGCAAACCTTAACATTCTACCCTGAGACTCCGTATTAAAACTTCCAACACAGCCAATTTAAAAAAGCCTATATGATCAAATAATCAGACTTAACTTGTAAAAAATTAATCTTGATTTGGCTATATTTGAGAAAACTGAGGGTAACTTAAGAGAGAAAATAAATTATATTTTAGTGGATATTAAATTCTAGTTTTGTTAATTGAGGTCCATATTTACTAAGACACTTCCCAGATCATTCCTTGCTGTTATGTCACATTACTGTACGGTTTAATTGAATTATGAAAAGGATACTCTAGGTTTGTTTCTGAAGCTCAGAAATCTATCCTTGGGTAAAGTTCCAATGCCTCATGACCTGCAGCCAGGGGATTATACATACTGCAACAGGCATGACTTAAAGAACTGTCTCCAACCTGAATGGAAGGACCCTTTTTCAGGTACTCTTTACCAGACCATACACAACAAAGCTGAAGGAAACGGAGTCTCGGATTCATTTCCTATCTGAAACATCCCCTGCAGTGCACTGGCCTATCGAGTGCTGCTCAGCTTAAAACAATGCCCAAATGGATAAAAAGCTACCAGACCAGGATGAGAAGAAGACGACATCTGAGCTAGACAGCTGACCCAAGACACCGGACCAGGAGTGTATACCAATTACTTTGATAATTTCTCCAACCTTTGATTATGAACTACTCCACTTGTTAAGTTTATGATAAATTACCTATGTCTAGTACTTCTGTGTTACCTTGGTGGGTTTCCCTACTCCAAGGCTCTAACTAGATAGCCCTCAGAAACGTTATTCTAAAAAGAATTTATAGTTCTGTTTAGGCCACTGTTGATCTTACAAGGTGGGAGATTTCAACTGGCCAATTAATACCTGCTCTGACCCTGACCATAAATATGAACTTTCTCATAGGATCAAACTCAGAAACACAAGCAAAATTTTAACCCAAAAATACAACTTCTCGACTATTAAATTCTTACGCGTGACTTTATTAACGTTACTAGCTGTATTACTTATATCCTGTCTATTTTATAAAATTGTTGTCTGTTACATTTCCCAATGTGTAACTAGGCCCACAAGATTGATGATGGCTAGACATCTTGAAGAAACAGATAAAATTTGTAACCCTGAATAAAATAAATATAATAGTGTGATTCTAGGTATGGGAATGAGCAAAGATGGGTAAACACTTTCTGTATCATAATAGACTAGTAAGACAGGTGATCCAGAGAACTTTTAGTATCAACAGGGCCTGATAAAAAAAACTTACACCTTGAATGGCAACTTAGAAGATTCTTCACCTGAACTAGGAATGAGCCATCCTAGCACCGTGGGACAAAATTGGTCATGAAATGTCTCTCAAAATATTGGTCGAATTTAGGACCAAGTGAGAGCACTGTGAATGAAAATACTACAATGTGAATGAAAATACTGCAACCATGACAGTAAACAAAGAATGCTGAATCCGAGTCATCAGCGGCTGCTGCCAACCCCCAGCGAGTACATGCCTACAGCCCGGCCTCTCAGCCACTCACAGTGGTGCCCTCTGAGCAGACTCAGAGTAAGAAAGGACAGGATACTGGCCCTAGATAGCCAGGTGCTTGCCAAAGGAATGAATTCAATGACCCAAATGTTTGCTTCTCACCATACATAGAAAAGCAGTAAATACTTGAACTTGAGATATCTGGTTTTCTTTAGATAACAAGCAATATTTTATTGTTCCAATTACCTGGTCTTTGTTGTAAGCTTCTATATATCCTAGCTCCTCCCCTACCTCTTGGGAGCAGTCCCTCAGAGTGATCTGAGAGGCTGTCATCCCGGCTCGAGTCCTCCAGCCAAATAAAACAAAGCCCTTAACATATAGGCTGAACGTTTATTTCAGTGACGTTCCAGAATAGACACAACTCATCAATTCTGTAATGGAACACACTGAATCAGGAACCAAAGCGTGTTTTAGTCCGGAAAATCTCCGGGTTCCTATTTCTTCCTGTCATTATACAATCCCTCTAGAACTCATTAATTTGCTGTCTGCTCCTCTGGCAACAAAACTCATAGAAGACTCAACTCAGCAGAGCGCCCTGCTGGGGAGAACACCCCGCAGAAGCACTGCAGGCTGCCTGCCCTCCTGCACGCTCTGCTGACCCTTGGTGTCCTCCGTGGAGACCAGGCCAACAGAGCTGTTCCTAACAGCTACAAATTTGCACACGTTAAATAAATCATTTTATTTTATATGATATTTTACGTATATACACATCTCTGAAAACAGCTTTGCAGAAGCTCAAATCTTCAACATCAATCCCCAAAGGCAAATCCGGTCCCCAAGGGGAAACAAGACTTAAGACGACGCTAAGGCCTCCAAAGTCCTCTCAAGGACCGTCAACCAAACTGCCTGCAGGTCTGCAGCTGCAGGCTGTTACATGTCTGCTTTTAAAGCAACCCCTTCCTGCCCTCGGTTATTACAGTGTCCCTCTATGCCCTCCCGTCTCAGGGTAAAAGCAGCCGTTGCAGAACCTTTCAGGGAAGCACTGACAGGACTGGACAAAGAGGATCAGAGTTAAGCTAATACTTCTGATGACACGACCTTGTCACTGTGTCACTTTACAGATGAAGATATATATAGAGAGAGGTGGGGTGATATTGCTTAAAGTCACACAGCTAATAAGTGGCAAAGTCTATAACTCTGCTCTTCCATTTGGCGTGACGCCCCAGCTGGGACGCCCACATGGTTGTCTCATGCCTGCCTGAACAATCCTCTCCTGTCACTCATAACCCACACAGGGTCTGACCCTAGCCTGCCTTTTCAGTGTCTATTCCCTCCAGTCTCTCAGGAACAAGGCCGTTTGGGCCACTGTATGACTTCCGGCTCCCGGAAACATCAGTGCTCATGCTGGTCTTGCCTGTGCATCCGGCCCGCTGCTCAGAGGCTCTTCCTCCCCTGCAGGAGTACGTTTCCAGTCTCCGCAGGGACACCTCCTCAGGGGAGCCCTCTTCTCGCTCTCAGCACGGCATGGCCACATCCCGAGCTGCCCCATTAGGACAGTGTGCGCCCAGGTCTGTTAATCAGACCAGCAGCATCAGAGCCAGGGATTATGCCCGGGCTACCCTGCAAAACTACTGCCCGCCACACAGCCCCCAGCCAGCAGGTCACCTGGAAGTCACAGCAAGTGCCCCACCCAATCCAGAAGCCTCTTCATTTGCCAGCATCGCTGATGACTGGTTTCCAAACTTTGGTCAGTTTCGCACAAAACAGCACCTTCAACTTGTGAAGCAGAGGGTTTCGCTTCTGCTCCCCATCCTTACTGGTAATGTCAAGGAAAACAAAGAGGCCTTTTCTCAACACTTTTATAATGACACCCTCCCACCCACAATACTCATATGCTCAAGAGCTTTGGATCCACGTGATTTTCTTTCCCTTATGATAAGCAGCTCAAAACACTGTGGGATTCCTTCTATTTAGAGGGTATTTGTACTCAGTTTATCGGCTTTAATCTGTTTTTGTCTCTCTTCAATATCCCTAGCAGTTGCCACCTCTTACTCCCTTCAGCAGCCTCCCTCCCAACATCTACTCTAGGAAATCAGCTGTGATGAGGGGCCCTGGGGCAGTCACAGACGATGCAACTAAGGCAAAGAGAGGGTCCATAATTTGCCCGAGAAGATCAGCTTCAACCCCCAACAATGTGTGTCACGTCCCTGTGTTTAACTCTTATGCTAAGCAAGATAACTTTTTGTAGATTATGGTTATAAACAGATGAGGTATAAAAATACATACAAGGACACACATCTACTCTAAGATGCTCACTAACTCCACTATTTTGTTTCTACTTATTTCTATTAAAAAATATTAAGAACCTCTGCAGTCAGTATAGCAAAATGTTACTGGGCTTTAAATCCAGAATATAGAGGTGTTAAATGTGTCATTACTCATACTTATTTGTATGTTCACAATACAAAATTATTTGAAAGTCCCTCTCACCTCCCCCTACTCACTACTGGCTCTCACCTGAGCTCCCAGACCACACATCTAACAACCTTTCACTTTACCCACAGCTGAACTCATCAGTTTTCCGCAGAACTCCCTCTGCAGCTTTCCCTCCTCAGAGCACAGAAGGACCATCATTTACCTCATTAATCCACCCAGAAACCTGGGCCTTACTCCATCCTGCATTCACAGACAGCCTTCATCCTTTCCTTTTTACCATATAAACATGCCTTCAATATGTTCGCTTTTAAACACTGACCGTCCCACCGCTCAAGTGGAAGCCACCAACACTGCCCACCTGGACTCACGAGTCTCCTAAGTGGCCCCACAGCCGCTCTCCCCTACTTGAGACAAATGGGACTGTGCCACTCCCGCGCTTTTTGGACTCTTTTAAGACCCACTCTTCTTAGAAGAAACTCCAAGTTCTTCACCAGGTGAAAGTCTTTGCCATGAAATTGTCACCTCAGGGAGGGCAGGACCCGCCCTCTCCCCTCGGCCCTGCCCTCTGGCAGAGCATCAGCTTGGGAGGACCTGCTGAGCTACACCAGCCTGTATTCTAAACCTGGTCTGAGTTCTTAGCAAACTGCTTCACTTATCCATACAATTCCAAGGTAAATTAGAAAGATTTTAGATGTTGAGCTAGACTATTGATTTTGGGATTTTGCACTAGCAACCTGCAAGGACATGTTCTAAAGATTCTGTCTTCTTAAAACCACACCCAGGTTAAAGGAGTATTTGTGGAATGTCTTCGGAGGAAAAGGGACTTTACTTTTACAGGCTTTATGTTTTATAACATGAACAACCCGGACAGGGTCACAAATGGAACCGCCTCACAAGTGACAGAAGACAGGTGAGAGGCACAAAGCAACAGGTTGCAAAGATGGTAAGAGCAAACATGATTCTCCAACCCCCCCAAAAATTTTTGAAACAACCAAAAATTCTGAATTTTAAAAGTAAAAGAGTATCATATAGAGAAATGAAATAAATAATTCTCTTCATCAGGGTTTCAAGATCTCACTCCAGAGTTTTTAGCAGGCCATACTGAATCCTAGCACAGAAAAATCAAATGGACTTGTAGTGAGAAAGTTCCAGGAAAACTGCAGTAATTCCTCCACTTGTGTAAGGACATACACTCACCTGCTGAAGGTGAATGTAAACCGCATTCTGGATAAATTCGAAAGCTTCCAGGCTCCGCTTCTGGATGCCAAGGACATGGACAGCTTGGAAGCATGCTTCTAACTCAGTCACCGGCATTTTTACACTGCAGGGGAAATGGAGGCACCCAGTCAAGAGCAGAGATGTTCCTGTCGTGTCTCACAGGCCGTGCCTCGGGGATTCAGTGCCCTGCAGCAGCCCTGGCCCCAGGCAAGGACCAGCAGCGTTTTCCACCCAAGCAGGAGGGGCACTGTGCTTGAGAAAGCCCATCTCCGATGGGGGCAAGAGGGGCTGGTGGGGTTCAGTGAACCTATAAATGCCCACAGAAATATGCCTGCATTCATTCAAGTGATGCAAACAACTGTAGCAGGCTATTTAACAAAATTTCAATTGTCAGTGGAAATTTTGCCATTCCTTTCTGCTTGTCCCCTGCACTCTGAGACAGGCTTAGGCTCTCTTACACCTGCAGCTCTGTGCAATAGTTGTGAAGTCATTTTACTTTACAGATAACACGGTTCTGCCCAGGGTGATATCCAGCCCAGAGAGGTGGCCCAGGCCAATTTAAAGCTATGTGGCTTGCGTGAGGGGACAATTACAGGAGCTGGTTCTGGAGCCAGGCCCCTCCCCACCTCTGCTCCCCTCTCTCCCGAGGCCCCGCTGCCAAGCACTCAGGCTCCGTGATCTTATGTCCTACTCTTCTACTCTACTCCAAACCCTTTTCCTTTTCTTTTTTTTCCCTAATTATTCCCAGCTGGAGTGATTTTTCAATCTCAATATCTGAAAAAAATTCCTGCAGCCGAAAAAGAGGTCTCCAGAGGTCAATGACCATATGCTGGTTCCTGAAGAGAGCCCCTGGCTACGGGGACCCTCACCAACACTCACGGGGCATCAGAGATGTTGCAGGGTCGGCCACCCCCTACAAGAGTTTGCTGTCACCCCAATGCCTGCACAGCATCCCTGCTCACAAAATATAGTTGGTACACTTATCGGTTATTAAGAAGCAAAAATACAAAATTGCTCATATTTCTTACTAATATTATCTATGAAGCTGGAAACGGAATTGTAATAAAATGTAACAGTTTTTACCCTATGTTAAATCTGTTCCTTTGAGTTTAAACCTGTGCCCTGTTTCCTAGGCTCAGACTTGGTAGCTCTGCACCATTTGAAAAAGAAAGTTGCCTTTAGCCTGAAATCTACAGGAAAGCCTATTCTCCTGGCCCTGATCTTTAAAAATGTTAGCTCATCTGCACTTCTGTAGAGATGGCAAGTTGCATAATAGAGAATAGCCTTTGTTTTTTTGGAGGTTTTACAGGGGTACCATGATTTGATCCACATGGACAGCTGCAAGAACAGCGGATTCAAAGGACAAACAATTCATAAAACAAGAAGTATACAACAACCAACCACAACCCCGCCCCTTTTTAGTATAAAAGGAGACTGAATTCTTACTTGGGGAAGATAGTTCTCCAGGACATCAGTCTGCCATCTTCTGGGTCTGCCAGCATTGCAAGCGAAGTCACTATTCCTTGCTCCAACACCTCATCTCCCGGTTTATTGGCCTGTCATGCGGCGAGCAGAACGAGTTTGGACTCGGTAACAAAATGACTGCATTGGAGGTAGTATGTCTCCAATGTTTCCTCGTTTCCAATATGTAACATGCACATCATTTATGATCTAGTGCAAATAATTCATCAAAGACAACCACAAAAAGAAACTATACTCACCTAGCTATCAACACTGAAGTCACAACCTGTCAATTTTATATGATGTTGAACAACACAATGGAAAAACCTAACATAGGGAGTTGATTCCACGGAAATAAAATTATTTCTACTCCTTCAATACTTTTTCTTTTCTTTTCTATTTTATTTTGTTTTGCTTATTGAAAGGAAAATAAAAGTCAAGTCATTTTATTTCACGTATTTTTGTTATAGCTACATTCTTTAAATACTACAAAGAGATTTAAACTGCAAAAAAAATTGTTCATATATTAGTATAAAGATATATACACAATCAATGGGGATTAGGAAAGGAATGGACATTTACTAAAAATCCACTGCAATCCTGTCTTTTACAAGCATATCCTGGAATATAAGCTGTATGATCCAGGGGCCCCACCCCCATTCTCACTGTTGAGTCCCTTAGCAATCAACTACTAAGGCACCAGCATAGAACCATGTGATCAGTATTTTAGGAATAAATTAGGGAATTAGCACATTCAATTCTAAAACAAAAACCCTAAAATAAATACTGAACTTATTTACAGATAAAGAAAATTGGAACCAAAAAAGTAGTTATTTCCCCAAGGTCACAAAGCTAATAACTGGTAAAGACAAGATTTGAACTCATCTGCCTGATTCTAAAAACTAAGGTGGAACTCCCATTCGACTGGGGAGGGTCCAGCAGCAGAGCCTATCACCCTATCTTTGTTCAGATCTAGCCTTAGACAGCCTGAGACAGCACCCCATTCCTATGGAACTCGAGGGCAAATGATAACAATAAGGATTTTATATCAAGTAGTTTGTTAGGTCTCATTTTTATAAAGTGTCAGCAGGTCAGCAGAAAAACTCTGGAAAATATGAGTGGGTCCAGAGCTTTCTGCTGATTAGTAACTCAGTCTCTCAGGACATAGTGACCTTCCCATGAGAGGCCTCATGGACATAAACTAAAGGCAGCTGAGCAATGAAAACTAACAAGAACCTGGAACTCAAGCAAGAAGGTTCCCTGCCATCCCCCACCCAGTTGCCTCTTCACCCGCGTGGACACGATGGCAGGAGACCCAGATTCTTGTCCAAGTTACATCATCATGGATTCTCATCCATAATAATGTATGACTCTATGCCACCTTATGTCCATTAAAACTCAAATATGATAACACCAATATCTCAGCAGAATATCTATGTCTCCACTTCCTGTCTTCTAATAGGAGAATATTTTTATGGACAAAAAGCAGAAATCCAATTTAAAAAACCATGCACAAAGCCAGGTGAAATTCTGCTTAAGAGACTGCTCTCACGCTGAGTAAATGAAAACTCAGAAAAAGTGGCCCTTCTCCCTCAGCAAATGGGAGGTAGCCTGATGTGTGTGTGTGTGTGTGTGTGCACGTGTGTGTGTGTGTAAATCAAATACAATGAATTCTGGGATGTGTACAGTTTTTTTAACTCACTGTCATTTCATGGGAATGAGCCAACATTTAAATAATTTGAATCTAGTTTTCTGAGAGAGTCTCAGGCTCTTGGTGGAGGAGGTGAAATGGGAGAGTGAAGGAGGAAAGAGGTACATGAAGCAAAGAAGTAAGAATACTGCCAGGGAAAGGCAAGACGTTAGTTTTGTTCTTCCTTGCACCACATACAAATTAGGGACTCGCTTTCTGCTGATGACTTATCGAGCACTGAGTTGCAGGAGAAGAGGGGACAGCTCATTGCTCACTGAGCTTGTGACTGTACGTGGCATCTTATAGACACAAATCATTTACCCTGATCAAACACTCTAGCAGCAGGCTGTAATTCTTCTGTTTTGAGAGACAACAAAGCAGGAGTTCAAACAGGATGCATAACTTGACAAAAGTCAGAGGTCCAGTAAACTAAAGAGGATTAATTCAAATTCAGATCTGAATGCAGAGTCTGATCTTCCCACTCCCAGGACTGGAAAATCCTTAACACAGGCTCCCCAGCTCCCCTGCATTGTTCCTGGCACCAAGCATTTGCCATGGCAATGGTCACCATTTCTCACAGACACAGCGCTCTGTGCAGCAAATGACCTTGATCAGCCCTTGATCATCTACCTGCCACGCCCACCAGGCTTCACCATACAGGCAGGAAAGCTGGCTTTCAAGTGCATACAAAGCCATTCCTTGTCTAACCTGGGTTCTTCTGTGGTTTCTCCAGCCTAAAGGCAGCCATGAAACTGCTCACAGTTTGTACATGAGCCACACTACCTCTCTCCATCTGTCTCCCCACCTATACTACTTAGCTATGAACATTTTGAGAATCTTCGACACAAATTTTTAAAAACAAAAAAGAAAGGATTCTGGAACAACTACTTGATACTTACAATTTTAAATGACAAATTACAAAGTGAGTATTTACAAACCGAATCTTCCTTTCTAAATTTCAGTTTTAAGCGTTTAAAAATATAATAGCAAAAAATTTTCACTTACAAAATTGACAAAAACATAAACAATAATCTGGAATAAGTTAAAAAATAATGCCCATGTTCTAAATGGAGAAACTTCAGGGATGTGCTGAGGGGTAAAGTAAGAGGTGAGAATGTAGAGACATCAACAAATTGCATGGAGGAAAGCAGTTTTGTAAAGATGTAAGTTCTCATCAGAATAATTCAAAACTTACTGAAAACTCCCATGACAACTCCAATCTGATTTTTTTTTAACTTGAACAAAATATTTTGGAATTCTTCAGGAATAATAAAATCATAATACTAGACAAGAAAATTTGGGATGGAAGAAAAGAATGAAAAAAAATTCAGACTGCCAATTATTAAATAAATTTTTACAATATGTAAGTTATGGTGCTGGAGTAAGAAAGGCAGATTGACAGAAGGGAACCATGAGCTCAAAAAGAGACTCTAGTGTACATAAGTATTTTGTAAAGGTGGGATTTCAAATCAAAGAGAAAAGTATGACTTCAGTAATTGTCCTGAGACAATCAGACAATCACCTAGAAAGAATAAATACTATTCCTCTCATAAGGACCACAAGATAATTTACAGACAGTGATGTAAATATAAAAAAGTACTAATAACAGCAAATACAACACTTTGCTCTTATTAACTCAACTTACCCTTACATTAACAAGTACTATTATCATCTCCATCTTAGAGATTAAAAAAAACCTACAGAGGAGATTTATTCCAGTATAAGAAATTATTTTTAAGAATAATTTCAAAGATAAAACACATAAGGAATACATTTATTATCATAAGAATATTTTGAGACACTACCAAAATAAAAATCCTCCTAAACAAAATGAAAGGCAAGAAATGACAAGAAAAAGCTCTGTGATACATGTTGTTGAAGACAAGAAGTTAATGTTCATAACATACAAAGAGCTGTCACAAAGCAACAAGAAGCTCCCCCACTTAAATGTGTGCAAAGGATAAAAGGAATCATTCATTTTAAAAAAGTCAAATGGCTAATGAGTGAAAAATGCTCAATACCTCACTGGTCAGCAAATGCAAACTAAAACAATGAAAAAGCACTTTTGCTCATCATATTGGCAAATATTTTTAAAAGATATTCTATCTAGTATCCATCTGTGGGAGAAGAAACCATGAGCGACATTTTCAGAGGACGACATGTCAATGGATATGTAAACTCTGAAAAACGTACGTACACACTGACTCAACACCACTTCTAGGAATCGTTTCCTTTAGGAAAAAACAAATTTAGTCCAAAAAGATGTACCCATCAGGGCATTTACACAGCACTGTTTACAATGGTGGGAAGAAAAACTGAAGTGAAATCATATCCAGCAATAGAGAATTGGTTACATAAGTAATTGTGCATCTTTTCATTCCCCTATGGAAGGAATTTCTAGAGTTACTTGAATGGAGTCTGTGATGAATGTAAATGTCACATCCAGGGACTAAATTTCCAGAAGCCTTAACTAAAGGAATACTCATAAAAGATCACAGGAATGTCTGTACAAGAAGGATGCCAGTCAAATATCCTTTCTGACAGTGGAAAATGGAGAAAACTTAACTGTCCACCATCAAGACAATGATGCGGTAAATCATGACGAGCTGCGAGCAATGAGGGAGCCGGCGTTTCGCCGTGGTCCAGGACCTTGTCCACAGCATTCTCTCACCAAAGGTGTGCGTGGGAAAGAGACCACACCCGCAAATCAGGAGACCCCTCCACTCTATCTGAAAGGACCGTGTGAGTCTGGAGTGGGAAGACGTCTATGATATACACCTGAGTGATTAAAGCGAGCTGCAGAAAAACATATAGTATGGTCTCATTTTTAAATAAAGCATATATACACACACGTATACATGGAATTCTCATATGTGTGTATATATGTATGTCATAGGCATAAAGGTCATGAAACATATATATCAAATTTTCAACAGTTTTTACTCTTCGGAAATAAGGGGAAGGGAGGTAGGGCCTTCCTGTACCACCACAGTTCTCTTTTCAGTATTTCAGTTAAGTATACTTGGAATTTAAAAGTTTATTTAAGTCCGAAGTAAAATGGACAATGCCTCCACAAGACAGAATGCTATACTGGTCATCAAAAATCATGCCAGAGGAGATAGAATATTGTAGAAAAACATATAAAAAGCCGAATGGAAAATGGAGGTGTCCACACAGTAAACAGTCACAGAGTGCTCTCTGGTTTTTTATGACAGAGGTGATCCACACTGATGAAAATATACGTTAACGTGTTAATTATTATCTTTGAATAGCGGGACAAGGATAGCCTCTTTTGCCCCCTTTTTCAGAGTTATTATTTTAAATGCACATTCTTTTTCATCTGAAAAAAGCATTTTTAGGTGTGTAGTACTACGCATTGGAGAATAATACAAGAATACTTAGAGAAACAAGTAACTAGGAGACAAAGCAGCAGCATCACACAATGTAGGAAGGGCGATCCTGATTAACACCACGCAGTTACATAAGGACCCAAAAAGTGAGAGCACCTGCTGTAACAGGGCGTGGCCCCCTTCTATTTGTCAGCAGTGTCTTCAGGGCTGAGGCAGTTCTGAGCACGGCCAGTGTCAGTGCTGGTGTCTGGATTGATGCTACTGGGGGTGAGGGCACCTGCAAGCCGAGAGGAAGAACAGAAATCATCCTCTGCCTTTTCTGTCTTGTTTCTTTGTTACTTTAAAAGAGAGGCATATATAAGATAAACCGTGTATCTCCCCAAATGAAATTTCAGTAATGAAACCGTTTTTAAAGACTTCACAGCTTATATTCTGCCTATAACTGTCTTTTCAACAAAGATCATATTTATTAAATGTTAGTTAACTCAGTTAATTAACTCCCTGTTGAAACATTCTAGTAAAGAACATGAAATGCAGTATGTAAAAGAACCACACCTGCAGTGACTAGCTCAGCTGTCTTGACGGCAGTGCAGTCAGCCCCCACCATCCCGTGGCCCTGAGCTCCTGATGCTGGTAAGAGATTACGCTGCCGCCTCAGATGGAGAGAAACGGTGAAAGCATTTCTTGAACCCTACAGCACTGACAAAACATAACTGACAAATCCCAGGCCCCTTTGAGGCTCTCATTTTCTGTTTCTGGCCAACCCCCGTCAATGAGCAGAACCACCCAATTCCCGAGCCATGGGACTCACGTGGGAAGCAGTTTTGGAGAAATTTCCAGGTATAGAATGTAACCAACTATACATAGAACTCTGAAAAAAGAAAAGATGCCATACTCTGATTTTGGAAGACACTCAAAATATTCTACTAAGCCTTAGTAGCTGGAAAGGCTGGGCTTCTCCTAAGTCACTTATTTATTTCACAGACAGTAAGCATCTCCCTGAAATCCTGCTTCCCTGTGTCTGCTGGGAGCTTGAAGCACACTGCTGCTGACGATCTTATAAGTCACATGGCAGAGGCATGTGTCTTACGCCTGCAACCCTCACACAGGCTCGCCTCCTAGCCTCACTGTCTGAACTGGGCCCCATTTTCTCACCTGTTTATTTGGTATCTGTTCTTCTGTAAGCTACCTGAAATGCGTTTTGGAACATGTCAGAAGAAACAGTGGGTTGAGAAATGGACAGATTGAGAGGTGAGAGATGGGCAGACAGAGAGAGAGACACCAAGAAAAGGGGAACAAATAAAATTTCCTATGCAAAACCCTCTTCTAATCAGGGAAGGAAACCACCACGGAAAAGTGTGAAGAGGCAGGTAGCTTAGGACTGTTTCCTGGATTCCATGAAAAGTAACACCAAGAGATGAGAGGATAGAACTTTAAATAGTAAAAGAAAAAAAGCACGCATGCTTGAAAAATATATCTACAATATGTACTTTCTAAAGAATAGACTGAAATCAGCAGGGCCCAATAACACTATACTTGGGTATTTACAGAAGTGAGAATCCCATCTCCAAACCACAAGGCATCCCTTCAGAGCACTGACAGTCTACATGGGGCGGTCATAAAGCCGTCACCGCAAAAGCTATGCTACCCTGCACTTACGAGGAACGAGCAGCTGTGCTCAGGCTGCCCACGCGTGTCATTTACACCCCACAGCACCTCTACGGGGGGGGGGACGCCTAGCGAGCCCCGTCTCTGCAGGACAGAAAACCAGTTCTGGAGAGGCTAAGCCGACTTACAAGTTCTCCATCTCACAGGACTGGTCTCTCCAGAGCAGGACATGAACTCGGACCCACGATTGTAACCATGGTACTACAGTGCTTTGTGTGCTGTTTGTGTGTATAATACATTTGTTTCTATCATGAAAGGTTATTTAATAAATGATCGGTTGTCTTGTCTATCTCATTAGCTCACAATCAATCTTTATACTGTTGAATTGTACTCTTTTCCCCTGGAGAAAGGAACGGAAACAGCGGGGGTCAGAAAGAGGTGGGGCTCCATTCTTTATCTGGGATCTCATCTCATCGAAGTCCCCAAACAGGGAAAAGGAGCAAATGTTCTCTTTATCTTTTAAAGAGAGGGCTCCAGTGATGGTGACTTATTCAATTACAAAATCAAGGCTGGGGAAAGGGCACATGCAGCAACTAGAGCAGTATCAGCTGTAGGAAGGTCAAAAGTGCTCACGGGAGGGCTCAGGGGGCAGCCTCATTTAATTTCAATCAATAAAACAATAACAAACTCTAAAAATACTGGCCTACAATGGATTAGCTCTTTCTTGACATCTAGCAAGTTTCCACAGCCCACATGTAACATTATCGGGAACCAGTGAAAGGAAGAGTCCACAGACAAGGAAAATCAATGCCACAGGCAGGCTGAAACCCAGGCTAGAGTTTAGGAAGAGAAAGGGCATAGTTAAGAACTGGGGAAAGGCTGGGGGAAAAAACCATCACAATGACTCTCAAGCATCATCCAACAATCATATAATCATTCATTCAAGAGAGAGTTACTGAGGTCTTATTCTGTGCAAGATTGTACAGCGGGTGAAGCAAGAGCGCAGCGTCCATGGTGGCAGCAAGTTGCGGGGCTCAAATACACTTCTGATCCCGGTACCTTGCACACTTGTCCTCAATATAAAGGCAAAGATAATTAAAGTAAAATAATACTCTGTAAACTCAAAGCATTGTTGAAAAAAAAGTTAAAGAAGACCTAAATACCAGGACAGACACTCCACACACATTCCCCTATCAAAAGAAAGTGCTCTTGGAATGGCAGTGCTCCCCAGAGCAATCCGTATATTCAACGTGGTCTCGATCACAATCCCAGCGGGCTCCTCTGCAGAAACTGACTATCTGCTGCTACAATTCAAATGGGAATTTGAGGATCTCAGTAACCAATATGTACTTGAAAAAGAAAAATTTGAGAGGACTTATAATTCTCAATTTCAAACCTTACAACTGTATCTCCAGGTGAGATTAGAGGCCATTGTGAAGTTATTACTGTGTTAATCCTTATTTACTAAATTCTCTACAATGAATATAACTGTTACAATAAGAAAAATAAAAAGTAAGTTATCCTTTAAAACATGCACACCGATTCATTCATTGGGAAAAAAATTATTCTATCAATTAAGAGATAAATATCTATTGAAAAAGGACAACTTAAAAACAAGAGTGCATTTGCATTTTTCATAAATTGAAAACTGAAAAGCACAAAGACGTCAAGTTTCTAGGGAGACCAATGCAACATATTAATAGTTATTTGCAGAAATTCTAATTTAACAATGAAAACCCTGGAAAGGGAAAATCGTGACTGAGAGCCAACTGCAAACACATGGAGAGCAAAGGCCTAGAAATCACAGTTCCTTTAACTCTGCTCCTAACACAATAGGAGAGGAAATTCCTCACTGAGGGGACAGTGGAATCCCATGCATAAGACAGGATACACAGTACAAACTGCACTAGAATCGGGGGTGATTTTCTTAGAAGAATTCTAAAGTTACAAAATTGCTGAAAAACTATTAAAACACTGACAGAAAGATTAAAACACACAGTCATATATATTATATAGAAACATATGTAGTCTGCTCCCATGTTGCATAGAAATACAAACATATTTGTTCATTTATGGGCACTTATGACTTTATCCCTGGTAGAATATTTCAACTAAAACAAATAATCAATATAACACTCCTTTTGTCAAATCTACTTGATAAGTTACTCTGCTATGTAACCATAATGTGTCTAAGATAGATCTAAAATTAGTGAAAAAGAGCTTTGTATGGCTTCTTGAACTATTCCCAAAATTCAAAGCTTAATTTTAAAACAGATCTGAACAGTAATTCTATATTACCTTTTCCGTCGTGAAATGAACAACACAGTCTGTTGCCAAAATTCTGTCCTTACAATGATTCACGAGCACCGTATCCTCACAAAACTGCTGGACAGCAAGGCACTGTCCAGACACTGTGACCCAACAAATGAAACACAATGAAGACAGTGACCCTATTTTGGAGGGCTTATAGTCTGTGTCAACACCAGGGTTTTATTTGATTGGTTTGATTGGTTGGCAAAATAAAATCAATCAAGTACTTTCTTCTTTGAGCATTCTATAAGTCATGACTCTGCTGTTAGTGTCATGAGCAGGAAAGACTTAAGCATGACTTGATTAGATCAACTAGCAACAATCATCACTGGAGAGTAATAAAGAAGTTAACTGATAGCAATGCTTCTCCCTACATGAGACCTAAAATAAATCGATACTGATATCGGAAAAGAAAATGAGAATTTGAGGTCCCCAATAAGAAAAAAATCTAACAAGAAATCAAAAAAGTAAAGATTTTTTCATTAACGTTTCCTGGAAAGATTGGAGCATGGTGGTGTTGAGCTCAGATGCTAGGGAAAAACATGAGGGTCTGAATTCCCACAGCACTGGGTAGCTTTGACACTAATATGTCAGTCAAATTCTCTGCATCTCAGTCTCCGATGCATAGACTGGGGACAACAACAGTACCCATCTCCTAGAACGGTCTAAGAATTAAGTTATTTTAAATATACAAGTTTAAATAAAATACATCAGATATTTAATATGACCCCAAAAGCACAAGGAAAAATGAAAACAGAGATAAATTGGAGTTCATTAAAATTTAAAACTTTGCTTCAAAAGACACCATCCAGAAAGTGAAAAAACAACACTCAGGAGAAAATTTTTCAAATCATTTATCTGATAAGGAATTTGTGTATCAAAAAAAAAATTCCACAGCTCAACAATAAAAAGACAACTCAATTAAAAAATGAATAAAGGATCTGAAAATATATTTTTCAAGGAAAATATACAAACGGCCAATAAGCACAATGAAACGATGTTCAATAACATTAGCTCTAAAGGAAATCAAGTCAAAACAACTAGGAGAAACCGCTTCACACTCACTACAATAGGTTATAATCAAAAAAAGATTAATAAGCATTAATGAGGACACAGAGGAAGCGGAGCTCGCAGCCCTTGCTCGTGAGAACGTAACACAGCGTGGCCACTTTGGAAAACATCCTGGCATGTCCTCAGAGAATTGAACATTTGGTTTCTGAATGATCCAGCAATTCTGCTTCCTGGGCACAGAAGTAAGAGAATTGAAAACAAATGTTCACATAAAAACTCCTACAGAAATTTTCACCATTACTTTTCTCCATTCCTTTTCAGAGCCAAAAAACAGAAACAACCCAAATGTCTATCACGTGATGAATGGGTAAACAGAGGGGCCCAGCCATACAGTGGAATATTATTCAGCAATAGCGAAGCATAGAGTACTGACCCAGGCCACAATGTGGACAAATATTGAAAACGTTACTCAGTGTGAAAGAAGTCAGTCAAAATAGACGGTTCCACTTACATGAAGTGACTCGATTTGCATGAAATGTTCAGCACACGCAAATCCACAGAGACAGAAGAGTGGCTCCCTGGGGCTTGGGGAGGATGGGGAAGTTGATAATGTCTGCTTATGCGTACGGCGTTTCCTGTTGGGGGGATGAAAATGTTCTAAGATTGACTGGGATGCACATTTCTGGGCATAGAGTAAAATCCGCTGTACAATTTAATGGGTGATTTGTATTAAAACTGTTAAGAACAAAAGCACCTCGGGCTAGTACCTTCCATAGTAAATGCAAATTGCTAACATTTATTACAGGAAGAAGAAACTGCCCTCAGCATGAAAGCAGGAGATCAGCAAATATTAGTTAACCAAAATTGGACAAGAGCATTTCACTTGAAACTGTTGCTGAGTGTACACGAAATATTCAGACATGACAAGGAAAATCAGTTTGACATCACGAAGAAGCATTCTGCTTCAAATGCAATTCAAGGATTCGGCAAGCCCAGCTGCTACATATGACCAGAGAAGAAACCTGGTTCTTAAAACAAGCACCAGAGCCAACAAGGAAATGGTGGTGAGGAAAGCAGGCGGCCTAAAATCTGGAACAGTGTGCTACAAATAATTTCTCCACTGAAAATTCAAAAATAAAATGAAAGTGATGTAATGCTGTGTTGAACTCACGTGAATGGCCTTCCTGCAGTGCTTGACAGTTCTGTAACCCCGAATGACTCAGGAGAATCAGCATGGCTCCTGGGATTCCCCAAGTAACTGCCCACAAGCACGCTGACCACCATCACATCTGCCAGGGTTGAATTGCAGAGAAGAGACCAACCTCTGAAAGGCACAGGGAATGTTGACAAGGGAATAAAAGGCTGCAGTCAATCCTGGGACAGAGGCCCTGTGAGCAGAGGCCAAAAGGCTGCAGGTGAACTGGAGTGGCCCTGGGGCAGGAAGGGACCACAGGGGAGCATATCTCAATTATCTACTCTCTCTCCCTCGGGTAGGAGGGATAAAGCCTGCATCCTTCTCACCTGGAACTGTGGGTTCTGGCTGGCGGAAGTTTTACCGACAAGGAATAAATTACTCAAGACTGCGGAAAAAGGAAAGAAAGCGAGAGGGATTAGGGAGCCAACTCCACGAGTCTCTCAAATGCTCCCATATTTATTGTGTATAATCAAAGGAAAAAGTCATTAACAGTTGTGAGATAGTAGGCAGGAACTTGGGGAAAGAAGGGATGAGACAGAGATTGTAGACTCCACCATGAGTACTAAGGCTTAGTTTACCTTTAGGGAAGTCATGGGGTGAGGGGAACAAGATACATTTTTTAGACATGTTCATTACAAAGCAGACCACCAGACCAGCCTGGTCCCTGTTTTGGGGGTAATAGACTATCTAACACCACGCAGGCCCGGCGTTTATAGCTGAGGGCCTGGGTCATTGCTGTGCAATAAGCAGAGTGCTATCTATAACCTCAAATATGCAAGCAAGGCATTGTCTCTCCTTTTTATGGCAAGGAGACAGGAGTGAGGATGCACAGGTGCTTGCTTTAAAGCAGTTACTAAGCACATTTTTTCTTCTTAAAGTTGACAGTCGGCTGGGATGTGTTACAATTTGTTAACCCAATCATGGGCTCCCACATGGAACCATTATGGAGGACATCTTAGGATGACAAATCCTGGCTCTGGGTCTTTTCCTGCCAGCTTCGGCCACTCCAGCAGGGTCTAGACACATCCCTGAATAACGATCCCACAGAACCACCTAAACTCTTAACTCCTGGTGCTTGAAACTTAATTTTAGCTCTACACAACTTAACGTAGAAAAGTTTCAGAAATAAAAGATATTGTATTCTTTTTATATCTCAACATAAGACTGATTTTTCTGATTGCTCTAAGCTGCTTCTACATGGTAAAGCACCTAATTCTGCAGGTGAATTCAGTACTTTCCTTTGGGCATAACTAGACAGTCTGGGCTGTCTGACTTCTATTAGTCAAATACCAATACACTTAATTGATTTCTTTGTTCATCAATTTCAGCCTGGAGGTGGGGGTCTGTCACTATTTTCCTCAGCCCACCCTCTACTCTTTTCTCATCAGCATCTCAGGCCTCCTGAAAACAAAACAAAGCATTTGTTTCCCTTCATCTACACTTTCCACAAAGGCAACAGGAATCATCATGCCTAGAGAATGAATTCAACACAAATTTTACAACAAAAATCTATAAACCTGAAGCAACTCCATCTCCGACTCATGATACACAATGACATGAGAGTAAGTGTGTCAGGTACAAAGCGTGCGTGAGCCTGAACACCTCATTTCTATTCTTCAAAGGAAGGAAGGTTTTCATATTTTTTCTTATCATTCTTTGTCATTGTTTCTGATTAAGCCAAAAAAATTTTTATGAAATAATTAAGCACTGCAATAACAGATTTTCGCTGTATCAATTACAGAAGGAATTCAGAGGGGATAGGAAAACCCACCTCTGTAAAATATGCAAAATTCCTTCCCCTGTTAAGAACACGAATACAAAATTCAACAGAGAATTCAAATTCTTGTGAAGAGGACAAAAGCCACAGAATCAAAGCAAAGTCATTATTATGACTCAATCCAAAATTCACTGGACAAACATGCTCAATGCATTCAAATAATTTTTAAGGCACACTGCAAACCATTCACTTAATTATCTACAGGCTAGAGGAAGAATTTCCCTCTATAACAGACAACATAAATCAATAGGTTGCCCCACCAAACAAGGAAAAAACATCAGGTTTTTAGCAGTTCTGATAAATCAGCAAGTTTTAAAGATCAAAATCCAGAAATTTTAAACATTCATTCACACCAGAATGAATCAAGCATTTAAAAAAAAATAACCCAAATAAACTAAACACATTGATCACGTACCTGGATCAATGAGAAATTCTTGTACAGCTGGAAAAAAAGAACAGGCTATAGCCTTTTACTTGAAAAATAAACCTGCTTTTAAAGATAACTGCTAAAACACATTTCATCATTCATGTTGCCTTGAAAAATCTGAGGCACTTGTCTCTGATCAGAAAAGCAATTCTGAGTATAGTATTTTACAATTCAGTGCCAGTTTGCTTTAGAAGAAAAAAGAAAAGCTACTGTTTCTCATCTTGCACAAAGTTTAAAGAACCTCCCTGCCTCTATCTCCTCTCATTTTCTAAGCTCATGCTCCCCAACCCTTCTGAAACAATTATGAGAACCTCTTATTCCCACCAATATGCCAAATCACAAAAGAGTATCAATTTATTTGTGTAAACATATACCTACACCTTGAACTGGAGGAGAAAGGTTTCAGAAGGCTATATGGAACTTATTTCTACATTCCTGAAATCACACACATACACGTTCACAGAGACACAGACATATACAAACTGAATTACTGGGCACTTCACAAGCTAAGGATTTACAACGTCTAGAAGATAACTTTGCAGTTAGTTTAAAATACAAAACGGTCAGGTTTTGAAAGCCTTGAACATTGCAAAATCATCCAAATATCAATGAGATCCAATTAGCCTTCTCTGTAGAATGTAATTCCCCATGATGGCAAAGCAGACCCTAAGAAGTAGTGGATCCAAGACTCGTGTTTTTCACTAGCTATGATTGTTTTAAAACACGTTAACAGACTTAGAAAGGTATGTCCCTACGACATTTATTCGTATTGAGATGGCATATGTATTCAATTGTCTATGCAGAAAATAGGACCCATGATGGTGTTTAAGAAATGTTTTGTGTATTGAAATATTTATTTTTAAATGCAGACAAGGAGGGTGGGAATTACTCCATTGTAGAGCACCTGTTGTGCACGCACATGTTCCTGGCTTCAATCCCCAGTACCTTCATGAAAATAAATAAATACAAGTGCTTATTTAAAAATAAGAATAAATTTATATAAAAAATAAATGCAGACTAAAAACCACTGCAATCTAGGAGCCACAATTATAATAAAAAAACAAGTGTTTCTATCAAATATTGACTATACACCAATCACAGAGACAACCACAAATCACACCTGACAACCATCACGTGTGATTCTCAGGAATCCTACTAAGTAGACACGGATGAGAAACCCGGCTCTGCCGATGAGGAGACGAAGCTCGGAGGAGCCGGGGACACTGACCGTCCTGCTCCCCGTGACACCGCGTCAGCCCAGGGAAAGTGCTGACAGAGCTGCACTGAGGGGACACCCAGCTGCATGGAACCATGGGGGATTGGGGAGTCCTAGAAAATACTCAAAAGTGTTCAGTGAAAAACCAGCTCAAATATATCACTCTGTGCCCCATCCTCTAAACACGGAACATGTCTGGGACCTTTTTGATGCCTCCGTGTCCTTTCTGCCATCATCAGTTACGTGCCCTCTCAGCGCGACCAGTCATGAACTGGACCCCATACGAAGTGCACTCAGATGGAAGAGCTTTAAAAGCTGTTTTATGGAGTTTGTAAGACTCTGTCTATTCCTCACACGGGCGGTCATCCAGCACTACTCACCGGTGCGGATGTACCACCTGAAATCACACCTTTCTGCTTTTTAAAATCCCTTCATGTAATACAGACTTTTAAACAGCAAAGAAGCAGCTCAACCACAGACAGTGGACATCTTTTCACCAAACGGACTCAAACAGCCCATCGGACTACCTGGAAGCCCTTTTCTTCTATTAAACCCACTTCCAGGTACTTCATCTGATTGGTGGACTCGGCCTCTGAATGGCCTACTCAGAGAGATCCCATCCTCACATCCGGGGGTGGGAGAGGACCCTGCTGCTGGGAGAAATCAGTGAGGAAGATGGACATCCTCCAGCCATTTCTGCACGGGTAGAAATGCCACATGCTCAGAAATTATACCGTCAGCACCCCTGGGCTCCCATGGACTGGTTTCACATTAAGCAAACTTATGACACACTGATGCAAGAAAACCAGAAATTTAATTTGTTAATGTAACAGGAGATGTGAAACTACAAACCAGATTGAAATATCGGAGTTCAACCATGAGTACAGATTCTCCTCCACGGCCCAATCTCGGGCAGGCAGTCACATGGCAAGCGTGGACAGAAGCAGAGCAGGAAGGGTTTCTAGATTAACTCAATGGACTAAATTTCTGTTATAAGAACAGATCTACTGCCTGGAAAACAATTAACACCAATCACGGGGCACACTCCATGGACAGTGGCTGAGACACGACTGTGAGCCCCTGTATAACTCCACTTTCCCTGTCCTTTCTGGTCTAACTGATGCAGAGGTACAGAGATCCAGGGATGCAGATACCTCTAAACACCCAAAGCCCATCCCTGGGAGCCTGGAAACCAGATAGCCAGGATTTAAATCCCAGCTCTGCCACTTACTAGCTCTGTTACCTTGGCCAAATTACTTACCCTCTGTGTGCCTCAATTTCCACACTGTAAACCTGGGATAACAATCAAATCTTTCTTACTCACTTGTGAAAATTGGAGGATTCATTTCTGTAAAACTCTCAGAAAAGAATGTAGCACATTTTTGGTGCCCAACAAATTTCAATTTAATAAGAAAGTGATTTACAAGTCTCCCATCTAATCATCTTCTGTGTTTCATGACTATTCTGAGTCCCAAAGGAAATCCTTATTTCCCCTCTTATAAACTCTTGAGGAGCACCCTTCTGTTTCAAGCCACCACCTGTTTAAACTGAGGGGGGATTCCCTCCTCCCCACTCCTCTGGTCCATGGGAGACTGCTTCTCCCTTCACACCCCTGACCACTGGCCCACGGCTAGCCCTCCTCACACTAACAGATTGAGGTGTGAGTCCGGGGAGACAAGCAGGGCATATGAAAGCTTTCCTTCCCCTCCAGTGTTGGCCACCCTTAGGAAGCAGCCGGGATGCTCAGTTCCATGGCAAGACAGTCCTGTGCATTATGGGTCAGATCCTCTCAAGGGAATGCTCGCTATGGCCCAGAGTTACCTGGGACTGCGTGAGTCTCTAATTCTGGGACATAGTGTCATGACACTCACTCTCCCACAGGCCTGAATTTCATGGAGAACATGGCTTCATCGGTAATAAAGGAGACATTTATCGCCTGCCTGTTCTTCTTTGTCATCTCTCAGTTGGCTGCTGGACACAACATGTGTATAAGTATTGGGTCCCCTTAAGCCCCAACATATATGAAGTAACAAAAAATTCTGTGGCTTAACATTGGTTCAGGGCGACTGTGTAACTGTCCTGACTCTGCTGATGCTAAATTATGTGTATAGGAACTATGGAACCTCCTCAAATATCTTTCATCATAAAACCAGCTTTTCTTATTTTCCTGTTTCTCAGTAATTGCCAAAGACTATCAAATGATGGCTTCACACCAAACAGCAGTTAAGATTATGAGCCCTCTTGTCATACACACTGTGCTAAACACTTTACATAATTTCTAATTCTCACAATTCTACAAAGCAGAAATGAGTGTCCCCATCTCACAGACGAGGGAAAAACTCAGAACGAACTGACTCAGGATCACGTAGCTCAGTGGCAGAGCGTGCACGCAAACCCAAGTCAAAACACCACACCCCTTTGTATATGTACCAAATCTCCTACCACCCATTGACACACAGCGGTGGGGATAATACTTAGGGAACTCAGTACACTTTTCAGCTTTAAGGTGCTCCAGAGGCCGCTTCTAGCTCTTTTATAAAATCCCGGCTCACTGGTTTCTAACACTGCAAGAAAAGTCCGATGTTGCAACTGTTTGCACAGGAAGTCTGAAATGTTCACAGCGAGATGATAGAATAAAACTAAGACATAAGCAGAATAATATTTCCAGGTAGTCAGACATAATGGACATTGTGCTACCCTGAAACACTAAGCAAAGGAATCAAAAAAAAAAAAAAACGTTGTTTAAGACTTCCTTTACAAACAGGAAAGTTAAGACTGTAAGAAGGTGCAACAGCGCCACCTATGGCTTAAAAGGCCTTCCTGGTTGCCTGGAAAGGTGCAACACAAAAATTGCCTGTGGATCAGAAACAAGAATCAGATAACTAAAAGCTTATGTAGCACATACTGCTCTCCTAGTCCTCATGTCTTGCACTGTAGCAAAAACCAACAGACCTGTACTAGGCCTATATTCATAAAAGTCATGTCTGTATTTTTCCAACAGTAGGTAATCTAAGTATCTTGCAAAATACTTCTCAAAGAGCCAGGAAATCATAGAAGTGTATTGAAATACAGAAACATTTATTTACATATTAAAACAGCATGAGCTTTTTTCTATTAAAAAAGCTGACATGTCAAATCAATGTTTTGATATTTTAAAACCTATTAAGAGTGCAGAAAAATAAATCAAAATTTTCTTTAATCACAAAAGAGAGAAGCTTATTCCCTGAAAATGATCAATGTGGATTTTTCTAAACTTAATGCTTCTGGTCAGATTCCTACGAATTTAAATGTCTGAGTGTATAGTTACACGGCAGCATGAACACTGAGTTGTAACAATACACATTCTATTTAAATAATCTTCAAGGTCGTCTGCTTAAGTCAATTTAACTAGTCCCTGTCTCAATAGAATGATACAGATTTCATTAAAACTTCATACTGTACGCACACACACACACAAAACCCTGAATCCTTGTTACTTTAAGCCATATTCATATATATCCATATTGAATATGCATCAGAAACAAGCCACCCTCTTTAGTATTCACAGTTGATCCTTCTAAACTATCTGTCATTGTGACAGCACATTTTTACTAAGCAGCTCTTGGATGCTTTGTATACAAGGCGTCTACCTCTCACAGTCGGACATGGTAAACGGCATCACTCAAATTTCACAAATGAGGAAATATACTTAAGCCATGGAAACAACGTACATATTTATCATCAGGAAAGAAAAGAGTAAAGATTTTACTTTCAATATGCACTGACAAACTTTTCCTCCATACTAAGACTACATACATAAAACAAATTCAGTCATTGTAAATTATTCTGTCAATAAGCACCACTAGAGAAAAACAAGCAACATCATTAGCAATGATTGGACTTTCAAAGCCCACTCCTATTTTGCACTATAATCATTTTTAATGTTTTGTTTTTAGTGCTTACATAGCACTAATATAAAGAAAACATAAACTATTTAAGTCATTACCTGAGAATGCAACATTTGTGAAAATGTACAATTTTAATTTATGCCACTCTGTCTCACATTCTCACTGGTGTCTCTCCTTTGAAGGCCTCATCAGGCTGAGATAGACAAAATCGGTCATTTATGGACTCACAGGTGTTCTAGAAACCACTCAATGGGAGGCTGATCAGAGGAGAAATTGAGAATGCATCCTGTGCAGCCTGGGTTCCAGCACCAAGCTAGGCACCGCCAGCTGCGTTTGATTTGGGACAAGCTGCCCACCTCTCAATCCCTCAGCTGCAAAAAGGAGACATTGATACCTACCGTCAAACACCTGCTTTGAAGTAAAACATGGGAAAAACAGTTTAGCCTTTGGTAGGTGTCCACTCACAGCAAGCTTGGTCATTATGATGATGAGGATTACTTTTAATAAGTTAAACTAGACCAAAAATTAGAAATCGCCATAAAGGAGAATCATTTTAACTCAATAAACATTTCCTTTTGAATGGATTGAAAAAAGTTCTAATGATTTTTTTAATAAACCAAATTTTGTCCATTAATTTTAGATTTACCGGTTTATGGACAAGTCTCCAAAAAAAGAATTAGAGGCCTCTAACCTCTGAATACTAAGAAAGTAAAGTTTAAAAAAATTATGGGGGAGAGTATACCTCAGTTGAGAGAGTATGTGCTCAGCACGCATGAGGCCCTCAGTTCAGTCCCCAGTAACTCCATTTAAAAACTTTTATTTAAAAAAAAGGAGAATTAAAGGAAAAAGATGGAGGACTACAGAATTTTTTTAGAGAATCCACTCAGATTTAAGATGGGGAAAAAATATCCATTTCTCACAGGAAATCTTGAGAACTATGTAAACCGGATCTGAGTTGTCTAGTCTTTAACATTATTCATGAATTCATATTACCAAGTCTTAAAACTACCTGATAACCCACAGTGGTGATAGTGATCATAAAACCTGCCAATGCGGATCGAACTCCGGCTAGGACTGCTCTGTTCTGACATCTCTGCCCCTGAGGCCTCACCAGGCTGAGAGCACTAAATTTTGTCATTCATGAGCATCTCGTGTAAGTCTTCCATTTGTGCTTCTCAGTCTCCTCTCACCAGCCCCTCTGAGGGAAGCACTGTTATCATCTTCCCCACACGCAGATAAGGTCACTGAGGTACAGAAACTAAACCTGCTCCAGGTCACATCGGCATTAAAGGACGTCTGTATTTCTGCTGTTTTGCGATTGACAAAGGAATCTGAGATATCAATACAAGATAGACTGTTAAATAATCAAGTCTGTCAGCTCTTCACCTCAAAGAGCAGATACTATAAATTCCTGATTTAGGATGAGGCTGCCGCCACAAAATGACTCAGCTAGAAATTAATATCCAAGATGAAGCAGCGGATACACATAAATATTCATGACTGTCAACTCCTCTCACGGGTCTTGGCTCTTCACTGCCTGAATGGGGGTGAAATCCCCACCCGTGTCTGGGAGGGTAGCGCGGCTCTTCCAAGTCTCACCCAGGCTTCACAGGCTGTTTCCCCCTACAGACTGTCCTAAATGATTAAAAAGCTCACAAGATTTTTACACCAGCCAAAACTGAAAGACATTTCTGCATATGGAGCACTTTCTCAGGCTTAAACCATTTTTGCCTACACTCAGCAAGGGGGAAAAAAGAAACATGACTCTGCAAAGTCTCTTAGCCTTACCACTCACAGGAGTTGAATGGTCTCAGCACAAGATGACCCTTCACATTACAGGATGAGAACAAAATAAAGCCGCCCCAACAACAAGCACTCCCAGAGACAGCGCTCAGCAGTCTTCTGCACACTCACGGTTGTGCAGCCCTCACCACCATCTATTTCCAGAACACTTCATCACCCCAATAGAACACCCCTGTCACTAGCAGTCACTCCACAACCCCCCTCCACCCAGCCCCTTGCAACCATCATCTGCTCTCTGCCACTGCATGAGCCAATTCTGGGCATTTCAGATCACTGAAATCAACAATATGTGGCCGTTTGTGTCTGGTTCCTTTCAGTTAACGTGCTGTTATCAAGGCTTTCCCATGTTGAAGTGGTATCAGCATGTCTCGTTTTTTTTGAAAATGTTAAACTTTATTAGAAGGTGGTAAATACTATCAAAAATAGTAGAGTGGGGTATAAGGGGTGGGGTTTCAAAGGGAAAAGGCCGGGTTGAGCAGTCAGGGTGGACTACCCAGAGCAGATGGCTTTTTTCATATTCCCCTTTATTTATTTTTTCTTTTTTATTCACTCTTATGTCTGAATAATATTTCACTAAATGGAGATACTACATTTTGTTCTTTCATTCAGCAGCTATATATGGACGAGGTCCAGAAGAATGAGTGTAAGTGGTGGCTAGCAGGGATGGCATTTAAGCAAAGGGCAAGATGTGCTTTCAAAAAAAAAAGTGAACAATCAGAGGCACAAGGAAATTCAGCGCGTTTCTGAGAAAGTGCATGGTTGCTTCAGTAGGACTGCCATGCAGGGCTGTGGGGGATAGTGACAGGAGACACAGTGAGGGAGTCACCTGAGAATATTCCCCACTGCAAGCAGCTCAGCCAATTCTCCTCCCTCATCCTGTATTTTGGAGACATTTTTGCTAGCTTTTCTCTTATTTCAAGTAACAGGACTTTAGTTACACATCTGATCATCTGCATCAGACCACATTAGCTCCAAGCCACAGAAAATCATTCACTGACTGGAGCAGCTCCAAGACATAACATTGATGGACCAGGGAGTCCTGCAGCATCCCATCCTGCAGGCACAAACCAAACATGTTCCCTGGTGATGTCCGGAAAGTAAAATGCATGGAAATATCTCACTGCTGCTGCACGACATCTGACCACAAATTGCCCCCAAATCATGCTGGCACAGCACTACTCAACCCTCGCACTACCCAGAAAAAAAAAAAAAAAGAGAGAGAGAAAAGAAAAGAAAAGAGAAGAAAAGAAAAGAAAAGAAAATATAAGAAAAGAAAAGAATAAAGCTAAGAAAGCAAATTTAGGCTCTTCCATTGAAAACCAGCAACCATCACTGCCAGTATCTGAGCTGGAATGATCCTGACTTCAAAAACCACTGTGCAGTTACTATTCAAACGTGACAGACATATATGTATTTCACGTAGATGATAGTACAATAGGATTTTTCTTTTCGAAATTTCCAGTTGCAACAATAGCACAAGAAAGTTTATGTTTCATTTTTTAAAAAAAATCAATTATTTTCCACTTTGTTAATTTTGAATCTATTATTATTTTATAAAGGGAGCTATGCTGCAGATTATAAACCAAATATCTGGCTTCTGCAAACAAGACCTATATGACTTCACTATTTCAGAGCAAGCTTTAATGATGCTTTCAAATTGGGGGCGCTCACTAACAGCTCTTTAAATACTGTCAAAGATGTGCTATTATGTAATGCAAAGGGTCTACCTACACATCAACTCAGAAACCAAAGAAACTACACGAAAGCCTTAGTTTATCATTTTAAAATATTCCTATTATTTTGAATATTAAATTTCTTAAAAGATAAGATATTTTTTGAGAAAGACATCAGTTGTATTAAATTTCCTCTCACCAAGAAAGCAATCTTTATGAAGAATTACTACCCCTATGAAAATCCAAAAGACGGGACGTTTCTAGCTAAGTTAACTTACAGATCTCAACACAAGCCTAAATCCTATCTGCTCTCACTTGAACGAGCCCAGCAAAGTCCTGGGCTACTCTGGAACTTAGCTCTTCTGTTACATATGTTGGCAGAGCTAAGATCATCACACAAGGCAGGGAAGGAGAGAAGAGGTAAGTCCACCTGGCGGCCTCCATCTGTTTACTTCCAGCCACAAGGTGTCGCTAGAGCGACCCCGCTAACAAGCCCTCCACATAAGGAAACCCGGCATCCACTCTGCCCCTGCGGTCCCCAAGCAGCCCCGACGCCCCTCTCCCACTGGTGGCCTCCGAGCCCGTGAATGGTCTTCTAATGACCCTCCCAGTTGGTGACACCCTCCCCCTCTTCCCCGCTACACACACACACACACACACACACACACACACACACACACACACACACAGCCAAGGCAGCCTTCCCAAAGCACAAATTTGATTACATCTCCCCCACTTCAAACCCATCAGAGGCTCCCTGGTAGAGTTCTAGCCCCACCCCCGACCCTGCTTGCCCATCCTCACCTCAGTACCAGGTCCCCAGTGACCTCAGGGGCCCCGTGACCTGCTGCTACTTCCCACTAGCCTCCAGGCTCATTTTAACTGTTTGTCAAGGAAGTCTTCCTTCCCTCCAACCTCCGCACTTTGGATTAGGTGCCCTGCTGTGTTAATAAAACACTTTAATCTAAGTCAACTTCTGACACTGCTAAGCTCTCAAGAAGCAAGTACATTTTGCTTACTACTGTGGGTCCACCCCCTCTCCCCTAGACAGTCAGAATTGCGTGTGTTGTGAATAAAAGAATGAAGGGGTGGGACTCAAAAGGACAGGCAGAGCTGCTCTCCTAAAGGTCACTTCCTGCTGACACCCTTCACTGCCTCTTCTGTGTCAGTTCTAGTAAAAACCAAGCTCCTCCAAAGCCCTCCACCCCTAGGCCCTCTCCAGTATCCTTCAAAGCAGGGTCACCCACCACCCTGGACCACACAGGGCAGTCTCCCCGAGTCCCCACCCCACAAGCCTCCAGGCCTCTACCCGGGCTGCTCCTGCCACCTGAGTCTCCCTCTTGATTCCTTCCCCTGGCTGACTCTTACTCTGTCCTCAGAACTGAATGTAGAGCCAATTTCTTCCAGGAAGTCCTCCCTGATGATGTACTTTAGCTCTTGGCTGGGCTCCGTCTACAGCAGCACTGCTTGGCGACCAAATGGTATTTGTCCACCTGCTCCTATGAGACCATGACCTCTTGGAGGCCACGTGGGAAAAAGGAGTGAGGTGACAAGAGGGGTGGGAAAAGCAAACAGGAAAATCACAGCTCAAGTCCCAAATTCAAGGATTCTGTATCAGATAAAAAGAATAAACTGTTTCATACGTGTGTCATTTGGCTATGATTTTTGTGGCTCATGGAAAACAAGAGCTTGGTGTTCAAGCCTGAAATCCAAGTTACATGTAAAGAAATGTATATATTCATATCCAAAGGAAACCAGAGCTGCTCAACAACACTTTGCAGTTAAAATCCAAAGGAACTTTGATAAAGGCAATCTCCCTCTCTCTCTTTATTTTTATTTATTTATTTTTTTGGGGTATCATATAATTTTAGAAGTATTTGTATAACTAAATGATGGCTGCAGCCTATGATTCTGCACTGGAGTGTTTGGGGCTAAGGAAGCCCAGATTACATGCACTGTGTAAATGCAATCACACCAACACAATGACAGGCGCCCTAGTGGCTGAGCTGAAGTTCCAAAGCAGAGAACCTTATGTTGGAAGACAGCTCTCAGTAGAAAGTAAGAAATGCAATGTTCTGTACTCAATTTCATTAGCTTTATGAGCCATTAACAGATAGTATGTCTTGTCTAATGAAACCCCAAAATATATTGTCATCTTCGATTTTCTCCATCTGACTGTTTTATGCTAAATTTGGATATCAAACCCTCACTCCATACGGAAAGCTCAGGCCTTAGCTGCAGCACAGTTACATCCCGTGGAAGAAAGCCGATCAAGGGAGAACAGGAGAGTTTCCCTTCAGAAGCTGCTAAGTGTGGTTTTGCACCTGTACGTCATTTACAACCACGCCATCGTCAAAGGAGTAAGACCTTACATCTGTGGGGCAAAAAGCACTGCGGAGGTTCCGAACCATGAAAGAACACTGAGCTTTGTGCAACAGTCCTGAGGCACTTAAAGCGTACTTTCTCTGAAAGGCTCCGAAACTGACTCACTTCACCATTTCAGGTACAACCGGAATTAGTAGAGAGAACATGCCCTTGAAGTCTGACAAGGCCCTGCTGGAATCCTGCTACAGCATTTACTAGTCGCTAAATGAACCAATTCCTTAAACCTCTGAGAAGGCTTCCCAATCTTCAAAACGGGGCTGCCACCGCCCACTTGGGAGGCATGGATGTGAATGCAACACGCAAGTAGGGCGGCCGACTGGTACGTGACACGGGGCCTGGCTAGTTTCCCTCCGCTGCCCTTCTCCCCCTTTAAACTTGCACTGTTCCCCCTGGTAAGGGTGATGCCCCCGGAACAGACTGCCCGATTCTTCTGTATATCCCCGGATACATACCTTACCCTTAGGAGGTCAGAAAAACAACTGCCTCCTCCCCAGTCACTATCAATATTCTTAAGAGTCTGGGTTTTTTTAACTCTATGTTTCAGGGAGACTATTCAAGAATTGTTCAACCACCTTTCTCCAGGTTGGCTCCTCTCCCAACGCCCATCCCTTCTTACCTCAAATCTTCTGTCTGATTGCCTTTTGTTCGTGGGAAAGAGAGTCCGCTAGGGTGCGGACTCCCTAGGCCTCCCTCCCTTCATCACAGGAGAGTGTGACTACATTCTCCCAACTCCCCACTCCGACTCCAGCTTCTGAGGAGTTTCCCCTTCTGGACCCTGCAGTCTCTGGATCGTCCCAAGACGCGCACACGTGGCCAAAACCCTCTCTTCAGATTTCTTCCTGGGTGGCCCTGCCCACCCCCAGAACCTTAAGGATAAATGCCATTGCTCTGAAAATCACAAACGCCGCTGACTGACACACCAAAGCTGCATGGTCCGGGCTTTCCTCCAAACCAGGCACAGCCCTGCCCCCCCTCAGCCACAGTCTGCACCTCTTGAGATGAGCTGATCCACTTGCACGGCTGTGAACACCAGCTAAGAATGACGAATCCCAATGTGTATCTCTAGTCCGGCTCCTTCACCTGAGCCCCAGGCTCAGAGACACGAGTGCCTCTTCGAAGTCCTAACTTGGATGACAAATGGCATCTTAAAAATGCCATATGTCAAAAAAAAAGGCCTTATGTCCACCATTTACTCTAGACTTCGATTCCTGGCAGATACCTCCCAGGCTCCCCATTTTAGTAACAGCCCCAGCACCCACCTAGGTGTTTGAGGTCACATTCAATTTCCACTGTTCCCTCCACCTGGCCCTGCCCTGGAATCAGTCTTGTTATTTCTGTCGCTAAGCCAGTCTCAAGTCTGGTTCTGCAGGGAGCACGATGGAAACCCACAAGCTCACAGCAATGTGCACTGAGTCACAGTCCTCCGAAGGGAGTTCCCTGGAGGGGGAGGCATCTCCTGCTGCCAGTCACCTCAGAAGGCACTGGATTCTCACAAAGAAGGACCAGAAGAAGGGACTCAAGGATCTCCCGTGGTCTGAGGTTTGAAGGGCCCGAGTTCTGGGGGAGCTCCTAGTTAGCTGACACTCCTGTCAGTGAGCAGATGAGGATGGTAGGAACCCAGGCAAGTCTGTTCTCGCTCCGACCCCTTTTCTCTCGGGAGCCACGGGAAAGGCCAGTTTCCAGGGCACAGACCAGCCATCACAGATCCCAGCCTGCATTTGCCAACCCAGACAGCCTAGACTCCTACTTGCGACTCTTACTTCTGTTCTGTTCCCCCCCAGAATGTGATGGACTCTTTCAGAAAGTCTGGACTGTCTCAAGCGAGACCAAGTCAGTGAAGGATGAAGTGTCCACATTTGGACCAGAGCATGAAAGGAGAAACAAGGCCTCATGTCCAGCATGACGGTGGTGGCCAAGCCCTTTCCCTGGGTGAGATGAACCAGGGTCGGGGTGAGAATGCAAGGTCCCTTCACGGCTGACAGGGGTGTTGGAGACTCACTACCGCAAAATAACGACACGGCCGTCAGTGGTGGACATCAGCTGCAACAGACACAGAGTCAGCTATTTACTGCCAAAAAGGGGTAAAAGTAAAGGCCGGTGCAGGGAGGCCTGCACGGCTGCTGAGGCAAACCACAGACCCGGCTCTGAATGCCCACTGGCTGAAGCAGAGAGGAAGCTACGGTCCCCTTTAGCGGTCCCTGTGTCCACCAGATCCAAGTGAACCAGTTACTTAGGACAAGGCAATGTTTTCCTGATACTTAGAAAAACCAGCCTCATAAAGGGAACAAAAGAGTGGCATGGTTTTAGGCCCGCTCCTGCCCCTCTATGAATGCAAAGTAAAGTAAATGGCACTGGGAAGGTGAATGCAAAAAAAAAAAAAACCAAAAAACAAAAAACCGGTGACTGCTTCCTCCAACAGCGTCCCCTGCAGCTGCTCACCCCCAAGCCGGCCACTTCCTCACCAGTGACCGCCGGCCAGGAAGCGCCGTCACGCACGTCACACAGCGACAGCCAGGAACCGTGTGCCGAGCACGTTTGTGTAAAAGCCAGAATCAATCAAGGTGCTGCAGATTTTGACTTTCCAAGTTTAAATACTCCATGAAAAAAATCCCTCAGCAGCCGCCTAAATCAATTCGCATCTCACTTCTTCAAAATAAATAAACAAAATTAGTAAGAGAGCATTTGTTACCAAATATAAGGGCGAACTAACAGGTTCCTCAAAGCAAGGACTTTAACAGATATCAAACTCCAGTGGGTGATGTGCTAACATAGCAAAAATTCCAAAAAAGTAGAAAATAAGAAGATGACTAGGATAATATACGAATCATGGCAACTGTTAAGTTTTTGCTTTTTAAAGCGATGGAGACGGCACAGAGGGCGATCTGGCTATTCCAATGCAGGGTGTGCACAGCCCACATTTTCAGACCCAACAACATGCTCATGGGGTGGTATAAGGGAAAAAGGAAAATAGAAAAAGGAAAAGAGGAACAGCCAAAATTAGAAACACACGAGATCAAAAATGACTTTGACAGCATTTACAAGAAATTACGTCAGTGTGATGAGGACAGGGACGCGGGGAAGGTGAGACCCACCCTCACCTCCTGATCCAGGGAAGGCAGGGGCCTGAGGGGAGCGATGCTGCCGGGGGACCCCAACGTGGTCAGCGCCCCAAACCAAAACTTCACCTAGATGCGTGTAGACAGCTTTTGAGCTACAAAATGTGTTCGCATTTCAAGCTGGACAACTTTACTCACTCCCACCAAGAGGAACAGGGGAGAATTAGGTTCTGCTCCTGAACCAAAGCATTCTTTAAAAAATTAATGACTGTGTAATAGTAAAAGCAACAATGGAGTAAAAGTCACTGGAGGAGAACGTGCTTGACCCGAGCTCACTGGCCGCGTTATCTCACTGACTTTCAGATGCTGGCTGAGCCCTTATGGTACCAGAACAGACAGACCCACCAGGAGGGAGGTTTAATGCGCTGCTGTATTTTGATGCAGGGAGCCATGCCTGGTACACGAGGTTCTGGGTAAACAATGGTGACAGTGTCAAACACTATGGGCTAAGCACACATCCAGCTACTCCGCCAAATCCCAAGGGCAGACTTCAAAAGGCAAAAACAAGCTGGCATTCTCTGTTGGCTCTGCAGAATCAGAGCCAAGCATTTGCTGAGCAAAAATGTCACCAGTGCCTCCTATGACAAAATAGGAGGCACTGGCGTGGGGCTGGGGCAGGGCTCCAGGCTTCCACTGATCACCCACCAGTCTGTCCAGGGGGTGAAGGAGGTCCCTGCTTACATTGCACCGATGCACCTACCTTGAATGACGCCTTAGGACTCAACAGGAGGTGACAGGTGAGGTGAACGGAGCCAGCCTTGGTGTAGCACGGTTCTGGCAGCTATGCCCTCAGCAGTGCCCAGTTTCCTAAACCTGACACCTCATCTCCAAGGAGCAGAAGTGTAGTGTGGGCATGTAGATCACAGGGCCCTGTGAGGACAAGTACAGATCATGGCCACGACATGCCTCTCCCCTTCCTTAAGCCATAGAGGAATGTCCGGGGAGGAAGTGAAAATTATTCCAGAGCCCGCCAGGCACCACACGCAGGTGGCACACGGATCCCCTGTGTCTGTCATTCACAGGACTGGTGTGGATTTTCTTTTTATCAATTCTCTGGCATCTTCTCCTCCATCTTACCAACAATAAGAAAGTAGAATCTGACCTTAGAATCACAGAGAATCACAGAGCCCCTCCTGCACAGCGGGCCCGGCAGCACGTGCCATGTCCTCCGACCGTCACCTGTGGGACCGCCATGAGCGCTCTCCAGACTCAAGGCCCGAGGCCGTAGGCCGGGGGGACACAGCTCACCTCACTCTCCCCAGTAAAGGGGGACCACCTCTCGGCAAAGACGTCTCACCCTCTTCTGCCCGAGGGACAGCTTGAAAGATACACAGGGAAACATAGTAGAGGGTGAGGGGTTAGGCAGCCCAGAAGAGATCGTCTGCACTTCCAAGGCAGAGTGGGGTCTTTGACCTAATCACAGGGACAAAGTGAGGACGAATTTTTCCCTGCTGTGTCCCATACACCGTGACACGCCTTTCCCTGCGTAAGGAGCTAATTCGGAAGCCCCTGGCAGTGTTTCTGATGTCCTAACTTGGCATGGTGGCTGTCAGGCAGGGGAGAGGGCCTGAGCCGTGCTGGTGCTGGGCCTGGGAGGCAGGAGACATCGGCTCCACCCTGGGCTCAACCAGCACCTCGTTCTGCGTCTCGGGATTCAGAGTCTCATTTATAAGCAAAGGGATGAAACTGTCCCAGGACAGGCTGTCCAACAGGAATGAAATGAGAGTCATGTAAATAACGTTTCCCAGTTGCCACGTTTAAAATGTAAAAAAAAAAAAAAACCAAGTAACTGATTTTAAGAACAGACCTTACTTATTCTACTGTATGTAAAATACTATCATTTTGACGTGTAATCAATATAGAAAGTAACAAGATAGTTTATATTCTTTTTACTAGACAAGTTTCAGCGTCTGATGTGCATTTGACCTACAGCACATCTCAGCTCAGACCAGCCTCCTCCCCAGCACTACTAACATCAGTAGCTGTGGCTACTCTATTGGACAGCAACTCCAGGGGTCCCCCCAAGTGTCCTGGCTGAAAAGGGGGAGTAAGTGTCCACACTAACCCTAAAAGGATCTCTCTGAAACAAAGGCGGATTTAGTTTTAAACGTCTGAAAACCGGCGGGCTACACCTCCTTCCCACCTTGGCTACAAGAAAGCCCTCCTCCTTGATGATCCCATTCTGGATGTAGGGAAGCAATCTTTCACTCAGCCAGGGTGGCCCGGCCTTCAGGTTGACTTGCCTGCTGTCTGTGTCCAGTCCCACGAAGTCCTCCTTCTCAAATAGGATGTAGAGGAGGGGGGTCTTCTCCCCAGAATTTTCGGGGTCCCCATCCAGCCACTTGGACTTGGGCAAGATGAAGAGTGACTCAGTGAAGTCCTCGATCCTCTTCTCCACCACCCTGCAGTCCTCGTAGATTGAAGGCCACGTCGGTGTGCAGCTGCTCGGCCACCTCCCCATACAGCACAAAGACAAAGAGCTGAGAGTCGTAGAGCGTGGTGCCATACAGCTCCTCTGTGTGTGGAGCTTCTAGAAGGTCTTGGCCAAGAGGCAGTCAGTAATGGTGACAAGACCCACGACATTGCGGTCGGTCTGGAAGTCACTCCATCCATTCTCAGGTGCATAGAGATACCTATAGTAGATACAGAGTGCCCACTGGGAGCCGCACGGTCTGATCTGGCTCACCAAGGAGATTCCATTATAGATGCAAAAGAAATTCTCTAAGATGATCCCCACGGGTTGGACCACAATCGGGAGAGTCTGGTGGTCCTCAGCGCACTGCACGTAGTCAGGGGCGCTCATGTTGCAGGCCCTGCCGAGAAGGGAGGGTAAATCGATGTACATACTGTGCTGTGGGCTGCGGGCCTCACTGGGATGCGGCGACCTGGTGTGCACCAGCCAGAAGGCAAGGGAAGTCCAAGCAAATCGGGGATAAGTTTGTCCTCAGCGTCTGCACATGGCTACTGAAGCTCAGATCACATTACCCAGCTTTTTGTCTAGGCTTCCATCCCCTGCAGAAAAGGATCATTTCTTGTTTTATGTTTCCAAGCACCTAGGCAGGCCCTGATGCAAAGTCAGTGCTCAAAACTGCTGAATAAATGAATGAATAAAGGAACTGCTTCCCCACCCCTCAGCAGGATATAATGCAAAGAACCATAGTAGGATCAAAATATCTGGATTTCAACGCCAATTTATTTGAAATCCTAAGGTGCAGAATAATGGGTAAGAAAACTTGCTTTGGGGAGGAGGGTACAGTCAGTGGTAGAGCACGTGCTTAGCATGTTCAAGGACCTAGGCTCAATCCTCAGTACCTCATTTTAGAAAAATGAAACAAATAAATAAACTTAATTAACCCCCTCAAAAAATATTTTCTCCATTCAAAATTCAAAAAAAACCACCTTGCAATTGACACAACATTGTAAACTTGACTATACATCAATTAAAAAAAAACTACTTGCCTTACAAGAATATATCTGGATTATGGAAGTTTGCAAATGTAAAATGCCTAGGGTACCACCTGCATAAGAAGAAGGAACTGTACAAATGTACTATCCCTCATTTATGAGCTATTTTTCCTTTGGGGAGATTATAACCTCTCAGAGATATTTTTCTCATATTAAAAAAAAAAAAAAGAAAACATTACCTGATTCTCCATACTGCTGAAGAATCAGATAACCCTATGAAAGCATCTGACCCACAGAGTTTATTCAATAAATGTTTGTTGAATGAATGAATAAACAAGCAAAGTGAATGCTGCTCCCTGCCACAGACCATCATAATGGTACTGCTTGGAAATGCCAAGCCCACGTTCCACCCAAATCTTCACTAACCACGTGGGTGACCTGGGCAGACCTGTGTGCCTCTCTCAACACCAGTTTATTCATAAATAGAAATGAGGGCAATAACACAAACCTAAAAGGGTTAGTGAGTCACGAATGAATAGTACCCCAACATTGCAAGATGGAACTATTAAAGAAAATTGGGCAAAGAGTCCATAGGCCCTCTCCATATTATCTCTTACAACTACATGGGAATCTACATTACATCTAAAAATAAAAAGTCTATTATTTTAAAGAGGCTATTGAGTTTAAATGAGCTCACCGTCTCAAATAAGGAACACACAGTACAAATAAGACAATGCGCAGCCCATGAGATGCACTCAGTAAATATTCCCACTGAACCCACTGGTCCCTCCAAATTCAGAGCATGAGGATGTGTCCTCGTGGCCAGAGGCCACTGCACCTGAAGCTAACAAAGCTAATGGTCCCCACTTTCAAAAGCCCCTGCCACCAACTTAGGTCTAATTTTGTATTTGTAATTTTTTTCTTTTTATAAAATAGAAATCCCCAATTGCATAGCCTTCAGGTCACCAAAACCTGACCACAGAGATCATGATGGCAACCCTCCTTGGTGAAACAATAAAATGAAAAGCCATTTCCACAAGACCTCTGTGTAAATCTACTAGGGAACTTCATCCTGGACTGAGAGGAAGAGGACTGGGGAGGAGGGGGCAATCTGAGGCACACAGACCCATGGGCCACCTGTCCCACGATGGACATTACACTCAACCCTCACCCTCCAGGAACTTCAAAATACACACAGACAGAGTGATGTGGACAATATATATGTATTTTTAAAGAAATTCCGACTCTCTAGCAGGTCTTGTATCTACCGAGACACAAATGGCTTATGTGTATAACGTTTCACAAAAGCCTTAAAACATTACCACCCCAACTTGACACATTAAGAAACTAGGGATAGAGGTTTATCACATTGTGCAAGATTAGAGAGATGCCACATCAGACACTGTATTTAAACCCAAGCCTTTGCTCCAGTGCTCACACAAGAAAGTGTGACATACTGCCCCTTTCCTGCCCTCTCCCTGCAATCAATCTCTGAAGAGTCTTTTCTGTGCCACGTGGAATCACAATCACATCAATTTACCACAAAGAGCTATGTGACTCCTTGGAGGACGTGTCAAAATCTAAAGGGTTGTGATGGGAGGAGAGATTTGAATTTTCTGTTTCTCAAAGGAAACATGGCTTTAAAAGAAGCTGAAAAGCACTTATCTAGTCTAAGCCCTCATTGTGCAGAGAAGGAAATGGAGGCTCAGAAGAGATGAGGAAAGGGACTTATTAACAAATATTGCCTCAGTGCAGCACCAAGCCAGCCCTGGGCCCTTCTGGGGGAGTACCTGGAAGGCCCAGGAAAATGACTGTTAGAAAAAGGAAAGAGAAGAAGCATACAAGGCCCTGTCTCTACACCACCATACCATGAAGTTCCACCAAATTATCCAGTATTGGGTGCAGCCAAAATTTATGTGGGCTAAAGAGGTTATAGAAACCTGGAAGTCTCAACCATAGTGGAAATTCCAACATTTACTGTTTTTTTCCAAGTTCAAGCATCAGTTCAGTGGGCGCTCCATACAAAGGACTACACGAGGCCTGGAGTTCTCCCAAATACAGATCTCTATTATCACGTGTGCAAACCACACACAGGCCCACCAGAAGAAAAATGCCCACACATAAGATGGAACTACTGAAACAGAAAAGAGCCAACCAGCATATATTGCTAGCAAAAACGGTGCTGCTAGAAATAGACTCATGGACATAGAAAGCAAACTGTTGTTAGCAGGCAGGAAAGGGAGGATTAACAGATACACATTAATAAATATAAAATAAATGACAAGGACCTACTATATAGCACAGGGTACTATTTTCAATTTCTTGTAATGAGTTGTACTAAAAACAATCTGTAAAACATTTATATACATATGCATAAGCTTATAACTTAATCTCTGCTGTACATCTGAAGCTAACATGGTAAATTTACAACACTTCAATAAAAAATAATTTTATATAATAAGTAAAAATAAAAGCAACGCCATAAAAAAAAAAAGTAAAAGAACACGGTAATCCCCTTAGCTGTAGGTGGTGGAGAACTCTGCAAGCACCAAGTCCACTCGAACACTCCAGCACTGGCGGTCACTCATTCTAACCATCAGAGAATCACTTGGCTTCTACGAGGTTACTTTTCTCTTCAGTGAAAGGCTACAGTTGCATCTAATGATGTATTGAATCTCATCATTCACAAACCCAAGAATTAATGAGGATTTCCCATAGGCCTGGCTCTGGACAGATGAAAAGATAGGGTCCCAGATATATTCATGTGTAGAAGAAGTTTATGCCATAAAGACATTAATTCTTCCTGCTTTGATAGACAGATTCATTGCAATTCTGATTAGAATTCCTCCCAGATATTTCATGGAATGTAACAAGTTAATTTATGGTCAGGAACAGCCAAGAAACTTCTTTAGAACCACCACTGGGAAGGGGTGGATAGGTCATGCATTTCAACTGGTCTTTCTGATGTGATGAAAATGTTCTGGAATAATAATGGTTGCACAAATGTGAATATGCTAAAAGCTGGTGAATTGTAACATTCAAGTGGGTGGACTTCATGGTGTGTGAACAATATCACAATAAAGCTGTTATATGAAAAAATCCTTCTTGCCAATTATTTTTCCCTCTATACTACTAGTCTGTCCCACAATTTAAGTAAAACAAACAAACAAAAAAAACAAAACAAAACAGATTTTGCCAGGAGCTCTTTAGGAGTGCAATGTCCCTGGGTCTCCAACGCCTCGGGTTGTGCTGTTCCTGTTAACACACAATAGCTGGGCTGGACTAGTTAGGGATTATAAGTATCTTTTTAAGATCGTCTCACGTTTCACCCTGGGAGTGAATGATGGAGGATGAGACAGCCTCATGCCTTCAGCTCATTTTTAACTGAACCAAGCCCTGCTTTCACCACTGTAATCCCTCTCAGTATAAAAACATGTGACATCAACAAGCACCGCCATCATAACCCCTGAAAGTGTTCAAGGTACTTACCTGGGGCAGAAATTCTGTTCAAGGAGACAGAAGCTCCCTCAGCACTGCCGCTCCCTTTTCCCGACTCCACCAGGAGAAGCTGGGAGTTACAGCCGCGGGCTCTCAGCCTGGGGAGCAGCGCCCACGCCGCTAATCTGGACCTCAGGGATCGGGAAAGAGAGGAAGGCAGCCCCGGGGTCGCGGGGCAGGGAGAGCGGGGTGGGGGACGCGGGCTGCAGCCCCGCTCGGAGGCTAGCCCCTGCCCAAGCCGCCCGCCCCGTCCGGGTGTGCAGACCCCGCCCGCCCGGGACACAGCCCGCCCAGTGGTGGGGACGGGTCGGCGGCCTGGGAGAGGAAGCCCGGGAGGGGAGGACTCACGGGCGGGAGAGGGGAAGCGGACGCTAGCCGCGGACTGAGGGGAGCCCGGCTGGGCCAAGAGGCGGCAGGGGCACACCTGGCCCTGGACAGCTGTGGCCGGGGCGCCGGGGCAGGTGGCGCGGGCAGAGGGGTCTGGCCCGAGCAATCCAGCTGAACACACGCTGACTGGCGCCCTGGGGGGCTGTGACACGCCGACCGCCCTCCCGCAGCCGCCTCACCCCTTTCCCGATATCCCCTCACCTTGCACTTCCACAGCCAGAGGCCCCGGCCCCAGGCAGTAGCCAAAGGCCTACAGGGCGACAGAGCTGAGAAGCCATTGGGGCCGATCCCCGGCTCGGAGCTGGAGCTTCCAACCCGCGGTCCAGCTGGCAGCAACTGCGCATGCGCAGGAGGGCCAGCGATCCGCTCTGGGTCCTGAGAGAGAAGGGGAACCGAGGGAGGGAGAATAGGGGAGGAGGAGGGGAGGCGGGGAAAAGTGAAGGGAGACACATGGACAGGAGGAGCAGAGGGAAGGCAGTTATCTGGAATTGGGAGGGGAGTAACAGAGATGGGGAGAAAGCGTTTTACCTCTTGTGGCACCCCGAAGGAGGCAACAGTCCTGCCTATTACACCCTTCTCTTACCCGTCATTGCCCACAGCTCATATTTTACGTCCCTTGCCCAGCCCTCCAGCTAAGGTCTCTGCAGAAACCCTACGGGTATCACACCCGTTGCCCCCACAAGGAGCTAGGTTTACTGTTGCTCAGGGAACCAAGCACCCACAGGTGTTGTTTCTCAGAACTACCTTGGGAAGAGTACATATTCCCCTTTTACATGCTGGGAAACAGGCAGGCACCATCTCTGCCTTAGCTCCACTGTCCCAAATGTTGGGCTGGCAGGGAGCGGGAGGTAAAATGTCAGAGCCCCAGAAGGAGCAGACTGCCTGAGTGTTGGTGTAGAGTCCCCATCACTCCTGGGTAAACCACACCCCAACCTCGGGGAATGATCAAGGGCTCACTGTAGGCCCCTGTGTGTGGGAGAGCTGCCCTCAGTCCCAGTGTCCAACTTGCTAGCTAGGTAGAAGTGTTATTGAGTCCAAGTTCATTCTCCTCAGTGCAGGACAGGCCAGTAAGTTGGGAGGCCAAGTGTTGGGGCATGGAATAGCAAGTTTCTTTAGACCTAGATGGCAAACTAATGTCCTGGAAAACCATCTCCCCAAGTCAGAATTCAGGCTGCTTTCCTATGTGCTTGGTTTTTGCAAACTTCCTGGTGTAGGAATTCCTTCTTGTTAGAATTCTTTGTTCTTGCAGCTATCTCCCTGGGTCAGATCCCTGTAAACCTCCAACAAAACAAACGTTATTTTCTATTCTGCAGCGTGTTATCTTTATATGACTGGAAAAGTGTTAAATACCCTTAAAGGTCAGAGCCTTCAGAATAGGCTCTCCTGTATATTTTAGGCTCTAGGCAACATTGTTTTACAAGCAAGAAGAAGCCTAGGAGACAGAGCACAGGGTTAAAGTCAAAGGAACAGATCTAATATGGAGTCAGAATTCTTCTTTTCTATTACTGTGGCAGAAGCCACTTGAGGATTTAAATCCCTTTAAGTTAAAAATAAGTAAAACTTTTAAGGAATTTACATACATTGGTGGGAACTTGCATAGCATATCTGGAAAAGCACACAAAGGATTGTAAACATTGGCATCTCCAGGGAGGCGTGTAAGAACAGAGGATGAGGGAAAACTACTTTCACTTGAGTATTTTTTGCTCTGTTTGAATTTTTTTAACCATATGCATATATTTCTTTTTCAGTTAAAAGAAATGTGTAATGGAGCAAAGGAGTAACTAGTTCAGCAAATACAGCAGCCATAGACTCACTGAGTCATCATTTTCGATTTAAGCCAGGAAGCATTGACTGTCTCTCTCCTATGTGCCCAGTGCTGTTTTAAAACTTTTTTATATTTTTTTTTATAAAATAATAACATTCTATCCCTCACCCCTGCTCAGGGCTGGTGGGAAACCAACTGAGTTTTTATTGAGTTGTTTTCCAAGGAGTAGAGATGAGTTATAAACAGAACACAACTTCAGGGCAAAACAGGCGGACTAGTTTTCCAGCAGGCCAGATAGCGATGACCGGTTTTCAATAGAGGCGCACAGAGGCTGAGAGAGAAAGCCTCCAGGACCCTACAGAAAGCTGCCCACAGTGCCTTCCCCATGGCACTACTGAAATAGGAAAGAACAAATCTGACTCCATATTAGATCTGTTCCTTTGACTTTAAACCTGTGCCCTGTTTCCTAGGCTTAGTCTTGTTGTTTCTGCACCTTTTGTGAAACAATGTTGCCTAGATCCTGAAATATACAGGAGACCCTACTCTCAAGGCTCTGACTTTGAAGGATATTAACACTTTTCCATTCGTATAAAGATAACAAGATACAGAATAGAAAATAACATTTGCTTGTTGGAGGTTTACACGGATCTGACCCAGGTGAAGAGCTGCAAGAACAAAGGATTCTAACAACAAAGAATTCATACACCAAGTTTGCAACAACCAAGCATTCCCGCTTCCCCTTTTTAATATAAGAAGAGCCTGAATTCTGACTTGGGATGATGGTTCTCCAGGACATTGGTCTACCATCTTCTCTGCTGGCTTTACAAATTAAAGCCGCTATTTCTTGCCCCAAATCTTTGTCTCCTGATGTGTTGGCCTATAATGCACGAGTAGAACAAGCGTGGACTCGGAAACACAAACATACATTGAAAGTACGCATTTGGTATATTAAATGACCTGCTTCCACTCGTATTCCTGAGGTTTTCTTCCCTTGACCACTCCTACTATATTTATGAAAAACCTGTCATGTGGACACATTTCCTTCTCTAGCCACTACCCTTCCATGTAAAAACTGGTGCCAAGAAGGCAATGGAAGTTGCTAGAAGGTATTACCTGGCCAAAAAAGAGCAGAAGTGGGTTCTGGCTGATGTTCAGGAGCAGGCCGGGGCACCTGACAAGATGTCATAAGTACGGATAGACAGCTGGGCACCAAAGGAGAAGCTTCTAAACTTCCATGAGGGACTTGTTGGATAGGAAGGAACAGTCTCAGACTATAGCTCTGATCCCACCACGAGCTTCCTGGGCAAGGCTGGGCAAGTCATTTAAATTCTCTAGACCCGTGCTGTCCAACACGGGAGCCACCAGCCACATGCAGGATTATGATGTTATTCTGTAGCCAGACAGAATTATAAATAAACACTTTATTGCAAAGGGTCAGCAGGTATAATATTTAAAAACATTATTGGTTATCTTGCCCTAACAAGTTATTTTTGTATGTCTAGCTTTCTGTGGGTTGTAATGCCTGCGACTAATGTTTCCCTTACAGTGAGGTATTTTGAAATTATAAGTTACTGGACACAGTACACTCATATCACAGTTGAAAAAAACTGATCTAAATAAGCAAGGTGATCTGACTTAGTAGTTATGAGCAGGGGCTCTGGGGCCAGCCTGCATAAGTATTAATTCTCACTCTCCCTCCAGGGAGTTCTGTGTGAATCTTGGACAAATTATTGTTGTTGTTGTTGTCGTTGTCATTGTCGTTGTTATTATTTGTGCCTCTTTTTCCTTACCTTTTAAATAGTGAGGAAAATGTAGACTCTATCCCCTACAGTGTTGGCAGGATTAAATGAGTAAACGTCTGTGCTGCCCACTTCCCTGGGTTTCAGCATTCTCCAGGCAATCAGTGCAAAATGCAGTGGCATTCTCCACTGTCTTCGTCAGTCTGGGATTCTGTAACAAATTACCGTGTGTCGGGTGGCTTAAACAACCAGCATATTCCTTACGGTTTGGAGGCTGAGGCTTTCAAGGTCAATGTATCTGGGAGAGGATTGCCAGCTCGAAGATGGCTGTCTTCCCACTATCTTCATGGCCCAGAGAGGAGAGAGAAGCAAGCACTTTGGGGCCCTGTATAAGAACACTAATACCATTCATGAGGGCTCTACTCTCATGACCTCATTTTATCCTACTAATCACCTCCCAAAGGCCCCGCGTCCCTATATCATCACCCTGGGAGATGAGGTTTCGACATATGGATTTTGAGGGGATGCATTCAGTCCACACATCAGCTAACTCTCCCAAACATGCAGTCATCAAACCTGTAGCTAATTTCAAAATAATGTTTATATCTCTCTGCCCATTTCCATTCCTACATCTACTAACACTGAAGCCCTGCTACATTTTATTTCTTATTTTCCTTGTAGAGGTTTAATTGATTCCTCTAACTCCAAGGCTTCGCTCGCTCCAGTCTGCTTGACAGCCCTGCCAGGTAGGTCTTCCTTAAAACACCTTCCCACTTCACCTGGTTGTTTTTTAGGTGTAAATGTCAGAATTCTCTCCACACCCCATCCTAGACCTTTAATCCCTTACACTACCGCTCACTATGTTATTTTCCTATTACCACTGTAACAAATTCCCATAAGCTTAATAGCTTAAACCAGCACAGACTTATCAGCTTATGGCTGTGGATGTCAGAGATCCAACACAGTTCTCATTGGGATAAATTCAAGGTACCAGCAGGGTTCCTTCCTTCTAGAGGGTCTAGAAGAGAATGTTTCCTTTTTTTTTTTCCAGTTTACAGAGGTCACCCACCTTCCTTAGCTTGTGCCCCTCAACTTCCTCCATTTTCATGGTCAGCAGCCTTTCTGAACATTGCTCCATCGCTACACCTCCCTCTGATTTTAAACTCAGCTGGGAAATATCCTCCATTTTAAGGACCCCTGTGATTACATTCAGCCCACCTGGACAATCCAGACTACTCACCCTATTGTCTCATCTCAGGATCCCCTTGTCCCATCCCACTCAGGCAGTATGTATGTGGCTGTGACATTCACCTTGTGTAACATTTCCTCATGAGCAATTTATGGTTCAAGGCACTTATAAGTGACTTTTTGTTTTTCTTCCTTATCCTTTCTACATTCAGTTTGTCTGGTGAGATTATATGAATCCATTTTATTTGTGCCCCTGCACTAATCTATAATAATGTATCATGGGTTTAAAGGCTAACTAATAGACAATTTAGGAGACAGAAATCCTCTAAGATTTTTAATCCTAAAATATCTGTCATCCCTTTTGCCATGTACAGTAACATGTCACAGGTGGCTACCCTGTGGCCGGGGAGGGACATGATTCTGCCATCACACTCCCCTCATTCTCACCAATGTGCTGATCAACTAACCAAGGATCTATGCTCTCCAATTCACTCACTTCCTCCTCCTTTCCATTGACTATCCTGTTCCCACCGCTTCCTTCATTCACCACATCAGGATTTCATGACCACATTCTCCCCTAAATGAAATGGGTATCTTGCATCTAATGTCTGACAGCTGTTCTTATTGTATATGCACACACTGACCTACACATAATCCCGTCCATCTCTTTATTTTCCTAGAATCTTCCAGAAGAATCAGTTCCATGATGATGATGATGATACTGACAATGATGACAGGGGCCTCTCAAGGATTCTGATAAAGAGGGAATCGATAAAGGGAGAGAATCATTGCAAAATTGCCCCAGAAACAGGCTTAAAGGTAAATAACTCTTATAGTGTTTAATGAAATTGACTAATATTTAACCATTTTTAAGACTTTATATCACTGAATTTAAAATTTTAACAGGAATTTTCATTCACCACTAACCAAGATTCAACTCTGGGACCAAAATCTAAGGATTTCCGTCTTCTAAAATATTGTCCACTAGCCTTTTAAACACGTGATCCTTTTAAAAAGTTTAGTGCTGGGCTGAAAATAAGCAGGATTCATATAATCTCACGAGACACAGTGAATGTGGAAAGACTAAGAAATAAAAACAAAAAGCCATTCATAACTTCTTGAACTTTACGTTGCTCACAGGAGAAAATGTTTGCCAATGTGTGTGTCACATCAACATGACGACTGAGTGGGATGGGGAAGCTGATCTTCCTCATCAGTCATTTATGCTGATTTGTTAGATGCCAAAACAGTTTCCTCATTGAAATTGCTTCTAACAAGTATGGAAGAATTTAGGTTCTACCAAAAGCAGGCTAAACATTTTCCCCTGCTTTCAGGTCTCTGGACTGAATGTCCCCACAAGAAGGACATGATTATGTTTCATAGGGAAGTCTTCCTGAGAAGCAACAGGCTTTTCTAGGGCAGAACTGCAGGGCTCCCCATGGAGGGCTGGAGGAGGTCTAGAGGGGACACTGGAAAAATAGCAGGAGTGAATTCAGATACTGCTGCTCAGGTCGCCAAAGACAGCATTGCTATCTCTAAGGATATGACATTCTCCCAAATTTTCCATGAGTGAAGGAGCCTGTGAACACTAAGCAGGTTGTTAAGACACAGCAGCACATAATTTGCGTGACAACAAAATTAGAGTATGATTTGATATTTGGAAAATAACTAGCCCATTGTTCTTTGAAACTGCAGCAGTAGCAATAGAAATAAAAAAGACTGAGCCATCTTGGAGACAACAATCAATAAACAATTCTAAATCTGCAGAATTCCTTGACAATAGTCAAGCAATGAGCTAGATGTGTGCTGCAGATACCTCTTACTGCAGGGCTCACTCCTGCAAAGCATAGAACTAGTTTCTCAGCACACAGAGGGAACCAAGTCAAGATTCCTAATCTTTTGAGATTTACTAAATGGCTGGAAAGATCAGACAAGTACATACAGGCAAATATGATTAAATGTAATCAAATAATATCAAATGTGATTTGAGCACAGACGAAAGAGAAATTCCTTTCACCTGGGATCTAGAGAGACTTCTTCAGAAAATGTGGCTTTGGAGACGGCCAAAGACATGGGTGGAATTTTGGCAGAACAGGATGTAAGGAATTTAAAAACTTATTCTATAATTCATATAAAAATTCAAAGGATCCCAAAAATCCAAAACAACTTTGAACAAGAAAAACAAAGTTGGAAGACTTGCACTATCTGATTTTCAAACATTTTTTATAAAGCTACAGTAATCAGAAATTATGGTGGTGGTGTAAAACAGGAAAATAGAATAATGGAACACAATAGAATGTTCAGAACTAAACCAAGACTTATACAGACAATTGATTCTCAAAAAGGATGCTGTGGAGAAAGGATCTTTTCAGCATGTAGTGCTGGAACAATTAGATGGTGATACGCAAAAAAAAAAAAAAAAAAAGAACTTTGATCCACACCTCACAAAATATACAAAATTTACCTCAAAATGGATCATAGATCTTAATAGGAAATCTAAAACTATAAAACAGCTAGGAGAACAAGCATAGGCTTAAGCTTTATGGCCTTGGGTTTGGCAAATTTTTCTTTGCTATGACACCAAAAGTATCATCTATTTTAAAAAGAAACTGATAGAGTGAACTTTATGAACATGAAGACTCTTCAATGCTCTTCTAAACACTGCTAAGCAAATGAAAAGACAAGCCATAGACAGAAGCTATTTGCAGATCATATATCTGATAATGGTCTCTCTTTGTATCTGATCCAGAATAAAGAGGTCTCAAAATTCAATAATAATTCAAACACCTGAATGAATGAGGCCAGAAAACACACTTCAGTAAAGATATCCAGATGGATAATAAGCATATGAAAAGATGCTGATTAAAGGTGTCATTAGTCATTAGAGAAATACTTTTAAAAACCACAGTGAGATACTAGTTCACATACATACTAGAATGAATACAGTTAGAAAGACTGACCTTACAAGGTGCTGGCAAGGAAGTAGAGCAACCAGAACTGATACACACCACGAGGAATTTACAATAGTACAACCATTTTGGAAAAGTCTTTAACAGATTCTTTTAAAAAGGTAAACACCTATGTACCATATAATCCAGAAGTTCCTCATCTGGTGCTTTAGAAAGGAAAAGCATATGTCCATACAAAGACTTGTAACCAAATATTCACTGCTATTTTATTTATAATAGCACAAGTTGTAAATAACCCATGCATCCATCAAGAAGTAAATGCAGAAAGAAATGATGGTCTATACAAACACTGCTCACAATAAACTCTTCAGTAAAAACTCAGCACTAAACAATACTCTACTATAAGACAAATAAGCTATTAATACAGCAACACAGATGATTCTCAAAATAATTACACTGAATGAAAGAAGTCAGACAACATAGAGTAGATACTGCATGAATCCATTCATATAAGGATCTTGAAAATGCAAACCAATATGTTGTGATAGAAAGCAGATCAATGGTTCCCAGGGGAAGAGACGGGGAGGGAGGGAGGGACAACAAAAGTCAGGAGAGAAGCTTTGTGGGTGATGGGTATGTTCACTGTCTTGAGTGTGGTCATGGTTCCTTGGGGATATACTTACGTCAAAACGTATTAAGCTCTACACTTTAAACGTGTGAAAATTATTTTGCCAAGTATACCTCAAAGCTGTTTTAAGAAAAAAGGCACTTTAGTCCTGATCCACCTCAGCGCCTGATTGGAGTGACATGATCAGTCCCTCACACTGTCTGCCTAACGGGAAGGTAGAAAAGCTCTCACGGAAGATAACATGGATTTTTCATTTGCAATGTCTGCCATGTAATAAAGAATTTCTAGACATGCAACATGTCCAGACTATATGACAGATAACATGAGAATAAGGAGCATTAGACAAAGGATGCAAACCCCAGGTGATGTAGGCATCAGAGTTACCAATAAAGACTATAAAATACTTTTAATATATTCAAGAAAATAAGGAAATAAAAAAATAAGGGAGAATAGATAACAGGGTAGAGACTTTCACCAGAGAAATATACTGGAATGTATTTTTAAGAAAAATCAAACTGATACTCTAGAACTGAAGCTTTCAGCTCTGGAAACAGGTAAACAGAGCTAATTAGGATCCCTTTTAAGTAAAACTTTCAGTAATTCTGGGTAAAATATAACAACAAAGTAACACAGAGCTAACTATGGAGAGAGAAGTTCCCTGATGACAATACAAAGAGGACACTTAAAGCCCAGAGTGGTCATCTTGTGAGCTGATGCCACCGCACCCTGGAGGGAAGGGGTTTTCATCTACACATAAATAAGGATACAATGTCCATGTAGGAAAAAGGGTCCATACCAGATGTAGAAGACTCTTCCTCTATATCTATATAGTCAGAGACAGAGATGTAAAGTGGCAGCAGAGGTCACAGTGACACAGGGCCCTGGGCCAAGGAGTGTGAGCACCTCTGCAAGCTGGGAAAGGTAGGATGATGAATCCCTCCCAAGAGCCTCGGTGTGGAACTTAGCCTTGGCCACTCGTTGGTTTTAGCCCACTGACATTGACTTTGCACTACTGCACCCTAGAACAGTGAGAAGATGAATGTGTATTGCTTTAAGCCACTGAGTCTGTGGTCCTTTGTTACAACAGCAATAGGAAAGGAACTCAGGAACCAATATGAACTTGAACCACAGGCTGCCTGCTGTGCTGGCAGGAAGTCCTTTGTCTCTGATCCTGGGGGAGTGTCCTGTCCTCTGGCAGCATCCACAAACTACCTCATGCTAACTTGGCAGTTTGCAGAGGGTTAAATCTTATCCCTGCACAGTTCTTGATATTTAGTTAATAAAAATGATGGTGTCATCATGGGTATTTTTCCATCTTTTAAATACCCTTCAGTCTTCTAATAAAGCTACTTCTAATTAAGAGACCGTGTAAATAGTTTTCAATCTTCATAATAAATAACTGTGGTTTTATCTGGTTACTTAAATTATGAATAATAATGTTCACATTTGTAAAAGTTATTAAAATCAACATTGTTTAATGAAAATATCATTTCTTTTCGCATGAACATGTATTAACTACAAGAAATGTTCCATGCTTTCTTCTACGATTTACTGTTAGAGCCTTAAAGAATAATATTTTCCTCAAAAGATATTACGGCAAAGGGATTTCTTTTGGTGGAACTGTTCCGGCATCAAATCTGGTGCATGTCTCAGGCCACTGGCAACATAGAGATGATAGAAATTAGGAGGCATTATAAACACAGAATCATTTTTAAAGGAATTAACAAAACTGGATGTGTGTAAACAAAGAATCAGAGAATATTCTGGTGAAATAAATGTATTTTTCAGCTTAAGCAAGACATGGGGTGAATAAATCTGAAATGAAAAAACCACCCAGAGGTTAGCAGCGAGTCATGCATGCAGTGTGAATGATCAAAACCAAGTTGTTTCCAAACCAGTGTGCAGGCTTGATGCCTTCATGAATCAAATCTGTGTGGCACCAGGCCACCTCGAATACATGTTGATGAGGTATTTATAAGCCATTCACCATCCCAAATCAAAGCCCACGCACGAGCCACAAGACCATCACCTACACATTTGGAAAACACACAACATGGTGAATAGCACTTTTCTTGTTCAGTAGCCGGTGGCAGCGAACTGTGAGCAGACAGAGATACAGGGACACAGAGGCACCTCCCCTCACTCAGCTGATAAACTTCCGTGCATCCCTGGGGACAGGATTGTCATAAAATGCACCATGGATTGATCCTCCTCCTAGGAAAGGAACCGTAGTGCTGTCATTAGGTTTGAGCAGGGGTGGGTGGAGGATCTCAGAAGAGTTGTTTCAGCACACCAATAGAATTCTTGGCCACCGTGACCACGAAAGACAAGTCCCCTGCCATCCCGGTAGGCACTTGGGCTCCTGACAAAAGCTGGGCTCAGTAAAGGGTTGAGTAGAAGGCACAGACCTGAGGGATGCCCCAGCAATAGGCAGGAGGTAGGGCCTGGTTTATACTGCTCTGGGTGTATCCCAGACTCATCCGAATACGAAATCAGAAATTTGCAAAACAGCAGAGCTGGGGTGGATCATCTACTCCAGACTCCTCACCTTACAGTTAAAAGGGTGGCAACCCTGACAGGCAAAGCAACGTGCTAAAGGCAGAGGGTGGAAGTGTCAGTGCCAGATGAAACGCAGCGTGCAACCCCCGTTCAAGGCCGCTGACTCTGACGACGGGGCCAAGGTTTCCAATGAGGAGAATAAGACAGTGTAAATACTTTGTTCCCCCTAAAACCCCAAATGTTTTTTAAAGGCACAAAAACTCACCTTAACTAGATCTCTTCTGAGGGGGCTCTCTTCTGCTTCTTCATCTTTCTGTCTCCATTTCCCTCTCTCAGACACAAACACATTCAGTTTTGTGAAAGGGGACTTCCTGCCATACAAAGACAGACTTCACATATTCAGAAAGATACCTGAGAAAGCACGTTTCTCAATTCAAGTCTTTGTGTGAGTTCTGGGCAACTGGCTTATTTTCTAGAACAATCGGTAGTTACAAAATCAGGAAATCATCTTCCACAAAGGCAGAGTTCTGGTCCGTGTTGATAAAGTTGGGGATGTCACATTTCATGAGTCTGTTCGGCTCCTCCTCTGGCCACCTGCTGCATCTGATGGCTTCCTGGAGCCGAATAACACTGTAAAGGGCTATGGTAGGGATACCAGCTTTGGCCTTGTCCAAGTGGTCCACTTCATTGATGTAGCAGTGAAAGAGGGACCTAGATTCGTCATTGCACTGCCAGAGAACACCTTGGGCAGCAGCGGTCTTCCAAAGTCTGACACAAAGCTGTTGAGTCTAAATCTCTTCTCGGGAGACTCTGCATTGCTACAAAGAAAACCAAAATAAAATATCGTTCACACTGTAGCTCGGTGACCTGAAGAATCATAGTTTTTGCCATCTACTGAGAGCAAATCCCTGCACAGAGCATGTTGACATGCACTGGAATTGAAAGACATCACTTCTGAACACATACAATTAAACCCAAGGCAAAAGTCTAAAGTGAGGGCCCACGGACCATCCTAAAAAGACATCGTTCCCTGAGAATCCTCAATATTGGTGCCTCGCACACCAGTGTTTCTCCGTGGGACACTCAGATGTCTTCATCAGGATTCGTTAAAGTGCTTCTTAAAATGCAGAATTCTGGGGTGCACACCCTCAGAGTCTCCAGAGGTAGCAACTGGTAGTCTGTATTTTCATAGCCACCAGGATCATTAAACATGCTCAGGTTTAGCACCGCAGTCTACATCGGGTCACCTGAGCATCGACAATTCTGTCTCACGGGATGGGGGGTGCCATGTGTGTCAGGGTGCTGTCCTACCCATGTGTCTCCCCTGATTCTCAGAACTGACAGTGCTGCCCCAATGGGCACGAAATACCACCATTTCACAATGCATACGCAGGGCGCCCGACTGACAGAAACAATCAGTGATAGGAGAGGGGACAAAACTCAGCTTCCTGTTACCTTGTTTCACTTACTGTGGGACGAGTGATCAATTCAAGGGTAATAAATCAGTGAATGAGTGAATAACATGACTCGCATTAGTCCCACGAGTGCCTGGAAGAGCAAGCCTGGGCACATTGAGAACCATAACAGCCCATCTACTTAAATGTCATCCTCCACAGATCTATGTAAAGGTTACTTCCACCCAGGCAGTGACTCCAGAAGGGCAAGAATCATGTATGAACACACTCTCAAATCCAGAACAGAACCTGACAAAAACTAGGCTCTGGAGTCTGTGTTTAGCAAGTGCGGAATCTCAGTGATTCCAGCTCTTACACCTTGCCTTCCCATCCCACCACACACGATATGGCCCTTATGTCCAGTTCTCCCGGGGCTGGGGCCACGGAACCCATTTATAGGACTGGAAGAATCTGATCATTTAAACCATCCCCCAGATTATCATCAAGAGTCACCTGCATTTCAGGGATGAGTAATCCCAGAAGCTTTGCAGTTCAGGCAGCTGAGGGATTTTTATATCAGCTCTGTCTTCTACTGTGACTACCTGGGTGACATCAGACAAGGAATTCTGAAAAGCCTGAACTTTTCCTTTCAGGAATAATCTAATTAACAAATCTCGTTGACCACTCAACAAATGTGATGTGAAGATCAATGATTTACACAGGAGTACAACATTCACTAGGTCGTGGATTTAGAATCAGAGGAAAATCATTTTAGAAAGATTGACAGAATGTAGCTTTAATGCGAATTTAAGTATTCTTACCTTTCAGTAAATCATCTTCCCCTACTTATCACTTCACCCAAGTTTAAAAGATGTCTGAGAACAGGGATGAGTGTGCCAGCAATCTGAGACCCAATAACCTAAAATGTCACCTAGGAAAAAGAGGGGAGTAACACATTTTTAAGAAGCATGGTGAGGATGGCAGGGCCATCCCCAACCCCAGACTAAGAAGCTCTGAGTAATAGCTTTCCTGCCTGCCTGGGGCATCAGCTGATGTGAAAATCCACCCAGAAACCTCACTGTCCAGCAGCTCTTCCGTAACACAGGCTACACTTTCTCAGAATTAAGAATTGCATCCAGTAACCACTTGGCTGAAGAATAAAGACAAAGGAGAACAAGAGAGTTCTGCCCCTCCCAAGGGAGAGCCCAGACCTCGGGCTGCATGCACTGCGCCCACCTCCCTGGAGAAGAATACACTGGAGAAGGGCGTTCTGCGAAACTGGGGCAGCAAAGGTTGAGGTGGGAACAAATTGACCAGCTGGCCAGGGACAGCCCCCTCCGTCGCTGCCTTGGCGGCTGCCTCAGCCCTCTCAGCCCATCCTGCCCACCTCCGGTGGCTAAGCTGTCAGGGAAATTGCTTTGCGACCTGGAGCAACAGAGGCTGCCCTCAGGCCAAGCTGCGGAAAAGATGGGAGCTAAACCCCCAGCTCCCGAGCGGCAGGCTCCATACCCCCGCCAACACCCCGACGCCCCCGCACCCTACCGCAACCCCGGGGAAATATGACCCGAAGAAGTGTGACCTGGGAACGAGGGGCAGCAGAGGCCGCCCCCACGTCAGGCCTGCAGAGAGATTGGAGCTTATCCTCCAGCTCTCCAGGGGCAGCCCCTGTCCTCTCCACCTCCTGATCTCACCGCGCCCACCTCCCAGGAGCAATCAGACCAGGTGTGGGGTGTCAGGCGAATCTTGCGCCAGAGAGGACGTCCCCAGGCCAGGTCAGGGGAGAGGAGAAGAATTGGCCCCATTAGGCGGGGCAGCCGGCCGTCGCAACTGCCTCTGCCCCTCGACCGCATTGGGCCCGTCTCCCAGGAGCAAGCTGACCTGGAGACGGGCATCCGGCTTCTTGGGCAGCAGAGGACGCCCCCAGGATTGGTCGCGGGGAAGAGGAGAGCAAATTGACAGGCTCCGCGCTGCAGGTCTTCTACCCCCGCCATCGCCACCCCCGCACCTTAAAGGCACCGCCCAGGGCGCTCCTCCCCCAGCAGGCTGAGTAGGACAGGTGCGTCTGGTGACCTGGGGCAGGAGAGGCCACTCCCACACCAGGCCATCGGGGAGACGGGAGCCAATCCACCAGCTCCCCAAGGCAGCCCCTACCCCCGCAGCAGCCACCACTCTTGCCCATGACCTCACAGTGGCCTTCTCTAGGGAGCAGGCTGACCTGGAGATGGACGTCCGACGAACTTGGGACAACAGGGACCGCCCCCAGGGCAAACCATGGGGGGAAGTGGGAGCAAATGGACAAGTTCCATGGGAAAACCTGCCGCTGCTGCCACCACCCCCAAAGTACCAAGTCCAACTCCTGGGGTCAGGCCGACTAGCATACACGCGTCTCATAACACAGGGCAACAGCGACCGCCCCCAGGACAAGACGCGGGGAAGATGGGAGCAAATGGGCCGCTCCCCCGCTGCAGGCCCCCGACCACCGCCACCCCTGCACACTGACTACCCTGCCTCCCGCCCCCAGCAGGCAAAGTGGGACAGGGGTGTCCCGGGACCTGGTGCAGCAGAGGCCGCCTTCAGGCCACGCGGTGCAGACATGGAGCTAATCCACAAACTCCTCCGGGGCAGCCTCCCTATGCCTGCAGCCACCACCTTACCAGCCCCCTGACCGCACCGCACCCATCTCCCAGGAGCAAGCTCACCTGGAGTCGGACCTCAGGCAAATCTCCGGCGGCAGACATCGCCCCCAAGCCAGGCCGCGGGGGAGAGAAGAAATGGAGCAACTTCCTGGAACACATCCCCTGCCCCTGCCGCCTCCGCCGCCGCCTCCCAGGAGCAAGCTCATCTGGAGACCCGCGTCCCGCCTCTAGGGCAGCAGAAGCCGCCCCTGGCTCCGCCTCCGGGGAGAGCGGAGCGAATTGACCGGCTCCCCCGCGGCAGCCTCCCTCCCCCCGTGGGTCCCGCACCTTAACGGCCCCGCCCCCATTCCGCACTCAGCAAGCTGAGTGGGACAGGAGTGTCCGGCGACCTGGGGAAGCAGAGGCCGCTCCCAGGCCCAGCAGCTGGGACAAGGCAGCTATTCCACCCGTTCGCCAGGGGTAGACCCGCTCCGCCCCTCTGCCGCTGCCACCGCCCTCTGACCTAACCGCCCCACCTACCAGGAGCAAGCTTACCTGGAGTGCAACATCTGGCGAATCTCTGGCGGCCAAGCCCCACCCCAGGCCAGGCTGCAGGGAAGAGAAGAAATCGATCGGCTTGCCCGGGCAGCCTCCCAACCGCCACCGCCGCCGCCGCCGCCCAAAAGCATTGCAATAGCCTACCGGGGTCAGGCTGACTGCAAGGATGTGCACTTGCCTTCTTATCCTGGCCAGGTCCCTGAGCACCTCCCTGCATCCCTACACTCCCTGCACCTCTGCACCCCTGCTACTCTCTGCAATTCTGCATCCCTCCACCCCCACATCCCCTGAAATGCCTGCGCCCTCCACAGCCCCTGCACCCCTGTCACCAGTTACACTTTTGCACTGCTTACACTCCTGCACCCCTGCATGTCCCACACACCACCTCTTGGGCCTTTGGCAGAGTCTCTGCTGTTAGACCAATGCACAGGGACTCACTCTTTGCCAGTATATGATGCATCAGTGGACGTCAGGGGTTGCCTGCAGGAAGGTACATGTTCCCGGTCACTAGCCTGGGCCACTAGGGTGATCTCTGTGAGGTCACCCAGGACGGGTTCAGAGATGCTGTTCTCTGGGAAGAGAGGAGTTGAAACCGGTCTTGAGGGCAGAGCTGTGCTCACCAGGCCGTCCACGCTTCATGTTTTACACAGGGCTTCGGAGAAGTGAAATGGATCCGGCCAAATAATACCGGCCTGCTGTGAGCCCACCTCAGTCCTGGGCTCTGAGTCAGACAGACTGGCTCCCTCAATCAGGGCCCAGTTTGGGCACCTGAATGGTCCCTTTGAGGCATCCCATCAGTTCTCAGGATGAAGTCTGGCTGCTTCCACCCCATGGCCCTCCCTCCTACTGTGCTGGCCTCAGGAAGGTTCCTTATATGGGGAAGAAGGCAGCCCACACCCTACCCCACCCCTCACCTTTCTCTAACCCAGGCTGGTGCTCTCTCTGCCCCTCAGAGTCTGGGAAGCCATCCCTCTTCAGTTATGTCCCTTCTGAGATGGACTTGCTTCCACTCAATTCTAGGTGAGGATGCACCATGGAATGCACTGGGTAAGAGAACCAAAATAAATAATTTCTTCTGTGAGGTTGTCTGTTTATATACTGGGGCTGGGCTGTGTGTAGTTTGTTACAGCTATTGGTGTGAGAGGCTAAAACAGCCTGTGTGTCCTTGTTTTCATCTCCCTGCTGTTTTGGGTTTTCCCTAGACACTCCTGAGACATTTACTTCTGTTAGTATTATTCCTGTTATTACACACGGGCCCTACTGACATGGAGGTAAGGTGTTGGGGGAGCGGGACAGAGCAGGGCATCTGCAGTCCTGTGATTAGTTCTCATTGAGCCTGTGCCCTGAGCTGTGACCTCCACAAGTGTGTCTCTTTCCCCCCACCCCAATTTGGGTGACACAGAAGGGATTTCCCTTCTCCCAGGTTGGTTAGGCTCTGGTAAAATAATTTCTCATTAAAAAAACAAACAAAAAACAACTTCCCCCAATGAAACAGAATGTTCTGGGTGTATTTCAATACAGTTATTTTCTCCTCTCCAGGCAGGAAGCATGAGGAGTTATCCTCTGACCTTCATTCTGAGAACAGGACACGGTCCTGGATGTAAAATACATGAAAAAGAGCATGGGGCCCCTCTGACTGGCCCCCTGGACTTGTCACACTCTGATTTCCCCACACTGAGCCTCCTGCTGGCCTCAGGGACCTGTTAAATCTGCCTGCCCCCAGGGTTCTTACAAAAGCAGGTTCTGCCTTGGGAGCTGTGACTCTCCAAGCCTGCCCGCTGTTCCCTTTGCAACCTCTCTGAGTTGGGAGCAGCTTTCCCCCTCAGTCTTCTGGGATCTAAGAAGAGCAGTGGGTTTTCAGCTCCCTCAGATCTGGTGTTATTTTCAGGACAGGAGGAAGAACTTCTGAGCTCCACACGAGCTGGACCAGAGGCTGGAATTCTCCCTTCCTCTGCCACCGTGCAATCAGTGGCTGTGGTTCTAGCCGAGTTTCTGAAGATGTGGACTTAAACACACATATCCCAGCCCTCACAGGAGCACACAGTCCCATAAATCCCCCTAGTTTCCACTGGTAACTATGGAGCCGATGGGGACACGGGTTTCGGGACCACAGAGGCCTGACTGCACGACTTGCTCCGTGGCCTATTTACGTGGTTGCTCTGGGCCTTGTCTGAAGTGGCTTGCTTACCACACCTGGTACGTGGGAAACACAAAATAAGTACAAGAACCTTCACTTTTTCTCCCTCCAGGGCCTTCAAACGTAGAAAGTAATAAGTGAACTCAGACAGCCTAGTCACCACAATGAGGTCCGTCCAGCCTGGCTCTCCTGAGTGATGGGCACTGACTTGCACCTTAACTCGGAACAGTAGGGGAACTGCCTTCCTCTAACTGGGCCTCTCCCCACACCAGGCACGCCCTCAGCTCAGACGGGGCCAGCTCCCCCACTGAGGTGTGTGCTGGTGGCTTCAGTGTGACCTGGCCCTGCCGGGACATGAACCTGCAGTGAGTGAGGTGGAGGGTCGGGTGGAGGGGGGTCCCTTCTGGGGTGGCAGGGGGCCCGGTAGCACCCCTCCCAGCCTGGTGCCTGGGGCTCCCTAACACCTCCTACAGCTCCTGGGTTGGCTCCGGTCCTGGCCACTCCACACACCCTCCCAGTATCTTTTCATTTTGTCCCTTTTCTGCTTTTATCAGCGAGAAGTGGCTTCTGTTGCTTGTTCAGTGAAACAGTACATCGGGAAACCAGACTACTTCTAACATCAGTAAAATACCAACCTCGGTCAGCTCGCCGGGCAGACCGTGCAGCACAAAGGCCTGAACAGGGCTGGGCGAACGGCTTACGTGAAGGGTCCTCAGCATCTGTCTTCAGAGATACAGAAGCTGATGGTTCAGGTAAAACCTCAGGGTGGGATTGAGGAATCCAAAGCTGGTTGGTTTCAAAGGCTAATTGGTCAGACCAGACCCCTGAGCTGTGGTCAGAAGCCTGGCTCAACGTCATGCAGACTCAGCGCCCTAAGTGCCGGGTGGGGCCAGTGCTGTTCCCTTTGCAGGCTCTCGTTGGGGATTCACTGTAGCCTCTTAAATACAGCAGAAATTCCAGCCCCATTAGCCCCCACCCTGAGTGTTCCATGACACAAATCCCGGGAGTGTTTAATTTTCATCTTTGTTTAGGAGGATGAAGGTGGTTCAAGAGAAGACATAAATTCACACTTAGTGACACAAGGTCACAGCCAGTACTTCCTCCACGGAGAGCTATGTGCTCCCACAGTGGCAGCTGGGGGCTGGGCAGAGACCCTCTGCTGGTCCCAGAGGGACTCGCTCCTCTGGCCACAACTCATGGGTTGGACAACAGATCCAGAGGGTGACAGAGCATCTTTCCTGGGAATTTGGAACTGACACATAGAAATCAAGTTCACTCATCTGGGGATTGGCGGAGGGGAGGGGTGGTGGTTGGAAATCAAATGAAACCAGAGCATGAGAGAAAGTTAGAAGTGAAAGAGCGAGAGACAGAGAGATTGAGCTTGTGAGAGCAAATAGTCAGAAATAAGGCAAACAATCAGGGGACAGAGGAATTCCAGCTCCTGACCGTCTAGTCTGTCCCAGCCCATCAACGACCACGCGAGATGTTTAATAACATTCCAATTTTGCAGATTAGGAAACAGGCTGAAAGAGGTGGGGGCTGGGTTTGGGTGCACAGTTAATTGAATTGCCACTGGACCCGACACTTCCCATTGCCTGAAGGCACCCTAATCCTCACTGGGACCCCTGTGGTCCCCTGACAGCCCAGCACCCTGATCAAAGGGCCCCTGCGGGATTGGGAACCCCTCTTGAGTGTGGAGAGTTCCCTGCCCCGAGATTCCATGCATCAGCAGGCTCCCGCTCACCCCAGGTTAACATCAGCCCAGCTGTGCAGTCTCCCGACCCGCTTCCCTCCCTGCCAGGCACCCCCATCCTTACCACCGAGTGTACTGCAGGAATTCAGGCACAGGGATGCCCAAATCAACACGAGCCCACCGGCTATAGAAACAGCAGACTCCCAGCCCCACCTGGGTTGCGAGGGGACAGAAGGTGTCCTCAACTTTCATGTGTCTAAGACAATCTTCTTCAGCTGGAGGTTCTAGAGAAAAATAAAAGGTCCAAAACATAGTTCGGTGAGGAATTCCTCCAAGGACCTGACTCCAGTGTCTACAACCATGTGTACCTACCCCCGGACTTGGGGTGAAGGTGGATTATTGATCAGCACAACCCCTGGTGGCCCAGCTCCTTGGCTTGGCTGCCCAGAGGGGGCTGGGGGAATGGGTAAGGCCAGGGCACTCAGGAAAAGCACAGAGGACCTGACCTCTCCCTTCTGCACTCGTAAACCCTTCCCCAAATCTCAAGGCATTGGACAGAGATCTGCCACAATAATGAGATGCTCCCATCTCTTCACTCACTCCTGTCAGTTCACTTACATGCTGAGCATCCACTGGGTCCCAGGACATGACACATAGGATGGCTGATGGGACAGGCTTGGTCCTTCCCCCTGGAACCTGTTCAATCTGATCAAAGAATGATCACTCATAAAGAGTTTCTCAAAATTATACAGAGACCAAGGACCAACTGCAGAGTGAACCAAATTTAAAAATATATATGAAGATCCCCCAGTCTCCCCGCCTAAGGTTAACAGCATAAAGCAAAAAATTCTTGCCTTTAATCACCAGGGAATTTGTCACCCCCTCTCAGGTGGAAAGGAGAGTTATTCTTTGAGCACGTCACAGAAGTGCTCCATCGGATTGGACCAGGGCATCTACATTCATTCAGCAAATGTGTATAAGCTCCTACTACATACGGGAATCTCCTAACAAGACCGTTCCCAAGGCTCTCGGGCTTTATCAGTCAACAAAATAGACATGACTCCCCATCACTGGGGGCTCAGAATTTTAGCAGAGGAAACAGGCAGCATGTTGGGGTAGCAAGAGTTTGGAAAATTTTTTTAAAAAGAGTGATATGAGCAAACTCGGGTGATGGCGGTGGGGTGGGAGGCAGGCAGGAGAGAATAAGGCAATCCTGGCAGATCTCACGGAGTAATGAACTTGAAGCAGAATAGATCCGGAGGAAGAAGGAAGAGCCGGAGCCAGAGGCCCCCAGAGTGAGGGGGAGAGTGTGGGCAGAGAGGCAGAGCACGCCGGGTCCTGAGGCCTTTGTGACGACTTTGGCTCCTAATGACATGGTGACACGTTTAGTGAGTTTTGAGGGGAGGGGTGATGTAGTCCAACTTATGCTTTTGTGTTTGTGTTTTTTGGGGGGAAGTAATTTATTTATTTTAATGAATGTGCTGGTGATTGAACCCAGGATCTCAAGCATGCTAAGCATGCGCCCTACCACTGAGCAACACCCACCACCCCCAATGTATGTTTTTACAGGCTCCCTCTGACTCTGTGTGGATGAGAGATTGTAGGAAAGCAAAGATGGAAACAGAAGGCTATTGGTATCCAGGAAAGGCTGAAGGTGGCTCTTAGGAGGGCGGGGAGCAGAGAGCAGGTATTTAATTAAGACAGAATATCCAGAATTTTCTAACAAGCTGGATTTGCTGTCTGTGAGTGTAAAAGAAAGAGAGAGAAAGGACATGGTTCCAACATCTGGGCCTGGACAATGGGAGGGATGTCCTCTCCATCCACAGGGGATGGGAAAAGGTGGGGCTGAGCAGGTGGAAAGGGGCTGGTATCAGCTCAGTTCTTCAATGTCATGGTTAAGGGGTGTATTACATATTGCCACAGAAGTGCCTAATAGGTAGAGGAATCTGTTTTCTTTTTCTTTTTAACATTTAAAAAATATAATTAAACATATTAATTGTATTATGTGAATGATTTGGGAATTTTGTTTCATGCCAAGTTATATGTTATATATAGCCAAATGGAACATATATCAAAAAGGGGAGAAATGAGGGCTTTCACATAAACTGACTGTCCGTAACGTAGGTAAAATTTCAATAAAACCAGTCTTCAGGGCAAAAGCCTCATCTCGGTGTTACATAAAAATAAATGAAAAACGACTATGTTGATGTACCATTATTTCATGTTACATAATAGCCCCAAACTAACAGTGTTTAACTATGAGGCTTGTAGAAATACTATTCGCTTTATTCACATAAATACAGAAGTGCAGAAATGTTCTAAGGTAGAATTAGCATCTTAGTGGAAATAATACATATTTGAGCATTTTACATGATATATATGTACTGATTCAAAATTTGGAAAAGTAATTACATAGTAGAACATATGTATGAATGTGAAAGCAAGATGAATGAAAGGAAAAGAATGTGATGTGAGTCTCAGGGATAAAGGCTCAGATGGAAAGGGGAAATCAGGGAATTTTGGAGAAATCGAGAAATTGATGGCATGCCAATTTCCAAGGCTGGGTTGCTTCCACCAAAGGAATAGCAGAGAGAGAGAGGAGAGGCCCAGGAACCCACCCTGGGGAACACCCACAGTATATGTTTGGAAAAAACAGGAGACATTGGCAAAGGACCAGCCAGCAGGCCAAAAGCAGAAACAGACAGAGAGATGGGCTGGAGGTTGAGTGAAGCAGGAACACGGGGTAGGAGGGATGGAAGAGCTGGGTCAAATGCTGCCGAGGGGCCAAGCATGATGAGGAGTCAAAATTGACCACTATATTTAGCAACATGGGGTCACTGATGGCCTTGACAGGGCAGTTTCCATAGAGCGAGGGATCAGGCGAAAAGCCAGAATGGGTGTAAAAGGGGATGGCTCAAGAGAAGATGCAGACAGTGAGTTTAAACAACTCCTTAAAGATTTGCTGCAAAGACACAGGGTGGCAATTGGTGGGGGTGAATTAGGGTCAAGGAGTGCTGTTTGTTTAAGAGGATGGACGTTTATATACTGATGGTGCCAACTAGCAGGAGAACAAAATAGATGAGGCAGTGAAAGAGAGGATGGTTTTGGGAGTGACAACCCAGAGAAGATGGGAGGGATGGGGCCTCGGGGACTTTTGGAGGAACTGGCTTTCGATGCCACTTTTAATAAGCGCTGGGGCACCGAGAGTGAGGTCACAGACATCAGAAGGCGAGCGGATGTGCTGGGAGTTGCTTGTGAAATTTCTCTTCTGTTGGCTTGTCTGCTTGTTCAAAGTAGAAAACTAACCTTACCAGCTGAGGAACAAGGAGGAAGAAAGAGTTACTGGAGCCATGAGCAGAAGATAAGAAAGAGCCTTCCAGGGAGAATGGGACAGTAAAAAGGGCAGGGGGAGGCGGGGGAGTGCGCTCCCAGAAAGTTACATTTTCTCTTTGACGTCCCCAAATGTGTGATGTGTTATTACCCTTCCTGCTGTCTACAAAATAAAAATTAATTATGGTTCAGAGGAAATGCTATTTCATTCTAAGAGGCTGCCTGTTTCTCAGGAATGGTCATCTTAAACTGCAAATATTACAAACAATGTTGAAAAGATGAACCTGTGTACCTAAAATCCCCTATTTTCTATTAATCTGTTTACTACTTAGTTCCCCTATCAATAACACATAACAAATACTGCCATGATGGAGGTACATCGATGCTTAAAAGGAAATGAGATCTGTATCCTTTTGCTAAATTCCATGGCTTCCTTAATATGCAGTTCCACTTGGAATTTAGGAATGTCTGGTATAAGAAGTGAGAAACAGTTTGAGAAAATCCCGGCTCAGAATTATACATCACAACCACATCTCACAAGTATATACAGCCGTAAAAAAGTTTAAAAGCCAAACTCCGTAACTACTCTTAAAGACCTTTGCAAACCTGGGCCTGCCAAGATGTTTCCAAACTGGAAAGGAACTCCAATCTCTTGCCTGGTACCGGACCAGAGGCTGGCCAGCCTTTTCTGTAAAAGCGAGAGAGTAAATATTTTCAGTTTTGCAGATCATTTTGTTGTAACCATGCAGGTAGGCAATAAGAAAGCTAAGAGCACTGGGAGACAGGAAACAAACGGGCATGCCCACACTCTCCCTTCCACTCAGGGCAGCTTCTCTGTGGTGGGGAGCTTTGCCACAATCACTTGCTTCTTTTTTCCATTGGTTTCTTTGTTTCCACCTTACTGCTCGAGCTCAGAACTTCAGGTGGGCCTGGTCCTTCAGCATCCATGCAGAGAAGGCTGAGCGGGGTTGGGAACCCCACCTGATGGAGAAGAGAGATTACTGGGAGGGACATTGTGGAGGCCACCATGACACGAGACAATCACACCTTCCGGGGTGAAAGGGAACGAAGACAAGGGAAGGACACAGTAGTGGGACCCCTAGGTCGCCTGCCAGGCTTGTTCTCTCTCCACGGCAACCATGGGGGCCTGGGGGGTGTTGGGCTTCAGCTACGGTGATTAGGATGAAGGGACTCAATATAAAGGACCCTCCAACTCCTCACTAGGTTCCAAACGCAGCCCCTCTAAGTCCACCCTCTGAGTTTCTGGAACTCTGCTGGAAGAATACATGAGCAGGCCAGAACCAGAGCCCAAGCCAAACATGACAGGGGTCTCGTGGGGCTGTAACCCCATGCTCAGTGGTCAGGGACTCCTTGCAAATCTGCAGAAATCCCTGTTCCACCTCATTCCTGGGAGAAACCCCAGATCTCCTCCTGCTCTGTCTGTTCTTCTCTTGAGGCTATTGTCCTGGAGGGATGCTGAGTCCTTGAACCTGGTCCTCCAAACGTACATAAGCAGCCTGTTCAATAAAACAAATTATGCACTTTTTCACATTTGCCAGTTTTTTGATTCCAGAAAGGCTGTGGGACTCATTCTCACAGTCTCCTGTGCCCCCACCACATGGTGGCCCTCTGCTCATGTAAACACGATTTCCCACAACTGCACCCTGCCTCCCAGTTTGTCAGAGGGGAGTGTCCCACAAAGACACAGGTGTTTGTGAGGATCCTGTCCCCCAGCAGAAAGCCTGCTCCTGGAGCCACGGACAGGGATCTGGCCTCCTAAGCCGCTCAGCTCTAATTCAAAGCCTAAAGTGGGGGCCCCGAACATTGCTGAATGACTTTCTGAATCACCTGGACTGGAGGGGACTGATTTTCTTTCCAGGAATGGAGGTAGCACAGCCTCCATTTTCAGGGCTGACCTTGACGATGGATCTAGTTCCCCCGACTGCACCACAGGAATGAGTGGCCCTTCCATCCCACAGGTTGGAAACCCAACCCAAGGGAGTACTGAAGCAGTGCATTGCTGCCAGGTCCAGCATCCCTGCAGAGTGGCCTCTGCCCTTGAATGACCCCCTTCCCAGGGCCTTTCTTGCCCGGACACCACCACACCCCAGGCTGTGCCAGAGCTCTGGGGCTCTGCGTGTCCAGGTCACACAGGTGGGACCTGAGCCAGGTGTCCCCTGGGCCTCAAGGGAGAGAGGTCTGCTTCTGCATCAGGGGAAGGTGACCCCACAAGGCTGGCAGGACACTCTCAATATGGACCTCCAGGAGCCCTGGGAGCAGTTTCCCTGCAGGTGTTAAGAGCCATCATCAGGAGGGCAGGCCCCTCTTTGTGCAGACCATCCAGCAGTGCTGGGCCCACGTGCTGACCTCAGAAATCTACATGCCCCCAGGATACCCCAGGCAACCTCACAAATTCGTCACTTGGTGACCTGGGTACCACGAGCTCCTTGGCCATCCCATGAGGGTGGTCCTTGCAGGCATGGTCTCCAGGTTCTCCCGTTGAGAAATCCCCCTGGGTTTCTGTGGTCACAGAGCACACACCAGAAGATTCTAGTCCTGCAGTGACCCCCACAGCAGTCAGCTCCCCTGTGCATGTCCAGGGACAAATGACAGCAATTTATTGCCAGGAACCGTGATGAACAAGGGGGTGGGATTCCATACTAAGTTCAGGATCCTGGTAACTCACTCTGCACCCCAAAAAGCTTCCATGAGAAATGTGTGTATTGGGATGTCTGTGCCCCTAGAAGAGCTGTTCCTGAGGGTTCCTGGGACCCTCCAGCCCCTCTCAAGGTTCTCAGATCCTGGGTCTAAATTTCTATCTGCCTCTTTTGGTGTACGGCCACCTGTGTCTCGTGGTCACGGGTCACTTTATTGCATGACTTGGCATGTTCTTAGTGCTCGTCCTCCACCCCTGCACTAGACTCCCAAGATGTTCCCACTGACCCTTGGCTCCCTGGGTGGCTCAGGGGGCCCTAAGTCTGCACCCTTCACTCTCCTCCTCTACCCCCACCTCTGGGGCCACCCCTAGGTGGACTTGGAGGTGTTTGTAAATGAGTCTTACACAAGGACATGTCTGGACAAAGCAGGACCCCACCCCCGGAAAACTCACCTGCTCCCTTCTCAGAAGAGGACCCCACAGCCCCACATTGCCTCCCAGGGGTCTACTCAGGACACAGTCCCCCAGTTCTGGGCAAGGTGTCTCCCTGGAATCCTTGCTTCCAGGAAGAGTCTTTCTGTCCTTCTTCAGAGTTTAGAGGTGTTCCCATGTCCCTGACCACCAAGATGTCCAGCACAGTCCCTTCAGTGACCTGGAGAGACAAGGAACTTATGTGGCCACAGGTCTCACAAGACACACCTGCTGGGACCCCAGGCTAAAGGGCTGTCCTTCTGCCTTCTCAGGTGTGGCTCCCGTGGTACCTTTTTGCAGGGGGCCCAAACGGGGAGTGTGGCCCAAAGTAGTTCATGGGGCTCTCTGGGCAGGGAAGACTTGGGCCAGGTGGCCTTGCCTGGTTTCCCTGCTGGGCCACTCTGAAAACCCCCGCTCCTCTGGCTGTGGCTGGAGGCCCCTCAAACCTCAGGGCGGGGCCCTTTCTCTCAGCCTCCACTGACTCCAAAGCCACGCTGGTGCTGGCGAGGGGAAAGAGCTTTCTTGCCTTCTTTTGGCCAAGTTTCCACAGGTGGATGCTGCGGGGAGCTGGAGAGAGAGGTAGCACTTGCTCAGATGTGAGTGGTTAAGCAATTTGACACCCTGTCAACTAGCCTTAAACATTGGAATGAGGTCTTTCCCGGTAAAGCTGGAAGTTACTTTCAGTAACTTGTCTAAAGATTTCTTTTTTTTTCCCACTTAAAGACTCATAAAACCTCTCCCAGGTCATTCTTGGTATGGACCATTATCCAGGGATCAATCAGGAAATGCAGGAGGACAGGGGTGGGGGTGGGGGAGAGGGGAGGTTAGATCAGAGCCCACGGAGAGGAGATGCCCCTCCCAGGAGCCTCACACTGGGCAGTGGCTTCTGGCATCCAGCTCTCCTGTTCTCAGGCCCATTCCATCTGCGGGGTTTTCCAAAAACATAATGGTGGAAGGGCCATGGAGGACACCTAGAACTTCCAGAATAGACAGGGGGAGCAGAGTTACCATGCTGGCCCTGGGTTTGGAGACAGACCTGCAGTGGAGACCACAGGCTTCTGAGAAGCCAGTTTCGAAATAAAGGCAGTATGCGCTGGAATACCCGGTTCGAGAGAGTGCTTCATCATAGACATGTAATTTACATAGTTCTCACCACTAAATTCTGTGTTCCCAACACGCTACATGAATGACGGCTTCAACACACATTCATTTCTGAGATGTGAAAAAGTGTAGAGCCGCTCTTTCATCCTACATAATGGGCATGGCTACACTTAAGAACACTTACCAAGATTTCTCAGCAAGAGCCAATTTCGAAATAAAGGCAGTCTGTGCAGGAAAAGCCTGTTGGAGTGAGGGCTTCCCCATACACATGTAAGTTATAGAGTTCCCCTCACCATGAAACGCTGTTCCCAACATGCTACATGCATGAAGGCTTCGACACACATTCAGTTCTAAGATGTAAGCATGTGGAGAGCCACTCTTTCATTCAGCACAAAAGGCATGGTTACACCCAGGAAGATTTACCCAGATTTCTCAGCTGCTTCCTTCAGCCAGATTCAAAATAAAGGCAGTTTGTGCTGGGAAAGCCTGTTGGAGCGTGTTCAGAGCTGTTTCGGGCTCTGTCCCAGCTGGAGGGTGCAAAGCCCAACCTCCAGAAAGAGGGACCAGGACCCCACCCGCCAGGTGGTGTTGCCTTTGTAGGGGAACAGTGATCTTTGGGTAAGATATTTTGCGGCTCTCTCTAAAAACCGCTTTGACTTAAGTTTGCATCCTAGTCACCAGTTCCAGGACAACAGAAAAGGCATACCCTACATCCCTTTGCACTCAACTCTTCCCAAAAGAGCAAATATTTGTCCATGAAAATACCAGCTGCTCTTCTAAGGCCCACTAAATACCCAGCAGTGTGGGCGGTGCACTCTTGATCAGGGACAGGAGGAGAGGGGACAGCGGTCCTCCGGCAGGCTTGGCCTGGTGTGGCAGCTGCGCTGTGGGTGCGTGGTGGGGAGGGAATGCAGGGAATCCTGTTTGAGGGGCCTCTGTGCACACCTGCATTATAGTCTGAGGTTTCATACAAAGGCTCCAGGCATCCTAACTGGTCAGATACAGCCCCCACCCTTGGGCTGGAACCACCAGGAGATAAGTACCTGTAACAGGGACGGTGCCTGGTGTGGGGAGAGGTCATGGGACACTCCGGGGGCAGGGGCGGTGGTGCTGGGGAAGGCAGGGGATGCAGTGAAGGGTGGAGGGAGCAGGGTCCTTTGCTTGGGGGTGCGAGTTCTTTGGGAGACCACAGGGCATGGCACACATCATCCCCACCCTATACCCCAAATTCCTAGCCCCGCCAACACAGGGGCTGCTCTGCACCCTCTCAACGTGGCTCTCCTGTAAGACCGCACCCAACCAGGCATCTGGCACCCTTCCCTACCTCCCCTCTTGGGACAGATCCCGTCTTCTTGGAAACTGCCTAGCAGCGCGTATTCAAGGCCGGCAGCCGGCCTGGCGGATCTGCACTTCAGGTGCCCTACCTGGCCAGCCGTGCCTGCCTGGGCTCAGTCCTCTGTCTTGCCCACCGGTAGCCTGGGTCCACTTCCGGTGCAAGCGGAGGCCGCGGAGCCCAGGCTGAGCCCCGCACACAGACAGGTGAGGGTGCCCCCGCCCCGCTGCCCCGCTGCCCCGCTGCCCCGCTGCCCCGCTGCCCCGCTGCCCTGCTGCCCCGCTGCCCCGCCCACTGGTGGCAGCACCGCCCCAGCCTCCGGCCGGCGCCACCTGCAGGTGAGGACCTCCGCGCGGCCCCGCCCACCCCGGCCCCGCCCAGCTGCCCCATAAGCCTCCCCCCACCCCCGTCCTGGCCGGGCCCTGGCTCCCATTGGCTCCGAAAGTTCTGCCCTCGCACGTCTAGCCTCGGGAGGACGCAGACGCAAGCGCTAGGGGAGGGCCCCGCGGCGTTGCCATGGATAAAGACGCCGCGCTCCTCGCAGGCTGGCGTGCGCTTCTGGGGCAGGCAGCGGGCTCCCGAAGTGTGCAGCTGCCCGGGACCATGGCGGTGTTTGCTGCTGGGGATGGCGGCTTGCTTGGCCAGGCCACTAGTTCTGGCCGCGTCAGTCGGCGGCCGACATCCTTTCTGGGGCGGCGTCTCACAGACGGTAAACGTACGGCCGCGCCGTTGGCGGGGCCAGTGGACATGGACCGGGGTGGGATCCGGGTTGGTGTGGCGGCCGGGGAGGGCTGTGGTGGCGGGGGGACAGGGCTGGGGCACAGCCTCCGGCTTTCCTCCCCCTCGGGCTCTGGGGCTTGGACCGCGAGTCCGGGTAGCCCTGAGTGGCCGCGGCCTCCCAGAACCCCTGGGAAGGGCAGGTGGAGGACCCGTCTTTTATGAAGCGGGGCCTTACCCGCGTTTTGAAGAGTCCCAGAATCAGATGTTGGAATAGGGTGGTTTATCAGCCTTGTATATCAGCAGGGAAATTTCAGTTCCATCCAGATGTTGGCTCCTTCGATAAAACTCAGGAATAAGACAAGGGTCAGTGTCAATTAGCAGTTATCTAGGGCTTGACTCAAAATAGACTGTGCGGGGTGTAGAGATGGTAGATGGGCCCTCCCTTTCAAGGTTGGTAGTATTCTGGGATTAGAGGCCTCAGTTGAGGATTACATCCTCATCTGCAGTAATGGAGGTTGTGGGAAACATTAACACAGAGAAGGGAGGGGTGTTGCTGCGGTAACTCATTAAAGAAGCCAGGACACTTGCCTGGCTCTTGTGTAGGAGAGTCTCGCCTAGGGTAGGGCAGCAGTTATCAAAGTGAGTCCGAGGCCCCTGAGATGCAAGACTATTTTCGTAGGAACGCCGGGAAGTCACCTGCCTTTTGCACACTCTTGCACTCCCGAGTTTCCTGTGGGGTTTTCCAGGGAAAACCTGGTCTGTGATATCACAAAACAGGTAATGTAGAGGCAGATAGAATTAAGCTCTCACCAGTCCAAAAGAGATTTTCAGAAATTAAAATCACTGCTATTCCTCTAATTAATGATTTTTGTTTAGAAAAATATACTTATTTTTTGCTTAAGAGTATTAATGGTATCATGTAGTAGGTTGTTATTATTTTTAAGTGAACTCATAAGCATTTTTTAAAGTTCTTATTTAACTTCTAACACAGGAACTATTGATAGATTTAACCCACATAAACAGCAACCTTTTGAAGTCCTCAGTATTTAAGAGTGTACAGGGGTCTTTAGGCCAAGAAGTTTGAGATCCCCTGGAGAACGGGTGCTCAGGTACTAGTCAGGTGCTTAGCGTTGATAGACAGATGCCAAGATGTCTTCTGCATGTGCTCCCGGACTCGAAATAATTGGCCACACAGAGATCGGTGGGCAGTGCCTCCACTATACAAACCAGAAGCTGCTGAACGTGTCTTGAGTCTAGGCCATGTGCTGTGCAGAGATTCCCATTGTATCTGTTCTATCTAAGCCGGGATTCCTGTGCAGAGACCTGGCTCTGAAGACCCGCTCTCCTTTGCTCCCTGCCAGGTACCTTCTGTGTTATGTCAACCCTCCGGAGGGCTTCAGCCTCCGTAGGGGCGTCTGTATCCACATCGCCTTCCTCCTGAAGACCCTGCTGAAAATGGAAGAGTCGGTGCTGGTGATACCCCCTTGGGGCCGCCTCTACCATTGGCAGAGCCTGGACATCCACCAGGGCCGGATTCCCTGGTCTGACTTTTTTGATCTCTCAAGTCTCAACAGAAACATCCCTGACAATGAGTATGAACAGTTCATTGCAGGTGAGATGGTGATCGTTTAACTGGGGCCAGACGGTTTTTGTTCTGGTTCCGATGTGAACATCGGGCCGTCTTGCTTCGGGTTTGTCAGTCTGCTTAGGGGCCGTGCTCATGTTTCCTGCACTGCAGGTGAATTTGGTCTTTCCACAGTTTTTCTCAGGAAATATATCTGAAGTGTATGAGCTCTGTGTTCCCTCCCCTCTGAAAACCCTGGCCTTCTGGTGAGATGGAGCGGTGACAAGGAGGCCACTGCCACAGAGGCCTTGTCCCAGCAGGACTCGCTCCCTGGGCAGTAAGGGCCATTCTTACCTGAAGGAAAACACGATGTATGTGTACCATGGGCCACGTGCTGGAGAAGGTATGTAACCTCTCATTCAGTATAATTTGGTCCTGCTCAAGCTTCCCATTTTACTTTTTGTAGGAGGTAAGAGTTGAAGATTTTCTTTGAATACAGCTATTTAGAGCTTATCTTTTTTTTTAAATTGAAATGTGGTTGATTTACAATGTTTAGTTAGTTTCAGATATACAGCTGTTTTGTTAGTTTCAGGTATACAGCATAGTGATTCAGTTGTACATATACATAGTCTATTCTTTTTCAGGTTCTTTTCCATTATAGGTTGCAAGATACTGAACATTTTCCCCTGTGTTCTACAGTGAATCCTTGCTGTTTGTCTGTTTTACATATAGTAGTTTGTAATTGTTAATCCCAAACTCCTAAGTTTGTTTTCTAAGCCTGTGAGTCTGTTTTTGTTTTGTAAATAAGTTTATTTGTATCTTTTTTAAAAATTCCACATATAAGTGGTATCATATGTTACTTGTCTTTCTCTGTCTGAGTTATTTCACTTTAGTGTGATAATCTCCAAGTCCATCCATGTTGCTGTAAATGGCATTATTTCCTTCTTTGTTACAACTGAGTAATATTCTTTTATATCTAAATACTACATCTTTATCCAGTCATTTGTCAGTGGGCGTTTAGGTTGCTTCTATGTCTTGGTCATTGAAAACAATGCTGCTGTGAACATTGGGGTGCAGGTATATATTGAAATTAAGGTTCCCTCTGGATATCAGCCCAGGAGTGGGATTGCTGGATCAAATGATGTCTTTTTTTAGTCTTTTGAGGTATCTCCATACTGTTTTCCACATTGGCTTCACCAAACTACATTCCCAGCAATAATGTAGGAGGGTTCCCTTTTCTCCAAGCCTCTCCAGCATTTATGGTGAGTGGATGTTTGAATGGTGGCCATTCTGAGTAGTGTGAGATGATAACTTATTGTAGTTTTGATTTGCATTTCTCTGAAAATTAGCGATATTGTGCCTTTTTTTCATATGCCTATTGGCCATTTGTATATCTTCATTGGAGAATTGCTTGTTTAGTTGTTCTGCCCATTTTTGGATTGGGTTGTTTATTTTTTTTTCTTATTAAGTTGTATGAACTATTTTTATAGTCTACAAGTTAAGCCATGTTCAGTCTCATCTTTTGCAAATATTTTCTCACATTCCATAGGTTGTCTTTTCGTTTTGCTTATGGTTTCTATTGCTTTGAAATAGCTGATAGGTGTAACTAGGTCCCATTTGTTTATTTTGGCTTTTATTTTCTGTTGCTTGGGTGGATTGCCCTAGGAAAACACTGCTGAGATATATGTCAAATAATGTTTTGCCTATGTTTTCTTCTGAGAGTTTTTTAGCGTCTTGTCTAATGTTTAAGTCTTTAAGCCATTTAGAGTTTGTTTCTTTTTTGGTTTTTTTTTTCAACTCTATTATATGCTTTCGATTTGTGGTTACCCTATTTTTCAAGTATATCAACCCATTATCATATCTATTTCCTTTAGACTGATAATCACGTAGGCTCCAACACATCCTAAGAATAATGAGAAAAAGGAAAAAGAAAGAGAAAAAAATCTATCTTTTCTTGCTATTGTCTCACTTTCCCACCTTTTTGTATTTTGATGTACTTTTTCTTTTTTACATCTTCATGTTTATTGTCTTGTAACTCGTTATTTCATTTCCAATGATGGTTTTCCCATTTCTATAGCATCCTGCTTCCTTTCTGTTTAGAGTAGAACCTTTTAATGTCTCTGTTTGGTTCCATAATGCTGAATTATCTCCCTAACCCCCTCCCCCCTGAGCCTCTGAATACTCAGTACAGGGAAGCCAAACCATCCTAGCCTTCATCGGTCTTGGGATGCAATCTTCAGAGTGGGAAAGAAGAATCATTGAAAAATAATATTCTGTTTGTTGCTTTCTACCCTTGCCCAGAGAGTGAGAATCACCTCTGAAGGCGGAGGAAGAAAGATGGGGGCATGGGGCACAAAGTCTTTTCTCCTTTTGCTACTGAAAAAATGATTTCTTTTGTAATTAGTGATGATGCCCTTTAAATTGGTAAGATCGAGATTCCACAGCTTCAGCGCCTGTGAAAAACCAGCTGGGAGAAAGCTCTCCAGGGCCCCTGCAGTGGGAAAGGCAGCCCCTCTGAGCACCTGTTGTTCTGTATTCTTCCGGCCTCCACACAGGTTCACTAGGCACTGTGCAGGACGATGCAGTTCCCCAAGGTGGAGGACTGGGAGACCCCTGCTTGGTGGCGAGCCACAGGAGCCCACACTTGAAGGACAAAATGAAGAGTAGTGGGGCGGGCATAGGAACAGAGGATGGTTGAGACCCAGGATAGTTTCCTGGAGGCCAGCAGGTGAGACTGGCGGGGCAGACGGGGCCCTGGTGCATGGGCAGTCCTTGAGGGATCTGAAGCAAAGATATGAACCAAGATACTGGATTCGTGTGGGGGTAAATCGCCCCCTGGAGGCCACGTGGCAGTGCAGTGAGCCCAGGAGGAGCGGGCATTTCCCCAAAGTTGGGTTGACAGATCACAGCCAACTCACTGGGAACCGAGAGGTACAGAGATATTGTTAAATTTTGTCCCTCTTCCTGGAAAAAAATTGCTTCCTGTTGAATAGCCTGTGTAGTTAGTGAGAATTAAAGACATGAAGTAACATTTCCTCAAAAGTCATCCATTGTGCAGTTGTTAATAAGGGTCAAATGCAAACTTGAATAGATTAAATCAAACAGTCATCATCGTATTTTAAAATCTTTTAAAATAAAAAATCTTGCTGTCTTTGTTCTTCATTTCAGGGTTCACTTGGTGATAATAGTAACAAAAGCAACAGCAAACCTTTAAAGAATTCTGTCCTGCTGTTCAAGGAACTCTGTGTTCATGACAAACCAATGAGGTGGCACTTTACAGGAAGGACAGTCATTAATCACACAGCTAATAAATGGCAGGGGTGGGACTTGAACCCAAGCTGTCTGACCCCAGAGCCCCCTCTCAGGCCCTTCAGTGCAGCTCATCACTTGGTATGCCCAACAGAGGCCAGCATTAAAGAGCAGCGTGACCTTGGCTGCTTGGCCTCTGTTTCTTCATCTGTAGAATGGGGGTGTGGGCAGTGAACTCTGTGAGCTCAGTGGTCACTTCCTCCAGCTCTGCTATTCTACTGCTTTGAGTTAATTTAAGAAGTATCCGAGCCCCTGAATGGCCCACCCATAGGCTGGCGCTTTGCTAGGCCGTGGGTTACGGAGAAAAATAAGATCAGCCTGCTTCTCCAAGGAGCCTGTGTCCCTCCACGGCAAACGGCTGTGAGGCCCAGGCTCCCTCGCTGGCAGTCGGGGACTGGGCAGGAATGTCTGATAGAAGATGGAGGCAGAGCCCTTCCGGGAACAGTGGTGGCCACAGAGCTATCAGGAGCGGGAGCATCTGTCCAGGCTGCTGAGAGGGGGGCCCTCATGAGGCCAGTAGCCCCCCCAAACTAAGCCCTCAGGACAAAGATCCAGCCATTCCTGCAGTGTCACAACAGAGCCAGTCCATCCTCATCACTGTGCCCCTGTGCTCCTCTGTCCTGGGGCCTCTCTTCCCCCTACACCCAGAAGACTCATCTCTCTCTCTTCTCTGAGTGTCCCCTCACTTCACCCATGGTCCCTGCTTCCTAGGCCACCATCTCTGGAGTTGACGATTTGCCCCCTCACACTCTCCGTTTGATCAGGAGCCTGGGTTGACCTCCTTGTGCTCACTTTCCCCCATGAGGTGATTTCTCCTCCTCTCTTGGGAACACCTGGAAAACCCAGTCCATTCCTAGCAGTGCCTGCCACCCTGGCCTCCCTGCTCATCTGCCTCAGTCAGGAGCAGCTGGACCACCAACTCTGTATTGCCTCACCGCCTACCATCAAGACGTCAATGTTGATTCTCCCTCCACCACCCAGTATGGTCATTGTAGGGTCTTCTTCTCCGTCAGCCTGAGCCAGACACCTCCCATTCACCCTACCCCCGGGCTCATACCCGGGCGTGTCTCCACCCCAGGTCCAGCCTCTCTCCTTTATGTGCCCAACTCTAGCCATCCAGCTGCTTCTCCACCAGCCTCGTTGGCCCTCCTTCACCCTCACTGGGGCATCATGCACTGACTCCTCTGCTTTCCTACCTGTCCACGTTCCTCTTACTTCCACTTCCCCACCTTCCAGCTCTGCATCCACAGTAAGCACTCTCTTTATGACCAACAAAACTCCCTTGACCCTTGATCTTTTCATTTCCTCACCAGGACGACTTCCATCTCGGTTCACCCAGCTCGATTTGTTCTGAGCCTGCAGGCAGCAGGCTCTCCCAGCACAGATTTCTAAGACTACAAATCAATGCCCAGCATGTTGCCACTGCCAGGCAATCCTCCAGGATTTCTCTAGTGAGCACATTTCCCCACTTGCCACACAGTGGTGTCAACATTCTATGCTCTCTGCACACCTCTAAGCTTCCCTCTGTCTCTTCCCTGACTCCCAGCAGACGGCCTTGCCTCCTGCTTCAGAGAGAATGACATGTTACTTGAAGGGAACTCGCTCACCTGCAGCAAATCTGCTCACCTCACCTTTTATCTGTCCCTCTCCCACCTGGACTCTAGCTGTAGTTGTTCTTAATTTAGTGAGTTTAGTTGACATATATATACACAATTAAAAGCTTAGCACACTATAGGCTACCTTCTTGGGCTTACTTTTTCAATTTAACATAGGGTGTATGATGCATCCACTTCGTTGCATGTACCTACAGTTCATTTGTTTTAACTGATCTTAAATGTTGTGTGTGTGAAAGTAACACAAGGCAAGTGTAAGCCAGGATTCAGGATGCTGGTTACTTCCTGTGAGAAGAGGCCTAGGGCAGGATAGGACACAGTATGTCACTGTCAATAGTCCTGTTCTGGTGCTGGGTGATAGGTTCACAACTGTTTCTGATAATATTAATTTTAATACATAAATACTTCTGACAGGCACCTAAGGTGAGAATGTGTCATGAGCCAAGATATACAATGGTAATATTACATCATTATTGTTATGTAATCTTGTTATAAAATATAATATTCATAATCCTACATTGTTATGTGTTATATATTATATAGATGCATGAATTATATATTATGTATATAAATAACTACATATGTATTATATACTATCTGATAATAAATAAACAGAACATAACATGCTAGTATATCTACTATTATGTATTATTTAATAAATAATATACTATATCCTGTTATATGACATGGCACCTAATCTTTAATCAAATAAAAATATGTCACTATATGTAATGGTAATTAATAAAATTAAATGAAAGTGCCCGCAGCTTTTAATGCCAACACCGCTCCAGCTGTCACTGTCTATCTTCTTCCCTTTCATGGTCGAGGTCCTCACGGTGCTATCTGTTCCCCTTTTCATCTCGTTATCCTGAACCTTCCTCCCCCTCCCATCCCATGCTGCCTTCTTCCCCGTGGTCCCTCTAGTCACCAGCGGCCTCTGGGGCACTGATTTCAGGGCAGTGTCTCAGGCCCAAGCTCACCCGCCTGTCCTCCGCCTCTGCCACTGCTGGTGGGGACGGGGCGGGGGGCAGAGTGCACCTGTTGTCCTGGAAGAGAATACAGCACAGACTCCGTGACCAGCAGGAGGTGTGGCCGGGACCTGCAGGACTGGGGGGAGAGCCAGACTGTCTGCATGCAGACCGGGGGCACTTGGAGTGTGAAGAAGCCCAGTCCTCACTGCCCCTGAAGTGAGGAAAACACCCTCAGGTGAGTTAAAGTGCTTATGACCTAGGTCTGTTGGCTGCAAAGGACAAAGGGGTCCCTAAGGGGAGGTTAGTTGATGTTCCAGGCCCCACCAAGGCCCTAAGGGCTGGCGGGGAAGCAGGCTGGACGCTCCACTGGACCCAGTGTCCCCTCGGGGGTGGGGCCTTCCGGAACAAGCAGAAAGCCCTCAGTCTCTGGGGGAACGCGGCAGTGTGGGAGCATCCCTGCAGTGAGTCAAGTGACGTCAGGGCCTGTGGGATCCGTTTTTATGGCCACATTGAGCCACAGCAGAAGCCACAGCAGGAGTGGATTCCTGTCTCTCCAGCTGACATCCTCGTGTCTGAGTGCCAGGCTTCAGACCCGATCCCCTGGGGCGCTAGGACAGTTATACACAGAGGCGGCTCGGGGAGGCCTCAAGAGGGCTGTATTGGCCTTGCTGTCGACATGATTACACAAAGATCAAACAATCCATCGATGGGAAGAAAATAAGAACCATGGTCACATCTGGACCGCAAGCTTAGATGTGGTATATGGGTGATATTTATCGACAATCTGGCGAGGATCTGGTCAAAGCTAGAGGCCAAGGCAGCAAACCGGTAGTGACACTAAGGAACATCGTGTTGCAGAGGCTGGACTGGGGGTCTGAAGGCTCCTCCCAGGAGGAGCCTCAGTGTTTGGGAGGTGGCTAACGTGCCTGCTTCATGTCACTAGCAAGTGATGCCACCTGCGGAAAATCAGCTATAATCCTGAGCCGGGTCAGCCCTGGGTGATGTGATAAAGGCTCCTACAAGAGGAGGCGCCAGACGGATAGTGAACCAACCAGCAGGCTGATGAGTTTCTGGCCTGTGTTTATCGTGCTTTCGCAGCCAAGAATGAGGAGAGAGTTGAATGGTTCACCATGAAGATTTTAACAACTTAAGAGAGTTCCGTGTCTCACTGCATTTCAGTGTCACCCGGAGGAATTCAAGAGGTGTTTAGACCCAGAGGGGACTAACAGCCTCTTGGTTCCTCATCAACCTGACAAACCCACCAGCCCTCTATGGCCAGACCTTGGCAAGTGCCTTCCCTTGTTCTAAGAAATCCCTTTCCACTCACGCCTGTGGTATGCTATTATTTTTGTTTAATTAATGGGAATGAAGTTACCTTACAGCCTCTTCAGACCTTTCCTTGGGCCTTCTGCTCTTAGACCCCGGCAAGGGGGCCCGCTGCCCTGGGTCCTGCACTGCAGAGGGTCCCTCTGGCCCTGACACTTCCTCTGGCCACGCCCTCCATGGGGTGGAGACAGCAGGGCCAAGGGGGCAGGGTCATTGGCTCCATCCCATGCTCTAGAAGCCCAGGACCCCAGATGCCCTGTCTCAGCAGCCCCTGACCCATTCCTAGTGCCTGCACCGGCTCTCCCGGAAGCTCAGATTCCCAGGACTCACAGAGAGGCCAAAGGGCAGCTGTATGTATGGAGGGTATGAGCAGATCCCGAATGTGAGTTTTGAGTGTCCCCCTGTGAACATCCAAGGCCACTTGTGGCAAGGGATGGACCCAGCATTGGGAAGAAAAGGATCAGGCTAGTGGTCAGAGACTGGGAATCAGCTCTCCCCACACGCTCACTTTCTTTGCCGGACTCCCCTGTGTCTTGGAATTCTAAATTTGAACCTGGTCTTCCCCCTTATAATGAACGTATATTTGTAAAGGCAGGACTTTAGAACCTACTGCACTTAACATGTTTACATGTACAGGATGTGAGCTCCCAGGTATGCTCTGGCCTGCACTTCCAAAGGTCCAGAGCAGTTATGTTGGCTCTACTGAGACTGTAATTGGTAAAGACCATCTCCAGAGAGGAGAGCTCCTGCTTCACGCTCCAAAGTCAGGATCTTCTGAGTGGATAAAACAATGGACACTGTGACCCTCAATTGTAAATTGATTTAGAATAACGCCAATGTGTGTAAGACGTGTGTGTGTGCACGCGCGCACCTGGGGACGTGTGTTGTACATGATTGTGTGTTTGTGTGTGCTCACGTGCACCTGGGGATGTATGTGGTTCTGTATGTTATGTGTGTGTGTGCGCCTGAGGACGTGTGTGGTTGTGCGTATGTTATGGGTGTGTGGGTGGTACATGACTCCATGTGTGTGTGCCCGTGGGGATGTATGTGGACTAGAGCCAGTGTGTCTGCACGTGTGTTTGTGTGTACGTGCATGCATTACTTTTAATAGTAGAAGCTGTCCTTTAGAAATACGATGTAGTAAAAATTGTATGATGTCCTTTGCTGTATAAATCAAAATTAAAATTATCTTCAATCACCAGAAATTTAGTCCCCCTCAGATTCTGTTTTTTTTCCATATTGATTATGTACTCATTTTACTGATGAGGAAACTGTAGCTTAGAGATGTTGACTGATTCAACCAAGGGCATGGAGCTCGCGCGCCCAGGGCCAGGACCCAGTCCAAGCCACGCTGCTCCAGAGGCCTGGAGCCCTGCTCATGATCATGCGTGGCCTCTTGGCGGGGGAACAGATTCTGATGGGCTGTGGCCAGCGTGCAGGCTGCCCGTGCCGGGGACTCGGGAAGCCGGGTGGAGAGTACCAGACAGCAGACAAGAGTGAAGGGCTGCTCAGAAGTCAGATAGTTTCCTAGGTCTTGGATGAGGAAGGAGGCTCACTGCTCATCCTTGATCCCTTTGCTGGTGGCCAAAAGGGACCAAGGCCCACGAGAGCACTTCTGGGAGCTGCCTGCCAACACCTGGAAAAGGACTGCTCAGGACTGGCTCTGCAGTAGGAGCAGAGGAAGGAAATGTCGCCTCCTGGTGGACATCCTTTGTGATGGCAGTAGGAGGCCTAGGAGCCTTGGTATCGAGGTGGCAAGGCAAGGTCCTAGTGGATGATCGTTTCCACGTGTCTTAAAAATCATTGCTTCATATATTTTATCCATTTTGTGGTTTATTTTAGGGTGGTAAATATGGTCAGTGTTACTCCATATTACCTAGATTAATTTTTTTATTGTTAATTTTCTCTTCAGTGATTTGGAAGCTATATTGCCTCTTAAAGAAAATTCTCTCTAAATCTTTATAAATCATCTCTAAGTTCATAAATTTATATGCAATTGGACCAGTATTCCTATAAGAGTCTCAAAAATGAAATAATCTATTAGATCCTGTTCCTCAATAATGATAAATTTAGCATATTTTACCTCTCTGTTGTTCTAAATTGTGTGTGTGTGTGTTTGTGTGCTCCAGTTACTACTTTTTAGACAGTTGCTTTAAGTTTGTTACATTAACAAAGAAAATATAGGTATATACATCTTGGATTTCATTGCTCACTACCACTATTTAATCCCATGTCTTTCCCACTTTTGAGTTATTTACTTATTGGGATTTCCCAATCAACTGGACACATGATTGACTAATTGTTTTTGAGCGGTGGACTTGGAACACTTACATATCTATATGCAGATTTATGTTCTCCTCGTCAACAATTCTCAGAGTGTTGTTGATGGCCCAAGCCTTGTTTTAAATTAAGGCATTGTTTTTCATCACCAAAAAAAAAATTATTAATTTAAGGTGTTGTCTTTTTATGGCTGGCTAGTCTTTTATGGTGAATGGATATTAATACAGATTTCCTTAACCTTCCTCCTTCTTTTTGCCATAACTCGAATTCATTGAGAAGCATGTTTTTACCATTTCTCAGATGGGCTTCAACTTTGACTTCTGCTTTAAACCATCACCCCACTCTTTTTCTCCATGCTTATTCCTGAAAAAGTGAGCTCTCTATTGGTTTATAGGTGGTTCCCGTCAAAGATGTGTGACTCCCTGTCCAAAGTTCCAAAGGAAGAGAAAAGGAAAGATTCCTGTTTCTGGTGGTTACATTTTGTCAGGTTAGAGATCTAGTTATCCATGTGGCTGCAGTGGAATCTGCAATATCTTGGCTCAGAGTTTCGTTTTTCTGTCTTACTAGGGGAACCGCATTAGCTGGGGTCACGTCGCTGTGGCCGTTGTCAGGATCCTGGGACTGAGGCAGCCCCTTTGCCTCCTTGTTATTTTGATCTTGCAAACTGGGTCCCAGTTATGTGAACCCTGCACCTGGTGGCCAGGATCACCCCACACGTGACGTGTACCCAGTTCCTTGGCGTCCCTCACTGCTATCAGCTAGTTCCAGTAAGAGTACGTGATGGCTTCCACTACTGTCCTTCCTCCATCCTCTCCAGGCAGGCCCTCCTTTCCCACTAGTTGGCCCTAAACCTTCTCTCCTGCTCTACATACGCTGACGGAATTCCTCAGGGTTTCCAGCAGGTAGATGGGTCTCTTCTATGTTTGGACCCCTTCAGTGCTTGCAGTGAAAATATAGGATGTGGGAAGGAGGAGCTTGGGGATTCTCCATATCTAGGGCCTCCCTATCCAGCAGATTCAACTAACGGTGGATTGAAAATATTGTTGAAAAAACAGAAAGTTTCAAAAAGCAACACTTGAATTTTCCATACACTGGCAACTACTTACATAGCATTCATGTTGTATTAGATACCATGAGTAATCTAGAGATAACTTAAAGTACACAGGAGGACACAGTGAAAGAGAAAGTGACAACAAATATATGTGTATACTCATGTATAACTGAAAACTTGTGCTGTATGCTGGAATTTGATACAACTTTGCAAAATGACTATAACTCAATAAAAAAAGTTTGTACATATACATAAAAGTAGATGGGGGGATGTACATGAGTCCCATGCAAGTCCTATGTCATTTTATACAAGAGGCGTCAGCATCCATGGATGTTGACTTCAGGGTGAGTCCTGGAACCAGTGCCCCATGGTTACCAAGGGATTACTGGAAGTCCAGGCTCCTTATCCCAGCCTGCCATGTCCCCACATGGTCTGACTCCTACCTGTACCACACTTCCCTTGTCACTCTCCTCCAGCCCTGGCAGACTGCCCTCTGATTCTTGAACAGGCCACACTCACTGCACTTCATGTCTGGCCCTTAGAAATACCCATTACTTTCTGAGCATGGCTCTGCTTTCACAAGATGGGCTGCATTGTCACTAGAGAAGTCAGTGTGGAGGTTCCTTTAAAAACTGAAAATGGACTTAACTCATGATCCAGCCTTCCCATTCCCGGGCATATGTCAGAAGAAAACTCTAATTCAAAAAGTCACATGCACCTCAATGCTCACAGCAGCAGTATTTATAATAGCCAGGACATGGCAACAACCCAAATGTCCATTGACAGGTGACTGGATAAAGAAGTAGTAGTATATTTATAAAATGGAATACTACTCAGCCATGAAAAAACAAATAATGTCATTTGCAGCAACATGGATGGACGTAGAGATAGTCATTCTAAGTGAAGTAAACCAGAAAAAGAGAAAAATGCCATATGATATCACTTATATGTGGAATCAAAAAAAGAAACATATGAACTTAAATACAGAAGATAAACAGACCCACAGACATAGAGAAACAAACTTACGGTTCACAGGGAGAGAAGGGGATGGGAAGGGATAAATATGGGGATTCGAAAAGTGCCCCTCTTGGGGAGTGATGGAAATGTTAGCTATCTTGATCGTGGTTATGGTTTTCTGGGTGTAGACATTTATCAAATTCACCAAGTAGTACATGTGAAATATGTGTATTTTATTGTACAGGTATCATACCACAATAAACGTGCCCTTAAAAAAAAAACAGGAAAACACTGGCAGCATTTTGTCCTACGTTTTTATGTGTCTTAAGTGAGTGGGTCTTCAAGATTCTGGTCTGCCATATTTTCTGAACCAGAAGTGCCCTCCTTCCCTTTTCTTTGGTAAACTGTCAGTGGGTGGCATTTATTCCCGTGGCTTCGACTGCTCTCTGTCCAATGATTAACTGTCAAATCTTTTCCAGCATGGACATCTCAGTTCAGTCCCAGAAATATATTTCTAATTGACAAGTAGACATTCACATTTGGTTAGCACATAAAAATCTCAAGCTCTGTTTGTCTGGATTTACACTCGCCCAGAACTAGTTTTACTTTTTCAAACAATGGCATCACTGTCCCATCTCTTTTCTGTGCCAAACATCTGGGAGTTTTCCTTTACTTTTCCACTCCCTCACCCCCATCAGTACTACAATTCTATTCCTTAATGTCCCCCAACTAAGTCCCTGCTCCTCGCTCCCCACTGCATTAATTCCCACCCCTATCTAGTCTCCCCAGTGCTGTACTTTAGAGTGAACAATCCACTTTGCTCACTTTTAATGACTAATCTGTGTCACTCTCCTCCTTAAAACCGCAAAGAATTCCACGCTGCGTGTGTGAGGAAGTCCACGCTCTCTGATTTAACGTCACACCTTCTCATCACCTAGTTGCTGCTTTTTTTCAGCCTCAGCTTCCGTTAGTTCCTCACAGCCTCTAGCCTCACTGACCTTCCTTCCCTAAGTGCAAAGTGCTCTTAGACATGACCAGGGGTCTGCACGAGACACGCAAGCTGCTGAGAATCCCGTCCCCACCACGCACTCTCCTGGTCTAGAGATTTGCTGGAATCCGTCAGATGTCAGTGCAGAAAGCATTTCCTCTCTGACACCTTCCCTACCTTCTAGAACACAGCCCCAGGCAGTGCAAGAGCCCCTCTGAACATATAGTATATATGATGCAAAGTGACTCTTACCACATTGTTTTGAAAATCTATTTAAATTTGTATCTTCCACGACACACTGTGATCTCCTTGAGGGATGGGGGGCTGTGTGGTATTTGTCTAGACAGCTAATGTCTGGCATAGGCCCCGGGCCATCGGAAACAGTCTGCTGACTCATCAAGAAGACTTGTCGTCTTTGCGATGTACGAAAGACTACATGCTCTCTGATCTTACACCATCCGGCAAGGGTCAAAATAATTTCACATAGAACTACAGAGGCAAAATATGTGTATTCTTTTCCTCTTTGTGAGCCCTAGATCATAGGCATCCTGGAACGGAGGTGTCACTCAAAGCTGTCTGTCCCCTAGGCTGTTACGCCCAGCTTCAACATATTTTTTGAAGTTGTAGGGATACGTGTACATCACCCCGTCTTAAAGCAAATGGTGCTTCAGCCTGACCAAGTTTAATGTCCATATAAAAATCAGAAATCTTCCAAACTGAAGCCTGAAGAAACATTTCCCTTTTCTCCTTCCAGTCTGTCTGCCATCTGCACCCCACATCCCCACTGCTCATCTGCATCAGGCCACGTTCTATCTAGAAACATTTCCGGTGGGACACTTGGACAAGAACTAATTACAGCAGTAATGAAACTGGTCCCATGAACGTAGGCTCTGCACAACAAGGATGTTTGACGGGAGGCCTCAGCCGTGGCCTGCAGGGTCTGTTCACGTTTTCTGCCTGGCTTCCCTGCAGATGTTGTGCAGAAAATGAAGCCTGCAGTTAAAGTCATAGAAGGCCCAAGAAATCCAGAAAAATGGAGTGAGATTCATCTCCTTGGGAATATTTTTGAAAACCATCCACTAATAAGAAGAAATTTAAGAGGTTCGTTTCAGAGCAGATGATGTCCAACTGCAGGTGGGTCAGTTTTGTCATTGTTGCTCGCTAGTTGGCTTTCTGCTGCTTCTAACATGCCGCTTTTAAGAGAAGTGGCCTGAGTCGGCCCTCAGAGCAGAAAGGTGAGCTGGGCCTGGAGACAGCCAAGCTCCTCTGCTGTGTAGTGACCCGCTGAGAAGGAAGGGTTGGCCCAGGGCTTCCTCTGACTCTCTCCCTCAGTTATAAACTCTATGAAGGGAAAATGGAACAAAAATCTTAATTCAATATGGTATTGTCAAAGTATAAAAATAATTGTCTTTGGAGGGGATGGTATAGTTCAAGGGGTAGAGTACATGCTGGATTCAATTTGCGGAACCTCAATGTAAAAAAATAATAAGAAAAAATCTTTAAAAAAAGAAAAATAACAAAGAAGAAAAGAGATCTCAAACAACCCCAGTTTAAAAAGAAAAAAATTCCTTTAAAAATAGTAGTCAGCTAGGTCTTTTGCTAGATTAGGAGTTTGGGATTAACAGGTACACACTACTATGTATAAAATAAATAACCAACTCTCAGGTCCTTAATAAATTATTTCAACCTGAATCCTTTTTCTTTTTTCCCCTAAGCAACCCGTGGAAGCCTCTGAAATTCTCATCTTATAAAAGAATTCATTTAAAGGTGGTTTGATAGTTACTGGTTAAAACAGTTATTTGTGGTTCCATGAATATAGGTCTAGTAAGAAAGACAGACAGTAAACCAGTAAGCAAATAAATATATGATGTACTTCCAGGTACTAATAATTGCCACAAAGAAACATAAAGCATTTTAGGAGGGAAAATGTTTGAATAGGAAATATGTGCGTGCTATTTTAAATAATCTGGTCAGATAAGTCCTCTCTGAGGGTAAATAATTTGAACAAAGTCCTGAATAAAGCAAAAGAATAAGCCATGTATGTAACAGACAAGAAAAGCCTCCCAGGCTGGAAGAAGTGTAAGTACTAGACTTGGAGTTAGAAACGCAGCTGTCCTGGTGGGGACCATCGGGGCGGTGAAGATGGGCTGGAGCAGAACGGTGAGAGCTGAGGCTGCAGAGATCGGTGAGGGCCCGGATCACATAGGGCCTTGGTAGGGACTCTGGATATCCTTCTGAATACAATGGAAAATCACAAAAGTATTTTGCAATGCGGAACAACTTGATCTGATTCATACTTTAATAAGACCGTTGTGGGTAACGTATGGGGAATAAGCAATGGAAGCAGGGCAAGGTAAGCTGATGGGAAGCCAGTGGGAAGAGTACTGCTGACCTGGAGAGAGACACCGAGGTTGGACTGGGATGATGGCGGGAGACGGGCAGAAAGGGGGACACGATTTAACAGTAACGGTCACAGGCCTTAATGCTCGAGTTGGACACAGACACAGAGTGGTACAGGGTGATGGGTATGTGATATTTGGGGATGAGCCACAGTTTTTGTGCAGAGACCTGACAGGAGAAAAAAGTGGGGATGTTGACGTCGGTAAGAAAGGTTGGTGGGTTTTGAATTCCCCCTAGAGTCGCGTCTGTTTCTCTGTACATGACGTCAGCCGAGCAGGGATGGGTGTTCCTACTTCTGCAGAGAATTGCGTGTCCTCCTCATCGACTAATTCGAGAGGCCGACCTGCCCATCCAATTGCAACATCTTGAATCTGCTTCTTTCTATCCAGGAGGAGATTTCCAACTAAGATGCTAATCAAAAATTCCCGTGTCCAGAGTTAGAGATGTGTGCCTTTGGGAGGATCTCAGAGATGCCTCCACAGAGGCTCGGTGTGCTCTCTCTCCCTCAGAGAACACAGTTCCCTTCAGTCCGCTGGGTCTCAGCAGAGAAGATTTCACACATAGCCCCTCTCAGGCCCTGGGGACCAACCTCCCGCTTGGCCGAGCTCTGAAAATGAGCACGAGTTCCGGGCAAAGGGCCTTCTCCAGGGGGCCATCTGGCAGATTACATGAGGACAGTGTACAAAAGGGTGGGAGGGTTGATGGTATAAATGCATTTTAATTTTTGCTCTGAAACTGATTCTGTCCTTCCGTTTTGTTAAGCAAGTGTTCTTAGGCCAGACATGATTCTCCTTTTATCTTTCTATTTGATCATCCAAGAGGTTTAGATAGGGGATTTCTTTTAGGGTAAGGATCTTTAAAAAAAAAAACCTTGCAAATAGCGTCTTGTTAGGCATTTTGACAAGTGAATTCTCCAGGCAGTATTGAACCCCCTTGTTCCTCCAGGGGGTCTCCAAAGGTATACATGTTCCAAATCTGACCCAAAACCAATGAGACTTTTCTTTTTTTTAAGAACTTCATCATGGGCAAAAGATGTCACTAAAGAAGGTGAGAAAACAGCAGGTCCCCATAATCCAGAGTCCCTCCCAAAGAGCCCACAGAAGTAAAGAGGAGATGAACGAGAGAAACGTTTTATTTATACACACGCAGGAGCCAACCAGAAAAGTACCTACCATGTTAAATGGTGAAAGTTAAAGGCTTTTTTATCAACCTAACTTAATAGGGAAAAGGGAAAGGAGAGAATTGGCTTCCATGACAGGTTTTCTTCTGCATCTTTTGAATCTCAGTTATCTTCAGCTTAAAGAGGTTTTGTATTAACCGTGGGTTCCATCTGACTTTCCATTCCTCGAACTTTGTTCTTCTTTTTCAAAATTCACTCATGTATTCTGACCCCCTGGATTTTCCACGTGAATTTTAGATTGATTGTCAATTCCTGCAAAATACCACCTGGGATTTGGGTAGGCATTCTTTGAATCCTTAGATCTATTCGTGGACCTTTGTCATCTTAGTAGAATGAAGCCTTCTGCTCCATGAATATGGGATTATTCTCTTTGAATGTAGGTCTTAATTTCTCTCAACAGACTCTCTCATCTATTGTAGTCTTCAGTGTCTAAGTCGGGTACTTCTTGCTCACCTGTATTGGATGCTGATTCAGAAGAGACACGACCTCCTGGAGAACCTCTGCTTCCACTGAGCTGAAATGGAACTGAGTCCTGAGAAGGCTTTAAATTCTTTTAAAAATAGGATTAATGTACTTTAATTACTCCATAGATGAGTAATGAATGGGTCACATTAGCATAGGATTTTAATCCTTTTAGAATTAGTAGAGTAATACAGACACAGTACAAAAAATGGAAATATTGCCTAAAAAAGAAGTGATTTGTAATTCCCACCCACAGCGGTGTCTGTCATGAATGATTTGGTGCTTATGTCTCAATCTCTGTGTCTCTCAGTATGTCTCTCTCCATCTCTGTCTCTCACACACTCACAATCAGATCAATTTCCATCTATATTGATTTCACACACATGTGGTCGTGCAGATGGGACCCTGGATGCAGAGAGTGGGTCTGCATACTTCCACCCTGAGGCCTCCCTTGACATTGGGTTGAGACCAGGCACCCACTTTTCCAACTGAACAGCATTCATTCATCCACATGAACCAGAACGAATGGACCCCATCCCCTCTCCATCAATATTATTGTTGCTTTAATTCCAACTGTTTCAACCAGTGCTGTGATGAACACCCTTGAAAAGGCATCTTTGAATAGGTGTGTAAGGATTTTAGCGGGATGAACTGTAAGTATCAGATCTTCTGAGGAAGAGATGCATCTGTGGCCCTTTGATGCGTCCTGCACCCTGTTCTCCTGAAGAGGAGCGTCCCTTCACTCTTCCCTCCAAGGGAACAGCTGGAGCCTCTGCCTGCTTACATTGTCACCAGGGCTGGTTGTCACCTGACTAAAGAACCGCCAGTGTGATGGTGACCGATGCTGTCTCTGCAGTGTTTCCGTCTGCCTCTGTTCTCACCTGAGAGGTCAAGCATCTCTAACACACACTGGCCACCTGCATTGCCTCTCATTGGAACTGCCCATGTCTGTTCTGTTTCTGTTTAGAACACTGAGTTTCAAAAGGATTTTGGACTACAGGAATGGGAAAAATTTCTCCAACCTTGGGTTATGAGGAATGCATTTTCCAGGTTGTGGTTTGCCTTTCAAGCAATTTTTCTGGGCTTTTACTAATTTTTTTGATTCGTTTGGTTTTGTTTTTGCCACAGGAAGAGCTAAGCATCTCCCTTGTGTCTTCTGGCTGTGGTGTCACAGGGGGAACAGCAGTGTCTACCCTGAGATTATGCACAGAGTTACCAAAAGGGCTTCATTTTGTGCATCACATCTTTAATCCCCCTGCATATCCCCTGAAAATAATAAAAATGCTGTTCAAGTGAAAACAAACAAAAATCCTCAGCCCCAGGTGAAAACATGTGGGCAGGAAGGAAAAAATCCTTTTTTAAAATTTCATTGGCAGGGAACAACCAGTAGAGGTAAAGACACGCAAAGAGAAAGAGGACTTGGGGTTGTCAGGGGCTGGGTGAGGAGGGAGGGGAGTGCATGCTCTGGATCCAAGGTTTCACTTTGAGGAAAGAAATAGTGTGAAACTAGATGGTAGTGATGGTCGCACAACATTGTGAATGCCCCTAATGCTCCTGAATTGCACAATTTAAAAGGGGAAAAGTCTACATTTTATTACATGAAACTCTAAAAAGAAAAATAAAGGATGTCATAAGTGATGTGAAACAAGCAAAGGAAACTAAAGAAAATGAAACAAAAACATCTCCAGCGGAAGGGACGTCAAGTTTGTGGGGGGACTGACGGTGGGATTTTGGAGAACATTTTGGAGAAGAAGGTGTGGGTGGTTGCAGAGGGGGCTCTACCCCAGGTGGTGGTGATGCCTGAACTGTTTCTCCGTTGCCCAGCAGTCCAGCTGCAGACGCAGGTTCAGGAGGAGCTGCAGGAGTGGCAGGAGGGAGCTCGAGGTCTCCTGCTGGATCCAGTTCGTCCCATTTTTGGTCTCTGACATCTTCCCCTGCCCCTGCCTCCTCTGTAACTATTGGAAGTGGAGAGAGTTTTAAGTCTTGTGGAAGATCTCATGCTGTGAGAGAGGAAAAATTTACGCACCTGCCTCCCTTTCCATGTGCCTCTACAAGGACAGAAATCTTCCCAGAGCTTTCCAGACAGCTCCCACCCAGAAAGTGCCCACAGGATGTGTTCTGTGACTGAATTTTTCCAGACAGGTGTTCTGAGGCCATTCTTTTTTCTGGTCCCAACAGTAGCCTCTAGGGACACCTCCCTGTGTGGCCCAGCCTTCGCCCCACCCTCACCTACACACATACACCAGCCCTGCCTTTTTGACCTTTGGTCTCTGCTTCGGGGGCTCCTGGTCCTCCACCTGACTTGCAGCGAAGTGGGCACGGTGCTCCAGGTCAGACCAGGGTGTGCTGAGCTACCCGTCAGCCCCAGGTAGGTCCCTGGGAGAGCCCTGGGTGATGTCTGGGTCGGAGGCCTGCCCCACTGATTTGTGGGCCATGGTGGTGGGGACCCCTCCATATCCAGGCCCACCAGGAGTCTGCGCTGGCCCTCAGAAGAGTGACACACCAGCCCTTCACTTGGGGAGGGGGCGTTGGTGTTCTTATTTATCAGCTTCTTTTCAATATGTGGTATCTGGCTCTGCAATGATAGTGACCAGCAGCTGACCCAGCATGGAAGTCTCAGAGTCCTTCCCGGCCAGGAACACTCCTGATTCTGTAGACTCTACCCTCTGCTGCTAGATCAGACCGGAACCTTGTTCAGCTCAGACATCCGGGAGGGAAAATACCCAGAGAGCATTGGCTCCACCTCGGGCAGCAGGACCCTTCCCCGGCTCTCCACATCCCAGCCAGCCAGCTTTGTCCTGGGCTGTCTATGTGACCGGGCCCCCCAGGCCTCTGTCCTGCTCTTTCTTGAGGCAGATACCCATCCCCAACATGACTGCTTCACCTCCACCAGGCAGGATGGGGCCTTGTGGCTACCTGGATGGGATCTGAGTGGTGGCCCAGCCTGGGGGGGCCTGCCCTGGGCCTCCCTGTGTTACCTTTGGGTCTCTCTGGCCAAAAGGCCAGAGGCGCCTTGGGTGAGACCTGACCCAGTGCCGGCAGCGTTGGTAGAGACCCTCGCTGCGGGCTTTCCGGGGCCTGCGGCCTCAGGATAATGGGATGCAGCAGAACATGCCTCTGTCTCCAACCAGGTGAGCTGAGTAGGGACTTCTCTACAGAGCGGGTGCCTGGTGACTTCGGTTCCAAGTTCTGTTGGGCTCTATTGCCAGGGAAGTGAGGTCACTTCCTGGGGTCCACTTCTCCAAGCTTCCTCCTGACACAAAGCTCCTCAAGGGCCTTTCTGGGCTTCCAATCTCTCATTTCTCACTCCATGCCATGTCCACACACAGTGACACCAACTCAGCCCCCCCCATAGCCCTGGGGAGGCCTGGATGCAACCAGTGCCGCAGCTCTGAAGACACAGCTGGGTTCAGACCTGGCTCCCCCTACTCAGCAGTGTTATCATCCTGGGCAAGCCACGTGACTCTCAGGGTCTCCCCAATCCCTCATCGGCACAGTGGGGATCATTCTGGCCCCTGCTTCCTAGAGAAGCCATCCTGTCTCTAGACCTAGAAACACCTATTGCATCTGTCACCCCCACGGGCTGGCATCACAGGGAGATCGTGCACAGACTCAGCAAAGGAAGGACCCCACAGAGGGCTGGCGGAGTGCAAAGCACACCCCACACAGGCCGGGGTCTGCCCTGGGGTCTGGAGAAAGTCACTTTCCTTGCTGCTTGCTTCCCCGCTCACAGTCGTGAGACTGAAATTAAATACAACTCTGACATCGTCCGCTCTGGCATACAACCTCCTAGGACATTCTGTCATGTTGACATACAGGCCCAGTGTCACATCTCGGCCTCTGTGGTGGGCTGCCCCACAATGGCTTCCTATTTTTTGCCTTCTGTTCCCACACCCTTGTGGGATACCCACACCCTCCCCTGGAGGGTGGATCGACTTTGGGACCAGGTTCTGACACATAGACTGACTTGTGAAAATGTATGTGAGCTCCACTCATTACCAGCTCCAGTGTTCCTTCTCTCTGTCTCTGTCTCTCAGTGCCTCTCTGAGTTGTCTCTCTCTCTGTTTCTCTGTCTCCCCCTGCTTCTCTGTGTTTCAGTCTGTCTGTCTCTTTTCCTGTATGTATGTGTGTATATATTTATGTGTATATGTGTGTATTTATGTGTGTGTATTGTACGGGTCCAGGGCAGGTCACTTCTGAAAATCCCTTGACGACATATTGATTATTTTGAATTCATGTTACTGAAGAAACATCTTTGAAAATTGTGCAAGCACTTTGGTGGGATCTTCTCTAAGGCTCAGCACTGCTAGGGAAGGGATGCACCTGTGGCACTTTGATGTATCCTACACCTTGTTCTGCCGGAGAGGAGCGTCCATTTGCTCTTCCTTCCAGGGTACCTCCTGGGGCCTCTGCCTGCTCACGTTGTCACCAGGGCTGGTTGTCACCGGGCTAAAGACCTGCCAGGGTGATGGTGGCCAATGCTGTCTCTGCAGTCTGTCTGTCTGCCTGTGTCCTCACCTGAGAGGTCGAGCATCTCCAGTACAAACCGGCCACCTGCACTGCCTCTCGTTGGAACTGACTCTGTGTGTTTTGTTTCTTTTCAGAACACTGGGCTTCAAGAGCTTTTTGGACCACAGGGATGTGAAGCTTTTTTCCGATCTTGGGTCATGAGGAAAAGTTTTTCCAGGCTGTGGTTTGTCTTTCCAGCTGTCTTTCTTGGCCTTTGTTTTCTGCTTTTGTTTGGTTTTATTTTGCCACAAGAAGAGCTAAGCATCTCCCTTCTGGCTCTGGTTTCACACTTAGAACAGCAGTGCCTACCCCGAGATTATACACAGAGTTACTAAAAGGGCTTCACTTGGTACGTCTCATCTTTAATCCATCTGGACTTTCCTCTCAAAATACAAAAATGCTAATTCACGTGAAAACAAAAAAAAAAATAATTCACCCGTCCCTACTTAAGATATGTGGGCAGACAAACCAAAAAAAAAGCCACCTTTTATACGATTTCATTGATAGGGAACCTCCAGGATAGGTAAAGACATAGAGAGAGAAAGGGGATTAGGGCTTGTCATGGGCTAGGGAAGGTAGGACGTGGGGTGCTCTTTGTATACAAGCTTTTACTTTGAGGAAGGAAATAGTCTGAAACAAGTGGTGCTGGTCTCACAGCACTGTGAATGCAATTAATGCTCCTTAAAATTGCACAATTTAAAATGGGAAAAGGCTAAACTTTATTCTTATATATTTAAAACAAAAATAGAATATAGTATAATAGAAAAGAAAAAATCTTACTCCATAGAAGATCTGTCCTTTTGGCTTTAACCCTTTGCCCTCTTTCCTAGGCTTAGTTTTACTAGCTCTGCACCTTTTGTAAAACAATGTTGCCTTTAGCCTTAAATATACAGAAGAGCCTACTTTCAAGGCTCTGATTTTTAAGGATATTAACACTTTTGCGCTTATATAAAGACAACAGGTTGTAGAATAGAAAACTACTTTTGTTTTGTTAGAGGATTTACAGAGGCACTATGACCTGGTCTACGTAAACAGCTGTAAACCAAGATAATGGCGGACTAATATCTTGGAGAACCATCTTCCCCATGTCAACTTCAGGCTCCTTTTCTACTAAAAAGTGGAGGGGCTGTGGTTGGTTGTTGCAAACTTGTTGGTGTAGGAATTCTTTGTTCTTGGAATCCTTTGCAGCTGTCCACGTGGGTCAGATCATGGTGTTCCTGCAAAACCTGCAACAAAACAAACATTTTCTATTCTGCAACTTGTTATCTTTATAGGAGTGCAAAGTGTTAATATCCTTAAAGCTCAGACTTTTGAGAATAGGCTCTCTTGTTTATTTCAGGCTAAAGGCAACACTGTTTTACAAAAAGTGCAGAGCTTGCAAGTCTAAGCCTAGAAAACACGGCAGAGGGTTAAAGGAAAAGGAACAGATCCAATATGGAGTCAGATTTGTTCTTCTCTACTACAGTGACTTTTGGTGAGAGCTAAGTGGATGATTCCTGGGTGGGTCCTCCACTGTCCCAGGCTGGAATTCAGGCAGGATCCCTGCCAGATTCACCATGATTTTGGACCTAATCTACCGCACAGAAAGTGACAATTATTGGATTAAAATTACCTTTCAAAATCCCTTCAATTGCCTGTAAACTATACCACAGCAGGGGATGTCTCATTGGCCAGTCAACTGCCAGTCTCCCCTGATGCAAGGGACAAGCGTCGTGGGGAGATCCATGGTGGCCTGGCCAGTGCACCTTCCTACTTTGCTCTAAAGCTTTGACTTCCTCACTTTGATGCTTTAAAAGCTCCCTTCCCTCTTTCCTCTGGCCTGGTGTGAATGAACAAGGTCCCTGCACCCACCTGGGCTGAGTCCAGGCCATGAACACAGCCCCATGCACACAGCCCACCATCTGCTGTCTACCCCTGGGATCAAGTGCAAACTCTGAACTCCCTCACCCCAAAGGCCCGCATGCCCAGTGCCTCCGCCCTAGGGGTCCAGATCACCATCAGTACCATCAACCACCCAAAGCCCAAGGCCAGTGGCTGGCAGCCTGGAATCAACCTGACCCATCGGGTCAGTTGAGGCACACGGGTCAGATCAGGGTGCCAAAGTGGGAATTGGAACCACCTTCAGCCCAGCCTGCCTCACCCTGTAGCCTCAGACATTAACTATGAAGGTGCACACTAGGCTGGGTCCCCCACTGGTGGCAGTAGTCATCATTACTGGAGCACGGATTTCCCCACCCCAACCACAGGGTGAAGGGTGAGTGAGTGAGCTCAGGGTAGGGGTGCACTCAGATTTAAGGGGATCCCATGGTGTGGGGGTACAGGTTGAGAGGTGTGGGGCCCGATCAGAGTGGAAATGACCTGGCTGAGAGGTGAGGGGGATAATTTCAGGATGTTGGGTGTCCTGTGCTGAGGCATGAGGGGTAAGCTTGTGGGTGTAGGGGCCATAGGTTAGGACCTAGCAGGATGGGGTGTCAGGGCAGGGACCATGGTGTGAGGAGAAGGAGCCCTGTCTTCAAGGTCTGGTGGGAGACTGGGCCTGGCCAGTGGTGGGAGGGTAGTAACAGGGAGGGGAAGTTGAGCAGGGAAAGTGGGGCTGGGTGGGTGAGGCCTGGCCTAGGGCAGTCGTGGTTCTAGTTCAATGCCAGGACCCAGTCGGTGGCTGGGTGAAGGCTCTGGGGATGGAGACCCGGCAGGACAAGCAGGAGGGGCCCCACCTGGCTCCTCCCGGCCCCAGCGGCCAGGGCCGGTAAAGCAGGAGACCCACCCGAGCAGTTTGCGCTGCGGGCAGGAGGATGAGGGGCGCGCACGCGCAGACGGACAGACGCGCGGACGCCGGAACCCACCCAGAACGCGTGGAAGCTGGCGGCAGCCGGTTGCTCCTGGACCAGCTCCTGGAAGAGGAACACGGCCTGGGGCCTGGGCCGCCGCTTGCCCGCGGCTCGGCTGCAGCTGCCGGACAGTTAAGAGGGCGCTGGTGGGGGCGCGCTGCTCGGGGAGCCGGCGGGTGACGCCTGGGCTGTGCAGCTGAGGAGGCGCCCAGGGAGGGGTGCGGAGGTGAGGTCCCGGCCGCGCGTCCCGTTAGGACCCTGAGGCGGGTCCCAGCCGCCGCTGTGGTTGGTGGTAACCCCGGTATTAGTAGTTCCTGAACACCGCGTTTTTGCCGCCGCTTACACACGGGTTTAGGAGAGCAGGTACAGCCCCGGGAGTTGGGAGGGCGCCGGACGGTTCCAGAGCATCTCCGACTGGCCCTCAGACGATGGCCTGCTCCTTGCAGGCGGGTGCGGTGCGGTCGCGGGGCCTCGGATGGAATGGGGACTGCCCCATGAGAGCCCCTGGATTTGCTCCCATCTTACCCGCGGCCTGACCTTGGGGGCGGCCTCTAAAGACCCAGGTTAGTGGGACTCAGGTTACAGGTCAGTCTGCTCCTGGGAGATGGGCTCGGTGCGATCAGTGTGCTGGGATGGCTGCAGCAGCAGCGGGAAATTGTTGCAACCTCCACGCTCTCACAGGGCAGCCCCAATCCCGCCATCGCAGCTGCCACCTTTCCCTGACAGCACAGCACTCGCCTTCCAGGAGCAGGCTGACCTGTAACCTGAGTTCCACGAACCTGAGGCAGCAGAGGCCAAGCTCAGGCCATGCGCTGGGGAGTTTGAAGCAAATCCACGGGCTCCCATGGGCAGACCCCATAACCCGCCACTGCCTTCGACCACACCGTGCCCTCCTCCCGAGAGCAGGCTGACCTGCGGACCGTGCCTGGAGCAGCAGAGGCCGAGCCCTGGACAGGACGTGGGGGAGATGGGGGCAAGTCTACCAGCTTGCCAGGTCGCTGCCCATCTCCCTGCCGCTGCCCCAGGTTCGTGGATCAGTTGTTTCCAAGTCAGTGGTTTCCTGAGATGCAGGCGTGGTGCAGTCAGGTGGCGGGGGCTGCAGGGAGGGGTGCTGCCCCAAGGGGAGCAGGTGGACTTGCTCCCATCTCCCCTAGGGCCAGACCTGGGGACGGCCTCTGCTGCCCCAGGTTTGCAGGACGCATGCCATGTCAGCCTGTCCGTGGGAAGAAAGCTCAGTGTACTCGGGGCAGCCTCAGTGGCTGACAAGGATTTTAGAAGTGGGCTCTAGCCCAGCATAACTAACTCTCTTTTCTTCTCTTGCTTCCTCAGTTGGTGGCTGTATCGGCTTTTTCATTATAGGTTATTGCTAGATAATGAACATAGGTTTCTGTGCTATATAGAAGAAACTTAATTTAAAATCTCTTTTTATATATAGTAGCTGACATTTGTAAATCTCGAACTCCCAAATTTATCCCTTCCTATCCCCTTTCCCTGGTAACCTTGATTGTTTACTAAGTCTGCAAGTCTGTTTCTGTTCTGTAGATGAGTTCACAGTGTCTTTTTCTCTCTTTTTTTACATTGCACATATGAGTGGTATCATTTGGTATTTTTCTGTTTCTGGCTGCTTTCACTTAGAATGACGATCTCTAGCTCAATCCATGTTGCTGCAAATGGTTTTATTTTGTCCTATTCATGGTAGAGTAGTATTCCAGTGTATAAATATGCCACAACTTCTTTATCCAGTCATCTGTTGCTACATTTAGCTTTCCTCCATGTCTCGGCTCTTGTATACAGTGGTGCTGTGAATACTGGTGTGCAGGTATCTTTTCACATTGGAGTTCTTTCCAGTTATATACCCAGATGTGGGATTGCTGGGTCATAGGGTAAGTCTGCTTTTAGTTTTTTCAGGGATTTCCATGCTTTCCATAATGACTACACCAAACCTGATTCCCACCAGCAGTGTAAGAGGGTACCCTTCACTCTACAGCCTCTCTAGCATTTATCATTCATGAACTTTTGAGCGATGGCCATTCTGAATGATGGGAGCTGATACTTCATTATAGTTTTGATTTGAATTTCTCAGTTTATTAGTGATATCGAGCATTCTTTCATGTGCCTATTGGCCATTTGTGTCTTCATTGGAGAAATGCTTGTTTAGGTCTTCTGCCTATTTTAAGATTGAGTTGTTTGTTTTTTTGTTATTAAGTTGTGTGAGCTGTCATATATATTCTGAAAATTAAGCCTCTGTTAGTCGTATCATTTGCAAATATTTTCTCCCATTCGTAGGTTGTTGTTTCCTTTTGTTTTACTTATGGTTGTCTTTGCTGTGAAGAAATTTATGAGTTTAATTACGTCCCTTTTGTTTATTTTTTTCTCTTATTTCCATTGCCTGGGTAGATTACCCTAGGAGAATGTTGCTAAGATTTATGTCAGATAATGTTTTGCCTATGTTTTCTTTTCGGAGATTTATCATGTCTTGTCCATCTGCATCTTAAGCCTGTACTCAACATCTGTGCTTCAGTTTTGAATTTTGAGCTTCTTAGAGAAAACCTACTCTTAGCTCATACGTCAGATTCAACATGTCTAAAGCTGATTTCATAATCTTTTTTCTTGCAGCGTCTCCACTTATTCAGTGGAATAATCATTCTTTCGGTCTTGAATACACAAAGGCTTGGAGTGGTCTTTGATTTATCTTTCTCTCACCACCCTCCACATTTTGTCAGCTTCTTGAACTGTATGTTTTTGGTTTCAAGTGTCTATTCTGATTGCTGATACTCTGATGAAGAGCTTTCATCCCTGATACATGAATTTTTCCTTCTGCTGAATTCTTGGATATTCTCTCCCCCCCTTTCAGTCAACCTACAGTTTTGGTGCTCCAACATCTACAGTCAAGTCAAAGACTTAACACAACCAGATCTCAGCCAGGGAGTCTCGACCCTTCATCATTTTGGACTTACCTTATTTGTTCCAATCATTGTGTAACTTAGCCTCCTAGGGTAACCTGTGCCTTATTAAAAACCAGGAGTCACCAGCCTTTTCCTATCCAGTCCTCAGTTAAAACAGCTTAGAATTGCCCTGAGAACTAGTTGGAGCCCCATCCCCTTCATAGAGTCTTCCCTATTTATTCCAAAGACTTCTAGCTCCTCTTTGTATTCCTGTACTGTTTATGATCAGTAGTCTGTAATCTTGGATTTGAGTACTGACTTGGTACCATTCCTGGGTGGTTTCCAATGTGTCTCCTCACTTAGCTGGTAACTGGAGAAGACTCCCTTGTTCAGCCTCCTTTATACCCCTCACCCTGCTTAGCATCGGGCAATAACAGGCATCCAGGCAGTGCTTACCTTCTTTATTTATTCGCAGTGGTGGTGGTGTGGATTATAGCTAATAACTATTAATTCAGTGTTGCAATTAAAAAAGAAAGCCAAGAAAATCCATAAAACTTTATCTCCATGTTCAGTTTAGTGCTTTACCTCAATAGTTTTCTTAAGACTGTGTTTACATTCACATAGTGTTCAGTGCTTGTACAGTTCCCTGAAGCAAGCAGGTGAGATGTCATTATGTTTGACTTTCATGTTACATTTCATATTGGATATATTTGTGCAATGACAAAACCTTCTTTTATAAGTAAACAGCCGGAAGCCCAGAGAGACTAAGAGCCTAACCCAGGGTCACCTGGTTAGTGTTTGGCACAGGCCAGGACCGCAGTTCACATCTTCCAGCTGATCCTCTTCCAGTGCCTTTTCATTCCACTGCTGGGAAATGTAGCCCCATCAGCCAAACGGCGAAGTCACATTGCTGCCCCTTTACCTGCCAGTGATGGCAGTGCTTCAAAAAGTGGCAAAGGAAAGGTCAGAAATAGGAGTGATAAAAGACATGGAAGTGCTGGAAATGGATCCTCAATCTCCTCCTCCCTACTTGAGCGCCACACAAGTGTCCCACTCTGACAGTGCTGTTCATTGTTTATAACATAGCCTTAAAATCAGACTGATCTTTTATAGGACATGCTTTTATCCTGGTCCCTTTCCTGCTAGTAGTCACCGTCATGGGCAGAAAGTGCCTGGCTGTGCTCTGTTTGTCACATAGGTGGGAGGGAAAGTGGGAGAGGGAGTTGGTTGAACTGAAGCCGAGCTTTTTACAGCTCTGTTGTTCTAGGACCAGAGCAGTTCCACTCTTGCTTTCATCACCTCTCCACCTCCGAGTCCCAGCCACCCATTCCTGCCTGATTCCCCACATGCCACGTCCTGGGGGAGGACAGAGTGGTGGGCAATGCCCCCTCCGCCCTCTGCTCTGGGAGGTGCAGGAGTCTGCATTAACTTTTGAGCTGTTTTGGTAATTGGGCTTTCCCAGCTTTTCTAGACATCTCCTTTCCAGCTCTGAGAAATTGGAGATGTAACTTAACCATACATGGACTATACTAATGTATTCAGTGACATTAGTGTCATGTTGTCTGTAATTGTGTTCTGTGACTGGATAGGAGGTTTTTTATCTCACAGGATGCTTCACATCTAATTCTAAAGTCCTAGAGGCTGCAGGTGTAATCCAAGTTCTTACATGTCTGTAAGGTAGACATGAACATTATTTGATAATATGACCATATGTTCATAGATTACAGTTAGTCCACCGGCTCTGTATCTAATGAAAGTTTAAATACCAAACGCTTGAAGAAAATTTGCAGGCCATGTCTTTTTGCCTGTAAGTAGTTGCAAAAACTGAAATCACAACTCTACCACAAGCCACAGTGTTTCCCAGTAGAGAAAGCCCTCTAATTTTACAACCTCTAAGTAATGCAATGGTTCTTTGAGTGAGATGAGGGATGCCAGAGTATTTTTTGGGACACTAGAGTGGCATGACAAGTATTCTGGGACTGGTTACAGTTGAATCTCTACTTCCTATATCCTGGACTGATTACAGAGGCAATGTTAGTGCGGTAACTATCTTGTGAATGCAAGTGTAGCTAGGAAGACAACAGAGAAATTAGAAGGGATATAAAGTAATGGAGGGACTTCATAGCAGTACAAATGGTGACTTTGACACCACCAGCTGCTGATGTGAACTTGGCAAGAATTTGTGAGAAGTGGTGGGTGTCATTGCAAGCAGGAGAGTCCTGCAGCTTTTGGGGTGAACAGGCAAAGGGGAGAGCAGATAGGGTGGCTATCCAGGGGCTATTTTTGTCCTGAATGTGAAAATGTCTGGTCCCCTGTTCAATTTTGCAGCCACAACTTCACATGACTCAGGGCATTATTTCCACCAGAATACCATAAAAATATAAACAACCTCTGTTTCCCAAAGTGTTTGTTCTCGATCTGAGATGACTGTCCTGTGGTGGTAGGTAAGTGGGCGATGGGGCCTATTACATCACCCCCTTTCACTAGAAGTCTACCTCGCTGCTTTTCAACCTACTCCTAGAGGTGCTGTCATTCTGTTACACCTAGGCCTGTAAGACGGGCTTGCCTGAATCCTCACGTGAAGAGGGATGGTTATGTGCAGTTTTAAAAAATTGCTTGGGTCATGTGGTCCTTTGTTCCTTCCATTGGAAATCACTATTCCAGAGCAAATAGTATGCATCTATACAAACTATATTGTTTGTAAGATGTCTTTAGAGGTTTTGCAGTAGGTTTAAATATTTGCTTGGTGATGGCATCTTGATTGATTGAAGGAGGCAACCCTCACTAGGGGCATTGTGTGCTTTCTGCCTGAGAGTTCCTTTACTGGCAGCAGAGTGTTCGTAGGCAGAGTTAGAAAGTTACCTGGTCTGAGAAGCTGAATTTGCCCACAGCTGGGAATTGGCGGAAGAGTCTGTTATGGAAGGAAAGCTTTAGGATTATCTGGTAGCAGAGTTCTGGGATCCAAACCCTGGGAAACCTCAGCTTTTGTAGAGTATGTTCTGTAACAATAGGCTATAGGATAATTTTTACACTTGTTATAGGATGTAGAGTTGGGGAAAGGCTTAAAAGTGCAAGAACCTTAAAAGAGAATCTCCGAATATTTTAAAGAAGACAGTTCTCAGAATGAGAGCTTTTCTGGAAAAGACTAGCTCTTCACTTCACAGGGGAAGCAGGGAGCAGGTGTAACTGCACTTACGGTAACTTAAAAGGTAAACCTTACCCTCCCACTTAGCTGTTTCCTGGTGTAGGTTCATCTCCCACATCTGTAGTTTTAGACCTGATGTGTCATTTTCTGGTACTCCATTCTGCTTCTTAGTGAGAGACTGACCCAAAGTCACATAGCAATTGAAAAATTGCGCAAAGGTCTTTATTGTTAAAAATGTAAACCTGTGGCAGGGTGCTGCATTTGCAAGTGACTTTCAGTACAGAGAACACTGAAAAGAATGCAGTGTTATTTCTTATTTTATTCCTTTAAGCCTTTGAATAGAAGGTTTTCTTTGCAGAGTGTCTGGAGTACATCAGAACAAGCAGGAACTAAAATAGCTTTAAGAAAGCTCCAGTATAGACGTTGCTTATAGTGTGGTATCTGTCTTATGTTAATTCTTTAAAGCAGGAAGTTGTAACTCTCAATTTCTTAAGCAAATATAAACATTCTTGACCCTTATTGACGTTCTTTGTTGGGTGAAGCTGCTTTTGCTTCCATTCTGAGCATTGAAAGGCCTTCTATGATACTTCTACCACTCCTCAGTATTTTATTTTCCCTCTGTTGTGAACTTGTTTTTAAACTTGAAGCATATATAAATATCACTAACTTGCTACATATGTAGATATTCTGTGTTACATACTCAGAAAGTTTGTGTACATCACACGTATCTACATAATTCCCCCCTTTCCAACTGTGTTCCTGATGAAAGGATGGTGGGAAATGGCATTATGGGGATATGTCTTACAGTACACAGTGTTTCCCCTGTTCCCTCTACCATATCTGGATTTTCTTTCATCTTTCAGCTTCTAGACTTACTAGCTCTTTTTCTTAAGCCAGGTGTATCTCATCCCCCTGCGCACACACACATGTGTACACACACACACACACACATTCTACTGTAGGGAGTAGTGTGCACCGTCCAATTCTCCCACTCCAGCTCTGGACCCACCCACTGGAGGCAGTGTCTTGCACGAATTAATTTGTAAGTTGCTTTTTAAAACTCGAGTGGTCAGGAAATAGGACTGATATCCACACCTAGTAGGCAGGCCCTCAAGGACAACTTCTATGGTTAATGCCAGGTTATCTTAATGTTTGAGTACCTGGGTTTCATGTCTTCCTGTGCCACCTGTGTGACCCATGATTCCCACATTTCTGTCTCCTGCTAGAATTTTTCTCTCCAACTCTGGACTCTTACAATCTTCTGCTGATTTGACATCTTCACTTGAAACTCTGATATCTTAAAAGCAACATGTGTAAAAACTGAGCTCTTGGTTCTCCTACACCCCAAACTGGTTCTTCCTGCAACCTCCCCCATTCAGTTAGTGGAAACTTAATCCATCCAGCTGCTTGGGTCAAAAAACTTGGAGTTATTCTGACTTTCACTGACATACCACATGAATTCTGTCAATAGATCTGGTTTAACACTGCCTTTAAAACATATCCAGAACCCAGCCACTTCTCACCATGGTTCCTGCCTCCACTGCTGCTTCCGTACCCTGAGCCACTGTCCTCTCCTCCTGCACAGCCCTTCTCAGAGGCTTCCCTCCTTTCATCTCTGACCCGTTTCGACTATTCTCACCTGGCAGTCAAGTGAGCCTCGAAAACCTAAGTTAGATTGTGTCGTCCTTCTGCAGTGCCTCCCCATTTCACTCTGGGTAAAAGCCACAGTCCTTACAACGTCCTCCAAGGCCATACAGGATCTGCACTGACCCTTCTCCGCAGCTCCAGCCGTGCCCCCATTCTGGAACATGCGAAGTGCACGCTGGCCTCGGTGATGGTTATTCCGTCCACCTGGGACTTCTCGCCTCCAAGTCTTAGTTCTAACCTCAGTCCTCAGTGTGGTCTGCTCTGGTATTTAATACAACATCACCCTCATCCCATACCCTAAACTCTCTTTACCTTGCCCTTTTTTGATTTTTCCATGGTTCCTCTTTCCTAACATGCCACCTCCTCTGCTGCTCTGTTGTGTGAATTGTCATCTCCACCCCCATCCCAGCTAGACTCCAACAAAGCTCCGTGAGGACAGGACTTTTGTATTGTTTATTTATCTATTCCAACTGCCTAGACTAGTCCTGGGTACATAGTAGGCAATCAAAAATTATTTGCTGAATAAATTAAAAGACTATTTTAAAAATGAATCATCATTTCAGGAACGGGTGAGGATAGGAAGCTGCATGAAGGACAATGGTGCAGTAAATAATGATATTTGCCTGTTGTTCTTTGTGTGATTTATATATGTGTTTTAGTCTTAATTTTGTATCCCAGTTTCTTAATTTAATAGCTGTATTAAGGTGTAATTTACAGGCCATAAAATTCACACATTATAATTGTACAAGTCAGCCATTTTAGCTATTTCTAGATTTGTGCAACTTTGTCCTCACAAAGTCCCCTTGTGTCCGTCCATATGCAGTTTGCCCCCCCTCAGTGGCACCCTGATTTTATTTCTTTTTTTTTTTGGCAATCACATCTCAAACAGATAATTTACACAGCAGTACTAATATAGCTTTGCACTTTTAGAAATGACACACTTAAATATGAAATTAGCGGTCATTGCTGAATGTAGATAGCAGTATCAGACATTGGTGAGAAGAATGGACTTGAGTGTCAGACTGGCTGCAGTCTTACCCAGCTCCACCATTTACCAAGTTACCCAAATTATTTTCTGCCTCAAGCTCTTTATCTGTTATATGGGGGTAATAATAGCAGCTTACAGAGTTGTTGTGAGGATTAAGCAAACAGGGAAACAAAATTTAGTATAGTGGCCTGCTTATGTTATTACCTAAGAAATAGCCTTGCAGGTGGAGGGCAAAATTCAAATCAGTTTCTAAAGTATATGTAAAATATAATCCAGTTCCTGCCTGGTTTGTAAACACTTATGCCTACTGAAGAATTTAAAAGCAGGCTAATTTCCAACAGAAAAGATCATTTCTCAGCATTTCTTTCAAAGATAGCTGCAAAATCACTTTTACTAACTAAATGTTCCATGCCCAACTCTGACAGAAATTTGACAACAGGGACGTAATTATCTACATTTTTGTTAAAATGATGCTGACCATCAGGAAGTGTTCTCAATTATATTTTAGCCTTTATGTTGAGAAATACTGTGAGACTTCTTCTAAATTAATGGGTGGGGGCATTCATTGTAGCTCTTGTAGCCTGATAAGCCTGCACTAAATTATCTTTTTTCAACTTTTAATTAAAGTAATAAATTAATTTTTTGCTGGGGTGTGGTAATTAGGTTTTTATTTATTTATTTTATTTTTAGAAGAATTACTGGGGATTGAACCCAGGCCCTTGTGCATGCTAAGAACATGATCGTTCACTTGAGCTATACCCTCCCCCCTAAATTATCTTTAATAAGGTCTTTTTCTCTGTTTTGTTACTTTATGTACAGAAGCACAAAGCAGGGTCATCAGAAGCCTCTCAATCACAAAGATGATAGTAGTGAAAAACATTGCGCAGTGACAGTGAATCCTTGGCATATGAAGAAAGATCGTCAAGTCCTGAATGAATTAAGAAGGTATTGTTACCTTAACATACATGTAAGCATGGCTCTCTTACCTTTGTTTTTCACTTTATAATGAAAATAATCCCCACCTGTCAAGGTTGCTTTGTTTGATAGAGGGAATATCTTAACCCTTTTCTGCAAGTTTTTTAAATAAGTAAGAGCAGTTAATTTATCAGAAGTGTGAATGGTGTAATCTGGTCTGTGTAGTATGGTAGCCACCAGCCACATGTGGCTATTGTGAATTGAGATGTTCTATAAGTGGAAAATACATAATAGATTTTCAAGACTTCGTACAACAAAAATAATGTAAAATATTATTAATAAGTTTTAAAAGTGTCAATCACACTTTTGAAATGATAGTATATTGGATATTTTGGGATAAATGTAATTATTACTGGAATTAATTTCACTTGTTCCTTTTTATTTTCTAAATGGGATTACTGGAAAATTGTGACTTGCACTATGTTTCTATTGACAGTGCTGGCTTCTAACTTATTGCAAATAATATGAAAAGAAAATTTTGATTAAAAATTTTGTAATTGAGTAGTTGATTTGCATCATAATAGTTTCAGGTGTACAAAACAGAGGCTCAACATTTTTATAGATTATATTCCATTTAAAGTCACCATAAAATAATGGCTATATTTCCCTGTGCTGTATGATACAGCCCTGTAACCTATCCATTTTATACGTAGTACTTTTTACCTCTCAATCCCCTAACCCCTTCCTGCCTCCCCTCTTCTCCTTCTCCCCATTGGTAACCACCAGTCTGTTCTGTGTACCTGTGAGTCTATTTCTGTTTTATTATAGTCATTAATTTGTTTTATTTTTTAGATATACATATAAGTTAATACATAGAATATTTGTTTTTCTTTCTCTGACTTATTTCACTTAGCATAATACCCTGTAGGTCCATCCATGTTATTGCAAATGTCATTATTTTATTTTTTAGTGGCTGAACAGTATTCCATTTGTGTGTGTGTTCATGTGTATATATGCGTGTGTATATATATGCATACATGTATATATACATATATATATATATATATAAAATACCACAACTTCTTTATCCAGTCATCTGTCAGTGAACATTTGGGTTGTTTCAGTGTCTTGGCTATTTTAAATTGTGCTGCTGTGAACATTGGGGTGCATGTGTCTTTTTGAATTAAATTTTTCTCCAAACATATATCCATGAATGGGATTGCTGGATCACACGGAAGTCTATTTTCATTTTTTTATGGAACCTCTTTTCTGTCCTCCATAGAGGCTGCACCAATTTACATTCCCACCAACCGAGTAGGAGGGTTCCTTTTTCTCCTAAAAGGTAAAAAATTCTCTACATTTACCTACTTTCCTTTCAGTTTAGGACACAGTTTGGCAAAAGCCAGATAGAATTTAATAGGAGTAAATACAGTATTTATTTTGAATGTCCATGCATTATGGATAGATATGTTATTGATGAGTTGGTTCCCTATTTTTGTAGGTGCAGATGTTTTTATAGCTTCACAGACATTTCAGTCTTGCAGAGAGAAAAATTTCTTTGTATTTTGCTGAACTTGTCCGGGTGTCTTTATCGGATTTGGTCCAGGCCTGCAGAGGTGAATACACATCCAAACCTGAACCATTTGAATGTCTGCAAGATATTAAGAGTCTAGAATATCAGATCTGGACTGTAACTCTGGTAAATGACATCAGTGACTGGACTCAAGAAAACTCCATTTGAGGGCAAAACCTTTCATAAGCCAAAAAGGCTTTGAAACTGTGGCAAAGCCAGAGACTTTTGTGCGCCACTTATGGCCACAAACCCATGAGGACAACCACAGGCCTTCTGGAGTGCCAAGGAAATTCCATGTGAGGAGTCCAGCACTCACAGGAATCCAACAAGTCCCTGTCTGCCAGAGCACCTTCATTGCTACTGTGCTGTTTTGAGTAAATGTCTTTTCATCAGGTTCAAATTGGTTTGTTGTTATTTTTTTGCATAAAAAAACAAATTCTTGTTCCCTGGTGTAAGTAAAAGCCTAACATTTTCTGATTTCTTTTGACAGAGAAAATATGAGCCTGTGGATCTAACCTCATCTGTGATGGTCTGCAGCTGGGAGCAACCAGATCAGTGTCAGTCCCCTTGCAGCCATTGGCTGGGAGCCTGCATGTTCCTTGGAATGGTATTTGAAACATGTCACACTAGCCGTGCCTTCGCTGTGGGCTGGGAGGCGAGTCAGTCAGAATCTGCATTATGGAATGTAAGTTTCAGATCCACAGCTAGGAGATCTTTTTTAATAGCCAGAGAATATAGTCATAACTATATCTATTAATGTATTTATGCAAGAACCTTTTTAAAGATTTTTTTTATTATAAAAAGTTACCCCCAAAATTGAAAATGAAATAACAGTGGAATTAAAAACCATCTGTACCTTAATTATATATAAAGGATCATAAAATCCTTCTAAACTTTTTTTTGTTCAAATGAAGACATTTTTCCCTTCCAAAAAGGAAAATTATTATTTCACATTTTTTTGCTTTCTCCTTTTATTATATATTCCATATCAATAAATATAAATCTTTTAAATCCCTTTTAATTGCTGTTTAACACTATATTGAACAGATATGTAAATAGTCCTAGGTTTCAGAAATTTAAAAAATTGTCACTACAATAGCACTGCAAAGAATATTTTGGTGTTTCTATTTTTAGTTACTAATTTGGACTAAAAATTAACAAGTTTGCTTTTCTTTATCTAAAACATTGGTTATTTTATGAAGGAACTGTAAGGAATTTAAAAAACTTTTCAGTAATTTCAACAAAGAAATTATCTTTAAGGCAAAAATGTATGATGGATTGCAAATCTATTTTTATTATATCTTCACTTTTACCAGTGTGACATATGTGTGTGTTTGCACAAGTGCTTTAACTACCAGCAACGTAGGAAAAATCTGTATACTAAAAATGTGAAAATATTTTCCTGGTTTGTGTTTTCATTCTCCCAATATAGGTTTTGGATGACAAGCTTGTATTTGCAAAAGTACACCCCCTGTGGGAGGTGTTCTGTACATACGCTGAGATACTGCACATAATATTGCCTCTGAAGCCCAATGATTTGAAAACCCGGTCCTCAGCCTTTGATAACTTCAGCTGTTTGATGAAAGTCCTCCAAGTGGATGAAAGTCTCAACAACCGGAACAAGAGTTTTTCAATGCCCTATTTGAGAAGAGCTCCGTGAAAGACTTTTATATTCAGGATAGAGATACATTCTTCAATCCAACCACCAGAAACCGCATTGTAAGTCTAAACCGAGTTTAGCTGCTGTCTTGGGGGTGATTTAGAACCTGCTGTTGAATTATCAGTGATTTGGTTTGGTTGGTTTGATTTGGTTTTTAAAAGCTGCCCATAAAAAGGAAAAAAGAGAAAGAAAAGAAATATGCCTACAGATTCCTGTTAGGATAGTAAACAGTGGCTGGTTAGTTACCTTGTATAAACCACAAGCTCTCTTAGAACATTTTTAGGTTTACTTCATCCTTTCTCAGATCAAGTATCAAGTAAGGGACAATGTTAAAAAAAATTCAGGATTAACAGGTTTGTGAGCTCCAGGATTTGCAAGGCAGCTTTCCCTCCCCATGGTGTAAGTCAAATGGCAGAATTGAAATAAAGCACCTCATGTATCCTCCGGTGTTAACAGGAAAAGGCTAATCTTCTTGACCTTGTTTCTTCCTGGGTAAAATGAAGATAATATATCAGGAGGCGACAAGCTCATTTAAGGCAGGAAACATGTTGTCTTGTTCACTGCTGAATCTCAGGCACCGGGAAGGCTGAGTTTAACGAGTGAATGAATGAACTGTACTTCCCCCACAGTTACCATGTGGGACAGTGAGGATTAGCAGCTAAGAGCATAGACTCTAGAGGGGAGGGCACAGCTCAAGTGATGGGGCACATGCTTAGCAAGCATAAGGTCCTGGGTTCAGCCCCCATCACGTCCTCTAAAATAGACATATAACCCTAGTTACCTCCCCACCCCCCACCAGAATTACCTTATTATCTCCCCACCACCAAAAAAAAAAAAAAAGAGAAGTGGCCAAGAGCGTAGACTCAAGCTGGAACACCTGTGTTGGTTTCTCGCTGTCGACCTTGTAAATGTCATTTACTCTCTGTGTCTATCAAGTTCCTCACCAATAAAATGGGGATAATTGTAGTACCCACCTCATAGAGATGCTATGGGGATTAATGAATCTGTGTCAGTGATACAACAGCCCTGGCTTATATTAAGTACTATGCATCTGTCAGCTCTTTTCATAATTACTGACAGATGTTATTATCGACAAAAGACGTATTAGTTCTTTGAAAGGGAAATGCATGTTAGACCATTTCATTTATCACTTTCTGTAATTCAGGCTTTTCCCTCTGAAATACCATTTTATGTCTGTACACTAGAAAGCCACAGGGCTTTCCAAATTTCATCTGTCTGGGTTCTTGTCATGATGGCAATACTGCAGATTGCTGACATTTTTTAGGGACTCCGTCTGAGATGACAGCAACCCCTCAAATTTAGGAGCTCTTCTCTAACTGATAACATCTCGCTAGAAATGAAGTTTTTATAATGTAACAGCTTCAGACGCTTAATGATGCCATAAATGCAAGGATGTTATATCTAAGCTCTTTAAATAAATCCTGTCATTGAAATAAAGGAAATACTATATTATAGCCCTCTATGACTTTGTTATCTTTGCTATCCGTTTATCTGACTCTCTAAGACCAAAGAAAGCAAATACTAAGATTGATCATTACTACTATGTGGTACACGTATTTGTGGATGAAGACAATATTGAAATGCACTGTTTAAGATATTAAAATGGACACTAAACAGCTTCTTGATGCATATGCATGAACAGAACAGGGAGCTGGGTGCAGGGAGCAGACACTGAGCTTCCTGGATTAGAGACCCAGCTTAGCAGTCCAGCCCAGCAGTCCACATGTTTCATATTTATGTCCCAGCAAAATTAGCAGTGACAGTCTTAAATGAACTTTGGGGACACTTGCAAACAGCTGTCATGATTACTATTGTGGGACACCAGGAATCTACAGTGTTTAGTTGGTATCTGTGCATAACCAGTTCTTTTCCACTAAAGCTTCTTGTAATTGCTGGTCCCACATCCAGGCTGAGGAATCATCTCATGTGGTGTTTGGGAGGGAGGTAAGTGGAGTCAGGACCCTTGTTAAGGCTGGGTGGGTAATAATCTGGTGCTAGTACAAGAGAAAGGAAAGTAGGTCAGGTGGGAAGGAGAATGACTGGATTTAAAATTTGTTTCTTGAGTAAGCTAAATATATAACATCATGTCAAGTTACTTTGTTGTTTATATTCCATGTGCTGTCACCGAATAACTACTGAATTGTGGGGACAAAAATGCCTGGGTTTTAGAATTGACCCTGCCCCTAACCTGTCAGGGTCCAAGTTCCTCTGGGTGTCCAAAGAGGGGGCTGGACCATCAGGTGTCCCTCCACTGCAGCAGTTTGGGCACTTGGGTGGACTAGATTTTTGCTGTGGAACACTGGCCCGGTTGTAGAACATTAAGCATCTGCAAGGCTCTCACCAGGTACCCACGGTGGTCCCAGGACTGTGACATCCAAGCGTTCCTTTCCACCCACGTTTGCAAATGACCCTCAAGGGGTTAATATTAATCCTGGGTGAGAATTATGAAAATTGTATGGTACCTCCATCCCTCCTGGCAAGTGAGGGCCCCTTATTTACAAATGACCATGAAGTGTTAGCACCAAATTTTATCAACAGAACATGTGAACATTTTGTGACAGTGACGCTCACCTGTTTGCTTCTGATTCCCAGTGCCACTTCAGCCTCCGTCAGAGGACCTCAGCTGCCCCAGTGATCAGGGCCTTCTGTACAGGGAATGGGCTCCTCCTCGAAGCACAGACAAGCAGCAGCCCTTAGGTCTCATCAGGTGAGCTGTTGTGGAGAGCACCCCAGTGGGAAGGGCTCAGGGTTGTCCTCATGGCATCTGAGTGCGACAGTCCTCCAAGAGTGTTACCAACCAGGAAGCTCACAGGAGCTCTGAGCTTCGTTGCCCCAAGTTTTTACTGCAGGCTTTATTACAAAGCCATGATTTATTGGGTCACTACCGACATGGCTAACCCAAACCCTAACTGTAAGTCAAACCTTTCCTTAGCCCTAAACTTTGAGCCCCTTCCTCTCCTGGTGGCCACTCACTTGTCACAAAGCTCAAAGCCCCACTCCTCTAATCACATGGTTGGTGTCTCTGGCTGGCCAGTCCCCATCCTGAGTCATCTCATGAACACAAGTCATCCAAGGTTCCACCATGAATAGCAAAGACACTCTTATCTTGGGAAATTTCGAGGCTTTAGCGGTTGCTGCCTAGGAACTGGGAACAAAGACCTACCAAATTCTTCATTACATAGGAGTAAATGTTATATTTCATTTAAATTATAAAATGAGAGAGAAATTCTCACTGCTTTTCTGTATCTGCTGTTCGACACCGTTTCACTACACCACGTGATTGTAATGTCGCGCTCAGCATGTTTCTTCTCAGAGCACCAGCGCCGGCTGCTCCCTGGGGGCTTATGCTGTTTGGGCAAGGCTGCTGGGGGGATGGAGGCCAAAGACAACCGAGAAAACAAAAATAATCGTGCAAATAAGGAAACAATGTCAGATTGAAATGAAGAAATAACACAGTGTTGAGATGGGAGACTTGGGGGGAAGTGAGTTAAGAAAGCTATCTTTGAGTAGGTTACATGTGAGCTGAGATGGCGATAAGGAGGCTGGAATTTGAAGATCTGGGAAAAGTCACCCATGGAATAGAGGCAGCTTGTCCATTGGCCCCGAGGCACAAATGTGCTCAGCAGGTTTGTGGAGACACTGGAGCCAGCGCTGGTGAGAGTGATGAGACGCGAGGTTTAGAAGGGCATCAGGAGCACGGAAAGGAGTGTAGACTCTAAGCGCAGTGAGAAGCAGTCATGATAGCTTAAGCACTTAAGTAATTTTCTCTCACTCACATTTTGCAAAGATAATGTGGAGAATGTATGGCAGGGACCCAGGAAGCAGGGAGGCCAGGTAGGAGGCTCTTGGATTGGGCCAGTTGAGAGATGGTGGGAGCCAATGAGGAATGCGTTTGGGGAGTGGGGCTGACGGGATGCAGTTATGGGCTGGCTGTGGATGGTTAGGAGAAGAGGAGGGTCAAGGTAGCCCCAGGTCGGTCTGGAGCCAGGTGTCTGTTCTTTCTTATCTCAGTGCCCCATGCAGGTGCCCACCTACTTGGGCAAACCTCTTAACTTTCAAAATGAGGGTTTTAAAACACTGAAGTCTATTTGTTGTTTCACATTTTATGGAAAGATTCAAACATGTACAGAAATAGAGAGAACAGTACAGCCAGCCTGCCTGTATCAGTCACCCAGCTCCAGAATTATAAACTCAGAGTCACTGTTGTTGCATCTTTCATCTCCATCTCCTCCCCTCCCCCACTATGGGGTCATTTTGAAGACAATCCTACATAGCTTAACCTTTCATTAGTGAAATGACAAGGTCTCTTTCAAATAAAATTGGAATATTCCTTTTTTTTAGGGTTACAAAATAATTCCCTGCTTGTCACAAAAATACACTTTTAAGTAGTTTTGGGGTTGAAATCAAGATCCAGACAAGATTCAGACATTGCAGCTAGCATATCTCTCAAGTGCGTTCTAATCTATAATTTTCCTGTTTCTCATTTTCCTTGAAATTGCTGAGGGGTTTCTCTATTTCCTGTTTGGCTGATTTCATTCTCCCCTATGGTGTTAGACTTGTTTCTCCATCCTATGTATTGGCTTTAGCTAAGTGATTTAATCCTCCCCTAAAAGCTTGATCTGATTGAGGTTCAACTTTGTGCAAAAATAATTGTTATGTGAAGTTTTGTACTCCTGTCATAAGGTACATAATATTACAGTTGACTCTCTTTTTTGTGATGACAGCAGCCAATAATGATTGTCACCCGGGATCATTATTCCATAAGGAATTTTATTTCATGTGGTCATACTCTAATTTCCTCCCTCAATTATCAGCAGGATCACAGTCATGAAGAGGCACTTTCTCCTTAACCCGGGTTATCCTTTAGAACACAGTTTTAAAGGAGGATATTTGTTAATATGTAAATATTTAAAATTGATAATTTTTTTCTTTTTAATTTTTTTTTCTAATGGAGGTACTGAAGATTGAATCTAGGACCTTAAGCATGCTGAGCACACACTCTGCCACTGAGTGTACCCAATCCCCCTTGAGATTCATATTTATATGATATCTTCCTTCTGTTATTTTTGTTTTATGTTATACAGAATTTGAAGGCAGGGCAATGGGTTTGACCACTCTTTAATCATTCTTTATGGGCTTTTGGGGTTTGTGTGTGTGTTTGTGTTTGTAAAGAAAACAATTTTCCCACTATTTTAAGTATGTATTGCTAAGGCAAATATGTTGATCTTTTCCCTGCTCCTGGTCCATGTATTCCCATGTTACTTCCCACTAGTGGCCCCATGAGCTCTGTGACAAGACTAGCATGTCGTTAATCCATGTGGAAGGAGATCTGAAGAGATTTATTCAAGGAGATGAAATTTGTAGACAATGTATTGGAAAGTATTGTGAAAGTTGTTCGTTAAGAGAAGGTCTGAGGTTGAATTATTAAGTGCACAGAAATCTAAGCTATGAACCACCAAGACAATTATTAACTCCAGGAAAATGAAGTAGGGAAGAAAAGGTAAGACTAGCACAAATTGCTACAGCTTTGAATAGTCTGTACAGAGTAATAATAATGTAAATCAAGGATACTGAGCTGATGAAAATTATAATGTAATTGTATCAAAAGGTTGGAAGAATGAAGGTTTGGGTGTGTAGATGAGATGGGGTTTGAAAGAGAGCTGAATCCTCATTTTCCAAAATAGAAAGTTAAATAGGTGATACATAAAGCTGAAAAAGTCAGTAGGCTGTGTTACAAGGATATTAGTCAGAGAAAGGGAGTAAGTATTCCAAGAGTCAGCAGTAGGAGCTGAACGTGGTTGTTTCTGGCCAGGAAATGGGGCGGTTGTTGGGAACTGCTCCATTTTACAATCGGTGATCGAGAACTGTTTGACTCTTTATTAAATGTATGGCATTACTTTGATAAAAAGAAATCAAAGCTGAATTTTGAAAAATTTATGTTAAGAATTGGGGTGCTTTTGACAGAGAGAGATAACAATCAGGCAAAACTACATTTGAAGGGATCCTCATTATTCCTTGCCTTTCAGCAAGGACTAGGAGGCAGATATCTGTTTAAGGTTCAAAAATTCTGTCTGACCTTCCTGCCGACTTGTAACCTTTGGAAGTAATGAACTCCCCGTCACTGTAAATATCCAGGCAGAGGCTGCCTGACCAGCTCTCTAACTGTAGCAGGGTGTGTTTACCATTGGGCAGTTAGAGCAGGCAACTTCTAACATTCTTTCAGTTTTGAATTTGGCATTTTCAGGATGGATAGTTGATAAGAATGTATTACAAAAAGCTTAACAAGAAAGAGTCCAAGACATCTCAAACCCATTGCCAGGGTTTTCTCTGCCAGACACCATCCTGAGCCTGCCACCCGTGAGCCAGGCCACAAAGCCCAGTCACATGAGAATGAACACACTTTTTCGCTCCTATCTGATTTGGCATCGGGCTCAGCCCTTTTCCCCATGGAATGGTCCACGCCCAGGTCTCTGACTATGGAGCTGGTCTCACAGCAGCCCTGTGAGTGCTGGTCCAACCTCCGGGGTTCCTGCGTGAAGTTTTCCAGGATTCCAGGCTATTCTCGGAGCTGAGTCCCCCCTAGGCTAAGCCCACGGAACTCATCTCAGCTCCAGACTGAGCCAGAAGCCTCAGAGAGAACTCAGAGCTGAGGAAATCCACAGGTTTTACCCAGCACTGCCGAGTCAGCAGTGAGCCAGTTGAGGGAAGGTTCAGCAACAGCAAGACACACCTGAGCCGCCGTCTCATTGTTCCGCCTCATCCCTAAACTCTCTGTGTCTGCCTGTCTGTGTCGGTCTCCCTTTTAGGATCAGCCTGGCACCACTTAATGCCCTGCCTCCTTTCTTCTAATCTTGCCTCCCTGGCCTGTTCCATCTACTCCAGGTTAACTGAGAAGAGGTTTTAAAACCTAGGAACAACAGACGTGCTAGATACAAAGAATACAGGGCAGTGCCTTCCTCAGTCACATCCCTCCTGCCCTCTCCCATTCCCACAATGAGTTTTATAAATATTTTGTCAGACAGACATTGCACTCCCAGTTGTTATCATTATCAGTCATTTCCTTATTATCTGTGGTTTACGATGTATTTGCTCCAGGGACATTCCCGAGATAAGGCAGGAGCAGATGACTGAGCCACTTGTTGATGTCCACTTGTGTCAAGCCTGTTAAGGATGATTTTTGGGGGGATTTGTTGAATGTGCCAGACTGTCCAGTGAGTGGTGATGATCCCCTGCATCTGCTCTGGAGTCGGCCTCGTCCTCTCCTTTTCTCTGTTCTCATTTATCTCTCTTCAGCAGGTGAGCCAGTGATCTGTACTTCTATGATACATAAAACACTTCTTATTTCACGGTAGAATTTGGGGGCTGCTATGAAAACGCATATGTTTTAAGAGTGAATTGAGTCGGAGGAGTAAACTTAAAGCCCCCTTGATTTAGAATCAGAAATTAATATGATGGAGGGAGGGTATAGCTCAGTGATAGAGTGCATGTCTAGCATGCATGAAGTCCTGGGTTCAATCCCCAATGCCTCCATTTAAAAACAAATAAATAAACCTAATTATGCCCCCCAAAAAAGAAAAAAATAAATTAAAATGAGGATGAAGCTACAGAGTGATTATTTGTGTCTTCTGAAACTTCCTTCTGTCTTTCTGCAGGAAATTCTAAGGAGAGAAGTTCGGAATCTACTTTGCTTGGCTGGGCTATTACACTCAGATGCTCCTCCTGGCAGCAGTCGTGGGGGTGACTTGCTTTCTGTGTGGATATTTTAATCAAAATAACTGTACCTGTGGGTAATTGTCTTTATTCCTTGTTACCGTTCTTACTTAACTTAGAATGACATTCTCCAGGAGCATCCATGTTGCTGCAAATGGCCCTAAATTGTCAGTTTTTATGGCCGAGTAGTATTCCATTGTATAAATATACCACTTCTTTAGCCAGTCATCTGCTGATGGACATTTAGGCTGTATCCATGTCTTGGCTACTGTAAATAGTGCTGCTATGAACATTGGGATGCAGGTGTCATCCTGAAGTAGGGTTCCTTCAGGATACATGCCCAGGAGCAGGAGTCCTGGGTCATGTGGCAAGTCTATTCCTAGACATTTGAGGGATCTCAATACTGTTTTCCACAGTGGCTGCACCACACTGCATTCCCACCAGAAGTGTAGGAGGTTCCCCTTTCTCCACAGCCTCTCTAGCATTTGTCATTTGTGGATTTTTGAATGATGGCCATGATGACTGGTTTGAGGTGATACCTCATTGTAGTTTTGATTTGCATTTCTCTGATAATTAGTGACATTGAGCATTTTTTCATGTGCCCATTGATCATTTGTATGTCTTCCTTGGAGAATTGCTTGTTTAGGTCTTCTGCCCATTTTTGGTTTAGGTTATTTGGTTGTTTCTTATTAAGTCATTTGAGCTGCTTATATATTCTGGAGATCAAGCCTTTGTCAGTTTCATTTGCAAAAATATTCTCCCATTCTGTAGGTTGTCTTTTTTTTTTTACATATGGTGTCCTTTGCTGTGCAGAAGCTTGTAAGTTTCTTTAGGTCCCATTTGTTTATTCTTGCTTTTATTTCTATTGCTTGGGTAGACTGCCCTCAGGGAACATTTCTGAGATGTATGTCAGATATTTTGCCTGTATTTTCTTCTAGGAGGTTTATTGTATCTTGTCTTATGTTTATCTTGCTGAAGAGACTGTCTTTATTCCATTGTATATTCTTGCCTCCTTTGTCGAAGATTAGTTGACCAAAAGTTTGTGGGTTCATTTCTGGGCTCTCTATTCTGTTCCATTGTTCTATATGTATGTTTTTGTACCAATACCATGCTGTCTTGATGACTGTAACTCTATAGTATTGTCTGAAGTCTGGGAGAGTTATTCCTCCAGGCTCTTTCTTTTTTTTCTTCAGTAATACCCTGGAATTTCTATGTCTTTGATGGTTCCATATAAATTTTATTGTGATTTGTTCTAGTTCTATGAAATATGTCTTGGGTAATTTTACAGGGATTGCATTAAATCTGTATATTGCCCTGGGCAGTGTGACCATTTTAACAATATTGATTCTTGCAATCCAAGAGCATGGGATACCTTTCCATTTTTTAAAGACTTCTTCAATTACCTTCGCCAATGGTTTATAGTTTTCTGTGTAAAATTCTCTCACCTCTGTGGTTAGATTTATTCCTAGAAATTTTATTACTTTGTGTGCTATTTTAAAGTGTTTTATTTCTTTACTTCCTTTTTCTGTTGATTCATCATTAGTGTAAAGAAATGCAACTGATTTTTGAACATTAATCTTGTAACCTGCTACCTTGCTAAACTCTTCGATCAGCTCTAGTAGTTTTGGTGTGGACCTTTTAGGGTTTTCTATATATAGTGTCATGTTATCTGCATGTAGTGACACTTTTACCTCTTCTTTTCCAATTTAGACCCCTTTTACTTCTCTTACTTGCCTGATTGCTATGGTCAGGACTTCCAAGACTATGTTGAATAAGAGTGGTGATAGTGGCATCCTTGTCTTGTCCCAGAATTTAGTGAGAAGCTTTTGAGGATTTCACCGTTCAGTGCTATGCTGGCTGTAGGTTTGTCATATATAGCTTTCATGATGTTGAGTTATGTTCCCTCAATACCCACTTTGGTGAGAATTTTTATCATAAATGGGTGTTGAATTTTATCAAAAGCTTTTATGTATCTATTGAGATGATCATGTGGTTTTAGTCCTTTCTCTTGTTGATGTGAAGTATTACATTGATTGATTTGCATATGTTGAACCACCCTTGTGTCCCTGAGATGAACCCCATTTGAGCATGTTGTATAATCTTTTTTATGTGCTGTAGAATTCTATTTGCTAGTATTTTGGTAAGGACTTTTTTTGCATCTGTGTTCATCAGTGATATTGGTCTGTAATTCTCTTTTTTGGTGGTGTCTTTGCCTGGTTTTGGTATCAGGGTGATTGTGGCTTCATAGAATGAGTTTGGGAATATTCCTTCTTTTCAATCTTCTGGAAGAGTTTGAGAAGGCCTGGTATGAGTACTTCTTTGTATGTGTGGTAGAATTCCCTGGTGAAGCTGTCCAGTTCTGGATTTTATTTGTAGGGATTTTTTTATTGTTAATTCGATTTCATTCCTAGTGATCGGTTTGTTCAAGTGGTCAGTTTCTTCTTGATTCAGTTTTAGTGGACTGTATGTTTCCAGAAACGTGTCCATCTCCTCTAGGTTATCCCTTTTTTTATGTAGTTTTTCATGATATTCTCATATGATATTCTATATTTCTATGTTATTTGTTGTAATTTCTCCATTTTCCTTTCTTATTTTGCAAATTTGTGCTCTCTCTTTTTTCTTCTTTGTGAGTTTGGCCAGAGGTTCTCGATTTTATTTACTCTTTCAAAAAATTGCTTTTGGTTTGATTGATTATTTTCTCTATTTCTTTAATCTCTATTTTGTTTATTTCCTCCCAGATCTTAATTATTTCCTTCCTTCTGCTGACTTTTGGGTGTTTTTACTCTTCAATTTCTAGTTCTTTTAACTGGTGGGTTAGATTGTTTTTTTGATATTGTTCTTCATTTTTGAGGAAAGCCTGTATCGCTCTAAACTTTCCTCTTAGCACTGTTTTGCTTTGTCCCGTAAGTATTTTGTGGTTGTTTTCATTTTCATTTGTCTCAAAGTATTCCTTAATTTCAACTTTGATTTCATCATTGACCCTTGTTTTTTTAATAGCATGTTGTTAATCTCTATGCTTTCCTTTTTTTTATGTTTTGTTTCTCTGAAGTTGATTTCTAGTTTCAATGGCATTGTGGTCAGTAAGGATGCTTGAGATAATTTCTATCATCTTAAAATTTTTGAGGCTTCTTTTGTGACCAAGTACATGATGAATCCTAGAAAATGTTCCACACACACTTGAAAAGAATGTATATCCTATTTTGGGGGGTTGTAATGCTCTGAAAATATCCACTAAATCTAATTTTTCTATTGTATCATTTAATTTCTCTGTTGCCTTATTTATTTTTTGTGTGGAAGATATGTCTAGTGATGTTAATGTGGTGTTAAAACTTCTGACAATGATTGTATTCCCATCAATTTCCCCGTTTATCTCTGTTAGTAGTTGTTTTATGTACTTAGGTGCTCATGTTGGATGCATGGATATTAATGATTGTAATATCCTCATCTTGTATTGCTCCTTTAATCATTATAAAATGCCTTTATTTATCTTTCTTTATGGCCCTTGTTTTAAAGTCTATTTTGTCTGAAATCAGAACTGCTACACCTGCTTTTTTGGAGTTTCCATTTGCATGGAATATCCTTTTCTGTCCATTCACTCTCAATCTATATGTGTCCTTCTCCCTAAAATGTGTCTCTTGTATGCAGTTTATTGAAGTTTTTTGCTTTATTATCCAGTCTGCCACTCTGTCTTTTGACTGGAGCATTTAGTCCATTATCATTTAGAGTAATTAATGATAAATGAGTGTTTATTGCTATTTGAACTTATATTTGCAGTTGATTTCATATTTCTTCTTTGTTCCTTTCTTCTTCCTTTTGTGGTATGGTAATTTTCCTTTCTGTTATCTTGGATTGTATTTAGTTTTTGTTACTCACTTGTAAGTTTTTGGCTTGTGGTTACACTTTTTTGTAAGTCTGTTAAGCAATTACTGTAACTGTGTGTACTAAACAGATAGTAATGTAATCTCTAACCCATCCTACCTAGAACGAAAAATTTAAGAAAAAAGAAGAAAGAAAAAATACTCTATATTTTCTTGCTTCCCTCTCCCACTCAATGATTTAGATGTCTTCTTTTACAATTTCATGTTCATTCTATTTGTAATTCATGGTAGTTATCACCTTTCCAGTTATGAGCTCTCATTTCTGTATCATCCTGCTTCTTTTTTATTTAGAGTGTACCTTACAATATTTCTTTTAGCATGGGTTTAGTGTTGCTAAAGTCTTTTAGTTTTTCTTCTCTGTGAAATTCATTACCTCTCCCTCTGTTCTAAAGGATAGCCTTGCTGCAGAAAGTATCCTAGGCTGCATCTGTTTTTTCATTCAGGACTTTGTATATATCTTTCCACTCCCTTCTGACCTGTAGTGTTTCTGTAGAGAAATCAGCTGAGAGCCATCTCTTGTAACTCACTCTTTGTTTTTCTCTTGCTGCCTTTAGGATCATTTCTTTATCCTTCAGTCTGGCCATCTTGATTTTGTTATGTCTTGGTGTGTGTCTCTTTAGGCTTTTCCTGTTTGGGAACCTCTGAGCCTCCTGTACTTGGGTGTCTGATTCTTTCTTTATGTTTGGGAATTTTTCAGTTATGATTTCTTTAAATACCTTCTCCATCCCCTTTGTTATTTCTTCCCCTTCTGGAACTCTTATGATGCATAGATTGCCATGCTTTATATTATCCCATAGGTTCCTTATATTGTTTTCATTGTTTTTTATTTTTTTCTCTCAACTGTTCTGATTGTGTGCTTTCTGTTGTCCTGTCTTCTAGGTCACTTATTCGTTCCTCTGCATTATCTAGCCTGAGTTGTACTGCCTTTAGGTCAGATCTCATTTCAGCCAATGAATTTACCAATTCTACTTGGCTCTTCTTTATAGCTACTATTTTGTTTTTGACATATTTTATGTCTCTAAATACTATCTCTTTTAGTTCCTTCAGTAATTCGATCACTTCTTTTTAGAAATCTTGATCTAATAGGCCATTAATATCTATTTCATTGATCGTTCTTTCAGGGGATTTCTCTTTTAATTGGGAATACTTCCTCTGCTTCTTCAACTGCTCATATCTCTCTGGCACTGTGGCTTAAGGAGTATCAGTTATCTATTGTGGCCCTTAAAGGGGTTTATTTCTTTATCTATCTAAGGCCTATGCTGGAATAAAACTTAAAAACGAGAGAGAGAAATAGAATTTTAAAAGAATGGAGGAAAAGAAGGTTTGAAAACAGTGTATAATCAATAATAGATGAGCAAGTTGAAGAAGAATAGGAATCGAGTTGAGATGTCTTTTTAAAACCTTAATGCAAAGAAGAAAAAACTCAAAACACAATATTTAAAACCTGTGAATAATCAATAACAGATCAAATCCAAGAGAATTAAAAATGAAATGAGAATTATAAACATATAGAACTGTTTAAAAAGTAAAGATTAAAAAGCTAATAGAAAATAAAACAGGTATAAAAAGATTTTAAAAACAAAGATGTGTTCTCCTAGAGACTGAACGCTCTTAATGGTTTTATTGAGAGGTCTTTGTGTCTTCTCCCTGTTTCATGAACTCAGCTTGCTCTGTTGGCCCCCTCATCTGTGCTGCTCACAGTGTCCATTGGCAAGAAGATTTCACCCCTCCAACACTGGGTCAGGTGCTGCTCTCCTTCGTGGTGGGCGGGTGGGTCACTCCCCATCCGGATGTCACAGTCAGTGCTGTGTCAGTTGCTCCATAGGTGGGCTCAGCTTCAAGAATAACAGGTTTATGGAGATATAATTCACATACCGTAAAATGCAGCCTTTGAAAGTGTGCATTAGGGTTTTATGTACATTTCAGGGTTGTGTAGCCATCACCCCCAAAAGGAACCAGTACCCTTTAGTAAGTCAGTCCCTAACCTTCCTTTCCCTTAGCCCTCAACAGCCACCACTCTACTTTCTGCCTCTATGGGTTTGCCTATTCTAGGCATTTCATATAAGTAGAACCATACAGTATGCTGCCTTTTTTGATTATCATCTTTCATTTAGTGTGACGTTGTCAAGGCTCATCCATAGTGTAGCATATATCAATACCCAAATTCCTTTTTGTATTCAAATAATATGCCGTAGTTATAAATACACCACATTGCTTATCCATCCATCAGTTGATGATGAATAATTCTGCTGTAAATGCTCATGGACAAGTTTTTGTGTGAACACATATTTTCACTTCTCTTCAGGATATATCAAAAAATGGAATTGCTGGGATGTATTCTACTTTTAACATTTTGAGGAATTGCTAATATAGCTTTTAAAGTGACTGAAGCATTGTATATTTCCAGAAGTAGTGTATGAGGAGTCCAGTTTCTCCAAATCCTCATCTACACATTTTATTACTGGGTTTATAGATTCATATTTATATATCATATATCATATATATTTGTCATCCTAGTTGGTATGAAGTGGTATGTCATTGTGATTTTGATTTCTGTTTCCCTAATGCCTACTGATGTTGAACATCTTTTTATGTGCTTAGTTCCCATTCGTATGTCTTCTTTGGAGAAACATATATTCAAATTCTTTGCCCATTTTAATTACATTTGTCTTTGTATTGTCATGTTTTAAGTCTTCTTTGTCTATTCTGGATAAAAGTCCCTTATCAGGGAAAATTTTGGAAATATTTTCATCCATCCTGTGGATTGTCTTCTTACTTTCTTGATGAAGTCCTTTGAAGCACAGAAGTTTTTAATTTCACTGAAGTCCAGTTTACCTGATTTTTTCTTTTGTTGTTTGTGCTTTTGGTGTCATATATTACAAGTATTTGTAATCCAAAGTCCTGAAGATTTCCTCAATGTTCATTTTCTAAATGTTTTATAGTTTCAGGTCTGTGATTTATTTTGAGTTAATTTCCATAAATGGTGTTAAGATAAAAGTTCAGTTTTCTTTCTTTCCAGGTGTATGTACAGGTGTCCCAGCATCATTTTTGTAAAGATTATTTTTCCCCATTGGATTGTCATGGCACCTTTGTCAAAAATTAAATGGCTGTGTGTAAGACTTTGTTTATGGTCTCTTAGTTCTTTTCTCTCAATCTATTTTTCTGTCCTTTCTGCAAGTACCACACTGTATTGATCACAGTTTTGTTAGTGAGTTTTGAATTTGGAAACTTCAAAACTTTGTTATTTTTCAAGATTGTTTTGACTGTTTTGGGTATCTTGCATTTACATATTAGTTTTAGGATCAGCTTGTTCATTTCTGCCAAAAAGCCAGAGCTGCATTGAATGTATAGGTCATTTTGAGGACAATGGCCATCCTAACAATAATAAGGCTTCTGATCCATGAACACAGAAGAGCTTTCCATTTATTTTAGGTCATTTTTAACTTCTATCAGTAGTATTTTAGTTTTCAATATACAAGTTTCAGATATTTTTCTCAGTATTCCACATATTTTTTCTTAATATTACTAATTATTTTATTCTTTTTGATGCTATTGTAAATGAAAAGGTTTCCTTCATTTTATTTTTAGATTACTCACTGCTGTTGAATAGAAATGTAATTACTTTTCATATATTCATTTGTGTCTTACAATTTTGGTCAGACTGGGTTATTAATTCTAAGAGGATTTTTTTTCTTTTCTCTCTATTTTTCCTTTGTGGATTCCTTGTGATTTCAATATATAATATCATGTCATCTGGAATCAAAACAGTTTTATTTCTTTCTTTCTAATCTAGAGGCTTTATTTTCTTTGTCTGATTGATTTGACTAGAACCTCTAGTACAATGTTGATTTTGGGAGGGAATAATTCAGTGCTTCTGCATTATGTATGATCTTTGCTTCAGGTTTTTCATAGATGTTCTCTGTCAAGTTGAGGAAGTTCTCTTCTATTCCTAGTTTTTATCCATTATTCTATTAATATGGTGTATTACATGAATTGACTTTTGTATGTTGTACTGGCTTTGCATACCTGGATACATCCCACTTAATGGTGGTCTATTTTATATGTTACTGTTTTGGATTTGCTTGTATTCTGTTGAGGATTTTTGCATTTATATTCATAAGAGATAGTCTTTAGTTTTCTTGTGATGCCTTTGTCTGGTTTTCGTATCAGTGTGATACTAGTCTCATTGAATGAATTGGGAAGTGTGCACACCTTTTTATTTTCAGACGAATTTGTGAAGCATTTTTTGTTTGTTTTTGTTTTTGTTTTTTCTTTAAGTAGTTGATGGAATTCACCAACAAAGCCATACGGGCCTAGCATTTCTTTGTGTGAAAGTTTTGGATTGCTATTTCAGTTACTACTTACTGTAGGATTATTTGAGTTTTCTATTTCTCCTTGAATTAGCTTCAGTCATTTATGTCCTTCTAGGAATTTATCCATTTCATCTACACTATCTCATTTATTGGCTATATAATTATCCATGGTATTCCCTTACATTCCTTGTTATTTTTGTAAGGGCAGTAGTGACATCCTTCCTTTCATTTCTCATTTTAGTAATTTGAATCTTCTCTCTTTTTTTTTTCAGTACTAGATAAAATTTGTCAATTTTATTGATCTTTTCAAAGAACCAACTATTCCTTTTGTTGATTATTCTCTGTTGTTCATCTATTGTCTATTCCATTTATTTCTGCCTTTAGTATTTTGATTAGAATGTTTAATTCATTTACATTAATGTCATTTCTTATCAGATTGAAGTTACATCTGCTGTCTACTTTCTATATGTCTTTTTTTCCCATTCCTCTATTACTACACATTTTTGTACAAAGTAAGCATTTTCAAGTGTGCCATTTTAATTTGTTTATTTTATCTTTTTCTTCTCCTCCTCCTCTTCCTCCTCCTCCTTCTCTTCCATTGCCCTGGAGATTATAATTTACATCTTGTTTTAAAGCAATCTAGTTGACATGAATACCAACTTAATTTCAACAGTGCACAAAACTTTGCTTTGGTATCAGTCTTTTCCCTCCCCCTCCTCATGCTGTCACTGTCATACAAATTGCACCTTTATGCATTTATAAGCTCATCTACACAGTTTCATAAGTATTGTTTTATGCAGTTGTCCTTTACATCAAATAGAACAAAACATTTACATGTAATACTCGATTTATACTGTTTTATTTTTTTACTCATGTAGTAGTGCTCTTTATTTTTCAGGCGAGTGTCCTTTCATTTACACCTGCTGGACTATCCTTAGTATTTCTTGTAGGGCAGGCCTGCTAGCAATGGATTCTTTCAGATTTTGTTTTTGTAGGAGTGTCTTAATTTCTCCTTTAATTTTTTTTAAAGAATCATTTTGCTGGCTATAAAATACTTGGTGACAGTCTTTTCCTTTTATCTCTTTGACGATACCATCCACTGCCTTCTGATCTCCATGGTTTTTGATGAGAAATCAACTGTCTTACTGAGGAGCCTTTCTATATGTTGAACCACTTTTCCCTTTCAGCTGTCAAGATACTTTATTCTTGTCTTTTGACACACCGAATCTGATGTGCCTATTTTAGATGTCTCTACGTTTATACCACTTGGAGTTTGTTGAACTGCTGGGATGTACAAATTAATGCTGTCATCAAATTTGGGAAGTTTTCAGCCATTATTTCTTTATATATTCTTTCTGCCCCTTTTTTTCTCTCCCTCCTTCTGGCGCTCCCATTATGTGTGTATTGGTATTGTTGATGGTGTCCCACCTATCTCTGACACAGTGTTCTATTTTTTTTATTCCTTTTTCTTTCTGTTCCACAGACTGGATAATTTCAGTAGTTTTAATTTAACTGACTTTTTCTCCAACAAGTTCATATCTACAGAGAAACCTCTTATTGAAGTTTTTATTTTAGTCATATTTGTATCTCTAGAATTTCTAGTTGGTTTTTATTATAAATTTTATTTATTGATATTCTCTGTACAATCAGATGTGCATATAATTTAATCCTTTAGGCATGGATTCTGTTAGTATTTTGAACATATGTGTAATTGCTTATTTATGTCTTTGTCTAGTAAGTCCAGTGTCTGGGCTACCTCAGGGAGTTTCTATTGACTACTATTTCCCCATCTGTTATGACCAAATTTTTCTGTTTCTTTGTACATCTTCTAATTTTCTGTTGAAAACTGGACATTTAAAATATTACAATGTGGCAGATCTGAAAGCCAGATTTTCCTCATCTCAAGGGTTTATTGTTGCTTCCATTGTCATTGCTGCTGCAGCTATTTATTTAGTTACTTTCCTGAACAAATTCTTTAAAGTCTGTTTTCTTTATCATGCATGACCATGAGATCAGTGTGTGTGAAGAAAGCCTAGTTGTCATCACTGTAGTAATGATTGGACAGTGATTTCTTTCAATGCCTGGAGCCAATCGTTTGAGCTGTTGCCAGGTGGCTGTGTGTCCGCGTGCTGAGGGATGCCCTCAGCACCAGCATGCAGTCAACAGCTCTTCCGTAGCCTTTAGTTCTTGCTTATGCAGAACCTCAAGTTCAGCCAGTGTTGAAGGCTTAGGATTTTCTCAGATCTTTCCTTGCCATGTGCCACACATGTATATTGCCTTCTACAATTCTCAGAATTTTTTTGGAGCTTTTTAACCCTACCTTCACCCCCAGAACGTCTCATTACTCAATTTTGCCTTCTAAGTTTCCTAGTCAGCACCTAGTTAGCCTCTACTGGTCCCACTGCCTCAGGCAGTTGTAATGTTAGATACTCACTGCTGATTTTTTCCCACACACACTCTGGGGACAGGCTGTTTGCACAGCATGAGTTTGTGACAGGTCACATAGTGACAGCTCTCTGGGGGCGGATTTTTTGGGTAACTTTAAATCACTTCTGCCCCTACCTTGATTGTGAGACTATTGCTTATAAAGGCCACCATTTAGGTGAGGATACAGGGATGGGGTAGATCAAGTTACAATGCCTCAAAACTCACTATCTTTATGGAGATTTAGCTGTTTTTCTTTCTCAAATAAAGACTCCCCGGATTGCTGGAAGTCTTGGTTTAATTTCCAGAGTTCTACAGAGGTTAATTTTGACAAATTTTGCCATTGTCATTGCTTCATAGAGGAGTAAGTTTTCCAAGATATTTACTCAGATATTCTAGAAGTGTATCCCATTTGCATTTGTGTTTAACTGAGTTACTTGCAAGACTAACTAATTCTACAGCTCCAGCCCCATTCACATAAGAGTCCATCTGCATGGATTCTCCTACAGCAGTGTACAACCTGTTGTCAGATTGTTGTTTTTCTTATTAAAGTGTAGGGGTTTTTAAAAATATGCTCATGAATAGCCTTTTGTCATTTTTACACGTTATAAAACTTCCACTAGTCTGTAGCTATTTTTTCCCCTCACTTATCATTGCTTTAATGAAGTTCTCACATTTAAGGATTTTCAGTATAGCAGTTTGTGGATGCTGATCACACGGGTGAGGCATTTAACTACAGTCTAAACCTCAGTCTTTGCTCTGATTCACTGTCTGGAACATCTGAACACATCTACTGAACCCCGTATACCAATGGATACTGACAGACCTAATTAAAAAAATGCTTTTTAAGTAAAGCAAAAAATATTAACTTTGACACTGGAAACGACAAATCTCAAATTTCCTAGCTGATCTTGCTTTCTGTGATCATGAGCTACATCATGTTTTTAGAGCCGACAGGCATATTGAACTACTGATTTTATTTCATCGGATTTTAGAATGCAGAACACATTTCAGGCCCACTTATAGCACCATATGTGTATCTTAAAGGATATGTACATATGATGATGTCTTTATTATAAGTACCTTATTTTATTTTAAGTACCTACTGCTGTGCACCTCATTAAGGAAAGCTTGAAATTGCAGTACTGAAATTTTTCATACCACCATCATCCCATAGCATCTCTTTTGCACTTAGATGTTGTGTGGCAGAGTATTTTTCTGCTCCCTAGAAATGATCAATGTTGAAGGGGAAAAAAAACCCTCCTCAAATAAATATACTCCAAATCACACTTATCTGAACAATGGTCACCATTTTAGTCCATAGTCCACACAAATCCATCTACTCATACTGACTCAGAGTCCTCAACATAGACAATCCACCTCTGAATTCAGGGTCCTCAACACACATTCTATCCCCTCCCCATTCCTTGTTGATTCTGACCTACTTTTGTCCAACGCGTCCTGCCAGTCTCTTTGCTACCTGACTGCAGTTTTTAATTTTTACCTTTGAGTTCCAGACTGTGCCTAGTGATTTCCAGAGAAACGCCAGACACTTGGCTCATCAGGAGGGGCGGTGAGGATTTCAGAAAGCTGTTAACCTAACTCACTTTCAGATCAGTGAGTGGCTGTTGTGAGCATTCCTTCTAGATCTCTGCCATGCAGGCTGCATCCACCCCAGCAAAATAACGTAGCTCCTCCAACCACCTCAGCGTCCATTCATCTGGGTTTCTTCTTTCAGCGACACTCAGATGCTGCTGATGGGCATTATATAAATATAATATATATATATATTTTAATTGAAGTATAGTCAGTTACAATGTGTCAATTTCTGATGTACAGCACAATGTTCCAGTCCTTCATATTCACATATATATGTATGAATTCCTTTTCATATTTTTTTACTAAAGTTTATTATAAGATATTAAATATTGTTCCCTGTGCTATACAGAAGAAATTTAGTTTTTTTAGCTATTTTTATATATAGTAGTTAATATTTGCAAATCTCAGTCTCTGATGGGAATTTTTAAAGCCACATCTGGAATCCTTGTTGCAGAAGAGTCTGAGAAATATATTTTCGACCTCATAGCCTTTTGGTTAGGAAGTTGGAATAAAGGCTGACCTGGCTCCCCTAACTTGTCTGCCTTTGTGAGTAAAGAGGTCTGGAGTTTCAAGTCCCAATGAAATGTCCCAGCCCTTCAGTAGCAAACTCTTAAAGAAACCAAAATGCTCCCATCTACCAGAGCATGACTTGTCCTTAGACACTGCTGGACATAACCACCGACGCTGTCTAAGGCATCGTCTTCATCTGGTGCACACTTTCTTTAGATGTGTAATATCCTGATTAACAGGACAAGCTAGTTTGGATTCCCAAGGCCACAGGCAGCCTTCTGCCTGACTTTGGTGTATATATGTTCATTGACGAGTCCTCTCTCAGATCAGCTAGAGCTGCCTGGTGTGTGGTTTCCCAGAGAATGTGGGTGCAGTGCTCCCCACCAGAGTCCTACCAGTTGTTTTATTGCAGGAAGAGAGAGAGCAAAAGAGACAGAACAGGAAGTTCTTGTCCAGCCTCAAACACAGTCACCCCCGCCGAGGGCTCTTGCTCTGGGACACACAGCAGTGCAGGTCAGCAGCAATGTGACCCCGGTGTACTCCAAAACATGGTGTGGTTTTACTGGGCTATCTGTGTCTTTCATGGGCCCTGCAAAGTTCTCGGCTTTGTGAAATGGGGAACTAAGGAACTCCCACCCATGCCTGTAGCTCCCAGGGTTTGCACCCTTACGGGTTTTGAGGATTTGCTGGCAACTCATTCTTTTTCACTGGGTCATTTCTCGGTTACACCTGCAGTCCTGTGACTTCCTTATCAGAACTGCTCCTTAAGTTCGGGATTTAGTGAAAGATGCCATTTTAGCCTGTAAGTTCATGTTCAGGGAGGAGGAGGAAGAAGCACAGATCAGAAATGCTGTTTTTCTTTTTTTTATTATTGTTTTCATAAGCCGTCTCCTGTTGTCGAATGGACACTGAGCAAATGAATGACTGTTACACTCCCATTTGAAGGATGAGACAAACGACACTCAGGGAGAGGAGGCAAACTTCCTGAGGTTCCAAAGACCAAAAGGGATGAGCACAGAATAAGATCCCCGCAAATTTCTTGGCTGTCATTCGCCTTTAGGTCAATGACAGAGTGCCGTGTGTAGTAGTAAAGTTGTAGCGTGCTTTTAAAAGGGTGCAGATGTTCTTGTTTTGTTTATAAAATCACAGTGTTTTGTCTGAGACTCTGAAAAAGAGAAATGGGTTAGAAAATGTTGGTTTCTCACCCTTGGTCCTTCCTCCCCTTCACAGATATGGACCCTTCCATCTGTAGCAGGAATAAGGCAGCCCCAGCCTTCCCATCTCATGAGATCAGTACTCATTCATTTCATTCCTGCCCACCAGTAGGTGATAAAGCACAGCGAGATTTTCATGTCCTGCTTCACTGATTCTTGTGAAATTAGGTGTTTGAAGATAGAAACTCATGAAAGGAAGCTGCCTTTTTTTATATAAAGTGCAGTAATTTTCCTAGCAGAGAAGGAAATTGAGGATTTTCTTCATTGAAAATCAATAGAGATTTCAAGAGCATCTGTATTTCTGATGCATAGATTAAAATGACAAAATCTAGAGGGATTACAGAAACACAAGGAAGATACCAAAAGTGTCTTTAAAGAGCTTTTCTAAGACTGGGCTTGTAAAGAGACTGTTAGTTGACAGAGACCCTCTTCTCACCCATAGTCCCTCTCCTTAGGTTGGAAAGGGCCTGCGCTTCCCATGTGTGCATTCCTGGTGCTTCAAGTGAGTTGTAGGTTAGGGCGGTGCACATGGTGCTCCCTTCAGTTTGTCCATCCTAAGTAACCCCTGGCAGTCAGAGGGCGAGTGTGTTGCAACGACGTGAACCATTCACCATGCTCTCCGTGGTGTGTGCTCATCTCAGCTCATCCAGGCTCAGGTGATGGCAGAGCAGAGAGTGGTGGCAATAGGTCAGCCATGAGTAGGAGGGAGCAACTGGAGTCAGCTGGGGCCCAAGTGGCTAGGAGTTCCAGGTTGAATTCCCAGGACTTCCCACAGCTCATTCATTCAGCTAATACTTCTTCTGCACCAGTCATGTGCTGGTGCTTCCATTGTGAACAGAACCAAATCCCTGTCCTCATGAAGATGACGTTCTAGTGGACATAAGAAATGATAAACGCAGAAGCAGATCCACGTCAGGACACATGAGTGCCGTCTACTTTGGTGTGCACAAGGTGAGATCCTTTGGGAAGGAATATATGATACAGGAAAATGTGGGGGAGAGGATGGCCGTATCCCAGGTCTTATTTGGGTCCCTGAGATGCACCTCGTGATGTGTGGGTCCTTGGTTTGCACAGGAACGAATCCAAGAGAGAGCCACAATTCAGTAAATGTAGATTTATTCAGAGAGATATATACTGCACAGACAGAGTGGGCTGTTTCAGAAGGCAACAGAAAGGCCATGAGGCGTGAGGGTTGGGTGCTCCAGTTTAAAGGAAAAGTAGATACACACTCCACAGACATAGTGTGGGCTGTCTCCCTCAGCAGAGAGAGCAGCCACGAGGTGTGGTTGTTAGTTTTTATGCACTCAGTATCTTCATATGCTAATAAGTGGGAGGAATATTCCAACCGCTTTGGGGAAGGTGTTGCGATTACCAGAAATTGGGCCACCACTCACCCTTTGACCTTTCATGGTCAGCCTTGAACCTGTCCTGGCACCTGTGGGAGTGCCATATAGCATCCTGCTGTATTTCAGTGAGTGTGTATTGAAGCTCAAGATCTACTGGGAGTTGACTTTTCCACCGTCTCGGTGCTAATGGCTGTGCCATTCTTTTAATGGCAGTGCCCTGCCCCCTTCCCTCCTGTCTCATGAAGGAGCTCTGGACTGATTGCACAATTGCAGAGCAGGGGATAGAGTGGAAAGAACTTCATAAGTGGAAGGTGGAAGGCAGTGTTGGTAGTAGAATTCTCAAGTCAATTATAAAGTAAGGGTCTTCTGTTTGCTGGGATTACCTGGTGTCACATTAGGGAGCTGTGAGCCTTGGGGACTTCAGTGAGTGGGTGGCTCACTGTATATACTGTGTTGCTTCTTAGGCAGCTCGAGAACAGTTGGCTTATAGGTGACCCATTCACTCAAGCAGGGGTCTTTTTGGGGATTTTCTGCACTTGAGGATAACATGGGTCACATGGGGGGGCAGGACCAGCCAGTCACAGCTTGGTCCACAGTCACCTAGTGCCCTCGCGGCTTTCATCCCATGGATGTGTCACCTCCCCCTCGATGGGGACAAGGTCACAAGTGGTGGGGCAGCTTCTCAGTGGCGAAGGCATTGCTCTCCAGACCCAACACTCAACAGCATGGACCCCTGGTGTTGGCCACAGTCTTGGCTAGATGAGGCTGTTGAGTAGCTGAGCTCATGAGACGTGGGTGCCATGCTTCCACTCTCACCAACAGCTCTAGTTTTGAAGGTTCTGGTCAGACAGCCATAAATACTCCCTAGCCCATAAACAAAGAACAGTCCCTTTCACTCGGGGAAGGGCACACAGAAGGAGAACGGATCATCCCGAGAGCAGGAGAGGCCAAATCAGTCCTGCCATCAGGGGTCTGACAGACAAGCCAGCTCAGTTCCTCTTACTAGTTGTTTACTTGGAGGATCTGGGGTATTTTGGTGACCTGCAAGTGTCAAGAAATAGTACACGAGGGCTTTGTAGATTTTCTGTTCCGGTGTTAACTCACCCCATTGTAGCTGTTGTGCAAGGAAACAAAACTTGGTGGACAACAGGCCATGGCCTCTGCTCCCTGGTGGAGCCAGGAGATTACAATGTTAAGAACGACTGCGGGGCATCATTTCTATGTTGAGAGGCCAGATGGCCTTACATATCTCTCATGCTGGATGTCTAAGTTGCAAAGGAAAACTGGATTTCATCCAGCTCTCCAGCCAAGGAGGAGACCACAAGTGGCCTCCCCCACCAACTGTGAGCTCTTTGCCTCCACTGACAGCAGCATGTATAGCAAAAAGCTGGGCTGCCACCTGCGTTTCCGTGTAAACATCCGAGTAACCACAGCAATGGCCTTGTGAGCGATGGTGTGCCCAAGGAAGCACTGTGTGGGACAGAGGGAGGAGTGCTGGGGTCAGACACCGGGAGGGCAGGCAGGCAGTGAGGACATCTGTGCAGTGCAGGTGCCATGGAACTGAGCCAAAGGGAGGCTGGTTTTGAAGCAGGGAGCCTGGGCAGTGCCGTGTTGTTCGTAAGAAGATCCTGGGCTCTGGATCCAAGAAGTCATTGGCTTGATTCCTGACCTCAACTCTCATCTTGGGCAAATGTTTGAAGCTTTCTGTGCCTCTGTTTCTTGGTGTACCAAATGGGGACAATAGTAGCAATTACCTCTGAGAGTCAGGAGCGCCTTTATAGATGTCATTTCATTACGCTCACAGCAGCCCACGAGCACGGTGCTAGGTCCCCCGTTTTACACGTGGCAGACGAGTAACTTTTAATCAGTAATCACGCAACTAAGAATGGTCATAATCAGCATTTGAATTTGATCCCTGTGTCCAGATAATTTCTATTCTCACTCAGTATTACTGGAATACTAGTAAAGTCAGAACAAACACTGCTGGGAAGTGGGTGCTTGAAACATGTTTGACGTCTTCGCCATTGGGGAGTGTTGAGTTCACATTCCTCACAGCCCTTCCGAGGCTCCCTGCGTCTCCGGCTGCCCCTGGTGGGGTCTACAGGGCTCTGGGCAGCTTCTCCTTGTTCTCTAACCCCAAGGACCTCTGCTCTCTGCAGGTTGATTCTCAACCCTGACTGCTCGGTAGAGCTAACGTCTAAAAACAAAAAAAGGTGGGGAGTGTATGGCTTAGTGGTAGAGCACGTGCTTAGCATGCAAGAGGTCCTGGGTTCAATTCCCAGTACCTCCATTAAAATAAATAAAGCTCAATACTCCCCACAAAAAGAAAAGAAGTATTTAAAAAATAATAAACAGTACAAAGGCCCCACTCCAGGCTGTGGTGCACTATTTTTTAAAGGCTCCCAAATGCTTCCCATATGCAGGAGGGTGAGAGCTATCCCTATACACCTCTTGTGAGCTTGTCCACTCACACCCATTAGCCTCTTGAAACAGGAAATCTACTTGGCTCAGCCTAGAACTTTCTCCCGATTTCTAGACTTTTATTTGCCTACTGCACATCTCTCCTGGAGCCCACAGGCACCCAGCCAGAACTGAATCAGTTGTCTTCTCTCATGACTTGCCCCTCTTCCTGCCCTTCTTTTTTTTTTAACTTTTTTTATTCATTTATAATCATTTTACAAGGTTGTGTCAAATTCCAGTGTTCAGCACAATTTTTTAGTCATTCATGGACATATACACACTCATTGTCACATTTATTTCTCTGTGATTTATCATAACATTTTTTGTATATTTCCCAGTGCTATACAGTGTAATCTTGTTTATCTATTCTACAATTTTGAAATCCCAGTCTATCCCTACCCACCCTCTACCCCCCTGGTAACCACAAGTCTGTATTCTCTGTCCAGGAATCTATTTCTGTCCTGTATTTATGCTTTGTTTTTGTTTGTTTGTTTGTTTCTGTTTTTTAGATTCCACATATGAGCGATCTCGTATGGTATTTTTCTTTCTCTTTCTGGCTTACTTCACTTAGAATGACATTCTCCAGGAGCATCCATGTTGCTGCAAATGGCATTATGTTGTTAGTTTTTATGGCTGAGCAGTATTCCATTGTATAAATATACCACGTCTTCTTTATCCAGTCACCTGTTGATGGACATTTAGGCTGTTTCCATGTTTTGGCTATTGTAAACAGTGCTGCTATGAACATTGGAGTGCAGGTGTCATCCTGAAGTAGATTTCCTTCTGGATACAAGCCCAGGAGTGGGATTCCTGGGTCATATGGTAAGTCTATTCCTAGTCTTTTGAGGAATCTCCACACTGTTTTCCATAGTGGCTGCACCAAACTGCATTCCCACCAGCAGTGTAGGAGGGTTCCCCTTTCTCCACAGTCTCTCCAGCATTTGTCATTTTTGGATTTTTGAATGACGGCCATTCTGACTGGTGTGAGGTGATACCTCATTGTAGTTTTGATTTGCATTTCTCTGATAATTAGTGATATTGAGCATTTTTTCATGTGCTTTTTGATCATTTGTATGTCTTCCTTGGAGAGTTGCTTGTTTAGGTCTTCTGCTCATTTTTGGATTGGGTTGTTTATTTTTTTCTTATTGAGTCGTATGAGCTGCTTATATATTTTGGAGATCAAGCCTTTGTCGGTTTCACTTGCAAAAATTTTCTCCCATTCCGTAGGTTTTCTTCTTGTTTTATTTCTGGTTTCCTTTGCTCTGCAGAAGCTTGTAAGTTTCATTAGGTCCCATTTGTTTTTTCTTGCTTTTATTTCTTCTAGGAGAAAATTTTTGAAATGTATGTCAGATAATGTTTTGCCGATGTTTTCCTCTAGGAGGTTCCTGCCTTTCTTATTTCAGGAAATGGCACTATAAATGAGACACTGCCAAAGCCAGAAAGCTGGTCGGCATCTTTGTCCCCTTCCTGCCCTTCCATCACACCTGTGGCCAATCCGTCCACCTGCTGAAATGTTTTCTTCTCTCTCCTCCTGGCAGGGCCTCAGCAGGCCTTCACATGAACCTGCCAATAGTCCTCCCTGCCTCTATCTTGTCTCTTTCTAGATCACTTTGCATGTCTCCTCTACCTTGGAGGCACACAGAGTCCTTTGTGATGTGCCCCTGTGATCTCTCCACCTGGTTGCCTCACCTGCCTCCCACACCCTGTGCTCGCTTCTAGACTATTTGCAGTTCCTGGAAGGGACTTGGCTCTCTTTGGCCTCCCTCCTTTGCATGCGCAGCTCCCCAGGGAGAAATGGCCTTAACATTATAAGTTCACCTGATCAATTCTAGGGCATCTCAGAGCTCACCACAGTGGTTCTCTCCTCTGGGAGAGCCTTGGCTACAGTTCCGGCTCCCTGCCCCGAGCACCCTCTGCTGACTGTTATCCAAGCCCTCTTAACACGCCTCCTCAGCCATCATTTCACAATGAGTCCTGTGCACCTAGGAGCTCCCGGAAGCAGGGACTGTGTCTTTTTCCTCTTTATTCTCAGAGCATTGTAGAGACTCAGGTACAATGGTGGAGGCACAGTGGTTATTCTGCAATTTCTCTAGAGTTGGGGCCTAGGGGTAACAGTCTGGTGGGAAGAAGGGCTTAGGGGATTCACCCTGAAGCCACATTTTCAATTAACATTTCATGTTGTTTTTGTCTACTATTTAAAATTACGAGTCTTAAAACAGAATGATGATTTCTAAAAATTACCGATGATTGAGGAAAATGGCAGTTTTCCATATTTAAGAATATTATTTTAAGTTTGTGTGACTGGGGTGGTGGAAAATAGAAATGCAGGGGCTACTAAAGTATTCTCATCCCCTTCCCCACCCTCAGATCCTTTGGACAGAAGAGACAGAGTGATGTGAGGAGAAGGCTTGGAGGGTGCACCGTGCATTGCTTTTAAATTGTGACAGTTACTTGTGCTTTTTTAAAATTTTTTTAATGGAGGTACTGGGGCTTGAACCCAGGACCTTGTGCATGCTTAGCACGTGCTTTACCACTGAGATATACCCACCCTTCCCCCCGATATTTGTGTTTTTAGCGGGCATAATATGCTGGAAGCAGGTACTTTAGCATCAGACAGTCACCTGCCTCTGACCATCACGTTAATACCTTTCCCTTGAGCTAGAGAGCTTGTCTGTTTCCAAAAGTTCAATAAATTATCTTCATTTTCTTTTTTCTTAAAAAAAGGTATTAACTCATTTTTCTCTTTAGTATCGCCTATAAATAAAATGTGATTTTATTAACCATTTACCAAAGTGTTAAGTGTGATAAATATTAAGTACAGATTTCTGAAGCATCAGTCATCACTGAAGATCCACATTCTGCTGTTCTCTCTCTCTGTTAGTCACCTTACTTCTGGAGTTCTGGAATCGGCCCCAGGCAGTGCTTGAGTACAAATGGGACACGGTTGAGCAGGAAGAACAAGTCTGGCCAGAATAGGAGGCACGTTGTCCCCACGTGGAGATAGATGAGATTACCCAGGAAAAGCGGGTGCTGTTTAGATGCACTTTAGTGTGTTTACTTCTGGACTTGTCAGCCTTGGCTGCATGTTGGAATCACCAGGGGACCTTAAAAAGTGTTGGTGCCTGGATTCCATCACTGCAAACTCTGATGGTACTCAGTGGCCTGGGGTGCATTCTGGCATAGGGAAGTTTTTAAAGCTCCTCTGGTTATTCTAATGTGCAGCCAAGTTGAAGGAGCACTGCCTGGAATGGTGGACACAGAAGAAAAGTGAGGTCCTTCCTTCATAATAACAGAAAAAAGGGGAAAAGAAAAAGACTGGTATAAGTGTATATGAAAAGAGGCATTGATTTGTATCCTTTCATAACACCAATAAAAAAATGCAAAATATAAATTAGCTGCAATGACATAGATGTAGAAGTAAAGACAAATTGGTTTTTATAGTTGACTCCCATTTTTTCACATGCACCTTCATTATTGCGGCCTCCTTTTCATCGTAGACTAGGTGCCCCTTTGTCTTGAACTAAGTCCCGGTCACTGCTCCCCCTTCCTATTGGGATGTGCACAAAGAAGCATGGCTCTCATCCTAAAGTCAGAGAAAGGGTAGAAGAAGCAGGGAAACATTTGATGAGGTGCCATCAGTATTTGAGCAGTGTTTGAGATAGGCATTTTACATAATTGGAAATGTAAATTTATTGCTGCCACTCCTGCTGCAAAATTAAAAAAATAAAACTATATATCTTTGTATCAACATTCCAGAGCTATGAAAAGATGATTTTTGAGTCATATGTATTATTGCTTCTTTCCATCAGCTGAGATAATTTAGAGCTGATGGTGCTTGCGGTCAGCAGCAACAGGACAGTAGGTTGTGAGCATGAATAACTCTTGGGAAAAAAATGCTTTTACTAGGATCATCTGAAAATGTCTCCAAATATTGATTTAATAAATTGAATCACAGATCTACAGAATGTTGGCACTGAAAAGATATGGAGGGAGCAGGTCAAACTCCTCTTTTTATAAATGAAAAAAATGAGGTTCAGCTACCAATAGAAAGTGACATTGGTCTTTTACAATGTAAAAGCTTCTAATAATCCCCATTATGAATAGTTCCCATTGTTTACAACTGAAGATGGGGGTAAAAGCGTATGTTGGTGAAAGACTGTACATTCAGAGATGAAAGCTGAAACTAAGACAAAATTAGATGTTCATAATGCTTTTGAGTCCTGAAAAACAAAAACTTATCATATTGGCAGCATACAAAAAATACTGAAGAAAAGTTTTTTGGTCACTTAAACTGCCAAGTTTAAATTTAAAATTGCCAACTAATAAGTTTAAATTTTCATTGAAACATGCTTGTTGAAAAATTGAAGATGAAGACTCATTTAACTTTATCGTTCTTCCTTATTTAAAAAATTGCCTTTTTTTTTTAGTTTTTTATTTGAAGTATTTTACTTTACTTGCGAAAGCATGCTCCATTGTTTAGAGAGGCCAGCGTCGTGGTAGTGAGATCTTGCGAATGAAGTTGCCTAAATTCATATTTGAACACAGCAGCTTACTTCCTGAGTGATCTTGGACAACTTAACTTCTCTGTGCCATAGTTTCCTATAAAATAAGAATAAGAGAGTTGTTTCTTCATGACAGTGGTAAAGACGGGTCGAAGTAATGTACAGAATCTACTTGGAAGGCCTCCTGGCAGAGAGGAAGGGCCATGTACTTAGTTACAGCTATTATTATACTATATCTGGTTTTATAATCCAGGTAAATCTTGAGTCTTACTGATTTCATCTCTTAAAAAATTCTAAATATAAACTCTAAAATGGAAATTCTTAAACTTCATAGTTGTAGCTAATTAACACATAAAGTTCAACCAAGAAACACACAGTAGAGACCAGTTAGCTGCAGACAGCTGTGCTATTTTCTGTCCTGCACAGACTCTAAGCTGTAACTACCGTCACTTCTGAAATCAAAGGCAAGCTAAGGAATAGAGCTTTAAAGCTTGGCCTGGTCAGGTGTTCAGACCATGGCAGGGAAACAGTTTACTGTTCACATGTGCATTTTCAAAAAATAGTATTAAAACGAACACTGTACATATTTTGTTGTGTGTTTGACATCGTTAACAGAAAAGAAAAAGAAAAAAACAGAAAAAAACCCATGCATTTACAAACAATGAGGCTATGTCTGAAAATTATTTTTTTTTATATTATGTTTAGGATTTAGTGACCAGTTAGGAAAAATATCATTTCATTGGTGTAATCCCTAAACTTGTTTTTTTAATTAGGAAGAAGAGCATGTTCCCTTTACCACCTGGGGAAAGTGTATACATATAACCCCTTGTGCAAGTGCTCTATTTCTGGGTAAGAACCTGCCACAGACTTTTAAAATCTAATGTGAAATGCTGAGAAAACTGAAAGTCAAGCTGGGAACTATGTAGTCTCATAGAGAAAACTTTTTCCAGAGAACATCTGAGCCAATGCAGGGTGCCACTCTGGAGGTTCCACAGTCTCTTCTGCTCACAGTGCTTCACCCAATTCTTTTCACCTCATTTGTTCAAATCAGATCAGTGGTTTAGGATTCTCCAGGGTCTGATTAAGAGACCAGTTGGAGGCATTAAGATTTCTAAAATTTTCCAAGTGTAACAGCCAAGGTAAAATATCCAAAAATAGCCTAACAAAAGGATAGTAGGAACTATCAAAAAATAAAAGTAAAAACTACTGAAAGGTATAAAAGGTGCTTTAATCACATGATTCTAGATTAAAAGATCATATCTCCAAAGTATCAGAAATTATAAAATTCTTTTGGGTTTATTGTGAATAAAATCATATTAGTAATATAATAATTAATAAGATAATGAGAGTTTTACTTGTTCAAGAATAGCCAGATTAGAAAATAGGGCAGGAAGTCCAGATATGGGCTCTGATATCAATAATAATTTAATATAAGAGATGGAAGGCATTACAAATCAGGGAGATAAATAAAGGTTATTCAGTGAATAGAACACTTGTTAGCTACTTGGGGGGAAAAGAAAAGATTGAAATCATACAGTGAACCATATATTGTGATAAATTCCAGAAACACTTAAAAAGTAACACAATTAGAAAAAAAAAACTAGAAATAAATATGGATGAGTATACAGCCTCTAGATGAACAGTAAGTTTCAGAGGAAAGTATACAAAGATTTCCATGCATCAGAAGCATCCTAATTTTAAACAAAACATCAGAGGATGTTATTTGTTTACAAATCTGACCAGGGGCTAATTCCTTCAATACATAGAGAGTTCAGATCACTTCAAAGGTAACATCAAAAAATCTCAGGAGCGCAGAAGACCGAAAAGATGAACACACATTCACAAAGGAAAAAATAGATGTCACACTTCAATGGTAATTCACTCAGTGCACATCAAAATGAAATAGTTTTCCACCTCTCAAGTGACACAGCTCTGTTTATGAGGATGAAATGCCAGTGATCACCAATACCATGCCTAGTTACTGGATAACTTTTGTGAAGTATTGTTGATTTACAATGCTGTGTTAAATTCTGGTGTACTCCTCAAGCCTTCTTAGAAAGCAGTCTAGCAGTTGATATCAAGAGTCAAAAATATTCATATGTTTTAATCCACTAATTCATCTTTGAAAAACTTTTAATCAGGAATTATTTCAAAATGGCAGGGAAAAGTCAGTATGGATGCAAGTCACAGACATACTTTTGTATGTATGTGTATAAATATATATATAAAATCTCAGCCAAAATATTCTTCCAACCCTTCACAAAATAGAATAGTATGCAGTCATGAAAAAGTGTGTCCATGAAAATATTTTATGACATGTCAAAGTGTTATGATAGATTTGAGGATAAAATTAATATATAAAATGATTTGTAATATACAAACAATGCACCGTTCTGAAGGAATTATGTCTGAAGTTCGAAGCAATTATTCTTATTTTATTTTTTATTCATTTTCAGAGTTGGGGTCTTTTGATTGTAGGTGACAAAATCAATCTCCAATGTGTTTAAATAACAAACAAAAAATGGGGATGCATGGGATTTATTGGTTCCTGTAAATGAAAACCTCCAGTCTGAGGTCTGGCTTCAGTCAAGGAGAGATACTCTAGCCCAGATGATGTCAAGGGCTGCTTTTGTCCTGTCTTCATTCTGTGTCCAAAGATGTCTCAGCATGATGCTTCTAGGCACGCAGCATCCCAGATCATCCATCCAAACCAAGACAGGTCCCTTTTGGCCCCTTCCTCTCTTGATAGAGGAAGCTTATGATTCACATGGGCACCAGCACGTATCTCCTCACATAATAGTGGCTCTTCCTGGGTTATTTGCCAATTCTCCAATCATGTGCGAGGCCAATACAATGAGGGGTATTATTTGTCTTAAACCAACTGAGATCTACTTCTGGTTCTTCAGAAAGAGTGGGTCAATCGAGGTTAAATCACAGGACTAAAAACGAAAGGGAGGTTACTTATCCTAAAGCAAGTTCTGGGTCCTCTTCTAAGACTGGGGACAGATACAGGACAGAAGTTCTGTCCATTACTGAGTACTTTCAAATTTTCTTTAATGAGCAAATGTTAAATTTATGATCAGAAAAGATGATAAATAAGAAACTTAAGGAAGGAGAATGGAAAGCTTTCCTATTTCTTAAGAAATATTGAACCCATTAAGTGCTTGGAAGAAAAATGGAAATGTTTCAAGTTTGTAAAAGTTCTGAAATGAATTAGAATTGATTTTACAGACCATGTAGGAGACAGTGCTATACAGTTAGTGTGTCTTTGGGCTCTTTGAGTATTTCAGTACTTTCACATAAAAGTTGCTTCATTTGGGGCAAATTGCATCATTTCCACATGGCTCTATTTCCTCATCTGTAAAAGAGATATAATATTACCTTCCCCACAGGGTGATTGTGAGGATTTTGAAAAATAGATGTGTGCTGAAGCAATAGTAAGCATTTAAGGATTCTTAGCTTTTATGTTTACTTAATACATAATTAAAAAATTATTATGCAGACTTTTAAAAAATGCATACTATTTAAATGGCCTATATGTGCTGTACAAGAGAGGAAGGCTTAATATACCTTCTATAATACATTTTTCTCAGCCTTAACTAATTTTCACATTTAATCTCACACACACCAAAAAGTTATTCCTTTCACAAGCATGAAGACTTAACTGTGAAGGAAAGGATGATGAAAGAGAGTAGAGGAGAAAATAAAATGCTTTCTCTACAAACTGATGGCTTAAAAACTAAGAAAAACGCCTTTTTAAGACTTTGGTCCATCAACTGGTGACTGGATAAAGAAGATGTGGTATATTTATACAATGGAATACTACTCAGCCATAAAAACCGACAACATAATGCCATTTGCAGCAATATGGATGACCCTAGAGAATGTCATTCTAAGTGAAGTAAGCCAGAAAGAGAAAGAAAAATACCATATGAGATCACTCATATGTGGAATCTAAAAAACAAAAACAAACAAAAACAGAGCATAAATACAGGACAGAAATAGACTCATGGACAGAGAATACAGACATGTGGTTACCGGGGGGGGTAGAGGGTGGGAAGGGATAGACTGGGATTTCAAAATTGTAGAATAGATAAACAAGATAACATTGTATAGCACAGGGAAATATACACAAATGTTATGATAAATCACAGAGAAATAAATGTGACAATGAGTGTGTATATGTCCATGAATGACTGAAAAATTGTGCTGAAAACTGGAATTTGACACAACACTGTAAAATGATTATGAATCAATAAAAAATGTAAAAAAAAATAATAATAATTAAAAAAAAAGACTTTGGTCACCATATTCATAGCTAGTACTTAGGTAGAGTTTTTCACATGCCTGCGGTTAATGTTCCAATTGTTTTCACAATTAGTAAATAATTGACTCATCACAATGGTCCTATAAATTGCTATTATTATCCTCCCATTATATGGGTGAGGAGATTGAAGCCCCTAGAGGTTAAGAAATTTCCACAAGGCCCCACAGCTAGCATCGGAGCTGGGATCCAGATGCAGGAGTGTGGCTCCAGGGGGGGCTTGTAAACACTCCCTCTGCTCTCCCCTGCAGGTGCAAGCCAGCCACCCGCTGTTACTGTAAATAACATGATGTGGTTCACTTAGTCCTGAAATTCACATTCTTTGTAGCTTTCTGTCTGGGGCAGTCATCAGGAGCAGCCAGGGACACTGAGTACATGCTTCTGGACTATGACCAAGAAGGTAGATGGAAGGAAAACAGTTTAAAAATGGGATCTTTAATGTGCATTCTTCAATGGGCAGGAAAAAACCTGCCAAGTGAGGAACTGAAACCCTATCAGCCACGTGCAAATTATGCTTCAGACACCCCCGCTGCCCTTGGGTCCACACAGTCAGAACTACAGGGGATCAGGGACATGAAACTTATGTAAATGCAGGGAGTAGGAATACCTGCCATTTTAAGATCTCAAGGAGTATGAAAAGCATGTGAAGCTTTCATCAGCAGAGACCTGCTGTCACTTCCACTGTTTCCCTCAGGGCATGTCCACAGCTTCACTGGTTCTATTCAGAATGAAGACGATAGCTAGCACCTGCTGACCCCTGAATCAGCGATAGGTTCTCCCTTGAAAGGAAGCATATCCCCTTCATGGGTTACAACTAGTTCATAACCTAAGTAATTCTACAGATGTAGAAGGGATACTTTCATTGGTTCTGCTATCACAGACTTCCCTCCAAAAGATCATGCCACCAGTTACCCCATTTTCACCCATTAAAATATACTTAACAGGCTTCCTTCTTTAGTGCAGTTTTAGGTTTACAGAAAAATTCACAGAAAGTGGAGTTCCCATATATTCCCTATGCCCTGCACACAGCTGCTCCTGCTGTCAGCATGTTACATTACTGGATGCACTCATTCTTTTTGACATCTTTCATTCCTCCTCCCCTAAAATTTAACATGCCTGATATTCACGTCTCATGGCATTTATGTGCGATTTATATCACTTCTCACGTTTATGTGAGGTTTACAACACATGCATGTTTTCTGTTTAAGCTGGGTTGGGGGCAAGTTTTCTGTGTAAAAATACGATCATTAGTGAGTCTTATGCTGCTGGGTTTTTGGGTTGTCAGGTCCTGTTGACCATTGCTTCAGTTATTGGGATCATTGTCTAAGGACTTTCAGTGTTCATTGTATTTTCTGCAAAACTTCCCAAGAACCTGAATGGAACAGACCCATTCCAAAAGTACCTGACTGTGCAGGTGGGCCACGCCCATCACTGCTTCCCTCATCAGTTTTATCATCATGGTGACCCTGAACGCCATATATGAGAAAGTGGCAATCATGATGACTGACTCTGGTAAGGTCCTCCTGCAGCTGAGATAATTTCTACACTAGTTTTAGAACCAGGTCAAAACAGAGACTATCTTTTAAGCACTTCAATTGCAGTACATTACAGTCTTTAGTTAACTTCAAGTGTAAACGTATTTTCTCTAGCCTATATGAGAAGTGAATTAGCTCCATTTTTGCATTAGTAAAAGGGACAAAGGAAGCTTTAGAATGTCCAAACTCTGTGTAAATATGTCAGTGCTTAATAATAATTTCAATTACATTAGATAATGTACCCTATTGTTGAAAGTAAATAGTCTCTGTATTGCAAATAAGTGGAAGAGGGTCGTGGATCCAGTGGCAGATTTGCTTGTGCGTTACGGAGAGGACAAGTAATCACACTGTTATATGTCTTCCCCCCATGCTGTTCCCGTTAGTGTAGCTCTATTCTCATCAGCTGTGTCTTCTATAATAAATGTTTCTTCTCTCTGGCTTGTATCCCACCCAGCGGCTTAGCGGCCTAAGTTAAGTGCTTCCCACACGTTGCATGTGGCTGGGTGGTTCTCCAAGTGGTCTGCTCAGTTGTCATCTTCTGAAAATACTAAGACCAATTCAAATTCTGAACTAGAAGGATGACCCGTTTTATGTTCCCCAAATGCTTCTAGCAAGTTGCCCCGTGTTTTGTTTGTCTTCTTCAATAGTCCTACCTTACTGCCGTTCAGGGAGACAAGAGAATATTATTTAGCAGGATGTTTAGAAGTAGCTTTCTTTCAAATTACACCTGACAAAGGAAAGTTCTTGTCCACTGGATACTTTTGTGCTTATAAATTTTAAGGAACGGGTGACTATTTTTTTTGCCTTGTGGGATATTTCGTTCTTAGTGGGAGAAACTCTTACAACAGTGTGTACAGTTGGAATTAACATAGTGGATATGTTAAGAAATTCAAAACAGCTTATATGAAAACAGTGTGAATTGTGTGTGTGTATATATATATATATATATATATATATATATACACATATTTAGTGTGTTAACTCATGTGTCCGTGGCTTTGATTAGGGTCTCAAAGCCGTTCACAAGTTTGCAGACTTAACTTTCCTTTATTCTAGCTGCAGAGCTCCCAAGGACCAGACTGACTATGAGAACAACCCAGCCATGAAGGTGTTCTTGTTCCAGTTTGTCAACTACTACTCCTCGTGTTTCTACATCACATTCTTTAAGGGCAGATTTGTGACTTATCTGTGAGATCTGGTGTATTGGCTGTAAAAATACAGAAATGAAGAGGTGTGAATACAGCTTTGTGTTCTGACAGTCTAACCTGTTTCAGGTTTTCTCTTAGTTGCCCAATGAAGAGTGTCTTTACTCTCTGTTCCTTAGATATTTTAGGCATAAAATAATGACTTTATTTCATGTTAGAGCTATCCAAAATTTAAATGAGATTTTCTTTCTAATATTCCAGTGTGACTCAAGTGGCTGTCTCCTTGAACTGACGACACAGCTGACAATAATCATGGGAGGACAGTCCATCTGGAATAACATACAAGAGGTGTTACTTCCGTGAGTACTCAGTCATGTGATCTTGGGGTGAGAACGGCCCACCCACCCACGTCATTTTCCTGCATGGCCATCTCTAGAACAGGGGAGACTCTCTGCTTATTAAAGCTCTCCAGATAAGATGATCCAGCCAACATTATAAACGTACCTGCTGTTTAATAATTATGTTTAAATACCTTCCTTTTTATGTTTAACATAAATCCTCAAGTGCTATAGTCTCTGCTTATTAGCACAGCACTGGGGACTGACGGATCAGAGCCCTTTTTGGGGCCATGAACTAAGTTTTCCTACAACTTCCTGCAAATTTCTCCTCCTTTTATATATGCATTTAAAAATCCATAACAAGAATTTGTTGAGTGCCTAGTATGTGCTAGTCACTGTATTAAATGTTGTACATATATGTATGTGTGTGTGTGTACAATTTAATCACCCAAACAATCCTTATTCTTATCTTCCTTTTGCAAATGAAGATCCTGTGGCTTAAAGAGGGTAACTGATTTGCCCAAGCTCTCATTGCCAATAAGAGACAACTGTGGGACTCAGACGTAAGACCCTATCTCTCTGAATCCATGTTCTTCTAAGAACAAAGACTCTCTTAGGGTCCTAAGGCACAGGGTTACATAATGTTTTAAGAGACACTTGTCTAAAATAATAACAACAGAGGTTTTGACTTACTGTTCTCTTCCTAAAAATGAGAAAAGCAGATGTTAGCAAAGGTCACACTGTCCTTTTGATTTTCACATAAGCCCAATCCCACATCAAAGTGGACAGTCCAGTGTTATCTGCAATTTCTGAACATTTCAAGGAGCTTACTGTATTCGCTTTCTGTTGCTGTTGTAACTAGTATCCCCAAACATCATGGTAGTAGGAAGAAAAAAGAAAAAGTCTCCACTAAACAACACAAATTTAACCTTGTAGGGTTCTTGAACGCAGAAGCCTGCTGAAGTCAAAGTGTTGACACGGCTGTTTCTGAAGGCCTCAGGGGAAACTGTATCTTTGACTTTTCTGTCTTCCAGAGGCCACCTGCGTCTCTTGGCCTGTGACCTCTTTTCTCTGTCTCAAGGTCAGCATGGTTGTGTGCCTCTGACTCTGATCCTGTGGTCAGATCTCCTCTCTTCTCTCCCCTCTTCTGCCTCCTTCTTCCTCCTTTAACGACCCTGGTGATTACACTGGGCCCACATCTATAATCCAGCTGGTCTCTCTTAGAGTCGACTGGTTAGCAACCTTAACCACATCTGCAACCATAGGCCCCTTTGCCAGGGAATCTGACCTCTTCCTATGTTCTGGGGATAAGGACATAGACATATTGGCGGGGAACATTTTTCTGCCTACCACACTAACCTTTTTAAGATAATTTCTGGCTTTGAGTATCTGTTTTCATGAAACTGTTGATCTCTCTTCTGTCTTGCCTTCCACACCAGCATTATGCTCCTGGCCAACCTAACTGCAGAGCTCGTCCCTCTCTGTGGTGTCCCCCAAAACCACTTACAGAAGCATGTGTTATTGTTGTTTGTAGCATGGGGGAGAAACTCAAACAACTTGAATTTTGAAATAAAAAACCTCCATCATTTTAAAATCTTCCATGCCACTATAAAATTTTATTTTTTTAACTTTGTTTTTTAATTTTTAAACTATTTTAAACTTTGTAACTTTTTTTAAACTGTACTTTTTTTCTTATCATCCTTCATTGTAGGCTCCAGAAACCTGGTATTCTGCCCACCGCATCCAAGTTTCCTTTCATTGTTTCTCCTCCCTTTCCTAACCTTCCTTCTCTCTCCCTTATTACCAAGTTTCTGTCCATTCTCTTTATAGGGCAGTTAAATTATTTTTTCTTTCTTTCTTTCTGTTTTTGCAGAGTGAACACATTTTCGTGTCAGTGTGTCCTTCCACATTTCTTCACAAGGGCTTCATCTTTCAGCTTCAGTATGGATTACTGGGGTCTGTCTCGAAACAAAGGCATTTCCCTTGTCCCCCAGCTCACCACGCCCCTCAAAAAAAAGATTCTGATCTTCGCTGTGAAATGAAACTTTTTTTTCCCTACTGTGCAGTAGACAACCCTTAACCTGAGCTCACAGTCAGATATTTCCAGAGGAGTAAAAGTAGGTCATGTGCAAATAATACTACTTTTCTCTGTGAAAAGTAATAGATCAGCTAGAGGAAACACTTAACTCAGATTACTCAAAAGAATTTCCTGAAGGAAATAAGTAAATTATTTAATACTAAATTTTGTTGAATCTGGTAATCCATGAGCTATTTTTACCAATCAAGAAGGATATATTTCCAAAACTGTTACTTAGCAATTTATGTGAAATGAAACTTGCTCACATGAACTAGTTTAAAATAAAGGATGCATTATAGTATCTGTGGTCTGTTTATACCTTCGCTTAAGTAAGCACATTGTTCTAGGTTCCAGTGAGTTGAACTTTGCCTCCATGTATTTCTACTATGGCTAAAATATTTAGGGAATTTATTTTGAATTATGTTTCCCTTTTTTGAAAACCAGGAATTGTGAATTGTAGCCAAGTTCGAGGGTGGCTTGTTTTTTCCTCACTGCCTCTTCTCTTTGTATAAGTGCAGTTTCCTTCTTAATTTTTCATATAAAATCCTAACATACCAAAGATCTATCAATTACTCTTGCTGCACCAAAACTATACCCATCCTCAAAAATACATAGGAAAGGAAAAGAAAACTTATCAAAATTAGCGACTATTTTCATGCTATTTAAATATGTCTAAAGGAACACAATGAAATGAATTTCACTATATCTCACCTGCCTCCACCCCCCCAATCCCATGTGGGTTTCTTGAGTAGGAATCTGGGAGTAAATGAAGAAGGAGACTGATACCGTGATCCAGGCTCCCTCTGGGGTCTCCCCAGCACTTGGATCGGCACCTGGTATAACGTAGGTCTCAGTCCAAGCCAGCTGAGTGAGTGAGTGACTCATAGGCATCGAATGCGTAACATCAGTGAATTAACAGCATTTTTGTAGGACTCGGAGAATAAGCTGAGTGCCCTGTGGCCTTCCCAGCCTCACATACTATTTTGATGTTGGGGTCATTTCTGGGAATGTTATTCTGTACTGGACAAAAGGCTAGTACAATTCCAGGGCTAAGCAACTTTCCTAGGGAAATTTTATGATAAAATATTAAGAAAAAGAGTTAAATGCCCAAAATGACATAGCATTGTCCTTTAGTGTTTAGATAATGTATGGCTGTAATTTTCTTACTTTATATGTTTTCTACATTTTCCACTGTGTGTATGCACTACTATATAATAAGAAAAAGCAAATGTTTAAAAGAGAAAATCTCTCTTCTCCAGGTATGATTTGGTTAGAGGATGAGTCAGATACATATAATAAGAGAATCTTAAATACATGTGTCGATAATTCACTCTTTAAATTCAGGAACAGGAAACTCAGGAATGAAATAGATTAAGAGAATCAAAGATACTTGTATTCAAGATTAGCAAGTAGGAGTGTCCTCAACAGAAATGGTGATAATCTATAATGCAGGGATTAAATGTGATAATGAAGGTAAAAAGACAATATGAAGTAGAAAATGCCACGTGGCAACAAGCACAGAGTAAAGGGCAATTTACTATGATTATGCCAATATGTGTGGTCAATTCCCAAGCAAATGATTGTGTAACCCCTGCTAGAGGGAGAAAGCTTCCAGCCTTGGCTGGAGAGGGGGGAGGATCCAGTGTCTGTATTTTTTAAAATGTCTACAGGTGCTTCTCATGTGCAAATTGATATCCCTGCACGAGAACCTTAAACCAACAGAAAACCCAAAAGACCGTGGACAATGATGGGTAGACGAGAGCCCAAGCTTTTCTGCCACAGATGAGTGATTCCACTCAGGAACACTGAGCAAGAGGCTCAGAGTCTTAGCTAAGGACAAGCAAGTCGGGACTTCTAATATGACCTAATGCCATCGACGGGGGAGGGCAGTTCAGCACAAGAAGGGAGTGCCAGGTGAGTTAACATGGAAGTTTCATTCTGGATCCAAACCGTGATGGATTTGGGTCCCAGAGGGTAAAAGCCCTTCTTCCCTGGGGCATGGACCGGATTCCACAAGTGGCTGAGACAGGAAGTATGAGGCAGAGAAAAATTCCCCCAGGAGAATCCCGAGTCTGGGTGCCAGGGAGGGTGATGGACGAGCGCGGTCCCAGCGCCACCCGCACCGCAGGGCTCCGAGTGGCTGTGGAGCTGCGCGCCCCCGGCTGGACCACAGACCTGCCTGCAGCGCTCTGGGCTGCGGCCTGGGGAGCGGCTTCAGCAGCAGGCTGGCCCCGTCATTCTCGTAGGTGCTACAGTGACCCCCACCCCTGTGGCCACGGTGATCCCAAGCCAAGGGTCTAAGTGACTTCAACCTTATTTACAGGTGACCACAGCCGGTTAGCCTGTGCTGCTCAAAAGGAAGACCCCACATGGGGTTTTGCTGTGTCAGGGGGGTTGCTAATACCTGGCCTGCTTTGAATTTTTTCATCCTCATAGCAGCCTGGGCAGTGGAAGTTTCATCTCTCAATTTTATTTCAACTTTTTTTGTTGAAACTATAGTTGGTTTACAATATTGTGTTAATTCTTGTTTAGTTCTTGGGCTATATATATATATTCCTTGTCATATACTTTTCCACTAAAGGCTATTAAATTTATTGAGTGTAGATCCCTGTGCTATACAGAAGGATCTTGTTGTTTGAAACAAAAATTACTAAACAAAGTAACAAAGTAAGCAGACTAAACCTAGCCATGTATATGACACAGTTGAGTTTATCTCAGGATTTAAATGTGGTTTTGATCTCCAGGATCTCTTTATCAAATTATCATATGTAAAGTGCCTGTGGAACACTTCTCAGAAAAATGTTTTAAAACCATAAGATTTAGAGAATAAAGAAGGAAGATAATTATACTGAAAAGCAGATATCAAAATATAGAAATGGGCATTTGTGATACAGTAATATCTGAAATATTGGAAGAACGTGTTGAATAAGAGGATCCAGTGGTGAGTCTACTAACCGCAACATTCTGCCATAGCAGTGAGTGTAAATCATCTTCTGAGATCTGCAATAATTGCATTTTGAATGTAAATAAAGTTAAATAACAAATAAGCCATGAAGTGTGGATTCAGATTCAGCGGTATCTCGAGTCCATATCCCCAGCATTTCCCAGGGCTCCCTGCTCTTCCCCTAATGTCATTGAAAGAAGTGGGGAAAGATTGTGAAGCGAGGGGCATGTTCCATTGCAAAGAAATCTCGTAGCAGACCTGGGAGCATGGCCAATGAAAGGTTAATGCTGAAATTAGAGGCCGTGGGAAACCAAGCAGAGGCAGCTCTTTACAAGTCACATCATATGCTCTGTGTGTGTCTACGTGTGTATGCATACAGACGTGTGGTCATGTATGATGTATACACCTGCCTTTCGTGTGAAGCCGCCTCACTGTCCAAATTTGAAATCCATCCAAACGTGCAGTGCAGTCAGCCGAAGCTCAGCCAGATGCTAAGTTGTCTGTTGTTGCTCTGTCTCTTCTGCTGAACTCCACGAGTAAACCACGTGCCACCTGTTGCTTTCAGAGACAACAGCTCTGTAGGCTACAGGTCCATGCCTTGTTTCACTGCCAACTCTGATTTCCTTTCAGGACAAATTGCCATTTGAAAAAGGGGGAAGCATTCAGTTGGCCCACAAGCCTCTGAGTGAGGAAAAAACATAACGTTAGAGACAGCTCTGTGGGACAGCATCCAGAAGGGGGCAGAGCATTGGGCTGCGAGTCAAGGCTGTGTTTCTTTCAAGCTCTGCACTGAATTTGAGGTGGCATGTCACTTCTTTGGCCCTTGATTTGTTCAGCTTATATTAGGGTCTTGGACCTGTTCTATCCAAATTAGAGTATCACTTTTTTGCTCGGTGACCCTCCAGGGCTCCGCAATTCCTTCAAAGGGAAAAATGCCCACATCCTCACGGCAGCCTCTAAGGCTCCACCCCCAAAACCACCACTTATTTCCTATTCACTGTGGCCCACACCAGTCTCCATGCTGTCTGTCCAGCGTGAGGGACCTCCAGGCCTGTGATCACTGTTTCCTCTGCCCATTCTCTGCAAACCCCTTTGCTCCCGTCTTTGCCTTATTCAAAAGTCACTGCCCCATCCCCACTCCTCCCTAGCACACATTCTTCGCTCTCCTTTATTTTCCTCCACAGCACTTATCACCAGCTCACAGAACCTGTATTTCTTTCTTTTACTTATTTTCTCTGACGATTTTCAGACTGGAAAGGCCATGGTGGATAATAGCAGAGAAGTGGGGGTAAAAAAGACAAATGAGGGAAGGCATCTTCTAAAAGCTAAAATGCCCACCTGAAAAGGAGGTAGGAGATAAAGTAGTAGTAGTCGTTACAATTTTGGTAAACCCAAGGCACGTAGTCAGGACTAGTTTTCACAATATTTGAGGGTAGGGAGGCAGCAATAAAAAGAAATTTATCCTGAAAACAAGAAATTAAATTCTTGGGAAGATGATGTGTTCAGCTTGAGATATCAGTAATACTTTTATGACCTTGGTCTGATAATATCCTGCCTTATAATTTGATCTGTTTGACAGCTGGATCATGAATCTAATGATGCCACAATTTCGGGAGCAGAACAGACCAACCCACGATGGGAACGGGAAAACCATCTGTATCCCATGAGCAAACTGGGGTTATTTTATGAATACCCTGAAATGAGTAAGTCATCAGTGGAGATTTCTGTGCTGTCGGTTATACTAGAGTATGCTTTGGGTCTCAGATGCATCGGTTACCAAGCCAAACAATGTCCTAGCATACCGAAACGGAGCCCGCTTTTTTCCATTAGATGCAATTATGCAGTCAGACTTTCAAATAGGGTGCCTGTGTATATCTTTGTCAATATTTATGTTGTACAAAGCTGAAGATTTACTGCCAAGGAATGAAATGGAATACTTATTCAGATACGTCTCCACCATTGATTCTCAGATCCTTCTGGTCATGTCGTCTAAGGATGAACTCAGAACCATTACTAGATGTGACTCAGCTCAGGCTGTAGCCCGTGTGGCACAGCTGTTGGCTGATATCCTTCTAAACAGAGTCATGTGAGCCAGCCAGCCTGTGCAGAAAGCCCGCAAGCGCATCCTGCCTCATTGCAGCAAGGTGCACCGGGTCACCCCTTCCACATCTCACACCTGCCTTTGATATTGTTCCTATTTCTTCTGGCTGATGGTTTCTGCCTGGTTCCTTGAGTGACCTCATGACACATCACTGGCTTGAATTCAGGATGAATTTGCTGATCTGGAGTATCGGTAGAACACAGATCCCCTCCTTCTCCAATGTCTTTGTCCATTTCCGTACATTTGCTTGGGCTCTGTTCCTCTTGGTTGAACTTGGTTTTGAGCTCTCAGTTGCCTTTAAATTGTTGCATCTCAAAATAGATTTCCATAGGAAACGTTATCTTTTCTATTATGCATGGTGCACTTTTATCTACTAGAAGGCTGATGATGTGCACGTTTTGTATCTGAAACCTTTCAGCTCACCACTGCCTTGAAGTAGTTTTTTTTTTTTAAACTTAGGAGACAGGAAAGGATTTTTGTCAATAGGCTTTGCATTTATGCATGCAGGTTCTTGTCGGCAAAGGCACCCTTTGTGCTTCCTGTTTATAAGTCTACAGATGGAGTTTTCTTTTTCCTAAATTACATTCTATATAAAAAATAATTGCTTTTAAAAATATACATTATACATAGAAATGCATCTGGTTCCCTTGGTGAATGAAAGGTCATATTGTGGCATCTTCAGTCAGCTATGCTTTGTGGCCTGGTGTCTGATTTGAGTTTCATCTTTGCTTTTGTTGTGTTTAGTGACCAGGTTCCATGAAGGGTGCAGCTGCTGTCCCTGGTGTAGAAATTATGTTCGTTTATTCTTCTTATTTTCAAAAGGACTTTAAGCCAATGTCTTGTTATTCCAAAATGAGTCATAATGGTAAATATGTCTTATTGGGGGTATTATCAGCATTAATAATAACAACAAAATTCTGGGGGCAGCATATCATTAGATATTTTAACACACACAAAAAAAGCCTTGGAAAAAAGTTATTGTTCTAATTAAGTCAAATAAATGTCATGAAAGGAAAAATTGTACGCTTTTGGGAGAAATTGATAGGGCTTTTAGAACTTTATAGTCTCATTAAAATACCAATTAAATAATTCAGCCTAACTCTACCCTATATAACAGGATGGAGTAACAGATATTCTAGAGAGATTTTTCAGATTTATTCGTTTTCCTATTATCTAAATAATCCCTGATGAATTAGAAAATTCAATCCATTTCTGAGAGTAGGAAGTCTGTTATTCTGTATTCAATGCTGGAGTGAAACTTATTTTGTGTTCTTTTCATTCATGGGAGATAGAATTTCCAAGTGCTTTTTGAATTATTTTTGTTCCTCTAAAATAAATTGCCTTTGGTGGTGATCTCCTGACCTCAGTTTCCTCCTCCCAGTTTTCCCCATGATCATTAATGACACCCCACCTGCCTTTTAGTTATGCCTCTTAGCTGCTGAAGGGGAACAGCTACTGACAGATGACCCTGGAGCCCTCCACCCGTGCTTCATTAGGCCTTGCACGCAGCCACCAACCCTAGTCTCCTTCGCCTGAATTACCTTTCTCTGCTTTTCTGCCTGGAAGGACTCTTGCCAAGCCTTGACAGGGACCCCTCCACTTTTTAGAGATTATCTGCTCTCCTGTCTAGGCATGAATTGCACTTGATTCTTGTCTTGATGGTGCGTGATCGTGTCCATGTCCATTGTGCTCCCCGACTGTACTGATCCTGTCGGAGGCAGTAGTCAGACTTTTCATCTTCCCGTCCATGTCTGGAGCACCACAGCCTGGACCCTGGTTCTCCTACGTGTTTAAGTGACTTGAGCTTGGAGTTTCAACACACTCACATACAACTATTAGATGAGGTGGCGGTAACATTGCCCCCAATGCCCCCACAAGGTTCTATATGGCAAATGGTTTTTTCTGAGTGAAATTTATCTTTTATTTGTTTTTGTGAATTCCCCACTGTCCTTTGAGATTATTAGAGTAACCCTGAGTTGTTAACCACAATATCTCTCCCCCCACCAGTGAATGATCCTGCTGCCTGAGAACTCAGACATGGGACATAAGAGAAATAATCTATCAGTCTTAAAATCTGGAAGCCATAAGATACTGTTTTGTACTTAGAGCACCCACAGCACAAACACCAGTCTCTCAAGAATTTGATGCTGCCTTCCCAGAGGGCGGGTGCCATAAGTGGAATGCTGTGAGGGATGAAGTGAGAGCTCTGCATCTCTGGTACTGCCTTTTCCACCCTTGCTGTGTTAACTTGATCTTCCCTTCATATATTATGTTCTCCATTTAATTTACTGCATTTAATATCAGTTGTTCTTCAACATCTCCTTGCACCCGCCCCCTCCTTTCCCTATCTCTCCAGTGCTCTCCCACCCACGCCTCTCCTGCGCTCTCCAGGACCAGGCCTGTCTCCCCCACGCCCTCACCTCTGTTCTGACTGCCCACCACCTACACTGACATTTCCTTAACTCCGCAGAATAAACTTTCCAAAATGGCAGCTGAGTAACTGGGGGCGATTTTAGACCTCTCATCTCTTTACTGATTCATTCATTTATCCAACCAACAAACATTGAGCACTGCTATGCCAAACACTGCATCAACTGCTGGGGAGACCAAGACAGGTAAGACTTGGTGTCTGCACTTCCCAGGCCAGGCGAGGCATGGCGAGTAGTTAATGGATTGCTAAGCAGGTGAACACAAATTGGACTTCCTAGAGCTGGAAATATTTGAACTGAATCTTGAAAGGTGAAAGGAAGTTAGCTCTCAATTTTGTGGTAGAGGGAGTGGACACTTCATGCAGAGAGGTAGAGACGTATATGTGTACACAGCATGAAGCGGCTTGGCCAGACTGAAGAACAACAAGTAGAGCTAGAACAAAGGATCCATAGGTGGGAATATCAGGTGCACAAGGCCTCTGTCACGATGGGCCTTGTGTGCTTAGACTTCAATATATCCTTAAGGAAGCAGGGATATATTGGAATATTTGTAAGAGAATTGCATAATGTTTATGTTGCAGAATATCTGGTTATTCTGGCAGCAGAATGGAAGATACTATTTTTGGGGGAGGCCCATATTTTGGGGGAAAGGATATTTCAGGGACCAACCCAGGTAACCCAGACAAGAAGTGGCACATGCCTGCAGAGAGGCCGCGGGTAGAAGGAGAGAGTCATGGGCGGCATAAGTGGTGACTGCTGCAGTGGGTGCTGCAGGACCGGGGCGGAGGGCCACAGAGATGCTGAGTTGACTTTCCAGTGACCCATCCAGAGAGCAGATCTGCAGGGGGAGTGTAAGGGGAGGAGCTGGTTTCGAGGAGATGGTTCTGTGCGTGACATTTTGAGTGCGAAGTGTCTATGGGACATCTAAGGGGTGATGTTCATTGTTAAGCTGGATTCACCAGTCAGGAGCTCAGAGGAGCTGTGGGTGAGGCCGTGGGGGCGATTCAGTCCTGCCAGGTGGAGGACTGAAGACGAGGCCTTGGGGAAAAGGGCCATGTACATGGCAAATGGGAGAAGAGAGGTCCACCAAGAGAAAGAAGAATAGCAGTGCAGTTGAGAGAAAATGAGTTGAGGCAACACAGAGAAGGCTGTAACCTGGCTTAAGAGGGATTTGAACACTGAATAAAAGGAGCATAGTGAGAAAGGGGGTTGTGTGGAGCATAAAAGCAAGGGCTAAAGCCCACCTCTAATTGTCTAAACTGAGGAAAAGGCGGAGGAGGACTACACTTAGGTAGCTTTTAAAAAACAGATCTGTGTGTATCTGTGTGTGTGCATATGTGCACACACTTTTCTGCCTTGGCTTTTAAAATTTATTTAATTAAAACAAAAATTAAGGGGGGAAAACATTCCACTGAGAGGAAAATATTTGTCCACGGCAAAAGCTACCTGGTAATCAAATAAACAGGAGCTGAAAATGCCCACTGGTTTGAAACACGCAGCCACAGGCAGTGCAACTCCTGTCTCAGTGCCGCGGTGGGGGCCGTGGGGGATGCAGGGCTCTGAGCCCTGGAGGAGTCATCAGCGCAGGCACTTCTCCAAGATACTGGACTTGAAAGGGAAGAAGAAAGTATAGAAAGTATCAGAGAGCATTACAGGGCAGTGAGAGAGGGTTGGGCGAGGGTCAGTTTTGTTTTACAGGGGGCGTTTCTGGCCTTGCTGAGTTGCTAGGCCTTTGCTCTTGTTGGTCTTTGTTCCAAAAGCTTTTTAGAAAGTTCTTCTCGCTTGAATATCTGAACAGATTAAATCATGTTGGGTTATTTCTAGTGTTTTATTTTTAATTAAAAAATTTTCTGGAATTTATTTTAATGTCAAAAGTGAGGACAATGTACCAGGCCTTCTAATGATTTAGTTAATTACACCAGTACCTGAATCCACTGATTTTAAGTGTCAGTTTTATAATATTACTAAAATCTCTTAAATATCCACGTCTATTCTTGAAATGTATTCTATTTCATTCATACTCTCAGTGCACTATTTCTATACTGTTTCCATGACCATAGATTAATATCTCCTACAGTTGGTCCTATTTTATCCTTTTCCAGAGTGTGCCTAATATTACAAATTCAAACATCCCTCCTCATTATTTTATTTGTATATTTGTGTATATTTCTGGAAGTAATTTAGGATCACCTTTCAGAAATTTTTCTTAAATCCATTCGGGTTTATTAAGTAAATTTGCATTCAGATACTAAATTTATTTTGGAGAAAAAATGTTCTATGTCCCCCAAATTTGAGTCTGCCAACTGAAGAGGATGGTGCATTCTATTGTTCATTCAATCATCATTTTTTTTCTTTTTTAAGTCATTTACCAGAATCATTTTAACATTTTTCATTAATTTATTTCTGAATAGTCTGTGCCTTGGTTGTCATTATAAATGATATCTTTTCTGGGTTTGAACAGGGATGATTGCTAATGAAGTCTTAATTTCTAGTTTCTCTTGAATTAGAAAGGGATCTGACAGTGTGGGGCCCTCTTTCCAATATGGTGACTGTGAGCAGTGCATTTCATTAAGATGTCCACTTGCCAATTTGCCAGTGGCTGCACCGACTCCACATTTTTCTGATACTTAACTGCCCCCTGTAGGCAGACTTGTTCATGTAGGGTTAGGTGGGTTATGGAAACAGATACTGACATCACTGCTGCCACGCTGCTGACCCTGTGGCATCACTAACTCTGGTTCTTTCTCTGTGACTTCCCTGAATATGACATCTCCTTTTAGGCTGGGGACATGAGGCTTCTTTCCAGCACTGTCGGTTTTTCGGCAACACACCCCTGCCTCTCAGGTCAGAAGCAAATGTCAGCTCCTCCTACTCATCCACCCAATCCACGGTCTTGCCGTTCCTGGCCAGAGTGGTCCCTATCCCTTGACTGAGCAGTAACACTAAAGGGACTACAAACTTGCCTTTCATCCACTGTCTTAGTTACATACCTGTGGTAGTTTACTTAAAAGTCTGCCAGTTAGGGTCTAAAAGTCTTTTAGATCTCTGGCCTTATCATTTCTAACTGCTCCCCCACCCCATGGAACAGCTTACTGCAGATCTCTGCTGCCCCATCTGTAGCAATGCCCTGTAAATTACAGACAGAGAGAAAAGAACTTCTAAGCCACCACCATAACTGTGACTTCCTGTGACCACACAGACCATAGAAATATCAAGATAAAAATTCCTGAAGAAGGATATTTTGCTTAGGAAGACACTTTAATTGCATACCTTTCTGTGACTTGTAATAACTTCATAGACTCTCTGAATGTGCTGCACTCACCTTCCCAGACTCAAGGGAGCTTGCTCACTTGCCTATTTTCAGTGCATTTCCTCCAACATTCTCTATGCAGAGCTTTCCCAAAAGTACATTCCTTATTCCTTTTTAAATTCTTATATACAACCACAATATTCTTTTTCTTAATCCTCAATGACAAATCATCTTCCAAGATTGTATTATTTCAACACTGAGAGTGAATAATATGCTTCAAGATTCCCAAGTTTGTTACCAGAAAATAACTATGATTGGTTGAAGATTTTTAAGTATGTTATTCCTACTAAGGGTATATACGTGAAAGAAACAGGTTGTAATGAGTCTTCTTCCGAGAGATTTTATATTTGCCTTTTGTTTGGATTCTTTCACTGTTGAACATTATTATTACCATGAATGTCTTTTCTCTTTGGGATTTAGTTCACCATTTGCCCCTCTCTCTTTACAGGAGTAAAGGAATTGATGCTGTCCTTCCATCCATCCACCACTCCATGTTGTGTGTCCATTCCTTCAACAGGTATTCAGTTTGGGTTCACCACCTTATCTGTGGCCTCTTTCCAGTGGCCAATCTGTTGGCTCTGGAGAACAATATATTGCAAATCAGAGTGGGTATGTGGAAACTTGACTACCCTGTATAGACGCATGGTACCAGAAAAAGCCCAGGACATCGCAGCGTGGCAGCCCACCATGCAAGGAACAGCAATTCTGGCTGTGGTGGACCAATGTGAGTAAAAAGTCTTCATGGGCTGAAGACTTTGAAAAGTCCAAACATGCATTGGCATTGCTTCCTAAGGAATCCAGTGTTGGGCATTGTTTAATATGAGAGGCAGATGCTAACACTGACATCGCTATAAACAACATATTTGTTGTAACTGTAATTGTTATTATTTTAATATATTTTCTTTATAATTATTATTTGTGACTTACAAGAGCTCTTACAGAGGCAGTTGTTAAGAAGCGTGGCCATTATACTGTTGCTGAAGTGTTAATTCAGTAGAAGCATGGTAATAGTATTAATAAGTACTCACTCGTTTGATCCTCACATGGCTCTAAAGGTTACCCAGCAGTGCTTGTATAATGGAGATAGAAATCCATCTGTTTATGTTTTTGCAGAACCTAAAATAAGAGCAGTCATTCCACCGTATTTTACCATATATTCCAGACTCTCAGTTTAAATTAGGAACTACCTGATGAGGTCATATAAACCCTTTGTGAATCCCCAATCATTCATTACATTCCTGGACCCCTGGGGCAGAGGTTCTTCTAGAAGGTGGTCCCATCTCTCCTCCCCACCCCACTCTTGGCCTTTGCTACCCACTGTTGGTCATTAGCTAAGCATCCTCATGTCCTGCATGTGTCTGAGCTGTGAGGGAACAGAACTCAGCTGTTTACAAACTGTAGTGACTATGACCAGTTTGAACAGTCTCTCTCCTTCCCTGCCCACACCCCCACAGGGCAACAGGGGGCTCACAACCACAGCGATTCCCATGCCAGCCCATCAGGGAGCCTTCTTCCCTAGAAATGTTCTTACAACCAGGGCTGTTTCCTCCCTTACTTCACTGCCAGTTTCACTCCCAGGTTGCAGTCCCAAACAAAAGGCTATCCCAGTTTGAATTCCTTAATCAAGTCATATTTACGCTAAGTCCCTGGCACTTTCGCATGAGCACTCATAGAAACAGAACAGGACCTGGCAGTGGCTGTGGGCCAGGTTCCTGGGTGAGGGGACTTGCTGAGCCCTTCAGGTTCTGTAGTCTGGCTCGAGCTTAGCTCCCAGCACCGCGTCTTCCCAACTGCATGATTTCGGGCAAGGCTTCAACACTTCAGAGCTTCATTTTATCCCTGCTTCATATTTTAAGACTGTTATGTACCAAAAAGTGTGCTTAGGGAATTCAGTGAGACAATGAATGGATTTCACATAAGATGATCCTCAGGGAAGGTTATTTATTTTCATTATGCACCATCGATAAAATTGGCTGCACAGACTTGGCCAGGTATCACAGCTACAGGCACAAGAATTTGACAATGTGTCACTGTGGATCATAGTCACTATTTTACACAGTAAAACAGCTACATGAGACCACCCAGCTGTCAGCCCACCCGACTCCCCACCCCAAGATCCCTGAATTAATCTGATTTGCTTGCTACCCCTTCTTTTTGGAGAAAGTTGGCAGATCACACACAGTCAATGACTGCTAGGTTATGTCCATTCCCATTCACTCAAATTGTCCCATTTTCAGTATCCACTGTGCTGCAAAACATAGACTAATATTCAGAATAGGACAGCAAGGCCTTTCCCATTCCACAGTCAGAGAAGCATGAATCTGTCATGTTTAATATGGCATATGACACTAAGCAAGGCAGGAAAACAGGCTCCTGTGCTTCAACAACATTTTTAATAATGACGTTTGAAACTAAAAGTGTTTTTGTTTGACCTTCAGCTAACCAGAAAATTTAATTGACTCCTATGACCCATTCCTCAGGTTTCCTGGTTTGATTGTATTAGGCACTTTTTCCTCATCTCCCCAGCATGACTTTGCTCCATCAGCACAGATGGAGTGTCTCCAAGGCTGCTCTGTGTGCATGGGCGTGTGTGTGCACACATGTGCCCCCACTGATTGGTGCCACTGTTTCATATCCAGGGGTTGTTCTGTCTTATAACTCAGGCATTGCTTTATTATATCCTAGAAAACTGCTTTTAGATCATTGGTTGAACTATAGACCATCCTCTTGCCCATATTAGGAAGTGACGTCTTCCAAGACACAGGTCCTGTGTGTTTGTATTTATGTATAAGTAAGAATTAAATATGCATGTCATCCCCTCCTATATTTAATTTGTGTCTTCTCAATTGAATGTGCACAGTAAAGGCTAACTTCCCATAACAGGAGAACTTTTAGGAAGACAGAAGAAGGAATTAGCCACCAGGGAGAAGACAGGACATCAAGCAGGATTTGGTATAAAATTATTTACTCTAAAGCTGCTCTGGCTCAATAAGTGGAATTGACATTGTTGTATCATGCCAGAGCATCTGCTATTGAAGACTGATTTTAATTTACTTTGATATAACTGGAAAATTGTGTTGGAACAACATGGGAAATGAAGCACACTGCATCTATCTGTACTCCTGAATTGTGTCTCACAGCTACTCAGTTATGAGGAAAAGTATCTTGTCTGGAGACAATACAATTATTTTCATTGTTGGAATTTTTCTAGCTTCCAGAAGCACATCTGCAGGTGATTCTGTAAAAGTCTAGAGTTGACTTAAATAGCAGGAAATTTTAGCCTATTGAAATCAGGAGAAGTGAAATATTTTTGCCTACTACCACCACCACCACCAGGCAAGCACGTGTACACCCAGAAAGATTTCACATCAGACGAAATGACAAAGCTGGTTCTGTTACCGAGGCCAAACTTGTTCTGCTTGCTACACAACAGTGATAAAAAAATAAATCAGGAGACAAGGTTTTGGAGCAAGGTATAGTAACTTTATTCAGAAAGCTGGCAGACCAAGAAGATGGGGGACTAATGTCCTGGAGAATCATCTTGCCCAAGTCAGAATTCAGGCCCCTTTTAAGCTAAAAAGGGGAGGGAGTGTGGTTGGCTGTGCAAACTTCTTGCTGCAGGCATTCTTTGTTCTTGCAGTCATCCATGTGTGTCAGGCTGTGGTGTCCCTGTAAATCTCCAACAAAACAAAGGTTATTCTCTATTTTGCAACTTGCCATCCCTGCATAAGTGCAGAAGTGCTAACATCATTAAAGGTCAGAGCCCCAAGAATAGGCTTTCCTGTAGGTATTAGGCTAAAAGCAACGTTGTTTTACAAAAGGTGCAGAGCCAGCAAGATTAAGCCTGGAAAACAGGGCACAGTGCTTCAAACTAAAGGAACAGATCCAATGTGGCATCAGATTTGTTCTCTATTACAGTTCGAGTTAGGGGAAATTTTGCAGTAGAAAATCCCCTCAGTTGTTTTTCTTGCTTTACCTGACATCTTGTTTGTTGGCTTGTGGTCTCATGGTGTCTAAACCGTATGTTCAGATGAATAATATTAAAATCATATGGTGCAGAAAACATATCTGTTCTGCTTCAAATAATGACTGAAACATTTAGCTTTGTTTATTCCCATAGAATTTGGATTGAATCATTTCTCAACTTTCTACTTCCTTCAAACCAGTATTTTACTGGAGGGTTTAAAGCCCAAATTAAAGAATTTTTCAGGGAAATATACACAAAATGTTATGATAACTCACAGAGAAAAAATGTGATAATGAGTGTGTAATTGTCCATGAATGACTGAAAAATTGTGCTGAACACTGGAATTAGACACAACATTGTAAAATGATTATAAATCAATAAAAAATGTTTAAAAAAAGAATTTTGGAGAAGACTCATGTAATTCATAACAGCTTTACATCCGAATTTAAGGTTGACCCATATTTACACTTTTAATCAAGGAACACAATAAACTTTCTTAGTAGATCATTAATGGCGTTTTTAACTTTGTCCATGTAATCTTTTGGAAGTTGAGAGACCTAGACACCTGATCTAACAAAACAGGAATCATTGCTTGACTCTGTGAATGAAAGAATCCCAGTACAGTTTCCTGCAAGTATATTTTATTAAAAATAATAAGGAATTCTTGCTCTCTAATAAAGCAACATACATAAGAACATTCTGAGTGTTTAAAATAAATCAGACTATGGATTAACTTATCTAAACAAGTCAAGATAGTTTTGGGAAAAAAGTATGAACTTGAAGGAAAATACATATTGTGTAATTATTATCCTATTTTTAAGAAGCAGATGATAAAAAAACCCAAAATTTAATCATTTATTTAAAAAGTAGTTACATAAAGCCAACTTATTTTCATAAGTTACATAAATAAAAGGGCTATCAAAATCTACATTATTAAAGATTAAATTATACCAAATAGATCACCAAGGTTGATTGATTTTCATGATATTAATAATTTTTGAAAATATAACTTACATATAACATATCCAAGCAGCCCTTCAGTTATCCACAGTACCCTAGTATACAGTTATTCTTACTGTACTTAAAACAAGTAATAGGCAAGTTTCAGGCCCTTGCTTTGAACTGCCACTGGAATTCTGGATATTCCCTTAGGTTAAAGACCAGAAGCAAAGTAACAATTCTAGTTTAAAGCAGTTGCTCAAAGATTTTAAAACATTCACTATCTATATCCAGTTACAGGAAAGAATTAAGTTTTCTGAACGTTAAAAAAAAGAAATTTATGCTGAAAATGAAATTCTGTCATGTATGCTGACCATAACTATACAGGCTCTAAATTAATCCTCCCTTTACTGTTTTAATACCAACATAGGTCATTATAATCGCTTTCAAATTCCATTTATGCTAGATGAACGAACGCCTCTCCACATGCTCAATTCTGACAGCTGAGTGTGTGTGAAAGCCGTCAATCACCTAGCTAGTTGGGAAAACATAGTTTCTTTTCAGTGGGAAAATACACGACATAAATATATATGGGGAGGTACTAGCTCCAATTCGGTTTAACAGAGAAAAGTGCATGAACTTGAAACTGACACTAAGAAGCATACTGAGAAATCACATTAAGTGTTTCTATGGCTCCTCAATCCCTTTATGCTACATTAACGAATGCATCTCCACATGCTCAATTCTGAGAGTTGAATGTGCATGTAATCGGTCAATGACCTATCTTGTTGTGAACACACAGTTTCTTTAGAGTGTGGAACTAAACTAAATATATATATATATATGGATAGCTAGTAGCTCCAACACGATTTTACACTGAAAACTGCATGAACTTCAAACCAGCACTAGAAAACATACATACAAATCGCAGTGTTTCTAAAGTTACAAAATCCATTTATGCTACATGAACGAATGCCTCTACACATGTTCAATTCTGAGAGTTGAATGTGTGTGAAAGCCATCAAACAACTAGCTTGTTGGGAAAACACAGTTTCTTTTCTATTGGAAACTACACAATATCTATATGGTGAGATACTAGCACCAACTTGGTTTTACAGTGGAAATTGCATGAAATTCAAACCAGACCTAGGAAAAATAATGAGAAACCAGACTAAGTGATTCTACTACAACCCATTGCCCTCATCCTAGATGAATGAACGCCTCTCTCCATGCTCAGTTCTGAGAGATGAATGTGTTCAAAAGCCTTCTATCGGTTAGCTTGTAGGGAATACACAGATTCTTTTGAGTGGGGAAAAACAATACAAACATATATATGAGAGGTAATATTTCCAAGTCGACTTTACAGTGAAAACTGCATGAAATTCAAACCAGCACTAGGAACGAAACTGAGAAACCAGAGTAAGTCTTTCTAATGCAACCCATTCCCTTTATGCTAGATGAATGAACGTATCTTAAAATGCTCTATTCTGAGACTTAAGTGTGCGTGAATGCCGTCAATCACCTAACTTTTTGGGAACACACAGTTTCTTTTGAGTTGGGAATGACACTATATAAATATATATGGGGAGGTACTAGCTCCAACTCTGTTTTACAGTTAAAAATGCATGAAATTCAAACCGGCATGAGGAAATATACTGAGAAACCACAGTAAGTGCTTCTACGGCAAATCATTCCCTTCATCATAGATGAACGAACGTCTCTCCACAGGCTCAGTTCTGAGGGTTGAATGTGTGCAAAATCATCTATCACTAGTCTTGTAGGGAACACACAGTTTCTTTTGACTGGGGAAATACACTACATATATATATGGGGAGGTACTAGCTCCAAGTCGATTTTACAGTGAAAACTGCATGAACTTCAAACCGGCAATAGGAAACATACTGAGAAATCAGAGGAAGTGTTTCTTATGCTACCCATTCCCTTTATGCTAGATGAACGAACCAGACTCCACATGCTCAATTCTGAGAGTTAAGTGTGTGTGAAAGCCGACAGTCACCTAGCTTGTTGGAAACAAACATATTCTTTTGAGTGGAAAACTACAATACATTCATATATATGGAGAGGTACTAGGTCCAGGTGTTTCACCGTGAAACCTGCAGCAAATTTACCGACACTAGCAAACATACTAAGAAACAAGAGTAATTATTTCTAGTGCAACCCATTCCCTTTATACTAGATGAACGATAGCCTGTCCACATGCTCTGTTTTGAGTTTAATGCTAGCAAATACCATCTATCACTTAGCTTGTAGGGAACACAGTTTCTTTTGAGTGCCGAACTAACTACATACATATATACGGGGAGGTACTAGCCCGAAGTCGATTTTACAATGAAAACTGAATGAACTTCAAACTGGCACTAGGAAACAACTGAGAATCCAGATAAGTGGTTCAACTGCAACCCATTCCCTTCATCCTAGATGAACTAACGCTTCACCCCATGCTCAGTTCTGAGAGCAGACTCTGTGTGAAAGCCATCTATCACTTAGCTTGCAGGGAACACACAGTTACTTTTGATTGGGGAAATACACTACATACGTATAAATGAGGAGGTACTAGTTCCAAGTCGGTTCAAAAGTGCAAAATGCATGAAGTTCAGACCAGCACTAGTTAATATACTAAGAAACCAGAGTAAGTGTTTCTATTACTAACTATTCCCTTTATGCTATATGAATGAACGTCTCTACACATGCTCAATTCTGAGAGTTAAATGAGTGTGAGACCCGTTAGGAAGCTAACTTTTGAGAACACACATATTCTTTTCAGTGGGAAACAACACTAAATACCTATATATGGGGAGGTACTAGTTCCAAATTGGTTTTACAGTTAAAACTGCATGAACTGCAAACCCGAAATAGGAAACATACTGAGAAAACAAAGTAAGTGTTTCTACTGCAAATCATTCCCTTTAAGCTAGTTGAAAGAATACCTCTCCACATGCTCAGTTCTGAGTGTTGAATAAGTGTGAATGTAAACTATAACTTAGCTTGTAGGGAAAACATAGTTTCCTTTGAGTGGGGAAATACACTACATATATCTATATTGGAAGGTAATACCTCCAAGTCGTTTTTACACTGAAAACTGCATGAATTTCAAACCGCCACTAGGAAACATACTGAGAAAACAGAGTAAATATTTCAAGTGCTACCTCTTCTCTTTATGCAAGATGAAAGAACGTATCTTAACATGCTCAATTCTGAGAGTAAGTGAGTGTGAAAGCCGTCAAACACCTAGCTTGTTGGGGAAACACAATCTTTTTCATGGGGAAAATACATGACATGATTTTATATGGGGAGGTACTAGCCCCAACACGGTTTTACAGTGAAAACTGCATGAACTTCAAACTGGCAGGAGGAAACAGACTGAGAAACCCGTGTAAGTGTTTCAATTGCAAAAAATTCCCTTTATCCTAATTGAACGAAAGCGTCTACACATGCTCAGTTATGAGGGATGAATGTGTGCAAATGTAAAACATCACTTAGCTTGAAGGGAAAACATAGTTTCTAAAGAGTGAAGAACGACACTACATATATACATATATATTGGTGTACTACCTCCAACTCGGGTTTACACTGAAAAATACATGAACTTTAAACGGACACTAGGAAACATCCTGAGAAACCAGGGTAATTCTTTCTACTGCAAACCATTGTCTTTTTGCTAAAAGAATGAACGTCTCTCTACATGCTCAATTCTGAGAATTAATTGTGTGTGAAAGCCTTCAATCATCAAGCAACTTGGGAACACTCAGATTCTATCCAGTGGGACACTAATCTCTCTCTCTCTATATATAGGGAGATACAAGCTCCAACTCGTGTCTAAAGTGAAAAGTGTATGAACTTCAAAACGGCAATAGGAAACATACTGAGAAACCAGAGTAAATGTTTCAACTGCAACACATTCCCTTCATGTTAGATGAAAAAATTCACACCTCATGCTCAATTCTGAGAGTTAAGTGTGTGTGAAAGCCGTCAACCAACTAGCTTGTTTGGAACACACACTTTCTTTACACTGGAAAACTACACTATATAAATACATATGGGAAGGTAATATTTCCAACTCGGTCTTACAGTGAAAACTGCATGAAATTAAAACCGGCACTAGGAAACATACTGAGAAACCAAGGTAGCGTTTCTACTGCAAGACATTCCCTTTAGGTTAGACGAACGAATCTCTCTCCACATGTTAATTCTGAGATTTAGGTCAGTGTAAAAGTCATCAATTAGCTAGTTTTTTGGGAAAACAAAGTTTTATTCAGCGGGAAACTACACTGTATATATATATATACGGGATGGTACTAGCTCCAAATCGGTTTTACAGTGAAAAATGCATCAATTTCAAACCGGAATTAGGAAACCTATTCAGACCCCACAGTAAGTGTATTTACAGAAATCCATTCTGTTTAGATTAGATGAACGAATCCCACCTCATATAGTCAGTTTCAAAAATTGAATGTGCGTGAAAGCCGAAAATCACAAATCTTCTTGGGATCAAATAGTTTGTTTACAGTGAGGAACACACTACATAAATATACATCGGCAGGTACAGTTTTCAACTAGGTTATACAGTGAAAACATCATGAATTTCAAACCAAAAATATTAAATACACTGCGACACCAGAGTATGAGTTTCTAGTGAAACCTATTCTTTTTATCCTATATGAAAAAAACGTATCTCCATTTGCTCAGTACTGAGAATTCAGACTGTGTAGAAGCCATCAATAAACTAGCTTGAAGGGAACACAGAGTTTAATTCACTGGGAAAACAATCTACATACATATATATGGGGGTAATAGCTCAACCCTGTTTTACAGTGAAAATTGCATGAACTTCAAATTGACACTAAAAAACATAATGAGAAACCAGAGAAAGAGAATCAACTGACCCAGTCACTTTAGGTTAGATGAATGGACGTCTGCTCACATGCTGAACTCTGAGAATAAAGTTTGTGTGAAATCCGTGAATCACAAAGCTTGTTGTGAACACATAGTTTTTTCTACCGGAAAAAACCTATATAGATATGTATTGGGAGGTAATAGTTCGAACTCGATTTAACAGTGAAAACTGCATGAACGTCTAAGCTGTTTTGGAAACATAATCAGAAAAAAGAGTAAGTGTTAAAACTGGCAAAAATTCACTTAATGCTAGATAGAAGAATGACACTAAACATGCTCAATTATTACAGAGAAGTGTGTGTGAAAAACAACAAACACCAAGCTTTGTGGGAAAAAAAGATGCTTTTCATTTGGAAACAAGACTACAAACATATATAAGGGGAGGTAAAAGCTCCAACTCTGTTTAATATTGAAAATTACAGGAATTTAAAATCAGGACTAAAAAACAGACTGAGAAAGCAGGGTGAGGGTTCCACCAGAAACAAGTTTCAATTGTGCGAGATGAACGAAAGTAATTCCAAATGTGTAGCTTTAACTGAAAAGACAGTTTGTGTTCCCAACAAGCAAGTTGAAGGACGGGTTTTACACACTCTTAAATCTCAGAACTGAGCATTTGGAGAGACGTTCGTTCATCCAGCACAATGTTAACGGTTTGCAGGAGAAACACTTACTCAGGTTTCTCAGTCTGTTTCCTAGTGCCGGTTGGAGGTTCCTGCGGTTTGCACTGTAAAACCGAGTTGGAGCTTGTTCCTACCCATATATATGTATGGAGTGGACTTGCAAGTGACAAGAAACTTTGTGTTCCCTTGAAGCTAGTTGAAGGACGGATTTCAAACACATTTATCTCTCAGAACTGAGCATGCGGAGAGACGTTCGTTCATCCAGCACAAAGGGAACGGGATAGAAGAGAAAACTTACACTGGTTTCTCAGTCTGTTTCCTAGTGCCGGTTGGAAGTTCCTGCGGATTGCAGTGTAAAACCGAGCTGGAGTTTGTTCCTCCCCATATATATGAAAGGACTGGAGTTTGCAACTGAATAGAAACTTTGTGTTCCCTTCAAGGTAGATGAAGGACTGCTTTCACACACACATATCTCTCAGAACTGAGCATGTGTAGAGACGTTCGTTCATCCAGCAAAAAGGGAACGGGTTGCTGGAGAAACCCTTACTCGGGTTTCCCAAACTGTTTCCTAGTGCCAGTTTGAAGTTCCTGCGGTTTGCACTGTAAAACCGAGTTGGAACTTGTTCCTACCCATATATATGTATGGAGTGGTGTTTGCAAGTGACAAGAAAATTTGTGTTCCCTTCAAGCTAGGTGAAGGCGGCTTTCACACACAATTAACTCTCAGAACTGAGCATGTGAAGAGACGTTCGTTCATCCAGCACAAAGGGATCTGGTTACAGGAGAAACACTTACTCAGGATTCTCAGTCTGTTTCCTAGTGCCAGTTTGAAGTTCCTGCGGTTTGCACTGTAAAACCGAGTTGCAGCTTGTACCTCCCCATATTTATGTATGGTGTGGAGTTTGCAACTGAAAAGAAACTTTGTGTTCCCTTCAAGCTAGGTGAAGGACGGCTTTCACACACACTTATCTCTCAGAACTGAGCATGTGGAGAGACTATCGTTCATCCAGCACAAAGGGAACGGGTTGCAGGAGAAATACATACTCTGGTTTCTCAGTCTGTTTTCTAGTGCCAGTTTGAAGTTCCTGTGGTTTGCACTGTAAAACCGAGTTGGAGTTACTTCCTCCCCATATATATGTAAGGACTGGAGTATGCAACTTAATAGAACCTTTGTGTTCCCCTCAAGTTTGGTGAAGGACGGCTTTAACACACAATTATCTCTCAGAACTGAGCATGTGTAGAGACTTTTGTTCATCCAGCACAAAGGGAACGGGTTGCAGGAGAAACACTTACTCTGGTTTCTCAGTCTGTTTCCTAGTGACGGTTTGAAGTTCCTGCGGTTTGCACTGTAAAACCGAGTTGCAGCTTGTACCTCCCCATATATATGTATGGTGTGTAGTTTGCAACTGAAAAGAAACACTGTGTTAACATCAAGAAGGTGAAGGACGGCTTTCACACACACTTATCTCTCAGAACTGAGCATGTGGAGAGACGTTCGTTCATCCAGCATAAAGGGAACGGGTTGCAAGAGAAATACTTACTCTGGTTTCTCAGTCTGTTTCCTAGTGCCGGTTTGAAGTTCCTGCGGTTTGCACTGTAAAACCGAGTTAGAGATTGTTCCTCCCCATATATATGTATGGTGTGGAGTTTGCAACTGAAAAGAAACTTTGTGTTCTCTTCAAGCTATGTGTAGGATGGCTTTCACACACACTTATCTCTCAGAACTGAGCATGTGGAGAGACATTCGTTCATCCAGCAAAAAGGGAACGGGTTGCAGGAGAAACACTTACTCTGGATTCTCAGTCTGTTTCCTAGTGCCGGTTTGAAGTTCTTTGGTTTACACTGTAAAACCGAGTTGAAGCTTGTTCCTCCCCTTATATATGTAAGGATTCTAGTTTGCAAATGAATAGAAAGTATGTGTTGAATTCAAGCTAGGTGAAGTTCGGCTTTCACACACACTTATCTCTCAAAACTGAGCATGTGGAGAAACGTTCGTTCATCCAGCACAAAGGGATCGGGTTGCAGAAGAAACACTTACTCTAGTTCTCAGTCTGTTTCCTAGTGTCGGTTGGATGTTCCTGCGGTTTGCACAGTAAAACCGAGTTGGAGTTTGTTCCTCCCCATATATATGTAAGGAGTCTAGTTTGCAAATGAATAGAAGCTATGTGTTCCCTTCAAGGTAGTTGAAGGACAGCTTTCACACACACTTATCTCTGAGAACTGAGCATGTGGAGAGACGTTCATTCATTCAGCACAAATGGAACGGGTTGCACGAGATTCACTTACTCTGGTTTCTCAGTCTGTTTCCTAGTGCCGTTTTGAAGTTCCTGTGGTTTGTACTGTAAAACCGAGTTGGAGCTTGTACATCCCCATATATATGTATTGTTTGGAGTTTGCAACTGAAAAGAAACTTTGTGTTCCATTCAAGCTAGGTGAAGGACGGCTTTCACACACACTTATCTCTCAGAACTGAGCATGTGGAGAGACGTCCGTTCATCCACCACAAAGGGAACGGTTTGCAAGGGAAATCCTTACTCTGGTTTCTAAAACTGTTTTCTAGTGCCGGTTAGAATTTCCTGCTGTTTGCACTGTAAAACCGTGTTGGAGATTGTACCTCCCCATATATATGTATGGTGTGGAGTTTGCAACTGAAAAGACACTTTGTGTTCCCTTCAAGCTGGGCGAAGGACGGCTTTCACACACACATTTCTCTCAGAACTGAGCATGTGGAGAGACGTTCGTTCATCTAGCACAAAGGGAACAGGTTGCAGGAGAAACACTTACTCTGGTTTCTCAGTCTGTTTCCTAGTGCCGGTTTGAAGTTCCTGCGTTTTGCAGTGTAAAACCGAGTTGGAGCTTGTTCCTCCCCATATATATATAAGGTGTGGAGTTTGCAACTAAATAGAAACTTTGTGTTCCCTTCACGCTAGGTGAAGGGCGGCTTTAACACACCTATTTCTCTCAGAACTGAGCATGTGTAGAGACGTTCGTTCACCAGCACAAAGAAAACGGGATGCAGGGGAAACACTTGCTCTGGTTTCTCAGTCTGTTTCCTAGTGCCGGTTTGAAGTTCCTGTGGTTTGCTCTGTAAAACCGAGTTAGAGCTTGTACCTCCCCATATATATGTATGGAGTGGACTTTGCAGGTGACAAGAAACTTTGTGTTCCCTTGCAGCTAGGTGAAGGACAGCTTTCACACACACTTTTCTCTCAGAAATGAGCATGTGGAGAGACGTTCGTTCATCCAGCACAAAAGGATCGGGTTGGAGGAGAAACACTTACTCTGGTTCTCAGTCAGTTTCCTAGTGCCGGTTCGAAGTTCCTGCATTTTGCACTGTAAAACCGAGTTGCAGCTTGTACCTCCCCCTATATATGTATGGTGTGCAGTTTGCAACTGAAAAGAAACTTTGTTTTCCCTTCAAGCTGGGTGAAGGACGGCTTTCACACACACTTATCTCTCAGAACTGAGCATGTGGAGAGACGTTCGTTCATCCAGCACAAAAGGATCGGGTTGGAGGAGAAACACTTACACTGGTTCTCAGTCAGTTTCCTAGTGCCTGTTTGAAGTTCCTGCGATTTGCACTGTAAAACCGAGTTGCAGCTTTTTCCTCCCCATATATATGTATGGAGTGGAATTTGCAAGTGACAAGAAACTTTCTGTTCCCTTCAATCTATGTGAAGGATGGGTTTTACCCACACCTATCTCTCAGAACGGTGCATGTGGAGAGAAGTTCGTCCATCCAGCACAAAAGGATCGGGTTGGAGGAGAAACACTTACTCTGGTTCTCAGTCTGTTTCCTAGTGCCGGTTTGAAGTTCCTGCGGTTTGCACTGTAAAACCGAGTTGGAGCTTGTTCCTCCCCATATATATGTATGGAGTGGAGTTTGCAAGTGACAACAAACTTTGTGTTCCCTTCAATCTAGATGAAGGATGGGTTTTACCCACACCTATCTCTCAGAACTGTGCATGTGGAGAGAAGTTCGTCCATTCAGAACAAAAGGAACTGCGTGCAGAAGAATCACTTACTCTGGTTTCTCAGTCTTTTTCCAACTACCGGTTTGAAGTGCCCGCCATTTTCACTGAAAACCGATTTGTAGCTTGTACATCCCCATATATATGTATTGAGTGGAGTTGGCAACTGAAAACAAACTTTGTGTTCCATTCAATCTAGGTGAAGAAAGGCTTTCACACACACGTATCTCTCAGAACTGGCCATATGCAGAGACGTTTATTCATCCAGCACAATGGGAACGGGTTGCAGGAGAAACACTTACTCTGGTTTCTCAGTATGTTTCCAAGTGCCGGTTTGAAGTTCCTGCGTTTTGCACTGTAAAACCGTAGTTGGAGATTTTTCCTCCCCATATGTATGTATGGAGTGGAGTATGCAACTGACAAGAAACTTAGTGTTCCCTTCAAGTTAGGTGAAGTACTGCTTTCACACACAGTTATCTCTCAGAACTGAGCATGTGGGGAGACGTTCGTTCATCCAGCACAAAGGGAACGGTTTAGAAGAGAAAACTTACCCTAGTTTCTCAGTCTGTTTCCAAGTGCCGGTTGGAAGTTCCTGCGGTTTGCACTGTAAAACCGAGTTGGAACTTGTTCCTACCCATATATATGTATGGAGTGGGTTTGCAAGTGACAAGAAACTTTGTGTTCCCTTCAAGCTAGGTGAAGGCGGCTTTCACACAGAATTAACTCTCAGAACTGAGCATGTGAAGAGACGTTCGTTCATCCAACACAAAGTGATCTGGTTACCGAGAAACACTTACTCTGGATTCTCAGTCTGTTTCCTAGTGCCTGTTTGAAGTTCCTGCGGTTTGCACAGTAAAACCGATTTGCAGCTTTTACCTCCCCATATTTATGTATGGTGTGGAGTTTGCAACTGAAAAGAAACTTAGTGTTCCCTTCAAGCTAGGTGAAGGACGGCTTTCACACACACGTATCTCTCAGAACTGAGCATGTGTAGAGACTTTTGTTCATCCAGCACAAAGGGAACGGGTTGCAGGAGAAACACTTCCTCTGGTTTCTCAAACTGTTTCCTAGTTCCGGTTTGAAGTTCCTGCGGTTTGCACTGTAAAATCGATTTAGAGCTTGCACCTCCCCATATATATGTTTGGTGTGGAGTTTGCAACTGAAAAGAATCTTTGTGTTCCCTTCAAGCTAGGTGAAGGACGGCTTTCACACACACTTATCTCTCAGAACTGAGCATGTGGAGAGACGTTCGTTCATCCAGCACAAAGGGAACGGGTTGCAGGAGAAATACTTACTCTGATTTCTCAGTCTGTTTTCTAGTGCCAGTTTGAAGTTCCTGCGGTTTGCACTGAAAAACCGAGTTGGAGTTTGCTCCTCCCCATATATATGTAAGGACTGGAGTATGCAACTTAATAGAACCTTTGTGTTCCCCTCAAGTTTGGTGAAGGACGGCTTTAACACACACTTATCTCTCAGAACTGAGCATGTGTAGAGACTTTTGTTCATCCAGCACAAAGGGAACGGGTTGCAGGAGAAACACTTCCTCTGGTTTCTCAAACTGTTTCCTAGTTCCGGTTTGAAGTTCCTGCGGTTTGCACTGTAAAATCGATTTAGAGCTTGCACCTCCCCATATATATGTTTGGTGTGGAGTTTGCAACTGAAAAGAAACTTTGTGTTCCCTTGAAGCTAGGTGAAGGACGGCTTTCACACACACTTATCTCTCAGATCTGAGCATGTGGAGAGACGTTCGTTCATCCAGCACAAAGGGAACCGGTTGCAGGAGAAACACATTCTCTGGTTTCTCAGTCTGTTTCCTAGTGCCGGTTTGAAGTTTCTGCGGTTTGCACTGTAAAAAAGTGTTGGAACTTGTTCCTCCCCATATATATGTAAGGAGTCTAGTTTGCAAATGAATAGAAACTATGTGTTCCCTTCAAGCTAGGTGAAGGACGGCTTTCACACACACTTACCTCTCAGAACTGAGCATGTGGAGAGACATTCCTTCATCCAGCACAAAGGGAACGGGATGCAGGAGAAACACTTACTCTGGTTTCTCAAACGGTTTCCTAGTGCCGGTTTGAAGTTCCTGCGGTTTTCACTGTAAAACCGAGTTGGAGCTTGTACCTCCCCATATATATGTATGGTGTGGTGTTTGCAACTGAACAGAAAATTTGTGTTTCCTTCAAGCTAGGTGAAAGACGGCTTTCACACACCGTTATCTCTCAAAACTGAGCATGTGGAGAGACGTTCGTTCATCCAGCACAAAGGGATCGGGTTGCAGGAGAAACACTTACTCTGGTTCTCAATTTGTTTCCTAGTGCCGGTTTGAAGTTCCTACAGTTTGCACTGTAAAACCGAGTTGCGTCTTGTACCTCCCCATATTTATGTATAGTGTGGAGTTTGCAAGTGAAAAGAAACTTTGTGTTCCCTTCAAGCTAGCTGAAGGACGGCTTTCACACACACTTATCTCTCAGAACTGAGCATGTGGAGAGACGTTCGTTCATCCAGCACAAAGGGAAAGGGTTGCAGGAGAAACACATTCTCTGGTTTCTCAGTCTGCTTCCTAGTGCCGGTTTGAAGTTTCTGCGGTTTGCACTGTAAAAAAGAGTTGGAGATTGTTCCTCCCCATATATATGTAAGGAGTCTAGTTTGTAAATGAATAGAAACTATGTGTTCCCTCAAAGCTAGGTGAAGGACGGCTTTCACACACACTTATCTCTCAGAACTGAGCATGTGGAGAGACGTTCGTTCATCCAGCACAAAGGGAAAGGGTTGCTGGAGAAACACATTCTCTGGTTTCTCAGTCTGCTTCCTAGTGCCCGTTTGAAGTTTCTGCGGTTTGCACTGTAAAACCGAGTTGGAGCTTGTTCCTCCCCATATATATGTAAGGATTCTAGTTTGCAAATGAATAGAAACTATGTGTTCCCTTCAAGCTAGGTGAAGGACGGCTTTCACACACACTTATCTCTCAGAACTGAGCATGTGTAGAGACGTTCGTTCATCCAGCACAAAGGGAACGGGTTGCAGGAGAAACACTTACTCTGGTTTCTCAAACAGTTTCCTAGTGCCGGTTTGAAGTTCCTGCGGTTTTCACTTTAAAACCGAGTTGGAGCTTGTACCTCCCCATATATATGTATGGAGTGGACTTGCAAGTGACAAGAAACTTTGTGTTCCCTTCAAGGTAGGTGAAGGACGGCTTTCACACACACTTATCTCTCAAAACTGAGCATGTGAAGAGACGTTCGTTCATCCAGCACAAAAGGATCGGGTTGCAAGAGAAATACTTACTCTGGTTTCTCAGTCTGTTTCCTAGTGCCGGTTGAAAATTCCTGCGGTTTGCACTGTAAAACCGAGTTGGAGTTTGTTCCTCCTTATATATATGTAAGGACTGGGGTTTGCAACTGAATAGAATCTTTGTGTTCCCTTCAAGCTATGTGAAGGACGGCTTTAGCACAAACTTATCTCTCAGAACTGAGCATGTGGAGAGACGTTCGTTCACCAGCACAAAGAGAACGGGATGCAGGAGAAACACTTGCTCTGGTTTCTCAGTATGTTTCCTAGTGCCGGTTTGAAGTTCCTGCGTTTTGCAATGTAAAACCGTAGTTGGAGATTTTCCCTCCCCATATGTATGTATGGAGTGGAGTTTGCAACTGACAAGAAACTTAGTGTTCCCTTCAAGTTAGGTGAAGTACTGCTTTCACACACAGTTATCTCTCAGAACTGAGCATGTGGAGAGACGTTCGTTCATCCAGCACAAAGGGAACGCATTGCAGGAGAAACACTTACTCTGGTTTCTCAATCTGTTTCCTAGTGCCGGTTTGAAGTTCCTGTGGTTTGTACTGTAAAACCGAGTTGGAGCTTGTACATCCCCATATATATGTATTGTTTGGAGTTTGCAACTGAAAAGAAACTTTGTGTTCCCTTCAAGCTAGGTGAAGGACGGCTTTCACACACACTTAACTCTCAGAACTGAGCATGTGGAGAGAGGTCCGTTCATCCACCACAAAGGGAACGGTTTGCAAGGGAAATCCTTACTCTGGTTTCTAAAACTGTTTCCTAGTGCCGGTTAGAATTTCCTGCTGTTTGCACTGTAAAACCGTGTTGGAGATTGTACCTCCCCATATATATGTATGGTGAGGGGTTTGCAACTGAAAAGACACTTTGTGTTCCCTTCAAGCTGGGCGAAGGACGGCTTTCACACACACTTTTCTCTCAGAACTGAGCATGTGGAGAGACGTTCGTTCATCTAGCACAAAGGGAACAGGTTGCAGGAGAAACACTTACTCTGGTTTCTCAGTCTGTTTCCTAGTGCCGGTTTGAAGTTCCTGCGTTTTGCAGTGTAAAACCGAGTTGGAGCTTGTTCCTCCCCATATATATATAAGGTGTGGAGTTTGCAACTAAATAGAAACTTTGTGTTCCCTTCACGCTAGGTGAAGGGCGGCTCTAACACACCTATTTCTCTCAGAACTGAGCATGTGTAGAGACGTTCGTTCACCAGCACAAAGAAAACGGGATGCAGGGGAAACACTTGCTCTGGTTTCTCAGTCTGTTTCCTAGTGCCGGTTTGAAGTTCCTGTGGTTTGCTCTGTAAAACCGAGTTAGAGCTTGTACCTCCCCATATATATGTATGGAGTGGACTTTGCAGTTGACAAGAAACTTTGTGTTCCCTTGCAGCTAGGTGAAGGACAGCTTTCACACACACTTTTCTCTCAGAAATGAGCATGTGGAGAGACGTTCGTTCATCCAGCACAAAAGGATCGGGTTGGAGGAGAAACACTTACTCTGGTTCTCAGTCAGTTTCCTAGTGCCGGTTCGAAGTTCCTGCATTTTGCACTGTAAAACCGAGTTGCAGCTTGTACCTCCCCCTATATATGTATGGTGTGCAGTTTGCAACTGAAAAGAAACTTTGTTTTCCCTTCAAGCTGGGTGAAGGACGGCTTTCACACACACTTATCTCTCAGAACTGAGCATGTGGAGAGACGTTCGTTCATCCAGCACAAAAGGATCGGGTTGGAGGAGAAACACTTACACTGGTTCTCAGTCAGTTTCCTAGTGCCTGTTTGAAGTTCCTGCGATTTGCACTGTAAAACCGAGTTGCAGCTTTTTCCTCCCCATATATAAGTATGGAGTGGAGTTTGCAAGTGACAAGAAACTTTCTGTTCCCTTCAATCTATGTGAAGGATGGGTTTTACCCACACCTATCTCTCAGAACGGTGCATGTGGAGAGAAGTTCGTCCATCCAGCACAAAAGGATCGGGTTGGAGGAGAAACACTTACTCTGGTTCTCAGTCTGTTTCCTAGTGCCGGTTTGAAGTTCCTGCGGTTTTCATTGTAGTACCGAGTTGGAGTTTGTTCCTCCCTATATATATGTAAGGACTCGACTATGCAACTTAATAGAATCTTTGTGTTCCCCTCAAGTTTGGTGAAGGAGGGCTTTAACACACACTTATCTCTCAGAACTGAGCATGTGGAGAGACGTTCATTCATCCAGCACAAAGGGATCGGGTTGCAGGAGAAACAATTACTCTGGTTCTCATTCCGTTTCCTAGTGCCGGTTTGAAGTTCCTGCGGTTTGCACTGTAAAACCGAGTTGGAGTTTGTTCCTCCTTATATATATGTAAGGAATGGAGTTTGCAACTGAATAGAAACTTTGTGTTCCCTTCAAGCTAGGTGAAGGACGGCTTAAACGCACACTTATCTCTCAGAAATGAGCATGTGGAGAGACGTTCGTTCATCCAGCACAAAAGGATCGGTTTGGAGGAGAAACACTTACTCTGGTTCTCAGTCTGTTTCCTAGTGCCGGTTTGAATTTCCTGCGGTTTGCACTGTAAAACCGAGTTGGAGCTTGTTCCTCCCCATATATATGTATGGAGTGGAGTTTGCAAGTGACAACAAACTTTGTGTTCCCTTCAATCTAGATGAAGGATGGGTTTTACCCACACCTATCTCTCAGAACTGTGCATGTGGAGAGAAGTTCGTCCATTCAGAACAAATGGAACTGCGTGCAGGAGAATCACTTACTCTGGTTTCTCAGTCTTTTTCCAACTACCGGTTTGAATTGCCCGACAGTTTCACTGTAAAACCGAGTTGTAGCTTGTACATCCCCATATATATGTATTGAGTGGAGTTGGCAACTGAAAACAAACTTTGTGTTCCCTTCAATCTAGGTGAAGTAAGGCTTTCACACACACGTATCTCTCAGAAGTGGACATGTGCAGAGACGTTTATTCATCCAGCACAAAAGGAACGGGTTGCAGGAGAAACACTTACTCTGGTTCTCAATCCGTTTCCTAGTGCCGGTTTGAAGTTCCTGCTGTTTGCACTTTAAAACCGAGTTGGAGCTTGTACCTCCCAATATATATGTACGGAGTGGACTTTGCAAGTGACAAGAAACTTTGTGTTCCCTTGAAGCTAGGTGAAGGACGGCTTTCACACACAGTTATCTCTCAGAACTGAGCATGTGGAGACACGTTCGTTCATCCAGCACAAAGGGAACGGGTTGCAAGAGAAATAATTACTCTGGTTTCTCAGTCTGTTTCCTAGTGCCTGTTTGATGTTCTTGCGGTTTCCACTGTAAAACCGAGTTGGAGTTTGTTCCTCCCCATATATATGTAAGGACTGGAGTTTGCAAATGGATAGAAACTTTGTGTTCCCTTCAAGTTACGTGAAGGAAGGCTTTAAAACCCACTTATCTCTCAGAACTGAGCAAGTTAAAGACGTTCTTTCATCCAGCACATAGGTAAAGTGTTTTAGGAGAAACCCTTACTCTGGTTTCTCAAAGTGTTTCCTAGTGCCGGTTTGAAGTTCCTGCAGTTTGCACTGTAAAACCGAGTTGGAGCTTGTACCTCCCCATATATATATATGGTGTGGAGTTTGCAACTGAAAAGACACTTTGTTTTCCATTCCAGCTAGGTGAAGGTCGGCTTTCACACACACTTATCTCTCAGAACTGAGCATGTGGAGAGACGTTCGTTCATCCAGCACAAAGGGAACGGGTTGTAGGAGAAACACTTACTCTGGATTCTCAGTCTGTTTCCTAGTGCCGGTTTGAAGTACCTGCAGTTTGCACTGTAAAACCGAGTTGCAGCTTGTACCTCCCAATATATATGTACGGTGTGGAGTTTGCAACTTAAAAGAAACTTTGTGTTCCTTTAAGCTAGTTGAAGGACGTCTTTCACACACACTTAACTCTCAGAACTGAGCATGTGGAGAGACGTTCGTTCATCCAGCACAAAGGGATCTGGTTGAAGGAGAAACACTTACTGTGGCTTCTCAGTCAGTTTTCTAGTGCCGGTTTGAAGTTCCTGCGGTTTGCACTGTAAAACCGGGTTGGAGTTTGTTCCTCCCCATATATATATAAGGACTGGCGTATGCAAATTAATAGAACATTTGTGTTCCCCTCAAGTATGGTGAAGGACGGCTTTAACACACACTTATCTCTCAGAACTGATCATGTGGAGAGACGATCGTTCATCCAGCAAAAAGGGATCTGGTTGGAGGAGAAACACTTACTGTGGCTTCTCAGTCTGTTTCTTAGTGCCGGTTTGAAGTTCCTGCGGTTTGCACTGTAAAACCGAATTGCAGCTTGTACATCCCCATATATATTTATGGAGTGGACTTTGCAAGGGACAAGAAACGTTGTGTTCCCATCAAGCTAGGTGAAGGAGGACTTTCACACACAGTTATCTCTCAGAACTTAGCATTTGGAGAGACGTTCGTTCATCCAGCACAAAGGGAATGGGTTGCCGGAGAAACAAGTACTCTGGATTCTCAGTCTGTTTCCTAGTGCCGGTTTGAAGTTCCTGCGGTTTGCACTGTAAAACCGAGTTGGAGTTTGTTCCTCCCCATATATAAGTAAGGACTGGAGTATGCAACTTAATAGAACCTTTGTGTTCCCCTCAAGTTTGGTGAAGGACGGTTTTAACACACACTTATCTATCAGAACTGAGCATGTGGAGAGACGTTCGTTCATCCATCACAAAGGGAAAGGGTTGCAGGAGAAAAACATACTCTGGTTTCTCAGTCTGTTTCCTAGTGCCGGTTTGAAGTTCCTGCGGTTTGCACTGTAAAACCGATTTGCAGCTTGTACCTCCCCATATATATGTATGGATTGGAATTTGCAAGTGTCAAGAAACTTTGTGTTCCCTTGAAGCTAGGTGAAGGACGGCTTTCACACACACTAATCTCTCAGAACTGAGCATGTGGAGAGACGTTCTTTCATCCAGCAAAACGGAACGGGTTGTAGGAGAAACTCTTACTCTGGGTACTCAGTCTGTTTCCTAGTGCCGGTTTGAAGTTCCTGCGGTTTGCACTGTAAAACCGAGTTGGAGTTTGTTCCTCCCCATATATATGTAAGGACGGGAGTTTGCAACTGAATAGAAACTTTGTGTTCCCTTCAAGTTTCGTGAAGGACGGCTTTAAAACACACATATCTCTCAAACATGAGTATGAGTAGAGACGTTCTTTCATCCAGCACAAAGGGAAAGGGTTGCAGGAGAAACCCTTACTCTGGTTTCTCAAACTGTTTCCTAGTGCCTGTTTGAAGTTCCTGCGGTTTGCACTGTAAAACCGAGTTGGAGCTTGTACCTCCCCATATATATATGGTGTGGAGTTTGCAACTGAAAAGACACTATTTGTTCCCTTCAAACTAGGCGAAGGACGGCTTTCACACACACTTATCTCTCAGAACTGAGCATGTGGAGAGACGTTTGTTCATCCAGTACAAAGGGAACGGGTTGCAGGAGAAACAATTACTCTGGTTTCTCAGTCTGTTTCCTAGTGCCGGTTTGAAGTTCCTGCGGTTTGCACTGTAAAACCGAGTTGGAGTTTGTTCCTCCCCATATATATGTAAGGACTGCAGTATGCAACTTAATAGAACCTTTGTGTTCCCCTCAAGTTTGGTGAAGGAAGGGTTTAACACACACTTATCTATCAGAAATGAGCATGTGGAGAGACGTTCGTTCATCCAGCACAAAGGGAAAGGGTTGCAGGAGAAACACATACTCTGGTTTCTCAGTCTGTTTCCTAGTGCCAGTTTGAAGTTCCTGCGGTTTGCACTGTAAAACCGAGTTGGAACTTGTTCCTACCCATATATATGTATGGAGTGGTGTTTGCAAGTGACAAGAAACTTTGTGTTCCCTTCAAGCTAGGTGAAGGCGGCTTTCACACACAATTAACTCTCAGAACTGAGCATGTGAAGAGACGTTCGTTCATCCAGCACAAAGTGATCTGGTTACAGGAGAAACACTTACTCTGGATTCTCAGTCGGTTTCCTAGTGCCGGTTTGAAGTTCCTGCAGTTTGCACTGTAAAACCGAGTTGCAGCTTGTACCTCCCCATATTTATGTATGGTGCGGAGTTTGCAACTGAAAAGAAACTTTGTGTTCCCTTCAAGCTAAGTGAAGGTCGGCTTTCACACACACTTATCTCTCAGAAATGAGCATGTGGAGAGACGTTCGTTCATCCAGCACAATGGGAACGGGTTGCAGGAGAAATACTTTCTCTGGTTTCTCAGTCTGTTTTCTAGTGCCAGTTTGAAGTTCCTGCGGTTTGCACTGTAAAACCGAGTTGGAGTTTCTTCCTCCCCATATATATGTAAGGACTGGAGTATGCAACTTAATAGAACCTTTGTGTTCCCCTCAAGTTTGGTGAAGGACGGCTTTAACACACACATATCTTTCAGAACTGAGCATGTGTAGAGACTTTTTTCATCCAGCACAAAGGGAACGGGTTGCAGGAGAAACAATTACTCTGGTTTCTCAAACTGTTTCCTAGTTCCTGTTTGAAGTTCCTGCGGTTTGCCCTGTAAAACCGATTTAGAGCTTGCACCTCCCCATATATATGTTTGGTGTGGAGTTTGCAACTGAAAAGAAACTTTGTGTTCCCTTCAAGCTAGGTGAAGGACGGCTTACACACACACTTATCTCTCAGATCTGAGCATGTGGAGAGACGTTTGTTCATCCAGCACAAAGGGAACCGGTTGCAGGTGAAACACATTCTCTGCTTTCTCAGTCTGTTTCCTAGTGCCGGTTTGAAGTTTCTGTGGTTTGCACTGTAAAAAAGAGTTGGAGCTTGTTCCTCCCCATATATATGTAAGGATTCTAGTTTGCAAATGAATAGAAACTACGTGTTCCCTTCAAGCTAGTTGAAGGACGGCTTTCACACACACTTATCTCTCAGAACTGAGCAAGTGGAGGGACGTTCGTTCATCCAGCACAAAGGGAACGGGTTGCAGGAGAAACACTTACTCTGGTTTCTCAAACTGTTTCCTAGTGCCGGTTTGAAGTTCCTGCGCTTTTCACTGTAAAACCGAGTTGGAGCTTGTACCTCCCCATATATATGTATGGTGTGGAGTTTGCAACTGAACAGAAAATTTGTGTTCCCTTCAAGCTAGGTGAAGGACGGCTTTCACACACACTTATCTCTCAAAACTGAGCATGTGGAGAGACGTTCGTTCATCCAGCACAAAGGGATCGGGTTGCAGGAGAAACACTTACTCTGGTTCTCAATCTGTTTCCTAGTGCCGGTTTGAAGTTCCTACAATTTGCACTGTAAAACCGAGTTGCAGCTTGTACCTCCCCATATTTATGTATAGTGTGGAGTTTGCAAGTAAAAAGAAACTTTGTGTTCCCTTCAAGCTAGCTGAAGGACGGCTTTCACACACACTTATCTCTCAGAACTGTGCATGTGGAGAGACGTTCGTTCATTCAGCACAAATGGAACGGGTTGCACGAGATTCACTTACTCTGGTTTCTCAGTCTGTTTCCTAGTGCCGGTTTGAAATTCCTGTGGTTTGTACTGTAAAACCGAGTTGGAGCTTGTACCTCCCCATATATATGTATTGTTTGGAGTTGGCAACTGAAAAGAAACTTTGTGTTCCCTTCAAGCTAGGTGAAGGACGGCTTTCACACACACTTATCTCAGAACTGAGCATGTGGATAGACGTTCGTTCATCCAGCACAAAGAGAACGGGTTGCAAGAGAAACCCTTACTCTGGTTTCTCAAACTGTTTCCTAGAGCCGGTTTGAATTTCCTGCTGTTTGCACTGTAAAACCGAGTTGGAGCTTGTACCTCCCCATATATATGTATGGTGTGGAGTTTGCAACTGAAAAGACACTTTGTGTTCCCTTCAAGCTAGGCGAAGGACGGCTTTCACACACACTTATCTCTCAGAACTGAGCATGTGGTGAGACGTTCGTTCATCCAGCACAAAGGGAACGGGTTGCAGGAGGAACACTTACTCTGGTTTCTCAGTCTTTTTCCTAGTGCCAGTTTGAATTTCCTGCGTTTTGCAGTTTAAAACCGAGTTGGAGCTTGTTCCTCCCCATATATATTTAAGGAGTGGAGTTTGCAAATAAATAGAATCTTTGTGTTCCCTTCACGCTAGGTGAAGTGCGGCTTTAACACACCTTTATCTCTCAGAAATGAGCATGTGTAGAGACGTTCGTTCACCAGCACAAAGAGAACGGGATGCAGGAGAAACACTTGCTCTGGTTTCTCAGTCTGTTTCCTAGTGCCGGTTTGAAGTTCCTGCGTTTTGCAATGTAAAACCGTAGTTGGAGATTTTCCCTCCCCATATGTATGTATGGAGTGGAGTTTGCAACTGACAAGAAACTTAGTGTTCCCTTCAAGTTAGGTGAAGTACTGCTTTCACACACAGTTATCTCTCAGAACTGAGCATGTGGAGAGACGTTCGTTCATCCAGCACAAAGGGAACGCATTGCAGGAGAAACACTTATTCTGGTTTCTCAGTCTGTTTCCTAGTGCCGATTTGAAGTTCCTGCGGTTTGCACTGTAAAACCGAGTTGGAGCTTGTTCCTCCCCATATATATTTATGGAGTGGAGTTTGCAAGTGACAAGAAACTTTGTGTTCCCTTCAAGCTAGGTGAAGGACGGCATTCACACACACTTATCTCTCAGAACTGAGCATGTGTAGTGACGTTCGTTCATCCAGCCAAAAGTGAACGGGTTGCAGGAGAAACCCTTACTCTGGTTTCTCCAACTGTTTCCTAGTGCCAGTTTGAAGTTCCTGCGGTTTGCACTGTAAAACCGAGTTGGAACTTGTTCCTACCCATATATATGAATGGAGTGGAGTTTGCATGTGACAAGAAACTTTGTGTTCCATTCAAGCTAGGTGAAGGCGGCTTTCACACACAATTAACTCTCAGAACTGAGCATGTGAAGAGACGTTCGTTCATCCAACACAAAGGGATCTGGTTACAGAGAAACACTTACTCTGGATTCTCAGTCTGTTTCCTAGTGCCTGTTTGAAGCTCCTGCGGTTTGCACAGTAAAACCGATTTGCAGCTTTTACCTCCCCATATTTATGTATGGTGTGGAGTTTGCAACTGAAAAGAAACTTTGTGTTCCCTTCAAGCTAGGTGAAGGACGGCTTTCACACACACTTATCTCTCAGAACTGAGCATGTGTAGAGACTTTTGTTCATCCAGCACAAAGGGAACGGGTTGCAGGAGAAACACTTCCTCTGGTTTCTCAAACTCTTTCCTAGTTCCGGTTTGAAGTTCCTGCGGTTTGCACTGTAAAATCGATTTAGAGCTTGCACCTCCCCATATATATGTTTGGTGTGGAGTTTGCAACTGAAAAGAAACTTTGTGTTCCCTTCAAGCTAGGTGAAGGACGGCTTTCACAGACACTTATCTCTCAGAAGTGAGCATGTGGAGGGACGTTCGTTCATCCAGCACAAAGGGAACGGGTTGCAGGGGAAATACTTACTCTGATTTCTCAGTCTGTTTTCTAGTGCCAGTTTGAAGTTCCTGCGGTTTGCACTGAAAAACCGAGTTGGAGTTTGTTCCTCCCCATATATATGTAAGGACTGGAGTATGCAACTTAATAGAACCTTTGTGTTCCCCCCAAAGTTTGGTGAAGGACGGCTTTAACACACACTTATCTCTCAGAACTGAGCATGTGTAGAGACTTTTGTTCATCCAGCACAAAGGGAACGGGTTGCAGGAGAAACAATTCCTCTGGTTTCTCAAACTGTTTCCTAGTTCCGGTTTGAAGTTCCTGCGGTTTGCACTGTAAAATCGATTTAGAGATTGCACCTCCCCATATATATGTTTGGTGTGGAGTTTGCAACTGAAAAGAAACTTTGTGTTCCCTTGAAGCTAGGTGAAGGACGGCTTTCACACACACTTATCTCTCAGATCTGAGCATGTGGAGAGACGTTCGTTCATCCAGCACAAAGGGAACCGGTTGCAGGAGAAACACATTCTCTGGTTTCTCAGTCTGTTTCCTAGTGCTGGTTTGAAGTTTCTGCTGTTTGCACTGTAAAAAAGTGTTGGAGCTTGTTCCTCCCCATATATATGTAAGGAGTCTTGTTTGCAAATGTATAGAAACTATGTGTTCCCATCAAGCTAGGTGAAGGACGGCTTTCACACACATTTATCTCTCAGAACTGAGCATGTGGAGAGACATTCCTTCATCCAGCACAAAGGGAACGGGATGCAGGAGAAACACTTACTCTGGTTTCTCAAACGGTTTCCTAGTGCCGGTTTGAAGTTCCTGCGGTTTTCACTGTAAAACCTTGTTGGAGCTTGTACCTCCCCATATATATGTATGGTGTGGAGTTTGCAACTGAACAGAAAATTTGTGTTTCCTTCAAGCTAGGTGAAGGACGGCTTTCACACACACTTATCTCTCAAAACTGAGCATGTGGAGAGACGTTCGTTCATCCAGCACAAAGGGATCGGGTTGCAGGAGAAACACTTACTCTGGTTCTCAATCTGTTTCCTAGTGCCGGTTTGAAGTTCCTACAGTTTGCACTGTAAAACCGAGTTGCGGCTTGTACCTCCCCATATTTATGTATAGGGTGGTGTTTGCAAGTGAAAAGAAACTTTGTGTTCCCTTCAAGCTAGCTGAAGGACGGCTTTCACACACACTTATCTCTCAGAACTGAGCATGTGGAGAGACGTTCGTTCATCCAGCACAAAGGGAAAGGGTTGCAGGAGAAACACATTCTCTGGTTTCTCAGTCTGCTTCCTAGAGCCGGTTTGAAGTTTCTGCGGTTTGCACTGTAAAAAAGAGTTGGAGCTTGTTCCTCCCCATATATATGTAAGGATTCTAGTTTGCAAATGAATAGAAACTATGTGTTCCCTTCAAGCTAGGTGAAGGACGGCTTTCACACACACTTATCTCTCAGAACTGAGCATGTGGAGAGACGTTCGTTCATCCAGCACAAAGGGAAAGGGTTGCAGGAGAAACACATTCTCTGGTTTCTCAGTCTGCTTCCTAGTGCCCGTTTGAAGTTTCTGCGGTTTGCACTGTTAAAAAGATTTGGAGCTTGTTCCTCCCCATATATATGTAAGGAGTCCAGTTTGCAAATGAATAGAAACTATGTGTTCCCTTCAAGCTAGGTGAAGGACGGCTTTCACACACACTTATCTCTCAGAACTGAGCATGTGTAGAGACGTTCGTTCATCCAGCACAAAGGGAACGGTTTGCAGGAGAAACCCTTACTCTGGTTTCTCAAACAGTTTCCTAGTGCCGGTTTGAAGTTCCTGCGGTTTTCACTGTAAAACCGAGTTGGAGCTTGTACCTCCCCATATATATGTATGGTGTGGATTTTGCAATTGAACAGAAAATTTGTGTTCCCTTCAAGCTAGTTGAAGGACGGCTTTCACACACACTTATCTCTCAAAACTGAGCATGTGGAGAGACGTTCGTTCATCCAGCTCAAAGGGATCTGGTTGCAGGAGAAACACTTACTCTTGTTCTCAATCTGTTTCCTAGTGCCGGTTTGAAGTTCCAGCGGTTTGCACTGTAAAATCGAGTTGGAGCTTGTACCTCCCCATATATATGTATGGAGTGGACTTGCAAGTGACAAGAAACTTTGTGTTCCCTTCAAGGTAGGTGAAGGACGGCTTTCACACACACTTAACTCTCAAAACTGAGCATGTGAAGAGACGTTCGTTCATCCAGCACAAAAGGAACGGGTTGCAAGAGAAATACTTACTCTGGTTTCTCAGTCTGTTTCCTAGTACCGGTTGAAAATTCCTGCTTTTTGCACTGTAAAACCGAGTTGGAGTTTGTTCCTCCTTATATATATGTAAGGACTGGGGTTTGCAACTGAATAGAAACTTTGTGTTCCCTTCAAGCTATGTGAAGGACGGCTTTAACACACACTTATCTCTCAGAACTGAGCATGTGGAGAGACGTTCGTTCATCCAGCACAAAGAGATCGGGTTGCAGGAGAAACCCTTACTCTGGTTTCTCAAACTTTTTCCTAGTGCCTGTTTGAAGTTCCTGCGGTTTGCACTGAAAAACCGAGTTGGAACTTGTTCCTACCCATATACATGTATGGAGTTGAGTTTACAAGTTAGAAGAAACTATGTGTTCCCTTCAACCTAGGTGAAGGACGGCTTTCACACAAAATTAACTCTCAGATCTGAGCATGTGGAGAGACGTTCGTTCATCCCGCACAAAGGGAACTGGTTGCAGGAGAAACACTTACTCTGGATTCTCAGTCAGTTTACTAGTGCCGGTTTGAAGTTCCTGCGGTTTGCACTGTAAAACCGAGTTGCAGCTTGTACCTCCCCATATTTATGTATGGTGTGGATTTTGCAACTGAAAAGAAACTTTGTGTTCCCTTCAAACTAGGTGAAGGACGGCTTTCACACACATTATCTCTCAGAACTGAGCATGTGGAGAGACTTTCGTTCATCCAGCACAAAGGGAACGGTTTGCCGGAGAAACACTTACTCTGGTTTCTCAGTCTGTTTCCTAGTGCCTGTTTGATGTTCCTGCGTTTTGCACTGTAAAACCAAGTTGCAGTTTGTTCCTCCCCATATATATATAAGGACTGGAGTTTGCAACTGAATAGAAACTTTGTGTTCCCTTCAAGCTAGGTGAAGGACGGCTTTAACACACACTTATCTCTCAGAACTGAGCATGTGGAGAGACGTTCGTTCATCCAGCACAAAAGGATCGGTTTGGAGGAGAAACACTTTCTCTGGTTCTCAGTCTGTTTCCTAGTGCCGGTTTGAAGTTCCTGCGGTTTGCACTGTAAAACCGAGTTGGAGCTTGTTCCTCCCCATATATATGTATGGAGTGGAGTTTGCAAGTGACAACAAACTATGTGTTCCCTTCAATCTAGATGAAGGATGGGTTTTACCCACACCTATCTCTCAGAACTGTGCATGTGGAGAGAAGTTCGTCCATTCAGAACCAACGGAACTGCGTGCAGGATAATCACTTACTCTGGTTTCTAAGTCTTTTTCCAACTACCGGTTTGAATTGCCCGCCATTTTCACTGTAAAACCGATTTGTAGCTTGTAGATCCCCATATATATGTATTGAGTGGAGTTGGCAACTGAAAACAAACTTTGTGTTCCCTTCAATCTAGGTGAAGTAAGGCTTTCACACACACGTATCTCTCAGAAGTGGACATGTGCAGAGACGTTCGTTCATCCAGCACAAAGGGAACGGGTTGCAGGAGAAACCCTTACTCTGGTTTCTCAGTCTGTGTCCTAGTGCCGGTTTGAAGTTCCTGCGTTTTGCACTGTAAAACCGTAGTTGGAGATTTTTCCTCCCCATATGTATGTATGGAGTGGAGTTTGCAACTGACAAGAAACTTTGTGTTCCCTTGAAGCTAGGTGAAGGACGGATTTCACACACACTTATCTCTCAGAACTGAGCATGCGGAGAGACGTTCGTTCATCCAGCACAAAAGGAACGGGTTAGAAGAGAAAACTTACCCTGGTTTCTCAGTCTTTTTCCTAGTGCCGGTTGGAATTTCCTGCGGTTTGCACTGTAAAACCGAGTTGGAACATGTTCCTACCCATATATATGTACGGAGTGGAGTTGGCAAGTGACAAGAAACTTTGTGTTCCCTTCAAGCTAGGTGAAGGACGGCTTTCACACACAATTAACTCTCAGAACTGAGCATGTGAAGAGACGTTCGTTCTTCCAGCACAAAGGGATATGGTTACAGGAGAAACACATACTCTGGTTTCTCAGTCTTTTTCCTAGTGCCGGTTTGAAGTTTCTGTGGTTTGCACTGTAAAACCGAGTTGGAGCTTGTTCCTCCCCATATATATGTAAGGAGTCTAGTTTGCAAATGAATAGAAACTATGTGTTCCCTTCAAGCTAAGTGAATGACGGCTTTCACACACACTTATCTCTCAGAACTGAGCATGTGTAGAGACGTTCGTTCATCCAGCACAAAGGGAACGGGTTGCAGGAGAAACACTTACTCTGGTTTCTCAAACTGTTTCCTAGTGCCGGTTTGAAGTTCCTGCGGTTTTCACTGTAAAACCGAGTTGGAGCTTGTACCTCCCCATATATATGTATGGAGTGGACATGCAAGTGACAAGAAACTTTGCTTTCCCTTCAATTAGGTGAAGGACGGCTTTCACACACACTTATCTCTCAGAACTGAGCATGTGGAGAGACGTTCGTTCATCCAGCACAAAGGGAACGGGTTGCAAGAGAAATACTTACTCTGGTTTCTCAGTCAGTTTCCTAGTGCCGGTTTGATGTTCCTGCGGTTTGCACTGTATAACCCAGTTGCAGCTTGTACCTCCCCATATTTATGTACGGTGTGGATATTGCAACTGAAAAGATACTTTGTGTTCCCTTCAAGCTCGGTGAAGGACGGCTTTCACACACATAATCTCTCAGAACTGAGCATGTGGAGAGACCTTCGTTCATCCAGCACAAAGGGAACTGTTTGCCGGAGAAACACTTACTCAGGTTTCTCAGTCTGTTTCCTAGTGCCAGTTTGATGTTCTTGCGGTTTGCACTGTAAACCCGAGTTGGAGTTTGTTCCTCCCCATATATATGTATGGTGTGGAGTTTGCAACTGAAAAGACACTTTGTGTTCCCTTCAAGCTAGGTGAAGGACGGCTTTAAAACACACTTATCTCTCAGAACTGAGCAAGTTAGAGACGTTCTTTCATCCAGCACAAAGGGAACGGGATGCAGGAGAACCCCTTACTCTGGTTTCTCAAACTGTTTCCTAGTGCCGATTTGAAGCTCCTGCATTTTGCACTGTAAAACCGAGTTGGAGCTTGTACCTCCCCATATATATGTATGGTGTGGAGTTTGCAACTGAAAAGACACTTTGTGTTCCCTTCAAGCTAGGTGAAGGACGGCTTTCACACACACTTATCTCTCAGAACTGAGAATGTGGAGAGACGTTCGTTCATCCAGCACAAAGGGAACGGGTTGCCGGAGAAACTCTTACTCTGGATTCTCAGCCTGTTTCCTAGTGCCGGTTTGAAGTTCCTGCGGTTTGCACTGTAAAACCGAGTTGGAGTTTGTTCCTCCCCATATATATGTAAGGACTGGAGTATGCAACTTAATAGAACATTTGTGTTCCCCTCAAGATTGGTGAAGGACGGGTTTAACACACACTTATCTATCAGAACTGAGCTTGTGGAGAGAAGTTCGTTCATTCAGCACAAAGGGAAAGGGTTGCAGGAGAAACACATACTCTGTATTCTCAGTCTGCTTCCTCGTGCCGTTTTGAAGTTCGTGCGGTTTGCACTGTAAAACCGAGTTGCAGCTTGTACCCCCCATATATATGTATGGAGTGTACTTTGCAAGTGACAAGAAACTTTGTGTTCCCTTGAAGCTAGGTGAAGGACGGCTTTCACACACACTTATCTCTCAGAACTAGCATGTGGAGAGACGTGCTTTTATCCAGCAAAAAGGAACGGGTTGTAGGAGAAACACTTCCTCTGGGTTCTCAGTCTGTTTCCTAGTGCCGGTATGAAGTTCCTGCGATTTGCACTGTGAAACCGTGTTGGAGTTTGTTCCTCCCCATATATATATAAGGACTGGAGTTTGCAACTGAATAGAAACTTTGTGTTCCCTTCAAGTAACGTGAAGGACGGCTTTAAATCACACTTATCTCTCAAAACTGAGCATGTGTAGAGACGTTCTTTCATCCAGCACAAAGGGAACAGGTTGCAGGAGAAATCCTTACTCTGGTTTCTCAAACTGTTTCCTAGTGCCTGTTTGAAGTTCCTGCGGTTTGCACTGTAAAACCGAGTTGGAACTTTTACCTACCCATATATATGTATGGAGTGGAGTTTGCAAGTGACAAGAAACTATGTGTTCCCTTCAAGTTAGGTGAAGGACGGCTTTCACACACACTTATCTCTCAGAACTGAGCATGTGGATAGACGTTCGTTCATCCAGCACAAAGGGAACTCTTTGCAGGAGAAACACTTACTCTGGTTTCTCAGTCTGTTTCCTAGTGCCGGTTTGAAGTTTCTGCGGTTTGCACTGTAAAAAAGTGTTGGAGCTTGTTCCTCCCCATATATATGTAAGGAGTCTAGTTTGCAAATGAATAGAAACTATGTGTTCCCTTCAAGCTAGGTGAAGGAAAGCTTTCACACACAGTTATCTCTCAGAACTGAGCATGTGGAGAGACATTCCTTTATCCAGCACAAAGGGAACGGGATGTAGGAGAAACACTTACTCTGGTTTCTCAAACTGTTTCCTAGTGCCGGTTTGAAGTTCCTGCGGTTTTCACTGTAAAACCGAGTTGGAGCTTGTACCTCCCCATATATATGTATGGTGTGGAGTTTGCAACTGAACAGAAAATTTGTGTTCCCTTCAAGCTAGGTGAAGGACGGCTTTCACACACACTTATCTCTCAAAACTGAGCATGTGGAGAGACGTTCGTTCATCCAGCACAAAGGGATCGGGTTGCAGGGAAACACTTACTCTGGTTCTCAATCTGTTTCCTAGTGCCGGTTTGAAGTTCCTACAGTTTGCACTGTAAAACCGAGTTGCGGCTTGTACCTCCCCATATTTATGTATAGTGTGGAGTTTGCAAGTGAAAAGAAACTTTGTGTTCCCTTCAAGCTAGCTGAAGGACGGCTTTCACACACACTTATCTCTCAGAACTGAGCATGTGGAGAGACGTTCGTTCATCCAGCACAAAGGGAAAGGGTTGCAGAAGAAACACATTCTCTGGTTTCTCAGTCTGCTTCCTAGTGCCGGTTTGAAGTTTCTGCGGTTTGCACTGTAAAAAAGACTTGGAGCTTGTTCCTCCCCATATATATGTAAGGAGTCTTGTTTGCAAATGAATAGAAACTATGTGTTCCCTTCAAGCTAGGTGAAGGACGGCTTTCACACACACTTATCTCTCAGAACTGAGCATGTGGAGAGACGTTCGTTCATCCAGCAAAAAGGGAACGGGTTGCTGGATAAACACTTACTCTGATTTCTCAGTGTGTTTTCTAGTGCCAGTTTGAAGTTCCTGCGGTTTGCACTGAAAAACCGAGTTGGAGTTTGTTCCTCCCCATATATATGTAAGGACTGGAGTATGCAACTTAATAGAAACTTTGTGTTCCCCCCAAAGTTTGGTGAAGGACGGCTTTAACACACACTTATCTCTCAGAACTGAGCATGTGTAGAGACTTTTGTTCATCCAGCACAAAGGGAACGGGTTGCAGGAGAAACACTTCCTCTGGTTTCTCAAACTGTTTCCTAGTTCCGGTTTGAAGTTTCTGCGGTTTGCACTGTAAAAAAGAGTTGGAGCTTGTTCCTCCCCATATATATGTAAGGAGTCTAGTTTGCAAATGAATAGAAACTATGTGTTCCCTTCAAGCTAGGTGAAGGACGGCTTTCACACACACTTATCTCTCAGAACTGAGCATGTGGAGAGACGTTCGTTCATCCAGCACAAAAGGATCGATTTGGAGGAGAAACACTTACTCTGGTTCTCAGTCTGTTTCCTAGTGCCGGTTTGAAGTTCCTGCGGTTTGCACTGTAAAACCGAGTTGGAGCTTGTTCCTCCCCATATATATGTATGGAGTGGAGTTTGCAAGTGACAACAAACTATGTGTTCCCTTCAATCTAGATGAAGGATGTGTTTTACCCACACCTATCTCTCAGAACTGTGCATGTGGAGAGAAGTTCGTCCATTCAGAACCAACGGAACTGCGTGCAGGATAATCACTTACTCTGGTTTCTAAGTCTTATTCCAACTACCGGTTTGAATTGCCCGCCATTTTCACTGTAAAACCGATTTGTAGCTTGTAGTTCCCCATATATATGTATTGAGTGGAGTTGGCAACTGAAAACAAACTTTGTGTTCCCTTCAATCTAGGTGAAGTAAGGCTTTCACACACACGTATCTCTCAGAAGTGGACATGTGCAGAGACGTTCGTTCATCCAGCACAAAGGGAACGGTTTGCAGGAGAAACCCTTACTCTGGTTTCTCAGTCTGTGTCCTAGTGCCGGTTTGAAGTTCCTGCGTTTTGCACTGTAAAACCGTAGTTGGAAATTTTTCCTCCCCATATGTATGTATGGAGTGTAGTTTGCAACTGACAAGAAACTTTGTGTTCCCTTGAAGCTAGGTGAAGGACGGATTTCACACACACTTATCTCTCAGAACTGAGCATGCGGAGAGACGTTCGTTCATCCAGCACAATAGGAACGGGTTAGAAGAGAAAACTTACCCTGGTTTCTCAGTCTTTTTCCTAGTGCCGGTTGGAAGTTCCTGCGGTTTGCACTGTAAAACCGATTTGGAACATGTTCCTACCCATATATATGTACGGAGTGGAGTTTGCAAGTGACAAGAAACTTTGTGTTCCCTTCAAGCTAGGTGAAGGACGGCTTTCACACACAATTAACTCTCAGAACTGAGCATGTGAAGAGACGTTCGTTCTTCCAGCACAAAGGGATCTGGTTACAGGAGAAACACATACTCTGGTTTCTCAGTCTTTTTCCTAGTGCCGGTTTGAAGTTTCTGTGGTTTGCACTGTAAAACCGAGTTGGAGCTTGTTCCTCCCCATATATATGTAAGGAGTCTAGTTTGCAAATGAATAGAAACTATGTGTTCCCTTCAAGCTAAGTGAAGGACGGCTTTCACACACACTTATCTCTCAAAACTGAGAATGTGGAGAGACGTTCGTTCATCCAGCACAAAGGGATCTGGTTGCAGGAGAAACACTTACTCTGGTTCTCAATCTGTTTCCTAGTGCCGGTTTGAAGTTCCAACGGTTTGCACTGTAAAACCGAGTTGGAGCTTGTACCTCCCCATATATATGTATGGAGTGGACATGCAAGTGACAAGAAACTTTGCTTTCCCTTCAATTAGGTGAAGGACGGCTTTCACACACACTTATCTCTCAGAACTGAGCATGTGGAGAGACGTTCGTTCATCCAGCACAAAGGGAACGGGTTGCAAGAGAAATACTTACTCTGGTTTCTCAGTCAGTTTCCTAGTGCCGGTTTGATGTTCCTGCGGTTTGCACTGTAAAACCCAGTTGCAGCTTGTACCTCCCCATATTTATGTAAGGACTGGAGTTTGCAACTGAATAGAAACTTTGTGTTCCCTTCAAGTTACGTGAAGGACGGCTTTAAAACACACTTATCTCTCAGAACTGAGCAAGTTAGAGACGTTCTTTCATCCAGCACAAAGGGAACGGGTTGCAGGAGAACCCCTTACTCTGGTTTCTCAAACTGTTTCCTAGTGCCGATTTGAAGCTCCTGCAGTTTGCACTGTAAAACCGAGTTGGAGCTTGTACCTCCACATATATATGTATGGTGTGGAGTTTGCAACTGAAAAGACACTTTGTGTTCCCTTCAAGCTAGGTGAAGGACGGGTTTAACACACACTTATCTCTCAGAACTGAGCATGTGGAGAGACGTTTTTTCATCCAGCACAAAGGGAACGGGTTGCAGGAGAAACAATTACTCTGGTTTCTCAGTCTGTTTCCTAGTGCCGGTTGGAAGTTCCTGTGGTTTGCACTGCAAAACCGAGTTGGAGTTTGTTTCTCCCCATATATATGTAAGAACTAGAGTTTGCAACTGAATAGAAACTTTGTGTTCCCTTCAAGCTAGGTGAAGGACGGCTTTAACACACACTTATCTCTCAGAACTTAGCATGTGGAAAGACGTTCGTTCATCCAGCACAAAGAGATCGGGTTGCAGGAGAAACACTTACTCTGGTTTCTCAAACTGTTTCCTAGTGCCGGTTTGAAGTTCCTGCGGTTTGCACTGTAAAACCGAGTTGGAACTTGTTCCTACCCATATATATGTAAGGACCGGTGTATGCAACTTAATAGAACCTTTGTGTTCCCCTCAAGTTTGGTGAAGGACGGGTTTAACACACACTTATCTATCAGAACTGAGCATGTGGAGAGACGTTCATTCATCCAGCACAAAGGGAAAGGGTTGCAGGAGAAACACATACTCTGGTTTCTCAGTCTGTTTCCTAGTGCCGGTTTGAAGTTCCTGCGGTTTGCACTGTAAAACCGAGATTGAGTTTGTTCCTCCCCATATATATGTAAGGACTGGAGTTTGCAACTGAATATAACCTTTGTGTTCCCTTCAAGTTACCTGAAGGACGGCTTTAAAACACACTTATCTCTCAGAACTGAGCAAGTTAGAGACGTTCTTTCATCCAGCACAAAGGGAACGGGATGCAGGAGAACCCCTTACTCTGGTTTCTCAAACTGTTTCCTAGTGCCGATTTGAAGCTCCTGCATTTTGCACTGTAAAACCGAGTTGGAGCTTGTACCTCCCCATATATATGTATGGTGTGGAGTTTGCAACTGAAAAGACACTTTGTGTTCCCTTCAAGCTAGGTGAAGGACGGCTTTCACACACACTTATCTCTCAGAACTGAGAATGTGGAGAGACGTTCGTTCATCCAGCACAAAGGGAACGGGTTGCCGGAGAAACTCTTACTCTGGATTCTCAGCCTGTTTCCTAGTGCCGGTTTGAAGTTCCTGCGGTTTGCACTGTAAAACCGAGTTGGAGTTTGTTCCTCCCCATATATATGTAAGGACTGGAGTATGCAACTTAATAGAACATTTGTGTTCCCCTCAAGATTGGTGAAGGACGGGTTTAACACACACTTATCTATCAGAACTGAGCTTGTGGAGAGAAGTTCGTTCATTCAGCACAAAGGGAAAGGGTTGCAGGAGAAACACATACTCTGTATTCTCAGTCTGCTTCCTCGTGCCGTTTTGAAGTTCGTGCGGTTTGCACTGTAAAACCGAGTTGCAGCTTGTACCCCCCATATATATGTATGGAGTGTACTTTGCAAGTGACAAGAAACTTTGTGTTCCCTTGAAGCTAGGTGAAGGACGGCTTTCACACACACTTATCTCTCAGAACTAGCATGTGGAGAGACGTGCTTTTATCCAGCAAAAAGGAACGGGTTGTAGGAGAAACACTTCCTCTGGGTTCTCAGTCTGTTTCCTAGTGCCGGTATGAAGTTCCTGCGATTTGCACTGTGAAACCGTGTTGGAGTTTGTTCCTCCCCATATATATATAAGGACTGGAGTTTGCAACTGAATAGAAACTTTGTGTTCCCTTCAAGTAACGTGAAGGACGGCTTTAAATCACACTTATCTCTCAAAACTGAGCATGTGTAGAGACGTTCTTTCATCCAGCACAAAGGGAACAGGTTGCAGGAGAAATCCTTACTCTGGTTTCTCAAACTGTTTCCTAGTGCCTGTTTGAAGTTCCTGCGGTTTGCACTGTAAAACCGAGTTGGAACTTTTACCTACCCATATATATGTATGGAGTGGAGTTTGCAAGTGACAAGAAACTATGTGTTCCCTTCAAGTTAGGTGAAGGACGGCTTTCACACACACTTATCTCTCAGAACTGAGCATGTGGATAGACGTTCGTTCATCCAGCACAAAGGGAACTCTTTGCAGGAGAAACACTTACTCTGGTTTCTCAGTCTGTTTCCTAGTGCCGGTTTGAAGTTTCTGCGGTTTGCACTGTAAAAAAGTGGTGGAGCTTGTTCCTCCCCATATATATGTAAGGAGTCTAGTTTGCAAATGAATAGAAACTATGTGTTCCCTTCAAGCTAGGTGAAGGAAAGCTTTCACACACAGTTATCTCTCAGAACTGAGCATGTGGAGAGACATTCCTTTATCCAGCACAAAGGGAACGGGATGTAGGAGAAACACTTACTCTGGTTTCTCAAACTGTTTCCTAGTGCCGGTTTGAAGTTCCTGCGGTTTTCACTGTAAAACCGAGTTGGAGCTTGTACCTCCCCATATATATGTATGGTGTGGAGTTTGCAACTGAACAGAAAATTTGTGTTCCCTTCAAGCTAGGTGAAGGACGGCTTTCACACACACTTATCTCTCAAAACTGAGCATGTGGAGAGACGTTCGTTCATCCAGCACAAAGGGATCGGGTTGCAGGGAAACACTTACTCTGGTTCTCAATCTGTTTCCTAGTGCCGGTTTGAAGTTCCTACAGTTTGCACTGTAAAACCGAGTTGCGGCTTGTACCTCCCCATATTTATGTATAGTGTGGAGTTTGCAAGTGAAAAGAAACTTTGTGTTCCCTTCAAGCTAGCTGAAGGACGGCTTTCACACACACTTATCTCTCAGAACTGAGCATGTGGAGAGACGTTCGTTCATCCAGCACAAAGGGAAAGGGTTGCAGAAGAAACACATTCTCTGGTTTCTCAGTCTGCTTCCTAGTGCCGGTTTGAAGTTTCTGCGGTTTGCACTGTAAAAAAGACTTGGAGCTTGTTCCTCCCCATATATATGTAAGGAGTCTTGTTTGCAAATGAATAGAAACTATGTGTTCCCTTCAAGCTAGGTGAAGGACGGCTTTCACACACACTTATCTCTCAGAACTGAGCATGTGGAGAGACGTTCGTTCATCCAGCAAAAAGGGAACGGGTTGCTGGATAAACACTTACTCTGATTTCTCAGTGTGTTTTCTAGTGCCAGTTTGAAGTTCCTGCGGTTTGCACTGAAAAACCGAGTTGGAGTTTGTTCCTCCCCATATATATGTAAGGACTGGAGTATGCAACTTAATAGAAACTTTGTGTTCCCCCCAAAGTTTGGTGAAGGACGGCTTTAACACACACTTATCTCTCAGAACTGAGCATGTGTAGAGACTTTTGTTCATCCAGCACAAAGGGAACGGGTTGCAGGAGAAACACTTCCTCTGGTTTCTCAAACTGTTTCCTAGTTCCGGTTTGAAGTTTCTGCGGTTTGCACTGTAAAAAAGAGTTGGAGCTTGTTCCTCCCCATATATATGTAAGGAGTCTAGTTTGCAAATGAATAGAAACTATGTGTTCCCTTCAAGCTAGGTGAAGGACGGCTTTCACACACACTTATCTCTCAGAACTGAGCATGTGGAGAGACGTTCGTTCATCCAGCACAAAAGGATCGATTTGGAGGAGAAACACTTACTCTGGTTCTCAGTCTGTTTCCTAGTGCCGGTTTGAAGTTCCTGCGGTTTGCACTGTAAAACCGAGTTGGAGCTTGTTCCTCCCCATATATATGTATGGAGTGGAGTTTGCAAGTGACAACAAACTATGTGTTCCCTTCAATCTAGATGAAGGATGTGTTTTACCCACACCTATCTCTCAGAACTGTGCATGTGGAGAGAAGTTCGTCCATTCAGAACCAACGGAACTGCGTGCAGGATAATCACTTACTCTGGTTTCTAAGTCTTATTCCAACTACCGGTTTGAATTGCCCGCCATTTTCACTGTAAAACCGATTTGTAGCTTGTAGTTCCCCATATATATGTATTGAGTGGAGTTGGCAACTGAAAACAAACTTTGTGTTCCCTTCAATCTAGGTGAAGTAAGGCTTTCACACACACGTATCTCTCAGAAGTGGACATGTGCAGAGACGTTCGTTCATCCAGCACAAAGGGAACGGTTTGCAGGAGAAACCCTTACTCTGGTTTCTCAGTCTGTGTCCTAGTGCCGGTTTGAAGTTCCTGCGTTTTGCACTGTAAAACCGTAGTTGGAAATTTTTCCTCCCCATATGTATGTATGGAGTGTAGTTTGCAACTGACAAGAAACTTTGTGTTCCCTTGAAGCTAGGTGAAGGACGGATTTCACACACACTTATCTCTCAGAACTGAGCATGCGGAGAGACGTTCGTTCATCCAGCACAAAAGGAACGGGTTAGAAGAGAAAACTTACCCTGGTTTCTCAGTCTTTTTCCTAGTGCCGGTTGGAAGTTCCTGCGGTTTGCACTGTAAAACCGATTTGGAACATGTTCCTACCCATATATATGTACGGAGTGGAGTTTGCAAGTGACAAGAAACTTTGTGTTCCCTTCAAGCTAGGTGAAGGACGGCTTTCACACACAATTAACTCTCAGAACTGAGCATGTGAAGAGACGTTCGTTCTTCCAGCACAAAGGGATCTGGTTACAGGAGAAACACATACTCTGGTTTCTCAGTCTTTTTCCTAGTGCCGGTTTGAAGTTTCTGTGGTTTGCACTGTAAAACCGAGTTGGAGCTTGTTCCTCCCCATATATATGTAAGGAGTCTAGTTTGCAAATGAATAGAAACTATGTGTTCCCTTCAAGCTAAGTGAAGGACGGCTTTCACACACACTTATCTCTCAAAACTGAGAATGTGGAGAGACGTTCGTTCATCCAGCACAAAGGGATCTGGTTGCAGGAGAAACACTTACTCTGGTTCTCAATCTGTTTCCTAGTGCCGGTTTGAAGTTCCAACGGTTTGCACTGTAAAACCGAGTTGGAGCTTGTACCTCCCCATATATATGTATGGAGTGGACATGCAAGTGACAAGAAACTTTGCTTTCCCTTCAATTAGGTGAAGGACGGCTTTCACACACACTTATCTCTCAGAACTGAGCATGTGGAGAGACGTTCGTTCATCCAGCACAAAGGGAACGGGTTGCAAGAGAAATACTTACTCTGGTTTCTCAGTCAGTTTCCTAGTGCCGGTTTGATGTTCCTGCGGTTTGCACTGTAAAACCCAGTTGCAGCTTGTACCTCCCCATATTTATGTAAGGACTGGAGTTTGCAACTGAATAGAAACTTTGTGTTCCCTTCAAGTTACGTGAAGGACGGCTTTAAAACACACTTATCTCTCAGAACTGAGCAAGTTAGAGACGTTCTTTCATCCAGCACAAAGGGAACGGGTTGCAGGAGAACCCCTTACTCTGGTTTCTCAAACTGTTTCCTAGTGCCGATTTGAAGCTCCTGCAGTTTGCACTGTAAAACCGAGTTGGAGCTTGTACCTCCACATATATATGTATGGTGTGGAGTTTGCAACTGAAAAGACACTTTGTGTTCCCTTCAAGCTAGGTGAAGGACGGGTTTAACACACACTTATCTCTCAGAACTGAGCATGTGGAGAGACGTTTTTTCATCCAGCACAAAGGGAACGGGTTGCAGGAGAAACAATTACTCTGGTTTCTCAGTCTGTTTCCTAGTGCCGGTTGGAAGTTCCTGTGGTTTGCACTGCAAAACCGAGTTGGAGTTTGTTTCTCCCCATATATATGTAAGAACTAGAGTTTGCAACTGAATAGAAACTTTGTGTTCCCTTCAAGCTAGGTGAAGGACGGCTTTAACACACACTTATCTCTCAGAACTTAGCATGTGGAAAGACGTTCGTTCATCCAGCACAAAGAGATCGGGTTGCAGGAGAAACACTTACTCTGGTTTCTCAAACTGTTTCCTAGTGCCGGTTTGAAGTTCCTGCGGTTTGCACTGTAAAACCGAGTTGGAACTTGTTCCTACCCATATATATGTAAGGACCGGTGTATGCAACTTAATAGAACCTTTGTGTTCCCCTCAAGTTTGGTGAAGGACGGGTTTAACACACACTTATCTATCAGAACTGAGCATGTGGAGAGACGTTCATTCATCCAGCACAAAGGGAAAGTGTTGCAGGAGAAACACATACTCTGGTTTCTCAGTCTGTTTCCTAGTGCCGGTTTGAAGTTCCTGCGGTTTGCACTGTAAAACCGAGATTGAGTTTGTTCCTCCCCATATATATGTAAGGACTGGAGTTTGCAACTGAATATAACCTTTGTGTTCCCTTCAAGTTACCTGAAGGACGGCTTTAAAACACACTTATCTCTCAAAACTGAGCATGTGAAGAGACGTTCTTTCATCCAGCACAAAGGGAACGGTTTGCAGGGGAAACCCTTACTCTGGTTTCTCAAACTGTTTCTCAGTGCCGGTTTGAAGTTCCTGCGGTTTGCACTGTAAAACCGAGTTGGAGCTTGTACCTCCCCATATATATATGGTGTGGAGTTTGCAACTGAAAAGACACTTATTGTTCCCTTCAAACTAGTCGAAGTACGGCTTTCACACACACTTATCTCTATGAATTGAGCATGTGGAGAGACGTTCGTTCATCCAGCACAAAGGGATCGGTTTGGAGGAAAAACACTTACTCTGGTTTGTCAGTCTGTTTCCTAGTGCCGGTTTGAATTTCCTGCGGTTTGCACTGTAAAACCGTGTTGGAACTTGTACATCCCCATATATATGTATGGAGTGGACTTTGCAAGTGACAAGAAACTTTGTGTTCCCTTCAAGCTAGGCGAAGGACGGCTTTCACACACACTTATTTCTCAGAACTGAGCATGTGGAGAGACGTTCGTTCACCCAGCAAAAAGGGATCGGTTTAGAAGAGAAAACTTACCCTGGTTTCTCAGTCTTTTTCCTTGTGCCGGTTGGAAGTTCCTGCGGATTGCAGTGTAAAACAGAGTTGGAGTTTGTTCCTCCCCATATATATGTAAGGACTGGAGTTTGCAACGGAATAGAAACTTTGTGTTCCCTTCCAGGTAGGTGAAGGACGGCTTTCACACACACTTATCTCTCAGAACTGAGCATGTGTAGAGACGTTCGTTCATCCAGCAAAAAGGGAACGGGTTGCAGGAGAAACCCTTAATCTGGTTTCTCAAACTGTTTCCTAGTGCCAGTTTGAAGTTCCTGCGGTTTGCACTGTAAAACCGAGTTGGAACTTGTTCCTACCCATATATATATATGGAGTGGAATAAGCAAGTGACAAGAAACTTTGTGTTCCCTTCAAGCTAGGTGAAGGCGGCTTTCACACACAATTAACTCTCAGAACTGAGCATGTGAAGAGCCTTTCGTTCATCCAGCACAAAGGGATCTGGTTACAGGAGAAACACTTATTCTAGATTCTCAGTCTGTTTCCTAGTGCCGGTTGGAAGTTCCTGCGGTTTGCACTGTAAAAGTGAGTTGTAGTTTGTACCTCCCAATATATACGTATGGTGTGGGGTTTACAACTGAAAAGACACTTTGTGTTCCCTTCAAACTAGGCGAAGGACGGCTTTCACACACACTTATCTCTCAGAACTGAGCATGTGGAGAGACTATCGTTCATTCAGCACAAAGGGAACGGGTTGCAGGAGAAACAGTTACTCTGGTTTCTCAGTCTGTTTCCAAGTGCCGGTTGGAAGTTTCTGCGGTTTGCACTGTAAAACCGAGTTGGAACTTGTTCCTACCCATATATATATATATGAAGTGGAATAAGCAAGTGACAAGAAACTTTGTGTTCCCTTGAAGCTAGGTGAAGGACGGCTTTCACACACAGTTATCTCTCAGAACTGAGCATGTGGAGAGACGTTCGTTCATCCAGCACAAAGGGAACGCGTTGCAGGAGAAACACTTACTCTGGTTTCTCAGTCTGTTTCCTAGTGCCGGTTGGAAGTTCCTGCGGTTTGCCCTGTAAAACCGAGTTGGAGCTTGTTCCTCCCTATATATATGTATGGAGTGGACTTGCAAGTGACAAGAAACTTTGTGTTCCCTTGAAGTTAGGTGAAGGACGGATTTCACACACACTTATCTCTCAGAACACAGCATGTGGTGAGACGTTCGTTCATCCAGCACAAAAGGAACGGTTTAGAAGAGAAAACTTACCCTGGTTTTTCAGTCTGTTTCCTAGTGCCGGTTGGAAGTTCCTGCGGTTTGCACTGTAAAACCGAGTTGGAACTAGTTCCTACCCATATATATGTATGGAGTGGGGTTTGCAAGTGACAAGAAACTTTGTGTTCCCTTCAAGCTAGGTGAAGGACGGCTTTCACACACAATTAACTCTCAGAACTGAGCATGTGAAGAGACGTTCGTTCTTCCAGCACAAAAGGAACTTGTTACAGGAGAAACATTTACTCTGGATTCCCAGTCTGTTTCCTCGTGCCGGTTTGAAGTTCCTGCGGTTTGCACTGTAAAACAGAGTTGGAGTTTCTAACTCCCCATATATATGCAAGGACTGGAGTATGCAACTTAATAGAACCTTTGTGTTCCCCTCAAGTTTGGTGAAGGACGGCTTTCACACACACTTATCTCTCAGAACTGAGCATGTGTAGAGACTTTCGTTCATCTAGCACAAAGGAAACTGGTTGCAGGAGAAACACTTACTGTGGTTTCACAGTCAGTTTCCTAGTGCCTGTTTGAAGTTCCTGCGGTTTGCATTGTAGTACCGAGTTGGAGTTTGTTCCTCCCTATATATATGTAAGGACTGGAGTATGCAACTTAATAGAATCTTTGTGTTCCCCTCAAGTTTGGTGAAGGAGGGCTTTAACACACACTTATCTCTCAGAACTGAGCATGCGGAGAGACGTTCGTTCATCCAGCACAAAGGGATCGCGTTGCAGGAGAAACACTTACTGTAGTTCTCAAGGCATTTCCTACTGCCGGTTTGAAGTTCCTGCGGTTTGCACTGTAAAACCGAGTTGGAGCTTTTACCTCCCCATACATATGTATGGATTGGACTTTGCAAGTGACAAGAAACTTTGTGTTCCTTGAAGCTAGGTGAAGGACGGCTTTCACACACACTTATCTCTCAGAACTGAGCATGAGGAGACACATTAGTTCATCCATCACAAAGGGAACGGGTTGCAAGAGAAATAATTACTCTGGTTTCTCAGTCTGTTTCCTAGTGCCTGTTTGATGTTCTTGCGGTTTGCACTGTAAAACCGAGTTGGAGTTTGTTCCTCCCCATATATATGTAAGGACTGGTGTTTGCAACTGAATAGAAACTTTGTGTTCCCTTCAAGTTACGTGAAGGACGGCTTTCAAACACAATTATCTCTCAGAACTGAGCATGTGGAGAGCCGTTCGTTCATTCAGCACAAATGGATGGGGTTGGAGGATAAACACTTACTCTGGTTTCTCAGTCTGTTTACTAGTGCCGGTTGGAAGTTCCTGTGGTTTGCACTGTAAAACCGTGTTGGAACTTGTACCTCCCCATATGTATGTATGGAGTGGACTTTGCAAGTGACAAGAAACTTTGTGTTCCCTTCAAGCTAGGCGAAGGATGGCTTTTACACACACTTATCTCTCAGAACTGAGCATGTGGAGAGACGTTCGTTCATCCAGCACAAAGGGAACGGGTTAGAAGAGAAAACTTACCGTGGTTTCTCAGTCTGTTTCCTAGTGCCGTTTGGAAGTTCCTGCTGATTGCAGTGTAAAACCGAGTTGGAGTTTGTTCCTCCCCATATATATGTAAGGACTGGAGTTTGCAACTGAATAGAAACTTTGTGTTCCCTTCAAGGTAGGTGAAGGACGGCTTTCACACACACTTATCTCTCAGAAATGAGCATGTGTAGAGACGTTCGTTCATCCAGCAAAAATGGAACGGGTTGCAGGAGAAACCCTTACTCTGGTTTCTCAAACTGTTTCCTAGTGCCAGTTTAAAGTTCCTGCGGTTTGCACTGTAAAACCGAGTTGGAACTTGTTCCTACCCATATATGTGTATGGAGTGGAGTTTGCAATTGACAAGAAACTTTGTGTTCCCTTCAAGCTAGGTGAAGGCGGCTTTCACACACAATTAACTCTCAGAACTGAGCATGTGAAGAGACGTTCGTTCATCCAGCACAAAGGGATCTGGTTACAGGAGAAACACTTACTCTGGATTCTCAGTCTGTTTCCTAGCGCCGGTTTGAAGTTCCTGCGGTTTGCACTTTAAAACCGAGTTGCAGCTTTTACCTCCCCATATTTATGTATGGTATGGAGTTTGCAACTGAAAAGAAACTTTGTGTTCCCTTCAAGCTAGGTGAAGGACGGCTTTCACACACACTTATCTCTCAGAAATGAGCATGTGGAGAGACGTTCGTTCATCCAGCACAAAGGGAACGGGTTGCAGGAGAAATACTTACTCTGGTTTCTCAGTCTGTTTTCTAGTACCAGTTTGAAGTTCCTGCGGTTTGCACTGTAAAACCGAGTTGGAGTTTCTTCCTCCCCATATATATGTAAGGACTGGAGTATGCAACTTAATAGAACCTTTGTGTTCCCCTCAAGTTTGGTGAAGGATGGCTTTAACACACACTTATCTCTCAAAACTGAGCATGTGGAGAAACGTTCGTTCATCCAGCACAAAAGGATAGGTTTGGAGGAGAAACACTAACTCTGGTTCTCAGTCTGTTTCCTAGTGCCTGTTTGAAGTTCCTGCTTTTTGCACTGAAAAACGGATTGGAGCTTGTTCCTCCCCATATATATGTATGGAGTGGAGTTTGCAAGTGACAACAAACTTTGTGTTCCCTTCAATCTAGATGAAGGATGGGTTTTACCCACACCTATCTCTCAGAACTGTGCATGTGGAGAGAAGTTCGTCCATTCAGAACAAATGGAGCTGCGTGCAGGAGAATCACTTACTCTGGTTTCTCAGTCTTTTTCCAAATACCGGTTTGAATTGCCCGCCATTTTCACTGTAAAACCGAGTTGTAGCTTGTACATCCCCATATATATGTATTGAGTGGAGTTGGCAACTGAAAGCAAACTTTGTGTTCCCTTCAATCTAGGTGAAGTAAGGCTTTCACACACACGTATCTCTCAGAAGTGGACATGTGCAGAGACGTTTATTCATCCAGCACAAAGTTAACGGGTTGCAGGAGAAACACTTACTCTGGTTTCTCAGTATGTTTCCAAGTGCCGGTTTGAAGTTCCTGCGTTTGCACTGTAAAACCGTAGTTGGAGATTTTTCCTCCCCATATGTATGTATGGAGTGGAGTTTGCAACTGACAAGAAACTTTGTGTTCCCTTGAAGCTAGGTGAAGGACGGCTTTCACACACAGTTATCTCTCAGAACTGAGCATGTGGAGAGACGTTCGTTCATCCAGCACAAAGGGAACGCGTTTCAGGAGAAACACTTACTCTGGTTTCTCAGTCTGTTTCCTAGTGCCGGTTGGAAGTTCCTGCGGTTTGCCCTGTAAAACCGAGTTGGAGCTTGTTCCTCCCAATATATATGTATGGAGTGGACTTGCAAGTGACAAGAAACTTTGTGTTCCCTTGAAGTTAGGTGAAGGACGGATTTCACACACACTTATCTCTCAGAACACAGCATGTGGTGAGACGTTCGTTCATCCAGCACAAAAGGAACGGTTTAGAAGAGAAAACTTACCCTGGTTTCTCAGTCTGTTTCCTAGTGCCGTTTGGAAGTTCCTGCGGTTTGCACTGTAAAACCGAGTTGGAACTAGTTCCTACCCATATATATGTATGGAGTGGAGTTTGCAAGTGACAAGAAACTTTGTGTTCCCTTCAAGCTAGGTGAAGGACGTCTTTCACACACAATTAACTCTCAGAACTGAGCATGTGAAGAGACGTTCGTTCTTCCAGCACAAAGGGATCTTGTTACAGGAGAAACATTTACTCTGGATTCCCAGTCTGTTTCCTCGTGCCGGTTTGAAGTTCCTGCGGTTTGCACTGTAAAACCGAGTTGGAGTTTCTAACTCCCCATATATATGCAAGGACTGGAGTATGCAACTTAATAGAACCTTTGTGTTCCCCTCAAGTTTGGTGAAGGACGGCTTTCACACACACTTATCTCTCAGAACTGAGCATGTGTAGAGACTTTCGTTCATCTAGCACAAAGGGAACGGGTTGCAGGAGAAACACTTACTCTGGTTTCTCAGTCTGTTTCCTAGTGCCGGTTTGAAGTTCCTGCGGTTTTCACTGTAAAACCGAGTTGGAGCTTGTACCTCCCCACATATATGTATGGTGTGGAGTTTGCATCTGAACAGAATCTTTGTGTTCCCTTCAAGCTAGGTGAAGGACGGCTTTCACACACACTTATCTCTCAAAACTGAGCATGTGGAGAGACGTTCGTTCATCCAGCACAAAGGGAACAGGTTGTTGGAGAAACACATACTCTGGTTCTCAATCTGTTTCCTAGTGCCGGTTTGAAGTTCCAACGGTTTGCACTGTAAAACCGAGTTGGAGCTTGTACCTCCCCATATATATGTATGGAGTGGACTTGCAAGTGACAAGAAACTTTGTTTTCCTTTCAAGCTAGTTGAAGGACGGCTTTCACACACTCTTATCTCTCAGAACTGAGCATGTGTAGAGACGTTCTTTCATCCAGCAAAAAGGGAACGGGTTGCAGGAGTAAACCTTACTCTGGTTTCTCAATCTGTTTTCTAGTGCTGGTTTGAAGTTCCTGCAGTTTTCACAGTAAAACCGAGTTGGAGCTTATACCTCCCTATATATATGTATGGTGTGGAGTTTACAACTGAAAAGACACTTTGTGTTCCCTTCAAGCTAGGCGAAGGACGGCTTTCACACACACTATCTCTCAGAACTGAGCATGTGGGGGACGTTCGTTCATCCAGCACAAATGGAACGGGTTGTTGGAGAAACTCTTACCCTGGATTCTCAATCTGTATCCTAGTGCCGGTTTGAAGTTCCTGCAGTTTGCACTGTAAAACCGAGTTGCAGTTTGTACCTCCCCATATATATGTATGGTGTGGAGATTACAACTGAAAAGAATCTTTGTGTTCCCTTCAAGCTAGGTGAAGGACGGCTTTCACACACACATATCTCTCAGAACTGAGCATGTGGAGAGACGTTCGTTCATCTAGCACAAATGGAACGGGTTGCCGGAGAAACACTTACTCTGGTTTCTCAAACAGTTTCTTAGTGCCGGTTTGAAGTTCCTGCGGTTTTCACTGTAAAACCGAGATGGAGCTTGTACCTCCCCACATATATGTATGGTGTGGAGTTTGCAACTGAACAGAAACTTTGTGTTCCCTTCAAGCTAGTTGAAGGACGGCTTTCACACACACTTATGTCTCAAAACTGAGCTTGTGGAGAGACTTTCGTTCATCCAGCACAAAGGGATCGTGTTGCAGGAGAAACACTTACTCTGGTTCTCAATCTGTTTCCAAGTGCCGGTTTGAAGTTCCAATGGTTTGCACTGTAAAACCGAGTTGGAGCTTGTAACTCCCCATATATATGTATGGAGTGGACTTGCAAGTGACAAGAAACTTTGTTTTCCCTTCAAGCTAGTTGAAGGACGGCTTTCACTCACTCTTATCTCTCAGAACTGAGCATGTGTAGAGACGTTCTTTCATCCAGCAAAAAGGGAACGGGTTGCAGGAGAAACCCTTACTCTGGTTTCTCAAACTGTTTTCTAGTGCTGGTTTGAAGTTCCTGCAGTTTGCACAGTAAAACCGTGTTGGAGCTTGTACCTCCCCATATATATATGGTGTGGAGTTTGCAACTGAAAAGACACTTTGTGTTCCCTTCAAACTAGGCGAAGGAGGGCTTTCACACACACTTATCTCTCAGAACTGAGCATGTGGTGAGACGTTTGTTCATCCAGCACAAAGGGAACGGGTTGCAGGAGAAACAATTACTCTGGTTTCTCAGTCTGTTTCCTAGTGCCTGTTTGAAGTTCCTGCGGTTTGCACTGTAAAACTGAGTTGCAGCTTGTACCTCCCCATATATATGTATGGAGTGGACTTTGCAAGTGACAAGAAACTTTGTGTTCCCTTGAAGCTAGGTGAAGGAGGGCTTTCACACACACTTATCTCTCAGAACTGAGCATGTGGAGAGACGTTCGTTCATCCAGCACAAAGGGATCGTGTTGCAGGGGAAACACTTACTGTGGTTCTAAATACGTTTCCTTGTGCCGGTTGGAAGTTCCTGCGGTTTGCACTGTAAAACCGAGTTGGAACTTGTATCTCCCCATATATATGTATGGAGTGGACTTTGCAAGTGACAAGAAACTTTGTGTTTCCTTGAAGCTAGGTGAAGGACGGCATTCACACACACTTATCTCTCATATCTGAGCATGTGGAGACACGTTCGTTCATCCAGCACAATGGGAACGGTTTGCAAGAGAAATAATTACTCTGGTTTCTCAGTCTGTTTCCTAGTGCCAGTTTGATGTTCTTGCGGTTTGCACTGTAAAACCGAGTTGGAGTTTGTTCTTCCCCATATATATGTAAAAACTGGAGTTTGCAACTGAATAGAAACTTTGTGTTCCCTTCAAGTTACGTGAAGGCCGGCTTTAAAACACACTTATTTCTCAGAACTGAGCAAGTTAGAGACGTTCTTTCATCCAGCACAAAGGGAACGGTTTGCAGGAGAAACCCTTACTCTGGTTTCTCAAACTGTTTCCTAGTGCCGATTTGAAGTTCCTGCCGTTTGCACTGTAAAACCGAGTTGGAGCTTGTACCTCCCCATATATATGTATGGTGTGGAGTATACAACTGAAAAGACACTTAGTGTTCCCTTCATGCTAGGCGAAGTACGGCTTTCACACACACTATCTCTCAGAACTGAGCATGTGGCGAGACGTTCGTTCATCCAGCACAAAGGGAACGGGTTGTTGGAGAATCACTTACTCTGGATTCTCAGTCTGTTTCCTAGTGCCTGTTTGAAGTTCCTGCAGTTTGCACGGTAAAACCGAGTTGCAGCTTGTACCTCCCCATATATATGTATGGTGTGGAGTTTGCAAGTGACTAGAAACTTTGTGTTCCCTTCAAGCTAGGTGAAGGACGGCTTTCACACACACTTATCTCTCAGAACTGAGCATGTGGAGAGACGTTCGTTCATCCAGCACAAAGGAAACTGGTTGCAGGAGAAACACTTACTGTGGTTTCTCAGTCAGTTTCCTAGTGCCTGTTTGAAGTTCCTGCGGTTTGCATTGTAGTACCGAGTTGGAGTTTGTTCCTCCCTATATATATGTAAGGACTGGAGTATGCAACTTAATAGAATCTTTGTGTTCCCCTCAAGTTTGGTGAAGGAGGGCTTTAACACACACTTATCTCTCAGAACTGAGCATGCGGAGAGACGTTCGTTCATCCAGCACAAAGGGATCGTGCTGCAGGAGAAACACTTACTGTAGTTCTCAATGCATTTCCCAGTGCCGGTTTGAAGTTCCTGCGGTTTGCACTGTAAAACCGAGTTGGAGCTTGTACCTCCCCATACATATGTATGGATTGGACTTTGCAAGTGACAAGAAACTTTGTGTTCCCTTGAAGCTAGGTGAAGGACGGCTTTCACACACACTTATCTCTCAGAACTGAGCATGAGGAGACACATTAGTTCATCCATCACAAAGGGAACGGGTTGCAAGAGAAATAATTACTCTGGTTTCTCAGTCTGTTTCCTAGTGCCTGTTTGATATTCTTGCGGTTTGCACTGTAAAACCGAGTTGGAGTTTGTTCCTCCCCATATATATGTAAGGACTGGAGTTTGCAACTGAATAGAAACTTTGTGTTCCCTTCAAGTTACGTGAAGGAAGGTTTAAAACACACTTATTTCTCAGAACTGAGCAAGTTAGAGAAGTTCTTTCATCCAGAACAAAGGGAACGGGTTGCAGGAGAAACCCTTACTCTGGTTTTCAAACTGTTTCCAAGTGCCGATTTGAAGTTCCTGCAGTTTGCACTGTAAAATCGAGTTGAAGCTTGTACCTCCCCATATATATGTATGGTGTGGATTTTGCATATGAAAAGACACTTTGTGTTCCCTTCAAGCTAGGTGAAGGACGGCATTCACACACAATTATCTCTCAGATCTGAGCATGTGGAGAGACGTTCGTTCATCCAGCACAAAGGGATCGGTTTTTTAGGAGAAACACTTTCTCTGGATTCTCAGTTTGTTTCCTAGTGCCGGTTTGATGTTCCTGCAGTTTGCACTGTAAAACCGAGTTGCAGCTTGTACCTCACAATATATATGTACGGTGTGGAGTTGGCAACTTAAAAGAAACTATGTGTTCCCTTCAAGCTAGTTGAAGGACGTCTTTCACACACACTTAACTCTCAGAACTGAGCATGTGGAGAGACGTTCGTTCATCCAGCACAAAGGGAACTGGTTGGAGGAGAAACACTTACGGTTGCTTCTCAGTCAGTTTTCTAGTGCCGGTTTGAAGTTCCTGCGGTTTGCACTGTAAAACCGAGTTGGAGTTTGTTCCTCCCCATATATATGTAAGGACTGCAGTATGCAACTTAATAGAACCTTTGTGTTCCCCTCAAGTTTGGTGAAGGAGGGCTTTAACACACACTTATCTCTCAGAACTGAGCATGTGGAGAGACGTTCGTTCATCCAGCACAAAGGGATCTGGTTGGAGGAGAAACACTTACTGTGGCTTCTCAGTCTGTTTCCTAGTGCCGGTTTGAAGTTTTGCGGTTTGCACTGTAAAACCGAGTTGCAGCTTGTACTTCCCCATATATATGTATGGAGTGGAGTTTGCAAGTGACAAGAAACTTTTTGTTCCCTTCAAGCTAGGTGAAGGAGGACTTTCACACACACTAATCTCTCAGAAATTAGCATGTGGAGAGACGTTCGTTCATCCAGCACAAAGGGAACTGGTTGCCGGAGAAACACTTACTCTGGATTCTCAGTCTGTTTCCTAGTGCCGGTTTGAAGTTCCTGCGGTTTGCACTGTAAAACCGAGTTGGAGTTTGTTCTTCCCCATATATATGTAAGGACTGGAGTATGCAACTTAATAGAACCTTAGTGTTCCCCTCAAGTTTGGTGAAGGACGGGTTTAACACACACATATCTATCAGAACTGAGCATGTGGAGAGACGTTCGTTCATCCAGCACAAAGGGAACGGGTTGCAGGAGAAACACTTACTCTGGTTTCTCAGTCTGTTTCCTAGTGCCGGTTTGAAGTTCCTGCGTTTTGCACTGTAAAACCGAGTTGGAGCTTGTACCTCCAAATATATATGTATGGTGTGGAGTTTGCAACTGAAAAGAATCTCTGTGTTCCCTTCAAGCTAGGTGAAGGACGGCTTTCACACACACTTATCTCTCAGAACTGAGCATGTGGAGAGACTTTCGTTCATCCAGCACAAAGGGAACGGGTTGCAGGAGAAACAGTTACTCTGGTTTCTAAGTCTGTTTCCTAGTGCCGGTTGGAAGTTCCTGCGGTTTGCACTGTAAAACCGAGTTGGAGCTTGTACTTCCCCATATATATGTATGGAGTGGACTTTGCAAGTGACAAGAAACTTTGTGTTCCCTTGAAGCTAGATGAAGGACGGGTTTCACACACACTATCTCTCAGAACTGAGCATGTGGAGAGACGTTCGTTCATCCAGCACAAAGGGAACGGGTTGTTGGAGAAACACTTACTCTGGATTCTCAGTCTGTTTCCTAGTGCCGGTTTGAAGTTCCTGCAGTTTGCACTGTAAAACCGAGTTGCAGCTTGAACCTCCCCATATATATGTATGGTGTGGAGTTTGCAAGTGTCAAGAAACTTTGTTTTCCCTTCAAGCTAGGTGAAGGACGGCTTTCACACACACTTATCTCTCAGAACTGAGCATGGGTAGAGAAGTTCATTCATCCAGCACAAAGGAATCTGGTTGCAGGAGAAACACTTACTGTGGTTTCTCAGTCAGTTTCCTAGTGCTTGTTTGAAGTTCCTGCGGTTTGCATTGTAGTACCGTGTTGGAGTTTGTTCCTCCCTATATATATGTAAGGACTGGAGTATGCAACTTAATAGAATCTTTGTGTTCCCCTCAAGTTTGTTGAAGGAGGGCTTTAACACACACTTATCTCTCAGAACTGAGCATGCGGAGAGACGTTCGTTCATCCAGCACAGAGGGATCTTGTTGCAGGAGAAACACTTACTGTAGTTCTCAATCCATTTCCTAGTGCCGGTTTGAAGTTTCTGCGGTTTGCACTGTAAAACCGAGTTGGAGCTTGTACCTCCCCATACATATGTAAGGACTGGAATTTGCAACTGAATAGAAACTTTTTTTTCCCTTCAAGTTACGTGAAGGACGGCTTTAAAACAAACTTATCTCTCAGAACTGATAATGTGTAGAGACATTCTTTCATCCAGCACAAAGGGAACAGGATGCAGGAGAAACTCTTACTCTGGTTTCTCAAACTGTTTCCTAGTGCCGGTTTGAAGTTCCTGCGTTTTGCACTGTAAAACCGAGTTGGAGTTTGTACCTCCCCATATATATGTATGGTCTGGAGTTTGCAACTGAAAAGACACTTTGTGTTCCATTCAAGCTAGGCGAAGGACGGCTTTCACACACATATCTCTCAGAACTGAGCATGTCTAGAGACGTTCGTTCATCCAGCACAAAGGAACGGATTGTAGGAGAAACACTTACTTTGGATTCTCAGTCTCTTTCCTAGTGCCGGTTTGAAGTTCCTGCAGTATGCACTGTAAACCCGAATTGCAGCTTGTACCTCCCAATATATATGTATGGAGTTGTGTTTGCAAGTGACAAGAAACTATATGTTCCCTTCAAGCTAGGTGAAGGAGGGCTTTCACACACAATTAACTCTCAGAACTGAGCATGTGGAGAGACGTTCGTTCATCCAGCACAAAGGGATCTGGTTGCAGGAGAAACACTTACTCTGGATTCCCAGTCTGTTTCCTTGTGCAGGTTTGTAGTTCCTGCGGTTTGCACTGTAAAACCGAGTTGCAGCTTGTACCTCCCCATATTTATGTATGGTGTGGATTTTGCAACTGAAAAGAAACTTTGTGTTCCCTTCAAGCTATATGAAGGACGGCTTTCACACACACTTATCTCTCAGAACTGAGCATGTGGAGAGACGTTCGTTCATCCAGCACAAAGGGAACGGTTTGTAGGATAAACAATTACTCTGGTTTTTCAGTCTGTTTCCTAGTGCCTGTTTGATGTTCCTGCGGTTTGCACTGTAAAACCGAGTTGGAGTTTATTCCTCCCCATATATATGTAGGGACTGGAGTTTGCAAATGAATAGAAACCTTGTGTTCCCTTCAAGTTACGTGAAGGATGGCTTTAAAACACACATATCTCTCAGAGCGGAGCATGTGTAGAGACGTTCTTTCATCCAACACAAAGGGAACGGTTTGCAGTAGAAACCCTTACTCTGGTTTCTCAAACTTTTTCCTAGTGCCTTTTTGAAGTTCCTGCAGATTGCACTGTAAAACCGAGTTGGAGCTTGTACCTCCCCATATATATGTATGGTGTGGAGTTTGCAACTGAAAAGACACTTTGTGTTCCCTTCCACCTAGGCGAAGGACGGCTTTCACACACACTAAACTCTCAGAACTGAGCATGTGGAGAGACGTTTGTTCATCCAGCACAAAGGGAACGGGTTGCAGGAGAAACACTTAGTCTGGTTTCTCAGTCAGTTTTCTAGTGCCGGTTTGAAGATCCTGCGGTTTGTACTGTAAAACCGAGTTGGAGTTTGTTCCTCCCCGTATATATGTAAGGACTGGAGTATGCAATTTAATAGAAACTTTGTGTTCCCCTCAAGTTTGGTAAAGGAGGGCTTTAACACACTCTTATCCCTCAAAACTGAGCATGTGGAGAGACCTTCGTTCATCCAGCAAAAAGAGATCGGGTTGGAGGAGAAACACTTTCTGTGGTTTCTCAGTCTGTTTCCTAGTGCCGGATTGAAGTTCCTGCGGTTTGCACTGTAAAACCGAGTTGGAGCTTGTACCTCCCCATACATATGTATGGATTGGACTTTGCAAGTGACAAGAAACTTTGTGTTCCCTTGAAGCTAGGTGAAGGACGGCTTTCACACACACTTATCTCTCAGAACTGAGTATGAGGAGACACATTAGTTCATCCATCACAAAGGGAACGGGTTGCAAGAGAAATAATTACTCTGGTTTCTCAGTCTGTTTCCTAGTGCCTGTTTGATGTTCTTGCGGTTTGCACTGTAAAACCGAGTTGGAGTTTGTTCCTCCCCATATATATGTAAGGACTGGAGTTTGCAACTGAATAGAAACTTTGTGTTCCCTTCAAGTTACGTGAAGGAAGGTTTAAAACACACTTATTTCTCAGAACTGAGCAAGTTAGAGAAGTTCTTTCATCCAGCACAAAGGGAACGGGTTGCAGGAGAAACCCTTACTCTGGTTTTCAAACTGTTTCCTAGTGCCGATTTGAAGTTCCTGCAGTTTGCACTGTAAAATCGAGTTGAAGCTTGTACCTCCCCATATATATGTATGGTGTGGATTTTGCATATGAAAAGACACTTTGTGTTCCCTTCAAGCTAGGTGAAGGACGGCATTCACACACAATTATCTCTCAGATCTGAGCATGTGGAGAGACGTTCGTTCATCCAGCACAAAGGGATCGGTTTGTAGGAGAAACACTTACTCTGGATTCTCAGTTTGTTTCCTAGTGCCGGTTTGAAGTTCCTGCGGTTTGCACTGTAAAACCGAGTTGGAGTTTGTTCCTCCCCATATATATGTAAGGACTGCAGTATGCAACTTAATAGAACCTTTGTGTTCCCCTCAAGTTTGGTGAAGGAGGGCTTTAACACACACTTATCTCTCAGAACTGAGCATGTGGAGAGACGTTCGTTCATCCAGCACAAAGGGATCTGGTTGGAGGAGAAACACTTACTGTGGCTTCTCAGTCTGTTTCCTAGTGCCGGTTTGAAGTTTTGCGGTTTGCACTGTAAAACCGAGTTGCAGCTTGTACTTCCCCATATATATGTATGGAGTGGAGTTTGCAAGTGACAAGAAACTTTTTGTTCCCTTCAAGCTAGGTGAAGGAGGACTTTCACACACACTAATCTCTCAGAAATTAGCATGTGGAGAGACGTTCGTTCATCCAGCACAAAGGGAACTGGTTGCCGGAGAAACACTTACTCTGGATTCTCAGTCTGTTTCCTAGTGCCGGTTTGAAGTTCCTGCGGTTTGCACTGTAAAACCGAGTTGGAGTTTGTTCTTCCCCATATATATGTAAGGACTGGAGTATGCAACTTAATAGAACCTTAGTGTTCCCCTCAAGTTTGGTGAAGGACGGGTTTAACACACACATATCTATCAGAACTGAGCATGTGGAGAGACGTTCGTTCATCCAGCACAAAGGGAACGGGTTGCAGGAGAAACACTTACTCTGGTTTCTCAGTCTGTTTCCTAGTGCCGGTTTGAAGTTCCTGCGTTTTGCACTGTAAAACCGAGTTGGAGCTTGTACCTCCAAATATATATGTATGGTGTGGAGTTTGCAACTGAAAAGAATCTCTGTGTTCCCTTCAAGCTAGGTGAAGGACGGCTTTCACACACACTTATCTCTCAGAACTGAGCATGTGGAGAGACTTTCGTTCATCCAGCACAAAGGGAACGGGTTGCAGGAGAAACAGTTACTCTGGTTTCTAAGTCTGTTTCCTAGTGCCGGTTGGAAGTTCCTGCGGTTTGCACTGTAAAACCGAGTTGGAGCTTGTACTTCCCCATATATATGTATGGAGTGGACTTTGCAAGTGACAAGAAACTTTGTGTTCCCTTGAAGCTAGATGAAGGACGGGTTTCACACACACTATCTCTCAGAACTGAGCATGTGGAGAGACGTTCGTTCATCCAGCACAAAGGGAACGGGTTGTTGGAGAAACACTTACTCTGGATTCTCAGTCTGTTTCCTAGTGCCGGTTTGAAGTTCCTGCAGTTTGCACTGTAAAACCGAGTTGCAGCTTGAACCTCCCCATATATATGTATGGTGTGGAGTTTGCAAGTGACAAGAAACTTTGTTTTCCCTTCAAGCTAGGTGAAGGACGGCTTTCACACACACTTATCTCTCAGAACTGAGCATGGGTAGAGACGTTCATTCATCCAGCACAAAGGAAACTGGTTGCAGGAGAAACACTTACTGTGGTTTCTCAGTCAGTTTCCTAGTGCTTGTTTGAAGTTCCTGCGGTTTGCATTGTAGTACCGTGTTGGAGTTTGTTCCTCCCTATATATATGTAAGGACTGGAGTATGCAACTTAATAGAATCTTTGTGTTCCCCTCAAGTTTGGTGAAGGAGGGCTTTAACACACACTTATATCTCAGAACTGAGCATGCGGAGAGACGTTCGTTCATCCAGCACAAAGGGAACTTGTTGCAGGAGAAACACTTACTGTAGTTCTCAATCCATTTCCTAGTGCCGGTTTGAAGTTCCTGCGGTTTGCACTGTAAAACCGAGTTGGAGCTTGTACCTCCCCATACATATGTAAGGACTGGAATTTGCAACTGAATAGAAACTTTTTTTTCCCTTCAAGTTACGTGAAGGACGGCTTTAAAACAAACTTATCTCTCAGAACTTATAATGTGTAGAGACATTCTTTCATCCAGCACAAAGGGAACAGGATGCAGGAGAAACTCTTACTCTGGTTTCTCAAAATGTTTCCTAGTGCCGGTTTGAAGTTCCTGCGGTTTGCACTGTAAAACCGAGTTGGAGTTTGTACCTCCCCATATATATGTATGGTCTGGAGTTTGCAACTGAAAAGACACTTTGTGTTCCATTCAAGCTAGGCGAAGGACGGCTTTCACACACATATCTCTCAGAACTGAGCATGTCTAGAGACGTTCGTTCATCCAGCACAAAGGAACGGATTGTAGGAGAAACACTTACTTTGGATTCTCAGTCTCTTTCCTAGTGCCGGTTTGAAGTTCCTGCAGTATGCACTGTAAAACCGAGTTGGAGCTTGTACCTCCCCATATATATGTATGGTGTGGAGTTTGCAACTGAAAAGACACTTTGTGTTCCCTTCCACCTAGGCGAAGGACGGCTTTCACACACACTAAACTCTCAGAACTGAGCATGTGGAGAGACGTTTGTTCATCCAGCACAAAGGGAACGGGTTGCAGGAGAAACACTTAGTCTGGTTTCTCAGTCAGTTTTCTAGTGCCGGTTTGAAGATCCTGCGGTTTGTACTGTAAAACCGAGTTGGAGTTTGTTCCTCCCCGTATATATGTAAGGACTGGAGTATGCAATTTAATAGAAACTTTGTGTTCCCCTCAAGTTTGGTAAAGGAGGGCTTTAACACACTCTTATCCCTCAAAACTGAGCATGTGGAGAGACCTTCGTTCATCCAGCAAAAAGAGATCGGGTTGGAGGTGAAACACTTTCTGTGGTTTCTCAGTCTGTTTCCTAGTGCCGGATTGAAGTTCCTGCGGTTTGCACTGTAAAACCGAGTTGGAGCTTGTACCTCCCCATACATATGTATGGATTGGACTTTGCAAGTGACAAGAAACTTTGTGTTCCCTTGAAGCTAGGTGAAGGACGGCTTTCACACACACTTATCTCTCAGAACTGAGTATGAGGAGACACATTAGTTCATCCATCACAAAGGGAACGGGTTGCAAGAGAAATAATTACTCTGGTTTCTCAGTCTGTTTCCTAGTGCCTGTTTGATGTTCTTGCGGTTTGCACTGTAAAACCGAGTTGGAGTTTGTTCCTCCCCATATATATGTAAGGACTGGAGTTTGCAACTGAATAGAAACTTTGTGTTCCCTTCAAGTTACGTGAAGGAAGGTTTAAAACACACTTATTTCTCAGAACTGAGCAAGTTAGAGAAGTTCTTTCATCCAGCACAAAGGGAACGGGTTGCAGGAGAAACCCTTACTCTGGTTTTCAAACTTTTTCCTAGTGCCGATTTGAAGTTCCTGCAGTTTGCACTGTAAAATCGAGTTGAAGCTTGTACCTCCCCATATATATGTATGGTGTGGATTTTGCATATGAAAAGACACTTTGTGTTCCCTTCAAGCTAGGTGAAGGACGGCATTCACACACAATTATCTCTCAGATCTGAGCATGTGGAGAGACGTTCGTTCATCCAGCACAAAGGGATCGGTTTGTAGGAGAAACACTTACTCTGGATTCTCAGTTTGTTTCCTAGTGCCGGTTTGAAGTTCCTGCGGTTTGCACTGTAAAACCGAGTTGGAGTTTGTTCCTCCCCATATATATGTAAGGACTGCAGTATGCAACTTAATAGAACCTTTGTGTTCCCCTCAAGTTTGGTGAAGGAGGGCTTTAACACACACTTATCTCTCAGAACTGAGCATGTGGAGAGACGTTCGTTCATCCAGCACAAAGGGATCTGGTTGGAGGAGAAACACTTACTGTGGCTTCTCAGTCTGTTTCCTAGTGCCGGTTTGAAGTTTTGCGGTTTGCACTGTAAAACCGAGTTGCAGCTTGTACTTCCCCATATATATGTATGGAGTGGAGTTTGCAAGTGACAAGAAACTTTTTGTTCCCTTCAAGCTAGGTGAAGGAGGACTTTCACACACACTAATCTCTCAGAAATTAGCATGTGGAGAGACGTTCGTTCATCCAGCACAAAGGGAACTGGTTGCCGGAGAAACACTTACTCTGGATTCTCAGTCTGTTTCCTAGTGCCGGTTTGAAGTTCCTGCGGTTTGCACTGTAAAACCGAGTTGGAGTTTGTTCTTCCCCATATATATGTAAGGACTGGAGTATGCAACTTAATAGAACCTTAGTGTTCCCCTCAAGTTTGGTGAAGGACGGGTTTAACACACACATATCTATCAGAACTGAGCATGTGGAGAGACGTTCGTTCATCCAGCACAAAGGGAACGGGTTGCAGGAGAAACACTTACTCTGGTTTCTCAGTCTGTTTCCTAGTGCCGGTTTGAAGTTCCTGCGTTTTGCACTGTAAAACCGAGTTGGAGCTTGTACCTCCAAATATATATGTATGGTGTGGAGTTTGCAACTGAAAAGAATCTCTGTGTTCCCTTCAAGCTAGGTGAAGGACGGCTTTCACACACACTTATCTCTCAGAACTGAGCATGTGGAGAGACTTTCGTTCATCCAGCACAAAGGGAACGGGTTGCAGGAGAAACAGTTACTCTGGTTTCTAAGTCTGTTTCCTAGTGCCGGTTGGAAGTTCCTGCGGTTTGCACTGTAAAACCGAGTTGGAGCTTGTACTTCCCCATATATATGTATGGAGTGGACTTTGCAAGTGACAAGAAACTTTGTGTTCCCTTGAAGCTAGATGAAGGACGGGTTTCACACACACTATCTCTCAGAACTGAGCATGTGGAGAGACGTTCGTTCATCCAGCACAAAGGGAACGGGTTGTTGGAGAAACACTTACTCTGGATTCTCAGTCTGTTTCCTAGTGCCGGTTTGAAGTTCCTGCAGTTTGCACTGTAAAACCGAGTTGCAGCTTGAACCTCCCCATATATATGTATGGTGTGGAGTTTGCAAGTGACAAGAAACTTTGTTTTCCCTTCAAGCTAGGTGAAGGACGGCTTTCACACACACTTATCTCTCAGAACTGAGCATGGGTAGAGACGTTCATTCATCCAGCACAAAGGAAACTGGTTGCAGGAGAAACACTTACTGTGGTTTCTCAGTCAGTTTCCTAGTGCTTGTTTGAAGTTCCTGCGGTTTGCATTGTAGTACCGTGTTGGAGTTTGTTCCTCCCTATATATATGTAAGGACTGGAGTATGCAACTTAATAGAATCTTTGTGTTCCCCTCAAGTTTGGTGAAGGAGGGCTTTAACACACACTTATATCTCAGAACTGAGCATGCGGAGAGACGTTCGTTCATCCAGCACAAAGGGAACTTGTTGCAGGAGAAACACTTACTGTAGTTCTCAATCCATTTCCTAGTGCCGGTTTGAAGTTCCTGCGGTTTGCACTGTAAAACCGAGTTGGAGCTTGTACCTCCCCATACATATGTAAGGACTGGAATTTGCAACTGAATAGAAACTTTTTTTTCCCTTCAAGTTACGTGAAGGACGGCTTTAAAACAAACTTATCTCTCAGAACTTATAATGTGTAGAGACATTCTTTCATCCAGCACAAAGGGAACAGGATGCAGGAGAAACTCTTACTCTGGTTTCTCAAACTGTTTCCTAGTGCCGGTTTGAAGTTCCTGCGGTTTGCACTGTAAAACCGAGTTGGAGTTTGTACCTCCCCATATATATGTATGGTCTGGAGTTTGCAACTGAAAAGACACTTTGTGTTCCATTCAAGCTAGGCGAAGGACGGCTTTCACACACATATCTCTCAGAACTGAGCATGTCTAGAGACGTTCGTTCATCCAGCACAAAGGAACGGATTGTAGGAGAAACACTTACTTTGGATTCTCAGTCTCTTTCCTAGTGCCGGTTTGAAGTTCCTGCAGTATGCACTGTAAAACCGAATTGCAGCTTGTACCTCCCAATATATATGTATGGAGTTGTGTTTGCAAGTGACAAGAAACTATATGTTCCCTTCAAGCTAGGTGAAGGAGGGCTTTCACACACACTAAACTCTCAGAACTGAGCATGTGGAGAGACGTTCGTTCATCCAGCACAAAGGGATCTGGTTGCAGGAGAAACACTTACTCTGGATTCCCAGTCTGTTTCCTTGTGCAGGTTTGTAGTTCCTGCGGTTTGCACTGTAAAACCGAGTTGCAGCTTGTACCTCCCCATATTTATGTATGGTGTGGATTTTGCAACTGAAAAGAAACTTTGTGTTCCCTTCAAGCTATATGAAGGACGGCTTTCACACACACTTATCTCTCAGAACTGAGCATGTGGAGAGACGTTCGTTCATCCAGCACAAAGGGAACGGTTTGTAGGATAAACAATTACTCTGGTTTTTCAGTCTGTTTCCTAGTGCCTGTTTGATGTTCCTGCGGTTTGCACTGTAAAACCGAGTTGGAGTTTATTCCTCCCCATATATATGTAGGGACTGGAGTTTGCAAATGAATAGAAACCTTGTGTTCCCTTCAAGTTACGTGAAGGATGGCTTTAAAACACACATATCTCTCAGAGCGGAGCATGTGTAGAGACGTCCTTTCATCCAACACAAAGGGAACGGTTTGCAGTAGAAACCCTTACTCTGGTTTCTCAAACTTTTTCCTAGTGCCTTTTTGAAGTTCCTGCAGATTGCACTGTAAAACCGAGTTGGAGCTTGTACCTCCCCATATATATGTATGGTGTGGAGTTTGCAACTGAAAAGACACTTTGTGTTCCCTTCCACCTAGGCGAAGGACGGCTTTCACACACACTAAACTCTCAGAACTGAGCATGTGGAGAGACGTTTGTTCATCCAGCACAAAGGGAACGGGTTGCAGGAGAAACACTTAGTCTGGTTTCTCAGTCAGTTTTCTAGTGACGGTTTGAAGATCCTGCGGTTTGTACTGTAAAACCGAGTTGGAGTTTGTTCCTCCCCGTATATATGTAAGGACTGGAGTATGCAATTTAATAGAAACTTTGTGTTCCCCTCAAGTTTGGTAAAGGAGGGCTTTAACACACTCTTATCCCTCAAAACTGAGCATGTGGAGAGACCTTCGTTCATCCAGCAAAAAGAGATCGGGTTGGAGGAGAAACACTTTCTGTGGTTTCTCAGTCTGTCTCCTAGTGCCGGATTGAAGTTCCTGCGGTTTGCACTGTAAAACCGAGTTGGAGCTTGTACCTCCCCATACATATGTATGGATTGGACTTTGCAAGTGACAAGAAACTTTGTGTTCCCTTGAAGCTAGGTGAAGGACGGCTTTCACACACACTTATCTCTCAGAACTGAGCATGAGGAGACACATTAGTTCATCCATCACAAAGGGAACGGGTTGCAAGAGAAATAATTACTCTGGTTTCTCAGTCTGTTTCCTAGTGCCTGTTTGATGTTCTTGCGGTTTGCACTGTAAAACCGAGTTGGAGTTTGTTCCTCCCCATATATATGTAAGGACTGGAGTTTGCAACTGAATAGAAACTTTGTGTTCCCTTCAAGTTACGTGAAGGAAGGTTTAAAACACACTTATTTCTCAGAACTGAGCAAGTTAGAGAAGTTCTTTCATCCAGCACAAAGGGAACGGGTTGCAGGAGAAACCCTTACTCTGGTTTTCAAACTGTTTCCTAGTGCCGATTTGAAGTTCCTGCAGTTTGCACTGTAAAATCGAGTTGAAGCTTGTACCTCCCCATATATATGTATGGTGTGGATTTTGCATATGAAAAGACACTTTGTGTTCCCTTCAAGCTAGGTGAAGGACGGCATTCACACACAATTATCTCTCAGATCTGAGCATGTGGAGAGACGTTCGTTCATCCAGCACAAAGGGATCGGTTTGTAGGAGAAACACTTACTCTGGATTCTCAGTTTGTTTCCTAGTGCCGGTTTGAAGTTCCTGCGGTTTGCACTGTAAAACCGAGTTGGAGTTTGTTCCTCCCCATATATATGTAAGGACTGCAGTATGCAACTTAATAGAACCTTTGTGTTCCCCTCAAGTTTGGTGAAGGAGGGCTTTAACACACACTTATCTCTCAGAACTGAGCATGTGGAGAGACGTTCGTTCATCCAGCACAAAGGGATCTGGTTGGAGGAGAAACACTTACTGTGGCTTCTCAGTCTGTTTCCTAGTGCCGGTTTGAAGTTTTGCGGTTTGCACTGTAAAACCGAGTTGCAGCTTGTACTTCCCCATATATATGTATGGAGTGGAGTTTGCAAGTGACAAGAAACTTTTTGTTCCCTTCAAGCTAGGTGAAGGAGGACTTTCACACACACTAATCTCTCAGAAATTAGCATGTGGAGAGACGTTCGTTCATCCAGCACAAAGGGAACTGGTTGCCGGAGAAACACTTACTCTGGATTCTCAGTCTGTTTCCTAGTGCCGGTTTGAAGTTCCTGCGGTTTGCACTGTAAAACCGAGTTGGAGTTTGTTCTTCCCCATATATATGTAAGGACTGGAGTATGCAACTTAATAGAACCTTAGTGTTCCCCTCAAGTTTGGTGAAGGACGGGTTTAACACACACATATCTATCAGAACTGAGCATGTGGAGAGACGTTCGTTCATCCAGCACAAAGGGAACGGGTTGCAGGAGAAACACTTACTCTGGTTTCTCAGTCTGTTTCCTAGTGCCGGTTTGAAGTTCCTGCGTTTTGCACTGTAAAACCGAGTTGGAGCTTGTACCTCCAAATATATATGTATGGTGTGGATTTTGCAACTGAAAAGAATCTCTGTGTTCCCTTCAAGCTAGGTGAAGGACGGCTTTCACACACACTTATCTCTCAGAACTGAGCATGTGGAGAGACTTTCGTTCATCCAGCACAAAGGGAACGGGTTGCAGGAGAAACAGTTACTCTGGTTTCTAAGTCTGTTTCCTAGTGCCGGTTGGAAGTTCCTGCGGTTTGCACTGTAAAACCGAGTTGGAGCTTGTACTTCCCCATATATATGTATGGAGTGGACTTTGCAAGTGACAAGAAACATTGTGTTCCCTTGAAGCTAGATGAAGGACGGGTTTCACACACACTATCTCTCAGAACTGAGCATGTGGAGAGACGTTCGTTCATCCAGCACAAAGGAAACTGGTTGCAGGAGAAACACTTACTGTGGTTTCTCAGTCAGTTTCCTAGTGCTTGTTTGAAGTTCCTGCGGTTTGCATTGTAGTACCGTGTTGGAGTTTGTTCCTCCCTATATATATGTAAGGACTGGAGTATGCAACTTAATAGAATCTTTGTGTTCCCCTCAAGTTTGGTGAAGGAGGGATTTAACACACACTTATCTCTCAGAACTGAGCATGCGGAGAGACGTTCGTTCATCCAGCACAAAGGGATCTTGTTGCAGGAGAAACACTTACTGTAGTTCTCAATCCATTTCCTAGTGCCGGTTTGAAGTTCCTGCGGTTTGCACTGTAAAACCGAGTTGGAGCTTGTACCTCCCCATACATATGTAAGGACTGGAATTTGCAACTGAATAGAAACTTTTTTTTCCCTTCAAGTTACGTGAAGGACGGCTTTAAAACAACTTATCTCTCAGAACTGATAATGGGTAGAGACATTCTTTCATCCAGCACAAAGGGAACAGGATGCAGGAGAAACTCTTACTCTGGTTTCTCAAACTGTTTCCTAGTGCCGGTTTGAAGTTCCTGCGGTTTGCACTGTAAAACCGAGTTGGAGTTTGTACCTCCCATATATATGTATGGTCTGGAGTTTGCAACTGAAAAGACACTTTGTGTTCCATTCAAGCTAGGCGAAGGACGGCTTTCACACACATATCTCTCAGAACTGAGCATGTGGAGAGACGTTCGTTCATCCAGCACAAAGGAACGGATTGTAGGAGAAACACTTACTTTGGATTCTCAGTCTCTTTCCTAGTGCCGGTTTGAAGTTCCTGCAGTATGCACTGTAAAACCGAATTGCAGCTTGTACCTCCTAATATATATGTATGGAGTTGTGTTTGCAAGTGACAAGAAACTATGTGTTCCCTTCAAGCTAGGTGAAGGAGGGCTTTCACACACAATTAACTCTCAGAACTGAGCATGTGGAGAGACGTTCGTTCATCCAGCACAAAGGGATCTGGTTGCAGGAGAAACACTTACTCTGGATTCCCAGTCTGTTTCCTTGTGCAGGTTTGTAGTTCCTGCGGTTTGCACTGTAAAACCGAGTTGCAGCTTGTACCTCCCCATATTTATGTATGGTGTGGATTTTGCAACTGAAAAGAAACTTTGTGTTCCCTTCAAGCTATATGAAGGACGGCATTCACACACACTTACCTCTCAGAACTGAGCATGTGGAGAGACGTTCGTTCATCCAGCACAAAGGGAACGGTTTGTAGGATAAACACTTACTCTGGTTTTTCAGTCTGTTTCCTAGTGCCTGTTTGATGTTCCTGCGGTTTGCACTGTAAAACCGAGTTGGAGTTTATTCCTCCCCATATATATGTAGGGACTGGAGTTTGCAAATGAATAGAAACCTTGTGTTCCCTTCAAGTTACGTGAAGGATGGCTTTAAAACACACATATCTCTCAGAGCGGAGCATGTGTAGAGACGTTCTTTCATCCAACACAAAGGGAACGGTTTGCAGTAGAAACCCTTACTCTGGTTTCTCAAACTTTTTCCTAGTGCCTTTTTGAAGTTCCTGCAGATTGCACTGTAAAACCGAGTTGGAGCTTGTACCTCCCCATATATATGTATGGTGTGGAGTTTGCAACTGAAAAGACACTTTGTGTTCCCTTCCACCTAGGCGAAGGACGGCTTTCACACACACTAAACTCTCAGAACTGAGCATGTGGAGAGACGTTTGTTCATCCAGCACAAAGGGAACGGGTTGCAGGAGAAACACTTAGTCTGGTTTCTCAGTCAGTTTTCTAGTGCCGGTTTGAAGTTCCTGCGGTTTGTACTGTAAAACCGAGTTGGAGTTTGTTCCTCCCCATATATATGTAAGGACTGGAGTATGCAATTTAATAGAAACTTTGTGTTCCCCTCAAGTTTGGTAAAGGAGGGCTTTAACACACTCTTATCTCTCAAAACTGAGCATGTGGAGAGACCTTCGTTCATCCAGCAAAAAGAGATCGGGTTGGAGGAGAAACACTTTCTGTGGTTTCTCAGTCTGTTTCCTAGTGCCGGATTGAAGTTCCTGCGGTTTGCACTGTAAAACCGACTTGTAGTTTCTTCCTCCCCATACATATGTAAGGACTGGTGTTTGCAACTGAATAGAAACTTTGTGTTCCCTTCAAGTTATGTGAAGGACGGCTTTAAAACACACTTATCTCTCAGAACTGAGCATGTGGAGAGACGTTCTTTCATCCAGCACGAAGGGAACGGGTTGCAGGAGAAACCCTTACTCTGGTTTCTCAAACTGTTTCCTACTGCCGGTATGAAGTTCCTGCGGTTTGCACTGTAAAACCGAGTTGGAGCTTGTACTTCCCCATATATATGTATGGAGTGGACTTTGCAAGTGACAAGAAACTTTGTGTTCCCTTCAAGCTAGTTGAAGGACGGCTTTCACACACACTTATCTCTCAGAACAGAGCATGTGGAGAGACGTTCGTTCATCGAGCACAAAGGGAACTGTTTGCAGGAGAAACACTTACTCTGGTTTCTCAGTCAGTTTCCTAGTGCCGGTTTGAAGTTCCTGCGGTTTGCACAGTAAAACCGAGTTGCAGTTTGTTCCTCCCCATATATATGTAAGGACTGGTGTATGCAACTTAATAGAACCTTTATGTTCCCCTCAAGTTTGGTGAAGGAGGGCTTTAACACACATTTATCTCTCAGAACTTAGCATGTGGAGAGACTTTCGTTCATCTAGCACAAAGGGATCGGGTTGGAGGAGAAAAAATTACTCTGGTTTCTCAGTCTGTTTCCTAGTGCCGGTTTGAAGTTCCTGCGGTTTGCCTGTAAAACCGAGTTGCAGCTTGTACCTTCCCATATATATGTATGGAGTGGACTTTGCAAGTGACAAGAAACTTTGTGTTCCCTTCAAGCTATGTGAAGGACGGCTTTCACACACACTTATCTCTCAGAACTGAGCATGTGGACAGACATTCGTTCATCCAGCACAAAGGAACGGGTTGCAAGAGAAATACTTACTCTGGTTTCTCAGTCTGTTTCCTAGTGCCTGTTTTATGTTCCTGAGGTTTGCACTGCAAAAACGAGTTGGAGTTTGTTCCTCCCCATATATATGTAAGGACTGGAGTTTGCAACTGAATAGAAACTTTGTGTTCCCTTGAAGCTAGGTGAAGGACGGCTTTCACACACACTTATCTCTCAGAACTGAGCATGTGGTGAGACGTTCTTTCATCCAGCAAAATGGAACGGGTTGTAGGAGAAACACTTACTCTGGGTTCTCAGTCTGTTTCCTAGTGCCGGTTTGAAGTTCCTGCGGTTTGCACTGTAAAACCGAGTTGGAGTTGTTCCTCCCCATATATATGTAAGGACTGGAGTTTGCAACTGAATAGAAACTTTGTGTTCCCTTCAAGTTACCTGAAGGACGGCTTTAAAACACACTTATCTCTCAAAACTGAGTATGTGTAGAGACGTTCTTTCATCCAGCAGAAAGGGAACGGTTTGCAGGAGAAACCCTTACTCTGGTTTCTCAAACTGTTTCTCAGTGCCGGTTTGAAGTTCCTGCGGTTTGCACTGTAAAACCGTGTTGGAGCTTGTACCTCCCCATATATATATGGTGTGGAGTTTGCAACTGAAAAGACACTTTTTGTTCCCTTCAAACTAGGCGAAGTACGGCTTTCACACACACTTATCTCTATGAATTGAGCATGCGGAGAGACGTTCGTTCATCCAGCACAAAGGGAACGGGTTGCAGGAGAAACAATTACTCTGGTTTCTCAGTCTTTTTCCTAGTGCCGCTTTGAAGTTTCTGCGGGTTGCACTCTAAAACCAGTTGGAGTTTGTTCCTCCCCATATATATGTAAGGAGTCTAGTTTGCAAATGAATAGAAACTATGTGTTCCCTTCAAGCTAGGTGAAGGACGGCTTTCACACACACTTATCCTTCAGAACTGAGCATATGTAGAGACGTTCGTTCATCCAGCACAAAAGGAACGGGTTGCAAGAGAAATACTTACTCTGGATTCTCAAACTGTTTCCTAGTGCCGGTTTTAGGTTCCTACGGTTTTCACTGTAAAACCGAGTTGGAGCTTGTAACTCCCCACATATATGTATGGTGTGGAGTTTACAACTGAACAGAAACTTTGTGTTCCCTTCAAGATAGGTTAAGGAATGCTTTCACACACACTTATCTCTCAAAATTGAGAATGTGGAGAGACGTTCGTTCATCCAGCACAAAGTGATCGGGTTGCAGGAGAAACATTTACTCTGGTTCTCAATCTGTTTCCTAGTGCCGGTTTGAAGTTCCAACGGTTTGCACTGTAAAACCGAGTTGGAGCTTGTACCTCCCCATATATATGTATGGAGTGGACTTGCAAGTGACAAGAAACTTTTCTTTCCCTTCAATTAGGTGAAGGACGGCTTTCACACACACTTATCTCTCAGAACTGAGCATGTGGAGAGACGTTCGTTCATCCAGCACAAAAGGAACGGGTTGCAAGAGAAATATTTACTCTGGTTTCTCAGTCAGTTTCCTAGTGCCGGTTTGAAGTTCCTGCGGTTTGCACTGTAAAACCGAATTTCAGCTTGTACCTCCCCATATTTATGTATGGTGTGGATATTGCAACTGAAAAGAAACTTTGTGTTCCCTTCAAGCTAGGTGAAGGACGGCTTTCACACACATTATCTCTCAGAACTGAGCATGTGGAGAGACCTTCGTTCATCCAGCACAAAGGGAACGGTTTGCCGGAGAAACAAATACTCTGGTTTCTCAGTCTGTTTCCTAGTGCCAGTTTGATGTTCTTGCGGTTTGCACTGTAAAACCGAGTTGGAGTTTGTTCCTCCCCATATATATGTATGGACTGGAGTTTGCAACTGAATAGAAACTTTGTGTTCCCTTCAAGTTACGTGAAGGACGGCTTTAAAACACACTTATCTCTCAGAACTGAGCAAGTTAGAGACGTTCTTTCATCCAGCACAAAGGGAACGGGTTGCAGGAGAACCCCTTACTCTGGTTTCTCAAACTCTTTCCTAGTGCTGATTTGAAGTTCCGGCAGTTTGCACTGTAAAACCGAGTTGGAGCTTGTACCTCACCATATATATGTATGGTGTGGAGTTTGCAACTGAAAAGAATCTTTGTGTTCCCTTCAAGCTATGTGAAGTACGGCATTCAAACACACTTATCTCTCAGAACTGAGCATGTGAAGAGCCGTTCGTTCATCCAGCACAAATGGATCGGGTTGGAGGATAAACACTTACTCTGGTTTCTCAGTCTGTTTCCTAGTGCATGTTTGAATTTCCTGTGGTTTGCACTGTAAAACCGTGTTGGAACTTGTACCTCCCCATATATAAGTATGAAGTGGACTTTGCAAGTGACAAGAAACTTTGTGTTCCCTTGAAGCTAGATGAAGGACGGGTTTCACACACACTATCTCTCAGAAATGAGCATGTGGAGAGACGTTCGTTCACCCAGCACAAAGGGAACGGGTTGTTGGAGAAACACTTACTCTGGATTCTCAGTCTGTTTCCTAGTGCCGGTTTGAAGTTCCTGCAGTTTGCACTGTAAAACCGAGTTGCAGCTTGTACCTCCCCATATATATGTATGGTGTGGAGTTTGCAAGTGACAAGAAACTTTGTGTTCCCTTCAAGCTAGGCGAAGGACGGCTTTCACACACACTAAACTCTCAGAACTGAGCATGGGGAGAGACGTTCATTCATCCAGCACAAAGGAAACTGGTTGCAGGAGAAACACTTACTGTGGTTTCTCAGTCAGTTTCCTAGTGCCTGTTTGAAGTTCCTGCGGTTTGCATTGTAGTACCGTGTTGGAGTTTGTTCCTCCCTATATATATGTAAGGACTGGAGTATGCAACTTAATAGAATCTTTGTGTTCCCCTCAAGTTTGGTGAAGGAGGGCTTTAACACACACTTATCTCTCAGAACTGAGCATGCGGAGAGACGTTCGTTCATCCAGCACAAAGGGATCGTGTTGCAGGAGAAACACTTACTGTAGTTCTCAATCCATTTCCTAGTGCCGGTTTGAAGTTTCTGCGGTTTGCACTGTAAAACCGAGTTGGAGCTTGTACCTCCCCATACATATGTAAGGACTGGAATTTGCAACTGAATAGAAACTTTTTTTTCCCTTCAAGTTACGTGAAGGACGGCTTTAAAACAAACTTATCTCTCAGAACTGATAATGTGTAGAGACATTCTTTCATCCAGCACAAAGGGAACAGGATGCAGGAGAAACTCTTACTCTGGTTTCTCAAACTGTTTCCTAGTGCCGGTTTGAAGTTCCTGCGGTTTGCACTGTAAAACCGAGTTGGAGTTTGTACCTCCCCATATATATGTATGGTCTGGAGTTTGCAACTGAAAAGACACTTTGTGTTCCATTCAAGCTAGGCGAAGGACGGCTTTCACACACATATCTCTCAGAACTGAGCATGTGGAGAGACGTTCGTTCATCCAGCACAAAGGGAACGGGTTGTAGGAGAAACACTTACTCTGGTTTCTCAGTATGTTTCCTAGTGCCAGTTTGAAGTTCCTGCAGTTTGCACTGTAAAACAGATTTGCAGCTTGTACCTCCCCATATATATGTATGGTGTGGAGTTTGCAAGTGAAAAGACACTTTGTGTTCCTTTCAAGCTAGGCGAAGGACGGCTTTCACACACACTTACCTCTCAGAACTGAGCATGTGGAGAGACGTTCGTTCATCCAGCACAAAGGAACGGATTGTAGGAGAAACACTTACTTTGGATTCTCAGTCTCTTTCCTAGTGCCGGTTTGAAGTTCCTGCAGTATGCACTGTAAAACCGAATTGCAGCTTGTACCTCCCAATATATATGTATGGAGTTGTGTTTGCAGGTGACAAGAAACTATGTGTTCCCTTCAAGCTAGGTGAAGGAGGGCTTTCACACACAATTAACTCTCAGAACTGAGCATGTGGAGAGACGTTCGTTCATCCAGCACGAAGGGAACGGGTTGCAGGAGAAACCCTTACTCTGGTTTCTCAAACTGTTTCCTACTGCCGGTATGAAGTTCCTGCGGTTTGCACTGTAAAACCGAGTTGGAGCTTGTACTTCCCCATATATATGTATGGAGTGGACATTGCAAGTGACAAGAAACTTTTGTTCCCTTCAAGCTAGGCGAAGGACGGCTTTCACACACACTTATCTCTCAGAACTGAGCACGTGGAGAGACGTTCGTTCATCCAACACAAAGGGAACGGGTTGTAGGAGAAACACTTACTCTGGATTCTCAGTCTGTTTCCTAGTGCCGGTTTGAAGATCCTGCGGTTTGCACTGTAAAACCGAGTTGCAGTTTGTTCCTCCCCATATATATGTAAGGACTGGAGTATGCAACTTAATAGAACCTTTATGTTCCCCTCAAGTTTGGTGAAGGAGGGCTTTAACACACATTTATCTCTCAGAACTTAGCATGTGGAGAGACTTTCGTTCATCTAGCACAAAGGGATCGGGTTGGAGGAGAAAAAATTACTCTGGTTTCTCAGTCTGTTTCCTAGTGCCGGTTTGAAGTTCCTGCGGTTTGCCTGTAAAACCGAGTTGCAGCTTGTACCTTCCCATATATATGTATGGAGTGGACTTTGCAAGTGACAAGAAACTTTGTGTTCCCTTCAAGCTAGGTGAAGGACGGCTTTCACACACACTTATCTCTCAGAACTGAGCATGTGGACAGACATTCGTTCATCCAGCACAAAGGGAACGGGTTGCAAGTGAAATACTTACTCTGGTTTCTCAGTCTGTTTCCTAGTGCCTGTTTGATGTTCCTGAGGTTTGCACTGTAAAACCGAGTTGGAGTTTGTTCCTCCCCATATATATGTAAGGACTGGAGTTTGCAACTGAATAGAAACTTTGTGTTCCCTTGAAGCTAGGTGAAGGACGGCTTTCACACACACTTATCTCTCAGAAGTGAGCATGTGGAGAGACGATCTTTCATCCAGCAAAATGGAACGGGTTGTAGGAGAAACACTTACTCTGGATTCTCAGTCTGTTTCCTAGTGCCGGTTTGAAGTTCCTGCGGTTTGCACTGTAAAACCGAGTTGCAGCTTGTAACTCCCCACATATATGTATGGTGTGGAGTTTACAACTGAACAGAAACTTTGTGTTCCCTTCAAGATAGGTTAAGGAATGCTTTCACACACACTTATCTCTCAAAATTGAGAATGTGGAGAGACGTTCGTTCATCCAGCACAAAGTGATCGGGTTGCTGGAGAAACATTTACTCTGGTTCTCAATCTGTTTCCTAGTGCCGGTTTGAAATTCCAACGGTTTGCACTGTAAAACCGAGTTGGAGCTTGTACCTCCCCATATATATGTATGGAGTGGACTTGCAAGTGACAAGAAACTTTTCTTTCCATTCAATTAGGTGAAGGACGGCTTTCACACACACTTATCTCTCAGAACTGAGCATGTGGAGAGACGTTCGTTCATCCAGCACAAAAGGAACGGGTTGCAAGAGAAATATTTACTCTGGTTTCTCAGTCAGTTTCCTAGTGCCGGTTTGAAGTTCCTGCGGTTTGCACTGTAAAACCGAGTTTCAGCTTGTACCTCCCCATATTTATGTATGGTGTGGATATTGCAACTGAAAAGAAACTTTGTGTTCCCTTCAAGCTAGGTGAAGGACGGCTTTCACACACATTATCTCTCAGAACTGAGCATGTGGAGAGACCTTCGTTCATCCAGCACAAAGGGAACGGTTTGCCGGAGAAACAAATACTCTGGTTTCTCAGTCTGTTTCCTAGTGCCAGTTTGATGTTCTTGCGGTTTGCACTGTAAAACCGAGTTGGAGTTTGTTCCTCCCCATATATATGTATGGACTGGAGTTTGCAACTGAATAGAAACTTTGTGTTCCCTTCAAGTTACGTGAAGGACGGCTTTAAAACACACTTATCTCTCAGAACTGAGCAAGTTAGAGACGTTCTTTCATCCAGCACAAAGGGAACGGGTTGCAGGAGAACCCCTTACTCTGGTTTCTCAAACTATTTCCTAGTGCTGATTTGAAGGTCCGGCAGTTTGCACTGTAAAACCGAGTTGGAGCTTGTACCTCCCCATATATATGTATGGTGTGGAGTTTGCAACTGAAAAGACACTTTGTGTTCCCTTCAAGCTAGGTGAAGGACGGCTTTCACACACACTTATCCCTCAGAACTGAGCATGTGGAGAGACGTTCGTTCATCCAGCACAAATGGAACGGGTTGCAAGGGAAATACTTACTCTGGTTTCTCAGTCTGTTTCCTAGTGCCGGTTTGAATTCCTGCGGTTTGCACTGTAAAACCGAGTTGGAGCTTGTACCTCACCATATATATGTATGGTGTGGAGTTTGCAACTGAAAAGAATCTTTGTGTTCCCTTCAAGCTATGTGAAGTACGGCATTCAAACACACTTATCTCTCAGAACTGAGCATGTGAAGAGCCGTTCGTTCTTCCAGCACAAATGGATCGGGTTGGAGGATAAACACTTACTCTGGTTTCTCAGTCTGTTTCCTAGTGCATGTTTGAATTTCCTGTGGTTTGCACTGTAAAACCGTGTTGGAACTTGTACCTCCCCATATATATGTATGAAGTGGACTTTGCAAGTGACAAGAAACTTTGTGTTCCCTTGAAGCTAGATGAAGGACGGGTTTCACACACACTATCTCTCAGAACTGAGCATGTGGAGAGACGTTCGTTCATCCAGCACAAAGGGAACGGGTTGCAGGAGAAACACTTAGTCTGGTTTCTCAGTCAGTTTTCTAGTGCCGGTTTGAATTTCCTGCGGTTTGTACTGTAATACCGAGTTGGAGTTTGTTCCTCCCCGTATATATGTAAGGACTGGAGTATGCAATTTAATAGAAACTTTGTGTTCCCCTCAAGTTTGGTAAAGGAGGGCTTTAACACACTCTTATCTCTCAAAACTGAGCATGTGGAGAGACCTTCGTTCATCCAGCAAAAAGAGATCGGGTTGGAGGAGAAACACTTTCTGTGGTTTCTCAGTCTGTTTCCTAGTGCCGGATTGAAGTTCCTGCGGTTTGCACTGTAAAACCGACTTGTAGTTTCTTCCTCCCCATACATATGTAAGGAATGGTGTTTGCAACTGAATAGAAACTTTGTGTTCCCTTCAAGTTATGTGAAGGACGGCTTTAAAACACACTTATCTCTCAGAACTGAGCATGTGGAGAGACGTTCTTTCATCCAGCACGAAGGGAACGGGTTGCAGGAGAAACCCTTACTCTGGTTTCTCAAACTGTTTCCTACTGCCGGTATGAAGTTCCTGCGGTTTGCACTGTAAAACCGAGTTGGAGCTTGTACTTCCCCATATATATGTATGGAGTGGACTTTGCAAGTGACAAGAAACTTTGTGTTCCCTTCAAGCTAGGCGAAGGACGGCTTTCACACACACTTATCTCTCAGAACTGAGCACGTGGAGAGACGTTCGTTCATCCAGCACAAAGGGAACGGGTTGTAGGAGAAACACTTACTCTGGATTCTCAGTCTGTTTCCTAGTGCCGGTTTGAAGATCCTGCGGTTTGCACTGTAAAACCGAGTTGCAGTTTGTTCCTCCCCATATATATGTAAGGACTGGAGTATGCAACTTAATAGAACCTTTATGTTCCCCTCAAGTTTGGTGAAGGAGGGCTTTAACACACATTTATCTCTCAGAACTTAGCATGTGGAGAGACTTTCGTTCATCTAGCACAAAGGGATCGGGTTGGAGGAGAAAAAATTACTCTGGTTTCTCAGTCTGTTTCCTAGTGCCGGTTTGAAGTTCCTGCGGTTTGCCTGTAAAACCGAGTTGCAGCTTGTACCTTCCCATATATATGTATGGAGTGGACTTTGCAAGTGACAAGAAACTTTGTGTTCCTTTCAAGCTATGTGAAGGACGGCTTTCACACACACTTATCTCTCAGAACTGAGCATGTGGACAGACATTCGTTCATCCAGCACAAAGGAATGGGTTGCAAGAGAAATAATTACTCTGGTTTCTCAGTCTGTTTCCTAGTGCCTGTTTTATGTTCCTGAGGTTTGCACTGCAAAACCGAGTTGGAGTTTGTTCCTCCCCATATATATGTAAGGACTGGAGTTTGCATCTGAATAGAAACTTTGTGTTCCCTTCAAGTTACCTGAAGGACGGCTTTAAAACACACTTATCTCTCAAAACTGAGTATGTGTAGAGACGTTCTTTCATCCAGCAGAAAGGGAACGGTTTGCAGGAGAAACCCTTACTCTGGTTTCTCAAACTGTTTCTCAGTGCCGGTTTGAAGTTCCTGCGGTTTGCACTGTAAAACCGTGTTGGAGCTTGTACCTCCCCATATATATATGGTGTGGAGATTGCAACTGAAAAGACACTTTTTGTTCCCTTCAAACTAGGCGAAGTACGGCTTTCACACACACTTATCTCTATGAATTGAGCATGCGGAGAGACGTTCGTTCATCCAGCACAAAAGGAACGGGTTTGAAGAGAAAACTTACCCTGGTTTCTCAGTCTTTTTCCTAGTGCCGGTTGTAAGTTCCTGCGGTTTGCACTGTAAAACCGAGTTGGAACTTGTTCCTACCCATATATATGTATGGAGTGGAGTTTGCAAGTGACAAAAAACTTTGTGTTCCCTTTAAGCTAGGTGAAGGACGGCTTTCACACACAATTAACTCTCAGAACTGAGCATGTGAAGAGACGTTCGTTCTTCCATCACAAACGGATCTGGTTACAGGAGAAACACATACTCTGGTTTCTCAGTCTTTTTCCTAGTGCCGGTTTGAAGTTTCTGCGGGTTGCACTCTAAAACCAGTTGGAGTTTGTTCCTCCCCATATATATGTAAGGAGTCTAGTTTGCAAATGAATAGAAACTATGTGTTCCCTTCAAGCTAGGTGAAGGACGGCTTTCACACACACTTATCCTTCAGAACTGAGCATATGTAGAGACGTTCGTTCATCCAGCACAAAAGGAACGGGTTGCAAGAGAAATACTTACTCTGGATTCTCAAACTGTTTCCTAGTGCCGGTTTTAGGTTCCTACGGTTTTCACTGTAAAACCGAGTTGGAGCTTGTAACTCCCCACATATATGTATGGTTTGGAGTTTACAACTGAACAGAAACTTTGTGTTCCCTTCAAGATAGGTTAAGGAATGCTTTCACACACACTTATCTCTCAAAATTGAGAATGTGGAGAGACGTTCGTTCATCCAGCACAAAGTGATCGGGTTGCAGGAGAAACATTTACTCTGGTTCTCAATCTGTTTCCTAGTGCCGGTTTGAAGTTCCAACGGTTTGCACTGTAAAACCGAGTTGGAGCTTGTACCTCCCCATATATATGTATGGAGTGGACTTGCAAGTGACAAGAAACTTTTCTTTCCCTTCAATTAGGTGAAGGACGGCTTTCACACACACTTATCTCTCAGAACTGAGCATGTGGAGAGACGTTCGTTCATCCAGCACAAAAGGAACGGGTTGCAAGAGAAATATTTACTCTGGTTTCTCAGTCAGTTTCCTAGAGCCGGTTTGAAGTTCCTGCGGTTTGCACTGTAAAACCGAGTTTCAGCTTGTACCTCCCCATATTTATGTATGGTGTGGATATTGCAACTGAAAAGAAACTTTGTGTTCCCTTCAAGCTAGGTGAAGGACGGCTTTCACACACATTATCTCTCAGAACTGAGCATGTGGAGAGACCTTCGTTCATCCAGCACAAAGGGAACGGTTTGCCGGAGAAACAAATACTCTGGTTTCTCAGTCTGTTTCCTAGTGCCAGTTTGATGTTCTTGCGGTTTGCACTGTAAAACCGAGTTGGAGTTTGTTCCTCCCCATATATATGTATGGACTGGAGTTTGCAACTGAATAGAAACTTTGTGTTCCCTTCAAGTTACGTGAAGGACGGCTTTAAAACACACTTATCTCTCAGAACTGAGCAAGTTAGAGACGTTCTTTCATCCAGCACAAAGGGAACGGGTTGCAGGAGAACCCCTTACTCTGGTTTCTCAAACTCTTTCCTAGTGCTGATTTGAAGTTCCGGCAGTTTGCACTGTAAAACCGAGTTGGAGCTTGTACCTCACCATATATATGTATGGTGTGGAGTTTGCAACTGAAAAGAATCTTTGTGTTCCCTTCAAGCTATGTGAAGTACGGCATTCAAACACACTTATCTCTCAGAACTGAGCATGTGAAGAGCCGTTCGTTCATCCAGCACAAATGGATCGGGTTGGAGGATAAACACTTACTCTGGTTTCTCAGTCTGTTTCCTAGTGCATGTTTGAATTTCCTGTGGTTTGCACTGTAAAACCGTGTTGGAACTTGTACCTCCCCATATATAAGTATGAAGTGGACTTTGCAAGTGACAAGAAACTTTGTGTTCCCTTGAAGCTAGATGAAGGACGGGTTTCACACACACTATCTCTCAGAACTGAGCATGTGGAGAGACGTTCGTTCATCCAGCACAAAGGGAACGGGTTGTTGGAGAAACACTTACTCTGGATTCTCAGTCTGTTTCCTATTGCCGGTTTGAAGTTCCTGCAGTTTGCACTGTAAAACCGAGTTGCAGCTTGTACCTCCCCATATATATGTATGGTGTGGAGTTTGCAAGTGACAAGAAACTTTGTGTTCCCTTCAAGCTAGGCGAAGGACGGCTTTCACACACACTAAACTCTCAGAACTGAGCATGGGGAGAGACGTTCATTCATCCAGCACAAAGGAAACTGGTTGCAGGAGAAACACTTACTGTGGTTTCTCAGTCAGTTTCCTAGTGCCTGTTTGAAGTTCCTGCGGTTTGCATTGTAGTACCGTGTTGGAGTTTGTTCCTCCCTATATATATGTAAGGACTGGAGTATGCAACTTAATAGAATCTTTGTGTTCCCCTCAAGTTTGGTGAAGGAGGGCTTTAACACACACTTATCTCTCAGAACTGAGCATGCGGAGAGACGTTCGTTCATCCAGCACAAAGGGATCGTGTTGCAGGAGAAACACTTACTGTAGTTCTCAATCCATTTCCTAGTGCCGGTTTGAAGTTTCTGCGGTTTGCACTGTAAAACCGAGTTGGAGCTTGTACCTCCCCATACATATGTAAGGACTGGAATTTGCAACTGAATAGAAACTTTTTTTTCCCTTCAAGTTACGTGAAGGACGGCTTTAAAACAAACTTATCTCTCAGAACTGATAATGTGTAGAGACATTCTTTCATCCAGCACAAAGGGAACAGGATGCAGGAGAAACTCTTACTCTGGTTTCTCAAACTGTTTCCTAGTGCCGGTTTGAAGTTCCTGCGGTTTGCACTGTAAAACCGAGTTGGAGTTTGTACCTCCCCATATATATGTATGGTCTGGAGTTTGCAACTGAAAAGACACTTTGTGTTCCATTCAAGCTAGGCGAAGGACGGCTTTCACACACATATCTCTCAGAACTGAGCATGTGGAGAGACGTTCGTTCATCCAGCACAAAGGGAACGGGTTGTAGGAGAAACACTTACTCTGGTTTCTCAGTATGTTTCCTAGTGCCAGTTTGAAGTTCCTGCAGTTTGCACTGTAAAACCGAGTTGCAGCTTGTACCTCCCCATATATATGTATGGTGTGGAGTTTGCAAGTGAAAAGACACTTTGTGTTCCTTTCAAGCTAGGCGAAGGACGGCTTTCACACACACTTACCTCTCAGAACTGAGCATGTGGAGAGACGTTCGTTCATCCAGCACAAAGGAACGGATTGTAGGAGAAACACTTACTTTGGATTCTCAGTCTCTTTCCTAGTGCCGGTTTGAAGTTCCTGCAGTATGCACTGTAAAACCGAATTGCAGCTTGTACCTCCCAATATATATGTATGGAGTTGTGTTTGCAAGTGACAAGAAACTATGTGTTCCCTTCAAGCTAGGTGAAGGAGGGCTTTCACACACAATTAACTCTCAGAACTGAGCATGTGGAGAGACGTTCGTTCATCCAGCACGAAGGGAACGGGTTGCAGGAGAAACCCTTACTCTGGTTTCTCAAACTGTTTCCTACTGCCGGTATGAAGTTCCTGCGGTTTGCACTGTAAAACCGAGTTGGAGCTTGTACTTCCCCATATATATGTATGGAGTGGACATTGCAAGTGACAAGAAACTTTTGTTCCCTTCAAGCTAGGCGAAGGACGGCTTTCACACACACTTATCTCTCAGAACTGAGCACGTGGAGAGACGTTCGTTCATCCAGCACAAAGGGAACGGGTTGTAGGAGAAACACTTACTCTGGATTCTCAGTCTGTTTCCTAGTGCCGGTTTGAAGATCCTGCGGTTTGCACTGTAAAACCGAGTTGCAGTTTGTTCCTCCCCATATATATGTAAGGACTGGAGTATGCAACTTAATAGAACCTTTATGTTCCCCTCAAGTTTGGTGAAGGAGGGCTTTAACACACATTTATCTCTCAGAACTTAGCATGTGGAGAGACTTTCGTTCATCTAGCACAAAGGGATCGGGTTGGAGGGGAAAAAATTACTCTGGTTTCTCAGTCTGTTTCCTAGTGCCGGTTTGAAGTTCCTGCGGTTTGCCTGTAAAACCGAGTTGCAGCTTGTACCTTCCCATATATATGTATGGAGTGGACTTTGCAAGTGACAAGAAACTTTGTGTTCCCTTCAAGCTAGGTGAAGGACGGCTTTCACACACACTTATCTCTCAGAACTGAGCATGTGGACAGACATTCGTTCATCCAGCACAAAGGGAACGGGTTGCAAGTGAAATACTTACTCTGGTTTCTCAGTCTGTTTCCTAGTGCCTGTTTGATGTTCCTGAGGTTTGCACTGTAAAACCGAGTTGGAGTTTGTTCCTCCCCATATATATGTAAGGACTGGAGTTTGCAACTGAATAGAAACTTTGTGTTCCCTTGAAGCTAGGTGAAGGACGGCTTTCACACACACTTATCTCTCAGAAGTGAGCATGTGGAGAGACGATCTTTCATCCAGCACAAACGGATCTGGTTACAGGAGAAACACATACTCTGGTTTCTCAGTCTTTTTCCTAGTGCCGGTTTGAAGTTTCTGCGGGTTGCACTGTAAAACCAGTTGGAGCTTGTTCCTCCCCATATATATGTAAGGAGTCTAGTTTGCAAATGAATAGAAACTATGTGTTCCCTTCAAGCTAGGTGAAGGACGGCTTTCACACACACTTATCCTTCAGAACTGAGCATATGTAGAGACGTTCGTTCATCCAGCACAAAAGGAACGGGTTGCAAGAGAAATAATTACTCTGGTTTCTCAAACTGTTTCCTAGTGCCGGTTTTAGTTTCCTGCGGTTTTCACTGTAAAACCGAGTTGGAGCTTGTAACTACCCACATATATGTATGGTGTGGAGTTTACAACTGAACAGAAACTTTGTGTTCCCTTCAAGCTAGGTGAAGGAATGCTTTCACACACACTTATCTCTCAAAATTGAGAATGTGGAGAGACGTTCGTTCATCCAGCACAAAGAGATCGGTTTGCAGGAGAAACATTTACTCTGGTTCTCAATCTGTTTCCTAGTGCCGGTTTGAAGTTCCAACGGTTTGCACTGTAAAACCGAGTTGGAGCTTGTACCTCCCCATATATATGTATGGAGTGGACTTGCAAGTGACAAGAAACTTTTCTTTCCCTTCAATTAGGTGAAGGACGGCTTTCACACACACTTATCTCTCAGAACTGAGCATGTGGAGAGACGTTCGTTCATCCAGCACAAAAGGAACGGGTTGCAAGGGAAATATTTACTCTGGTTTCTCAGTCAGTTTCCTAGTGCCGGTTTGAAGTTCCTGCGGTTTGCACTGTAAAACCGAGTTTCAGCTTGTACCTCCCCATATTTATGTATGGTGTGGATATTGCAACTGAAAAGAAACTTTGTGTTCCCTTCAAGCTAGGTGAAGGACGGCTTTCACACACATTATCTCTCAGAACTGAGCATGTGGAGAGACCTTCGTTCATCCAGCACAAAGGGAACGGTTTGCCGGAAAAACAAATACTCTGGTTTCTCTGTCTGTTTCCTTGTGCCAGTTTGATGTTCTTGCGGTTTGCACTGTAAACCCGAGTTGGAGTTTGTTCCTCCCCATATATATGTATGGACTGGAGTTCGCAACTGAATAGAAACTTTGTGTTCCCTTCAAGTTACGTGAAGGACGGCTTTAAAACACACTTATCTCTCAGAACTGAGCAAGTTAGAGACGTTCTTTCATCCAGCACAAAGGGAACGGGTTGCAGGAGAAACCCTTACTCTGGTTTCTCAAACTGTTTCCTAGTGCTGATTTGAAGTTCCGGCAGTTTGCACTGTAAAACCGAGTTAGAGCTTGTACCTCCCCATATATATGTATGGTGTGGAGTTTGCAACTGAAAAGACACTTTGTGTTCCCTTCAAGCTAGGTGAAGGACGGCTTTCACACACACTTATCCCTCAGAACTGAGCATGTGGAGAGACGTTCGTTCATCCAGCACAAATGGAACGGGTTGCAAGGGAAATACTTACTCTGGTTTCTCAGTCTGTTTCCTAGTGCCGGTTTGAATTCCTGCGGTTTGCACTGTAAAACCGAGTTGGAGCTTGTACCTCACCATATATATGTATGGTGTGGAGTTTGCAACGGGAAAGAATCTTTGTGTTCCCTTCAAGCTATGTGAAGTACGGCATTCAAACACACTTATCTCTCAGAACTGAGCATGTGAAGAGCCGTTCGTTCATTCAGCACAAATGGATCGGGTTGGAGGATAAACACTTACTCTGGTTTCTCAGTCTGTTTCCTAGTGCATGTTTGAAGTTCCTGTGGTTTGCACTGTAAAACCGTGTTGGAACTTGTACCTCCCCATATATATGTATGAAGTGGACTTTGCAAGTGACAAGAAACTTTGTGTTCCATTCAAGCTAGGTGAAGGACGGCTTTCACACACACTTATCTCTCAGAACTGAGCATGTGGAGAGACGTTCGTTCATCCAGCATAAATGGAACGGGTTAGAAGAGAAAACTTACCCTGGTTTCTCAGTCTGTTTCCTAGTGCCGTTTGGAAGTTCCTGCGGATTGCAGTGTAAAAGTGAGTTGGAGTTTGTTCCTCCCCATATATATGTAAGGACTGGAGTTTGCAACTGAATAGAAACTTTGTATTCCCTTCAAGTTAGGTGAAGGACGGCTTTCACACACACTTATCTCTCAGAACTGGGCATGTGTAGAGACGTTCGTTCATCCAGCAAAAAGGGAACGGTTTGCAGGAGAAACCCTTACTCTGGTTTCTCAACCTGTTTCCTAGTGCCAGTTTGAATTTCCTGCGGTTTGCACTGTAAAACCGAGTTGGAACTTGTCCCTATCCATATATATGTATGGAGTGGAGTTTGCAAGTGACAAGAAACTTTGTGTTCCCTTCAAGCTATTTGAAGGCGGCTTTCACACACAATTAACTCTCAAAACTGAGCATGTGAAGAGACGTTCGTTCATCCAGCACAAAAGTATCTTGTTACAGGAGAAACACTTACTCTGGATTCTCAGTCTGTTTCCTAGTGCCGGTTTGAAGTTCCTGCGGTTTGCACTGTAAAACCGATTTGCAGCTTTTACCTCCCCATATTTATGTATGGTGTGGAGTTTGCAACTGAAAAGAAACTTTGTGTTCCCTTCAAGCTAGGTGAAGGACGGCTTTCACACACACTTATCTCTCAGAAATGAGCATGTGGAGAGACGTTCGTTCATCCAGCACAAAGGGAACGGGTTGCAGGAGAAACACTTACTGTGGTTTCTCAGTCAGTTTTCTAGTGCCTGTTTGAATTTCCTGCGGTTTGCATTGTAGTACCGAGTTGGAGTTTGTTCCTCCCTATATATATGTAAGGACTGGAGTATACAACTTAATAGAATCTTTGTGTTCCCCTCAAGTTTGGTGAAGGAGGGCTTTAACACACTCTTATCTCTCAGAAGTGAGCATGTGGAGAGACGGTCGTTCATACAGCACAACGGGATCGGGTTGCAGGAGAAACACTTACTCTGGTTCTCAATCCGTTTCCTAGTGCCGGTTTGAAGTTCCTGCGGTTTACACTGTAAAACCGAGTTGGAGCTTGTACCTTCCCATATATATGTATGGAGTGGACTTTGCAAGTGACAAGAAACTTTGTGTTCCCTTGAAGCTAGGTGAAGGACGGCTTTCACACACACTTAACTCTCAGAACTGAGCATGTGGAGAGACGTTCGTTCATCCAGCAGAAAGGGATCTGGTTGGAGGAGAAACACTTACTGTGGCTTCTCAGTCTGTTTCCTAGTGCCGGTTTGAAGTTCCTGCGGTTTGCACTGTAAAACCGAGTTGCAGCTTGTACTTCCCCATATATATGTACGGAGTGGACTTTGCAAGTGACAAAAAAATTTGTGTTCCCTTCAAGCTAGGTGAAGGACGGCTTTCACACACACATATCTCTCAGAACTTAGCATGTGGTGAGACGTTTGTTCATCCAGCACAAAGGGAACGGGTTGCAGGTGAAACAATTACTCTGGTTTCTCAATCTGTTTCCTAGTGCCGGTTGGAAGTTCCTGCGGTTTGCACTGTAAAACCGAGTTGGAGTTTGTTTCTCCCCAAATATGTGTAAGAACTGTAGTTTGCAACTGAATAGAACCTTTGTGTTCCCTTCAAGTTAGGTGAAGGAAGGCTTTAACACACACTTATCTCTCAGAACTGAGCATGTGGAGAGACGTTCGTTCATCCAGCACAAAGGGAAACGGTTGCAGGAGAAACAGATACTCTGGTTTCTCCGTCTGTTTCCTAGTGCCTGTTTGAAGTTCCTGCGTTTTGCACTGTAAAACCGAGTTGCAGCTTGTACCTCCCCATATATATGTATGGAGTGGACTTTGCAAGTGACAAGAAACTTTGTGTTCCCTTGAAGCTAGGTGAAGGAGGGCTTTAACAGACACTTATCTCTCAGAACTTAGCATGTGGAGAGACGTTCGTTCATCCAGCGCAAAGGGATCGTTTTGCAGGGGAAACACTTACTCTGGTTCTAAATACGTTTCCTAGTGCCGGTTTGAAGTTCCTGCCGTTTGCACTGTAAAACCGAGTTGGAGCTTGTACCTCCCCATATATATGTATGGAGTGGACTTTGCAAGTGACAAGAAACTTTGTGTTCCCTTGAAGCTAGGTGAAGGACGGCATTCACACACACTTATCTCTCAGAACTGAGCATGTGGAGACACGTTCGTTCATCCAGCACAATGGGAACGGTTTGCAAGAGAAATAATTACTCTGGTTTCTCAGTCTGTTTCCTAGTGCCAGTTTGATGTTCTTGCGGTTTGCACTGTAAAACCGAGTTGGAGTTTGTTCCTCCCCATATATATGTAAAAACAGGAGTTTGCAACTGAATAGAAACTTTGTGTTCCCTTCAAGTTACGTGAAGCCCGGCTTTAAAACACACTTATCTCTCAGAACTGAGCAAGTTAGAGACGTTCTTTCATCCAGCACAAAGGGAACGGGTTGTAGGAGAAACCTTTACTCTGGTTTCTCAAACTGTTTCCTAGTGCCGTTTTGAAGTTCCTGCGGTTTGCACTGTAAAACCGAGTTGGAGCTTGTACCTCCCCATATATATATATGGTGTGGAGTTTGCAACTGAAGAGACACTTTGTGTTCCCTTCAAGCTAGGTGACGGACGGCTTTCACACACACATACCACTCAGAACTGAGCATGTGGAGAGACGTTGGTTCATCCAGCACAAAGGGAACGGGTTGTAAGAGAAACACTTACTCTGGATTCTCAGACTGTTTCCTAGTGCCGGTTTGAAGATCCGGCAGTTTGCACTGTAAAACCGAGTTGCAGCTTGTACCTAACAATATATATGTACGGTGTGGAGTTGGCAACTTAAAAGAAACTTTGTGTTCCCTTCAAGCTAGTTGAAGGACGTCTTTCACACACACTTATCTCTCAGAACTGAGCATGTGGAGAGACTTTCATTCATCCAGCAAAATGGATCTGGTTGGAGGAGAAACACTTACTGTGGCTTCTCAGTCTGTTTCCTAGTGCCGGTTTGAAGTTCCTGTGGTTTGCACTGTAAAACCGAGTTGGAGTTTGTTCCTCCCCATATATATGTAAGGTCTGGAGTTTGCAACTGAATAGAAACTTTGTGTTCCCTTCAAGTTACGTGAAGGACGGCTTTAAAACACACTTATCTCTCAAAACTGAGCATGTGTAGGGACGTTCTTTCATCCAGCACAAAGGGAACGGGTTGCAGGAGAAACCCTTACTCTGGTTTCTCAAACTGTTTCCTAGTGCCGGTTTGAAGTTCCTGCGGTTTGCACTGAAGAAACCGAGTTGGATCTTGTACCTCCCCATATATATATGGTGTGGAGTTTGAAAATGAAAAGACACTTTTTGTTCCCTTCAAACTAGGCGAAGGACGGCTTTCACACATACATATCTCTCCGAACTGAGCATGTGGTGAGACGTTTGTTCATCCAGCACAACGGGAACGGGTTGCAGGAGAAACAATTACTCTGGTTTCTCAGTCTGTTTCCTAGTGCCGGTTGGAATTTCCTGCGGTTTGCACTGTAAAACCGAGTTGGAGTTTGTTCCTCCCCATATATATGTAAGAACTGGAATTTGCAACTGAATAGAAACTTTGTGTTCCCTTCAATTTAGGTGAAGGACGGCTTTAACACACACTTATCTCTCAGAACTGAGCATGTGGGGAGACGTTCGTTCATCCTGCACAAAGGGATCGGGTTGGAGGATAAACACTTACTCTGGTTTCTCAGTCTGTTTCCTAGTGCTGGTTGGAAGTTCCTGTTGTTTGCACTGTAATACCGTGTTGGAACTTGTACCTCCCCATATATATGTATGGAGTGGACTTTGCAAGTGACAAGAAACTTTGTGTTCCCTTCAAGCTAGGCGAAGGATGGCTTTCACACACACTTATCTCTCAGAACTGAGCATGTGGAGAGACGTTCGTTCATCCAGCACAATGGGAACGGGTTAGAAGAGAAAACTTACCCTGGTTTCTCAGTCTGTTTCCTAGTGCCGGTTGGAAGTTCCTGCTTATTGCAGTGTAAAACCGAGTTGGAGTTTGTTCCTCCCCATATATATGTAAGGACTGGAGTTTGCAACTGAATAGAAACTTTGTGTTCTCTTCAAGGAAGGTGAAGGACGGCTTTCACACACACTTTTCTCTCCGAAATGAGCATGTGTAGAGACGTTCATTCATCCAGCAAAAATGGAACGGGTTGCAGGAGAAACCCTTACTCTGGTTTCTCAATCTGTTTCCTAGTGCCAGTTTGAAGTTCCTGCGGTTTGCACTGTAAAACCGAGTTGGAACTTGTTCCTACTCATATATATGTATGGAGTGGAGTTTGCAAGTGACAAGAAACTTTGTGTTCCCTTCAAGCTAGGTGAAGGCGGCTTTCACACACAATTAACTCTCAGAACTGAGCATGTGAAGAGACGTTCGTTCATCCAGCACAAAGGGATCTGGTTACAGGAGAAACACTTACTCTGGATTCTCAGTCTGTTTCCTAGTGCCGGTTTGAAGTTCTTGCGGTTTGCACTTTAAAACCGAGTTGCAGCTTTTACCTCCCCATATTTATGTATGGTATGGAGTTTGCAACTGAAAAGAAACTTTGTGTTCCCTTCAAGCTAGGTGAAGGACGGCTTTCACACACACTTATCTCTCAGAAATGAGCATGTGGAGAGACGTTCATTCATCCAGCACAAAGGGAACGGGTTGCAGGAGAAATACTTACTCTGGTTTCTCAGTCTGTTTTCTAGTACCAGTTTGAAGTTCATGCGGTTTGCACTGTAAAACCGAGTTGGAGTTTCTTCCTCCCCATATTTATGTAAGGACTGGAGTATGCAACTTAATAGAACCTTTGTGTTCCCCTCAAGTTTGGTGAAGGACGGCATTAACACACACTTTTCTCTCAGAACTGAGCATGTGGAGAGACTTTCGTTCATCCAGCACAAAAGGATAGGTTTGGAGGAGAAACACTTACTCTGGTTCTCAGTCTGTTTCCTTGTGCCGGTTTGAAGTTCCTGCTTTTTGCACTGTAAAACCGAGTTGGAGCTTGTTCCTCCCCATATATATGTATGGAGTGGAGTTTGCAAGTGACAACAAACTTTGTGTTCCCTTCAATCTAGATGAAGGATGGGTTTTACCCACACCTATCTCTCAGAACTGTGCATGTGGAGAGAAGTTCGTCCATTCAGAACAAATGAAGCTGCATATAGGAGAATCACTTACTCTGGTTTCTCAGTCTTTTTCCAACTTCCGGTTTGAATTGCCCACCATTTTCACTGTAAAACCGAGTTGTAGCTTGTACATCCCCATATATATGTATTGAGTGGAGTTGGCAACTGAAAGCAAACTTTGTGTTCCCTTCAATCTAGGTGAAGTAAGGTTTTCACACACACGTATCTCTCAGAAGTGGACATGTGCAGAGACGTTTATTCATCCAGCACAAAGGTATCTGGTTACAGGAGTAACACTTACTCTGGATTCTCAGTCTGTTTCCTAGTGCCGGTTTGAAGTTCCTGCGGTTTGCACTGTAAAACCGATTTGCAGCTTTTACCTCCACATATTTATGTATGGTGTGGAGTTTGCAACTGACAAGAAACTTTGTGTTCCTTTCAAGCTAGGTGAAGGACGGCTTTCACACACACTTATCTCTCAGAAATGAGCATGTGGAGAGACGTTCGTTCATCCAGCACAAAGGGAACGGGTTGCAGGAGAAATACTTACTCTGGTTTCTCAGTCTGTTTTCTAGTGCCAGTTTGAAGTTCCTGCGGTTTGCATTGTAAAACCGAGTTGGAGTTTCTTCCTCCCATATATATGTAAGGACTGGAGTATGCAACTTAATAGAACATTTGTGTTCCCCCCAAGTTTGTTGAAGGACGGCTTTAACACACACTTATCTCTCAGAACTGAGCATGTGTAGAGCCTTTTGTTCATCCAGCACAAAGGGAACGGGTTGCAGGAGATACACTTACTCTGGTTTCTCAAATTGTTTCCTAGTTCCGGTTTGAAGATCCTGCGTTTTGCACTGTAAAATCGATTTAGAGCTTGCACCTCCCCATATATATGTTTGGTGTGGAGTTTGCAACTGAAAAGGATCTTTGTGTTCCCTTCAAGCTAGGTGAAGAACGGCTTTCACACACACTTATCTCTGAGATCTGAGCATGTGGAGAGACGTTCGTTCATCCAGCACAAAGGTAAAGGGTTGCAGGGGAGACACATTCTCTGATTTCTCAGTCTGTTTCCTAGTGCCGGTTTGAGGTTCTGCGGTTTGCACTGTAAAAAAGAGTTGGAGCTTGTTCCTCCCCATATATATGTAAGGAGTCTAGTTTGCAAATGAATAGAATCTATGTGTTCCCTTTAAGCTAGGTGAAGGACGGCATTCACACACACTTATCTCTCAGAACTGAGCATGTGTAGAGACGTTCGTTCATCCAGCACAAAGGGAACGGTTTGCAGGAGAAACACTTACTCTGGTTTCTCAAACTGTTTCCTAGTGCCGGTTTGAAGTTCCTGCGGTTTTCACTGTAATACCGAGTTGGAGCTTGTACCTCCCCATATATATGTATGGTGTGGAGTTTGCAACTGAACAGAAAATTTGTGTTCCCTTCAAGCTAGGTGAAGGATGGCTTTCACACACACTTATCTCTCAAAACTCAGAATGTGAAGAGACGTTCGTTCATCCAGCACAAAGGGAACGGGTTGCAGGAGAAACACTTACTCTGTTTTCTCAGTATGTTTCCAAGTGCCGGTTTGAAGTTCCTGCGTTTTGCACTGTAAAACCGTAGTTGGAGATTTTTCCTCCCCATATGTATGTATGGAGTGGAGTTTGCAACCGACAAGAAACTTTGTGTTCCATTGAACCTAGGTGAAGGACGGCTTTCACACACAGTTATCTCTCAGAACTGAGCATGTGGAGACACGTTCGTTCATCCAGCACAATGGGAACGGTTTGCAAGAGAAATAATTACTCTGGTTTCTCAGTCTGTTTCCTAGTGCCAGTTTGATGTTCTTGCGGTTTGCACTGTAAAACCGAGTTGGAGTTTGTTCCTCCCCATATATATGTAAAAACTGGAGTTTGCAACTGAATAGAAACTTTGTGTTCCCTTCAAGTTACGTGAAGCCCGGCTTTAAAACACACTTATCTCTCAGAACTGAGCAAGTTAGAGACGTTCTTTCATCCAGCACAAAGGGAACGGGTTGCAGGAGAAACCTTTACTCTGGTTTCTCAAACTGTTTCCTAGTGCCGTTTTGAAGTTCCTGCGGTTTGCACTGTAAAACCGAGTTGGAGCTTGTACCTCCCCATATATATATATGGTGTGGAGTTTGCAAATGAAGAGACACTTTGTGTTCCCTTCAAGCTAGGTGACGGACGGCTTTCACACACACATACCACTCAGAACTGAGCATGTGGAGAGACGTTGGTTCATCCAGCACAAAGGGAACGGGTTGTAAGAGAAACACTTACTCTGGATTCTCAGACTTTTTCCTAGTGCCGGTTTGAAGTTCCGGCAGTTTGCACTGTAAAACCGAGTTGCAGCTTGTACCTAACAATATATATGTACGGTGTGGAGTTGGCAACTTAAAAGAAAATTTGTGTTCCCTTCAAGCTAGTTGAAGGACGTCTTTCACACACACTTATCTCTCAGAACTGAGCATGTGGAGAGACTTTCATTCATCCAGCAAAATGGATCTGGTTGGAGGAGAAACACTTACTGTGGCTTCTCAGTCTGTTTCCTAGTGCCGGTTTGAAGTTCCTGTGGTTTGCACTGTAAAACCGAGTTGGAGTTTGTTCCTCCCCATATATATGTAAGGTCTGGAGTTTGCAACTGAATAGAAACTTTGTGTTCCATTCAAGTTACGTGAAGGACGGCTTTAAAACACACTTATCTCTCAAAACTGAGCATGTGTAGGGACGTTCTTTCATCCAGCACAAAGGGAACGGGTTGCAGGAGAAACCCATACTCTGGTTTCTCAAACTGTTTCCTAGTGCCGGTTTGAAGTTCCTGCGGTTTACACTGAAAAAACCGAGTTGGATCTTGTACCTCCCCATATATATATGGTGTGGAGTTTGAAACTGAAAAGACACTTTTTGTTCCCTTCAAACTAGGCGAAGGACGGCTTTCACACATACATATCTCTCCGAACTGAGCATGAGGTGAGACGTTTGTTCATCCAGCACAACGGGAACGGGTTGCAGGAGAAACAATTACTCTGGTTTCTCAGTCTGTTTCCTAGTGCCGGTTGGAATTTCCTGCGGTTTGCACTGTAAAACCGAGTTGGAGTTTGTTCCTCCCCATATATATGTAAGAACTGGAATTTGCAACTGAATAGAAACTTTGTGTTCCCTTCAATTTAGGTGAAGGACGGCTTTAACACACACTTATCTCTCAGAACTGAGCATGTGGGGAGACGTTCGTTCATCCTGCACAAAGGGATCGGGTTGGAGGATAAACACTTACTCTGGTTTCTCAGTCTGTTTCCTAGTGCCGGTTGGAAGTTCCTGTTGTTTGCACTGTAATACCGTGTTGGAACTTGTACCTCCCCATATATATGTATGGAGTGGACTTTGCAAGTGACAAGAAACTTTGTGTTCCCTTCAAGCTAGGCGAAGGATGGCTTTCACACACACTTATCTCTCAGAACTGAGCATGTGGAGAGACGTTCGTTCATCCAGCACAATGGGAACGGGTTAGAAGAGAAAACTTACCCTGGTTTCTCAGTCTGTTTCCTAGTGCCGGTTGGAAGTTCCTGCTTATTGCAGTGTAAAACCGAGTTGGAGTTTGTTCCTCCCCATATATATGTAAGGATTGGAGTTTGCAACTGAATAGAAACTTTGTGTTCTCTTCAAGGAAGGTGAAGGACGGCTTTCACACACACTTTTCTCTCAGAAATGAGCATGTGTAGAGACGTTCATTCATCCAGCAAAAATGGAACGGGTTGCAGGAGAAACCCTTACTCTGGTTTCTCAATCAGTTTCCTAGTGCCAGTTTGAAGTTCCTGCGGTTTGCACTGTAAAACCGAGTTGGAACTTGTTCCTACTCATATATATGTATGGAGTGGAGTTTGCAAGTGACAAGAAACTTTGTGTTCCCTTCAAGCTAGGTGAAGGCGGCTTTCACACACAATTAACTCTCAGAACTGAGCATGTGAAGAGACGTTCGTTCATCCAGCACAAAGGATCTGGTTACAGGAGAAACACTTACTCTGGATTCTCAGTCTGTTTCCTAGTGCCGGTTTGAATTTCCTGCGGTTTGCACTTTAAAACCGAGTTGCAGCTTTTACCTCCCCATATTTATGTATGGTATGGAGTTTGCAACTGAAAGACACTTTGTGTTCCCTTCAAGCTAGGCGAAGGACGGCTTTCACACACACTAATCTCTCAGAAGTGAGAATGTGGAGAGACGTTCGTTCATCCAGAACAAATGGAACGGTTTGCAAGGGAAATAATTACTCTGGTTTCTCACTCTGTTTCCTAGTGCCGGTTTGTAGATCCTGCGGTTTGCACTGTAAAACCGAGTTGGAGTTTGTTCCTCCCAATATATATGTAAGGACTGGAGTTTGCAACTGAATAGAAACTTTGTGTTCCCTTCAAGTTACGTGAAGGACGACTTCAAAACACACTTATCTCTAAGATCTGAGCATGTGTAGAGACGTTCTTTCATCCAGCACAAAGGGAACGTGTTGCAGGAGAAACCCTTACTCTGGTTTCTCAAAGTGTTTCCTAGTGCCGGTATGAAGTTCCTGCGGTTTGCACTGTAAAACCGAGTTGGAGACTGTACCTCCCCATATATATGTATGGTGTGCAGTTTGCAACTGAAAGACACTTTGTGTTCCCTTCAAGCTAGGCGAAGGACGGCTTTCACACACACTAATCTCTCAGAAGTGAGAATGTGGAGAGACGTTCGTTCATCCAGCACAAATGGAACGGTTTGGAAGGGAAATAATTACTCTGGTTTCTCACTCTGTTTCCTAGTGCCGGTTTGAAGTTCCTGCGGTTTGCACTGTAAAACCGAGTTGGAGTTTGTTCCTCCCAATATATATGTAAGGACTGGAGTTTGCAACTGAATAGAAACTTTGTGTTCCCTTCAAGTTACGTGAAGGACGACTTCAAAACACACTTATCTCTAAGATCTGAGCATGTGTAGAGACGTTCTTTCATCCAGCACAAAGGGAACGTGTTACAGGAGAAACCCTTACTCTGGTTTCTCAAACTGTTTCCTAGTGCCGGTATGAAGTTCCTGCGGTTTGCACTGTAAAACCGAGTTGGAGACTGTACCTCCCCATATATATGTATGGTGTGCAGTTTGCAACTGAAAGACACTTTGTGTTCCCTTCAAGCTAGGCGAAGGAAGGCTTTCACACACACTAATCTCTCAGAAGTGAGAATGTGGAGAGACGTTCGTTCATCCAGCACAAAGGGAACGGGTTGTAGGAGAAACACTTACTCTGGATTCTCAGTCTGTTTCTTAGTTCCGGTTTGAAGTTCCTGCGGTTTGCACTTTAAAACCGAGTTGCAGCTTGTACCTCCCAATATATATGTATGGAGATGGGTTTGCAAGTTACAAGAACTATGTGTTCCCTTCAAGCTAGGTGAAGGACGGCTTTCACACACACTTATCTCTCAGAACTGAGCATGTGGAGAGACGTTCGTTCATCCAGCACAAAGGGAACGGGTTGCAAGAGAAATATTTACTCTGGTTTCTCAGTCTGTTTCCTAGTGCCGGTTTGAAGTTCCTGCGGTTTGCACTGTAAAACCGTGTTGGAATTTGTACCTCCCCATGTATATGTAAGGACTGGAGTTTGCAACTGAATAGAAACTTTGCGTTCCCTTCAATTTACGTGAAGGACGGCTTTAAAACACACTTATCTCTCAGAACTGAGCATGTGTAGAGACGTTCTTTCATCCAGCACAAAGGGAACGGGTTGCAGGGGATACCCTTACTCTGGTTTCTCAAACTGTTTACTAGTGCCTGTTTGAATTTCCTGCGGTTTGCACTGTAAAAGCGAGTTGGAGCTTGTACCTCCCCATATATATGTATGGTGTGGAGTTTGGAACTGAAAAGACACTTTGTGTTCCCTTCAAGTTTTGTGAAGGAGGCTTTAACACACACTTATCTCTCAGAACTGAGCATGTGGAGAGACGTTCGTTCATCCAGCACAAAGGGATCGGGTTGGAGGAGAAACACTTACTCTGGTTTCTCAGTCTGTTTCCTACTGCCGATTTGAAGTTCCTGCGGTTTGCACGGTAAAACCGAGTTAGAGTTTGTTCCTCCCCATATATATGAAAGGACTGGAGTATGCAACTTAATAGAACCTTTGTGTTCCCCACAAGTTTGGTGAAGGAGGGCTTTAACACACACTTATCTCACAAAACTGAGCATGTGGAGAGTCTTTCGTTCATCTAGCACAAAGGGATCGGGTTGGAGGAGAAACAATTACTCTGGTTTCTCAGTCTGTTTCCTAGTGCCGGTTTGAAGTTCCTGCGGTTTGCCTGTAAAATCGAGTTGCAGCTTGTACCTCCCCATATATATGTACGGAGTGGAATTTGCAAGTGACAAGAAACTTTGTGTTCCCTTCAAGCTAGGTGAAGGACGGCTTTGACACACACTTATCTCTCAGAACTGAGCATGTGGTGAGACGTTCGTTCATCCAGCACAAAGGGAACGGATTGTAGGAGAAACACTTACTCTGGTTTCTCAGTCTGTTTCCTAGTGCCGGTTTGAAGCTCCTGCGTTTTGCACTGTAAAACCGAGTTGGAGCTTGTACCTCCCCATATATATGTTTGGAGTGGACTTTACAAGTGACAAGAAACTTTGTGTTCCCTTGAAGCTAGGTGAAGGACGGCTTTCACACACACTTATCTCTCAGAACTGAGCATGTGGAGAGACGTTCGTTCATCCAGCACAAATGGAACGGTTTGCAAGGGAAATAATTACTCTGGTTTCTCACTCTGTTTCCTAGTGCCGGTTTGTAGATCCTGCGGTTTGCACTGTATAACCGAGTTGGAGTTTGTTCCTCCCAATATATATGTAAGGACTGGAGTTTGCAACTGAATAGAAACTTTGTGTTCCCTTCAAGTTACGTGAAGGACGACTTCAAAACACACTTATCTCTAAGATCTGAGCATGTGTAGAGACGTTCTTTCATCCAGCACAAAGGGAACGTGTTGCAGGAGAAACCCTTACTCTGGTTTCTCAAACTGTTTCCTAGTGCCGGTATGAAGTTCCTGCGGTTTGCACTGTAAAACCGAGTTGGAGACTGTACCTCCCCATATATATATATGGTGTGCAGTTTGCAACTGAAAGACACTTTGTGTTCCCTTTAAGCTAGGCGAAGGACGGCTTTCACACACACTAATCTCTCAGAACTGAGCATGTGGGGAGACGTTCGTTCATCCAGCACAAAGGGAACGGGTTGTAGGAGAAACACTTACTCTGGACTCTCAGTCTGTTTCTTAGTTCCGGTTTGAAGTTCCTGTGGTTTGCACTGTAAAACCGAGTTGCAGCTTGTACCTCCCAATATATATGTATGGAGATGAGTTTGCAAGTAACAAGAAACTATGTGTTCCCTTCAAGCTAGTTGAAGGTCGGCTTTCACACACATTTATCTCTCAGAAGAGAGTATGTGGAGAGACGTACTTTCATCCAGCACAAAGGGAACTGGTTGCAGGAGAAACACTTACACTGGTTTCTCAGTCAGTTTTCTAGTGCCGTTTTGAAGTTCCTGCGGTTTGCACTGTAAAACCGAGTTGGAGCTGGTACCTCCCCATATATATGTATGGTGTGTAGTTTGCAACTGAAAAGAATCTTTGTGTTCCCTTTAAGCTAGATGAATGACGGCTTTCACACACACTTATCTCTCAGAACTGAGCATGTGGGGAGACGTTCGTTGATCCAGCACAAAGGGAACGGTTTGCAGGAGAAACACTTACTCTGGATTCTCAGTCAGTTTTCTAGTGCTGGTTTGAAGTTCCTGCGGTTTGCACTGTAAAACCGAGTTGGTGTTTGTTCCTCCCCATATATATGTAAGGACTGGAGTATGCAACTTAATAGAACCTTTGTGTTCCCCTCAAGTTTGGTGAAGGAGGGCTTTAACACACACTTATCTCTCAGAATTGAGCATGTGGGGAGACTTTCGTTCATCCAGCACAAAGGATCGGGTTGGAGGAGAAACACTTACTCTGGTTTCTCAGTCTGTTTCCTAGTGCCGGTTTGACGTTCTTGCAGTTTGCACTGTAAAACCGAGTTGCAGCTTGTACCTCCCCATATATATGTATGGAGTGGACTTTGCAGGTGACAAGAAACTTTGTGTTCCCTTCAAGCTAGCTGAAGGACGGCATTCACACACACTTATCTCTCAGAACTGAGCATGTGGAGAGACGTTCGTTCATCCAGCACAAAGGGATCGGGTTGGAGGAGAAACACTTACTCTGGTTTCTCAGTCTGTTTCCTACTGCCGATTTGAAGTTCCTGCGGTTTGCACGGTAAAACCGAGTTGGAGTTTGTTCCTCCCCATATATATGTATGGAGTGGACTTTGCAAGTGACAAGAAACTTTGTGTTCCCCTCAAGTTTGGTGAAGGAGGGCTTTAACACACACTTATCTCCCAGAACTGAGCATGTGGAGAGTCTTTCGTTCATCCAGCACAAAGGGAACGGATTGTAGGAGAAACACTTACTCTGGTTTCTCAGTCTTTTTCCTACTGCCTGTTTGAAGTTCCTGCGTTTTGCACTGTAAAACCGAGTTGGAGCTTGTACCTCCCCATATATATGTTTGGAGTGGACATTACAAGTGACAAGAAACTTTGTGTTCCCTTGAAGCTAGGTGAAGGACGGCTTTCACACACACTTATCTCTCAGAACTGAGCATGTGGAGAGACTTTCGTTCATCCAGCACAAATGGAACGGTTTGCAAGGGAAATACTAACTCTGGTTTCTCACTCTGTTTCCTAGTCCCGGTTTGTAGTTCCTGCGGTTTGCACTGTAAAACCGAGTTGGAGTTTGTTCCTTCCAATATATATGTAAGGACTGGAGATTGCAACTGAATAGAAACTTTGTGTTCCCTTCAAGTTACGTGAAGGACGACTTCAAAACACACTTATCTCTAAGAACTGAGCATGTTTAGAGACGTTCTTTCATCCAGCACAAAGGGAACGTGTTGCAGGAGAAACCCTTACTCTGGTTTCTCAAACTGTTTCCTAGTGCCGGTATGAAGTTCCTGCGGTTTGCACTGTAAAACCGAGTTGGAGACTGTACCTCCCCATATATATGTATGGTGTGGAGTTTGCAACTGAAAGACACTTTGTGTTCCCTTCAAGCTAGGCGAAGGACGGCTTTCACACACACTAATCTCTCAGAAGTGAGAATGTGGAGAGACGTTCGTTCATCCAGCACAAAGGGAACGGGTTGTAGGAGAAACACTTACTCTGGATTCTCAGTCTGTTTCTTAGTTCCGGTTTGAAGTTCCTGCGGTTTGCACTTTAAAACCGAGTTGCAGCTTGTACCTCCCAATATATATGTATGGAGATGAGTTTGCAAGTTACAAGAAACTATGTGTTCCCTTCAAGCTAGTTGAAGGTCGGCTTTCACACACACTTATCTCTCAGAAGAGAGTATGTGGAGAGACGTTGGTTCATCCAGCACAAAGGGAACTGGTTGCAGGAGAAACACTTACTCTGGTTTCTCAGTCAGTTTTCTAGTGCCGTTTTGAAGTTCCTGCGGTTTGCACTGTAAAACCGAGTTGGAGCTTGTACCTTTCCATATATATGTATGGAGTGGAGTTTGTAAGTGTCAAGAAACGTTGTGTTCCTTCAAGCTAGGTGAAGTACGGCTTTGACACACACTTATCTCTCAGAAATGAGCATGTGGAGAGACGTTCGTTCATCCAGCACAAAGGGAACTGGTTGCAGGCGAAACACTTACTCTGGTTTCTCAGTCAGTTTTCTAGTACCGGTTTGAAGTTCCTGAGGTTTGCACTGTAAAACCGAGTTGGTGTTTGTTCCTCCCCATATATATGTAAGGACTGGAGTATGCAACTTAATAGAACCATTGTGTTCCCCTCAGGTTTGGTGAAGGAGGGCTTTAACACACACTTATCTCTCAGAATTGAGCATGTGGAGAGACTTTCGTTCATCCAGCACAAAGGATCGGGTTGGAGGAGAAACACTTACTCTGGTTTCTCAGTCTGTTTCCTAGTGCCGGTTTGACTTTCCTGCGGTTTGCACTGTAAAACCGAGTTGGAGCTTGTATCTCCCATATATATGTATGGAGTGGACTTTGCAAGTGACAAGAAACTTTGTGTTCCCTTCAAGCTAGGTAAACTACGGCTTTGACACACACTTATCTCTCAGAACTGAGCATGTGGAGAGACGTTCGTTCATCCAGCACAAAGGGAACGGATTGTAGGAGAAACACTTACTCTGGTTTCTCAGTCTGTTTCCTAGTGCCGGTTTGAAGTTCCTGCGTTTTCCACTGTAAAACCGAGTTGGAGCTTGTACCTCCCCATATATATGTTTGGAGTAGACTTTACAAGTGAGAAACTTTGTGTTCCCTTCAAGCTAGGTAAACTACGGCTTTGACACACACTTATCTCTCAGAACTGAGCATGTGGAGAGACGTTCGTTCATCCAGCACAAAGGGAACGGATTGTAGGAGAAACACTTACTCTGGTTTCTCAGTCTGTTTCCTAGTGCCGGTTTGAAGTTCCTGCGTTTTCCACTGTAAAACCGAGTTGGAGCTTGTACCTCCCCATATATATGTTTGGAGTGGACTTTACAAGTGACAAGAAACTTTGTGTTCCCTTGAAGCTAGGTGAAGGACGGCTTTCACACACACTTATCTCTCAGAACTGAGCATGTGGAGAGACGTTCTTTCATCCAGCACAAAGGGAACGGGTTGCAAGGGAAATACTTACTCTGGTTTCTCACTCTGTTTCCTAGTGCCGGTTTGTAGTTCCTGCGGTTTGCACTGTAAAACCGAGTTTGAGTTTTTTCCTCCCAATATATATGTAAGGACTGGAGTTTGCAACTGAATAGAAACTTTGTGTTCCCTTCAAGTTACGTGAAGGACGGCTTTAAAACACACTTATCTCTAAGAACTGAGCATGTGTAGAAACGTTCTTTCATCCAGCACAAAGGGAACGGGTTGCAGGAGAAACCCTTACTCTGGTTTCTCAAACTGTTTCCTAGTGCCGGTATGAAGTTCCTGCGGTTTGCACTGTAAAACCGAGTTGGAGACTGTACCTCCCCATATATATGTATGGTGTGGAGTTTGCAACTGAAAGACACTTTGTGTTCCCTTCAACTAGGCGAAGGACGGCTTTCACACACACTTATCTCTCAGAACTGAGCATGTGGAGAGACGTTCGTTCATCCAGCACAAAGGGAACGGGTTGTAGGAGAAACACTTACTCTGGATTCTCAGTCTGTTTCTTAGTTCCGGTTTGAAGTTCCTGCGGTTTGCACTGTAAAACCGAGTTGCAGCTTGTACCTCCCAATATATATGTATGGAGATGAGTTTGCAAGTTACAAGAAACTATGTGTTCCCTTCAAGCTAGTTGAAGGTCGGCTTTCACACACACTTATCTCTCAGAAGAAAGTATGTGGAGAGACGTTCGTTCATCCAGCACAACGGGAACTGGTTGCAGAAGAAACACTTACTCTGGTTTCTCAGTCAGTTTTCTAGTGCCGGTTTCAAGTTCCTCCGGTTTGCACTGTAAAACCGAGTTGGAGCTTGTCCCTCCCCATATATATGTATGGTGTGTAGTTTGCAACTGAAAAGAATCTTTGTGTTCCCTTTAAGCTAGATGAATGACGGCTTTCACACACACTTATCTCTCAGAACTGAGCATGTGGGGAGACGTTCGTTTATCCAGCACAAAGGGAACGGTTTGCAGGAGAAACATTTACTCTGGTTTCTCAGTCTGTTTCCTAGTGCCGGTTGGAAGTTCCTGCGATTTGCACTGTAAAACCGAGTTGGAGCTTGTATCTCCCCATATATATGTATGGAATGGACTTTGCAAGTGACAAGAAACTTTGTGTTCCCTTGAAGATAGGTGAAGGACGGCTTTCAAACACACTTATCTCTCAGAACTGAGCATGTGGAGAGACTTTCGTTCATCCAGCTCAAAGGGAACGGGTTGCAAGAGAAATACTTACTCTGGTTTCTCAGTCTGTTTCCTAGTGCCGGTTTGTCGTTCCTGCGGTTTGCACTGTAAAACCGAGTTGGAGCTTGTACCTCCCAATATATATGTATGGTGTGGATTTTGCAACTGAAAAGAGAATTTGTGTTCCCTTCAAGCTAGTTGAAGGACGGCTTTAACACACACTTATCTCTCAGAACAGAGCATGTGGAGGTACGTTCATTCATCCTGCACAAAGGGAACGGGTTGCAGGAGAAACACTTACTCTGGTTTCTCAGTCAGTTTTCTAGTGCCGATTTGAAGTTCCTGCGGTTTGCACGATAAAACCGAGTTGGAGTTTGTCCCTCCCCATATATATGTAAAGACTGGATTATGCAACCTAATAGAACCTTTGTGTTCCCCTCAAGGTTGGTGAAAGAGGGCTTTAACACACACTTATCTCTCAGAACTGAGCATGTGGAGAGACTTTCGTTCATCTAGCACAAAGGGATCGGGTTGGAGGAGAAACAATTACTCTGGTTTCTCAGTCTGTTTCCTAGTGCCGGTTTGAAGTTCCTGCGGTTTGCCTGTAAAACCGAGTTGCAGCTTGTACCTCCCCATATATATGTATGGAGTGGACTTTGCAAGAGACAAGAAACTTTGTGTTCCCTTCAAGCTAGGTGAAGGACCGCTTTGAAACACACTTATCTCTCAGAACTGAGCATGTGGAGAGACGTTCTTTCATCCAGCACAAAGGGAACGGATTGTAGGAGAAACACTTATTCTGGTTTCTCAGTCTGTTTCCTAGTGCCGGTTTGAAGTTCCTGCTTTTTCCACTGTAAAACCGAGTTGGAGCTTGTACCTCCCCATATATATGTTTGGAGTGGACTTTACAAGTGACAAGAAACTTTGTGTTCCCTTGAAGCTAGGTGAAGGTCGGCTTTCACACACACTTATCTCTCAGAACTGAGCATGTGGAGAGACGTTCGTTCATCCAGCACAAAGGGAACGGGTTGCAAGGGAAATACTTACTCTGGTTTCTCACTCTGTTTCCTAGTGCCGGTTTGTAGTTCCTGCGGTTTGCACTGTAAAACCGAGTTGGAGTTTTTTCCTCCAAATATATATGTAAGGACTGGAGTTTGCAACTGAATAGAAACTTTGTGTTCCCTTCAAGTTACGTGAAGGACGGCTTTAAAACACACTTATCTCTAAGAACTGAGAATGTGTAGAGACGTTCTTTCATCCAGCACAAAGGGAACGGGTTGCAGGAGAAACCCTTACTCTGGTTTCTCAAAATGTTTCCTAGTGCCGGTATGAAGTTCCTGCGGTTTGCAGTGTAAAACCGAGTTGGAGACTGCACCTCCCCTTATATATGTATGGTGTGGAGTTTGCAACTGAAAGACACTTTGTGTTCCCTTCAAGCTAGGCGAAGGACGGCTTTCACACACACTTCTCTATCAGAACTGAGCATGTGGAGAGACGTTCGTTCATCCAGCACAAAGGGAACGGGTTGGAGGAGAAACAATTACACTGGTTTCTCAGTCTGTTTCCTAGTGCCGGTTTGAAGTTCCTGCGGTTTGCCTGTAAAACCGAGTTGCAGCTTGTACCTCCCCAAATATATGTATGGAGTGGACTTTGCAAGTGACAAGAAACTTTGTGTTCCCTTCAAGCTAGGTAAAGGACGGCTTTGACACACACTTATCTCTCAGAACTGAGCATGTAGAGAGACGTTCGTTCATCCAGCACAATGGGAACGGATTGTAGGAGAAACACATACTCTGGTTTCTCAGTCAGTTTTCTAGTGCCGGTTTGAAGTTCCTCCGGTTTGCACTGTAAAACCGAGTTGGAGCTTGTCCCTCCCCATATATATGTATGGTGTGGAGTTTACAACTGAAAAGAATCTTTTTGTTCCCTTTAAGCTAGATGAATGTCGGCTTTCACACTCACTTATCTCTCAGAACTGAGCATGTGGGGAGATGTTCGTTTATCCAGCACAAAGGGAACGGTTTGCAGGAGAAACACTTACTCTGGTTTCTCAGTCTGTTTCCTAGTGCCGGTTTGTAGTTCCTGCGGTTTGCACTGTAAAACCGAGTTGGAACTTGTTTCTCCCCATATATATGTATGGAATGGACTTTGCAAGTGACAAGAAACTTTGTGTTCCCTTGAAGCTAGGTGAAGGACGGCTTTCAAACACACTTATCTCTCAGAACTGAGCATGTGGGGAGACTTTCGTTCATCCAGCACAAAAGGAACGGGTTGCAAGGGAAATACTTACTCTGGTTTCTCAGTCTGTTTCCTAGTGCCGGTTTGACTTTCCTGCGGTTTGCACTGTAAAACCGAATTGGAGCTTGTACCTTCCCATATATATGTATGGTGTGGAGTTTGTAAGTGTCAAGAAAATTTGTGTTCCTTCAAGCTAGGTGAAGTACGGCTTTGACACACACTTTTCTCTCAGAAATGAGCATGTGGAGAGACGTTCGTTCATCCAGCACAAAGGAAACTGGTTGCAGGAGAAACACTTACTCTGGTTTCTCAGTCTGTTTCCTAGTGCCGGTTGGAAGTTCCTGCGTTTTGCACTGTAAAACCGAGTTGGAGCTTGTACCTCCCCATATATATGTATGGAGTGGACTTTGCAAGTGACAAGAAACTTTGTGTTCCCTTGTAGCTAGGTGAAAGACAGCTTTCACACACACTTATCTCTCAGATCTGAGCATGTGGAGACAAGTTCGTTCATCCAGCACAAAGGGAACGGATTATAGGTGAAACACTTACTCTGGTTTCTCAGTCTGTTTCCTAGTGCCGGTTGGAAGTTCCTGCGGTTTGCACTGTAAAACCGAGTTGGAGCTTGTACCTCCCAATATATATGTATGGAATGGACTTTGCAAGTGACAAAAACTTTGTGTTCCCTTGAAGCTAGGTGAAGGACGGCTTTCAAACACACTTATCTCTCCGAACTGAGCATGTGGAGAGACTTTCGTTCATCCAGCACAAAGGGAACTGGTTGCAAGAGAAACCCTTACTCTGGTTTCTCAAACTGTTTCCTAGTGCCGGTTTGATGTTCCTACAGTTTGCACTGTAAAACCGGGTTGCAGCTTGTACCTCCCAATATATATATATGGTGTGGAATTTGCAACTGAAAAGAAACTTTGTGTTCCCTTCAAGCTAGTTGAAGGACGGCTTTAACACACACTTATCTCTCAGAACAGAGCATGTGGATGGACGTTCGTTCATCCAGCACAAAGGGAACTGGTTGCAGGAGAAACAATTACTCTGGTTTCTCAGTCAGTTTTCTAGTGCCGATTTGAAGTTCCTGCGGTTTGCACGGTAAAACCGAGTTGGAGTTTGTTCCTCCCCATATATATGTAAGGACTGGAGTATGCAACTTAATAGAACCTTTGTGTTCCCCTCCAGTTTGGTGAAGGACGGCTTTGACACACACTTATCTCTCAGAACTGAGCATGTGGAGAGACGTTCGTTCATCCAGCACAAAGGGAACTGATTGTAGGAGAAACACTTACTCTGGTTTCTCAGTCTGTTTCCTAGTGCCGGTTTGAAGTTCCTGCGTTTTCCACTGTAAAACCGAGTTGGAGCTTGTACATCCCCATATATATGTTTGGAGTGGACTTTACAAGTGACAAGAAACTTTGTGTTCCCTTGAAGCTAGTTGAAGGACGGCTTTCACACACACTTATCTCTCACAACTGAGCATGTGGAGAGACGTTCGTTCATCCAGCACAAAGGGAACGGGTTGCAAGGGAAATACTTACTCTGGTTTCTCACACTGTTTTCTATTGCCGGTTTGTAGTTCCTGCGGTTTGCACTGTAAAACCGTGTTGGAGTTTGTTCCTCCCAATATATATGTAAGGACTGGAGTTTGCAACTGAATAGAAACTTTGTGTTCCCTTCAAGTTACGTGAAGGACGGCTTTAAAACACACTTATCTCTAAGAGCTGAGCATGTGTAGAGACGTTCTTTCATCCAGCACAAAGGGAACGGGTTGCAGGAGAAACCCTTACTCTGGTTTCTCAAACTGTTTCCTAGTGCCGGTATGAATTTCCTGCGGTTTGCACTGTAAAACCGAGTTGGAGCTTGTACCTCCCCATATATATGTATGGAGTGGACTTTGCAAGTGACAAGAAACTTTGTGTTGCCTTCTAGCTAGGTGAAAGACGGCTTTCACACACACTTATCTCTCAGAAATTAGCATGTGGAGAGAAGTTCGTTCATCCAGCACAAAGGGAACGGATTATAGGAGAAACACTTACTCTGGTTTCTCAGTCTGTTTCCTAGTGCCGGTTGGAAGTTCCTGCGGTTTGCACTGTAAAACCGAGTTGGAGCTTGTACCTTCCCATATATATGTATGGAGTGGTGTTTGTAAGTGTCAAGAAACTTTGTGTTCCTTCAAGCTAGGTGAAGTACTGCTTTGACACACACTTATCTCTCAGAAATGAGCATGTGGAGAGACGTTCGTTCATCCAGCACAAAGGAAACTGGTTGCAGGAGAAACACTTACTCTGGTTTCTCAGTCAGTTTTCTAGTGCCGGTTTGAAGTTCCTGCGGTTTGCACTGTAAAACCGAGTTGGTGTTTGTTCCTCCCCATATATATGTAAGGACTGGAGTATGCAACTTAATAGAACCTTTGTGTTCCCCTCAAGTTTGGTGAAGGAGGGCTTTAACACACACTTATCTCTCAGAATTGAGCATGTGGAGAGACTTTCGTTCATACAGCACAAAGGATCGGGTTGGAGGAGAAACACTTACTCTGGTTTCTCAGTCTGTTTCCTATTGCCGGTTTGAAGTTCCTGCGTTTTGCATTGTAAAACCGAGTTGGAGCTTGTACCTCCCCATATATATGTATGGAATGGACTTTGCAAGTGACAAGAAACTTTGTGTTCCCTTGAAGCTAGGTGAAGGACGGCTTTCAAACACACTTATCTCTCAGAACTGAGCATGTGGAGAGACTTTCTTTCATCCAGCACAAAGGGAACTGTTTGCAAGAGAAATACTTACTCTGGTTTCTCAGTCTGTTTCCTAGTGCCGGTTTGAAGTTCCTGCGGTTTGCACTGTAAAACCGTGTTGGAATTAGTTCCTCCCCATGTAAATGTAAGGACTGGGGTTTCCCACTGAATAGAAACTTTGCGTTCCCTTCAAGTTACGTGAAGAACGGCTTTAAAACACAATTTTCTCTCAGAACTGACCATGTGTAGAGACGTTCTTTCATCCAGCACAAAGGGAACGGGTTGCAGGCGGAACCCTTACTCTGGTTTCTGAAACTGTTTCCTAGTGCCGGTTTGAAGTTCCTACAGTTTGCACTGTAAAACCGAGTTGCAGCTTGTACCTCCCAATATATATTTATGATGTGGATTTTGCAACTGAAAAGAAAATTTGTGTTCCCTTGAAGCTAGTTGAAAGACGGCCTTAACACACACTTATCTCTCAGAACAGAGCATGTGGAGGGACGTTCGTTCATTCAGCACAAAGGGAACTGGTTGCAGGAGAAACACTTACTGTGGTTTCTCAGTCAGTTTTCTAGTGCCGATTTGAAGTTCCTGCGGTTTGCACGGTAAAACCGAGTTGGAGTTTGTTCCTCCCCATATATATGTAAGGACTGGAGTATGCAACTTAATAGAACCTTTGTGTTCCCCTCAAGTTTGGTGAAGGAGGGCTTTAACACACACTTATCTCTCAGAACTGAGCATGTGGAGAGACTTTCGTTCATCTAGCACAAAGGGATCGGGTTGGAGGTGAAACAATTACTCTGGTTTCTCAGTCTGTTTCCTAGTGCCGGTTTGAAGTTCCTGCGGTTTCCCTGTAAAACAGAGTTGGAGCTTGTACCGCCCCATATATATGTATGGAGTGGACTTTGCAAGTGACAAGGAACTTTGTGTTCCCTTCAAGCTAGGTGAAGGACGGCTTTGACACACACTTATCTCTCAGAACTGAGCATGTGGAGAGACGTTCGTTCATCCAGCACAAAGGGAACGGATTGTAGGAGAAACACTTACTCTGGTTTCTCAGTCTGTTTCCTAGTGCCGGTTTGAAGTTCCTGCGTTTTGCATTGTAAAACCGAGTTGGAGCTTGTACCTCCCCATATATATGTCTGGAGTGGACTTTACAAGTGACAAGAAACTTTGTGTTCCCTTGAAGCTAGGTGAAGGACGGCTTTCACACACCCTTATCTCTCAGAACTGAGCATGTGGAGAGACGTTCGTTCATCCAGCACAAAGGGAACGGGTTGCAAGGGAAATACTTACTCTGGTTTCTCACTCTGTTTCCTAGTGCCGGTTTGTATTTCCTGGGGTTTGAACTGTAAAACCGAGTTGGAGTTTGTTCCTCCCAATATATATGTAAGAACTGGAGTTTGCAACTGAATAGAAACTTTGTGTTCCCTTCAAGTTACGTGAAGGACGGCTTTAAAACACACTTATCTCTAAGAACTGAGCATGTGTAGAGACGTTCTTTCATCCAGCACAAAGGAAACGGGTTGCAGGAGAAACCCTTATTCTGGTTTCTCAAACTGTTTCCTAGTGCCGGTATGAAGTTCCTGCGGTTTGCACTGTAAAACCGAGTTGGAGACTGTACCTCCCCATATATATGTATGGTGTGGAGTTTGCAACTGAAAGACACTTTGTGTTCCCTTCAAGCTAGGCGAAGGACGGGTTTCACACACACTTATCTCTCAGAACTGAGCATGTGGAGAGACGTTCGTTCATCCAGCACAAAGGGAACGGGTTGTAGTAGAAACACTTACTCTGGTTTCTCAGTCTGTTTCCAAGTGCCGGTTTGACGTTCCTGCGGTTTGCACTGTAAACCGATTTGCAGCTTGTACCTCCCCATATATATGTATGGAGTGGACTTTGCAAGTGTCAAGAAACTTTGTGTTCCCTTCTAGCTAGGTGAAAGACGGCTTTCACACACACTTATCTCTCAGAACTGAGCATGTGGAGAGAAGTTCGTTCATCCAGCACAAAGGGAACGGATTATAGGAGAAACACTTACTCTGGTTTCTCAGCCTGTTTCCTAGTGCCGGTTGGAAGTTCCTTCGGTTTGCACTGTAAAACCGAGTTGGAGCTTGTACCTCCCCATATATATGTATGGAATGGACTTTGCAAGTGACAAGAAACTTTGTGTTCCCTTGAAGATAGTTGAAGGACTGTTTTCAAACACACTTATCTCTCAGAACTGAGCATGTGGAGAGACTTTCGTTCATCCAGCACAAAAGGAACCGGTTGCAAGAGAAATACTTACTCTGGTTTCTCAGTCTTTTTCCTAGTGCCGGTTTGAAGTTCCTGCGGTTTGCACTGTAAAACCGTGTTGGAATTTGTTCCTCCCAATCTATATGTAAGGACTGGAGTTTGCAACTGGATAGAAACTTTGCGTTCCCTTCAAGTTACGTGAAGGACGGCTTTAAATCACACATATCTCTCAGAACTGAGCATGTGTAGAGACGTTCTTTCATCCAGCACAATGGGAACGGGTTGCAGAAGAAATCCTTACTCTGGTTTTTCAACCTGTTTCCTAGTGCCGGTTTGAAGTTCCTGCGGTTTGCACTGTAAAAGCGAGTTGGAGTTTGTACCTCACCATATATATGTATGGTGTGGAGTTTGGAACTGAAAAGACACTTTGTGTTCCCTTCAAGCTAGGCGAAGGAAGGCTTTCACACACACTTATCTCTCAGACCTCAGCATGTGGAGAGACGTTCGTTCATCCAGCACAAAAGGAACGGGTTGTAGGAGAAACACTTACTCTGGATTCTCAGTCTGTTTCCTAGTGCCGGTTTGAAGTTCCTGCAGTTTGCACTGTAAAACCGAGTTGCAGCTTGTACCTCCCAATATATATGTATGGTGTGGATTTTGCAACTGAAAAGATACTTTGTGTTCCCTTCAAGGTATTTGAAGGACATCTTTAACACACAATTATCTCTCAGAACAGAGCATGTGGAGGGACGTTCGTTCATCTAGTACAAAGGGAATTGGTTGCAGGAGAAACACTTACTCTGGATTCTCAGTCAGTTTTCTAGTCCCGATTTGAAGTTCCTGCGTTTTGCACTGTAATACCGAGTTGGAGATTGTACCACCAAATATATATGTATGGTGTGGAAATTGCAACTGAAATGAATCTTTGTGTTCCCTTCAAGCTAGGTGAAGGACGGCTTTCACACACACTTATCTCTCAGAACTGAGCATGTGGAGAGACGTTCGTTCATCCAGCACAAAGGGAACGGTTTGCAGGAGAAACAGTTACTCTGGTTTTTCAGTCTGTTTCCTAATGCCGGTTGGAAGTTCCTGCGGTTTGCACTGTAAAACCGAGTTGGAGTTTGTTCCTCCCCATATATATGTAAGGACTGGAGTTTGCAACTGAATAGTAACTTTGTGTTCCCTTCAAGTTACGTGAAGTACGGCTTTAAAACACACTTATGTCTCAGATCTGAGCATGTGGAGAGACGTTCTTTCATCCAGCACGAAGGGAACGGGTTGCAGGAGAAACCATTACTCTGGTTTCTCAAACAGTTTCCTAGTGCCGGTTTGAAGTTCCTGCGGTTTGCAGTGTAAAACCGAGTTGGAGCTTGTACCTCCCCATATATATGTATGGAGTGGAATTTGCAAGTGACAAGAAACTTGTTGTTCCCTTCAAGCTAGGTGAATGACGGCTTTCACACACACTTATCTCTAAGAACTGAGCATATGGAGAGACGTTCGTTCATCCAGCACAAAGGGATAAGTTTGGAGGAGAAACACTTACTCTGGTTTCTCAGTCTGTTTCCTAGTGCCGGTTGGAAGTTCCTGCGGTTTGCACTATAAAACCGAGTTGGAGCTTGTATCTCCCCATATATATGTATGGTGTGGATTTTGCAACTGAAAAGAATCTTTGTGTTCCCTTCAAGCTAGGTGAAGGAAGGCTTTCACACACACTTATCTCTTAGAACTGAGCATGTAGAGGGTCGTTCGTTCATCCAGCATAAAGGAACGGGTTGCAGGAGAAACCCTTACTCTGGTTTCTCAAACTGTTTCCTAGTGCCGGTTTGATGTTCCTGCAATTTGCACTGTAAAACCGAGTTGGAACTTGTACCTCCCCATATATATGTATGGTGTGGAATTTGCAACTGAAAAGACACTTTGTGTTCCATTCATGCTAGGCGAAGGAGGGCTTTCACACACACTTATCTCTCAGAACTGAGCATGTGGGGAGACGTTCGTTCATCCTGCACAAATGGAACGGGTTGTAGGAGAAACATTTACTCTGGATTCTCAGTCTCTTTCCTAGGGCCGGTTTGAAGTTCCTGCAGTTTGCATTGTAAAACCGAGTTGCAGCTTGTACTTCCCCATAAATATGTATGGTGTGGAGTTTGCAACTGAAAAGACACTTTGTGTTCCCTTCAAGCTAGGTGCAGGACGGCTTTCACACACACTTATCTCTCAGAACTGAGCTTGTGGAGAGACTTTCGTTCACCCACCACAAATGGAACGGTTTGCAGGAGAAACAATTACTCTGCTTTCTCAGTCAGTTTTCTATTGCCGGTTTGAGGTTCCTGCGGTTTGCACTGTAAAACCGAGTTGGAGTTTGTTCCTCCCCATATATATGTAAGGACTGGAGTATGCAACTTAATAGAACCTTTGTGTTCCACTCAATTTTGGTGAAGGAGGGCTTTAACACACACTTATCTCTCAGAACTGTGCATGTGGAGAGACGATCGTTCATATAGCACAAAGGAATCTGGTTGGAGGGGAAACACTTACTCTGGTTTCTCAGTCTGTTTCCTAGTGCCGGTTTGAAGTTCCTATGGTTTGCACTGTAAAACCGAGTTGGAGCTTGTACCTCCCCATATATATGTATGGAGTGGACTTTGCAAGTGTCAAGAAACTTTGTGTTCCCTTCAAGCTAGGTGAAGGTCGGCTTTGACACACACTTATCTCTCAGAACTGAGCATGTGGAGAGACGTTCGTCCATCCAGCACAAAAGGAACGGATTGTAGGAGAAACATTTACTCTGGTTTCTCAGTCTGTTTCTTAGTGTCGGTTTGAAGTTCCTGCGGTTTGCACTTTAAACCCGAGTTGGATCTTGTACATCCGAATATATATGTATGGAGTGGATTTTGCAACTGAAGAGAAACTTTGTGTTCCCTTCAAGCTAGGTGAAGTACGGCTTTCACACACACTTATCTCTCAGAACTGAGCATGTGGAGAGAGGTTCGTTCATCCAGCACAAAGGGAACGGGTTGCAGGAGAAACACTTACTCTGGTTTCTCAGTCTGTGTCCTAGTGCCGGTTGGAAGTTCCTGCGGTTTGCACTGTAAAACCGAGTTGGAGGTTGTTCCTCCCCATATATATTTAAGGACTGGAGTTTGCAACTGAATAGAAACTTTGTGTTCCCTTCAAGTTACGTGAAGGACGGCTTTAAATCACACTTTTCTCTCAGAACTGAGCATGTGTAGAGACTTTCTTTCATCCAGCACAAAGGGAACGGGTTGAAGGAGAAACCCTTACTCTGGTTTCTCAAACTGTTTCCTAGTGCCTGTTTGAAGTTCCTGTGGTTTGCACTGTAAAACCGTGTTGGATCCTCTACCTCCCCATATATATGTATGGTGTTGAGTTTGCTACTGAAAAGACACTCTGTGTTCCCTTCAAGCTAGGCGAAGGACGGCTTTCACACACACTTATCTCTCAGAACTGACCATGTGGAGAGACGTTCGTTCATCCAGCACAAAGGGAACGGGTTGGAGGAGAAACACTTACTCTGGATTCTCAATCTGTTTCCTAGTGCCGGTTTGAAGTTCCTGCTCTTTGCACTGTAAAACCGAGTTGCAGCTTGTATCTCCCAATATATAAGTATGGAGATGGGTTTGCAAGTTATAAGAAAATATGTGTTCCCTTCAAGCTAGGTGAAGGACGGGTTTCACACACACTTATCTCTCAGAATTTAACATGTGTAGAGACGTTCGTTCATCCAGCACAAAGGGAACGGGTTGCAGGAGAAACACTTACTCTGGTTTCTCAATCTGTTTCCTAGTGCCGGTTTGAAGTTCCTGCGGTTTGCACTGTGAAACCGAGTTGGAGCTTGTACCACCCCATATATATGTATGGTGTTGTGTTTGCAACTGAAAAGAAACTTTGTGTTCCCTTCTAGCTAGGTGAAGGACGGTATCACACACACTTATCTCTCAGATCTGAGCATGTGTAGAGACGTTCTTTCATCCAGCACAAAGGGAATGGGTTGCAGGGTAAACCCTTATTCTGGTTTCTCAAACTGTTTCCTAGTGCCGGTTTGAAGTTCCTTCAGTTTGCACTGTAAAACCGAGTTGGAGTTTGTTCCTCCCCATATATATGTAAGGACTGGAGTTTGCAACTTAATAGAACCTTAGTGTTCCCCTCAAGTTTGGTGAAGGAGGGCTTTAACACACACTTATCTCTCAGAACTGAGCATGTGGAGAGACTTTCGTTCATCCAGCACAAAGGGATCGGTTTGGAGGAGAAACACTTACTCTGGTTTCTCAGTCTGTTTCCTAGTGCCGGTTTGACGTTCCTTCGGTTTGCACTGTAAAACCGAGTTGCAGCTTGTACCTCCCCATATATATGTATGGAGTGGTCTTTGCTAGTGACAAGAAACTTTGTGTTCCATTCAAGCTAGGTGAAGAACGGCATTCACACACCCTTATCTCTCAGAACTGAGCATGTGGAGAGACGTTCGTTCATCAAGCACAAAAGGAACGGGTTGTAGGAGAAACACTTTCTCTGGATTCTCAGTCTGTTTCCTAGTGCCGGTTTGAAGTTCCTGCTGTTTCCACTGTAAAACCGAGTTGGAGTTTGTTCCTCCCCATATATATGTAAGGACTAGAGTATGCAACTTTATAGAACCTTTGTGTTCCACTCAAGTTTGGTGAAGGAGGGCTTTAACACACACTTATCTCTCAGAACTGAGCATGTGGAGAGACGTTCGTTCATCCAGCACAAAGGGATCGGGTTGGAGGAGAAACACTTACTCTGGTTTCTCAGTCTGTTTCCTAGTGCCGGTTTGAAGTTCCTGCGGTTTGCACTGTAAAACCGTGTTGGAGCTTGTACCTCCCCATATATATGTATGGAGTGGACTTTGCAAGTGTCAAGAAACTTTGTGTTCCCATCAAGCTAGGTGAAGGGGGGCTTTCACACACACTTATCTCTCAGAACAAAGCATGTGGAGAGACGTTCGTTCATACAGCACAAACGGAACGGATTTTAGGAGAAACACTTACTCTGGTTTCTCAGTCAGTTTCCTAGTGCCGGTTTGAAGTTCCTGCGGTTTGCACTGTAAAACCGAGTTGGAGCTTGTTCTTCCCCATATATATATTTATGGTGTGGATTTTGCAACTGAAAAGTATCTTTGTGTTCCCTTCAAGCTAGATGAAGTACGGCTTTCACACACACTTACCTCTCAGAACTGTGCATGTGGATAGACGTTCGTTTATCCAGCACAAATTGAACGGTTTGCAGGGGAAACACATACTCTGGTTTCTCAGTGTGTTTCCTAGTGCCGGTTGGAAGTTCCTGCGGTTTGCACTGTAAAACCGAGTTGGAGCTTGTACCTCCCCATATATATGTATGGAGTGGAATTTACAAGTGACAAGAAACTTTGTGTTCCCTTGAAGCTAGGTGAAGGACGGCTTTCACACACACTTATCTCTCAGAACTGAGCATGTGGAGAGACGTTCGTTCATCCAGCACAAAGGGAACGGTTGCAAGAGAAATACTTACTCTGGTTTCTTAGTCTGTTTCCAAGTGCCGGTTTGAAGTTCCTGCGGTTTGCACTGTAAAACCGAGTTGGAGTTTGTTCCTCCCCATATATATGTAAGGACTGGAGTTTGCAACTGAAGAGAAACTTTGTGTTCCCTTCAAGTTACGTGAAGGATGGCTTTAAAACACACTTATCTCTCAGAACTGAGCATGTGTAGAGACGTTCTTTCATCCAGCAGAAAGGGAACGGTTTGCAGGAGAAACCATTACTCTGGTTTCTCAAACTGATTCCTAGTGCCGGTATGAAGTTCCTGCGGTTTGCAGTGTAAAACCGAGTTGGAACTTGTACCTACCCATATATATGTATGGTGTGGAGTTTGCAACTGAAAGACACTTGGTGTTCCCTTCAAGCTACGCGAAGGACGGCTTTCACACACACTTATCTCTCAGAAGTGAGCATGTGGAGAGACGTTCGTTCATCCAGCACAAAGGGAACGGGTTGTAGGAGAAACAATTACTCTGGATTCTCAGTCTGTTTCCTAGTGCCGGTATGATGTTCCTGCGTTTTGCACTGTAAACCCGAGTTGGAGTTTGTTCCTCCCCATATATATGTAAGGACTGGAGTATGCAACATAATATAACCTTAGTTTTCCCCTCAAGTTTGGTGAAGGAGGGGTTTAACACACACTTATCTCTCAGAACTGAGCATGTGGAGAGACTTTCGTTCATCCAGCACAAAGGGATCGGGTTGGAGGAGAAACACTTACTCTGGTTTCTCAGTCTGTTTCCTAGTGCCGGTTTGACGTTCCTGCGGTTTGCACTGTAAAACCGAGTTGCAGCCTGTACCTCCCAATATATATGTATGTAGATGAGTTTGCAAGTTACAAGAAACTATGTTTTCCCTTCAAGCTAGTTGAAGGACGGCTTTCACACACACTTATCTCTCCGAACTGAGCATGAGGTGAGACGTTTGTTCATCCAGCACAACGGGAACGGGTTGCAGGAGAAACAATTACTCTGGTTTCTCAGTCTGTTTCCTAGTGCCGGTTGGAATTTCCTGCGGTTTGCACTGTAAAACCGAGTTGGAGTTTGTTCCTCCCCATATATATGTAAGAACTGGAATTTGCAACTGAATAGAAACTTTGTGTTCCCTTCAATTTAGGTGAAGGACGGCTTTAACACACACTTATCTCTCAGAACTGAGCATGTGGGGAGACGTTCGTTCATCCTGCACAAAGGGATCGGGTTGGAGGATAAACACTTACTCTGGTTTCTCAGTCTGTTTCCTAGTGCCGGTTGGAAGTTCCTGTTGTTTGCACTGTAATACCGTGTTGGAACTTGTACCTCCCCATATATATGTATGGAGTGGACTTTGCAAGTGACAAGAAACTTTGTGTTCCCTTCAAGCTAGGCGAAGGATGGCTTTCACACACACTTATCTCTCAGAACTGAGCATGTGGAGAGACGTTCGTTCATCCAGCACAATGGGAACGGGTTAGAAGAGAAAACTTACCCTGGTTTCTCAGTCTGTTTCCTAGTGCCGGTTGGAAGTTCCTGCTTATTGCAGTGTAAAACCGAGTTGGAGTTTGTTCCTCCCCATATATATGTAAGGATTGGAGTTTGCAACTGAATAGAAACTTTGTGTTCTCTTCAAGGAAGGTGAAGGACGGCTTTCACACACACTTTTCTCTCAGAAATGAGCATGTGTAGAGACGTTCATTCATCCAGCAAAAATGGAACGGGTTGCAGGAGAAACCCTTACTCTGGTTTCTCAATCAGTTTCCTAGTGCCAGTTTGAAGTTCCTGCGGTTTGCACTGTAAAACCGAGTTGGAACTTGTTCCTACTCATATATATGTATGGAGTGGAGTTTGCAAGTGACAAGAAACTTTGTGTTCCCTTCAAGCTAGGTGAAGGCGGCTTTCACACACAATTAACTCTCAGAACTGAGCATGTGAAGAGACGTTCGTTCATCCAGCACAAAGGATCTGGTTACAGGAGAAACACTTACTCTGGATTCTCAGTCTGTTTCCTAGTGCCGGTTTGAATTTCCTGCGGTTTGCACTTTAAAACCGAGTTGCAGCTTTTACCTCCCCATATTTATGTATGGTATGGAGTTTGCAACTGAAAGACACTTTGTGTTCCCTTCAAGCTAGGCGAAGGACGGCTTTCACACACACTAATCTCTCAGAAGTGAGAATGTGGAGAGACGTTCGTTCATCCAGAACAAATGGAACGGTTTGCAAGGGAAATAATTACTCTGGTTTCTCACTCTGTTTCCTAGTGCCGGTTTGTAGATCCTGCGGTTTGCACTGTAAAACCGAGTTGGAGTTTGTTCCTCCCAATATATATGTAAGGACTGGAGTTTGCAACTGAATAGAAACTTTGTGTTCCCTTCAAGTTACGTGAAGGACGACTTCAAAACACACTTATCTCTAAGATCTGAGCATGTGTAGAGACGTTCTTTCATCCAGCACAAAGGGAACGTGTTGCAGGAGAAACCCTTACTCTGGTTTCTCAAAGTGTTTCCTAGTGCCGGTATGAAGTTCCTGCGGTTTGCACTGTAAAACCGAGTTGGAGACTGTACCTCCCCATATATATGTATGGTGTGCAGTTTGCAACTGAAAGACACTTTGTGTTCCCTTCAAGCTAGGCGAAGGACGGCTTTCACACACACTAATCTCTCAGAAGTGAGAATGTGGAGAGACGTTCGTTCATCCAGCACAAATGGAACGGTTTGGAAGGGAAATAATTACTCTGGTTTCTCACTCTGTTTCCTAGTGCCGGTTTGAAGTTCCTGCGGTTTGCACTGTAAAACCGAGTTGGAGTTTGTTCCTCCCAATATATATGTAAGGACTGGAGTTTGCAACTGAATAGAAACTTTGTGTTCCCTTCAAGTTACGTGAAGGACGACTTCAAAACACACTTATCTCTAAGATCTGAGCATGTGTAGAGACGTTCTTTCATCCAGCACAAAGGGAACGTGTTACAGGAGAAACCCTTACTCTGGTTTCTCAAACTGTTTCCTAGTGCCGGTATGAAGTTCCTGCGGTTTGCACTGTAAAACCGAGTTGGAGACTGTACCTCCCCATATATATGTATGGTGTGCAGTTTGCAACTGAAAGACACTTTGTGTTCCCTTCAAGCTAGGCGAAGGAAGGCTTTCACACACACTAATCTCTCAGAAGTGAGAATGTGGAGAGACGTTCGTTCATCCAGCACAAAGGGAACGGGTTGTAGGAGAAACACTTACTCTGGATTCTCAGTCTGTTTCTTAGTTCCGGTTTGAAGTTCCTGCGGTTTGCACTTTAAAACCGAGTTGCAGCTTGTACCTCCCAATATATATGTATGGAGATGGGTTTGCAAGTTACAAGAACTATGTGTTCCCTTCAAGCTAGGTGAAGGACGGCTTTCACACACACTTATCTCTCAGAACTGAGCATGTGGAGAGACGTTCGTTCATCCAGCACAAAGGGAACGGGTTGCAAGAGAAATATTTACTCTGGTTTCTCAGTCTGTTTCCTAGTGCCGGTTTGAAGTTCCTGCGGTTTGCACTGTAAAACCGTGTTGGAATTTGTACCTCCCCATGTATATGTAAGGACTGGAGTTTGCAACTGAATAGAAACTTTGCGTTCCCTTCAATTTACGTGAAGGACGGCTTTAAAACACACTTATCTCTCAGAACTGAGCATGTGTAGAGACGTTCTTTCATCCAGCACAAAGGGAACGGGTTGCAGGGGATACCCTTACTCTGGTTTCTCAAACTGTTTACTAGTGCCTGTTTGAATTTCCTGCGGTTTGCACTGTAAAAGCGAGTTGGAGCTTGTACCTCCCCATATATATGTATGGTGTGGAGTTTGGAACTGAAAAGACACTTTGTGTTCCCTTCAAGTTTTGTGAAGGAGGCTTTAACACACACTTATCTCTCAGAACTGAGCATGTGGAGAGACGTTCGTTCATCCAGCACAAAGGGATCGGGTTGGAGGAGAAACACTTACTCTGGTTTCTCAGTCTGTTTCCTACTGCCGATTTGAAGTTCCTGCGGTTTGCACGGTAAAACCGAGTTAGAGTTTGTTCCTCCCCATATATATGAAAGGACTGGAGTATGCAACTTAATAGAACCTTTGTGTTCCCCACAAGTTTGGTGAAGGAGGGCTTTAACACACACTTATCTCACAAAACTGAGCATGTGGAGAGTCTTTCGTTCATCTAGCACAAAGGGATCGGGTTGGAGGAGAAACAATTACTCTGGTTTCTCAGTCTGTTTCCTAGTGCCGGTTTGAAGTTCCTGCGGTTTGCCTGTAAAATCGAGTTGCAGCTTGTACCTCCCCATATATATGTACGGAGTGGAATTTGCAAGTGACAAGAAACTTTGTGTTCCCTTCAAGCTAGGTGAAGGACGGCTTTGACACACACTTATCTCTCAGAACTGAGCATGTGGTGAGACGTTCGTTCATCCAGCACAAAGGGAACGGATTGTAGGAGAAACACTTACTCTGGTTTCTCAGTCTGTTTCCTAGTGCCGGTTTGAAGCTCCTGCGTTTTGCACTGTAAAACCGAGTTGGAGCTTGTACCTCCCCATATATATGTTTGGAGTGGACTTTACAAGTGACAAGAAACTTTGTGTTCCCTTGAAGCTAGGTGAAGGACGGCTTTCACACACACTTATCTCTCAGAACTGAGCATGTGGAGAGACGTTCGTTCATCCAGCACAAATGGAACGGTTTGCAAGGGAAATAATTACTCTGGTTTCTCACTCTGTTTCCTAGTGCCGGTTTGTAGATCCTGCGGTTTGCACTGTATAACCGAGTTGGAGTTTGTTCCTCCCAATATATATGTAAGGACTGGAGTTTGCAACTGAATAGAAACTTTGTGTTCCCTTCAAGTTACGTGAAGGACGACTTCAAAACACACTTATCTCTAAGATCTGAGCATGTGTAGAGACGTTCTTTCATCCAGCACAAAGGGAACGTGTTGCAGGAGAAACCCTTACTCTGGTTTCTCAAACTGTTTCCTAGTGCCGGTATGAAGTTCCTGCGGTTTGCACTGTAAAACCGAGTTGGAGACTGTACCTCCCCATATATATATATGGTGTGCAGTTTGCAACTGAAAGACACTTTGTGTTCCCTTTAAGCTAGGCGAAGGACGGCTTTCACACACACTAATCTCTCAGAACTGAGCATGTGGGGAGACGTTCGTTCATCCAGCACAAAGGGAACGGGTTGTAGGAGAAACACTTACTCTGGACTCTCAGTCTGTTTCTTAGTTCCGGTTTGAAGTTCCTGTGGTTTGCACTGTAAAACCGAGTTGCAGCTTGTACCTCCCAATATATATGTATGGAGATGAGTTTGCAAGTAACAAGAAACTATGTGTTCCCTTCAAGCTAGTTGAAGGTCGGCTTTCACACACATTTATCTCTCAGAAGAGAGTATGTGGAGAGACGTACTTTCATCCAGCACAAAGGGAACTGGTTGCAGGAGAAACACTTACACTGGTTTCTCAGTCAGTTTTCTAGTGCCGTTTTGAAGTTCCTGCGGTTTGCACTGTAAAACCGAGTTGGAGCTGGTACCTCCCCATATATATGTATGGTGTGTAGTTTGCAACTGAAAAGAATCTTTGTGTTCCCTTTAAGCTAGATGAATGACGGCTTTCACACACACTTATCTCTCAGAACTGAGCATGTGGGGAGACGTTCGTTGATCCAGCACAAAGGGAACGGTTTGCAGGAGAAACACTTACTCTGGATTCTCAGTCAGTTTTCTAGTGCTGGTTTGAAGTTCCTGCGGTTTGCACTGTAAAACCGAGTTGGTGTTTGTTCCTCCCCATATATATGTAAGGACTGGAGTATGCAACTTAATAGAACCTTTGTGTTCCCCTCAAGTTTGGTGAAGGAGGGCTTTAACACACACTTATCTCTCAGAATTGAGCATGTGGGGAGACTTTCGTTCATCCAGCACAAAGGATCGGGTTGGAGGAGAAACACTTACTCTGGTTTCTCAGTCTGTTTCCTAGTGCCGGTTTGACGTTCTTGCAGTTTGCACTGTAAAACCGAGTTGCAGCTTGTACCTCCCCATATATATGTATGGAGTGGACTTTGCAGGTGACAAGAAACTTTGTGTTCCCTTCAAGCTAGCTGAAGGACGGCATTCACACACACTTATCTCTCAGAACTGAGCATGTGGAGAGACGTTCGTTCATCCAGCACAAAGGGATCGGGTTGGAGGAGAAACACTTACTCTGGTTTCTCAGTCTGTTTCCTACTGCCGATTTGAAGTTCCTGCGGTTTGCACGGTAAAACCGAGTTGGAGTTTGTTCCTCCCCATATATATGTATGGAGTGGACTTTGCAAGTGACAAGAAACTTTGTGTTCCCCTCAAGTTTGGTGAAGGAGGGCTTTAACACACACTTATCTCCCAGAACTGAGCATGTGGAGAGTCTTTCGTTCATCCAGCACAAAGGGAACGGATTGTAGGAGAAACACTTACTCTGGTTTCTCAGTCTTTTTCCTACTGCCTGTTTGAAGTTCCTGCGTTTTGCACTGTAAAACCGAGTTGGAGCTTGTACCTCCCCATATATATGTTTGGAGTGGACATTACAAGTGACAAGAAACTTTGTGTTCCCTTGAAGCTAGGTGAAGGACGGCTTTCACACACACTTATCTCTCAGAACTGAGCATGTGGAGAGACTTTCGTTCATCCAGCACAAATGGAACGGTTTGCAAGGGAAATACTAACTCTGGTTTCTCACTCTGTTTCCTAGTCCCGGTTTGTAGTTCCTGCGGTTTGCACTGTAAAACCGAGTTGGAGTTTGTTCCTTCCAATATATATGTAAGGACTGGAGATTGCAACTGAATAGAAACTTTGTGTTCCCTTCAAGTTACGTGAAGGACGACTTCAAAACACACTTATCTCTAAGAACTGAGCATGTTTAGAGACGTTCTTTCATCCAGCACAAAGGGAACGTGTTGCAGGAGAAACCCTTACTCTGGTTTCTCAAACTGTTTCCTAGTGCCGGTATGAAGTTCCTGCGGTTTGCACTGTAAAACCGAGTTGGAGACTGTACCTCCCCATATATATGTATGGTGTGGAGTTTGCAACTGAAAGACACTTTGTGTTCCCTTCAAGCTAGGCGAAGGACGGCTTTCACACACACTAATCTCTCAGAAGTGAGAATGTGGAGAGACGTTCGTTCATCCAGCACAAAGGGAACGGGTTGTAGGAGAAACACTTACTCTGGATTCTCAGTCTGTTTCTTAGTTCCGGTTTGAAGTTCCTGCGGTTTGCACTTTAAAACCGAGTTGCAGCTTGTACCTCCCAATATATATGTATGGAGATGAGTTTGCAAGTTACAAGAAACTATGTGTTCCCTTCAAGCTAGTTGAAGGTCGGCTTTCACACACACTTATCTCTCAGAAGAGAGTATGTGGAGAGACGTTGGTTCATCCAGCACAAAGGGAACTGGTTGCAGGAGAAACACTTACTCTGGTTTCTCAGTCAGTTTTCTAGTGCCGTTTTGAAGTTCCTGCGGTTTGCACTGTAAAACCGAGTTGGAGCTTGTACCTTTCCATATATATGTATGGAGTGGAGTTTGTAAGTGTCAAGAAACGTTGTGTTCCTTCAAGCTAGGTGAAGTACGGCTTTGACACACACTTATCTCTCAGAAATGAGCATGTGGAGAGACGTTCGTTCATCCAGCACAAAGGGAACTGGTTGCAGGCGAAACACTTACTCTGGTTTCTCAGTCAGTTTTCTAGTACCGGTTTGAAGTTCCTGAGGTTTGCACTGTAAAACCGAGTTGGTGTTTGTTCCTCCCCATATATATGTAAGGACTGGAGTATGCAACTTAATAGAACCATTGTGTTCCCCTCAGGTTTGGTGAAGGAGGGCTTTAACACACACTTATCTCTCAGAATTGAGCATGTGGAGAGACTTTCGTTCATCCAGCACAAAGGATCGGGTTGGAGGAGAAACACTTACTCTGGTTTCTCAGTCTGTTTCCTAGTGCCGGTTTGACTTTCCTGCGGTTTGCACTGTAAAACCGAGTTGGAGCTTGTATCTCCCATATATATGTATGGAGTGGACTTTGCAAGTGACAAGAAACTTTGTGTTCCCTTCAAGCTAGGTAAACTACGGCTTTGACACACACTTATCTCTCAGAACTGAGCATGTGGAGAGACGTTCGTTCATCCAGCACAAAGGGAACGGATTGTAGGAGAAACACTTACTCTGGTTTCTCAGTCTGTTTCCTAGTGCCGGTTTGAAGTTCCTGCGTTTTCCACTGTAAAACCGAGTTGGAGCTTGTACCTCCCCATATATATGTTTGGAGTAGACTTTACAAGTGAGAAACTTTGTGTTCCCTTCAAGCTAGGTAAACTACGGCTTTGACACACACTTATCTCTCAGAACTGAGCATGTGGAGAGACGTTCGTTCATCCAGCACAAAGGGAACGGATTGTAGGAGAAACACTTACTCTGGTTTCTCAGTCTGTTTCCTAGTGCCGGTTTGAAGTTCCTGCGTTTTCCACTGTAAAACCGAGTTGGAGCTTGTACCTCCCCATATATATGTTTGGAGTGGACTTTACAAGTGACAAGAAACTTTGTGTTCCCTTGAAGCTAGGTGAAGGACGGCTTTCACACACACTTATCTCTCAGAACTGAGCATGTGGAGAGACGTTCTTTCATCCAGCACAAAGGGAACGGGTTGCAAGGGAAATACTTACTCTGGTTTCTCACTCTGTTTCCTAGTGCCGGTTTGTAGTTCCTGCGGTTTGCACTGTAAAACCGAGTTTGAGTTTTTTCCTCCCAATATATATGTAAGGACTGGAGTTTGCAACTGAATAGAAACTTTGTGTTCCCTTCAAGTTACGTGAAGGACGGCTTTAAAACACACTTATCTCTAAGAACTGAGCATGTGTAGAAACGTTCTTTCATCCAGCACAAAGGGAACGGGTTGCAGGAGAAACCCTTACTCTGGTTTCTCAAACTGTTTCCTAGTGCCGGTATGAAGTTCCTGCGGTTTGCACTGTAAAACCGAGTTGGAGACTGTACCTCCCCATATATATGTATGGTGTGGAGTTTGCAACTGAAAGACACTTTGTGTTCCCTTCAACTAGGCGAAGGACGGCTTTCACACACACTTATCTCTCAGAACTGAGCATGTGGAGAGACGTTCGTTCATCCAGCACAAAGGGAACGGGTTGTAGGAGAAACACTTACTCTGGATTCTCAGTCTGTTTCTTAGTTCCGGTTTGAAGTTCCTGCGGTTTGCACTGTAAAACCGAGTTGCAGCTTGTACCTCCCAATATATATGTATGGAGATGAGTTTGCAAGTTACAAGAAACTATGTGTTCCCTTCAAGCTAGTTGAAGGTCGGCTTTCACACACACTTATCTCTCAGAAGAAAGTATGTGGAGAGACGTTCGTTCATCCAGCACAACGGGAACTGGTTGCAGAAGAAACACTTACTCTGGTTTCTCAGTCAGTTTTCTAGTGCCGGTTTCAAGTTCCTCCGGTTTGCACTGTAAAACCGAGTTGGAGCTTGTCCCTCCCCATATATATGTATGGTGTGTAGTTTGCAACTGAAAAGAATCTTTGTGTTCCCTTTAAGCTAGATGAATGACGGCTTTCACACACACTTATCTCTCAGAACTGAGCATGTGGGGAGACGTTCGTTTATCCAGCACAAAGGGAACGGTTTGCAGGAGAAACATTTACTCTGGTTTCTCAGTCTGTTTCCTAGTGCCGGTTGGAAGTTCCTGCGATTTGCACTGTAAAACCGAGTTGGAGCTTGTATCTCCCCATATATATGTATGGAATGGACTTTGCAAGTGACAAGAAACTTTGTGTTCCCTTGAAGATAGGTGAAGGACGGCTTTCAAACACACTTATCTCTCAGAACTGAGCATGTGGAGAGACTTTCGTTCATCCAGCTCAAAGGGAACGGGTTGCAAGAGAAATACTTACTCTGGTTTCTCAGTCTGTTTCCTAGTGCCGGTTTGTCGTTCCTGCGGTTTGCACTGTAAAACCGAGTTGGAGCTTGTACCTCCCAATATATATGTATGGTGTGGATTTTGCAACTGAAAAGAGAATTTGTGTTCCCTTCAAGCTAGTTGAAGGACGGCTTTAACACACACTTATCTCTCAGAACAGAGCATGTGGAGGTACGTTCATTCATCCTGCACAAAGGGAACGGGTTGCAGGAGAAACACTTACTCTGGTTTCTCAGTCAGTTTTCTAGTGCCGATTTGAAGTTCCTGCGGTTTGCACGATAAAACCGAGTTGGAGTTTGTCCCTCCCCATATATATGTAAAGACTGGATTATGCAACCTAATAGAACCTTTGTGTTCCCCTCAAGGTTGGTGAAAGAGGGCTTTAACACACACTTATCTCTCAGAACTGAGCATGTGGAGAGACTTTCGTTCATCTAGCACAAAGGGATCGGGTTGGAGGAGAAACAATTACTCTGGTTTCTCAGTCTGTTTCCTAGTGCCGGTTTGAAGTTCCTGCGGTTTGCCTGTAAAACCGAGTTGCAGCTTGTACCTCCCCATATATATGTATGGAGTGGACTTTGCAAGAGACAAGAAACTTTGTGTTCCCTTCAAGCTAGGTGAAGGACCGCTTTGAAACACACTTATCTCTCAGAACTGAGCATGTGGAGAGACGTTCTTTCATCCAGCACAAAGGGAACGGATTGTAGGAGAAACACTTATTCTGGTTTCTCAGTCTGTTTCCTAGTGCCGGTTTGAAGTTCCTGCTTTTTCCACTGTAAAACCGAGTTGGAGCTTGTACCTCCCCATATATATGTTTGGAGTGGACTTTACAAGTGACAAGAAACTTTGTGTTCCCTTGAAGCTAGGTGAAGGTCGGCTTTCACACACACTTATCTCTCAGAACTGAGCATGTGGAGAGACGTTCGTTCATCCAGCACAAAGGGAACGGGTTGCAAGGGAAATACTTACTCTGGTTTCTCACTCTGTTTCCTAGTGCCGGTTTGTAGTTCCTGCGGTTTGCACTGTAAAACCGAGTTGGAGTTTTTTCCTCCAAATATATATGTAAGGACTGGAGTTTGCAACTGAATAGAAACTTTGTGTTCCCTTCAAGTTACGTGAAGGACGGCTTTAAAACACACTTATCTCTAAGAACTGAGAATGTGTAGAGACGTTCTTTCATCCAGCACAAAGGGAACGGGTTGCAGGAGAAACCCTTACTCTGGTTTCTCAAAATGTTTCCTAGTGCCGGTATGAAGTTCCTGCGGTTTGCAGTGTAAAACCGAGTTGGAGACTGCACCTCCCCTTATATATGTATGGTGTGGAGTTTGCAACTGAAAGACACTTTGTGTTCCCTTCAAGCTAGGCGAAGGACGGCTTTCACACACACTTCTCTATCAGAACTGAGCATGTGGAGAGACGTTCGTTCATCCAGCACAAAGGGAACGGGTTGGAGGAGAAACAATTACACTGGTTTCTCAGTCTGTTTCCTAGTGCCGGTTTGAAGTTCCTGCGGTTTGCCTGTAAAACCGAGTTGCAGCTTGTACCTCCCCAAATATATGTATGGAGTGGACTTTGCAAGTGACAAGAAACTTTGTGTTCCCTTCAAGCTAGGTAAAGGACGGCTTTGACACACACTTATCTCTCAGAACTGAGCATGTAGAGAGACGTTCGTTCATCCAGCACAATGGGAACGGATTGTAGGAGAAACACATACTCTGGTTTCTCAGTCAGTTTTCTAGTGCCGGTTTGAAGTTCCTCCGGTTTGCACTGTAAAACCGAGTTGGAGCTTGTCCCTCCCCATATATATGTATGGTGTGGAGTTTACAACTGAAAAGAATCTTTTTGTTCCCTTTAAGCTAGATGAATGTCGGCTTTCACACTCACTTATCTCTCAGAACTGAGCATGTGGGGAGATGTTCGTTTATCCAGCACAAAGGGAACGGTTTGCAGGAGAAACACTTACTCTGGTTTCTCAGTCTGTTTCCTAGTGCCGGTTTGTAGTTCCTGCGGTTTGCACTGTAAAACCGAGTTGGAACTTGTTTCTCCCCATATATATGTATGGAATGGACTTTGCAAGTGACAAGAAACTTTGTGTTCCCTTGAAGCTAGGTGAAGGACGGCTTTCAAACACACTTATCTCTCAGAACTGAGCATGTGGGGAGACTTTCGTTCATCCAGCACAAAAGGAACGGGTTGCAAGGGAAATACTTACTCTGGTTTCTCAGTCTGTTTCCTAGTGCCGGTTTGACTTTCCTGCGGTTTGCACTGTAAAACCGAATTGGAGCTTGTACCTTCCCATATATATGTATGGTGTGGAGTTTGTAAGTGTCAAGAAAATTTGTGTTCCTTCAAGCTAGGTGAAGTACGGCTTTGACACACACTTTTCTCTCAGAAATGAGCATGTGGAGAGACGTTCGTTCATCCAGCACAAAGGAAACTGGTTGCAGGAGAAACACTTACTCTGGTTTCTCAGTCTGTTTCCTAGTGCCGGTTGGAAGTTCCTGCGTTTTGCACTGTAAAACCGAGTTGGAGCTTGTACCTCCCCATATATATGTATGGAGTGGACTTTGCAAGTGACAAGAAACTTTGTGTTCCCTTGTAGCTAGGTGAAAGACAGCTTTCACACACACTTATCTCTCAGATCTGAGCATGTGGAGACAAGTTCGTTCATCCAGCACAAAGGGAACGGATTATAGGTGAAACACTTACTCTGGTTTCTCAGTCTGTTTCCTAGTGCCGGTTGGAAGTTCCTGCGGTTTGCACTGTAAAACCGAGTTGGAGCTTGTACCTCCCAATATATATGTATGGAATGGACTTTGCAAGTGACAAAAACTTTGTGTTCCCTTGAAGCTAGGTGAAGGACGGCTTTCAAACACACTTATCTCTCCGAACTGAGCATGTGGAGAGACTTTCGTTCATCCAGCACAAAGGGAACTGGTTGCAAGAGAAACCCTTACTCTGGTTTCTCAAACTGTTTCCTAGTGCCGGTTTGATGTTCCTACAGTTTGCACTGTAAAACCGGGTTGCAGCTTGTACCTCCCAATATATATATATGGTGTGGAATTTGCAACTGAAAAGAAACTTTGTGTTCCCTTCAAGCTAGTTGAAGGACGGCTTTAACACACACTTATCTCTCAGAACAGAGCATGTGGATGGACGTTCGTTCATCCAGCACAAAGGGAACTGGTTGCAGGAGAAACAATTACTCTGGTTTCTCAGTCAGTTTTCTAGTGCCGATTTGAAGTTCCTGCGGTTTGCACGGTAAAACCGAGTTGGAGTTTGTTCCTCCCCATATATATGTAAGGACTGGAGTATGCAACTTAATAGAACCTTTGTGTTCCCCTCCAGTTTGGTGAAGGACGGCTTTGACACACACTTATCTCTCAGAACTGAGCATGTGGAGAGACGTTCGTTCATCCAGCACAAAGGGAACTGATTGTAGGAGAAACACTTACTCTGGTTTCTCAGTCTGTTTCCTAGTGCCGGTTTGAAGTTCCTGCGTTTTCCACTGTAAAACCGAGTTGGAGCTTGTACATCCCCATATATATGTTTGGAGTGGACTTTACAAGTGACAAGAAACTTTGTGTTCCCTTGAAGCTAGTTGAAGGACGGCTTTCACACACACTTATCTCTCACAACTGAGCATGTGGAGAGACGTTCGTTCATCCAGCACAAAGGGAACGGGTTGCAAGGGAAATACTTACTCTGGTTTCTCACACTGTTTTCTATTGCCGGTTTGTAGTTCCTGCGGTTTGCACTGTAAAACCGTGTTGGAGTTTGTTCCTCCCAATATATATGTAAGGACTGGAGTTTGCAACTGAATAGAAACTTTGTGTTCCCTTCAAGTTACGTGAAGGACGGCTTTAAAACACACTTATCTCTAAGAGCTGAGCATGTGTAGAGACGTTCTTTCATCCAGCACAAAGGGAACGGGTTGCAGGAGAAACCCTTACTCTGGTTTCTCAAACTGTTTCCTAGTGCCGGTATGAATTTCCTGCGGTTTGCACTGTAAAACCGAGTTGGAGCTTGTACCTCCCCATATATATGTATGGAGTGGACTTTGCAAGTGACAAGAAACTTTGTGTTGCCTTCTAGCTAGGTGAAAGACGGCTTTCACACACACTTATCTCTCAGAAATTAGCATGTGGAGAGAAGTTCGTTCATCCAGCACAAAGGGAACGGATTATAGGAGAAACACTTACTCTGGTTTCTCAGTCTGTTTCCTAGTGCCGGTTGGAAGTTCCTGCGGTTTGCACTGTAAAACCGAGTTGGAGCTTGTACCTTCCCATATATATGTATGGAGTGGTGTTTGTAAGTGTCAAGAAACTTTGTGTTCCTTCAAGCTAGGTGAAGTACTGCTTTGACACACACTTATCTCTCAGAAATGAGCATGTGGAGAGACGTTCGTTCATCCAGCACAAAGGAAACTGGTTGCAGGAGAAACACTTACTCTGGTTTCTCAGTCAGTTTTCTAGTGCCGGTTTGAAGTTCCTGCGGTTTGCACTGTAAAACCGAGTTGGTGTTTGTTCCTCCCCATATATATGTAAGGACTGGAGTATGCAACTTAATAGAACCTTTGTGTTCCCCTCAAGTTTGGTGAAGGAGGGCTTTAACACACACTTATCTCTCAGAATTGAGCATGTGGAGAGACTTTCGTTCATACAGCACAAAGGATCGGGTTGGAGGAGAAACACTTACTCTGGTTTCTCAGTCTGTTTCCTATTGCCGGTTTGAAGTTCCTGCGTTTTGCATTGTAAAACCGAGTTGGAGCTTGTACCTCCCCATATATATGTATGGAATGGACTTTGCAAGTGACAAGAAACTTTGTGTTCCCTTGAAGCTAGGTGAAGGACGGCTTTCAAACACACTTATCTCTCAGAACTGAGCATGTGGAGAGACTTTCTTTCATCCAGCACAAAGGGAACTGTTTGCAAGAGAAATACTTACTCTGGTTTCTCAGTCTGTTTCCTAGTGCCGGTTTGAAGTTCCTGCGGTTTGCACTGTAAAACCGTGTTGGAATTAGTTCCTCCCCATGTAAATGTAAGGACTGGGGTTTCCCACTGAATAGAAACTTTGCGTTCCCTTCAAGTTACGTGAAGAACGGCTTTAAAACACAATTTTCTCTCAGAACTGACCATGTGTAGAGACGTTCTTTCATCCAGCACAAAGGGAACGGGTTGCAGGCGGAACCCTTACTCTGGTTTCTGAAACTGTTTCCTAGTGCCGGTTTGAAGTTCCTACAGTTTGCACTGTAAAACCGAGTTGCAGCTTGTACCTCCCAATATATATTTATGATGTGGATTTTGCAACTGAAAAGAAAATTTGTGTTCCCTTGAAGCTAGTTGAAAGACGGCCTTAACACACACTTATCTCTCAGAACAGAGCATGTGGAGGGACGTTCGTTCATTCAGCACAAAGGGAACTGGTTGCAGGAGAAACACTTACTGTGGTTTCTCAGTCAGTTTTCTAGTGCCGATTTGAAGTTCCTGCGGTTTGCACGGTAAAACCGAGTTGGAGTTTGTTCCTCCCCATATATATGTAAGGACTGGAGTATGCAACTTAATAGAACCTTTGTGTTCCCCTCAAGTTTGGTGAAGGAGGGCTTTAACACACACTTATCTCTCAGAACTGAGCATGTGGAGAGACTTTCGTTCATCTAGCACAAAGGGATCGGGTTGGAGGTGAAACAATTACTCTGGTTTCTCAGTCTGTTTCCTAGTGCCGGTTTGAAGTTCCTGCGGTTTCCCTGTAAAACAGAGTTGGAGCTTGTACCGCCCCATATATATGTATGGAGTGGACTTTGCAAGTGACAAGGAACTTTGTGTTCCCTTCAAGCTAGGTGAAGGACGGCTTTGACACACACTTATCTCTCAGAACTGAGCATGTGGAGAGACGTTCGTTCATCCAGCACAAAGGGAACGGATTGTAGGAGAAACACTTACTCTGGTTTCTCAGTCTGTTTCCTAGTGCCGGTTTGAAGTTCCTGCGTTTTGCATTGTAAAACCGAGTTGGAGCTTGTACCTCCCCATATATATGTCTGGAGTGGACTTTACAAGTGACAAGAAACTTTGTGTTCCCTTGAAGCTAGGTGAAGGACGGCTTTCACACACCCTTATCTCTCAGAACTGAGCATGTGGAGAGACGTTCGTTCATCCAGCACAAAGGGAACGGGTTGCAAGGGAAATACTTACTCTGGTTTCTCACTCTGTTTCCTAGTGCCGGTTTGTATTTCCTGGGGTTTGAACTGTAAAACCGAGTTGGAGTTTGTTCCTCCCAATATATATGTAAGAACTGGAGTTTGCAACTGAATAGAAACTTTGTGTTCCCTTCAAGTTACGTGAAGGACGGCTTTAAAACACACTTATCTCTAAGAACTGAGCATGTGTAGAGACGTTCTTTCATCCAGCACAAAGGAAACGGGTTGCAGGAGAAACCCTTATTCTGGTTTCTCAAACTGTTTCCTAGTGCCGGTATGAAGTTCCTGCGGTTTGCACTGTAAAACCGAGTTGGAGACTGTACCTCCCCATATATATGTATGGTGTGGAGTTTGCAACTGAAAGACACTTTGTGTTCCCTTCAAGCTAGGCGAAGGACGGGTTTCACACACACTTATCTCTCAGAACTGAGCATGTGGAGAGACGTTCGTTCATCCAGCACAAAGGGAACGGGTTGTAGTAGAAACACTTACTCTGGTTTCTCAGTCTGTTTCCAAGTGCCGGTTTGACGTTCCTGCGGTTTGCACTGTAAACCGATTTGCAGCTTGTACCTCCCCATATATATGTATGGAGTGGACTTTGCAAGTGTCAAGAAACTTTGTGTTCCCTTCTAGCTAGGTGAAAGACGGCTTTCACACACACTTATCTCTCAGAACTGAGCATGTGGAGAGAAGTTCGTTCATCCAGCACAAAGGGAACGGATTATAGGAGAAACACTTACTCTGGTTTCTCAGCCTGTTTCCTAGTGCCGGTTGGAAGTTCCTTCGGTTTGCACTGTAAAACCGAGTTGGAGCTTGTACCTCCCCATATATATGTATGGAATGGACTTTGCAAGTGACAAGAAACTTTGTGTTCCCTTGAAGATAGTTGAAGGACTGTTTTCAAACACACTTATCTCTCAGAACTGAGCATGTGGAGAGACTTTCGTTCATCCAGCACAAAAGGAACCGGTTGCAAGAGAAATACTTACTCTGGTTTCTCAGTCTTTTTCCTAGTGCCGGTTTGAAGTTCCTGCGGTTTGCACTGTAAAACCGTGTTGGAATTTGTTCCTCCCAATCTATATGTAAGGACTGGAGTTTGCAACTGGATAGAAACTTTGCGTTCCCTTCAAGTTACGTGAAGGACGGCTTTAAATCACACATATCTCTCAGAACTGAGCATGTGTAGAGACGTTCTTTCATCCAGCACAATGGGAACGGGTTGCAGAAGAAATCCTTACTCTGGTTTTTCAACCTGTTTCCTAGTGCCGGTTTGAAGTTCCTGCGGTTTGCACTGTAAAAGCGAGTTGGAGTTTGTACCTCACCATATATATGTATGGTGTGGAGTTTGGAACTGAAAAGACACTTTGTGTTCCCTTCAAGCTAGGCGAAGGAAGGCTTTCACACACACTTATCTCTCAGACCTCAGCATGTGGAGAGACGTTCGTTCATCCAGCACAAAAGGAACGGGTTGTAGGAGAAACACTTACTCTGGATTCTCAGTCTGTTTCCTAGTGCCGGTTTGAAGTTCCTGCAGTTTGCACTGTAAAACCGAGTTGCAGCTTGTACCTCCCAATATATATGTATGGTGTGGATTTTGCAACTGAAAAGATACTTTGTGTTCCCTTCAAGGTATTTGAAGGACATCTTTAACACACAATTATCTCTCAGAACAGAGCATGTGGAGGGACGTTCGTTCATCTAGTACAAAGGGAATTGGTTGCAGGAGAAACACTTACTCTGGATTCTCAGTCAGTTTTCTAGTCCCGATTTGAAGTTCCTGCGTTTTGCACTGTAATACCGAGTTGGAGATTGTACCACCAAATATATATGTATGGTGTGGAAATTGCAACTGAAATGAATCTTTGTGTTCCCTTCAAGCTAGGTGAAGGACGGCTTTCACACACACTTATCTCTCAGAACTGAGCATGTGGAGAGACGTTCGTTCATCCAGCACAAAGGGAACGGTTTGCAGGAGAAACAGTTACTCTGGTTTTTCAGTCTGTTTCCTAATGCCGGTTGGAAGTTCCTGCGGTTTGCACTGTAAAACCGAGTTGGAGTTTGTTCCTCCCCATATATATGTAAGGACTGGAGTTTGCAACTGAATAGTAACTTTGTGTTCCCTTCAAGTTACGTGAAGTACGGCTTTAAAACACACTTATGTCTCAGATCTGAGCATGTGGAGAGACGTTCTTTCATCCAGCACGAAGGGAACGGGTTGCAGGAGAAACCATTACTCTGGTTTCTCAAACAGTTTCCTAGTGCCGGTTTGAAGTTCCTGCGGTTTGCAGTGTAAAACCGAGTTGGAGCTTGTACCTCCCCATATATATGTATGGAGTGGAATTTGCAAGTGACAAGAAACTTGTTGTTCCCTTCAAGCTAGGTGAATGACGGCTTTCACACACACTTATCTCTAAGAACTGAGCATATGGAGAGACGTTCGTTCATCCAGCACAAAGGGATAAGTTTGGAGGAGAAACACTTACTCTGGTTTCTCAGTCTGTTTCCTAGTGCCGGTTGGAAGTTCCTGCGGTTTGCACTATAAAACCGAGTTGGAGCTTGTATCTCCCCATATATATGTATGGTGTGGATTTTGCAACTGAAAAGAATCTTTGTGTTCCCTTCAAGCTAGGTGAAGGAAGGCTTTCACACACACTTATCTCTTAGAACTGAGCATGTAGAGGGTCGTTCGTTCATCCAGCATAAAGGAACGGGTTGCAGGAGAAACCCTTACTCTGGTTTCTCAAACTGTTTCCTAGTGCCGGTTTGATGTTCCTGCAATTTGCACTGTAAAACCGAGTTGGAACTTGTACCTCCCCATATATATGTATGGTGTGGAATTTGCAACTGAAAAGACACTTTGTGTTCCATTCATGCTAGGCGAAGGAGGGCTTTCACACACACTTATCTCTCAGAACTGAGCATGTGGGGAGACGTTCGTTCATCCTGCACAAATGGAACGGGTTGTAGGAGAAACATTTACTCTGGATTCTCAGTCTCTTTCCTAGGGCCGGTTTGAAGTTCCTGCAGTTTGCATTGTAAAACCGAGTTGCAGCTTGTACTTCCCCATAAATATGTATGGTGTGGAGTTTGCAACTGAAAAGACACTTTGTGTTCCCTTCAAGCTAGGTGCAGGACGGCTTTCACACACACTTATCTCTCAGAACTGAGCTTGTGGAGAGACTTTCGTTCACCCACCACAAATGGAACGGTTTGCAGGAGAAACAATTACTCTGCTTTCTCAGTCAGTTTTCTATTGCCGGTTTGAGGTTCCTGCGGTTTGCACTGTAAAACCGAGTTGGAGTTTGTTCCTCCCCATATATATGTAAGGACTGGAGTATGCAACTTAATAGAACCTTTGTGTTCCACTCAATTTTGGTGAAGGAGGGCTTTAACACACACTTATCTCTCAGAACTGTGCATGTGGAGAGACGATCGTTCATATAGCACAAAGGAATCTGGTTGGAGGGGAAACACTTACTCTGGTTTCTCAGTCTGTTTCCTAGTGCCGGTTTGAAGTTCCTATGGTTTGCACTGTAAAACCGAGTTGGAGCTTGTACCTCCCCATATATATGTATGGAGTGGACTTTGCAAGTGTCAAGAAACTTTGTGTTCCCTTCAAGCTAGGTGAAGGTCGGCTTTGACACACACTTATCTCTCAGAACTGAGCATGTGGAGAGACGTTCGTCCATCCAGCACAAAAGGAACGGATTGTAGGAGAAACATTTACTCTGGTTTCTCAGTCTGTTTCTTAGTGTCGGTTTGAAGTTCCTGCGGTTTGCACTTTAAACCCGAGTTGGATCTTGTACATCCGAATATATATGTATGGAGTGGATTTTGCAACTGAAGAGAAACTTTGTGTTCCCTTCAAGCTAGGTGAAGTACGGCTTTCACACACACTTATCTCTCAGAACTGAGCATGTGGAGAGAGGTTCGTTCATCCAGCACAAAGGGAACGGGTTGCAGGAGAAACACTTACTCTGGTTTCTCAGTCTGTGTCCTAGTGCCGGTTGGAAGTTCCTGCGGTTTGCACTGTAAAACCGAGTTGGAGGTTGTTCCTCCCCATATATATTTAAGGACTGGAGTTTGCAACTGAATAGAAACTTTGTGTTCCCTTCAAGTTACGTGAAGGACGGCTTTAAATCACACTTTTCTCTCAGAACTGAGCATGTGTAGAGACTTTCTTTCATCCAGCACAAAGGGAACGGGTTGAAGGAGAAACCCTTACTCTGGTTTCTCAAACTGTTTCCTAGTGCCTGTTTGAAGTTCCTGTGGTTTGCACTGTAAAACCGTGTTGGATCCTCTACCTCCCCATATATATGTATGGTGTTGAGTTTGCTACTGAAAAGACACTCTGTGTTCCCTTCAAGCTAGGCGAAGGACGGCTTTCACACACACTTATCTCTCAGAACTGACCATGTGGAGAGACGTTCGTTCATCCAGCACAAAGGGAACGGGTTGGAGGAGAAACACTTACTCTGGATTCTCAATCTGTTTCCTAGTGCCGGTTTGAAGTTCCTGCTCTTTGCACTGTAAAACCGAGTTGCAGCTTGTATCTCCCAATATATAAGTATGGAGATGGGTTTGCAAGTTATAAGAAAATATGTGTTCCCTTCAAGCTAGGTGAAGGACGGGTTTCACACACACTTATCTCTCAGAATTTAACATGTGTAGAGACGTTCGTTCATCCAGCACAAAGGGAACGGGTTGCAGGAGAAACACTTACTCTGGTTTCTCAATCTGTTTCCTAGTGCCGGTTTGAAGTTCCTGCGGTTTGCACTGTGAAACCGAGTTGGAGCTTGTACCACCCCATATATATGTATGGTGTTGTGTTTGCAACTGAAAAGAAACTTTGTGTTCCCTTCTAGCTAGGTGAAGGACGGTATCACACACACTTATCTCTCAGATCTGAGCATGTGTAGAGACGTTCTTTCATCCAGCACAAAGGGAATGGGTTGCAGGGTAAACCCTTATTCTGGTTTCTCAAACTGTTTCCTAGTGCCGGTTTGAAGTTCCTTCAGTTTGCACTGTAAAACCGAGTTGGAGTTTGTTCCTCCCCATATATATGTAAGGACTGGAGTTTGCAACTTAATAGAACCTTAGTGTTCCCCTCAAGTTTGGTGAAGGAGGGCTTTAACACACACTTATCTCTCAGAACTGAGCATGTGGAGAGACTTTCGTTCATCCAGCACAAAGGGATCGGTTTGGAGGAGAAACACTTACTCTGGTTTCTCAGTCTGTTTCCTAGTGCCGGTTTGACGTTCCTTCGGTTTGCACTGTAAAACCGAGTTGCAGCTTGTACCTCCCCATATATATGTATGGAGTGGTCTTTGCTAGTGACAAGAAACTTTGTGTTCCATTCAAGCTAGGTGAAGAACGGCATTCACACACCCTTATCTCTCAGAACTGAGCATGTGGAGAGACGTTCGTTCATCAAGCACAAAAGGAACGGGTTGTAGGAGAAACACTTTCTCTGGATTCTCAGTCTGTTTCCTAGTGCCGGTTTGAAGTTCCTGCTGTTTCCACTGTAAAACCGAGTTGGAGTTTGTTCCTCCCCATATATATGTAAGGACTAGAGTATGCAACTTTATAGAACCTTTGTGTTCCACTCAAGTTTGGTGAAGGAGGGCTTTAACACACACTTATCTCTCAGAACTGAGCATGTGGAGAGACGTTCGTTCATCCAGCACAAAGGGATCGGGTTGGAGGAGAAACACTTACTCTGGTTTCTCAGTCTGTTTCCTAGTGCCGGTTTGAAGTTCCTGCGGTTTGCACTGTAAAACCGTGTTGGAGCTTGTACCTCCCCATATATATGTATGGAGTGGACTTTGCAAGTGTCAAGAAACTTTGTGTTCCCATCAAGCTAGGTGAAGGGGGGCTTTCACACACACTTATCTCTCAGAACAAAGCATGTGGAGAGACGTTCGTTCATACAGCACAAACGGAACGGATTTTAGGAGAAACACTTACTCTGGTTTCTCAGTCAGTTTCCTAGTGCCGGTTTGAAGTTCCTGCGGTTTGCACTGTAAAACCGAGTTGGAGCTTGTTCTTCCCCATATATATATTTATGGTGTGGATTTTGCAACTGAAAAGTATCTTTGTGTTCCCTTCAAGCTAGATGAAGTACGGCTTTCACACACACTTACCTCTCAGAACTGTGCATGTGGATAGACGTTCGTTTATCCAGCACAAATTGAACGGTTTGCAGGGGAAACACATACTCTGGTTTCTCAGTGTGTTTCCTAGTGCCGGTTGGAAGTTCCTGCGGTTTGCACTGTAAAACCGAGTTGGAGCTTGTACCTCCCCATATATATGTATGGAGTGGAATTTACAAGTGACAAGAAACTTTGTGTTCCCTTGAAGCTAGGTGAAGGACGGCTTTCACACACACTTATCTCTCAGAACTGAGCATGTGGAGAGACGTTCGTTCATCCAGCACAAAGGGAACGGTTGCAAGAGAAATACTTACTCTGGTTTCTTAGTCTGTTTCCAAGTGCCGGTTTGAAGTTCCTGCGGTTTGCACTGTAAAACCGAGTTGGAGTTTGTTCCTCCCCATATATATGTAAGGACTGGAGTTTGCAACTGAAGAGAAACTTTGTGTTCCCTTCAAGTTACGTGAAGGATGGCTTTAAAACACACTTATCTCTCAGAACTGAGCATGTGTAGAGACGTTCTTTCATCCAGCAGAAAGGGAACGGTTTGCAGGAGAAACCATTACTCTGGTTTCTCAAACTGATTCCTAGTGCCGGTATGAAGTTCCTGCGGTTTGCAGTGTAAAACCGAGTTGGAACTTGTACCTACCCATATATATGTATGGTGTGGAGTTTGCAACTGAAAGACACTTGGTGTTCCCTTCAAGCTACGCGAAGGACGGCTTTCACACACACTTATCTCTCAGAAGTGAGCATGTGGAGAGACGTTCGTTCATCCAGCACAAAGGGAACGGGTTGTAGGAGAAACAATTACTCTGGATTCTCAGTCTGTTTCCTAGTGCCGGTATGATGTTCCTGCGTTTTGCACTGTAAACCCGAGTTGGAGTTTGTTCCTCCCCATATATATGTAAGGACTGGAGTATGCAACATAATATAACCTTAGTTTTCCCCTCAAGTTTGGTGAAGGAGGGGTTTAACACACACTTATCTCTCAGAACTGAGCATGTGGAGAGACTTTCGTTCATCCAGCACAAAGGGATCGGGTTGGAGGAGAAACACTTACTCTGGTTTCTCAGTCTGTTTCCTAGTGCCGGTTTGACGTTCCTGCGGTTTGCACTGTAAAACCGAGTTGCAGCCTGTACCTCCCAATATATATGTATGTAGATGAGTTTGCAAGTTACAAGAAACTATGTTTTCCCTTCAAGCTAGTTGAAGGACGGCTTTCACACACACTTATCTCTCAGAACAGAGCATGTGGAGAGACGTTCGTTCATCCAGCACAAAGGTAACGGGTTGCAGGAGAAACAATTTCTGTGGTTTCTCAGTCTGTTTCCTAGTGCCGGATTGAAGTTCCTGCGGTTTGCACTGTAAAACCGAGTTGGAGCTTGTACCTCCCCATATATATGTATGGAGTAGACTTTGCAAGTGACAAGAAACTTTGTGTTCCCTTGAAGCTAGGTGAAGGACGGCTTTCACACACATTTATCTCTCAGAACTGAGCATGTGGAGAGACGTTCGTTCATCCAGCACAAAGGGATCGGGTTGGAGGAGAAACAATTACTCAGGTTTCTCAGTCTGTTTCGTAGTGCCGGTTTGAAGTTCCTGCGGTTTGCACTGTAAAACCGAGTTGTAGTTTGTTCCTCCCCATACATATGTAAGGACTGGAGTTTGCAACTGAATAGAAACTGTGTGTTCCCTTCAAGTTACATGAAGGACGGCTTTAAAACACACTTATCTCTCAGAACTGAGCATGTGTAGAGACATTCTTTCATCCAGCACAAAGGGAAAGGGTTGCAGGAGAAACCCTTACTCTGGTTTCTCAAACTGTTTCCTAGTGTCGGTTTGAAGTTCCTGCAGTTTGCACTGTAAAACCGAGTTGGAGCTTGTACCTCCCCATATATATGTATGATGAGGGGTTTACAACTTAAAAGACACTTTGTGTTCCCTTCAAGCTATGCGAATGACGGCTTTCACACACTCTAATCTCTCAGAACTGAGCATGTGGAGAGACGTTCTTTCATCCAGCACAAAGGGAACGGGTTGCAGGGGAAACACTTAGTCTGGTTTCTCAGTCAGTTTTCTAGTACCGGTTTGAAGTTCCTGCGGTTTGTACTGTAAAATCGATTTGGAGTTTGTTCCTCCCCATATATATGAAAGGACTGGAGTATGCAATTTAATAAAAACATTGTGTTCCCCTCAAGTTTGGTAAAGGAGGGCTTTAACACACTCTTATCTCTCAAAACTGAGCATGTGGAGAGACCTTCGTTCATCCAGCAAAAAGGGAACGGGTTGGAGGAGAAATACATACTCTGGTTTCTCAGTCTGTTTCCTACTGCCGGTTTGAAGTTCCTGCGGTTTGCACAGTAAAACCGAGTTGCAGCTTGTATCTCCCCATATATATGTATGTAGTGGACTTTGCAATTGACAAGAAACTTTGTGTTCCCTTCAAGCTAGGTGAAGGACGGCTTTCACACACACTTATCTCTCAGAACTGAGCATGTGGAGAGACGTTCGTTCATCCAGCACAAAGGGAAAGGGTTGCAGGAGAAACAATTTCTGTGGTTTCTCAGTCTGTTTCCTAGTGCCGGATTGAAGTTCCTGCGGTTTGCACTGTAAAGCCGAGTTGGAGCTTGTACCTCCCCATATATATGTATGGATTGGACTTTGCAAGTGACAAGAAACTTTGTGTTCCCTTGAAGCTAGGTGAAGGACGGGTTTCACACACACTTATCTCTCAGAACTGAGCATGTGGAGAGACGTTCATTCATCCAGCACAAATGGAACGGGTTGCAAGGGAAATAATTACTCAGGTTTCTCAGTCTGTTTCCTAGTGCCGGTTTGAAGTTCCTGCGGTTTGCACTGTAAAACCGATTTGCAGCTTGTACCTCCCCATATTTATGTATGGTGTGGATTTTGCAACTGAAAAGAAATTTTGTGTTCCCTTCAAGCTAAGTGAAGGACGGCATTCACACACACTTATCCCTCAGAACTGAGCATGTGGAGAGACGTTCGTTGATCCAGCACAAAGGGAACGGTTTGCAAGAGAAATACTTATTCTGGTTTCCAGTCTGATTTCTAGTGCCTGTTTGATGTTCCTGCGGTTCGCACTGTAAAACCGAGTTGGAGTTTGTTACTCCCCATATATATGTAAGGACTAGAGTTTGCAAATGAATATAAACTTTGTGTTCCCTTCAAGTTACGTGAAGGACGGCTGTAATACACAATTATCTCTCAGAACTGAGCATGTGTAGAGACGTTCTTTCATCCAGCACAAAGGGAACGGGTTGTAGGAGAAACACTTTCTGTGGTTTCTCAGTCTGTTTCCTAGTGCCGGTTTGAAGTTCCTGCGGTTTGCACAGTAAAACCGAGTTGGAGCTTGTACCTCCCCATATATATATATGGAGAGGACTTTGCAAGTGACAAGAAACTTTGTGTTCCCTTGAAGCTAGGTGAAGGACGGCTTTCACACACGCTTATCTCTCAGAACTGAGCATGTGGAGAGACGTTCGTTCATCCAGCACAAAAGGAACGGGGTGCAGGAGAAACACTTACTCTGGTTTCTCAGTCAGTTTTCAAGTGCCGGTTGGAAGTTCTTGCGGTTTGCACTGTAAAACAGGGTTGGAGTTATTTCCTCCCCATATATATGTAAGGACTGGGGTATGCAACTTAATAGAACCTTTGTGTTCCCCTCAAGTATTGTGAAGGAGGGCTTTAACACACACTTATCTCTCAGAAACGAGCATGTGGAGAGACTTTCGTTCATCCAGCACAAATGGATCGGGTTGGAGTAGAAACACTTACTGAGGATTCTCATACTGTTTTCTAGTGCCGGTTTGAAGTTCCTGCGGTTTGCAGTGTAAAACCGAGCTGGAGCTTGTACCTCCCCATATACATGTATGGAGTGGACTTTGCAACTGAAGAGAAACTTTGTGTTCCCTTCAAGCTAGATGAAGGACGGTATTCACACACACTTATCTCTCAGAACTGAGCATGTGGAGAGACGTTCGTTCATCCAGCACAAAGGGAACGGTTTGCAGGAGAAACAGTTACTCTGGTTTCTCAGTCTGTTTCCTAGTGCCGGTTGGAAGTTCCTCCGGTTTGCACTGTAAAACCGAGTTGGAGCTTGTACCTCCGCATATATATGTAAGGAGTGGTCTTTGCAAGTGACAAGAAACTATGTGTTCCCTTGAAGCTAGGTGAAGGACGGCTTTCACACACAATTATCTCTCAGAACTGAGCATGTGGAGAGACATTCGTTCATCCAGCACAAAGGGAACGGTTTGCAAGAGAAATACATACTTTGTTTTCACACTCTGTTTCCTAGTGCCGGTATGAAGTTCCTGCGGTTTGCACTGTAAAACCGAGTTGGAGTTTGTACCTCCCCATACATATGTAAGGACTGGAGTTTGCAACTGAATAGAAACTTTGTGTTCCCTTCAAGTTACGTGAAGGACGGCTTTAAAACACACTAATCTGTCTGAACTGATCATGTGTAGAGACGTTCTTTCATCCAGCACAAATGGAACGGGATGCAGGAGAAACCCTTACTCTGGTTTCTCAAACTGTTTCCTAGTGCATGTTTGAAGTTCCTGCGGTTTGCACTGTAAAACCGAGTTGGAGCTTGTACCTCCCCATATATATGTATGGTGTGGAGTTTGCAACTGAAAGACACTTTGTGTTCCCTTCAAGCTAGGCGAAGGACGGCTTTCACACACACTTATCTCTCAGAACTGAGCATGTGGAGAGACGTTCGTTCATCCAGCACAAAGGGAACAGGTTGCAGGAGAAACACTTACTCTGGTTTCTCAGTCTGTTTCCTACTGCCGGTTGGAATTTCCTGCGGTTTGCACTGTAAAACCGAGTTGGAGTTTGATTCTACCCATATATATATAAGGACTGGTGTTTGCAACTGTATATAAATTTTGTATTCCCTTCAAGTTACGTGAAGGACGGCTTTAAAACACACTTTTCTCTCAGAACTGAGCATGTGTAGAGACGTTCTTTCATCCAGCACAAAGGGAACGGTTTGCAGGAGAAACTGTTACTCTGGTTTCTCAGTCTGTTTTCCAGTGCCGGTTTGAAATTCGTACGGTTTGCACTGTAAAATCGAGTTGGAGTTTGTCCCTCCCCATATATATGAAAGGACTGGAGTATGCAACTTAATAGAACCTTTGTGTTCCTCTCAAATTTGGTGAAGGACGGCTTTAAAACACACTTATCTCTCAGAAATGAGCATGTGGAGAGACGTTCGTTCATCCAGCACAAAGGGATCGGGTTGGAGGAGAAACACTTACTCTGGTTTCTCCGTCTGTTTCCTAGTGCCGGTTTGAAGTTCCTGCGGTTTGCACTGTAAAATCGAGTCAGAGTTTGTCCCTCCCCATATATATGTATGGATTTGACTTTGCAAGTGACAAGAAACTTTGTGTTCCCTTCAAGGTAAGTGAAGGACGGCTTTCACACACACTTATCTCTCAGAACTGAGCATGTGGAGAGACGTTCGTTCATCCAGCACAAAGGGATCGGGTTGGAGGAGAAACACTTACTCTGGTTTCTCAGTCTGTTTCCTACTGCCGGTTTGAAGTTCCTGCAGTTTTCACTGTAAAACCGAGTTGGAGTTTGTACCTCCCCAAATATATGTATGGAGTGGAATTGGCAACTGAAGAGAAACAATGTGTTCCCAACAAGCCAAGTGAAGGACGGCTTTCACACACGCTTAACTCTCAAAACTGAGCATGTGGAGAGACGTTCGTTCATCTAGCACAAAGGAAACAGGTTGCAGGAGAAACACTTACTCTGGTTCCTCAGTCTGTTTCCTAGTGCCGGTTTGAAGTTCCTGCAGTTTTCACTGTAAAACCGAGTTGGAGCTTGTACCTCCCCATGTATATGTATGGAGTGGAGTTTGCAACTGAAGAGAAACTTTGTGTTCCCAACAAGCTAGGTGAAGGACGGCTTTCACACACGCTTAACTCTCAGAACTGAGCATGTGGAGAGACGTTCGTTCATCCAGCACAAAGGGATCTGGGTGGAGGAGAAACACTTATTCTGCTTTCTCAGTCTGTTTCCTAGTGCCGGTTTGAATTTCCTGCGGTTTGCACTGTAAAACCGAGTTGGAGCTTGTACTTCCCCTCATATATGTATGGAGTGGACTTTGCAAGTGTCAAGAAACTTTGTGTTCCCTTCAAGCTAGGTGAAGGACGGCTTTGACACACACATATCTCTCAGAACTGAGCATGTGGAGAGACGTTCGTTCATCCAGCACAAAGGGAACGGATTGTAGGAGAAACAATTACTCTGGATTCTCAGTCTGTTTCCTAGTGCCGGTTTGAAGTTCTGCGGTTTGCACTGTAAAACCGAGTTGGAGCTTGTACCTCCCCATATATATGTATGGTGTGGAGTTTGCAACTGAAAAGAATCTTTGTGTTCCATTCAAGGTAGGTGAAGGACGGCTTTCACACACACTTATCTCTTAGAACTGAGCATGTGGAGAGACGTTCGTTCATCCAGCACAAAGGGAACGTGTTGCAGGACAAACAGTTACTCTGGTTTCTCTGTCTGTTTTCTAGTGCCGGTTTGTAGTTCCTACGGTTTGCACTGTAAAACCGAGTTGGAGTTTGTCCCTCTACATATATATGTAAGGACTGGAGTATGCAACTTAATAGAACCTTTGTGTTCCCATCAAGTTTGGTGAAGGACGGCTTTAACACACACTTATCTCTCAGAACTGAGCATGTGGAGAGACGTTCGTTCATCCAGCACAAAGGGATCGTGTTGGAGGAGAAACACTTACTCTGGTTTCTCAGTCTGTTTCCTAGTGCCGGTTGGAATTTCCTGCGGTTTGCACTGTAAAATCGAGTGTCAGCTTGTACCTCCCCATATATATGTATTTAGTGGGCTTTGCAAGTGTCAAGAAACTTTGTGTTCCCTTCAAGCTAGGTGAAGGACGGCTTTGACACACACTTATCTCTCAGAACTGAGCATGTGGAGAGACGTTCGTTCATCCAGCACAAAGGGAACGGATTGTAGGAGAAACACTTACTCTGGTTTCTCAATCTTTTTCCTAGTGCCGGTTTGAAGTTCCTGCGGTTTGCACTGTAAAACCGAGTTGGAGCTTGTACCTCCCCATATATATGTATGGTGCGGAATTTGCAACTGAAAAGACACTTTGTGTTCCCTTCAAGCTAGGCGAAGGACGGCTTTCACACACACTTATCTCTCAGAACTGAGCATGTGGAGAGACGTTCGTTCATCCAGCACAAAGGGAACAGGTTGCAGGAGAAACACATACTCTGGTTTCTCAGTCTGTTTCCTAGTGCCGGTTGGAAGTTCCTGTGTTTTGCACTGTAAAACCGAGTTGGCGTATTTTTCTACCCATATATATGTAAGGACTGGTGTTTGCAACTGTATATAAATTTTGTGTTCCCTTCAAGTTACGTGAAGGACGGCTTTAAAACACATTTATCTCTCAGAACTGAGCATGTGTAGAGACGTTCTTTCATCCAGCACAAAGGGAACGGTTTGCAGGAGAAACAGTTACTCTGGTTTCTCAGTCTGTTTTCTAGTGCCGGTTTGAAGTTCCTACGGTTTGCACTGTAAAATCGAGTTGGAGTTTGTCCCTCCCCATATATATGTAAGGACTGGAGTATGCAACTTAATAGAACCTTTGTGTTCCTCTCAAATTTGGTGAAGGACGGCTTTGACACACACTTATCTCTCAGAACTGAGCATGTGGAGAGACGTTCGTTCATCCAGCACAAAGGGATCGGGTTGGAGGAGAAACATTTACTCTGGTTTCTGAGTCTGTTTCCTAGTGTCGGTTTGAAGTTCCTGCGTTTTGCACTCTAAAATCGAGTGGCAGCTTTTACCTCCCCATATATATATATGGAGTGGACTTTGCAAGTGACAAGAAACTTTGTGTTCCCTTCAAGGTAAGTGAAGGACGGCTTTCACACACACTTATCTCTCAGAACTGAGCATGTGGAGAGACGTTCGTTCATCCAGCACAAAGGGATCGGGTTGGAGGAGAAACACTTACTCTTGTTTCTCAGTCTGTTTCCTAGTGCCGGTTTGAAGTTCCTGCAGTTTTCACTGTAAAACCGAGTTGGAGCTTGTACCTCCCCAAATATATGTATGGAGTGGAATTTGCAACTGAAGAGAAACTATGTGTTCCCAACAAGCTAGTTGAAGGACGGCTTTCACACACTCTTAACTCTCAAAACTGAGCATGTGGAGAGACGTTCGTTCATCTAGCACAAAGGAAACAGGTTGCAGGAGAAACACTTACTCTGGTTTCTCAGTCTGTTTCCTAGTGCCGGTTTGAAGTTCCTGCAGTTTTCACTGTAAAACCGAGTTGGAGCTTGTACCTCCCCATGTATATGTATGGAGTGGAGTTTGCAACTGAAGAGAAACTTTGTGTTCCCAACAAGCTAGGTGAAGGACGGCTTTCACACACGCTTAACTCTCAAAACTGAGCATGTGGAGAGACGTTCGTTCATCTATCACAAAGGGAGCAGGTTGCAGGAGAAACACTTACTCTGGATTCTCAGTCTGTTTCCTAGTGCCGGTTTGAAGTTCCTGCAGTTTTCACTGTAAAACCGAGTTGGAGCTTGTACCTTCCCATGTATATTTATGGAGTGGATTTTGCAACTGAAGAGAAACTTTGTGTTCCCAACAAGCTAGGTGAAGGACGGCTTTCACACACGCTTATCTCTCAGAATTGAGCATGTGAGGAGCCGTTCGTTCATCCAACACAAAGGGAACGGGTTGCAGGGAAACACTTACTGTGGTTTCTCAGTCTGTTTCCTAGTGCCGGTTTGAAGTTCCTGCAGTTTTCACTGTAAAACCGAGTTGGAGCTTGTACCTACCCATATATATGTATGGAGTGGAATTTGCAACTAAAGAGAAACTTTGTGTTCCCAACAAGCTAGGTGAAGGACGGCTTTCACACACGCTTAACTCTCAAAACTGAGCATGTGGAGAGACGTTCGTTCATCTAGCACAAAGAGAAGAGGTTGCAAGAGAAACACTTACTCTGATTTCTCAGTCTGTTTCCTAGTGCCGGTTGGAAGTTCCTGCAGTTTTCACTGTAAAACCGAGTTGGAGCTTGTACCTCCCCATATATATGTATGGAGTGGAGTTTGCAACTGAAGAGAAACTTTGTGTTCCCAACAAGCTTGGTGAAGGACGGCTTTCACACACGCTTAACTCTCAGAACTGAGCATGTGGAGAGACGTTCGTTCATCCAGCACAAAGGGATCGGGTTGGAGGAGAAACACTTACTCTGGTTTCTCAGTCTGTTTCCTAGTGCCGGTTTGAAGTTCCTGCGGTTTGCACTGTAAAACCGAGTTGGAGCTTGTACCTACCCATATAAATGTATGGTGTGGAGTTTGCAACTGAAAAGAATCTTTGTGTTCCCTTCAAGCTAGTTGAAGGACGGCTTTCACACACACTTATCTCTCAGAACTGAGCATGTGGAGAGACGTTCGTTCATCCAGCACAAAGGGAACGGGTTGCAGGAGAAACAGTTACTCTGGTTTCTCAGTCTGTTTCCTAGTGCCGGTTGGAATTTCCTGCGGTTTGCACTGTAAAACCGAGTTGGAGTTTGTTTCTACCCATATATATGTAAGGACTGGTGTTTGCAACTGTATAGAAATTTTGTGTTCCCTTCAAGTTACGTGAAGGACGGCTTTAAAACACACTTATCTCTCAGAACTGAGCATGTGTAGAGACGTACTTTCATCCAGCACTAAGGGAACGTGTTGCAGGAGAAACAGTTACTCTGGTTTCTCTGTCTGTTTTCTAGTGCCGGTTTGTAATTCCTACGGTTTGCACTGTAAAACCGAGTAGGAGTTTGTCCCTCAAAATATATATGTAAGGACTGGAGTATGCAACTTAATAGAACCTTTGTGTTCCCCTCAAGTTTGGTGAAGGACGGCTTTAACACACACTTATCTCTCAGAACTGAGCATGTGGAGAGACGTTCGTTCATCCAGCACAAAGGGATCGGGTTGGAGGAGAAACACTTACTCTGGTTTCTCAGTCTGTTTCCTAGTGCCGGTTTGAAGTTCCTGCGGTTTGCACTGTAAAATCGAGTTGCATCTAGTACCTCCCCTTATACATGTATGGAGTGGACTTTGCAAGTGACAAGAAACTTTGTGTTCCCTTCAAGGTAAGTGAAGGACGGCTTTCACACACACTTATCTCTTAGAACTGAGCATGTGGAGAGAAGTTCTTTCGTCCAACACAAAGGGAACGGATTGTAGGGGAAACACTTACTGTGGTTTCGCAATCTGTTTCCTAGTGCTGGTTTGTAGTTCCTGCGGTTTGCACTGTAAAACCGAGTTGGAGCTTGTACCTCCCCATATATATGTATGGTGTGGAGTTTGCAACTGAAAAGACACTTTGTGTTCCCTTCAAGCTAGGCGAAGGACGGCTTTCACACACACTTATCTCTCAGAACTCTGCATGTGGAGAGACGTTCGTTCATCCGGCACAAATAGAACGGTTTGTGGGAGAAACATTTACTCTGGATTCTCAGTCTGTTTCCTAGTGCGTGTTTGAAGTTCCTGCGGTTTGCACTGTAAAACCGAGTTGGAGCTTGTACCTCCCCATATAAATGTATGGTGTGGAGTTTGCAACTGAAAGAACTTTGTGTTCCCTTTAAGATAGGTGAAGGACGGCTTTGACACACAATTATCTCTCAGAACTGAGCATGTGGAGAGACGTTCGTTCATCCAGCACAAAGGGAACAGGTTGCAGGAGAAACACTTACTCTGGTTTCTCAGTCTGTTTCCTAGTGCCGGTTGGAAGTTCCTGCGGTTTGCACTGTAAAACCGAGTTGGAGTTTGTTTCTACCCATATATATGTAAGGACTGGTGTTTGCAACTGTATATAAATTTTGTGTTCCCTTCAAGTTACGTGAAGGACGGCTTTAAAACACACTTATCTCTCAGAACTGAGCATGTGTAGAGACCTTCTTTCATCCAGCACAAAGGGAAAGGGTTGCAGGAGAAACAGTTACTCTGGTTTCTCAGTCTGTTTTCTAGTGCCGGTTGGATGTTCCTGCGGTTTGCACTGTAAAACCGAGTTGGAGTTTGTCCCTCCCCATATATATGTAAGGACTGGAGTATGCAACTTAATAGAACCTTTGTGTTCCCCTCAAGTTTGGTGAAGGACGGCTTTAACACACACTTATCTCTCAGAACTGAGCATGTGGAGAGACTTTCGTTCATCCAGCACAAAGGGATCGGGTTGGAGGAGAAACACTTATTCTGGTTTCTGAGTCTGTTTCCTAGTGCCGGTTTGAAGTTCCTGCGGTTTGCACTGTAAAACCGAGTAGGAGCTTGTACCTCCGCATATATATGTATGGAGTGGTCTTTGCAAGTGACAAGAAACTATGTGTTCCCTTGAAGCTAGGTGAAGGACGGCTTTCACACACACTTATCTCTCAGAACTGAGCATGTGGAGAGACGTTCGTTCATCCAGCAAAAAGGGAACGGGTTGCACGAGAAATACTTACTCTAGTTTCTCAGTCTGTTTCCTAGTGCCTGTTTGAAGTTCCTGCAGTTTGCACTGTAAAACCGAGTTGGAGCTTGTACCTCCCCATATAAATGTATGGTGTGGAGTTTGCAACTGAAAAGAACTTTGTGTTCCCTTCAAGATAGGTGAAGGACGGCTTTGACACACACTTATTTCTCAGAACTGAGCATGTGGAGAGACGTTCTTTCATCCAGCACAAAGGGATCGGGTTGGAGGAAAAACACTTACTCTGGTTTCTACGTCTGTTTCCTAGTGCCGGTTTGAAGTTCCTGCGGTTTGCACTGTAAAATCCAGTGGCAGCTTGTATCTCCCCATATATATGTATGGAGTGGACATGGCAACTGAAGAGAAACTTTGTGTTCCCAACAAGCTAGGTGAAGGACGGCTTTCACACACGCTTAACTCTCAAAACTGAGCATGTGGAGAGACGTTCGTTCATCTAGCACAAAGGAAACAGTTTGCAGGTGAAACACTTACTCTGGTTTCTCAGTCTGTTTCCTAGTGCCGGTATGAAGTTCCTGCTGTTTTCACTGTAAAACCGATTTGGAGCATGTACCTCCCCATATATATGTATGGAGTGGAGTTTGCAACTGAAGAGAAACTTTGTGTTCCCAACAAGCTAGGTGAAGGATGGCTTTCACACACGCTTAACTCTCAAAACTGAGCATGTGGAGAGACGTTCGTTCATCTAGCACAAAGGGAACAGGTTGCAGGAGAAACACTTACTCTGGTTCCTCAGTCTGTTTCCTAGTGCCGGTTGGAAGTTCCTGCAGTTTTCACTGTAAAACCGAGTTGGAGCTTGTACCTCCCCATGTATATGTATGGAGTGGATTTTGCAACTGAAGAGAAACTTTGTGTTCCCAACAAGCTAGGTGAAGGACGGCTTTCACACACGTTTATCTCTCAGAATTGAGCATGTGGGGAGCCGTTCGTTCATCCAACACAAAGGGAACGGTTTGCAGGAGAAACACTTACTCTGGTTTCTCAGTCTGTTTCCTAGTGCCGGTTTGAAGTTCCTGAAGTTTTCACTGTAAAACCGAGTTGGAACTTGTACCTACCCATATATATGTATGGAGTGGAATTTGTAACTGAAGAGAAACTTTGTGTTCCCAACAAGCTAGGTGAAGGACGGCTTTCACAGACGCTTAACTCTCAAAACTGAGTATGTGGAGAGACGTTCGTTCATCTAGCACAAAGGGAAGAGGTTGCAAGAGAAACACTTACTCTGCTTTCTCAGTCTCTTTCCTAGTGCCGGTTTGAAGTTCCTGCAGTTTTCACTGTAAAACCGAGTTGGAGCTTGTACCTCCCCATATATATGTATGGAGTGGAGTTTGCAACTGAAGAGAAACTTTGTGTTCCCAACAAGCTAGGTGAAGGACGGCTTTCACACACGGTTAACTCTCAGAACTGAGCATGTGGAGAGACGTTCGTTCATCCAGCACAAAGGGATCGGGTTGGAGGAGAAACATTTACTATGGTTTCTCAGTCTGTTTCCTAGTGCCGGTTTGAAGTTCCTGCGGTTTGCACTGTAAAACCGAGTTGGAGCTTGTACCTCCCCTTATATATGCATGGAGTTTACTTTACAAGTGTCAAGAAACTTTGTGTTCCCTTCAAGCTAGGTGAAGGACGGCTTTGACACACACATATCTCTCAGAACTGAGCATGTGGAGAGACGTTCGTTCATCCAGCACAAAGGGAACGGATTGTAGGAGAAACAATTACTCTGGATTCTCAGTCTGTTTCCTAGTGCCGGTTTGAAGTTCTGAGGTTTGCACTGTAAAACCGAGTTGGAGCTTGTACCTCCCCATATATATGTATGGTGTGGAGTTTGCAACTGAAAAGTATCTTTGTGTTCCCTTCAAGCTAGGTGAAGTACGGCTTTCACACACACTTATCTCTCAGAACTGAGCATGTGGATAGACGTTCGTTCATCCAGCACAAAGGGAACGGGTTGCAGGAGAAACAGTTACTCTGGTTTCTCAGTCTGTTTCCAAGTGCCGGTTGGAAGTTCCTGCGGTTTGCACTGTAAAACCGAGTTGGTGTTTGTTTCTACCCATATATATGTAAGGACTGGTGTTTGCAACTGTATAGAAATTTTGTGTTCCCTTCAAGTTACGTGAAGGACGGCTTTAAAACACTTATCTTTCAGAACTGAGCATGTGTAGAGACGTTCTTTCATCCAGCACAAAGGGAACGGGTTGCAGGAGAAACAGTTACTCTGGTTTGTCTGTCTGTTTTCTAGTGCCGGTTTGTAGTTCCTACGGTTTGCACTGTAAACCGAGTTGGAGTTTGTCCCTCTACATATATATGTAAGGACTGGTGTATGCAACTTAATAGAACCTTTGTGTTCCCCTCAAGTTTGGTGAAGGACGGCTTTAACACACACTTATCTCTCAGAACTGAGCATGTGGAGAGACGTTCGTTCATCCAGCACAAAGGGATCGTGTTGGAAGAGAAACACTTACTCTGGTTTCTCAGTCTGTTTCCTAGTGCCGGTTGGAAGTTCCTGCGGTTTGCACTGTAAAACCGAGTTGGAGATTGTACCTCCCCATATATATGTATGGAGTGGACTTTGCAAGTGTCAAGAAACATTGTGTTCCCTTCAAGCTAGGTGAAGGACGGCTTTGACACACACTTATCTCTCAGAACTGAGCATGTGGAGAGACGTTCGTTCATCCAGCACAAAGGGAACCGATTGTAGGAGAAACCCTTACTCTGGTTTCTCAATCTTTTTCCTAGTGCCGGTTTGAAGTTCCTGCGGTTTGCACTGTAAAACCGAGTTGGAGCTTGTACCTCCCCATATATATGTATGGTGTGGAATTTGCAACTGAAAAGACACTTTGTGTTCCCTTCAAGCTTGGCGAAGGACGGCTTTCACACACACTTATCTCTCAGAACTGAGCATGTGGAGAGACGTTCATTCATCTAGCACAAAGGGAACGGATTGTAGGAGAAACACTTTCTCTGGATTCTCAGTCTGTTTCCTAGTGCGTGTTTGAAGTTCCTGCGGTTTGCACTGTAAAACCGAGTTGGAGCTTGTACCTCCCCATATAAATGTATGGTGTGGAGTTTTCAACTGAAAAGAACTGTGTGTTCCCTTCAAGACAGGTGAAGGACGGCTTTGACACACACTTATCTCTCAGAACTGAGCATGTGGAGAGACGTTCGTTCATCCAGCACAAAGGGAACAGGTTGCAGGAGAAACACATTCTCTGGTTTCTTAGTGTGTTTCCTAGTGCCGGTTGGAAGTTCCTGCGGTTTGCACTTTAAAACCGAGTTGGAGTTTGTTTCTACCCATATATATGTAAGGACTGGTTTTTGCATCTGTATAGAAATTTTGTGTTCCCTTCAAGTTACGTGAAGGACGGCTTTAAAACACACTTATCTCTCAGAACTGAGCATGTGAAGAGACGTTATTTCATCCAGCACAAAGGGAAAGGTTTGCAGGAGAAACAGTTACTCTGGTTTCTCAGTCTGTTTTCTAGTGCCGGTTTGAAGTTCCTACGGTTTGCTCTGTAAAATCGAGTTGGAGTTTGTCCCTCCCCATATATATGAAAGGCCTGGAGTGTGCAACTTAATAGAACCTTTGTGTTCCTCTCAAATTTGGTGAAGGACGGCTTTAACACACACTTATCTCTCAGAACTGAGCATGTGGAGAGACGTTCGTTCATCCAGCACAAAGGGATCGGGTTGGAGGAGAAACATTTACTCTGGTTTCTCTGTCTGTTTCCTAGTGCCGGTTTGAAGTTCCTGCGGTTTGCACTCTAAAATCGAGTGGCAGCTAGTACCTCCCCATATATATGTATGGAGTGGACTTTGCAAGTGACAAGAAACTTTGTGTTCCCTTCAAGGTAAGTGAAGGACGGCTTTCACACACACTTATCTCTCTGAACTGAGCATGTGGAGAGACGTTCGTTCATCCAGCACAAAGGGATCGGGTAGGAGGGGAAACACTTACTCTGGTTTCTCAGTCTGTTTCCTAGTGCCGGTTTGAAGTTCCTGCATTTTTCACTGTAAAACCGAGTTGGAGCTTGTACCTCTCCATATATATGTATGGAGTGGATTTTGCAACTGAAGAGAAACTTTGTGTTCCCAACAAGGTAGGTGAAGGACGGCTTTCACACACGCTTAACTCTCATAACTGAGCATGTGGAGAGACGTTCGTTCATCTAGCACAAAGGGAAGAGTTTGCAGGAGAAACACATACTCTGGTTTCTCAGTCTGTTTCCTAGTGCCGGTTTGAAGTTCCTGCAGTTTTCACTGTAAAACCGAGTTGGAGCTTGTACCTCCCCATGTATATGTATGGAGTGGGGTTTGCAACTGAAGAGAAACTTTGTGTTCCCAACAAGCTAGGTGAAGGACGGCTTTCACACACGCTTAACTCTCAAAACTGAGCATGTGGAGAGACGTTCGTTCATCTAGCACAAATGGAGCAGGTTGCAGGAGAAACACTTACTCTGGATTCTCAGTCTGTTTCCTAGTGCCGGTTTGAAGTTCCTGCGGTTTGCACTGTAAAATCGAGTGGCAGCTAGTACCTCCCCATATATATATATGGATTGGACTTTGCAATTGACAAGAAACTTTGTGTTCCCTTCAAGGTAAGTGAAGGACGGCTTTCACACACACTTATCTCTCAGAACTGAGCATGTGGAGAGACGTTCGTTCATCCAGCACAAAGGGATCTGGTTGGAGGAGAAACACTTACTCTGGTTTCTCAGTCTGTTTCCTAGTGCCGGTTTGAAGTTCATGCAGTTTTCACTTTAAAACCGAGTTGGAGCTTGTACCTCCCCAAATATATGTATGGAGTGGAATTTGCAACTGAAGAGAAACTATGTGTTCCCAACAAGCTAAGTGAAGGACGGCTTTCACACACGCTTAACTCTCAAAACTGATCATGTGGAGAGACGTTCGTTCATCCAGCACAAAGGGAACAGTTTGCAGGAGAAACACATACTCTGGTTTCTCAGTCTGTTTCCTAGTGCCGGTTGGAAGTTCCTGTGTTTTGCACTGTAAAACCGAGTTGGCGTATTTTTCTACCCATATATATGTAAGGACTGGTGTTTGCAACTGTATATAAATTTTGTGTTCCCTTCAAGTTACGTGAAGGACGGCTTTAAAACACATTTATCTCTCAGAACTGAGCATGTGTAGAGACGTTCTTTCATCTAGCACAAAGGGAACGGTTTGCAGGAGAAACAGTTACTCTGGTTTCTCAGTCTGTTTTCTAGTGCCGGTTTGAAGTTCCTACGGTTTGCACTGTAAAATCGAGTTGGAGTTTGTCCCTCCCCATATATATGTAAGGACTGGAGTATGCAACTTAATAGAACCTTTGTGTTCCTCTCAAATTTGGTGAAAGACGGCTTTAACACACACTTATCTCTCAGAACTGAGCATGTGGAGAGACGTTCGTTCATCCAGCACAAAGGGATCGGGTTGGAGGAGAAACATTTACTCTGGTTTCTCCGTCTGTTTCCTAGTGCCGGTTTGAAGTTCCTGCGTTTTGCACTGTAAAATAGAGTGGCAGCTTTTACCTCCCCATATATATATATGGAGTGGACTTTGCAAGTGACAAGAAACTTTGTGTTCCCTTCAAGGTAAGTGAAGGACGGCTTTCACACACACTTATCTCTCAGAACTGAGCATGTGGAGAGACGTTCGTTTATCCAGCACAAAGGGATCGGGTTGGAGGAGAAACACTTACTCTTGTTTCTCAGTCTGTTTCCTAGTGCCGGTTTGAAGTTCCTGCAGTTTTCACTGTAAAACCGAGTTGGAGCTTGTACCTCCCCAAATATATGTATGGAGTGGAATTTGCAACTGAAGAGAAACTATGTGTTCCCAACAAGCTAGGTGAAGGACGGCTTTCACACACGCTTAACTCTCAAAACTGAGCATGTGGAGAGACGTTCGTTCATCTATCACAAAGGGAGCAGGTTGCAGGAGAAACACTTACTCTGGATTCTCAGTCTGTTTCCTAGTGCCGGTTTGAAGTTCCTGCAGTTTTCACTGTAAAACCGAGTTGGAGCTTGTACCTCCCCATGTATATGTATGGATTGGAGTTTGCAACTGAAGAGAAACTTTGTGTTCCCAACAAGCTAGGTGAAGGACGGCTTTCACACACGCTTATCTCTCAGAATTGAGCATGTGGGGAGCCGTTCGTTCATCCAACACAAAGGGAACTTGTTGCAGGGAAACACTTACTGTGGTTTCTCAGTCTGTTTCCTAGTGCCGGTTTGAAGTTCCTGCAGTTTTCACTGTAAAACCGAGTTGGAGCTTGTACCTACCCATATATATGTATGGAGTGGAATTTGCAACTAAAGAGAAACTTTGTGTTCCCAACAAGCTAGGTGAAGGACGGCTTTCACACACGCTTAACTCTCAAAACTGAGCATGTGGAGAGACGTTCGTTCATCTAGCACAAAGAGAAGAGGTTGCAAGAGAAACACTTACTCTGATTTCTCAGTCTGTTTCCTAGTGCCGGTTGGAAGTTCCTGCAGTTTTCACTGTAAAACCGAGTTGGAGCTTGTACCTCCCCATATATATGTATGGAGTGGAGTTTGCAACTGAAGAGAAACTTTGTGTTCCCAACAAGCTAGGTGAAGGACGGCTTTCACACACGCTTAACTCTCAGAACTGAGCATGTGGAGAGACGTTCGTTCATCCAGCACAAAGGAATCGGGTTGGAAGAGAAACACTTACTCTGGTTTCTCAGTCTGTTTCCTAGTGCCGGTTTGAAGTTCCTGCGGTTTGCACTGTAAAACCGAGTTGGAGCTTGTACCTACCCATATATATGTATGGTGTGGAGTTTGCAACTGAAAAGAATCTTTGTGTTCCCTTCAAGCTATTTGAAGGAGGGCTTTCACACACACTTATCTCTCAGAACTGAGCATGTGGAGAGACGTTCGTTCATCCAGCACAAAGGGAACGGGTTGCAGGAGAAACAGTTACTCTTGTTTCTCAGTCTTTTTCCTAGTGCCTGTTTGAAGTTCCTGCAGTTTGCATTGTAAATCCGAGTTGGAGCTTGTACCTCCCCATATAAATGTATGGTGTGGAGTTTGCAACTGAAAAGAACTTTGTGTTCCCTTCAAGATAGGTGAAGGACGGCTTTGACACACACTTATCTCTCAGAACTGAGCATGTGGAGAGACGTTCTTTCATCCAGCACAAAGGGATCGGGTTGGAGGAGAAACACTTACTCTGGTTTCTCAGTCTGTTTCCTAGTGCCGGTTTGAAATTCCTGCGGTTTGCACTGTAAAATCGAGTTGCATCTAGTACCTCCCCTTATACATGTATGGAGTGGACTTTGCAAGTGACAAGAAACTTTGTGTTCCCTTCAAGGTAAGTGAAGGACGGCTTTCACACACACTTATCTCTTAGAACTGAGCATGTGGAGAGAAGTTCTTTCATCCAACACAAAGGGAACGGATTGTAGGGGAAACACTTACTGTGGTTTCGCAATCTGTTTCCTAGTGCTGGTTTGAAGTTCCTGCAGTTTTCACTGTAAAACCGTTTTGCAGCTTGTACCTCCCCATGTATATGTATGGAGTGGAGTTTGCAACTGAAGAGAAACTTTGTGTTCCTAACAAGCTTGGTGAAGGACGGCTTTCACACACGCTTAACTCTCAAAACTGAGCATGTGGAGAGACGTTCGTTCATCCAGCACAAAGGGATCGGGTTGGAGGAGAAACACTTACTCTGGTTTCTCAGTCTGTTTCCTAGTGCCGGTTTGAAGTTCCTGCAGTTTTCACTGTAAAACCGAGTTGGAGCTTGTACCTCCCCATGTATATGTATGGAGTGGACTTTGCAAGTGACAAGAAACTTTGTGTTCCCTTCAAGCTAGGAGAAGGACGGCTTTCACACACACTTATCTCTCAGAACTGAGCATGTGTAGAGACGTTATTTCATCCAGCACAAAGGGAACGGTTTGCAGGAGAAACAGTTACTCTGGTTTCTCAGTCTGTTTTCTAGTGCCGGTTTGAAGTTCCTACGGTTTGCTCTGTAAAATCGAGTTGGAGTTTGTCCCTCCCCATATATATGAAAGGACTGGAGTGTGCAACTTAATAGAACCTTTGTGTTCCTCTCAAATTTGGTGAAGGACGGCTTTAACACACACTTATCTCTCTGAACTGAGCATGTGGAGAGACGTTCGTTCATCCAGCACAAAGGGATCGGGATCGAGGAGAAACATTTACTCTGGTTTCTCTGTCTGTTTCCTAGTGCCGGTTTGAAGTTCCTGCGGTTTGCACTGTAAAACCGAGTTGGAGCTTGTACCTCTCCATATATATGTATGGAGTGGATTTTGCAACTGAAGAGAAACTTTGTGTTCCCAACAAGGTAGGTGAAGGACGGCTTTCACACACGCTTAACTCTCATAACTGAGCATGTGGAGAGACGTTCGTTCATCTAGCACAAAGGGAACAGTTTGCAGGAGAAACACATACTCTGGTTTCTCAGTCTGTTTCCTAGTGCCGGTTTGAATTTCCTGCAGTTTTCACTGTAAAACCGAGTTGGAGCTTGTACCTCCCCATGTATATGTATGGAGTGGAGTTTGCAACTGAAGAGAAACTTTGTGTTCCCAACAAGCTAGGTGAAGGACGGCTTTCACACACGCTTAACTCTCAAAACTGAGCATGTGGAGAGACGTTCGTTCATCTAGCACAAAGGGAGCAGGTTGCAGGAGAAACACTTACTCTGGATTCTCAGTCTGTTTCCTAGTGCCGGTTTGAAGTTCCTGCGATTTGCACTGTAAAATCGAGTGGCAGCTAGTACCTCCCCATATATATATATGGAGTGGACTTTGCAATTGACAAGAAACTTTGTGTTCCCTTCAAGGTAAGTGAAGGACGGCTTTCACATACATTTATCTCTCAGAACTGAGCATGTGGAGAGACGTTCGTTCATCCAGCACAAAGGGATCGGGTTGGAGGAGAAACACTTACTCTGGTTTCTCAGTCTGTTTCCTAGTGCCGGTTTGAAGTTCATGCAGTTTTCACTTTAAAACCGAGTTGGAGCTTGTACCTCCCCAAGTATATGTATGGAGTGGAATTTGCAACTGAAGAGAAACTATGTGTTCCCAACAAGCTAAGTGAAGGACGGCATTCACACACGCTTAACTCTCAAAACTGAGCATGTGGAGAGACGTTCGTTCATCTAGCACAAAGGAAACAGGTTGCAGGAGAAACACTTACTCTGGTTTCTCAGTTTGTTTCCTAGTGCCGGTTTAAAGTTCCTGCAGTTTTCACTGTAAAACCGAGTTGGAGCTTGTACCTCCCCATGTATATGTATGGAGTGGGTTTGCAACTGAAGAGAAACTTTGTGTTCCCAACAAGCTAGGTGAAGGACGGCTTTCACACACGCTTAACTCTCTAAATTGAGCATGTGGAGAGACGTTCGTTCATCTAGCCCAAAGGGAGCTGGTTGCAGGAGAAACACTTACTCTGGATTCTCAGTCTGTTTCCTAGTGCCGGTTAGATGTTCCTGCAGTTTTGACTGTAAAACCGAGTTGGAGCTTGTACCTCCCCATGTATATTTATGGAGTGGATTTTGCAACTGAAGAGAAACTTTGTTTTCCCAACAAGCTAGGTGAAGGACGGCTTTCACACACGCTTATCTCTCAGAATTGAGCATGTGGGGAGCCGTTCGTTCATCCAAGACAAAGGGAACGGTTTGCAGGAGAAACACTTACTCTGGTTTCTCAGTCTGTTTCCTAGTGCCGGTTTGAAGTTCCTGCAGTTTTCACTGTAAAACCGAGTTGGAGCTTGTACCTCCCCATATATATGTATGGAGTGGAGTTTGCAACTGAAGAGAAACTTTGTGTTCCCAACAAGCTAGGTGAAGGACGGCTTTCACACACGCTTAACTGTCAGAACTGAGCATGTGGAGAGACGTTCGTTCATCCAGCACAAAGGGATCGGTTTGGAGGAAAAACACTTACTCTGGTTTCTCAGTCTGTTTCCTAGTGCCGGTTTGAAGTTCCTGCGGTTTGCACTGTAAAACCGAGTTGGAGCTTGTACCTCCCCTTATATATGTATGGAGTGGACTTTGCAAGTGTCAAGAAACTTTGTGTTCCCTTCAAGCTAGTTGAAGTACGGTTTTGACACACACATATCTCTCAGAACTGAGCATGTGGAGAGACGTTCGTTCATCCAGCACAAAGGGAATGGATTGTAGGAGAAACAATTAATCTGGATTCTCAGTCTGTTTCCTAGTGCCGGTTTGAAGTTCCTGCGGTTTGCACTGTAAAACCGAGTTGGAGCTTGTACCTCCCCATATATATGTATGGTGTGGAGTTTGCAACTGAAAAGAATCTTTGTGTTCCCTTCAAGCTAGGTGAAGGACGGCATTCACACACACTTATCTCTCAGAACTGAGCATGTGGAGAGACGTTCGTTCATCCAGCACAAAGGGAACGGGTTGCAGGAGAAACAGTTACTCTGGTTTCTCAGTCTCTTTCCTTGTGCCGGTTGGAAGTTCCTGCGGTTTGCACTGTAAAACCGATTTGGAGTTTGTTTCTACCCATATATATGTAAGGACTGGTGTTTGCAACTGTATAGAAATTTTGTGTTCCCTTCAAGTTACGTGAAGGACGGCTTTAAAACAGACTTATCTCTCAGAACTGAGCATGTGGAGAAACGTTCGTTCATCCAGCACAATGGAACGGGTTGCAAGAGAAATACTTACTCTGGTTTATCAGTCTGTTTCTAGTGCCGGTTTGTAGTTCCTACGGTTTGCACTGTAAAACCGAGTAGGAGTTTGTCCCTCTACATATATATGTAAGGACTGGAGTATGCAACTTAATAGAACCTTTGTGTTCCCCTCAAGTTTGGTGAAGGACGGCTTTAACACACACTTATCTCTCAGAACTGAGCATGTGGAGAGACATTCGTTCATCCAGCACAAAGGGATCGGGTTGGAGGAGAAACACTTACTCTGGTTTCTCAGTCTGTTTCCTAGTGCCGGTTTGAAGTTCCTGCGGTTTGCACTGTAAAATCGAGTTGCAGCTTGTACCTCCCCATATATATGTATGGAGTGGACTTTGCAAGTGACAAGAAACTTTGTGTTCCCTTGAAGCTAGGTGAAGGACGGCTTTCACACACACTTATCTCTCAGAACTGAGCATGTGTAGAGACGTTCTTTCATCCAGGACAAAGGGAATGGTTTGCAGGAGAAACAGTTACTCTGGTTTCTCAGTCTGTTTTTTAGTGCCGGTTTGTAGTTCCTACGGTTTGCTCTGTAAAACCGAGTTGGAGTTTGTTCCTCCCCATATATATGCAAGGACTGGAGTTTGCAACTGAATAGAAACTTTGTGTTCCCTTCAAGTTTCGTGAAGGAGGGCTTTAAAACACACTTATCTCTCAGAACTGAGCATGTGTAGAGACGTTCTTTCATCCAGCACAAAGGGAACTGGTTGCAGGAGAAACCATTACTCTGGTTTCACAAACTGTTTCCTAGTGCCGGTTTGACGTTCCTGCGGTTTGCACTGTAAAACCGAGTTGGAGCTTGTACCTCCCCATATATATGTATGGTGTGGAGTTTGCAACTGATAAAAACTTTGTTTTCCTTTCAAGCTAGGTGAAGGACGGCTTTCACACACACTTATCTCTCAGAAATGAGCATGTGGAGGGACGTTCGTTCATCCAGCAAAATGGGAACGGTTTGCAGGAGAAACACTTACTCTGGTTTCTCCGTCTGTTTTCTATTGCCGGTTTGATGTTCCTGCGGTTTGCACTGTAAAAGCGAGTTGGAGTTTGTTCCTCCCCATATATATGTAAGGACTGGAGTATGCAACTTAATAGAACCTTTGTGTTCCCCTCACATTTGGTGAAGGACTGCTTTAACACACACTTATCTTTCAGAACTGAGCATGTGGAGAGACGTTCGTTCATCCAGCACAAAAGGATCGGTTTGGAGGAGAAACACTTTCTCTGGTTCTCAGTCTGTATCCTAGTGCCGGTTTGAAGTTCCTGCGGTTTGCACTGTAAAACCGAGTTGGAGCTTGTTCCTCCCCATATATATGTATGGAGTGGAGTTTGCAAGTGACAACAAACTATGTGTTCCCTTCAATCTAGATGAAGGATGGGTTTTACCCACACCTATCTCTCAGAACTGTGCATGTGGAGAGAAGTTCGTCCATTCAGAACCAACGGAACTGCGTGCAGGATAATCACTTACTCTGGTTTCTAAGTCTTTTTCCAACTACCGGTTTGAATTGCCCGCCATTTTCACTGTAAAACCGATTTGTAGCTTGTAGATCCCCATATATATGTATTGAGTGGAGTTGGCAACTGAAAACAAACTTTGTGTTCCCTTCAATCTAGGTGAAGTAAGGCTTTCACACACACGTATCTCTCAGAAGTGGACATGTGCAGAGACGTTCGTTCATCCAGCACAAAGGGAACGGGTTGCAGGAGAAACCCTTACTCTGGTTTCTCAGTCTGTGTCCTAGTGCCGGTTTGAAGTTCCTGCGTTTTGCACTGTAAAACCGTAGTTGGAAATTTTTCCTCCCCATATGTATGTATGGAGTGGAGTTTGCAACTGACAAGAAACTTTGTGTTCCCTTGAAGCTAGGTGAAGGACGGATTTCAAACACACTTATCTCTCAGAACTGAGCATGCGGAGAGACGTTCGTTCATCCAGCACAAAAGGAACGGGTTAGAAGAGAAAACTTACCCTGGTTTCTCAGTCTTTTTCCTAGTGCCGGTTGGAAGTTCCTGCGGTTTGCACTGTAAAACCGAGTTGGAACATGTTCCTACCCATATATATGTACGGAGTGGAGTTGGCAAGTGACAAGAAACTTTGTGTTCCCTTCAAGCTAGGTGAAGGACGGCTTTCACACACAATTAACTCTCAGAACTGAGCATGTGAAGAGACGTTCGTTCTTCCAGCACAAAGGGATATGGTTACAGGAGAAACACATACTCTGGTTTCTCAGTCTTTTTCCTAGTGCCGGTTTGAAGTTTCTGTGGTTTGCACTGTAAAACCGAGTTGGAGCTTGTTCCTCCCCATATATATGTAAGGAGTCTAGTTTGCAAATGAATAGAAACTATGTGTTCCCTTCAAGCTAAGTGAATGACGGCTTTCACACACACTTATCTCTCAGAATTGAGCATGTGTAGAGACGTTCGTTCATCCAGCACAAAGGGAACGGGTTGCAGGAGAAACACTTACTCTGGTTTCTCAAACTGTTTCCTAGTGCCGGTTTGATGTTCCTGCGGTTTGCACTGTAAAACCGAGTTGGAGCTTGTACCTCCCCATATATATGTATGGAGTGGACATGCAAGTGACAAGAAACTTTGCTTTCCCTTCAATTAGGTGAAGGACGGCTTTCACACACACTTATCTCTCAGAACTGAGCATGTGGAGAGACGTTCGTTCATCCAGCACAAAGGGAACGGGTTGCAAGAGAAATACTTACTCTGGTTTCTCAGTCAGTTTCCTAGTGCCGGTTTGATGTTCCTGCGGTTTGCACTGTAAAACCCAGTTGCAGCTTGTACCTCCCCATATTTATGTACGGTGTGGATATTGCAACTGAAAAGATACTTTGTGTTCCCTTCAAGCTCGGTGAAGGACGGCTTTCACACACATAATCTCTCAGAACTGAGCATGTGGAGAGACCTTCGTTCATCCAGCACAAAGGGAACTGTTTGCCGGAGAAACACTTACTCAGGTTTCTCAGTCTGTTTCCTAGTGCCAGTTTGATGTTCTTGCGGTTTGCACTGTAAACCCGAGTTGGAGTTTGTTCCTCCCCATATATATGTATGGTGTGGAGTTTGCAACTGAAAAGACACTTTGTGTTCCCTTCAAGCTAGGTGAAGGACGGCTTTAAAACACACTTATCTCTCAGAACTGAGCAAGTTAGAGACGTTCTTTCATCCAGCACAAAGGGAACGGGATGCAGGAGAACCCCTTACTCTGGTTTCTCAAACTGTTTCCTAGTGCCGATTTGAAGCTCCTGCATTTTGCACTGTAAAACCGAGTTGGAGCTTGTACCTCCCCATATATATGTATGGTGTGGAGTTTGCAACTGAAAAGACACTTTGTGTTCCCTTCAAGCTAGGTGAAGGACGGCTTTCACACACACTTATCTCTCAGAACTGAGAATGTGGAGAGACGTTCGTTCATCCAGCACAAAGGGAACGGGTTGCCGGAGAAACTCTTACTCTGGATTCTCAGCCTGTTTCCTAGTGCCGGTTTGAAGTTCCTGCGGTTTGCACTGTAAAACCGAGTTGGAGTTTGTTCCTCCCCATATATATGTAAGGACTGGAGTATGCAACTTAATAGAACATTTGTGTTCCCCTCAAGATTGGTGATGGACGGGTTTAACACACACTTATCTTTCAGAACTGAGCTTGTGGAGAGAAGTTCGTTCATTCAGCACAAAGGGAAAGGGTTGCAGGAGAAACACATACTCTGTATTCTCAGTCTGCTTCCTCGTGCCGTTTTGAAGTTCGTGCGGTTTGCACTGTAAAACCGAGTTGCAGCTTGTACCCCCCATATATATGTATGGAGTGTACTTTGCAAGTGACTAGAAACTTTGTGTTCCCTTGAAGCTAGGTGAAGGACGGCTTTCACACACACTTATCTCTCAGAACTAGCATGTGGAGAGACGTGCTTTTATCCAGCAAAAAGGAACGGGTTGTAGGAGAAACACTTCCTCTGGGTTCTCAGTCTGTTTCCTAGTGCCGGTATGAAGTTCCTGCGATTTGCACTGTGAAACCGTGTTGGAGTTTGTTCCTCCCCATATATATATAAGGACTGGAGTTTGCAACTGAATAGAAACTTTGTGTTCCCTTCAAGTAACGTGAAGGACGGCTTTAAATCACACTTATCTCTCAAAACTGAGCATGTGTAGAGACGTTCTTTCATCCAGCACAAAGGGAACAGGTTGCAGGAGAAATCCTTACTCTGGTTTCTCAAACTGTTTCATAGTGCCTGTTTGAAGTTCCTGCGGTTTGCACTGTAAAACCGAGTTGGAACTTTTACCTACCCATATATATGTATGGAGTGGAGTTTGCAAGTGACAAGAAACTATGTGTTCCCTTCAAGTTAGGTGAAGGACGGCTTTCACACACACTTATCTCTCAGAACTGAGCATGTGGAGAGACGTTCGTTCATCCAGCACAAAGGGAACTCTTTGCAGGAGAAACACTTACTCTGGTTTCTCAGTCTGTTTCCTAGTGCCGGTTTGAAGTTTCTGCGGTTTGCACTGTAAAAAAGTGTTGGAGCTTGTTCCTCCCCATATATATGTAAGGAGTCTAGTTTGCAAATGAATAGAAACTATGTGTTCCCTTCAAGCTAGGTGAAGGAAAGCTTTCACACACAGTTATCTCTCAGAACTGAGCATGTGGAGAGACATTCCTTTATCCAGCACAAAGGGAACGGGATGTAGGAGAAACACTTACTCTGGTTTCTCAAACTGTTTCCTAGTGCCGGTTTGAAGTTCCTGCGGTTTTCACTGTAAAACCGAGTTGGAGCTTGTACCTCCCCATATATATGTATGGTGTGGAGTTTGCAACTGAACAGAAAATTTGTGTTCCCTTCAAGCTAGGTGAAGGACGGCTTTCACACACACTTATCTCTCAAAACTGAGCATGTGGAGAGACGTTCGTTCATCCAGCACAAAGGGATCGGGTTGCAGGGAAACACTTACTCTGGTTCTCAATCTGTTTCCTAGTGCCGGTTTGAAGTTCCTACAGTTTGCACTGTAAAACCGAGTTGCGGCTTGTACCTCCCCATATTTATGTATAGTGTGGAGTTTGCAAGTGAAAAGAAACTTTGTGTTCCCTTCAAGCTAGCTGAAGGACGGCTTTCACACACACTTATCTCTCAGAACTGAGCATGTGGAGAGACGTTCGTTCATCCAGCACAAAGGGAAAGGGTTGCAGGAGAAACACATTCTCTGGTTTCTCAGTCTGCTTCCTAGTGCCGGTTTGAAGTTTCTGCGGTTTGCACTGTAAAAAAGACTTGGAGCTTGTTCCTCCCCATATATATGTAAGGAGTCTTGTTTGCAAATGAATAGAAATTATGTGTTCCCTTCAAGCTAGGTGAAGGACGGCTTTCACACACACTTATCTCTCAGAACTGAGCATGTGGAGAGACGTTCGTTCATCCAGCACAAAGGGAAAGGTTTGCAGGATAAACACTTACTCTGATTTCTCAGTGTGTTTTCTAGTGCCAGTTTGAAGTTCCTGCGCTTTGCACTGAAAAACCGAGTTGGAGTTTTTTCCTCCCCATATATATGTAAGGACTGGAGTATGCAACTTAATAGAACCTTTGTGTTCCCCCCAAAGTTTGGTGAAGGACGGCTTTAACACACACTTATCTCTCAGAACTGAGCATGTGTAGAGACTTTTGTTCATCCAGCACAAAGGGAACGGGTTGCAGGAGAAACACTTCCTCTGGTTTCTCAAACTGTTTCCTAGTTCCGGTTTGAAGTTTCTGCGTTTTGCACTGTAAAAAAGAGTTGGAGCTTGTTCCTCCCCATATATATGTAAGGAGTCTAGTTTGCAAATGAATAGAAACTATGTGTTCCCTTCAAGCTAGGTGAAGGACGGCTTTCACACACACTTATCTCTCAGAACTGAGCATGTGGAGAGACGTTCGTTCATCCAGCACAAAAGGATCGGTTTGGAGGAGAAACACTTACTCTGGTTCTCAGTCTGTTTCCTAGTGCCGGTTTGAAGTTCCTGCGGTTTGCACTGTAAAACCGAGTTGGAGCTTGTTCCTCCCCATATATATGTATGGAGTGGAGTTTGCAAGTGACAACAAACTATGTGTTCCCTTCAATCTAGATGAAGGATGGGTTTTACCCACACCTATCTCTCAGAACTGTGCATGTGGAGAGAAGTTCGTCCATTCAGAACCAACGGAACTGCGTGCAGGATAATCACTTACTCTGGTTTCTAAGTCTTTTTCCAACTACCGGTTTGAATTGCCCGCCATTTTCACTGTAAAACCGATTTGTAGCTTGTAGTTCCCCATATATATGTATTGAGTGGAGTTGGCAACTGAAAACAAACTTTGTGTTCCCTTCAATCTAGGTGAAGTAAGGCTTTCACACACACGTATCTCTCAGAAGTGGACATGTGCAGAGACGTTCGTTCATCCAGCACAAAGGGAACGGTTTGCAGGAGAAACCCTTACTCAGGTTTCTCAGTCTGTGTCCTAGTGCCGGTTTGAAGTTCCTGCGTTTTGCACTGTAAAACCGTAGTTGGAAATTTTTCCTCCCCATATGTATGTATGGAGTGGAGTTTGCAACTGACAAGAAACTTTGTGTTCCCTTGAAGCTAGGTGAAGGACGATTTTCACACACACTTATCTCTCAGAACTGAGCATGCGGAGAGACGTTCGTTCATCCAGCACAAAAGGAACGGGTTAGAAGAGAAAACTTACCCTGGTTTCTCAGTCTTTTTCCTAGTGCCGGTTGGAAGTTCCTGCGGTTTGCACTGTAAAACCGAGTTGGAACATGTTCCTACCCATATATATGTACGGAGTGGAGTTTGCAAGTGACAAGAAACTTTGTGTTCCCTTCAAGCTAGGTGAAGGACGGCTTTCACACACAATTAACTCTCAGAACTGAGCATGTGAAGAGACGTTCGTTCTTCCAGCACAAAGGGATCTGGTTACAGGAGAAACACATACTCTGGTTTCTCAGTCTTTTTCCTAGTGCCGGTTTGAAGTTCCAACGGTTTGCACTGTAAAACCGAGTTGGAGCTTGTACCTCCCCATATATATGTATGGAGTGGACATGCAAGTGACAAGAAACTTTGCTTTCCCTTCAATTAGGTGAAGGACGGCTTTCACACACACTTATCTCTCAGAACTGAGCATGTGGAGAGACGTTCGTTCATCCAGCACAAAGGGAACGGGTTGCAAGAGAAATACTTACTCTGGTTTCTCAGTCAGTTTCCTAGTGCCGGTTTGATGATCCTGCGGTTTGCACTGTAAAACCCAGTTGCAGCTTGTACCTCCCCATATTTATGTAAGGACTGGAGTTTGCAACTGAATAGAAACTTTGTGTTCCCTTCAAGTTACGTGAAGGACGGCTTTAAAACACACTTATCTCTCAGAACTGAGCAAGTTAGAGACGTTCTTTCATCCAGCACAAAGGGAACGGGTTGCAGGAGAACCCCTTACTCTGGTTTCTCAAACTGTTTCCTAGTGCCGATTTGAAGCTCCTGCAGTTTGCACTGTAAAACCGAGTTGGAGCTTGTACCTCCCCATATATATGTATGGTGTGGAGTTTGCAACTGAAAAGACACTTTGTGTTCCCTTCAAGCTAGGTGAAGGACGGCTTTCACACACACTTATCTCTCAGAACTGAGAATGTGGAGAGACGTTCGTTCATCCAGCACAAAGGGAACGGGTTGCCGGAGAAACTCTTACTCTGGATTCTCAGTCTGTTTCCTAGTGCCGGTTTGAAGTTCCTGCGGTTTGCACTGTAAAACCGAGTTGGAGTTTGTTCCTCCCCATATATATGTAAGGACTGGAGTATGCAACTTAATAGAACATTTGTGTTCCCCTCAAGATTGGTGAAGGACGGGTTTAACACACACTTATCTCTCAGAACTGAGCATGTGGAGAGACGTTTTTTCATCCAGCACAAAGGGAACGGGTTGCAGGAGAAACAATTACTCTGGTTTCTCAGTCTGTTTCCTAGTGCCGGTTGGAAGTTCCTGTGGTTTACACTGCAAAACCGAGTTGGAGTTTGTTTCTCCCCATATATATGTAAGAACTAGAGTTTGCAACTGAATAGAAACTTTGTGTTCCCTTCAAGCTAGGTGAAGGACGGCTTTAACACACACTTATCTCTCAGAACTTAGCATGTGGAAAGACGTTCGTTCATCCAGCACAAAGAGATCGGGTTGCAGGAGAAACACTTACTCTGGTTTCTCAAACTGTTTCCTAGTGCCGGTTTGAAGTTCCTGCGGTTTGCACTGTAAAACCGAGTTGGAACTTGTTCCTACCCATATATATGTAAGGACCGGTGTATGCAACTTAATAGAACCTTTGTGTTCCCCTCAAGTTTGGTGAAGGACGGGTTTAACACACACTTATCTATCAGAACTGAGCATGTGGAGAGACGTTCGTTCATCCAGCACAAAGGGAAAGGGTTGCAGGAGAAACACATACTCTGGTTTCTCAGTCTGTTTCCTAGTGCCGGTTTGAAGTTCCTGCGGTTTGCACTGTAAAACCGAGATGGAGTTTGTTCCTCCCCATATATATGTAAGGACTGGAGTTTGCAACTGAATAGAACCTTTGTGTTCCCTTCAAGTTACCTGAAGGACGGCTTTAAAACACACTTATCTCTCAAAACTGAGCATGTGAAGAGATGTTCTTTCATCCAGCACAAAGGGAACGGTTTGCAGGAGAAACCCTTACTCTGGTTTCTCAAACTGTTTCTCAGTGCCTGTTTGAAGTTCCTGCGGTTTGCACTGTAAAACCGAGTTGGAGCTTGTACCTCCCCATATATATATGGTGTGGAGTTTGCAACTGAAAAGACACTTATTGTTCCCTTCAAACTAGTCGAAGTACGGCTTTCACACACACTTATCTCTATGAATTGAGCATGTGGAAAGACGTTCGTTCATCCAGCACAAAGGGATCGGTTTGGAGGAAAAACTCTTACTCTGGTTTGTCAGTCTGTTTCCTAGTGCCGGTTTGAAGTTCCTGCGGTTTGCACTGTAAAACCGATTTGGAGCTTGTACCTCCCCATATATATGTATGGAGTAGAATTTGCAAGTGTCAAGAAACTTTGTGTTCCCTTCAAGTTAGGTGAAGGACGCCTTTGACACACATTTTTCTCTCAGAACTGAGCATGTGGAGAGACGTTCGTTCATTCAGCACAAAGGGAACGGATTGTAGGAGAAACACTTTCTCTGGTTTCTCAGTCTGTTTCCTAGTGCCCGTTTGAAGTTCCTGCGGTTTGCACTGTAAAACCGAGTTGGAGCCTGTACCTCCCCATATATATGTATGGTGTGGAGTTTGCAACTGAAAAGAATCTTTGTGTTCCCTTCAAGCTAGTTGAAGTACGGCTTTCACACACAATTAACTCTCAGAACTGAGCATGTGGAGAGACGTTCGTTCATCCAGCACAAATGGAACGGGTTGCAAGGGAAATACTTACTCTGGTTTCTCAGTCTGTTTCCTAGTGCCGGTTTGAATTTCCTGCGGTTTGCACTGTAAAACCGTGTTCGAACTTGTACATCCCCATATATATGTATGGAGTGGACTTTGCAAGTGACAAGAAACTTTGTGTTCCCATCAAGCTAGGCGAAGGACGGCTTTCACACACACTTATTTCTCAGAACTGAGCATGTGGAGAGACGTTCGTTCACCCAGCAAAAAGGGAACGGGTTAGAAGAGAAAACTTACCCTGGTTTCTCAGTCTTTTTCCTTGTGCCGGTTGGAAGTTCCTGCGGATTGCAGTGTAAAACAGAGTTGGAGTTTGTTCCTCCCCATATATATGTAAGGACTGGAGTTTGCAACGGAATAGAAACTTTGTGTTCCCTTCCAGGTAGGTGAAGGACGGCTTTCACACACACTTATCTCTCAGAACTGAGCATGTGTAGAGACGTTCGTTCATCCAGCAAAAAGGGAACGGGGTGCAGGAGAAACCCTTAATCTGGTTTCTCAAACTGTTTCCTAGTGCCAGTTTGAAGTTCCTGCGGTTTGCACTGTAAAACCGAGTTGGAACTTGTTCCTACCCATATATATATATGGAGTGGAATAAGCAAGTGACAAGAAACTTTGTGTTCCCTTCAAGCTAGGTGAAGGCGGCTTTCACACACAATTAACTCTCAGAACTGAGCATGTGAAGAGCCTTTCATTCATCCAGCACAAAGGGATCTGGTTACAGGAGAAACACTTATTCTAGATTCTCAGTCTGTTTCCTAGTGCCGGTTGTAAGTTCCTGCGGTTTGCACTGTAAAAGTGAGTTGTAGTTTGTACCTCCCAATATATACGTATGGTGTGGGGTTTGCAACTGAAAAGACACTTTGTGTTCCCTTCAAACTAGGCGAAGGACGGCTTTCACACACACTTATCTCTCAGAACTGAGCATGTGGAGAGACTATCGTTCATTCAGCACAAAGGGAACGGGTTGCAGGAGAAACACTTACTCTGGTTTCTCAGTCTGTTTCCTAGTGCCGGTTGGAAGTTTCTGCGGTTTGCACTGTAAAACCGAGTTTGAACTTGTTCCTACCCATATATATATATGGAGTGGAATAAGCAAGTGACAAGAAACTTTGTGTTCCCTTGAAGCTAGGTGAAGGACGGCTTTCACACACAGTTATCTCTCAGAACTGAGCATGTGGAGAGACGTTCGTTCATCCAGCACAAAGGGAACGCGTTGCAGGAGAAACACTTACTCTGGTTTCTCAGTCTGTTTCCTAGTGCCGGTTGGAAGTTCCTGCGGTTTGCCCTGTAAAACCGAGTTGGAGCTTGTTCCTCCCAATATATTTGTATGGAGTGGACTTGCAAGTGACAAGAAACTTTGTGTTCCCTTGAAGTTAGGTGAAGGACGGATTTCACACACACTTATCTCTCAGAACACAGCATGTGGTGAGACGTTCGTTCATCCAGCACAAAAGGAACGGTTTAGAAGAGAAAACTTACCCTGGTTTCTCAGTCTGTTTCCTAGTGCCGGTTGGAAGTTCCTGCGGTTTGCACTGTAAAACCGAGTTGGAACTAGTTCCTACCCATATATATGTATGGAGTGGGGTTTGCAAGTGACAAGAAACTTTGTGTTCCCTTCAAGCTAGGTGAAGGACGGCTTTCACACACAATTAACTCTCAGAACTGAGCATGTGAAGAGACGTTCGTTCTTCCAGCACAAAGGGAACTTGTTACAGGAGAAACATTTACTCTGGATTCCCAGTCTGTTTCCTCGTGCCGGTTTGAAGTTCCTGCGGTTTGCACTGTAAAACCGAGTTGGAGTTTCTAACTCCCCATATATATGTAAGGACTGGAGTATGCAACTTAATAGAACCTTTGTGTTCCCCTCAAGTTTGGTGAAGGACGGCTTTCACACACACTTATCTCTCAGAACTGAGCATGTGTAGAGACTTTCGTTCATCTAGCACAAAGGAAACTGGTTGCAGGAGAAACACTTACTGTGGTTTCACAGTCAGTTTCCTAGTGCCTGTTTGAAGTTCCTGCGGTTTGCATTGTAGTACCGAGTTGGAGTTTGTTCCTCCCTATATATATGTAAGGACTGGAGTATGCAACTTAATAGAATCTTTGTGTTCCCCTCAAGTTTGGTGAAGGAGGGCTTTAACACACACTTATCTCTCAGAACTGAGCATGCGGAGAGACGTTCGTTCATCCAGCACAAAGGGATCGCGTTGCAGGAGAAACACTTACTGTAGTTCTCAAGGCATTTCCTAGTGCCGGTTTGAATTTCCTGCGGTTTGCACTGTAAAACCGAGTTGGAGCTTGTACCTCCCCATACATATGTATGGATTGGACTTTGCAAGTGACAAGAAACTTTGTGTTCCCTTGAAGCTAGGTGAAGGACGGCTTTCACACACACTTATCTCTCAGAACTGATCATGAGGAGACACATTAGTTCATCCATCACAAAGGGAACGGGTTGCAAGAGAAATAATTACTCTGGTTTCTCAGTCTGTTTCCTAGTGCCTGTTTGATGTTCTTGCGGTTTGCACTGTAAAACCGAGTTGGAGTTTGTTCCTCCCCATATATATGTAAGGACTGGTGTTTGCAACTGAATAGAAACTTTGTGTTCCCTTCAAGTTACGTGAAGGACGGCTTTCAAACACAATTATCTCTCAGAACTGAGCATGTGGAGAGCCGTTCGTTCATTCAGCACAAATGGATGGGGTTGGAGGATAAACACTTACTCTGGTTTCTCAGTCTGTTTACTAGTGCCGGTTGGAAGTTCCTGTGGTTTGCACTGTAAAACCGTGTTGGAACTTGTACCTCCCCATATATATGTATGGAGTGGACTTTGCAAGTGACAAGAAACTTTGTGTTCCCTTCAAGCTAGGCGAAGGATGGCTTTCACACACACTTATCTCTCAGAACTGAGCATGTGGAGAGACGTTCGTTCATCCAGCACAAAGGGAACGGGTTAGAAGAGAAAACTTACCCTGGTTTCTCAGTCTGTTTCCTAGTGCCGGTTGGAAGTTCCTGCTGATTGCAGTGTAAAACCGAGTTGGAGTTTGTTCCTCCCCATATATATGTAAGGACTGGAGTTTGCAACTGAATAGAAACTTTGTGTTCCCTTCAAGGTAGGTGAAGGACGGCTTTCACACACACTTATCTCTCAGAAATGAGCATGTGTAGAGACGTTCGTTCATCCAGCAAAAATGGAACGGGTTGCAGGAGAAACCCTTACTCTGGTTTCTCAAACTGTTTCCTAGTGCCAGTTTAAAGTTCCTGCGGTTTGCACTGTAAAACCGAGTTGGAACTTGTTCCTACCCATATATGTGTATGGAGTGGAGTTTGCAATTGACAAGAAACTTTGTGTTCCCTTCAAGCTAGGTGAAGGCGGCTTTCACACACAATTAACTCTCAGAACTGAGCATGTGAAGAGACGTTCGTTCATCCAGCACAAAGGGATCTGGTTACAGGAGAAACACTTACTCTGGATTCTCAGTCTGTTTCCTAGTGCCGGTTTGAAGTTCCTGCGGTTTGCACTTTAAAACCGAGTTGCAGCTTTTACCTCCCCATATTTATGTATGGTATGGAGTTTGCAACTGAAAAGAAACTTTGTGTTCCCTTCAAGCTAGGTGAAGGACGGCTTTCACACACACTTATCTCTCAGAAATGAGCATGTGGAGAGACGTTCGTTCATCCAGCACAAAGGGAACGGGTTGCAGGAGAAATACTTACTCTGGTTTCTCAGTCTGTTTTCTAGTACCAGTTTGAAGTTCCTGCGGTTTGCACTGTAAAACCGAGTTGGAGTTTCTTCCTCCCCATATATATGTAAGGACTGGAGTATGCAACTTAATAGAACCTTTGTGTTCCCCTCAAGTTTGGTGAAGGATGGCTTTAACACACACTTATCTCACAGAACTGAGCATGTGGAGAAACGTTCGTTCATCCAGCACAAAAGGATAGGTTTGGAGGAGAAACACTAACTCTGGTTCTCAGTCTGTTTCCTAGTGCCTGTTTGAAGTTCCTGCTTTTTGCACTGAAAAACGGTTTGGAGCTTGTTCCTCCCCATATATATGTATGGAGTGGAGTTTGCAAGTGACAACAAACTTTGTGTTCCCTTCAATCTAGATGAAGGATGGGTTTTACCCACACCTATCTCTCAGAACTGTGCATGTGGAGAGAAGTTCGTCCATTCAGAACAAATGGAGCTGCGTGCAGGAGAATCACTTACTCTGGTTTCTCAGTCTTTTTCCAAATACCGGTTTGAATTGCCCGCCATTTTCACTGTAAAACCGTGTTGTAGCTTGTACATCCCCATATATATGTATTGAGTGGAGTTGGCAACTGAAAGCAAACTTTGTGTTCCCTTCAATCTAGGTGAAGTAAGGCTTTCACACACACGTATCTCTCAGAAGTGGACATGTGCAGAGACGTTTATTCATCCAGCACAAAGTTAACGGGTTGCAGGAGAAACACTTACTCTGGTTTCTCAGTATGTTTCCAAGTGCCGGTTTGAAGTTCCTGCGTTTGCACTGTAAAACCGTAGTTGGAGATTTTTCCTCCCCATATGTATGTATGGAGTGGAGTTTGCAACTGACAAGAAACTTTGTGTTCCCTTGAAGCTAGGTGAAGGACGGCTTTCACACACAGTTATCTCTCAGAACTGAGCATGTGGAGAGACGTTCGTTCATCCAGCACAAAGGGTTCGCGTTTCAGGAGAAACACTTACTCTGGTTTCTCAGTCTGTTTCCTAGTGCCGGTTGGAAGTTCCTGCGGTTTGCCCTGTAAAACCGAGTTGGAGCTTGTTCCTCCCAATATATATGTATGGAGTGGACTTGCAAGTGACAAGAAACTTTGTGTTCCCTTGAAGTTAGGTGAAGGACGGATTTCACACACACTTATCTCTCAGAACACAGCATGTGGTGAGACGTTCGTTCATCCAGCACAAAAAGAACGGTTTAGAAGAGAAAACTTACCCTGGTTTCTCAGTCTGTTTCCTAGTGCCGGTTGGAAGTTCCTGCGGTTTGCACTGTAAAACCGAGTTGGAACTAGTTCCTACCCATATATATGTATGGAGTGGAGTTTGCAAGTGACAAGAAACTTTGTGTTCTCTTCAAGCTAGGTGAAGGACGGCTTTCACACACAATTAACTCTCAGAACTGAGCATGTGAAGAGACGTTCGTTCTTCCAGCACAAAGGGATCTTGTTACAGGAGAAACATTTACTCTGGATTCCCAGTCTGTTTCCTCGTGCCGGTTTGAAGTTCCTGCGGTTTGCACTGTAAAACCGAGTTGGAGTTTCTAACTCCCCATATATATGCAAGGACTGGAGTATGCAACTTAATAGAACCTTTGTGTTCCCCTCAAGTTTGGTGAAGGACGGCTTTCACACACACTTATCTCTCAGAACTGAGCATGTGTAGAGACTTTCGTTCATCTAGCACAAAGGGAACGGGTTGCAGGAGAAACACTTACTCTGGTTTCTCAGTCTGTTTCCTAGTGCCGGTTTGAAGTTCCTGCGGTTTTCACTGTAAAACCGAGTTGGAGCTTTTACCTCCCCACATATATGTATGGTGTGGAGTTTGCATCTGAACAGAATCTTTGTGTTCCCTTCAAGCTCGGTGAAGGACGGCTTTCACACACACTTATCTCTCAAAACTGAGCATGTGGAGAGACGTTCGTTCATCCAGCACAAAGGGAACAGGTTGTTGGAGAAACACTTACTCTGGTTCTCAATCTGTTTCCTAGTGCCGGTTTGAAGTTCCAACGGTTTGCACTGTAAAACCGAGTTGGAGCTTGTACCTCCCCATATATATGTATGGAGTGGACTTGCAAGTGACAAGAAACTTTGTTTTCCTTTCAAGCTAGTTGAAGGACGGCTTTCACACTCTCTTATCTCTCAGAACTGAGCATGTGTAGAGACGTTCTTTCATCCAGCAAAAAGGGAACGGGTTGCAGGAGTAAACCTTACTCTGGTTTCTCAATCTGTTTTCTAGTGCTGGTTTGAAGTTCCTGCAGTTTTCACAGTAAAACCGAGTTGGAGCTTATACCTCCCCATATATATGTATGGTGTGGAGTTTACAACTGAAAAGACACTTTGTGTTCCCTTCAAGCTAGGCGAAGGACGGCTTTCACACACACTATCTCTCAGAACTGAGCATGTGGGGGACGTTCGTTCATCCAGCACAAATGGAACGGGTTGTTGGAGAAACTCTTACCCTGGATTCTCAATCTGTATCCTAGTGCCGGTTTGAAGTTCCTGCAGTTTGCACTGTAAAACCGAGTTGCAGTTTGTACCTCCCCATATATATGTATGGTGTGGAGATTACAACTGAAAAGAATCTTTGTGTTCCCTTCAAGCTAGGTGAAGGACGGCTTTCACACACACATATCTCTCAGAACTGAGCATGTGGAGAGACGTTCGTTCATCTAGCACAAATGGAACGGGTTGCCGGAGAAACACTTACTCTGGTTTCTCAAACAGTTTCTTAGTGCCGGTTTGAAGTTCCTGCGGTTTTCACTGTAAAACCGAGATGGAGCTTGTACCTCCCCACATATATGTATGGTGTGGAGTTTGCAACTGAACAGAAACTTTGTGTTCCCTTCAAGCTAGTTGAAGGACGGCTTTCACACACACTTATGTCTCAAAACTGAGCTTGTGGAGAGACTTTCGTTCATCCAGCACAAAGGGATCGTGTTGCAGGAGAAACACTTACTCTGGTTCTCAATCTGTTTCCAAGTGCCGGTTTGAAGTTCCAATGGTTTGCACTGTAAAACCGAGTTGGAGCTTGTAACTCCCCATATATATGTATGGAGTGGACTTGCAAGTGACAAGAAACTTTGTTTTCCCTTCAAGCTAGTTGAAGGACGGCTTTCACTCACTCTTATCTCTCAGAACTGAGCATGTGTAGAGACGTTCTTTCATCCAGCAAAAAGGGAACGGGTTGCAGGAGAAACCCTTACTCTGGTTTCTCAAACTGTTTTCTAGTGCTGGTTTGAAGTTCCTGCAGTTTGCACAGTAAAACCGAGTTGGAGCTTGTACCTCCCCATATATATATGGTGTGGAGTTTGCAACTGAAAAGACACTTTGTGTTCCCTTCAAACTAGGCGAAGGAGGGCTTTCACACACACTTATCTCTCAGAACTGAGCATGTGGTGAGACGTTTGTTCATCCAGCACAAAGGGAACGGGTTGCAGGAGAAACAATTACTCTGGTTTCTCAGTCTGTTTCCTAGTGCCGGTTTGAAGTTCCTGCGGTTTGCACTGTAAAACTGAGTTGCAGCTTGTACCTCCCCATATATATGTATGGAGTGGACTTTGCAAGTGACAAGAAACTTTGTGTTCCCTTGAAGCTAGGTGAAGGAGGGCTTTCACACACACTTATCTCTCAGAACTGAGCATGTGGAGAGACGTTCGTTCATCCAGCACAAAGGGAACGCGTTGCAGGAGAAACACTTACTCTGGTTTCTCAGTCTGTTTCCTAGTGCCGGTTGGAAGTTCCTGCGGTTTGCCCTGTAAAACCGAGTTGGAGCTTGTTCCTCCCAATATATATGTATGGAGTGGACTTGCAAGTGACAAGAAACTTTGTGTTCCCTTGAAGTTAGGTGAAGGACGGATTTCACACACACTTATCTCTCAGAACACAGCATGTGGTGAGACGTTCGTTCATCCAGCACAAAAGGAACGGTTTAGAAGAGAAAACTTACCCTGGTTTCTCAGTCTGTTTCCTAGTGCCGGTTGGAAGTTCCTGCGGTTTGCACTGTAAAACCGAGTTGGAACTAGTTCCTACCCATATATATGTATGGAGTGGGGTTTGCAAGTGACAAGAAACTTTGTGTTCCCTTCAAGCTAGGTGAAGGACGGCTTTCACACACAATTAACTCTCAGAACTGAGCATGTGAAGAGACGTTCGTTCTTCCAGCACAAAGGGAACTTGTTACAGGAGAAACATTTACTCTGGATTCCCAGTCTGTTTCCTCGTGCCGGTTTGAAGTTCCTGCGGTTTGCACTGTAAAACCGAGTTGGAGTTTCTAACTCCCCATATATATGTAAGGACTGGAGTATGCAACTTAATAGAACCTTTGTGTTCCCCTCAAGTTTGGTGAAGGACGGCTTTCACACACACTTATCTCTCAGAACTGAGCATGTGTAGAGACTTTCGTTCATCTAGCACAAAGGAAACTGGTTGCAGGAGAAACACTTACTGTGGTTTCACAGTCAGTTTCCTAGTGCCTGTTTGAAGTTCCTGCGGTTTGCATTGTAGTACCGAGTTGGAGTTTGTTCCTCCCTATATATATGTAAGGACTGGAGTATGCAACTTAATAGAATCTTTGTGTTCCCCTCAAGTTTGGTGAAGGAGGGCTTTAACACACACTTATCTCTCAGAACTGAGCATGCGGAGAGACGTTCGTTCATCCAGCACAAAGGGATCGCGTTGCAGGAGAAACACTTACTGTAGTTCTCAAGGCATTTCCTAGTGCCGGTTTGAATTTCCTGCGGTTTGCACTGTAAAACCGAGTTGGAGCTTGTACCTCCCCATACATATGTATGGATTGGACTTTGCAAGTGACAAGAAACTTTGTGTTCCCTTGAAGCTAGGTGAAGGACGGCTTTCACACACACTTATCTCTCAGAACTGATCATGAGGAGACACATTAGTTCATCCATCACAAAGGGAACGGGTTGCAAGAGAAATAATTACTCTGGTTTCTCAGTCTGTTTCCTAGTGCCTGTTTGATGTTCTTGCGGTTTGCACTGTAAAACCGAGTTGGAGTTTGTTCCTCCCCATATATATGTAAGGACTGGTGTTTGCAACTGAATAGAAACTTTGTGTTCCCTTCAAGTTACGTGAAGGACGGCTTTCAAACACAATTATCTCTCAGAACTGAGCATGTGGAGAGCCGTTCGTTCATTCAGCACAAATGGATGGGGTTGGAGGATAAACACTTACTCTGGTTTCTCAGTCTGTTTACTAGTGCCGGTTGGAAGTTCCTGTGGTTTGCACTGTAAAACCGTGTTGGAACTTGTACCTCCCCATATATATGTATGGAGTGGACTTTGCAAGTGACAAGAAACTTTGTGTTCCCTTCAAGCTAGGCGAAGGATGGCTTTCACACACACTTATCTCTCAGAACTGAGCATGTGGAGAGACGTTCGTTCATCCAGCACAAAGGGAACGGGTTGCAGGAGAAATACTTACTCTGGTTTCTCAGTCTGTTTTCTAGTACCAGTTTGAAGTTCCTGCGGTTTGCACTGTAAAACCGAGTTGGAGTTTCTTCCTCCCCATATATATGTAAGGACTGGAGTATGCAACTTAATAGAACCTTTGTGTTCCCCTCAAGTTTGGTGAAGGATGGCTTTAACACACACTTATCTCACAGAACTGAGCATGTGGAGAAACGTTCGTTCATCCAGCACAAAAGGATAGGTTTGGAGGAGAAACACTAACTCTGGTTCTCAGTCTGTTTCCTAGTGCCTGTTTGAAGTTCCTGCTTTTTGCACTGAAAAACGGTTTGGAGCTTGTTCCTCCCCATATATATGTATGGAGTGGAGTTTGCAAGTGACAACAAACTTTGTGTTCCCTTCAATCTAGATGAAGGATGGGTTTTACCCACACCTATCTCTCAGAACTGTGCATGTGGAGAGAAGTTCGTCCATTCAGAACAAATGGAGCTGCGTGCAGGAGAATCACTTACTCTGGTTTCTCAGTCTTTTTCCAAATACCGGTTTGAATTGCCCGCCATTTTCACTGTAAAACCGAGTTGTAGCTTGTACATCCCCATATATATGTATTGAGTGGAGTTGGCAACTGAAAGCAAACTTTGTGTTCCCTTCAATCTAGGTGAAGTAAGGCTTTCACACACACGTATCTCTCAGAAGTGGACATGTGCAGAGACGTTTATTCATCCAGCACAAAGTTAACGGGTTGCAGGAGAAACACTTACTCTGGTTTCTCAGTATGTTTCCAAGTGCCGGTTTGAAGTTCCTGCGTTTGCACTGTAAAACCGTAGTTGGAGATTTTTCCTCCCCATATGTATGTATGGAGTGGAGTTTGCAACTGACAAGAAACTTTGTGTTCCCTTGAAGCTAGGTGAAGGACGGCTTTCACACACAGTTATCTCTCAGAACTGAGCATGTGGAGAGACGTTCGTTCATCCAGCACAAAGGGTACGCGTTTCAGGAGAAACACTTACTCTGGTTTCTCAGTCTGTTTCCTAGTGCCGGTTGGAAGTTCCTGCGGTTTGCCCTGTAAAACCGAGTTGGAGCTTGTTCCTCCCAATATATATGTATGGAGTGGACTTGCAAGTGACAAGAAACTTTGTGTTCCCTTGAAGTTAGGTGAAGGACGGATTTCACACACACTTATCTCTCAGAACACAGCATGTGGTGAGACGTTCGTTCATCCAGCACAAAAAGAACGGTTTAGAAGAGAAAACTTACCCTGGTTTCTCAGTCTGTTTCCTAGTGCCGGTTGGAAGTTCCTGCGGTTTGCACTGTAAAACCGAGTTGGAACTAGTTCCTACCCATATATATGTATGGAGTGGAGTTTGCAAGTGACAAGAAACTTTGTGTTCTCTTCAAGCTAGGTGAAGGACGGCTTTCACACACAATTAACTCTCAGAACTGAGCATGTGAAGAGACGTTCGTTCTTCCAGCACAAAGGGATCTTGTTACAGGAGAAACATTTACTCTGGATTCCCAGTCTGTTTCCTCGTGCCGGTTTGAAGTTCCTGCGGTTTGCACTGTAAAACCGAGTTGGAGTTTCTAACTCCCCATATATATGCAAGGACTGGAGTATGCAACTTAATAGAACCTTTGTGTTCCCCTCAAGTTTGGTGAAGGACGGCTTTCACACACACTTATCTCTCAGAACTGAGCATGTGTAGAGACTTTCGTTCATCTAGCACAAAGGGAACGGGTTGCAGGAGAAACACTTACTCTGGTTTCTCAGTCTGTTTCCTAGTGCCGGTTTGAAGTTCCTGCGGTTTTCACTGTAAAACCGAGTTGGAGCTTTTACCTCCCCACATATATGTATGGTGTGGAGTTTGCATCTGAACAGAATCTTTGTGTTCCCTTCAAGCTAGGTGAAGGACGGCTTTCACACACACTTATCTCTCAAAACTGAGCATGTGGAGAGACGTTCGTTCATCCAGCACAAAGGGAACAGGTTGTTGGAGAAACACTTACTCTGGTTCTCAATCTGTTTCCTAGTGCCGGTTTGAAGTTCCAACGGTTTGCACTGTAAAACCGAGTTGGAGCTTGTACCTCCCCATATATATGTATGGAGTGGACTTGCAAGTGACAAGAAACTTTGTTTTCCTTTCAAGCTAGTTGAAGGACGGCTTTCACACACTCTTATCTCTCAGAACTGAGCATGTGTAGAGACGTTCTTTCATCCAGCAAAAAGGGAACGGGTTGCAGGAGTAAACCTTACTCTGGTTTCTCAATCTGTTTTCTAGTGCTGGTTTGAAGTTCCTGCAGTTTTCACAGTAAAACCGAGTTGGAGCTTATACCTCCCCATATATATGTATGGTGTGGAGTTTACAACTGAAAAGACACTTTGTGTTCCCTTCAAGCTAGGCGAAGGACGGCTTTCACACACACTATCTCTCAGAACTGAGCATGTGGGGGACGTTCGTTCATCCAGCACAAATGGAACGGGTTGTTGGAGAAACTCTTACCCTGGATTCTCAATCTGTATCCTAGTGCCGGTTTGAAGTTCCTGCAGTTTGCACTGTAAAACCGAGTTGCAGTTTGTACCTCCCCATATATATGTATGGTGTGGAGATTACAACTGAAAAGAATCTTTGTGTTCCCTTCAAGCTAGGTGAAGGACGGCTTTCACACACACATATCTCTCAGAACTGAGCATGTGGAGAGACGTTCGTTCATCTAGCACAAATGGAACGGGTTGCCGGAGAAACACTTACTCTGGTTTCTCAAACAGTTTCTTAGTGCCGGTTTGAAGTTCCTGCGGTTTTCACTGTAAAACCGAGATGGAGCTTGTACCTCCCCACATATATGTATGGTGTGGAGTTTGCAACTGAACAGAAACTTTGTGTTCCCTTCAAGCTAGTTGAAGGACGGCTTTCACACACACTTATGTCTCAAAACTGAGCTTGTGGAGAGACTTTCGTTCATCCAGCACAAAGGGATCGTGTTGCAGGAGAAACACTTACTCTGGTTCTCAATCTGTTTCCAAGTGCCGGTTTGAAGTTCCAATGGTTTGCACTGTAAAACCGAGTTGGAGCTTGTAACTCCCCATATATATGTATGGAGTGGACTTGCAAGTGACAAGAAACTTTGTTTTCCCTTCAAGCTAGTTGAAGGACGGCTTTCACTCACTCTTATCTCTCAGAACTGAGCATGTGTAGAGACGTTCTTTCATCCAGCAAAAAGGGAACGGGTTGCAGGAGAAACCCTTACTCTGGTTTCTCAAACTGTTTTCTAGTGCTGGTTTGAAGTTCCTGCAGTTTGCACAGTAAAACCGAGTTGGAGCTTGTACCTCCCCATATATATATGGTGTGGAGTTTGCAACTGAAAAGACACTTTGTGTTCCCTTCAAACTAGGCGAAGGAGGGCTTTCACACACACTTATCTCTCAGAACTGAGCATGTGGTGAGACGTTTGTTCATCCAGCACAAAGGGAACGGGTTGCAGGAGAAACAATTACTCTGGTTTCTCAGTCTGTTTCCTAGTGCCTGTTTGAAGTTCCTGCGGTTTGCACTGTAAAACTGAGTTGCAGCTTGTACCTCCCCATATATATGTATGGTGTGGACTTTGCAAGTGACAAGAAACTTTGTGTTCCCTTGAAGCTAGGTGAAGGAGGGCTTTCACACACACTTATCTCTCAGAACTGAGCATGTGGAGAGACGTTCGTTCATTCAGCACAAATGGATGGGGTTGGAGGATAAACACTTACTCTGGTTTCTCAGTCTGTTTACTAGTGCCGGTTGGAAGTTCCTGTGGTTTGCACTGTAAAACCGTGTTGGAACTTGTACCTCCCCATATATATGTATGGAGTGGACTTTGCAAGTGACAAGAAACTTTGTGTTCCCTTCAAGCTAGGCGAAGGATGGCTTTCACACACACTTATCTCTCAGAACTGAGCATGTGGAGAGACGTTCGTTCATCCAGCACAAAGGGAACGGGTTAGAAGAGAAAACTTACCCTGGTTTCTCAGTCTGTTTCCTAGTGCCGGTTGGAAGTTCCTGCTGATTGCAGTGTAAAACCGAGTTGGAGTTTATTCCTCCCCATATATATGTAAGGACTGGAGTTTGCAACTGAATAGAAACTTTGTGTTCCCTTCAAGGTAGGTGAAGGACGGCTTTCACACACACTTATCTCTCAGAAATGAGCATGTGTAGAGACGTTCGTTCATCCAGCAAAAATGGAACGGGTTGCAGGAGAAACCCTTACTCTGGTTTCTCAAACTGTTTCCTAGTGCCAGTTTAAAGTTCCTGCGGTTTGCACTGTAAAACCGAGTTGGAACTTGTTCCTACCCATATATGTGTATGGAGTGGAGTTTGCAATTGACAAGAAACTTTGTGTTCCCTTCAAGCTAGGTGAAGGCGGCTTTCACACACAATTAACTCTCAGAACTTAGCATGTGAAGAGACGTTCGTTCATCCAGCACAAAGGGATCTGGTTACAGGAGAAACACTTACTCTGGATTCTCAGTCTGTTTCCTAGTGCCGGTTTGAAGTTCCTGCGGTTTGCACTTTAAAACCGAGTTGCAGCTTTTACCTCCCCATATTTATGTATGGTATGGAGTTTGCAACTGAAAAGAAACTTTGTGTTCCCTTCAAGCTAGGTGAAGGACGGCTTTCACACACACTTATCTCTCAGAAATGAGCATGTGGAGAGACGTTCGTTCATCCAGCACAAAGGGAACGGGTTGCAGGGGAAATACTTACTCTGGTTTCTCAGTCTGTTTTCTAGTACCAGTTTGAAGTTCCTGCGGTTTGCACTGTAAAACCGAGTTGGAGTTTCTTCCTCCCCATATATATGTAAGGACTGGAGTATGCAACTTAATAGAACCTTTGTGTTCCCCTCAAGTTTGGTGAAGGATGGCTTTAACACACACTTATCTCACAGAACTGAGCATGTGGAGAAACGTTCGTTCATCCAGCACAAAAGGATAGGTTTGGAGGAGAAACACTAACTCTGGTTCTCAGTCTGTTTCCTAGTGCCTGTTTGAAGTTCCTGCTTTTTGCACTGAAAAACGGTTTGGAGCTTGTTCCTCCCCATATATATGTATGGAGTGGAGTTTGCAAGTGACAACAAACTTTGTGTTCCCTTCAATCTAGATGAAGGATGGGTTTTACCCACACCTATCTCTCAGAACTGTGCATGTGGAGAGAAGTTCGTCCATTCAGAACAAATGGAGCTGCGTGCAGGAGAATCACTTACTCTGGTTTCTCAGTCTTTTTCCAAATACCGGTTTGAATTGCCCGCCATTTTCACTGTAAAACCGAGTTGTAGCTTGTACATCCCCATATATATGTATTGAGTGGAGTTGGCAACTGAAAGCAAACTTTGTGTTCCCTTCAATCTAGGTGAAGTAAGGCTTTCACACACACGTATCTCTCAGAAGTGGACATGTGCAGAGACGTTTATTCATCCAGCACAAAGTTAACGGGTTGCAGGAGAAACACTTACTCTGGTTTCTCAGTATGTTTCCAAGTGCCGGTTTGAAGTTCCTGCGTTTGCACTGTAAAACCGTAGTTGGAGATTTTTCCTCCCCATATGTATGTATGGAGTGGAGTTTGCAACTGACAAGAAACTTTGTGTTCCCTTGAAGCTAGGTGAAGGACGGCTTTCACACACAGTTATCTCTCAGAACTGAGCATGTGGAGAGACGTTCGTTCATCCAGCACAAAGGGTACGCGTTTCAGGAGAAACACTTACTCTGGTTTCTCAGTCTGTTTCCTAGTGCCGGTTGGAAGTTCCTGCGGTTTGCCCTGTAAAACCGAGTTGGAGCTTGTTCCTCCCAATATATATGTATGGAGTGGACTTGCAAGTGACAAGAAACTTTGTGTTCCCTTGAAGTTAGGTGAAGGACGGATTTCACACACACTTATCTCTCAGAACACAGCATGTGGTGAGACGTTCGTTCATCCAGCACAAAAAGAACGGTTTAGAAGAGAAAACTTACCCTGGTTTCTCAGTCTGTTTCCTAGTGCCGGTTGGAAGTTCCTGCGGTTTGCACTGTAAAACCGAGTTGGAACTAGTTCCTACCCATATATATGTATGGAGTGGAGTTTGCAAGTGACAAGAAACTTTGTGTTCTCTTCAAGCTAGGTGAAGGACGGCTTTCACACACAATTAACTCTCAGAACTGAGCATGTGAAGAGACGTTCGTTCTTCCAGCACAAAGGGATCTTGTTACAGGAGAAACATTTACTCTGGATTCCCAGTCTGTTTCCTCGTGCCGGTTTGAAGTTCCTGCGGTTTGCACTGTAAAACCGAGTTGGAGTTTCTAACTCCCCATATATATGCAAGGACTGGAGTATGCAACTTAATAGAACCTTTGTGTTCCCCTCAAGTTTGGTGAAGGACGGCTTTCACACACACTTATCTCTCAGAACTGAGCATGTGTAGAGACTTTCGTTCATCTAGCACAAAGGGAACGGGTTGCAGGAGAAACACTTACTCTGGTTTCTCAGTCTGTTTCCTAGTGCCGGTTTGAAGTTCCTGCGGTTTTCACTGTAAAACCGAGTTGGAGCTTTTACCTCCCCACATATATGTATGGTGTGGAGTTTGCATCTGAACAGAATCTTTGTGTTCCCTTCAAGCTAGGTGAAGGACGGCTTTCACACACACTTATCTCTCAAAACTGAGCATGTGGAGAGACGTTCGTTCATCCAGCACAAAGGGAACAGGTTGTTGGAGAAACACTTACTCTGGTTCTCAATCTGTTTCCTAGTGCCGGTTTGAAGTTCCAACGGTTTGCACTGTAAAACCGAGTTGGAGCTTGTACCTCCCCATATATATGTATGGAGTGGACTTGCAAGTGACAAGAAACTTTGTTTTCCTTTCAAGCTAGTTGAAGGACGGCTTTCACACACTCTTATCTCTCAGAACTGAGCATGTGTAGAGACGTTCTTTCATCCAGCAAAAAGGGAACGGGTTGCAGGAGTAAACCTTACTCTGGTTTCTCAATCTGTTTTCTAGTGCTGGTTTGAAGTTCCTGCAGTTTTCACAGTAAAACCGAGTTGGAGCTTATACCTCCCCATATATATGTATGGTGTGGAGTTTACAACTGAAAAGACACTTTGTGTTCCCTTCAAGCTAGGCGAAGGACGGCTTTCACACACACTATCTCTCAGAACTGAGCATGTGGGGGACGTTCGTTCATCCAGCACAAATGGAACGGGTTGTTGGAGAAACTCTTACCCTGGATTCTCAATCTGTATCCTAGTGCCGGTTTGAAGTTCCTGCAGTTTGCACTGTAAAACCGAGTTGCAGTTTGTACCTCCCCATATATATGTATGGTGTGGAGATTACAACTGAAAAGAATCTTTGTGTTCCCTTCAAGCTAGGTGAAGGACGGCTTTCACACACACATATCTCTCAGAACTGAGCATGTGGAGAGACGTTCGTTCATCTAGCACAAATGGAACGGGTTGCCGGAGAAACACTTACTCTGGTTTCTCAAACAGTTTCTTAGTGCCGGTTTGAAGTTCCTGCGGTTTTCACTGTAAAACCGAGATGGAGCTTGTACCTCCCCACATATATGTATGGTGTGGAGTTTGCAACTGAACAGAAACTTTGTGTTCCCTTCAAGCTAGTTGAAGGACGGCTTTCACACACACTTATGTCTCAAAACTGAGCTTGTGGAGAGACTTTCGTTCATCCAGCACAAAGGGATCGTGTTGCAGGAGAAACACTTACTCTGGTTCTCAATCTGTTTCCAAGTGCCGGTTTGAAGTTCCAATGGTTTGCACTGTAAAACCGAGTTGGAGCTTGTAACTCCCCATATATATGTATGGAGTGGACTTGCAAGTGACAAGAAACTTTGTTTTCCCTTCAAGCTAGTTGAAGGACGGCTTTCACTCACTCTTATCTCTCAGAACTGAGCATGTGTAGAGACGTTCTTTCATCCAGCAAAAAGGGAACGGGTTGCAGGAGAAACCCTTACTCTGGTTTCTCAAACTGTTTTCTAGTGCTGGTTTGAAGTTCCTGCAGTTTGCACAGTAAAACCGAGTTGGAGCTTGTACCTCCCCATATATATATGGTGTGGAGTTTGCAACTGAAAAGACACTTTGTGTTCCCTTCAAACTAGGCGAAGGAGGGCTTTCACACACACTTATCTCTCAGAACTGAGCATGTGGTGAGACGTTCGTTCATCCAGCACAAAGGGATCGTGTTGCAGGGGAAACACTTACTGTGGTTCTAAATACGTTTCCTAGTGCCGGTTGGAAGTTCCTGCGGTTTGCACTGTAAAACCGAGTTGGAACTTGTATCTCCCCATATATATGTATGGAGTGGACTTTGCAAGTGACAAGAAACTTTGTGTTCCCTTGAAGCTAGGTGAAGGACGGCATTCACACACACTTATCTCTCATATCTGAGCATGTGGAGACACGTTCGTTCATCCAGCACAATGGGAACGGTTTGCAAGAGAAATAATTACTCTGGTTTCTCAGTCTGTTTCCTAGTGCCAGTTTGATGTTCTTGCGGTTTGCACTGTAAAACCGAGTTGGAGTTTGTTCTTCCCCATATATATGTAAGGACTGGAGTTTGCAACTGAATAGAAACTTTGTGTTCCCTTCAAGTTACGTGAAGGCCGGCTTTAAAACACACTTATTTCTCAGAACTGAGCAAGTTAGTGACGTTCTTTCATCCAGCACAAAGGGAACGGTTTGCAGGAGAAACCCTTACTCTGGTTTCTCAAACTGTTTCCTAGTGCCGATTTGAAGTTCCTGCCGTTTGCACTGTAAAACCGAGTTGGAGCTTGTACCTCCCCATATTTATGTATAGTGTGGAGTTTGCAAGTGAAAAGAAACTTTGTGTTCCCTTGAAGCTAGGTGAAGGACGGCTTTCACACACAGTTATCTCTCAGAACTGAGCATGTGGAGAGACGTTCGTTCATCCAGCACAAAGGGTACGCGTTTCAGGAGAAACACTTACTCTGGTTTCTCAGTCTGTTTCCTAGTGCCGGTTGGAAGTTCCTGCGGTTTGCCCTGTAAAACCGAGTTGGAGCTTGTTCCTCCCAATATATATGTATGGAGTGGACTTGCAAGTGACAAGAAACTTTGTGTTCCCTTGAAGTTAGGTGAAGGACGGATTTCACACACACTTATCTCTCAGAACACAGCATGTGGTGAGACGTTCGTTCATCCAGCACAAAAAGAACGGTTTAGAAGAGAAAACTTACCCTGGTTTCTCAGTCTGTTTCCTAGTGCCGGTTGGAAGTTCCTGCGGTTTGCACTGTAAAACCGAGTTGGAACTAGTTCCTACCCATATATATGTATGGAGTGGAGTTTGCAAGTGACAAGAAACTTTGTGTTCTCTTCAAGCTAGGTGAAGGACGGCTTTCACACACAATTAACTCTCAGAACTGAGCATGTGAAGAGACGTTCGTTCTTCCAGCACAAAGGGATCTTGTTACAGGAGAAACATTTACTCTGGATTCCCAGTCTGTTTCCTCGTGCCGGTTTGAAGTTCCTGCGGTTTGCACTGTAAAACCGAGTTGGAGTTTCTAACTCCCCATATATATGCAAGGACTGGAGTATGCAACTTAATAGAACCTTTGTGTTCCCCTCAAGTTTGGTGAAGGACGGCTTTCACACACACTTATCTCTCAGAACTGAGCATGTGTAGAGACTTTCGTTCATCTAGCACAAAGGGAACGGGTTGCAGGAGAAACACTTACTCTGGTTTCTCAGTCTGTTTCCTAGTGCCGGTTTGAAGTTCCTGCGGTTTTCACTGTAAAACCGAGTTGGAGCTTTTACCTCCCCACATATATGTATGGTGTGGAGTTTGCATCTGAACAGAATCTTTGTGTTCCCTTCAAGCTAGGTGAAGGACGGCTTTCACACACACTTATCTCTCAAAACTGAGCATGTGGAGAGACGTTCGTTCATCCAGCACAAAGGGAACAGGTTGTTGGAGAAACACTTACTCTGGTTCTCAATCTGTTTCCTAGTGCCGGTTTGAAGTTCCAACGGTTTGCACTGTAAAACCGAGTTGGAGCTTGTACCTCCCCATATATATGTATGGAGTGGACTTGCAAGTGACAAGAAACTTTGTTTTCCTTTCAAGCTAGTTGAAGGACGGCTTTCACACACTCTTATCTCTCAGAACTGAGCATGTGTAGAGACGTTCTTTCATCCAGCAAAAAGGGAACGGGTTGCAGGAGTAAACCTTACTCTGGTTTCTCAATCTGTTTTCTAGTGCTGGTTTGAAGTTCCTGCAGTTTTCACAGTAAAACCGAGTTGGAGCTTATACCTCCCCATATATATGTATGGTGTGGAGTTTACAACTGAAAAGACACTTTGTGTTCCCTTCAAGCTAGGCGAAGGACGGCTTTCACACACACTATCTCTCAGAACTGAGCATGTGGGGGACGTTCGTTCATCCAGCACAAATGGAACGGGTTGTTGGAGAAACTCTTACCCTGGATTCTCAATCTGTATCCTAGTGCCGGTTTGAAGTTCCTGCAGTTTGCACTGTAAAACCGAGTTGCAGTTTGTACCTCCCCATATATATGTATGGTGTGGAGATTATAACTGAAAAGAATCTTTGTGTTCCCTTCAAGCTAGGTGAAGGACGGCTTTCACACACACATATCTCTCAGAACTGAGCATGTGGAGAGACGTTCGTTCATCTAGCACAAATGGAACGGGTTGCCGGAGAAACACTTACTCTGGTTTCTCAAACAGTTTCTTAGTGCCGGTTTGAAGTTCCTGCGGTTTTCACTGTAAAACCGAGATGGAGCTTGTACCTCCCCACATATATGTATGGTGTGGAGTTTGCAACTGAACAGAAACTTTGTGTTCCCTTCAAGCTAGTTGAAGGACGGCTTTCACACACACTTATGTCTCAAAACTGAGCTTGTGGAGAGACTTTCGTTCATCCAGCACAAAGGGATCGTGTTGCAGGAGAAACACTTACTCTGGTTCTCAATCTGTTTCCAAGTGCCGGTTTGAAGTTCCAATGGTTTGCACTGTAAAACCGAGTTGGAGCTTGTAACTCCCCATATATATGTATGGAGTGGACTTGCAAGTGACAAGAAACTTTGTTTTCCCTTCAAGCTAGTTGAAGGACGGCTTTCACTCACTCTTATCTCTCAGAACTGAGCATGTGTAGAGACGTTCTTTCATCCAGCAAAAAGGGAACGGGTTGCAGGAGAAACCCTTACTCTGGTTTCTCAAACTGTTTTCTAGTGCTGGTTTGAAGTTCCTGCAGTTTGCACAGTAAAACCGAGTTGGAGCTTGTACCTCCCCATATATATATGGTGTGGAGTTTGCAACTGAAAAGACACTTTGTGTTCCCTTCAAACTAGGCGAAGGAGGGCTTTCACACACACTTATCTCTCAGAACTGAGCATGTGGTGAGACGTTCGTTCATCCAGCACAAAGGGATCGTGTTGCAGGGGAAACACTTACTGTGGTTCTAAATACGTTTCCTAGTGCCGGTTGGAAGTTCCTGCGGTTTGCACTGTAAAACCGAGTTGGAACTTGTATCTCCCCATATATATGTATGGAGTGGACTTTGCAAGTGACAAGAAACTTTGTGTTCCCTTGAAGCTAGGTGAAGGACGGCATTCACACACACTTATCTCTCATATCTGAGCATGTGGAGACACGTTCGTTCATCCAGCACAATGGGAACGGTTTGCAAGAGAAATAATTACTCTGGTTTCTCAGTCTGTTTCCTAGTGCCAGTTTGATGTTCTTGCGGTTTGCACTGTAAAACCGAGTTGGAGTTTGTTCTTCCCCATATATATGTAAGGACTGGAGTTTGCAACTGAATAGAAACTTTGTGTTCCCTTCAAGTTACGTGAAGGCCGGCTTTAAAACACACTTATTTCTCAGAACTGAGCAAGTTAGTGACGTTCTTTCATCCAGCACAAAGGGAACGGTTTGCAGGAGAAACCCTTACTCTGGTTTCTCAAACTGTTTCCTAGTGCCGATTTGAAGTTCCTGCCGTTTGCACTGTAAAACCGAGTTGGAGCTTGTACCTCCCCATATATATGTATGGTGTGGAGTATACAACTGAAAAGACACTTAGTGTTCCCTTCATGCTCGGCGAAGTACGGCTTTCACACACACTATCTCTCAGAACTGAGCATGTGGCGAGACGTTCGTTCATCCAGCACAAAGGGAACGGGTTGTTGGAGAAACACTTACTCTGGATTCTCAGTCTGTTTCCTAGTGCCGGTTTGAAGTTCCTGCAGTTTGCACTGTAAAACCGAGTTGCAGCTTGTACCTCCCCATATATATGTATGGTGTGGTGTTTGCAAGTGACTAGAAACTTTGTGTTCCCTTCAAGCTAGGTGAAGGACGGCTTTCACACACACTTATCTCTCAGAACTGAGCATGTGGAGAGACGTTCGTTCATCCAGCACAAAGGAAACTGGTTGCAGGAGAAACACTTACTGTGGTTTCTCAGTCAGTTTCCTAGTGCCTGTTTGAAGTTCCTGCGGTTTGCATTGTAGTACCGAGTTGGAGTTTGTTCCTCCCTATATATATGTAAGGACTGGAGTATGCAACTTAATAGAATCTTTGTGTTCCCCTCAAGTTTGGTGAAGGAGGGCTTTAACACACACTTATCTCTCAGAACTGAGCATGCGGAGAGACGTTCGTTCATCCAGCACAAAGGGATCGTGCTGCATGAGAAACACTTACTGTAGTTCTCAATGCATTTCCTAGTGCCGGTTTGAAGTTCCTGCGGTTTGCACTGTAAAACCGAGTTGGAGCTTGTACCTCCCCATACATATGTATGGATTGGACTTTGCAAGTGACAAGAAACTTTGTGTTCCCTTGAAGCTAGTTGAAGGACGGCTTTCACACACAATTATCTCTCAGAACTGAGCATGAGGAGACACATTAGTTCATCCATCACAAAGGGAACGGGTTGCAAGAGAAATAATTACTCTGGTTTCTCAGTCTGTTTCCTAGTGCCTGTTTGATGTTCTTGCGGTTTGCACTGTAAAACCGAGTTGGAGTTTGTTCCTCCCCATATATATGTAAGGACTGGAGTTTGCAACTGAATAGAAACTTTGTGTTCCCTTCAAGTTACGTGAAGGAAGGTTTAAAACACACTTATTTCTCAGAACTGAGCAAGTTAGAGAAGTTCTTTCATCCAGCACAAAGGGAACGGGTTGCAGGAGAAACCCTTACTCTGGTTTTCAAACTGTTTCCAAGTGCCGATTTGAAGTTCCTGCAGTTTGCACTGTAAAACCGAGTTGAAGCTTGTACCTCCCCATATATATGTATGGTGTGGATTTTGCATATGAAAAGACACTTTGTGTTCCCTTCAAGCTAGGTGAAGGACGGCATTCACACACAATTATCTCTCAGATCTGAGCATGTGGAGAGACGTTCGTTCATCCAGCACAAAGGGATCGGTTTGTAGGAGAAACACTTTCTCTGGATTCTCAGTTTGTTTCCTAGTGCCGGTTTGATGTTCCTGCAGTTTGCACTGTAAAACCGAGTTGCAGCTTGTACCTCACAATATATATGTACGGTGTGGAGTTGGCAACTTAAAAGAAACTTTGTGTTCCCTTCAAGCTAGTTGAAGGACGTCTTTCACACACACTTAACTCTCAGAACTGAGCATGTGGAGAGACGTTCGTTCATCCAGCACAAAGGGATCTGGTTGGAGGAGAAACACTTACGGTTGCTTCTCAGTCAGTTTTCTAGTGCCGGTTTGAAGTTCCTGTGGTTTGCACTGTAAAACCGAGTTGGAGTTTGTTCCTCCCCATATATATGTAAGGACTGCAGTATGCAACTTAATAGAACCTTTGTGTTCCCCTCAAGTTTGGTGAAGGAGGGCTTTAACACACACTTATCTCTCAGAACTGAGCATGTGGAGAGACGTTCGTTCATCCAGCACAAAGGGATCTGGTTGGAGGAGAAACACGTACTGTGGCTTCTCAGTCTGTTTCCTAGTGCCGGTTTGAAGTTTTGCGGTTTGCACTGTAAAACCGAGTTGCAGCTTGTACTTCCCCATATATATGTATGGAGTGGAGTTTGCAAGTGACAAGAAACTTTTTGTTCCCTTCAAGCTAGGTGAAGGAGGACTTTCACACACACTAATCTCTCAGAAATTAGCATGTGGAGAGACGTTCGTTCATCCAGCACAAAGGGAACTGGTTGCCGGAGAAACACTTACTCTGGATTCTCAGTCTGTTTCCTAGTGCCGGTTTGAAGTTCCTGCGGTTTGCACTGTAAAACCGAGTTGGAGTTTGTTCTTCCCCATATATATGTAAGGACTGGAGTATGCAACTTAATAGAACCTTAGTGTTCCCCTCAAGTTTGGTGAAGGACGGGTTTAACACACACATATCTATCAGAACTGAGCATGTGGAGAGACGTTCGTTCATCCAGCACAAAGGGAACGGGTTGCAGGAGAAACACTTACTCTGGTTTCTCAGTCTGTTTCCTAGTGCCGGTTTGAAGTTCCTGCGTTTTGCACTGTAAAACCGAGTTGGAGCTTGTACCTCCAAATATATATGTATGGTGTGGAGTTTGCAACTGAAAAGAATCTCTGTGTTCCCTTCAAGCTAGGTGAAGGACGGCTTTCACACACACTTATCTCTCAGAACTGAGCATGTGGAGAGACTTTCGTTCATCCAGCACAAAGGGAACGGGTTGCAGGAGAAACAGTTACTCTGGTTTCTAAGTCTGTTTCCTAGTGCCGGTTGGAAGTTCCTGCGGTTTGCACTGTAAAACCGAGTTGGAGCTTGTACTTCCCCATATATATGTATGGAGTGGACTTTGCAAGTGACAAGAAACTTTGTGTTCCCTTGAAGCTAGATGAAGGACGGGTTTCACACACACTATCTCTCAGAACTGAGCATGTGGAGAGACGTTCGTTCATCCAGCACAAAGGGAACGGGTTGTTGGAGAAACACTTACTCTGGATTCTCAGTCTGTTTCCTAGTGCCGGTTTGAAGTTCCTGCAGTTTGCACTGTAAAACCGAGTTGCAGCTTGAACCTCCCCATATATATGTATGGTGTGGAGTTTGCAAGTGACAAGAAACTTTGTTTTCCCTTCAAGCTAGGTGAAGGACGGCTTTCACACACACTTATCTCTCAGAACTGAGCATGGGTAGAGACGTTCATTCATCCAGCACAAAGGAAACTGGTTGCAGGAGAAACACTTACTGTGGTTTCTCAGTCAGTTTCCTAGTGCTTGTTTGAAGTTCCTGCGGTTTGCATTGTAGTACCGTGTTGGAGTTTGTTCCTCCCTATATATATGTAAGGACTGGAGTATGCAACTTAATAGAATCTTTGTGTTCCCCTCAAGTTTGGTGAAGGAGGGCTATAACACACACTTATCTCTCAGAACTGAGCATGCGGAGAGACGTTCGTTCATCCAGCACAAAGGGATCTTGTTGCAGGAGAAACACTTACTGTAGTTCTCAATCCATTTCCTAGTGCCGGTTTGAAGTTTCTGCGGTTTGCACTGTAAAACCGAGTTGGAGCTTGTACCTCCCCATACATATGTAAGGACTGGAATTTGCAACTGAATAGAAACTTTTTTTTCCCTTCAAGTTACGTGAAGGACGGCTTTAAAACAAACATATCTCTCAGAACTGATAATGTGTAGAGACATTCTTTCATCCAGCACAAAGGGAACAGGATGCAGGAGAAACTCTTACTCTGGTTTCTCAAACTGTTTCCTAGTGCCGGTTTGAAGTTCCTGCGGTTTGCACTGTAAAACCGAGTTGGAGTTTGTACCTCCCCATATATATGTATGGTCTGGAGTTTGCAACTGAAAAGACACTTTGTGTTCCATTCAAGCTAGGCGAAGGACGGCTTTCACACACATATCTCTCAGAACTGAGCATGTCTAGAGACGTTCGTTCATCCAGCACAAAGGAACGGATTGTAGGAGAAACACTTACTTTGGATTCTCAGTCTCTTTCCTAGTGCCGGTTTGAAGTTCCTGCAGTATGCACTGTAAAACCGAATTGCAGCTTGTACCTCCCAATATATATGTATGGAGTTGTGTTTGCAAGTGACAAGAAACTATATGTTCCCTTCAAGCTAGGTGAAGGAGGGCTTTCACACACAATTAACTCTGAGAACTGAGCATGTGGAGAGACGTTCGTTCATCCAGCACAAAGGGATCTGGTTGCAGGAGAAACACTTACTCTGGATTCCCAGTCTGTTTCCTTGTGCAGGTTTGTAGTTCCTGCGGTTTGCACTGTAAAACCGAGTTGCAGCTTGTACCTCCCCATATTTATGTATGGTTTGGATTTTGCAACTGAAAAGAAACTTTGTGTTCCCTTCAAGCTATATGAAGGACGGCTTTCACACACACTTATCTCTCAGAACTGAGCATGTGGAGAGACGTTCGTTCATCCAGCACAAAGGGAACGGTTTGTAGGATAAACAATTACTCTGGTTTTTCAGTCTGTTTCCTAGTGCCTGTTTGATGTTCCTGCGGTTTGCACTGTAAAACCGAGTTGGAGTTTATTCCTCCCCATATATATGTAGGGACTGGAGTTTGCAAATGAATAGAAACCTTGTGTTCCCTTCAAGTTACGTGAAGGATGGCTTTAAAACACACATATCTCTCAGAGCGGAGCATGTGTAGAGACGTTCTTTCATCCAACACAAAGGGAACGGTTTGCAGTAGAAACCCTTACTCTGGTTTCTCAAACTTTTTCCTAGTGCCTTTTTGAAGTTCCTGCAGATTGCACTGTAAAACCGAGTTGGAGCTTGTACCTCCCCATATATATGTATGGTGTGGAGTTTGCAACTGAAAAGACACTTTGTGTTCCCTTCCACCTAGGCGAAGGACGGCTTTCACACACACTAAACTCTCAGAACTGAGCATGTGGAGAGACGTTTGTTCATCCAGCACAAAGGGAACGGGTTGCAGGAGAAACACTTAGTCTGGTTTCTCAGTCAGTTTTCTAGTGCCGGTTTGAAGATCCTGCGGTTTGTACTGTAAAACCGAGTTGGAGTTTGTTCCTCCCCGTATATATGTAAGGACTGGAGTATGCAATTTAATAGAAACTTTGTGTTCCCCTCAAGTTTGGTAAAGGAGGGCTTTAACACACTCTTATCCCTCAAAACTGAGCATGTGGAGAGACCTTCGTTCATCCAGCAAAAAGAGATCGGGTTGGAGGAGAAACACTTTCTGTGGTTTCTCAGTCTGTTTCCTAGTGCCGGATTGAAGTTCCTGCGGTTTGCACTGTAAAACCGAGTTGGAGCTTGTACCTCCCCATATATATGTATGGTCTGGAGTTTGCAACTGAAAAGACACTTTGTGTTCCATTCAAGCTAGGCGAAGGACGGCTTTCACACACATATCTCTCAGAACTGAGCATGTCTAGAGACGTTCGTTCATCCAGCACAAAGGAACGGATTGTAGGAGAAACACTTACTTTGGATTCTCAGTCTCTTTCCTAGTGCCGGTTTGAAGTTCCTGCAGTATGCACTGTAAAACCGAATTGCAGCTTGTACCTCCCAATATATATGTATGGAGTTGTGTTTGCAAGTGACAAGAAACTATATGTTCCCTTCAAGCTAGGTGAAGGAGGGCTTTCACACACAATTAACTCTCAGAACTGAGCATGTGGAGAGACGTTCGTTCATCCAGCAAAAAGGGATCTGGTTGCAGGAGAAACACTTACTCTGGATTCCCAGTCTGTTTCCTTGTGCAGGTTTGTAGTTCCTGCGGTTTGCACTGTAAAACCGAGTTGCAGCTTGTACCTCCCCATATTTATGTATGGTGTGGATTTTGCAACTGAAAAGAAACTTTGTGTTCCCTTCAAGCTATATGAAGGACGGCTTTCACACACACTTATCTCTCAGAACTGAGCATGTGGAGAGACGTTCGTTCATCCAGCACAAAGGGAACGGTTTGTAGGATAAACAATTACTCTGGTTTTTCAGTCTGTTTCCTAGTGCCTGTTTGATGTTCCTGCGGTTTGCACTGTAAAACCGAGTTGGAGTTTATTCCTCCCCATATATATGTAGGGACTGGAGTTTGCAAATGAATAGAAACCTTGTGTTCCCTTCAAGTTACGTGAAGGATGGCTTTAAAACACACATATCTCTCAGAGCGGAGCATGTGTAGAAACGTTCTTTCATCCAACACAAAGGGAACGGTTTGCAGTAGAAACCCACACTCTGGTTTCTCAAACTTTTTCCTAGTGCCTTTTTGAAGTTCCTGCAGATTGCACTGTAAAACCGAGTTGGAGCTTGTACCTCCCCATATATATGTATGGTGTGGAGTTTGCAACTGAAAAGACACTTTGTGTTCCCTTCCACCTAGGCGAAGGACGGCTTTCACACACACTAAACTCTCAGAACTGAGCATGTGGAGAGACGTTTGTTCATCCAGCACAAAGGGAACGGGTTGCAGGAGAAACACTTAGTCTGGTTTCTCAGTCAGTTTTCTAGTGCCGGTTTGAAGATCCTGCGGTTTGTACTGTAAAACCGAGTTGGAGTTTGTTCCTCCCCGTATATATGTAAGGACTGGAGTATGCAATTTAATAGAAACTTTGTGTTCCCCTCAAGTTTGGTAAAGGAGGGCTTTAACACACTCTTATCCCTCAAAACTGAGCATGTGGAGAGACCTTCGTTCATCCAGCAAAAAGAGATCGGGTTGGAGGAGAAACACTTTCTGTGGTTTCTCAGTCTGTTTCCTAGTGCCGGATTGAAGTTCCTGCGGTTTGCACTGTAAAACCGAGTTGGAGCTTGTACCTCCAAATATATATGTATGGTGTGGAGTTTGCAACTGAAAAGAATCTCTGTGTTCCCTTCAAGCTAGGTGAAGGACGGCTTTCACACACACTTATCTCTCAGAACTGAGCATGTGGAGAGACTTTCGTTCATCCAGCACAAAGGGAACGGGTTGCAGGAGAAACAGTTACTCTGGTTTCTAAGTCTGTTTCCTAGTGCCGGTTGGAAGTTCCTGCGGTTTGCACTGTAAAACCGAGTTGGAGCTTGTACTTCCCCATATATATGTATGGAGTGGACTTTGCAAGTGACAAGAAACTTTGTGTTCCCTTGAAGCTAGATGAAGGACGGGTTTCACACACACTATCTCTCAGAACTGAGCATGTGGAGAGACGTTCGTTCATCCAGCACAAAGGGAACGGGTTGTTGGAGAAACACTTACTCTGGATTCTCAGTCTGTTTCCTAGTGCCGGTTTGAAGTTCCTGCAGTTTGCACTGTAAAACCGAGTTGCAGCTTGAACCTCCCCATATATATGTATGGTGTGGAGTTTGCAAGTGACAAGAAACTTTGTTTTCCCTTCAAGCTAGGTGAAGGACGGCTTTCACACACACTTATCTCTCAGAACTGAGCATGGGTAGAGACGTTCATTCATCCAGCACAAAGGAAACTGGTTGCAGGATAAACACTTACTGTGGTTTCTCAGTCAGTTTCCTAGTGCTTGTTTGAAGTTCCTGCGGTTTGCATTGTAGTACCGTGTTGGAGTTTGTTCCTCCCTATATATATGTAAGGACTGGAGTATGCAACTTAATAGAATCTTTGTGTTCCCCTCAAGTTTGGTGAAGGAGGGCTTTAACACACACTTATCTCTCAGAACTGAGCATGCGGAGAGACGTTCGTTCATCCAGCACAAAGGGATCTTGTTGCAGGAGAAACACTTACTGTAGTTCTCAATCCATTTCCTAGTGCCGGTTTGAAGTTTCTGCGGTTTGCACTGTAAAACCGAGTTGGAGCTTGTACCTCCCCATACATATGTAAGGACTGGAATTTGCAACTGAATAGAAACTTTTTTTTCCCTTCAAGTTACGTGAAGGACGGCTTTAAAACAAACTTATCTCTCAGAACTGATAATGTGTAGAGACATTCTTTCATCCAGCACAAAGGGAACAGGATGCAGGAGAAACTCTTACTCTGGTTTCTCAAACTGTTTCCTAGTGCCGGTTTGAAGTTCCTGCGGTTTGCACTGTAAAACCGAGTTGGAGTTTGTACCTCCCCATATATATGTATGGTCTGGAGTTTGCAACTGAAAAGACACTTTGTGTTCCATTCAAGCTAGGCGAAGGACGGCTTTCACACACATATCTCTCAGAACTGAGCATGTCTAGAGACGTTCGTTCATCCAGCACAAAGGAACGGATTGTAGGAGAAACACTTACTTTGGATTCTCAGTCTCTTTCCTAGTGCCGGTTTGAAGTTCCTGCAGTATGCACTGTAAAACCGAATTGCAGCTTGTACCTCCCAATATATATGTATGGAGTTGTGTTTGCAAGTGACAAGAAACTATATGTTCCCTTCAAGCTAGGTGAAGGAGGGCTTTCACACACAATTAACTCTCAGAACTGAGCATGTGGAGAGACGTTCGTTCATCCAGCACAAAGGGATCTGGTTGCAGGAGAAACACTTACTCTGGATTCCCAGTCTGTTTCCTTGTGCAGGTTTGTAGTTCCTGCGGTTTGCACTGTAAAACCGAGTTGCAGCTTGTACCTCCCCATATTTATGTATGGTGTGGATTTTGCAACTGAAAAGAAACTTTGTGTTCCCTTCAAGCTATATGAAGGACGGCTTTCACACACACTTATCTCTCAGAACTGAGCATGTGGAGAGACGTTCGTTCATCCAGCACAAAGGGAACGGTTTGTAGGATAAACAATTACTCTGGTTTTTCAGTCTGTTTCCTAGTGCCTGTTTGATGTTCCTGCGGTTTGCACTGTAAAACCGAGTTGGAGTTTATTCCTCCCCATATATATGTAGGGACTGGAGTTTGCAAATGAATAGAAACCTTGTGTTCCCTTCAAGTTACGTGAAGGATGGCTTTAAAACACACATATCTCTCAGAGCGGAGCATGTGTAGAGACGTTCTTTCATCCAACACAAAGGGAACGGTTTGCAGTAGAAACCCTTACTCTGGTTTCTCAAACTTTTTCCTAGTGCCTTTTTGAAGTTCCTGCAGATTGCACTGTAAAACCGAGTTGGAGCTTGTACCTCCCCATATATATGTATGGTGTGGAGTTTGCAACTGAAAAGACACTTTGTGTTCCCTTCCACCTAGGCGAAGGACGGCTTTCACACACACTAAACTCTCAGAACTGAGCATGTGGAGAGACGTTTGTTCATCCAGCACAAAGGGAACGGGTTGCAGGAGAAACACTTAGTCTGGTTTCTCAGTCAGTTTTCTAGTGCCGGTTTGAAGATCCTGCGGTTTGTACTGTAAAACCGAGTTGGAGTTTGTTCCTCCCCGTATATATGTAAGGACTGGAGTATGCAATTTAATAGAAACTTTGTGTTCCCCTCAAGTTTGGTAAAGGAGGGCTTTAACACACTCTTATCCCTCAAAACTGAGCATGTGGAGAGACCTTCGTTCATCCAGCAAAAAGAGATCGGGTTGGAGGAGAAACACTTTCTGTGGTTTCTCAGTCTGTTTCCTAGTGCCGGATTGAAGTTCCTGCGGTTTGCACTGTAAAACCGAGTTGGAGCTTGTACCTCCCCATACATATGTATGGATTGGACTTTGCAAGTGACAAGAAACTTTGTGTTGCCTTGAAGCTAGGTGAAGGACGGCTTTCACACACACTTATCTCTCAGAACTGAGCATGAGGAGACACATTAGTTCATCCATCACAAAGGGAACGGGTTGCAAGAGAAATAATTACTCTGGTTTCTCAGTCTGTTTCCTAGTGCCTGTTTGATGTTCTTGCGGTTTGCACTGTAAAACCGAGTTGGAGTTTGTTCCTCCCCATATATATGTAAGGACTGCAGTATGCAACTTAATAGAACCTTTGTGTTCCCCTCAAGTTTGGTGAAGGAGGGCTTTAACACACACTTATCTCTCAGAACTGAGCATGTGGAGAGACGTTCGTTCATCCAGCACAAAGGGATCTGGTTGGAGGAGAAACACTTACTGTGGCTTCTCAGTCTGTTTCCTAGTGCCGGTTTGAAGTTTTGCGGTTTGCACTGTAAAACCGAGTTGCAGCTTGTACTTCCCCATATATATGTATGGAGTGGAGTTTGCAAGTGACAAGAAACTTTTAGTTCCCTTCAAGCTAGGTGAAGGAGGACTTTCACACACACTAATCTCTCAGAAATTAGCATGTGGAGAGACGTTCGTTCATCCAGCACAAAGGGAACTGGTTGCCGGAGAAACACTTACTCTGGATTCTCAGTCTGTTTCCTAGTGCCGGTTTGAAGTTCCTGCGGTTTGCACTGTAAAACCGAGTTGGAGTTTGTTCTTCCCCATATATATGTAAGGATTGGAGTATGCAACTTAATAGAACCTTAGGGTTCCCCTCAAGTTTGGTGAAGGACGGGTTTAACACACACATATCTATCCGAACTGAGCATGTGGAGAGACGTTCGTTCATCCAGCACAAAGGGAACGGGTTGCAGGAGAAACACTTACTCTGGTTTCTCAGTCTGTTTCCTAGTGCCGGTTTGAAGTTCCTGCGTTTTGCACTGTAAAACCGAGTTGGAGCTTGTACCTCCAAATATATATGTATGGTGTGGAGTTTGCAACTGAAAAGAATCTCTGTGTTCCCTTCAAGCTAGGTGAAGGACGGCTTTCACACACACTTATCTCTCAGAACTGAGCATGTGGAGAGACTTTCGTTCATCCAGCACAAAGGGAACGGGTTGCAGGAGAAACAGTTACTCTGGTTTCTAAGTCTGTTTCCTAGTGCCGGTTGGAAGTTCCTGCGGTTTGCACTGTAAAACCGAGTTGGAGCTTGTACTTCCCCATATATATGTATGGAGTGGACTTTGCAAGTGACAAGAAACTTTGTGTTCCCTTGAAGCTAGATGAAGGACGGGTTTCACACACACTATCTCTCAGAACTGAGCATGTGGAGAGAGGTTCGTTCATCCAGCACAAAGGGAACGGGTTGTTGGAGAAACACTTACTCTGGATTCTCAGTCTGTTTCCTAGTGCCGGTTTGAAGTTCCTGCAGTTTGCACTGTAAAACCGAGTTGCAGCTTGAACCTCCCCATATATATGTATGGTGTGGAGTTTGCAAGTGACAAGAAACTTTGTTTTCCCTTCAAGCTAGGTGAAGGACGGCTTTCACACACACTTATCTCTCAGAACTGAGCATGGGTAGAGACGTTCATTCATCCAGCACAAAGGAAACTGGTTGCAGGAGAAACACTTACTGTGGTTTCTCAGTCAGTTTCCTAGTGCTTGTTTGAAGTTCCTGCGGTTTGCATTGTAGTACCGTGTTGGAGTTTGTTCCTCCCTATATATATGTAAGGACTGGAGTATGCAACTTAATAGAATCTTTGTGTTCCCCTCAAGTTTGGTGAAGGAGGGCTTTAACACACACTTATCTCTCAGAACTGAGCATGCGGAGAGACGTTCGTTCATCCAGCACAAAGGGATCTTGTTGCAGGAGAAACAATTACTGTAGTTCTCAATCCATTTCCTAGTGCCGGTTTGAAGTTCCTGCGGTTTGCACTGTAAAACCGAGTTGGAGCTTGTACCTCCCCATACATATGTAAGGACTGGAATTTGCAACTGAATAGAAACTTTTTTTTCCCTTCAAGTTACGTGAAGGACGGCTTTAAAACAACTTATCTCTCAGAACTGATAATGTGTAGAGACATTCTTTCATCCAGCACAAAGGGAACAGGATGCAGGAGAAACTCTTACTCTGGTTTCTCAAACTGTTTCCTAGTGCCGGTTTGAAGTTCCTGCGGTTTGCACTGTAAAACCGAGTTGGAGTTTGTACCTCCCATATATATGTATGGTCTGGAGTTTGCAACTGAAAAGACACTTTGTGTTCCATTCAAGCTAGGCGAAGGACGGCTTTCACACACATATCTCTCAGAACTGAGCATGTGGAGAGACGTTCTTTCATCCAGCAGAAAGGGAACGGTTTGCAGGAGAAACCATTACTCTGGTTTCTCAAACTGATTCCTAGTGCCGGTATGAAGTTCCTGCGGTTTGCAGTGTAAAACCGAGTTGGAGCTTGTACCTACCCATATATCTGTATGGTGTGGAGTTTGCACTGTAAGACACTTTGTGTTCCCTTCAAGCTACGCGAAGGACGGCTTTCACACACACTTATCTCTCAGAAGTGAGCATGTGGAGAGACGTTCGTTCATCCAGCACAAAGGGAACGGGTTGTAGGAGAAACAATTACTCTGGATTCTCAGTCTGTTTCCTAGTGCCGGTATGATGTTCCTGCGTTTTGCACTGTAAACCCGAGTTGGAGTTTGTTCCTCCCCATATATATGTAAGGACTGGAGTATGCAACATAATATAACCTTAGATTTCCCCTCAAGTTTGGTGAAGGAGGGGTTTAACACACACTTATCTCTCAGAACTGAGCATGTGGAGAGACTTTCGTTCATCCAGCACAAAGGGATCGGGTTGGAGGAGAAACACTTACTCTGGTTTCTCAGTCTGTTTCCTAGTGCCGGTTTGACGTTCCTGCGGTTTGCACTGTAAAACCGAGTTGCAGCTTGTACCTCCCAATATATATGTATGGAGATGAGTTTGCAAGTTACAAGAAACTATGTATTCCCTTCAAGCTAGTTGAAGGACGGCTTTCACACACACTTATCTCTCAGAACAGAGCATGTGGAGAGACGTTCGTTCATCCAGCACAAAGGTAACGGGTTGCAGGAGAAACAATTTCTGTGGTTTCTCAGTCTGTTTCCTAGTGCCGGATTGAAGTTCCTGCGGTTTGCACTGTAAAACCGAGTTGGAGCTTGTACCTCCCCATATATATGTATGGAGTAGACTTTGCAAGTGACAAGAAACTTTGTGTTCCCTTGAAGCTAGGTGAAGGACGGCTTTCACACACATTTATCTCTCAGAACTGAGCATGTGGAGAGACGTTCGTTCATCCAGCACAAAGGGATCGGGTTGGAGGAGAAACAATTACTCAGGTTTCTCAGTCTGTTTCCTAGTGCCGGATTGAAGTTCCTGCGGTTTGCACTGTAAAACCGAGATGTAGTTTGTTCCTCCCCATACATATGTAAGGACTGGAGTTTGCAACTGAATAGAAACTGTGTGTTCCCTTCAAGTTACATGAAGGACGGCTTTAAAACACACTTATCTCTCAGAACTGAGCATGTGTAGAGACATTCTTTCATCCAGCACAAAGGGAAAGGGTTGCAGGAGAAACCCTTACTCTGGTTTCTCAAACTGTTTCCTAGTGCCGGTTTGAAGTTCCTGCAGTTTGCACTGTAAAACCGAGTTGGAGCTTGTACCTCCCCATATATATGTATGATGAGGGGTTTACAACTTAAAAGACACTTTGTGTTCCCTTCAAGCTATGCGAATGACGGCTTTCACACACTCTAATCTCTCAGAGCTGAGCATGTGGAGAGACGTTCTTTCATCCAGCACAAAGGGAACGGGTTGCAGGGGAAACACTTAGTCTGGTTTCTCAGTCAGTTTTCTAGTACCGGTTTGAAGTTCCTGCGGTTTGTACTGTAAAATCGATTTGGAGTTTGTTCCTCCCCATATATATGAAAGGACTGGAGTATGCAATTTAATAAAAACATTGTGTTCCCCTCAAGTTTGGTAAAGGAGGGCTTTAACACACTCTTATCTCTCAAAACTGAGCATGTGGAGAGACCTTCGTTCATCCAGCAAAAAGGGAACGGGTTGGAGGAGAAATACATACTCTGGTTTCTCAGTCTGTTTCCTAGTGCCGGTTTGAAGTTCCTGCGGTTTGCACAGTAAAACCGAGTTGCAGCTTGTATCTCCCCATATATATGTATGTAGTGGACTTTGCAAGTGACAAGAAACTTTGTGTTCCCTTCAAGCTAGGTGAAGGACGGCTTTCACACACACTTATCTCTCAGAACTGAGCATGTGGAGAGACGTTCGTTCATCCAGCACAAAGGGAAAGGGTTGCAGGAGAAACAATTTCTGTGGTTTCTCAGTCTGTTTCCTAGTGCCGGATTGAAGTTCCTGCGGTTTGCACTGTAAAGCCGAGTTGGAGCTTGTACCTCCCCATATATATGTATGGATTGGACTTTGCAAGTGACAAGAAACTTTGTGTTCCCTTGAAGCTAGGTGAAGGACGGGTTTCACACACACTTATCTCTCAGAACTGAGCATGTGGAGAGACGTTAATTCATCCAGCACAAATGGAACGGGTTGCAAGGGAAATAATTACTCAGGTTTCTCAGTCTGTTTCCTAGTGCCGGTTTGAAGTTCCTGCGGTTTGCACTGTAAAACCGATTTGCAGCTTGTACCTCCCCATATTTATGTATGGTGTGGATTTTGCAACTGAAAAGAAATTTTGTGTTCCCTTCAAGCTAAGTGAAGGACGGCATTCACACACACTTATCCCTCAGAACTGAGCATGTGGAGAGACGTTCGTTGATCCAGCACAAAGGGAACGGCTTGCAAGAGAAATACTTATTCTGGTTTCCAGTCTGATTTCTAGTGCCTGTTTGATGTTCCTGCGGTTCGCACTGTAAAACCGAGTTGGAGTTTGTTACTCCCCATATATATGTAAGGACTGGAGTATGCAAATGAATATAAACTTTGTGTTCCCTTCAAGTTACGTGAAGGACGGCTGTAATACACAATTATCTCTCAGAACTGAGCATGTGTAGAGACGTTCTTTCATCCAGCACAAAGGGAACGGGTTGCAGGAGAAACACTTACTCTGGTTCCTCAGTCTGTTTCCTAGTGCCGGTTTGAAGTTCCTGCAGTTTTCACTGTAAAACCGAGTTGGAGCTTGTACCTCCCCATGTATATGTATGGAGTGGAGTTTGCAACTGAAGAGAAACTTTGTGTTCCCAACAAGCTAGGTGAAGGACGGCTTTCACACACGCTTAACTCTCAGAACTGAGCATGTGGAGAGACGTTCGTTCATCCAGCACAAAGGGATCGGGGTGGAGGAGAAACACTTATTCTGCTTTCTCAGTCTTTTTCCTAGTGCCGGTTTGAATTTCCTGCGGTTTGCACTGTAAAACCGAGTTGGAGCTTGTACTTCCCCTCATATATGTATGGAGTGGACTTTGCAAGTGTCAAGAAACTTTGTGTTCCCTTCAAGCTAGGTGAAGGACGGCTTTGACACACACATATCTCTCAGAACTGAGCATGTGGAGAGACGTTCGTTCATCCAGCACAAAGGGAACGGATTGTAGGAGAAACAATTACTCTGGATTCTCAGTCTGTTTCCTAGTGCCGGTTTGAAGTTCTGCGGTTTGCACTGTAAAACCGAGTTGGAGCTTGTACCTCCCCATATATATGTATGGTGTGGAGTTTGCAACTGAAAAGAATCTTTGTGTTCCATTCAAGGTAGGTGAAGGACGGCTTTCACACACACTTATCTCTTAGAACTGAGCATGTGGAGAGACGTTCGTTCATCCAGCACAAAGGGAACGTGTTGCAGGACAAACAGTTACTCTGGTTTCTCTGTCTGTTTTCTAGTGCCGGTTTGTAGTTCCTACGGTTTGCACTGTAAAACCGAGTTGGAGTTTGTCCCTCTACATATATATGTAAGGACTGGAGTATGCAACTTAATAGAACCTTTGTGTTCCCATCAAGTTTGGTGAAGGACGGCTTTAACACACACTTATCTCTCAGAACTGAGCATGTGGAGAGACGTTCGTTCATCCAGCACAAAGGGATCGTGTTGGAGGAGAAACACTTACTCTGGTTTCTCAGTCTGTTTCCTAGTGCCGGTTGGAATTTCCTGCGGTTTGCACTGTAAAATCGAGTGTCAGCTTGTACCTCCCCATATATATGTATTTAGTGGGCTTTGCAAGTGTCAAGAAACTTTGTGTTCCCTTCAAGCTAGGTGAAGGACGGCTTTGACACACAATTATCTCTCAGAACTGAGCATGTGGAGAGACGTTCGTTCATCCAGCACAAAGGGAACGGATTGTAGGAGAAACACTTACTCTGGTTTCTCAATCTTTTTCCTAGTGCCAGTTTGAAGTTCCTGCGGTTTGCACTGTAAAACCGAGTTGGAGCTTGTACCTCCCCATATATATGTATGGTGCGGAATTTGCAACTGAAAAGACACTTTGTGTTCCCTTCAAGCTAGGCGAAGGACGGCTTTCAAACACACTTATCTCTCAGAACTGAGCATGTGGAGAGACGTTCGTTCATCCAGCACAAAGGGAACGGGTTGCAGGAGAAACACATACTCTGGTTTCTCAGTCTGTTTCCTAGTGCCGGTTGGAAGTTCCTGTGTTTTGCACTGTAAAACCGAGTTGGCGTATTTTTCTACCCATATATATGTAAGGACTGGTGTTTGCAACTGTATATAAATTTTGTGTTCCCTTCAAGTTACGTGAAGGACGGCTTTAAAACACATTTATCTCTCAGAACTGAGCATGTGTAGAGACGTTCTTTCATCCAGCACAAAGGGAACGGTTTGCAGGAGAAACAGTTACTCTGGTTTCTCAGTCTGTTTTCTAGTGCCGGTTTGAAGTTCCTACGGTTTGCACTGTAAAATCGAGTTGGAGTTTGTCCCTCCCCATATATATGTAAGGACTGGAGTATGCAACTTAATAGAACCTTTGTGTTCCTCTCAAATTTGGTGAAGGACGGCTTTAACACACACTTATCTCTCAGAACTGAGCATGTGGAGAGACGTTCGTTCATCCAGCACAAAGGGATCGGGTTGGAGGAGAAATATTTACTCTGGTTTCTGAGTCTGTTTCCTAGTGCCGGTTTGAAGTTCCTGCGTTTTGCACTGTAAAATCGAGTGGCAGCTTTTACCTCCCCATATATATATATGGAGTGGACTTTGCAAGTGACAAGAAACTTTGTGTTCCCTTCAAGGTAAGTGAAGGACGGCTTTCACACACACTTATCTCTCAGAACTGAGCATGTGGAGAGACGTTCGTTCATCCAGCACAAAGGGATCGGGTTGGAGGAGAAACACTTACTCTTGTTTCTCAGTCTGTTTCCTAGTGCCGGTTTGAAGTTCCTGCAGTTTTCACTGCAAAACCGAGTTGGAGCTTGTACCTCCCCAAATATATGTATGGAGTGGAATTTGCAACTGAAGAGAAACTATGTGTTCCCAACAAGCTAGTTGAAGGACGGCTTTCACACACGCTTAACTCTCAAAACTGAGCATGTGGAGAGACATTCGTTCATCTAGCACAAAGGAAACAGGTTGCAGGAGAAACACTTACTCTGGTTTCTCAGTCTGTTTCCTAGTGCCGGTTTGAAGTTCCTGCAGTTTTCACTGTAAAACCGAGTTGGAGCTTTTACCTCCCCATATATATGTATGGAGTGGAGTTTGCAACTGAAGAGAAACTTTGTGTTCCCAACAAGCTAGGTGAAGGACGGCTTTCACACACGCTTATCTCTCAAAACTGAGCATGTGGAGAGACGTTCGTTCATCTAGCTCAAAGGGAACAGTTTGCAGGAGAAACACTTACTCTGGTTTCTCAGTCTGTTTCCTAGTGCCGGTTTGAAGTTCCTGCAGTTTTCACTGTAAAACCGAGTTGGAGCTTGTACCTCCCCATGTATATGTATGGAGTGGAGTTTACAACTGAAGAGAAACTTTGTGTTCCCAACAAGCTAGGTGAAGGACGGCTTTCACACACGCTTAACTCTCAAAACTGAGCATGTGGAGAGACGTTCGTTCATCTATCACAAAGGGAGCAGGTTGCAGGAGAAACACTTACTCTGGATTCTCAGTCTGTTTCCTAGTGCCGGTTTGAAGTTCCTGCAGTTTTCACTGTAAAACCGAGTTGGAGCTTGTACCTTCCCATGTATATTTATGGAGTGGATTTTGCAACTGAAGAGAAACTTTGTGTTCCCAACAAGCTAGGTGAAGGACGGCTTTCACACACGCTTATCTCTCAGAATTGAGCATGTGAGGAGCCGTTCGTTCATCCAACACAAAGGGAACGGGTTGCAGGGAAACACTTACTGTGGTTTCTCAGTCTGTTTCCTAGTGCCGGTTTGAAGTTCCTGCAGTTTTCACTGTAAAACCGAGTTGGAGCTTGTACCTACCCATATATATGTATGGAGTGGAATTTGCAAATAAAGAGAAACTTTGTGTTCCCAACAAGCTAGGTGAAGGACGGCTTTCACACACGCTTAACTCTCAAAACTGAGCATGTGGAGAGACGTTCGTTCATCTAGCACAAAGAGAAGAGGTTGCAAGAGAAACACTTACTCTGATTTCTCAGTCTGTTTCCTAGTGCCGGTTGGAAGTTCCTGCAGTTTTCACTGTAAAACCGAGTTGGAGCTTGTACCTCCCCATATATATGTATGGAGTGGAGTTTGCAACTGAAGAGAAACTTTGTGTTCCCAACAAGCTTGGTGAAGGACGGCTTTCACACACGCTTAACTCTCAGAACTGAGCATGTGGAGAGACGTTCGTTCATCCAGCACAAAGGGATCGGGTTGGAGGAGAAACACTTACTCTGGTTTCTCAGTCTGTTTCCTAGTGCCGGTTTGAAGTTCCTGCGGTTTGCACTGTAAAACCGAGTTGGAGCTTGTACCTACCCATATATATGTATGGTGTGGAGTTTGCAACTGAAAAGAATCTTTGTGTTCCCTTCAAGCTAGTTGAAGGACGGCTTTCACACACACTTATCTCTCAGAACTGAGCATGTGGAGAGACGTTCGTTCATCCAGCACAAAGGGAACGGGTTGCAGGAGAAACAGTTACTCTGGTTTCTCAGTCTGTTTCCTAGTGCCGGTTGGAATTTCCTGCGGTTTGCACTGTAAAACCGAGTTGGAGTTTGTTTCTACCCATATATATGTAAGGACTGGTGTTTGCAACTGTATAGAAATTTTGTGTTCCCTTCAAGTTACGTGAAGGACGGCTTTAAAACACACTTATCTCTCAGAACTGAGCATGTGTAGAGACGTACTTTCATCCAGCACTAAGGGAACGGGTTGCAGGAGAAACAGTTACTCTGGTTTCTCTGTCTGTTTTCTAGTGCCGGTTTGTAATTCCTACGGTTTGCACTGTAAAACCGAGTAGGAGTTTGTCCCTCTAAATATATATGTAAGGACTGGAGTATGCAACTTAATAGAACCTTTGTGTTCCCCTCAAGTTTGGTGAAGGACGGCTTTAACACACACTTATCTCTCAGAAATGAGCATGTGGAGAGACGTTCGTTCATCCAGCACAAAGGGATCGGGTTGGAGGAGAAACACTTACTCTGGTTTCTCAGTCTGTTTCCTAGTGCCGGTTTGAAGTTCCTGCGGTTTGCACTGTAAAATCGAGTTGCATCTAGTACCTCCCCTTATACATGTATGGAGTGGACTTTGCAAGTGACAAGAAACTTTGTGTTCCCTTCAAGGTAAGTGAAGGACGGCTTTCACACACACTTATCTCTTAGAACTGAGCATGTGGAGAGAAGTTCTTTCATCCAACACAAAGGGAACGGATTGTAGGGGAAACACTTACTGTGGATTCGCAATCTGTTTCCTAGTGCTGGTTTGTAGTTCCTGCGGTTTGCACTGTAAAACCGAGTTGGAGCTTGTACCTCCCCATATATATGTATGGTGTGGAGTTTGCAACTGAAAAGACACTTTGTGTTCCCTTCAAGCTAGGCGAAGGACGGCTTTCACACACACTTATCTCTCAGAACTCTGCATGTGGAGAGACGTTCGTTCATCCGGCACAAATAGAACGGTTTGTGGGAGAAACATTTACTCTGGATTCTCAGTCTGTTTCCTAGTGCGTGTTTGAAGTTCCTGCGGTTTGCACTGTAAAACCGAGTTGGAGCTTGTACCTCCCCATATAAATGTATGGTGTGGAGTTTGCAACTGAAAGAACTTTGTGTTCCCTTTAAGATAGGTGAAGGACGGCTTTGACACACAATTATCTCTCAGAACTGAGCATGTGGAGAGACGTTCGTTCATCCAGCACAAAGGGAACAGGTTGCAGGAGAAACACTTACTCTGGTTTCTCAGTCTGTTTCCTAGTGCCGGTTGGAAGTTCCTGCGGTTTGCACTGTAAAACCGAGTTGGAGTTTGTTTCTACCCATATATATGTAAGGACTGGTGTTTGCAACTGTATATAAATTTTGTGTTCCCTTCAAGTTACGTGAAGGACTGCTTTAAAACACACTTATCTCTCAGAACTGAGCATGTGTAGAGACCTTCTTTCATCCAGCACAAAGGGAACGGGTTGCAGGAGAAACAGTTAGTCTGGTTTCTCAGTCTGTTTTCTAGTGCCGGTTGGATGTTCCTGCGGTTTGCACTGTAAAACCGAGTTGGAGTTTGTCCCTCCCCATATATATGTAAGGACTGGAGTATGCAACTTAATAGAACCTTTGTGTTCCCCTCAAGTTTGGTGAAGGACAGCTTTAACACACACTTATCTCTCAGAACTGAGCATGTGGAGAGACGTTCGTTCATCCAGCACAAAGGGATCGGGTTGGAGGAGAAACACATATTCTGGTTTCTGAGTCTGTTTCCTAGTGCCGGTTTGAAGTTCCTGCGGTTTGCACTGTAAAACCGAGTAGGAGCTTGTACCTCCGCATATATATGTATGGAGTGGTCTTTGCAAGTGACAAGAAACTATGTGTTCCCTTGAAGCTAGGTGAAGGACGGCTTTCACACACACTTATCTCTCAGAACTGAGCATGTGGAGAGACGTTCGTTCATCCAGCAAAAAGGGAACGGGTTGCACGAGAAATACATACTCTAGTTTCTCAGTCTGTTTCCTAGTGCCTGTTTGAAGTTCCTGCAGTTTGCACTGTAAAACCGAGTTGGAGCTTGTACCTCCCCATATAAATGTATGGTGTGGAGTTTGCAACTGAAAAGAACTTTGTGTTCCCTTCAAGATAGGTGAAGGACGGCTTTGACACACACTTATCTCTCAGAACTTAGCATGTGGAGAGACGTTCTTTCATCCAGCACAAAGGGATCGGGTTGGAGGAGAAACACTTACTCTGGTTTCTACGTCTGTTTCCTAGTGCCGGTTTGAAGTTCCTGCGGTTTGCACTGTAAAATCCAGTGGCAGCTTGTATCTCCCCATATATATGTATGGAGTGGACATTGCAACTGAAGAGAAACTTTGTGTTCCCAACAAGCTAGGTGAAGGACGGCTTTCACACACGCTTAACTCTCAAAACTGAGCATGTGGAGAGACGTTCGTTCATCTAGCACAAAGGAAACAGTTTGCAGGTGAAACACTTACTCTGGTTTCTCAGTCTGTTTCCTAGTGCCGGTATGAAGTTCCTGCAGTTTTCACTGTAAAACCGATTTGGAGCTTGTACCTCCCCATATATATGTATGGAGTGGAGTTTGCAACTGAAGAGAAACTTTGTGTTCCCAACAAGCTAGGTGAAGGATGGCTTTCACACACGCTTAACTCTCAAAACTGAGCATGTGGAGAGACGTTCGTTCATCTAGCACAAAGGGAACAGGTTGCAGGAGAAACACTTACTCTGGTTCCTCAGTCTGTTTCCTAGTGCCGGTTGGAAGTTCCTGCAGTTTTCACTGTAAAACCGAGTTGGAGCTTGTACCTCCCCATGTATATGTATGGAGTGGATTTTGCAACTGAAGAGAAACTTTGTGTTCCCAACAAGCTAGGTGAAGGACGGCTTTCACACACGTTTATCTCTCAGAATTGAGCATGTGGGGAGCCGTTCGTTCATCCAACACAAAGGGAACGGTTTGCAGGAGAAACACTTACTCTGGTTTCTCAGTCTGTTTCCTAGTGCCGGTTTGAAGTTCCTGAAGTTTTCACTGTAAAACCGAGTTGGAACTTGTACCTACCCATATATATGTATGGATTGGAATTTGCAACTGAAGAGAAACTTTGTGTTCCCAACAAGCTAGGTGAAGGACGGCTTTCACAGACGCTTAACTCTCAAAACTGAGCATGTGGAGAGACGTTCGTTCATCTAGCACAAAGGGAAGAGGTTGCAAGAGAAACACTTACTCTGCTTTCTCAGTCTCTTTCCTAGTGCCGGTTTGAAGTTCCTGCAGTTTTCACTGTAAAACCGAGTTGGAGCTTGTACCTCCCCATATATATGTATGGAGTGGAGTTTGCAACTGAAGAGAAACTTTGTGTTCCAAACAAGCTAGGTGAAGGACGGCTTTCACACACGGATAACTCTCAGAACTGAGCATGTGGAGAGACGTTCGTTCATCCTGCACAAAGGGATCGGGTTTGAGGAGAAACATTTACTCTGGTTTCTCAGTCTGTTTCCTAGTGCCGGTTTGAAGTTCCTGCGGTTTGCACTGTAAAACCGAGTTGGAGCTTGTACCTCCCCTTATATATGTATGGAGTTTACTTTGCAAGTGTCAAGAAACTTTGTGTTCCCTTCAAGCTAAGTGAAGGACGGCTTTGACACACACATATCTCTCAGAACTGAGCATGTGGAGAGACGTTCGTTCATCCAGCACAAAGGGAACGGATTGTAGGAGAAACAATTACTCTGGATTCTCAGTCTGTTTCCTAGTGCCGGTTTGAAGTTCTGAGGTTTGCACTGTAAAACCGAGTTGGAGCTTGTACCTCCCCATATATATGTATGGTGTGGAGTTTGCAACTGAAAAGTATCTTTGTGTTCCCTTCAAGATAGGTGAAGTACGGCTTTCACACACACTTATCTCTCAGAACTGAGCATGTGGATAGACGTTCGTTCATCCAGCACAAAGGGAACGGGTTGCAGGAGAAACAGTTACTCTGGTTTCTCAGTCTGTTTCCAAGTGCCGGTTGGAAGTTCCTGCGGTTTGCACTGTAAAACCGGGTTGGTGTTTGTTTCTACCCATATATATGTAAGGACTGGTGTTTGCAACTGTATAGAAATTTTGTGTTCCCTTCAAGTTACGTGAAGGACGGCTTTAAAACACTTATCTTTCAGAACTGAGCATGTGTAGAGACGTTCTTTCATCCAGCACAAAGGGAACGGGTTGCAGGAGAAACAGTTACTCTGGTTTGTCTGTCTGTTTTCTAGTGCCGGTTTGTAGTTCCTACGGTTTGCACTGTAAACCGAGTTGGAGTTTGTCCCTCTACATATATATGTAAGGACTGGTGTATGCAACTTAATAGAACCTTTGTGTTCCCCTCAAGTTTTGTGAAGGACGGCTTTAACACACACTTATCTCTCAGAACTGAGCATGTGGAGAGACGTTCGTTCATCCAGCACAAAGGGATCGTGTTGGAAGAGAAACACTTACTCTGGTTTCTCAGTCTGTTTCCTAGTGCCGGTTGGAAGTTCCTGCGGTTTGCACTGTAAAACCGAGTTGGAGATTGTACCTCCCCATATATATGTATGGAGTGGACTTTGCAAGTGTCAAGAAACATTGTGTTCCCTTCAAGCTAGGTGAAGGACGGCTTTGACACACACTTATCTCTCAGAACTGAGCATGTGGAGAGACGTTCGTTCATCCAGCACAAAGGGAACCGATTGTAGGAGAAACCCTTACTCTGGTTTCTCAATCTTTTTCCTAGTGCCGGTTTGAAGTTCCTGCGGTTTGCACAGTAAAACCGAGTTGGAGCTTGTACCTCCCCATATATATGTATGGTGTGGAATTTGCAACTGAAAAGACACTTTGTGTTCCCTTCAAGCTTGGCGAAGGACGGCTTTCACACACACTTATCTCTCAGAACTGAGCATGTGGAGAGACGTTCATTCATCTAGCACAAAGGGAACGGATTGTAGGAGAAACACTTTCTCTGGATTCTCAGTCTGTTTCCTAGTGCGTGTTTGAAGTTCCTGCGGTTTGCACTGTAAAACCGAGTTGGAGCTTGTACCTCCCCATATAAATGTATGGTGTGGAGTTTTCAACTGAAAAGAACTGTGTGTTCCCTTCAAGACAGGTGTAGGACGGCTTTGACACACACTTATCTCTCAGAACTGAGCATGTGGAGAGACGTTCGTTCATCCAGCACAAAGGGAACAGGTTGCAGGAGAAACACATACTCTGGTTTCTTAGTGTGTTTCCTAGTGCCGGTTGGAAGTTCCTGCGGTTTGCACTTTAAAACCGAGTTGGAGTTTGTTTCTACCCATATATATGTAAGGACTGGTTTTTGCATCTGTATAGAAATTTTGTGTTCCCTTCAAGTTACGTGAAGGACGGCTTTAAAACACACTTATCTCTCAGAACTGAGCATGTGTAGAGACGTTATTTCATCCAGCACAAAGGGAAAGGTTTGCAGGAGAAACAGTTACTCTGGTTTCTCAGTCTGTTTTCTAGTGCCGGTTTGAAGTTCCTACGGTTTGCTCTGTAAAATCGAGTTGGAGTTTGTCCCTCCCCATATATATGAAAGGCCTGGAGTGTGCAACTTAATAGAACCTTTGTGTTCCTCTCAAATTTGGTGAAGGACGGCTTTAACACACACTTATCTCTCAGAACTGAGCATGTGGAGAGACGTTCGTTCATCCAGCACAAAGGAATCGGGTTGGAGGAGAAACATTTACTCTGGTTTCTCTGTCTGTTTCCTAGTGCCGGTTTGAAGTTCCTGCGGTTTGCACTCTAAAATCGAGTGGCAGCTAGTACCTCCCCATATATATGTATGGAGTGGACTTTGCAAGTGACAAGAAACTTTGTGTTCCCTTCAAGGTAAGTGAAGGACGGCTTTCACACACACTTATCTCTCTGAACTGAGCATGTGGAGAGACGTTCGTTCATCCAGCACAAAGGGATCGGGTAGGAGGAGAAACACTTACTCTGGTTTCTCAGTCTGTTTCCTAGTGCCGGTTTGAAGTTCCTGCATTTTTCACTGTAAAACCGAGTTGAAGCTTGTACCTCTCCATATATATGTATATAGTGGATTTTGCAACTGAAGAGAAACTTTGTGTTCCCAAAAAGGTAGGTGAAGGACGGCTTTCACACACGCTTAACTCTCATAACTGAGCATGTGGAGAGACGTTCGTTCATCTAGCACAAAGGGAACAGTTTGCAGGAGAAACACATACTCTGGTTTCTCAGTCTGTTTCCTAGTGCCGGTTTGAAGTTCCTGCAGTTTTCACTGTAAAACCGAGTTGGAGCTTGTACCTCCCCATGTATATGTATGGAGTGGGTTTTGCAACTGAAGAGAAACTTTGTGTTCCCAACAAGCTAGGTGAAGGACGGCTTTCACACACGCTTAACTCTCAAAACTGAGCATGTGGAGAGACGTTCGTTCATCTAGCACAAAGGGAGCAGGTTGCAGGAGAAACACATACTCTGGATTCTCAGTCTGTTTCCTAGTGCCGGTTTGAAGTTCCTGCGGTTTGCACTGTAAAATCGAGTGGCAGCTAGTACCTCCCCATATATATATATGGATTGGACTTTGCAATTGACAAGAAACTTTGTGTTCCCTTCAAGGTAAGTGAAGGACGGCTTTCACACACACTTATCTCTCAGAACTGAGCATGTGGAGAGACGTTCGTTCATCCAGCACAAAGGGATCTGGTTGGAGGTGAAACACTTACTCTGGTTTCTCAGTCTGTTTCCTAGTGCCGGTTTGAAGTTCATGCAGTTTTCACTTTAAAACCGAGTTGGAGCTTGTACCTCCCCAAATATATGTATGGAGTGGAATTTGCAACTGAAGAGAAACTATGTGTTCCCAACAAGCTAAGTGAAGGACGGCTTTCACACACGCTTAACTCTCAAAACTGATCATGTGGAGAGACCTTCGTTCATCCAGCACAAAGGGAACAGGTTGCAGGAGAAACACATACTCTGGTTTCTCAGTCTGTTTCCTAGTGCCTGTTGGAAGTTCCTGTGTTTTGCACTGTAAAACCGAGTTGGCGAATTTTTCTACCCATATATATGTAAGGACTGGTGTTTGCAACTGTATATAAATTTTGTGTTCCCTTCAAGTTACGTGAAGGACGGCTTTAAAACACATTTATCTCTCAGAACTGAGCATGTGTAGAGACGTTCTTTCATCCAGCACAAAGGGAACGGTTTGCAGGAGAAACAGTTACTCTGGTTTCTCAGTCTGTTTTCTAGTGCCGGTTTGAAGTTCCTACGGTTTGCACTGTAAAATCGAGTTGGAGTTTGTCCCTCCCCATATATATGTAAGGACTGGAGTATGCAACTTAATAGAACCTTTGTGTTCCTCTCAAATTTGGTGAAAGACGGCTTTAACACACACTTATCTCTCAGAACTGAGCATGTGGAGAAACGTTCGTTCATCCAGCACAAAGGGATCGGGTTGGAGGAGAAACACTTACTCTGGTTTCTCAGTCTGTTTCCTAGTGCCGGTTTGAAGTTCCTGCAGTTTTCACTGTAAAACCGAGTTGGAGCTTGTACCTCCCCAAATATATGTATGGAGTGGAATTTGCAACTGAAGAGAAACTATGTTTTCCCAACAAGCTAGGTGAAGGACGGCTTTCACACACGCTTAACTCTCAAAACTGAGCATGTGGAGAGACGTTCGTTCATCTAGCACAAAGGAAACAGGTTGCAGGAGAAACAATTACTCTGGTTTCTCAGTCTGTTTCCTAGTGCCGGTTTGAATTTCCTGCAGTTTTCACTGTAAAACCGAGTTGGAGCTTTTACCTCCCCATATATATGTATGGAGTGGAGTTTGCAACTGAAGAGAAACTTTGTGTTCCCAACAAGCTAGGTGAAGGACGGCTTTCACACACGCTTAACTCTCAAAACTGAGCATGTGGAGAGACGTTCGTTCATCTAGCACAAAGGGAGCAGGTTGCAGGAGAAACACTTACTCTGGATTCTCAGTCTGTTTCCTAGTGCCGGTTTGAAGTTCCTGCAGTTTTCACTGTAAAACCGAGTTGGAGCTTGTACCTCCCCATGTATATGTACGGAGTGGGTTTGCAACTGAAGAGAAACTTTGTGTTCCCAACAAGCTAGGTGAAGGACGGCTTTCACACACGCTTATCTCTCAGAATTGAGCATGTGGGGAGCCGTTCGTTCATCCAACACAAAGGGAACTTGTTGCAGGGAAACACTTACTGTGGTTTCTCAGTCTGTTTCCTAGTGCCGGTTTGAAGTTCCTGCAGTTTTCACTGTAAAACCGAGTTGGAGCTTGTACCTACCCATATATATGTATGGAGTGGAATTTGCAAGTAAAGAGAAACTTTGTGTTCCCAACAAGCTAGGTGAAGGACGGCTTTCACACACGCTTAACTCTCAAAACTGAGCATGTGGAGAGACGTTCGTTCATCTAGCACAAAGAGAAGAGGTTGCAAGAGAAACACTTACTCTGATTTCTCAGTCTGTTTCCTAGTGCCGGTTGGAAGTTCCTGCAGTTTTCACTGTAAAACCGAGTTGGAGCTTGTACCTCCCCATATATATGTATGGAGTGGAGTTTGCAACTGAAGAGAAACTTTGTGTTCCCAACAAGCTAGGTGTAGGACGGCTTTCACACACGCTTAACTCTCAGAACTGAGCATGTGGAGAGACGTTCGTTCATCCAGCACAAAGGAATCGGGTTGGAAGAGAAACACTTACTCTGGTTTCTCAGTCTGTTTCCTAGTGCCGGTTTGAAGTTCCTGCAGTTTGCATTGTAAATCCGAGTTGGAGCTTGTACCTCCCCATATAAATGTATGGTGTGGAGTTTGCAACTGAAAAGAACTTTGTGTTCCCTTCAAGATAGGTGAAGGACGGCTTTGACACACACTTATCTCTCAGAACTGAGCATGTGGAGAGACGTTCTTTCATCCAGCACAAAGGGATCGGGTTGGAGGAGAAACACTTACTCTGGTTTCTCAGTCTGTTTCCTAGTGCCGGTTTGAAGTTCCTGCGGTTTGCACTGTAAAATCGAGTTGCATCTAGTACCTCCCCTTATACATGTATGGAGTGGAATTTGCAAGTGACAAGAAACTTTTTGTTCCCTTCAAGGTAAGTGAAGGACGGCTTTCACACACACTTATCTCTTAGAACTGAGCATGTGGAGAGAAGTTCTTTCATCCAACACAAAGGGAACGGATTGTAGGGGAAACACTTACTGTGGTTTCGCAATCTGTTTCCTAGTGCTGGTTTGAAGTTCCTGCAGTTTTCACTGTAAAACCGTTTTGCAGCTTGTACCTCCCCATGTATATGTATGGAGTGGAGTTTGCAACTGAAGAGAAACTTTGTGTTCCTAACAAGCTTGGTGAAGGACGGCTTTCACACACGCTTAACTCTCAAAACTGAGCATGTGGAGAGATGTTCGTTCATCCAGCACAAAGGGATCGGGTTGGAGGAGAAACACTTACTCTGGTTTCTCAGTCTGTTTCCTAGTGCCGGTTTGAAGTTCCTGCAGTTTTCACTGTAAAACCGAGTTGGAGCTTGTACCTCCCCATGTATATGTATGGAGTGGACTTTGCAAGTGAAAAGAAACTTTGTGTTCCCTTCAAGCTAGGAGAAGGACGGCTTTGACACACACTTATCTCTCAGAACTGAGCATGTGTAGAGACGTTATTTCATCCAGCACAAAGGGAACGGTTTGCAGGAGAAACAGTTACTCTGGTTTCTCAGTCTGTTTTCTAGTGCCGGTTTGAAGTTCCTACGGTTTGCTCTGTAAAATCGAGTTGGAGTTTGTCCCTCCCCATATATATGAAAGGACTGGAGTGTGCAACTTAATAGAACCTTTGTGTTCCTCTCAAATTTGGTGAAGGACGGCTTTAACACACACTTATCTCTCTGAACTGAGCATGTGGAGAGACGTTCGTTCATCCAGCACAAAGGGATCGGGATCGAGGAGAAACATTTACTCTGGTTTCTCTGTCTGTTTCCTAGTGCCGGTTTGAAGTTCCTGCGGTTTGCACTGTAAAACCGAGTTGGAGCTTGTACCTCTCCATATATATGTATGGAGTGGATTTTGCAACTGAAGAGAAACTTTGTGTTCCCAACAAGGTAGGTGAAGGACGGCTTTCACACACGCTTAACTCTCATAACTGAGCATGTGGAGAGACGTTCGTTCATCTAGCACAAATGGAACAGTTTGCAGGAGAAACACATACTCTGGTTTCTCAGTCTGTTTCCTAGTGCCGGTTTGAATTTCCTGCAGTTTTCACTGTAAAACCGAGTTGGAGCTTGTACCTCCCCATGTATATGTATGGAGTGGAGTTTGCAACTGAAGAGAAACTTTGTGTTCCCAACAAGCTAGGTGAAGGACGGCTTTCACACACGCTTAACTCTCAAAACTGAGCATGTGAAGAGACGTTCGTTCATCTAGCACAAAGGGAGCAGGTTGCAGGAGAAACACTTACTCTGGATTCTCAGTCTGTTTCCTAGTGCCGGTTTGAAGTTCCTGCGGTTTGCACTGTAAAATCGAGTGGCAGCTAGTACCTCCCCATATATATATATGGAGTGGACTTTGCAATTGACAAGAAACTTTGTGTTCCCTTCAAGGTAAGTGAAGGACGGCTTTCACACACACTTATCTCTCAGAACTGAGCATGTGGAGAGACGTTCGTTCATCCAGCACAAAGGGATCGGGTTGGAGGAGAAACACTTACTCTGGTTTCTCACTCTGTTTCCTAGTGCCGGTTTGAAGTTCATGCAGTTTTCACTTTAAAACCGAGTTGGAGCTTGTACCTCCCCAAGTATATGTATGGAGTGGAATTTGCAACTGAAGAGAAACTATGTGTTCCCAACAAGCTAAGTGAAGGACGGCTTTCACACACGCTTAAATCTCAAAACTGAGCATGTGGAGAGACGTTCGTTCATCTAGCACAAAGGAAACAGGTTGCAGGAGAAACACTTACTCTGGTTTCTCAGTTTGTTTCCTAGTGCCGGTTTAAAGTTCCTGCAGTTTTCACTGTAAAACCGAGTTGGAGCTTGTACCTCCCCATGTATATGTATGGAGTGGAGTTTGCAACTGAAGAGAAACTTTGTGTTCCCAACAAGCTAGGTGAAGGACGGCTTTCACACACGCTTAACTCTCAAAATTGAGCATGTGGAGAGACGTTCGTTCATCTAGCACAAAGGGAGCTGGTTGCAGGAGAAACACTTACTCTGGATTCTCAGTCTGTTTCCTAGTGCCGGTTTGATGTTCCTGCAGTTTTCACTGTAAAACCGAGTTGGAGCTTGTACCTCCCCATGTATATTTATGGAGTGGATTTTGCAACTGAAGAGAAACTTTGTTTTCCCAACAAGCTAGTTGAAGGACGGCTTTCACACACGCTTATCTCTCAGAATTGAGCATGTGGGGAGCCGTTCGTTCATCCAAGACAAAGGGAACGGTTTGCAGGAGAAACACTTACTCTGGTTTCTCAGTCTGTTTCCTAGTGCCGGTTTGAAGTTCCTGCAGTTTTCACTGTAAAACCGAGTTGGAGCTTGTACCTCCCCATATATATGTATGGAGTGGAGTTTGCAACTGAAGAGAAACTTTGTGTTCCCAACAAGCTAGGTGAAGGACGGCTTTCACACACGCTTAACTGTCAGAACTGAGCATGTGGAGAAACGTTCGTTCATCCAGCACAAAGGGATCGGTTTGGAGGAAAAACACTTACTCTGGTTTCTCAGTCTGTTTCCTAGTGCCGGTTTGAAGTTCCTGCGGTTTGCACTGTAAAACCGAGTTGGAGCTTGTACCTCCCCTTATATATGTATGGAGTGGACTTTGCAAGTGTCAAGAAACTTTGTGTTCCCTTCAAGCTAGTTGAAGTACGGTTTTGACACACACATATCTCTCAGAACTGAGCATGTGGAGAGACGTTCGTTCATCCAGCACAAAGGGAATGGATTGTAGGAGAAACAATTAATCTGGATTCTCAGTCTGTTTCCTAGTGCCGGTTTGAAATTCCTGCGGTTTGCACTGTAAAACCGAGTTGGAGCTTGTACCTCCCCATATATATGTATGGTGTGGAGTTTGCAACTGAAAAGAATCTATGTGTTCCCTTCAAGCTAGGTGAAGGACGGCATTCACACACACTTATCTCTCAGAACTGAGCATGTGGAGAGACGTTCGTTCATCCAGCACAAAGGGAACGGGTTGCAGGAGAAACAGTTACTCTGGTTTCTCAGTCTCTTTCCTAGTGCCGGTTGGAAGTTCCTGCGGTTTGCACTGTAAAACCGATTTGGAGTTTGTTTCTACCCATATATATGTAAGGACTGGTGTTTGCAACTGTATAGAAATTTTGTGTTCCCTTCAAGTTACGTGAAGGACGGCTTTAAAACACACTTATCTCTCAGAACTGAGCATGTGGAGAAACGTTCGTTCATCCAGCACAATGGAACGGGTTGCAAGAGAAATACTTACTCTGGTTTATCAGTCTGTTTCTAGTGCCGGTTTGTAGTTCCTACGGTTTGCACTGTAAAACCGAGTAGGAGTTTGTCCCTCTACATATATATGTAAGGACTGGAGTATGCAACTTAATAGAACCTTTGTGTTCCCCTCAAGTTTGGTGAAGGACGGCTTTAACACACACTTATCTCTCAGAACTGAGCATGTGGAGAGACGTTCGTTCATCCAGCACAAAGGGATCGGGTTGGAGGAGAAACACTTACTCTGGTTTCTCAGTCTGTTTCCTAGTGCCGGTTTGAAGTTCCTGCGGTTTGCACTGTAAAATCGAGTTGCAGCTTGTACCTCCCCATATATATGTATGGAGTGGACTTTGCAAGTGACAAGAAACTTTGTGTTCCCTTGAAGCTAGGTGAAGGACGGCTTTCACACACACTTATCTCTCAGAACTGAGCATGTGTAGAGACGTTCTTTCATCCAGGACAAAGGGAATGGTTTGCAGGAGAAACAGTTACTCTGGTTTCTCAGTCTGTTTTTTAGTGCCGGTTTGTAGTTCCTACGGTTTGCTCTGTAAAACCGAGTTGGAGTTTGTTCCTCCCCATATATATGCAAGGACTGGAGTTTGCAACTGAATAGAAACTTTGTGTTCCCTTCAAGTTACGTGAAGGAGGGCTTTAAAACACACTTATCTCTCAGAACTGAGCATGTGTAGAGACGTTCTTTCATCCAGCACAAAGGGAACTGTTTGCAGGAGAAACCATTACTCTGGTCTCACAAACTGTTTCCTAGTGCCGGTTTGACGTTCCTGCGGTTTGCACTGTAAAACCGAGTTGGAGCTTGTACCTCCCCATATATATGTATGGTGTGGAGTTTGCAACTGATAAAAACTTGGTTTTCCTTTGAAGCTAGGTGAAGGACGGCTTTCACACACACTTATCTCTCAGAAATGAGCATGTGGAGGGACGTTCGTTCATCCAGCAAAATGGGAACGGTTTGCAGGAGAAACACTTACTCTGGTTTCTCCGTCTGTTTTCTATTGCCGGTTTGATGTTCCTACGGTTTGCACTGTAAAAGCGAGTTGGAGTTTGTTCCTCCCCATATATATGTAAGGACTGGAGTATGCAACTTAATAGAACCTTTGTGTTCCCCTCACGTTTGGTGAAGGACTGCTTTAACACACACTTATCTTTCAGAACTGAGCATGTGGAGAGACGTTCGTTCATCCAGCACAAAAGGATCGGTTTGGAGGAGAAACACTTTCTCTGGTTCTCAGTCTGTATCCTAGTGCCGGTTTGAAGTTCCTGCGGTTTGCACTGTAAAACCGAGTTGGAGCTTGTTCCTCCCCATATATATGTATGGAGTGGAGTTTGCAAGTGACAACAAACTATGTGTTCCCTTCAATCTAGATGAAGGATGGGTTTTACCCACACCTATCTCTCAGATCTGTGCATGTGGAGAGAAGTTCGTCCATTCAGAACCAACGGAACTGCGTGCAGGATAATCACTTACTCTGGTTTCTAAGTCTTTTTCCAACTACCGGTTTGAATTGCCCGCCATTTTCACTGTAAAACCGATTTGTAGCTTGTAGATCCCCATATATATGTATTGAGTGGAGTTGGCAACTGAAAACAAACTTTGTGTTCTCTTCAATCTAGGTGAAGTAAGGCTTTCACACACACGTATCTCTCAGAAGTGGACATGTGCAGAGACGTTCGTTCATCCAGCATAAAGGGAACGGGTTGCAGGAGAAACCCTTACTCTGGTTTCTCAGTCTGTGTCCTAGTGCCGGTTTGAAGTTCCTGCGTTTTGCACTGTAAAACCGTAGTTGGAAATTTTTCCTCCCCATATGTATGTATGGAGTGGAGTTTGCAACTGACAAGAAACTTTGTGTTCCCTTGAAGCTAGGTGAAGGACGGATTTCAAACACACTTATCTCTCAGAACTGAGCATGCGGAGAGACGTTCGTTCATCCAGCACAAAAGGAACGGGTTAGAAGAGAAAACTTACCCTGGTTTCTCAGTCTTTTTCCTAGTGCCGGTTGGAAGTTCCTGCGGTTTGCACTGTAAAACCGAGTTGGAACATGTTCCTACCCATATATATGTACGGAGTGGAGTTGGCAAGTGACAAGAAACTTTGTGTTCCCTTCAAGCTAGGTGAAGGACGGCTTTCACACACAATTAACTCTCAGAACTGAGCATGTGAAGAGACGTTCGTTCTTCCAGCACAAAGGGATCTGGTTACAGGAGAAACACATACTCTGGTTTCTCAGTCTTTTTCCTAGTGCCGGTTTGAAGTTTCTGTGGTTTGCACTGTAAAACCGAGTTGGAGCTTGTTCCTCCCCATATATATGTAAGGAGTCTAGTTTGCAAATGAATAGAAACTATGTGTTCCCTTCAAGCTAAGTGAATGACGGCTTTCACACACACTTATCTCTCAGAACTGAGCATGTGTAGAGACGTTCGTTCATCCAGCACAAAGGGCACGGGTTGCAGGAGAAACACTTACTCTGGTTTCTCAAACTGTTTCCTAGTGCCGGTTTGAAGTTCCTGCGGTTTTCACTGTAAAACCGAGTTGGAGCTTGTACCTCCCCATATATATGTATGGAGTGGACATGCAAGTGACAAGAAACTTTGCTTTCCCTTCAATTAGGTGAAGGACGGCTTTCACACACACTTATCTCTCAGAACTGAGCATGTGGAGAGACGTTCGTTCATCCAGCACAAAGGGAACGGGTTGCAAGAGAAATACTTACTCTGGTTTCTCAGTCAGTTTCCTAGTGCCGGTTTGATGTTCCTGCGGTTTGCACTGTAAAACCCAGTTGCAGCTTGTACCTCCCCATATTTATGTACGGTGTGGATATTGCAACTGAAAAGATACTTTGTGTTCCCTTCAAGCTCGGTGAAGGACGGCTTTCACACACATAATCTCTCAGAACTGAGCATGTGGAGAGACCTTCGTTCATCCAGCACAAAGGGAACTGTTTGCCGGAGAAACACTTACTCAGGTTTCTCAGTCTGTTTCCTAGTGCCAGTTTGATGTTCTTGCGGTTTGCACTGTAAACCCGAGTTGGAGTTTGTTCCTCCCCATATATATGTATGGTGTGGAGTTTGCAACTGAAAAGACACTTTGTGTTCCCTTCAAGCTAGGTGAAGGACGGCTTTAAAACACACTTATCTCTCAGAACTGAGCAAGTTAGAGACGTTCTTTCATCCAGCACAAAGGGAACGGGATGCAGGAAAACCCCTTACTCTGGTTTCTCAAACTGTTTCCTAGTGCCGATTTGAAGCTCCTGCATTTTGCACTGTAAAACCGAGTTGGAGCTTGTACCTCCCCATATATATGTATGGTGTGGAGTTTGCAACTGAAAAGACACTTTGTGTTCCCTTCAAGCTAGGTGAAGGACGGCTTTCACACACACTTATCTCTCAGAACTGAGAATGTGGAGAGACGTTCGTTCATCCAGCACAAAGGGAACGGGTTGCCGGAGAAACTCTTACTCTGGATTCTCAGCCTGTTTCCTAGTGCCGGTTTGAAGTTCCTGCGGTTTGCACTGTAAAACCGAGTTGGAGTTTGTTCTTCCCCATATATATGTAAGGACTGGAGTATGCAACTTAATAGAACATTTGTGTTCCCCTCAAGATTGGTGAAGGACGGGTTTAACACACACTTATCTATCAGAACTGAGCTTGTGGAGAGAAGTTCGTTCATTCAGCACAAAGGGAAAGGGTTGCAGGAGAAACACATACTCTGTATTCTCAGTCTGCTTCCTCGTGCCGTTTTGAAGTTCGTGCGGTTTGCACTGTAAAACCGAGTTGCAGCTTGTACCCCCCATATATATGTATGGAGTGTACTTTGCAAGTGACAAGAAACTTTGTGTTCCCTTGAAGCTAGCTGAAGGACGGCTTTCACACACACTTATCTCTCAGAACTAGCATGTGGAGAGACGTGCTTTTATCCAGCAAAAAGGAACGGGTTGTAGGAGAAACACTTCCTCTGGGTTCTCAGTCTGTTTCCTAGTGCCGGTATGAAGTTCCTGCGATTTGCACTGTGAAACCGTGTTGGAGTTTGTTCCTCCCCATATATATATAAGGACTGGAGTTTGCAACTGAATAGAAACTTTGTGTTCCCTTCAAGTAACGTGAAGGACGGCTTTAAATCACACTTATCTCTCAAAACTGAGCATGTGTAGAGACGTTCTTTCATCCAGCACAAAGGGAACAGGTTGCAGGAGAAATCCTTACTCTGGTTTCTCAAACTGTTTCCTAGTGCCTGTTTGAAGTTCCTGCGGTTTGCACTGTAAAACCGAGTTGGAACTTTTACCTACCCATATATATGTATGGAGTGGAGTTTGCAAGTGACAAGAAACTATGTGTTCCCTTCAAGTTAGGTGAAGGACGGCTTTCACACACACTTATCTCTCAGAACTGAGCATGTGGAGAGACGTTCGTTCATCCAGCACAAAGGGAACTCTTTGCAGGGGAAACACTTACTCTGGTTTCTCAGTCTGTTTCCTAGTGCCGGTTTGAAGTTTCTGCGGTTTGCACTGTAAAAAAGTGTTGGAGCTTGTTCCTCCCCATATATATGTAAGGAGTCTAGTTTGCAAATGAATAGAAACTATGTGTTCCCTTCAAGCTAGGTGAAGGAAAGCTTTCACACACAGTTATCTCTCAGAACTGAGCATGTGGAGAGACATTCCTTTATCCAGCACAAAGGGAACGGGATGTAGGAGAAACACTTACTCTGGTTTCTCAAACAGTTTCCTAGTGCCGGTTTGAAGTTCCTGCGGTTTTCACTGTAAAACCGAGTTGGAGCTTGTACCTCCCCATATATATGTATGGTGTGGAGTTTGCAACTGAACAGAAAATTTGTGTTCCCTTCAAGCTAGGTGAAGGACGGCTTTCACACACACTTATCTCTCAGAACTGAGCATGTGGAGAGACGTTCGTTCATCCAGCACAAAGGGATCGGGTTGCAGGGAAACACTTACTCTGGTTCTCAATCTGTTTCCTAGTGCCGGTTTGAAGTTCCTACAGTTTGCACTGTAAAACCGAGTTGCGGCTTGTACCTCCCCATATTTATGTATAGTGTGGAGTTTGCAAGTGAAAAGAAACTTTGTGTTCCCTTCAAGCTAGCTGAAGGACGGCTTTCACACACACTTATCTCTCAGAACTGAGCATGTGGAGAGACGTTCGTTCATCCAGCACAAAGGGAAAGGGTTGCAGGAGAAACACATTCTCTGGTTTCTCAGTCTGCTTCCTAGTGCCGGTTTGAAGTTTCTGCGGTTTGCACTGTAAAAAAGACTTGGAGCTTGTTCCTCCCCATATATATGTAAGGAGTCTTGTTTGCAAATGAATAGAAACTATGTGTTCCCTTCAAGCTAGGTGAAGGACGGCTTTCACACACACTTATCTCTCAGAACTGAGCATGTGGAGAGACGTTCGTTCATCCAGCACAAAGGGAAAGGTTTGCAGGATAAACACTTACTCTGATTTCTCAGTGTGTTTTCTAGTGCCAGTTTGAAGTTCCTGCGCTTTGCACTGAAAAACCGAGTTGGAGTTTTTTCCTCCCCATATATATGTAAGGACTGGAGTATGCAACTTAATAGAACCTTTGTGTTCCCCACAAAGTTTGGTGAAGGACGGCTTTAACACACACTTATCTCTCAGAAATGAGCATGTGTAGAGACTTTTGTTCATCCAGCACAAAGGGAACGGGTTGCAGGAGAAACACTTCCTCTGGTTTCTCAAACTGTTTCCTAGTTCCGGTTTGAAGTTTCTGCGTTTTGCACTGTAAAAAAGAGTTGGAGCTTGTTCCTCCCCATATATATGTAAGGAGTCTAGTTTGCAAATGAATAGAAACTATGTGTTCCCTTCAAGCTAGGTGAAGGACGGCTTTCACACACACTTATCTCTCAGAACTGAGCATGTTGAGAGACGTTCGTTCATCCAGCACAAAAGGATCGGTTTGGAGGAGAAACAATTACTCTGGTTCTCAGTCTGTTTCCTAGTACCGGTTTGAAGTTCCTGCGGTTTGCACTGTAAAACCGAGTTGGAGCTTGTTCCTCCCCATATATATGTATGGAGTGGAGTTTGCAAGTGACAACAAACTATGTGTTCCCTTCAATCTAGATGAAGGATGGGTTTTACCCACACCTATCTCTCAGAACTGTGCATGTGGAGAGAAGTTCGTCCATTCAGAACCAACGGAACTGCGTGCAGGATAATCACTTACTCTGGTTTCTAAGTCTTTTTCCAACTACCGGTTTGAATTGCCCGCCATTTTCACTGTAAAACCGATTTGTAGCTTGTAGTTCTCCATATATATGTATTGAGTGGAGTTGGCAACTTAAAACAAACTTTGTGTTCCCTTCAATCTAGGTGAAGTAAGGCTTTCACACACACGTATCTCTCAGAAGTGGACATGTGCAGAGACGTTCGTTCATCCAGCACAAAGGGAACGGTTTGCAGGAGAAACCCTTACTCAGGTTTCTCAGTCTGTGTCCTAGTGCCGGTTTGAAGTTCCTGCGTTTTGCACTGTAAAACCGTAGTTGGAAATTTTTCCTCCCCATATGTATGTATGGAGTGGAGTTTGCAACTGACAAGAAACTTTGTGTTCCCTTGAAGCTAGGTGAAGGACGATTTTCACACACACTTATCTCTCAGAACTGAGCATGCGGAGAGACGTTCGTTCATCCAGCACAAAAGGAACGGGTTAGAAGAGAAAACTTACCCTGGTTTCTCAGTCTTTTTCCTAGTGCCGGTTGGAAGTTCCTGCGGTTTGCACTGTAAAACCGAGTTGGAACATGTTCCTACCCATATATATGTACGGAGTGGAGTTTGCAAGTGACAAGAAACTTTGTGTTCCCTTCAAGCTAGGTGAAGGACGGCTTTCACACACAATTAACTCTCAGAACTGAGCATGTGAAGAGACGTTCGTTCTTCCAGCACAAAGGGATCTGGTTACAGGAGAAACACATACTCTGGTTTCTCAGTCTTTTTCCTAGTGCCGGTTTGAAGTTTCTGTGGTTTGCACTGTAAAACCGAGTTGGAGCTTGTTCCTCCCCATATATATGTAAGGAGTCTAGTTTGCAAATGAATAGAAACTATGTGTTCCCTTCAAGCTAAGTGAAGGACGGCTTTCACACACACTTATCTCTCAAAACTGAGAATGTGGAGAGACGTTCGTTCATCCAGCACAAAGGGATCTGGTTGCAGGAGAAACACTTACTCTGGTTCTCAATCTGTTTCCTAGTGCCGGTTTGAAGTTCCAACGGTTTGCACTGTAAAACCGAGTTGGAGCTTGTACCTCCCCATATATATGTATGGAGTGGACATGCAAGTGACAAGAAACTTTGCTTTCCCTTCAATTAGGTGAAGGACGGCTTTCACACACACTTATCTCTCAGAACTGAGCATGTGGAGAGACGTTCGTTCATCCAGCACAAAGGGAACGGGTTGCAAGAGAAATACTTACTCTGGTTTCTCAGTCAGTTTCCTAGTGCCGGTTTGATGTTCCTGCGGTTTGCACTGTAAAACCCAGTTGCAGCTTGTACCTCCCCATATTTATGTAAGGACTGGAGTTTGCAACTGAATAGAAACTTTGTGTTCCCTTCAAGTTACGTGAAGGACGGCTTTAAAACACACTTATCCCTCAGAACTGAGCAAGTTAGAGACGTTCTTTCATCCAGCACAAAGGGAACGGGTTGTAGGAGAACCCCTTACTCTGGTTTCTCAAACTGTTTCCTAGTGCCGATTTGAAGCTCCTGCAGTTTGCACTGTAAAACCGAGTTGGAGCTTGTACCTCCCCATATATATGTATGGTGTGGAGTTTGCAACTGAAAAGACACTTTGTGTTCCCTTCAAGCTAGGTGAAGGACGGCTTTCACACACACTTATCTCTCAGAACTGAGAATGTGGAGAGACGTTCGTTCATCCAGCACAAAGGGAACGGGTTGCCGGAGAAACTGTTACTCTGGATTCTCAGTCTGTTTCCTAGTGCCGGTTTGAAGTTCGTGCGGTTTGCACTGTAAAACCGAGTTGGGGTTTGTTCCTCCCCATATATATGTAAGGACTGGAGTATGCAACTTAATAGAACATTTGTGTTCCCCTCAAGATTGGTGAAGGACGGGTTTAACACACACTTATCTCTCAGAACTGAGCATGTGGAGAGACGTTTTTTCATCCAGCACAAAGGGAACGGGTTGCAGGAGAAACAATTACTCTGGTTTCTCAGTCTGTTTCCTAGTGCCGGTTGGAAGTTCCTGTGGTTTACACTGCAAAACCGAGTTGGAGTTTGTTTCTCCCCATATATATGTAAGAACTAGAGTTTGCAACTGAATAGAAACTTTGTGTTCCCTTCAAGCTAGGTGAAGGACGGCTTTAACACACACTTATCTCTCAGAACTTAGCATGTGGAAAGACGTTCGTTCATCCAGCACAAAGAGATCGGGTTGCAGGAGAAACACTTACTCTGGTTTCTCAAACTGTTTCCTAGTGCCGGTTTGAAGTTCCTGCGGTTTGCACTGTAAAACCGAGTTGGAACTTGTTCCTACCCATATATATGTAAGGACCGGTGTATGCAACTTAATAGAACCTTTGTGTTCCCCTCAAGTTTGGTGAAGGACGGGTTTAACACACACTTATCTATCAGAACTGAGCATGTGGAGAGACGTTCGTTCATCCAGCACAAAGGGAAAGGGTTGCAGGAGAAACACATACTCTGGTTTCTCAGTCTGTTTCCTAGTGCCGGTTTGAAGTTCCTGCGGTTTGCACTGTAAAACCGAGATGGAGTTTGTTCCTCCCCATATATATGTAAGGACTGGAGTTTGCAACTGAATAGAACCTTTGTGTTCCCTTCAAGTTACCTGAAGGACGGCTTTAAAACACACTTATCTCTCAAAACTGAGCATGTGAAGAGACGTTCTTTCATCCAGCACAAAGGGAACGGTTTGCAGGAGAAACCCTTACTCTGGTTTCTCAAACTGTTTCTCAGTGCCGGTTTGAAGTTCCTGCGGTTTGCACTGTAAAACCGAGTTGGAGCTTGTACCTCCCCATATATATGTATGAAGTAGAATTTGCAAGTGTCAAGAAACTTTGTGTTCCCTTCAAGTTAGGTGAAGGACGCCTTTGACACACATTTTTCTCTCAGAACTGAGCATGTGGAGAGACGTTCGTTCATTCAGCACAAAGGGAACGGATTGTAGGAGAAACACTTTCTCTGGTTTCTCAGTCTGTTTCCTAGTGCCCGTTTGAAGTTCCTGCGATTTGCACTGTAAAACCGAGTTGGAGCCTGTACCTCCCCATATATATGTATGGTGTGGAGTTTGCAACTGAAAAGAATCTTTGTGTTCCCTTCAAGCTAGTTGAAGTACGGCTTTCACACACAATTAACTCTCAGAACTGAGCATGTGGAGAGACGTTCGTTCATCCAGCACAAATGGAACGGGTTGCAAGGTAAATACTTACTCTGGTTTCTCAGTCTGTTTCCTAGTGCCGGTTTGAATTTCCTGCGGTTTGCACTGTAAAACCGTGTTGGAACTTGTACATCCCCATATATATGTATGGAGTGGACTTTGCAAGTGACAAGAAACTTTGTGTTCCCATCAAGCTAGGCGAAGGACGGCTTTCACACACACTTATTTCTCAGAACTGAGCATGTGGAGAGACGTTCGTTCACCCAGCAAAAAGGGAACGGGTTAGAAGAGAAAACTTACCCTGGTTTCTCAGTCTTTTTCCTTGTGCCGGTTGGAAGTTCCTGCGGATTGCAGTGTAAAACAGAGTTGGAGTTTGTTCCTCCCCATATATATGTAAGGACTGGAGTTTGCAACGGAATAGAAACTTTGTGTTCCCTTCCAGGTAGGTGAAGGACGGCTTTCACACACACTTATCTCTCAGAACTGAGCATGTGTAGAGACGTTCGTTCATCCAGCAAAAAGGGAACGGGTTGCAGGAGAAACCCTTAATCTGGTTTCTCAAACTGTTTCCTAGTGCCAGTTTGAAGTTGCTGCGGTTTGCACTGTAAAACCGAGTTGGAACTTGTTCCTACCCATATATATATATGGAGTGGAATAAGCAAGTGACAAGAAACTTTGTGTTCCCTTCAAGCTAGGTGAAGGCGGCTTTCACACACAATTAACTCTCAGAACTGAGCATGTGAAGAGCCTTTCGTTCATCCAGCACAAAGGGATCTGGTTACAGGAGAAACACTTATTCTAGATTCTCAGTCTGTTTCCTAGTGCCGGTTGGAAGTTCCTGCGGTTTGCACTGTAAAAGTGAGTTGTAGTTTGTACCTCCCAATATATACGTATGGTGTGGGGTTTGCAACTGAAAAGACACTTTGTGTTCCCTTCAAACTAGGCGAAGGACGGCTTTCACACACACTTATCTCTCAGAACTGAGCATGTGGAGAGACTATCGTTCATTCAGCACAAAGGGAACGGGTTGCAGGAGAAACACTTACTCTGGTTTCTCAGTCTGTTTCCTAGTGCCGGTTGGAAGTTTCTGCGGTTTGCACTGTAAAACCGAGTTGGAACTTGTTCCTACCCATATATATATATGGAGTGGAATAAGCAAGTGACAAGAAACTTTGTGTTCCCTTGAAGCTAGGTGAAGGAAGGCTTTCACACACAGTTATCTCTCAGAACTGAGCATGTGGAGAGACGTTCGTTCATCCAGCACAAAGGGAACGCGTTGCAGGAGAAACACTTACTCTGGTTTCTCAGTCTGTTTCCTAGTGCCGGTTGGAAGTTCCTGCGGTTTGCCCTGTAAAACCGAGTTGGAGCTTGTTCCTCCCAATATATATGTATGGAGTGGACTTGCAAGTGACAAGAAACTTTGTGTTCCCTTGAAGTTAGGTGAAGGACGGATTTCACACACACTTATCTCTCAGAACACAGCATGTGGTGAGACGTTCGTTCATCCAGCACAAAAGGAACGGTTTCGAAGAGAAAACTTACCCTGGTTTCTCAGTCTGTTTCCTAGTGCCGGTTGGAAGTTCCTGCGGTTTGCACTGTAAAACCGAGTTGGAACTAGTTCCTACCCATATATATGTATGGAGTGGGGTTTGCAAGTGACAAGAAACTTTGTGTTCCCTACAAGCTAGGTGAAGGACGGCTTTCACACACAATTAACTCTCAGAACTGAGCATGTGAATAGACGTTCGTTCTTCCAGCACAAAGGGAACTTGTTACAGGAGAAACATTTACTCTGGATTCCCAGTCTGTTTCCTCGTGCCGGTTTGAAGTTCCTGCGGTTTGCACTGTAAAACCGAGTTGGAGTTTCTAACTCCCCATATATATGCAAGGACTGGAGTATGCAACTTAATAGAACCTTTGTGTTCCCCTCAAGTTTGGTGAAGGACGGCTTTCACACACACTTATCTCTCAGAACTGAGCATGTGTAGATACTTTCGTTCATCTAGCACAAAGGAAACTGGTTGCAGGAGAAACACTTACTGTGGTTTCACAGTCAGTTTCCTAGTGCCTGTTTGAAATTCCTGCGGTTTGCATTGTAGTACCGAGTTGGAGTTTGTTCCTCCCTATATATATGTAAGGACTGGAGTATGCAACTTAATAGAATCTTTGTGTTCCCCTCAAGTTTGGTGAAGGAGGGCTTTAACACACACTTATCTCTCAGAACTGAGCATGCGGAGAGACGTTCGTTCATCCAGCACAAAGGGATCGCGTTGCAGGAGAAACACTTACTGTAGTTCTCAAGGCATTTCCTAGTGCCGGTTTGAATTTCCTGCGGTTTGCACTGTAAAACCGAGTTGGAGCTTGTACCTCCCCATACATATGTATGGATTGGACTTTGCAAGTGACAAGAAACTTTGTGTTCCCTTGAAGCTAGGTGAAGGACGGCTTTCACACACACTTATCTCTCAGAACTGAGCATGAGGAGACACATTAGTTCATCCATCACAAAGGGAACGGGTTGCAAGAGAAATAATTACTCTGGTTTCTCAGTCTGTTTCCTAGTGCCTGTTTGATGTTCTTGCGGTTTGCACTGTAAAACCGAGTTGGAGTTTGTTCCTCCCCATATATATGTAAGGACTGGTGTTTGCAACTGAATAGAAACTTTGTGTTCCCTTCAAGTTACGTGAAGGACGGCTTTCAAACACAATTATCTCTCAGAACTGAGCATGTGGAGAGCCGTTCGTTCATTCAGCACAAATGGATGGGGTTGGAGGATAAACACTTACTCTGGTTTCTCAGTCTGTTTACTAGTGCCGGTTGGAAGTTCCTGTGGTTTGCACTGTAAAACCGTGTTGGAACTTGTACCTCCCCATATATATGTATGGAGTGGACTTTGCAAGTGACAAGAAACTTTGTGTTCCCTTCAAGCTAGGCGAAGGATGGCTTTCACACACACTTATCTCTCAGAACTGAGCATGTGGAGAGACGTTCGTTCATCCAGCACAAAGGGAACGGGTTAGAAGAGAAAACTTACCCTGGTTTCTCAGTCTGTTTCCTAGTGCCGGTTGGAAGTTCCTGCTGATTGCAGTGTAAAACCGAGTTGGAGTTTGTTCCTCCCCATATATATGTAAGGACTGGAGTTTGCAACTGAATAGAAACTTTGTGTTCCCTTCAAGGTAGGTGAAGGACGGCTTTCACACACACTTATCTCTCAGAAATGAGCATGTGTAGAGACGTTCGTTCATCCAGCAAAAATGGAACGGGTTGCAGGAGAAACCCTTACTCTGGTTTCTCAAACTGTTTCCTAGTGCCAGTTTAAAGTTCCTGCGGTTTGCACTGTAAAACCGAGTTGGAACTTGTTCCTACCCATATATGTGTATGGAGTGGAGTTTGCAATTGACAAGAAACTTTGTGTTCCCTTCAAGCTAGGTGAAGGCGGCTTTCACACACAATTAACTCTCAGAACTGAGCATGTGAAGAGACGTTCGTTCATCCAGCACAAAGGGATCTGGTTACAGGAGAAACACTTACTCTGGATTCTCAGTCTGTTTCCTAGTGCCGGTTTGAAGTTCCTGCGGTTTGCACTTTAAAACCGAGTTGCAGCTTTTACCTCCCCATATTTATGTATGGTATGGAGTTTGCAACTGAAAAGAAACTTTGTGTTCCCTTCAAGCTAGGTGAAGGACGGCTTTCACACACACTTATCTCTCAGAAATGAGCATGTGGAGAGACGTTCGTTCATCCAGCACAAAGGGAACGGGTTGCAGGAGAAATACTTACTCTGGTTTCTCAGTCTGTTTTCTAGTACCAGTTTGAAGTTCCTGCGGTTTGCACTGTAAAACCGAGTTGGAGTTTCTTCCTCCCCATATATATGTAAGGACTGGAGTATGCAACTTAATAGAACCTTTGTGTTCCCCTCAAGTTTGGTGAAGGATGGCTTTAACACACACTTATCTCTCAGAACTGAGCATGTGGAGAAACGTTCGTTCATCCAGCACAAAAGGATAGGTTTGGAGGAGAAACACTAACTCTGGTTCTCAGTCTGTTTCCTAGTGCCTGTTTGAAGTTCCTGCTTTTTGCACTGAAAAACGGTTTGGAGCTTGTTCCTCCCCATATATATGTATGGAGTGGAGTTTGCAAGTGACAACAAACTTTGTGTTCCCTTCAATCTAGATGAAGGATGGGTTTTACCCACACCTATCTCTCAGAACTGTGCATGTGGAGAGAAGTTCGTCCATTCAGAACAAATGGAGCTGCGTGCAGGAGAATCACTTACTCTGGTTTCTCAGTCTTTTTCCAAATACCGGTTTGAATTGCCCGCCATTTTCACTGTAAAACCGAGTTGTAGCTTGTACATCCCCATATATATGTATTGAGTGGAGTTGGCAACTGAAAGCAAACTTTGTGTTCCCTTCAATCTAGGTGAAGTAAGGCTTTCACACACACGTATCTCTCAGAAGTGGACATGTGCAGAGACGTTTATTCATCCAGCACAAAGTTAACGGGTTGCAGGAGAAACACTTACTCTGGTTTCTCAGTATGTTTCCAAGTGCCGGTTTGAAGTTCCTGCGTTTGCACTGTAAAACCGTAGTTGGAGATTTTTCCTCCCCATATGTATGTATGGAGTGGAGTTTGCAACTGACAAGAAACTTTGTGTTCCCTTGAAGCTAGGTGAAGGACGGCTTTCACACACAGTTATCTCTCAGAACTGAGCATGTGGAGAGACGTTCGTTCATCCAGCACAAAGGGAACGCGTTGCAGGAGAAACACTTACTCTGGTTTCTCAGTCTGTTTCCTAGTGCCGGTTGGAAGTTCCTGCGGTTTGCCCTGTAAAACCGAGTTGGAGCTTGTTCCTCCCAATATATATGTATGGAGTGGACTTTCAAGTGACAAGAAACTTTGTGTTCCCTTGAAGTTAGGTGAAGGACGGATTTCACACACACTTATCTCTCAGAACACAGCATGTGGTGAGACGTTCGTTCATCCAGCACAAAAAGAACGGTTTAGAAGAGAAAACTTACCCTGGTTTCTCAGTCTGTTTCCTAGTGCCGGTTGGAAGTTCCTGCGGTTTGCACTGTAAAACCGAGTTGGAACTAGTTCCTACCCATATATATGTATGGAGTGGAGTTTGCAATTGACAAGAAACTTTGTGTTCTCTTCAAGCTAGGTGAAGGACGGCTTTCACACACAATTAACTCTCAGAACTGAGCATGTGAAGAGACGTTCGTTCTTCCAGCACAAAGGGATCTTGTTACAGGAGAAACATTTACTCTGGATTCCCAGTCTGTTTCCTCGTGCCGGTTTGAAGTTCCTGCGGTTTGCACTGTAAAACCGAGTTGGAGTTTCTAACTCCCCATATATATGCAAGGACTGGAGTATGCAAATTAATAGAACCTTTGTGTTCCCCTCAAGTTTGGTGAAGGACGGCTTTCACACACACTTATCTCTCAGAACTGAGCATGTGTAGAGACTTTCGTTCATCTAGCACAAAGGGAACGGGTTGCAGGAGAAACACTTACTCTGGTTTCTCAGTCTGTTTCCTACTGCCGGTTTGAAGTTCCTGCGGTTTTCACTGTAAAACCGAGTTGGAGCTTGTACCTCCCCACATATATGTATGGTGTGGAGTTTGCATCTGAACAGAATCTTTGTGTTCCCTTCAAGCTAGGTGAAGGACGGCTTTCACACACACTTATCTCTCAAAACTGAGCATGTGGAGAGACGTTCGTTCATCCAGCACAAAGGGAACAGGTTGTTGGAGAAACACTTACTCTGGTTCTCAATCTGTTTCCTAGTGCCGGTTTGAAGTTCCAACGGTTTGCACTGTAAAACCGAGTTGGAGCTTGTACCTCCCCATATATATGTATGGAGTGGACTTTGCAAGTGACAAGAAACTTTGTGTTCCCTTGAAGCTAGGTGAAGGAGGGCTTTCACACACACTTATCTCTCAGAACACAGCATGTGGTGAGACGTTCGTTCATCCAGCACAAAAGGAACGGTTTAGAAGAGAAAACTTACCCTGGTTTCTCAGTCTGTTTCCTAGTGCCGGTTGGAAGTTCCTGCGGTTTGCACTGTAAAACCGAGTTGGAACTAGTTCCTACCCATATATATGTATGGAGTGGGGTTTGCAAGTGACAAGAAACTTTGTGTTCCCTTCAAGCTAGGTGAAGGACGGCTTTCACACACAATTAACTCTCAGAACTGAGCATGTGAAGAGACGTTCGTTCTTCCAGCACAAAGGGAACTTGTTACAGGAGAAACATTTACTCTGGATTCCCAGTCTGTTTCCTCGTGCCGGTTTGAAGTTCCTGCGGTTTGCACTGTAAAACCGAGTTGGAGTTTCTAACTCCCCATATATATGTAAGGACTGGAGTATGCAACTTAATAGAACCTTTGTGTTCCCCTCAAGTTTGGTGAAGGACGGCTTTCACACACACTTATCTCTCAGAACTGAGCATGTGTAGAGACTTTCGTTCATCTAGCACAAAGGAAACTGGTTGCAGGAGAAACACTTACTGTGGTTTCACAGTCAGTTTCCTAGTGCCTGTTTGAAGTTCCTGCGGTTTGCATTGTAGTACCGAGTTGGAGTTTGTTCCTCCCTATATATATGTAAGGACTGGAGTATGCAACTTAATAGAATCTTTGTGTTCCCCTCAAGTTTGGTGAAGGAGGGCTTTAACACACACTTATCTCTCAGAACTGAGCATGCGGAGAGACGTTCGTTCATCCAGCACAAAGGGATCGCGTTGCAGGAGAAACACTTACTGTAGTTCTCAAGGCATTTCCTAGTGCCGGTTTGAATTTCCTGCGGTTTGCACTGTAAAACCGAGTTGGAGCTTGTACCTCCCCATACATATGTATGGATTGGACTTTGCAAGTGACAAGAAACTTTGTGTTCCCTTGAAGCTAGGTGAAGGACGGCTTTCACACACACTTATCTCTCAGAACTGAGCATGAGGAGACACATTAGTTCATCCATCACAAAGGGAACGGGTTGCAAGAGAAATAATTACTCTGGTTTCTCAGTCTGTTTCCTAGTGCCTGTTTGATGTTCTTGCGGTTTGCACTGTAAAACCGAGTTGGAGTTTGTTCCTCCCCATATATATGTAAGGACTGGTGTTTGCAACTGAATAGAAACTTTGTGTTCCCTTCAAGTTACGTGAAGGACGGCTTTCAAACACAATTATCTCTCAGAACTGAGCATGTGGAGAGCCGTTCGTTCATTCAGCACAAATGGATGGGGTTGGAGGATAAACACTTACTCTGGTTTCTCAGTCTGTTTACTAGTGCCGGTTGGAAGTTCCTGTGGTTTGCACTGTAAAACCGTGTTGGAACTTGTACCTCCCCATATATATGTATGGAGTGGACTTTGCAAGTGACAAGAAACTTTGTGTTCCCTTCAAGCTAGGCGAAGGATGGCTTTCACACACACTTATCTCTCAGAACTGAGCATGTGGAGAGACGTTCGTTCATCCAGCACAAAGGGAACGGGTTAGAAGAGAAAACTTACCCTGGTTTCTCAGTCTGTTTCCTAGTGCCGGTTGGAAGTTCCTGCTGATTGCAGTGTAAAACCGAGTTGGAGTTTGTTCCTCCCCATATATATGTAAGGACTGGAGTTTGCAACTGAATAGAAACTTTGTGTTCCCTTCAAGGTAGGTGAAGGACGGCTTTCACACACACTTATCCCTCAGAAATGAGCATGTGTAGAGACGTTCGTTCATCCAGCAAAAATGGAACGGGTTGCAGGAGAAACCCTTACTCTGGTTTCTCAAACTGTTTCCTAGTGCCAGTTTAAAGTTCCTGCGGTTTGCACTGTAAAACCGAGTTGGAACTTGTTCCTACCCATATATGTGTATGGAGTGGAGTTTGCAATTGACAAGAAACTTTGTGTTCCCTTCAAGCTAGGTGAAGGCGGCTTTCACACACAATTAACTCTCAGAACTGAGCATGTGAAGAGACGTTCGTTCATCCAGCACAAAGGGATCTGGTTACAGGAGAAACACTTACTCTGGATTCTCAGTCTGTTTCCTAGTGCCGGTTTGAAGTTCCTGCGGTTTGCACTTTAAAACCGAGTTGCAGCTTTTACCTCCCCATATTTATGTATGGTATGGAGTTTGCAACTGAAAAGAAACTTTGTGTTCCCTTCAAGCTAGGTGAAGGACGGCTTTCACACACACTTATCTCTCAGAAATGAGCATGTGGAGAGACGTTCGTTCATCCAGCACAAAGGGAACGGGTTGCAGGAGAAATACTTACTCTGGTTTCTCAGTCTGTTTTCTAGTACCAGTTTGAAGTTCCTGCGGTTTGCACTGTAAAACCGAGTTGGAGTTTCTTCCTCCCCATATATATGTAAGGACTGGAGTATGCAACTTAATAGAACCTTTGTGTTCCCCTCAAGTTTGGTGAAGGATGGCTTTAACACACACTTATCTCACAGAACTGAGCATGTGGAGAAACGTTCGTTCATCCAGCACAAAAGGATAGGTTTGGAGGAGAAACACTAACTCTGGTTCTCAGTCTGTTTCCTAGTGCCTGTTTGAAGTTCCTGCTTTTTGCACTGAAAAACGGTTTGGAGCTTGTTCCTCCCCATATATATGTATGGAGTGGAGTTTGCAAGTGACAACAAACTTTGTGTTCCCTTCAATCTAGATGAAGGATGGGTTTTACCCACACCTATCTCTCAGAACTGTGCATGTGGAGAGAAGTTCGTCCATTCAGAACAAATGGAGCTGCGTGCAGGAGAATCACTTACTCTGGTTTCTCAGTCTTTTTCCAAATACCGGTTTGAATTGCCCGCCATTTTCACTGTAAAACCGAGTTGTAGCTTGTACATCCCCATATATATGTATTGAGTGGAGTTGGCAACTGAAAGCAAACTTTGTGTTCCCTTCAATCTAGGTGAAGTAAGGCTTTCACACACACGTATCTCTCAGAAGTGGACATGTGCAGAGACGTTTATTCATCCAGCACAAAGTTAACGGGTTGCAGGAGAAACACTTACTCTGGTTTCTCAGTATGTTTCCAAGTGCCGGTTTGAAGTTCCTGCGTTTGCACTGTAAAACCGTAGTTGGAGATTTTTCCTCCCCATATGTATGTATGGAGTGGAGTTTGCAACTGACAAGAAACTTTGTGTTCCCTTGAAGCTAGGTGAAGGACGGCTTTCACACACAGTTATCTCTCAGAACTGAGCATGTGGAGAGACGTTCGTTCATCCAGCACAAAGGGTACGCGTTTCAGGAGAAACACTTACTCTGGTTTCTCAGTCTGTTTCCTAGTGCCGGTTGGAAGTTCCTGCGGTTTGCCCTGTAAAACCGAGTTGGAGCTTGTTCCTCCCAATATATATGTATGGAGTGGACTTGCAAGTGACAAGAAACTTTGTGTTCCCTTGAAGTTAGGTGAAGGACGGATTTCACACACACTTATCTCTCAGAACACAGCATGTGGTGAGACGTTCGTTCATCCAGCACAAAAAGAACGGTTTAGAAGAGAAAACTTACCCTGGTTTCTCAGTCTGTTTCCTAGTGCCGGTTGGAAGTTCCTGCGGTTTGCACTGTAAAACCGAGTTGGAACTAGTTCCTACCCATATATATGTATGGAGTGGAGTTTGCAAGTGACAAGAAACTTTGTGTTCTCTTCAAGCTAGGTGAAGGACGGCTTTCACACACAATTAACTCTCAGAACTGAGCATGTGAAGAGACGTTCGTTCTTCCAGCACAAAGGGATCTTGTTACAGGAGAAACATTTACTCTGGATTCCCAGTCTGTTTCCTCGTGCCGGTTTGAAGTTCCTGCGGTTTGCACTGTAAAACCGAGTTGGAGTTTCTAACTCCCCATATATATGCAAGGACTGGAGTATGCAACTTAATAGAACCTTTGTGTTCCCCTCAAGTTTGGTGAAGGACGGCTTTCACACACACTTATCTCTCAGAACTGAGCATGTGTAGAGACTTTCGTTCATCTAGCACAAAGGGAACGGGTTGCAGGAGAAACACTTACTCTGGTTTCTCAGTCTGTTTCCTAGTGCCGGTTTGAAGTTCCTGCGGTTTTCACTGTAAAACCGAGTTGGAGCTTTTACCTCCCCACATATATGTATGGTGTGGAGTTTGCATCTGAACAGAATCTTTGTGTTCCCTTCAAGCTAGGTGAAGGACGGCTTTCACACACACTTATCTCTCAAAACTGAGCATGTGGAGAGACGTTCGTTCATCCAGCACAAAGGGAACAGGTTGTTGGAGAAACACTTACTCTGGTTCTCAATCTGTTTCCTAGTGCCGGTTTGAAGTTCCAACGGTTTGCACTGTAAAACCGAGTTGGAGCTTGTACCTCCCCATATATATGTATGGAGTGGACTTGCAAGTGACAAGAAACTTTGTTTTCCTTTCAAGCTAGTTGAAGGACGGCTTTCACACACTCTTATCTCTCAGAACTGAGCATGTGTAGAGACGTTCTTTCATCCAGCAAAAAGGGAACGGGTTGCAGGAGTAAACCTTACTCTGGTTTCTCAATCTGTTTTCTAGTGCTGGTTTGAAGTTCCTGCAGTTTTCACAGTAAAACCGAGTTGGAGCTTATACCTCCCCATATATATGTATGGTGTGGAGTTTACAACTGAAAAGACACTTTGTGTTCCCTTCAAGCTAGGCGAAGGACGGCTTTCACACACACTATCTCTCAGAACTGAGCATGTGGGGGACGTTCGTTCATCCAGCACAAATGGAACGGGTTGTTGGAGAAACTCTTACCCTGGATTCTCAATCTGTATCCTAGTGCCGGTTTGAAGTTCCTGCAGTTTGCACTGTAAAACCGAGTTGCAGTTTGTACCTCCCCATATATATGTATGGTGTGGAGATTACAACTGAAAAGAATCTTTGTGTTCCCTTCAAGCTAGGTGAAGGACGGCTTTCACACACACATATCTCTCAGAACTGAGCATGTGGAGAGACGTTCGTTCATCTAGCACAAATGGAACGGGTTGCCGGAGAAACACTTACTCTGGTTTCTCAAACAGTTTCTTAGTGCCGGTTTGAAGTTCCTGCGGTTTTCACTGTAAAACCGAGATGGAGCTTGTACCTCCCCACATATATGTATGGTGTGGAGTTTGCAACTGAACAGAAACTTTGTGTTCCCTTCAAGCTAGTTGAAGGACGGCTTTCACACACACTTATGTCTCAAAACTGAGCTTGTGGAGAGACTTTCGTTCATCCAGCACAAAGGGATCGTGTTGCAGGAGAAACACTTACTCTGGTTCTCAATCTGTTTCCAAGTGCCGGTTTGAAGTTCCAATGGTTTGCACTGTAAAACCGAGTTGGAGCTTGTAACTCCCCATATATATGTATGGAGTGGACTTGCAAGTGACAAGAAACTTTGTTTTCCCTTCAAGCTAGTTGAAGGACGGCTTTCACTCACTCTTATCTCTCAGAACTGAGCATGTGTAGAGACGTTCTTTCATCCAGCAAAAAGGGAACGGGTTGCAGGAGAAACCCTTACTCTGGTTTCTCAAACTGTTTTCTAGTGCTGGTTTGAAGTTCCTGCAGTTTGCACAGTAAAACCGAGTTGGAGCTTGTACCTCCCCATATATATATGGTGTGGAGTTTGCAACTGAAAAGACACTTTGTGTTCCCTTCAAACTAGGCGAAGGAGGGCTTTCACACACACTTATCTCTCAGAACTGAGCATGTGGTGAGACGTTTGTTCATCCAGCACAAAGGGAACGGGTTGCAGGAGAAACAATTACTCTGGTTTCTCAGTCTGTTTCCTAGTGCCTGTTTGAAGTTCCTGCGGTTTGCACTGTAAAACTGAGTTGCAGCTTGTACCTCCCCATATATATGTATGGAGTGGACTTTGCAAGTGACAAGAAACTTTGTGTTCCCTTGAAGCTAGGTGAAGGAGGGCTTTCACACACACTTATCTCTCAGAACTGAGCATGTGGAGAGACGTTCGTTCATCCAGCACAAAGGGATCGTGTTGCAGGGGAAACACTTACTGTGGTTCTAAATACGTTTCCTAGTGCCGGTTGGAAGTTCCTGCTGTTTGCACTGTAAAACCGAGTTGGAACTTGTATCTCCCCATATATATGTATGGAGTGGACTTTGCAATTGACAAGAAACTTTGTGTTCCCTTGAAGCTAGGTGAAGGACGGCATTCACACACACTTATCTCTCATATCTGAGCATGTGGAGACACGTTCGTTCATCCAGCACAATGGGAACGGTTTGCAAGAGAAATAATTACTCTGGTTTCTCAGTCTGTTTCCTAGTGCCAGTTTGATGTTCTTGCGGTTTGCACTGTAAAACCGAGTTGGAGTTTGTTCTTCCCCATATATATGTAAAAAGTGGAGTTTGCAACTGAATAGAAACTTTGTGTTCCCTTCAAGTTACGTGAAGGCCGGCTTTAAAACACACTTATTTCTCAGAACTGAGCAAGTTAGAGACGTTCTTTCATCCAGCACAAAGGGAACGGTTTGCAGGAGAAACCCTTACTCTGGTTTCTCAAACTGTTTCCTAGTGCCGATTTGAAGTTCCTGCCGTTTGCACTGTAAAACCGAGTTGGAGCTTGTACCTCCCCATATATATGTATGGTGTGGAGTATACAACTGAAAAGACACTTAGTGTTCCCTTCATGCTAGGCGAAGTACGGCTTTCACACACACTATCTCACAGAACTGAGCATGTGGCGAGACGTTCGTTCATCCAGCACAAAGGGAACGGGTTGTTGGAGAAACACTTACTCTGGATTCTCAGTCTGTTTCCTAGTGCCGGTTTGAATTTCCTGCAGTTTGCACTGTAAAACCGAGTTGCAGCTTGTACCTCCCCATATATATGTATGGTGTGGAGTTTGCAAGTGACTAGAAACTTTGTGTTCCCTTCAAGCTAGGTGAAGGACGGCTTTCACACACACTTATCTCTCAGAACTGAGCATGTGGAGAGACGTTCGTTCATCCAGCACAAAGGAAACTGGTTGCAGGAGAAACACTTACTGTGGTTTCTCAGTCAGTTTCCTAGTGCCTGTTTGAAGTTCCTGCGGTTTGCATTGTAGTACCGAGTTGGAGTTTGTTCCTCCCTATATATATGTAAGGACTGGAGTATGCAACTTAATAGAATCTTTGTGTTCCCCTCAAGTTTGGTGAAGGAGTGCTTTAACACACACTTATCTCTCAGAACTGAGCATGCGGAGAGACGTTCGTTCATCCAGCACAAAGGGATCGTGCTGCATGAGAAACACTTACTGTAGTTCTCAATGCATTTCCTAGTGCCGGTTTGAAGTTCCTGCGGTTTGCACTGTAAAACCGAGTTGGAGCTTGTACCTCCCCATACATATGTATGGATTGGACTTTGCAAGTGACAAGAAACTTTGTGTTCCCTTGAAGCTAGCTGAAGGACGGCTTTCACACACACTTATCTCTCAGAACTGAGCATGAGGAGACACATTAGTTCATCCATCACAAAGGCAACGGGTTGCAAGAGAAATAATTACTCTGGTTTCTCAGTCTGTTTCCTAGTGCCTGTTTGATGTTCTTGCGGTTTGCACTGTAAAACCGAGTTGGAGTTTGTTCCTCCCCATATATATGTAAGGACTGGAGTTTGCAACTGAATAGAAACTTTGTGTTCCCTTCAAGTTACGTGAAGGAAGGTTTAAAACACACTTATTTCTCAGAACTGAGCAAGTTAGAGAAGTTCTTTCATCCAGCACAAAGGGAACGGGTTGCAGGAGAAACCCTTACTCTGGTTTTCAAACTGTTTCCAAGTGCCTATTTGAAGTTCCTGCAGTTTGCACTGTAAAATCGAGTTGAAGCTTGTACCTCCCCATATATATGTATGGTGTGGATTTTGCATATGAAAAGACACTTTGTGTTCCCTTCAAGCTAGGTGAAGGACGGCATTCACTCACAATTATCTCTCAGATCTGAGCATGTGGAGAGACGTTCGTTCATCCAGCACAAAGGGATCGGTTTGTAGGAGAAACACTTTCTCTGGATTCTCATTTTGTTTCCTAGTGCCGGTTTGATGTTCCTGCAGTTTGCACTGTAAAACCGAGTTGGAGTTTGTTCCTCCCCATATATATGTAAGAACTGCAGTATGCAACTTAATAGAACCTTTGTGTTCCCCTCAAGTTTGGTGAAGGAGGGCTTTAACACACACTTATCTCTCAGAACTGAGCATGTGGAGAGACGTTCGTTCATCCAGCACAAAGGGATCTGGTTGGAGGAGAAACACTTACTGTGGCTTCTCAGTCTGTTTCCTAGTGCCGGTTTGAAGTTTTGCGGTTTGCACTGTAAAACCGAGTTGCAGCTTGTACTTCCCCATATATATGTATGGAGTGGAGTTTGCAAGTGACAAGAAACTTTTTGTTCCCTTCAAGCTAGGTGAAGGAGGACTTTCACACACACTAATCTCTCAGAAATTAGCATGTGGAGAGACGTTCGTTCATCCAGCACAAGGAACTGGTTGCCGGAGAAACACTTACTCTGGATTCTCAGTCTGTTTCCTAGTCCCGGTTTGAAGTTCCTGCGGTTTGCACTGTAAAACCGAGTTGGAGTTTGTTCTTCCCCATATATATGTAAGGACTGGAGTATGCAACTTAATAGAGCCTTAGTGTTCCCCTCAAGTTTGGTGAAGGACGGGTTTAACACACATATATCTATCAGAACTGAGCATGTGGAGAGACGTTCGTTCATCCAGCACAAAGGGAACGGGTTGCAGGAGAAACACTTACTCTGGTTTCTCAGTCTGTTTCCTAGTGCCGGTTTGAAGTTCCTGCGTTTTGCACTGTAAAACCGAGTTGGAGCTTGTACCTCCAAATATATATGTATGGTGTGGAGTTTGCAACTGAAAAGAATCTCTGTGTTCCCTTCAAGCTAGGTGAAGGACGGCTTTCACACACACTTATCTCTCAGAACTGAGCATGTGGAGAGACTTTCGTTCATCCAGCACAAAGGGAACGGGTTGCAGGAGAAACAGTTACTCTGGTTTCTAAGTCTGTTTCCTAGTGCCGGTTGGAAGTTCCTGCGGTTTGCACTGTAAAACCGAGTTGGAGCTTGTACTTCCCCATATATATGTATGGAGTGGACTTTGCAAGTGACAAGAAACTTTGTGTTCCCTTGAAGCTAGATGAAGGACGGGTTTCACACACACTATCTCTCAGAACTGAGCATGTGGAGAGACGTTCGTTCATCCAGCACAAAGGGAACGGGTTGTTGGAGAAACACTTACTCTGGATTCTCAGTCTGTTTCCTAGTGCCGGTTTGAAGTTCCTGCAGTTTGCACTGTAAAACCGAGTTGCAGCTTGAACCTCCCCATATATATGTATGGTGTGGAGTTTGCAAGTGACAAGAAACTTTGTTTTCCCTTCAAGCTAGGTGAAGGACGGCTTTCACACACACTTATCTCTCAGAACTGAGCATGGGTAGAGACGTTCATTCATCCAGCACAAAGGAAACTGGTTGCAGGAGAAACACTTACTGTGGTTTCTCAGTCAGTTTCCTAGTGCTTGTTTGAAGTTCCTGCGGTTTGCATTGTAGTACCGTGTTGGAGTTTGTTCCTCCCTATATATATGTAAGGACTGGAGTATGCAACTTAATAGAATCTTTGTGTTCCCCTCAAGTTTGGTGAAGGAGGGCTTTAACACACACTTATCTCTCAGAACTGAGCATGCGGAGAGACGTTCGTTCATCCAGCACAAAGGGATCTTGTTGCAGGAGAAACACTTACTGTAGTTCTCAATCCATTTCCTAGTGCCGGTTTGAAGTTTCTGCGGTTTGCACTGTAAAACCGAGTTGGAGCTTGTACCTCCCCATACATATGTAAGGACTGGAATTTGCAACTGAATAGAAACTTTTTTTTCCCTTCAAGTTACGTGAAGGACGGCTTTAAAACAAACTTATCTCTCAGAACTGATAATGTGTAGAGACATTCTTTCATCCAGCACAAAGGGAACAGGATGCAGGAGAAACTCTTACTCTGGTTTCTCAAACTGTTTCCTAGTGCCGGTTTGAAGTTCCTGCGGTTTGCACTGTAAAACCGAGTTGGAGTTTGTACCTCCCCATATATATGTATGGTCTGGAGTTTGCAACTGAAAAGACACTTTGTGTTCCATTCAAGCTAGGCGAAGGACGGCTTTCACACACATATCTCTCAGAACTGAGCATGTCTAGAGACGTTCGTTCATCCAGCACAAAGGAACGGATTGTAGGAGAAACACTTACTTTGGATTCTCAGTCTCTTTCCTAGTGCCGGTTTGAAGTTCCTGCAGTATGCACTGTAAAACCGAATTGCAGCTTGTACCTCCCAATATATATGTATGGAGTTGTGTTTGCAAGTGACAAGAAACTATATGTTCCCTTCAAGCTAGGTGAAGGAGGGCTTTCACACACAATTAACTCTCAGAACTGAGCATGTGGAGAGACGTTCGTTCATCCAGCACAAAGGGATCTGGTTGCAGGAGAAACACTTACTCTGGATTCCCAGTCTGTTTCCTTGTGCAGGTTTGTAGTTCCTGCGTTTTGCACTGTAAAACCGAGTTGCAGCTTGTACCTCCCCATATTTATGTATGGTGTGGATTTTGCAACTGAAAAGAAACTTTGTGTTCCCTTCAAGCTATATGAAGGACGGCTTTCACACACACTTATCTCTCAGAACTGAGCATGTGGAGAGACGTTCGTTCATCCAGCACAAAGGGAACGGTTTGTAGGATAAACAATTACTCTGGTTTTTCAGTCTGTTTCCTAGTGCCTGTTTGATGTTCCTGCGGTTTGCACTGTAAAACCGAGTTGGAGTTTATTCCTCCCCATATATATGTAGGGACTGGAGTTTGCAAATGAATAGAAACCTTGTGTTCCCTTCAAGTTACGTGAAGGATGGCTTTAAAACACACATATCTCTCAGAGCGGAGCATGTGTAGAGACGTTCTTTCATCCAACACAAAGGGAACGGTTTGCAGTAGAAACCCTTACTCTGGTTTCTCAAACTTTTTCCTAGTGCCTTTTTGAAGTTCCTGCAGATTGCACTGTAAAACCGAGTTGGAGCTTGTACCTCCCCATATATATGTATGGTGTGGAGTTTGCAACTGAAAAGACACTTTGTGTTCCCTTCCACCTAGGCGAAGGACGGCTTTCACACACACTAAACTCTCAGAACTGAGCATGTGGAGAGACGTTTGTTCATCCAGCACAAAGGGAACGGGTTGCAGGAGAAACACTTAGTCTGGTTTCTCAGTCAGTTTTCTAGTGCCGGTTTGAAGATCCTGCGGTTTGTACTGTAAAACCGAGTTGGAGTTTGTTCCTCCCCGTATATATGTAAGGACTGGAGTATGCAATTTAATAGAAACTTTGTGTTCCCCTCAAGTTTGGTAAAGGAGGGCTTTAACACACTCTTATCCCTCAAAACTGAGCATGTGGAGAGACCTTCGTTCATCCAGCAAAAAGAGATCGGGTTGGAGGAGAAACACTTTCTGTGGTTTCTCAGTCTGTTTCCTAGTGCCGGATTGAAGTTCCTGCGGTTTGCACTGTAAAACCGAGTTGGAGCTTGTACCTCCCCATATATATGTATGGTCTGGAGTTTGCAACTGAGAAGACACTTTGTGTTCCATTCAAGCTAGGCGAAGGACGGCTTTCACACACATATCTCTCAGAACTGAGCATGTCTAGAGACGTTCGTTCATCCAGCACAAAGGAACGGATTGTAGGAGAAACACTTACTTTGGATTCTCAGTCTCTTTCCTAGTGCCGGTTTGAAGTTCCTGCAGTATGCACTGTAAAACCGAATTGCAGCTTGTACCTCCCAATATATATGTATGGAGTTGTGTTTGCAAGTGACAAGAAACTATATGTTCCCTTCAAGCTAGGTGAAGGAGGGCTTTCACACACAATTAACTCTCAGAACTGAGCATGTGGAGAGACGTTCGTTCATCCAGCACAAAGGGATCTGGTTGCAGGAGAAACACTTACTCTGGATTCCCAGTCTGTTTCCTTGTGCAGGTTTGTAGTTCCTGCGGTTTGCACTGTAAAACCGAGTTGCAGCTTGTACCTCCCCATATTTATGTATGGTGTGGATTTTGCAACTGAAAAGAAACTTTGTGTTCCCTTCAAGCTATATGAAGGACGGCTTTCACACACACTTATCTCTCAGAACTGAGCATGTGGAGAGACGTTCGTTCATCCAGCACAAAGGGAACGGTTTGTAGGATAAACAATTACTCTGGTTTTTCAGTCTGTTTCCTAGTGCCTGTTTGATGTTCCTGCGGTTTGCACTGTAAAACCGAGTTGGAGTTTATTCCTCCCCATATATATGTAGGGACTGGAGTTTGCAAATGAATAGAAACCTTGTGTTCCCTTCAAGTTACGTGAAGGATGGCTTTAAAACACACATATCTCTCAGAGCGGAGCATGTGTAGAGACGTTCTTTCATCCAACACAAAGGGAACGGTTTGCAGTAGAAACCCTTACTCTGGTTTCTCAAACTTTTTCCTAGTGCCTTTTTGAAGTTCCTGCAGATTGCACTGTAAAACCGAGTTGGAGCTTGTACCTCCCCATATATATGTATGGTGTGGAGTTTGCAACTGAAAAGACACTTTGTGTTCCCTTCCACCTAGGCGAAGGACGGCTTTCACACACACTAAACTCTCAGAACTGAGCATGTGGAGAGACGTTTGTTCATCCAGCACAAAGGGAACGGGTTGCAGGAGAAACACTTAGTCTGGTTTCTCAGTCAGTTTTCTAGTGCCGGTTTGAAGATCCTGCGGTTTGTACTGTAAAACCGAGTTGGAGTTTGTTCCTCCCCGTATATATGTAAGGACTGGAGTATGCAATTTAATAGAAACTTTGTGTTCCCCTCAAGTTTGGTAAAGGAGGGCTTTAACACACTCTTATCCCTCAAAACTGAGCATGTGGAGAGACCTTCGTTCATCCAGCAAAAAGAGATCGGGTTGGAGGAGAAACACTTTCTGTGGTTTCTCAGTCTGTTTCCTAGTGCCGGATTGAAGTTCCTGCGGTTTGCACTGTAAAACCGAGTTGGAGCTTGTACCTCCAAATATATATGTGTGGGGTGGAGTTTGCAACTGAAAAGAATCTCTGTGTTCCCTTCAAGCTAGGTGAAGGACGGCTTTCACACACACTTATCTCTCAGAACTGAGCATGTGGAGAGACTTTCGTTCATCCAGCACAAAGGGAACGGGTTGCAGGAGAAACAGTTACTCTGGTTTCTAAGTCTGTTTCCTAGTGCCGGTTGGAAGTTCCTGCGGTTTGCACTGTAAAACCGAGTTGGAGCTTGTACTTCCCCATATATATGTATGGAGTGGACTTTGCAAGTGACAAGAAACTTTGTGTTCCCTTGAAGCTAGATGAAGGACGGGTTTCACACACACTATCTCTCAGAACTGAGCATGTGGAGAGACGTTCGTTCATCCAGCACAAAGGGAACGGGTTGTTGGAGAAACACTTACTCTGGATTCTCAGTCTGTTTCCTAGTGCCGGTTTGAAGTTCCTGCAGTTTGCACTGTAAAACCGAGTTGCAGCTTGAACCTCCCCATATATATGTATGGTGTGGAGTTTGCAAGTGACAAGAAACTTTGTTTTCCCTTCAAGCTAGGTGAAGGACGGCTTTCACACACACTTATCTCTCAGAACTGAGCATGGGTAGAGACGTTCATTCATCCAGCACAAAGGAAACTGGTTGCAGGAGAAACACTTACTGTGGTTTCTCAGTCAGTTTCCTAGTGCTTGTTTGAAGTTCCTGCGGTTTGCATTGTAGTACCGTGTTGGAGTTTGTTCCTCCCTATATATATGTAAGGACTGGAGTATGCAACTTAATAGAATCTTTGTGTTCCCCTCAAGTTTGGTGAAGGAGGGCTTTAACACACACTTATCTCTCAGAACTGAGCATGCGGAGAGACGTTCGTTCATCCAGCACAAAGGGATCTTGTTGCAGGAGAAACACTTACTGTAGTTCTCAATCCATTTCCTAGTGCCGGTTTGAAGTTTCTGCGGTTTGCACTGTAAAACCGAGTTGGAGCTTGTACCTCCCCATACATATGTAAGGACTGGAATTTGCAACTGAATAGAAACTTTTTTTTCCCTTCAAGTTACGTGAAGGACGGCTTTAAAACAAACTTATCTCTCAGAACTGATAATGTGTAGAGACATTCTTTCATCCAGCACAAGGGGAACAGGATGCAGGAGAAACTCTTACTCTGGTTTCTCAAACTGTTTCCTAGTGCCGGTTTGAAGTTCCTGCGGTTTGCACTGTAAAACCGAGTTGGAGTTTGTACCTCCCCATATATATGTATGGACTGGAGTTTGCAACTGAAAAGACACTTTGTGTTCCATTCAAGCTAGGCGAAGGACGGCTTTCACACACATATCTCTCAGAACTGAGCATGTCTAGAGACGTTCGTTCATCCAGCACAAAGGAACGGATTGTAGGAGAAACACTTACTTTGGATTCTCAGTCTCTTTCCTAGTGCCGGTTTGAAGTTCCTGCAGTATGCACTGTAAAACCGAATTGCAGCTTGTACCTCCCAATATATATGTATGGAGTTGTGTTTGCAAGTGACAAGAAACTATATGTTCCCTTCAAGCTAGGTGAAGGAGGGCTTTCACACACAATTAACTCTCAGAACTGAGCATGTGGAGAGACGTTCGTTCATCCAGCACAAAGGGATCTGGTTGCAGGAGAAACACTTACTCTGGATTCCCAGTCTGTTTCCTTGTGCAGGTTTGTAGTTCCTGCGGTTTGCACTGTAAAACCGAGTTGCAGCTTGTACCTCCCCATATTTATGTATGGTGTGGATTTTGCAACTGAAAAGAAACTTTGTGTTCCCTTCAAGCTATATGAAGGACGGCTTTCACACACACTTATCTCTCAGAACTGAGCATGTGGAGAGACGTTCGTTCATCCAGCACAAAGGGAACGGTTTGTAGGATAAACAATTACTCTGGTTTTTCAGTCTGTTTCCTAGTGCCTGTTTGATGTTCCTGCGGTTTGCACTGTAAAACCGAGTTGGAGTTTATTCCTCCCCATATATATGTAGGGACTGGAGTTTGCAAATGAATAGAAACCTTGTGTTCCCTTCAAGTTACGTGAAGGATGGCTTTAAAACACACATATCTCTCAGAGCGGAGCATGTGTAGAGACGTTCTTTCATCCAACACAAAGGGAACGGTTTGCAGTAGAAACCCTTACTCTGGTTTCTCAAACTTTTTCCTAGTGCCTTTTTGAAGTTCCTGCAGATTGCACTGTAAAACCGAGTTGGAGCTTGTACCTCCCCATATATATGTATGGTGTGGAGTTTGCAACTGAAAAGACACTTTGTGTTCCCTTCCACCTAGGCGAAGGACGGCTTTCACACACACTAAACTCTCAGAACTGAGCATGTGGAGAGACGTTTGTTCATCCAGCACAAAGGGAACGGGTTGCAGGAGAAACACTTAGTCTGGTTTCTCAGTCAGTTTTCTAGTGCCGGTTTGAAGATCCTGCGGTTTGTACTGTAAAACCGAGTTGGAGTTTGTTCCTCCCCGTATATATGTAAGGACTGGAGTATGCAATTTAATAGAAACTTTGTGTTCCCCTCAAGTTTGGTAAAGGAGGGCTTTAACACACTCTTATCCCTCAAAACTGAGCATGTGGAGAGACCTTCGTTCATCCAGCAAAAAGAGATCGGGTTGGAGGAGAAACACTTTCTGTGGTTTCTCAGTCTGTTTCCTAGTGCCGGATTGAAGTTCCTGCGGTTTGCACTGTAAAACCGAGTTGGAGCTTGTACCTCCAAATATATATGTGTGGGGTGGAGTTTGCAACTGAAAAGAATCTCTGTGTTCCCTTCAAGCTAGGTGAAGGACGGCTTTCACACACACTTATCTCTCAGAACTGAGCATGTGGAGAGACTTTCGTTCATCCAGCACAAAGGGAACGGGTTGCAGGAGAAACAGTTACTCTGGTTTCTAAGTCTGTTTCCTAGTGCCGGTTGGAAGTTCCTGCGGTTTGCACTGTAAAACCGAGTTGGAGCTTGTACTTCCCCATATATATGTATGGAGTGGACTTTGCAAGTGACAAGAAACTTTGTGTTCCCTTGAAGCTAGATGAAGGACGGGTTTCACACACACTATCTCTCAGAACTGAGCATGTGGAGAGACGTTCGTTCATCCAGCACAAAGGGAACGGGTTGTTGGAGAAACACTTACTCTGGATTCTCAGTCTGTTTCCTAGTGCCGGTTTGAAGTTCCTGCAGTTTGCACTGTAAAACCGAGTTGCAGCTTGAACCTCCCCATATATATGTATGGTGTGGAGTTTGCAAGTGACAAGAAACTTTGTTTTCCCTTCAAGCTAGGTGAAGGACGGCTTTCACACACACTTATCTCTCAGAACTGAGCATGGGTAGAGACGTTCATTCATCCAGCACAAAGGAAACTGGTTGCAGGAGAAACACTTACTGTGGTTTCTCAGTCAGTTTCCTAGTGCTTGTTTGAAGTTCCTGCGGTTTGCATTGTAGTACCGTGTTGGAGTTTGTTCCTCCCTATATATATGTAAGGACTGGAGTATGCAACTTAATAGAATCTTTGTGTTCCCCTCAAGTTTGGTGAAGGAGGGCTTTAACACACACTTATCTCTCAGAACTGAGCATGCGGAGAGACGTTCGTTCATCCAGCACAAAGGGATCTTGTTGCAGGAGAAACACTTACTGTAGTTCTCAATCCATTTCCTAGTGCCGGTTTGAAGTTTCTGCGGTTTGCACTGTAAAACCGAGTTGGAGCTTGTACCTCCCCATACATATGTAAGGACTGGAATTTGCAACTGAATAGAAACTTTTTTTTCCCTTCAAGTTACGTGAAGGACGGCTTTAAAACAAACTTATCTCTCAGAACTGATAATGTGTAGAGACATTCTTTCATCCAGCACAAGGGGAACAGGATGCAGGAGAAACTCTTACTCTGGTTTCTCAAACTGTTTCCTAGTGCCGGTTTGAAGTTCCTGCGGTTTGCACTGTAAAACCGAGTTGGAGTTTGTACCTCCCCATATATATGTATGGACTGGAGTTTGCAACTGAAAAGACACTTTGTGTTCCATTCAAGCTAGGCGAAGGACGGCTTTCACACACATATCTCTCAGAACTGAGCATGTCTAGAGACGTTCGTTCATCCAGCACAAAGGAACGGATTGTAGGAGAAACACTTACTTTGGATTCTCAGTCTCTTTCCTAGTGCCGGTTTGAAGTTCCTGCAGTATGCACTGTAAAACCGAATTGCAGCTTGTACCTCCCAATATATATGTATGGAGTTGTGTTTGCAAGTGACAAGAAACTATATGTTCCCTTCAAGCTAGGTGAAGGAGGGCTTTCACACACAATTAACTCTCAGAACTGAGCATGTGGAGAGACGTTCGTTCATCCAGCACAAAGGGATCTGGTTGCAGGAGAAACACTTACTCTGGATTCCCAGTCTGTTTCCTTGTGCAGGTTTGTAGTTCCTGCGGTTTGCACTGTAAAACCGAGTTGCAGCTTGTACCTCCCCATATTTATGTATGGTGTGGATTTTGCAACTGAAAAGAAACTTTGTGTTCCCTTCAAGCTATATGAAGGACGGCTTTCACACACACTTATCTCTCAGAACTGAGCATGTGGAGAGACGTTCGTTCATCCAGCACAAAGGGAACGGTTTGTAGGATAAACAATTACTCTGGTTTTTCAGTCTGTTTCCTAGTGCCTGTTTGATGTTCCTGCGGTTTGCACTGTAAAACCGAGTTGGAGTTTATTCCTCCCCATATATATGTAGGGACTGGAGTTTGCAAATGAATAGAAACCTTGTGTTCCCTTCAAGTTACGTGAAGGATGGCTTTAAAACACACATATCTCTCAGAGCGGAGCATGTGTAGAGACGTTCTTTCATCCAACACAAAGGGAACGGTTTGCAGTAGAAACCCTTACTCTGGTTTCTCAAACTTTTTCCTAGTGCCTTTTTGAAGTTCCTGCAGATTGCACTGTAAAACCGAGTTGGAGCTTGTACCTCCCCATATATATGTATGGTGTGGAGTTTGCAACTGAAAAGACACTTTGTGTTCCCTTCCACCTAGGCGAAGGACGGCTTTCACACACACTAAACTCTCAGAACTGAGCATGTGGAGAGACGTTTGTTCATCCAGCACAAAGGGAACGGGTTGCAGGAGAAACACTTAGTCTGGTTTCTCAGTCAGTTTTCTAGTGCCGGTTTGAAGATCCTGCGGTTTGTACTGTAAAACCGAGTTGGAGTTTGTTCCTCCCCGTATATATGTAAGGACTGGAGTATGCAATTTAATAGAAACTTTGTGTTCCCCTCAAGTTTGGTACAGGAGGGCTTTAACACACTCTTATCCCTCAAAACTGAGCATGTGGAGAGACCTTCGTTCATCCAGCAAAAAGAGATCGGGTTGGAGGAGAAACACTTTCTGTGGTTTCTCAGTCTGTTTCCTAGTGCCGGATTGAAGTTCCTGCGGTTTGCACTGTAAAACCGAGTTGGAGCTTGTACCTCCCCATATATATGTATGGTCTGGAGTTTGCAACTGAGAAGACACTTTGTGTTCCATTCAAGCTAGGCGAAGGACGGCTTTCACACACATATCTCTCAGAACTGAGCATGTCTAGAGACGTTCGTTCATCCAGCACAAAGGAACGGATTGTAGGAGAAACACTTACTTTGGATTCTCAGTCTCTTTCCTAGTGCCGGTTTGAAGTTCCTGCAGTATGCACTGTAAAACCGAATTGCAGCTTGTACCTCCCAATATATATGTATGGAGTTGTGTTTGCAAGTGACAAGAAACTATATGTTCCCTTCAAGCTAGGTGAAGGAGGGCTTTCACACACAATTAACTCTCAGAACTGAGCATGTGGAGAGACGTTCGTTCATCCAGCACAAAGGGATCTGGTTGCAGGAGAAACACTTACTCTGGATTCCCAGTCTGTTTCCTTGTGCAGGTTTGTAGTTCCTGCGGTTTGCACTGTAAAACCGAGTTGCAGCTTGTACCTCCCCATATTTATGTATGGTGTGGATTTTGCAACTGAAAAGAAACTTTGTGTTCCCTTCAAGCTATATGAAGGACGGCTTTCACACACACTTATCTCTCAGAACTGAGCATGTGGAGAGACGTTCGTTCATCCAGCACAAAGGGAACGGTTTGTAGGATAAACAATTACTCTGGTTTTTCAGTCTGTTTCCTAGTGCCTGTTTGATGTTCCTGCGGTTTGCACTGTAAAACCGAGTTGGAGTTTATTCCTCCCCATATATATGTAGGGACTGGAGTTTGCAAATGAATAGAAACCTTGTGTTCCCTTCAAGTTACGTGAAGGATGGCTTTAAAACACACATATCTCTCAGAGCGGAGCATGTGTAGAGACGTTCTTTCATCCAACACAAAGGGAACGGTTTGCAGTAGAAACCCTTACTCTGGTTTCTCAAACTTTTTCCTAGTGCCTTTTTGAAGTTCCTGCAGATTGCACTGTAAAACCGAGTTGGAGCTTGTACCTCCCCATATATATGTATGGTGTGGAGTTTGCAACTGAAAAGACACTTTGTGTTCCCTTCCACCTAGGCGAAGGACGGCTTTCACACACACTAAACTCTCAGAACTGAGCATGTGGAGAGACGTTTGTTCATCCAGCACAAAGGGAACGGGTTGCAGGAGAAACACTTAGTCTGGTTTCTCAGTCAGTTTTCTAGTGCCGGTTTGAAGATCCTGCGGTTTGTACTGTAAAACCGAGTTGGAGTTTGTTCCTCCCCGTATATATGTAAGGACTGGAGTATGCAATTTAATAGAAACTTTGTGTTCCCCTCAAGTTTGGTAAAGGAGGGCTTTAACACACTCTTATCCCTCAAAACTGAGCATGTGGAGAGACCTTCGTTCATCCAGCAAAAAGAGATCGGGTTGGAGGAGAAACACTTTCTGTGGTTTCTCAGTCTGTTTCCTAGTGCCGGATTGAAGTTCCTGCGGTTTGCACTGTAAAACCGAGTTGGAGCTTGTACCTCCAAATATATATGTATGGTGTGGAGTTTGCAACTGAAAAGAATCTCTGTGTTCCCTTCAAGCTAGGTGAAGGACGGCTTTCACACACACTTATCTCTCAGAACTGAGCATGTGGAGAGACTTTCGTTCATCCAGCACAAAGGGAACGGGTTGCAGGAGAAACAGTTACTCTGGTTTCTAAGTCTGTTTCCTAGTGCCGGTTGGAAGTTCCTGCGGTTTGCACTGTAAAACCGAGTTGGAGCTTGTACTTCCCCATATATATGTATGGAGTGGACTTTGCAAGTGACAAGAAACTTTGTGTTCCCTTGAAGCTAGATGAAGGACGGGTTTCACACACACTATCTCTCAGAACTGAGCATGTGGAGAGACGTTCGTTCATCCAGCACAAAGGGAACGGGTTGTTGGAGAAACACTTACTCTGGATTCTCAGTCTGTTTCCTAGTGCCGGTTTGAAGTTCCTGCAGTTTGCACTGTAAAACCGAGTTGCAGCTTGAACCTCCCCATATATATGTATGGTGTGGAGTTTGCAAGTGACAAGAAACTTTGTTTTCCCTTCAAGCTAGGTGAAGGACGGCTTTCACACACACTTATCTCTCAGAACTGAGCATGGGTAGAGACGTTCATTCATCCAGCACAAAGGAAACTGGTTGCAGGAGAAACACTTACTGTGGTTTCTCAGTCAGTTTCCTAGTGCTTGTTTGAAGTTCCTGCGGTTTGCATTGTAGTACCGTGTTGGAGTTTGTTCCTCCCTATATATATGTAAGGACTGGAGTATGCAACTTAATAGAATCTTTGTGTTCCCCTCAAGTTTGGTGAAGGAGGGCTTTAACACACACTTATCTCTCAGAACTGAGCATGCGGAGAGACGTTCGTTCATCCAGCACAAAGGGATCTTGTTGCAGGAGAAACACTTACTGTAGTTCTCAATCCATTTCCTAGTGCCGGTTTGAAGTTTCTGCGGTTTGCACTGTAAAACCGAGTTGGAGCTTGTACCTCCCCATACATATGTAAGGACTGGAATTTGCAACTGAATAGAAACTTTTTTTTCCCTTCAAGTTACGTGAAGGACGGCTTTAAAACAAACTTATCTCTCAGAACTGATAATGTGTAGAGACATTCTTTCATCCAGCACAAAGGGAACAGGATGCAGGAGAAACTCTTACTCTGGTTTCTCAAACTGTTTCCTAGTGCCGGTTTGAAGTTCCTGCGGTTTGCACTGTAAAACCGAGTTGGAGTTTGTACCTCCCCATATATATGTATGGTCTGGAGTTTGCAACTGAAAAGACACTTTGTGTTCCATTCAAGCTAGGCGAAGGACGGCTTTCACACACATATCTCTCAGAACTGAGCATGTCTAGAGACGTTCGTTCATCCAGCACAAAGGAACGGATTGTAGGAGAAACACTTACTTTGGATTCTCAGTCTCTTTCCTAGTGCCGGTTTGAAGTTCCTGCAGTATGCACTGTAAAACCGAATTGCAGCTTGTACCTCCCAATATATATGTATGGAGTTGTGTTTGCAAGTGACAAGAAACTATATGTTCCCTTCAAGCTAGGTGAAGGAGGGCTTTCACACACAATTAACTCTCAGAACTGAGCATGTGGAGAGACGTTCGTTCATCCAGCACAAAGGGATCTGGTTGCAGGAGAAACACTTACTCTGGATTCCCAGTCTGTTTCCTTGTGCAGGTTTGTAGTTCCTGCGGTTTGCACTGTAAAACCGAGTTGCAGCTTGTACCTCCCCATATTTATGTATGGTGTGGATTTTGCAACTGAAAAGAAACTTTGTGTTCCCTTCAAGCTATATGAAGGACGGCTTTCACACACACTTATCTCTCAGAACTGAGCATGTGGAGAGACGTTCGTTCATCCAGCACAAAGGGAACGGTTTGTAGGATAAACAATTACTCTGGTTTTTCAGTCTGTTTCCTAGTGCCTGTTTGATGTTCCTGCGGTTTGCACTGTAAAACCGAGTTGGAGTTTATTCCTCCCCATATATATGTAGGGACTGGAGTTTGCAAATGAATAGAAACCTTGTGTTCCCTTCAAGTTACGTGAAGGATGGCTTTAAAACACACATATCTCTCAGAGCGGAGCATGTGTAGAGACGTTCTTTCATCCAACACAAAGGGAACGGTTTGCAGTAGAAACCCTTACTCTGGTTTCTCAAACTTTTTCCTAGTGCCTTTTTGAAGTTCCTGCAGATTGCACTGTAAAACCGAGTTGGAGCTTGTACCTCCCCATATATATGTATGGTGTGGAGTTTGCAACTGAAAAGACACTTTGTGTTCCCTTCCACCTAGGCGAAGGACGGCTTTCACACACACTAAACTCTCAGAACTGAGCATGTGGAGAGACGTTTGTTCATCCAGCACAAAGGGAACGGGTTGCAGGAGAAACACTTAGTCTGGTTTCTCAGTCAGTTTTCTAGTGCCGGTTTGAAGATCCTGCGGTTTGTACTGTAAAACCGAGTTGGAGTTTGTTCCTCCCCGTATATATGTAAGGACTGGAGTATGCAATTTAATAGAAACTTTGTGTTCCCCTCAAGTTTGGTAAAGGAGGGCTTTAACACACTCTTATCCCTCAAAACTGAGCATGTGGAGAGACCTTCGTTCATCCAGCAAAAAGAGATCGGGTTGGAGGAGAAACACTTTCTGTGGTTTCTCAGTCTGTTTCCTAGTGCCGGATTGAAGTTCCTGCGGTTTGCACTGTAAAACCGAGTTGGAGCTTGTACCTCCCCATATATATGTATGGTCTGGAGTTTGCAACTGAAAAGACACTTTGTGTTCCATTCAAGCTAGGCGAAGGACGGCTTTCACACACATATCTCTCAGAACTGAGCATGTCTAGAGACGTTCGTTCATCCAGCACAAAGGAACGGATTGTAGGAGAAACACTTACTTTGGATTCTCAGTCTCTTTCCTAGTGCCGGTTTGAAGTTCCTGCAGTATGCACTGTAAAACCGAATTGCAGCTTGTACCTCCCAATATATATGTATGGAGTTGTGTTTGCAAGTGACAAGAAACTATATGTTCCCTTCAAGCTAGGTGAAGGAGGGCTTTCACACACAATTAACTCTCAGAACTGAGCATGTGGAGAGACGTTCGTTCATCCAGCACAAAGGGATCTGGTTGCAGGAGAAACACTTACTCTGGATTCCCAGTCTGTTTCCTTGTGCAGGTTTGTAGTTCCTGCGGTTTGCACTGTAAAACCGAGTTGCAGCTTGTACCTCCCCATATTTATGTATGGTGTGGATTTTGCAACTGAAAAGAAACTTTGTGTTCCCTTCAAGCTATATGAAGGACGGCTTTCACACACACTTATCTCTCAGAACTGAGCATGTGGAGAGACGTTCGTTCATCCAGCACAAAGGGAACGGTTTGTAGGATAAACAATTACTCTGGTTTTTCAGTCTGTTTCCTAGTGCCTGTTTGATGTTCCTGCGGTTTGCACTGTAAAACCGAGTTGGAGTTTATTCCTCCCCATATATATGTAGGGACTGGAGTTTGCAAATGAATAGAAACCTTGTGTTCCCTTCAAGTTACGTGAAGGATGGCTTTAAAACACACATATCTCTCAGAGCGGAGCATGTGTAGAGACGTTCTTTCATCCAACACAAAGGGAACGGTTTGCAGTAGAAACCCTTACTCTGGTTTCTCAAACTTTTTCCTAGTGCCTTTTTGAAGTTCCTGCAGATTGCACTGTAAAACCGAGTTGGAGCTTGTACCTCCCCATATATATGTATGGTGTGGAGTTTGCAACTGAAAAGACACTTTGTGTTCCCTTCCACCTAGGCGAAGGACGGCTTTCACACACACTAAACTCTCAGAACTGAGCATGTGGAGAGACGTTTGTTCATCCAGCACAAAGGGAACGGGTTGCAGGAGAAACACTTAGTCTGGTTTCTCAGTCAGTTTTCTAGTGCCGGTTTGAAGATCCTGCGGTTTGTACTGTAAAACCGAGTTGGAGTTTGTTCCTCCCCGTATATATGTAAGGACTGGAGTATGCAATTTAATAGAAACTTTGTGTTCCCCTCAAGTTTGGTAAAGGAGGGCTTTAACACACTCTTATCCCTCAAAACTGAGCATGTGGAGAGACCTTCGTTCATCCAGCAAAAAGAGATCGGGTTGGAGGAGAAACACTTTCTGTGGTTTCTCAGTCTGTTTCCTAGTGCCGGATTGAAGTTCCTGCGGTTTGCACTGTAAAAACGAGTTGGAGCTTGTACCTCCCCATACATATGTATGGATTGGACTTTGCAAGTGACAAGAAACTTTGTGTTGCCTTGAAGCTAGGTGAAGGACGGCTTTCACACACACTTATCTCTCAGAACTGAGCATGAGGAGACACATTAGTTCATCCATCACAAAGGGAACGGGTTGCAAGAGAAATAATTACTCTGGTTTCTCAGTCTGTTTCCTAGTGCCTGTTTGATGTTCTTGCGGTTTGCACTGTAAAACCGTGTTGGAGTTTGTTCCTCCCCATATATATGTAAGGACTGGAGTTTGCAACTGAATAGAAACTTTGTGTTCCCTTCAAGTTACGTGAAGGAAGGTTTAAAACACACTTATTTCTCAGAACTGAGCAAGTTAGAGAAGTTCTTTCATCCAGCACAAAGGGAACGGGTTGCAGGAGAAACCCTTACTCTGGTTTTCAAACTGTTTCCTAGTGCCGATTTGAAGTTCCTGCAGTTTGCACTGTAAAATCGAGTTGAAGCTTGTACCTCCCCATATATATGTATGGTGTGGATTTTGCATATGAAAAGACACTTTGTGTTCCCTTCAAGCTAGGTGAAGGACGGCATTCACACACAATTATCTCTCAGATTTGAGCATGTGGAGAGACGTTCGTTCATCCAGCACAAAGGGATCGGTTTGTAGGAGAAACACTTACTCTGGATTCTCAGTTTGTTTCCTAGTGCCGGTTTGAAGTTCCTGCGGTTTGCACTGTAAAACCGAGTTGGAGTTTGTTCCTCCCCATATATATGTAAGGACTGCAGTATGCAACTTAATAGAACCTTTGTGTTCCCCTCAAGTTTGGTGAAGGAGGGCTTTAACACACACTTATCTCTCAGAACTGAGCATGTGGAGAGACGTTCGTTCATCCAGCACAAAGGGATCTGGTTGGAGGAGAAACACTTACTGTGGCTTCTCAGTCTGTTTCCTAGTGCCGGTTTGAAGTTTTGCGGTTTGCACTGTAAAACCGAGTTGCAGCTTGTACTTCCCCATATATATGTATGGAGTGGAGTTTGCAAGTGACAAGAAACTTTTTGTTCCCTTCAAGCTAGGTGAAGGAGGACTTTCACACACACTAATCTCTCAGAAATTAGCATGTGGAGAGACGTTCGTTCATCCAGCACAAAGGGAACTGGTTGCCGGAGAAACACTTACTCTGGATTCTCAGTCTGTTTCCTAGTGCCGGTTTGAAGTTCCTGCGGTTTGCACTGTAAAACCGAGTTGGAGTTTGTTCTTCCCCATATATATGTAAGGACTGGAGTATGCAACTTAATAGAACCTTAGTGTTCCCCTCAAGTTTGGTGAAGGACGGGTTTAACACACACATATCTATCAGAACTGAGCATGTGGAGAGACGTTCGTTCATCCAGCACAAATGGAACGGGTTGCAGGAGAAACACTTACTCTGGTTTCTCAGTCTGTTTCCTAGTGCCGGTTTGAAGTTCCTGCGTTTTGCACTGTAAAACCGAGTTGGAGCTTGTACCTCCATATATATATGTATGGTGTGGAGTTTGCAACTGAAAAGAATCTCTGTGTTCCCTTCAAGCTAGGTGAAGGACGGCTTTCACACACACTTATCTCTCAGAACTGAGCATGTGGAGAGACTTTCATTCATCCAGCACAAAGGGAACGGGTTGCAGGAGAAACAGTTACTCTGGTTTCTAAGTCTGTTTCCTAGTGCCGGTTGGAAGTTCCTGCGGTTTGCACTGTAAATCCGAGTTTGAGCTTGTACTTCCCCATATATATGTATGGAGTGGACTTTGCAAGTGACAAGAAACTTTGTGTTCCCTTGAAGCTAGATGAAGTACGGGTTTCACACACACTATCTCTCAGAACTGAGCATGTGGAGAGACGTTCGTTCATCCAGCACAAAGGGAACGGGTTGTTGGAGAAACACTTACTCTGGATTCTCAGTCTGTTTCCTAGTGCCGGTTTGAAGTTCCTGCAGTTTGCACTGTAAAACCGAGTTGCAGCTTGAACCTCCCCATATATATGTATGGTGTGGAGTTTGCAAGTGACAAGAAACTTTGTTTTCCCTTCAAGCTAGGTGAAGGACGGCTTTCACACACACTTATCTCTCAGAACTGAGCATGGGTAGAGACGTTCATTCATCCAGCACAAAGGAAACTGGTTGCAGGAGAAACACTTACTGTGGTTTCTCAGTCAGTTTCCTAGTGCTTGTTTGAAGTTCCTGCGGTTTGCATTGTAGTACCGTGTTGGAGTTTGTTCCTCCCTATATATATGTAAGGACTGGAGTATGCAACTTAATAGAATCTTTGTGTTCCCCTCAAGTTTGGTGAAGGAGGGCTTTAACACACACTTATCTCTCAGAACTGAGCATGCGGAGAGACGTTCGTTCATCCAGCACAAAGGGATCTTGTTGCAGGAGAAACACTTACTGTAGTTCTCAATCCATTTCCTAGTGCCGGTTTGAAGTTCCTGCGGTTTGCACTGTAAAACCGAGTTGGAGCTTGTACCTCCCCATACATATGTAAGGACTGGAATTTGCAACTGAATAGAAACTTTTTTTTCCCTTCAAGTTACGTGAAGGACGGCTTTAAAACAACTTATCTCTCAGAACTGATAATGTGTAGAGACATTCTTTCATCCAGCACAAAGGGAACAGGATGCAGGAGAAACTCTTACTCTGGTTTCTCAAACTGTTTCCTAGTGCCGGTTTGAAGTTCCTGCGGTTTGCACTGTAAAACCGAGTTGGAGTTTGTACCTCCCATATATATGTATGGTCTGGAGTTTGCAACTGAAAAGACACTTTGTGTTCCATTCAAGCTAGGCGAAGGACGGCTTTCACACACATATCTCTCAGAACTGAGCATGTGGAGAGACGTTCGTTCATCCAGCACAAAGGAACGGATTGTAGGAGAAACACTTACTTTGGATTCTCAGTCTCTTTCCTAGTGCCGGTTTGAAGTTCCTGCAGTATGCACTGTAAAACCGAATTGCAGCTTGTACCTCCCAATATATATGTATGGAGTTGTGTTTGCAAGTGACAAGAAACTATGTGTTCCCTTCAAGCTAGGTGAAGGAGGGCTTTCACACACAATTAACTCTCAGAACTGAGCATGTGGAGAGACGTTCGTTCATCCAGCACAAAGGGATCTGGTTGCAGGAGAAACACTTACTCTGGATTCCCAGTCTGTTTCCTTGTGCAGGTTTGTAGTTCCTGCGGTTTGCACTGTAAAACCGAGTTGCAGCTTGTACCTCCCCATATTTATGTATGGTGTGGATTTTGCAACTGAAAAGAAACTTTGTGTTCCCTTCAAGCTAGGTGAAGGACGGCTTTCACACACACTTATCTCTCAGAAATGAGCATGTGGAGAGACGTTCGTTCATCCAGCACAAAGGGAACGGGTTGCAGGAGAAATACTTACTCTGGTTTCTCAGTCTGTTTTCTAGTACCAGTTTGAAGTTCCTGCGGTTTGCACTGTAAAACCGAGTTGGAGTTTCTTCCTCCCCATATATATGTAAGGACTGGAGTATGCAACTTAATAGAACCTTTGTGTTCCCCTCAAGTTTGGTGAAGGATGGCTTTAACACACACTTATCTCTCAGAACTGAGCATGTGGAGAAACGTTCGTTCATCCAGCACAAAAGGATAGGTTTGGAGGAGAAACACTAACTCTGGTTCTCAGTCTGTTTCCTAGTGCCTGTTTGAAGTTCCTGCTTTTTGCACTGAAAAACGGTTTGGAGCTTGTTCCTCCCCATATATATGTATGGAGTGGAGTTTGCAAGTGACAACAAACTTTGTGTTCCCTTCAATCTAGATGAAGGATGGGTTTTACCCCCACCTATCTCTCAGAACTGTGCATGTGGAGAGAAGTTCGTCCATTCAGAAGAAATGGAGCTGCGTGCAGGAGAATCACTTACTCTGGTTTCTCAGTCTTTTTCCAAATACCGGTTTGAATTGCCCGCCATTTTCACTGTAAAACCGAGTTGTAGCTTGTACATCCCCATATATATGTATTGAGTGGAGTTGGCAACTGAAAGCAAACTTTGTGTTCCCTTCAATCTAGGTGAAGTAAGGCTTTCACACACACGTATCTCTCAGAAGTGGACATGTGCAGAGACGTTTATTCATCCAGCACAAAGTTAACGGGTTGCAGGAGAAACACTTACTCTGGTTTCTCAGTATGTTTCCAAGTGCCGGTTTGAAGTTCCTGCGTTTGCACTGTAAAACCGTAGTTGGAGATTTTTCCTCCCCATATGTATGTATGGAGTGGAGTTTGCAACTGACAAGAAACTTTGTGTTCCCTTGAAGTTAGGTGAAGGACGGATTTCACACACACTTATCTCTCAGAACACAGCATGTGGTGAGACGTTCGTTCATCCAGCACAAAGGGAACGCGTTTCAGGAGAAACACTTACTCTGGTTTCTCAGTCTGTTTCCTAGTGCCGATTGGAAGTTCCTGCGGTTTGCCCTGTAAAACCGAGTTGGAGCTTGTTCCTCCCAATATATATGTATGGAGTGGACTTGCAAGTGACAAGAAACTTTGTGTTCCCTTGAAGTTAGGTGAAGGACGGATTTCACACACACTTATCTCTCAGAACACAGCATGTGGTGAGACGTTCGTTCATCCAGCACAAAAGGAACGGTTTAGAAGAGAAAACTTACCCTGGTTTCTCAGTCTGTTTCCTAGTGCCGGTTGGAAGTTCCTGCGGTTTGCACTGTAAAACCGAGTTGAAACTAGTTCCTACCCATATATATGTATGGAGTGGAGTTTGCAAGTGACAAGAAACTTTGTGTTCCCTTCAAGCTAGGTGAAGGACGGCTTTCACACACAATTAACTCTCAGAACTGAGCATGTGAAGAGACGTTCGTTCTTCCAGCACAAAGGGATCTTGTTACAGGAGAAACATTTACTCTGGATTCCCAGTCTATTTCCTCGTGCCGGTTTGAAGTTCCTGCGGTTTGCACTGTAAAACCGAGTTGGAGTTTCTAACTCCCCATATATATGCAAGGACTGGAGTATGCAACTTAATAGAACCTTTGTGTTCCCCTCAAGTTTGGTGAAGGACGGCTTTCACACACACTTATCTCTCAGAACTGAGCATGTGTAGAGACTTTCGTTCATCTAGCACAAAGGGAACGGGTTGCAGGAGAAACACTTACTCTGGTTTCTCAGTCTGTTTCCTAGTGCCGGTTTGAAGTTCCTGCGGTTTTCACTGTAAAACCGAGTTGGAGCTTGTACCTCCCCACATATATGTATGGTGTGGAGTTTGCATCTGAACAGAATCTTTGTGTTCCCTTCAAGCTAGGTGAAGGACGGCTTTCACACACACTTATCTCTCAAAACTGAGCGTGTGGAGAGACGTTCGTTCATCCAGCACAAAGGGAACAGGTTGTTGGAGAAACACTTACTCTGGTTCTCAATCTGTTTCCTAGTGCCGGTTTGAAGTTCCAACGGTTTGCACTGTAAAACCGAGTTGGAGCTTGTACCTCCCCATATATATGTATGGAGTGGACTTGCAAGTGACAAGAAACTTTGTTTTCCTTTCAAGCTAGTTGAAGGACGGCTTTCACACACTCTTATCTCTCAGAACTGAGCATGTGTAGAGACGTTCTTTCATCCAGCAAAAAGGGAACGGGTTGCAGGAGTAAACCTTTCTCTGGTTTCTCAATCTGTTTTCTAGTGCTGGTTTGAATTTCCTGCAGTTTTCACAGTAAAACCGAGTTGGAGCTTATACCTCCCCATATATATGTATGGTGTGGAGTTTACAACTGAAAAGACACTTTGTGTTCCCTTCAAGCTAGGCGAAGGACGGCTTTCACACACACTATCTCTCAGAACTGAGCATGTGGGGGACGTTCGTTCATCCAGCACAAATGGAACGGGTTGTTGGAGAAACTCTTACCCTGGATTCTCAATCTGTATCCTAGTGCCGGTTTGAAGTTCCTGCAGTTTGCACTGTAAAACCGAGTTGCAGTTTGTACCTCCCCATATATATGTATGGTGTGGAGATTACAACTGAAAAGAATCTTTGTGTTCCCTTCAAGCTAGGTGAAGGACGGCTTTCACACACACATATCTCTCACAACTGAGCATGTGGAGAGACGTTCGTTCATCTAGCACAAATGGAACGGGTTGCCGGAGAAACACTTACTCTGGTTTCTCAAACAGTTTCTTAGTGCCGGTTTGAAGTTCCTGCGGTTTTCACTGTAAAACCGAGATGGAGCTTGTACCTCCCCACATATATGTATGGTGTGGAGTTTGCAACTGAACAGAAACTTTGTGTTCCCTTCAAGCTAGTTGAAGGACGGCTTTCACACACACTTATGTCTCAAAACTGAGCTTGTGGAGAGACTTTCGTTCATCCAGCACAAAGGGATCGTGTTGCAGGAGAAACACTTACTCTGGTTCTCAATCTGTTTCCAAGTGCCGGTTTGAAGTTCCAATGGTTTGCACTGTAAAACCGAGTTGGAGCTTGTAACTCCCCATATATATGTATGGAGTGGACTTGCAAGTGACAAGAAACTTTGTTTTCCCTTCAAGCTAGTTGAAGGACGGCTTTCACTCACTCTTATCTCTCAGAACTGAGCATGTGTAGAGACGTTCTTTCATCCAGCAAAAAGGGAACGGGTTGCAGGAGAAACCCTTTCTCTGGTTTCTCAAACTGTTTTCTAGTGCTGGTTTGAAGTTCCTGCAGTTTGCACAGTAAAACCGAGTTGGAGCTTGTACCTCCCCATATATATATGGTGTGGAGTTTGCAACTGAAAAGACACTTTGTGTTCCCTTCAAACTAGGCGAAGGAGGGCTTTCACACACACTTATCTCTCAGAACTGAGCATGTGGTGAGACGTTTGTTCATCCAGCACAAAGGGAACGGGTTGCAGGAGAAACAATTACTCTGGTTTCTCAGTCTGTTTCCTAGTGCCTGTTTGAAGTTCCTGCGGTTTGCACTGTAAAACTGAGTTGCAGCTTGTACCTCCCCATATATATGTATGGAGTGGACTTTGCAAGTGACAAGAAACTTTGTGTTCCCTTGAAGCTAGGTGAAGGAGGGCTTTCACACACACTTATCTCTCAGAACTGAGCATGTGGAGAGACGTTCGTTCATCCAGCACAAAGGGATCGTGTTGCAGGTGAAACACTTACTGTGGTTCTAAATACGTTTCCTAGTGCCGGTTGGAAGTTCCTGCGGTTTGCACTGTAAAACCGAGTTGGAACTTGTATCTCCCCATATATATGTATGGAGTGGACTTTGCAAGTGACAAGAAACTTTGTGTTCCCTTAAAGCTAGGTGAAGGACGGCATTCACACACACTTCTCTCTCATATCTGAGCATGTGGAGACACGTTCGTTCATCCAGCACAATGGGAACGGTTTGCAAGAGAAATAATTACTCTGGTTTCTCAGTCTGTTTCCTAGTGCCAGTTTGATGTTCTTGCGGTTTGCACTGTAAAACCGAGTTGGAGTTTGTTCTTCCCCATATATATGTAAAAACTGGAGTTTGCAACTGAATAGAAACTTTGTGTTCCCTTCAAGTTACGTGAAGGCCGGCTTTAAAACACACTTATTTCTCAGAACTGAGCAAGTTAGAGACGTTCTTTCATCCAGCACAAAGGGAACGGTTTGCAGGAGAAACCCTTACTCTGGTTTCTCAAACTGTTTCCTAGTGCCGATTTGAAGTTCCTGCCGTTTGCACTGTAAAACCGAGTTGGAGCTTGTACCTCCCCATATATATGTATGGTGTGGAGTATACAACTGAAAAGACACTTAGTGTTCCCTTCATGCTAGGCGAAGTACGGCTTTCACACACACTATCTCTCAGAACTGAGCATGTGGCGAGACGTTCGTTCATCCAGCACAAAGGGAACGGGTTGTTGGAGAAACACTTACTCTGGATTCTCAGTCTGTTTCCTAGTGCCGGTTTGAAGTTCCTGCAGTTTGCACTGTAAAACCGAGTTGCAGCTTGTACCTCCCCATATATATGTATGGTGTGGTGTTTGCAAGTGACTAGAAACTTTGTGTTCCCTTCAAGCTAGGTGAAGGACGGCTTTCACACACACTTATCTCTCTGAACTGAGCATGTGGAGAGACGTTCGTTCATCCAGCACAAAGGAAACTGGTTGCAGGAGAAACACTTACTGTGGTTTCTCAGTGAGTTTCCTAGTGCCTGTTTGAAGTTCCTGCGGTTTGCATTGTAGTACCGAGTTGGAGTTTGTTCCTCCCTATATATATGTAAGGACTGGAGTATGCAACTTAATAGAATCTTTGTGTTCCCCTCAAGTTTGGTGAAGGAGGGCTTTAACACACACTTATCTCTCAGAACTGAGCATGCGGAGAGACGTTCGTTCATCCAGCACAAAGGGATCGTGCTGCAGGAGAAACACTTACTGTAGTTCTCAATGCATTTCCTAGTGCCGGTTTGAAGTTCCTGCGGTTTGCACTGTAAAACCGAGTTGGAGCTTGTACCTCCCCATACATATGTATGGATTGGACTTTGCAAGTGACAAGAAACTTTGTGTTCCCTTGAAGCTAGGTGAAGGACGGCTTTCACACACACTTATCTCTCAGAACTGAGCATGAGGAGACACATTAGTTCATCCATTACAAAGGGAACGGGTTGCAAGAGAAATAATTACTCTGGTTTCTCAGTCTGTTTCCTAGTGCCTGTTTGATGTTCTTGCGGTTTGCACTGTAAAACCGAGTTGGAGTTTGTTCCTCCCCATATATATGTAAGGACTGGAGTTTGCAACTGAATAGAAACTTTGTGTTCCCTTCAAGTTACGTGAAGGAAGGTTTAAAACACACTTATTTCTCAGAACTGAGCAAGTTAGAGAAGTTCTTTCATCCAGCACAAAGGGAACGGGTTGCAGGAGAAACCCTTACTCTGGTTTTCAAACTGTTTCCAAGTGCCGATTTGAAGTTCCTGCAGCTTGCACTGTAAAATCGAGTTGAAGCTTGTACCTCCTCATATATATGTATGGTGTGGATTTTGCATATGAAAAGACACTTTGTGTTCCCTTCAAGCTAGGTGAAGGACGGCATTCACACACAATTATCTCTCAGATCTGAGCATGTGGAGAGACGTTCGTTCATCCAGCACAAAGGGATCGGTTTGTAGGAGAAACACTTTCTCTGGATTCTCAGTTTGTTTCCTAGTGCCGGTTTGATGTTCCTGCAGTTTGCACTGTAAAACCGAGTTGCAGCTTGTACCTCACAATATATATGTACGGTGTGGAGTTGGCAACTTAAAAGAAACTTTGTGTTCCCTTCAAGCTAGTTGAAGGACGTCTTTCACACACACTTAACTCTCAGAACTGAGCATGTGGAGAGACGTTCGTTCATCCAGCACAAAGGGATCTGGTTGGAGGAGAAACACTTACGGTTGCTTCTCAGTCAGTTTTCTAGTGCCGGTTTGAAGTTCCTGCGGTTTGCACTGTAAAACCGAGTTGGAGTTTGTTCCTCCCCATATATATGTAAGGACTGCAGTATGCAACTTAATAGAACCTTTGTGTTCCCCTCAAGTTTGGTGAAGGAGGGCTTTAACACACACTTATCTCTCAGATCTGAGCATGTGGAGAGACGTTCGTTCATCCAGCACAAAGGGATCTGGTTGGAGGAGAAACACTTACTGTGGCTTCTCAGTCTGTTTCCTAGTGCCGGTTTGAAGTTTTGCGGTTTGCACTGTAAAACCGAGTTGCAGCTTGTACTTCCCCATATATATGTATGGAGTGGAGTTTGCAAGTGACAAGAAACTTTTTGTTCCCTTCAAGCTAGGTGAAGGAGGACTTTCACACACACTAATCTCTCAGAAATTAGCATGTGGAGAGACGTTCGTTCATCCAGCACAAAGGGAACTGGTTGCCGGAGAAACACTTACTCTGGATTCTCAGTGTGTTTCCTAGTGCCGGTTTGAAGTTCCTGCGGTTTGCACTGTAAAACCGAGTTGGAGTTTGTTCTTCCCCATATATATGTAAGGACTGGAGTATGCAACTTAATAGAACCTTAGTGTTCCCCTCAAGTTTGGTGAAGGACGGGTTTAACACACACATATCTATCAGAACTGAGCATGTGGAGAGACGTTCGTTCATCCAGCACAAAGGGAACGGGTTGCAGGAAAAACACTTACTCTGGTTTCTCAGTCTGTTTCCTATTGCCGGTTTGAAGTTCCTGCGTTTTGCACTGTAAAACCGAGTTGGAGCTTGTACCTCCAAATATATATGTATGGTGTGGAGTTTGCAACTGAAAAGAATCTCTGTGTTCCCTTCAAGCTAGGTGAAGGACGGCTTTCACACACACTTATCTCTCAGAACTGAGCATGTGGAGAGACTTTCGTTCATCCAGCACAAAGGGAACGGGTTGCAGGAGAAACAGTTACTCTGGTTTCTAAGTCTGTTTCCTAGTGCCGGTTGGAAGTTCCTGCGGTTTGCACTGTAAAACCGAGTTGGAGCTTGTACTTCCCCATATATATGTATGGAGTGGACTTTGCAAGTGACAAGAAACTTTGTGTTCCCTTGAAGCTAGATGAAGGACGGGTTTCACACACACTATCTCTCAGAACTGAGCATGTGGAGAGACGTTCGTTCATCCAGCACAAAGGGAACGGGTTGTTGGAGAAACACTTACTCTGGATTCTCAGTCTGTTTCCTAGTGCCGGTTTGAAGTTCCTGCAGTTTGCACTGTAAAACCGAGTTGCAGCTTGAACCTCCCCATATATATGTATGGTGTGGAGTTTGCAAGTGACAAGAAACTTTGTTTTCCCTTCAAGCTAGGTGAAGGACGGCTTTCACACACACTTATCTCTCAGAACTGAGCATGGGTAGAGACGTTCATTCATCCAGCACAAAGGAAACTGGTTGCAGGAGAAACACTTACTGTGGTTTCTCAGTCAGTTTCCTAGTGCTTGTTTGAAGTTCCTGCGGTTTGCATTGTAGTACCGTGTTGGAGTTTGTTCCTCCCTATATATATGTAAGGACTGGAGTATGCAACTTAATAGAATCTTTGTGTTCCCCTCAAGTTTGGTGAAGGAGGGCTTTAACACACACTTATCTCTCAGAACTGAGCATGCGGAGAGACGTTCGTTCATCCAGCACAAAGGGATCTTGTTGCAGGAGAAACACTTACTGTAGTTCTCAATCCATTTCCTAGTGCCGGTTTGAAGTTTCTGCGGTTTGCACTGTAAAACCGAGTTGGAGCTTGTACCTCCCCATACATATGTAAGGACTGGAATTTGCAACTGAATAGAAACTTTTTTTTCCCTTCAAGTTACGTGAAGGACGGCTTTAAAACAAACTTATCTCTCAGAACTGATAATGTGTAGAGACATTCTTTCATCCAGCACAAAGGGTACAGGATGCAGGAGAAACTCTTACTCTGGTTTCTCAAACTGTTTCCTAGTGCCGGTTTGAAGTTCCTGCGGTTTGCACTGTAAAACCGAGTTGGAGTTTGTACCTCCCCTTATATATGTATGGTCTGGAGTTTGCAACTGAAAAGACACTTTGTGTTCCATTCAAGCTAGGCGAAGGACGGCTTTCACACACATATCTCTCAGAACTGAGCATGTCTAGAGACGTTCGTTCATCCAGCACAAAGGAACGGATTGTAGGAGAAACACTTACTTTGGATTCTCAGTCTCTTTCCTAGTGCCGGTTTGAAGTTCCTGCAGTATGCACTGTAAAACCGAATTGCAGCTTGTACCTCCCAATATATATGTATGGAGTTGTGTTTGCAAGTGACAAGAAACTATATGTTCCCTTCAAGCTAGGTGAAGGAGGGCTTTCACACACAATTAACTCTCAGAACTGAGCATGTGGAGAGACGTTCGTTCATCCAGCACAAAGGGATCTGGTTGCAGGAGAAACACTTACTCTGGATTCCCAGTCTGTTTCCTTGTGCAGGTTTGTAGTTCCTGCGGTTTGCACTGTAAAACCGAGTTGCAGCTTGTACCTCCCCATATTTATGTATGGTGTGGATTTTGCAACTGAAAAGAAACTTTGTGTTCCCTTCAAGCTATATGAAGGACGGCTTTCACACACACTTATCTCTCAGAACTGAGCATGTGGAGAGACGTTCGTTCATCCAGCACAAAGGGAACGGTTTGTAGGATAAACAATTACTCTGGTTTTTCAGTCTGTTTCCTAGTGCCTGTTTGATGTTCCTGCGGTTTGCACTGTAAAACCGAGTTGGAGTTTATTCCTCCCCATATATATGTAGGGACTGGAGTTTGCAAATGAATAGAAACCTTGTGTTCCCTTCAAGTTACGTGAAGGATGGCTTTAAAACACACATATCTCTCAGAGCGGAGCATGTGTAGAGACGTTCTTTCATCCAACACAAAGGGAACGGTTTGCAGTAGAAACCCTTACTCTGGTTTCTCAAACTTTTTCCTAGTGCCTTTTTGAAGTTCCTGCAGATTGCACTGTAAAACCGAGTTGGAACTTGTACCTCCCCATATATATGTATGGTGTGGAGTTTGCAACTGAAAAGACACTTTGTGTTCCCTTCCACCTAGGCGAAGGACGGCTTTCACACACACTAAACTCTCAGAACTGAGCATGTGGAGAGACGTTTGTTCATCCAGCACAAAGGGAACGGGTTGCAGGAGAAACACTTAGTCTGGTTTCTCAGTCAGTTTTCTAGTGCCGGTTTGAAGATCCTGCGGTTTGTACTGTAAAACCGAGTTGGAGTTTGTTCCTCCCCGTATATATGTAAGGACTGGAGTATGCAATTTAATAGAAACTTTGTGTTCCCCTCAAGTTTGGTAAAGGAGGGCTTTAACACACTCTTATCCCTCAAAACTGAGCATGTGGAGAGACCTTCGTTCATCCAGCAAAAAGAGATCGGGTTGGAGGAGAAACACTTTCTGTGGTTTCTCAGTCTGTTTCCTAGTGCCGGATTGAAGTTCCTGCGGTTTGCACTGTAAAACCGAGTTGGAGCTTGTACCTCCCCATACATATGTATGGATTGGACTTTGCAAGTGACAAGAAACTTTGTGTTCCCTTGAAGCTAGGTGAAGGACGGCTTTCACACACACTTATCTCTCAGAACTGAGCATGAGGAGACACATTAGTTCATCCATCACAAAGGGAACGGGTTGCAAGAGAAATAATTACTCTGGTTTCTCAGTCTGTTTCCTAGTGCCTGTTTGATGTTCTTGCGGTTTGCACTGTAAAACCGAGTTGGAGTTTGTTCCTCCCCATATATATGTAAGGACTGGAGTTTGCAACTGAATAGAAACTTTGTGTTCCCTTCAAGTTACGTGAAGGAAGGTTTAAAACACACTTATTTCTCAGAACTGAGCAAGTTAGAGAAGTTCTTTCATCCAGCACAAAGGGAACGGGTTGCAGGAGAAACCCTTACTCTGGTTTTCAAACTGTTTCCTAGAGCCGATTTGAAGTTCCTGCAGTTTGCACTGTAAAATCGAGTTGAAGCTTGTACCTCCCCATATATATGTATGGTGTGGATTTTGCATATGAAAAGACACTTTGTGTTCCCTTCAAGCTAGGTGAAGGACGGCATTCACACACAATTATCTCTCAGATCTGAGCATGTGGAGAGACGTTCATTCATCCAGCACAAAGGGATCGGTTTGTAGGAGAAACACTTACTCTGGATTCTCAGTTTGTTTCCTAGTGCCGGTTTGAAGTTCCTGCGGTTTGCACTGTAAAACCGAGTTGGAGTTTGTTCCTCCCCATATATATGTAAGGACTGCAGTATGCAACTTAATAGAACCTTTGTGTTCCCCTCAAGTTTGGTGAAGGAGGGCTTTAACACACACTTATCTCTCAGAACTGAGCATGTGGAGAGACGTTCGTTCATCGAGCACAAAGGGATCTGGTTGGAGGAGAAACACTTACTGTGGCTTCTCAGTCTGTTTCCTAGTGCCGGTTTGAAGTTTTGCGGTTTGCACTGTAAAACCGAGTTGCAGCTTGTACTTCCCCATATATATGTATGGAGTGGAGTTTGCAAGTGACAAGAAACTTTTTGTTCCCTTCAAGCTAGGTGAAGGAGGACTTTCACACACACTAATCTCTCAGAAATTAGCATGTGGAGAGACGTTCGTTCATCCAGCACAAAGGGAACTGGTTGCCGGAGAAACACTTACTCTGGATTCTCAGTCTGTTTCCTAGTGCCGGTTTGAAGTTCCTGCGGTTTGCACTGTAAAACCGAGTTGGAGTTTGTTCTTCCCCATATATATGTAAGGACTGGAGTATGCAACTTAATAGAACCTTAGTGTTCCCCTCAAGTTTGGTGAAGGACGGGTTTAACACACACATATCTATCAGAACTGAGCATGTGGAGAGACGTTCGTTCATCCAGCACAAAGGGAACGGGTTGCAGGAGAAACACTTACTCTGGTTTCTCAGTCTGTTTCCTAGTGCCGGTTTGAAGTTCCTGCGTTTTGCACTGTAAAACCGAGTTGGAGCTTTTACCTCCAAATATATATGTATGGTGTGGAGTTTGCAACTGAAAAGAATCTCTGTGTTCCCTTCAAGCTAGGTGAAGGACGGCTTTCACACACACTTATCTCTCAGAACTGAGCATGTGGAGAGACTTTCGTTCATCCAGCACAAAGGGAACGGGTTGCAGGAGAAACAGTTACTCTGGTTTCTAAGTCTGTTTCCTAGTGCCGTTTGGAAGTTCCTGCGGTTTGCACTGTAAAACCGAGTTGGAGCTTGTACTTCCCCATATATATGTATGGAGTGGACTTTGCAAGTGACAAGAAACTTTGTGTTCCCTTGAAGCTAGATGAAGGACGGGTTTCACACACACTATCTCTCAGAACTGAGCATGTGGAGAGACGTTCGTTCATCCAGCACAAAGGGAACGGGTTGTTGGAGAAACACTTACTCTGGATTCTCAGTCTGTTTCCTAGTGCCGGTTTGAAGTTCCTGCAGTTTGCACTGTAAAACCGAGTTGCAGCTTGAACCTCCCCATATATATGTATGGTGTGGAGTTTGCAAGTGACAAGAAACTTTGTTTTCCCTTCAAGCTAGGTGAAGGACGGCTTTCACACACACTTATCTCTCAGAACTGAGCATGGGTAGAGACGTTCATTCATCCAGCACAAAGGAAACTGGTTGCAGGAGAAACACTTACTGTGGTTTCTCAGTCAGTTTCCTAGTGCTTGTTTGAATTTCCTGCGATTTGCATTGTAGTACCGTGTTGGAGTTTGTTCCTCCCTATATATATGTAAGGACTGGAGTATGCAACTTAATAGAATCTTTGTGTTCCCCTCAAGTTTGGTGAAGGAGGGCTTTAACCCACACTTATCTCTCAGAACTGAGCATGCGGAGAGACGTTCGTTCATCCAGCACAAAGGGATCTTGTTGCAGGAGAAACACTTACTGTAGTTCTCAATCCATTTCCTAGTGCCGGTTTGAAGTTCCTGCGGTTTGCACTGTAAAACCGAGTTGGAGCTTGTACCTCCCCATACATATGTAAGGACTGGAATTTGCAACTGAATAGAAACTTTTTTTTCCCTTCAAGTTACGTGAAGGACGGCTTTAAAACAAACTTATCTCTCAGAACTGATAATGTGTAGAGACATTCTTTCATCCAGCACAAAGGGAACAGGATGCAGGAGAAACTCTTACTCTGGTTTCTCAAACTGTTTCCTAGTGCCGGTTTGAAGTTCCTGCGGTTTGCACTGTAAAACCGAGTTGGAGTTTGTACCTCCCCATATATATCTATGGTCTGGAGTTTGCAACTGAAAAGACACTTTGTGTTCCATTCAAGCTAGGCGAAGGACGGCTTTCACACACATATCTCTCAGAACTGAGCATGTCTAGAGACGTTCGTTCATCCAGCACAAAGGAACGGATTGTAGGAGAAACACTTACTTTGGATTCTCAGTCTCTTTCCTAGTGCCGGTTTGAAGTTCCTGCAGTATGCACTGTAAAACCGAATTGCAGCTTGTACCTCCCAATATATATGTATGGAGTTGTGTTTGCAAGTGACAAGAAACTATATGTTCCCTTCAAGCTAGGTGAAGGAGGGCTTTCACACACAATTAACTCTCAGAACTGAGCATGTGGAGAGACGTTCGTTCATCCAGCACAAAGGGATCTGGTTGCAGGAGAAACACTTACTCTGGATTCCCAGTCTGTTTCCTTGTGCAGGTTTGTAGTTCCTGCGGTTTGCACTGTAAAACCGAGTTGCAGCTTGTACCTCCCCATATTTATGTATGGTGTGGATTTTGCAACTGAAAAGAAACTTTGTGTTCCCTTCAAGCTATATGAAGGACGGCTTTCACACACACTTATCTCTCAGAACTGAGCATGTGGAGAGACGTTCGTTCATCCAGCACAAAGGGAACGGTTTGTAGGATAAACAATTACTCTGGTTTTTCAGTCTGTTTCCTAGTGCCTGTTTGATGTTCCTGCGGTTTGCACTGTAAAACCGAGTTGGAGTTTATTCCTCCCCACATATATGTAGGGACTGGAGTTTGCAAATGAATATAAACCTTGTGTTCCCTTCAAGTTACGTGAAGGATGGCTTTAAAACACACATATCTCTCAGAGCGGAGCATGTGTAGAGACGTTCTTTCATCCAGCACGAAGGGAACGGGTTGCAGGAGAAACCCTTACTCTGGTTTCTCAAACTGTTTCCTACTGCCGGTATGAAGTTCCTGCGGTTTGCACTGTAAAACCGAGTTGGAGCTTGTACTTCCCCATATATATGTATGGAGTGGACTTTGCAAGTGACAAGAAACTTTGTGTTCCCTTCAAGCTAGTTGAAGGACGGCTTTCACACACACTTATCTCTCAGAACTGAGCATGTGGAGAGACGTTCGTTCATCGAGCACAAAGGGAACTGTTTGCAGGAGAAACACTTACTCTGGTTTCTCAGTCAGTTTCCTAGTGCCGGTTTGAAGTTCCTGCGGTTTGCACAGTAAAACCGAGTTGGAGTTTGTTCCTCCCCATATATATGTAAGGACTGGAGTATGCAACTTAATAGAACGTTTATGTTCCCCTCAAGTTTGGTGAAGGAGGGCTTTAACACACATTTATCTCTCAGAACTTAGCATGTGGAGAGACTTTCGTTCATCTAGCACAAAGGGATCGGGTTGGAGGAGAAAAAATTACTCTGGTTTCTCAGTCTGTTTCCTAGTTCCGGTTTGAAGTTCCTGCGGTTTGCCTGTAAAACCGAGTTGCAGCTTGTACCTTCCCATATATATGTATGGAGTGGACTTTGCAAGTGACAAGAAACTTTGTGTTCCCTTCAAGCTATGTGAAGGACGGCTTTCACACACACTTATCTCTCAGAACTGAGCATGTGGACAGACATTCGTTCATCCAGCACAAAGGAACGGGTTGCAAGAGAAATACTTACTCTGGATTCTCAGTCTGTTTCCTAGTGCCTGTTTTATGTTCCTGAGGTTTGCACTGCAAAAACGAGTTGGAGTTTGTTCCTCCCCATATATATGTAAGGACTGGAGTTTGCAACTGAATAGAAACTTTGTGTTCCCTTGAAGCTAGGTGAAGGACGGCTTTCACACACACTTATCTCTCAGAAGTGAGCATGTGGAGAGACGTTCTTTCATCCAGCAAAATGGAACGGGTTGTAGGAGAAACACTTACTCTGGGTTCTCAGTCTGTTTCCTAGTGCCGGTTTGAAGTTCCTGCGGTTTGCACTGTAAAACCGAGTTGGAGTTGTTCCTCCCCATATATATGTAGGGACTGGAGTTTGCAACTGAATAGAAACTTTGTGTTCCCTTCAAGTTACCTGAAGGACGGCTTTAAAACACACTTATCTCTCAAAACTGAGTATGTGTAGAGACGTTCTTTCATCCAGCACAAAGGAAACGGTTTGCAGGAGAAACCCTTACTCTGGTTTCTCAAACTGTTTCTCAGTGCCGGTTTGAAGTTCCTGCGGTTTGCACTGTAAAACCGTGTTGGAGCTTGTACCTCCCCATATATATATGGTGTGGAGTTTGCAACTGAAAAGACACTTTTTGTTCCCTTCAAACTAGGCGAAGTACGGCTTTCACACACACTTATCTCTATGAATTGAGCATGCGGAGAGACGTTCGTTCATCCAGCACAAAAGGAACGGGTTAGAAGAGAAAACTTACCCTGGTTTCTCAGTCTTTTTCCTAGTGCCGGTTGTAAGTTCCTGCGGTTTGCACTGTAAAACCGAGTTGGAACTTGTTCCTACCCATATATATGTATGGAGTGGAGTTTGCAAGTGACAAAAAACTTTGTGTTCCCTTTAAGCTAGGTGAAGGACGGCTTTCACACACAATTAACTCTCAGAACTGAGCATGTGAAGAGACGTTCGTTCTTCCATCACAAACGGATCTGGTTACAGGAGAAACACATACTCTGGTTTCTCAGTCTTTTTCCTAGTGCCGGTTTGAAGTTTCTGCGGGTTGCACTCTAAAACCAGTTGGAGTTTGTTCCTCCCCATATATATGTAAGGAGTCTAGTTTGCAAATGAATAGAAACTATGTGTTCCCTTCAAGCTAGGTGAAGGACGGCTTTCACACACACTTATCCTTCAGAACTGAGCATATGTAGAGACGTTCGTTCATCCAGCACAAAAGGAACGGGTTGCAAGAGAAATACTTACTCTGGATTCTCAAACTGTTTCCTAGTGCCGGTTTTAGGTTCCTACGGTTTTCACTGTAAAACCGAGTTGGAGCTTGTAACTCCCCACATATATGTATGGTGTGGAGTTTACAACTGAACAGAAACTTTGTGTTCCCTTCAAGATAGGTTAAGGAATGCTTTCACACACACTTATCTCTCAAAATTGAGAATGTGGAGAGACGTTCGTTCATCCAGCACAAAGTGATCGGGTTGCAGGAGAAACATTTACTCTGGTTCTCAATCTGTTTCCTAGTGCCGTTTTGAAGTTCCAACGGTTTGCACTGTAAAACCGAGTTGGAGCTTGTACCTCCCCATATATATGTATGGAGTGGACTTGCAAGTGACAAGAAACTTTTCTTTCCATTCAATTAGGTGAAGGACGGCTTTCACACACACTTATCTCTCAGAACTGAGCATGTGGAGAGACGTTCGTTCATCCAGCACATAAGGAACGGGTTGCAAGAGAAATATTTACTCTGGTTTCTCAGTCAGTTTCCTAGTGCCGGTTTGAAGTTCCTGCGGTTTGCACTGTAAAACCGAGTTTCAGCTTGTATCTCCCCATATTTATGTATGGTGTGGATATTGCAACTGAAAAGAAACTTTGTGTTCCCTTCAAGCAAGGTGAAGGACGGCTTTCACACACATTATCTCTCAGAACTGAGCATGTGGAGAGACCTTCGTTCATCCAGCACAAAGGGAACGGTTTGCCGGAGAAACAAATACTCTGGTTTCTCAGTCTGTTTCCTAGTGCCAGTTTGATGTTCTTGCGGTTTGCACTGTAAAACCGAGTTGGAGTTTGTTCCTCCCCATATATATGTATGGACTGGAGTTTGCAACTGAATAGAAAATTTGTGTTCCCTTCAAGTTACGTGAAGGACGGCTTTAAAACACACTTATCTCTCAGAACTGAGCAAGTTAGAGACGTTCTTTCATCCAGCACAAAGGGAACGGGTTGCAGGAGAACCCCTTACTCTGGTTTCTCAAACTATTTCCTAGTGCTGATTTGAAGTTCCGGCAGTTTGCACTGTAAAACCGAGTTGGAGCTTGTACCTCCCCATATATATGTATGGTGTGGAGTTTGCAACTGAAAAGACACTTTGTGTTCCCTTCAAGCTAGGTGAAGGACGGCTTTCACACCACTTATCCCTCAGAACTGAGCATGTGGAGAAACGTTCGTTCATCCAGCACAAATGGAACGGGTTGCAAGGGAAATACTTACTCTGGTTTCTCAGTCTGTTTCCTAGTGCCGTTTTGAATTCCTGCGGTTTGCACTGTAAAACCGAGTTGGAGCTTGTACCTCACCATATATATGTATGGTGTGGAGTTTGCAACTGAAAAGAATCTTTGTGTTCCCTTCAAGCTATGTGAAGTACGGCATTCAAACACACTTATCTCTCAGAACTGAGCATGTGAAGAGCCGTTCGTTCATCCAGCACAAATGGATCGGGTTGGAGGATAAACACTTACTCTGGTTTCTCAGTCTGTTTCCTAGTGCATGTTTGAATTTCCTGTGGTTTGCACTGTAAAACCGTGTTGGAACTTGTACCTCCCCATATATATGTATGAAGTGGACTTTGCAAGTGACAAGAAACTTTGTGTTCCCTTGAAGCTAGATGAAGGACGGGTTTCACACACACTATCTCTCAGAACTGAGCATGTGGAGAGACGTTCGTTCATCCAGCACAAAGGGAACGGGTTGTTGGAGAAACACTTACTCTGGATTCTCAGTCTGTTTCCTAGTGCCGGTTTGAAGTTCCTGCAGTTTGCACTGTAAAACCGAGTTGCAGCTTGTACCTCCCCATATATATGTATGGTGTGGAGTTTGCAAGTGACAAGAAACTTTGTGTTCCCTTCAAGTTAGGCGAAGGACGGCTTTCACACACACTAAACTCTCAGAACTGAGCATGTGGAGAGACGTTTGTTCATCCAGCACAAAGGGAACGGGTTGCAGGAGAAACACTTAGTCTGGTTTCTCAGTCAGTTTTCTAGTGCCGGTTTGAAGTTCCTGCGGTTTGTACTGTAAAACCGAGTTGGAGTTTGTTCCTCCCCGTATATATGTAAGGACTGGAGTATGCAATTTAATAGAAACTTTGTGTTCCCCTCAAGTTTGGTAAAGGAGGGCTTTAACACACTCTTATCTCTCAAAACTGAGCATGTGGAGAGACCTTCGTTCATCCAGCAAAAAGAAATCGGGTTGGAGGAGAAACACTTTCTGTGGTTTCTCAGTCTGTTTCCTAGTGCCGGTTTGAAGTTCCTGCGGTTTGCACAGTAAAACCGAGTTGCAGTTTGTTCCTCCCCATATATATGTAAGGACTGGAGTATGCAACTTAATAGAACCTTTATGTTCCCCTCAAGTTTGGTGAAGGAGGGCTTTAACACACATTTATCTCTCAGAACTTAGCATGTGGAGAGACTTTCGTTCATCTAGCACAAAGGGATCGGGTTGGAGGAGAAAAAATTACTCTGGTTTCTCAGTCTGTTTCCTAGTGCCGGTTTGAAGTTCCTGCGGTTTGCCTGTAAAACCGAGTTGCAGCTTGTACCTTCCCATATATATGTATGGAGTGGACTTTGCAAGTGACAAGAAACTTTGTGTTCCCTTCAAGCTATGTGAAGGACGGCTTTCACACACACTTATCTCTCAGAACTGAGCATGTGGACAGACATTCGTTCATCCAGCACAAAGGAACGGGTTGCAAGAGAAATAATTACTCTGGTTTCTCAGTCTGTTTCCTAGTGCCTGTTTTATGTTCCTGAGGTTTGCACTGCAAAACCGAGTTGGAGTTTGTTCCTCCCCATATATATGTAAGGACTGGAGTTTGCAACTGAATAGAAACTTTGTGTTCCCTTCAAGTTACCTGAAGGACGGCTTTAAAACACACTTATCTCTCAAAACTGAGTATGTGTAGAGACGTTCTTTCATCCAGCACAAAGGAAACGGTTTGCAGGAGAAACCCTTACTCTGGTTTCTCAAACTGTTTCTCAGTGCCGGTTTGAAGTTCCTGCGGTTTGCACTGTAAAACCGTGTTGGAGCTTGTACCTCCCCATATATATATGGTGTGGAGTTTGCAACTGAAAGACACTTTTTGTTCCCTTCAAACTAGGCGAAGTACGGCTTTCACACACACTTATCTCTATGAATTGAGCATGCGGAGAGACGTTCGTTCATCCAGCACAAAAGGAACGGGTTAGAAGAGAAAACTTACCCTGGTTTCTCAGTCTTTTTCCTAGTGCCGGTTGTAAGTTCCTGCGGTTTGCACTGTAAAACCGAGTTGAACTTGTTCCTACCCATATATATGTATGGAGTGGAGTTTGCAAGTGACAAAAAACTTTGTGTTCCCTTTAAGCTAGGTGAAGGACGGCTTTCACACACAATTAACTCTCAGAACTGAGCATGTGAAGAGACGTTCGTTCTTCCATCACAAACGGATCTGGTTACAGGAGAAACACATACTCTGGTTTCTCAGTCTTTTTCCTAGTGCCGGTTTGAAGTTTCTGTGGGTTGTACTCTAAAACCAGTTGGAGTTTGTTCCTCCCCATATATATGTAAGGAGTCTAGTTTGCAAATGAATAGAAACTATGTGTTCCCTTCAAGCTAGGTGAAGGATGGCTTTCACACACACTTATCCTTCAGAACTGAGCATATGTAGAGATGTTCGTTCATCCAGCACAAAAGGAACGGGTTGCAAGAGAAATACTTACTCTGGATTCTCAAACTGTTTCCTAGTGCCGGTTTTAGGTTCCTACGGTTTTCACTGTAAAACCGAGTTGGAGCTTGTAACTCCCCACATATATGTATGGTGTGGAGTTTACAACTGAACAGAAACTTTGTGTTCCCTTCAAGATAGGTTAAGGAATGCTTTCACACACACTTATCTCTCAAAATTGAGAATGTGGAGAGACGTTCGTTCATCCAGCACAAAGTGATCGGGTTGCAGGAGAAACATTTACTCTGGTTCTCAATCTGTTTCCTAGTGCCGTTTTGAAGTTCCAACGGTTTGCACTGTAAAACCGAGTTGGAGCTTGTACCTCCCCATATATATGTATGGAGTGGACTTGCAAGTGACAAGAAACTTTTCTTTCCATTCAATTAGGTGAAGGACGGCTTTCACACACACTTATCTCTCAGAACTGAGCATGTGGAGAGACGTTCGTTCATCCAGCACAAAAGGAACGGGTTGCAAGAGAAATATTTACTCTGGTTTCTCAGTCAGTTTCCTAGTGCCGGTTTGAAGTTCCTGCGGTTTGCACTGTAAAACCGAGTTTCAGCTTGTATCTCCCCATATTTATGTATGGTGTGGATATTGCAACTGAAAAGAAACTTTGTGTTCCCTTCAAGCAAGGTGAAGGACGGCTTTCACACACATTATCTCTCAGAACTGAGCATGTGGAGAGACCTTCGTTCATCCAGCACAAAGGGAACTGTTTGCCGGAGAAACAAATACTCTGGTTTCTCAGTCTGTTTCCTAGTGCCAGTTTGATGTTCTTGCGGTTTGCACTGTAAAACCGAGTTGGAGTTTGTTCCTCCCCATATATATGTATGGACTGGAGTTTGCAAATGAATAGAAAATTTGTGTTCCCTTCAAGTTACGTGAAGGACGGCTTTAAAACACACTTATCTCTCAGAACTGAGCAAGATAGAGACGTTCTTTCATCCAGCACAAAGGGAACGGGTTGCAGGAGAACCCCTTACTCTGGTTTCTCAAACTATTTCCTAGTGCTGATTTGAAGTTCCGGCAGTTTGCACTGTAAAACCGAGTTGGAGCTTGTACCTCCCCATATATATGTATGGTGTGGAGTTTGCAACTGAAAAGACACTTTGTGTTCCCTTCAAGCTAGGTGAAGGACGGCTTTCACACACACTTATCCCTCAGAACTGAGCATGTGGAGAGACGTTCGTTCATCCAGCACAAATGGAACGGGTTGCAAGGGAAATACTTACTCTGGTTTCTCAGTCTGTTTCCTAGTGCCGGTTTGAATTCCTGCGGTTTGCACTGTAAAACCGAGTTGGAGCTTGTACCTCACCATATATATGTATGGTGTGGAGTTTGCAACTGAAAAGAATCTTTGTGTTCCCTTCAAGCTATGTGAAGTACGGCATTCAAACACACTTATCTCTCAGAACTGAGCATGTGAAGAGCCGTTCGTTCATCCAGCACAAATGCATCGGGTTGGAGGATAAACACTTACTCTGGTTTCTCAGTCTGTTTCCTAGTGCATGTTTGAATTTCCTGTGGTTTGCACTGTAAAACCGTGTTGGAACTTGTACCTCCCCATATATATGTATGAAGTGGACTTTGCAAGTGACAAGAAACTTTGTGTTCCCTTGAAGCTAGATGAAGGACGGGTTTCACACACACTATCTCTCAGAACTGAGCATGTGGAGAGACGTTCGTTCATCCAGCACAAAGGGAACGGGTTGTTGGAGAAACACTTACTCTGGATTCTCAGTCTGTTTCCTAGTGCCGGTTTGAAGTTCCTGCAGTTTGCACTGTAAAACCGAGTTGCAGCTTGTACCTCCCCATATATATGTATGGTGTGGAGTTTGCAAGTGACAAGAAACTTTGTGTTCCCTTCAAGTTAGGCGAAGGACGGCTTTCACACACACTAAACTCTCAGAACTGAGCATGTGGAGAGACGTTTGTTCATCCAGCACAAAGGGAACGGGTTGCAGGAGAAACACTTAGTCTGGTTTCTCAGTCAGTTTTCTAGTGCCGGTTTGAAGTTCCTGCGGTTTGTACTGTAAAACCGAGTTGGAGTTTGTTCCTCCCCGTATATATGTAAGGACTGGAGTATGCAATTTAATAGAAACTTTGTGTTCCCCTCAAGTTTGGTAAAGGAGGGCTTTAACACACTCTTATCTCTCAAAACTGAGCATGTGGAGAGACCTTCGTTCATCCAGCAAAAAGAGATCGGGTTGGAGGAGAAACACTTTCTGTGGTTTCTCAGTCTGTTTCCTAGGGCCGGATTGAAGTTCCTGCGGTTTGCACTGTAAAACCGACTTGTAGTTTCTTCCTTCCCATACATATGTAAGGAATGGTGTTTGCAACTGAATAGAAACTTTGTGTTCCCTTCAAGTTATGTGAAGGACGGCTTTAAAACACACTTATCTCTCAGAACTGAGCATGTGGAGAGACGTTCTTTCATCCAGCACGAAGGGAACGGGTTGCAGGAGAAACCCTTACTCTGGTTTCTCAATCTGTTTCCTAGTGCCGGTTGGAAGTTCCTGCGGTTTGCACTGTAAAACCGAGTTGGAGTTTGTTTCTCCCCAAATATATGTAAGAACTGTAGTTTGCAACTGAATAGAACCTTTGTGTTCCCTTCAAGTTAGGTGAAGGAAGGCTTTAACACACACTTATCTCTCAGAACTGAGCATGTGGAGAGACGTTCGTTCATCCAGCACAAAGGGAAACGGTTGCAGGAGAAACAGATACTCTGGTTTCTCCGTCTGTTTCCTAGTGCCTGTTTGAAGTTCCTGCGTTTTGTACTGTAAAACCGAGTTGCAGCTTGTACCTCCCCATATATATGTATGGAGTGGACTTGGCAAGTGACAAGAAACTTTGTGTTCCCTTGAAGCTAGGTGAAGGAGGGCTTTAACAGACACTTATCTCTCAGAACTGAGCATGTGGAGAGACATTCGTTCATCCAGCGCAAAGGGATCGGTTTGCAGGGGAAACACTTACTCTGGTTCTAAATACGTTTCCTAGTGCCGGTTTGAAGTTCCTGCCGTTTGCACTGTAAAACCGAGTTGGAGCTTGTACCTCCCCATATATATGTATGGAGTGGACTTTGCAAGTGACAAGAAACTTTGTGTTCCCTTGAAGCTAGGTGAAGGACGGCATTCACACACACTTATCTCTCAGAACTGAGCATGTGGAGACACGTTCGTTCATCCAGCACAATGGGAACGGTTTGCAAGAGAAATAATTACTCTGGTTTCTCAGTCTGTTTCCTAGTGCCAGTTTGATGTTCTTGCGGTTTGCACTGTAAAACCGAGTTGGAGTTTGTTCCTCCCCATATATATGTAAAAACAGGAGTTTGCAACTGAATAGAAACTTTGTGTTCCCTTCAAGTTACGTGAAGCCCGGCTTTAAAACACACATATCTCTCAGAACTGAGCAAGTTAGAGACGTTCTTTCATCCAGCACAAAGGGAACGGGTTGCAGGAGAAACCTTTACTCTGGTTTCTCAAACTGTTTCCTAGTGCCGGTTTGAAGTTCCTGCGGTTTTCACTGTAAAACCGAGTTGGAGCTTGTACCTCCCCACATATATGTATGGTGTGGAGTTTGCAACTGAAGAGAAACTTTGTGTTCCCTTCAAGCTAGGTGAAGGACGGCTTTCACACACACTTATCTCTCAAAACTGAGCATGTGGAGAGACGTTCGTTCATTCAGCACAAAGGGATCGTGTTGCAGGTGAAACACTTACTCTGGTTCTCAATCTGTTTCCTAGTGCCGGTTTAATGTTCCAACGGTTTGCAATGTAAAACCGAGTTGGAGCTTGTACCTCCCCATATATATGTATGGGGTGGACATGTAAGTGACAAGAAACTTTGTTTTCCCTTCAAGCTAGGTGAAGGACGGCTTTCACACACACTTATCTCTCAGAACTTAGCATGTGGAGAGACGTTCGTTCATCCAGCACAAAAGGAACGGGTTGCAAGAGAAATACTTACTCTGGTTTCTCAGTGTGTTTCCTAGTGCCAGTTGGAAGTTTCTGCGGTTTGCACTGTAAAACCGAGTTGGAGTTTGTTCCTCCCCATATATATGTAAGGCCTGGAGTTTGCAACTGAATAGAAACTTTGTGTTCCTTTCAAGCTAGGTGAAGGACGGCTTTAACACACACTTATCTCTCAGAACTGAGCATGTGTAGAGACGTTCTTTCATCCAGCACAAAGGGAACGGATTGCAGGAGAAACCCTTACTCTGGTTTCTCAAACTCTTTTCTACTGCTGGTTTGAAGTTCCTGCAGTTTGCACTGTAAAACCGAGTTGGAGCTTGTACATCCCCATATATATGTATGGTGTGGAATTTACAACTGAAAAGACACTTTGTGTTCCCTTCAAGCTAGGCGAAGGACGGCTTTCACACACACTATCTTTCAGAACTGAGCATGTGGAGAGACGTTCGTTCATCCAGCACAAAGGGAACGGGTTGTAGGAGAAACACTTACTGTGGTTTCTCAGTCTGTTTCCTAGTGCCGGTTTGAAGTTCCTGCAGTTTGCACTGTAAAACCGAGTTGGAGCTTGTACCTCCCCATATATATGTATGGTGTGGAGTTTGCAACTGAAAAGAAACTTTGTGTTCCCTTCAAGCTAGGTGAAGGACGGCTTTCACACACACTTATCTCTCAGAAATGAGCATGTGGAGAGACGTTCGTTCATCCAGCACAAAGGGAACGGGTTGCAGGAGAAACACTTACTGTGGTTTCTCAGTCAGTTTTCTAGTGCCTGTTTGAATTTCCTGCGGTTTGCATTGTAGTACCGAGTTGGAGTTTGTTCCTCCCTATATATATGTAAGGACTGGAGTATACAACTTAATAGAATCTTTGTGTTCCCCTCAAGTTTGGTGAAGGAGGGCTTTAACACACTCTTATCTCTCAGAAGTGAGCATGTGGAGAGACGGTCGTTCATACAGCACAAAGGGATCGGGTTGCAGGAGAAACACTTACTCTGGTTCTCAATCCGTTTCCTAGTGCCGGTTTGAAGTTCCTGCGGTTTACACTGTAAAACCGAGTTGGAGCTTGTACCTTCCCATATATATGTATGGAGTGGACTTTGCAAGTGACAAGAAACTTTGTGTTCCCTTGAAGCTAGGTGAAGTACGGCTTTCACACACACTTAACTCTCAGAACTGAGCATGTGGAGAGACGTTCGTTCATCCAGCAGAAAGGGATCTGGTTGGAGGAGAAACACTTACTGTGGCTTCTCAGTCTGTTTCCTAGTGCCGGTTTAAAGTTCCTGCGGTTTGCACTGTAAAACCGAGTTGCAGCTTGTACTTCCCCATATATATGTACGGAGTGGACTTTGCAAGTGACAAAAAAATTTGTGTTCCCTTCAAGCTAGGTGAAGGACGGCTTTCACACACACATATCTCTCAGAACTTAGCATGTGGTGAGACGTTTGTTCATCCAGCACAAAGGGAACGGGTTGCAGGTGAAACAATTACTCTGGTTTCTCAATCTGTTTCCTAGTGCCGGTTGGAAGTTCCTGCGGTTTGCACTGTAAAACCGAGTTGGAGTTTGTTTCTCCCCAAATATATGTAAGAACTGTAGTTTGCAACTGAATAGAACCTTTGTGTTCCCTTCAAGTTAGGTGAAGGAAGGCTTTAACACACACTTATCTCTCAGAACTGAGCATGTGGAGAGACGTTCGTTCATCCAGCACAAAGGGAAACGGTTGCAGGAGAAACAGATACTCTGGTTTCTCCGTCTGTTTCCTAGTGCCTGTTTGAAGTTCCTGCGTTTTGCACTGTAAAACCGAGTTGCAGCTTGTACCTCCCCATATATATGTATGGAGTGGACTTGGCAAGTGACAAGAAACTTTGTGTTCCCTTGAAGCTAGGTGAAGGAGGGCTTTAACAGACACTTATCTCTCAGAACTGAGCATGTGGAGAGACGTTCGTTCATCCAGCGCAAAGGGATCGGTTTGCAGGGGAAACACTTACTCTGGTTCTAAATACGTTTCCTAGTGCCGGTTTGAAGTTCCTGCCGTTTGCACTGTAAAACCGAGTTGGAGCTTGTACCTCCCCATATATATGTATGGAGTGGACTTTGCAAGTGACAAGAAACTTTGTGTTCCCTTGAAGCTAGGTGAAGGACGGCATTCACACACACTTATCTCTCAGAACTGAGCATGTGGAGACACGTTCGTTCATCCAGCACAATGGGAACGGTTTGCAAGAGAAATAATTACTCTGGTTTCTCAGTCTGTTTCCTAGTGCCAGTTTGATGTTCTTGCGGTTTGCACTGTAAAACCGAGTTGGAGTTTGTTCCTCCCCATATATATGTAAAAACTGGAGTTTGCAACTGAATAGAAACTTTGTGTTCCCTTCAAGTTACGTGAAGCACGGCTTTAAAACACACTTATCTCTCAGAACTGAGCAAGTTAAAGACGTTCTTTCATCCAGCACAAAGGGAACGGGTTGCAGGAGAAACCTTTACTCTGGTTTCTCAAACTGTTTCCTAGTGCCGTTTTGAAGTTCCTGCGGTTTGCACTGTAAAACCGAGTTGGAGCTTGTACCTCCCCATATATATATATGGTGTGGAGTTTGCAACTGAAGAGACACTTTGTGTTCCCTTCAAGCTAGGTGACGGACGGCTTTCACACACACATACCACTCAGAACTGAGCATGTGGAGAGACGTTGATTCATCCAGCACAAAGGGAACGGGTTGTAAGAGAAACACTTACTCTGGATTCTCAGACTGTTTCCTAGTGCCGGTTTGAAGTTCCGGCAGTTTGCACTGTAAAACCGAGTTGCAGCTTGTACCTAACAATATATATGTACGGTGTGGAGTTGGCAACTTAAAAGAAACTTTGTGTTCCCTTCAAGCTAGTTGAAGGACGTCTTTCACACACACTTATCTCTCAGAACTGAGCATGTGGAGAGACTTTCATTCATCCAGCAAAATGTATCTGGTTGGAGGAGAAACACTTACTGTGGCTTCTCAGTCTGTTTCCTAGTGCCGGTTTGAAGTTCCTGTGGTTTGCACTGTAAAACCGAGTTGGAGTTTGTTCCTCCCCATATATATGTAAGGTCTGGAGTTTGCAACTGAATAGAAACTTTGTGTTCCCTTCAAGTTACGTGAAGGACGGCTTTAAAACACACTTATCTCTCAAAACTGAGCATGTGTAGGGACGTTCTTTCATCCAGCACAAAGGGAACGGGTTGCAGGAGAAACCCTTACTCTGGTTTCTCAAACTGTTTCCTAGTGCCGGTTTGAAGTTCCTGCGGTTTGCACTGAAAAAACCGAGTTGGATCTTGTACCTCCCCATATATATATGGTGTGGAGTTTGAAACTGAAAAGACACTTTTTGTTCCCTTCAAACTAGGCGAAGGACGGCTTTCACACATACATATCTCTCCGAACTGAGCATGTGGTGAGACGTTTGTTCATCCAGCACAACGGGAACGGGTTGCAGGAGAAACAATTACTCTGGTTTCTCAGTCTGTTTCCTAGTGCCAGTTGGAATTTCCTGCGGTTTGCACTGTAAAACCGAGTTGGAGTTTGTTCCTCCCCATATATATGTAAGAACTGGAATTTGCAACTGAATAGAAACTTTGTGTTCCCTTCAATTTAGGTGAAGGACGGCTTTAACACACACTTATCTCTCAGAACTGAGCATGTGGGGAGACGTTCGTTCATCCTGCACAAAGGGATCGGGTTGGAGGATAAACACTTACTCTGGTTTCTCAATCTGTTTCCTAGTGCCAGTTTGAAGTTCCTGCGGTTTGCACTGTAAAACCGAGTTGGAACTTGTTCCTACTCATATATATGTATGGAGTGGAGTTTGCAAGTGACAAGAAACTTTGTGTTCCCTTCAAGCTAGGTGAAGGCGGCTTTCACACACAATTAACTCTCAGAACTGAGCATGTGAAGAGACGTTCGTTCATCCAGCACAAAGGGATCTGGTTACAGGAGAAACACTTACTCTGGATTCTCAGTCTGTTTCCTAGTGCCGGTTTGCAGTTCCTGCGGTTTGCACTTTAAAACCGAGTTGCAGCTTTTACCTCCCCATATTTATGTATGGTATGGAGTTTGCAACTGAAAAGAAACTTTGTGTTCCCTTCAAGCTAGGTGAAGGACGGCTTTCACACACACTTATCTCTCAGAAATGAGCATGTGGAGAGACGTTCGTTCATCCAGCACAAAGGGAACGGGTTGCAGGAGAAATACTTACTCTGGTTTCTCAGTCTGTTTTCTAGTACCAGTTTGAAGTTCATGCGGTTTGCACTGTAAAACCGAGTTGGAGTTTCTTCCTCCCCATATATATGTAAGGACTGGAGTATGCAACTTAATAGAACCTTTGTGTTCCCCTCAAGTTTGGTGAAGGACGGCTTTAACACACACTTTTCTCTCAGAACTGAGCATGTGGAGAGACTTTCGTTCATCCAGCACAAAAGGATAGGTTTGGAGGAGAAACACTTACTCTGGTTCTCAGTCTGTTTCCTTGTGCCGGTTTGAAGTTCCTGCTTTTTGCACTGTAAAACCGAGTTGGAGCTTGTTCCTCCCCATATATATGTATGGAGTGGAGTTTGCAAGTGACAACAAACTTTGTGTTCCCTTCAATCTAGATGAAGGATGGGTTTTACCCACACCTATCTCTCAGAACTGTGCATGTGGAGAGAAGTTCGTCCATTCAGAACAAATGAAGCTGCATGCAGGAGAGTCACTTACTCTGGTTTCTCAGTCTTTTTCCAACTACCGGTTTGAATTGCCCGCCATTTTCACTGTAAAACCGAGTTGTAGCTTGTACATCCCCATATATATGTATTGAGTGGAGTTGGCAACTGAAAGCAAACTTTGTGTTCCCTTCAATCTAGGTGAAGTAAGGCTTTCACACACACGTATCTCTCAGAAGTGGACATGTGCAGAGACGTTTATTCATCCAGCACAAAGGTATCTGGTTACAGGAGTAACACTTACTCTGGATTCTCAGTCTGTTTCCTAGTGCCGGTTTGAAGTTCCTGCGGTTTGCACTGTAAAACCGATTTGCAGCTTTTACCTCCACATATTTATGTATGGTGTGGAGTTTGCAACTGAAAAGAAACTTTGTGTTCCTTTCAAGCTAGGTGAAGGACGGCTTTCACACACACTTATCTCTCAGAAATGAGCATGTCGAGAGACGTTCGTTCATCCAGCACAAAGGGAACGGGTTGCAGAAGAAATACTTACTCTGGTTTCTCAGTCTGTTTTCTAGTGCCAGTTTGAAGTTCCTGCGGTTTGCATTGTAAAACCGAGTTGGAGTTTCTTCCTCCCATATATATGTAAGGACTGGAGTATGCAACTTAATAGAACATTTGTGTTCCCCCCAAGTTTGTTGAAGGACGGCTTTAACACACACTTATCTCTCAGAACTGAGCATGTGTAGAGCCTTTTGTTCATCCAGCACAAAGGGAACGGGTTGCAGGAGATACACTTACTCTGGTTTCTCAAATTGTTTCCTAGTTCCGGTTTGAAGATCCTGCGTTTTGCACTGTAAAATCGATTTAGAGCTTGCACCTCCCCATATATATGTTTGGTGTGGAGTTTGCAACTGAAAAGGATCTTTGTGTTCCCTTCAAGCTAGGTGAAGAACGGCTTTCACACACACTTATCTCTGAGATCTGAGCATGTGGAGAGACGTTCGTTCATCCAGCACAAAGGTAAAGGGTTGCAGGGGAGACACATTCTCTGATTTCTCAGTCTGTTTCCTAGTGCCGGTTTGAGGTTCTGCGGTTTGCACTGTAAAAAAGAGTTGGAGCTTGTTCCTCCCCATATATATGTAAGGAGTGTAGTTTGCAAATGAATAGAATCTATGTGTTCCCTTTAAGCTAGGTGAAGGACGGCATTCACACACACTTATCTCTCAGAACTGAGCATGTGTAGAGACGTTCGTTCATCCAGCACAAAGGGAACGGTTTGCAGGAGAAACACTTACTCTGGTTTCTCAAACTGTTTCCTAGTGCTGGTTTGAAGTTCCTGCGGTTTTCACTGTAATACCGAGTTGGAGCTTGTACCTCCCCATATATATGTATGGTGTGGAGTTTGCAACTGAACAGAAAATTTGTGTTCCCTTCAAGCTAGGTGAAGGATGGCTTTCACACACACTTATCTCTCAAAACTCAGAATGTGAAGAGACGTTCGTTCATCCAGCACAAAGGGAACGGGTTGCAGGAGAAACACTTACTCTGTTTTCTCAGTATGTTTCCAAGTGCCGGTTTGAAGTTCCTGCGTTTTGCACTGTAAAACCGTAGTTGGAGATTTTTCCTCCCCATATGTATGTATGGAGTGGAGTTTGCAACCGACAAGAAACTTTGTGTTCCATTGAACCTAGGTGAAGGACGGCTTTCACACACAGTTATCTCTCAGAACTGAGCATGTGGAGACACGTTCGTTCATCCAGCACAATGGGAACGGTTTGCAAGAGAAATAATTACTCTGGTTTCTCAGTCTGTTTCCTAGTGCCAGTTTGATGTTCTTGCGGTTTGCACTGTAAAACCGAGTTGGAGTTTGTTCCTCCCCATATATATGTAAAAACTGGAGTTTGCAACTGAATAGAAACTTTGTGTTCCCTTCAAGTTACGTGAAGCACGGCTTTAAAACACACTTATCTCTCAGAACTGAGCAAGTTAGAGACGTTCTTTCATCCAGCACAAAGGGAACGGGTTGCAGGAGAAACCTTTACTCTGGTTTCTCAAACTGTTTCCTAGTGCCGTTTTGAAGTTCCTGCGGTTTGCACTGTAAAACCGAGTTGGAGCTTGTACCTCCCCATATATATATATGGTGTGGAGTTTGCAACTGAAGAGACACTTTGTGTTCCCTTCAAGCTAGGTGACGGACGGCTTTCACACACACATACCACTCAGAACTGAGCATGTGGAGAGACGTTGGTTCATCCAGCACAAAGGGAACGGGTTGTAAGAGAAACACTTACTCTGGATTCTCAGACTGTTTCCTAGTGCCGGTTTGAAGTTCCGGCAGTTTGCACTGTAAAACCGAGTTGCAGCTTGTACCTAACAATATATATGTACGGTGTGGAGTTGGCAACTTAAAAGAAACTTTGTGTTCCCTTCAAGCTAGTTGAAGGACGTCTTTCACACACACTTATCTCTCAGAACTGAGCATGTGGAGAGACTTTCATTCATCCAGCAAAATGGATCTGGTTGGAGGAGAAACACTTACTGTGGCTTCTCAGTCTGTTTCCTAGTGCCGGTTTGAAGTTCCTGTGGTTTGCACTGTAAAACCGAGTTGGAGTTTGTTCCTCCCCATATATATGTAAGGACTGCAGTTTGCAACTGAATAGAAACTTTGTGTTCTCTTCAAGGAAGGTTAAGGACGGCTTTCACACACACTTTTCTCTCAGAAATGAGCATGTGTAGAGACGTTCATTCATCCAGCAAAAATGGAACGGGTTGCAGGAGAAACCCTTACTCTGGTTTCTCAATCAGTTTCCTAGTGCCAGTTTGAAGTTCCTGCGGTTTGCACTGTAAAACCGAGTTGGAACTTGTTCCTACTCATATATATGTATGGAGTGGAGTTTGCAAGTGACAAGAAACTTTGTGTTCCCTTCAAGCTAGGTGAAGGCGGCTTTCACACACAATTAACTCTCAGAACTGAGCATGTGAAGAGACGTTCGTTCATCCAGCACAAAGGGATCTGGTTACAGGAGAAACACTTACTCTGGATTCTCAGTCTGTTTCCTAGTGCCGGTTTGAAGTTCCTGCGGTTTGCACTTTAAAACCGAGTTGCAGCTTTTACCTCCCCATATTTATGTATGGTATGGAGTTTGCAACTGAAAAGAAACTTTGTGTTCCCTTCAAGCTAGGTGAAGGACGGCTTTCACACACACTTATCTCTCAGAAATGAGCATGTGTAGAGACGTTCGTTCATCCAGCACAAAGGGAACGGGTTGCAGGAGAAATACTTACTCTGGTTTCTCAGTCTGTTTTCTAGTACCAGTTTGAAGTTCATACGGTTTGCACTGTAAAACCGAGTTGGAGTTTCTTCCTCCCCATATATATGTAAGGACTGGAGTATGCAACTTAATAGAACCTTGTGTTCCCCTCAAGTTTGGTGAAGGACGGCTTTAACACACACTTTTCTCTCAGAACTGAGCATGTGGAGAGACTTTCGTTCATCCAGCACAAAAGTATAGGTTTGGAGGAGAAACACTTACTCTGGTTCTCAGTCTGTTTCCTTGTGCCGGTTTGAAGTTCCTGCTTTTTGCACTGTAAAACCGAGTTGGAGCTTGTTCCTCCCCATATATATGTATGGAGTGGAGTTTGCAAGTGACAACAAACTTTGTGTTCCCTTCAATCTAGATGAAGGATGGGTTTTACCCACACCTATCTCTCAGAACTGTGCATGTGGAGAGAAGTTCGTCCATTCAGAACAAATGAAGCTGCATGCAGGAGAATCACTTACTCTGGTTTCTCAGTCTTTTTCCAACTACCGGTTTGAATTGCCCGCCATTTTCACTGTAAAACCGAGTTGTAGCTTGTACATCCCCATATATATGTATTGAGTGGAGTTGGCAACTGAAAGCAAACTTTGTGTTCCCTTCAATCTAGGTGAAGTAAGGCTTTCACACACACGTATCTCTCAGAAGTGGACATGTGCAGAGACGTTTATTCATCCAGCACAAAGGTATCTGGTTACAGGAGTAACACTTACTCTGGATTCTCAGTCTGTTTCCTAGTGCCGGTTTGAAGTTCTTGCGGTTTGCACTGTAAAACCGATTTGCAGCTTTTACATCCACATATTTATGTATGGTGTGGAGTTTGCAACTGAAAAGAAACTTTGTGTTCCTTTCAAGATAGGTGAAGGAAGGCTTTCACACACACTTATCTCTCAGAAATGAGCATGTGGAGAGACGTTCGTTCATCCAGCACAAAGGGAACGGGTTGCAGGAGAAATACTTACTCTGGTTTCTCAGTCTGTTTTCTAGTGCCAGTTAGAAGTTCCTGCGGTTTGCATTGTAAAACCGAGTTGGAGTTTCTTCCTCCCATATATATGTAAGGACTGGAGTATGCAACTTAATAGAACATTTGTGTTCCCACCAAGTTTGTTGAAGGATGGCTTTAACACACACTTATCTCTCAGAACTGAGCATGTGTAGAGCCTTTTGTTCATCCAGCACAAAGGGAACGGGTTGCAGGAGATACACTTACTCTGGTTTCTCAAATTGTTTCCTAGTTCCGGTTTGAAGATCCTGCGTTTTGCACTGTAAAATCGATTTAGAGCTTGCACCTCCCCATATATATGTTTGGTGTGGAGTTTGCAACTGAAAAGGATCTTTGTGTTCCCTTCAAGCTAGGTGAAGAACGGCTTTCACACACACTTATCTCTGAGATCTGAGCATGTGGAGAGACGTTCGTTCATCCAGCACAAAGGTAAAGGGTTGCAGGGGAGACACATTCTCTGATTTCTCAGTCTGTTTCCTAGTGCCGGTTTGAGGTTCTGCGGTTTGCACTGTAAAAAAGAGTTGGAGCTTGTTCCTCCCCATATATATGTAAGGAGTCTAGTTTGCAAATGAATAGAATCTATGTGTTCCCTTTAAGCTAGGTGAAGGACGGCATTCACACACACTTATCTCTCAGAACTGAGCATGTGTAGAGACGTTCGTTCATCCAGCACAAAGGGAACGGTTTGCAGGAGAAACACTTACTCTGGTTTCTCAAACTGTTTCCTAGTGCCGGTTTGAAGTTCCTGCGGTTTTCACTGTAATACCGAGTTGGAGCTTGTACCTCCCCATATATATGTATGGTGTGGAGTTTGCAACTGAACAGAAAATTTGTGTTCCCTTCAAGCTAGGTGAAGGATGGCTTTCACACACACTTATCTCTCAAAACTCAGAATGTGAAGAGACGTTCGTTCATCCAGCACAAAGGGAACGGGTTGCAGGAGAAACACTTACTCTGTTTTCTCAGTATGTTTCCAAGTGCCGGTTTGAAGTTCCTGCGTTTTGCACTGTAAAACCGTAGTTGGAGATTTTTCCTCCCCATATGTATGTATGGAGTGGAGTTTGCAACCGACAAGAAACTTTGTGTTCCATTGAACCTAGGTGAAGGACGGCTTTCACACACAGTTATCTCTCAGAACTGAGCATGTGGAGACACGTTCGTTCATCCAGCACAATGGGAACGGTTTGCAAGAGAAATAATTACTCTGGTTTCTCAGTCTGTTTCCTAGTGCCAGTTTGATGTTCTTGCGGTTTGCACTGTAAAACCGAGTTGGAGTTTGTTCCTCCCCATATATATGTAAAAACTGGAGTTTGCAACTGAATAGAAACTTTGTGTTCCCTTCAAGTTACGTGAAGCACGGCTTTAAAACACACTTATCTCTCAGAACTGAGCAAGTTAGAGACGTTCTTTCATCCAGCACAAAGGGAACGGGTTGCAGGAGAAACCTTTACTCTGGTTTCTCAAACTGTTTCCTAGTGCCGTTTTGAAGTTCCTGCGGTTTGCACTGTAAAACCGAGTTGGAGCTTGTACCTCCCCATATATATATATGGTGTGGAGTTTGCAACTGAAGAGACACTTTGTGTTCCCTTCAAGCTAGGTGACGGACGGCTTTCACACACACATACCACTCAGAACTGAGCATGTGGAGAGACGTTGGTTCATCCAGCACAAAGGGAACGGGTTGTAAGAGAAACACTTACTCTGGATTCTCAGACTGTTTCCTAGTGCCGGTTTGAAGTTCCGGCAGTTTGCACTGTAAAACCGAGTTGCAGCTTGTACCTAACAATATATATGTACGGTGTGGAGTTGGCAACTTAAAAGAAACTTTGTGTTCCCTTCAAGCTAGTTGAAGGACGTCTTTCACACACACTTATCTCTCAGAACTGAGCATGTGGAGAGACTTTCATTCATCCAGCAAAATGGATCTGGTTGGAGGAGAAACACTTACTGTGGCTTCTCAGTCTGTTTCCTAGTGCCGGTTTGAAGTTCCTGTGGTTTGCACTGTAAAACCGAGTTGGAGTTTGTTCCTCCCCATATATATGTAAGGACTGCAGTTTGCAACTGAATAGAAACTTTGTGTTCTCTTCAAGGAAGGTTAAGGACGGCTTTCACACACACTTTTCTCTCAGAAATGAGCATGTGTAGAGACGTTCATTCATCCAGCAAAAATGGAACGGGTTGCAGGAGAAACCCTTACTCTGGTTTCTCAATCAGTTTCCTAGTGCCAGTTTCAAGTTCCTGCGGTTTGCACTGTAAAACCGAGTTGGAACTTGTTCCTACTCATATATATGTATGGAGTGGAGTTTGCAAGTGACAAGAAACTTTGTGTTCCCTTCAAGCTAGGTGAAGGCGGCTTTCACACACAATTAACTCTCAGAACTGAGCATGTGAAGAGACGTTCGTTCATCCAGCACAAAGGGATCTGGTTACAGGAGAAACACTTACTCTGGATTCTCAGTCTGTTTCCTAGTGCCGGTTTGAAGTTCCTGCGGTTTGCACTTTAAAACCGAGTTGCAGCTTTTACCTCCCCATATTTATGTATGGTATGGAGTTTGCAACTGAAAAGAAACTTTGTGTTCCCTTCAAGCTAGGTGAAGGACGGCTTTCACACACACTTATCTCTCAGAAATGAGCATGTGTAGAGACGTTCGTTCATCCAGCACAAAGGGAACGGGTTGCAGGAGAAATACTTACTCTGGTTTCTCAGTCTGTTTTCTAGTACCAGTTTGAAGTTCATACGGTTTGCACTGTAAAACCGAGTTGGAGTTTCTTCCTCCCCATATATATGTAAGGACTGGAGTATGCAACTTAATAGAACCTTGTGTTCCCCTCAAGTTTGGTGAAGGACGGCTTTAACACACACTTTTCTCTCAGAACTGAGCATGTGGAGAGACTTTCGTTCATCCAGCACAAAAGTATAGGTTTGGAGGAGAAACACTTACTCTGGTTCTCAGTCTGTTTCCTTGTGCCGGTTTGAAGTTCCTGCTTTTTGCACTGTAAAACCGAGTTGGAGCTTGTTCCTCCCCATATATATGTATGGAGTGGAGTTTGCAAGTGACAACAAACTTTGTGTTCCCTTCAATCTAGATGAAGGATGGGTTTTACCCACACCTATCTCTCAGAACTGTGCATGTGGAGAGAAGTTCGTCCATTCAGAACAAATGAAGCTGCATGCAGGAGAATCACTTACTCTGGTTTCTCAGTCTTTTTCCAACTACCGGTTTGAATTGCCCGCCATTTTCACTGTAAAACCGAGTTGTAGCTTGTACATCCCCATATATATGTATTGAGTGGAGTTGGCAACTGAAAGCAAACTTTGTGTTCCCTTCAATCTAGGTGAAGTAAGGCTTTCACACACACGTATCTCTCAGAAGTGGACATGTGCAGAGACGTTTATTCATCCAGCACAAAGGTATCTGGTTACAGGAGTAACACTTACTCTGGATTCTCAGTCTGTTTCCTAGTGCCGGTTTGAAGTTCTTGCGGTTTGCACTGTAAAACCGATTTGCAGCTTTTACATCCACATATTTATGTATGGTGTGGAGTTTGCAACTGAAAAGAAACTTTGTGTTCCTTTCAAGATAGGTGAAGGAAGGCTTTCACACACACTTATCTCTCAGAAATGAGCATGTGGAGAGACGTTCGTTCATCCAGCACAAAGGGAACGGGTTGCAGGAGAAATACTTACTCTGGTTTCTCAGTCTGTTTTCTAGTGCCAGTTAGAAGTTCCTGCGGTTTGCATTGTAAAACCGAGTTGGAGTTTCTTCCTCCCATATATATGTAAGGACTGGAGTATGCAACTTAATAGAACATTTGTGTTCCCACCAAGTTTGTTGAAGGATGGCTTTAACACACACTTATCTCTCAGAACTGAGCATGTGTAGAGCCTTTTGTTCATCCAGCACAAAGGGAACGGGTTGCAGGAGATACACTTACTCTGGTTTCTCAAATTGTTTCCTAGTTCCGGTTTGAAGATCCTGCGTTTTGCACTGTAAAATCGATTTAGAGCTTGCACCTCCCCATATATATGTTTGGTGTGGAGTTTGCAACTGAAAAGGATCTTTGTGTTCCCTTCAAGCTAGGTGAAGAACGGCTTTCACACACACTTATCTCTGAGATCTGAGCATGTGGAGAGACGTTCGTTCATCCAGCACAAAGGTAAAGGGTTGCAGGGGAGACACATTCTCTGATTTCTCAGTCTGTTTCCTAGTGCCGGTTTGAGGTTCTGCGGTTTGCACTGTAAAAAAGAGTTGGAGCTTGTTCCTCCCCATATATATGTAAGGAGTCTAGTTTGCAAATGAATAGAAACTATGTGTTCCCTTTAAGCTAGGTGAAGGACGGCATTCACACACACTTATCTCTCAGAACTGAGCATGTGTAGAGACGTTCGTTCATCCAGCACAAAGGGAACGGTTTGCAGGAGAAACACTTACTCTGGTTTCTCAAACTGTTTCCTAGTGCCGGTTTGAAGTTCCTGCGGTTTTCACTGTAATACCGAGTTGGAGCTTGTACCTCCCCATATATATGTATGGTGTGGAGTTTGCAACTGAACAGAAAATTTGTGTTCCCTTCAAGCTAGGTGAAGGATGGCTTTCACACACACTTATCTCTCAAAACTCAGAATGTGAAGAGACGTTCGTTCATCCAGCACAAAGGGAACGGGTTGCAGGAGAAACACTTACTCTGTTTTCTCAGTATGTTTCCAAGTGCCGGTTTGAAGTTCCTGCGTTTTGCACTGTAAAACCGTAGTTGGAGATTTTTCCTCCCCATATGTATGTATGGAGTGGAGTTTGCAACCGACAAGAAACTTTGTGTTCCATTGAACCTAGGTGAAGGACGGCTTTCACACACAGTTATCTCTCAGAACTGAGCATGTGGAGACACGTTCGTTCATCCAGCACAATGGGAACGGTTTGCAAGAGAAATAATTACTCTGGTTTCTCAGTCTGTTTCCTAGTGCCAGTTTGATGTTCTTGCGGTTTGCACTGTAAAACCGAGTTGGAGTTTGTTCCTCCCCATATATATGTAAAAACTGGAGTTTGCAACTGAATAGAAACTTTGTGTTCCCTTCAAGTTACGTGAAGCACGGCTTTAAAACACACTTATCTCTCAGAACTGAGCAAGTTAGAGACGTTCTTTCATCCAGCACAAAGGGAACGGGTTGCAGGAGAAACCTTTACTCTGGTTTCTCAAACTGTTTCCTAGTGCCGTTTTGAAGTTCCTGCGGTTTGCACTGTAAAACCGAGTTGGAGCTTGTACCTCCCCATATATATATATGGTGTGGAGTTTGCAACTGAAGAGACACTTTGTGTTCCCTTCAAGCTAGGTGACGGACGGCTTTCACACACACATACCACTCAGAACTGAGCATGTGGAGAGACGTTGGTTCATCCAGCACAAAGGGAACGGGTTGTAAGAGAAACACTTACTCTGGATTCTCAGACTGTTTCCTAGTGCCGGTTTGAAGTTCCGGCAGTTTGCACTGTAAAACCGAGTTGCAGCTTGTACCTAACAATATATATGTACGGTGTGGAGTTGGCAACTTAAAAGAAACTTTGTGTTCCCTTCAAGCTAGTTGAAGGACGTCTTTCACACACACTTATCTCTCAGAACTGAGCATGTGGAGAGACTTTCATTCATCCAGCAAAATGGATCTGGTTGGAGGAGAAACACTTACTGTGGCTTCTCAGTCTGTTTCCTAGTGCCGGTTTGAAGTTCCTGTGGTTTGCACTGTAAAACCGAGTTGGAGTTTGTTCCTCCCCATATATATGTAAGGACTGCAGTTTGCAACTGAATAGAAACTTTGTGTTCTCTTCAAGGAAGGTTAAGGACGGCTTTCACACACACTTTTCTCTCAGAAATGAGCATGTGTAGAGACGTTCATTCATCCAGCAAAAATGGAACGGGTTGCAGGAGAAACCCTTACTCTGGTTTCTCAATCAGTTTCCTAGTGCCAGTTTCAAGTTCCTGCGGTTTGCACTGTAAAACCGAGTTGGAACTTGTTCCTACTCATATATATGTATGGAGTGGAGTTTGCAAGTGACAAGAAACTTTGTGTTCCCTTCAAGCTAGGTGAAGGCGGCTTTCACACACAATTAACTCTCAGAACTGAGCATGTGAAGAGACGTTCGTTCATCCAGCACAAAGGGATCTGGTTACAGGAGAAACACTTACTCTGGATTCTCAGTCTGTTTCCTAGTGCCGGTTTGAAGTTCCTGCGGTTTGCACTTTAAAACCGAGTTGCAGCTTTTACCTCCCCATATTTATGTATGGTATGGAGTTTGCAACTGAAAAGAAACTTTGTGTTCCCTTCAAGCTAGGTGAAGGACGGCTTTCACACACACTTATCTCTCAGAAATGAGCATGTGGAGAGACGTTCGTTCATCCAGCACAAAGGGAACGGGTTGCAGGAGAAATACTTACTCTGGTTTCTCAGTCTGTTTTCTAGTACCAGTTTGAAGTTCATACGGTTTGCACTGTAAAACCGAGTTGGAGTTTCTTCCTCCCCATATATATGTAAGGACTGGAGTATGCAACTTAATAGAACCTTGTGTTCCCCTCAAGTTTGGTGAAGGACGGCTTTAACACACACTTTTCTCTCAGAACTGAGCATGTGGAGAGACTTTCGTTCATCCAGCACAAAAGTATAGGTTTGGAGGAGAAACACTTACTCTGGTTCTCAGTCTGTTTCCTTGTGCCGGTTTGAAGTTCCTGCTTTTTGCACTGTAAAACCGAGTTGGAGCTTGTTCCTCCCCATATATATGTATGGAGTGGAGTTTGCAAGTGACAACAAACTTTGTGTTCCCTTCAATCTAGATGAAGGATGGGTTTTACCCACACCTATCTCTCAGAACTGTGCATGTGGAGAGAAGTTCGTCCATTCAGAACAAATGAAGCTGCATGCAGGAGAATCACTTACTCTGGTTTCTCAGTCTTTTTCCAACTACCGGTTTGAATTGCCCGCCATTTTCACTGTAAAACCGAGTTGTAGCTTGTACATCCCCATATATATGTATTGAGTGGAGTTGGCAACTGAAAGCAAACTTTGTGTTCCCTTCAATCTAGGTGAAGTAAGGCTTTCACACACACGTATCTCTCAGAAGTGGACATGTGCAGAGACGTTTATTCATCCAGCACAAAGGTATCTGGTTACAGGAGTAACACTTACTCTGGATTCTCAGTCTGTTTCCTAGTGCCGGTTTGAAGTTCTTGCGGTTTGCACTGTAAAACCGATTTGCAGCTTTTACATCCACATATTTATGTATGGTGTGGAGTTTGCAACTGAAAAGAAACTTTGTGTTCCTTTCAAGATAGGTGAAGGACGGCTTTCACACACACTTATCTCTCAGAAATGAGCATGTGGAGAGACGTTCGTTCATCCAGCACAAAGGGAACGGGTTGCAGGAGAAATACTTACTCTGGTTTCTCAGTCTGTTTTCTAGTGCCAGTTTGAAGTTCCTGCGGTTTGCATTGTAAAACCGAGTTGGAGTTTCTTCCTCCCATATATATGTAAGGACTGGAGTATGCAACTTAATAGAACATTTGTGTTCCCCCCAAGTTTGTTGAAGGATGGCTTTAACACACACTTATCTCTCAGAACTGAGCATGTGTAGAGCCTTTTGTTCATCCAGCACAAAGGGAACGGGTTGCAGGAGATACACTTACTCTGGTTTCTCAAATTGTTTCCTAGTGCCGGTTTGAGGTTCTGCGGTTTGCACTGTAAAAAAGAGTTGGAGCTTGTTCCTCCCCATATATATGTAAGGAGTCTAGTTTGCAAATGAATAGAATCTATGTGTTCCCTTTAAGCTAGGTGAAGGACGGCATTCACACACACTTATATCTCAGAACTGAGCATGTGTAGAGACGTTCGTTCATCCAGCACAAAGGGAACGGTTTGCAGGAGAAACACTTACTCTGGTTTCTCAGTCTGTTTCCTAGTGCCGGTTTGAAGTTCCTGCAGTTTGCACTGTAAAACCGAGTTGGAGCTTGTACCTCCCCATATATATGTATGGTGTGGAGTTTGCAACTGAAAAGAAACTTTGTGTTCCCTTCAAGCTAGGTGAAGGACGGCTTTCACACACACTTATCTCTCAGAAATGAGCATGTGGAGAGACGTTCGTTCATCCAGCACAAAGGGAACGGGTTGCAGGAGAAACACTTACTGTGGTTTCTCAGTCAGTTTTCTAGTGCCTGTTTGAATTTCCTGCGGTTTGCATTGTAGTACCGAGTTGGAGTTTGTTCCTCCCTATATATATGTAAGGACTGGAGTATACAACTTAATAGAATCTTTGTGTTCCCCTCAAGTTTGGTGAAGGAGGGCTTTAACACACTCTTATCTCTCAGAAGTGAGCATGTGGAGAGACGGTCGTTCATACAGCACAAAGGGATCGGGTTGCAGGAGAAACACTTACTCTGGTTCTCAATCCGTTTCCTAGTGCCGGTTTGAAGTTCCTGCGGTTTACACTGTAAAACCGAGTTGGAGCTTGTACCTTCCCATATATATGTATGGAGTGGACTTTGCAAGTGACAAGAAACTTTGTGTTCCCTTGAAGCTAGGTGAAGTACGGCTTTCACACACACTTAACTCTCAGAACTGAGCATGTGGAGAGACGTTCGTTCATCCAGCAGAAAGGGATCTGGTTGGAGGAGAAACACTTACTGTGGCTTCTCAGTCTGTTTCCTAGTGCCGGTTTAAAGTTCCTGCGGTTTGCACTGTAAAACCGAGTTGCAGCTTGTACTTCCCCATATATATGTACGGAGTGGACTTTGCAAGTGACAAAAAAATTTGTGTTCCCTTCAAGCTAGGTGAAGGACGGCTTTCACACACACATATCTCTCAGAACTTAGCATGTGGTGAGACGTTTGTTCATCCAGCACAAAGGGAACGGGTTGCAGGTGAAACAATTACTCTGGTTTCTCAATCTGTTTCCTAGTGCCGGTTGGAAGTTCCTGCGGTTTGCACTGTAAAACCGAGTTGGAGTTTGTTTCTCCCCAAATATATGTAAGAACTGTAGTTTGCAACTGAATAGAACCTTTGTGTTCCCTTCAAGTTAGGTGAAGGAAGGCTTTAACACACACTTATCTCTCAGAACTGAGCATGTGGAGAGACGTTCGTTCATCCAGCACAAAGGGAAACGGTTGCAGGAGAAACAGATACTCTGGTTTCTCCGTCTGTTTCCTAGTGCTTGTTTGAAGTTCCTGCGTTTTGCACTGTAAAACCGAGTTGCAGCTTGTACCTCCCCATATATATGTATGGAGTGGACTTGGCAAGTGACAAGAAACTTTGTGTTCCCTTGAAGCTAGGTGAAGGAGGGCTTTAACAGACACTTATCTCTCAGAACTGAGCATGTGGAGAGACGTTCGTTCATCCAGCGCAAAGGGATCGGTTTGCAGGGGAAACACTTACTCTGGTTCTAAATACGTTTCCTAGTGCCGGTTTGAAGTTCCTGCCGTTTGCACTGTAAAACCGAGTTGGAGCTTGTACCTCCCCATATATATGTATGGAGTGGACTTTGCAAGTGACAAGAAACTTTGTGTTCCCTTGAAGCTAGGTGAAGGACGGCATTCACACACACTTATCTCTCAGAACTGAGCATGTGGAGACACGTTCGTTCATCCAGCACAATGGGAACGGTTTGCAAGAGAAATAATTACTCTGGTTTCTCAGTCTGTTTCCTAGTGCCAGTTTGATGTTCTTGCGGTTTGCACTGTAAAACCGAGTTGGAGTTTGTTCCTCCCCATATATATGTAAAAACTGGAGTTTGCAACTGAATAGAAACTTTGTGTTCCCTTCAAGTTACGTGAAGCACGGCTTTAAAACACACTTATCTCTCAGAACTGAGCAAGTTAAAGACGTTCTTTCATCCAGCACAAAGGGAACGGGTTGCAGGAGAAACCTTTACTCTGGTTTCTCAAACTGTTTCCTAGTGCCGTTTTGAAGTTCCTGCGGTTTGCACTGTAAAACCGAGTTGGAGCTTGTACCTCCCCATATATATATATGGTGTGGAGTTTGCAACTGAAGAGACACTTTGTGTTCCCTTCAAGCTAGGTGACGGACGGCTTTCACACACACATACCACTCAGAACTGAGCATGTGGAGAGACGTTGATTCATCCAGCACAAAGGGAACGGGTTGTAAGAGAAACACTTACTCTGGATTCTCAGACTGTTTCCTAGTGCCGGTTTGAAGTTCCGGCAGTTTGCACTGTAAAACCGAGTTGCAGCTTGTACCTAACAATATATATGTACGGTGTGGAGTTGGCAACTTAAAAGAAACTTTGTGTTCCCTTCAAGCTAGTTGAAGGACGTCTTTCACACACACTTATCTCTCAGAACTGAGCATGTGGAGAGACTTTCATTCATCCAGCAAAATGTATCTGGTTGGAGGAGAAACACTTACTGTGGCTTCTCAGTCTGTTTCCTAGTGCCGGTTTGAAGTTCCTGTGGTTTGCACTGTAAAACCGAGTTGGAGTTTGTTCCTCCCCATATATATGTAAGGTCTGGAGTTTGCAACTGAATAGAAACTTTGTGTTCCCTTCAAGTTACGTGAAGGACGGCTTTAAAACACACTTATCTCTCAAAACTGAGCATGTGTAGGGACGTTCTTTCATCCAGCACAAAGGGAACGGGTTGCAGGAGAAACCCTTACTCTGGTTTCTCAAACTGTTTCCTAGTGCCGGTTTGAAGTTCCTGCGGTTTGCACTGAAAAAACCGAGTTGGATCTTGTACCTCCCCATATATATATGGTGTGGAGTTTGAAACTGAAAAGACACTTTTTGTTCCCTTCAAACTAGGCGAAGGACGGCTTTCACACATACATATCTCTCCGAACTGAGCATGTGGTGAGACGTTTGTTCATCCAGCACAACGGGAACGGGTTGCAGGAGAAACAATTACTCTGGTTTCTCAGTCTGTTTCCTAGTGCCGGTTGGAATTTCCTGCGGTTTGCACTGTAAAACCGAGTTGGAGTTTGTTCCTCCCCATATATATGCAAGAACTGGAATTTGCAACTGAATAGAAACTTTGTGTTCCCTTCAATTTAGGTGAAGGACGGCTTTAACACACACTTATCTCTCAGAACTGAGCATGTGGGGAGACGTTCGTTCATCCTGCACAAAGGGATCGGGTTGGAGGATAAACACTTACTCTGGTTTCTCAGTCTGTTTCCTAGTGCCGGTTGGAAGTTCCTGTTGTTTGCACTGTAATACCGTGTTGGAACTTGTACCTCCCCATATATATGTATGGAGTGGACTTTGCAAGTGACAAGAAACTTTGTGTTCCCTTCAAGCTAGGCGAAGGATGGCTTTCACACACACTTATCTCTCAGAACTGAGCATGTGGAGAGACGTTCGTTCATCCAGCACAATGGGAACGGGTTAGAAGAGAAAACTTACCCTGGTTTCTCAGTCTGTTTCCTAGTGCCGGTTGGAAGTTCCTGCTTATTGCAGTGTAAAACCGAGTTGGAGTTTGTTCCTCCCCATATATATGTAAGGACTGGAGTTTGCAACTGAATAGAAACTTTGTGTTCTCTTCAAGGAAGGTGAAGGACGGCTTTCACACACACTTTTCTCTCAGAAATGAGCATGTGTAGAGACGTTCATTCATCCAGCAAAAATGGAACGGGTTGCAGGAGAAACCCTTACTCTGGTTTCTCAATCTGTTTCCTAGTGCCAGTTTGAAGTTCCTGCGGTTTGCACTGTAAAACCGAGTTGGAACTTGTTCCTACTCATATATATGTATGGAGTGGAGTTTGCAAGTGACAAGAAACTTTGTGTTCCCTTCAAGCTAGGTGAAGGCGGCTTTCACACACAATTAACTCTCAGAACTGAGCATGTGAAGAGACGTTCGTTCATCCAGCACAAAGGGATCTGGTTACAGGAGAAACACTTACTCTGGATTCTCAGTCTGTTTCCTAGTGCCGGTTTGAAGTTCCTGCGGTTTGCACTTTAAAACCGAGTTGCAGCTTTTACCTCCCCATATTTATGTATGGTATGGAGTTTGCAACTGAAAAGAAACTTTGTGTTCCCTTCAAGCTAGGTGAAGGACGGCTTTCACACACACTTATCTCTCAGAAATGAGCATGTGGAGAGACGTTCGTTCATCCAGCACAAAGGGAACGGGTTGCAGGAGAAATACTTACTCTGGTTTCTCAGTCTGTTTTCTAGTACCAGTTTGAAGTTCATGCGGTTTGCACTGTAAAACCGAGTTGGAGTTTCTTCCTCCCCATATATATGTAAGGACTGGAGTATGCAACTTAATAGAACCTTTGTGTTCCCCTCAAGTTTGGTGAAGGACGGCTTTAACACACACTTTTCTCTCAGAACTGAGCATGTGGAGAGACTTTCGTTCATCCAGCACAAAAGGATAGGTTTGGAGGAGAAACACTTACTCTGGTTCTCAGTCTGTTTCCTTGTGCCGGTTTGAAGTTCCTGCTTTTTGCACTGTAAAACCGAGTTGGAGCTTGTTCCTCCCCATATATATGTATGGAGTGGAGTTTGCAAGTGACAACAAACTTTGTGTTCCCTTCAATCTAGATGAAGGATGGGTTTTACCCACACCTATCTCTCAGAACTGTGCATGTGGAGAGAAGTTCGTCCATTCAGAACAAATGAAGCTGCATGCAGGAGAGTCACTTACTCTGGTTTCTCAGTCTTTTTCCAACTACCGGTTTGAATTGCCCGCCATTTTCACTGTAAAACCGAGTTGTAGCTTGTACATCCCCATATATATGTATTGAGTGGAGTTGGCAACTGAAAGCAAACTTTGTGTTCCCTTCAATCTAGGTGAAGTAAGGCTTTCACACACACGTATCTCTCAGAAGTGGACATGTGCAGAGACGTTTATTCATCCAGCACAAAGGTATCTGGTTACAGGAGTAACACTTACTCTGGATTCTCAGTCTGTTTCCTAGTGCCGGTTTGAAGTTCCTGCGGTTTGCACTGTAAAACCGATTTGCAGCTTTTACCTCCACATATTTATGTATGGTGTGGAGTTTGCAACTGAAAAGAAACTTTGTGTTCCTTTCAAGCTAGGTGAAGGACGGCTTTCACACACACTTATCTCTCAGAAATGAGCATGTCGAGAGACGTTCGTTCATCCAGCACAAAGGGAACGGGTTGCAGAAGAAATACTTACTCTGGTTTCTCAGTCTGTTTTCTAGTGCCAGTTTGAAGTTCCTGCGGTTTGCATTGTAAAACCGAGTTGGAGTTTCTTCCTCCCATATATATGTAAGGACTGGAGTATGCAACTTAATAGAACATTTGTGTTCCCCCCAAGTTTGTTGAAGGACGGCTTTAACACACACTTATCTCTCAGAACTGAGCATGTGTAGAGCCTTTTGTTCATCCAGCACAAAGGGAACGGGTTGCAGGAGATACACTTACTCTGGTTTCTCAAATTGTTTCCTAGTTCCGGTTTGAAGATCCTGCGTTTTGCACTGTAAAATCGATTTAGAGCTTGCACCTCCCCATATATATGTTTGGTGTGGAGTTTGCAACTGAAAAGGATCTTTGTGTTCCCTTCAAGCTAGGTGAAGAACGGCTTTCACACACACTTATCTCTGAGATCTGAGCATGTGGAGAGACGTTCGTTCATCCAGCACAAAGGTAAAGGGTTGCAGGGGAGACACATTCTCTGATTTCTCAGTCTGTTTCCTAGTGCCGGTTTGAGGTTCTGCGGTTTGCACTGTAAAAAAGAGTTGGAGCTTGTTCCTCCCCATATATATGTAAGGAGTCTAGTTTGCAAATGAATAGAATCTATGTGTTCCCTTTAAGCTAGGTGAAGGACGGCATTCACACACACTTATCTCTCAGAACTGAGCATGTGTAGAGACGTTCGTTCATCCAGCACAAAGGGAACGGTTTGCAGGAGAAACACTTACTCTGGTTTCTCAAACTGTTTCCTAGTGCTGGTTTGAAGTTCCTGCGGTTTTCACTGTAATACCGAGTTGGAGCTTGTACCTCCCCATATATATGTATGGTGTGGAGTTTGCAACTGAACAGAAAATTTGTGTTCCCTTCAAGCTAGGTGAAGGATGGCTTTCACACACACTTATCTCTCAAAACTCAGAATGTGAAGAGACGTTCGTTCATCCAGCACAAAGGGAACGGGTTGCAGGAGAAACACTTACTCTGTTTTCTCAGTATGTTTCCAAGTGCCGGTTTGAAGTTCCTGCGTTTTGCACTGTAAAACCGTAGTTGGAGATTTTTCCTCCCCATATGTATGTATGGAGTGGAGTTTGCAACCGACAAGAAACTTTGTGTTCCATTGAACCTAGGTGAAGGACGGCTTTCACACAAAGTTATCTCTCAGAACTGAGCATGTGGAGACACGTTCGTTCATCCAGCACAATGGGAACGGTTTGCAAGAGAAATAATTACTCTGGTTTCTCAGTCTGTTTCCTAGTGCCAGTTTGATGTTCTTGCGGTTTGCACTGTAAAACCGAGTTGGAGTTTGTTCCTCCCCATATATATGTAAAAACTGGAGTTTGCAACTGAATAGAAACTTTGTGTTCCCTTCAAGTTACGTGAAGCACGGCTTTAAAACACACTTATCTCTCAGAACTGAGCAAGTTAGAGACGTTCTTTCATCCAGCACAAAGGGAACGGGTTGCAGGAGAAACCTTTACTCTGGTTTCTCAAACTGTTTCCTAGTGCCGTTTTGAAGTTCCTGCGGTTTGCACTGTAAAACCGAGTTGGAGCTTGTACCTCCCCATATATATATATGGTGTGGAGTTTGCAACTGAAGAGACACTTTGTGTTCCCTTCAAGCTAGGTGACGGACGGCTTTCACACACACATACCACTCAGAACTGAGCATGTGGAGAGACGTTGGTTCATCCAGCACAAAGGGAACGGGTTGTAAGAGAAACACTTACTCTGGATTCTCAGACTGTTTCCTAGTGCCGGTTTGAAGTTCCGGCAGTTTGCACTGTAAAACCGAGTTGCAGCTTGTACCTAACAATATATATGTACGGTGTGGAGTTGGCAACTTAAAAGAAACTTTGTGTTCCCTTCAAGCTAGGTGAAGGACGTCTTTCACACACACTTATCTCTCAGAACTGAGCATGTGGAGAGACTTTCATTCATCCAGCAAAATGGATCTGGTTGGAGGAGAAACACTTACTGTGGCTTCTCAGTCTGTTTCCTAGTGCCGGTTTGAAGTTCCTGTGGTTTGCACTGTAAAACCGAGTTGGAGTTTTTTCCTCCCCATATATATGTAAGGACTGCAGTTTGCAACTGAATAGAAACTTTGTGTTCTCTTCAAGGAAGGTTAAGGACGGCTTTCACACACACTTTTCTCTCAGAAATGAGCATGTGTAGAGACGTTCATTCATCCAGCAAAAATGGAACGGGTTGCAGGAGAAACCCTTACTCTGGTTTCTCAATCAGTTTCCTAGTGCCAGTTTGAAGTTCCTGCGGTTTGCACTGTAAAACCGAGTTGGAACTTGTTCCTACTCATATATATGTATGGAGTGGAGTTTGCAAGTGACAAGAAACTTTGTGTTCCCTTCAAGCTAGGTGAAGGCGGCTTTCACACACAATTAACTCTCAGAACTGAGCATGTGAAGAGACGTTCGTTCATCCAGCACAAAGGGATCTGGTTACAGGAGAAACACTTACTCTGGATTCTCAGTCTGTTTCCTAGTGCCGGTTTGAAGTTCCTGCGGTTTGCACTTTAAAACCGAGTTGCAGCTTTTACCTCCCCATATTTATGTATGGTATGGAGTTTGCAACTGAAAAGAAACTTTGTGTTCCCTTCAAGCTAGGTGAAGGACGGCTTTCACACACACTTATCTCTCAGAAATGAGCATGTGGAGAGACGTTCGTTCATCCAGCACAAAGGGAACGGGTTGCAGGAGAAATACTTACTCTGGTTTCTCAGTCTGTTTTCTAGTACCAGTTTGAAGTTCATACGGTTTGCACTGTAAAACCGAGTTGGAGTTTCTTCCTCCCCATATATATGTAAGGACTGGAGTATGCAACTTAATAGAACCTTGTGTTCCCCTCAAGTTTGGTGAAGGACGGCTTTAACACACACTTTTCTCTCAGAACTGAGCATGTGGAGAGACTTTCGTTCATCCAGCACAAAAGTATAGGTTTGGAGGAGAAACACTTACTCTGGTTCTCAGTCTGTTTCCTTGTGCCGGTTTGAAGTTCCTGCTTTTTGCACTGTAAAACCGAGTTGGAGCTTGTTCCTCCCCATATATATGTATGGAGTGGAGTTTGCAAGTGACAACAAACTTTGTGTTCCCTTCAATCTAGATGAAGGATGGGTTTTACCCACACCTATCTCTCAGAACTGTGCATGTGGAGAGAAGTTCGTCCATTCAGAACAAATGAAGCTGCATGCAGGAGAATCACTTACTCTGGTTTCTCAGTCTTTTTCCAACTACCGGTTTGAATTGCCCGCCATTTTCACTGTAAAACCGAGTTGTAGCTTGTACATCCCCATATATATGTATTGAGTGGAGTTGGCAACTGAAAGCAAACTTTGTGTTCCCTTCAATCTAGGTGAAGTAAGGCTTTCACACACACGTATCTCTCAGAAGTGGACATGTGCAGAGACGTTTATTCATCCAGCACAAAGGTATCTGGTTACAGGAGTAACACTTACTCTGGATTCTCAGTCTGTTTCCTAGTGCCGGTTTGAAGTTCTTGCGGTTTGCACTGTAAAACCGATTTGCAGCTTTTACATCCACATATTTATGTATGGTGTGGAGTTTGCAACTGAAAAGAAACTTTGTGTTCCTTTCAAGATAGGTGAAGGACGGCTTTCACACACACTTATCTCTCAGAAATGAGCATGTGGAGAGACGTTCGTTCATCCAGCACAAAGGGAACGGGTTGCAGGAGAAATACTTACTCTGGTTTCTCAGTCTGTTTTCTAGTGCCAGTTTGAAGTTCCTGCGGTTTGCATTGTAAAACCGAGTTGGAGTTTCTTCCTCCCATATATATGTAAGGACTGGAGTATGCAACTTAATAGAACATTTGTGTTCCCACCAAGTTTGTTGAAGGATGGCTTTAACACACACTTATCTCTCAGAACTGAGCATGTGTAGAGCCTTTTGTTCATCCAGCACAAAGGGAACGGGTTGCAGGAGATACACTTACTCTGGTTTCTCAAATTGTTTCCTAGTTCCGGTTTGAAGATCCTGCGTTTTGCACTGTAAAATCGATTTAGAGCTTGCACCTCCCCATATATATGTTTGGTGTGGAGTTTGCAACTGAAAAGGATCTTTGTGTTCCCTTCAAGCTAGGTGAAGAACGGCTTTCACACACACTTATCTCTGAGATCTGAGCATGTGGAGAGACTTTCGTTCATCCAGCACAAAGGTAAAGGGTTGCAGGGGAGACACATTCTCTGATTTCTCAGTCTGTTTCCTAGTGCCGGTTTGAGGTTTTGCGGTTTGCACTGTAAAAAAGAGTTGGAGCTTGTTCCTCCCCATATATATGTAAGGAGTCTAGTTTGCAAATGAATAGAATCTATGTGTTCCCTTTAAGCTAGGTGAAGGACGGCATTCACACACACTTATCTCTCAGAACTGAGCATGTGTAGAGACGTTCGTTCATCCAGCACAAAGGGAACGGTTTGCAGGAGAAACACTTACTCTGGTTTCTCAAACTGTTTCCTAGTGCCGGTTTGAAGTTCCTGCGGTTTTCACTGTAATACCGAGTTGGAGCTTGTACCTCCCCATATATATGTATGGTGTGGAGTTTGCAACTGAACAGAAAATTTGTGTTCCCTTCAAGCTAGGTGAAGGATGGCTTTCACACACACTTATCTCTCAAAACTCAGAATGTGAAGAGACGTTCGTTCATCCAGCACAAAGGGAACGGGTTGCAGGAGAAACACTTACTCTGTTTTCTCAGTATGTTTCCAAGTGCCGGTTTGAAGTTCCTGCGTTTTGCACTGTAAAACCGTAGTTGGAGATTTTTCCTCCCCATATGTATGTATGGAGTGGAGTTTGCAACCGACAAGAAACTTTGTGTTCCATTGAACCTAGGTGAAGGACGGCTTTCACACAAAGTTATCTCTCAGAACTGAGCATGTGGAGACACGTTCGTTCATCCAGCACAAAGGGAACGGTTTGCAGGAGAAACACTTACTCTGGTTTCTCAAACTGTTTCCTAGTGCCGGTTTGAAGTTCCTGCGGTTTTCACTGTAATACCGAGTTGGAGCTTGTACCTCCCCATATATATGTATGGTGTGGAGTTTGCAACTGAACAGAAAATTTGTGTTCCCTTCAAGCTAGGTGAAGGATGGCTTTCACACACACTTATCTCTCAAAACTCAGAATGTGAAGAGACGTTCGTTCATCCAGCACAAAGGGAACGGGTTGCAGGAGAAACACTTACTCTGTTTTCTCAGTATGTTTCCAAGTGCCGGTTTGAAGTTCCTGCGTTTTGCACTGTAAAACCGTAGTTGGAGATTTTTCCTCCCCATATGTATGTATGGAGTGGAGTTTGCAACCGACAAGAAACTTTGTGTTCCATTGAACCTAGGTGAAGGACGGCTTTCACACAAAGTTATCTCTCAGAACTGAGCATGTGGAGACACGTTCGTTCATCCAGCACAATGGGAACGGTTTGCAAGAGAAATAATTACTCTGGTTTCTCAGTCTGTTTCCTAGTGCCAGTTTGATGTTCTTGCGGTTTGCACTGTAAAACCGAGTTGGAGTTTGTTCCTCCCCATATATATGTAAAAACTGGAGTTTGCAACTGAATAGAAACTTTGTGTTCCCTTCAAGTTACGTGAAGCACGGCTTTAAAACACACTTATCTCTCAGAACTGAGCAAGTTAGAGACGTTCTTTCATCCAGCACAAAGGGAACGGGTTGCAGGAGAAACCTTTACTCTGGTTTCTCAAACTGTTTCCTAGTGCCGTTTTGAAGTTCCTGCGGTTTGCACTGTAAAACCGAGTTGGAGCTTGTACCTCCCCATATATATATATGGTGTGGAGTTTGCAACTGAAGAGACACTTTGTGTTCCCTTCAAGCTAGGTGACGGACGGCTTTCACACACACATACCACTCAGAACTGAGCATGTGGAGAGACGTTGGTTCATCCAGCACAAAGGGAACGGGTTGTAAGAGAAACACTTACTCTGGATTCTCAGACTGTTTCCTAGTGCCGGTTTGAAGTTCCGGCAGTTTGCACTGTAAAACCGAGTTGCAGCTTGTACCTAACAATATATATGTACGGTGTGGAGTTGGCAACTTAAAAGAAACTTTGTGTTCCCTTCAAGCTAGGTGAAGGACGTCTTTCACACACACTTATCTCTCAGAACTGAGCATGTGGAGAGACTTTCATTCATCCAGCAAAATGGATCTGGTTGGAGGAGAAACACTTACTGTGGCTTCTCAGTCTGTTTCCTAGTGCCGGTTTGAAGTTCCTGTGGTTTGCACTGTAAAACCGAGTTGGAGTTTTTTCCTCCCCATATATATGTAAGGACTGCAGTTTGCAACTGAATAGAAACTTTGTGTTCTCTTCAAGGAAGGTTAAGGACGGCTTTCACACACACTTTTCTCTCAGAAATGAGCATGTGTAGAGACGTTCATTCATCCAGCAAAAATGGAACGGGTTGCAGGAGAAACCCTTACTCTGGTTTCTCAATCAGTTTCCTAGTGCCAGTTTGAAGTTCCTGCGGTTTGCACTGTAAAACCGAGTTGGAACTTGTTCCTACTCATATATATGTATGGAGTGGAGTTTGCAAGTGACAAGAAACTTTGTGTTCCCTTCAAGCTAGGTGAAGGCGGCTTTCACACACAATTAACTCTCAGAACTGAGCATGTGAAGAGACGTTCGTTCATCCAGCACAAAGGGATCTGGTTACAGGAGAAACACTTACTCTGGATTCTCAGTCTGTTTCCTAGTGCCGGTTTGAAGTTCCTGCGGTTTGCACTTTAAAACCGAGTTGCAGCTTTTACCTCCCCATATTTATGTATGGTATGGAGTTTGCAACTGAAAAGAAACTTTGTGTTCCCTTCAAGCTAGGTGAAGGACGGCTTTCACACACACTTATCTCTCAGAAATGAGCATGTGGAGAGACGTTCGTTCATCCAGCACAAAGGGAACGGGTTGCAGGAGAAATACTTACTCTGGTTTCTCAGTCTGTTTTCTAGTACCAGTTTGAAGTTCATACGGTTTGCACTGTAAAACCGAGTTGGAGTTTCTTCCTCCCCATATATATGTAAGGACTGGAGTATGCAACTTAATAGAACCTTGTGTTCCCCTCAAGTTTGGTGAAGGACGGCTTTAACACACACTTTTCTCTCAGAACTGAGCATGTGGAGAGACTTTCGTTCATCCAGCACAAAAGTATAGGTTTGGAGGAGAAACACTTACTCTGGTTCTCAGTCTGTTTCCTTGTGCCGGTTTGAAGTTCCTGCTTTTTGCACTGTAAAACCGAGTTGGAGCTTGTTCCTCCCCATATATATGTATGGAGTGGAGTTTGCAAGTGACAACAAACTTTGTGTTCCCTTCAATCTAGATGAAGGATGGGTTTTACCCACACCTATCTCTCAGAACTGTGCATGTGGAGAGAAGTTCGTCCATTCAGAACAAATGAAGCTGCATGCAGGAGAATCACTTACTCTGGTTTCTCAGTCTTTTTCCAACTACCGGTTTGAATTGCCCGCCATTTTCACTGTAAAACCGAGTTGTAGCTTGTACATCCCCATATATATGTATTGAGTGGAGTTGGCAACTGAAAGCAAACTTTGTGTTCCCTTCAATCTAGGTGAAGTAAGGCTTTCACACACACGTATCTCTCAGAAGTGGACATGTGCAGAGACGTTTATTCATCCAGCACAAAGGTATCTGGTTACAGGAGTAACACTTACTCTGGATTCTCAGTCTGTTTCCTAGTGCCGGTTTGAAGTTCTTGCGGTTTGCACTGTAAAACCGATTTGCAGCTTTTACATCCACATATTTATGTATGGTGTGGAGTTTGCAACTGAAAAGAAACTTTGTGTTCCTTTCAAGATAGGTGAAGGACGGCTTTCACACACACTTATCTCTCAGAAATGAGCATGTGGAGAGACGTTCGTTCATCCAGCACAAAGGGAACGGGTTGCAGGAGAAATACTTACTCTGGTTTCTCAGTCTGTTTTCTAGTGCCAGTTTGAAGTTCCTGCGGTTTGCATTGTAAAACCGAGTTGGAGTTTCTTCCTCCCATATATATGTAAGGACTGGAGTATGCAACTTAATAGAACATTTGTGTTCCCACCAAGTTTGTTGAAGGATGGCTTTAACACACACTTATCTCTCAGAACTGAGCATGTGTAGAGCCTTTTGTTCATCCAGCACAAAGGGAACGGGTTGCAGGAGATACACTTACTCTGGTTTCTCAAATTGTTTCCTAGTTCCGGTTTGAAGATCCTGCGTTTTGCACTGTAAAATCGATTTAGAGCTTGCACCTCCCCATATATATGTTTGGTGTGGAGTTTGCAACTGAAAAGGATCTTTGTGTTCCCTTCAAGCTAGGTGAAGAACGGCTTTCACACACACTTATCTCTGAGATCTGAGCATGTGGAGAGACTTTCGTTCATCCAGCACAAAGGTAAAGGGTTGCAGGGGAGACACATTCTCTGATTTCTCAGTCTGTTTCCTAGTGCCGGTTTGAGGTTTTGCGGTTTGCACTGTAAAAAAGAGTTGGAGCTTGTTCCTCCCCATATATATGTAAGGAGTCTAGTTTGCAAATGAATAGAATCTATGTGTTCCCTTTAAGCTAGGTGAAGGACGGCATTCACACACACTTATCTCTCAGAACTGAGCATGTGTAGAGACGTTCGTTCATCCAGCACAAAGGGAACGGTTTGCAGGAGAAACACTTACTCTGGTTTCTCAAACTGTTTCCTAGTGCCGGTTTGAAGTTCCTGCGGTTTTCACTGTAATACCGAGTTGGAGCTTGTACCTCCCCATATATATGTATGGTGTGGAGTTTGCAACTGAACAGAAAATTTGTGTTCCCTTCAAGCTAGGTGAAGGATGGCTTTCACACACACTTATCTCTCAAAACTCAGAATGTGAAGAGACGTTCATTCATCCAGCACAAAGGGAACGGGTTGCAGGAGAAACACTTACTCTGTTTTCTCAGTATGTTTCCAAGTGCCGGTTTGAAGTTCCTGCGTTTTGCACTGTAAAACCGTAGTTGGAGATTTTTCCTCCCCATATGTATGTATGGAGTGGAGTTTGCAACCGACAAGAAACTTTGTGTTCCATTGAACCTAGGTGAAGGACGGCTTTCACACACAGTTATCTCTCAGAACTGAGCATGTGGAGACACGTTCGTTCATCCAGCACAATGGGAACGGTTTGCAAGAGAAATAATTACTCTGGTTTCTCAGTCTGTTTCCTAGTGCCAGTTTGATGTTCTTGCGGTTTGCACTGTAAAACCGAGTTGGAGTTTGTTCCTCCCCATATATATGTAAAAACTGGAGTTTGCAACTGAATAGAAACTTTGTGTTCCCTTCAAGTTACGTGAAGCACGGCTTTAAAACACACTTATCTCTCAGAACTGAGCAAGTTAGAGACGTTCTTTCATCCAGCACAAAGGGAACGGGTTGCAGGAGAAACCTTTACTCTGGTTTCTCAAACTGTTTCCTAGTGCCGTTTTGAAGTTCCTGCGGTTTGCACTGTAAAACCGAGTTGGAGCTTGTACCTCCCCATATATATATATGGTGTGGAGTTTGCAACTGAAGAGACACTTTGTGTTCCCTTCAAGCTAGGTGACGGACGGCTTTCACACACACATACCACTCAGAACTGAGCATGTGGAGAGACGTTGGTTCATCCAGCACAAAGGGAACGGGTTGTAAGAGAAACACTTACTCTGGATTCTCAGACTGTTTCCTACTGCCGGTTTGAAGTTCCGGCAGTTTGCACTGTAAAACCGAGTTGCAGCTTGTACCTAACAATATATATGTACGGTGTGGAGTTGGCAACTTAAAAGAAACTTTGTGTTCCCTTCAAGCTAGTTGAAGGACGTCTTTCACACACACTTATCTCTCAGAACTGAGCATGTGGAGAGACTTTCATTCATCCAGCAAAATGGATCTGGTTGGAGGAGAAACACTTACTGTGGCTTCTCAGTCTGTTTCCTAGTGCCGGTTTGAAGTTCCTGTGGTTTGCACTGTAAAACCGAGTTGGAGTTTGTTCCTCCCCATATATATGTAAGGACTGCAGTTTGCAACTGAATAGAAACTTTGTGTTCTCTTCAAGGAAGGTTAAGGACGGCTTTCACACACACTTTTCTCTCAGAAATGAGCATGTGTAGAGACGTTCATTCATCCAGCAAAAATGGAACGGGTTGCAGGAGAAACCCTTACTCTGGTTTCTCAATCAGTTTCCTAGTGCCAGTTTCAAGTTCCTGCGGTTTGCACTGTAAAACCGAGTTGGAACTTGTTCCTACTCATATATATGTATGGAGTGGAGTTTGCAAGTGACAAGAAACTTTGTGTTCCCTTCAAGCTAGGTGAAGGCGGCTTTCACACACAATTAACTCTCAGAACTGAGCATGTGAAGAGACGTTCGTTCATCCAGCACAAAGGGATCTGGTTACAGGAGAAACACTTACTCTGGATTCTCAGTCTGTTTCCTAGTGCCGGTTTGAAGTTCCTGCGGTTTGCACTTTAAAACCGAGTTGCAGCTTTTACCTCCCCATATTTATGTATGGTATGGAGTTTGCAACTGAAAAGAAACTTTGTGTTCCCTTCAAGCTAGGTGAAGGACGGCTTTCACACACACTTATCTCTCAGAAATGAGCATGTGGAGAGACGTTCGTTCATCCAGCACAAAGGGAACGGGTTGCAGGAGAAATACTTACTCTGGTTTCTCAGTCTGTTTTCTAGTACCAGTTTGAAGTTCATACGGTTTGCACTGTAAAACCGAGTTGGAGTTTCTTCCTCCCCATATATATGTAAGGACTGGAGTATGCAACTTAATAGAACCTTGTGTTCCCCTCAAGTTTGGTGAAGGACGGCTTTAACACACACTTTTCTCTCAGAACTGAGCATGTGGAGAGACTTTCGTTCATCCAGCACAAAAGTATAGGTTTGGAGGAGAAACACTTACTCTGGTTCTCAGTCTGTTTCCTTGTGCCGGTTTGAAGTTCCTGCTTTTTGCACTGTAAAACCGAGTTGGAGCTTGTTCCTCCCCATATATATGTATGGAGTGGAGTTTGCAAGTGACAACAAACTTTGTGTTCCCTTCAATCTAGATGAAGGATGGGTTTTACCCACACCTATCTCTCAGAACTGTGCATGTGGAGAGAAGTTCGTCCATTCAGAACAAATGAAGCTGCATGCAGGAGAATCACTTACTCTGGTTTCTCAGTCTTTTTCCAACTACCGGTTTGAATTGCCCGCCATTTTCACTGTAAAACCGAGTTGTAGCTTGTACATCCCCATATATATGTATTGAGTGGAGTTGGCAACTGAAAGCAAACTTTGTGTTCCCTTCAATCTAGGTGAAGTAAGGCTTTCACACACACGTATCTCTCAGAAGTGGACATGTGCAGAGACGTTTATTCATCCAGCACAAAGGTATCTGGTTACAGGAGTAACACTTACTCTGGATTCTCAGTCTGTTTCCTAGTGCCGGTTTGAAGTTCTTGCGGTTTGCACTGTAAAACCGATTTGCAGCTTTTACATCCACATATTTATGTATGGTGTGGAGTTTGCAACTGAAAAGAAACTTTGTGTTCCTTTCAAGATAGGTGAAGGACGGCTTTCACACACACTTATCTCTCAGAAATGAGCATGTGGAGAGACGTTCGTTCATCCAGCACAAAGGGAACGGGTTGCAGGAGAAATACTTACTCTGGTTTCTCAGTCTGTTTTCTAGTGCCAGTTTGAAGTTCCTGCGGTTTGCATTGTAAAACCGAGTTGGAGTTTCTTCCTCCCATATATATGTAAGGACTGGAGTATGCAACTTAATAGAACATTTGTGTTCCCCCCAAGTTTGTTGAAGGATGGCTTTAACACACACTTATCTCTCAGAACTGAGCATGTGTAGAGCCTTTTGTTCATCCAGCACAAAGGGAACGGGTTGCAGGAGATACACTTACTCTGGTTTCTCAAATTGTTTCCTAGTGCCGGTTTGAGGTTCTGCGGTTTGCACTGTAAAAAAGAGTTGGAGCTTGTTCCTCCCCATATATATGTAAGGAGTCTAGTTTGCAAATGAATAGAATCTATGTGTTCCCTTTAAGCTAGGTGAAGGACGGCATTCACACACACTTATATCTCAGAACTGAGCATGTGTAGAGACGTTCGTTCATCCAGCACAAAGGGAATGGTTTGCAGGAGAAACACTTACTCTGGTTTCTCAAACTGTTTCCTAGTGCCGGTTTGAAGTTCCTGCGGTTTTCACTGTAATACCGAGTTGGAGCTTGTACCTCCCCATATATATGTATGGTGTGGAGTTTGCAACTGAACAGAAAATTTGTGTTCCCTTCAAGCTAGGTGAAGGATGGCTTTCACACACACTTATCTCTCAAAACTCAGAATGTGAAGAGACGTTCGTTCATCCAGCACAAAGGGAACGGGTTGCAGGAGAAACACGTACTCTGTTTTCTCAGTATGTTTCCAAGTGCCGGTTTGAAGATCCTGCGTTTTGCACTGTAAAACCGTAGTTGGAGATTTTTCCTCCCTATATGTATGTATGGAGTGGAGTTTGCAACCGACAAGAAACTTTGTGTTCCATTGAACCTAGGTGAAGGACGGCTTTCACACACAGTTATCTCTCAGAACTGAGCATGTGGAGAGACGTTCGTTCATCCAGAACAGAAGGAACGGTTTAGAAGAGAAAAATTACCCTGGTTTCTCAGTCTGTTTCCTAGTGCCGTTTGGATGTTCCTGCGTTTTGCACTGTAAAACCGAGTTGGAACTTGTTCCTACCCATATATATGTATGGAATGGAATTTGCAAGTGACAAGAAACTTTGTGTTCCCTTCAAGCTAGGTGAAGGACGGCTTTCACACACAATTAACTCTCAGAACTGAGCATGGGAAGAGACGTTCGTTCTTCCAGCACAAAGGGATCTGGTTACAGGAGAAACACTTACTCTGGATTCCCAGTCTGTTTCCTCGTGCCGGTTTGAAGTTCCCGCGGTTTGCACTGTAAAACCGAGTTGCAGCTTGTACCTCCCCATATTTATGTATGGTATGGAGTTTGCAACTGAAAAGAAACTTAGTGTTCCCTTCAAGTTACGTTAAGGACGGCTTTAAAACACACTTATCTCTCAGAAATGAGCATGTGTAGAGACGTTCGTTCATCCAGCACAATGGGAACGGGTTGCAGGAGAAATACTTACTCTGGTTTCTCAGTCTGTTTTCTAGTGCCAGTTTGAAGTTCCTGCGGTTTGCACTGTAAAACCGAGTTGGAGTTTCTACCTCCACATGTATATGTAAGGAGTGGAGTATGCAACTTAATAGAACCTTTGTGTTCCGCTCAAGTTTGGTGAAGGACGGCTTTAACACACACTTATCTCTCAGAACTGAGCATGTGGAGAGACTTTCGTTCATCCAGCACAAAGGGAACGGGTTGCAGGAGAAACACTTACTCTGGTTTCTCAAACTGTTTCATAGTGCCGGTTTGAAGTTCCTGCGGTTTTCACTGTAAAACCGAGTTGGGGCTTGTACATCCCCACATATATGTATGGTGTGGAGTTTGCAACTGAAGAGAAGCTTTGTGTTCCCTTCAAGCTAGGTGAAGGACGGCTTTCACACACACTTATCTCTCAAAACTGAGCATGTGGAGAGACGTTCGTTCATCCATCACAAAGGGATCGGGTTGCAGGTGAAACACTTACTCTGGTTCTCAATCTGTTTTCTAGTGCCGGTTTAAACTTCCAACTGTTTGCACTGTAAAACCGAGTTGGAGCTTGTACCTCCCCATATATATGTATGGGGTGGACTTGTAAGTGACAAGAAACTATGTTTTCCCTTCAAGCTAGGTGAAGGAAGGCTTTCACACACACTTATCTCTCAGAAATGAGCATGTGGAGAGACGTTCGTTCATCCAGCACAAAAGGAACGGGTTGCAAGAGAAATAATTACTCTGGTTTCTCAGTCTGTTTCCTAGTGCCAGTTGGAAGTTCCTGCGGTTTGCACTGTAAAACCGTGTTGGAGTTTGTTCCTCCCCATATATATGTAAGGCCTGGAGTTTGCAACTGAATAGAAACTTTGTGTTCCTTTCAAGCTAGGTGAAGGACGGCTTTAACACACACTTATCTCTCAGAACTTAGCATGTGTAGAGACGTTCTTTCATCCAGCACAAAGGGAACGGGTTGCAGGAGAAACAGATACTCTGGTTTCTCCGTCTGTTTCCTAGTGCCTGTTTGAAGTTCCTGCGGTTTGCACTGTAAAACCGAGTTGCAGCTTGTACCTCCCCATATATATGTATGGAGTGGACTTTGCAAGTGACAAGAAACTATGTGTTCCCTTGAAGCTAGGTGAAGGAGGGCTTTAACAGACACTTATCTCTCAGAACTGAGCATGTGGAGAGACGTTCGTTCATCCAGCACAAAGGGATCGGTTTGCAGGGGAAACACTTACTCTGGTTCTAAATACGTTTCCTAGTGCCGGTTTGAAGTTCCTGCCGTTTGCACTGTAAAACCGAGTTGGAGCTTGTACCTCCCCATATATATGTATGGAGTGGACTTTGCAAGTGACAAGAAACTTTGTGTTCCCTTGAAGCTAGGTGAAGGACGGCATTCACACACACTTATCTCTTAGAACTGATCATGTGGAGACACGTTCGTTCATCCAGCACAATGGGAACGGTTTGCAAGAGAAATAATTACTCTGGTTTCTCAGTCTGTTTCCTAGTGCCAGTTTGATGTTCTTACGGTTTGCACTGTAAAACCGAGTTGGAGTTTGTTCCTTCCCATATATATGTAAAAACTGGAGTTTGCAACTGAATAGAAACTTTGTGTTCCCTTCAAGTTACGTGAAGGCCGGCTTTAAAACACACTTATCTCTCAGAACTGAGCAAGTTAGAGACGTTCTTTCATCCAGCACAAAGGGAACGGGTTGCAGGAGAAACCCTTACTCTGGTTTCTCAAACTGTTTCCTAGTGCCGATTTGAAGTTCCTGCGGTTTGCACTGTAAAACCGAGTTGGAGCTTTTACCTCTCCATATATATGTATGGTGTGGAGTTTGCAACTGAAAAGACACTTTGTGTTCCCTTCAAGCTAGGTGACGGACGGTTTTCACACACACATACCACTCAGAACTGAGCCTGTGGAGAGACGTTGGTTCATCCAGCACAAAGGGAACGGGTTGTAAGAGAAACACTTACTCTGGATTCTCAGACTGTTTCCTAGTGCCGGTTTGAAGTTCCGGCAGTTTGCACTGTAAAACCGAGTTGCAGCTTGTACCTAACAATATATATGTACGGTGTGGAGTTGGCAACTGAAAGCAAACATTGTGTTCCCTTCAATCTAGGTGAAGTAAGGCTTTCACACACACGTATCTCTCAGAAGTGGACATGGGCAGAGACGTTTATTCATCCAGCACAAAGATAACGGGTTGCAGGAGAAACAATTACTCTTGTTTGTCAGTATGTTTCCAAGTGCCGGTTTGAAGTTCCTGCGTTTTGCACTGTAAAACCGTAGTTGAAGATTTTTCCTCCCCATATGTATGTATGGAGTGGAGTTTGCAACTGAAAAGACACTTTGTGTTCCCTTCAAGCTAGGTGAAGGAAGGCTTTCACACACAGTTATCTCTCAGACCTGAGCATGTGGAGAGACGTTCCTTCATCCAGCACAAAGGGAACGCGTTGCAGGAGAAACACTTACTCTGGTTTCTCAGTCTGTTTCCTAGTGCCGGTTGGACGTTCCTGCGGTTTGCCCTGTAAAACCGAGTTGGAGCTTGTTCCTCCCAATATATATGTATGGAGTGGACTTGCAAGTGACAAGAAAATTTGTGTTCCCTTTAAGTTAGGTGAAGGTAGGATTTCACACACACTTATCTCTCAGAACACAGCATGTGGTGAGACGTTCGTTCATCCAGCACAAAAGGAACGGTTTAGAAGAGAAAACTTACCCTGGATTCTCAGTCTGTTTCCTAGTGCCGGTTGGAAGTTCCTGCGGTTTGCACTGTAAAACCGAGTTGGAGTTTGTTCCTCCCAATATATATGTAAGGACTGGAGTTTGCAACTGAATAGAAACTTTGTGTTCCCTTCAAGCTAGTCTAAGGACGGCTTTCACACATACTTATCTCTCAGAACTGAGCATGTGGAGAGACGTTCGTTCATCCAGCACAAAGGGAACGGGTTGTAGGAGAAACACTTACTCTGGATTCTAAGTCTGTTTCCTAGTTCCGGTTTGAAGTTCCTGCGGTTTGCACTGTAAAACCGAGTTGCAGCTTGTACCTCCCAATATATATGTATGGGGATGAGTTTGCAAGTTACAAGAAAATATGTGTTCCCTTCAAGCAAGTTGAAGGACGGCTTTCACACACACTTATCTCTCAGAACTGAGCATGTGTAGAGACGTTCTTTCATCCAGCACAAAGGGAACGGGTTGCAGGGGATACCCTTACTCTGGTTTCTCAAACTGTTTACTAGTGCCGGTTTGAATTTCCTGCGGTTTGCACTGTAAAAGCGAGTTGGAGCTTGTACCTCCCCATATATATGTATGGTGTGGACTTTGGAACTGAAAAGACACTTTGTGTTCCCTTCAAGTTTTGTGAAGGAGGCTTTAACACACACTTATCTCTCAGAACTGAGCATGTGGAGAGAATTTCTTTCATCTAGCACAAAGGGAACGGGTTGGAGGACAAACACTTACTCTGGATTCTCAGTCTGTTTCCTAGTGCCGGTTTGAAGTTCCTGCGGTTTGCCTGTAAAACCGAGTTGAGGCTTGTACCTCCCCATATATATGTATGGAGTGGACTTTGCAAGTGACAAGAAACTTTGTGTTCCCTTGAAGCTAGGTGAAGGACGGCTTTCACACACACTTATCTCTCAGAACTGAGCATGTGGAGAGACTTTCGTTCATCCAGCACAAATGGAACGGTTTGCAAGGGAAATACTTTCTCTGGTTTCTCACTCTGTTTCCTAGTCCCGGTTTGTAGTTCCTGCGGTTTGCACTGTAAAACCGTGTTGGAGACTGAACCTCCCATATATATGTATGGTGTGGAGTTTGCAACTGAAAGACACTTTGTGTTCCCTTCAAGCTAGGCGAAGGACGGCTTTCACACACACTAATCTCTCAGAAGTGAGAATGTGGAGAGACGTTCGTTCATCCAGCACAAAGGGAACGGGTTGTAGGAGAAACACTTACTCTGGATTCTCAGTCTGTTTCTTAGTTCCGGTTTGAAGTTCCTGCGGTTTGCACTTTAAAACCGAGTTGCAGCTTGTACCTCCCAATATATATGTATGGAGATGGGTTTGCAAGTAACAAGAAACTATGTGTTCCCTTCAAGCTAGGTGAAGGACGGCTTTCACACACACTTATCTCTCAGATCTGAGCATGTGGAGAGACGTTCGTTCATCCAGCACAAAGGGAACGGGTTGCAAGAGAAATATTTACTCTGGTTTCTCAGTCTGTTTCCTAGTGCCGGTTTGAAGTTCCTGCGGTTTGCACTGTAAAACCGTGTTGGAATTTGTACCTCCCCATGTATATGTAAGGACTGGAATTTGCAACTGAATAGAAACTTTGCGTTCCCTTCAATTTACGTGAAGGACGGCTTTAAAACACACTTATCTCTCAGAACTGAGCATGTGTAGAGACGTTCTTTCATCCAGCACAAAGGGAACGGGTTGGAGGACAAACACTTACTCTGGATTCTCAGTCTGTTTCCTAGTGCCGGTTTGAAGTTCCTGCGGTTTGCCTGTAAAACCGAGTTGCAGCTTGTACCTCCCCATATATATGAAAGGACTGGAGTTTGCAACTTAATAGAACCTTTGTGTTCCCCACAAGTTTGGTGAAGGAGGGCTTTAACACACACTTATCTCTCAAAACTGAGCATGTGGAGAGTCTTTCGTTCATCTAGCACAAAGGGATCGGGTTGGAGGAGAAACAATTACTCTGGTTTCTCAGTCTGTTTCCTAGTGCCGGTTTGAAGTTCCTGCGGTTTGCCTGTAAAACCGAGTTGCAGCTTGTACCTCCCCATATATATGTACGGAGTGGAATTTGCAAGTGACAAGAAACTTTGTGTTCCCTTCAAGCTAGGTGAAGGACGGCTTTGACACACACTTATCTCTCAGAACTGAGCATGTGGTGAGACGTTCGTTCATCCAGCACAAAGGGAACGGAATGTAGGAGAAACACTTACTCTGGTTTCTCAGTCTGTTTCCTAGTGCCGGTTTGAAGTTCCTGCGTTTTGCACTGTAAAACCGATTTGGAGTTTGTTCCTCCCAATATATATGTAAGGACTGGAGTTTGCAACTGAATAGAAACTTTGTGTTCCCTTCAAGTTACGTGAAGGACGACTTCAAAACACACTTATCTCTAAGATCTGAGCATGTGTAGAGACGTTCTTTCATCCAGCACAAAGGGAACGTGTTGCAGGAGAAACCCTTACTCTGGTTTCTCAAACTGTTTCCTAGTGCCGGTATGAAGTTCCTGCGGTTTGCACTGTAAAACCGAGTTGGAGACTGTACCTCCCCATATATATGTATGGTGTGCAGTTTGCAACTGAAAGACACTTTGTGTTCCCTTCAAGCTAGGCGAAGGACGGCTTTCACACACACTAATCTCTCAGAAGTGAGAATGTGGAGAGACGTTCGTTCATCCAGCACAAAGGGAACGGGTTGTAGGAGAAACACTTACTCTGGATTCTCAGTCTGTTTCTTAGTTCCGGTTTGAAGTTCCTGCGGTTTGCACTTTAAAACCGAGTTGCAGCTTGTACCTCCCAATATATATGTATGGAGATGGGTTTGCAAGTTACAAGAAACTATGTGTTCCCTTCAAGCTAGGTGAAGGACGGCTTTCACACACACTTATCTCTCAGAACTGAGCATGTGGAGAGACGTTCGTTCATCCAGCACAAAGGGAACGGGTTGCAAGAGAAATATTTACTCTGGTTTCTCAGTCTGTTTCCTAGTGCCGGTTTGAAGTTCCTGCGGTTTGCACTGTAAAACCGTGTTGGAATTTGTACCTCCCCATGTATATGTAAGGACTGGAGTTTGCAACTGAATAGAAACTTTGCGTTCCCTTCAATTTACGTGAAGGACGGCTTTAAAACACACTTATCTCTCAGAACTGAGCATGTGTAGAGACGTTCTTTCATCCAGCACAAAGGGAACGGGTTGCAGGGGATACCCTTACTCTGGTTTCTCAAACTGTTTCCTAGTGCCGGTTTGAATTTCCTGCGGTTTGCACTGTAAAAACGAGTTGGAGCTTGTACCTCCCCATATATATGTATGGTGTGGAGTTTGGAACTGAAAAGACACTTTGTGTTCCCTTCAAGTTTTGTGAAGGAGGCTTTAACACACACATATCTCTCAGAACTGAGCATGTGGAGAGACTTTCTTTCATCTAGCACAAAGGGAACGGGTTGGAGGACAAACACTTACTCTGGATTCTCAGTCTGTTTCCTAGTGCCGGTTTGAAGTTCCTGCGGTTTGCCTGTAAAACCGAGTTGCAGCTTGTACCTCCCCATATATATGTATGGAGTGGACTTTGCAAGTGACAAGAAACTTTGTGTTCCCTTGAAGCTAGGTGAAGAACGGCATTCACACACACTTATCTCTCAGAACTGAGCATGTGGAGAGACGTTCGTTCATCCAGCACAAAGGGATCGGGTTGGAAGAGAAACACTTACTCTGGTTTCTCAGTCTGTTTCCTACTGCCGATTTGAAGTTCCTGCGGTTTGCACGGTAAAACCGAGTTGGAGTTTGTTCCTCCCCATATATATGAAAGGACTGGAGTATGCAACTTAATAGAACCTTTGTGTTCCCCACAAGTTTGGTGAAGGAGGGCTTTAACACACACTTATCTCTCAAAACTGAGCATGTGGAGAGTCTTTCGTTCATCTAGCACAAAGGGATCGGGTTGGAGGAGAAACAATTACTCTGGATTCTCAGTCTGTTTCCTAGTGCCGGTTTGAAGTTCCTGCGGTTTGCCTGTAAAACCGAGTTGCAGCTTGTACCTCCCCATATATATGTACGGAGTGGAATTTGCAAGTGACAAGAAACTTTGTGTTCCCTTCAAGCTAGGCGAAGGACGGCTTTCACACACACTAATCTCTCAGAAGTGAGAATGTGGAGAGACGTTCGTTCATCCAGCACAAATGGAACGGTTTGCAAGGGAAATAATTACTCTGGTTTCTCACTCTGTTTCCTAGTGCCGGTTTGTAGATCCTGCGGTTTGCACTGTAATACCGAGTTGGAGTTTGTTCCTCCCAATATATATGTAAGGACTGGAGTTTGCAACTGAATAGAAACTTTGTGTTCCCTTCAAGTTACGTGAAGGACGACTTCAAAACACACTTATCTCTAATATCTGAGCATGTGTAGAGACGTTCTTTCATCCAGCACAAAGGGAACGTGTTGCAGGAGAAACCCTTACTCTGGTTTCTCAAACTGTTTCCTAGTGCCGGTATGAAGTTCCTGCGGTTTGCACTGTAAAACCGAGTTGGAGACTGTACCTTCCCATATATATGTATGGTGTGCAGTTTGCAACTGAAAGACACTTTGTGTTCCCTTCAAGCTAGGCGAAGGACGGCTTTCACACTCACTAATCTCTCAGAAGTGAGAATGTGGAGAGACGTTCGTTCATCCAGCACAAATGGAACGGTTTGCAAGGGAAATAATTACTGTGGTTTCTCACTCTGTTTCCTAGTGCCGGTTTGAAGTTCCTGCGGTTTGCACTGTAAAACCGAGTTGGAGTTTGTTCCTCCCAATATATATGTAAGGACTGGAGTTTGCAACTGAATAGAAACATTGTGTTCCCTTCAAGTTACGTGAAGGACGACTTCAAAACACACTTATCCCTAAGATCTGAGCATGTGTAGAGACTTTCTTTCATCCAGCACAAAGGGAACGTGTTACAGGAGAAACCCTTACTCTGGTTTCTCAAACTGTTTCCTAGTGCCGGTATGAAGTTCCTGCGTTTTGCACTGTAAAACCGAGTTGGAGACTGTACCTCCCCATATATATGTATGGTGTGCAGTTTGCAACTGAAAGACACTTTGTGTTCCCTTCAAGCTAGGCGAAGGAAGGCTTTCACACACACTAATCTCTCAGAAGTGAGAATGTGGAGAGACGTTCGTTCATCCAGCACAAAGGGAACGGGTTGTAGGAGAAACACTTACTCTGGATTCTCAGTCTGTTTCTTAGTTCCGGTTTGAAGTTCCTGCGGTTTGCACTTTAAAACCGAGTTGCAGCTTGTACCTCCCAATATATAAGTATGGAGATGGGTTTGCAAGTTACAAGAACTATGTGTTCCCTTCAAGCTAGGTGAAGGACGGCTTTCACACACACTTATCTCTCAGAACTGAGCATGTGGAGAGACGTTCGTTCATCCAGCACAAAGGGAACGGGTTGCAAGAGAAATATTTACTCTGGCTTCTCAGTCTGTTTCCTACTGCCTGTTTGAAGTTCCTGCGTTTTGCACTGTAAAACCGAGTTGGAGCTTGTACCTCCCCATATATATGTTTGGAGTGGACATTACAAGTGACAAGAAACTTTGTGTTCCCTTGAAGCTAGGTGAAAGACGGCTTTCACACACACTTATCTCTCAGAACTGAGCATGTGTAGAGACGTTCGTTCATCCAGCACAAATGGAACGGTTTGCAAGGGAAATACTTACTCTGGTTTCTCACTCTGTTTCCTAGTCCCGGTTTGTAGTTCCTGCGGTTTGCACTGTAAAACCGAGTTGGAGTTTGTTCCTTCCAATATATATGTAAGGACTGGAGATTGCAACTGAATAGAAACTTTGTGTTCCCTTCAAGTTACGTGAAGGACGACTTCAAAACACACTTATCTCTAAGAACTGAGCATGTTTAGAGACGTTCTTTCATCCAGCACAAAGGGAACGTGTTGCAGGAGAAACCCTTACTCTGGTTTCTCAAACTGTTTCCTAGTGCCGGTATGAAGTTCCTGCGGTTTGCACTGTAAAACCGAGTTGGAGACTGTACCTCCTCATATATATGTATGGTGTGGAGTTTGCAACTGAAAGACACTTTGTTTTCCCTTCAAGCTAGGCGAAGGACGGCTTTCACACACACTAATCTCTCAGAAGTGAGAATGTGGAGAGACGTTCGTTCATCCAGCACAAAGGGAACGGGTTGTAGGAGAAACACTTACTCTGGATTCTCAGTCTGTTTCTTAGTTCCGGTTTGAAGTTCCTGCGGTTTGCACTTTAAAACCGAGTTGCAGCTTGTACCTCCCAATATATATGTATGGAGATGAGTTTGCAAGTTACAAGAAACTATGTGTTCCCTTCAAGCTAGTTGAAGGTCGGCTTTCACACACACTTATCTCTCAGAAGAGAGTATGTGGAGAGACGTTCGTTCATCCAGCACAAAGGGAACTGGTTGCAGGAGAAACACTTACTCTGGTTTCTCAGTCAGTTTTCTAGTGCCGTTTTGAAGTTCCTGCGGTTTGCACTGTAAAACCGAGTTGGAGCTTGTACCTCCCCATATATATGTATGGTGTGTAGTTTGCAACTGAAAAGAATCTTTGTGTTCCCTTTAAGCTAGATGAATGACGGCTTTCACACACACTTATCTCTCAGAACTGAGCATGTGGGGAGACGTTCGTTTATCAAGCACAAAGGGAACGGTTTGCAGGAGAAACACTTACTCTGGATTCTCAGTCTGTTTTCTAGTGCCGGTTTGCAGTTCCTGCGGTTTGCACTGTAAAACCGAGTTGGAGATTGTATCTCCCCATATATATGTTTGGAATGGACTTTGCAAGTGACAAGAAACTTTGTGTTCCCTTGAAGCTAGGTGAAGGTCGGCTTTCAAACACACTTATCTCTCTGAACTGAGCATGTGGAGAGACTTTCGTTCATCCAGCACAAAGGGAACTGGTTGCAATAGAAATACTTACTCTGGTTTCTCAGTCTGTTTCCTAGTGCCGGTTTGACTTTCCTGCGGTTTGCACTGTAAAACCGAGTTGGAGCTTGTACCTTCCCATATATATGTATGGAGTGGAGTTTGTAAGTGTCAAGAAACTTTGTGTTCCTTCAAGCTAGGTGAAGTACGGCTTTGACACACACTTATCTCTCAGAAATGAGCATGTGGAGAGACGTTCGTTCATCCAGCACAAAGGGAACTGGTTGCAGGAGAAACACTTACTCTGGTTTCTCAGTCAGTTTTCTAGTGCCGGTTTGAAGTTCCTGAGGTTTGCACTGTAAAACCGAGTTGGTGTTTGTTCCTCCCCATATATATGTAAGGACTGGAGAATGCAACTTAATAGAACCATTGTGTTCCCCTCAGGTTTGGTGATGGAGGGCTTTAACACACACTTATCTCTCAGAATTGAGCATGTGGAGAGACTTTCGTTCATCCAACACAAAGGATCGGGTTGGAGGAGAAACACTTACTCTGGTTTCTCAGTCTGTTTCCTAGTGCCGGTTTGACTTTCCTGCGGTTTGCACCGTAAAACCGAGTTGGAGCTTGTATCTCCCATATATATGTATGGAGTGGACTTTGCAAGTGACAAGAAACTTTGTGTTCCCTTCAAGCTAGGTAAAGTACGGCTTTGACACACACTTATCTCTCAGAACTGAGCATGTGGAGAGACGTTCGTTCATCCAGCACAAAGGGAACGGATTGTAGGAGAAACACTTACTCTGGTTTCTCAGTCTGTTTCCTAGTGCCGGTTTGAAGTTCCTGCGTTTTCCACTGTAAAACCGAGTTGGAGCTTGTACCTCCCCATATATATGTTTGGAGTGGACTTTACAAGTGACAAGAAACTTTGTGTTCCCTTGAAGCTAGGTGAAGGACGGCTTTCACACACACTTATCTGTCAGAACTGAGCATGTGGAGAGACGTTCGTTCATCCAGCACATAGGGAACGGGTTGCAAGGGAAATACTTACTCTGGTTTCTCACTCTGTTTCCTAGTGCCGGTTTGTAGTTCCTGCGGTTTGCACTGTAAAACCGATTTTGAGTTTTTTCCTCCCAATATATATGTAAGGACTGGAGTTTGCAACTGAATAGAAACTTTGTGTTCCCTTCAAGTTACGTGAAGGACGGCTTTAAAACACACTTATCTCTAAGAACTGAGCATGTGTAGAGACGTTCTTTCATCCAGCACAAAGGGAACGGGTTGCAGGAGAAACCCTTACTCTGGTTTCTCAAACTGTTTCCTAGTGCCGGTATGAAGTTCCTGCGGTTTGCACTGTAAAACCGAGTTGGAGACTGTACCTCCCCATATATATGTATGGTGTGGAATTTGCAACTGAAAGACACTATGTGTTCCCTTCAACTAGGCGAAGGACGGCTTTCACACACACTTATCTCTCAGAACTGAGCATGTGGAGAGACGTTCGTTCATCCAGCACAAAGGGAACGGGTTGTAGGAGAAACACTTACTCTGGATTCTCAGTCTGTTTCTTAGTTCCGGTTTGAAGTTCCTGCGGTTTGCACTGTAAAACCGAGTTGCAGCTTGTACCTCCCAATATATATGTATGGAGATGAGTTTGCAAGTTACAAGAAACTATGTGTTCCCTTCAAGCTAGCTGAAGGTCGGCTTTCACACACACTTATCTCTCAGAAGAAAGTATGTGGAGAGACGTTCGTTCATCCAGCACAACGGGAACTGGTTGCAGAAGAAACACTTACTCTGGTTTCTCAGTCAGTTTTCTAGTGCCGGTTTCAAGTTCCTCCGGTTTGCACTGTAAAACCGAGTTGGAGCTTGTCCCTCCCCATATATATGTATGGTGTGTAGTTTGCAACTGAAAAGAATCTTTGTGTTCCCTTTAAGCTAGATGAATGACGGCTTTCACACACACTTATCTCTCAGAACTGAGCATGTGGGGAGACGTTCGTTTATCCAGCACAAAGGGAACGGTTTGCAGGAGAAACAATTACTCTGGTTTCTCAGTCTGTTTCCTAGTGCCGGTTGGAAGTTCCTGCGGTTTGCACTGTAAAACCGAGTTGGAGCTTGTATCTCCCCATATATATGTATGGAATGGACTTTGCAAGTGACAAGAAACTTTGTGTTCCCTTGAAGATAGGTGAAGGACGGCTTTCAAACACACTTATCTCTCAGAACTGAGCATGTGGAGAGACTTTCGTTCATCCAGCTCAAAGGGAACGGGTTGCAAGAGAAATACTTACTCTGGTTTCTCAGTCTGTTTCCTAGTGCCGGTTTGTCGTTCCTGCGGTTTGCACTGTAAAACCGAGTTGGAGCTTGTACCTCCCAATATATATGTATGGTTTGGACTTTGCAACTGAAAAGAGAATTTGTGTTCCCTTCAAGCTAGTTGAAGAACGGCTTTAACACACACTTATCTCTCAGAACAGAGCATGTGGAGGTACGTTCATTCATCCTGCACAAAGGGAACTGGTTGCAGGAGAAACACTTACTCTGGTTTCTCAGTCAGTTTTCTAGTGCCGATTTGAAGTTCCTGCGGTTTGCACGGTAAAACCGAGTTGGAGTTTGTCCCTCCCCATATATATGTAAACACTGGATTATGCAACCTAATAGAACCTTTGTGTTCCCCTCAAGTTTGGTGAAGGAGGGCTTTAACACACACTTATCTCTCAGAACTGAGCATGTGGAGAGACTTTCGTTCATCTAGCACAAAGGGATCGGGTTGGAGGAGAAACAATTACTCTGGTTTCTCAGTCTGTTTCCTAGTGCCGGTTTGAAGTTCCTGCGGTTTGCCTGTAAAACCGAGTTGCAGCTTGTACCTCCCCATATATATGTATGGAGTGGACTTTGCAAGTGACAAGAAACTTTGTGTTCCCTTCAAGCTAGGTGAAGGACCGCTTTGAAACACACTTATCTCTCAGAACTGAGCATGTGGAGAGACGTTCTTTCATCCAGCACAAAGGGAACGGATTGTAGGAGAAACACTTATTCTGGTTTCTCAGTCTGTTTCCTAGTGCCGGTTTGAAGTTCCTGCTTTTTCCACTGTAAAACCGAGTTGGAGCTTGTACCTCCCCATATATATGTTTGGAGTGGACTTTACAAGTGACAAGAAACTTTGTGTTCCCTTGAAGCTAGGTGAAGGTCGGCTTTCACACACACTTATCTCTCAGAACTGAGCATGTGGAGAGACGTTCGTTCATCCAGCACAAAGGGAACGGGTTGCAAGGGAAATACTTACTCTGGTTTCTCACTCTGTTTCCTAGTGTCGGTTTGTAGTTCCTGCGGTTTGCACTGTAAAACCGAGTTGGAGTTTTTTCCTCCCAATATATATGTAAGGACTGGAGTTTGCAACTGAATAGAAACTTTGTGTTCCCTTCAAGTTACGTGAAGGACGACTTCAAAACACACTTATCTCTAAGATCTGAGCATGTGTAGAGACGTTCTTTCATCCAGCACAAAGGGAACGTGTTGCAGGAGAAACCCTTACTCTGGTTTCTCAAACTGTTTCCTAGTGCCGGTATGAAGTTCCTGCGGTTTGCACTGTAAAACCGAGTTGGAGACTGTACCTCCCCATATATATGTATGGTGTGCAGTTTGCAACTGAAAGACACTTTGTGTTCCCTTCAAGCTAGGCGAAGGACGGCTTTCACACACACTAATCTCTCAGAAGTGAGAATGTGGAGAGACGTTCGTTCATCCAGCACAAAGGGAACGGGTTGTAGGAGAAACACTTACTCTGGATTCTCAGTCTGTTTCTTAGTTCCGGTTTGAAGTTCCTGCGGTTTGCACTTTAAAACCGAGTTGCAGCTTGTACCTCCCAATATATATGTATGGAATGGGTTTGCAAGTTACAAGAAACTATGTGTTCCCTTCAAGCTAGGTGAAGGACGGCTTTCACACACACTTATCTCTCAGAACTGAGCATGTGGAGAGACGTTCGTTCATCCAGCACAAAGGGAACGGGTTGCAAGGGAAATACTTACTCTGGTTTCTCAGTCTGTTTCCTAGTGCCGGTTTGTAGTTCCTGCGGTTTGCACTGTAAAACCGAGTTGGAGCTTGTTTCTCCCCATATATATGTATGGAATGGACTTTGCAAGTGACAAGAAACTTTGTGTTCCATTGAAGATAGGTGAAGGACGGCTTTCAAACACACTTATCTCTCAGAACTGAGCATGTGGGGAGACTTTCGTTCATCCAGCACAAAAGGAACGGGTTGCAAGGGAAATACTTACTCTGGTTTCTCAGTCTGTTTCCTAGTGCCGGTTTGACTTTCCTGCGGTTTGCACTGTAAAACCGAATTGGAGCTTGTACCTTCCCATATATATGTATGGTGTGGAGTTTGTAAGTGTCAAGAAACTTTGTGTTCCTTCAAGCTAGGTGAAGTAAGGCTTTGACACACACTTATCTCTCAGAAATGAGCATGTGGAAAAACGTTCGTTCATCCAGCACAAAGGAAACTGGTTGCAGGAGAAACACTTACTCTGGTTTCTCAGTCTGTTTCCTAGTGCCGGTTTGACGTTCCTGCAGTTTGCACTGTAAAACCGAGTTGCAGCTTGTACCTCCCCATATATATGTATGGAGTGGACTTTGCAAGTGACAAGAAACTTTGTGTTCCCTTCAAGCTAGGTGAAGGACGGCATTCACACACAATTATCTCTCAGAACTGAGCATGTGGAGAGACGTTCGTTCATCCAGCACAAAGAGATCGGGTTGGAGGAGAAACACTTACTCAGGTTTCTCAGTCTGTTTCCTAGTGCCGGTTGGAAGTTCCTGCGGTTTGCACTGTAAAACCGAGTTGGAGCTTGTACCTCCCCATATATATGTATGGAGTGGACTTTGCAAGTGACAAGAAACTTTGTGTTCCCTTGAAGCTAGGTGAAGGACGGCTTTCACACACACTTATCTGTCAGAACTGAGCATGTGGAGAGACGTTCGTTCATCCAGCACATAGGGAACGGGTTGCAAGGGAAATACTTACTCTGGTTTCTCACTCTGTTTCCTAGTGCCGGTTTGTAGTTCCTGCGGTTTGCACTGTAAAACCGATTTTGAGTTTTTTCCTCCCAATATATATGTAAGGACTGGAGTTTGCAACTGAATAGAAACTTTGTGTTCCCTTCAAGTTACGTGAAGGACGGCTTTAAAACACACTTATCTCTAAGAACTGAGCATGTGTAGAGACGTTCTTTCATCCAGCACAAAGGGAACGGGTTGCAGGAGAAACCCTTACTCTGGTTTCTCAAACTGTTTCCTAGTGCCGGTATGAAGTTCCTGCGGTTTGCACTGTAAAACCGAGTTGGAGACTGTACCTCCCCATATATATGTATGGTGTGGAATTTGCAACTGAAAGACACTATGTGTTCCCTTCAACTAGGCGAAGGACGGCTTTCACACACACTTATCTCTCAGAACTGAGCATGTGGAGAGACGTTCGTTCATCCAGCACAAAGGGAACGGGTTGTAGGAGAAACACTTACTCTGGATTCTCAGTCTGTTTCTTAGTTCCGGTTTGAAGTTCCTGCGGTTTGCACTGTAAAACCGAGTTGCAGCTTGTACCTCCCAATATATATGTATGGAGATGAGTTTGCAAGTTACAAGAAACTATGTGTTCCCTTCAAGCTAGCTGAAGGTCGGCTTTCACACACACTTATCTCTCAGAAGAAAGTATGTGGAGAGACGTTCGTTCATCCAGCACAACGGGAACTGGTTGCAGAAGAAACACTTACTCTGGTTTCTCAGTCAGTTTTCTAGTGCCGGTTTCAAGTTCCTCCGGTTTGCACTGTAAAACCGAGTTGGAGCTTGTCCCTCCCCATATATATGTATGGTGTGTAGTTTGCAACTGAAAAGAATCTTTGTGTTCCCTTTAAGCTAGATGAATGACGGCTTTCACACACACTTATCTCTCAGAACTGAGCATGTGGGGAGACGTTCGTTTATCCAGCACAAAGGGAACGGTTTGCAGGAGAAACAATTACTCTGGTTTCTCAGTCTGTTTCCTAGTGCCGGTTGGAAGTTCCTGCGGTTTGCACTGTAAAACCGAGTTGGAGCTTGTATCTCCCCATATATATGTATGGAATGGACTTTGCAAGTGACAAGAAACTTTGTGTTCCCTTGAAGATAGGTGAAGGACGGCTTTCAAACACACTTATCTCTCAGAACTGAGCATGTGGAGAGACTTTCGTTCATCCAGCTCAAAGGGAACGGGTTGCAAGAGAAATACTTACTCTGGTTTCTCAGTCTGTTTCCTAGTGCCGGTTTGTCGTTCCTGCGGTTTGCACTGTAAAACCGAGTTGGAGCTTGTACCTCCCAATATATATGTATGGTGTGGACTTTGCAACTGAAAAGAGAATTTGTGTTCCCTTCAAGCTAGTTGAAGAACGGCTTTAACACACACTTATCTCTCAGAACAGAGCATGTGGAGGTACGTTCATTCATCCTGCACAAAGGGAACTGGTTGCAGGAGAAACACTTACTCTGGTTTCTCAGTCAGTTTTCTAGTGCCGATTTGAAGTTCCTGCGGTTTGCACGGTAAAACCGAGTTGGAGTTTGTCCCTCCCCATATATATGTAAACACTGGATTATGCAACCTAATAGAACCTTTGTGTTCCCCTCAAGTTTGGTGAAGGAGGGCTTTAACACACACTTATCTCTCAGAACTGAGCATGTGGAGAGACTTTCGTTCATCTAGCACAAAGGGATCGGGTTGGAGGAGAAACAATTACTCTGGTTTCTCAGTCTGTTTCCTAGTGCCGGTTTGAAGTTCCTGCGGTTTGCCTGTAAAACCGAGTTGCAGCTTGTACCTCCCCATATATATGTATGGAGTGGACTTTGCAAGTGACAAGAAACTTTGTGTTCCCTTCAAGCTAGGTGAAGGACCGCTTTGAAACACACTTATCTCTCAGAACTGAGCATGTGGAGAGACGTTCTTTCATCCAGCACAAAGGGAACGGATTGTAGGAGAAACACTTATTCTGGTTTCTCAGTCTGTTTCCTAGTGCCGGTTTGAAGTTCCTGCTTTTTCCACTGTAAAACCGAGTTGGAGCTTGTACCTCCCCATATATATGTTTGGAGTGGACTTTACAAGTGACAAGAAACTTTGTGTTCCCTTGAAGCTAGGTGAAGGTCGGCTTTCACACACACTTATCTCTCAGAACTGAGCATGTGGAGAGACGTTCGTTCATCCAGCACAAAGGGAACGGGTTGCAAGGGAAATACTTACTCTGGTTTCTCACTCTGTTTCCTAGTGTCGGTTTGTAGTTCCTGCGGTTTGCACTGTAAAACCGAGTTGGAGTTTTTTCCTCCCAATATATATGTAAGGACTGGAGTTTGCAACTGAATAGAAACTTTGTGTTCCCTTCAAGTTACGTGAAGGACGACTTCAAAACACACTTATCTCTAAGATCTGAGCATGTGTAGAGACGTTCTTTCATCCAGCACAAAGGGAACGTGTTGCAGGAGAAACCCTTACTCTGGTTTCTCAAACTGTTTCCTAGTGCCGGTATGAAGTTCCTGCGGTTTGCACTGTAAAACCGAGTTGGAGACTGTACCTCCCCATATATATGTATGGTGTGCAGTTTGCAACTGAAAGACACTTTGTGTTCCCTTCAAGCTAGGCGAAGGACGGCTTTCACACACACTAATCTCTCAGAAGTGAGAATGTGGAGAGACGTTCGTTCATCCAGCACAAAGGGAACGGGTTGTAGGAGAAACACTTACTCTGGATTCTCAGTCTGTTTCTTAGTTCCGGTTTGAAGTTCCTGCGGTTTGCACTTTAAAACCGAGTTGCAGCTTGTACCTCCCAATATATATGTATGGAATGGGTTTGCAAGTTACAAGAAACTATGTGTTCCCTTCAAGCTAGGTGAAGGACGGCTTTCACACACACTTATCTCTCAGAACTGAGCATGTGGAGAGACGTTCGTTCATCCAGCACAAAGGGAACGGGTTGCAAGGGAAATACTTACTCTGGTTTCTCAGTCTGTTTCCTAGTGCCGGTTTGTAGTTCCTGCGGTTTGCACTGTAAAACCGAGTTGGAGCTTGTTTCTCCCCATATATATGTATGGAATGGACTTTGCAAGTGACAAGAAACTTTGTGTTCCATTGAAGCTAGGTGAAGGACGGCTTTCAAACACACTTATCTCTCAGAACTGAGCATGTGGGGAGACTTTCGTTCATCCAGCACAAAAGGAACGGGTTGCAAGGGAAATACTTACTCTGGTTTCTCAGTCTGTTTCCTAGTGCCGGTTTGACTTTCCTGCGGTTTGCACTGTAAAACCGAATTGGAGCTTGTACCTTCCCATATATATGTATGGTGTGGAGTTTGTAAGTGTCAAGAAACTTTGTGTTCCTTCAAGCTAGGTGAAGTAAGGCTTTGACACACACTTATCTCTCAGAAATGAGCATGTGGAAAAACGTTCGTTCATCCAGCACAAAGGAAACTGGTTGCAGGAGAAACACTTACTCTGGTTTCTCAGTCTGTTTCCTAGTGCCGGTTTGACGTTCCTGCAGTTTGCACTGTAAAACCGAGTTGCAGCTTGTACCTCCCCATATATATGTATGGAGTGGACTTTGCAAGTGACAAGAAACTTTGTGTTCCCTTCAAGCTAGGTGAAGGACGGCATTCACACACAATTATCTCTCAGAACTGAGCATGTGGAGAGACGTTCGTTCATCCAGCACAAAGAGATCGGGTTGGAGGAGAAACACTTACTCAGGTTTCTCAGTCTGTTTCCTAGTGCCGGTTGGAAGTTCCTGCGGTTTGCACTGTAAAACCGAGTTGGAGCTTGTACCTCCCCATATATATGTATGGAGTGGACTTTGCAAGTGACAAGAAACTTTGTGTTCCCTTGTAGCTAGGTGAAAGACAGCTTTCACACACACTTATCTCTCAGAACTGAGCATGTGGAGACAAGTTCGTTCATCCAGCACAAAGGGAACGGATTATAGGTGAAACACTTACTCTGGTTTCTCAGTCTGTTTCCTAGTGCCGGTTGGAAGTTCCTGCGGTTTGCACTGTAAAACCGAGTTGGAGCTTGTACCTCCCAATATATATGTATGGAATGGACTTTGCAAGTGACAAGAAACTTTGTGTTCCCTTGAAGCTAGGTGAAGGACGGCTTTCAAACACACTTATCTCTCCGAACTGAGCATGTGGAGAGACTTTCGTTCATCCAGCACAAAGGGAACTGGTTGCAAGAGAAACCCTTACTCTGGTTTCTCAAACTGTTTCCTAGTGCCGGTTTGATGTTCCTACAGTTTGCACTGTAAAACCGGGTTGCAGCTTGTACCTCCCAATATATATATATGGTGTGGAATTTGCAACTGAAAAGAAATTTTGTGTTCCCTTCAAGCTAGTTGAAGGACGGCTTTAACACACACTTATCTCTCAGAACAGAGCATGTGGATGGACGTTCGTTCATCCAGCTCAAAGGGAACTGGTTGCAGGAGAAACAATTACTCTGGTTTCTCAGTCAGATTTCTAGTGCCGATTTGAAGTTCCTGCGGTTTGCACGGTAAAACCGAGTTGGAGTTTGTTCCTCCCCATATATATGTAAGGACTGGAGTATGCAACTTAATAGAATCTTTGTGTTCCCCTCCAGTTTGGTGAAGGACGTCTTTGACACACACTTATCTCTCAGAACTGAGCATGTGGAGAGACGTTCGTTCATCCAGCACAAAGGGAACGGATTGTAGGAGAAACACTTACTCTGGTTTCTCAGTCTGTTTCCTAGTGCCGGTTTGAAGTTCCTGCGTTTTCCACTGTAAAACCGAGTTGGAGCTTGTACATCCCCATATATATGTTTGGAGTGGACGTTACAAGTGACAAGAAACTTTGTGTTCCCTTGAAGCTAGTTGAAGGACGGCTTTCACACACACTTATCTCTCAGAACTGAGCATGTGGAGAGACGTTCGTTCATCCAGCACAAAGGGAACGGGTTGCAAGGGAAATACTTACTCTGGTTTCTCACTCTGTTTCCTAGTGCCGGTTTGTAGTTCCTGCGGTTTGCACTGTAAAACCGAGTTGGAGTTTGTTCCTCCCAATATATATGTAAGGACTGGAGTTTGCAACTGAATAGAAACTTTGTGTTCCCTTCAAGTTACGTGAAGGACGGCTTTAAAACACACTTATCTCTAAGAACTGAGCATGTGTAGAGACGTTCTTTCATCCAGCACAAAGGGAACGGGTTGCAGGAGAAACCCTTACTATGGTTTCTCAAACTGTTTCCTAGTGCCGGTATGAATTTCCTGAGGTTTGCACTGTAAAACCGAGTTGGAGCTTGTACCTCCCCATATATATGTATGGAGTGGACTTTGCAAGTGACAAGAAACTTTGTGTTGCCTTCTAGCTAGGTGAAAGACGGCTTTCACACACACTTATCTCTCAGAAATGAGCATGTGGAGAGAAGTTCGTTCATCCAACACAAAGGGAACGGATTATAGGAGAAACACTTACTCTGGTTTCTCAGTCTGTTTCCTAGTGCCGGTTGGAAGTTCCTGCTGTTTGCACTGTAAAACCGAGTTGGAGCTTGTACCTTCCCATATATATGTATGGAGTGGTGTTTGTAAGTGTCAAGAAACTTTGTGTTCCTTCAAGCTAGGTGAAGTACTGCTTTGACACACACTTATCTCTCAGAAATGAGCATGTGGAGAGACGTTCGTTCATCCAGCACAAAGGAAACTGGTTGCAGGAGAAACACTTACTCTGGTTTCTCAGTCAGTTTTCTAGTGCCGGTTTGAAGTTCCTGCGGTTTGCACTGTAAAACCGAGTTGGTGTTTGTTCCTCCCCATATATATGTAAGGACTGGAGTATGCAACTTAATAGAACCTTTGTGTTCCCCTCAAGTTTGGTGAAGGAGGGCTTTAACACACACTTATCTCTCAGAATTGAGCATGTGGAGAGACTTTCGTTCATACAGCACAAAGGATCGGGTTGGAGGAGAAACACTTACTCTGGTTTCTCAGTCTGTTTCCTAGTGCCGGTTTGAAGTTCCTGCGTTTTGCATTGTAAAACCGAGTTGGAGCTTGTACCTCCCCATATATATGTATGGAATGGACTTTGCAAGTGACAAGAAACTTTGTGTTCCCTTGAAGCTAGGTGAAGGACGGCTTTCAAACACACTTATCTCTCAGAACTGAGCATGTGGAGAGACTTTCTTTCATCCAGCACAAAGGGAACTGTTTGCAAGAGAAATACTTACTCTGGTTTCTCAGTCTGTTTCCTAGTGCCGGTTTGAAGTTCCTGCGGTTTGCACTGTAAAACCGTGTTGGAATTAGTTCCTCCCCATGTAAATGTAAGGACTGGGGTTTCCCACTGAATAGAAACTTTGCGTTCCCTTCAAGTTACATGAAGGACGGCTTTAAAACACAATTTTCTCTCAGAACTGAGCATGTGTAGAGACGTTCTTTCATCCAGCACAAAGGGAATAGGTTGCAGGCGGAACCCTTACTCTGGTTTCTGAAACTGTTTCCTAGTGCCGGTTTGAAGTTCCTACAGTTTGCACTGTAAAACCGAGTTGCAGCTTGTACTTCCCAATATATATTTATGATGTGGATTTTGCAACTGAAAAGAAAAATTGTGTTCCCTTCAAGGTAGTTGAAAGACGGCCTTAACACACACTTATCTCTCAGAACAGAGCATGTGGAGGGACGTTCGTTCATCCAGCACAAAGGGAACTGGTTGCAGGAGAAACACTTACTCTGGTTTCTCAGTCAGTTTTCTAGTGCCGATTTGATGTTCCTGCGGTTTGCACGGTAAAACCGAGTTGGAGTTTGTTCCTCCCCATATATATGTAAGGACTGGAGTATGCAACTTAATAGAACCTTTGTGTTCCCCTCAAGTTTGGTGAAGGAGGGCTTTAACACACACTTATCTCTCAGAACTGAGCATGTGGAGAGACTTTCGTTCATCTAGCACAAAGGGATCGGGTTGGAGGTGAAACAATTACTCTGGTTTCTCAGTCTGTTTCCTAGTGCCGGTTTGAAGTTCCTGCGGTTTCCCTGTAAAACAGAGTTGGAGCTTGTACCGCCCCATATATATGTATGGAGTGGACTTTGCAAGTGACAAGGAACTTTGTGTTCCCTTCAAGCTAGGTGAAGGACGGCTTTGACACACACTTATCTCTCAGAACTGAGCATGTGGAGAGACGTTCGTTCATCCAGCACAAAGGGAACGGATTGTAGGAGAAACACTTACTCTGGTTTCTCAGTCTGTTTCCTAGTGCCGGTTTGAAGTTCCTGCGTTTTGCATTGTAAAACCGAGTTGGAGCTTGTACCTCCCCATATATATGTCTGGAGTGGACTTTACAAGTGACAAGAAACTTTGTGTTCCCTTGAAGCTAGGTGAAGGACGGCTTTCACACACCCTTATCTCTCAGAACTGAGCATGTGGAGAGACGTTCGTTCATCCAGCACAAAGGGAACGGGTTGCAAGGGAAATACTTACTCTGGTTTCTCACTCTGTTTCCTAGTGCCGGTTTGTATTTCCTGGGGTTTGAACTGTAAAACCGAGTTGGAGTTTGTTCCTCCCAATATATATGTAAGGACTGGAGTTTGCAACTGAATAGAAACTTTGTGTTCAGTTCAAGTTACGTGAAGGACGGCTTTAAAACACACTTATCTCTAAGAACTGAGCATGTGTAGAGACGTTCTTTCATCCAGCACAAAGGAAACGGGTTGCAGGAGAAACCCTTATTCTGGTTTCTCAAACTGTTTCCTAGTGCCGGTATGAAGTTCCTGCGGTTTGCACTGTAAAACCGAGTTGGAGACTGTACCTCCCCATATATATGTATGGTGTGGAGTTTGCAACTGAAAGACACTTTGTGTTCCCTTCAAGCTAGGCGAAGGACGGGTTTCACACACACTTATCTCTCAGAACTGAGCATGTGGAGAGACGTTCGTTCATCCAGCACAAAGGGAACGGGTTGTAGTAGAAACACTTACTCTGGTTTCTCAGTCTGTTTCCAAGTGCCGGTTTCACGTTCCTGCGGTTTGCACTGTAAAACCGATTTGCAGCTTGTACCTCCCCATATATATGTATGGAGTGGACTTTGCAAGTGTCAAGAAACTTTGTGTTCCCTTCTAGCTAGGTGAAAGACGGCTTTCACACACACTTATCTCTCAGAACTGAGCATGTGGAGAGAAGTTCGTTCATCCAGCACAAAGGGAACGGATTATAGGAGAAACACTTACTCTGGTTTCTCAGCCTGTTTCCTAGTGCCGGTTGGAAGTTCCTTCGGTTTGCACTGTAAAACCGAGTTGGAGCTTGTACCTCCCCATATATATGTATGGAATGGACTTTGCAAGTGACAAGAAACTTTGTGTTCCCTTGAAGATAGTTGAAGGACTGTTTTCAAACACACTTATCTCTCAGAACTGAGCATGTGGAGAGACTTTCGTTCATCCAGCACAAAAGGAACCGGTTGCAAGAGAAATACTTACTCTGGTTTCTCAGTCTTTTTCCTAGTGCCGGTTTGAAGTTCCTGCGGTTTGCACTGTAAAACCGTGTTGGAATTTGTTCCTCCCAATCTATATGTAAGGACTGGAGTTTGCAACTGGATAGAAACTTTGCGTTCCCTTCAAGTTACGTGAAGGACGGCTTTAAATCACACATATCTCTCAGAACTGAGCATGTGTAGAGACGTTCTTTCATCCAGCACAATGGGAACGGGTTGCAGAAGAAACCCTTACTCTGGTTTTTCAAACTGTTTCCTAGTGCCGGTTTGAAGTTCCTGCGGTTTGCACTGTAAAAGCGAGTTGGAGTTTGTACCTCACCATATATATGTATGGTGTGGAGTTTGGAACTGAAAAGACTCTTTGTGTTCCCTTCAAGCTAGGCGAAGGAAGGCTTTCACACACACTTATCTCTCAGACCTCAGCATGTGGAGAGACGTTCGTTCATCCAGCACAAAAGGAACGGGTTGTAGGAGAAACACTTACTCTGGATTCTCAGTCTGTTTCCTAGTGCCGGTTTGAAGTTCCTGCAGTTTGCACTGTAAAACCGAGTTGCAGCTTGTACCTCCCAATATATATGTATGGTGTGGATTTTGCAACTGAAAAGAAACTTTGTGTTCCCTTCAAGGTATTTGAAGGACATCTTTAACACACAATTATCTCTCAGAACAGAGCATGTGGAGGGACGTTCGTTCATCTAGTACAAAGGGAATTGGTTGCAGGAGAAACACTTACTCTGGATTCTCAGTCAGTTTTCTAGTTCCGATTTGAAGTTCCTGCGTTTTGCACTGTAATACCGAGTTGGAGATTGTACCACCAAATATATATGTATGGTGTGGAAATTGCAACTGAAATGAATCTTTGTGTTCCCTTCAAGCTAGGTGAAGGACGGCTTTAACACACACTTATCTCTCAGAACTGAGCATGTGGAGAGACGTTCGTTCATCCAGCACAAAGGGAACGGTTTGCAGGAGAAACAGTTACTCTGGTTTTTCAGTCTGTTTCCTAATGCCGGTTGGAAGTTCCTTCGGTTTGCACTGTAAAACCGAGTTGGAGCTTGTACCTCCCCATATATATGTATGGAATGGACTTTGCAAGTGACAAGAAACTTTGGGTTCCCTTGAAGCTAGGTTAAGGACGGCTTTCACACACACTTATCTCTCAGAAATGAGCATTTGTAGAGACGTTCTTTCATCCAGCACAAAGGGAACGGTTTGCAGGAGAAACACTTACTCTGGTTTCTCAGTGTGTTTCCTACTACCTATTTGATGTTCCTGCGCTTTGCACTGTAAAACCGTGTAGGAGTTTGTTCCTCCCCATATATATGTAAGGACTGGAGTTTGCAACTGAATAGTAACTTTGTGTTCCCTTCAAGTTACGTGAAGTACGGCTTTAAAACACACTTATATCTCAGATCTGAGCATGTGGAGAGACGTTCTTTCATCCAGCACGAAGGGAACAGGTTGCAGGAGAAACCATTACTCTGGTTTCTCAAACAGTTTCCTAGTGCCGGTTTGAAGTTCCTGCGGTTTGCAGTGTAAAACCGAGTTGGAGCTTGTACCTCCCCATATATATGTATGGAGTGGAATTTGCAAGTGACAAGAAACTTGGTGTTCCCTTCAAGCTAGGTGAAAGACGGCTTTCACACACACTTATCTCTAAGAACTGAGCATATGGAGAGACGTTCGTTCATCCAGCACAAAGGGATAAGGTTGGAGGAGAAACACTTACTCTGGTTTCTCAGTCTGTTTCCTAGTGCCGGTTGGAAGTTCCTGCGGTTTGCACTATAAAACCGAGTTGGAGCTTGTATCTCCCCATATATATGTATGGTGTGGATTTTGCAACTGAAAAGAATCTTTGTGTTCCCTTCAAGCTAGGTGAAGGAAGGCTTTCACACACACTTATCTCTCAGAACTGAGCATGTAGAGGGTCGTTCGTTCATCCAGCATAAAGGAACGGGTTGCAGGAGAAACCCTTACTCTGGTTTCTCAAACTGTTTCCTAGTGCCGGTTTGATGTTCCTGCAATTTGCACTGTAAAACCGAGTTGGAGCTTGTACCTCCCCATATATATGTATGGTGTGGAATTTGCAACTGAAAAGACACTTTGTGTTCCATTCATGCTAGGTGAAGTACGGCTTTCACACACACTTATCTCTCAGAACTGAGCATGTGGAGAGAGGTTCGTTCATCCAGCACAAAGGGAACGGGTTGCAGGAGAAACACTTACTCTGGTTTCTCAGTCTGTGTCCTAGTGCCGGTTGGAAGTTCCTGCGGTTTGCACTGTAAAACCGAGTTGGAGGTTGTTCCTCCCCATATATATTTAAGGACTGGAGTTTGCAACTGAATAGAAACTTTGTGTTCCCTTCAAGTTACGTGAAGGACGGCTTTAAATCACACTTATCTCTCAGAACTGAGCATGTGTAGAGACTTTCTTTCATCCAGCACAAAGGGAACGGGTTGAAGGAGAAACCCTTACTCTGGTTTCTCAAACTGTTTCCTAGTGCCTGTTTGAAGTTCCTGTGGTTTGCACTGTAAAACCGTGTTGGATCCTCTACCTCCCCATATATATGTATGGTGTTGAGTTTGCTACTGAAAAGACACTCTGTGTTCCCTTCAAGCTAGGCGAAGGACGGCTTTCACACACACTTAACTCTCAGAACTGACCATGTGGAGAGACGTTCGTTCATCCAGCACAAAGGGAACGGGTTGGAGGAGAAACACTTACTCTGGATTCTCAATCTGTTTCCTAGTGCCGGTTTGAAGTTCCTGCTCTTTGCACTGTAAAACCGAGTTGCAGCTTGTATCTCCCAATATATAAGTATGGAGATGGGTTTGCAAGTTACAAGAAAATATGTGTTCCCTTCAAGCTAGGTGAAGGACGGGTTTCACACACACTTATCTCTCAGAATTTAACATGTGTAGAGACGTTCGTTCATCCAGCACAAAGGGAACGGGTTGCAGGAGAAACACTTACTCTGGTTTCTCAGTCTGTTTCCTAGTGCCGGTTTGAAGTTCCTGCGGTTTGCACTGTGAAACCGAGTTGGAGCTTGTACCACCCCATATATATGTATGGTGTTGTGTTTGCAACTGAAAAGAAACTTTGTGTTCCCTTCTAGCTAGGTGAAGGACGGTATCACACACACTTATCTCTCAGATCTGAGCATGTGTAGAGACGTTCTTTCATCCAGCACAAAGGGAACGGGTTGCAGGGTAAACCCTTATTCTGGTTTCTCAAACTGTTTCCTAGTGCCGGTTTGAAGTTCCTTCGGTTTGCACTGTAAAACCGAGTTGGAGTTTGTTCCTCCCCATATATATGTAAGGACTGGAGTTTGCAACTTAATAGAACCTTAGTGTTCCCCTCAAGTTTGGTGAAGGAGGGCTTTAACACACACTTATCTCTCAGAACTGAGCATGTGGAGAGACATTCGTTCATCCAGCACAAAGGGATCGGTTTGGAGGAGAAACACTTACTCTGGTTTCTCAGTCTGTTTCCTAGTGCCGGTTTCACGTTCCTTCGGTTTGCACTGTAAAACCGAGTTGCAGCTTGTACCTCCCCATATATATGTATGGAGTGGTCTTTGCTAGTGACAAGAAACTTTGTGTTCCATTCAAGCTAGGTGAAGGACGGCATTCACACACCCTTATCTCTCAGAACTGAGCATGTGGAGAGACGTTCGTTCATCAAGCACAAAAGGAACGGGTTGTAGGAGAAACACTTACTCTGGATTCTCAGTCTGTTTCCTAGTGCCGGTTTGAAGTTCCTGCAGTTTCCACTGTAAAACCGAGTTGGAGTTTGTTCCTCCCCATATATATGTAAGGACTGGAGTATGCAACTTTATAGAACCTTTGTGTTCCACTCAATTTTGGTGAAGGAGGGCTTTAACACACACTTATCTCTCAGAACTGAGCATGTGGAGAGACGTTCGTTCATCTAGCACAAAGGGATCGGGTTGGAGGAGAAACACTTACTCTGGTTTCTCAGTCTGTTTCCTAGTGCCGGTTTGAAGTTCCTGCGGTTTGCACTGTAAAACCGTGTTGGAGCTTGTCCCTCCCCATATATATGTATGGAGTGGACTTTGCAAGTGTCAAGAAACTTTGTGTTCCCATCAAGCTAGGTGAAGGGCGGCTTTCACACACACTTATCTCTCAGAACAAAGCATGTGGAGAGACGTTCGTTCATACAGCACAAAGGGAACGGATTTTAGGAGAAACACTTACTCTGGTTTCTCAGTCTGTTTCCTAGTGCCGGTTTGAAGTTCCTGCGGTTTGCACTGTAAAACCGAGTTGGAGATTGTTCTTCCCCATATATATATTTATGGTGTGGATTTTGCAACTGAAAAGTATCTTTGTGTTCCCTTCAAGCTAGATGAAGTACGGCTTTCACACACACTTACCTCTCAGAACTGAGCATGTGGATAGACGTTCGTTCATCCAGCACAAATTGAACGGTTTGCAGGGGAAACACATACTCTGGTTTCTCAGTGTGTTTCCTAGTGCCGGTTGGAAGTTCCTGCGGTTTGCACTGTAAAACCGAGTTGGAGCTTGTACCTCCCCATATATATGTATGGAGTGGAATTTACAAGTGACAAGAAACTTTGTGTTCCCTTGAAGCTCGGTGAAGGATGGCTTTTACACACACTTATCTCTCAGAACTGAGCATGTGGAGAGACTTTCGTTCATCCAGCACAAAGGGAACGGTTGCAAGAGAAATACTTACTCTGGTTTCTTAGTCTGTTTCCTAGTGCCGCTTTGAAGTTCCTGCGGTTTGCACTGTAAAACCGAGTTGGAGTTTGTTCCTCCCCATATATATGTAAGAACTGGAGTTTGCAACTGAAGAGAAACTTTGTGTTCCCTTCAAGTTACGTGAAGGATGGCTTTAAAACACACTTATCTCTCAGAACTGAGCATGTGTAGAGACGTTCTTTCATCCAGCAGAAAGGGAACGGTTTGCAGGAGAAACCATTACTCTGGTTTCTCAAACTGATTCCTAGTGCCGGTATGAAGTTCCTGCGGTTTGCAGTGTAAAACCGAGTTGGAGCTTGTACCTACCCATATATATGTATGGTGTGGAGTTTGCAACTGAAAGACACTTTGTGTTCCCTTCAAGCTACGCGAAGGACGGCTTTCACACTCACTTATCTCTCAGAAGTGAGCATGTGGAGAGACGTTCGTTCATCCAGCACAAAGGGAACGGGTTGTAGGAGAAACAATTACTCTGGATTCTCAGTCTGTTTCCTAGTGCCGGTTTGAAGTTCTGCGGTTTGCACTGTAAACCCGAGTTGGAGTTTGTTCCTCCCCATATATATGTAAGGACTGGAGTATGCAACATAATATAACCTTAGATTTCCCCTCAAGTTTGGTGAAGGAGGGGTTTAACACACACTTATCTCTCAGAACTGAGCATGTGGAGAGACTTTCGTTCATCCAGCACAAAGGGATCGGGTTGGAGGAGAAACACTTACTCTGGTTTCTCAGTCTGTTTCCTAGTGCCGGTTTGACGTCCCTGCGGTTTGCACTGTAAAACCGAGTTGCAGCTTGTACCTCCCAATATATATGTATGGAGATGAGTTTGCAAGTTACAAGAAAATATGTTTTCCCTTCAAGCTAGTTGAAGGACGGCTTTCACACACACTTATCTCTCAGAACAGAGCATGTGGAGAGACGTTCGTTCATCCAGCACAAAGGTAACGGGTTGCAGGAGAAACAATTTCTGTGGTTTCTCAGTCTGTTTCCTAGTGCCGGATTGAAGTTCCTGCGGTTTGCACTGTAAAACCGAGTTGGAGCTTGTACCTCCCCATATATATGTATGGAGTAGACTTTGCAAGTGACAAGAAACTTTGTGTTCCCTTGAAGCTAGGTGAAGGACGGCTTTCACACACATTTATCTCTCAGAACTGAGCATGTGGAGAGACGTTCGTTCATCCAGCACAAAGGGATCGGGTTGGAGGAGAAACAATTACTCAGGTTTCTCAGTCTGTTTCCTAGTGCCGGTTTGAAGTTCCTGCGGTTTGCACTGTTAAACCGAGTTGTAGTTTGTTCCTCCCCATACATATGTAAGGACTGGAGTTTGCAACTGAATAGAAACTGTGTGTTCCCTTCAAGTTACATGAAGGACGGCTTTAAAACACACTTATCTCTCAGAACTGAGCATGTGTAGAGACATTCTTTCATCCAGCACAAAGGGAACGTGTTGCAGGAGAAACCCTTACTCTGGTTTCTCAAACTGTTTCCTAGTGCCGGTTTGAAGTTCCTGCAGTTTGCACTGTAAAACCGAGTTGGAGCTTGTACCTCCCCATATATATGTATGATGAGGGGTTTACAACTTAAAAGACACTTTGTGTTCCCTTCAAGCTATGCGAATGACGGCTTTCACACACTCTAATCTCTCAGAACTGAGCATGTGGAGAGACGTTCTTTCATCCAGCACAAAGGGAACGGGTTGCAGGGGAAACACTTAGTCTGGTTTCTCAGTCAGTTTTCTAGTACCGGTTTGAAGTTCCTGCGGTTTGTACTGTAAAATCGATTTGGAGTTTGTTCCTCCCCATATATATGAAAGGACTGGAGTATGCAATTTAATAAAAACATTGTGTTCCCCTCAAGTTTGGTAAAGGAGGGCTTTAACACACTCTTATCTCTCAAAACTGAGCATGTGGAGAGACCTTCGTTCATCCAGCAAAAAGGGAACGGGTTGGAGGAGAAATACATACTCTGGTTTCTCAGTCTGTTTCCTAGTGCCGGTTTGAAGTTCCTGCGGTTTGCACTGTAAAACCGAGTTGCAGCTTGTATCTCCCCATATATATGTATGTAGTGGACTTTGCAAGTGACAAGAAACTTTTTGTTCCCTTCAAGCTAGGTGAAGGAAGGCTTTCACACACACTTATCTCTCAGAACTGAGCATGTGGAGAGACGTTCGTTCATCCAGCACAAAGGGAAAGGGTTGCAGGAGAAACAATTTCTGTGGTTTCTCAGTCTGTTTCCTAGTGCCGGATTGAAGTTCCTGCGGTTTGCACTGTAAAGCCGAGTTGGAGCTTGTCCCTCCCCATATATATGTATGGATTGGACTTTGCAAGTGACAAGAAACTTTGTGTTCCCTTCAAGGTAAGTGAAGGACGGCTTTCACACACACTTATCTCTTAGAACAGAGCATGTGGAGAGACGTTCGTTCATCCAGCAGAAAGGGATCGGGTTGGAGGAGAAACACTTACTCTGGTTTCTAAGTCTGTTTCCTACTGCCGGGTTGAAGTTCCTGCAGTTTTCACTGTAAAACCGAGTTGGAGTTTGTACCTCCCCAAATATATGTATGGAGTGGAATTGGCAACTGAAGAGAAACAATGTGTTCCCAACAAGCCAAGTGAAGGACGGCTTTCACACACGCTTAACTCTCTAAACTGAGCATGTGGAGAGACGTTCGTTCATCTAGCACAAAGGAAACAGGTTGCAGGAGAAACACTTACTCTGGTTCCTCAGTCTGTTTCCTAGTGCCGGTTTGAAGTTCCTGCAGTTTTCACTGTAAAACCGAGTTGGAGCTTGTACCTCCCCATGTATATGTATGGAGTGGAGTTTGCAACTGAAGAGAAACTTTGTGTTCCCAACAAGCTAGGTGAAGGACGGCTTTCACACACGCTTAACTCTCTAAACTGAGCATGTGGAGAGACGTTCGTTCATCTAGAACAAAGGGAGCAGGTTGCAGGAGAAACACTTACTCTGGATTCTCAATCTGTTTCCTAGTGCCGGTTTGAAGTTCCTGCAGTTTTCACTGTAAAACCGAGTTGGAGCTTGTACCTCCCCATGTATATGTATGGAATGGAGTTTGCAACTGAAGAGAAACTTTGTGTTCCCAACAAGCTAGGTGAAGGACGGCTTTCACACACGCTTAACTCTCAGAACTGAGCATGTGGAGAGACGTTCGTTCATCCAGCACAAAGGGATCGGGGTGGAGGAGAAACACTTATTCTGGTTTCTCAGTCTGTTTCCTAGTGCCGGTTTGAATTTCCTGCGGTTTGCACTGTAAAACCGAGTTGGAGCTTGTACTTCCCCTCATATATGTATGGAGTGGACTTTGCAAGTGTCAAGAAACTTTGTGTTCCCAACAAGCTAGGTGAAGGACGGCTTTCACACACGCTTAACTCTCAGAACTGAGCATGTGGAGAGACGTTCGTTCATCCAGCACAAAGGGATCGGGGTGGAGGAGAAACACTTATTCTGGTTTCTCAGTCTGTTTCCTAGTGCCGGTTTGAATTTCCTGCGGTTTGCACTGTAAAACCGAGTTGGAGCTTGTACTTCCCCTCATATATGTATGGATTGGACTTTGCAAGTGTCAAGAAACTTTGTGTTCCCTTCAAGCTAGGTGAAGGACGGCTTTGACACACACATATCTCTCAGAACTGAGCATGTGGAGAGACGTTCGTTCATCCAGCACAAAGGGAACAGATTGTAGGAGAAACAATTACTCTGGATTCTCAGTCTGTTTCCTAGTGCCGGTTTGAAGTTCCTGCTGTTTGCACTGTAAAACCGAGTTGGAGCTTGTACCTCCCCATATATATGTATGGTGTGGAGTTTGCAACTGAAAAGAATCTTTGTGTTCCATTCAAGGTAGGTGAAGGACGGCTTTCACACACACTTATCTCTCAGAACTGAGCATGTGGAGAGACGTTCGTTCATCCAGCACAAAGGGATCGTGTTGGAGGAGAAACACTTACTCTGGTTTCTCAGTCTATTTCCTAGTGCCGGTTGGAATTTCCTGCGGTTTGCACTGTAAAATCGAGTGTCAGCTTGTACCTCCCCATATATATGTATTTAGTGGGCTTTGCAAGTGTCAAGAAACTTTGTGTTCCCTTCAAGCTAGGTGAAGGACGGCTTTGACACACACTTATCTCTCAGAACTGAGCATGTGGAGAGACGTTCGTTCATCCAGCACAAAGGAAACGGATTGTAGGAGAAACACTTACTCTGGTTTCTCAATCTTTTTCCTAGTGCCGGTTTGAAGTTCCTGCGGTTTGCACTGTAAAACCGAGTTGGAGCTTGTACCTCCCCATATATATGTATGGTGCGGAATTTGCAACTGAAAAGACACTTTGTGTTCCCTTCAAGCTAGGCGAAGGACGGCTTTCACACACACTTATCTCTCAGACCTGAGCATGTGGAGAGACGTTCGTTCATCCAGCACAAAGGGAACAGGTTGCAGGAGAAACACATACTCTGGTTTCTCAGTCTGTTTCCTAGTGCCGGTTGGAAGTTCCTGTGTTTTGCACTGTAAAACCGAGTTGGCGTATTTTTCTACCCATATATATGTAAGGACTGCTGTTTGCAACTGTATATAAATTTTGTGTTCCCTTCAAGTTACGTGAAGGACGGCTTTAAAACACATTTATCTCTCAGAACTGAGCATGTGTAGAGACGTTCTTTCATCCAGCACAAAGGGAACGGTTTGCAGGAGAAACAGTTACTCTGGTTTCTCAGTCTGTTTTCTAGTGCCGGTTTGAAGTTCCTACGGTTTGCACTGTAAAATCGAGTTGGAGTTTGTCCCTCACCATATATATGTAAGGACTGGAGTATGCAACTTAATAGAACCTTTGTGTTCCTCTCAAATTTGGTGAAGGACGGCTTTAACACACACTTATCTCTCAGAACTGAGCATGTGGAGAGACGTTCGTTCATCCAGCACAAAGGGATCGGGTTGGAGGAGAAACATTTACTCTGGTTTCTGAGTCTGCTTCCTAGTGCCGGTTTGAAGTTCCTGCGTTTTGCACTGTAAAATCGAGTGGCAGCTTTTACCTCCCCATATATATATATGGAGTGGACTTTGCAAGTGACAAGAAACTTTGTGTTCCCTTCAAGGTAAGTGAAGGACGGCTTTCACACACACTTATCTCTCAGAACTGAGCATGTGGAGAGACGTTCGTTCATCCAGCACAAAGGGATCGGGTTGGAGGAGAAACACTTACTCTTGTTTCTCAGTCTGTTTCCTAGTGCCGGTTTGAAGTTCCTGCAGTTTTCACTGTAAAACCGAGTTGGAGCTTGTACCTCCCCAAATATATGTATGGAGTGGAATTTGCAACTGAAGAGAAACTATGTGTTCCCAACAAGCTAGTTGAAGGACGGCTTTCACACACGCTTAACTCTCAAAACTGAGCATGTGGAGAGACGTTCGTTCATCTAGCACAAAGGAAACAGGTTGCAGGAGAAACACTTACTCTGGTTTCTCAGTCTGTTTCCTAGTGCCGGTTTGAAGTTCCTGCAGTTTTCACTGTAAAACCGAGTTGGAGCTTTTACCTCCCCATATATATGTATGGAGTGGAGTTTGCAACTGAAGAGAAACTTTGTGTTCCCAACAAGCTAGGTGAAGGACGGCTTTCACACACGCTTAGCTCTCAATACTGAGCATGTGGAGAGACGTTCGTTCATCTAGCTCAAAGGGAACAGTTTGCAGGAGAAACACTTACTCTGGTTTCTCAGTCTGTTTCCTAGTGCCGGTTTGAAGTTCCTGCAGTTTTCACTGTAAAACCGAGTTGGAGCTTGTACCTCCCCATGTATATGTATGGAGTGGAGTTTGCAACTAAAGAGAAACTTTGTGTTCCCAACAAGCTAGGTGAAGGACGGCTTTCACACACGCTTAACTCTCAAAACTGAGCATGTGGAGAGACGTTCGTTCATCTATCACAAAGGGAGCAGGTTGCAGGAGAAACACTTACTCTGGATTCTCAGTCTGTTTCCTAGTGCCGGTTTGAAGTTCCTGCAGTTTTCACTGTAAAACCGAGTTGTAGCTTGTACCTCCCCATGTATATTTATGGAGTGGATTTTGCAACTGAAGAGAAACTTTGTGTTCCGAACAAGCTAGGTGAAGGACGGCTTTCACACACGCTTATCTCTCAGAATTGAGCATGTGAGGAGCCGTTCGTTCATCCAACACAAAGGGAACGGGTTGCAGGGAAACACTTACTGTGGTTTCTCAGTCTGTTTCCTAGTGCCGGTTTGAAGTTCCTGCAGTTTTCACTGTAAAACCGAGTTGGAGCTTGTACCTACCCATATATATGTATGGAGTGGAATTTGCAACTAAAGAGAAACTTTGTGTTCCCAACAAGCTAGGTGAAGGACGGCTTTCACACACGCTTAACTCTCAAAACTGAGCATGTGGAGAGACGTTCGTTCATCTAGCACAAAGAGAAGAGGTTGCAAGTGAAACACTTACTCTGATTTCTCAGTCTGTTTCCTAGTGCCGGTTGGAAGTTCCTGCAGTTTTCACTGTAAAACCGAGTTGGAGCTTGTACCTCCCCATATATATGTATGGAGTGGAGTTTGCAACTGAAGAGAAACTTTGTGTTCCCAACAAGCTAGGTGAAGGACGGCTTTCACACACGCTTAACTCTCAGAACTGAGCATGTGGAGAGACGTTCGTTCATCCAGCACAAAGGGATCGGGTTGGAGGAGAAACACTTACTCTGGTTTCTCAGTCTGTTTCCTAGTGCCGGTTTGAAGTTCCTGCGGTTTGCACTGTAAAACCGAGTTGGAGCTTGTACCTACCCATATATATGTATGGTGTGGAGTTTGCAACTGAAAAGAATCTTTGTGTTCCCTTCAAGCTAGTTGAAGGACGGCTTTCACACACACTTATCTCTCAGAACTGAGCATGTGGAGAGACGTTCGTTCATCCAGCACAAAGGGAACGGGTTGCAGGAGAAACAGTTACTCTGGTTTCTCAGTCTGTTTCCTAGTGCCGGTTGGAATTTCCTGCGGTTTGCACTGTAAAACCGAGTTGGAGTTTGTTTCTACCCATATATATGTAAGGACTGGTGTTTGCAACTGTATAGAAATTTTGTGTTCCCTTCAAGTTACGTGAAGGACGGCTTTAAAACACACTTATCTCTCAGAACTGAGCATGTGTAGAGACGTACTTTCATCCAGCACTAAGGGAACGGGTTGCAGGAGAAACAGTTACTCTGGTTTCTCTGTCTGTTTTCTAGTGCCGTTTTGTAATTCCTACGGTTTGCACTGTAAAACCGAGTAGGAGTTTGTCCCTCTAAATATATATGTAAGGACTGGAGTATGCAACTTAATAGAACCTTTGTGTTCCCCTCAGGTTTGGTGAAGGACGGCTTTAACACACACTTATCTCTCAGAACTGAGCATGTGGAGAGACGCTCGTTCATCCAGCACAAAGGGATCGGGTTGGAGGAGAAACACTTACTCTGGTTTCTCAGTCTGTTTCCTAGTGCCGGTTTGAAGTTCCTGCGGTTTGCACTGTAAAATCGAGTTGCATCTAGTACCTCCCCTTATACATGTATGGAGTGGACTTTGCAAGTGACAAGAAACTTTGTGTTCCCTTCAAGGTAAGTGAAGGACGGCTTTCACACACACTTATCTCTCAGAACTGAGCATGTGGAGAGACGTTCGTTCATCCAGCACAAAGGGATCGGGTTGGAGGAGAAACACTTACTCTTGTTTCTCAGTCTGTTTCCTAGTGCCGGTTTGAAGTTCCTGCAGTTTTCACTGTAAAACCGAGTTGGAGCTTGTACCTCCCCAAATATATGTATGGAGTGGAATTTGCAACTGAAGAGAAACTATGTGTTCCCAACAAGCTAGTTGAAGGACGGCTTTCACACACGCTTAACTCTCAAAACTGAGCATGTGGAGAGACGTTCGTTCATCTAGCACAAAGGAAACAGGTTGCAGGAGAAACACTTACTCTGGTTTCTCAGTCTGTTTCCTAGTGCCGGTTTGAAGTTCCTGCAGTTTTCACTGTAAAACCGAGTTGGAGCTTTTACCTCCCCATATATATGTATGGAGTGGAGTTTGCAACTGAAGAGAAACTTTGTGTTCCCAACAAGCTAGGTGAAGGACGGCTTTCACACACGCTTAGCTCTCAATACTGAGCATGTGGAGAGACGTTCGTTCATCTAGCTCAAAGGGAACAGCTTGCAGGAGAAACACTTACTCTGGTTTCTCAGTCTGTTTCCTAGTGCCGGTTTGAAGTTCCTGCAGTTTTCACTGTAAAACCGAGTTGGAGCTTGTACCTCCCCATGTATATGTATGGAGTGGAGTTTGCAACTAAAGAGAAACTTTGTGTTCCCAACAAGCTAGGTGAAGGACGGCTTTCACACACGCTTAACTCTCAAAACTGAGCATGTGGAGAGACGTTCGTTCATCTATCACAAAGGGAGCAGGTTGCAGGAGAAACACTTACTCTGGATTCTCAGTCTGTTTCCTAGTGCCGGTTTGAAGTTCCTGCAGTTTTCACTGTAAAACCGAGTTGTAGCTTGTACCTCCCCATGTATATTTATGGAGTGGATTTTGCAACTGAAGAGAAACTTTGTGTTCCGAACAAGCTAGGTGAAGGACGGCTTTCACACACGCTTATCTCTCAGAATTGAGCATGTGAGGAGCCGTTCGTTCATCCAACACAAAGGGAACGGGTTGCAGGGAAACACTTACTGTGGTTTCTCAGTCTGTTTCCTAGTGCCGGTTTGAAGTTCCTGCAGTTTTCACTGTAAAACCGAGTTGGAGCTTGTACCTACCCATATATATGTATGGAGTGGAATTTGCAACTAAAGAGAAACTTTGTGTTCCCAACAAGCTAGGTGAAGGACGGCTTTCACACACGCTTAACTCTCAAAACTGAGCATGTGGAGAGACGTTCGTTCATCTAGCACAAAGAGAAGAGGTTGCAAGTGAAACACTTACTCTGATTTCTCAGTCTGTTTCCTAGTGCCGGTTGGAAGTTCCTGCAGTTTTCACTGTAAAACCGAGTTGGAGCTTGTACCTCCCCATATATATGTATGGAGTGGAGTTTGCAACTGAAGAGAAACTTTGTGTTCCCAACAAGCTAGGTGAAGGACGGCTTTCACACACGCTTAACTCTCAGAACTGAGCATGTGGAGAGACGTTCGTTCATCCAGCACAAAGGGATCGGGTTGGAGGAGAAACACTTACTCTGGTTTCTCAGTCTGTTTCCTAGTGCCGGTTTGAAGTTCCTGCGGTTTGCACTGTAAAACCGAGTTGGAGCTTGTACCTACCCATATATATGTATGGTGTGGAGTTTGCAACTGAAAAGAATCTTTGTGTTCCCTTCAAGCTAGTTGAAGGACGGCTTTCACACACACTTATCTCTCAGAACTGAGCATGTGGAGAGACGTTCGTTCATCCAGCACAAAGGGAACGGGTTGCAGGAGAAACAGTTACTCTGGTTTCTCAGTCTGTTTCCTAGTGCCGGTTGGAATTTCCTGCGGTTTGCACTGTAAAACCGAGTTGGAGTTTGTTTCTACCCATATATATGTAAGGACTGGTGTTTGCAACTGTATAGAAATTTTGTGTTCCCTTCAAGTTACGTGAAGGACGGCTTTAAAACACACTTATCTCTCAGAACTGAGCATGTGTAGAGACGTACTTTCATCCAGCACTAAGGGAACGGGTTGCAGGAGAAACAGTTACTCTGGTTTCTCTGTCTGTTTTCTAGTGCCGGTTTGTAATTCCTACGGTTTGCACTGTAAAACCGAGTAGGAGTTTGTCCCTCTAAATATATATGTAAGGACTGGAGTATGCAACTTAATAGAACCTTTGTGTTCCCCACAAGTTTGGTGAAGGACGGCTTTAACACACACTTATCTCTCAGAACTGAGCATGTGGAGAGACCTTTGTTCATCCAGCAAAAAGGGAACGGGTTGGAGGAGAAATACATACTCTGGTTTCTCAGTCTGTTTCCTAGTGCCGGTTTGAAGTTCCTGCGGTTTGCACTGTAAAACCGAGTTGCAGCTTGTATCTCCCCATATATATGTATGTAGTGGATTTTGCAAGTGACAAGAAACTTTGTGTTCCCTTCAAGCTAGGTGAAGGACGGCTTTCACACACACTTATCTCTCAGAACTGAGCATGTGGAGAGACGTTCGTTCATCCAGCACAAAGGGAAAGGGTTGCAGGAGAAACAATTTCTGTGGTTTCTCAGTCTGTTTCCTAGTGCCGGATTGAAGTTCCTGCGGTTTGCACTGTAAAGCCGAGTTGGAGCTTGTACCTCCCCATATATATGTATGGATTGGACTTTGCAAGTGACAAGAAACTTTGTGTTCCCTTGAAGCTAGGTGAAGGACGGCTTTCACACACACTTATCTCTCAGAACTGAGCATGTGGAGAGACATTCATTCATCCAGCACAAATGGAACGGGTTGCAAGGGAAATAATTACTCAGGTTTCTCAGTCTGTTTCCTAGTGCCGGTTTGAAGTTCCTGCGGTTTGCACTGTAAAACCGATTTGCAGCTTGTACCTCCCCATATTTATGTATGGTGTGGATTTTGCAACTGAAAAGAAATTTTGTGTTCCCTTCAAGCTAAGTGAAGGACGGCATTCACACACACTTATCCCTCAGAACTGAGCATGTGGAGAGACGTTCGTTGATCCAGCACAAAGGGAACGGCTTGCAAGAGAAATACTTATTCTGGTTTCCAGTCTGATTTCTAGTGCCTGTTTGATGTTCCTGCGGTTCGCACTGTAAAACCGAGTTGGAGTTTGTTACTCCCCATATATATGTAAGGACTGGAGTTTGCAAATGAATATAAACTTTGTGTTCCCTTCAAGTTACGTGAAGGACGGCTGTAATACACAATTATCTCTCAGAACTGAGCATGTGTAGAGACGTTCTTTCATCCAGCACAAAGGGAACGGGTTGTAGGAGAAACACATTCTGTGGTTTCTCAGTCTGTTTCCTAGTGCCGGTTTGAAGTTCCTGCGGTTTGCACTGTAAAACCGAGTTGGAGCTTGTACCTCCCCATATATATATATGGAGAGGACTTTGCAAGTGACAAGAAACTTTGTGTTCCCTTGAAGCTAGGTGAAGGACGGCTTTCACACACGCTTATCTCTCAGAACTGAGCATGTGGAGAGACGTTCGTTCATCCAGCACAAAAGGAACGGGGTGCAGGAGAAACACTTACTCTGGTTTCTCAGTCAGTTTTCAAGTGCCGGTTGGAAGTTCTTGCGGTTTGCACTGTAAAACAGGGTTGGAGTTATTTCCTCCCCATATATATGTAAGGACTGGGGTATGCAACTTAATAGAACCTTTGTGTTCCCCTCAAGTATTGTGAAGGAGGGCTTTAACACACACTTATCTCTCAGAAACGAGCATGTGGAGAGACTTTCGTTCATCCAGCACAAATGGATCGGGTTGGAGTAGAAACACTTACTGAGGATTCTCATACTGTTTTCTAGTGCCGGTTTGAAGTTCCTGCGGTTTGCAGTGTAAAACCGAGCTGGAGCTTGTACCTCCCCATATACATGTATGGAGTGGACTTTGCAACTGAAGAGAAACTTTGTGTTCCCTTCAAGCTAGATGAAGGACGGTATTCACACACACTTATCTCTCAGAACTGAGCATGTGGAGAGACGTTCGTTCATCCAGCACAAAGGGAACGGGTTGCAGGAGAAACAGTTACTCTGGTTTCTCAGTCTGTTTCCTAGTGCCGGTTGGAAGTTCCTCCGGTTTGCACTGTAAAACCGAGTTGGAGCTTGTACCTCCGCATATATATGTAAGGAGAGGTCTTTGCAAGTGACAAGAAACTATGTGTTCCCTTGAAGCTAGGTGAAGGACGGCTTTCACACACAATTATCTCTCAGAACTGAGCATGTGGAGAGACATTCGTTCATCCAGCACAAAGGGAACGGTTTGCAAGAGAAATACATACTTTGTTTTCACACTCTGTTTCCTAGTGCCGGTATGAAGTTCCTGCGGTTTGCACTGTAAAACCGAGTTGGAGTTTGTACCTCCCCATACATATGTAAGGACTGGAGTTTGCAACTGAATAGAAACTTTGTGTTCCCTTCAAGTTACGTGAAGGACGGCTTTAAAACACACTTATCTGTCTGAACTGATCATGTGTAGAGACGTTCTTTCATCCAGCACAAATGGAACGGGATGCAGGAGAAACCCTTACTCTGGTTTCTCAAACTGTTTCCTAGTGCATGTTTGAAGTTCCTGCGGTTTGCACTGTAAAACCGAGTTGGAGCTTGTACCTCCCCATATATATGTATGGTGTGGAGTTTGCAACTGAAAGACACATTGTGTTCCCTTCGAGCTAGGCGAAGGACGGCTTTCACACACTCTTATCTCTCAGAACTGAGCATGTGGAGAGACGTTCGTTCATCCAGCACAAAGGGAACAGGTTGCAGGAGAAACACTTACTCTGGTTTCTCAGTCTGTTTCCTACTGCCGGTTGGAATTTCCTGCGGTTTGCACTGTAAAACCGAGCTGGAGTTTGATTCTACCCATATATATATAAGGACTGGTGTTTGCAACTGTATATAAATTTTGTGTTCCCTTCAAGTTACGTGAAGGACGGCTTTAAAACACACTTTTCTCTCAGAACTGAGCATGTGTAGAGACGTTCTTTCATCCAGCACAAAGGGAACGGTTTGCAGGAGAAACTGTTACTCTGGTTTCTCAGTCTGTTTTCCAGTGCCGGTTTGAAATTCGTACGGTTTGCACTGTAAAATCGAGTTGGAGTTTGTCCCTCCCCATATATATGTAAGGACTGGAGTATGCAACTTAATAGAACCTTTGTGTTCCTCTCAAATTTGGTGAAGGACGGCTTTAAAACACACTTATCTCTCAGAAATGAGCATGTGGAGAGACGTTCGTTCATCCAGCACAAAGGGATCGGGTTGGAGGAGAAACACTTACTCTGGTTTCTCCGTCTGTTTCCTAGTGCCGGTTTGAAGTTCCTGCGGTTTGCACTGTAAAATCGAGTCAGAGTTTGTCCCTCCCCATATATATGTATGGATTGGACTTTGCAAGTGACAAGAAACTTTGTGTTCCCTTCAAGGTAAGTGAAGGACGGCTTTCACACACACTTATCTCTTAGAACAGAGCATGTGGAGAGACGTTCGTTCATCCAGCAGAAAGGGATCGGGTTGGAGGAGAAACACTTACTCTGGTTTCTAAGTCTGTTTCCTACTGCCGGTTTGAAGTTCCTGCAGTTTTCACTGTAAAACCGAGTTGGAGTTTGTACCTCCCCAAATATATGTATGGAGTGGAATTGGCAACTGAAGAGAAACAATGTGTTCCCAACAAGCCAAGTGAAGGACGGCTTTCACACACGCTTAACTCTCTAAACTGAGCATGTGGAGAGACGTTCGTTCATCTAGCACAAAGGAAACAGGTTGCAGGAGAAACACTTACTCTGGTTCCTCAGTCTGTTTCCTAGTGCCGGTTTGAAGTTCCTGCAGTTTTCACTGTAAAACCGAGTTGGAGCTTGTACCTCCCCATGTATATGTATGGAGTGGAGTTTGCAACTGAAGAGAAACTTTGTGTTCCCAACAAGCTAGGTGAAGGACGGCTTTCACACACGCTTAACTCTCTAAACTGAGCATGTGGAGAGACGTTCGTTCATCTAGAACAAAGGGAGCAGGTTGCAGGAGAAACACTTACTCTGGATTCTCAATCTGTTTCCTAGTGCCGGTTTGAAGTTCCTGCAGTTTTCACTGTAAAACCGAGTTGGAGCTTGTACCTCCCCATGTATATGTATGGAATGGAGTTTGCAACTGAAGAGAAACTTTGTGTTCCCAACAAGCTAGGTGAAGGACGGCTTTCACACACGCTTAACTCTCAGAACTGAGCATGTGGAGAGACGTTCGTTCATCCAGCACAAAGGGATCGGTGTGGAGGAGAAACACTTATTCTGGTTTCTCAGTCTGTTTCCTAGTGCCGGTTTGAATTTCCTGCGGTTTGCACTGTAAAACCGAGTTGGAGCTTGTACTTCCCCTCATATATGTATGGAGTGGACTTTGCAAGTGTCAAGAAACTTTGTGTTCCCTTCAAGCTAGGTGAAGGACGGCTTTGACACACACATATCTCTCAGAACTGAGCATGTGGAGAGACGTTCGTTCATCCAGCACAAAGGGAACGGATTGTAGGAGAAACAATTACTCTGGATTCTCAGTCTGTTTCCTAGTGCCGGTTTGAAGTTCCTGCTGTTTGCACTGTAAAACCGAGTTGGAGCTTGTACCTCCCCATATATATGTATGGTGTGGAGTTTGCAACTGAAAAGAATCTTTGTGTTCCATTCAAGGTAGGTGAAGGACGGCTTTCACACACACTTATCTCTCAGAACTGAGCATGTGGAGAGACGTTCGTTCATCCAGCACAAAGGGAACGTGTTGCAGGACAAACAGTTACTCTGGTTTCTCTGTCTGTTTTCTAGTGCCGGTTTGTAGTTCCTACGGTTTGCACTGTAAAACCGAGTTGGAGTTTGTCCCTCTACATATATATGTAAGGACTGGAGTATGCAACTTAATAGAACCTTTGTGTTCCCATCAAGTTTGGTGAAGGAAGGCTTTAACACACACTTATCTCTCAGAACTGAGCATGTGGAGAGACGTTCGTTCATCCAGCACAAAGGGATCGTGTTGGAGGAGAAACACTTACTCTGGTTTCTCAGTCTGTTTCCTAGTGCCGGTTGGAATTTCCTGCGGTTTGCACTGTAAAATCGAGTGTCAGCTTGTTCCTCCCCATATATATGTATTTAGTGGGCTTTGCAAGTGTCAAGAAACTTTGTGTTCCCTTCAAGCTAGGTGAAGGACGGCTTTGACACACACTTATCTCTCAGAACTGAGCATGTGGAGAGACGTTCGTTCATCCAGCACAAAGGAAACGGATTGTAGGAGAAACACTTACTCTGGTTTCTCAATGTTTTTCCTAGTGCCGGTTTGAAGTTCCTGCGGTTTGCACTGTAAAACCGAGTTGGAGCTTGTACCTCCCCATATATATGTATGGTACGGAATTTGCAACTGAAAAGACACTTTGTGTTCCCTTCAAGCTAGGCGAAGGACGGCTTTCACACACACTTATCTCTCAGAACTGAGCATGTGGAGAGACGTTCGTTCATCCAGCACAAAGGGAACAGGTTGCAGGAGAAACACATACTCTGGTTTCTCAGTCTGTTTCCTAGTGCCGGTTGGAAGTTCCTGTGTTTTGCACTGTAAAACCGAGTTGGCGTATTTTTCTACCCATATATATGTAAGGACTGCTGTTTGCAACTGTATATAAATTTTGTGTTCCCTTCAAGTTACGTGAAGGACGGCTTTAAAACACATTTATCTCTCAGAACTGAGCATGTGTAGAGACGTTTTTTCATCCAGCACAAAGGGAACGGTTTGCAGGAGAAACAGTTACTCTGGTTTCTCAGTCTGTTTTCTAGTGCCGGTTTGAAGTTCCTACGGTTTGCACTGTAAAATCGAGTTGGAGTTTGTCCCTCACCATATATATGTAAGGACTGGAGTATGCAACTTAATAGAACCTTTGTGTTCCTCTCAAATTTGGTGAAGGACGGCTTTAACACACACTTATCTCTCAGAACTGAGCATGTGGAGAGACGTTCGTTCATCCAGCACAAAGGGATCGGGTTGGAGGAGAAACATTTACTCTGGTTTCTGAGTCTGTTTCCTAGTGCCGGTTTGAAGTTCCTGCGTTTTGCACTGTAAAATCGAGTGGCAGCTTTTACCTCCCCATATATATATATGGAGTGGACTTTGCAAGTGACAAGAAACTTTGTGTTCCCTTCAAGGTAAGTGAAGGACGGCTTTCACACACACTTATCTCTCAGAACTGAGCATGTGGAGAGACGTTCGTTCATCCAGCACAAAGGGATCGGGTTGGAGGAGAAACACTTACTCTTGTTTCTCAGTCTGTTTCCTAGTGCCGGTTTGAAGTTCCTGCAGTTTTCACTGTAAAACCGAGTTGGAGCTTGTACCTCCCCAAATATATGTATGGAGTGGAATTTGCAACTGAAGAGAAACTATGTGTTCCCAACAAGCTAGTTGAAGGACGGCTTTCACACACGCTTAACTCTCAAAACTGAGCATGTGGAGAGACGTTCGTTCATCTAGCACAAAGGAAACAGGTTGCAGGAGAAACACTTACTCTGGTTTCTCAGTCTGTTTCCTAGTGCCGGTTTGAAGTTCCTGCAGTTTTCACTGTAAAACCGAGTTGGAGCTTTTACCTCCCCATATATATGTATGGAGTGGAGTTTGCAACTGAAGAGAAACTTTGTGTTCCCAACAAGCTAGGTGAAGGACGGCTTTCACACACGCTTAGCTCTCAATACTGAGCATGTGGAGAGACGTTCGTTCATCTAGCTCAAAGGGAACAGTTTGCAGGAGAAACACTTACTCTGGTTTCTCAGTCTGTTTCCTAGTGCCGGTTTGAAGTTCCTGCAGTTTTCACTGTAAAACCGAGTTGGAGCTTGTACCTCCCCATGTATATGTATGGAGTGGAGTTTGCAACTAAAGAGAAACTTTGTGTTCCCAACAAGCTAGGTGAAGGACGGCTTTCACACACGCTTAACTCTCAAAACTGAGCATGTGGAGAGACGTTCGTTCATCTATCACAAAGGGAGCAGGTTGCAGGAGAAACACTTACTCTGGATTCTCAGTCTGTTTCCTAGTGCCGGTTTGAAGTTCCTGCAGTTTTCACTGTAAAACCGAGTTGTAGCTTGTACCTCCCCATGTATATTTATGGAGTGGATTTTGCAACTGAAGAGAAACTTTGTGTTCCGAACAAGCTAGGTGAAGGACGGCTTTCACACACGCTTATCTCTCAGAATTGAGCATGTGAGGAGCCGTTCGTTCATCCAACACAAAGGGAACGGGTTGCAGGGAAACACTTACTGTGGTTTCTCAGTCTGTTTCCTAGTGCCGGTTTGAAGTTCCTGCAGTTTTCACTGTAAAACCGAGTTGGAGCTTGTACCTACCCATATATATGTATGGAGTGGAATTTGCAACTAAAGAGAAACTTTGTGTTCCCAACAAGCTAGGTGAAGGACGGCTTTCACACACGCTTAACTCTCAAAACTGAGCATGTGGAGAGACGTTCGTTCATCTAGCACAAAGAGAAGAGGTTGCAAGTGAAACACTTACTCTGATTTCTCAGTCTGTTTCCTAGTGCCGGTTGGAAGTTCCTGCAGTTTTCACTGTAAAACCGAGTTGGAGCTTGTACCTCCCCATATATATGTATGGAGTGGAGTTTGCAACTGAAGAGAAACTTTGTGTTCCCAACAAGCTAGGTGAAGGACGGCTTTCATACACGCTTAACTCTCAGAACTGAGCATGTGGAGAGACGTTCGTTCATCCAGCACAAAGGGAACGGGTTGCAGGAGAAACAGTTACTCTGGTTTCTCAGTCTGTTTCCTAGTGCTGGTTGGAATTTCCTGCGGTTTGCACTGTAAAACCGAGTTGGAGCTTGTACCTACCCATATATATGTATGGTGTGGAGTTTGCAACTGAAAAGACACTTTGTGTTCCCTTCAAGCTAGGCGAAGGACGGCTTTCACACACACTTATCTCTCAGAACTCTGCATGTGGAGAGACGTTCGTTCATCCTGCACAAATAGAAAGGTTTGTAGGAGAAACGTTTACTCTGGATTCTCAGTCTGTTTCCTAGTGCGTGTTTGAAGTTCCTGCGGTTTGCACTGTAAAACCGAGTTGGAGCTTGTACCTCCCCATATAAATGTATGGTGTGGAGTTTGCAACTGAAAGAACTTTGTGTTCCCTTTAAGATAGGTGAAGGACGGCTTTGACACACAATTATCTCTCAGAACTGAGCATGTGGAGAGACGTACGTTCATCCAGCACAAAGGGAACAGGTTGCAGGAGAAACAATTACTCTGGTTTCTCAGTCTGTTTCCTAGTGCCGGTTGGAAGTTCCTGCGGTTTGCACTGTAAAACCGAGTTGGAGTTTGTTTCTACCCATATATATGTAAGGACTGGTGTTTGCAACTGTATATAAATTTTGTGTTCCCTTCAAGTTACGTGAAGGACGGCTTTAAAACACACTTATCTCTCAGAACTGAGCATGTGTAGAGACCTTCTTTCATCCAGCACAAAGGGAACGGGTTGCAGGAGAAACAGTTACTCTGGTTTCTCAGTCTGTTTCCTAGTGCCGGTTGGATGTTCCTGCGGTTTGCACTGTAAAACCGAGTTGGAGTTTGTCCCTCCCCATATATATGTAAGGACTGGAGTATGCAACTTAATAGAACCTTTGTGTTCCCCTCAAGTTTGGTGAAGGACGGCTTTAACACACACTTATCTCTCAGAACTGAGCATGTGGAGAGACGTTCGTTCATCCAGCACAAAGGGATCGGGTTGGAGGAGAAACACTTATTCTGGTTTCTGAGTCTGTTTCCTAGTGCCGGTTTGAAGTTCCTGCGGTTTGCACTGTAAAACCGAGTAGGAGCTTGTACCTCCGCATATATATGTATGGAGTGGTCTTTGCAAGTGACAAGAAACTATGTGTTCCCTTGAAGCTAGGTGAAGGACGGCTTTCACACACACTTATCTCTCAGAACTGAGCATGTGGAGAGACGTTCGTTCATCCAGCAAAAAGGGAACGGGTTGCACGAGAAATACTTACTCTAGTTTCTCAGTCTGTTTCCTAGTGCCTGTTTGAAGTTCCTGCAGTTTGCACTGTAAAACCGAGTTGGAGCTTGTACCTCCCCATATAAATGTATGGTGTGGAGTTTGCAACTGAAAAGAACTTTGTGTTCCCTTCAAGATAGGTGAAGGACGGCTTTGACACACACTTATCTCTCAGAACTGAGCATGTGGAGAGACGTTCTTTCATCCAGCACAAAGGGATCGGGTTGGAGGAGAAACACTTACTCTGGTTTCTACGTCTGTTTCCTAGTGCCGGTTTGAAGTTCCTGCGGTTTGCACTGTAAAATCCAGTGGCAGCTTGTATCTCCCCATATATATGTATGGAGTGGACATTGCAACTGAAGAGAAACTTTGTGTTCCCAACAAGCTAGGTGAAGGACGGCTTTCACACACGCTTAACTCTCAAAACTGAGCATGTGGAGAGACGTTCGTTCATCTAGCCCAAAGGAAACAGTTTGCAGGTGAAACACTTACTCTGGTTTCTCAGTCTGTTTCCTAGTGCCGGTATGAAGTTCCTGCAGTTTTCACAGTAAAACCGTGTTGGAGCTTGTCCCTCCCCATATATATGTATGGAGTGGACTTTGCAAGTGTCAAGAAACTTTGTGTTCCCATCAAGCTAGGTGAAGGGCGGCTTTCACACACACTTATCTCTCAGAACAAAGCATGTGGAGAGACGTTCGTTCATACAGCACAAAGGGAACGGATTTTAGGAGAAACACTTACTCTGATTTCTCAGTCTGTTTCCTAGTGCCGGTTGGAAGTTCCTGCAGTTTTCACTGTAAAACCGAGTTGGAGCTTGTACCTCCCCATGTATATGTATGGAGTGGATTTTGCAACTGAAGAGAAACTTTGTGTTCCCAACAAGCTAGGTGAAGGACGGCTTTCACACACGTTTATCTCTCAGAATTGAGCATGTGGGGAGCCGTTCGTTCATCCAACACAAAGGGAACGGTTTGCAGGAGAAACACTTACTCTGGTTTCTCAGTCTGTTTCCTAGTGTCGGTTTGAAGTTCCTGAAGTTTTCACTGTAAAACCGAGTTGGAGCTTGTACCTCCCCATATATATGTATGGAGTGGAGTTTGCAACTGAAGAGAAACTTTGTGTTCCCAACAAGCTAGGTGAAGGACGGCTTTCACAGACGCTTAACTCTCAAAACTGAGCATGTGGAGAGACGTTCGTTCATCTAGCACAAAGGGAAGAGGTTGCAAGAGAAACACTTACTCTGCTTTCTCAGTCTCTTTCCTAGTGCCGGTTTGAAGTTCCTGCAGTTTTCACTGTAAAACCGAGTTGGAGCTTGTACCTCCCCATATATATGTATGGAGTGGAGTTTGCAACTGAAGAGAAACTTTGTGTTCCCAACAAGCTAGGTGAAGGACGGCTTTCACACACGGTTAACTCTCAGAACTGAGCATGTGGAGAGACGTTCGTTCATCCAGCACAAAGGGATCGGGTTGGAGGAGAAACATTTACTCTGGTTTCTCAGTCTGTTTCCTAGTGCCGGTTTGAAGTTCCTGCGGTTTGCACTGTAAAACCGAGTTGGAGCTTGTACCTCCCCTTATATATGTATGGAGTGGACTTTGCAAGTGTCAAGAAACTTTGTGTTCCCTTCAAGCTAGGTGAAGGACGGCTTTGACACACATATATCTCTCAGAACTGAGCATGTGGAGAGACGTTCGTTCATCCAGCACAAAGGGAACGGATTGTAGGAGAAACAATTACTCTGGATTCTCAGTCTGTTTCCAAGTGCCGGTTGGAAGTTCCTGCGGTTTGCACTGTAAAACCGAGTTGGTGTTTGTTTCTACCCATATATATGTAAGGACTGGTGTTTGCAACTGTATTGAAATTTTGTGTTCCCTTCAAGTTACGTGAAGGACGGCTTTAAAACACTTATCTTTCAGAACTGAGCATGTGTAGAGACGTTCTTTCATCCAGCACAAAGGGAACGGGTTGCAGGAGAAACAGTTACTCTGGTTTGTCTGTCTGTTTTCTAGTGCCGGTTTGTAGTTCCTACGGTTTGCACTGTAAACCGAGTTGGAGTTTGTCCCTCTACTTATATATGTAAGGACTGGTGTATGCAACTTAATAGAACCTTTGTGTTCCCCTCAAGTTTGGTGAAGGACGGCTTTAACACACACTTATCTCTCAGAACTGAGCATGTGGAGAGACGTTCGTTCATCCAGCAAAAAGGGATCGTGTTGGAAGGGAAACACTTACTCTGGTTTCTCAGTCTGTTTCCTAGTGCCGGTTGGAAGTTCCTGCGGTTTGCTCTGTAAAACCGAGTTGGAGCTTGTACCTCCCCATATATATGTATGGAGTGGACTTTGCAAGTGTCAAGAAACATTGTGTTCCCTTCAAGCTAGGTGAAAGACGGCTTTGACACACACTTATCTCTCAGAACTGAGCATGTGGAGAGACGTTCGTTCATCCAGCACAAAGGGAACCGATTGTAGGAGAAACCCTTACTCTGGTTTCTCAATCTTTTTCCTAGTGCCGGTTTGAAGTTCCTGCGGTTTGCACTGTAAAACCGAGTTGGAGCTTGTACCTCCCCATATATATGTATGGTGTGGATTTTGCAACTGAAAAGACACTTTGTGTTCCCTTCAAGCTTGGCGAAGGACGGCTTTCACACACACTTATCTCTCAGAACTGAGCATGTGGAGAGACGTTCATTCATCTAGCACAAAGGGAACGGATTGTAGGAGAAACACTTTCTCTGGATTCTCAGTCTGTTTCCTAGTGCGTGTTTGAAGTTCCTGCGGTTTGCACTGTAAAACCGAGTTGGAGCTTGTACCTCCCCATATAAATGTATGGTGTGGAGTTTTCAACTGAAAAGAACTGTGTGTTCCCTTCAAGACAGGTGAAGGACGGCTTTGACACACACTTATCTCTCAGAACTGAGCATGTGGAGAGACGTTCGTTCATCCAGCACAAAGGGAACAGGTTGCAGGAGAAACACATACTCTGGTTTCTTAGTGTGTTTCCTAGTGCCGGTTGGAAGTTCCTGCTGTTTGCACTTTAAAACCGAGTTGGAGTTTGTTTCTACCCATATATATGTAAGGACTGGTTTTTGCATCTGTATAGAAATTTTGTGTTCCCTTCAAGTTACGTGAAGGACGGCTTTAAAACACACTTATCTCTCAGAACTGAGCATGTGTAGAGACGTTATTTCATCCAGCACAAAGGGAAAGGTTTGCAGGAGAAACAGTTACTCTGGTTTCTCAGTCTGTTTTCTAGTGCCGGTTTGAAGTTCCTACGGTTTGCTCTGTAAAATCGAGTTGGAGTTTGTCCCTCCCCATATATATGAAAGGCCTGGAGTGTGCAACTTAATAGAACCTTTGTGTTCCTCTCAAATTTGGTGAAGGACGGCTTTAACACACACTTATCTCTCAGAACTGAGCATGTGGAGAGACGTTCGTTCATCCAGCACAAAGGGATCGGGTTGAAGGAGAAACATTTACTCTGGTTTCTCTGTCTGTTTCCTAGTGCCGGTTTGAAGTTCCTGCGGTTTGCACTCTAAAATCGAGTGGCAGCTAGTACCTCCCCATATATATGTATGGAGTGGACTTTGCAAGTGACAAGAAACTTTGTGTTCCCTTCAAGGTAAGTGAAGGACGGCTTTCACACACACTTATCTCTCTGAACTGAGCATGTGGAGAGACGTTCGTTCATCCAGCACAAAGGGATCGGGTAGGAGGAGAAACACTTACTCTGGTTTCTCAGTCTGTTTCCTAGTGCCAGTTTGAAGTTCCTGCATTTTTCACTGTAAAACCGAGTTGGAGCTTGTACCTCTCCATATATATGTATGGAGTGGATTTTGCAACTGAAGAGAAACTTTGTGTTCCCAACAAGGTAGGTGAAGGACGGCTTTCACACACGCTTAACTCTCATAACTGAGCATGTGGAGAGACGTTCGTTCATCTAGCACAAAGGGAACAGTTTGCAGGAGAAACACATACTCTGGTTTCTCAGTCTGTTTCCTAGTGCCGGTTTGAAGTTCCTGCAGTTTTCACTGTAAAACCGAGTTGGAGCTTGTACCTCCCCATGTATATGTATGGAGTGGGGTTTGCAACTGAAGAGAAACTTTGTGTTCCCAACAAGCTAGGTGAAGGACGGCTTTCACACACGCTTAACTCTCAAAACTGAGCATGTGGAGAGACGTTCGTTCATCTAGCACAAAGGGAGCAGGTTGCAGGAGAAACACTTACTCTGGATTCTCAGTCTGTTTCCTAGTGCCGGTTTGAAGTTCCTGCGGTTTGCACTGTAAAATCGAGTGGCAGCTAGTACCTCCCCATATATATATATGGATTGGACTTTGCAATTGACAAGAAACTTTGTGTTCCCTTCAAGGTAAGTGAAGGACGGCTTTCACACACACTTATCTCTCAGAACTGAGCATGTGGAGAGACGTTCGTTCATCCAGCACAAAGGGATCTGGTTGGAGGAGAAACACTTACTCTGGTTTCTCAGTCTGTTTCCTAGTGCCGGTTTGAAGTTCATGCAGTTTTCACTTTAAAACCGAGTTGGAGCTTGTACCTCCCCAAATATATGTATGGAGTGGAATTTGCAACTGAAGAGAAACTATGTGTTCCCAACAAGCTAAGTGAAGGACGGCTTTCACACACGCTTAACTCTCAAAACTGATCATGTGGAGAGACGTTCGTTCATCCAGCACAAAGGGAACAGGTTGCAGGAGAAACACATACTCTGGTTTCTCAGTCTGTTTCCTAGTGCCGGTTGGAAGTTCCTGTGTTTTGCACTGTAAAACCGAGTTGGCGTATTTTTCTACCCATATATATGTATGGAGTGGAATTTGCAACTAAAGAGAAACTTTGTGTTCCCAACAAGCTAGGTGAAGGACGGCTTTCACACACGCTTAACTCTCAAAACTGAGCATGTGGAGAGACGTTCGTTCATCTAGCACAAAGAGAAGAGGTTGCAAGAGAAACACTTACTCTGATTTCTCAGTCTGTTTCCTAGTGCCGGTTGGAAGTTCCTGCAGTTTTCACTGTAAAACCGAGTTGGAGCTTGTACCTCCCCATATATATGTATGGAGTGGAGTTTGCAACTGAAGAGAAACTTTGTGTTCCCAACAAGCTAGGTGAAGGACGGCTTTCACACACGCTTAACTCTCAGAACTGAGCATGTGGAGAGACGTTCGTTCATCCAGCACAAAGGGATCGGGTTGGAAGAGAAACACTTTCTCTGGTTTCTCAGTCTGTTTCCTAGTGCCGGTTTGAAGTTCCTGCGGTTTGCACTGTAAAACCGAGTTGGAGCTTGTACCTACCCATATATATGTATGGTGTGGAGTTTGCAACTGAAAAGAATCTTTGTGTTCCCTTCAAGCTATTTGAAGGACGGCTTTCACACACACTTATCTCTCAGAACTCAGCATGTGGAGAGACGTTCGTTCATCCAGCACAAAGGGAACGGGTTGCAGGAGAAACAGTTACTCTGGTTTCTCAGTCTGTTTCCTAGTGCCTGTTTGAAGTTCCTGCAGTTTGCACTGTAAAACCGAGTTGGAGCTTGTACCTCCCCATATAAATGTATGGTGTGGAGTTTGCAACTGAAAAGAACTTTGTGTTCCCTTCAAGATAGGTGAAGGACGGCTTTGACACACACTTATCTCTCAGAACTGAGCATGTGGAGAGACGTTCTTTCATCCAGCACAAAGGGATCGGGTTGGAGGAGAAACACTTACTCTGGTTTCTCAGTCTGTTTCCTAGTGCCGGTTTGAAGTTCCTGCGGTTTGCACTGTAAAATCTATTTGCATCTAGTACCTCCCCTTATACATGTATGGAGTGGACTTTGCAAGTGACAAGAAACTTTGTGTTCCCTTCAAGGTAAGTGAAGGACGGCTTTCACACACACTTATCTCTTAGAACTGAGCATGTGGAGAGAAGTTCTTTCATCCAACACAAAGGGAACGGATTGTAGGGGAAACACTTACTGTGGTTTCGCAATCTGTTTCCTAGTGCTGGTTTGAAGTTCCTGCAGTTTTCACTGTAAAACCGTTTTGCAGCTTGTACCTCCCCATGTATATGTATGGAGTGGAGTTTGCAACTGAAGAGAAACTTTGTGTTCCTAACAAGCTTGGTGAAGGACGGCTTTCACACACGCTTAACTCTCAAAACTGAGCATGTGGAGAGACGTTCGTTCATCCAGCACAAAGGGATCGGGTTGGAGGAGAAACACTTACTCTGGTTTCTCAGTCTGTTTCCTAGTGCCGGTTTGAAGTTCCTGCAGTTTTCACTGTAAAACCGAGTTGGAGCTTGTACCTCCCCATGTATATGTATGGAGTGGACTTTGCAAGTGACAAGAAACTTTGTGTTCCCTTCAAGCTAGGAGAAGGACGGCTTTCACACACACTTATCTCTCACAACTGAGCATGTGGAGAGACGTTCGTTCATCCAGCACAAAGGGAACGGATTGTAGGGGAAACCTTACTCTGGATTCACACTCTGTTTCCTAGTGCGTGTTTGAAGTTCCTGCGGTTTGCACTGTAAAACCGAGTTGGAGCTTGTACCTCCCCATATAAATGTATGGTGTGGATTTTGCAACTGAAAGAACTTTGTGTTCCCTTTAAGATAGGTGAAGGACGGCTTTGACACACAATTATCTCTCAGAACTGAGCATGTGGAGAGACGTTCGTTCATCCAGCACAAAGGGAACAGGTTGCAGGAGAAACACTTACTCTGGTTTCTCAGTCTGTTTCCTAGTGCCGGTTGGAAGTTCCTGCGGTTTGCACTTTAAAACCGAGTTGGAGTTTGTTTCTACCCATATATATGTAAGGACTGGTGTTTGCAACTGTATATAAATTTTGTGTTCCCTTCAAGTTACGTGAAGGACGGCTTTAAAACACACTTATCTCTCAGAACTGAGCATGTGTAGAGACCTTCTTTCATCCAGCACAAAGGGACCGGGTTGCAGGAGAAACAGTTACTCTGGTTTCTCATTCTGTTTCCTAGTGCCGGTTGGAAGTTCCTGCGGTTTGCACTGTAAAACCGAGTTGGAGTTTGTCCCTCCCCATATATATGTAAGGACTGGAGTATGCAACTTAATAGAACCTTTGTGTTCCCCTCAAGTTTGGTGAAGGACGGCTTTAACACACACTTATCTCTCAGAACTGAGCATGTGGAGAGACGTTCGTTCATCCAGCACAAAGGGATCGGGTTGGAGGAGAAACACTTATTCTGGTTTCTGAGTCTGTTTCCTAGTGCCGGTTTGAAGTTCCTGCGGTTTGCACTGTAAAACCGAGTAGGAGCTTGTACCTCCGCATATATATGTATGGAGTGGTCTTTGCAAGTGACAAGAAATTATGTGTTCCCTTGAAGCTAGGTGAAGGACGGCTTTCACACACACTTATCTCTCAGAACTGAGCATGTGGAGAGACGTTCGTTCATCCAGCAAAAAGGAACGGGTTGCAGGAGAAATACTTACTCTAGTTTCTCAGTCTTTTTCCTAGTGCCTGTTTGAAGTTCCTGCAGTTTGCACTGTAAAACCGAGTTGGAGCTTGTACCTCCCCATATAAATGTATGGTGTGGAATTTGCAACTGAAAAGAACTTTGTGTTCCCTTCAAGATAGGTGAAGGACGGCTTTGACACACACTTCTCTCTCAGAACTGAGCATGTGGAGAGACGTTCTTTCATCCAGCACAAAGGGATCGGTTTGGAGGAGAAACACTTACTCTGGTTTCTACGTCTGTTTCCTAGTGCCGGTTTGAAGTTCCTGCGGTTTGCACTGTAAAATCGAGTGGCAGCTTGTACCTCCCCATATATATGTATGGAGTGGACATTGCTACTGAAGAGAAACTTTGTGTTCCCAACAAGCTAGGTGAAGGACGGGTTTCACACACGCTTAACTCTCAAAACTGAGCATGTGGAGAGACGTTCGTTCATCTAGCACAAAGGAAACAGTTTGCACGAGAAACACTTTCTCTGGATTCTCAGTCTGTTTCCTAGTGCGTGTTTGAAGTTCCTGCGGTTTGCACTGTAAAACCGAGTTGGAGCTTGTACCTCCCCATATAAATGTATGGTGTGGAGTTTGCAACTGAAAAGAACTTTGTGTTCCCTTCAAGATAGCTGAAGGACGGCTTTGACACACACTTATCTCTCAGAACTGAGCATGTGAAGAGACGTTCGTTCATCCAGCACAAAGGGAACAGGTTGCAGTAGAAACACACACTCTGGTTTCTTAGTCTGTTTCCTAGTGCCGGTTGGAATTTCCTGCGGTTTGCACTTTAAAACCGAGTTGGAGTTTGTTTCTACCCATATATATGTAAGGACTGGTTTTTGCAACTGTATAAAAATTTTGTGTTCCCTTCAAGTTACGTGAAGGACGGCTTTAAAACACACTTATCTCTCAGAACTGAGCATGTGTAGAGACGTTATTTCATCCAGCACAAAGGGAACGGTTTGCAGGAGTAACAGTTACTCTGGTTTCTCAGTCTGTTTTCTAGTGCCGGTTTGAAGTTCCTACGGTTTGCTCTGTAAAATCGAGTTGGAGTTTGTCCCTCCCCATATATATGAAAGGACTGGAGTGTGCAGCTTAATAGAACCTTTGTGTTCCTCTCAAATTTGGTGAAGGACGGCTTTAACACACACTTAACTCTCAGAAATGAGCATGTGGAGAGACGTTCGTTCATCCAGCACAAAGGGATCGGGATCGAGGAGAAACATTTACTCTGGTTTCTCTGTCTGTTTCCTAGTGCCGGTTTGAAGTTCCTGCGGTTTGCACTGTAAAACCGAGTTGGAGCTTGTACCTCTCCATATATATGTATGGAGTGGATTTTGCAACTGAAGAGAAACTTTGTGTTCCCAACAAGGTAGGTGAAGGACGGCTTTCACACACGCTTAACTCTCATAACTGAGCATGTGGAGAGACGTTCGTTCATCTAGCACAAAGGGAACAGTTTGCAGGAGAAACACATACTCTGGTTTCTCAGTCTGTTTCCTAGTGCCGGTTTGAATTTCCTGCAGTTTTCACTGTAAAACCGAGTTGGAGCTTGTACCTCCCCATGTATATGTATGGAGTGGAGTTTGAAACTGAAGAGAAACTTTGTGTTCCTAACAAGCTTGGTGAAGGACGGCTTTCACACACGCTTAACTCTCAAAACTGAGCATGTGGAGAGACGTTCGTTCATCCAGCACAAATGGAACGGGATGCAGGAGAAACCCTTACTCTGGTTTCTCAGTCTGTTTCCTAGTGCCGGTTTGAAGTTCCTGCAGTTTTCACTGTAAAACCGAGTTGGAGCTTGTATCCCCCCATGTATATGTATGGAGTGGACTTTGCAAGTGACAAGAAACTTTGTGTTCCCTTCAAGCTAGGAGAAGGACGGCTTTCACACACACTTATCTCTCACAACTGAGCATGTGGAGAGACGTTCGTTCATCCAGCACAAAGGGAACGGATTGTAGGGGAAACCTTACTCTGGATTCACACTCTGTTTCCTAGTGCGTGTTTGAAGTTCCTGCGGTTTGCACTGTAAAACCGAGTTGGAGCTTGTACCTCCCCATATATATGTATGGAGTGGAGTTTGCAACTGAAGAGAAACTTTGTGTTCCCAACAAGCTAGGTGAAGGACGGCTTTCACACACACTTATCTCTCAGAACTGAGCATGTGGAGAGACGTTCGTTCATCCAGCAAAAAGGGAACGGGTTGCACGAGAAATACTTACTCTAGTTTCTCAGTCTGTTTCCTAGTGCCTGTTTGAAGTTCCTGCAGTTTGCACTGTAAAACCGAGTTGGAGCTTGTACCTCCCCATATAAATGTATGGTGTGGAGTTTGCAACTGAAAAGAACTTTGTGTTCCCTTCAAGATAGGTGAAGGACGGCTTTGACACACACTTATCTCTCAGAACTGAGCATGTGGAGAGACGTTCTTTCATCCAGCACAAAGGGATCGGGTTGGAGGAGAAACACTTACTCTGGTTTCTACGTCTGTTTCCTAGTGCCGGTTTGAAGTTCCTGCGGTTTGCACTGTAAAATCCAGTGGCAGCTTGTATCTCCCCATATATATGTATGGAGTGGACATTGCAACTGAAGAGAAACTTTGTGTTCCCAACAAGCTAGGTGAAGGACGGCTTTCACACACGCTTAACTCTCAAAACTGAGCATGTGGAGAGACGTTCGTTCATCTAGCACAAAGGAAACAGTTTGCAGGTGAAACACTTACTCTGGTTTCTCAGTCTGTTTCCTAGTGCCGGTATGAAGTTCCTGCAGTTTTCACAGTAAAACCGTGTTGGAGCTTGTCCCTCCCCATATATATGTATGGAGTGGACTTTGCAAGTGTCAAGAAACTTTGTGTTCCCATCAAGCTAGGTGAAGGGCGGCTTTCACACACACTTATCTCTCAGAACAAAGCATGTGGAGAGACGTTCGTTCATACAGCACAAAGGGAACGGATTTTAGGAGAAACACTTACTCTGGTTTCTCAGTCTGTTTCCTAGTGCCGGTTGGAAGTTCCTGCAGTTTTCACTGTAAAACCGAGTTGGAGCTTGTACCTCCCCATGTATATGTATGGAGTGGATTTTGCAACTGAAGAGAAACTTTGTGTTCCCAACAAGCTAGGTGAAGGACGGCTTTCACACACGTTTATCTCTCAGAATTGAGCATGTGGGGAGCCGTTCGTTCATCCAACACAAAGGGAACGGTTTGCAGGAGAAACACTTACTCTGGTTTCTCAGTCTGTTTCCTAGTGTCGGTTTGAAGTTCCTGAAGTTTTCACTGTAAAACCGAGTTGGAGCTTGTACCTCCCCATATATATGTATGGAGTGGAGTTTGCAACTGAAGAGAAACTTTGTGTTCCCAACAAGCTAGGTGAAGGACGGCTTTCACAGTCGCTTAACTCTCAAAACTGAGCATGTGGAGAGACGTTCGTTCATCTAGCACAAAGGGAAGAGGTTGCAAGAGAAACACTTACTCTGCTTTCTCAGTCTCTTTCCTAGTGCCGGTTTGAAGTTCCTGCAGTTTTCACTGTAAACCGAGTTGGAGCTTGTACCTCCCCATATATATGTATGGAGTGGAGTTTGCAACTGAAGAGAAACTTTGTGTTCCCAACAAGCTAGGTGAAGGACGGCTTTCACACACGGTTAACTCTCAGAACTGAGCATGTGGAGAGACGTTCGTTCATCCAGCACAAAGGGATCGTGTTGGAAGGGAAACACTTACTCTGGTTTCTCAGTCTGTTTCCTAGTGCCGGTTGGAAGTTCCTGCGGTTTGCACTGTAAAACCGAGTTGGAGCTTGTACCTCCCCATATATATGTATGGAGTGGACTTTGCAAGTGTCAAGAAACATTGTGTTCCCTTCAAGCTAGGTGAAAGACGGCTTTGACACACACTTATCTCTCAGAACTGAGCATGTGGAGAGACGTTCGTTCATCCAGCACAAAGGGAACAGATTGTAGGAGAAACCCTTACTCTGGTTTCTCAATCTTTTTCCTAGTGCCGGTTTGAAGTTCCTGCGGTTTGCACTGTAAAACCGAGTTGGAGCTTGTACCTCCCCATATATATGTATGGTGTGGATTTTGCAACTGAAAAGACACTTAGTGTTCCCTTCAAGCTTGGCGAAGGACGGCTTTCACACACACTTATCTCTCAGAACTGAGCATGTGGAGAGACGTTCATTCATCTAGCACAAAGGGAACGGATTGTAGGAGAAACACTTTCTCTGGATTCCCGGTCTGTTTCCTAGTGCGTGTTTGAAGTTCCTGCGGTTTGCACTGTAAAACCGAGTTGGAGCTTGTACCTCCCCATATAAATGTATGGTGTGGAGTTTTCAACTGAAAAGAACTGTGTGTTCCCTTCAAGACAGGTGAAGGACGGCTTTGACACACACTTATCTCTCAGAACTGAGCATGTGGAGAGACGTTCGTTCATCCAGCACAAAGGGAACAGGTTGCAGGAGAAACACATACTCTGGTTTCTTAGTGTGTTTCCTAGTGCCGGTTGGAAGTTCCTGCTGTTTGCACTTTAAAACCGAGTTGGAGTTTGTTTCTACCCATATATATGTAAGGACTGGTTTTTGCATCTGTATAGAAATTTTGTGTTCCCTTCAAGTTACGTGAAGGACGGCTTTAAACCCACTTATCTCTCAGAACTGAGCATGTGTAGAGACGTTATTTCATCCAGCACAAAGGGAAAGGTTTGCAGGAGAAACAGTTACTCTGGTTTCTCAGTCTGTTTTCTAGTGCCGGTTTGAAGTTCCTACGGTTTGCTCTGTAAAATCGAGTTGGAGTTTGTCCCTCCCCATATATATGAAAGGCCTGGAGTGTGCAACTTAATAGAACCTTTGTGTTCCTCTCAAATTTGGTGAAGGACGGCTTTAACACACACTTATCTCTCAGAACTGAGCATGTGGAGAGACGTTCGTTCATCCAGCACAAAGGGATCGGGTTGAAGGAGAAACATTTACTCTGGTTTCTCTGTCTGTTTCCTAGTGCCGGTTTGAAGTTCCTGCGGTTTGCACTCTAAAATCGAGTGGCAGCTAGTACCTCCCCATATATATGTATGGAGTGGACTTTGCAAGTGACAAGAAACTTTGTGTTCCCTTCAAGGTAAGTGAAGGACGGCTTTCACACACACTTATCTCTCTGAACTGAGCATGTGGAGAGACGTTCGTTCATCCAGCACAAAGGGATCGGGTAGGAGGAGAAACACTTACTCTGGTTTCTCAGTCTGTTTCCTAGTGCCAGTTTGAAGTTCCTGCATTTTTCACTGTAAAACCGAGTTGGAGCTTGTACCTCTCCATATATATGTATGGAGTGGATTTTGCAACTGAAGAGAAACTTTGTGTTCCCAACAAGGTAGGTGAAGGACGGCTTTCACACACGCTTAACTCTCATAACTGAGCATGTGGAGAGACGTTCGTTCATCTAGCACAAAGGGAACAGTTTGCAGGAGAAACACATACTCTGGTTTCTCAGTCTGTTTCCTAGTGCCGGTTTGAAGTTCCTGCAGTTTTCACTGTAAAACCGAGTTGGAGCTTGTACCTCCCCATGTATATGTATGGAGTGGGGTTTGCAACTGAAGAGAAACTTTGTGTTCCCAACAAGCTAGGTGAAGGACGGCTTTCACACACGCTTAACTCTCAAAACTGAGCATGTGGAGAGACGTTCGTTCATCTAGCACAAAGGGAGCAGGTTGCAGGAGAAACACTTACTCTGGATTCTCAGTCTGTTTCCTAGTGCCGGTTTGAAGTTCCTGCGGTTTGCACTGTAAAATCGAGTGGCAGCTAGTACCTCCCCATATATATATATGGATTGGACTTTGCAATTGACAAGAAACTTTGTGTTCCCTTCAAGGTAAGTGAAGGACGGCTTTCACACACACTTATCTCTCAGAACTGAGCATGTGGAGAGACGTTCGTTCATCCAGCACAAAGGGATCTGGTTGGAGGAGAAACACTTACTCTGGTTTCTCAGTCTGTTTCCTAGTGCCGGTTTGAAGTTCATGCAGTTTTCACTTTAAAACCGAGTTGGAGCTTGTACCTCCCCAAATATATGTATGGAGTGGAATTTGCAACTGAAGAGAAACTATGTTTTCCCAACAAGCTAAGTGAAGGACGGCTTACACACACGCTTAACTCTCAAAACTGATCATGTGGAGAGACGTTCGTTCATCCAGCACAAAGGGAACAGGTTGCAGGAGAAACACATACTCTGGTTTCTCAGTCTGTTTCCTAGTGCCGGTTGGAAGTTCCTGTGTTTTGCACTGTAAAACCGAGTTGGCGTATTTTTCTACCCATATATATGTATGGAGTGGAATTTGCAACTAAAGAGAAACTTTGTGTTCCCAACAACCTAGGTGAAGGACGGCTTTCACACACGCTTAACTCTCAAAACTGAGCATGTGGAGAGACGTTCGTTCATCTAGCACAAAGAGAAGAGGTTGCAAGAGAAACACTTACTCTGATTTCTCAGTCTGTTTCCTAGTGCCGGTTGGAAGTTCCTGCAGTTTTCACTGTAAAACCGAGTTGGAGCTTGTACCTCCCCATATATATGTATGGAGTGGAGTTTGCAACTGAAGAGAAACTTTGTGTTCCCAACAAGCTAGGTGAAGGACGGCTTTCACACACGCTTAACTCTCAGAACTGAGCATGTGGAGAGACGTTCGTTCATCCAGCACAAAGGGATCGGGTTGGAAGAGAAACACTTTCTCTGGTTTCTCAGTCTGTTTCCTAGTGCCGGTTTGAAGTTCCTGCGGTTTGCACTGTAAAACCGAGTTGGAGCTTGTACCTACCCATATATATGTATGGTGTGGAGTTTGCAACTGAAAAGAATCTTTGTGTTCCCTTCAAGCTATTTGAAGGACGGCTTTCACACACACTTATCTCTCAGAACTCAGCATGTGGAGAGACGTTCGTTCATCCAGCACAAAGGGAACGGGTTGCAGGAGAAACAGTTACTCTGGTTTCTCAGTCTGTTTCCTAGTGCCTGTTTGAAGTTCCTGCAGTTTGCACTGTAAAACCGAGTTGGAGCTTGTACCTCCCCATATAAATGTATGGTGTGGAGTTTGCAACTGAAAAGAACTTTGTGTTCCCTTCAAGATAGGTGAAGGACGGCTTTGACACACACTTATCTCTCAGAACTGAGCATGTGGAGAGACGTTCTTTCATCCAGCACAAAGGGATCGGGTTGGAGGAGAAACACTTACTCTGGTTTCTCAGTCTGTTTCCTAGTGCCGGTTTGAAGTTCCTGCGGTTTGCACTGTAAAATCGATTTGCATCTAGTACCTCCCCTTATACATGTATGGAGTGGACTTTGCAAGTGACAAGAAACTTTGTGTTCCCTTCAAGGTAAGTGAAGGACGGCTTTCACACACACTTATCTCTTAGAACTGAGCATGTGGAGAGAAGTTCTTTCATCCAACACAAAGGGAACGGATTGTAGGGGAAACACTTTCTGTGGTTTCGCAATATGTTTCCTAGTGCTGGTTTGAAGTTCCTGCAGTTTTCACTGTAAAACCGTTTTGCAGCTTGTACCTCCCCATGTATATGTATGGAGTGGAGTTTGCAACTGAAGAGAAACTTTGTGTTCCTAACAAGCTTGGTGAAGGACGGCTTTCACACACGCTTAACTCTCAAAACTGAGCATGTGGAGAGACGTTCGTTCATCCAGCACAAAGGGATCGGGTTGGAGGAGAAACACTTACTCTGGTTTCTCAGTCTGTTTCCTAGTGCCGGTTTGAAGTTCCTGCAGTTTTCACTGTAAAACCGAGTTGGAGCTTGTACCTCCCCATGTATATGTATGGAGTGGACTTTGCAAGTGACAAGAAACTTTGTGTTCCCTTCAAGCTAGGAGAAGGACGGCTTTCACACACACTTATCTCTCACAACTGAGCATGTGGAGAGACGTTCGTTCATCCAGCACAAAGGGAACGGATTGTAGGGGAAACCTTACTCTGGATTCACACTCTGTTTCCTAGTGCGTGTTTGAAGTTCCTGCGGTTTGCACTGTAAAACCGAGTTGGAGCTTGTACCTCCCCATATAAATGTATGGTGTGGAGTTTGCAACTGAAAGAACTTTGTGTTCCCTTTAAGATAGGTGAAGGACGGCTTTGACACACAATTATCTCTCAGAACTGAGCATGTGGAGAGACGTTCGTTCATCCAGCACAAAGGGAACAGGTTGCAGGAGAAACACTTACTCTGGTTTCTCAGTCTGTTTCCTAGTGCCGGTTGGAAGTTCCTGCGGTTTGCACTTTAAAACCGAGTTGGAGTTTGTTTCTACCCATATATATGTAAGGACTGGTGTTTGCAACTGTATATAAATTTTGTGTTCCCTTCAAGTTACGTGAAGGACGGCTTTAAAACACACTTATCTCTCAGAACTGAGCATGTGTAGAGACCTTCTTTCATCCAGCACAAAGGGACCGGGTTGCAGGAGAAACAGTTACTCTGGTTTCTCATTCTGTTTCCTAGTGCCGGTTGGAAGTTCCTGCGGTTTGCACTGTAAAACCGAGTTGGAGTTTGTCCCTCCCCATATACATGTAAGGACTGGAGTATGCAACTTAATAGAACCTTTGTGTTCCCCTCAAGTTTGGTGAAGGACGGCTTTAACACACACTTATCTCTCAGAACTGAGCATGTGGAGAGACGTTCGTTCATCCAGCACAAAGGGATCGGGTTGGAGGAGAAACACTTATTCTGGTTTCTGAGTCTGTTTCCTAGTGCCGGTTTGAAGTTCCTGCGGTTTGCACTGTAAAACCGAGTAGGAGCTTGTACCTCCGCATATATATGTATGGAGTGGTCTTTGCAAGTGACAAGAAATTATGTGTTCCCTTGAAGCTAGGTGAAGGACGGCTTTCACACACACTTATCTCTCAGAACTGAGCATGTGGAGAGACGTTCGTTCATCCAGCAAAAAGGAACGGGTTGCAGGAGAAATACTTACTCTAGTTTCTCAGTCTTTTTCCTAGTGCCTGTTTGAAGTTCCTGCAGTTTGCACTGTAAAACCGAGTTGGAGCTTGTACCTCCCCATATAAATGTATGGTGTGGAATTTGCAACTGAAAAGAACTTTGTGTTCCCTTCAAGATAGGTGAAGGACGGCTTTGACACACACTTATCTCTCAGAACTGAGCATGTGGAGAGACGTTCTTTCATCCAGCACAAAGGGATCGGGTTGGAGGAGAAACACTTACTCTGGTTTCTACGTCTGTTTCCTAGTGCCGGTTTGAAGTTCCTGCGGTTTGCACTGTAAAATCGAGTGGCAGCTTGTACCTCCCCATATATATGTATGGAGTGGACATTGCTACTGAAGAGAAACTTTGTGTTCCCAACAAGCTAGGTGAAGGACGGGTTTCACACACGCTTAACTCTCAAAACTGAGCATGTGGAGAGACGTTCGTTCATCTAGCACAAAGGAAACAGTTTGCACGAGAAACACTTTCTCTGGATTCTCAGTCTGTTTCCTAGTGCGTGTTTGAAGTTCCTGCGGTTTGCACTGTAAAACCGAGTTGGAGCTTGTACCTCCCCATATAAATGTATGGTGTGGAGTTTGCAACTGAAAAGAACTTTGTGTTCCCTTCAAGATAGGTGAAGGACGGCTTTGACACACACTTATCTCTCAGAACTGAGCATGTGAAGAGACGTTCGTTCATCCAGCACAAAGGGAACAGGTTGCAGTAGAAACACACACTCTGGTTTCTTAGTCTGTTTCCTAGTGCCGGTTGGAATTTCCTGCGGTTTGCACTTTAAAACCGAGTTGGAGTTTGTTTCTACCCATATATATGTAAGGACTGGTTTTTGCAACTGTATAGAAATTTTGTGTTCCCTTCAAGTTACGTGAAGGACGGCTTTAAAACACACTTATCTCTCAGAACTGAGCATGTGTAGAGACGTTATTTCATCCAGCACAAAGGGAACGGTTTGCAGGAGTAACAGTTACTCTGGTTTCTCAGTCTGTTTTCTAGTGCCGGTTTGAAGTTCCTACGGTTTGCTCTGTAAAATCGAGTTGGAGTTTGTCCCTCCCCATATATATGAAAGGACTGGAGTGTGCAGCTTAATAGAACCTTTGTGTTCCTCTCAAATTTGGTGAAGGACGGCTTTAACACACACTTATCTCTCAGAAATGAGCATGTGGAGAGACGTTCGTTCATCCAGCACAAAGGGATCGGGATCGAGGAGAAACATTTACTCTGGTTTCTCTGTCTGTTTCCTAGTGCCGGTTTGAAGTTCCTGCGGTTTGCACTGTAAAACCGAGTTGGAGCTTGTACCTCTCCATATATATGTATGGAGTGGATTTTGCAACTGAAGAGAAACTTTGTGTTCCCAACAAGGTAGGTGAAGGACGGCTTTCACACACGCTTAACTCTCATAACTGAGCATGTGGAGAGACGTTCGTTCATCTAGCACAAAGGGAACAGTTTGCAGGAGAAACACTTACTCTGGTTTCTCAGTCTGTTTCCTAGTGCCGGTTTGAATTTCCTGCAGTTTTCACTGTAAAACCGAGTTGGAGCTTGTACCTCCCCATGTATATGTATGGACTGGAGTTTGCAACTGAAGAGAAACTTTGTGTTCCCAACAAGCTAGGTGAAGGACGGCTTTCACACACGCTTAACTCTCAAAACTGAGCATGTGGAGAGACGTTCGTTCATCTAGCACAAAGGGAGCAGGTTGCAGGAGAAACACTTACTCTGGTTTCTCAGTCTCTTTCCTAGTGCCGGTTGGAAGTTCCTGCGGTTTGCACTGTAAAACCGATTTGGAGTTTGTTTCTACCCATATATATGTAAGGACTGGTGTTTGCAACTGTATAGAAATTTTGTGTTCCCTTCAAGTTACATGAAGGACGGCTTTAAAACACACTTATCTCTCAGAACTGAGCATGTGGAGAAACGTTCGTTCATCCAGCACAATGGAACGGGTTGCAAGAGAAATACTTACTCTGGTTTATCAGTCTGTTTCTAGTGCCGGTTTGTAGTTCCTACGGTTTGCACTGTAAAACCGAGTAGGAGTTTGTCCCTCTACATATATATGTAAGGACTGGAGTATGCAACTTAATAGAACCTTTGTGTTCCCCTCAAGTTTGGTGAAGGACGGCTTTAACACACACTTATCTCTCAGAACTGAGCATGTGGAGAGACGTTCGTTCATCCAGCACAAAGGGATCGGGTTGGAGGAGAAACACTTATTCTGGTTTCTCAGTCTGTTTCCTAGTGCCGGTTTGAAGTTCCTGCGGTTTGCACTGTAAAATCGAGTTGCAGCTTGTACCTCCCCATATATATGTATGGAGTGGACTTTGCAAGTGACAAGAAACTTTGTGTTCCCTTGAAGCTAGGTGAAGGACGGCTTTCACACACACTTATCTCTCAGAACTGAGCATGTGTAGAGACGTTCTTTCATCCAGGACAAAGGGAATGGTTTGCAGGAGAAACAGTTACTCTGGTTTCTCAGTCTGTTTTTTAGTGCCGGTTTGTAGTTCCTACGGTTTGCTCTGTAAAACCGAGTTGGAGTTTGTTCCTCCCCATATATATGCAAGGACTGGAGTTTGCAACTGAATAGAAACTTTGTGTTCCCTTCAAGTTACGTGAAGGAGGGCTTTAAAACACACTTATCTCTCAGAACTGAGCATGTGTAGAGACGTTCTTTCATCCAGCACAAAGGGAACTGGTTGCAGGAGAAACCATTACTCTGGTTTCACAAACTGTTTCCTAGTGCCGGTTTGACGTTCCTGCGGTTTGCACTGTAAAACCGAGTTGGAGCTTGTACCTCCCCATATATATGTATGGTGTGGAGTTTGCAACTGATAAAAACTTTGTTTTCCTTTCAAGCTAGGTGAAGGACGGCTTTCACACACACTTATCTCTCAGAAATGAGCATGTGGAGGGACGTTCGTTCATCCAGCAAAATGGGAACGGTTTGCAGGAGAAACAGTTACTCTGGTTTCTCAGTCTGTTTTCTAGTGCCGGTTTGTATTTCCTACGGTTTGCACTGTAAAACCGAGTTGGAGTTTGTTCCTCCCCATATATATGTAAGGACTGGAGTATGTAACTTAACAGAACCTTTGTGTTCCCCTCAAGTTTGGTGAAGGACTGCTTTAACACACACTTATCTCTCAGAACTGAGCATGTGGAGAGACGTTCGTTCTTCCAGCAAAAATGGATCGTGTTGGAGGAGAAACACTTACTCTGGTTTCTCAGTCTGTTTCCTAGTGCCGGTTGGAAGTTCCTGCGGTTTGCACTGTAAAACCGATTTGTAGCTTGTAGCTCCCCATATATATGTACGGAGTGGACTTTGCAAGTGACAAGAAACTTTGTGTTCCCTACAAGCTAGTTGAAGGACGGCTTTCACACACACTTATCTCTCAGAACTGAGCATGTTTAGAGACGTTCGTTCATCCAGCACAAAGGGAACTGGTTGCAGGAGAAACACTTACTCTGGATTCCCAGTCTGTTTCCTTGTGCCGGTTTGAAGTTCCTGCGTTTTGCACTGTGAAACCGAGTTGGACTTTGTTCCTCCCCATATATATGTAAGGATTATAGATTGCAACTGAACAGAAACTTTGTGTTCCCTTCAAGCTACGTGTAGGACGGCTTTAAAACACACTTATCTCTCAGATTTGAGCATGTGTAGAGACGTTCTTTCATTCAGCACAAAGGGATCGGGTTGCAGGGGAAACCCTTACTCTGGTTTCTCAAACTGTTTCCTAGTGCCGGTTTGATGTTCCTGCGGTTTGCACTGTAAAACCGAGTTGGAGCTTGTACCTCCCCATATATATGTATGGTGTGGAGTTTGCAACTGAAAAGTAACTTTGTGTTCCCTTCAAGCTAGGTGAAGGACGGCTTTCACACACACTTATCTCTCAGAACTGAGCATGTGGAGAGACGTTCGTTCATCCAGCACAAAGGGAACGGGTTGCAGGAGAAACACTTACTCTGGTTTCTCAGTCTGTTTTCTAGTGCCGGTTTGAAGTTCCTTCGGTTTGCACTGTAAAACCGAGTTGGAGTTTGTTCCTCCCCATATATATGTAAGGACTGGAGTATGCAACTTAATTGAACCTTTGTGTTCCCCTCAAGTTTGGTGAAGGACCGCTTTAACACACACTTATCTCTCAGAACTGAGCATGTGGAGAGACGTTCGTTCATCCAGCACAAAGGGATCGGGTTCGAGGAGAAACACTTACTTTGGTTTCTCAGTCTGTTTCCTAGTGCCGGTTTGAAGTTCCTGCGGTTTGCACTGTAAAACCGAGTTGGAGCTTGTAACTCCCCATATATATGTATGGTGTGGAGTTTGCAACTGAAAAGAAACTTTGTGTTCCCTTCAAGCTAGGTGAAGGACGGCTTTCACACACAATTAACTCTCAGAACTGAGCATGTGTAGAGACGTTCGTTCATCCAGCACAAAGGGAACGGGTTGAAGGAGAAACACTTACTCTGGTTTCTCAAACTCTTTCCTAGTGCCGGTTTGAAGTTCCTGCGGTTTGCACTGTAAAACCGAGTTGGAGCTTGTACCTCCCCATATAAATGTATGGTGTGGAATTTGCAACTGAAAAGAACTTTGTGTTCCCTTCAAGATAGGTGAAGGATGGCTTTCACACACACTTATCTCTCAGAACTGAGTATGTGGAGAGACGTTCGTTCATCCAGCACAAAGGGAACGGGTTGCAAGTGAAACACTTACTCTGGTTTCTCAAACTGTTTCCTAGTGCCTGTTTGAAGTTCCTGAAGTTTGCACTGTAAAACCGAGTTGGAGCTTGTTCCTCCCCATATATATGTATGTATTGGAATTTGCAAGTGACAAGAAACTTTGTGTTCCCTTCAAGCTAGGTGAAGGAAGGCTTTCACACACAATTAACTCTCAGAACTGAGCATGTGGAGAGACATTCTTTCATCCATCACAAAGGGAACGTGTTGAAGCAGAAACAATTACTCTGGTGTCTCAAACTCTTTCCTAGTGCTGGTTTCAAGTTCCTGCGGTTTGAACTGTAAAACCGAGTTGAAGCTTGTACCTCCCCATATAAATTTATGGTGTGGAGGTTGCAACTGAATAGAACTTTGTGTTCCATTGAAGCTAGGTGAAGGACGGCTTTCACACACACTTATCTCTCAGAACTGAGCATGTGGAGGGACGTTCGTTCATCCAGCACAAAGGGAACGTGTTGCAGGAGAGACACTTATTCTCGTTTCTCAGTCTGTTTCCTAGTGCCGATTTGAAGTGCCTGCCTTTTTCACTGTAAAACCGAGTTGGAGGTTGTACATCCCCATATATATGTATGGAGTGGTGTTGGCAACAGAAAAGAAACTTTTTGTTCCCTTCAAGCTTGATGAAGGAAGGGTTTCACACACACCTATCTCTCAGAACTGTGCATGTGGAGAAACGTTCGTTCATTCAGCACAAATGGAACTGGTTGCAGGAGAAACACTTACTCTGGTTTCTCAGTCTTTTTCCTACTACCGGTTTGAAGTGCCCGCCGTTTTCACTGTAAAACCAAGTTGTAGCTTGTACCTCCCCATATATTTGTATTGAGTGGAGTTGGCAACTGAAAACAAACTTTGTGTTCCCTTCAAGCTAGGTGAAGTAAGGCTTTCACACACACGTATCTCTGAGAACTCGCCATGTGGAGAGACGTTTATTCATCCAGCACAAAGGGAACGGGTTGCAGGAGAAACACTTTCTCTGGTTTCTCAGTCTGTTTCCTAGTGCCGGTTTGAAGTGCCTGACGTTTTCACTGTAAAACCGTGTTGGAGCTTGTACCTCCCCATATATATTTATTGACCATAGGCCGACACAAAAGAAGAGTTTATAGTAAAGATAAAGTGGCTGAAATCAATGTCTGTAAAACCTAGCTAAATTTCCTAAATGTCCCAACTTAACTAACCACAGCACTGCCGCATCAAGAATGGGGCAATTGGCACCTTGTGGATTTTTTTAAATAAATAATTAATGATCCACTTCCTACCACAGGCAATTATGATAAGACTGATTATATGTTCTTAGAACAATTAGTTTATATATCATTATTTCTACTTGATTCAACCCGCTTCTTCTATAACATTTGAATCTTTTTTCTTCAGACTGATTTGTGCCATTTGACCCAGGGATAAAATTTTCAAGTGGCTTTTATTAAAACTGTTCACCATAGTGAGAGTTTATTACATCAACTATTCCTTTATGGGAAACCCATGTGCCTTGTCACTCTCTTTCATAATATTTCCTGTGGAAAATTGAATCCTTCATTCAGGAAAAGGCTGAGCAATATATCTCATGGAAAACCGTACTAAACTGCATCACAAGAAAATGAAATTGACACTGAGCAGCCCGTGAAGCCGGCAGACACATGCAGTGCACTGTTGTGTTCCGGCCTCGAATTTCTGTAACCAGCAGGGAAATGTGCATCTCAAGAAATAGACATAAACAATTTTCAGGACCTGAGCACACAATTTCCCTTTCAGGGTTTAGTGGGCTTCCATTTAATTCTATGAGAAATGTTTAAAACTACAGAACCACAGCTGAGATAGAGTTTAAATTAACTTTTATTTCAGTGAAAATAAAGCCAACTGACTGTTATCATTTTTACTTTATTTGATCTCACTCTCTTACTTTACCTTCCTAACCTCCTCCACAAAATGATGGTGAACATCCCCTCCTGGGTCAGAAATCTAAGTAGAAATTACCAATCACATTGAGGTGTGCTTTGTTGTTTTATTTTTCAAAACAACCAAGTTTCATTCATATGATTTAATAATTAAGATCAGAAACAAAGTCTACTCAATAAATGGTAGACAACACATGTCATCATAGCTGCTCATCAGGTTTGGCCCCACATTACACACTTTTACATGGACATGTGCCATGTGCTGTTATGGGAAACGGTGAGTGGGGACAGGGCCTCTGCTCTCACAGGGCACACAGCCTGGTGGGGCAGGCGGTGTTCAATCATTGCCCTTTTCTCTTTAATGTACTTACAAATTATGGGAAATGCTATTTAAAAAGAACAAAATGAGTCAATGAAAGTGAAAAATACAAGGACAGTATTTAGGCTGAGGGAAGACAGGGAATCTCTTTGAAGATCTGACACTCCACTGAGACCCAAAGGACAACTCTGGCACTGCAGGTGAAGGGCAGGGACACACTGATAAAGGGCTGAAATCCAGAATATGCCAAAATTTCTTTACACTCAACAAGAATGATGAATAACCTGATTAAAAAATGAGCAAAATGCCTGAACACACACCTCATGAAAAAAGAAATCTAGATGCCAAAGAAGCCTTTGGAAAGATGCTCCACAGCACCTGTCATCAAGGGGATGCAGACTGAAACAGCGAGATACCACTGCACACCTGTCAGAACTGCCAAAATGCAGAACACTGACAGCACCGAATGCTGGTGAGGATGTGGAGCGCCAGAAATTATAATGCATTGTTGGTGGGAATGAAAAATGGCCCAGGTACTTTGGAAGACAGTCTGGCAATTTTTTACAGAGCTAGACGTAATTCTAACATATGATCCGGCAACTGTGCTCCTTGGTGTTTACTCGATGAAATGGAAACTTATGTTCACACACAAATCTGCATACAGATGTTAATAGCAGCTTTATTCATACTCAACAGGATTCAGAAGCAACTAAGCTCTTCTTCAGTAGGTGAATGGATAAATAAACTGTGGTCCCGCCAGAAAATGGACTATTATTTGGTGCTAAAATGAAATGAGTTATCAAGGAATGGAAAGACATGGAGGAACCTTAAATGCATATTACCAAGTGAAAGAAGCCAATCTGGGAATTTTCAGCAACTGTCTGATTCCAACGGTATGGTGTTCTGGGAAAGGGAAAAACACAGAGACTGAAAGATCAGTGGCTGCCAGAGGCTAGAGGGGAAAGAGCAATGAATGAGGTGCAGCACGGAGCATTTTAAGGTCACTAAGACAGACGACTCTGTATGATGCTGTGATGGTGGATACATGTCATTGTACATCTGTCCAAACCCACAGAGTGCACAAAACAATGTGTAAATCCTAGTGTCAACTATGGGCTATGGGTGATGATGACATGTCAGTGTAGGTTCACCCATTGTCACAAATGTACACTCTGGTGCAGGTGTCAATATTGAGGAGGCTGTGGGGACAAACTGCAGTTCATACACCCAATCCAGCCCCAGCCACCACTGTTAATAAAGCTCTATGGGTGTGTGGACTTTCTGGCTGTTCTGGCATCTAAACAGTAGAGCTGAGCAGCTGCACCAGAGATCAGGAGGTTTTCAGACCCTGAAATATTTACCCCCAAGCCCTTGAAAGGAAAAGTCTGCTGAGCCCTGTTCTAAATGAATCAAAATTCACCCTGATGAGGCAGGACAGCAGGGCCCAAACCAGGCATGGTTAATGGGGCTGAAGCAATGTTTTAGTTCCAACACATTTGCTGAAGTCCTGTAAGTCCAGTGACAGACTGTAGCCAGGAAGCGTCTGCAGGAGGAGTCGGGAGCAGGCCTTCCCGCCAGGCTCTGGGATGCCGGGGGCCGCGTGCCACACGGGGGCCACCCGCTTGAAGAAGGTGGACTTGCAGTGGAAGCCGATCAACTCGTAGAGCTCGCAGAGGATGCTGCACGGCTGAATTCTCTCCTCGGAACGCTGAAGCACAGGGAGAAAAGCAACAAGCATCTGAATGAAACACGTAAGTGAAAAAAGACCCATAAAAATGGTTTTCCCTTAAAACAGAGACCCGATGACACTTGAAGGAAGAGGAAGGCTGACTTAGTGCACTGATGGGACCGGATGCAGAAACGCAGGGAAGCAGCACTGTACAGACACTCCAGACCCCCTCTGGGCCCCACCTCTCCGCATTCCACCTGTCCCTTTACTAGAAAAGCCCGTATTCCCTGAAATAGAGGAATCTGCTACCTAAACATGGGACACAGAGAAGGGAAAGAGGAGAAGGAAGGGAAAGTAAAGGAACAACAGTTCATCTAGACCCTAGGGTCTGGGCGGGACTTTCACCAAACACACAACTTCTCAAAGCACAGAGCGCACAGGGAGAGGCTGACAGAGTGACTGCGACTTCTGCTCCTAAAGCACCCAGCTACCTGTCAGCACACGCTGCGCCCGTTATTGAATCATTACAATCATCTCAGAAACAACTACTACCCCGGCTCACAGGCAAGGAAATCTGAAACTCGGGGAGGAATTATTATCATCCTGGACAAAGTCCCACAGCCCAGTAGTCTCAGAGCCTCCGGCAGACCCTGGGCTAAAATGCTGCTCATCACCACGGGCCCTGAGACTCAGGCTGAGGCCACGTCAGGTCTGCACGGGCCCAGAGTACAGTCTGTGGGACAGGGAATGCTCCCACTCGAAGTGCCAGGTCAAGGCCCTCAGGAACTTGTGTAATGAAACCAAATCCCCAAACTCATTTCCAACCCACTGCCCTGTCCGGGAGGACTGCTCGGAACAACTGCGCTGTCACCTGTGCACAGGCTGAGCAAGGGGCCCAGACAGTGATGTGACATCCCAGTGGAAGTGGCTCGGAGACCACTTCATCACAGGACAGATTCTCCCGGCTTCCAACGTTAACTCTCCATTCCATTTCCAACTGGAAAGTAAGTTTAGACTTGTTTTCCTCTCTTAGAAACAAAGAGAGCGGTAACATCAGAGGGAAACTCAAGACTGAGGAAGAGTCTCCTGGTCATTTGCAAGGATAGGCCGGGGAGGGAACAGAGACAGGGATCAGAAAGACCCATGTTCCAGTCCAAAGTCTGCACGTCACTCGATTTGACAGTTTCCTTTTTAATACAGGTGATAAAATCTAATTATGATTGTTGGGAAAACTAAATGAAATAACGTATTCCACTAGCATAGGTGTAAAATCCTCCATGAGTGTTCCAGAAATGGACGTGATCGTGGTTAGTTACTGTCTGCCAATTCTTGTGTTCTCAGCTCACATCACCCAACCAGAGATGTGCGAGAGAATGCCTCACCAGCCAGCAGCCTTCTCCAACTTGGAAACTTACAGTGTCCGAAGAGCAGGCAGTGTTGGATGCTTTGCGGCACTCTGGAGGTAGCACTCCAGTGATGACTTTAAAAAGCTTGGGAGAATTTAGGGGACCATACAGTTCAAATACAGAGTACTCATTCCATGTCTACAAATATTCATCTCTAGCCATGATGATTAAGAGAGGAAATACATATTCAAACATACATCATTTTCCCACATAAGTGCATCAAAACAATTTGGAAAGAGTGTAACTTTCTTCTCTAGATCACACAGTGGTGATTACAAGGTTTGTACTGACAGCCCTACTTGTAAATCATCTGCAAACGTAACTGGGTCCACTATCAGTCATCATAATTTGAAGGGAATGTTAGAAAAGAAAAAAGCCAAGCTAATACTCTCCAGTCTTTTGTTTGGTTACGATGTCACAGAGGAGATGGACAGCTCAATAAGGAATCACTCTGCCGTGATCACGGAGCCGGGGAGCGGGATGTGCGGCAAGATGTATGACGCAGCCGCAACTGTGCCCATGCTTCTAGGCAGGTACCCAAAGTCACCTTGACAAGGTGTGAAACGTTTATGCCCACGTCCTCATAACCTGACATGTATTAAGGAGAAATGGAAACTTATAAACGGCCAATACCCTTGGTGGATACACCGTCCAAAGAGCAAAGTCATAGTTTGACAACTGGCCATCCCGGTACCTTGGGATTCATTCTTGAAGAACCTTAAAAACCACTCCTCTGTCCTCAAGAAGTGCTGCCTACTAGTCCTATCTTTGGCTCATGGATACCGCATGTTGAAGTGAACTTCAATGTCTGCACAGATTTGACTGTCTTTCTCCAGGTTCACTTGTCCATTCTGAAGAGGCCTGAGTTAAGTCCAAATTCCTTAAGATTAATTCCCTCCAGTGACAACTCAACGAGCCTGTAATTACAAGCCAACTGAACAGGACTGTCCTCAGCGAAAAATGTCACCAACCCTTCACTGCTTTCTTAAACTCCTCTCCTGATTAATTGCAACATACTAACACCATCCTCCACCAAGTTCCCCAACTATGTCAAATAGAAATTAAGGTCCATAAAAGAGGAGACAACTCCATAGTCACCTTTGAATTCCTAGCATAAAGTAATGTCAATAAATAGAACTATGATTATGGCTTCTTTCCTTTAAAACCTTTCTGGTTATTTAAATGAGACCATGGAAGGGAGGTGTTTGAGTCCAGTATCTTGATCCAGAAGACTCTGGAGGCCTTTTTCAGAATGGCTGTCCACTGATTCATTCAAAACACACCTTCTCTTTCCGGGAGGAGCTGTGATTTTCTGCCATGGGTTTGTGGTCACTCTCATGCCAGAACAGCTTTAAACTAAATCCTTACTTTGGATATGTTATTTTTTTCCCGCTTCCAAAAAATTTTACTTTCCTTACTTCCTTGCCTTGAGGAATGCTTTTATTCTTTTCTTTCTAATTCAACCTTTTATAAAGCAGGATTCTCAGGATGTGCTTGGCCTTACATTAGAACAGCCATCCAACTCCCAGTGTGAGAGGCCACAGGCTCACCTCCTGCCCTCCTGCCAGGGCAACTGAAACTCAGTTCAGGAGCCAACCGGCACCCCAGGGCTTCTAAGGCTCACGTATCTCCCAGAATCCCTGCTTTCTGGTTTGTCTTGGCTTCTGAGAATTTCCCCTCACTTTCTTGACAATTAGCTGTGCAGCTTGAAAGATGAGGAAGGAAGGTTTTATTTCTTAATCAGAATTTAAAGGAACTTACGTAATGAAGCTTTTCACGAGTTTCTAGAACCCTCCATTGCTGAGACAGAAAACACACAAGATATTTTCTAAATTTAGCTATCATGTGCATTTTTTCTTTGCTTTTGTTTTGTTAAATGCTAATAGACATTTTTTAATTAAAAAATAAAATAAGGTCCCAAATAAGATAGAAAATTGAAGGGGCAAACAAAATTAAAGAGCAAAGACAGAAAAATGATAAGTACTCTACAAAGTTAATAGAATAAATACACTATGGATCAGACTAGCAATTCTCAGTAACAGCTAATTGAAACCTGACCATGAGGTAAAACGTCTCTCCTGTCAGGAGATGACCAACAGAAAATAGAATTAAATCAACAACCTAAAATTCTAAGTCTGGCGAGGTATAGAAGTCTACCAGCTAAGTGTGTCTTCTTCTGGAAAAGAGGGAGACTCACCAGCTCTTTTCTGTGGAGCCTGAGCCCAGGGGAGGACAGTGAAGTGTGTTCTGTAAGTACCCAATTAGCAAAGTGAGTGATGAATAAAGAGATGTGAGCTTTGATGAGAGATGATACTACTATTCACTTGTCCTGTAAAGTATGTCTTCGCGTTCAGAGATCAATATCTCGGCAGGAAAATGCACAGCCCGGGACCAGACCACTTCTGTGATTGTGACAATGCACTTAGATGTCTCAAGGGCACCTCCAACTCCACCTGCAAAGAGCTAACTTCACGGTGTTCCTCCCATAGCCATCCTGCCCAGGGCCCCTGGTCGGGGGCAAGGTCTCCCTGCCTCTCCCAGCTCAGGCCAATCACTCACAGATGTGACAAGACCCCTCCTTCAGGGACAAATTTCCTCAGTCAACGAGATCCACCACCCACACCTGTCCTACCAGGTACTCACTGGCACTCCCTCAGCACTGACTCTGTGCTGGGGACCATGCTGCACACTGTGCACACGTTATCTCACTAGATCTACACAGCAGTCCTGGGAGTTCGGTACATCACTGCTTCTATTGATTAGATAAATTGTTTCACTTCCTTGGGTGTGTCATCCAAAGTGACACGGCTACTGAGCCACAAACCTGGGACTGAAAATCACTTGAAAATTGAACACTGCTACACCTCGCAGCCACCCTACTCTGACTCATCACATCACCTCCTGCCGAGCCTTCTAAATGTTTCTAAGCATTCTACAAGACAAAAGTGATCTATGAGAGCACCGCACTAGCCTACTTAAAATCTGTCAATGACGGTCCACTGCTCTTAGGAGAAAGCCCCACCGGGCCTGAGCACAGCCCAACGGCCCGGCATCCGCTTTCCCTGCGTGGCCGCGCCGCCTCACCCACCACGCAGCTCTACACGTGCAGCGTCCAGGACAGGGATGCTGACTCCGCACAACCCAGGGCTCGTCTCACTCAAACAATGATCACCCTCTTCAGTGGTTACCTTCTTCAATACTGAATCTCAGAAAAATATTTTCTCTGGATGAATCAATATCTTTTTCCTTACAACTTCCCATCATTGATAATGAGCTCCCCCCAAAAGAGAGAAGACCTAATCCTCAGTCTCCTTATCTGTAAAGTGCAAATAACAGGGAAATATGAGAGGTTTTATTAGAAGTAATATTCATGTGAGGCTGAGGGACAATTCCCAACATACAGTAAGTACTCAATATGTGCTTACTTAATATTAATAAGAATAGATTACATTCCAGCAACCTTAAATCAATGCTTTATGGCTTTGTCTAAAAGACTACCGACAAACTGTTGGACGAACTGTTTTGAGCAGATCAGCACAAGTGTACTGGGCGAGGTAAGCGCTGACTCCAGTTACAGCTGCAACCAACCAGCACTACGGGGCGGGAGCAGTTTGCTCAAACTCTTACATGTTGCTTGAGCATTTAGTTGTAGTTATTGAATAAAGACAGGTATTATTTACTCAAATCTCCTGAAACATAAATCTTCAAAGATTGATGCAAATTATGTTTCAAGTACAACACTCTCACTAGAAATTACTTGAAAATTATAGTCTTAGCTCCTCTGCACATCAAAAGAGCATTTTCCTAATGTATCTGACTATATACTCTGAAAGGATTGTTTAAAAGAAATTAAGATGAAGCCATCCTGAATAAGATCTCAGTATCATCTACACAAACCCCACCCAAAGGTCTCATTTCTCACTTCCACATAGGCTTAAGCTGGGTCTTGGTTTCTTATGACACGGGGGTGGGAAGAATTGTGGATAGATCAATGTAGCAAATATAAACCTAGTGTATTTGCTATGTAGGAATCCTAGAAATAAATAAATTGATATATATAGTCCCACCCTTATGAAGCTAAGCCTTTCCATTTACAACTGCATAAAAAATAAAATGAGAGATACATTTAACAAAAGTTTACAAGATTTGTACATTGAATATTTTGAAGTATCACCAAAAATTTTAAAATATCTTCATATATGGAAGGCATCCCATGATCATGCAATGGTAGAAAATATTGTTAAAAATGTTAAGACTTCCCAAAGTAATCTACATATTTAATGGAATCCCTATCAAAATTCCAGCTGACTTCTTTGCAAAAATTGAAAAACTGATCCCAAAATTCATATTGAAAGCAAGGGACCCAGGTCAGCCAAAACAATCTTGAAAAAGAAGAGCAAATTTGGAGGACTCACTCAAAGGTTACAGCAAATCTATAGCACTCAAGTCATTATGCTTCTGTCATAAGTTTGGATGCAGAAATCTATGAGACACAATAAAAAATCCTGGGGGGAAACTTACACTTACAGTCAGTTTTCCAGAAATGTGCCAACAACACTCCATTGAAAGTATAGTCTATTCAACAAATGGAGCAGAGACACCTGGGTATCTGAAGGCAAAAGAATGAATCTGGAATCTGGACCCCGTATTTTATATAACAAATATTAATTCAAAATGGATCACAGACAGAAACGTAAAAACTAAATGTATGAACTTTCTAAAAGAAGACATAGTATGAATCTTTGTGGTCATAGGATAGGCTATGGCTTCCTAGATACAATACCAAGAGCACAAGTGATAAAATAAAATAGATAAAATGGACTTCATCAAATTAAAATCATTTGTTACAAAGGACATCATCAAGAGTGTGAAATGAAAGGGGAAAGGGGTAGCTCAAATGATAGAGTGCGTGCTAAGGAAGAAAAACAAAATGAATAAATCTAATTACCTCCCCTATAAAGAAATTGTTTTAATGTTTAAAAAAATTAAAGTGAAATGACAATCTGCAGAATAGGAGAAAAATCTTGCAAAGCATATATCTAATAAGAGACTAGTATCCAGGATATAAAACAAATGCTTACAACTGAACAATACAAAGAAAATCAACCCAATTTTTTAATTTGCCAAGGATTTAAATAGATACACAATTGGCCAATAAGCATCTGAAAAGATGCTCAGCATCACTAGCGAAATCAAAATCAAAATGAGATCTCATTTTAAACTCACTAGGATGGTTATAATCAAAACATGGACAATAAAAAGTGTCAGTCAGGAGGCAGAGAAATGGATACCCTCAATATGCAGCCGTTGGAAAGGGGCAATGGTGCAGCTTCTTTGGAAGAGCCCGATGTTTCCTCAAAAGGTTAGAGTTATGTGGCTGAGCAATTCCACTCCTACATGTAGAGTCATCCTTCAGTGTCCTCGGGGGGTTGGTTTCAGGAACCCCCCACCCTGGATACCATAATCCAAGGATGATCAAGTCCCTTTGCAATCAGCCATCTGGATCCATGAAGTGGAAACTACAGACATGGTGGGCCAACTGTACAGCCAACAGAACGGAAATGTATTCTCACAAAAAACTTGCACATCAATATTCATAGCAGTATCATTCAGAGTAGCTAAAAGTCACTAAAAATATCCATCCATCAATGAATGGATAAACAAAATTACCAAGAATAGTCCCACAAACTTTTGGTAATTGAATCTTTGACAAAGGAGGTGAGAACATACAATGGAATAAAGACAGCCTCTTCAGCAAATGGTGCAGGGAAAACTGCACAGCTGCATGTAAATCAATGAAGTTAGACTACCCCCTCACAACATACAAAAAAATGAATTCAAAATGGCTTAAAGACTTAAAATTGTAGACAAGACACTATAAACCTCTTAGAAGAAGACATAGGCAAAACATCTGACATATATCTCAACAATGTTTTCCAAGAGCAGTCTACTCAAGCAATAGAAATACAAGCAAAAATATACAAGTGGGTTCTAATTAAACTTACAAGCTTTTGCACAGAAAAGAAAACAAAAATTAAAGCAAAAAGACAACCTATGGAATGGGAGAAAATAGTTGCATTAAATGAAAGTGACAAGGGCTTAATTCCCAGAATATGTAAACAGCTTTTACACTTGATAAAAAAGAAAAACAAACAATTCAATCCAAAAATGGGCAGAAGACCTAAAGAAACATTTCTCCAATGAAGACATACAAATGGCCAATAGGCACATGAAAAAATGCTCAATATCATTATCAGAGAAATGCAAATCAAAACTGCAAACAAGTATCACCTTTCACCAGTCAGAATAGCTATCATTCAGAAGTTCATAGACACTAAATGCTGGAGAGGCTGTGGAGAATTGGGAACACTCCTACACTGTGGTGGGAATGCAGTTTGGTGGAGCCATTGTGGAAAACTGTATAGAGGTTCCTCAAAAGACAAAACCTTGGGGGCCCAGATGACACAGCAATCCCACTCCAGGGCATATATCCATAAGGAACCGTAATTCAAAAAGACACTTTCACCCCAATGTTCACAGCAGCACTATTTACAATATCAAGACATGGAAACAACCTAAATGTCTACTGACAGACGACTGGATAAAGAGGTTGTAGTATATATGTCCAATAGACTACTATTCAGCAATAAAATAATAATAAAATAATGCCATTTGCAGCAATATGAATGGACCAGGAGAATGTCATTCTAAGTGAAATAAGCCAGAAAGAGAAAGAAAAATACCATATGAGATCGCTCACATGTGGAATCTAAAACAAAAAAAAAAAAAACAAAAACAAAGAAACAAAAAGATAAACTTATCTACAGAACAGAAACAGACACAGAGACATAGAAACCAAACTATGGTTACCAGAGGGGAGAGGGTGTGGAAGGAATAAATTGGGAGTTCAAGATTTGCAGATGCTGAGTATGTATACAATAAACAGCAAGTTTATACTGTATAGCACAGGAGAATATATTTAATAACTTATAGTAACTTATGTTTAAAAAGAATATGAAAATGAATGCAGGTATGTTCCTATTTAACTGAAGTTTTGTGCTGTACACAAGAAACTGACGCAACACTATAAACTGACTAGACTTCAATGAAAATATTTTTAAATAGACCAAAAACGAAAAAAAAAGGAAAAGGATTTTACCAAACAAAAAGAATAAAGTACTGATTCAGGTTACAATATGAATGAACTTTGAAAATGTATGCTAAAATAAGCCCGTCACAAAAGGGCAAATAGTGCCCTTTAAGGTGAACTGTATCTAAGCATTTATTGTACTACTCCTGTAAATTTTCCGGAGTTTTGAAGTCTATCAATATCAAAATAAAATGTATTATTCATTAAAAACTTAAAACGCTTCCTCACAGGAGGGCTTTAATTATTACATGCAGAAAAGCATGTAAAAATCTTGGAACAACAATTTTCACGTCCACACACAGTCACTGCTGTCACTGCCACTCAGAGTGTGGTGCCAGCGCTGATGAGAGCTGCCTCCACTCGCTCCCCTGCAGACAGGAGTGAGGGCCTGAGCTTTGACAGGCAGGGTTTGCGTGAACCTGGGTCAGCCACAGCCACGTCCCAGACTCTGCGCTACCCAAATTTCTTATACAAACTGCAACATGTAATGTAAACACTCTAGAGGGATGTATCTTACAACACAGGGAATACAGACAATGTTTTACAGTAACTATAAATGGAGCATCTATTGTACACCTGAAACATATATTTTAAATCAGCTATGTCTTTATAAAAAATTAAAAAATAATTTAAAAATGTTATCCCTTTAATATTCAATTTGGTTTTTAATTAACTACTAAACAGCTTAGAATATATAAAAGCATTTAAGTGTGATGTTTGTTTACATATTTATTTACTTCAGCCTCCTGGTAAAAGAGAAATTAAACAATTTTTTAAACACAGCTTAACAACCATAACAACAAAAAGGCAAAACTGAGAGTGAAGAGAAAATGGAGATTCAATACTTAAATGAAACCAGGGGGAGGTAAACTCATAAAAATGGATTCCATGAAGTCAGGGCAAGTGTTAAAGGCCGACTAGAAATTCAGCTTTAAGATTCTTGGCAGCTAAAGCAAAAAGAAAAAGATGATGGTGCAGGTGGTAGAGCGTGTGCTTAGTGTGCACAGGGTCCTGGGTTCAAGCCCCAGGGCCTCCACTAACAGATAAATATACCTAATTACCTACCCCCCAAAAGAGCCCCAAAGAAAAGAAAAAGAGAAATTTCTTTCCAAAAAAAAATCCTGATATTAAATTTGGATTAAATACTTTAAAAAAAAAAAGAAAAATAGAAAAGATGAGTGACACTGTGAACAAAAACCCCAGCTGGGCTAACAAGCTAAGTCACAAATCTAAGTGTGATAAGTGTCGGTTTACTGATCTAAGTTTTGCTGGGCTAACTCGTAAATCTGAAGTTCAGTGTCAGTTTACTGGGCTAACAAGCTAACTCGTAAATCCAAGGTCAACAATTGTCAGTAACGTGATCTGTTCCAAATTGATAAGCTTCAGTGTACTGATTCCTTGCTTTTTGTTGTTTGAGCCTTATTGGCTAAAAGCCCCATACTTGTAATTAACCCTATAAAACCTCATGTGCACGTCTTGGATGTGCTCAGGGCTTGGGAACAGAAGCCCCTCTGAGCCCGCTGGCATAATAAATCTCAGTACTCCCACCCTCTGAGTGGTGCTTATTTCTTGGCTGGCCTGTTGTTTCCGTAACAACACAAGCGATAATGCCCGTGAGATAAATCTGCGATGGCTGCTGGCAGGTCCCCATGTCTCATGTGGGAAAATCTGAAACATCTTTCTCACCACTCAGAGTCATCCTCAGCCCACCCCACATCTCCCGCTGTTAAATGCAGGAACACACGCAGGGCCCGGCCTTTGCTCTCTCTGTGTCATCACAGTGAGACAGGATGGAAGGGGGCAGAGCAAGCCATTCAAGAAAGACCACAGCAATTAACATCAAAATGGTGAAGAATTCAACCCCCAATAGGTCTTGAGGCTCAGGATGAAGAGATTTAACTTCTAGCAGATCTTGAGCTTCATTATACACCCATTGTAATAGTAACATGGTGAATAACACGGCCCCAGGCACCATGGCAGTCACAAGGCTAGCCACAAAAGGTCAAAGGGTGGAAAATGGCCAACTCCCTGGAATCCCAGCCCCTTGCCCTAAGGCTGGTCCTTCTACTTATTAGCATATGAAACCACGAAGCCCAAGAAAAGGAGCAACACAGAGCCACCTCCCAGGAACCCCTCTCTCGACCTCTTCGGAGAAGGCCCACACTATTTCTGTGGAGTGTGTGCCTACTTTTAATCTGAGCATCAAACCCCCATACTTCGTGACGTTTCTCATGCCTGTCAATGTATCTCTCTGAATAAATCTACCTTTACTCAACACTGGCTTGTTCTTGAATTCTTTACTGCATGAAGCCAAGGAACAAAATCTGGTGGGGCACATCCCAGGGGCTCAACGGAAGCCTGGGACACAGCCCTTCTCATGCCCCACATATTTTTTCTTGTATCAACAGGACTGGGATATGAAGTGAGGTCTGAGGCCCCAGCTAAGGGACAGAAGCAGCCTCCAGGTCTCCAACTGGTGGGCAGCCTCTCCCCCATCAGGGGCCATGGGGTCTGCCTGGTTCTCTGTGTTTTTTTGTTGTGCTGACTCTCCAGTCAGAGAGATTTCTCCTTAGGCCTGGCTCCACAAAACCCTTCTCTCCAAAATACAAGCACATCATGTCACAATCCTCTTGTTCAACCATGAATTGTTCAGCCAACTTTTTCCTTCCCCAGTTAAGTACCTAAATGTCCTCCCTGCCATCCCACCACTTCTTTCTTTCTGAGAACTCTGCACTCCCCACACACCATCCTGAACGCAGGTGCCTTGCTGGCTGGGACCGAGATGTTTCAGTCTCAAACATCCTGAGACCTTTCTCTTTCCACTTTCTAACTTAAAAATGCCTTCCTGTGTCTCCCACCGCTCTGATTCTGAACGTCAAAAAATGCTCAGGTTACATTCACTATGTGAATACCTCCCAGGTTTTGGCTAGGTTTCCTTCCCAAGATCTTCATTAAGGAGCTGCATCAAGAAGTTTAAAGGGGCTATTCTTACATTTGAGTGGAGGAGCCTGCAAGAAATTTAAATGGCTTTGAAGAGACAGTTAACCAGGGACAGAGATGTCGCAGGACCTAGTCAACAGTGTCATGAGGCAAAATGTTCTTCAAAGGCTCAGAGTGGCTTCTGAACATGGAGTCCTCGGGGAGGAGGTGACAGGCAGTGAGTGGGGTGAGTGACACAGGGTACGGTCCCCCAGCAGGGGAAGAATTGGTTATTTTCTAGTTTTGCAATTTCTTACTAACTTTTTCTCTTATTGTCACATACCATTTCCTATGAATTAAGCATGTCAATGTCAGTCATTTGGGCCACTTGGGAGAAGCTACACGATGCCATTCACAAGGCTGGGACATGACAGCCACACCAGTCTAGGTTGAAAGACGAGTGGGGGTATATCCATGGTAATCACGGGCATGCAGCAAACTCCCCAGATTCAAAGACCTCCTCTCAAAGTTGGCGCCAATAAAACTACCAAGCAAAATGCATGATGATTATGGCCAACATCTGTTTATTAGTTAAGTGCCTGTGACACCTGCCACTTAATAGGGAATGAGTACGATCAACGAGGCCCTGTCTACCTGGCCACACGCGCCCTGCCTTCCTGCCTTGGTGTAGCAGCAGAGCTTGTTTAGCTGAGTTGAGCGCCCCCAGAGCAGCCCCGACGGGAAAGCTCCCAGCTCTGCACGGCCAGACGTGTTCCTTTCCTTCTTAGAGCTGATCACAATTTGCTGTCATCTGTTTTTATGTTTATCCCTTTTGTAACTGCCTCTCCTCCGGAGATTTTTCTCAAGCAGCACAGGGCCAGGTGTCTCTTGTGGCCTGCCGGATATTCTGGGCTGGGAAACAGCCGAGCCCACATCTGGCTCTGGTGCTGAACGGAGAGAGCAGAAGGCCCAGGAGCCCATGCTGAACCAAGGCCCCTGCACACAAAATTATGGTCTGACTTTGGGCAAATTACACAGTCTTTTTTACCCTGAGATTCCTCATCTGTCCATAAAAATAACTGCCCATGGCACACAGAATTACAAGTATTAAAGGAAATCACCAAATTCACAAACTAGCCAAGGGGCTACCAGTGCATCCTAAACAGACACATGCTGCCTTTAAGGCTCTGACACACACCAAGCGTGGTGGTCGAACAAAGTGTACACTGCTAAGTGTCAGTGTGTTAAGTGCTTCATGTGTGCTATAAAAATCTTCAGAACTTACAACAAGCCCAGGATGTAACGAATATTATCATGCCCATTTCACAGATTCACCATCAGTTTAAGAGAGGTTACATTCAAGTCCAAGGCGCTATGGTGAGTAAATGGCGATTTCAACCTGAATATGGGCCCAGGCCTGGGCTCCATCTCTGTCCCATCCACCTGACCACTGCCTATGAATTCCACCTGTCCAATACCCAAGTTGAAGCCAGCCAGCTCTTAAATGCAATGTGTGTCACCGTTTGTCAATGTTGGTTCATTACCATAAACAGTTATCAGAAAGCACTTCAGAAAGGAAAGTTGGACTCACATACCTGCCCACAAAGAAGAGGAATTCTGCCTTGCCTTCTCCTGTAACGTGCAGAAACCCTTCCCATTCACCACCGAATCCTTTTGTATGCTTCCTCCGTGTTCATGTTTACACATGGCTTATTAAAGTAGAAGTTACCTGCAGTAATTCCATCTCGGTTCCATTCCAAGCTTCCAGATTATCCATAATCAGGGTAATATCATAATTTTCTGTGAATGAAAATACTACAAATTGAATGAAAATATTGCAACCATGTCACTAAACAAAGAATGCTGAAAACAAGTCATCAGCAGCTGCCGCCACCCCCCAGTGAAGACAGGCCTGCAGCCATTCACAACGGTGCCCTCTGAGCAGACTCAGAATAAGAAAGGACAGATTACTGGCCCTAGATAGCTAGGTGCTTGTCTAAAGTATATATTCAGTCAGCCCAAATGTTGGCTTCCTCCCATATATTGAAAAGCATTAAATTCATGAACTTGAGATACCTGGCTTTCTTTAGATAACAAGCAATGATTTATTGTTCTGACTACCTGGTCTTTGTTGTAAAGCTCCTATATAATCCTAGCTTCTCCCATACTCTTGGGAGCAGTCCCTCAGAGTGTTCTGAGAGGCGGTCATCCTGGCTCGAGTCCTCCTGACAAATAAAACATAACTCTTAATATTCAGGCTGCACGTTTATTTCAATCAAGTCCCAGAATAGACACAACTCATCAATTCTGTAATGGGACACACTGGATCAGGAACCAAAAGAGTGTAGTAGTCCCTAAGAACTACGGCTCCCTCTTTCTTCCTGTCATTATACAATCCCACCAGAACTCATTACTTTGCTGTCTGCTCCTCTGGCAACCAAACTCAGAGAAGAGTCAACTCAGCAGAGCGTCCTGCTGGGGAGAACCCCCGCAGCAGCACTGCAGGCTGCCTGCCCTCCCGCACGCTCTGACGACCGCTAGTGTCCTCCGTGGAAACCAGGCCAACAGAGCTGTTCCCTACAGCTACAAAGTCCCAAATATTAAATAAAACCTTTCATTTTATACTATATGTTACATATATACCCATCTCTGAAAACAGCTTTGCCAGAAGCCCAAATCTTCAACATTAATCTGCAAAGGCAAATCAGGTCCCCAAGGGAAAACAAGCCTTAAGACGATGCTAAGACCTCCAAAGTCCTCTCCACGACCATAAACCAAACTGCCTGCAGGTCTGCAGCTGCAGGAGGCTACATGTCTGCTTTTAAAGCAACCCCTTCCTGCCCTCGGGTGCTACAATGCCCTTCTACGCCCTCCCATCTCAGGGTAAGAGCAGCCACTGCAGAACCTTGCAGGGCAGCACTGACAGGACTGGACAAAGAGGATCAGAGCTAAACTAAGCCTTCTGATGACACGAGTTGTCACTCTGTCACTTTACAGATGAAGATATATATAGAGAGAGGTGGGGTGTTATTGTTCAAAGTCACACAGATAAAAAGTGACAAAGTCTATAGCTCTGCTCCTCCCTCTGGTGTGACGCCCCAACTGGGACAACCACAGGGTTCTCTCGTGCCTGCCTGACCAGTTCTTTCCTATCACTCATGACCCACCACAGGGTCTGAAATTAGCCTGCATTTGCAGCATCTTTTCCCTCCAGTTTCTCAGGAACAAGGCTGTTCGGGCCACTTTATGACTTCCAGGTCCCCGAAATCTCCGTGCTCAGGCTGCTCTTGCCTGTGCATCCGGCCCGCTGCTGAGAGGCTCTTCCTCCCCTTCAGGAGGACGTTTCTACTCTTCACAGGGACACCCCCTTAGGGGATCCCTCCTCTCGCCCTCAGCATGGCAGGTGTCCCAGGCCACATCGTGAGATGCCCCAATAGGACTGCATCTGCCCAGGTCTGCTAGTCAGACCAGCAGCCTCAGAGCCAGGGATTATGCCCAGGTCACACTGCAAACCTACTGCCCGCCTCACAGCCCCCAGCCAGCAGGTCACCTGGAAGTCACAGCAAGTGCCCCACCCAATCCAGAAGCCTCTTCATTTCCCAGAACCACTGATGACTGGTTTCCAAACTTTGGTCAGTTTCGCACAAAACAACACCTTCTACTGTGAAGCAGGTGGTTTTCGCTTCTGCACCCCATTCTTACTGAAAACGTGAAGGGAAACCAAAAAGCCTCTTCTCAACCCTTTTCTGATGATACCCTCCCACCCACAATATACATATGCTCAAGAGATTTGGATCCACGTGATTTTGTTTCCCTTACGATAAGTGGCTCAAAACACTGTGGGATTATTTTTCCTTTGAGGGTATTAGGACTCAGTTTCTCGGCTTTAATCTGTTTTTGTCTCTGTCTTCTTTGTTCCTAGCAGTTGCCACCTCTTACTCCCTTCAGCAGCCTCCCTCCCAACTTCTAGTCTAGGAAATCAGCTGTGATGAGGGGCCCGGGGGCATTCACAGAAGATGCAACAAAGGCAAAGAGAGGCTATATAATTTGCCAAAGATATCACCTTCAACCCCCGACAGAATGTGTCATGTCCCTGTGTTTAACTCTTATTCTAAGCAAGTTAACTTTTTGTAGATTATGTTTATAAAGATGAGAAATCAAAATACATACAAGGACACACATCAACTCTAAGATATTCATTAACTCCACTATTTTGTTTCTATTTATTTTATTTGTATTATAAAATTAAGAACCCCTGCAATCAATATAGCAAAATGTTACTGGGTTTTAAATACAGAATATAGAGGGGTTAAGTGTGTCATTACTCATCCTTATATGTATGTTCCCAAGATAAAATTATTTGAAAGTCTCTCTCCCCTCTCCCTACTCACTACTGGCTCTCACCTGAGCTCCCAGACCACACATCTAACAACCTTTCACTTTACCCACAGCTGAACTCATCAGTTTTCCCCCAGAAATCCCTCTGCAGCTTTCCCTCCTCAGAACACAGCAGGACCATCATTTAACTCATTAATCCACCCAGAAACCTGGGCCTTACTCCATCCTACCTTCAGACAGCTTTAATTCTTTCTTTTTACCATCTAAACATGCCTTCAATCTGTTCGCTTTTACCCACTATCCTACCGCTCAAGTGGAAGCCACCAACACTGCCCACCTGGACTCACGAGTCTCCCAAGTGGCCCCGCAGCCACTCTCCCCTACTTGAGACAAATGGGATTGTGTCACTCCCACGATTTTTGGGCTCTTTTCAGACCCACTGTTCATAGAAGAAACTCCAATTTCTTCACCTGGTGAAGGTGTTTGCCATGAAACTGTCAGCTCATGGAGGGCAGGGCACGCCCTCTCCCCTCAACCCCACTCTCTGGCAGAGCATCAGCTTGGGAGGACCTGCTGAGCTACATCAGCCTGTATCCTAAACCTGGTCTTGAGTTCTTAGCAAACTGCTTCACTTATCCATGCATATCCAACGTAGATAAGAAAGATTTTAGATGTTGAGCTAGACTATTCATTTGGGGATTTTGCACTGGCAACCTGCAAGTATATGTTCTAATGTTTGTGTGTTGTTAAAACCACACACAGATTAAAGGAGTATTTGTGGAATGTCTTCGGAGTAAAAGGGTTCTGTACTTTTACAGATTTTATGTTTTATAACATGAATAACCCGGACAGGGTCACAAATGGAACCGCCTCACAAGTGACAGAAGACAGGTGAGACGCATATAGCAACAGGTCACAAAGATGGTAAGAGCAAAGTTGTTTCTCCAAACCCCCAAAAAATTCCTCCAAGAACAGAAAACTTAGAATTTTGAAAGTAAAATACTATCATATAAGGAAAGAAAATAAATAATCCTCTTCATCAGGGTTTCAAGATCTGACTGCAGAGTTATTAGCAGGCTATACTGAATCCTAGCACAGAAAAATCAGATGGACTAGTGGTGAGTAAGTTCCAGGAAAACGGCAGTAATTCCTCCACTTGAAAGAGGACACACACTCACTTGTTTAAGGTGATTGTAAACAACATTCTGCAGAAATTCAGAATATTCAGGCACCGCTTCTAGATGGTGATGACACGGAAGGATGGCTTGGATGCATGCTTCTAACTGAGTCACCGGCATTCTTACACTGCAGGGGGAAACGGAGGCCCTCAGCCAAGAGCAGAGATGTTCCTGTCATGTATCCCAGGTCGTGCCTCGGGGACTCAGTGTCCTGTAGCAGTCCGGCCCCAGGCGAGGACCAGCAGCGTGGCCCACCCAAGCAGGAAGGGCACTGTGCTTGAGAAAGCCCACACCAGATGGGAGCAAGAGTGGCTGGTGGGGTTTTGTGAACCTATGAATGCTCATAGAAAAACACCTGCATACATTCAAGTGATACAATTAACGGTAGCATTCTTTCTAACAAAATTTCAAATGTCAGTGGTAATTTTACCATTCCTTTTCTCTTGTCCCCTGCACTCTGAGACAGGCTTAGGCTCTCTCACACTTGCAGCTCTGATGCAATAGTTGTGAAGTTATTTTACTTTACTGCAAGTGTCTTCGCTCCACGTGTCACTGTGACTGTCGTCTCTTAACACAGTCAGATATCTTCCTGGATCTCTCCATGAGTTCCTTGCTCCTGCTTCTCAGATCCTGAGATAAAGAACAGGTGAAGGCACATGACTGGAAAAGTCAATGTGGACTTGAGCAAAGTCCTCAGTGACCCCCTAGGTGAGTGTTGACCACCCCTTAGCTTCGATTCTCAAAGTTCTGGCCAGGGTGACATCCAGACAGGAGGGAGTCCTGGGCCCAATTAAAAGCTGTGTGGCTTGGGTGCGGGGAAAGTTGCAGGAGCTGGTTCCGTAGCCGGGACCCTCCACACCTCTGCTCCTCTCTCTCCCGAGGCCCCGCTGCCAAGCCCCCAGGTTCCCTGATCTTCTGCCCTTCTCTTCTACTCTACTTCAAGCCCTTTTCCTCTTCCTTTATTCCCTGATTATCTGCAGCTGGAGTGATTTTTCCATCACAAAATCTGAAAAAATTTCCTGCAGCTGAAAAAGAGGTCTCCAGAGGTCAATGCCCATATGGTGGTTCCTGAAGAGAGCCCCTGGTTAGGGGGACCCTCACCAACACTCACGGGACATCAGGTATGTTGCAGGGTCGACCACCCCCAACAAGAGTTTGCTGTGACCCCAAGGCACGCACAGCATCCCTGCTCACTAAAGTGTAGTTGTAATCCGTTATTAAGAAGCAAAAATAAAAAAAATTTCTAATGTTTCTTACTAAAATTATTTATGAGTTAGAAAAAGAAATTGTAATAGAAAAGAACAAATTTGACTCCATGTTAGATGTGTTCGTTTGGCTTTAAACCTGTACCTTGTTTTCTAGGCTCCGACTTGCTATCTCTGCACCTTTTGTAAAAAAAGTTGCCTTTAGCCTGAAATATCCAGGACAGCCTATTCTCCGGGCTCTGATCTTTAAGGATATTAGCTCTTCTACACTTATGTACAGATGGCAAGTTGCAAAATAGATAATAACCTTTCTTTTATTTGGAGGTTTTACGGGGGCACCTTAATTTGACCCACATGGACAGCTGCAGGAACAAAGGATTCCAAGGACAAACAATTCGTACAGCGAGAAGTTTGCAACAACCAAACACATCCCCGCCGCTTTTTAGTAGAAAAGGAGACTGAATTCTGCTTTGGGGAAGAGAGTTCTACTGGATATCAATATGCCATTTTCTGGGTCTGCCAGATTTTCAAATAAAGTCACTATTCCTTACTCCAACATCTCATCTCCCCATTTATTGGCCTGTCCTGCAGCAAGCAGAACGAGTTTGGACTTGGTAACAAAATGACTGCATTAGAGGTAGTATGTCTCCACTGTTTCCTCATTTCAACTATGTCACAACCTATCAATTTTATATGCTGTTTAACAACACGACAAAAAACCTATTATACGGAATTGATTCCACAGAAATAAAATTATTTCTACTCCCTCAAAACTTTTTTCTGTTCTATTTTATTTTGTTTTGCTTATTGAAAAGAAAATAAAAGTCAAATCATTTTATTTCACGTATTTTTTATAGCTACATAATGTAAATACTACAAAAATATTTAAATTGAAATAAAAATTGTTCATATATTTGTATAAAGATATATAAACAATCAATGCAGATTAGGAAAGGAGTAGATATTTACTAAAAATCCACTGCACATCCAGTGTTTTACAAGCATATCCTGGAATATAAGCTCTATTATCCAGGGGTCCCCCACCCCCATTCTCACTGCCAATTCCCTTAGTAATCAACTACCAAGGCACCAGCATAGAACCATAGGATCATTATTTTAGGTATAAATGAAGGAATTAGCTCATTCAATTCTAAAACAGAAACCTTAAAATAAATACTGAACTTATTTACAGATAAACAAATTTGGACACAAAAAAGTACAGTTTCTCCCCCAAGACACAAAGATAATAATTGGTAAAGGCAAGATTTGAACTAATCTGCCTGATTATAAAGCTAAGGTGGAAATCCCCTTCGACTGTGTAGGTCCAGCAGCACAGCCCATCACCCTATCTTTGTTCAGATCTGGCTTTAGACAGCCTGAGACAGCACCCCATTCCTATGGAACTCGAGGGGAAACGATAACAATAAGGATTTTATATTCAGTAGTGTCTTAGGTCTCAATTATATAAAGTGTCAGCAGGTCAGCAGAAAACTCTGGGAAATATGAGTGGGTCCAGAGCTTTTCGCTGATAAGAAACTCAATCTATCAGGACAGAGTGACCTTCCCATGAGTGGCCTCATGAACATAAACTAAAGGCAGCTGAAATGAAAACTAGCAAGAACATGGAAGTGAAGCAGGAAGGATCCCTACTATCCCCTGCCCAGTTGCCTCTTCACCCACGTGGACAAGATGGCAGAAGACCCAGGTTCTTGTCCAAGTTACAACATCATGGATTCTCACCCATAAAATGTTGCGACTCTATGCTGTCTTAAGTCCTTTACAACTAAAATATGATGACACCAATATCTCAGCGGAATGTCTATGTCTCCACTTTCTCTCTTCTATTAGGAGACTATATCTATGGCCACAAACAGAAATTCAATTAAAAACACCATGCACAAAGCCTGGTGAAAGTCTGTGTAAGAGACATTGTTCTCACTCTCTGTGAATGAAAACTCAGAAAAAGTGGGCCTTCTCCCTCTGCAAGTGGGAGGTAGACTGATTTTGTGTGTGTGTGTGTTTGCATGCACATATGTGTGTGTAAATCAAATAAAATATATTCTGTGATGTGCACAGTTTTTTTTATGATACTATCATTTCATGAGGATGAGCCAACCTTTAAAGTAATTTGAATCTACTTTTCTGAGAGGCTCTTTTGGTGGAGGATGGGAAAGGGGAAAGGAAAGGAGGAAAGAAGTAAATGAAGCAAAGCTGTAAGAGTACTGCTAGGGAAAGGCAAGACGTTATTTTTGTTCCTACTTGCATCACACACAAATTAGGGACTGGCTTTCCCCCATGGCTTGTCAAGCACTGAGCTGCAGAAGAACAGGAGACTGCCCATTTCTCACTGAGCTTGTGACTGTACGTGGCATCTTATAGACACAAATTATTTAACCTGATCAAACACTCTAGCAGCAGGCTGTAATTCTCCTAATTTGAGAGACAAGAAAACAGGAAGTGAAAGACGGTATATAGCTTGACAAAAGTCAGAGGACAAGTAAACTAAAGAGGATGAATTCAAACTCAGATCTGAATGCAGAGTCTGATCTTCCCACTCCGAGGGCTGGAAAATCCTTAACACACAGGGTCCCCAGCTCCTCTGCATTGTTCCTGGCACCAAGCATTTCCCATGGCGATGGTCTCCAGTTCTCAGACACAGTGCTCTGTGCAGCCAATAACCTCCATTCGACCTTGATCATCTACCTGCAACGCCTACCAGGCTTCACCATACAGGCAGGAAAGCTGGATTTCAAGTGCATACAAAGCCACCCTGGTTTAAGCTGGACTGTTTATCAGCTTTTCCAGCATAAAGGCAGCCATGAAAGTGCTCACAGTTTGTACATGAGCCACACTACCTCTCTCCATCTGTCTCCCCACCTATACTACTTAGCTATGACCATTTTGAGAATCTTGGAAACAAATTTTTAAAAACAGAAAAGAAAGGATTCTGTAACAAGTACTTAATACTTACAATTTTAAATGAGAAGTTACAAAGTGAGTATTTACAAACCGAATCTGCCTTCCTAGGTGTCAGTTTTAACAGTTAAAAAATATAATAGCAAAAATTTCTCACTTAAAAAATTAACAAAAACATCAACAATAATCTGGAATAAACTCAAAAACAATGCCCATGTTGTATATGGAGGAAGTACAGGACTGTACTGAGGGGTAAAGTAAGAAGTGTGAAAGTAGAGACATCAACATATTGTATCGAGGAAAGCAGTTTTAAAGATGTACGTTCTCCTAAAGATAATTCAAAATTACTAAAAAATCCCATGACAACACTTATCCGTTTTTTTTTAACTTGAAAAAATTATATTAGAATTCTTCAGGAATAATAAGGTCATAATACAAGCCAAGAAATTTAGGGATCGAAAAAAGAATCAAAAAATTCGCACTGTAATATATTAAATAAATTTTTACAATATGTAAGATATAGTGCTAGAGTAAGAAAGTAAGATTGACAGAAATAAATCATGAGCTCAAAAAGAGACTCTAGTGTACATAAGTATTTTTTACAGGTGGGATTTCAAATTAAAAAGCAAAGTATGAATTTAATAATTGTCTTGTTACAATCAGAGAATACCTGGAAAAAACAAATTCTATTCCATTCAAAATGACCGCAAGAAAAATTACAGAAAGTGATGTAAATATTAGAAAGTACTAATAAGAGCAAATACAACTCTTTGCTCATATCAATTCAGCTTCTCCTCACTGTAACAAGTACTATTATCATCTCCATCTTAGAGATTAAAAAAACCTACAGAAGAAATTTATACCATTATAAGAAAGCATTTCTAAGAATAAAACCCAAAAAGAAGACATTTACTATCTTAAGATTATTTTGGGCCACAACAATAATGAACCTACTGAACAAAATGAAAGGCAAGAAATGACAAGTAAAAGCTCTCTGATACATGTTGATGAAGACAAGGGGTTAATGTTCATAATATACATTGAGCTGTCACAAAGCAGCAAGAAGCTCCCCCACTTAAATGTTTGCAAAGGACAAAAGAGATCATTCACTTTTTAAAAGTCAGATGCCTAATGAGTGAAAAATGCTCAAAATCTCACTGGTCATCAAGTGCAAACTAAAATAATGAAAATCATTTTGCTCGTCATATTGGCAAATATGTTTAAAAGATATTATAGCTAGTGTCCATCTTTGAGACAACAAACTGTGAGCGATCTTTTGGAGGATGACATGTCAATGGATATGTAAGCTCTGAAAAACGTGTGTGCACACAGGCTGAACTCCACTTTTAGGATTCGTTACATTTAGAAAAAATCAGTTCAAAAAGATGTACTCATCAGAACATTTACACAGCACTGTTTACAATGGTGGGAAGAAAAGCTGAAGTGAAATCATATCCAGCGATAGAGAATTGGTTACATAAGTTATTCTACATCTTTTCATTCCCCACAGGAGAAGGAATTTCAAGATTCACTTGAAAACATCCTGTGATGTATGAAGTTGTCACATCCAAGGACTAAATTTCCAGAAACATTAGCTAAAGGAATACTCATACAAGATCACAGGAATGTTTGTACAAGAAGGATGCCAGTCAAACACCCTTTCTGACAGTGGAAAATGGAGAAAACTTAAGTGTTCACCATCAAGACAATGATGCGTTAAATCACGGAGAGCTGTGGGCACTAAAGTTGCAGCGTTTCAGCATGGTCCAAGGCCTTGTCCACAGTACTCTCCCACGAAAGGTGTCGTTACACAAGAGACCAAACCTGCACATCAGGAGACCCCTTTACTCTATCTGAAAGGACCGGGTGAGTCTAGAGGGGGAGGACGTCTATGATATATACGTTAGTGAATAAACCAAGCTACAGAAAACATATAGTATGGCCTTATTTTTCAATAAAGCATATATACACACACATATACATAGATTTCTCATATACGTGTATGTATGTGTGTATATATATATGACAAAGGCATAAAGGTCATGAAATATATACTCCACATTGTCAGCAGCTTTTACTCTCAGGAAAAATGGGGAAGGGAAGTGGGGACTTTCGGTACCACCACAGTTCTCTTTTCAGAATTTCAATTAAGTATACTTGGAATTTAAAAGTTTACTTAAGTACAAAGTAAAATGGACGATGCCTCCACAAAACAGAATACTATACTGGTCATTAAAAATCATGTCAGGGGAGATAGAATATTGTAGAAAAATGTGTAATAAGCCGAATGGAAAATGGAGGTCTCCACACAGTAAACAGGCACACAGTGCTCGCTGGTTTTTATGACAGAGCTGATACACACTGATGAAAAGAACAGAAAATAGATGTTAAAGTGTTAATTATTATCTCTGAGTACTGGGACCAGGATAGACCCTTTTGACCCTTTTTTCAGACTTTTATATTAAATACACATTATTTTTCATCTGAAAAATGCATTTTTAGATGTCTAGTACCACACATTGGAAAAAATACATGAGTAGTTACAGAAACAAATAACTAGGAGACACCGCAGCACCGTCACACAGTGTAGAAAGGGCGATCCTGAATAACACCACGCAGTTACATAAGGACCCACAAAGTGAGAGCACCCACTGTAACAGGCCGCGGCTCCCTTCTATTTGTCAGTTGTGTCTTCAGGGCTGAGGCATTTCTGAGCACGGCCAGTGTCAGTGCTGGTGTCTGGATGGATGCCACTGGAGGTGAGGGCACCTGCAAGCCGAGAGGAAGAACAGAAATAATCCTCTGCTTTTTCTGTCTTGTTTCTTTGTTACTTTTAAAGAGAGGCGGAAATAAGATAAACTGAATCTTCCTTACTGAAATTTCAGTAATGAAGCCATTTTTAAAGTGTTCACAACTTATATTCTGCCTATAACTGTCTTTTCAAAAAAGCCTCATATTTATTAAATGTTAATTAACTCAGTTAATTAACTACCTGTTGAAACCTTTTAAAAAACATGAAATGCACTACGTGAAAGCACCACACATGCAGTGACTAGCTCAGCTGTCTTTACGGCAGTGCAGTCAGCCCCCACCATCCCGAGACCCTGAGCTCCTGATGCTGGGAAGAGTGCACGCTGCTTCCTCAGATGGAGAGAAACGGTAAAAGCATTTTCTGAAATCTAAAGCACTAACAAAACATAACTGCTTAATCCCAGGCTCCTTTGAGGCTGTCATTTTCCGTTTCTGGCCAACACCCGTCAATGAGCAGAACCACCCCATTCCCGAGTCATGGGACTCACGTGGGCAGCAGTTTTGGAGAAATTTCCAGTTATAGAATGTTAACCAACTATACATAAAACTCTGAAAAAGAAAAGATGCAATACTCAGATTTTGGAAGACACTCAAAATATTCTCCTAATTCTTAGTAGTTGGAAAGGCTGGGCTTCTCCTAAGCCACTTATTTATTTCACAGCCAGTGAGCATCTCCCACAAACCCTGCTTCCCTGTGTGTGCTGGGAGCCTCAGGCACATTGATGCTGTCTATCTTATAAGTCACAAGGCAGAGGCGTGTGTCTCACACCTGCAACTCTCACACAGGCTCAACTCCGAGCCTCAATTTGTGAACTTGGCCCCATTTTCTCACCTGTTTATTTGGTATCTGTTCTTCTGTAAGCTGCCTGAAATGCTTCTTTGAACAAGTCAGAAGAATGAGTGGGTAGAGAAATGGACAGATGGACAGGTGAGAGATGGGCAGACAAACAGGGAGACTCCAAGAGAAGGGGAGCAAACAAAATTTCCTATGCAAAACCCTCTTCTAGTCAAGGAAGAAAGCCATCACCAAGAAGTGTGAAGAGGCAGGTGGCTTAGGACTGTTTCATGGATTCCATCAAAAGTCACACCACGTGATGAGAGGGTAGAAGTAAAAATAATAAAAGAAAAAAAGCATGCATGTTTGAAAAATATATCTACATTATGTACTTTCTAAAGAATAGATTTATATCAGCAAGGCTCAATAACACAATCTTTGGGTATTTACAGAAGTGAGAATCCCATCTCCAATCCGCAAGACATCCCTTTGGAGCACTGAGAGTCTACACGGTGTGATCATAAAGCCGTAACCGCAAAAGCTGTGCTATCCTGCACTTACGAGGAACGAGCAGCTGTGCTTGGCCTGCCCACGCGCATCATTTACAACCCACAGCACCTCTACTGGGGAGGGATGACTAGCGAGCCCTGTCTCTGCAGGACAGAAAAAAAGTCCGGGAGAGGCTAAGCCGACCTACAAGTTCTCCATCTCACAGGACTTGTCACTCCAGAGCAGGACTCGAACTCGGCCCACGTTTGTAACCACAGTACTACCGTACTTTACGTGCTCTTTGTGTGTATAATACATTTGTTTCTGGCATGAAAGGGTATTTAATAAATGATCGGTTGTCTTGTATATTTCATTAGCTCACAATCTTTATATTTTTGAATTGTACTCTTCCCCTGGAGAAATGAATGGAAAGAGCAGTGGTCAGAATGAGGTGGGGCTCCATTCTTTATCTGTTACCTCATCTCATCCAAGTCCCCAAGCAGGGAGAAGGAGCAAATGTTCTCTTCATCTTTTAAAGAGAGGGCTCCAGTGATGGTGATTTACTCAACTCCAAAACTAAGTCTGGGGGAAGGGCACATGCAGCAACGAGAGCAGTATCACCTGTAGGAAGGCGAAAAGAGCTCAGGGGATGGCTCAATGGGTCAGCCTGATTTAATTTCAATCGATAATACAATAACACACTCTAAAAATACTAGCATGCAATGGATTTGCTCTTTCTTGACATCTAGCAAGTTTCCACAGCCCACATGTAACATTATCATGAACTAGTGAAAGGAAGAGTCCACAGACAAGGAAAATCAATGCCACAGGCAGGCTGAAACCCAGGCTGGAGGAAAGGAAGAGAAAGGGCATATTTAAGAAGAGGGGAAAGTCTGGGAAAAAGACATCATCACAAGGACTCTCAAGCATCATCCAGCAATCATATAATCATTCTTTCAAGAGAGAGTTACTTAGGTCCTATTTTGTGCGAGATTTTACAAAGGGCAAAGAGAGACCGCAGCGTCCATGGTGGCAGCAAGTTGTGGAGCTATAATACACTTCTAATCCTGGTACCTTGCACACTTGTCCTCAGTATAAAGGCAAAAATTAAAGTAAAATAATACTATGTAAACCATACACATTGCTGAAATAAATTAAAGAAGACCTAAATACCTGGAAAGACAAACCACGCAAATTCCTGGATAACATGACAATATTCTTGGGATGGCAGTGCTCCCCAGAGTGAAGCACACATACAACGTGGTCTCGATCACAATCCCAGCGGGCTCCTCAGCAATAACTGACTAGCTTCTGCTACAATTCATATGGGAATTCGAGGGTCTCAGTAACCAAAACGTACTTGAAAGAGTAGAACAAAGTGAGAGGACTTGTAATTCTCAATTTCAAACATTAGAACTGTATCTACAAGTGAGATTAGAGGCCATTTTTAAGTTATTATTGTGTTTATCCTTATTTTCTAAATTCTGTACAACGAAAATACCTGTTAGAATAAGAAAAATAAAAACTAAGGTATCTTTTAAAACATGCACACCGATTCATTCATTGGGGAAAAATTATTTTAACTATAAAGAGGTAAACAAATATCTAGTGAAAAAGGACTACTTAAAAACAAGTCTGCATTTACAATTTTCATAAATTGAAAACTGAAAAGCACAAACACATCAAATTTCTAGGGAGACTGGTGAAACATATTAATAATTATTTTCAAAAATTCTAATTGCACAATGAAAACACAAGAAAGAGAAAATCGTGATTGACAGGAAACTGCGAACACGTGGAGAGCAAAGGCCTTGAAATCACTGTTCCTTTAACTCTGCTACTAGCTCAATAGGAGAGGAAATTCCTCACAGAGGGGACAGTGGAATCCCATGCATAAGATAGGATACACAGTACAAACTGCAGTAGTATCGGGAGTGAATATGTTAGAAGAATTCTGAAGTTACAACATTGCTGAAAAACTATAAAAACACTGACAGACAGATTAAAACACACAGTCATACATATTATATAGAAACATGAACTCTGCTCCCATGTTGCATAGAAATACAAACATATTTGTTCATTTATGGGCACTGATTACTTTATCCCAGGTAGAATATTTCAACTAAAACAAATAATCAATATTACACTCCTATTGTCAAATGTACTTGATAACTTACTCTGCTATGTAACCATATGTGTCTAAGATAGATCTAAAATTAGTGAAAAAGAGCTTTGTATGGTTTCTTGAATTCTTCTCAAAATTCCAAGCTTAATTTTAATATAGATCTGAGCAGTATTTCTATATTATCTTTTCCCTTGTGAAATGAACAACACAGTCTGTTGTCAAAATTCTGTCCTTACAATGATTCACGAGCACCGTATCCTCACAAAACTGCTGGACAGCAAGTCACTATCCAGACACTGTGACCAAATAAATGAAACAGAAGGAAGACAGTGATCCTATTCTGGAGGGCTTATAGTCTGTGTCAACACTGGGGTTTTTACTTGATTGGTTTGATTGGGTAGCAAAATAAAATCAATCAAGTACTTTCTTTGAGCATTCTATAAGTCATGACTGTTTTTAGTGTCATTAGCAGGAAAGACTTAAGCATGACTTGGTTAGGTCAACTAGCAACAATCATCACTGGAGAGTGAGTAATAAAGAAGTTAACTGATAGCAATGCTTCTGCCTACATGAGACCTAAAATAAATCTACACTGATATCCGAAAGGAAAATAAGGAGATGAGGTCCCCAATGAGAAAACAAACTAACAAGAAATCAAAAAATGAAAGTCATTTTCATTAACGATTCCAGGCAGTAGTGGAGCATGGTGGTGAAGATCACAAATGCTGGGGACAAACATGAGGGTCTGAAATCCCACAGCACTAGGTAGATGTGACACTGATATTTCAGTGAAATTTTCTGCATCTCAGTCTCCTATCCATAGACTGGGGACAACAACTGCACCCATCTCCTATAACAGTCCTAAGAATTCTGTTATTTTATATATAAAAGCTTAAATAAAATACCTCAGAGTTTAAATAATACCCCAAAAGCACAAGAAACAAAGAAAACAGAGACAAATTGCAGTTCATCAAAATTTAAAACTTTGCTTCAAAGGGCACCATCCAGAAAGTGAAACAACAACACAGAGGAGAAAATTTTTTCAAATCACTTATCTGGTAAGGAATTTGTATCTCAAAATGAAGAAAAAAAAATACCCTACAACTCAACAATAAAAAGGCAACTCAATTAAAAGGTTAATAAAGTATCTGAAAAGGTATTTTTCAAGGAAAATATACAAATGTCCATAAAGCACAATGTAATGATGTTCAATAGCATTAGCTGTAAGGGAAATCAAGTCAAAACCACTAGGAGAAACCGCTTCACACTCACTACAATAGGGTATAATAAAAAAAAAAAGCGTAACAAGCACTAAAGAGGACACAGAGGAAGCGGAGCACGCAGCCCTTGCTGGTGAGGATGTAACACAGCGTGGCCACTTTGGAAAACAGCCTGGCAGGGCCTCAGAGAGTTGAACATTTCGTTTCTGACTTACCCAGCAATTCTGCTCTCTGGGCACACACGTAAGAGAACTGAAAACAAATATCCACATAAATAATACCACATGAGTGTTCACGGCGACATTACTCATCACAGCCAAAAACAGAAACAACCCAAATGCGTATCACCTGATGAATGGGTAAACAGTGGGGCCCAGCCATAGAGTGGAATGTTATTCAGCAATAGCATAGCATAGAATAGTGACTAAGGCCACAACATGAGCAAATATTGAAAACGTTACTCAGTGTGAAAGAAGTCAGTCACAATAGACGTTTCCACTTATATGAAGTGACTCGATTTACATGAAATGTCCAGCACAGGCAAATCCACAGAGAGAAAAGTGGCTCCTTGGGGCTGGGGGAGGATGGGGAAGATGGGAATGTCTGTTTATGCATACAGGGCTTCCTGTTGGGGGGATGAAAATATTCTAAGATTGAATGGGATGCACAATTCTGGGCATAGAGTAAAAACCGATGTACATTTTAATGGGTGAATTGTATTAAAACTCTTAAGAACAAAAGGACCTTGGGCCAGTATCTTCCATAGTAAATGCAAATTGCTAACTTTTATTAGAGGAAAAAGAAACTGCTCTCAGCATGAAAGCAGGAGATCAGCAAATGTGAGTTAACCGAAATTGGACAAGAGCATTTCACTTGAAACAGTTGCTGAGTGTACACGAAATATTCAGAAATAGGAAAATCACCTTCACATCACGAGGAAGCATTCTGTTTCAAATGCAGATCAAGGATTCGGCAAGCCCAGCTGCCAGAAATGACCAGAGAAGAAACCTGGTTTATAAAACTAGCACCAGAGACAACAAGGAATGGTGATGAGGAAAGCAGGCGGTGAATATCTGGAACAGTTCGCTACAAATAATTTCTCCACCAAAAATTGAAAAATAAAATGAAAGTGATGAAATGCTCTGTTGACATCTCGAGAATGGGCTTCCTTCGGTGCTCGACTGTACTGTAACCCCGATTGAGAGACTCAGGAGAATCAGCATGGCTCCTGGGGTTCCCCAAAGGACTGCCCACCAGCACGCTGACCACCATCACATCTGCCAGGTTTGAATTGCAGGGAAGAGACCAAGTTCTGAAAGGCACAGGAAATATTGACAATGGAAGAAAATGCTGAGGTCAGTCCTGGGACAGAGGCCCTCTGAGCAGAGGCCAGAAGGCTGCAGGTGAACTGCAGTAGACCTGGGGCAGGAAGGGATCACGGGGGAGCATATCTCAATTCTCTTCTGTCTTTGCCTCCGGTAGGAGAGATAAAGCCTGCATCCTTCTCACCTGGAACTGTGGGTTCTGGCTGGCAGAAGTCTTACCGACACGGAATGATTATTCAAGACTGTGGAAAAAGTCAAGAAATCGAGAGGGAGTAGGGAGCCATCTCCATGAGCCTCTCAAATGCTCCCATATTTATTGTGTATAATCAAAGGAAAACTTCGTTAACAGTTGTGAGATAGTAAGGAGGAAATTCGGGAAAGACAGGATGAGGCAGAGATTGTAGAATACACAATGAGTACAAAGGATTAGTGTATCTTTAGGGAAGTCATGGGGTGAGGGGAACAAGATACATTTTTAGATATGTTCATTAAAAAGCAGACCACCAGTCCAGCCAGGTCCTTGTTTTGGGGATAATACACTATCTAACAACACACAAGCCCAGCGTTTATAGCTGAGGGTCTCGGTCCTTGCTTTACAACCAGCAGAGTGCTATCTAAAACCTCAACTACACAAGCAAAGCATTGTCTCTGCTTTTTACGGCAAGGAGTCTGGAGTGAGGATGCACAGGAACTTGCTTGTAAAGCAGTATCAAAGCATATTTTTTCTTCTTAAAATTCAGAGGCGACTGTGCTGTGTTACAATTTGTTAACCCAATCATCTGCTTCCACATGGAACCATTATGGAGGACACCCTAGGATGAAAATCCTGGATGTGGGTCTTTTCCTGCCATCTTCAGCCACTCTATCAGGGTCTAGGCACATCCGTGAATAACGATCCTACAGTACCACTCACTCTCTTAACTCCTGGTGATTGAAACTTAATTTTAGCTCTACACAACTTAACGTAGAAAAGTTTCAGCAATAAAAGCTATAATATTCCATTTATATCTCATCATATTACTGATTTTCTGATTGCTCTAAGCTGCTTCTACTTGGTAAAGCACCTCATTCTGAAGCTGAATTCAGTAATTTCCATTGTGCATTTCTAGCCAGTTTGGGCTCGCTAACTTCTTTTGGTCAAATATCGATACACTTAATTGATTTCTTTGTTTATCAATTTCAGCCAGGAGGAGAGGGAGTGTCACTCTTTTCCTCAGCCCACCCTCAACTCTTTTCCCATCAACTCAGGCCTCCTGAAAACAAAACAAAGTATTTTTTTCCCTTCTACTCTTTCCACAAACCCAACAGGAAACATCAGCCTGGAGAAAGAATTCAACACAAATGTTAAAACAAAAATCTATAAACCTGAAACAATACCATCTCCGAATCATGATACACAATGACATGAGAGTAAGTGTGTCAGGAACAAAGCATGCGGGAGCCTGACTACCTGATTTCTATTCTTCAAAGGAAGGAAGGTTTTCGTATTTTTTATTATCATTCTTGGTCATTGTTTCTGATTATACCAAAAAATAATTTATGAAATAATTATGCACTGCAATAACTGATTTTTATTGTATCAATTTTAGAAGGCATTCAGAGGGGATAGGAAAACCCACCTCTGTAAAAAATGCAAAATTTCTTCCCCTGTTAAGAACACGTATACAAAATGCAACAGAGAATTCAAATTCTTGTGGAGAGGAGCAAAAGACACAGAAACAAATCAAAGTCATTACAATGAGTCAATTTAAAATTCACTGGACAAACATGCTCAATGCATACAAAGAATTTTAAAGGCACACTGCAAACCATTCACTTAATGATCTGCAGGCTAGAGGAAGAATTTCACTCTTTAAGAGACAACAGAAATCAGTAGGGTGTCCCACCAAACATGGAGCAGTGAACAATCAGGTTTTTAACAGTTCTGAGAAATCAGCATGTTCTAAAGATCAAAATCCAGAAATTTTAAACATTCATTCAAACCACAATGAAAAAAGCACTTAAAGAAAAAAAAAAAAGAAAGTAAGCACATAGATCATTTCAACAGAACAATGAGAATTTCTTGTACCGCTGGAAGAAAGAACAGGCTATAGTCTTTTACTTGAAAAGAGACTACTTTTAAAAATAACTGCTAAAACACATTTCATCATTCATGTTGCATTTAAAAATCTGAGGTACATGTATCTGATCAGAAAAGCAATTCTGAGTAATAGTATGTTACAATTCAGTGCCAGTTTGCTTTAGAAGAAAAGAGAAAAGTTACTGTTTCTAATTCTGCCCAAAGTTTAAAGAACCTCCCTGTCTCTACCTCCTCCCATTTCCTAAGCTCATGCTCCCTAATCCTTCTGAAACAAGTATGAGAAAGTCTTATTCCCAATATGCCAAATGACAACTGAATATCAATTTATTAGTGTAAATATATGTCAACACCTTGAAAAGGAGGAGAAAGGTATCAGTAGTCTATATGGAATTTCTTTCTACCTTCCTGAAATCACACACACCAACGTTCACACAGACACAGACACAGACACATACCCCCTGGATTACTGGGCACTTCACAAGCTTAGTACTTACAACTTGTAGAAGGTAACTTTGTAGTTACTTTAAAATACAAAACTGTCAGCTTTTGAAAGCCTTCATCATCTGCTAAACCATCTAAATATCAAAGAGACCCAATTAGCCTTCTCTGTAGAATGTAATTTCCCTTGATGGCAAAACAGTCTCTAAGAAGTACTGGATCAAAGATTCGTGTTTATCACTACCTATGATCGTTTTTAAGCACATTAACAGATTCAGAAATGTATGTCTCAAAAACATTTATTCCTATTGAAATAGTATACGTGTTCAATTGTCTATACAGTGACTAGGTCCCATGATGGTGTTTAAGAGCTATTTTGTGTATAGCAATATTTACTTTCAAGTGCAGAAAAGGAGGGTGTGTATTACTCAGTTGTAGAGCACCTGCTTAGCATGCACAATGTCCTGGCTTCAGTCCCCAGTACCTCCAAAAAAAATAAATAAAAATAAGTGCATATTTAAAAATAAGAATAAAGTTATAAAAAATGCAGACTAAAAACCACTGCAATCTAGGTGCTACAATTATACTAAAAAAACAAGTGTTTCTATCAAATATTAACTATATGCCAATCACAGAGACAACCACAAGTCACACCTGAAGCATCACGTGTGATTCTCAGCAACCCTACTAAGTAGACACGGATGAGAAACTCGGCTCTGCGGATGAGGAGACGGAGCTCGGAGGAGCCGGGGACGCTGAATGTCCTGCTCCCCGTGACACCGCGTCAGCCCAGGGCAAGCACTGACAGAGCAGCACTGAGGGGACACCCAGCTGCATGGAACCTTGGGGCACTGGGGAGTCCCAGAAAACACTAAATCTTTTCAGTGAAAAACCAGCTAAAATATATTACACTGTGCTGCATCCTTTAAACAGGGAAAGTGACTGAGACCTTTTTGATGCCTCCGTGTCCTTTCTGCCATTATCAGTTACTTGCCCTCACAGTGTGACCAGTGATGATCTGGACCCCATATGAAGTGCACTCAGATGGAAGAGATTTTAAAGCTGTTTTATGAAGTTTGTAAGACTGTCTATGACTCACAAAGGCGGTCATCCATCACTTCTCACCGGTGTGGACGTACCACATGAAATCACTCCTTTCTGCTTTTTAAAATCCCTTCATCTACTCCAGACTTTTCAACAGCAAAGAAGTAGCTCAACCACAGACAGTGGACAGCTTTTCACCAAATGGACTCGAACAGCCCATCTGACAACCTGGAAGCCCTTGTCTTCTATTAAACCCACTTCCAGGTACTTCATCATTTTCTGATTGGTGGACTCGGCCTCTGACTGGCCTACTCAGAGAGCTCCCAACCTCACATCCAGGGGTGGGAGAGGACCCTGCTGTTGGGGGAAACCAGTGAGGAAGCTGGACATCCTCCAGCCACGTCTGCACGGGTAGAAGTGCCTCAACGTGCTCAGAAATTATACCGTCATCATCCCTGGGCTCCCATGGACTGGTTTCACATTAACCAAGCTCATGAGACACTGATGCAAGAAAACCAGAAACTTAAATTTTTAATGTAACAGAAGACGTGAATCTATGAACCAGACTGAAATATCAGAGTTCAACCATGAGTACATTTTCTCCTCCACGGCCCAATAACGGGCAGGCAGTCACATGGCAAGCATGGACAGAAACGGAGCAGGAAGGGTTTCTAGATTAATTCAATGGACTATATTTCTATTATACGAACAGATCTACTGCCCAGAACTCAATTAACGCCAATCATGGTGCACTCTCCGTGGACAGTGGCCAAGACATGACTATGAGCTCCTGTGTAACACTCCTTTCCCTGTCCTTTCTAGGCTAACTGATGCACAGAGGTACAAAGATTCAGGGATGCCGATAATGCTAAACACCCAAAGCCCATCTCTGGGAACCTCAAAATCAGACAGCCAGGGTTTAAATACCAGCTCTGCCAATTACTAGTTCTGTGATTTTGCCAACTTAATTACCCTCTGTGTGCCTCAATTTCCACACTGTAAAACTGGGATAACAATCAAACCTTCCTTACTCGCTTGTTGAGAAGATTGAAGGATTCATTTCTGTAAAACTCTCAGAAAAGAATGTAGCACATTTTGGGTGTTCAACAAATGTCAACTTAATATCAAATTGTTTTACAAGTCTCCCCTCTAATCATCTTATGTGTTTCCTGGCTAGCCTAAGTCCCAAATAAAATCCTTATTTCTCCTTTTATACACTCTTGGGGAGCACCCTTATGTTCCATCCAACCACCTGTTTAAACTGAGGGAGTGGATGTCTCCTAACCACTCCTCTGGGCCATGGAGAGTGCTTCTCCCTTCACACCCCTGGCCCCTGGCCCACAGCTAGCACTCATTACACTAACAGAGTGAGGTGTGAGTCCGGGGAGACAAGCAGGGCATGTGAAACCCTTCCTTTCACTCCAGTGTTGGTCACCATTGGGAAGCACGCGGGATGCTCAGCTCCATGTCAGGAAAGCCCTGTGCATGAAAGGGCAGGTCTTCTCAAGGGAAGGCTCGCTGTGGCCCAGAGCTACATGGGACAGGGTGACTCTGTATTTCTGGGACACAGTATCATGACACGCATTTTCCCACAGCCTTGAAGTTCATGGAGAACGTGGCTTCATCAGTAACAAAGAAGACATTTATCGCCTGTATACTCTTTTGTGTCATCTCTCAGTAGGCTGCTGGAGACAACATGTGTATAAGTATTGGAACTCCTTAAACCCCAAAATATATGAAGTAACAAATAATTCTGTGGCTTAACGTTGGTTTAGGGTGACTGTGTAACAGTTCTGACTCTGCTGATGCTAAATTATGGGTATAGGAACTATGGAACCTCCTCAAATATGTTTCATCATAAAACCATCTCTTCTTATTTTCCTGTTTCTTAGTAATTGCCAAAGACTCTCAAATGATGGCTTCACACAAAACAGCAGCTAAAGTTTAAGAGCCCTCTTGACATACACACTGTGGTAAACACTGCACATAATTTCTAATTCTCACAATTCTACAAATCAGATATGAATGTCCCCATCTCACAGACGAGGGAAAAACTCAAAACGAACTGACTCAGGCTCAAGTGGCTCAGTGGCAGCGCGTGCAGGCAAACCATATCAAAAACTACACCCCTTCGTATATGTACCAAATCTCCTACCACCAATTAACACACAGCGGCGGGGTCAAAACTCAGGGAACTCAATACACTTTTCACCTTTAAGGTCCTCCAGATGCCGCTTCTAGCTGTTTTATAAAATCCCGGCTCACTGGTTTCTAACACTAGAAGAAAAGCCCGATTTTGCTATTGTTTGCACAGCAAGTCTGAAATGTTCACAGTGAGATGACAGAATGAATCTAAGATATAAGCAGAATAACTTTTCCTGTTAGACAGACATAATTGTCATTGGGCTATTCTGAAGCATTAAGTAAAGTAATCAAAATAAAATAACGTTGTTTAAGCCTTCTTTTACAAACAGGAAAGTTAAGACTGTAAGAAGGTGCAACAGTGCCACCTATGGGTAAAATGACCTTCCAGGTTACCAGGAAAGATGCAACACAAAAATTGCCTGTAGGATCAGTAACGATAATCAGATAAATAAAACTTATGTAGCACATGCTGCACTTTGATTCGGGGGAAAGGAGGGATATTCAGTATTTAATCTGATATTGCTAATACTCCTGAATATAAACAGAAGACATAGGCTCATGGAAACTCATCTTAGAAGAGGAAAGAATCCAGTTCAGCCACTTCATTTTACAGGAGGGGAAACTGAGACATGGGATCTGTCCTCCTGGCAATCAGCAGCAAAGCTCTCCTATGCCTCATGTCTTGCACTGTAGCAAAAACCAACAGATCTGTACTAGGCCTATATTCATAAAATTCACGTTTGTATTTTTCCAACAGTAGGGTATCTAAGTATCTTGCAAAATACTAAAAGAGCCAGGATATCATACAATTTTGTTGCCATACAAAAACATTTATTTACATAATAAAACAGCATGAGCTTTATTCTCTCTATTAAAAAAGTGACATGTCAAATCAATGTTTTGATATTTTAAACCTGTTAAGAGTGTAGAAAAAAATCAAAATTTTCTTTAATCACAAAATAGAGGAGCTTATTCCCTGAAAATGATCAATATGGATTTTACTAAACTTAACGGATCTGGTCAGAATCCCACGAATTTAAATATCTGAGTGGATGGTTACACGGCAACATAAATTCTGATTTGTAACAATACATATTCTGTGTAAATAATCTTCAAGGTCATCTGATTAAGGCAATTTAACTAGTCCCTGTCTCACTAGAATGATACAGATTTCATTAAAACTTCATACTACACCAAAAAAAAAAATGAATCCTTGTTACTTTAAACCATATTCAAATATATCATACAAATACATATTGAATATGTGTCAGAAATAAGCGACACTCTTTAGTATTCAGAGTTGATCCTTCTAAAATATCTGTCATTGTGACAGCACACTTTTATTAAGCACCTCTTGGGTTCTTTGTATACAAGGCATCTACCTCTCACAGTCAGACAAATTAAACGATATTACTCAAATTTCACAAATGAGGAAATGTACTTAAGCCATGAAAATAACGTACATATTCATCAACAGGAAAGAAAAGAGTAAAGACTTTTCTTACAATATTCACTGACAATCTTTTCTTCCATATTAAGACTACATAAAACCAATTCAGTCTTTGTAAGTATTTCTGTCAATAAGGGCCACTAGAGAAAAACAAGTAACATCAATAGCAGTGGTTGGACTTTCAGAGCCCACTTCTCTTTTGCACTATAATTATTTTTATTGTTATGTTTTTAGTGCTTACAGAGCACTAAAATATAAAATTAACTTTTTAAGTAATTACCTGAGAATTAAAAATTTGTGAAAATAAACAATTGTAATTTCTGCCACTCTGTCTCAACTTCTCAATGGTGTCTCTCCTTTGAAGGCATCATCAAGCTGAGATCACTAAACTCGGCCATTTATGGAGTCACAGGTGTTTGGGTAACCACTTAACGGGAGGCTGATTAGAGGAGCAATTAAGAAAGCATCCTGTGCAGCCTGGGTTCCAGCACCGAGCTAGCCACAGCCTGCTGCGTGTAATTTGGGACAAGCTGCTCCATCTCTCAATCCCTCAGCTGCAAAAAAGGAGACACTGATACCTACAATCAAACACCTGCTATGAACTAAAACATGAGGAAAGCATTTTAGCCTTAGGTAGGTGTCCACTCACAGCGAGTTTGGTCATTATGATGATGAGGATGCCTGTTAATAAATTAAGCTAGACCACAAAGGAGAAATCACCTTAAAGGAGAAACATTTTAAGTCAATGAGCATTTCTTTTTGGATGGATTGCAGAATATTCTATTGATTTTTTTAATAAACCAAATTTTGTCCATTAATTATAGATTTACAGGTTCATGGACAAGTCTCCAGAAAAAAAATTAGAGGCCTCTTACCTCTGTAAACTAAGAAAGTAAATTTTTAAAAAAATCACGGAGGAGATTATACCTCATTTTGGAGAGTATGTGCTTAGCATGCATGAGGCACTCAGTTCAGTCCCCATTAACTCCATTTAAAAACATTGTTTTTTAGGAAATGGAAAATTAAAGCAAAAAGATGGAGGAATACAGAATTTTTTAGAGACTCATCTCAGATTTAAGATGTGGAAGAAACCATCCATTTCTCAGAAGAAATCTTGAGGACTATGTAAACTGGATCTGAGATGTCTAGTCCTTTAACATTATTCAAGAATTCATATTACCAAGTCTTAAAATTACCTGATAACGCACAGTGGTGATACTGATCATAACAGCTGCCATCACGGATCGAGCTCCGGCTAGGACTGCTCTGTTCTGACATCTCTGCCCCTCAGGCCTCACCAGGTTGAGAGCACTAAATTCGGTCATTCAAGAGCATCTTTTGTAAGTCCTCCATTTGTGCTTCTGACTCTCCCCTCACCAGCTCCTCTGAGGGAAGCACTGTTATCATCTTTCCCATTCACAGATAAGGCCACTGAGGCACAGAGACTAAACTCGTTCCAGGTCATATTGGCATTAAAGGAATTCTGTATTTCTGCTGTTTGCTTTTGACAAAGGAATCTGAGATATCAGTTCAAGGCAGACTGTTAAATAATCAACTCTGTCAGGTCTTCACCTCAAAGAGCAGATACTATAAATTCCTGATGTAGGATGAGGCTGCCGCCACAAACTGACTCAGCTTGAAATTAATATCCAAGATGAAGCAGCGGATACACGTAAATATTCACGATTGTCAACTCTGCTCACGGGTCTGGGCCCTTCACTGCCTGAACGGGGGTGCAATCCCCACCCGTGTCTGGGAGAGAAGCGCGGCTCTTCCCCGGCTCACCCAGGCTTCACGGGGTATTTCCCCCCACAGACTGGCCTCAACGATTAAAAGATCTCAAGATTTTTACACCATGCAAATCTAAAAGACATTTCTGCAGATGGAGCACTTTCTCAGGCTTAAATCTTTTTTGCCTACACTCAGCCAGGGGGAAAAAAGAAACATGACTCTACAAAGTCTCTGACCCGCACCACTCACAGGAGTAGAACGGCCAGAGCAGAAGATGGTTCTTCACATTGCAGGATGAGAAAAAAATAAAGATGCCCCGACAAAAGGCACTCCCAGAGATAGTGCTCAGCAGTCTTCTGCACACTCACGGTTGTGCAGCCCTAATCACCTTCTATTTCCAGAACACTTCATCACCCCAAAAGAATCCCCCTGTCACTAGCAGTCACTCCCTAATCCCCCTCCAACCAGCTCCTTCCAACCATCACCTGCTCTCTGCCTGTGCATGTGCCTATTCTGGGCTTTTCATATCACTGAAATCAACAATATGTGGCCATTTGTGTCTGCTTCCTTTCAATTAACATGCTGTTATAAAGTCTTGTACATTTTGAAGTGGTATCAGCATCTCTTTCTTTTTTTTTTTTGGAAAACTTTAAAGATTATTAGAAGGTGGTAAGTACTATCAAAAAGAGTAGAGTGGAGCATAAGTGATTGGGTTTCAAAGGGAAAAGTGTGGGTCCAACAGTCAGGGTAGACTTCCCAAAACAGGTGGCCTTTTTCATTTTCCTCTTTTTTTTTTCTTTTTTCTTCACTCTTACGTGTGAATAATGTTCCACTACATGGAGATACTACATTCTGTTCATCCATTCAGCAGCTATGTATGGACGAGGTCCAGAAGAATGAGTGTAAGAGGTGACTAGCATGGATGGCATTTAAGCAAAGGGCAAGATGTGCTTTCCAAAAAAGCCAACAAACAGAGGCACAAGGAAATTCAGTGCGTTTCTGACCAAAGTGCTTGCTTGCTTCAGTAGGACTACCGTGCAAGGCTGGGGCGGATATTGGCAAGAGTCACGGTGAGGGAGTCAACTGAGAAGAATCCCCACTGCAAGCAGCTCAGCCAATTCTCCTCCCTCATCCTGTATTGTTAGAGAAATGTTTCTAGGTTACTCTTATTTCAAGTAATAGCATTTTAACTGCACATCTGATCATCTCCATCAGACATTATCTCCAAGCCACAGAAAATCATTCACTGAACGGAGCAGCTCCAGGACATAAAGGTGAATGATCAGGGAGTCCTGCAGCATTCCAGCCTGCAGGCACAAACCCCACATGTGCCCTGGTGATGTCCAGAAAATAAAATGCATGGAAATTTCTCGCTGCTGGTACACGACATCTGCCCTCAAATTGCCCCAAAATCATGCTGGCAAAGCACTACTCAACCCTCTCACTATAAAAAAACCAAAAAGCTAAGAAGGCAAATTTAGGCTCTTCCATTGAAAACCAGCAACCATCACTGCCAGTATGTGAGCAGGAATGCTCCTGACTTCGAAAACCACTGCGCAGATACTTTTCAAACGTGAAACTCATATATGTATTCCAAATAGATGATATTGCAGTAGGATTTTTCTTTTCAAAATTTCCAGTTTCAACATTAGCACAAGAAAGTTTATGTTTAGGCTTTAAAAAAATCATTTATCCTCCACTTTCTTAGTTTTGAAATTATTATTATTTTATAAATGGAGTTATGCTGTGTATTATAAACCGTTTGATTTCTGAAAACAAGACCTTTATGACCTCACTATTTCAGAGCAAACTTTAACGATTCTTTGAGAGGTGGGGCCTGGGGCGCCCACTAACAGCTCTTTAAATACTGACAAGGATGTGCTATTAAGTAATGCAAAGGCTCTAACTTCACATTAGCTCAGAAAGCAAAGAAACTACACCAAAGACTTCCTTAAATATTTTATATATTCGTATTCTTTTGAATATTAAAATTCTAAAAAGAGGATTTTTTTTTGAAAAAGACAACAGCGGTTTTAAATTTCCTCTCACCAAGAAAGCAATCTTTATCAAGAATAAAAACCCCTATGGAAATCGAAATGACAGGACGTTTCTAGCTAAGTGAACATCCAGATCTGAACACAAACCTAAATCCAATCAGATCTCACTCGAACGAGCTCAACAAAGTCCTGGGCAACCCTGGAAATTAGCTCTTTTGTTCCAAATGTTGGCTGAGCTAAGATCATCAAACAAGGAAGGGAAAGAGAGAAGACGAAAGTCCACCTGGCAGCCTCCATCAGTTTTCTTCCAGCCACAAGGTGCCTCTAGGGCGGCCCCGCTAACAAGCCCCCCATAAAGAAAGCCGGCATCCACACTGCCCCTGCCGTCCCCAAGTAGCCCCGATGCCCATATTCCATCCTGTGAATGGTCTTCTTATGATCCCCCAGTTGGTGGCACCCACCCCCTCATCGCCACTACACACACAGAGCCACGGCAGCCTTCCCAAATCACAAATTTGATTACATCAACCCCACTTCAAATGCTTCAGAGGCTCCCTGTTAGAGTTCTAGCCCCACCCCAGACCCTGCTTGCCCAGCCTCACCTCAGTACACAGGTTCCCAGTGACCTCAGGGGTCCCCTGACATGCTCCTACCTCTCACTTGCCTCCAGGCTCATTTTGACTGTTTCCCAAGGAAGCCTTCCCTCCCTCCAACCTCCATAATTTGTTTCTCTCTTCCTAGAGCTTTCTAGGCTAAGTCAACTTCTGACAATGCTAAGCTCTCAAGAAGCAAATACATTTTGCTTATTATCGTGGCTACACCCTCTCTCCCCTATACTCACAGAAGTGCACGTATTATGAATAAATGAATGACGGGTTGGATCTCAAAGGGACAGACATACCTGCTCTCGCCCATCCCAATCCTTCTGTCTGTAGAATATCAGAAGCAAAACCTGAAGTACCTTTCCTGAGGGTCACTTTCTGTTGACACCCTTCACTGCCTACTGTGTCAGTTCTAATAAAACTCAACTTCTTCCAAAGCCCTACACCACGGACTGTCTCCAGTGTCCTCCCCAGCAGGGGCTCCCTCAACCCTGGACTGCACAGGGCACTCTCCACGGGTCCCCACGCCAAAAGCCTCCAGGCCTCTGCCCGGGCTGCACCTGCGACCTGAGCCACATTCTTGACTCCTTCTCCTGGCTGACTCTTACTCTGTCCTCACAAATGAATTTAGAGCCCATTTCTTCCAGGAAGTCCTCTCTGATAATGTCCTTAAGTCTTGTCTGGGCTCTATCTATAGCAGCAATATATGGAGACCAACTGGGTGCCTGCTCCTAATAAGACCACGAACCCTTGGGGGCCACGTGGGAAGGAGTGAGAGATTACAAGATGGGTGGGGGAATCAAAAAGCAAAAATCACAGCCCAAGTCCCAAATTCAAGGATACTTTCTCAGAAAAAAGTATTAACTATTTCACACGTGTGCAATTTGGCTACTATTTTTGTGGCTTGTGGACAGCAAGAACTTGGTGTTCTAGTCCAAAACTTAGGTTACATGCAAAGAAATGTATATATTCATATCCAAAGGAAACAAGAGCTGCTCAACAACAGTTTGCAGTTAGAACTGAAAGGAAATTTGATAAAGGCAATCTCTCTCTCTCATTTCTTTCCTGGAATCATATAATTTTAGAAGTATTTGCGTGACTAACAGATGGCTACAGCCCGTGATTTTGCACAGGAGTGTTTGGGGCTTAGGAAGCCCAGATTAGATTCACTCTGTAAATGCAATCACACCAACACACTGATAGGTGCCGTGGTGGTGAAGCTGATGTTCCAAAGCAGGCAACCTTATTCTGTAAGAGAACTCTAAATAGAAAGCAAGAAATGCAATGTCCTATACTGAATTTCATTTGCTATATGGGCCATTAACTGATAGTATATCTTGACTAATGAAACCCAAAAATAAATTGTCAACGTCGGTTTTCTTCATCGGACCGTTTTATGCTAACATCGGATATTAAACACTCACTCCATACGGAAAGCTCAGGCTTACGCTGCAGCACAGTTACATCCCGCGGAAGAAAGCTGACCAAGGGAGAACTGGAGAGTTTCCGTTCAGAAGCTGCAAAGTCTGGTTTTGCACCTGTACATCATTTGCAACCACGTCATCTTCAAAGGAGTTAGACGTTACCTCTGTGGGGCGAAAAGCACTGCGTGCTTCAGAATCATCAAAGAACGCTGAGCTTTGTGAAACAGTCCTGAGGCACTTAAATCATACTTTTTCTGAAAGGCTCCAAAACTGACCCACTTCACCATTCCAGGTATAACAGGGAAGTACTGGAAACAGTAGAGAGAACATGACCTTGAAGTCTGACAAGGCCCTGCTTGAATCCTGCTACAGCATTTACTAGCCGCTAAACAGACCAATTCCTTAACCCCTCTGAGAAGGCTTCCCAATCTGCAAAAGGGGGCTGCCACCGCCCACCTGGGAGGCATGGATGTGAATGCAACACGCAAGAAGGGCAGCCGACTGGTACCTGACACGGGGCCTGGCTAGTTTCCCTCCGCTGCCCTTCTCCCCCTTTAAACTTGCACTGTTTCCCCGGTAACGATCAAGCCCCCAGAACAGACTACCCGTATCTTCTGTGTATCCCTGGATACATGCCTTACCCTTAGGAGGCCAGAAAAACAACTGCCTCCTACCAAGTCACTAACAATGTTCTTAAGAGTCTGGGTATATTTAACTCTATTTCTCAGGGAGACTACTCCAGAACTTTCCAAGCACCATTCTCCAGGTTGGCTCCCCTCCCTTTGCCCATCCCTTCTCACCTCAGATCCTCTGTCTGACTGCCTTCTGTTCATGGGAAAGAGAGTCCGGTAAGGTGGGGACTCCCTAGGCCTCCCTCCCTCCCTCACAGGTGACTGTGACTACATTCTCCCCACTCCCCACTCCAACTTCAGCTACTGAGGACTCTACCCTCCCAGACCCTGCAGCCTCTGCACCTTCCCAAGACGCACATGTGGCCAAGACCCTCCCTGCAGATTTCTTCCTGGTTGGCCCTGCCCACCCCCTGGCCCCTTAAGGATAAATAGCGTTGCTCTGAAAATGGCAAACGCCGCTAACTGACACACCAATGCTGCATGGTCTGGGCTTTCCTCCAACCCAGGCACAGCCCTGCCCCCCCTCAGCCTCAGTCTGCAGCCCTCGAGAAGATCTAATTCACATGCAAGGCTGTGAACACCAGCTAAGAATGACGACTCGCAACGTGTATCTCTAGTCCGGCTCCTTCACTTGAGCCCCAGGCTCATCGACCCGAGTGCCTCTTTGAAGTCCTAACTTGGATGAAAAATGGCATCTTAAAAATGCCTCATGTCCACCATTTACTCTGGAATTCGATTCCTGGCAGGTATCTCCCAGACTCCCCATTTTAGTAACAGGCCCAGCACCCACCTAGTTGTCTGAGGTCACATTCAATTTCCACTCTTCCCTCCCCCCGGCCCTGCCCTGCAATCAGTGCTGTTATTTATGACAATAAGTCCATCTCAATTGTGGTTCTGCAGGGACCATGGCCGGAACCCCACAAGCTCACAGCATGGTGCACTGAATAACAGTCCTCCGTAGGGTGCTCCCCGGCGGGGGAGGCATCTCCTGCCACTGGCCACCTCAGAAGGCACTGGATTCTCACACAGGAGGCCCAGGAGAAGGGACTCAAGGTTCTCCCGTGGTCTGAGCTTTGAAGGGCCCGAGGTCTGGGGGAGCTCCTAATTAGCAGACACACTTGAAAGTGAGCAGATGAGGATGTGGGAACCCAGGCAAGGCTGTTCTCACTCCAACTCCTGGGCTCACGGGAGCCACGGGAAAGGCCTGTGTCCAGGGTACAGCCCGGCCATCACAGATCCCAGCCTGCAATTGCCAACCCGGACAGCCAAGATTCCATCTACTTGCGACACTTACTTCTGTTCTGTTCACCACCCAGAATGTGATGGACTCATTCAGATATTCTGGCCTGTCTCAAGTGAGACAAATTCAGTGAAAAATGAAGTGTCCACATTTGGACTAGAGCATGAAAGGAGAAACAAGGCCTCATGGTCAGCATGATGGTGGAGGCCACACCCTTCCACCGGGTGAGATGAACCATGGTGAGGGTGAGAATCCAAGGTCCTAGGTCGGCCAAATCATCTTCCTTCACGGTTGTCTGGGGTGTTGCAGACTGACTACCACAAACTAATGACACGGCCGTCAGTGGTGAACGTCAGCTGCAACAGAAACGGATTCAGCTATTTACTACCAACATGGGTTAAAAGTAAATCCCTGGGTAGGGAGGTCTGCACGGCTGCTGAGGCAAACCACAGACCCAGCTCTGAATGCCCACTGGCTGAAGCAGAGAGGAAGCTATGGCCCTTTTAGCTGTCCCTGTGTCCAACAGATCCAGGTGAGCCAGCTACTTAGGAGAAGGCCATGTTGTCCTGATACTCAGAAAAACCAGCCTCGTAAAGGGAACAAAATAGTGGCATGGATTTTAGACCCAATTCGGCCCCTTTATGAAGGCAAAGTAAAGTAAATGGCATGGGGAAGTTGAATGCAAAAAAAAAAAAAATTAAAGAACCAAACGGTGACTGCTTCCTCCAACAGTGTCCCCTGCAGATGCTCACCCCCGAGCCGGCCACTTCCTCATCAGTGACCACCGGCCAGGAAGCGCCGTCACGCACGTCACACAGCAACAGCCAGGAACCGCGTGCCGAGCACGTTTGTATAAAAGCAGGAATCGTGCAAGTTGACGCAGATTTTGACTTTCCAAGTTTAAATACTCCATGAAAAGAATCCCTCAGCAGCCGCCTAAATCAATTCGCATCTCACTTCTTCAAAACAATGAAACAAATTTAATAAGGGCGCATTTGTCACCAAATAAAAGGAGGACCAAACAGGTCCCTCAAAGCAAGGATTTTAACAGGTATCAAAAACCAGTGGGTAATGTGCAAACAAAGTAAACATTCCAAAAATTAAGAAAATACAAAATGACGAGGATAATACATGGATCAAGACAGCTGTTAAGTTTTTGCTTTTTAAAATGATTGAGACAGCACGGATGGCAATCTGGCTATTTCCAATGCAGGATGTGCACAGCCCACATTTTCAGATGCAACAACATGCTCACTGGGCAGTACAAGTGAAAAAGGAATAAAGAAAAAGGAAAAGATGAAGACGAGAAAATTAGAAACACACAAGAACAAAAATGATTTTGACAGCATGTACAAGAATTTACGTGAGTGTGTGAGGCCAGGGACACGGGGATGGTGAGACCCACCCTCACCTCCTGCTCCAGGGAAAGCAGGGGCCTGAGGGGAGCAGTGCTGCCGGACGACCCAACGTGGTCAGCGCCCCTAACCCAAATTCCACCTACAAGCGTCTAGGCAGATTTTGAGCTACAAATTGTGGTCGCATTTCATTCTGGACTGTTTTACTCACTTCCACCAAGAGTAGCAGGAGAGAATTAGGCTCTACTCGTGCACCAAAGCATTGTTTAAAAAACTAATGACTGTGGAATACTAAAAGCAACAATGTGGTAAAAGTGACTGGAGGAGAATGTGCTTGACCTGAGCTCACTGGCCGCATTATCTCACTGACGTTCAGATGCTGGCTGAGCTCTTATGGTACCAGGACAGACAGACCCACAAGGAGGGAGATTTAATGCGCTGCTGTATTTTGATGCAGGGAGCCATGCCTGGTACATGAGGTTCTGGGTAATCAATGGTGACAGTGTCAAACACTGTGGGCTAAGTACACATTCGGCTACACCGCCAAGTCCCAAGGGCAGACTTCAAATGACAAAAACAAGCTGGCATTCTTTGGTGGCTCTGCAGACTCAGAGACAAGCATTTGTTGAGTAAAAATGTCACCAGTGACTCCTATGACAAAAGAGGAGGCACTGGTGTGGGGGCTGGGGCAGGGCTCAAGGCTTCCACTGCTCACTCACCAGTCTGTCCAGGGGGAGAAGGTGGTCCCTGCTTACGTTGCACCGATGCACCTACCTTGACTAATGCCTGGGGCCTCAGCAGGTGTTGACAGGTGAGGTGAACAGAGCCAGACTCGGTGTAGCACGGTGCTGGGAGCTATGCCCTCAGCAGTGCCCAGGCTCCTAAACATACCAGCACATCCCCAAGAAGCAGAAGGGGAGTGCGGGCATGTAGATCACAGGGCCCTGTGAGGACAAGCACAGATCATGGCCACGACAAGCCTCTCCCCTTCCTTAAGCCATACAGGTATATCTGGGAGGAACAGAAAATTCATCCAGAAACCGCTAGGTGGGCTCTCGCAGGTGGGACTCGGGTCCACTTCTCTTCTCACTCACAGGGCTGGTCTAGACATTCTTTTTATCAATTCTCTAGCATCTTCTCCTCCAACTTACCAACAACCAGAAAGTAGGATCTGATCTTAGGTAAGTTCAAGAATCACAGAGCACTGCCTTCACGGTGGGCCCAGCAGCATGTGCCAGGTTCTCCGACCATCACCTGTGGGACCACCATGAGCCCTCTCCAGACACAAGGACAGAGGCCATAGGACGGGGGGACACAGCTTCTCTTACTCTCCCCAGCAAAGGGGGACCACTTCTCGGCAAAGACATCTCACCCTCTTCTGCCCGAGGGACAGCACGATAGATACACCGGGAAACAGAGCAGAAGGTGGGGGGGTAGGCAGCCCAAAAGAGCTCGTCTGTACTTCCGAGGCAAAGTGGAGACTTTGACTTAATCACAGGGACAAACTGAGAATGAACATTTCCCTGCTCTGTCCCATACACCGTGATACGCCTTTCCCTGCATAAGGAGTTCATTCGGAAGTCCCTGGCGGTGTTTCTGATGTCCTAACTTGGCATGGTGGCTGTCGGGCAAGAAGAGAGGGCCTGAGCTGAACAGGTGCTGGGCCTGAGAGGCAGGAGACACCGGCTCCGGCCCCAGCTCAACCAGCGCCTCGTTCCGCCTCTCGGGGTTAAGCATCTCATCCAAAAGCAAAGGGATGAGACTGTCCCAGGACAGGCTGCCCAACAGATATGAAATGAGAGCCATGTAAAGAAAGTTTCCCAGTTGCCACGTTTAAAATAGTAAACAAAGAAACAAACCAACAAACAAAAAACAAATACTAGAAACTGATTTTTAGAACAGATCTTACTTAATCAACTGTATGTAAAATACTATCATTTTGACATGTAATCAATGTAGGAAGTAAAGAGATAGTTTATATACGTTTGCTAGACAAGCCTCAGCGTCTGATGTGCATTTGACCTACAGCATATCTCAGCTCAGTCCAGCCTCCTCCCCAGTGCTCCTAGCATCAGTGGCTTTGGCTACTTTATTGGACAGCAACCCCAGGGGTCCCACCATGGTCATGGCTGTAAAGCGGGAGTAAGTGTCCACACTAACCCTAAAAGGATCTCTCTGAAACAAAGGCGGATTCACTTTGAAATGTCTGTAAACCAGCAGGCTGCACCTCCCTCTCCCCTTGGCTACAAGACAGAATTCTTCCTTGCTGATCCCTTTCTGGATGTAGGGAAGAAATCCGGCACAAAGCCAGGGTTGGCTGGCCTCCAGGTAAACTTACCTGCTGTCTGTGTCCAGTCCCATGAAGTCCTCCTTCTCAAACGGGATGCAGAGGAGGGGAATCTTGCCCCAAAATTCTTGTGGCCACCATAGAGCCACTTGGACTTGAGCAAGATGAAGAGTGACTCAGTGAAGTCCTCGATCCTCTTCTCCACCACCCTGCAGTCCTCGTAGATTGAAGGACACGTCGGTGAACGGCTGCTCGGCTACCTCCCCATGCAGCACAAAGACAAAGAGCTGAGAGTCATTAAGCGCGGTGCCATACAGCCCCTCTACACGTGCAGCTTCTCCAAGGCCTTGGCAGAGAGACAGTTGGTAATGGTGACAAGGCCCACGACTTTGCGGTGTGTCTGGAAGACGCTCCACCCATTCTCGGGCACATAGTTGTGCCTGTAGTGGATACAGAATGTCCACTGGGAGCCGCATGGGCTGATATGGCTCACCGAGGTGAGTAGCTGATAGATGCAAAAGAAATTCTCCTCTGAGATGATCTCCATTGGTTGGACCACAACGGGACGAGTCTGGTGGTCCTCAGCACACTGCACGTAGTCAGGGATGCTCATGTTGCTGGCCCTGCCGAGAGGGGTGAGGAGATCGAGGTACATAATCTGCTGTGTGCTACGGGCCCATCTGGGTTGCTGTGACCTGGTGTGTACCAGCCAGAAGGCAAGGGAAGCCAAAGCAAATCCGGGGGTACAGTTTGTCCTCAGAGTCTGCACATGGCTAATGTATCTCGGATCATATTACCCAGCTTTTGGTCTAGGCTTCCTGCCTCTGCAGAGAAGGGTCATTTCTTATTTTGTATTTCCAAGCACCTAGCAAGGCCCTGATGCAAAGTCACTGCTCAAAAATGCTGAATAATAAATGAACAAAGAAAATGCTTTCCTCAAACCCCTTCAGCAGAATATAAAGAAAAGGACCACAGTAGGATCAAAAGATCTGGATTTCTATCCAAATTATTTGATCCCCTAAGCTTCATAATAATGGATAAGAAAACTTGCCTAGGGGAAGAGGATACAGTTCAGTGGTACAGCACATGTTTACCATGTACGAGGTCCTGGGTTCAAAACCCAGTACCTCATTTTAAAAAATGAAACAAATAAATACACCTAATTACCCTCCTGAAAAAGTATTTTTTAATTCAAAAGTCAAAAAACACCTTGCAATTGACACAACATTGTAAACTTGACTATACTTCAATTAAAAAAAAAATCCTTGCCTTACAAGAATATATCTGAATTACGGATGTTTGCAAATGTAAAATGTCTAGGGTACCACCTGCATAAAAAGAGGTGACTGTACAAATGTACTATCCCCCCTTTATGAGCTATTCTTCCTTTGGGGGAGTTATAACCTCTCAGAGCTAATTTTCTCAGATTAAAAAATATAAACATTGCCTGATTCTCAGTAGTGATGAATAATCAGATAAGCCAAAGAAAGCATATGACCCACAGAGTTTACTCAATAAATGTTTGTTGAATGAATGAATAAACAAGCAAGTGAATGCTGCTCCCTGCCACAGACCATCATAATGGTACTGCCTGGAAATCCCAAGCCCACGTTCACCCGACTCTGCACTAGCAAAGTGGGTGACCTGGGTAGGCCTGTGTGCTTCTCTAAGCCCCAGTTTAATCATGAATAGAAATGAGGGCAATAACACAAACCTCAAATTGTTAGTGAGTCAGTAATGAATTGTACCTCACCATTGCAAGATGGAACCATGAAGGAAAACTGGGCAAAAGGATCCATAAGTCCTCTCCATATAATCTCTTACTACCACATGGGAATCTACATTACATCTCAAAATAAAAAGTCTAATTTTTTAAAGAGGTAATTGAGGTTAGGTGAGCTCACTGTCTCAAATTAGGAACACACAGTACAAATAGGTCAATGCCCGGCCCATGAGATACACTCAGTTATCATTCCCACTGAACCCACTGGTACCTCCAACTTCAGAGCAAGAGAATGGGTCTTCGTGGCAACAGGCCACAGCACCTGAAGCTAACAAAGCTAATGGTGTCCATTTCAAAGAGCCCCTGAAACCACCATTGTTCTAATTTTCTATTTGTAATTTTTTTTCTTTTCATTAAATAGAAACTCCCAATTCCATAGAATTCTTACCAGATATCATGATGGCAGCCCTTCAAAGCCTGACCAAAGAGATCATGATGGCAGAACTTCTTGGTGAAACAATAAAATGAAAAGCTATTTCCACAAGACCTCTGAGTAAATCTACAAGGGAACTTCATCCTGGACTGAGGAAGAGGACTGGGGAAGAGGGGGTAATCTGGGGCACAGAGAACTATGGGCCACCTGTCCCACGATGGACTTTAGACTCACCCTCACCCTTCAGGAACTACTAAATACACACAGACAGAGTGCTACGGACAAGATTTTTTTTAAACAAATCCCTGAATCCCTAGCAGGTCTTGTTTCTACCGAGACACAAATGGCTTATGTGTATAATGTTTCACAAAAGCCTTAAAATATTATCACCCCAACTTGACACATCAAGAAACTGAGGTAGAGAAGTTTATCACATTCTACAAGATTAGAGAGAGGCCACGTCAGACACCGTATTTAAATCCAAGCCCCTGCTCCAGTGCTCACACTAGAAAGTGTGACATAATGCCCCTTTCCTGCCCTCTCCCTGCAATCAATCTCTGAAGAGTCTTTTCTGTTTCACTTGGGAGCACAATCACATTCATTTTCCACAAAGAGCTATGTCACTCCTTGGAGGACTTATCAAAATCTAAAGGGTTGGGCTGAGAGGAGAGATTTGCATTTTCTGTTTCTCAAAGGAAACATGGCTTTAAAAGAAACTGAAAAGTATTTATCTAGTCTAAGCGCTCATTGTGCAGAGAAAGAACCGGAGGCTCAGATGAGAAGAGGAAAGGGCCTTATTAACAAATATTGCCTCAGCGCAGCACCAAGTCAGCCCTGGGCCCTTCTGGGGGAGGATCTGGGAGGCCCAGGAGAATGAGTGTAATAAAACAGAAAGAGAAGAAGCATACAATTCCCTGTCTCTACACCACCATACCATGAATTTCCACCAAATTACCCAGTATGGGTGCAGCCAATATTAAGGTTGTCTAAACAGGTTATAGAACCCTGGGATTCTCAACCATAGTTGAAATTCCAAAATTTACTGTGCCTTTTTCCCAGTTTAAGCATCAATTCAGTGGGCACTCTGTACCAGGGACTACAGAGGCCTGAATTTCTCCCAAATACAGATCTCTATTACCACGTGTGCAAACCACATAAAGGCCACCAGAATAAAAGCACCCACAGATAAGATAGAATTACTGAAACTGAAAGCAGCCAAAGAGCATATATTACTAGGAAAAACGGTGCTCCTATAAATGGACTCATGAACATAGAAAGTAAACTGTGTTTAGCAGGCAGGAAAGGGGGGATTAACAGATACAAATTAGTAAATATAAAATAAATGACAAAGACCTGCTGTATAACACAGGGAACTATATTCAATTTCTTGTAATGAGTTATACTAAAAACAATCTAAAACATATATATACATATGCATATGTTTATAACTGAATCTCTTCTGTACACCTGAAACTAACATTGAAAATTGACTACACTTAAATAAAAAAGAATTTAAAAAAATAAGTAAAAATAAAAGCAACGCCATTAAGAAAAGATAAAAGAACACTCTAATCCCCTTAACTGTATGTGGTGGAGAATTCTGGTGGCAAGCACCAAGTCCACTGGATCACTCCAGCACTGGCTGTCACTCTTTCTGACCATTAGAGAGTCACTTGCTTCACTGAGGTTACTTTTCTCTTCTGTGAAAGGCTACAGTTGCAACTAACGATGTATAGAATCTCATCATTCACAAGTACAACAAGTAGTGAGGACTTCCCATGGGCCAGGCACTGGACAGATGAAAAGATAGGGTCCCAGATATATTCATGGGTAGAAGAAGTTTATGCCATAAAGACATTAATTCTTCCAGTTTTGATAGACAGATTCATTGCAATTCTGATTAGAATTCCTACCAGATTTTTCTTGGAATGTAACAAGTTAATTTATGATCAGGAATAGCCAAGAAATTTCTTTAGAACCACCACTGGGGAGGGGTGGATAGGTCATTCATTTCAACTGGTCTTTCTGAAGTGATGAAAACGTTCTGGAATAATAATGGTTGCACCACTGTGAATATGCTAAAAGCTGCTGAATTGTACCATTTAAATGGATGGAATTCATGGTGTGTGAACTATATCACAATAACACTGTTACATGAAGAAATATTTCTTGACAATTATTTTTCTGTTTATACCACTAGTCTATCACACAATTTAAGAAAAACAAAAAACCAAAACCAACCAAACTGTGCCAGGAGCTCTTTAGGACTGCAATATCCCTGGGTCTCCAAGGCCTCTGGTGGTGCTGTTCCTCTTAACACACACTAGCTGGGCTGGGCTAGTTAGGGACTGTAACTATCTTTTTAAAATCGAGGATCACTCCTTTCACCATGGGAGAGGGAAGGAAGGAGGATGTCACAGCCTCATGCCTTCAGCTCATTTTTAACAGAACCAAGCCCTGCTTTCACCACTGTAATCACTCTCACTATAAAAACACGTGACATCAACAAGCACAGCCATGATAACACCTGAAAGTGTTAAAAGTACTTACCTGCAGCAGAAAAACTGAGGGAGGAGACAGAAGCTCGCTCAGCACTGAGGCTCCCTTTTCCCGACTCCACCTGGAGAAGCAGGGCGTTACAGCCGGAGGTTCTCAGCCCAGGGAGCAGTGCCCAGGCCACTGAGCTGGTCCTCCGGGAGCGGGAGAGGGAGAGGAGGGCTGCCCCGGGGGGGAGGGAAAGGGGAGGGACGCGGGCTGCAGCCCTGCTCGGAGGCCAGCCCCAGGCCCAGCCCCAGCCCCCCGCCCCGTCCGGGTCCGCAGTCCCCGCCCGCCCGGACACAGCCCTCCCAGGGGCGTGAACGGGCCTGCGGCCAAGGAGAGGAAGCCAGGGAGGAGAGGACTCGCGGGCGGGAGAGGGGAAGGGGACGCCAGCCGCGGACTGAGGGGATCCCGGCTGGGTGAGAGGTGGTAGGGGCACACCTGGCCCTTGGAAGCTGTGGCCGGGGCCCCGGGGCAGGTGGCGCGGGTAGAGGGGTCTGGCCTGAGCAATTCATCTGAACACGGGCTGCCTGGCGCCCTTGGGGACTGTGACAGGCGGACCGCCCTCCCGCAACCGCCTGACCACTTTTCCGGGAGCCCCCCACCTTGCACTTCCACAGCCAGAGGCCGCGGCCCCAGACAGGAACCAAAGGCCTACTGGGCGACAGAGTTGAGAAAACTTTGGGCCCGATCCCCAGCTAGGATATGGAGCTTCCAACCAGCAGACCACTTGGCACTGACTGCGCATGCGCAGGAGGGCCAGCGATCCTCTCTGGGTTCTGTGAGAGAAGGTGGGACAGCGAGGGAGGGAGAAGATGGGAGCGGGTGGAGAGGACGGGAAAATTGGAGAGATACAGATGGACACGATGAGCAGAGAGTAGGGAGGGATCTGGAGAGGGGAGGGTCTTAGCGGAGTTGGAGAGAAAAAGCTTTACCTCTGGGGCATCCCTAGGCGGCAGACCTGCCTCTGTACCCTTCTGTAACCCTTCAAGTCCCGCAGCTCAAGTTTTACCTCCCTGATCCAGCCCTCCATCGGATGCTTCTGCAGAAACCCTATGGGGATCACACCCATTGCCCCCACGCGGACCTGGGTTTTCTCTTGCTCTGAGAACCAAGCACCCACAGGTGTTGTCGCTCAGAACTACCTTGGGAAAGGTACATAATCCCCTTTTACACGCTGGGAAACAGGCAGGCAGGATCACTGCCTTAGCTCCACTGTCCCAGGTGTTGGGCTGGCGGGGAGCGGGATGGTACAAGATCAGAGCCCCAGACAGAGCAGACTGCCTGAGTGTTGGTGCATAGTCCCCATCCCTCCTGGGTAAACCATACCCAACCCTAGTGGAAACATCAAGGGCTCACAATAGTTCCCTTGGTGTGGGAGAGCTGTCCTCATGTGAAGGAAGAGTCCAGCTGGGCTAACAAGCTAAGTCACAAATCTAAGTGTGATAAGTGTCGGTTTAATGATCTAAATTCTGCTGGGCTATCTCATATATCTGAAGTTTAGTGTCAGTTTATTGGGCTAACAACCTAACTCGTAATTCCAAGCTCAACAAGTGTCAGTAATGTGATCTGCTACAAATTGATAAGCTCCAGTGTACTGATTCCTTGCTTTTTGTTCTTTGAGCCTTATTGGCTAATTCCCTCTTACATGTAATTAAGCCTTTAAAACCTCATGTGCACGTCTTGGAGGTGCTCTGAACTTCGGAGCAGGAGCCCCTCTGAGCCCACCGGCATAATACTTCTGAGTACACCAACACCCCGATTGGTGCTTTTCTTGGCTGGCCTGTTTCCATAACACTCAGCTCCAGTGCCCAGCTTTCTAGGTAGATAGGAGTGTTACCAAGTCGAAATTCTTTCTCCTCAGTGCAGGACAGGACAATAAGTTGGGAGACCAGATGTTGGGGCATGGAATAGCAAGTTTCTGTAGACCTAGATGGCAAACTAATGTCCTGGAAAACCATCTCCCCAAGTCACAATTCAGGATCCTTTCCTATGTGCTTGGTTGTTGCAAACTTCTTAGTGTAGGAATTCCTTCTTGTTAGAATCCTTTCTTCTTGCAGCTATCTGCGTGGGTCAGATCCCTGCAAACCTCCAACAAAACAAACGTTATTTTCTATTCTGTAATTTGCTATCTTTAAATGAATGAAAAAGTGTTAAATATCCTTAAAGGTCAGAGGCTTCAGAATAGGCTCTCCTGTATATTTCAGGCTCCAGGCAACATTGATTACAAGCAAGATGAAGCCTAGGAGACAGAGCATAGGGTTAAATTCAAAGGAACAGATCTAATATGGAGTCAGATTTGTTCTGTTCTATTACCCGGCCAGAAGCCACTTGAGGATTTAAATCCCTTTAAGTTAAAAATAACTAAAATTTTAAAGGAATTTACATACATATGTGGGAAAGTGCAAAGCATATCTGGAACAGCACCCAAAGGATAGCAAACAGTGGCATCTCCAGAGAGGGCTGAAAGAACAGAAGATGAGGGAAAACTTCTTTCACTTGTGTATTTTTGTGCTCTGTTTGAGTTATTTTTTTAACCATTTGCTTGTATTTCTTTTTCAGTTAAAAAAATGTGTAATGGAACAAAGGAGTAACTAGCATAGCAAATACAGCAGCCATGGAATCACTGAGTCATCACTTTTGATTTAAGCCAGAAAGCATTTATTGACTCTCTCCAATGTGCAGTCGTGTTTTAAGAATTCTTTTAATATAATTATTACTATTACTATTATTACTACTACTACTACTGCTACTACTATTAATATTACTATTATTACTATTATTTTATGAAATAATAACACGGTTTATCTCACCCCTGCCCATGGCTGGTGAAAAACCAACTGAGTTTTTCTTGAGTTGTTTTCCAAGGAGTAGAGATGAGTTTATAAACAGAACACATCTTCAGGGTAAAACAGGCAGAGTGCTTTTCCAGCAGGCCAGAGAGCTATGAAGGGTTTTCAACAGAGGCGCCCAGAAGCTGGAGAGAAAGCCTCCAGGACACTACAAAAAGCTGCCCAAACTGCCTTCTCCATGGCACTACGGAAATAGGAAAGAACAAATCTGACTCCATATTTGATCTGTACCTTTGACTTTAACAAAGCCAAGTTAATATGCTCCGGTCTTTTCATGGGTTATGATGTCACAGAGGAGATGGACAGGTCAACAAGGAACCACTCTGCCGTGATTACAGAGCCGGAGAAAGGGATGGGCTGCAAGATGTATGACGCAGCCGCAACTGTGCCCGTGCTTCTAGGCAGGTATCCAAAATCGCCTCGACAAGGTGTCAAACACTTGTGCCCACGTCCTCATCAAAAGACATGTATTAAAGACAAATGGAACCATATAAAAGGCCAATACCCTTGCTGGGTACACCGTCCAAAGAACAAAGTCTCAATTTGACAACTGGCCATCTCGGTTCCCTGGGATTCATTCTTGAAGAACCTTAAAAACCACTCCTCTGTCCTCAAGAAGTGCTGCATATTTGTCCTATCTTTGGCTCAGGGATGGAACACGTTCAAGTGAACATTAATGTCTGCACAGATTTGACTGTCTTTCTCCAGGTTCACTTGTCCATTCCAAAGAGGCCTGAGCTAAGCCCATCCTCCGTAAGATCTATTCCCTCCAGTGACAGCTCATTGAGCCTGCAATTAAAAGCCAAGTGAACAAGACTGTCCTCAGCTAAAAAGTTCACCCACCCTTCACTGTTTTCTTAATCTCCTCTCCTGGCTAATTGCAACAGACTAACACCTCCCTCCACCAAGATACCCAACTATATCATTTTGTCTCCCCAAAGAGAAAGTAAGGTCCATAAAAGAGAAGAAAACTACATAGTCACCTCTGAATTCTTAGCATATAGTAATGTCAATAAATAGAACTCAGATTATTGCTACTTTCCTTTAAAACCATTCTGGTTATTTGAATGAGACCTTGGAAGAGAGGTGTTTGCTGTCCAGTATCTTGATCCACAAGACTCTGGAGGCCTTTTTCGGAATAGCTGTTCACTGATTCATTCAAAACACAACTTATCAATCAAGGAGTAGCTGTGCTTTTCTGCCAGGAGTTTGTGGTCACTCTCATGCCAGAACAGCTTTAAACTATATCCTTACTTTGGATTTGTTATTTTCCCCCTCTTCCAAAAAATTGACTTTCCTTACTTTCTTGTCTTGAGGAATTTTTTTTTCCTCTTTCACCCTTTAGTAAACCAAGATTCTCAGGACGGGCTAGGCCCATTATATGATCACCCAACCAACTCCTAGTGTGAGAGGCCTGGGGCTAACCTCCTGCCCTCCTGTCAAGGCAACTGAAAATCAGTTCAGGAGCCAACCAGCACACCACGGATTCTAACGCTCACTTATCTCCCAGAATCCCTGTTTTCTCGTTTGTCTTGGCTTCTGAGGATTTCCCCTTTCTTGACAATGAGTTGTGCAGCTTGAAAGATGAGGAAGGAAGGTTTTATTTCTCAATCAGCATTTTAAGAAACTTGTCTAATGAAGGTTTCCAAGAGGTTATACAACCCTCCATTGCCGAGACAGAAAACACACTAGACATTTTCTAAATTTAGCTCTCATGTGCATTTTTTCTTTGCTTTTGTTTTCTTAACTGCTAACAGACATTATTTAATTAAAAAAAAATAAGGCCCCAAAAAGGATAGAACACTGAAGGGGCAAACAAAATTAAAGGGCAAAGACAGAAAAATGATAACTACTCTACAAAGTTAATATAATACATACACTATGTATCAGATCAGCAATTCTCAGTAACAGCTAATTGAAACATGACCATGAGGTAAAATTTCTCTCCTGTCTGGACATGGCCAACAGAAAATACAATTAAACCAACAAACTAATATCCTAAGTCTGGCAAGGTACAGAAGGCTACAAGCTAAATGTGTCTTCTTCTGGAAAAGAAGGAGACACACCAGCTCTTCTCTGTGGAGCCGGAGCCCACCGGAGGACGGTGAAGTGATCTCTGTAAGTACCCAATTAGCAAAGTGAGTGATGAATAAATAGACGTGAGCTTTGTTGACAGTGATGATACTACTATTCATTTGTCCTTTAAAGTATGACTTCACTTTCAGTGATCAATACTTCGGCGTCCTCAGGAGTTGAGATTTTAGGAAAATGCACAGCCTGGGCCCAGACCTCCTCTTTAAGCTCGTGACTCTGCGTAGATATCCCAAGGGCACTCCCAACTCAACCTGCAAAGAGCTGACTTCACGGTGCTCCTCCCATAGGCGTCCTGCCCAGGGCTCCTGGTCGGAGGGTAAGGTCTCCCTGCGTCTCCCAACTCAGGCCCATTACTCACAGATGTGAATGGACCCCTCCTTCAGGGACCAGATATCCTCAGTCACAGAGTACCACCACCCTCAACTGACCTACCAGATACTCACTGGCACTCACTCAGCACTGACTCTGTGCTGGAGACCACACTGCACACTGCACAGTGTATCTCTCTGGATCTCCACAACAGTCCTGGGAATTGGGTACATCACTGCTTCAATTGATTAGATAAATTGTTTCACTTCCTTCCCTGTGTCATTCAAACTGACACGGCTACTAAGCCACAAGCCTGGGCCTGAAAACCACTTGAAAACTGAACACTGCTACACCTCGCAGCCACCCTACTCTGACTCATCACATCACCTCCTGCCAAGCCTTCTAAACTTTTCCAAGCATTCTACAAGACAAATGTGAACTACGAGAGCACCCTACTCTCCTACTTAAAATCTGTCAATGATGGTGCACTGCCCTTAGGAGAAAGCCCCACTGGGCTTGAGCACAGCCTAACACCCCAGCATCCGCGTTCCCTGCGTGGCCGCGCTGCCTCACCCACCAAGCAGCTCTACACGTGCCGTGTCCAGGACAGGGATGCTGACTCCGCACAACCCAGGGCTTGTCTCACTCGAACAATGATCACATTCTTCAGTGTTCATCTTCATTGCTGACTCTCACAAAAATGTTTTCTCATGATGAATCAATATCTTTTTCCTTACAACTTCCCATCATTGATAATGAGCTCCCCCCAAAAGAGAGAAGACCTAATTCTCAGTCTCCTTATCTGTAAAGTGAGAATTACAAGGAAATATATGAGGTTTTAAGAGAAATAATATTCATGTGAGGCTGAGGGACAATTCCATCATACAGTAAGCACTCAATGTGTGCTTACTTAATATTAGTAAGAATATATTGCATTCTAGCAACCTTCAATGTTTTATTACTTTGTCCAACAGACTACTGACAAACTGTTGGACGAACCACTTTGAGTAGATCAGCACTAGCGTACTGGGAGAGGTAAGCGCTGACTCCAGTTACAGCTGCAGCCACCGAGCACTACGGGGCGGGGGCAGTTTGCTCAAACTCTTACATGTTGCTTGAGCATTTAGTCCTCGTTATAGAATAAAGATAGGTGTTCTTTAGTCAAATCTCCTGAAACATAAATCTTCAAAGATTGATGCAAATTAGGTTTCAAGTACAACACTCTCACTAGAATTTATTTGAAAATTATAGTCTTAGCTACTCCGCACATCAAAAGGGCATAATCTTAATGTATCTGACTAAATACACTGAAAGGGTTGTTTAAGAGTAATTAAGAAGAAGCCATTCTGAATAAGCTCTCAGTATCATCTGCACAAAGCCCCACCCATGGGTCTCATTTCTCACTTCCACATAGGTGTTTTCAAGTAGCTTACCTTGGGTCTTGGTTTCTTATAACACGGGGCGGGGAATAGTTGTGGATAGATTTATGTAGCAAATATATACCTAGGGTATTTGCTGTGAAGGAATTCTAGAAATAAGAAGATTGATATATAGTACCACCCATAAGAAATTCAGCCTTTCCTTTTACAACAGCATTAAGAATAAAGTGAGAGATACATTTAACAAAAATTTACAAGATTTGTACATTGAACTTTTTGAAGTATCACCAAAATAAATTTTAAAAGATCTACATATATGGAAGACATTCCATTTTCATGGAATGATTGACAATATTATTAAAAATGTTAAGACTCCTCAAAGTGATCTATATATTCAGTGGAATCCCTATCAAAATTCCAGCTAACTTCATTGCAAAAATTGAAAAACTGAACCCAAAATTCATATGGACGTGCAAGGGGCCCAGGACAGCAAAAACAACCTTGAAAAAGAAGAGTAAAGTTGGAGGACTCACTTTAAAGTGTACTAAAATTCTATAGCACTAAGTCAGTATGAAACTCGCATAAGTTTGGATAAATAAATTTAAGAGACACAATAAAAACCCACGGGGAAAACTTTCATTTACAGACAGTTTTCCACCTGGGGGCCAAAAACACTCCATTGAAAGAGTAGCCTATTCAACAAATGGTGCAGGGACAGCTGGGTATCTGCAGGCAAAAGAATCAATCTGGAATCTGAACACCCATATTTTATATAACAAATAAAATTAATTCAAAATAGATCACAGACAGAAATGTAAAAATTAAACCTATAAACTTTCTAAAAGAAGACACAGTATAAATCTTTGTGGGCCTAGGATAGGCTTTGGTTTCCTAGATACAAAACCAAGAGCACAAGTGATAGAAGAAAAAAGCAGATAAACTGGACTTCATCAAAATTAAAATCTTTTTATTACAAAGGACATCATCAAGAAAGTGAAATGACAGGGGAAATGGTTATCTCAAGTCAGAGAGGGCGTGCTTAGCAAGAAAAATAAAATAAATCATTTCATCTATCTACCTCCCCTGTAAAGAAATTGTTTTAATGTTTAAAAAAAATATAGTGAAAAGACAGTTTGCAGAATAGAAGAAAAATTTTGCAAAGCATGTATCTAATAAGAGAGTAGTATCCAGGATATATAACGAATGCTTTCAACTGAACAATACAAGGAAATAGACACAATTTTTAAATTTACCATGAATTTAAATAGATATACAAACGGCCAATAAGCATATGAAACGATGCTCAGTATCACTAGCGAAATCAAGAACAAAATGAGATCTCATTTTACACCCACTAGGATGGTTATAACCAAAATATGGACAATAACAAATGTCATTCAGGAGGCAGAGATACCTCATATGCGGCCAGGGGAAAGGGACAATGCTGCAGCTTCTTTGGAGAAGTCTGGTATTTCCTCAAAAGCTTAGAGTTATATGGCTCAGCAATTCCACTCCTATATGTAGAGTCATCCCTCAATACCCTTGGGGGGTTGGTTTCAGGAACCCCACACCCTGGATACCATAATCCAAGGATGTTCGAGTCCCTTTACAATCAGCCATCTAGATCCATGTAGTGGAAACTACAGATATGGCGGGCCAAATGTACAGCCAAAAGAATGAAAACATATTCTCATAAAAAAATTCACATCAATATTCATAGCAGTATCATTCAGAGTAGCCAAAAGTTACTAACAATATCCATCCATCAATGAACGGATAAACAAAATTACCAAGAATAGGCCCACAAACTTTTGGTCATTGAAACTTTGACAAAGGAGGTGAGAACATACAATGGAGTAAAGACAGCCTCTTCAGCAAATGGTGTAGGGAAAACTGAACAGCTGCATGTAAATCATTGAAGCTAGACTACTGCCACACAGCATACACAAAAAAGAATTAAAAATGTGTTAAAGACTTAAACATGTAGACAAGACACTATAAACCTCTTAGAAGCAACCATAGGCAAAACATCTGACATACATCTCAGCAATGTTTTCCTAGATCAGTCTACTCAAGCAATAGAAAAACAACCAAAAATATACAAGAGGGATCTAATTAAACTTACAAGCTTTTGCACAGCTATGGAAACAGTAAGCAAAACAAAAAGACAACCAACCTATGGAATGGGAGAAAATATTTGCAATAAATGAAACTGCTAGGGGCTTAATTCCCAGAATATGTAAGCAGCTTTTACAGTTATTATGAAAAAAACCAAACAATCAATTCAAAAATTGGCAGAAGTCCTAAAGAAACATTTCTCCAATGAAGACGTACAAATGGCCAGTAGCCACATGAAAACATGTTCAATATCATTATCAGAGAAATGCAAATCAAAACTGCAATCAAGTATCAACTCTCACCAGTCAGAATAGGCATCATTCAGAAGTTCACTGACAATAAATACTGGAGAGGCTGCGGAGAATTGGGAACACTTCTACACTGTGGAGGGAATTCAGTTTGGTGGAGCCATTGTGGAAAAGTGTATAGATGTTCCTCTAAAGACAAAAAATTGACCTCCCATATGAACTAGCAATGCCACTCCTGGGCATATATCCAGAAGGAACCCTAATTCAAAAAGACACCTACACCCCAATGTTCACAGCAGCACTATTTACAATAGCAAGACATGGAAACAACTGAAATGTCCACTGAGAGATGACTGGATAAAAAGGTTGTAGCATATTTGTCCAATAGACTACTATTCAGCCATAAAATAATAATAAAATAATGGCATTGGCAGCAACATCAATGGACCTGGAGAATGTCATTCTAAGTGAAGTAAGCTATAAAGAGAAAGGAAAATACCATATGAGATTGCTCACATGTGCAATCTAAAAAAAAAAGAAAGAAACAAAAAGATAAACTTATCTACAGAACAGAAACAGACACAGAGTCATAGAAACCAAACTATGGTTACCAGAGGGGAGAGGGTGTGGGAAGGAATAAATTGGGAGTTCAAGATTTGCAGATACTGAGTATGTAACAAATAAACAGCAAGTTTATACTGTATAGCACAGGAGAATATATTTAATACCGTATAGTATCTTGTGTTTAAAAAGAGTATGAAAATGAATACAGGTATGTTCCTATTTAACTGAAGTGTTGTGCTGCACACAAGAAACTGACACAAAATTATAAACTGACTAGACTTCAATGAAAATATTTTTAAATAGACCAAAAACGAAAAAAAGGAAAATGATATTATCAAACAAAAAGAATAAAGTACTAATTCAGGCTACAATATGGATGAACCTTGAAACTTTATGCTAAAAAGCCAGACACAAAAAGTCAAATAGTGCCCTTTAAGGTGAACTGTATCTAAGCTTTTATTTTACTACTCCTGTAAATTTTCCGGTGGTTTGAAATCTATCAATATCAAAATAAGATGTATTATGCATTAAAAGCTTAAAACGCTTCCTCACAGGAGGGCTTTTATTATTAAATTCAGAAACGCATATAAAGCTCTTGGAAAAACACTTTGCACCTCCACACACAATCACTGCTGTCACTGCCACTCAGAGGGTGGTGCCAGCACTGATGAGAGCTGCCTCCACTCGCTCCCCTGCAGAAAGGAGTGAAGGCCTGAGCTCTGACAGGCAGGGTGAGCGTGAACCTGGGTCAGACACAGCCACGTCCCAGACTCTGCATTACCCAACTTTCTTACACAAACTGCAACATGTAATGTAAACACGCTAGAGGGATGTATCTTACAACACAGGGAATACAGACAATGTTTTACAGTAACTATAAATGGAGCATCTATTGTACACCTGAAACTAATATCATATTTTAAATCAGCTATATCTTTCTAAAAAATTAAAAAATATTTCTAAAATGTTATCACTTTAATATTCAATTCGGTTTTTAAGTAACTACTAAACAGCTTAGAATGTATAAAAGCATTTAATTGTGCTGTTTGTTTACATATTTATTCACATTCAGCCTCTTGCTAAAGAGAATTTAAACAATTCTTTTAAAAACAGCTTAACAACTTTAACAACAAAAAGGCAAACCTGAGAATGAAGAGAAAATGGAGATTCAATACTTAAAAGAAACCAGGGGGAGATAAACTCATAAAAATGGATTCCATGAAGTCAGAGCAAGTGTTAAAGGTTGACTAGAAATTCAGCTGTAGGATTCTTGGCAGCGAAACCAAAAAGAAAAGATGATGGGGCGGGTGGTAGAGCGTGTGCTTAGCGTGCACGGGGTCCTGGGTTGAAGCCCCAGGGCTTCCACTAACAGATAAATACATCTAATTACCTGCCCCCATAAAAGATCACCAAAGAAAAGAAAAAGAGAAATTTCTTTCCCAAAAAACCCTGATATTAAATTTGGATTAAATACTTAAAAAAAGCACAAAAGAAAAATAGAAAAGATAAGTGACACTGTGAAGGAAAACCACAGCTGGTCTAACAAGCTAAGTCACAAATCTAAGTGTGATAAGTGTCGGTTTACTGATCTAAGTTTTGCTGGGATACCTGGTAAATCTGAAGTTTAGTGTCAGTTTACTGGGCTAATAAGCTAACCCGAAAATCCGAGGTCAACAATTGTCAGTAACGGGATCTGTTCCAAATTGATAAGCTTCAGTGTACTGATTCCTTGCTTTTTGTTGTTTGAGCCTTATTGGCTAATAGCCCCATACTTGTAATTAACCGTATAAAACATCATGTGCACATCTTGGAGGGGCTCAGAGCTCTGGAAAAGAAGCCCCTCTGAGCCCGGCAACGTAATAAATCTCAATACTCCAACCCTCTGAGTGATTCTTGTTTCTTGGCTGGCCTGTTCTTTCCATAACAACACAAGGGATAATGCCCGTGAGATAAATCTGCAGTGGCTGCTGGCAGGTCCCCATGTCTCACGTGGGAAAATCTGAAACATCCTTCTCAACACTCAGAGTCATCATAAGCCCACCCCAAACCTGCAGCCTTTAAATGCAGGAGCACAGGTAGGGCCTGGCCTTTGCTGTCTCTGTGTCATCACAGTGAGACAGGATGGAAGGGGGAAGAGCACAGCCATTCAAGGAAGGCCACCGCAATTAACATAGAAATGGTGAAGGATTCAAACCCCAATAGGTCTTGAGGCTCAGGATGAAGAGATTTAACTTCTAGCAGATCTTGAGATTCAGTAAACACCCATTGTAATAGTAACGTGGTGAATAACATGCCCCAGGCAACATGGCAGTCCCAATGATAGCCACAAAAGGTCAAAGGGTGGGAAATGGCCAACTCCCTGGAAATCCCAGCCCCTTGCCCTAAGGCTGGTCCTTCTACTTATTAGCATAGGAAACCACCAAGCCCAAGAAAACAAGCAACACAGCGCCACCTCGCGGTCACCATTCTCTTTCCCTCTTTGGTGAAGGCCCACACTCTGTCTGTGAAGTGTGTACCTACTTCTAATCTGAGCATCAAACCCCCACACCTCGTGAAGTTTCTCTTGCCTATCAATGTATCTCTCTGAATAAATATACCTTTACTCAACACTGGCTTGCTCTTGAATTCTTTACTGCATGAAGTCAAGGAACAAAATCTGGTGGGGCACATCCCAGGGACTCAACAAAAGCCTGGGACACAGCCCTTCTCATGCCCAACGTTTTTTTATTCTTCTATCAACAGGACTGGTCTGTGAAGGGAGGTCTGAGACCCCAGCTAAGGGACAGAAGCAGCCTCCAGGGCTCCAGCTTGCCGGCAGCCTCTCCCCCAGCATGGGTCTTGGGGTCTGCCCAGTTCTCTGTGTTTCTCTGTTGTGCTGACTCCCCAGCCAGACAGCGTACTCCTAGGCCTGTCCCCACAAAGCCCTTCTCTCCAAAATACAAGCACATCATGTCACAATCCTCTTGTTCAACCAGGAAATGTTCAGCCCACTTTTTTCCTCCCCAATAAAGTACCCAACTGTCCTCCCTCCCATCACATCACTTCTTTTTTTGTGAGAACTCTGCACTCGCGACACCCCATCCTGAACACAGGTGTCTTGCTGGCTGTGACCGAGATGTTTCTTTCTCACATAGCCTGCGTCCTTTCTCTTTCCCCTTATTACCTTAAAAAAGCCTTTCCTGAGTCACCCACCCCACTGATTCTGAACTCACAAAGTGCTGAGGTTGCAGTCACTATGTGCATACCTCCCAGGTTTTGGCTAGGTTTCCATCGCAAGATCTTCATTAAGGAGCTGCATCAAGAAGTTTAAAGAGGCTATTCTTACATCAGAGTGGAGGAGCCTGCAAAAAATTTACATGGCTTTGAAGAGAGAGTTAACCAGGGACAGAGAAGTCATGGGTCCTAGTCAAAAGTTTCATGAGGCAAAATGTTCTCCCAAGGCTCAGAGTGGCTTCTGAACATGGAGTCGGCAGGAAGGAGGTGACAGGCAGTGATTAGGGTGGGTGATACAGGGTACGCTCCCCCAGCCGGGAAAGAATAGGTTTTTTTCTAGTTTTCCAAACAATTTCTTACTGCCTTTTTTCCCTTATTACCACATACCATTTCCTACGAATTAAGCATATCAATGTAAGTCATTTGGGGCACTTGGGAGAAGCTACACGATGCCATTCACAGGGCCGGGACATGACAGCCACACCAGTCAAGGTTGAAAGACCAGTGGGAATATTTCCATGGTAATCACGGGCATGCAGCAAACTCCCCAGCTTCAATGACCTCCTCTCAAAGTTGGCGCCAATAAAGCTACCAGTCAAAATGCGTGATGATTATGGCCAACATCTGTTTATTAGTTAAGTGCCCGAGACAGCTGTCGCTTAATGGGGAATGAGTAAGATCAACGAGGCCCTGTCTACCTGGCCACACGCGCCCTGCCTTCCTGCCTTGGTGCAGCAGCAGAGTTTGTTTAGCTGAGATGAACGCCCCCAGAGCAGCCCCGACGGGAAAGCTCCCAGCTCTGCACGGCCAGACGTGTTCCTTTCCTTCTCAGAGCTGATCACAGTTTGCTGTCGTCTGTTTTTATGTTTATCCCTTTTGTAACTGCCTCTCCTCCGGAAATTTTGCTCAAGCAGCACGGGGCCAGATGTGTCTTGCGGCCTGCCGGATATTTTGGGCAGGTAAACAGCCAAGCCCACATCTGGCTCTGGTGCTGAACGGAGAAGGCAGAAGGCCCAGGGGCCCATGCTGGACCGAGGCCCCTGCACCCAAAATTATGGTCTGACTTTGGGCAAATTACATAGTCTTTTTTACCCTGAGATTCCTCATCTGTCTATGAAAATAACTGCCCATGGAACACAGAGTTACAAGTATTAAAGGAAATCACCAAATTCACAACCTAGCCAAGGGGCTACCAGTGCATCCTCAACAGATAAATACTGCCTTTACGGCTCTGACACACGCCAAGCTTGGTGGCCGCACAAAGTGTAAACTGCTAAGTGCCAGTGTGTTAAGTGTTTCATGTGTGCTATAATACCCTTTAGAACTTACAACAATCCCAGAAAGTAACGAACATTATCATGCCCATTTCACAGATTCACCAACAGGTTAAGAGTGGTTACATTCTATTCCAAGGCGCTATGGTGAGGTAATGGCGATTTCAACGTGAATATGGCCCCAGGCCTGGGCTCCATCTCTGTCCCACCCACCTGACCACTTGCCTATGAAATCCACCTGTCCAATACCCAAGTTTGAAGCCAGCCAGCTCTTAAATGCAATGTGTGCCACCGTTTGTCTATGTTCCTTAATTACCATAAACAGTTCTCAGAAAGCACTTCAGAAAGGAAAGTTGGACTCACGTCCCTGCCCACAAAGAAGAGGAATTCTGCCTTGCCTTCTCCTGTAACGTGCAGAAACCCTTCCCATTCACTACCGAATCCTTTTGTATGCTTCCTCCGTGTTCATGTTTGCACACGGCTTATTAAAGTAGAAGTTACCTGCAGTAATTCCATCTCGGTTCCTTTCCAAGGTTCCAGATTATCCATAATCAGGGTAATATCATAATTTTCTGTGAACGAAAATACTACAATGTGAATGAAAATACTGCAACCATGTCACTAAACAAAGAATGCTGAAAACAAGTCATCAGCGACTGCTGCCGCACCCCAGTGAAAACAGGCCTGCAGCCACTCCCAAAGGTGCCCTCTGAGCAGACTCAGAATAAGAAAGGACAGATTACTGGCCCTAGATAGCTAGGTGCTTGTCTAAAGAATATATTCAGTGAGCCCAAATGTTGGCTTCCTCCCATATATTGAAAAGCACTAAATTCTTGAACGTGAGATACCTGGCTTTCTTTAGATAACAAGCAATGTTTTATTGTTCTAACTACCTGGTCTTTGTTGTAAAGCTCCTATATAATCCTAGCTTCTCCCCTACTCTTGGGAGCAGTCCCTCAGAGTGTTCCGAGAGGCGGTCATCCTGGCTCGAGTCCTCCTGACAAATAAAACATAACTCTTAACATTCAGGCTGCACGTTTATTTCAATCAAGTCCCAGAATAGACAGAACTCATCAATTGTGTAATGGGACACACTGGATCAGGAACCAAAAGAGTGTAGTAGTCCTGAAGAACTACGGCTCCCTCTTTCTTCCTGTCATTATACAATCCCACCAGAACTCATTACTATGCTGTCTGCTCCTCTGGCAACCAAACTCATAGAAGAGTGAACTCAGCAGAGCACCATGCTGGGGAGAACCCCCCGCAGCAGCACTGCAGGCTGCCTGCCCTCCCGCACGCTCTGCCGACCGCTAGTGTCCTCCGTGGAGACCAGGTCAAAAGAGCTGTTCCAAAAAACTGCAAAGTCCCACATATTAAATAAAAACATTTTATTTTATATGATATGTTACGTATATACCCATCTCTGAAAACAGCTTTGCCAGAAGCCCATACCTTCAATATTAATATGCAAAGGCAAACCCGGTCCCCAAGGGAAAACAAGTCTTAAGACGACACTAAGGCCTCCAAAGTCCACTCCACGACAATGAACCAAACTGCCTGCAGGTCTGCAGCTGCAGGAGGCTACATGTCTGCTTTTAAAGCAGCCCCTTCCTGCCCTCGTGTGCTACAATGCCCTTTTATGCCCTCCCATCGCAGGGCAAGAGCAGCCGCTGCAGAAACTTGCAGGGGCCTCAGAGCCAGGGATTATGCCCAGGTCACACTGCAAACCTACTGCCCGCCTCACAGCCCCCAGCCAGCAGGTCACCTGGAAGTCACAGCAAGTGCCCCAATCTAGAAGTCTCTTCATTTGCCAGCACAACTGATCACTGGTCTCCAACCTTCGTCAGTTTTGCACAAAACAGCACCTTCTACTGTGAAGCGGGTGGTTTTCGCTTCTGTGCCCCATCCTTACTGGAAACGTTAAGGGAAACCAAAAGGCCTCTTCTCAACCCTTTTCTGATAACACCCTCCCACCCACAATACTCATATGCTCAAGAGTTTGGATCCACGTGATTTTGTTTCCCTCATGCTAAGTGGCTCAAAACACTGCGGGATTCTTTCTCCTTTGAGTGTATTAGCACTCAGTTTCTCGGCTTTAATCTGTTTTTGTCTCTCTCTTCAGTGTCCCTAGCAGTTGCCACTTCTTACTCCCTTCAGCAGCCTCCCTCCCAACATCTATTCTAGGGAATCAGCTGTGATGAGGGGCCCGGGGGCAGTCACAGAAGATGCGACTAAGGCAAAGAGAGGCTACATAATTTGCCCAAGAAATCACCTTGAGCCACCAACAGAGTGTGTCACGTCCCTGTGTTTAACTCTTATTCTAAGCAAGTTAACTTTTTGTAGATTATGTTTATAAACAGATGAGAAATCAAAATACATACAAGGACACACATCAACTCTAAGATGTTCATTAACTCCACTGATTTGTTTCAATTTATTTTATTTCTATTAAAAAATTGAGAACCCCTGCAGCCCATATAGCAAAATGTTACTGGGTTTTAAATCCAGAATATAGAGGGGTTATGTCATTACTCATTCTTATATGTATGTTCAGAAGACAAAATGATTTGAAAGTCTCTCTCCCCGCCCCCTACTCACTACTGGCTCTCACCAGAGCTCCCAGATCACACATCTAATACCTTTTCACTTTACCCACAGCTGAACTCATCAGTTTTCCCCCAGAACTCCCTCTGCAGCTTTCCGTCCTCAGAACACAGCAGGGCCATTATTTAACTCATTAATCCACCCAGAAACCTGGGCCTTACTCCATCCTACCTTCACAGACAGCATTGATCCTTTCATTTTAACCATCAAAACATGCCTTCAATCTGTTCGCTTTTACCCACTGACTGTCCTACCACTCAAGTGGAAGCCACCAACACTACGCACCTGGACTCACGAGTCTCCCAAGTGGCCCCACAGCCACTCTTCCCTAAAAATGGGATTGTGTCACTCCCGCGCTTTTTGGACTCTTCAGACCCAATTCTCTTAGAAGAAATTTCAATTTCTTCACCTGGTGAAGGTCTTTGCCATGAAACTGTCAGCTCAGGGAGGGCAGGACCCGCCCTCTCCCCTTGGCCCCGCCCTCTGGCAGAGCTTCAGCTTGGGAGGACCTGCTGAGCTAAATCAGCCTGTATTATAAACCTGGTCTTGAGTTCTTAGCAAACAACTTCACTTATCCATACAAATCCAACGTAGATTAGAAAGATTTTAGATGTTGAGCTAGACAATTGATTTGGGGATTTTGCACTGGCAACCTGCAAGTATATGTTCTAATGATTGTGTCTTGTTAAAACCACACACAGATTAAAGGAGTAGTTGTGGAATGTCTTCGGAGTAAAAGGGACTGTACTTTTACAGATTTTATGTTTTATTACATGAACAACCAGGACAGGGTCACAAATGGAACCGCCTCACAAGTGACAGAAGACAGGTGAGACGCATATAGCAACAGGTCACAAAGATGGTAAGAGCAAAGTTGTTTATCCAACCCCCGAAAAAATTCCTCCAAGAACAGAAAACTCACAATTTTGAAAATAAAATTCTATCATCTAAAGAAAGAAAATAAATAATCCTCTTCATCAGGATTTCTAGATCTGACTGCAGAGTTATTAGCAGGCCATACTGAATCCTAGCACAGAAAAATCAGATGGACTAGTGGTGAGTAATTTCCAGGAAAACGGCAGTAATTCCTCTACTTGAAAGAGGACACACACTCACTTGTTGAAGGTGACTGTAAACCGCATTCTGCAGAAATTCAGAAGATTCAGACACTGCTTCTACATGGTGATGACACGGAAGGACGGCTTGGATGCATGCTTCTAACTGAGTCACCGGCATTCTTACACAGCAGGGTGAAACTGAGGCCCTCAGCCAAGAGCACAGATGTTCCTGTCATGTATCCCAGATCGTGCTTCGGGGACTCAGTGTCCTGTAGCAGTGCAGCCCCAGGCGAGGACCCGCAGCGTGGCCCACGCAAGCAGGAGGGGCACTGTGCTTGAGAAATCCCATCCCCGATGGGGGCAAGACGGGCTGGTGGGGTTGTGTGAACCTATAAATGCTCATAGAAATAAACCTGCATACATTCACGTGATAAAATTAACTGTAGCAGGCTATTTAACAAAATTTCAATTATCAGTGTTAAGTTTACCATTCCTTTCCTCTTGTCCCCTGCACTCTGAGACAGGCTTAGGCTCTCTCACACATGCAGCTCTGATGCAATAGTTGTGAATTTATTTTATTTTGCTACAAGTGTTTTCGCTCCCAGTGTCGCTGTGACTGTCGTCTCTTAACACAGTCAGATGTCTTCCTGGATCTCTCCCTGTGTTCCTTGCTCCTGCTTCTCAGATCCTGAGATAAAGAACAGGTGAAGGCATATGACTGGGAATGTCAATGTGGACTTGATCAAAGTCCTCAGTGACCCCCTAGGTGAGTGCTGCCCACCGCTTACCTTCGATTCTCAAGGTTCTGCTCAGGGTGACATCCAGACAGGAGAGATTCCTGGGCCCAATTAAGAGCTGTGTGGCTTGGGTGCGGGGAAAGGTGCAGGAGCTGGTTCCGTAGATGGTCACTTCCATTTCTCTGCTACTCTCTCTACCGAGGCCCCGCTGCCAAGCCCCCAGGCTCCCTGATCTTCTGTCTTTCTCTTCTACTCTAATTCAAGCCCTTTTCCTCTTCCTTTATTCCCTGATTATCTCCAGCTGGAGTGATTTTCCCATCACAGATTCTGAAAAATTTTCCTGCAGCTGAAAAACAGGTCTCCAGAGGTCAATGCCCATATGGTGGTTCCTGAAGAGAGCCCCTGGTTAGGGGGAACCTCACCAACACTCACGGGGCATCAGACATGTTGCAGGGTCGACCACCCCCAACAAGAGTTTGCTGTGACCCCAAAGCACGCACAGCATCCCTGCTCACTAAAGTGTAGTTTTAGTCCTTTATTAAGAAGCAAAAATAAAAAAATTGCTCATGTTTCTTACTAAAATTATTTATGAGGTAGAAAAAGTAATTCTAATAGAAAAGAACAAATTTCACTCCATGTTAGATGTGTTCGTCTGACTTTAAACCTGTACCTTGTTTTCTAGGCTCAGACTTGCTGTTTCTGCACCTTTTGTAAAAGAATGTTGCCTTTAGCCTGAAATACCCAGGAGGGCCTATTCTCCGGGCTCTGATCTTTAAGGATATTAGCTCTTCTACACTTATGTACAGATGGCAAGTTGCAAAATACAGAATAACCTTTCTTTTTTTTGGAGGTTATACGGGGGCACCATAATTTGACCCACATGGACAGCTGCAGGAACAAAGGATTCCAAGGAGAAACAATTCGTACAGCAAGAAGTTTGCAACAACCAGCCACATCCCCGCCGCTTTTTAGTACAAAAGGAGACTGAATTCTGCCTTGGGGAAGAGAGTTCTACTGGATATCAATATGCCATTTTCTGGGTCTGCCGTCTTTTCAAATAAAGTCACTATTCCTTACTCCAACATCTCATCTCCCGATTTATTGGCCTGTCATGCAGCAAGCAGAACGAGTTTGGACTTGGTAACAAAGTGACTGCATTAGAGGTAGTATGTCTCCACTGTTTCCTCATTTCCAGAATGTCACAACCTATCAGTTTTATATGCTGTTTAACAACACGAACAAAAAACCTATTATACGGAACTAATTCCAAGAAATAAAATTATTTCTACTCCTTCAAAGATTTTTTTTCTTTTTATTTTGTTTTGTTATGCTTATTGAAAAGAAAATAAAAGTCAAATCATTTTATTTCACGTATTTTTTAAAGCTACATATTGTAAGTACTACAAAGATATTTAAATTGCAATAAAAATTGTTCATATATTAGTATAAAGATATATACACAATCAATGTAGATTAGGAAAGGAGTAGATATTTACTAAAAATCCACTGCACATCCAGTGTTTTACAAGCATATCCTGGAATATAAACTCTATTACCCCGGAGTCCCCCACCCCCATTCTCACTGCGGAGTCCCTTAGTAATCAACTACCAAGGCACCAGCATAGAACCATGCAATCACTATTTTAGGTATAAATGAGAGTATTATCTCATTCAATTCTAAAACAGAAACCTTAAAATAAATACTGAACTTATTTACAGATAAACAAATTTGGACACAAAAAAGTACAGTTTCTCCCCCAAGACACAAAGATAATAATTGGTAAAGGCAAGATTTGAACTAATCTGCCTGATTCTAAAAGCTAAGGTGGAAATCCCCTTTGACTTTGGAGGTACAGCAGCACAACCTATCACCCTATCTTTGTTCAGATCTAGCTTTAGACAGCCTGAGACAGCACCCCATTCCTATGGAACCCGAGGGCAAACAATAACAATAAGGATTTTATATTCAGTATTTTCTTAAGTCTCAATTATATAAAGTGTCAGCAGATCAGCAGAAAACTCTTGGAAATATGAGTGGGTCCAGAGCTTTTTGCTGATAAGAAACTCATTCTATCAGGACAGAGTGACCTTCCCATGAGAGGCCTCATGTACATAAACTAAAGGCAGCTGAGCAATGAAAACTAGTAAGAACATGGAACTCAAGCAAGAAGGATGCCTGCCATCCCCTGCCCAGTTGCCTCTTCACCCACGTGGACAAGATGGCAGAAGATCCAGGTTCTTGTCCAAGTGACAACATAATGGATTCTCACCCATGAAATGTTATGACTCTATGCTGTCTTAAGTCCTTTCCAACTAAAATATGATGACACCAATATCTCAGCAGAATGTCTATGTCTCCACCTTCTCTCTTCTATTAGGAGACTATATCTATGGCTACAAAGCCGAAATTCAATTAAAAACACCATGCACGAAGCCTGGTGAAAGTCTGTGTAAGAGACATTGTTCTCACGCTCAGTGAGTGAAAACTCAGACAAAGTGGTCCTTCTCCCTCTGCAAGCGAGAGGTAGCCTGATTGTGTGTGTGTGTGTGTGTGTGTGTGCACACGTGTGTGTGTGTAAATCAAATACAACGTATTCTGGGATGTGCACAGATTTTTTTTTATGTTACTATTATTTCGTGAGAATGAGCCTACCTTTAAATTAATTTGAATCTATTATTCTGAGAGAGTCTCAGGCTCTTTTGGTGGAGGATGGGAAAGGGGAAAGGAAAGGAGGAAAGAAGTAAATGAAGCAAAGCTGTAAGAGTACTGCTAGGGAAAGGAAAGACATTATTTTTGTTCCTACTTGCATCACACACAAATTAGGGACTGGCTTTCCCCCATGGCTTGTCAAGCACTGAGTTGCAGAAGAACAGGCAACAGCCCTTTTCTCACTGAGCTTGTGACTGTACGTGACATCTTATAGACACAAATTATTTAACCTGATCAAACACTCTAGCAGCAGGATGTAATTCTCCTACTTTGAGAGACAAGAAAACAGGAAGTGAAAGAGGGTATATAGCTTGACCAAAGTCAGAGGACAAGTAAACTAAAGAGGATGAATTCAAACTCAGATCTGAATGCAGAGTCTGAACTTCCCACTACTAGGGCTGGAAAATCCTTAACACACAGGGTCCCCAGCTCCTCTGCATTGTTCCTGGCACCAAGCATTTCCCATGGCGATGGTCTCCAGTTCTCAGACACAGTGCTCTGTGCAGCCAATAACCTCCATTCGACCTTGATCAGCTACCTGCCACGCCCACCAGGCTTCACCATACAGGCAGGAAAGCTGGCTTTCAAGTGCATACAAAGCCACCCCTGGTCTAACCTGGACCCTTCAGCAGTTTTTCCACCATAAAGGCAGCCATGAAAGTGCTCACAGTTTGTACATGAGCCACACTACCTCTCTCCATCAGTCTCCCCACGTATACTACTTAGCTATGACCATTTTGAGAATCTTGGAAACAAATTTTTAAAAACAGAAAAGAAAGGATTCTGTAATGAGTACTTAATACTTACAATTTTAAATGAGAAGTTACAAAGTGAGTATTTACAAACCGAATCTGCCTTCCTAGGTGTCAGTTTTAACAGTTAAAAAATATAATAGCAAAAATTTCTCACTTAAAAAATTAACAAAAACATCAACAATAATCTGGAATAAACTCAAAAACAATGCCCATGTTGTATATGGAAGAAGTACAGGACTGTACTGAGGGGTAAATTAAGAAGTGTGAAAGTAGAGACATCAACCTTTTGTATGGAGGAAAACAGTTTTGTAAAGATGTACGTTCTCCTAAAGATAATTCAAAATTACTAAAAAATCCCATGACAACACTTATCCGTTTTTTTTTAACTTGAAAAAATTATATTAGAATTCTTCAGGAAAAATGAAGTCATAATACTAGCAAAGAAAAATAGGGATCGAAAAGCAAATCAAAAAATTTGCACTGTCAGATATTAAATAAATTTTTACAATATGTAAGATATAGTGCTAGTGTAGGAAAGTAAGATTGACAGAAATAAATCATGACCTCAAAAAGAGACTCTAGTGTACATAAGTATTTTTTACAGCTGGGATTTCAAATTAAAGAGCAAAGTAGGAATTCAATAATTGTCTTGGGACAATCACAGAATCCCCTTGAAAAAACAAATTCTATTCCGGTCATAATGACCGCAAGAAAAATTACAGAAAGTGATGTAAATATTAGAAAGTACTAATAACAGCAAATACAACTCTTTGCTCATATCAATTCAGCTTCTCCTCACTATGACAAGTACCATTATCATCTCCATCTTAGAGATTAAGAAAACCTACAGAAGAAATTTATACCATTATAAGAAAGCATTTCTAAGAATAATATCAAGAATAAAACCCAAAAAGAAGACATTTACTATCTTAAGGTTATTTTGGGCCACAACAAAAATGAACCTACTGAACAAAATGAATGGCAAGAAATGACAAGGAAAAGCTCTGTGATACATGTTGATGAAGACAAGGGGCTAATGTTCATAATATACATAGAGCTGTCACAAAGCAACAAGAAGCTCCCTCACTTAAATATTTGCAAAGGACAAAAGGGATCATTCACTTTTTAAAAGTCAGATGGCTAATGAGTGAAAAATGCTCAATACCACACTGGTCATAAAGTGCAAACTAAAACAATGAAAATCATTTTACTCATCATATTGGCAAATATTTTTAATAGATATTCTAGCTAGTGTCCATCTTTGAGACAACAAACTGTGAGCGATCTTTTGGAGGACGACATGTCAATGGATATGTAAACCCTGGAAAACGGGTGTACACACAGGCTGAACTTCACTTTTAGGAATCGTTTCATTTACAAAAAGAATCAGTTCAAATAGATGTACTCATCAGAGCATTTACACAGCACTGTTTACATTGGTGGGAAGAAAAGCTGAAGTGGAATCATACCCAGGGATAGAGAATTGGTTACATAAGTTATTCTACATCTTTTCATTCCCCACAGGAGAAGGAATTTCTAGATTCACTTGAAAGGAGCCTGTGATTTATGTAGTTGTCACATCCAAGGATTAAATTTCCAGAAACCTTAACTAAAGGAATACTCATACAAGATCACAGGAATGTTTGTACAAGAAGGATGCCAGTCAGACACCCTTTCTGACAGTGGAAAATGGAGAAAACTTAAGTGTCCACCATCAAGACAATGATGCGGTAAATCACGGTGAGCTGTGGCCACTAAAGTTCCGGTGTTTCGGCGTGGTCCAAGGCCTTGTCCACAGTTCTCTCCCACGAAAGGTGTCCTTACACAAGAGACCAAACCTGCATATCAGGAGACCACTCTACTCTATCTGAAAGGACCGGGTGAGTCTGGAGGGAGAGGACGTCTGTGATATATACCTTAGTGAATAAACCGAGCTGCAGAAAACATATAGTATGGCCTTATTTTTCAATAAAGCATATATACACACACATATACATAGATTTCTCATATACGTTTATGTATGTGTATATATATATGACATAGGCATAAAGGTCATGAAATATATACTCCACATTGTCAGCAGTTTTTACTCTCAGGAAAAAAGGGGAAGGAAGTAGGGGACTTTCGGTACCACCACAGTTCTCTTTTCAGTATTCCAGTTAAGTTTACTTGGAATTTAAAAGTTTACTTAAGTCCAAAGTAAAATGGACGAGGACTCCACAAGACAGAATGCTATAATGGTCATTAAAAATCATGCCAGCGGAGATAGAATAGTGTAAAAAAAAATTGTCATAAGCTGAATGGAAAATGGAGGTCTCCACACAGTAAACAGGCACACAGTGCTCGCTGGTTTTTATGACAGAGGTAATACACACTGATGAAAAGAACAGAAAATAGATTTTAAAGTGTTAATTATTATCTCTGAATACTGGGAACAGGATAGATACTTTTGACCCTTTTTTCAGACTTTTATATTAAATACACATTATTTTTCATCTGAAAAATGCATTTTTAGATGTCTAGTAACACACATTGGAAAAAATACATGAGTACTTACAGAAAGAAATAACTAGGAGACACCGAAGCACCGTCACACAGTGCAGAATGGGTGATCCTGAATAACACCGCGCAGTTACATAAGGACCCAAAAAGTGAAAGCACCCGCTGTAACAGGGCGCGTCCCCCTTCCATTTGTCAGTTGTGTCTTCAGGGCTGAGGCAGTTCTGAGCACGGCCAGTGTCAGTGCTGGTGTCTGGATAGATGCCACTGGAGGTGAGGGCACCTGCAAGCCGAGAGGAAGAACAGAAATCATCCTCTGCTTTTTCTGTCTTGTTTCTTTGTTACTTTTAAAGAGAGGCGGAAATAAGATAAACTGAATCTTCCCTACTGAAATTTCAGTATTGAAACAGTTTTTATATTGTTCACAACTTATATTCTGCCTATAACTGTCTTTTCAACAAAGCATTATATTTATTAAATGTTAATTAACTCAGTTAATTAACTACCGTTGAAACCTATTAAAGAACATGAAATGCAATACGTGAAAGCACCACACCTGCAGTGACTAGCACAGCTGTCTTGACGGCAGTGCAGTCAGCCCCCACCATCCCGTGGCCTTGAGCTCCTGATGCTGGGAAGAGAGCACGCTGCTTCCTCAGGCGGAGAGAAATGGTAAAAGTATTTTCTGAAATCTACAGCACTGACAAAACATAACTGCTTAATCCCAGGCTCCTTTGAGGCTGTCATTTTCCGTTTCTGGCCAACACCCGTCAATGAGCAGAACCACCCCATTCCCGAGTCATGGGACTCACGTGGGCAGCAGTTTTGGAGAAATTTCCAGGTATAGAATGTAAACCAACTATACATAAAACTCTGAAAAAGAAAAGATGCAATAATCTGATTTTGGAAGACACTCAATATATTCTCCTAAGCCTTAGTAGTTGGAAAGGCTGGGCTTCTCCTAAGCCACTTATTTATTTCACAGCCAGTAAGCATCTCCCACAAACCCTGTTTCCCTGTGTCTGCTGGGAGCCTCAGGCATATTGATGCTGTCTATCTTATAAGGCACAAGGCAGAGGCGTGTGTCTCACGCCTGCAACTCTCACACAGGCTCAACTCCGAGCCTCAATTTGTGAACTTGGCCCCATTTTCTCACCTGTTTATTTGGTATCTGTTCTTCTGTAAGCTGCCTGAAATGCTTCTTGGAACAAGTCAGAAGAATGAGTGGGTAGAGAAATGGACAGATGGACAGGTGAGAGATGGGCAGACAAACAAGGGAGACTCCAAGAGAAGGGGAGCAAACAAAATTTCCTATGCAATACCCTCTTCTAGTCAGGGAAGAAAACCACCACAAAGAAGTGTGAAGAGGCAGGTGGCTTAGGACTGTTTCCTGGATTCCATGAAATGTCACACCAAGTGATGAGAGAGTAGAAGTATAAATAATAAAAGATAAAAAGCATGCATGTTTGAAAAATATATCTACATTATGTACTTTCTAAAAAATAGATTCAAATCAGCAAGGCCCAATAACCCAATTCTTGGGTATATACAGAAGTGCGAATCCCATCTCCAATCCACAAGGCATCCCTTCGGAGCACTGAGAGTCTACACGGTGTGGTCATAAAGGCATCACCGCAAAAGCTGTGCTATCCTGCACTTACGAGGAACGAGCAGGTGTGCTCGGGCTTCCCACCCACGTCATTTACACCCCACAGCACCTCTACGGGGTAGGGATGCCTAGCGATCCCCGTCTCTGCGGGATAGAAAACCAGTCCTGGAGAGGCTAAGCCGATCTAACATTTCTCCATCTCACAGGACTTGTCACTCCAGAGCAGGAATCGAACTCGGACCCACGTTTGTAACCACAGTACTACCGTAATTTATGTGCTTTTTGTGTGTATAATACATTTGTTTCTGGCATGAAAGGATATTTAATAAATGATCAGTTGTCTTGTCTATCTCATTAGCTCACAATCTTTATATTTTTGAATTGTACCCTTCCCCTGGAGAAATGAACGGAAAGAGCGGTGGTCAGAATGAGGTGGGGCTCCATTCTTTATCTGTTACCTCATCTCATCCAAGTCCCCAACCAGGGAGAAGGAGCAAAGGTTTTCTTCATCTTTTAATGAGAGGGCTCCAGTGATGGTGGCTTACTCAATTCCAAGACCGAGTCTGGGGGAAGGGCACATGCAGCAACGAGAGCGGTATCACCTGTAGGAAGGCGAAAAGAGCTCAGGGGATGGCTCAATGGGTCAGCCTGATTTAATTTCAATCGATAATACAATAACACACTCTAAAAATACTAGCATGCAATGGATTTGCTCTTTCTTGACATCTAGCAAGTTTCCACAGCCCACATGTAACATTATCATGAACTAGTGAAAGGATGAGTCCACAGACAAGAAAAATCAATGCCACAGGCAGGCTGAAACCCAGGCTGGAAGAAAGGAAGGGAAAGGGCATAGTTAAGAAGAGGGGAAAGTCTGGGAAAAAGACATCATCACAAGGACTCTCAAGCATCATCCAGCAATCATATAATCATTCTTTCAAGAGAGAGTTACTTAGGTCCTATTTTGTGCGAGATTTTACATAGGGCAAAGAGAGACCGCAGCGTCCATGGTGGCAGCAAGTTGCGGGGCTATAATAGAATTCTAATCCTGGTACCTTGCACACTTGTCCTCAGTATAAAGGCAAAAAATAAATAAAATAATACTATGTAAACCATACACATTGCTGAAATAAATTAAAGAAGACCTAAATACCTGGAAAGACACACCACGCAGATTCCTGGATCAGATGACAGCATTCTTGGGATGGCAGTGATCTCCAGAGCGATGCATACATACAACGTGGTCTCGATCACAATCCCAGCGGGCTCCTCTGCAGAAACTGACTAGCTGCTGCTACAATTCATATGGGAATTCGAGGATCTCAGTAACCAAAACGTACTTGAAAGAGAAGTACAACGTGAGAGGACTTGTAATTCTCAATTTCAAACCTTACATCTGTATCTCCAAGTGAGATTAGAGGCCATTTTTAAGTTATTATTTTGTTTATCCTTATTTTCTAAATTCTGTACAACAAATATACCTGTTAGAATAAGAAAAATAAAAAGTAAGTTATCTTTTAAAACATGAACACCGATTCATTCATTGGGAAAAAATTATTTTAACTCTAAAGAAGTAAACAAATATCTAGTGAAAAAGGACTACTTAAAAACAAGTGTGCATTTACAATTTTCATAAATTGAAAACTGAAAAGCACAAACACATCAAGTTTCTAGGGAGACTGGTGAAACATATTAACAATTATTTTAAAAATTCTAATTGAAAAATGAAAACTCAAGAAAGGGAAATTCGTGATTTACAGCCAACTGCAAACACATGGAGAGCAAAGGCCTAGAAATCACAGTTCCTTTAACTCTGCTACTAACGGAATAGGAGAGGAAATTCCTCACTGAGGGGACAGTGGAATCCCATCCATAAGATAGAATACACAGTACAAACTGCAGTAATATCGGGAGTGAATAACTTAGAAGAATTCTGAAGTTATAACATTGCTGAAAAACTATAAAAAACACTGACAGGCAGATTAAAACACACAGTCATATATATTATATAGAAACATATGTAGTCTGCTCCCATGTTGCATAGAAATACAAACATATTTGTTCATTTATGGGCACTTATGACTTTATCCCTGGTAGAATATTTCAACTAAATCAAATAATCAATATAACACTCCTCTTGTCAAATCTACTTGATAAGTTACTCTGCTATGTAACCATAAAGTGTCTAAGATAGATCTAAAATTAGTGAAAAAGAGCTTTGTATGGCTTCTTGAATTCTTCTCAAATTTCCAAGCTTAATTTTAAAATAGATCTGAGCAGTATTTCTATATTATCTTTTCCCTTGTGAAATGAACAACACAGTCTGTTGTCAAAATTCTGTGCTTAAAATTATTCACGAGCACAGTATCCTCACAAAACTGCTGGACAGCAAAGCACTATCCAGACACTGTGACCAAATAAATGAAACACAAGGAAGACAGTGACCCTATTCTGGAGGGCTTATAGTCTGTGTCAACACTGGGGTTTTTACTTGATTGGTTTGATTGGTTGGCAAAATAAAATCAATCAAGTACTTTCTTCTTTGAGCATTCTGTAAGTCATGACTGTTTTAGTGTCATGAGCAGGAAAGACTTAAGCATGACTTGATTAGGTCAACTAGCAACAATCATCACTGGAGAGTGAGTAATAAAGAAGTTAACTGATAGCAATGCTTCTGCCTACATGAGCCCTATAATAAATCTACACTGACATCCGAAAGGAAAATAAGGAGATGAGGTCCCCAATGAGAAAACAAACTAACAAGAAATCTAAAAAGGAAAGATGTTTTCATTAATGATTCCAGGCAGTAGTGGAGCATGGTGGTGAATATCACAGATTCTGGGGAAAAGCATGAGGGTCTGAACTCCCACAGCACTGGGTAGCTGTGACACTGATATTTCAGTGAAATTTTCTGCACTTCAATCTCCTATCCATAGACTGGGGAAAACAACCGCACCCATCTCCTAGACTGTTTCTACAAATTTAGATATTTTATACATAAAAGCTTAAATAAAATACTTCAGATTTAAAATAATACCCCAAAACACATGGAACAAAGAAAACAGAGATAAATTGGAGTTCATCAAAATTTAAAACTTTGCTTCAAAGGGCACCATTCAGAAAGTGAAAAAACAACACACTAGAGAAAATTTTTTCAAATAATTTATCTCATAAGGAATTTGTATCTCCAAATGAAGAAAAAAAACCCCTACAACTCAACAATAAAAAGGCAACTCAATTAAAAAGTTAATAAATGTTCTGAAAAGGTATTTTTCAAGAAAAACATAGAAATGTCCAATAAGCACAATGAAATGATGTTCAATAGCATTAGCTGTAAGGGAAATCAAGTCAAAACCACTAGGAGAAGCTGCTTCACACTCACAACAATAGGTTATAATAAAAAAAATGGTAACAAGCACTAATGAGGACACAGAGGAAGCGGAGCGCACAGCCCTTGCTGGTGAGGACGTAACACAGCGTGGCCACTTTGGAAAACAGCCTGGCAGAGCCTCAGAGAGTTGAACATTTGGTTTCTGACTGACACAGCCATTCTGCTCTTTGGGCACACACGAAAGAGAACTGAAAACAGATATCCACATAAAAAATCCCACATGAGTGTTCACGGCGACATTACTCATCACAGCCAAAAAGCAGAAACAACCCAAATGCCTATCACCTGGTGAATGGGTAAACAGAGGGGCCCAGCCATACAGTGGAATGTTATTCAGCAATAACAAAGCATAGAATAGTGACTCAGGCCACAACATGGACAAACATTGAAAACGTTACTCAGTGTGAAAGTAGTCGGTCACAATAGACGGTTCCACTTACATGAAGTGACTCGATTTACATTAAATGTCCAGCACAGGCAAATCCACAGAGAGAAAAGTGGCTCCTTGGGGCTGGGGGAGGATGGGGAAGATGGGAATGTCTGCTTATGCATACGGGGCATCCTGTTGGGGGGATGAAAATGTTCTAAGATTGAATGGGATGCACAATTCTGGGCATAGAGTAAAAACCGCTGTACATTTTAATGGGTGAATTGTATTAAAACTGTTAAGAACAAAAGCATCTCGGGGCAGTACCTTCCAGAGTAAATGCAAATTGCTAACTTTTATTAGAGGAAAAAGAAACTGCCCTCAGCATGAAAGCAGGAGATCAGCAAATGTGAGTTAACCGAAATTGGACAAGAGCATTTCACTTGAAACAGTTGCTGAGTGTACACGAAATATTCAGAAATAGGAGAATCACCTTGACATCACGAAGAAGCATTCTGCTTCAAATGCAGATCAAGGATTCGGCAAGCCCTGCTGCCAGAAATGAGCAGAGAAGAATCCTGATTCATAAAACTAGCACCAGAGCCAACAAGGAAATGGTGGTGAGGAAAGCAGGCGGCGAATATCTGGAAGAGTTTGCTGCAAATAATTTCTCCACCGAAAATTTAAAAATAAAATGAAAGTGATGAAATGCTGTGTTGACATCACGTGAATGGGCTTCCTTCGGTGCTCGACTGTTCTGTAACCCAGATTGATAGACTCAGGTGAATCAGCATGGCTCCTGGGGGTCCCCAAAGGACTGCCCACCAGCACGCTGACCACCATCACATCTGCCAGGGTTGAATTGCAGGGAAAAGACCAAGTTCTGAAAGGTACCGGAAATGTTGACAAGGGAAGAAAAGGATGAGTTCAGTCCTGGGACAGAGGCCCGCTGAGCAGAGGCCAGAAGGCTGCAGGTGAACTGCTGTAGACCTGGGGCAGGAAGGGATCACGGGGGAGCATATCTCAATTCTCTTCTGTCTCTCCCTCCGGTAGGAGAGATAAAGCCTGCATCCTTCTCACCTGGAACTGTGGGTTCTGGCTGGCAGAAGTCTTACCGACACGGAATGATTATTCAAGACTCTGTGGAAAAAGTCAAGAAATCGAGAGGGAGTAGGGAGCCATCTCCATGAGCCTCTCGAATGTTCCCATATTTATTGTGTATAATCAAAGGAAAACTTCGTTAACAGTTGTGAGATAGTAAGGAGGAAATTCGGGAAAGACAGGATGAGGCAGAGATTGTAGAATACACAATGAGTACAAAGGATTAGTGTATGTTTAGGGAAGTCATGGGGTGAGGGGAACAAGATACACTTTTAGATATGTTCATTACAAAGCACACCACCAGACCAGCCAGGTCTTTGTTTTGGGGATAATAGACTAACAACACACAAGCCCAGCGTTTATAGCTGAGGGTCTCGGTCCTTGCTTTGCAACCAGCAGAGTGCTACCTAAAACCTCAACTACACAAGCAAAGCATTGTCTCTGCTTTTTAAGGAAAGGAGACTGGAGTGAAGATGCACAGGAACTTGCTTGCAAAGCAGTATCAAAGCATATTTTTTCTTCTTAAAGTTCAGAGGCGACTGTGCTGTGTTATAATTTGTTAACCCAATCATGGGCTCCCACATGGAACCATTATGGAGGACACCCTAGGATGACTAATCCTGGATGTGGGTCTTTTCCTGCCATCTTCAGCCACTCTAGCAGGGTCTAGGCACATCCGAGAATAACGATCCTATGGAACCACCCACTCTCTTAACTCCTGATGCTTGAAACTTAATTTTAGCTCTACACAACTTTCCGTAGAAAAGTTTCAGAAATAAAAGATATAATATTCCTTTTATATCTCATCATATTACTGATTTTTTTGATTGCTCTCTGCTGCTTCTACTTGGTAAAGCACCTCATTCTGCAGCTGAATTCAGTGCATTTCTAGCCAGTTTGGGCTCGCTAAATTCTATTGGTCAAATATCGATATACTTAATTGATTTCTTTGTTTATCAATTTCAGCCAGGAGGAGAGGGAGCGTCACTCTTTTCCTCAGCCCACCCTCAACACTTTTCTCATCAACTCAGGCCTCCTGAAAACAAAACAAAGTATTTTTTTCCCTTCTACTCTTTCCACAAACACAACAGGAAACATCAGTCTGGAGAAAGTATTCAACACAAATGTTAAAACAAAAATCTATAAACCTGAAGCAACTCCATCTCCGAATCATGATACACAATGACATGAGAGTAATTGTGTCAGGCACAAAGCATGAGGGAGCCTGACTACCTGATTTCTATTCTTCAAAGGAAGGAAGGTTTTCGTATTTTTTTATTATCATTCTTGGTCATTGTTTCTGATTATGCCAAAAATAGTTTATGAAATAATTATGCACTGTAATAACAGATTTTTAATGTATCAATTTTAGAAGGCATTCAGAGGGGATAGGAAAACCCACCTCTGTAAAAAATGTAAAATTTCTTCCCCTGTTAAGAACACGTATACAAAATGCAACAGAGAATTCAAATTCTTGTGGAGAGGATCAAAACCACAGAATCAAAGCAAAGTCATTACAATGAGTCAATTTAAATTTCACTGGACAAACATGCTCAATGCATACAAAGAATTTTAAAGGCACACTGCAAACCATTCACTTAATGATCTGCAGGCTAGAGGAAGAATTTCCCTCTTTAACAGACAACAGAAATCAGTAGGGTGTCCCACCAAACCAGGAGCAGAGAACAATCAGGTTTTTAACAGTTTTGATAAATCAGCATGTTCTAAAGATCAAAATCCAGAAATTTTAAACATTCATTCAAACCACAATGAAAAAAGCACTTAAAGAAAAAAAAACACAAAGAATCTAAGCACAGAGGTCATTTAGATTGATCAATGAGAATTTCTTGTACCGCTGGAAGAAAGAACAGGCTATAACCTTTTACTTGAAAAATAAAACTTCTTTTAAAGATAAATGCTAAAACATTTTTCATCTTTCATGTTGCCTTAAAAAATCTGAGGTACTTGTATCTGATCAGAAAAGCAATTCTGAGTAATATTATGTTACAATTCAGTGCCAGTTTGCTCTAGAAGAAAAGAGAAAAGTTACTATTTCTCATTCTGCACAGTTTAAAGAACCTCCCTGTCTCTATCTCCTCCCATTTCCTAAGCTCAACCTCCCTAACCCTTCTGAAACAAGTATGAGAAAGTCTTATTCCCAACATGCCAAATGACAAAAGAATATCAATTTATTTATGTAAATATATGCCTACACCTTGAAATGGAGGAGAAAGTTATCAGAAGTCTATATGGAACTTCTTTCTATCTTCCTGATATCACACACACAAACGTTCACACAGACACAGACACATACCCCCTGGATTACTGAGCACTTCACAAGCTTAGTACTTACAACTTGTAGAAGATAACATTGTAGTTAATTTAAAATACAAAACTTTCATCTTTTGAAAGTCTTCATCATCTGCTAAACCATCCAAATATCAAAGAGACACAATTAGCCTTCTCTGTAGAATGTAATTTCCCTTGATGGCAAAACAGACCCTAAGAAGTACTGGATCAAAGATTCGTGTTTATCACTACCTATGATCGTTTTTAAGCACATTAACAGATTCAGAAATGTATGTCTCATCAACATTTATTCCTATTGAAATAGCATACGTGTTCAATTGTCTATACAGTGACTAGGTCCCATGATGGTGTTTAAGAGCTATTTTGTGTATAGCAATATTTATATTCAAGTGCAGAAAAGGAGGGTGTGTTTTACTCAGTTGTAGAGCACCTGATTAGCATGCACAATGTCCTGGCTTCAGTCCCCAGTACCTCCAAAAATATAAATAAACTAAGTGCATATTTAAAAATAAGAATAGTGCAGCCACTATGGAAAACAGTGTGGAGATTCCTCAAAAGACTAGGAATAGACTTACCATATGACCCAGGAATCCCACTCCTGGGCTTGTACCCAGAAGGAAAACTACTTCAGGATGACACCTGCACCCCAATGTTCATAGCAGCACTATTTACAATAGCCAAAACATGGAAACTACCTAAATGTCCATCAACAGGTGACTGGATAAAGAAGATGTGGTATATTTATACAATGGAATACTTCTCAGCCATAAAAACCGACAACATAATGCCATTTGCAGCAACATGGATGATCCTAGAGAATGTCATTCTAAGTGAAGTAAGCCAGAAAGAGAAATAAAAATACCATATGAGATCGCTCATATGCGGAATCTAAAAAACAAAAACAAACAAAAACAAAGCATAAATACAGGACAGAAATAGACTCATGGACCGAGAATACAGACTTGTGGTTACCGGGGGGGGGGTAGAGGGTGGGAAGGGATAGACTGGGATTTCAAAATTGTAGAATAAATAAACAAGATTACACTGTATAGCACTGGGAAATATACACAAAATGTTATGATAAATCACAGAGAAAAAAATGTGACAATGAGTGTGTATATGTCCATGAATGACTGAAAACTTGTGCTGAACACTGGAATTTGACACAGCACTGTAAAATGATTATGAATCAATAAAAAATGTAAAAAAAAAGAATAAACACAGGGAAATATACACAAAATGTTATGATAAATCACAGAGAAGAAAATGTGACAATGAGTGTGTATATTTCCATGAATGACTGAAAAATTGTGCTGAACACTGGAATTTGACACAACACTGTAAAATGATTATAAATCAATAAAAAATGTTAAAAAATAAAAATAAAAATAAATAAACAAAGTTGCAAAACAAGAAAAATAAGAATAAAGTTATAAAAAAACGCAGACTAAAAACCACTGCACCCTAGGTGCTACAATTATACTAAAAAAAGAAGTGTTTCTATCAAATATTCACTATATGCCAATCACAGAGACAACCACAAGTCACCCCTGAAGCTTCACGTGTGATTCTCAACAACCCTACTAAGTAGACACGGATGAGAAACCCGGCTCTGCGGATGAGGAGACGGAGCTCAGAGGAGCCGGGGACGCTGACCGTCCTGCTCCGTGTGACACCGCATCAGCCCAGGGCAAGCGCTGACAGTGCTGCACTGAGGGGACACCCAGCTGCATGGACCCTTGGGGTACTGGGGAGTCCCAGAAAACACTAAAAATTTTTCAGTGAAAAACCAGCTCAAATATATTACACTGTGCTGCATCCCTTAAACAGGGAACGTGAACGAGACCTTTTTGATGCGTCCATGTTCTTTCTGCCATCATCAGTTACTTGCCCTCACTGCGTGACCAGTGATGATCTGGACCCCATATGAAGTGCACTCAGATGGCAGAGCTTTTAATGCTGTTTTATGAAGTTTGTAAGACTCTGTCTATGCCTCACACTGGTGGTCATCCATCACTTCTCACCGGTGTGGACGTACCACATGAAATCACTCCTTTCTGCTTTTTAAAATCCCTTCATCTACTCCAGACTTTTCAATAGCAAAGAAGTAGCTAAACCACAGACAGTGGACAGCTTTTCACCAAATGGACTCGAACAGCCCATCTGACTACCTGGAAGCCCTTTTCTTCTATTAAACCCACTTCCAGGTACTTCATCATTTTCTGATTGGTGGACTCGGCCTCTGACTGGCCTACTCAGAGAGCTCCCAACCTCACATCCAGGGGTGGGAGAGGACCCTGCTGTTGGGGGAAATCAGTGAGGAAGGTGGACATCCTTCAGCCACGTCTGCATGGGTAGAAGTGCCACAGCGTGCTCAGAAATTATACCGTCATCATCCCTGGGCTCCCATGGACTGGTTTCACATTAACCAAAGTCATGAGACACTGATGCAAGAAAACCAGAAACTTAGCTTATTAATGTAACAGAAGACGTGAATCTATGAACCAGACTGAAATATCAGAGTTCAACCATGAGTACATTTTCTCCTCCACTGCCCAATAACGGGCAGGCAGTCACATGGCAAGCATGGACAGAAACGGAGCAGGAAGGGTTTCTAGATTAACTCAGTGAACTAAATTTCTATTATACGAACAGATCTACTGCCCAGAAGACAATTAACGCCAATCACGGTGCACTCTCCGTGGACAGCGGCAAGACATGACTATGAGCACCCATGTAACTCTCCTTTCCCTGTCCTTTCTAGGCTAACTGATGCACAGAGGTACAAAGATTCAGGGATGCTGATAACGCTAAACACAAAAAGCCCATCTCTGGGAGCCTCAAAACCAGACAGCCAGGGTTTAAATACCAGCTCTGCCACTTAATAGTTCTGTGATTTTGCCAACTTAATTACCCTCTGTGTGCCTCAATTTCCACACTGTAAAACTGGGATAACAATCAAACCTTCCTTACTCGCTTGTTGAGAAGATTGAAGGATTCATTTCTGTAAAACTCTCAGAAAAGAATGTAGCACATTTTGGGTGTTCAACAAATGTCAACTTAATATCAAAGTGATTTACAAGTCTCCCCTCTAATCATCTTATGTGTTTCCTGGCTAGCCTAAGTCCCAAAGAACATCCTTATTTCTCCTTTTATAAACAATTGGGGAGTACCCTTATGTTCCATCCAACCACCTGTTTAAACTGAGGGAGGGGATGCCTCCTAACCACTCTTTTGGGCCATGGAGAGTGCTTCTCCCTTCACACCCCTGGCCCCTGGCCCACAGCTAGCACTCATCACACTAACAGAGTGAGGTGTGAGTCCGGGGAGACAAGCGGGGCATGTGAAACCCTTCCTTTCACTCCAGTGTTGGTCACCATTGGGAAGCACCTGGGATGCTCAGCTCCATGGCAGGAAAGCCCTGTGCATGAAGGGGCAGGTCCTCTCAAGGGAAGGCTCGCTGTGGCCCAGAGCTACATGGGACAGGGTGAGTCTGTATTTCTGGGACACAGTATCATGACACGCATTTTCCCACAGCCTTGAAGTTCATGAAGAACGTGGCTTCATCGGTAACAAAGAAGACATTTATCGCCTGTCTACTCTTTTGTGTCATCTCTCAGTTGGCTGCTGGAGACAACATGTGTATAAGTATTGGATCTCCTTAAGCCCCAAAATATATGAAGTAACAAATAATTCTGTGGCTTAACATTGGTTCAGGGCGACTGTGTAACTGTCCTGACTCTGCTGATGCTAAATTATGGGTATAGGAACTATGGAACCTCCTCAAATATCTTTCATCATAAAAACAGCTCTTCTTATTTTCCTGTTTCTTAGTAATTGCCAAAGACTCCCAAATGATGGCTTCACACAAAACAGCAGCTAAAGTTTAAGAACCCTCTTGACATACTCACTGTGGTAAACACTGCACATAATTTCTAATTCTCACAATTCTACAATTCATATATGAATGTCCCCATCTCACAGACGACGGAAAAACTCAAAACGAACTGTCTCAGGCTCACGTGGCTCAGTGGCAGCACGTGCAACCAAACCCAACTCAAAAAACTACACCCCTTCGTATATGTACCAAATCTCCTACCACCAATTAACACACAGCGGCGGGGTCAAAACTCAGGGAACTCAATACACTTTTCACCTTTAAGGTCGTCCAGATGCCGCTTCTAGCTGTTTTATAAAATCCCGGCTCACTGGTTTCTAACACTAGAAGAAAAGCCCGATTTTGCTATTGTTTGCACAGCAAGTCTGAAATGTTCACAGTGAGATGACAGAATAAATCTAAGATATAAGCAGAATAACTTTTCCAGGTAGACACACATAAAAGACATTGGGCTCTTCTGAAGCATTAAGTAAAGAAATCAAAATAAAATAAAGTTATTTAAGCCTTCTTTTACAAACAGGAAAGTTAAGACTGTAAGAAGTTGCAACAGTGCCACCTATGGCTAAAATGACCTTCCAGGTTGCCGGGAAAGATGCAACACAAAAATTGCCTGTAGGATCAGAAAGGAGAATCAGATAACTAAAAGCTTATGTAGCACATACTGCACTTTGATTCGGGGGAAGGGAGGGATATTCAGTATTTAATTTGATACTGCTAATACTCCTGAATATAAACAGAATACATAGGCTTAAGGAAACTCATCTTATAAGAGGAAAGAATCCAGTTCAGCCACTTCATTTTACAGGAGGGGAAACTGAGACATGGAATGTGTCCTCCTGGCAATCGGCAGCAAAGACATCCTAGGCCTCATGTCTTGCACTGTAGCAAAAACCAACAGATCTGTACTACGCCTATGTTCATAAAAGTCACGTTTGTATTTTTCCAACAGTAGGTTATCTGATATCTTGCAAAATATTTCTCAAAGATCCAGGATATCATACAAGTTTGTCAACATTCAAAAATATTTATTTACATAATAAAACAGCATGAGCTTTATTCTCTCTATTAAAAAAGTAACGTGTCAAATCAATGTTTTGATATTTTAAACCTGTTAAGAGTGTAGAAAAAAATCAAAATTTTCTTTAATCACAAAAGAGAGGAGCTTATTTCCTGAAAATGATCAATGTGGATTTTACTAAACTTAATTGATCTAGTCAGAATCCCACGAATTTAAATATCTGAGTGGATGGTTACACGGCAACATAAATTCTGATTTGTAACAATACATATTCTGTGTAAATAATCTTCAAGGTCATCTGATTAAGGCAATTTAACTAGTCCCTGTCTCACTAGAATGATACAGATTTCATTAAAACTTCATACTACACCAAAAAAAAAAATGAATCCTTGTTACTTTAAACCATATTCAGATATATCATACATGTACTTATTAAATATGCATCAGAAATAAGCGACACTCTTTAGTATTCAGAGTTGATCAATCTAAAATTTCTGTCATTGTGACAGCACTTTTATTAAGCACCTCTTGTGTTCTTTGCATACAAGGCATCTAACTCTCACAGTCAGACAAATTAAACAATATTACTAAAATTTCACAAATGAGGAAATGTACTTAAGCCATGAAAACAACTTACATATTCATCAACAGGAAAGAAAAGAGTAAAGACTTTACTTACAATATTCACTGACAATCTTTTCTTCCATATTAAGACTACATAAAACCAATTCAGTCTTTGTAAGTATTTCTGTCAATAAGGGCCACTAGAGAAAAACAAGTAACATCAATAGCAGTGGTTGGACTTTCAGAGCCCACTTCTCTTTTGCACTATAATTATTTTTATTGTTATGTTTTTAGTGCTTACAGAGCACTAAAATATAAAATTAACTTTTTAAGTAATTACCTGAGAATTAAAAATTTGTGAAAATAAACAATTGTAATTTCTGCCACTCTGTCTCAACTTCTCAATGGTGTCTCTCCTTTGAAGGCATCATCAAGCTGAGATCACTAAACTCGGCCATTTATGGAGTCACAGGTGTTTGGGTAACCACTTAACGGGAGGCTGATTAGAGGAGCAATTAAGAAAGCATCCTGTGCAGCCTGGGTTCCAGCACCGAGCTAGCCACAGCCTGCTGCGTGTAATTTGGGACAAGCTGCTCCATCTCTCAATCCCTCAGCTGCAAAAAAGGAGACACTGATACCTACAATCAAACACCTGCTATGAACTAAAACATGAGGAAAGCATTTTAGCCTTAGGTAGGTGTCCACTCACAGCGAGTTTGGTCATTATGATGATGAGGATGCCTGTTAATAAATTAAGCTAGACCACAAAGGAGAAATCACCTTAAAGGAGAAACATTTTAAGTCAATGAGCATTTCTTTTTGGATGGATTGCAGAATATTCTATTGATTTTTTTAATAAACCAAATTTTGTCCATTAATTATAGATTTACAGGTTCATGGACAAGTCTCCAGAAAAAGAATTAGAGGCCTCTAAACTCTGTAAATTAAGAAAGTAAATTAAAAAAAAATCAGGGAGGAGGTTATACCTCATGTGGGAGAGTATGTGCTTAGCATGCATGAGGCACTCAGTTCAGTCCCCAGTAACTCCATTTAAAAACTTTGCTTTTTAAGAAATGGGGAATTAAAGCAAAAAGATGGAGGAATACAGAATTTTTTAGAGACTCATCTCAGATTTAAGATGGGGAAGATACCATCTATTTCTCAGAGGAAATTTTGAGGACTATGTAAACTGGTCTGAGATGTCTAGTTCTTTAACATTATTCATGAATTCATATTACCAAGTCATAAACTACCTGATAATCAACAGTGGTGATACTGATCATAACAGCTGCCATCAGGGATCGACCTCCTGCTAGGACTGCTCTGTTCTGACATCTCTGCCCCTGAGGCCTCACCAGACTGACAGCACTAAACTAGGTCATTCATGAGCACCTCGTGTAAGTCCTCCATTTGTGCTTCTGACTCTCCCCTCACCAGCTCCTCTGAGGGAAGCACTGTTATCATCTTACCCACTCACAAATAAGGCGACTGAGGCACAGAGGCTAATCCCGTTCCAGGTCACATTGGCATTAAAGGACGTCTGTATTTCTGCTGTTTTGCTTTTGACAAAGGAATGTGAGATATCAATTCAAGGCAGACTGTTAAATAATCAAGTCTGTCAGGTCTTCACCTCAAAGAGCAGATACTATAAATTCCTGATGTAGGATGAGGCTGCCGCCACAAACTGACTCAGCTTGAAATTAATATCCAAGATGAAGCAGCGGACACACGTAAATATTCACGATTGTCAAGTCTGCTCACGGGTCTGGGCCCTTCACTGCCTGAACGGGGGTGAAATCCCCACCCGTGTCTGGGAGAGATGCACGGTGCTTCCCGGGCTCACCCAGGCTTCACGGGCTATTTCCTCCCACAGACTGGCCTCAACGATTAAAAGCTCTCAAGGTTTTTACACCATGCAAAACAAAAAGACATTTCTGCAGATGGAGCACTTTCTTAGGCTTAAATCTTTTTTTGCCTTCACTCACCCAGGGGGAAAAAAGAAACATGACTCTGCAAAGTCTCTGACCCTCACCACTCACAGGAGTAGAACAGCCACAGCAGAAGATGGCTCTTCACATTGCAGGATGAGAACAAAATAAAGATGCCCCAACAACAGGCACTCCCAGACACAGCGCTCAGCCGTCTTCTGCAAACTCACGGTTGTGTAGCACTCATCACCTTCTATTTCCAGAACACTTCATCACCCCAAAAGAATCCGCCTATCACTAGCAGTCACTCCCTAATCCCCCTCCAAACAGCCCCTTCCAACCATCACCTGCTCTCTGCCTCTGCATGTGCCTTTTCTGGGCATTTCAGATCACTGAAATCAACAATATTTGACCGTTTGTGTCTGCTTCCTTTCAATTAACAAGCTGTTATCAAGGCTTGTATATTTTGAAGTGGTATCAGCATCTCTTTCTTTTTTTTTTTTTGAAAACGTTAAAGATTATTAGAAGGTGGTAAGCACTATCAAAAAGAGTAGAGTGGAGCATAAGTGATTGGGTTTCAAAGGGAAAAGTGTGGGTTGAACAGTCAGGGTGGACTTCCAAAATCAGGTGGCCTTTTTCATTTTCCTCTTTTTTTTTTCTTTTTTATTCACTCTTACGTGTGAATAATCTTCCACTACATGGAGATACTACATTCTGTTCATCCATTCAGCAGCTATTTATGGACGAGTTCCAGAAAAATGAGTGTAAGAGTTGACTAGCATGGATGGCATTTAAGCAAAGGGCAAAATGTGCTTTCAAAAAAAAGCCAACAAACAGAGGCACAAGGAAATTCAGTGCGTTTCTGAGCAAAGTGCTTGCTTGCTTCGGCAGAACTACCGTGCAGGACTGTGGCGGATATTGGCAGGAGTCACGGTGTGGGAGAAACCTGAGAAGACTCCCCACTGCAAGTAGCTCAGACAATTCTCCTCCCTCATCCTGTATTGTTAGAGCAATGTTTCTAGGTTACTCTTATTTCAAGTAATAGCACTTTAACTGCACATCTGATCACCTCCATCAGACCACCTTTCCTCCAAGCAACAGAAAATCATTCAATGACCTGAGCAGCTCCAGGACATAATGGTGATGGATTAGGGAGTCCTGCAGCATTCCAGCCTGCAGGCACAAACCCCACATGTGCCCTGGTGATGTCCAGAAAATAAAATGCATGGAAATATCTCACTGTTTGTACACGACATCTGCCCTCAATTTGCCCCAAAATCATGCTCGCAAAGCACTAATCAACCCTCTCAATACAAAAATAAAAAAGCTAAGAAGGCAAATTTAGGCTCTTTCATTGAAAACCAGCAACCATCACTGCCAGTATCTGAGCTGGAATGCTCCTGACTTTGAAAACCACTGCGCAGTTACTTTTCAAGCGTGAAACTCATATATGTATTCCACGTAGATGATATTGCAGTAGGATTTTTCTTTTCAAAATTTCCAGTTGCAACATTAGCACAAGAAAGTTTATGTATAGGCTTTAAAAAGAAATCAATTATCCTCCACTTTCTTAATTTTGAACTAATTATTATTTTATAAATGTGGCTATGCTGCGTATTATAAACCGTTTGGTTTCTGAAAACAAGACCTTTATGACCTCACTATTTCAGAGAAAACTTTAACGATTCTTTGAGAGGTGGGGCCTGGGGCGCCCACTATCAGCTCTTTAAATACTGACAAGGATGTGCTATTAAGTAATGCAAAGGCTCTAACTTCACATTAGCTCAGAAAGCAAAGAAACTACACCAAAAACTTCCTTAAAAATTTTATATATTTCTATTCTTTTGAATATTAAAGTTCTTAAATGATAGATTTTTTTGAAAAAGACAACAGCTGTATTAAATTTCCTCTCACCAAGAAAGCAATCTTTATGAAGTAAAAAACCCCTATGGAAATCGAAATGACAGGACGTTTCTAGCTAAGTGAACATCCAGATCTGAACACAAACCTAAATCCGATTAGATCTCACTCGAACGAGCTCTACAAAGTCCTGGGCAACCCTGGAAATTAGCTCTTTTGTTCCAAATGTTGGCTGAGCTAAGATCATCACACTAGGCAGGGAAGGAGAGAAGAGGAAAATCCACCTGGCGGCCTCCATCAGTTTTCTTCCAGCCACAAAATGCCTCTAGGGTGGCCCGCTAACAAGCCCCCCATAAGGAAAGCCGGCATCCACACTGCCCCTGCCATCCCCAAGTAGCCCCGATGCCCATATCCCAGCCTGTGAATTGTCTTCTAATGATCCCCCAGTTGGTGGCACCCACCCCCTCTTCCCCGCTATACAAACACAGAGAGCCACGGCAGCCTTCCCAAATCAGAAATTTGATTACATCAACCCCCACTTCAAACCCTTTAGAGGCTCCCTGTTAGAGTTCTAGCCCCACCCCAGACCCTGCTCGCCCATCCCCACCTAAGTACACAGGTCCCCAGTGACCACAGGGGCCCCTGACCTGCTCCTACTTCCCACTTGCTCCAGTCTCATTTTGACTGTTTCCAAAGGAAGCCTTCCCTCCCTCCAACCTCCACAATTTGTTCCTCTCTTCCTAGAACATTCTAGGCTAAGTAAACTTCTGACAATGCTAAGCTCTCAAGAAGCAAATACATTTTGCTTACTAATGTGGCTACACCCTCTCTCCCCTAGACTCACAGAAGTGCACGTGTAATGAATAAATGAATGACCGGTTGGGTCTCAAAGGGACAGACATACCTGCTCTCGCCCGTCCCGATCCTTCTGTCTGTAGAATATCAGAAGCAAAACCAGAAGTACCTTTCCTGAGGGTCACTTTCTGTTGACACCCTTCACTGCCTACTGTGTCAGTTCTAGTAAAACTCAACTTCTTCCAAAGCCCTACATCCCGGACTCTCTCCAGTGTCCTCCCCAGCAGGGGCTCCCTCCACCCTGGACCGCACAGGGCACTCTCCAAGGGTCCCCACGCCAAAAGCCTCCAGGCCTCTGCCCGGGCTGCACCTGCGACCTGAGCCACATTCTTGACTCCTTCTCTTGGCTGACTCTTACTCTGTCCTCACAACTGAATGTAGAGCCCATTTCTTCCAGGAATTCCTCTCCGATAATGTCCTTTAGGTCTTGTCTGGGCTCTATCTATAGCAGCAGTACATGGTGACCAACTGGGTGTTTGCCCGCTCCTTTGAGACCACGAACACTTGGGAACCACGTGGGAAGGAGTGAGAGATTACAAGACGGTTGAGGGAAGCAAAAAGCAGAAATCACAGTCCAAGTCCCAAATTCAAGGATACTTTCTCAGAAAAAAGTATAAACTATTTCACACGTGTGCAATTTGGCTACTATTTTTGTGGCTTGTGGACAGCAAGAACTTGGTGTTCTAGTCCAAAACTTAGGTTACATGCAAAGAAATGTATATATTCATATCCAAAGGAAACAAGAGCTGCTCAACAACAGTTTGCAGTTAGAACTGAAAGGAACTTTGATAAAGGCAATCTCTCTCTCTCTCTCTTCTTTCTTTTCTGGCATCATATAAATTTAGAAGTATTTGCGTGACTAACAGATGGCCCGTGATTCTGCACTGGAGTGTTTGGGGCTGAGGAAGCCCAGATTAGATTCACTCTGGAAATGCAATCACACCAACACACTGATAGGTGCTGTGGTGGTGAAGCTGATGTTCCAAAGCAGGCAACCTTATTCTGTAAGAGAACTCTAAATAGAAAGCAAGAAATGCAATGTCCTATACTGAATTTCATTTGCTATATGGGCCATTAACTGATAGTATATCTTGACTAATGAAACCCAAATATAAATTGTCAACGTCGGTTTTCTTCATCTGACCGTTTTATGCTAACATCGGATATTAAAACCTCACTCCATACGGAAAGCTCAGGCTTACGCTGCAGCACAGTTACACCCCGTGGAAGAAAGCCGACCAAGGGAGAATTGGAGAGTTTCCCTTTAGAAGCTGCGAAGTGTGGTTTTACACCTGTATATCATTTGCAACCACATCATCGACAATGGAGTTAGACGTTACTTCTGTGGGGCGAAAAGCACTGCATGCTTCAGAACCATCAAAGAACGCTGAGCTTTGTGAAACAGTCCTGAGGCACTTAAATCATACTTTTTCTGAAAGGCTCCAAATCTTACCCACTTCACCATTCCAGGTATAACAGGGAAGTCCTGGAAACAGTAGAGAGAACATGCCCTTGAAGTCTGACAAGGCTCTGCTTGAATCCTGCTACAGCATTTATCAACCGCTAAACAAACCAATTCCTTAACCCCTCTGAGAAGGCTTCCCAATCTTCAAAAGGGGGCTGCCATCGCCCACCTGGGAGTCATGGATGTGAATGCAATAGGCAAGTAGGGCGGCCGACTGCTACCTGACACAGGGCCTGGCTAGTTTCCCTCCGCTGCCCTTCTGCCCCTTTAAACTTGCACTGATCCCCCTGGTAAGGATCAAGCCCCCGGAACAGACTGCCCGTATCTTCTGTGTATCCCTGGATACATGACTTACACTTAGGAGGCCAGAAAAACAACTGCCTCCTACCAAGTCACTAACAATATTCTTAAGAGTCTGGGTATTTTTAACTCTATTTTTCAGGGAGACTATTCCAGAACTTTCCAAGCACCATTCTCCAGATTGGCTCCCCTCCCAGTGCCCATCCTTCTTACCTCAGATCCTCTGTCTGACTGCCTTCTGTTCATGGGAAAGCAAGTCCGGTAGGGTGGGGACTCCCTAGGCCTCCCTCCCTCCCTCACAGGTGACTGCGAATACCTTCTCCCCACTCCAACTCCAGCTTCTGAGGATTCTAACCTTCCGGATCCTGCAGCCTCTGCACCTTCCCAAGACACACACGTGGCCAAGACTCTCCCTTTGGATTTCTTTCTGGCTGGCCCTGCTGACCCCCAGGCCCCTTAAGGATAAATGGGATTGCTCTGAAAATGACAAACGCCGCTGGCTGACACACCAAAGCTGCATGGTCTGGGCTTTCCTCCAACCGAGGCACAGCCCTCCCCTCCCTCAGCCTCAGTCTGCAGCTCTCGAGATGATCTAATTCACATGCAAGGCTGTGAACACCAGCTAAGAATGACGACTCCCAACTTGTATCTCTAGTCCAGCTCCTTCACCTGAGCCCCAGTCTCATAGAGCCGAGTGCCTCTTTGAAGTCCTAACTTGGATGAAAAATGGCATCTTAAAAATGCCTCATGTCCACCATTTACTCTGGAATTCGATTCCTGGCAGGGACCTCCCAGACTCCCCATTTTAGTAACAGCCCCAGCACCCACCTAGTTGTCTCAGGTCACATTCAATTTCCACTGTTCCCTCCCCCCGGCCCTGCCCTGGAATCAGTCCTGTTATTTTCACCAATAAGCCGATCTCAAGTGTGGTTTTGCAGGGACCATGGCCGGAACCCCACAAGCTCACAGCATGGTTCACTAACAGTCCGCCGTAGGGTGCTCCCTGGAGGGGGAGGCATCTCCTACCGCTGGTCACCTCAGAAGGCACTGGATTCTCACACAGGAGGCCCAGGAGAAGGGACTCAAGATTTTCCCGTGGTCTGAGCTTTGAAGGGCCCGAGGTCTGGGGGAGCTCCTAATTAGCAGACACACTTGCCAGTGAGCAGATGAGGATGGGGGAACCCAGGGAAGGCTGTTCTCACTCCAACTCCTGGGCTCTCGGGAGCCACGGGAAAGACCTGTGTCCAGGGTACAGCCCGGCCATCACAGATCCCAGCCTGCAATTTCCAACCCGGACAGCCTAGACTCCATCTACTTGCGACACTTACTTCTGTTCTGTTCCCCACCCAGAATGTGATGGACTCATTCAGATATTCTTGCCTGTCTCAAGCGAGACAAATTCAGTGAAAAATGAAGTGTCCACATTTGGACCAGAGCATGAAAGGAGAAACAAGGCCTCATGGTCAGCATGATGGTGGTGGCCAAACCCTTCCACCGGGTGAGATGAACCATGGTGAGGGTGAGAATCCAGGGTCCTAGGTCGGCCAAATCATCTTCCTTCACGGTTGTCTGGGGTGTTGGAGACTGACTACCACAAACTAACGACACGGCTGTCAGTGGTGGATGTCAGCTGCAACAGAAACGGATTCAACTCTTTACTGCCAACATGGCTTAAATGTAAAGGCCGGGGCAGGGAGGTCTGCACGGCTGCTGAGGCAAACCACAGACCCAGCTCTGAATGCCCACTGGCTGGAGCAGAGAGGAAACTACGGCCCTTTTAGCTGTCCCTGTGTCCAACAGATCCAGCTGAGCCAGCTACTTAGGAGAAGGTCATGTTGTCCTGATACCCAGAAAAACCAGCCTCGTAAAGGGAACAAATAGTGTCATGGATTTTACACCCAATTCTGCCCCTTTATGAAGGCAAAGTAAAGTAAATGGCACGGGGAAGTTGAATGCAAAAAAAAAAAAAATTAAACAACCAAACAGTGACTGCTTCCTCCAACAGTGTCCCCTGCATCTGCTCACCCCCGAGCTGGCCACTTCCTCACCAGTGACCACCGGCCAGGAAGCGCCGTCACGCACGTCACACAGAGACAGCCAGGAACCGTGGGCCGAGCACGTTTGTGTAAAAGCAGGAATCGAGCAAGATGCTGCAGAATTTGACTTTACAAGTTTAAATACTCCATGAAAAGAATCCCTCAGCAGCCGCCTAAATCAATTCGCATCTCACTTCTTCAAAACAATGAAACAAATTTAATAAGGGCGCATTTGTCACCAAATAAAAGGAGGACCAAACAGGTCCCTCAAAGCAAGGATTTTAACAGGTATCTAACACCAGTGGGTAATGTGCTAACAAAGCAAATATTCCAAAACATTAGAAAATACAAAATGACTAGGATAATACATGGATCAAGACAGCTGTTAAGATTTTGCTTTTTAAAGCGATGGAGACAGTATGGAGGGCAATCTGGCTATTTCCAATGCAGGGTGTGCACAGCCCACATTTTCAGATGCAACAACATGCTCACTGGGCAGTACAATTGAAAAAGGAATAAAGAAAAAGGAAAAGAGGAACAAGAGAAAATTAGAAACACACAAGAACAAAAATGATTTTGACAGCATGTACAAGAATTTACGTGAGTGTGTGAGGCCAGGGACGAGGGGATGGTGAGACCCACCCTCACCTCCTGCTCCAGGGAAAGCAGGGGCCTGAGGGGAGCGGCGCTGCCGGGGGAACCCAACGTGGTCAGCGCCCCTAACCAAAATTCAACCTACAAGCTTCTAGGCAGCTTTTGAGCTACAAATTGTGGTCGCATTTCAGTCTGGACCGTTTTACTCACTTCCACCAAGAGTAGCAGGAGAGAATTAGGCTCTGCTCCTGTACCAAAGAATTGTTTAAATAATTAATGACTGTGGAATACTAAAAGCAACAATGGGGTAAAAGTGACTGGAGGAGAATGTGCTTGACCCGAGCTCACTGGCCGCGTTATCTCACTGACGTTCAGAAGCTGGCTGAGCCCTTATGGTACCAGAACAGACAGACCCAAAAGGAGGGAGGTTTAATGCGCTGCTGTATTTCGATACTGGGAGCCATGCCTGGTACACGAGGTTCTGGGTAAACAATGGGGACAGTGTCAACCACTGTGGGCTAATTACACATCCGGCTACTCCGCCAAGTCCCAAGGGCAGACTTCAAAAGACAAAAACAATCTGGCATTCTCTCTGGTGGGGCTGCAGACTCAGAGACAAGCATTTGTTGAGCAAAAATGTCACCAGTGCCTCCTATGACAAAAGAGGAGGCACTGGCATGGAGGCTGGGGCAGGGCTCCAGGCTTCCACTGCTCACTCACCGGTCTGTCCAGGGGGAGAAGTGGTCCCTGCTTATGTTGCACCGATGCACCTACCTTGACTAATGCCTGGGGCCTCAGCAGGGGTTGACAGGAGAGGTGAACGGAGCCAGACTTGGTGTAGCACGGTGCTGGCAGCTATGCCCTCAGCAGTGCCCAGGCTCCTAAACATGCCAGCTCATCTTAAGAAGCAGATGGGGAGTGCGGGCATGTAGATCACAGGGCCCTGAGAGGACAAGTACAGATCATGGCTACAACATGCCTCTCCCCTTCCTTAAGTCATAGAGGTATATCTGGGAGGAACAGAAAATTCATCCAGAGCCCGCTACATTGTCTCTCGCAGGTGGGACTCGTGTCCCCTGTGCTTCTCACTCACAGGGCTGGTCTAGACATTCTTTTTATCAATTCTCTAGCATCTTCTCCTCCAACTTACCAACAACCAGAGAGTAGGATCTGATCTTAGCTAAGTTCAAGAATCACAGAGCACTTCCTTCACAGCGGGCCCAGAAACATGTGCCAGGTTCTCCGACCGTCACCTGTGGGACCACCATGAGCCCTCTCCAGACACAAGGACAGAGGCCGTAGGCCGGGGGAACACAGCTTCCCTCACTCTCCCCAGCAAAGGTTTCCACGTCTCGGAAAAGGCATCTCACCCTCTTCTGCCTGAGGGACAGCACGACAGATACACCGGGAAACAGAGCTGAAGTTGGGGGGGTAGGCAGCCCAAAAGTGCTCGTCTGTACTTCCGAGGCAATGTGGGGCCATTGACTTAATCACAGGGACAAACTGAGAATGAACATTTCCCTGCTCTGTCCCATACACCGTGATACGCCTTTCCCTGCATAAGGAGTTCATTCGGAAGTCCCCGGCGGTGTTTCTGATGTCATAACTTGGCATGGAGGCTGTCGGGCAAGAAGAGAGGGCCTGAGCAGAATAGGTGCTGGGCCTGGGAGGCAGGAGACACCGGCTCCAGCCCCAGCTCAACCAGCTCCTCGTTCCGCCTCTCAGGGTTCAGCATCTCATCTATAAGCAAAGGGATGAGACTGTCCCAGGATAGGCTGCCCAACAGAAATGAAATGAGAGCCATGTAAAGAAAGTTTCCCATTTGCCACGTTTAAAATGGTAAACAAAGAAACAAACAAACAAAAAACAAATACTAGAAACTGATTTTAAGAACAGATCTTACTTAATCTACTGTATGTAAAATACTATCATTTTGACATGTAATCAATATAGGAAGTAAAGAGATAGTTTATATACTTTTACTAGACAAGCCTCAGTGTCTGATGTGCATTTGACCTACAGCACATCTCAGCTCAGTCCAGCCTCCTCCCCAGTGCTCCTAGCATCAGTGTCTTTGGCTACTTTATTGGACAGCATCCCCAGGGGTCCCACCATGGTCATGGCTGTAAAGCGGGAGTAAGTGTCCACACTAACCCTAAAAGGATCTCTCTGAAACAAAGGCGGATTCACTTTGAAATGTCTGTAAACCGGCGGGCTGCATCTCCATCCCCCCTTGGCTACAAGACAGACTTCTTCCTTGCTGATCCCTTTCTGGATGTAGGGAAGCAATCCGGCACACAGCCAGGGTGGACTGGCCTCCAGGTAAACTTACCTGCTGTCTGTGTCCAGTCTCATGAAGTCCTCCTTCTCAAACAGGATGCAGAGGAGGGGGATCTTGTCCCCAGAATTCTTGGGGCCACCATCCAGCCACTAGGACTTGAGCAAGATGAAGAGTGACTCAGTGAAGTCCTTGATCTTCTTCTCCACCACCCAGCAGTCCTCTAAATTTGAAGGCAACGTCGGTGCGTGGCTGCTCGACTTCCTCCACATGCAGTACAAAGACAAAGAGCTGAGAGTCATTATCGAGGTGCCATACAGCTCCTCTGCACGTGGAGCTTCTCCAAGGCCTTGGCAGAGAGACAGTCGGTAATGGTGACAAGGCCCACGACCTTGCGGTGTTTCTGGAAGACGCTCCACCCATTCTCGGGCACATAGCGGTGCCTGTAGTGAATACAGTGTGTCCACTGGGAGCCACATGGGCTGATATGGCTCACCGAGGTGAGTAGCTGATAGATGCAAAAGAAATTCTCCTCTGAGATGATCTCCATGGTTTGGACTACAACGGGAAGAGTCTGGTGGTCCTCAGCACACTGCACGTAGTCAGGGATGCTCATGTTGCAGGCCCTGCCGAGACAGGAGAGGAGATCGAGGTACATACTCTGCTGTGTGCTATGGGCCCATCTGGGTTGCGGTGACCTGGTGTGTACCAGCCAGAAGGCAAGGGAAGCCAAAGCAAATCCGGGGGTACAGTTTGTCCTCAGAGTCTGCACATGGCTACTGTAGCTCGGATCACATTACCCAGTTTTTGGTCTAGGCTTCCTGCCCCTGCAGAGAAGGGTCATTCCTTATTTTATATTTCCAAGCACCTAGCAAGGCTCTGATATAAAGTCACTACTCAAAAATGCTGAATAAAGAAATGAACAAAGGATATGCTTTCCCCAATCCCCTTCAGCAGAATATAAAGAAAAGGACCACAGTAGGATCAAAAGATCTGGAATTCTATTCAATTTATTTGAACCCCTTAGCTTCATAGTAATGGATAAGAAAACTTGCCTTGGGGTAGAGGGTACTGTTCATTGGTGGAGCACATGCTTAGCATGTACGAGGTCCTGGGTTCAAACCCCAGTACCTCATTTTAAAAAATCAAACAAATAAATACACCTAATTTCCCTCCTGAAAAAGTATTTTTAATTCAAAAGTCAAAAAACACCTTGCAATTGACACAACATCGTAAACTTGACTATACATCAATTATAAAAAATCCTTGCTTTTCAAGAATATATCTGGATTACGGATGTTTGCAAATGTAAAATGCCTAGGGTACCACCTGCATAAAAAGTGGTGACTGTACAAATGTACTATCCCCCCTTTATGAGCTATTCTTCCTTTGGGGGAGTTATAACCTCTCAGAGCTAATTTTCTCAGTTTAAAAAATATAAACATTACCTGATTCTCAGTACTGCTGAAGAATCAGATAACCCTAAGAAAGCATCTGACGCACAGAATTCACTCAATAAATGTTTCTTGAATGAATGAATAAACAAGCAAAGTGAATGCTGCTCCCTGCCAAAGACCATCATAATGATACTTCCTGATAATCCCAAGCCCACGTTCACCAGACTCTGCACTAACAATGTGGGTGACCTGGGCAGGCCTGTGTGCTTCTCTAAGCCCCAATTTAATCGTGAATAGAAATGAGGGCAATAACACAAACCTCAAATTGTTAGTGAGTCAGTAATGAATTGTACCCCAATATTGCAAGATGGAACCATTAAGGAAAACTGGGCAAAGGGTCCATAGGCCCTCTCCATATAATCTCTTACTACCACATGGGAATCTACATTACATCTCAAAATAAAAAGTCTAATTTTTTAAAGAGGTTTTCGAGGTTAGGTGAGCTCACTGTCTCAAATAAGGAACACACAGTAGAAATAGGACAATGCCCAGATCATGAAATGCACCCAGTTAACATTCCCACTGAACCCACTGGTACCTCCAACTTCAGTGCAAGATAATGGGTCCTCGTGGCAACAGGCCACAGCACCTGAAGCTAACAAAGCTAATGGTGTCCACTTCCAAGAGCCCATGTGACCACCCTTGTTCTAATTTTCTATTTGTAATTTTTTTCTTTTCATTAAATAGAAACACCCAATTCCATAGAATTCTTACCAGATATCATGATGGCAGCCCTTCAAAACCTGACCACAGAGATCATGATGGCAGCCCTTCTTGGTGAAACAATAAAATGAATAGCCATTTTCACAAGACCTCTGAGTAAATCTACTAGGGAACTTCATCCTGGACAGAGGAAGAGGACTGGGGAGGAGGGGGCATTCAGGGGCACAGATAACCATGGGCCACCTGTCCCACGATGGACTTTAGACTCACCCTCACCCTTCAGGAACTACTAAATACACACAGACAGAGTGCTATGGACAAGATTTTTTTTTTAAACAAATCCCTGAATCCCTAGCAGGTCTTGTTTCTACCCATACACAAATGGCTTATGTGCATAATGTTTCACAAAAGCCTTAAAATATTATCACCCCAACTTGACACATCAAGAAACTGAGGTAGAGAAGTTTATCACATTCTACAAGATTAGAGAGAGGCCACAACAGACACCGTATTTAAATCCAAGCCCCTGCTCCAGTGCTCACACTAGAAAGTGTGACATAATGCCCCTTTCCTGCCCTCTCCCTGCAATCAATCTCTGAATAGTCTTTTCTGTGTCACCTGGAATCACAATCACATTCATTTTCCACAAAGAGCTATGTCACTCCTTGGAGGACTTTTCAAAATCTAAAGGGTTGGGCTGAGAGGAGAGATTTGCATTTTCTGTTTCTCAAAGGAAACATGGCTTTAAAAGAAACTGGAAAGTAGTTATCTAGTCTAAACCCTCATTGTGCAGAGAAAGAACCGGAGGCTCAGAAGAGATGAGGAAAGGGCCTTATTAACAAATATTGCCTCAGCGCAGCACCAAGCCAGACCTGGCACTTCTAGGGGAGGATCTGGAAGGCCCAGGAGAATGAGTGTTAGAAAACAGAAAGAGAAGAAGCATACAAGGCCCCGTCTCTTCACCACCATAACATGAATTTCCACCAAATTACCCAGAATAGGTGCAGCCAATATTAAGTTTGTCAAAAGAGGTTATAGAATTCTCAACCATAGTGGAAATTCCAACATTTACTGTGCTTTTTTCCCAGTTCAAGCATCAATTCAGTGGGCACTCTGTACCAGGGACTACACGAGGCCTGGGGTTCTCCCAAATACAGATCTCTATTACCACGTGTGCAAACCACATTAAGGCCACCAGAAGAAAAGCGCCCACAGATAAGATGGAATTACTGAAACTGAAAGCAGCAAAAGAGCATATATTACTAGGAAAAAAGGTGCTCCTAGTAATGGACTCATGGACATAGAAAGCAAACTGTGTTTAGCAGGCAGGAAAGGGGGGATTAACAGATACAAATTAGTAAATATAAAATAAATGACAAGGACCTGCTATATAACACAGGGAACTATATTCAATTTCTTGTAGTGATTTATACTAAAAACAATCTAAAACATATATATATACATATGCATATGTTTATAACTGAATCTCTGCTGTACACTTGAAACTAACATTGTAAATTGACTACACCTAAATAAAAAATAATTTTAAAAAATAAGTAAAAATAAATGCAACGCCATTAAGAAAAAATAAAAGAACTCTCTAATCCCCTTAACTGTAGGTGGTCGAGAAATCTAGCTGCAAACACCAAGTCCACTGGATCACTCCAGCACTCGCTGTCACTCTTTCTGACCATCAGAGAGTCACTTGCTTCACTGAGGTTACTTTTCTCTTCTGTGAAAGGCTACAGTTGCAACTAACAATGTATAGAATCTCATCATTCACAAGCCCAAAAAGTAGTGAGGACTTCCCATGGGCCAGGCTCCGGTCAGATGCAAAGATAGGGTCCCAGATATATTCATGGGTAGAAGAAGTTTATGCCATAAAGGTATAAATTCTTCCTGTTGTGATAGACAGATTCATTTCAATTCTTGTTAGAATTCCTACCAGATTTTTCTTGGAATATAACAAGTTAATTTATGGTCAGGAATAGCCAAGAAATTTCTTTAGAACCACCACTGGGGAGGGGTGGATAGGTCATTCATTTCCACTGCTCTTTCTGAAGTGATGAAAACGTTCTGGAATAATAATGGATGCATCACTGTGAATATGCTAAAAGCTGCTGAATTGTACCATTTAAATGGATGGAATTCATGGTGTGTGAACTATATCACAATAAAACTGTCCTATGAAAATTATTTCTTGACAATTATTTTTCAGTTTATACACTAGTCTGTCCCACAATTTAAGAAAAACAAAAAACCTAAACAAGCCAAACTATGCCAGGAGCACTTTAGGACTGCAATATCCCTGGGTCTCCAAGGCCTCTGGTGGTGCTGTTCCTGTAAACACACACTAGCTGGGCTGGGCTAGTTAGGGACTGTAACTATCTTTTTAAAATCGACGGTCACTCCTTTCACCCTGGGAGAGGGAAGGAAGGAGGATGTCACAGCCTCATGCCTTCAGCTCATTTTTAACAGAACCAAGCCCTGCTTTCACCACTGCAATCCCTCTCACTATAAAAACACGTGACATCAACAAGCACCGCCATCATAACACCTGAAAGTGTTAAAAGTACTTACTTGCGGCAGAAACATGGAGGGGGTAGACAGAACCTCGCTTAGCAGTGACGCTCCCTTTTCCCGACTCCACCAGGAGAAGCTGGGCGTTAGAGCCAGAGGCTTTCAGCCCAGGTAGCAGCGCCCACGCCACAGAGCTGGTCCTCAGGGAGCGGGAAAGGGAGAGCAGGGCAGCCCCGGGGTCGCGGGGCAGGGAAAGCGGGGAGGGGGACGCGGGCTGCAGCCTCGCTCGGAGGACAGCCCCAGCCCCACTCCCAGGCGCCCGCCCCCGTCCGGGTCCGCAGACCCCGCCCGCCCGGGACACAGCCCGCCCAGGGGCGGGGACGGGCCGGCGGACGAGGAGAGGAAGCCCGGGAGGAGAGGACTAGCGGGAGGGAGAGGGGAAGGGGACGCCAGCCGCGGACTGAGGGGATCCCGGCTGGGTGAGAGGTGGCAGGTGCACACCAGGCCCTGGACACTGTGGCCGGGGCGCCGGGGCAGGTGGCGCTGGCAGAGGGGTCTGGCCTGAGCAATTCATCTGAACACGGGCTGACTAGCGCCCTTGGGGTCTGTGAAAGGCGGACCGCCCTACCGCAACCGCCTGACCCCTTTCCCGGGAGCCCCCCACCTTGCACTTCCACAGTCAGAGGCCCCGGCCCCAGGCAGGAACCAAAGGCCTACCGGGCGACGCAGTTGAGAAGCCTTTGGGCCCGATCTCCGGCTCGGATATGGAGCTCCCAACCAGCGGACCACTTGGCACTGACTGCGCATGCGCAAGAGGGCCAGCGATCCTCTCTGGATTCTGTGAGAGAAGGTGGGACAGCGAGGGAGGGAGAAGATGGGAGCGGGTGGAGAGGACGGGAAAATTGGAGGGATACAGATGGACAGGATGAGCAGAGAGAAGGAAGGGATCTGGAGAAGGGAGGGTCTTAGCGGAGTTGGAGAAAAAAAGCTTTACCTCTGGGGCACCCCTAAGCGGCAGACCTGCCTCTGTACCCTTCTGTAACCCTTCAAGCCCCACAGCTCAATTTTACCACCGTGATCCAACCCTCCATCCGATGCTTCTGCAGAAACCCTAGGGAGATCACACCCGTTGCCCCCACGCGGAGCTGGGTTTTCTGTTGCTCTGAGAACCAAGCTCCCGCAGGTGTTGTCGCTCAGAACTACCTTGGGAAGAGCACATATTCCCCTTTTACACGCTGGGAAACAGGCAGGCAGGATCTCTGCCTTAGCTCCACTGTCCCAGGTGTTGGGCTGGCGGGGAGCGGGATGGTACAAGATCAGAGCCCCAGACAGAGCAGACTGCCTGAGTGTTGGTGCATAGTCCCCATCCCTCCTGGGTAAACCATACCCAACCCTAGTGGAAACATCAAGGGCTCACAGTAGTTCCCTGGGTGTGGGACAGCTGTCCTCATGTGAAGGAAAAGTCCAGCTGGGCTAACAAGCTAAGTCACAAATCTAAGTGTGATAAGTGTCCGTTTACTGATCTAAATTATGCTGGGCTATCTCATATATCTGAAGTTTAGTGTCAGTTTATTGGGCTAAGAACCTAACTCGTAATTCCAAGCTCAACAAGTGTCAGTAATGTGATCTATTACAAATTGATAAGCTCCAGTGTACTTATTCCTTGCTTTTTGTTCTTTGAGCCTTATTGGCTAATCCCCCCTTACTTGTAATTAAGCCTTTAAAACCTCATGTGCACGTCTTGGAGGTACTCAAAACTTCAGAGCCGAAGCCCCTCTGATCCCACCGGCATAATAATTCTGAGTACTCCAACACTCCGATTGGTGCTTTTTTCTTGGCTGGCCTGTTTCCATAACACTCATCTCCAGTGCCCAGCTTTCTAGGCAGATAGGAGTGTTACCAAGTCGAAATTAATCCTCCTCAGTGCAGGACAGGCCAGTGCAGGACAGGCCAATAAGTTGGGAGACCAGATGTTGGGGCATGGAATAGCAAGTTTCTGTAGACCTAGATGGCAAACTAATGTCCTGGAAAACCATCTCCCCAAGTCACAATTCAGGCTCCTTTCCTATGTGCTTGGTTAGTGCAAACTTCTTAGTGTAGGAATTCCTTCTTGTTAGAATCCTTTGTTCTTGCAGCTATCTGCGTGGGTCAGATCCCTGTAAACCTCCAACAAAAGAAACGTTATTTTCTATTCTGCAATTTGCTATCTTTTAATGAATGAAAAAGTGTTAAATATCCTTAAAGGTCAGAGCCTTCAGAATAGGGTCTCCTGTTTATTTCAGGCTCTAGGCAACATTGTTTTACAAGCAAGATGAAGCCTAGGTGACAGAGCATAGGGTTAAATTCAAAGGAACAAATCTAATATGGAGTCAGATTTGTTCTGTTCTATTACCCGGCCAGAAGCCACTTGAGGATTTAAATCCCTTTAAGTTAAAAATAACTAAAATTTTAAAGGAATTTACATACATAGGTGGGAATGTGCAAAGCATATCTGGAAAAGCACCCAAAGGATAGTAAACAGAGGCATCTCCAGAGAGGGCTGAAAGAACAGAGGATGAGGGAAAACTTCTTTCACTTGTGTATTTTTGTGCTCTATTTGAGTTTTTTTTAAACCATTTCCTTGTATTTCTTTTTCAGATAAAAGAAATGTGTAATGGAGCAAAGGAGTAATTAGCTTAGCAAATACAGCAGCCATGGAATCACTACTCATCACTTTTGATTTAAGCCAGAAAGCATTTTTTGACTCTCTCCAATGTGCTCTGTCCTGTTTTAAGACTTCTATTAATATTATTATTATTATTATTATTATTACTATTACTATTACTATTACTACAAGTACTACTACTATTACTATTACTATTATTAATATTATTTTATGAAATAATAACACGGTTTACCTCACCCCTGCCCATGGTTGGTGGAAAACCAACCGAGTTTTTCTTGAGTTGTTTTCCAAGGAGTAGAGATGAGTTTATAAACAGAACACACCTTCAGGGTAAAACAGGCAGAGTGCTTTTCCAGCAGGCCAGAGAGCTATGAAGTGTTTTCAACAGAGGCGCCCAGAAGCTGAGAGAGAAAGCCTCCAGGACACTACAAAAAGCTGCCCAAACTGCCGTCTCCATGGTACTACTGAAATAGGAAAGAGCAAATCTGACTCCATATTTGATCTGTTTCTTTGAATTTAACAAAGCCAAGTTAATATGCTCCGGTCTTTTCATGGGTTATGATGTCACAGAGGAAACGGACAGGTCAACAAGGAACCACTCTGCCGTGATCACGGAGCCGGGGAAAGGGATGGGCTGCAAGATGTATGAAGCAGCCGCAACTGTGCCTGTGCTTCTAGGCAGGTATCCAAAATCGCCTCGACAAGGTGTCAAACATTTGTGCCCATGACCTCATCAACAGACATGTATTAAAGACAAATGGAAACATATAAAAGGCCAATACCCTTGCTGGGTACACCGTCCAAAGAACAAAGTCTCAGTTTGACAACTGGCCATCTCGGTTCCATGGGATTCATTCTTGGAGAACCTTAAAAACCACTCCTCTGTCCTCAAGAAGTGCTTCATATTTGTCCTATCTTTGGCTCAGGGATGGAGCACGTTCAAGTGAACTTTAATGTCTGCACAGATTTGACTGTCTTTTTCCAGGTTCACTTGTCCATTCAAAAGAGGCCTGAGCTAAGTCCATCCTCCGTAAGATCTAGTCCCTCCAGTGACAGCTCATTGAGCCTGCAATTAAAAGCCAAGTGAACAAGACTGTCCTCAGCTAAAAAGTTCACCCATCTTTCACTGTTTTCTTAATCTCCTCTCCTGGCTAATTGCAACAGACTAACACCTCCCTCCACCAAGATACCCAACTATGTCATTTTTCTCCCCAAAGAGAAAATAAGGTCCATAAAAGAGGAGACAACTCCATAGTCACCTCTGAATTCTTAGCATATAGTAATGTCAATAAATACAACTCAGATTATTGCTAGTTTCCTTTAAAACCTTTCTGGTTATTTGAATGAGACCTTGGAAGAGAGGTGTTTGCTGTCCAGTATCTTGATCCACAAGACTCTGGAGGCCTTTTTCGGAATAGCTTTTCACTGATTCATTCAAAACACAACTTATCAATCAAGGAGTAGCTGTGCTTTTCTGCCAGGAGTTTGTGGTCACTCTCATGCCAGAACAGCTTTAAACTATATCCTTACTTTGGATTTGTTATTTTTCCCCTCTTCCAACACAATTGACTTTTCTTACTCTCTTGTCTTGAATTTTTTTTTCCTATTTCACCCTTTAGTAAAGCAAGATTCTCAGGATGGGCTTGGCCCATTATATGATCACCCATCCAACTCCTAGTGTGAGAGGTCTGGGGCTCACCTCCTTCCCTCCTGTCAAGGCAACTGAAAATCAGTTCAGGAGCCAACCAGCACACCACGGCTTCTAACGCTCACGTATCTCTCAGAAACCCTGCTTTCTCATTTGTCTTGGCTTCTGAGAATTTTCCCTCACTTTCTTGACAATTAGTTGTGCAGCTTGAAAGATGAGGAAGGAAGGTTTTATTTCTCAGTCAGCATTTTAAGGAACTTGTGTAATGAAGGTTTTCAGGAGTTTCTAGAACCCTCCATTGCCGAGACAGAAAACACACCAGACATTTTCTAAATTTAGTACTCATGTGCATTTTTTCTTTGCTTTTTTTTTCTTAACTGCTAACAGACATTTTTTAATTAAAAAAAATAAGGCCCCAAAAAGAATAGAACACTGAAGGGGCAAACAAAATTAAAGGGCAAAGACAGAAAAATGATAACTACTCTACAAAGTTAATATAATACATACACTATGTATCAGATCAGCAATTCTCAGTAACAGCTAATTGAAACATGACCATGAGGTAAAATTTCTCTCCTGTCAGGACATGGCCAACAGAAAATACAATTAAACCAACAAACTAATATCCTAAGTCTGGCGAGGTACAGAAGTCTACAAGCTAAATGTGTCTTATTCTAGAAAAGAGGGAGTCTCACCAGCACTTTTCTGTGGAGCCTGAGCCCACGGGAGGACGGTGAAGTGAGCTCTGTAAGTACCCAATTAGCAAAGTGAGTGATGAATAAATAGACGTGAGCTTTGATGACAGAGATGATACTACTATTCGTTTGTCCTTTAAAGTATGACTTCACGTTCAGTGATCAATACTTCGGCGTCCTTAGGAGTTGAGATTTTAGGAAAATGCACAACCTGGGCCCAGATCTCCTCTTTAAGCTCGTGACACTGCAGTTAATTGTCTCAAAGGCAGCTCCAACTCCACATGCAAAGAGCTGACTTCACGGTGTTCCTCCCATAGCCGTCCTTACCAGGGCCCCTGGTCGGGGGGTAAGGTCTCCCTGCGTCTCCAAACTCAGGCCCATTACTCACAGATGTGAATGGACCCCTCCTTCAGGGACCAGATATCCTCAGACACCGAGTCCCACTACCCTCAACTGACCTACCAGATACTCACTGGCACTCACTCAGCACTGACTCTCTGCTGGAGACCACGCTGCACACTGCACAGTGTATCTCACTGGATCTCCACAATAGTCCTGGGAATTGGGTACATCACTGCTTCAATTGATTAGATAAATTGTTTCACTTCCTTCCCTGTGTCATTCAAACTGACACGGCTACTAAGCCACAAGCCTGGGCCTGAAAACCACTTGAATATTGGACACTGCTACACCTCGCAGCCACCCTACTCTGACTCATCACATCATCTCCTGCCAAGCCTTCTAAATGTTTCCAAACATTCTAGAAGACAAATATGAACTATGAGAGCACCCCACTCTCCTACTTAAAATCTGTCAATGATGGTCCACTCCCCTTAGGAGAAAGCCCAACCAGGCCTGAGCACAGCCTAACACCCCAGCATCCGCGTTCCCTGCAGGGCCGCGCCGCCTCACCTACCACGCAGCTCTACACGTGCCGTGTCTAGGACAGGCATGCTGACTCCGCACAACCCAGGGCTTGTCTCACTCGAACAATGATCACCTTCTTCAGTGTTCATCTTCATTGCTGACCCTCACAAAAATGTTTTCTCATGATGAATCAATATCTTTTTCCTTACAACTGCCCATCATTAATAATGAGCTCCCCCCAAAAGAGAGAAGACCTAATTCTCAGTCTCCTTATCTGTAAAGTGAGAATAACAAGGAAATATGTGAGGTTTCAAGAGAAATAATATTCATGTGAGGCTGAGGGACAATTCCATCATACAGTAAGCATTCAATATGTGCTTACTTAATATTAGTAAGAATATATTGCATTCTAGCAACCTTCAATCAATGTTTTATGACTTTGTCCAACAGACTACTGACAAACTGTTGGACGAACCACTTTGAGCAGATCAGCACAAGCCTACTGGGAGAGGTAAGCGCTGACTCCAGTTACAGCTGCAGCCACCCAGCACTACGGGGCGGGGGCAGTTTGCTCAAACTCTTACATGTTGCTTGAGCATTTAGTTCTCATTATAGAATAAAGACAGTTGTTCTTTAGTCAAAGCTCCTGAAACATAAATCTTCAAAGATTGATGCAAATTAGGTTTCAAGTACAACACTCTCACTAGAATTTATTTGAAAATTATAGTCTTAGCTACTCTGCACATCAAAAGGGCATAATCTTAATGTATCTGACTAAATACACTGAAAGGGTTGTTTAAAAGTAATTAAGAAGAAGCCATTCTGAATAAGCTCTCAGTATCATCTGCACAAAGACCCACCCAAGGGTCTCATTTCTTACTTCCACATAGGTGTTTTCAAGTAGCTTACCTTGGGTCTTGGTTTCTTATAACACGGGGCGGGGAATAGTTGTGGATAGATTTATGTAGCAAATATATACCAAGGGTATTTGTTGTGAAGGAATTCTACAAATAAGAAGATTGATACATAGTCCCACCCATAAGAAATTCAGCCTTTCCATTTACAACAGCATTAAGAATAAAGTGAGAGATACATTTAACAAAAATTTACAAGATTTGTACATTGAACTTTTTGAAGTATCACCAGAATAAATTTTAAAAGATCTACATATATGGAAGACATCCCGTTTTCGTGGAATGATTGACAATATTATTAAAAATGTTAAGAATCCTCAAAGTGAACTATATATTCAGTGGAATCCCTATCAAAATTCCAGCTGACTTCTATGCAAAATTGAAAAACTGATCCCCAAATTCACATGGACGTGCAAGGGGCCCAGGACAGCAAAAACAACCTTGAAAAAGAAGAGTAAAGTTGGAGGACTCACTTTAAAGTGTACTAAAATGCTATAGTACTAAGTCAGTATGATACTGGCATAAGTTTGGATAAATAAATCTAAAAGACACAATAAAAACCCAAGGGGAAAAACTTACATTTACAGACAGTTTTCCACTAGGGGGCCAAAAACACTCCATGGAAAGAATAGTCTATTCAACTAATGGTTCAGGGACAGCTGGGTATCTACAGGCAAAAGAATCAATCTGGAATCTGAACACCCATATTTTATATAACAAATAAAATTAATTCAAAATAGATCACAGACAGAAATGTAAAAATTAAACCTATAAACTTTCTAAAAGAAGACACAGTATAAATCTTTGTGGGCCTAGGATAGGCTTTGGTTTCCTAGATACAAAACCAAGAGCACAAGTGATAGAAGGAAAAAGCAGATAAACTGGACTTCATCAAAATTAAAATCTTTTTCTTACAAAGGACATCATCAAGAAAGTGAAATGACAGGGGAAAAGGGTATCTCAAGTCATAGAGTGCGTGCTTTGCAAAAAAATAAAATAAATCATTACATCTAACTACCTCCCCTGTAAAGAAATTGTTTTAATGTTTAAAAAAAATATAGTTAAAGGACAATGTGCAGAATAGAAGAAAAATTTTGCAAAGCATGTATCTAATAAGAGAGTAGTATCCAGGATATATAACGAATGCTTACAACTGAACAATACAAGAAAATACACCCAATTTTTAAATTTACCATGAATTTAAATAGATATACAAATGGCCAATAATCATATGAAAAGATGCTCAGCATCACTAGGGAAGTCAAAAACAAAATGAGATCTCATTTTACACCCACTAGGATGGTTATAACCAAAACATGGACAATAACAAATGTCGTTCAGGGGGCAGAGAAACCTCATATGTGGCCAGGGGAAAGGAACAATGTTGCAGCTTCTTTGGAGAAGTCTGGTATTTCCTCAGAAGCTTAGAGTTATATGGCTCAGCAATTCCACTCCTACATATAGAGTCATCTCTCAATATCCTTGGGGGGTTGGTTTCAGGAACCCCACACCCTGGATACCATAATCCAAGGATGTTCGAGTCCCTTTACAATCAACCATCTCAATTCATGTAGTGCAAACTACAGATATGGCGGGGCAAATGTACAGCCAACAGAATGAAAACATATTCTCATAAAAAATTTCACATCAATATTCATAGCAGTATCATTCAGAGTAGCCAAAAGTTACTAACAATATCCATCCATCAATGAACGGATAAACAAAATTACCAAGAATAGGCCCACAAACTTTTGGTCATTGAAACTTTGACAAAGGAGGTGAGAACATACAATGGAGTAAAGACAGCATCTTCAGCAAATGGTGTAGGGAAAACTTAACAGCTGCATGTAAATCATTGAAGTTAGACTACTCCTTCACAGAATATACAAAAATGAATACAAAATGTGTTAAAGACTTAAACATGTAGACAAGACACTATAAACCTCTTAGAAGCAACCATAGGCAAAACATCTGACATACATCTCAGCAATGTTTTCCTAGAGCAGTCTACTCAAGCAATAGAAAAACAACCAAAAAGATACAAGAGGGATCTAATTAAACTTACAAGCTTTTGCACAGCTATGGAAACAGTAAGCAAAACAAAAAGACAACCAACCTATGGAATGGGAGAAAATATTTACAATAAGTGAAACTGCTAGGGGCTTAATTCCCAGAATATGTAAACAGCTTTTACACTTAATAAGAAAGAAAAACAAACAATTCAATTCAGAAATTGGCAGAAGTCCTAAAGAAACATTTCTCCAATGAAGACGTACAAATGGCCAGTAGCCACATGAAAAAATATTCAATATCATTATCAGAGAAATGCAAATCAAAACTGCAATCAAGTATCACCTCTCACCAGTCAGAATAGCCATCATTCAGAAGTTCACTGACAATAAATACTGGAGAGTCAGCGGAGAATTGGGAACACACCTACACTGTGGTGGGGATACAGTTTGGTGGAGCCATTGTGGAAAAGTGTATAGATGTTCCTCTAAAGACAAAAAATTGACCTCCCATATGAACCATCAATTCCACTCCTGGGCATATATCCAGAAGGAACCCTAATTGAAAAAGACACCTACACCCCAATGTACACAGCAGCACTATTTACAATATCAAGACATGAAAGCAACCGAAATGTCCACTGAGAGATGACTGGATAAAGAGGTTGTAGCATATTTGTCCAATAGACTACTATTCAGCCATAAAATAATAATAAAATAATGACATTGGCAGCAACATCAATGGACCTGGAGAATGTCATTCTAAGTGAATTAAGCCAGAAAGAGAAAGGATAATACCATATGAGATTGCTCACATGTGGAATCTAAAAAAAAAAAGAAAGAAACAAAAAAATAAACTTATCTACAGAACAGAAACAGACACAGAGACATAGAAACCAAACTATGGTTACCAGAGGGGAGAGGGTGTGGGAAGGAATAAATTGGGAGTTCAAGATTTGCAGATACTGAGTATGTAAAGAATAAACAGCAAGTTTATACTGTATAGCACAGGAGAATATATTTAATATCTTGTAGTAACTTATGTTTAAAAAGAGGATGAAAATGAATACAGGTAGGTTCCTATTTAGCTGAAGTGTTGTGCTGTACACAAGAAAGTAACATAAAATTATAAACTAACAAGACTTCAATGAAAATATTTTTAAATAGACCAAAAACGAAAAAAAAAAGGAAAAGGATATTATCAAACAAAAAGAATAAAGTACTGATTCAGGCTACAATTATGGATGAACCTTGAAACTTTATGCTAAAATAAGCCAGACACAAAAAGCCAAATAGTGCCCTTTAAAGTGAACTGTATCTAAGCGTTTATTTTACTACTCCTGTAAATTTTCCAGAGTTTTGAAATCTATCAATATCAAAATAAAATGTATTATGCATTAAACACTTAAAACGCTTCCTCACAGGAGGTCTTTAATTATTAAATGCAGAAACGCATATAAAGCTCTTGGAAAAACAATTTGCACGTCCACACACAGTGACTGCTGTCACTGCCACTCAGAGGGTGGTGCCAGCGCTGATGAGAGCTGCCTCCACTCGCTCCCCTGCAGAAAGGAGTGAAGGCCTGAGCTCTGACAGGCAGGGTGAGCGTGAACCTGAGTCATACTCAGCCACGTTCCAGACTCTGCGTTTCCCAACATTCTTACACAAACTGCAACATGTAATGTAAACACGCTAGAGGGATGTATCTTACAACACAGGGAATACAGACAATGTTTTACAGTAACTATAAATGGAGCATCTATTGTACACCTGAAACTAATATCATATTTTAAATCAGCTATATTTTTATGAAAAATTAAAAAATATTTTTAAAATGCTATCACTTTAATATTCAATTCGGTTTTTAAGTTACTACTAAACAGCTCAGAATGTATAAAAGCATTTAATTGTGCTGTTTGTTTACATATTTATTTACATTCAGCCTCTTGCTAAAAGAGAATTTAAACAATTCTGTTAAACACAGCTTAACAACCATAACAACAAAAAGGCAAAACTGAGAGTGAAGAGAAAATGAAGATTCAATACTTAAATGAAACCAGGGGGAAGTAAACTCATAAAAATGGATTCCATGAAGTCAGGGCAAGTGTTAAGGCTGACTAGAAATTCAGCTGTAGGATTCCTGGCAGCGAAACCAAAAAGAAAAGATGATGGGGCGGGTGGTAGTGTGTGTGCTTAGCGTGCACGGGGTCCTGGGTTGAAGCCCCAGGGCTTCCACTAACAGATAAATACATCTAATTAACTGCCCCCCTAAAAGATCACCAAAGAAAAGAAAAAGAGAAATTTCTTTCCCAAAGAACCCTGATATTAAATTTGGATTAAATATTTAAAAAAAGAAAAAAAGAAATTCAAAAGATAAGTGACACTGAAGGAAAACCACAGCTGGGCTAACAAGCTAAGTCACAAATCAAAGTGTGATAAGTGTCGGTTTACTGATCTAAGTTTTGCTGGGCTACCTGGTAAATCTGAAGTTTAGTGTCAGTTTACTGGGCTAATAAGCTAACCCGAAAATCCAAGGTCAACATTTGTCAGTAACGTGATCTGTTCCAAATTGATAAGCTTCAGTGTACTGATTCCTTGCTTTTTGTTGTTTGAGCCTTATTGGGTAATAGCCCCATACTTGTAATTAACCCTATAAAACCTCATGTGCACGTCTTGGAGGTGCTCAGAGCTTTGGAAAAGAAACCCCTCTGAGCCCGCCAGCGTAATAAATCTCAGTACTCCAACCCTCTGTGTGATTCTTATTTCTTGGCTGGCCTTTTGTTTCCATAACAACACAAGCGATAATGCCCGTGAGATAAATCTGGGGAGGCTGCTGGTAAGTCCCCATGTCTCACATGGGAAAATCTGAAACACCCTTCTCACCACTCAGAGTCATCATAAGCCCACCCCACACCTCCTGCCGTTAAATGCAGGAGCACGGTTAGGGCCCGGCCTTTGCTGTCTTTGTGTCATCACAGTGATACAGGATGGAAAGGGGAAGAGCACAGCCATTCAAGGAAGGCCGCAGCAATTGACATCAAAATGGTGAAGGATTCAACCCCCAATAGGCCTTGAGGCTCAGGATGAAGAGATTTAACTTCTAGCAGATCTTGAGATTCAGTAAACACCCATTGTAATAGTAACGTGGTGAATAACATGCCCCAGGCAACATGGCAGTCCCAATGATAGCCACAAAAAGTCAAAGGGTGGGAAATGGCCAACTCCCTGGGAATCCTAGCCCCTTGCCCTAAGGCTGGTCCTTCTACTTATTAGCATATGAAACCACCAAGCCCAAGAAAACAAGCGACACAGCGCCACCTCGCGGTCACCACTCTCTGACCCTCTTTGGAGAAGACCGACCTTCTGTCAGTGGGGTCTGTACCTACTTCTAATCTGTGCATCAAACCCCCACACCTCGTGACGTTTCTCTTGCATTTCAATGTATCTGTCTGAATATATATACCTTTACTCAACACTGGCTTGCTCTTGAATTCTTTACTGCATGAAGTCAAAGAACAAAATCTGGTGGGGCACATCCCAGGGGCTCAACGAAAGCCTGGGACACAGCCCTTCTCATGCCCAACGTTTTTTATTCTTGTATCAACAGGACTGGGCTGTGAAGTGAGGTCTGAGGCCCCAGCTAAGGGACAGAACCAGCTTCCAGGGTTCCAATTTGCGGGCAGCCTCTCCCCCAGCTTGGGCCTTGGGGTCTGCCGGGTTCTCTGTGTTTCTCTGTTGTGCTGACTCCCCAGCCAGACAGCGTACTCCTAGGCCTGTCCCCACAAAACCCTTCTCTCCAAAATACAAGCACGTCATGTCACAATCCTCTTGTTCAGCCAGGAAATGTTCAGCCCACTTTTTTCCTCCCCAATAAATTACCCAACTGTCCTCCCTCCCATCACATCACTTCTTTCTTTGTGAGAACTCTGCACTCGCCACACCCCATCATGAACACAGGTGTCTTGCTGGCTGTGACCGAGATGTTTCTTTCTCACACAGCTAGCGTCCTTTCACTTTCCCCTTGTTACCTTAAAAAAGCCTTTCCTGAGTCACCCACCCCTCTGATTATGAACTCACAATGTGCTGAAATTGCAGTCACTATGTGCATACATCCCAGTTTTGGCTAGGTTTCCATCACAAGATCTTCATTAAGGAGCTGCATCAAGAAGTTTAAACAGGCTATTCTTACATCAGAGTGGAGGAGCCTGCAAAAAATTTAAACGGCTTTGAAGAGAGTGTTAACCAGGGACAGAGATGTCGCGGGTCCTAGTCAAAAGTGTCATGAGGAAAAATGTTCTCCCAAGGCTCAGAGTGGCTTCTGAACACAGAATCCACAGGGAGGAGGTGACAGGCAGTGATTAGGTTGGGTGATACAGGTTACGCTCCCCCAGCTGGGGAAGAATAGGTTTTTTTCTTGTTTTCCAAACAATTTCCTACTACCTTTTTCTCTTATTGCCACATACCATTTCCTACGAATTAAGCATATCAATGTCAGTCATTTGGGCCACTTGGGAGAAGCTACACAATGCCATTCACAGGGATGGGGCATGACAGCCACACCAGTCTAGGTTGAAAGACCAGTGGGGGTATTTCCAAGGTAATCACGGGCATGCAGCAAACTCCCCAGCTTCAATGACCTCATCTCAAAGCTGGGGTCAATAAAACTACCAAGCAAATTGCATGAAGATTATGGCCAATGTTTACTAGGTAAGTGCCCGTGAAAGCTGCCGCTTAATGGGGAATGAGTACGATCAATGAGGCCCTGTCTACCTGCCCACACGCGCCCTGCCTTCCTGCCTTGCTGCAACAGCAGAGCTTGTTTAGCTGAGATGAACGCCCCCAGAGCAGCCCGAAGGGAAAGCTCCCAGCTCTGCACGGCGAGACGTGTTCCTTTCCTTCTCAGAGCTGATCACAGTTTGCTGTCGTATGTTTTTATGTTTATCCCTTTTGTAACTGCCTCTCCTCCCGAGTTTTTGCTCAAGCAGCACAGGGCCAGGTGTGTCTTGGGTCCTGCCGGATATTCTGGGCAGGGAAACAGCCAACTCCATATCTGGCTCTGGTGCTGAACGGAAAGAGCTGAAGGCCCAGGGGCCCATGCTGAACCGAGGCCCCTGCACCCAAAATTATGGTCTGACTTTGGGCAAATTACACAGTCTTCTTTACCCTGAGATTCCTCATCTGTCCATGAAAATAACTGCCCATGTCACACAGAGTTACAAGTATTAAAGGAAATCACCAAATTCACAACCTAGCCAAGGGGCTACAAGTGCATCCTCAACAGACAAATGCTGCCTTTACGGCTCTGACGCACGCTAAGCGGGGCGGCCCCACACAGTGAACACTGCTAAGTGTCAGTGTGTTAAATGCTTCATGTGTGCTATAATACTCTTTAGATCTTACAACAATCCCAGGAAGAAATGAATATTATCATGCCCATTTCACAGATTCACCAACAGGTTAAGAGAGTATGCATTCTATTCCAAGGTCCTATGGTGAAGAAATGGCAATTTAAACCGGAATCTGGGCCCAGGCCTTGGCTCCATCTCTCTCCCATCCACCTGACCACTTGCCTATGAATTCCACCTGTCCAATATAAAAGTTTGCAGCCTGCCATCTCTTAAAAGCAATGTGTGCCACCGTTTGTCAATGTTGTTTAATTACCATAAACTGTTCTCAGAAACCACTACAGTAAAGAAAGTTGGACTTAAGGAATTCTGCATTGCGTTCTCCTGCAATGTGCAGGATCCCTTTCCTACACCTCCAAATCCAAGTGTATGCTTCCTCCATGTTTATGTTTGCACACGGCTTATTAAAGCAGAAGGTATCTGCAGTAATTCCATCTCGGTTGCTTTCCAAGTTTGCAGATTATCCATATTCGGTCTGTGAACGAAAATACTACGATGTGAATGAGAATACTGCAACCATGTCAGTAAACAAAGAATACTGATACCAAGTCATTAAAGGCTGCCGCCACCCCCCGGCGAGGACAGGCCTGCAGCCCAGCCACTGCAGCAACGCACTATGGTGCCCTCTGAGCAGACTCAGAATAAGAAAGGATGGGCTACTGGCCTGAGATAGCTAGGTGCTTGTCTAAAAAATGAATTCAGTGAGTCCTAATATTTGCTTCCTCCCATTCATACAAAATCACTAAATTCTTGAACTTGAGATACCTGGCTTTCTTTAGATAACAAGTAATCTTTTATTGTTCCAACAACCTGGTCTTTGTTGTAAAGCTCCTATATATCCTAGCTCTTCCTCAACCTCTTGGGAGCAGTCCCTCAGAGAGTTCTGAGAGACGGTCATCCTGGCTCGAGTCCTCCCGCCAAATAAAACATAACTCTTAACTTTTAGGCTGCACGTTTATTTCAGTCAACAGTTTTGGACACCATGAAGCACCACAGCAGATTTCTCTCCACCTGAACTCTCCGAGTAACCGGAGCCTTGGTACCAGCAGTGGCCCTTTGTGCTCATCCGCCTCCTCGGGGGGTCAAGATGAATTTGGCTGAGTCTCTCCTGGTTCTCGGATCTCACATATTGGTTGATGATCCTAAGTTTTATCTGGCGGTGTATCCAGGTACGTGGCCCTCCAGTTGAAAGAAACTGAGGTGAATTACCCACCCAGTGGAGACATCCTGTGTGGGGCCTGTTTGAAAGATAACAGGAAATACCCACCTTGAGGATATGTCCAAAGTGGGGCTGGTGGAAACATATGAGGAAAATACTCACCCAGTGGAGACATCCCGAGTGGGTCCAAGTTGAAAGACACTGGGTTCAGGACTGAGTGGTTAGGTAAGAGGCTGGTCTAATGTTTTCCTCAATTTGGTTACCTCCATTGAATTTTTCAGGATAAAAGTAAAACTCTTATGAGGAAACTTTCAACTCCAAATTTTGGACCATCCTCCTGGCTGGTAATAGCATTCTCGGGTGACAGGGAATCTTCCAGGAGTGGTAGACACAAAGACTTCATGCCACAAGAGTTGTCCCTGTGGGAAATCTTACTAGCAAATTTATTCTGAGAACCCGAGCTTACAATGGGGAATAGAACTTTCAAAAAAAAAATAAAGAACAGAAAAGAAAAGAAAAAGAAATGACAGATTGCCAGTCTCCAAGTATTACCCCAGCCAGATTTATGTACATACAAAACTTACAACATTAATCGGGAATAAGAAAAAAAAAAAAAACTCACTCTGGAAATAATCAGGCCTGATAAAAACATTTTTTGGCATTCTGAACTTATAAAAACAAAATCCCCTTTAGGGGGAACTTGGATTTCTCTTCCTGTGTCCTTGAAATGTAAACGTTTTATCTTTCTCTGGGTGTTTTAAGTGTGTACATGTAAGTATATATATGTTTAGTTTAGTTTTTAAAGGAAACCTTGGACTCTGCCATACAAAAGGTTCAAGTATTGTGTACATACGGTGGCCACGCAAATAAATTGGGATTCTAAGCAATTCTTTGATTGTACCAATTTTCAGATATTTTGCCATCTTAAACTTTGTTGCATCAGCCTGGACCACGAAGGCTTTAAGCTTTTGGAGAGTAAACCTTTGAATTTTATTTAGGCAACACCCCGACTCTCATGTGGAAGGGCCTCTTCATCTTATTGGTTTAAAATCACTATATATATATATATATATATATATATATATATATATATATATATATAAATTGATGGCCATATGATGGAATTTTTAATTTGGAAAAACTTTTTAATTGGTGAAAGTTTAAAGAGATCTCATTATAAATGGCTGTTTTATTGGTACCTATTAAAATAAAGTTTAAATGCAGAAAAATATATCTAATGGTTAACCTAAGAACTCAGATATAAAAATATAACTGGTTTGAAAAGCTACATTTTTGTTTTTCCTTTCTGATAAGTGTTTCTAGAGATGCTAATAAAAACTTAGTATAATTAATGTTAATTAGGTTGAATAACTGGAAAAAGGATTGTAAAAATAAAAAAACAGATAAGTGGCTTATCCCAAACGGATAAATATTTTTATATTGTTATTTTGAATGAGACAAATAAAATGGACATTTTTGGATTTACATACAGGGTTTTGATACTACACTACGTAAAGTTAAAAAAAAAGGGCCAAAGAGTTCACCTACTCCCCCCCAACATTAAAGTTCAAACAAGTCCGTTTTATTTACCACAGTTTAAAATATATTTATATGTAGACTGAAATACTTGATCAAGGATTGGGACAACAGACCAATTAATGAAATTAAAAATCGAGAAGGGCCTAAGCTCTTTGGCTGAAACTTGGGCATCCTAGAGACTTCTATAAAATTATATACAATGTATACCCACAAAAAAAAGGTTTCTGTCACTCCTTCTAGAAATAAGAATTATTGATTAAACTTAATAAATATAAAAATTAAAGGTATAAGATTTAATAAAATTGAGATAAAAGTTTGTGAAATTGGTATATTTAGATGGTCTTTATATAAACCTTTTGCTTATGTTGTGGGATAGATATGTTTCAGTGGAAAAACGCTTCCCCTTCTTGGTATTATAAGGCTGGGCACATGTCTGTCCCTCTGAAAATATTAATTGAACAAATTAAAGGAAACCAATATAGTTACTTGAGACGTCCAATATAACGTAAATCTAAAAAGTAATTTGAGTAGCTAAAAAAAAAAATATAGGTTTACCCTGGGTTTAACTTATAACACAAGGAAAGGAGATCTTACTAAATGCCTCATGCAAGTTTTGGAAGACATATTTAAGTAAGCCTTAAAGTTTTAAAACATGGAATTCTTTGTTTACAGCTCTTCTCACTGATACAAAAATGCCATTTAAGGAGATAAAATATGGCCTGGGTGAGAGAGCAGTTCTCTGGGGACCTGGAAGACAGTGTCTTTGTCTTGCACATCAGAAATATAAATACAACAAACAGTGACCTAGGACTGAGTCTAATTAGCTCAACGAAATAAACCTTAAGGCCAAGAAATTTTTGGCATATTAGAACTCAGAACTCTGAAGGGTCCTTCAGACTTTGTGAAGAAATTTTAACTGTCTGTTACATAAATAGTAAGCCTTAGTGATTTGAGCAAGCAAATTCAGCTTACTCCAACTATTATTATACCTATCTTATAAGTAAGTTTTAAAGTGAAGCTATGAGATCTCTAGCTTTTCTCTGATTATAAGCCTGTGTACACATTATAGAAGTGAGATATTTCTACTGCTAAAGAAAAAAAATTCAAAGTCATAGAGCTCTGCTTAATTGACGTAAAAATATAAGAGCTTAAACATTAAGTATTTTTAAAATAACAACTGAACAAATTGACTTTCAGCATCATGTGAAATGGAAAATATTCAATATTAAGATAATATTTGATATTGTTTAGTTTAAGTATGTTCTAATTAATATAGACATCTTTAAAGTCATCAATATTATGTATAATACCTTTACTGTACCTAGGTTTAATGAAAGTCAAATAAGATCCTGTTATATCTGTTGCAGATTTGTCAAAAAAAAAAATAAAAGTAATGTGCTGTGGTAAAATTTTAAGTAAATTAAATGCAAATGAGATGAGAGCTTTGGGTAAATATTTAAAATATATTTTTAAAATGTATGTTTAAGATAATCTCTAAGTGTTTGGTATCTTTAAATTCTAGTGTGCTAAATTAAGTTAAATGACAAGATTTTATTAAATAGCTATGCCATTTTCAGATAAAATAACATTGAAATATGAATTACTTAACATTTTACTTCCTCTTACAGTGAAACTAAAGGTATATAGAAATATTAATAAATGGTTGGTGCCACACTGAAATAGTCTCTATTAGTAAGGGAATGATCTCAGTATCCTAGGAAAGTAATATAAATGCGTAAAGGAAGATATAAGAATGGAATTATATTTTGTTAATGAAAAATAGTGACTTTCTCCTGAACCTGGTTACTTCTGAATAGAAGAAAAATAAGGGACACACTAATATAAGTATAGAAAGCTGTGGAAGGCTTGTGGAAAAGAAACCCTGAGGGAAGAGTTTTGTACATGGTCAGAATTGGCTAAGTTTAGAAACAAATTGGGCAACGTAAATGAATCTTAGAAGTAAGCTGGTACAAGATTAGAATTGTTTTTCTCTCTGTTAAGAGGAAAAAATTTTCTTAAAATGTTAATCCTCCTTCAGTAACAGATTGTAAAACTTCTTATACCACTTAGCTGATCTGTTCTGCCTTTACCTTTGACGTATTTTCTTGTTAATGAATTAGTACTACTTTACAGTGATCTATATGTTTATCTGACCAAGTGTTCTGAAATCTTTCAAAAAGCTCCCCAAATATAAAATTCTAATTAATTAAATAAAAATTAATTTAATTAATTAAAATACTTTTAATCTCCAGTTAAGTTTGGGATGCTACAGTAGGCCCCTGAAATATCCCAAAGAGAGATTTTAAACTATAAATTCTCATTTGGCATTTTAAATAACATGGAATTGTCAAATGAATCATAAAACTTCTAAGGTTATATTGAATGAGACAATATTATTAATATAGATATTGTAGAAATTATATGAACTCCCTAAAATTCTGGTATATCTGAAATGTTACCAGTGATAATTATGGGTATAGTGAACAGGTTTCTTTATTGATTATAGTGTAATGGTGTTTAACCATGCTTTTAAATCTTTTGTCATTTATAGACAGTTAATTGTTTTCTTCTGATGGTTTTACAAAATGCTTTCTCTTCAAGGAGATTTACTGATTTCTAATAAATTTCACACTATAGCAGTGAACTAAACTGGGTAAGACATTTTAAAGTTCTAATGAAAACTCTCATTAAAAGAATTAGTTACATGGGACTGAGTAACCTGGTGAATATGGTTATAATTTTTGATATTGTTTGAAATACTACTGGCTTTTAACCTGTTTCCCACACATAAAGAATCTCTTCTCCTTAAGCTAGTTACGGTTCACAGCAATTTGATAAATTATACCTATGTAATCACACTAGGAACAGTTATCTTTTCTCTCTATCTGATCCCTCAACAGACTAAAAACACTTAGGTCCTCAGTGGCTTTATCAAACAAATTAGGGAGATCATCTCCTAACAGATATAGGAGTATAAAAGTATTTTAAGGATTTTAAAGAGAAAAGAATTTACCTAAATCTGTAAGGCAGAAACCCATGAAAAGCCTTGACGTGGCTTTCTTGGCCTTAGCAAACGTTAACATTCTACCCTGTGACTCCGTATTAAAACTTCCAACACAGCCAATTTAAAAAAGCCTATATGATCAAATAATCAGATTTAACTTGTAAAGAAATTAATCTTGATTTGGCTATATTTGAGAAAACTGAGGGTAACTTAAGAGAGAAAAAAATTATATTTTAGTGGATATTAAATTCTAGTTTTGTTAATTGAGGTCCATATTTACTAAGACACTTCCCAGATCATTCCTTGCTGTTATGTCACATTACTGTACAGTTTAATTGAATTATGAAAAGGATATTCTAGGTTTGTTTCTGAAGCTCAGAAATCTATCCTTGGGTAAAGTTCCAATGCCTCATGACCTGCAGCCAGGGGATTAGACATACTGCAACAGGCATGACTTAAAGGACTGTCTCCAACCTGAATGGAAGGACCCTTTTTCAGGTACTCTTAACTAGACCATACAAACCAAAGCTGAAGGAAAGGGAGTCTCGGATTCATTTCCTATCAGAAACATCCCCTGCAGTGCACTGGCCTATGGAGCGCTGCTCACCTTAAAACAATGCCCAAATGGAGAAAAAGCTACCAGACCAGGATGAGAAGAAGACGACATCTGAGCTAGACAGCTGACCCAAGACACCGGACCAGGACTGTATACCAATTACTTTGATAATTTCTCCAACCTTTGATTATGAACTACTCCACTTGTTAAGTTTATGATAAATTACCTATGTCTAGTACTTCTGTGTTACCTTGGTGGGTTTCCCTACTCCAACGCTCTAACTAGATAGCCCTCAGAAACGTTATTCTAAAAAGAAATTATAGTTCTGTTTAGGCCACTGTTGATCTTACAAGGTGGGAGATTTCACCTGGCCAATTAATACCTGCTCTGACCCTGACCATAAATATGAACTTTCTCATAGGATCAAACTCAGAAACACAAGCAAAATTTTAACCCAATAATACAACTTCTCGACTATTAAATTCTTACTCGTGGCTTTATTAACATTACTAGCTGTAGTACTTATATCCTGTCTATTTTATAAAATTGTTGTCTGTTACATTTCCCAATGTGTAACTAGGCCCACAAAATTGATGATGGCTAAACATCTTGAAGAAACAGATAAAATTTATAACCCTGAATAAAATAAATATAATAGTGTGATTCTAGGTATGGAAATGAGCAAAGAAGGTTAAACACTTTCTGGATCATAATAGACTAGTAAGACAGGTGATCCAGAGAACTTTTAGTATCAACAGGGCCTGATAAAAAAAAAACTAACACCTCAATGGCAACTCAGAAGATTCTTCACCTGAACTAGGAATGAGCCATCCTAGCACCGTGGGACAAAATTGGTCATGAAATGTTTCTCAAAATATTGGTCGAATTTAGGACCAAACGGGAGCACTGTGAATGAAAATACTACAATGTGAATGAAAATACTGCAACCATGACAGTAAACAAAGAATGCTGAATCCAAGTCATCAGCAGCTGCTGCCAATCCCCAGCGAGTACATGCCTACAGCCCGGCCTCTCAGCCACTCACTGTGGTGCCCTCTGAGCAGACTCAGAGTAAGAAAGGACAGGATACTGGCCCTAGATAGCCAGGTGCTTGCCAAAGGAATGAATTCAATGACCCAAATATTTGCTTCCCACCATACATAGAAAAGCAGTAAATACTTGAACTTGAGATATCTGGTTTTCTTTAGGTAACAAGCAATATTTTATTGTTCCAATTACCTGGTCCTTGTTGTATGCTTCTATATATCCTAGCTCCTCCCCTACCTCTTGGGAGCAGTCCCTCAGAGTGATCTGAGATGCTGTCATCCCGGCTCGAGTCCTCCAGCCAAATAAAACAAAGCCCTTAACATTTAGGCTGAACATTTATTTCAATGACTTTCCAGAATAGACACAACTCATCAATTCTGTAATGGAACACACTGAATCAGGAACCAAAAGCTTGTTTTATTCCGGAAAATCTCTGGGTTCCTATTTCTTCCTGTCATTATACAATCCCTCCAGAACTCATTAATTTGCTGTCTGCTCCTCTGGCAGCCAAACTCATAGAAGACTCAACTCAGCAGAGCGCCCTGCTGGGGAGAACCCCCCGCAGAAGCACTGCAGGCTGCCTGCCTTCCTGCACGCTCTGCTGACCCTTGGTGTCCTCCGTGGAGACCAGGCCAACAGAGCTGTTCCTAACAGCTACAAAGTCGCACACGTTAAATAAATCATTTTATTTTATATGATATTTTACGTATATACACATCTCTGAAAACAGCTTTGCAGAAGCTCAAATCTTCAACATCAATCCCCAAAGGCAAATCCGGTCCCCAAGGGGAAACAAGACGACGCTAAGGCCTCCAAAGTCCTCTCAAGGACCGTCAACCAAACTGTCTGCAGGTCTGCAGCTGCAGGCGGTTACAGGTCTGCTTTTAAAGCAACCCCTTCCTGCCCTCGGGTATTACAATGTCCCTCTAAGCCCTCCCGTCTCAGGGTAAAAGCAGCCGTTGCAGAACCTTGCAGGGAAGCACTGACAGGACTGGACAAAGAGGATCAGAGCTAAGCTAATACTTCTGATGACACGACCTTGTCACTGTGTCACTTTAGAGATGAATATATATAGAGAGAGATGTGGGGTGATATTGCTCAAAGTCACACAGCTAATAAGTGGCAAAGTCTATAACTCTGTTCTTCCCTTCGGCGTGACACCCCAGCTGGGACGCCCACAGGTTTCTCTCATGCCTGCCTGAACAGTCCTCTCCTGTCACTCATAACCCACCACAGGGTCTGACCCTAGCCTGCCTTTTCAGCATCTATTCCCTCCAGTCTCTCAGGAACAAGGCTGTTTGGGCCACTGTATGACTTCCGGCTCCCGGAAACATCAGTGCTCTTGCTGGTCTTGCCTGTGCATCCAGCCCGCTGCTCAGAGGCTCTTCCTCCCCTGCTGGAGTACGTTTCCAATCTCCACAGGGACACCCCCTCAGGGGAGCCCTCTTCTCGCTCTCAGCACGGCAGGTGTCCCAGGCCACATCCCGAGCTGCCCCATTAGGACAGTGTGCGCCCAGATCTGTTAATCAGACCAGCAGCATCAGAGCCAGGGATTATGCCCGGGCCACTCTGCAAAACTACTGCCCGTCTCACAGCCCCCAGCCAGCAGGTCACCTGGAAGTCACAGCAAGTGCCCCACCCAATCCAGAAGCCTCTTCATTTGCCAGCATCGCTGATGACTGGTTTCCAAACTTTGGTCAGTTTCGCACAAAACAGCACCTTCAACTGTGAAGCAGAGGGTTTCGCTTCTGCTCCCCATCCTTACTGGTATTGTCAAGGAAAACAAAGAGGCCTTTTCTCAACACTTTTATAATGACACCCTCCCACCCACAATACTCATATGCTCAAGAGCTTTGGATCCACGTGATTTTCTTTCCCTTATGATAAGCAGCTCAAAACACTGCGGGATTCCTTCTATTTAGAGGGTATTTGTACTCAGTTTATCGGCTTTAATCTGTTTTTGTCTCTCTCTTCAATATCCCTAGCAGTTGCCACCTCTTAATCCCTTCAGCAGCCTCCCTCCCAACATCTACTCTAGGAAATCAGCTGTGATGAGGGGCCCTGGGGCAGTCACAGATGATGCAACTAAGGCAAAGAGAGGGTCCATAATTTGCCCGAGAAGATCAGCTTCAACCCCCAACAATGTGTGTCACGTCCCTGTGTTTAACTCTTATGCTAAGCAAGATAACTTTTTGTAGATTATGGTTATAAACAGATGAGGTATAAAAATACATACAAGCACACATATCTACTCTAAGATGCTCACTAACTCCACTATTTTGTCTACTTATTTCTATTAAAAAATATTAAGAACCTCTGCAGTCAGTATAGCAAAATGTTACTGGGCTTTAAATCCAGAATATAGAGGTGTTAATTGTGTCATTACTCATACTTATTTGTATGTTCACAAGACAGAATTATTTGAAAGTCCCTCTCACTTCCCCCTATTCACTACTGGCTCTCACCTGAGCTCCCAGATCACCCATCTAACAACCTTTCACTTTACCCACAGCTGAACTCATCAGTTTTCCGCAGAACTCCCTCTGCAGCTTTCCCTCCTCAGAACACAGAAGGACCATCATTTACCTCATTAATCCACCCAGAAACCTGGGCCTTACTCCATCCTGCATTCACAGACAGCCTTCATCCTTTCCTTTTTACCATCTAAACATGCCTTCAATATGTTCGCTTTTAAACACTGACCGTCCCACTGCTCAAGTGGAAGCCACCAACACTGCCCACCTGGATTCACGAGTCTCCTAAGTGGCCCCACAGCCGCTCTCCCCTACTTGAGACAAATGGGACTGTGTCACTCCCGCGCTTTTTGGACTCATTTCAGACCCACTCTTCTTAGAAGAAACTCCAAGTTCTTCACCAGGTGAAAGTCTTTGCCATGAAATTGTCACCTCAGGGAGGGCAGGACCCGCCCTCTCCCCTCGGCCCCGCCCTCTGGCAGAGCATCCACTTGGGAGGACCTACTGAGCTACACCAGCCTGTATTCTAAACCTGGTCTGAGTTCTTAGCAAACTGCTTCACTTATCCATACAATTCCAAGGTAAATTAGAAAGATTTTACATGTTGAGCTAGACAATTGATTTGGGGATTTTGCACTGGCAACCTGCAAGTATATGTTCTAATGATTGTGTCTTGTTAAAACCACACCCAGGTTAAAGGAGTATTTGTGGAATGTCTTCGGAGGAAAACGGACTTTACTTTTACAGGCTTTATGTTTTATAACATGAACAACCCGGACAGGGTCACAAATGGAACCACCTCGCAAGTGACAGAAGACAGGTGAGAGGCACAAAGCAACAGGTCGCAAAGATGATTCTCCAACCCCCCCCAAAAATTCCTGAAACAACCAAAAATTCTGAATTTTAAAAGTAAAAGAGTATCATATAGAGAAATGAAATAAATAATGCTCTTCATCAGGGTTTCAAGATCTCACTCCAGAGTTTTTAGCAGGCCATACTGAATCCTAGCACAGAAAAATCAAATGGACTTGTAGTGAGAAAGTTCCAGGAAAACTGCAGTAATTCCTCCACTTGTGTAAGGACATACACTCACCTGCTGAAGGTGAATGTAAACCGCATTCTGGATAAATTCGAAAGCTTCCAGGCTCCGCTTCTGGATGCCAAGGACATGGACAGCTTGGAAGCATGCTTCTAACTCAGTCACCGGCATTTTTACACTGCAGGGGAAATGGAGGCACCCAGTCAAGGGCAGAGATGTTCCTGTCGTGTCTCACAGGCCGTGCCTCGGGGATTCGGTGCCCTGCAGCAGCCCAGCCCCAGGCAAGGACCAGCAGCGTTTTCCACCCAAGCAGGAGGGGCACTGTGCTTGAGAAAGCCCATCTCCGATGGGGGCAAGAGGGGCTGGTGGGGTTCAGTGAACCTATAAATGCCCACAGAAATATGCCTGCATTCATTCAAGTGATGCAAACAACTGTAACAGGCTATTTAACAAAATTTCAATTGTCAGTGGAAATTTTGCCATTCCTTTCCGCTTGTCCACCGCACTCTGAGACAGGCTTAGGCTCTCTTACACCTGCAGCTCTGTGCAATAGTTGTGAAGTCATTTTACTTTACAGATACCACGGTTCTGCCCAGGGTGATATCCAGCCCAGAGAGGTGGCCCAGGCCAAGTTAAAGCTATGTGGCTTGCGCGCGGGGACAATTACAGGAGCTGGTTCCGGAGCCAGGCCCCTCCCCACCTCTGCTCCCCTATCTGCCGAGGCCCCGCTGCCAAGCACTCAGGCTCCGTGATCTTATGTCCTACTCTTCTACTCTACTCCAAACCCTTTTCCTTTTCTTTTTTTCCCTAATTATTCCCAGCTGGAGTGATTTTTCAATCTCAATATCTGAAAAAAATTCCTGCAGCCGAAAAAGAGGTCTCCAGAGGTCAATGCCCATATGCTGGTTCCTGAAGAGAGCCCCTGGCTATGGGGACCCTCACCAACACTCACGGGGCATCAGAGATGTTGCAGGGTCGGCCACCCCCAACAAGAGTTTGCTGTCACCCCAATGCCTGCACAGCATCCCTGCTCACAAAATATAGTTGGTACACTTATCGGTTATTAAGAAGCAAAAATACAAAATTGCTCATGTTTCTTACTAAAATTATCTATGAAGCTGGAAAGGGAATTGTAATAAAATATAACAGTTTTTACCCTATGTTAGATCTGTTCCTTTGGGTTTAAACCTGTGCCCTGTTTCCTAGGCTCAGACTTGGTAGCTCTGCACCATTTGAAAAAGAAAGTTGCCTTTAGCCTGAAATCTACAGGAAAGCCTATTCTCCTGGCCCTGATCTTTAAAAATGTTAGCTCATCTGCACTTCTGTAGAGATGGCAAGTTGCATAATAGAGAATAGCCTTTGTTTTTTTGGAGGTTTTACAGGGGTACCATGATTTGATCCACATGGACAGCTGCAAGAACAGCGGATTCAAAGGACAAACAATTCATAAAGCAAGAAGTATGCAACAACCAATCACAACCCCGCCCCTTTTTAGTATAAAAGGAGACTGAATTCTTACTTGGGGAAGATAGTTCTCCAGGACATCAGTCTGCCGTCTTCTGGGTCTGCCAGCATTGCAAGTGAAGTCACTATTCCTTGCTCCAACACCTCATCTCCCGGTTTATTGGCCTGTCATGCGGCGAGCAGAACGAGTTTGGACTCGGTAACAAAATGACTGCATTGGAGGTAGTATGTCTCCAATGTTTCCTCGTTTCCAATATGTAACATGCACATCATTTATGATCTAGTGCAAATAATTCATCAAAGACAACCACAAAAAGAAACTATACTCACCTAGCTATCAACACTGAATTCACAACCTGTCAATTTTATATGCTGTTGAACAACACAATGGAAAAACCTAACATAGGGAGTTGATTCCACGGAAATAAAATTATTTCTACTCCTTCAATACTTTTTCTTTTCTTTTCTATTTTATTTTGTTTTGCTTATTGAAAGGAAAATAAAAGTCAAGTCATTTTATTTCACGTATTTTTGTTATAGCTACATTCTTTAAATACTACAAAGAGATTTAAACTGCAAAAAAAATTGTTCATATATTAGTAAAAAGATATATACACAATCAATGGGGATTAGGAAAGGAATGGACATTTACTAAAAATCCACTGCAATCCTGTCTTTTACAAGCATATCCTGGAATATAAGCTGTATGATCCAGGGGCCCCACCCCCATTCTCACTGTTGTGTCCCTTAGTAATCAACTACTAAGGCACCAGCATAGAACCATGTGATCAGTATTTTAGGAATAAATTAGGGAATTAGTGCATTCAATTGTAAAACAAAAACCCTAAAATAAATACTGAACTTATTTACAGATAAAGAAAATTGGAACCAAAAAAGTATTTCCCCAAGGTCACAAAGCTAATAACTGGTAAAGACAAGATTTGAACTCATCTGCCTGATTCTAAAAACTAAGGTGGAAATCCCATTCGACTGGGGAGGGTCCAGCAGCACAGCCTATCACCCTATCTTTGTTCAGATCTAGCCTTAGACAGCCTGAGACAGCACCCCATTCCTATTGAACTTGAGGGCAAATGATAACAATAAGGATTTTATATCCAGTAGTTTTTTAGGTCTCATTTATATAAAGTGTCAGCAGGTCAGCAGAAAAACTCTGGAAAATATGAGTGGGTCCAGAGCTTTCTGCTGATTAGTAACTCAGTCTCTCAGGACATAGTGACCTTCCCATGAGAGGCCCCATGGACATAAACTGAAGGCAGCTGAGCAATGAAAACTAACAAGAACCTGGAACTCAAGCAAGAAGGTTCCCTGCCATCCCCCACCCAGTTGCCTCTTCACCCGCATGGACACGATGGCAGGAGACCCAGGTTCTTGTCCAAAGTACATCATCATGGATTCTCATCCATAAAAATTTACGACTCTATGCTGTCTTATGTCCATTAAAACTCAAATATGATAACACCAATATCTCAGCAGAATATCTATGTCTCCACTGCCTGTCTTCTAATAGGAGAATATTTTTATGGACAAAAAGCAGAAATCCAATTTAAAAAACCATGTATGAAGCCAGGTGAAATTCTGCTTAAGAGACTGCTCTCACGCTGAGTAAATGAAAACTCAGAAAAAGTGGTCCTTCTCCCTCAGCAAATGGGAGGTAGCCTGATGTGTGTGTGTGTGCACGTGTGTGTGTGTAAATCAAATACAATGAATTCTGGGATGTGTACAGTTTTTTTAAGTCACTGTCATTTCATGGGAATGAGCCAACATTTAAATAATTTGAATCTAGTGTTCTGAGAGAGTCTCAGGCTCTTGGTGGAGGAGGTGAAAGGGGAGAGTGAAGGAGAAAGAGGTACATGAAGCAAAGAAGTAAGAATACTGCCATGGAAAGGCAAGACGTTAGTTTTGTTCTTCCTTGCACCACATTCAATTTAGGGACTCACTTTCCGCTGATGACTTATCGAGCATTGAGTTGCAGGAGAAGAGGGGACAGCTCATTGTTCACTGAGCTTGTGACTGTACGTGGCATTTTATAGACACAAATCATTTACCCTGATCAAAAACTCTAGCAGCAGGCTGTAATTCTCCTGTTTTGAGAGACAACAAAGCAGGAGTTCAAACAGGTTGCATAACTTGACAAAAGTCAGAGGTCCAGTAAACTAAAGAGGATTAATTCAAACTCAGATCTGAATGCAGAGTCTGATCTTCCCACTCCCAGGACTGGAAAATCCTTAACACAGGCTCCCCAGCTCACCTGCATTGTTCCTGGCACCAAGCATTTGCCATGGCAATGGTCACCATTTCTCACAGACACAGCGCTCTGTGCAGCAAATGACCTTGATCAGACCTTGATCATCTACCTGCCACGCCCACCAGCTTCACCATACAGGCAGGAAAGCTGGCTTGCAAGTGCATAAAAAGCCATTCCTTGTCTAACCTGGGCTCGTCTGTGGTTTCTCCAGCCTAAAGGAAGCCATGAAACTGCTCACAGTTTGTACATGAGCCACACTACCTCTCTCCATCTGTCTCCCCACCTATACTACTTAGCTATGACCATTTTGAGAATTTTTGACACAAATTTTTAAAAACAAAAAAGAAAGGATTCTGGAACAACTACTTAATACTTACAATTTTAAGTTACAAATTACAAAGTGAGTATTTACAAACCGAATCTTCCTTTCTAAATTTCAGTTTTAAGTGTTTAAAAATATAATAGCAAAAAATTTTCACTTACAAAATTGACAAAAACAGAAACAATAATCTGGAATAAGTTAAAAAATAATGCCCATGTTATAAATGGAGAAACTTCAGGACTGTACTGAGGGGTAAAGTAAGAGGTGAGAATGTAGAGACATCAACAAATTGCATGGAGGAAAGCAGTTTTGTAAAGATGTAAGTTCTCATCAGAATAATTCAAAACTTACTAAAAAATCCCATGACAACTCCAATCTGATTTTTTTTAACTTGAACAAAATATTTTGGAATTCTTCATGAATAATAAAATCATAATACTAGACAAGAAAATTTGGGATGGAAGAAAAGAATCAAAAAAAATTCAGACTGCCAAGTATTAAATAAATTTTTACAATATGTAAGTTATGGTGCTGGAGTAAGAAAGACAGATTAACAGAAGGGAACCATGAGCTCAAAAAGAGACTCTAGTGTACATAAGTATTTTGTAAAGGTGGGATTTCAAATCAAAGAGAAAAGTATGACTTCAATAATTGTCCTGAGACAATCTGAGAATCACCTGGAAAGAATAAATACTATTCCTCTCATAAGGACCACAAGATAAATTACAGACAGTGATGTAAATATTAAAAAGTACTAATAACAGCAAATACAACACTTTGCTCTTATTAACTCAACTTACCCTTACATTAACAAGCACTATTATCATCTCCATCTTAGAGATTAAAAAAAACCTACAGAGATTTATTCCAGTATAAGAAATTATTTTTAAGAATAATGTCAAAGATAAAACCCATAAGGAATACATTTACTATCATAAGAATATTTTGAGACACTACCAAAATAAAAATCCTCCTGAACAAAATGAAAGGCAAGAAATGACAAGAAAAAGCTCTGTGATACATGTTGTTGAAGACAAGAAGTTAATGTTCATAACATACAAAGAGCTGTCACAAAGCAACAAGAAGCTCCCCCACTTAAATGTGTGCAAAGGATAAAAGGAATCATTCATTTTAAAAAAGTCAAATGGCTAATGAGTGAAAAATGCTCAATAACTCACTGGTCATCAAATGCAAACTAAAACAATGAAAAAGCACTTTTGCTCATCATATTGGCAAATATTTTTAAAAGATATTCTAGCTAGTGTCCATCTGTGGGAGAAGAAACCATGAGCGACATTTTCAGAAGACGACATGTCGATGGATATGTAAACTCTGAAAAACGTACGTACACACTGACTCAACACCACTTCTAGGAATCGTTTCCTTTAGGAAAAAACAAATTTAGTCCAAAAAGATGTACCCATCAGGGCATTTACACAGCACTGTTTACAATGGTGGGAAGAAAAACTGAAGTGAAATCATATCCAGCAATAGAGAATTGGTTACATAAGTAATTGTGCATCTTTTCATTCCCCTATGGAAGGAATTTCTAGAGTCACTTGAAAGGAGTCTGTGATGAATGTAAATGTCACTTCCAGGGACTAAATTTCCAGAAGCCTTAACTAAAGGAATACTCATAAAGGATCACAGGAATGTCTGTACAAGAAGGATGCCAGTCAAATATCCTTTCTGACAGTGGAAAATGGAGAAAACTTAACTGTCCACCAGCAAGACAATGATGCGGTAAATCACGATGAGCTGCGAGCAATGAGGGAGCCGGCGTTTCGCTGTGGTCCAGGGCCTTGTCCACAGCATTCTCTCACCAAAGGTGTGCGTGGGAAAGAGACCACACCTGCAAATCAGGAGACCCCTCCACTCTATCTGAAAGGACCGTGTGAGTCTGGAGTGGGAGGACGTCTATGATATACACCTGAGTGATTGAAGCGAGCTGCAGAAAAACATATAGTATGGTCTCATTTTTAAATAAAGCATATATACACACACGTATACATGGAATTCTCATATGTGTGTATATATGTATGTCATAGGCATAAAGGTCATGAAATATATATACCAAATTTTCAACAGCTTTTAATCTTCGGAAATAAGGGGAAGGAAGGTAGGGCCTTCCTGTACCACCACAGTTCTCTTTTCAGTATTTCAGTTAAGTATACTTGGAATTTAAAAGTTTATTTAAGTCCGAAGTAAAATGGACGATGCCTCCACAAGACAGAATGCTATACTGGTCATCAAAAATCATGCCAGAGGAGATAGAATATTGTAGAAAAACATATAAAAAGCCGAATGGAAAATGGAGGTGTCCACAGAGTAAACAGTCACAGAGTGCTCTCTGGTTTTTTATGACAGAGGTGATACACACTGACGAAAATATACGTTAACGTGTTAATTATTATCTTTGAATAGCGGGACAAGGATAGCCTCTTTTGCCCACTTTTTCAGAGTTATTATTTTAAATGCACATTCTTTTTCATCTGAAAGAAAGCATTTTTAGGTGTGTAGTACTACGCATTGGAGAATAATACAAGAATACTTAGAGAAACAAGTAACTAGGAGACAAGGCAGTAGCATCACACAATGTAGGACGGGCGATCCTGATTAACACCACGCAGTTACATAAGAACCCACAAATTGAGAGCACCTGCTGTAACAGGGCGTGAACCCCTTCTATTTGTCATCAGTGTCTTCAGGCCTGAGGCAGTTCTGAGCACGGCCAGTGTCAGTGCTGGTGTCTGGATTGATGCTACTGGGGGTGAGGGCACCTGCAAGCCGAGAGGAAGAACAGAAATCATCCTCTGCCTTTTCTGTCTTGTTTCTTTGTTACTTTAAAAGAGAGGCATATATAAGATAGACTGTGTATCTTCCCAAATGAAATTTCAGTAATGAAGCCATTTTTAAAGACTTCACAGCTTATATTCTGCCTATAACTGTCTTTTCAACAAAGCATCATATTTATTAAATGTTAATTAACTCAGTTAATTAACTCCCTGTTGAAACATTCTAGTAAAGAACATGAAATGCAGTATGTAAAAGAACCACACCTGCAGTGACTAGCTCAGCTGTCTTGACGGCAGTGCAGTCAACCCCCACCATCTTTTGGCCCTGAGCTCCTGATGCTGGTAAGACATCACGCTGCCGCCTCAGATGGAGAGAAACGGTGAAAGCATTTCTTGAACCCTACAGCACTGACAAAACATAACTGACAAATCCCAGGCTCCTTTGAGGCTCTCATTTTCTGTTTCTGGCCAACCCCCGTCAACGAGCAGAACCACCCAATTCCCGAGCCATGGGACTCACGTGGGAAGCAGTTTTGGAGAAATTTCCAGGTATAGAATGTAACCAACTATACATAGAACTCTGAAAAAAGAAAAGATGCCATACTCTGATTTTGGAAGACACTCAAAATATTCTCCTGAGCCTTAGTAGCTGGAAAGGCTGAGCTTCTCCTAAGCCACTTATTTATTTCACAGCCAGTAAGCATCTCCCACAAACCCTGCTTCCCTGTGTCTGCTGGGAGCTTGAAGCACACTGCTGCTGTCGATCTTATAAGTCACAGGGCAGAGGCGTGTGTCTCACGCCTGCAACCCTCACACAGGCTCGCCACCTAGCCTCATTGTCTGAACTTGGCTCCATTTTCTCACCTGTTTATTTGGTATCTGTTCTTCTGTAAGCTGCCTGAAATGCGTTTTGGAACATGTCAGAAGAATCAGTGGGTTGAGAAATGGACAGATTGAGAGGTGAGAGATGGGCAGACAGAGAGAAAAGGGGAACAAATAAAATTTCCTATGCAAAACCCTCTTCTAATCAGGGAAGGAAACCACCACGGAAAAGTGTGAAGAGGCAGGTAGCTTAGGACTGTTTCCTGGATTCCATGAAATGTAACACCAAGAGATGAGAGGGTAGAACTTTAAATAGTAAAAGAAAAAAAGCACGCATGCTTGAAAAATATATCTACAATATGTACTTTCTAAAGAATAGACTCAAATCAGCAGGGCCCAATAACACTATACTTGGGTATTTACAGAAGTGAGAATCCCATCTCCAAACCACAAGGCATCCCTTCGGAGCACTGACAGTCTACATGGGGCGGTCATAAAGCCGTCACTGCAAAAGCTATGCTACCCTGCACTTACGAGGAACAAGCAGCTGTGCTCAGGCTGCCCACACGCGTCATTTACACCCCACAGCACCTCTACGGGGGGGGTCGCCTAGCGAGCCCCATCTCTGCAGGACAGAAAATCAGTCCTGGAGAGGCTAAGCCAACCTACCAGTTCTCCATCACACAGGACTTGTCACTCCAGAGCAGGAATCAAACTCGGTCCCACGAATGTAACCATGGTACTACCGTGCTTTGTGTGCTGTTTGTGTGTAATATACATTTGTTTCTATCATGAAAGGGTATTTAATAAATGATCGGTTGTCTTGTCTATCTCATTAGCTCACAATTAATCTTTATACTGTTGAATAGTACTCTTTTCCCGTGAAGAAATGAACGGAAAGAGCGGAGGTCAGAATGAGGTGGGGCTCCATTCTTTATCTGGGATCTCATCTCATCGAAGTCCCCAAACAGATAGAAGGAGCAAATGTTCTCTTTATCTTTTAAAGAGAGGGCTCCAGTGATGGTGACTTATTCAATTCCAAAACCAAAGCTGGGGAAAGGGCACATGCAGCAATTAGAGCAGTATCAGCTGTAGGAAGGCGAAAAGAGCTCATGGGAGGGCTCGGGGGGGGGGAGCCTCATTTAATTTCAATCGATAAAACAATAACACACTCTAAAAATATTAGCATACAATGGATTTGCTCTTTCTTGACATCTAGCAAGTTTCCACAGCCCACATGTAACATTATCGGGAACCAGTGAAAGGAAGAGTCCACAGACAAGGAAAATCAATGCCACAGGCAGGCTGAAACCCAGGCTCGAGTTTAGGAAGAGAAAGGGCATAGTTAAGAACTGGGGAAAAGCTGGGGAAAAAAATCATCACAAGGACTCTCAAGCATCATCCAACAATCATATAATCATTCATTCAAAAGAGAGTTACTGAGGTCGTATTCTGTGCAAGATTGTACAGCGGGCGAAGCAAGAGCGCAGCATCCATGGTGGCAGCAAGTTGCGGGGCTCAAATACATTTCTGATCCCAGTAACTTGCACACTTGTCCTCAGTATAAAGGCAAAGATAAAAAAAAGTAAAATAGTACTCTGTAAACTCAAAGCATTGTTGAAAAAAAAGTTAAGAAGACCTAAATACAAGGACAGACACTCCACACACATTCCTCTATCAAAAGACAATGCTCTTGGAATGGCAGTGCTCCCCAGAGCAATTCGTATATTCAACGTGGTCTCGATCACAATCCCAGCGGGCTCCTCTGCAGAAACTGACTATCTGCTGCTACAATTCATTTGGGAATTCGAGGATCTCAGTAACCAAAACGTATTTGAAAAAGAACAATTTGAGAGGACTTGTAATTCTCAATTTCAAACCTTACAACTTTACCTCCAGGTGAGATTAGAGGCCATTGTGAAGTTATTACTGTGTTTATCCTTATTTACTAAATTCTCTACAATGAATATTACTGTTACAATAAGAAAAATAAAAAATAAGTTATCCTTTAAAACATGCACACAGATTCATTCATTGGGAAAACATTATTTTATCAATAAAGAGATAAACAAATATCTAGTGAAAAAGGACAACTTAAAAACAAGAGTGCATTTGCATTTTTCATAAACTGAAAACTGAAAAGCACTAAGACGTCAAGTTTCTAGGGAGACCAATGCAACATATTAATAGTTATTTTCAGAAATCCTAATATAACAATGAAAACTCAGGAAAGGGAAAATCGTGACTGACAGCCAACTGCAAACACATGGAGAGCAAAGGCCTAGAAATCACAGTTCCTTTAACTCTGCTACTAACACAATAGGAGAGGAAATTCCTCACTGTGGGGACAGTGGATTCCCATGCATAAGACAGGATACACAGTACAAACTGCACTAGAATCGGGGGTGATTTTCTTAGAAGAATTCTAAAGTTACAAAATTGCTGAAAAACTATTAAAACACTGACAGAAAGATTAAAACACACAGTCATATATATTATATAGAAACATATGAAGTCTGCTCCCATGTTGCATAGAAATACAAACATATTTGTTCATTTATAGGCACTGATTACTTTATCCCAGGTAGAATATTTCAATTAAAACAAATAATCAATATTACACCCCTCTTGTCAAATCTACTTGATAAGTTACTCTGCTATGTAAACATAATGTGTCTAAAATAGATCTAAAATAAGGGAAAAAATTTTTTTATGGTTTCTTGGACTATTCTCAAAATTCAAAGTTTAATTTTAAAACAGATCTGAGAAGTAATTCTATATTACATTTTCCCTCGTGAAATAAACAACAGTCTGTTGTCAAAATTCTGTCCTTCAAATGATTCACGAGCACCGTATCCTCACAAAACTGCTGGACAGCAAGGCACTCTCCAGACACTGTGACCCAACAAATGAAACACAAGGAAGACAGTGACCCTATTCTGGAGGGCTTATAGTCTGTGTCAACACCGGGGTTTTTATTTGATTGATTTGATTGGGTAGCAAAATAAAATCAGTCAAGTACTTTCTTCTTTGAGCATTCTATAAGTCATGACTCTGCTGTTAGCGTCATGAGCAGGAAAGACTTAAGCATGACTTGATTAGGTCAACTAGTAACAATCATCACTGGAGAGTGAGTAATAAAGAAGTTAACTGATAGCAATGCTTCTCCATATATGAGACCTAAAATAAATCTACACTGATATCCAAAAGTAAAATGAGGAGATGAGGTCCCCAATGAGAAAAAAATCTAACAAGAAATCAAAAAAGTAAAGATTTTTTCATTAACGATTCCTGGAAAGAGTGGAGCATGGTGGTGAAGAGCTCAGATGCTAGGGGAAAACATGAGGGTCTGAATTCCCACAGCACTGGGTAGCTTTGACACTGATATGTCAGTGAAATTCTCTGCATCTCAGTCTCCGATGCCTAGACTGGGGACAACAACAGTATCCATCTCCTAGAATGGTCTAAGAATTAAGTTATTTTAAATATACAAGTTTAAATAAAATACATCAGATATTTAATATTACCCCAAAAGCACAAGGAAAAATGAAAACAGAGATAAATTGGAGTTCATTAAAATTTAAAACTTTGCTTCAAAAGACACCATCCAGAAAGTGAAAAAAACAACACTCAGGAGAAAATTTTTTCAAATCATTTATCTGATAAGGAATTTGTGTATCAAAAAAAAATTCCACAGCTCAACAATAAAAAGACAACTCAATTAAAAAATGAATAAAGGATCTGAAAATATATTTTTCAAGGAAAATATACAAATGGCCAATAAGCACAATGAAATGATGTTCAATAGCATTAGCTCTAAAGGAAATCAAGTCAAAACAACTAGGAGAAACCGCTTCACACTCACTACAATAGGTTATAATCAAAAAAAGATTAATAAGCATTAATGAGGACACAGAGGAAGCGGAGCTCGCAGCCCTTGCTCGTGAGAACGTAACACAGCGTGGCCACTTTGGAAAACATCCTGGCATGTCCTCAGAGAATTGAACATTTGGTTTCTGAATGATCCAGCAATTCTGCTTCCTGGGCACAGAAGTAAGAGAATTGAAAACAAATGTTCACATAAAAACTCCTACAGAAATTTTCACCATTACTTTTCTCCATTCCTTTTCAGAGCCAAAAAACAGAAACAACCCAAATGCCTATCACGTGATGAATGGGTAAACAGAGGGGCCCAGCCATACAGTGGAATATTATTCAGCAATAGCGAAGCATAGAGTACTGACCCAGGACACAATGTGGACAAATATTGAAAACGTTACTCAGTGTGAAAGAAGTCAGTCAAAATAGACGGTTCCACTTACATGAAGTGACTCGATTTGCATGAAATGTTCAGCACACGCAAATCCACAGAGACAGAAGAGTGGCTCCCTGGGGCTTGGGGAGGATGGGGAAGTTGATAATGTCTGCTTATGCATACGGCGTCTCCTGTTGGGGGGATGAAAATGTTCTAAGATTGACTGGGATGCACATTTCTGGGCATAGAGTAAAATCCGCTGTACATTTTAATGGGTGATTTGTATTAAAACTGTTAAGAACAAAAGCACCTCGGGCTAGTACCTTCCATAGTAAATACAAATTGCTAACATTTATTACAGGAAGAAGAAACTGCCCTCAGCATGAAAGCAGGAGATCAGCAAATATTAGTTAACCAAAATTGGACAAGAGCATTTCACTTGAAACTGTTGCTGAGTGTACACGAAATATTCAGACATGACAAGGAAAATCAGTTTGACATCACGAAGAAGCATTCTGCTTCAAATGCAATTCAAGGATTCGGCAAGCCCAGCTGCTACATATGACCAGAGAAGAAACCTGGTTCTTAAAACAAGCACCAGAGCCAACAAGGAAATGGTGGTGAGGAAAGCAGGCGGCCTAAAATCTGGAACAGTGTGCTACAAATAATTTCTCCACTGAAAATTCAAAAATAAAATGAAAGTGATGTAATGCTGTGTTGAACTCACGTGAATGGCCTTCCTGAAGTGCTTGACAGTTCTGTAACCCCGAATGACTCAGGAGAATCAGCATGGCTCCTGGGATTCCCCAAGTAACTGCCCACAAGCACGCTGACCACCATCACATCTGCCAGGGTTGAATTGCAGAGAAGAGACCAACCTCTGAAAGGCACAGGGAATGTTGACAAGGGAATAAAAGGCTGCAGTCAATCCTGGGACAGAGGCCCTGTGAGCAGAGGCCAAAAGGCTGCAGGTGAACTGGAGTGGCCCTGGGGCAGGAAGGGACCACAGGGGAGCATATCTCAATTATCTACTCTCTCTCCCTCGGGTAGGAGGGATAAAGCCTGCATCCTTCTCACCTGGAACTGTGGGTTCTGGCTGGCGGAAGTTTTACCGACAAGGAATAAATTACTCAAGACTGCGGAAAAAGGAAAGAAAGCGAGAGGGATTAGGGAGCCAACTCCACGAGTCTCTCAAATGCTCCCATATTTATTGTGTATAATCAAAGGAAAAAGTCATTAACAGTTGTGAGATAGTAGGCAGGAACTTGGGGAAAGAAGGGATGAGACAGAGATTGTAGACTCCACCATGAGTACTAAGGCTTAGTTTACCTTTAGGGAAGTCATGGGGTGAGGGGAACAAGATACATTTTTTAGACATGTTCATTACAAAGCAGACCACCAGACCAGCCTGGTCCCTGTTTTGGGGATAATAGACTATCTAACACCACGCAGGCCCGGCGTTTATAGCTGAGGGCCTGGGTCATTGCTGTGCAATAAGCAGAGTGCTATCTATAACCTCAAATATGCAAGCAAGGCATTGTCTCTCCTTTTTATGACAAGGAGACAGGAGTGAGGATGCACAGGTGCTTGCTTTAAAGCAGTTACTAAGCACATTTTTTCTTCTTAAAGTTGACAGTCGGCTGGGATGTGTTACAATTTGTTAACCCAATCATGGGCTTCCACATGGAACCATTATGGAGGACATCCTAGGATAACAAATCCTGGCTCTGGGTCTTTTCCTGCCAGCTTCGGCCACTCCAGCAGGGTCTAGACACATCCCTGAATAACGATCCCACAGAACCACCTAAACTCTTAACTCCTGGTGCTTGAAACTTAATTTTAGCTCTACACAACTTAACGTAGAAAAGTTTCAGAAATAAAAGATATTGTATTCTTTTAATATCTCATCATAAGACTGATTTTTCTGATTGCTCTAAGCTGCTTCTACATGGTAAAGCACCTAATTCTGCAGGTGAATTCAGTACTTTCCTTTGGGCATAACTAGACAGTCTGGGCTGTCTGACTTCTATTAGTCAAATACCAATACACTTAATTGATTTCTTTGTTCATCAATTTCAGCCTGGAGGTGAGGGTCTGTCACTATTTTCCTCAGCCCATCCTCTACTCTTTTCTCATCAGCATCTCAGGCCTCCTGAAAACAAAACAAAGCATTTGTTTCCCTTCATCTACACTTTCCACAAAGGCAACAGGAATCATCATGCCTAGAGAATGAATTCAACACAAATGTTACAACAAAAATCTATAAACCTGAAGCAACTCCATCTCCGACTCATGATACACAATGACATGAGAGTAAGTGTGTCAGGTACAAAGCGTGCGTGAGCCTGAACACCTCATTTCTATTCTTCAAAGGAAGGAAGGTTTTCATATTTTTTCTTATCATTCTTTGTCATTGTTTCTGATTAAGCCAAAAAAAATTTTATGAAATAATTAAGCACTGCAATAACAGATTTTCGCTGTATCAATTACAGAAGGAATTCAGAGGGGATAGGAAAACCCACCTCTGTAAAATATGCAAAATTCCTTCCCCTGTTAAGAACACGAATACAAAATTCAACAGAGAATTCAAATTCTTGTGGAGAGGACAAAAGCCACAGAATCAAAGCAAAGTCATTATTATGACTCAATCCAAAATTCACTGGACAAACATGCTCAATGCATTCAAATAATTTTTAAGGCACACTGCAAACCATTCACTTAATTATCTACAGGCTAGAGGAAGAATTTCCCTCTATAACAGACAACATAAATCAATAGGTTGCCCCACCAAACAAGGAACAAACATCAGGTTTTTAGCAGTTCTGATAAATCAGCAAGTTTTAAAGATCAAAATCCAGAAATTTTAAACATTCATTCACACCAGAATGAATCAAGCACTTAAAAAAAAAATAACCCAAAGAAACTAAACACATTGATCACGTACCTGGATCAATGAGAAATTCTTGTACAGCTGGAAAAAAAGAACAGGCTATAGCCTTTTACTTGAAAAATAAAGCTACTTTTAAAGATAACTGCTAAAACACATTTCATCATTCATGTTGCCTTGAAAAATCTGAGGCACTTGTCTCTGATCAGAAAAGCAATTCTGAGTATAGTATTTTACAATTCAGTGCCAGTTTGCTTTAGAAGAAAAAAGAAAAGCTACTGTTTCTCATCTTGCACAAAGTTTAAAGAACCTCCCTGCCTCTATCTCCTCTCATTTTCTAAGCTCATGCTCCCCAACCCTTCTGAAACAATTATGAGAACCTCTTATTCCCACCAATATGCCAAATCACAAAAGAGTATCAATTTATTTGTGTAAACATATACCTACACCTTGAACTGGAGGAGAAAGGTTTCAGAAGGCTATATGGAACTTATTTCTACATTCCTGATATCACACACATACACGTTCACAGAGACACTGACATATACAAACTGAATTACTGGGCACTTCACAAGCTAAGGATTTACAACGTCTAGAAGATAACTTTGTAGTTAGTTTAAAATACAAAACGGTCAGCTTTTGAAAGCCTTGAACATTGCAAAATCATCCAAATATCAATGAGATCCAATTAGCCTTCTCTGTAGAATGTAATTCCCCATGATGGCAAAGCAGACCCTAAGAAGTAGTGGATCCAAGACTCGTGTTTTTCACTAGCTATGATTGTTTTAAAACACGTTAACAGACTTAGAAAGGTATGTCCCTACGACATTTATTCATATTGAGATGGCATATGTATTCAATTGTCTATGCAGAAAATAGGACCCATGATGGTGTTTAAGAAATATTTTGTGTATTGAAATATTTATTTTTAAGTGCAGACAAGGAGGGTGGGAATTACTCCGTTGTAGAGCACCTGTTGAGCATGCACATGTTCCTTGCTTCAATCCCCAGTACCTTCATGAAAATAAATAAATACAAGTGCTTATTTAAAAATAAGAATACATTTATATAAAAAAAATGCAGACTAAAAACCACTGCAATCTAGGAGCCACAATTATAATAAAAAACAGGTGTTTCTATCAAATATTGACTATACGCCTATCACAGAGACAACCACAAATCACTCCTGACAAGCATCACGTGTGATTCTCAGCAACTCTACTAAGTAGACACGGATGAGAAACCAGGCTCTGCGGATGAGGAGATGGAGCTCGGAGGAGCCGGGGACGCTGACCGTCCTGCTCCCCGTGACAGCGCGTCAGCCCAGGGAAAGCGCTGACAGAGCTGCACTGAGGGGACACCCAGCTGCATGGAACCTTGGGGGATTGGGGAGTCCTAGAAAATACTCAAAAGTGTTCAGTGAAAAACCAGCTCAAATATATTACACTGTGCTCCATCCTCTAAACACGGAACATGACTGAGACCTTTTTGATGCCTCCGTGTCCTTTCTGCCATCATCAGTTACGTGCCCTCTCAGCGCGACCAGTCATGAACTGGACCCCATACGAAGTGCATCCCATACGCAGAGCTTTTAAAGCTGTTTTATGAAGTTTGTAAGACTCTGTCTATTCCTCACAAAGGCGGTCATCCAGCACTAGTCACCGGTGCGGATATACCACCTGAAATCACACCTTTCTGCTTTTTAAAATCCCTTCATGTAATACAGAGTTTTAAACAGCAAAGAAGCAGCTCAACCACAGACAGTGGACAGCTTTTCACCAAACGGACTCGAACAGCCCATCGGACTACCTGGAAGCCCTTTTCTTCTATTAAATCCACTTCCAGGTACTTCATCTGATTGGTGGACTCGGCCTCTGACTGACCTACTCAGAGAGATCCCATCCTCACATCCGGGGGTGGGAGAGGACCCTGCTGCTGGGAGAAATCAGTGAGGAAGGTGGACATCATCCAGCCACATCTGCACGGGTAGAAGTGCCACATGCACAGAAATTATACCGTCAGCACCCCTGGGCTCCCATGGACTGGTTTCACATTAACCAAACTTATGACACACTGATGCAAGAAAACCAGAAATTCAATTTATTAATGTAACAGGAGATGTGAAACTACAAATGAGATTGAAATATCAGAGTTCAACCATGAGTACAGATTCTCCTCCACTGCCCAATCTCGGGCAGGCAGTCACATGGCAAGCTTGGACAGAAGCAGAGCAGGAAGGATTTCTAGATTAACTCAATGGACTAAATTTCTGTTATAAGAACAGATCTACTGCCTGGAAAACAATTAACGCCAATCACGGGGCACACTTCATGGACAGTGGCTGAGACACGACTGTGAGCCCCTGTATAACTCCCCTTTGCCTGTCCTTTCTGGTCTAACTGATGCAGAGGTACAGAGATCCAGGGATGCAGATACCTCTAAACTCCCAAAGCCCATCCCTGGGAGCCTGGAAACCAGATAGCCAGGGTTTAAATCCCAGCTCTGCCACTTACTAGCTCTGTTACCTTGGCCAAATTTCTTACCCTCTGTGTGCCTCAATTTCCACACTGTAAACCTGGGATAACAATCAAATCTTTCTTACTCACTTGTTGTGAAGATTGAAGGATTCATTTCTGTAAAACTCTCAGAAAAGAATGTAGAATATTTTTGGTGCCCAACAAATGTCAATTTAATAAGAAAGTGACTTACAAGTCTCCCATCTAATCATCTTCTGTGTTTCATGGCTAGTCTGAGTCCCAAAGGAAATCCTTATTTCCCCTCTTATAAACTCTTGAGGAGCACCCTTCTCTTTCAAGCCACCATCTGTTTAAACTGAGGGAGGGGATCCCTCCTCCCCACTCCTCTGGTCCATGGGAGACTGCTTCTCCCTTCACACCCCTGACCACTGGCCCAAGGCTATCCCTCCTCACACTAACAGATTGAGGTGTGAGTCCGGGGAGACAAGCAGGGCATATGAAACCTTTCCTTTCCCTCCAGTGTTGGCCACCCTTAGGAAGCAGCCGGGATGCTCAACTCCATGGCAAGACAGTCCTGTGCATTATGGGCCAGATCCTCTCAAGGGAATGCTCGCTGTGGCCCAGAGTTACCTGGGACTGCGTGAGTCTCTAATTCTGGGACATAGTGTCATGACACTCACTCTCCCACAGCCCTGAATTTCATGGAGAACGCGGCTTCATCAGTAATAAAGGAGACATTTATCGCCTGCCTGTTCTTCTTTGTCATCTCTCAGTTGGCTGCTGGACACAACATGTGTATAAGTATTGGGTCCCCTTAAGCCCCAACATATATGAAGTAACAAAAAATTCTGTGGCTTAACATTGGTTCAGGGCAACTGTGTAACGGTCCTGACTCTGCTGATGCTAAATTATGTGTATAGGAACTATGGAACTTCCTCAAATATCTTTCATCATAAAACCAGCTTTCCTTATTTTCCTGTTTCTCAGTAATTGCCAATGACTATCAAATGATGGCTTCACACCAAACAGCAGTTAAGTTTATGAGCCCTCTTGACATACACACTGTGCTAAACACTTTACATAATTTCTTATTCTCACAATTCTACAAAGCAAAAATGAGTGTCCCCATCTCACAGACGAGGGAAAAACTCCAAACGAACTGACTCAGGATCACTTAGCTCAGTGGCAGCGCGTGCACGCAAACCCAAATCAAAACACTACACCCCTTCGTATATGTACCAAATCTCCTACCACCCATTAACACACAGTGGTGGGGATAATACTTAGGGAACTCAGTACACTTTTCAGCTTTAAGGTGCTCCAGAAGCCTCTTCTAGCTCTTTTATAAAATCCCGGCTCACTGGTTTCTAACACTGCAAGAGAAGTCCGATGTTCGGAGCGCCGGCCAGGGCGGAGCGCCGGCGCAGAGCGCGCAGCCGCACAGAGCAGCGGAGCTACCTGCGGCGCAGGCAGGGGGAGAGGGGCAGGAACACAACCCCTGACCGAGGTGCTGGGAGGGGGCACGACCCGCCATCATGCCTGTCCAGTCTGCAACATCTGACTGCGGCATCCGGAGGGGCAGTGACCCGCCCGCCCGCAGAAAAAGAGAGCTGCATCTGACCCCGTGTTAGGGGGAGGCGCGATCTGCTTGCCTACAAGTGCTGGGAGCAGCACAGAAGAGGGCGCCAATGGAGGGCCTATGAAAACAAGCTGAGCTTCCAAAACAGGACGAAGACAGAAGGACTTCACATTAAAAGCACACAGACTCCAGGAGAACAACGACAACAACCCTTTTTTTTTGTTTGTTTTGTTTTGTTTTTTGGTTTTTGGTTTTTGTTTTTTGTTTTTGTTTTGTTTTGTTTTGTTTTTAATCTGTTTTTACCTGTTCTATTTTCAATTACTCTCTTAATTTTTACTTCTTAATTCATTTCTATTTCTCTTGGATTTTGATGTCCTGTTATTGATTAGACACAGGCTTCAAACACATATATTCATCTCCCCACCCCCCTTTTTTATTTTTTAAAGGTTTTAAAAGGACGTCTCCACCCGATTAATACTCTACTTCAACCCGCTCTTCTATTATTCATTATACAATGTTTTCAAACCCTCTTTCTCCTTTCTATTAAAAATCTTTCTCTCTCGCTCTTATTTTTTTCTCTTTTTTCTCTTTTTTTCTTTTTTCTTTTTTTCTAAGTTCTATTCCTAAATAGGCATTAGATAGATAAAATTCTTAAGATCCAAAATAGACAACTGATACTCCATAAACCACAATGCCAGAGAGGTATGTGCAAGATGAAGAAGCAGAGAAACCTTTCCCAATTAAAAGAACAAGAGGAATCCCCTGAAAGAAAGCTCAATGAAATAGACTTCAATAGCCAACTAGATCAAGATTTCAAAAAAGGAGTGGTCAAATTGCTGAAGGAATTAAAAGAGATAGTGCTTAGAGAAATAAAATATGTCAAAAATGAAATTGAAGCTATAAAGAAGAGCCAAGCAAAATGGGAAAACTCATTGACAGAGATGAGGAATGATCTAACAGCTGTGCAAATCCGACTAGTTAATGCAGAGGAACGAATTAGTGATCTAGAAGACAGGGCAACAGAAAGCACCCATTCAGAAGAACTACAAGATAAGCAAATAAAAAATAATGATAATAGCATAAGGGACCTATGGGATAATATAAAGCATCCCAATCTTCACATAATAGGGGTCCCAGAAGGGGAAGAAAGATCAAAGGGGATTGAAAAGGTTTTTGAAGAAATCATCACTGAAAACTTCCCAAACTTAAAGAAGGAATCAGATATACAAGTACAGGAAGCTCAGAGGGTCCCAAAGAGGAAGAACCCAAATAGACCCACACCAAGACATATCATAATCAAGATGGCCAGAGTCAAGGATAAAGAAATGATTATAAAGGCATCAAGAGCAAAGCAAAGAGTGAATTACAGGAGAACCCCCATAAGGCTCTCAGCTGATTTCTCTACACAAACACTACAGGCCAGAAGGGAGTGGCAAGATATATTCAAAGCCCTGAATGAAAAAAAGATGCAGCCTACGATACTTTATCCAGCAAGGCTAACCTTTAGGATAGAAGGAGAAATAAAGAGTTTCACAGACAAAAAAAAAAGCTGCAGGAGTTTAGCAACACTAAACCCATGCTAAAAGAAATATTGAAATGGCTATTCTAAATTGAAAAGCAGCAGGATGCTACAGAAATGAGAAACGTACAGCTGGAAAGGTGATAACCCATGAATTACAAATAAAGAAAACACGAAATTATAAAAGAAGACATACAAATCACTGAGAGTGGGAGATGGGGGCAGGGAAATATAGAATCTTTTTTTTTCTTTTTTAAATTTTTTTAACAGAAGGATGGGTTTGAGTTCATGTTATTATCAGTTTAATAAAAACGGGTATAGGTTAATAGATTTACAAAAAAGGGTAACCACAAGACAAAAATTTACAAGGGAGTCACAAAAATTAAATAAAATCCATGATAATAGAAAGGAAAATTACCAAACCACATAAGGAAGAAGAAAGGAACAAAGAGGATATATCAATCCAACTGCAAAGATAAGTTCAAAATGGCAATAAACACACATCTATCATTAATTACTGTAAATGTTAATGGACTAAATGCTCCAGTCAAAAGACATAGAGTGGCAGAGTGGATAATAAAGCAAGAACCTTCAATATGCTGCATACAAGAGACCCACTTTAGGGAGAAGGATACATATAGATGGAGAGTGAAAGGATGGAAAAGGATATTCCATGCAAATGGAAAAGGCAAAAAAGCAGGTGTTGCAGTACTGATTTCAGACAAAATAGACTTTAAAACAAAGGCCATAAATAAAGATAAAGAGGGACATTTTATAATGATTAAAGGAGTGATACAAGATGAAGACATTACACTCGTTAATATATATGCACCCAATATAGGAGCACATAAGTATATACAAGAATTACTAACAGAGATAAAGGGGGATATTGATGGGGATACAATCATAGTTGGAGATTTTAACACTGCATTAACATCACAAGACAGATCTTCCAGACAGAAAATAAACAAGGCAACAGAGGAATTAAATACTATAATAGAAAAACTAGACTTGGTGGATATTTTCAGAGCTTTACACCCCCCAAAAATAGAATATACATTCTTTTCAAGTGCACATGGAACATTTTCCAGGATCAATCATGTACTTGGGCACAAAAGAAACCTCAACAATATTAAGAAGATAAAAATTATCTCAAGCATCTTTACTGACCACAATGCCATGAAACTGGAAATCAACAACAGAGAAACAAAAGAGAAAAAAAGAAAAGCATGGACATTAAACAATATGTTATTGAAAAAACAATGGATCAATGAGGAAATCAAAGCTGAAATTAAAAAATACCTTGAGAAAAATGATAATGAAAGCACAACCACTCAAAACCTATGGGACAGCAAAGGCAGTGCTAAGAGGGAAGCTTATAGCAATACAGGCCTTCCTCAAAAAAGAACAATCTCAAATAAACAAGTTAACCCAACACCTGAATGAATTAGAAAAAGAACAAAAAGCCCCAAAAAGCAGCAGAAGGAAGGAAATAATAAAGATCAGAGAGGAATTAAATACAATAGAGATTAACAAGACCATAGAAAAAATCAACAGGATCAAAAGCTGTTTTTTTGGAAAAGTAAATAAAGTCCACAAACCTCTGGCCAAACTCACAAAAAAGAAAAAAGAGAGAGCACAAATTAGCAAAATAAGAAAGGAAAATGGAGAAATTACAACAAACAAAATAGAAATATAGAATATCATACGAAAATATTATGAAAAAGTATATGGAAACAAACTGGATAACCTAGAGGAGATGGACAAGTTTCTGGAAACATACTGTCCACCAAAACTGAATTAAGAAGAAACTGAACACTTGAACAATCCAATCACTAGAAAGGAAATAGAAATAGCAATTAAAAACCTCCCTACAAATAAAAGTCCAGGACCGGATGGCTTCACCAGGGAATTCTACCAAACATAAAACAAGAACTCACACCAGCCCTTCTCAAACTCTTCCAGATGATTGAAAAGGAGGGAATTCTCCCAAACTCATTCTATGAAGCCACCATCACCCTGATACCAAAACCAGGCAAAGACACTACAAAAAAAAGGGAATTATAGGCCAATATCACTGATGAACATAAACGCCAAAATCCTTACCAAAATTTTAGCAAATAGAATTCAACAACACATAAAAAAGATTATACATCATGACCAAGTGAGGTTCATCCCAGGGACACAAGGCTGGTTCAACATACACAAATCAATCAATGTAATACATCACATCAACAAGAGAAAGGACAAAAACCACATGATCATCTCAATCGATGCAGAAAAACATGTTATAAAATTCAACATCCATTTATGATAAAAACTCTCGCCAAAGTGGGGATAGAGGGAACATATCTCAACATAATAAAAGCTATATATGACAAACCTACAGCCAGCATAGTACTCAACGGTGAAAATCTCAAAAGCTTCCCACTAAAATCTGGACAAGACAAGGATGCCCACTATCACCACTCCTATTCAAAATAGTCCTGGAAGTCCTAGCCACAACAGTCAGGCAAGAGAAAGAAATAAAAGGGATCCAAATTGGAAAAGAAGAGTTAAAAGTGTCATTATATGCTGATGACATGTTACTATATATAGAAAACCCTAAAAGGTCCACACAAAAGTTTCTAGAGCTGATTGAAGAATTCAGCAAGGTAGCAGGTTACACAATTAACGTTCAAAAATCAGTTGCATTTCTTTACACTAATGATAAATCAACTGAAAAAGAAAGTAAAGAAACACCCCTTTAAAATAGCACCCAAAGTAATAAAATATCTGGGAATAAATCTAACCAAGGAGGTGAAAGAATTATACACACAAAACTATAAACCACTGATGAAGGAAATTAAAGAAGACTTTAAAAAATGGAAAGATATTCCATGCTTCTGGATTGGAAGAATCAATATTGTTAAAAAGGTCACAAGGCACAAGGCAATCTACAGATTTAATGCAATCCCTATCCAATTACCCAGGACATATTTCACAGAACTAGAACAAATCATAATAAAATTTACATGGAACCATCAAAGACCTAGAATTGCCGAAGAATTACTGAAGAGAAAGAAAGAGGCTGAAGGAATAACTCTCCCAGACTTCAGACAATACTATAGAGCTACAGTCATCAAGACAGCATGGTATTGGTACCAAAACAGACATATGGACCAATGGAACAGAATAGAGAGCCCAGAAATGAACCCACAAACTTTTGGTCAACTCATCTCGACAAAGGAGGCAAGAATATACAATGGAAAAAAGACAGTCTCTTCAGCAAATGGTGTTGGGAAACCTGGACAGCAGCATGTAAAACAATGAAGCTAGAACACTCCCTTACACCATATACAAAAATCAACTCAAAATGGATTAAAGACTTTAACATAAGAAAAGATACAATGAACCTCCTAGAGGAATACATAGGCAAAACATTATCTGACATACATTTCAAAAATTTTCTCCTAGAAGAAATAAAAGCAAGAATAAACAAATGGGACCTAATGAAACTTACAAGCTTCTACAGAGCAAAGGAAACCAGAAGTAAAGGAAGAAGAAAACCTATGGAATGGGAGAAAATTTTTGCAAATGTAACCGACAAAGCCTTGATCTCCAGAATATATAAGCAGCTCATAGGACTCAATAAGAAAAAAATAAACAACCCAATCCAAAAATGGGCAGAAGACCTAAACAAGCAATTCTCCAAGGAAGACATACAAATGATCAAAAAGCACATGAAAAAATGCTCAATATCACTAATTATCAGAGAAATGCAAATCAAAACTACAATGAGGTATCACCTCACACCAGGCAGAATGGCCGTCATTCAAAAATCCAAAAATGACAAATGCTGGAGAGGCTGTGGAGAAAGGGGAACCCTCCTACACTGCTGGTGGGAATGCAGTTTGGTGCAGCCACTGTGGAAAACAGTGTGGATATTCCTCAAAAGACTAGGAATAGACTTACCATATGGCCCAGGAATCCCACTCCTTGGCTTGTATCCAGAAGGAAATCTACTTCAGGATGACACCTGCACTCCAATGTTCATAGCAGCACTATTTACAATAGCCAAAACATGGAAACAGCCTAAATGTCCATCAACAGGTGACTGGATAAAGAAGATATGGTATGTTTATACAATGGAATACTACTCAGCCATAAAAACTGACAACATAACACCATTTGCAGCAACATGGATGCTCCTAGAGAATGTCATTCTAAGTGAAGTAAGCCAGAAAGAGAAAGAAAAATACCATATGAGATTGCTCATATGTGGAATCTAAAAAACCAAAACAAACAAACAAACAAAAACAAAGCATAAATACAGGACAGAAATAGACTCACAGACAGAGAATACAGACTTGTGGTTACCGGGGTGGGGGGTAGAGGGTGGGAAGGGATAGACTGGGATTTCAAAGTTGCAGAATAGATAAACAAGATTACACTGTATAGCACAGGGAAATATACACAAAATGTTATGATAAATCACAGAGAAAAAATGTGACAATGAGTGTGTATATGTCCATGAATGACTGAAAAATTGTGCTGAACACTGGAATTTGACACAACACTGTAAAATGATTATGAATCAATAAAAAATGTAAAAAAAAAAAAAGAAAAGTCCGATGTTGCCACTGTTTGCACAGGAAGTCTGAAATGTTCACAGCGAGATCACAGAATAAAACTAAGACATAAGCAGAATAATATTTTCAGGTAGTCAGACATAATGGACAATTTGCTACCCTGAAGCACTAAGCAAAGGAATAAAAAAAAAATAACGTTGTTTAAGACTTCCTTTACAAACAGGAAAGTTAAGACTGTAAGAAAGTGCAACAGCGCCACCTATGGCTTAAAAGGCCTTCCAGGTTGCCTGGAAAGATGCAACACAAAAATTGCCTGTGGATCAGAAACAAGAATCAGATAACTAAAAGCTTATGTAGCACATACTGCACTTCGCTTCAGGAAAGGGAGGGGTATTCAGTATTTAATCAGATATTGCTAATACTCCTGAATATATACAAAAGACACAGGCTCATGGAAACTCATCTTTGAAGAGGAAAGAATCCAGTCCAGCCACTTCATTTTACAAGAGGGGAGACTGAGATCTGGGATCTGTCCTCCTGGCCATCAGCAGCAAAGCTCTCCTAGTCCTCATGTCTTGCACTGTAGCAAAAACCAACAGACCTGTACTAGCCCTATATTCATAAATGTCATGTCTGTATTTTTTCCAACAGTAGGTAATCTAAGTATCTTGCAAAATACTTCTCAAAGAGCCAGGAAGTCATAGAAGTGTATTGAAATACAAAAACATTTATTTACATATTAAAACAGCATGAGCTTTTTTCTATTAAAAAAGCTGACATGTCAAATCAATGTTTTGATATTTTAAAACCTATTAAGAGTGCAGAAAAATAAATCAAAATTTTCTTTAATCACAAAAGAGAGAAGCTTATTCCCTGAAAATGATCAATGTGGATTTTTCTAAACTTAATGCTTCTGGTCAGATTCCTACGAATTGAAATTTCTGAGTGTATAGTTACACGGCAGCATGTACACTGAGTTGTAACAATACACATTCTGTGTAAATAATCTTCAAGGTCGTTTGCTTAAGTCAATTTAACTACTCCCTGTCTCAATAGAATGATACAGATTTCATTAAAACTTCATACTGCACGCACACACACACACAAAACCCTGAATCCTTGTTACTTTAAGCCATATTCATATATATCCATATTGAATATGCATCAGAAACAAGCCACCCTCTTTAGTATTCACAGTTGATCCTTCTAAACTATCTGTCATTGTGACAGCACATTTTTACTAAGCAGCTCTTGGATGCTTTGTATACAAGTCATCTACCTCTCACAGTCAGACACGGTAAACGGCATCACTCAAATTTCACAAATGAGGAAATATACTTAAGCCATGGAAACAACGTACATATTTATCATCAGGAAAGAAAAGAGTAAAGATTTTACTTTCAATATTCACTGACAAACTTTTCCTCCATACTAAGACTATATACATAAAATAAATTCAGTCACTGTAAATTATTCTGTCAAAAAGCACCACTAGAGAAAAACAAGCAACATCATTAGCAATGATTGGACTTTCAAAGCCCACTCCTATTTTGCACTATAATCATATTTAATGTTTTGTTTTTAGTGCTTACATAGCACTAAAATAAAGAAAACATAAACTATTTAAGTCATTACCTGAGAATGCAACATTTGTGAAAATGTACAATTTTAATTTATGCCACTCTGTCTCACATTCTCAATGGTGACTCTCCTCTGAAGGCCTCATCAGGCTGAGATAGACAAAATCGGTCATTTATGGACTCACAGGTGTTCTGGAAACCACTCAACGGGAGGCTGATCAGAGGAGAAATTGAGAATGCATCCTGTGCAGCCTGGGTTCCAGCACCGAGCTAGGCACCGCCAGCTGCGTTTGATTTGGGACAAGCTGCCCACCTCTCAATCCCTCAGCTGCAAAAAGGAGACATTGATACCTATCGTCAAACACCTGCTTTGAAGTAAAACATGAGTAAAACAGTTTAGCCTTTGGTAGGTGTCCACTATCAGCAAGCTTGGTCATTATGATGATGAGGATTACTTTTAATAAGTTAAGCTAGACCAAAAATTAGAAATCACCATAAAGGAGAAACATTTTAACTCAATAAGCATTTCCTTTTGAATGGATTGAAGAAAGTTCTAATGATTTTTTTAATAAACCAAATTTTGTCCATTAATTTTAGATTTACAGGTTTATAGACAAGTCTCCAAAAAAAGAATTAGAGGCCTCTAACCTCTGCATACTAAGAAAGTAAAGTTTAAAAAAATTATGGGGGAGAGTATACCTCAGTTGAGAGAGTATGTGCTCAGCACGCATGAGGCCCTCAGTTCAGTCCCCAGTAACTCCATTTAAAAACTTTTTTTTTTTAAAAAAAGGAGAATTAAAAGAAAAAGATGGAGGACTACGGAATTTTTTTAGAGAATCCACTCAGATTTAAGATGGGGAAAAAATACCCATTTCTCACAGGAAATCTTGAGAACTATGTAAACCGGATCTGAGTTGTCTAGTCTTTAACATTATTCATGAATTCATATTACCAAGTCTTAAAACTACCTGATAACCCACAGTGGTGATAGTGATCATAAAACCTGCCAATGCGGATCGAACTCCGGCTAGGGCTGCTCTGTTCTGACATCTCTGTCCCTGAGGCCTCACCAGGCTGACAGCACTAAATTTTGTCATTCATGAGCATCTCGTGTAAGTCTTCCATTTGTGCTTCTCAGTCTCCTCTCACCAGCCCCTCTGAGGGAAGCACTGTTATAAACTTCCCCACCCACAGATAAGGCCACTGAGGCACAGAAACTAAACCTGCTCCAGGTCGCATCGGCATTAAAGGACGTCTGTATTTCTGCTGTTTTGCGATTGACAAAGGAATCTGAGATATCAATACAAGATAGACTGTTAAATAATCAAGTCTGTCAGGTCTTCACCTCAAAGAGTAGATACTATAAATTCCTGATGTAGGAAGAGTCTGCCGCCACAAAATGACTCAGCTAGAAATTAATATCCAAGATGAAGCAGCGGATACACATAAATATTCACGACTGTCAACTTCGCTCACGGGTCTGGCCCTTCACTGCCTGAATGGGGGTGAAATCCCCACCCGTGTGTGGGAGGGAAGCGCGGCTCTTCCAGGTCTCACCCAGGCTTCAAGGGCTGTTTCCCCCTACAGACTGTCCTAAACGATTAAAAAGCTCTCAAGATTTTTACACCAGGAAAAACTGAAAGACATTTCTGCATATGGAGCACTTTCTCAGGCTTAAACCATTTTTGCCTACACTCAGCCAGGGGAAAAAAAGAAACATGACTCTGCAAAGTCTCTTAGCCTTACCACTCACAGGAGTTGAATGTTCTCAGCACAAGATGACCCTTCACATTACAGGATGAGAACAAAATAAAGCCGCCCCAACAACAGGCACTCCCAGAGAGAGCGCTCAGCAGTCTTCTGCACACTCACGGTTGTGCAGCCCTCACCACCATCTATTTCCAGAACACTTCATCACCCCAATTGAACACCCCTGTCACTAGCAGTCACTCCACAACCCTCCTCTACCCAGCCCCTTGCAACCATCATCTGCTCTCTGCCACTGCATGAGCCTATTCTGGGCATTTCAGATCACTAAAATCAACAATATGCGGCCGTTTGTGTCTGGTTCCTTTCAATTAACATGCTGTTATCAAGGCTTTCCCATGTTGAAGTGGTATCAGCATGTCTCTTTTCTTTTGAAAATGTTAAACTTTATTAGAAGGTGGTAAATACTATCAAAAATAGTAGAGAGGGGTATAAGGGATGGGGTTTCAAAGGGAAAAGGCCGGGTTGAGCAGTCAGGGTGGACTTCCCAGAGCAGATGGATTTTTCATATTCCCCTTTATTTATTTTTTCTTTTTTATTCACTCTTATGTCTGAATAATGTTCTGCTAAATGGAGATACTACATTTTGTTCATCCATTCAGCAGCTATATATGGACGAGGTCCAGAAGAATGAGTGTAAGTGGTGACTAGCAAGGCCGGCATTTAAGCAAAGGGCAAGGTGTGCTTTCAAAAAAAAAAAGTGAACAATCAGAGGCACAAGGAAATTCAGCGCATTTCTGAGAAAGTGCATGGTTGCTTCAGTAGGACTGCCGTGCAGGGCTGTGGGGGAGAGTGACAGGAGACACAGTGAGGGAGTCACCTGAGAATATTCCCCACTGCAAGCAGCTCAGCCAGTTCTCCTCCCTCATCCTGTATTTTAGAGACATTTTTGCTAGCTTTTCTCTTATTTCAAGTAACAGTACTTTAGTTACACATCTGATCATCTGCATCAGATCACATTAGCTCCAAGCCACAGAAAATCATTCACTGACCGGAGCAGCTCCAAGACATAACATTGATGGACCAGGGAGTTCTGCAGCATCCCATCCTGAGGCACAAACCACACATGTTCCCTGGTGATGTCCGGAAAGTAAAATGCATGGAAATATCTCACTGCTGCTGCACGACATCTGCCCCCAAATTGCCCCCAAATCATGCTGGCACAGCACTACTCAACCCTCGCACTACCCAAAAAAAAAAAGAGAGAGAGGAAAGGAAAGGAAAGGAAAGGAAAGGAAAGGAAAGGAAAGGAAAGGAAAGGAAAAGAATAAAGCTAAGAAAGCAAATTTAGGTTCTTCCATTGAAAACCAGCAACCATCACTGCCAGTATCTGAGCTGGAATGATCCTGACTTCAAAAACCACTGTGCAGTTACTATTCAAACGTGACAGATATATATGTATTTCACGTAGATGATATTACAGTGGGATTTTTCTTTTCGAAATTTCCAGTTGCAACATTAGTACAAGAAAATTTATGTTTCAGTTTTTAAAAAAATCAATTATTTTGCACTTTCTTAATTTTGAACCTATTATTATTTTATAAAGGGAGCTATGCTGCAGATTATAAACCAACTATCTGGCTTCTGCAAAAAAGACCTATATGACTTCACTATTTCAGAGCAAGCTTTAATAATGCTTTCAAAAGTGGGGTCTAGGGCGCTCACTAACAGCTCTTTAAATACTGACAAAGATGTGCTATTATGTAATGCAAAGGGTCTACCTACACATCAACTCAGAAACCAAAGAAATTACACGAAAGCCTTAGTTTATCATTTTAAAATATTCCTATTATTTTGAATATTAAATTTCACAAAAGATAAGATTTTTTTTGAGAAAGACATCAGTTGTATTAAATTTCCTCTCACCAAGAAAGCAATCTTTATCAAGAATTAATACCCCTATGGAAATCCAAAAGACGGGACGTTTCTAACTAAGTTAACCTACAGATCTCAACACAAGACTAAATCCTATCAGATCTCACTTGAACGAGAACAAAGTCCTCGGCTACTCTGGAACTTAGCTCTTCTTTTCCATATGTTGGCAGAGCTAAGATCATCACACAAGGCAGGGAAGGAGAGAAGAGGTAAGTCCACCTGGCGGCCTCCATCTGTTTACTTCCAGCCACAAGGTGTCGCTAGAGCGACCCCGCTAACAAGCCCTCCCCATAAGGAAATCCGGCATCCACACTGCCCCTGCGGTCCCCAAGCAGCCCCGACGCCCCTCTCCCACTGGTGGCCTCCGAGCCTGTGAATGGTCTTCTAATGACCCTCCCAGTTGGTGACACCCTCCCCCTCTTCCCTGCTACACACACACACACACACACACACACACACACACAGCCAAGGCAGACTTCCCAAAGCACAAATTTGATTACATCTCCCCCACTTCAAACCCTTCAGAGGCTCCCTGGTAGAGTTCTAGCCCCACTCCCGACCCTGCTTGCCTATCCTCACCTCAGTACCAGGTCCCCAGTGACCTCAGGGGCCCCGTGACCTGCTGCTACTTCCCACTAGCCTCCAGGCTCATTTTGACTGTTTGTCAAGGAAGCCTTCCTTCCCTCCAACCTCCGCACTTTGGATTAGGTGCCCTGCTGTGTTAATAGAACATTTTAATCTAAGTCAACTTCTGACACTGCTAAGCTCTCAAGAAGCAAGTACATTTTGCTTACTACTGTGGGTCCACCCCCTCTCCCCTAGACACTCAGAATTGCGTGTGTTATGAATAAAAGAATGAAGGGGTGGGACTCAAAAGGACAGGCAGAGCTGCTCTCCTAAGGGTCACTTCCTGCTGACACCATTCACTGCCTCCTCTGTGTCAGTTCTAGTAAAAACCAAGCTCCTCCAAAGCCCTCCACCCCTAGGCCCTCTCCAGTGTCCTTCAAAGCAGGGTCACCCACCACCCTGGACCACACAGGGCAGTCTCCCCGAGTCCCCACCCCACAAGCCTCCAGGCCTCTACCCGGGCTGCTCCTGCCTCCTGAGTCACCCTCTTGATTCCTTCTCATGGCTGACTCTTACTCTGTCCTCAGAACTGAATGTAGAGCCAATTTGTTCCAGGAAGTCCTCCCTGATGATGTCCTTTAGCTCTTGGCTGGGCTCCGTCTACAGCAGCACTGCTTGGCGACCAACTGTTATTTGTCCACCTGTTCCTTTGAGACCATGAACTCTTGGAGGCCACATGGGAAAAAGGAGTGAGGTGACAAGAGGGGTGGGAAGAGCAAACAGCAAAATCAAAGCTCAAGTCCCAAATTCAAGGATTCTGTCTCAGATAAAAAGAATAAAATGTTTCATAGGTGTGTCATTTGGCTATGATTTTTGTGGCTCATGGAAAACAAGAGCTTGGTGTTCAAGCCTAAAATCCAAGTTACATGCAAAGAAATGTATATATTCATATCCAAAGGAAACCAGAGCTGCTCAACAACACTTTGCAGTTAAAATCCAAAGGAACTTTGATAAAGGCAATCTCCCTCTATCTCTTTATTTTTATTTATTTTCTTTTGGTATCATATAGTTTTAGAAGTATTTGTATAACTAAGTGATGGCTGCATCCTATGATTCTGCACTGGAGTGTTTGGGGCTAAGGAAGCCCAGATTACATGCACTGTGTAAATGCAATCACACCAACACAATGACAGGCGCCCTAGTGGCAGAGCTGAAGTTCCAAAGCAGAGAATCTTATGTTGGAAGACATCTCTCAGTAGAAAGTAAGAAATGCAATGTTCTGTACTCAATTTCATTCGCTTTATGGGCCATTAACAGATAGTATATCTTGTCTAATGAAACCCGAAAATATATTGTCATCTTCGATTTTCTCCATCTGACTGTTTTATGTTAAATTTGGATATCAAACCCTCACTCCATACGGAAAGCTCAGGCCTACGCTGCAGCACAGTTACATCCCGTGGAAGAAAGCGGATGAAGGGAGAACTGGAGAGTTTCCCTTCAGAAGCTGCTAAGTGTGGTTTTGCACCTGTACGTCATTTACAACCACACCATCGTCAAAAGAGTAAGACCTTACATCTGTGGAGCAAAAAGCACTGCGGTGCTTCCGAACCATCAAAGAACACTGAGCTTTGTGCAACAGTCCTGAGGCACTTAAAGCGTACTTTCTCTAAAAGGCTCCAAAACTGACTCACTTCACCATTTCAGGTACAACGGGAAGGTACCGGAATTAGTAGAGAGAACATGCCCTTGAAGTCTGACAAGGCCCTGCTTGAATCCTGCTACAGCATTTACTAGCCACTAAATGGACCAATTCCTTAACCCCTCTGAGAAGGCTTCTCAATCTTCAAAACGGGGCTGCCACCGCCCATTTGGGAGGCATGGATGTGAATGCAACATGCAAGTAGGGTGGCCGACAGGTACGTGACACGGGGCCTGGCTAGTTTCCCTCAGCTGCCCTTCTCCCCCTTTAAACTTGCACTGTTCCCCCTGGTAAGGGTGAAGCCCCTGGAACAGACTGCCCAATTCTTCTGTGTATCCCCGGATACATACCTTACCCTTAGGAGGCCAGAAAAACAACTGCCTCCTCCCCAGTCACTATCAATATTCTTAAGAGTCTGGGTTTCTTTAACTCTATGTTTCAGGGAGACTATTCCAGAATTGTTCAACCACCTTTCTCCAGGTTGGCTCCTCTCCCAGTGCCCATCCCTTCTCACCTCAAATCTTCTGTCTGATTGCCTTTTGTTCGTGGGAAAGAGAGTCCGCTAAGGTGCGGACTCCCGAGGCCTCCCTCCCTTCCTCACAGGAGAGTGTGACTACATTCTCCCAACTCCCCACTGCGACTCCAGCTTCTGAGGAGTTTCCCCTCGTGGACCCTGCAGCCTCTGGATCGTCCCAAGATGCGCACACGTGGCCAAAACCCTCCCTTCAGATTTCTTCCTGGGTGGCCCTGCCCACCCCCCAGAACCGTAAGGATAAATGCCATTGCTCTGTAAATCATAAACGCCGCTGACTGACACACCAAAGCTGCATGGTCTGGGCTTTCCTCCAAACCAGGCACAGCCCTGCCACCCCAGCCACAGTCTGCACCTCTTGAGATGAGCTGATCCACTTGCACGGCTGTGAACACCAGCTAAGAATGACGAATCCCAATGTGTATCTCTAGTCCGGCTCCTTCACCTGAGCCCCAGGCTCATAGACCCGAGTGCTTCTTGGAAGTCCTAACTTGGATGGCAAATGGCATCTTAAAAATGCCTTATGTCAAAAAAAAAAAAAAAGCCTTATGACCACCATTTACTCTAGACTTTGATTCCTGGCAGGTACCTCCCAGGCTCCCCATTTTAGTAACAGCCCCAACACCCACCTAGGTGTTTGAGGTCACATTCAATTTCCACTGTTCCCTCCACCTGGCCCTGCCCTGGAATCAGTCTTGTCATTTCTGTCGCTAAGCCAGTCTCAAGTCTGGTTCTGCAGGGAGCACGGATGGAAACCCTTAAGCTCACAGCAAGGTGCACTGAGTCACAGTCCTCCGATGGGAGTTCCCTGGAGGGATAGGCATCTCCTGCTGCCGGTCACCTCAGAAGGCACTGGATTCTCACAAAGAATGACCAGGAGAACGGACTCAAGGATCTCCCATGGTCTGAGCTTTGAAGGGCCCGAGGTTTGGGGGAGCTCCTAGTTAGCTGACACTCCTGTCAGTGAGTAGATGAGGATGGTAGGAACCCAGGCAAGTCTGTTCTCGCTCCGACCCCTTTTCTCTCAGGAGCCACGGGAAAGGCCTGTTTCCAGGGCACAGACCAGACATCACAGATCCCAGCCTGCATTTGCCAACCCAGACAGCCTAGACTCCTACTTGTGACTCTTACTTCTGTTCTGTTCCCCCCCCAGAATGTGATGGACTCTTTCAGAAAGTCTGGACTGTCTCAAGCGAGACCAAGTCAGTGAAGGATGAAGTGTCCACATTTGGACCAGAGCATGAAAGGAGAAACAAGGCCTCATGTCCAGCATGACGGTGGTGGCCAAACCCTTCCCCTGGGTGAGATGAAACAGGGTCGGGGTGAGAATGCAAGGTCCCTTCACGGCTGACAGGGGTGTTGGAGACTCACTACCGCAAAATAACGACATGGCTGTCAGTGGTGGACATCAGCTGCAACAGACACAGAGTCAGCTGTTAACTGCCAAAAAGGGGTAAAAGTAAAGGCCGGTGCAGGGAGGCCTGCACGGCTGCTGAGGCAAACCACAGACCTGGCTCTGAATGCCCACTGGCTGAAGAAGAGAGGAAGCTACGGTCCCCTTTAGCGGTCCCTGTGTCCACCAGATCCAAGTGAACCAGCTCCTTAGGACAAGGCAATGTTTTCCTGATACTTAGAAAAACCAGCCTCATAAAGGGAACAAAAGTGTGGCATGGTTTTAGACCCACTCCTGCCCCTCTATGAATGCAAAATTAGGCTCTGGGAAGGTGAATGCAAAAATAAAACCAAAAAAACAAAAAACTGTTGACTGCTTCCTCCAACAGAGTCCACTGCAGCTGCTCACCCCCGAGCTGGCCACATCCTCACCAGTGACCGCCGGCCAGGAAGCGCCGTCACGCACGTCACACAGCGACAGCCAGGAACCGCTTGCCGAGCACGTTTGTGTAAAAGCCAGAATCAAGCAAGGTGCTGCAGATTTTGACATTCCAAGTTTAAATACTCCATGAAAAAAATCCCTCAGCAGCCGCCTAAATCAGTCCTCATCTCTCTTCTTCAAAACAAATAAACAAAATTAGTAAGAGAGCATTTGTTACCAAATATAAGGAGGAACAAACAGGTTCCTCAAAGCAAGGACCTTAACAGGTATCAAACTCCAGTGGGTGATGTGCTAACAGAGCAAAAATTCCAAAAAACTAGAGAATAAGAAGATGACTAGGATAATATATGAATCATGGCAACTGTTAAGTTTTTGCTTTTTAAAGCGATGGAGATGGCACAGAGGGCGATCTGGCTATTCCAATGCAGGGTGTGCACAGCCCACATTTTCAGACCCAACAACATGCTCACAGGGTGGTATAAGAGAAAAAGGAAAATAGAAAAAGGAAAAGAGGAAAAGCGAAAATAAGAAACACACAAGAACAAAAATAACTGACAGCATTTGCAAGAAATTACGTGAGTGTGATGAGGACAGGGACGCGGGGACGGTGAGACCCACCCTCACCTCCTGATCCAGGGAAGGCAGGGGCCTGAGAGGAGCGATGCTGCCAGGGGACCCCAACGTGGTCAGAGCCCCAAACCAAAACTTCACCTAGTTGCGTGTAGACAGCTTTTGGGCTACAAAATGTGTTCACATTTCAAGCTGGACAATTTTACTCACTCCCACCAAGAGGAACAGGGGAGAATTAGGTTCTGCTCCTGAACCAAAGCATTGTTTAAAAAATTAATGATTGTGGAATAGTAAAAGCAACTATGGAGTAAAAGTGACTGGAGGAGAACGTGCTTGACCCAAGCTCACTGGCCGCGTTATCTCACTGACGTTCAGATGCTGGCTGAGCCCTTGTGGTACCAAAACAGACAGACCCACAAGGAGGGAGGTTTAATGCGCTGCTGTATTTTGATGCCTGGAGCCATGCCTGGTACACGAGGTTCTGGGTAAACAATGGTGACAGTGTCAACCACTATGGGCTAAGCACACATCCAGCTACTCCGCCAAATCCCAAGGGCAGACTTCAAAAGGCAAAAACAAGCTGGCATTCTCTGGTGGGTCTGCAGACTCAAAGCCAAGCAGTTGCTGAGCAAAAATGTCACCAGTGCCTCCTTTGACAAAAGAGGAGGCACTGGCCTGGGGGCTGGGGCAGGGCTCCGGGCTTCCACAGCTCACCCACCAGTCTGTCCAGGGGGAGAAGGTGGTCCCTGCTTACATTGCACCGATGAACCTACCTTGAATGATGCCTTGGGGCTCAACAGGAGGTGACAGGTGAGGTGAACGGAGCCAGCCTTGGTGTAGCACGGTTCTGGCAGCTATGCCCTCAGCAGTGCCCAGTTTCCTAAACCTGACACCTCATCTCCAAGGAGCAGAAGGGTAGTGTGGGCATGTAGATCACAGGACCCTGTGAGGACAAGTACAGATCATGGCCACGACATGCCTCTCCCCTTCTTTAAGCCATAGAGGAATGTCCGGGGAGGAAGTGAAAATTAATCAAGAGCCCGCCAGGCACCACACGCAGGTGGGACACGGATCCCCTGTGTCTGTCATTCACAGGACTGGTGTGGATTTTCTTTTTATCAATTCTCTGGCATCTTCTCCTCCATCTTACCAACAAGAAAGTAGAATCTGACCTTAGTATCACAGACAATCACAGAGCCCCTCCTGCACAGCGGGCCAGGCAGCACGTTTCATGTCCTCCAACCATCTCCTGTGGGACCGCCATGAGCGCTCTCGAGACTCAAGGCCCGAGGCCACAGGCCGGGGGGGACACAGCTCCCCTCAATCTCCCCAGTAAAGGGGGACCACCTCTCGGCAAAGACGTCTCACCCTCTTCTGCCCGAGGGACAGCTTGAAAGATACACAGGGAAACATAGTAGAGGGTGAGGGGGTAGGCAGCCCAGAAGAGCTCGTCTGCCCTTCCAAGGCAGAGTGGGCCTTTGACATAATCACAGGGACAAAGTGAGGACGAATTTTTCCCTGCTCTGTCCCATTCTCCGTGACACGCCTTTACCTGCATAAGGAGCTCATTCGGATGCTCCTGGCAGTGTTTCTGATGTCCTAAATTGGCATGGTGGCTATCAGGCAGGGGAGAGGGCCTGAGCCGTGCTGGTGCTGGGCCTGGGAGGCAGGAGACACCGGCTCCACCCCGAGCTCAACCAGCACCTCGTTCTGCGTCTCGGGAATCAGAGTCTCATCTATAAGCAAAGGGATGAAACTGTCCCAGGACAGGCTGTCCAACAGGAATGAAATGAGAGTCATGTAAATAACGTTTCCCAGTTGCCACGTTTAAAATGTAAAAAAAAAAAAAAACAAATAACTGATTTTAAGAACAGACCTTACTTATTCTACTGTATGTAAAATACTATCATTTTGACATGTAATCAATATAGAAAGTATCAAGATACTTTATATTCTTTTTACTAGACAAGTTTCAGCGTCTGATGTGCATTTGACCTACAGCACATCTCAGCTCAGACCAGCCTCCTCCCCAGCACTCCTAACATCAGTGGCTGTGGCTACTCTATTGGACAGCAACTCCAGGGGTCCCACCAAGTTTCCTGGCTGAAAAGGGGGAGTAAGTGTCCACACTAACCCTAAAAGGATCTCTCTGAAACAAAAGCGGATTTACTTTTAAACGTCTGAAAACCGGCGGGCTGCACCTCCTTCCCGCCTTGGCTACAAGACAGCCCTCCTCCTTGCTGATCCCATTCTGGATGTAGGGAAGCAATCTTTCACACAGCCAGGGTGGCCCGGCCTTCAGGTTGACTTGCCTGCTGTCTGTGTCCAGTCCCACGATGTCCTCCTACTCAAATAGGATGTAGAGGAGGGGGGTCTTCTCCCCAGAATTTTCGGGGGCCCCATCCAGCCACTTGGACTTGGGCAAGATGAAGAGTGACTCAGTGAAGTCCTCGATCCTCTTCTCCACCACCCTGCAGTCCTCGTAGATTGAAGGCCACGTCGGTGTGCGGCTGCTCAGCCACCTCCCCATACAGCACAAAGACAAAGAGCTGAGAGTCGTAGAGCGTGGTGTCATACAGCTCCTCTGTGCGTGGAGCTTCTAGAAGGTCTTGGCCAAGAGGCAGTCGGTAATGGTGACAAGGCCCATGACATTGCGGTGGATCTGGGTGTCACTCCATCCATTCTCGGGCACATAGTGATACCTATAGTAGACACAGAGTGCCCACTGGGAGCCACACGGGCTGATTTGGCTCACCAAGGAGATTCCATTATAGATGCAAAAGAAATTCTCTAAGATGATCCCCACGGGTTGGACCACAACGGGGAGAATCTGGTGGTCCTCAGCACACTGCACATAGTCAGGGGCGCTCATGTTGCAGTCCCTGCCGAGAAGGGAGGGTAAATCGATGTGCATACTGTGCTGTGGGCTGCGGGCCTCACTGGGTTGCGGCGACCTGGTGTGCACCAGCCAGAAGGCAAGGGAAGTCCAAGCAAATCGTGGATAAGTTTGTCCTCAGTGTCTGCACATGGCTACTGAAGCTCAGATCACATTACCCGGCTTTTGGTCTAGGCTTCCATCCCCTGCAGAAAAGGGTCATTTCTTGTTTTCTGTTTCCAACCACCTAGGCAGGCCCTGATGCAGTCGGTGCTCAAAACTGCTGAATAAAGGAATGAATAACGGAACTGCTTCCCCACCCCTCAGCAGGATATAATGCAAAGAACCATAGTAGGATCAAAATATCTGGATTTCAACGCCAATTTATTTGAACTCCTAAGGTGCAGAATAATGGGTAAGAAAACTTGCTTTGGGGAGGAGGGTACAGTTCAGTGGTAGAGCACGTGCTTAGCATGTTCAAGGACCTAGGCTCAATCCTCAGTACCTCATTTTAGAAAAATGAAACAAATAAATAAACTTAATTAACCCCCTCAAAAAATATTTTCTCCATTCAAAATTCAAAAAAAAACCCACCTTGCAATTGACACAACATTGTAAACTTGACTAGACTTCAATTAAAAAAAAGCTCCTTGCGTTACAAGAATATATCTGGATTATGGAATTATGCAGATGTAAAATGCCTAGGGTACCACCTGCATAAGAAGAAGGAACTGTACAAATGTACTATCCCTCATTTATGAGCTATTTTTCCTTTGGGGAGGTTATAACCTCTCAGAGATATTTTTCTCATATTAAAAAATAAAAAGAAAATATTACCTGATTCTCCATACTGCTGAAGAATCAGATAACCCTATGAAAGCATCTGAACCACAGAGTTTATTCAATAAATGTTTGTTGAATGAATGAATAAACAAGCAAAGTGAATGCTGCTCCCTGCCACAGACCATCATAATGGTACTGCTTGGAAATGCCAAGCCCACGTTCCACCCAAATCTACACTAACCACGTGGGTGACCTGGGCAGACCTGTGTGCTTCTCTAAACACCAGTTTATTCATAAATAGAAATGAGGGCAATAACACAAACCTAAAAGTGTTAGTGAGTCATGAATGAATAGTACCCCAACTTTGCAAGATGGAACCATTAAAGAAAATTGGGCAAAGAGTCCATAGGCCCTCTCCATATTATCTCTTACAACTACATGGGAATCTACATTACATCTAAAAATAAAAAGTCTAATATTTTAAAGAGGCTATTGTGTTTAAATGAGCTCACTGTCTCAAATAAGGAACACACAGTACAATTAAGACAATGCGCAGCCCATGAGATGCACTCAGTAAATATTCCCACTGAACCCACTGGTCCCTCCAACTTCAGAGCATGAAGGTGGGTCCTCGTGGCCAGAGGCCACTGCACCTGAAGCTAACAAAGCTAATGGTCCCCACTTTCAAAAGCCCCTGCCACCAACCTAGGTCTAATTTTGTATTTGTAATTTTTTTTCTTTTTATTAAATAGAAATCCCCAATTGCATAGCCTTCAGGTCACCAAAACCTGACCACAGAGATCATGATGGCAACCCTCCTTGGTGAAACAATAAAATGAAAAGCCATTTCCACAAGACCTCTGTGTAAATCTACTAGGGAACTTCATCCTGGACTGAGAGGAAGAGGACTAGGGAGGAGGGGGAAATCTGAGACACACAGACCCATGGGCCACCTGTCCCACAATGGACACTACACTCAACCCTCACCCTCCAGGAACTTCAAAATACACACTGACAGAGTGCTGTGGACAATATATATGTATTTTTAAAGAAATTCCGACTCTCTAGCAGGTCTTGTATCTACCAAGACACAAATGGCTTATGTGTATAATGTTTCACAAAAGCCTTAAAACATTACCACTCCAACTTGACACATTAAGAAACTATGGATAGAGGTTTATCACATTGTGCAAAATTAGAGAGATGCCACATCAGACACCGTATTTAAACCCAAGCCTTTGCTCCAGTGCTCACACAAGAAAGTGTGACATACTGCCCCTTTCCTGCCCTCTCCCTGCAATCAATCTCTGAAGAGTCTTTTCTGTGCCACGTGGAATCACAATCACATCAATTTACCACAAAGAGCTATGTGACTCCTTGGAGGATGTGTCAAAATCTAAAGGGTTGGGATGGGAGGAGAGATTTGCATTTTCTGTTTCTCAAAGGAAACATGGCTTTAAAAGAAACTGAAAAGCACTTATCTAGTCTAAGCCCTCATTGTGCAGAGAAGGAAATGGAGGCTCAGAAGAGATGAGGAAAGGGACTTATTAACAAATATTGCCTCAGTGCAGCACCAAGCCAGCCCTGGGCCCTTCTGGGGGAGTACATGGAAGGCACAGGAAAATGACTGTTAGAAAAAGGAAAGAGAAGAAGCATACAAGGCCCTGTCTCTACACCACCATACCATGAAGTTCCACCAAATTATCCAGTATGGGTGCACCCAAAATTTAGGTGGGCTAAACAGGTTATAGAAACCTGGAAGTCTCAACCATAGTGGAAATTCCAACTTTTACTGTTTTTTTCCAAGTTCAAGCATCAGTTCAGTGGGCGCTCCATACGAGGGACTACACGAGGCCTGGAGTTCTCCCAAATACAGATCTCTATTATCACGTGTGCATACCACACACAGGCCCACCAGAAGAAAAACGCCCACACATAAGATGGAATTACTGAAACAGAAAAGAGCCAACCAGCATATATTGCTAGCAAAAACGGTGCTGCTAGAAATAGACTCATGGACATAGAAAGCAAACTGTTGTTAGCAGGCAGGAAAGGGAGGATTAACAGATACACATTAATAAATATAAAATAAATGACAAGGACCTACTATATAGCACAGGGTACTATTTTCAATTTCTTGTAATGAGTTGTACTAAAAACAATCTGAAAAACATTTATATACATATGCATAAGCTTATAACTGAATCTCTGCTGTACATCTGAAGCTAACATGGTAAATTGACTACACTTCAATAAAAAATAATTTTATATAATAAGTAAAAATAAAAGCAACGCCATAAAAAAAAAGTAAAAGAACACGGTAATCCCCTTAGCTGTAGGTGGTGGAGAACTCTGCAAGCACCAAGTCCACTCGAACACTCCAGCACTGGCGGTCACTCATTCTAACCATCAGAGAATCACTTGGCTTCTACGAGGTTACTTTTCTCTTCAGTGAAAGGCTACAGTTGCATCTAATGATGTATTGAATCTCATCATTCACAAACCCAAGAATTAATGAGGATTTCCCATAGGCCTGGCTCTGGACAGATGAAAAGATAGGGTCCCAGATATATTCATGTGTAGAAGAAGTTTATGCCATAAAGACGTTAATTCTTCCTGCTTTGATAGACAGATTCATTGCAATTCTGTTTAGAATTCCTCCTAGATATTTCATGGAATGTAACAAGTTAATTCATGGTCAGGAACAGCCAAGAAACTTCTTTAGAACCACCACTGGGAAGGGGTGGATAGGTCATGCATTTCAACTGGTCTTTCTGATGTGATGAAAACGTTCTGGAATAATAATGGTTGCACAAATGTGAATATGCTAAAAGCTGCTGAATTGTAACATTTAAGTGGGTGGACTTCATGTGTGTGAACAATATCACAATAAAGCTGTTATATGAAAAAATCCTTCTTGCCAATTATTTTTCCCTCTATACTACTAGTCTGTCCCACAATTTAAGAAAAACAAAACAAAACAAAAAAAAACAAAACAAACCAGATTTTGCCAGGAGCTCTTTAGGAGTGCAGTGTCACTGGGTCTCCAACGCCTCGTGTTGTGCTGTTCCTGTTAACACACAATAGCTGGGCTGGACTAGTTAGGGACTATAAGTATCTTTTTAAGATCGACGGTCTCACGTTTCACCCTGGGAGAGTGAAGGATGGAGGATGAGACAGCCTCATGCCTTCAGCTCATTTTTAACTGAACAAAGCCCTGCTATCACCACTGTAATTCCTCTCAGTATAAAAACACGTGACATCAACAAGCACCGCCATCATAACACCTGAAAGAGTTCAAGGTACTTACCTGGGGCAGAAATAATGATCAAGGAGACAGAAGCTCCCTCAGCACTGCTGCTCCATTTTCCCGACTCCACCAGGAGAAGCTGGGCGTTACAGCCGCGGGCTCTCAGCCCAGGGAGCAACGCTCACGCCGCTAATCTTGACCTCAGGGATCGGGAAAGGGAGAGGAAGGCAGCCCCGGGGTCGCGGGGCAGGGAGAGCGGGGTGGGGGACGCGGGCTGCAGCCCCGCTCGGAGGCCTGCCCCAGCCCCAGCCCAAGCCGCCCGCCCCGTCCGGGTGTGCAGACCCCGCCCGCCCGGGACACAGCCCGCCCAGTGGTGGGGACGGGTCGGCGGCCCAGGAGAGGAAGCCCGGGAGTAGAGGACTAGCGGGAGGGAGAGGGGAAGGGGACGCTAGCCGCGGACTGAGGGGAGCCCGGCTGGGCCAAGAGGCGGCAGGGGCACACCTGTCCCTGGACAGCTGTGGCCGGTGCGCCGGGGCAGGTGGCGCGGGCAGAGGGGCCTGGCCCGAGCAATCCAGCTGAACATACGCTGACTGGCGCCCTGGGGGGCTGTGACACGTCGACCGCCCTCCCGCAGCCGCCTCACCCCTTTCCCGATATCCCCTCACCTTGCACTTCCACAGCCAGAGGCCCCGGCCCCAGGCAGGAGCCAAAGGCCTACAGGGCAACAGAGCTGAGAAGCCATTGGGGCCGATCCCAGGCTCGGAGCTGGAGCTTCCAAACCGCGGTCCAGCTGGCAGCGACTGAGCATGAGCAGGAGGGCCAGCGATCTGCTCTGGGTCCTGAGAGAGAAGGGGAACCGAGGGAGGGAGAATAGGGGAGGAGGAGGGGAGGAGGGGAAAAGTGGAGGGAGACACATGGACAGGAGGAGCAGAGAGAAGGTAGTTATCTGGAATTGGGAGGGGAGTAGCAGAGATGGGGAGAAAGCGTTTTACCTCTTGGGGCATCCTGAAGGAGGCAGCAGTCCTGCCTATACACCCTTCTCTAACCCGTCATTGCCCACAGCTCATATTTTACGTCCCTGACGCAGCCCTCCAGCTAAGGTCTCTGCAGAAACCCTACGGGTATCACACCCGTTGCCCCCACAAGGAGCTAGGTTTACTGTTGCTCAGGGAACCAAGCACCCACAGGTGTTGTTTCTCAGAACTACCTTGGGAAGAGTACATATTCCCCTTTTACACGCTGGGAAACAGGCAGGCACGATCTCTGACTTAGCTCCACTGTCCCAAGTGTTGGGCTGGCAGGGAGCGGGAGGTAAAATGTCAGAGCCCCAGAAGGAGCAGACTGCCTGAGTGTTGGTGTAGAGTCCCCATCCCTCCTGGGTAAACCACACCCCAACCTCTGGGAATAATCAAGGGCTCAAGGTAGGCCCCTGTGTGTGGGAGAGCTGCCCTCAGACCCAGTGCCCAGCTTGCTAGGTAAGTAGAAGTGTTATTGAGTCCAAATTCATTCTCCTCAGTGCAGGACAGGCCAGTAAGTTGGGAGACCAAGTGTTGGGGCATGGAATAGCAAGTTTCTGTAGACCTAGATGGCAAACTAATGTCCTAGAAAACCATCTCCCCAAGTCAGAATTCAGGCTGCTTTCCTATGTGCTTGGTTTTTGCAAACTTCTTGGTGTAGGAATTCCTTCTTGTTAGAATCCTTTGTTCTTGCAGCTATCTCCCTGGGTCAGATCCCTGTAAACCTCCAACAAAACAAATGTTATTTTCTATTCTGCAACTAGTTATCTTTATATGATTGGAAAAGTGTTAAATACCCTTAAAGGTCAGAGCCTTCAGAATAGGCTCTCCTGTATATTTTAGGCTCTAGGCAACATTGTTTTACAAGCAAGATGAAGCCTAGGAGACAGAGCACAGGGTTAAAGTCAAAGGAACATTTCTAATATGGAGTCAGATTTCTTCTTTTCTATTACTGTGGCAGAAGCCACTTGAGGATTTAAGTCCCTTTAAGTTAAAAATAAGTAAAACTTTAAAGGAATTTACATACATTGGTGGGAATGTGCATAGCATATCTGGAAAAGCACACAAAGGATTGTAAACATTGACATCTCCAGGGATGCGTGTAAGAACAGAGGATGAGGGAAAACTTCTTTCACTTGAGTATTTTTTGCTCTGTTTGAATTTTTTTAACCATATGCATATATTTCTTTTTCAGTTAAAAGAAATGTGTAATGGAGCAAAGGAGTAACTAGTTCAGCAAATACAGCAGCCATAGACTCACTGAGTCATCATTTTCGATTTAAGCCAGGAAGCATTGACTGTCTCTCTCCTATGTGCCCAGTGCTGTTTTAAAACTTTTTTATATATTTTTTTTATAAAATAATAACATGCTATCCCTCACCCCTGCTCAGGGCTGGTGGGAAACCAACTGAGTTTTTATTGAGTTGTTTTCCAAGGAGTAGAGATGAGTTATAAACAGAACACAACTTCAGGGCAAAACAGGCCGACTAGTTTTCCAGCAGGCCAGATAGTGATGACGGGTTTTCAATAGAGGCGCACAGAGGCTGAGAGAGAAAGCCTTCAGGACCCTACAGAAAGCTGCCCACAGTGCCTTCCCCATGGCACTACTGAAATAGGAAAGAACAAATCTGACTCCATATTAGATCTGTTCCTTTGACTTTAAACCTGTGCCCTGTTTCCTAGGCTTAGTCTTGTTGTTTCTGCACCTTTTGTGAAACAATGTTGCCTAGATCCTGAAATATACAGGAGACCCTACTCTCAAGGCTCTGACTTTGAAGGATATTAACACTTTTCCATTCGTATAAAGATAACAAGATACAGAATAGAAAATAACATTTGCTTGTTGGAGGTTTACACGGATCTGACCCAGGTGAAGAGCTGCAAGAACAAAGGATTCTAACAACAAAGAATTCATACACCAAGTTTGCAACAACCAAGCATTCCCGCTTCCCCTTTTTAATATAAGAAGAGCCTGAATTCTGACTTGGGATGATGGTTCTCCAGGACATTGGTCTACCATCTTCTCTGCTGGCTTTACAAATTAAAGCCGCTATTTCTTGCCCCAAATCCTTGTCTCCTGATGTGTTGGCCTATAATGCACGAGTAGAACAAGCGTGGACTCGGAAACACAAACATACATTGAAAGTACGCATTTGGTATATTAAATGACCTGCTTCCACTCGTATTCCTGAGGTTTTCTTCCCTTGACCACTCCTACTATATTTATGAAAAACCTGTCATGTGGACACATTTCCTTCTCTAGCCACTACCCTTCCATGTAAAAACTGGTGCCAAGAAGGCAATGGAAGTTGCTAGAAGGTATTACCTGGCCAAAAAAGAGCAGAAGTGGGTTCTGGCTGATGTTCAGGAGCAGGCCGGGGCACCTGACAAGATGTCATAAGTACGGATAGACAGCTGGGCACCAAAGGAGAAGCTTCTAAACTTCCATGAGGGACTTGTTGGATAGGAAGGAACAGTCCCAGACTATAGCTCTGATCCCACCACGAGCTTCCTGGGCAAGGCTGGGCAAGTCATTTAAATTCTCTAGACCCGTGCTGTCCAACACGGGAGCCACCAGCCACATGCAGGATTATGATGTTATTCTGTAGCCAGACAGAATTATAAATAAACACTTTATTGCAAAGGGTCAGCAGGTATAATATTTAAAAACATTATTGGTTATCTTGCCCTAACAAGTTATTTTTGTATGTCTAGCTTTCTGTGGGTTGTAATGCCTGCGACTAATGTTTCCCTTACAGTGAGGTATTTTGAAATGATAAGTTACTGGACACAGTACACTCATATCACAGTTGAAAAAAACTGATCTAAATAAGCAAGGTGATCTGACTTAGTAGTTATGAGCAGGGGCTCTGGGGCCAGCCTGCATAAGTATTAATTCTCACTCTCCCTCCAGGGAGTTCTGTGTGAATCTTGGACAAATTATTGTTGTTGTTGTTGTTGTCGTTGTCGTTGTCATTGTTATTATTTGTGCCTCTTTTTCCTTACCTTTTAAATAGCGAGGAAAATGTAGACTCTATCCCCTACAGTGTTGGCAGGATTAAATGAGTAAACGTCTGTGCTGCCCACTTCCCTGGGTTTCAGCATTCTCCAGGCAATCAGTGCAAAATGCAGTGGCATTCTCCACTGTCTTCGTCAGTCTGGGATTCTGTAACAAATTACCGTGTGTCGGGTGGCTTAAACAACCAGCATATTCCTTACGGCTTGGAGGCTGAGGCTTTCAAGGTCAATGTATCTGGGAGAGGATTGCCAGCTCGAAGATGGCTGTCTTCCCACTATCTTCATGGCCCAGAGAGGAGAGAGAAGCAAGCACTTTGGGGCCCTGTATAAGAACACTAATACCATTCATGAGGGCTCTACTCTCATGACCTCATTTTATCCTACTAATCACCTCCCAAAGGCCCCGCGTCCCTATATCATCACCCTGGGAGATGAGGTTTCGACATATGGATTTTGAGGGGATGCATTCAGTCCACACATCAGCTAACTCTCCCAAACATGCAGTCATCAAACCTGTAGCTAATTTCAAAATAATGTTTATATCTCTCTGCCCATTTCCATTCCTACATCTACTAACACTGAAGCCCTGCTACATTTTATTTCTTATTTTCCTTGTAGAGGTTTAATTGATTCCTCTAACTCCAAGGCTTCGCTCGCTCCAGTCTGCTTGACAGCCCTGCCAGGTAGGTCTTCCTTAAAACACCTTCCCACTTCACCTGGTTGTTTTTTAGGTGTAAATGTCAGAATTCTCTCCACACCCCATCCTAGACCTTTAATCCCTTACACTACCGCTCACTATGTTATTTTCCTATTACCACTGTAACAAATTCCCATAAGCTTAATAGCTTAAACCAGCACAGACTTATCAGCTTATGGCTGTGGATGTCAGAGATCCAACACAGTTCTCATTGGGATAAATTCAAGGTACCAGCAGGGTTCCTTCCTTCTAGAGGGTCTAGAAGAGAATGTTTCCTTTTTTTTTTCCAGTTTACAGAGGTCACCCACCTTCCTTAGCTTGTGCCCCTCAACTTCCTCCATTTTCATGGTCAGCAGCCTTTCTGAACATTGCTCCATCGCTACACCTCCCTCTGATTTTAAACTCAGCTGGGAAATATCCTCCATTTTAAGGACCCCTGTGATTACATTCAGCCCACCTGGACAATCCAGACTACTCACCCTATTGTCTCATCTCAGGATCCCCTTGTCCCATCCCACTCAGGCAGTATGTATGTGGCTGTGACATTCACCTTGTGTAACATTTCCTCATGAGCAATTTATGGTTCAAGGCACTTATAAGTGACTTTTTGTTTTTCTTCCTTATCCTTTCTACATTCAGTTTGTCTGGTGAGATTATATGAATCCTTTTTATTTGTGCCCCTGCACTAATCTATAATAATGTATCATGGGTTTAAAAGGCTAACTAATAGACAATTTAGGAGACAGAAATCCTCTAAGATTTTTAATCCTAAAATATCTGTCATCCCTTTTGCCATGTACAGTAACATGTCACAGGTGGCTACCCTGTGGCCGGGGAGGGACATGATTCTGCCATCACACTCCCCTCATTCTCACCAATGTGCTGATCAACTAACCAAGGATCTATGCTCTCCAATTCACTCACTTCCTCCTCCTTTCCATTGACTATCCTGTTCCCACCGCTTCCTTCATTCACCACATCAGGATTTCATGACCACATTCTCCCCTAAATGAAATGGGTATCTTGCATCTAATGTCTGACAGCTGTTCTTATTGTATATGCACACACTGACCTACACATAATCCCGTCCATCTCTTTATTTTCCTAGAATCTTCCAGAAGAATCAGTTCCATCATGATGATGATGATACTGACAATGATGACAGGGGCCTCTCAAGGATTCTGATAAAGAGGGAATCGATAAAGGGAGGGAATCATTGCAAAATTGCCCCAGAAACAGGCTTAAAGGTAAATAACTCTTATAGTGTTTAATGAAATTGACTAATATTTAACCATTATTAAGACTTTATATCACTGAATTTAAAATTTTAACGGGAATTTTCATTCACCACTAACCAAGATTCAACTCTGGGACCAAAATCTAAGGATTTCCGTCTTCTAAAAAATTGTCCACTAGCCTTTTAAACACGTGATCCTTTTAAAAAGTTTAGTGCTGGGCTGAAAATAAGCAGGATCCATATAATCTCACGAGACACAGTGAATGTGGAAAGACTAAGAAATAAAAACAAAAAGCCATTCATAACTTCTTGAACTTTACGTTGCTCACAGGAGAAAATGTTTGCCAATGTGTGTGTCACATCAACATGACGACTGAGTGGGATGGGGAAGCTGATCTTCCTCATCAGTCATTTATGCTGATTTGTTAGATGCCAAAACAGTTTCCTCATTGAAATTGCTTCTAACAAGTATGGAAGAATTTAGGTTCTACCAAAAGCAGGCTAAACATTTTCCCCTGCTTTCAGGTCTCTGGACTGAATGTCCCCACAAGAAGGACATGATTATGTTTCATAGGGAAGTCTTCCTGAGAAGCAACAGGCTTTTCTAGGGCAGAACTGCAGGGCCCCCCATGGAGGGCTGGAGGAGGTCTAGAGGGGACACTGGAAAAATAGCAGGAGTGAATTCAGATACTGCTGCTCAGGTCGCCAAAGACAGCATTGCTATCTCTAAGGATACGACATTCTCCCAAATTTTCCATGAGTGAAGGAGCCTGTGAACACTAAGCAGGTTGTTAAGACACAGCAGCACATAATTTGCGTGACAACAAAATTAGAGTATGATTTGATATTTGGAAAATAACTAGCCCATTGTTCTTTGAAACTGCAGCAGTAGCAATAGAAATAAAAAAGACTGAGCCGTCTTGGAGACAACAATCAATAAACAATTCTAAATCTGCAGAATTCCTTGACAATAGTCAAGCAATGAGCTAGATGTGTGCTGCAGATACCTCTTACTGCAGGGCTCACTCCTGCAAAGCATAGAACTAGTTTCTCAGCACACAGAGGGAACCAAGTCAAGATTCCTAATCTTTTGAGATTTACTAAATGGCCAGATCAGACAAGTACATACAGGCAAATATGATTAAATGTAATCAAATAATATCAAATGTGATTTGAGCACAGACGAAAGAGAAATTCCTTTCACCTGGGATCTAGAGAGAATTCTTCAGAAAATGTGGCTTTGGAGACGGCCAAAGACATGGGTGGAATTTTGGCAGAACAGGATGTAAGGAATTTAAAAACTTATTCTATAATTCATATAAAAATTCAAAGGATCCCAAAAATCCAAAACAACTTTGAACAAGAAAAACAAAGTTGGAAGACTTGCACTATCTGATATTCAAACATTTTTTATAAAGCTACAGTAATCAGAAATTATGGTGTTGGTGTAAAACAGGAAAATAGAATAATGGAACACAATAGAATGTTCAGAACTAAACCAAGACTTATACAGACAATTGATTCTCAAAAAGGATGCTGTGGAGAAAGGATCTTTTCAGCATGTAGTGCTGGAACAATTAGATGGTGATACGCAAAAAAAAAAAAAAAGAACTTTGATCCACACCTCACAAAATATACAAAATTTACCTCAAAATGGATCATAGATCTTAATAGGAAACCTAAAACTATAAAACAGCTAGGAGAACAAGCATAGGCTTAAGCTTTATGGCCTTGGGTTTGGCAAATTTTTCTTTGCTATGACACCAAAAGTATCATCTATTTTAAAAAGAAACTGATAGAGTGAACTTTATGAACATGAAGACTCTTCAATGCTCTTCTAAACACTGCTAAGCAAATGAAAAGACAAGCCATAGACAGAAGCTATTTGCAGATCATATATCTGATAATGGTCTCTCTTTGTATCTGATCCAGAATAAAGAGGTCTCAAAATTCAATAATAATTCAAACACCTGAATGAATGAGGCCAGAAAACACACTTCAGTAAAGATATCCAGATGGATAATAAGCATATGAAAAGATGCTGATTAAAGGTGTCATTAGTCATTAGAGAAATACTTTTAAAAACCACAGTGAGATACTAGTTCACATACATACTAGAATGAATACGGTTAGAAAGACTGACCTTACAAGGTGCTGGCAAAGAAGTAGAGCAACCAGAACTGATACACACCACTAGGAATTTACAATAGTACAACCATTTTGGAAAAGTCTTTAACAGATTCTTTTAAAAAGGTAAACACCTATGTACCATATAATCCAGACGTTCCTCATCTGGTGCTTTAGAAAGGAAAAGCATATGTCCATACAAAGACTTGTAACCAAATATTCACTGCTATTTTATTTATAATAGCACAAGTTGTAAATAACCCATGCATCCATCAAGAAGTAAATGCAGAAAGAAATGATGGTCTCTACAAACACTGCTCACAATAAACTCTTCAGTAAAAACTCAGCACTAAACAATACTCTACTATAAGACAAATAAGCTATTAATACAGCAACACAGATGATTCTCAAAATAATTACACTGAATGAAAGAAGTCAGACAACATAGAGTAGATACTGCATGAATCCTTTCATATAAGGATCTTGAAAATGCAAACCAATATGTTGTGATAGAAAGCAGATCAATGGTTCCCAGGGGAAGAGACGGGGAGGGAGGGAGGGACAACAAAAGTCAGGAGAGAAGCTTTGTGGGTGATGGGTATGTTCACTGTCTTGAGTGTGGTCATGGTTCCTTGGGGATATACTTACGTCAAAACGTATTAAGCTGTACACTTTAAACGTGTGAAAATTATTTTGCCAAGTATACCTCAAAGCTGTTTTAAGAAAAAAGGCACTTTAGTCCTGATCCACCTCAGCGCCTGATTGGAGTGACATGATCAGTCCCTCACACTGTCTGCCTAACGGGAAGTTAGAAAAGCTCTCAGGGAAGATAACATGGATTTTTCATTTGCAATGTCTGCCATGTAATAAAGAATTTCTAGACATGCAACATGTCCAGACTATATGACAGATAACATGAGAATAAGGAGCATTAGACAAAGGATGCAAACCCCAGGTGATGTAGGCATCAGAGTTACCAATAAAGACTATAAAATACTTTTAATATATTCAAGAAAATAAGGAAATAAAAAAAATAAGGGAGAATAGATAACAGGGTAGAGACTTTCACCAGAGAAATATACTGGAATGTATTTTTAAGAAAAATCAAACTGATACTCTAGAACTGAAGCTTTCAGCTCTGGAAACAGGTAAACAGAGCTAATTAGGATCCCTTTTAAGTAAAACTTTCAGTAATTCTGGGTAAAATATAACAACAAAGTAACACAGAGCTAACTATGGAGAGAGAAGTTCCCTGATGACAATACAAAGAGGACACTTAAAGCCCAGAGTGGTCATCTTGTGAGCTGATGCCACCGCACCCTGGAGGGAAGGGGTTTTCATCTGCACATAAATAAGGATACAATGTCCATGTAGGAAAAAGGGTCCATACCAGATGTAGAAGACTCTTCCTCTATATCTATATAGTCAGAGACAGAGATGTAAAGTGGCAGCAGAGGTCACAGTGACACAGGGCCCTGGGCCAAGGAGTGTGAGCACCTCTGCAAGCTGGGAAAGGTAGGATGACGAATCCCTCCCAAGAGCCTCGGTGTGGAACTTAGCCTTGGCCACTCGTTGGTTTTAGCCCACTGACATTGACTTTGCACTACTGCACCCTAGAACAGTGAGAAGATGAATGTGTATTGCTTTAAGCCACTGAGTCTGTGGTCCTTTGTTACAACAGCAATAGGAAAGGAACTCAGGAACCAATATGAACTTGAACCACAGGCTGCCTGCTGTGCTGGCAGGAAGTCCTTTGTCTCTGATCCTGGGGGAGTGTCCTGTCCTCTGGCAGCATCCACAAACTACCTCATGCTAACTTGGCAGTTTGCAGAGGGTTAAATCTTATCCCTGCACAGTTCTTGATATTTAGTTAATAAAAATGATGGTGTCATCATGGGTATTTTTCCATCTTTTAAATACCCTTCAGTCTTCTAATAAAGCTACTTCTAATTAAGAGACCGTGTAAATAGTTTTCAATCTTCATAATAAATAACTGTGGTTTTATCTGGTTACTTAAATTATGAATAATAATGTTCACATTTGTAAAAGTTATTAAAATCAACATTGTTTAATGAAAATATCATTTCTTTTCGCATGAACATGTATTAATTACAAGAAATGTTCCATGCTTTCTTCTACAATTTACTGTTAGAGCCTTAAAGAATAATATTTTCCTCAAAAGATATTACGGCAAAGGGATTTCTTTTGGTGGAACTGTTCCGGCATCAAATCTGGTGCATGTCTCAGGCCACTGGCAACATAGAGATGATAGAAATTAGGAGGCATTATAAACACAGAATCATTTTTAAAGGAATTAAAAAAACTGGATGTGTGTAAACAAAGAATCAGAGAATATTCTGGTGAAATAAATGTATTTTTCAGCTTAAGCAAGACATGGGGTGAATAAATCTGAAATGAAAAAACCACCCAGAGATTAGCAGCGAGTCATGCATGCAGTGTGAATGATCAAAACCAAGTTGTTTCCAAACCAGTGTGCAGGCTTGATGCCTTCATGAATCAAATCTGTGTGGCACCAGGCCACCTCGAATACATGTTGATGAGGTATTTATAAGCCCTTCACCATCCCAAATCAAAGCCCACGCACGAGCCACAAGACCATCACCTACACATTTGGAAAACACACAACATGGCGAATAGCACTTTTCTTGTTCAGTAGCCGGTGGCAGCGAACTGTGAGCAGACAGAGATACAGGGACACAGAGGCACCTCCCCTCACTCAGCTGATAAACTTCCGTGCATCCCTGGGGACAGGATTGTCATAAAATGCACCATGGATTGATCCTCCTCCTAGGAAAGGAACCGTAGTGCTGTCATTAGGTTTGAGCAGGGGTGGGTGGAGGATCTCAGAAGAGTTGTTTCAGCACACCAATAGAATTCTTGGCCACCGTGACCACGAAAGACAAGTCCCCTGCCATCCCGGTAGGCACTTGGGCCCCTGACAAAAGCTGGGCTCAGTAAAGGGTTGAGTAGAAGGCACAGACCTGAGGGATGCCCCAGCAATAGGCAGGAGGTAGGGCCTGGTTTATACTGCTCTGGGTGTATCCCAGACTCATCCGAATACGAAATCAGAAATTTGCAAAACAGCAGAGCTGGGGTGGATCATCTACTCCAGACTCCTCACCTTACAGTTAAAAGGGTGGCAACCCTGACAGGCAAAGCAACGTGCTAAAGGCAGAGCGTGGAAGTGGCAGTGCCAGATGAAACGCAGCGTGCAACCCCCGTTCAAGGCCGCTGACTCTGATGACGGGGCCAAGGTTTCCAATGAGGAGAATAAGACAGTGTAAATACTTTGTTCCCCCTAAAACCCCAAATGTTTTTTAAAGGCACAAAAACTCACCTTAACTAGATCTCTTCTGAGGGGGCTCTCTTCTGCTTCTTCATCTTTCTGTCTCCATTTCCCTCTCTCAGACACAAACACATTCAGTTTTGTGAAAGGGGACTTCCTGCCATACAAAGACAGACTTCACATATTCAGAAAGATACCTGAGAAAGCACGTTTCTCAATTCAAGTCTTTGTGTGAGTTCTGGGCAACTGGCTTATTTTCTAGAACAATCGGTAGTTACAAAATCAGGAAATCATCTTCCACAAAGGCAGAGTTCTGGTCCGTGTTGATAAAGTTGGGGATGTCACATTTCATGAGTCTGTTCGGCTCCTCCTCTGGCCACCTGCTGCATCTGATGGCTTCCTGGAGCCGAATAACACTGTAAAGGGCTATGGTAGGGATACCAGCTTTGGCCTTGTCCAAGTGGCCCACTTCATTGATGTAGCAGTGAAAGAGGGACCTAGATTCGTCATTGCACTGCCAGAGAACACCTTGGGCAGCAGCGGTCTTCCAAAGTCTGACACAAAGCTGTTGAGTCTAAATCTCTTCTCGGGAGACTCTGCATTGCTACAAAGAAAACCAAAATAAAATATCGTTCGCACTGTAGCTCGGTGACCTGAAGAATCATAGTTTTTGCCATCTACTGAGAGCAAATCCCTGCACAGAGCATGTTGACATGCACTGGAATTGAAAGACATCACTTCTGAACACATACAATTAAACCCAAGGCAAAAGTCTAAAGTGAGGGCCCATGGACCATCCTAAAAAGACATCATTCCCTGAGAATCCTCAATATTGGTGCCTCGCACACCAGTGTTTCTCCGTGGGACACTCAGATCTCTTCATCAGGATTCGTTAAAGTGCTTCTTAAAATGCAGAATTCTGGGGTGCACACCCTCAGAGTCTCCAGAGGTAGCGACTGGTAGTCTGTATTTTCATAGCCACCAGGATCACTAAACATGCTCAGGTTTAGCACCGCAGTCTACATCGGGTCACCTGAGCATCGACAATTCTGTCTCACGGGATGGGGGGTGCCATGTGTGTCAGGGTACTGTCCTACCCATGTGTCTCCCCTGATTCTCAGAACTGACAGTGCTGCCCCAATGGGCACGAAATACCACCGTTTCACAATGCATACGCAGGGCACCCGACTGACAGAAACAATCAGTGATAGGAGAGGGGACAAAACTCAGCTTCCTGTTACCTTGTTTCACTTACTGTGGGACGAGTGATCAATTCAAGGGTAATAAATCAGTGAATGAGTGAATAACATGACTCGCGTGAGTCCCACGAGTGCCTGGAAGAGCAAGCCTGGGCACATTGAGAACCATAACAGCCCATCTACTTAAATGTCATCCTCCACAGATCTATGTAAAGGTTACTTCCACCCAGGCAGTGACTCCAGAAGGGCAAGAATCATGTATGAACACACTCTCAAATCCAGAACAGAACCTGACAAAAATTAGGCTCTGGAGTCTGTGTTTAGCGAGTGTGGAATCTCAGTGATTCCAGCTCTTACACCTTGCCTTCCCATCCCACCACACACGATATGGCCCTTATGTCCAGTTCTCCCGGGGCTGGGGCCACGGAACCCATTTATAGGACTGGAAGAATCTGATCATTTAAACCATCCCCCAGATTATCATCAAGAGTCACCTGCATTTCAGGGATCAGTAATCCCAGAAGCTTTGCAGTTCAGGCAGCTGAGGGATTTTTATATCAGCTCTGTCTTCTACTGTGACTGCCTGGGTGACATCAGACAAGGAATTCTGAAAAGCCTGAACTTTTCCTTTCAGGAATAATCTAATTAACAAATCTCGTTGACCACTCAACAAATGTGATGTGAAGATCAATGATTTACACAGGAGTACAACATTCACTAGGTCGTGGATTTAGAATCAGAGGAAAATCATTTTAGAAAGATTGACAGAATGTAGCTTTAATGCGAATTTAAGTATTCTTACCTTTCAGTAAATCATCTTCCCCTACTTATCACTTCACCCAAGTTTAAAAGATGTCTGAGAACAGGGATGAGTGTGCCAGCAATCTGAGACCCAATAACCTAAAATGTCACCTAGGAAAAAGAGGGGAGTAACACATTTTTAAAAAGCATGGTGAGGATGGCAGGGCCATCCCCAACCCCAGACTAACAAGCTCTGAGTAATAGCTTTCCTGCCTGCCTGGGGCATCAGCTGATGTGAAAATCCACCCAGAAACCTCACTGTCCAGCAGCTCTTCCGTAACACAGGCTACACTTTCTCAGAATTAAGAATTGCGTCCAGTAACCACTTGGCTGAAGAATAAAGACAAAGGAGAACAAGAGAGTTCTGCCCCTCCCAAGGGAGAGCCCAGACCTCGGGCTGCATGCACTGCGCCCACCTCCCTGGAGAAGAATAAACTGGAGAAGGGCGTTCTGCGAAACTGGGGCAGCAAAGGTTGAGGTGGGAACAAATTGACCAGCTGGCCAGGGACAGCCCCCTCCGTCGCTGCCTTGGCGGCTGCCTCAGCCCTCTCAGCCCATCCTGCCCACCTCCGGTGGCTAAGCTGTCAGGGAAATTGCTTTGCGACCTGGAGCAACAGAGGCTGCCCTCAGGCCAAGCTGCGGAAAAGATGGGAGCTAAACCCCCATCTCCCCAGCGGCAGGCTCCATACCCCCGCCAACACCCCGACGCCCCCGCACCCTACCGCAACCCCGGGGAAATATGACCCGAAGAAGTGTGACCTGGGAACGAGGGGCAGCAGAGGCCGCCCCCACGTCAGGCCTGCAGAGAGATTGGAGCTTATCCTCCAGCTCTCCAGGGGCAGCCCCTGTCCTCTCCACCTCCTGATCTCACCGCGCCCACCTCCCAGGAGCAATCAGAGCAGGTGTGGGGTGTCAGGTGAATCTTGTGCCAGAGAGGACGTCCCCAGGCCAGGTCAGGGGAGAGGAGAAGAATTGGCCCCATTAGGCGGGGCAGCCGGCCGTCGCAACTGCCTCTGCCCCTCGACCGCATTGGGCCCGTCTCCCAGGAGCAAGCTGACCTGGAGACGGGCATCCGGCTTCTTGGGCAGCAGAGGATGCCCCCAGGATTGGTCGCGGGGAAGAGGAGAGCAAATTGACAGGCTCCGCGCTGCAGGTCTTCTACCCCCGCCATCGCCACCCCCGCACCTTAAAGGCACCGCCCAGGGCGCTCCTCCCCCAGCAGGCTGAGTAGGACAGGTGCGTCTGGTGACCTGGGGCAGGAGAGGCCACTCCCACACCAGGCCATCGGGGAGACGGGAGCCAATCCACCAGCTCCCCAAGGCAGCCCCTACCCCCGCAGCAGCCACCACTCTTGCCCATGACCTCACAGTGGCCTTCTCTAGGGAGCAGGCTGACCTGGAGATGGACGTCCGACGAACTTGGGACAACAGGGACCGCCCCCAGGGCAAACCATGGGGGGAAGTGGGAGCAAATGGACAAGTTCCATGGGAAAACCTGCCGCTGCTGCCACCACCCCCAAAGTACCAAGTCCAACTCCCGGTGTCAGGCCGACTAGGATACACGCGTCTCATAACACAGGGCAACAGCGACCGCCCCCAGGACAAGACGCAGGGAAGATGGGAGCAAATGGGCCGCTCCCCCGCTGCAGGACCCCGACCACCGCCACCCCTACACCCTGACTACCCTGCCTCCCGCCTCCAGCAGGCAAAGTGGGACAGGGGTGTCCTGGGACCTGGAGCAGCAGAGGCCGCCTTCAGGCCACGCGGTGCAGACATGGAGCTAATCCACAAACTCCTACGGGGCAGCCTCCCTATGCCCGCAGCCACCACCTTACCAGCCCCCTGACCGCACCGCACCCATCTCCCAGGAGCAAGCTCACCTGGAGTCGGACCTCAGGCAAATCTCCGGCGGCAGAGGTCGCCCCCAATGCAGGCCGCGGGGGAGAGAAGAAATGGAGCAGCTCCCTGGAACACATCCCCTGTCCCTGCCGCCTCCGCCGCCGCCTCCCAGGAGCAAGCTCATCTGGAGACCCGCGTCCCGCCTCTAGGGCAGTAGAAGCCGCCCCTGGCTCCGCCTCCAGGGAGAGCGGAGCGAATTGATCGGCTCCCCCGCGGCAGCCCCCCTCCCCCCGTGGGACCCGCACCTTAACGGCCCCGCCCCCACTCCGCACTCAGCAAGCTGAGTGGGACAGGAGTGTCCGGCGACCTGGGGAAGCAGAGGCCGCTCTCAGGCCCAGCAGCTGGGACAAGGCAGCTATTCCACCCGTTCGCCAGGGGTAGACCCGCTCCGCCCCTCTGCCGCTGCCACCGCCCTCTGACCTAACCGCCCCACCTACCAGGAGCAAGCTTACCTGGAGTGCAACATCTGGCGAATCTCTGGAGGCCAAGCCCCACCCCAGGCCAGGCTGCAGGGAAGAGAAGAAATCGATCGGCTTGCCCGGGCAGCCTCCCAACCGCCACCGCCGCCGCCGCCGCCCAAAAGCATTGCAATAGCCTACCGGGGTCAGGCTGACTGCAAGGATGTGCACTTGCCTTCTTATCCTGGCCAGGTCCCTGAGCACCTCCCTGCATCCCTACACTCCCTGCACCTCTGCACCCCTGCTACTCTCTGCAATTCTGCATCCCTCCACCCCCACATCCCCTGAAATGCCTGCGCCCTCCACAGCCCCTGCACCCCTGTCACCAGTTACACTTTTGCACTGCTTACACTCCTGCACCCCTGCATGTCCCACACACCACCTCTTGGGCCTTTGGCAGAGTCTCTGCTGTTAGACCAATGCACAGGGACTCACTCTTTGCCAGTATATGATGCATCAGTGGACGTCAGGGGTTGCCTGCAGGAAGGTACATGTTCCCGGTCACTAGCCTGGGCCACTAGGGTGATCTCTGTGAGGTCACCCAGGACGGGTTCAGAGATGCTGTTCTCTGGGAAGAGAGGAGTTGAAACCGGTCTTGAGGGCAGAGCTGTGCTCACCAGGCCGTCCACGCTTCATGTTTTACACAGGGCTTCGGAGAAGTGAAATGGATCCGGCCAAATAATACCGGCCTGCTGTGAGCCCACCTCAGTCCTGGGCTCTGAGTCAGACCGACTGGCTCCCTCAATCAGGGCCCAGTTTGGGCACCTGAATGGTCCCTTTGAGGCATCCCATCAGTTCTCAGGATGAAGTCTGGCTGCTTCCACCCCATGGCCCTCCCTCCTACTGTGCTGGCCTCAGGAAGGTTCCTTATATGGGGAAGAAGGCAGCCCACACCCTACCCCACCCCTCACCTTTCTCTAACCCAGGCTGGTGCTCTCTCTGCCCCTCAGAGTCTGGGAAGCCATCCCTCTTCAGTTATGTCCCTTCTGAGATGGACTTGCTTCCACTCAATTCTAGGTGAGGATGCACCATGGAATGCACTGGGTAAGAGAACCAAAATAAATAATTTCTTCTGTGAGGTTGTCTGTTTATATACTGGGGCTGGGCTGTGTGTAGTTTGTTACAGCTATTGGTGTGAGAGGCTAAAACAGCCTGTGTGTCCTTGTTTTCATCTCCCTGCTGTCTTTGGGTTTTCCCTAGACACTCCTGAGACATTTACTTCTGTTAGTATTATTCCTGTTATTACACACGGGCCCTACTGACATGGAGGTAAGGTGTTGGGGGAGCGGGACAGAGCAGGGCATCTGCAGTCCTGTGATTAGTTCTCATTGAGCCTGTGCCCTGAGCTGTGACCTCCACAAGTGTGTCTCTTTCCCCCCACCCCAATTTGGGTGACACAGAAGGGATTTCCCTACTCCCAGGTTGGTTAGGCTCTGGTAAAATAATTTCTCATTAAAAAAACAAACAAAAAACAACTTCCCCCAATGAAACAGAATGTTCTGGGTGTATTTCAATACAGTTATTTTCTCCTCTCCAGGCAGGAAGCATGAGGAGTTATCCTCTGACCTTCATTCTGAGAACAGGACACGGTCCTGGATGTAAAATACATGAAAAAGAGCATGGGGCCCCTCTGACCGGCCCCCTGGACTTGTCACACTCTGATTTCCCCACACTGAGCCTCCTGCTGGCCTCAGGGACCTGTTAAATCTGCCTGCCTCCAGGGTTCTTACAAAAGCTGGTTCTGCCTTGGGAGCTGTGACTCTCCAAGCCTGCCCGCTGTTCCCTTTGCAACCTCTCTGAGTTGGGAGCAGCTTTCCCCCTCAGTCTTCTGGGATCTAAGAAGAGCAGTGGGTTTTCAGCTCCCTCAGATCTGGTGTTATTTTCAGGACAGGAGGAAGAACTTCTGAGCTCCACACGAGCTGGACCAGAGGCTGGAATTCTCCCTTCCTCTGCCACCGTGCAATCAGTGGCTGTGGTTCTAGCCGAGTTTCTGAAGATGTGGACTTAAACACACATATCCCAGCCCCCACAGGAGCACACAGTCCCATAAATCCCCCCAGTTTCCACTGGTAAGTATGGAGCCGATGGGGACATGGGTTTTGGGACCACAGAGGCCTGACTGCACGACTTGCTCCGTGGCCTATTTAGGTGGTTGCTCTGGGCCTTGTCTGAAGTGGCTTGCTTACCACACCTGGTACGTGGGAAACACAAAATAAGTACTAGAACCTTCACTTTTTCTCCCTCCAGGGCCTTCAAACATAGAAAGTAATAAGTGAACTCAGACAGCCTAGTCACCACAATGAGGTCCGTCCAACCTGGCTCTCCTGAGTGATGGGCACTGACTTGCACCTTAACTCGGAACAGTAGGGGAACCGCCTTCCTCTAACTGGGCCTCTCCCCACACCAGGCACGCCCTCAGCTCAGACGGGGCCAGCTCCCCCATTGAGGTGTGTGCTGGTGGCTTCAGTGTGACCTGGCCCTGCCGGGACATGAACCTGCACTGAGTGAGGTGGAGGGTCGGGTGGAGGGGGGTCCCTTCTAGGGTGGCAGGGGGGCCGGTAGCACCCCTCCCAGCCTGGTGCCTCGGGCTCCCTAACACCTCCTACAGCTCCTGGGTTGGCTCCGGTCCTGGCCACACCACACACCCTCCCAGTATCTTTTCATTATGTCCCTTTTCTGCTTTTATCAGCGAGAAGTGGCTTCTGTTGCTTGTTCAGTGAAACAGTACATCGGGAAACCAGACTACTTCTAACATCAGTAAAATACCAACCTCGGTCAGCTCGCCGGGCAGACCGTGCAGCACAAAGGCCTGAACAGGGCTGTGCGAACGGCTTACGTGAAGGGTCCTCATCATCTGTCTTCAGAGATACAGAAGCTGATGGTTCAGGTAAAACCTCAGGGTGGGATTGAGGAATCCAAAGCTGGTTGGTTTCAAAGGCTAACTGGTCAGACCAGACCCCTGAACTGTGGTCAGAAGCCTGGCTCAACGTCACGCAGACTCAGCGCCCTAAGTGCCGGGTGGGGCCGGTGCTGTTCCCTTTGCAGGCTCTCGTTGGGGATTCACTGTAGCCCCTTAAATACAGCAGAAATTCCAGCCCCATTAGCCCCCACCCTGAGTGTTCCATGACACAAATCCCGGGAGTGTTTAATTTTCATCTTTGTTTAGGAGGATGAAGGTGGTTCAAGAGAAGTCATAAATTCACACTTAGTGACACAAGGTCACAGCCAGTACTTCCTCCACGGAGAGCTATGTGCTCCCACAGTGGTGGCTGGGGGCTGGGCAGAGACCCTCTCCTGGTCCCAGAGGGACTCGCTCCTCTGGCCACAACTCATGGGTTGGACAACAGATCCAGAGGGTGACAGAGCATCTTTCCTGGGAATTTGGAACTGACACATAGAAATCAAGTTCACTCATCTGGGGATTGGTGGAGGGGAGGGGCGGTGGTTGGAAATCAAATGAAACCAGAGCATGAGAGAAAGTTAGAAGTGAAAGAGCGAGAGACAGAGAGACTGAGCTTGTGAGAGCAAATAGTCAGAAATAAGGCAAACAATCAGGGGACAGAGGAATTCCAGCTCCTGACTGTCTAGTCTGTCCCAGCCCATCAACGACCCCGCGAGATGTTTAATAACATTCCAGTTTTGCAGATTAGGAAACAGGCTGAAAGAGGTGGGGGCTGGGTTTGGGTGCACAGTTAATTCAATTGCCGCTGGACCCCACACTTCCCATTGCCTGAAGGCACCCTAATCCTCACTGGGACCCCTGTGGTCCCCTGACAGCCCAGCACCCTGATCAAAGGGCCCCTGCGGGAGTGGGAAGCCCTCTTGAGTGTGGAGAGTTCCCTGCCCCGAGATGCCATGCATCAGCAAGCTCCCGCTCACCCCAGGTTAACATCAGCCCAGCTGTACAGTCTCCCAACACGCTTCCCTCCCTGCCAGGCACCCCCATCCTTACCACCGAGAGTACTGCAGGAATTCAGGCACAGGGATGCCCAAATCAACACGAGCCCACCGGCTATAGAAACAGCAGACTCCCAGCCCCACCTGGGTTGCGAGGGGACAGAAGGTGTCCTCAACTTCCATGTGTCTAAGACAATCTTCTTCAGCGGGAGGTTCTAGAGAAAAATAAAAGGTCCAAAACATAGTTCGGTGAGGAATTCCTCCAAGGACCTGACTCCAGTGTCTACAACCATGTGTACCTACCCCCGGACTTGGGGTGAAGGTGGATTATTGATCAGCACAACCCCTGGTGGCCCAGCTCCTTGGCTTGGCTGCCCAGAGGGGGCTGGGGGAATGGGTAAGGCCAGGGCACTCAGGAAAAGCACAGAGGACCTGACCTCTCCCTTCTGCACTCGTAAAACCTTCCCCAAATCTCAAGGCATTGGATAGAGATCTGCCACAATAATGAGATGCTCCCATCTCTTCATTCACTCCTGTCAGTTCACTTACATGCTGAGCATCCACTGGGTCCCAGGACATGACACATAGGATGGCTGATGGGACAGGCTTGGTCCTTCCCCCTGGAACCTGTTCAATCTGATCAAAGAATGATCACTCATAAAGAGTTTCTCAAAATTATACAGAGACCAAAGACCAACTGCAGTGTGAACCAAATTTAAAAATATATATGAAGATCCCCCAGTCTCCCCGCCTAAGGTTAACAGCATAAAGCAAAAAATTCTTGCCTTTAATCACCAGGGAAGTTGTCACCCCCTCTCAGGTGGAAAGGAGACTTATACTTTGAGCACGTCACAGAAGTGCTCCATCGGATTGGACCAGGGCATCTACATTCATTCAGCAAATGTGTATAAGCTCCTACTACATACGGGAATCTCCTAACTAGACCGTTCCCAAGGCTCTCGGGCTTTATCAGTCAACAAAATAGGCATGACTCCCCATCACTGGGGGCTCAGAATTTTAGCAGAGGAAACAGGCAGCATGTTGGGGTAGCAAGAGTTTGGAAAAATTTTTAAAAAAGAGTGATATGAGCAAACTCGGGTGATGGCGGTGGGGTGGGAGGCAGGCAGGAGAGAATAAGGCAATCCTGGCAGATCTCACGGAGTAATGAACTTGAAGCAGAATAGATCTGGAGGAAGAAGGAAGAGCCGGAGCCAGAGGCCCCCAGAGTGAGGGGGAGAGTGTGGGCAGAGAGGCAGAGCACGCCGGGTCCTGAGGCCTTTGTGACGACTTTGGCTCCTAATGACATGGTGACCCGTTTAGTGAGTTTTGAGGGGAGGGGTGATGTAGTCCAACTTATGCTTTTGTGTTTGTGTTTTTTGGGGGTAAGTAATTTATTTATTTTAATGAATGTGCTGGTGATTGAACCCAGGATCTCAAGCATGCTAAGCATGCGCCCTACCACTGAGCAACACCCACCACCCCCAATGTATGTTTTTACAGGCTCCCTCTGACTCTGTGTGGATGAGAGATTGTAGGAAAGCAAAGATGGGAACAGGAGGCTATTGGTATCCAGGAAAGGCTGAAGGTGGCTCTTAGGAGGGCGGGGAGCAGAGAGCAGGTATTTAATTAAGACAGAATATCCAGAATTTTCTAACAAGCTGGATTTGCTGTCTGTGAGTGTAAAAGAAAGAGAGAGAAAGGACATGGTTCCAACATCTGGGCCTGGACAATGGGAGGGATGTCCTCTCCATCCACAGGGGATGGGAAAAGGTGGGGCTGAGCAGGTGGAAAGGGGCTGGTATCAGCTCAGTTCTTCAATGTCATGGTTAAGGGGTGTATTACATATTGCCACAGAAGTGCCTAATAGGTAGAGGAATCTGTTTTCTTTTTCTTTTTAACATTTAAAAAATATAATTAAACATATTAATTGTATTATGTGAATGATTTGGGAATTTTGTTTCATGCCAAGTTATATGTTATATATAGCCAAATGGAACATATATCAAAAAGGGGAGAAATGAGGGCTTTTACATAAACTGACTGTCCGTAACGTAGGTAAAATTTCAATAAAACCAGTCTTCAGGGCAAAAGCCTCATCTCGGTGTTACATAAAAATAAATGAAAAACGACTATGTTGATGTACCATTATTTCATGTTACATAATAGCCCCAAACTAACAGTGTTTAACTATGAGGCTTGTAGAAATACTATTCGCTTTATTCACATAAATACAGAAGTGCAGAAATGTTCTAAGGTAGAATTAGCATCTTAGTGGAAATAATACATATTTAAGCATTTTACATGATATATATGTACTGATTCAAAATTTGGAAAAGTAATTACATAGTAGAACATATGTATGAATGTGAAAGCAAGATGAATGAAAGGAAAAGAATGTGATGTGAGTCTCAGGGATAAAGGCTCAGATGGAAAGGGGAAATCAGGGAGTTTTGGAGAAATCGAGAAATTGATGGCATGCCAATTTCCAAGGCTGGGTTGCTTCCACCAAAGGAATAGCAGAGAGAGAGAGGAGAGGCCCAGGAACCCACCCTGGGGAACACCCACAGTATATGTCTGGAAAAAACAGGAGACATTGGCAAAGGACCAGCCAGCAGGCCAAAAGCAGAAACAGACAGAGAGATGGGCTGGAGGTTGAGTGAAGCAGGAACACGGGGTAGGAGGGATGGAAGAGCTGGGTCAAATGCTGCCGAGGGGCCAAGCATGATGAGGAGTCAAAATTGACCACTATATTTAGCAACATGGGGTCACTGATGGCCTTGACAGGGCAGTTTCCATAGAGCGAGGGATCAGGCGAAAAGCCAGAATGGGTGTAAAAGGGGATGGCTCAAGAGAAGATGCAGACAGCGAGTTTAAACAACTCCTTAAAGATTTGCTGCAAAGACACAGGGTGGCAATTGGTGGGGGTGAATTAGGGTCAAGGAGTGCTGTTTGTTTAAGAGGATGGACGTTTATATACTGATGGTGCCAACTAGCAGGAGAACAAAATAGATGAGGCAAAGAGAGGATGGTTTTGGGAGTGACAACCCAGAGAAGATGGGAGGGTTGGGGCCTCGGGGACTTTTGGAGGAACTGGCTTTCGATGCCACTTTTAATAAGCGCTGGGGCACCGAGAGTGAGGTCACAGACATCAGAAGGCGAGCGGATGTGCTGGGAGTTGCTTGTGAAATTTCTCTTCTGTTGGCTTGTTTGTTTGTTCAAAGTAGAAAACTAACCTTACCATCTGAGGAACAAGGAGGAAGAAAGAGTTACTGGAGCCATGAGCAGAAGATAACAAAGAGCCTTCCAGGGAGAATGGGACAGTAAAAAGGGCAGGGGGAGGCGGGGGAGTGCGCTCCCAGAAAGTTACATTTTCTCTTTGACGTCCCCAAATGTGTGATGTTTTATTACCCTTCCTGCTGTCTACAAAATAAAAATTAATTATGGTTCAGAGGAAATGCTATTTCATTCTAAGAGGCTGCCTGTTTCTCAGGAATGGTCATCTTAAACTGCAAATATTACAAACAATGTTGAAAAGATGAACCTGTGTACCTAAAATCCCCTATTTTCTATTAATCTGTTTACTACTTAGTTCCCCTATCAATAACACATAACAAATACTGCCATGATGGAGGTACATCGATGCTTAAAAGGAAATGAGATCTGTATCCTTTTGCTAAATTCCATGGCTTCCTTAATATGCAGTTCCACTTGGAATTTAGGAATGTCTGGTATAAGAAGTGAGAAACAGTTTGAGAAAATCCCGGCTCAGAATTATACATCACAACCACATCTCACAAGTATATACAGCCATAAAAAAGTTTAAAAGCAAAACTCCGTAACTACTCTTAAAGACCTTTGCAAACCTGGGCCTGCCAAGATGTTTCCAAACTGGAAAGGAACTCCAATCTCTTGCCTGGTACCGGACCAGAGGCTGGCCAGCCTTTTCTGTAAAAGCGAGAGAGTAAATATTTTCAGTTTTGCAGATCATTTTGTTGTAACCATGCAGGTAGGCAATAAGAAAGCTAAGAGCACTGGGAGACAGGAAACAAACAGGCATGCCCACACTCTCCCTTCCACTCAGGGCAGCTTCTCTGTGGTGGGGAGCTTTGCCACAATCACTTGCTTCTTTTTTCCATTGGTTTCTTTGTTTCCACCTTACTGCTCGAGCTCAGAACTTCAGGTGGGCCTGGTCCTTCAGCATCCATGCAGAGAAGGCTGAGCGGGGTTGGGAACCCCACCTGATGGAGAAGAGAGATTACTGGGAGGGACATTGTGGAGGCCACCATGACACGAGACAATCACACCTTCTGGGGTGAAAGGGAATGAAGACAAGGGAAGGACACAGTAGTGGGACCCCTAGGTCACCTGCCAGGCTTGTTCTCCCTCCACGGCAACCATGGGGGCCTGGGGGGTGTTGGGCTTCAGCTACGGTGATTAGGATGAATGGACTCAATATAAAGGACCCTCCAACTCCTCACTAGGTTCCAAACGCAGCCCCTCTAAGTCAACCCTCTGAGTTTCTGGAACTCTGCTGGAAGAATACATGAGCAGGCCAGAACCAGAGCCCAAGCCAAACATGACAGGGATCTCGTGGGGCTGTAACCCCATGCTCAGTGGTCGGGGACTCCTTGAAAATCTGCAGAAATCCCTGTTCCACCTCATTCCTGGGAGAAACCCCAGATCTCCTCCTGCTCTGTCTGTTCTTCTCTTGAGGCTATTGTCCTGGAGGGATGCTGAGTCCTTGAACCTGGTCCTCCAAACGTACATAAGCAGCCTGTTCAATAAAACAAATTATGCACTTTTTCACATTTGCCAGTTTTTTGATTCCAGAAAGGCTGTGGGACTCATTCTCACAGTCTCCTGTGCCCCCACCATATGGTGGCCCTCTGCTCATGTAAACACGATTTCCCACAACTGCACCCTGCCTCCCAGCTTGTCAGAGGGGAGTGTCCCACAAAGACACAGGTGTTTGTGAGGATCCTGTCCCCCAGCAGAAAGCCTGCTCCTGGAGCCACGGACAGGGATCTGGCCTCCTAAGCTGCTCAGCTCTAATTCAAAGGCTAAAGTGGGGGCCCCGAACATTGCTGAATGACTTTCTGAATCACCTGGACTGGAGGGGACTGATTTTCTTTCCAGGAATGGAGGTAGCACAGCCTCCATTTTCAGGGCTGACCTTGACGATGGATCTAGTTCTCCCGACTGCACCGCAGGAAGGAGTGGCCCTTCCATCCCACAGGTTGGAAACCCAACCCAAGGGAGTACTGAAGCAGTGCATTGCTGCCAGGTCCAGCATCCCTGCAGAGTGGCCTCTGCCCTTGAATGACCCCCTTCCCAGGGCCTTTCTTGCCCGGACACCACCACACCCCAGGCTGTGCCAGAGCTCTGGGGCTCTGCGTGTCCAGGGCACATAGGTGGGACCTGAGCCAGGTGTCCCCTGGGCCTCAAGGGAGAGAGGTCTGCTTCTGCATCAGGGGAAGGTGACCCCACAAGGCTGGCTGGACAATCTCAATATGGACCTCCAGGAGCCCTGGGAGCAGTTTCCCTGCAGGTGTTAAGAGCCATCATCAGGAGGGCAGGCCCCTCTTTGTGCAGACCATCCAGCAGTGCTGGGCCCACGTGCTGACCTCAGAAATCTACATGCCCCCAGGATACCCCAGGCAACCTCACAACTTCGTCACTTGGTGACCTGGGTACCACGAGCTCCTTGGCCATCCCATGAGGGTGGTCCTTGCAGGCATGATCTCCAGGTTCTCCCGTTGAGAAATCCCCCTGGGTTTCTGTGGTCACAGAGAAGACACCAGAAGATTCTAGTCCTGCAGTGACCCCCACAGCAGTCAGCTCCCCTGTGCATGTCCAGGGACAAATGACAGCAATTTATTGCCAGGAACCGTGATGAACAAGGGGGTGGGATTCCATACTAAGTTCAGGATCCTGGTAACTCACTCTGCACCCCAAAAAGCTTCCATGAGAAATGCGTGTATTGGGATGTCTGTGCCCCTAGAAGAGCTGTTCCTGAGGGTTCCTGGGACCCACCAGCCCCTCTCAAGGTTCTCAGATCCTGGGTCTAAATTTCTATCTGCCTCTTTTGGTGTACAGCCACCTGTGTCTCGTGGTCACGGGTCACTTTATTGCATGACTTGGCATGTTCTTAGTGCTCGTCCTCCACCCCTGCACTAGACTTCCCAAGATGTTCCCACTGACCCTTGGCTCCCTGGGTGGCTCAGGGGGCCCTAAGTCTGCACCCTTCACTCTCCTCCTCTACCCCCACCTCTGGGGCCTCCCCTAGGTGGACTTGGAGGTGTTTGTAAATGAGTCTTACACAAGGACATGTCTGGACAAAGCAGGACCCCACCCCCGGAAAACTCACCTGCTCCCTTCTCAGAAGAGGACCCCACAGCCCCACATTGCCTCCCAGGGGTCTACTCAACACAGTCCCCCAGTTCTGGGCAAGGTGTCTCCCTGGAATCCTTGCTTCCAGGAAGAGTCTCTCTGTCCTTCTTCAGAGCTTAGATGTGTTCCCATGTCCCTGACCACCAAGATGCCCAGCACAGTCCCTTCAGTGACCTGGAGAGACAAGGAACTTATGTGGCCACAGGTCTCACAGGACACACCTGCTGGGACCCCAGGCTAAAGGGCTGTCCTTCTGCCTTCTCAGGTGTGGCTCCCGTGGTACCTTTTTGCAGGGGGCCCAAACGGGGAGTGTGGCCCAAAGCAGTTCATGGGGCTCTCTGGGCAGGGAAGACTTGGGCCAGGTGGCCTTGCCTGGTTTCCCTGCTGGGCCACTCTGAAAACCCCCGCTCCTCTGGCTGTGGCTGGAGGCCCCTCAAACCTCAGGGCGGGGCCCTTTCTCTCAGCCTCCACTGACTCCAAAGCCACGCTGGTGCTGGCGAGGGGAAAGAGCTTTCTTGCCTTCTTTTGGCCAAGTTGCCACAGGTGGATGCTGCGGGGAGCTGGAGAGAGAGGTAGCACTTGCTCAGATGTGAGTGGTTAAGCAATTTGACACCCTGTCAACTAGCCTTAAACATTGGAATGAGGACTTTCCCGGTAAAGCTGAAAGTTACTTTCAGTAACTTGTCTAAAGATTTCTTTTTTTTTTCCTACTTAAAGACTCATAAAACCTCTCCCAGGTCATTCCTGGTATGGACCATTATCCAGGGATCAATCAGGAAATGCAGGAGGAGAGGGGTGGGGGTGGGGGAGAGGGGAGGGTCGATCAGAGCCCACGGAGGGGCATCTCCTATGCCCCTCACTGGAGCCACACACTGGGCAGTGACTTCTGGCATCCAGCTCTCCTGTTCTCAGGCCCATTCCATCTGCGGGGTTTCCCAAAAACATAATGGTGGAAGGGCCATGGAGGACACCTAGACCTTCCAGAATAGTCAGGGGGAGCAGAGTCACCATGCTGGCCCTGGGTTTGGAGACAGACCTGCAGTGGAGACCACAGGCTTCTGAGAAGCCAGTTTCGAAATAAAGGCAGTATGCGCTGGAATACCCAGTTCGAGCGAGTGCTTCATCATAGACATGTAATTAACATAGTTCTCACCACTAAATTCTGTGTTCCCAACATGCTACATGAATGACGGCTTCAACACACATTCATTTCTGAGATGTGAACAAGTGTAGAGCTGCTCTTTCATCCAGCATAATGGGCATGGCTACACCTAAGAACACTTACCAAGATTTCTCAGCAAGAGCCAATTTCAAAATAAAGGCAGTCTGTGCAGGAAAATCCTGTTGGAGTGAGGGCTTCCCCATACACATGTAAGTTATATAGTTCCCCTCACCATGAAACGCTGTTCCCAACATGCTACATGCATGAAGGCTTCGACAACATTCAGTTCAAAGATGTTAGCAAGTGGAGAGCCGCTCTTTCATTCAGCACAAAAGGCATCGTTACACCCAGGAACATTTACCCAGATTTCTCAGCTGGTTCCTTCAGCCAGATTCAAAATAAAGGCAGTTTGTGCTGGGAAGGCCTGTTGGAGCGTGTTCAGAGCTGTTTCGGGCTCTGTCCCAGCTGGAGGGTGCAAACCCCAACCTCCAGAAAGAGGGACCAAGACCCCACCCGCCAGGTGGTGTTGCCTTTGTTGGGGAACAGTGATCTTTGGGTTAGATATTTTGCGGCTCTCTCTAAAAACTGCTTTGACTTAAGTTTGCATCCTAGTCACCAGTTCCAGGGCAACAGAAAAAGCATACCCTACATCCCTTTGCACTCAACTCTTCCCAAAAGAGCAAATATTTGTCCATGAAAATACCAGCTGCTCTTCTAAGGCCCACTAAATGCCCAGCAGTGTGGGCGGTGCACTCTTGATCAGGGACAGGAGGAGAGGGAACAGCGGTCCTCCGGCAGGCTTGGCCTGGTGTGGCAGCTGCGCTGTGGGTGCGTGGTGGGGAGGGCATGCAGGGAATCCTGTTTGAGGGGCCTCTGTGCACGCCTGCATTATGGTATGAGGTTTCATACAAAGGCTCCAGGCATCCTAACTGGTCAGATACAGCCCCCACCCTTGGGCTGGAACCACCAGGAGATAAGTACCTGTAACTGGGACAGTGCCTGGTGTGGGGAGAGGTCATGGGACACTCCGGGGGCAGGGGCGGTGGTGCTGGGGAAGGCAGGGGATACAGTGAAGGGTGGAGGGAGCAGGGTCCTTTGCTTGGGGGTGCGAGTTCTTTGGGAGACCACAGGGCATGGCACACATCATCCCCATCCCATACCCCAAAATCCTAGCCCCGCCAACAAAGGGGCTGCTCTGCACCCTCTCACCGTGGCTCTCCTGTAAGACCGCACCCAACCCGGCAGCTGGCACCCTGCCTACCTCCCTTCTTGGGACAGATCCCGTCTTCTTGGAAACTGCCTAGCAGCGCGTATTCAAGGCCGGCAGCCGGGCTGGCGGATCTGCACTTTAGGTGCCCTACCTGGCCAGCCGTGCGTGCCTGGGCTCAGTCCTCTATCTTGCCCACCGGTAGCCTGGGTCCACTTCCGGTGCAAGCGGAGGCCGCGGAGCCCAGGCTGAGCCCCGCACACAGACAGGTGAGGGTGCCCCCGCCCCGCTGCCCCGCTGCCCCGCTGCCCCGCTGCCCCGCTGCCCCGCTGCCCCGCTGCCCCGCTGCGCCGCTGCCCCGCCCACTGGCGGCAGCACCGCCCCAGCCTCCGGCCGGCGCCACCTGCAGGTGAGGACGTCCGCGCGGCCCCGCCCACCCCGGCCCCGCCCAGCTGTCCCATAAGCCTCCCCCCACCCCCGTCCTGGCCGCGCCCTGGCTCCCATTGGCTCCGCAAGTTCTGCCCTCGCACGTCTAGCCTCGGGAGGACGCAGACGCAAGCGCTAGGGGAGGGCCCCGCGGCGTTGCCATGGATACAGGCGCCGCACACCACGCTGGCCGGCGTGCGCTTCTGGGGAAGGCAGCGGGCTCCGGAAGTGTGCAGCTGCCCGGGACCATGGCGGTGTTTGCTGCTAGGGATGGCGGCTTGTTCAGCCGGGCGACTAGTTCTGGCCTCGTCAGTCGGCGGCCGACATCCTTTCTGGGGCAGCGTCTCACAGACGGTAAACGTACGTCCGCGCCGTTGGCGGGGCCAGTGGACATGGACCGGGGTGGGATCCAGGTTGGGGTGGCGGCCGGGGAGGGCTGTGGTGCCGGGGAGCGGGCTGGGGTGGGGGGGACAGGGCTGGGGCACAGCCTCGGACTTTCCTCCCCCTCGGGCGCTGGGGCTGGGACCGCGAGTCCGGGTAGCCCTGCGTGGCCGAGGCCTCCCAGAACTCCCGGGAAGGGCAGGTGGAGGACCCGTCTTTTATGAAGCGGGGCCTTACCCGGGTTTTGAAGAGCCCCAGAATAGGTGTTGGAATAGGGTGGTTTATCATCCTTGTTTATCTGCAGGGAATTTTCAATTCCATCCAGATGTTGGCTCCTTCGATAAAACTCAGGAATAAGACAAGGGTCAGTGTAAATTAGCAGTTATCTAGGGCTTGACTCCAAATAGACTGTGCAGGGTGTAGGGATGGTAGATGGGCCCTCCCTCTCAAGATTGGTAGTCTTCTGGGATTAGGGGCCCCAGTTGAGGATTACATCCTCATCTGCAGTAATGGAGGTTGTGGGAAACATTAACACAGAGAAGGGAGGGATGTTGCTGTGGTAACTCATTAAAGAAGCCAGGACCCTTGTCTGGCTCTTGTGTAGGAGAGTCTCGCCTAGGGTAGGACAGTAGTTATCAAAGTGAGTCCGAGGCCCCTGAGATGCAAGACTATTTTAGTAGAAACGCCGGGTAGTCACCTGCCTTTTGCACACTCTTGCACTCCCGAGTTTCCTGTGGGGTTTTCCAGGGAAAACCTGGTCTGTGATATCACAAAACAGGTAATGTAGAGGCAGATAGAATTCATCTCTCACCAATCCAAAAGAGATTTACAGAAATTAAAATCACTTCTATTCCTCTCATTAATGATTTTGTTTAGAAAAATATACTTATTTTTTGCTTAAGAGTATTAATGGTATCATGTCGTAAGTTGTTTTTATTTTTAAGTGAACTCATAAGCATTTTTTAAAGTTCTTATTTAACTTCTAACACAGGAACTATTGATAGATTTAACCCACATAAACAGCAGCCTTTTGGAGTCCTCAGTAATTAAGAGTGTACAGGGGTCTTTAGGCCAAGAAGTTTGAGAGCACCTGGAGAACGGGTGCTCAGGTATTAGTCAGGTGCTTAGCGTTGTTAGACAGATGCCAAGATGTCTTCTGCATGTGCTCCCGGACTCGAAATAATTGGCCACACGGAGATCGGTGGGCAGTGCCTCCACTATACAAACCAGAAGCTGCTGAACGTGTCTTGAGTCTAGGCCATGTGCTGTGCAGAGATTCCCGTTGTATCTGTTCTATCTAAGCCGGGATTCCTGTGCAGAGACCTGGCTCTGAAGACCCGCTCTCCTTTGCTCCCTGCCAGGTACCTTCTGTGTGATGTCAACCCTCCGGAGGGCTTCAGCCTCCATAGGGGCGTCTGTATCCACATCGCCTTCCTCCTGAAGACTCTGCTGAAAATGGAGGAGTCGGTGCTGGTGATACCCCCTTGGGGCCGCCTCTACCATTGGCAGAGCCTGGACATCCACCAGGGCCGGATTCCCTGATCTGACTTTTTTGATCCCTCAAGTCTCAACAGAAACATCCCTGACACTGAATATGAACAGTTCATTGCAGGTGAGATGGTGATCGTTTAACTGGGGCCAGACGGTTTTTATTCTGGTTCCTATGTGAACATCGGGCCGTCTTGCTTCGGGCTTGTCAGTCTGCTTAGGGGTCCTGCTCATGTTTCCCGCACTGCAGGTGAATTTGGTCTTTCCACAGTTTTTCTCAGGAAATATATCTGAAGTGTATGAGCTCTGTGTTCCCTCCCCTCTGAAAACCCTGGCCTTCTGGTGAGATGGAGTGGTGATAAGGAGGCCACTGCCACAGAGGCCTTGTCCCAGCAGGACTCGCTCCCTGGGCATTAAGGGCCATTCTTACCTGAAGGAAAACACGATGTATGTGTACCATGGGCCACGTGCTGGAGAAGGTATTTAACCTCTCACTCAGTATAATTTGGTCCTGCTCAATCTTCCCATTTTGCTTTTTGTAGGAGGTAAGAGTTGAAGATTTTCTTTGAATACAGCTATTTAGAGCTTATCTTTTTTTAAATTGAAATGTGGTTGATTTACAATGTTTTGTTAGTTTCAGATATACAGCTGTTTTGTTAGTTTCAGGTATACAGCATAGTGATTCAGTTGTACATATACATAGTCTATTCTTTTTCAGGTTCTTTTCCATTATAGGTTGCAAGATACTGAACATTTTCCCCTGTGTTCTACAGTGAATCCTTGCTGTTTGTCTGTTTTACATATAGTAGTTTGTAATTGTTAATCCCAAACTCCTAAGTTTGTTTTCTAAGTCTGTGAGTCTGTTTTTGTTTTGTAAATAAGTTTATTTGTATCTTTTTTAAAAATTCCACATATAAGTGATATCATATGTTACTTGTCTTTCTCTGTCTGAGTTATTTCACTTTAGTGTGATAATCTCCAAGTCCGTCCATGTTGCTGTAAATGGCATTATTTCCTTCTTTGTTACAACTGAGTAATATTCTTTTATATCTAAATACTACATCTTTATCCAGTCATTTGTCAGTGGGCGTTTAGGTTGCTTCTATGTCTTGGCCATTGAAGACAGTGCTGCTGTGAACATTGGGGTGCAGGTATCTTTTGAAATTAAGGTTCCCTCTGGATATATGCCCAGGAGTGTGATTGCTGGATCAAATGATAAGTCTTTTTTTAGTCTTTTGAGGAATCTCTATACTGTTTTCCACATTGGCTTCACCAAACTACATTCCCAGCAATAATGTAGGAGGGTTCCCTTTTCTCCAAGCCTCTCCAGCATTTATGGTGAGTGGATGTTTGAATGGTGGCCATTCTGAGTCATATGAGATGATAAGTTATTGTAGTTTTGATTTGCATTTCTCTGAGAATTAGTGATATTGTGCCTTTTTTTCATATGCCTATTGGCCATTTGTATATCTTCATTGGAGAATTGCTTGTTTAGTTGTTCTGCCCATTTTTGGATTGGGTTGTTTATTTTTTTTCTTATTAAGTTGTATAAACTATTTTTATAGTCTACAAGTTAAGCCATGTTCAGTCTCATCTTTTGCAAATATTTTCTCCCATTCCATAGGTTGTCTTTTCCTTTTGCTTATGGTTTCTATTGCTTTGAAAAAGCTGATAGGTGTAACTACGTCCCATTTGTTTATTTTGACTTTTATTTCTGTTGCTTGGGTGGATTGACCTAGGAAAACACTGCTGAGATTTATGTCAAATAATGTTTTGCCTATGTTTTCTTCTGAGAGTTTTATAGCGTCTTGTCTAATGTTTAAGTCTTTAAGCCATTTAGAGTTTGTTTCTTTTTGTGTTTTTTTTTTCAACTCTAATATATGCTTTCGATTTGTGGTTACCCTATTTTTCAAGAATATCAACCCATTACTATATCTATTTTCTTTAGACTGATAATCACGTTGGCTCCAACACATCCTAAGAATAATGAGAAAAAAGAAAAAGAAAGAAAAAAAAATCTATCTTTTCTTGCTACCCTCTCCCTTTCCCACATTGTTGTATTTTGATGTACTTTTCTTTTTTACATCTTCATGTTTATTGTCTTGTAACTCGTTATTTCACTTCCAACTATGGTTTTCCCATTTCTATAGCATCCTGCTTCCTTTCTGTTTAGAGTAGAACCTTTTAATGTCTCTGTTTGGTTCCATAATGCTGAATTATCTGCCCAACCCCCTCCCCCCTGAGCCTCTGAATACTCAGTCCAGGGAAGTCAAACCATCCTAGCCTTCATCGGTCCTGGGATGCAATCTTCAGAGTGGGAAAAAAAATCATTGAAAAATAATATTCTGTGTGTTGCTTTTCTTGCCCAGAGAGTGAGAATCACCTCTGAAGGTGGAGGAAGAAACATGGGGATGCCGGGCACAAAGTCTTTTCTCCTTTTGCTGCTAAAAAAATGATTTCTTTGGTAATTAGTGATGATGCCCTTTAAATTGGTAAGATCGAGATTCCACAGCTTCAGCGCCTGTGAATAACCAGCTGGGAGAAAGCTCTCCAGGGCCCCTGCAGTGGGAAAGGCAGCCCCTCTGAGCACCTGTTGTTCTGTATTCTTCCTGCCTCCACATGGGTTCGCTAGGCACCGTGCAGGGTGATGCAGTTCCCCGAGGTGTAGGACTGGGAGACACCTGCTTGGTGGTGAGCCACAGGAGCCCACACTTGAAGGACAAAGTGAAGAGCAGTGGGGCGGGCGTAGGAACAGAGGATGGTTGAGACCCAGGATAGTGTCCTGGAGTCCAGCAGGCAAGGCTGGCTGGGCAGATGGGGCCCTGGTGAATGGGCAGTCCTTGAGGGATCTGAAGCAAAGATATGAACCAAGATACTGGATTCGTGTGGGGTACAACGCCCCCTGGAGGCCGCGGGTCAGTGCAGCTAGCCCAGGAGGTGCGGGCACTTCCCCAAAGTTGGGTTGACAGGTCACAACCAACTCACTGGGAACCGAGAGGTACAGAGATATTGTTAAATTTTTGTCCCTCTTCCTGGAAAAAAAAATTGCTTCCTGTTGAATAGCCTGTGTGGTTAGAATTAAAGACATGAAATAACATTTCCTCAAAAGTCATCCATTGTACAGTTGTTAATAAGGGTCAAATGCAAACTTGAATAGATTAAATCAGTCATCATCATATTCTAAAATCTTTTAAAATAAAAATTCTTGCTGTCTTTGTTCTTCATTTCAGGGTTCAATTGGTGATAATAATAGTAACAAAAGCAACAGCAAACCTTTAAAGAATTCTGTCCTGCTGTTCCAGGAACTCTGTGTTCATGACAAACCAATGAGGTGGCACTTTACACGAAGGACAGTCATTAATCACACAGCTAGTAAATGGCAGAGCTGTGACTTGAACCCAATCTGTCTGGCCCCAGAGCCCCCTCTCAGCCCTTCAGTGCAGCTCATCACTTGGCATGCCCAACACAGGCCAGCATTAAAGAGCAGCGTGACCTTGGCCAAGGCAGCTTCACCGCTTGGCCTCTGTTTCCTCATCTGCAGAATGGGAGTGTGGACAGTGAACTCTGTGAGCTCAGTGGTCACTTCCTCCAGCTCTGCTATTCTACTGCTTTGAGTTAATTTAAGAAGTATCTGAGCCTCTGAATGGCCCACCCATAGGCTGGCACTTTGCTAGGCCCTGGTTCACGGAGAAAAGTAAGATCAGCCTGCTTCTCCGAGGAGCCTGTGTCCCTCCACGGCAAACGGCTTGAGGCCCAGGCTCCCTCACTGGCAGTCGGGGACTGGACAGGAATGTCTGATAGAAGATGGAGGCAGAGCCCCTCTGGGAACAGTGGTGGCCACACAGATCTCAGGAGCGGGAGCATCTGTCCAGGCTGCTGAGAGGGGGGCCCTCATGAGGCCAGTAGACCCCCAAACTAAGCCCTCAGGACAAAGATCCAGCCATTCCTGCAATGTCACAACAGAGCCAGTCCATCCTCATCACTGTGCCCCTGTGCTCCTTTGTCCTGGGGCCTCTCTTCCCTCTAGAACCAGAAGACACTTCTCCCTCTCTTCTCTGAGTGTCCCCTCACTTCACCAGTGGTCCCTGCTTCCTGGGCCACCATCTCTGGAGTTGACGCTTTGCCCCCTCACACCCTCCGTTTGATCAGGAGCCTGGGTTGACCTCCTTGTGCTCACTTTCCCCCATGAGGTGATTTCTCCTCCTCTCTTGGGAACACCTGGAAAACCCAGTCCATTCCTAGCAGTGCCTGCCACCCTGGCCTCCCTGCTTAACTGCCTCAGTCAGGAGCAGCTGGACCACCAGCTCTGTATTGCCTCACCGCCTACCATTAAGACGTCAAATTTGATTCTCCCTCCACCACCCAGTATGGTCATTGTAGGGTCTTCTTCTCCATCAGCCTGAGCCAGCAACCCCCTATTCACCCTACCCCCGGGCTCATACCCAGGCATGCCTCCACCCCAGGTCCAGCCTCTCTCCTTTATGTGCCCAACTCTAGCCATCCAGCTGCTTCTCCACCAGCCTCCTTGGCCCTCCTTCACCCTCACTGGGGCATCATGCACTGGCTCCTCTGCTTTCCTGCCTGTCCACGTTCCTCTTACTTCCACTTCCCCACCTTCCAACTCTGCATCCACAGTCAGCACTCTCTTTATGATAAACAAAACCCCCTTGACCCTTGATCTTTCCAATTCCTCACCAGGACGACTTCCATCTCGGTTCACCCAGCTCTATTTGTTCTGAGCCTGCAGGCAGCAGGCTCTCCCATCACAGATTTCTAAGACTACAAATCAATGCCCACCATGTTGCCACTGCCAGGCAATCCTCCAGGATTTCTCTAGTGAGCATATTTCCCCACTTGCCACACAGTGGTGTCAACATTCTCTGCTCTCTGCACACCACTAACTTTCCCTCTGTCTCTTCCCTGACTCCCAACAGATGGCCTTGCCTCCTGCTTCAGAGAGAATGACATGTTACTGGAAAGGAACTCGCTCACCTGCAGCAAATCTGCTCACCTCACCTTTTATCTGTCCCTCTCCCACCTGGACTCTAGCTGTAGTTGTTCTTAATTTAGTGAGTTTAGTTGACATATATATACACAGTTAAAAGCATAGCACAATATAGTCTACCTTCTTGGGCTTACTTTTTCAATTTAACATAGAGTGTATGATACATCCACTTCGTTGCATGTACCTGCAGTTCATTTGTTTTAACTGATCTTAAATGTTGTGTGTGTGAAAGTAACACAAGGCAAGTGTAAGCCAGGATTCAGGATGCTGGTTACTTCCTGTGAGAAGAGGCCAAGGGCAGGATAGGACACAGTATGTCACTGTCAATAGTCCTGTTCTGGTGCTGGATGTTAGGTTCACAACTGTTTCTTATAATATTAATTTTAATACATAAATACTTCTGACAGGCACCTAAGGTGAGAACGTGTCATGAACCAAGATATACAATGGATAATATTACATCATTATTGTTATGTAATCTTGTTATAAAATATATTAATCATAATCCTACATTGTTATGTGTTATATATTATATAGATGCATGAATTATATATTATGCATATAAATAACTACATATGTATTATATACTATCTGATAATAAATAAACAGAATATAACATGCTAGTATATCTACTATTATGTATTATTTAATAAATATTATACTATATCCTGTTATATGACATGGCATCTAATCTTTAATCAAATAAAAATATGTCACTATATGTAGTGGTAATTAATAAAATTAAATGAAAAAGCCCGCAGCTTTTAACACCAACACTGCTCCAGCTGTCACTGTCTATTTTCTTCCCTTTCATGGTCGAGGTCCTCATGGTGCTATCTGTTCCCCCTTTCATCTCGTTATCCTGAACCTTCCTCCTCATTCCATCCCATGCTGCCTTCTGCCCCATGGTCCCTCTAGTCACCAGCGGCCTCTGGGTCGCTGATTTCTGGGCAGTGCCTCAGGCCCAAGCTCACATGGGTGTCTGCCGCCTCTGCCACCCCTGGTGGGGACGGGGCGGGGGGCAGAGTGCACCTGTTGTCCTGGAAGAGAACACAGCACAGACTCCGTCACCAGCAGCAGGTGTGGCTGGGAACTGCAGGACTGGGGGGAGAGCCAGGCTGTCTGCGTCCAGACCTGGGGCACTTGGAGTGCGAAGAAACCCAGTCCTCACTGCCCCTGAAGTGAGGAAAACACCCTCAGTTGGGTTAAAGTGCTTATGACCTAGATCTGCTGGCTGGAAAGGACAAAGGGGTCCCTAAGGGGAGGGCAGTGGATGTTCCAGGCCCCACCAAGGCCCTAAGGGCTGGCGGGGTAGCAGGCTGGACGCTCCACTGGACCCAGTGCCCCCTCGGGGGTGGGGCCTTCCAGAACAAGCCGAAAGCCCTCGGTCTCTGGGGGGAACGCGGCAGTATGGGAGCATCCCTGCAGCGAGTCAAATGACGTCAGGGCCTGTGGGATCCGTTTTTATGGCCACATCGAGCCTCAGCAGAAGCCACAGCAGGAGTGGATTCCTGTCTCTCCAGCTGACATCCTCGTGTCTGAGTGCCAGGCTTCATACCCTATCCCCTGGGGCGCTAGGACAGTTATACACAGAGGCGGCTCGGGGAGGCCTCAAGAGGGCTGTACTGGCCTTGCTGCCGACACAATTACACAAAGATCAAACAATCCATCGATGGGAAGAAAATAAGAACCATGGTCACATCTGGACCGCAAGCTTAGATGTGGTATATGGGTGACATTTATCGACAGTCCGGCGAGGATCTGGTCAGAGATAGAGGCCAGTGCAGCAAACCGGTAGTGACACTAAGGAACATCGTGGTGCAGAGGCTGGACTGGGGGTCTGCAGGCTCCTCCCAGGAGGAGCCTCAGTGTTTGGGAGGTGGCTAACATGCCTGCTTCGTGTCACTAGCAAGTGATGCCACCTGCGGAAAATCAGCTATAATCCTGAGCCGGGTCAGCCCTGGGTGATGTGATAAAGGATCCTACAAGAGGGGGCGCCAGACGGATAGTGAACCAACCAACAGGCTGATGAGTTTCTGGTCTGTGTTTATCGTGCTTTCGTAGCCAAGAATGAGGAGAGAGTTGAATGGCTCACCATGAAGATTTTAACAACTTAAGAGAGTTCCGTGTCTCACTGCATTTCAGTGTCACCCGGAGGAATTCAAGAGGTGTTTAGACCCAGAGGGGACTAACGGCCTCTTGGTTCCTCATCAACCTGGCAAACCCACCAGCCCTCTATGGCCAGACCTTGGTAAGTGCCTTCCCTTGTTCTAACAAAACCTTTTCAACTCACGCCTGTGGTATGGTTTTATTTTTGTTTAATTAATGGGAATGAAGATACCTTACATCCTCTTCAGACCTTTCCTTAGGCCTTCTGCCCTTAGACCCCGGCAAGTGGGCCCGCTGCCCTGGGTCCTGCACTGCAGAGGGTCCCTCTGGCCCTGACACTTCCTCTGGCCACGCCCTCCATGGGGTGGAGTCAGCAGGGCCAAGGGGACAGGGTCATTGGATCCATCCCGTGCTCTAGAAATCCAGGACCCCAGATGCCCTGTCTCAGCAGCCCCTGACCCATTCCTAGTACCTGCACCGGCTCTCTCGGAAGTTCAAATTCCCAGGGCTCACAGAGAGGCCAAAGGGCAGCTGTATGCACGGAGGGTATGAGCAGATTCCGGATGTGAGTTCTGAGTGTCCCCCTGTGCACATCCAAGGCCCCTTGTGGCAAGGGATGGACCCAGCATTGGGAAGAAAGGGTCAGGCTAGTGGTCAGAGACTGGGAATCAGCTCTCCCCACACATTCACTTTCTTTGCCAGACTCCCCTGTGTCTGGGAATTCTAATTTTGAACCTGGTCTTCCCCCTTATAATGAACGTATATTTGTAAAGGCAGGAATTTAGAAGCTACTGCACTTAACATGTTTACATGTATAGGATGTGAGCTCCCAGGTATGCTTTGGCCCTGCACTTCCAAAGGTCTAGAGCAGTTATGTTGGCTCTACTGAGACTGTAATTGGTAAAGACCATCTCCAGAGAGGAGGGCTCCTGCTTCACGCTCCAAAGTCAGGATCTTCTGAGTGGATAAAACAATGGACACTGTGACCCTCGATTGTAAATTGATTTAGAATAACGCCAAAGTGTGTAAGACGTGTGTGTGTGCACGTGCGCACCTGGGGACGTGTGTGGTATATGACTTTGTGTGTGTGTGTGCTCACGTGCACCTGGGGATATATGTGGTTCTGTAAGTTATGTGTGTGTGTGCACCTGAGGATGTGTGTGGTTGTGTGTATGATATGAGTGTGTGTGTGGTACACGACTCCATGTGTGTGTGCCCGTGGGGATGTATGTGGACCAGAGCCAGTGTGTCTGCACGTGTGTTTGTGTGTATGTGCATGCATTATTTTAATAGTAGAAGCTGTCCTTTAGAAATACGAAGTAGTAAAAATTGTATGATGTCCTTTGCTGTATAAATCAAAATTAAAATAATTTTCAATCACCAGGAATTTAGTCCCCCTCAGATTCTGTTTTTTTCCATATTGATTATGTCCTCATTTTACTGATGAGGAAACTGTAGCTTAGAGATGTTAACTGACTCAACCAAGGGCATGGAGCTCACGTGCCCAGGGTCAGGACGCAGTCCAAGCCACGCTGCTCCAGAGGCCTGGAGCCCTGCTCACGATCACGTGTGGCCTCTTGGCGGGGAACAGATTCTGATGGGCTGTGGCCAGCGTGCAGGATGCCCGTGCAGGGGACTCGGGAAGCCGGGTGGAGAGTACCAGACAGCAGACAAGAGTGAAGGGCTGCTCAGAAGTCAGATAGGTTCCTAGGTCTTGGATGAGGAAGGAGGCTCACTGCTCATCCTTGATCCTTTGCTGGTGGCCAAAAGGGACCAAGGCCCACGAGAGTACTTCTGGGAGCTGCCTGCCAACACCTGGAAAAGGACTGCTCAGGACTGGCTCTACAGTAGGAGCAGAGGAAGGAAAGGTCGCCTCCTGGTGGACATTCTTGGTGATGGCAGTAGGAGGCCTAGGAGCCTTGGTATCGAGGTGGCAAGGCAAGGTCCTAGTGGGTGATCGTTTTCACGTATCTTAAAAATCATTGCTTCATATATTTTACCCAATTTGTGGTTTATTTTAGGGTGGTAAATATGGTCAGTGTTACTCCATATTACCTGGATTAATTAATTTTTTTATTGTTAATTTTCTCTTCAGTGATTTGGAAGCTATATTGCCTCTTAATGAAAATTCTCTCTAAATCTTTATAAATCATCTCTAAGTTCATAACTTTATATGCAATTGGGCCAGTATTCCTATAAGAGTCTCAAAAATGAAATAATCTATTAGATCCTGTTCCTCAATAATGATAAATTTAGCATATTTTACCTCTCTGTTGTTCTAAATTGTATGTGTGTGTGTGTGTATGTGTGCTCCAGTTACTACTTTTTAGACAGTTGCTTTAAGTTTGTTACATTAACAAAGAAAATATAGGTATATACATCTTGGATTTCATTGCTCACTACAACTATTTAATCCCATGTCTTTCCCACTTTTGAATTATTTACTTATTGGGATTTCCCAATCAACTGGACACATGATTGACTAATTTTTTTCGAGCGGTGGATTTGGAACACTTATATATCTATATGCAGATTTATGTTCTCCTCATCAACAACTCTCAGCGTGTTGTTGATGGCCCAAGCCTTGTTTTAAATTAAGGCATTGTTTTTCATCACCAAACAAAATTATTAATTTAAGGTGCTGTCTTTTTATGGTTGGCTATTCTTTTGTGGTGAATGGATATTAATACAGATTTCCTTAACCTTCCTCCTTCTTTTTGCCATAACTCGAATTCATTGAGAAGCATGTTTTTACCACTTCTCAGATGGGCTTCAACTTTGACTTCTGCTTTAAACCATCACCCCACTCTTTTTCTCCATGCTTATTCCTGAAAAAGTGAGCTCTCTATCGGTTTATAGGTGGTTCCCGTCAAAGATGTGTGACTCCCTGTCCAAAGTTCCAAAGGAAGAGAAAAGGAAAGATTCCTGTTTCTGGTGGTTACATTTTGTCAGCTTAGAGATCTAGTTCTCCGTGTGGCTGCGGTGGAATCTGCAATATCTTGGCTCAGAGTTTCCTTTTTCTGGCTTACTAGGGGAGCCGCATTAGCTGGGGTCACGGCGCTGTGGCCGTTGTCAGGATCCTGGGACTGAGGCAGCCCCCCTCCCTCCATGTTATTTTGATCTTGCAAACTGGGTCCCAGCTATGTGAACCCTGCACCTGGTGGCCAGGATCGCCCCACACGTGACGTGTACCCAGTTCCTTGGCGTCCCTCACTGCTATCAGCTAGTTCCAGTAAGAGTACGTGATGGCTTCCACTACTGTCCTTCCTCCATCCTCTCCAGGCAGGCCCTCCTTTCCCACTAGTTGGCCCTAAGCCTTCTCTCCTGTGCTACATACGCTGAGGGAATTCCTCATGGTTTCCAGCAGGTAGATGGGTCTCTTCTATGTTTGGACCCCTTCAGTGCTTGCAGTGAAAATATAGGATGTGGGAAGGAGGAGCATGGGGGTTCTCCATATCTAGGGGCTCCCTATCCAGCAGATTCAACTAACAGTGGATTGAAAATATTCTTGAAAAAACAGAAAGTTTCCAAAAGCAACACTTGAATTTGCCATACATTGGCAACTACTTACATAGCATTCATGTTGTATTAGATACCATGAGTAATCTAGAGATAATTTAAAGTACACAGGAGGACACAGTGAAAGAGAAAGTGAAAACAAATATATGTGTATATTCATGTATAACTGAAAACTTTTGCTGTATGCTGGAATTTGATACAACTTTGTAAAATGACTATAACTCAATTAAAAAAAGTTTGTGTATATAAAAAAAGTAGATGGGAGGATGTACATGAGTCCCATGCAAGTCCTATGTCATTTTATACAAGAGGCGTCAGCATCCATGGATGTTGACTTCAGGGTGAGTCCTGGAACCAGTGCCACATGGTTACCAAGGGATGACTGGAAGTCCAGGCTCCTTATCCCAGCCTGCCATGTCCCCACGTGGTCTGACTCCTACCTGTACCACACTTCCCTTGTCACTCTCCTCCAGCCCTGGCAGACTGACCTCTCATTCTTGAACAGGCCACGTTCACCGGGCTTCATGTCTGGCCCTTAGAAATACCAGTTACTTTCTGAGCATGGCTCTGCTTTCACAAGATGGGCTGCATTGTCACTAAAGAAGACAGTGTGGAGGTTCCTTTAAAAACTGAAAATGGACTTAACTCATGATCCAGCCTTCACCCTCCCGGGCATATGTCAGAAGAAAACTCTAATTCAAAAATTCACATGCACCTCAATGCTCACAGCAGCAGTATTTATAATAGCCAGGACATGGCAACAACCCAAATGTCCATCGACAGGTGACTGGATAAAGAAATAGTAGTATATTTATACAATGGAATACTACTCAGCCATGAAAAAACAAATAATGTCATTTGCAGCAACATGGATGGACGTAGAGATAGTCATTCTAAGTGAAGTAAGCCAGAAAAAGAGAAAAATGCCATATGATATCACTTATATGTGGAGTCAAAAAAAAGACACAAATGAACTTAACTACAGAAGAGAAAGAGACCCACAGACATAGAGAAGCAAACTTACGGTTCACAGGGAGATAATGGGATGGGAAGTGATAAATATGGGGATTCGAAAAGTGCCCCTCTTGTGGAGTTATGGAAATGTTAGCTATCTTGATCATGGTGATGGTTTTCTGGGTGTAGACATTTATCAAATTCACCAAATAGTACATGTGAAATATGTGTATTTTATTGTACAGGAATTATACCACAATAAAGGTGCCCTTAAAAAAACAGGAAAACGGTGGCATTTTGTCCTACATTTTTATGTGTCTTAAGTGAGTAGGTCTTCAAGATTCTGGTCTGCCATATTTTCTGAACTAGAAGTGCCCTCCTTCCCTTTTCTTTGGTAAACTGTCAGTGGGTGGCATTTATTCCCGTGACTTGAACTGCTCTCTGTCCACTGATTAACTGTCAAATCTTTTCCAGCATGGACATCCCAGAAATATACTTCTAATTGACAAGTAGACATTCCCATTTGATTAGCCCATAAAAATCTCAAGCTCTGTTTGTCTGGATTTACACTCGCTCAGAACTAGTTTTACTTTTTCAAACAATGGCATCACTATCCCATCTCTTTTCTGTGCCAAACATCTGGGAGTTTTCCTTTACTTTTCCACTCCCTCACCCCCGTCAGTACTACAATTCTATTCCTTAATGTCCCCCAACTATGTCCCTGCTTCTTGCTTCCCACTGCATTAATTCACACCCCTTGCTAGTCCCCCCAGTGCTGTTCTTTAGAGTGAACAACCCACTTTGCTCACTTTTAATGACTAATCTGTGTCACTCTCCTTCTTAAAACCCCAAAGAATTCCCCGCTGCGTGTGTGAGGAAGTCCATGCTCCCTGATTTAACGTCACACCTTCTCATCACCTAGTTGCTGCTTTTTCTCAGCCTCAGCTTCCGTTAGTTCCCCACAGCCTATAGCCTCACTGACCTTCCTTCCCTAAGTGCAAAGTGCTCTTAGACATGACTAGGCGTCTGCACGAGACACGCAAGCTGCTGAGAATCCCGTCCTCACTACGCACCCTCCTGGTCTAGAGATTTGCTGGAATCCGTCAGATGTCAGTGCAGAAAGCATTTCCTCTCTGACACCTTCCCTACCTTCTAGAACCCTGCCCCAGGAAGTGCAAGAGCCCCTCTGAACATACAGTATATATGATGCCAAGTGACTCTTACCACATTGTTTTGAAAGTTTATTTAAATTTGTGTCTTCCACGACACACTGTGATCTCCTTGAGGGGTGGGGGGCTGTGTGGTATTTGTCTAGACAGCTAATGTCTGGCACAGACCCCGGGCCATTGGAAACAGTCTGCTGACTCATCAAGAAGAATTGTCTTTGCGACGTAAGAAAGACTACATGCTCTCTGATCTTACACCATCCGTCAAGGGTCAAAATAATTTCACATAGAACTACAGAGGCAAAATATGTGCATTCTTTTCCTCTTTGTGAGCCTGAGATCATAGGCATCCTGGAACGGATGTGTCACTCAAAGCTGTCTGTCCCCTAGGCTGTCACGCCCAGCTTCAACATATTGTTTAGAAGTTGTAGGGATATGTGTACATCACCCCATCTTAGAGCAAACGGTGCTTCAGCCTGACCAAGTTTATTGTCCATATAAAAATCAGAAATCTTAAAAACTGAAGCCTGAAGAAACATTTCCCTTTTCTCCTTCCAGTCTGTCTGCCATATGCATCCCACATCCTCACTGATCATCTGCGTCAGGCCACCTTCTATCTAGAAACATTTCCGGTGGGACACTTGGATAAGAACTAATTACAGCAGTAATGAAACTGGTCCCATGAACGTAGGCTCTGCACAACAAGGATGCTTTGAACGGAGGCCTCAGCCGTGGCCTGCAGGGACTGTTCACGTTTTCTGCCTGGCTTCCCTGCAGATGTTGTGCAGAAAATCAAGCCTGCAGTTAAAGTCATAGAAGTCCCAAGAAATCCAGAAAAATGCAGTGAGATTCATCTCCTTGGGAATATTTTAGAAAACCATCCACTAATACAAAGAAGAGATTTAAGAGTTTCGTTTCAGGGCAGATGTTGTCCAACTGCAGGTGGGTCAGTTTTGCCATTGTTGCTCGCTAGTTGGCTTTCTGCTGCTTCTAACACCCGCTTTTAAGAGAAGTGGTCTGAGTCGGCCCTCAGAGCAGAAAGGTGGGCTGGGCCTGGAGACAGCCAAGCTCCTCTGCTGTGTAGTACCCCTCTGAGAAGGAAGGGATGGCCCAGGACTCCCTCTGACTCTCTCCCTCAGTTATAAACTCTATGAAGGGAAAATGGAACAAAAGTCTTAATTCAATATGGTATTGTCAAAGTATAAAAATAATTGTCTTTGGAGGGGATGGTATAGTTCAAGGGGTAGAGTACGTGCTGGATTCTATTTGCGGTACCTCAATGTAAAAAAAAATAAGAAAAAGTCTTTAAAAAAGAGAAAAATAACAAAGAAGAAAAGAGATCTCAAACAACCCCAGTTTAAAAAGAAAAAAAGTCTTTTAAAAATAGTAGTCAGCTAGGTCTTTTGCTAGATTAGGAGTTTGGAATTAACAGGTACACACTACTATGTATAAAATAAATAACCAACTCCCAGGTCCTTAATAAATTAGTTCAACCTGAATCCTTTTTCTTTTTTCCCCTAAGCAACCCATGGAAGCCTCTGAAATTCTCATCTTATAAAAGAATTCATTTAAAGGTGGTTTGAAAGTTATTGGTTAAAACAGTTATTTGTGGTTCCATGAATATAGGTCTAGTAAGACAGACAGACTGTAAACCAGTAAGCAAATAAATATATGATGTACTGCCAGGTACTAATAATTACCACAAAGAAACATAAAGCATATTAGGAGAGAAAATGTTTGAATAGGAAATATGTGCATGCTATTTTAAATAATCTGGTCAGATAAGTCCTCTCTGAGGGTAAATAATTTGAACAAAATCTTGAATAAAGCAAAAGAATAAGCCACGTAGGTAACAGACAAGAAAAGCCTCCCTGGCTGGAAGAAGTATAAGTACGAGTTAGAAACACAGCTGTCCTGGTGGGGACCATCGGGGCGGTGAAGAATGGCTGGAGCAGAACGGTGAGAGCTGAGGCTGCAGAGATGGGTGAGGGCCCAGATCACATAGGGCCTTGATAGGGACTCTGGATATCCTTCTGAATACAATGGAAAATCACGAAAGTATTTTGCAAAGCGGAAAAACTTGATCTGATTCATACTTTAATAAGACCGTTGTGGGTAACGTATGGGGAATAAGCAATGGAAGCAGGGCAAGGTAAGCTGATGGGAAGCCAGTGGGAAGAGTGCTGCTGACCTGGAGAGAGACGCCGAGGTTGGGCTGGGATGATGGCGGGAGACGGGCTGAAAGGGGGACATGATTTGACAGTAACGGTCACAGGCCTTAGTGCTCGAGTTGGACACAGACACAGAGTGGTACAGGGTGATGGGTATGTGATATTTGGGGATGAGCCACAGTTTTTGTGCACAGACCTGACAGGAGAATAAAGTGGGGACGTTGACGTCGGTAAGAAGGGTTGGTGGGTGTTGAATTCCCCCTAGAGTCGCGTCTCTGTATCTCTGGAGATGACGTCAGCAGAGCAGGAATGGGTGTTCCTACTTCTGCAGAGAATTGCGTGTCCTCTTCATCGACTAATTCGAGAGGCCGACCTGCCCATCCAATTGCAACATCTTGAATCTGCTTCTTTCTATCCAGGAGGATATTTCCAACTAAGATGCCAATCAAAAATTCCCGTGTCCAGATTTAGAGCTGTGTGCCCTTGGGATGACCTCAGAGATGCCTCCACAGAGGCTCGGTGTGCTCTCTCTCCCTCAGAGAAGACAGTTACCTTCAGTCCGCTGGGTCTCAGCAGAGAAGATTTCACAAATAGCCCCTCTCAGGCCCTGGGGACCAACCTCCCGCTTGGCCGAGCTCTGAAAATGAGCACGAGTTCCGGGCAAAGGGCCTTCTCCAGGGGGCCATCTGGCAGATTACATGAGGACAGTGTACAAAAGGGTGGGAGGGTTGATAGTATAAACGCATTTTAATTTTTGCTCTGAAACTGACTCTGTCCTTCCGTTTTGTTAAGCAAGTGTTCTTAGGCCAGACATGATTCTCCTTTTTTCTTTCTATTTGATCATTCAAGAGGTTTAGATAGGGGATTTGTTTTAGGGTAAGAATCTTTAAAAAAAAAACCTTGCAAATAGCGTCTTGTTAAGCATTTTGACAAGTGAATTCTCCCAGCAGTATTGAACCCCCTTGTTCCACCAGGGGGTCTCAAAAGGTATACATGTTCCAAATCTGACCCAAAACCAATGAGCCTTTTCTTTTTTTTAAGAACTTCACCATGGACAAAAGATGTCACTAAAGAAGGTGAGAAAAGAGCAGGTCCCCATCATCCAGAGTCCCTCCCAAAGAGCCCACTTCTGGAGGAGATGAAGGAGAGAAACGGTTTATTTATACACACGCAGGAATCAACCAGAAAAGTACCTACCATGTTAAATGGTGAAAGTTAAAGGCTTTGTTATCAAACTAACTTAATAGGGCAAAGGGAGAGGAGAGAATTGGCTTCCATGACAGGTTTTCTTCTACATCTTTTGAAACTCAGTTATCTTCAGCTTAAAGAGGTTTTGTATTAACCGTGGGTTCCATCTGACTTTCCATTCCTCGAACTTTGTTCTTCTTTTTCAAGATTCACTCATGTATTCTGACCCCCTGGATTTTCCACGTGAATTTTAGATTGATTGTCAATTCCTGCAAAACACCACCTGGGATTTGGGTAGGCATTCTTTGAAGCCTTAGATCTATTCGTGGACTACTGTCATCTTAGTAGAATGAAGCCTTCTGTTCCATGAATATGGGATTATTCTCCGTGAATGTAGGTCTTAATTTCTCTCAACAGACTCTCTCATCTATTGTAGTCTTCAGTGTCCTAGTCGGGTACTTCTTGCTCACCTGTATTGGATGCTGATTCAGAAGAGACACGACCTCCTGGAGAACCTCTGCTTCCACTGAGCTGAAATGGAACTGAGTCCTGAGAAGGCTTTAAATTCTTTTAAAAATAGGATTAATGTACTTTAATTACTCCATAGATGAGTAATGAATGGGTCACATTAGCATAGGATTTTAATCCTTTTAGAATTAGTAGAGTAATACAGACACAGTACAAAAAATGGAAATATTGCCTAAAAGAGAAGAGATTTGTAATTCCCACCCACAGCGGTGACTGCCATGAATGATTTGGTGCTTATGTCTCAGTCTCTGTGTCTCTCAGTATGTCTCTCTCCATCTCTGTCTCTCACACACTCACAATCAGATCAATTTCCATCTATATTGATTTCACACACATGTGGTCGTGCAGATGGGACCCTGGATGCAGAGAGTGGGTCTGCATACTTCCACCCTGAGGCCTCCCTTGATATTGGGTTGAGACCAGGCACCCATTTTTCCAACTGCGCAGCATTCATTCATCCACATGAACCAGAATGAATGGACCCCATCCCCTCTCCATCAACATTAGTGTGGCTTTAATTCTGACTGTTTCAACCAGTGCTGTGATGAACAGCCTTGAAAAGGCATCTTTGAATAGGTGTGTAAGGGCTTTAGTGGGATGAACTGTACGGATCAGAACTTCTGGGGAAGAGATGCATCTGTGGCCCTTTGATGCGTCCTGCACCCTGTTCTCCTGAAGAGGAGCGTCCCTTCACTCTTCACTCCAGGGGATCAGCTGGAGCCTCTGCCTGCTTACATTGTCACCAGGGCTGGTTGTCACCTGACTAAAAACCGCCAGTGTGATGGTGACCGGTGCTGTCTCTGCAGTATTTCCGTCTGCCTCTGTTCTCACTTGAGAGGTCAAGCATCACTAACACACACTGGCCACCTGTATTGCCTCTCATTGGAACTGCCCATGCCTGTTCTGTTACTGTTTAGAACACTGGGTTTCAAAAGGATTTTGGACTACAGGGATGGGAAAAATTTCTCCAAACTTGCGTTATGAGGAATGTATTTTCCAGGTTGTGGTTTGTCTTTCAAGCAATTTTTCTGGGCTTTTAATAATTTTTTTGATTCGTTTGGTTTTGTTTTTGCCACAGGAAGAGCTAAGCATCTCCCTTGTGTCTTCTGGCTGTGGTGTCACAGGGGGAACAGCAGTGTCTACCATGAGATTATGCACAGAGTTACTAAAAGGGCTTCATTTTGTGCATCACATCTTTAATCCCCCTGGATAACCCTTGAAAATAATAAAAATGCTGTTTCAAGTTAAAACAAACAAAAGTCCTCAGACCCAGCTTAAAACATGTGGGCAGGGAGGAAAAAACCCTATTTTATAATTTCATTGGCATGAAACAACCAGTAGGGGTAAAGACACGCAAAGAGAAAGAGGACTTGGGTTTGTCAGGGGCTGGGTGAGGAGGAAGGGGAGTGCGTGCTCTGGATCCAAGGTTTCACTTTGAGGAAAGAAATAGTGTGAAACTAGATGGTAGTGATGGTCGCACAACATTGTGAATGCCCCTAATGCTCCTGAATTGCACAATTTAAAAGGGGAAAATTCTATATTTTATTACATGAAACTCTGAAAAGAAAAATAAAGGATGTCATAAATGATGTGAAAAGAGCAAAGGAAACTAAAGAAAATGAAACAAAAACATCTGCAGCGGAAGTGACGTGAAGTTTGAGAGGGGGAGGGGACTGATGATGGGATTTTGGAGAACATTTTGGAGAAGAAGTTGTGGGTGGGTGCAGAGGGGGCTCTGACCCAGATGGTGGTGTTTCCTGAACTGGTTCTTCGTTGCCCAGCATTTCAGCTGCAGATTCAGGTCCAGGAGGAGCTGCAGGAGAGGCAGGAGGGAGCTCGGTGTCTCCTGCTGGATCCAGATCGTCCTTTTTCTGGCCTCTGACATCTTCCCTTGCCCCTGCCTCCTCTGTAACTATTGGATGTGGAGACAGTTTTAAGTCTTGTGGAAGAGCTCATACTGTGAAAGAGGAAAAATTTATGCACCTACCTCCCTTTCCATGTGCCTCTTCAAGGACAGAAACCTTCCCAGAGCTTTCCAGACAGCTCCCACCCAGAAAGTGCCCACAGGATGTGTTCTGTGACTGAATTTTTCCAGACAGGTGGTCTGAGGCCATTCTTTTTTCTGGTCCCAACAGTAGCCTCTAGGGACACCTCCCTGTGTGGCCCAGCCCTTGCCCCTCCCTCACCTACACACATACACCAGCCCTGCCTTTCTGACCTTTGGTCTCTGCTTCGGGGGCTCCTGGTCCTCCACCTGACTTGCAGCGAGGTGGGCACGGTGCTCCAGGTCAGACCCGGGTGTGCTGAACTACCCGTCAGCCCCGGGTAGGTCCCTGGGAGAGCCCTGGGTGATGTCTTGGTCGGAAGCCTGCCCCACTGATTTGTGGGCCATGGTGGTGGGGACCGCTCCATATCCAGAACCACCAGGAGTCTGCGCTGTCCCTCAGAAGAGTGGCACACCAGCCCTTCACTTGGGGAGGGGGCGTTGGTGTTCTTATTCATCAGCTTCTGTTCAATATGTGGTATCTGGCTCTGCAATGATAGTGACCAGCAGCTGACCCAGCATGGAAGTCTCAGAGTCCTTCCCGACCAGGAACACTCCTGATTCTGTTGACTCTACCCTCTGCTGCTAGATCACACCGGAACCTTGTTCAGCTCAGACATCTGGGAGGGAAAATACATACCCAGAGAGCATGGGCTCCACCTCGGGCAGCAGGACCCTTCCCCGGCTCTCCACATCCCAGCCAGCCAGCTTTGTCCTGGGCTGTCTATGTGACCGGGCCCCCCAGGCCTCTGTCCTGCTCTTTTTTGAGGCAGAAACCCATCCCCGACATGACTGCTCCACCTCCACCAGCCAGGACGGGGCCGTGTGGCTACCTGGGTGGGATCTAAGTGGTGGCCCAGCCTGGGCGGGCGTGCCCTGGGCCTCCCTGTGTTACCTTTGGGTCTCTCTGGCCAAAAGGCCAGAGGTGCCTTGGGTGAGACCTGACCCAGTGCCGGCAGCGTTGGTACAGCCCCTCGCTGCTGGCTTTCCGGGGGCTGCGGCCTCGGGATATTGGGATGCAGCAGAACATGCCTCTGTCTCCAACCAGGTGAGCTGAGTAGGGACTTCTCTACTGAGTGGGTTCCTGGTGACTTCGGTTCCAAGTTCTGTTGGGCTCTATTGCCAGGGAAGTGAGGTCACTTCCTGGGGTCCACTTATCCAAGCTTCCTCCTGACACAAAGCTCCTCAAGGGCCTTTCTGGACTGCCAATCTCTCATTTCTCTCTCCATGCCAAGTCCACACACAGTGACATCAACTCAGCCCCTCCATAGCCCTGGGGAGGCCTGGATGCAACCAGTGCCGCAGCTCTGAAGACACAGCTGGGTTCAGACCTGGCTCCCCCTACTCAGCAGTGTTATCATCCTAGACAAGCCACGTGACTCTCAGGGTCTCCCCAATCCCCCATCGGCACAGTGGGGATCATTCTGGCCCCTGCTTCCTAGAGAAGCCATCCTGTCTCTAGACCTAGAAACACCTACTGCATCTGCCACCCCCACGGGCTGGAATCAAAGGGAGCTCGTGCACAGACTCAGCAAAGGAAGGACCCCACAGAGGGCTGGTGGAGCGCAGAGCACGTGCCACACAGGCCGGGGTCTCCCCTGGTGTCTGGAGAAAGTCACTTTCCTTGCTGCTTGCTTCCCCGGTCCCAGTCGTGAGACTGAAATTAAATACAACTCTGACATAGTCGGCTCTGGAATACAACCTCCTAGGTCATTCTGTCATGTTGACATACAGGCCCAGTGTCCCATCTTGGCCTCTGTGGGGCTGCCCCTCAATGGCTTCCTATTTTTTGCCTTCTGTTCCCACACCCTTGTGGGATCCTCACACCCTCACCTGGAGGGTGGATGGACTTTGGGACTAGGTTCTGACATGTAGACTGACTTGTGAAAATGTATGTGAGTTCCACACATTACCAGCTCCAGTGTTCCTTCTCTCTGTCTCTGTCTCTCAGTGCCTCTCTCTCTGACTTGCCTCTCTGTCTGTTTCCCTGTCTCCCCCTGCTTCTCTGTGTTTCAGTCTGTCTGTCTCTTTTCCTGTATGTATGTGTGTATATATTTATGTGTATATGTGTGTATTTATGTGTGTGTATTGTTCGGGTCCTGGTTAGGTCACTTCTGAAAATCCCTTGATGACATACTGATTATTTTGAATTCATGTTACTGAAGAAACATTATCTTTGAAAATTGTGCAAGCACTTTGGTGGGATCTTCTCTAAGGCTCAGCACTGCTAGGGAAGGAATGTACCTGTGGAATTTTGATGTATCCTGCACCTTGTTCTGCCGGAGAGGAGCGTCCATTTGCTCTTCCTTCCGGAGTACCTCCTGGGGCCTCTGCCTGCTCATGTTGTCACCAGGGCTGGTTGTCACCGGGCTAAAGACCTGCCAGGGTGATGGTGGCCAATGCTGTCTCTGCAGTCTGTCTTTCTGCCTGTGTCCTCACCTGAGAGTTCGAGCATCTCTAGCACAAACCGGCCACATGCACCACCTCTCGTTGGAACTGACTCTGTGTGTTTTGTCTCTTTTCAGAACACTGGGCTTTAAGAGGGTTTTGGACCACAGGGATGTGAAGCTTTTCTCTGACCTTGGGTCATGAGGAAAGCTTTTTCCAGGCTGTGGTTTGTCTTTACACCTGTCTTTCTTTTCCTTTGTTTTCTGCTTTTGTTTGGTTTTATTTTGCCACAAGAAGAGCTAAGCATCTCCCTTCTGGCTCTGGTTTCACACTTAGAACAGCAGTGCCTACCCCGAGATTATGCACAGAGTTACTAAAAGGGCTTCATTTGTTATGTCTCATCTTTAATCAATCTGGATTTTCCTCTCAAAATACAAAAATGCTAATTCACGTGAAAACAAACAAGCTAAAATTTCACCCATCCCTACTTAAGATATGTGGGCAGACAAACAAAAAAAAAGCCAACTTTTATATGATTTCATTGATAGGGAACCTCCAGGATAGGTAAAGAAATAGAGAGAGAAAGGGGATTAGGGCTTGTCATGGGCTGGGGGAGGTAGGACGTGGGGTGCACTTTGTTTACAAGATTTTACTTTGACGAAGGAAATAGTCTGAAGCCAGTGGTGTTGGTCTCACAGCACTGTGAATGCAATTAATCCTCCTTAAAATTGCACCATTTAAAATGGGAAAAGGCTAAACTTTATTCTTATATACTTAAAACTAAAATAGAATATAGTATAATAGAAAAGAAAAAAATCTGACTCCATAGAAAATCTGTCCCTTTGGCTTTAACCCTTTGCCCTCTTTTCTAGGCTTAGTTTTACTAGCTCTGCACCTTTTGTAAAACAATGTTGCCTTTAGCCTTAAATATACAGGAGAGCCTACTGTCAAGACTCTGATCTTTAAGGATATTAACACTTTTGCACTTATATAAAGACAACAGGTTGTAGAATAGAAAACTACTTTTGTTTTGTTAGAGGATTTACAGAGGCACTATGACCTGCTCTATGTAAACAGCTGCAAACCAAGATAATGGCAGACTAATACCTTGGAGAACCATCTTCCCTATGTCAACTTCAGGCTCCTTTTCTACTAAAAAGGGGAGGGGCTGTGGTTGGTTGTTGCAAACTTCTTGGTGTAGGAATTCTTTGTTCTTGGAATCCTTTGCAGCTGTCCACGTGGGTCAGATCATGGTGTTTCTGCAAAACCTGCAACAGAACAAATTTTTTCTATTCTGCAACTTGTTATCTTTATAGGAGTGCAAAGTGTTAATATCCTTAAAGCTCAGAGTTTTGAGAATAGGCTCTCCTGTTTATTTCAGGCTAAAGGCAACATTGTTTTACAAAAGGTGCATAACTAGCAAGTCTAAGCCTAGAAAACACGGCAGAGGGTTAAAGGAAAATGAACAGATCCAATATGGAGTCAGATTTGTTCTTCTCTATTACGGTGACTTTTGGTGAGAGCTAAGTGGATGATTCCTGGGTGGGTCCTCCACTGTCCCAGGCTGGAGTTCAGGCAGGATCCCTGCCAGATTCACCATGACTTTGGACCTCATCTACTGCAGAGAAAGTGACAATTATTGGATTAATATTACCTCTCAAAATCCCTTCAATTGCCTGTAAACTATACCACAGCAGGGGATGTCTCATTGGCCAGTCAACTGCCAGTCTCCCCTGATGAAAGGGACCAGCGTCGCGGCGAGATCCATGGTGGCCTGGCCAGTGCACCTTCCTACTTTGCCCTAAAGCTTTGGCTTCCTCACTTTGACGCCTTGACAGCTCCCTTCCCTCTTCCCTCTGGCCTGGTGTGAATGAACAAGGTCCCTGCACCCACCTGGGCTGAGTCCAGGCCATGCACACAGCCCCATGCACACAGCCAACCATCTGCTGTCTACCCCTGGGCTCAAGTGCAAACTCTGAACTCCCCCACTCCAAAGGTCCGCGTGCCCAATGCCTCCGCCTTAGGGGTCCAGATCATCATCAGTACCATCAGCCACCCAAAGCCCAAGGCCTGTGCCTGGCAGCCTGGGATCAACCTGACCCATCGGGTCAGTTGAGGCACAGGCTGCAGGAATCAGGGTGCCAAGGCGGCAATTGGAACCACCTTCAGCCCAGCCTGCCTCATCCTGTAGCCTTAGACATTAACTATGAATGTGCACACTAGGCTGGATCCCCCACTGGTGGCAGTAGTCATCATTACTGGAGCACGGATTTCCCCACCTCAACCACAGGGTGAGGGGTGGGGGAGTGAGCTCAGGGTATGGCTGCACTCAGAGTGAAGGGGATCCCATGGTGTGGGGTTACAGGTTGAGAGGTGTGGGGCCCGATCAGATTGGAACTGACCTAGTTGAGAGGTGAGGGGGACAATTTCAGGATGTTGGGTGTCCTGTGCTGAGACATGAGGGGTAAGCTTGTGGGTGTAGGGGCCATAGGTTAGGACCTAGCAGGATGGAGTGTCAGGGCAGGGACCTCGGTGTGAGGAGAAGGAGCCGTGTCTTCAGTTTCTGGTGGGAGACTGGGCCTGGCCAGGGGTGGGAAGGTAGTAACAGGGAGGGAAAGGTGAGCAGGGGAAGTGGGGCTGGCGGGGTGTGGCCTGGCCCAGGGCAGTCGTGGTTCTAGTTCAGTGCCAGGACCCAGTCGGTGGCTGGGTGAAGGCTCTGGGGATGGAGACCGGCGGGACGAGCAGAAGGGGCCCCACCTGGCTCCTCCCGGCCCCAGTGGCCAGGGCCGGTAAAGCAGGAGACCCACCCGAGCAGTTTGCGCTGCGGGCTGGAGGAGGAGGGTCGCGCACGCACAGACGGACAGACGCGCGGACGCCGGAACCCACCCAGAACGCGTGGAAGCTGGCGGCAGCCGGTTGCTCCTGGACCAGCTCCTGGAAGAGGAACACGGCCTGGGGTCTGGGCCGCCGCTTGCCCGTGGCTCGGCTGCTGCTGCCGGGCAGTTAAGGGGGAGCTGCTGGGGGCGCGCTGCTCGGGGAGCCGGCGGGTGACGCCTGGGCTGTGCGGCTGGGGAGGCGCCCAGGGTGGGGTGCGGAGGTGAGGTCCCGGCCGCGCGTCCCGTTAGGACCCTGAGGCGGGTCCCAGCCGCCGCTGTGGTTCGTGGTAACCCCGGTATTAGTAGTTCCTGAACACCGCGTTTTTGCTGCCGCTTCTACCCGGGTTTAGGAGAGCAGGTACAGCCCCAGGAGGTGGGAGGGCGCCGGACGGTTCCAGAGCATCTCCGACTGGCCCTCAGACGAAGGCCTGCTCCTGGCAGGCGGGTGCGGTGCGGTCGCGGGGCCTCGGATGGAATGGGGGCTGCCCCATGAGAGCCCCTGGATTTGCTCCCATCTTACCTGCGGCCTGACCTTGGGGGCGGCCTCTAAAGACCCAGGTTAGTGGGACTCAGGTTACAGGTCAGTCTGCTCCTGGGAGATGGGCTCGGTGCGATCAGTGTGCTGGGATGGCTGCAGCAGCAGCGGGAAATTGTTGCAAACCCCGCGTTCTCAAAGGGCAGCCCCAATCCCGCCATCGCAGCTGCCGCCTTTCCCTGACAGCACAGCACCCGCCTTCCAGGAGCAGGCTGACCTGTAACCTGAGTTCCACGAACCTGAGGCAGCAGAGGCCAAGCTCAGGCCATGCGCTGGGGAGTTTGAAGCAAATCCACGGGCTCCCATGGGCAGACCCCATAACCCGCCACTGCCATCGACCACACCGTGCCCTCCTCCCAAAAGCAGGCTGACCTGCGGACCGTGCCTGGAGCAGCAGAGGCCGAGCCTTTTACAGGCCGTGGGGGAGATGGGGGCAAGTCGACCAGCTTGCCAAGTCGCTGCCCATCTCCCTGCCGCTGCCCCAGGTTCGTGGATCACTTGTTTTCAAGTCAGTGGTTTCCTGAGAGGCAGGCGTGGTGCAGTCAGGTGGCGGGGGCTGCAGGGAGGGGTGCTGCCCCAAGGGGAGCAGGTGGACTTGCTCCCATCTCCCCCAGGGCCAGACCTGGGGACGGCCTCTGCTGCCCCAGGTTTGCAGTACGCAAGTCATGTCAGCCTGTCCCTGGGAGGAAAGCTCAGTGTACTCGGGGCAGCCTCAGTGGCTGACAAGGATTTTAGAAGTGGGCTCTAGCCCAGCATAACTAACTCTCCTTTCTTCTCTTGCTTCCTCATCTGGTGGCTGTATCGGCTTTTTCATTATAGGTTATTGCTAGATAATGAACATAGGTTTCTGTGCTATATAGAAGAAACAATTTAAAATCTCTTTTTATATATAGTGGCTGACATTTGTAAATCTCGAACTCCCAAATTTATCCCTTCCTATCCCCTTTCCCTGGTAACCTTGATTGTTTACTAAGTCTGCAAGTCTGTTTCTGTTCTGTAGATGAGTTCACAGTGTCTTTTTCTCTCTTTTTTTACATTGCACATATGAGTGGTATCATTTGGTATTTTTCTGTTTCTGGCTGCTTTCACTTAGAATGACGATCTCTAGCTCCATCCATGTTGCTGCAAATGGTTTTATTTTGTCCTATTCATGGTAGAGTAGTATTCCAGTGTATAAATATGCCACAACTTCTTTATCCAGTCATCTGTTGCTACATTTAGCTTTCCTCCATGTCTCGGCTATTGTATACAGTGGTGCTGTGAATACTGGTGTGCAGGTATCTTTTCACATTGGAGTTATTTCCAGTTATGTACCCAGATGTGGAATTGCTGGGTCATAGGGTAAGTCTACTTTTAGTTTTTTTAGGGATTTCCATGTTTTCCATAATGACTACACCAAACTAGATTCCCACCAGCAGTGTAAGAGGGTACCCTTCACTCTACAGCCTCTCTAGCATTTATCATTCATGAACTTCTGAGCGATGGCCATTCTGACTGATGTGAGCTGATACTTCCTTATAGTTTTGATTTGAATTTCTCAGTTTATTAGTGATATCGTGCATTCTTTCATGTGCCTATTGGCCATTTGTGTCTTCATTGGAGAAATGCTTGTTTAGGTCTTCTGCCTATTTTAGGATTGAGTTGTTTGTTTTTTTGTTATTAAGTTGTATGAGCTGTTTATATATTCTGAAAATTAAGCCTCTGTTAGTCGTATCATTTGCAAATTTTTCTCCCATTCGTAGGTTGTTGTTTCCTTTTGTTTTACTTATGGTTGTCTTTGCTGTGAAGAAATTTATGAGTTTAATTACGTCCCTTTTGTTTATTTTTTCTCTTATTTCCATTGCCTGGGTAGATTACCCTAGGAGAATGTTGCTAAGATTTATGTCAGATAATGTTTTGCCTTTGTTTTCTTTTAGGAGATTTATCATGTCTTGTCCATCTGCATCTTAAGCCTGTACTCAACATTTGTGCTTCAGTTTTGAATTTTGAGCTTCTTAGAGAAAACCTACTCTTAGCTCATACGTCAGATTCAACATGTCTAAAGCTGATTTCATAATCTTTTTTCTTGCAGCGTCTCCACTTATTCAGTGGGACAATCATTCTTCCTGTCTTGAATACACAAAGTCTTGGAGTGGTCTTTGATTTATATTTCTCTCACCACCCTCCACATTTTGTCAGCTTCTTGAACTGTATGTTTTTGGTTTCAAGTGTCTATTCTGATTGCTGATACTCTGATGAAGAGCTTTCATCCCTGATACATGAATTTTTCCTTCTGCTGAATTCTTGGATATTCTCTCCCCCCCTTTCAGTCAACCTACAGTTTTGGTGCTCCAACATCTACAGTCAAGTCAAAGACTTAACACAACCAGATCTCAGCCAGGGAGTCTCGACCCTTCATCATTTTGGACTTACCTTATTTGTTCCAATCATTATGTAACTTAGCCTCCTAGGGTAACCTGTGCCTTATTAAAAACCAGGAGTCACCAGACTTTTCCTATCCAGTCCTCAGTTAAAACAGCTTAGAATTGCCCTGAGAACTAGTTGGAGCCCCATCCCCTTCATAGAGTCTTCCCTATTTATTCCAAATACTTCTAGCTCCTCTTTGTATTCCAGCACTGTTTATGATCAGTAGCCTGTAATCTTGGCTTTGAGTACTGACTTGGTACCATTCCTGGGTGGTTTCCAATGTGTCTCCTCACTTAGCTGGTAACTGGAGAAGACTCCCTTGTTCAGCCTCCTTTATACCCCTCACCCTGCTTAGCATCGGGCAATAACAGGCATCCAGGCAGTGCTTACCTACTTTATTTATTTGCAGTGGTGGTGGTGTGGATTATAGCTAATACCTATTAATTCAGTGTTGCAATTAAAAAAGAAAGCCAAGAAAATCCATAAAACTTTATCTCCATGTTCAGTTTAGTGCTTTACCTCAATAGTTTTCTTAAGACTGTGTTTACATTCACATAGTGTTCAGTGCTTGTACAGTTCCCTGAGGCAAGCAGGTGAGATGTCATTATGTTTGACTTTCACATTACATTTCATATTGGATATATTTGTGCAATGACAAAACCTTATTTTATAAGTAAACAGCCGGAAGCTCAGAGAGACTAAGAGCCTAACCCAGGGTCACCTGGTTAGTGTTTGGCACAGGCCAGGAAGGCAGTTCACATCTTCCAGCTGATCCTCTTCCAGTGCCTTTTCATTCCACTGCTGGGAAATGTAGCCCCATCAGCCAAATGGCCAAGTCATATTGCTGCCCCTTTACCTGCCAGTGATGGCAGTGCTACAAAAAGTGGCAAAGGAAAGGTCAGAAATAGGAGTGATAAAAGACATGGAAGTGCTGGAAATGGATCCTCAACCTCCTCCTCCCTACTTGAGCGCCTCACAAGTGTCCCACTCTGACAGTGCTGTCCATTGTTTATAACATAGCCTTAAAATCAGACTGATCTTTTATAGGACATGCTTTTATCCTGGTCCCTTTCCTGCTAGTAGTCACCGTCATGGGCAGAAAGTGCCTGGCTGTGCTCTGTTTGTCACGTAGGTGGGAGGGAAAGTGGGAGAGGGAGTTGGTTGAACTGAAGCCGAGCTTTTTACAGCTCTGTTGTTCTAGGACCAGAGCAGTTCCACTCTTGCTTTCATCACCTCTCCACCTCCGAGTCCCAGCCACCCATTCCTGCCTGCTTTCCCACATGCCACGTCCTGGGGGAGGACAGAGTGGTAGGCAATGCCCCCTCCGCCCTCTGCTCTGGGAGGTGCAGGAGTCTGCTTTAACTTTTGAGTTGTTTTGGTAATTGGGCTTTTCCAGCTTTTCTAGACATCTCCTTTCCAGCTCTGAGAAATTGGAGATGTAACTTAACCATACATGGACTATACTAATGTATTCAGTGACATTAGTGTCATGTTGTCTGTAAGGTGTTCTGTGACTGGATAGGAGGTTTTTTATCTCACAGGATGCTTCACATCCAATTCTAAAGGCCTACAGGCTGCAGGTGTAATCCAAGTTCTTACATGTCTGTAAGGTAGACATGAACATTATTTGATAATATGACCATATGTCCATAGATTACGTTTAGTCCACCGGCTCTGTATCTAATTAAAGTTTAAATACCAAAAGCTTGAAGAAAATTTGCGGACCATGTCTTTTTGCCTGTGACTAGTTGCAAAAACTGAAATCACAAGTCTACCATAAGCCACAGTGTTTCCCAGTAGAGAAATCCCTCTAATTTTACAACCTCTAAGTAATGCAGTGGTTCTTTGAGTGAGATGAGGGATGCCAGAGTATTTTTTGGGACACTAGAGTGGCATGACAAGTATTCTGGGACTGGTTACAGTTTAATCCCTTCTTCTTATATCCTGGACTGATTACAGAGGCAATGTTAGTGTGGTAACCATCTTGTGAATGCAAGTGTAGCTAGGAAGACAACAGAGAAAATAGAAGGGATATAAAGTAATGGAGGGACTTCATAGCAGTACAAATGGTGACTTTGACACCACCAGCTGCTGATGTGAACTTGGCAAGAATTTGTGAGAAGTGTTGGGTGTTATTGCAAGCAGGAGAGTCCTGCAGCTTTTGGGGTGAACAGGCAAAGGGGAGAGCAGATATGGTGGCTATCCAGGGGCTATTTTTGTCCTGAATGTGAAAATGTCCAGTCCCCTGTTCAATTTTGCAGCCACAACTTCACATGACTCAGGGCATTATTTCCACCAGAATACCATAAAATTATAAACAACCTCTGTTTCCCAAATTGTTTGTTCTCGATGTGAGATGATTGTCCTGTGGTGGGAGGTAAGTGGGCGATGGGGCCTATTACATCACCCCCTTTCACTAGAAGTCTACCTCGCTGCTTTTCACCCTACTCCTAGAGGTGCTGTCATTCTGTTACTCCTAGGCCGTAAGACGGACTTGTCTGAATCCTCACGTGATGAAGGATTGTTTCGTGCAGTTTTAAAAAATTGCTTGGGTCATGAGGTCCTTTGTTCCCTACATTAGAAATGACTATTCCAGAGCAAATAGAATGCAACTATACAAACTATATTGTTTGTAATTGTCTTCAGAAGTTTTGCAGTAGGTTTAATTATTTGCTTGGTGATGGCATCTTGATTGTTTGCAGGAGGCAACCCTCACTAGGGGCTTTGTGTGCTTCCTGTCTGAGAGTTCCTTTACTGACAGTAGAGTGTTTGTAGGCAGAGTTAGAAAGTTACCTGGTCTGAAAAGCCGAATTTGCTCACAGCTGGGAATTGGCAGAAGAGTCAGTTATGGAAGGAAGGCTTTAGGATTATCTGGTAGCAGAATTCTGGGATCCAAACCCTGGGAAACCTCAGCTTTTGTAGAGTATGTTCTGTAACAATAGGCTCTAGGATAATTTTTACACTTGTTATAGGATGTAGAGTTGGGGAAAGGCTTAAAAGTGAAAGAGCCTTAAAAGAGAATCTCCAAATATTTTAAAGAAGACAGTTCTCAAAATGAGAGCTTTTCTGGAAAAGACTAGATCCTCACTTCACAAGGGAAGCAGGGGGAAGGTATAACTGCACTTACGGTAACTTAAAAGTAAACCTTACCCTCCCACTTAGCTGTTTCCTGGTGGACGTTCATCTCCCACATCTGTAGTTTTAAACATGATGTATCATTTTCTGATACTCCATTCTGCTTCTGAGTGAGAGACTGACACAGAGACACATAGAAATTGAAAAACTGCGCAAAGTACTTTATTGTTAAAAATGTAGACCTGTGGCAGGGTGCTGCATTTGCAAGTGACTTTCAGTACAGAGAACACTTAAAAGAATGCAGTGTTATTTCTTTTTTTATCCTTTTAAGCTTTTGAATAGAAGGTTTTCGTTGCAGAGTTTCTGGAGTACATCAGAACAAACAGGAACTAAAAATAGCTTTAAGAAAGCTCCAGTATAGACGTTGCTTATAGTATGGTATCTGTATTAAAGTTAATTCTTTAAAGCAGGAAATTGTAACTCTCAATTTCTTAAGAAAATGTAAACATTCTTGACCCTTAATGACATTCTTTGTGGAGTGAAGCTGCTTTTGCTTCCATTCTGAGCATTGAAAGGCCTTCTATGATACTTCTACCAGTCATCAATATTTTATTTTCCCTCTGTTGTGAACATGTTATTAAACTTGAAGCAGATATAAATATCATTAACTTGCTACATATGTAGATATTCAGTGTTACATAGTCAGAAAGATTGTGTACATCACACGTATCTACATAATTCCCCCTTTCCAAATGTGTTCCTGATGAAAGGATGGTGGGAAATGGCATTATGGGGATATGTCTTACAGTACACAGTGTTTCCCCTGTTCCCTCTACCAGATCTGGATGTTCTTTCATCTTTCAGCTTCTAGACTTACTAGCTCTTTTTCTTAAGCCAGGTGTGTCTCATCCCCCTGTGCACACACACATGAGTACACACACACACACACACACACACACACATTCTGCCGTAGGGAGTAGCGTGCACCATCCCATTCTCCCACACCTGCTCTGGACTCAACCCCTGGAGACAGTGTCTTGTGCGAATTCATTTGTAAGTTCCTTTTTAAAACTCGAGTGGTCGGGAAATAGGACTGATATCCACACCAAGTAGGCAGGCCCTCAAGGAAAACTTCTATGGTTAATGCCAGGTTATCTTAATGTTTGAGTAACTGGGTTTCATGTCTTCCTCTACCACCTGTGTGACCCATGACTCCCACATTTCTGTCTCCTGCTAGACTTTTTCTCTCCAACTCTGAACTCTTACAATCTTCTGCTGATTTGACATCTTCATTTGGAACTCTGATAACTTAAAGCCAACATGTGTAAAAACTGAGCTCTTGGTCCTCCTACCCCCCAAACTGGTCCTTTCTGCAGCCTCCCCCATTCAGTTAGTGGAAACTTAATCCTTCCAGCTGCTTGGGTCAAAAAACTTGGAGTTATTCTGACTTTCACTGACATACCACATGAATTCTGTCAATAGATCCAGTTTAACACTGACTTTAAAACATATCCGGAGCCCAGCCACTTCTCACCATGGCTCCTGCCTCTACTGTTGCTTCCCTGCCCTGAGCCAATGTCCTCTCCTCCTGCACAGCCCTTCTCAGAGGCTTCCCTCCTTTCATTTCTGACCCGTTTTGCCTATTCTCACCTGGCTGTCAAGTGAGCCTTGAAAACCTACGTTAGATTGTGTCCTCCTTCTGCAATGCCCCCCATTTCACTCCGGGTAAAAGCCACAGTCCTTACAACGTCCTCCAAGTCCGTACAGGATCTGCACTGACCCTTCTCCGCAGCTCCAGCCGTGCCCCCATTCTGGAACATGCGAGTTGCACGCTGGCCTTGGTGATGGTTATTCCGTCCACCTGGGACTTCTAACCTCCTTGTCTTATTTCTAACCTCAGTCCTCAGTGTGTCCTGCTCTGGTATTTAATACAACATCACCATCATCCCATACCCTAAACTCTCTTTACCTTGCCCTTTTTTGATTTTTCCATGGTTCCTCTTTCCTAACATGCCACCTCCTCCGCTGCTCTGTTGTGTGAATTGTCATCTCCACCCCCATCCCAGCTAGACTCCAACAAAGCTCCGTGAGGACAGGACTTTTGTATTGTTTATTTATCTATTCCAACTGCCTAGACTAGTCCTGGGTACATAGTAGGCAATCAAAAATTATTTGCTGAATAAATTAAAAGACTATTTTAAAAATGAATCATCATTTCAGGAACGGGTGAGGATAGGAAGCTGCATGAAGGACAATGGTGCAGTAAATAATGATATTTGCCTGTTGTTCTTTGTGTGATTTATATATGTGTTTTAGTCTTAATTTTGTATCCCAGTTTCTTAATTTAATAGCGGTATTAAGGTGTAATTTACAGGCCATAAAATTCACACATTATAATTGTACAAGTCAGCCATTTTAGCTATTTCTAGATTTGTGCAACTTTGTCCTCACAAAGTCCCCTTGTGTCCGTCCATATGCAGTTTGCCCCCCCTCAGTGGCACCCTGATTTTATTTCTTTTTTTTTTTGGCAATCACATCTCAAACAGATAATTTACACAGCAGTACTAATATAGCTTTGCACTTTTAGAAATGACACACTTAAATATGAAATTAGCGGTCATTGCTGAATGTAGATAGCAGTATCAGACATTGGTGAGAAGAATGGACTTGAGTGTCAGACTGGCTGCAGTCTTACCCAGCTCCACCATTTACCAAGTTACCCAAATTATTTTCTGCCTCAAGCTCTTTATCTGTTATATGGGGGTAATAATAGCAGCTTACAGAGTTGTTGTGAGGATTAAGCAAACAGGGAAACAAAATTTAGTATAGTGGCCTGCTTATGTTATTACCTAAGAAATAGCCTTGCAGGTGGAGGGCAAAATTCAAATCAGTTTCTAAAGTATATGTAAAATATAATCCAGTTCCTGCCTGGTTTGTAAACACTTATGCCTACTGAAGAATTTAAAAGCAGGCTAATTTCCAACAGAAAAGATCATTTCTCAGCATTTCTTTCAAAGAGAGCTCCAAAATCACTTTTACTAACTAAATGTTCCATGCCCAACTCTGACATAAATTTGACACCAGGGACGTAATTATCTACATTTTTGTTAAAATGATGCTGACCATCAGGAAATGTTCACAATTATATTTTAGCCTTTATGTTGAGAAATACTGTGAGACTTCTTCTAAATTAATGGGTGGGGGCATTCATTGTAGCTCTTGTAGCCTGATAAGCCTGCACTAAATTATCTTTTTTCAACTTTTAATTAAAGTAATAAATTAATTTTTTGCTGGGGAGTGGTAATTAGCTTTTTATTTATTTATTTTATTTTTAGAAGAATTACTGTGGATTGAACCCAGGCCCTTGTGCATGCTAAGAACATGATCATTCACTTGAGCTATAGCCTCCCCCCAAATTATCTTTAATGAGGTCTTTTTCTCTGTTTTGTTACTTTATGTACAGAAGCACAAAGCAGGGTCATCAGAAGCCTCTCAATCACAAAGATGGTAGTAGTGAAAAACATTGCACAGTGACAGTGAATCCTTGGCATATGAAGAAAGATTGTAAAGTCCTGAATGAATTAAGAAGGTATTGTTACATTAACATACATGAAAGCATGGCTCTCTTACCTTTATTTTTCACTTTATAATGAAGATAATCCCCACCCGTCAAGGTTGCTTTGTTTGATAGAGGGAATATCTAAACCCTTTTCTGCAAGTTTTTTAAATAAGTAAGAGCAGTTAATTTATCAGAAGTGTGAATGGTGTAATCTGGTCTGTGTAGTATGGCAGACACCAGCCACATGTGGCCATTGTGAATTGAGATGTTCTATAAGTGGAAAATACATAATAGATTTTCAAGACTTTGTACAACAAAAATAATGTAAAATATTATTAATAAGTTTTTAAATTGTCAATCACACTTTTGAAATGATAGTATATTGGATATTTTGGGATAAATGTAATTATTACTGGAATTAATTTCACTTGTTCCTTTTTATTTTCTAAATGGGATTACTGGAAAATTGTGACTTGCACTATGTTTCTATTGACAGTGCTGGCTTCTAACTTATTGCAAATAATAGGAAAAGAAAACTTTGATGAAAAATCTTGTAATTGAGTAGTTGATTTACATCATATTAGTTTCAGGTGTACAAAACAGAGGCTCAACATTTTTATAGATTATATTCCATTTAAAGTCACCATAAAATAATGGCTATATTTCCTTGTGCTGTATGATAAAGCCCTGTAACCTATCCATTTTATACGTAGTACTTTTTACCTCTCAATCCCCTAACCCCTTCCTGCCTCCTCTCTTCTCCTTCTCCCCATTGGTAACCACCAGTCTGTTCTGTGTACCTGTGAGTCTATTTCTGTTTTATTATAGTCATTAATTTGTTTTATTTTTTAGATATACATATAAGTTAATACATAGAATATTTGTTTTTCTTTCTCTGACTTATTTCACTTAGCATAATACCCTGTAGGTCCATCCATGTTATTGCAAATGTCATTAATTTATTTTTTAATGGCTGAACAGTATTCCATTTGTGTGTGTGTTCATGTGTATATATGCGTGTGTATATATATGTATACATGTATATATACATATATATATATAATATACCACAACTTCTTTATCCAGTCATCTGTCAGTGAACATTTGGGTTGTTTCAGTGTCTTGGCTATTTTAAATTGTGCTGCTGTGAACATTGGGGTGCATGTGTCTTTTTGAATTAAATTTTTCTCCAAACATATATCCATGAATGGGATTGCTGGATCACACGGAAGTCTATTTTCATTTTTTAATGGAACCTCTTTTCTGTTCTCCATAGAGGCTGCACAAATTTACATTCCCACCAACCGAGTAGGAGGGTTCCTCTTTCTCTTAAAAGGTAAAAAATTCTCTACATTTACATACTTTCCTTTCAGTTTAGGACACAGTTTGGCAAAAGCCAGATAGAATTTAATAGGAGTAAATACAGTATTTATTTTGAATGTCCATGCATTATGGATAGATATGTTATTGATGAGTTGGTTCCCTGTTTTTGTAGGTGCAGATGTTTTTATAGCTTCACAGACATTTCAGTCTTGCAGAGAGAAAAATTTCTTTGTATTTTGCTGAACTTGTCCGGGTGTCTTTATCGGATTTGGTCCAGGCCTGCAGAGGTGAATACACATCCAAACCTGAACCATTTGAATGTCTGCAAGATATTAAGAGTCTAGAATATCAGATCTGGACTGTAACTCTGGTAAATGACATCAGTGACTGGACTCAAGAAAACTCCATTTGAGGGCAAAACCTTTCATAAGCCAAAAAGGCTTTGAAATTGTGGCAAAGCCAGAGACTTTTGTGCACCACTTATGGCCACAAACCCATGAGGACAATCACAGGCCTTCTGGAGTGCCAAGGGAATTCCATGTGAGGAGTCCAGCACTCACAGGAATCCAACAAGTCCCTGTCTGCCAGAGCACCTTCATTGCTACTGTGCTGTTTTGAGTAAATGTCTTTTCATCAGGTTCAAATTGGTTTGTTGTTTTTTTTTTGCATAAAAAAACAAATTCTTGTTCCCTGGTGTAAGTAAAAGCCTAACATTTTCTGATTTCTTTTGACAGAGAAAACATGAGCCTGTGTATCTAACCTCATCTGTGATGGTCTGCAGCTGGGAGCAACCAGATCAGTGTCAGTCCCCTTGCAGCCATTGGCTGAGAGCCTGCATGTTCCTTGGAATGGTATTTGAAACATGTCACACTAGCTGTGCCTTCGCTGTGGGCTGGGAAGCGAGTCAGTCAGAATCTGCATTATGGAATGTAAGTTTCAGATCCACAGCTAGGAGATCATTTTTAATAGCCAGAGAATATAGTCATAAATATATCTATTAATGTAGTTATGCAAGAATCTTTTTAAAGACTTTTTTATTATAAAAAGTTACCCCCCAAAATTGAAAATGAAAGAACAATGGAATTAAAAACCATCTGTACCTTAATTATATATAAAGGATCATAAAATCCTTCTAAACTTTTTTTTGTTCAAATGAAGATATTTTTCCCTTCCAAAAAGGAAAATTATTATTTCACATTTTTTTGCTCTCTCCTTTTATTATATATTCCATATCAATAAATATAAATCTTTTAAATCCCTTTTAATGGCTGTTTAACACTATATTGAACAGATATGTAAATAGTCCTAGGTTTCAGAAATTTAAAAAATTGTCATTACAATACCACTGCAAAGAATATTTTGGTGTTTCTATTTTTAGTTACTAATTTAGACTAAAAATTAACAAGTTTGCGTTTCTTCATCTAAAACATTGGTTATTTTATGAAGGAAATGTAAGGATTTTAAATAACTTTTCAGTAATTTCAACAAAGAAATTATCTTTAAGGCAAAAATGTATGATGGATTGCAAATCTATTTTTATTATATCTTCACTTTTACCAGTGTGACATATGTGTGTGTTTGCACAAGTGCTTTAACTACCAGCAATGTAAGAAAAATCTGTGTACTAAAAATGTGAAAATACTTTCCCGGTTTGTGTTTTCATTCTCCCAATATAGGTTTTGGATGACAAGCTTGTATTTGCAAAAGTACACCCCCTGTGGGAGGTGTTCTGTACATACGCTGAGATACTGCACATAATATTGCCTCTGAAGCCCAATGATCTGAAAACCCGGTCCTCAGCCTTTGATAACTTCAGCTGTTTGATGAAAGTCCTCCAAGTGGATGAAAGTATCAACAACTGGAACAAGAGTTTTTCATTGCCCTATTTGAGAATAGCTCCGTGAACGACTTTTATATTCAGGATAGAGATACATTCTTCAATCCAACCACCAGAAAACGCATTGTAAGTCTAAACCGAGTTTAGCTGCTGTCTTGGGGGTGATTTAGAACCTGCTGTTGAATTATCAGTGATTTGGTTTGGTTGGTTTGATTTGGTTTTTAAAAGCTGCCCATAAAAAGGAAAAAAGAGAAAGAAAAGAAATATGCCTACAGATTCCTGTTAGGATAGTAAACAGTGGCTGGTTAGTTACCTTGTATAAACCACAAGCTCTCTTAGAACATTTTTAGGTTTACTACATCCTTTCTCAGATCAAGTATCAAGTAAGGGACAGTGTTAAAAAAAATTCAGGATTAACAGGTTTGTGAGCTCCAGGATTTGCAAGGCAGCTTTCCCTCCCCATGGTGTAAGTCAAATGGCAGAATTGAAATAAAGCACCTCATGTATCCTCCGGTGTTAACAGGAAAAGGCTAATCTTCTTGACCTTGTTTCTTCCTGGGTAAAATGAAGATAATATGTCAGGAGGTGACAAGCTCATTTAAGGCAGGAAGCATGTTGTCTTGTTCACTGCTGAATCTCAGGCACCGGGAAGGCTGAATTAAATGAGTGAATGAATGAACTGTACTTCCCCCGGAGTTACCATGTGGGACAGTGAGGATTAGCAGCTAAGAGCATAGACTCTACAGGGGAGGGTACAGCTCAAGTGATGGGGCGCATGCTTAGCAAGCATAAGGTCCTGGGTTCAGCCCCCATCACGTCCTCTAAAATAGACATATAACACTAATTACCTCCCACCCCCCACCAGAATTACCTTATTATCTCCCCACCACCAAAAAAAAAAAAAAAAAGAGAAGTGGCCAAGAGCGTAGAATCAAGCTAGAACACCTGTGTTGGTTTCTCGCTGTCGACCTTGTAAATGTCATTTACCCTCTGTGTCTATCAAGTTCCTCACCAATGAAATGGGGATAATTGTAGTACCCACTTCGTAGAGTTGCTATGGGGATTAATGAATCTGTGTCAATGTTAGAACAGCCCTGACTAATATTAAGTACTATGCATCTGTCAGCTCTTTTCATAATTACTTACATATGTTATTATCCACCAAAGTAGTATTAGTTCTTTGTAAGGGAAACGCATGTTAGACCATTTCATTTATTACTTTCTGTAATTCAGGCTTTTCCCTCTGAAATACCATTTTCTTTCTGTGCACTGAAAGCCACAGGTTTTTCCAAATTTCATCTGTCTGGGTTCTTGTCATGATGGCAATACTGCAGAGTGCTGACATTTTTTAGGGACTCTGTGTGAGATGACAGCAACCCCTCAAATTCAGGAGCGCTTCTCTAAATGATAACATCTCGCTTGAAATGAAGTTTTTAAAATGTAACAGCTTCAGACGCTTAATGATGCCATAGATGCAAGGATGTTATATCTAAACTCTTTAAATAAATCCTGTCATTGAAATAAAGGAAATACTATACTACAGCACTCTATGACTTTGTTATTTTTGCTATCCATTTATCTGACTCTCTAATACCAAAGAAAGCAAAGACTGAGATTGATCATTACTACTGTGTGGTACACGTATTTGTGGATGAAGACAATACTGAAATGCACTGTTTAAGATATTAAAATGGGCACTAAACAGCTGCTTGATGCACATGCATGAACAGAACAGGGAGCTGGGTGCAGGGAGCAGACACTGAGCTTCCTGGATCAGAGACCCAGCATAGCAGTCCAGCCCAGCAGTCCATATGACTCATATTTATGTCCCAGCAATATTAGCAGTGAGAGTCTGAAATGAATTTTGGGGACACTTGCAAACAGCTATCATGATTACTAATGTGGGACACCAGGATTCTACAGTGTTTAGTTGGCAGCTGCGCACAACCAGTTCTTTTCCACTAAAGCCTCTTGTAATTGCTGGTCCCACATCCAGGCCGAGGAATCATCTCATGTGGTGTTTGAGAGGGAGATAATTGGAGACAGGAACCATGTTAAGGCTGGGTGGTTAATAATCTGGTGCTAGTACAGAAGAAAGGAAAGAAGATCAGGTGGGAAGGAGAATGACTGGATTTAAATTTTGTTTCTAGAGTAAGCGAAATATATAACATCATGTCAAGTTTCTTTGTTGTTTATATTCCATGTGCTGTCACCGAATAACTACTGAATTGTGGGGACAAAAGAGCCTGGGTTTTAGAATTGACCCTGCCCCCAACCTGCCAGAGTCCAGGTTCCTCTGGGTGTCCATGGAGGGGGGTGGACCATCAGGTGTCCCTCCACTGCAGCAGTTTGGGCACTTGGGTTGCCTAGTTTTTTTGCTGTGGAAGACTGGCTCAGTTGTAGGACATTAAGCATCTGCAAGGCTCTCACCAGGTACCCACGGTGGTCCCAGGACTGTGACATCCAAGCGTTCCTTCCCACCCACGTTTGCAAATGACCCTCAAGAAGTTAGTATTAATCCTCGGTGAGAATTATGAAAAATTATATGGTACCTCCATCCCTTCTGGCAAGTGAGGGCCCCTTATTTACAAATGACCACGAAGTGTTAGCAGCATATTTTATCAACGGAACACGTGAACAAGTGGTGACAGTGATGCTCACCTGTTTGCTTCTGCTTCCCAGTGCAACTTCATCCTCCGTCAGAGGACCTCAGCTGTCACAGCGAACAGGGCCTTCTGTACAGGGAATGGGCTCCTCTTCAAAGCAAAGACAAGAAGCAGCCCTTAGATCTCCTCAGGTGAGCTGTTGTGGAGAGCAATCCAGTGGGAAGGGCTCAGGTTTGTCTTCATGGCATCTGAGTGTGACAGTCCTCCAAGAGTGTTACCAATTCTCACTGCTTTTCTGTATCTGCTGTTCAACACCGTTTCACTACACCACGTGATTGTAATGTCGCGCTCAGCATGTGTCTTCTCAGAGCAGCAGTGCCAGCTGCTCCCCGGGAGCTTATGCTGTTTGGGCAAGGCTGCTGGGGGGAGGGAGGCCTAGGACAACCGAGAAAACAAAAATAATCGGGCGAATAAGGAAACAATGTCAGATTGAAATGAAGAAATAACACAGTGTTGAGATGGAAGACTTGGGGGGAAGTGAGTCAAGAAAGCTATCTTTGAGTAGGTTACATGTGAGCTGAGATGGCGATAAGGAGGCTGGACTTTGAAGATCTGGGAAAAGTCACCCATGGAATAGAGGCAGCTTGTCCATTGGCCCCGAGGCACAAATGTGCTCAGCAGGTTTGAGGAGATACTGGAGCCAGCGCTGGTGAGAGTGATGAGACGCAAGGTTTAGAAGGGCATCAGGAGCACGGAAAGGAGTATAGACTCTAAGCGCAGTGAGAAGCAGTCATGATAGTTTAAGCACTAAAGTAATTTTCTCTCACTCACATTTTGCAAAGATAATGTGGAGAATGTATGGCAGGGACCCAGGAAGCAGGGAGGCCAGGTAGGAGGCTCTTGGATTGGGCCAGATGAGAGATGGTGGGAGCCAATGAGGAATGCGTTTGGGGAGTGAGGCTGACAGGATGCAGTTATGGGCTGGCTGAGGATGATTAGGAGAAGAGGAGTGTCAAGGTAGCCCCAGGTCGGCCTGGAGCCAGGTGTCTGTTCTTTCTTATCTCAGTGCCCCATGCTGGTGCCCACCTACTTGGGCAAACCTCTTAACCTTCAAAGTGAGGGTTTTAAAACACTGAAGTCTATTTGTTGTTTCACATTTTATGGAAAGATTCAAACATGTACAGAAATAGAGAGAACAGTACAGCCAGCCTGCCTGTATCAGTCACCCAGCTCCAGAATTATAAACTCAGAGTCACTGTTGTTGCATCTTTCATCTCCATCTAATCCCCTCCCCCACTACGGGGTCATTTTGAAGACAATCCTACATTGCTTAACCTTTCATTAGTGAAATGACAAGGTCTCTTTCAAATAAAATTGGAATAATCCTTTTTTTTAGGGTTACAAAATAATTCCCTGCTTGTCACAAAAATACACTTTTAAGTAGTTTTGGGGTTGAAATCAAGATCCAGACAAGATTCAGACATTGCAGCTAGCATATCTCTCAAGTGCGTTCTAATCTATAATTTTCCTGTTTCTCATTTTCCTTGAAATTGCTGAGGGGTTTCTCTATTTCCTGTTAGGCTGATTTCATTTTCCCCTACGGTGTTAGACCTGTTTCTCCATCCTATGTATTGGTTTTAGCTAAGTGATTTTATCCTCCCCTAAAAGCTTGATCTGATTGAGGTTCAAATTTGTGCAAAAATAATTGTTATGTGAAGTTTTGTACTCCTGTCATAAGGTACATAATATTACAGTTGACTCTCTTTTTTGTGATGACAGCAGCCAAAAATGTTTGTCACCCGGGATCATTATTTCATAAGGAATTTTATTTCATGTGGTCTTACTCTAATTTCCTCCCTCAATTATCAGCAGGATCACAGTCATGAAGAGGCACTTTCTCCTTAACCAGGGTTATCCTTTAGAACACAGTTTTAAAGGAGGATATTTGTTAATATGTAAATATTTAAAATTGATAAATTTTTTGTCTTTTTAATTTTTTTTTCTAATGGAGGTACTGAAGATTGAATCTAGGACCTTATGCATGCTGAGCACACACTCTGCCACTGAGTGTACCCAATCCCCCTTGAGATTCATATTTATATGATATCTTCCTTCTGTTATTTTTGTTTTATGTTATACAGAATTTGAAGGCAGGGCAATGGGTTTAACCGCTCTTTAATCATTCTTTATGGGCTTTTGGGGTTTGTGTGTGTGTTTGTGTTTGTAAAGAAAACAATTTTCCCACTATTTTAAGTATGTATTGCTAAGGCAATTATGTTGATCTTTTCCCTGCTCCTGGTCCATTTATTCCCTTGTTAGTTCCCACTAGTGGCCCCTTGAGCTCTGTGACAAGACTAGCATGACATCAATCCATGTGGAAGGAGATCTGAAGAGATTTATTCAAGGAGATGAAATTTGTAGACAATGTATTGGAAAGTATTGTGAAAGTTGTTCATTAAGAGGTCTGAGGTTGAATTGTTAAGTGCACAGAAATCTAAGCTATGAACCACCAAGACAATTATTAACTCCAGGAAAACAAAGTAGGGAAGAAAACGTAAGACTAGCACAAATTGCTACAGCTTTGAATAGTCTGTACAGAGTAATAATAATGTAAAGCAAGGATACTGAGCTGATGAAAATTATAATGTAATTGTATTAAAAGGTTGGAAGAAAGAAGGTTTGGGTATGTAGATGAGATGGGGTTTGAAAGAGATCTGAATCCTCATTTTCCAAAATAGAAAGTTAAATAGGTGATACATAAAGCTGAAAAAGTCAGTAGGCTGTGTTACAAGGATATTAGTCAGAGAAAGGGAGTAAGTATTCCAAGAGTCAGCAGTAGGAGCTGAACGTGGTTGTTTCTGGCCAGGAAATGGGGCAGTTGTTGGGAACTGCTCCTTTTTACAATCGGTGTTCGAGAACTGTTTGACTCTTTATTGAATGTATGGCATTAGTTTGATAAAAAGAAATCAAAGCTGAATTTTGAAAAATTTATGTTAAGAATTGGTGTGCTTTTGACAGAGAGAGATAACAATCAGCAAAACTACATTTGAAGGGATCCTCATTATTCCTTGCCTTTCAGCAAGGACTAGGAGGCAGACATCTGTTTAAGGTTCAAAAATTCTGTCTGATCTTCCTGCCGACTTGTAACCTTTGGAAGTAATGAACTCCCCGTCACTGTAAATATCCAGGCAGAGGCTGCCTGACCAGCTCTCTAACTGTAGCAGGGTGTGTTTACCATTGGGCAGTTAGAGCAGGCAACTTCTAACATTCTTTCAGTTTTGAATTTGGCATTTTCAGGATGGATAGTTGATAAGAATGTATTACAAAAAGCTTAACAAGAAAGAGTCCAAGACATCTCAAACCCATTGCCAGGGTTTTCTCTGCCAGACACCATCCTGAGCCTGCCACCCGTGAGCCAGGCCACAAAGCCCAGTCACATGAGAATGAACACACTTTGTCGCTCCTATCTGATTTGGCATCGGGCTCAGCCCTTTTCCCCATGGAATGGTCCATGCCCATGTCTCTGACGATGGAGCTGATCTCACAGCAGCCCTGTGAGCGCTGGTCCAGCCCAAGGGACCCCTGCGTGAGGTTTTCCAGGATTCCAGACTATTCTCAGAGCTGAGCCCCCCTTAGGCTAAGCCCACGGAACACATCTCAGCTCCAGACTGAGCCGGAAGCCTCAGAGAGAACTCAGAGCTGAGGAAATCCACAGGTTTTACCCAGCACTGCCGAGTCAGCAGTGAGCCAGTTGAGGGAAGGATCAGCAACAGCAAGACACACCTGAGCCGCTGTCTCATTGTTCTGCCTCATCCCTAAACTCTCTGTGTCTGCCTGTCTGTGTCGGTCTCCCTTTTAGGATCAGTCTGGCACCACTTCATGCCCTGCCTCCTTTCTTCTACTCTTGCCTCCCTGGCCTGTTCCATCTACTCCAGATTAACTGAGAAGAGGTTTTAAATCCTAGGAACCACAGATGTGCTACATACAAAGAATACAGGGCAGTGCCTTCCTCAGTCACATCCCTCCTGCCCTCTCCCATTCCCACAATGAGTTTTATAAATATTTTGTCAGACAGACATTGCACTCCCAGTTGTTATCATTATCAGCCATTTCCTTATTATCTGTGGTTTACGATGCATTTTCTCCAGGGACTTTCCCGAGATAAGGCAGGAGCAGATGACTGAGCCACTTGTTGATGTCCACTTGTGTCAAGCCTGTTAAGAATGATTTTTGGGGGGATTTGTTGAATGTGCCAGACTGTCCAGTGTGTGGTGATGATCCCCTGCATCTGCTCTGGAGTTGGCCTCGTCCTCTCCTTTGCTCTGTTCTCATTTATCTCTCTTCAGCAGGTGAGCCTGTGATCTGTATTTCTATGATACATAAAACACTTCTTATTTCACGGTAGAATTTGGGGGCTGCTATGAAAATGCATATGTTTTAAGAGTGAATTGAGTCGGAGGTTTAAACTTAAAGCCCCCTTGATTTAGAATCAAAAATTAATATGATGGAGGGAGGGTATAGCTCAGTGGTAGAGTTCATGTCTAGCATGCATGAGGTCCTGGGTTCAATCCCCAATGTCTCCATTTAAAAAAAAAAAATAAACCTAATTATGCCACCCAAATAAGAAAAAATAAATTAACATGAGGATGAAGCTACAGAGTGATTATTTGTGTCTTCTGAAACTTCCTTCTGTCTTTCTGCAGGAAATTCTAAGGAAAGAAGTTTGGAATCTACTTTGCTTGGCTGGGCTATTACACTCAGATGCTCCTCCTGGCAGCAGTCGTGGGGGTGACTTGCTTTCTGTGTGGATATTTTAATCAAAATTACTGTACCTGTGGGTAACTTGTCTTTATTCCTTGTTACCGTGCTTACTTAACTTAGAATGACATTCTCCAGGAGCATCCATGTTGCTGCAAATGGCCCTATATTGTCAGTTTTTAGGGCCGAGTAGTATTCCATTGTATAAATATACCACTTCTTTAGCCAGTCATCCGCTGATGGACATTTAGGCTGTATCCATGTCTTGGCTACTGTAAATAGTGCTGCTATGAACATTGGGATGCAGGTGTCATCCTGAAGTAGGGTTCCTTCAGGATACATGCCCAGGAGCAGGAGTCCTGGGTCATATGGCAAGTCTATTCCTAGACATTTGAGGGAACTCAATACTGTTTTCCACAGTGGCTGCACCACACTGCATTCCCACCAGAAGTGTAGGAGGTTCCCCTTTCTCCACAGCCTCTCTAGCATTTGTCATTTGTGGATTTTTGAATGATGGCCATTATGACTGGTTTGAGGTGATACCTCATTGTAGTTTTGATTTGCATTTCTCTGATAATTAGTGACATTGAGCATTTTTTCATGTGCCCATTGATCATTTGTATGTCTTCCTTGGAGAATTGCTTGTTTAGTTCTTCTGCTCATTTTTGGTTTAGGTTATTTGGTTGTTTCTTATTAAGTCATTTGAGCTGCTTATATATTCTGGAGATCAAGCCTTTGTCAGTTTCATTTGCAAAAATATTCTCCCATTCTGTAGGTTGTCTTTTTTTTTTTATTTATGGTGTCCTTTGCTGTGCAGAAGCTTGTAAGTTTCTTTAGGTCCCATTTGTTTATTCTTGCTTTTATTTCTATTGCTTGGGTAGACTGCCCTAAGGGAACATTTCTGAGATGTATGTCAGATATTTTGCCTGTATTTTCTTCTAGGAGGTTTATTGTATCTTGTCTTATGTTTATCTTGCTGAAGAGACTGTCTTTATTCCATTGTATATTCTTGCCTCCTTTGTCGAAGATTAGTTGACCAAAAGTTTGTGGGTTCATTTCTGGGCTCTCTATTCTGTTCCATTGGTCTATATGTATGTTTTTGTACCAATACCATGCTGTCTTGATGACTGTAACTCTATAGTATTGTCTGAAGTCTGGGAGAGTTATTCCTCCAGGCTCTTTCTTTTTTTTTCTTCAGTAATACCCTGGAATTTCTATGTCTTTGATGGTTCCATATAAATTTTATTGTGATTTGTTCTAGTTCTATGAAATATGTCTTGGGTAATTTTACAGGGATTGCATTAAATCTGTATATTGCCCTGGGCAGTGTGACCATTTTAACAATATTGATTCTTGCAATCCAAGAGCATGGGATACCTTTCCATTTTTTAAAGTCTTCTTCAATTACCTTCACCAATGGTTTATAGTTTTCTGTATATAATTCTCTCACCCCTGTGGTTAGATTTATTCCTAGAAATTTTATTACTTTGTGTGCTATTTTAAAGTGTTTTATTTCTTTACTTCCTTTTTCTGTTGATTCATCATTTGTGTAAAGAAATGCAACTGATTTTTGAACATTAATCTTGTAACCTGCTACCTTGCTAAATTCTTTGATCAGCTCTAGTAGTTTTGGTGTGGACCTTTTAGGGTTTTCTATATATAGTGTCGTGTTATCTGCATGTAGTGACACTTTTACCTCTTCTTTTCCAATTTAGACCCCTTTTACTTCTCTTACTTGCCTGATTGCTATGGTCAGGACTTCCAAGACTATGTTGAATAGGAGTGGTGATAGTGGCATCCTTGTCTTGTCCCAGAATTTAGTGAGAAGCTTTTGAGGTTTTCACCGTTTAGTGCTATGCTGGCTGTAGGTTTGACATATATAGCTTTCATGATGTTGAGTTATGTTCCCTCAATACCCACTTTGGTGAGAATTTTTATCATAAGTGGGTGTTGAATTTTATCAAAAGCTTTTATGCATCTATTGAGATGATCATGAGGTTTTAGTCCTTTCTCTTGTTGATGTGAAGTATTACATTGATTGATTTGCATATGTTGAACCACCTTTGTGTCCCTGAGATGAACCCCATTTGAGCATGTTGTATAATCTTTTTTATGTGCTGCAGGATTCTATTTGCTAGTATTTTGGTAAGGACTTTTTTGCATCTGTGTTCATCAGTGATATTGGTCTGTAATTCTCTTTTTTGGTGGTGTTTTGCCTGGTTTTGGTATCAGGGTGATTGTGGCTTCATAGAATGACTTTAGGAATATTCCTTCTTTTCAATCTTCTGGAAGAGTTTGAGAAGGCCTGGTATGAGTACTTCTTTGTATGTGTGGTAGAATTCCCTGGTGAAGCTGTCCAGTTCTGGATTTTATTTGTAGGGATTTTTTTTTATTGTTAATTTGATTTCATTCCTAGTGATCGGTTTGTTCAAGTGGTCAGTTTCTTCTTGATTCAGATTTAGTGGACTGTATGTTTCCAGAAACGTGTCCATCTCCTCTAGGTTATCCCTTTTTTTATGTAGTTTTTCATGATATTCTCATATGATATTCTATATTTCTATGTTATTTGTTGTAATTTCTCCATTTTCCTTTCTTATTTTGCAAATTTGTGCTCTCTCTTTTTTCTTCTTTGTGAGTTTGGCCAGAGGTTCTCGATTTTATTTACTCTTTCAAAAAATTGCTTTTGGTTTGATTGATTATTTTCTCTATTTCTTTTAATCTCTATTTTATTTATTTACTCCCAGATCTTAATTATTTCCTTCCTTCTGCTGACTTTTGGGTGTTTTTACTCTTCAGTTTCTAGTTCTTTTAACTGGTGGGTTACATTGTTTTTTTTTTTGATATTGTTCTTCTTTTTTGAGGAAGGCCTGTATCACTCTAAACTTTCCTCTTAGCACTGCTTTTGCTTTGTCCCATAAGTTTTTTTGTGGTTTTCTTCATTTTCATTTGTCTCAAGGTATTCCTTAATTTCAACTTTGATTTAATCATTGACCCATTTTTTTTTTTAATAGCATGTTGTATAATCTGTATGCTTTCCTTTTTTTTATGCTTTGTTTCTCTGAAGTTGATTTCTAGTTTCAATGGCATTGTGGTCAGTAAGGATGCTTGAGATAATTTCTATCTTCTTAAAATTTTTGAGGCTTCTTTTTTGACCAAGTACATGATGAATCCTAGAAAATGTTCCACGCACACTTGAAAAGAATGTATATCCTATTTTGGGGGGTTGTAATGCTCTGAAAATATCCACTAAATCTAATTTTTCTATTGTATCATTTAATTTCTCTGTTGCCTTATTTATTTTTTGTGTGGAAGATCTGTCTAGTGATGTTAATGTGGTGTTAAAACTTCTGACAATGATTGTATTCCCATCAATTTCCCCGTTTATCTCTGTTAGTAGTTGTTTTATGTACTTAGGTGCTCATGTTGGATGCATATATATTAATGATTATAATATCCTCATCTTGTATTGCTCCTTTAATCATTATAAAATGCCTTTATTTATCTTTCTTTATGGCCCTTGTTTTAAAGTCTATTTTGTCTGAAATCAGAACTGCTACACCTACTTTTTTGGAGTTTCCATTTGCATGGAATATCCTTTTCCGTCCATTCACTTTCAATCTATATGTGTCCTTCTCCCTAAAGTGTGTCTCTTGTATGCAGTTTATTGAAGTTTCTTGCTTTATTATCCAGTCTGCCACTCTGTCTTTTGACTGGAGCATTTAGTCCATTATCATTTAGAGTAATTAATGATAAATGAGTGTTTATTGCTATTTGAACTTATATTTGCAGTTGATTTCATATTTCTTCTTTGTTCCTTTCTTCTTCCTTTTGTGGTATGGTAATTTTCCTTTGTGTTATCTTGCATTTTATTTAGTTTTTGTTACTCACTTGTAAGTTTTTGGCTTGTGGTTACACTTTTTTGTAAGTCTGTAAACCAATTACTGTAACTGTGTGTACTAAACAGATAGTAATGTAATCTCAATCCCATCCTACCAAGAACAAAAAATTTAAGAAAAAAGAAGAAAGAAAAAATACTCTATATTTTCTTGCTTCCCTCTCCCACTCAATGATTTAGATGTCTTCTTTTACAATTTCATGTTTATTCTATTTGTAATTCATGGTAGTTATCACCTTTCCAGTTATAAGCTCTCATTTCTGTATCATCCTGCTTCTTTTTTATTTAGAGTGTACCTTACAATATTTCTTTTAGCATGGGTTTAGTGTTGCTAAAGTCTTTTAGTTTTTCTTCTTTGTGAAATTCATTACCTCTCCCTCTGTTCTAAAGGATAGCCTTGCTGCAGAAAGTATCCTAGGCTGCATCTGTTTTTTCATTCAGGAATTTGAATATATATTTCCACTCCCTTCTGGCCTGTAGTGTTTCTGTAGAGAAATCAGCTGAGAGCCATCTCTTGTAACTCACTCTTTGTTTTTCTCTTTCTGCCTTTAGGATCATTTCTTTATCCTTCAGTCTGGCCATCTTGATTTTGTTATGTCTTGGTGTGAGTCTCTTTAGGCTCTTCCTGTTTGGGAACCTCTTAGCCTCCTGTTCTTGGGTGTCTGATTCTTTCTTTATGTTTGGGAATTTTTCAGTTATGATTTCTTTAAATACCTTCTCCATCCCCTGTGTTCTTTCTTCCCCTTCTGGAACTCTTATGATGCGTAGATTGGCATGTTTATATTATCAAATAGGTTCCTTATATTGTTTTCATTGCTTTTTATTTTTTTCTCTCAACTGTTCTGATTGTGTGCTTTCTGTTGTCCTGTCTTCTAGGTCACTTATTCGGTCCTCTGCATTATCTAGCCTGTGTTGTACTGCCTTTAGGTCAGATCTCATTTCAGCCAATGAATTTACCAATTCTACTTGGCCCTTCTTTATAGCTACTATTTTGTTTTTGACATATTTTATGTCTCTAAACACTATCTCTTTTAATTCCTTCAGTAATTCGATCACTTCTTTTTAGAAATCTTGACCTAATAGGCCATTAATATCTATTTCATTGATCGTTCTTTCAGGGGATTTCTCTTTCTCTTTTAATTGGGAATACTTCCTCTGCTTCTTCAACTGCTCATATCTCTCTGGCACTGTGGCTTAAGGAATATCAGTTATCTATTGTGGCCCTTAAAGGGGTTTATTTCTTTATCTATCTAAGGCCTATGCTGGAATAAACCTTAAAAACGAGAGAGAGAAATAGAATTTTAAAAGAATGGGGGAAAAGAGGGTTTGAAAACAGTGTATAATCAATAATAAAAGAGGAAGTTGAAGAAGAATAGGAATCGAGTTGAGATGTCTTTTTAAAACCTTAATAAAAAGAAGAAAAAAATAAAAACACAGTATTTAAAACCTGTGAATAATCAATAACAGATCAAATCCAAGAGAATTAAAAATGAAATGAGAATTGTAAACATATAGAACTGTTTAAAAAGTAAAGATTAAAAAGCTAATAGAAAATAAAACAGGTATAAAAAGGTTTTAAAAACAAAGATGTGTTCTCCTAGAGACTGAATGCTCTTAATGGTTTTATTGAAAGGTCTTTGTGTCTTCACCCTGTTTCATGAACTCAGCTTGCTCTGTTGGCCCCCTCATCTGTGCTGCACACAGTGTCCATTGGCAAGAAGATTGCACCCCTCCAACACTGGGTCAGGTGCTGCTCTCCTTCGCGGTGGGCAGGTGGGTCACTCCCCGTCTGGATGCCACAGTCAGTGCTGTGTCAGTTGCTCCATAGGTGGGCTCAGCTTCAAAAATAACAGGTTTATGGAGATATAATTCACATACCATAAAATGCAGCCTTTGAAAGTGTGCCTTAGGATTTTATGTACATTTCAGGGTTGTGTAGCCATCACCCCCAAAAGGAACCAGTACCCTTTAGTAAGTCAGTCCCTAACCTTCCTTTCCCTTAGCCCTCAACAGCCACCACTCTACTTTCTGCCTCTACGGGTTTGCCTGTTCTAGGCATTTCATATAAGTAGAACCATACAGTATGCTGCCTTTTTTGATTATCGTCTTTCATTTAGTGTGATGTTGTCAAGGCTCATCCATCGTGTAGCATATATCAATACCCAAATTCCTTTTTGTATTCAAATAATATGCCATAGTTATAAATACACCACATTGCTTATCCATCCATCAGTTGATGATGAATAATTCTGCTGTAAATGCTCATGGACAAGTTTTTGTGTGAACACATATTTTCACTTCTCTTCAGGATATATCAAAAAATGGAATTGCTGGGATGTATTCTACTTTTAAAATTTTGAGGAATTGCTAATATAGCTTTTAAAGTGACTGAAGCATTGTATATTTCCAGAAGTAATGTATGAGGAGTCCAGTTTCTCCACATCCTCATCTACACTTTTTATTACTGGGTTTATAGATTCATATTTATATATCATATGTCATATATATTTGTCATCCTAGTTGGTATGAAGTGGTATGTCATTGTGATTTTGATTTCTGTATCCCTAATGCCTACTGATGTTGAACATCTTTTTATGTGCTTAGTTCCCATTCGTATGTCTTCTTAGGAGAAACATCTATTCAAATTCTTTGCCCATTTTAATTATATTTGTCTTTGTATTGTCATGTTTTAAGTCTTCTTTGTCTATTCTGGATAAAAGTCCCTTATCAGGGAAAATTTTGGAAATATTTTCATCCATCCTGTGGATTGTCTTCTTACTTTCTTGATGAAGTCCTTTGAAGCACAGAAGTTTTTAATTTTACTGAAGTCCAGTTTACTTGATTTTTTTTTCCTTTGTTATTTGTGCTTTTGGTGTCATATATTACAAGTATTTGTAATTCAAAGTCCTGAAGATTTTCTCATTGTTCATTTTCTAAATTTTTTATAGTTTCAGGTCTGTGATTTATTTTGAGTTAATTTCCATAAATGATGTTAAGATAAAAGTTCAGTTTTCTTTCTTTCCAGGTGTATGTACAGGTGTCCCAGCATCATTTTTGTAAAGATTATTTTTCCCCATTGGATTGTCATGGCACCTTTGTCAAAAATTAAATGGCTGCGTGTAAGACTTTGTTTATGGTCTCTTAGTTATTTTCTCTCAATCTATTTTTCTGTCCTTTATGCAAGTACCACACTGTATGGATCACAGTTTTGTTAGTGAGTTTTGAATTTGGAAACTTCAAAACTTTGTTCTTTTTCAAGATTGTTTTGACTGTTTTGGGTATCTTGCATTTCCATATTAGTTTTAGGATCAGCTTGTTCATTTCTGCCAAAAAGCCAGAGCTGCATTGAATGTATAGGTCATTTTGCGGACAATGGCCATCCTAACAATAATAAGGCTTCTGATCCATGAACACAGAAGAGCTTTCCATTTATTTTAGGTCATTTTTAATTTCTATCACTAATATTTTAGTTTTCAATATACAAGTTTCAGATATTTTTCTCAGTTTTCCACATATTTTTCTTAATATTACTAATTATTTTATTCTTTTTGATGCTATTGTAAATGAAAAGGTTTCCTTCATTTTATTTTTAGATTACTCACTGCTGTTGAATAGAAATATAATTATTTTTTATATATTCATTTGTGTCTTACAATTTTGGTCAGACTGTGTTATTAATTCTAAGAGGATTTTTTTCTTTTCTCTCTGTTTTTCCTTTGTGGATTCCTTGTGATTTCAATATATAATATCATGTCATCTGGAATCAAAACAGTTTTATTTCTTTCTTTCTAATCTTGAGGCTTTATTTTCTTTGTCTGATTGATTTGACTAGAACCACTAGTAAAATGTTGATTTTGGGAGGGAATAATTCAGTGCTTCTGCATTATGTATGATCTTTGCTTCAGGTTTTTCATAGATGTTCTCTGTCAAGTTGAGGAAGTTCTCTTCTATTCCTAGTTTTTATCCATTATTCTATTAATATGGTGTATTACATGAATTGACTTTTGTATGTTGTACTGCCTTTGCATACCTGGATACATCCCACTTAATGGTGGTCTATTTTATATGTTACTGTTTTGGATTTGCTTCTATTCTGTTGAGGATTTTTGCATTTATATTCATAAGAGATAGTCTTTAGTTTTCTTGTGATGCCTTTGGTTTTCGTATCAGTGTGATACTAGTCTCATTGAATGAATTGGGAAGTGTGCCCACCTCTTTATTTTCAGACGAATTTGTGAAGCATTTTTTGTTTGTTTTTGTTTTTTCTTTAAGTAGTTGATGGAATTCACCAGCAAAGCGATATGGGCCTAGCATTTCTTTGTGTGAATGTTTTGGATTGCTATTTCAGTCACTACTTACTGTAGGATTATTTGAGTTTTCTATTTCTCCTTGAATTAGCTTCAGTCATTTATGTCCTTCTAGGAATTTATCCATTTCATCTACATTATCTCATTTATTGGCTATATAATTATCCATGGTATTCCCTTATATTCCTTGTTATTTTTGTAAGGGTAGTAGTGACATCCTTCCTTTCATTTCTCATTTTAGTAATTTGAATCTTCTCTCTTTTTTTTTCAGTACTAGATAAAATTTGTCAATTTTATTGATCTTTTCAAAGAACCAACTATTCCTTTTGTTGATTATTCTCTGTTGTTCATCTATTGTCTATTCCATTTATTTCTGCCTTTAGTATTTTGATTAGAATGTTTAATTCATTTACATTAATGTAATTTCTTATCAGATTGAAGTTACAACTGCTGTCTACTTTCTATATGTCTTTTTTTCCCATTCCTCTATTACTACACATTTTTGTACAAAGTAAGCATTTTCAAGTGTGCTATTTTAATTTGTTTATTTTATCTTTTTCTTCTCCTCCTCCTACTCTTCCTCCTCCTCCTTCTCGTCCATTGCCCTGGAGATTATAATTTACATCTTGTTTTAAAGCAATCTAGTTCACATGAATACCAACTTAATTTCAACAGTACACAAAAACTTTGCTTTGGTATCAGTCTTTTCCCTCCCCCTCCTCATGCTGTCACTGTCATACAAATTGCACCTTTATGCATTTATAAGCTCATCTACACAGTTTCATAAGTATTGTTTTATGCAGTTGTCCTTTACATCAAATAGAACAAAACATTTACATGTAATACTCAATATATACTGTTTTATTTTTTTACTCATGTAGTAGTGCTCTTTATTTTTCAGGCGAGTGTCCTTTCATTTACACCTGCTGGACTATCCTTAGTATTTCTTGTAGGGCAGGCCTGCTAGCAATGGATTCTTTCAGATTTTGTTTTTGTAGGAGTGTCTTAATTTCTCCTTTAATTTTTTTAAAGAATCATTTTGCTGGGTATAAAATACTTGGTGACAGTCTTTTCCTTTTATCTCTTTGACGTTACCATCCACTGCCTTCTGGTCTCCATGGTTTTTGATGAGAAATCAACTGTCTTACTGAGGAGCCTTTCTATATGTTGAGCCACTTTTCTCTTTCGGCTGTCAAGATACTTTATTCTTGTCTTTTGACACACTGAATCTGATGTGCCTATTTTAGATGTCTCTACGTTTATACCACGTGGAGTTTGTTGAGCTTCTGGGATGTACAAATTAATGTTTTCATCAAATTTGGGAAGTTTTCAGCCATTATTTCTTTATATATTCTTTCTGCCCCTTTTTTTCTCTCCCTCCTTCTGGCGCTCCCATTATGTGTGTATTGGTATTGTTGATGGTGTCCCACCTATCTCTGACACAGTGTTCATTTTTTTTCATTCCTTTTTCTTTCTGTTCCACAGACAGGATAATCTCAGTAGTTTTAATTTAACTGACTTTTTCTTCAACAAGTTCATATCTACAGAGAAACCACTTATTGAAGTTTTTATTTTAGTCGTTATACTTGTATCTCTAGAATTTCTAGTTGGTTTTTATTATAAATTTTATTTATTGTTATTCTCTGTACAATGAGATGAGCACATAATTTAATCCTTTAGGCATGGTTTCTGTTAGTATTTTGAACATATGTGTAATTGCTCATTTATGTCTTTGTCTAGTAAGTCCAGTGTCTGGGCTACCTCAGGGAGTTTCTATTGACTACTATTTCCCCATCTGTTATGGCCAAACTTTTCTGTTTCTTTGTACATCTTCTAATTTTCTGTTGAAAACTGGACATTTAAAATATTACAATGTGGCAGATCTGAAAGCCTGATTTTCCTCATCTCCAGGCTTTATCGTTGTTTTAATTGTCATTGCTGCTGCTGCTATTTATTTAGTTACTTTCCTGAACAAATTCTGTAAAGTCTGTTTTCTTTATCATGTATGACCATGAGATCAGTGTGTGTGAAGAAAGCCTAGTTGTCATCACTGTAGTAATGATTGGACAGTGATTTCTTTCAATGCCTGGAGCCAATCGTTTGAGCTGTTGCCAGGTGGCTGAGGGATGCCCTCAGCACAGGTATGCAGTCAGCAGCTCTTCCGTAGCCTTTAGTTCTTGCTTATGCAGAACCTCAAGTTCAGCCAGAGTTGAAGGCTTAGGATTTTCTCAGATCTTTCCTTGCCATGTGCCACACATGTATATTGCCTTCTACAATTCTCAGAATTTTTTGGAGCTTTTTAACCCTACCTTCACCCCCAGAACGTCTCATTCCTCAATTTTGCCTTCTAAGTTTCCTAGTCAGCACCTAGTTAGCCTCTACTGGTCCCACTGCCTCAGGCAGTTGTAATGTTAGATACTCACTGCTGATTGTTTCCCACACACACTCTGGGGACAGGATGTTTGCACAGCATGAGTTTGTGACAGGTCACATAGTGACAGCTCTCTGGGGGCGGATATTTTGGGTAACTTTAAATCACTTCTGCCCCTACCTTGATTGTGAGACTATTGCTTATAAAGGCCACCATTTAAGTGAGGATACAGGGATGGGTTAGATCAAGTTACAATGCCTCAAAACTCACTATCTTTATGGAGATTTAGCTGTTTTTCTTTCTCAAATAAAGACTCCCCTGATGGCTGGAAGTCTTGGTTTAATTTCCAGAGTTCTACAGAGGTTAATTTTGACAAATTTTGCCATTGTCATTGCTTCATAGAGGAGTAAGTTTTCCAAGATATTTACTCAGATATTCTAGAAGTGTATCCCATTTGCATTTGTGTTTAACTGAGTTACTTGCAAGACTAACCAATTCTACAGCTCCAGCCCCATTCACATGAGTCCATCTGCATGGATTCTCCTACATCAATGTACAACCTGTTGTCAGATTGTTGTTTTTCTTATTAAAGTGTAGGGGTTTTTAAAAATATGCTCATGAATAGCCTTTTGTCATTTTTACACGTTATAAAACTTCCACTAGTCTGTAGCTATTTTTTCCCCTCACTTATCGTTGCTTTAATGAAGTTCTCACTTTTAAGGATTTTCAGTATAGCAGTTTGTGGATGCTGATCACACGGGTGAGGCATTTAACTACTGTCTAAACCTCAGTCTTTGCTCTGATTCACTGTCTGGAACATCTGAACACATCTACTGAACCCCGTATACCAATGGATGCTGACAGACCTAATTAAAAAAATGCTTTTTAAGTAAAGCAAAAAATATTAACTTTGACACTGGAAACGACAAATCTCAAATTTCCTAGCTGATCTTGCTTTCTGTGATCATGAGCTACATCATGTTTTTAGAGCCGACAGGCATATTGAACTACTGATTTTATTTCATCGGATTTTAGAATGCAGAACACATTTCAGGCCCACTTATAGCACCATATGTGTATCTTAAAGGATATGTACATATGATGATGTCTTTATTATAAGTACCTTATTTTATTTTAAGTACCTACTGCTGTGCACCTCATTAAGGAAAGCTTGAAATTGCAGTACTGAAATTTTTCATACCACCATCATCCCATAGCATCTCTTTTGCACTTAGATGTTGTGTGGCAGAGTATTTTTCTGCTCCCTAGAAATGATCAATGTTGAAGGGGAAAAAAAAACCCTCCTCAAATAAATATACTCCAAATCACACTTATCTGAACAATGGCCACCATTTTAGTCCATAGTCCACACAAATCCATCTACTCATACTGACTCAGAGTCCTCAACATAGACAATCCACCCCTGAATTCAGGGTCCTCAACACACATTCTATCCCCTCCCCATTCCTTGTTGATTCTGACCTACTTTTGTCCAACACGTCCTGCCAGTCTCTTTGCTACCTGACTGCAGTTTTTAATTTTTACCTTTGAGTTCCAGACTGCGCCTAGTGATTTCCAGAGAAACGCCAGACACTTGGCTCATCAGGAGGGGCGGTAAGGATTTCAGAAAGCTGTTAACCTAACTCACTTTCAGATCAGTGAATGGTTGTTGTGAGCATTCCTTCTAGATCTCTGCCATGCAGGCTGCATCCACCCCAGCAAAATAACATAGCTCCTCCAACCACCTCCGCCTCCATTCATCTGGGTTTCTGCTTTCAGTGACACTCAGATGCTGCTGATGGGCATTATATATATATATATATATATATATATATATATATATATATATATATATTTTAATTGAAGTATAGTCAGTTACAATGTGTCAATTTCTGATGTACAGCACAATGTTCCAGTCCTTCATATTCACATATATATGTGTGAATTCCTTTTCATAATTTTTACTAAAGTTTATTATAAGATATTAAATATTGTTCCCTGTGCTATACAGAAGAAATTTAGGTTTTTAGCTATTTTTATATATAGTAGTTAATATTTGCAAATCTCAGTCTCTGATGGGAATTTTTAAAGCCACATCTGGAATCCTTGTTGTGGAAGAGTCTGAGAAATATATTTTCGACCTCATAGCCTTTTGGTTAGGAAGTTGGAATAAAGGCTGACCTGGCTCCCCTAACTTGTCTGCCTTTGTGAGTAAAGAGGTCTGGAGTTTCAAGTCCCAATGAAATGTCCCAGCCCTTCAGTAGCAAACTCTTAAAGAAACCAAAATGCTCCCATCTACCAGAGCATGACTTGTCCTTAGACACTGCTGGACATAACCACCGACGCTGTCTAAGGCATCGTCTTCATCTGGTGCACACTTTCTTTAGATGTGTAATATCCTGATTAACAGGACAAGCTAGTTTGGATTCCCAAGGCCACAGGCAGCCTTCTGCCTGACTTTGGTGTATATATGTTCATTGACGAGTCCTCTCTCAGATCAGCTAGGGCTGCCTGGTGTGTGGTTTCCCAGAGAATGTGGGTGCAGTGCTCCCCACCAGAGTCCTACCAGTTGTTTTATTGCAGGAAGAGAGAGAGAGCAAAAGAGACAGAACAGGAAGTTCTTGTCCAGCCTCAAACACAGTCACCCCCGCCGAGGGCTCTTGCTCTGGGACACACAGCAGTGCAGGTCAGCAGCAATGTGGCCCCAGTGTACTCCAAAACATGGTGTGGTTTTACTGGGCTATCTGTGTCTTTCATGGGCCCTGCAAAGTTCTCGGCTTTGTGAAATGGGGAACTAAGGAACTCTCACCCATGCCTGTAGCTCCCAGGGTTTGCACCCTTACGGGTTTTGAGGATTTGCTGGCAACTCATTCTTTTTCACTGGGTCATTTCTCGGTTACACCTGCAGTCCTGTGACTTCCTTATCAGAACTGCTCCTTACGTTCGGGATTTAGTGAAAGATGCCATTTTAGCCTGTAAGTTCATGTTCAGGGAGGAGGAGAAAGAAGCACAGATCAGAAATGCTTTTTTGCTTTTTTTTATTATTGTTTTCATAAGCCATCTCCTGTTGTCGAATGGACACTGAGCAAATGAATGACTGTTACACTCCCATTTGAAGGATGAGACAAACGACACTCAGGGAGAGGAGGCAAACTTCCTGAGGTACCAAAGACCAAAAGGGATGAGCACAGAATAAGATCCCTGCAAATTTCTTGGCTGTCATTCGCCTTTAGGTCAATGACAGAGTGCCGTGTGTAGTAGTAAAGTTGTAGCGTGCTTTTAAAAGGGTGCAGATGTTCTTGTTTTGTTTATAAAATCACAGTGTTTTGTCTGAGACTCTGAAAAAGAGAAATGGGTTAGAAAATGTTGGTTTCTCATCCTTGGTCCTTCCTCCCCTTCACAGATATGGACCCTTCCATCTGTAGCAGGAATAAGGCAGCCCCAGCCTTCCCAACTCATGAGATCAGTACTCATTCATTTCATTCCTGCCCACCAGTAGGTGATAAAGCACAGCGAGATTTTCATGTCCTGCTTCACTGATTCTTGTGAAATTAGGTGTTTGAAGATAGAAACTCATGAAAGGAAGCTGCCTTTTTTATATAAAGTGCAGTAATTTTCCTTGCAGAGAAGGAAATTGAGGATTTTCTTCGTTGAAAATCAATAGAGATTTCAAGAGCATCTGTATTTCTGATGCATAGATTAAAATGACAAAATCTAGAGGGATTACAGAAACACAATGAAGATACAAAAAGTGTCTTTAAAGAGCCTTTCTAAGACTGGGCTTGTAAAGAGACTGTTAGTTGACAGAGACCCTCTTCTCACCCATAGTCCCTCTCCTTAGGTTGGAAAGGGCCTGCGCTTCCCATGTGTGCATTCCTGGTGCTTCAAGTGAGTTGTAGGTTAGGGCGGTGCACATGGTGCTCCCTTCAGTTTGTCCATCCTAAGTAACCCCTGGCAGTCAGAGGGCGAGTGTGTTGCGACGACGTGAACCATTCACCATGCTCTCCGTGGTGTGTGCTCATCTCAGCTCATCCAGGCTCAGGTGATGGCAGAGCAGAGAGTGGTGGCAAGAGGTCAGCCATGAGTAGGAGGGAGCAACTGGAGTCAGCTGGGGCCCAAGTGGCTAGGAGTTCCAGGTTGAATTCCCAGGACTCCCCACAGCTCATTCATTCAGCTAATACTTCTTCTGCACCTGTCATGTGCTGGTGCTTCCATTGTGAACAGAACCAAATCCCTGTCCTCATGAAGATGACGTTCTAGTGGACATAAGAAATGATAAACACAGAAGCAGATCCACGTCAGGACACATGAGTGCCGTCTACTTTGGAGTGCACAAGGTGAGATCCTTTGGGAAGGAATATATGATACAGGAAAATGTGGGGGAGAGGATGGCCGTATCCCAGGTCTTATTTGGGTCCCTGAGATGCACCTCGTGATGTGTGGGTCCTTGGTTTGCACAGGAATGAATCCAAGAGAGAGCCACAATTCAGTAAATGTAGATTTATTCAGAGAGATATATACTCCACAGACAGAGTGGGTTGTTTCAGAAGGCAACAGAAAGGCCATGAGGCGTGAGGGTTGGGTGCTCCAGTTTAAAGGAAAAGTAGATACACACTCCACAGACATAGTGTGGGCTGTCTCCCTCAGCAGAGAGAGCAGCCACGAGGTGTGGTTGTTAGTTTTTATGCACTCAGTATCTTCATATGCTAATAAGTGGGAGGAATATTCCAACCGCTTTGGGGAAGGTGTTACGATTACCAGAAATTGGGCCAAAACTCACCCTTTGACCTTTCATGGTCAGCCTTGAACCTGTCCTGGCACCTGTGGGAGTGCCATTTAGTATCCTGCTGTATTTCAGTGAGTGTGTATTGAAGCTCAAGATCTACTGGAAGTTGACTTTTCCACCGTCTTGGTGCTAATGGCTGTGCCATTCTTTTAATGGCAGTGCCCTGCCCCCTTCCCTCCTGTCTCATGAAGGAGCTCTGGACTGATTGCACAATTGCAGAGCAGGGGATAGAGTGGAAAGAACTTCATAAGTGGAAGGTGGAAGGCAGTGTTGGTAGTAGAATTCTCAAGTCAGTTATAAAGTAAGGGTCTTCTGTTTGCTGGGATTACCTGGTGTCACATTAGGGAGCTGTGAGCCTTGGGGACTTCAGTGAGTGGGTGGCTCACTGTATATACTGTGTTGCTTCTTAGGCGGCTCGAGAACAGTTGGCTTATAGGTGACCCATTCACTCAAGCAGGGGTCTTTTTGGGGATTTTCTGCACTTGAGGATAACATGGGTCACATGGGGGGGCAGGACCAGCCAGTCACAGCTTGGTCCACAGTCACCTAGTGCCCTCGTGGCTTTCATCCCATGGATGCATCACCTCCCCCTCGATGGGGACAAGGTCACAAGTGGTGGGGCAGCTTCTCAGTGGCGAAGGCATTGCTCTCCAGAGCCAACACTCAATAGCATGGACCCCTGGTGTTGGCCACAGACTTGGCTAGATGAGGCTGCTGAGTAGCTGAGCCCATGAGACGTGGGTGCCATGCTTCCACTCTCACCAAGAGCTCTACTTTTGAAATTTCTGGTCAGACAGCCATAAATACTCCCTAGCCCATAAACAAAGAACAGTCCCTTTCACTCGGGGAAGGGCACACAGAAGGAGAATGGATAATCCCGAGAGCAGGAGAGGCCAAATCAGTCCTGCCATCAGGGGTCTGACAGACGAGCCAGCTCAGTTCCTCTTACTAGTTGTTTACTTGGAGGATCTGGGGTATTTTGTTGACCTGCAAGTGTCAGGAAATAGTACACGAGGGCTTTGTAGATTTTCTGGCTCGGTGTTAACTCACCCCATTGTAGCTGTTGTGCAAGGAAACAAAACTTGGTGGACAACAGGCCATGGCCTCTGCTCCCTGGTGGAGCCAGGAGATTACAATGTTAAGAACGACTGTGGGGGCATCATTTCTATGTTGAGAGGCCGGATGGCCTTACATATCTCTCATGCTGGATGTCTAAGTTGCAAAGGAAAACTGGATTTCATCCAGCTCTCCAGCCAAGGAGGAGACCACAAGTGGCCTCCCCCACCAACTGTGAGCTCTTTGCCTCCACTGACAGCAGCATGTATAGCAAAAAGCTGGGCTGCCACCTGCGTTTCCGTGTAAACATCCGAGTAGCCACAGCAATGGCCTCGTGAGCGATGGTGTGCCCAAGGAAGTGCTATGTGGGACAGAGGGAGGAGTGCCGGGGTCAGATACCGGGAGGGCAGGCAGGCAGTGAGGACATCTGTGCAGTGCAGGTGCCATGGAACTGAGCCAAAGGGAGGCTGGTTTTGTAGCAGGGAGCCTGGGCAGTGCCATGTTGTTCGTAAGAAGATCCTGGGCTCTGGATCCAAGAAGTCATTGGCTTGATTCCTGACCTCAACCCTCATCTTGGGCAAATGTTTGAAGCTTTCTGTGCCTCTGTTTCTTGGTGTCCCAAATGGGGACAATAGTAGCAATTACCTCTGAGAGTCAGGAGCGCCTTTATAGATGTCATTTCATTACTCTCACAGCAGCCCACGAGCACGGTGCTAGGTCCCCCGTTTTACACGTGGCAGACGAGTAATTTTTAATCAGTAATCATGCAGCTAAGAATGGTCATAATCAGCATTTGAATTTGATCCCTGTGTCCAGATAATTTCTATTCTCACTCAGTATTACTGGAATAGTAATAAAGTCAGAACAAACACTGCTGGGAAGTGGGTGCTTGAACCATGTTTGACGTCTTCGCCATTGGGGAGTGTTGAGTTCACATTCCTCACAGCCCTTCCCAGGCTCCCTGCATCTCCGGCTGCCCCTGGTGGGGTCTACAGGGCTATGGGCAGCTTCTCCTTGTTCTCTAACCCCAAGGCTCTCTGCTCTCTGCAGGTTGATTCTCAACCCTGACTGCTCGGTAGAGCTAACGTCTAAAAACAAAAAAAGGTGGGGAGGGTATGGCTCAGTGGTAGAGCACGTGCTTAGCATGCAAGAGGTCCTGGGTTCAACTCCCAGTACCTCCATTAAAATAAATAAAGCTCAATACTCCCCACAAAATGAAAAGAAGTATTTAAAAAATAATAAACAGTACAAAGGCCCCACTCCATGCTGTGGTGCACTATTTTTTAAAGGCTCCCAAATGCTTCCCATATGCAGGAGGGTGAGAGCTATCCCTATACACCTCTTGTGAGCTTGTCCACTCACACCCATTAGCCTCCTGAAATAGGAAAACTACTTGGCTCAGCCTAGAACTTTCTCCTGATTTCTAGACTTTTATTTGCCTACTGCACATCTCTCCTGGAGCCCACAGGCACCCAGCCAGAACTGAATCAGTTGTCTCCTCTCATGACTTGCCCCTCTTCCTGCCCTTCTTTTTATTTTTAACATTTTTTATTCATTTATAATCATTTTAAAAGGTTGTGTCAAATTCCAGTATTCAGCACAATTTTTTAGTCATTCATGGACATATACACACTCATTGTCACATTTTTTCTCTGTGATTTATGATAACATTTTGTGTATATTTCCCTGTGCTATACAGTGTAATCTTGTTTATCTATTCTACAATTTTGAAATCCCAGTCTATCCCTTCCCACCCTCTACCCCCCTGGTAACCACAAGTCTGTATTCTCTGTCCAGGAATCTATTTCTGTCCTGTATTTATGCTTTGTTTTTGTTTGTTTGTTTGTTTCTGTTTTTTAGATTCCACATATGAGCGATCTCGTATGGTATTTTTCTTTCTCTTTCTGGCTTACTTCACTTAGAATGACATTCTCCAGGAGCATCCATGTTGCTGCAAATGGCATTATGTTGTTAGTTTTTATGGCTGAGCAGTATTCCATTGTATAAATATACCACGTCTTCTTTATCCAGTCACCTGTTGATGGACATTTAGGCTGTTTCCATGTTTTGGCTATTGTAAACAGTGCTGCTATGAACATTGGAGTGCAGGTGTCATCCTGAAGTAGATTTCCTTCTGGATACAAGCCCAGGAGTGGGATTCCTGGGTCATATGGTAAGTCTATTCCTAGTCTTTTGAGGAATCTCCACACTGTTTTCCATAGTGGCTGCACCAAACTGCATTCCCACCAGCAGTGTAGGAGGGTTCCCCTTTCTCCACAGTCTCTCCAGCATTTGTCATTTTTGGATTTTTGAATGACGGCCATTCTGACTGGTGTGAGGTGATACCTCATTGTAGTTTTGATTTGCATTTCTCTGATAATTAGTGATATTGAGCATTTTTTCATGTGCTTTTTGATCATTTGTATGTCTTCCTTGGAGAGTTGCTTGTTTAGGTCTTCTGCTCATTTTTGGATTGGGTTGTTTATTTTTTTCTTATTGAGTCATATGGGCTGCTTATATATTTTGGAGATCAAGCCTTTGTCAGTTTCACTTGCAAAAATTTTCTCCCATTCCGTAGGTTTTCTTCTTGTTTTATTTCTGGTTTCCTTTGCTCTGCAGAAGCTTGTAAGTTTCATTAGGTCCCATTTGTTTTTTCTTGCTTTTATTTCTTCTAGGAGAAAATTTTTGAAATGTATGTCAGATAATGTTTTGCCGATGTTTTCCTCTAGGAGTTTCCTGCCTTTCTTATTTCAGGGAATGGCACTATAAATTAGACACTGCCAAAGCCAGAAAGCTGGTCGGCATCTTTGTCCCCTTCCTGCCCTTCCATCACACCTGTAGCCAATCCGTCCACCTGCTGAAAAGTTTTCTTCTCTCTCCTCCTGGCAGGGCCTCAGCAGGCCTTCACATGAACCTGCCAATAGTCCTCCCTGCCTCTATCTTGTCTCTTTCTAGATCACTTTGCATGTCTCCTCTACCTTGGAGGCACACAGAGTCCTTTGTGATGTGCACCTGTGATCTCTCCACCTGGTTGCCTCACCTGCCTCCCACACCCTGTGCTCGCTTCTAGACTATTTGCAGTTCCTGGAAGGGACCTGGCTCTCTTTGGCCTCCCCAGGGAGAAATGGCCTTAACATTATAAGTTCACCTGATCAATTCTAGGGCATCTCAGAGCTCACCACAGTGGTTCTCTCCTCTGGGAGAGCCTTGGCTACAGTTCCGGCTCCCTGCCCTGAGCACCCACTGCTGACTGTTATCCAAGCCCTCTTAACACGCCTCCTCAGCCATCATTTCACAATGAGTCCTGTGCACCTAGGAGCTCCCGGAAGCAGGGACTGTGTCTTTTTCCTCTTTATTCTCAGAGCATTGTAGAGACTCAGGTACAATGGTGGAAGACACAGTGGTTATTCTGCAATTTCTCTAGAGTTGGAGCCTAGGGGTAACAGTCTGGTGGGAAGAAGGGCTTAGGGGATTCACCCTGAAGCCACATTTTCAATTAACATTTCATGTTGTTTTTGTCTACTATTTAAAATTACTAGTCTTAAAACAGAATGACGATTTCTAAAAATTACCGATGATTGAGGAAAATGGCAGTTTTCCATATTTAAGAATATTATTTTAAGTTTGTGTGACTGGGGTGGTGGAAAATAGAAATGCATGGGCTACTAAAGTATTCTCATCCCCTTCCCCACCCTCAGGTCCTTTGGACAGAAGAGACAGAGGGATGTGAGGAGAAGGCTTGGAGGGTGCACCGTGCATTGCTTTTAAATTGTGACAGTTACTTGTGCTTTTTTAAAATTTTTTTAATGGAGGTAATGGGGCTTGAACCCAGGACCTTGTGCATGCTTAGCACGTGCTTTACCACTGAGATATACCCACCCTTCCCCCCGATATTTGTGTTTTTAGTGGGCATAATATGCTGGTAGCAGGTACTTTAGCATTAGACAGTCACCTGCCTCTGACCATTATGTTAATACCTTTCCCTTGAGCTAGAGAGCTTGTCTGTTTCCAAAAGTTCAATAAATTATCTTCATTTTCTTTTTTCTTAAAAAAGGTATTAACTCATTTTTCTCTTTAGTATCGCCTATAAATAAGATGTGATTTTATTAACCATTTAACAAAGTGTTAAGTGTAATAAATATTAAGTACAGATTTCTGAAGCATCAGTCATCACTGAAGATCCACATTGTGCTGTTCTCTCTCTCTTTTAGTCACCTTACTTTTGGAGTTCTGGAATCGGCGCCAGGCAGTGCTTGAGTACAAATGGGACACGGTTGAGCAGGAAGAACAAGTCTGGCCAGAATAGGAGGCACGGTGTCCCCACGTGGAGATAGATGAGATTACCCAGGAAAAGCGGGTGCTGTTTAGATGCACTTTAGTGTGTTTACTTCTGGACTTGTCAGCCTTGGCTGCATGTTGGAATCACCAGGGGACCTTAAAAAATGTTGGTGCCTGGATTCCATCACTGCAAACTCTGATGGTACTCAGTGGCCTGGGGTGCATTCTGGCATAGGGAAGTTTTTAAAGCTCCTCTGGTTATTCTAATGTGCAGCCAAGTTGAAGGAGCACTGCCTGGAATGGTGGACACAGAAGAGAAGTGAGGTCCTTCCTTCATAATAACAGAAAAAAGGGGAAAAGGAAAAGACTGGTATAAGTGTATATGAAAAGAGGCATTGATTTGTATCCTTTCATAACACCAATAAAAAATGCAAAATATAAATTAGCTGCAATGACATAGATGTAGAAGGAAAGACAAATTGGTTTTTATAGTTGACTCCCATTTTTTCACATGCATCTTCATTATTGCGGCCTCCTTTTCATCGTAGACTAGGTGCCCCCTTGTCTTGAACTAAGTCCTGGTCACTGCTCCCCCTTCCTATTGGGATGTGCACAAAGAAGCATGGCTCTCATCCTAAAGTCAGAGAAAGGGTAGAAGAAGCAGGGAAACATTTGTTGAGGTGCCATCAGTATTTGAGCAGTGTTTGAGCTAGGCATTTTACATAATTGGAAATGTAAATTTATTGCTGCCACTCCTGCTGCAAAATTAAAAAAATAAAACTATATACCTTTGTATCAACATTCCAGAGCTATGAAAAGATGATTTTTGAGTCATCTGTATTATTGCTTCTTTCCATCAGCTGAGATAATTTAGAGCTGATGGTGCTTGCGGTCAGCAGCAACAGGACAGTAGGTTGTGAGCATGAATAACTCTTGGGAAAAAATGCTTTTACTAGGATCATCTGAAAATATCTCCAAATATTGATTTAATAAATTGAATCACAGATCTACAGAATGTTGGCACTGAAAAGATATGGAGGGAGCAGGTCAAACTCCTCTTTTTATAAATGAAAAAAAATGAGGTTCAGCTACCAATAGAAAGTGACATTGGTCTTTAACAATGTAATAAGCTTCTAATAATCCCCATTATGAATAGTTCCCATTGTTTACAACTGAAGATGGGGGAAAAAGCATATGTTGGTGAAAGAGTGTACATTCAGAGATGAAAGCTGAAACTAAGACAAAATTAGATGTTCATAATGCTTTTGAGTCCTGAAAAACAAAAACTTATCATATTGGCAGCATACAAAAAATACTGAAGAAAAGTTTTTTGGTCATTTAAACTGCCAAGTTTAAATTTAAAATTGTCAACTAATAAGTTTAAATTTTCATTGAAACATGCTTGTTGAAAAATTGAAGATGAAGACTCATTTAACTTTATCGTTCTTCCTTATTTAAAAAATTGCCTTATTTTTTTTTTAGTTTTTTATTTGAAGTATTTTACTTTACTTGCGAAAGCATGCTCCATTGTTTAGAGAGGCCAGCGTCGTGGTAGTGAGATCTTGCGAATGAAGTTGCCTAAATTCATATTTGAACACAGCAGCTTACTTCCTGAGTGATCTTGGACAACTTAACTTCTCTGTGCCATAGTTTCCTATATAAGAATAAGAGAGTTGCTTCTTCATGACAGTGGTAAGGACGGGTCGAAGTAATGTACAGAATCTACTTGGAAGGCCTCCTGGCAGAGAGGAAGGGCCATGTACTTAGTTACAGCTATTATTATACTATATCTGGTTTTATAATCCAGGTAAATCTTGAGTCTTACTGATTTCATCTCTTAAAAAATTCTAAATATAAACTCTAAAATGGAAATTCTTAAACTTCATAGTTGTAGCTAATTAACACATAAAGTTCAACCAAGAAACACACAGTAGAGACCAGTTAGCTGCAGACAGCTGTGATATTTTCTGTCCTGCACAGACTCTAAGCTGTCACTACCGTCACTTCTGAAATCAAAGGCAAGCTAAGGAATAGAGCTTTAAAGCTTGGCCTGGTCAGGTGTTCAGACCATGGCAGGGAAACAGTTTACTGTTCACATGTGCATTTTCAAAAAATAGTATTAAAACGAACACTGTACATATTTTGTTGTGTGTTTGACATCGTTAACAGAAAAGAAAAAGAAAAAAAACAGGAAAAAAACCCATGCATTTACAAACAAGGAGGCTATGTCTGAAAATTATTATTTTTTTTTATATTATGTTTAGGATTTAGTGACCAGTTAGGAAAAATATCATTTCATTGATGTAATCCTTTGATTGACTAATCTTGTTTTTTTTTAATTAGGAAGAAGAGCGTGTTCCCTTTACCACCTGGGGAAAGTGTATACATATAACCCTTTGTGCAAGTGCTCTATTTCTGGGTAAGAACCTGCCACAGACTTTTAAAATCTAATGTGAAATGCTGAGAAAACTGAAAGTCAAGCTGGGAACTATGTAGTCTCATAGAGAAAACTTTTTCCAGAGAGCATCTGAGCCAATGCAGGGTGCCACTCTGGAGGTTCCACAGTCTCTTCTGCTCACAGTGCTTCACCCAATTCTTTTCACCTCATTTGTTCAAATCAGATCAGTGGTTTAGGATTCTCCAGGGTCTGATTAAGAGACCAGATGGAGGCATTAAGATTTCTAAAATTTTCCAAGTGTAACAGCCAAGGTAAAATATCCAAAAATAGCCTAACAAAAGGATAGTAGGAACTATCAAAAAATAAAAGTAAAAACTACTGAAAGGTATAAAACGTGCTTTAATCACATGATTCTAGATTAAAAGATCATATCTCCAAAGTATCAGAAATTATAAAATTCTTTTGGGTTTATTGTGAATAAAATCATATTAGTAATATAATAATTAATAAGATAATGAGAGTTTTACTTGTTCAAGAATAGCCAGATTAGAAAATAGGGCAGGAAGTCCAGATATGGGCTCTGATATCAATAATAATTTAATATAAGAGATGGAAGGCATTACAAATCAGGGAGATAAATAAAGGTTATTCAGTGAATAGAACACTTGTTAGCTACTTGGGGGGAAAAGAAAGGATTGAAATCATACAGTGAACCATATATTGTGATAAATTCCAGAAACACTTAAAAAGTAACACAATTAGAAAAAAAAAACTAGAAATAAATATGGATGAGTATACAGCCTCTAGATGAACAGTAAGTTTCAGAGGAAAGTATACAAAGATTTCCATGCATCAGAAGCATCATAATTTTAAACAAAACACAAGAGGATGTTATTTGTTTACAAATCCAACCAGGGGCTAATTCCTTCAATACATAGAGAGTTCAGATCACTTCAAAGGTAACATCAAATAATCTCAGGAGCACAGAAGGCCAAAAAGATGAACACACATTCACAAAGGAAAAAAATAGATGTCACACTTCAATGGTAATTCACTCAGTGCACATCAAAATGAAATAGTTTTCCACCTCTCAAGTGACACAGCTCTGTTTATGAGGATGAAATGCCAGTGATCACCAATACCATGCCTAGTTACTGGATAATTTTTGTGAATTATGGTTGATTTAAAATGCTGTGTTAAATTCTGGTGTACTCCTCAAGCCTTCTTAGAAAGCAGTCTAGCAGTTGATATCAAGAGTCAAAAATATTCATAAGTTTTAATCCACTAATTCAGCTTTGAAAAACATTTAATCAGGAATTATTTCAAAATGGCAGGGAAAATTCAGTATGGATGCAAGTCACAGACATACTTTTATATGTATGTGTATATATATATATAAAATCTCAGCCAAAATATTCTTCCAAACCTGCACAAAGTAGAATAGTATGCAGTCATGAAAAAGTGTGTCCATGAAAATATTTTATGACATGTCAAAGTGTTATGATAGATTTGAGGATAAAATTAATATATAAAATGATTTGTAATATACAAACAATGCACCGTTCTGAAGGAATTATGTCTAAAGGTCGAAGCAATTATTCTTATTTTATTTTTTATTCATTTTCAGAGTTGGGGTCTTTTGATTGTAGGTGACAAAATCAATCTCCAGTGTGTTTAAATAACAACCAAAAAATGGGGATGCATGGGATTTATTGGTTCCTGTAAATGAAAACCTCCGGTCTGAGGTCTGGCTTGACTCAAGGAGAGATACTCTAGCCCAGATGATGTCAAGGGCTGCTTTTGTCCTGTCTTCATTCTGTGTCCAAAGATGTCTCAGCATGATGCTTCTAAGCACGCAGCATCCCAGATCATCCATCCAAACCAAGACAGGTCCCTTTTGGCCCCTTCCTCTCTTGATAGAGGAAGCTTATGATTCACATGGGCACCAGCACGTATCTCCTCACATAATAGTGGCTCTTCCTGGGTTATTTGCCAATTCTCCAATCATGTGCGAGGCCAATACAATGAGGGGTATTATTTGTCTTAAACCAACTGAGATCTACTTCTGGTTCTTCAGAAAGAGTGGGTCAATCGAGGTTAAATCACAGGACTAAAAACGAAAGGGAGGTTACTTATCCTAAAGCAAGTTCTGGGTCCTCTTCTAAGACTGGGGACAGATACAGGACAGAAGTTCTGTCCATTACTGAGTACTTTCAAATTTTCTTTAATGAGCAAATGTTAAATTTATGATCAGAAAAGATGATAAATAAGAAACTTAAGGAAGGAGAATGGAAAGCTTTCCTGTTTCTTAAGAAATATTGAACCCATTAAGTGCTTGGAAGAAAAATGGAAATGTTTCAAGTTTGTAAAAGTTCTGAAATGAATTAGAATTGATTTTACAGACCATGTAGGAGACAGTGCTATACAGTTAGTGTGTCTTTGGGCTCTTTGAGTATTTCAGTACTTTCACATAAAAGTTGCTTCATTTGGGGCAAATTGCATCATTTCCACTTGGCTCTATTTCCTCATCTGTAAAAGAGATATAATATTACCTTCCCCACATTGTGATTGTGAGGATTTTGAAAAATAAATGTGTGCTGAAGCAATAGTAAGCATTTAAGGATTCTTAACTTTTATGTTTACTTAATACATAATTAAAAAATTATTATGCAGACTTTTAAAAAATGCATACTATTTAAATGGCCTATATGTGCTGTACAAGAGAGGAAGGCTTAATATACCTTCTATAATATATTTTTCTCAGCCTTAACTAATTTTCACACTTAATCACACACACACCAAAAAGTTATTCCTTTCACAAGCATGAAGACTTAACTGTGAAGGAAAGGATGATGAAAGAGAGTAGAGGAGAAAATAAAATGCTTTCTCTACAAACTGATGGCTTAAAAACTAAGAAAAACGCCTTTTTAAGACTTGGTCCATCAAGTGGTGACTGGATAAAGAAGATGTGGTATATTTATACAATTGAATACTACTCAGCCATAAAAACCGACAACATAATGCCATTTGCAGCAACATGGATGATCCTAGAGAATGTCATTCTAAGTGAAGTAAGCCAGAAAGAGAAAGAAAAATACCATATGAGATCGCTCATATGTGGAATCTAAAAAACAAAAACAAACAAAAACAAAGCATAAATACAGGACAGAAATAGACTCATGGACAGAGAATACAGACATGTGGTTACTGGGGGGGGTAGAGGGTGGGAAGGGATAGACTGGGATTTCAAAATTGTAGAATAGATAAACAAGATAACATTGTATAGCACAGGGAAATATACACAAAATGTTATGATAAATCACAGAGAAAAAATGTGACAATGAGTGTGTATATGTCCATGAATGACTGAAAAATTGTGCTGAAAACTGGAATTTGACACAACACTGTAAAATGATTATGAAGCAATAAAAAGTGTAAAAATAATAATAATAATAATAATTAAAAAAAAGACTTTGGTCACCATATTCATAGCTAATACTTAGGTAGAGTTTTTCACATGCCTGCGGTTAATGTTCCAATTGTTTTCACAATTAGTAAATAATTGACTCATCACAATAGTCCTATAAATTGCTATTATTATCCCCCCATTATATGGGTGAGGAGATTGAAGCCCCTAGAGGTTAAGAAATTTCCACAAGGCCCCACAGCTAGCATCGGAGCTGGGATCCAGATGCAGGAGTGTGGCTCCAGGGGGGCTTGTAAACACTCCCTCTGCTCTCCCCTGCATGTGCAAGCCAGCCGCCCGCTGTTACTGTAAATAACATGATGTGGTTCACTTAGTCCTGAAATTCACATTCTTTGTAGCTTTCTGTCTGGGGCAGCCATCAGGAGCAGCCAGGGACACTGAGTACATGCTTCTGGACTATGACCAAGAAGGTAGATGGAAGGAAAACAGTTTAAAAATGGGATCTTTAATGTGCATTCTTCAGTGGGCAGGAAAAAACCTGCCAAGTGAGGAACTGAAACCCTATCAGCCACGTGCAAATTATGCTTCAGACACCCCCGCTGCCCTTGGGTCCACACAGTCAGAACTACAGGGGATCAGGGACATGAAACTTATGTAAATGCAGGGAGTAGGAATACCTGCCATTTTAAGATCTCAAGGAGTATGAAAAGCATGTGAAGCTTTCATCAGCAGAGACCTGCTGTCACTTCCACTGTTTTCCTCAGGGCATGTCCACAGCTTCATTGGTTCTATTCAGAATGAAGACGATAGCTAGCACCTGCTGACCCCTGAATCAGTGATAGGTTCTCCCTTGAAAGGAAGCATATCCCCTTCATGGGTTACAACTAGTTCATAACCTAAGTAATTCTACAGATGTAGAAGGGATACTTTCATTGGTTCTGCTATCACAGACTTCCCTCCAAAAGATCATGCCACCAGTTACCCCATTTTCACCCATTAAAATATACTTAACAGGCTTCCTTCTTTAGTGCAGTTTTAGGTTTACAGAAAAATTCACAGAAAGTGGAGTTCGCATATATTCCCTATGCCCTGCACACAGCTGCTCCTGCTGTCAGCATGTTACATTACTGGATGCACTCATTCTTTTTGACATCTTTCATTCCTCCTCCCCTAAAATTTAACATGCCTGATATTCACGTCTCATGGCATTTACGTGCGATTTATATCACTTCTCACGTTTATGTGAGGTTTATAACACATGTATGTTTTCTGTTTAAGCTGGGTTGGGGCAAGTTTTCTGTGTAAAAATACGATCATTAGTGAGTCTTATGCTGCTGGGTTTTTGGGTTGTCAGGTCCTGTTGACCATTGCTTCAGTTATTGGGATCATTGTCTAAGGACTTTCAGTGTTCATTGTATTTTCTGCAAAACTTCCCAAGAACCTGAATGGAACAGACCCAATCCAAAAGTACCTGACTGTGCAGGTGGGCCACGCCCATCACTGCTTCCCTCATCAGTTTTATCATCATGGTGACCCTGAACGCCATATATGAGAAAGTGGCAATCATGATGACTGACTCTGGTAAGGTCCTCCTGCAGCTGAGATAATTTCTACACTAGTTTTAGAACCAGGTCAAAACAGAGACTATCTTTTAGGCACTTCAATTGCAGTACATTACAGTCTTTAGTTAACTTCAAGTGTAAACGTATTTTCTCTAGCCTATATGAGAAGTGAATTAGCTCCATTTTTGCATTAGTAAAAGGGACAAAGGAAGCTTTAGAATGTCCAAACTCTGTGTAAATATGTCAGTGCTTAATAATAATTTCAATTACATTAGATAATGTACCCTATTGTTGAAAGTAAATAGTCTCTGTATTGCAAATAAGTGGAAGATGGTCGTGGTTCCAGTGGCAGATTTGCTTGTGCGTTACGGAGAGGACAAGTAATCACACTGTTATATGTCTTCCCCCCATGCTGTTCCCGTTAGTGTAGCTCTATTCTCATCAGCTGCGTCTTCTATAATAAATGTTTCTTATCTCTGGCTTGTATCCCACCCAGCGGCTTAGCGGCCTAAGTTAAGTGCTTCCCACACGTTGCATGTGGCTGGGTGGTTCTCCAAGTGGTCTGCTCAGTTGTCATCTTCTGAAAATACTAAGACCAATTCAAATTCTGAACTAGAAGGATGACCCGTTTTATGTTCCCCAAATGCTTCTAGCAAGGTGCCCCGTGTTTTGTTTGTCTTCTTCAATAGTCCTACCATACTGCCGTTCAGGGAGACAAGAGAATATTATTTAGCAGGATGTTTAGAAGTAGCTTTCTTTCAAATTACACCTGACAAAGGAAAGTTCTTGCCCATTGGATACTTTTGTGCTTATAAATTTTAAGGAACGGGTGACTTTTTTTTTTTGCCTTGTGGGATATTTCGTTCTTAGTGGGAGAAACTCTTACAACAGTGTGTACAGTTGGAATTAACATAGTGGATATGTTAAGAAATTCAAAACAGCTGATATGAAAACAGTATGAATTGTGTGTGTATATATATATATTATATATACATATTTAGCGTGTTAACTCATGTGTCCGTGGCTTTGATTAGGGTCTCAAAGCCGTTCACAAGTTTGCAGACTTAACTTTCCTTTATTCTAGCTGCAGAGCTCCCAAGGACCAGACTGACTATGAGAACAACCCAGCCATGAAGGTGTTCTTGTTCCAGTTTGTCAACTACTACTCCTCGTGTTTCTACATCACATTCTTTAAGGGCAGATTTGTGACTTATCTGTGAGATCTGGTGTATTGGCTGTAAAAATACAGAAATGAAGAGGTGTGAATACAGCTTTGTGTTCTGACAGTCTAACCTGTTTCAGGTTTTCTCTTAGTTGCCCAATGAAGAGTGTCTTTACTCTCTGTTCCTTAGATATTTTAGGCATAAAATAATGACTTTATTTCATGTTAGAGCTATCCAAAATTTAAATGAGATTTTCTTTCTAATATTCCAGTGTGACCCAGGTGGCTGTCTCCTTGAACTGATGACACAGCTGACAATAATCATGGGAGGACAGTCCATCTGGAATAACATACAGAGGTGTTACTTCCGTGAGTACTCAGTCATGTGATCTTGGGGTGAGAACGGCCCACCCACCCACGTCATTTTCCTGCGTGGCCATCTCTAGAACAGGGGAGACTCTGCTTATTAAAGCTCTCCAGATAAGATGATCCAGCCAACATTATAAACGTACCTGCTGTTTAATAATTATGTTTAAATACCTTCCTTTTTATGTTTAACATAAATCCTCAAGTGCTATAGTCTCTGCTTATTAGCACAGCACTGGGGACTGATTGATCAGAGCCCTTTTTGGGGCCATGAACTAAGTTTTCCTACAACTTCCTGCAAATTTCTCCTCCTTTTATATATGCATTTAAAAATCCGTAACAGGAATTTGTTGAGTGCCTAGTATGTGCTAGTCACTGTATTAAATGTTGTACATATATGTATGTGTGCGTGTGTGTGTGTGTGTACAATTTAATCACACAAACAATCCTTATTCTTATCTTCCTTTTGCAAATGAAGATCCTGTGGCTTAAAGAGGGTAACTGATTTGCCCAAGCTCTCATTGCCAATAAGAGACCACTGTGGGACTCAGATGTAAGACCCTATCTCTCTGAATCCAGGTTCTTCTAAGAACAGAGACTCTCTTAGGGTCCTAAGGCACAGGGTTACATAATGTTTTAAGAGACCCTTGTCTAAAATAATAACAACAGAGGTTTTGACTTACTGTTCTCTTCCTAAAAATGAGAAAAGCAGATGTTAGCAAAGGTCACACTGTCCTTTTGATTTTCACATAAGCCCAATCCCACATCAAAGTGGACAGTCCAGTGTTATCTGCAATTTCTGAACATTTCAAGGAGCTTACTGTATTCGCTTTCTGTTGCTATTGTAACTAGTATCCCCAAACATCATGGTAGTAGGAAGAAAAAAGAAAAAGTCTCCACTAAACAACACAAATTTAACCTTGTAGGGTTCTTGAATGCAGAAGCCTGCTGAAGTCAAAGTGTTGGCACGGCTGTTTCTGAAGGCCTCAGGGGAAACTGTATCTTTAACTTTTCTGTCTTCCAGAGGCCACCTGCGTCTCTTGGCCTGTGACCTCTTTTCTCTGTCTCAAGGTCAGCATGGTTGTGTGACTCTGACTCTGATCCTGTGGTCAGATCTCCTCTCCTCTCTCCCCTCTTCTGCCTCCTTCTTCCTCCTTTAACGACCCTGGTGATTACACTGGGCCCACATCTATAATCCAGCTGGTCTCTCTTAGAGTCGACTGGTTAGCAACCTTAACCACATCTACAACCATAGGCCCCTTTGCCAGGGAATCTGACCTCTTCCTATGTTCTGGGGTTAAGGACATAGACATATTGGTGGGGAACATTTTTCTGCCTACCACACTAACCTTTTTAAGATAATTTCTGGCTTTGAGTATCTGCTTTCATGAAACTGTTGATCTCTCTTCTGTCTTGCCTTCCATACCAGCATTATGCTCCTGGCCAACCTAACTGCAGAGCTCGTCCCTCTCTGTGGTGTCCCCCAAAACCACTTACACAAGCAGGTGTTATTGTTGTTTGTAGCATGGGGGAGAAACTCAAACAACTTGAATTTTGAAATAAAAAACCTCCATCATTTTAAAATCTTCCATGCCACTATAAAATTTTATTTTTTTAACTTTGTTTTTTAATTTTTAAACTATTTTAAACTTTGTAACTTTTTTTAAACTTTACTTTTTTTCTTATCATCCTTCATTTTAGGCTCCAGAAACCTGGTATTCTGCCCACCGCATCCAAGTTTCCTTTCATTGTTTCTCTTCCCTTTCCTAACCTTCCTTCTCTCTCCCTTATTACCAAGTTTCTGTCCATTCTCTTTATAGGGCAGTTAAATTATTTTTTCTTTCTTTCTTTCTGTTTTTGCAGAGTGAACACATTTTCGTGTCAGTGTGTCCTTCCACATTTCTTCACAAGGGCTTCATCTTTCAGCTTCAGTATGGATTACTGGGGTCTGTCTCGAAACAAAGGCATTTCCCTTGTCCCCCAGCTCACCACGCCCCTCAAAAAAAAGATTCTGATCTTCACTGTGAAATGAAACTTTTTTTCCCTACTGTGCAGTAGATAACCCTTAACCTGAGCTCACAGTCAGATATTTCCAGAGGAGTAAAAGTAGGTCATGTGCAAATAATACTACTTTTCTCTGTGAAAAGTAATAGATCAGATAGAGGAAACACTTAACTGAGATTACTGAAAAGAAATTCCTGAAGGAAATAAGTAAATTATTGAATAATAAATTTTGTTGAATCTGGTAATCCATGAGCTATTTTTACCAATCAAGAAGGATATATTTCCAAAACTGTTACTTAGCAATTTATGTGAAATGAAACTTGCTCACATGAACTAGTTTAAAATAAAGGATGCATTATAGTATCTGTGGTCTGTTTATACCTTCGCTTAAGTAAGCACATTGTTCTAGGTTCCAGTGAGCTGAACTTTGCCTCCATGTATTTCTACTATAGGCTAAAATATTTAGGGAATTATTTTGAATTATGTTTCCCTTTTTTGAAAACCAGGAATTCTGAATTGTAGCCAAGTTCGAGGGTGGCTTGTTTTTTCCTCACTGCCTCTTCTCTTTGTATAAGTGCAGTTTCCTTCTTAATTTTTCATATAAAATCCTAACATACCAAAGATCTATCAATTACACTTGCTGCACCAAAACTATACCCATCCACAAAAATACATAGGAAAGGAAAAGGAAACTTACCAAAATTAGCGACTATTTTCATGCTTTTTAAATATGTCTAAAGGAACATAATGAAATGAATTTCACCATATCTCACCTGCCTCCACCCCCCACAATCCCATGTAGGGTTCTTGAGTAGGATTCTGGGAGCAAATTAAGGACAGTGATGCCGTGATCCAGGCTCCCTCTGGGGTCTCCCCAGCACTTGGATCGGCACCTGGTATAAAGTAGGTCTCAGTCTGAGCCAGCTGAGTGAGTGAATGACTCACAGGCATCGAATGCATAACATCAGTGAATTAACAGCATTCTTTGTAGGACTCAGACAATAAGCTGAGAGCCCTGTGGCCTTCCCAGCCTCACATACTATTTTGATGTTGGGGTCATTTCTGGGAATGTTATTCTGTACTGGACAAAAGGCTAGTACATTTCCAGGGTTAAGCAACTTTCCTAGGGAAATTTTATGATAAAATATTAAGAAAAATAGTTAAATGCCCAAAATGACATAGCATTGTCCTTTGGTGTTTAGATAATGTATGGCTGTAATTTTCTTACTTTATATGTTTCTAGATTTTCCACTGTGTTTATGCACTACTATATAATAAGAAAAAGCAAATGTTTAAAAGAGAAAATCTCTCTTCTCCAGATATGATTTGGTTAGAGGATGAGTCAGATACATATAATAAGAGAATCTTAAATACATGCATCCATAATTCACTCTTTAAATTCAGGAACAGGAAACTCAGGAATGAAATAGTTTAAGAGAATCAAAGATACTTGTATTCAAGATTAGCAAGTAGGAGTGTCCTCAACAGAAATGGTGATAATCTATAATGCAGGGATTAAATGTGATAATGAAGGTACAAAGACAACATGAAGTAGAAAATGCCACGTGGCAAGCACAGAGTAAAGGGCAATTTACTATGATTATGCCAATATGTGTGGTCAATTCCCAAGCAAATGATTGTGTAACCCCTGCTAGAGGGAGAAAGCTTCCAGCCTTGGCTGGAGAGGGGGGAGGATCCAGTGTCTGTATTTTTTAAAATGTCTACAGTTGCTTCTCATGTGCAAATTGATATCCCTGCACGAGAACCTTAAACCAACAGAAAGCCCAAAAGACCGTGGACATTGATGGGTAGACGACAGCCCAAGCTTTTCTGCCACAGATGAGTGATTCCACTCAGGAACACTGAGCAAGAGGCTCAGAGTCTTAGCTAAGGACAAGCAAGTCGGGACTTCTAATATGACCTAATGCCATCGACGGGGGAGGGCAGTTCAGCACAAGAAGGGAGTGCCAGGTGAGTTAACATGGAAGTTTCATTCTGGATCCAAACCGTGATGGATTTGGGTCCTGGAGGGTAAAAGCCCTTCTTCCCTGGGGCATGGACCGGATTCCACAAGTGACTGAGACAGGAAGTATGAGGCAGAGAAAAATTCCCCCAGGAGAATCCCGAGTCTGGGTGCCAGGGAGGGTGATGGACGAGCGCGGTCCCAGCGCCACCCGCACTGCAGGGCTCCGAGGGGCTGTGGAGCTGCGTGCCCCCGGCCAGACCTCAGACCTGTCTGCAGCGCTCTGGGCTGTGGCCTGGGGAGTGGCTTCAGCAGCAGGCTGGCCCCGTCATTCTCGTAGGTGCTACAGTGACCCCCACCCCTGTGGCCACGGTGATCCAAAGCCAAGGGTCTAAGTGACTTCAACCTTATTTACAGGTGACCACAGCCGGTTAGTCTGTGCTGCTCAAAAGGAAGACCCCACATGGGGTTTTGCTGTGTCAGGGGGGTTGCTAATGCCTGGCCTGCTTTGAATTTTTTCATCCTCATAGCAGCCTGGGCAGTGGAAGTTTCATCTCTCAATTTTATTTCAACTTTTTTTGTTGAAACTATAGTTGGTTTACAATATTGTGTTAATTCTTGTTTAATTCTTGAACTATATATATATATTCCTTGTCATATACTTTTCCACTAAAGGCTATTAAAAGTTATTGAGTGTAGATCCCTGTGCTATACAGAAGGATCTTGTTGTTTGAAACAAAAATTACTAAACAAAGTAACAAAGTAAGCAGACTAAACCTAGCCATGTTGTGTTGACACAGTTGAGTTTATCTCAGGATTTAAATGTGGTTTTGATCTCCAGGATCTCTTTATCAAATTATCATATGTAAAGTGCCTGTGGAACACTTCTCAGAAAAATGTTTTAAAACCATAAGATTTAGAGAATAAAGAAGGAAGAAAATTATACTGAAAAGCAGATATCAAAATATAGAAATGGGCATTTGTGATACAGTAATATCTGAAATATTGGAAGAACGTGTTGAATAAGAGTATCCAGTGGTGAGTCTTCTGACCACAACATTCTGCCATAGCAGTGAGTGTAAATCATCTTCTGAGATCTGCAACAATTGCATTTTGAATGTAAATAAAGTTAAATAACAAATAAGCCATGAAGTGTGGATTCAGATTCAGCGGTATCTCGAGTCCATATCCCCAGCATTTCCCAGGGCTCCCTGCTCTTCCCCTAATGTCATTGAAAGAAGTGGGGAAAGATTGTGAAGCAAAGGGCATGTTCCATTGCAAAGAAATCTCGTAGCAGACCTGGGAGCATGGTCAATGAAAGGTTAATGCTGAAATTAGAGGCCGTGTGAAACCAAGCAGAGGCAGCTCTTTACAAGTCACATCATATGCTCTGTGTGTGTCTACGTGTGTATGCATACAGACGTGTGGGCATGTATGATGTATACACCTGCCTTTCGTGTGAAGCCTCCTCACTGTCCAAATTTGAAATCCATCCAAACGTGCAGTGCAGTCAGCCGAAGCTCAGCCAGATGCTAAGTTGTCTGTTGTTGCTCTGTCTCTTCTGCTGAACTCCACAAGTAAACCACGTGCCACCTGTTGCTTTCAGAGACAACAGCTCTGTAGGCTACAGGTCCATGCCTTGTTTCACTGCCAACTCTGATTTCCTTTCAGGACAAATTGCCATTTGAAAAAGAGGGAAGCATTCAGTTGGCCCACAAGCCTCTGAGTGAGGAAAAAACATAACATTAGAGACAGCTCTGTGGGACAGCATCCAGAAGGGGGCAGAGCATTGGGCTGCGAGTCGAGGCTGTGTTTCTTTCAAGCTCTGCACTGAATTTGAGGTGGTATGTCACTTCTTTGGCCCTTGATTTGTTCAGCTTATATTAGGGTCTTGGACCTGTTCTATCCAAATTAGAGTATCACTTTTTTGCTCGGTGACCCTCCAGGGCTCCACAATTCCTTCAAAGGGAAAAATGAACACAGCCTCACGGCAGCCTCTAAGGCTCCACCCCCAAAACCACCACTTATTTCCTATTCACTGTGGCCCACACCAGTCTCCATGCTGTCTGTCCAGCATGAGGGACCTCCAGGACTGTGATCACTGTTTCCTCTGCCCATTCTCTGCAAACCCCTTTGCTCCCGTCTTTGTCTTATTCAAAGGTCACTGCCCCATCCCCACTCCTCCCTAGCACACATTCCTCGCTCTCCTTTATTTTCTTCCACAGCACTTATCACCAGCTCACAGAACCTGTATTTCTTTCTTTTACTTATTTTCTCTGACGATTTTCAGACTGGAAAGGCCATGGTGGATAATAGCAGAGAAGTGGGGTAAAAAAGACAAAGGAGGGAAGGCATCTTCTAAAAGCTAAAATGCCCACCTGAAAAGGAGGTAGGAGTTAAAGTAGTAGTAGTCGTTACAATTTTGGTAAACCCAAGGCACGTAGTCAGGACTAGTTTTCACAATATTTGAGGGTAGGGAGGCAGCAATAAAAAGAAATTTATCCTGAAAACAAGAAATTAAATTCTTGGGAAGATGATGTGTTCAGCTTGAGATGTCAGTAATACTTTTATGACCTTGGTCTGATAATATCCTGCCTTATAATTTGATCTGTTTGACAGCTGGATCATGAATCTAATGATGCCACAATTTCGGGAGCAGAACAGACCAACCCACGATGGGAACGGGAAAACCATCTGTATCCCATGTGCAAACTGGGGTTATTTTATGAATACCCTGAAATGAGTAAGCCATCAGTGGAGATTTCTGTGCTGTCGGTTATACTAGAGTATGCTTTGGGTCCCAGAAGCATCGGTTACCAAGCCAAACAATGTCCTAGCATACTGAAACGGAGCCCGCTTTTCTCCATTAGATGCAATTATGCAGTCAGGCTTTCAAATAGGGTGCCTGTGTATATCTTTGTCAATATTTATGTTGTACAAAGCTGAAGATTTACTGCCAAGGAATGAAATGGAATACTTATTCAGATACGTCTCCACCATTGATTCTCAGATCCTTCTGGTCATGTCATCTAAGGATGAACTCAGAACCGTTACTAGATGTGACTCAGCTAAAGCTGTATCCTGTGTGGCACAGCTGTTGGCTGATATCCTTCTAAACAGAGTCATGTGAGCCAGCCAGCCTGTGCAGAAAGCCCGCAAGCGCATCCTGCCTCATTGCAGCAAGGTGCACCGGTCACCCCTTCCAAATCTCACACCTGCCTTTGATATTGTTCCTATTTCTTCTGGCCGATGGTTTCTGCCTGGTTCCTTGAGTGACCTCATGACACATCACTGGCTTGAATTCAGGATGAATTTGCTTGTCTGGAGTATCGGTAGAACACAGATCCCCTCCTTCTCCAATGTCTTTGTCCATTTCCGTACATTTGCTTGGGCTCTGTTCCTCTTTGGTTGAACTTGGTTTTGAGCTCTCAGTTGCCTTTAAATTGTTGCATCTCAAAATAGATTTCCATAGGAAACGTTCTTTTCTATTATGCATGGTGCACTTTTATCTACTAGAAGGCTGATGATGTGCACGTTTTTTATCTGAAACCTTTCAGCTCACCACTGCCTTGAAGTAGTTTTTTTTTTTTAAACTTAGGAGACAGGAAAGGATTTTTGTCAATAGGCTTTGCATTTATGCATGCAGGTTCTTGTCGGCAAAGGCACCCTTTGTGCTTCCTGTTTATAAGTCTACAGATGGAGTATTCTTTTTCCTAAATTACATTCTATATATAAAATAATTGCTTTTAAAAATATACATTATACATAGAAATGCATCTGGTTCCCTCGGTGAATGAAAGGTCATATTGTGGCATCTTCAGTCAGCTATGCTTTGTGGCCTGGTGTCTGATTTGAGTTTCATCTTTGCTTTTGTTGTGTTTAGTGACCAGGTTCCATGAAGGGTGCAGCTGCTGTCCCTGGTGTAGAAATTATGTTCGTTTATTCTTCTTATTTTCAAAAGGACTTTAAGCCAATGACCTGTTATTCCAAAATGAGTCATAATGGTAAATATGTCTTATTGGGGGTATTATCAGCATTAATAATAACAACAACATTCTGGGGGCAGCATATCATTAGGTATTTTAACACACACAAAAAAAGCCTTGGAGAAAAGTTATTGTTCTAATTAAGTCAAATAAATGTCATGAAAGGAAAAATTGTACGCTTTTGGGAGAAATTGATAGGGCTTTTAGAACTTTATAGTCTCAATAAAATACCAATTAAATAATTCAGACTAACTCTACCCTACATAACAGGATGGAGTAACAGCTATTCTAGAGAGATTTTTCAGATTTATTCGTTTTCCTATTATCTAAATAATCCCTGACGATTTAGAAAATTCAATCCATTTCTGAGAGTAGGAAGTCTGTTATTCTGTATTCAACGCTGGAGTGAAACTTATTTTGTGTTCTTTTCATTCATGGGAGATAGAATTTCCAAGTGCTTTTTGAATTATTTTTGTTCCTCTAAAGTAAATTGCCTTTGGTGGTGATCTCCTGACCTCAGTTTCCTCCTCCCAGTTTTCCCCATGATCATTAATGACACCCCACCTGCCTTTTAGTTATGCCTCTTAGCTGCTGAAGGGGAACAGCTACTGACAGATGACCCTGGGGCCCTCCACCCGTGCTTCATTAGGCCTTGCACGCAGCCACCAACCCTAGTCTCCTTCACCTGAATTACCTTTCTCTGCTTTTCTGCCTGGAAGGACTCTTGCCAAGCCTTGACAGGGACCCCTCCACTTTTTAGAGATTATCTGCTCTCCTGTCTAGGCATGAATTGCACTTGATTCTTGTCTTGATGGTGCGTGATCGTGTCCATGTCCATTGTGCTCCCCGACTGTACTGATCTTGTCGGAGGCAGTAGTCAGACTTTTCATCTTCCCGTCCATGTCTGGAGCACCACAGCCTGGACCCTGGTTCTCCTACGTGTTTAAGTGACTTGAGCTTGGAGTTTCAACACACTCACATACAACTATTAGATGAGGTGGCGGTAACATTGCCCCCAATGCCCCCACAAGGTTCTATATGGCAAATGGTTTTTTCTGAGTGAAATTTCTCTTTTATTTGTTTTCGTGAATTCCCCACTCCTTTGAGATTATTAGAGTAACCCTGAGTTGTTAACCACAATATCTCTCCCCCGACCAGTGAATGATCCTGCTGCCTGAGAACTCAGAAATGGGACATAAGAGAAATAATCTATCAGTCTTAAAATCTGGAAGCCATAAGATACTGTTTTGTACTTAGAGCACCCACAGCACAAACACCAGTCTCTCAAGAATTTGACGCTGCCTTCCCAGAGGGTGGGTGCCATAAGTGGAATGCTGTGAGGGATGAAGTGAGAGCTCTGCATCTCTGGTACTGCCTTTTCCACCCTTGCTTTGTTAACTTGATCTTCCCTTCATATAATATGTTCTCCATTTAATTTACTGCATTTAATATCAGTTGTTCTTCAACATCTCCTTGCACCCGCCCCCTCCTTTCCCTATCTCTCCAGTGCTCTCCCACCCATGCCTCTCCTGCGCTCTCCAGGACCAGGCCTGTCTCCCCCACGCCCTCACCTCTGTTCTGACTGCCCACCAACTACACTGACATTTCCTTAACTCCGCAGAATAAACTTTCCAAAATGGCAGCTGAGTAACTGGGGGCGATTTTAGACCTCTCATCTCTTTACTGATTCATTCATTTATCCAACCAACAAACATTGAGCACTGCTATGCCAAACACTGCATCAACTGCTGGGGAGACCAAGACTGGTAAGACTTGGTGTCTGCACTTCCCAGGCCAGGCGAGGCATGGCGAGTAGTTAATGGATTGCTAAGCAGGTGAACACAAATTGGACTTCCTAGAGCTGGAAATATTTGAACTGAATCTTGAAAGGTGAAAGGAAGTTAGCTCTCAATTTTGTGGTAGAGGGAGTGGACACTTCATGCAGAAAGGTAGAGACATATATGTGTACACAGCATGAAGCAGCTTGGCCAGACTGAAGAACAACAAGTAGAGCTAGAACAAAGGATCCATAGGTTGGAATATCAGGTGCACAAGACCTGTGTCACGATGGGCCTTGTGTGCTTAGACTTCAATATATCCTTAAGGAAGTAGGGATATATTGGAATATTTGTAAGAGAATTGCATAATGTTTATGTTGCAGAATATCTGGTTATTCTGGCAGCAGAATGGAAGATACTATTTTTGGGGGGAGGCCCATATTTTGGGGGAAAGGATATTTCGGGGACCAACCCAGGTAACCCAGACAACAAGTGGCACATGCCTGCAGGGAGGCCGTGGGCAGAAGGAGAGAGACATGGGCGGCATAAGTGGTGACTGCTGCAGTGGGGAATGCAGGACTGGGGTGGCGGGCCGCAGAGATGCTGAGTTGACTTTCCAGTGACCCATCCAGAGAGCAGATCTGCAGGGGGAGTGTAAGGGGAGGAGCTGGTTTCGAGGAGATGGTTCTGTGTGTGACATTTTGAGTGCGAAGTGTCTATGGGACATCTAAGGGGTGATGTCCATTGTTAAGCTGGATTCACCAGTCAGGAGCTCAGAGGAGCTGTGGGTGAGGCCGTGGGGGCGAGTCAGTCCTGCCAGGTGGAGGACTGAAGACGAGGCCTTGGGGAAAAGGGCCATGTACATGGCAAATGGGAGAAGAGAGGTCCACCTAGAGAAAGAAGTATAGCAGTGCAGTTGAGAGAAAATGAGTTGAGGCAACACAGAGAAGGCTGTAACCTGGCTTAAGAGGGATTTGAACACTGAATAAAAGGAGCATAGTGAGAAAGGGGGTTGTGTGGAGCATAAAAGCAAGGGCTAAAGCCCACCTCTAATTGTCTAAACTGAGGAAAAGGCGGAGGAGGACTACACTTAGGTAGCTTTTAAAAAACAGATCTGTGTGTATCTGTGTGTGTGCATATGTGCACACACTTTTCTGCCTTGGCTTTTAAAATTTATTTAATTAAAACAAAAATTAAGGGGGGAAAACATTCCACTGAGAGGAAAATATTTGTCCACGGCAAAAGCTACCTGGTAATCAAATAAACAGGAGCTGAAAACGCCCACTGGTTTGAAACACGCAGCCACAGGCAGTGCAACTCCTGTCTCAGTGCCGCGGTGAGGGCCGTGGGGGATGCAGGGCTCTGAGCCCTGGAGGAGTCATCAGCGCAGGCACTTCTCCAAGATACTGGACTTTAAAGGGAAGAAGAAAGTATAGAAAGTATCAGAGAGCAATACAGGGCAGTGAGAGAGGGTTGGGTGAGGGTCAGTTTTGTTTTACAGGGGGCGTTTCTGGCCTTGCTGAGTTGCTAGGCCTTTGCTCTTGTTGGTCTTTGTTCCAAAAGCTTTTTAGAAAGTTCTTCTCGCTTGAATATCTGAACAGATTAAATCATGTTGGGTTATTTCTAGTGTTTTATTTTTAATTAAAAAATTTTCTGTAATTTATTTTAATGTCAAAAGTGAGGACAATGTACCAGGCCTTCTAATGATTTAGTTAATTACACCAGTACCTGAATCCACTGATTTTAAGTGTCAGTTTTATAATATTACTAAAATCTCTTAAATAACCACGTCTATTCTTGAAATGTATTCTATTTCATTCATACTCTCAGTGCACTATTTCTATACTGTTTCCATGACCATAGATTAATATCTCCTACAGTTGGTCCTATTTTATCCTTTTCCAGAGTGTGCCTAATATTACAAATTCAAACATCCCTCCTCATTATTTTATTTGTATATTTGTGTATATTTCTGGAAGTAATTTAGGATCACCTTTCAGAAATTTTTCTTAAATCCATTTGGGTTTATTAAGTAAATTTGCATTCAGATACTAAATTTATTTTGGAGAAAAAATGTTCTATGTCCCCCAAATTTGAGTCTGCCAACTGAAGAGGATGGTGTATTCTATTGTTCATTCAATCATCATTTTTTTCTTTTTTAAGTCATTTATCAGAATCATTTTAACATTTTTCATTAATTTATTTCTGAATAGTCTGTGCCTTGGTTGTCATTATAAATGATATCTTTTCTGGGTTTGAACAGGGATGATTGCTAATGAAGTCTTAATTTCTAGTTTCTCTTGAATTAGAAAGGGATCTGACAGTGTGGGGCCCTCTTTCCAATATGGTGACTGTGAGCAGTGCATTTCATTAAGATGTCCACTTGCCAATTTGCCAGTGGCTGCACCCACTCCACATTTTTCTGATACTTACCAGCCCCCTGTAGGCAAACGTGTTCACGTAGGGTTAGGTGGGTTATGGAAACAGATACTGACATCACTGCTGCCACGCTGCTGACCCTGTGGCATCACTAACTCTGGTTCTTTCTCTGTGACCTCCCTGAATATGACATCTCCTTTTAGGCTGGGGACATGAGGCTTCTTTCCAGCACTGTCGGTTTTTCGGCAACACACCCCTGCCTCTCAGGTCAGAAGCAAATGTCAGCTCCTCCTACTCATCCACCTAATCCACGGTCTTGCCGTTCCTGGCCAGAGTGGTCCCTATCACTTGACTGAGCAGTAACACTAAAGGGACTACAAACTTGCCTTTCATCCACTGTCTTAGTTACATACCTGTGCTAGTTTACTTAAAAGTCTGCCAGTTAGGGTCTAAAAGTCTTTTAGATCTCTGGCCTTATCATTTCTAACTGCTCCCCCACCCCATGGAACAGCTTACCGCAGATCTCTGCTGCCCCATCTGTAGCAATGCCCTGTAAATTACAGACAAAGAGAAAAGAACTTCTAAGCCACCACCATAACTTTGACTTCCTGTGACCACACAGACCATAGAAATATCAAGATAAAAATTCCTGAAGAAGGATATTTTGCTTAGGAAGACACTTTAATTGCATACCTTTCTGTGACTTGTAATAACTTCATAGACTCTCTGAATGTGCTGCACTCACCTTCCCAGACTCAAGGGAGCTTGCTCACTTGCCTATTTTCAGTGCATTTCCTCCAACATTCTCTATGCAGAGCTTTCCCAAAAGTACATTCCTTATTCCTTTTTAAATTCTTATATACAACCACAATATTCTTTTTCTTAATCCTCAATGACAAATCATCTTCCAAGATTGTATTATTTCAACACTAAGAGTGAATAATATGCTAACAAAACAGGAATCATTGCTTGACTCTGTGAATGAAAGAATCCCAGTATAGTTTCCTGCAAGTATATTTTATTAAAAATAATAAGGAATTCTTGCTCTCTAATAAAGCAACATACATAAGAAAATTCTGAGTGTTTAAAATAAATCAGACTATGGGTTAACTTATCTAAACAAGTCAAGATAGTTTTGGGAAAAAAGTATGAACTTGAAGGAAAATACATATTGTGTAATTAATATCCTATTTTTAAGAAGCAAATGATTAAAAAAACCCAAAATTTAATCATTTATTTAAAAAGTAGTTATATAAAGCCTACTTATTTTCATAAGTTGCATAAATAAAAGGGCTATCAAAATCTACATTATTAAAGATTAAATTATACCAAATAGATCACCAAGGTTGATTGATTTTCATGATATTAATAATTTTTGAAAATATAACTTACATATAACATATCCAAGCAGCCCTTCAGTTATCCACAGTACCCTAGGATACAGTTATTCTTACTGTACTTAAAACAAGTAATAGGCAAGTTTCAGGCCCTTGCTTTGAACTGCCACTGGAATTCTGGATATTCCCTTAGGTTAAAGACCAAAAGCAAAGTAACAATTCTAGTTTAAAGCAGTTGCTCAAAGACTTTAAAACATTCACTGTCTTTATCCAGTTACAGGAAAGAATTAAGTTTTCTGAACGTTAAAAAAAGAAATTTATGCTGAAAATGAAATTCTGTCATGTATGCTGACCATAACTATACAGGCTCTAAATTAATCCTCCCTTTACTGTTTTAATACCAACATAGGTCATTATAATTTCTTTCAAATTCCATTTATGCTAGATGAACGAACGCCTCTCCACATGCTCAATTCTGACAGCTGAGTGTGTGTGAAAGCCGTCAATCACCTAGCTAGTTGGGAAAACATAGTTTCTTTTCAGTGGGAAAATACACGACATAAATATATATGGGGAGGTACTAGCTCCAATTCGGTTTAACAGAGAAAAGTGCATGAACTTGAAACTGACACTAAGAAGCATACTGAGAAATCACATTAAGTGTTTCTATGGCTCCTCAATCCATTTATGCTACATTAACGAATGCATCTCCACATGCTCAATTCTGAGAGTTGAATGTGCGTGTAATTGGTCAATGACCTATCTTGTTGTGAACACACAGTTTCTTTAGAGTGTGGAACTAAACTAAATATATATATATATATATATATATAGCTAGCTAGCTAGTAGCTCCAACACGATTTTACACTGAAAACTACATGAACTTCAAACCAGCACTAGAAAACATACGTACAAATTGCAGTGTTTCTAAAGTTACAAAATCCATTTATGCTACATGAACGAATGCCTCTACACATGTTCAATTCTGAGAGTTGAATGTGTGTGAAAGCCATCAAACAACTAGCTTGTTGGGAAAACACAGTTTCTTTTCTATTGGAAACTACACAATATCTATATGGTGAGATACTAGCACCAACTTGGTTTTACAGTGGAAATTGCATGAAATTCAAACCGGACCTAGGAAAAATAATGAGAAACCAGACTAAGTGATTCTACTGCAACCCATTGCCCTCATCCTAGATGAATGAACGCCTCTCTCCATGCTCAGTTCTGAGAGATGAATGTGTTCAAAAGCCATCTATCAGTTAGCTTGTAGGGAACACACAGATTCTTTTGAGTGGGGAAAAACAATACACACATATATATGGGAGGTAATATTTCCAAGTCGACTTTACAGTGAAAACTGCATGAAATTCAAACCAGCACTAGGAACGAAACTGAGAAACCAGAGTAAGTCTTTCTAATGCAACCCATTCCCTTTATGCTAGATGAATGAACGTATCTTAAAATGCTCTATTCTGAGACTTAAGTGTGCATGAAAGCCGTCAATCACGTAACTTTTTGGGAACACACAGTTTCTTTTGAGTTGGGAATGACACTATATAAATATACATGGGGAGGTACTAGCTCCAACTCTGTTTTACAGTTAAAAATGCATGAATTTCAAACCAGCACGAGGAAATATACTGAGAAACCACAGTAAGTGCTTCCACGGCAAATCATTCCCTTCATCATAGATGAACGAACGTCTCTCCACAGGCTCAGTTCTGAGTGTTGAATGTGTGCAAAATCATCTATCACTAGTCTTGTAGGGAACACACAGTTTCTTTTGACTGGGGAACTACACTACATATATATATGGGGAGGTACTAGCTCCAAGTCGATTTTACAGTGAAAACTGCATGAACTTCAAACCGGCAATAGGAAACATACTGAGAAATCAGAGGAAGTGTTTCTTTTGCTACCCATTCCCTTTATGCTAGCTGAACGAACCAGACTCCACATGCTCAATTCTGAGAGTTAAGTGTGTGTGAAAGCCGACAGTCACCTAGCTTGTTGGAAACAAACATATTCTTTTGAGTGGAAAACTACAATACATTCATATATATGGAGAGGTACTAGGTCCAGGTGTTTCACCGTGAAACCTGCAGCAAATTTACCGGCACTAGGAAACATACTAAGAAACAAGGGTAATTATTTCTAGTGCAACCCATTCCCTTTATACTAGACGAACGATAGCCTGTCCACATGCTCTGTTTTGAGTTTAATGCTAGTGAATACCATCTATCACTTAGCTTGTAGGGAACACAGTTTCTTTTGAGTACCGAACTAACTACATACATATATACGGGGAGGTACTAGCCCGAAGTCAATTTTACAATGAAAACTGAATGAACTTCAAACTGGCACTAGGAAACAACTGAGAATCCAGATAAGTGGTTCAACTGCAACCCATTCCCTTCATCCTAGATGAACTAACGCTTCACCCCATGCTCAGTTCTGAGAGCAGACTCTGTGCGAAAGCCATCTATCACTTAGCTTGCAGGGAACACACAGTTACTTTTGATTGGGGAAATACACTACATACGTATAAATGAGGAGGTACTAGTTCCAAGTCGGTTCAAAAGTGCAAAATGCATGAAGTTCAGACCAGCACTAGTTAATATACTAAGAAACCAGAGTAAGTGTTTCTATTACTAACTATTCCCTTTATGCTATATGAATGAACGTCTCTACACATGCTCAATTCTGAGAGTTAAATGAGTGTGAGACCCGTTAGGAAGCTAACTTTTGGGAACACACAAATTCTTTTCAGTGGGAAACAACACTAAATACCTATATATGGGGAGGTACTAGTTCCAAATTGGTTTTACAGTTAAAACTTCATGAACTGCAAACCCGAAATAGGAAACATACTGAGAAAACAAAGTAAGTGTTTCTACTGCAAATCATTCCCTTTAAGCTAGTTGAAAGAATACCTCTCCACGTGCTCAGTTCTGAGTGTTGAATAAGTGCGAATGTAAACTATAACTTAGCTTGTAGGGAAAACATAGTTTCCTTTGAGTGGGGAAATACACTACATATATCTATATTGGAAGGTAATAGCTCCAAGTCGTTTTTACACTGAAAACTGCATGAATTTCAAACCGCCACTAGGAAACATACTGGGAAAACAGAGTAATTATTTCAAGTGCTACCTCTTCTCTTTATGCAAGATGAAAGAACGTATCTTAACATGCTCAATTCTGAGAGTAAGTGAGTGTGAAAGCCGTCAAACACCTAGCTTGTTGGGGAAACACAATCTTTTTCATGGGGAAAATACATGACATGATTTTATATGGGGAGGTACTAGCCCCAACACGGTTTTACAGTGAAAACTGCATGAACTTCAAACCGGCACAAGGAAACAGACTGAGAAACCCGTGTAAGTGTTTCAATTGCAAAGAATTCCCTTTATCCTAATTGAACGAAAGCGTCTACACATGCTCAGTTATGAGGGATGAATGTGTGCAAATGTAAAACATCACTTAGCTTGAAGGGAAAACATAGTTTCTAAAGAGTGAAGAACGACACTACATATATACATATATATTGGGGTACTACCTCCAACTCGGGTTTACACTGAAAAATACATGAACTTTAAACGGACACTAGGAAACATCCTGAGAAACCAGGGTAATTCTTTCTACTGCAAACCATTATCTTTTTGCTAAAAGAATCAACGTCTCTTTACATGCTCAATTCTGAGAATTAATTGTGTGTGAAAGCTGTCAATCATCAAGCAACTTGGGAACACTCAGATTCTATCCAGTGGGAAACTAATCTCTCTCTCTCTATATATAGGGAGATACAAGCTCCAACTCGTGTCTAAAGTGAAAAGTGTATGAACTTCAAAACGGCAATAGGAAACATACTGAGAAACCAGAGTAAATGTTTCAACTGCAACATATTCCCTTCATGTTAGATGAAAAAATTCACAACTCATGCTCAATTCTGAGAGTTAAGTGTGTGTGAAAGCCGTCAACCAACTAGCTTGTTTGGAACACACAATTTCTTTACACTGGAAAACTACACTATATAAATACATATGGGAAGGTAATATTTCCAACTCGGTTTTACAGTGAAAACTGCATGAAATTAAAACCAGCACTAGGAAACATACTGAGAAACCAAGTTAGCGTTTCTACTGCAAGACATTCCCTTTAGGTTAGACGAACGAATCTCTCACCACATGTTAATTCTGAGATTTAGGTCAGTGTAAAAGTCATCAATTAGCTAGTTTTTTTGGAAAACAAAGTTTTATTCAGCGGGAAACTACACTGTATATATATATATACGGGATGGTACTAGCTCTAAATCGGTTTTACAGTGAAAAATGCATCAATTTCAAACCGGACTTAGGAAACATATTCAGACCATGCAGTCAGTGTATTTACAGAAATCCATTCTGTTTAGTTTAGATGAACGAATCCCCCCTCATATACTCAGTTTCAAAAATTGAATGTGCTTGAAAGCTGAAAATCACAAATCTTCTCGGGATCAAATAGTTTGTTTACAGTGAGGAACACACTACATAAATATACATTGGCAGGTACAGTTTTCAACTAGGTTTTACAGTGAAAACATCATGAATTTCAAACCAAAAATATTAAATATACTGTGACACCAGAGTATGAGTTTCTAGTGGTACTTATTCTTTTTATCCTATATGAACAAACGTATCTCCATTTACTCAGTACTGAGAGTTCAGACTGTGTGGAAGCCATCAATAAACTAGCTTGAAGGGAACACAGAGTTTAATTCAGTGGGAAAACAATCTACATACATATATATGGGGGTAATAACTCAACCCAGTTTTACAGTGAAAATTGCATGAACTTCAAATTGACACTAAAAAACATACTGAGAAACCAGAGTAAGTGAATCTACTGCAACCCATTCACTTTTTGTTAGATGAATGGACGTCTGCTCACAGGCTGACCTCTGAGAATAAAGTTTGTGTGAAATCCGTGAATCACTAAGCTTGTTGTGAACACATAGTTTTTTCTACTGAAAAAAAACTATATAGATATGTATTGGGAAGTAATAGATCGAACTCGATATAACAGTGAAAACTGCATGAATGTCTAAGCAGTTTTGGAAACATAATCAGAAACAAGAGTAAGTGTAAAAACTGACAAATATTTACTTAATGCTAGATAGACAAATGACACTAAAAATGCTCAATTATTACAGAGAAGTGTGTGTGAAAAACAACAAACACCAAGCTTTGTGGCAAACAAAGATGATTTTCATTTGGAAACTAGACTACAAACATATATAAGGGGAGGTAAAAGCTCCAACTCTTTTTATATTGAAAATTGCAGGAAATTAAAATCGGCACTAAGAAACAGACTGAGAAAGCAGGGTGAGGGTTCCACCAGGAACAAGTTTCAATTGTGCTAGATGAATGAAAGTCACTCCAAATGTGCAGCTTTACACTGAAAAGAAAGTTTGTGTTCCCAACAAGCAAGTTGAAGGACGGTTTTCACACATACTTATCTCTCAGAACTGAGCATGTGGAGAGACGTTCGTTCATCCAGCACAAAGGGAACGGGTTGCAGGAGAAACACTTACTCTGGATTCTCAGTCAGTTTCCTAGTGCCGGATTGAAGTTCCTGCCGTTTTCACTGTAAAACCGAGTTGGAGCTTGTTCCTCCCCATATATATGTATGTAGTGGAGTTTGCAACAGAAAAGAAACTTTGTGTTCCCTTCAAGCTAGGTGAAGGACGGCTTTCACACACACTTATCTCACAGAACTGAGCCTGTGGAGAGACATTCGTTCATCCAGCACAAAGGGAACGGGTTGCAGGAGAAACACTTACTCTAATTTCTCGGTCTGTTTCTTAGTGCCGGTTTGAAGCTCCTGCAGTTTTCACTGTTAAAAAGATTTTGAGTTTTGCCTCACCATATATATGTAAGTACAGGAGTTTGCAAATTAAAAGCAACTTTGTGTTACCAAAAAGCTATTTGAAGGACGGCTTTCACCCACACTTATCTCTCAGAACCGAGAATGTGGAGAGAAGTTCGTTCATCTATCACAAAGGGAACATGTTGCAGGAGAAACAACTTCTCTGGTTTCTCAGTCTGTTTCACAGTGCCGGTATGAAGTTCCTGTGGTTTTCACTGTAAAACAGAGTTGGAGCTTGTAACATCTCCATATAAATGAATGCACAGTAGTTTGTAAATGAAAGGGAACTTAGTGTTCCCAGAAAGTTTGGTGAAGGGCGGCTTTCACACATACTAATCTCTCAGAATGGTTCATGTGAAGAGACATTCGTTCATCTAGCACAAATGGAACGGGTTGAAGTAGAAACACTTACTCTGGTTTCTGAGTCTGTTTCCAGGTGACAGTTCGATATTCATGCATTCTTAAATGCAAAACGAATTTGGAGCTAATACCTCCCAATATATATGTATGTAGATGAGTTTGCAACTGAGTAGAAACTCTGTGGTCCCAACAAGATACGTGAACGATGGCTTTCACACACAATTATCTGAGAACTGAACATGTTGAGAGACATTCATTCATCAAGCACAAAGGGAACGGGAGGCAGGATAACCCACAGGTTCCTCAGTCTGTTTCCTAGTGCTGGTTTGAATTTCCTGCAGTTATCACTGTAAAACCGAGTTCGATCTTGAACCTCCACATATATAGGAGTGCATTGATATTTACAAATTAAAGGAAACTTTGTGTTCCCGACAAGCTCGGTGAAGGAAGGTTTTTACACGCACATTTATCTCCCAAATGGGCATGTGAAGAAACGTACGTTCATCTAGCACAAAGGGAAAGGGTTGCAGGAGAAACACATACACTGGTTTCTCAGTCTTTTTCCTAGTACCGGTTTGAAGTTCCTGCAGTTTTCACTGTAAAAGAGAATTAGAGTTGTAACCTATTCATACAAATGAATGCATCATAGATTGCAACTGAAAGGGAACTCAGTGTTCCCAGCAAGTTTGGTGAAGGGCGGTATCCACAGATAATAAATTCTCAGAACGGAAAATGTGAAGAGACATTCGTCCATCAAGCACAAAAGGAACGGCACGCAGGACAAACATTTTCTCCGGTATCGGAGTCTGTTTCCAGCTGACAGTTCGAAATTCAAGCATGGATATCTCAAAACGAATTTGGAGCTTATAATTACCAATATACATGTATGTAGTTGAGCTTGCAACTGAGAAGAAACTCTGTGTTCCCAAAAAGCTACATAAAGGACGGCTTTCACACACTTATCTCTCAGAACTGAGCATGTGGAGAGACGTTCGTACATCCAGCACAAAGGGAATGGGTTGCAGGAGAAACACTTACTCTGCTTTCTCAGTCTGTTTCCTAGTGCCGGTTTGAAATCCCTGCGGTTTGCACTGTAAAAAAGAGTTGGAGCTTGTTCCTCCCTATATATATGTATGGAGTGGAGTTTGCAACTGAAAAGAAACTTTGTGTTCCCTTCAAGCTAGGTGAAGGACGGTTTCACACACACTTATCTCTCAGAACTGAGCATCTGGAGAGACGTTCGCTCATCCAGCAAAAAGGGAACGGTTTGCAGGACAAACATTTACTCTGGTTTCTCAGTCTGTTTCCTAGTGCTGGTTTGAAGTTCCTGCGGTTTGCACTGTAAAACCGAGTTAGAGCTTGTACTTCCCCATATAGATATATGGAGTGGAGTTTGCAACTGAAAAGAAACTTGGTGTCCCCTTCAAGGTAGGTGAAGGACGGCTTTCACACACACTTATCTCTCAGAACTGAGCATGTGGAGAGACGTTCATTCAGCCAGCACAAAGGGAACGGGTGGCAGGTGAAAGAATTACTCTGGATTCTCAGTCTGTTTCCTAGTACCTGTTTGAAGTTCCTGAGTTTTGCACTGTAAAACCAAGTTGGAGCTTGTTCCTCCCCATATATATGTATGGAGTGGAGTTTGCAACTGAAAAGATACTTTGGGTTCCCTTCAAGCTACGTGAAGGATGGTTTTCACACACATATGACTCTCCGAACTGAGCAAGTGGAGAGACGTTGGTTCATCCAGCACAAAGGGAACGGGTTGCAGGAGAAACACATACTCTGATTTCTCAGTCTGTTTCCTAGTGCCGGTATGAAGTTCCTGCATTTTGCACTGTAAAACCGAGTTGGAGCTTGTACCTCCCCATATATATGTATGGAATGGAGTTTGCAACTGACAAGAAACTTTGTGTTCCCTTCAAGCTAGGTGAAGGACGGCTTTCACACACACATATCTCTCAGAACTAAGCATGTGGAGAGACGTTCTTTCATCCAGCCCAAAGGGAACTGGTTGCAGGGGAAACAATTACTCTGGTTTCTCAGTCTGTCTCATAGTGCCGGATTGAACTGCATGCCGTTTTCACTTTAAAAACGAGTTGGAACTTGTACCTCCCTATATATATGTATGGAGTGGAGTTGCAACTGAAAAGTAACTTTGTGTTATCTTCAAGTTAGTTGAAGGACGGCATTCACACACACTTATCTCTCAGAACTGAGCGTGTGGAGAGACGTTCGTTCATCCAGCACAAAAGGAACGGGTTGCAAGAGAAACACATACTCTGGTTTCTCAGTCTATTTCCTAGTGCCGCTTTGAAGTTCCGGCGGTTTGCACTGTAAAACCGTGTTGAGCTTGTCCCTCCCATATATATTTATGGAGTGGAGTTTGCAACTGAAAGAAACTTTGTGTTCCCTTCAAGCTAGGTGAAGGACGGCTTTCACACACAAATATCTCTCAGAACTGAGCTTGTGGAGAGACGTTCTTTCATTCAGCACCAAGGGAAAGGCATGCAGGGGAAACACATACTCTGGTTTCCCAGTCTGTTTCCTAGTGCCGGTTTGAAGTTCCTGCGGTTTGCACGGTAAAACCGAGTTGGAGCTTGTACCTTCCCATATATATATATGGAGTGGAGTTGGCAACTGACAAGAAACTTGGTGTTTCTTTCAAGCTAGGTGAAGGACGGCTTTCACACACAAATATCTCTCAGAAATGAGCATGTGGAGAGACGTTCGTTCATCCAGCACAAAAGGAAAGGATTGCAGGGGAAACACATACTCTGGTTTCTCAGTCTGTTTCCTAGTGCCGGTTTGAAGTTCCTGTGGTTTGCACTGTAAAACCGAGTTGGACCTTGACCCTCCCCATATAGATGTATGGAGTGGAGATTGCAACTGAAAAGAAACTTGGTGTTCCCTTCAAGCTAGGTGAAGGACGGCTTTCACACACACTATATCTCAGAACTGAGCATGTGGAGAGACGTTCTTTCATCCAGCACAAAGGGAACGCGTTGCAGGAGAAACACTTATTCCGGTTTCTCAGTCTGTTTCCTAGTGCCGGTTTGAAGTTCCTGCGGTTTGCACTGTTAAACCGAGTTGGAGCTTGTTCTCCCCATATATATGTATGGAGTGGAGTTTGCAACTGAAAGAAACTTTGTGTTCCCTTCAAGCTAGGTGAAGGACGGCTTTCACACACACTTATCTCTCAGAAGTGAGCATGTGGAGAGACGTTCGTTCATCCAGCACAAAGGGAACGGGTTGCAGGAGAAACACATACTCTAGTTTCACAGTCTGTTTCCTACTGCCGGTTTGAAGTTCCTGCGGTTTGCACTGTAAAACCGTGTTGGAGCTTGTCCCTCCCATATATATGTATGGAGTGGAGTTTGCAACTGAAAGAAACTTTGTGTCCCTTCAAGCTAGGTGAAGGACGGCTTTCACACACACTTATCTCTCAGAAATGAGCATGTGGAGGGACGTTAGTTCATCCAGCACAAAGGGAACTGTTTGCAGGAGAAACACTTACTCTGGTCTCTCAGTATGTTTCCTAGTGCCGGTTTGAAGTTCCTGCGGTTTGCAATGTTAAACCGAGTTGGAGCTGGTTCTCCCCATATATATGTATGGAGTGGGGTATGCAACTGAAAGAAACTTTGTGTTCCCTTCAAGCTAGGTGAAGGACTGCTTTCACACACACTTATTTCTCAGAAGTGAGCATGTGGAGAGACGTTCTTTCATCCAGCACAAAGGGAACGGTTTGCAGGAGAAACACATACTCTAGTCTCCCAGTCTGTTTCCTAGTGCCGGTTTGAAGTTCCTGTGGTTTGCACTGTAAAACCCTATTGGAGCTTGTCCCTCCCATATATATGTATGGAGTGGAGTTTGCAACTGAAAGAAACTTTGTGTCCTTCAAGCTAGGTGAAGGACGGCTTTCACACACACTTATCTCTCAGAACTGAGCATGTGGAGAGACGTTCGTTCATCCAGCACAAAGGGAACAGGTTGCAGGAGAAACACTTGCTCTGGTCTCTCAGTCTGTTTCCTAGTGCCGGTTTGAAGTTCCTGTGGTTTCCACTGTAAAACCGAGTTCGAGCTTGTTCCTCACCATATATATATATGGAGTGGAGTTTGCAACTGACAAGAAACTATGTGTTCCCTTCAAGCTAGGTGAAGGACGGTTTTCACACACACTTATCTCTCAAAACTGAGCATGTGGAGAGACGTTCTTTCATTCAGCACCAAGGGAAAGGCATGCAGGGGAAACACATACTCTGGTTTCCAGTCTGTTTACTAGTGACGGTTTGAAGTTCCTGCGGTTTGCACAGTAAAACCGAGATGGAGCTTGTAACTTCCCATATATATATATGGAATGGAGTTGGCAACTGACAAGAAACTTGGTGTTTCTTTCAAGCTAGGTGAAGGACGGCTTTCACACACACTTTTCTCTGAGAACTGAGCATGTGGAGAGACGTTCGTTCATCCAGCACAAAAGGAAATGGTTGCAGGGGAAACATATACTCTGGTTTCTCAGTCTGTTTCCTAGTGCCGGTTTGAAGTTCCTGTGGTTTGCACTGTAAAACCGAGTTGGAGCTTGACCCTCCCCATATAGATGTATGGAGTGGAGTTTGCAACTGAAAAGCAACTTGGTGTTCCCTTCAAGCTAGGTGAAGGACGGCTTTCACACACACTTATATCTCAGAACTGAGCATGTGGAGAGACGTTCGTTCATCCAGCACAAAGGGAACGGGTTGCAGGAGAAACACATACTCTAGTTTCCCAGTCTGTTTCCTAGTGCCGGTTTTAAGTTCCTGCGTTTTGCACTGTAAAACCGTGTTGGAGCTTGTCCCTCCCATATATATGTATGGAGTGGAGTTTGCAACTGACAAGAAACTTTGTGTCCCTTCAAGCTAGGTGAAGGACGGCTTTCACACACACTTATCTCTCTGAACTGAGCATGTGGAGAGACGTTCGTTCATCCAGCACAAAGGGAACAGTTTGCAGGAGAAACACTTACTCTGGTCTCTCAGTCTGTTTCCTAGTGCCGGTTTGAAGTTCCTGCGCTTTGCACTGTTAAACCTTGTTGGAGCTTGTTCTCCCCATATAAATGTATGGAGTGGAGTTTGCAACTGAAAGAAACTTTGTGTTCCCTTCAAGATAGGTGAAGGACGGTTTTCACACACACATATCTCTCAGAACTGAGCATGTGGAGAGACGTTCGTTCATCCAGCACAAAGGGAACGGGTTGCAGGAGAAACAATTACTCTGGTTTCTCAGTGTGTTTCCTTGTGCCGGTTTGAAGTTCCTGCGTTTTGCACTGTAAAACCGAGTAGGAATTTGTACCTCCCCATATACATGTATGGAATGGAGTTTGCAACTGAAAAGAAACTTTGTGTTCCCTTCAAGCTAGGTGAAGGACGGCTTTCACACACACTTATCTCTCAGAACTGAGCATGTGGAGAGACGTTCATTCATCCAGCACAAAGGGAACGGGTTGCAGGAGAAACACATACTCTAGTTTCCCAGTCTGTTTCCTAGTGCCGGTTTGAAGTTCCTGCGGTTTGCACTGTAAAACCGTGTTAGAGCTTGTCCCTCCCATATATGTATGGAGAGGAGTTTGCAACTGAAAGAAATTTTGTGTCCCTTCAAGCTAGGTGAAGGACGGCTTTCACACACACTTATCTCTCAGATCTGAGCATGTGGAGAGACGTTCGTTCATCCAGCACAAAGGGAACGGTTTGCAGGAGAAACACTTACGCTGGTTTCTCAGTCTGTTTCCTAGTGCCGGTTTGAAGTTCCTGCGGTTTGAACTGTAAAACCCTGTTGGAGCTTCTACCTCCCCGTATATATATATGGAGTGGAATTTGCAACTGACAAGAAACTTGGTGTTCCCTTCAAGCTAGTTGAAGGACGGCTTTCACACACACTTATCTCTCAGAAGTGAGCATGTGGAGAGACGTTCGTTCATCCAGCACAAAGGGAACGGGTTGCAGGAAAAACACATACTCTAGTTTCCCAGTCTGTTTCCTAGTGCCGGTTTGAAGTTTCTGTGGTTTGCACTGTAATACCGTGTTAGAGCTTGTCCCTCCCATATATGTAGGGAGTGGAGTTTGCAACTGAAAGAAACTTTGTGTCCCTTCAAGCTAGGTGAAGGACGGCTTTCACACACACTTATCTCTCAGAACTGAGCATGTGGAGAGACGTTCGTTCATCCAGCACAAAGGGAACAGTTTGCAGGAGAAACACTTACTCTGGTCTCTCAGTCTGTTTCCTAGTGCCGGGTTGAAGTTCCTGCGGTTTGCACTGTTAAACCGTGTTGGAGCTTGAACCTCCCCATATATATGTATGGAGTGGAGTTTGCAACTGAAAAGAAACTTTGTGTTCCCTTCAAGCTAGGTGAAGGACGGTTTTCACACACACATATCTCTCAGAACTGAGCATGTGGAGAGACGTTCGTTCATCCAGCACAAAGGGAACGGGTTGCAGGAGAAACACTTACTCTGGTTTCTCAGTCTGTTTCCTTGTGCCGGTTTGAAGTTCCTGCGTTTTGCACTGTAAAACCGAGTTGGAACTTGTACCTCCCCATATACATGTATGGAATGGAGTTTGCAACTGAAAAGAAACTTTGTGTTCCCTTCAAGCTAGGTGAAGGACGGCTTTCACACACACTTATCTCTCAGAACTGAGCATGTGGAGAGACGTTCTTTCATCCAGCACAAAAGGAATGGGTTGCAGGAGAAACACATACTCTGGTTTCTCAGTCTGTTTCCTAGTGCCGGTTTGAAGTTCCTTCGGTTTGCACTGTAAAACCGTGTTGGATCTTGTCCCTCCTATATATATGTATGGAGAGGAAATTGCAACTAAAAGAAACTTTGTGTCCCTTCATCCTAGGTGAAGGACGGCATTCACACACACTTATATCTCAGAACAGAACATGTGGAGAGACGTTAGTTCATGCAGCACAAAGAGAACGGGTTGTAGGAGAAACACTTACTCTGGTTTCTCAGTGTGTTTCCTAGTGCCGGTTTGAAGTTCCTGCGTTTTCCAGTGTAAAACCGAGTTGAAACTTGTACCTCCACATATATATGTATGGAGTGGAGTTTGCAACTGACAAGAAACTTTATGTTCCCTTCAAGCAAGGTGAAGGAAGGCTTTCACACACAGTTATCTCTCAGATCTGGGCATGTGGAAAGACGTTCTTTCATCCAGCACCATGCGAACGGCTTGCAGGTGAAACACTTACTCTGGTTTCTCAGTCTGTTTCCTAGTACCGGTTTGAATTTCCTGCGGTTTGAACTGTAAAACCCTGTTGGAGCTTGTACCTCCCCATATAAATGTATGGAGTGGAATTTGCAACTGACAAGAAACTTGGTGTTCCCTTCAAGCTATTTGAAGGACGGCTTTCACACACACTTATCTCTCAGAAGTGAGCATGTGGAGAGACGTACTTTCATCCAGCACAAAGCAACGGGTTGCAGGAGAAACACATACTCTAGTTTCCCAGTCTGTTTCCTAGTGCCGGTTTGAAGTTCCTGCAGTTTGCACTGTAAAACCGTGTTAGAGCTTGTCCCTCCCATATATGTATGGAGTGGAGTTTGCAACTGAAAGAAACTTTGTGTCCCTTCAAGCTAGGTGAAGGACGGCTTTCACACACACTTATCTCTCAGAACTGAGCATGTGGAGAGACGTTCGTTCATCCAGCACAAAGGGAACAGTTTGCAGGAGAAACACTTACTCTGGTCTCTCAGTCTGTTTCCTAGTGCCGGGTTGAAGTTCCTGCGGTTTGCACTGTTAAACCGTGTTGGAGCTTGTTCTCCCCATATATATGTATGGAGTGGAGTTTGCAACTGAAAGAAACTTTGTGTTCCCTTCAAGCTAGGTGAAGGACGGCTTTCTCACACACTTATTTCTCAGAAGTGAGCATGTGGAGAGACGTTCGTTCATCCAGCACAAAGGGAACGGGTTGCAGGAGAAACACATACTCTAGTCTCCCAGTCTGTTTCCTAGTGCCGGTTTGAAGTTCCTGCGGTTTGCACTGTAAAACCGAGTTGGAATTTTTACCTCCCCATATACATGTATGGAGAGGAGTTTTCAACGGAAAGAAACTTTGTGTCCCTTCAAGCTAGGTGAAGGACGGCTTTCACACACACTTATCCCTCAGAACAGAGCATGTGGAGAGACGCCCGTTCATCCAGCACAAAGGGAACGGGTTGCAGGTGAAACAGTTACTCTGGTTTCTCAGTCTGTTTCCTAGTGCCTGTTTCAAGTTCCTGCGGTTTGCACTGTAAAACCGAGTTTTAGCTTGTACTTCCCCATATAAATGTATGGAGTGGAGTTTGCAACTGACAAGAAACTTTGTGTTTCCTTCAAGATAGGTGAAGGACGGCTTTCACACACACATATCTCTCAGAACTGAGCATGTGGAAAGACGTTCTTTCATCCAGCACAAAGGGAACTGGTTGCAGGGAAACACTTACTCTGGTTTCTCAGCCTGTCTCATAGTGCCGGATTGAACTGCATGCCGTTTTCACTTTAAATCCGAGTTGGAAATTGTACCTCCCTATATATATGTATGGAGTGGTGTTGGCAACTGAAAAATAACTTTGTGTTATCTTCAAGCTAGGTGAAGGACGGCTTTCACACACACTTATCTCTCGAAACTGAGCATGTGGAAAGACGTTCGTTCATCCAGCACAAAAGGAACGGGTTGCAGGAGAAACACATACTCTGGTTTCTCAGTCTGTTTCCTAGTGCCGGTTTGAAGTTCATGCGGTTTGCACTGTAAAACCGAGTTGGAGCTTGTACCTCCCCATATACATGTATGGAATGGAGATTGGAACTGAAAAGAAACTTTGTGTTCTCTTCAAGATAGGTGAAGTACGGTTTTCACACACACTTATCTCTCAGAACTGAGCATGTGGAGAGACGTTCGTTCAACCAGCAAAAAAGGAACGGGTTTCAGGAGAAACACATACTCTGGTTTCTCAGTCTGTTTCCTAGTGCCGGTTTGAAGTTCCTGCAGTTTGCACTGTAAAACCGAGTTGGAGCTTAGCCCTCCCTATATAGATGTATGGAGTGGAGTTTGCAACTTAAAAGAATCTTGGTGTTCCCTTCAAGCTAGGTGAAGGACGGCTTTCACACACAGTTATCTCTCAGAACTGAGCATGTGGAGCGACGTCCGTTCATCCAGCACAGAGGGAACGGGTTGCAGGTGAACACTTACTCTGGTTTCTCAGTGTGTTTTCTAGTGCCTGTTTGAAGTTCCTGCGATTTGCACTGTAAAACCGTGTTGGAGCTTGTCCCTCCCATATATATGTATGGAGTGGAGTTTGCAACTGAAAGAAACTTTGTGTTCCCTTCAAGCTAGCTGAAGGATGGCTTTCACACACACTTATATCTCAGAACTGAGCGTGTGGAGAGACGATCTTTCATCCAGCACAAAGGGAACGTGTTGCAGGAGAAACACTTACTCTGGTTTCTCAGTGTGTTTCCTAGTGCCGGTTTGAAGTTCCTGCGGTTTCCAGTGTAAAACCGAGTTGAAGCTTCTTCCTCCCCATATATATGTATGGAGTGGAGTTTGCAACTGACAAGAAACTTTGTGTTCCCTTCAAGCAAGGTGAAGGACGGCTTTCACACACACTTATCTCTCAGGACTGAGCATGTAGAGAGACGTTCGTTCATCCAGCACAAAGGGACTGGGTTGCAGTAGAAATACTTACTCTGGTTTCTCAGTCTGTTTCCTAGTGCCGGTTTGAATTTCCTGCGGTTTGCATTGTAAAACTGTGTTGGAGTTTTCCCTCCCATATATATGTATGGAGTGGACTTTGCAACTGAAAGAAAATTTGTGTTCCCTTCAAGCTAGTTGAAGACGTCATTCACACACACTTCTCTTTCAGAACTGAGCGTGTGGAGAGACGTTCGTTCACCCAGCACAAAGGGAACGGGTTGCAGGAGAAACACTTACTCTGGTTTCTCAGACTGTTTCCTAGTGCCGGTTTGAAGTTCCTGCAGTTTGCCGTTTAAAACCGTGTTGGAACTTGTACCTCCCCATATATATGTATGGAGAGGGGTTTGCAACTGAAAAGAATCTTTGTGTTCCCTTCAAGCTAAGTGAAGGGCGGCTTTCACACACACTTATCTCTCAGAACGGATCATGTGGAGAGACGTTCGTTCATCCAGCACAAAAAGAACGGGTTGCAGGAGAAACACATACTCTGGTTTCTCAGTCTGTTTCCTAGTTCCGGTTTGAGGTTCCTGCGTTTTGCAGTGTAAAACCGTGTTGGAGTTGGTCCCTCACATATATATGTATGGAGTGAAGTTTGCAAATGAAAGAAACTTTGTGTTCCCTTCAAGCTAGCTGAAGGACGGCTTTCACACACACTTATCTCTCAGAACTGAGCATGTGTGGAGAAGTTCTTTCATCCAGCACAAAGGGAACGTGTTGCAGGAGAAACACATACTCTAGTTTCTCAGTCTGTTTCCTAGTGCCGGTTTGAAGTTCCTGCGGTTTGCACTGTAAAACCGTGTTGGAGCTTGTCCCTCCCATATATATGTATGGAGTGGAGTTTGCAACTGAAAGAAACTTTGTGTCCCTTCAAGCTAGGTGAAGGACGGCTTTCACACACACTTATCTCTCAGAACTGAGCATGTGAAGAGACGTTCTTTCATCCAGCACAATGGGAACCGGTTGCAGGAGAAACATTTACTCTGGGTTCTCAGTCTGTTTCCTAGTGCCGGTTTGAAGTTCCTGCGGTTTGCACTGTTAAACCGAGTTGGAGCTGGTTCTCCCCATATATATGTATGGATTGGAGTTTGCAACTGAGAAGAAACTTTGTGTTCCCTTCAAGCTAGGTGAAGGACGGTTTTCAAACACACTTATCTCTCAGAACTGATCGTGTGGAGAGACGTTCTTTCACCCAGCCCAAAGGAACGTGTTGCAGGAGAAACACTTACTCTGGTTTCTCAGTCTGTTTCCTAGTGCCGGTTTGAAGTTCTGCGGTATGCACTGTAAAACCGAGTTGGAGATTGTACCGCCCCATATATATGTATGGAGAGGAATTTGCAACTGACAAGAAACTTGGTGTTCCCTTCAAGCTAGGTGAAGGACGGCTTTCACACACAATTATCTCTCAGAACTGAGCATGTGGAGAGAAGTCCGATCATCCAGCACAAAGGGAACGGGTTGTATGTGAAACACTTACTCTGGTTTCTCAGTCTGTTTCCTAGTGCCGGTTTGAAGTTCCTGCGGTTTGCACTGTAAAATCGAGTTGGAGCTTGTACCTCCCCATATACATGAATGGAATGGTGTTTGGAACTGAAAAGAAACTTTGTGTTCCCTTCAACCTAGGTGAAGGACGGCTTTCGCACACACTTATCTCTCAGAACTGAGCATGTGGAGAGACGTTCGTTCAACCAGCACAAAGGAAACGGTTTGCAGGTGAAACACTTACTATGGTTTCTCAGTCTGTTTCTTGTGCCGGTTTGAAGTTCCTGCGTTTTGCACTTTAAAACCGAGTTGGAAATTTTCCTCCCCATATACATGTATGGAGAGGAGTTTGCAAATCTAAAGAAACTTTGTGTTCCCTTCAAGCAAGGTGAAGGTCAGTTTTCACACACACTTATCTCTCAGAACTGAGCACGTGGAGAGACGTTCGTTCATCCAGCACAAAAGGAATGGGTTGCAGTAGAAACACATACTCTGGTTTCTCAGTCTGTTTCCTAGTGCCGGTTTGAAATTCCTGCGGTTTGCACTGTAAATCCGTGTTGGAGCTTGTCCCTCCCATATATATGTATGGAGAGGAGTTTTCAACGGAAAGAAACTTTGTGTCCATTCCACCTAGGTGAAGGACGGCTTTCACACACACTTATCTCTCAGAACAGAGCATGTGGAGAGACGTTCATTCATCCAGCACAAAGGGAACGGGTTGCAGGTGAAACAGTTACTCTGGTTTCTCAGTCTGTTTCCTATTGCCGATTTCAAGTTCCTGCGGTTTGCACTGTAAAACCGAGTTTTAGCTTGTACTTCCCCATATAAATGTATGGAGTGGAGTTTGCAACTGACAAGAAACTTTGTGTTTCCTTCAAGCTAGGTGAAGGACGGCTTTCACACACACTTATCTCTCAGAACTGAGCATGTGGAAAGACGTTCTTTCATCCAGCACAAAGGGAACTGGTTGCAGGGGAACAGTTACTCTGGTTTCTCAGTCTGTCTCATAGTGCCGGATTGAACTGCATGCCGTTTTCACTTTAAATCCGAGTTGGAAATTGTACCTCCCTATATATATGTATGGAGTGGTGTTGGCAACTGAAAAATAACTTTGTGTTATCTTCAAGCTAGGTAAAGGACGGCTTTCACACACACTTATCTCTCAGAACTGAGCATGTGGATAGAAGTCCGTTCATCCAGCACAAAGGGAACGGTTTGCAGGAGAAAAACTTACTCTGGTTTCTCAGTCTGTTTCCTAGTGCCCGTTTGAAGTTCCTGCGGTTTGCACTGTAAAACCGAGTTGGACCTTGTTCCACCCCATATAGATGTATGGAGTGGAGTTTGCAACTGAAAAGAAACTTTGTGTTCCCTTCAAGCTAGGTGAAGGACGGCTTTCAAACACACTTATCTCTCAGAACTGAGCATGTGGAGAGACGTCCGTTCATCCAGCACAAAGTGAACGGATTGCAGGTGAAACACTTACTCTGGTTTCTCAGTCTGTTTCCTAGTGCCGGTTTGAAGTTCCTGCGGTTTGCACTGTTAAACCGTGTTGGAGCTTGTCCCACCCATATATATGTATGGAGTGGAGTTTGCAACTGAAAGAAACTTTGTGTTCCCTTCAAGCTAGTTGAAGGACGGCATACACACACACTTATCTCTCAGAAGTGAGCGTGTGGAGAGACGTTCGTTCACCAAGCACAAAGAGAAAGGGTGCAGGAGAAACACATACTCTGGTTTCTCAGTCCGTTTCCTAGTGCCGGTTTGAAGTTCCTGCGGTTTGCAGTGTAAAACCGTGTTGGAGCTTGTACCTCCCCATATATATGTATGGAGTGGAGTTTGCAACTGAAAAGAAACTTTGTGTTCCCTTCAAGCTAGGCGAAGGACGGCTTTCACACACACTTATCTCTCAGAACTGAGCATGTGGAGAGACTTTCGTTCATCCAGCACAAAGGGAAAGGGTTGCAGGAGAAACACTTACTCTGGTTTCTCAGTCTGTTTCCTTGTGTCGGGTTGATGTTCCTGCGGTTTGCACTGTAAAACCGAGTTAGAGCTTGTACCTCCCCATATACATGTATGGAATTGGGTTTGGAACTGAAAAGAAACTTTGTGTTCCCTTCAAGCTAGGTGAATGCGGCTTTCACACACACTTCTCTCTCAGAACTGAGCATGTGGAGAGACGTTCGTTCATCCAGCACAAAGGGAAGTGTTTGCAGGGCAAACACTTACCCTGGTTTCTCAGTCTGTTTCCCAGTGCCGGTTTGAAGTTCCTCCTTTTTGCACAGTAAAACCGAGCTGGAGCTTGTCCCTCCCTATATAGATGTATGGAGTAGAGTTTGCAACTGAAAAGAATCTTGGTGTTCCCTTCAAGCTAGGTGAATGACGGCTTTCACACACACTTATCTCTCAGAACTGAGCATGTGGAGAGACGTTCGTTCATCCAGCACAAAGGGACCGGGTTGCAGGAGAAATACTTACTCTGGTTTCTCAGTCTGTTTCCTTGTGCCAGATTGAAGTTCCAGCGGTTTGCACTGTAAAACCGAGTTGGAGCTTGTTCCTCCCCTTATATATGTATGGAGTGGAGTTTGCAAATGACAAGAAACTTTGTGTTCCCTTCAAGCTAGTTGAAGGACGGCTTTCACACACACTTTTTTCTCCGAACTTAGCATGTGGAGAGACTTTCGTTCATCCAGCACAAAGGGAACGGGTTGCAGGAAAAACACTTACTCTGGTTTCTCAGTCTGTTTCCTTGTGTCGGTTTGAAGTTCCTGCGGTTTGCACTGTAAATCCGAGGTTGAGCTTGTACCTCTCCATATACATGTATGGAATGGAGTTTGGAACTGAAAAGAAACTTTGTGTTCCCTTCAAGCTGGGTGAAGGACGTTTTTCACACACACTTATCTCTCAGAACTGAGCATGTGGAGAGACGTTCGTTCATCCAGCACAAAAGGAACGGGTTGCAAAAGAAACACATACTCTGCTTTCTCAGTATGTTTCCTAATGCCGGTTTGAAGTTCCTGCGGTTTGCACTGTAAAACCGTGTTGGAGCTTGTCCTTCGCATATATATGTATGGAGTGGAGTTTGCAACTGAAAGAAACTTTGTGTTCCCTTCAAGCTAGGTGAAGGACGGCTTTCACACACACTTATCTCTCAGAAGAGAGCATGTGGAGAGACGTTCGTTCATCGAGCACAATGGGAACGGGTTGCAGGAGAAACACATACCCTGGTCTCTCAGTCTGTTTCCTAGTGCCGGTATGAAGTTCCTGTGGTTTCCACTGTAAAACCGAGTTGGAGCTTGTTCCTCCCCATATATATATATGGATTGGAGTTTGCAACTGAAAAGAAATTTTGTGTTCCCTTCAAGCTAGGTGAAGGACGGTTTTCACACACACTTATCTCTCAGAAATGAGCATGTGGAGAGACGTTCGTTCATTCAGCACAAAGGGAAAGGGTTGCAGGAGAAACACTTACTCTGCTTTCTCAGTCTGTTTCCTATTGCCGGTTTGAAGTTCCTGCGGTTTGCACTGTAAAACCGAGTTGGAGCTTGTCCCTCCCCATATATATGTATGTAGGGGAATTTACAACTGAAAAGAAACTTGGTGTTCCCTTCAAGCTAGGTGAAGTACGGCTTTCACACACACTTATCTCTCACAACTGAGCATGTGGATAGAAGTCCGTTCATCCAGCACAAAGGGAACGGGTTTCAGGTGAAATACTTACTTTGGATTCTCAGTCTGTTTCCTAGTGCCGGTTTGAAGTTACTGCGGTTTGTACTGTAAAACCGTGTTGGAGCTTGTCCCTCCCATATATATGTATGGAGTGGAGTTTACAACTGAAAGAAACTTTGTGTTCCCTTCAAGATAGGTGAAGGACGGCTTTCACACACACTTATCTCTCAGAACTGAGCATGTGGAGAGACGTTCTTTCATCCAGCACAAAGGGATCGGGTTGGAGGAGAAACACTTACTCTGGTTTCTCAGTCTGTTTCCTTGTGTCGGGTTGAAGTTCCTGCCGTTTGCACTGTAAAACCGAGTTAGAGCTTGTACCTCCCCATATACATGTATGGAATGGAGTTTGGAACTGAAAAGAAACTTTGTGTTCCCTTCAAGCAAGGTGAAGGCGGCTTTCACACACACTTATCTCTCAGAACTGAGCATGTGGAGAGACGTTCGTTCATCCAGCACAAAGGGAAGGGTTTGCAGGGCAAACACTTACCCTGGTTTCTCAGTCTGTTTCCCAGTGCCGGTTTGAATTTCCAGCGTTTTGTACAGTAAAACCGAGTTGGAGCTTGTCCCTCCCTATATAGATGTATGGAGTAGAGTTTGCAACTGAAAAGAATCTTGGTGTTCCCTTCAATCTAGGTGAAGGACGGCTTTCACACACACTTATATCTCAGAACTGAGCATGTGGAGAGACGTTCGTTCATCCAGCACAAAGGGACCGGGTTGCAGGTGAAATACTTACTCTGGTTTCTCAGTCTGTTTCCTAGTGCCAGATTGAAGTTCCTGCGGTTTGCACTGTAAAACCGAGTTGGAGCTTGTTCCTCCCCATATATATGTATGGAGTGGAGTTTGCAACTGATAAGAAACTTTGTCTTCTCTTCAAGCAAGTTGAAGGACGGCTTTCACACACAGTTATCTCTCAGATCTGAGCGTGTGGAAAGACGTTCTTTCATCCAGCACCAAGGGAACGGGTTGCAGGAGAAACACTTACTCTGGTTTCGCAGTTTGTTTCCTAGTGCCGTTTTGAAGTTCCTGCGGTTTGCACTCTAAAATCGAGTTGGAGCTTATCCCTCCCTATATAGATGTATGGAGTGGAGTTTGCTACTGAAAAGAATCTTGGTGTTCCCTTCAAGCTAGGTGAAGGACGGCTTTCGCACACACTTATCTCTCACAACTGAGCATTTGGAGAGACGTTCGTTCATTCAGCACAAAGGAACGGGTTGCAGGGGAAACACTTACTCTGGTTTCTCAGTCTGTTTCCTTGTGCCGCTTTGAAGTTCCAGCGGTTTGCACTGTAAAACCGAGTTGGAACTTGTACCTCCCCATATACATGTATGGAATGGAGTTTGCAACTGAAAAGAAACTTTGTGTTCCCTTCAAGCTAGGTGAAGGACGGTTTTCACATACACTTATCTCTCAGAACTGAGCATGTGGAGAGACGTTCGTTCATCCAGCACAAAAGGAATGGGTTGCAGGAGAAACACATACTCTGGTTTCTCAGTCTGTTTCCTAGTGCCGGGTTGAAGTTCCTGCGTGTTGCACTGTAAAACCGAGTTGGAGTTGTTCTCCCCATATATCTGTATGGAGTGGAGTTTGCAACTTACAAAAAACTTTGTGTTCCATTCAAGCTAGGTGAAGGACGTTTTTCGTACACACTTATCTCTCAGAACTGAGCATGTGGAGAGACGTTCGTTCATCCAGCACAAAGGGAACGGTTTGCAGGAGAAACACTTACTCTAATTTCTCAGTCTGTTTTCTATTTCCGGTTTGAAGTTCCTGCGGTTTGCACTGTAAAACCGAGTTAGAGTTTGCTCCTCCCCCTATATATGTAAGGACTGGAGTTTGAAACTTAATAGAACATTTGTGTTCCCCTCACGTTTGGTGAAGGACTGCTTTAACACATACTTATCTCTCAGAACTGAGCATGTGGAGAGACGTTCGTTCATCCAGCACAAAGGGATCGGGTTGGAGGAGAAACACTTACTCTGGTTTCTCAGTCTGTTTCCGAGTGCCGGTTTGAAGTTCCTGCGATTTGCACTGTAAAATCGAGTTGGAGCTTGTACCTCCCCATATATATGTATGGATTGGACTTTGCAAGTGTCAAGAAACTTTGTGTTCCCTTCAAGCTAGGTGAAGGACGGCTTTCACACACACTTATCTCTCAGAACTGGGCATGTGGAGAGACGTTCGTTCATCCAGCACAAAGGGAATGGATTGTAGGAGAAACACTTACTCTGGATTCTCAGTCTGTTTCCTAGTGCGGGTTTGATGTTCCTGCGGTTTGCACTGTAAAACCGATTTGGAGCTTGTACCTCCCCATTTAAATGTATGGTTTGGAGTTTGCAACTGAAAAGTACTTTGTGTTCCCTTCAAGATAGGTGAAGGACGGCTTTCACACACACTTATCTCTCAGAACTGAGCATGTGGAGAGACGTTCGTTCATCCAGCACAAAGGGAACGGGTTGCAGGAAAAACACTTACTCTGGTTTCTCAGTCTGTTTCCTAGTGCCGGTTGGAAGTTCCTGCCCTTTGCACTGTAAAACCGAGTTGAAGTTTGTTCCTACCCATATATATGTAAGGACTGGAGTTTGCAACTGTATAAAATTTTGTGTTCCCTTCAAGTTACGAGAAGGACGGCTTTAAAACACACTTATCTCTCAGAACTGAACATGTGTATAGACGTTCTTTCATCCAGCACAAAGGGAACGGGTGGCAGGAGAAACCCTTACTCTGGTTTCTCAAACTGTTTCCTAGTGCCGGTTTGAAGTTCCTGCGGTTTGTACTGTAATACCGAGTTGGAGCTTGTACCTGCCCATATATTTGTATGGTGTGGAGTTTGCAACTGAAAAGACACTTTGTGTTCCCTTCAAGCTAGGCGAAGGACGGCATTCACACACACTTATCTCTCAGAAGTGAGCATGTGGAGAGACGTTCGTTCATCCAGCACAAAGGGAAAGGGTTGCAGGAGAAACACTTACTCTGGTTTCTCAGTCTGTTTCCTTGTGTCGGGTTGAAGTTCCTGCCGTTTGCACTGTAAAACCGAGTTAGAGCTTGTACCTCCCCATATACATGTATGGAATGGAGTTTGGAACTGAAAAGAAACATTGTGTTCCCTTCAAGCTAGGTGAAGGCGGCTTTCACACACACTTCTCTCTCAGAACTAAGCATGTGGAGAGACGTTCGTTCATCCAGCACAAAGGGAAGGGTTTGCAGGAAAAACATTTACCCTGGTTTCTCAGTCTGTTTCCCAGTGCCGGTTTGAAGTTCCTGCTTTTTGCACAGTAAAACCGAGTTGGAGCTTGTCCCTCCCTATATAGATGTATGGAGTAGAGTTTGCAACTGAAAAGAATCTTGGTGTTCCCTTCAAGTTAGGTGAAGGACGGCTTTCACACACACTTATCTCTCAGAACTGAGCATGTGGAGAGACCTTCGTTCATCCAGCACAACGGGACCGGGTTGCAGGAGAAATACTTACTCTGGTTTCTCAGTCTGTTTCCTAGTGCCAGATTGAAGTTCCTGCGTGTTGCACTGTAAAACCGAGTTGGAGCTTGTACCACCCCATATATATGTATGGAGTGGAGTTTGCAACTGAAAAGAAACTTTGTGTTCCCTTCAAGCTAGGTGAAGGACGGCTTTCGCACACACTTATCTCTCAGAACTGAGCATTTGGAGAGACGTTCGTTCATCCAGCACAAAAGGAATGGGTTGCAGGAGAAACACATACTCTGGTTTCTCAGTCTGTTTCCTAGTGCCGGGTTGAAGTTCCTGCGTGTTGCACTGTAAAACCGAGTTGGAGCTTGTTCTCCCCATATATATGTATGGAGTGGAGTTTGCATCTTACAAACAACTTTGTGTTCCATTCAAGCTAGGTGAAGGACGTTTTTCGTACACACTTATCTCTCAGAACTGAGCATGTGGAGAGACGTTCGTTCATCCAGCACAAAGGGAACGGGTTGCAGGAGAAACACTTACTCTAATTTCTCAGTCTGTTTTCTATTTCCGGTTTGAAGTTCCTGCGTTTTGCACTGTAAAACCGAGTTAGAGTTTGCTCCTCCCCCTATATATGTAAGGACTGGTGTATGCAACTTAATAGAACATTTGTGTTCCCCTCACGTTTGGTGAAGGACTGCTTTAACACACACTTATCTCTCAGAACTGAGCATGTGGAGAGACGTTCGTTCATCCAGCACAAAGGGATCGGGTTGGAGGAGAAACACTTACTCTGGTTTCTCAGTCTGTTTCCTAGTGCCGGTTGGAAGTTCCTGCCGTTTGCACTGTAAAACCGAGTTGGAGCTTGTACCTCCCCATTTAAATGTATGGTGTGGAGTTTGCAATTGAAAAGAACTTTGTGTTCCCTTCAAGCTAGGTAAAGGACGGCTTTGACACACACTTATCTCTCAGAACTGAGCATGTGGAGAGACGTTCGTTCATCCAGCACAAAGGGAACGGGTTGCAGGAGAAACAGTTACTCTGGTTTCTCAGTCTGTTTTCTAGTGCCGATTTGTAGTTCCTACGGTTTGCTCTGTAAAACCGAGTTGGTGTTTGTTCCTCCAAATATATATGTATGGACTGGAGTATGCAACTTAATAGAACATTTGTGTTCCCCTCACGTTTGGTGAAGGACTGCTTTAACACACACTTATCTCTCAGAACTGAGCATGTGGAGAGACGTTCGTTCATCCAGCACAAAGGGATCGGGTTGGAGGAGAAACACTTACTCTGGTTTCTCAGTCTGTTTCCTAGTGCCGGTTTGAAGTTCCTGCGATTTGCACTGTAAAACCGAGTTGGAGCTTGTACCTCCCCATATATATGTATGGATTGGACTTTGCAAGTGTCAAGAAACTTTGTGTTCCCTTCAAGCTGAGTGAAGGACGGCTTTCACACACACTTATCTCTCAGAACTGAGCATGTGGAGAGACGTTCGTTCATCCAGCACAAAGGGAACGGATTGTAGGAGAAACACTTACTCTGGATTCTCAGTCTGTTTCCTAGTGCGGGTTTGAAGTTCCTGCGGTTTGCACTCTAAAACCGATTTGGAGCTTGTACCTCCCCATTTAAATGTATGGTGTGGAGTTTGCAACTGAAAAGATCTTTGTGTTCCCTTCAAGATAGGTGAAGGACGGCTTTCACACACACTTATCTCTCAGAACTGAGCATGTGGAGGGACGTTCGTTCATCCAGCACAAAGGGAACGGGTTGCAGGAAAAACACTTACTCTGGTTTCTCAGTCTGTTTCCTAGTGCCGGTTGGAAGTTCCTGCCGTTTGCACTGTAAAACCGAGTTGAAGTTTGTTCCTACCCATATATATGTAAGGACTGGAGTTTTCAACTGTATAGAAATTTTGTGTTCCCTTCAATTTACGTGAAGGACGGCTTTAAAACACACTTATCTCTCAGAACTGAGCATGTGTAGAGATGTTCTTTCATCCAGCACAAAGGGAACGGGTGGAGGAGAAACCCTTACCCTGGTTTCTCAAACTGTTTCCTAGTGCCGGTTTGAAGTTCCTGCGGTTTGTACTGTAATACCGAGTTGGAGCTTGTACCTGCCCATATATATGTATGGAGTCGAGTTTGCAAATGACAAGAAACTTTGTGTTCCCTTCAAGCTAGGCGAAGGACGGCTTTCACACTCACTTATCTCTCAGAACTGAGCATGTGGAGAGACTTTCGTTCATCCAGCACAAAGGGAACGGGTTGCAGGAAAAACACTTACTCTGGTTTCTCAGTCTGTTTCCTTGTGTCGGTTTGAAGTTCCTGCGGTTTGCACTGTAAATCCGAGTTGGAGCTTGTACCTCTCCATATACATGTATGGAATGGAGTTTGGAACTGAAAAGAAAATTTGTGTTCCCTTCAAGCTAGGTGAAGGACGGTTTTCACACTCACTTATCTCTCAGAACTGAGCATGAGGAGAGACGTTCGTTCATCCAGCACAAAAGGAACGGGTTGCAAGAGAAACACATACTCTGCTTTCTCAGTCTGGTTCCTAGTGCCGGTTTGAAGTTCCTGCGGTTTGCACTGTAAAACCGTGTTGGAGCTTGTCCCTCCCTTGTATATGTATGGAGTGGAGTTTGCAACTGAAAGAAATTTGTGTTCCCTTCAAGCTAGGTGAAGGACGACTTTCACAAACACTTATCTCACAGAATTGAGCATGTGGAGAGACGTTCATTCATCCAGCACAAAGGGAACGGTTTGCAGGAGAAACACTTACTCTGGTTTCTCAGTCTGTTTCCTAGTGCCGGTTTGAAGTTCCTGCGGTTTGCACTGTAAAACCGAGTTGGACCTTCTTCCTCCCCATATCGATGTATGGAGTGGAGTTTGCAACCGACAAGAAACTTTGTGTTCCCTTCAAGCTAGGTGAAGGACGGCTTTCACACATACTTATCTCTCAGAACTGAGCATGTGGAGATTCGTTCGTTTACCAGCACAAAGGAAGGGTTTGCAGGGCAAACACTTACTCTGGTTTCTCAGTCTGTTTCCTTTTGCCGGTTTGAAGTTCCTGCATTTTGCACTGTAAAACCGAGTTGGAGCTTAGCCCTCCCTATATAGATGTATGGATTGGAGTTTGCAACTTAAAAGAATCTTGGTGTTCCGTTCAAGCTAGGTGAAGGACGGCTTTCACACACAGTTATCTCTCAGAACTGAGCATGTGGAGAGACGTCCGTACATCCAGCACAAATGGAACGGATTGCAGGTGAAAAACTTACTCTGGTTTCTCAGTCTGTTTCCTAGTGCCGGTTTGAAGTTCCTGCAGTTTGCAAAGTAAAACCGTGTTGGAGCTTGTACATCCCCATATATATGTATGGAGTGGAGTTTGCAACTGAAAAGGAACTTTGTGTTCCCTTCAAGCTAGGTGAAGGACGGCTTTCACACACACTTATCTCACAGAACTGAGCATGTGGAGAGACGTTCGTTCATCCAGCAAAAAAGGAACGGGTTGCAGGAGAAACACTTACTGTGGTTTCTCAGTGTGTTTCCTAGTGCCGGTTTGAAGTTCCTGCGGTTTGCACTGTAAAACTGAGTTGGAGCTTGTACCTGCCCATATATATGTATGGATTGGAATTTGCTTCTGACAAGAAACTTGGTGTTCCCTTCAAGCTAGGTGAAGGACGGCTTTCACACACACTTATCACTCAGAACTGAGCGTGTGGAGAGACGTTCTTTCACTCAGCACAAAGGGAACGTGTTGCAGGAGAAACACTTACTCTGGTTTCTCAGTCTGTTTCCTAGTGCCGGTTTGTAGTTCCTGCATTTTGCATTGTAAAACCGTGTTGGAGCTTGTACCTCCCCATATATATGTATGGAGTGGAGTTTGCAACTGAAAAGAAACTTTGTGTTCCCTTCAAGCTAGATGAAGTACGGCTTTCACACAGACTTATCTCTCAGAACTGAGCATGTGGAGAGACGTTCGTTCATCCAGCACAAAAGGAACAGGTTTCAGGAGAAACACATACTCTAGTTTCTCAGTTTATTTCCTAGTGCCGGTTTGAAGTTCCTGCGGTTTGCAGTGTAAAACCGAGTTGGAGCTTGTACATCCCCATATATATGTATTAAGTGGAGTTTGCAAATGAAAGAAACTTTGTGTTCCCTTCAAGCTAGGTGAATGACCGCTTTTACACACAGTTATCTCTCAGATCTGAGCGTGTGGGAAGACGTTCTTTCATCCAGCATCAAGGGAACGGGTTGCAGGAGAAACACATACTCTGGTTTCTCAGTCTGTTTCCTAGTGCCGGTTTGAAGTTCCTGCGATTTGCAGTGTAAAACCGAGTTGGAGCTTGTACCTCCCCATATATATGTATGGAGAGGTTTTTGCAACTGACAAGAAACTTGGTGTTCCCTTCAAGCTAGGTGAAGTACGGCTTTCACACACAGTTATCTCTCAGATCAGAGCGTGTGGAAAGACGTTCTTTCATCCAGCACCAAGGGGACGGGATGCAGGCGAAACACTTACCCTGGTTTCTCAGTCTGTTTCCTAGTGCCTGTTTTAATTTCCTACGGTTTGCACTGTAAAACCGAGTTGGAGCTTGTACCACCCCATATATATGTATGGAGTGGAATTTGCAACTGACAGGAAACTTGTTTTTCCCTTCAAGCTAGGTGAAGGACGGCTTTCACACACAATTATCTCTCAGAACTGAGCATGTGGAGAGAAGTTCGTTCTTCCAGCACAAAGGGACCGGGTTGCAGGAGAAATATTTACTCTGGTTTCTCAGTCTGTTTCCTAGTGCCAGATTGAAGTTCCTGCGGTTTGCACTGTAAAACCGAGTTGGAGCTTGTTCCTCCCCATATATATGTATGGAGTGGAGTTTGCAACTGACAAGAAACTTTGTCTTCCCTTCAAGCAAGTTGAAGGACGGCTTTCACACACAGTTATCTCTCAGATCTGAGCGTGTGGAAAGACGTTCTTTCATCCAGCACCAAGGGAACGGGTTGCAGGAGAAACACTTACTCTGGTTTCGCAGTTTGTTTCCTAGTGCCGTTTAGAAGTTCCTGCGGTTAGCACTGTAAAACCGAGATGGAGCTTATCCCTCCCTATATAGATATATGGAGTGGAGTTTGCAACTGAAAAGAATTTGGTGTTCCCTTCAAGCTAGGTGAAGGACGGCTTTCGCACACACTTATCTCTCAGAACTGAGCATTTCGAGAGACGTTCGTTCATCCAGCACAAAGGGAACGGGTTGCAGGGGAAACACTTACTCTGGTTTCTCAGTCTGTTTCCTTGTGCCGCTTTGAAGTTCCAGCGGTTTGCACTGTAAAACCGAGTTGGAACTTGTACGTCCCCATATACATGTATGGAATGGAGTTTGCAACTGAAAAGAAACTTTGTGTTCCCTTCAAGCTAGGTGAAGGACGGTTTTCACATACACTTATCTCTCAGAACTGAGCATGTGGAGAGACGTTCGTTCATCCAGCACAAAAGGAATGGGTTGCAGGAAAAACACATACTCTGGTTTCTCAGTCTGTTTCCTAGTGCCGGGTTGAAGTTCCTGCGTGTTGCACTGTAAAACCGAGTTGGAGCTAGTTCTCCCCATATATATGTATGGAGTGGAGTTTGTAACTGACAAAAAACTTTGTGTTCCATTCAAGCTAGGTGAAGGACGTTTTTCGTACACACTTATCTCTCAGAACTGAGCATGTGGAGAGACGTTCGTTCATCCAGCACAAAGGGAACGGGTTGCAGGAGAAACCATTACTCTAATTTCTCAGTCTGTTTCCTAGTGCCGGTTTGAAGTTCCTACGGTTTGCACTGTAAAACCGAGTTAGAGTTTGCTCCTCCCCCTATATATGTAAGGACTGGAGTATGCAACTTAATAGAACATTTGTGTTCCCCTCACGTTTGGTGAAGGACTGCATTAACACACACTTATGTCTCAGAACTGAGCATGTGGAGAGACGTTCGTTCATCCAGCACAAAGGGATCGGGTTGGAGGAGAAACACTTACTCTGGTTTCTCAGTCTGTTTCCTAGTGCCGGTTTGAAGTTCCTGCGATTTGCACTGTAAAACCGAGTTGGAGCTTGAACCTCCCCATATATATGTATGGAGTGGACTTTGCAAGTGTCAAGAAACTTTGTGTTCCCTTCAAGCTAGGTGAAGGACGGCTTTCACACACACTTATCTCTCACAACTGAGCATGTGGAGAGACGTTCGTTCATCCAGCACAAAGGGAACGGTTTGTATGAGAAACACTTACTCTGGATTCTCAGTCTGTTTCCTAGTGCGGGTTTGAAGTTCCTGCGGTTTGCACTGTAAAACCGATTTGGAGCTTGTACCTCCCCATTTAAATGTATGGTGTGGAGTATGCAACTGAAAAGAACTTTGTGTTCCCTTCAAGATAGGTGAAGGACGGCTTTCACACACACTTATCTCTCAGAACTGAGCATGTGGAGAGACGTTCGTTCATCCAGCACAAAGGGAACGGGTTGCAGGAAAAACACTTACTCTGGTTTCTCAGTCTGTTTCCTAGTGCCAGTTGGAAGTCCTGCCTTTTGCACTGTAAAACCGAGTTGAAGTTTGTTCCTACCCATATATATGTAAGGACTGGAGTTTGCAACTGTATAGAAATTTTGTGTTCCCTTCAAGTTACGTGAAGGACGGCTTTAAAACACACTTAACTCTCAGAACTGAGCATGTGTAGAGACGTTCTTTCATCCAGCACAAAGGGAACGGGTGGCAGGAGAAACCCTTACCCTGGTTTCTCAAACTGTTTCCTAGTGCCGGTTTGAAGTTCCTGCGGTTTGTACTGTAATACCGAGTTGGAGCTTGTACCTGCCCATATATATGTATGGTGTGGAGTTTACAACTGAAAAGACACTATGTGTTCCCTTCAAGCTAGGCGAAGGACGGCTTTCACACACACTTATCTCTCAGAACTGAGCATGTGGAGAGACGTTCGTTCATCCAGCACAAAGGGAACGGGTTGTAGGAGAAACACTTACTCTGGATTCTCAGTCTGTTTCCTAGTGCCGTTTTGAAGTTCCTGCGGTTTGCACTGTAAAACCGAGTTGGAGTTTGTTCCTCCCCATATATATGTAAGGACTGGAGTTTGCAACTGAATAGAAACTTTGTGTTCCCTTCAAGTTACGTCAAGGACGGCTTTAAAACACACTTATCTCTCAGAACTGAGCATGTGTTGAGACGATCTTTCATTCAGCACAAAGGGAATGGTTTGCAGGAGAAACTCTTACTCTGGTTTCTCAAACTGTTTCCTAGTGCCGGTTTGAATTTCCTGCGGTTTGCACTGTAAAACCGAGTTGGAGCTTGTACCTCCCCATATATATGTATGGAGTGGACTTTGCAATTGACAAGAATCTTTGTGTTCCCTTGAAGCTAGTTGAAGGACGGCTTTCACACACACTTATCTCTCAGAACAGAGCATGTGGAGGGACGTTCGTTCATCCAGCACAAATGGAACTGGTTGCAGGTGAAACACATACTATGGATTCCCAGTCTGTATCCTTGTGCCGGTTTGAAGTTCCTGCGGTTTGCACTGTAAAACCGAGTTGCAGCTTGTACCTCCCCATATTTATGTATGGGGTGGATTTTGCAACTGAAAAGAAACTATTTGTTCCCTTCAAGCTAGGTGAAGGACGGCATTCACACACACTTATCTCTCAGAACTGAGCATGTGGAGAGACGTTCGTTCATCCAGCACAAAGGGAACGGGTTGCAGGAGAAACACTTACTCTTTTTTCAGTCAGTTTTCTAGTGCCGGTTTGAAGTTCCTGTGGTTTGCACTCTAAAACCGAGTTGGAGTTTGTTCCTCCCCATATATATGTAAGGACTGGAGTATGCAACTTAAAAGAACCTTTGTGTTCCACTCAAGTTTGGTGAAGGAGGGCTTTAACACACACTTATCTCTCAGAACTGAGCATGTGTAGAGACGTTCCTTCATCCAGCACAAAGGGAACTTGTTGCAGGAGAAACACTTACTCTGGTTTCTCAAACTGTTTCCTAGTGCCGGTTTGAAGTTCTTGCGGTTTGCACTGTAATATCGAGTTGGAGCTTGTACCTCCCCATATATATGTATGGTGTGGAGTTTGCAACTGAAAAGACACTTTGTGTTCCCTTCAAGCTAGGCGAAGGACGGCTTTCACACACACTTATCTCTCAGAACTGTGCATGTGGATAGACGTTCGTTCATCCAGCACAAATGGAACGGGTTGTAGGAGAAACACTTACTCTGGATTCTCAGTCTGTTTCCTAGTGCCGGTTTGAAGTTCCTGCATGTTGCACTGTAAAACCGAGTTGCAGCTTGTACCTCCACATATATATGTATGGTGTGGTGTTTGCAACTGATAAAATTTTGTGTTCCTTTCAAGCTAGGTGAAGGACGGCATTCACACACACTTATCTCTGAGAAATGAGCATGTGGAGAGACGTTCGTTCATCTAACACAAAGGGAACGTGTTGAAGGAGAAACTCTTACTCTGGTTTCTCAGTCTGTTTTCTTTTGCCGGTTTGTAGTTCCTACGGTTTGCACTGTAAATCCGAGTTGGAGTTTGCTCCTCCCCATATATATATAAGGACTGGTGTATGCAACTTAATAGAACCTTTGTGTTCCCCTCACGTTTGGTGAAGGACTGCTTTAACACACACTTATCTCTCAGAACTGAGCATGTGGAGAGACGTTCATTCATCCAGCACAAAGGGATCGGGTTGGAGGAGAAACACTTACTCTGGTTTCTCAGTCTGTTTCCTAGTGCCGGTTTGAAGTTCCTGCTGTTTGCACTGTAAAACCGAGTTGCAGCTTTACCCCCCAATATATATGTGTGGTGAGGTTTTGCTACTGAAAAGAAACTTTGTGTTCCCTTCAAGCTAGGTGAAGGACGGCTTTAAAACACACTTATCTCTCAGAACTGAGCATGTGTAGAGACGTTCTTTCATCCAGCACAAAGGGAACGGTTTGCAGGAGAAACCCTTACTCTGGTTTCTCAAACTGTTTCCTAGTGCCGGTTTGAAGTTCCTGCGGTTTGCACTGTAATACCGAGTTGGAACTTGTACCTCCCCATATATATGTATGGTGTGAAGTTTGCAACTGAAAAGACACTTTGTGTTCCCTTCAAGTTACGTGAAGGACGGCTTTCACACACAACTATCTCAGAACTGAGCATGTGGAGAGACGTTCGTTCATCCAGCACAAAGGGAACGGGTTGCAGGAGAAACACTTACTCCGGTTTCTCAGTCTGTTTCCCAGTGCCGGTTTGAAGTTCCTGCTTTTTGCACAGTAAAACCGATTTGGAGCTTCTCCCTCCCTATATAGATGTATGGAGTAGGGTTTGCAACTGAGAATAATCTTGGTGTTCCCTTCAAGCTAGGTGAAGGACGGCTTTCACACACACTTATCTCTCAGAACTGAGCATGTGGAGAGACGTTCGTTCATCCAGCACAAAGGGACCGGGTTGCAGGAGAAATACTTACTCTGGTTTCTCAGTCTGTTTCCTAGTGCCAGATTGAAGTTCCTGCGGTTTGCACTGTAAAACCGAGTTGGAGCTTGTTCCTCCGCATATATATTTATGGAGTGGAGTTTGCAACTGACAAAAACTTTGTCTTCCCTTCAAGCAAGTTGAAGGACGGCTTTCACACACAGTTATCTCTCAGATCTGAGCGTGTGGAAAGACGTTCTTTCATCCAGCACCAAGGGAACGGGTTGTAGGAGAAACACTTACTCTGGATTCTCAGTCTGTTTCCTAGTGCCGTTTTGAAGTTCCTGCGGTTTGCACTGTAAAACCGAGTTGGAGTTTGTTCCTCCCCATATATATGTAAGGACTGGAGTTTGCAACTGAATAGAAACTTTGTGTTCCCTTCAAGTTACGTCAAGGACGGCTTTAAAACACACTTATCTCTCAGAACTGAGCATGTGTTGAGACGTTCTTTCATTCAGCACAAAGGGAACGGTTTGCAGGAGAAACTCTTACTCTGGTTTCTCAAACTGTTTCCTAGTGCCGGTTTGAATTTCCTGCGGTTTGCACTGTAAAACCGAGTTGGAGCTTGTACCTCCCCATATATATGTATGAAGTGGACTTTGCAATTTACAAGAATCTTTGTGTTCCCTTGAAGCTAGTTGAAGGACGGCTTTCACACACACTTATCTCTCAAAACAGAGCATGTGGAGGGACGTTCGTTCATCCAGCACAAATGGAACTGGTTGCAGGAGAAACACATACTATGGATTCCCAGTCTGTATCCTTGTGCCGGTTTGAAGTTCCTGCGGTTTGCACTGTAAAAACGAGTTGCAGCTTGTACCTCCCCATATTTATGTATGGGGTGTATTTTGCAACTGAAAAGACACTATGTGTTCCCTTCAAGCTAGGCGAAGGACGGCTTTCACACACACTTATCTCTCAGAACTGAGCATGTGGAGAGACGTTCGTTCATCCAGCACAAAGGGATCGGGTTGCAGGAGAAACACTTACTCTTTTTTCAGTCATTTTTCTAGTGCCGGTTTGAAGTTCCTGTGGTTTGCACTCTAAAACCGAGTTGGAGTTTGTTCCTCCCCATATATATGTAAGGACTGGAGTATGCAACTTAAAAGATCCTTTGTGTTCCACTCAAGTTTGGTGAAGGACGGATTTAACACACACTTATTTCTCAGAACTGAGCTTGTGTAGAGACGTTCCTTCATCCAGCACAAAGGGAACTTGTTGCAGGAGAAACACTTACTCTGGTTTCTCAAACTGTTTCCTAGTGCCGGTTTGAAGTTCGTGCTGTTTGCACTGTAATACCGAGTTGGAGCTTGTACCTCCCCATATATATGTATGGTGTGGAGTTTGCAACTGAAAAGACACTTTGTGTTCCCTTCAAGCTAGGCGAAGGACGGCTTTCACACACACTTATCTCTCAGAACTGTGCATGTGGATAGACGTTCGTTCATCCAGCACAAATGGAACGGGTTGTAGGAGAAACACTTACTCTGGATTCTCAGTCTGTTTCCTAGTGCGGGTTTGAAGTTCCTGCAGTTTGCACTGTAAAACCGATTTGGAGCTTGTACCTCCCCATATAAATGTATGGTGTGGAGTTTGCAACTGAAAAGAACTTTGTGTTCCCTTCAAGCTAGGTGAAGGACGGCTTTCACACACACTTATCTCTCAGAACTGAGCATGTGGAGAGACGTTCGTTCATCCAGCACAAAGGGAACGGGTTGCAGGAGAAACACTTACTCTGGTTTCTCAGTCTGTTTCCTAGTGCCGGTTGGAAGTTCCTGCCGTTTGCACTGTAAAACCGTGTTGGAGTTTGTTCCTACCCTTATATATGAAAGGACTGGAGTTTGCAACTGTATAGAAATTTTGTGTTCCCTTCAAGTTACGTGAAGGACGACTTTAAAACACACTTATCTCTCAGAACTGAGCATGTGTAGAGACGTTCTTTCATCCAGCACAAAGGGAACGGTGGGCAGGAGAAACCCTTACTCTGGTTTCTCAAACTGTTTCCTAGTGCCGGTTTGAAGTTCCTGCGGTTTGTACTTTAATACCGAGTTGGAGCTTGTACCTGCCCATATATATGTATGGTGTGAAGTTTGCTACTGAAAAGACACTTTGTGTTCCCTTCAAGCTAGGCGAAAGACGGCTTTCACACACACTTATCTCTCAGAACTGAGCATGTGGAGAGACGTTCGTTCATCCAGCACAAATTGAACGGCTTGTAGTTAAACACTTACTCAGGATTCTCAGTCTGTTTCCTAGTGCCGGTTTGAAGTTCCTGCGGTTTGCACTCTAAAACCTAGTTGCAGCTTGTACCTCCCTATATATATGTATGGTGCGGGTTTACAACTTAAAAGAAACATTGTGTTCCCTTCGAGCTAGGTGAAGGACGGCTTTGACACACACTTATCTCTCAGAACTGAGCATGTGGAGAGACGTTCGTTCATCCAGCACAAAGGGAACGGTTTGCAGGAGAAACAGTTACTCTGGTTTCTCAGTCTGTTTTCTAGTGCCGGTTTGTAGTTCCTACGGTTTGCACTGTAAAACCGAGTTGGAGTTTGTTCCTCCCCATATATATATAAGGACTGGAGTATGCAACTTTATAGAACCTTTGTGTTCCCCTCAAGTTTGGTGAAGGACGGCTTTAACACACACTTATCTCCCAGAAGTGAGCATGTGGAGAGTCGTTCTTTCATCCAGTACAAAGGGATCGTGTTGGAGGAGAAACACTTACTCTGGTTTCTCAATGTGTTTCCTAGTGTCGGTTGTAAGTTCCTGCGAGTTGCACTGTAAAACCGCGTTGGAGCTTATACCTCCCCATATATATGTATGGAGTGGACTTTGCAAGTGACAAGAAACTTTGTATTCTTTCAAGCTAGGTGAAGGACGGCTTTCACACACACTTATCTCTCAGAACTGAGCATGTGGAGAGACGTTCGTTCATCCAGCACAAAGGGAACTGGTTGCAGGAGAAACAATTACTCTGGTTTCCCAGTCTGTTTCCTTGTGCCTGTTTGATGTTCCTGCGGTTTGCACTGTAAAACCGAGTTGCAGCTTGTACCTCCCCATATATATGTATGGATTGGACTTTGCAATTGACAAGAAACTTTGTGTTCCCTTCAAGCTAGTTGAAGGACGGTTTTCACACACACTTATCTCTCTGAACTGAGCATGTGGAGAGACGTTCGTTCAGCTGCACAAAGGGATCGTGTTGTAGGAGAAACACTCATTCTGGATTCTCAGTCTGTTTCCTAGTGCCGGTTTAAAGTTCCTGCAGTTTGCACATTAAATCAAGTTGCAGCTTGTACCTCCCAATATATATGTATGGACTTGAATTTGCAAGTGACAAGAAACTATGTGTTCCCTTCAAGCTAGGTGAAGGACGGCTTTCACACACAATTAACTCTCAGAACTGAGCATGTGGAGAGAAGTTCGTTCATCCAGCACAAAAGGAACGGGTTGTAGGAGAAACACTTACTCTGGATTCTCAGTCTGTATCCTAGTGCCGGTTTGAAGTTCCTGCATTTTGCACTGTAAAACCGAGTTGCAGCTTGTACCTCCACATATATATGTATGGTGTGGTGTTGCAATTGATAAAATTTTATGTTCCTTTCAAGCTAGGTGAAGGACGGATTTCACACACACTTATATCTGAGAAATGAGCATGTGGAGAGACGTTCTTTCATCTAGCACAAAGGGAACGGGTTGCAAGAGGAACACTTACTCTGGTTTCTCAGTCTGTTTTCTATTGCCGGTTTGTAGTTCCTACGGTTTGCACTGTAAAACCGAGTTGGAATTTGTTCCTCCCCATATATATATAAAGACTGGAGTATGCAACTTAATAGAACCTTTGTGTTCCCCTCTCGTTTGGTGAAGGACTGCTTTAACACACATTTATCTCTCAGAACTGAGCATGTGGAGAGTCGTTCATTCATCCAGCACAAAGGGATCGGGTTGGAGGAGAAACACTTACTCTGGTTTCTCACTTTGTTTCCTAGTGCCGGTTGGAAGTTCCTGCGGTATGCACTGAAAAACCGAGTTGGAGTTTGTTTCTACCCATATATATGTAAGGACTGGTGTTTGCAACTGTATAGAAATTTTGTGTTCCCTTCAAGTTACGTGAAGGACGGCTTTAACACACACTTATCTCTCAGAAGTTAGCATGTGGAGAGACGTTCGTTCATCCAGCACAAAGGGATTGTGTTGAAGGGGAAACACTCACTCTGGATTCTCAGTCTGTTTCCTAGTGCCGGTTTGAATTTCCTGCAGTTTGCACTGTAAAATCGAGTTGCAGCTTGTACCTCCCAATATATATGTATGGAGTTGAATTTGCAAGTGACAAGAAACTATGTGTTCCCTTCAAGCTAGGTGAAGGACGGCTTTCACACACAATTAACTCTCAGAACTGAGCATGTGGAGAGACTTTCGTTCATCCAGCACAAAGGGAAGTGGTTGCAGGAGAAACACATACTCTGGATTCCCAGTCTGTTTCCTTGTGCCGGTTTGAAGTTCCTGCGGTTTGCACTGTAAAACCGAGTTGCAGCTTGTACCTCCCCATATTTATGTATGGTGTTTATTTTGCAACTGAAAAGAAACTTTTTGTTCCCTTCAAGCTAGGTGAAGGACGGCTTTCACGCACACTTATCTCTCAGAACTGAGCATGTGGAGAGACGTTTGTTCATCCAGCACAAAGGGAACGGGTTGGAGGAGAAACACTTACTCTGGATTTTCAGTCAGTTTTCTAGTTCCGGTTTGATGTTCCTTTGGTTTGCACTGTAAAACCGAGTTGGAGTTTGTTCCTCCCCATATATATGTAAGGACTGGAGTATGTAACTTAATAGAACCTTTGTGTTCCCATCAAGTTTGGTGAAGGACGGCTTTAACACACACTTACCTCTCAGAACTGAGCATGTGGAAAGACGTTCATTCATCCAGCACAAAGGGATCGTGTTGGAGGAGAAACACTTACTCTGGTTTCTCAGTCTGTTTCCTAGTGCCGGTTGGAAGTTCCTGTGGTTTGCGCTGTAAAACCGAGTTGGAGCTTGTACTTCCCCTTATATATGTATGGAGTGGACTTTGCAAGTGACAAGAAACTTTGTGTTTCCTTCAAGCTAGGTGAAGGACGGCTTTCACACACACTTATCTCTCAGAACTGAGCATGTGGAGAGACGTTCGTTCATCCAGCACAAAGGGAACTGGTTGCAGGAGAAACAATTACTCTGGTTTCCCAGTCTGTTTCCTTGTGCCTGTTTGATGTTCCTGCGGTTTGCACTGTAAAACCGAGTTGCAGCTTGTACCTCCCCATATTTATGTATGGTGTGGATTTTGCAACTGAAAAGAAACTTTTTGTTCCCTTCAAGCTAGGTGAAGGACGGCTTTCACACACACTTATCTCTCAGAACTGAGCATGTGGAAAGACTTTCGTTCATCCAGCACAAAGGGAACGGGTTGTAGGAGAAACACTTACTCTGGTTTCTCAGTCTGTTTCCTAGTGCCTGTTTGATGTTCCTGCGCTTTGCACTGTAAATCCGAGTTGGAGTTTGTTCCTCCCCATATATATGTAAGGACAGGAGTTTGCAACTGAATAGAAACTTTGTGTTCCCTTCAAGTTACGTGAAGGACGGCTTTTAAACACACATATCTCTCAGAACTGAGCATGTGTAGAGACGTTCGTTCATCCAGCACAAAGGGAACGGGTTGCAGGAGAAACCCTTACTCTGGTTTCTCAAACTGTTTCCTAGTGCCGGTTTGTAGTTCCTACGTTTTGCACTGTAAAACCGAGTTGGAGTTTGTTCCTCCCCCTATATATGTAATGACAGGTGTATGCAACTTAATAGAACCTTTGTGTTCCCCTCACGTTTGGTGAAGGACTGCTTTAACTCACATTTATCTCTCAGAACTCAGCATGTGTAGAGACGTTCTTTCATCCAGCACAAAGGGAAAGGGTTGCAGGAGAAACCCTTACTCTGGTTTCTCAAACTGTTTCCTAGTGCCGGTTTGAAGTTCCTGCAGTTTGCACTGTAAAACCGAGTTGGAGATTGTACCTCCCCATATATATGTATGGTGTGGATTTTGCAACTGAAAAGACACTTTGTTTTCCCTTCAAGCTTGGCGAAGGACGGCTTTCACACACACTTATCTCTCAGAATTGAGCATGTGGAGAGACGTTCGTTCATCCAGCACAAAGGGAACGGGTTGCAGGAGAAACACTTACTCTGGTTTCTCAGTCATTTTTCTAGTGCCGGTATGAAGTTCCTGCGGTTTGCACTGTAAAACCGAGTTGGAGTTTGCTCCTCCCCCTATATATGTAATGACTGGGGTATGCAACTTAATAGAACCTTTGTGTTCCCCTCACGTTTGGTGAAGGACTGCTTTAACTCACATTTATCTCTCAGAACTGAGCATGTGGAGAGACGTTCGTTCATCCAGCACAAAGGGACCGGATTGTTGGAGAAACACTTACTCTGGTTTCTCAGTCTGTTTCCTAGTGCCGGTTTGAAGTTCCTGAGGTTTGCACTGTAAAACCGAGTTGGAGCTTGTACCTCCCCATATATATGTATGGAGTGGACTTTGCAAGTGTCAAGAAACTTTGTGCTCCCTTCAAGCTAGGTGAAGGACGGCTTTCACACACACTTATCTCTCAGAACTTAGCATGTGGAGAGACGTTCGTTCATCCAGCACAAAGGGAACGGGTTGCAGGAGAAACACTTACTCTGGTTTCTCAGTCTGTTTCCTAGTGCCGGTTGAAAGTTCCAGCGGTATGCACTGTAAAACCGAGTTGGAGTTTGTTTCTACCCATATATATGTAAGGACTGGTGTTTGCAAATGTATAGAAATTTTGTGTTCCCTTCAAGTTACGTGAAGGACGGCTTTAAAACACACTTATCTCTCAGAACTGAGCATGTGTAGAGACTTTCTTTCATCCAGCACAAAGGGAACGGGTTGCAGGAGAAACCCTTACTCTGGTTTCTCAAACTGTTTCCTAGTGCCGGTTTGAAGTTCCTGCGGTTTGCACTGTAATACCGAGTTGGAGCTTGTACCTCCCCATATATATGTATGGTGTGGAGTTTGCAACTGAAAAGACACTTTGTGTTCCCTTCAAGCTAGGTGAAGGACGGCTTTCACACACAATTATCTCAGGACTGAGCATGTGGGGAGACGTTCGTTCATCCAGCACAAAGGGAACGAGTTGCAGGAGAAACACTCTGGTTTCTCAGTCAGTTTTCTAGTGCCGGTATGAAGTTCCTGCGGTTTGCACTGTAAAACCGAGTTGGAGTTTGCTCCTCCCCCTATATATGTAACGACTGGGGTATGCATCTTAATAGAACCTTTGTGTTCCCCTCACTTTTGGTGAAGGACTGCTTTCACACACACTTATCTCTCAGAACTGAGCATGTGGAAGGACGTTCGTTCATCCAGCACAAAGGGAACGGGTTGTAGGAGAAACACTTACTCTGGATTCCCAGTCTGTTTCCTATTGCCGGTTTGAAGTTCCTGCAGTTTGCACTGTAAAACCGAGTTGCAGCTTGTACCTCCCTATATATATGTATGTTGCGGATTTGCAACTGGAAAGAAAGTTTGTGTTCCCTTCAAGCTAGGTGAAGGACTGCTTTGACACACACTTATCTCTCAGAACTGAGCATGTGGAGTGACGTTCGTTCATCCAGCACAAAGGGAACGGGTTGCAGGAGAAACAGTTACTCTGGTTTCTCAGTCTGTTTTCTAGTGCCGGTTTGTAGTTCCTACGGTTTGCACTGTAAAATCGAGTTTGAATTTGTTCCTCCCCATATATATGTAAGGACTGGAGTATGCAACTTAATAGAACCTTTGTGTTCCCCTCAATTTTGGTGAAGGACGGCTTTCACACACACTTATCTCTCAGAACTGAGCATGTGGAGAGACGTTCGTTCATCCAGCACAAATGGAACGGGTTGTAGGAGAAACACTTACTCTGGTTTCTCAGTCTGTTTCCTAGTGCCTGTTTGATGTTCCTGCATTTTGCACTGTAAAACCGAGTTGGAGTTTGTTCCTCCCCATATATATGTAAGGACTGGAGTTTGCAACTGAATAGAAACTTTGTGTTCCCTTCAAGTTACGTGAAGGACGGCATTTAAAAACACATTTCTCTCGGAACTGAGCATGTGTAGTGATGTTCTTTCATCCAGCACAAAGGGAACGGGTTGCAGGAGAAACCCTTACTCTGGTTTCTCAAACTGTTTCCTAGTGCCGGTTTGAAGTTCCTGCAGTTTGCACTGTAAAACCGAGTTGAAGCATGTACCTCCCCATATATATGTATGGTGTGGAGTTTGCAACTGAAAAGACACTTTGTGTTCCCTTCAAGCTAGGCGAAGGACGGCTTTCACACACACTTATCTCTCAGAACTGAGCATGTGGAGAGACGTTCGTTCATCCAGCACAAAGGAACGGCTTGCAGGAGAAACACTTACTTTGGTTTTTCAGTCAGTTTTCTAGTGCCGGTTTGAAGTTCCTGCGGTTTGCACTGTAAAACCGTGTTGGAGTTTGTTCCTCCCCATATATATGTAAGGACTGTAGTATGCAACTTAATAGAACCTTTGTGTGCCCCTCAAGTTTGGTGAAGGAGGGCTTTAACACACACTTTTCTCTTAGAACTGAGCATGTGGAGAGACGTTCGTTCATCCAGCACAAAGGGAACGGGTTGCAGGAGAAACACTTACTCTGGTTTCTCAAACTGTTTCCTAGTGCCGGTTTGAAGTTCCTGCGTTTTGCACTGTAAAACCGAGTTGGAGCTTGTACCTCCCCATATATATGTATGGATTGGACTTTGCAAGTGACAAGAAACTTTGTGTTCCCTTCAAGCTAGGTGAAGGACGGCTTTCACACACAGTTATCATTCAGAAGTGAGCATGTGGAGAGACATTCTTTCATCCAGCACAAAGGGAACGGGTTGCAGTGAAACAGTTACTCTGGTTTCTCAGTCTGTTTCCTAGTGCCGTTTCAAAGTTCCTGCGGTTTACACTGTAAAACCGAGTTGGAGCTTGTACCTCCCCATATATATGTATGGATTGGAGTTTGCACCTGACAAGAAACTTTGTTTTCCCTTCAAGCTAGGTGAAGGACGGCTTTCACACACACTTATCTCTCAGAACTGAGCATGTGGAGAGACGTTCGTTCATCCAGCACAAAGGTAACGTGTTGCAGGAGAGACACTTATTCTCGTTTCTCAGTCTGTTTCCTAGTGCCGATTTGAAGTGCCTGCCTTTTTCACTGTAAAACCGAGTTGGAGATTTTACATCCCCATATATATGTTTGGAGTGGTGTTGGCAACAGAAAAGAAACTTTTTGTTCCCTTCAAGCTTGATGAAGGAAGGGTTTCACCCACACCTATCTCTCAGAACTGTGCATGTGGAGAAACGTTTGTTCATTCAGCACAAATGGAACTGGTTGCAGGAGAAACACTTACTCTTTTTTCTCAGTCTTTTTCCTACTACCGGTTTGAAGTGCCCGCCGTTTTCACTGTAAACCCAAGTTGTAGCTTGTACATCCCCATATATTTGTATTGAGTGGGGTTGGCAACTGAAAACAAACTTTGTGTTCCCTTCAAGCTAGGTGAAGTAAGGCTTTCACACACACGTATCTCTGAGAACTCGCCATGTGGAGAGACGTTTATTCATCCAGCACAAAGGGAACGGGTTGCAGGAGAAACACTTTCTCTGGTTTCTCTGTCTGTTTCCTAGTGCCGGTTTGAAGTGCCTGACGTTTTCACTGTAAAACCGTGTTGGAGCTTGTATCTCCCCATATATATTTATGGACCATAGGCCGACACAAAAGAAGAGTTTATAGTAAAGATAAAGTGGCTGAAATCAATGTCTGGAAAACCTAGCTAAATTTCCTAAATGTCCCAACTTAACTAACCACAGCACTGCCGCATCAAGAATGGGGCAATTGGCACCTTGTGGATTTTTTTAAATAAATAAGTAATGATCCACTTCCTACCACAGGCAATTATGATAAGACTGATTTTATGTTCTTACAACAATTAGTTTATAAATCATTATTTCTACTTGATTCAAACCGCTTCTTCTCTAACATTTGAATCTTTTTTCTTCAGACTGATTTGTGCCATTTGACCCACTGATAAAATTTTCAACTGGCTTTTATTAAAAATGTTCACCATAGTGAGAGTTTATTACATCAACTATTCCTTTATGGGAAACCCATGTGCCTTGTCACTCTCTTTCATAATATTTCCTGTGGAAAATTGAATCCTTCATTCAGGAAAAGGCTGAGCAATATATCTCATGGAAAACCGTCCTATACTGCATCACAAGAAAATGAAATTGACACTGAGCAGCCCGTGAAGCCGGCAGACACTTGCAGTGCACTGTTGTGTTCCGGCCTCGAATTTCTGTAACCAGCACGGATATGTGCATCTCAAGAAATAGACATAAACAATTTTCAGGACCTGAGCACACAATTTCCCTTTCAGGGTTTAGTGGGCTTCCATTTAATTCTATGAGAAATGTTTAAAACTACAGAACCACAGCTGAGATAGAGTTTAAATTAACTTTTATTTCAGTGAAAATAAAGCCAACTGACTGTTATCATTTTTACTTTATTTGATCTCACTCTCTTACTTTACCTTCCTAACCTCCTCCACAAAATGATGGTGAACATCCCCTCCTGGGTCAGAAATCTAAGTAGAAATTACCAATCACATTGAGGTGTGCTTTGTTGTTTTATTTTTCAAAACAACCAAGTTTCATTCATATGATTTAATAATTAAGATCAGAAACAAAGTCTACTCAATAAATGGTAGACAACACATGTCATCATAGCTGCTCATCAGGTTTGGCCCCACATTACACACTTTTACATGGACATGTGCCATGTGCTGTTATGGGAAACGGTGAGTGGGGACAGGGCCTCTGCTCTCACAGGGCACACAGCCTGGTGGGGCAGGCGGTGTTCAATCATTGCCCTTTTCTCTTTAATGTACTTACAAATTATGGGAAATGCTATTTAAAAAGAACAAAATGAGTCAATGAAAGTGAAAAATACAAGGACAGTATTTAGGCTGAGGGAAGACAGGGAATCTCTTTGAAGATCTGACACTCCACTGAGACCCAAAGGACAACTCTGGCACTGCAGGTGAAGGGCAGGGACACACTGATAAAGGGCTGAAATCCAGAATATGCCAAAATTTCTTTACACTCATCAAGAAGGATGAATAACCTGATTAAAAAATGAGCAAAATGCCTGAACACACACCTCATGAAAAAAGAAATCTAGATGCCAAAGAAGCCTTTGGAAAGATGCTCCACAGCACCTGTCATCAAGGGGATGCAGACTGAAACAGCGAGATACCACTGCACACCTGTCAGAACTGCCAAAATGCAGAACACTGACAGCACCGAATGCTGGTGAGGATGTGGAGCGCCAGAAATTATAATGCATTGTTGGTGGGAATGAAAAATGGCCCAGGTACTTTGGAAGACAGTCTGGCAATTTTTTACAGAGCTAGACGTAATTCTAACATATGATCCGGCAACTGTGCTCCTTGGTGTTTACTCGATGAAATGGAAACTTATGTTCACACACAAATCTGCATACAGATGTTAATAGCAGCTTTATTCATACTCAACAGGATTCAGAAGCAACTAAGCTCTTCTTCAGTAGGTGAATGGATAAATAAACTGTGGTCCCGCCAGAAAATGGACTATTATTTGGTGCTAAAATGAAATGAGTTATCAAGGAATGGAAAGACATGGAGGAACCTTAAATGCATATTACCAAGTGAAAGAAGCCAATCTGGGAATTTTCAGCAACTGTCTGATTCCAACGGTATGGTGTTCTGGGAAAGGGAAAAACACAGAGACTGAAAGATCAGTGGCTGCCAGAGACTAGAGGGGAAAGAGCAATGAATGAGGTGCAGCACGGAGCATTTTAAGGTCACTAAGACAGACGACTCTGTATCATGCTGTGATGGTGGATACATGTCATTGTACATCTGTCCAAACCCACAGAGTGCACAACACAATGTGTAAATCCTAGTGTCAACTATGGGCTATGGGTGATGATGACATGTCAGTGTAGGTTCACCCATTGTCACAAATGTACACTCTGGTGCAGGTGTCAATATTGAGGAGGCTGTGGGGACAAACTGCAGTTCATACACCCAATCCAGCCCCAGCCACCACTGTTAATAAAGCTCTATGGGTGTGTGGACTTTCTGGCTGTTCTGGCATCTAAACAGTAGAGCTGAGCAGCTGCACCAGAGATCAGGAGGTTTTCAGACCCTGAAATATTTACCCCCAAGCCCTTGAAAGGAAAAGTCTGCTGAGCCCTGTTCTAAATGAATCAAAATTCACCCTGATGAGGCAGGACAGCAGGGCCCAAACCAGGCATGGTTAATGGGGCTGAAGCAATGTTTTAGTTCCAACACATTTGCTGAAGTCCTGTAAGTCCAGTGACAGACTGTAGCCAGGAAGCGTCTGCAGGAGGAGTCGGGAGCAGGCCTTCCCGCCAGGCTCTGGGATGCCGGGGGCCGCGTGCCACACGGGGGCCACCCGCTTGAAGAAGGTGGACTTGCAGTGGAAGCCGATCAACTCGTAGAGCTCGCAGAGGATGCTGCACGGCTGAATTCTCTCCTCGGAACGCTGAAGCACAGGGAGAAAAGCAACAAGCATCTGAATGAAACACGTAAGTGAAAAAAGACCCATAAAAATGGTTTTCCCTTAAAACAGAGACCCGATGACACAGGAAGGAAGAGGAAGGCTGACTTAGTGCACTGATGGGACCGGATGCAGAAACGCAGGGAAGCAGCACTGTACAGACACTCCAGACCCCCTCTGGGCCCCACCTCTCCGCATTCCATCTGTCCCTTTACTAGAAAAGCCCGTATTCCCTGAAATAGAGGAATCTGCTACCTAAACATGGGACACAGAGAAGGGAAAGAGGAGAAGGAAGGGAAAGTAAAGGAACAACAGTTCATCTAGACCCTAGGGTCTGGGCGGGACTTTCACCAAACACACAACTTCTCAAAGCACAGAGCGCACAGGGAGAGGCTGACAGAGTGACTGCGACTTCTGCTCCTAAAGCACCCAGCTACCTGTCAGCACACGCTGCGCCCGTTACTGAATCATTACAATCATCTCAGAAACAACTACTACCCCGGCTCACAGGCAAGGAAATCTGAAATTCGGGGAGGAATTATTATCATCCTGGACAAAGTCCCACAGCCCAGTAGTCTCAGAGCCTCCGGCAGACCCTGGGCTAAAATGCTGCTCATCACCACGGGCCCTGAGACTCAGGCTGAGGCCACGTCAGGTCTGCACGGGCCCAGAGTACAGTCTGTGGGACAGGGAATGCTCCCACTCGAAGTGCCAGGTCAAGGCCCTCAGGAACTTGTGTAATGAAACCAAATCCCCAAACTCATTTCCAACCCACTGCCCTGTCCGGGAGGACTGCTCGGAACAACTGCGCTGTCACCTGTGCACAGGCTGAGCAAGGGGCCCAGACAGTGATGTGACATCCCAGTGGAAGTGGCTCGGAGACCACTTCATCACAGGACAGATTCTCCCGGCTTCCAACGTTAACTCTCCATTCCATTTCCAACTGGAAAGTAAGTTTAGACTTGTTTTCCTCTCTTAGAAACAAAGAGAGCGGTAACATCAGAGGGAAACTCAAGACTGAGGAAGAGTCTCCTGGTCATTTGCAAGGATAGGCCGGGGAGGGAACAGAGACAGGGATCAGAAAGACCCATGTTCCAGTCCAAAGTCTGCACGTCACTCGATTTGACAGTTTCCTTTTTAATACAGGTGATAAAATCTAATTATGATTGTTGGGAAAACTAAATGAAATAACGTATTCCACTAGCATAGGTGTAAAATCCTCCATGAGTGTTCCAGAAATGGACGTGATCGTGGTTAGTTACTGTCTGCCAATTCTTGTGTTCTCAGCTCACATCACCCAACCAGAGATGTGCGAGAGAATGCCTCACCAGCCAGCAGCCTTCTCCAACTTGGAAACTTACAGTGTCCGAAGAGCAGGCAGTGTTGGATGCTTTGCGGCACTCTGGAGGTAGCACTCCAGTGATGACTTTAAAAAGCTTGGGAGAATTTAGGGGACCATACAGTTCAAATACAGAGTACTCATTCCATGTCTACAAATATTCATCTCTAGCCATGATGATTAAGAGAGGAAATACATATTCAAACATACATCATTTTCCCACATAAGTGCATCAAAACAATTTGGAAAGAGAGTAACTTTCTTCTCTAGATCACACAGTGGTGATTACAAGGTTTGTACTGACAGCCCTACTTGTAAATCATCTGCAAACGTAACTGGGTCCACGATCAGTCATCATAATTTGAAGGGAATGTTAGAAAAGAAAAAAGCCAAGCTAATACTCTCCAGTCTTTTGTTTGGTTACGATGTCACAGAGGAGATGGACAGCTCAATAAGGAATCACTCTGCCGTGATCACGGAGCCGGGGAGCGGGATGTGCGGCAAGATGTATGACGCAGCCGCAACTGTGTCCATGCTTCTAGGCAGGTACCCAAAGTCACCTTGACAAGGTGTGAAACGTTTATGCCCACGTCCTCATAACCTGACATGTATTAAGGAGAAATGGAAACTTATAAACGGCCAATACCCTTGGTGGATACACCGTCCAAAGAGCAAAGTCATAGTTTGACAACTGGCCATCCCGGTACCTTGGGATTCATTCTTGAAGAACCTTAAAAACCACTCCTCTGTCCTCAAGAAGTGCTGCCTACTAGTCCTATCTTTGGCTCATGGATACCGCATGTTGAAGTGAACTTCAATGTCTGCACAGATTTGACTGTCTTTCTCCAGGTTCACTTGTCCATTCTGAAGAGGCCTGAGTTAAGTCCAAATTCCTTAAGATTAATTCCCTCCAGTGACAACTCAACGAGCCTGTAATTACAAGCCAACTGAACAGGACTGTCCTCAGCGAAAAATGTCACCAACCCTTCACTGCTTTCTTAAACTCCTCTCCTGATTAATTGCAACATACTAACACCATCCTCCACCAAGTTCCCCAACTGTGTCAAATAGAAATTAAGGTCCATAAAAGAGGAGACAACTCCATAGTCACCTTTGAATTCCTAGCATAAAGTAATGTCAATAAATAGAACTATGATTATGGCTTCTTTCCTTTAAAACCTTTCTGGTTATTTAAATGAGACCATGGAAGGGAGGTGTTTGAGTCCAGTATCTTGATCCAGAAGGCTCTGGAGGCCTTTTTCAGAATGGCTGTCCACTGATTCATTCAAAACACACCTTCTCTTTCCGGGAGGAGCTGTGATTTTCTGCCATGGGTTTGTGGTCACTCTCATGCCAGAACAGCTTTAAACTAAATCCTTACTTTGGATATGTTATTTTTTTCCCGCTTCCAAAAAATTTTACTTTCCTTACTTCCTTGCCTTGAGGAATGCTTTTATTCTTTTCTTTCTAATTCAACCTTTTATAAAGCAGGATTCTCAGGATGTGCTTGGCCTTACATAAGAACAGCCATCCAACTCCCAGTGTGAGAGGCCACAGGCTCACCTCCTGCCCTCCTGCCAGGGCAACTGAAACTCAGTTCAGGAGCCAACCGGCACCCCAGGGCTTCTAAGGCTCACGTATCTCCCAGAATCCCTGCTTTCTGGTTTGTCTTGGCTTCTGAGAATTTCCCCTCACTTTCTTGACAATTAGCTGTGCAGCTTGAAAGATGAGGAAGGAAGGTTTTATTTCTTAATCAGAATTTAAAGGAACTTATGTAATGAAGCTTTTCACGAGTTTCTAGAACCCTCCATTGCTGAGACAGAAAACACACAAGATATTTTCTAAATTTAGCTATCATGTGCATTTTTTCCTTGCTTTTGTTTTGTTAAATGCTAATAGACATTTTTTAATTAAAAAATAAAATAAGGTCCCAAATAAGATAGAAAATTGAAGGGGCAAACAAAATTAAAGAGCAAAGACAGAAAAATGATAAGTACTCTACAAAGTTAATAGAATAAATACACTATGGATCAGACTAGCAATTCTCAGTAACAGCTAATTGAAACCTGACCATGAGGTAAAACGTCTCTCCTGTCAGGAGATGACCAACAGAAAATAGAATTAAATCAACAACCTAAAATTCTAAGTCTGGCGAGGTATAGAAGTCTACCAGCTAAGTGTGTCTTCTTCTGGAAAAGAGGGAGACTCACCAGCTCTTTTCTGTGGAGCCTGAGCCCAGGGGAGGACAGTGAAGTGTGTTCTGTAAGTACCCAATTAGCAAAGTGAGTGATGAATAAAGAGATGTGAGCTTTGATGAGAGATGATACTACTATTCACTTGTCCTGTAAAGTATGTCTTCGCGTTCAGAGATCAATATCTCGGCAGGAAAATGCACAGCCCGGGACCAGACCACTTCTGTGATTGTGACAATGCACTTAGATGTCTCAAGGGCACCTCCAACTCCACCTGCAAAGAGCTAACTTCACGGTGTTCCTCCCATAGCCATCCTGCCCAGGGCCCCTGGTCGGGGGCAAGGTCTCCCTGCCTCTCCCAGCTCAGGCCAATCACTCACAGATGTGACAAGACCCCTCCTTCAGGGACAAATTTCCTCAGTCAACGAGATCCACCACCCACACCTGTCCTACCAGGTACTCACTGGCACTCCCTCAGCACTGACTCTGTGCTGGGGACCATGCTGCACACTGTGCACACGTTATCTCACTAGATCTACACAGCAGTCCTGGGAGTTCGGTACATCACTGCTTCTATTCATTAGATAAATTGTTTCACTTCCTTGGGTGTGTCATCCAAAGTGACACGGCTACTAAGCCACAAACCTGGGACTGAAAATCACTTGAAAATTGAACACTGCTACACCTCGCAGCCACCCTACTCTGACTCATCACATCACCTCCTGCCGAGCCTTCTAAATGTTTCTAAGCATTCTACAAGACAAAAGTGATCTACGAGAGCACCGCACTAGCCTACTTAAAATCTGTCAATGACGGTCCACTGCTCTTAGGAGAAAGCCCCACCGGGCCTGAGCACAGCCCAACGGCCCGGCATCCGCTTTCCCTGCGTGGCCGCGCCGCCTCACCCACCACGCAGCTCTACACGTGCAGCGTCCAGGACAGGGATGCTGACTCCGCACAACCCAGGGCTCGTCTCACTCAAACAATGATCACCCTCTTCAGTGGTTACCTTCTTCAATACTGAATCTCAGAAAAATATTTTCTCTGGATGAATCAATATCTTTTTCCTTACAACTTCCCATCATTTATAATGAGCTCCCCCCAAAAGAGAGAAGACCTAATCCTCAGTCTCCTTATCTGTAAAGTGCAAATAACAGGGAAATATGAGAGGTTTTATTAGAAGTAATATTCATGTGAGGCTGAGGGACAATTCCCAACATACAGTAAGTACTCAATATGTGCTTACTTAATATTAATAAGAATAGATTACATTCCAGCAACCTTAAATCAATGCTTTATGGCTTTGTCTAAAAGACTACCGACAAACTGTTGGACGAACTGTTTTGAGCAGATCAGCACAAGTGTACTGGGCGAGGTAAGCGCTGACTCCAGTTACAGCTGCAACCAACCAGCACTACGGGGCGGGAGCAGTTTGCTCAAACTCTTACATGTTGCTTGAGCATTTAGTTGTAGTTATTGAATAAAGACAGGTATTATTTACTCAAATCTCCTGAAACATAAATCTTCAAAGATTGATGCAAATTATGTTTCAAGTACAACACTCTCACTAGAAATTACTTGAAAATTATAGTCTTAGCTCCTCTGCACATCAAAAGAGCATTTTCCTAATGTATCTGACTATATACTCTGAAAGGATTGTTTAAAAGAAATTAAGATGAAGCCATCCTGAATAAGATCTCAGTATCATCTACACAACCCCACCCAAAGGTCTCATTTCTCACTTCCACATAGGCTTAAGCTGGGTCTTGGTTTCTTATGACACGGGGGTGGGAAGAATTGTGGATAGATCAATGTAGCAAATATAAACCTAGTGTATTTGCTATGTAGGAATCCTAGAAATAAATAAATTGATATATATAGTCCCACCCTTATGAAGCTAAGCCTTTCCATTTACAACTGCATAAAAAATAAAATGAGAGATACATTTAACAAAAGTTTACAAGATTTGTACATTGAATATTTTGAAGTATCACCAAAAATTTTAAAATATCTTCATATATGGAAGGCATCCCATGATCATGCAATGGTAGAAAATATTGTTAAAAATGTTAAGACTTCCCAAAGTAATCTACATATTTAATGGAATCCCTATCAAAATTCCAGCTGACTTCTTTGCAAAAATTGAAAAACTGATCCCAAAATTCATATTGAAAGCAAGGGACCCAGGTCAGCCAAAACAATCTTGAAAAAGAAGAGCAAATTTGGAGGACTCACTCAAAGGTTACAGCAAATCTATAGCACTCAAGTCATTATGCTTCTGTCATAAGTTTGGATGCAGAAATCTATGAGACACAATAAAAAATCCTGGGGGGAAACTTACACTTACAGTCAGTTTTCCAGAAATGTGCCAACAACACTCCATTGAAAGTATAGTCTATTCAACAAATGGAGCAGAGACACCTGGGTATCTGAAGGCAAAAGAATGAATCTGGAATCTGGACCCCGTATTTTATATAACAAATATTAATTCAAAATGGATCACAGACAGAAACGTAAAAACTAAATGTATGAACTTTCTAAAAGAAGACATAGTATGAATCTTTGTGGTCATAGGATAGGCTATGGCTTCCTAGATACAATACCAAGAGCACAAGTGATAAAATAAAATAGATAAAATGGACTTCATCAAATTAAAATCATTTGTTACAAAGGACATCATCAAGAGTGTGAAATGAAAGGGGAAAGGGGTAGCTCAAATGATAGAGTGCGTGCTAAGGAAGAAAAACAAAATGAATAAATCTAATTACCTCCCCTATAAAGAAATTGTTTTAATGTTTAAAAAAATTAAAGTGAAATGACAATCTGCAGAATAGGAGAAAAATCTTGCAAAGCATATATCTAATAAGAGACTAGTATCCAGGATATAAAACAAATGCTTACAACTGAACAATACAAAGAAAATCAACCCAATTTTTTAATTTGCCAAGGATTTAAATAGATACACAATTGGCCAATAAGCATCTGAAAAGATGCTCAGCATCACTAGCGAAATCAAAATCAAAATGAGATCTCATTTTAAACTCACTAGGATGGTTATAATCAAAACATGGACAATAAAAAGTGTCAGTCAGGAGGCAGAGAAATGGATACCCTCAATATGCAGCCGTTGGAAAGGGGCAATGGTGCAGCTTCTTTGGAAGAGCCCGATGTTTCCTCAAAAGGTTAGAGTTATGTGGCTGAGCAATTCCACTCCTACATGTAGAGTCATCCTTCAGTGTCCTCGGGGGGTTGGTTTCAGGAACCCCCCACCCTGGATACCATAATCCAAGGATGATCAAGTCCCTTTGCAATCAGCCATCTGGATCCATGAAGTGGAAACTACAGACATGGTGGGCCAACTGTACAGCCAACAGAATGGAAATGTATTCTCACAAAAAACTTGCACATCAATATTCATAGCAGTATCATTCAGAGTAGCTAAAAGTCACTAAAAATATCCATCCATCAATGAATGGATAAACAAAATTACCAAGAATAGTCCCACAAACTTTTGGTAATTGAATCTTTGACAAAGGAGGTGAGAACATACAATGGAATAAAGACAGCCTCTTCAGCAAATGGTGCAGGGAAAACTGCACAGCTGCATGTAAATCAATGAAGTTAGACTACCCCCTCACAACATACAAAAAAATGAATTCAAAATGGCTTAAAGACTTAAAATTGTAGACAAGACACTATAAACCTCTTAGAAGAAGACATAGGCAAAACATCTGACATATATCTCAACAATGTTTTCCAAGAGCAGTCTACTCAAGCAATAGAAATACAAGCAAAAATATACAAGTGGGTTCTAATTAAACTTACAAGCTTTTGCACAGAAAAGAAAACAAAAATTAAAGCAAAAAGACAACCTATGGAATGGGAGAAAATAGTTGCATTAAATGAAAGTGACAAGGGCTTAATTCCCAGAATATGTAAACAGCTTTTACACTTGATAAAAAAGAAAAACAAACAATTCAATCCAAAAATGGGCAGAAGACCTAAAGAAACATTTCTCCAATGAAGACATACAAATGGCCAATAGGCACATGAAAAAATGCTCAATATCATTATCAGAGAAATGCAAATCAAAACTGCAAACAAGTATCACCTTTCACCAGTCAGAATAGCCATCATTCAGAAGTTCATAGACACTAAATGCTGGAGAGGCTGTGGAGAATTGGGAACACTCCTACACTGTGGTGGGAATGCAGTTTGGTGGAGCCATTGTGGAAAACTGTATAGAGGTTCCTCAAAAGACAAAACCTTGGGGGCCCAGATGACACAGCAATCCCACTCCAGGGCATATATCCATAAGGAACCGTAATTCAAAAAGACACTTTCACCCCAATGTTCACAGCAGCACTATTTACAATATCAAGACATGGAAACAACCTAAATGTCTACTGACAGACGACTGGATAAAGAGGTTGTAGTATATATGTCCAATAGACTACTATTCAGCAATAAAATAATAATAAAATAATGCCATTTGCAGCAATATGAATGGACCAGGAGAATGTCATTCTAAGTGAAATAAGCCAGAAAGAGAAAGAAAAATACCATATGAGATCGCTCACATGTGGAATCTAAAACAAAAAAAAAAAACAAAAACAAAGAAACAAAAAGATAAACTTATCTACAGAACAGAAACAGACACAGAGACATAGAAACCAAACTATGGTTACCAGAGGGGAGAGGGTGTGGAAGGAATAAATTGGGAGTTCAAGATTTGCAGATGCTGAGTATGTATACAATAAACAGCAAGTTTATACTGTATAGCACAGGAGAATATATTTAATAACTTATAGTAACTTATGTTTAAAAAGAATATGAAAATTAATGCAGGTATGTTCCTATTTAACTGAAGTTTTGTGCTGTACACAAGAAACTGACGCAACACTATAAACTGACTAGACTTCAATGAAAATATTTTTAAATAGACCAAAAACGAAAAAAAAAGGAAAAGGATTTTACCAAACAAAAAGAATAAAGTACTGATTCAGGCTACAATATGAATGAACTTTGAAAATGTATGCTAAAATAAGCCCGTCACAAAAGGGCAAATAGTGCCCTTTAAGGTGAACTGTATCTAAGCATTTATTGTACTACTCCTGTAAATTTTCCGGAGTTTTGAAGTCTATCAATATCAAAATAAAATGTATTATTCATTAAAAACTTAAAACGCTTCCTCACAGGAGGGCTTTAATTATTACATGCAGAAAAGCATGTAAAAATCTTGGAACAACAATTTTCACGTCCACACACAGTCACTGCTGTCACTGCCACTCAGAGTGTGGTGCCAGCGCTGATGAGAGCTGCCTCCACTCGCTCCCCTGCAGACAGGAGTGAGGGCCTGAGCTTTGACAGGCAGGGTTTGCGTGAACCTGGGTCAGCCACAGCCACGTCCCAGACTCTGCGCTACCCAAATTTCTTATACAAACTGCAACATGTAATGTAAACACTCTAGAGGGATGTATCTTACAACACAGGGAATACAGACAATGTTTTACAGTAACTATAAATGGAGCATCTATTGTACACCTGAAACATATATTTTAAATCAGCTATGTCTTTATAAAAAATTAAAAAATAATTTAAAAATGTTATCCCTTTAATATTCAATTTGGTTTTTAATTAACTACTAAACAGCTTAGAATATATAAAAGCATTTAAGTGTGATGTTTGTTTACATATTTATTTACTTCAGCCTCCTGGTAAAAGAGAAATTAAACAATTTTTTAAACACAGCTTAACAACCATTACAACAAAAAGGCAAAACTGAGAGTGAAGAGAAAATGGAGATTCAATACTTAAATGAAACCAGGGGGAGGTAAACTCATAAAAATGGATTCCATGAAGTCAGGGCAAGTGTTAAAGGCCGACTAGAAATTCAGCTTTAAGATTCTTGGCAGCTAAAGCAAAAAGAAAAAGATGATGGTGCAGGTGGTAGAGCGTGTGCTTAGTGTGCACAGGGTCCTGGGTTCAAGCCCCAGGGCCTCCACTAACAGATAAATATACCTAATTACCTACCCCCCAAAAGAGCCCCAAAGAAAAGAAAAAGAGAAATTTCTTTCCAAAAAAAAATCCTGATATTAAATTTGGATTAAATACTTTAAAAAAAAAAAGAAAAATAGAAAAGATGAGTGACACTGTGAACAAAAACCCCAGCTGGGCTAACAAGCTAAGTCACAAATCTAAGTGTGATAAGTGTCGGTTTACTGATCTAAGTTTTGCTGGGCTAACTCGTAAATCTGAAGTTCAGTGTCAGTTTACTGGGCTAACAAGCTAACTCGTAAATCCAAGGTCAACAATTGTCAGTAACGTGATCTGTTCCAAATTGATAAGCTTCAGTGTACTGATTCCTTGCTTTTTGTTGTTTGAGCCTTATTGGCTAAAAGCCCCATACTTGTAATTAACCCTATAAAACCTCATGTGCACGTCTTGGATGTGCTCAGGGCTTGGGAACAGAAGCCCCTCTGAGCCCGCTGGCATAATAAATCTCAGTACTCCCACCCTCTGAGTGGTGCTTATTTCTTGGCTGGCCTGTTGTTTCCGTAACAACACAAGCGATAATGCCCGTGAGATAAATCTGCGATGGCTGCTGGCAGGTCCCCATGTCTCATGTGGGAAAATCTGAAACATCTTTCTCACCACTCAGAGTCATCCTCAGCCCACCCCACATCTCCCGCTGTTAAATGCAGGAACACACGCAGGGCCCGGCCTTTGCTCTCTCTGTGTCATCACAGTGAGACAGGATGGAAGGGGGCAGAGCAAGCCATTCAAGAAAGACCACAGCAATTAACATCAAAATGGTGAAGAATTCAACCCCCAATAGGTCTTGAGGCTCAGGATGAAGAGATTTAACTTCTAGCAGATCTTGAGCTTCATTATACACCCATTGTAATAGTAACATGGTGAATAACACGGCCCCAGGCACCATGGCAGTCACAAGGCTAGCCACAAAAGGTCAAAGGGTGGAAAATGGCCAACTCCCTGGAATCCCAGCCCCTTGCCCTAAGGCTGGTCCTTCTACTTATTAGCATATGAAACCACGAAGCCCAAGAAAAGGAGCAACACAGAGCCACCTCCCAGGAACCCCTCTCTCGACCTCTTCGGAGAAGGCCCACACTATTTCTGTGGAGTGTGTGCCTACTTTTAATCTGAGCATCAAACCCCCATACTTCGTGACGTTTCTCATGCCTGTCAATGTATCTCTCTGAATAAATCTACCTTTACTCAACACTGGCTTGTTCTTGAATTCTTTACTGCATGAAGCCAAGGAACAAAATCTGGTGGGGCACATCCCAGGGGCTCAACGGAAGCCTGGGACACAGCCCTTCTCATGCCCCACATATTTTTTCTTGTATCAACAGGACTGGGATATGAAGTGAGGTCTGAGGCCCCAGCTAAGGGACAGAAGCAGCCTCCAGGTCTCCAACTGGTGGGCAGCCTCTCCCCCATCAGGGGCCATGGGGTCTGCCTGGTTCTCTGTGTTTTTTTGTTGTGCTGACTCTCCAGTCAGAGAGATTTCTCCTTAGGCCTGGCTCCACAAAACCCTTCTCTCCAAAATACAAGCACATCATGTCACAATCCTCTTGTTCAACCATGAATTGTTCAGCCAACTTTTTCCTTCCCCAGTTAAGTACCTAAATGTCCTCCCTGCCATCCCACCACTTCTTTCTTTCTGAGAACTCTGCACTCCCCACACACCATCCTGAACGCAGGTGCCTTGCTGGCTGGGACCGAGATGTTTCAGTCTCAAACATCCTGAGTCCTTTCTCTTTCCACTTTCTAACTTAAAAATGCCTTCCTGTGTCTCCCACCGCTCTGATTCTGAACGTCAAAAAATGCTCAGGTTACATTCACTATGTGAATACCTCCCAGGTTTTGGCTAGGTTTCCTTCCCAAGATCTTCATTAAGGAGCTGCATCAAGAAGTTTAAAGGGGCTATTCTTACATTTGAGTGGAGGAGCCTGCAAGAAATTTAAATGGCTTTGAAGAGACAGTTAACCAGGGACAGAGATGTCGCAGGACCTAGTCAACAGTGTCATGAGGCAAAATGTTCTTCAAAGGCTCAGAGTGGCTTCTGAACATGGAGTCCTCGGGGAGGAGGTGACAGGCAGTGAGTGGGGTGAGTGACACAGGGTACGGTCCCCCAGCAGGGGAAGAATTGGTTATTTTCTAGTTTTGCAATTTCTTACTAACTTTTTCTCTTATTGTCACATACCATTTCCTATGAATTAAGCATGTCAATGTCAGTCATTTGGGCCACTTGGGAGAAGCTACACGATGCCATTCACAAGGCTGGGACATGACAGCCACACCAGTCTAGGTTGAAAGACGAGTGGGGGTATATCCATGGTAATCACGGGCATGCAGCAAACTCCCCAGATTCAAAGACCTCCTCTCAAAGTTGGCGCCAATAAAACTACCAAGCAAAATGCATGATGATTATGGCCAACATCTGTTTATTAGTTAAGTGCCTGTGACACCTGCCACTTAATAGGGAATGAGTACGATCAACGAGGCCCTGTCTACCTGGCCACACGCGCCCTGCCTTCCTGCCTTGGTGTAGCAGCAGAGCTTGTTTAGCTGAGTTGAGCGCCCCCAGAGCAGCCCCGACGGGAAAGCTCCCAGCTCTGCACGGCCAGACGTGTTCCTTTCCTTCTTAGAGCTGATCACAATTTGCTGTCATCTGTTTTTATGTTTATCCCTTTTGTAACTGCCTCTCCTCCGGAGATTTTGCTCAAGCAGCACAGGGCCAGGTGTCTCTTGTGGCCTGCCGGATATTCTGGGCTGGGAAACAGCCGAGCCCACATCTGGCTCTGGTGCTGAACGGAGAGAGCAGAAGGTCCAGGAGCCCATGCTGAACCGAGGCCCCTGCACACAAAATTATGGTCTGACTTTGGGCAAATTACACAGTCTTTTTTACCCCGAGATTCCTCATCTGTCCATAAAAATAACTGCCCATGGCACACAGAATTACAAGTATTAAAGGAAATCACCAAATTCACAAACTAGCCAAGGGGCTACCAGTGCATCCTAAACAGACACATGCTGCCTTTAAGGCTCTGACACACACCAAGCGTGGTGGTCGAACAAAGTGTACACTGCTAAGTGTCAGTGTGTTAAGTGCTTCATGTGTGCTATAATAATCTTCAGAACTTACAACAAGCCCAGGATGTAACGAATATTATCATGCCCATTTCACAGATTCACCATCAGTTTAAGAGAGGTTACATTCAAGTCCAAGGCGCTATGGTGAGTAAATGGCGATTTCAACCTGAATATGGGCCCAGGCCTGGGCTCCATCTCTGTCCCATCCACCTGACCACTGCCTATGAATTCCACCTGTCCAATACCCAAGTTGAAGCCAGCCAGCTCTTAAATGCAATGTGTGTCACCGTTTGTCAATGTTGGTTCATTACCATAAACAGTTCTCAGAAAGCACTTCAGAAAGGAAAGTTGGACTCACATACCTGCCCACAAAGAAGAGGAATTCTGCCTTGCCTTCTCCTGTAACGTGCAGAAACCCTTCCCATTCACTACCGAATCCATTTGTATGCTTCCTCCGTGTTCATGTTTACACATGGCTTATTAAAGTAGAAGTTACCTGCAGTAATTCCATCTCGGTTCCATTCCAAGCTTCCAGATTATCCATAATCAGGGTAATATCATAATTTTCTGTGAATGAAAATACTACAAATTGAATGAAAATATTGCAACCATGTCACTAAACAAAGAATGCTGAAAACAAGTCATCAGCAGCTGCCGCCACCCCCCAGTGAAGACAGGCCTGCAGCCATTCACAACGGTGCCCTCTGAGCAGACTCAGAATAAGAAAGGACAGATTACTGGCCCTAGATAGCTAGGTGCTTGTCTAAAGTATATATTCAGTCAGCCCAAATGTTGGCTTCCTCCCATATATTGAAAAGCATTAAATTCATGAACTTGAGATACCTGGCTTTCTTTAGATAACAAGCAATGTTTTATTGTTCTGACTACCTGGTCTTTGTTGTAAAGCTCCTATATAATCCTAGCTTCTCCCATACTCTTGGGAGCAGTCCCTCAGAGTGTTCTGAGAGGCGGTCATCCTGGCTCGAGTCCTCCTGACAAATAAAACATAACTCTTAATATTCAGGCTGCACGTTTATTTCAATCAAGTCCCAGAATAGACACAACTCATCAATTCTGTAATGGGACACACTGGATCAGGAACCAAAAGAGTGTAGTAGTCCCTAAGAACTACGGCTCCCTCTTTCTTCCTGTCATTATACAATCCCACCAGAACTCATTACTTTGCTGTCTGCTCCTCTGGCAACCAAACTCAGAGAAGAGTCAACTCAGCAGAGCGTCCTGCTGGGGAGAACCCCCGCAGCAGCACTGCAGGCTGCCTGCCCTCCCGCACGCTCTGACGACCGCTAGTGTCCTCCGTGGAAACCAGGCCAACAGAGCTGTTCCCTACAGCTACAAAGTCCCAAATATTAAATAAAACCTTTCATTTTATACTATATGTTACATATATACCCATCTCTGAAAACAGCTTTGCCAGAAGCCCAAATCTTCAACATTAATCTGCAAAGGCAAATCAGGTCCCCAAGGGAAAACAAGCCTTAAGACGATGCTAAGACCTCCAAAGTCCTCTCCACGACCATAAACCAAACTGCCTGCAGGTCTGCAGCTGCAGGAGGCTACATGTCTGCTTTTAAAGCAACCCCTTCCTGCCCTCGGGTGCTACAATGCCCTTCTACGCCCTCCCATCTCAGGGTAAGAGCAGCCACTGCAGAACCTTGCAGGGCAGCACTGACAGGACTGGACAAAGAGGATCAGAGCTAAACTAAGCCTTCTGATGACACGAGTTGTCACTCTGTCACTTTACAGATGAAGATATATATAGAGAGAGGTGGGGTGTTATTGTTCAAAGTCACACAGATAAAAAGTGACAAAGTCTATAGCTCTGCTCCTCCCTCTGGTGTGACGCCCCAACTGGGACAACCACAGGGTTCTCTCGTGCCTGCCTGACCAGTTCTTTCCTATCACTCATGACCCACCACAGGGTCTGAAATTAGCCTGCATTTGCAGCATCTTTTCCCTCCAGTTTCTCAGGAACAAGGCTGTTCGGGCCACTTTATGACTTCCAGGTCCCCGAAATCTCCGTGCTCAGGCTGCTCTTGCCTGTGCATCCGGCCCGCTGCTGAGAGGCTCTTCCTCCCCTTCAGGAGGACGTTTCTACTCTTCACAGGGACACCCCCTTAGGGGATCCCTCCTCTCGCCCTCAGCATGGCAGGTGTCCCAGGCCACATCGTGAGATGCCCCAATAGGACTGCATCTGCCCTATTGGCTGCTAGTCAGACCAGCAGCCTCAGAGCCAGGGATTATGCCCAGGTCACACTGCAAACCTACTGCCCGCCTCACAGCCCCCAGCCAGCAGGTCACCTGGAAGTCACAGCAAGTGCCCCACCCAATCCAGAAGCCTCTTCATTTCCCAGCACCACTGATGACTGGTTTCCAAACTTTGGTCAGTTTCGCACAAAACAACACCTTCTACTGTGAAGCAGGTGGTTTTCGCTTCTGCACCCCATTCTTACTGAAAACGTGAAGGGAAACCAAAAAGCCTCTTCTCAACCCTTTTCTGATGATACCCTCCCACCCACAATATACATATGCTCAAGAGATTTGGATCCATGTGATTTTGTTTCCCTTACGATAAGTGGCTCAAAACACTGCGGGATTATTTTTCCTTTGAGGGTATTAGGACTCAGTTTCTCGGCTTTAATCTGTTTTTGTCTCTGTCTTCTTTGTTCCTAACAGTTGCCACCCCTTACTCCCTTCAGCAGCCTCCCTCCCAACTTCTAGTCTAGGAAATCAGCTGTGATGAGGGGCCCGGGGGCATTCACAGAAGATGCAACAAAGGCAAAGAGAGGCTATATAATTTGCCAAAGATATCACCTTCAACCCCCGACAGAGTGTGTCATGTCCCTGTGTTTAACTCTTATTCTAAGCAAGTTAACTTTTTGTAGATTATGTTTATAAAGATGAGAAATCAAAATACATACAAGGACACACATCAACTCTAAGATATTCATTAACTCCACTATTTTGTTTCTATTTATTTTATTTGTATTAAAAAATTAAGAACCCCTGCAATCAATAAAGCAAAATGTTACTGGGTTTTAAATACAGAATATAGAGGGGATAAGTGTGTCATTACTCATCCTTATATGTATGTTCACAAGATAAAATTATTTGAAAGTCTCTCTCCCCTCTCCCTACTCACTACTGGCTCTCACCTGAGCTCCCAGACCACACATCTAACAACCTTTCACTTTACCCACAGCTGAACTCATCAGTTTTCCCCCAGAAATCCCTCTGCAGCTTTCCCTCCTCAGAACACAGCAGGACCATCATTTAACTCATTAATCCACCCAGAAACCTGGGCCTTACTCCATCCTACCTTCAGACAGCTTTAATTCTTTCTTTTTACCATCTAAACATGCCTTCAATCTGTTCGCTTTTACCCACTATCCTACCGCTCAAGTGGAAGCCACCAACACTGCCCACCTGGACTCACGAGTCTCCCAAGTGGCCCCGCAGCCACTCTCCCCTACTTGAGACAAATGGGATTGTGTCACTCCCACGCTTTTTGGGCTCTTTTCAGACCCACTGTTCATAGAAGAAACTCCAATTTCTTCACCTGGTGAAGGTGTTTGCCATGAAACTGTCAGCTCATGGAGGGCAGGGCACGCCCTCTCCCCTCAACCCCACTCTCTGGCAGAGCATCAGCTTGGGAGGACCTGCTGAGCTACATCAGCCTGTATCCTAAACCTGGTCTTGAGTTCTTAGCAAACTGCTTCACTTATCCATGCATATCCAAGGTAGATAAGAAAGATTTTAGATGTTGAGCTAGACAATTGATTTGGGGATTTTGCACTGGCAACCTGCAAGTATATGTTCTAATGTTTGTGTGTTGTTAAAACCACACACAGATTAAAGGAGTATTTGTGGAATGTCTTCGGAGTAAAAGGGTTCTGTACTTTTACAGATTTTATGTTTTATAACATGAATAACCCGGACAGGGTCACAAATGGAACCGCCTCACAAGTGACAGAAGACAGGTGAGACGCATATAGCAACAGGTCACAAAGATGGTAAGAGCAAAGTTGTTTCTCCAAACCCCCAAAAAATTCCTCCAAGAACAGAAAACTTAGAATTTTGAAAGTAAAATACTATCATATAAGGAAAGAAAATAAATAATCCTCTTCATCAGGGTTTCAAGATCTGACTGCAGAGTTATTAGCAGGCTATACTGAATCCTAGCACAGAAAAATCAGATGGACTAGTGGTGAGTAAGTTCCAGGAAAACGGCAGTAATTCCTCCACTTGAAAGAGGACACACACTCACTTGTTTAAGGTGATTGTAAACAACATTCTGCAGAAATTCAGAATATTCAGGCACCGCTTCTAGATGGTGATGACACGGAAGGATGGCTTGGATGCATGCTTCTAACTGAGTCACCGGCATTCTTACACTGCAGGGGGAAACGGAGGCCCTCAGCCAAGAGCAGAGATGTTCCTGTCATGTATCCCAGGTCGTGCCTCGGGGACTCAGTGTCCTGTAGCAGTCCGGCCCCAGGCGAGGACCAGCAGCGTGGCCCACCCAAGCAGGAAGGGCACTGTGCTTGAGAAAGCCCACACCAGATGGGAGCAAGAGTGGCTGGTGGGGTTTTGTGAACCTATGAATGCTCATAGAAAAACACCTGCATACATTCAAGTGATACAATTAACGGTAGCATTCTTTCTAACAAAATTTCAAATGTCAGTGGTAATTTTACCATTCCTTTTCTCTTGTCCCCTGCACTCTGAGACAGGCTTAGGCTCTCTCACACTTGCAGCTCTGATGCAATAGTTGTGAAGTTATTTTACTTTACTGCAAGTGTCTTCGCTCCACGTGTCACTGTGACTGTCGTCTCTTAACACAGTCAGATATCTTCCTGGATCTCTCCATGAGTTCCTTGCTCCTGCTTCTCAGATCCTGAGATAAAGAACAGGTGAAGGCACATGACTGGAAAAGTCAATGTGGACTTGAGCAAAGTCCTCAGTGACCCCCTAGGTGAGTGTTGACCACCCCTTAGCTTCGATTCTCAAAGTTCTGGCCAGGGTGACATCCAGACAGGAGGGAGTCCTGGGCCCAATTAAAAGCTGTGTGGCTTGGGTGCGGGGAAAGTTGCAGGAGCTGGTTCCGTAGCCGGGACCCTCCACACCTCTGCTCCTCTCTCTCCCGAGGCCCCGCTGCCAAGCCCCCAGGTTCCCTGATCTTCTGCCCTTCTCTTCTACTCTACTTCAAGCCCTTTTCCTCTTCCTTTATTCCCTGATTATCTGCAGCTGGAGTGATTTTTCCATCACAAAATCTGAAAAAATTTCCTGCAGCTGAAAAAGAGGTCTCCAGAGGTCAATGCCCATATGGTGGTTCCTGAAGAGAGCCCCTGGTTAGGGGGACCCTCACCAACACTCACGGGACATCAGGTATGTTGCAGGGTCGACCACCCCCAACAAGAGTTTGCTGTGACCCCAAGGCACGCACAGCATCCCTGCTCACTAAAGTGTAGTTGTAATCCGTTATTAAGAAGCAAAAATAAAAAAAATTTCTAATGTTTCTTACTAAAATTATTTATGAGTTAGAAAAAGAAATTGTAATAGAAAAGAACAAATTTCACTCCATGTTAGATGTGTTCGTTTGGCTTTAAACCTGTACCTTGTTTTCTAGGCTCCGACTTGCTATCTCTGCACCTTTTGTAAAAAAAGTTGCCTTTAGCCTGAAATATCCAGGACAGCCTATTCTCCGGGCTCTGATCTTTAAGGATATTAGCTCTTCTACACTTATGTACAGATGGCAAGTTGCAAAATAGATAATAACCTTTCTTTTATTTGGAGGTTTTACGGGGGCACCTTAATTTGACCCACATGGACAGCTGCAGGAACAAAGGATTCCAAGGACAAACAATTCGTACAGCGAGAAGTTTGCAACAACCAAACACATCCCCGCCGCTTTTTAGTAGAAAAGGAGACTGAATTCTGCTTTGGGGAAGAGAGTTCTACTGGATATCAATATGCCATTTTCTGGGTCTGCCAGATTTTCAAATAAAGTCACTATTCCTTACTCCAACATCTCATCTCCCCATTTATTGGCCTGTCCTGCAGCAAGCAGAACGAGTTTGGACTTGGTAACAAAATGACTGCATTAGAGGTAGTATGTCTCCACTGTTTCCTCATTTCAACTATGTCACAACCTATCAATTTTATATGCTGTTTAACAACACGACAAAAAACCTATTATACGGAATTGATTCCACAGAAATAAAATTATTTCTACTCCCTCAAAACTTTTTTCTGTTCTATTTTATTTTGTTTTGCTTATTGAAAAGAAAATAAAAGTCAAATCATTTTATTTCACGTATTTTTTATAGCTACATAATGTAAATACTACAAAAATATTTAAATTGAAATAAAAATTGTTCATATATTTGTATAAAGATATATAAACAATCAATGCAGATTAGGAAAGGAGTAGATATTTACTAAAAATCCACTGCACATCCAGTGTTTTACAAGCATATCCTGGAATATAAGCTCTATTATCCAGGGGTCCCCCACCCCCATTCTCACTGCCAATTCCCTTAGTAATCAACTACCAAGGCACCAGCATAGAACCATAGGATCATTATTTTAGGTATAAATGAAGGAATTAGCTCATTCAATTCTAAAACAGAAACCTTAAAATAAATACTGAACTTATTTACAGATAAACAAATTTGGACACAAAAAAGTACAGTTTCTCCCCCAAGACACAAAGATAATAATTGGTAAAGGCAAGATTTGAACTAATCTGCCTGATTATAAAGCTAAGGTGGAAATCCCCTTCGACTGTGTAGGTCCAGCAGCACAGCCCATCACCCTATCTTTGTTCAGATCTGGCTTTAGACAGCCTGAGACAGCACCCCATTCCTATGGAACTCGAGGGGAAACGATAACAATAAGGATTTTATATTCAGTAGTGTCTTAGGTCTCAATTATATAAAGTGTCAGCAGGTCAGCAGAAAACTCTGGGAAATATGAGTGGGTCCAGAGCTTTTCGCTGATAAGAAACTCAATCTATCAGGACAGAGTGACCTTCCCATGAGTGGCCTCATGAACATAAACTAAAGGCAGCTGAAATGAAAACTAGCAAGAACATGGAAGTGAAGCAGGAAGGATCCCTACTATCCCCTGCCCAGTTGCCTCTTCACCCACGTGGACAAGATGGCAGAAGACCCAGGTTCTTGTCCAAGTTACAACATCATGGATTCTCACCCATAAAATGTTGCGACTCTATGCTGTCTTAAGTCCTTTACAACTAAAATATGATGACACCAATATCTCAGCGGAATGTCTATGTCTCCACTTTCTCTCTTCTATTAGGAGACTATATCTATGGCCACAAACAGAAATTCAATTAAAAACACCATGCACAAAGCCTGGTGAAAGTCTGTGTAAGAGACATTGTTCTCACTCTCTGTGAATGAAAACTCAGAAAAAGTGGGCCTTCTCCCTCTGCAAGTGGGAGGTAGACTGATTTTGTGTGTGTGTGTGTTTGCATGCACATATGTGTGTGTAAATCAAATAAAATATATTCTGTGATGTGCACAGTTTTTTTTATGATACTATCATTTCATGAGGATGAGCCAACCTTTAAAGTAATTTGAATCTACTTTTCTGAGAGGCTCTTTTGGTGGAGGATGGGAAAGGGGAAAGGAAAGGAGGAAAGAAGTAAATGAAGCAAAGCTGTAAGAGTACTGCTAGGGAAAGGCAAGACGTTATTTTTGTTCCTACTTGCATCACACACAAATTAGGGACTGGCTTTCCCCCATGGCTTGTCAAGCACTGAGCTGCAGAAGAACAGGAGACTGCCCATTTCTCACTGAGCTTGTGACTGTACGTGGCATCTTATAGACACAAATTATTTAACCTGATCAAACACTCTAGCAGCAGGCTGTAATTCTCCTAATTTGAGAGACAAGAAAACAGGAAGTGAAAGACGGTATATAGCTTGACAAAAGTCAGAGGACAAGTAAACTAAAGAGGATGAATTCAAACTCAGATCTGAATGCAGAGTCTGATCTTCCCACTCCGAGGGCTGGAAAATCCTTAACACACAGGGTCCCCAGCTCCTCTGCATTGTTCCTGGCACCAAGCATTTCCCATGGCGATGGTCTCCAGTTCTCAGACACAGTGCTCTGTGCAGCCAATAACCTCCATTCGACCTTGATCATCTACCTGCAACGCCTACCAGGCTTCACCATACAGGCAGGAAAGCTGGATTTCAAGTGCATACAAAGCCACCCTGGTTTAAGCTGGACTGTTTATCAGCTTTTCCAGCATAAAGGCAGCCATGAAAGTGCTCACAGTTTGTACATGAGCCACACTACCTCTCTCCATCTGTCTCCCCACCTATACTACTTAGCTATGACCATTTTGAGAATCTTGGAAACAAATTTTTAAAAACAGAAAAGAAAGGATTCTGTAACAAGTACTTAATACTTACAATTTTAAATGAGAAGTTACAAAGTGAGTATTTACAAACCGAATCTGCCTTCCTAGGTGTCAGTTTTAACAGTTAAAAAATATAATAGCAAAAATTTCTCACTTAAAAAATTAACAAAAACATCAACAATAATCTGGAATAAACTCAAAAACAATGCCCATGTTGTATATGGAGGAAGTACAGGACTGTACTGAGGGGTAAAGTAAGAAGTGTGAAAGTAGAGACATCAACATATTGTATCGAGGAAAGCAGTTTTAAAGATGTACGTTCTCCTAAAGATAATTCAAAATTACTAAAAAATCCCATGACAACACTTATCCGTTTTTTTTTAACTTGAAAAAATTATATTAGAATTCTTCAGGAATAATAAGGTCATAATACAAGCCAAGAAATTTAGGGATCGAAAAAAGAATCAAAAAATTCGCACTGTAATATATTAAATAAATTTTTACAATATGTAAGATATAGTGCTAGAGTAAGAAAGTAAGATTGACAGAAATAAATCATGAGCTCAAAAAGAGACTCTAGTGTACATAAGTATTTTTTACAGGTGGGATTTCAAATTAAAAAGCAAAGTATGAATTTAATAATTGTCTTGTTACAATCAGAGAATACCTGGAAAAAACAAATTCTATTCCATTCAAAATGACCGCAAGAAAAATTACAGAAAGTGATGTAAATATTAGAAAGTACTAATAAGAGCAAATACAACTCTTTGCTCATATCAATTCAGCTTCTCCTCACTGTAACAAGTACTATTATCATCTCCATCTTAGAGATTAAAAAAACCTACAGAAGAAATTTATACCATTATAAGAAAGCATTTCTAAGAATAAAACCCAAAAAGAAGACATTTACTATCTTAAGATTATTTTGGGCCACAACAATAATGAACCTACTGAACAAAATGAAAGGCAAGAAATGACAAGTAAAAGCTCTCTGATACATGTTGATGAAGACAAGGGGTTAATGTTCATAATATACATTGAGCTGTCACAAAGCAGCAAGAAGCTCCCCCACTTAAATGTTTGCAAAGGACAAAAGAGATCATTCACTTTTTAAAAGTCAGATGCCTAATGAGTGAAAAATGCTCAAAATCTCACTGGTCATCAAGTGCAAACTAAAATAATGAAAATCATTTTGCTCGTCATATTGGCAAATATGTTTAAAAGATATTATAGCTAGTGTCCATCTTTGAGACAACAAACTGTGAGCGATCTTTTGGAGGATGACATGTCAATGGATATGTAAGCTCTGAAAAACGTGTGTGCACACAGGCTGAACTCCACTTTTAGGATTCGTTACATTTAGAAAAAATCAGTTCAAAAAGATGTACTCATCAGAACATTTACACAGCACTGTTTACAATGGTGGGAAGAAAAGCTGAAGTGAAATCATATCCAGCGATAGAGAATTGGTTACATAAGTTATTCTACATCTTTTCATTCCCCACAGGAGAAGGAATTTCAAGATTCACTTGAAAACATCCTGTGATGTATGAAGTTGTCACATCCAAGGACTAAATTTCCAGAAACATTAGCTAAAGGAATACTCATACAAGATCACAGGAATGTTTGTACAAGAAGGATGCCAGTCAAACACCCTTTCTGACAGTGGAAAATGGAGAAAACTTAAGTGTTCACCATCAAGACAATGATGCGTTAAATCACGGAGAGCTGTGGGCACTAAAGTTGCAGCGTTTCAGCATGGTCCAAGGCCTTGTCCACAGTACTCTCCCACGAAAGGTGTCGTTACACAAGAGACCAAACCTGCACATCAGGAGACCCCTTTACTCTATCTGAAAGGACCGGGTGAGTCTAGAGGGGGAGGACGTCTATGATATATACGTTAGTGAATAAACCAAGCTACAGAAAACATATAGTATGGCCTTATTTTTCAATAAAGCATATATACACACACATATACATAGATTTCTCATATACGTGTATGTATGTGTGTATATATATATGACAAAGGCATAAAGGTCATGAAATATATACTCCACATTGTCAGCAGCTTTTACTCTCAGGAAAAATGGGGAAGGGAAGTGGGGACTTTCGGTACCACCACAGTTCTCTTTTCAGAATTTCAATTAAGTATACTTGGAATTTAAAAGTTTACTTAAGTACAAAGTAAAATGGACGATGCCTCCACAAAACAGAATACTATACTGGTCATTAAAAATCATGTCAGGGGAGATAGAATATTGTAGAAAAATGTGTAATAAGCCGAATGGAAAATGGAGGTCTCCACACAGTAAACAGGCACACAGTGCTCGCTGGTTTTTATGACAGAGCTGATACACACTGATGAAAAGAACAGAAAATAGATGTTAAAGTGTTAATTATTATCTCTGAGTACTGGGACCAGGATAGACCCTTTTGACCCTTTTTTCAGACTTTTATATTAAATACACATTATTTTTCATCTGAAAAATGCATTTTTAGATGTCTAGTACCACACATTGGAAAAAATACATGAGTAGTTACAGAAACAAATAACTAGGAGACACCGCAGCACCGTCACACAGTGTAGAAAGGGCGATCCTGAATAACACCACGCAGTTACATAAGGACCCACAAAGTGAGAGCACCCACTGTAACAGGCCGCGGCTCCCTTCTATTTGTCAGTTGTGTCTTCAGGGCTGAGGCATTTCTGAGCACGGCCAGTGTCAGTGCTGGTGTCTGGATGGATGCCACTGGAGGTGAGGGCACCTGCAAGCCGAGAGGAAGAACAGAAATAATCCTCTGCTTTTTCTGTCTTGTTTCTTTGTTACTTTTAAAGAGAGGCGGAAATAAGATAAACTGAATCTTCCTTACTGAAATTTCAGTAATGAAGCCATTTTTAAAGTGTTCACAACTTATATTCTGCCTATAACTGTCTTTTCAAAAAAGCCTCATATTTATTAAATGTTAATTAACTCAGTTAATTAACCACCTGTTGAAACCTTTTAAAAAACATGAAATGCACTACGTGAAAGCACCACACATGCAGTGACTAGCTCAGCTGTCTTTACGGCAGTGCAGTCAGCCCCCACCATCCCGAGACCCTGAGCTCCTGATGCTGGGAAGAGTGCACGCTGCTTCCTCAGATGGAGAGAAACGGTAAAAGCATTTTCTGAAATCTAAAGCACTAACAAAACATAACTGCTTAATCCCAGGCTCCTTTGAGGCTGTCATTTTCCGTTTCTGGCCAACACCCGTCAATGAGCAGAACCACCCCATTCCCGAGTCATGGGACTCACGTGGGCAGCAGTTTTGGAGAAATTTCCAGTTATAGAATGTTAACCAACTATACATAAAACTCTGAAAAAGAAAAGATGCAATACTCAGATTTTGGAAGACACTCAAAATATTCTCCTAAGTCTTAGTAGTTGGAAAGGCTGGGCTTCTCCTAAGCCACTTATTTATTTCACAGCCAGTGAGCATCTCCCACAAACCCTGCTTCCCTGTGTGTGCTGGGAGCCTCAGGCACATTGATGCTGTCTATCTTATAAGTCACAAGGCAGAGGCGTGTGTCTCACGCCTGCAACTCTCACACAGGCTCAACTCCGAGCCTCAATTTGTGAACTTGGCCCCATTTTCTCACCTGTTTATTTGGTATCTGTTCTTCTGTAAGCTGCCTTAAGTGCTTCTTGGAACAAGTCAGAAGAATGAGTGGGTATAGAAATGGACAGATGGACAGGTGAGAGATGGGCAGACAAACAGGGAGACTCCAAGAGAAGGGGAGCAAACAAAATTTCCTATGCAAAACCCTCTTCTAGTCAAGGAAGAAAGCCATCACCAAGAAGTGTGAAGAGGCAGGTGGCTTAGGACTGTTTCATGGATTCCATCAAAAGTCACACCACGTGATGAGAGGGTAGAAGTAAAAATAATAAAAGAAAAAAAGCATGCATGTTTGAAAAATATATCTACATTATGTACTTTCTAAAGAATAGATTTATATCAGCAAGGCTCAATAACACAATCTTTGGGTATTTACAGAAGTGAGAATCCCATCTCCAATCCGCAAGACATCCCTTTGGAGCACTGAGAGTCTACACGGTGTGATCATAAAGTCGTAACCGCAAAAGCTGTGCTATCCTGCACTTACGAGGAACGAGCAGCTGTGCTTGGCCTGCCCACGCGCATCATTTACAACCCACAGCACCTCTACTGGGGAGGGATGACTAGCGAGCCCTGTCTCTGCAGGACAGAAAAAAAGTCCGGGAGAGGCTAAGCCGACCTACAAGTACTCCATCTCACAGGACTTGTCACTCCAGAGCAGGACTCGAACTCGGCCCACGTTTGTAACCACAGTACTACCGTACTTTACGTGCTCTTTGTGTGAATAATACATTTGTTTCTGGCATGAAAGGGTATTTAATAAATGATCGGTTGTCTTGTATATTTCATTAGCTCACAATCTTTATATTTTTGAATTGTACTCTTCCCCTGGAGAAATGAATGGAAAGAGCAGTGGTCAGAATGAGGTGGGGCTCCATTCTTTATCTGTTACCTCATCTCATCCAAGTCCCCAAGCAGGGAGAAGGAGCAAATGTTCTCTTCATCTTTTAAAGAGAGGGCTCCAGTGATGGTGATTTACTCAACTCCAAAACTAAGTCTGGGGGAAGGGCACATGCAGCAACGAGAGCAGTATCACCTGTAGGAAGGCGAAAAGAGCTCAGGGGATGGCTCAATGGGTCAGCCTGATTTAATTTCAATTGATAATTCAATAACACACTCTAAAAATACTAGCATGCAATGGATTTGCTCTTTCTTGACATCTAGCAAGTTTCCACAGCCGACATGTAACATTATCATGAACTAGTGAAAGGAAGAGTCCACAGACAAGGAAAATCAATGCCACAGGCAGGCTGAAACCCAGGCTGGAGGAAAGGAAGAGAAAGGGCATATTTAAGAAGAGGGGAAAGTCTGGGAAAAAGACATCATCACAAGGACTCTCAAGCATCATCCAGCAATCATATAATCATTCTTTCAAGAGAGAGTTACTTAGGTCCTATTTTGTGCGAGATTTTACAAAGGGCAAAGAGAGACCGCAGCGTCCATGGTGGCAGCAAGTTGTGGAGCTATAATACACTTCTAATCCTGGTACCTTGCACACTTGTCCTCAGTATAAAGGCAAAAATTAAAGTAAAATAATACTATGTAAACCATACACATTGCTGAAATAAATTAAAGAAGACCTAAATACCTGGAAAGACAAACCACGCAAATTCCTGGATAACATGACAATATTCTTGGGATGGCAGTGCTCCCTAGAGTGAAGCACACATACAACGTGGTCTCGATCACAATCCCAGCGGGCTCCTCAGCAATAACTGACTAGCTTCTGCTACAATTCATATGGGAATTCGAGGGTCTCAGTAACCAAAACGTACTTGAAAGAGTAGAACAAAGTGAGAGGACTTGTAATTCTCAATTTCAAACATTAGAACTGTATCTCCAAGTGAGATTAGAGGCCATTTTTAAGTTATTATTGTGTTTATCCTTATTTTCTAAATTCTGTACAACGAAAATACCTGTTAGAATAAGAAAAATAAAAACTAAGGTATCTTTTAAAACATGCACACCGATTCATTCATTGGGGAAAATTTATTTTAACTATAAAGAGGTAAACAAATATCTAGTGAAAAAGGACTACTTAAAAACAAGTCTGCATTTACAATTTTCATAAATTGAAAACTGAAAAGCACAAACACATCAAATTTCTAGGGAGACTGGTGAAACATATTAATAATTATTTTCAAAAATTCTAATTGCACAATGAAAACACAAGAAAGAGAAAATCGTGATTGACAGGAAACTGCGAACACGTGGAGAGCAAAGGCCTTGAAATCACTGTTCCTTTAACTCTGCTACTAGCTCAATAGGAGAGGAAATTCCTCACAGAGGGGACAGTGGAATCCCATGCATAAGATAGGATACACAGTACAAACTGCAGTAGTATCGGGAGTGAATATGTTAGAAGAATTCTGAAGTTACAACATTGCTGAAAAACTATAAAAACACTGACAGACAGATTAAAACACACAGTCATACATATTATATAGAAACATGAACTCTGCTCCCATGTTGCATAGAAATACAAACATATTTGTTCATTTATGGGCACTGATTACTTTATCCCAGGTAGAATATTTCAACTAAAACAAATAATCAATATTACACTCCTATTGTCAAATGTACTTGGTAACTTACTCTGCTATGTAACCATATGTGTCTAAGATAGATCTAAAATTAGTGAAAAAGAGCTTTGTATGGTTTCTTGAATTCTTCTCAAAATTCCAAGCTTAATTTTAATATAGATCTGAGCAGTATTTCTATATTATCTTTTCCCTTGTGAAATGAACAACACAGTCTGTTGTCAAAATTCTGTCCTTACAATGATTCACGAGCACCGTATCCTCACAAAACTGCTGGACAGCAAGTCACTATCCAGACACTGTGACCAAATAAATGAAACAGAAGGAAGACAGTGATCCTATTCTGGAGGGCTTATAGTCTGTGTCAACACTGGGGTTTTTACTTGATTGGTTTGATTGGGTAGCAAAATAAAATCAATCAAGTACTTTCTTTGAGCATTCTATAAGTCATGACTGTTTTTAGTGTCATTAGCAGGAAAGACTTAAGCATGACTTGGTTAGGTCAACTAGCAACAATCATCACTGGAGAGTGAGTAATAAAGAAGTTAACTGATAGCAATGCTTCTGCCTACATGAGACCTAAAATAAATCTACACTGATATCCGAAAGGAAAATAAGGAGATGAGGTCCCCAATGAGAAAACAAACTAACAAGAAATCAAAAAATGAAAGTCATTTTCATTAACGATTCCAGGCAGTAGTGGAGCATGGTGGTGAAGATCACAAATGCTGGGGACAAACATGAGGGTCTGAAATCCCACAGCACTAGGTAGATGTGACACTGATATTTCAGTGAAATTTTCTGCATCTCAGTCTCCTATCCATAGACTGGGGACAACAACTGCACCCATCTCCTATAACAGTCCTAAGAATTCTGTTATTTTATATATAAAAGCTTAAATAAAATACCTCAGAGTTTAAATAATACCCCAAAAGCACAAGAAACAAAGAAAACAGAGACAAATTGCAGTTCATCAAAATTTAAAACTTTGCTTCAAAGGGCACCATCCAGAAAGTGAAACAACAACACAGAGGAGAAAATTTTTTCAAATCACTTATCTGGTAAGGAATTTGTATCTCAAAATGAAGAAAAAAAAATACCCTACAACTCAACAATAAAAAGGCAACTCAATTAAAAGGTTAATAAAGTATCTGAAAAGGTATTTTTCAAGGAAAATATACAAATGTCCATAAAGCACAATGTAATGATGTTCAATAGCATTAGCTGTAAGGGAAATCAAGTCAAAACCACTAGGAGAAACCGCTTCACACTCACTACAATAGGGTATAATAAAAAAAAAAAGCGTAACAAGCACTAAAGAGGACACAGAGGAAGCGGAGCACGCAGCCCTTGCTGGTGAGGATGTAACACAGCGTGGCCACTTTGGAAAACAGCCTGGCAGGGCCTCAGAGAGTTGAACATTTCGTTTCTGACTTACCCAGCAATTCTGCTCTCTGGGCACACACGAAAGAGAACTGAAAACAAATATCCACATAAATAATACCACATGAGTGTTCACGGCGACATTACTCATCACAGCCAAAAACAGAAACAACCCAAATGCGTATCACCTGATGAATGGGTAAACAGTGGGGCCCAGCCATAGAGTGGAATGTTATTCAGCAATAGCATAGCATAGAATAGTGACTAAGGCCACAACATGAGCAAATATTGAAAACGTTACTCAGTGTGAAAGAAGTCAGTCACAATAGACGTTTCCACTTATATGAAGTGACTCGATTTACATGAAATGTCCAGCACAGGCAAATCCACAGAGAGAAAAGTGGCTCCTTGGGGCTGGGGGAGGATGGGGAAGATGGGAATGTCTGTTTATGCATACAGGGCTTCCTGTTGGGGGGATGAAAATATTCTAAGATTGAATGGGATGCACAATTCTGGGCATAGAGTAAAAACCGATGTACATTTTAATGGGTGAATTGTATTAAAACTCTTAAGAACAAAAGGACCTTGGGCCAGTATCTTCCATAGTAAATGCAAATTGCTAACTTTTATTAGAGGAAAAAGAAACTGCTCTCAGCATGAAAGCAGGAGATCAGCAAATGTGAGTTAACCGAAATTGGACAAGAGCATTTCACTTGAAACAGTTGCTGAGTGTACACGAAATATTCAGAAATAGGAGAATCACCTTGACATCACGAGGAAGCATTCTGTTTCAAATACAGATCAAGGATTCGGCAAGCCCAGCTGCCAGAAATGACCAGAGAAGAAACCTGGTTTATAAAACTAGCACCAGAGACAACAAGGAATGGTGATGAGGAAAGCAGGCGGTGAATATCTGGAACAGTTTGCTACAAATAATTTCTCCACCAAAAATTGAAAAATAAAATGAAAGTGATGAAATGCTCTGTTGACATCTCGAGAATGGGCTTCCTTCGGTGCTCGACTGTACTGTAACCCCGATTGAGAGACTCAGGAGAATCAGCATGGCTCCTGGGGTTCCCCAAAGGACTGCCCACCAGCACGCTGACCACCATCACATCTGCCAGGTTTGAATTGCAGGGAAGAGACCAAGTTCTGAAAGGCACAGGAAATATTGACAAGGGAAGAAAATGCTGAGGTCAGTCCTGGGACAGAGGCCCTCTGAGCAGAGGCCAGAAGGCTGCAGGTGAACTGCAGTAGACCTGGGGCAGGAAGGGATCACGGGGGAGCATATCTCAATTCTCTTCTGTCTTTGCCTCCGGTAGGAGAGATAAAGCCTGCATCCTTCTCACCTGGAACTGTGGGTTCTGGCTGGCAGAAGTCTTACCGACACGGAATGATTATTCAAGACTCTGTGGAAAAAGTCAAGAAATCGAGAGGGAGTAGGGAGCCATCTCCATGAGCCTCTCAAATGCTCCCATATTTATTGTGTATAATCAAAGGAAAACTTCGTTAACAGTTGTGAGATAGTAAGGAGGAAATTCGGGAAAGACAGGATGAGGCAGAGATTGTAGAATACACAATGAGTACAAAGGATTAGTGTATGTTTAGGGAAGTCATGGGGTGAGGGGAACAAGATACATTTTTAGATATGTTCATTAAAAAGCAGACCACCAGTCCAGCCAGGTCCTTGTTTTGGGGATAATACACTATCTAACAACACACAAGCCCAGCGTTTATAGCTGAGGGTCTCGGTCCTTGCTTTACAACCAGCAGAGTGCTATCTAAAACCTCAACTACACAAGCAAAGCATTGTCTGCTTTTTACGGCAAGGAGTCTGGAGTGAGGATGCACAGGAACTTGCTTGTAAAGCAGTATCAAAGCATATTTTTTCTTCTTAAAATTCGGAGGCGACTGGGGTGTGTTACAATTTGTTAACCCAATCATCTGCTTCCAAATGGAACCATTATGGAGGACACCCTAGGATGAAAATCCTGGATGTGGGTCTTTTCCTGCCATCTTCAGCCACTCTAGCAGGGTCTAGGCACATCCGTGAATAACGATCCTACAGTACCACTCACTCTCTTAACTCCTGGTGATTGAAACTTAATTTTAGCTCTACACAACTTAACGTAGAAAAGTTTCAGCAATAAAAGCTATAATATTCCATTTATATCTCATCATATTACTGATTTTCTGATTGCTCTAAGCTGCTTCTACTTGGTAAAGCACCTCATTCTGAAGCTGAATTCAGTAATTTCCATTGTGCATTTCTAGCCAGTTTGGGCTCGCTAACTTCTTTTGGTCAAATATCGATACACTTAATTGATTTCTTTGTTTATCAATTTCAGCCAGGAGGAGAGGGAGTGTCACTCTTTTCCTCAGCCCACCCTCAACTCTTTTCCCATCAACTCAGGCCTCCTGAAAACAAAACAAAGTATTTTTTTCCCTTCTACTCTTTCCACAAACCCAACAGGAAACATCAGCCTGGAGAAAGAATTCAACACAAATGTTAAAACAAAAATCTATAAACCTGAAACAATACCATCTCCGAATCATGATACACAATGACATGAGAGTAAGTGTGTCAGGAACAAAGCATGCGGGAGCCTGACTACCTGATTTCTATTCTTCAAAGGAAGGAAGGTTTTCGTATTTTTTATTATCATTCTTGGTCATTGTTTCTGATTATACCAAAAAATAATTTATGAAATAATTATGCACTGCAATAACTGATTTTTATTGTATCAATTTTAGAAGGCATTCAGAGGGGATAGGAAAACCCACCTCTGTAAAAAATGCAAAATTTCTTCCCCTGTTAAGAACACGTATACAAAATGCAACAGAGAATTCAAATTCTTGTGGAGAGGAGCAAAAGACACAGAATCAAATCAAAGTCATTACAATGAGTCAATTTAAAATTCACTGGACAAACATGCTCAATGCATACAAAGAATTTTAAAGGCACACTGCAAACCATTCACTTAATGATCTGCAGGCTAGAGGAAGAATTTCACTCTTTAAGAGACAACAGAAATCAATAGGGTGTCCCACCAAACATGGAGCAGTGAACAATCAGGTTTTTAACAGTTCTGAGAAATCAGCATGTTCTAAAGATCAAAATCCAGAAATTTTAAACATTCATTCAAACCACAATGAAAAAAGCACTTAAAGAAAAAAAAAAGAAAGTAAGCACATAGATCATTTCAACAGAACAATGAGAATTTCTTGTACCGCTGGAAGAAAGAACAGGCTATAGTCTTTTACTTGAAAAGAGACTACTTTTAAAAATAACTGCTAAAACACATTTCATCATTCATGTTGCATTTAAAAATCTGAGGTACATGTATCTGATCAGAAAAGCAATTCTGAGTAATAGTATGTTACAATTCAGTGCCAGTTTGCTTTAGAAGAAAAGAGAAAAGTTACTGTTTCTAATTCTGCCCAAAGTTTAAAGAACCTCCCTGTCTCTATCTCCTCCCATTTCCTAAGCTCATGCTCCCTAATCCTTCTGAAACAAGTATGAGAAAGTCTTATTCCCAATATGCCAAATGACAACTGAATATCAATTTATTAGTGTAAATATATGTCAACACCTTGAAAAGGAGGAGAAAGGTATCAGAAGTCTATATGGAATTTCTTTCTACCTTCCTGAAATCACACACACCAACGTTCACACAGACACAGACACAGACACAGACACATACCCCCTGGATTACTGGGCACTTCACAAGCTTAGTACTTACAACTTGTAGAAGGTAACTTTGTAGTTACTTTAAAATACAAAACTGTCAGCTTTTGAAAGCCTTCATCATCTGCTAAACCATCTAAATATCAAAGAGACCCAATTAGCCTTCTCTGTAGAATGTAATTTCCCTTGATGGCAAAACAGTCTCTAAGAAGTACTGGATCAAAGATTCGTGTTTATCACTACCTATGATCGTTTTTAAGCACATTAACAGATTCAGAAATGTATGTCTCAAAAACATTTATTCCTATTGAAATAGTATACGTGTTCAATTGTCTATACAGTGACTAGGTCCCATGATGGTGTTTAAGAGCTATTTTGTGTATAGCAATATTTACTTTCAAGTGCAGAAAAGGAGGGTGTGTATTACTCAGTTGTAGAGCACCTGCTTAGCATGCACAATGTCCTGGCTTCAGTCCCCAGTACCTCCAAAAAAAATAAATAAAATAAGTGCATATTTAAAAATAAGAATAAAGTTATAAAAAATGCAGACTAAAAACCACTGCAATCTAGGTGCTACAATTATACTAAAAAAACAAGTGTTTCTATCAAATATTAACTATATGCCAATCACAGAGACAACCACAAGTCACACCTGAAGCATCACGTGTGATTCTCAGCAACCCTACTAAGTAGACACGGATGAGAAACTCGGCTCTGCGGATGAGGAGACGGAGCTCGGAGGAGCCGGGGACGCTGAATGTCCTGCTCCCCGTGACACCGCGTCAGCCCAGGGCAAGCACTGACAGAGCAGCACTGAGGGGACACCCAGCTGCATGGAACCTTGGGGCACTGGGGAGTCCCAGAAAACACTAAATCTTTTCAGTGAAAAACCAGCTAAAATATATTACACTGTGCTGCATCCTTTAAACAGGGAAAGTGACTGAGACCTTTTTGATGCCTCCGTGTCCTTTCTGCCATTATCAGTTACTTGCCCTCACAGTGCGACCAGTGATGATCTGGACCCCATATGAAGTGCACTCAGATGGAAGAGATTTTAAAGCTGTTTTATGAAGTTTGTAAGACTGTCTATGACTCACAAAGGCGGTCATCCATCACTTCACACCGGTGTGGACGTACCACATGAAATCACTCCTTTCTGCTTTTTAAAATCCCTTCATCTACTCCAGACTTTTCAACAGCAAAGAAGTAGCTCAACCACAGACAGTGGACAGCTTTTCACCAAATGGACTCGAACAGCCCATCTGACAACCTGGAAGCCCTTGTCTTCTATTAAACCCACTTCCAGGTACTTCATCATTTTCTGATTGGTGGACTCGGCCTCTGACTGGCCTACTCAGAGAGCTCCCAACCTCACATCCAGGGGTGGGAGAGGACCCTGCTGTTGGGGGAAACCAGTGAGGAAGCTGGACATCCTCCAGCCACGTCTGCACGGGTAGAAGTGCCTCAACGTGCTCAGAAATTATACCGTCATCATCCCTGGGCTCCCATGGACTGGTTTCACATTAACCAAGCTCATGAGACACTGATGCAAGAAAACCAGAAACTTAAATTTTTAATGTAACAGAAGACGTGAATCTATGAACCAGACTGAAATATCAGAGTTCAACCATGAGTACATTTTCTCCTCCACGGCCCAATAACGGGCAGGCAGTCACATGGCAAGCATGGACAGAAACGGAGCAGGAAGGGTTTCTAGATTAATTCAATGGACTATATTTCTATTATACGAACAGATCTACTGCCCAGAACTCAATTAACGCCAATCATGGTGCACTCTCCGTGGACAGTGGCCAAGACATGACTATGAGCTCCTGTGTAACACTCCTTTCCCTGTCCTTTCTAGGCTAACTGATGCACAGAGGTACAAAGATTCAGGGATGCCGATAATGCTAAACACCCAAAGCCCATCTCTGGGAACCTCAAAATCAGACAGCCAGGGTTTAAATACCAGCTCTGCCAATTACTAGTTCTGTGATTTTGCCAACTTAATTACCCTCTGTGTGCCTCAATTTCCACACTGTAAAACTGGGATAACAATCAAACCTTCCTTACTCGCTTGTTGAGAAGATTGAAGGATTCATTTCTGTAAAACTCTCAGAAAAGAATGTAGCACATTTTGGGTGTTCAACAAATGTCAACTTAATATCAAATTGTTTTACAAGTCTCCCCTCTAATCATCTTATGTGTTTCCTGGCTAGCCTAAGTCCCAAATAAAATCCTTATTTCTCCTTTTATACACTCTTGGGGAGCACCCTTATGTTCCATCCAACCACCTGTTTAAACTGAGGGAGTGGATGTCTCCTAACCACTCCTCTGGGCCATGGAGGGTGCTTCTCCCTTCACACCCCTGGCCCCTGGCCCACAGCTAGCACTCATTACACTAACAGAGTGAGGTGTGAGTCCGGGGAGACAAGCAGGGCATGTGAAACCCTTCCTTTCACTCCAGTGTTGGTCACCATTGGGAAGCACGCGGGATGCTCAGCTCCATGTCAGGAAAGCCCTGTGCATGAAAGGGCAGGTCTTCTCAAGGGAAGGCTCGCTGTGGCCCAGAGCTACATGGGACAGGGTGACTCTGTATTTCTGGGACACAGTATCATGACACGCATTTTCCCACAGCCTTGAAGTTCATGGAGAACGTGGCTTCATCAGTAACAAAGAAGACATTTATCGCCTGTATACTCTTTTGTGTCATCTCTCAGTAGGCTGCTGGAGACAACATGTGTATAAGTATTGGATCTCCTTAAACCCCAAAATATATGAAGTAACAAATAATTCTGTGGCTTAACGTTGGTTCAGGGTGACTGTGTAACAGTTCTGACTCTGCTGATGCTAAATTATGGGTATAGGAACTATGGAACCTCCTCAAATATGTTTCATCATAAAACCATCTCTTCTTATTTTCCTGTTTCTTAGTAATTGCCAAAGACTCTCAAATGATGGCTTCACACAAAACAGCAGCTAAAGTTTAAGAGCCCTCTTGACATACACACTGTGGTAAACACTGCACATAATTTCTAATTCTCACAATTCTACAAATCAGATATGAATGTCCCCATCTCACAGACGAGGGAAAAACTCAAAACGAACTGACTCAGGCTCAAGTGGCTCAGTGGCAGCGCGTGCAGGCAAACCATATCAAAAACTACACCCCTTCGTATATGTACCAAATCTCCTACCACCAATTAACACACAGCGGCGGGGTCAAAACTCAGGGAACTCAATACACTTTTCACCTTTAAGGTCCTCCAGATGCCGCTTCTAGCTGTTTTATAAAATCCCGGCTCACTGGTTTCTAACACTAGAAGAAAAGCCCGATTTTGCTATTGTTTGCACAGCAAGTCTGAAATGTTCACAGTGAGATGACAGAATGAATCTAAGATATAAGCAGAATAACTTTTCCTGTTAGACAGACATAATTGTCATTGGGCTATTCTGAAGCATTAAGTAAAGTAATCAAAATAAAATAACGTTGTTTAAGCCTTCTTTTACAAACAGGAAAGTTAAGACTGTAAGAAGGTGCAACAGTGCCACCTATGGGTAAAATGACCTTCCAGGTTACCAGGAAAGATGCAACACAAAAATTGCCTGTAGGATCAGTAACGATAATCAGATAAATAAAACTTATGTAGCACGTGCTGCACTTTGATTCGGGGGAAAGGAGGGATATTCAGTATTTAATCTGATATTGCTAATACTCCTGAATATAAACAGAAGACATAGGCTCATGGAAACTCATCTTAGAAGAGGAAAGAATCCAGTTCAGCCACTTCATTTTACAGGAGGGGAAACTGAGACATGGGATCTGTCCTCCTGGCAATCAGCAGCAAAGCTCTCCTATGCCTCATGTCTTGCACTGTAGCAAAAACCAACAGATCTGTACTAGGCCTATATTCATAAAATTCACGTTTGTATTTTTCCAACAGTAGGGTATCTAAGTATCTTGCAAAATACTAAAAGAGCCAGGATATCATAAAATTTTGTTGCCATACAAAAACATTTATTTACATAATAAAACAGCATGAGCTTTATTCTCTCTATTAAAAAAGTGACATGTCAAATCAATGTTTTGATATTTTAAACCTGTTAAGAGTGTAGAAAAAAATCAAAATTTTCTTTAATCACAAAATACAGGAGCTTATTCCCTGAAAATGATCAATATGGATTTTACTAAACTTAACGGATCTGGTCAGAATCCCACGAATTTAAATGTCTGAGTGGATGGTTACACGGCAACATAAATTCTGATTTGTAACAATACATATTCTGTGTAAATAATCTTCAAGGTCATCTGATTAAGGCAATTTAACTAGTCCCTGTCTCACTAGAATGATACAGATTTCATTAAAACTTCATACTACACCAAAAAAAAAATGAATCCTTGTTACTTTAAACCATATTCAAATATATCATACAAATACATACTGAATATGTGTCAGAAATAAGCGACACTCTTTAGTATTCAGAGTTGATCCTTCTAAAATATCTGTCATTATGACAGCACACTTTTATTAAGCACCTCTTGGGTTCTTTGTATACAAGGCATCTACCTCTCACAGTCAGACAAATTAAACAATATTACTAAAATTTCACAAATGAGGAAATGTACTTAAGCCATGAAAATAACGTACATATTCATCAACAGGAAAGAAAAGAGTAAAGACTTTTCTTACAATATTCACTGACAATCTTTTCTTCCATATTAAGACTACATAAAACCAATTCAGTCTTTGTAAGTATTTCTGTCAATAAGGGCCACTAGAGAAAAACAAGTAACATCAATAGCAGTGGTTGGACTTTCAGAGCCCACTTCTCTTTTGCACTATAATTATTTTTAATGTTATGTTTTTAGTGCTTACAGAGCACTAAAATATAAAATTAACTTTTTAAGTAATTACCTGAGAATTAAAAATTTGTGAAAATAAACAATTGTAATTTCTGCCACTCTGTCTCACCTTCTCAATGGTGTCTCTCCTTTGAAGGCATCATCAAGCTGAGATCACTAAACTCGGCCATTTATGGAGTCACAGGTGTTTGGGTAACCACTTAACGGGAGGCTGATTAGAGGAGCAATTAAGAAAGCATCCTGTGCAGCCTGGGTTCCAGCACCGAGCTAGCCACAGCCTGCTGCGTGTAATTTGGGACAAGCTGCTCCATCTCTCAATCCCTCAGCTGCAAAAAAGGAGACACTGATACCTACAAACACCTGCTATGAACTAAAACATGAGGAAAGCATTTTAGCCTTAGGTAGGTGTCCACTCACAGCGAGTTTGGTCATTATGATGATGAGGATGCCTGTTAATAAATTAAGCTAGACCACAAAGGAGAAATCACCTTAAAGGAGAAACATTTTAAGTCAATGAGCATTTCTTTTTGGATGGATTGCAGAATATTCTATTGATTTTTTTAATAAACCAAATTTTGTCCATTAATTATAGATTTACAGGTTCATGGACAAGTCTCCAGAAAAAAAATTAGAGGCCTCTTACCTCTGTAAACTAAGAAAGTAAATTTTTAAAAAAATCACGGAGGAGATTATACCTCATTTTGGAGAGTATGTGCTTAGCATGCATGAGGCACTCAGTTCAGTCCCCATTAACTCCATTTAAAAACATTGTTTTTTAGGAAATGGAAAATTAAAGCAAAAAGATGGAGGAATACAGAATTTTTTAGAGACTCATCTCAGATTTAAGATGTGGAAGAAACCATCCATTTCTCAGAAGAAATCTTGAGGACTATGTAAACTGGATCTGAGATGTCTAGTCCTTTAACATTATTCAAGAATTCATATTACCAAGTCTTAAAATTACCTGATAACGCACAGTGGTGATACTGATCATAACAGCTGCCATCACGGATCGAGCTCCGGCTAGGACTGCTCTGTTCTGACATCTCTGCCCCTCAGGCCTCACCAGGCTGACAGCACTAAATTCGGTCATTCAAGAGCATCTTTTGTAAGTCCTCCATTTGTGCTTCTGATTCTCCCCTCACCAGCTCCTCTGAGGGAAGCACTGTTATCATCTTTCCCATTCACAGATAAGGCCACTGAGGCACAGAGACTAAACTCGTTCCAGGTCATATTGGCATTAAAGGAATTCTGTATTTCTGCTGTTTGCTTTTGACAAAGGAATCTGAGATATCAGTTCAAGGCAGACTGTTAAATAATCAACTCTGTCAGGTCTTCACCTCAAAGAGCAGATACTATAAATTCCTGATGTAGGATGAGGCTGCCGCCACAAACTGACTCAGCTTGAAATTAATATCCAAGATGAAGCAGCGGATACACGTAAATATTCACGATTGTCAACTCTGCTCACGGGTCTGGGCCCTTCACTGCCTGAACGGGGGTGCAATCCCCACCCGTGTCTGGGAGAGAAGCGCGGCTCTTCCCCGGCTCACCCAGGCTTCACGGGGTATTTCCCCCCACAGACTGGCCTCAACGATTAAAAGATCTCAAGATTTTTACACCATGCAAATCTAAAAGACATTTCTGCAGATGGAGCACTTTCTCAGGCTTAAATCTTTTTTGCCTACACTCAGCCAGGGGGAAAAAAGAAACATGACTCTACAAAGTCTCTGACCCGCACCACTCACAGGAGTAGAACGGCCAGAGCAGAAGATGGTTCTTCACATTGCAGGATGAGAAAAAAATAAAGATGCCCCGACAACAGGCACTCCCAGAGATAGTGCTCAGCAGTCTTCTGCACACTCACGGTTGTGCAGCCCTAATCACCTTCTATTTCCAGAACACTTCATCACCCCAAAAGAATCCCCCTGTCACTAGCAGTCACTCCCTAATCCCCCTCCAACCAGCTCCTTCCAACCATCACCTGCTCTCTGCCTGTGCATGTGCCTATTCTGGGCTTTTCATATCACTGAAATCAACAATATGTGGCCATTTGTGTCTGCTCCCTTTCAATTAACATGCTGTTATAAAGTCTTGTACATTTTGAAGTGGTATCAGCATCTCTTTCTTTTTTTTTTTTGGAAAACTTTAAAGATTATTAGAAGGTGGTAAGTACTATCAAAAAGAGTAGAGTGGAGCATAAGTGATTGGGTTTCAAAGGGAAAAGTGTGGGTCCAACAGTCAGGGTAGACTTCCCAAAACAGGTGGCCTTTTTCATTTTCCTCTTTTTTTTTTCTTTTTTCTTCACTCTTACGTGTGAATAATGTTCCACTACATGGAGATACTACATTCTGTTCATCCATTCAGCAGCTATGTATGGACGAGGTCCAGAAGAATGAGTGTAAGAGGTGACTAGCATGGATGGCATTTAAGCAAAGGGCAAGATGTGCTTTCCAAAAAAGCCAACAAACAGAGGCACAAGGAAATTCAGTGCGTTTCTGACCAAAGTGCTTGCTTGCTTCAGTAGGACTACCGTGCAAGGCTGGGGCGGATATTGGCAAGAGTCACGGTGAGGGAGTCAACTGAGAAGAATCCCCACTGCAAGCAGCTCAGCCAATTCTCCTCCCTCATCCTGTATTGTTAGAGAAATGTTTCTAGGTTACTCTTATTTCAAGTAATAGCATTTTAACTGCACATCTGGTCATCTCCATCAGACATTATCTCCAAGCCACAGAAAATCATTCACTGACCGGAGCAGCTCCAGGACATAAAGGTGAATGATCAGGGAGTCCTGCAGCATTCCAGCCTGCAGGCACAAACCCCACATGTGCCCTGGTGATGTCCAGAAAATAAAATGCATGGAAATTTCTCGCTGCTGGTACACGACATCTGCCCTCAAATTGCCCCAAAATCATGCTGGCAAAGCACTACTCAACCCTCTCACTATAAAAAAACCAAAAAGCTAAGAAGGCAAATTTAGGCTCTTCCATTGAAAACCAGCAACCATCACTGCCAGTATGTGAGCAGGAATGCTCCTGACTTCGAAAACCACTGCGCAGATACTTTTCAAACGTGAAACTCATATATGTATTCCAAATAGATGATATTGCAGTAGGATTTTTCTTTTCAAAATTTCCAGTTTCAACATTAGCACAAGAAAGTTTATGTTTAGGCTTTAAAAAAATCATTTATCCTCCACTTTCTTAGTTTTGAAATTATTATTATTTTATAAATGGAGTTATGCTGTGTATTATAAACCGTTTGATTTCTGAAAACAAGACCTTTATGACCTCACTATTTCAGAGCAAACTTTAACGATTCTTTGAGAGGTGGGGCCTGGGGCGCCCACTAACAGCTCTTTAAATACTGACAAGGATGTGCTATTAAGTAATGCAAAGGCTCTAACTTCACATTAGCTCAGAAAGCAAAGAAACTACACCAAAGACTTCCTTAAATATTTTATATATTCGTATTCTTTTGAATATTAAAATTCTAAAAAGAGGATTTTTTTTTGAAAAAGACAACAGCGGTTTTAAATTTCCTCTCACCAAGAAAGCAATCTTTATCAAGAATAAAAACCCCTATGGAAATCGAAATGACAGGACGTTTCTAGCTAAGTGAACATCCAGATCTGAACACAAACCTAAATCCAATCAGATCTCACTCGAACGAGCTCAACAAAGTCCTGGGCAACCCTGGAAATTAGCTCTTTTGTTCCAAATGTTGGCTGAGCTAAGATCATCAAACAAGGAAGGGAAAGAGAGAAGACGAAAGTCCACCTGGCAGCCTCCATCAGTTTTCTTCCAGCCACAAGGTGCCTCTAGGGCGGCCCCGCTAACAAGCCCCCCATAAAGAAAGCCGGCATCCACACTGCCCCTGCCGTCCCCAAGTAGCCCCGATGCCCATATTCCATCCTGTGAATGGTCTTCTTATGATCCCCCAGTTGGTGGCACCCACCCCCTCATCGCCACTACACACACAGAGCCACGGCAGCCTTCCCAAATCACAAATTTGATTACATCAACCCCACTTCAAATGCTTCAGAGGCTCCCTGTTAGAGTTCTAGCCCCACCCCAGACCCTGCTTGCCCAGCCTCACCTCAGTACACAGGTTCCCAGTGACCTCAGGGGTCCCCTGACATGCTCCTACCTCTCACTTGCCTCCAGGCTCATTTTGATTGTTTCCCAAGGAAGCCTTCCCTCCCTCCAACCTCCATAATTTGTTCCTCTCTTCCTAGAGCTTTCTAGGCTAAGTCAACTTCTGACAATGCTAAGCTCTCAAGAAGCAAATACATTTTGCTTATTATCGTGGCTACACCCTCTCTCCCCTATACTCACAGAAGTGCACGTATTATGAATAAATGAATGACGGGTTGGATCTCAAAGGGACAGACATACCTGCTCTCGCCCATCCCAATCCTTCTGTCTGTAGAATATCAGAAGCAAAACCTGAAGTACCTTTCCTGAGGGTCACTTTCTGTTGACACCCTTCACTGCCTACTGTGTCAGTTCTAATAAAACTCAACTTCTTCCAAAGCCCTACACCACGGACTGTCTCCAGTGTCCTCCCCAGCAGGGGCTCCCTCAACCCTGGACTGCACAGGGCACTCTCCACGGGTCCCCACGCCAAAAGCCTCCAGGCCTCTGCCCGGGCTGCACCTGCGACCTGAGCCACATTCTTGACTCCTTCTCCTGGCTGACTCTTACTCTGTCCTCACAAATGAATTTAGAGCCCATTTCTTCCAGGAAGTCCTCTCTGATAATGTCCTTAAGTCTTGTCTGGGCTCTATCTATAGCAGCAATATATGGAGACCAACTGGGTGCCTGCTCCTAATAAGACCACGAACCCTTGGGGGCCACGTGGGAAGGAGTGAGAGATTACAAGATGGGTGGGGGAATCAAAAAGCAAAAATCACAGCCCAAGTCCCAAATTCAAGGATACTTTCTCAGAAAAAAGTATTAACTATTTCACACGTGTGCAATTTGGCTACTATTTTTGTGGCTTGTGGACAGCAAGAACTTGGTGTTCTAGTCCAAAACTTAGGTTACATGCAAAGAAATGTATATATTCATATCCAAAGGAAACAAGAGCTGCTCAACAACAGTTTGCAGTTAGAACTGAAAGGAAATTTGATAAAGGCAATCTCTCTCTCTCATTTCTTTCCTGGAATCATATAATTTTAGCAGTATTTGCGTGACTAACAGATGGCTACAGCCCGTGATTTTGCACAGGAGTGTTTGGGGCTTAGGAAGCCCAGATTAGATTCACTCTGTAAATGCAATCACACCAACACACTGATAGGTGCCGTGGTGGTGAAGCTGATGTTCCAAAGCAGGCAACCTTATTCTGTAAGAGAACTCTAAATAGAAAGCAAGAAATGCAATGTCCTATACTGAATTTCATTTGCTATATGGGCCATTAACTGATAGTATATCTTGACTAATGAAACCCAAAAATAAATTGTCAACGTCGGTTTTCTTCATCGGACCGTTTTATGCTAACATCGGATATTAAACACTCACTCCATACGGAAAGCTCAGGCTTACGCTGCAGCACAGTTACATCCCGCGGAAGAAAGCTGACCAAGGGAGAACTGGAGAGTTTCCGTTCAGAAGCTGCAAAGTCTGGTTTTGCACCTGTACATCATTTGCAACCACGTCATCTTCAAAGGAGTTAGACGTTACCTCTGTGGGGCGAAAAGCACTGCGTGCTTCAGAATCATCAAAGAACGCTGAGCTTTGTGAAACAGTCCTGAGGCACTTAAATCATACTTTTTCTGAAAGGCTCCAAAACTGACCCACTTCACCATTCCAGGTATAACAGGGAAGTACTGGAAACAGTAGAGAGAACATGACCTTGAAGTCTGACAAGGCCCTGCTTGAATCCTGCTACAGCATTTACTAGCCGCTAAACAGACCAATTCCTTAACCCCTCTGAGAAGGCTTCCCAATCTGCAAAAGGGGGCTGCCACCGCCCACCTGGGAGGCATGGATGTGAATGCAACACGCAAGAAGGGCAGCCGACTGGTACCTGACACGGGGCCTGGCTAGTTTCCCTCCGCTGCCCTTCTCCCCCTTTAAACTTGCACTGTTTCCCCGGTAACGATCAAGCCCCCAGAACAGACTACCCGTATCTTCTGTGTATCCCTGGATACATGCCTTACCCTTAGGAGGCCAGAAAAACAACTGCCTCCTACCAAGTCACTAACAATGTTCTTAAGAGTCTGGGTATATTTAACTCTATTTCTCAGGGAGACTACTCCAGAACTTTCCAAGCACCATTCTCCAGGTTGGCTCCCCTCCCTTTGCCCATCCCTTCTCACCTCAGATCCTCTGTCTGACTGCCTTCTGTTCATGGGAAAGAGAGTCCGGTAAGGTGGGGACTCCCTAGGCCTCCCTCCCTCCCTCACAGGTGACTGTGACTACATTCTCCCCACTCCCCACTCCAACTTCAGCTACTGAGGACTCTACCCTCCCAGACCCTGCAGCCTCTGCACCTTCCCAAGACGCACATGTGGCCAAGACCCTCCATGCAGATTTCTTCCTGGTTGGCCCTGCCCACCCCCTGGCCCCTTAAGGATAAATAGCGTTGCTCTGAAAATGGCAAACGCCGCTAACTGACACACCAATGCTGCATGGTCTGGGCTTTCCTCCAACCCAGGCACAGCCCTGCCCCCCCTCAGCCTCAGTCTGCAGCCCTCGAGAAGATCTAATTCACATGCAAGGCTGTGAACACCAGCTAAGAATGACGACTCGCAACGTGTATCTCTAGTCCGGCTCCTTCACTTGAGCCCCAGGCTCATCGACCCGAGTGCCTCTTTGAAGTCCTAACTTGGATGAAAAATGGCATCTTAAAAATGCCTCATGTCCACCATTTACTCTGGAATTCGATTCCTGGCAGGTATCTCCCAGACTCCCCATTTTAGTAACAGGCCCAGCACCCACCTAGTTGTCTGAGGTCACATTCAATTTCCACTCTTCCCTCCCCCCGGCCCTGCCCTGCAATCAGTGCTGTTATTTATGACAATAAGTCCATCTCAATTGTGGTTCTGCAGGGACCATGGCCGGAACCCCACAAGCTCACAGCATGGTGCACTGAATAACAGTCCTCCGTAGGGTGCTCCCCGGCGGGGGAGGCATCTCCTGCCACTGGCCACCTCAGAAGGCACTGGATTCTCACACAGGAGGCCCAGGAGAAGGGACTCAAGGTTCTCCCGTGGTCTGAGCTTTGAAGGGCCCGAGGTCTGGGGGAGCTCCTAATTAGCAGACACACTTGAAAGTGAGCAGATGAGGATGTGGGAACCCAGGCAAGGCTGTTCTCACTCCAACTCCTGGGCTCACGGGAGCCACGGGAAAGGCCTGTGTCCAGGGTACAGCCCGGCCATCACAGATCCCAGCCTGCAATTGCCAACCCGGACAGCCAAGATTCCATCTACTTGCGACACTTACTTCTGTTCTGTTCACCACCCAGAATGTGATGGACTCATTCAGATATTCTGGCCTGTCTCAAGTGAGACAAATTCAGTGAAAAATGAAGTGTCCACATTTGGACTAGAGCATGAAAGGAGAAACAAGGCCTCATGGTCAGCATGATGGTGGAGGCCACACCCTTCCACCGGGTGAGATGAACCATGGTGAGGGTGAGAATCCAAGGTCCTAGGTCGGCCAAATCATCTTCCTTCACGGTTGTCTGGGGTGTTGCAGACTGACTACCACAAACTAATGACACGGCCGTCAGTGGTGAACGTCAGCTGCAACAGAAACGGATTCAGCTATTTACTACCAACATGGGTTAAAAGTAAATCCCTGGGTAGGGAGGTCTGCACGGCTGCTGAGGCAAACCACAGACCCAGCTCTGAATGCCCACTGGCTGAAGCAGAGAGGAAGCTATGGCCCTTTTAGCTGTCCCTGTGTCCAACAGATCCAGGTGAGCCAGCTACTTAGGAGAAGGCCATGTTGTCCTGATACTCAGAAAAACCAGCCTCGTAAAGGGAACAAAAGAGTGGCATGGATTTTAGACCCAATTCGGCCCCTTTATGAAGGCAAAGTAAAGTAAATGGCACGGGGAAGTTGAATGCAAAAAAAAAAAAAATTAAACAACCAAACGGTGACTGCTTCCTCCAACAGTGTCCCCTGCAGATGCTCACCCCCGTGCCGGCCACTTCCTCATCAGTGACCACCGGCCAGGAAGCGCCGTCACGCACGTCACACAGCGACAGCCAGGAACCGCGTGCCGAGCACGTTTGTATAAAAGCAGGAATCGTGCAAGTTGACGCAGATTTTGACTTTCCAAGTTTAAATACTCCATGAAAAGAATCCCTCAGCAGCCGCCTAAATCAATTCGCATCTCACTTCTTCAAAACAATGAAACAAATTTAATAAGGGCGCATTTGTCACCAAATAAAAGGAGGACCAAACAGGTCCCTCAAAGCAAGGATTTTAACAGGTATCAAAAACCAGTGGGTAATGTGCAAACAAAGTAAACATTCCAAAAATTAAGAAAATACAAAATGACGAGGATAATACATGGATCAAGACAGCTGTTAAGTTTTTGCTTTTTAAAATGATTGAGACAGCACGGATGGCAATCTGGCTATTTCCAATGCAGGATGTGCACAGCCCACATTTTCAGATGCAACAACATGCTCACTGGGCAGTACAAGTGAAAAAGGAATAAAGAAAAAGGAAAAGATGAAGACGAGAAAATTAGAAACACACAAGAACAAAAATGATTTTGACAGCATGTACAAGAATTTACGTGAGTGTGTGAGGCCAGGGACACGGGGATGGTGAGACCCACCCTCACCTCCTGCTCCAGGGAAAGCAGGGGCCTGAGGGGAGCAGTGCTGCCGGACGACCCAACGTGGTCAGCGCCCCTAACCCAAATTCCACCTACAAGCGTCTAGGCAGATTTTGAGCTACAAATTGTGGTCGCATTTCATTCTGGACTGTTTTACTCACTTCCACCAAGAGTAGCAGGAGAGAATTAGGCTCTACTCGTGCACCAAAGCATTGTTTAAAAAACTAATGACTGTGGAATACTAAAAGCAACAATGTGGTAAAAGTGACTGGAGGAGAATGTGCTTGACCTGAGCTCACTGGCCGCGTTATCTCACTGACGTTCAGATGCTGGCTGAGCTCTTATGGTACCAGGACAGACAGACCCACAAGGAGGGAGATTTAATGCGCTGCTGTATTTTGATGCAGGGAGCCATGCCTGGTACATGAGGTTCTGGGTAATCAATGGTGACAGTGTCAAACACTGTGGGCTAAGTACACATTCGGCTACACCGCCAAGTCCCAAGGGCAGACTTCAAATGACAAAAACAAGCTGGCATTCTTTGGTGGCTCTGCAGACTCAGAGACAAGCATTTGTTGAGTAAAAATGTCACCAGTGACTCCTATGACAAAAGAGGAGGCACTGGCGTGGGGGCTGGGGCAGGGCTCAAGGCTTCCACTGCTCACTCACCAGTCTGTCCAGGGGGAGAAGGTGGTCCCTGCTTACGTTGCACCGATGCACCTACCTTGACTAATGCCTGGGGCCTCAGCAGGTGTTGACAGGTGAGGTGAACAGAGCCAGACTCGGTGTAGCACGGTGCTGGGAGCTATGCCCTCAGCAGTGCCCAGGCTCCTAAACATACCAGCACATCCCCAAGAAGCAGAAGGGGAGTGCGGGCATGTAGATCACAGGGCCCTGTGAGGACAAGCACAGATCATGGCCACGACAAGCCTCTCCCCTTCCTTAAGCCATACAGGTATATCTGGGAGGAACAGAAAATTCATCCAGAAACCGCTAGGTGGGCTCTCGCAGGTGGGACTCGGGTCCACTTCTCTTCTCACTCACAGGGCTGGTCTAGACATTCTTTTTATCAATTCTCTAGCATCTTCTCCTCCAACTTACCAACAACCAGAAAGTAGGATCTGATCTTAGGTAAGTTCAAGAATCACAGAGCACTGCCTTCACGGCGGGCCCAGCAGCATGTGCCAGGTTCTACGACCGTCACCTGTGGGACCACCATGAGCCCTCTCCAGACACAAGGACAGAGGCCATAGGACGGGGGGACACAGCTTCTCTTACTCTCCCCAGCAAAGGGGGACCACTTCTCGGCAAAGACATCTCACCCTCTTCTGCCCGAGGGACAGCACGATAGATACACCGGGAAACAGAGCAGAAGGTGGGGGGGTAGGCAGCCCAAAAGAGCTCGTCTGTACTTCCGAGGCAAAGTGGAGACTTTGACTTAATCACAGGGACAAACTGAGAATGAACATTTCCCTGCTCTGTCCCATACACCGTGATACGCCTTTCCCTGCATAAGGAGTTCATTCGGAAGTCCCTGGCGGTGTTTCTGATGTCCTAACTTGGCATGGTGGCTGTCGGGCAAGAAGAGAGGGCCTGAGCTGAACAGGTGCTGGGCCTGAGAGGCAGGAGACACCGGCTCCGGCCCCAGCTCAACCAGCGCCTCGTTCCGCCTCTCGGGGTTAAGCATCTCATCCAAAAGCAAAGGGATGAGACTGTCCCAGGACAGGCTGCCCAACAGATATGAAATGAGAGCCATGTAAAGAAAGTTTCCCAGTTGCCACGTTTAAAATAGTAAACAAAGAAACAAACCAACAAACAAAAAACAAATAGTAGAAACTGATTTTTAGAACAGATCTTACTTAATCAACTGTATGTAAAATACTATCATTTTGACATGTAATCAATGTAGGAAGTAAAGAGATAGTTTATATACGTTTGCTAGACAAGCCTCAGCGTCTGATGTGCATTTGACCTACAGCATATCTCAGCTCAGTCCAGCCTCCTCCCCAGTGCTCCTAGCATCAGTGGCTTTGGCTACTTTATTGGACAGCAACCCCAGGGGTCCCACCATGGTCATGGCTGTAAAGCGGGAGTAAGTGTCCACACTAACCCTAAAAGGATCTCTCTGAAACAAAGGCGGATTCACTTTGAAATGTCTGTAAACCAGCAGGCTGCACCTCCCTCTCCCCTTGGCTACAAGACAGAATTCTTCCTTGCTGATCCCTTTCTGGATGTAGGGAAGAAATCCGGCACAAAGCCAGGGTTGGCTGGCCTCCAGGTAAACTTACCTGCTGTCTGTGTCCAGTCCCATGAAGTCCTCCTTCTCAAACGGGATGCAGAGGAGGGGAATCTTGCCCCAAAATTCTTGTGGCCACCATACAGCCACTTGGACTTGAGCAAGATGAAGAGTGACTCAGTGAAGTCCTCGATCCTCTTCTCCACCACCCTGCAGTCCTCGTAGATTGAAGGACACGTCGGTGAACGGCTGCTCGGCTACCTCCCCATGCAGCACAAAGACAAAGAGCTGAGAGTCATTAAGCGCGGTGCCATACAGCCCCTCTACACGTGCAGCTTCTCCAAGGCCTTGGCAGAGAGACAGTTGGTAATGGTGACAAGGCCCACGACTTTGCGGTGTGTCTGGAAGACGCTCCACCCATTCTCGGGCACATAGTGGTGCCTGTAGTGGATACAGAATGTCCACTGGGAGCCGCATGGGCTGATATGGCTCACCGAGGTGAGTAGCTGATAGATGCAAAAGAAATTCTCCTCTGAGATGATCTCCATTGGTTGGACCACAACGGGACGAGTCTGGTGGTCCTCAGCACACTGCACGTAGTCAGGGATGCTCATGTTGCTGGCCCTGCCGAGAGGGGTGAGGAGATCGAGGTACATAATCTGCTGTGTGCTACGGGCCCATCTGGGTTGCTGTGACCTGGTGTGTACCAGCCAGAAGGCAAGGGAAGCCAAAGCAAATCCGGGGGTACAGTTTGTCCTCAGAGTCTGCACATGGCTAATGTATCTCGGATCATATTACCCAGCTTTTGGTCTAGGCTTCCTGCCTCTGCAGAGAAGGGTCATTTCTTATTTTGTATTTCCAAGCACCTAGCAAGGCCCTGATGCAAAGTCACTGCTCAAAAATGCTGAATAATAAATGAACAAAGAAAATGCTTTCCTCAAACCCCTTCAGCAGAATATAAAGAAAAGGACCACAGTAGGATCAAAAGATCTGGATTTCTATCCAAATTATTTGATCCCCTAAGCTTCATAATAATGGATAAGAAAACTTGCCTAGGGGAAGAGGATACAGTTCAGTGGTACAGCACATGTTTACCATGTACGAGGTCCTGGGTTCAAAACCCAGTACCTCATTTTAAAAAATGAAACAAATAAATACACCTAATTACCCTCCTGAAAAAGTATTTTTTAATTCAAAAGTCAAAAAACACCTTGCAATTGACACAACATTGTAAACTTGACTATACTTCAATTAAAAAAAAATCCTTGCCTTACAAGAATATATCTGAATTACGGATGTTTGCAAATGTAAAATGTCTAGGGTACCACCTGCATAAAAAGAGGTGACTGTACAAATGTACTATCCCCCCTTTATGAGCTATTCTTCCTTTGGGGGAGTTATAACCTCTCAGAGCTAATTTTCTCAGATTAAAAAATATAAACATTGCCTGATTCTCAGTAGTGATGAATAATCAGATAAGCCAAAGAAAGCATATGACCCACAGAGTTTACTCAATAAATGTTTGTTGAATGAATGAATAAACAAGCAAGTGAATGCTGCTCCCTGCCACAGACCATCATAATGGTACTGCCTGGAAATCCCAAGCCCACGTTCACCCGACTCTGCACTAGCAAAGTGGGTGACCTGGGTAGGCCTGTGTGCTTCTCTAAGCCCCAGTTTAATCATGAATAGAAATGAGGGCAATAACACAAACCTCAAATTGTTAGTGAGTCAGTAATGAATTGTACCTCACCATTGCAAGATGGAACCATGAAGGAAAACTGGGCAAAAGGATCCATAAGCCCTCTCCATATAATCTCTTACTACCACATGGGAATCTACATTACATCTCAAAATAAAAAGTCTAATTTTTTAAAGAGGTTATTGAGGTTAGGTGAGCTCACTGTCTCAAATTAGGAACACACAGTACAAATAGGTCAATGCCCGGCCCATGAGATACACTCAGTTATCATTCCCACTGAACCCACTGGTACCTCCAACTTCAGAGCAAGAGAATGGGTCTTCGTGGCAACAGGCCACAGCACCTGAAGCTAACAAAGCTAATGGTGTCCATTTCAAAGAGCCCCTGAAACCACCGTTGTTCTAATTTTCTATTTGTAATTTTTTTTCTTTTCATTAAATAGAAACTCCCAATTCCATAGAATTCTTACCAGATATCATGATGGCAGCCCTTCAAAGCCTGACCAAAGAGATCATGATGGCAGAACTTCTTGGTGAAACAATAAAATGAAAAGCTATTTCCACAAGACCTCTGAGTAAATCTACAAGGGAACTTCATCCTGGACTGAGGAAGAGGACTGGGGAGGAGGGGGTAATCTGGGGCACAGAGAACTATGGGCCACCTGTCCCACAATGGGCTTTAGACTCACCCTCACCCTCCAGGAACTTAAAATACACACAGACAGTCTGCTACAGACAAGATTTTTTTTAAACAAATCCCTGAATCCCTAGCAGGTCTTGTTTCTACCGAGACACAAATGGCTTATGTGTATAATGTTTCACAAAAGCCTTAAAATATTATCACCCCAACTTGACCCATCAAGAAACTGAGGTAGAGAAGTTTATCACATTCTACAAGATTAGAGAGAGGCCACGTCAGTCACCATATTTAAATCCAAGCCCCTGCTCCAGTGCTCACACTAGAAAGTGTGACATAATGCCCCTTTCCTGCCCTCTCCCTGCAATCAATCTCTGAAGAGTCTTTTCTGTTTCACCTGGGAGCACAATCACATTCATTTTCCACAAAGAGCTATGTCACTCCTTGGAGGACTTATCAAAATCTAAAGGGTTGGGCTGAGAGGAGAGATTTGCATTTTCTGTTTCTCAAAGGAAACATGGCTTTAAAAGAAACTGAAAATTATTTACCTAGTCTAAGCGCTCATTGTGCAGAGAAAGAACCGGAGGCTCAGATGAGAAGAGGAAAGGGCCTTATTAACAAATATTGCCTCAGCGCAGCACCAAGTCAGCCCTGGGCCCTTCTGGGGGAGGATCTGGGAGGCCCAGGAGAATGAGTGTAATAAAACAGAAAGAGAAGAAGCATACAATTCCCTGTCTCTACACCACCATACCATGAATTTCCACCAAATTACCCAGTATGGGTGCAGCCAATATTAAGGTTGTCTAAACAGGTTATAGAACCCTGGGATTCTCAACCATAGTTGAAATTCCAAAATTTACTGTGCCTTTTTCCCAGTTTAAGCATCAATTCAGTGGGCACTCTGTACCAGGGACTACAGAGGCCTGAATTTCTCCCAAATACAGATCTCTATTACCACGTGTGCAAACCACATAAAGGCCACCAGAATAAAAGCACCCACAGATAAGATAGAATTACTGAAACTGAAAGCAGCCAAAGAGCATATATTACTAGGAAAAACGGTGCTCCTATAAATGGACTCATGAACATAGAAAGTAAACTCTGTTTAGCAGGCAGGAAAGGGGGGATTAACAGATACAAATTAGTAAATATAAAATAAATGACAAAGACCTGCTGTATAACACAGGGAACTATATTCAATTTCTTGTAATGAGTTATACTAAAAACAATCTAAAACATATATATACATATGCATATGTTTATAACTGAATCTCTTCTGTACACCTGAAACTAACATTGAAAATTGACTACACTTAAATAAAAAAGAATTTAAAAAAATAAGTAAAAATAAAAGCAACGCCATTAAGAAAAGATAAAAGAACACTCTAATCCCCTTAACTGTATGTGGTGGAGAATTCTGGTGGCAAGCACCAAGTCCACTGGATCACTCCAGCACTGGCTGTCACTCTTTCTGACCATTAGAGAGTCACTTGCTTCACTGAGGTTACTTTTCTCTTCTGTGAAAGGCTACAGTTGCAACTAACGATGTATAGAATCTCATCATTCACAAGTACAACAAGTAGTGAGGACTTCCCATGGGCCAGGCACTGGACAGATGAAAAGATAGGGTCCCAGATATATTCATGGGTAGAAGAAGTTTATGCCATAAAGACATTAATTCTTCCAGTTTTGATAGACAGATTCATTGCAATTCTGATTAGAATTCCTACCAGATTTTTCTTGGAATGTAACAAGTTAATTTATGATCAGGAATAGCCAAGAAATTTCTTTAGAACCACCACTGGGGAGGGGTGGATAGGTCATTCATTTCCACTGGTCTTTCTGAAGTGATGAAAACGTTCTGGAATAATAATGGTTGCACCACTGTGAATATGCTAAAAGCTGCTGAATTGTACCATTTAAATGGATGGAATTCATGGTGTGTGAACTATATCACAATAACACTGTTACATGAAGAAATATTTCTTGACAATTATTTTTCTGTTTATACCACTAGTCTATCACACAATTTAAGAAAAACAAAAAACCAAAACAAACCAAACTGTGCCAGGAGCTCTTTAGGACTGCAATATCCCTGGGTCTCCAAGGCCTCTGGTGGTGCTGTTCCTCTTAACACACACTAGCTGGGCTGGGCTAGTTAGGGACTGTAACTATCTTTTTAAAATCGAGGATCACTCCTTTCACCATGGGAGAGGGAAGGAAGGAGGATGTCACAGCCTCATGCCTTCAGCTCATTTTTAACAGAACCAAGCCCTGCTTTCACCACTGTAATCACTCTCACTATAAAAACACGTGACATCAACAAGCACAGCCATGATAACACCTGAAAGTGTTAAAAGTACTTACCTGCAGCAGAAAAACTGAGGGAGGAGACAGAAGCTCGCTCAGCACTGAGGCTCCCTTTTCCCGACTCCACCTGGAGAAGCAGGGCGTTACAGCCGGAGGTTCTCAGCCCAGGGAGCAGTGCCCAGGCCACTGAGCTGGTCCTCCGGGAGCGGGAGAGGGAGAGGAGGGCTGCCCCGGGGGGGAGGGAAAGGGGAGGGACGCGGGCTGCAGCCCTGCTCGGAGGCCAGCCCCAGCCCCAGCCCCAGCCCCCCGCCCCGTCCGGGTCCGCAGTCCCCGCCCGCCCGGACACAGCCCTCCCAGGGGCGTGAACGGGCCGGCGGCCAAGGAGAGGAAGCCAGGGAGGAGAGGACTCGCGGGCGGGAGAGGGGAAGGGGACGCCAGCCGCGGACTGAGGGGATCCCGGCTGGGTGAGAGGTGGTAGGGGCACACCTGGCCCTTGGCAGCTGTGGCCGGGGCCCCGGGGCAGGTGGCGCGGGTAGAGGGGTTTGGCGTGAGCAATTCATCTGAACACGGGCTGCCTGGCGCCCTTGGGGACTGTGACAGGCAGACCGCCCTCCCGCAACCGCCTGACCACTTTTCCGGGAGCCCCCCACCTTGCACTTCCACAGCCAGAGGCCGCGGCCCCAGACAGGAACCAAAGGCCTACTGGGCGACAGAGTTGAGAAAATTTTGGGCCCGATCCCCAGCTAGGATATGGAGCTTCCAACCAACAGACCACTTGGCACTGACTGCGCATGCGCAGGAGGGCCAGCGATCCTCTCTGGGTTCTGTGAGAGAAGGTGGGACAGCGAGGGAGGGAGAAGATGGGAGCGGGTGGAGAGGACGGGAAAATTGGAGAGATACAGATGGACACGATGAGCAGAGAGTAGGGAGGGATCTGGAGAGGGGAGGGTCTTAGCGGAGTTGGAGAGAAAAAGCTTTACCTCTGGGGCATCCCTAGGCGGCAGACCTGCCTCTGTACCCTTCTGTAACCCTTCAAGTCCCGCAGCTCAAGTTTTACCTCCCTGATCCAGCCCTCCATCGGATGCTTCTGCAGAAACCCTATGGGGATCACACCCATTGCCCCCACGCGGACCTGGGTTTTCTCTTGCTCTGAGAACCAAGCACCCACAGGTGTTGTCGCTCAGAACTACCTTGGGAAAGGTACATAATCCCCTTTTACACGCTGGGAAACAGGCAGGCAGGATCACTGCCTTAGCTCCACTGTCCCAGGTGTTGGGCTGGCGGGGAGCGGGATGGTACAAGATCAGAGCCCCAGACAGAGCAGACTGCCTGAGTGTTGGTGCATAGTCCCCATCCCTCCTGGGTAAACCATACCCAACCCTAGTGGAAACATCAAGGGCTCACAATAGTTCCCTTGGTGTGGGAGAGCTGTCCTCATGTGAAGGAAGAGTCCAGCTGGGCTAACAAGCTAAGTCACAAATCTAAGTGTGATAAGTGTCGGTTTAATGATCTAAATTCTGCTGGGCTATCTCATATATCTGAAGTTTAGTGTCAGTTTATTGGGCTAACAACCTAACTCGTAATTCCAAGCTCAACAAGTGTCAGTAATGTGATCTGCTACAAATTGATAAGCTCCAGTGTACTGATTCCTTGCTTTTTGTTCTTTGAGCCTTATTGGCTAATTCCCCCTTACATGTAATTAAGCCTTTAAAACCTCATGTGCACGTCTTGGAGGTGCTCTGAACTTCGGAGCAGGAGCCCCTCTGAGCCCACCGGCATAATACTTCTGAGTACACCAACACCCCGATTGGTGCTTTTCTTGGCTGGCCTGTTTCCATAACACTCAGCTCCAGTGCCCAGCTTTCTAGGTAGATAGGAGTGTTACCAAGTCGAAATTCTTTCTCCTCAGTGCAGGACAGGACAATAAGTTGGGAGACCAGATGTTGGGGCATGGAATAGCAAGTTTCTGTAGACCTAGATGGCAAACTAATGTCCTGGAAAACCATCTCCCCAAGTCACAATTCAGGATCCTTTCCTATGTGCTTGGTTGTTGCAAACTTCTTAGTGTAGGAATTCCTTCTTGTTAGAATCCTTTCTTCTTGCAGCTATCTGCGTGGGTCAGATCCCTGCAAACCTCCAACAAAACAAACGTTATTTTCTATTCTGTAATTTGCTATCTTTAAATGAATGAAAAAGTGTTAAATATCCTTAAAGGTCAGAGGCTTCAGAATAGGCTCTCCTGTATATTTCAGGCTCCAGGCAACATTGATTACAAGCAAGATGAAGCCTAGGAGACAGAGCATAGGGTTAAATTCAAAGGAACAGATCTAATATGGAGTCAGATTTGTTCTGTTCTATTACCCGGCCAGAAGCCACTTGAGGATTTAAATCCCTTTAAGTTAAAAATAACTAAAATTTTAAAGGAATTTACATACATATGTGGGAATGTGCAAAGCATATCTGGAACAGCACCCAAAGGATAGCAAACAGTGGCATCTCCAGAGAGGGATGAAAGAACAGAAGATGAGGGAAAACTTCTTTCACTTGTGTATTTTTGTGCTCTGTTTGAGTTATTTTTTTAACCATTTGCTTGTATTTCTTTTTCAGTTAAAAAAATGTGTAATGGAACAAAGGAGTAACTAGCATAGCAAATACAGCAGCCATGGAATCACTGAGTCATCACTTTTGATTTAAGCCAGAAAGCATTTATTGACTCTCTCCAATGTGCAGTCGTGTTTTAAGAATTCTTTTAATATAATTATTACTATTACTATTATTACTACTACTACTACTGCTGCTACTATTAATATTACTATTATTACTATTATTTTATGAAATAATAACACGGTTTATCTCACCCCTGCCCATGGCTGGTGAAAAACCAACTGAGTTTTTCTTGAGTTGTTTTCCAAGGAGTAGAGATGAGTTTATAAACAGAACACATCTTCAGGGTAAAACAGGCAGAGTGCTTTTCCAGCAGGCCAGAGAGCTATGAAGGGTTTTCAACAGAGGCGCCCAGAAGCTGGAGAGAAAGCCTCCAGGACACTACAAAAAGCTGCCCAAACTGCCTTCTCCATGGCACTACGGAAATAGGAAAGAACAAATCTGACTCCATATTTGATCTGTACCTTTGACTTTAACAAAGCCAAGTTAATATGCTCCGGTCTTTTCATGGGTTATGATGTCACAGAGGAGATGGACAGGTCAACAAGGAACCACTCTGCCGTGATTACAGAGCCGGAGAAAGGGATGGGCTGCAAGATGTATGACGCAGCCGCAACTGTGCCCGTGCTTCTAGGCAGGTATCCAAAATCGCCTCGACAAGGTGTCAAACACTTGTGCCCACGTCCTCATCAAAAGACATGTATTAAAGACAAATGGAACCATATAAAAGGCCAATACCCTTGCTGGGTACACCGTCCAAAGAACAAAGTCTCAATTTGACAACTGGCCATCTCGGTTCCCTGGGATTCATTCTTGAAGAACCTTAAAAACCACTCCTCTGTCCTCAAGAAGTGCTGCATATTTGTCCTATCTTTGGCTCAGGGATGGAACACGTTCAAGTGAACCTTAATGTCTGCACAGATTTGACTGTCTTTCTCCAGGTTCACTTGTCCATTCCAAAGAGGCCTGAGCTAAGCCCATCCTCCGTAAGATCTATTCCCTCCAGTGACAGCTCATTGAGCCTGCAATTAAAAGCCAAGTGAACAAGACTGTCCTCAGCTAAAAAGTTCACCCACCCTTCACTGTTTTCTTAATCTCCTCTCCTGGCTAATTGCAACAGACTAACACCTCCCTCCACCAAGATACCCAACTATATCATTTTGTCTCCCCAAAGAGAAAGTAAGGTCCATAAAAGAGAAGAAAACTACATAGTCACCTCTGAATTCTTAGCATATAGTAATGTCAATAAATAGAACTCAGATTATTGCTACTTTCCTTTAAAACCATTCTGGTTATTTGAATGAGACCTTGGAAGAGAGGTGTTTGCTGTCCAGTATCTTGATCCACAAGACTCTGGAGGCCTTTTTCGGAATAGCTGTTCACTGATTCATTCAAAACACAACTTATCAATCAAGGAGTAGCTGTGCTTTTCTGCCAGGAGTTTGTGGTCACTCTCATGCCAGAACAGCTTTAAACTATATCCTTACTTTGGATTTGTTATTTTCCCCCTCTTCCAAAAAATTGACTTTCCTTACTTTCTTGTCTTGAGGAATTTTTTTTTTCCTCTTTCACCCTTTAGTAAACCAAGATTCTCAGGACGGGCTAGGCCCATTATATGATCACCCATCCAACTCCTAGTGTGAGAGGCCTGGGGCTAACCTCCTGCCCTCCTGTCAAGGCAACTGAAAATCAGTTTAGGAGCCAACCAGCACACCACGGATTCTAACGCTCACTTATCTCCCAGAATCCCTGTTTTCTCGTTTGTCTTGGCTTCTGAGGATTTCCCCTTTCTTGACAATGAGTTGTGCAGCTTGAAAGATGAGGAAGGAAGGTTTTATTTCTCAATCAGCATTTTAAGAAACTTGTCTAATGAAGGTTTCCAAGAGGTTATACAACCCTCCATTGCCGAGACAGAAAACACACTAGACATTTTCTAAATTTAGCTCTCATGTGCATTTTTTCTTTGCTTTTGTTTTCTTAACTGCTAACAGACATTATTTAATTAAAAAAAAATAAGGCCCCAAAAAGGATAGAACACTGAAGGGGCAAACAAAATTAAAGGGCAAAGACAGAAAAATGATAACTACTCTACAAAGTTAATATAATACATACACTATGTATCAGATCAGCAATTCTCAGTAACAGCTAATTGAAACATGACCATGAGGTAAAATTTCTCTCCTGTCAGGACATGGCCAACAGAAAATACAATTAAACCAACAAACTAATATCCTAAGTCTGGCGAGGTACAGAAGGCTACAAGCTAAATGTGTCTTCTTCTGGAAAAGAAGGAGACACACCAGCTCTTCTCTGTGGAGCCGGAGCCCACGGGAGGACGGTGAAGTGATCTCTGTAAGTACCCAATTAGCAAAGTGAGTGATGAATAAATAGACGTGAGCTTTGTTGACAGTGATGATACTACTATTCATTTGTCCTTTAAAGTATGACTTCACTTTCAGTGATCAATACTTCGGCGTCCTCAGGAGTTGAGATTTTAGGAAAATGCACAGCCTGGGCTCAGACCTCCTCTTTAAGCTCGTGACTCTGCGTAGATATCCCAAGGGCACTCCCAACTCAACCTGCAAAGAGCTGACTTCACGGTGCTCCTCCCATAGGCGTCCTGCCCAGGGCTCCTGGTCGGAGGGTAAGGTCTCCCTGCGTCTCCCAACTCAGGCCCATTACTCACAGATGTGAATGGACCCCTCCTTCAGGGACCAGATATCCTCAGTCACAGAGTACCACCACCCTCAACTGACCTACCAGATACTCACTGGCACTCACTCAGCACTGACTCTGTGCTGGAGACCTCACTGCACACTGCACAGTGTATCTCTCTGGATCTCCACAACAGTCCTGGGAATTGGGTACATCACTGCTTCAATTGATTAGATAAATTGTTTCACTTCCTTCCGTGTGTCATTCAAACTGACACGGCTACTAAGCCACAAGCCTGGGCCTGAAAACCACTTGAAAACTGAACACTGCTACACCTCGCAGCCACCCTACTCTGACTCATCACATCACCTCCTGCCAAGCCTTCTAAACTTTTCCAAGCATTCTACAAGACAAATGTGAACTACGAGAGCACCCTACTCTCCTACTTAAAATCTGTCAATGATGGTGCACTGCCCTTAGGAGAAAGCCCCACCGGGCTTGAGCACAGCCTAACACCCCAGCATCCGCGTTCCCTGCGTGGCCGCGCTGCCTCACCCACCAAGCAGCTCTACACGTGCCGTGTCCAGGACAGGGATGCTGACTCCGCACAACCCAGGGCTTGTCTCACTCGAACAATGATCACATTCTTCAGTGTTCATCTTCATTGCTGACTCTCACAAAAATGTTTTCTCATGATGAATCAATATCTTTTTCCTTACAACTTCCCATCATTGATAATGAGCTCCCCCCAAAAGAGAGAAGACCTAATTCTCAGTCTCCTTATCTGTAAAGTGAGAATTACAAGGAAATATATGAGGTTTTAAGAGAAATAATATTCATGTGAGGCTGAGGGACAATTCCATCATACAGTAAGCACTCAATGTGTGCTTACTTAATATTAGTAAGAATATATTGCATTCTAGCAACCTTCAATGTTTTATTACTTTGTCCAACAGACTACTGACAAACTGTTGGACGAACCACTTTGAGTAGATCAGCACTAGCGTACTGGGAGAGGTAAGCGCTGACTCCAGTTACAGCTGCAGCCACCCAGCACTACGGGGCGGGGGCAGTTTGCTCAAACTCTTACATGTTGCTTGAGCATTTAGTCCTCGTTATAGAATAAAGATAGGTGTTCTTTAGTCAAATCTCCTGAAACATAAATCTTCAAAGATTGATGCAAATTAGGTTTCAAGTACAACACTCTCACTAGAATTTATTTGAAAATTATAGTCTTAGCTACTCCGCACATCAAAAGGGCATAATCTTAATGTATCTGACTAAATACACTGAAAGGGTTGTTTAAGAGTAATTAAGAAGAAGCCATTCTGAATAAGCTCTCAGTATCATCTGCACAAAGCCCCACCCATGGGTCTCATTTCTCACTTCCACATAGGTGTTTTCAAGTAGCTTACCTTGGGTCTTGGTTTCTTATAACACGGGGTGGGGAATAGTTGTGGATAGATTTATGTAGCAAATATATACCTAGGGTATTTGCTGTGAAGGAATTCTAGAAATAAGAAGATTGATATATAGTACCACCCATAAGAAATTCAGCCTTTCCTTTTACAACAGCATTAAGAATAAAGTGAGAGATACATTTAACAAAAATTTACAAGATTTGTACATTGAACTTTTTGAAGTATCACCAAAATAAATTTTAAAAGATCTACATATATGGAAGACATTCCATTTTCATGGAATGATTGACAATATTATTAAAAATGTTAAGACTCCTCAAAGTGATCTATATATTCAGTGGAATCCCTATCAAAATTCCAGCTAACTTCATTGCAAAAATTGAAAAACTGAACCCAAAATTCATATGGACGTGCAAGGGGCCCAGGACAGCAAAAACAACCTTGAAAAAGAAGAGTAAAGTTGGAGGACTCACTTTAAAGTGTACTAAAATTCTATAGCACTAAGTCAGTATGAAACTGGCATAAGTTTGGATAAATAAATTTAAGAGACACAATAAAAACCCACGGGGAAAACTTTCATTTACAGACAGTTTTCCACCTGGGGGCCAAAAACACACCATTGAAAGAGTAGCCTATTCAACAAATGGTGCAGGGACAGCTGGGTATCTGCAGGCAAAAGAATCAATCTGGAATCTGAACACCCATATTTTATATAACAAATAAAATTAATTCAAAATAGATCACAGACAGAAATGTAAAAATTAAACCTATAAACTTTCTAAAAGAAGACACAGTATAAATCTTTGTGGGCCTAGGATAGGCTTTGGTTTCCTAGATACAAAACCAAGAGCACAAGTGATAGAAGAAAAAAGCAGATAAACTGGACTTCATCAAAATTAAAATCTTTTTATTACAAAGGACATCATCAAGAAAGTGAAATGACAGGGGAAATGGTTATCTCAAGTCAGAGAGGGCGTGCTTAGCAAGAAAAATAAAATAAATCATTTCATCTATCTACCTCCCCTGTAAAGAAATTGTTTTAATGTTTAAAAAAAATATAGTGAAAAGACAGTTTGCAGAATAGAAGAAAAATTTTGCAAAGCATGTATCTAATAAGAGAGTAGTATCCAGGATATATAACGAATGCTTTCAACTGAACAATACAAGGAAATAGACACAATTTTTAAATTTACCATGAATTTAAATAGATATACAAACGGCCAATAAGCATATGAAACGATGCTCAGTATCACTAGCGAAATCAAGAACAAAATGAGATCTCATTTTACACCCACTAGGATGGTTATAACCAAAATATGGACAATAACAAATGTCATTCAGGAGGCAGAGATACCTCATATGCGGCCAGGGGAAAGGGACAATGCTGCAGCTTCTTTGGAGAAGTCTGGTATTTCCTCAAAAGCTTAGAGTTATATGGCTCAGCAATTCCACTCCTATATGTAGAGTCATCCCTCAATACCCTTGGGGGGTTGGTTTCAGGAACCCCACACCCTGGATACCATAATCCAAGGATGTTCGAGTCCCTTTACAATCAGCCATCTAGATCCATGTAGTGGAAACTACAGATATGGCGGGCCAAAGGTACAGCCAAAAGAATGAAAACATATTCTCATAAAAAAATTCACATCAATATTCATAGCAGTATCATTCAGAGTAGCCAAAAGTTACTAACAATATCCATCCATCAATGAACGGATAAACAAAATTACCAAGAATAGGCCCACAAACTTTTGGTCATTGAAACTTTGACAAAGGAGGTGAGAACATACAATGGAGTAAAGACAGCCTCTTCAGCAAATGGTGTAGGGAAAACTGAACAGCTGCATGTAAATCATTGAAGCTAGACTACTGCCACACAGCATACACAAAAAAGAATTAAAAATGTGTTAAAGACTTAAACATGTAGACAAGACACTATAAACCTCTTAGAAGCAACCATAGGCAAAACATCTGACATACATCTCAGCAATGTTTTCCTAGAGCAGTCTACTCAAGCAATAGAAAAACAACCAAAAAGATACAAGAGGGATCTAATTAAACTTACAAGCTTTTGCACAGCTATGGAAACAGTAAGCAAAACAAAAAGACAACCAACCTATGGAATGGGAGAAAATATTTACAATAAATGAAACTGCTAGGGGCTTAATTCCCAGAATATGTAAACAGCTTTTACACTTAATAAGAAAGAAAAACAAACAATTCAATTCAAAAATTGGCAGAAGTCCTAAAGAAACATTTCTCCAATGAAGACGTACAAATGGCCAGTAGCCACATGAAAAAATATTCAATATCATTATCAGAGAAATGCAAATCAAAACTGCAATCAAGTATCACCTCTCACCAGTCAGAATAGCCATCATTCAGAAGTTCACTGACAATAAATACTGGAGAGGCTGCGGAGAATTGGGAACACTCCTACACTGTGGAGGGAATTCAGTTTGGTGGAGCCATTGTGGAAAAGTGTATAGATGTTCCTCTAAAGACAAAAAATTGACCTCCCATATGAACTAGCAATGCCACTCCTGGGCATATATCCAGAAGGAACCCTAATTCAAAAAGACACCTACACCCCAATGTTCACAGCAGCACTATTTACAATAGCAAGACATGGAAACAACTGAAATGTCCACTGAGAGATGACTGGATAAAAAGGTTGTAGCATATTTGTCCAATAGACTACTATTCAGCCATAAAATAATAATAAAATAATGGCATTGGCAGCAACATCAATGGACCTGGAGAATGTCATTCTAAGTGAAGTAAGCTATAAAGAGAAAGGAAAATACCATATGAGATTGCTCACATGTGCAATCTAAAAAAAAAAGAAAGAAACAAAAAGATAAACTTATCTACAGAACAGAAACAGACACAGAGTCATAGAAACCAAACTATGGTTACCAGAGGGGAGAGGGTGTGGGAAGGAATAAATTGGGAGTTCAAGATTTGCAGATACTGAGTATGTAACAAATAAACAGCAAGTTTATACTGTATAGCACAGGAGAATATATTTAATACCTTATAGTATCTTGTGTTTAAAAAGAGTATGAAAATGAATACAGGTATGTTCCTATTTAACTGAAGTGTTGTGCTGCACACAAGAAACTGACACAAAATTATAAACTGACTAGACTTCAATGAAAATATTTTTAAATAGACCAAAAACGAAAAAAAGGAAAATGATATTATCAAACAAAAAGAATAAAGTACTAATTCAGGCTACAATATGGGTGAACCTTGAAACTTTATGCTAAAAAGCCAGACACAAAAAGTCAAATAGTGCCCTTTAAGGTGAACTGTATCTAAGCTTTTATTTTACTACTCCTGTAAATTTTCCGGTGGTTTGAAATCTACCAATATCAAAATAAGATGTATTATGCATTAAAAGCTTAAAACGCTTCCTCACAGGAGGTCTTTAATTATTAAATTCAGAAACGCATATAAAGCTCTTGGAAAAACACTTTGCACCTCCACACACAATCACTGCTGTCACTGCCACTCAGAGGGTGGTGCCAGCACTGATGAGAGCTGCCTCCACTCGCTCCCCTGCAGAAAGGAGTGAAGGCCTGAGCTCTGACAGGCAGGGTGAGCGTGAACCTGGGTCAGACACACAGCCACGTCCCAGACTCTGCATTACCCAACTTTCTTACACAAACTGCAACATGTAATGTAAACACGCTAGAGGGATGTATCTTACAACACAGGGAATACAGACAATGTTTTACAGTAACTATAAATGGAGCATCTATTGTACACCTGAAACTAATATCATATTTTAAATCAGCTATATCTTTCTAAAAAATTAAAAAATATTTCTAAAATGTTATCACTTTAATATTCAATTCGGTTTTTAAGTAACTACTAAACAGCTTAGAATGTATAAAAGCATTTAATTGTGCTGTTTGTTTACATATTTATTCACATTCAGCCTCTTGCTAAAGAGAATTTAAACAATTCTTTTAAAAACAGCTTAACAACTTTAACAACAAAAAGGCAAACCTGAGAATGAAGAGAAAATGGAGATTCAATACTTAAAAGAAACCAGGGGGAGATAAACTCATAAAAATGGATTCCATGAAGTCAGAGCAAGTGTTAAAGGCTGACTAGAAATTCAGCTGTAGGATTCTTGGCAGCGAAACCAAAAAGAAAAGATGATGGGGCGGGTGGTAGAGCGTGTGCTTAGCGTGCACGGGGTCCTGGGTTGAAGCCCCAGGGCTTCCACTAACAGATAAATACATCTAATTACCTGCCCCCATAAAAGATCACCAAAGAAAAGAAAAAGAGAAATTTCTTTCCAAAAAAACCCTGATATTAAATTTGGATTAAATACTTAAAAAAAGCACAAAAGAAAAATAGAAAAGATAAGTGACACTGTGAAGGAAAACCACAGCTGGTCTAACAAGCTAAGTCACAAATCTAAGTGTGATAAGTGTCGGTTTACTGATCTAAGTTTTGCTGGGATACCTGGTAAATCTGAAGTTTAGTGTCAGTTTACTGGGCTAATAAGCTAACCCGAAAATCCGAGGTCAACAATTGTGAGTAACGGGATCTGTTCCAAATTGATAAGCTTCAGTGTACTGATTCCTTGCTTTTTGTTGTTTGAGCCTTATTGGCTAATAGCCCCATACTTGTAATTAACCGTATAAAACATCATGTGCACATCTTGGAGGGGCTCAGAGCTCTGGAAAAGAAGCCCCTCTGAGCCCGGCAACGTAATAAATCTCAATACTCCAACCCTCTGAGTGATTCTTGTTTCTTGGCTGGCCTGTTGTTTCCATAACAACACAAGGGATAATGCCCGTGAGATAAATCTGCAGTGGCTGCTGGCAGGTCCCCATGTCTCACGTGGGAAAATCTGAAACATCCTTCTCAACACTCAGAGTCATCATAAGCCCACCCCAAACCTGCAGCCTTTAAATGCAGGAGCACAGGTAGGGCCTGGCCTTTGCTGTCTCTGTGTCATCACAGTGAGACAGGATGGAAGGGGGAAGAGCACAGCCATTCAAGGAAGGCCACCGCAATTAACATAGAAATGGTGAAGGATTCAAACCCCAATAGGTCTTGAGGCTCAGGATGAAGTGATTTAACTTCTAGCAGATCTTGAGATTCAGTAAACACCCATTGTAATAGTAACGTGGTGAATAACATGCCCCAGGCAACATGGCAGTCCCAATGATAGCCACAAAAGGTCAAAGGGTGGGAAATGGCCAATTCCCTGGAAATCCCAGCCCCTTGCCCTAAGGCTGGTCCTTCTACTTATTAGCATAGGAAACCACCAAGCCCAAGAAAACAAGCAACACAGCGCCACCTCGCGGTCACCACTCTCTTTCCCTCTTTGGTGAAGGCCCACACTCTGTCTGTGAAGTGTGTACCTACTTCTAATCTGAGCATCAAACCCCCACACCTCGTGAAGTTTCTCTTGCCTATCAATGTATCTCTCTGAATAAATATACCTTTACTCAACACTGGCTTGCTCTTGAATTCTTTACTGCATGAATTCAAGGAACAAAATCTGGTGGGGCACATCCCAGGGACTCGACAAAAGCCTGGGACACAGCCCTTCTCATGCCCAACGTTTTTTTATTCTTCTATCAACAGGACTGGTCTGTGAAGGGAGGTCTGAGACCCCAGCTAAGGGACAGAAGCAGCCTCCAGGGCTCCAGCTTGCCGGCAGCCTCTCCCCCAGCATGTGTCTTGGGGTCTGCCCGGTTCTCTGTGTTTCTCTGTTGTGCTGACTCCCCAGCCAGACAGCGTACTCCTAGGCCTGTCCCCACAAAGCCCTTCTCTCCAAAATACAAGCACATCATGTCACAATCCTCTTGTTCAACCAGGAAATGTTCAGCCCACTTTTTTCCTCCCCAATAAAGTACCCAACTGTCCTCCCTCCCATCACATCATTTCTTTTTTTGTGAGAACTCTGCACTCGCCACACCCCATCCTGAACACAGGTGTCTTGCTGGCTGTGACCGAGATGTTTCTTTCTCACATAGCCTGCGTCCTTTCTCTTTCCCCTTATTACCTTAAAAAAGCCTTTCCTGAGTCACCCACCCCACTGATTCTGAACTCACAAAGTGCTGAGGTTGCAGTCACTATGTGCATACCTCCCAGGTTTTGGCTAGGTTTCCATCGCAAGATCTTCATTAAGGAGCTGCATCAAGAAGTTTAAAGAGGCTATTCTTACATCAGAGTGGAGGAGCCTGCAAAAAATTTACATGGCTTTGAAGAGAGAGTTAACCAGGGACAGAGAATTCATGGGTCCTAGTCAAAAGTTTCATGAGGCAAAATGTTCTCCCAAGGCTCAGAGTGGCTTCTGAACATGGAGTCGGCAGGAAGGAGGTGACAGGCAGTGATTAGGGTGGGTGATACAGGGTACGCTCCCCAGCCGGGAAAGAATAGGTTTTTTTCTAGTTTTCCAAACAATTTCTTACTGACTTTTTTCCCTTATTACCACATACCATTTCCTACGAATTAAGCATATCAATGTAAGTCATTTGGGGCACTTGGGAGAAGCTACACGATGCCATTCACAGGGCCGGGACATGACAGCCACACCAGTCAAGGTTGAAAGACCAGTGGGAATATTTCCATGGTAATCACGGGCATGCAGCAAACTCCCCAGCTTCAATGACCTCCTCTCAAAGTTGGCGCCAATAAAGCTACCAGTCAAAATGCGTGATGATTATGACCAACATCTGTTTATTAGTTAAGTGCCCGAGACAGCTGTCGCTTAATGGGGAATGAGTAAGATCAACGAGGCCCTGTCTACCTGGCCATACGCGCCCTGCCTTCCTGCCTTGGTGCAGCAGCAGAGTTTGTTTAGCTGAGATGAACGCCCCCAGAGCAGCCCCGACGGGAAAGCTCCCAGCTCTGCACGGCCAGACGTGTTCCTTTCCTTCTCAGAGCTGATCACAGTTTGCTGTCGTCTGTTTTTATGTTTATCCCTTTTGTAACTGCCTCTCCTCCGGAAATTTTGCTCAAGCAGCACGGGGCCAGATGTGTCTTGCGGCCTGCCGGATATTTTGGGCAGGTAAACAGCCAAGCCCACATCTGGCTCTGGTGCTGAACGGAGAAGGCACAAGGCCCAGGGGCCCATGCTGAACCGAGGCCCCTGCACCCAAAATTATGGTCTGACTTTGGGCAAATTACATAGTCTTTTTTACCCTGAGATTCCTCATCTGTCTATGAAAATAACTGCCCATGGAACACAGAGTTACAAGTATTAAAGGAAATCACCAAATTCACAACCTAGCCAAGGGGCTACCAGTGCATCCTCAACAGATAAATACTGCCTTTACGGCTCTGACACACGCCAAGCTTGGTGGCCGCACAAAGTGTAAACTGCTAAGTGCCAGTGTGTTAAGTGTTTCATGTGTGCTATAATACCCTTTAGAACTTACAACAATCCCAGAAAGTAACGAACATTATCATGCCCATTTCACAGATTCACCAACAGGTTAAGAGTGGTTACATTCTATTCCAAGGCGCTATGGTGAGGTAATGGCGATTTCAACGTGAATATGGCCCCAGGCCTGGGCTCCATCTCTGTCCCACCCACCTGACCACTTGCCTATGAAATCCACCTGTCCAATACCCAAGTTTGAAGCCAGCCAGCTCTTAAATGCAATGTGTGCCACCGTTTGTCTATGTTCCTTAATTACCATAAACAGTTCTCAGAAAGCACTTCAGAAAGGAAAGTTGGACTCACGTCCCTGCCCACAAAGAAGAGGAATTCTGCCTTGCCTTCTCCTGTAACGTGCAGAAACCCTTCCCATTCACTACCGAATCCTTTTGTATGCTTCCTCCGTGTTCATGTTTGCACACGGCTTATTAAAGTAGAAGTTACCTGCAGTAATTCCATCTCGGTTCCTTTCCAAGGTTCCAGATTATCCATAATCAGGGTAATATCATAATTTTCTGTGAACGAAAATACTACAATGTGAATGAAAATACTGCAACCATGTCACTAAACAAAGAATGCTGAAAACAAGTCATCAGCGACTGCTGCCGCACCCCAGTGAAAACAGGCCTGCAGCCACTCCCAAAGGTGCCCTCTGAGCAGACTCAGAATAAGAAAGGACAGATTACTGGCCCTAGATAGCTAGGTGCTTGTCTAAAGAATATATTCAGTGAGCCCAAATGTTGGCTTCCTCCCATATATTGAAAAGCACTAAATTCTTGAACGTGAGATACCTGGCTTTCTTTAGATAACAAGCAATGTTTTATTGTTCTAACTACCTGGTCTTTGTTGTAAAGCTCCTATATAATCCTAGCTTCTCCCCTACTCTTGGGAGCAGTCCCTCAGAGTGTTCCGAGAGGCGGTCATCCTGGCTCGAGTCCTCCTGACAAATAAAACATAACTCTTAACATTCAGGCTGCACGTTTATTTCAATCAAGTCCCAGAATAGACAGAACTCATCAATTCTGTAATGGGACACACTGGATCAGGAACCAAAAGAGTGTAGTAGTCCTGAAGAACTACGGCTCCCTCTTTCTTCCTGTCATTATACAATCCCACCAGAACTCATTACTATGCTGTCTGCTCCTCTGGCAACCAAACTCATAGAAGAGTGAACTCAGCAGAGCACCATGCTGGGGAGAACCCCCCGCAGCAGCACTGCAGGCTGCCTGCCCTCCCGCACGCTCTGCCGACCGCTAGTGTCCTCCGTGGAGACCAGGTCAAAAGAGCTGTTCCAAAAAACTGCAAAGTCCCACATATTAAATAAAAACATTTTATTTTATATGATATGTTACGTATATACCCATCTCTGAAAACAGCTTTGCCAGAAGCCCATACCTTCAATATTAATATGCAAAGGCAAACCCGGTCCCCAAGGGAAAACAAGTCATAAGACGACACTAAGGCCTCCAAAGTCCACTCCACGACAATGAACCAAACTGCCTGCAGGTCTGCAGCTGCAGGAGGCTACATGTCTGCTTTTAAAGCAGCCCCTTCCTGCCCTCGTGTGCTACAATGCCCTTTTATGCCCTCCCATCGCAGGGCAAGAGCAGCCGCTGCAGAAACTTGCACGGGCCTCAGAGCCAGGGATTATGCCCAGGTCACACTGCAAACCTACTGCCCGCCTCACAGCCCCCAGCCAGCAGGTCACCTGGAAGTCACAGCAAGTGCCCCAATCTAGAAGTCTCTTCATTTGCCAGCACAACTGATCACTGGTCTCCAACCTTCGTCAGTTTTGCACAAAACAGCACCTTCTACTGTGAAGCGGGTGGTTTTCGCTTCTGTGCCCCATTCTTACTGGAAACGTTAAGGGAAACCAAAAGGCCTCTTCTCAACCCTTTTCTGATAACACCCTCCCACCCACAATACTCATATGCTCAAGAGTTTGGATCCACGTGATTTTGTTTCCCTCATGCTAAGTGGCTCAAAACACTGCGGGATTCTTTCTCCTTTGAGTGTATTAGCACTCAGTTTCTCGGCTTTAATCTGTTTTTGTCTCTCTCTTCAGTGTCCCTAGCAGTTGCCACTTCTTACTCCCTTCAGCAGCCTCCCTCCCAACATCTATTCTAGGGAATCAGCTGTGATGAGGGGCCCGGGGGCAGTCACAGAAGATGCAACTAAGGCAAAGAGAGGCTACATAATTTGCCCAAGAAATCACCTTGAGCCACCAACAGAGTGTGTCACGTCCCTGTGTTTAACTCTTATTCTAAGCAAGTTAACTTTTTGTAGATTATGTTTATAAACAGATGAGAAATCAAAATACATACAAGGACACACATCAACTCTAAGATGTTCATTAACTCCACTGATTTGTTTCAATTTATTTTATTTCTATTAAAAAATTGAGAACCCCTGCAGCCCATATAGCAAAATGTTACTGGGTTTTAAATCCAGAATATAGAGGGGTTATGTCATTACTCATTCTTATATGTATGTTCAGAAGACAAAATGATTTGAAAGTCTCTCTCCCCGCCCCCTACTCACTACTGGCTCTCACCAGAGCTCCCAGATCACACATCTAATACCTTTTCACTTTACCCACAGCTGAACTCATCAGTTTTCCCCCAGAACTCCCTCTGCAGCTTTCCGTCCTCAGAACACAGCAGGACCATTATTTAACTCATTAATCCACCCAGAAACCTGGGCCTTACTCCATCCTACCTTCACAGACAGCATTGATCCTTTCATTTTAACCATCAAAACATGCCTTCAATCTGTTCGCTTTTACCCACTGACTGTCCTACCACTCAAGTGGAAGCCACCAACACTACGCACCTGGACTCACGAGTCTCCCAAGTGGCCCCACAGCCACTCTTCCCTAAAAATGGGATTCTGTCACTCCCGCGCTTTTTGGACTCTTCAGACCCAATTTTCTTAGAAGAAATTTCAATTTCTTCACCTGGTGAAGGTCTTTGCCATGAAACTGTCAGCTCAGGGAGGGCAGGACCCGCCCTCTCCCCTTGGCCCCGCCCTCTGGCAGAGCTTCAGCTTGGGAGGACCTGCTGAGCTAAATCAGCCTGTATTATAAACCTGGTCTTGAGTTCTTAGCAAACAACTTCACTTATCCATACAAATCCAACGTAGATTAGAAAGATTTTACATGTTGAGCTAGACAATTGATTTGGGGATTTTGCACTGGCAACCTGCAAGTATATGTTCTAATGATTGTGTCTTGTTAAAACCACACACAGATTAAAGGAGTATTTGTGGAATGTCTTCGGAGTAAAAGGGACTGTACTTTTACAGATTTTATGTTTTATTACATGAACAACCAGGACAGGGTCACAAATGGAACCGCCTCACAAGTGACAGAAGACAGGTGAGACGCATATAGCAACAGGTCACAAAGATGGTAAGAGCAAAGTTGTTTATCCAACCCCCGAAAAAATTCCTCCAAGAACAGAAAACTCACAATTTTGAAAATAAAATTCTATCATCTAAAGAAAGAAAATAAATAATCCTCTTCATCAGGGTTTCTAGATCTGACTGCAGAATTATTAGCAGGCCATACTGAATCCTAGCACAGAAAAATCAGATGGACTAGTGGTGAGTAAGTTCCAGGAAAACGGCAGTAATTCCTCCACTTGAAAGAGGACACACACTCACTTGTTGAAGGTGACTGTAAACCGCATTCTGCAGAAATTCAGAAGATTCAGACACTGCTTCTACATGGTGATGACACGGAAGGACGGCTTGGATGCATGCTTCTAACTGAGTCACCGGCATTCTTACACAGCAAGGTGAAACTGAGGCCCTCAGCCAAGAGCACAGATGTTCCTGTCATGTATCCCAGATCGTGCCTCGGGGACTCAGTGTCCTGTAGCAGTGCAGCCCCAGGCGAGGACCCGCAGCGTGGCCCACGCAAGCAGGAGGGGCACTGTGCTTGAGAAATCCCATCCCCGATGGGGGCAAGACGGGCTGGTGGGGTTGTGTGAACCTATAAATGCTCATAGAAATAAACCTGCATACATTCACGAGATAAAATTAACTGTAGCAGGCTATTTAACAAAATTTCAATTATCAGTGTTAAGTTTACCATTCCTTTCCTCTTGTCCCCTGCACTCTGAGACAGGCTTAGACTCTCTCACACATGCAGCTCTGATGCAATAGTTGTGAATTTATTTTATTTTGCTACAAGTGTTTTCGCTCCCAGTGTCGCTGTGACTGTCGTCTCTTAACACAGTCAGATGTCTTCCTGGATCTCTCCCTGTGTTCCTTGCTCCTGCTTCTCAGATCCTGAGATAAAGAACAGGTGAAGGCATATGACTGGGAATGTCAATGTGGACTTGATCAAAGTCCTCAGTGACCCCCTAGGTGAGTGCTGCCCACCGCTTACCTTCGATTCTCAAGGTTCTGCTCAGGGTGACATCCAGACAGGAGAGATTCCTGGGCCCAATTAAGAGCTGTGTGGCTTGGGTGCGGGGAAAGGTGCAGGAGCTGGTTCCGTAGATGGTCACTTCCATTTCTCTGCTACTCTCTCTCCCGAGGCCCCGCTGCCAAGCCCCCAGGCTCCCTGATCTTCTGTCTTTCTCTTCTACTCTAATTCAAGCCCTTTTCCTCTTCCTTTATTCCCTGATTATCTCCAGCTGGAGTGATTTTCCCATCACAGATTCTGAAAAATTTTCCTGCAGCTGAAAAACAGGTCTCCAGAGGTCAATGCCCATATGGTGGTTCCTGAAGAGAGCCCCTGGTTAGGGGGAACCTCACCAACACTCACGGGGCATCAGACATGTTGCAGGGTCGACCACCCCCAACAAGAGTTTGCTGTGACCCCAAAGCACGCACAGCATCCCTGCTCACTAAAGTGTAGTTTTAGTCCTTTATTAAGAAGCAAAAATAAAAAAATTGCTCATGTTTCTTACTAAAATTATTTATGAGGTAGAAAAAGTAATTCTAATAGAAAAGAACAAATTTCACTCCATGTTAGATGTGTTCATCTGACTTTAAACCTGTACCTTGTTTTCTAGGCTCAGACTTGCTGTTTCTGCACCTTTTGTAAAAGAATGTTGCCTTTAGCCTGAAATACCCAGGAGGGCCTATTCTCCGGGCTCTGATCTTTAAGGATATTAGCTCTTCTACACTTATGTACAGATGGCAAGTTGCAAAATACAGAATAACCTTTCTTTTTTTTGGAGGTTATACGGGGGGCACCATAATTTGACCCACATGGACAGCTGCAGGAACAAAGGATTCCAAGGAGAAACAATTCGTACAGCAAGAAGTTTGCAACAACCAGCCACATCCCCGCCGCTTTTTAGTACAAAAGGAGACTGAATTCTGCCTTGGGGAAGAGAGTTCTACTGGATATCAATATGCCATTTTCTGGGTCTGCCGTCTTTTCAAATAAAGTCACTATTCCTTACTCCAACATCTCATCTCCCGATTTATTGGCCTGTCATGCAGCAAGCAGAACGAGTTTGGACTTGGTAACAAAGTGACTGCATTAGAGGTAGTATGTCTCCACTGTTTCCTCATTTCCAGAATGTCACAACCTATCAGTTTTATATGCTGTTTAACAACACGAACAAAAAACCTATTATACGGAACTAATTCCAAGAAATAAAATTATTTCTACTCCTTCAAAGATTTTTTTTCTTTTTATTTTGTTTTGTTATGCTTATTGAAAAGAAAATAAAAGTCAAATCATTTTATTTCACGTATTTTTTAAAGCTACATATTGTAAGTACTACAAAGATATTTAAATTGCAATAAAAATTGTTCATATATTAGTATAAAGATATATACACAATCAATGTAGATTAGGAAAGGAGTAGATATTTACTAAAAATCCACTGCACATCCAGTGTTTTACAAGCATATCCTGGAATATAAACTCTATTACCCCGGAGTCCCCCACCCCCATTCTCACTGCGGAGTCCCTTAGTAATCAACTACCAAGGCACCAGCATAGAACCATGCAATCACTATTTTAGGTATAAATGAGAGTATTATCTCATTCAATTCTAAAACAGAAACCTTAAAATAAATACTGAACTTATTTACAGATAAACAAATTTGGACACAAAAAAGTACAGTTTCTCCCCCAAGACACAAAGATAATAATTGGTAAAGGCAAGATTTGAACTAATCTGCCTGATTCTAAAAGCTAAGGTGGAAATCCCCTTTGACTTTGGAGGTACAGCAGCACAACCTATCACCCTATCTTTGTTCAGATCTAGCTTTAGACAGCCTGAGACAGCACCCCATTCCTATGGAACCCGAGGGCAAACAATAACAATAAGGATTTTATATTCAGTATTTTCTTAAGTCTCAATTATATAAAGTGTCAGCAGATCAGCAGAAAACTCTTGGAAATATGAGTGGGTCCAGAGCTTTTTGCTGATAAGAAACTCATTCTATCAGGACAGAGTGACCTTCCCATGAGAGGCCTCATGTACATAAACTAAAGGCAGCTGAGCAATGAAAACTAGCAAGAACATGGAACTCAAGCAAGAAGGATGCCTGCCATCCCCTGCCCAGTTGCCTCTTCACCCACGTGGACAAGATGGCAGAAGATCCAGGTTCTTGTCCAAGTGACAACATAATGGATTCTCACCCATGAAATGTTATGACTCTATGCTGTCTTAAGTCCTTTCCAACTAAAATATGATGACACCAATATCTCAGCAGAATGTCTATGTCTCCACCTTCTCTCTTCTATTAGGAGACTATATCTATGGCTACAAAGCCGAAATTCAATTAAAAACACCATGCACGAAGCCTGGTGAAAGTCTGTGTAAGAGACATTGTTCTCACGCTCAGTGAGTGAAAACTCAGACAAAGTGGTCCTTCTCCCTCTGCAAGTGAGAGGTAGCCTGATTGTGTGTGTGTGTGTGTGTGTGTGCACACGTGTGTGTGTGTAAATCAAATACAACGTATTCTGGGATGTGCACAGATTTTTTTTTATGTTACTATTATTTCGTGAGAATGAGCCTACCTTTAAATTAATTTGAATCTATTATTCTGAGAGAGTCTCAGGCTCTTTTGGTGGAGGATGGGAAAGGGGAAAGGAAAGGAGGAAAGAAGTAAATGAAGCAAAGCTGTAAGAGTACTGCTAGGGAAAGGAAAGACATTATTTTTGTTCCTACTTGCATCACACACAAATTAGGGACTGGCTTTCCCCCATGGCTTGTCAAGCACTGAGTTGCAGAAGAACAGGCGACAGCCCTTTTCTCACTGAGCTTGTGACTGTACGTGACATCTTATAGACACAAATTATTTAACCTGATCAAACACTCTAGCAGCAGGATGTAATTCTCCTACTTTGAGAGACAAGGAAACAGGAAGTGAAAGAGGGTATATAGCTTGACCAAAGTCAGAGGACAAGTAAACTAAAGAGGATGAATTCAAACTCAGATCTGAATGCAGAGTCTGAACTTCCCACTACTAGGGCTGGAAAATCCTTAACACACAGGGTCCCCAGCTCCTCTGCATTGTTCCTGGCACCAAGCATTTCCCATGGCGATGGTCTCCAGTTCTCAGACACAGCGCTCTGTGCAGCCAATAACCTCCATTCGACCTTGATCAGCTACCTGCCACGCCCACCAGGCTTCACCATACAGGCAGGAAAGCTGGCTTTCAAGTGCATACAAAGCCACCCCTGGTCTAACCTGGACCCTTCAGCAGTTTTTCCAGCATAAAGGCAGCCATGAAAGTGCTCACAGTTTGTACATGAGCCACACTACCTCTCTCCATCAGTCTCCCCACGTATACTACTTAGCTATGACCATTTTGAGAATCTTGGAAACAAATTTTTAAAAACAGAAAAGAAAGGATTCTGTAATGAGTACTTAATACTTACAATTTTAAATGAGAAGTTACAAAGTGAGTATTTACAAACCGAATCTGCCTTCCTAGGTGTCAGTTTTAACAGTTAAAAAATATAATAGCAAAAATTTCTCACTTAAAAAATTAACAAAAACATCAACAAAAATCTGGAATAAACTCAAAAACAATGCCCATGTTGTATATGGAGGAAGTACAGGACTGTACTGAGGGGTAAAGTAAGAAGTGTGAAAGTAGAGACATCAACCTTTTGTATGGAGGAAAACAGTTTTGTAAAGATGTACGTTCTCCTAAAGATAATTCAAAATTACTAAAAAATCCCATGACAACACTTATCCGTTTTTTTTTAACTTGAAAAAATTATATTAGAATTCTTCAGGAAAAATGAAGTCATAATACTAGCAAAGAAAAATAGGGATCGAAAAGCAAATCAAAAAATTTGCACTGTCAGATATTAAATAAATTTTTACAATATGTAAAATATAGTGCTAGTGTAGGAAAGTAAGATTGACAGAAATAAATCATGACCTCAAAAAGAGACTCTAGTGTACATAAGTATTTTTTACAGGTGGAATTTCAAATTAAAGAGCAAAGTAGGAATTCAATAATTGTCTTGGGACAATCACAGAATCCCCTTGAAAAAACAAATTCTATTCCGGTCATAATGACCGCAAGAAAAATTACAGAAAGTGATGTAAATATTAGAAAGTACTAATAACAGCAAATACAACTCTTTGCTCATATCAATTCAGCTTCTCCTCACTATGACAAGTACCATTATCATCTCCATCTTAGAGATTAAGAAAACCTACAGAAGAAATTTATACCATTATAAGAAAGCATTTCTAAGAATAATATCAAGAATAAAACCCAAAAAGAAGACATTTACTATCTTAAGGTTATTTTGGGCCACAACAAAAATGAACCTACTGAACAAAATGAATGGCAAGAAATGACAAGGAAAAGCTCTGTGATACATGTTGATGAAGACAAGGGGCTAATGTTCATAATATACATAGAGCTGTCACAAAGCAACAAGAAGCTCCCTCACTTAAATATTTGCAAAGGACAAAAGGGATCATTCACTTTTTAAAAGTCAGATGGCTAATGAGTGAAAAATGCTCAATACCACACTGGTCATAATGTGCAAACTAAAACAATGAAAATCATTTTACTCATCATATTGGCAAATATTTTTAATAGATATTCTAGCTAGTGTCCATCTTTGAGACAACAAACTGTGAGCGATCTTTTGGAGGACGACATGTCAATGGATATGTAAACCCTGGAAAATGGGTGTACACACAGGCTGAACTTCACTTTTAGGAATCGTTTCATTTACAAAAAGAATCAGTTCAAATAGATGTACTCATCAGAGCATTTACACAGCACTGTTTACATTGGTGGGAAGAAAAGCTGAAGTGGAATCATACCCAGGGATAGAGAATTGGTTACATAAGTTATTCTACATCTTTTCATTCCCCACAGGAGAAGGAATTTCTAGATTCACTTGAAAGGAGCCTGTGATTTATGTAGTTGTCACATCCAAGGATTAAATTTCCAGAAACCTTAACTAAAGGAATACTCATACAAGATCACAGGAATGTTTGTACAAGAAGGATGCCAGTCAGACACCCTTTCTGACAGTGGAAAATGGAGAAAACTTAAGTGTCCACCATCAAGACAATGATGCGGTAAATCACGGTGAGCTGTGGCCACTAAAGTTCCGGTGTTTCGGCGTGGTCCAAGGCCTTGTCCACAGTTCTCTCCCACGAAAGGTGTCCTTACACAAGAGACCAAACCTGCATATCAGGAGACCACTCTACTCTATCTGAAAGGACCGGGTGAGTCTGGAGGGAGAGGACGTCTGTGATATATACCTTAGTGAATAAACCGAGCTGCAGAAAACATATAGTATGGCCTTATTTTTCAATAAAGCATATATACACACACATATACATAGATTTCTCATATACGTTTATGTATGTGTATATATATATGACATAGGCATAAAGGTCATGAAATATATACTCCACATTGTCAGCAGTTTTTACTCTCAGGAAAAAAGGGGAAGGAAGTAGGGGACTTTCGGTACCACCACAGTTCTCTTTTCAGTATTCCAGTTAAGTTTACTTGGAATTTAAAAGTTTACTTAAGTCCAAAGTAAAATGGACGAGGACTCCACAAGACAGAATGCTATAATGGTCATTAAAAATCATGCCAGCGGAGATAGAATAGTGTAAAAAAAAATTGTCATAAGCTGAATGGAAAATGGAGGTCTCCACACAGTAAACAGGCACACAGTGCTCGCTGGTTTTTATGACAGAGGTAATACACACTGATGAAAAGAACAGAAAATAGATTTTAAAGTGTTAATTATTATCTCTGAATACTGGGAACAGGATAGATACTTTTGACCCTTTTTTCAGACTTTTATATTAAATACACATTATTTTTCATCTGAAAAATGCATTTTTAGATGTCTAGTAACACACATTGGAAAAAATACATGAGTACTTACAGAAAGAAATAACTAGGAGACACCGAAGCACCGTCACACAGTGCAGAATGGGTGATCCTGAATAACACCGCGCAGTTACATAAGGACCCAAAAAGTGAAAGCACCCGCTGTAACAGGGCGCGTCCCCCTTCCATTTGTCAGTTGTGTCTTCAGGGCTGAGGCAGTTCTGAGCACGGCCAGTGTCAGTGCTGGTGTCTGGATAGATGCCACTGGAGGTGAGGGCACCTGCAAGCCGAGAGGAAGAACAGAAATCATCCTCTGCTTTTTCTGTCTTGTTTCTTTGTTACTTTTAAAGAGAGGCGGAAATAAGATAAACTGAATCTTCCCTACTGAAATTTCAGTATTGAAACAGTTTTTATATTGTTCACAACTTATATTCTGCCTATAACTGTCTTTTCAACAAAGCATTATATTTATTAAATGTTAATTAACTCAGTTAATTAACTACCTGTTGAAACCTATTAAAGAACATGAAATGCACTACGTGAAAGCACCACACCTGCAGTGACTAGCACAGCTGTCTTGACGGCAGTGCAGTCAGCCCCCACCATCCCGTGGCCTTGAGCTCCTGATGCTGGGAAGAGAGCACGCTGCTTCCTCAGGCGGAGAGAAATGGTAAAAGTATTTTCTGAAATCTACAGCACTGACAAAACATAACTGCTTAATCCCAGGCTCCTTTGAGGCTGTCATTTTCCGTTTCTGGCCAACACCCGTCAATGAGCAGAACCACCCCATTCCCGAGTCATGGGACTCACGTGGGCAGCAGTTTTGGAGAAATTTCCAGGTATAGAATGTAAACCAACTATACATAAAACTCTGAAAAAGAAAAGATGCAATAATCTGATTTTGGAAGACACTCAATATATTCTCCTAAGCCTTAGTAGTTGGAAAGGCTGGGCTTCTCCTAAGCCACTTATTTATTTCACAGCCAGTAAGCATCTCCCACAAACCCTGTTTCCCTGTGTCTGCTGGGAGCCTCAGGCATATTGATGCTGTCTATCTTATAAGGCACAAGGCAGAGGCGTGTGTCTCACGCCTGCAACTCTCACACAGGCTCAACTCCGAGCCTCAATTTGTGAACTTGGCCCCATTTTCTCACCTGTTTATTTGGTATCTGTTCTTCTGTAAGCTGCCTGAAATGCTTCTTGGAACAAGTCAGAAGAATGAGTGGGTAGAGAAATGGACAGATGGACAGGTGAGAGATGGGCAGACAAACAAGGGAGACTCCAAGAGAAGGGGAGCAAACAAAATTTCCTATGCAATACCCTCTTCTAGTCAGGGAAGAAAACCACCACAAAGAAGTGTGAAGAGGCAGGTGGCTTAGGACTGTTTCCTGGATTCCATGAAATGTCACACCAAGTGATGAGAGAGTAGAAGTATAAATAATAAAAGATAAAAAGCATGCATGTTTGAAAAATATATCTACATTATGTACTTTCTAAAGAATAGATTCAAATCAGCAAGGCCCAATAACCCAATTCTTGGGTATATACAGAAGTGCGAATCCCACCTCCAATCCACAAGGCATCCCTTCGGAGCACTGAGAGTCTACACGGTGTGGTCATAAAGGCATCACCGCAAAAGCTGTGCTATCCTGCACTTACGAGGAACGAGCAGGTGTGCTCGGGCTTCCCACCCACGTCATTTACACCCCACAGCACCTCTACGGGGTAGGGATGCCTAGCGAACCCCGTCTCTGCGGGATAGAAAACCAGTCCTGGAGAGGCTAAGCCGATCTACCATTTCTCCATCTCACAGGACTTGTCACTCCAGAGCAGGAATCGAACTCGGACCCACGTTTGTAACCACAGTACTACCGTAATTTATGTGCTTTTTGTGTGTATAATACATTTGTTTCTGGCATGAAAGGATATTTAATAAATGATCGGTTGTCTTGTCTATCTCATTAGCTCACAATCTTTATATTTTTGAATTGTACCCTTCCCCTGGAGAAATGAACGGAAAGAGCGGTGGTCAGAATGAGGTGGGGCTCCATTCTTTATCTGTTACCTCATCTCATCCAAGTCCCCAACCAGGGAGAAGGAGCAAAGGTTTTCTTCATCTTTTAATGAGAGGGCTCCAGTGATGGTGGCTTACTCAATTCCAAGACCGAGTCTGGGGGAAGGGCACATGCAGCAACAAGAGCGGTATCACCTGTAGGAAGGCGAAAAGAGCTCAGGGGATGGCTCAATGGGTCAGCCTGATTTAATTTCAATCGATAATACAATAACACACTCTAAAAATACTAGCATGCAATGGATTTGCTCTTTCTTGACATCTAGCAAGTTTCCACAGCCCACATGTAACATTATCATGAACTAGTGAAAGGATGAGTCCACAGACAAGAAAAATCAATGCCACAGGCAGGCTGAAACCCAGGCTGGAAGAAAGGAAGGGAAAGGGCATAGTTAAGAAGAGGGGAAAGTCTGGGAAAAAGACATCATCACAAGGACTCTCAAGCATCATCCAGCAATCATATAATCATTCTTTCAAGAGAGAATTACTTAGGTCCTATTTTGTGCGAGATTTTACACAGGGCAAAGAGAGACCGCAGCGTCCATGGTGGCAGCAAGTTGCGGGGCTATAATAGAATTCTAATCCTGGTACCTTGCACACTTGTCCTCAGTATAAAGGCAAAAAATAAATAAAATAATACTATGTAAACCATACACATTGCTGAAATAAATTAAAGAAGACCTAAATACCTGGAAAGACACACCACGCAGATTCCTGGATCAGATGACAGCATTCTTGGGATGGCAGTGCTCTCCAGAGCGATGCATACATACAACGTGGTCTCGATCACAATCCCAGCGGGCTCCTCTGCAGAAACTGACTAGCTGCTGCTACAATTCATATGGGAATTCGAGGATCTCAGTAACCAAAACGTACTTGAAAGAGAAGTACAACGTGAGAGGACTTGTAATTCTCAATTTCAAACCTTACATCTGTATCTCCAAGTGAGATTAGAGGCCATTTTTAAGTTATTATTTTGTTTATCCTTATTTTTTAAATTCTGTACAACAAATATACCTGTTAGAATAAGAAAAATAAAAAGTAAGTTATCTTTTAAAACATGAACACCGATTCATTCATTGGGAAAAAATTATTTTAAATCTAAAGAAGTAAACAAATATCTAGTGAAAAAGGACTACTTAAAAACAAGTGTGCATTTACAATTTTCATAAATTGAAAACTGAAAAGCACAAACACATCAAGTTTCTAGGGAGACTGGTGAAACATATTAACAATTATTTTAAAAATTCTAATTGAAAAATGAAAACTCAAGAAAGGGAAATTCGTGATTTACAGCCAACTGCAAACACATGGAGAGCAAAGGCCTAGAAATCACAGTTCCTTTAACTCTGCTACTAACGGAATAGGAGAGGAAATTCCTCACTGAGGGGACAGTGGAATCCCATCCATAAGATAGAATACACAGTACAAACTGCAGTAATATGGGGAGTGAATAACTTAGAAGAATTCTGAAGTTATAACATTGCTGAAAAACTATAAAAAACACTGACAGGCAGATTAAAACACACAGTCATATATATTATATAGAAACATATGTAGTCTGCTCCCATGTTGCATAGAAATACAAACATATTTGTTCATTTATGGGCACTTATGACTTTATCCCTGGTAGAATATTTCAACTAAATCAAATAATCAATATAACACTCCTCTTGTCAAATCTACTTGATAAGTTACTCTGCTATGTAACCATAAAGTGTCTAAGATAGATCTAAAATTAGTGAAAAAGAGATTTGTATGGCTTCTTGAATTCTTCTCAAATTTCCAAGCTTAATTTTAAAATAGATCTGAGCAGTATTTCTATATTATCTTTTCCCTTGTGAAATGAACAACACAGTCTGTTGTCAAAATTCTGTGCTTAAAATTATTCACGAGCACAGTATCCTCACAAAACTGCTGGACAGCAAAGCACTATCCAGACACTGTGACCAAATAAATGAAACACAAGGAAGACAGTGACCCTATTCTGGAGGGCTTATAGTCTGTGTCAACACTGGGGTTTTTACTTGATTGGTTTGATTGGTTGGCAAAATAAAATCAATCAAGTACTTTCTTCTTTGAGCATTCTGTAAGTCATGACTGTTTTAGTGTCATGAGCAGGAAAGACTTAAGCATGACTTGATTAGGTCAACTAGCAACAATCATCACTGGAGAGTGAGTAATAAAGAAGTTAACTGATAGCAATGCTTCTGCCTACATGAGCCCTATAATAAATCTACACTGACATCCGAAAGGAAAATAAGGAGATGAGGTCCCCAATGAGAAAACAAACTAACAAGAAATCTAAAAAGGAAAGATGTTTTCATTAATGATTCCAGGCAGTAGTGGAGCATGGTGGTGAATATCACAGATTCTGAGGAAAAGCATGAGGGTCTGAACTCCCACAGCACTGGGTAGCTGTGACACTGATATTTCAGTGAAATTTTCTGCACTTCAGTCTCCTATCCATAGACTGGGGAAAACAACCGCACCCATCTCCTAGACTGTTTCTACAAATTTAGATATTTTATACATAAAAGCTTAAATAAAATACTTCAGATTTAAAATAATACCCCAAAACACATGGAACAAAGAAAACAGAGATAAATTGGAGTTCATTAAAATTTAAAACTTTGCTTCAAAGGGCACCATTCAGAAAGTGAAAAAACAACACACTAGAGAAAATTTTTTCAAATAATTTATCTCATAAGGAATTTGTATCTCCAAATGAAGAAAAAAAACCCCTACAACTCAACAATAAAAAGGCAACTCAATTAAAAAGTTAATAAATGTTCTGAAAAGGTATTTTTCAAGAAAAACATAGAAATGTCCAATAAGCACAATGAAATGATGTTCAATAGCATTAGCTGTAAAGGAAATCAAGTCAAAACCACTAGGAGAAGCTGCTTCACACTCACAACAATAGGTTATAATAAAAAAAATGGTAACAAGCACTAATGAGGACACAGAGGAAGCGGAGCGCACAGCCCTTGCTGGTGAGGACGTAACACAGCGTGGCCACTTTGGAAAACAGCCTGGCAGAGCCTCAGAGAGTTGAACATTTGGTTTCTGACTGACACAGCCATTCTGCTCTTTGGGCACACACGAAAGAGAACTGAAAACAGATATCCACATAAAAAATCCCACATGAGTGTTCACGGCGACATTACTCATCACAGCCAAAAAGCAGAAACAACCCAAATGCCTATCACCTGGTGAATGGGTAAACAGAGGGGCCCAGCCATAGAGTGGAATGTTATTCAGCAATAGCAAAGCATAGAATAGTGACTCAGGCCACAACATGGACAAACATTGAAAACGTTACTCAGTGTGAAAGTAGTCGGTCACAATAGACGGTTCCACTTACATGAAGTGACTCGATTTACATTAAATGTCCAGCACAGGCAAATCCACAGAGAGAAAAGTGGCTCCTTGGGGCTGGGGGAGGATGGGGAAGATGGGAATGTCTGCTTATGCATACGGGGCATCCTGTTGGGGGGATGAAAATGTTCTAAGATTGAATGGGATGCACAATTCTGGGCATAGAGTAAAAACCGCTGTACATTTTAATGGGTGAATTGTATTAAAACTGTTAAGAACAAAAGCATCTCGGGGCAGTACCTTCCAGAGTAAATGCAAATTGCTAACTTTTATTAGAGGAAAAAGAAACTGCCCTCAGCATGAAAGCAGGAGATCAGCAAATGTGAGTTAACCGAAATTGGACAAGAGCATTTCACTTGAAACAGTTGCTGAGTGTACACGAAATATTCAGAAATAGGAGAATCACCTTGACATCACGAAGAAGCATTCTGCTTCAAATGCAGATCAAGGATTCGGCAAGCCCTGCTGCCAGAAATGAGCAGAGAAGAATCCTGATTCATAAAACTAGCACCAGAGCCAACAAGGAAATGGTGGTGAGGAAAGCAGGCGGCGAATATCTGGAAGAGTTTGCTGCAAATAATTTCTCCACCGAAAATTTAAAAATAAAATGAAAGTGATGAAATGCTGTGTTGACATCACGTGAATGGGCTTCCTTCGGTGCTCGACTGTTCTGTAACCCAGATTGATAGACTCAGGTGAATCAGCATGGCTCCTGGGGGTCCCCAAAGGACTGCCCACCAGCACGCTGACCACCATCACATCTGCCAGGGTTGAATTGCAGGGAAAAGACCAAGTTCTGAAAGGTACCGGAAATGTTGACAAGGGAAGAAAAGGATGAGTTCAGTCCTGGGACAGAGGCCCGCTGAGCAGAGGCCAGAAGGCTGCAGGTGAACTGCTGTAGACCTGGGGCAGGAAGGGATCACGGGGGAGCATATCTCAATTCTCTTCTGTCTCTCCCTCCGGTAGGAGAGATAAAGCCTGCATCCTTCTCACCTGGAACTGTGGGTTCTGGCTGGCAGAAGTCTTACCGACACGGAATGATTATTCAAGACTCTGTGGAAAAAGTCAAGAAATCGAGAGGGAGTAGGGAGCCATCTCCATGAGCCTCTCGAATGTTCCCATATTTATTGTGTATAATCAAAGGAAAACTTCGTTAACAGTTGTGAGATAGTAAGGAGGAAATTCGGGAAAGACAGGATGAGGCAGAGATTGTAGAATACACAATGAGTACAAAGGATTAGTGTATGTTTAGGGAAGTCATGGGGTGAGGGGAACAAGATACACTTTTAGATATGTTCATTACAAAGCACACCACCAGACCAGCCAGGTCTTTGTTTTGGGGATAATAGACTAACAACACACAAGCCCAGCGTTTATAGCTGAGGGTCTCGGTCCTTGCTTTGCAACCAGCAGAGTGCTACCTAAAACCTCAACTACACAAGCAAAGCATTGTCTCTGCTTTTTAAGGAAAGGAGACTGGAGTGAAGATGCACAGGAACTTGCTTGCAAAGCAGTATCAAAGCATATTTTTTCTTCTTAAAGTTCAGAGGCGACTGTGCTGTGTTATAATTTGTTAACCCAATCATGGGCTCCCACATGGAACCATTATGGAGGACACCCTAGGATGACTAATCCTGGATGTGGGTCTTTTCCTGCCATCTTCAGCCACTCTAGCAGGGTCTAGGCACATCCGAGAATAACGATCCTATGGAACCACCCACTCTCTTAACTCCTGATGCTTGAAACTTAATTTTAGCTCTACACAACTTTCCGTAGAAAAGTTTCAGAAATAAAAGATATAATATTCCTTTTATATCTCATCATATTACTGATTTTTTTGATTGCTCTCTGCTGCTTCTACTTGGTAAAGCACCTCATTCTGCAGCTGAATTCAGTGCATTTCTAGCCAGTTTGGGCTCGCTAAATTCTATTGGTCAAATATCGATATACTTAATTGATTTCTTTGTTTATCAATTTCAGCCAGGAGGAGAGGGAGCGTCACTCTTTTCCTCAGCCCACCCTCAACACTTTTCTCATCAACTCAGGCCTCCTGAAAACAAAACAAAGTATTTTTTTCCCTTCTACTCTTTCCACAAACACAACAGGAAACATCAGTCTGGAGAAAGTATTCAACACAAATGTTAAAACAAAAATCTATAAACCTGAAGCAACTCCATCTCCGAATCATGATACACAATGACATGAGAGTAATTGTGTCAGGCACAAAGCATGAGGGAGCCTGACTACCTGATTTCTATTCTTCAAAGGAAGGAAGGTTTTCGTATTTTTTTATTATCATTCTTGGTCATTGTTTCTGATTATGCCAAAAATAGTTTATGAAATAATTATGCACTGTAATAACAGATTTTTAATGTATCAATTTTAGAAGGCATTCAGAGGGGATAGGAAAACCCACCTCTGTAAAAAATGTAAAATTTCTTCCCCTGTTAAGAACACGTATACAAAATGCAACAGAGAATTCAAATTCTTGTGGAGAGGATCAAAACCACAGAATCAAAGCAAAGTCATTACAATGAGTCAATTTAAATTTCACTGGACAAACATGCTCAATGCATACAAAGAATTTTAAAGGCACACTGCAAACCATTCACTTAATGATCTGCAGGCTAGAGGAAGAATTTCCCTCTTTAACAGACAACAGAAATCAGTAGGGTGTCCCACCAAACCAGGAGCAGAGAACAATCAGGTTTTTAACAGTTTTGATAAATCAGCATGTTCTAAAGATCAAAATCCAGAAATTTTAAACATTCATTCAAACCACAATGAAAAAAGCACTTAAAGAAAAAAAAACACAAAGAATCTAAGCACAGAGGTCATTTAGATAGATCAATGAGAATTTCTTGTACCGCTGGAAGAAAGAACAGGCTATAACCTTTTACTTGAAAAATAAAACTTCTTTTAAAGATAAATGCTAAAACATTTTTCATCTTTCATGTTGCCTTAAAAAATCTGAGGTACTTGTATCTGATCAGAAAAGCAATTCTGAGTAATATTATGTTACAATTCAGTGCCAGTTTGCTCTAGAAGAAAAGAGAAAAGTTACTATTTCTCATTCTGCACAGTTTAAAGAACCTCCCTGTCTCTATCTCCTCCCATTTCCTAAGCTCAACCTCCCTAACCCTTCTGAAACAAGTATGAGAAAGTCTTATTCCCAACATGCCAAATGACAAAAGAATATCAATTTATTTATGTAAATATATGCCTACACCTTGAAATGGAGGAGAAAGTTATCAGAAGTCTATATGGAACTTCTTTCTATCTTCCTGATATCACACACACAAACGTTCACACAGACACAGACACATACCCCCTGGATTACTGAGCACTTCACAAGCTTAGTACTTACAACTTGTAGAAGATAACATTGTAGTTAATTTAAAATACAAAACTTTCATCTTTTGAAAGTCTTCATCATCTGCTAAACCATCCAAATATCAAAGAGACACAATTAGCCTTCTCTGTAGAATGTAATTTCCCTTGATGGCAAAACAGACCCTAAGAAGTACTGGATCAAAGATTCGTGTTTATCACTACCTATGATCGTTTTTAAGCACATTAACAGATTCAGAAATGTATGTCTCATCAACATTTATTCCTATTGAAATAGCATACGTGTTCAATTGTCTATACAGTGACTAGGTCCCATGATGGTGTTTAAGAGCTATTTTGTGTATAGCAATATTTATATTCAAGTGCAGAAAAGGAGGGTGTGTTTTACTCAGTTGTAGAGCACCTGATTAGCATGCACAATGTCCTGGCTTCAGTCCCCAGTACCTCCAAAAATATAAATAAACTAAGTGCATATTTAAAAATAAGAATAGTGCAGCCACTATGGAAAACAGTGTGGAGATTCCTCAAAAGACTAGGAATAGACTTACCATATGACCCAGGAATCCCACTCCTGGGCTTGTACCCAGAAGGAAAACTACTTCAGGATGACACCTGCACCCCAATGTTCATAGCAGCACTATTTACAATAGCCAAAACATGGAAACTACCTAAATGTCCATCAACAGGTGACTGGATAAAGAAGATGTGGTATATTTATACAATGGAATACTTCTCAGCCATAAAAACCGACAACATAATGCCATTTGCAGCAACATGGATGATCCTAGAGAATGTCATTCTAAGTGAAGTAAGCCAGAAAGAGAAATAAAAATACCATATGAGATCGCTCATATGCGGAATCTAAAAAACAAAAACAAACAAAAACAAAGCATAAATACAGGACAGAAATAGACTCATGGACCGAGAATACAGACTTGTGGTTACCGGGGGGGGGGTAGAGGGTGGGAAGGGATAGACTGGGATTTCAAAATTGTAGAATAAATAAACAAGATTACACTGTATAGCACTGGGAAATATACACAAAATGTTATGATAAATCACAGAGAAAAAAATGTGACAATGAGTGTGTATATGTCCATGAATGACTGAAAACTTGTGCTGAACACTGGAATTTGACACAGCACTGTAAAATGATTATGAATCAATAAAAAATGTAAAAAAAAAGAATAAACACAGGGAAATATACACAAAATGTTATGATAAATCACAGAGAAAAAAATGTGACAATGAGTGTGTATATTTCCATGAATGACTGAAAAATTGTGCTGAACACTGGAATTTGACACAACACTGTAAAATGATTATAAATCAATAAAAAATGTTAAAAAATAAAAATAAAAATAAATAAACAAAGTTGCAAAACAAAAAAAATAAAAATAAAGTTATAAAAAAACGCAGACTAAAAACCACTGCACCCTAGGTGCTACAATTATACTAAAAAAAGAAGTGTTTCTATCAAATATTCACTATATGCCAATCACAGAGACAACCACAAGTCACCCCTGAAGCTTCACGTGTGATTCTCAACAACCCTACTAAGTAGACACGGATGAGAAACCCGGCTCTGCGGATGAGGAGACGGAGCTCAGAGGAGCCGGGGACGCTGACCGTCCTGCTCCGTGTGACACCGCATCAGCCCAGGGCAAGCGCTGACAGTGCTGCACTGAGGGGACACCCAGCTGCATGGACCCTTGGGGTACTGGGGAGTCTCAGAAAACACTAAAAATTTTTCAGTGAAAAACCAGCTCAAATATATTACACTGTGCTGCATCCCTTAAACAGGGAACGTGAACGAGACCTTTTTGATGCGTCCATGTTCTTTCTGCCATCATCAGTTACTTGCCCTCACTGCGTGACCAGTGATGATCTGGACCCCATATGAAGTGCACTCAGATGGCAGAGCTTTTAATGCTGTTTTATGAAGTTTGTAAGACTCTGTCTATGCCTCACACTGGTGGTCATCCATCACTTCTCACCGGTGTGGACGTACCACATGAAATCACTCCTTTCTGCTTTTTAAAATCCCTTCATCTACTCCAGACTTTTCAATAGCAAAGAAGTAGCTAAACCACAGACAGTGGACAGCTTTTCACCAAATGGACTCGAACAGCCCATCTGACTACCTGGAAGCCCTTTTCTTCTATTAAACCCACTTCCAGGTACTTCATCATTTTCTGATTGGTGGACTCGGCCTCTGACTGGCCTACTCAGAGAGCTCCCAACCTCACATCCAGGGGTGGGAGAGGACCCTGCTGTTGGGGGAAATCAGTGAGGAAGGTGGACATCCTTCAGCCACGTCTGCATGGGTAGAAGTGCCACAGCGTGCTCAGAAATTATACCGTCATCATCCCTGGGCTCCCATGGACTGGTTTCACATTAACCAAAGTCATGAGACACTGATGCAAGAAAACCAGAAACTTAGCTTATTAATGTAACAGAAGACGTGAATCTATGAACCAGACTGAAATATCAGAGTTCAACCATGAGTACATTTTCTCCTCCACTGCCCAATAACGGGCAGGCAGTCACATGGCAAGCATGGACAGAAACGGAGCAGGAAGGGTTTCTAGATTAACTCAGTGAACTAAATTTCTATTATACGAACAGATCTACTGCCCAGAAGACAATTAACGCCAATCACGGTGCACTCTCCGTGGACAGCGGCAAGACATGACTATGAGCACCCATGTAACTCTCCTTTCCCTGTCCTTTCTAGGCTAACTGATGCACAGAGGTACAAAGATTCAGGGATGCTGATAACGCTAAACACAAAAAGCCCATCTCTGGGAGCCTCAAAACCAGACAGCCAGGGTTTAAATACCAGCTCTGCCACTTAATAGTTCTGTGATTTTGCCAACTTAATTACCCTCTGTGTGCCTCAATTTCCACACTGTAAAACTGGGATAACAATCAAACCTTCCTTACTCGCTTGTTGAGAAGATTGAAGGATTCATTTCTGTAAAACTCTCAGAAAAGAATGTAGCACATTTTGGGTGTTCAACAAATGTCAACTTAATATCAAAGTGATTTACAAGTCTCCCCTCTAATCATCTTATGTGTTTCCTGGCTAGCCTAAGTCCCAAAGAACATCCTTATTTCTCCTTTTATAAACAATTGGGGAGTACCCTTATGTTCCATCCAACCACCTGTTTAAACTGAGGGAGGGGATGCCTCCTAACCACTCTTTTGGGCCATGGAGAGTGCTTCTCCCTTCACACCCCTGGCCCCTGGCCCACAGCTAGCACTCATCACACTAACAGAGTGAGGTGTGAGTCCGGGGAGACAAGCGGGGCATGTGAAACCCTTCCTTTCACTCCAGTGTTGGTCACCATTGGGAAGCACCTGGGATGCTCAGCTCCATGGCAGGAAAGCCCTGTGCATGAAGGGGCAGGTCCTCTCAAGGGAAGGCTCGCTGTGGCCCAGAGCTACATGGGACAGGGTGAGTCTGTATTTCTGGGACACAGTATCATGACACGCATTTTCCCACAGCCTTGAAGTTCATGAAGAACGTGGCTTCATCGGTAACAAAGAAGACATTTATCGCCTGTCTACTCTTTTGTGTCATCTCTCAGTTGGCTGCTGGAGACAACATGTGTATAAGTATTGGATCTCCTTAAGCCCCAAAATATATGAAGTAACAAATAATTCTGTGGCTTAACATTGGTTCAGGGCGACTGTGTAACTGTCCTGACTCTGCTGATGCTAAATTATGGGTATAGGAACTATGGAACCTCCTCAAATATCTTTCATCATAAAAACAGCTCTTCTTATTTTCCTGTTTCTTAGTAATTGCCAAAGACTCCCAAATGATGGCTTCACACAAAACAGCAGCTAAAGTTTAAGAACCCTCTTGACATACTCACTGTGGTAAACACTGCACATAATTTCTAATTCTCACAATTCTACAATTCATATATGAATGTCCCCATCTCACAGACGACGGAAAAACTCAAAACGAACTGTCTCAGGCTCACGTGGCTCAGTGGCAGCACGTGCAACCAAACCCAAGTCAAAAAACTACACCCCTTCGTATATGTACCAAATCTCCTACCACCAATTAACACACAGCGGTGGGGTCAAAACTCAGGGAACTCAATACACTTTTCACCTTTAAGGTCGTCCAGATGCCGCTTCTAGCTGTTTTATAAAATCCCGGCTCACTGGTTTCTAACACTAGAAGAAAAGCCCGATTTTCCCATTGCTTGCACAGCAAGTCTGAAATGTTCACAGTGAGATGACAGAATAAATCTAAGATATAAGCAGAATAACTTTTCCAGGTAGACACACATAAAAGACATTGGGCTCTTCTGAAGCATTAAGTAAAGAAATCAAAATAAAATAAAGTTATTTAAGCCTTCTTTTACAAACAGGAAAGTTAAGACTATAAGAAGTTGCAACAGTGCCACCTATGGCTAAAATGACCTTCCAGGTTGCCGGGAAAGATGCAACACAAAAATTGCCTGTAGGATCAGAAAGGAGAATCAGATAACTAAAAGCTTATGTAGGACATACTGCACTTTGATTCGGGGGAAGGGAGGGATATTCAGTATTTAATTTGATACTGCTAATACTCCTGAATATAAACAGAAGACATAGGCTTAAGGAAACTCATCTTATAAGAGGAAAGAATCCAGTTCAGCCACTTCATTTTACAGGAGGGGAAACTGAGACATGGAATGTGTCCTCCTGGCAATCGGCAGCAAAGACATCCTAGGCCTCATGTCTTGCACTGTAGCAAAAACCAACAGATCTGTACTACGCCTATGTTCATAAAAGTCACGTTTGTATTTTTCCAACAGTAGGTTATCTGATATCTTGCAAAATATTTCTCAAAGATCCAGGATATCATACAAGTTTGTCAACATTCAAAAATATTTATTTACATAATAAAACAGCATGAGCTTTATTCTCTCTATTAAAAAAGTAACGTGTCAAATCAATGTTTTGATATTTTAAACCTGTTAAGAGTGTAGAAAAAAATCAAAATTTTCTTTAATCACAAAAGAGAGGAGCTTATTTCCTGAAAATGATCAATGTGGATTTTACTAAACTTAATTGATCTAGTCAGAATCCCACGAATTTAAATATCTGAGTGGATGGTTACACGGCAACATAAATTCTGATTTGTAACAATACATATTCTGTGTAAATAATCTTCAAGGTCATCTGATTAAGGCAATTTAACTAGTCCCTGTCTCACTAGAATGATACAGATTTCATTAAAACTTCATACTACACCAAAAAAAAAAATGAATCCTTGTTACTTTAAACCATATTCAAATATATCATACTTGTACTTATTAAATATGCATCAGAAATAAGCGACACTCTTTAGTATTCAGAGTTGATTAATCTAAAATTTCTGTCATTGTGACAGCACTTTTATTAAGCACCTCTTGTGTTCTTTGCATACAAGGCATCTAACTCTCACAGTCAGACAAATTAAACAATATTACTAAAATTTCACAAATGAGGAAATGTACTTAAGCCATGAAAACAACTTACATATTCATCAACAGGAAAGAAAAGAGTAAAGACTTTACTTACAATATTCACTGACAATCTTTTCTTCCATATTAAGACTACATAAAACAAATTCAGTCTTTGTAAGTATTTCTGTCAATAAGGGCCACTAGAGAAAAACAAGTAACATCAATAGCAGTGGTTGGACTTTCAGAGCCCACTTCTCTTTTGCACTATAATTATTTTTAATGTTATGTTTTTAGTGCTTACAGAGCACTAAAATATAAAATTAACTTTTTAAGTAATTACCTGAGAATTAAAAATTTGTGAAAATAAACAATTGTAATTTCTGCCACTCTGTCTCACCTTCTCAATGGTGTCTCTCCTTTGAAGGCATCATCAAGCTGAGATCACTAAACTCGGCCATTTATGGAGTCACAGGTGTTTGGGTAACCACTTAACGGGAGGCTGATTAGAGGAGCAATTAAGAAAGCATCCTGTGCAGCCTGGGTTCCAGCACCGAGCTAGCCACAGCCTGCTGCGTGTAATTTGGGACAAGCTGCTCCATCTCTCAATCCCTCAGCTGCAAAAAAGGAGACACTGATACCTACAATCAAACACCTGCTATGAACTAAAACATGAGGAAAGCATTTTAGCCTTAGGTAGGTGTCCACTCACAACGAGTTTGGTCATTATGATGATGAGGATGCCTGTTAATAAATTAAGCTAGACCACAAAGGAGAAATCACCTTAAAGGAGAAACATTTTAAGTCAATGAGCATTTCTTTTTGGATGGATTGCAGAATATTCTATTGATTTTTTTAATAAACCAAATTTTGTCCATTAATTATAGATTTACAGGTTCATGGACAAGTCTCTAGAAAAAGAATTAGAGGCCTCTAAACTCTCTAAATTAAGAAAGTAAATTAAAAAAAAAATCAGGGAGGAGGTTATACCTCATGTGGGAGAGTATGTGCTTAGCATGCATGAGGCACTCAGTTCAGTCCCCAGTAACTCCATTTAAAAACTTTGCTTTTTAAGAAATGGGGAATTAAAGCAAAAAGATGGAGGAATACAGACTTTTTTAGAGACTCATCTCAGATTTAAGATGGGGAAGATACCATCTATTTCTCAGAGGAAATTTTGAGGACTCTGTAAACTGGTCTGAGATGTCTAGTTCTTTAACATTATTCATGAATTCATATTACCAAGTCATAAACTACCTGATAATCAACAGTGGTGATACTGATCATAACAGCTGCCATCAGGGATCGACCTCCTGCTAGGACTGCTCTGTTCTGACATCTCTGCCCCTGAGGCCTCACCAGACTGACAGCACTAAACTAGGTCATTCATGAGCACCTCGTGTAAGTCCTCCATTTGTGCTTCTGACTCTCCCCTCACCAGCTCCTCTGAGGGAAGCACTGTTATCATCTTACCCACTCACAAATAAGGTGACTGAGGCACAGAGGCTAATCCCGTTCCAGGTCACATTGGCATTAAAGGACGTCTGTATTTCTGCTGTTTTGCTTTTGACAAAGGAATGTGAGATATCAATTCAAGGCAGACTGTTAAATAATCAAGTCTGTCAGGTCTTCACCTCAAAGAGCAGATACTATAAATTCCTGATGTAGGATGAGGCTGCCGCCACAAACTGACTCAGCTTGAAATTAATATCCAAGATGAAGCAGCGGACACACGTAAATATTCACGATTGTCAAGTCTGCTCACGGGTCTGGGCCCTTCACTGCCTGAACGGGGGTGAAATCCCCACCCGTGTCTGGGAGAGATGCACGGTGCTTCCCGGGCTCACCCAGGCTTCACGGGCTATTTCCTCCCACAGACTGGCCTCAACGATTAAAAGCTCTCAAGGTTTTTACACCATGCAAAACAAAAAGACATTTCTGCAGATGGAGCACTTTCTTAGACTTAAATCTTTTTTTGCCTACACTCACCCAGGGGGAAAAAAGAAACATGACTCTGCAAAGTCTCTGACCCTCACCACTCACAGGAGTAGAACAGCCACAGCAGAAGATGGTTCTTCACATTGCAGGATGAGAACAAAATAAAGATGCCCCAACAACAGGCACTCCCAGACACAGCGCTCAGCCGTCTTCTGCAAACTCACTGTTGTGTAGCACTCATCACCTTCTATTTCCAGAACACTTCATCACCCCAAAAGAATCCGCCTATCACTAGCAGTCACTCCCTAATCCCCCTCCAAACAGCCCCTTCCAACCATCACCTGCTCTCTGCCTCTGCATGTGCCTTTTCTGGGCATTTCAGATCACTGAAATCAACAATATTTGACCGTTTGTGTCTGCTTCCTTTCAATTAACAAGCTGTTATCAAGGCTTGTATATTTTGAAGTGGTATCAGCATCTCTTTCTTTCTTTTTTTTTTTGAAAACGTTAAAGATTATTAGAAGGTGGTAAGCACTATCAAAAAGAGTAGAGTGGAGCATAAGTGATTGGGTTTCAAAGGGAAAAGTGTGGGTTGAACAGTCAGGGTGGACTTCCAAAATCAGGTGGCCTTTTTCATTTTCCTCTTTTTTTTTTCTTTTTTATTCACTCTTACGTGTGAATAATCTTCCACTACATGGAGATACTACATTCTGTTCATCCATTCAGCAGCTATTTATGGACGAGTTCCAGAAAAATGAGTGTAAGAGTTGACTAGCATGGATGGCATTTAAGCAAAGGGCAAAATGTGCTTTCAAAAAAAAGCCAACAAACAGAGGCACAAGGAAATTCAGTGCGTTTCTGAGCAAAGTGATTGCTTGCTTCGGCAGAACTACCGTGCAGGACTGTGGCGGATATTGGCAGGAGTCACGGTGTGGGAGAAACCTGAGAAGACTCCCCACTGCAAGTAGCTCAGACAATTCTCCTCCCTCATCCTGTATTGTTAGAGCAATGTTTCTAGGTTATTCTTATTTCAAGTAATAGCACTTTAACTGCACATCTGATCACCTCCATCAGACCGCCTTTCCTCCAAGCAACAGAAAATCATTCAATGACCTGAGCAGCTCCAGGACATAATGGTGATGGATTAGGGAGTCCTGCAGCATTCCAGCCTGCAGGCACAAACCCCACATGTGCCCTGGTGATGTCCAGAAAATAAAATGCATGGAAATATCTCACTGTTTGTACACGACATCTGCCCTCAATTTGCCCCAAAATCATGCTCGCAAAGCACTAATCAACCCTCTCAATACAAAAATAAAAAAGCTAAGAAGGCAAATTTAGGCTCTTTCATTGAAAACCAGCAACCATCACTGCCAGTATCTGAGCTGGAATGCTCCTGACTTTGAAAACCACTGCGCAGTTACTTTTCAAGCGTGAAACTCATATATGTATTCCACGTAGATGATATTGCAGTAGGATTTTTCTTTTCAAAATTTCCAGTTGCAACATTAGCACAAGAAAGTTTATGTATAGGCTTTAAAAAAAATCAATTATCCTCCACTTTCTTAATTTTGAACTAATTATTATTTTATAAATGTGGCTATGCTGCGTATTATAAACCGTTTGGTTTCTGAAAACAAGACCTTTATGACCTCACTATTTCAGAGAAAACTTTAACGATTCTTTGAGAGGTGGGGCCTGGGGCGCCCACTATCAGCTCTTTAAATACTGACAAGGATGTGCTATTAAGTAATGCAAAGGCTCTAACTTCACATTAGCTCAGAAAGCAAAGAAACTACACCAAAAACTTCCTTAAAAATTTTATATATTTCTATTCTTTTGAATATTAAAGTTCTTAAATGATAGATTTTTTTGAAAAAGACAACAGCTGTATTAAATTTCCTCTCACCAAGAAAGCAATCTTTATGAAGTAAAAAACCCCTATGGAAATCGAAATGACAGGACGTTTCTAGCTAAGTGAACATCCAGATCTGAACACAAACCTAAATCCGATCAGATCTCACTCGAACGAGCTCTACAAAGTCCTGGGCAACCCTGGAAATTAGCTCTTTTGTTCCAAATGTTGGCTGAGCTAAGATCATCACACTAGGCAGGGAAGGAGAGAAGAGGAAAATCCACCTGGCGGCCTCCATCAGTTTTCTTCCAGCCACAAAATGCCTCTAGGGTGGCCCGCTAACAAGCCCCCCATAAGGAAAGCCGGCATCCACACTGCCCCTGCCATCCCCAAGTAGCCCCGATGCCCATATCCCAGCCTGTGAATTGTCTTCTAATGATCCCCCAGTTGGTGGCACCCACCCCCTCTTCCCCGCTATACAAACACAGAGAGCCACGGCAGCCTTCCCAAATCAGAAATTTGATTACATCAACCCCCACTTCAAACCCTTTAGAGGCTCCCTGTTAGAGTTCTAGCCCCACCCCAGACCCTGCTCGCCCATCCTCACCTAAGTACACAGGTCCCCAGTGACCACAGGGGCCCCTGACCTGCTCCTACTTCCCACTTGCTCCAGTCTCATTTTGACTGTTTCCAAAGGAAGCCTTCCCTCCCTCCAACCTCCACAATTTGTTCCTCTCTTCCTAGAACATTCTAGGCTAAGTAAACTTCTGACAATGCTAAGCTCTCAAGAAGCAAATACATTTTGCTTACTAATGTGGCTACACCCTCTCTCCCCTAGACTCACAGAAGTGCACGTGTAATGAATAAATGAATGACCGGTTGGGACTCAAAGGGACAGACATACCTGCTCTCGCCCGTCCCGATCCTTCTGTCTGTAGAATATCAGAAGCAAAACCAGAAGTACCTTTCCTGAGGGTCACTTTCTGTTGACACCCTTCACTGCCTACTGTGTCAGTTCTAGTAAAACTCAACTTCTTCCAAAGCCCTACATCCCGGACTCTCTCCAGTGTCCTCCCCAGCAGGGGCTCCCTCCACCCTGGACCGCACAGGGCACTCTCCACGGGTCCCCACGCCAAAAGCCTCCAGGCCTCTGCCCGGGCTGCACCTGCGACCTGAGACACATTCTTGACTCCTTCTCTTGGCTGACTCTTACTCTGTCCTCACAACTGAATGTAGAGCCCATTTCTTCCAGGAATTCCTCTCCGATAATGTCCTTTAGGTCTTGTCTGGGCTCTATCTATAGCAGCAGTACATGGTGACCAACTGGGTGTTTTCCCGCTCCTTTGAGACCACGAACACTTGGGAACCACGTGGGAAGGAGTGAGAGATTACAAGACGGTTGAGGGAAGCAAAAAGCAGAAATCACAGTCCAAGTCCCAAATTCAAGGATACTTTCTCAGAAAAAAGTATAAACTATTTCACACGTGTGCAATTTGGCTACTATTTTTGTGGCTTGTGGACAGCAAGAACTTGGTGTTCTAGTCCAAAACCCAGGTTACATGCAAAGAAATGTATATATTCATATCCAAAGGAAACAAGAGCTGCTCAACAACAGTTTGCAGTTAGAACTGAAAGGAACTTTGATAAAGGCAATCTCTCTCTCTCTCTCTCTTCTTTCTTTTCTGGCATCATATAAATTTAGAAGTATTTGCGTGACTAACAGATGGCCCGTGATTCTGCACTGGAGTGTTTGGGGCTGAGGAAGCCCAGATTAGATTCACTCTGGAAATGCAATCACACCAACACACTGATAGGTGCTGTGGTGGTGAAGCTGATGTTCCAAAGCAGGCAACCTTATTCTGTAAGAGAACTCTAAATAGAAAGCAAGAAATGCAATGTCCTATACTGAATTTCATTTGCTATATGGGCCATTAACTGATAGTATATCTTGACTAATGAAACCCAAAAATAAATTGTCAACGTCGGTTTTCTTCATCTGACCGTTTTATGCTAACATCGGATATTAAAACCTCACTCCATACGGAAAGCTCAGGCTTACGCTGCAGCACAGTTACACCCCGTGGAAGAAAGCCGACCAAGGGAGAATTGGAGACTTTCCCTTTAGAAGCTGCGAAGTGTGGTTTTACACCTGTATATCATTTGCAACCACATCATCGACAATGGAGTTAGACGTTACCTCTGTGGGGCGAAAAGCACTGCATGCTTCAGAACCATCAAAGAACGCTGAGCTTTGTGAAACAGTCCTGAGGCACTTAAATCATACTTTTTCTGAAAGGCTCCAAATCTGACCCACTTCACCATTCCAGGTATAACAGGGAAGTACTGGAAACAGTAGAGAGAACATGCCCTTGAAGTCTGACAAGGCTCTGCTTGGATCCTGCTACAGCATTTATCAACCGCTAAACAAACCAATTCCTTAACCCCTCTGAGAAGGCTTCCCAATCTTCAAAAGGGGGCTGCCATCGCCCACCTGGGAGTCATGGATGTGAATGCAATAGGCAAGTAGGGCGGCCGACTGCTACCTGACACAGGGCCTGGCTAGTTTCCCTCCGCTGCCCTTCTGCCCCTTTAAACTTGCACTGATCCCCCTGGTAAGGATCAAGCCCCCGGAACAGACTGCCCGTATCTTCTGTGTATCCCTGGATACATGACTTACACTTAGGAGGCCAGAAAAACAACTGCCTCCTACCAAGTCACTAACAATATTCTTAAGAGTCTGGGTATTTTTAACTCTATTTTTCAGGGAGACTATTCCAGAACTTTCCAAGCACCATTCTCCAGATTGGCTCCCCTCCCAGTGCCCATCCTTCTTACCTCAGATCCTCTGTCTGACTGCCTTCTGTTCATGGGAAAGCAAGTCCGGTAGGGTGGGGACTCCCTAGGCCTCCCTCCCTCCCTCACAGGTGACTGCGAATACCTTCTCCCCACTCCAACTCCAGCTTCTGAGGATTCTAACCTTCCGGATCCTGCAGCCTCTGCACCTTCCCAAGACACACACGTGGCCAAGACTCTCCCTTTGGATTTCTTTCTGGCTGGCCCTGCTGACCCCCAGGCCCCTTAAGGATAAATGGGATTGCTCTGAAAATGACAAACGCCGCTGGCTGACACACCAAAGCTGCATGGTCTGGGCTTTCCTCCAACCGAGGCACAGCCCTCCCCTCCCTCAGCCTCAGTCTGCAGCTCTCGAGATGATCTAATTCACATGCAAGGCTGTGAACACCAGCTAAGAATGACGACTCCCAACTTGTATCTCTAGTCCAGCTCCTTCACCTGAGCCCCAGTCTCATAGAGCCGAGTGCCTCTTTGAAGTCCTAACTTGGATGAAAAATGGCATCTTAAAAATGCCTCATGTCCACCATTTACTCTGGAATTCAATTCCTGGCAGGGACCTCCCAGACTCCCCATTTTAGTAACAGCCCCAGCACCCACCTAGTTGTCTCAGGTCACATTCAATTTCCACTGTTCCCTCCCCCCGGCCCTGCCCTGGAATCAGTCCTGTTATTTTCGCCAATAAGCCGATCTCAAGTGTGGTTTTGCAGGGACCATGGCCGGAACCCCACAAGCTCACAGCATGGTTCACTAACAGTCCGCCGTAGGGTGCTCCCTGGAGGGGGAGGCATCTCCTGCCGCTGGTCACCTCAGAAGGCACTGGATTCTCACACAGGAGGCCCAGGAGAAGGGACTCAAGATTTTCCCGTGGTCTGAGCTTTGAAGGGCCCGAGGTCTGGGGGAGCTCCTAATTAGCAGACACACTTGCCAGTGAGCAGATGAGGATGGGGGAACCCAGGGAAGGCTGTTCTCACTCCAACTCTTGGGCTCTCGGGAGCCACTGGAAAGGCCTGTGTCCAGGGTACAGCCCGGCCATCACAGATCCCAGCCTGCATTTTCCAACCCGGACAGCCTAGACTCCATCTACTTGCGACACTTACTTCTGTTCTGTTCCCCACCCAGAATGTGATGGACTCATTCAGATATTCTTGCCTGTCTCAAGCGAGACAAATTCAGTGAAAAATGAAGTGTCCACATTTGGACCAGAGCATGAAAGGAGAAACAAGGCCTCATGGTCAGCATGATGGTGGCGGCCAAACCCTTCCACCGGGTGAGATGAACCATGGTGAGGGTGAGAATCCAGGGTCCTAGGTCGGCCAAATCATCTTCCTTCACGGTTGTCTGGGGTGTTGGAGACTGACTACCACAAACTAACGACACGGCTGTCAGTGGTGGATGTCAGCTGCAACAGAAACGGATTCAACTCTTTACTGCCAACATGGCTTAAATGTAAAGGCCGGGGCAGGGAGGTCTGCACGGCTGCTGAGGCAAACCACAGACCCAGCTCTGAATGCCCACTGGCTGGAGCAGAGAGGAAACTACGGCCCTTTTAGCTGTCCCTGTGTCCAACAGATCCAGCTGAGCCAGCTACTTAGGAGAAGGTCATGTTGTCCTGATACCCAGAAAAACCAGCCTCGTAAAGGGAACAAATAGTGTCATGGATTTTACACCCAATTCTGCCCCTTTATGAAGGCAAAGTAAAGTAAATGGCACGGGGAAGTTGAATGCAAAAAAAAAAAAATTAAACAACCAAACAGTGACTGCTTCCTCCAATAGTGTCCCCTGCATCTGCTCACCCCTGAGCCGGCCACTTCCTCACCAGTGACCGCCGGCCAGGAAGCGCCGTCACGCACGTCACACAGAGACAGCCAGGAACCGTGGGCCGAGCACGTTTGTGTAAAAGCAGGAATCGAGCAAGATGCTGCAGAATTTGACTTTACAAGTTTAAATACTCCATGAAAAGATTCCCTCAGCAGCCGCCTAAATCAATTCGCATCTCACTTCTTCAAAACAATGAAACAAATTTAATAAGGGCGCATTTGTCACCAAATAAAAGGAGGACCAAACAGGTCCCTCAAAGCAAGGATTTTAACAGGTATCTAACACCAGTGGGTAATGTGCTAACAAAGCAAATATTCCAAAACATTAGAAAATACAAAATGACTAGGATAATACATGGATCAAGACAGCTGTTAAGATTTTGCTTTTTAAAGCGATGGAGACAATATTGAGGGCAATCTGGCTATTTCCAATGCAGGGTGTGCACAGCCCACATTTTCAGATGCAACAACATGCTCACTGGGCAGTACAATTGAAAAAGGAATAAAGAAAAAGGAAAAGAGGAACAAGAGAAAACTAGAAACACACAAGAACAAAAATGATTTTGACAGCATGTACAAGAATTTACGTGAGTGTGTGAGGCCAGGGACGAGGGGATGGTGAGACCCACCCTCACCTCCTGCTCCAGGGAAAGCAGGGGCCTGAGGGGAGCGGCGCTGCCGGGGGAACCCAACGTGGTCAGCGCCCCTAACCAAAATTCAACCTACAAGCTTCTAGGCAGCTTTTGAGCTACAAATTGTGGTCGCATTTCAGTCTGGACCGTTTTACTCACTTCCACCAAGAGTAGCAGGAGAGAATTAGGCTCTGCTCCTGTACCAAAGAATTGTTTAAATAATTAATGACTGTGGAATACTAAAAGCAACAATGGGGTAAAAGTGACTGGAGGAGAATGTGCTTGACCCGAGCTCACTGGCCGCGTTATCTCACTGACGTTCAGAAGCTGGCTGAGCCCTTATGGTACCAGAACAGACAGACCCAAAAGGAGGGAGGTTTAATGCGCTGCTGTATTTCGATACTGGGAGCCATGCCTGGTACACGAGGTTCTGGGTAAACAATGGGGACAGTGTCAACCACTGTGGGCTAATTACACATCCGGCTACTCCGCCAAGTCCCAAGGGCAGACTTCAAAAGACAAAAACAATCTGGCATTCTCTCTGGTGGGGCTGCAGACTCAGAGACAAGCATTTGTTGAGCAAAAATGTCACCAGTGCCTCCTATGACAAAAGAGGAGGCACTGGCATGGAGGCTGGGGCAGGGCTCCAGGCTTCCACTGCTCACTCACCGGTCTGTCCAGGGGGAGAAGTGGTCCCTGCTTATGTTGCACCGATGCACCTACCTTGACTAATGCCTGGGGCCTCAGCAGGGGTTGACAGGAGAGGTGAACGGAGCCAGACTTGGTGTAGCACGGTGCTGGCAGCTATGCCCTCAGCAGTGCCCAGGCTCCTAAACATGCCAGCTCATCTTAAGAAGCAGATGGGGAGTGCGGGCATGTAGATCACAGGGCCCTGAGAGGACAAGTACAGATCATGGCTACAACATGCCTCTCCCCTTCCTTAAGTCATAGAGGTATATCTGGGAGGAACAGAAAATTCATCCAGAGCCCGCTACATTGTCTCTTGCAGGTGGGACTCGGGTCCCCTGTGCTTCTCACTCACAGGGCTGGTCTAGACATTCTTTTTATCAATTCTCTAGCATCTTCTCCTCCAACTTACCAACAACCAGAGAGTAGGATCTGATCTTAGCTAAGTTCAAGAATCACAGAGCACTTCCTTCACAGCGGGCCCAGAAACATGTGCCAGGTTCTCCGACCGTCACCTGTGGGACCACCATGAGCCCTCTCCAGACTCAAGGACAGAGGCCGTAGGCCGGGGGAACACAGCTTCCCTCACTCTCCCTAGCAAAGGTTTCCACGTCTCGGAAAAGGCATCTCACCCTCTTCTGCCTGAGGGACAGCACGACAGATACACCGGGAAACAGAGCTGAAGTTGGGGGGGGTAGGCAGCCCAAAAGAGCTCGTCTGTACTTCCGAGGCAATGTGGGGCCATTGACTTAATCACAGGGACAAACTGAGAATGAACATTTCCCTGCTCTGTCCCATACACCGTGATACGCCTTTCCCTGCATAAGGAGTTCATTCGGAAGTCCCCGGCGGTGTTTCTGATGTCATAACTTGGCATGGAGGCTGTCGGGCAAGAAGAGAGGGCCTGAGCAGAATAGGTGCTGGGCCTGGGAGGCAGGAGGCACCGGCTCCAGCCCCAGCTCAACCAGCTCCTCGTTCCGCCTCTCAGGGTTCAGTATCTCATCTATAAGCAAAGGGATGAGACTGTCCCAGGATAGGCTGCCCAACAGAAATGAAATGAGAGCCATGTAAAGAAAGTTTCCCATTTGCCACGTTTAAAATGGTAAACAAAGAAACAAACAAACAAAAAACAAATACTAGAAACTGATTTTAAGAACAGATCATACTTAATCTACTGTATGTAAAATACTATCATTTTGACATGTAATCAATATAGGAAGTAAAGAGATAGTTTATATACTTTTACTGGACAAGCCTCAGTGTCTGATGTGCATTTGACCTACAGCACATCTCAGCTCAGTCCAGCCTCCTCCCCAGTGCTCCTAGCATCAGTGGCTTTGGCTACTTTATTGGACAGCATCCCCAGGGGTCCCACCATGGTCATGGCTGTAAAGCGGGAGTAAGTGTCCACACTAACCCTAAAAGGATCTCTCTGAAACAAAGGCGGATTCACTTTGAAATGTCTGTATACCGGCGGGCTGCATCTCCATCCCCCCTTGGCTACAAGACAGACTTCTTCCTTGCTGATCCCTTTCTGGATGTAGGGAAGCAATCCGGCACACAGCCAGGGTGGACTGGCCTCCAGGTAAACTTACCTGCTGTCTGTGTCCAGTCCCATGAAGTCCTCCTTCTCAAACAGGATGCAGAGGAGGGGGATCTTGTCCCCAGAATTCTTGGGGCCACCATCCAGCCACTTGGACTTGAGCAAGATGAAGAGTGACTCAGTGAAGTCCTTGATCTTCTTCTCCACCACCCTAGAGTCCTCTAAATTTGAAGGCAACGTCGGTGCGTGGCTGCTCGACTTCCTCCACATGCAGTACAAAGACAAAGAGCTGAGAGTCATTATCGAGGTGCCATACAGCTCCTCTGCACGTGGAGCTTCTCCAAGGCCTTGGCAGAGAGACAGTCGGTAATGGTGACAAGGCCCACGACCTTGCGGTGTTTCTGGAAGACGCTCCACCCATTCTCGGGCACATAGCGGTGCCTGTAGTGAATACAGAGTGTCCACTGGGAGCCACATGGGCTGATATGGCTCACCGAGGTGAGTAGCTGATAGATGCAAAAGAAATTCTCCTCTGAGATGATCTCCATGGTTTGGACAACAACGGGAAGAGTCTGGTGGTCCTCAGCACACTGCACGTAGTCAGGGATGCTCATGTTGCAGGCCCTGCCGAGACAGGAGAGGAGATCGAGGTACATACTCTGCTGTGTGCTATGGGCCCATCTGGGTTGCGGTGACCTGGTGTGTACCAGACAGAAGGCAAGGGAAGCCAAAGCAAATCCGGGGGTACAGTTTGTCCTCAGAGTCTGCACATGGCTACTGTAGCTCGGATCACATTACCCAGTTTTTGGTCTAGGCTTCCTGCCCCTGCAGAGAAGGGTCATTCCTTATTTTATATTTCCAAGCACCTAGCAAGGCTCTGATATAAAGTCACTACTCAAAAATGCTGAATAAAAAATGAACAAAGGATATGCTTTCCCCAATCCCCTTCAGCAGAATATAAAGAAAAGGACCACAGTAGGATCAAAAGATCTGGAATTCTATTCAATTTATTTGAACCCCTTAGCTTCATAGTAATGGATAAGAAAACTTGCCTTGGGGTAGAGGGTACTGTTCATTGGTGGAGCACATGCTTAGCATGTACGAGGTCCTGGGTTCAAACCCCAGTACCTCATTTTAAAAAATCAAACAAATAAATACACCTAATTTCCCTCCTGAAAAAGTATTTTTAATTCAAAAGTCAAAAAACACCTTGCAATTGACACAACATCGTAAACTTGACTATACATCAATTATAAAAAATCCTTGCTTTTCAAGAATATATCTGGATTACGGATGTTTGCAAATGTAAAATGCCTAGGGTACCACCTGCATAAAAAGTGGTGACTGTACAAATGTACTATCCCCCCTTTATGAGCTATTCTTCCTTTGGGGGAGTTATAACCTCTCAGAGCTAATTTTCTCAGTTTAAAAAATATAAACATTACCTGATTCTCAGTACTGCTGAAGAATCAGATAACCCTAAGAAAGCATTTGACCCACAGAATTCACTCAATAAATGTTTCTTGAATGAATGAATAAACAAGCAAAGTGAATGCTGCTCCCTGCCAAAGACCATCATAATGATACTTCCTGATAATCCCAAGCCCATGTTCACCAGACTCTGCACTAACAATGTGGGTGACCTGGGCAGGCCTGTGTGCTTCTCTAAGCCCCAATTTAATCGTGAATAGAAATGAGGGCAATAACACAAACCTCAAATTGTTAGTGAGTCAGTAATGAATTGTACCCCAATATTGCAAGATGGAACCATTAAGGAAAACTGGGCAAAGGGTCCATAGGCCCTCTCCATATAATCTCTTACTACCACATGGGAATCTACATTACATCTCAAAATAAAAAGTCTAATTTTTTAAAGAGGTTTTCGAGGTTAGGTGAGCTCACTGTCTCAAATAAGGAACACACAGTAGAAATAGGTCAATGCCCAGATCATGAAATGCACTCAGTTAACATTCCCACTGAACCCACTGGTACCTCCAACTTCAGTGCAAGATAATGGGTCCTCGTGGCAACAGGCCACAGCACCTGAAGCTAACAAAGCTAATGGTGTCCACTTCCAAGAGCCCATGTGACCACCCTTGTTCTAATTTTCTATTTGTAATTTTTTTCTTTTCATTAAATAGAAACACCCAATTCCATAGAATTCTTACCAGATATCATGATGGCAGCCCTTCAAAACCTGACCACAGAGATCATGATGGCAGCCCTTCTTGGTGAAACAATAAAATGAATAGCCATTTTCACAAGACCTCTGAGTAAATCTACTAGGGAACTTCATCCTGGACAGAGGAAGAGGACTGGGGAGGAGGGGGCATTCAGGGGCACAGATAACCATGGGCCACCTGTCCCACGATGGACTTTAGACTCACCCTCACCCTTCAGGAACTACTAAATACACACAGACAGAGTGCTATGGACAAGATTTTTTTTTTAAACAAATCCCTGAATCCCTAGCAGGTCTTGTTTCTACCCATACACAAATGGCTTATGTGCATAATGTTTCACAAAAGCCTTAAAATATTATCACCCCAACTTGACACATCAAGAAACTGAGGTAGAGAAGTTTATCACATTCTACAAGATTAGAGAGAGGCCACGTCAGACACCGTATTTAAATCCAAGCCCCTGCTCCAGTGCTCACACTAGAAAGTGTGACATAATGCCCCTTTCCTGCCCTCTCCCTGCAATCAATCTCTGAATAGTCTTTTCTGTGTCACCTGGAATCACAATCACATTCATTTTCCACAAAGAGCTATGTCACTCCTTGGAGGACTTTTCAAAATCTAAAGGGTTGGGCTGAGAGGAGAGATTTGCATTTTCTGTTTCTCAAAGGAAACATGGCTTTAAAAGAAACTGGAAAGTAGTTATCTAGTCTAAACCCTCATTGTGCAGAGAAAGAACCGGAGGCTCAGAAGAGATGAGGAAAGGGCCTTATTAACAAATATTGCCTCAGCGCAGCACCAAGCCAGACCTGGCACTTCTAGGGGAGGATCTGGAAGGCCCAGGAGAATGAGTGTTAGAAAACAGAAAGAGAAGAAGCATACAAGGCCCCGTCTCTTCACCACCATAACATGAATTTCCACCAAATTACCCAGAATAGGTGCAGCCAATATTAAGTTTGTCAAAAGAGGTTATAGAATTCTCAACCATAGTGGAAATTCCAACATTTACTGTGCTTTTTTCCCAGTTCAAGCATCAATTCAGTGGGCACTCTGTACCAGGGACTACACGAGGCCTGGGGTTCTCCCAAATACAGATCTCTATTACCACGTGTGCAAACCACATTAAGGCCACCAGAAGAAAAGCGCCCACAGATAAGATGGAATTACTGAAACTGAAAGCAGCAAAAGAGCATATATTACTAGGAAAAAAGGTGCTCCTAGTAATGGACTCATGGACATAGAAAGCAAACTGTGTTTAGCAGGCAGGAAAGGGGGGATTAACAGATACAAATTAGTAAATATAAAATAAATGACAAGGACCTGCTATATAACACAGGGAACTATATTCAATTTCTTGTAGTGATTTATACTAAAAACAATCTAAAACATATATATATACATATGCATATGTTTATAACTGAATCTCTGCTGTACACTTGAAACTAACATTGTAAATTGACTACACCTAAATAAAAAATAATTTTAAAAAATAAGTAAAAATAAATGCAACGCCATTAAGAAAAAATAAAAGAACTCTCTAATCCCCTTAACTGTAGGTGGTCGAGAAATCTAGCTGCAAACACCAAGTCCACTGGATCACTCCAGCACTCGCTGTCACTCTTTCTGACCATCAGAGAGTCACTTGCTTCACTGAGGTTACTTTTCTCTTCTGTGAAAGGCTACAGTTGCAACTAACAATGTATAGAATCTCATCATTCACAAGCCCAAAAAGTAGTGAGGACTTCCCATGGGCCAGGCTCCGGTCAGATGCAAAGATAGGGTCCCAGATATATTCATGGGTAGAAGAAGTTTATGCCATAAAGGTATAAATTCTTCCTGTTTTGATAGACAGATTCATTTCAATTCTTGTTAGAATTCCTACCAGATTTTTCTTGGAATATAACAAGTTAATTTATGGTCAGGAATAGCCAAGAAATTTCTTTAGAACCACCACTGGGGAGGGGTGGTTAGGTCATTCATTTCCACTGCTCTTTCTGAAGTGATGAAAACGTTCTGGAATAATAATGGATGCACCACTGTGAATATGCTAAAAGCTGCTGAATTGTACCATTTAAATGGATGGAATTCATGGTGTGTGAACTATATCACAATAAAACTGTCCTATGAAAATTATTTCTTGACAATTATTTTTCAGTTTATACACTAGTCTGTCCCACAATTTAAGAAAAACAAAAAACCTAAACAAGCCAAACTATGCCAGGAGCACTTTAGGACTGCAATATCCCTGGGTCTCCAAGGCCTCTGGTGGTGCTGTTCCTGTAAACACACACTAGCTGGGCTGGGCTAGTTAGGGACTGTAACTATCTTTTTAAAATCGACGGTCACTCCTTTCACCCTGGGAGAGGGAAGGAAGGAGGATGTCACAGCCTCATGCCTTCAGCTCATTTTTAACAGAACCAAGCCCTGCTTTCACCACTGCAATCCCTCTCACTATAAAAACACGTGACATCAACAAGCACCGCCATCATAACACCTGAAAGTGTTAAAAGTACTTACTTGCGGCAGAAACATGGAGGGGGTAGACAGAACCTCGCTTAGCAGTGACGCTCCCTTTTCCCGACTCCACCAGGAGAAGCTGGGCGTTAGAGCCAGAGGCTTTCAGCCCAGGTAGCAGCGCCCACGCCACAGAGCTGGTCCTCAGGGAGCGGGAAAGGGAGAGCAGGGCAGCCCCGGGGTCGCGGGGCAGGGAAAGCGGGGAGGGGGACGCGGGCTGCAGCCTCGCTCGGAGGACAGCCCCAGCCCCACTCCCAGGCGCCCGCCCCCGTCCGGGTCCGCAGACCCCGCCCGCCCGGGACACAGCCCGCCCAGGGGGGGGGACGGGCCGGCGGAAGAGGAGAGGAAGCCCGGGAGGAGAGGACTAGGGGGAGGGAGAGGGGAAGGGGACGCCAGCCGCGGACTGAGGGGATCCCGGCTGGGTGAGAGGTGGCAGGTGCACACCAGGCCCTGGACACTGTGGCCGGGGCGCCGGGGCAGGTGGCGCTGGCAGAGGGGTCTGGCCTGAGCAATTCATCTGAACACGGGCTGACTAGCGCCCTTGGGGTCTGTGAAAGGCGGACCGCCCTACCGCAACCGCCTGACCCCTTTCCCGGGAGCCCCCCACCTTGCACTTCCACAGTCAGAGGCCCCGGCCCCAGGCAGGAACCAAAGGCCTACCGGGCGACGTAGTTGAGAAGCCTTTGGGCCCGATCTCCGGCTCGGATATGGAGCTCCCAACCAGCGGACCACTTGGCACTGACTGCGCATGCGCAGGAGGGCCAGCGATCCTCTCTGGGTTCTGTGAGAGAAGGTGGGACAGCGAGGGAGGGAGAAGATGGGAGCGGGTGGAGAGGACGGGAAAATTGGAGGGATACAGATGGACAGGATGAGCAGAGAGAAGGAAGGGATCTGGAGAAGGGAGGGTCTTAGCGGAGTTGGAGAAAAAAAGCTTTACCTCTGGGGCACCCCTAAGCGGCAGACCTGCCTCTGTACCCTTCTGTAACCCTTCAAGCCCCACAGCTCAATTTTACCACCGTGATCCAACCCTCCATCCGATGCTTCTGCAGAAACCCTAGGGAGATCACACCCGTTGCCCCCACGCGGAGCTGGGTTTTCTGTTGCTCTGAGAACCAAGCACCCGCAGGTGTTGTCGCTCAGAACTACCTTGGGAAGAGCACATATTCCCCTTTTACACGCTGGGAAACAGGCAGGCAGGATCTCTGCCTTAGCTCCACTGTCCCAGGTGTTGGGCTGGCGGGGAGCGGGATGGTACAAGATCAGAGCCCCAGACAGAGCAGACTGCCTGAGTGTTGGTGCATAGTCCCCATCCCTCCTGGGTAAACCATACCCAACCCTAGTGGAAACATCAAGGGCTCACAGTAGTTCCCTGGGTGTGGGACAGCTGTCCTCATGTGAAGGAAAAGTCCAGCTGGGCTAACAAGCTAAGTCACAAATCTAAGTGTGATAAGTGTCCGTTTACTGATCTAAATTATGCTGGGCTATCTCATATATCTGAAGTTTAGTGTCAGTTTATTGGGCTAACAACCTAACTCGTAATTCCAAGCTCAACAAGTGTCAGTAATGTGATCTATTACAAATTGATAAGCTCCAGTGTACTTATTCCTTGCTTTTTGTTCTTTGAGCCTTATTGGCTAATCCCCCCTTACTTGTAATTAAGCCTTTAAAACCTCATGTGCACGTCTTGGAGGTACTCAAAACTTCAGAGCCGAAGCCCCTCTGATCCCACCGGCATAATAATTCTGAGCACTCCAACACTCCGATTGGTGCTTTTTTCTTGGCTGGCCTGTTTCCATAACACTCATCTCCAGTGCCCCGCTTTCTAGGCAGATAGGAGTGTTACCAAGTCGAAATTAATTCTCCTCAGTGCAGGACAGGCCAGTGCAGGACAGGCCAATAAGTTGGGAGACCAGATGTTGGGGCATGGAATAGCAAGTTTCTGTAGACCTAGATGGCAAACTAATGTCCTGGAAAACCATCTCCCCAAGTCACAATTCAGGCTCCTTTCCTATGTGCTTGGTTAGTGCAAACTTCTTAGTGTAGGAATTCCTTCTTGTTAGAATCCTTTGTTCTTGCAGCTATCTGCGTGGGTCAGATCCCTGTAAACCTCCAACAAAAGAAACGTTATTTTCTATTCTGCAATTTGCTATCTTTTAATGAATGAAAAAGTGTTAAATATCCTTAAAGGTCAGAGCCTTCAGAATAGGGTCTCCTGTTTATTTCAGGCTCTAGGCAACATTGTTTTACAAGCAAGATGAAGCCTAGGTGACAGAGCATAGGGTTAAATTCAAAGGAACAAATCTAATATGGAGTCAGATTTGTTCTGTTCTATTACTGTGGCAGAAGCCACTTGAGGATTTAAATCCCTTTAAGTTAAAAATAACTAAAATTTTAAAGGAATTTACATACATAGGTGGGAATGTGCAAAGCATATCTGGAAAAGCACCCAAAGGATAGTAAACAGAGGCATCTCCAGAGAGGGCTGAAAGAACAGAGGATGAGGGAAAACTTCTTTCACTTGTGTATTTTTGTGCTCTGTTTGAGTTTTTTTTTAAACCATTTCCTTGTATTTCTTTTTCAGATAAAAGAAATGTGTAATGGAGCAAAGGAGTAATTAGCTTAGCAAATACAGCAGCCATGGAATCACTACTCATCACTTTTGATTTAAGCCAGAAAGCATTTTTTGACTCTCTCCAATGTGCTCTGTCCTGTTTTAAGACTTCTATTAATATTATTATTATTATTATTATTATTATTACTATTACTATTACTATTACTACAAGTACTACTACTATTACTATTACTATTATTACTATTATTTTATGAAATAATAACATGGTTTACCTCACCCCTGCCCATGGTTGGTGGAAAACCAACCGAGTTTTTCTTGAGTTGTTTTCCAAGGAGTAGAGATGAGTTTATAAACAGAACACATCTTCAGGGTAAAACAGGCAGAGTGCTTTTCCAGCAGGCCAGAGAGCTATGAAGTGTTTTCAACAGAGGCGCCCAGAAGCTGAGAGAGAAAGCCTCCAGGACACTACAAAAAGCTGCCCAAACTGCCGTCTCCATGGTACTACTGAAATAGGAAAGAGCAAATCTGACTCCATATTTGATCTGTTTCTTTGAATTTAACAAAGCCAAGTTAATATGCTCCGGTCTTTTCATGGGTTATGATATCACAGAGGAAACGGACAGGTCAACAAGGAACCACTCTGCCGTGATCACGGAGCCGGGGAAAGGGATGGGCTGCAAGATGTATGAAGCAGCCGCAACTGTGCCTGTGCTTCTAGGCAGGTATCCAAAATCGCCTCGACAAGGTGTCAAACATTTGTGCCCATGACCTCATCAACAGACATGTATTAAAGACAAATGGAAACATATAAAAGGCCAATACCCTTGCTGGGTACACCGTCCAAAGTACAAAGTCTCAGTTTGACAACTGGCCATCTCGGTTCCATGGGATTCATTCTTGGAGAAACTTAAAAACCACTCTTCTGTCCTCAAGACAGAATATTTGTCCTATCTTTGGCTCAGGGATGGAGCACGTTCAAGTGAACTTTAAAGTCTGCACAGATTTGACTGTCTTTTTCCAGGTTCACTTGTCCATTCAAAAGAGGCCTGAGCTAAGTCCATCCTCCGTAAGATCTAGTCCCTCCAGTGACAGCTCATTGAGCCTGCAATTAAAAGCCAAGTGAACAAGACTGTCCTCAGCTAAAAAGTTCACCCATCTTTCACTGTTTTCTTAATCTCCTCTCCTGGCTAATTGCAACAGACTAACACCTCCCTCCACCAAGATACCCAACTATGTCATTTTTCTCCCCAAAGAGAAAATAAGGTCCATAAAAGAGGAGACAACTCCATAGTCACCTCTGAATTCTTAGCATATAGTAATGTCAATAAATACAACTCAGATTATTGCTAGTTTCCTTTAAAACCTTTCTGGTTATTTGAATGAGACCTTGGAAGAGAGGTGTTTGCTGTCCAGTATCTTGATCCACAAGACTCTGGAGGCCTTTTTCGGAATAGCTGTTCACTGATTCATTCAAAACACAACTTATCAATCAAGGAGTAGCTGTGCTTTTCTGCCAGGAGTTTGTGGTCACTCTCATGCCAGAACAGCTTTAAACTATATCCTTACTTTGGATTTGTTATTTTTCCCCTCTTCCAACACAATTGACTTTTCTTACTCTCTTGTCTTGAGGAATTTTTTTTTCCTATTTCACCCTTTAGTAAAGCAAGATTCTCAGGATAGGCTTGGCCCATTATATGATCACCCATCCAACTCCTAGTGTGAGAGGTCTGGGGCTCACCTCCTTCCCTCCTGTCAAGGCAACTGAAAATCAGTTCAGGAGCCAACCAGCACACCACGGCTTCTAACGCTCACGTATCTCTCAGAAACCCTGCTTTCTCAATTGTCTTGGCTTCTGAGAATTTTCCCTCACTTTCTTGACAATTAGTTGTGCAGCTTGAAAGATGAGGAAGAAAGGTTTTATTTCTCAGTCAGCATTTTAAGGAACTTGTGTAATGAAGGTTTTCAGGAGTTTCTAGAACCCTCCATTGCCGAGACAGAAAACACACCAGACATTTTCTAAATTTAGTACTCATGTGCATTTTTTCTTTGCTTTTTTTTTCTTAACTGCTAACAGACATTTTTTAATTAAAAAAAATAAGGCCCCAAAAAGAATAGAACACTGAAGGGGCAAACAAAATTAAAGGGCAAAGACAGAAAAATGATAACTACTCTACAAAGTTAATATAATACATACACTATGTATCAGATCAGCAATTCTCAGTAACAGCTAATTGAAACATGACCATGAGGTAAAATTTCTCTCCTGTCAGGACATGGCCAACAGAAAATACAATTAAACCAACAAACTAATATCCTAAGTCTGGCGAGGTACAGAAGTCTACAAGCTAAATGTGTCTTATTCTAGAAAAGAGGGAGTCTCACCAGCACTTTTCTGTGGAGCCTGAGCCCACGGGAGAACGGTGAAGTGAGCTCTGTAAGTACCCAATTAGCAAAGTGAGTGATGAATAAATAGACGTGAGCTTTGATGACAGAGATGATACTACTATTCGTTTGTCCTTTAAAGTATGACTTCACGTTCAGTGATCAATACTTCGGCGTCCTTAGGAGTTGAGATTTTAGGAAAATGCACAACCTGGGCCCAGATCTCCTCTTTAAGCTCGTGACACTGCAGTTAATTGTCTCAAAGGCAGCTCCAACTCCACATGCAAAGAGCTGACTTCACGGTGTTCCTCCCATAGGCGTCCTGCCCAGGGCCCCTGGTCGGGGGGTAAGGTCTCCCTGCGTCTCCCAACTCAGGCCCATTACTCACAGATGTGAATGGACCCCTCCTTCAGGGACCAGATATCCTCAGTCACAGAGTACCACCACCCTCAACTGACCTACCAGATACTCACTGGCACTCACTCAGCACTGACTCTGTGCTGGAGACCACGCTGCACACTGCACAGTGTATCTCACTGGATCTCCACAATAGTCCTGGGAATTGGGTACATCACTGCTTCAATTGATTAGATAAATTGTTTCACTTCCTTGCGTGCGTCATTCAAACTGACACGGCTACTAAGCCACAAGCCTGGGCCTGAAAACCACTTGAAAATTGGACACTGCTACACCTCGCAGCCACCCTACTCTGACTCATCACATCATCTCCTGCCAAGCCTTCTAAATGTTTCCAAACATTCTAGAAGACAAATATGAACTATGAGAGCACCCCACTCTCCTACTTAAAATCTGTCAATGATGGTCCACTCCCCTTAGGAGAAAGCCCAACCAGGCCTGAGCACAGCCTAACACCCCAGCATCCGCGTTCCCTGCAGGGCCGCGCCGCCTCACCCACCACGCAGCTCTACACATGCCGTGTCTAGGACAGGCATGCTGACTCTGCACAACCCAGGGCTTGTCTCACTCGAACAATGATCACCTTCTTCAGTGTTCATCTTCATTGCTGACTCTCACAAAAATGTTTTCTCATGATGAATCAATATCTTTTTCCTTACAACTGCCCATCATTAATAATGAGCTCCCCCCAAAAGAGAGAAGACCTAATTCTCAGTCTCCTTATCTGTAAAGTGAGAATAACAAGGAAATATGTGAGGTTTCAAGAGAAATAATATTCATGTGAGGCTGAGGGACAATTCCATCATACAGTAAGCATTCAATATGTGCTTACTTAATATTAGTAAGAATATATTGCATTCTAGCAACCTTCAATCAATGTTTTATGACTTTGTCCAACAGACTACTGACAAACTGTTGGACGAACCACTTTGAGCAGATCAGCACAAGCCTACTGGGAGAGGTAAGCGCTGACTCCAGTTACAGCTGCAGCCACCCAGCACTACGGGGCGGGGGCAGTTTGCTCAAACTCTTACATGTTGCTTGAGCATTTAGTTCTCATTATAGAATAAAGAAAGTTGTTCTTTAGTCAAAGCTCCTGAAACATAAATCTTCAAAGATTGATGCAAATTAGGTTTCAAGTACAACACTATCACTAGAATTTATTTGAAAATTATAGTCTTAGCTACTCCGCACATCAAAAGGGCATAATCTTAATGTATCTGACTAAATACACTGAAAGGGTTGTTTAAAAGTAATTAAGAAGAAGCCATTCTGAATAAGCTCTCAGTATCATCTGCACAAAGACCCACCCAAGGGTCTCATTTCTTACTTCCACATAGGTGTTTTCAAGTAGCTTACCTTGGGTCTTGGTTTCTTATAACACGGGGCGGGGAATAGTTGTGGATAGATTTATGTAGCAAATATATAACAAGGGTATTTGTTGTGAAGGAATTCTACAAATAAGAAGATTGATACATAGTCCCACCCATAAGAAATTCAGCCTTTCCATTTACAACAGCATTAAGAATAAAGTGAGAGATACATTTAACAAAAATTTACAAGATTTGTACATTGAACTTTTTGAAGTATCACCAGAATAAATTTTAAAAGATCTACATATATGGAAGACATCCCGTTTTCGTGGAATGATTGACAATATTATTAAAAATGTTAAGAATCCTCAAAGTGAACTATATATTCAGTGGAATCCCTATCAAAATTCCAGCTGACTTCTATGCAAAATTGAAAAACTGATCCCCAAATTCACATGGACGTGCAAGGGGCCCAGGACAGCAAAAACAACCTTGAAAAAGAAGAGTAAAGTTGGAGGACTCACTTTAAAGTGTACTAAAATGCTATAGTACTAAGTCAGTATGATACTGGCATAAGTTTGGATAAATAAATCTAAAAGACACAATAAAAACCCAAGGGGAAAAACTTACATTTACAGACAGTTTTCCACTAGGGGGCCAAAAACACTCCATTGAAAGAATAGTCTATTCAACTAATAGTTCAGGGACAGCTGGGTATCTACAGGCAAAAGAATCAATCTGGAATCTGAACACCCATATTTTATATAACAAATAAAATTAATTCAAAATAGATCACAGACAGAAATGTAAAAATTAAACCTATAAACTTTCTAAAAGAAGACACAGTATAAATCTTTGTGGGCCTAGGATAGGCTTTGGTTTCCTAGATACAAAACCAAGAGCACAAGTGATAGAAGAAAAAAGCAGATAAACTGGACTTCATCAAAATTAAAATCTTTTTCTTACAAAGGACATCATCAAGAAAGTGAAATGACAGGGGAAAAGGGTATCTCAAGTCATAGAGTGCGTGCTTTGCAAAAAAATAAAATAAATCATTACATCTAACTACCTCCCCTGTAAAGAAATTGTTTTAATGTTTAAAAAAAATATAGTTAAAGGACAATGTGCAGAATAGAAGAAAAATTTTGCAAAGCATGTATCTAATAAGAGAGTAGTATCCAGGATATATAACGAATGCTTACAACTGAACAATACAAGAAAATACACCCAATTTTTAAATTTACCATGAATTTAAATAGATATACAAATGGCCAATAATCATATGAAAAGATGCTCAGCATCACTAGGGAAGTCAAAAACAAAATGAGATCTCATTTTACACCCACTAGGATGGTTATAACCAAAACATGGACAATAACAAATGTCGTTCAGGGGGCAGAGAAACCTCATATGTGGCCAGGGGAAAGGAACAATGTTGCAGCTTCTTTGGAGAAGTCTGGTATTTCCTCAGAAGCTTAGAGTTATATGGCTCAGCAATTCCACTCCTATATGTAGAGTCATCCCTCAATATCCTTGGGGGGTTGGTTTCAGGAACCCCACACCCTGGATACCATAATCCAAGGATGTTCGAGTCCCTTTACAATCAACCATCTCGATTCATGTAGTGGAAACTACAGATATGGCGGGGCAAATGTACAGCCAAAAGAATGAAAACATATTCTCATAAAAAATTTCACATCAATATTCATAGCAGTATCATTCAGAGTAGCCAAAAGTTACTAACAATATCCATCCATCAATGAACGGATAAACAAAATTACCAAGAATAGGCCCACAAACTTTTGGTCATTGAAACTTTGACAAAGGAGGTGAGAACATACAATGGAGTAAAGACAGCATCTTCAGCAAATGGTGTAGGGAAAACTTAACAGCTGCATGTAAATCATTGAAGTTAGACTACTTCACAGAATATACAAAAATGAATACAAAATGTGTTAAAGACTTAAACATGTAGACAAGACACTATAAACCTCTTAGAAGCAACCATAGGCAAAACATCTGACATACATCTCAGCAATGTTTTCCTAGAGCAGTCTACTCAAGCAATAGAAAAACAACCAAAAAGATACAAGAGGGATCTAATTAAACTTACAAGCTTTTGCACAGCTATGGAAACAGTAAGCAAAACAAAAAGACAACCAACCTATGGAATGGGAGAAAATATTTACAATAAATGAAACTGCTAGGGGCTTAATTCCCAGAATATGTAAACAGCTTTTACACTTAATAAGAAAGAAAAACAAACAATTCAATTCAAAAATTGGCAGAAGTCCTAAAGAAACATTTCTCCAATGAAGACGTACAAATGGCCAGTAGCCACATGAAAAAATATTCAATATCATTATCAGAGAAATGCAAATCAAAACTGCAATCAAGTATCACCTCTCACCAGTCAGAATAGCCATCATTCAGAAGTTCACTGACAATAAATACTGGAGAGTCAGCGGAGAATTGGGAACACACCTACACTGTGGTGGGGATACAGTTTGGTGGAGCCATTGTGGAAAAGTGTATAGATGTTCCTCTAAAGACAAAAAATTGACCTCCCATATGAACCATCAATTCCACTCCTGGGCATATATCCAGAAGGAACCCTAATTGAAAAAGACACCTACACCCCAATGTTCACAGCAGCACTATTTACAATATCAAGACATGAAAGCAACCGAAATGTCCACTGAGAGATGACTGGATAAAGAGGTTGTAGCATATTTGTCCAATAGACTACTATTCAGCCATAAAATAATAATAAAATAATGGCATTGGCAGCAACATCAATGGACCTGGAGAATGTCATTCTAAGTGAATTAAGCCAGAAAGAGAAAGGAAAATACCATATGAGATTGCTAACATGTGGAATCTAAAAAAAAAAAGAAAGAAACAAAAAAATAAACTTATCTACAGAACAGAAACAGACACAGAGACATAGAAACCAAACTATGGTTACCAGTGGGGAGAGGGTGTGGGAAGGAATAAATTGGGAGTTCAAGATTTGCAGATACTGAGTATGTAAAGAATAAACAGCAAGTTTATACTGTATAGCACAGGAGAATATATTTAATATCTTGTAGTAACTTATGTTTAAAAAGAGGATGAAAATGAATACAGGTAGGTTCCTATTTAGCTGAAGTGTTGTGCTGTACACAAGAAAGTAACATAAAATTATAAACTAACAAGACTTCAATGAAAATATTTTTAAATAGACCAAAAACGAAAAAAAAAAGGAAAAGGATATTATCAAACAAAAAGAATAAAGTACTGATTCAGGCTACAATTATGGATGAACCTTGAAACTTTATGCTAAAATAAGCCAGACACAAAAAGCCAAATAGTGCCCTTTAAAGTGAACTGTATTTAAGCGTTTATTTTACTACTCCTGTAAATTTTCCAGAGGTTTGAAATCTATCAATATCAAAATAAAATGTATTATGCATTAAACACTTAAAACGCTTCCTCACAGGAGGTCTTTAATTATTAAATGCAGAAACGCATATAAAGCTCTTGGAAAAACAATTTGCACGTCCACACACAGTGACTGCTGTCACTGCCACTCAGAGGGTGGTGCCAGCGCTGATGAGAGCTGCCTCCACTCGCTCCCCTGCAGAAAGGAGTGAAGGCCTGAGCTCTGACAGGCAGGGTGAGCGTGAACCTGAGTCATACTCAGCCACGTTCCAGACTCTGCGTTACCCAACTTTCTTACACAAACTGCAACATGTAATGTAAACACGCTAGAGGGATGTATCTTACAACACAGGGAATACAGACAATGTTTTACAGTAACTATAAATGGAGCATCTATTGTACACCTGAAACTAATATCATATTTTAAATCAGCTATATTTTTATGAAAAATTAAAAAATATTTTTAAAATGCTATCACTTTAATATTCAATTCGGTTTTTAATTTACTACTAAACAGCTCAGAATGTATAAAAGCATTTAATTGTGCTGTTTGTTTACATATTTATTTACATTCAGCCTCTTGCTAAAAGAGAATTTAAACAATTCTGTTAAACACAGCTTAACAACCATAACAACAAAAAGGCAAAACTGAGAGTGAAGAGAAAATGAAGATTCAATACTTAAATGAAACCAGGGGGAAGTAAACTCATAAAAATGGATTCCATGAAGTCAGGGCAAGTGTTAAGGCTGACTAGAAATTCAGCTGTAGGATTCCTGGCAGCGAAACCAAAAAGAAAAGATGATGGGGCGGGTGGTAGTGTGTGTGCTTAGCGTGCACGGGGTCCTGGGTTGAAGCCCCAGGGCTTCCACTAACAGATAAATACATCTAATTAACTGCCCCCCTAAAAGATCACCAAAGAAAAGAAAAAGAGAAATTTCTTTCCCAAAGAACCCTGATATTAAATTTGGATTAAATATTTAAAAAAAGAAAAAAAGATAAATTCAAAAGATAAGTGACACTGAAGGAAAACCACAGCTGGGCTAACAAGCTAAGTCACAAATCAAAGTGTGATAAGTGTCGGTTTACTGATCTAAGTTTTGCTGGGCTACCTGGTAAATCTGAAGTTTAGTGTCAGTTTACTGGGCTAATAAGCTAACCCGAAAATCCAAGGTCAACATTTGTCAGTAACGGGATCTGTTCCAAATTGATAAGCTTCAGTGTACTGATTCCTTGCTTTTTGTTGTTTGAGCCTTATTGGGTAATAGCCCCATACTTGTAATTAACCCTATAAAACCTCATGTGCACGTCTTGGAGGTGCTCAGAGCCTTGGAAAAAAACCCCTCTGAGCCCGCCAGCGTAATAAATCTCAGTACTCCAACCCTCTGTGTGATTCTTATTTCTTGGCTGGCCTTTTGTTTCCATAACAACACAAGCGATAATGCCCGTGAGATAAATCTGGGGAGGCTGCTGGTAAGTCCCCATGTCTCACATGGGAAAATCTGAAACACCCTTCTCACCACTCAGAGTCATCATAAGCCCACCCCACACCTCCTGCCGTTAAATGCAGGAGCACGGTTAGGGCCCGGCCTTTGCTGTCTTTGTGTCATCACAGTGATACAGGATGGAAAGGGGAAGAACACAGCCATTCAAGGAAGGACGCAGCAATTGACATCAAAATGGTGAAGGATTCAACCCCCAATAGGCCTTGAGGCTCAGGATGAAGAGATTTAACTTCTAGCAGATCTTGAGATTCAGTAAACATCCATTGTAATAGTAACGTGGTGAATAACATGCCCCAGGCAACATGGCAGTCCCAATGATAGCCACAAAAAGTCAAAGGGTGGGAAATGGCCAACTCCCTGGGAATCCTAGCCCCTTGCCCTAAGGCTGGTCCTTCTACTTATTAGCATATGAAACCACCAAGCCCAAGAAAACAAGCGACACAGCGCCACCTCGCGGTCACCACTCTCTGACCCTCTTTGGAGAAGACCGACCTTCTGTCAGTGGGGACTGTACCTACTTCTAATCTGTGCATCAAACCCCCACACCTCGTGACGTTTCTCTTGCATTCCAATGTATCTGTCTGAATATATATACCTTTACTCAACACTGGCTTGCTCTTGAATTCTTTACTGCATGAAGTCAAAGAACAAAATCTGGTGGGGCACATCCCAGGGGCTCAACGAAAGCCTGGGACACAGCCCTTCTCATGCCCAACGTTTTTTATTCTTGTATCAACAGGACTGGGCTGTGAAGTGAGGTCTGAGGCCCCAGCTAAGGTACAGAACCAGCTTCCAGGGTTCCAATTTGCGGGCAGCCTCTCCCCCAGCTTGGGCCTTGGGGTCTGCCGGGTTCTCTGTGTTTCTCTGTTGTGCTGACTCCCCAGCCAGACAGCGTACTCCTAGGCCTGTCCCCACAAAACCCTTCTCTCCAAAATACAAGCACGTCATGTCACAATCCTCTTGTTCAGCCAGGAAATGTTCAGCCCACTTTTTTCCTCCCCAATAAATTACCCAACTGTCCTCCCTCCCATCACATCACTTCTTTCTTTGTGAGAACTCTGCACTCGCCACACCCCATCATGAACACAGGTGTCTTGCTGGCTGTGACCGAGATGTTTCTTTCTCACACAGCTAGCGTCCTTTCACTTTCCCCTTGTTACCTTAAAAAAGCCTTTCCTGAGTCACCCACCCCTCTGATTATGAACTCACAATGTGCTGAAATTGCAGTCACTATGTGCATACATCCCAGTTTTGGCTAGGTTTCCATCACAAGATCTTCATTAAGGAGCTGCATCAAGAAGTTTAAACAGGCTATTCTTACATCAGAGTGGAGGAGCCTGCAAAAAATTTAAACGGCTTTGAAGAGAGTGTTAACCAGGGACAGAGATGTCGCGGGTCCTAGTCAAAAGTGTCATGAGGAAAAATGTTCTCCCAAGGCTCAGAGTGGCTTCTGAACACAGAATCCACAGGGAGGAGGTGACAGGTAGTGATTAGGTTGGGTGATACAGGTTACGCTCCCCCAGCTGGGGAAGAATAGGTTTTTTTCTTGTTTTCCAAACAATTTCCTACTACCTTTTTCTCTTATTGCCACATACCATTTCCTACGAATTAAGCATATCAATGTCAGTCATTTGGGCCACTTGGGAGAAGCTACACAATGCCATTCACAGGGATGGGGCATGACAGCCACACCAGTCTAGGTTGAAAGACCAGTGGGGGTATTTCCAAGGTAATCACGGGCATGCAGCAAACTCCCCAGCTTCAATGACCTCATCTCAAAGCTGGGGTCAATAAAACTACCAAGCAAATTGCGTGAAGATTATGGCCGATGTTTACTAGGTAAGTGCCCGTGAAAGCTGCCGCTTAATGGGGAATGAGTACGATCAATGAGGCCCTGTCTACCTGCCCACACGCGCCCTGCCTTCCTGCCTTGCTGCAACAGCAGAGCTTGTTTAGCTGAGATGAACGCCCCCAGAGCAGCCCGAAGGGAAAGCTCCCAGCTCTGCACGGCGAGACGTGTTCCTTTCCTTCTCAGAGCTGATCACAGTTTGCTGTCGTATGTTTTTATGTTTATCCCTTTTGTAACTGCCTCTCCTCCCGAGTTTTTGCTCAAGCAGCACAGGGCCAGGTGTGTCTTGGGTCCTGCCGGATATTCTGGGCAGGGAAACAGCCAACTCCATATCTGGCTCTGGTGCTGAACGGAAAGAGCTGAAGGCCCAGGGGCCCATGCTGAACCGAGGCCCCTGCACCCAAAATTATGGTCTGACTTTGGGCAAATTACACAGTCTTCTTTACCCTGAGATTCCTCATCTGTCCATGAAAATAACTGCCCATGTCACACAGAGTTACAAGTATTAAAGGAAATCACCAAATTCACAACCTAGCCAAGGGGCTACAAGTGCATCCTCAACAGACAAATGCTGCCTTTACGGCTCTGACGCACGCTAAGCGGGGCGGCCCCACACAGTGAACACTGCTAAGTGTCAGTGTGTTAAATGCTTCATGTGTGCTATAATACTCTTTAGATCTTACAACAATCCCAGGAAGAAATGAATATTATCATGCCCATTTCACAGATTCACCAACAGGTTAAGAGAGTATGCATTCTATTCCAAGGCCCTATGGTGAAGAAATGGCAATTTAAACCGGAATCTGGGCCCAGGCCTTGGCTCCATCTCTCTCCCATCCACCTGACCACTTGCCTATGAATTCCACCTGTCCAATATAAAAGTTTGCAGCCTGCCATCTCTTAAAAGCAATGTGTGCCACCGTTTGTCAATGTTGTTTAATTACCATAAACTGTTCTCAGAAACCACTACAGTAAAGAAAGTTGGACTTAAGGAATTCTGCATTGCGTTCTCCTGCAATGTGCAGGATCCCTTTCCTACACCTCCAAATCCAAGTGTATGCTTCCTCCATGTTTATGTTTGCACACGGCTTATTAAAGCAGAAGGTATCTGCAGTAATTCCATCTCGGTTGCTTTCCAAGTTTGCAGATTATCCATATTCGGTCTGTGAACGAAAATACTACGATGTGAATGAGAATACTGCAACCATGTCAGTAAACAAAGAATACTGATACCAAGTCATTAAAGGCTGCCGCCACCCCCCGGCGAGGACAGGCCTGCAGCCCAGCCACTGCAGCAACTCACTATGGTGCCCTCTGAGCAGACTCAGAATAAGAAAGGATGGGCTACTGGCCCGAGATAGCTAGGTGCTTGTCTAAAAAATGAATTCAGTGAGTCCTAATATTTGCTTCCTCCCATTCATACAAAATCACTAAATTCTTGAACTTGAGATACCTGGCTTTCTTTAGATAACAAGTAATCTTTTATTGTTCCAACAACCTGGTCTTTGTTGTAAAGCTCCTATATATCCTAGCTCTTCCTCAACCTCTTGGGAGCAGTCCCTCAGAGAGTTCTGAGAGACGGTCATCCTGGCTCGAGTCCTCCCGCCAAATAAAACATAACTCTTAACTTTTAGGCTGCACGTTTATTTCAGTCAACAGTTTTGGACACCATGAAGCACCACAGCAGATTTCTCTCCACCTGAACTCTCCGAGTAACCGGAGCCTTGGTACCAGCAGTGGCCCTTTGTGCTCATCTGCCTCCTCGGGGGGTCAAGATGAATTTGGCTGAGTCTCTCCTGGTTCTCGGATCTCACATATTGGTTGATGATCCTAAGTTTTATCTGGCGGTGTATCCAGGTACGTGGCCCTCCAGTTGAAAGAAACTGAGGTGAATTACCCACCCAGTGGAGACATCCTGTGTGGGGCCTGTTTGAAAGATAACAGGAAATACCCACCTTGAGGATATGTCCAAAGTGGGGCTGGTGGAAACATATGAGGAAAATACTCACCCAGTGGAGACATCCCGAGTGGGTCCAAGTTGAAAGACACTGGGTTCAGGACTGAGTGGTTAGGTAAGAGGCTGGTCTAATGTTTTCCTCAATTTGGTTACCTCCATTGAATTTTTCAGGATAAAAGTAAAACTCTTATGAGGAAACTTTCAACTCCAAATTTTGGACCATCCTCCTGGCTGGTAACAGCATTCTCGGGTGACAGGGAATCTTCCAGGAGTGGTAGACACAAAGACTTCATGCCACAAGAGTTGTCCCTGTGGGAAATCTTACTAGCAAATTTATTCTGAGAACCCGAGCTTACAATGGGGAATAGAACTTTCAAAAAAAAAATAAAGAACAGAAAAGAAAAGAAAAAGAAATGACAGATTGCCAGTCTCCAAGTATTACCCCAGCCAGATTTATGTACATACAAAACTTACAACATTAATCGGGAATAAGAAAAAAAAAAAACTCACTCTGGAAATAACCAGGCCTGATAAAAACATTTTTTGGCATTCTGAACTTATAAAAACAAAATCCCCTTTAGGGGGAACTTGGATTTCTCTTCCTGTGTCCTTGAAATGTAAACGTTTTATCTTTCTCTGGGTGTTTTAAGTGTGTGCATGTAAGTATATATATGTTTAGTTTAGTTTTTAAAGGAAACCTTGGACTCTGCCATACAAAAGGTTCAAGTATTGTGTACATACGGTGGCCACGCAAATAAATTGGGATTCTAAGCAATTCTTTGATTGTACCAATTTTCAGATATTTTGCCATCTTAAACTTTGTTGCATCAGCCTGGACCACGAAGGCTTTAAGCTTTTGGAGAGTAAACCTTTGAATTTTATTTAGGCAACACCCCGACTCTCATGTGGAAGGGCCTCTTCATCTTATTGGTTTAAAATCACTATATATATATATATATATATATATAAAAAAATTGATGGCCATATGATGGAATTTTTAATTTGGAAAAACTTTTTAATTGGTGAAAGTTTAAAGAGATCTCATTATAAACGGCTGTTTTATTGGTACCTATTAAAATAAAGTTTAAATGCAGAAAAATATATCTAATGGTTAACCTAAGAACTCAGATATAAAAATATAACTGGTTTGAAAAGCTACATTTTTGTTTTTCCTTTCTGATAAGTGTTTCTAGAGATGCTAATAAAAACTTAGTATAATTAATGTTAATTAGGTTGAATAACTGGAAAAAGGATTGTAAAAATATCAAAAAAACAGATAAGTGGCTTATCCCAAATGGATAAATATTTTTATATGGTTATTTTGAATGAGACAAATAAAATGGACATTTTTGGATTTACATACAGGGATTTGATACTACACTACGTAAAGTTAAAAAAAAAGGGCCAAAGAGTTCACCTACTCCCCCCCAACATTAAAGTTCAAACAAGTCCGTTTTATTTACCACAGTTTAAAATATATTTATATGTAGACTGAAATACTTGATCAAGGATTGGGACAACAGACCAATTAATGAAATTAAAAATCGAGAAGGGCCTAAGCTCTTTGGCTGAAACTTGGGCATCCTAGAGACTTCTATAAAATTATATACAATGTATACCCACAAAAAAAAGGTTTCTGTCACTCCTTCTAGAAATAAGAATTATTGATTAAACTTAATAAATATAAAAATTAAAGGTATAAGATTTAATAAAATTGAGATAAAAGTTTGTGAAATTGGTATATTTAGATGGTCTTTATATAAACCTTTTGCTTATGTTGTGGGATAGATATGTTTCAGTGGAAAAACGCTTCCCCTTCTTGGTATTATAAGGCTGGGCACATGTCTGTCCCTCTGAAAATATTAATTGAACAAATTAAAGGAAACCAATATAGTTACTTGAGACGTCCAATATAACGTAAATCTAAAAAGTAATTTGAGTAGCTAAAAAAAAAAATATAGGTTTACCCTGGGTTTAACTTATAACACAAGGAAAGGAGATCTTACTAAATGCCTCATGCAAGTTTTGGAAGACATATTTAAGTAAGCCTTAAAGTTTTAAAACATGGAATTCTTTGTTTACAGCTCTTCTCACTGATACAAAAATGCCATTTAAGGAGATAAAATATGGCCTGGGTGAGAGAGCAGTTCTCTGGGGACCTGGAAGACAGTGTCTTTGTCTTGCACATCAGAAATATAAATACAACAAACAGTGACCTAGGACTGAGTCTAATTAGCTCAACGAAATAAACCTTAAGGCCAAGAAATTTTTGGCATATTAGAACTCAGAACTCTGAAGGGTCCTTCAGACTTTGTGAAGAAATTTTAACTGTCTGTTACATAAATAGTAAGCCTTAGTGATTTGAGCAAGCAAATTCAGCTTACTCCAACTATTATTATACCTATCTTATAAGTAAGTTTTAAAGTGAAGCTATGAGATCTCTAGCTTTTCTCTGATTATAAGCCTGTGTACACATTATAGAAGTGAGATATATCTACTGCTAAAGAAAAAAAATTCAAAGTCATAGGGCTCTGCTTAATTGACGTAAAAATATAAGAGCTTAAACATTAAGTATTTTTAAAATAACAACTGAACAAATTGACTTTCAGCATCATGTGAAATGGAAAATATTCAATATTAAGATAATATTTGATATTGTTTAGTTTAAGTATGTTCTAATTAATATAGACATCTTTAAAGTCATCAATATTATGTATAATACCTTTACTGTACCTAGGTTTAATGAAAGTCAAATAAGATCCTGTTATATCTGTTGCAGATTTGTCAAAAAAAAAAATAAAAGTAATGTGCTGTGGTAAAATTTTAAGTAAATTAAATGCAAATGAGATGAGAGCTTTGGGTAAATATTTAAAATATATTTTTAAAATGTATGTTTAAGATAATCTCTAAGTGTTTGGTATCTTTAAATTCTAGTGTGCTAAATTAAGTTAAATGACAAGATTTTATTAAATAGCTATGCCATTTTCAGATAAAATAACATTGAAATATGAATTACTTAACATTTTACTTCCTCTTACAGTGAAACTAAAGGTATATAGAAATATTAATAAATGGTTGGTGCCACACTGAAATAGTCTCTATTAGTAAGGGAATGATCTCAGTATCCTAGGAAAGTAATATAAATGCATAAAGGAAGATATAAGAATGGAATTATATTTTGTTAATGAAAAATAGTGACTTTCTCCTGAACCTGGTTACTTCTGAATAGAAGAAAAATAAGGGACACACTAATATAAGTATAGAAAGCTGTGGAAGGCTTGTGGAAAAGAAACCCTGAGGGAAGAGTTTTGTACATGGTCAGAATTGGCTAAGTTTAGAAACAAATTGGGCAACGTAAATGAATCTTAGAAGTAAGCTGGTACAAGATTAGAATTGTTTTTCTCTCTGTTAAGAGGAAAAAATTTTCTTAAAATGTTAATCCTCCTTCAGTAACAGATTGTAAAACTTCTTATACCACTTAGCTGATCTGTTCTGCCTTTACCTTTGACGTATTTTCTTGTTAATGAATTAGTACTACTTTACAGTGATCTATATGTTTATCTGATCAAGTGTTCTGAAATCTTTCAAAAAGCTCCCCAAATATAAAATTCTAATTAATTAAATAAAAATTAATTTAATTAATTAAAATTCTTTTAATCTCCAGTTAAGTTTGGGATGCTACAGAAGGCCCCTGAAACATCCCAAAGAGAGATTTTTAACTATAAAGTTTCATTTGGCATTTTAAATAACATGGAATTGTCAAATGAATCATAAAACTTCTAAGGTTATATTGAATGAGACAATATTATTAATATAGATATTGTAGAAATTATATGGACTCCCTAAAATTCTGGTATATCTGAAATGTTACCAGTGATAATTATGGGTATAGTGAACAGATTTCTTTATTGATTACAGTGTAACGGTGTTTAACCATGCTTTTAAATCTTTTGTCATTTTTAGACAGTTAATTGTTTTCTTCTGATGGTTTTGCAAAATGCTTTCTCTTCAAGGAGATTTACTGATTTCTAATAAATTTCACACTATAGCACTGAACTAAACTGGGTAAGACATTTTAAAGTTCTAATGAAAATTCTCATTAAAAGAATTAATTACATGGGACTGATTAACCTGCTGAATATGGTTATAATTTTTGATATTGTTTGAAATACTACTGGCTTTTAACCTGTTTCCCAGACGTAAAGAATCTCTTCTCCTTAAGCTAGTTATGGTTCACAGCAATTTGATAAATTATACCTATGTAATCACACTTGGAACACTTATCTTTTCTCTCTATCTGATCCCTCAAGAGACTAAAAACACTTAGGTCCCCAGTGGCTCTATCAAACAAATTAGGGAGATCATCTCCTAACAGATATAGGAGTATAAAGATATTTTAAGGATTTTAAAGAGAAAAGAATTTACCTAAATCTGTAAGGCAGAAACCCATGAAAAGCCTTGACGTGGCTTTCTTGGCCTTAGCAAACCTTAACATTCTACCCTGAGACTCCGTATTAAAACTTCCAACACAGCCAATTTAAAAAAGCCTATATGATCAAATAATCAGACTTAACTTGTAAAAAATTAATCTTGATTTGGCTATATTTGAGAAAACTGAGGGTAACTTAAGAGAGAAAATAAATTATATTTTAGTGGATATTAAATTCTAGTTTTGTTAATTGAGGTCCATATTTACTAAGACACTTCCCAGATCATTCCTTGCTGTTATGTCACATTACTGTACGGTTTAATTGAATTATGAAAAGGATACTCTAGGTTTGTTTCTGAAGCTCAGAAATCTATCCTTGGGTAAAGTTCCAATGCCTCATGACCTGCAGCCAGGGGATTATACATACTGCAACAGGCATGACTTAAAGAACTGTCTCCAACCTGAATGGAAGGACCCTTTTTCAGGTACTCTTTACCAGACCATACACAACAAAGCTGAAGGAAACGGAGTCTCGGATTCATTTCCTATCTGAAACATCCCCTGCAGTGCACTGGCCTATCGAGTGCTGCTCAGCTTAAAACAATGCCCAAATGGATAAAAAGCTACCAGACCAGGATGAGAAGAAGACGACATCTGAGCTAGACAGCTGACCCAAGACACCGGACCAGGAGTGTATACCAATTACTTTGATAATTTCTCCAACCTTTGATTATGAACTACTCCACTTGTTAAGTTTATGATAAATTACCTATGTCTAGTACTTCTGTGTTACCTTGGTGGGTTTCCCTACTCCAAGGCTCTAACTAGATAGCCCTCAGAAACGTTATTCTAAAAAGAATTTATAGTTCTGTTTAGGCCACTGTTGATCTTACAAGGTGGGAGATTTCAACTGGCCAATTAATACCTGCTCTGACCCTGACCATAAATATGAACTTTCTCATAGGATCAAACTCAGAAACACAAGCAAAATTTTAACCCAAAAATACAACTTCTCGACTATTAAATTCTTACGCGTGACTTTATTAACGTTACTAGCTGTATTACTTATATCCTGTCTATTTTATAAAATTGTTGTCTGTTACATTTCCCAATGTGTAACTAGGCCCACAAGATTGATGATGGCTAGACATCTTGAAGAAACAGATAAAATTTGTAACCCTGAATAAAATAAATATAATAGTGTGATTCTAGGTATGGGAATGAGCAAAGATGGGTAAACACTTTCTGTATCATAATAGACTAGTAAGACAGGTGATCCAGAGAACTTTTAGTATCAACAGGGCCTGATAAAAAAAACTTACACCTTGAATGGCAACTTAGAAGATTCTTCACCTGAACTAGGAATGAGCCATCCTAGCACCGTGGGACAAAATTGGTCATGAAATGTCTCTCAAAATATTGGTCGAATTTAGGACCAAGTGAGAGCACTGTGAATGAAAATACTACAATGTGAATGAAAATACTGCAACCATGACAGTAAACAAAGAATGCTGAATCCGAGTCATCAGCGGCTGCTGCCAACCCCCAGCGAGTACATGCCTACAGCCCGGCCTCTCAGCCACTCACAGTGGTGCCCTCTGAGCAGACTCAGAGTAAGAAAGGACAGGATACTGGCCCTAGATAGCCAGGTGCTTGCCAAAGGAATGAATTCAATGACCCAAATGTTTGCTTCTCACCATACATAGAAAAGCAGTAAATACTTGAACTTGAGATATCTGGTTTTCTTTAGATAACAAGCAATATTTTATTGTTCCAATTACCTGGTCTTTGTTGTAAGCTTCTATATATCCTAGCTCCTCCCCTACGTCTTGGGAGCAGTCCCTCAGAGTGATCTGAGAGGCTGTCATCCCGGCTCGAGTCCTCCAGCCAAATAAAACAAAGCCCTTAACATATAGGCTGAACGTTTATTTCAGTGACGTTCCAGAATAGACACAACTCATCAATTCTGTAATGGAACACACTGAATCAGGAACCAAAGCGTGTTTTAGTCCGGAAAATCTCCGGGTTCCTATTTCTTCCTGTCATTATACAATCCCTCTAGAGCTCATTAATTTGCTGTCTGCTCCTCTGGCAACAAAACTCATAGAAGACTCAACTCAGCAGAGCGCCCTGCTGGGGAGAACACCCCGCAGAAGCACTGCAGGCTGCCTGCCCTCCTGCACGCTCTGCTGACCCTTGGTGTCCTCCGTGGAGACCAGGCCAACAGAGCTGTTCCTAACAGCTACAAATTTGCACACGTTAAATAAATCATTTTATTTTATATGATATTTTACGTATATACACATCTCTGAAAACAGCTTTGCAGAAGCTCAAATCTTCAACATCAATCCCCAAAGGCAAATCCGGTCCCCAAGGGGAAACAAGACTTAAGACGACGCTAAGGCCTCCAAAGTCCTCTCAAGGACCGTCAACCAAACTGCCTGCAGGTCTGCAGCTGCAGGCTGTTACATGTCTGCTTTTAAAGCAACCCCTTCCTGCCCTCGGTTATTACAGTGTCCCTCTATGCCCTCCCGTCTCAGGGTAAAAGCAGCCGTTGCAGAACCTTGCAGGGAAGCACTGACAGGACTGGACAAAGAGGATCAGAGCTAAGCTAATACTTCTGATGACACGACCTTGTCACTGTGTCACTTTACAGATGAAGATATATATAGAGAGAGGTGGGGTGATATTGCTTAAAGTCACACAGCTAATAAGTGGCAAAGTCTATAACTCTGCTCTTCCATTCGGCGTGACGCCCCAGCTGGGACGCCCACATGGTTGTCTCATGCCTGCCTGAACAATCCTCTCCTGTCACTCATAACCCACACAGGGTCTGACCCTAGCCTGCCTTTTCAGTGTCTATTCCCTCCAGTCTCTCAGGAACAAGGCCGTTTGGGCCACTGTATGACTTCCGGCTCCCGGAAACATCAGTGCTCATGCTGGTCTTGCCTGTGCATCCGGCCCGCTGCTCAGAGGCTCTTCCTCCCCTGCAGGAGTACGTTTCCAGTCTCCGCAGGGACACCTCCTCAGGGGAGCCCTCTTCTCGCTCTCAGCACGGCAGGGCCACATCCCGAGCTGCCCCATTAGGACAGTGTGCGCCCAGGTCTGTTAATCAGACCAGCAGCATCAGAGCCAGGGATTATGCCCGGGCTACCCTGCAAAACTACTGCCCGCCACACAGCCCCCAGCCAGCAGGTCACCTGGAAGTCACAGCAAGTGCCCCACCCAATCCAGAAGCCTCTTCATTTGCCAGCATCGCTGATGACTGGTTTCCAAACTTTGGTCAGTTTCGCACAAAACAGCACCTTCAACTGTGAAGCAGAGGGTTTCACTTCTGCTCCCCATCCTTACTGGTAATGTCAAGGAAAACAAAGAGGCCTTTTCTCAACACTTTTATAATGACACCCTCCCACCCACAATACTCATATGCTCAAGAGTTTGGATCCACGTGATTTTCTTTCCCTTATGATAAGCAGCTCAAAACACTGCGGGATTCCTTCTATTTAGAGGGTATTTGTACTCAGTTTATCGGCTTTAATCTGTTTTTGTCTCTCTTCAATATCCCTAGCAGTTGCCACCTCTTACTCCCTTCAGCAGCCTCCCTCCCAACATCTACTCTAGGAAATCAGCTGTGATGAGGGGCCCTGGGGCAGTCACAGACGATGCAACTAAGGCAAAGAGAGGGTCCATAATTTGCCCGAGAAGATCAGCTTCAACCCCCAACAATGTGTGTCACGTCCCTGTGTTTAACTCTTATGCTAAGCAAGATAACTTTTTGTAGATTATGGTTATAAACAGATGAGGTATAAAAATACATACAAGGACACACATCTACTCTAAGATGCTCACTAACTCCACTATTTTGTTTCTACTTATTTCTATTAAAAAATATTAAGAACCTCTGCAGTCAGTATAGCAAAATGTTACTGGGCTTTAAATCCAGAATATAGAGGTGTTAAATGTGTCATTACTCATACTTATTTGTATGTTCACAATACAAAATTATTTGAAAGTCCCTCTCACCTCCCCCTACTCACTACTGGCTCTCACCTGAGCTCCCAGACCACACATCTAACAACCTTTCACTTTACCCACAGCTGAACTCATCAGTTTTCCGCAGAACTCCCTCTGCAGCTTTCCCTCCTCAGAGCACAGAAGGACCATCATTTACCTCATTAATCCACCCAGAAACCTGGGCCTTACTCCATCCTGCATTCACAGACAGCCTTCATCCTTTCCTTTTTACCATATAAACATGCCTTCAATATGTTCGCTTTTAAACACTGACCGTCCCACCGCTCAAGTGGAAGCCACCAACACTGCCCACCTGGACTCACGAGTCTCCTAAGTGGCCCCACAGCCGCTCTCCCCTACTTGAGACAAATGGGACTGTGCCACTCCCGCGCTTTTTGGACTCTTTTAAGACCCACTCTTCTTAGAAGAAACTCCAAGTTCTTCACCAGGTGAAAGTCTTTGCCATGAAATTGTCTCCTCAGGGAGGGCAGGACCCGCCCTCTCCCCTCGGCCCCGCCCTCTGGCAGAGCATCAGCTTGGGAGGACCTGCTGAGCTACACCAGCCTGTATTCTAAACCTGGTCTGAGTTCTTAGCAAACTGCTTCACTTATCCATACAATTCCAAGGTAAATTAGAAAGATTTTAGATGTTGAGCTAGACTATTGATTTTGGGATTTTGCACTAGCAACCTGCAAGGACATGTTCTAAAGATTCTGTCTTCTTAAAACCACACCCAGGTTAAAGGAGTATTTGTGGAATGTCTTCGGAGGAAAAGGGACTTTACTTTTACAGGCTTTATGTTTTATAACATGAACAACCCGGACAGGGTCACAAATGGAACCGCCTCACAAGTGACAGAAGACAGGTGAGAGGCACAAAGCAACAGGTTGCAAAGATGGTAAGAGCAAACATGATTCTCCAACCCCCCCAAAAATTTTTGAAACAACCAAAAATTCTGAATTTTAAAAGTAAAAGAGTATCATATAGAGAAATGAAATAAATAATTCTCTTCATCAGGGTTTCAAGATCTCACTCCAGAGTTTTTAGCAGGCCATACTGAATCCTAGCACAGAAAAATCAAATGGACTTGTAGTGAGAAAGTTCCAGGAAAACTGCAGTAATTCCTCCACTTGTGTAAGGACATACACTCACCTGCTGAAGGTGAATGTAAACCGCATTCTGGATAAATTCGAAAGCTTCCAGGCTCCGCTTCTGGATGCCAAGGACATGGACAGCTTGGAAGCATGCTTCTAACTCAGTCACCGGCATTTTTACACTGCAGGGGAAATGGAGGCACCCAGTCAAGAGCAGAGATGTTCCTGTCGTGTCTCACAGGCCGTGCCTCGGGGATTCAGTGCCCTGCAGCAGCCCTGGCCCCAGGCAAGGACCAGCAGCGTTATCCACCCAAGCAGGAGGGGCACTGTGCTTGAGAAAGCCCATCTCCGATGGGGGCAAGAGGGGCTGGTGGGGTTCAGTGAACCTATAAATGCCCACAGAAATATGCCTGCATTCATTCAAGTGATGCAAACAACTGTAGCAGGCTATTTAACAAAATTTCAATTGTCAGTGGAAATTTTGCCATTCCTTTCCGCTTGTCCCCTGCACTCTGAGACAGGCTTAGGCTCTCTTACACCTGCAGCTCTGTGCAATAGTTGTGAAGTCATTTTACTTTACAGATACCACGGTTCTGCCCAGGGTGATATCCAGCCCAGAGAGGTGGCCCAGGCCAATTTAAAGCTATGTGGCTTGCGTGCGGGGACAATTACAGGAGCTGGTTCTGGAGCCAGGCCCCTCCCCACCTCTGCTCCCCTCTCTCCCGAGGCCCCGCTGCCAAGCACTCAGGCTCCGTGATCTTATGTCCTACTCTTCTACTCTACTCCAAACCCTTTTCCTTTTCTTTTTTTTCCCTAATTATTCCCAGCTGGAGTGATTTTTCAATCTCAATATCTGAAAAAAATTCCTGCAGCCGAAAAAGAGGTCTCCAGAGGTCAATGACCATATGCTGGTTCCTGAAGAGAGCCCCTGGCTACGGGGACCCTCACCAACACTCACGGGGCATCAGAGATGTTGCAGGGTTGGCCACCCCCTACAAGAGTTTGCTGTCACCCCAATGCCTGCACAGCATCCCTGCTCACAAAATATAGTTGGTACACTTATCGGTTATTAAGAAGCAAAAATACAAAATTGCTCATATTTCTTACTAATATTATCTATGAAGCTGGAAACGGAATTGTAATAAAATGTAACAGTTTTTACCCTATGTTAAATCTGTTCCTTTGAGTTTAAACCTGTGCCCTGTTTCCTAGGCTCAGACTTGGTAGCTCTGCACCATTTGAAAAAGAAAGTTGCCTTTAGCCTGAAATCTACAGGAAAGCCTATTCTCCTGGCCCTGATCTTTAAAAATGTTAGCTCATCTGCACTTCTGTAGAGATGGCAAGTTGCATAATAGAGAATAGCCTTTGTTTTTTTGGAGGTTTTACAGGGGTACCATGATTTGATCCACATGGACAGCTGCAAGAACAGCGGATTCAAAGGACAAACAATTCATAAAACAAGAAGTATGCAACAACCAACCACAACCCCGCCCCTTTTTAGTATAAAAGGAGACTGAATTCTTACTTGGGGAAGATAGTTCTCCAGGACATCAGTCTGCCATCTTCTGGGTCTGCCAGCATTGCAAGCGAAGTCACTATTCCTTGCTCCAACACCTCATCTCCCGGTTTATTGGCCTGTCATGCGGCGAGCAGAACGAGTTTGGACTCGGTAACAAAATGACTGCATTGGAGGTAGTATGTCTCCAATGTTTCCTCGTTTCCAATATGTAACATGCACATCATTTATGATCTAGTGCAAATAATTCATCAAAGACAACCACAAAAAGAAACTATACTCACCTAGCTATCAACACTGAAGTCACAACCTGTCAATTTTATATGATGTTGAACAACACAATGGAAAAACCTAACATAGGGAGTTGATTCCACGGAAATAAAATTATTTCTACTCCTTCAATACTTTTTCTTTTCTTTTCTATTTTATTTTGTTTTGCTTATTGAAAGGAAAATAAAAGTCAAGTCATTTTATTTCACGTATTTTTGTTATAGCTACATTCTTTAAATACTACAAAGAGATTTAAACTGCAAAAAAAATTGTTCATATATTAGTATAAAGATATATACACAATCAATGGGGATTAGGAAAGGAATGGACATTTACTAAAAATCCACTGCAATCCTGTCTTTTACAAGCATATCCTGGAATATAAGCTGTATGATCCAGGGGCCCCACCCCCATTCTCACTGTTGAGTCCCTTAGCAATCAACTACTAAGGCACCAGCATAGAACCATGTGATCAGTATTTTAGGAATAAATTAGGGAATTAGCACATTCAATTCTAAAACAAAAACCCTAAAATAAATACTGAACTTATTTACAGATAAAGAAAATTGGAACCAAAAAAGTAGTTATTTCCCCAAGGTCACAAAGCTAATAACTGGTAAAGACAAGATTTGAACTCATCTGCCTGATTCTAAAAACTAAGGTGGAACTCCCATTCGACTGGGGAGGGTCCAGCAGCAGAGCCTATCACCCTATCTTTGTTCAGATCTAGCCTTAGACAGCCTGAGACAGCACCCCATTCCTATGGAACTCGAGGGCAAATGATAACAATAAGGATTTTATATCCAGTAGTTTGTTAGGTCTCATTTTTATAAAGTGTCAGCAGGTCAGCAGAAAAACTCTGGAAAATATGAGTGGGTCCAGAGCTTTCTGCTGATTAGTAACTCAGTCTCTCAGGACATAGTGACCTTCCCATGAGAGGCCTCATGGACATAAACTAAAGGCAGCTGAGCAATGAAAACTAACAAGAACCTGGAACTCAAGCAAGAAGGTTCCCTGCCATCCCCCACCCAGTTGCCTCTTCACCCGCGTGGACACGATGGCAGGAGACCCAGATTCTTGTCCAAGTTACATCATCATGGATTCTCATCCATAATAATGTATGACTCTATGCCACCTTATGTCCATTAAAACTCAAATATGATAACACCAATATCTCAGCAGAATATCTATGTCTCCACTTCCTGTCTTCTAATAGGAGAATATTTTTATGGACAAAAAGCAGAAATCCAATTTAAAAAACCATGCACAAAGCCAGGTGAAATTCTGCTTAAGAGACTGCTCTCACGCTGAGTAAATGAAAACTCAGAAAAAGTGGCCCTTCTCCCTCAGCAAATGGGAGGTAGCCTGATGTGTGTGTGTGTGTGTGTGTGCACGTGTGTGTGTGTGTAAATCAAATACAATGAATTCTGGGATGTGTACAGTTTTTTTAACTCACTGTCATTTCATGGGAATGAGCCAACATTTAAATAATTTGAATCTAGTGTTCTGAGAGAGTCTCGGGCTCTTGGTGGAGGAGGTGAAAGGGGAGAGTGAAGGAGGAAAGAGGTACATGAAGCAAAGAAGTAAGAATACTGCCAGGGAAAGGCAAGACGTTAGTTTTGTTCTTCCTTGCACCACATACAAATTAGGGACTCGCTTTCTGCTGATGACTTATCGAGCACTGAGTTGCAGGAGAAGAGGGGACAGCTCATTGTTCACTGAGCTTGTGACTGTACGTGGCATCTTATAGACACAAATCATTTACCCTGATCAAACACTCTAGCAGCAGGCTGTAATTCTTCTGTTTTGAGAGACAACAAAGCAGGAGTTCAAACAGGATGCATAACTTGACAAAAGTCAGAGGTCCAGTAAACTAAAGAGGATTAATTCAAATTCAGATCTGAATGCAGAGTCTGATCTTCCCACTCCCAGGACTGGAAAATCCTTAACACAGGCTCCCCAGCTCCCCTGCATTGTTCCTGGCACCAAGCATTTGCCATGGCAATGGTCACCATTTCTCACAGACACAGCGCTCTGTGCAGCAAATGACCTTGATCAGACCTTGATCATCTACCTGCCACGCCCACCAGGCTTCACCATACAGGCAGGAAAGCTGGCTTTCAAGTGCATACAAAGCCATTCCTTGTCTAACCTGGGTTCTTCTGTGGTTTCTCCAGCCTAAAGGCAGCCATGAAACTGCTCACAGTTTGTACATGAGCCACACTACCTCTCTCCATCTGTCTCCCCACCTATACTACTTAGCTATGAACATTTTGAGAATCTTCGACACAAATTTTTAAAAACAAAAAAGAAAGGATTCTGGAACAACTAATGATACTTACAATTTTAAATGACAAATTACAAAGTGAGTATTTACAAACCGAATCTTCCTTTCTAAATTTCAGTTTTAAGCGTTTAAAAATATAATAGCAAAAAATTTTCACTTACAAAATTGACAAAAACATAAACAATAATCTGGAATAAGTTAAAAAATAATGCCCATGTTCTAAATGGAGAAACTTCAGGGCTGTGCTGAGGGGTAAAGTAAGAGGTGAGAATGTAGAGACATCAACAAATTGCATGGAGGAAAGCAGTTTTGTAAAGATGTAAGTTCTCATCAGAATAATTCAAAACTTACTGAAAACTCCCATGACAACTCCAATCTGATTTTTTTTTAACTTGAACAAAATATTTTGGAATTCTTCAGGAATAATAAAATCATAATACTAGACAAGAAAATTTGGGATGGAAGAAAAGAATGAAAAAAAATTCAGACTGCCAATTATTAAATAAATTTTTACAATATGTAAGTTATGGTGCTGGAGTAAGAAAGGCAGATTGACAGAAGGGAACCATGAGCTCAAAAAGAGACTCTAGTGTACATAAGTATTTTGTAAAGGTGGGATTTCAAATCAAAGAGAAAAGTATGACTTCAGTAATTGTCCTGAGACAATCAGACAATCACCTAGAAAGAATAAATACTATTCCTCTCATAAGGACCACAAGATAATTTACAGACAGTGATGTAAATATAAAAAAGTACTAATAACAGCAAATACAACACTTTGCTCTTATTAACTCAACTTACCCTTACATTAACAAGTACTATTATCATCTCCATCTTAGAGATTAAAAAAATCCTACAGAGGAGATATATTCCAGTATAAGAAATTATTTTTAAGAATAATTTCAAAGATAAAACACATAAGGAATACATTTATTATCATAAGAATATTTTGAGACACTACCAAAATAAAAATCCTCCTAAACAAAATGAAAGGCAAGAAATGACAAGAAAAAGCTCTGTGATACATGTTGTTGAAGACAAGAAGTTAATGTTCATAACATACAAAGAGCTGTCACAAAGCAACAAGAAGCTCCCCCACTTAAATGTGTGCAAAGGATAAAAGGAATCATTCATTTTAAAAAAGTCAAATGGCTAATGAGTGAAAAATGCTCAATACCTAACTGGTCAGCAAATGCAAACTAAAACAATGAAGAAGCACTTTTGCTCATCATATTGGCAAATATTTTTAAAAGATATTCTATCTAGTATCCATCTGTGGGAGAAGAAACCATGAGCGACATTTTCAGAGGACGACATGTCAATGGATATGTAAACTCTGAAAAACGTACGTACACACTGACTCAACACCACTTCTAGGAATCGTTTCCTTTAGGAAAAAACAAATTTAGTCCAAAAAGATGTACCCATCAGGGCATTTACACAGCACTGTTTACAATGGTGGGAAGAAAAACTGAAGTGAAATCATATCCAGCAATAGAGAATTGGTTACATAAGTAATTGTGCATCTTTTCATTCCCCTATGGAAGGAATTTCTAGAGTTACTTGAATGGAGTCTGTGATGAATGTAAATGTCACATCCAGGGACTAAATTTCCAGAAGCCTTAACTAAAGGAATACTCATAAAAGATCACAGGAATGTCTGTACAAGAAGGATGCTAGTCAAATATCCTTTCTGACAGTGGAAAATGGAGAAAACTTAACTGTCCACCATCAAGACAATGATGCGGTAAATCACGACAAGCTGCGAGCAATGAGGGAGCCGGCGTTTCGCCGTGGTCCAGGACCTTGTCCACAGCATTCTCTCACCAAAGGTGTGCGTGGGAAAGAGACCACACCCGCAAATCAGGAGACCCCTCCACTCTATCTGAAAGGACCGTGTGAGTCTGGAGTGGGAGGACGTCTATGATATACACCTGAGTGATTAAAGCGAGCTGCAGAAAAACACATAGTATGGTCACATTTTTAAATAAAGCATATATACACACACGTATACATGGAATTCTCATATGTGTGTATATATGTATGTCATAGGCATAAAGGTCATGAAACATATATATCAAATTTTCAACAGTTTTTACTCTTCGGAAATAAGGGGAAGGGAGGTAGGGCCTTCCTGTACCACCACAGTTCTCTTTTCAGTATTTCAGTTAAGTATACTTGGAATTTAAAAGTTTATTTAAGTCCGAAGTAAAATGGACAATGCCTCCACAAGACAGAATGCTATACTGGTCATCAAAAATCATGCCAGAGGAGATAGAATATTGTAGAAAAACATATAAAAAGCTGAATGGAAAATGGAGGTGTCCACACAGTAAACAGTCACAGAGTGCTCTCTGGTTTTTTATGACAGAGGTGATCCACACTGATGAAAATATACGTTAACGTGTTAATTATTATCTTTGAATAGCGGGACAAGGATAGCCTCTTTTGCCCCCTTTTTCAGAGTTATTATTTTAAATGCACATTCTTTTTCATCTGAAAAAAGCATTTTTAGGTGTGTAGTACTACGCATTGGAGAATAATACAAGAATACTTAGAGAAACAAGTAACTAGGAGACAAAGCAGCAGCATCACACAATGTAGGAAGGGCGATCCTGATTAACACCACGCAGTTACATAAGGACCCACAAAGTGAGAGCACCTGCTGTAACAGGGCGTGGCCCCCTTCTATTTGTCAGCAGTGTCTTCAGGGCTGAGGCAGTTCTGAGCACGGCCAGTGTCAGTGCTGGTGTCTGGATTGATGCTACTGGGGGTGAGGGCACCTGCAAGCCGAGAGGAAGAACAGAAATCATCCTCTGCCTTTTCTGTCTTGTTTCTTTGTTACTTTAAAAGAGAGGCATATATAAGATAAACCGTGTATCTCCCCAAATGAAATTTCAGTAATGAAACCGTTTTTAAAGACTTCACAGCTTATATTCTGCCTATAACTGTCTTTTCAACAAAGATCATATTTATTAAATGTTAATTAACTCAGTTAATTAACTCCCTGTTGAAACATTCTAGTAAAGAACATGAAATGCAGTATGTAAAAGAACCACACCTGCAGTGACTAGCTCAGCTGTCTTGATGGCAGTGCAGTCAGCCCCCACCATCCCGTGGCCCTGAGCTCCTGATGCTGGTAAGAGATTACGCTGCCGCCTCAGATGGAGAGAAACGGTGAAAGCATTTCTTGAACCCTACAGCACTGACAAAACATAACTGACAAATCCCAGGCCCCTTTGAGGCTCTCATTTTCTGTTTCTGGCCAACCCCCGTCAATGAGCAGAACCACCCAATTCCCGAGCCATGGGACTCACGTGGGAAGCAGTTTTGGAGAAATTTCCAGGTATAGAATGTAACCAACTATACACAGAACTCTGAAAAAAGAAAAGATGCCATACTCTGATTTTGGAAGACACTCAAAATATTCTACTAAGCCTTAGTAGCTGGAAAGGCTGGGCTTCTCCTAAGTCACTTATTTATTTCACAGACAGTAAGCATCTCCCTGAAATCCTGCTTCCCTGTGTCTGCTGGGAGCTTGAAGCACACTGCTGCTGACGATCTTATAAGTCACATGGCAGAGGCATGTGTCTCACGCCTGCAACCCTCACACAGGCTCGCCTCCTAGCCTCACTGTCTGAACTGGGCCCCATTTTCTCACCTGTTTATTTGGTATCTGTTCTTCTGTAAGCTATCTGAAATGCGTTTTGGAACATGTCAGAAGAAACAGTGGGTTGAGAAATGGACAGATTGAGAGGTGAGAGATGGGCAGACAGAGAGAGAGACTCCAAGAAAAGGGGAACAAATAAAATTTCCTATGCAAAACCCTCTTCTAATCAGGGAAGGAAACCACCACGGAAAAGTGTGAAGAGGCAGGTAGCTTAGGACTGTTTCCTGGATTCCATGAAAAGTAACACCAAGAGATGAGAGGATAGAACTTTAAATAGTAAAAGAAAAAAAGCACGCATGCTTGAAAAATATATCTACAATATGTACTTTCTAAAGAATAGACTGAAATCAGCAGGGCCCAATAACACTATACTTGGGTATTTACAGAAGTGAGAATCCCATCTCCAAACCACAAGGCATCCCTTCAGAGCACTGACAGTCTACATGGGGCGGTCATAAAGCCGTCACCGCAAAAGCTATGCTACCCTGCACTTACGAGGAACGAGCAGCTGTGCTCAGGCTGCCCACGCGTGTCATTTACACCCCACAGCACCTCTACGGGGGGGGGACGCCTAGCGAGCCCCGTCTCTGCAGGACAGAAAACCAGTTCTGGAGAGGCTAAGCCGACTTACAAGTTCTCCATCTCACAGGACTGGTCTCTCCAGAGCAGGACATGAACTCGGACCCACGATTGTAACCATGGTACTACAGTGCTTTGTGTGCTGTTTGTGTGTATAATACATTTGTTTCTATCATGAAAGGTTATTTAATAAATGATCGGTTGTCTTGTCTATCTCATTAGCTCACAATCAATCTTTATACTGTTGAATTGTACTCTTTTCCCCTGGAGAAAGGAACGGAAACAGCGGGGGTCAGAAAGAGGTGGGGCTCCATTCTTTATCTGGGATCTCATCTCATCGAAGTCCCCAAACAGGGAAAAGGAGCAAATGTTCTCTTTATCTTTTAAAGAGAGGGCTCCAGTGATGGTGACTTATTCAATTACAAAATCAAGGCTGGGGAAAGGGCACATGCAGCAACTAGAGCAGTATCAGCTGTAGGAAGGTCAAAAGTGCTCACGGGAGGGCTCAGGGGGCAGCCTCATTTAATTTCAATCAATAAAACAATAACAAACTCTAAAAATACTGGCCTACAATGGATTAGCTCTTTCTTGACATCTAGCAAGTTTCCACAGCCCACATGTAACATTATCGGGAACCAGTGAAAGGAAGAGTCCACAGACAAGGAAAATCAATGCCACAGGCAGGCTGAAACCCAGGCTAGAGTTTAGGAAGAGAAAGGGCATAGTTAAGAACTGGGGAAAGGCTGGGGGAAAAAACCATCACAATGACTCTCAAGCATCATCCAACAATCATATAATCATTCATTCAAGAGAGAGTTACTGAGGTCGTATTCTGTGCAAGATTGTACAGCGGGTGAAGCAAGAGCGCAGCGTCCATGGTGGCAGCAAGTTGCGGGGCTCAAATACACTTCTGATCCCGGTACCTTGCACACTTGTCCTCAATATAAAGGCAAAGATAATTAAAGTAAAATAATACTCTGTAAACTCAAAGCATTGTTGAAAAAAAAAGTTAAAGAAGACCTAAATACCAGGACAGACACTCCACACACATTCCCCTATCAAAAGAAAGTGCTCTTGGAATGGCAGTGCTCCCCAGAGCAATCCGTATATTCAACGTGGTCTCGATCACAATCCCAGCGGGCTCCTCTGCAGAAACTGACTATCTGCTGCTACAATTCATATGGGAATTTGAGGATCTCAGTAACCAATACGTACTTGAAAAAGAAAAATTTGACAGGACTTATAATTCTCAATTTCAAACCTTACAACTGTATCTCCAGGTGAGATTAGAGGCCATTGTGAAGTTATTACTGTGTTAATCCTTATTTACTAAATTCTCTACAATGAATATAACTGTTACAATAAGAAAAATAAAAAGTAAGTTATCCTTTAAATCATGCACACCGATTCATTCATTGGGAAAAAAATTATTCTATCAATTAAGAGATAAATATCTATTCAAAAAGGACAACTTAAAAACAAGAGTGCATATGCATTTTTCATAAATTGAAAACTGAAAAGCACAAAGACGTCAAGTTTCTAGGGAGACCAATGCAACATATTAATAGTTATTTGCAGAAATTCTAATTTAACAATGAAAACCCTGGAAAGGGAAAATCGTGACTGAGAGCCAACTGCAAACACATGGAGAGCAAAGGCCTAGAAATCACAGTTCCTTTAACTCTGCTCCTAACACAATAGGAGAGGAAATTCCTCACTGAGGGGACAGTGGAATCCCATGCATAAGACAGGATACACAGTACAAACTGCACTAGAATCGGGGGTGATTTTCTTAGAAGAATTCTAAAGTTACAAAATTGCTGAAAAACTATTAAAACACTGACAGAAAGATTAAAACACACAGTCATATATATTATATAGAAACATATGTAGTCTGCTCCCATGTTGCATAGAAATACAAACATATTTGTTCATTTATGGGCACTTATGACTTTATCCCTGGTAGAATATTTCAACTAAAACAAATAATCAATATAACACTCCTTTTGTCAAATCTACTTGATAAGTTACTCTGCTATGTAACCATAATGTGTCTAAGATAGATCTAAAATTAGTGAAAAAGAGCTTTGTATGGCTTCTTGAACTATTCTCAAAATTCAAAGCTTAATTTTAAAACAGATCTGAGCAGTAATTCTATATTACCTTTTCCGTCGTGAAATGAACAACACAGTCTGTTGCCAAAATTCTGTCCTTACAATGATTCACGAGCACCGTATCCTCACAAAACTGCTGGACAGCAAGGCACTGTCCAGACACTGTGACCCAACAAATGAAACACAATGAAGACAGTGACCCTATTTTGGAGGGCTTATAGTCTGTGTCAACACCAGGGTTTTATTTGATTGGTTTGATTGGTTGGCAAAATAAAATCAATCAAGTACTTTCTTCTTTGAGCATTCTATAAGTCATGACTCTGCTGTTAGTGTCATGAGCAGGAAAGACTTAAGCATGACTTGATTAGATCAACTAGCAACAATCATCACTGGAGAGTAATAAAGAAGTTAACTGATAGCAATGCTTCTCCCTACATGAGACCTAAAATAAATCGATACTGATATCCGAAAAGAAAATGAGAATTTGAGGTCCCCAATAAGAAAAAAATCTAACAAGAAATCAAAAAAGTAAAGATTTTTTCATTAACGTTTCCTGGAAAGATTGGAGCATGGTGGTGTTGAGCTCAGATGCTAGGGAAAAACATGAGGGTCTGAATTCCCACAGCACTGGGTAGCTTTGACACTAATATGTCAGTCAAATTCTCTGCATCTCAGTCTCCGATGCATAGACTGGGGACAACAACAGTACCCATCTCCTAGAACGGTCTAAGAATTAAGTTATTTTAAATATACAAGTTTAAATAAAATACATCAGATATTTAATATGACCCCAAAAGCACAAGGAAAAATGAAAACAGAGATAAATTGGAGTTCATTAAAATTTAAAACTTTGCTTCAAAAGACACCATCCAGAAAGTGAAAAAACAACACTCAGGAGAAAATTTTTCAAATCATTTATCTGATAAGGAATTTGTGTATCAAAAAAAAAAATTCCACAGCTCAACAATAAAAAGACAACTCAATTAAAAAATGAATAAAGGATCTGAAAATATATTTTTCAAGGAAAATATACAAATGGCCAATAAGCACAATGAAACGATGTTCAATAACATTAGCTCTAAAGGAAATCAAGTCAAAACAACTAGGAGAAACCGCTTCACACTCACTACAATAGGTTATAATCAAAAAAAGATTAATAAGCATTAATGAGGACACAGAGGAAGCGGAGCTCGCAGCCCTTGCTCGTGAGAACGTAACACAGCGTGGCCACTTTGGAAAACATCCTGGCATGTCCTCAGAGAATTGAACATTTGGTTTCTGAATGATCCAGCAATTCTGCTTCCTGGGCACAGAAGTAAGAGAATTGAAAACAAATGTTCACATAAAAACTCCTACAGAAATTTTCACCATTACTTTTCTCCATTCCTTTTCAGAGCCAAAAAACAGAAACAACCCAAATGTCTATCACGTGATGAATGGGTAAACAGAGGGGCCCAGCCATACAGTGGAATATTATTCAGCAATAGCGAAGCATAGAGTACTGACCCAGGCCACAATGTGGACAAATATTGAAAACGTTACTCAGTGTGAAAGAAGTCAGTCAAAATAGACGGTTCCACTTACATGAAGTGACTCGATTTGCATGAAATGTTCAGCACACGCAAATCCACAGAGACAGAAGAGTGGCTCCCTGGGGCTTGGGGAGGATGGGGAAGTTGATAATGTCTGCTTATGCGTACGGCGTTTCCTGTTGGGGGGATGAAAATGTTCTAAGATTGACTGGGATGCACATTTCTGGGCATAGAGTAAAATCCGCTGTACATTTTAATGGGTGATTTGTATTAAAACTGTTAAGAACAAAAGCACCTCGGGCTAGTACCTTCCATAGTAAATGCAAATTGCTAACATTTATTACAGGAAGAAGAAACTGCCCTCAGCATGAAAGCAGGAGATCAGCAAATATTAGTTAACCAAAATTGGACAAGAGCATTTCACTTGAAACTTGCTGAGTGTACACGAAATATTCAGACATGACAAGGAAAATCAGTTTGACATCACGAAGAAGCATTCTGCTTCAAATGCAATTCAAGGATTCGGCAAGCCCAGCTGCTACATATGACCAGAGAAGAAACCTGGTTCTTAAAACAAGCACCAGAGCCAACAAGGAAATGGTGGTGAGGAAAGCAGGCGGCCTAAAATCTGGAACAGTGTGCTACAAATAATTTCTCCACTGAAAATTCAAAAATAAAATGAAAGTGATGTAATGCTGTGTTGAACTCACGTGAATGGCCTTCCTGCAGTGCTTGACAGTTCTGTAACCCCGAATGACTCAGGAGAATCAGCATGGCTCCTGGGATTCCCCAAGTAACTGCCCACAAGCACGCTGACCACCATCACATCTGCCAGGGATGAATTGCAGAGAAGAGACCAACCTCTGAAAGGCACAGGGAATGTTGACAAGGAAATAAAAGGCTGCAGTCAATCCTGGGACAGAGGCCCTGTGAGCAGAGGCCAAAAGGCTGCAGGTGAACTGGAGTGGCCCTGGGGCAGGAAGGGACCACAGGGGAGCATATCTCAATTATCTACTCTCTCTCCCTCGGGTAGGAGGGATAAAGCCTGCATCCTTCTCACCTGGAACTGTGGGTTCTGGCTGGCAGAAGTTTTACCGACAAGGAATAAATTACTCAAGACTGCGGAAAAAGGAAAGAAAGCGAGAGGGATTAGGGAGCCAACTCCACGAGTCTCTCAAATGCTCCCATATTTATTGTGTATAATCAAAGGAAAAAGTCATTAACAGTTGTGAGATAGTAGGCAGGAACTTGGGGAAAGAAGGGATGAGACAGAGATTGTAGACTCCACCATGAGTACTAAGGCTTAGTTTACCTTTAGGGAAGTCATGGGGTGAGGGGAACAAGATACATTTTTTAGACATGTTCATTACAAAGCAGACCACCAGACCAGCCTGGTCCCTGTTTTGGGGATAATAGACTATCTAACACCACGCAGGCCCGGCGTTTATAGCTGAGGGCCTGGGTCATTGCTGTGCAATAAGCAGAGTGCTATCTATAACCTCAAATATGCAAGCAAGGCATTGTCTCTCCTTTTTATGGCAAGGAGACAGGAGTGAGGATGCACAGGTGCTTGCTTTAAAGCAGTTACTAAGCACATTTTTTCTTCTTAAAGTTGACAGTCGGCTGGGATGTGTTACAATTTGTTAACCCAATCATGGGCTCCCACATGGAACCATTATGGAGGACATCTTAGGATGACAAATCCTGGCTCTGGGTCTTTTCCTGCCAGCTTCGGCCACTCCAGCAGGGTCTAGACACATCCCTGAATAACGATCCCACAGAACCACCTAAACTCTTAACTCCTGGTGCTTGAAACTTAATTTTAGCTCTACACAACTTAACGTAGAAAAGTTTCAGAAATAAAAGATATTGTATTCTTTTTATATCTCAACATAAGACTGATTTTTCTGATTGCTCTAAGCTGCTTCTACATGGTAAAGCACCTAATTCTGCAGGTGAATTCAGTACTTTCCTTTGGGCATAACTAGACAGTCTGGGCTGTCTGACTTCTATTAGTCAAATACCAATACACTTAATTGATTTCTTTGTTCATCAATTTCAGCCTGGAGGTGAGGGTCTGTCACTATTTTCCTCAGCCCACCCTCTACTCTTTTCTCATCAGCATCTCAGGCCTCCTGAAAACAAAACAAAGCATTTGTTTCCCTTCATCTACACTTTCCACAAAGGCAACAGGAATCATCATGCCTAGAGAATGAATTCAACACAAATTTTACAACAAAAATCTATAAACCTGAAGCAACTCCATCTCCGACTCATGATACACAATGACATGAGAGTAAGTGTGTCAGGTACAAAGCGTGCGTGAGCCTGAACACCTCATTTCTATTCTTCAAAGGAAGGAAGGTTTTCATATTTTTTCTTATCATTCTTTGTCATTGTTTCTGATTAAGCCAAAAAAATTTTTATGAAATAATTAAGCACTGCAATAACAGATTTTCGCTGTATCAATTACAGAAGGAATTCAGAGGGGATAGGAAAACCCACCTCTGTAAAATATGCAAAATTCCTTCCCCTGTTAAGAACACGAATACAAAATTCAACAGAGAATTCAAATTCTTGTGAAGAGGACAAAAGCCACAGAATCAAAGCAAAGTCATTATTATGACTCAATCCAAAATTCACTGGACAAACATGCTCAATGCATTCAAATAATTTTTAAGGCACACTGCAAACCATTCACTTAATTATCTACAGGCTAGAGGAAGAATTTCCCTCTATAACAGACAACATAAATCAATAGGTTGCCCCACCAAACAAGGAACAAACATCAGGTTTTTAGCAGTTCTGATAAATCAGCAAGTTTTAAAGATCAAAATCCAGAAATTTTAAACATTCATCCACACCAGAATGAATCAAGCACTTAAAAAAAAATAACCCAAATAAACTAAACACGTTGATCACGTACCTGGATCAATGAGAATTTCTTGTACAGCTGGAAAAAAAGAACAGGCTATAGCCTTTTACTTGAAAAATAAAGCTACTTTTAAAGATAACTGCTAAAACACATTTCATCATTCATGTTGCCTTGAAAAATCTGAGGCACTTGTCTCTGATCAGAAAAGCAATTCTGAGTATAGTATTTTACAATTCAGTGCCAGTTTGCTTTAGAAGAAAAAAGAAAAGCTACTGTTTCTCATCTTGCACAAAGTTTAAAGAACCTCCCTGCCTCTATCTCCTCTCATTTTCTAAGCTCATGCTCCCCAACCCTTCTGAAACAATTATGAGAACCTCTTATTCCCACCAATATGCCAAATCACAAAAGAGTATCAATTTATTTGTGTAAACATATACCTACACCTTGAACTGGAGGAGAAAGGTTTCAGAAGGCTATATGGAACTTATTTCTACATTCCTGAAATCACACACATACATGTTCACAGAGACACAGACATATACAAACTGAATTACTGGGCACTTCACAAGCTAAGGATTTACAACGTCTAGAAGATAACTTTGCAGTTAGTTTAAAATACAAAACGGTCAGCTTTTGAAAGCCTTGAACATTGCAAAATCATCCAAATATCAATGAGATCCAATTAGCCTTCTCTGTAGAATGTAATTCCCCATGATGGCAAAGCAGACCCTAAGAAGTAGTGGATCCAAGACTCGTGTTTTTCACTAGCTATGATTGTTTTAAAACACGTTAACAGACTTAGAAAGGTATGTCCCTACGACATTTATTCGTATTGAGATGGCATATGTATTCAATTGTCTATGCAGAAAATAGGACCCATGATGGTGTTTAAGAAATGTTTTGTGTATTGAAATATTTATTTTTAAATGCAGACAAGGAGGGTGGGAATTACTCCATTGTAGAGCACCTGTTGTGCACGCACATGTTCCTGGCTTCAATCCCCAGTACCTTCATGAAAATAAATAAATACAAGTGCTTATTTAAAAATAAGAATAAATTTATATAAAAAAATAAATGCAGACTAAAAACCACTGCAATCTAGGAGCCACAATTATAATAAAAAAACAAGTGTTTCTATCAAATATTGACTATACACCAATCACAGAGACAACCACAAATCACACCTGACAACCATCACGTGTGATTCTCAGGAATCCTACTAAGTAGACACGGATGAGAAACCCGGCTCTGCCGATGAGGAGACGAAGCTCGGAGGAGCCGGGGACACTGACCGTCCTGCTCCCCGTGACACCGCGTCAGCCCAGGGAAAGTGCTGACAGAGCTGCACTGAGGGGACACCCAGCTGCATGGAACCATGGGGGATTGGGGAGTCCTAGAAAATACTCAAAAGTGTTCAATGAAAAACCAGCTCAAATATATTACTCTGTGCCCCATCCTCTAAACACGGAACATGTCTGGGACCTTTTTGATGCCTCCGTGTCCTTTCTGCCATCATCAGTTACGTGCCCTCTCAGCGCGACCAGTCATGAACTGGACCCCATACGAAGTGCACTCAGATGGAAGAGCTTTAAAAGCTGTTTTATGGAGTTTGTAAGACTCTGTCTATTCCTCACACGGGCGGTCATCCAGCACTACTCACTGGTGCGGATGTACCACCTGAAATCACACCTTTCTGCTTTTTAAAATCCCTTCATGTAATACAGACTTTTAAACAGCAAAGAAGCAGCTCAACCACAGACAGTGGACATCTTTTCACCAAACGGACTCAAACAGCCCATCGGACTACCTGGAAGCCCTTTTCTTCTATTAAACCCACTTCCAGGTACTTCATCTGATTGGTGGACTCGGCCTCTGAATGGCCTACTCAGAGAGATCCCATCCTCACATCCGGGGGTGGGAGAGGACCCTGCTGCTGGGAGAAATCAGTGAGGAAGATGGACATCCTCCAGCCATTTCTGCACGGGTAGAAATGCCACATGCTCAGAAATTATACCGTCAGCACCCCTGGGCTCCCATGGACTGGTTTCACATTAAGCAAACTTATGACACACTGATGCAAGAAAACCAGAAATTTAATTTATTAATGTAACAGGAGATGTGAAACTACAAACCAGATTGAAATATCGGAGTTCAACCATGAGTACAGATTCTCCTCCACGGCCCAATCTCGGGCAGGCAGTCACATGGCAAGCGTGGACAGAAGCAGAGCAGGAAGGGTTTCTAGATTAACTCAATGGACTAAATTTCTGTTATAAGAACAGATCTACTGCCTGGAAAACAATTAACACCAATCACGGGGCACACTCCATGGACAGTGGCTGAGACACGACTGTGAGCACCTGTATAACTCCACTTTCCCTGTCCTTTCTGGTCTAACTGATGCAGAGGTACAGAGATCCAGGGATGCAGATACCTCTAAACACCCAAAGCCCATCCCTGGGAGCCTGGAAACCAGATAGCCAGGATTTAAATCCCAGCTCTGCCACTTACTAGCTCTGTTACCTTGGCCAAATTACTTACCCTCTGTGTGCCTCAATTTCCACACTGTAAACCTGGGATAACAATCAAATCTTTCTTACTCACTTGTTGTGAAAATTGGAGGATTCATTTCTGTAAAACTCTCAGAAAAGAATGTAGCACATTTTTGGTGCCCAACAAATTTCAATTTAATAAGAAAGTGATTTACAAGTCTCCCATCTAATCATCTTCTGTGTTTCATGACTATTCTGAGTCCCAAAGGAAATCCTTATTTCCCCTCTTATAAACTCTTGAGGAGCACCCTTCTGTTTCAAGCCACCACCTGTTTAAACTGAGGGGGGATTCCCTCCTCCCCACTCCTCTGGTCCATGGGAGACTGCTTCTCCCTTCACACCCCTGACCACTGGCCCACGGCTAGCCCTCCTCACACTAACAGATTGAGGTGTGAGTCCGGGGAGACAAGCAGGGCATATGAAAGCTTTCCTTCCCCTCCAGTGTTGGCCACCCTTAGGAAGCAGCCGTGATGCTCAGTTCCATGGCAAGACAGTCCTGTGCATTATGGGTCAGATCCTCTCAAGGGAATGCTCGCTGTGGCCCAGAGTTACCTGGGACTGCGTGAGTCTCTAATTCTGGGACATAGTGTCATGACACTCATTCTCCCACAGCCCTGAATTTCATGGAGAACATGGCTTCATCAGTAATAAAGGAGACATTTATCGCCTGCCTGTTCTTCTTTGTCATCTCTCAGTTGGCTGCTGGACACAACATGTGTATAAGTATTGGATCTCCTTAAGCCCCAACATATATGAAGTAACAAAAAATTCTGTGGCTTAACATTGGTTCAGGGCGACTGTGTAACTGTCCTGACTCTGCTGATGCTAAATTATGTGTATAGGAACTATGGAACCTCCTCAAATATCTTTCATCATAAAACCAGCTTTTCTTATTTTCCTGTTTCTCAGTAATTGCCAAAGACTATCAAATGATGGCTTCACACCAAACAGCAGTTAAGATTATGAGCCCTCTTGTCATACACACTGTGCTAAACACTTTACATAATTTCTAATTCTCACAATTCTACAAAGCAGAAATGAGTGTCCCCATCTCACAGACGAGGGAAAAACTCAGAACGAACTGACTCAGGATCACGTAGCTCAGTGGCAGAGCGTGCACGCAAACCCAAGTCAAAACACCACACCCCTTTGTATATGTACCAAATCTCCTACCACCCATTGACACACAGCGGTGGGGATAATACTTAGGGAACTCAGTACACTTTTCAGCTTTAAGGTGCTCCAGAGGCCGCTTCTAGCTCTTTTATAAAATCCCGGCTCACTGGTTTCTAACACTGCAAGAAAAGTCCGATGTTGCAACTGTTTGCACAGGAAGTCTGAAATGTTCACAGCGAGATGATAGAATAAAACTAAGACATAAGCAGAATAATATTTCCAGGTAGTCAGACATAATGGACATTGTGCTACCCTGAAGCACTAAGCAAAGGAATAAAAAAAAAAAAAAAAAAAAACGTTGTTTAAGACTTCCTTTACAAACAGGAAAGTTAAGACTGTAAGAAGGTGCAACAGCGCCACCTATGGCTTAAAAGGCCTTCCTGGTTGCCTGGAAAGGTGCAACACAAAAATTGCCTGTGGATCAGAAACAAGAATCAGATAACTAAAAGCTTATGTAGCACATACTGCTCTCCTAGTCCTCATGTCTTGCACTGTAGCAAAAACCAACAGACCTGTACTAGGCCTATATTCATAAAAGTCATGTCTGTATTTTTCCAACAGTAGGTAATCTAAGTATCTTGCAAAATACTTCTCAAAGAGCCAGGAAATCATAGAAGTGTATTGAAATACAAAAACATTTATTTACATATTAAAACAGCATGAGCTTTTTTCTATTAAAAAAGCTGACATGTCAAATCAATGTTTTGATATTTTAAAACCTATTAAGAGTGCAGAAAAATAAATCAAAATTTTCTTTAATCACAAAAGAGAGAAGCTTATTCCCTGAAAATGATCAATGTGGATTTTTCTAAACTTAATGCTTCTGGTCAGATTCCTACGAATTTAAATGTCTGAGTGTATAGTTACACGGCAGCATGAACACTGAGTTGTAACAATACACATTCTATTTAAATAATCTTCAAGGTCGTCTGCTTAAGTCAATTTAACTAGTCCCTGTCTCAATAGAATGATACAGATTTCATTAAAACTTCATACTGTACACACACACACACACAAAACCCTGAATCCTTGTTACTTTAAGCCATATTCATATATATCCATATTGAATATGCATCAGAAACAAGCCACCCTCTTTAGTATTCACAGTTGATCCTTCTAAACTATCTGTCATTGTGACAGCACATTTTTACTAAGCAGCTCTTGGATGCTTTGTATACAAGGCGTCTACCTCTCACAGTCGGACATGGTAAACGGCATCACTCAAATTTCACAAATGAGGAAATATACTTAAGCCATGGAAACAACGTACATATTTATCATCAGGAAAGAAAAGAGTAAAGATTTTACTTTCAATATGCACTGACAAACTTTTCCTCCATACTAAGACTACATACATAAAACAAATTCAGTCATTGTAAATTATTCTGTCAATAAGCACCACTAGAGAAAAACAAGCAACATCATTAGCAATGATTGGACTTTCAAAGCCCACTCCTATTTTGCACTATAATCATTTTTAATGTTTTGTTTTTAGTGCTTACATAGCACTAATTTAAAGAAAACATAAACTATTTAAGTCATTACCTGAGAATGCAACATTTGTGAAAATGTACAATTTTAATTTATGCCACTCTGTCTCACATTCTCACTGGTGTCTCTCCTTTGAAGGCCTCATCAGGCTGAGATAGACAAAATCGGTCATTTATGGACTCACAGGTGTTCTAGAAACCACTCAATGGGAGGCTGATCAGAGGAGAAATTGAGAATGCATCCTGTGCAGCCTGGGTTCCAGCACCAAGCTAGGCACCGCCAGCTGCGTTTGATTTGGGACAAGCTGCCCACCTCTCAATCCCTCAGCTGCAAAAAGGAGACATTGATACCTACCGTCAAACACCTGCTTTGAAGTAAAACATGGGAAAAACAGTTTAGCCTTTGGTAGGTGTCCACTCACAGCAAGCTTGGTCATTATGATGATGAGGATTACTTTTAATAAGTTAAGCTAGACCAAAAATTAGAAATCACCATAAAGGAGAAACATTTTAACTCAATAAACATTTCCTTTTGAATGGATTGAAAAAAGTTCTAATGATTTTTTTAATAAACCAAATTTTGTCCATTAATTTTAGATTTACCGGTTTATGGACAAGTCTCCAAAAAAAGAATTAGAGGCCTCTAACCTCTGAATACTAAGAAAGTAAAGTTTAAAAAAATTATGGGGGAGAGTATACCTCAGTTGAGAGAGTATGTGCTCAGCACGCATGAGGCCCTCAGTTCAGTCCCCAGTAACTCCATTTAAAAACTTTTATTTAAAAAAAAGGAGAATTAAAGGAAAAAGATGGAGGACTACAGAATTTTTTTAGAGAATCCACTCAGATTTAAGATGGGGAAAAAATATCCATTTCTCACAGGAAATCTTGAGAACTATGTAAACCGGATCTGAGTTGTCTAGTCTTTAACATTATCCATGAATTCATATTACCAAGTCTTAAAACTACCTGATAACCCACAGTGGTGATAGTGATCATAAAACCTGCCAATGCGGATCGAACTCCGGCTAGGACTGCTCTGTTCTGACATCTCTGCCCCTGAGGCCTCACCAGGCTGAGAGCACTAAATTTTGTCATTCATGAGCATCTCGTGTAAGTCTTCCATTTGTGCTTCTCAGTCTCCTCTCACCAGCCCCTCTGAGGGAAGCACTGTTATCATCTTCCCCACACGCAGATAAGGTCACTGAGGTACAGAAACTAAACCTGCTCCAGGTCACATCGGCATTAAAGGACGTCTGTATTTCTGCTGTTTTGCGATTGACAAAGGAATCTGAGATATCAATACAAGATAGACTGTTAAATAATCAAGTCTGTCAGCTCTTCACCTCAAAGAGCAGATACTATAAATTCCTGATTTAGGATGAGGCTGCCGCCACAAAATGACTCAGCTAGAAATTAATATCCAAGATGAAGCAGCGGATACACATAAATATTCATGACTGTCAACTCCTCTCACGGGTCTTGGCTCTTCACTGCCTGAATGGGGGTGAAATCCCCACCCGTGTCTGGGAGGGTAGCGCGGCTCTTCCAACTCTCACCCAGGCTTCACAGGCTGTTTCCCCCTACAGACTGTCCTAAATGATTAAAAAGCTCACAAGATTTTTACACCAGCCAAAACTGAAAGACATTTCTGCATATGGAGCACTTTCTCAGGCTTAAACCATTTTTGCCTACACTCAGCAAGGGGGAAAAAAGAAACATGACTCTGCAAAGTCTCTTAGCCTTACCACTCACAGGAGTTGAATGGTCTCAGCACAAGATGACCCTTCACATTACAGGATGAGAACAAAATAAAGCCGCCCCAACAACAAGCACTCCCAGAGACAGCGCTCAGCAGTCTTCTGCACACTCACGGTTGTGCAGCCCTCACAACCATCTATTTCCAGAACACTTCATCACCCCAATAGAACACCCCTGTCACTAGCAGTCACTCCACAACCCCCCTCCACCCAGCCTCTTGCAACCATCATCTGCTCTCTGTCACTGCATGAGCCAATTCTGGGCATTTCAGATCACTGAAATCAACAATATGTGGCCGTTTGTGTCTGGTTCCTTTCAGTTAACGTGCTGTTATCAAGGCTTTCCCATGTTGAAGTGGTATCAGCATGTCTCTTTTTTTTTGAAAATGTTAAACTTTATTAGAAGGTGGTAAATACTATCAAAAATAGTAGAGTGGGGTATAAGGGGTGGGGTTTCAAAGGGAAAAGGCCGGGTTGAGCAGTCAGGGTGGACTACCCAGAGCAGATGGCTTTTTTCATATTCCCCTTTATTTATTTTTTCTTTTTTATTCACTCTTATGTCTGAATAATATTCCACTAAATGGAGATACTACATTTTGTTCTTTCATTCAGCAGCTATATATGGACGAGGTCCAGAAGAATGAGTGTAAGTGGTGGCTAGCAGGGATGGCATTTAAGCAAAGGGCAAGATGTGCTTTCAAAAAAAAAAGTGAACAATCAGAGGCACAAGGAAATTCAGCGCGTTTCTGAGAAAGTGCATGGTTGCTTCAGTAGGACTGCCATGCAGGGCTGTGGGGGATAGTGACAGGAGACACAGTGAGGGAGTCACCTGAGAATATTCCCCACTGCAAGCAGCTCAGCCAATTCTCCTCCCTCATCCTGTATTTTGGAGACATTTTTGCTAGCTTTTCTCTTATTTCAAGTAACAGGACTTTAGTTACACATCTGATCATCTGCATCAGACCACATTAGCTCCAAGCCACAGAAAATCATTCACTGACTGGAGCAGCTCCAAGACATAACATTGATGGACCAGGGAGTCCTGCAGCATCGCATCCTGCAGGCACAAACCACACATGTTCCCTGGTGATGTCCGGAAAGTAAAATGCATGGAAATATCTCACTGCTGCTGCACGACATCTGCCCCCAAATTGCCCCCAAATCATGCTGGCACAGCACTACTCAACCCTCGCACTACCCAGAAAAAAAAAAAAAAAAGAGAGAGAGAAAAGAAAAGAAAAGAGAAGAAAAGAAAAGAAAAGAAAATATAAGAAAAGAAAAGAATAAAGCTAAGAAAGCAAATTTAGGCTCTTCCATTGAAAACCAGCAACCATCACTGCCAGTATCTGAGCTGGAATGATCCTGACTTCAAAAACCACTGTGCAGTTACTATTCAAACGTGACAGACATATATGTATTTCACGTAGATGATAGTACAATAGGATTTTTCTTTTCGAAATTTCCAGTTGCAACAATAGCACAAGAAAGTTTATGTTTCATTTTTTTAAAAAAATCAATTATTTTCCACTTTGTTAATTTTGAATCTATTATTATTTTATACAGGGAGCTATGCTGCAGATTATAAACCAAATATCTGGCTTCTGCAAACAAGACCTATATGACTTCACTATTTCAGAGCAAGCTTTAATGATGCTTTCAAATTGGGGGCGCTCACTAACAGCTCTTTAAATACTGTCAAAGATGTGCTATTATGTAATGCAAAGGGTCTACCTACACATCAACTCAGAAACCAAAGAAACTACACGAAAGCCTTAGTTTATCATTTTAAAATATTCCTATTATTTTGAATATTAAATTTCTTAAAAGATAAGATATTTTTTGAGAAAGACATCAGTTGTATTAAATTTCCTCTCACCAAGAAAGCAATCTTTATGAAGAATTACTACCCCTATGAAAATCCAAAAGACGGGACGTTTCTAGCTAAGTTAACTTACAGATCTCAACACAAGCCTAAATCCTATCTGCTCTCACTTGAACGAGCCCAGCAAAGTCCTGGGCTACTCTGGAACTTAGCTCTTCTGTTACATATGTTGGCAGAGCTAAGATCATCACACAAGGCAGGGAAGGAGAGAAGAGGTAAGTCCACCTGGCGGCCTCCATCTGTTTACTTCCAGCCACAAGGTGTCGCTACAGCGACCCCGCTAACAAGCCCTCCACATAAGGAAACCCGGCATCCACTCTGCCCCTGCGGTCCCCAAGCTGCCCCGACGCCCCTCTCCCACTGGTGGCCTCCGAGCCCGTGAATGGTCTTCTAATGATCCTCCCAGTTGGTGACACCCTCCCCCTCTTCCCCGCTACACACACACACACACACACACACACACACACACACACACACAGCCAAGGCAGCCTTCCCAAAGCACAAATTTGATTACATCTCCCCCACTTCAAACCCATCAGAGGCTCCCTGGTAGAGTTCTAGCCCCACCCCCGACCCTGCTTGCCCATCCTCACCTCAGTACCAGGTCCCCAGTGACCTCAGGGGCCCCGTGACCTGCTGCTACTTCCCACTAGCCTCCAGGCTCATTTTAACTGTTTGTCAAGGAAGTCTTCCTTCCCTCCAACCTCCGCACTTTGGATTAGGTGCCCTGCTGTGTTAATAAAACATTTTAATCTAAGTCAACTTCTGACACTGCTAAGCTCTCAAGAAGCAAGTACATTTTGCTTACTACTGTGGGTCCACCCCCTCTCCCCTAGACAGTCAGAATTGCGTGTGTTGTGAATAAAAGAATGAAGGGGTGGGACTCAAAAGGACAGGCAGAGCTGCTCTCCTAAGGGTCACTTCCTGCTGACACCCTTCACTGCCTCTTCTGTGTCAGTTCTAGTAAAAACCAAGCTCCTCCAAAGCCCTCCACCCCTAGGCCCTCTCCAGTGTCCTTCAAAGCAGGGTCACCCACCACCCTGGACCACACAGGGCAGTCTCCCCGAGTCCCCACCCCACAAGCCTCCAGGCCTCTACCCGGGCTGCTCCTGCCACCTGAGTCTCCCTCTTGATTCCTTCCCCTGGCTGACTCTTACTCTGTCCTCAGAACTGAATGTAGAATCAATTTCTTCCAGGAAGTCCTCCCTGATGATGTCCTTTAGCTCTTGGCTGGGCTCCGTCTACAGCAGCACTGCTTGGCGACCAAATGGTATTTGTCCACCTGCTCCTATGAGACCATGACCTCTTGGAGGCCACGTGGGAAAAAGGAGTGAGGTGACAAGAGGGGTGGGAAAAGCAAACAGGAAAATCACAGCTCAAGTCCCAAATTCAAGGATTCTGTCTCAGATAAAAAGAATAAACTGTTTCATACGTGTGTCATTTGGCTATGATTTTTGTGGCTCATGGAAAACAAGAGCTTGGTGTTCAAGCCTGAAATCCAAGTTACATGTAAAGAAATGTATATATTCATATCCAAAGGAAACCAGAGCTGTTCAACAACACTTTGCAGTTAAAATCCAAAGGAACTTTGATAAAGGCAATCTCCCTCTCTCTCTTTATTTTTATTTATTTATTTTTTTTTTTGGTATCATATAGTTTTAGAAGTATTTGTATAACTAAGTGATGGCTGCATCCTATGATTCTGCACTGGAGTGTTTGGGGCTAAGGAAGCCCAGATTACATGCACTGTGTAAATGCAATCACACCAACACAATGACAGGCGCCCTAGTGGCTGAGCTGAAGTTCCAAAGCAGAGAACCTTATGTTGGAAGACAGCTCTCAGTAGAAAGTAAGAAATGCAATGTTCTGTACTCAATTTCATTAGCTTTATGAGCCATTAACAGATAGTATGTCTTGTCTAATGAAACCCCAAAATATATTGTCATCTTCGATTTTCTCCATCTGACTGTTTTATGCTAAATTTGGATATCAAACCCTCACTCCATACGGAAAGCTCAGGCCTTAGCTGCAGCACAGTTACATCCCGTGGAAGAAAGCCGATCAAGGGAGAACAGGAGAGTTTCCCTTCAGAAGCTGCTAAGTGTGGTTTTGCACCTGTACGTCATTTACAACCACGCCATCGTCAAAGGAGTAAGACCTTACATCTGTGGGGCAAAAAGCACTGCGGTGGTTCCGAACCATGAAAGAACACTGAGCTTTGTGCAACAGTCCTGAGGCACTTAAAGCGTACTTTCTCTGAAAGGCTCCGAAACTGACTCACTTCACCATTTCAGGTACAACCGGAATTAGTAGAGAGAACATGCCCTTGAAGTCTGACAAGGCCCTGCTGGAATCCTGCTGCAGCATTTACTAGTCGCTAAATGAACCAATTCCTTAAACCTCTGAGAAGGCTTCCCAATCTTCAAAACGGGGCTGCCACCGCCCACTTGGGAGGCATGGATGTGAATGCAACACGCAAGTAGGGCGGCCGACTGGTACGTGACACGGGGCCTGGCTAGTTTCCCTCCGCTGCCCTTCTCCCCCTTTAAACTTGCACTGTTCCCCCTGGTAAGGGTGAAGCCCCCGGAACAGACTGCCCGATTCTTCTGTATATCCCCGGATACATACCTTACTCTTAGGAGGTCAGAAAAACAACTGCCTCCTCCCCAGTCACTATCAATATTCTTAAGAGTCTGGGTTTTTTTAACTCTATGTTTCAGGGAGACTATTCAAGAATTGTTCAACCACCTTTCTCCAGGTTGGCTCCTCTCCCAACGCCCATCCCTTCTTACCTCAAATCTTCTGTCTGATTGCCTTTTGTTCGTGGGAAAGAGAGTCCGCTAGGGTGCGGACTCCCTAGGCCTCCCTCCCTTCATCACAGGAGAGTGTGACTACATTCTCCCAACTCCCCACTCCGACTCCAGCTTCTGAGGAGTTTCCCCTTCTGGACCCTGCAGCCTCTGGATCGTCCCAAGACGCGCACACGTGGCCAAAACCCTCTCTTCAGATTTCTTCCTGGGTGGCCCTGCCCACCCCCCAGAACCTTAAGGATAAATGCCATTGCTCTGAAAATCACAAACGCCGCTGACTGACACACCAAAGCTGCATGGTCCGGGCTTTCCTCCAAACCAGGCACAGCCCTGCCCCCCCTCAGCCACAGTCTGCACCTCTTGAGATGAGCTGATCCACTTGCACGGCTGTGAACACCAGCTAAGAATGACGAATCCCAATGTGTATCTCTAGTCCGGCTCCTTCACCTGAGCCCCAGGCTCAGAGACACGAGTGCCTCTTCGAAGTCCTAACTTGGATGACAAATGGCATCTTAAAAATGCCATATGTCAAAAAAAAAAGGCCTTATGTCCACCATTTACTCTAGACTTCGATTCCTGGCAGATACCTCCCAAGCTCCCCATTTTAGTAACAGCCCCAGCACCCACCTAGGTGTTTGAGGTCACATTCAATTTCCACTGTTCCCTCCACCTGGCCCTGCCCTGGAATCAGTCTTGTTATTTCTGTCGCTAAGCCAGTCTCAAGTCTGGTTCTGCAGGGAGCACGATGGAAACCCACAAGCTCACAGCAATGTGCACTGAGTCACAGTCCTCCGAAGGGAGTTCCCTGGAGGGGGAGGCATCTCCTGCTGCCAGTCACCTCAGAAGGCACTGGATTCTCACAAAGAAGGACCAGAAGAAGGGACTCAAGGATCTCCCGTGGTCTGAGGTTTGAAGGGCCCGAGTTCTGGGGGAGCTCCTAGTTAGCTGACACTCCTGTCAGTGAGCAGATGAGGATGGTAGGAACCCAGGCAAGTCTGTTCTCGCTCCGACCCCTTTTCTCTCGGGAGCCACGGGAAAGGCCAGTTTCCAGGGCACAGACCGGCCATCACAGATCCCAGCCTGCATTTGCCAACCCAGACAGCCTAGACTCCTACTTGCGACTCTTACTTCTGTTCTGTTCCCCCCCAGAATGTGATGGACTCTTTCAGAAAGTCTGGACTGTCTCAAGCGAGACCAAGTCAGTGAAGGATGAAGTGTCCACATTTGGACCAGAGCATGAAAGGAGAAACAAGGCCTCATGTCCAGCATGACGGTGGTGGCCAAGCCCTTTCCCTGGGTGAGATGAACCAGGGTCGGGGTGAGAATGCAAGGTCCCTTCACGGCTGACAGTGGTGTTGGAGACTCACTACCGCAAAATAACGACACGGCCGTCAGTGGTGGACATCAGCTGCAACAGACACAGAGTCAGCTATTTACTGCCAAAAAGGGGTAAAAGTAAAGGCCGGTGCAGGGAGGCCTGCACGGCTGCTGAGGCAAACCACAGACCCGGCTCTGAATGCCCACTGGCTGAAGCAGAGAGGAAGCTACGGTCCCCTTTAGCGGTCCCTGTGTCCACCAGATCCAAGTGAACCAGTTACTTAGGACAAGGCAATGTTTTCCTGATACTTAGAAAAACCAGCCTCATAAAGGGAACAAAAGAGTGGCATGGTTTTAGGCCCGCTCCTGCCCCTCTATGAATGCAAAGTAAAGTAAATGGCACTGGGAAGGTGAATGCAGAAAAAAAAAAAACCAAAAAACAAAAAACCGGTGACTGCTTCCTCCAACAGCGTCCCCTGCAGCTGCTCACCCCCAAGCCGGCCACTTCCTCACCAGTGACCGCCGGCCAGGAAGCGCCGTCACGCACGTCACACAGCGACAGCCAGGAACCGTGTGCCGAGCACGTTTGTGTAAAAGCCAGAATCAATCAAGGTGCTGCAGATTTTGACATTCCAAGTTTAAATACTCCATGAAAAAAATCCCTCAGCAGCCGCCTAAATCAATTCGCATCTCACTTCTTCAAAATAAATAAACAAAATTAGTAAGAGAGCATTTGTTACCAAATATAAGGACGAACTAACAGGTTCCTCAAAGCAAGGACTTTGACAGATATCAAACTCCAGTGGGTGATGTGCTAACATAGCAAAAATTCCAAAAAAGTAGAAAATAAGATGACTAGGATAATATACGAATCATGGCAACTGTTAAGTTTTTGCTTTTTAAAGCGATGGAGACGGCACAGAGGGCGATCTGGCTATTCCAATGCAGGGTGTGCACAGCCCACATTTTCAGACCCAACAACATGCTCATGGGGTGGTATAAGGGAAAAAGGAAAATAGAAAAAGGAAAAGAGGAACAGCCAAAATTAGAAACACACGAGAACAAAAATGACTTTGACAGCATTTACAAGATATTACGTCAGTGTGATGAGGACAGGGATGCGGGGAAGGTGAGACCCACCCTCACCTCCTGATCCAGGGAAGGCAGGGGCCTGAGGGGAGCGATGCTGCCGGGGGACCCCAACGTGGTCAGCGCCCCAAACCAAAACTTCACCTAGATGCGTGTAGACAGCTTTTGAGCTACAAAATGTGTTCGCATTTCAAGCTGGACAACTTTACTCACTCCCACCAAGAGGAACAGGGGAGAATTAGGTTCTGCTCATGAACCAAAGCATTCTTTAAAAAATTAATGACTGTGTAATAGTAAAAGCAACAATGGAGTAAAAGTCACTGGAGGAGAACGTGCTTGACCCGAGCTCACTGGCCGCGTTATCTCACTGACTTTCAGATGCTGGCTGAGCCCTTAAGGTACCAGAACAGACAGACCCACCAGGAGGGAGGTTTAATGCGCTGCTGTATTTTGATGCCGGCAGCCATGCCTGGTACACGAGGTTCTGGGTAAACAATGGTGACAGTGTCAAACACTATGGGCTAAGCACACATCCAGCTACTCCGCCAAATCCCAAGGGCAGACTTCAAAAGGCAAAAACAAGCTGGCATTCTCTGTTGGCTCTGCAGAATCAGAGCCAAGCAGTTGCTGAGCAAAAATGTCACCAGTGCCTCCTATGACAAAATAGGAGGCACTGGCGTGGGGCTGGGGCAGGGCTCCAGGCTTCCACTGATCACCCACCAGTCTGTCCAGGGGGTGAAGGAGGTCCCTGCTTACATTGCACCGATGCACCTACCTTGAATGACGCCTTAGGACTCAACAGGAGGTGACAGGTGAGGTGAACGGAGCCAGCCTTGGTGTAGCACGGTTCTGGCAGCTATGCCCTCAGCAGTGCCCAGTTTCCTAAACCTGACACCTCATCTCCAAGGAGCAGAAGTGTAGTGTGGGCATGTAGATCACAGGGCCCTGTGAGGACAAGTACAGATCATGGCCACGACATGCCTCTCCCCTTCCTTAAGCCATAGAGGAATGTCCGGGGAGGAAGTGAAAATTATTCCAGAGCCCGCCAGGCACCACACGCAGGTGGCACACGGATCCCCTGTGTCTGTCATTCACAGGACTGGTGTGGATTTTCTTTTTATCAATTCTCTGGCATCTTCTCCTCCATCTTACCAACAATAAGAAAGTAGAATCTGACCTTAGAATCACAGAGAATCACAGAGCCCCTCCTGCACAGCGGCCCCGGCAGCACGTGCCATGTCCTCCGACCGTCACCTGTGGGACTGCCATGAGCGCTCTCCAGACTCAAGGCCCGAGGCCGTAGGCTGGGGGGACACAGCTCACCTCACTCTCCCCAGTAAAGGGGGACCACCTCTCGGCAAAGACGTCTCACCCTCTTCTGCCCGAGGGACAGCTTGAAAGATACACAGGGAAACATAGTAGAGGGTGAGGGGTTAGGCAGCCCAGAAGAGATCGTCTGCACTTCCAAGGCAGAGTGGGGTCTTTGACCTAATCACAGGGACAAAGTGAGGACGAATTTTTCCCTGCTGTGTCCCATACACCGTGACACGCCTTTCCCTGCATAAGGAGCTAATTCGGAAGCCCCTGGCAGTGTTTCTGATGTCCTAACTTGGCATGGTGGCTGTCAGGCAGGGGAGAGGGCCTGAGCCATGCTGGTGCTGGGCCTGGGAGGCAGGAGACATCGGCTCCACCCTGGGCTCAACCAGCACCTCGTTCTGCGTCTCGGGATTCAGAGTCTCATTTATAAGCAAAGGGATGAAACTGTCCCAGGACAGGCTGTCCAACAGGAATGAAATGAGAGTCATGAAAATAACGTTTCCCAGTTGCCACGTTTAAAATGTAAAAAAAAAAAAAACCAAGTAACTGATTTTACGAACAGACCTTACTTATTCTACTGTATGTAAAATACTATCATTTTGACGTGTAATCAATATAGAAAGTAACAAGATAGTTTATATTCTTTTTACTAGACAAGTTTCAGTGTCTGATGTGCATTTGACCTACAGCACATCTCAGCTCAGACCAGCCTCCTCCCCAGCACTACTAACATCAGTAGCTGTGGCTACTCTATTGGACAGCAACTCCAGGGGTCCCCCCAAGTGTCCTGGCTGAAAAGGGGGAGTAAGTGTCCACACTAACCCTAAAAGGATCTCTCTGAAACAAAGGCGGATTTAGTTTTAAACGTCTGAAAACCGGCGGGCTACACCTCCTTCCCACCTTGGCTACAAGAAAGCCCTCCTCCTTGATGATCCCATTCTGGATGTAGGGAAGCAATCTTTCACACAGCCAGGGTGGCCCGGCCTTCAGGTTGACTTGCCTGCTGTCTGTGTCCAGTCCCACGAAGTCCTCCTTCTCAAATAGGATGTAGAGGAGGGGGTCTTCTCCCCAGAATTTTCGGGGTCCCCATCCAGCCACTTGGACTTGGGCAAGATGAAGAGTGACTCAGTGAAGTCCTCGATCCTCTTCTCCACCACCCTGCAGTCCTCGTAGATTGAAGGCCACGTCGGTGTGCAGCTGCTCGGCCACCTCCCCATACAGCACAAAGACAAAGAGCTGAGAGTCGTAGAGCGTGGTGCCATACAGCTCCTCTGTGTGTGGAGCTTCTAGAAGGTCTTGGCCAAGACGCAGTCAGTAATGGTGACAAGACCCACGACATTGCGGTCGGTCTGGAAGTCACTCCATCCATTCTCAGGTGCATAGAGATACCTATAGTAGATACAGAGTGCCCACTGGGAGCCGCACGGTCTGATCTGGCTCACCAAGGAGATTCCATTATAGATGCAAAAGAAATTCTCTAAGATGATCCCCACGGGTTGGACCACAATCGGGAGAGTCTGGTGGTCCTCAGCGCACTGCACGTAGTCAGGGGCGCTCATGTTGCAGGCCCTGCCGAGAAGGGAGGGTAAATCGATGTACATACTGTGTTGTGGGCTGCGGGCCTCACTGGGATGCGGCGACCTGGTGTGCACCAGCCAGAAGGCAAGGGAAGTCCAAGCAAATCGGGGATAAGTTTGTCCTCAGCGTCTGCACATGGCTACTGAAGCTCAGATCACATTACCCAGCTTTTTGTCTAGGCTTCCATCCCCTGCAGAAAAGGATCATTTCTTGTTTTATGTTTCCAAGCACCTAGGCAGGCCCTGATGCAAAGTCAGTGCTCAAAACTGCTGAATAAATGAATGAATAAAGGAACTGCTTCCCCACCCCTCAGCAGGATATAATGCAAAGAACCATAGTAGGATCAAAATATCTGGATTTCAACGCCAATTTATTTGAACTCCTAAGGTGCAGAATAATGGGTAAGAAAACTTGCTTTGGGGAGGAGGGTACAGTTCAGTGGTAGAGCACGTGCTTAGCATGTTCAAGGACCTAGGCTCAATCCTCAGTACCTCATTTTAGAAAAATGAAACAAATAAATAAACTTAATTAACCCCCTCAAAAAATATTTTCTCCATTCAAAATTCAAAATAAAACCACCTTGCAATTGACACAACATTGTAAACTTGACTATACTTCAATTAAAAAAAAACTACTTGCCTTACAAGAATATATCTGGATTATGGAAGTTTGCAAATGTAAAATGCCTAGGGTACCACCTGCATAAGAAGAAGGAACTGTACAAATGTACTATCCCTCATTTATGAGCTATTTTTCCTTTGGGGAGATTATAACCTCTCAGAGATATTTTTCTCATATTAAAAAAAAAAAAAGAAAACATTACCTGATTCTCCATACTGCTGAAGAATCAGATAACCCTATGAAAGCATCTGACCCACAGAGTTTATTCAATAAATGTTTGTTGAATGAATGAATAAACAAGCAAAGTGAATGCTGCTCCCTGCCACAGACCATCATAATGGTACTGCTTGGAAATGCCAAGCCCACGTTCCACCCAAATCTTCACTAACCACGTGGGTGACCTGGGCAGACCTGTGTGCCTCTCTCAACACCAGTTTATTCATAAATAGAAATGAGGGCAATAACACAAACCTAAAAGGGTTAGTGAGTCACGAATGAATAGTACCCCAACATTGCAAGATGGAACTATTAAAGAAAATTGGGCAAAGAGTCCATAGGCCCTCTCCATATTATCTCTTACAACTACATGGGAATCTACATTACATCTAAAAATAAAAAGTCTATTATTTTAAAGAGGCTATTGAGTTTAAATGAGCTCACCGTCTCAAATAAGGAACACACAGTACAAATAAGACAATGCGCAGCCCATGAGATGCACTCAGTAAATATTCCCACTGAACCCACTGGTCCCTCCAAATTCAGAGCATGAGGATGTGTCCTCGTGGCCAGAGGCCACTGCACCTGAAGCTAACAAAGCTAATGGTCCCCACTTTCAAAAGCCCCTGCCACCAACTTAGGTCTAATTTTGTATTTGTAATTTTTTTTCTTTTTATAAAATAGAAATCCCCAATTGCATAGCCTTCAGGTCACCAAAACCTGACCACAGAGATCATGATGGCAACCCTCCTTGGTGAAACAATAAAATGAAAAGCCATTTCCACAAGACCTCTGTGTAAATCTACTAGGGAACTTCATCCTGGACTGAGAGGAAGAGGACTGGGGAGGAGGGGGCAATCTGAGGCACACAGGCCCATGGGCCACCTGTCCCACGATGGACATTACACTCAACCCTCACCCTCCAGGAACTTCAAAATACACACAGACAGAGTGATGTGGACAATATATATGTATTTTTAAAGAAATTCCGACTCTCTAGCAGGTCTTGAATCTACCGAGACACAAATGGCTTATGTGTATAACGTTTCACAAAAGCCTTAAATCATTACCACCCCAACTTGACACATTAAGAAACTAGGGATAGAGGTTTATCACATTGTGCAAGATTAGAGAGATGCCACATCAGACACTGTATATAAACCCAAGCCTTTGCTCCAGTGCTCACACAAGAAAGTGTGACATACTGCCCCTTTCCTGCCCTCTCCCTGCAATCAATCTCTGAAGAGTCTTTTCTGTGCCACGTGGAATCACAATCACATCAATTTACCACAAAGAGCTATGTGACTCCTTGGAGGACGTGTCAAAATCTAAAGGGTTGTGATGGGAGGAGAGATTTGAATTTTCTGTTTCTCAAAGGAAACATGGCTTTAAAAGAAACTGAAAAGCACTTATCTAGTCTAAGCCCTCATTGTGCAGAGAAGGAAATGGAGGCTCAGAAGAGATGAGGAAAGGGACTTATTAACAAATATTGCCTCAGTGCAGCACCAAGCCAGCCCTGGGCCCTTCTGGGGGAGTACCTGGAAGGCCCAGGAAAATGACTGTTAGAAAAAGGAAAGAGAAGAAGCATACAAGGCCCTGTCTCTACACCACCATACCATGAAGTTCCACCAAATTATCCAGTATTGGGTGCAGCCAAAATTTATGTGGGCTAAAGAGGTTATAGAAACCTGGAAGTCTCAACCATAGTGGAAATTCCAACATTTACTGTTTTTTTCCACGTTCAAGCATCAGTTCAGTGGGCACTCCATACGAGGGACTACACGAGGCCTGGAGTTCTCCCAAATACAGATCTCTATTATCACGTGTGCAAACCACACACAGGCCCACTAGAAGAAAAATGCCCACACATAAGATGGAACTACTGAAACAGAAAAGAGCCAACCAGCATATATTGCTAGCAAAAACGGTGCTGCTAGAAATAGACTCATGGACATAGAAAGCAAACTGTTGTTAGCAGGCAGGAAAGGGAGGATTAACAGATACACATTAATAAATATAAAATAAATGACAAGGACCTACTATATAGCACAGGGTACTATTTTCAATTTCTTGTAATGAGTTGTACTAAAAACAATCTGTAAAACATTTATATACATATGCATAAGCTTATAACTTAATCTCTGCTGTACATCTGAAGCTAACATGGTAAATTTACAACACTTCAATAAAAAATAATTTTATATAATAAGTAAAAATAAAAGCAACGCCATAAAAAAAAAAAAGTAAAAGAACACGGTAATCCCCTTAGCTGTAGGTGGTGGAGAACTCTGCAAGCACCAAGTCCACTCGAACACTCCAGCACTGGCGGTCACTCATTCTAACCATCAGAGAATCACTTGGCTTCTACGAGGTTACTTTTCTCTTCAGTGAAAGGCTACAGTTGCATCTAATGATGTATTGAATCTCATCATTCACAAACCCAAGAATTAATGAGGATTTCCCATAGGCCTGGCTCTGGACAGATGAAAAGTTAGGGTCCCAGATATATTCATGTGTAGAAGAAGTTTATGCCATAAAGACGTTAATTCTTCCTGCTTTGATAGACAGATTCATTGCAATTCTGATTAGAATTCCTCCCAGATATTTCATGGAATGTAACAAGTTAATTTATGGTCAGGAACAGCCAAGAAACTTCTTTAGAACCACCACTGGGAAGGGGTGGATAGGTCATGCATTTCAACTGGTCTTTCTGATGTGATGAAAATGTTCTGGAATAATAATGGTTGCACAAATGTGAATATGCTAAAAGCTGGTGAATTGTAACATTCAAGTGGGTGGACTTCATGGTGTGTGAACAATATCACAATAAAGCTGTTATATGAAAAAATCCTTCTTGCCAATTATTTTTCCCTCTATACTACTAGTCTGTCCCACAATTTAAGTAAAACAAACAAACAAAAAAAACAAAACAAACCAGATTTTGCCAGGAGCTCTTTAGGAGTGCAGTGTCCCTGGGTCTCCAACGCCTCGGGTTGTGCTGTTCCTGTTAACACACAATAGCTGGGCTGGACTAGTTAGGGATTATAAGTATCTTTTTAAGATCGTCTCACGTTTCACCCTGGGAGTGAATGATGGAGGATGAGACAGCCTCATGCCTTCAGCTCATTTTTAACTGAACAAAGCCCTGCTTTCACCACTGTAATTCCTCTCAGTATAAAAACACGTGACATCAACAAGCACCGCCATCATAACACCTGAAAGTGTTCAAGGTACTTACCTGGGGCAGAAATTCTGATCAAGGAGACAGAAGCTCCCTCAGCACTGCCGCTCCCTTTTCCCGACTCCACCAGGAGAAGCTGGGAGTTACAGCCGCGGGCTCTCAGCCTGGGGAGCAGCGCCCACGCCGCTAATCTGGACCTCAGGGATCGGGAAAGAGAGGAAGGCAGCCCCGGGGTCGCGGGGCAGGGAGAGCGGGGTGGGGGACGCGGGCTGCAGCCCCGCTCGGAGGCCAGCCCCTGCCCAAGCCGCCCGCCCCGTCCGGGTGTGCAGACCCCGCCCGCCCGGGACACAGCCCGCCCAGTGGTGGGGACGGGTCGGCGGCCTAGGAGAGGAAGCCCGGGAGGGGAGGACTCACGGGCGGGAGAGGGGAAGCGGACGCCAGCCGCGGACTGAGGGGAGCCCGGCTGGGCCAAGAGGCGGCAGGGGCACACCTGGCCCTGGACAGCTGTGGCCGGGGCGCCGGGGCAGGTGGCGCGGGCAGAGGGGTCTGGCCCGAGCAATCCAGCTGAACACACGCTGACTGGCGCCCTGGGGGGCTGTGACACGCCGACCGCCCTCCCGCAGCCGCCTCACCCCTTTCCCGATATCCCCTCACCTTGCACTTCCACAGCCAGAGGCCCCGGCCCCAGGCAGTAGCCAAAGGCCTACAGGGCGACAGAGCTGAGAAGCCATTGGGGCCGATCCCCGGCTCGGAGCTGGAGCTTCCAACCCGCGGTCCAGCTGGCAGCAACTGCGCATGCGCAGGAGGGCCAGCGATCCGCTCTGGGTCCTGAGAGAGAAGGGGAACCGAGGGAGGGAGAATAGGGGAGGAGGAGGGGAGGCGGGGAAAAGTGGAGGGAGACACATGGACAGGAGGAGCAGAGGGAAGGCAGTTATCTGGAATTGGGAGGGGAGTAACAGAGATGGGGAGAAAGCGTTTTACCTCTTGTGGCACCCCGAAGGAGGCAGCAGTCCTGCCTATTACACCCTTCTCTTACCCGTCATTGCCCACAGCTCATATTTTACGTCCCTTGCCCAGCCCTCCAGCTAAGGTCTCTGCAGAAACCCTACGGGTATCACACCCGTTGCCCCCACAAGGAGCTAGGTTTACTGTTGCTCAGGGAACCAAGCACCCACAGGTGTTGTTTCTCAGAACTACCTTGGGAAGAGTACATATTCCCCTTTTACATGCTGGGAAACAGGCAGGCACGATCTCTGCCTTAGCTCCACTGTCCCAAATGTTGGGCTGGCAGGGAGCGGGAGGTAAAATGTCAGAGCCCCAGAAGGAGCAGACTGCCTGAGTGTTGGTGTAGAGTCCCCATCACTCCTGGGTAAACCACACCCCAACCTCGGGGAATGATCAAGGGCTCACTGTAGGCCCCTGTGTGTGGGAGAGCTGCCCTCAGTCCCAGTGTCCAACTTGCTAGCTAGGTAGAAGTGTTATTGAGTCCAAGTTCATTCTCCTCAGTGCAGGACAGGCCAGTAAGTTGGGAGGCCAAGTGTTGGGGCATGGAATAGCAAGTTTCTTTAGACCTAGATGGCAAACTAATGTCCTGGAAAACCATCTCCCCAAGTCAGAATTCAGGCTGCTTTCCTATGTGCTTGGTTTTTGCAAACTTCTTGGTGTAGGAATTCCTTCTTGTTAGAATCCTTTGTTCTTGCAGCTATCTCCCTGGGTCAGATCCCTGTAAACCTCCAACAAAACAAACGTTATTTTCTATTCTGCAGCGTGTTATCTTTATATGATTGGAAAAGTGTTAAATACCCTTAAAGGTCAGAGCCTTCAGAATAGGCTCTCCTGTATATTTTAGGCTCTAGGCAACATTGTTTTACAAGCAAGAAGAAGCCTAGGAGACAGAGCACAGGGTTAAAGTCAAAGGAACAGATCTAATATGGAGTCAGATTTCTTCTTTTCTATTACTGTGGCAGAAGCCACTTGAGGATTTAAATCCCTTTAAGTTAAAAATAAGTAAAACTTTTAAGGAATTTACATACATTGGTGGGAACTTGCATAGCATATCTGGAAAAGCACACAAAGGATTGTAAACATTGGCATCTCCAGGGAGGCGTGTAAGAACAGAGGATGAGGGAAAACTACTTTCACTTGAGTATTTTTTGCTCTGTTTGAATTTTTTTAACCATATGCATATATTTCTTTTTCAGTTAAAAGAAATGTGTAATGGAGCAAAGGAGTAACTAGTTCAGCAAATACAGCAGCCATAGACTCACTGAGTCATCATTTTCGATTTAAGCCAGGAAGCATTGACTGTCTCTCTCCTATGTGCCCAGTGCTGTTTTAAAACTTTTTTATATTTTTTTTATAAAATAATAACATGCTATCCCTCACCCCTGCTCAGGGCTGGTGGGAAACCAACTGAGTTTTTATTGAGTTGTTTTCCAAGGAGTAGAGATGAGTTATAAACAGAACACAACTTCAGGGCAAAACAGGCGGACTAGTTTTCCAGCAGGCCAGATAGCGATGACCGGTTTTCAATAGAGGTGCACAGAGGCTGAGAGAGAAAGCCTCCAGGACCCTACAGAAAGCTGCCCACAGTGCCTTCCCCATGGCACTACTGAAATAGGAAAGAACAAATCTGACTCCATATTAGATCTGTTCCTTTGACTTTAAACCTGTGCCCTGTTTCCTAGGCTTAGTCTTGTTGTTTCTGCACCTTTTGTGAAACAATGTTGCCTAGATCCTGAAATATACAGGAGACCCTACTCTCAAGGCTCTGACTTTGAAGGATATTAACACTTTTCCATTCGTATAAAGATAACAAGATACAGAATAGAAAATAACATTTGCTTGTTGGAGGTTTACACGGATCTGACCCAGGTGAAGAGCTGCAAGAACAAAGGATTCTAACAACAAAGAATTCATACACCAAGTTTGCAACAACCAAGCATTCCCGCTTCCCCTTTTTAATATAAGAAGAGCCTGAATTCTGACTTGGGATGATGGTTCTCCAGGACATTGGTCTACCATCTTCTCTGCTGGCTTTACAAATTAAAGCCGCTATTTCTTGCCCCAAATCCTTGTCTCCTGATATGTTGGCCTATAATGCACGAGTAGAACAAGCGTGGACTCGGAAACACAAACATACATTGAAAGTACGCATTTGGTATATTAAATGACCTGCTTCCACTCGTATTCCTGAGGTTTTCTTCCCTTGACCACTCCTACTATATTTATGAAAAACCTGTCATGTGGACACATTTCCTTCTCTAGCCACTACCCTTCCATGTAAAAACTGGTGCCAAGAAGGCAATGGAAGTTGCTAGAAGGTATTACCTGGCCAAAAAAGAGCAGAAGTGGGTTCTGGCTGATGTTCAGGAGCAGGCCGGGGCACCTGACAAGATGTCATAAGTACGGATAGACAGCTGGGCACCAAAGGAGAAGCTTCTAAACTTCCATGAGGGACTTGTTGGATAGGAAGGAACAGTCTCAGACTATAGCTCTGATCCCACCACGAGCTTCCTGGGCAAGGCTGGGCAAGTCATTTAAATTCTCTAGACCCGTGCTGTCCAACACGGGAGCCACCAGCCACATGCAGGATTATGATGTTATTCTGTAGCCAGACAGAATTATAAATAAACACTTTATTGCAAAGGGTCAGCAGGTATAATATTTAAAAACATTATTGGTTATCTTGCCCTAACAAGTTATTTTTGTATGTCTAGCTTTCTGTGGGTTGTAATGCCTGCGACTAATGTTTCCCTTACAGTGAGGTATTTTGAAATTATAAGTTACTGGACACAGTACACTCATATCACAGTTGAAAAAAACTGATCTAAATAAGCAAGGTGATCTGACTTAGTAGTTATGAGCAGGGGCTCTGGGGCCAGCCTGCATAAGTATTAATTCTCACTCTCCCTCCAGGGAGTTCTGTGTGAATCTTGGACAAATTATTGTTGTTGTTGTTGTCGTTGTCGTTGTCGTTGTTATTATTTGTGCCTCTTTTTCCTTACCTTTTAAATAGCGAGGAAAATGTAGGCTCTATCCCCTACAGTGTTGGCAGGATTAAATGAGTAAACGTCTGTGCTGCCCACTTCCCTGGGTTTCACCATTCTCCAGGCAATCAGTGCAAAATGCAGTGGCATTCTCCACTGTCTTCGTCAGTCTGGGATTCTGTAACAAATTACCGTGTGTCGGGTGGCTTAAACAACCAGCATATTCCTTACGGTTTGGAGGCTGAGGCTTTCAAGGTCAATGTATCTGGGAGAGGATTGCCAGCTCGAAGATGGCTGTCTTCCCACTATCTTCATGGCCCAGAGAGGAGAGAGAAGCAAGCACTTTGGGGCCCTGTATAAGAACACTAATACCATTCATGAGGGCTCTACTCTCATGACCTCATTTTATCCTACTAATCACCTCCCAAAGGCCCCGCGTCCCTATATCATCACCCTGGGAGATGAGGTTTCGACATATGGATTTTGAGGGGATGCATTCAGTCCACACATCAGCTAACTCTCCCAAACATGCAGTCATCAAACCTGTAGCTAATTTCAAAATAATGTTTATATCTCTCTGCCCATTTCCATTCCTACATCTACTAACACTGAAGCCCTGCTACATTTTATTTCTTATTTTCCTTGTAGAGGTTTAATTGATTCCTCTAACTCCAAGGCTTCGCTCGCTCCAGTCTGCTTGACAGCCCTGCCAGGTAGGTCTTCCTTAAAACACCTTCCCACTTCACCTGGTTGTTTTTTAGGTGTAAATGTCAGAATTCTCTCCACACCCCATCCTAGACCTTTAATCCCTTACACTACCGCTCACTATGTTATTTTCCTATTACCACTGTAACAAATTCCCATAAGCTTAATAGCTTAAACCAGCACAGACTTATCAGCTTATGGCTGTGGATGTCAGAGATCCAACACAGTTCTCATTGGGATAAATTCAAGGTACCAGCAGGGTTCCTTCCTTCTAGAGGGTCTAGAAGAGAATGTTTCCTTTTTTTTTTCCAGTTTACAGAGGTCACCCACCTTCCTTAGCTTGTGCCCCTCAACTTCCTCCATTTTCATGGTCAGCAGCCTTTCTGAACATTGCTCCATCGCTACACCTCCCTCTGATTTTAAACTCAGCTGGGAAATATCCTCCATTTTAAGGACCCCTGTGATTACATTCAGCCCACCTGGACAATCCAGACTACTCACCCTATTGTCTCATCTCAGGATCCCCTTGTCCCATCCCACTCAGGCAGTATGTATGTGGCTGTGACATTCACCTTGTGTAACATTTCCTCATGAGCAATTTATGGTTCAAGGCACTTATAAGTGACTTTTTGTTTTTCTTCCTTATCCTTTCTACATTCAGTTTGTCTGGTGAGATTATATGAATCCTTTTTATTTGTGCCCCTGCACTAATCTATAATAATGTATCATGGGTTTAAAAGGCTAACTAATAGACAATTTAGGAGACAGAAATCCTCTAAGATTTTTAATCCTAAAATATCTGTCATCCCTTTTGCCATGTACAGTAACATGTCACAGGTGGCTACCCTGTGGCCGGGGAGGGACATGATTCTGCCATCACACTCCCCTCATTCTCACCAATGTGCTGATCAACTAACCAAGGATCTATGCTCTCCAATTCACTCACTTCCTCCTCCTTTCCATTGACTATCCTGTTCCCACCGCTTCCTTCATTCACCACATCAGGATTTCATGACCACATTCTCCCCTAAATGAAATGGGTATCTTGCATCTAATGTCTGACAGCTGTTCTTATTGTATATGCACACACTGACCTACACATAATCCCGTCCATCTCTTTATTTTCCTAGAATCTTCCAGAAGAATCAGTTCCATGATGATGATGATGATACTGACAATGATGACAGGGGCCTCTCAAGGATTCTGATAAAGAGGGAATCGATAAAGGGAGGGAATCATTGCAAAATTGCCCCAGAAACAGGCTTAAAGGTAAATAACTCTTATAGTGTTTAATGAAATTGACTAATATTTAACCATTTTTAAGACTTTATATCACTGAATTTAAAATTTTAACAGGAATTTTCATTCACCACTAACCAAGATTCAACTCTGGGACCAAAATCTAAGGATTTCCGTCTTCTAAAAAATTGTCCACTAGCCTTTTAAACACGTGATCCTTTTAAAAAGTTTAGTGCTGGGCTGAAAATAAGCAGGATTCATATAATCTCACGAGACACAGTGAATGTGGAAAGACTAAGAAATAAAAACAAAAAGCCATTCATAACTTCTTGAACTTTACGTTGCTCACAGGAGAAAATGTTTGCCAATGTGTGTGTCACATCAACATGACGACTGAGTGGGATGGGGAAGCTGATCTTCCTTATCAGTCATTTATGCTGATTTGTTAGATGCCAAAACAGTTTCCTCATTGAAATTGCTTCTAACAAGTATGGAAGAATTTAGGTTCTACCAAAAGCAGGCTAAACATTTTCCCCTGCTTTCAGGTCTCTGGACTGAATGTCCCCACAAGAAGGACATGATTATGTTTCATAGGGAAGTCTTCCTGAGAAGCAACAGGCTTTTCTAGGGCAGAACTGCAGGGCTCCCCATGGAGGGCTGGAGGAGGTCTAGAGGGGACACTGGAAAAATAGCAGGAGTGAATTCAGATACTGCTGCTCAGGTCGCCAAAGACAGCATTGCTATCTCTAAGGATATGACATTCTCCCAAATTTTCCATGAGTGAAGGAGCCTGTGAACACTAAGCAGGTTGTTAAGACACAGCAGCACATAATTTGCGTGACAACAAAATTAGAGTATGATTTGATATTTGGAAAATAACTAGCCCATTGTTCTTTGAAACTGCAGCAGTAGCAATAGAAATAAAAAAGACTGAGCCATCTTGGAGACAACAATCAATAAACAATTCTAAATCTGCAGAATTCCTTGACAATAGTCAAGCAATGAGCTAGATGTGTGCTGCAGATACCTCTTACTGCAGGGCTCACTCCTGCAAAGCATAGAACTAGTTTCTCAGCACACAGAGGGAACCAAGTCAAGATTCCTAATCTTTTGAGATTTACTAAATGGCTGGAAAGATCAGACAAGTACATACAGGCAAATATGATTAAATGTAATCAAATAATATCAAATGTGATTTGAGCACAGACGAAAGAGAAATTCCTTTCACCTGGGATCTAGAGAGACTTCTTCAGAAAATGTGGCTTTGGAGACGGCCAAAGACATGGGTGGAATTTTGGCAGAACAGGATGTAAGGAATTTAAAAACTTATTCTATAATTCATATAAAAATTCAAAGGATCCCAAAAATCCAAAACAACTTTGAACAAGAAAAACAAAGTTGGAAGACTTGCACTATCTGATTTTCAAACATTTTTTATAAAGCTACAGTAATCAGAAATTATGGTGGTGGTGTAAAACAGGAAAATAGAATAATGGAACACAATAGAATGTTCAGAACTAAACCAAGACTTATACAGACAATTGATTCTCAAAAAGGATGCTGTGGAGAAAGGATCTTTTCAGCATGTAGTGCTGGAACAATTAGATGGTGATACGCAAAAAAAAAAAAAAAAAGAACTTTGATCCACACCTCACAAAATATACAAAATTTACCTCAAAATGGATCATAGATCTTAACAGGAAATCTAAAACTATAAAACAGCTAGGAGAACAAGCATAGGCTTAAGCTTTATGGCCTTGGGTTTGGCAAATTTTTCTTTGCTATGACACCAAAAGTATCATCTATTTTAAAAAGAAACTGATAGAGTGAACTTTATGAACATGAAGACTCTTCAATGCTCTTCTAAACACTGCTAAGCAAATGAAAAGACAAGCCATAGACAGAAGCTATTTGCAGATCATATATCTGATAATGGTCTCTCTTTGTATCTGATCCAGAATAAAGAGGTCTCAAAATTCAATAATAATTCAAACACCTGAATGAATGAGGCCAGAAAACACACTTCAGTAAAGATATCCAGATGGATAATAAGCATATGAAAAGATGCTGATTAAAGGTGTCATTAGTCATTAGAGAAATACTTTTAAAAACCACAGTGAGATACTAGTTCACATACATACTAGAATGAATACGGTTAGAAAGACTGACCTTACAAGGTGCTGGCAAGGAAGTAGAGCAACCAGAACTGATACACACCACGAGGAATTTACAATAGTACAACCATTTTGGAAAAGTCTTTAACAGATTCTTTTAAAAAGGTAAACACCTATGTACCATATAATCCAGACGTTCCTCATCTGGTGCTTTAGAAAGGAAAAGCTTATGTCCATACAAAGACTTGTAACCAAATATTCACTGCTATTTTATTTATAATAGCACAAGTTGTAAATAACCCATGCATCCATCAAGAAGTAAATGCAGAAAGAAATGATGGTCTATACAAACACTGCTCACAATAAACTCTTCAGTAAAAACTCAGCACTAAACAATACTCTACTATAAGACAAATAAGCTATTAATACAGCAACACAGATGATTCTCAAAATAATTACACTGAATGAAAGAAGTCAGACAACATAGAGTAGATACTGCATGAATCCATTCATATAAGGATCTTGAAAATGCAAACCAATATGTTGTGATAGAAAGCAGATCAATGGTTCCCAGGGGAAGAGACGGGGAGGGAGGGAGGGACAACAAAAGTCAGGAGAGAAGCTTTGTGGGTGATGGGTATGTTCACTGTCTTGAGTGTGGTCATGGTTCCTTGGGGATATACTTACGTCAAAACGTATTAAGCTCTACACTTTAAACGTGTGAAAATTATTTTGCCAAGTATACCTCAAAGCTGTTTTAAGAAAAAAGGCACTTTAGTCCTGATCCACCTCAGCGCCTGATTGGAGTGACATGATCAGTCCCTCACACTGTCTGCCTAACGGGAAGGTAGAAAAGCTCTCACGGAAGATAACATGGATTTTTCATTTGCAATGTCTGCCATGTAATAAAGAATTTCTAGACATGCAACATGTCCAGACTATATGACAGATAACATGAGAATAAGGAGCATTAGACAAAGGATGCAAACCCCAGGTGATGTAGGCATCAGAGTTACCAATAAAGACTATAAAATACTTTTAATATATTCAAGAAAATAAGGAAATAAAAAAATAAGGGAGAATAGATAACAGGGTAGAGACTTTCACCAGAGAAATATACTGGAATGTATTTTTAAGAAAAATCAAACTGATACTCTAGAACTGAAGCTTTCAGCTCTGGAAACAGGTAAACAGAGCTAATTAGGATCCCTTTTAAGTAAAACTTTCAGTAATTCTGGGTAAAATATAACAACAAAGTAACACAGAGCTAACTATGGAGAGAGAAGTTCCCTGATGACAATACAAAGAGGACACTTAAAGCCCAGAGTGGTCATCTTGTGAGCTGATGCCACCGCACCCTGGAGGGAAGGGGTTTTCATCTACACATAAATAAGGATACAATGTCCATGTAGGAAAAAGGGTCCATACCAGATGTAGAAGACTCTTCCTCTATATCTATATAGTCAGAGACAGAGATGTAAAGTGGCAGCAGAGGTCACAGTGACACAGGGCCCTGGGCCAAGGAGTGTGAGCACCTCTGCAAGCTGGGAAAGGTAGGATGACGAATCCCTCCCAAGAGCCTCGGTGTGGAACTTAGCCTTGGCCACTCGTTGGTTTTAGCCCACTGACATTGACTTTGCACTACTGCACCCTAGAACAGTGAGAAGATGAATGTGTATTGCTTTAAGCCACTGAGTCTGTGGTCCTTTGTTACAACAGCAATAGGAAAGGAACTCAGGAGCCAATATGAACTTGAACCACAGGCTGCCTGCTGTGCTGGCAGGAAGTCCTTTGTCTCTGATCCTGGGGGAGTGTCCTGTCCTCTGGCAGCATCCACAAACTACCTCATGCTAACTTGGCAGTTTGCAGAGGGTTAAATCTTATCCCTGCACAGTTCTTGATATTTAGTTAATAAAAATGATGGTGTCATCATGGGTATTTTTCCATCTTTTAAATACCCTTCAGTCTTCTAATAAAGCTACTTCTAATTAAGAGACCGTGTAAATAGTTTTCAATCTTCATAATAAATAACTGTGGTTTTATCTGGTTACTTAAATTATGAATAATAATGTTCACATTTGTAAAAGTTATTAAAATCAACATTGTTTAATGAAAATATCATTTCTTTTCGCATGAACATGTATTAACTACAAGAAATGTTCCATGCTTTCTTCTATGATTTACTGTTAGAGCCTTAAAGAATAATATTTTCCTCAAAAGATATTACGGCAAAGGGATTTCTTTTGGTGGAACTGTTCCGGCATCAAATCTGGTGCATGTCTCAGGCCACTGGCAACATAGAGATGATAGAAATTAGGAGGCATTATAAACACAGAATCATTTTTAAAGGAATTAACAAAACTGGATGTGTGTAAACAAAGAATCAGAGAATATTCTGGTGAAATAAATGTATTTTTCAGCTTAAGCAAGACATGGGGTGAATAAATCTGAAATGAAAAAACCACCCAGAGATTAGCAGCGAGTCATGCATGCAGTGTGAATGATCAAAACCAAGTTGTTTCCAAACCAGTGTGCAGGCTTGATGCCTTCATGAATCAAATCTGTGTGGCACCAGGCCACCTCGAATACATGTTGATGAGGTATTTATAAGCCATTCACCATCCCAAATCAAAGCCCACGCACGAGCCACAAGACCATCACCTACACATTTGGAAAACACACAACATGGTGAATAGCACTTTTCTTGTTCAGTAGCCGGTGGCAGCGAACTGTGAGCAGACAGAGATACAGGGACACAGAGGCACCTCCCCTCACTCAGCTGATAAACTTCCGTGCATCCCTGGGGACAGGATTGTCATAAAATGCACCATGGATTGATCCTCCTCCTAGGAAAGGAACCGTAGTGCTGTCATTAGGTTTGAGCAGGGGTGGGTGGAGGATCTCAGAAGAGTTGTTTCAGCACACCAATAGAATTCTTGGCCACCGTGACCACGAAAGACAAGTCCCCTGCCATCCCGGTAGGCACTTGGGCTCCTGACAAAAGCTGGGCTCAGTAAAGGGTTGAGTAGAAGGCACAGACCTGAGGGATGCCCCAGCAATAGGCAGGAGGTAGGGCCTGGTTTATACTGCTCTGGGTGTATCCCAGAGTCATCCGAATACGAAATCAGAAATTTGCAAAACAGCAGAGCTGGGGTGGATCATCTACTCCAGACTCCTCACCTTACAGTTAAAAGGGTGGCAACCCTGACAGGCAAAGCAACGTGCTAAAGGCAGAGGGTGGAAGTGTCAGTGCCAGATGAAACGCAGCGTGCAACCCCCGTTCAAGGCCACTGACTCTGATGACGGGGCCAAGGTTTCCAATGAGGAGAATAAGACAGTGTAAATACTTTGTTCCCCCTAAAACCCCAAATGTTTTTTAAAGGCACAAAAACTCACCTTAACTAGATCTCTTCTGAGGGGGCTCTCTTCTGCTTCTTCATCTTTCTGTCTCCATTTCCCTCTCTCAGACACAAACACATTCAGTTTTGTGAAAGGGGACTTCCTGCCATACAAAGACAGACTTCACATATTCAGAAAGATACCTGAGAAAGCACGTTTCTCAATTCAAGTCTTTGTGTGAGTTCTGGGCAACTGGCTTATTTTCTAGAACAATCGGTAGTTACAAAATCAGGAAATCATCTTCCACAAAGGCAGAGTTCTGGTCCGTGTTGATAAAGTTGGGGATGTCACATTTCATGAGTCTGTTCGGCTCCTCCTCTGGCCACCTGCTGCATCTGATGGCTTCCTGGAGCCGAATAACACTGTAAAGGGCTATGGTAGGGATACCAGCTTTGGCCTTGTCCAAGTGGTCCACTTCATTGATGTAGCAGTGAAAGAGGGACCTAGATTCGTCATTGCACTGCCAGAGAACACCTTGGGCAGCAGCGGTCTTCCAAAGTCTGACACAAAGCTGTTGAGTCTAAATCTCTTCTCGGGAGACTCTGCATTGCTACAAAGAAAACCAAAATAAAATATCGTTCACACTGTAGCTCGGTGACCTGAAGAATCATAGTTTTTGCCATCTACTGAGAGCAAATCCCTGCACAGAGCATGTTGACATGCACTGGAATTGAAAGACATCACTTCTGAACACATACAATTAAACCCAAGGCAAAAGTCTAAAGTGAGGGCCCATGGACCATCCTAAAAAGACATCGTTCCCTGAGAATCCTCAATATTGGTGCCTCGCACACCAGTGTTTCTCCGTGGGACACTCAGATGTCTTCATCAGGATTCGTTAAAGTGCTTCTTAAAATGCAGAATTCTGGGGTGCACACCCTCAGAGTCTCCAGAGGTAGCAACTGGTAGTCTGTATTTTCATAGCCACCAGGATCACTAAACATGCTCAGGTTTAGCACCGCAGTCTACATCGGGTCACCTGAGCATCGACAATTCTGTCTCACGGGATGGGGGGTGCCATGTGTGTCAGGGTGCTGTCCTACCCATGTGTCTCCCCTGATTCTCAGAACTGACAGTGCTGCCCCAATGGGCACGAAATACCACCATTTCACAATGCATACGCAGGGCGCCCGACTGACAGAAACAATCAGTGATAGGAGAGGGGACAAAACTCAGCTTCCTGTTACCTTGTTTCACTTACTGTGGGACGAGTGATCAATTCAAGGGTAATAAATCAGTGAATGAGTGAATAACATGACTCGCGTTAGTCCCACGAGTGCCTGGAAGAGCAAGCCTGGGCACATTGAGAACCATAACAGCCCATCTACTTAAATGTCATCCTCCACAGATCTATGTAAAGGTTACTTCCACCCAGGCAGTGACTCCAGAAGGGCAAGAATCATGTATGAACACACTCTCAAATCCAGAACAGAACCTGACAAAAATTAGGCTCTGGAGTCTGTGTTTAGCAAGTGCGGAATCTCAGTGATTCCAGCTCTTACACCTTGCCTTCCCATCCCACCACACACGATATGGCCCTTATGTCCAGTTCTCCCGGGGCTGGGGCCACGGAACCCATTTATAGGACTGGAAGAATCTGATCATTTAAACCATCCCCCAGATTATCATCAAGAGTCACCTGCATTTCAGGGATGAGTAATCCCAGAAGCTTTGCAGTTCAGGCAGCTGAGGGATTTTTATATCAGCTCTGTCTTCTACTGTGACTACCTGGGTGACATCAGACAAGGAATTCTGAAAAGCCTGAACTTTTCCTTTCAGGAATAATCTAATTAACAAATCTCGTTGACCACTCAACAAATGTGATGTGAAGATCAATGATTTACACAGGAGTACAACATTCACTAGGTCGTGGATTTAGAATCAGAGGAAAATCATTTTAGAAAGATTGACAGAATGTAGCTTTAATGCGAATTTAAGTATTCTTACCTTTCAGTAAATCATCTTCCCCTACTTATCACTTCACCCAAGTTTAAAAGATGTCTGAGAACAGGGATGAGTGTGCCAGCAATCTGAGACCCAATAACCTAAAATGTCACCTAGGAAAAAGAGGGGAGTAACACATTTTTAAGAAGCATGGTGAGGATGGCAGGGCCATCCCCAACCCCAGACTAAGAAGCTCTGAGTAATAGCTTTCCTGCCTGCCTGGGGCATCAGCTGATGTGAAAATCCACCCAGAAACCTCACTGTCCAGCAGCTCTTCCGTAACACAGGCTACACTTTCTCAGAATTAAGAATTGCATCCAGTAACCACTTGGCTGAAGAATAAAGACAAAGGAGAACAAGAGAGTTCTGCCCCTCCCAAGGGAGAGCCCAGACCTCGGGCTGCATGCACTGCGCCCACCTCCCTGGAGAAGAATACACTGGAGAAGGGCGTTCTGCGAAACTGGGGCAGCAAAGGTTGAGGTGGGAACAAATTGACCAGCTGGCCAGGGACAGCCCCCTCCGTCGCTGCCTTGGCGGCTGCCTCAGCCCTCTCAGCCCATCCTGCCCACCTCCGGTGTCTAAGCTGTCAGGGAAATTGCTTTGCGACCTGGAGCAACAGAGGCTGCCCTCAGGCCAAGCTGCGGAAAAGATGGGAGCTAAACCCCCAGCTCCCGAGCGGCAGGCTCCATACCCCCGCCAACACCCCGACGCCCCCGCACCCTACCGCAACCCCGGGGAAATATGACCCGAAGAAGTGTGACCTGGGAACGAGGGGCAGCAGAGGCCGCCCCCACGTCAGGCCTGCAGAGAGATTGGAGCTTATCCTCCAGCTCTCCAGGGGCAGCCCCTGTCCTCTCCACCTCCTGATCTCACCGCGCCCACCTCCCAGGAGCAATCAGACCAGGTGTGGGGTGTCAGGCGAATCTTGTGCCAGAGAGGACGTCCCCAGGCCAGGTCAGGGGAGAGGAGAAGAATTGGCCCCATTAGGCGGGGCAGCCGGCCGTCGCAACTGCCTCTGCCCCTCGACCGCATTGGGCCCGTCTCCCAGGAGCAAGCTGACCTGGAGACGGGCATCCGGCTTCTTGGGCAGCAGAGGACGCCCCCAGGATTGGTCGCGGGGAAGAGGAGAGCAAATTGACAGGCTCCGCGCTGCAGGTCTTCTACCCCTGCCATCGCCACCCCCGCACCTTAAAGGCACCGCCCAGGGCGCTCCTCCCCCAGCAGGCTGAGTAGGACAGGTGCGTCTGGTGACCTGGGGCAGGAGAGGCCACTCCCACACCAGGCCATCGGGGAGACGGGAGCCAATCCACCAGCTCCCCAAGGCAGCCCCTACCCCCGCAGCAGCCACCACTCTTGCCCATGACCTCACAGTGGCCTTCTCTAGGGAGCAGGCTGACCTGGAGATGGACGTCCGACGAACTTGGGGCAACAGGGACCGCCCCCAGGGCAAACCATGGGGGGAAGTGGGAGCAAATGGACAAGTTCCATGGGAAAACCTGCCGCTGCTGCCACCACCCCCAAAGTACCAAGTCCAACTCCTGGGGTCAGGCCGACTAGCATACACGCGTCTCATAACACAGGGCAACAGCGACCGCCCCCAGGACAAGACGCGGGGAAGATGGGAGCAAATGGGCCGCTCCCCCGCTGCAGGCCCCCGACCACCGCCACCCCTGCACACTGACTACCCTGCCTCCCGCCCCCAGCAGGCAAAGTGGGACAGGGGTGTCCCGGGACCTGGTGCAGCAGAAGCCGCCTTCAGGCCACGCGGTGCAGACATGGAGCTAATCCACAAACTCCTCCGGGGCAGCCTCCCTATGCCTGCAGCCACCACCTTACCAGCCCCCTGACTGCACCGCACCCATCTCCCAGGAGCAAGCTCACCTGGAGTCGGACCTCAGGCAAATCTCCGGCGGCAGACATCGCCCCCAAGCCAGGCCGCGGGGGAGAGAAGAAATGGAGCAACTTCCTGGAACACATCCCCTGCCCCTGCCGCCTCCGCCGCCGCCTCCCAGGAGCAAGCTCATCTGGAGACCCGCGTCCCGCCTCTAGGGCAGCAGAAGCCGCCCCTGGCTCCGCCTCCGGGGAGAGCGGAGCGAATTGACCGGCTCCCCCGCTGTAGCCTCCCTCCCCCGTGGGTCCCGCACCTTAACGGCCCCGCCCCCACTCCGCACTCAGCAAGCTGAGTGGGACAGGAGTGTCCGGCGACCTGGGGAAGCAGAGGCCGCTCTCAGGCCCAGCAGCTGGGACAAGGCAGCTATTCCACCCGTTCGCCAGGGGTAGACCCGCTCCGCCCCTCTGCCGCTGCCACCGCCCTCTGACCTAACCGCCCCACCTACCAGGAGCAAGCTTACCTGGAGTGCAACATCTGGCGAATCTCTGGCGGCCAAGCCCCACCCCAGGCCAGGCTGCAGGGAAGAGAAGAAATCGATCGGCTTGCCCGGGCAGCCTCCCAACCGCCACCGCCGCCGCCGCCGCCCAAAAGCATTGCAATAGCCTACCGGGGTCAGGCTGACTGCAAGGATGTGCACTTGCCTTCTTATCCTGGCCAGGTCCCTGAGCACCTCCCTGCATCCCTACACTCCCTGCACCTCTGCACCCCTGCTACTCTCTGCAATTCTGCATCCCTCCACCCCCACATCCCCTGAAATGCCTGCGCCCTCCACAGCCCCTGCACCCCTGTCACCAGTTACACTTTTGCACTGCTTACACTCCTGCACCCCTGCATGTCCCACACACCACCTCTTGGGCCTTTGGCAGAGTCTCTGCTGTTAGACCAATGCACAGGGACTCACTCTTTGCCAGTATATGATGCATCAGTGGACGTCAGGGGTTGCCTGCAGGAAGGTACATGTTCCCGGTCACTAGCCTGGGCCACTAGGGTGATCTCTGTGAGGTCACCCAGGACGGGTTCAGAGATGCTGTTCTCTGGGAAGAGAGGAGTTGAAACCGGTCTTGAGGGCAGAGCTGTGCTCACCAGGCCGTCCACGCTTCATGTTTTACACAGGGCTTCGGAGAAGTGAAATGGATCCGGCCAAATAATACCGGCCTGCTGTGAGCCCACCTCAGTCCTGGGCTCTGAGTCAGACCGACTGGCTCCCTCAATCAGGGCCCAGTTTGGGCACCTGAATGGTCCCTTTGAGGCATCCCATCAGTTCTCAGGATGAAGTCTGGCTGCTTCCACCCCATGGCCCTCCCTCCTACTGTGCTGGCCTCAGGAAGGTTCCTTATATGGGGAAGAAGGCAGCCCACACCCTACCCCACCCCTCACCTTTCTCTAACCCAGGCTGGTGCTCTCTCTGCCCCTCAGAGTCTGGGAAGCCATCCCTCTTCAGTTATGTCCCTTCTGAGATGGACTTGCTTCCACTCAATTCTAGGTGAGGATGCACCATGGAATGCACTGGGTAAGAGAACCAAAATAAATAATTTCTTCTGTGAGGTTGTCTGTTTATATACTGGGGCTGGGCTGTGTGTAGTTTGTTACAGCTATTGGTGTGAGAGGCTAAAACAGCCTGTGTGTCCTTGTTTTCATCTCCCTGCTGTCTTTGGGTTTTCCCTAGACACTCCTGAGACATTTACTTCTGTTAGTATTATTCCTGTTATTACACACGGGCCCTACTGACATGGAGGTAAGGTGTTGGGGGAGCGGGACAGAGCAGGGCATCTGCAGTCCTGTGATTAGTTCTCATTGAGCCTGTGCCCTGAGCTGTGACCTCCACAAGTGTGTCTCTTTCCCCCCACCCCAATTTGGGTGACACAGAAGGGATTTCCCTACTCCCAGGTTGGTTAGGCTCTGGTAAAATAATTTCTCATTAAAAAAACAAACAAAAAACAACTTCCCCCAATGAAACAGAATGTTCTGGGTGTATTTCAATACAGTTATTTTCTCCTCTCCAGGCAGGAAGCATGAGGAGTTATCCTCTGACCTTCATTCTGAGAACAGGACACGGTCCTGGATGTAAAATACATGAAAAAGAGCATGGGACCCCTCTGACTGGCCCCCTGGACTTGTCACACTCTGATTTCCCCACACTGAGCCTCCTGCTGGCCTCAGGGACCTGTTAAATCTGCCTGCCCCCAGGGTTCTTACAAAAGCAGGTTCTGCCTTGGGAGCTGTGACTCTCCAAGCCTGCCCGCTGTTCCCTTTGCAACCTCTCTGAGTTGGGAGCAGCTTTCCCCCTCAGTCTTCTGGGATCTAAGAAGAGCAGTGGGTTTTCAGCTCCCTCAGATCTGGTGTTATTTTCAGGACAGGAGGAAGAACTTCTGAGCTCCACACGAGCTGGACCAGAGGCTGGAATTCTCCCTTCCTCTGCCACCGTGCAATCACTGGCTGTGGTTCTAGCCGAGTTTCTGAAGATGTGGACTTAAACACACATATCCCAGCCCCCACAGGAGCACACAGTCCCATAAATCCCCCTAGTTTCCACTGGTAACTATGGAGCCGATGGGGACACGGGTTTCAGGACCACAGAGGCCTGACTGCACGACTTGCTCCGTGGCCTATTTAGGTGGTTGCTCTGGGCCTTGTCTGAAGTGGCTTGCTTACCACACCTGGTACGTGGGAAACACAAAATAAGTACAAGAACCTTCACTTTTTCTCCCTCCAGGGCCTTCAAACGTAGAAAGTAATAAGTGAACTCAGACAGCCTAGTCACCACAATGAGGTCCGTCCAGCCTGGCTCTCCTGAGTGATGGGCACTGACTTGCACCTTAACTCGGAACAGTAGGGGAACTGCCTTCCTCTAACTGGGCCTCTCCCCACACCAGGCACACCCTCAGCTCAGACGGGGCCAGCTCCCCCACTGAGGTGTGTGCTGGTGGCTTCAGTGTGACCTGGCCCTGCCGGGACATGAACCTGCAGTGAGTGAGGTGGAGGGTCGGGTGGAGGGGGGTCCCTTCTGGGGTGGCAGGGGGCCCGGTAGCACCCCTCCCAGCCTGGTGCCTGGGGCTCCCTAACACCTCCTACAGCTCCTGGGTTGGCTCCGGTCCTGGCCACTCCACACACCCTCCCAGTATCTTTTCATTTTGTCCCTTTTCTGCTTTTATCAGCGAGAAGTGGCTTCTGTTGCTTGTTCAGTGAAACAGTACATCGGGAAACCAGACTACTTCTAACATCAGTAAAATACCAACCTCGGTCAGCTCGCCGGGCAGACAGTGCAGCACAAAGGCCTGAACAGGGCTGTGCGAACGGCTTACGTGAAGGGTCCTCAGCATCTGTCTTCAGAGATACAGAAGCTGATGGTTCAGGTAAAACCTCAGGGTGGGATTGAGGAATCCAAAGCTGGTTGGTTTCAAAGGCTAATTGGTCAGACCAGACCCCTGAGCTGTGGTCAGAAGCCTGGCTCAACGTCATGCAGACTCAGCGCCCTAAGTGCCGGGTGGGGCCAGTGCTGTTCCCTTTGCAGGCTCTCGTTGGGGATTCACTGTAGCCTCTTAAATACAGCAGAAATTCCAGCCCCATTAGCCCCCACCCTGAGTGTTCCATGACACAAATCCCGGGAGTGTTTAATTTTCATCTTTGTTTAGGAGGATGAAGGTGGTTCAAGAGAAGACATAAATTCACACTTAGTGACACAAGGTCACAGCCAGTACTTCCTCCACGGAGAGCTATGTGCTCCCACAGTGGCAGCTGGGGGCTGGGCAGAGACCCTCTGCTGGTCCCAGAGGGACTCGCTCCTCTGGCCACAACTCATGGGTTGGACAACAGATCCAGAGGGTGACAGAGCATCTTTCCTGGGAATTTGGAACTGACACATAGAAATCAAGTTCACTCATCTGGGGATTGGTGGAGGGGAGGGGTGGTGGTTGGAAATCAAATGAAACCAGAGCATGAGAGAAAGTTAGAAGTGAAAGAGCGAGAGACAGAGAGATTGAGCTTGTGAGAGCAAATAGTCAGAAATAAGGCAAACAATCAGGGGACAGAGGAATTCCAGCTCCTGACCGTCTAGTCTGTCCCAACCCATCAACGACCACGCGAGATGTTTAATAACATTCCAATTTTGCAGATTAGGAAACAGGCTGAAAGAGGTGGGGGCTGGGTTTGGGTGCACAGTTAATTGAATTGCCACTGGACCTGACACTTCCCATTGCCTGAAGGCACCCTAATCCTCACTGGGACCCCTGTGGTCCCCTGACAGCCCAGCACCCTGATCAAAGGGCCCCTGCGGGATTGGGAACCCCTCTTGAGTGTGGAGAGTTCCCTGCCCCGAGATGCCATGCATCAGCAAGCTCCCGCTCACCCCAGGTTAACATCAGCCCAGCTGTACAGTCTCCCAACACGCTTCCCTCCCTGCCAGGCACCCCCATCCTTACCACCGAGAGTACTGCAGGAATTCAGGCACAGGGATGCCCAAATCAACACGAGCCCACCGGCTATAGAAACAGCAGACTCCCAGCCCCACCTGGGTTGCGAGGGGACAGAAGGTGTCCTCAACTTCCATGTGTCTAAGACAATCTTCTTCAGCGGGAGGTTCTAGAGAAAAATAAAAGGTCCAAAACATAGTTCGGTGAGGAATTCCTCCAAGGACCTGACTCCAGTGTCTACAACCATGTGTACCTACCCCCGGACTTGGGGTGAAGGTGGATTATTGATCAGCACAACCCCTGGTGGCCCAGCTCCTTGGCTTGGCTGCCCAGAGGGGGCTGGGGGAATGGGTAAGGCCAGGGCACTCAGGAAAAGCACAGAGGACCTGACCTCTCCCTTCTGCACTCGTAAAACCTTCCCCAAATCTCAAGGCATTGGATAGAGATCTGCCACAATAATGAGATGCTCCCATCTCTTCATTCACTCCTGTCAGTTCACTTACATGCTGAGCATCCACTGGGTCCCAGGACATGACACATAGGATGGCTGATGGGACAGGCTTGGTCCTTCCCCCTGGAACCTGTTCAATCTGATCAAAGAATGATCACTCATAAAGAGTTTCTCAAAATTATACAGAGACCAAAGACCAACTGCAGTGTGAACCAAATTTAAAAATATATATGAAGATCCCCCAGTCTCCCCGCCTAAGGTTAACAGCATAAAGCAAAAAATTCTTGCCTTTAATCACCAGGGAAGTTGTCACCCCCTCTCAGGTGGAAAGGAGACTTATTCTTTGAGCACGTCACAGAAGTGCTCCATCGGATTGGACCAGGGCATCTACATTCATTCAGCAAATGTGTATAAGCTCCTACTACATACGGGAATCTCCTAACTAGACCGTTCCCAAGGCTCTCGGGCTTTATCAGTCAACAAAATAGGCATGACTCCCCATCACTGGGGGCTCAGAATTTTAGCAGAGGAAACAGGCAGCATGTTGGGGTAGCAAGAGTTTGGAAAAATTTTTAAAAAAGAGTGATATGAGCAAACTCGGGTGATGGCGGTGGGGTGGGAGGCAGGCAGGAGAGAATAAGGCAATCCTGGCAGATCTCACGGAGTAATGAACTTGAAGCAGAATAGATCTGGAGGAAGAAGGAAGAGCCGGAGCCAGAGGCCCCCAGAGTGAGGGGGAGAGTGTGGGCAGAGAGGCAGAGCACGCCGGGTCCTGAGGCCTTTGTGACGACTTTGGCTCCTAATGACATGGTGACCCGTTTAGTGAGTTTTGAGGGGAGGGGTGATGTAGTCCAACTTATGCTTTTGTGTTTGTGTTTTTTGGGGGTAAGTAATTTATTTATTTTAATGAATGTGCTGGTGATTGAACCCAGGATCTCAAGCATGCTAAGCATGCGCCCTACCACTGAGCAACACCCACCACCCCCAATGTATGTTTTTACAGGCTCCCTCTGACTCTGTGTGGATGAGAGATTGTAGGAAAGCAAAGATGGGAACAGGAGGCTATTGGTATCCAGGAAAGGCTGAAGGTGGCTCTTAGGAGGGCGGGGAGCAGAGAGCAGGTATTTAATTAAGACAGAATATCCAGAATTTTCTAACAAGCTGGATTTGCTGTCTGTGAGTGTAAAAGAAAGAGAGAGAAAGGACATGGTTCCAACATCTGGGCCTGGACAATGGGAGGGATGTCCTCTCCATCCACAGGGGATGGGAAAAGGTGGGGCTGAGCAGGTGGAAAGGGGCTGGTATCAGCTCAGTTCTTCAATGTCATGGTTAAGGGGTGTATTACATATTGCCACAGAACTGCCTAATAGGTAGAGGAATCTGTTTTCTTTTTCTTTTTAACATTTAAAAAATATAATTAAACATATTAATTGTATTATGTGAATGATTTGGGAATTTTGTTTCATGCCAAGTTATATGTTATATATAGCCAAATGGAACATATATCAAAAAGGGGAGAAATGAGGGCTTTCACATAAACTGACTGTCCGTAACGTAGGTAAAATTTCAATAAAACCAGTCTTCAGGGCAAAAGCCTCATCTCGGTGTTACATAAAAATAAATGAAAAACGACTATGTTGATGTACCATTATTTCATGTTACATAATAGCCCCAAACTAACAGTGTTTAACTATGAGGCTTGTAGAAATACTATTCGCTTTATTCACATAAATACAGAAGTGCAGAAATGTTCTAAGGTAGAATTAGCATCTTAGTGGAAATAATACATATTTGAGCATTTTACATGATATATATGTACCGATTCAAAATTTGGAAAAGTAATTACATAGTAGAACATATGTATGAATGTGAAAGCAAGATGAATGAAAGGAAAAGAATGTGATGTGAGTCTCAGGGATAAAGGCTCAGATGGAAAGGGGAAATCAGGGAATTTTGGAGAAATCGAGAAATTGATGGCATGCCAATTTCCAAGGCTGGGTTGCTTCCACCAAAGGAATAGCAGAGAGAGAGAGGAGAGGCCCAGGAACCCACCCTGGGGAACACCCACAGTATATGTTTGGAAAAAACAGGAGACATTGGCAAAGGACCAGCCAGCAGGCCAAAAGCAGAAACAGACAGAGAGATGGGCTGGAGGTTGAGTGAAGCAGGAACACGGGGTAGGAGGGATGGAAGAGCTGGGTCAAATGCTGCCGAGGGGCCAAGCATGATGAGGAGTCAAAATTGACCACTATATTTAGCAACATGGGGTCACTGATGGCCTTGACAGGGCAGTTTCCATAGAGCGAGGGATCAGGCGAAAAGCCAGAATGGGTGTAAAAGGGGATGGCTCAAGAGAAGATGCAGACAGTGAGTTTAAACAACTCCTTAAAGATTTGCTGCAAAGACACAGGGTGGCAATTGGTGGGGGTGAATTAGGGTCAAGGAGTGCTGTTTGTTTAAGAGGATGGACGTTTATATACTGATGGTGCCAACTAGCAGGAGAACAAAATAGATGAGGCAGTGAAAGAGAGGATGGTTTTGGGAGTGACAACCCAGAGAAGATGGGAGGGATGGGGCCTCGGGGACTTTTGGAGGAACTGGCTTTCGATGCCACTTTTAATAAGCGCTGGGGCACCGAGAGTGAGGTCACAGACATCAGAAGGCGAGCGGATGTGCTGGGAGTTGCTTGTGAAATTTCTCTTCTGTTGGCTTGTTTGCTTGTTCAAAGTAGAAAACTAACCTTACCAGCTGAGGAACAAGGAGGAAGAAAGAGTTACTGGAGCCATGAGCAGAAGATAACAAAGAGCCTTCCAGGGAGAATGGGACAGTAAAAAGGGCAGGGGGAGGCGGGGGAGTGCGCTCCCAGAAAGTTACATTTTCTCTTTGACGTCCCCAAATGTGTGATGTGTTATTACCCTTCCTGCTGTCTACAAAATAAAAATTAATTATGGTTCAGAGGAAATGCTATTTCATTCTAAGAGGCTGCCTGTTTCTCAGGAATGGTCATCTTAAACTGCAAATATTACAAACAATGTTGAAAAGATGAACCTGTGTACCTAAAATCCCCTATTTTCTATTAATCTGTTTACTACTTAGTTCCCCTATCAATAACACATAACAAATACTGCCATGATGGAGGTACATCGATGCTTAAAAGGAAATGAGATCTGTATCCTTTTGCTAAATTCCATGGCTTCCTTAATATGCAGTTCCACTTGGAATTTAGGAATGTCTGGTATAAGAAGTGAGAAACAGTTTGAGAAAATCCCGGCTCAGAATTATACATCACAACCACATCTCACAAGTATATACAGCCGTAAAAAAGTTTAAAAGCAAAACTCCGTAACTACTCTTAAAGACCTTTGCAAACCTGGGCCTGCCAAGATGTTTCCAAACTGGAAAGGAACTCCAATCTCTTGCCTGGTACCGGACCAGAGGCTGGCCAGCCTTTTCTGTAAAAGCGAGAGAGTAAATATTTTCAGTTTTGCAGATCATTTTGTTGTAACCATGCAGGTAGGCAATAAGAAAGCTAAGAGCACTGGGAGACAGGAAACAAACGGGCATGCCCACACTCTCCCTTCCACTCAGGGCAGCTTCTCTGTGGTGGGGAGCTTTGCCACAATCACTTGCTTCTTTTTTCCATTGGTTTCTTTGTTTCCACCTTACTGCTCGAGCTCAGAACTTCAGGTGGGCCTGGTCCTTCAGCATCCATGCAGAGAAGGCTGAGCGGGGTTGGGAACCCCACCTGATGGAGAAGAGAGATTACTGGGAGGGACATTGTGGAGGCCACCATGACACGAGACAATCACACCTTCTGGGGTGAAAGGGAATGAAGACAAGGGAAGGACACAGTAGTGGGACCCCTAGGTCGCCTGCCAGGCTTGTTCTCTCTCCACGGCAACCATGGGGGCCTGGGGGGTGTTGGGCTTCAGCTACGGTGATTAGGATGAAGGGACTCAATATAAAGGACCCTCCAACTCCTCACTAGGTTCCAAACGCAGCCCCTCTAAGTCCACCCTCTGAGTTTCTGGAACTCTGCTGGAAGAATACATGAGCAGGCCAGAACCAGAGCCCAAGCCAAACATGACAGGGGTCTCGTGGGGCTGTAACCCCATGCTCAGTGGTCAGGGACTCCTTGCAAATCTGCAGAAATCCCTGTTCCACCTCATTCCTGGGAGAAACCCCAGATCTCCTCCTGCTCTGTCTGTTCTTCTCTTGAGGCTATTGTCCTGGAGGGATGCTGAGTCCTTGAACCTGGTCCTCCAAACGTACATAAGCAGCCTGTTCAATAAAACAAATTATGCACTTTTTCACATTTGCCAGTTTTTTGATTCCAGAAAGGCTGTGGGACTCATTCTCACAGTCTCCTGTGCCCCCACCACATGGTGGCCCTCTGCTCATGTAAACACGATTTCCCACAACTGCACCCTGCCTCCCAGCTTGTCAGAGGGGAGTGTCCCACAAAGACACAGGTGTTTGTGAGGATCCTGTCCCCCAGCAGAAAGCCTGCTCCTGGAGCCACGGACAGGGATCTGGCCTCCTAAGCTGCTCAGCTCTAATTCAAAGCCTAAAGTGGGGGCCCCGAACATTGCTGAATGACTTTCTGAATCACCTGGACTGGAGGGGACTGATTTTCTTTCCAGGAATGGAGGTAGCACAGCCTCCATTTTCAGGGCTGACCTTGACGATGGATCTAGTTCCCCCGACTGCACCGCAGGAATGAGTGGCCCTTCCATCCCACAGGTTGGAAACCCAACCCAAGGGAGTACTGAAGCAGTGCATTGCTGCCAGGTCCAGCATCCCTGCAGAGTGGCCTCTGCCCTTGAATGACCCCCTTCCCAGGGCCTTTCTTGCCCGGACACCACCACACCCCAGGCTGTGCCAGAGCTCTGGGGCTCTGCGTGTCCAGGTCACACAGGTGGGACCTGAGCCAGGTGTCCCCTGGGCCTCAAGGGAGAGAGGTCTGCTTCTGCATCAGGGGAAGGTGACCCCACAAGGCTGGCAGGACACTCTCAATATGGACCTCCAGGAGCCCTGGGAGCAGTTTCCCTGCAGGTGTTAAGAGCCATCATCAGGAGGGCAGGCCCCTCTTTGTGCAGACCATCCAGCAGTGCTGGGCCCACGTGCTGACCTCAGAAATCTACATGCCCCCAGGATACCCCAGGCAACCTCACAACTTCGTCACTTGGTGACCTGGGTACCACGAGCTCCTTGGCCATCCCATGAGGGTGGTCCTTGCAGGCATGGTCTCCAGGTTCTCCCATTGAGAAATCCCCCTGGGTTTCTGTGGTCAGAGAGCACACACCAGAAGATTCTAGTCCTGCAGTGACCCCCACAGCAGTCAGCTCCCCTGTGCATGTCCAGGGACAAATGACAGCAATTTATTGCCAGGAACCGTGATGAACAAGGGGGTGGGATTCCATACTAAGTTCAGGATCCTGGTAACTCACTCTGCACCCCAAAAAGCTTCCACGAGAAATGTGTGTATTGGGATGTCTGTGCCCCTAGAAGAGCTGTTCCTGAGGGTTCCTGGGACCCTCCAGCCCCTCTCAAGGTTCTCAGATCCTGGGTCTAAATTTCTATCTGCCTCTTTTGGTGTACAGCCACCTGTGTCTCATGGTCACGGGTCACTTTATTGCATGACTTGGCATGTTCTTAGTGCTCGTCCTCCACCCCTGCACTAGACTCCCAAGATGTTCCCACTGACCCTTGGCTCCCTGGGTGGCTCAGGGGGCCCTAAGTCTGCACCCTTCACTCTCCTCCTCTACCCCCACCTCTGGGGCCACCCCTAGGTGGACTTGGAGGTGTTTGTAAATGAGTCTTACACAAGGACATGTCTGGACAAAGCAGGACCCCACCCCCGGAAAACTCACCTGCTCCCTTCTCAGAAGAGGACCCCACAGCCCCACATTGCCTCCCAGGGGTCTACTCAGGACACAGTCCCCCAGTTCTGGGCAAGGTGTCTCCCTGGAATCCTTGCTTCCAGGAAGAGTCTTTCTGTCCTTCTTCAGAGTTTAGAGGTGTTCCCATGTCCCTGACCACCAAGATGCCCAGCACAGTCCCTTCAGTGACCTGGAGAGACAAGGAACTTATGTGGCCACAGGTCTCACAAGACACACCTGCTGGGACCCCAGGCTAAAGGGCTGTCCTTCTGCCTTCTCAGGTGTGGCTCCCGTGATACCTTTTTGCAGGGGGCCCAAACGGGGAGTGTGGCCCAAAGTAGTTCATGGGGCTCTCTGGGCAGGGAAGACTTGGGCCAGGTGGCCTTGCCTGGTTTCCCTGCTGGGCCACTCTGAAAACCCCCGCTCCTCTGGCTGTGGCTGGAGGCCCCTCAAACCTCAGGGCGGGGCCCTTTCTCTCAGCCTCCACTGACTCCAAAGCCACGCTGGTGCTGGCGAGGGGAAAGAGCTTTCTTGCCTTCTTTTGGCCAAGTTTCCACAGGTGGATGCTGCGGGGAGCTGGAGAGAGAGGTAGCACTTGCTCAGATGTGAGTGGTTAAGCAATTTGACACCCTGTCAACTAGCCTTAAACATTGGAATGAGGTCTTTCCCGGTAAAGCTGGAAGTTACTTTCAGTAACTTGTCTAAAGATTTCTTTTTTTTTTCCACTTAAAGACTCATAAAACCTCTCCCAGGTCATTCTTGGTATGGACCATTATCCAGGGATCAATCAGGAAATGCAGGAGGACAGGGATGGGGGTGGGGGAGAGGGGAGGTTAGATCAGAGCCCACGGAGAGGAGATGCCCCTCCCAGGAGCCTCACACTGGGCAGTGGCTTCTGGCATCCAGCTCTCCTGTTCTCAGGCCCATTCCATCTGCGGGGTTTTCCAAAAACATAATGGTGGAAGGGCCATGGAGGACACCTAGAACTTCCAGAATAGACAGGGGGAGCAGAGTTACCATGCTGGCCCTGGGTTTGGAGACAGACCTGCAGTGGAGACCACAGGCTTCTGAGAAGGCAGTTTCGAAATAAAGGCAGTATGCGCTGGAATAGCCGGTTTGAGAGAGTGCTTCATCATAGACATGTAATTTACATAGTTCTCACCACTAAATTCTGTGTTCCCAACACGCTACATGAATGACGGCTTCAACACACATTCATTTCTGAGATGTGAAAAAGTGTAGAGCCGCTCTTTCATCCTACATAATGGGCATGGCTACCCTTAAGAACACTTACCAAGATTTCTCAGCAAGAGCCAATTTCGAAATAAAGGCAGTTTGTGCAGGAAAAGCCTGTTGGAGTGAGGGCTTCCCCATACACATGTAAGTTATAGAGTTCCCCTCACCATGAAACGCTGTTCCCAACATGCTACATGCATGAAGGCTTCGACACACATTCAGTTCTAAGATGTAAGCATGTGGAGAGCCACTCTTTCATTCAGCACAAAAGGCATGGTTACACCCAGGAAGATTTACCCAGATTTCTCAGCTGCTTCCTTCAGCCAGATTCAAAATAAAGGCAGTTTGTGCTGGGAAAGCCTGTTGGAGCGTGTTCAGAGCTGTTTCGGGCTCTGTCCCAGCTGGAGGGTGCAAAGCCCAACCTCCAGAAAGAGGGACCAGGACCCCACCCGCCAGGTGGTGTTGCCTTTGTAGGGGAACAGTGATCTTTGGGTAAGATATTTTGCGGCTCTCTCTAAAAACCGCTTTGACTTAAGTTTGCATCCTAGTCACCAGTTCCAGGACAACAGAAAAGGCATACCCTACATCCCTTTGCACTCAACTCTTCCCAAAAGAGCAAATATTTGTCCATGAAAATACCAGCTGCTCTTCTAAGGCCCACTAAATACCCAGCAGTGTGGGCGGTGCACTCTTGATCAGGGACAGGAGGAGAGGGGACAGCGGTCCTCCGGCAGGCTTGGCCTGGTGTGGCAGCTGCGCTGTGGGTGCGTGGTGGGGAGGGAATGCAGGGAATCCTGTTTGAGGGGCCTCTGTGCACGCCTGCATTATAGTCTGAGATTTCATACAAAGGCTCCAGGCATCCTAACTGGTCAGATACAGCCCCCACCCTTGGGCTGGAACCACCAGGAGATAAGTACCTGTAACAGGGACGGTGCCTGGTGTGGGGAGAGGTCATGGGACACTCCGGGGGCAGGGGCGGTGGTGCTGGGGAAGGCAGGGGATGCAGTGAAGGGTGGAGGGAGCAGGGTCCTTTGCTTGGGGGTGCGAGTTCTTTGGGAGACCACAGGGCATGGCACACATCATCCCCACCCTATACCCCAAATTCCTAGCCCCGCCAACACAGGGGCTGCTCTGCACCCTCTCAACGTGGCTCTCCTGTAAGACCGCACCCAACCAGGCATCTGGCACCCTGCCCTACCTCCCCTCTTGGGACAGATCCCGTCTTCTTGGAAACTGCCTAGCAGCGCGTATTCAAGGCCGGCAGCCGGCCTGGCGGATCTGCACTTCAGGTGCCCTACCTGGCCAGCCGTGCGTGCCTGGGCTCAGTCCTATATCTTGCCCACCGGTAGCCTGGGTCCACTTCCGGTGCAAGCGGAGGCCGCGGAGCCCAGGCTGAGCCCCGCACACAGACAGGTGAGGGTGCCCCCGCCCCGCTGCCCCGCTGCCCCGCTGCCCCGCTGCCCCGCCCACTGGTGGCAGCACCGCCCCAGCCTCCGGCCGGCGCCACCTGCAGGTGAGGAACTCCGCGCGGCCCCGCCCGCCCCGGCCCCGCCCAGCTGCCCCATAAGCCTCCCCCCACCCTCGTCCTGGCCGCGCCCTGGCTCCCATTGGCTCCGAAAGTTCTGCCCTCGCACGTCTAGCCTCGGGAGGACGCAGACGCAAGCGCTAGGGGAGGGCCCCGCGGCGTTGCCATGGATAAAGACGCCGCGCTCCTCGCAGGCTGGCGTGCGCTTCTGGGGCAGGCAGCGGGCTCCCGAAGTGTGCAGCTGCCCGGGACCATGGCGGTGTTTGCTGCTGGGGATGGCGGCTTGCTTGGCCAGGCCACTAGTTCTGGCCGCGTCAGTCGGCGGCCGACATCCTTTCTGGGGCGGCGTCTCACAGACGGTAAACGTACGGCCGCGCCGTTGGCGGGGCCAGTGGACATGGGCCGGGGTGGGATCCGGGTTGGTGTGGCGGCCGGGGAGGGCTGTGGTGCCGGGGAGCGGGATGGGGCGGGGGGACAGGGCTGGGGCACAGCCTCCGGCTTTCCTCCCCCTCGGGCTCTGGGGCTTGGACCGCGAGTCCGGGTAGCCCTGAGTGGCCGCGGCCTCCCAGAACCCCTGGGAAGGGCAGGTGGAGGACCCGTCTTTTATGAAGCGGGGCCTTACCCGCGTTTTGAAGAGTCCCAGAATCAGATGTTGGAATAGGGTGGTTTATCAGCCTTGTATATCAGCAGGGAAATTTCAGTTCCATCCAGATGTTGGCTCCTTCGATAAAACTCAGGAATAAGACAAGGGTCAGTGTCAATTAGCAGTTATCTAGGGCTTGACTCAAAATAGACTGTGCGGGGTGTAGAGATGGTAGATGGGCCCTCCCTTTCAAGGTTGGTAGTATTCTGGGATTAGAGGCCTCAGTTGAGGATTACATCCTCATCTGCAGTAATGGAGGTTGTGGGAAACATTAACACAGAGAAGGGAGGGGTGTTGCTGCGGTAACTCATTAAAGAAGCCAGGACACTTGCCTGGCTCTTGTGTAGGAGAGTCTCGCCTAGGGTAGGGCAGCAGTTATCAAAGTGAGTCCGAGGCCCATGAGATGCAAGACTATTTTCGTAGGTACGCCGGGAAGTCACCTGCCTTTTGCACACTCTTGCACTCCCGAGTTTCCTGTGGGGTTTTCCAGGGAAAACCTGGTCTGTGATATCACAAAACAGGTAATGTAGAGGCAGATAGAATTAAGCTCTCACCAGTCCAAAAGAGATTTTCAGAAATTAAAATCACTGCTATTCCTCTAATTAATGATTTTTGTTTAGAAAAATATACTTATTTTTTGCTTAAGAGTATTAATGGTATCATGTAGTAGGTTGTTATTATTTTTAAGTGAACTCATAAGCATTTTTTAAAGTTCTTATTTAACTTCTAACACAGGAACTATTGATAGATTTAACCCACATAAACAGCAACCTTTTGAAGTCCTCAGTATTTAAGAGTGTACAGGGGTCTTTAGGCCAAGAAGTTTGAGATCCCCTGGAGAACGGGTGCTCAGGTACTAGTCAGGTGCTTAGCGTTGATAGACAGATGCCAAGATGTCTTCTGCATGTGCTCCCGGACTCGAAATAATTGGCCACACAGAGATCGGTGGGCAGTGCCTCCACTATACAAACCAGAAGCTGCTGAACGTGTCTTGAGTCTAGGCCATGTGCTGTGCAGAGATTCCCATTGTATCTGTTCTATCTAAGCCGGGATTCCTGTGCATAGACCTGGCTCTGAAGACCCGCTCTCCTTTGCTCCCTGCCAGGTACCTTCTGTGTTATGTCAACCCTCCGGAGGGCTTCAGCCTCCGTAGGGGCGTCTGTATCCACATCGCCTTCCTCCTGAAGACCCTGCTGAAAATGGAAGAGTCGGTGCTGGTGATACCCCCTTGGGGCCGCCTCTACCATTGGCAGAGCCTGGACATCCACCAGGGCCGGATTCCCTGGTCTGACTTTTTTGATCTCTCAAGTCTCAACAGACACATCCCTGACAATGAGTATGAACAGTTCATTGCAGGTGAGATGGTGATCGTTTAACTGGGGCCAGACAGTTTTTGTTCTGGTTCTGATGTGAACATCGGGCCGTCTTGCTTCGGGTTTGTCAGTCTGCTTAGGGGCCGTGCTCATGTTTCCTGCACTGCAGGTGAATTTGGTCTTTCCACAGTTTTTCTCAGGAAATATATCTGAAGTGTATGAGCTCTGTGTTCCCTCCCCTCTGAAAACCCTGGCCTTCTGGTGAGATGGAGCGGTGACAAGGAGGCCACTGCCACAGAGGCCTTGTCCCAGCAGGACTCGCTCCCTGGGCAGTAAGGGCCATTCTTACCTGAAGGAAAACACGATGTATGTGTACCATGGGCCACGTGCTGGAGAAGGTATGTAACCTCTCATTCAGTATAATTTGGTCCTGCTCAAGCTTCCCATTTTACTTTTTGTAGGAGGTAAGAGTTGAAGATTTTCTTTGAATACAGCTATTTAGAGCTTATCTTTTTTTTTAAATTGAAATGTGGTTGATTTACAATGTTTAGTTAGTTTCAGATATACAGCTGTTTTGTTAGTTTCAGGTATACAGCATAGTGATTCAGTTGTACATATACATAGTCTATTCTTTTTCAGGTTCTTTTCCATTATAGGTTGCAAGATACTGAACATTTTCCCCTGTGTTCTACAGTGAATCCTTGCTGTTTGTCTGTTTTACATATAGTAGTTTGTAATTGTTAATCCCAAACTCCTAAGTTTGTTTTCTAAGTCTGTGAGTCTGTTTTTGTTTTGTAAATAAGTTTATTTGTATCTTTTTTAAAAATTCCACATATAAGTGGTATCATATGTTACTTGTCTTTCTCTGTCTGAGTTATTTCACTTTAGTGTGATAATCTCCAAGTCCATCCATGTTGCTGTAAATGGCATTATTTCCTTCTTTGTTACAACTGAGTAATATTCTTTTATATCTAAATACTACATCTTTATCCAGTCATTTGTCAGTGGGCGTTTAGGTTGCTTCTATGTCTTGGTCATTGAAAACAATGCTGCTGTGAACATTGGGGTGCAGGTATATATTGAAATTAAGGTTCCCTCTGGATATATGCCCAGGAGTGGGATTGCTGGATCAAATGATGTCTTTTTTTAGTCTTTTGAGGTATCTCCAAACTGTTTTCCACATTGGCTTCACCAAACTACATTCCCAGCAATAATGTAGGAGGGTTCCCTTTTCTCCAAGCCTCTCCAGCATTTATGGTGAGTGGATGTTTGAATGGTGGCCATTCTGAGTAGTGTGAGATGATAACTTATTGTAGTTTTGATTTGCATTTCTCTGAAAATTAGCGATATTGTGCCTTTTTTTCATATGCCTATTGGCCATTTGTATATCTTCATTGGAGAATTGCTTGTTTAGTTGTTCTGCCCATTTTTGGATTGGGTTGTTTATTTTTTTTTTCTTATTAAGTTGTATGAACTATTTTTATAGTCTACAAGTTAAGCCATGTTCAGTCTCATCTTTTGCAAATATTTTCTCACATTCCATAGGTTGTCTTTTCGTTTTGCTTATGGTTTCTATTGCTTTGAAATAGCTGATAGGTGTAACTAGGTCCCATTTGTTTATTTTGGCTTTTATTTTCTGTTGCTTGGGTGGATTGCCCTAGGAAAACACTGCTGAGATATATGTCAAATAATGTTTTGCCTATGTTTTCTTCTGAGAGTTTTTTAGCGTCTTGTCTAATGTTTAAGTCTTTAAGCCATTTAGAGTTTGTTTCTTTTTTGGTTTTTTTTTTCAACTCTATTATATGCTTTCGATTTGTGGTTACCCTATTTTTCAAGTATATCAACCCATTATCATATCTATTTCCTTTAGACTGATAATCACGTAGGCTCCAACACATCCTAAGAATAATGAGAAAAAGGAAAAAGAAAGAGAAAAAAATCTATCTTTTCTTGCTATTGTCTCCCTTTCCCACCTTTTTGTATTTTGATGTACTTTTTCTTTTTTACATCTTCATGTTTATTGTCTTGTAACTCGTTATTTCATTTCCAATGATGGTTTTCCCATTTCTATAGCATCCTGCTTCCTTTCTGTTTAGAGTAGAACCTTTTAATGTCTCTGTTTGGTTCCATAATGCTGAATTATCTCCCTAACCCCCTCCCCCCTGAGCCTCTGAATACTCAGTACAGGGAAGCCAAACCATCCTAGCCTTCATCGGTCTTGGGATGCAATCTTCAGAGTGGGAAAGAAGAATCATTGAAAAATAATATTCTGTTTGTTGCTTTCTACCCTTGCCCAGAGAGTGAGAATCACCTCTGAAGGCGGAGGAAGAAAGATGGGGGCATGGGGCACAAAGTCTTTTCTCCTTTTGCTACTGAAAAAATGATTTCTTTTGTAATTAGTGATGATGCCCTTTAAATTGGTAAGATCGAGATACCACAGCTTCAGCGCCTGTGAATAACCAGCTGGGAGAAAGCTCTCCAGGGCCCCTGCAGTGGGAAAGGCAGCCCCTCTGAGAACCTGTTGTTCTGTATTCTTCCGGCCTCCACACAGGTTCACTAGGCACTGTGCAGGACGATGCAGTTCCCCAAGGTGGAGGACTGGGAGACCCCTGCTTGGTGGCGAGCCACAGGAGCCCACACTTGAAGGACAAAATGAAGAGTAGTGGGGCGGGCATAGGAACAGAGGATGGTTGAGACCCAGGATAGTTTCCTGGAGGCCAGCAGGTGAGACTGGCGGGGCAGACGGGGCCCTGGTGCATGGGCAGTCCTTGAGGGATCTGAAGCAAAGATATGAACCAAGATACTGGATTCGTGTGGGGGTAAATCGCCCCCTGGAGGCCACGTGGCAGTGCAGTGAGCCCAGGAGGAGCGGGCATTTCCCCAAAGTTGGGTTGACAGATCACAGCCAACTCACTGGGAACCGAGAGGTACAGAGATATTGTTAAATTTTGTCCCTCTTCCTGGAAAAAAATTGCTTCCTGTTGAATAGCCTGTGTAGTTAGTGAGAATTAAAGACATGAAGTAACATTTCCTCAAAAGTCATCCATTGTGCAGTTGTTAATAAGGGTCAAATGCAAACTTGAATAGATTAAATCAAACAGTCATCATCGTATTTTAAAATCTTTTAAAATAAAAAATCTTGCTGTCTTTGTTCTTCATTTCAGGGTTCACTTGGTGATAATAGTAACAAAAGCAACAGCAAACCTTTAAAGAATTCTGTCCTGCTGTTCAAGGAACTCTGTGTTCATGACAAACCAATGAGGTGGCACTTTACAGGAAGGACAGTCATTAATCACACAGCTAATAAATGGCAGGGGTGGGACTTGAACCCAAGCTGTCTGACCCCAGAGCCCCCTCTCAGGCCCTTCAGTGCAGCTCATCACTTGGTATGCCCAACAGAGGCCAGCATTAAAGAGCAGCGTGACCTTGGCTGCTTGGCCTCTGTTTCTTCATCTGTAGAATGGGGGTGTGGGCAGTGAACTCTGTGAGCTCAGTGGTCACTTCCTCCAGCTCTGCTATTCTACTGCTTTGAGTTAATTTAAGAAGTATCCGAGCCCCTGAATGGCCCACCCATAGGCTGGCGCTTTGCTAGGCCGTGGGTTACGGAGAAAAATAAGATCAGCCTGCTTCTCCAAGGAGCCTGTGTCCCTCCACGGCAAACGGCTGTGAGGCCCAGGCTCCCTCGCTGGCAGTCGGGGACTGGGCAGGAATGTCTGATAGAAGATGGAGGCAGAGCCCTTCCGGGAACAGTGGTGGCCACAGAGCTATCAGGAGCGGGAGCATCTGTCCAGGCTGCTGAGAGGGGGGCCCTCATGAGGCCAGTAGCCCCCCCAAACTAAGCCCTCAGGACAAAGATCCAGCCATTCCTGCAGTGTCACAACAGAGCCAGTCCATCCTCATCACTGTGCCCCTGTGCTCCTTTGTCCTGGGGCCTCTCTTCCCCCTACACCCAGAAGACTCATCTCTCTCTCTTCTCTGAGTGTCCCCTCACTTCACCCATGGTCCCTGCTTCCTAGGCCACCATCTCTGGAGTTGACGATTTGCCCCCTCACACTCTCCGTTTGATCAGGAGCCTGGGTTGACCTCCTTGTGCTCACTTTCCCCCATGAGGTGATTTCTCCTCCTCTCTTGGGAACACCTGGAAAACCCAGTCCATTCCTAGCAGTGCCTGCCACCCTGGCCTCCCTGCTCATCTGCCTCAGTCAGGAGCAGCTGGACCACCAACTCTGTATTGCCTCACCGCCTACCATCAAGACGTCAATGTTGATTCTCCCTCCACCACCCAGTATGGTCATTGTAGGGTCTTCTTCTCCGTCAGCCTGAGCCAGACACCTCCCATTCACCCTACCCCCGGGCTCATACCCGGGCGTGTCTCCACCCCAGGTCCAGCCTCTCTCCTTTATGTGCCCAACTCTAGCCATCCAGCTGCTTCTCCACCAGCCTCGTTGGCCCTCCTTCACCCTCACTGGGGCATCATGCACTGACTCCTCTGCTTTCCTACCTGTCCACGTTCCTCTTACTTCCACTTCCCCACCTTCCAGCTCTGCATCCACAGTAAGCACTCTCTTTATGACAAACAAAACTCCCTTGACCCTTGATCTTTTCATTTCCTCACCAGGACGACTTCCATCTCGGTTCACCCAGCTCGATTTGTTCTGAGCCTGCAGGCAGCAGGCTCTCCCAGCACAGATTTCTAAGACTACAAATCAATGCCCAGCAGGTTGCCACTGCCAGGCAATCCTCCAGGATTTCTCTAGTGAGCACATTTCCCCACTTGCCACACAGTGGTGTCAACATTCTATGCTCTCTGCACACCTCTAAGCTTCCCTCTGTCTCTTCCCTGACTCCCAGCAGACGGCCTTGCCTCCTGCTTCAGAGAGAATGACATGTTACTTGAAGGGAACTCGCTCACCTGCAGCAAATCTGCTCACCTCACCTTTTATCTGTCCCTCTCCCACCTGGACTCTAGCTGTAGTTGTTCTTAATTTAGTGAGTTTAGTTGACATATATATACACAATTAAAAGCTTAGCACACTATAGGCTACCTTCTTGGGCTTACTTTTTCAATTTAACATAGGGTGTATGATGCATCCACTTCGTTGCATGTACCTGCAGTTCATTTGTTTTAACTGATCTTAAATGTTGTGTGTGTGAAAGTAACACAAGGCAAGTGTAAGCCAGGATTCAGGATGCTGGTTACTTCCTGTGAGAAGAGGCCTAGGGCAGGATAGGACACAGTATGTCACTGTCAATAGTCCTGTTCTGGTGCTGGGTGATAGGTTCACAATTGTTTCTTATAATATTAATTTTAATACATAAATACTTCTGACAGGCACCTAAGGTGAGAATGTGTCATGAGCCAAGATATACAATGGATAATATTACATCATTATTGTTATGTAATCTTGTTATAAAATATAATATTCATAATCCTACATTGTTATGTGTTATATATTATATAGATGCATGAATTATATATTATGTATATAAATAACTACATATGTATTATATACTATCTGATAATAAATAAACAGAACATAACATGCTAGTATATCTACTATTATGTATTATTTAATAAATAATATACTATATCCTGTTATATGACATGGCACCTAATCTTTAATCAAATAAAAATATGTCACTATATGTAATGGTAATTAATAAAATTAAATGAAAGTGCCCGCAGCTTTTAATGCCAACACCGCTCCAGCTGTCACTGTCTATCTTCTTCCCTTTCATGGTCGAGGTCCTCACGGTGCTATCTGTTCCCCTTTTCATCTCGTTATCCTGAACCTTCCTCCCCCTCCCATCCCATGCTGCCTTCTTCCCCGTGGTCCCTCTAGTCACCAGCGGCCTCTGGGGCACTGATTTCAGGGCAGTGTCTCAGGCCCAAGCTCACCCGCCTGTCCTCCGCCTCTGCCACTGCTGGTGGGGACGGGGCGGGGGGCAGAGTGCACCTGTTGTCCTGGAAGAGAATACAGCACAGACTCCGTGACCAGCAGGAGGTGTGGCCGGGACCTGCAGGACTGGGGGGAGAGCCAGACTGTCTGCATCCAGACCGGGGGCACTTGGAGTGTGAAGAAGCCCAGTCCTCACTGCCCCTGAAGTGAGGAAAACACCCTCAGGTGAGTTAAAGTGCTTATGACCTAGGTCTGTTGGCTGCAAAGGACAAAGGGGTCCCTAAGGGGAGGTTAGTTGATGTTCCAGGCCCCACCAAGGCCCTAAGGGCTGGCGGGGAAGCAGGCTGGACGCTCCACTGGACCCAGTGTCCCCTCGGGGGTGGGGCCTTCCGGAACAAGCAGAAAGCCCTCAGTCTCTGGGGGAACGCGGCAGTGTGGGAGCATCCCTGCAGTGAGTCAAGTGACGTCAGGGCCTGTGGGATCCGTTTTTATGGCCACATTGAGCCACAGCAGAAGCCACAGCAGGAGTGGATTCCTGTCTCTCCAGCTGACATCCTCGTGTCTGAGTGCCAGGCTTCAGACCCGATCCCCTGGGGCGCTAGGACAGTTATACACAGAGGCGGCTCGGGGAGGCCTCAAGAGGGCTGTATTGGCCTTGCTGTCGACATGATTACACAAAGATCAAACAATCCATCGATGGGAAGAAAATAAGAACCATGGTCACATCTGGACCGCAAGCTTAGATGTGGTATATGGGTGATATTTATCGACAATCTGGCGAGGATCTGGTCAAAGCTAGAGGCCAAGGCAGCAAACCGGTAGTGACACTAAGGAACATCGTGTTGCAGAGGCTGGACTGGGGGTCTGAAGGCTCCTCCCAGGAGGAGCCTCAGTGTTTGGGAGGTGGCTAAAGTGCCTGCTTCATGTCACTAGCAAGTGATGCCACCTGCGGAAAATCAGCTATAATCCTGAGCCGGGTCAGCCCTGGGTGATGTGATAAAGGCTCCTACAAGAGGAGGCGCCAGACGGATAGTGAACCAACCAACAGGCTGATGAGTTTCTGGCCTGTGTTTATCGTGCTTTCGCAGCCAAGAATGAGGAGAGAGTTGAATGGTTCACCATGAAGATTTTAACAACTTAAGAGAGTTCCGTGTCTCACTGCATTTCAGTGTCACCCGGAGGAATTCAAGAGGTGTTTAGACCCAGAGGGGACTAACAGCCTCTTGGTTCCTCATCAACCTGACAAACCCACCAGCCCTCTATGGCCAGACCTTGGCAAGTGCCTTCCCTTGTTCTAAGAAATCCCTTTCCACTCACGCCTGTGGTATGCTATTATTTTTGTTTAATTAATGGGAATGAAGTTACCTTACAGCCTCTTCAGACCTTTCCTTGGGCCTTCTGCTCTTAGACCCCGGCAAGGGGGCCCGCTGCCCTGGGTCCTGCACTGCAGAGGGTCCCTCTGGCCCTGACACTTCCTCTGGCCACGCCCTCCATGGGGTGGAGACAGCAGGGCCAAGGGGGCAGGGTCATTGGCTCCATCCCATGCTCTAGAAGCCCAGGACCCCAGATGCCCTGTCTCAGCAGCCCCTGACCCATTCCTAGTGCCTGCACCGACTCTCCCGGAAGCTCAGATTCCCAGGACTCACAGAGAGGCCAAAGGGCAGCTGTATGTATGGAGGGTATGAGCAGATCCCGAATGTGAGTTTTGAGTGTCCCCCTGTGAACATCCAAGGCCACTTGTGGCAAGGGATGGACCCAGCATTGGGAAGAAAAGGATCAGGCTAGTGGTCAGAGACTGGGAATCAGCTCTCCCCACACGCTCACTTTCTTTGCCAGACTCCCCTGTGTCTTGGAATTCTAAATTTGAACCTGGTCTTCCCCCTTATAATGAACGTATATTTGTAAAGGCAGGACTTTAGAACCTACTGCACTTAACATGTTTACATGTACAGGATGTGAGCTCCCAGGTATGCTCTGGCCTGCACTTCCAAAGGTCCAGAGCAGTTATGTTGGCTCTACTGAGACTGTAATTGGTAAAGACCATCTCCAGAGAGGAGAGCTCCTGCTTCACGCTCCAAAGTCAGGATCTTCTGAGTGGATAAAACAATGGACACTGTGACCCTCAATTGTAAATTGATTTAGAATAACGCCAAAGTGTGTAAGACGTGTGTGTGTGCACGCGCGCACCTGGGGACGTGTGTTGTACATGATTGTGTGTTTGTGTGTGCTCACGTGCACCTGGGGATGTATGTGGTTCTGTATGTTATGTGTGTGTGTGCGCCTGAGGACGTGTGTGGTTGTGCGTATGTTATGGGTGTGTGGGTGGTACATGACTCCATGTGTGTGTGCCCGTGGGGATGTATGTGGACTAGAGCCAGTGTGTCTGCACGTGTGTTTGTGTGTACGTGCATGCATTACTTTTAATAGTAGAAGCTGTCCTTTAGAAATACGATGTAGTAAAAATTGTATGATGTCCTTTGCTGTATAAATCAAAATTAAAATTATCTTCAATCACCAGAAATTTAGTCCCCCTCAGATTCTGTTTTTTTTCCATATTGATTATGTACTCATTTTACTGATGAGGAAACTGTAGCTTAGAGATGTTGACTGATTCAACCAAGGGCATGGAGCTCGCGCGCCCAGGGCCAGGACCCAGTCCAAGCCACGCTGCTCCAGAGGCCTGGAGCCCTGCTCATGATCATGCGTGGCCTCTTGGCGGGGGAACAGATTCTGATGGGCTGTGGCCAGCGTGCAGGCTGCCCGTGCCGGGGACTCGGGAAGCCGGGTGGAGAGTACCAGACAGCAGACAAGAGTGAAGGGCTGCTCAGAAGTCAGATAGTTTCCTAGGTCTTTGATGAGGAAGGAGGCTCACTGCTCATCCTTGATCCCTTTGCTGGTGGCCAAAAGGGACCAAGGCCCATGAGAGCACTTCTGGGAGCTGCCTGCCAACACCTGGAAAAGGACTGCTCAGGACTGGCTCTGCAGTAGGAGCAGAGGAAGGAAATGTCGCCTCCTGGTGGACATCCTTTGTGATGGCAGTAGTAGGCCTAGGAGCCTTGGTATCGAGGTGGCAAGGCAAGGTCCTAGTGGATGATCGTTTCCACGTGTTTTAAAAATCATTGCTTCATATATTTTATCCATTTTGTGGTTTATTTTAGGGTGGTAAATATGGTCAGTGTTACTCCATATTACCTAGATTAATTAATTTTTTTATTGTTAATTTTCTCTTCAGTGATTTGGAAGCTATATTGCCTCTTAAAGAAAATTCTCTCTAAATCTTTATAAATCATCTCTAAGTTCATAAATTTATATGCAATTGGACCAGTATTCCTATAAGAGTCTCAAAAGTGAAATAATCTATTAGATCCTGTTCCTCAATAATGATAAATTTAGCATATTTTACCTCTCTGTTGTTCTAAATTGTGTGTGTGTGTGTTTGTGTGCTCCAGTTACTACTTTTTAGACAGTTGCTTTAAGTTTGTTACATTAACAAAGAAAATATAGGTATATACATCTTGGATTTCATTGCTCACTACCACTATTTAATCCAATGTCTTTCCCACTTTTGAGTTATTTACTTATTGGGATTTCCCAATCAACTGGACACATGATTGACTAATTGTTTTTGAGCGGTGGACTTGGAACACTTACATATCTATATGCAGATTTATGTTCTCCTCGTCAACAATTCTCAGAGTGTTGTTGATGGCCCAAGCCTTGTTTTAAATTAAGGCATTGTTTTTCATCACCAAAAAAAATTTATTAATTTAAGGTGTTGTCTTTTTATGGCTGGCTAGTCTTTTATGGTGAATGGATATTAATACAGATTTCCTTAACCTTCCTCCTTCTTTTTGCCATAACTCGAATTCATTGAGAAGCATGTTTTTACCATTTCTCAGATGGGCTTCAACTTTGACTTCTGCTTTAAACCATCACCCCACTCTTTTTCTCCATGCTTATTCCTGAAAAAGTGAGCTCTCTATTGGTTTATAGGTGGTTCCCGTCAAAGATGTGTGACTCCCTGTCCAAAGTTCCAAAGGAAGAGAAAAGGAAAGATTCCTGTTTCTGGTGGTTACATTTTGTCAGGTTAGAAATCTAGTTATCCATGTGGCTGCAGTGGAATCTGCAATATCTTGGCTCAGAGTTTCGTTTTTCTGTCTTACTAGGGGAACCGCATTAGCTGGGGTCACGTCGCTGTGGCCGTTGTCAGGATCCTGGGACTGAGGCAGCCCCTTTGCCTCCTTGTTATTTTGATCTTGCAAACTGGGTCCCAGTTATGTGAACCCTGCACCTGGTGGCCAGGATCGCCCCACACGTGACATGTACCCAGTTCCTTGGCGTCCCTCACTGCTATCAGCTAGTTCCAGTAAGAGTACGTGATGGCTTCCACTACTGTCCTTCCTCCATCCTCTCCAGGCAGGCCCTCCTTTCCCACTAGTTGGCCCTAAACCTTCTCTCCTGCTCTACATACGCTGACGGAATTCCTCAGGGTTTCCAGCAGGTAGATGGGTCTCTTCTATGTTTGGACCCCTTCAGTGCTTGCAGTGAAAATATAGGATGTGGAAGGAGGAGCTTGGGGATTCTCCATATCTAGGGCCTCCCTATCCAGCAGATTCAACTAACGGTGGATTGAAAATATTGTTGAAAAAACAGAAAGTTTCAAAAAGCAACACTTGAATTTGCCATACACTGGCAACTACTTACATAGCATTCATGTTGTATTAGATACCATGAGTAATCTAGAGATAACTTAAAGTACACAGGAGGACACAGTGAAAGAGAAAGTGACAACAAATATATGTGTATACTCATGTATAACTGAAAACTTGTGCTGTATGCTGGAATTTGATACAACTTTGCAAAATGACTATAACTCAATAAAAAAAGTTTGTATATATATATAAAAGTAGATGGGGGGATGTACATGAGTCCCATGCAAGTCCTATGTCATTTTATACAAGAGGCGTCAGCATCCATGGATGTTGACTTCAGGGTGAGTCCTGGAACCAGTGCCCCATGGTTACCAAGGGATTACTGGAAGTCCAGGCTCCTTATCCCAGCCTGCCATGTCCCCACATGGTCTGACTCCTACCTGTACCACACTTCCCTTGTCACTCTCCTCCAGCCCTGGCAGACTGCCCTCTGATTCTTGAACAGGCCACACTCACTGCACTTCATGTCTGGCCCTTAGAAATACCCATTACTTTCTGAGCATGGCTCTGCTTTCACAAGATGGGCTGCATTGTCACTAGAGAAGTCAGTGTGGAGGTTCCTTTAAAAACTGAAAATGGACTTAACTCATGATCCAGCCTTCCCATTCCCGGGCATATGTCAGAAGAAAACTCTAATTCAAAAAGTCACATGCACCTCAATGCTCACAGCAGCAGTATTTATAATAGCCAGGACATGGCAACAACCCAAATGTCCATTGACAGGTGACTGGATAAAGAAGTAGTAGTATATTTATACAATGGAATACTACTCAGCCATGAAAAAACAAATAATGTCATTTGCAGCAACATGGATGGACGTAGAGATAGTCATTCTAAGTGAAGTAAACCAGAAAAAGAGAAAAATGCCATATGATATCACTTATATGTGGAATCAAAAAAAGAAACATATGAACTTAAATACAGAAGATAAACAGACCCACAGACATAGAGAAACAAACTTACGGTTCACAGGGAGAGAAGGGGATGGGAAGGGATAAATATGGGGATTCGAAAAGTGCCCCTCTTGGGGAGTGATGGAAATGTTAGCTATCTTGATCGTGGTTATGGTTTTCTGGGTGTAGACATTTATCAAATTCACCAAGTAGTACATGTGAAATATGTGTATTTTATTGTACAGGTATCATACCACAATAAACGTGCCCTTAAAAAAAAACAGGAAAACACTGGCAGCATTTTGTCCTACGTTTTTATGTGTCTTAAGTGAGTGGGTCTTCAAGATTCTGGTCTGCCATATTTTCTGAACCAGAAGTGCCCTCCTTCCCTTTTCTTTGGTAAACTGTCAGTGGGTGGCATTTATTCCCGTGGCTTCGACTGCTCTCTGTCCAATGATTAACTGTCAAATCTTTTCCAGCATGGACATCTCAGTTCAGTCCCAGAAATATATTTCTAATTGACAAGTAGACATTCACATTTGGTTAGCACATAAAAATCTCAAGCTCTGTTTGTCTGGATTTACACTCGCCCAGAACTAGTTTTACTTTTTCAAACAATGGCATCACTGTCCCATCTCTTTTCTGTGCCAAACATCTGGGAGTTTTCCTTTACTTTTCCACTCCCTCACCCCCATCAGTACTACAATTCTATTCCTTAATGTCCCCCAACTAAGTCCCTGCTCCTCGCTCCCCACTGCATTAATTCCCACCCCTATCTAGTCTCCCCAGTGCTGTACTTTAGAGTGAACAATCCACTTTGCTCACTTTTAATGACTAATCTGTGTCACTCTCCTCCTTAAAACCGCAAAGAATTCCACGCTGCGTGTGTGAGGAAGTCCACGCTCTCTGATTTAACGTCACACCTTCTCATCACCTAGTTGCTGCTTTTTTTCAGCCTCAGCTTCCATTAGTTCCTCACAGCCTCTAGCCTCACTGACCTTCCTTCCCTAAGTGCAAAGTGCTCTTAGACATGACCAGGGGTCTGCACGAGACACGCAAGCTGCTGAGAATCCCGTCCCCACCACGCACTCTCCTGGTCTAGAGATTTGCTGGAATCCGTCAGATGTCAGTGCAGAAAGCATTTCCTCTCTGACACCTTCCCTACCTTCTAGAACACAGCCCCAGGCAGTGCAAGAGCCCCTCTGAACATATAGTATATATGATGCAAACTGACTCTTACCACATTGTTTTGAAAATCTATTTAAATTTGTATCTTCCACGACACACTGTGATCTCCTTGAGGGATGGGGGGCTGTGTGGTATTTGTCTAGACAGCTAATGTCTGGCATAGACCCCGGGCCATCGGAAACAGTCTGCTGACTCATCAAGAAGACTTGTCGTCTTTGCGATGTACGAAAGACTACATGCTCTCTGATCTTACACCATCCGGCAAGGGTCAAAATAATTTCACATAGAACTACAGAGGCAAAATATGTGTATTCTTTTCCTCTTTGTGAGCCCTAGATCATAGGCATCCTGGAACGGAGGTGTCACTCAAAGCTGTCTGTCCCCTAGGCTGTTACGCCCAGCTTCAACATATTTTTTGAAGTTGTAGGGATACGTGTACATCACCCCGTCTTAGAGCAAATGGTGCTTCAGCCTGACCAAGTTTAATGTCCATATAAAAATCAGAAATCTTCCAAACTGAAGCCTGAAGAAACATTTCCCTTTTCTCCTTCCAGTCTGTCTGCCATCTGCACCCCACATCCCCACTGCTCATCTGCATCAGGCCACGTTCTATCTAGAAACATTTCCGGTGGGACACTTGGACAAGAACTAATTACAGCAGTAATGAAACTGGTCCCATGAACGTAGGCTCTGCACAACAAGGATGTTTGACGGGAGGCCTCAGCCGTGGCCTGCAGGGTCTGTTCACGTTTTCTGCCTGGCTTCCCTGCAGATGTTGTGCAGAAAATGAAGCCTGCAGTTAAAGTCATAGAAGGCCCAAGAAATCCAGAAAAATGGAGTGAGATTCATCTCCTTGGGAATATTTTTGAAAACCATCCACTAATAAGAAGAAATTTAAGAGGTTCGTTTCAGAGCAGATGATGTCCAACTGCAGGTGGGTCAGTTTTGTCATTGTTGCTCGCTAGTTGGCTTTCTGCTGCTTCTAACATGCCGCTTTTAAGAGAAGTGGCCTGAGTCGGCCCTCAGAGCAGAAAGGTGAGCTGGGCCTGGAGACAGCCAAGCTCCTCTGCTGTGTAGTGACCCGCTGAGAAGGAAGGGTTGGCCCAGGGCTTCCTCTGACTCTCTCCCTCAGTTATAAACTCTATGAAGGGAAAATGGAACAAAAATCTTAATTCAATATGGTATTGTCAAAGTATAAAAATAATTGTCTTTGGAGGGGATGGTATAGTTCAAGGGGTAGAGTACATGCTGGATTCAATTTGCGGAACCTCAATGTAAAAAAATAATAAGAAAAAATCTTTAAAAAAAGAAAAATAACAAAGAAGAAAAGAGATCTCAAACAACCCCAGTTTAAAAAGAAAAAAAATTCCTTTAAAAATAGTAGTCAGCTAGGTCTTTTGCTAGATTAGGAGTTTGGGATTAACAGGTACACACTACTATGTATAAAATAAATAACCAACTCTCAGGTCCTTAATAAATTATTTCAACCTGAATCCTTTTTCTTTTTTCCCCTAAGCAACCCGTGGAAGCCTCTGAAATTCTCATCTTATAAAAGAATTCATTTAAAGGTTGTTTGATAGTTACTGGTTAAAACAGTTATTTGTGGTTCCATGAATATAGGTCTAGTAAGAAAGACAGACAGTAAACCAGTAAGCAAATAAATATATGATGTACTTCCAGGTACTAATAATTGCCACAAAGAAACATAAAGCATTTTAGGAGGGAAAATGTTTGAATAGGAAATATGTGCGTGCTATTTTAAATAATCTGGTCAGATAAGTCCTCTCTGAGGGTAAATAATTTGAACAAAGTCCTGAATAAAGCAAAAGAATAAGCCATGTATGTAACAGACAAGAAAAGCCTCCCAGGCCGGAAGAAGTGTAAGTACTAGACTTGGAGTTAGAAACGCAGCTGTCCTGGTGGGGACCATCGGGGCGGTGAAGATGGGCTGGAGCAGAACGGTGAGAGCTGAGGCTGCAGAGATCGGTGAGGGCCCGGATCACATAGGGCCTTGGTAGGGACGCTGGATATCCTTCTGAATACAATGGAAAATCACAAAAGTATTTTGCAATGCGGAACAACTTGATCTGATTCATACTTTAATAAGACCGTTGTGGGTAACGTATGGGGAATAAGCAATGGAAGCAGGGCAAGGTAAGCTGATGGGAAGCCAGTGGGAAGAGTACTGCTGACCTGGAGAGAGACACCGAGGTTGGACTGGGATGATGGCGGGAGACGGGCAGAAAGGGGGACATGATTTAACAGTAACGGTCACAGGCCTTAATGCTCGAGTTGGACACAGACACAGAGTGGTACAGGGTGATGGGTATGTGATATTTGGGGATGAGCCACAGTTTTTGTGCAGAGACCTGACAGGAGAATAAAGTGGGGATGTTGACGTCGGTAAGAAAGGTTGGTGGGTTTTGAATTCCCCCTAGAGTCGCGTCTGTTTCTCTGTACATGACGTCAGCTGAGCAGGGATGGGTGTTCCTACTTCTGCAGAGAATTGCGTGTCCTCCTCATCGACTAATTCGAGAGGCCGACCTGCCCATCCAATTGCAACATCTTGAATCTGCTTCTTTCTATCCAGAAGGAGATTTCCAACTAAGATGCTAATCAAAAATTCCCGTGTCCAGAGTTAGAGATGTGTGCCTTTGGGAGGATCTCAGAGATGCCTCCACAGAGGCTCGGTGTGCTCTCTCTCCCTCAGAGAACACAGTTCCCTTCAGTCCGCTGGGTCTCAGCAGAGAAGATTTCACACATAGCCCCTCTCAGGCCCTGGGGACCAACCTCCCGCTTGGCCGAGCTCTGAAAATGAGCACGAGTTCCGGGCAAAGGGCCTTCTCCAGGGGGCCATCTGGCAGATTACATGAGGACAGTGTACAAAAGGGTGGGAGGGTTGATGGTATAAATGCATTTTAATTTTTGCTCTGAAACTGATTCTGTCCTTCCGTTTTGTTAAGCAAGTGTTCTTAGGCCAGACATGATTCTCCTTTTTTCTTTCTATTTGATCATCCAAGAGGTTTAGATAGGGGATTTCTTTTAGGGTAAGAATCTTTAAAAAATACCTTGCAAATAGCGTCTTGTTAGGCATTTTGACAAGTGAATTCTCCAGGCAGTATTGAACCCCCTTGTTCCTCCAGGGGGTCTCCAAAGGTATACATGTTCCAAATCTGACCCAAAACCAATGAGACTTTTCTTTTTTTTAAGAACTTCATCATGGGCAAAAGATGTCACTAAAGAAGGTGAGAAAACAGCAGGTCCCCATAATCCAGAGTCCCTCCCAAAGAGCCCACAGAAGTAAAGAGGAGATGAACGAGAGAAACGTTTTATTTATACACACGCAGGAGCCAACCAGAAAAGTACCTACCATGTTAAATGGTGAAAGTTAAAGGCTTTTTTATCAACCTAACTTAATAGGGAAAAGGGAAAGGAGAGAATTGGCTTCCATGACAGGTTTTCTTCTGCATCTTTTGAATCTCAGTTATCTTCAGCTTAAAGAGGTTTTGTATTAACCGTGGGTTCCATCTGACTTTCCATTCCTCGAACTTTGTTCTTCTTTTTCAAAATTCACTCATGTATTCTGACCCCCTGGATTTTCCACGTGAATTTTAGATTGATTGTCAATTCCTGCAAAATACCACCTGGGATTTGGGTAGGCATTCTTTGAATCCTTAGATCTATTCGTGGACCTTTGTCATCTTAGTAGAATGAAGCCTTCTGCTCCATGAATATGGGATTATTCTCTTTGAATGTAGGTCTTAATTTCTCTCAACAGACTCTCTCATCTATTGTAGTCTTCAGTGTCTAAGTCTGGTACTTCTTGCTCACCTGTATTGGATGCTGATTCAGAAGAGACACGACCTCCTGGAGAACCTCTGCTTCCACTGAGCTGAAATGGAACTGAGTCCTGAGAAGGCTTTAAATTCTTTTAAAAATAGGATTAATGTACTTTAATTACTCCATAGATGAGTAATGAATGGGTCACATTAGCATAGGATTTTAATCCTTTTAGAATTAGTAGAGTAATACAGACACAGTACAAAAAATGGAAATATTGCCTAAAAAAGAAGTGATTTGTAATTCCCACCCACAGCGGTGTCTGTCATGAATGATTTGGTGCTTATGTCTCAGTCTCTGTGTCTCTCAGTATGTCTCTCTCCATCTCTGTCTCTCACACACTCACAATCAGATCAATTTCCATCTATATTGATTTCACACACATGTGGTCGTGCAGATGGGACCCTGGATGCAGAGAGTGGGTCTGCATACTTCCACCCTGAGGCCTCCCTTGACATTGGGTTGAGACCAGGCACCCACTTTTCCAACTGAACAGCATTCATTCATCCACATGAACCAGAACGAATGGACCCCATCCCCTCTCCATCAATATTATTGTTGCTTTAATTCCAACTGTTTCAACCAGTGCTGTGATGAACACCCTTGAAAAGGCATCTTTGAATAGGTGTGTAAGGATTTTAGCGGGATGAACTGTAAGTATCAGATCTTCTGAGGAAGAGATGCATCTGTGGCCCTTTGATGCGTCCTGCACCCTGTTCTCCTGAAGAGGAGCGTCCCTTCACTCTTCCCTCCAGGGGATCAGCTGGAGCCTCTGCCTGCTTACATTGTCACCAGGGCTGGTTGTCACCTGACTAAAGAACCGCCAGTGTGATGGTGACCGATGCTGTCTCTGCAGTGTTTCCGTCTGCCTCTGTTCTCACCTGAGAGGTCAAGCATCTCTAACACACACTGGCCACCTGCATTGCCTCTCATTGGAACTGCCCATGTCTGTTCTGTTTCTGTTTAGAACACTGAGTTTCAAAAGGATTTTGGACTACAGGGATGGGAAAAATTTCTCCAACCTTGGGTTATGAGGAATGCATTTTCCAGGTTGTGGTTTGCCTTTCAAGCAATTTTTCTGGGCTTTTACTAATTTTTTTGATTCGTTTGGTTTTGTTTTTGCCACAGGAAGAGCTAAGCATCTCCCTTGTGTCTTCTGGCTGTGGTGTCACAGGGGGAACAGCAGTGTCTACCCTGAGATTATGCACAGAGTTACCAAAAGGGCTTCATTTTGTGCATCACAACTTTAATCCCCCTGCATATCCCCTGAAAATAATAAAAATGCTGTTTCAAGTGAAAACAAACAAAAATCCTCAGCCCCAGGTGAAAACATGTGGGCAGGAAGGAAAAAATCCTTTTTTAAAATTTCATTGGCAGGGAACAACCAGTAGAGGTAAAGACACGCAAAGAGAAAGAGGACTTGGGGTTGTCAGGGGCTGGGTGAGGAGGGAGGGGAGTGCATGCTCTGGATCCAAGGTTTCACTTTGAGGAAAGAAATAGTGTGAAACTAGATGGTAGTGATGGTCGCACAAAATTGTGAATGCCCCTAATGCTCCTGAATTGCACAATTTAAAAGGGGAAAAGTCTACATTTTATTACATGAAACTCTAAAAAGAAAAATAAAGGATGTCATAAGTGATGTGAAACAAGCAAAGGAAACTAAAGAAAATGAAACAAAAACATCTCCAGCGGAAGGGACGTCAAGTTTGTGGGGGGACTGACGGTGGGATTTTGGAGAACATTTTGGAGAAGAAGGTGTGGGTGGTTGCAGAGGGGGCTCTACCCCAGGTGGTGGTGATGCCTGAACTGTTTCTCCGTTGCCCAGCAGTCCAGCTGCAGACGCAGGTTCAGGAGGAGCTGCAGGAGCAGCAGGAGGGAGCTCGAGGTCTCCTGCTGGATCCAGTTCGTCCCATTTTTGGTCTCTGACATCTTCCCCTGCCCCTGCCTCCTCTGTAACTATTGGAAGTGGAGAGAGTTTTAAGTCTTGTGGAAGATCTCATGCTGTGAGAGAGGAAAAATTTACGCACCTGCCTCCCTTTCCTTGTGCCTCTACAAGGACAGAAATCTTCCCAGAGCTTTCCAGACAGCTCCCACCCAGAAAGTGCCCACAGGATGTGTTCTGTGACTGAATTTTTCCAGACAGGTGTTCTGAGGCCATTCTTTTTTCTGGTCCCAACAGTAGCCTCTAGGGACACCTCCCTGTGTGGCCCAGCCTTCGCCCCACCCTCACCTACACACATACACCAGCCCTGCCTTTTTGACCTTTGGTCTCTGCTTCGGGGGCTCCTGGTCCTCCACCTGACTTGCAGCGAAGTGGGCACGGTGCTCCAGGTCAGACCAGGGTGTGCTGAGCTACCCGTCAGCCCCAGGTAGGTCCCTGGGAGAGCCCTGGGTGATGTCTGGGTCGGAGGCCTGCCCCACTGACTTGTGGGCCATGGTGGTGGGGACCCCTCCATATCCAGGCCCACCAGGAGTCTGCGCTGGCCCTCAGAAGAGTGACACACCAGCCCTTCACTTGGGGAGGGGGCGTTGGTGTTCTTATTCATCAGCTTCTTTTCAATATGTGGTATCTGGCTCTGCAATGATAGTGACCAGCAGCTGACCCAGCATGGAAGTCTCAGAGTCCTTCCCGGCCAGGAACACTCCTGATTCTGTAGACTCTACCCTCTGCTGCTAGATCAGACCGGAACCTTTTTCAGCTCAGACATCCGGGAGGGAAAATACCCAGAGAGCATGGGCTCCACCTCGGGCAGCAGGACCCTTCCCCGGCTCTCCACATCCCAGCCAGCCAGCTTTGTCCTGGGCTGTCTATGTGACCGGGCCCCCCAGGCCTCTGTCCTGCTCTTTCTTGAGGCAGATACCCATCCCCAACATGACTGCTTCACCTCCACCAGGCAGGATGGGGCCTTGTGGCTACCTGGATGGGATCTGAGTGGTGGCCCAGCCTGGGGGGGCCTGCCCTGGGCCTCTCTGTGTTACCTTTGGGTCTCTCTGGCCAAAAGGCCAGAGGCGCCTTGGGTGAGACCTGACCCAGTGCCGGCAGCGTTTGTAGAGACCCTCGCTGCGGGCTTTCCGGGGCCTGCGGCCTCAGGATAATGGGATGCAGCAGAACATGCCTCTGTCTCCAACCTGGTGAGCTGAGTAGGGACTTCTCTACAGAGCGGGTGCCTGGTGACTTCGGTTCCAAGTTCTGTTGGGCTCTATTGCCAGGGAAGTGAGGTCACTTCCTGGGGTCCACTTCTCCAAGCTTCCTCCTGACACAAAGCTCCTCAAGGGCCTTTCTGGGCTTCCAATCTCTCATTTCTCACTCCATGCCATGTCCACACACAGTGACACCAACTCAGCCCCCCCATAGCCCTGGGGAGGCCTGGATGCAACCAGTGCCACAGCTCTGAAGACACAGCTGGGTTCAGACCTGGCTCCCCCTACTCAGCAGTGTTATCATCCTGGGCAAGCCACGTGACTCTCAGGGTCTCCCCAATCCCTCATCAGCACAGTGGGGATCATTCTGGCCCCTGCTTCCTAGAGAAGCCATCCTGTCTCTAGACCTAGAAACACCTATTGCATCTGTCACCCCCACGGGCTGGCATCACAGGGAGATCGTGCACAGACTCAGCAAAGGAAGGACCCCACAGAGGGCTGGCGGAGTGCAAAGCACACCCCACACAGGCCGGGGTCTGCCCTGGGGTCTGGAGAAAGTCACTTTCCTTGCTGCTTGCTTCCCCGCTCACAGTCATGAGACTGAAATTAAATACAACTCTGACATCGTCCGCTCTGGCATACAACCTCCTAGGACATTCTGTCATGTTGACATACAGGCCCAGTGTCACATCTCGGCCTCTGTGGCGGGCTGCCCCACAATGGCTTCCTATTTTTTGCCTTCTGTTCCCACACCCTTGTGGGATACCCACACCCTCCCCTGGAGGGTGGATCGACTTTGGGACCAGGTTCTGACACATAGACTGACTTGTGAAAATGTATGTGAGCTCCACTCATTACCAGCTCCAGTGTTCCTTCTCTCTGTCTCTGTCTCTCAGTGCCTCTCTGAGTTGTCTCTCTCTCTGTTTCTCTGTCTCCCCCTGCTTCTCTGTGTTTCAGTCTGTCTGTCTCTTTTCCTGTATGTATGTGTGTATATATTTATGTGTATATGTGTGTATTTATGTGTGTGTATTGTACGGGTCCAGGGCAGGTCACTTCTGAAAATCCCTTGACGACATATTGATTATTTTGAATTCATGTTACTGAAGAAACATCTTTGAAAATTGTGCAAGCACTTTGGTGGGATCTTCTCTAAGGCTCAGCACTGCTAGGGAAGGGATGCACCTGTGGCACTTTGATGTATCCTACACCTTGTTCTGCCGGAGAGGAGCGTCCATTTGCTCTTCCTTCCAGGGTACCTCCTGGGGCCTCTGCCTGCTCACGTTGTCACCAGGGCTGGTTGTCACCGGGCTAAAGACCTGCCAGGGTGATGGTGGCCAATGCTGTCTCTGCAGTCTGTCTGTCTGCCTGTGTCCTCACCTGAGAGGTCGAGCATCTCCAGTACAAACCGGCCACCTGCACTGCCTCTCGTTGGAACTGACTCTGTGTGTTTTGTTTCTTTTCAGAACACTGGGCTTCAAGAGCTTTTTGGACCACAGGGATGTGAAGCTTTTTTCCGATCTTGGGTCATGAGGAAAAGTTTTTCCAGGCTGTGGTTTGTCTTTCCAGCTGTCTTTCTTGGCCTTTGTTTTCTGCTTTTGTTTGGTTTTATTTTGCCACAAGAAGAGCTAAGCATCTCCCTTCTGGCTCTGGTTTCACACTTAGAACAGCAGTGCCTACCCCGAGATTATACACAGAGTTACTAAAAGGGCTTCACTTGGTACGTCTCATCTTTAATCCATCTGGACTTTCCTCTCAAAATACAAAAATGCTAATTCACGTGAAAACAAAAAAAAAATAATAATTCACCCGTCCCTACTTAAGATATGTGGGCAGACAAACCAAAAAAAAAGCCACCTTTTATACGATTTCATTGATAGGGAACCTCCAGGATAGGTAAAGACATAGAGAGAGAAAGGGGATTAGGGGCTTGTCATGGGCTAGGGAAGGTAGGACGTGGGGTGCTCTTTGTATACAAGCTTTTACTTTGAGGAAGGAAATAGTCTGAAACAAGTGGTGCTGGTCTCACAGCACTGTGAATGCAATTAATGCTCCTTAAAATTGCACAATTTAAAATGGGAAAAGGCTAAACTTTATTCTTATATATTTAAAACAAAAATAGAATATAGTATAATAGAAAAGAAAAAATCTTACTCCATAGAAGATCTGTCCTTTTGGCTTTAACCCTTTGCCCTCTTTCCTAGGCTTAGTTTTACTAGCTCTGCACCTTTTGTAAAACAATGTTGCCTTTAGCCTTAAATATACAGAAGAGCCTACTTTCAAGGCTCTGATTTTTAAGGATATTAACACTTTTGCGCTTATATAAAGACAACAGGTTGTAGAATAGAAAACTACTTTTGTTTTGTTAGAGGATTTACAGAGGCACTATGACCTGGTCTACGTAAACAGCTGTAAACCAAGATAATGGCGGACTAATATCTTGGAGAACCATCTTCCCCATGTCAACTTCAGGCTCCTTTTCTACTAAAAAGGGGAGGGGCTGTGGTTGGTTGTTGCAAACTTCTTGGTGTAGGAATTCTTTGTTCTTGGAATCCTTTGCAGCTGTCCACGTGGGTCAGATCATGGTGTTTCTGCAAAACCTGCAACAGAACAAACATTTTCTATTCTGCAACTTGTTATCTTTATAGGAGTGCAAAGTGTTAATATCCTTAAAGCTCAGACTTTTGAGAATAGGCTCTCTTGTTTATTTCAGGCTAAAGGCAACACTGTTTTACAAAAAGTGCAGAGCTTGCAAGTCTAAGCCTAGAAAACACGGCAGAGGGTTAAAGGAAAAGGAACAGATCCAATATGGAGTCAGATTTGTTCTTCTCTATTACAGTGACTTTTGGTGAGAGCTAAGTGGATGATTCCTGGGTGGGTCCTCCACTGTCCCAGGCTGGATTTCAGGCAGGATCCCTGCCAGATTCACCATGATTTTGGACCTAATCTACCGCACAGAAAGTGACAATTATTGGATTAAAATTACCTTTCAAAATCCCTTCAATTGCCTGTAAACTATACCACAGCAGGGGATGTCTCATTGGCCAGTCAACTGCCAGTCTCCCCTGATGCAAGGGACAAGCGTCGTGGGGAGATCCATGGTGGCCTGGCCAGTGCACCTTCCTACTTTGCTCTAAAGCTTTGACTTCCTCACTTTGATGCTTTAAAAGCTCCCTTCCCTCTTTCCTCTGGCCTGGTGTGAATGAACAAGGTCCCTGCACCCACCTGGGCTGAGTCCAGGCCATGAACACAGCCCCATGCACACAGCCCACCATCTGCTGTCTACCCCTGGGATCAAGTGCAAACTCTGAACTCCCTCACCCCAAAGGCCCGCATGCCCAGTGCCTCCGCCCTAGGGGTCCAGATCACCATCAGTACCATCAACCACCCAAAGCCCAAGGCCAGTGGCTGGCAGCCTGGAATCAACCTGACCCATCGGGTCAGTTGAGGCACACGGGTCAGATCAGGGTGCCAAAGTGGGAATTGGAACCACCTTCAGCCCAGCCTGCCTCACCCTGTAGCCTCAGACATTAACTATGAAGGTGCACACTAGGCTGGGTCCCCCACTGGTGGCAGTAGTCATCATTACTGGAGCACGGATTTCCCCACCCCAACCACAGGGTGAAGGGTGAGTGAGTGAGCTCAGGGTAGGGGTGCACTCAGATTTAAGGGGATCCCATGGTGTGGGGGTACAGGTTGAGAGGTGTGGGGCCCGATCAGAGTGGAAATGACCTGGCTGAGAGGTGAGGGGGATAATTTCAGGATGTTGGGTGTCCTGTGCTGAGGCATGAGGGGTAAGCTTGTGGGTGTAGGGGCCATAGGTTAGGACCTAGCAGGATGGAGTGTCAGGGCAGGGACCATGGTGTGAGGAGAAGGAGCCCTGTCTTCAAGGTCTGGTGGGAGACTGGGCCTGGCCAGTGGTGGGAGGGTAGTAACAGGGAGGGGAAGTTGAGCAGGGAAAGTGGGGCTGGGTGGGTGAGGCCTGGCCTAGGGCAGTCGTGGTTCTAGTTCAATGCCAGGACCCAGTCGGTGGCTGGGTGAAGGCTCTGGGGATGGAGACCCGGCAGGACAAGCAGGAGGGGCCCCACCTGGCTCCTCCCGGCCCCAGCGGCCAGGGCCGGTAAAGCAGGAGACCCACCCGAGCAGTTTGCGCTGCGGGCAGGAGGATGAGGGGCGCGCACGCGCAGAGGGACAGACGCGCGGACGCCGGAACCCACCCAGAACGCGTGGAAGCTGGCAGCAGCCGGTTGCTCCTGGACCAGCTCCTGGAAGAGGAACACGGCCTGGGGCCTGGGCCGCCGCTTGCCCGCGGCTCGGCTGCAGCTGCCGGACAGTTAAGAGGGCGCTGGTGGGGGCGCGCTGCTCGGGGAGCCGGCGGGTGACGCCTGGGCTGTGCAGCTGAGGAGGCGCCCAGGGAGGGGTGCGGAGGTGAGGTCCCGGCCGCGCGTCCCGTTAGGACCCTGAGGCGGGTCCCAGCCGCCGCTGTGGTTGGTGGTAACCCCGGTATTAGTAGTTCCTGAACACCGCGTTTTTGCCGCCGCTTACACACGGGTTTAGGAGAGCAGGTACAGCCCCGGGAGTTGGGAGGGCGCCGGACGGTTCCAGAGCATCTCCGACTGGCCCTCAGACGATGGCCTGCTCCTTGCAGGCGGGTGCGGTGCGGTCGCGGGGCCTCGGATGGAATGGGGACTGCCCCATGAGAGCCCCTGGATTTGCTCCCATCTTACCCGCGTCCTGACCTTGGGGGCGGCCTCTAAAGACCCAGGTTAGTGGGACTCAGGTTACAGGTCAGTCTGCTCCTGGGAGATGGGCTCGGTGCGATGAGTGTGCTGGGATGGCTGCAGCAGCAGCGGGAAATTGTTGCAACCTCCGCGCTCTCACAGGGCAGCCCCAATCCCGCCATCGCAGCTGCCACCTTTCCCTGACAGCACAGCACTCGCCTTCCAGGAGCAGGCTGACCTGTAACCTGAGTTCCACGAACCTGAGGCAGCAGAGGCCAAGCTCAGGCCATGCGCTGGGGAGTTTGAAGCAAATCCACGGGCTCCCATGGGCAGACCCCATAACCCGCCACTGCCTTCGACCACACCGTGCCCTCCTCCCGAGAGCAGGCTGACCTGCGGACCGTGCCTGGAGCAGCAGAGGCCGAGCCCTGGACAGGACGTGGGGGAGATGGGGGCAAGTCTACCAGCTTGCCAGGTCGCTGCCCATCTCCCTGCCGCTGCCCCAGGTTCGTGGATCAGTTGTTTCCAAGTCAGTGGTTTCCTGAGATGCAGGCGTGGTGCAGTCAGGTGGCGGGGGCTGCAGGGAGGGGTGCTGCCCCAAGGGGAGCAGGTGGACTTGCTCCCATCTCCCCTAGGGCCAGACCTGGGGACGGCCTCTGCTGCCCCAGGTTTGCAGGACGCATGCCATGTCAGCCTGTCCGTGGGAAGAAATCTCAGTGTACTCGGGGCAGCCTCAGTGGCTGACAAGGATTTTAGAAGTGGGCTCTAGCCCAGCATAACTAACTCTCTTTTCTTCTCTTGCTTCCTCAGTTGGTGGCTGTATCGGCTTTTTCATTATAGGTTATTGCTAGATAATGAACATAGGTTTCTGTGCTATATAGAAGAAACTTAATTTAAAATCTCTTTTTATATATAGTGGCTGACATTTGTAAATCTCGAACTCCCAAATTTATCCCTTCCTATCCCCTTTCCCTGGTAACCTTGATTGTTTACTAAGTCTGCAAGTCTGTTTCTGTTCTGTAGATGAGTTCACAGTGTCTTTTTCTCTCTTTTTTTACATTGCACATATGAGTGGTATCATTTGGTATTTTTCTGTTTCTGGCTGCTTTCACTTAGAATGACGATCTCTAGCTCAATCCATGTTGCTGCAAATGGTTTTATTTTGTCCTATTCATGGTAGAGTAGTATTCCAGTGTATAAATATGCCACAACTTCTTTATCCAGTCATCTGTTGCTACATTTAGCTTTCCTCCATGTCTCGGCTCTTGTATACAGTGGTGCTGTGAATACTGGTGTGCAGGTATCTTTTCACATTGGAGTTCTTTCCAGTTATATACCCAGATGTGGGATTGCTGGGTCATAGGGTAAGTCTGCTTTTAGTTTTTTCAGGGATTTCCATGCTTTCCATAATGACTACACCAAACTAGATTCCCACCAGCAGTGTAAGAGGGTACCCTTCACTCTACAGCCTCTCTAGCATTTATCATTCATGAACTTTTGAGCGATGGCCATTCTGAATGATGGGAGCTGATACTTCATTATAGTTTTGATTTGAATTTCTCAGTTTATTAGTGATATCGAGCATTCTTTCATGTGCCTATTGGCCATTTGTGTCTTCATTGGAGAAATGCTTGTTTAGGTCTTCTGCCTATTTTAAGATTGAGTTGTTTGTTTTTTTGTTATTAAGTTGTGTGAGCTGTCATATATATTCTGAAAATTAAGCCTCTGTTAGTCGTATCATTTGCAAATTTTTCTCCCATTTGTAGGTTGTTGTTTCCTTTTGTTTTACTTATGGTTGTCTTTGCTGTGAAGAAATTTATGAGTTTAATTACGTCCCTTTTGTTTATTTTTTTCTCTTATTTCCATTGCCTGGGTAGATTACCCTAGGAGAATGTTGCTAAGATTTATGTCAGATAATGTTTTGCCTATGTTTTCTTTTCGGAGATTTATCATGTCTTGTCCATCTGCATCTTAAGCCTGTACTCAACATCTGTGCTTCAGTTTTGAATTTTGAGCTTCTTAGAGAAAACCTACTCTTAGCTCATACGTCAGATTCAACATGTCTAAAGCTGATTTCATAATCTTTTTTCTTGCAGCGTCTCCACTTATTCAGTGGAATAATCATTCTTTCGGTCTTGAATACACAAAGGCTTGGAGTGGTCTTTGATTTATCTTTCTCTCACCACCCTCCACATTTTGTCAGCTTCTTGAACTGTATGTTTTTGGTTTCAAGTGTCTATTCTGATTGCTGATACTCTGATGAAGAGCTTTCATCCCTGATACATGAATTTTTCCTTCTGCTGAATTCTTGGATATTCTCTCACCCCCTTTCAGTCAACCTACAGTTTTGGTGCTCCAACATCTACAGTCAAGTCAAAGACTTAACACAACCAGATCTCAGCCAGGGAGTCTCGACCCTTCATCATTTTGGACTTACCTTATTTGTTCCAAGCATTGTGTAACTTAGCCTCCTAGGGTAACCTGTGCCTTATTAAAAACCAGGAGTCACCAGCCTTTTCCTATCCAGTCCTCAGTTAAAACAGCTTAGAATTGCCCTGAGAACTAGTTGGAGCCCCATCCCCTTCATAGAGTCTTCCCTATTTATTCCAAAGACTTCTAGCTCCTCTTTGTATTCCTGTACTGTTTATGATCAGTAGCCTGTAATCTTGGCTTTGAGTACTGACTTGGTACCATTCCTGGGTGGTTTCCAATGTGTCTCCTCACTTAGCTGGTAACTGGAGAAGACTCCCTTGTTCAGCCTCCTTTATACCCCTCACCCTGCTTAGCATCGGGCAATAACAGGCATCCAGGCAGTGCTTACCTTCTTTATTTATTCGCAGTGGTGGTGGTGTGGATTATAGCTAATAACTATTAATTCAGTGTTGCAATTAAAAAAGAAAGCCAAGAAAATCCATAAAACTTTATCTCCATGTTCAGTTTAGTGCTTTACCTCAATAGTTTTCTTAAGACTGTGTTTACATTCACATAGTGTTCAGTGCTTGTACAGTTCCCTGAAGCAAGCAGGTGAGATGTCATTATGTTTGACTTTCATGTTACATTTCATATTGGATATATTTGTGCAATGACAAAACCTTCTTTTATAAGTAAACAGCCGGAAGCCCAGAGAGACTAAGAGCCTAACCCAGGGTCACCTGGTTAGTGTTTGGCACAGGCCAGGACCGCAGTTCACATCTTCCAGCTGATCCTCTTCCAGTGCCTTTTCATTCCACTGCTGGGAAATGTAGCCCCATCAGCCAAACGGCGAAGTCACATTGCTGCCCCTTTACCTGCCAGTGATGGCAGTGCTTCAAAAAGTGGCAAAGGAAAGGTCAGAAATAGGAGTGATAAAAGACATGGAAGTGCTGGAAAGGATCCTCAATCTCCTCCTCCCTACTTGAGCGCCACACAAGTGTCCCACTCTGACAGTGCTGTTCATTGTTTATAACATAGCCTTAAAATCAGACTGATCTTTTATAGGACATGCTTTTATCCTGGTCCCTTTCCTGCTAGTAGTCACCGTCATGGGCAGAAAGTGCCTGGCTGTGCTCTGTTTGTCACGTAGGTGGGAGGGAAAGTGGGAGAGGGAGTTGGTTGAACTGAAGCCGAGCTTTTTACAGCTCTGTTGTTCTAGGACCAGAGCAGTTCCACTCTTGCTTTCATCACCTCTCCACCTCCGAGTCCCAGCCACCCATTCCTGCCTGATTCCCCACATGCCACGTCCTGGGGGAGGACAGAGTGGTGGGCAATGCCCCCTCCGCCCTCTGCTCTGGGAGGTGCAGGAGTCTGCATTAACTTTTGAGCTGTTTTGGTAATTGGGCTTTTCCAGCTTTTCTAGACATCTCCTTTCCAGCTCTGAGAAATTGGAGATGTAACTTAACCATACATGGACTATACTAATGTATTCAGTGACATTAGTGTCATGTTGTCTGTAATTGTGTTCTGTGACTGGATAGGAGGTTTTTTATCTCACAGGATGCTTCACATCTAATTCTAAAGTCCTAGAGGCTGCAGGTGTAATCCAAGTTCTTACATGTCTGTAAGGTAGACATGAACATTATTTGATAATATGACCATATGTTCATAGATTACAGTTAGTCCACTGGCTCTGTATCTAATGAAAGTTTAAATACCAAACGCTTGAAGAAAATTTGCAGGCCATGTCTTTTTGCCTGTAAGTAGTTGCAAAAACTGAAATCACAACTCTACCACAAGCCACAGTGTTTCCCAGTAGAGAAAGCCCTCTAATTTTACAACCTCTAAGTAATGCAATGGTTCTTTGAGTGAGATGAGGGATGCCAGAGTATTTTTTGGGACACTAGAGTGGCATGACAAGTATTCTGGGACTGGTTACAGTTGAATCTCTACTTCCTATATCCTGGATTGATTACAGAGGCAATGTTAGTGCGGTAACTATCTTGTGAATGCAAGTGTAGCTAGGAAGACAACAGAGAAATTAGAAGGGATATAAAGTAATGGAGGGACTTCATAGCAGTACAAATGGTGACTTTGACACCACCAGCTGCTGATGTGAACTTGGCAAGAATTTGTGAGAAGTGGTGGGTGTCATTGCAAGCAGGAGAGTCCTGCAGCTTTTGGGGTGAACAGGCAAAGGGGAGAGCAGATATGGTGGCTATCCAGGGGCTATTTTTGTCCTGAATGTGAAAATGTCTGGTCCCCTGTTCAATTTTGCAGCCACAACTTCACATGACTCAGGGCATTATTTCCACCAGAATACCATAAAAATATAAACAACCTCTGTTTCCCAAAGTGTTTGTTCTCGATCTGAGATGACTGTCCTCTGGTGGTAGGTAAGTGGGCGATGGGGCCTATTACATCACCCCCTTTCACTAGAAGTCTACCTCGCTGCTTTTCAACCTACTCCTAGAGGTGCTGTCATTCTGTTACACCTAGGCCTGTAAGACGGGCTTGCCTGAATCCTCACGTGAAGAGGGATGGTTATGTGCAGTTTTAAAAAATTGCTTGGGTCATGTGGTCCTTTGTTCCTTCCATTGGAAATCACTATTCCAGAGCAAATAGTATGCATCTATACAAACTATATTGTTTGTAAGATGTCTTCAGAGGTTTTGCAGTAGGTTTAAATATTTGCTTGGTGATGGCATCTTGATTGATTGAAGGAGGCAACCCTCACTAGGGGCATTGTGTGCTTTCTGTCTGAGAGTTCCTTTACTGGCAGCAGAGTGTTCGTAGGCAGAGTTAGAAAGTTACCTGGTCTGAGAAGCTGAATTTGCCCACAGCTGGGAATTGGCGGAAGAGTCTGTTATGGAAGGAAAGCTTTAGGATTATCTGGTAGCAGAGTTCTGGGATCCAAACCCTGGGAAACCTCAGCTTTTGTAGAGTATGTTCTGTAACAATAGGCTATAGGATAATTTTTACACTTGTTATAGGATGTAGAGTTGGGGAAAGGCTTAAAAGTGAAAGAACCTTAAAAGAGAATCTCCGAATATTTTAAAGAAGACAGTTCTCAGAATGAGAGCTTTTCTGGAAAAGACTAGCTCTTCACTTCACAGGGGAAGCAGGGAGCAGGTGTAACTGCACTTACGGTAACTTAAAAGGTAAACCTTACCCTCCCACTTAGCTGTTTCCTGGTGTAGGTTCATCTCCCACATCTGTAGTTTTAGACCTGATGTGTCATTTTCTGGTACTCCATTCTGCTTCTTAGTGAGAGACTGACCCAAAGTCACATAGCAATTGAAAAATTGCGCAAAGGTCTTTATTGTTAAAAATGTGGACCTGTGGCAGGGTGCTGCATTTGCAAGTGACTTTCAGTACAGAGAACACTGAAAAGAATGCAGTGTTATTTCTTATTTTATCCCTTTAAGCCTTTGAATAGAAGGTTTTCTTTGCAGAGTGTCTGGAGTACATCAGAACAAGCAGGAACTAAAATAGCTTTAAGAAAGCTCCAGTATAGACGTTGCTTATAGTGTGGTATCTGTCTTATGTTAATTCTTTAAAGCAGGAAGTTGTAACTCTCAATTTCTTAAGCAAATATAAACATTCTTGACTCTTATTGACGTTCTTTGTTGGGTGAAGCTGCTTTTGCTTCCATTCTGAGCATTGAAAGGCCTTCTATGATACTTCTACCACTCCTCAGTATTTTATTTTCCCTCTGTTGTGAACTTGTTTTTAAACTTGAAGCATATATAAATATCACTAACTTGCTACATATGTAGATATTCTGTGTTACATACTCAGAAAGTTTGTGTACATCACACGTATCTACATAATTCCCCCCTTTCCAACTGTGTTCCTGATGAAAGGATGGTGGGAAATGGCATTATGGGGATATGTCTTACAGTACACAGTGTTTCCCCTGTTCCCTCTACCATATCTGGATGTTCTTTCATGTTTCAGCTTCTAGACTTACTAGCTCTTTTTCTTAAGCCAGGTGTATCTCATCCCCCTGCGCACACACACATTTGTACACACACACACACACACACACACACACATTCTACTGTAGGGAGTAGTGTGCACCATCCAATTCTCCCACTCCAGCTCTGGACCCACCCACTGGAGGCAGTGTCTTGCACGAATTAATTTGTAAGTTGCTTTTTAAAACTCGAGTGGTCAGGAAATAGGACTGATATCCACACCTAGTAGGCAGGCCCTCAAGGACAACTTCTATGGTTAATGCCAGGTTATCTTAATGTTTGAGTACCTGGGTTTCATGTCTTCCTGTGCCACCTGTGTGACCCATGATTCCCACATTTCTATCTCCTGCTAGAATTTTTCTCTCCAACTCTGGACTCTTACAATCTTCTGCTGATTTGACATCTTCACTTGAAACTCTGATATCTTAAAAGCAACATGTGTAAAAACTGAGCTCTTGGTTCTCCTACACCCCAAACTGGTTCTTCCTGCAACCTCCCCCATTCAGTTAGTGGAAACTTAATCCATCCAGCTGCTTGGGTCAAAAAACTTGGAGTTATTCTGACTTTCACTGACATACCACATGAATTCTGTCAATAGATCTGGTTTAACACTGCCTTTAAAACATATCCAGAACCCAGCCACTTCTCACCATGGTTCCTGCCTCCACTGCTGCTTCCGTACCCTGAGCCACTGTCCTCTCCTCCTGCACAGCCCTTCTCAGAGGCTTCCCTCCTTTCATCTCTGACCCGTTTCGACTATTCTCACCTGGCAGTCAAGTGAGCCTCGAAAACCTAAGTTAGATTGTGTCGTCCTTCTGCAGTGCCTCCCCATTTCACTCTGGGTAAAAGCCACAGTCCTTACAACGTCCTCCAAGGCCATACAGGATCTGCACTGACCCTTCTCCGCAGCTCCAGCCGTGCCCCCATTCTGGAACATGAGAAGTGCACGCTGGCCTCGGTGATGGTTATTCCGTCCACCTGGGACTTCTCGCCTCCAAGTCTTAGTTCTAACCTCAGTCCTCAGTGTGGTCTGCTCTGGTATTTAATACAACATCACCCTCATCCCATACCCTAAACTCTCTTTACCTTGCCCTTTTTTGATTTTTCCATGGTTCCTCTTTCCTAACATGCCACCTCCTCCGCTGCTCTGTTGTGTGAATTGTCATCTCCACCCCCATCCCAGCTAGACTCCAACAAAGCTCCGTGAGGACAGGACTTTTGTATTGTTTATTTATCTATTCCAACTGCCTAGACTAGTCCTGGGTACATAGTAGGCAATCAAAAATTATTTGCTGAATAAATTAAAAGACTATTTTAAAAATGAATCATCATTTCAGGAACGGGTGAGGATAGGAAGCTGCATGAAGGACAATGGTGCAGTAAATAATGATATTTGCCTGTTGTTCTTTGTGTGATTTATATATGTGTTTTAGTCTTAATTTTGTATCCCAGTTTCTTAATTTAATAGCGGTATTAAGGTGTAATTTACAGGCCATAAAATTCACACATTATAATTGTACAAGTCAGCCATTTTAGCTATTTCTAGATTTGTGCAACTTTGTCCTCACAAAGTCCCCTTGTGTCCGTCCATATGCAGTTTGCCCCTCCTCAGTGGCACCCTGATTTTATTTCTTTTTTTTTTTTGGCAATCACATCTCAAACAGATAATTTACACAGCAGTACTAATATAGCTTTGCACTTTTAGAAATGACACACTTAAATATGAAATTAGCGGTCATTGCTGAATGTAGATAGCAGTATCAGACATTGGTGAGAAGAATGGACTTGAGTGTCAGACTGGCTGCAGTCTTACCCAGCTCCACCATTTACCAAGTTACCCAAATTATTTTCTGCCTCAAGCTCTTTATCTGTTATATGGGGGTAATAATAGCAGCTTACAGAGTTGTTGTGAGGATTAAGCAAACAGGGAAACAAAATTTAGTATAGTGGCCTGCTTATGTTATTACCTAAGAAATAGCCTTGCAGGTAGAGGGCAAAATTCAAATCAGTTTCTAAAGTATATGTAAAATATAATCCAGTTCCTGCCTGGTTTGTAAACACTTATGCCTACTGAAGAATTTAAAAGCAGGCTAATTTCCAACAGAAAAGATCATTTCTCAGCATTTCTTTCAAAGATAGCTGCAAAATCACTTTTACTAACTAAATGTTCCATGCCCAACTCTGACAGAAATTTGACAACAGGGACGTAATTATCTACATTTTTGTTAAAATGATGCTGACCATCAGGAAGTGTTCTCAATTATATTTTAGCCTTTATGTTGAGAAATACTGTGAGACTTCTTCTAAATTAATGGGTGGGGGCATTCATTGTAGCTCTTGTAGCCTGATAAGCCTGCACTAAATTATCTTTTTTCAACTTTTAATTAAAGTAATAAATTAATTTTTTGCTGGGGGGTGGTAATTAGGTTTTTATTTATTTATTTTATTTTTAGAAGAATTACTGGGGATTGAACCCAGGCCCTTGTGCATGCTAAGAACATGATCGTTCACTTGAGCTATACCCTCCCCCCTAAATTATCTTTAATAAGGTCTTTTTCTCTGTTTTGTTACTTTATGTACAGAAGCACAAAGCAGGGTCATCAGAAGCCTCTCAATCACAAAGATGATAGTAGTGAAAAACATTGCGCAGTGACAGTGAATCCTTGGCATATGAAGAAAGATCGTCAAGTCCTGAATGAATTAAGAAGGTATTGTTACCTTAACATACATGTAAGCATGGCTCTCTTACCTTTGTTTTTCACTTTATAATGAAAATAATCCCCACCTGTCAAGGTTGCTTTGTTTGATAGAGGGAATATCTTAACCCTTTTCTGCAAGTTTTTTAAATAAGTAAGAGCAGTTAATTTATCAGAAGTGTGAATGGTGTAATCTGGTCTGTGTAGTATGGTAGCCACCAGCCACATGTGGCTATTGTGAATTGAGATGTTCTATAAGTGGAAAATACATAATAGATTTTCAAGACTTCGTACAACAAAAATAATGTAAAATATTATTAATAAGTTTTAAAAGTGTCAATCACACTTTTGAAATGATAGTATATTGGATATTTTGGGATAAATGTAATTATTACTGGAATTAATTTCACTTGTTCCTTTTTATTTTCTAAATGGGATTACTGGAAAATTGTGACTTGCACTATGTTTCTATTGACAGTGCTGGCTTCTAACTTATTGCAAATAATATGAAAAGAAAATTTTGATTAAAAATTTTGTAATTGAGTAGTTGATTTGCATCATAATAGTTTCAGGTGTACAAAACAGAGGCTCAACATTTTTATAGATTATATTCCATTTAAAGTCACCATAAAATAATGGCTATATTTCCCTGTGCTGTATGATACAGCCATGTAACCTATCCATTTTATACGTAGTACTTTTTACCTCTCAATCCCCTAACCCCTTCCTGCCTCCCCTCTTCTCCTTCTCCCCATTGGTAACCACCAGTCTGTTCTGTGTACCTGTGAGTCTATTTCTGTTTTATTATAGTCATTAATTTGTTTTATTTTTTAGATATACATATAAGTTAATACATAGAATATTTGTTTTTCTTTCTCTGACTTATTTCACTTAGCATAATACCCTGTAGGTCCATCCATGTTATTGCAAATGTCATTATTTTATTTTTTAGTGGCTGAACAGTATTCCATTTGTGTGTGTGTTCATGTGTATATATGTGTGTGTATATATATGCATACATGTATATATACATATATATATATATATAAAATACCACAACTTCTTTATCCAGTCATCTGTCAGTGAACATTTGGGTTGTTTCAGTGTCTTGGCTATTTTAAATTGTGCTGCTGTGAACATTGGGGTGCATGTGTCTTTTTGAATTAAATTTTTCTCCAAACATATATCCATGAATGGGATTGCTGGATCACACGGAAGTCTATTTTCATTTTTTTATGGAACCTCTTTTCTGTCCTCCATAGAGGCTGCACCAATTTACATACCCACCAACCGAGTAGGAGGGTTCCTTTTTCTCCTAAAAGGTAAAAAATTCTCTACATTTACCTACTTTCCTTTCAGTTTAGGACACAGTTTGGCAAAAGCCAGATAGAATTTAATAGGAGTAAATACAGTATTTATTTTGAATGTCCATGCATTATGGATAGATATGTTATTGATGAGTTGGTTCCCTATTTTTGTAGGTGCAGATGTTTTTATAGCTTCACAGACATTTCAGTCTTGCAGAGAGAAAAATTTCTTTGTATTTTGCTGAACTTGTCCGGGTGTCTTTATCGGATTTGGTCCAGGCCTGCAGAGGTGAATACACATCCAAACCTGAACCATTTGAATGTCTGCAAGATATTAAGAGTCTAGAATATCAGATCTGGACTGTAAGTCTGGTAAATGACATCAGTGACTGGACTCAAGAAAACTCCATTTGAGGGCAAAACCTTTCATAAGCCAAAAAGGCTTTGAAACTGTGGCAAAGCCAGAAACTTTTGTGCGCCACTTATGGCCACAAACCCATGAGGACAACCATAGGCCTTCTGGAGTGCCAAGGAAATTCCATGTGAGGAGTCCAGCACTCACAGGAATCCAACAAGTCCCTGTCTGCCAGAGCACCTTCATTGCTACTGTGCTGTTTTGAGTAAATGTCTTTTCATCAGGTTCAAATTGGTTTGTTGTTATTTTTTTGCATAAAAAAACAAATTCTTGTTCCCTGGTGTAAGTAAAAGCCTAACATTTTCTGATTTCTTTTGACAGAGAAAATATGAGCCTGTGGATCTAACCTCATCTGTGATGGTCTGCAGCTGGGAGCAACCAGATCAGTGTCAGTCCCCTTGCAGCCATTGGCTGGGAGCCTGCATGTTCCTTGGAATGGTATTTGAAACATGTCACACTAGCCGTGCCTTCGCTGTGGGCTGGGAGGCGAGTCAGTCAGAATCTGCATTATGGAATGTAAGTTTCAGATCCACAGCTAGGAGATCTTTTTTAATAGCCAGAGAATATAGTCATAAATATATCTATTAATGTATTTATGCAAGAACCTTTTTAAAGATTTTTTTTATTATAAAAAGTTACCCCCAAAATTGAAAATGAAATAACAGTGGAATTAAAAACCATCTGTACCTTAATTATATATAAAGGATCATAAAATCCTTCTAAACTTTTTTTTGTTCAAATGAAGATATTTTTCCCTTCCAAAAAGGAAAATTATTATTTCACATTTTTTTGCTTTCTCCTTTTATTATATATTCCATATCAATAAATATAAATCTTTTAAATCCCTTTTAATGGCTGTTTAACACTATATTGAACAGATATGTAAATAGTCCTAGGTTTCAGAAATTTAAAAAATTGTCATTACAATAGCACTGCAAAGAATATTTTGGTGTTTCTATTTTTAGTTACTAATTTGGACTAAAAATTAACAAGTTTGCTTTTCTTTATCTAAAACATTGGTTATTTTATGAAGGAACTGGAAGGAATTTAAAAAACTTTTCAGTAATTTCAACAAAGAAATTATCTTTAAGGCAAAAATGTATGATGGATTGCAAATCTATTTTTATTATATCTTCACTTTTACCAGTGTGACATATGTGTGTGTTTGCACAAGTGCTTTAACTACCAGCAACGTAGGAAAAATCTGTATACTAAAAATGTGAAAATATTTTCCTGGTTTGTGTTTTCATTCTCCCAATATAGGTTTTGGATGACAAGCTTGTATTTGCAAAAGTACACCCCCTGTGGGAGGTGTTCTGTACATACGCTGAGATACTGCACATAATATTGCCTCTGAAGCCCAATGATTTGAAAACCCGGTCCTCAGCCTTTGATAACTTCAGCTGTTTGATGAAAGTCCTCCAAGTGGATGAAAGTCTCAACAACCGGAACAAGAGTTTTTCAATGCCCTATTTGAGAAGAGCTCCGTGAAAGACTTTTATATTCAGGATAGAGATACATTCTTCAATCCAACCACCAGAAACCGCATTGTAAGTCTAAACCGAGTTTAGCTGCTGTCTTGGGGGTGATTTAGAACCTGCTGTTGAATTATCAGTGATTTGGTTTGGTTGGTTTGATTTGGTTTTTAAAAGCTGCCCATAAAAAGGAAAAAAGAGAAAGAAAAGAAATATGCCTACAGATTCCTGTTAGGATAGTAAACAGTGGCTGGTTAGTTACCTTGTATAAACCACAAGCTCTCTTAGAACATTTTTAGGTTTACTTCATCCTTTCTCAGATCAAGTATCAAGTAAGGGACAGTGTTAAAAAAAATTCAGGATTAACAGGTTTGTGAGCTCCAGGATTTGCAAGGCAGCTTTCCCTCCCCATGGTGTAAGTCAAATGGCAGAATTGAAATAAATCACCTCATGTATCCTCCGGTGTTAACAGGAAAAGGCTAATCTTCTTGACCTTGTTTCTTCCTGGGTAAAATGAAGATAATATATCAGGAGGCGACAAGCTCATTTAAGGCAGGAAACATGTTGTCTTGTTCACTGCTGAATCTCAGGCACCGGGAAGGCTGAGTTTAACGAGTGAATGAATGAACTGTACTTCCCCCACAGTTACCATGTGGGACAGTGAGGATTAGCAGCTAAGAGCATAGACTCTAGAGGGGAGGGCACAGCTCAAGTGATGGGGCACATGCTTAGCAAGCATAAGGTCCTGGGTTCAGCCCCCATCACGTCCTCTAAAATAGACATATAACCCTAGTTACCTCCCCACCCCCCACCAGAATTACCTTATTATCTCCCCACCACCAAAAAAAAAAAAAAAAAAGAGAAGTGGCCAAGAGCGTAGACTCAAGCTGGAACACCTGTGTTGGTTTCTCGCTGTCGACCTTGTAAATGTCATTTACTCTCTGTGTCTATCAAGTTCCTCACCAATAAAATGGGGATAATTGTAGTACCCACCTCATAGAGATGCTATGGGGATTAATGAATCTGTGTCAGTGATACAACAGCCCTGGCTTATATTAAGTACTATGCATCTGTCAGCTCTTTTCATAATTACTGACAGATGTTATTATCGACAAAAGACGTATTAGTTCTTTGAAAGGGAAATGCATGTTAGACCATTTCATTTATCACTTTCTGTAATTCAGGCTTTTCCCTCTGAAATACCATTTTATGTCTGTACACTAGAAAGCCACAGGGCTTTCCAAATTTCATCTGTCTGGGTTCTTGTCATGATGGCAATACTGCAGATTGCTGACATTTTTTAGGGACTCCGTCTGAGATGACAGCAACCCCTCAAATTTAGGAGCTCTTCTCTAACTGATAACATCTCGCTTGAAATGAAGTTTTTATAATGTAACAGCTTCAGACGCTTAATGATGCCATAAATGCAAGGATGTTATATCTAAGCTCTTTAAATAAATCCTGTCATTGAAATAAAGGAAATACTATATTATAGCCCTCTATGACTTTGTTATCTTTGCTATCCGTTTATCTGACTCTCTAAGACCAAAGAAAGCAAATACTAAGATTGATCATTACTACTATGTGGTACACGTATTTGTGGATGAATACAATATTGAAATGCACTGTTTAAGATATTAAAATGGACACTAAACAGCTTCTTGATGCATATGCATGAACAGAACAGGGAGCTGGGTGCAGGGAGCAGACACTGAGCTTCCTGGATTAGAGACCCAGCTTAGCAGTCCAGCCCAGCAGTCCACATGTTTCATATTTATGTCCCAGCAAAATTAGCAGTGAGAGTCTGAAATGAACTTTGGGGACACTTGCAAACAGCTGTCATGATTACTATTGTGGGACACCAGGAATCTACAGTGTTTAGTTGGTATCTGTGCATAACCAGTTCTTTTCCACTAAAGCTTCTTGTAATTGCTGGTCCCACATCCAGGCTGAGGAATCATCTCATGTGGTGTTTGGGAGGGAGGTAAGTGGAGTCAGGACCCTTGTTAAGGCTGGGTGGGTAATAATCTGGTGCTAGTACAAGAGAAAGGAAAGTAGGTCAGGTGGGAAGGAGAATGACTGGATTTAAACTTTGTTTCTTGAGTAAGCTAAATATATAACATCATGTCAAGTTACTTTGTTGTTTATATTCCATGTGCTGTCACCGAATAACTACTGAATTGTGGGGACAAAAATGCCTGGGTTTTAGAATTGACCCTGCCCCTAACCTGTCAGGGTCCAAGTTCCTCTGGGTGTCCAAAGAGGGGGCTGGACCATCAAGTGTCCCTCCACTGCAGCAGTTTGGGCACTTGGGTGGACTAGATTTTTGCTGTGGAACACTGGCCCGGTTGTAGAACATTAAGCATCTGCAAGGCTCTCACCAGGTACCCACGGTGGTCCCAGGACTGTGACATCCAAGCGTTCCTTTCCACCCACGTTTGCAAATGACCCTCAAGGGGTTAATATTAATCCTGGGTGAGAATTATGAAAATTGTATGGTACCTCCATCCCTCCTGGCAAGTGAGGGCCCCTTATTTACAAATGACCATGAAGTGTTAGCACCAAATTTTATCAACAGAACATGTGAACATTTTGTGACAGTGACGCTCACCTGTTTGCTTCTGATTCCCAGTGCCACTTCAGCCTCCGTCAGAGGACCTCAGCTGCCCCAGTGATCAGGGCCTTCTGTACAGGGAATGGGCTCCTCCTCGAAGCACAGACAAGCAGCAGCCCTTAGGTCTCATCAAGTGAGCTGTTGTGGAGAGCACCCCAGTGGGAAGGGCTCAGGGTTGTCCTCATGGCATCTGAGTGCGACAGTCCTCCAAGAGTGTTACCAACCAGGAAGCTCACAGGAGCTCTGAGCTTCGTTGCCCCAAGTTTTTACTGCAGGCTTTATTACAAAGCCATGATTTATTGGGTCACTACCGACATGGCTAACCCAAACCCTAACTGTAAGTCAAACCTTTCCTTAGCCCTAAACTTTGAGCCCCTTCCTCTCCTGGTGGCCACTCACTTGTCACAAAGCTCAAAGCCCCACTCCTCTAATCACATGGTTGGTGTCTCTGGCTGGCCAGTCCCCATCCTGAGTCATCTCATGAACACAAGTCATCCAAGGTTCCACCATGAATAGCAAAGACACTCTTATCTTGGGAAATTTCGAGGCTTTAGCGGTTGCTGCCTAGGAACTGGGAACAAAGACCTACCAAATTCTTCATTACATAGGAGTAAATGTTATATTTCATTTAAATTATAAAATGAGAGAGAAATTCTCACTGCTTTTCTGTATCTGCTGTTCGACACCGTTTCACTACACCACGTGATTGTAATGTCGTGCTCAGCATGTGTCTTCTCAGAGCACCAGCGCCGGCTGCTCCCTGGGGGCTTATGCTGTTTGGGCAAGGCTGCTGGGGGGATGGAGGCCAAGGACAACCGAGAAAACAAAAATAATCGTGCAAATAAGGAAACAATGTCAGATTGAAATGAAGAAATAACACAGTGTTGAGATGGGAGACTTGGGGGGAAGTGAGTCAAGAAAGCTATCTTTGAGTAGGTTACATGTGAGCTGAGATGGCGATAAGGAGGCTGGAATTTGAAGATCTGGGAAAAGTCACCCATGGAATAGAGGCAGCTTGTCCATTGGCCCCGAGGCACAAATGTGCTCAGCAGGTTTGTGGAGACACTGGAGCCAGCGCTAGTGAGAGTGATGAGACGCGAGGTTTAGAAGGGCATCAGGAGCACGGAAAGGAGTGTAGACTCTAAGTGCAGTGAGAAGCAGTCATGATAGCTTAAGCACTTAAGTAATTTTCTCTCACTCACATTTTGCAAAGATAATGTGGAGAATGTATGGCAGGGACCCAGGAAGCAGGGAGGCCAGGTAGGAGGCTCTTGGATTGGGCCAGTTGAGAGATGGTGGGAGCCAATGAGGAATGCGTTTGGGGAGTGGGGCTGACGGGATGCAGTTATGGGCTGGCTGTGGATGGTTAGGAGAAGAGGAGGGTCAAGGTAGCCCCAGGTCGGTCTGGAGCCAGGTGTCTGTTCTTTCTTATCTCAGTGCCCCATGCAGGTGCCCACCTACTTGGGCAAACCTCTTAACTTTCAAAATGAGGGTTTTAAAACACTGAAGTCTATTTGTTGTTTCACATTTTATGGAAAGATTCAAACATGTACAGAAATAGAGAGAACAGTACAGCCAGCCTGCCTGTATCAGTCACCCAGCTCCAGAATTATAAACTCAGAGTCACTGTTGTTGCATCTTTCATCTCCATCTCCTCCCCTCCCCCACTATGGGGTCATTTTGAAGACAATCCTACATAGCTTAACCTTTCATTAGTGAAATGACAAGGTCTCTTTCAAATAAAATTGGAATATTCCTTTTTTTTAGGGTTACAAAATAATTCCCTGCTTGTCACAAAAATACACTTTTAAGTAGTTTTGGGGTTGAAATCAAGATCCAGACAAGATTCAGACATTGCAGCTAGCATATCTCTCAAGTGCGTTCTAATCTATAATTTTCCTGTTTCTCATTTTCCTTGAAATTGCTGAGGGGTTTCTCTATTTCCTGTTTGGCTGATTTCATTCTCCCCTATGGTGTTAGACTTGTTTCTCCATCCTATGTATTGGCTTTAGCTAAGTGATTTAATCCTCCCCTAAAAGCTTGATCTGATTGAGGTTCAACTTTGTGCAAAAATAATTGTTATGTGAAGTTTTGTACTCCTGTCATAAGGTACATAATATTACAGTTGACTCTCTTTTTTGTGATGACAGCAGCCAATAATGATTGTCACCCAGGATCATTATTCCATAAGGAATTTTATTTCATGTGGTCATACTCTAATTTCCTCCCTCAATTATCAGCAGGATCACAGTCATGAAGAGGCACTTTCTCCTTAACCCGGGTTATCCTTTAGAACACAGTTTTAAAGGAGGATATTTGTTAATATGTAAATATTTAAAATTGATAATTTTTTTCTTTTTAATTTTTTTTTCTAATGGAGGTACTGAAGATTGAATCTAGGACCTTAAGCATGCTGAGCACACACTCTGCCACTGAGTGTACCCAATCCCCCTTGAGATTCATATTTATATGATATCTTCCTTCTGTTATTTTTGTTTTATGTTATACAGAATTTGAAGGCAGGGCAATGGGTTTGACCACTCTTTAATCATTCTTTATGGGCTTTTGGGGTTTGTGTGTGTGTTTGTGTTTGTAAAGAAAACAATTTTCCCACTATTTTAAGTATGTATTGCTAAGGCAAATATGTTGATCTTTTCCCTGCTCCTGGTCCATGTATTCCCATGTTACTTCCCACTAGTGGCCCCATGAGCTCTGTGACAAGACTAGCATGTCGTTAATCCATGTGGAAGGAGATCTGAAGAGATTTATTCAAGGAGATGAAATTTGTAGACAATGTATTGGAAAGTATTGTGAAAGTTGTTCGTTAAGAGAAGGTCTGAGGTTGAATTATTAAGTGCACAGAAATCTAAGCTATGAACCACCAAGACAATTATTAACTCCAGGAAAATGAAGTAGGGAAGAAAAGGTAAGACTAGCACAAATTGCTACAGCTTTGAATAGTCTGTACAGAGTAATAATAATGTAAATCAAGGATACTGAGCTGATGAAAATTATAATGTAATTGTATCAAAAGGTTGGAAGAATGAAGGTTTGGGTGTGTAGATGAGATGGGGTTTGAAAGAGAGCTGAATCCTCATTTTCCAAAATAGAAAGTTAAATAGGTGATACATAAAGCTGAAAAAGTCAGTAGGCTGTGTTACAAGGATATTAGTCAGAGAAAGGGAGTAAGTATTCCAAGAGTCAGCAGTAGGAGCTGAACGTGGTTGTTTCTGGCCAGGAAATGGAGCGGTTGTTGGGAACTGCTCCATTTTACAATCGGTGATCGAGAACTGTTTGACTCTTTATTAAATGTATGGCATTACTTTGATAAAAAGAAATCAAAGCTGAATTTTGAAAAATTTATGTTAAGAATTGGGGTGCTTTTGACAGAGAGAGATAACAATCAGGCAAAACTACATTTGAAGGGATCCTCATTATTCCTTGCCTTTCAGCAAGGACTAGGAGGCAGATATCTGTTTAAGGTTCAAAAATTCTGTCTGACCTTCCTGCCGACTTGTAACCTTTGGAAGTAATGAACTCCCCGTCACTGTAAATATCCAGGCAGAGGCTGCCTGACCAGCTCTCTAACTGTAGCAGGGTGTGTTTACCATTGGGCAGTTAGAGCAGGCAACTTCTAACATTCTTTCAGTTTTGAATTTGGCATTTTCAGGATGGATAGTTGATAAGAATGTATTACAAAAAGCTTAACAAGAAAGAGTCCAAGACATCTCAAACCCATTGCCAGGGTTTTCTCTGCCAGACTCCATCCTGAGCCTGCCACCCGTGAGCCAGGCCACAAAGCCCAGTCACATGAGAATGAACACACTTTTTCGCTCCTATCTGATTTGGCATCGGGCTCAGCCCTTTTCCCCATGGAATGGTCCATGCCCAGGTCTCTGACTATGGAGCTGGTCTCACAGCAGCCCTGTGAGTGCTGGTCCAACCTCCGGGGTTCCTGCGTGAAGTTTTCCAGGATTCCAGGCTATTCTCGGAGCTGAGTCCCCCCTAGGCTAAGCCCACGGAACTCATCTCAGCTCCAGACTGAGCCAGAAGCCTCAGAGAGAACTCAGAGCTGAGGAAATCCACAGGTTTTACCCAGCACTGCCGAGTCAGCAGTGAGCCAGTTGAGGGAAGGTTCAGCAACAGCAAGACACACCTGAGCCGCCGTCTCATTGTTCTGCCTCATCCCTAAACTCTCTGTGTCTGCCTGTCTGTGTCGGTCTCCCTTTTAGGATCAGCCTGGCACCACTTAATGCCCTGCCTCCTTTCTTCTAATCTTGCCTCCCTGGCCTGTTCCATCTACTCCAGGTTAACTGAGAAGAGGTTTTAAAACCTAGGAACAACAGACTTGCTAGATACAAAGAATACAGGGCAGTGCCTTCCTCAGTCACATCCCTCCTGCCCTCTCCCATTCCCACAATGAGTTTTATAAATATTTTGTCAGACAGACATTGCACTCCCAGTTGTTATCATTATCAGTCATTTCCTTATTATCTGTGGTTTACGATGTATTTGCTCCAGGGACATTCCCGAGATAAGGCAGGAGCAGATGACTGAGCCACTTGTTGATGTCCACTTGTGTCAAGCCTGTTAAGAATGATTTTTGGGGGGATTTGTTGAATGTGCCAGACTGTCCAGTGAGTGGTGATGATCCCCTGCATCTGCTCTGGAGTCGGCCTCGTCCTCTCCTTTTCTCTGTTCTCATTTATCTCTCTTCAGCAGGTGAGCCAGTGATCTGTACTTCTATGATACATAAAACACTTCTTATTTCACGGTAGAATTTGGGGGCTGCTATGAAAACGCATATGTTTTAAGAGTGAATTGAGTCGGAGGAGTAAACTTAAAGCCCCCTTGATTTAGAATCAGAAATTAATATGATGGAGGGAGGGTATAGCTCAGTGATAGAGTGCATGTCTAGCATGCATGAAGTCCTGGGTTCAATCCCCAATGCCTCCATTTAAAAACAAATAAATAAACCTAATTATGCCCCCCAAAAAAGAAAAAAATAAATTAAAATGAGGATGAAGCTACAGAGTGATTATTTGTGTCTTCTGAAACTTCCTTCTGTCTTTCTGCAGGAAATTCTAAGGAGAGAAGTTCGGAATCTACTTTGCTTGGCTGGGCTATTACACTCAGATGCTCCTCCTGGCAGCAGTCGTGGGGGTGACTTGCTTTCTGTGTGGATATTTTAATCAAAATAACTGTACCTGTGGGTAATTGTCTTTATTCCTTGTTACCGTTCTTACTTAACTTAGAATGACATTCTCCAGGAGCATCCATGTTGCTGCAAATGGCCCTAAATTGTCAGTTTTTATGGCCGAGTAGTATTCCATTGTATAAATATACCACTTCTTTAGCCAGTCATCAGCTGATGGACATTTAGGCTGTATCCATGTTTTGGCTACTGTAAATAGTGCTGCTATGAACATTGGGATGCAGGTGTCATCCTGAAGTAGGGTTCCTTCAGGATACATGCCCAGGAGCAGGAGTCCTGGGTCATGTGGCAAGTCTATTCCTAGACATTTGAGGGATCTCAATACTGTTTTCCACAGTGGCTGCACCACACTGCATTCCCACCAGAAGTGTAGGAGGTTCCCCTTTCTCCACAGCCTCTCTAGCATTTGTCATTTGTGGATTTTTGAATGATGGCCATGATGACTGGTTTGAGGTGATACCTCATTGTAGTTTTGATTTGCATTTCTCTGATAATTAGTGACATTGAGCATTTTTTCATGTGCCCATTGATCATTTGTATGTCTTCCTTGGAGAATTGCTTGTTTAGGTCTTCTGCCCATTTTTGGTTTAGGTTATTTGGTTGTTTCTTATTAAGTCATTTGAACTGCTTATCTATTCTGGAGATCAAGCCTTTGTCAGTTTCATTTGCAAAAATATTCTCCCATTCTGTAGGTTGTCTTTTTTTTTTTACATATGGTGTCCTTTGCTGTGCAGAAGCTTGTAAGTTTCTTTAGGTCCCATTTGTTTATTCTTGCTTTTATTTCTATTGCTTGGGTAGACTGCCCTCAGGGAACATTTCTGAGATGTATGTCAGATATTTTGCCTGTATTTTCTTCTAGGAGGTTTATTGTATCTTGTCTTATGTTTATCTTGCTGAAGAGACTGTCTTTATTCCATTGTATATTCTTGCCTCCTTTGTCGAAGATTAGTTGACCAAAAGTTTGTGGGTTCATTTCTGGGCTCTCTATTCTGTTCCATTGGTCTATATGTATGTTTTTGTACCAATACCATGCTGTCTTGATGACTGTAACTCTATAGTATTGTCTGAAGTCTGGGAGAGTTATTCCTCCAGGCTCTTTCTTTTTTTTCTTCAGTAATACCCTGGAATTTCTATGTCTTTGATGGTTCCATATAAATTTTATTGTGATTTTTTCTAGTTCTATGAAATATGTCTTGGGTAATTTTACAGGGATTGCATTAAATCTGTATATTGCCCTGGGCAGTGTGACCATTTTAACAATATTGATTCTTGCAATCCAAGAGCATGGGATACCTTTCCATTTTTTAAAGACTTCTTCAATTACCTTCGCCAATGGTTTATAGTTTTCTGTGTAAAATTCTCTCACCTCTGTGGTTAGATTTATTCCTAGAAATTTTATTACTTTGTGTGCTATTTTAAAGTGTTTTATTTCTTTACTTCCTTTTTCTGTTGATTCATCATTAGTGTAAAGAAATGCAACTGATTTTTGAACATTAATCTTGTAACCTGCTACCTTGCTAAATTCTTCGATCAGCTCTAGTAGTTTTGGTGTGGACCTTTTAGGGTTTTCTATATATAGTGTCATGTTATCTGCATGTAGTGACACTTTTACCTCTTCTTTTCCAATTTAGACCCCTTTTACTTCTCTTACTTGCCTGATTGCTATGGTCAGGACTTCCAAGACTATGTTGAATAAGAGTGGTGATAGTGGCATCCTTGTCTTGTCCCAGAATTTAGTGAGAAGCTTTTGAGGATTTCACCGTTCAGTGCTATGCTGGCTGTAGGTTTGTCATATATAGCTTTCATGATGTTGAGTTATGTTCCCTCAATACCCACTTTGGTGAGAATTTTTATCATAAATGGGTGTTGAATTTTATCAAAAGCTTTTATGCATCTATTGAGATGATCATGTGGTTTTAGTCCTTTCTCTTGTTGATGTGAAGTATTACATTGATTGATTTGCATATGTTGAACCACCCTTGTGTCCCTGAGATGAACCCCATTTGAGCATGTTGTATAATCTTTTTTATGTGCTGTAGAATTCTATTTGCTAGTATTTTGGTAAGGACGTTTTTTGCATCTGTGTTCATCAGTGATATTGGTCTGTAATTCTCTTTTTTGGTGGTGTCTTTGCCTGGTTTTGGTATCAGGGTGATTGTGGCTTCATAGAATGAGTTTGGGAATATTCCTTCTTTTCAATCTTCTGGAAGAGTTTGAGAAGGCCTGGTATGAGTACTTCTTTGTATGTGTGGTAGAATTCCCTGGTGAAGCTGTCCAGTTCTGGATTTTATTTGTAGGGATTTTTTTATTGTTAATTCGATTTCATTCCTAGTGATCGGTTTGTTCAAGTGGTCAGTTTCTTCTTGATTCAGTTTTAGTGGACTGTATGTTTCCAGAAACGTGTCCATCTCCTCTAGGTTATCCCTTTTTTTATGTAGTTTTTCATGATATTCTCATATGATATTCTATATTTCTATGTTATTTGTTGTAATTTCTCCATTTTCCTTTCTTATTTTGCAAATTTGTGCTCTCTCTTTTTTCTTCTTTGTGAGTTTGGCCAGAGGTTCTCGATTTTATTTACTCTTTCAAAAAATTGCTTTTGGTTTGATTGATTATTTTCTCTATTTCTTTAATCTCTATTTTGTTTATTTCCTCCCAGATCTTAATTATTTCCTTCCTTCTGCTGACTTTTGGGTGTTTTTACTCTTCAGTTTCTAGTTCTTTTAACTGGTGGGTTAGATTGTTTTTTTGATATTGTTCTTCATTTTTGAGGAAAGCCTGTATCGCTCTAAACTTTCCTCTTAGCACTGTTTTGCTTTGTCCCGTAAGTATTTTGTGGTTGTTTTCATTTTCATTTGTCTCAAAGTATTCCTTAACTTCAACTTTGATTTCATCATTGACCCTTGTTTTTTTAATAGCGTGTTGTTAATCTCTATGCTTTCCTTTTTTTTATGTTTTGTTTCTCTGAAGTTGATTTCTAGTTTCAATGGCATTGTGGTCAGTAAGGATGCTTGAGATAATTTCTATCATCTTAAAATTTTTGAGGCTTCTTTTGTGACCAAGTACATGATGAATCCTAGAAAATGTTCCACACACACTTGAAAAGAATGTATATCCTATTTTGGGGGGTTGTAATGCTCTGAAAATATCCACTAAATCTAATTTTTCTATTGTATCATTTAATTTCTCTGTTGCCTTATTTATTTTTTGTGTGGAAGATATGTCTAGTGATGTTAATGTGGTGTTAAAACTTCTGACAATGATTGTATTCCCATCAATTTCCCCGTTTATCTCTGTTAGTAGTTGTTTTATGTACTTAGGTGCTCATGTTGGATGCATATATATTAATGATTGTAATATCCTCATCTTGTATTGCTCCTTTAATCATTATAAAATGCCTTTATTTATCTTTCTTTATGGCCCTTGTTTTAAAGTCTATTTTGTCTGAAATCAGAACTGCTACACCTGCTTTTTTGGAGTTTCCATTTGCATGGAATATCCTTTTCCGTCCATTCACTCTCAATCTATATGTGTCCTTCTCCCTAAAATGTGTCTCTTGTATGCAGTTTATTGAAGTTTTTTGCTTTATTATCCAGTCTGCCACTCTGTCTTTTGACTGGAGCATTTAGTCCATTATCATTTAGAGTAATTAATGATAAATGAGTGTTTATTGCTATTTGAACTTATATTTGCAGTTGATTTCATATTTCTTCTTTGTTCCTTTCTTCTTCCTTTTGTGGTATGGTAATTTTCCTTTCTGTTATCTTGGATTGTATTTAGTTTTTGTTACTCACTTGTAAGTTTTTGGCTTGTGGTTACACTTTTTTGTAAGTCTGTTAAGCAATTACTGTAACTGTGTGTACTAAACAGATAGTAATGTAATCTCTAACCCATCCTACCTAGAATGAAAAATTTAAGAAAAAAGAAGAAAGAAAAAATACTCTATATTTTCTTGCTTCCCTCTCCCACTCAATGATTTAGATGTCTTCTTTTACAATTTCATGTTCATTCTATTTGTAATTCATGGTAGTTATCACCTTTCCAGTTATGAGCTCTCATTTCTGTATCATCCTGCTTCTTTTTTATTTAGAGTGTACCTTACAATATTTCTTTTAGCATGGGTTTAGTGTTGCTAAAGTCTTTTAGTTTTTCTTCTCTGTGAAATTCATTACCTCTCCCTCTGTTCTAAAGGATAGCCTTGCTGCAGAAAGTATCCTAGGCTGCATCTGTTTTTTCATTCAGGACTTTGTATATATCTTTCCACTCCCTTCTGACCTGTAGTGTTTCTGTAGAGAAATCAGCTGAGAGCCATCTCTTGTAACTCACTCTTTGTTTTTCTCTTGCTGCCTTTAGGATCATTTCTTTATCCTTCAGTCTGGCCATCTTGATTTTGTTATGTCTTGGTGTGTGTCTCTTTAGGCTTTTCCTGTTTGGGAACCTCTGAGCCTCCTGTACTTGGGTGTCTGATTCTTTCTTTATGTTTGGGAATTTTTCAGTTATGATTTCTTTAAATACCTTCTCCATCCCCTTTGTTATTTCTTCCCCTTCTGGAACTCTTATGATGCATAGATTGCCATGCTTTATATTATCCCATAGGTTCCTTATATTGTTTTCATTGTTTTTTATTTTTTTCTCTCAACTGTTCTGATTGTGTGCTTTCTGTTGTCCTGTCTTCTAGGTCACTTATTCGTTCCTCTGCATTATCTAGCCTGAGTTGTACTGCCTTTAGGTCAGATCTCATTTCAGCCAATGAATTTACCAATTCTACTTGGCTCTTCTTTATAGCTACTATTTTGTTTTTGACATATTTTATGTCTCTAAATACTATCTCTTTTAGTTCCTTCAGTAATTCGATCACTTCTTTTTAGAAATCTTGATCTAATAGGCCATTAATATCTATTTCATTGATCGTTCTTTCAGGGGATTTCTCTTTTAATTGGGAATACTTCCTCTGCTTCTTCAACTGCTCATATCTCTCTGGCACTGTGGCTTAAGGAGTATCAGTTATCTATTGTGGCCCTTAAAGGGGTTTATTTCTTTATCTATCTAAGGCCTATGCTGGAATAAAACTTAAAAACGAGAGAGAGAAATAGAATTTTAAAAGAATGGAGGAAAAGAAGGTTTGAAAACAGTGTATAATCAATAATAGAAGAGCAAGTTGAAGAAGAATAGGAATCGAGTTGAGATGTCTTTTTAAAACCTTAATGCAAAGAAGAAAAAACTCAAAACACAATATTTAAAACCTGTGAATAATCAATAACAGATCAAATCCAAGAGAATTAAAAATGAAATGAGAATTATAAACATATAGAACTGTTTAAAAAGTAAAGATTAAAAAGCTAATAGAAAATAAAACAGGTATAAAAAGATTTTAAAAACAAAGATGTGTTCTCCTAGAGACTGAACGCTCTTAATGGTTTTATTGACAGGTCTTTGTGTCTTCTCCCTGTTTCATGAACTCAGCTTGCTCTGTTGGCCCCCTCATCTGTGCTGCTCACAGTGTCCATTGGCAAGAAGATTTCACCCCTCCAACACTGGGTCAGGTGCTGCTCTCCTTCGTGGTGGGCGGGTGGGTCACTCCCCATCCGGATGTCACAGTCAGTGCTGTGTCAGTTGCTCCATAGGTGGGCTCAGCTTCAAGAATAACAGGTTTATGGAGATATAATTCACATACCGTAAAATGCAGCCTTTGAAAGTGTGCATTAGGGTTTTATGTACATTTCAGGGTTGTGTAGCCATCACCCCCAAAAGGAACCAGTACCCTTTAGTAAGTCAGTCCCTAACCTTCCTTTCCCTTAGCCCTCAACAGCCACCACTCTACTTTCTGCCTCTATGGGTTTGCCTATTCTAGGCATTTCATATAAGTAGAACCATACAGTATGCTGCCTTTTTTGATTATCATCTTTCATTTAGTGTGACGTTGTCAAGGCTCATCCATAGTGTAGCATATATCAATACCCAAATTCCTTTTTGTATTCAAATAATATGCCGTAGTTATAAATACACCACATTGCTTATCCATCCATCAGTTGATGATGAATAATTCTGCTGTAAATGCTCATGGACAAGTTTTTGTGTGAACACATATTTTCACTTCTCTTCAGGATATATCAAAAAATGGAATTGCTGGGATGTATTCTACTTTTAACATTTTGAGGAATTGCTAATATAGCTTTTAAAGTGACTGAAGCATTGTATATTTCCAGAAGTAATGTATGAGGAGTCCAGTTTCTCCAAATCCTCATCTACACATTTTATTACTGGGTTTATAGATTCATATTTATATATCATATATCATATATATTTGTCATCCTAGTTGGTATGAAGTGGTATGTCATTGTGATTTTGATTTCTGTTTCCCTAATGCCTACTGATGTTGAACATCTTTTTATGTGCTTAGTTCCCATTCGTATGTCTTCTTTGGAGAAACATATATTCAAATTCTTTGCCCATTTTAATTACATTTGTCTTTGTATTGTCATGTTTTAAGTCTTCTTTGTCTATTCTGGATAAAAGTCCCTTATCAGGGAAAATTTTGGAAATATTTTCACCCATCCTGAGGATTGTCTTCTTACTTTCTTGATGAAGTCCTTTGAAGCACAGAAGTTTTTAATTTTACTGAAGTCCAGTTTACTTGATTTTTTTTTCCTTTGTTATTTGTGCTTTTGGTGTCATATATTACAAGTATTTGTAATCCAAAGTCCTGAAGATTTCCTCAATGTTCATTTTCTAAATGTTTTATAGTTTCAGGTCTGTGATTTATTTTGAGTTAATTTCCATAAATGGTGTTAAGATAACAGTTCAGTTTTCTTTCTTTCCAGGTGTATGTACAGGTGTCCCAGCATCATTATTGTAAAGATTATTTTTCCCCATTGGATTGTCATGGCACCTTTGTCAAAAATTAAATGGCTGCGTGTAAGACTTTGTTTATGGTCTCTTAGTTCTTTTCTCTCAATCTATTTTTATGTCCTTTCTGCAAGTACCACACTGTATTGATCACAGTTTTGTTAGTGAGTTTTGAATTTGGAAACTTCAAAACTTTGTTATTTTTCAAGATTGTTTTGACTGTTTTGGGTATCTTGCATTTACATATTAGTTTTAGGATCAGCTTGTTCATTTCTGCCAAAAAGCCAGAGCTGCATTGAATGTATAGGTCATTTTGAGGACAATGGCCATCCTAACAATAATAAGGCTTCTGATCCATGAACACAGAAGAGCTTTCCATTTATTTTAGGTCATTTTTAAATTCTATGAGTAGTATTTTAGTTTTCAATATACAAGTTTCAGATATTTTTCTCAGTATTCCACATATTTTTTCTTAATATTACTAATTATTTTATTCTTTTTGATGCTATTGTAAATGAAAAGATTTCCTTCATTTTATTTTTAGATTACTCATTGCTGTTGAATAGAAATGTAATTACTTTTCATATATTCATTTGTGTCTTACAATTTTGGTCAGACTGGGTTATTAATTCTAAGAGGATTTTTTTTCTTTTCTCTATTTTTCCTTTGTGGATTCCTTGTGATTTCAATATATAATATCATGTCATCTGGAATCAAAACAGTTTTATTTCTTTCTTTCTAATCTAGAGGCTTTATTTTCTTTGTCTGATTGATTTGACTAGAACCTCTAGTACAATGTTGATTTTGGTAGGGAATAATTCAGTGCTTCTGCATTATGTATGATCTTTGCTTCAGGTTTTTCATAGATGTTCTCTGTCAAGTTGAGGAAGTTCACTTTTATTCCTAGTTTTTATCCATTATTCTATTAATATGGTGTATTACATGAATTGACTTTTGTATGTTGTACTGGCTTTGCATACCTGGAGTCGCAGCTTGTACCTCCCCATATATAAGTATGGTGTGGAGTTTGCAACTGAAAAGAAACTTTGTGTTCCCATCAAGCTAGGTGTAGGACGGCTTTCACACACAGTTATCTCTCAGAACTGAGCATGTGGAGAGACGTTCATTCATCCAGCACAAAGGGAAAGGGTTGCAGGAGAAACACATACTTTGGTTTCTCAGTCTGTTTCCTAGTGCCGGTTTGAAGTTCCTCCGATTTGCACTGTAAAACCGAGTTGGAGCTTGTACCTCCCCATATATATGTATGGTGTGGGGTTTGCAACTGAAAAGAATCTTTGTGTTCCCTTCAAGCTAGGTGAAGGACGGCTTTCACACACACTTATCTCTCAGAACTGAGCATGTGGAGAGACGTTCGTTCATCCAGCACAAAGGGAACGGGTTGCAGGAGAAACACTTACTCTGGTATTTCAGTGTCTTTCCTAGTGCCGGTTTGAAGTTCCTCCGGTTTGCACTGTAAAACCGAGTTGGAGTTGTTCCTTCCCATATATATGTAAGGACTGGAGTTTGCAACTTATAGAAACTTTGTGTTCCCTTCAAGTTAGGTGAAGGACGGCTTTGACCCACACTTATCTCTCAGAACTGAGCATGTGGAGAGACGTTCGTTCATCCAGCACAAAGTGAACGGGTTGCAGGAGAAACCCTTACTCTGGTTTCTCAGTCTGTTTCCTAGTGCCGGTTTGAAGTTAATGCGGTTTCCAATGTAAAACCGAGTTGGAACTTGTTCCTCCCCATATATATGTATGGAATGGAGTTTGCAAGTGACAAGAAACTATGTGTTCCTTTCAAGCTAGGTGAAGGACGGCTTTCACATACACTTATCTCTCAGAACTGAGCATGTGGAGAGACTTTCATTCAAACAGCACAAAGGGAACGGGTTGCAGGAGAAATAATTACTTTGGTTTCTCAGTCTGTTTCCTAGTGCCGGTTTGAAGTTCCTGCGGTTTGCACTGTAAAACCGAGTTGGAGCTTGTACCACCCCATATATATGTATGGTGTGGAGTTTGCAACTGAAAAGGAACTATGTGTTCGCTTCAAGCTAGGTGAAGGACGGCTTTCACACACAATTATCTCTCAGACCTGAGCATGTGGAGAGACGTTCGTTCATCAAGCACAAAGGGAACGGGTTGCAAGAGAAATAGTTACTCTGGTTTCTCAGTCTGTTTCCTATTGCCGGTTGGATGTTCCTGCGGTTTGCATTGTAAAACCGAGATGAAGTTTGTTCATCCCCATATATATGTAAGGACTGGAGTTTGCAACTGAATAGAAACTTTGTGTTCCCTTCAAGTTAGGTGAAGGACGGCTTTCACACACACTTATCTCTCAGAAGTGAGCATGTGGAGAGACGTTCGTTTATCCAGCACAAAGGGAACGGGTTGCAGGAGAAACAATTACTCTGGTTTCTCAAACTGTTTCCTAGTGCCGGTTTGAAGTTCCTACGGTTTGCACTGTAAAACCGAGTTAGAGCTTGTAACTCCCTATATATATGTATGCTGTGGATTTTGCAACTGAAAAGAAAGTTTGTGTTCCCTTCAAGATAATTGAAGGACGGGTTTCACAAACACTTATCTCTCAGAACTTAGCATGTGGTGAGACGTTCGTTCATCCAGCATAAAGGGAACGGTTTGCAGGAGAAACACATACTTAGTTTTCTCAGTCTGTTTCCTAGTGCCGGTTTTAATTTCCTCCGGTTTGCACTGTAAAACCGAGATGGAGACTGTTCCACCCCATATATATGTAAGGATTGAAGTTTGCAACTGAATAGAAAATTTGTGTTCCCTTCAATTTATGTGAAGGACGGCTTTAACACACACTTATCTCTCAGAACTGAGCATGTGGAGAGACGTTCGTTCATCCAACACAATGGGAACGGGTTGTAGGAGAAACACTTACTCTGGTTTCTCAGTCTGTTTCCTAGTGCCGGTTTGAAGTTCTTGCGGTTTGCACTGTAAAACCGAGTTGGAGCTTGATCCTCCCCTTATATATGTATGGAGTGGAGTTTGCAAGTGACAAGAAACTTTGTGTTCCCTTCAAGCTAGGTGAAGGACGGCTTTCAAACACACTTATCTCTCCGAACTGAGCATGTGGAGAGACGACGTTCATCCAGCACAAAGGGAACGGGTTGCAGGAGAAACACTTACTCTGGTTTCTCATTCTGTTTCCAAGTGCCTGTTTGAAATTCCTGCGGTTTACACTGTAAAACCGAGATGAAGTTAGTTCCTCCCCTTTTATATGTAAGGACTGGGGTTTGCAACTGAAAAGAAACTTTGTGTTCACTTCAAGCTAGGTGAAGGACGGCTTTCACACACACTTATCTCTCAGAACTGGGCATTTGGAGAGACGGTCATTCATCCAGCACAAAGAGAACGGGTTGCAGGAGAAACACTTTCTCTGGTTTCTCAGTCTGTTTCCTACTGCCGGTGTGAAGTTCCTGCGGTTTGCACTGTAAAACCGAGTTGGAGCTTGTACCTCCCCATATATATGTATGGTGTGGAGTTTGCAAATGAAAAAAACTTTGTGTTCCCTTCAAGATAGTTGAAGGACGGCTTTCACACACACTTATCTCTCAGAACTGAGCATGTGGAGAGACGTTCGTTCATCCAGCACATAGGGAACGGGTTGTAGGAGAAACAAATTCTCTGGATTCTCATTCTGTTTCCTAGTGCCGGTTTGAATTTCCTGCAGTTTACACTGTAAAACCGAGTGGCAGGTTGTACCGCCACATATATATGTATGGTGTGGAGTTTGCAACTGAAAAGAAACTTTGTGTTCCCTTCAAGCTAGGTGAAGGACGGCTTTCACACACACATATCTCTCAGAACTGAGCATGTGGATAGACGTTCGTTCATCTAGCACAATGGGACCGGGTTGCAGGAGAAACACTTACTCTGGTTTCTCAGTCTGTTTCCTAGTGCCGGTTTGTAGTTCCTGCGGTTTGCAGTGTAAAACCGAGTTGGGGTGTATTCCTACCCATATATATATAAGGAATGGAGTTTGCATCTGAATAGAAAATTTGTGTTCGCTTCAAGGTAGGTGAAGGACGGCTTTCACACACACTTATCTCTCAGAACTGAGCATGTGGAGAGAAGTTCGTTCATCCAGCACAAAGGGAACGGGTTGCAGGAGAAACACTTACTCTGGTTTCTCAAACAGTTTCCTACTGCCGGTTTGAAGTCCCTGCGGTTTGCACTGTAAAACCGAGTTGGAGCTTGTACCTCCCCATATATATGTAAGGACTGGAGTTTGCAACTGAATAGAAACTTTGTGTTCCCTTCAAGATAGGTGAAGGACGGCTTTAACACACACTTATATCTCAGAACTGAGCATGTGGAGAGACGTTCGTTCATCCAGCACAAAGGGAACGAGTTGCATGAGAAACAATTACTCTGGTTTCTCAGTCTGTTTCCAAGTGCCGGTTTGAAGTTCCTGCGGTTTGCACTGTAAAACCGAGTTGGAGCTTGTACCTCCCCATATATATGTATGGTGTGGAGTTTGCAAATGAAAAGAATCTTTGTGTTCCCTTCAAGCTAGGTGAAGGACGGCTTTCACACACACTTATGTCTCAGACCTGGGCATGTGGAGAGACGTTCGTTCATCCAGCACAAAGGGAACGGGTTGCAAGGGAAATACTGACTCTGGTCTCTCAGTGTGTTTCCTATTGCCGGTTGGATGTTCCTGCGGTTTGCACTGTAAAACTGAGATGAAGTTTGTTCATCCCCATATATATGTAAGGACTGGAGTTTGCAACTGAATAGAAATTTAGTGATCCCTTCTAATTAGTTGAAGGATGGCTTTCACACACACTTATCCCTCAGAAATGAGCATGTGGAGAGACGTTCGTTCATCCAGCACAAAGGGAACGGGTTCCAAGAGAAACAATTAATCTGGTTTCTCAAACTGTTTCCTAGTGCCGGTTTGAAGTTCCTACGGTTTGCACTGTAAAAGCGAGTTAGGGCTTGTACCTCCCTATATATATGTATGCTGTGGTGTTTGCAACTGAAGAGAAACTTTGTGTTCCCTTCAAGCTAGGTGAAGGACGGCATTCACACACACTTATCTCTCACAACTGAGCATGTGGAGAGACGTTCGTTCATCCAGCACAAAGGGAACGGGTTGCAGGTGAAACCTTTACTTTGGTTTCTCAGTCTGTTTCCTAGTGCCGGTTTGAAGTTCCTGCGGTTTGCACTGTAAAACCGTGTTGAAGTTATTTCCTCCCCACATATATGTAAGGACTGGAGTTTGCAACTGAATAGAAACTTTGTGTTCCATTCAAGTTAGGTGAAGTACGGCTTTAACACACACTTATCCTTCAGAAATGAGCATGTGGAGAGACGTTAGTTCATCCAGCACAAACGGAACTGGTTGCAGGAGAAACACTTACTCTGGTTTCCCAGTGTGTTTCCTAGTGCCGGATTGAAGTTCCTGCGGTTTGCACTGTAAAACCGAGTTAGAGCTTGTACCTCCCTATATATCTGTATGCTGTGGGGTTTGCAACTGAATAGAAACTTTGTGTTCCCTTCAAGCTAGGTTAAGGACGGCTTTCACACACACTTATCTCTCACATCTGAGCATGTGGAGAGACTTTCGTTCATCCAGCACAAAGGGAACGGGTTGCAGGTGAAACCGTTACTTTGCTTTCTCAGTCTGTTTCCTAGTGCCGGTTTGACGTTCCTGTGGTTTGCACTGTATAACCGAGTTGCAGCTTTTACCTCCCCATATATATGTATGGTGTGGAATTTGTATCTGAAAAGAATCTTTGTATTCCCTTCAAGCTAGGTGAAGGACGGCTTTCACACACACTTATCTCTCAGAACTGAGCATGTGGAGAGACGTTCCTTCATCCAGGACAAAGGAACGGGTTGCAGGAGAAACACTTACTCTGGTTTCTCAAACTGTTTATTATTGCCGGTTTGAAGTTCCTGCGGTTTGCAGTGTAAAACCGAGTTGGAGCTTGTACCTCCCCATATATATGTAGGGTGTGGATTTTGCAACAGAAAAGAAACTTTGTGTTCCCTTCAAGTTAGGTGAAGGCGGCTTTCACACACACTTATCTCTCAGAAATTAGCATGTGGAGAGACGTTCGTTCATCCAGCACAAATGGAACGGTTTGTAGGAGAAACACTTACTCTGGTTTCTCAGTGTGTTTCCTAGGTCCGGTTTGAACTTCCTGCAGTTTGCACTGTAAAACCGAGTTGGAGTTTGTTCCTCCCCATATATATGTATGGAATGGAGTTTGCAAGTGAATAGAAACTTTGTGTTCCCTTCAAGTTAGGTGAAGGACGGCATTCACACACACTTATCTCTCAGAACTGAGCATCTGGAGAGACTTTCATTCATCCAGGACAAAGGGAACGGGTTGCAGGAGAAATACTTACTCTGGATTCTCAGTCTGTTTCCTAGTGCCGGTTTGAAGTTCCTGCGGTTTGCACTGTAAAACCGAGTTGCATCTTGTACCTCCCCATATATATGTATGGTGTGGTGTTTGCAAATGAAAAGAAATTTTGTGTTCGCTTCAAGCTAGGTGAAGGACGGTTTTCACACACTCTTATCTCTCAGACCTGAGCATGTGGAGAGACGTTCGTTCATCCAGCACAAAGGGAACGGGTTGCAAGGGAAATACTTATCTGGTCTCTCAGTCTGTTTCCTATTGCCGGTTGGATGTTCCTGTGGTTTGCAGTGTAAAACCGAGATGAAATTTGTTCATCCCCATATATATGTAAGGACTGGACTTTGCAACTAAATAGAAACTTTGTGTTCTTCCAAGCTAGGTGAAGGACGGCTTTCACACACACTTATCTCCCAGAACTGAGCATGAGGAGAGACGTTCGTTCATCCAGCACAAAGGGAACGTGTTGCAGGAGAAACACTTACTCTGGTTTCTCAGTCTGTTTCCTAGTGCCGGTTTGTAGTTTCTACGGTTTGCAATGTAAAACCGAGTTAGAGCTTGTACCTCCCCATATATATGTATGTTGTGCAGTTTGCAACTGAATAGAAACTTTGTGTTCCCTTCAAGCTAGGTGAAGGACGGCTTTCACACACACTTATCTCTCAGAACTGAGCATGTGGAGAGACGTTCGTTCATCCAGCACAAAGGGAACGGGTTGTAGGAGAAACATTTACTCTGGTTTCTCAGTCTGTTTCCTAGTGCTGCTTTGAAGTTCCTGCGGTTTGCACTGTAAAACCGAGTTGAAGTTTGTTCCTCCCCATATATATGTAAGGACTGGAGTTTGCAAGTGACAAGAAACTTTGTGTTCCCTTCAAGCTAGGTGAAGGACGGCTTTCACACACACATATCTCTCAGAACTGAGCATGTGGAGAAACTTTCATTCATCCAGCACAAAGGGAACGGGTTGCAGGAGAAACAATTACTCTGGTTTCTCAATCTGTTTCCTAGAGCCGGTTTGATGTTACTGAGTTTTGCACTGTAAAACCGAGTTGGAGCTTGTACCTCCCCATATATATGTATGATGTGGAGTTAGCACCAAAAAAGAAACTTAGTGTTCCCTTCAAGCTAGTTGAAGGACGGCATTCACACACGCTTATCTCTCAGAACTGAGCATGTGGTGAGACGTTCGTTCATCCAGCACAAAGGGAACGGGTTGCAGGAGAAACATTTACTCTGGTTTCTCAGTCTGTTTCCTAGTGCTGGTCTGAAGTTCCTGCAGTTTGCACTGTAAAACCGAGTTGGAGCTTGTACCACCCCTACATATATGTATGCTGTGGTGTTTGCAATTGAAAAGAAACTTTGTGTTCCCTTCAAGCTAGGTGAAGGACGGCTTTCACACACACTTATCTCTCAGAAATCAGCATGTGGAGAGACGTTCGTTCATCCAGCTCTAAGGAAACGGGTTGTAGGGGAAACACTTTCTCTGGATTCTTAGTCTGTTTTCTAGTGCCGGTTTGAAGTTCCTGCAGTTTGCACTGTAAAACCGAGTGGCAAGTTGTACCGCCACATATATATTTATGGTGTGGAATTTGCAACTGAAAAGAACTTTTGTGTTCCCTTCAAGCTAGGTGAAGTACGGCTTTCACACACACTTATCTCTCAGAACTGAGCATGTGAAGAGACGTTCCTTCATCCAGCACAAAGGGAACGGGTTGCAGGAGAAACAATTACTCTGGTTTCGCAAACTGTTTCCTAGTGCCGGTTTGAAGTTTCTTCGGTTTGCACTGTAAAACCGAGTTAGAGCTTGTACCTCCCTATATATATGTATGGTGTGGAGTTTGCAACTGAAAAGAAACTTTGTGTTCCCTTCAAGCTAGGTGAAGGACGGCTTTCACACACACTTATCTCTCAGAACTGAGCATGTGGAGAGAGGTTCGTTCATACAGTAGAAAAGGATCGGGTTGCAAGAGACATACTTACTCTGGTTTCTCAGTCTGTTTCCTTGTGCTGGTTGGATGTTCCTGCGGTTTGCACTGTAAAACCGAGTTGAAGTTAGTTCCTCCCCATATATATGTAAGGACTGGAGTTTGCAACTGAATAGAAACTTTGTGTTCCATTCAAGTTAGGTGAAGGAAGGTTTTAACACACAATTATCTCTCAGAACTGAGCATGTGGAGAGACGTTCGTTCATCCAGCACAAAGGGAACGGGTTGCAGGAGAAACACTTACTCTGGTTTCTCAGTCTGTTTCCTAGTCCCGGTTGGAAGTTCCTGCTGTTTACACTGTAAAACCGAGTTGCAGCTTCTACCTACCCATATATATGTATGGTGTGGAGTTTGCAACTGAAAAGAAACTTTGTGTTCCCTTCATGCTACATGAAGGACGGCTTTCACACACACATTTCTCTCAGAACTGAGACTGTGGAGAGACGTTCGTTCATCCAGCACAAAGGGAACGGGTTGCAGGAGAAACATTTACTCTGGTTTCTCAGTCTGTTTCCTAGTGCTGCTTTGAAGTTCCTGAGGTTTGCACTGTAAAACCGAGTTGTAGTTTGTTCCTCCCCATATATATGTAAGGACTGGAGTTTGCAACTGAATAGAAACTTTGTGTTCCATTCAAGTTAGGTGAAGTACGGCTTTAACACACACTTATCCTTCAGAAATGAGCATGTGGAGAGACGTTAGTTCATCCAGCACAAACGGAACTGGTTGCAGGAGAAACACTTACTCTGGTTTCCCAGTGTGTTTCCTAGTGCCGGATTGAAGTTCCTGCGGTTTGCACTGTAAAACCGAGTTAGAGCTTGTACCTCCCTATATATCTGTATGCTGTGGGGTTTGCAACTGAATAGAAACTTTGTGTTCCCTTCAAGCTAGGTTAAGGACGGCTTTCACACACACTTATCTCTCACATCTGAGCATGTGGAGAGACTTTCGTTCATCCAGCACAAAGGGAACGGGTTGCAGGTGAAACCGTTACTTTGCTTTCTCAGTCTGTTTCCTAGTGCCGGTTTGACGTTCCTGTGGTTTGCACTGTATAACCGAGTTGCAGCTTTTACCTCCCCATATATATGTATGGTGTGGAATTTGTATCTGAAAAGAATCTTTGTATTTCCTTCAAGCTAGGTGAAGGACGGCTTTCACACACACTTATCTCTCAGAACTGAGCATGTGGAGAGACGTTCCTTCATCCAGGACAAAGGAACGTGTTGCAGGAGAAACACTTACTCTGGTTTCTCAAACTGTTTATTATTGCCTGTTTGAAGTTCCTGCGGTTTGCAGTGTAAAACCGAGTTGGAGCTTGTACCTCCCCATATATATGTAGGGTGTGGATTTTGCAACAGAAAAGAAACTTTGTGTTCCCTTCAAGTTAGGTGAAGGCGGCTTTCACACACACTTATCTCTCAGAACTTAGCATGTGGAGAGACGTTCGTTCATCCAGCACAAATGGAACGGTTTGTAGGAGAAACACTTACTCTGGTTTCTCAGTGTGTTTCCTAGGTCCGGTTTGAACTTCCTGCAGTTTGCACTGTAAAACCGAGTTGGAGTTTGTTCCTCCCCATATATATGTATGGAATGGAGTTTGCAAGTGAATAGAAACTTTGTGTTCCCTTCAAGTTAGGTGAAGGACGGCATTCACACACACTTATCTCTCAGAACTGAGCATCTGGAGAGACTTTCATTCATCCAGGACAAAGGGAACGGGTTGCAGGAGAAATACTTACTCTGGATTCTCAGTCTGTTTCCTAGTGCCGGTTTGAAGTTCCTGCGGTTTGCACTGTAAAACCGAGTTGCATCTTGTACCTCCCCATATATATGTATGGTGTGGTGTTTGCAAATGAAAAGAAATTTTGTGTTCGCTTCAAGCTAGGTGAAGGACGGTTTTCACACACTCTTATCTCTCAGACCTGAGCATGTGGAGAGACGTTCGTTCATCCAGCACAAAGGGAACGGGTTGCAAGGGAAATACTTATCTGGTCTCTCAGTCTGTTTCCTATTGCCGGTTGGATGTTCCTGTGGTTTGCAGTGTAAAACCGAGATGAAATTTGTTCATCCCCATATATATGTAAGGACTGGACTTTGCAACTAAATAGAAACTTTGTGTTCTTCCAAGCTAGGTGAAGGACGGCTTTCACACACACTTATCTCCCAGAACTGAGCATGAGGAGAGACGTTCGTTCATCCAGCACAAAGGGAACGTGTTGCAGGAGAAACACTTACTCTGGTTTCTCAGTCTGTTTCCTAGTGCCGGTTTGTAGTTTCTACGGTTTGCAATGTAAAACCGAGTTAGAGCTTGTACCTCCCCATATATATGTATGTTGTGCAGTTTGCAACTGAAAAGAAACTTTGTGTTCCCTTCAAGCTAGGTGAAGGACGGCTTTCACACACACTTATCTCTCAGAACTGAGCATGTGGAGAGACGTTCGTTCATCCAGCACAAAGGGAACGGGTTGTAGGAGAAACATTTACTCTGGTTTCTCAGTCTGTTTCCTAGTGCTGCTTTGAAGTTCCTGCGGTTTGCACTGTAAAACCGAGTTGAAGTTTGTTCCTCCCCATATATATGTAAGGACTGGAGTTTGCAAGTGACAAGAAACTTTGTGTTCCCTTCAAGCTAGGTGAAGGACGGCTTTCACACACACATATCTCTCAGAACTGAGCATGTGGAGAGACTTTCATTCATCCAGCACAAAGGGAACGGGTTGCAGGAGAAACAATTACTCTGGTTTCTCAATCTGTTTCCTAGAGCCGGTTTGATGTTACTGAGTTTTGCACTGTAAAACCGAGTTGGAGCTTGTACCTCCCCATATATATGTATGATGTGGAGTTAGCACCAAAAAAGAAACTTAGTGTTCCCTTCAAGCTAGTTGAAGGACGGCATTCACACACGCTTATCTCTCAGAACTGAGCATGTGGTGAGACGTTCGTTCATCCAGCACAAAGGGAACGGGTTGCAGGAGAAACATTTACTCTGGTTTCTCAGTCTGTTTCCTAGTGCTGGTCTGAAGTTCCTGCAGTTTGCACTGTAAAACCGAGTTGGAGCTTGTACCACCCCTATATATATGTATGCTGTGGTGTTTGCAATTGAAAAGAAACTTTGTGTTCCCTTCAAGCTAGGTGAAGGACGGCTTTCACACACACTTATCTCTCAGAAATCAGCATGTGGAGAGACGTTCGTTCATCCAGCTCTAAGGAAACGGGTTGTAGGGGAAACACTTTCTCTGGATTCTTAGTCTGTTTTCTAGTGCCGGTTTGAAGTTCCTGCAGTTTGCACTGTAAAACCGAGTGGCAAGTTGTACCGCCACATATATATTTATGGTGTGGAATTTGCAACTGAAAAGAACTTTTGTGTTCCCTTCAAGCTAGGTGAAGTACGGCTTTCACACACACTTATCTCTCAGAACTGAGCATGTGAAGAGACGTTCCTTCATCCAGCACAAAGGGAACGGGTTGCAGGAGAAACAATTACTCTGGTTTCGCAAACTGTTTCCTAGTGCCGGTTTGAAGTTTCTTCGGTTTGCACTGTAAAACCGAGTTAGAGCTTGTACCTCCCTATATATATGTATGGTGTGGAGTTTGCAACTGAAAAGAAACTTTGTGTTCCCTTCAAGCTAGGTGAAGGACGGCTTTCACACACACTTATCTCTCAGAACTGAGCATGTGGAGAGAGGTTCGTTCATACAGTAGAAAAGGATCGGGTTGCAAGAGACATACTTACTCTGGTTTCTCAGTCTGTTTCCTTGTGCTGGTTGGATGTTCCTGCGGTTTGCACTGTAAAACCGAGTTGAAGTTAGTTCCTCCCCATATATATGTAAGGACTGGAGTTTGCAACTGAATAGAAACTTTGTGTTCCATTCAAGTTAGGTGAAGGAAGGTTTTAACACACAATTATCTCTCAGAACTGAGCATGTGGAGAGACGTTCGTTCATCCAGCACAAAGGGAACGGGTTGCAGGAGAAACACTTACTCTGGTTTCTCAGTCTGTTTCCTAGTCCCGGTTGGAAGTTCCTGCTGTTTACACTGTAAAACCGAGTTGCAGCTTCTACCTACCCATATATATGTATGGTGTGGAGTTTGCAACTGAAAAGAAACTTTGTGTTCCCTTCATGCTACATGAAGGACGGCTTTCACACACACATATCTCTCAGAACTGAGACTGTGGAGAGACGTTCGTTCATCCAGCACAAAGGGAACGGGTTACATGAGAAACACTTTCTCTGGTTTCTCAGTCTGTTTCCTAGTGCCGGTTTGAAGTTCCTGCGGTTTGCACTGTAAAACCGAGTTGGAGCTTGTACCTCCCCATATATATGTATGGTGTGGAGTATGCAAATGAAAAAAACTTTGTGTTCCCTTCAATCTAGGTGAAGGACGGCTTTCACACACACTTATCTCTCAGAACTGAGCATGTGGTGAGACGTTCGTTCATCCAGAACAAAGGGAACGGGTTGCAGGAGAAACATTTACTCTGGTTTCTCAGTCTGTTTCCTAGTGCTGCTTTGAATTTCCTGAGGTTTGCACTGTAAAACCGAGTTGTAGTTTGTTCCTCCCCATATATATGTAAGGACTGGAGTTTGCAAGTGACAAGAAACTTTGTGTTCCCTTCAAGCTAGGTGAAGGACGGCTTTCACACACACATATCTCTCAGAACTGAGCATGTGGAGAGACTTTCATTCATCCAGCACAAAGGGAACTTGTTGCAGGAGAAACAATTACTCTGGTTCCTCAATCTGTTTCTTAGAGCCGGTTTGATGTTACTGAGTTTTGCACTGTAAAACCGAGTTGGAGCTTGTACCTCCCCATATAGATGTATGATGTGTAGTTAGCAACAAAAAAGAAACTTTGTGTTCCCTTCAAGCTAGTTGAAGGACGGCATTCACACACGCTTATCTCTCAGAACTGAGCATGTGGTGAGACGTTCGTTCATCCAGCACAAAGGAACGGGTTGCAGGAGAAACATTTACTCTGGTTTCTCAGTCTGTTTCCTAGTGCTGGTTTGAAGTTCCTGCGGTTTGCACTGTAAAACAGAGTTGGAGCTTGTACCACCCCTATATATATGTATGTTGTGGTGTTTGCAACTGAAAAGAAACTTTGTGTTCCCTTCAAGCTAGGTGCAGGACGGCTTTCACACACTATTATCTCTCAGAAGTGAGCATGTGGATAGACGTTCGTTCATCCATCTTAAAGGGAACTGGTTGTAGGAGAAACACTTACTCTGGATTCTCAGTCTGTTTCCTAGTGCCGGTTTGTAGTTCCTGCGGTTTGCAGTGTAAAACCGAGTTGGGGTGTATTCCTACCCATATATATGTAAGGAATGGAGTTTGCATCTGAATAGAAAATTTGTGTTCGCTTCAAGGTAGGTGAAGGAAGGCTTTCACAGAAACTTATCTCTCAGAACTGAGCATGTGGAGAGAAGTTCGTTCATCCAGCACAAAGGGAACGGGTTGCAGGGAAACACTTACTCTGGTTTCTCAAACAGTTTCCTACTGCCGGTTTGAAGTTCCTGGGTTTGCACTGTAAAACCGAGTTGGAGCTTGTACCTCCCCATATATATGTAAGTACTGGAGTTTGCAACTGAATAGAAACTTTGTGTTCCCTTCAATCTAGGTGAAGGACGGCTTTCACACAGACTTATATATCAGAACTGAGCATGTGGAGAGACGTTCGTTCATCCAGCACAAAGGGAACGAGTTGCATGAGAAACAATTACTCTGGTTTCTCAGTCTGTTTCCAAGTGTCGGTTTGAAGTTCCTGCGGTTTGCACTGTAAAACCGAGTTGGAGCTTGTACCTCCCCATATATATGTATGGTGTGGAGTTTGCAAATTAAAAGAATCTTTGTGTTCCCTTCAAGCTAGGTGAAGGACGGCTTTCACACACACTTATCTCTCAGACCTGGGCATGTGGAGAGACGTTCGTTCATCCAGCACAAAGGGAACGGGTTGCAAGGGAAATACTGACTCTGGTCTCTCAGTGTGTTTCCTATTGCCGGTTGGATGTTCCTGCGGTTTGCACTGTAAAACTGAGATGAAATTTGTTCATCCCCATATATATGTAAGGACTGGAGTTTGCAACTGAATAGAAATTTAGTGATCCCTTCTAATTAGTTGAAGGATGGCTTTCACACACACTTATCCCTCAGAAATGAGCATGTGGAGAGACGTTCGTTCATCCAGCACAAAGGGAACGGGTTCCAGGAGAAACAATTAATCTGGTTTCTCAAACTGTTTCCTAGTGCCGGTTTGAAATTCCTACGGTTTGCACTGTAAAAGCGAGTTAGAGCTTGTACCTCCCTATATATATGTATGCTGTGGTGTTTGCAACTGAAGAGAAACTTTGTGTTCCCTTCAAGCTAGGTGAAGGACGGCATTCACACACACTTATCTCTCACAACTGAGCATGTGGAGAGACGTTCGTTCATCCAGCACAAAGGGAACGGGTTGCAGGTGAAACCTTTACTTTGGTTTCTCAGTCTGTTTCCTAGTGCCGGTTTGAAGTTCCTATGGTTTGCACTGTAAAACCGAGTTTTAGCTTTTACCTCCTCTTATATATGTATGGTGTGGAGTTTGCAACTGAAAAGAAACTTTGTGTTCCCTTCAATCTAAGTGAAGGACGGCTTTCACACACACTTATCTCTCAGAACTGAGCATGTGGAGAGACGTTCGTTCATCCAGCACAAAGGGAACGGGTAGCAGGAGAAACAATTACTCTGGTTTCTCAAACTGTTTCCTAGTGCCTGTTAGAAGTTCCTATGGTTTGCACTGTAAAACCGAGTTAGAGCTTGTACCTCCCTATATATATGTATGGTGTGGAGTTTGCAACTGAAAAGAACTTTGTGTTCCCTTCAAGCTAGGTGAAGGACGGCTTTCACACACACTTATCTCTCAGAACTGAGCATGTGGAGAGATGTTCGTTCATCCAGCACAAAGGGAACAGATTGCAGGAGAAACACTTACTCTGGTTTCTCAGTCTGTTTCCTAGTGCCAGTTTGAGGTTCCTGCGATTTGCACTGTAAAACCGAGTTAGAGCTTGTACCTCCCCATATATATGTATGGTGTGCAGTATGCAACTGAAAAGAAACTTTGTGTTCCCTTCAAGCTTGTTGAAGCACGGCTTTCACACCCACTAATCTCTCAGAACTGAGCATGTGGAGAGACGTTCGTTCATCCAGCACAAAGGGAACTGTTTGTAGGAGAAACACTTACTCTGGTTTCTCAGTTTGTTTCCTAGTGCCGGTTTGAAGTTCCTGCAGTTTGCACTGAAAAACCAATTTCGAGTTTTCCTCCCCATATATATGTATGGAATGGAGTTTGGAAGTGAATAGAAACTTTGTGTTCCGTTCAAGTTAGGTGAAGGGCGGCATTCACACACACGTATCTCTCAGAACTGAGCATCTGGAGAGACTTTCATTCATCCAGCATAAAGGGAACGGGTTGCAGGAGAAATACTTACTCTGGTTTCTCAGTCTGTTTCCTAGTGCCGGTTTGAAGTTCCTGCGGTTTGCACTGTAAAACCGAGTTGGAGCTTGTACCACCCCATATATATGTATGGTGTGGAGTTTGCTACTGAAAAGAAATTTTGTGTTCGCTACAAGCTAGGTGAAGGACGGCTTTCACACACACTTATCTTTCAGACCTGATCATGTGGAGAGACGTTCTTTCATCCAGCAAAAAGGGAACGGGTTGCAAGAGAAATATTTACACTGGTCTCTCAGTCTGTTTCCTATTGCCGGTTGGATGTTCCTGCGGTTTGCAGTGTAAAACTGAGATGAAGTTTGTTCATCCCCATATATATGTAAGGACTGGAGTTTGCAACAGAATAGAAACTTGTGTTCCCTTCAAGTTAGGTGAAGGACGGCTTTCACACACACTTATCTCTCAGAACTGAGCATGTGGAGAGACGTTCGTTCATACAGCACAAAGGGAACGGGTTGCAAGGGAAATACTTACTCTGGTTTCTCAGTCTGTTTCCTATTGCCGGTTGGATGTTCCTGCGGTTTGCACTGTAAAACCGAGATGAAGTATGTTCATCCCCATATATATGTAAGGACTGGAATATGCAACTGAATAGAAACTTTGTGTCCCTTCAAGTTAGGTGAAGGACGGCTTTCACACACACTTATCTCTCAGGACTGAGCATGTGGAGAGTCGTTCGCTCATCCAGAGCAAAGGGAACGGGTTGCAGGAGAAACAATTAATCTGGTTTCTCAGTTTGTTTCCTAGTGCCAGTTTGAAGTTCCTGCGTTTTGCACTGTAAAACCGAGGTGGAACTTGTTCCTCCCCATGTATATGTATGGAATGGAGTTTGCAAGTGACAAGAAAATTTGTGTTCCCTTTAGCTAGTTAAGGACGGCTTTCACACACACATATCTCTCAGAACCAGCATGTGGAGAGACTTTCATTCATCCAGCACAAAGGGAACGGGTTGCAAGAGAAATACTTACTCTGGTTTCTCAGTCTGTTTCCTAGTGCCGGTTGGAAGTTCCTGCGGTTTGCACTGTAAAACCGTGTTGAAGTTATTTCCTCCCCACATATATGTAAGGACTGGAGTTTGCAACTGAATAGAAACTTTGTGTTCCATTCAAGTTAGGTGAAGTACGGCTTTAACACACACTTATCCTTCAGAAATGAGCATGTGGAGAGACGTTAGTTCATCCAGCACAAACGGAACTGGTTGCAGTAGAAACACTTACTCTGGTTTCCCAGTGTGTTTCCTAGTGCCGGATTGAAGTTCCTGCGGTTTGCACTGTAAAACCGAGTTAGAGCTTGTACCTCCCTATATATCTGTATGCTGTGGGGTTTGCAACTGAATAGAAACTTTGTGTTCCCTTCAAGCTAGGTTAAGGACGGCTTTCACACACACTTATCTCTCACATCTGACCATGTGGAGAGACTTTCGTTCATCCAGCACAAAGGGAACGGTTTGCAGGTGAAACCGTTACTTTGCTTTCTCAGTCTGTTTCCTAGTGCCGGTTTGACGTTCCTGTGGTTTGCACTGTATAACCGAGTTGCAGCTTGTACCTCCCCATATATATGTATGGTGTGGAATTTGTATCTGAAAAGAAACTTTGTATTCCCTTCAAGCTAGGTGAAGGACGGCTTTCACACACACTTAACTCTCAGAACTGAGCATGTGGAGAGACGTTCCTTCATCCAGCACAAAGGAACGGGTTGCAGGAGAAACACTTACTCTGGTTTCTCAAACTGTTTATTATTGCCGGTTTGAAGTTCCTGCGGTTTGCAGTGTAAAACCGAGTTGGAGGTTGTACCTCCCCATATATATATAGGGTGTGGAGTTTGCAACTGAAAAGAAACTTTCTGTTCCCTTCAAGTTAGGTGAAGGCGGCTTTCACACACACTTATCTCTCAGAACTTAGCATGTGGAGAGACGTTCGTTCATCCAGCAGAAAGGGAACGGTTTGCAGGTGAAACAATTACTTAGGGTTCTCAGTCTGTTTCCTAGTGCCTGTTTGAAGTTCCTGCGGTATGCACTGTAAAACCGAGTTGGAGCTTGTACCTCCCCATATATATGTATGGTGTGGAGTTTGCAACTGAAAAGAAACTTTGTGTTACCTTCAAGCTAGGTGAAGGACGGCTTTCACACACACTTATCTCTCAGAACTGATCATGTGGAGAGACGTTCGTTCATCCAGCACAAAGGGAACGGTTTGTAGGAGAAACACTTACTCTGGTTTCTCAGTCTGTTTCCTAGTGCTGCTTTGAAGTTCCTGCGGTTGCACTGTAAAACCGAGTTGAAGTTTGTTCCTCCCCATATATATGTAAGGACTGGACTTTGCAAGTGACAAGAAACTTTGTGTTCCCTTCAAGCTAGGTGAAGGACGGCTTTCACACACACATATCTCTCAGAACTGAGCATGTGGAGAGACGTTCATTCATCCAGCACAAAGGGAACGGGTTGCAGGAGAAACAATTACTCTGGTTTCTCAATCTGTTTCCTAGAGCCGGTTTGATGTTACTGAGTTTTGCACTGTAAAACCGAGTTGGAGCTTGTACCTCCCCATATATATGTATGATGTGGAGTTAGTAACAAAAAAGAAACTTTGTGTTCCCTTCAAGCTAGTTGAAGGACGGCATTCACACACGCTTATCTCTCAGAACTGAGCATGTGGTGAGACGTTCGTTCATCCAGCACAAAGGGAACGGGTTGCAGGAGAAACATTTACTCTGGTTTCTCAGTCTGTTTCCTAGTGCTGGTTTGAAGTTCCTGCAGTTTGCACTGTAAAACCGAGTTGGAGCTTGTACCAACCCTATATATATGTATGCTGTGGTGTTTGCAACTGAAAAGAAACTTTGTGTTCCCTTCAAGCTAGGTGAAGGGCGGCTTTCACACACACTTATCTATCAGAAATCAGCATGTGGAGAGACGTTCGTTCATCCAGCTCTAAGGAAACGGGTTGTAGGGGAAACACTTTCTCTGGATTCTTAGTCTATTTTCTAGTGCCGGTTTGAAGTTCCTGCAGTTTGCACTGTAAACCCGAGTGGCAAGTTGTACCGCCACATATATATTTATGGTGTGGAATTTGCAACTGAAAAGAACTTTTGTGTTCCCTTCAAGCTAGGTGAAGTACGGCTTTCACACACACTTATCTCTCAGAACTGAGCATGTGAAGAGACGTTCCTTCATCCAACACAAAGGGAACGGGTTGCAGGAGAAACAATTACTCTGGTTTCGCAAACTGTTTCCTAGTGACGGTTTGAAGTTTCTTCGGTTTGCACTGTAAAACCGAGTTAGAGCTTGTACCTCCCTATATATATGTATGGTGTGGAGTTTGCAACTGAAAAGAAACTTTGTGTTCCCTTCAAGCTAGGTGAAGGACGGCTTTCACACACACTTATCTCTCAGAACTGAGCATGTGGAGAGAGGTTCGTTCATCCAGTAGAAAAAGATCGGGTTGCAAGAGACATACTTACTCTGGTTTCTCAGTCTGTTTCCTTGTGCTGGTTGGATGTTCCTGCGGTTTGCACTGTAAAACCGAGTTGAAGTTAGTTCCTCCCCATATATATGTAAGGACTGGAGTTTGCAACTGAATAGAAACTTTGTGTTCCCTTCAAGTTAGGTGAAGGAAGATTTTAACACACAATTATCTCTCAGAACTGAGCATGTGGAGAGTCTTTCGTTCATCCAGCACAAAGGGAACGCGTTGCAGGAGAAACACTTACTCTGGTTTCTCAGTCTGTTTCCTCGTCCCGGTTGGAAGTTCCTGCGGTTTGCACTGTAAAACCGAGTTGCAGCTTCTACCTCCCCATATATATGTATGGTGTGGAGTTTGCAACTGAAAAGAAACTTTGTGTTCCCTTCATGCTACTTGAAGGACGGCTTTCACACACACTTATCTCTCAGAACTGAGACTGTGGAGAGACGTTCGTTCATCCAGCACAAAGGGAACGGGTTGCATGAGAAACACTTTCTCTGGTTTCTCAGTCTGTTTCCTAGTGCCGGTTTGAAGTTCCTGCGGTTTGCACTGTAAAACCGAGTTGGAGCATGTACCTCCCCATATATATGTATGGTGTGGATTTTGCAAATGAAAAAAACTTTGTGTTCCCTTCAATCTAGGTGAAGGACGGCTTTCACACAACTTATCTCTCAGAACTGAGCATGTGGTGAGACGTTCGTTCATCCAGAACAAAGGGAACGGGTTGCAGGTGAAACATTTACTTCGGTTTCTCAGTCTGTTTCCTAGTGCCGGTTTGAAGTTCCTGCGGTTTGCACTGTAAAACCGAGTTGGAGCTTTTACCTCCTCTTATATATGTATGGTGTGGAGTTTGCAACTGAAAAGAAACTTTGTGTTCCCTTCAATCTAAGTGAAGGACGGCTTTCACACACACTTATCTCTCAGACCTGAGCATGTGGAGAGACGTTCGTTCATCCAGCACAAAGGGAACGGGTAGCAGGAGAAACAATTACTCTGGTTTCTCAAACTGTTTCCTAGTGCCTGTTAGAAGTTCCTATGGTTTGCACTGTAAAACCGAGTTAGAGCTTGTACCTCCCTATATATATGTATGGTGTGGAGTTTGCAACTGAAAAGAAACTTTGTGTTCCCTTCAAGCTAGGTGAAGGACGGCTTTCACACACACTTATCTCTCAGAACTGAGCATGTGGAGAGACGTTCGTTCATCCAGCACAAAGGGAACAGATTGCAGGAGAAACACTTACTCTGGTTTCTCAGTCTGTTTCCTAGTGCCAGTTTGAGGTTCCTGCGATTTGCACTGTAAAACCGAGTTGGAGCTTGTACCTCCCCATATATATGTATGGTGTGCAGTATGCAACTGAAAAGAAACTTTGTGTTCCCTTCAAGCTTGGTGAAGGACGGCTTTCACACCCACTAATCTCTCAGAACTGAGCATGTGGAGAGACGTTCGTTCATCCAGCACAAAGGGAACTGTTTGTAGGAGAAACACTTACTCTGGTTTCTCAGTTTGTTTCCTAGTGCCGGTTTGAAGTTCCTGCAGTTTGCACTGAAAAACCGATTTCGAGTTTTCCTCCCCATATATATGTATGGAATGGAGTTTGGAAGTGAATAGAAACTTTGTGTTCCCTTCAAGTTAGGTGAAGGGCGGCATTCACACACAATTATCTCTCAGAACTGAGCATCTGGAGAGACTTTCATTCATCCAGCATAAAGGGAACGGGTTGCAGGAGAAATACTTACTCTGGTTTCTCAGTCTGTTTCCTAGTGCCGGTTTGAAGTTCCTGCGGTTTGCACTGTAAAACCGAGTTGGAGCTTGTACCACCCCATATATATGTATGGTGTGGAGTTTGCTACTGAAAAGAAATTTTGTGTTCGCTTCAAGCTAGGTGAAGGACGGCTTTCACACACACTTATCTTTCAGACCTGAGCATGTGGAGAGACGTTCTTTCATCCAGCAAAAAGGGAACGGGTTGCAAGAGAAATATTTACACTGGTCTCTCAGTCTGTTTCCTATTGCCGGTTGGATGTTCCTGCGGTTTGCAGTGTAAAACTGAGATGAAGTTTGTTCATCCCCATATATATGTAAGGAATGGAGTTTGCAACAGAATAGAAACTTGTGTTCCCTTTAAGTTAGGTGAAGGACGGCTTTCACACACACTTATCTCTCAGAACTGAGCATGTGGAGAGACGTTCGTTCATACAGCACAAAGGGAACGGGTTGCAAGGGAAATACTTACTCTGGTTTCTCAGTCTGTTTCCTATTGCCGGTTGGATGTTCCTGCGGTTTGCACTGTAAAACCGAGATGAAGTATGTTCATCCCCATATATATGTAAGGACTGGAATATGCAACTGAATAGAAACTTTGTGTCACTTCAAGTTAGGTGAAGGACGGCTTTCACACACACTTATGTCTCAGAACTGAGCATGTGGAGAATCGTTCGCTCATCCAGAGCAAAGGGAACGGGTTGCAGGAGAAACAATTAATCTGGTTTCTCAGTTTGTTTCCTAGTGCCAGTTTGAAGTTCCTGCGTTTTGCACTGTAAAACCGAGTTGGAACTTGTTCCTCCCCATGTATATGTATGGAATGGAGTTTGCAAGTGACAAGAAACTTTGTGTTCCCTTTAGCTAGTGAAGGACGGCTTTCACACACACATATCTCTCAGAACCAGCATGTGGAGAGACTTTCATTCATCCAGCACAAAGGGAACGGGTTGCAAGAGAAATACTTACTCTGGTTTCTCAGTCTGTTTCCTAGTGCCGGTTGGAAGTTCCTGCGGTTTGCACTGTAAAACCGTGTTGAAGTTATTTCCTCCCCACATATATGTAAGGACTGGAGTTTGCAACTGAATAGAAACTTTGTATTCCATTCAAGTTAGGTGAAGTACGGCTTTAACACACACTTATCCTTCAGAAATGAGCATGTGGAGAGACGTTAGTTCATCCAGCACAAACGGAACTGGTTGCAGTAGAAACACTTACTCTGGTTTCCCAGTGTGTTTCCTAGTGCCGGATTGAAGTTCCTGCGGTTTGCACTGTAAAACCGAGTTAGAGCTTGTACCTCCCTATATATCTGTATGCTGTGGGGTTTGCAACTGAATAGAAACTTTGTGTTCCCTTCAAGCTAGGTTAAGGACGGCTTTCACACACACTTATCTCTCACATCTGAGCATGTGGAGAGACTTTCGTTCATCCAGCACAAAGGGAACGGGTTGCAGGTGAAACCGTTACTTTGCTTTCTCAGTCTGCTTCCTAGTGCCGGTTTGACGTTCCTGTGGTTTGCACTGTATAACCGAGTTGCAGCTTGTACCTCCCCATATATATGTATGGTGTGGAATTTGTATCTGAAAAGAAACTTTGTATTCCCTTCAAGCTAGGTGAAGGACGGCTTTCACACACACTTATCTCTCAGAACTGAGCATGTGGAGAGACGTTCCTTCATCCAGCACAAAGGAACGGGTTGCAGGGGAAACACTTACTCTGGTTTCTCAAACTGTTTATTATTGCCGGTTTGAAGTTCCTGCGGTTTGCAGTGTAAAACCGAGTTGGAGCTTGTACCTCCCCATATATATGTAGGGTGTGGAGTTTGCAACTGAAAAGAAACTTTCTGTTCCCTTCAAGTTAGGTGAAGGCGGCTTTCACACACACTTATCTCTCAGAACTTAGCATGTGGAGAGACGTTCGTTCATCAAGCAGAAAGGGAATGGTTTGCAGGTGAAACAATTACTTAGGGTTCTCAGTCTGTTTCCTAGTGCCTGTTTGAAGTTCCTGCGGTATGCACTGTAAAACCGAGTTGGAGCTTGTACCTCCCCATATATATGTATGGTGTGGAGTTTGCAACTGAAAAGAAACTTTGTGTTACCTTCAAGCTAGGTGAAGGACGGCTTTCACACACACTTATCTCTCAGAACTGATCATGTGGAGAGACGTTCGTTCATCCAGCACAAAGGGAACGGTTTGTAGGAGAAACACTTACTCTGGTTTCTCAGTGTGTTTCCTAGGGCCGGTTTGAACTTCCTGCAGTTTGCACTGTAAAACCGAGTTGGAGTTTGTTCCTCCCCATATATATGTATGGAATGGAGTTTGCAAGTGAATAGAAACTTTGTGTTCCCTACAAGTTAGGTGAAGGGCGGCATTCACACACACATATCTCTCAGAACTGAGCATCTGGAGAGACTTTCATTCATCCAGGACAAAGGGAACGGGTTGCAGGAGAAATACTTACTCTGGATTCTCAGTCTGTTTCCTAGTGCCGGTTTGAAGTTCCTGCGGTTTGCACTGTAAAACCGAGTTGCATCTTGTATCTCCCCATATATATGTATGGTGTGGTGTTTGCAACTGAAAAGAAACTTTGTGTTCGCTTCAAGCTAGGTGAAGGACGGTTTTCACACACTCTTATCTCTCAGACCTGAGCATGTGGAGAGACGTTCGTTCATCCAGCACAAAGGGAACGGGTTGCAAGAGAAATAGTTATCTGGTCTCTCAGTCTGTTTCCTATTGCCGGTTGGATGTTCCTGCGGTTTGCAGTGTAAAACCGAGATGAAATTTGTTCATCCCCATATATATGTATGGACTGGACTTTGCAACTAAATAGAAACTTTGTGTTCTTTCAAGCTAAGTGAAGGACGGCTTTCACACACACTTATCTCCCAGAACTGAGCATGAGGAGAGACGTTCGTTCATCCAGCACAAAGGGAACGTGTTGCAGGAGAAACAATTACTCTGGTTTCTCAGTCTGTTTCCTAGTGCCGGTTGGTAGTTTCTACGGTTTGCAATGTAAAACCGAGTTAGAGCTTGTACCTCCCCATATATATGTATGTTGTGGAATTTGCAACTGAATAGAAACTTTGTGTTCCCTTCAAGCTAGGTGAAGGACGGCTTTCACACACACTTATCTCTCAGAACTGAGCATGTGGAGAGACGTTCGTTCATCCAGCACAAAGGGAACGGGTTGTAGGAGAAACATTTACTCTGGTTTCTCAGTCTGTTTCCTAGTGCTGCTTTGAAGTTCCTGCGGTTTGCACTGTAAAACCGAGTTGAAGTTTGTTCCTCCCCATATATATGTAAGGACTGGACTTTGCAAGTGACAAGAAACTTTGTGTTCCCTTCAAGCTAGGTGAAGGACGGCTTTCACACACACATATCTCTCAGAACTGAGCATGTGGAGAGACTTTCATTCATCCAGCACAAAGGGAACGGGTTGCAGGAGAAACAATTACTCTGGTTTCTCAATCTGTTTCCTAGAGCCGGTTTGATGTTACTGAGTTTTGCACTGTAAAACCGAGTTGGAGCTTGTTCCTCCCCATATATATGTATGATGTGGAGTTAGCAACAAAAAAGAAACTTTGTGTTCCCTTCAAGCTAGTTGAAGGACGGCATTCACACACGCTTATCTCTCAGAACTGAGCATGTGGTGAGACGTTCGTTCATCCAGCACAATGGGAACGGGTTGCAGGAGAAACATTTACTCTGGTTTCTCAGTCTGTTTCCTAGTGCTGGTTTGGAGTTCCTGCAGTTTGCACTGTAAAACCGAGTTGGAGCTTGTACCACCCCTATATATATGTATGCTGTGGTGTTTGCAACTGAAAAGAAACTTTGTGTTCCCTTCAAGCTAGGTGAAGGACGGCTTTCACACACACTTATCTATCAGAAATCAGCATGTGGAGAGACGTTCGTTCATCCAGCTCTAAGGAAACGGGTTGTAGGGGAAACACTTTCTCTGGATTCTTAGTCTGTTTTCTAGTGCCGGTTTGAAGTTCCTGCAGTTTGCACTGTAAAAACGAGTGGCAAGTTGTACCGCCACATATATATTTATGGTGTGAAATTTGCAACTGAAAAGAAATTTTGTGTTCCCTTCAAGCTAGGTGAAGTACGGCTTTCACACACACTTATCTCTCAGAACTGAGCATGTGAAGAGACGTTCCTTCATCCAACACAAAGGGAACGGGTTGCAGGAGAAACAATTACTCTGGTTTCGCAAACTGTTTCCTAGTGACGGTTTGAAGTTTCTTCGGTTTGCACTGTAAAACCGAGTTAGAGCTTGTACCTCCCTATATATATGTATGGTGTGGAGTTTGCAACTGAAAAGAAACTTTGTGTTCCCTTCAAGCTAGGTGAAGGACGGCTTTCACACACACTTATCTCTCAGAACTGAGCATGTGGAGAGAGGTTCGTTCATCCAGTAGAAAAGGATCGGGTTGCAAGAGACATACTTACTCTGGTTTCTCAGTCTGTTTCCTTGTGCTGGTTGGATGTTCCTGCGGTTTGCACTGTAAAACCGAGTTGAAGTTAGTTCCTCCCCATATATATGTAAGGACTGGAGTTTGCAACTGAATAGAAACTTTGTGTTCCCTTCAAGTTAGGTGAAGGAAGGTTTTAACACACAATTATCTCTCAGAACTGAGCATGTGGAGAGACGTTTGTTCATCCAGCACAAAGGGAACGGGTTGCAGGAGAAACACTTACTCTGGTTTCTCAGTCTGTTTCCTCGTCCCGGTTGGAAGTTCCTGCGGTTTGCACTGTAAAACCGAGTTGCAGCTTCTACCTCCCCATATATATGTATGGTGTGGAGTTTGCAACTGAAAAGAAACTTTGTGTTCCCTTCATGCTACTTGAAGGACGGCTTTCACACACACTTATCTCTCAGGACTGAGACTGTGGAGAGACGTTCGTTCATCCAACACAAAGGGAACGGGTTGCATGAGAAACACTTTCTCTGGTTTCTCAGTCTGTTTCCTAGTGCCGGTTTGAAGTTCCTGCGGTTTGCACTGTAAAACCGAGTTGGAGCTTGTACATCCCCATATATATGTATGGTGTGGATTTTGCAAATGAAAAAAACTTTGTGTTCCCTTCAATCTAGGTGAAGGACGGCTTTCACATACACTTATCTCTCAGAACTGAGCATGTGGTGAGACGTTCGTTCATCCAGAACAAAGGGAACGGGTTGCAGGAGAAACATTTACTCTGGTTTCTCAGTCTGTTTCCTAGTGCTGCTTTGAAGTTCCTGAGGTTTGCACTGTAAAACCGAGTTGTAGTTTGTTCCTCCCCATATATATGTAAGGACTGGAGTTTGCAAGTGACAAGAAACTTTGTGTTCCCTTCAAGATAGGTGAAGGACGGCTTTCACACACACACATCTCTCAGAACTGAGCATGTGGAGAGACTTTCATTCATCCAGCACAAAGCGAACTGGTTGCAGGAGAAACAAATACTCTGGTTTCTCAATCTGTTTCCTAGAGCCGGTTTGATGTTACTGAGTTTTGCACTGTAAAACCGATTTGGAGCTTGTACCTCCCCATATAGATGTATGATGTGGAGTTAGCAACAAAAAAGAAACTTTGTGTTCCCTTCAAGCTAGTTGAAGGACGGCATTCACACACGCTTATCTCTCAGAACTGAGCATGTGGTGAGACGTTCGTTCATTCAGCACAAAGGAACGGGTTGCAGGCGAAACATTTACTCTGGTTTCTCAGTCTGTTTCCTAGTGCTGGTTTGAAGTTCCTGCGGTTTGCACTGTAAAACAGAGTTGGAGCTTGTACCACCCCTATATATATGTATGTTGTGGTGTTTGCAACTGAAAAGAAACTTTGTGTTCCCTTCAAGCTGGGTGCAGGACGGCTTTCACACACTATTATCTCTCAGAAGTGAGCATGTGGATAGACGTTCGTTCATCCAGCTTAAAGGGAACTGGTTGTAGGATAAACACTTACTCTGGATTCTCAGTCTGTTTCCTAGTGCCGGTTTGTAGTTCCTGCAGTTTGCACTGTAAAACCGATTTGCAGCTTGTAACTCCCCATATATATGTATGGTGTGGATTTTGCAACTGAAAAGAAACTTTGAGTTCCCTTCAAGCTAGTTGAAGGACGGCTTTCACACACACTAATCTCTCAGAATTGAGCATGTGGAGAGACGTTCGTTCATCCAGCACAAATGGAACCGGATGCAGGAGCAACTCTTACTCTGGTTTCTCAGTCTGTTTCCTAGTGCCGGTTTGAAGTTCCTGCGGTTTGTACTGTAAAACCGAGTTGGAGCTTGTACCTCCCCATATATATGTATGGTGTGGAGTTTGCAACTGAAAAGAAACTTTGAGTTCCCTTCAAGCTAGGTGAAGGACGGCTTTCACACACACTTATCTCTCAGAAATCAGCATGTGGAGAGACGTTCGTTCATCCAGCTCTAAGGAAACGGGTTGTAGGTGAAACACTATCTCTGGATTCTTAGTCTGTTTTCTAGTGCCGGTTTGAAGTTCCTGCAGTTTGCACTGTAAAACCGAGAGGCAGCTTGTACCGCCACATATATATTTATGGTGTGGAATTTGCAACTGAAAAGAAACTTTGTATTCCCTTCAAGCTAGGTGAAGTACGGCTTTCACACACACTTATCTCTCAGAACTGAGCATGTGAAGAGACGTTCCTTCATCCAGCACAAAGGGAACGGTTTGCAGGGGAAACAATTACTCTGGTTTCTCAAACTGTTTCCTAGTGCCGTTTTGAAGTTTCTTCGGTTTGCACTGTAAAACCGAGTTAGAGCTTGTACCCCCCTATATATATGTATGGTGTGGAGTTTGCAACTGAAAAGAAACTTTGTGTTCCCTTCAAGCTAGGTGAAGGACGGCTTTCACACCCACTTATCTCTCAGAACTGAGCATGTGGAGAGACGTTCTTTCATCCAGCACAAAGGGATTGGGTTGCAAGAGACATACTTACTCTGGTTTCTCAGTCTGTTTCCTTGTGCTGGTTGGATGTTCCTGCGGTTTGCAGTGTAAAACCGAGTTGATGTTAGTTCCTCCCTATATATATGTAAGGACTGGAGTTTGAACCTGAATACAAACTTTGTGTTCCCTTCAAGTTAGGTGAAGGACGGTTTTAACACACACTTATCTCTCAGAACTGAGCATGTGGAGAGACGTTTGTTCATTCAGCACAAAGGGAATGGGTTGCAGGAGAAACCCTTACTCTGGTTTCTCAGTCTATTTGCTAATGCCGGTTTGAAGTTCCTGAGATTTGCACTGTAAAACCGAATTGGAACATGTTCCTCCCCTATATATGTATGGAATGGAGTTTGCAAGTGACAAGAAACTTTGTGTTCCGTTCAAGCAATGTGAAGGACGGTTTTCACACACAATTTTCTCTCAGAACTGAGCATGTGGAAAGACGTTCGTTCATCCAGCACAAAGGGAACGGGTTGCAGGGAAACACTTACTCTGGTTTCTCAGTCTGTTTCCTAGTGCCGGTTTTAAGTTGCTGATATTTGCAGTGTAAAACCGAGTTGGAGCTTGTACCTCCCCATATATATGTATGCTGTGGAGTTTGAATCTGAAAAGATACTTTGTGTTCCTTTCAAGCTATGTGAAAGACGGCTTTCACACACACTTATCTCTCAGAACTGTGCATGTGGAGAGACGTTCGTTCATCCAGCACTAAGGGAACGGTTTGCAGGAGAAACACTTACTCTGGATACTCAGTCTGTTTCCTATTGCCGGTTTTCAGTTCTTTCAGATTGCACTGTAAAGCGAGTTGCAGCTTGTACCTCCCAATATATATGTATTTTGTGGAGTTTGCAACTGAAAAGAATCTTTGTGTTCCCTTCAAGCTAGTTGAAGGACGGCTTTCACACACACTTATCTCTCCGAACTGAGCATGTGGAAAGACGTTCGTTCATCCAGCACAAAGGGAACTGGTTTCAGGAGAAACACTTACTCTGGTTTCTCAGTCTGTTTCTTAGTACCTTTTGGAAGTTCCTGCGGTTTGCACTTTAAAACCGAGTTGCAGCTTCTACCTCCCCATATATATGTATGGTGTGGAGTTTGCAACTGAAAAGAAACTTTGTGTTCCCTTCAAGCTACGTGAAGGACGGCTTTCACACACACATATCTCTCAGAACTGAGAATGTGGAGAGAATTTCATTCATCCAGCACAAAGGGAACGAGTTGCAGGAGAAACAATTACTCTGGTTTCTCAATCTGTTTCCTAGAGCCGGTTTGATGTTACTGAGTTTTGCACTGTAAAACCGAGTTGGAGCTTGTACCTCCCCATATATAGGTATGATGTGGAGTTAGCAACAAAAAAGAAACTTTGTGTTCCCTTCAAGCTAGTTGAAGGACGGCATTCATACACGCTTATCTCTCAGAACTGAGCATGTGGTGAGACGTTCGTTCATCCAGCACAAAGGAACGGGTTGCAGGAGAAACATTTACTCTGGTTTCTCAGTCTGTTTCCTCGTGCTGGTTTGAAGTTCCTGCGGTTTGGACTGTAAACCGAGTTGGAGCTTGTACCACCCCTATATATATATATGTTGTGGTGTTTGCAACTGAAAAGAAACTTTGTGTTCCCTTCAAGCTAGTTGCAGGACGGCTTCACACACATTTATCTCTCAGAACTGAGCATGTGGAGAGACGTTCGTTCATCCAGCAAAATGGGAACGGGTTGTAGGGGAAACACTTACTCTGGATTCTCAGTCTTTTTCCTAGTGCCGGTTTGTAGTCCTGCAGTTTGTGCTGTAAAACCGAGTTGCAGCTTGTAACTCCCCATATATATGTATGGTGTGGAGTTTGCAACTGAAAAGAAACTGTGTTCCCTTCAAGCTAGGTTAAGGACGGCTTTCACACACACTTATCTCTCAGAACTGAGCATGTGAAGAGACGTTCCTTCATCCAGCACAAAGGGAACGGGTTGCAGGAGAAACAATTACTCTGGTTTCTCAAACTGTTTCCTTGTGCCGTTTTGAAGTTTCTTCGGTTTGCACTGTAAAACCGAGTTAGAGCTTGTACCCCCCTATATATATGTATGGTGTGCAGTTTGCAACTGAAAAGAAACTTTGTGTTCCCTTCAAGCTAGTTGAAGGACGGCTTTCACACACACTTATCTCTCAGATCTGAGCATGTGGAGAGACGTTCGTTCATCCAGCACAAAGGGATTGGGTTGCAAGAGACATACTTACTCTGGTTTCTCAGTCTGCTTCCTTGTGCTGGTTGGATGTTCCTGCGGTTTGCACTGTAAAACCGAGTTGATGTTAGTTCCTCCCCATATATATGTAAGAACTGGAGTTTGCAACTGAAAAGAAACTTTGTGTTCCCTTCAAGTTAGGTGAAGGACGGTTTTAACACACACTTATCTCTCAGAACTGAGCATGTGGAGAGACGTTTGTTCATCCAGCACAAAGGGAACGTGATGCAGGAGAAACCCTTACTCTGGTTTCTCAGTCTATTTCCTAATGCCGGTTTGAAGTTCCTGAGATTGCACTGTAAAACCGAGTTGGAACATGTTCCTCCCCACATATATGTATGGAATGGAGTTTGCAAGTGACAAGAAACTTTGTGTTCCGTTCAAGCAAGGTGAAGGACGGTTTTCACACACACTTTTCTCTCAGAACTGAGCATGTGGAAAGACGTTCGTTCATCCAGCACAAAGGGAACGGGTTGCAGGAGAAACAATTACTGTGGTTTCTCAGTCTGTTTCCTAGTGCCGGTTTTAATTTCCTCTGGTTTGCACTGTAAATCCGAGTTGGAGTTTGTTCCTCCCCATATATATATAAGGACTGGTGTTTGCAATTGAATAGAAACTTTGTGTTCCCTTCAAGTTAGGTGAAGGACGGCTTTAACACACACTTATCTCTCAGAACTGAGCATGTGGAGAGACTTTCATTCATCCAGCACAAAGGGAACGGGTTGCAGGAGAAACAATTACTCTGGTATCTCAATCTGTTTCCTAGAGCCGGTTTGATGTTACTGAGTTTTGCACTGTAAACCCGAGTTTGAGCTTGTACCTCCCCATATATATGTATGATGTGGAGTTAGCACAAAAAAGAAACTTTGTGTTCCCTTCAAGCTAGTTGAAGAACGGCATTCATACTCGCTTATCTCTCAGAACTGAGCATGTGGTGAAACGTTCGTTAATCCAGCACAAAGGGAACGGGTTGCAGGAGAAACATTTACTCTGGTTTCTCAGTCTGTTTCCTAGTGCTGGTTTGAAGTTCCTGCGGTTTGCTCTGTAAACCGAGTTGGAGCTTGTACCACCCCTATATATATGTATGTTGTGGTGTTTGCAACTGAAAAGAAACTTTGTGTTCCCTTCAAGATAGTTGCAGGACGGCTTCACACACATTTATCTCTCAGAACTGAGCATGTGGAGAGACGTTCGTTCATCCAGCATAAAGGGAACGGGTTGTAGGCGAAACACTTCCTCTGGATTCTCAGTCTGTTTCCTAGTGCCGATTTGTAGTTCCTGCATTTTGTACTGTAAAACCGAGTTGCAGCTTGTAACTCCCCATATATATGTATGGTGTGGAGTTTGCAACTGAAAAGAAACTTTGTGTTCCCTTCAAGCTAGTTGAAGGACGGCTTTCACACACCCTTATCTTTCAGAAATCAGCATGTGGAAAGACGTTCGTTCATCCAGCTCTAAGGAAACGGGTTGTAGGTGAAACAATTTCTCTGGATTCTCAGTCTGTTTTCTAGTGCCGGTTTGAAGTTCCTGCAGTTTGCACTGTAAATCCGAGTGGCAGCTTGTACGGCCACATATATATTTATGGTGTGGAATTTGCAACTGAAAAGAAACTTTGTGTTCCCTTCAAGCTAGGTGTAGTACGGCTTTCACACACACTTATCTCTCAGAACTGAGCATGTGAAGAGACGTTCCTTCATCCAGCACAAAGGGAACGGGTTGCAGGAGAAACAATTTCTCTGGTTTCTCAAACTGTTTCCTAGTGCCGGTTTGAAGTTTTAACGGTTTGCACTGTAAAACCGAGTTACAGCTTGTACCTCCCTATATATATGTATGGTGTGGAGTTTGCAACTGAAAAGAAACTTTGTGTTCCCTTCAAGATAGGTGAAGGACGGCTTTCACACACACTTATCTCTCAGAACTGAGCATGTGGAGAGACGTTCGTTCATCCAGCACAAAGGGATTGGATTGCAAGTGACATACTTACTCTGGTTTCTCAGTCTGTTTCCTTGTGCTGGTTGGATGTTCCTGCGGTTTGCACTGTAAAACCGAGTTGAAGTTAGTTCCTCCCCATATATATGTAAGGACTGGAGTTTGCAACTGAATACAAACTTTGTGTTCCCTTCAAGTTTGGTGAAGTACGGTTTTAACACACATTTATCTCTCAGAACTGAGCATGTGGAGAGACGTTCGTTCATCCACCACAAAGGGAACGGGTTGCAGGAGAAACCCTTACTCTGGTTTCTCAGTCTATTTCCTAATGCCGGTTTGAAGTTCCTGAGTTTTGCACTGTAAAACCGCGTTGGAACATGTTCCTCCCCATATATATGTATGCAATGGAGTTTGCAAGTGACAAGAAAATTTGTGTTCCGTTCAAGCTAGTTGAAGGACGGTTTTCACACACACTTTTCTCTCAGAACTGAGCATGTGGAAAGACGTTCGTTCATCCAGCACAAAGGGAACGGGTTGCAGGAGAAACAATTACTCTGGTTTCTCAGTCTGTTTCCTAGTCCCGTTTGGAAGTTCCTGCGGTATGCACTGTAAAACCGAGTTTGAGCTTGTACCTCCCCATATATATGTATGGTGTGGAGTTTGCAAATGAAAATAAACTTTGTGTTCCCTTCAAGCTAGGTGAAGGACGGCTTTCACACACAATTATATCTCAGAACTGAGCATGTGGAGAGACGTTCTTTCATCCAGCAGAAAGGGAACGGGTTGTAGCAGAAACACTTACACTGGATTCTCAGTCTTTTTCCTAGTGCCGGTTTGTAGTCCTGCAGTTTGTGCTGTAAAACCGAGTTGCAGCTTGTAACTCCCCATATATATGTATGGTGTGGAGTTTGCAACTGAAAAGAAACTGTGTTCCCTTCAAGCTAGGTTAAGGACGGCTTTCACACACACTTATCTCTCAGAACTGAGCATGTGAAGAGACGTTCCTTCATCCAGCACAAAGGGAACGGGTTGCAGGAGAAACAATTACTCTGGTTTCTCAAACTGTTTCCTTGTGCCGTTTTGAAGTTTCTTCGGTTTGCACTGTAAAACCGAGTTAGAGCTTGTACCCCCCTATATATATGTATGGTGTGCAGTTTGCAACTGAAAAGAAACTTTGTGTTCCCTTCAAGCTAGTTGAAGGACGGCTTTCACACACACTTATCTCTCAGATCTGAGCATGTGGAGAGACGTTCGTTCATCCAGCACAAAGGGATTGGGTTGCAAGAGACATACTTACTCTGGTTTCTCAGTCTGCTTCCTTGTGCTGGTTGGATGTTCCTGCGGTTTGCACTGTAAAACCGAGTTGATGTTAGTTCCTCCCCATATATATGTAAGAACTGGAGTTTGCAACTGAAAAGAAACTTTGTGTTCCCTTCAAGTTAGGTGAAGGACGGTTTTAACACACACTTATCTCTCAGAACTGAGCATGTGGAGAGACGTTTGTTCATCCAGCACAAAGGGAACGTGATGCAGGAGAAACCCTTACTCTGGTTTCTCAGTCTATTTCCTAATGCCGGTTTGAAGTTCCTGAGATTGCACTGTAAAACCGAGTTGGAACATGTTCCTCCCCACATATATGTATGGAATGGAGTTTGCAAGTGACAAGAAACTTTGTGTTCCGTTCAAGCAAGGTGAAGGACGGTTTTCACACACACTTTTCTCTCAGAACTGAGCATGTGGAAAGACGTTCGTTCATCCAGCACAAAGGGAACGGGTTGCAGGAGAAACAATTACTGTGGTTTCTCAGTCTGTTTCCTAGTGCCGGTTTTAATTTCCTCTGGTTTGCACTGTAAATCCGAGTTGGAGTTTGTTCCTCCCCATATATATATAAGGACTGGTGTTTGCAATTGAATAGAAACTTTGTGTTCCCTTCAAGTTAGGTGAAGGACGGCTTTAACACACACTTATCTCTCAGAACTGAGCATGTGGAGAGACTTTCATTCATCCAGCACAAAGGGAACGGGTTGCAGGAGAAACAATTACTCTGGTATCTCAATCTGTTTCCTAGAGCCGGTTTGATGTTACTGAGTTTTGCACTGTAAACCCGAGTTTGAGCTTGTACCTCCCCATATATATGTATGATGTGGAGTTAGCACAAAAAAGAAACTTTGTGTTCCCTTCAAGCTAGTTGAAGAACGGCATTCATACTCGCTTATCTCTCAGAACTGAGCATGTGGTGAAACGTTCGTTAATCCAGCACAAAGGGAACGGGTTGCAGGAGAAACATTTACTCTGGTTTCTCAGTCTGTTTCCTAGTGCTGGTTTGAAGTTCCTGCGGTTTGCTCTGTAAACCGAGTTGGAGCTTGTACCACCCCTATATATATGTATGTTGTGGTGTTTGCAACTGAAAAGAAACTTTGTGTTCCCTTCAAGATAGTTGCAGGACGGCTTCACACACATTTATCTCTCAGAACTGAGCATGTGGAGAGACGTTCGTTCATCCAGCATAAAGGGAACGGGTTGTAGGCGAAACACTTCCTCTGGATTCTCAGTCTGTTTCCTAGTGCCGATTTGTAGTTCCTGCATTTTGTACTGTAAAACCGAGTTGCAGCTTGTAACTCCCCATATATATGTATGGTGTGGAGTTTGCAACTGAAAAGAAACTTTGTGTTCCCTTCAAGCTAGTTGAAGGACGGCTTTCACACACCCTTATCTTTCAGAAATCAGCATGTGGAAAGACGTTCGTTCATCCAGCTCTAAGGAAACGGGTTGTAGGTGAAACAATTTCTCTGGATTCTCAGTCTGTTTTCTAGTGCCGGTTTGAAGTTCCTGCAGTTTGCACTGTAAATCCGAGTGGCAGCTTGTACGGCCACATATATATTTATGGTGTGGAATTTGCAACTGAAAAGAAACTTTGTGTTCCCTTCAAGCTAGGTGTAGTACGGCTTTCACACACACTTATCTCTCAGAACTGAGCATGTGAAGAGACGTTCCTTCATCCAGCACAAAGGGAACGGGTTGCAGGAGAAACAATTTCTCTGGTTTCTCAAACTGTTTCCTAGTGCCGGTTTGAAGTTTTAACGGTTTGCACTGTAAAACCGAGTTACAGCTTGTACCTCCCTATATATATGTATGGTGTGGAGTTTGCAACTGAAAAGAAACTTTGTGTTCCCTTCAAGATAGGTGAAGGACGGCTTTCACACACACTTATCTCTCAGAACTGAGCATGTGGAGAGACGTTCGTTCATCCAGCACAAAGGGATTGGATTGCAAGTGACATACTTACTCTGGTTTCTCAGTCTGTTTCCTTGTGCTGGTTGGATGTTCCTGCGGTTTGCACTGTAAAACCGAGTTGAAGTTAGTTCCTCCCCATATATATGTAAGGACTGGAGTTTGCAACTGAATACAAACTTTGTGTTCCCTTCAAGTTTGGTGAAGTACGGTTTTAACACACATTTATCTCTCAGAACTGAGCATGTGGAGAGACGTTCGTTCATCCACCACAAAGGGAACGGGTTGCAGGAGAAACCCTTACTCTGGTTTCTCAGTCTATTTCCTAATGCCGGTTTGAAGTTCCTGAGTTTTGCACTGTAAAACCGCGTTGGAACATGTTCCTCCCCATATATATGTATGCAATGGAGTTTGCAAGTGACAAGAAAATTTGTGTTCCGTTCAAGCTAGTTGAAGGACGGTTTTCACACACACTTTTCTCTCAGAACTGAGCATGTGGAAAGACGTTCGTTCATCCAGCACAAAGGGAACGGGTTGCAGGAGAAACAATTACTCTGGTTTCTCAGTCTGTTTCCTAGTCCCGTTTGGAAGTTCCTGCGGTATGCACTGTAAAACCGAGTTTGAGCTTGTACCTCCCCATATATATGTATGGTGTGGAGTTTGCAAATGAAAATAAACTTTGTGTTCCCTTCAAGCTAGGTGAAGGACGGCTTTCACACACAATTATATCTCAGAACTGAGCATGTGGAGAGACGTTCTTTCATCCAGCAGAAAGGGAACGGGTTGTAGCAGAAACACTTACACTGGATTCTCAGTCTCTTTCCAATTGCCAGTTTGTAGTTCCTGCAGTTTGCACTGTAAAACCGAGTTGCACCTTGTACATCCCCATATATAGGTATGGTGTGGAGTTTGCAACTGAAAAGAAACTTTGTGTTCCCTTCAAGCTAGGTGAAGGACTCCTTTCACACACACTTATCTCTCAGAACTGAGCATGTGGAGAGTCGTTCGTTCATCCAGCACAAAGGGAACGGTTTGCAGGAGAAACACTTACTTAGGTTTCTCAGTCTGTTTCCTAGTGCCGGTTTTAATTTCCTCCGGTTTGCACTGTAAAACCGAGTTGGAGTTTGTTCCTCCCCATATATATGTAAGGACTGGTGTTTGCAATTGAATAGAAACTTTGTGTTCCCTTCAAGTTAGGTGAAGGACGGCTTTAACACACACTTATCTCTGAGAACTGAGCATGTGGAGAGACTTTCATTCATCCAGCACAAAGGGAACGGGTTGCAGGAGAAACAATTACTCTGGTTTCTCAATCTGTTTCCTAGAGCCGGTTTGATGTTACTGAGTTTTGCACTGTAAACCCGAGTTGGAACTTGTACCTACCCATACATATGTATGATGTGGAGTTAACACAAAAAAGAAACTTTGTGTTCCCTTCAAGCTAGTTGAAGGACGGCATTCATACACGCTTATCTCTCAGAACTGAGCATGTGGTGAGACGTTCGTTCATCCAGCACAAAGGGAACGGGTTGCAGGAGAAACATTTACTCTGGTTTGTCAGTCTGTTTCCTAGCGCTGGTTTGAAGTTCCTGCGGTTTGCACTGTAAACCGAGTTGGAGCTTGTACCACCCCTATATATATGTACGTTGTGGTGTTTGCAACTGAAAAGAAACTTTGTGTTCCCTTCAAGCTAGGTGAAGGACGGCTTCACACACATTTATCTCTCAGAACTGAGCATGTGGAGAGACGTTCGTTCATCCAGCATAAAGGGAACGGGTTGTAGGCGAAACACTTACTCTGGATTCTCAGTCTGTTTCCTAGTGCCGATTTGTAGTTCCTGCATTTTGTACTGTAAAACCGAGTTGCAGCTTGTAACTCCCCATATATATGTATGGTGTGGAATTTGCAACTGAAAAGAAACTTTGTGTTCCCTTCAAGCTAGGTGAAGGACGTCTTTCACACACACTTATCTCTCAGAAATCAGCATGTGGAAAGACGTTCGTTCATCCAGCTCAAAGGAAACGGGTTGTAGGAGAAACAATTTCTCTGGATTCTCAGTCTGTTTTCTAGTGCCGGTTTGAAGTTCCTGCAGTTTGCACTGTAAATCCGAGTGGCAGCTTGTACGGCCACATATATATTTATGGTGTGGAATTTGCAACTGAAAAGAAACTTTGTGTTCCCTTCAAGCTAGGTGTAGTACGGCTTTCACACACATTTATCTCTCAGAACTGAGCATGTGAAGAGACGTTCCTTCATCCAACACAAAGGGAACGGGTTGCAGGAGAAACAATTTCTCTGGTTTCTCAAACTGTTTCCTAGTGCCGGTTTGAAGTTTTTTCGGTTTGCACTGTAAAACCGAGTAAGAGCTTGTACCTCCCAATATAAATGTATTTTGTGGAGATTGCAATTGAAAAGGATCTTTGTGTTCCATTCAAGCTAGGTGAAGGACGGCTTTCACACACTATTATCTCTCAGAAAAGAGCATGTGAAGAGAAGTTCGTTAATCCAGCACAAGCGGAACTGTTTGCAGGTGAAACAATTACTCTGGTTTCTCAGTCTGTTTCCTAGTGCCGGTTTGAAGTTCCTGCGGTTTGCACTGTAAGTCCGAGTTGAAATTTGTTCCTCCTCTTATATATGTAATGACTGGAGTTGGCAAATGAATAGAAACTTTGTATTCCCTTCAAGTTAGTTGAAGGACGGCTTTAACACACACTTATCTCTCAGAACTGAGCATGTGGAGAAACGTTCGTTCATCCAGCACAAACAGAACCGGTTGCAGGAGATTCATTTACTCTGGATTCTCAGTCTGTTTCCTACTGCCGGTTTGAAGTTCCTGCAGTTTGCACTGTAATACCGAGTTGGGGCTTGTACCTCCCCATATATATGTGTGGTGTGGAGTTTGCAACTAAAAAGAAACTTTGTGTTTCCTTCAAGTTAGGTGAAGAATGGCGTTCACACACACTTATCTCTCAGAACTGAGCATGTGGAGAGACGTTCGTTCATCCAGCACAAGCAAAACTGTTTGCAGGAGAAACACTTACTCTGGTTTCTCAGGCTGTTTCCTAGTGCCGGTTTGAAGTTCCTGCGGTTTGCACTGTAAAACTGTGTTGGAGCTTGTTCCTCCCCATATATATGTATGGAGTGGTGTTTGCAACTGAAAAGAAAATTTGTGTTCCCTTCAAGATAGGTGAAGGACGGCTTTCACAAAAAACTTATCTCTCAGAACTGAGCATGTGGAGAGACGTTCGTTCATACAGCAGAAAGGGAACGGTTTGCAGGAGAAACACTTACTTAGGTTTCTCAGTCTGTTTCCTAGTGCCGGTTTTAATTTCCTCTGGTTTGCACTGTAAAACCGAGTTGGAGTTTGTTCCTCCCCATATATATGTAAGGACTGGAGTTTGCAACTGAATAGAAACTTTGTGTTCCCTTCAAGTTAGGTGAAGGGCGGCTTTAACACACACTTATCTCTCAGAACTGAGCATGTGGAGAGACGTTCGTTCATCCAACACAAAGGGAACGGGTTGTAGGAGAAACACTTACTCTGGTTTCTCAAACCTTTTCCTACTGCCGGTTTGAATTTCCTGCGGTTTGCACTGTAAAACCGAGTTGGAAATTGTACCTCCCCATATATATGAATGGTGTGGAGTTTGATGCTGAAAAGAAACTTTGTGTTCCCTTCAAGCTAGGTGAAGACGGCTTTCACACACACTTATCTCTCAGAACTGAGCATGTGGAGAGACGTTCGTTCATCCAGCACTAAGGGAAAGGTATGCAGGAAAAACACTTACTCTGGATACTCAGTCTGTTTCCTAGTGCCGGTTTTAAGTTCTTTCAGATTGCACTGTAAAACCGAGTTGCAGCTTGTACCTCCCAATATATATGTATTTTGTGAAGTTTGCAACTGAAAAGAATCTTTGTGTTCCCTTCAAGCTAGTTGAAGGACGGCTTTCACACACAATTATCTCACAGAACTGAGCATGTGGAGAGACGTTCGTTCATCCAGCACAAGCGGAACTGTTTGCAGGTGAAACACTTACTCTGGTTTCTCAGTCTGTTTCCTAGTGCCGGTTTGAAGTTCCTGTGGTTTGCACTGTAAAACCGAGTTGGAGCTTGTTCCTCCCCTTATATATGTATGGAGTGGTGTTTGCAAGTGACAAGAAGTTTTGTGTTCCCTTCAAGCTAGGTGAAGGACGGCTTTCACACACACTTATCCCTCCGAACTGAGCATGTGGAAAGACGTTCGTTCATCCAGCACAAAGGGAACTGGTTTCAGGAGAAACACTTACTCTGGTTTCTCAGTCTGTTTCCTAGTCCATTTTGGAAGTTCCTGCGGTTTGCACTGTAAAACCGAGTTGCAGCTTCTACCTCCCCATATATATGTATGGTGTGGAGTTTGCAACTGAAAAGAAACTTTGTGTTCCCTTCAAGCTACGTGAAGGACGGCTTTCACACACACTTATCTCTCAGAACTGAGAATGTGGAGAGACGTTCGTTCATTCAGCACAAAGGGAACGGGTTGCAGGAGAAACACTTACTCTGGTTTCTCAGTCTGTTTCCTAGTGCCGGTTTGAAGTTCCTGCGGTTTGCACTGTAAAACTGAGTTGGAGCTTGTACCTCCCCATATATATGTATGGTGTGGAGTTTGCAAATGAAAAAAACTTTGTGTTCCCTTCAAGCTAGGTGAAGGACGGCTTTCACACACACTTATCTCTCAGAACTGAGCATGTGGAGAGACGTTCGTTCATCCAGCACAAAGGGAACGGGTTGCAGGAGAAACATTTACTCTGGTTTCTCAGTCTGTTTCCTAGTGCTGCTATGAAGTTCCTGCGGTTTGCACTGTAATACCGAGATGAAGTTTGTTCCTCCCCATATATATGTAAGGACTGGAGTTTGCAAGTGACAAGAAACTTTGTGTTCCCTTCAAGCTAGGTGAAGGACGGCTTTCACACACACATATCTCTCAGAAATGAGAATGTGGAGAGACTTTCATTCATCAAGCACAAAGGGAAAGGGTTGCAGGAGAAACAATTACTCTGGTTCCTCAATCTGTTTCCTAGAGCCGGTTTGATGTTACTGAGTTTTGCACTGTAAAACCGATTTGGAGCTTGTACCTCCCCATATGTATGTATGATGTGGAGTTAGCAACAAAAAAGAAACTTTGTGTTCCCTTCAAGCTAGTTGAAGGACGGCATTCATACATGCTTATCTCTCAGAACTGAGCATGTGGAGAGATGTTCGTTCATCAGGCACAAAGGGAACGTGTTGCAGGAGAAACATTTACTCTGGTTTCTCACTCTGTTTCCTAGTGCTGGTTTGAAGTTCCTGCGGTTTGCACTGTAAACCGAGTTAGAGCTTGTACCACCCCTATATATATATATGTTGTGGTGTATGCAACTGAAAAGAAACTTTGTGTTCCCTTCAAGCTAGGTGCAGGACGGCTTCACACACATTTATCTCTCAGAAATGAGCATGTGGAGAGACTTTCATTCATCCAGCACAAATGGAACGGGTTGCAGGAGAAACACTTACTCTGGTTTCTCAGTCTGTTTCCTAGTGCCGGTTTTAAGTTGCTGATGTTTGCACTGTAAAACCGAGTTGGAGCTTGTACCTCCCCATATATATGTATGGTGTGGAGTTTGCAACTGAAAAGAAAGTTTGTGTTCCCTTCAAGTTAATTGAAGGACGGGTTTCACACACACTTATCTCTCAGAACTGAGCATGTGGTGAGACGTTCGTTCATCCAGCAGAAAGGGAACGGTTTGCAGGAGAAACACTTACTTAGGTTTCTCAGTCTGTTTCCTATTGCCGGTTTTAATTTCCTCCGGTTTGCACTGTAAAACCGAGTTTGAGTTTGTTCCTCCCAATATTTATGTAAGGACTGGAGTTTGCAACTGAACAGAAACTTTGTGTTCCCTTCAAGTTAGGTGAAGGACGGCTTTAACACACACTTATCTCTCAGAACTGAGCATGTGGAGAGACGTTCGTTCATCCAACACAAAGGGAACGGGTTGTAGGAGAAACACTTACTCTGGTTTCTCAAACCTTTTCCTACTGCCGGTTTGAATTTCCTGCGGTTTGCACTGTAAAACCGAGTTGGAGATTGTACCTCCCCATATATATGTATGGTGTGGAGTTTGATTCTGAAAAGAAACTTTGTGTTCCCTTCAAGCTACGTGAAGGACGGCTTTCACACACACTTATCTCTCAGAACTGATCATGTGGAGAGACGTTCGTTCATCCAGCACAAAGGGAACGTGTTGCAGGAGAAACATTTACTCTGTTTTCTCAGTCTGTTTCCTAGTGCTGCTAAGAATTTCCTGCGGTTTGCACTGTAATACCGAGTTGAAGTTTGTTCCTCCCCATATATATGTAAGGACTGGAATTTGCAAGTGACAAGAAACTTTGTGTTCCCTTCAAGCTAGGTGAAGGACGGCTTTCACACACACATATCTCTCAGAACTGAGAATGTGGAGAGACTTTCATTCATCAAGCACAAAGGGAAAGGGTTGCAGGAGAAACAATTACTCTGGTTTCTCAATCTGTTTCCTAGAGCCGGTTTTATGTTACTGAGTTTTGCACTGTAAAACCTATTTGGAGCTTGTACCTCCCCATATATATGTATGATATGGAGTTAGCAACAAAAAAGAAACTTTGTTTTCCCTTCAAGCTAGTTGAAGGACGGCATTCATACATGCTTATCTCTCAGAACTGAGCATGTGGAGAGACGTTCGTTCATCCAGCACAAAGGGAACGTGTTGCAGGAGAAACATTTACTCTGGTTTCTCAGTCTGTTTCCTAGTGCTGGTTTGAAGTTCCTGCGGTTTGCACTGTAAACCGAGTTGGAGCTTGTACCACCCCTATATGTATATATGTTGTGGTGTATGCAACTGAAAAGAAACTTTGTGTTCCCTTCAAGATAGGTGCAGGACGGCTTCACACACATTTATCTCTCAGAACTGAGCATGTGGAGAGACTTTCATTCATCCAGCACAAAGGGAACGGGTTGCAGGAGAAACAATTACCCTGGTTTCTCAATCTGTTTCCTAGTGTCGGTTTGATGTTACTGAGTTTTGCAGTGTAAAACCGAGTTGGAGCTTGTATCTCCCCATATATATGTATGATTTGGAGTTTGCAACAAAAAAGAAACTTAGTGTTCCCTTCAAGCTAGTTGAAGGACGACATTCACACACGCTTATCTCTCAGAACTGAGCATGTGGTGAGACGTTCTTTCATCTAGCAAAATGGAACGGGTTGCAGGAGAAATATATACTATGATTTCTCAGTCTGTTTCCTAGTGCTGGATTGAAATTCCTGCGGTTTGCACTGTAAACCGTGTTGGAGCTTGTACCACCCCTATATATATGTATGTTGTGGTGTTTGCAACTGAAAAGAAACTTTGTGTTCCCTTCAAGCTAGGTGAAGGACGGCTTTCACACACATTTATCTCTCAGAACTGAGCATGTGGAGAGACGTTCGTTCATCCAGCATAAAGGGAACGGGTTGTAGGGGAAACACTTACTCTGGATTCTAAGTCTGTTTCCTAGTGCCGGTTTGTAGTTCCTGCAGTTTTTACTGTAAAACCGAGTTGCAGCTTGTAACTCTCCATATATATGTATGGTGTGGAGTTTGCAACTGAAAAGAAACTTTGTGTTCCCTTCAAGCTACGTGAAGGACGGCTTTCACACACACTTATCTCTCAGAACTGTGAATGTGGAGAGACGTTCGTTCATCCAGCACAAAGGGAACGGGTTGCAGGAGAATCACTTACTCTGGTTTCTCAAACCTTTTCCTACTGCCGGTTTGAATTTCCTGCGGTTTGCACTGTAAAACCGAGTTGGAGATTGTACCTCCCCATATATATGTATGGTGTGGAGTTTGATTCTGAAAAGAAACTTTGTGTTCCCTTCATGCTAGGTGAAGGACGGCTTTCACACACACTTATCTCTCAGAACTGAGACTGTGGAGAGACGTTAGTTCATCCAGCACTAAGGGAAAGGTATGCAGGAAAAACACTTACTCTGGATACTCAGTCTGATTCCTAGTGCCGGTTTTAAGTTCTTTCAGATTGCACTGTAAAACCGAGTTGCAGCTTGTACCTCCCAATATATATGTATTTTGTGGAGTTTGCAACTGAAAAGAATCTTTGTGTTCCCTTCAAGCTAGTTGAAGGACGGCTTTCACACACAATTATCTCTCAGAACTGAGCATGTGGAGAGACGTTCGTTCATCCAGCACAAGCGGAACTGTTTGCAGGTGAAACACTTACTCTGGTTTCTCAGTCTGTTTCCTAGTGCCGGTTTGATGTTCCTGTGGTTTGCACTGTAAAACCGAGTTGGAACTTGTTCCTCCCCTTATATATGTATGGAGTGGTGTTTGCAAGTGACAAGAAACTTTGTGTTCCCTTCAAGCTAGGTGAAGGACGGCTTTCACACACACTTATCTCTCCGAACTGAGCATGTGGAAAGACTTTCGTTCATCCAGCACAAAGGGAACTGGTTTCAGGAGAAACACTTACTCTGGTTTCTCAGTCTGTTTCCTAGTCCATTTTGGAAGTTCCTGCGGTTTGCACTGTAAAACCGAGTTGCAGATTCTACCTCCCCATATATATGTATGGTGTGGAGTTTGCAACTGAAAAGAAACTTTGTGTTCCCTTCAAGCTACGTGAAGGACGGCTTTCACACACACTTATCTCTCAGAACTGAGAATGTGGAGAGACGTTCGTTCATCCAGCACAAAGGGAACGGGTTGCAGGAGAAACACTTACTCTGGTTTCTCAGTCTGTTTCCTAGTGCCGGTTTGAAGTTCCTGCGGTTTGCACTGTAAAACCGAGTTGGAGCTTGTACCTCCGCATATATATGTATGGTGTGGTGTTTGCAAATGAAAAAAACTTTGTGTTCCCTTCAAGCTAGGTTAAGGACGGCTTTCACACACACTTATCTCTCAGAACTGATCATGTCGAGAGACGTTCGTTCATCCAGCACAAAGGGAACGTGTTGCAGGAGAAACATTTACTCTGGTTTCTCTGTCTGTTTCCTAGTGCTGGTTTGAAGTTCCTGCGGTTTGCACTGTAAACCGAGTTGGAGCTTGTACCACCCCTATATATATATATGTTGTGGTGTATGCAACTGAAAAGAAACTTTTTGTTCCCTTCAAGATAGGTGCAGGACGGCTTCACACACATTTATCTCTCAGAACTGAGCATGTGGAGAGACTTTCATTCATCCAGCACATAGGGAACGGGTTGCAGGAGAAACAATTACCCTGGTTTCTCAATCTGTTTCCTAGTGTCGGTTTGATGTTACTGAGTTTTGCACTGTAAAACCGAGTTGGAGCTTGTACCTCCCCATATATATGTATGATTTGGAGTTTGCAACAAAAAAGAAACTTAGTGTTCCCTTCAAGCTAGTTGAAGGACGACATTCACACACGCTTATCTCTCAGAACTGAGCATGTGGTGAGACGTTCTTTCATCCAGCAAAATGGAACGGGTTGCAGGAGAAATATATACTCTGATTTCTCAGTCTGTTTCCTAGTGCTGGATTGAAGTTCCTGCGGTTTGCACTATAAACCGTGTTGGAGCTTGTACCACCCCTATATATATGTATGTTGTGGTGTTTGCAACTGAAAAGAAACTTTGTGTTCCCTTCAAGCTAGGTGAAGGACGGCTTTCAGACACATTTATCTCTCAGAACTGAGCATGTGGAGAGACGTTCGTTCATCCAGCATAAAGGGAACGGGTTGTAGGGGAAACACTTACTCTGGATTCTAAGTCTGTTTCTTAGTGCCGGTTTGTAGTTCCTGCAGTTTTTACTGTAAAACCGAGTTGCAGCTTGTAACTCTCCATATATATGTATGGTGTGGAGTTTGCAACTGAAAAGAAACTTTGTGTTCCCTTCAAGCTACGTGAAGGACGGCTTTCACACACACTTATCTCTCAGAACTGAGAATGTGGAGAGACGTTCGTTCATCCAGCACAAAGGGAACGGGTTGCAGGAGAAACACTTACTCTGGTTTCTCAGTCTGTTTCCTAGTGCCGGTTTGAAGTTCCTGCGGTTTGCACTGTAAAACCGAGTTGGAGATTGTACCTCCCCATATATATGTATGGTTTGGAGTTTGCAAATGAAAAAAACTTTGTATTCCCTTCAAGCTAGGTTAAGGACGGCTTTCACACACACTTATCTCTCAGAACTGAGCATGTGGAGAGACGTTCGTTCATCCAGCACAAAGGGAACGGGTTGCAGGAGAAACATTTACTCTGGTTTCTCAGTCTGTTTCCTAGTGCTGCTATGAAGTTCCTGCGGTTTGCACTGTAATACCGAGTTAAAGTTTGTTCCTCCCCATATATATGTAAGGAGTGGAGTTTGCAAGTGACAAGAAACTTTGTGTTCCCTTCAAGCTAGGTGAAGGACGGCTTTCACACACACATATCTCTCAGAACTGAGAATGTGGAGAGACTTTCATTCATCAAGCACAAAGGGAAAGGGTTGCAGGAGAAACAATTACTCTGGTTCTTCAATCTGTTTCCTAGAGCCGGTTTGATGTTACTGAGTTTTGCACTGTAAAACCGATTTGGAGCTTGTACCTACCCATATATATGTATGATGTGGAGTTAGCAACAAAAAAGAAACTTTGTGTTCCCTTCAAGCTAGTTGAAGGACGGCATTCATACATGCTTATCTCTCAGAACTGAGCATGTGGAGAGACGTTCGTTCATCCAGCACAAAGGGAACTTGTTGCAGGAGAAACATTTACTCTGGTTTCTCAGTCTGTTTCCTAGTGCTGGTTTGAAGTTCCTGCGGTTTGCACTGTAAACCGAGTTGGAGCTTGTACCACCCCTATATATATATATGTTGTGGTGTATGCAACTGAAAAGAAACTTTGTGTTCCCTTCAAGCTAGGTGCAGGACGGCTTCACACACATTTATCTCTCAGAACTGAGCATGTGGAGAGACTTTCATTCATCCAGCACAAAGGGAACGGGTTGCAGGAGAAACACTTACTCTGGTTTCTCAGTCTGTTTCCTAGTGCCGGTTTTAAGTTGCTGATGTTTGCACTGTAAAACCGAGTTGGAGCTTGTACCTCCCCATATATATGTATGGTGTGGAGTTTGCACCTGAAAGAAAGTTTGTGTTCCCTTCCAGTTAATTTAAGGACGGGTTTCACACACACTTATCTCTCAGAACTGAGCATGTGGTGAGACGTTCGTTCATCCAGCAGAAAGGGAACGGTTTGCAGGAGAAACACTTACTTAGGTTTCTCAGTCTGTTTCCTATTGCCGGTTTTAATTTCCTCCGGTTTGCACTGTAAAACCGAGTTTGAGTTTGTTCCTCCCAATATTTATGTAAGGACTGGAGTTTGCAACTGAATAGAAACTTTGTGTTCCCTTCAACTTAGGTGAAGTACGGCTTTAACACACACTTATCTCTCAGAACTGAGCATGTGGAGAGACGTTCGTTCATCCAACACAAAGGGAACGGGTTGCAGGATAAACACTTACTCTGGTTTCTCAGTTTGTTTCCTAGTACCAGTTTGAAGTTCCTGCGGTTTGCACTGTAAAACCGAGTTGGAACTTGTTCCTCCCCATATATATGTATGGAATGGAGTTTGCAATTGACAAGAAACTTTGTGTTCCCTTCAAGCTAGGTGAAGGACAGCTTTCACACACACTTATCTCTCAGAACTGAGCATGTGGAGAGACGTTTATTCATCCAGCACTAAGGGAATGGTTTGCAGGAGAAACACTTACTCTGGATACTCAGTCTGTTTCCTAGTGCCGGTTTTAAGTTCCTTCAGATTGCACTGTAAATCCGTGTTGTAGCTTATACCTCCCAATATATATGTATTTTGTGGAGTTTGCAACTGAAAAGAATCTTAGTGTTCCCTTCAAGCTAGGTGAAGGAAGGCTTTCACACACCCTTATCTCTCAGAATTGAGCATGTGGAGAGACGTTCGTTTATCCAGCACAAGCGGAGCTGGTTGCAGGAGAAACACTTACTCTGGTTTCTAAGTCTGTTTCCTAGTGCCGGTTTGAACTTCCTGCGGTTTGCACTGTAAAACCGTGTTGGAGCTTATGCCTCCCCGTATATATGTATGGTGTGGAGTTTGCAACTGAAAAGAAACTTTGTGTTCCCTTTAAGCTAGGTGAAGTTTGGCTTTCACACACACTTATCTCTCAGAACTGGGCATGTGGAGAGACGTTCGTTCATCCAGCACAAAGGGAACGGGTTGCAGGAGAAACACTTACTCTGGTTTCTCAGTTTGTTTCCTAGTGCCAGTTTGAAGATCCTGCGATTTGCAATGTAAAACCGAGTTGGAGCTTGTTCCTCCCCTTATATATGTATGGAGTGGTGTTTGCAAGTGACAAGAAACTTTGTGTTCCCTTCAAGCTAGGTGAAGGACAGCTTTCACACACACTTATCTCTCCGAACTGAGCATGTGGAGAGACGATCGTTCATCCAGTACAAAGGGAACGGGTTGCAGGAGAAACTCTTACTCTAGTTTCTCAGTCTGTTTCCTAGTGCCGGTTGGAAGTTCCTGCGGTTTGCACTGTAAAACCGAGTTGAAGTTTGTTCCTCTTCATATATATGTAATGACTGGAGTTTGCAACTGAATAGAAACTTTGTGTTCCCTTCAACTTAGGTGAAGGACGGCTTTCACACACACTTATCTCTCAGAAAAGAGCATGTGGAGAGACGTTCGTTCATCCCGCACAAAGGGAACGGGTTGTAGGAGAAACACTTACTCTGGATTCTCAGTCTGTTTCCTACTGCCGGTTTGTAGTTCCTGCAGTTTGCACTGTAAACCGAGTTGCAGGTTGTAACTCCCCATATATATGTATGGTGTGGAGTTTGCAACTGAAAAGAAACTTTGTGTTCCCTTCAAGGTAGGTGAAGGACGGCTTTCACACACACTTATCTCTCAGAACTGAGCATGTGGAGAGACGTTCGTTCATCCAGCACAAAGGGAAAGGGTTGCAGGAGAAACACATACTCTGGTTTCTCAGTTTGTTTCCTAGTGCCAGTTTGAAGTTCCTTCGGTTTGCACTGTAAAACCGAGTTGGAACTTGTTCCTCCCCATATATATGTATGGAATGGAGTTTGCAACTAAAAAGAAACTTTGTGTTTCCTTCAAGGTAGGTGAAGGATGGCTTTCACACACACTTATCTCTCAGAACTGAGCATGTGGAGAGACGTTCGTTCATCCAGCACAAGCAAAACTGGTTGCAGGAGAAACACTTACTCAGGTATCTCAGTCTTTTTCCTAGTGCCGTTTTGAAGTTCCTGCAGTTTGCACTGTAAAACTCTGTTGGAGCTTGTTCCTCCCCATATATATGTATGGTGTTGGGTTTGAAACTGAAATGAAAATTTGTGTTCCCTTCAAGCTAGGTGAAGGACGGCTTTAACACACACTTATCTCTCAGAACTGTGCATGTGGAGAGACGTTCGTTCATCCAGCTCTAAGGGAACGGGATGTAGGAGAAACACTTACTCTGGATTCTCAGTCTGTTTCCTAGTGCCGGTTTGTAGTTCCTGCAGTTTGCACTGTAAAACCGAGTTGCAGGTTGTACCTCCCCATATATATGTATGGTGTGGAGTTTGCAACTGAAAAGAAACTTTGTGTTCCCTTCAAGGTAGGTGAAGTACGGCTTTCACACACACTTATCTCTCAGAACTGAGCATGTGGAGAGACGTTCGTTCATCCCGCACAAAGGGAACGGGTTGTAGGAGAAACACTTACTCTGGATTCTCAGTCTGTTTCCTAGTGCCGTTTTGTAGTTCCTGCAGTTTGCACTGTATAACCGAGTTGCAGGTTGTACCTCCCCATATATATGTATGGTGTGGAGTTTGCAACTGAAAAGAAACTTTGTGTTCCCTTCAAGGTAGGTGAAGGACGGTTTTCACACACAATTATATCTCAGAACTGAGCATGTGGAGAGACGTTCGTTCATCCAGCACAAAGGGAAAGGGTTGCAGGAGAAACACTTACTCTGGTTTCTCAGTTTGTTTCCTAGTGCAAGTTTGAAGTTCCTGCGGTTTGCACTGTAAAACCGAGTTGGAGCTTGTTCCTCCCCTTATATATGTATGGAGTGGTGTTTGCAAGTGGCAAGAAACTTTGTGTTCCCTTCAAGCTAGGTGAAGGACGGCTTTCACACACACTTATCTCTCCGAACTGAGCATGTGGAGAGACGTTCGTTCATCCAGTACAAAGGGAACGGGTTGCAGGAGAAACTCTTTCTCTAGTTTCTCAGTCTGTTTCCTAGTGCCGGTTGGAAGTTCCTTCGGTTTGCACTGTAACACCGGGTTGCAGCTTGTACCTCCCCATATATATGTATGGTGTGGAGTATGCAACTGAAAAGAAATTTGTGTTCCCTTCAAGTTAGTTGAAGGACGGCTTTCACACACACTTATCACTTAGAACTGAGCATGTGGAGAGACGTTCGTTTATCCAGCACAAGCGGAGCTGGTTGCAGGAGAAACCCTTACTCTGGTTTCTTAGTCTGTTTCCTAGTGCCGGTTTGGAGTTCCTGCGGTTTGCACTGTAAAACCGTGTTGGAGCTTGTGCCTCCCCATATATATGTATGGTGTGGAGTTTGCAACTGAAAAGAAACTTTGTGTGCCCTTTAAGCTAGGTGAAGGATGGCTTTCACACACACTAATCTCTCAGAACTGGGCATGTGGAGAGACGTTCATTCATCCAGCACAAAGTGAACGGGTTGTAGGAGAAACAGTTACTCTGGTTTTTCAGTCTGTTTCCTACTGCCGGATTGAAGTTCCTACGGTTTGCACTGTAAAACCGATTTGGAGCTTGTACCTCCCCATATATATGTATGGTGTGGAGTTTGAAAGTGAAATGAAACTTTGTGTTCCCTTCAAGCTAGGTGAAGGACGGCTTTAACACACACTTATCTATCAGAACTGAGCATGTGGAGAGACGTTCGTTCATCCAGCACTAAGGGAAAGGTTTGCAGGAGAAACAATTACTGTGGATACTCAGTCTGTTTCCTAGTGTCGGTTTTAAGTTCCTTCAGATTGCACTGGAAAGCCGAGTTGTAGCTTGTACCTCCCAATATATATGTATTTTGTGGAGTTTGCAACTGAAAAGAATCTTTGTGTTCCCTTCAAGCTAGGTTAAGGACCGCTTTCACACACACTTATCTCTCAGAACTGAGCATGTGGAGAGACCTTCGTTCATCCAGCACATGCGGAGCTGGTTGCAGGAGAAACACTTACTCTGGTTTCCCAGTCTGTTTCCTAGTGCCGGTTTGAAGTTCCTGCGGTTTGCACTGTAAAACCGTGTTGGAGCTTGTGCCTCCCCATATATATGTATGGTGTGGAGTTTGCAACTGAAAAGAAACTTTGTGTTCCCTTTAAGATAGGTGAAGGATGGCTTTCACACACACTTATCTCTCAGAACTGGGCATGTGGAGAGACGTTCGTTCATCCAGCACAAAGGGAACGGGTTGTAGGAGAAACACTTACTCTGGTTTTTCAGTCTGTTTCCTGCTACCGGTTTGAAGTTCCTGCGGTTTGCACTGTAAAACCGATTTGGAGCTTGTACCTCCCCATATATATGTATGGTGAGGAGTTTGAAACTGAAATGAAAATTTGTGTTCCCTTAAAGCTAGTTGAAGGACGGCTTTAACACACACTTATCTCTCAGAACTGAGCATGTGGAGAGACGTTCGTTCATCCAGCACTAAGGGAACGGGTTGCAGGAGAAACTCTTACTCTAGATCCTCAGTCTGTTTCCTAGTGCCGGTTGGAAGTTCCTTCGGTTTGCACTGTAACACCGGGTTGCAGCTTGTACCTCCCCATATATATGTATGGTGTGGAGTATGCAACTGAAAAGAAATTTGTGTTCCCTTCAAGTTAGTTGAAGGACGGCTTTCACACACACTTATCACTTAGAACTGAGCATGTGGAGAGACGTTCGTTTATCCAGCACAAGCGGAGCTGGTTGCAGGAGAAACCCTTACTCTGGTTTCTTAGTCTGTTTCCTAGTGCCGGTTTGGAGTTCCTGCGGTTTGCACTGTAAAACCGTGTTGGAGCTTGTGCCTCCCCATATATATGTATGGTGTGGAGTTTGCAACTGAAAAGAAACTTTGTGTGCCCTTTAAGCTAGGTGAAGTATGGCTTTCACACACACTAATCTCTCAGAACTGGGCATGTGGAGAGACGTTCATTCATCCAGCACAAAGTGAACGGGTTGTAGGAGAAACAGTTACTCTGGTTTTTCAGTCTGTTTCCTACTGCCGGATTGAAGTTCCTGCGGTTTGCACTGTAAAACCGATTTGGAGCTTGTACCTCCCCATATATATGTATGGTGTGGAGTTTGAAAGTGAAATGAAACTTTGTGTTCCCTTCAAGCTAGGTGAAGGACGGCTTTAACACACACTTATCTCTCAGAACTGAGCATGTGGAGAGACGTTCGTTCATCCAGCACTAAGGGAAAGGTTTGCAGGAGAAACAATTACTGTGGATACTCAGTCTGTTTCCTAGTGTCGGTTTTAAGTTCCTTCAGATTGCACTGGAAAGCCGAGTTGTAGCTTGTACCTCCCAATATATATGTATTTTGTGGAGTTTGCAACTGAAAAGAATCTTTGTGTTCCCTTCAAGCTAGGTTAAGGACCGCTTTCACACACACTTATCTCTCAGAACTGAGCATGTGGAGAGACCTTCGTTCATCCAGCACATGCGGAGCTGGTTGCAGGAGAAACACTTACTCTGGTTTCCCAGTCTGTTTCCTAGTGCCGGTTTGAAGTTCCTGCGGTTTGCACTGTAAAACCGTGTTGGAGCTTGTGCCTCCCCATATATATGTATGGTGTGGAGTTTGCAACTGAAAAGAAACTTTGTGTTCCCTTTAAGATAGGTGAAGGATGGCTTTCACACACACTTATCTCTCAGAACTGGGCATGTGGAGAGACGTTCGTTCATCCAGCACAAAGGGAACGGGTTGTAGGAGAAACACTTACTCTGGTTTTTCAGTCTGTTTCCTGCTACCGGTTTGAAGTTCCTGCGGTTTGCACTGTAAAACCGATTTGGAGCTTGTACCTCCCCATATATATGTATGGTGAGGAGTTTGAAACTGAAATGAAAATTTGTGTTCCCTTAAAGCTAGTTGAAGGACGGCTTTAACACACACTTATCTCTCAGAACTGAGCATGTGGAGAGACGTTCGTTCATCCAGCACTAAGGGAACGGGTTGCAGGAGAAACTCTTACTCTAGATCCTCAGTCTGTTTCCTAGTGCCGGTTGGAAGTTCCTTCGGTTTGCACTGTAACACCGGGTTGCAGCTTGTACCTCCCCATATATATGTATGGTGTGGAGTATGCAACTGAAAAGAAATTTGTGTTCCCTTCAAGTTAGTTGAAGGACGGCTTTCACACACACTTATCACTTAGAACTGAGCATGTGGAGAGACGTTCGTTTATCCAGCACAAGCGGAGCTGGTTGCAGGAGAAACCCTTACTCTGGTTTCTTAGTCTGTTTCCTAGTGCCGGTTTGGAGTTCCTGCGGTTTGCACTGTAAAACCGTGTTGGAGCTTGTGCCTCCCCATATATATGTATGGTGTGGAGTTTGCAACTGAAAAGAAACTTTGTGTGCCCTTTAAGCTAGGTGAAGTATGGCTTTCACACACACTAATCTCTCAGAACTGGGCATGTGGAGAGACGTTCATTCATCCAGCACAAAGTGAACGGGTTGTAGGAGAAACAGTTACTCTGGTTTTTCAGTCTGTTTCCTACTGCCGGATTGAAGTTCCTGCGGTTTGCACTGTAAAACCGATTTGGAGCTTGTACCTCCCCATATATATGTATGGTGTGGAGTTTGAAAGTGAAATGAAACTTTGTGTTCCCTTCAAGCTAGGTGAAGGACGGCTTTAACACACACTTATCTCTCAGAACTGAGCATGTGGAGAGACGTTCGTTCATCCAGCACTAAGGGAAAGGTTTGCAGGAGAAACAATTACTGTGGATACTCAGTCTGTTTCCTAGTGTCGGTTTTAAGTTCCTTCAGATTGCACTGGAAAGCCGAGTTGTAGCTTGTACCTCCCAATATATATGTATTTTGTGGAGTTTGCAACTGAAAAGAATCTTTGTGTTCCCTTCAAGCTAGGTTAAGGACCGCTTTCACACACACTTATCTCTCAGAACTGAGCATGTGGAGAGACCTTCGTTCATCCAGCACATGCGGAGCTGGTTGCAGGAGAAACACTTACTCTGGTTTCCCAGTCTGTTTCCTAGTGCCGGTTTGAAGTTCCTGCGGTTTGCACTGTAAAACCGTGTTGGAGCTTGTGCCTCCCCATATATATGTATGGTGTGGAGTTTGCAACTGAAAAGAAACTTTGTGTTCCCTTTAAGATAGGTGAAGGATGGCTTTCACACACACTTATCTCTCAGAACTGGGCATGTGGAGAGACGTTCGTTCATCCAGCACAAAGGGAACGGGTTGTAGGAGAAACACTTACTCTGGTTTTTCAGTCTGTTTCCTGCTACCGGTTTGAAGTTCCTGCGGTTTGCACTGTAAAACCGATTTGGAGCTTGTACCTCCCCATATATATGTATGGTGAGGAGTTTGAAACTGAAATGAAAATTTGTGTTCCCTTAAAGCTAGTTGAAGGACGGCTTTAACACACACTTATCTCTCAGAACTGAGCATGTGGAGAGACGTTCGTTCATCCAGCACTAAGGGAACGGGTTGCAGGAGAAACTCTTACTCTAGTTTCTCAGTCTGTTTCCTAGTGCCGGTTGGAAGTTCCTGCGGTTTGCACTGTAAAACCGAGTTGAAGTTTGTTCCTCTTCATATATATGTAATGACTGGAGTTTGCAACTGAATAGAAACTTTGTGTTCCCTTCAAGTTAAGTGAAGGACTGCTTTCACACACACTTATCTCTCAGAACTGAGCATGTGGAGAGACGTTCGTTTATCCAGCACAAGCGGAGCTGGTTGCAGGAGAAACACTTACTCTGGTTTCTCAGTCTGTTTCCTAGTTCCGGTTTGAAGTTCCTGCATTTTGCACTGTAAAACCGTGTTGGAGTTGTGCCTCCCCGTATATATGTGTGGTGTGGAGTTTGCAACTAAAAAGAAACTTTGTGTTTCCTTCAAGTTAGGTGAAGGATGGCTTTCATTCACACTTATCTCTCAGGACTGAGCATGTGGAGAGACGTTCTTTCATCCAGCACAAGCAAAACTGGTTGCAGGAGAAACACTTACTCTGGTATCTCAGTCTTTTTCCTAGTGCCGGTTTGAAGTTCCTGCGGTTTGCACTGTAAAACTATGTTGGAGCTTGTCCCTCCCCATATATATGTATGGAGTGGTGTTTGCAACCGCAAAGAAACTTTGTGTTCCCTTCAAGATAGGTGAAGGACGGCTTTCATACACACTTATCTCTCAGAACTGAGCATGTGGAGAGACGTTCGTTCATCCAGTACAAAGTAAACGGGTTGCAGGAGAAACACATACTCTGGTTTCTCAACCTGTTTCCTAGTGCCGGTTTGAAGTTCCTTCGGTTTGCACTGTAACAACGGGTTGCAGCTTGTACCTCCCTATATATATGTATGGTATGGAGTTTGCAACTGAAAAGAAACTTTGTGTTCCCTTCAAGTTAGTTGAAGGACGGCTTTCACACACACTTATCTCTCAGAATTGAGCATGTGGAGAGACGTTCGTTTATCCAGCACAAGCGGAGCTGATTGCAGGAGAAACACTTACTCTGGTTTCTCAGTCTGTTTCCTAGTGCCGGTTTGAAGTTCCTGCGGTTTGCACTGTAAAACCGTGTTGGAGCTTGTGCCTCCCCATATATATGTATGGTGTGGAGTTTGCAACTGAAAAGAAACTTTGTGTTCCCTTTAAGCTAGGTGAAGTATGGCTTTCACACACACTTATCTCTCAGAACTGGGCATGTGGAGAGACGTTCGTTCATCCAGCACAAAGGGAACGGGTTGTAGGAGAAACACTTACTCTGGTTTTCAGTCTGTTTCCTACTGCCGGGTTGAAGTTCCTGCGGTTTGCACTGTAAAACCGATTTGGAGCTTGTACCTCCCCTTATATATGTATGGTGATGGGTTTGAAACTGAAATGAAAATTTGTGTTCCCTTCAAGCTAGGTGAAGGACGGATTTAACACACACTTATCTCTCAGAACTGAGCATGTGGAGAGACGTTCGTTCATCCAGCACTAAGGGAACGGGTTGCAGGAGAAACTCTTACTCTAGTTTCTCAGTCTGTTTCCTAGTGCCGGTTGGAAGTTCCTGCAGTTTGCACTGTAAAAACGAGTTGGAGTTTGTTCCTCCCCATATATATGTAAGGACTGGAGTTTGCAACTGAATAGAAACTTTGTGTTCCCTTCAAGTTAGGTGAAGGACGGCTTTAACACACACTTATCTCTCAGAACTGAGCATGTGGTGAGACGTTCGTTCATCCAACACAAAGGGAACAGGTTGTAGGAGAAACCCTTAATCTGGTTTCTCAAACTTTTCCTACTGCCGGTTTGAATTTCCTGCGGTTTGCACTGTAAAAGCGTGTTGGAGTTTTTGCCTCCCCATATATATGTATGGTGTGGAATTTGCAACTGAATAGAAACATTGTGTTCCCTTCAAGCTAGGTGAAGTACGGCTTTCACACACACTTATCTCTCAGAACTGAGCATGTGGAGAGACGTTCGTTCATCCCGCACAAAGGGAACGGGTTGTAGGAGAAACACTTACTCTGGATTCTCAGTCTGTTTCCTAGTGCCGTTTTGTAGTTCCTGCAGTTTGCACTGTATAACCGAGTTGCAGGTTGTACCTCCCCATATATATGTATGGTGTGGAGTTTGCAACTGAAAAGAAACTTTGTGTTCCCTTCAAGGTAGGTGAAGGACGGTTTTCACACACAATTATATCTCAGAACTGAGCATGTGGAGAGACGTTCGTTCATCCAGCACAAAGGTAAAGGGTTGCAGGAGAAACACTTACTCTGGTTTCTCAGTTTGTTTCCTAGTGCAAGTTTGAAGTTCCTGCGGTTTGCACTGTAAAACCGAGTTGGAGCTTGTTCCTCCCCTTATATATGTATGGAGTGGTGTTTGCAAGTGGCAAGAAACTTTGTGTTCCCTTCAAGCTAGGTGAAGGACGGCTTTCACACACACTTATCTCTCCGAACTGAGCATGTGGAGAGACGTTCGTTCATCCAGTACAAAGGGAACGGGTTGCAGGAGAAACTCTTTCTCTAGTTTCTCAGTCTGTTTCCTATTGCCTGTTGGAAGTTACTTCGGTTTGCACTGTAACACCGGGTTGCAGCTTGTACCTCCCCATATATATGTATGGTGTGGAGTATGCAACTGAAAAGAAATTTGTGTTCACTTCAAGTTAGTTGAAGGACGGCTTTCACACACACTTATCACTTAGAACTGAGCATGTGGAGAGACGTTCGTTTATCCAGCACAAGCGGAGCTGGTTGCAGGAGAAACCCTTACTCTGGTTTCTTAGTCTGTTTCCTAGTGCCGGTTTGGAGTTCCTGCGGTTTGCACTGTAAAACCGTGTTGGAGCTTGTGCCTCCCCATATATATGTATGGTGTGGAGTTTGCAACTGAAAAGAAACTTTGTGTGCCCTTTAAGCTAGGTGAAGGATGGCTTTCACACACACTTATCTCTCAGAACTGGGCATGTGGAGAGACGTTCGTTCATCCAGCACAAAGGGAACGGGTTGTAGGAGAAACAGTTACTCTGGTTTTTCAGTCTGTTTCCTACTGCCGGATTGAAGTTCCTGCGGTTTGCACTGTAAAACCGATTTGGAGCTTGTACCTCCCCATATATATGTATGGTGTGGAGTTTGAAAGTGAAATGAATCTTTGTGTTCCCTTCAAGCTAGGTGAAGGACGGCTTTAACACACACTTATCTCTCAGAACTGAGCATGTGGAGAGACGTTCGTTCATCCAGCACTAAGGGAACGGTTTGCAGGAGAAACAATTACTGTGGATACTCAGTCTGTTTCCTAGTGTCGGTTTTAAGTTCCTTCAGATTGCACTGGAAAGCCGAGTTGTAGCTTGTACCTCCCAATATATAAGTATTTTGTGGAGTTTGCAACTGAAAAGAATCTTTGTGTTCCCTTCAAGCTAGGTTAAGGACGGCTTTCACACACACTTATCTCTCAGAACTGAGCATGTGGAGAGACCTTCATTCATCCAGCACATGCGGAGCTGGTTGCAGGAGAAACACTTACTCTGGTTTCCCAGTCTGTTTCCTAGAGCCGGTTTGAAGTTCCTGCGGTTTGCACTGTAAAACCGTGTTGGAGCTTGTGCCTTCCCATATATTTTTGGTGTGGAGTTTACAACTGAAAAGAAACTTTGTGTTCCCTTTAAGATAGGTGAAGGATGGCTTTCACACACACTTATCTCTCAGAACTGGGCATGTGGAGAGATGTTCGTTCATCCAGCACAAAGGGAACGGGTTGTAGGAGAAACACTTACTCTGGTTTTTCAGTCTGTTTCCTGCTACCGGTTTGAAGTTCCTGCGGTTTGCACTGTAAAACCGATTTGGAGCTTGTACCTCCCCATATATATGTATGGTGTGGAGTTTGAAACTGAAATGAAAATTTGTGTTCCCTTAAAGCTAGTTGAAGGACGGCTTTAACACACACTTATCTCTCAGAACTGAGCATGTGGAGAGACGTTCGTTCATCCAGCACTAAGGGAACGGGTTGCAGGAGAAACTCTTACTCTAGTTTCTCAGTCTGTTTCCTAGTGCCGGTTGGAAGTTCCTGCGGTTTGCACTGTAAAACCGAGTTGAAGTTTGTTCCTCTTCATATATATGTAATGACTGGAGTTTGCAACTGAATAGAAACTTTGTGTTCCCTTCAAGTTAGGTGAAGGACTGCTTTCACACACACTTATCTCTCAGAACTGAGCATGTGGAGAGACGTTCGTTTATCCAGCACAAGCGGAGCTGGTTGCAGGAGAAACACTTACTCTGGTTTCTCAGTCTGTTTCCTAGTTCCGGTTTGAAGTTCCTGCATTTTGCACTGTAAAACCGTGTTGGAGTTGTGCCTCCCCGTATATATGTGTGGTGTGGAGTTTGCAACTAAAAAGAAACTTTGTGTTTCCTTCAAGTTAGTTGAAGGATGGCTTTCATACACACTTATCTCTCAGGACTGAGCATGTGGAGAGACGTTCTTTCATCCAGCACAAGCAAAACTGGTTGCAGGAGAAACACTTACTCTGGTATCTCAGTCTTTTTCCTAGTGCCGGTTTGAAGTTCCTGCGGTTTGCACTGTAAAACTATGTTGGAGCTTGTCCCTCCCCATATATATGTATGGAGTGGTGTTTGCAACCGCAAAGAAACTTTGTGTTCCCTTCAAGATAGGTGAAGGACGGCTTTCATACACACTTATCTCTCAGAACTGAGCATGTGGAGAGACGTTCGTTCATCCAGTACAAAATAAACGGGTTGCAGGAGAAACACATACTCTGGTTTCTCAACCTGTTTCCTAGTGCCGGTTTGAAGTTCCTTCGGTTTGCACTGTAACAACGGGTTGCAGCTTGTACCTCCCCATATATATGTATGGTATGGAGTTTGCAACTGAAAAGAAACTTTGTGTTCCCTTCAAGTTAGTTGAAGGACGGCTTTCACACACACTTATCTCTCAGAATTGAGCATGTGGAGAGACGTTCGTTTATCCAGCACAAGCGGAGCTGATTGCAGGAGAAACACTTACTCTGGTTTCTCAGTCTGTTTCCTAGTGCCGGTTTGAAGTTCCTGCGGTTTGCACTGTAAAACCGTGTTGGAGCTTGTGCCTCCCCATATATATGTATGGTGTGGAGTTTGCAACTGAAAAGAAACTTTGTGTTCCCTTTAAGCTAGGTGAAGTATGGCTTTCACACACACTTATCTCTCAGAACTGGGCATGTGGAGAGACGTTCGTTCATCCAGCACAAAGGGAACGGGTTGTAGGAGAAACACTTACTCTGGTTTTCAGTCTGTTTCCTACTGCCGGGTTGAAGTTCCTGCGGTTTGCACTGTAAAACCGATTTGGAGCTTGTACCTCCCCATATATATGTATGGTGATGGGTTTGAAACTGAAATGAAAATTTGTGTTCCCTTCAAGCTAGGTGAAGGACGGCTTTAACACACACTTATCTCTCAGAACTGAGCATGTGGAGAGACGTTCGTTCATCCAGCACTAAGGGAACGGGTTGCAGGAGAAACTCTTACTCTAGTTTCTCAGTCTGTTTCCTAGTGCCGGTTGGAAGTTCCTGCAGTTTGCACTGTAAAAACGAGTTGGAGTTTGTTCCTCCCCATATATATGTAAGGACTGGAGTTTGCAACTGAATAGAAACTTTGTGTTCCCTTCAAGTTAGGTGAAGGACGGCTTTAACACACACTTATCTCTCAGAACTGAGCATGTGGTGAGACGTTCGTTCATCCAACACAAAGGGAACAGGTTGTAGGAGAAACCCTTACTCTGGTTTCTCAAAACTTTTCCTACTGCCGGTTTGAATTTCCTGCGGTTTGCATTGTAAAAGCGTGTTGGAGTTTTTGCCTCCCCATATATATGTATGGTGTGGAATTTGCAACTGAATAGAAACATTGTGTTCCCTTCAAGCAAGGTGAAGGACGGCTTTCACACACACTTATCACTCAGAACTGAGCATGTGGTGAGACGTTCGTTCATCCAGCACTAAGGGATCGGTTTGCAGGAGAAACACTTACTCTGGATTCTCAGTCTGTTTCCTAGTGCCGGTTTTAAGTTCCTTCACATTGCACTGTATAACCGAGTTGCAGCTTGTACCTCCCAATATATATGTAATTTTTGGAGTTAGCAACTGAAAAGAAACTTTGTGTTCCCTTCAAGCTAGGTGAAGGACGGCATTCACACACACTTATCTCTCAGAACTGGGCATTTGAAGAGACGTTCGTTCATCCAGCACAAAGGGAACGGTTTGCAGGAGAAACACTTATTCTGGTTTCTCATTCTGTTTCCTAGTTTCTGTTTGAAGGTCCTGAGGTTTGCACTGTAAAACCGAGTTGAAGTTAGTTCCTCCCCTTATATATGTAAGGACTGTAATTTGCAACTGAATAGAAACTTTGTGTTCCCTTCTAGTTAAGTGAAGGACGGCTTTCACACGCACTTATCTCTCAGAACTGAGCATGTGGAGAGACGTTCGTTCATCCAGCACAAAGGGAACGGATTGCAGGAGAAACACTTACTCTTGTTTCTCAGTCTGTTTCCTAGTGCTGGTTTGAAGTTCTTGCGGTTTGCACTGTAAAACCGAGTTGGAGCTTGTACCTCCCCACATATATGTATGGTGTGGAGTTTGCAAATGAAAAAAACTTTGTGTTCCCTTCAAGCTAGGTGAAGGACGGCTTTCACACGCACTTATCTCTCAGAACTGAGCATGTGGAGAGACGTTCGTTCATCCATCACAAAGGGAACGGGTTGTAGGAGAAACACTTTCTCTGGATTCTCATCTGTTTCCTAGTGCCGGTTTGAAGTTCCTGCAGTTTACACTGTAAAACCGAGTGGCAGGTTGTACCGCCACATATATATGTATGGTGTGGAGTTTGCAACTGAAAAGAAACTTTGTGTCCCCTTCAAGCTAGGTGAAGGACGGTTTCCACACACACTTATTTCTCAGATCTGAGCATGTGGAGAGACGTTCGTTCATCTAGCACAAAGGGAACGGGTTGCAGGAGAAACATATTCTCTGGTTTCTCAGTCTGTTCCTAGTGCTGGTTTGAAGTTCCTGCGGTTTGCACTGTAAAACCGAGTTGGAGCTTGTACCATCCCTATATATATTTATGTTGTGGTGTTTGCAACTGAATAGAAACTTTGTGTTCCCTTCAAGCTAGGTGAAGGACGGCTTTCACACACACTTATCTCTCAGAACTGAGCATGTGGAGAGACGTTCGTTCATCCAGCACAAAGGAAACGGGATACAGGTGAAACAATTACTCTGGTTTCTCAATCTGTTTCCTAGTGCCAGCATGAATTTCCTGCGGTTTGCACTGTTAAACCGAGTTGGAGCTTGTACCTCCCCATATATATCTATGGTGTGGAGTTTGCAAATGAAAAGAAGCTTTGTGTTCCCTTCAAGCTAGGTGTAATACGGCTTTCACACACACATATCTCTGAGAAATGAGCATGTGGAGATACGTTCATTCATCCAGCACAAAGAGAACGGCTTGTAGGAGAAACAATTACTCTGGATTCTCAGTCTGTTTCCTTGTGCCGGTTTGTAGTTCCTGCAGTTTGCACTGTAAAACCGAGTTGCAGCTTGTAACTCCCCATATAAATGTATGGTGAGGAGTTTGCAACTGCAAAGAAACTTTGTGTTCCCATCAAGCTATGTGAAGGACGGCTTTCAAACACATATATCTCTCAGAACTGAGCATGTGGAGAGACTTTCATTCATCCAGCACAAAGGGAAAGGGTTGCAGGAGAAACACTTACTCTGGTTTCTCAGTCTGTTTCCTAGTGCCGGTTGGAAGTTCCTGCGGTTTGCACTGTAAAACCGAGTTGGAGCTTGTACCTCGCCATATATATGTATGGTTTGGGGTTTGTAACTGAAAAGAAACTTTGTGTTCTCTTCAAGCATTGTGAAGGACGGCTTTCACACACACTTATCTCTCAGAACTGAGCATGTGGAAAGATGTTCGTTCATCCAGCACAAGGGGAACTGGTTGCAGGAGAAACACTTACTCTGGTTTCTCAGTCTGTTTCCTAGTGCCGGTTTGAAGGTCCTGCGGTTTGCACTGAAACACCGAGTTGGAGCATGTACCTCCCCATATATATGTATGATTTGGAGTTTGCAACTGAAAAGAAACTTTGTGTTCCCTTCTAGCTAGTTGAAGGACGGCTTTCACACACACTTATCTCTCAGAACTGAGCATGTGGAGAGACGTTCGTTCATCCAACAGAAAGGGAACGGGTTGTAGCAGAAACACTTACACTGGATTCTCAGACTGTTTCCTAGTGCCAGTTTTTAGTTCCTGCAGTTTGCACTGTAAAACCGAGTTGCACCTTTTACCTCCCCATATATAGGTATGGTGTGGAGTTTGCAACTGAAAAGAAACTTTGTGTTCCCTTCAAGCTAGGTGAAGGACTGCTTTCACACACACTTATCTCTCAGAACTGAGCATGTGGTGAGACGTTCGTTCATCCCGCACAAAGGGAACGGGTTGTAGGGGAAACACATACTCTGGATTCTCAGTCTGTTTCCTAGTGCCGGTTTGTAGTTCCTGCAGTTTGCACTGTAAAACCTAGTTGCAGCTTGTACCTCTCCATATATTTGTATGGTGTGGAGATTCCAACTGAAAAGAAACTTTGTGTTCCCTAGAAGCTATTTGAAGGACGGCTTTCACACACATATATCTCTCAGAAATGATCATGTGGAGAGACTTTCATTCATACAGCACAATGGGAACGGGTTGCAGGTGAAACACTTACTCTGGTTTCTCAGTCTGTTTCCTAGGGCAGGTTTGAAGTTCCTGCGGTTTGCACTGTAAAACCGAGTTGGAGCTTGTACCTCCCCATATATATGTATGGTGTGGAGTTTGCAACTGAAAAGAAACTTTGTGTTCCCTTCAAGCTAGGTGAAGGACGTCTTTCACACACACACATCTCTCAGAACTGAGCATGTGGAGTGACGTTCGTTCATCCAGCACAAAGGGAACGGGTTGCAAGAGAAATAAATACTCTGGTTTCTCAGTCTGTTTCCTAGTGCCGGGTGGAAGTTCCTGCGGTTTGCACTGTAAAACCGAGTTGGATCTTGGTCTTCCCCATATATATGTATGGATTGGAATTTGCAAGTGGCAAGAAACTTTGTGTTCCCTTCAAGTTAGTTGAAGAACGGCTTTCACACACACTTTTCTCTCAGAACTGAGCATGTGGAGAGACGTTCGTTCATCCAGCACAAAGGGAACGGGTTGCAGGAGAAACCCTTACTCTGGTTTCTCAGTCTGTTTCCTAGTGCCGGTTTTAATTTCCTGCGGTTTGCACTGTAAAACCGAGTCTGAAGTTGTTCCTCCCCATATATATGTACGGAATGGAATTTGCAAGTGACAAGAATCTATGTGTTCCCTTCAAGTTATGTGAAGGACGGCTTTCACACACACTTAACTTTCAGAACTGAGCATGTGGAGAGACGTTCGTTCATCCAGCACAAAGGGAACTGGTTGCAGGAGAAACACTTCCTCTGGTTTCTCAGTGTGTTTCCTAGTGCCGGTTTGAAGTTCCTCCGGTATGCACTGTAAAACCAAGTTAGAGATTTACCTCCCCATATATATGTAATGACTGGAGTTTGCAACTGAAAAGAAACTTTGTGTTTCCTTCAAGTTAGGTGAAGGATGGATTTCACACACACTTATCTCTCAGAACTGAGCATGTGGAGAGACGTTCGTTCATCCAGCACAAAGGGAACGGGTTGCAGGAGAAACACTTCCTCTGGTTTCTCAGTCTGTTTCCTAGTGCCGGTTTGAAGTTCCTGCGGTTTGCACTGTAAAACCGTGTTGGGGCTTGTACCTCCCCATATATATGTATGGTGTTGAGTTTGCAACAGAAAAGAAACTTTGTGTTCCCTTCAAGCTAGTTAAAGAATGGCTTTCACACACACTAATCTCTCAGAACTGAGCATGTGGAGAGACGTTCGTGCATCCAGCAAAAAGGGAAAGGGTTGCAGGACAAACTCTTACTCTGGTTTCTCAGTCTGTTTCCTAGTGCCGGTTTGAAGTTCCTGCGGTTTGCACTGTAAAACCGAGTTGGAGCTTGTACCTCCCCATATATATATATCGTGTGGTGATTGCAACTGAAAAGAAACTTTGTGTTCCCTTCAAGCTATGTGAAGGACGGCTTTCACACACACTTATCTCTCAGAACTGAGCATGTGGAGAGACGTTCGTTCATCCAGCACAAAGGGAACGGGTTGCAGGAGAAACACTCACTCTGGTTTCTCAAACTGTTTCCTAATGCCGGTTTGATGTTCCTGCGGTTTGCACTGTAAAACCGAGTTGGTGCTTGTACCTCCCCATATATATGTATGGTGTGGAGTTTGAAACTGAAAAGAAACTTTGTTTTCGCTTCAAGCTAGGTGAAGGACGGACTTCACACACACTTATCTCTCAGAACTGAGCATCTGGAGAGACGTTCGTTCATCCAGCACTAAGGGAACCGTTTGCAGGAAAAACACTTACTCTGGATTCTCAGTCTATTTCCTAGTGCCGGTTTTAATTTCCTTCAGTTTGCACTGTAAAACCGAGTTACAGCTTGTACCTCTCAATATATATGTATTTTGTGGAGTTTGCAACTGAAAAGAAACTTTGTGTTCCCTTCAAGCTAAGTGAAGGACGGCTTTCACACACACTTATCTCTCTGAACTGGGCATTTGGAGAGACGTTCGTTCATCCAGCACAAAGGAACGGGTTGTAGGAGAAACACTTTCTCTGGATTCTCATTCTGTTTCCTAGTGCCGGTTTGAAGTTCCTGCAGTTTACACTGTAAAACCGAGTGGCAGGTTGTACTGCCACATATATATGTATGGTGTGGAGTTTGCAACTGAAAGAAACTTTGTGTTCCCTTCAAGCTAGGTGAAGGACGGCTTTCACACACACTTATTTCTCAGAACTGAGCATGTGGGGAGAAATTCCTTCATCCAGCACAAAGGGAACGGTTTTCAGGAGAAACACTTACTCTGGTTTCTCAGTCTGTTTCCTACTGCTGGTATGAAGTTCCTGCGATTTGCACTGTAAAACCGAGTTGGAGCTTGTACCTCCCCATATATATGTGTGGTGTGGATTTTCAACTAAAAAGAAACTTTGTGATTCCTTCAAGCTAGGTGAAGGATGGCTTTCACACACATTTATCTCTCAGAACTGAGCATGTGGAGAGACGTTCGTTCATCCAGCACAAGCGGAACTGTTTGCAGGTGAAACACTTACTCTGGTTTCTCAGTCTGTTTCCTAGTGCCGGATTGAAGTTCCTGCGGTTTGCACTGTAAAACCGAGATGGAGCTTGTCCTCCCCTTATATATGTATGGATTGGTGTTTGCAAGTGACAAGAAACTTTGTGTTCCCTTCAAGCTAAGTGAAGGACGGCTTTTACACACACTAATCTCTCCGAACTGAGCATGTGGAGAGACGTTCGTTCATCCAGCACAAAGGGAACATTTTACAGGATAAACTATTACTCTAGTTTCTCAGTCTGTTTCCTAGTGCCGGTTGGAAGTTCCTGCGGTTTGCACTGTAAAAACGAGTTGAAGTTTGTTCCTCTTCATATATATGTAATGACTGGATTTTGAAACTGAATAGAAACTTTGTGTTCCCTTCAAGTTAGGTGAAGGACGGCTTTCACCCACACTTATCTCTCAGAACTGAGCATGTGGAGAGACGTTGGTTCATCCAGCACAAGCGGAACTGTTTGCAGGAAAAAAAATTACTCTGGATTCTCAGTCTGTTTCCTAGTGCCGGTTTGAAGTTCCTGCGGTTTGCACTGTAAAAGCGTGTTGGAGTTTTTGCCTCCCCATATATATGTATGGTGTGGAATTTGAAACTGAATAGAAACATTGTGTTCCCCTCAAGCTAGGTGAAGGACGGCATTCACACACACTTATCACTCAGAACTGAGCATGTGGAGAGACGTTCGTTCATCCAGCACTAAGGGATCGGTTTGCAGGAGAAACACTTACTCTGGATTCTCAGTCTGTTTCCTAGTGCCGGTTTTAAGTTCCTTCACATTGCACTGTAAAACCGAGTTGCAGCTTGTACCTCCCAATATATATGTATTTTGTGGAGTTTGCAACTGAAAAGAAACTTTGTGTTCCCTTCAAGCTAGGTGAAGGACGGCTTTCACACACACTTATCTCTCAGAACTGGGCATTTGAAGAGACGTTCGTTCATCCAGCACAAAGGCAACGGTTTGCAGGAGAAACACTTACTCTGGTTTCTCATTCTGTTTCCTAGTTTCTGTTTGAAGGTCCTGCAGTTTGCACTGTAAAACCGAGTTGAAGTTAGTTCCTCCCCTTATATATGTAAGGACTGTAATTTGCAACTGAATAGAAACTTTGTGTTCCCTTCAAGTTAGGTGAAGGACGGCTTTCACACGCACTTATCTCTCAGAACTGAGCATGTGGAGAGACGTTCGTTCATCCAGCACAAAGGGAACGGATTGCAGGAGAAACACTTACTCTTGTTTCTCAGTCTGTTTCCTAGTGCTGGTTTGAAGTTCTTGCGGTTTGCACTGTAAAACCGAGTTGGAGCTTGTACCTCCCCATATATATGTATGGTGTGGAGTTTGCAAATGAAAAAAAATTTGTGTTCCCTTCAAGCAAGGTGAAGGACGGCTTTCACACGCACTTATCTCTCAGAACTGAGCATGTGGAGAGACGTTCGTTCATCCAGCACAAAGGGAACGGTTTGTAGGAGAAACACTTTCTCTGGATTCTCATCTGTTTCCTAGTGCCGGTTTGATGTTCCTGCAGTTTACACTGTAAAACCGAGTGGCAGGTTGTACCGCCACATATATATGTATGGTGTGGAGTTTGCAACTGAAAAGAAACTTTGTGTCCCCTTCAAGCTAGGTGAAGGACGGTTTCCACACACACTTATTTCTCAGATCTGAGCATGTGGAGAGACGTTCCTTCATCCAACACAAAGGGAACGGTTTGAAGCAGAAACAATTACTCTGGTTTCTCAGTCTGTTTCCTAGTGCCGGTTTGAAGTTCCTGTGGTTTGCACTGTAAACCGAGTTGGAGCTTGTACCTCCCCATATATATGTATGGTGTGGAGTTTGCAACTGAAAAGAAACTTTGTTTTCCCTCCAAGCTAGTTGAAGGACGGCTTTAACACACAGTTATCTCTCAGAACTGAGCATGTGGAGAGACGTTCGTTCATCCAGCACAAAGTGAACGGGTTGCAGATGAAACAATTACTCTGGTTTCTCAGTCTTTTTCCTAGTGCCGGTTTGAAGTTCCTTCGGTTTGCACTGTAAAACCAAGTTAGAGCTTGTACCTCCCTATATATTTGTATGGTTTGAAGTTTGCAACTGAAAAGAAACTTTGTGTTCCCTTCAAGGTAGTTGAAGGACGGCATTCACACACGCTTATCTCTCAGAACTGAGCATTTGGAGAGACGTTCGTTCATCTAGCACAAAGGGAACGGGTTGCAGGAGAAACATATTCTCTGGTTTCTCAGTCTGTTCCTAGTGCTTGTTTGAAGTTCCTGCGGTTTGCACTGTAAAACCGAGTTGGAGCTTGTACCACCCCTATATATATGTATGTTGTGGTGTTTGCAACTGAAAAGAAACGTTGTGTTCCCTTCAAGCTAGGTGAAGGACGGCTTTCACACACACTTATCTCTCAGAACTGAGCATGTGGAGAGACGTTCGTTCATCCAGCACAAAGGAAACGGGATACAGGTGAAACAATTACTCTGATTTCTCAATCTGTTTCCTAGTGCCGGCATGAATTTCCTGCGGTTTGCACTGTTAAACCGAGTTGGAGCTTGTACCTTCCCATATATATCTATGGTGTGGAGTTTGCAAATGAAAAGAAGCTTTGTGTTCCCTTCAAGCTAGGTTAAATACGGCTTTCACACACACATATCTCTCAGAAAAGAGCATGTGGAGATACGTTCGTTCATCCAGCACAAAGAGAACGGCTTGTAGGGAAACAATTACTCTGGATTCTCAGTCTGTTTCCTTGTGCCGGTTTGTAGTTCCTGCAGTTTGCACTGTAAAACCGAGTTGCAGCTTGTACCTCCCCATATAAATGTATGGTGAGGAGTTTGCAACTGCAAAGAAACTTTGTGTTCCCATCAAGCAATGTGAAGGACGGCTTTCACACACACTTATCTATCAGAACTGAGCATGTGGAAAGATGTTCGTTCATCCAGCACAAGGGGAACTGGTTGCAGGAGAAACAATTACTCTGGTTTCTCAGTCTGTTTCCTAGTGCCGGTTTGAAGGTCCTGCGGTTTGCACTGAAACACCGAGTTGGAGCTTGTACCTCCCCATATATATGTATGATGTGGAGTTTGCAACTGAAAAGAAACTTTGTGTTCCCTTCTAGCTAGTTGAAGGACGTCTTTCACACACACTTACCTCTCAGAACTGAGCATGTGGAGAGACGTTCGTTCATCCAGCAGAAAGGGAACGGGTTGTAGCAGAAACACTTACACTGGATTCTCAGACTGTTTCCTAGTGCCAGTTTTTAGTTCCTGCAGTTTGCAGTGTAAAACCGAGTTTCACCTTGTACCTCCCCATATATAGGTATGGTGTGGAGTTTGCAACTGAAAAGAAACTTTTTGTTCCCTTCAAGCTAGGTGAAGGACTGCTTTCACACACACTTATCTCTCAGAACTGAGCATGTGGAGAGACGTTCGTTCATCCCGCACAAAGGGAACGGGTTGTAGGAGAAACACATACTCTGGATTCTCAGTCTGTTTCCTAGTGCCGGTTTGTAGTTCCTGCAGTTTGCACTGTAAAACCTAGTTGCAGCTTGTACCTCTCCATATATTTGTATGGTGTGGAGTTTCCAACTGAAAAGAAACTTTGTGTTCCCTAGAAGCTATTTGAAGGACGGCTTTCACACACACATATCTCTCAGAACTGATCATGTGGAGAGCCTTTCATTCATACAGCACAATGGGAACGGGTTGCAGGTGAAACACTTACTCTGGTTTCTCAGTCTGTTTCCTAGTGCAGGTTTGAAGTTCCTGCGGTTTGCACTGTAAAACCGAGTTGGAGCTTGTACTTCCCCATATATATGTATGGTGTGGAGTTTGCAACTGAAAAGAAACTTTGTGTTCCCTTCAAGCTATGTGAAGGACGTCTTTCACACACACACATCTCTCAGAACTGAGCATGTGGAGTGACGTTCGTTCATCCAGCACAAAGGGAACGGGTTGCAAGAGAAATAAATACTCTGGTTTCTCAGTCTGTTTCCTAGTGCCGGGTGGAAGTTCCTGCGGTTTGCACTGTAAAACCGAGTTGGATCTTGGTCTTCCCCATATATATGTATGGATTGGAATTTGCAAGTGGCAAGAAACTTTGTGTTCCCTTCAAGTTAGTTGAAGAACGGCTTTCACACACACTTATCTCTCAGAACTGAGCATGTGGAGAGACGTTCGTTCATCCAGCACAAAGGGAACGGGTTGCAGGAGAAACCCTTACTCTGGTTTCTCAGTCTGTTTCCTAGTGCCGGTTTTAATTTCCTGCGGTTTGCACTGTAAAACCGAGTCTGAAGTTGTTCCTCCCCATATATATGTATGGAATGGAATTTGCAAGTGACAAGAATCTATGTGTTCCCTTCAAGTTATGTGAAGGACGGCTTTCACACACACTTAACTTTCAGAACTGAGCATGTGGAGAGACGTTCGTTCATCCAGCACAAAGGGAACTGGTTGCAGGAGAAACACTTACTCTGGTTTCTCAGTGTGTTTCCTAGTGCCGGTTTGAAGTTCCTCCGGTATGCACTGTAAAACCGAGTTAGGGATTTACCTCCCCATATATATGTAATGACTGGAGTTTGCAACTGAAAAGAAACTTTGTGTTTCCTTCAAGTTAGGTGAAGGATGGATTTCACACACACTTATCTCTCAGAACTGAGCATGTGGAGAGACGTTCGTTCATCCAGCACAAGCAAAACTTGTTGCAGGAGAAACACTTACTCTGGTTTCTCAGTCTGTTTCCTAGTGCCGGTTTGAAGTTCCTGCGTTTTGCACTGTAAAACCGTGTTGGAGATTGTGCCTCCCCATATATATTTAAGGAGTGGTGTTTGCAACTGAAAAGAAACTTTGTGTTCCCTTCAAGCTAGGTGAAGGACGGCTTTCACACACACTTATCTCTCAGAACTGAGCATGTGGAGAGACGTTCGTTCATCCAGTACAAAGGGAACGGGTTGCAGGAGAAACACTTACTCTGGTTTCTCAGTCTGTTTCCTAGTGCCTGTTTGAAGTTCCTGCGCTTTGCACTGTAAAACCGTGTTGGAGCTTGTGCCTCCCCATATATATGTATGGTGTGGAGTTTGAAACGGAAAAGAAACTTTGTGTTCCCTTCAAGCTATGTGAAGGACGGCTTTCACACACACTTATCCCTCAGAACTGGGCATGTGGAGAGACGTTCGTTCATCCAGCACAAAGGGAACGGTTTGTAGGTGAAACAATTACTCTTGTTTTTCAGTCTGTTTCCTACTGCCGGTTTGAAGTTCCTGCTGTTTGCACTGTAATATCGAGTTGGAGCTTGTACCCCCCATATATATGTATGGTGTGGGGTTTGAAACTGAAATGAAACTTTGTGTTCCCTTCAAGCTAGGTGAAGGACGGTTTTCACACACAATTATCTCTCAGAACTGAGCATGTGGAGAGACGTTCGTTCATCCAGCACTAAGGGAACGGTTTGCAGGAGAAACACTTACTCTGGATTCTCAGTATGTTTCCTAGTGCCGGTTTTAAGTTCCTTCAGATTGCACTGTAAAACCGAGTTGTAGCTTACACCTACTAATATATATGTATTTTGTGGAGTTTGCAACTGAAAAGAATCTTTGTGTTCCCTTCAAGCTAGGTGAAGTACGGCTTTCACACACACTTATCTCTCAGAACTGAGCATGTGGAGAGACGTTCGTTCATCCAGCACAAAGGGAACGGGTTGCAGGGGAAACACTTACTCTGGTTTCTCAGTCTGTTTCCTAGTGCCGGTTGGATGTTCCTGTGGTTTGCACTGTAAAACCGTGTTGGAACTTTTGCCTCCCCATATATATGTATGGTGTGGAATTTGCAACTAAAAGAAACATTGTGTTCCCTTCAAGCTAGGTGAAGGACGGCTTTCACACACACTTATCTCTCAGAACTGAGCATGTGGAGAGACGTTCGTTCATCCAGCACAAAGGGAACGGGTTGCAGGAGAAACACTTCCACTGGTTTCTCAGTCTGTTTCCTAGTGCCCTTTTGAAGTTCCTGCGGTTTGCACTGTAAAACCGAGTTGGGGCTTGTACCTCCCCATATATATGTATGGTTTTGAGTTTGCAACAGAAAAGAAACTTTGTGTTCCCTTCAAGCTAGTTAAAGAATGGCTTTCACACACACTAATCTCTCAGAACTGAGCATGTGGAGAGACGTTCGTGCATCCAGCAAAAAGGGAAAGGGTTGTAGGACAAACTCTTATTCTGGTTTCTCAAATTATTTCCTAGTGCCGGTTTGAAGTTCCTGCGGTTTGCACTGTAAAATCGCGTTGCAGCTTGTACCTCCCCATATATATGTATGGTGTTGAGTTTGCAAATGAAAAGAAACTTTGTGTTCCCTTCAAGCTAGGTGAAGGACGGCTTTCACACACACTTATCTCTCAGAACTGAGAATGTGGAGAGACCTTCGTTCATCCAGCACAATGGGAACGGGTTGCAGGAGAAACACTCACTCTGGTTTCTCAAACTGTTTCCTAATGCCGGTTTGAAGTTCCTGCGGTTTGCACTGTAAAACCGAGTTGGTGCTTGTACCTCCCCATATATATGTATGGTGTGGAGTTTGAAAATGAAAAGAAACTTTGTTTTCCCATCAAGCTAGGTGAAGGACGGACTTAACACACACTTATCTCTCAGAACTGAGCATCTGGAGAGACGTTCGTTCATCCAGCACTAAGGGAACCGTTTGCAGGAAAAACAATTAACTGGATTCTCAGTCTGTTTCCTAGTGCCGGTTTTAAGTTCCTTCAGTTTGCACTGTAAAACCGAGTTGCAGCTTGTACCTCTCAATATATATGTATTTTGTGGAGTTTGCAACTGAAAAGAAACTTTGTGTTCCCTTCAAGCTAAGTGAAGGACGGCTTTCACACACACTTATCGCTCTGAACTGGGCATTTGGAGAGACGTTCGTTCATCCAACAAAAAGGAACGGGTTGTAGGAGAAACACTTTCTCTGGATTCTCATTCTGTTTCCTAGTGCCGGTTTGAAGTTCCTGCAGTTTACACTGTAAAACCGAGTGGCAGGTTGTACCGCCTCATAAATATGTATGGTGTGGAGTTTGCAACTGAAAGAAACTTTGTGTTCCCTTCAAGCTAGGTGAAGGACGGCTTTCACACACACTTATTTCTCAGAACTGTGCATGTGGAGAGAAGTTCCTTCATCCAGCACAAAGGGAACGGTTTGCAGGAGAAACACTTACTCTGGTTTCTCAGTCTGATTCCTACAGCTGGTATGAAGTTCCTGCGATTTGCACTGTAAAACCGAGTTGGAGCTTGTACCTCCCCATATATATGTGTGGTGTGGATTTTCATCTAAAAAGAAACTTTGTGATTCCTTCAAGCTAGGTGAAGGATGGCTTTCACACACACTTATCTCTCAGAACTGAGCATGTGGAGTGACGTTCGTTCATCCAGCACAAAAGGAACGGGTTGTAGGAGAAACACTTTCTCTGGATTCTCAGTTTGATTCCTAGTGCCAGTTTGAAGTTCCTGCGGATTGCACTGTAAACCCGAGTTGGAACATGTACGTCCCATATATATGTATGGTGTAGAGTTTGCAACTGAAAAGAAACTTTGTTTTCCCTTCAAGCTAGTTGAAGGACGGTTTAACACACACTTATCTCTCAGAACTGAGCATGTGGAGAGACGTTCGTTCATCCATCACAAAGGGAACAGGTTGTAGGAGAAACACTTTCTCTGGTTTCTCAAAATTTTTCCTACTGCCGGTTTGAATTTCCTGCGGTTTGCACTGTAAAACCGAGTTGGAGCTTGTACCTCCCCATATATATGTATGGTGTGGAGTTTGAATCTGAAAAGAAACTTTGTGTTCCCTTCAAGCTAGGTGAAGGACGGCTTTCACACACACTTATCTCTCAGATCTGTGCATGTGGAGAGACGTTCTTTCATCCAGCACAAGCAAAACTGTTTGCAGGAGAAACACTTACTCTGGTATCTCAGTCTTTTTCCTAGTGCCGGTTTGAAGTTCCTGCGGTTTGCACTGTAAAACTGTGTTGGAGCTTGTTCCTCCCCATATATATGTATGGAGTGGTGTTTGCAACTGAAAGGAAACTTTGTGTTCCCTTCAAGATAGGTGAAGGACGGCTTTCACACACACTTATCTCTCAGAACTGAGCATGTGGGGAGACGTTGGTTCATCCAGCACAAGCGGAACAGTTTGCAGGTGAAACACTTACTCTGGTTTCTCAGTCTGTTTCCTAGTGCCGGTTTTAAGTTCCTTCAGATTGCACTGTAAAACCGAGTTGCAGTTTGTACCTCCCAATATATATGTATTTTGTGGAGTTTGCAACTGAAAAGAATCTTTGTATTCCCTTCAAGCTAGGTGAAGTACGGCATTCACACACACTTATCTCTCAGAAATGAGCATGTGGAGAGACGTTCGTTCATCCTGCACAAGCGGAACTGTTTGCAGGTGAAACACTTACTCTGGTTTCTCAGTTTGTTTCCTAGTGCCGGTTGGAAGTTCCTGCGGTTTGCACTGTAAAACCGAGTTGAAGTTTGTTCCTCTTCATATATATCAAATGACTGGAGTTTGAAACTGAATAGAAACTTTGTGTTCCCTTCAATTTAGGTGAAGGACGGCTTTCACACACACTTATCTCTCAGAACTGAGCATGTGGAGAGACGTTGGTTCATCCAGCACAAGCGGAAATGTTTGCAGGAGAAACAATTACTCTGGATTCTCAGTCTGTTTCCTTGTGCCGGTTTGAAGTTCCTGCGGTTTGCACTGTAAAAGCGTGTTGGAGTTTGTGACTCCCCATATATATGTATGGTGTGGAATTTGCAACTGAATAGAAACTTTGTGTTCCCTTCAAGCTAGGTGAAGGACGGATTTCACACACACTTATCTCTCAGAACTGAGCATGTGGAGAGACGTTCGTTCATCCAGCACTAAGAGAAAGGTTTGCAGGAGAAACACTTACTCTGGATTCTCAGTCTGTTTCCTAGTGCCGGTTTTAATTTCATTCAGATTGCACTGTAAAACCGAGTTGCAGATTGTACCACCCAATATATATGTATTTTGTGGAGTTTGCAACTGAAAAGAATCTTTGTGTTCCCTTCAAGCTAGGTGAAGGACGGCTTTCACACACAATTATCTCTCAGAACTGGGCATTTGAAGAGACGTTCGTTCATCCAGCACAAAGGGAACGGTTTGCAGGAGAAACACTTACTCTGGTTTCTCAGTCTGTTTCCTAGTGCCGGTTTGAAGTTCCTGCGATATGCACTGTAAAACCGAGTTGGAGCTTGTACCTCCCACTATATATATGAGGTGTGGATTTTCAACTAAAAAGAAACTTTGTGTTTCCTTCAAGCTAGGTGAAGGATGGCTTTCACACACACTTATCTCTCAGAACTGAGCATGTGGAGACACGTTCGTTCATCCAGCACAAGGGGAACTGGTTGCAGGAGAAACACTTACTCTGGTTTCTCATTCTGTTTCCTAATGCCTGTTTGAAGGTCCTGCGGTTTGCACTGTAAAACCGAGTTGAAGTTAGTACCTCCCCTTATATATGTAAGGACTGGAGTTTGCAACTGAATAGAAACTTTGTGTTCCCTCCAAGTCAGGTGAAGTACGGCTTTCACACGCACTTACCTCTCAGAACTGAGCATGTGGAGAGACGTTCGTTCATCCAGCACAAAGGGAACGGATTGCAGGAGAAACACTTACTCTTGTTTCTCAGTCTGTTTCCTAGTGCTCTTTTGAAGTTCTTGCGGTTTGCACTGTAAAACCGAGTTGGAGCTTGTACCTCCCCATATATATGTATGGTGTGGAGTTTGCAAATGAAAAAAACTTTGTGTTCCCTTCAAGCTAGGTGAAGGACGGCTTTCACACGCACTTATCTCTCAGAACTGAGCATGTGGAGAGACGTTCGTTCATCCAGCACAAAGGGAACGGGTTGTAGGAGAAACATTTTCTCTGGATTCTCATCTGTTTCCTAGTGCCGTTTTGAAGTCCCTGCAGTTTAGACTGTAAAACCGAGTGACAGGTTGTACCGCCACATATATATGTATGGTGTGGAGTTTGCAACTGAAAAGAAACTTTGTGTCCCCTTCAAGCTAGGTGAAGGAAGGTTTCCACACACACTTATTTCTCAGATCTGAGCATGTGGAGAGACGTTCCTTCATCCAGCACAAAGGGAACGGTTTGCAGGAGAAACAATTACTCTGGTTTCTCAGTCTGTTTCCTAGTGCCGGTTTGAAGTTCCTGCGGTTTGCACTGTAAACCGAGTTGAAGCTTGTACCTCCCCATATACATGTATGGTGTGGTCTTTGCAACTGAAAAGAAACTTTGTTTTCCCTCCAAGCTAGTTGAAGGACGGCTTTAACACACAGTTATCTCTCAGAACTGAGCATGTGGAGAGACGTTCGTTCATCCAGCACAAAGTGAACGGGTTGCAGATGAAACAATTACTCTGGTTTCTCAGTCTGTTTCCTAGTGCCGGTTTGAAGTTCCTTCGGTTTGCACTGTAAAACCAAGTTAGAGCTTGTACCTCCCTATATATTTGTATGGTTTGGAGTTTGCAACTGAAAAGAAACTTTGTGTTCCCTTCAAGGTAGTTGAAGGACGGCTTTCACACACACATATCTCTCAGAAATGAGCATGTGGAGATACGTTCGTTCATCCAGCACAAAGAGAACGGCTTGTAGGAGAAACACTTACTCTGGATTCTCAGTCTGTTTCCTTGTGCCGGTTTGCAGTTCCTGCAGTTTGCACTGTAAAACCGAGTTGCAGCTTGTACCTCCCCATATAAATGTATGGTGTGGAGTTTGAAACTGAAAAGAAACTTTGTGTTCCCATCAAGCTATGTGAAGGACGGCTTTCAAACACATATATCTCTCAGAACTGAGCATGTGGAGAGACTTTCATTCATCCAGCACAATGGAAACGGTTTGCAGGAGAAACACTTACTCTGGTTTCTCAGTCTGTTTCCTAGTGCCGGTTGGAAGGTACTGCGGTTTGCACTGAAACACCGAGTTGGAGCTTGTACCTCCCCATATATATGTATGGTTTGGATTTTGTAACTGAAAAGAAACTTTGTGTTCTCTTCAAGCAATGTGAAGAACGGCTTTCACACACACGTATCTCTCAGAACTGAGCATGTGGAAAGACTTTCGTTCATCCAGCACAAGGGGAACTGGTTGCAGGAGAAACACTTACTCTGGTTTCTCAGTCTGTTTCCTAGTGCCGGTTTGAAGGTACTGCGGTTTGCACTGAAACACCGAGTTGGAGCTTGTACCTCCCCATATATATGTATGATTTTGAGTTGGCAACTGAAAAGAAACTTTGTGTTCCCTACTAGCTAGTTGAAGGACGGCTTCACACACACTTATCTCTCAGAACTGAGCATGTGGTGAGACGTTCGTTCATCCAGCACAAAGGAAACGGTTTGCAGGAGCAACTCTTACTCTGGTTTCTCAGTCTGTTTCCTAGTGCCGGTTTGATGTTCCTGCGGTTTGTACTGTAAAACCGAGTTGGAACTTGTACTTCCCATATATATGTATGGTGTGGAGTTTGCAACTGAAAAGAAACTTTGTGTTCCCTTCAATCTAGGTGAAGGACGGCTTTCACACACACTTATCTCTCAGAAATCAGCATGTGGACGGACGTTCGTTCACCCAGCTCTAAGGAAACGGGTTGTAGGAGAAACAATTTCTCTGGATTCTCAGTCTGTTTTCTAGTGCCGGTTTGAAGTTCCTGCAGTTTGCACTGTAAAACCGAGTTAGAGCTTGTACCTCCCTATATATATGTATGGTGTAGAGTTTGCAACTGAAAAGAAACTTTGTGTTCACTTCAAGCTTGGTGAAGGAAGGCTTTCACACACACTTCTATCTCAGATCTAAGCATGTGGAGAGACGTTCGTTCATCCAGCACAAAGGGATCGGGTTGCAAGTGACATAATAACTCTGGTTTCTCAGTCTGTTTCCTTGTGCTGGTTGGATGTTCCTGCGGTTTGCACTGTAAAACCGAGTTGAAGTTAGTTCTTCCCCATATATATGTAAGGACTGGAGTTTGCACCTGAATACAAACTTTGTGTTCCCTTCAAGTTAGGTGAAGGACGGTTTTAACACACACTTATCTCTCAGAACTGAGCATGTGGAGAGACGTTCGTTCATCCAGCACAAAGGGAACGGGTTGTAGGAGAAACACTTTCTCTGGATTCTCATCTGTTTCCTAGTGCCGGTTTGAAGTTCCTGCAGTTTACACTGTAAAACCGAGTGGCAGGTTGTACCGCCACATATATATGTATGGTGTGGAGTTTGCAACTGAAAAGAAACTTTGTGTCCCCTTCAAGCTAGGTGAAGGACGGTTTCCACACACACTTATTACTCAGATCTGAGCATGTGGAGAGACGTTCCTTCATCCAGCACAAAGGGATCGGTTTGCAGCAGAAACAATTACTCTGGTTTCTCAGTCTGTTATCTAGTGCCGGGTTGAAGTTCCTGCGGTTTGCACTGTAAACCGAGTTGGAGCTTGTACCTCCCCATATATATGTATGGTGTGGATTTTGCAACTGAAAAGAAAATTTGTTTTCCCTCCAAGCTAGTTGAAGGACGGCTTTAACACACAGTTATCTCTCAGAACTGAGAATGTGGAGAGACGTTCGTTCATCCAGCACAAAATGAACGGGTTGCAGGTGAAACAATTACTCTGGTTTCTCAGTCTGTTTCCTAGTGCCGGTTTGAAGTTCCTTCGGTTTGCACTGTAAAACCATGTTAGAGCTTATACCTACCTATATATTTGTATGGTTTGAAGTTTGCAACTGAAAAGAAATTTTGTGTTCCCTTCAAGGTAGTTGAAGGACGGCATTCACACACGCTTATCTCTCAGAACTGAGCATTTGGAGAGACGTTCGTTCATCTAGCACAAAGGGAACGGGTTGCAGGAGAAACATTTTCCCTGGTTTCTCAGTCTGTTCCTAGTGCTGGTTTTAAGTTCCTGCGGTTTGCACTGTAAAACCGAGTTGGAGCTTGTACCACCCCTATATATATGTATGTTGTAGTGTTTGCAACTGAAAAGAAACTTTGTGTTCCATTCAAGCTAGGAGAAGGATGGCTTTCACACACACTTATCTCTCAGAACTGAGCATGTGGAGAGACGTTCGTTCATCCAGCACAAAGGAAACGGGATAGAGGTGAAACAATTACTCTGGTTTCTCAATCTGTTTCCTAGTGCCGGCATGAATTTCCTGCGGTTTGCACTGTTAAACCGAGTTGGAGCTTGAACCTCCCCATATATATCTATGGTGTGGAGTTTGCAAATGAAAAGAGCTTTGTGTTCCCTTCAAGCTAGGTGAAATACGGCTTTCACACACACATATCTCTCAGAAATGAGCATGTGGAGATACGTTCGTTCTTCCAGCACAAAGAGAACGGTTTGTAGGAGAAACACTTACTCTGGATTCTCAGTCTGTTTCTTTGTGCCGGTTTGTATTTCCTGCAGTTTGCACTGTAAAACCGAGTTGCAGCTTCTACCTCCCCATATAAATGTATGGTGAGGAGTTTGCAACTGAAAAGAAACTTTGTGTTCCCATCAAGCTATGTGAAGGACGGCTTTCAAACACATACATCTCTCTGAACTGAGCATGTGGAGAGACTTTCATTCATCCAGCACAATGGGAAAGGGTTGCATGTGAAACACTTACTCTGGTTTCTCAGTCTGTTTCCTAGTGCAGGTTTGAAGTTCCTGCGGTTTGCACTGTAAAACCGAGTTGGAGCTTGTACCTCCCCATATATATGTATGGTGTGGAGTTTGCAACTGAAAAGAAACTTTGTGTTCCCTTCAAGCTAGGTGAAGGACGTCTTTCACACACACACATCTCTCAGAACTGAGCATGTGGAGTGACGTTCGTTCATCCAGAACAAAGGGAACGGGTTGCAAGAGAAATAAATACTCTGGTTTCTCAGTCTGTTTCCTAGTGCCGGGTGGAATTTCCTGCGGTTTGCACTGTAAAATCGAGTTGGATCTTGGTCTTCCCCATATATATGTATGGATTGGATTTTGCAAGTGGCAAGAAACTTTGTGTTCCCTTCAAGTTAGTTGAAGAACGGTTTTCACACACACTTATCTCTCAGAACTGAGCATGTGGAGAGACGTTCGTTCATCCAGCACAAAGGGAACGGGTTGCAGGAGAAACCCTTACTCTGGTTTCTCAGTCTGTTTCCTAGTGCCGGTTTTAATTTCCTGCGGTTTGCACTGTAAAACCGTGTGGGAAGTTGTTCCTCCCCATATATATGTATGGAATGGAATTTGCAAGTGACAAGAATCTATGTGTTCCCTTCAAGATATGTGAAGGACGGCTTTCACACACACTTAACTTTCAGAACTGAGCATGTGGAGAGACGTTCGTTCATCCAGCACAAAGGGAACTGGTTGCAGGAGAAACACTTACTCTGGTTTATTAGTGTGTTTCCTAGTGCCGGTTTGAAGTTCCTCCGGTATGAACTGTAAAACCGAGTTAGAGATTTACCTCCCCATAAATATGTAAGGACTGGAGTTTGCAACTGAAAAGAAACTTTGTGTTCCCTTCAACCTAGGTGAAGGACGGCTTTCACACACACTTATCTCTCAGAACTGAGCATGTGGAGAGACGTTCGTTCATCCAGCACAAGCAAAACTTGTTGCAGGAGAAACACTTACTCTGGTTTCTCAGTCTGTTTCCTAGGGCCGGTTTGAAGTTCCTGCGGTTTGCACTGTAAAACCGTGTGGAGCTTGTGCCTCCCCATATATATGTAAGGATTGCTGTTTGCAACTGAATAGAAACTTTGTGTTCCCTTCAAGCTAGGTGAAGGACGGATTTCACACACACTTATCTCTCAGAACTGAGCATGTGGAGAGACGTTCGTTCATCCAGTACAAAGGGAACGGGTTGCAGGAGAAAAACCTACTGTGGTTTCTCAACCTCTTTCCAAGTGCCGGTTTGAAGTTCCTGCGGTTTGCACTGTAACACCGTGTTGCAGCTTGTACCTCCCCATATATATGTATGGTGTGGAGGTTGCAACAGAATAGAAACTTTGTGTTCCCTTCAAGTTAGGTGAAGGACGGCTTTCACACACACTTATCTCTCAGAACTGAGCATGTGGAGAGACGTACGTTCATCCAGAACAAGCGGAAATGGTTGCTGGAGAAACACTTACTCTGGTTTCTCAGTCTGTTTCCTAGTGCCGGTTTGAAGTTCCTGCGGTTTGCACTGTAAAACCGTGTTGGAGCTTGTGCCTCCGCATATATATGTATGGTGTGGAGTTTGCAACTGAAAAGAAACTTTGTGTTCCCTTTAAGCTAGGTGAAGAATGACTTTCACACACACTTATCCCTCAGAACTGGGCATGTGGAGAGACGTTCATTCATCCAGCACAAAGGGAACGGTTTGTAGGAGAAACAATTACTCTTGTTTTTCAGTCTGTTTCCTACTGCCGGTTTGAAGTTCCTGCTTTTTGCACTGTAAAATCGAGTTGGAGCTTGTACCTCCCCATATATATGTATGGTGTGGAGTTTGAAACTGAAATGAAACTTTGTGTTCCCTTCAAGGTAGGTGAAGGACGGCTTTCACACACACTTATCTCTCAGAACTGAGCATGTGGAGAGACGTTCGTTCATCCAGCACTAAGGGAACGGTTTGCAGGAGAAACACTTACTCTGGATTCTCAGTCTGTTTCCTAGTGCCGGTTTTAAGTTCCTTCAGATTGCACTGTAAAACCGAGTTGTAGCTTGTATCTACCAATATATATGTATTTTGTGGGGTTTGCAACTGAAAAGAATCTTTGTGTTCCCTTCAAGCTAGGTGAAGTATGGCTTTCACACACACTTATCTCTCAGAACTGAGCATGTGGAGAGACGTTCGTTCATCCAGCACAAAGGGAACGGGTTGCAGGAGAAACACTTACTCTGGTTTCTCAGTCTGTTTCCTAGTGCCGGTTTGAAGTTCCTGTGGTTTGCACTGTAAAACCGTGTTGGAACATTTGCCTCCCCATATATATGTATGGTGTGGTCTTTGCAACTGAAAGAAACATTGTGTTCCCTTCAAGCTAGGTGAAGGACGGCTTTCACACACACATATCTCTCAGAACTGAGCATGTGGAGAGACTTTCATTCATCCAGCACAAAGGAAAGGGTTCAGGATAAACACTTACTCTGGTTTCTCAGTCAGTTTCCTAGTGCCGGTTTGAAGTTCCTGCGGTTTACACTGTAAAACCGAGTTGGAGCTTGTACGTCGCCATATATATTTATGGTTTGGAGTTTGTAATTGAAAAGAAACTTTGTGTTCTCATAAAGCTAGTTGATGGACGGCTTTCACACACACTTATCTCTCAGAACTGAGCATGTGGAGAGACTTTCGTTCATCCAGCACAAAGGGAACGAGTTGCAAGGGAAATACTTACTGTGGTTTCTCAGTCTGTTTCCTAGTGCCGGGTGGATGTTCCTGCGGTTTGCACTGTAAAACCGAGTTGAAGTTTGTTCCTGCACATATATATGTAAGGACTGGTGTTTGCAAATGAATAGAAACTTTGTGTTCCCTTCAAGTTAGGTGAAGGACGGCTTTAACACCCACTTATCCCTCAGAACTGAGCATGTGTAGAGACGTTTGTTCATCCAGCACAAAGGGAACGGTTTGCAGGAGAAACAATTACTCTGGTTTCACAATCTTTTTCCTAGAGCCGGTTTGTTGTTCCTGAGTTTTGCACTTTAAAACCGAGTTGGAGCTTGTACCACCCCAAATATATGTATGGTGTGGAGATTGCAAATGAAAAGAAACTTTGTGTTCCCTTCAAGCTAGGTGAAGTACGGCTTTCACACACAGTTATCTCTCAGAACTGAGCATGTGGAGAGACGTTCGTTCATCCAGCACAAAGGGAGCGGGTTGTAGGAGAAACACTTACTCTGGATTCTCAGTCTGTTTCCTAGTGCCGGTTTGTAGTTCCTGCAGTTTGCACTGTAAAACCGAGTTGCAGCTTGTACCTCCCCATATATATGTATGGTGTGGAATTTGCAACTGAAAAGAACCTTTGTGTTCCATTGAAGCTAGATGAAGGACGGCTTTCACACACACATATCTCTCAGAACTGAGCATGTGGTGAGACGTTCGTTCATCCAGCACAAAGGGAACGTGTTGCAGGAGAAACACTTACTCTGGTTTCTCAGTCTGTTTCCTAGTGCCGGTTTGAAGTTCCTGCGGTTTGCACTGTAAAACCCAGTTGGAGCTTGTACCTCCCCATATATATGTATGGTGCGGAGTTTGCAACTGAAAAGAAAATTTGTGTTCCCTTCAAGCTATGTGAAGGACGGCTTTCACACACACTTATCTCTCAGAACTGAGCATGTGGAGAGACGTTCGTTCATCCAGCACAAAGGGAACTGGTTGCAGGAGAAACACTTACTCTGGTGTCTCAGTCTGTTTCCTAGTGCCGGTTTGATGTTCCTGCGGTTTGCACTGTATAACCGAGTTGGAGCTTGTACCTCCCCATATATATGTATGGTGTGGATTTTGCAAGTGACAAGAAATTTTGTGTTCCCTTCAAGCTAGTTGAAGGACGGCTTTCACACTCACTTATCTCTCAGAACTGAGCATGTGGAGAGACGTTCGTTCATCCCGCACAAAGGGAACGAGTTGCAAGGGAAATAATTACTCTGGTTTCTCAGTGTGTTCCCTAGTGCCCGGTGGAAGTTCCTGCGGTTTGCACTGTAAAACTTAGTTGAAGTTAGTTCCTCCCCATATATATGTAAGGACTGGAGTTTGCAACTGAATAGAAACTTGTGTTCCCTTCAAGCTAGGTGAAGGACGGCTTTCACGCACACTTATTTCTTAGAACTGAGCATGTGGAGAGACGATCCTTCATCCAGCACAAAGGGAACGGGTTGCATGTCAAACAATTATTTTGTTTTCTCAAACTGTTTCCTAGTGCCGGTTTGAAGTTACTGCGATTTGCACTGTAAAACCGAGATAGAGATTGTACCAACCTATATATATGTATGGTGTGGAGTTTGCAACTGAAAAGAAACTTTGTGTTCCCTTGAAGCTAGGTGAAGGACGGCTTTCACACACACTTATCTCTCAGAACTGAGCATGTGGAGAGACGTTCGTTCATCCAGCACAAAGGGAAAGTGTTGCAGGAGAAACACTTACTCTGGTTTCTCAGTCTGTTTCCTAGTGCCGGTTTGAAGTTCCTGCGTTTTGCACTGTAAAACCGAGTTGGATCTTGTACCTCGCCATATATATGTATGGTGTGGAGTTTGCAACTTAAAAGAAACTTTGTGTTCCCTTCAAGCTAGGTGAAGGACGGCTTTCACACACACTTATCTCTCAGAACTGAGCATGTGGAGAGGCGTTCGTTCATCCAGCACAAAGGAAACGGGTTGCAGGAGAAACACTTACTCTGATTTCTCAGTCTGTTTCCTAGTGCCGGGTGGAAGTTCCTGCGTTTTGCACTGTAAATCCGTGTTGAAGTTAGTTCCTCCCCATATATATGTATGGAATGGAGTTTGCAAGTGACAAGAAAATTTGTGTTCCCTTCAAGCTAGGTGAAGATCGGCTTTCACACACAATTTTCTCTCAGAAGTGAGCATGTGGAGAGACGTTCGTTCATCCAGCACAAGGGGAACTTGTTGCAGGGGAAACACTTACTCTGGTTTCTCAGTCTGTTTCCTAGTGCCGGTTTGTAGTTCCTGCGGTTTGCACTGTAAAATCGAGTTGGAGCTTGTACCACCCCATATATATGTATGATGTGGAGTTTGCAACTTAAAGAACCTTTGTGTTCCCTTCAAGCTAGGTGAAGGACGGCTTTCACACACACTTATCTCTCAGAAATAAGCATGTGGAGAGACGTTCGTTCATCCAGCACAAAGGGAACGGGTTGCAGGAGAAACACTTACTCTGGTTTCTCAAAATGATCCCTAGTGCCAGTTTGAAGATCCTGAGGTTTGCACTGTAAAACCGAGTTAGTGCTTGTACCACCCTATATATATGTATGGTGTGGAGTTTGCAACTGTAAAGAAGCTTTGTGTTCCCTTCAAGCTAGGTGAAGGAAGGCTTTCACACACACTTATCTCTCAGAACTGAGCATGTGGAGAGACGTTCGTTCATCCCGCACAAAGGGAACGGGTTGCAGGATAAACCCTTACTCTGGTTTCTCAGTTTGTTTCCTAGTGCCCGTTTGAAGTTCCTGAGGTTTGCACTGTAAAACCGAGTTGGAACTTGTTCCTCCCCATATATATGTATGGAATGGAGTTTGCAAGTAACAAGAAACTTTGTGTTCCCTTCAAGGTAGGTGAAGGACGGCTTTCACACATATTTATCTCTCAGAACAGAGCATGTGGAGAGACGTTCGTTCATCCAGCACAAAGGGAACGCGTTGCAAGGGAAATACTTACTCTGGTTTCTCAGTCTGTTTCCTAGTGCCGGTTGGAAGTTCCTGCGGTTTGCATTGTAAATCCGAGTTGGAGCTTGTACCTCCCCATATATATGTATGATGTGGAGATTGCAACTGAAAAGAAACTTTGTGTTCCCTTCAAGTTAGGTGAAGTACGGCTTTAACACACACTTATCTCTCAGAACTGAGCATGTGTAGAGACGTTCGTTCATCCAGCACAAAGGGAACGGGATGCAGGTGAAACAATTTCTTTGATTTCTCAATCTATTTCCTAGTGCCGGCTTGAACTTCCTGTGTTTTGCACTGTAAAACCGAGTTGGAGCTTGCACCTCCCCATATATATGTATGCTGTGGAGTTTGCAAATGAAAAGAAACTTTGTGTTCTCTTCAAATAAGGTGAAGGACGGCTTTCACACACACTTATCTCTCAGATCTGAGCATGTGGAGAGACGTTCGTTCATCCAGCACAAAAGGAACGGGTTGTAGGAGAAACACTTCCACTGGATTGTCAGTCTGTTTCCTAGTGCCGGTTTGAAGTTCCTGCGGTTTGCACTATAAAACCGAGTTGGAGATTGTACCACCCCATATATATGTATGGTGTGGAGTTTGCAAGTGAAAAGAAACTTTGTGTTCCCTTCAAGCTATGTGAAGGACGGCTTTCACACACACATATCTCTCAGAATTGAGCATGTGGAGAGTCGTTCTTTCATCGAGCACAAAGGGAATGGGTTGCAGGAGAAACACTTTCTCTGCTTTTTCAGACTGTTTCCTAGTTCCGGATTGAAGTTCCTGCGTTTTGCACTGTAAAACCCAGTTGGAGCTTTTACCTCCCCATATATATGTTTGGTGAGGAGTTTGCAACTGAAAAGAAGCTTTGTGTTCCCTTCAAGCTAGGTGAAGGACGGCTTTCACACACACTTATCCCTTAGAACTGAGCATGTGGAGAGACGTTCCTTCATCCAGCACAAAGGGAACGGGTTGCAGGACAAACAATTATTCTGTTTTCTCAAACTGTTTCCTAGTGCCGGTTTGAAGTTACTGCGATTTGCACTGTAAAAGCGAGATAGAGTTTGTACCACCCTATATATATGTATGGTGTGGAGTTTGCAACTGAAAAGAAACTTTGTTTTCCCTTGAAGCTAGGTGAAGGACGGCTTTCACACACACTTATCTCTCAGAACTGAGCATGTGGAGAGACGTTCCTTCATCCAGCACAAAGGAAACGTGTTGCAGGAGAAACACTTATTCTGGTTTCTCAAAGTGTTTCCTAGTGCCGGTTTGTAGTTCCTGCCGTTTGCTCTGTAAAACCGAGTTGCAGCTTTTACCTCCCCATATATATGTATGGTTTGGAATTTGCAAGTGACAAGAAAATTTGTGTTCCCTTCAAGCTAGATGAAGGGCGGCTTTCACACACACATATCTCTCAGAACTGAGCATGTGGAGAGTCGTTCGTTCATCCAGCACAAAGGAACGGGTTGCAAGAGAAATTCATACTCTGGTTTCTCAGTCTGTTTCCTAGTGCCGGGTGGAAGTTCCTGCGTTTTGCACTGTAAAACCTTGTTGAAGTCAGTCACTCCCCATATATATTTATGGAATGTAGTTTGCAAGTGACAAGAAACTTTGTGTTCCCTTGAAGCTAGTTGAAGGACGGCTTTCACACACACTTATCTCTCAGAAATGAGCATGTGGAGAGACGTTCGTTCATCCAGCACAAAGGGAACGGGTTGCAGGAGAAACACTTACTCTGGTTTTCAAAATGATCCCTAGTGCCAGTTTGAAGATCCTGAGGTTTGCACTGTAAAACCGAGTTAGAGCTTGTACCTCCCTATATATATGTATGGTGTGGGGTTTGCAACTGTAAAGAAACTTTGTGTTCCCTTCAAGCTAGGTGAAGGAAGGCTTTCACACACACTTATCTCTCAGAACTGAGCATGTGGAGAGACGTTCTTTCATCCCGCACAAAGGGAACGGGTTGCAGGAGATATCCTTTCTCTGGTTTCTCAGTTTGTTTCCTAGTGCCAGTTTGAAGTTCCTGCGGTTTGCACTGTAAAACCGAGTTGGAACTTGTTCCTCCCCATATATATGTATGGAATGGAGTTTGCAAGTAACAAGAAACTTTGTGTTCCCTTCAAGGTAGGTGAAGGACGGCTTTCACACACATTTATCTCTCTGAACTGAGCATGTGGAGAGACGTTCTTTCATCCAGCACAAAGGGAACGGGTTGCAAGAGAAATAATTACTCTGGTTTCTCAGTCTGTTTCCTAGTGCCGGTTGGAAGTTCCTGCGGTTTGCATTGTAAATCCGAGTTGGAGCTTGTACCTCCCCATATATATGTATGATGTGGAGTTTGCAACTGAAAAGAAACTTTGTGTTCCCTTCAAGCTAGGTGAAGGACGGCTTTCACACACACTTATCTCTTAGAACTGAGCATGTGGAGAGACGTTCCTTCATCCAGGACAAAGGGAACGGTTTGCAAGAGAAATAATTACTCTGGTTTCTCAGTCTGTTTCCTAGTGCTGGTTGGAAGTTCCTGCGGTTTGCATTGTAAATCCGAGTTGGAGCTTGTACCTCCCCATATATATGTATGATGTGGAGTTTGCAACTGAAAAGAAACTTTGTGTTCCCTTCAAGCTAGGTGAAGGACGGCTTTCACACACACTTATCTCTTAGAACTGAGCATGTGGAGAGACGTTCCTTCATCCAGGACAAAGGGAACTGGTTGCAGGACAAACATTTATTCTGTTTTCTCAAACTGTTTCCTAGTGCCGGTTTGAAGTTACTGCGATTTGCACTGTAAAACCGAGATAGTGATTGTACCACCCTATATATATGTATGGTGTGGAATTTGCAACTGAAAAGAAAATTTGTGTTCCCTTGAAGCTAGGTGAAGGACGGCTTTCACACACACATATCTCTCAGAACTGAGCATGTGGAGAGACGTTCGTTCATCCAGCACAAAGGGAAAGTGTTGCAGGAGAAACATTTACTCTGGTTTCTCAGTCTGTTTCCTAGTGCCGGTTTGAAGTTCCTGCGATTTGCACTGTAAAACCGAGTTTGATCTTGTACCACGCCATATATATGTATGGTGTGGAGTTTGCAACTTAAAAGAAACTTTGTGTTCCCTTCAAGCTAGGTGAAGGACGGCTTACACACACACTTATCTCTCAGAACTGAGCATGTGGAGAGGCGTTCGTTCATCCAGCACAAAGGGAACTGGTTGCAGGAGAAACACATACTCTGATTTCTCAGTCTGTTTCCTAGTGCAGGTTTGAAGTTCCTGCGGTTTGCACTGTAAAACCGAGTTGGAGCTTGTACCTCCCCATATATATTTATGGTGTGGAGTTTGCAACTGAAAAGAAACTTTGTGTTCCCTACCAGCTAGGTGAAGGATGTCATTCACACACACTTATCTCTCAGAACTGAGCATGAGGAGAGACGTTCGTTCATCCAGCACAAAGGGAACGGGTTGCAAGGGAAATACATACTCTGGTTTCTCAGTCTGTTTCCTAGTGCCGGGTGGATGTTCCTGCGTTTTGCACTGTAAAACCGTGTTGAAGTTAGTTCCTCCCCATATATATGTATGGAATGGGGTTTGCAATTGACAAGAAAATTTGTGTTCCCTTCAAGCTAGTTGAAGATCAGCTTTCACACACAATTTTCTCTCAGAAGTGGGCATGTGGAGAGACGTTCGTTCATCCAGCACAAGGGGAACTGGTTGCAGTGGAAACACTTTCTCTTGTTTCTCAGTCTGTTTCCTAGTGCCGGTTTGAAGTTCCTGCGGTTTGCACTGTAAAATCGAGTTGGAGCTTGTACCTCCCCATATATATGTATGATGTGGAGTTTGCAAATGAAAAGAAACTTTGTGTTCCCTTCAAGCTATGTGAAGGACGGCTTTCACACACACTTATCTCTCAGAACTGAGCATGTGGAGAGACTTTCGTTCATCCAGCACAAAGGAAACGGGTTGCAGGAGAAACACTTACTCTGGTTTTTCAATCTGTTTCCTAGTGCCGGTTTGTAGTTCCTGCAGTTTGCTCTGTAAAACCGAGTTGCAGCTTTTACCTCCCCATATATATGTATGGTGTGGAGTTTGCAAGTGACAAGAAACTTTGTGTTCCCTTCAAGCTAGATGAAGGACCGCTTTCACACACACATAATTCTCAGAACTGAGCATGTGTATAGACTTTCATTCATGCAGCACAAAGGGAACGGGTTGCTGGAGAAACACTTACTCTGGTTTCTCAAAATGTTCCCTAGTGCCAGTTTGAAAATCCTGAGGTTTGCACTGTAAAACTGAGTTTGAGCTTGTACCTCCCAATATATATGTATGGTGTGGAGTTTGCAACTGTCAAGAAACTTTGTGTTCCCTTCAAGCTAGGTGAAGGAAGGCTTTCACACACACTTATCTCTCAGAACTGAGCATGTGGAGAGACGTTCGGTCATCCCGCACAAAGGGAACGGGTTGCAGGAGAAACGCTTACTCTGGTTTTCAGTTGGATTTCTAGTGCCTGTTTGAAGTTCCTGCGGTTTGCACTGTAAAACCGAGTTGGAACTTGTTCCTCCCCATATATATGTATGGAATGGTGTTTGCAAGTAACAAGAAACTTTGTGTTCCCTTCAAGGTAGGTGAAGGACGGCTTTCACACACATTTATCTCTCAGAACTGAGCATGTGGAGAGACGTTCGTTCATCCAGCACAAAGGGAAAGCGTTGCAAGTGAAATACTTACTCTGGTTTCTCAATCTGTTTCCTAGTGCTGTTTGGAAGTTCCTGCGGTTTTCATTGTAAATCCGAGTTGGAGCTTATACCTCCCCATATATATGTATGGTGTGGGGTTTGCAACTGAAAAGAAACTTTGTGTTCCCTTCAAGCTAGGTGAATGACGTCTTTCACACACACTTATCTCTCAGAACTGAGCATGTGGAGTGACGTTCGTTCATCCAGCACAAGGGGAACGGGTTGCAAGGGAAATACATACTCTGGTTTCTCAGTCTGTTTCCTAGTACCGGGTGGAATTTCCTGCGTTTTGCACTGTAAAACCGAGTTGTAGCTTTTTCCTCCCCATATATATGTATGGAATGGAGTTTGCAAGTGACAAGATACTTTGTGTTCCCTTCAAGCTAGGTGAAGATCGGCTTTCACACACAATTTTCTCTCAGAAGTGAGCATGTGGAGAGACGTTCGTTCATCCAGCACAAGGGGAACTGGTTGCAGTGGAAACACTTACTCTGGTTTCTCAGTCTGTTTCCTAGTGCCGGTTTGAAGTTCCTGCGGTTTGCACTGTAAAATCGAGTTGGAGCTTGTACCTCCCAATATATATGTATGATGTGGAGTTTGCAACTGAAAAGAAACTTTGTGTTCCCTTCAAGCTAGTTGAAGAACGGCTTTCACACACACTTATCCCTCAGAACTGAGTATGTGGAGAGACGTTCGTTCATCCAGCACAAAGGGAACGGGTTGCAGGAGAAACACTTACTCTGGTTTCTCAAAATGTTCCCTAGTGCCAGTTTGAAGATCCTGAGGTTTGCACTGTAAAACCGAGATAGAGATTGTACCACCCTATATATATGTATGGTGTGGAGTTTGCAACTGAAAAGAAAATTTGTGTTCCCTTGAAGCTAGGTGAAGGACGGCTTTCACACACACTTATCTCTCAGAACTGAGCATGTGGAGAGATGTTCGTTCATCCAGCACAAAGGGAAAGTGTTGCAGGAGAAACACTTACTCTGGTTTCTCAGTCTGTTTCCTAGTGCCGGTTTGAAGTTCCTGCGATTTGCACTGTAAAACCGTGTTGAAGTTAGTTCCTCCCCATATATATGTATGGAATGGAGTTTGCAAGTGACAAGATAATTTGTGTTCCCTTCAAGCTAGGTGAAGATCGGCTTTCACACACAATTTTCTCTCAGAAGTGAGCATGTGGAGAGACGTTCGTTCATCCAGCACAAGGGGAACTGGTTGCAGTGGAAACACTTACTCTGGTTTCTCAGTCTGTTTCCTAGTGCCGGTTTGAAGTTCCTGCGGTTTGCACTGTAAAATCGAGTTGGAGCTTGTACCTCCCAATATATATGTATGATGTGGAGTTTGCAACTGAAAAGAAACTTTGTGTTCCCTTCAAGCTAGGTGAAGGACGGCTTTCACACACACTTATCCCTCAGAACTGAGTATGTGGAGAGACGTTCGTTCATCCAGCACAAAGGGAACGGTTTGCAGGAGAAACACTTACTCAGGTTTCTCAAAATGTTCCCTAGTGCCAGTTTGAAGATCCTGAGGTTTGCACTGTAAAACCGAGTTTGAGCTTGTACCTCCCTATATATATGTATGGTGTGGAGTTTGCAACTGTAAAGAAACTTTGTGTTCCCTTCAAGCTAGGTGAAGGAAGGCTTTCACACACACTTATCTCTCAAAACTGAGCATGTGGAGAGACGTTCGGTCATCCCGCACAAAGGGAACGGGTTGTAGGAGAAAACCTTACTCTGGTTTTCAGTTTGTTTCCTAGTGCCAGTTTGAAGTTCCTGCGGTTTGCACTGTAAAACCGAGTTGGAACTTGTTCCTCCCAATATATATGTATGGAATGGAGTTTGCAAGTAACAAGAAACTTTGTGTTCCCTTCAAGGTAGGTGAAGGACGGCTTTCACACACATTTATCTCTCAGAACAGATCATGTGGAGAGACGTTCGTTCATCCAGCACAAAGGGAAAGGGTTGCAAGAGAAATACTTTCTCTGGTTTCTCAGTCTGTTTCCTAGTGCTGTTTGGAAGTTCCTGCGGTTTGCATTGTAAATCCGTGTTGGAGCTTGTACCTCCCCATATATATGTATGATGTGGAGTTTGCAACTGAAAAGAAACTTTGTGTTCCCTTCAAGTAAGGTGACGGACGGCTTTAACACACACTTATGTCTCAGAACTGAGCATGTGTAGAGACGTTCGTTCATCCAGCACAAATGTAACGGTATGCATGTGAAACAATTACTCTGGTTTCTCAATCTATTTCCTAGTGCCGGCTTGAAGATCCTGCGTTTCGCACTGTAAAACCGAGTTGGAGCATGTACATCCCCATATATATGTATGGTGTGGAGTTTGCAAATGAAAAGAAACTTTGTGTTCCCTTCAAATTAGGTGAAGGAAGGATTTCACCCACACTTATCTCTCAGAACTGAGCATGTGGAGAGACGTTCGTTCATCCAGCACAAAGGGAACGTGTTGTAGGAGAAACACTTCAACTGGATTCTCAGTCTGTTTCCTAGTGCCTGTTTTTACTTCGTGCAGTTTGCACTGTAAAACCGAGTTGCAGCTTGTACCTCCCCATATATATGTATGGTGTGGAGTTTGTAACTGAAAAGAAACTTTGTGTATCCTTCAAGCTAGGTGAAGGACGGCTTTCACACACACTTATCTCTCAGAATTGAGCATGTGGAGAGACGTTCGTTCATCCAGCACAAAGGGAATGGGTTGCAGGAGAAACACTTACTCTGCTTTCTCAGACTGTTTCCTAGTTCCGGATTGAAGTTCCTGCGTTTTGCACTGTAAAACCCAGTTGGAGCTTGTACCTCCCCATATATATCTATGGTGCGGAGTGTGCAACTGAAAAGAAACTTTGTGTTCCTTTCAAGCTAAGTGAAGGACGGCTTTCACACACACTTATCTCTCAGAACTGAGCATGTGGACAGACGTTCGTTCATCCAGCACAAAGGGATCTGGTTGCAGGAGAAACAATTACTCTGGTTTCTCAGTCTGTTTCCTGTTGCCGGTTTGAAGTTCCTGCGGTTTGCACTGTAAAACCGAGTTTCAGCTTGTACCTCCCCATATATATGTAAGGACTGGAGTTTGCAACTGGATAGAAACTTTGTGTTCTCTTCAAGTTAGGTGAAGGACGGCTTTCACACACACTTATCTCTCAGAACTGAGCATGTGGAGAGTCGTTCGTTCATCCAGCACAAAGGGAATGGGTTGCAGGAGAAACACTTACTCTGGTTTCTCAGTCTGTTTCCTAGTTCCGGATTCAAGTTCCTGCGGTTTGCACTGTAAAACCAAGTTGGAGCTTGTATCTCCCCATACATATGTATGGTGTGGAGTTTGCAACTGAAAAGAAACTTTGTGTTCCCTTCAAGCTAGGTGAAGGACGGCTTTCACACACACTTATCTCTCAGAACTGAGCACGTGGAGAGACGTTCGTTCATCCAGCACAAAGGGAACGGGTTGCAGGAGAAACTCTTACTCTGTTTTCTCAGTCTGTTTCCTAGTGCCGGATTGAAGTTCCTGCGGTTTGCACTGAAAAACCGTGTTAGAGCTTGTACCTCCCAATATATATGTATGGTGTTGTGTTTGCAACTGAAAAGAAACTTTGTGTTCCCTTCAAGCTAGGTGAAGGACGGCTTTCACACACACTTATCTCTCAGAACTGAGCATGTGTAGAGACGTTCTTTCATCCAGCACAAAGGGAAAGGTATGCAGGTGAAACAATTACTCTGGATTCTCAATCTGTTTCCTAGTGCCGGCTTGAATTTCCTGCGGTTTGCAGTGTAAAACCGAGTTGGAGCTTGTACCTCCCCATATATATGTGTGGTGTGGAGTTTGCAAATGAAAGGAAACTTTGTGTTCCCTTCAAATTAGGTGAAGGAAGGCTTTCACACACACTTATCTCTCAGAACTGAGCATGCGGAGAGACATTCGTTCATCCAGCACAAAGGGAACGGGTTGTAGGGGAAACACTTCCACTGGATTCTCAGTCTGTTTCCTAGTGCCTGTTTGTATTTCCTGCAGTTTGCACTGTAAAACCGAGTTGCAGCTTGTACCTCCCCATATATATGTATGGTGTGGAGTTTGTAACTGATAAGAAACTTTGTGTTCCCTTCAAGCTAGGTGATGGACGGCTTTCACACACACATATCTCTCAGAACTGAGTATGTGGAGAGACGTTCGTTCATCCAGCACAAAGGGAACGGGTTGCAGGAGAAACACTTACTCTGGTTTCTCAGTATGTTTCCTAGTGCCGGTTTCAAGTTACTGCGGTTTGCACTGTAAAACCGAGTTGGAGCTTGTACCTCCCTATATATATGTATGGTGCGGGGTTTGCAACTGAAAAGAAACTATGTGTTCCCTTCAAGCTAGGTGAAGGACGGCTTTCACACACACATATCTCTCAGAACTGAGCATGTGGAGAGACGTTCGTTCATCCAGCACAAAGGGAACGGGTTGCATGACAAACCATTACTCTGGTTTCTCAGTTTGTTTCCTAGTGCCAGTTTGAAGTTCCTGCGGTTTGCACTGTAAAACCGAGTTGGAACTTTTTCCTCCCCATATATATGTATGGAATGGGGTTTGCGATTGACAAGAAACTTTTTGTTAGCTTCAAGCTAGGTGAAGGACGGCTTTCACACACATTTATCTCTCAGATATAAGCATGTGGAGAGACGTTCGTTCATCCAGCACAAAGGGAACTGGTTGCAAGAGAAATACTTACTCTGGTTTCTCAGTCTGTTTCCAAGTGCCGGTTGGAAGTTCCTGCGGTTTGCACTGTAAATCCGAGTTGAAGTTAGTTCCTCCCAATATATATGTAAGGACTGGAGTTTGCAACTGAATAGGAACTTTGTGTTCCCTTCAAGTTAGGTGAAGGACGGCTTTAACTCACACTTATCTCTCAGAAATGAGTATGTGTACAGACGTTCGTTCACACAGCACAAAAGGAACGGGATACAGGTGAAACAATTACTCTGGTTTCTCAATCTGTTTCCTAGTGCCGGCTTGAAGTTCCTGCGGTTTGCACTGTAAAACCGAGTTGGAGCTTGTACCTCCCCATATATATGTATGGTGTGGAGTTTGCAAATGAAAAGAAGCTTTGTGTTCCCTTCAAGCTAGGTGAAGGGCGGCTTTCACACACACATATCTCTCAGAACTGAGCATGTGGAGAGACTTTCGTTGATCCAGCACAAAGAGAATGGGTTGTAGGGGAAACACTTACTCTGGATTCTCAGTCTGTTTCCTAGTGCCGGTTTGTAGTTCCTGCAGTTTGCACTGTAAAACCGAGTTGCAACTTCTACCACCCCATATATATGTATGGTGTGGAGTTTACAACTGAAAAGAAATTTGTGTTCCCTTCAAGCTATGTGAAGGTCGGCTTTCAAACACATATATCTCTCAGAACTGAGCATGTGGAGAGACTTTCATTCATCCAGCACAAAAGGAACGGGTTGTAGGAGAAAGAAATTCTCTGGTTTCTCAGTCTTTTTCCTAGTGCCTGTATGAATTTCCTGCGGTTTGCACTGTAAAACCGAGTTGGACCTTGTACCTCGCCATATATATGTATGGTTTGGAGTTTGTAACTGAAAAGAAACTTTGTGTTCTCTACAAGCAAGTTGAAGGACGGCTTTCACACACACTTATCTATCAGAATTGAGCATGTGGATAGACGTTCGTTCTTCCAGCACAAAGGGAACTGGTTGCAGGAGAAACACTTACTCTGGTTTCTCAGTCTGTTTCCTAGTGCCGGTTTGAAGTTCCTGCGGTTTGTACTGTAAAATCGAGTTGGAGCTTGTACCTCCACATATATATGTATGGTGTGAAGTTTGCAACTGAAAAGAAACTTTGTGTTCCATTCAAGCTAGGTGAAGGACGTTTTCACACACACTTATCTCTCAGAACTGAGCATGTGGAGTGACGTTCGTTCATCCAGCACAAAGGAACGGGTTCAGGAGAAACACTTACTCTGGTTTCTCAGTCAGTTTCCTAGTGCCGGTTTGAAGTTCCTGCGGTTTACACTGTAAAACCGAGTTTGAGCTTGTACCTCGCCATATATATGTATGGTTTGGAGTTTGTAATTGAAAAGAAAGTTTGTGTTCTCTTCAAGCTAAGTGATGGACGGCTTTCACACACACTTATGTCTCAGAATTGAGCATGTGGAGAGACATTCGTTCATGCAGCACACAAGGAACGAGTTGCAAGGGAAATACTTACTCTGGTTTCTCAGTCTGTTTCCTAGTGCCGGTTTGAAGTTCCTGCGGTTTGCACTGTAAAACCGAGTTGGAGCTTGTACCTCCCCATATATCTGTATGGTGCGGAGTTTGCAACTGAAAAGAAACTTTGTGTTCCTTTCAATCTAATTGAAGGACGGCTTTCACACACACTTATCTCTCAGAACTGAGCATGTGGAGAGACGTTCGATCATCAAGCACAAAGGGAACTTGTTGCAGGAGAAACACTTACTCTGGTTTCTAAGTCTGTTTCCTAGTGCCGGATTGATGTTCCTGCGGTTTGCACTGTAAAACCGAGTTTGAGCTTGTACCTCCCCATATATATGTAAGGACTGGATATTGCAACTGGCTAGAAACTTTGTGTTCCCTTCAAGTTAGGTGAAGGACGGCTTTCACACACATTTATCTCTCAGAAATGAGCATGTGGAGAGTCGTTCGTTCATCCAGCAGAAAGGGAACGGGTTGCAGGAGAAACACTTACTCTGGTTTCTCAGTCTGTTTCCTAGTGCCGGATAGAAGTTCCTGAGGTTTGCACTGTAAAACCCAGTTGGAGCTTGTATCTCCCCATATATATGTATGGTGTGGATTTTGCAACTGAAAAGAAACTTTGTGTTCCCTTCAAGCTAGGTGAAGGACGGCTTTCACACACACTTATCTCTCAGAACTGAGCACGTGGAGAGACTTTCGTTCATCCAGCACAAAGGGAACGGGTTGCAGGAGAAACAATTACTCTGGTTTCTCAGTCTGTTTCCTAGTGCCGGATTGAAGTTCCTGCGGTTTGCACTGTAAATCCGTGTTACGGCTTGTACCTACCAATATATATGTATGGTGTTGTGTTTGCATCTGAAAAGAAACTTTGTGTTCCCTTCAAGCTAGTTGAAGGACGGCTTTCACACACACTTATCTCTCAGAACTGAGCATGTGGAGAGACGTTCGTTCATCCCGCACAAAGGGAACGGGTTGCAGGAGAAACACTTACTCTGGTTTCCCAGTTTGTTTCCTAGTGCCAGTTTGAAGTTCCTGCGGTTTGCACTGTAAAACCGAGTTGGAAATTGTTCCTCCCCATATATATGTATGGAATGGAGTTTGCAAGTGACATGAAACTTTGTGTTCCCTTCAAGCTAGGTGAATGACGGCTTTCACACACAGTTATCTCTCAGAACTGAGCATGTGTAGAGACGTTCATTCATCCAGCACAAGGGGAACTGGTTGCAGGGGAAACACTTACTCTGGTTTCTCAGTCTGTTTCTTAGTGCCGGTTTGAAGTTCCTGCGGTTTGCACTGTAAAATCGAGTTGGAGCTTGTACCTCCACATATATATATATATGGTGTGGAGTTTGCAAATGAAAGGAAACTTTGTGTTCCGTTCAATCTAGGTGAAGGACGGCTTTCACACACAAATATCTCTCAGAACTGAGCATGTGGAGAGTAGTTCTTTCATCCAGCACAAAGAGAACGGGTTGTAGGAGAAAAACTTACTCTGGATTCTCAGACTTTTTCCTAGTGCCTGTTTGTAGTTCCTGCAATTTGCACTGTAAAACCGAGTTGCAGCTTGTACTTCCCCATATATATGTATGGTGTGGAGTTTGCAACTGAAAGGAAACTTTGTGTTCCCTTCAAGCTATGTGAAGGACGGCTTTCAAACACATATATCTCTCAGAACTGAGCATGTGGAGAGACTTTCATTCATCCAGCACAAAGGGAACGGGTTGCAGGAGAAACACTTACTCTGGTTTCTCAGTCTGTTTCCTAGTGCCGGGTTGAAGTTCCTGCGGTTTGCACTGTAAAACCGAGTTGGAGCTTGTACCTCGCCACATATATGTATGGTTTGGAGTTTGTAACTGAAAAGAAACTTTGTGTTCTCTTCAAGCAATTTGAAGGACGGCTTTCACACACACTTATCTCTCAGAACTGAGCATGTGGAGAGACGTTCGTTCATCCAGCACAAAGGGAACTGGTTGCAGGAGAAACACTTACTCTGGTTTTTCAGTCTGTTTCCTAGTGCCGGTTTGAAGTTCCTGCGGTTTGTACTGTAAAACCGAGTTGGAGCTTATACCTCCCCATATATATGTATGGTGTGGGGTTTGCAACTGAAAAGAAACTTTGTGTTCCCTTCAAGCTAGGTGAATGACGTCTTTCACACACACTTATCTCTCAGAACTGAGCATGTGGAGTGACGTTCGTTCATCCAGCACAAGGGGAACGGGTTGCAAGGGAAATACATACTCTGGTTTCTCAGTCTGTTTCCTAGTACCGGGTGGAATTTCCTGCGGTTTGCACTGTAAAACCGAGTTGAAGTTAGTTCCTCCCCATATATATGTATGGAATGGAGTTTGCAAGTGACAAGAAACTTTGTGTTCCCTTCAAGCTAGGTGAAGTACGGCTTTCACAAACACTTATCTCTCAGAACTGAGCATGTGGAGAGACGTTCGTTCATCCAGCACAAAGGGAACGAGTTGCAAGGGAAATAATTACTCTCGTTTCTCAGTCTGTTCCCTAGTGCCCGGTGGAACTTCCTGCGGTTTGCACTGTAAAACTGAGTTGAAGTTAGTTCCTCCCCATATATATGTAAGGACTTTAGTTTGCAACTGAATACAAACTTTGTGTTCCCTTCAAGTTAGGTGAAGGACGGCTTTAACACCCACTTATCTCTCAGAACTGAGCATGTGTAGAGACGTTCGTTCATCCAGCACAAAGGGAACGGGTTGCAGGATAAGCAATTATTCTGGTTTCTCAATCAGTTTCCTAGAGCCGGTTTGAAGTTCCTGAGTTTTGCACTATAAAACCGAGTTGGAACTTGTACCTAACCATATATATGTCTGGTGTGGAGTTTGCAAATGAAAGGAAACTTTGTGTTCCCTTCAAGGTAGGTGAAGGATGGCTTTCACACACAATTATCTCTCAGAACTGAGCATGTGGAGAGACGTTCGTTCATCCAGCAAAAAGGGAGCGGGATGTAGGAGAAACACTTACTCTGGATTCTCAGTCTGTTTCCTAGTGCCGGTTTGTAGTTCCTGCAATTTGCACTGTAAAACCGAGTTGCAGCTTGTACCTCCCATATATATGTATGGTGTGTGGTTTTCAACTGAAAAGAAACTTTGTGTTCCCTTCAAGCTAGGTGAAGGACGGCTTTCACACACACTTATCTCTCAGAACTGAGCATGTGGAGAGACGTTCGTTCATCCCGCACAAAGGGAACGGGTTGCAGGAGAAACCCTTACTCTGGTTTCCCAGTTTGTTTCCTAGTGCCAGTTTGAAGTTCCTGCGGTTTGCACTGTAAAACCGAGTTGGAAATTGTTCTTCCCCATATATATGTATGGAATGGAGTTTGCAAGTGACAAGAAACGTTGTGTTCTCTTCAAGCAAGGTGATGGACTTCTTTCACACACACTTATCTCTCAGAACTGAGCATGTGGAGAGACGTTCGTTCATCCAGCACAAGTGGAACTGGTTGCAGGAGAAACACTTACTCTGGTTTCTCAGTCTGTTTCCTAGTGCCGGTTTGAAGGTCCTGCGGTTTGCACTGTAACACCGAGTTAGAGCTTGTACCTCGCCATATATATGTATGATGTGGAGTTTGCAACTGAAAAGAAACTTTGTGTTCCATTCAAGCTAGGTGAAGGACGGCTTTCACACACACTTATCTCTCAGAAATGAGCATGTGGAGAGACGTTCGTTCATCCAGCACAAAGGGAACGGGTTGCAGGAGAAACACATACTCTGGTTTCTCAAACAGTTTCCTAGTGCCGGTTTGAAGTTCCTGCGGTTTGCACTGTAAATCCGAGTTGAAGTTAGTTCCTCCCCATATATATGTAAGGACTGGAGTTTGCAACTGAATAGAAACTTTGTGTTCCCTTCAAGTTAGATGAAGGACGGGTTTAACTCCCACTTATCTCTCAGAACTGAGTATGTGTAGAGACGTTCGTTCATCCAGCACAAAGGGAACGGACACAGGTGAAACAATTACTCTGGTTTCACAATCTGTTTCCTAGTGCCGGCTTGAAGTTCCTGCAGTTTGCTCTGTAAAACCGAGTTGCAGCTTTTACCTCCCCATATATATGTATGGTGTGGAGTTTGCAAGTGACAAGAAACTTTGTGTTCCCTTCAAGCTAGATGAAGGACCGCTTTCACACACACATAATTCTCAGAACTGAGCATGTGTATAGACTTTCATTCATGCAGCACAAAGGGAACGGGTTGCTGGAGAAACACTTACTCTGGTTTCTCAAAATGTTCCCTAGTGCCAGTTTGAAAATCCTGAGGTTTGCACTGTAAAACTGAGTTTGAGCTTGTACCTCCCAATATATATGTATGGTGTGGAGTTTGCAACTGTCAAGAAACTTTGTGTTCCCTTCAAGCTAGGTGAAGGAAGGCTTTCACACACACTTATCTCTCAGAACTGAGCATGTGGAGAGACGTTCGGTCATCCCGCACAAAGGGAACGGGTTGCAGGAGAAACGCTTACTCTGGTTTTCAGTTGGATTTCTAGTGCCTGTTTGAAGTTCCTGCGGTTTGCACTGTAAAACCGAGTTGGAACTTGTTCCTCCCCATATATATGTATGGAATGGTGTTTGCAAGTAACAAGAAACTTTGTGTTCCCTTCAAGGTAGGTGAAGGACGGCTTTCACACACATTTATCTCTCAGAACTGAGCATGTGGAGAGACGTTCGTTCATCCAGCACAAAGGGAAAGCGTTGCAAGTGAAATACTTACTCTGGTTTCTCAATCTGTTTCCTAGTGCTGTTTGGAAGTTCCTGCGGTTTTCATTGTAAATCCGAGTTGGAGCTTATACCTCCCCATATATATGTATGGTGTGGGGTTTGCAACTGAAAAGAAACTTTGTGTTCCCTTCAAGCTAGGTGAATGACGTCTTTCACACACACTTATCTCTCAGAACTGAGCATGTGGAGTGACGTTCGTTCATCCAGCACAAGGGGAACGGGTTGCAAGGGAAATACATACTCTGGTTTCTCAGTCTGTTTCCTAGTACCGGGTGGAATTTCCTGCGTTTTGCACTGTAAAACCGAGTTGTAGCTTTTTCCTCCCCATATATATGTATGGAATGGAGTTTGCAAGTGACAAGATACTTTGTGTTCCCTTCAAGCTAGGTGAAGATCGGCTTTCACACACAATTTTCTCTCAGAAGTGAGCATGTGGAGAGACGTTCGTTCATCCAGCACAAGGGGAACTGGTTGCAGTGGAAACACTTACTCTGGTTTCTCAGTCTGTTTCCTAGTGCCGGTTTGAAGTTCCTGCGGTTTGCACTGTAAAATCGAGTTGGAGCTTGTACCTCCCAATATATATGTATGATGTGGAGTTTGCAACTGAAAAGAAACTTTGTGTTCCCTTCAAGCTAGTTGAAGAACGGCTTTCACACACACTTATCCCTCAGAACTGAGTATGTGGAGAGACGTTCGTTCATCCAGCACAAAGGGAACGGGTTGCAGGAGAAACACTTACTCTGGTTTCTCAAAATGTTCCCTAGTGCCAGTTTGAAGATCCTGAGGTTTGCACTGTAAAACCGAGATAGAGATTGTACCACCCTATATATATGTATGGTGTGGAGTTTGCAACTGAAAAGAAAATTTGTGTTCCCTTGAAGCTAGGTGAAGGACGGCTTTCACACACACTTATCTCTCAGAACTGAGCATGTGGAGAGATGTTCGTTCATCCAGCACAAAGGGAAAGTGTTGCAGGAGAAACACTTACTCTGGTTTCTCAGTCTGTTTCCTAGTGCCGGTTTGAAGTTCCTGCGATTTGCACTGTAAAACCGTGTTGAAGTTAGTTCCTCCCCATATATATGTATGGAATGGAGTTTGCAAGTGACAAGATAATTTGTGTTCCCTTCAAGCTAGGTGAAGATCGGCTTTCACACACAATTTTCTCTCAGAAGTGAGCATGTGGAGAGACGTTCGTTCATCCAGCACAAGGGGAACTGGTTGCAGTGGAAACACTTACTCTGGTTTCTCAGTCTGTTTCCTAGTGCCGGTTTGAAGTTCCTGCGGTTTGCACTGTAAAATCGAGTTGGAGCTTGTACCTCCCAATATATATGTATGATGTGGAGTTTGCAACTGAAAAGAAACTTTGTGTTCCCTTCAAGCTAGGTGAAGGACGGCTTTCACACACACTTATCCCTCAGAACTGAGTATGTGGAGAGACGTTCGTTCATCCAGCACAAAGGGAACGGTTTGCAGGAGAAACACTTACTCAGGTTTCTCAAAATGTTCCCTAGTGCCAGTTTGAAGATCCTGAGGTTTGCACTGTAAAACCGAGTTTGAGCTTGTACCTCCCTATATATATGTATGGTGTGGAGTTTGCAACTGTAAAGAAACTTTGTGTTCCCTTCAAGCTAGGTGAAGGAAGGCTTTCACACACACTTATCTCTCAAAACTGAGCATGTGGAGAGACGTTCGGTCATCCCGCACAAAGGGAACGGGTTGTAGGAGAAAACCTTACTCTGGTTTTCAGTTTGTTTCCTAGTGCCAGTTTGAAGTTCCTGCGGTTTGCACTGTAAAACCGAGTTGGAACTTGTTCCTCCCAATATATATGTATGGAATGGAGTTTGCAAGTAACAAGAAACTTTGTGTTCCCTTCAAGGTAGGTGAAGGACGGCTTTCACACACATTTATCTCTCAGAACAGATCATGTGGAGAGACGTTCGTTCATCCAGCACAAAGGGAAAGGGTTGCAAGAGAAATACTTTCTCTGGTTTCTCAGTCTGTTTCCTAGTGCTGTTTGGAAGTTCCTGCGGTTTGCATTGTAAATCCGTGTTGGAGCTTGTACCTCCCCATATATATGTATGATGTGGAGTTTGCAACTGAAAAGAAACTTTGTGTTCCCTTCAAGTAAGGTGACGGACGGCTTTAACACACACTTATGTCTCAGAACTGAGCATGTGTAGAGACGTTCGTTCATCCAGCACAAATGTAACGGTATGCATGTGAAACAATTACTCTGGTTTCTCAATCTATTTCCTAGTGCCGGCTTGAAGATCCTGCGTTTCGCACTGTAAAACCGAGTTGGAGCATGTACATCCCCATATATATGTATGGTGTGGAGTTTGCAAATGAAAAGAAACTTTGTGTTCCCTTCAAATTAGGTGAAGGAAGGATTTCACCCACACTTATCTCTCAGAACTGAGCATGTGGAGAGACGTTCGTTCATCCAGCACAAAGGGAACGTGTTGTAGGAGAAACACTTCAACTGGATTCTCAGTCTGTTTCCTAGTGCCTGTTTTTACTTCGTGCAGTTTGCACTGTAAAACCGAGTTGCAGCTTGTACCTCCCCATATATATGTATGGTGTGGAGTTTGTAACTGAAAAGAAACTTTGTGTATCCTTCAAGCTAGGTGAAGGACGGCTTTCACACACACTTATCTCTCAGAATTGAGCATGTGGAGAGACGTTCGTTCATCCAGCACAAAGGGAATGGGTTGCAGGAGAAACACTTACTCTGCTTTCTCAGACTGTTTCCTAGTTCCGGATTGAAGTTCCTGCGTTTTGCACTGTAAAACCCAGTTGGAGCTTGTACCTCCCCATATATATCTATGGTGCGGAGTGTGCAACTGAAAAGAAACTTTGTGTTCCTTTCAAGCTAAGTGAAGGACGGCTTTCACACACACTTATCTCTCAGAACTGAGCATGTGGACAGACGTTCGTTCATCCAGCACAAAGGGATCTGGTTGCAGGAGAAACAATTACTCTGGTTTCTCAGTCTGTTTCCTGTTGCCGGTTTGAAGTTCCTGCGGTTTGCACTGTAAAACCGAGTTTCAGCTTGTACCTCCCCATATATATGTAAGGACTGGAGTTTGCAACTGGATAGAAACTTTGTGTTCTCTTCAAGTTAGGTGAAGGACGGCTTTCACACACACTTATCTCTCAGAACTGAGCATGTGGAGAGTCGTTCGTTCATCCAGCACAAAGGGAATGGGTTGCAGGAGAAACACTTACTCTGGTTTCTCAGTCTGTTTCCTAGTTCCGGATTCAAGTTCCTGCGGTTTGCACTGTAAAACCAAGTTGGAGCTTGTATCTCCCCATACATATGTATGGTGTGGAGTTTGCAACTGAAAAGAAACTTTGTGTTCCCTTCAAGCTAGGTGAAGGACGGCTTTCACACACACTTATCTCTCAGAACTGAGCACGTGGAGAGACGTTCGTTCATCCAGCACAAAGGGAACGGGTTGCAGGAGAAACTCTTACTCTGTTTTCTCAGTCTGTTTCCTAGTGCCGGATTGAAGTTCCTGCGGTTTGCACTGAAAAACCGTGTTAGAGCTTGTACCTCCCAATATATATGTATGGTGTTGTGTTTGCAACTGAAAAGAAACTTTGTGTTCCCTTCAAGCTAGGTGAAGGACGGCTTTCACACACACTTATCTCTCAGAACTGAGCATGTGTAGAGACGTTCTTTCATCCAGCACAAAGGGAAAGGTATGCAGGTGAAACAATTACTCTGGATTCTCAATCTGTTTCCTAGTGCCGGCTTGAATTTCCTGCGGTTTGCAGTGTAAAACCGAGTTGGAGCTTGTACCTCCCCATATATATGTGTGGTGTGGAGTTTGCAAATGAAAGGAAACTTTGTGTTCCCTTCAAATTAGGTGAAGGAAGGCTTTCACACACACTTATCTCTCAGAACTGAGCATGCGGAGAGACATTCGTTCATCCAGCACAAAGGGAACGGGTTGTAGGGGAAACACTTCCACTGGATTCTCAGTCTGTTTCCTAGTGCCTGTTTGTATTTCCTGCAGTTTGCACTGTAAAACCGAGTTGCAGCTTGTACCTCCCCATATATATGTATGGTGTGGAGTTTGTAACTGATAAGAAACTTTGTGTTCCCTTCAAGCTAGGTGATGGACGGCTTTCACACACACATATCTCTCAGAACTGAGTATGTGGAGAGACGTTCGTTCATCCAGCACAAAGGGAACGGGTTGCAGGAGAAACACTTACTCTGGTTTCTCAGTATGTTTCCTAGTGCCGGTTTCAAGTTACTGCGGTTTGCACTGTAAAACCGAGTTGGAGCTTGTACCTCCCTATATATATGTATGGTGCGGGGTTTGCAACTGAAAAGAAACTATGTGTTCCCTTCAAGCTAGGTGAAGGACGGCTTTCACACACACATATCTCTCAGAACTGAGCATGTGGAGAGACGTTCGTTCATCCAGCACAAAGGGAACGGGTTGCATGACAAACCATTACTCTGGTTTCTCAGTTTGTTTCCTAGTGCCAGTTTGAAGTTCCTGCGGTTTGCACTGTAAAACCGAGTTGGAACTTTTTCCTCCCCATATATATGTATGGAATGGGGTTTGCGATTGACAAGAAACTTTTTGTTAGCTTCAAGCTAGGTGAAGGACGGCTTTCACACACATTTATCTCTCAGATATAAGCATGTGGAGAGACGTTCGTTCATCCAGCACAAAGGGAACTGGTTGCAAGAGAAATACTTACTCTGGTTTCTCAGTCTGTTTCCAAGTGCCGGTTGGAAGTTCCTGCGGTTTGCACTGTAAATCCGAGTTGAAGTTAGTTCCTCCCAATATATATGTAAGGACTGGAGTTTGCAACTGAATAGGAACTTTGTGTTCCCTTCAAGTTAGGTGAAGGACGGCTTTAACTCACACTTATCTCTCAGAAATGAGTATGTGTACAGACGTTCGTTCACACAGCACAAAAGGAACGGGATACAGGTGAAACAATTACTCTGGTTTCTCAATCTGTTTCCTAGTGCCGGCTTGAAGTTCCTGCGGTTTGCACTGTAAAACCGAGTTGGAGCTTGTACCTCCCCATATATATGTATGGTGTGGAGTTTGCAAATGAAAAGAAGCTTTGTGTTCCCTTCAAGCTAGGTGAAGGGCGGCTTTCACACACACATATCTCTCAGAACTGAGCATGTGGAGAGACTTTCGTTGATCCAGCACAAAGAGAATGGGTTGTAGGGGAAACACTTACTCTGGATTCTCAGTCTGTTTCCTAGTGCCGGTTTGTAGTTCCTGCAGTTTGCACTGTAAAACCGAGTTGCAACTTCTACCACCCCATATATATGTATGGTGTGGAGTTTACAACTGAAAAGAAATTTGTGTTCCCTTCAAGCTATGTGAAGGTCGGCTTTCAAACACATATATCTCTCAGAACTGAGCATGTGGAGAGACTTTCATTCATCCAGCACAAAAGGAACGGGTTGTAGGAGAAAGAAATTCTCTGGTTTCTCAGTCTTTTTCCTAGTGCCTGTATGAATTTCCTGCGGTTTGCACTGTAAAACCGAGTTGGACCTTGTACCTCGCCATATATATGTATGGTTTGGAGTTTGTAACTGAAAAGAAACTTTGTGTTCTCTACAAGCAAGTTGAAGGACGGCTTTCACACACACTTATCTATCAGAATTGAGCATGTGGATAGACGTTCGTTCTTCCAGCACAAAGGGAACTGGTTGCAGGAGAAACACTTACTCTGGTTTCTCAGTCTGTTTCCTAGTGCCGGTTTGAAGTTCCTGCGGTTTGTACTGTAAAATCGAGTTGGAGCTTGTACCTCCACATATATATGTATGGTGTGAAGTTTGCAACTGAAAAGAAACTTTGTGTTCCATTCAAGCTAGGTGAAGGACGTTTTCACACACACTTATCTCTCAGAACTGAGCATGTGGAGTGACGTTCGTTCATCCAGCACAAAGGAACGGGTTCAGGAGAAACACTTACTCTGGTTTCTCAGTCAGTTTCCTAGTGCCGGTTTGAAGTTCCTGCGGTTTACACTGTAAAACCGAGTTTGAGCTTGTACCTCGCCATATATATGTATGGTTTGGAGTTTGTAATTGAAAAGAAAGTTTGTGTTCTCTTCAAGCTAAGTGATGGACGGCTTTCACACACACTTATGTCTCAGAATTGAGCATGTGGAGAGACATTCGTTCATGCAGCACACAAGGAACGAGTTGCAAGGGAAATACTTACTCTGGTTTCTCAGTCTGTTTCCTAGTGCCGGTTTGAAGTTCCTGCGGTTTGCACTGTAAAACCGAGTTGGAGCTTGTACCTCCCCATATATCTGTATGGTGCGGAGTTTGCAACTGAAAAGAAACTTTGTGTTCCTTTCAATCTAATTGAAGGACGGCTTTCACACACACTTATCTCTCAGAACTGAGCATGTGGAGAGACGTTCGATCATCAAGCACAAAGGGAACTTGTTGCAGGAGAAACACTTACTCTGGTTTCTAAGTCTGTTTCCTAGTGCCGGATTGATGTTCCTGCGGTTTGCACTGTAAAACCGAGTTTGAGCTTGTACCTCCCCATATATATGTAAGGACTGGATATTGCAACTGGCTAGAAACTTTGTGTTCCCTTCAAGTTAGGTGAAGGACGGCTTTCACACACATTTATCTCTCAGAAATGAGCATGTGGAGAGTCGTTCGTTCATCCAGCAGAAAGGGAACGGGTTGCAGGAGAAACACTTACTCTGGTTTCTCAGTCTGTTTCCTAGTGCCGGATAGAAGTTCCTGAGGTTTGCACTGTAAAACCCAGTTGGAGCTTGTATCTCCCCATATATATGTATGGTGTGGATTTTGCAACTGAAAAGAAACTTTGTGTTCCCTTCAAGCTAGGTGAAGGACGGCTTTCACACACACTTATCTCTCAGAACTGAGCACGTGGAGAGACTTTCGTTCATCCAGCACAAAGGGAACGGGTTGCAGGAGAAACAATTACTCTGGTTTCTCAGTCTGTTTCCTAGTGCCGGATTGAAGTTCCTGCGGTTTGCACTGTAAATCCGTGTTACGGCTTGTACCTACCAATATATATGTATGGTGTTGTGTTTGCATCTGAAAAGAAACTTTGTGTTCCCTTCAAGCTAGTTGAAGGACGGCTTTCACACACACTTATCTCTCAGAACTGAGCATGTGGAGAGACGTTCGTTCATCCCGCACAAAGGGAACGGGTTGCAGGAGAAACACTTACTCTGGTTTCCCAGTTTGTTTCCTAGTGCCAGTTTGAAGTTCCTGCGGTTTGCACTGTAAAACCGAGTTGGAAATTGTTCCTCCCCATATATATGTATGGAATGGAGTTTGCAAGTGACATGAAACTTTGTGTTCCCTTCAAGCTAGGTGAATGACGGCTTTCACACACAGTTATCTCTCAGAACTGAGCATGTGTAGAGACGTTCATTCATCCAGCACAAGGGGAACTGGTTGCAGGGGAAACACTTACTCTGGTTTCTCAGTCTGTTTCTTAGTGCCGGTTTGAAGTTCCTGCGGTTTGCACTGTAAAATCGAGTTGGAGCTTGTACCTCCACATATATATATATATGGTGTGGAGTTTGCAAATGAAAGGAAACTTTGTGTTCCGTTCAATCTAGGTGAAGGACGGCTTTCACACACAAATATCTCTCAGAACTGAGCATGTGGAGAGTAGTTCTTTCATCCAGCACAAAGAGAACGGGTTGTAGGAGAAAAACTTACTCTGGATTCTCAGACTTTTTCCTAGTGCCTGTTTGTAGTTCCTGCAATTTGCACTGTAAAACCGAGTTGCAGCTTGTACTTCCCCATATATATGTATGGTGTGGAGTTTGCAACTGAAAGGAAACTTTGTGTTCCCTTCAAGCTATGTGAAGGACGGCTTTCAAACACATATATCTCTCAGAACTGAGCATGTGGAGAGACTTTCATTCATCCAGCACAAAGGGAACGGGTTGCAGGAGAAACACTTACTCTGGTTTCTCAGTCTGTTTCCTAGTGCCGGGTTGAAGTTCCTGCGGTTTGCACTGTAAAACCGAGTTGGAGCTTGTACCTCGCCACATATATGTATGGTTTGGAGTTTGTAACTGAAAAGAAACTTTGTGTTCTCTTCAAGCAATTTGAAGGACGGCTTTCACACACACTTATCTCTCAGAACTGAGCATGTGGAGAGACGTTCGTTCATCCAGCACAAAGGGAACTGGTTGCAGGAGAAACACTTACTCTGGTTTTTCAGTCTGTTTCCTAGTGCCGGTTTGAAGTTCCTGCGGTTTGTACTGTAAAACCGAGTTGGAGCTTATACCTCCCCATATATATGTATGGTGTGGGGTTTGCAACTGAAAAGAAACTTTGTGTTCCCTTCAAGCTAGGTGAATGACGTCTTTCACACACACTTATCTCTCAGAACTGAGCATGTGGAGTGACGTTCGTTCATCCAGCACAAGGGGAACGGGTTGCAAGGGAAATACATACTCTGGTTTCTCAGTCTGTTTCCTAGTACCGGGTGGAATTTCCTGCGGTTTGCACTGTAAAACCGAGTTGAAGTTAGTTCCTCCCCATATATATGTATGGAATGGAGTTTGCAAGTGACAAGAAACTTTGTGTTCCCTTCAAGCTAGGTGAAGTACGGCTTTCACAAACACTTATCTCTCAGAACTGAGCATGTGGAGAGACGTTCGTTCATCCAGCACAAAGGGAACGAGTTGCAAGGGAAATAATTACTCTCGTTTCTCAGTCTGTTCCCTAGTGCCCGGTGGAACTTCCTGCGGTTTGCACTGTAAAACTGAGTTGAAGTTAGTTCCTCCCCATATATATGTAAGGACTTTAGTTTGCAACTGAATACAAACTTTGTGTTCCCTTCAAGTTAGGTGAAGGACGGCTTTAACACCCACTTATCTCTCAGAACTGAGCATGTGTAGAGACGTTCGTTCATCCAGCACAAAGGGAACGGGTTGCAGGATAAGCAATTATTCTGGTTTCTCAATCAGTTTCCTAGAGCCGGTTTGAAGTTCCTGAGTTTTGCACTATAAAACCGAGTTGGAACTTGTACCTAACCATATATATGTCTGGTGTGGAGTTTGCAAATGAAAGGAAACTTTGTGTTCCCTTCAAGGTAGGTGAAGGATGGCTTTCACACACAATTATCTCTCAGAACTGAGCATGTGGAGAGACGTTCGTTCATCCAGCAAAAAGGGAGCGGGATGTAGGAGAAACACTTACTCTGGATTCTCAGTCTGTTTCCTAGTGCCGGTTTGTAGTTCCTGCAATTTGCACTGTAAAACCGAGTTGCAGCTTGTACCTCCCATATATATGTATGGTGTGTGGTTTTCAACTGAAAAGAAACTTTGTGTTCCCTTCAAGCTAGGTGAAGGACGGCTTTCACACACACTTATCTCTCAGAACTGAGCATGTGGAGAGACGTTCGTTCATCCCGCACAAAGGGAACGGGTTGCAGGAGAAACCCTTACTCTGGTTTCCCAGTTTGTTTCCTAGTGCCAGTTTGAAGTTCCTGCGGTTTGCACTGTAAAACCGAGTTGGAAATTGTTCTTCCCCATATATATGTATGGAATGGAGTTTGCAAGTGACAAGAAACGTTGTGTTCTCTTCAAGCAAGGTGATGGACTTCTTTCACACACACTTATCTCTCAGAACTGAGCATGTGGAGAGACGTTCGTTCATCCAGCACAAGTGGAACTGGTTGCAGGAGAAACACTTACTCTGGTTTCTCAGTCTGTTTCCTAGTGCCGGTTTGAAGGTCCTGCGGTTTGCACTGTAACACCGAGTTAGAGCTTGTACCTCGCCATATATATGTATGATGTGGAGTTTGCAACTGAAAAGAAACTTTGTGTTCCATTCAAGCTAGGTGAAGGACGGCTTTCACACACACTTATCTCTCAGAAATGAGCATGTGGAGAGACGTTCGTTCATCCAGCACAAAGGGAACGGGTTGCAGGAGAAACACATACTCTGGTTTCTCAAACAGTTTCCTAGTGCCGGTTTGAAGTTCCTGCGGTTTGCACTGTAAATCCGAGTTGAAGTTAGTTCCTCCCCATATATATGTAAGGACTGGAGTTTGCAACTGAATAGAAACTTTGTGTTCCCTTCAAGTTAGATGAAGGACGGGTTTAACTCCCACTTATCTCTCAGAACTGAGTATGTGTAGAGACGTTCGTTCATCCAGCACAAAGGGAACGGACACAGGTGAAACAATTACTCTGGTTTCACAATCTGTTTCCTAGTGCCGGCTTGAAGTTCCTGCGGTTTGCACTGTAAAACCGAGTTGGAGTTTGTACCTCCCCATATATATGTATGGTGTGGAGTTTGCAACTGAAAGGAAACTTTGTGTTCCCTTCAAGCTATGTGAAGTACGGCTTTCAAACACATATGTCTCTCAGAACTGAGCATGTGGAGAGACTTTCATTCATCCAGCACAAAGGGAAAGGTTTGCAGGAGAAACACTTACTCTGGTTTCTCAGTCTGTTTCCTAGTGCCGGGTTGAAGTTCCTGCGGTTTGCACTGTAAAACCGAGTTGGAGCTTGTACCTCGCCATATATATGTATGGTTTGGAGTTTGTAACTGAAAAGAAACTTTGTGTTCTCTTCAAGCAATTTGAAGGACGGCTTTCACACACACTTATCTCTCAGAACTGAGCATGTGGAGAGACGTTCGTTCATCCAGCACAAAGGGAACGGGTTGCAAGGGAAATAAATACTCTGGTTTCTCAGACTGTTTCCTAGTGCCGGGTGGAAGTTCCTGCGGTTTGCACTGTAAAAGCGAGTTGAAGTTAGTTCCTCCCCATATATATGTATGGAATGGTGTTAGCAAGTGACAAGAAACTTTGTGTTCCCTTCAAGCTATGTGAAGGACGGCTTTCACACACACTTATCTCTCAGAAGTGAGCATGTGGAGAGACGTTCGTTCATCCAGCAAAAAGGGAACGAGTTACAAGGGAAATAATTACTCTGGTTTCTCAGTCTGTTACCTAGTGCCCGGTGGAACTTCCTGCAGTTTGCACTGTAAAACTGAGTTGAAGTTAGTTCCTCCCCATATATATGTAAGGACTGGAGTTTGCAACTGAATAGAAACTTTGTGTTCCCTTCAAGATAGGTGAAGGACGGCTTTAACACCCACTTATCTCTCAGAACTGAGCATGTGGAGAGAAGTTCGTTCATCCAGCACAAAGGGAACGGTTTGCAGGTGAAACACTTACTCTGGTTTCTCAGTCTGCTTCTTAGTGCCGCTTTGAAGTTCCTGCGGTTTGCACTGTAAAACCGAGTTGGAGCTTGTACCTCCCCATATATATGTTTGGTGTGGAGTTTGCAAGTGAAAAGAAACTTTGTGTTCCCTTCAAGCTAGGTGAAGGACGGCTTTCAAACACACTTATCTCTTAGAACTGAGCATGTGGAGAGACTTTCCTTCATCCAGCACAATGGGAACGGGTTGCAGGACAAACAATTATTCTGGATTCTCAAACTATTTCCTAGTGCCGGTTTGTAGTTCCTGCACTTTGCTCTGTAAAATCGTGTTGCAGCTTGTACCAACCCATATATATGTATACTGTGGAGTTTGCAAGTGACAAGAAACTTTGTGTTCCCTTCAAGCTAGGTGAAGGACGGCTTTCACACACACATATCTCTCAGAACTGAGCATGTGGAGAGACTATCATTCATGCAGCAGAAAGGTAACGGGTTGCAGGAGAAACTCTTACTCTGATTTCTCAGTCTGTTTCCTAGTGCAGGTTTGACGTTCCTGCGGACTGCACTGTAAAACCGAGTTGGAGCTTGTACCTCCCCATATATATTTATGGTGTGGAGTTTGCAACTGAAAAGAAACTTTGTGTTCCCTTCAAGCTAGGTGAAGGTCGTCTTTCACACACACTTATCTCTCAGAACTGAGCATGTGGAGAGACGTTCGTTCATCCAGCACAAAGGGAACTGTTTGCAAGTGAAATAAATACTCTGGTTTCTCAGTCTGTTTCCTAGTGCCGGGTGGAAGTTCCTGCGTTTTGCACTGTAAAACCGGGTTGAAGTTAGTTCCTCACCATATATATGTATGGAATGGATTTTGCAAGTGACAAGAAACTTTGTGTTCCCTTCAAGCTAGGTGAAGAACGGCTTTCACACACACTTATCTCTCAGAATTGAGCATGTGGAGAGACGTTCGTTCATCCAGCACAAGGGGAACTTGTTGCAGGGGAAACACTTACTCTGGTTTCTCAGTCTGTTTCCTAGTGCCGGTTTGAAGTTCCTGCGGTTTTCACTGTAAAATTGAGTGGAGCTTGTACCTCCCCATATATATGTATGATGTGGGGTTTGCAACTGAAAAGAAACTTTGTGTTCCCTTCAAGCTAGGTGAAGGACGGCTTTCACACACACTTATCTCTCAGAACTGAGCATGTGGAGAGACGTTCGTTCATCCAGTACAAAGGAACGGGTTGCAGGAGAAACACTCACTCTGGTTTCTCAAAATTTTCCCTTGTGCCGGTTTGAAGTTCCTGAAGTTTGCACTGTAAAACCGAGTTAGAGCTTGTACCTACCTATATATATGTATGGTGTGGAGTTTGCAACTGAAAAGAAACTTTGTGTTCCCTTCAAGCTAAGTGAAGGACGGCTTTCACACACACTTATATCTAAGAACTGAGCATGTGGAGAGACGTTCGTTCATCCAGCACAAAGGGAACTGGTTGCAGGAGAAACACTTACTCTGGTTTCTCAGTCTGTTTCCTAGTGCCGGTTTGAAGTTCCTGCGGTTTGCACTGTAAAACCGAGTTGGAGCTTGTACCTCCCCATATATATGTAAGGACAGGAATTTGCAACTGGATAGAAACTTTGTGTTTCCTTCAAGTTAGGTGAAGGACGGCTTTAACACACACTTATCTCTCAGAACTGAGCATGTGGGGAGACGTTCGTTCATCCAGCACAAAGGGAACTGGTTGCAAGGGAAATACTTACTCTGGTTTCTCAGTTTGTTTCCTAGTGCCGGTTGGAAGTTCTTGAGGTTTGCACTGCAAATCCGAGTTGAAGTTAGTTCCTCCCCATATATATGTATGGAATGGAGTTTGCAACTGAATAGAAACTTTGTGTTCCCTTGAAGCTAGGTGAAGGACGGCTTTCACACACACATTTCTCTCAGAACTGAGCATTTGGAGAGACGATTGTTCATCCAGCACAAAGGGAGCGGGTTGCAGGAGAAACCCTTACTCTGCTTTCTCAGTCTGTTTCCTACTGCCAGTTTGAAATACCTGCGGTTTGCACTGTAAAACCGAGTTGGAAATTGTTCCTCCCCATATATATGTGTGGAATGGAGTTTGTAAGTGAGATGAAACTATGTGTTCCATTCAAGCTAGGTGAAGGACGGCTTTCACACACACGTATCTCTCAGAACTGAACATTTGGAGAGACTTTCATTCATCCAGCACAAAGGGAACGGGTTGCAGGAGAAGCACATTCTCTGGATTCTCAGTCTGTTTCCTAGTGCAAGTTTGAAGTTCCTGCGGTTTGCACTGTAAAACCGAGTTGGAACTTGTACCTCCCCATATATATGTATGGTTTGGAGTTTGCAAGTGAAAAGAAACTATGTGTTCCCTTCAAGCTAGGTGAAGGACGGCTTTGACACACAAATATCTCTCAGAACTGAGCATGTGGAGAGTCGTTCTTTCATCCAGCACAAAGGGAATGGGTTGCAGGAGAAACACTTACTCTGCTTTCTGAGTCTGTTTCCTAGTTCCGGATTGAAGTTCCTGCGTTTTGTATTGTAAAACCCAGTTGGAGCTTGTACCTCCCCATACATATGTATGGTGTGGAGTTTGCAACTGAAAAGAAACTTTGTGTTCCCTTCAAGCTAGGTGAAGGATGGCTTTAACACACACTTATCTCTCAGAAATGAGCATGTGGAGAGATGTTCGTTCATCCAGCACAAAGGGAACGGGTTGCAGGAGGAACACTTACTCTGGTTTCTCAGTCTGTTTCCTAGTGCCGGATTGAAGTTCCTGCAGTTTGCACTGTAAAACCCAGTTGGAGCTTGCATCTCCCCATACATATGTATGGTGTGGAGTTTGCAACTGAAAAGAAACTTTGTGTTCCCTTCAAGCTAGGTGAAGGACGGCATTCACACACAATTATCTCTCAGAACTGAGCATGTGTCGAGACGTTTGTTCATCCAGCACAAAGGGAACGGGATGCAGGTGAAACAATTACTCTGGTTTCTCAATCTAGTTCCTTGTGCCGGCTTGAAGTTCCTGCGGTTTGCACTGTAAAACCGAGTTGGAGCTTGAACTTCCCCATATATATGTATGGTGTGGAGTTTGCAAATGAAAAGAAACTTCGTGTTCCCTTCAAATTAAGTGAAGGAAGGCTTTCACACACACTTATCTCTCAGAACTGAGCATGTGGAGAGACGGTCGTTCATCCAGCACAAAGGGAACGGGTTGTAGGTGATACACTTCCACTGGATTCTCAGTCTGTTTCCTAGTGCCTGTTTGTACTTCCTGCAGTTTGCGTTGTAAAAGCGAGTTGCAGCTTGTACCTCCCCATATATATGTATGGTGTGGAGTTTGTAACTGAAAAGAAACTTTGTGTTCTCTTCAAGCAAGGTGAAGGACTGCATTCACACACACTTATCTCTCAGAACTGAGCATGTGGAGAGACGGTCGTTCATCCAGCACAAAGGGAACGGGTTGTAGGTGATACACTTCCACTAGATTCTCAGTCTGTTTCCTAGTGCCTGTTTGTACTTCCTGCAGTTTGCGCTGTAAAAGCGAGTTGCAGCTTGTACCTCCCCATATATATGTATGGTGTGGAGTTTGTAACTGAAAAGAAACTTTGTGTTCTCTTCAAGCAAGTTGAAGGACTGCATTCACACACACTTATCTCTCAGAACTGAGCATGTGGAGAGACTTTCGTTCATCCAGCACAAGGGGAACTGGTTGCAGGAGAAACACTTACTCTGGTTTCTCAGTCTGTTTCCTAGTGCCGGTTTGAAGGTCCTGCGGTTTGCACTGTAACACCGAGTTGGAGCTTGTACCTCCCCATATATATGTATGATGTGGAGTTTGCAATTGAAAAGAAACTTTGTGTTCCCTTAAAGCTAGGTGAAGGACGGCTTTCACACACACTTATCTCTCAGAACTGAGCATGTGGAGAGACGTTCATTCATCCAGCACAAAGAAAACGGGTTGCATGAAAACACATACTCTGGTTTCTCAAACTGTTTCCTAGTGCCGGTTTGAAGTTCCTGAGGTTTGCACTGTAAAACCGAGTTAGAACTTGTACCTCCCTATATATATGTATGGTGTGGAGTTTGCAACTGAAAAGATACTTTGTGTTCCCATCAAGCTAGGTGAAGGACGGCTTTCACACACACATATCTCTCAGAACTGAGCATGTGGAGAGACGTTCGTTCATCCAGCACAAAGGGAACGGGTTGCAGGAGAAACCCTTACTCTGGTTTCTCAGATTGTTTCCTAGTGCCAGTTTGAAGTTCCTGCGGTTTGCACTGTAAAACCGAGTTGGAACTTGTTCCTCCCCATATATATGTATGGAATGGAGTTTGCAATTGACAAGAAACTTTGTGTTCCCTTCAAGCTAGGTGAAGGACGGCTTTCACACACATTTATCTCTCAGATATAAGCATGTGGAGAGACGTTCGTTCATCCAGCACAAAGGGAACTGGTTGCAAGAGAAATACTTACTCTGGTTTCTCAGTCTGTTTTCTTGTGCCGGTTGGAAGTTCCTGCGTTTTGCACTGTAAATCCGAGTTGAAATTAGTTCCTCCCCTTATATATATAAGGACTGGGGTTTGCAACTGAATAGAAACTTTGTGTTCCCTTCAAGTTAGGTGAAGGACGGCTTTAACTCACACTTATCTCTCAGAACTGAGTATGTGTAGAGACGTTCATTCATCCAGCACAAAGGGAACGGGATACAGGTGAAACAAATACTCTGGTTTCTCAATCTGTTTCCTAGTGCCGGCTTGAAGTTCCTGCGGTTTGCACTGTAAAACCGAGTTGGAGCTTGTACCTCCCCACATATATGTATGATGTGGAGTTTGCAACTGAAAAGAAACTTTGTGTTCCCTTCAAGCTAGGTGAAGGACGGCTTTCACACACACTTATCTCTCAGAACTGAGCATGTGGAGAGACGTTCCTTCATCCAGCACAAAGGGAACGGGTTGCAGGACAAACAATTATTCTGGATTCTCAAACTGTTTCCTAGTGCCGGTTTGTAGTTCCTGCACTTTGCTCTGTAAAACCGTGCTGCAGCTTGTACCTCCCCATATATATGTATAGTGTGAAGTTTGCAAGTGACAAGAAACTTTGTGTTCCCTTCAAGCTAGGTGAAGAACGGCTTTCACACACACTTATCTCTCAGAACTGAGCATGTGGAGAGACGTTCGTTCATCCAGCACAAGGGGAAATGGTTGCAGGTGAAACACTTACTCAGGTTTCTCAGTTTGTTTCCTAGTTCCGGTTTGAAGTTCCTGTGGTTTTCACTGTAAAACCCAGTTGGCGCTTGTACCTCCCCATATATATGTATGATGTGAAGATTGCAACTGAAAAGAAACTTTGTGTTCCCTTCAAGCTAGGTGAAGGACGGCTTTCACACACTCTTTTCTCTCAGAACTGAGCATGTGGAGAGACGTTCGTTCATCCAGCACAAAGGGAACGGGTTGCAGGAGAAACACTTACTCTGTTTTCTCAAATGTTCCCTAGTGCCGGTTTGAAGTTCCTGAGGTTTGCACTGTATAACCGAGTTAGAGCTTGTACCTCCCAATATATATGTATGGTGTGGAGTTTGCAACTGAAAAGAAACTTTGTGTACCCTTCAAGCTAGGTGAAGGAAGGCTTTCATACACACTTATCTCTCAGAACTGAGCATGTGGAGAGACGTTCGTTCATCCAGGACAAAGGGAACTGGTTGCAGGAGAAACACTTACTCTGGTTTCTCAGTCTGTTTCCTAGTGCCGGTTGGAAGTTCCTGCGGTTTGCACTGTAAATCCGAGTTGAAGTTAGTTCCTCCCCATATATATGTATGGAATTTAGTTTGCAACTAAATAGAAACTTTGTGTTCCCTTCAAGCTAGGTGAAGGACGGCTTGAACACACACTTATCACTCAAAAATGAGCATGTGAAGAGACGTTCGTTCATCCAGCACAAAGGGAACGGGTTGCAAGAGAAACAATTACTCTGGTTTCTCAGTCTGATTCCTAGTGCCTGTTTGAAGTTCCTGCGGTTTGCACTGTAAAACTGAGTTGGAGCTTGTACCTCCCCATATATATGTATGGTGTGGAGTTTGCAAATGTAAAGAAACTATGTTTTCCCTTCAAGCTAGGTGAAGGACGGCTTTCACACACACTTATCTCTCAGAACTGAGCATGTGGAGAGACTTTCGTTCATTCAGAACATAGGGAACGGGTTGCAGGAAAAACCCTTACTCTGGTTTCTCAGTCTGTTTCCTAGTGCCGGTTTGAATTTCCTGAGGTTTGCACTGTAAAACAGAGTTGGAGCTTGTACCTCTACATATATATGTATGGTGTGGAATTTGGTACTGAAAGGAAACTTTGTGTTCCCTTCAAGCTAGTTGAAGGACGGCTTTCACACACACTTATCTCTCAGAACTGAGCATGTGGAGAGACGTCCGTTCATCCAGCACAAACGGAACTGGTTACAGGGGAAACACTTACTCTGGTTTCTCAAATTGTTTCCTAGTGCCGGTTTGAAGTTCCTGAGGTTTGCACTGTAAAACCGAGTTTGAGCTTGTACCAACCCATATATATGTATGGTGTGGAGTTTGCAACTGAAAAGAACCTTTGTGTTCCTTTCAAGCTAGGTGAAGGACGGCTTTCACAAACACATATCTCTCAGAACTGAGTATGTGGAGAGACGTTCATTCATCCAGCAGAAACGGAACGGGTTGCAGGTGAAACTCATACTCTGGTTTCTCAGTCTGTTTCCTAGTGCCGATTTGAAGTTCCTACGGTTTGCACTGTAAAACCGAGTTAGAGCTTGTACATCCCTATATATATTTATGGTGTGGGGTTTGTAACTGAAAAGGAACTTTGTGTTCCCTTCAAGCTAGGTGAAGGACGGCTTTCACACACACTTATCTCTCAGAACTGAGCATGTGGAGAGACGTTTGTTCATCCAGCACAAAGGGAACGGGTTGCAGGAGAAACCCTTAGTCTGCTTTCTCAGTCTGTTTCCTAGTGCAAGTTTGAAGTTCCTGCGGTTTGCACTGTAAAACCGAGTTGGAACTTGTTCCTCCCCATATATATGTGTGGAATGGAGTTTGCAAGTGAGAAGAAACTATGTGTTCCCTTCAAGCTAGGTGAAGGACGGCTTTCACACACACATATCTCTCAGATCTGAGCATTTGAAGAGATTTTCATTCATCCAGAACAAAGGGAACGGGTTGCAGGAGAAACACTTACTCTGGTTTCTCAGTCTGTTTCCTAGTTCCGGTTGGATGTTCCTGCGGTTTGAACTGTATAACCGAGTTGAAGTTAGTTCCTCCCCATATATATGTAAGGACTGGTGTTGGCAACTGAATAGAAACTTTGTGTTCCCTTCAAGTTAGGTGAAGGACGGCTTTATCACACATTTATCTCTCAGAACAGAGCATGTGTAGAAACGTTCGTTCATCCAGCACAAAGGGAACGGTTTGCAGGGGAAACAATTTCTCTGGTTTCTCAGTCTGTTTCCTAGTGCCGGTATGAAGTTCCTGAGGTTTACACTGTAAAACCGAGTTGGAGCTTGTACCTCGCCATATATATGTATTGTTTGGAGTTTGTAACTGAAAAGAAACTTTGTGTTGTCTTCAAGCAAGCTGAAGGACGGCTTTCACACACACTTATCTCTCAGAACTGAGCATGTGGAGAGACGTTCGTTCATCCAGCACAAAGGGAACTGGTTGCAGGAGAAACACTTACTCTGGTTTCTCAGTCTGTTTCCTAGTGCCGGTTTGAAGTTCCTGCGGTTTGTACTGTAAAATCGAGTTGGAGCTTGTACCTCCCCATATATATGTATGGTGTGGAGTTTGCAACTGAAAAGAAACTTTGTGTTCCCTTCAAGCTAGGTGAAGGACGTTTTCACACACACTTATCTCTCAGAACTGAGCATGTGGAGAGACGTTCGTTCATCCCGCACAAAGGGAACGGGTTCAGGAGAAACACTTACTCTGGTTTCTCAGTCAGTTACCTACTGCCGGTTTTAAGTTCCTGCGGTTTACACTGTAAAACCGAGTTGGAGCTTGTACCTCGCCTTATATATGTATGGTTTGGAGTTTGTAATTGAAAAGAAACTTTGTGTTCTCTTCAAGCGAAGTGATGGACGGCTTTCACACACACATATGTCTCAGAACTGATCATATGGAGAGACTTTCGTTCATCCAGCACAAAGGGAACGAGTTGCAAGGGAAATACTTACTCTGGTTTCTCAGTCTGTTTCCTAGTGCCGGGTGGAAGTTCCTGTGGTTTGCACTGTAAAACCGAGTTGAAGTTAGTTCCTCCCCATATATATGTTAGGACTGGTGTTTGCCACTTAATAGAAAATTTATCTTCCCTTCAAGCTAGGTAAAGGACGGCTTTAACACCCACTTATCCCTCAGAACTGAGCATGTGTAGAGACGTTCGTTCATCCAGCACAAAGGGAACGGGTTGAAGGAGAAACAATTACTCTGGTTTCTCAATCTGTTTCCTAGAGCCGGTTTGATGTTCCTGAGGTTTGCACTGTAAAACCGAGTTGGAGCTTGTACCTCCCCATATATATGTATGGTGTGGAGCTTGCAAATGAAAAGAAACTTTGTGTACCCTTCAAGCTAGGTGAAGGACGGCTTTCACACACACTTATCTCTCAGAACTGAGCATGTGGAGAGACGTTCGTTCATCCAGCACAAAGGGAGCGGGTTGTAGGAGAAACACTTACTTTGGATTCTCAGTCTGTTTCCTTGTGCCGGTTTGTAGTTCCTGCAGTTTGCACTGTAAAACCGAGTTGCAGCTTATACATCCCCATATATATGTATGGTGTGGAGTTTGCAATTGTCAAGAAACTTTTTGTTCCCTTCAAGCTAGGTGAAGGACGGCTTTCACACACACATATCTCTCAGAACTGAGCATGTGGAGAGACGTTCGTTCATCCAGCACAAAGGGAACGGGTTGTAGGAGAAACACTTACTCTGGTTTCTCAGTCTGTTTCCTAGTGACGTTTTGAAGTTCCTGCGTTTTGCACTGTAAAACCGAGTTGGAACTTGACCTCCCCATATATATATATGGTGCGGAGTTTGCAACTGAAAAGAAACTTTGTGTTCCTTTCAAGCTAAGTGAAGGACGGCTTTCACACACACTTATCTCTCAGAACTGAGCATGTGGAGAGACGTTCAGTCATCCAGCACAAAGGGAACTGGTTGCAGGAGAAACACTTACTCTGGTTTCTCAGTCTGTTTCCTAGTGCTGGTTTGAAGTTCCTGCGGTTTGCACTGTAAAACCGAGTTTGAGCTTGTACCACCCCATATATATGTAAGGACTGGAGATTGCAACTGGATAGAAACTTTGTGTTCCCTTCAAGTTAGGTGAAGGACGGCTTTCACACACATTTATCTCTCAGAACTGAGCATGTGGAGTGTCGTTCGTTCATCCAGCAAAAAGGGAACGGGTTGCAGGGAAACACTTACTCTGGTTTCTCAGTCTGTTTCCTAGTGCCGGATTGAAGTTCCTGCGGTTTGCACTGTAAAACATAGTTGGACTTGTATCTCCCCATACATATGTATGGTGTGGAGTTTGCAACTGAAAAGAAACTTTGTGTTCCCTTCAAGCTAGGTGAAGGACAGCTTTCACACACACTTATCTCTCAGAACTGAGGACGTGGAGAGACGTTCGTTCATCCAGCACAAAGGGAACGGGTTGCAGGAGAAACACTTACTCTGGTTTCTCAGTCTGTTTCTTAGTGCCGGATTGACGTTCCTGCGGTTTGCACTGTAAAACCGTGTTAGAGCTTGTACCTCCCAATATATATGTATGGTGTTGTGTTTGCATCTGAAAAGAAACTTTGTGTTCCCTACAAGCTAGGTGAAGGACGGCTTTCACACACACTTATCTCTCAGAACTGAGCATGTGGAGAGACGTTCGTTCATCCCGCACAAAGGGAACGGGTTGCAGGAGAAACCCTTACTCTAGTTTCCCAGTTTGTTTCCTAGTGCCAGTTTGAAGTTCCTGCGGTTTGGACTGTAAAACCGAGTTGGAAATTGTTCCTCCCCATATATATGTATGGAATGGGGTTTGCAAGTGACAAGAAACTTTGTGTTCCCTTCAAGTTAGGTGAATGACGGCTTTCACACACACTTATCTCTCAGAACTGAGCATGTGTAGAGACGTTCATTCATCCAGCTCAAGGGGAACTGGTTGAAGGGGAAACACTTACTCTGGTTTCTCAGTCTGTTTCTTAGGGCTGGATTGTAGTTCTTGCAGTTTGCACTGTAAAACCGAGTTGCAGCTTGTACCTCCCCATATATATGTATGGTGTGGTGTTTGCAACTTAAAAGAAACTTTGTGTTCCCTTCAAGCTATGAAGGACGGCTTTCAAACACATATATTTCTCAGAACTGAGCATGTGGAGGGACTTTCATTCATCCAGCACAAAGCGAACGGTTTGCAGGAGAAACACTTACTCTGGATTCTCAGTCTGTTTCCTAGTGCCGGTTGAAGTTCCTGTGGTTTGCACGGTAAAACAGAGTTGGAGCTTGTACCTCGCCATAAATATGTATGGTTTGGGGTTTGTAACTAAAAAGAAACTTTGTGTTCTCTTCAAGCAAGGTGAAGGACTGCTTTCACACACACTTATCTCTCAGAACTGAGCATGTGGAGAGACGTTCGTTCATCCAGCACAAGGGGAACTGGTTGCAGGAGAAACACTTACTCTGGTTTCTCAGTCTGTTTCCTAGTGCCGATTTGAAGGTCCTGTGGTTTGCACTGTAACACCGAGTTGGAGCTTGTACCTCCCCATATATATGTATGATGTGGGGTTTGCAACTGAAAAGAAACTTTGTGTTCCCTTCAAGCTAGGTGAAGGACGGTTTTAACACACACTTATCTCTCAGAACTGAGCATGTGGAGAGACGTTCGTTCATCCAGCACAAAGGGAACGGGTTGCAGGAAAAACACATACTCTGGTTTCTCAAACTGTTTCCTAGTGCCGGTTTGAAGTTCCTGAGATTTGCACTGTAAAACCGAGTTGGAACTTGTTCCTCCCCATATATATGTATGGAATGGAGTTTGCAATTGACAAGAAACTTTGTGTTCCCTTCAAGCTAGGTGAAGGACGGCTTTCACACACATTTATCTCTCAGATATAAGAATGTGGATAGACGTTCGTTCATCCAGCTCAATGGGAACTGGTTGCAAGAGAAATACTTACTCTGGTTTCTCAGTCTGTTTCCTAGTGCCGGTTGGAAGTTCCTGCGGTTTAGACTGTAAATCCGAGTTGAAGTTAGTTCCTCCACATATATATGTAAGGACTGGAGTTTGCAACAGAATAGAAACTTTGTGTTCCTTTCAAGTTAGGTGAAGGATGGCTTTAACTCACACTTATCTCTCAGAACTGAGTATGTGTAGAGACGTTCGTTCATCCAGCACAAAGGGAACGGGATACAGGTGAAACAATTAGTCTGGTTTCTCAATCTGTTTCCAAGTGCCGGCATGAAGTTCCTGCGATTTGCACTGTAAAACCGAGTTGGAGCTTGTACCTCCCCATATATATGTATGGTGTGGAGTTTGCAAATGAAAAGAAGCTTTTTGTTCCCTTCAAGCTAGGTGAAGGACGGCTTTCACACACACATATCTCTCAGAATTGAGCATGTGGATAGACGTTCGTTCATCCAGCACAAAGAGAACGGGTTGTAGGAGAAAAATTTACTCTGGATTCTCAGTCTGTTTCCTAGTGCCGGTTTGTAGTTCCTGCAGTTTGCACTGTAAAACCGAGTTGCAGCTTGTACCTCCCCATATATATGTATGGTGTGGAGTTTGCAACTGAAAGGAAACTTTGTGTTCCCTTCAAGCTATGTGAAGGACGGCTTTCAAACACATATATCTCTCAGAACTGAGCATGTGGAGAGACTTTCATTCATCCAGCACAAAGGGAACGGGTTGCAGGAGAAACACTTACTCTGGATTCTCAGTCAGTTTCCTAGTGCCGGTTTGAAGTTCCTGCGGTTTGCACTGTAAAACCGAGTTGGAGCTTGTACCTCGCCATATATATGTATGGTTTGGAGTTTGTAACTGAAAAGAAACCTTGTGTTCTCTTCAAGCAAGTTGAAGGACGGCTTTCACACACAATTATCTCTCAGAACTGAGCATGTGGAGAGACGTTCGTTCATCCAGCACAATGGGAACTGGTTGCAGGAGAAACACTTACTCTGGTTTTTCAGTCTTTTTCCTAGTGCCGGTTTGAAGTTCCTTCGGCTTGTACTGTAAAACCGAGTTGGAGCTTGTACCTCCCCATATATATGTATGGTGTGGAGTTTGTAGCTGAAAAGAAACTTTGTGTTCCCTTCATGCTAGGTGAATGACGTCATTCACACACACTTATCTCTCAGAACTGAGCATGTGGAGTGACGTTCGTTCATTCAGCACAAGGGGAACGGGTTGCAAGGGAAATACATACTCTGAATTCTCAGTCTGTTTCCTAGTGCCGGGTGGAAGTTCCTGCGGTTTGCACTGTAAAACCAAGTTGAAGCTAGTTCCTCCCCATATATATGTATGGAATGGAGTTTGCAAGTGACAAGAAACTTTGTGTTCCCTACAAGCTAGGTGAAGGACGGCTTTCACACACACTTATCTCTCAGTACTGAGCATGTGGAGAGACGTTCGTTCATCCAGCACAAAGGGAACGAGTTGCAAGCGAAATAATTACTCTGGTTTATCAGTCTGTTCCCTAGTGCCCGTTGGAAGTACCTGCGGTTTGCACTGTAAAACTGAGTTGAAGTTAGTTCCTCCCCATATATATGTAAGGACTGGAGTTTGCAACTGAATAGAAACTTTGTGTTCCCTTCAAGTTAGGTGAAGGACGGCTTTAACACCCACTTATCTCTCAGAACTGAGCATGTGTAGAGACGTTCGTTCATCCAGCACAAAGGGAACGGGTTGCAGGAGAAGCAATTACTCTGGTTTCTCAATCTGTTTCCTAGAGCCGGTTTGAAGTTCCTGAGTTTTGCACTGTAAAACCGAGTTGGAACTTGTACCTCCCCATATATATGTATGGTGTGGAGTTTGCAAATGAAAAGAAACTTTTTGTTCCCTTCAAGCTAGGTGAAGGAAGGTTTCACACACACATATCTCTCAGAACTGAACATTTGAAGAGATTTTCATTCATCCAGCACAAAGGGAATGGGTTGCAGGAGAAACACTTACTCTGGTTTCTCAGTCTGTTTCCTAGTGCCGGTTGGATGTTCCTGCGGTTTGCACTGTATAACCGAGTTGAAGTTAGTTCCTCCCCATATATATGTAAGGACTGGTGTTTGCAACTGAATAGAAACTTTGTGTTCCCTTCAAGTTTTGGTGAATGACGGCTTTATCACACATTTATCTCTCAGAACAGAGCATGTGTAGAGACGTTCGTTCATCCAGCACAAAGGGAACGGGTTGCAGGGGAAACAATTTCTCTGGTTTCTCAGTCTGTTTCCTAGTGCCGGTATGAAGTTCCTGCGGTTTGCACTGTAAAACCGAGTTGGAGCTTGTACCTCCCCATATATATGTATGGTTTGGAGTTTGTAACTGAAAAGAAACTTTGTGTTGTTTTCAAGCAAGTTGAAGGATGGCTTTCACACACACTTATCTCTCAGAACTGAGCATGTGGAGAGACGTTCGTTCATCCAGCACAAAGGGAACTGGTTGCAGGAGAAACACTTACTCTGGTTTCTCAGTCTGTTTCCTAGTGCCGGTTTGAAGTTCCTGCGGTTTGTACTGTAAAATCGAGTTGGAGCTTGTACCTACCCATATATAAGTATGGTGTGGGGTTTGCAACTGAAAAGAAACTTTGTGTTCCCTTCAAGCTAGGTGAAGGACGTTTCACACACACTTATCTCTCAGAACTGAGCATGTGGAGTGACGTTCGTTCATCCAGCACAAAGGAACGGGTTCAGGAGAAACACTTACTGTGGTTTCTCAGTCAGTTTCCTAGTGCCGGTTTGAAGTTCCTGCGGTTTACACTGTAAAACCGAGTTGGAGCTTGTACCTCGCCATATATATGTATGGTTTGGAGTTTGTAATTGAAAAGAAACTTTGTGTTCTCTTCAAGCGAAGTGATGGACTGCTTTCACACACACATATGTCTCAGAACTGAGCATATGGAGAGACTTTCGTTCATCCAGCACAAAGGGAACGAGTTGCAAGGGAAATACTTACTCTGGTTTCTCCGTCTGTTTCCTAGTGCCGGGTGGAAGTTCCTGTGGTTTGCACTGTAAAACCGAGTTGAAGTTAGTTCCTCCCCATATATATGTAAGGACCTGTGTTTGCCACTGAATAGAAATTATATCTTCCCTTCAAGCTAGGTAAAGGACGGCTTTAACACCCACTAATCCCTCAGAACTGAGCATGTGTAGAGAAGTTCGTTCATCCAGCACAAAGGGAACGGGTTGAAGGAGAAACAATTACTCTGGTTTCTCAATCTGTTTCCTAGAGCCGGTTTGATGTTCCTGAGGTTTGCACTGTAAAACCGAGTTGGAGCTTGTACCTCCCAATATATATGTATGGTGTGGAGCTTGCAAATGAAAAGAAACTTTGTGTACCCTTCAAGCTAGGTGAAGGACGGTTTTCACACACACTTATCTCTCAGAACTGAGCATGTGGAGAGACGTTCGGTCATCCAGCACAAAGGGAACTGGTTGCAGGAGAAACACTTACTCTGGTTTCTCAGTCTGTTTCCTAGTGCTGGTTTGAAGTTCCTGGGGTTTGCACTGTAAAACCGAGTTTGAGCTTGTACCACCCCATATATATGTAAGGACTGGAGATTGCAACTGGATAGAAACTTTGTGTTCCCTTCAAGTTAGGTGAAGGACGGCTTTCACACACATTTATCTCTCAGAACTGAGCATGTGGAGAGTCGTTCGTTCATCCAGCACAAAGGGAACGGGTTGCAGGGAAACACTTACTCTGGTTTCTCAGTCTGTTTCCTAGTGCCGGATTGAAGCTCCTGCGGTTTGCAGTGTAAAACCCAGTTGGAGCTTGTATCTCCCCAAACATATGTATGGTGTGGAGTTTGCAACTGAAAAGAAACTTTGTGTTCCCTTTAAGATAGGTGAAGGACGGCTTTCACACACAATTATCTCTCAGAACTGAGCACGTGGAGAGACGTTCTTTCATCCAGCACAAAGGGAACGGGTTGCAGGAGAAACACTTACTCTGGTTTCTCAGTCTGTTTCCTAGTGCCGGATTGAAGTTCCTGCGGTTTGCACTGTAAAACCGTGTTAGAGCTTGTACCTCCCAATGTATATGTATGGTGTTGTGTTTGCATCTAAAAAGAAACTTTGTGTTCCCTACAAGCTAGGTGAAGGACGGCTTTCACACACACTTATCTATCAGAACTGAGCATGTGGAGAGACGTTCGTTCATCCCGCAGAAAGGGAACGGGTTGCAGGAGAAACCCTTACTCTGGTTTCCCAGTTTGTTTCCTAGTGCCAGTTTGAAGTTCCTGCGGTTTGCACTGTAAAACCGAGTTGGAAATTGTTCCTCCCCATATATATGTATGGAATGGAGTTTGCAAGTGACAAGAAACTTTGTGTTTTCTTCAAGCAAGGTGAAGGACGTCTTTCACACACATTTATCTCTCAGAACTGAGCATGTGGAGAGACGTTCGTTCATCCAGCACAAAGGGAACGGGTTGCAAGAGAAATACTTACTCTGGTTCTCAGTTTGTTTCCTAGGGCCGGTTGGAATTTACTGCGGTTTGCACTGTAAATCCGAGTTGAAGTTAGTTCCTCCCCATATATATGTATGGAATGGCGTTTGCAAGTGACAAGAAACTTTGTGTTCCCTTCAAGTTAGGTGAATGACGGCTTTCACACACACTTATCTCTCAGAACTGAGCATGTGTAGAGACGTTCATTCATCCAGCTCAAGGGGAACTGGTTGCAGGGGAAACACTTACTCTGGTTTCTCAGTCTGTTTCTTAGGGCCGGATTGTAGTTCCTGCAGTTTGTACTGTAAAACCGAGTAGCAGCTTGTACCTCCCCATATATATGTATGGTGTGGAGTTTGCAACTTAAAAGAAACTTTGTGTTCCCTTCAAGCTTTGAAGGACGGCATTCAAACACATATATCTCTCAGAATTGAGCATGTGGAGAGAATTTCATTCATGCAGCACAAAGGGAACGGGTTGCAGGAGAAACACTTACTCTGGATTCTCAGTCTGTTTCCTAGTGCCGGTTTGTAGTTCCTGCAGTTTGCACTGTAAAACCGAGTTGCACCTTGTACCTCCCCATATATATGTATGGAGTGGAGTTTGCAACTGAAAGAAAATTTGTTTTCCCTTGAAGCTAGGTGAAGGACGGCTTTCACACACACATATTTCTCAGAACTGAGCATGTGGAGAGACGTTCGTTCATCCAGCACAAAGGGAACGGGTTGCAGGAGAAACAATTACTCTGGTTTCTCAGGCTGTTTCCTAGTGGCGGTTTGAAGTTCCTGCGGTTTGCACTGTAAAACCGAGTTGGAGCTTGTACCTCCCCATATATATGTATGGTGCGGAGTTTGCAACTGAAAAGAAACTTTGTGTTCCCTTCAAGCTAAGTGAAAGACGACTTTCAAACACACTTATCTCTCAGAACTGAGCATGTGGAGAGACGTTCGTTCATCCAGCACAAAGGGAACGGGTTGCAAGAGAAATACTTTCTCTGGTTTCTCAGTCTGTTTCCTAGTGCCAGTTGGAATTTCCTGCGGTTTGCACTGTAAAACCGAGTTGGAACTTGTACCTCCCCATACATATGTATGGTGTGGAGTTTGTAATTGAAAAGAAACTTTGTGTTCTCTTCAAGCTAGGTGATGGACGGCTTTCACACACACTTATTTCTCAGAAATGAGCATGTGGAGAGACTTTCGTTCATCCAGCACAAAGGGAACGAGTTGCAAGGGAAATACTTACTCTGGTTTCTCAGTGTGTTTCCTAGTGCCGGGTGGAAGTTCCTGTGGTTTGCACTGTAAAACCGAGTTGAAGTTAGTTCCTCCCCATATATATGTTAGGACTGGTGTTTGCAACTGAATAGAAACTTTGAGTTCCCTTCAAGTTAGGAGAAGGACGGCTTTAACTCCCACTTATCCCTCAGAAATGAGCATGTGTAGAGACGTTCGTTCATCCAGCACAAACGGAACGGGTTGCAGGAGAAACAATTACTCTGGTTTCTCAATCTGTTTCCTAGAGCCGGTTTGATTTTCCTGAGGTTTGCACTGTAAAACCGAGTTGGAGCTTGTACCTCCCCATATATATGTATGGTGTGGAGCTTGCAAATGAAAAGAAAATTTGTGTTCCTTTCAAGCTTGTTGAAAGAGGGCTTTCACACACACTTATCTCTCAGAAGTGAGCATGAGGAGAGACGTTCGTTCATCCAGCAAAAAGGGAGCGGGTGGTAGGAGAAACACTTACTCTGGATTCTCAGTCTGTTTCCTAGTGCCGGTTTGTAGTTCCTGCAATTTGCACTGTAAAACCGAGTTGCAGCTTGTACCTCCCCATATATATGTATGGTGTGGGGATTGCAACTGAAAAGAAACTTTGTGTTCCTTTCAAGCTAGGTGAATGACGGCTTTCACACACACATATCTCTCAGAACTGAGCATGTGGTGAGACGTTCGTTCATCCAGCACAAAGGCAACGGGTTGCAGGTGAAACACTTTCTCTGGTTTCTCAGTCTGCTTCTTAGTGCCGCTTTGAAGTTCCTGCGGTTTGCACTGTAAAACCGAGTTGGAGCTTGTACCTCCCCATATATATGTTTGGTGTGGAGTTTGTAACTGAAAAGAAAGTTTGTGTTCCCTTCAAGCTATTTGAAAGACGGCTTTCACACACACTTATCTCTTAGATCTGAGCATGTGGAGAGACGTTCCTTCATCCAGCACAAAGGGAACGGGTTGCAGGAGAAACAATTATTCTGGATTCTCAAACTGTTTCCTAGTGCCGGTTTGTAGTTCCTGCACTTTGCTCTGTAAAACCGTGTTGCAGCTTGTACCTCCCCATATATATGTATAGTGTGGAGTTTGCAAGTGACAAGAAACTTTGTGTTCCCTTCAAGCTAGGTGAAGGACGGCTTTCACACACACATATCTCTCAGAACTGAGCATGTGGAGAGACGTTCGTTCATCCAGCACAAAGGGAACGGTTTGCAAGTGAAATAAATACTCTGGTTTCTCAGTCTGTTTCCTAGTGCCGGGTGGAAGTTCCTGCGTTTTGCACTGTAAAACCGGGTTGAAGTTAGTTCCTCACCATATATATGTATGGAATGGATTTTGCAAGTGACAAGAAACTTTGTGTTCCCTTCAAGCTAGGTGAAGAACGGCTTTCACACACACTTATCTCTCAGAATTGAGCATGTGGAGAGACGTTGGTTCATCCAGCACAAAGGGAACGGGTTGTAGGTGATACACTTCCACTGGATTCTCAGTCTGTTTCCTAGTGCCTGTTTGTACTTCCTGCAGTTTGCGCTGTAAAAGCGAGTTGCAGCTTGTACCTCCCCATATATATGTATGGTGTGGAGTTTGTAACTGAAAAGAAACTTTGTGTTCTCTTCAAGCAAGTTGGAGGACTGCATTCACACACACTTATCTCTCAGAACTGAGCATGTGGAGAGACTTTCGTTCATCCAGCACAAGGGGAACTGGTTGCAGGAGAAACACTTACTCTGGTTTCTCTGTCTGTTTCCTAGTGCCGGTTTGAAGGTCCTGCGGTTTGCACTGTAACACCGAGTTGGAGCTTGTACCTCCCCATATATATGTATGATGTGGAGTTTGCAATTGAAAAGAAACTTTGTGTTCCCTTAAAGCTAGGTGAAGGAAGGCTTTCACACACACTTATCTCTCAGAACTGAGCATGTGGAGAGACGTTCATTCATCCAGCACAAAGAAAACGGGTTGCATGAAAACACATACTCTGGTTTCTCAAACTGTTTCCTAGTGCCGGTTTGAAGTTCCTGAGGTTTGCACTGTAAAACCGAGTTAGAACTTGTACCTCCCTATATATATGTATGGTGTGGAGTTTGCAACTGAAAAGATACTTTGTGTTCCCATCAAGCTAGGTGAAGGACGGCTTTCACACACACATATCTCTCAGAACTGAGCATGTGGAGAGACGTTCGTTCATCCAGCACAAAGGGAACGGGTTGCAGGAGAAACCCTTACTCTGGTTTCTCAGTTTGTTTCCTAGTGCCAGTTTGAAGTTCCTGCGGTTTGCACTGTAAAACCGAGTTGGAACTTGTTCCTCCCCATATATATGTATGGAATGGAGTTTGCAATTGACAAGAAACTTTGTGTTCCCTTCAAGCTAGGTGAAGGACGGCTTTCACACACATTTATCTCTCAGATATAAGCATGTGGAGAGACGTTCGTTCATCCAGCACAAAGGGAACTGGTTGCAAGAGAAATACTTACTCTGGTTTCTCAGTCTGTTTTCTAGTGCCGGTTGGAAGTTCCTGCGTTTTGCACTGTAAATCCGAGTTGAAATTAGTTCCTCCCCTTATATATATAAGGACTGGGGTTTGCAACTGAATAGAAACTTTGTGTTCCCTTCAAGTTAGGTGAAGGACGGCTTTAACTCACACTTATCTCTCAGAACTGAGTATGTGTAGAGACGTTCGTTCATCCAGCACAAAGGGAAAGGGATACAGGTGAAACAAATACTCTGGTTTCTCAATCTGTTTCCTAGTGCCGGCTTGAAGTTCCTGCGGTTTGCACTGTAAAACCGAGTTGGAGCTTGTACCTCCCCACATATATGTATGATGTGGAGTTTGCAACTGAAAAGAAACTTTGTGTTCCCTTCAAGCTAGGTGAAGGACGGCTTTCACACACACTTATCTCTCAGAACTGAGCATGTGGAGAGACGTTCCTTCATCCAGCACAAAGGGAACGGGTTGCAGGACAAACAATTATTCTGGATTCTCAAACTGTTTCCTAGTGCCGGTTTGTAGTTCCTGCACTTTGCTCTGTAAAACCGTGTTGCAGCTTGTACCTCCCCATATATATGTATAGTGTGAAGTTTGCAAGTGACAAGAAACTTTGTGTTCCCTTCAAGCTAGGTGAAGAACGGCTTTCACACACACTTATCTCTCAGAACTGAGCATGTGGAGAGACGTTCGTTCATCCAGCACAAGGGGAAATGGTTGCAGGGGAAACACTTACTCAGGTTTCTCAGTTTGTTTCCTAGTTCCGGTTTGAAGTTCCTGTGGTTTTCACTGTAAAACCCAGTTGGCGCTTGTACCTCCCCATATATATGTATGATGTGAAGATTGCAACTGAAAAGAAACTTTGTGTTCCCTTCAAGCTAGGTGAAGGACGGCTTTCACACACTCTTTTCTCTCAGAACTGAGCATGTGGAGAGACGTTCGTTCATCCAGCACAAAGGGAACGGGTTGCAGGAGAAACACTTACTCTGTTTTCTCAAATGTTCCCTAGTGCCGGTTTGAAGTTCCTGAGGTTTGCACTGTATAACCGAGTTAGAGCTTGTACCTCCCAATATATATGTATGGTGTGGAGTTTGCAACTGAAAAGAAACTTTGTGTTCCCTTCAAGCTAGGTGAAGGACGGCTTTTACACACACTAATCTCTCCGAACTGAGCATGTGGAGAGACGTTCGTTCATCCAGCACAAAGGGAACGGGTTGCAGGAGAAACACTTACTCTGTTTTCTCAAATGTTCCCTAGTGCCGGTTGGAAGTTCCTGCGGTTTGCACTGTAAAACCGAATTGGAGCTTGTACCTCCCCATATATATGTATGGTCTGGAGTTTTTAATTGAAAAGAAACTTTGTGTTCTCTTCAAGCTAGGTGATGGACGGCTTTCACACACACTTATTTCTCAGATCTGAGCATGTGGAGAGACGTTCTTTCATCCAGCACAAATGGAACGAGTTGCAAGGGAAATACTTACTCTGGTTTCTCAGTGTGTTTCCTAGTGCCGGGTGGAAGTTCCTGCGGTTTGCACTGTAAAACCGAGTTGAAGTTAGTTCCTCCCCATATATATGTAAGGATTGGTGTTTGCAACTGAATAGAAACTTTGTGTTCCCTTCAAGTTAGGAGAAGGACGGCTTTAACACCCACTTATCCCTCAGAACTGAGCATGTGGAGAGACGTTCGTTCATCCAGCACAAACGGAACGGGTTGCAGGAGAAACAATTACTCTGGTTTCTCAATCTGTTTCCTAGAGCCGGTTTGATGTTCCTGAGGTTTGCACTGTAAAACCGATTTGGAGCTTGTACCTCCCCATATATATGTATGGTGTGGAGCTTGTAAATGAAAAGGAACTTTGTGTTTCTTTCAAGCTAGGTGAAAGAGGGCTTTCAGACACACTTATCTCTCAGAACTGAGCATGTGGAGAGACGTTCGTTCATCCAGCCCAAAGGGAGCGGGTTGTAGGAGAAACAATTACTCTGGTTTCTCAGGCTGTTTCCTAGTGCCGGTTTGAAGTTCCTGCGGTTTGCACTGTAAAACCGTGTTGGAGCTTGTACCTCCCCATATATATGTATGGTGCGGTGTTTGCAACTGAAAAGAAACTTTGTGTTCCCTTCAAGCTAAGTGAAGGACGGCTTTCACACACACTTATCTCTCAGAACTGAGCATGTGGAGAGACGTTCGTTCATCCAGGACAAAGGGAACTGGTTGCAGGAGAAACACTTACTCTGGTTTCTCAGTCTGTTTCCTAGTGCCGGTTGGAAGTTCCTGCGGTTTGCACTGTAAATCCGAGTTGAAGTTAGTTCCTCCCCATATATATGTATGGAATTTAGTTTGCAACTAAATAGAAACTTTGTGTTCCCTTCAAGCTAGGTGAAGGACGGCTTGAACACACACTTATCACTCAAAAATGAGCATGTGAAGAGACGTTCGTTCATCCAGCACAAAGGGAACGGGTTGCAAGAGAAACAATTACTCTGGTTTCTCAGTCTGATTCCTAGTGCCTGTTTGAAGTTCCTGCGGTTTGCACTGTAAAACCGAGTTGGAGCTTGTACCTCCCCATATATATGTATGGTGTGGAGTTTGCAAATGTAAAGAAACTATGTTTTCCCTTCAAGCTAGGTGAAGGACGGCTTTCACACACACTTATCTCTCAGAACTGAGCATGTGGAGAGACTTTCGTTCATTCAGAACATAGGGAACGGGTTGCAGGAAAAACCCTTACTCTGGTTTCTCAGTCTGTTTCCTAGTGCCGGTTTGAATTTCCTGAGGTTTGCACTGTAAAACAGAGTTGGAGCTTGTACCTCTACATATATATGTATGGTGTGGAATTTGGTACTGAAAGGAAACTTTGTGTTCCCTTCAAGCTAGTTGAAGGACGGCTTTCACACACACTTATCTCTCAGAACTGAGCATGTGGAGAGACGTCCGTTCATCCAGCACAAACGGAACTGGTTACAGGGGAAACACTTACTCTGGTTTCTCAAATTGTTTCCTAGTGCCGGTTTGAAGTTCCTGAGGTTTGCACTGTAAAACCGAGTTTGAGCTTGTACCAACCCATATATATGTATGGTGTGGAGTTTGCAACTGAAAAGAATCTTTGTGTTCCTTTCAAGCTAGGTGAAGGACGGCTTTCACAAACACATATCTCTCAGAACTGAGTATGTGGAGAGACGTTCATTCATCCAGCACAAACGGAACGGGTTGCAGGTGAAACTCATACTCTGGTTTCTCAGTCTGTTTCCTAGTGCCGATTTGAAGTTCCTACGGTTTGCACTGTAAAACCGAGTTAGAGCTTGTACATCCCTATATATATTTATGGTGTGGGGTTTGCAACTGAAAAGGAACTTTGTGTTCCCTTCAAGCTAGGTGAAGGACGGCTTTCACACACACTTATCTCTCAGAACTGAGCATGTGGAGAGACGTTTGTTCATCCAGCACAAAGGGAACGGGTTGCAGGAGAAACCCTTAGTCTGCTTTCTCAGTCTGTTTCCTAGTGCAAGTTTGAAGTTCCTGCGGTTTGCACTGTAAAACCGAGTTGGAACTTGTTCCTCCCCATATATATGTGTGGAATGGAGTTTGCAAGTGAGAAGAAAGTATGTGTTCCCTTCAAGCTAGGTGAAGGACGGCTTTCACACACACATATCTCTCAGATCTGAGCATTTGAAGAGATTTTCATTCATCCAGAACAAAGGGAACGGGTTGCAGGAGAAACACTTACTCTGGTTTCTCAGTCTGTTTCCTAGTTCCGGTTGGATGTTCCTGCGGTTTGCACTGTATAACCGAGTTGAAGTTAGTTCCTCCCCATAGATATGTAAGGACTGGTGTTGGCAACTGAATAGAAACTTTGTGTTCCCTTCAAGTTAGGTGAAGGACGGCTTTATCACACATTTATCTCTCAGAACAGAGCATGTGTAGAAACGTTCGTTCATCCAGCACAAAGGGAACGGTTTGCAGGGGAAACAATTTCTCTGGTTTCTCAGTCTGTTTCCTAGTGCCGGTATGAAGTTCCTGAGGGTTACACTGTAAAACCGAGTTGGAGCTTGTACCTCGCCATATATATGTATTGTTTGGAGTTTGTAACTGAAAAGAAACTTTGTGTTGTCTTCAAGCAAGCTGAAGGACGGCTTTCACACACACTTATCTCTCAGAACTGAGCATGTGGAGAGACTTTCGTTCATCCAGCACAAAGGGAACGAGTTGCAAGGGAAATACTTACTCTGGTTTCTCAGTCTGTTTCCTAGTGCCGGGTGGAAGTTCCTGTGGTTTGCACTGTAAAACCGAGTTGAAGTTAGTTCCTCCCCATATATATGTTAGGACTGGTGTTTGCCACTTAATAGAAAATATATCTTCCCTTCAAGCTAGGTAAAGGACGGCTTTAACACCCACTTATCCCTCAGAACTGAGCATGTGTAGAGACGTTCGTTCATCCAGCACAAAGGGAACGGGTTGAAGGAGAAACAATTACTCTGGTTTCTCAATCTGTTTCCTAGAGCCGGTTTGATGTTCCTGAGGTTTGCACTGTAAAACCGAGTTGGAGCTTGTACCTCCCCATATATATGTATGGTGTGGAGCTTGCAAATGAAAAGAAACTTTGTGTACCCTTCAAGCTAGGTGAAGGACGGCTTTCACACACACTTATCTCTCAGAACTGAGCATGTGGAGAGACGTTCGTTCATCCAGCACAAAGGGAGCGGGTTGTAGGAGAAACACTTACTCTGGATTCTCAGTCTGTTTCCTTGTGCCGGTTTGTAGTTCCTGCAGTTTGCACTGTAAAACCGAGTTGCAGCTTATACATCCCCATATATATGTATGGTGTGGAGTTTGCAATTGACAAGAAACTTTTTGTTCCCTTCAAGCTAGGTGAAGGACGGCTTTCACACACACATATCTCTCAGAACTGAGCATGTGGAGAGACGTTCGTTCATCCAGCACAAAGGGAACGGGTTGTAGGAGAAACACTTACTCTGGTTTCTCAGTCTGTTTCCTAGTGACGTTTTGAAGTTCCTGCGTTTTGCACTGTAAAACCGAGTTGGAGCTTGACCTCCCCATATATATATATGGTGCGGAGTTTGCAACTGAAAAGAAACTTTGTGTTCCTTTCAAGCTAAGTGAAGGACGGCTTTCACACACACTTATCTCTCAGAACTGAGCATGTGGAGAGACGTTCGGTCATCCAGCACAAAGGGAACTGGTTGCAGGAGAAACAATTACTCTGGTTTCTCAGTCTGTTTCCTAGTGCTGGTTTGAAGTTCCTGCGGTTTGCACTGTAAAACCGAGTTTGAGCTTGTACCACCCCATATATATGTAAGGACTGGAGATTGCAACTGGATAGAAACTTTGTGTTCCCTTCAAGTTAGGTGAAGGACGGCTTTCACACACATTTATCTCTCAGAACTGAGCATGTGGAGTGTCGTTCGTTCATCCAGCAAAAAGGGAACGGGTTGCAGGGAAACACTTACTCTGGTTTCTCAGTCTGTTTCCTAGTGCCGGATTGAAGTTCCTGCGGTTTGCACTGTAAAACATAGTTGGACTTGTATCTCCCCATACATATGTATGGTGTGGAGTTTGCAACTGAAAAGAAACTTTGTGTTCCCTTCAAGCTAGGTGAAGGACAGCTTTCACACACACTTATCTCTCAGAACTGAGCACGTGGAGAGACGTTCGTTCATCCAGCACAAAGGGAACGGGTTGCAGGAGAAACACTTACTCTGGTTTCTCAGTCTGTTTCCTAGTGCCGGATTGACGTTCCTGCGGTTTGCACTGTAAAACCGTGTTAGAGCTTGTACCTCCCAATATATATGTATGGTGTTGTGTTTGCATCTGAAAAGAAACTTTGTGTTCCCTACAAGCTAGGTGAAGGACGGCTTTCACACACACTTATCTCTCAGAACTGAGCATGTGGAGAGACGTTCGTTCATCCCGCACAAAGGGAACGGGTTGCAGGAGAAACCCTTACTCTAGTTTCCCAGTTTGTTTCCTAGTGCCAGTTTGAAGTTCCTGCGGTTTGGACTGTAAAACCGAGTTGGAAATTGTTCCTCCCCATATATATGTATGGAATGGGGTTTGCAAGTGACAAGAAACTTTGTGTTCCCTTCAAGTTAGGTGAATGACGGCTTTCACACACATTTATCTCTCAGAACTGAGCATGTGTAGAGACGTTCATTCATCCAGCTCAAGGGGAACTGGTTGAAGGGGAAACACTTACTCTGGTTTCTCAGTCTGTTTCTTAGGGCTGGATTGTAGTTCCTGCAGTTTGCACTGTAAAACCGAGTTGCAGCTTGTACCTCCCCATATATATGTATGGTGTGGTGTTTGCAACTTAAAAGAAACTTTGTGTTCCCTTCAAGCTATGAAGGACGGCTTTCAAACACATATATTTCTCAGAACTGAGCATGTGGAGGGACATTCATTCATCCAGCACAAAGCGAACGGTTTGCAGGAGAAACACTTACTCTGGATTCTCAGTCTGTTTCCTAGTGCCGGTTGAAGTTCCTGTGGTTTGCACGGTAAAAAAGAGTTGGAGCTTGTACCTCGCCATAAATATGTATGGTTTGGGGTTTGTAACTAAAAAGAAACTTTGTGTTCTCTTCAAGCAAGGTGAAGGACTGCTTTCACACACACTTATCTCTCAGAACTGAGCATGTGGAGAGACGTTCGTTCATCCAGCACAAGGGGAACTGGTTGCAGGAGAAACACTTACTCTGGTTTCTCAGTCTGTTTCCTAGTGCCGATTTGAAGGTCCTGTGGTTTGCACTGTAACACCGAGTTGGAGCTTGTACCTCCCCATATATATGTATGATGTGGGGTTTGCAACTGAAAAGAAACTTTGTGTTCCCTTCAAGCTAGGTGAAGGACGGTTTTAACACACACTTATCTCTCAGAACTGAGCATGTGGAGTGACGTTCGTTCATCCAGCACAAAGGGAACGGGTTGCAGGAAAAACACATACTCTGGTTTCTCAAACTGTTTCCTAGTGCCGGTTTGAAGTTCCTGAGATTTGCACTGTAAAACCGAGTTGGAACTTGTTCCTCCCCATATATATGTATGGAATGGAGTTTGCAATTGACAAGAAACTTTGTGTTCCCTTCAAGCTAGGTGAAGGACGGCTTTCACACACATTTATCTCTCAGATATAAGAATGTGGATAGACGTTCGTTCATCCAGCTCAATGGGAACTGGTTGCAAGAGAAATACTTACTCTGGTTTCTCAGTCTGTTTCCTAGTGCCGGTTGGAAGTTCCTGCGGTTTGCACTGTAAATCCGAGTTGAAGTTAGTTCCTCCACATATATATGTAAGGACTGGAGTTTGCAACAGAATAGAAACTTTGTGTTCCCTTCAAGTTAGGTGAAGGATGGCTTTAACTCACACTTATCTCTCAGAACTGAGTATGTGTAGAGACGTTCGTTCATCCAGCACAAAGGGAATGGGATACAGGTGAAACAATTAGTCTGGTTTCTCAATCTGTTTCCAAGTGCCGGCATGAAGTTCCTGCGATTTGCACTGTAAAACCGAGTTGGAGCTTGTACCTCCCCATATATATGTATGGTGTGGAGTTTGCAAATGAAAAGAAGCTTTTTGTTCCCTTCAAGCTAGGTGAAGGACGGCTTTCACACACACATATCTCTCAGAATTGAGCATGTGGATAGACGTTCGTTCATCCAGCACAAAGAGAACGGGTTGTAGGAGAAAAATTTACTCTGGATTCTCAGTCTGTTTCCTAGTGCCGGTTTGTAGTTCCTGCAGTTTGCACTGTAAAACCGAGTTGCAGCTTGTACCTCCCCATATATATGTATGGTGTGGAGTTTGCAACTGAAAGGAAACTTTGTGTTCCCTTCAAGCTATGTGAAGGACGGCTTTCAAACACATATATCTCTCAGAACTGAGCATGTGGAGAGACTTTCATTCATCCAGCACAAAGGGAACGGGTTGCAGGAGAAACACTTACTCTGGATTCTCAGTCAGTTTCCTAGTGCCGGTTTGAAGTTCCTGCGGTTTGCACTGTAAAACCGAGTTGGAGCTTGTACCTCGCCATATATATGTATGGTTTGGAGTTTGTAACTGAAAAGAAACCTTGTGTTCTCTTCAAGCAAGTTGAAGGACGGCTTTCACACACAATTATCTCTCAGAACTGAGCATGTGGAGAGACGTTCGTTCATCCAGCACAATGGGAACTGGTTGCAGGAGAAACACTTACTCTGGTTTTTCAGTCTTTTTCCTAGTGCCGGTTTGAAGTTCCTTCGGCTTGTACTGTAAAACCGAGTTGGAGCTTGTACCTCCCCATATATATGTATGGTGTGGAGTTTGTAGCTGAAAAGAAACTTTGTGTTCCCTTCATGCTAGCTGAATGACGTCATTCACACACACTTATCTCTCAGAACTGAGCATGTGGAGTGACGTTCGTTCATCCAGCACAAGGGGAACGGGTTGCAAGGGAAATACATACTCTGATTTCTCAGTCTGTTTCCTAGTGCCGGGTGGAAGTTCCTGCGGTTTGCACTGTAAAACCGAGTTGAAGCTAGTTCCTCCCCATATATATGTATGGAATGGAGTTTGCAAGTGACAAGAAACTTTGTGTTCCCTACAAGCTAGGTGAAGGACGGCTTTCACACACACTTATCTCTCAGAACTGAGCATGTGGAGAGACGTTCGTTCATCCAGCACAAAGGGAACGAGTTGCAAGCGAAATAATTACTCTGGTTTATCAGTCTGTTCCCTAGTGCCCGTTGGAAGTACCTGCGGTTTGCACTGTAAAACTGAGTTGAAGTTAGTTCCTCCCCATATATATGTAAGGACTGGAGTTTGCAACTGAATAGAAACTTTGTGTTCCCTTCAAGTTAGGTGAAGGACGGCTTTAACACCCACTTATCCCTCAGAACTGAGCATGTGTAGAGACGATCGTTCATCCAGCACAAAGGGAACGGGTTGCAGGAGAAGCAATTACTCTGGTTTCTCAATCTGTTTCCTAGAGCCGGTTTGAAGTTCCTGAGTTTTGCACTGTAAAACCGAGTTGGAACTTGTACCTCCCCATATATATGTATGGTGTGGAGTTTGCAAATGAAAAGAAACTTTTTGTTCCCTTCAAGCTAGGTGAAGGAAGGTTTCACACACACATATCTCTCAGAACTGAACATTTGAAGAGATTTTCATTCATCCAGCACAAAGGGAATGGGTTGCAGGAGAAACACTTACTCTGGTTTCTCAGTCTGTTTCCTAGTGCCGGTTGGATGTTCCTGCGGTTTGCACTGTATAACCGAGTTGAAGTTAGTTCCTCCCCATATATATGTAAGGACTGGTGTTTGCAACTGAATAGAAACTTTGTGTTCCCTTCAAGTTAGGTGAATGACGGCTTTATCACACATTTATCTCTCAGAACAGAGCATGTGTAGAGACGTTCGTTCATCCAGCACAAAGGGAACGGGTTGCAGGGGAAACAATTTCTCTGGTTTCTCAGTCTGTTTCCTAGTGCCGGTATGAAGTTCCTGCGGTTTGCACTGTAAAACGGAGTTGGAGCTTGTACCTCCCCATATATATGTATGGTTTGGAGTTTGTAACTGAAAAGAAACTTTGTGTTGTTTTCAAGCAAGTTGAAGGATGGCTTTGACACACACTTATCTCTCAGAACTGAGCATGTGGAGAGACGTTCGTTCATCCAGCACAAAGGGAACTGGTTGCAGGAGAAACACTTACTCTGGTTTCTCAGTCTGTTTCCTAGTGCCGGTTTGAAGTTCCTGCGGTTTGTACTGTAAAATCGTGTTGGAGCTTGTACCTCCCCATATATAAGTATGGTGTGGGGTTTGCAACTGAAAAGAAACTTTGTGTTCCCTTCAAGCTATGTGAAGGACGTTTTCACACACACTTATCTCTCAGAACTGAGCATGTGGAGTGACGTTCGTTCATCCAGCACAAAGGAACGGGTTCAGGAGAAACACTTACTGTGGTTTCTCAGTCAGTTTCCTAGTGCCGGTTTGAAGTTCCTGCGGTTTACACTGTAAAACCGAGTTGGAGCTTGTACCTCGCCATATATATGTATGGTTTGGAGTTTGTAATTGAAAAGAAACTTTGTGTTCTCTTCAAGCGAAGTGATGGACGGCTTTCACACACACATATGTCTCAGAACTGAGCATATGGAGAGACTTTCGTTCATCCAGCACAAAGGGAACGAGTTGCAAGGGAAATACTTACTCTGGTTTCTCCGTCTGTTTCCTAGTGCCGGGTGGAAGTTCCTGTGGTTTGCACTGTAAAACCGAGTTGAAGTTAGTTCCTCCCCATATATATGTAAGGACTGGTGTTTGCCACTGAATAGAAATTATATCTTCCCTTCAAGCTAGGTAAAGGACGGCTTTAACACCCACTAATCCCTCAGAACTGAGCATGTGTAGAGAAGTTCGTTCATCCAGCACAAAGGGAACGGGTTGAAGGAGAAACAATTATTCTGGTTTCTCAATCTGTTTCCTAGAGCCGGTTTGATGTTCCTGAGGTTTGCACTGTAAAACCGAGTTGGAGCTTGTACCTCCCAATATATATGTATGGTGTGGAGCTTGCAAATGAAAAGAAACTTTGTGTACCCTTCAAGCTAGGTGAAGGACGGCTTTCACACACACTTATCTCTCAGAACTGAGCATGTGGAGAGACGTTCGGTCATCCAGCACAAAGGGAACTGGTTGCAGGAGAAACACTTACTCTGGTTTCTCAGTCTGTTTCCTAGTGCTGGTTTGAAGTTCCTGGGGTTTGCACTGTAAAACCGAGTTTGAGCTTGTACCACCCCATATATATGTAAGGACTGGAGATTGCAACTGGATAGAAACTTTGTGTTCCCTTCAAGTTAGGTGAAGGACGGCTTTCACACACATTTATCTCTCAGAACTGAGCATGTGGAGAGTCGTTCGTTCATCCAGCACAAAGGGAACGGGTTGCAGGGAAACACTTACTCTGGTTTCTCAGTCTGTTTCCTAGTGCCGGATTGAACCTCCTGCGGTTTGCAGTGTAAAACCCAGTTGGAGCTTGTATCTCCCCAAACATATGTATGGTGTGGAGTTTGCAACTGAAAAGAAACTTTGTGTTCCCTTCAAGATAGGTGAAGGACGGCTTTCACACACAATTATCTCTCAGAACTGAGCACGTGGAGAGACGTTCGTTCATCCAGCACAAAGGGAACGGGTTGCAGGAGAAACACTTACTCTGGTTTCTCAGTCTGTTTCCTAGTGCCGGATTGAAGTTCCTGCGGTTTGCACTGTAAAACCGTGTTAGAGCTTGTACCTCCCAATATATATGTATGGTGTTGTGTTTGCATCTAAAAAGAAACTTTGTGTTCCCTACAAGCTAGGTGAAGGACGGCTTTCACACACACTTATCTATCAGAACTGAGCATGTGGAGAGACGTTCGTTCATCCCGCAGAAAGGGAACGGGTTGCAGGAGAAACCCTTACTCTGGTTTCCCAGTTTGTTTCCTAGTGCCAGTTTGAAGTTCCTGCGGTTTGCACTGTAAAACCGAGTTGGAAATTGTTCCTCCCCATATATATGTATTGAATGGAGTTTGCAAGTGACAAGAAACTTTGTGTTTTCTTCAAGCAAGGTGAAGGACGTCTTTCACACACATTTATCTCTCAGAACTGAGCATGTGGAGAGACGTTCGTTCATCCAGCACAAAGGGAACCTGTTGCAAGAGAAATACTTACTCAGGTTCTCAGTTTGTTTCCTAGGGCCGGTTGGAATTTACTGCGGTTTGCACTGTAAATCCGAGTTGAAGTTAGTTCCGCCCCATATATATGTATGGAATGGAGTTTGCAAGTGACAAGAAACTTTGTGTTCCCTTCAAGTTAGGTGAATGACGGCTTTCACACACACTTATCTCTCAGAACTGAGCATGTGTAGAGACGTTCATTCATCCAGCTCAAGGGGAACTGGTTGCAGGGGAAACACTTACTCTGGTTTCTCAGTCTGTTTCTTAGGGCCGGATTGTAGTTCCTGCAGTTTGTACTGTAAAACCGAGTAGCAGCTTGTACCTCCCCATATATATGTATGGTGTGGAGTTTGCAACTTAAAAGAAACTTTGTGTTCCCTTCAAGCTTTGAAGGACGGCATTCAAACACATATATCTCTCAGAATTGAGCATGTGGAGAGAATTTCATTCATGCAGCACAAAGGGAACGGGTTGCAGGAGAAACACTTACTCTGGATTCTCAGTCTGTTTCCTAGTGCCGGTTTGTAGTTCCTGCAGTTTGCACTGTAAAACCGAGTTGCACCTTGTACCTCCCCATATATATGTATGGAGTGGAGTTTGCAACTGAAAGAAAATTTGTTTTCCCTTGAAGCTAGGTGAAGGACGGCTTTCACACACAAATATTTCTCAGAACTGAGCATGTGGAGAGACGTTCGTTCATCCAGCACAAAGGGAACGGGTTGCAGGAGAAACAATTACTCTGGTTTCTCAGGCTGTTTCCTAGTGGCGGTTTGAAGTTCCTGCGGTTTGCACTGTAAAACCGAGTTGGAGCTTGTACCTCCCCATATATATGTATGGTGCGGAGTTTGCAACTGAAAAGAAACTTTGTGTTCCCTTCAAGCTAAGTGAAAGACGACTTTCAAACACACTTATCTCTCAGAACTGAGCATGTGGAGAGACGTTCGTTCATCCAGCACAAAGGGAACGGGTTGCAAGAGAAATACTTTCTCTGGTTTCTCAGTCTGTTTCCTAGTGCCAGTTGGAATTTCCTGCGGTTTGCACTGTAAAACCGAGTTGGAACTTGTACCTCCCCATACATATGTATGGTGTGGAGTTTGTAATTGAAAAGAAACTTTGTGTTCTCTTCAAGCTAGGTGATGGACGGCTTTCACACACACTTATTTCTCAGAAATGAGCATGTGGAGAGACTTTCGTTCATCCAGCACAAAGGGAACGAGTTGCAAGTGAAATACTTACTCTGGTTTCTCAGTGTGTTTCCTAGTGCCGGGTGGAAGTTCCTGTGGTTTGCACTGTAAAACCGAGTTGAAGTTAGTTCCTCCCCATATATATGTTAGGACTGGTGTTTGCAACTGAATAGAAACTTTGAGTTCCCTTCAAGTTAGGAGAAGGACGGCTTTAACTCCCACTTATCCCTCAGAAATGAGCATGTGTAGAGACGATCGTTCATCCAGCACAAACGGAACGGGTTGCAGGAGAAACAATTACTCTGGTTTCTCAATCTGTTTCCTAGAGCCGGTTTGATTTTCCTGAGGTTTGCACTGTAAAACCGAGTTGGAGCTTGTACCTCCCCATATATATGTATGGTGTGGAGCTTGCAAATGAAAAGAAACTTTGTGTTCCTTTCAAGCTTGTTGAAAGAGGGCTTTCACACACACTTATCTCTCAGAAGTGAGCATGAGGAGAGACGTTCGTTCATCCAGCAAAAAGGGAGCGGGTGGTAGGAGAAACACTTACTCTGGATTCTCAGTCTGTTTCCTAGTGCCGGTTTGTAGTTCCTGCAATTTGCACTGTAAAACCGAGTTGCAGCTTGTACCTCCCCATATATATGTATGGTGTGGGGATTGCAACTGAAAAGAAACTTTGTGTTCCTTTCAAGCTAGGTGAAGGACGGCTTTCACACACACTTATCTCTCAGAACTGAGCATGTGGAGAGACGTTCGGTCATCCAGCACAAAGGGAACTGGTTGCAGGAGAAACACTTACTCTGGTTTCTCAGTCTGTTTCCTAGTGCTGGTTTGAAGTTCCTGGGGTTTGCACTGTAAAACCGAGTTTGAGCTTGTACCACCCCATATATATGTAAGGACTGGAGATTGCAACTGGATAGAAACTTTGTGTTCCCTTCAAGTTAGGTGAAGGACGGCTTTCACACACATTTATCTCTCAGAACTGAGCATGTGGAGAGTCCTTCGTTCATCCAGCACAAAGGGAACGGGTTGCAGGGAAACACTTACTCTGGTTTCTCAGTCTGTTTCCTAGTGCTGGATTGAAGCTCCTGCGGTTTGCAGTGTAAAACCCAGTTGGAGCTTGTATCTCCCCAAACATATGTATGGTGTGGAGTTTGCAACTGAAAAGAAACTTTGTGTTCCCTTCAAGATAGGTGAAGGACGGCTTTCACACACAATTATCTCTCAGAACTGAGCACGTGGAGAGACGTTCGTTCATCCAGCACAAAGGGAACGGGTTGCAGGAGAAACACTTACTCTGGTTTCTCAGTCTGTTTCCTAGTGCCGGATTGAAGTTCCTGCGGTTTGCACTGTAAATCCGAGTTGAAGTTAGTTCCGCCCCATATATATGTATGGAATGGAGTTTGCAAGTGACAAGAAACTTTGTGTTCCCTTCAAGTTAGGTGAATGACGGCTTTCACACACACTTATCTCTCAGAACTGAGCATGTGTAGAGACGTTCATTCATCCAGCTCAAGGGGAACTGGTTGCAGGGGAAACACTTACTCTGGTTTCTCAGTCTGTTTCTTAGGGCCGGATTGTAGTTCCTGCTGTTTGTACTGTAAAACCGAGTAGCAGCTTGTACCTCCCCATATATATGTATGGTGTGGAGTTTGCAACTTAAAAGAAACTTTGTGTTCCCTTCAAGCTTTGAAGGACGGCATTCAAACACATATATCTCTCAGAATTGAGCATGTGGAGAGAATTTCATTCATGCAGCACAAAGGGAACGGGTTGCAGGAGAAACACTTACTCTGGATTCTCAGTCTGTTTCCTAGTGCCGGTTTGTAGTTCCTGCAGTTTGCACTGTAAAACCGAGTTGCACCTTGTACCTCCCCATATATATGTATGGAGTGGAGTTTGCAACTGAAAGAAAATTTGTTTTCCCTTGAAGCTAGGTGAAGGACGGCTTTCACACACACATATTTCTCAGAACTGAGCATGTGGAGAGACGTTCGTTCATCCAGCACAAAGGGAACGGGTTGCAGGAGAAACAATTACTCTGGTTTCTCAGGCTGTTTCCTAGTGGCGGTTTGAAGTTCCTGCGGTTTGCACTGTAAAACCGAGTTGGAGCTTGTACCTCCCCATATATATGTATGGTGCGGAGTTTGCAACTGAAAAGAAATTTTGTGTTCCCTTCAAGCTAAGTGAAAGACGACTTTCAAACACACTTATCTCTCAGAACTGAGCATGTGGAGAGACGTTCGTTCATCCAGCACAAAGGGAACGGGTTGCAAGAGAAATATTTTCTCTGGTTTCTCAGTCTGTTTCCTAGTGCCAGTTGGAATTTCCTGCGGTTTGCACTGTAAAACCGAGTTGGAACTTGTACCTCCCCATACATATGTATGGTGTGGAGTTTGTAATTGAAAAGAAACTTTGTGTTCTCTTCAAGCTAGGTGATGGACGTCTTTCACACACACTTATTTCTCAGAAATGAGCATGTGGAGAGACTTTCGTTCATCCAGCACAAAGGGAACGAGTTGCAAGTGAAATACTTACTCTGGTTTCTCAGTGTGTTTCCTAGTGCCGGGCGGAAGTTCCTGTGGTTTGCACTGTAAAACCGAGTTGAAGTTAGTTCCTCCCCATATATATGTTAGGACTGGTGTTTGCAACTGAATAGAAACTTTGAGTTCCCTTCAAGTTAGGAGAAGGACGGCTTTAACTCCCACTTATCCCTCAGAAATGAGCATGTGTAGAGACGTTCGTTCATCCAGCACAAACGGAACGGGTTGCAGGAGAAACAATTACTCTGGTTTCTCAATCTGTTTCCTAGAGCCGGTTTGATTTTCCTGAGGTTTGCACTGTAAAACCGAGTTGGAGCTTGTACCTCCCCATATATATGTATGGTGTGGAGCTTGCAAATGAAAAGAAACTTTGTGTTCCTTTCAAGCTTGTTGAAAGAGGGCTTTCACACACACTTATCTCTCAGAAGTGAGCATGAGGAGAGACGTTCGTTCATCCAGCAAAAAGGGAGCGGGTGGTAGGAGAAACACTTACTCTGGATTCTCAGTCTGTTTCCTAGTGCCGGTTTGTAGTTCCTGCAATTTGCACTGTAAAACCGAGTTGCAGCTTGTACCTCCCCATATATATGTATGGTGTGGGGATTGCAACTGAAAAGAAACTTTGTGTTCCTTTCAAGCTAGGTGAATGAGGGCTTTCACACACACATATCTCTCAGAATTGAGCATGTGGTGAGACGTTCGTTCATCCAGCACAAAGGCAACGGGTTGCAGGTGAAACACTTTCTCTGGTTTCTCAGTCTGCTTCTTAGTGCCGCTTTGAAGTTCCTGCGGTTTGCACTGTAAAACCGAGTTGGAGCTTGTACCTCCCCATATATATGTTTGGTGTGGAGTTTGTAACTGAAAAGAAAGTTTGTGTTCCCTTCAAGCTATTTGAAGGACGGCTTTCACACACACTTATCTCTTAGATCTGAGCATGTGGAGAGACGTTCCTTCATCCAGCACAAAGGGAACGGGTTGCAGGAGAAACAATTATTCTGGATTCTCAAACTGTTTCCTAGTGCCGGTTTGTAGTTCCTGCACTTTGCTCTGTAAAACCGTGTTGCAGCTTGTACCTCCCCATATATATGTATAGTGTGGAGTTTGCAAGTGACAAGAAACTTTGTGTTCCCTTCAAGCTAGGTGAAGGACGGCTTTCACACACACATATCTCTCAGAACTGAGCATGTGGAGAGACTTTCATTCATGCAGCACAAAGGAAACGGGTTGCAGGAGAAACACTTACTCTGATTTCTCAGTATGTTTCCTAGTGCAGGTTTGAAGTTCCTGTGGTTTGCACTGTAAAACCGAGTTGGAGCTTGTACCTCCCCATATATATTTATGGTGTGGAGTTTGCAACTGAAAAGAAACTTTGTGTTCCCTTCAAGCTAGGTGAAGGTCGTCTTTCACACACACTTATCTCTCAGAACTGAGCATGTGGAGAGACGTTCGTTCATCCAGCACAAGGGGAACTGGTTGCAGGGGAAACACTTACTCTGGTTTCTCAGTCTGTTTCCTAGTGCCTGTTTGAAGTTCCTGCGGTTTTCACTGTAAAACCGAGTTGGAGCTTGTACCTCCCCATATATATTTATGATGTGGATTTTGCAACTGAAAAGAAACTTTGTGTTCCCTTCAAGCTATGTGAAGGACGGCTTTCACACACACTTATCACTCAGAATTGAGCATGTGGAGAGACGTTCGTTCATCCAGCACAAAGGGAACGGGTTGCAGGAGAAACACTTACTCTGGTTTCTCAAAATGTTCCCTAGTGCCGGTTTGAAGTTCCTGAGATTTGCACTGTATAACCGAGTTAGAGCTTGTACCTCCCTATATATATGTATGGTGTGGAGTTTGCAAATGAAAAGAAACTTTGTGTTCCCTTCAAGCTAGGTGAAGGAAGGCTTTCACACACACTTATCTCTCAGAACTGAGCATGTGGATAGACATTCGTTCATCACGCACAAAGGGAACGGGTTGCAGGAGAAACCCTTACTCTGGTTTCTCAGTTTGTTTCCTTGTGCCAGTTTGAAGTTCCTGCGGTTTGCACTGTAAAACCGAGTTGGAATTTATTCCTCCCCATATATATGTATGGAATGGAATTTGCAAGTAACAAGAAAATTTGTGTTCCCTTAAAGCTAGTTGAAGGACGGCTTTCACACACATTTATCTCTCAGAACTGAGCATGTGGAGAGACGTTCGTTCATCCAGCACCAATGGAACGGGTTGCAAGAGAAATAATTACTCTGGTTTCTCAGTCTGTTTACTAGTGCCGGTTGGAAATTCCTGCGGTTTGCACTGTAAAACTGAGGTGGAACTTGTACCTCCCCATATATATGTATGGTGTGGAGTTTGTAATTGAAAAGAAACTTTGTGTTCTCTTCAAGCTAGGTGATGGACGGCTTTCACACACACTTATTTATCAGAACTGAGCATGTGGAGAGACTTTCGTTCATCCAGCACAAAGGCAACGGGTTGCAGGTGAAACACTTTCTCTGGTTTCTCAGTCTGCTTCTTAGTGCCGCTTTGAAGTTCCTGCGGTTTGCACTGTAAAACCGAGTTGGAGCTTGTACCTCCCCATATATATGTTTGGTGTGGAGTTTGTAACTGAAAAGAAAGTTTGTGTTCCCTTCAAGCTATTTGAAGGACGGCTTTCACACACACTTATCTCTTAGATCTGAGCATGTGGAGAGACGTTCCTTCATCCAGCACAAAGGGAACGGGTTGCAGGAGAAACAATTATTCTGGATTCTCAAACTGTTTCCTAGTGCCGGTTTGTAGTTCCTGCGGTTTGCACTGTAAAACCGAGTTGGAGCTTGTACCTCCCCATATATATGTTTGGTGTGGAGTTTGTAACTGAAAAGAAACTTTGTGTTCCCTTCAAGCTATGTGAATGACGTCTTTCACACACACTTATCTCTCAGAACTGAGCATGTGGAGTGACGTTCGTTCATCCAGCACAAATGGAACGGGTTGCAAATGAAATACATACTCTGATTTCTCAGCCTGTTTCCTAGTGACGGGTGGAAGTTCCTGCGGTTTGCACTGTAAAACCGAGTTGAAGTTAGTTCCTCCCCATATATATGTAAGGACTGCAGTTTGCAACTGAATAGAAACTTTGTGTTCCCTTCAAGTTAGGTGAAGGACGGCTTTAACACCCACTTATCTCCCAGAACTGAGCATGTGTAGAGACGTTCCTTCATCCAGCACAAAGGGAACGGGTTGCAGGAGAAACAATTATTCTGGATTCTCAAACTGTTTCCTAGTGCCGGTTTGTAGTTCCTGCACTTTGCTCTGTAAAACCGTGTTGCAGCTTGTACCTCCCCATATATATGTATAGTGTGGAGTTTGTAAGTGACAAGAAACTTTGTGTTCCCTTCAAGCTAGGTGAAGGACGGCTTTCACACACACATATCTCTCAGAACTGAGCATGTGGAGAGACTTTCATTCATGCAGCACAAAGGAAACGGGTTGCAGGAGAAACACTTACTCTGATTTCTCAGTATGTTTCCTAGTGCAGGTTTGATGTTCCTGCGGTTTGCACTGTAAAACCGAGTTGGAGCTTGTACCTCCCCATATATATTTATGGTGTGGAGTTTGCAACTGTAAAGAAACTTTGTGTTCCCTTCAAGCTAGGTGAAGGTCGTCTTTCACACACACTTATCTCTCAGAACTGAGCATGTGGAGAGACGTTCGTTCATCCAGCACAAGGGGAACTGGTTGCAGGGGAAACACTTACTCTGGTTTCTCAGTCTGTTTCCTAGTGCCTGTTTGAAGTTCCTGCGGTTTTCACTGTAAAACCGAGTTGGAGCTTGTACCTCCCCATATATATTTATGATGTGGATTTTGCAACTGAAAAGAAACTTTGTGTTCCCTTCAAGCTATGTGAAGGACGGCATTCACACACACTTATCACTCAGAATTGAGCATGTGGAGAGACGTTCGTTCATCCAGCACAAAGGAACGGGTTGCAGGAGAAACACTTACTCTGGTTTCTCAAAATGTTCCCTAGTGCCGGTTTGAAGTTCCTGAGGTTTGCACTGTATGACCGAGTTAGAGCTTGTACCTCCCTATATATATGTATGGTGTGGAGTTTGCAACTGAAAAGAAACTTTGTGTTCCCTTCAAGCTAGGTGAAGGAAGGCTTTCACACACACTTATCTCTCAGAACTGAGCATGTGGATAGACATTCGTTCATCACGCACAAAGGGAACGGGTTGCAGGAGAAACCCTTACTCTGGTTTCTCAGTTTGTTTCCTTGTGCCAGTTTGAAGTTCCTGCGGTTTGCACTGTAAAACCGAGTTGGAATTTATTCCTCCCCATATATATGTATGGAATGGAGTTTGCAAGTAACAAGAAAATTTGTGTTCCCTTAAAGCTAGTTGAAGGACGGCTTTCACACACATTTATCTCTCAGAACTGAGCATGTGGAGAGACGTTCGTTCATCCAGCACCAATGGAACGGGTTGCAAGAGAAATAATTACTCTGGTTTCTCAGTCTGTTTCCTAGTGCCGGTTGGAAATTCCTGCGGTTTGCACTGTAAAACTGAGGTGAAACTTGTACCTCCCCATATATATGTATGGTGTGGAGTTTGTAATTGAAAAGAAACTTTGTGTTCTCTTCAAGCTAGGTGATGGACGGCTTTCACACACACTTATTTCTCAGAACTGAGCATGTGGAGAGACTTTCGTTCATCCAGCACAAAGGGAACGAGTTGCAAGGGAAATACTTACTCTGGTTTCTCAGGGTGTTTCCTAGTGCCGGGTGGTAGTTCCTGTGCTTTGCACTGTAAAACCAAGTTGAAGTTAGTTCCTCCCCATATATATTTAAGGACTGGTGTTTGCAACTGAATAGAAACTTTGTGTTCCATTCAAGTTAGGAGAAGGACAGCTTTAACACCCACTTATCCCTCAGAACTGAGCATGTGAAGAGACGTTCGTTCATCCAGCACAAACGGAACGGGTTGCAGGAGAAACAATTACTCTGGTTTCTCAATCTGTTTCCTAGAGCCGGTTTGATTTTCCTGAGGTTTGCACTGTAAAACCGAGTTGGAGATTGTACCTCCCCATATATATGTATGGTTTGGAGCTTGCAAATGAAAAGAAACTTTGTGTTCCTTTCAAGCTAGGTGAAAGAGGGCTTTCACACACACTTATCTCTCAGAACTGAGCATGTGGAGAGACGTTAGTTCATCCAGCACAAAGGGAGCGGGTTGTAGGAGAAACACTTACTCTGGATTCTCAGTCTGTTTCCTAGTGCCGGTCTGTAGTTCCTGCACTTTGCACTGTAAAACCGAGTTGCAGCTTGTACCTCCCCTTGTATATGTATAGAGTGGGGTTTGCAACTGAAAGAAAATTTGTGTTCCCTTGAAGCTAGGTGAAGGACGGCTTTCACACACACATATCTCTCAGAACTGAGCATGTGGAGAGACTTTCGTTCATCCAGCACAAAGGGAACGGGTTGCAGGAGAAACAATTACTCTGGTTTCTCATGCTGTTTCCTAGTGCCGGTTTGAAGTTCCTGCGGTTTGCACTGTAAAACCGAGTTGGAGCTTGTACCTCCACATATATATGTATGGTGCGGAGTTTGCAACTGAAAAGAAACTTTGTGTTCCCTTCAAGCTAAGTGAAGGACGGCTTTCACACACACTTATCTCTCAGAACTGAGCATGTGGAGAGACGTTCGTTCATCCAGCACAAAGGGAACTGGTTGCAGGAGAAACACTTACTCTGGTTTCTCAGTCTGATTCCTAGTGCCGGTTTGAAGTTCCTGCGTTTTGCACTGTAAAAGAGAGTTGGAGCTTGTACCTCCCCATATATATGTAAGGACTGGAGTTTGCAACTGGATAGAAACTTTGTGTTCCCTTCAAGTTAGGTGAAGGACGGCTTTAACACACACTTATCTCTCAGAACTGAGCATGTGGGGAGACGTTCGTTCATCCAGCACAAAGGGAACGGGTTGCAGGAGAAACAATTACTCTGGTTTCTCAGTTTGTTTCCTAGTGCCGGTTGGAAGTTCCTGCGGTTTGCACTGTAAATCCGAGTTGAAGTTAGTTCCTCCCCATATATATGTATGGAATGAAGTTTGCAACTGAATAGAAACTTTCTGTTCCCTTCAAGCTAGGTGAAGGACGGCTTTAACACACACTTATCACTCAAAAATGAGCATGTGTAGAGACGTTCGTTCATCCAGCACAAAGGGAACGGGTTGCAAGAGAAACAATTACTCTGGTTTCTCAGTCTGTTTCCTACAGCTGGTATGAATTTCCTGCGATTTGCACTGTAAAACCGAGTTGGAGCTTGTACCTCCCCATATATATGTATGGTGTGGAGTTTGCAAATGTAAAGAAACTATGTGTTCCCTTCAAGCTAGGTGAAGGACGGCTTTCACACACACTTATCTCTCAGAACTGAGCATGTGGAGAGACTTTCGTTCATTCAGAACATAGGGAACGGGTTGCAGGAAAAACCCTTACTCTGGTTTCTCAGTCTGTTTCCTAGTGCCGTTTTGAAGTTCCTGAGGTTTGCATTGTAAAACCGAGTTGGAGCTTGTACCTCTACATATATATGTATGGTGTGGAGTTTGCTACTGAAAGGAAACTTTGTGTTCCATTCAAGCTAGTTGAAGGACGGCTTTCAGACACACTTATCTCTCAGAACTGAGCATGTGAAGAGACGTTCGTTCATCCAGCACAAACGGAACGTGTTGCAGGGTAAACTCTTACTCTGGTTTCTCAAATTGTTTCCTAGTGCCGGTTTGAAGTTTCTGAGGTTTGCACTGTAAAACCGAGTTTGAGCTTGTACCACCCCATATATATTTATGGTGTGGAGTTTGCAACTGAAAAGAATCTTTGTGTTCCTTTCAAGCTAGGTGAAGGACGGCTTTCACACACACATATCTCTCAGAACTGAGTATGTGGAGAGACGTTCGTTCATCCAGCACAAACGGAACGGGTTGCAGTTGAAACAATTACTCTGGTTTCTCAGTCTGTTTCCTAGTGCCGGTTTGAAGTTCCTGCGTTTTGCACTGTAAAACTGAGTTGGAGCTTGTACCTCCCTATATATATGTATGGTGTGGAGTTTGCAACTGAAAAGAAACTTTGTGTTCCCTTCAAGCTAGGTGAAGGACGGCTTTCACACACACTTATTTCTCAGAACTGAGCATGTGGAGAGACTTTCGTTCATCCAGCACAAAGGGAACGAGTTGCAAGGGAAATACTTACTCTGGTTTCTCAGGGTGTTTCCTAGTGCCGGGTGGTAGTTCCTGTGCTTTGCACTGTAAAACCAAGTTGAAGTTAGTTCCTCCCCATATATATTTAAGGACTGGTGTTTGCAACTGAATAGAAACTTTGTGTTCCCTTCAAGTTAGGAGAAGGACAGCTTTAACACCCACTTATCCCTCAGAACTGAGCATGTGAAGATACGTTCGTTCATCCAGCACAAACGGAACGGGTTGCAGGAGAAACAATTACTCTGGTTTCTCAATCTGTTTCCTAGAGCCGGTTTGATTTTCCTGAGGTTTGCACTGTAAAACCGAGTTGGAGATTGTACCTCCCCATATATATGTATGGTTTGGAGCTTGCAAATGAAAAGAAACTTTGTGTTCCTTTCAAGCTAGGTGAAAGAGGGCTTTCACACACACTTATCTCTCAGAACTGAGCATGTGGAGAGACGTTAGTTCATCCAGCACAAAGGGAGCGGGTTGTAGGAGAAACACTTACTCTGGATTCTCAGTCTGTTTCCTATTGCCGGTTTGTAGTTCCTGCACTTTGCACTGTAAAACCGAGTTGCAGCTTGTACCTCCCCTTGTATATGTATAGAGTGGGGTTTGCAACTGAAAGAAAATTTGTGTTCCCTTGAAGCTAGGTGAAGGACGGCTTTCACACACACATATCTCTCAGAACTGAGCATGTGGAGAGACTTTCGTTCATCCAGCACAAAGGGAACGGGTTGCAAGAGAAACAATTACTCTGGATTCTCATGCTGTTTCCTAGTGCCGGTTTGAAGTTCCTGCGGTTTGCACTGTAAAACCGAGTTGGAGCTTGTACCTCCACATATATATGTATGGTGCGGAGTTTGCAACTGAAAAGAAACTTTGTGTTCCCTTCAAGCTAAGTGAAGGACGGCTTTCACACACACTTATCTCTCAGAACTGAGCATGTGGAGAGACGTTCGTTCATCCAGCACAAAGGGAACTGGTTGCAGGAGAAACACTTACTCTGGTTTCTCAGTCTGATTCCTAGTGCCGGTTTGAAGTTCCTGCGTTTTGCACTGTAAAAGAGAGTTGGAGCTTGTACCTCCCCATATATATGTAAGGACTGGAGTTTGCAACTGGATAGAAACTTTGTGTTCCCTTCAAGTTACGTGAAGGACGGCTTTAACACACACTTATCTCTCAGAACTGAGCATGTGGGGAGACGTTCGTTCATCCAGCACAAAGGGAACGGGTTGCAGGAGAAACAATTACTCTGGTTTCTCAGTTTGTTTCCTAGTGCCGGTTGGAAGTTCCTGCGGTTTGCCCTGTAAATCCGAGTTGAAGTTAGTTCCTCCCCATATATATGTATGGAATGAAGTTTGCAACTGAATAGAAACTTTCTGTTCCCTTCAAGCTAGGTGAAGGACGGCTTTAACACACACTTATCACTCAAAAATGAGCATGTGTAGAGACGTTCGTTCATCCAGCACAAAGGGAACGGGTTGCAAGAGAAACAATTACTCTGGTTTCTCAGTCTGTTTCCTACAGCTGGTATGAAGTTCCTGCGATTTGCACTGTAAAACCGAGTTGGAGCTTGTACCTCCCCATATATATGTATGGTGTGGAGTTTGCAAATGTAAAGAAACTATGTGTTCCCTTCAAGCTAGGTGAAGGACGGCTTTCACACACACTTATCTCTCAGAACTGAGCATGTGGAGAGACTTTCGTTCATTCAGAACATAGGGAACGGGTTGCAGGAAAAACCCTTACTCTGGTTTCTCAGTCTGTTTCCTAGTGCCGTTTTGAAGTTCCTGAGGTTTGCATTGTAAAACCGAGTTGGAGCTTGTACCTCTACATATATATGTATGGTGTGGAGTTTGCTACTGAAAGGAAACTTTGTGTTCCATTCAAGCTAGTTGAAGGACGGCTTTCAGACACACTTATCTCTCAGAACTGAGCATGTGGAGAGACGTTCGTTCATCCAGCACAAACGGAACGTGTTGCAGGGTAAACTCTTACTCTGGTTTCTCAAATTGTTTCCTAGTGCCGGTTTGAAGTTCCTGAGGTTTGCACTGTAAAACCGAGTTTGAGCTTGTACCACCCCATATATATGTATGGTGTGGAGTTTGCAACTGAAAAGAAACTTTGTGTTCCCTTCAAGCTAGGTGAAGGACGGCTTTCACACACACTTATCTCTCAGAACTGAGCATGTGGAGAGACGTTCGTTCTTCCAGGACAAAGGGAACGGGTTGCAGGGGAAACACTTACTCTGGTTTCTCAAAATGTTCCCTAGTGCCGGTTTGAAGTTCCTGAGGTTTGCACTGTACAACCGACTTAGAGCTTGTACCTCCCTATATATGTGTATAGTGTGGAGTTTGCAACTGAAAAGAAAATTTGTGTTCCCTTCAAGCTAGGTGAAGGAAGGCTTTCACACACACTTATCTCTCAGAACTGAGCATGAGGATAGACGTTCGTTCATCCCGCAGAAAGGGAACGGGTTGCAGGAGAAACCCTTACTCTGGTTTCTCAGTTTGTTTCCTTGTGCCAGTTTGAAGTTCCTGCGGTTTGCACTGTAAAACCGAGTTGGAGCTTGTACCTCCCCATATATATGTTTGGTGTGGAGTTTGTAACTGAAAAGAAACTTTGTGTTCCCTTCAAGCTAGTTGAAGGACGGCTTTCACACACACTTATCTCTTAGAACTGAGCATGTGGAGAGACGTTCCTTCATCCAGCACAAAGGGAACGGGTTGCAGGACAAACAATTATTCTGGATTCTCAAACTGTTTCCTAGTGCCGGTTTGTAGTTCCTGCACTTTGCTCTGTAAAACCGTGTTGCAGTTTGTACCTCCCCATATTTATGTATAGTGTGGAGTTTGCAAGTGACAAGAAACTTTGTGTTCCCTTCAAGCTAGGTGAAGGACGGCTTTCACACACAAATATCTCTCAGAACTGAGCATGTGGAGAGACTTTCATTCATGCAGCACAAAGGGAACTTGTTGCAGGAGAAACAATTACTCTGATTTCTCAGTCTGTTTCCTAGTTCAGGTTTGAAGTTCCTGCGGTTTGCACTGTAAAACCGAGTTGGAGCTTGTACCTCCCCATATATATTTATGGTGTGGAGTTTGCAACTGAAAAGAAACTTTGTGTTCCCTTCAAGCTAGGTGAAGGTCGTCTTTCACACACACTTATCTCTCAGAACTGAGCATGTGGAGAGACGTTCGTTCATCCAGCACAAATGGAACGGGTTGCAAGAGAAATACATACTCTGGTTTCTCAGTCTGCTTCCTAGTGCCGGGTGGAATTTCCTGCGTTTTGCACTGTAAAACCGTGTTGAAGTTAGTTCCTCCCCATATATATGTATGGATTGGATTTTGCAAGTGACAAGAAACTTTGTGTTCCCTTCAAGCTAGTTGAAGAACGGCTTTCACACACACTTATCTCTCAGAACTGAGCATGTGGAGAGACGTTCGTTCATCCAGCACAAGGGGAACTGGTTGCAGGGGAAACACATACTCTGGTTTCTCAGTCTGTTTCCTAGTGCCTGTTTGAAGTTCCTGCGGTTTTCACTGTAAAACCGAGTTGGAGCTTGTACCTCCCCATATATATGTATGATGTGGAGTTTGCAACTGAATAGAAACTATGTGTTCCCTTCAAGCTAGGTGAAGGACGGCTTTCACACACACTTATCTCTCAGATCTGAGCATGTGGAGAGACGTTCGTTCATCCAGCACAAAGGGAACGGGTTGCAGGAGAAACACTTACTCTGGTTTCTCAAAATGTTCCCTAGTGCCGGTTTGAAGTTCCTCAGGTTTGCACTGTATAACCGAGTTAGAGCTTGTACCTCCCTATATATATGTATGGTGTGGAGTTTGCAACTGAAAAGAAACTTTGTGTTCCCTTCAAGCTATGTGAAAGAAGGCTTTCACACACACTTATCTCTCAGAACTGAGCATGTGGATAGACTTTCGTTCATCCCGCACAAAGGGAACGGGTTGCAGGAGAAACCCTTACTCTGGTTTCTCAGTTTGTTTCCTTGTGCCAGTTTGAAGTTCCTGCGGTTTGCACTGTAAAACCGTGTTGGAATTTATTCCTCCCCATATATATGTATGGAATGGGTTTTGCAAGTAACAAGAAAATTTGTGTTCCCTTAAAGCTATTTGAAGAACGGCTTTATCACACATTTATCTCTCAGAACAGAGCATGTGTAGAGACGTTCGTTCATCCAGCACAAAGGGAACGGGTTGCAGGGGAAACAATTTCTCTGGTTTCTCAGTCTGTTTCCTAGTGCCGGTATGAAGTTCCTGCGGTTTGCACTGTAAAACCGAGTTGGAGCTTGTACCTCGCCATATATATGAATGGTTTGGAGTTTGTAACTGAAAAGAAACTTTGTGTTGTCTTCAAGCAATTTGAAGGACGGCATTCACACACACTTATCTCTCAGAAATGAGCATGTGGAGAGACGTTCGTTCATCCAGCACAAAGGGAACTGGTTGCAGGAGAAACACTTACTCTGGTTTCTCAGTCTGTTTCCTAGTGCCGGTTTGAAGTTCCTGCGGTTTGTACTGTAAAATCGAGTTGGAGCTTGTACCTCCCCATATATATGTAAGGTGTGGAGTTTGCAACTGAAAAGAAACTTTGTGTTCCCTTCAAGCAAGGTGAAGGACGTTTTCACACACACTTATCTCTCAGAACTGAGCATGTGGAGTGACGTTAGTTCATCCAGCACAAAGGAACGGGTTCAGGAGAAACACTTACTCTGGTTTCTCAGTCAGTTTCCTAGTGCCGGTTTGTAGTACCTGCGGTTTACACTGTAAAACAGAGTTGGAGTTTGTACCTCGCTATATATATGTATGGTTTGGGGTTTGTAACTGAAAAGAAACTTTGTGTTCTCTTCAAGCAATGTGAAGGACTGCTTTCACACACACTTATCTCTCAGAACTGAGCATGTGGAGTGACGTTCGTTCATCCAGCACAAGGGGAATTGTTTGCAGGAGAAACACTTACTCTGGTTTCTCAGTCTCTTTCCTAGTGCCGGTTGGAAGTTCCTGCGGTTTGCACTGTAAACCCGAGTTGAAGTTAGTTCCTCCCCATATATATGTATGGAATGGAGTTTGCAAGTGACAAGAAACTTTGTGTTCCCTTCAAGCTAGGTGAAGGACGGCTTTCACACACACATATCTCTCAGAAGTGAGCATGTGGTGAGACGTTCGTTCATCCAGCACAAAGGGAACGAGTTGCAAGGGAAATAATTACTCTGGTTTCTCAGTCTGTTCCCTAGTGCCCGGTGGAAGTTCCTGCGGTTTGCACTGTAAAACTGAGTTGAAGTTAGTTCCTCCCCATATATATGTAAATACTGGAGTTTGCAACTGAATAGAAACTTTGTGTTCCCTTCAAGTTAGGTGAAGGACGGCTTTAACACCCACTTAACTCTCAGAACTGAGCATGTGTAGAGAGGTTCGTTCATCCAGCAAAAAGGGAGCGGGTTGTAGGAGAAACACTTACTCTGGATTCTCAGTCTGTTTCCTAGTGCCGGTTTGTAGTTCCTGCAATTTGCACTGTAAAACCGTGTTGCAGCTTGTACCTCCCCATATATATGTATGGTGTGGGGATTGCAACTGAAAAGAAACTTTGTGTTCCTTTCAAGCTAGGTGAAGGACGGCTTTCACACACACATATCTCTCAGAACTGAGCATGTGGTGAGACGTTCGTTCATCCAGCACAAAGGGAATGGGTTGCAGGTGAAACAATTACTCTGGTTTCTCAGTCTGATTCTTAGTGCCGCTTTGAAGTTCCTGCGGTTTGCATTGTAAAACCGAGTTGAAGCTTGTACCTCACCATATATATGTTTGGTGTGGAGTTTGTAACTGAAAAGAAACTTTGTGTTCCCTTCAAGCTAGGTGAAGGACGGCTTTCACACACACTTATCTCTTAGAACTGAGCATGTGGAGAGACGTTCCTTCATCCAGCACAAAGGGAACGGGTTGCAGGACAAACAAATATTCTGGATTCTCAAACTGTTTCCTAGTGCCGGTATGTAGTTCCTGCACTTTGCTCTGTAAAACCGTGTTGCAGCTTGTACCTCCCCATATATATGTATAGTGTGGAGTTTGCAAGTGACAAGAAACTTTGTGTTCCCATCAAGCTAGGTGAAGGACGGCTTTCACACACACATATCTCTCAGAACTGAGCATGTGGAGAGACTTTCATTCATGCAACAAAAAGGGAACGGGTTGCAGGAGAAACACTTACTCTGATTTCTCAGTCTGTTTCCTAGTGCAGGTTTGAAGTTCCTGCGGTTTGCACTGTAAAACCGAGTTGGAGCTTGTACCTCCCCATATATATTTATAGTGTGGAGTTTGCAACTGAAAAGAAACATTGTGTTCCCTTCAAGCTAGGTGAAGATCGTCTTCACACACACATATCTCTCAGAACTGAGCATGTGGAGAGACGTTCGTTCATCCAGCACAAAGGGAACGGGTTACAAGAGAAATACATACTCTGGTTTCTCAGTCTGTTTCCTAGTGCCGGGTGGAAGTTCCTGCGTTTTGCACTGTAAAACCGTGTTGAAGTTAGTTCCTCCGCATATATATGTATGGAATGGATTTTGCAAGTTACAAGAAACTTTGTGTTCCCTTCAAGCTAGGTGAAGAAAGGCTTTCACACACATTTATCTCTCAGAACTGAGCTTGTGGAGTGACGTTCGTTCATCAAGCACAAAGGGAACGAGTTGCAAGGGAAATACTTACTCTGGTTTCTCAGTCTGTTTCCTAGTGCTGGTTGGAAGTTCCTGCGGTTTGCACTGTAAAACCGAGTTGAAGTTAGTTCCTCCCCATATATATGTAAGGACTGGTGTTTGCAACTGAATAGAAACTTTGTGTTCCATTCAAGTTAGGAGAAGGACGGCTTTAACACCCACTTATCTCTCAGAACTGAGCATGTGTGGAGACGTTCTTTCATCCAGCACAAACGGAACGGTTTGCAGGAGAAACAATTACTCTGGTTTCTCAATCAGTTTCCTAGAGCCGGTTTGATGTTCCTGAGGTTTGCACTGTAAAAGCGAGTTGGAGCTTGTACCTCCCCATATATATGTATGGTGTGGAGCTTGCAAATGAAAAGAAACTTTGCGTTCCTTTCAAGCTAGGTGAAAGAGGGCTTTCACACACACTTATCTCTCAGACCTGAGCATGTGGAGAGACGTTCGTTCATCCAGCACAAAGAAAGCGGGTTGTAGGAGAAACACTGACTCTGGATTCTCAGTCTGTTTCCTAGTGCCGGTTTGTAGTTCCTGCAGTTTGCACTGTAAAACCGAGTTGCAGCTTGTACCTCCCCATATATATGTATAGAGTGGAGTTTGCAACTGAAAGAAAATTTGTGTTCCCTTGAAGCTAGGTGAAGGACGGCTTTCACACACACAAATTTCTCAGAACTGAGCATGTGGAGAGACGTTCGTTCATCCAGCACAAAGGGAGCGGGTTGTAGGAGAAACACTTACTCTGGTTTCTCAGTCTGATTCCTAGTGCCTGTTTGAAGTTCCTGCAGTTTGCACTGTAAAACTAGTTGGAGCTTTTACCTCCCCATATATATGTATGGTGTGGAGTTTGCAAATGAAAAGGAACTATGTGTTCCCTTAAAGCTAGTTGAAGGACGGCATTCACACACTTATCTCTCAGAACTGAGCATGTGGAGAGACTTTCGTTCATTCAGAACATAGGGAACGGGTTGCAGGAAAAACCCTTACTCTGGTTTCTCAGTCTGTTTCCTAGTGCCGGTTTAAAGTTCCTGAGGTTTGCACTGTAAAACCGAGTTGGAGCTTGTACCTCTACATATATATGTATGGTGTGGGGTTTGCTTTTGAAAGGAAACTTTGTGTTCCCTTCAAGCTAGTTGAAGGACGGCTTTCACACACACTTATCTCTCAGAACTGAGCATGTGGAGAGACGTTCGTTCATCCAGCACAAAGGGAACGGGTTGCAAGGGAAACACTTACTCTGGTTTCTCAAATTGTTTCCTAGTGCCGGTTTGAAGTTCCTGAGGTTTGCACTGTAAAACCGCGTTTGAGATTGTACCACCCCATATATATGTATGGTGTGGAGATTTCAACTGAAAAGAAATTTTGTGTTCCTTTCAAGCTAGGTGAAGGACTGCTTTCACACACACATATCTCTCAGAACTGAGCATGTGGAGAGACGTTCGTTCATCCAGCACAAACGGAACGGGTTGCAGGTGAAACACTTACTCTGGTTTCTCAGTCTGTTTTCTAGTGCCGGTTTGAAGTTCCTGCGGTTTGCACTGTAAAACCGAGTTAGAGATTGTACCTCCCTATATATATGTATGGTGTGGAGTTTGCAACTGAAAAGAAACTTTGTGTTCCCTTCAAGCTAGGTGAAGGACGGCTTTCACACACACTTATCTCTCAGAACTGAGCATGTGGAGAGACGTTCTTTCATCCAGCACAAAGGGAACGGGTTTCAGGAGAAACCCTTACTCTGCTTTCTCAGTCTGTTTCCTAGTGCAAGTTTGAAGTTCCTGCGGTTTGCACTTTAAAACCGAGTTGGAACTTGTTCCTCCCCATATATATGTGTGGAATGGAGTTTGCAAGTGAGAAGAAACTATGTGTTCCCTTCAAGCTAGGTGAAGGACGGCTTTGACACACACATATCTCTCAGAACTGAGCATTTGGAGAGATTTTCATTCATCCAGCACAAAGGGAACGGGTTGCAGGATAAACACTTACTCTGGTTTCTCAGTCTTTTTCCTAGTGCCGGTTGGAGGTTCCTGCGGTTTGCACTGTATAACCGAGTTGAAGTTAGTTCCTCCCCATATATATGTAAGGACTGGTGTTTGCAACTGAATAGAAACTTTGTGTTCCCTTCAAGTTAGGTGAAGGACGGCTTTATCACACATTTATCTCTCAGAACAGAGCTTGTGTAGAGACGTTCGTTCATCCAGCACATAGGGAACGGTTTGCAGGGGAAACAATTACTCTGGTATCTCAGTCTGTTTCCTAGTGCCGGTTTGAAGTTCCTGCGGTTTGCACTGTAAAACCGAGTTGGAGCTTGTACCTCCCCATATATATTTATGGTGTGGAGTTTGCAATTGAAAAGAAACTTTGTGTTCCCTTCAAGCTAGGTGAAGGACGGCTTTCAAACACACTTATCTCTCAGAACTGAGCATGTGGAGTGACGTTCGTTCATCCAGCACAAATGGAGCGGGTTGTAGGAGAAACTCTTACTCTGGATTCTCAGTCTGTTTCCTAGTGCCGGTTTGTAGTTCCTGCAATTTGCACTGAAAAACGGAGTTGCAGCTTGTACCTCCCCATATATATGTATGGTGTGGGTTTTGCAACTGAAAAGAAACTTTGTTTTCCTTTCAAGCAAGGTGAAGGACGGCTTTCACACACAAATATCTCTCAGAACTGAGCATGTGGAGAGACGTTCTTTCATCCAACACAAGCGGACCTTTTTGCAGGAGAAACACTTACACTGGTTTCTCAGTCTGTTTCCTAGAGCCGGTTTGAAGTTCCTGCGGTTTGCACTGTAAAACCGTGTTGGAGTTTGTGCCTCCTCATATACATGTATGGTGTGGAGTTTGCAAATGAAAAGAAACATTGTGTTAACTTCGATCTAGGTGAAGGACGGCTTTCACACACACTTATCTCTCAGAACTGAGCATGTGGAGAGACGTTCGTTCATCCAGCACAAAGGGAACGGGTTGTAGTAGAAACACTTACTCTGGATTCTCATTCTGTTTCCTAGTGCCAGGTTGAAGTTCCTGCATTTTACACTGTAAAACCGAGTGGCAGGTTTTACCGCCACATATATATGTATGGTGTGGAGTTTGCAACTGAAAAGAAACTTTGTGTTCCCTTCAAGCTAGGTGAAGGAAGTCTTTCACACACACTTAATTCTCAGAACTGAGCATGTGGAGAGACGTTCCTTCATCCAGCGCAAAGGGAACGGTTTGCAGGGAAACAATTACTCTGGTTTCTCAGTCTGTTTCCTAGTGCCGGATTGAAGTTCCTGCGGTTTGCACTGTAAAACCGATTTGGAGCTTGTACCTCCCCATATATATGTATGGTGTGGAGTTTGCAACTGAAAAGAAACTTTGTGTTCCCTTCAAGATAGTTGAAGGACGGCTTTCACACACACATATCTCTCAGAACTGAGCATGTGGAGTGACGTTCGTTCATCCAGCGCAAAGGGAACTGGTTGCAGGTGAAACAATTACTCTGGATTCTCAGACTGTTTCCTAGTGCCGGTTTGAAATTCCTTTGTTTTGCACTGTAAAACCGAGTTGGAGCTTGTACCTCCCCATATATATGTATGGTGTGGAGTTTGCAACTGAAAAGAAACTTTGTTTTCCCTTCAAGCTAAGTGAAGGACGGCTTTCACACATACTTATCTCTCAGAACTGAGCATGTGGAGAGACGTTCGTTCATCCAGCACAAAGGGAACGGGTTGCAGGGTACACTTACTCTGGATTCTCAAATTGTTTCCTAGTGCCGGTTTGAAGTTCCTGAGGTATGCACTGTAAAACCGAGTTAGAGCTTGTACATCCCTATATATATGTATTGTGTGGAGTTTGCAAATGAAAAGAAACTTTGTGTTCCCTTCAAGCTAGGTGAAGGAAGGCTTTCACACACACTTATCTCTCAGAACTGAGCATGTGGAGAGACGTTCGTTCATCCAGCACAAAGGGATCGGGTTGTAGGAGAAACACTTACTCTGGTTTCTCAGTCTGTTTACTAGTGCCGGTTTGAAGTTCCTGAGATTTGCACTGTAAAACCGAGTTGGAGCTTGTACCTCCCCATATATATAATTATGGTGTGGAGTTTGCAACTGAAAAGAAACTTTGTGTTCCTTTCAAGCTAGGTGAAGGACGGCTTTCACACACACATATCTCTCAGAACAGAGCATGTGGAGAGACGTTCGTTCATCCAGCACAAAGGGAACGGTTTGTAGGTGAAAAACTTACTCTGGTTTCTCAGTCTGTTTCCTAGTGCCGGTATGAATTTCCTGCGGTTTGCGCTGTAAAACCGATTTAGAGCTTGTACCTCCCTATATATATGTATGGTGTGGAATTTGCAACTGAAAAGAAACTTTGTGTTCCCTTCAAGCTAGGTGAAGGACGGCTTTCACACACACTTATCTCTCAGAACTGAGCATGTGGAGAGACGTTCGTTCATCCAGCACAAAGGGAACGGGTTGCAGGAGAAACCCTTACTCTGCTTTCTCAGTGTGTTTCCTAGTGCAAGTTTGAAGTTCCTGCGGTTTGCACTGTAAAACCGTGTTGGAACTTGTTCCTCCCCATATATATGTGGGGAATGAAGTTTGAAAGTGAGAAGAAACTATGTGTTCCCTTCAAGCTAGGTGTAAGACGGCTTACACACACGCTTATCTCTCAAAACTGAGCATGTGGAGAGACGTTCGTTCATCCCGCACAAAGTGAACGGGTTGTAGGAGAAACACTTACACTGGATTCTCAGTCTGTTTCCTAGTGCCGGTTTGTAGTTCATGCAGTTTGCACTGTAAAACCGAGTTGAAAGTTGTACCTCCCCATATATATGTATGGTGTGGAGTTTGCAACTGAAAAGAAACTTTGTGTTCCCTTCAAGCTAGGTGAAGGACGGCTTTCACACACATTTATCTCTCAGATCTGAGCATGTGGAGAGACGTTCGTTCATCCAGCACAAAGGGAACGAGTTGCAAGAGAAATACTTACTCTGGATTCACAATCTGTTTCCTAGTGCCGGTTGGAAGTTCCTGCTTTTTCCACTGTAAACCCGTGTTGAATTTCATTCCTCCCCATATATATGTAAGGACTGGAGTTGGCAACTGAATAGAAACTTTGTGTTCCCTTCAAGTTAGGTGAAGGACGGCTTTAACTCACACTTATCTCTCAGAACTGAGCATGTGGAGAGACGTTCGTTCATCCAGCACAAACGGAACGTGTTGCAAGGGAAACACTTACTCTGGTTTCTCAAATTGTTTCCTAGTGCCGGTTTGAAGTTCCTGAGGTTTGCACTGTAAAACCGAGTTTGAGATTGTACCACCCCATATATATGTATGGTGTGGAGTTTGCAACTGAAAAGAAACTCTGTGTTCCTTTCAAGCTAGGTGAAGGACGGCTTTCACACACACATATCTCTCAGAACTGAGCATGTGGAGAGACGTTCGTTCATCCAGCACAAACGGAACGGGTTGCAGGTGAAACACTTTCTCTGGTTTCTCAGTCTGTTTCCTAGTGCTGGTTTGAAGTTCCTGCGGTTTGCACTGTAAAACCGTGTTAGAGCTTGTACCTCCCTATATATATGTATGGTGTGGAGTTTGCAACTGAAAAGAAACTTTGTGTTCCCTTCAAGCTAGGTGAAGGACGGCTTTCACACACACTTATCTCTCAGAACTGAGCATGTGGAGAGACGTTCGTTCATCCAGCACAAAGGGAACGGGTTGCAGGAGAAACCCTTACTCTGCTTTCTCAGTCTGTTTCCTAGTGCAAGTTTGAAGTTCCTGCGGTTTGCACTGTAAAACCGAGTTGGAACTTGTTCCTCCCCATATATATGTGTGGAATGGAATTTGCAAGTGAGAAGAAACTATGTGTTCCCTTCAAGCTAGGTGAAGGACGGCTTTGACACACACATATCTCTCAGAACTGAGCATTTGGAGAGATTTTCATTCATCCAGCACAAAGGGAACGGGTTGCAGGATAAACACTTACTCTGGTTTCTCAGTCTTTTTCCTAGTGCCGGTTGGAGGTTCCTGAGGTTTGCACTGAATAACCGAGTTGAAGTTAGTTCCTCCCCATATATATGTAAGGACTGGTGTTTGCAACTGAATAGAAACTTTGTGTTCCCTTCAAGTTAGGTGAACGACGGCTTTATCACACATTTATCTCTCAGAACAGAGCATGTGTAGAGACGTTCGTTAATCCAGCACAAAGGGAACGGGTAGCAGGGGAAACAGTTACTCTGGTTTCTCAGTCTGTTTCCTAGTGCCGGTTGGAAGTTCCTGCGGTTTGCACTGTAAAACCGAGTTGGAGCTTGTACCTCCCCATATATATTTATGGTGTGGAGTTTGCAATTGAAAAGAAACTTTGTGTTCCCTTCAAGCTAGGTGAAGGACGGCTTTCAAACACACTTATCTCTCAGAAAAGAGCATGGGGAGTGACGTTCGTTCATCCAGCACAAATGGAGCGGGTTGTAGGAGAAACTCTTACTCTGGATTCTCAGTCTGTTTCCTAGTGCCGGTTTGTTGTTCCTGCAGTTTGCACTGAAAAACGGAGTTGCAGCTTGTACCTCCCCATATATATGTATGGTGTGGATTTTGCAACTGAAAAGAAACTTTGTTTTCCTTTCAAGCAAGGTGAAGGACGGCTTTCACACACAAATATCTCTCAGAACTGAGCATGTGGAGAGACGTTCGTTCATCCAACACAAGCGGAACTTTTTGCAGGAGAAACACTTACTCTGGTTTCTCAGTCTGTTTCCTAGAGCCGGTTTGAAGTTCCTGCGGTTTGCACTGTAAAACCTTGTTGGAGTTTGTGCCTCCCCATATACATGTATGGTGTGGAGTTTGCAACTGAAAAGAAACTTTGTGTTCCCTTCGATCTAGTTGAAGTACGGTTTTCACACACACTTATCTCTCAGAACTGGGCATTTGGAGAGACGTTCGTTCATCCAGCACAAAGGGAACGGGTTGCAGGAGAAACACTTACTCTGGTTTCTCAGTCTGTTTCCTAGAGCCGGTTTGAAGTTCCTGCGATTTGCACTGTAAATCCGAGTTGGGGCTTGTACCTCCCCATATATATGTATGGTATGGAGTTTGCAAATGAAAAGAAACTTTGTGTTCCCTTCAAGCTAGGTGAAGGACGGTTTTCACACACACTTTTCTCTCAGAACTGAGCATGTGGAGAGACGTTCGTTCATCCAGCACAAAGGGAACGGGTTGTAGTAGAAACACTTTCTCGGGATTCTCATTCTGTTTCCTAGTGCCAGTTTGAAGTTCCCGCATTTTACACTGTAAAACCGAGTGGCAGGTTTTACCGCCACATATATATGTATGGTGTGGAGTTTGCAACTGAAAAGAAACTTTGTGTTCCATTCAAGATAGTTGAAGGACGGCTTTCACACACACTTATCTCTCAGAACTGAGAATGTGGAGAGACGTTCGTTCATCCAGCGCAAAGGGAACTGGTTGCAGGTGAAACAATTACTCTGGATTCTCAGTCTGTTTCCTAGTGCCGGTTTGAAGTTCCTTTGGTTTGCACTGTAAAACCGAGTTGGAGCTTGTACCTCCCCATATATATGTATGGTGTGGTGTTTGCAACTGAAAAGAAACTTTGATTTCCCTTCAAGCTAAGTGAAGGACGTCTTTCACACACACTTATCTCTCAGAACTGAGCATGTGGAGAGACGTTCGTTCATCCAGCACAAAGGGAACGGGTTGCAGGTGAAACACTTACTCTGGTTTCTCAGTCTGTTTCCTAGTGCCGGTATGAAGTTCCTGCGGTTTGCGATGTAAAACCGATTTAGAGCTTGTACCTCCCTATATATATGTATGGTGTGGAGTTTGCAACTGAAAAGAAACTTTGTGTTCCCTTCAAGCTAGGTGAAGGACGGATTTGACACACACATATCTCTCAGAACTGAGCATTTGGAGAGATTTTCATTCATCCATCACAAAGGGAACGGGTTGCAGGATAAACACTTACTCTGGTTTCTCAGTCTGTTTCCTAGTGCCGGATTGAAGTTCCTGCGGTTTGCACTGTAAAACCGATTTGGAGCTTGTACCTCCCCATATATATGTATGGTGTGGAGTTTGAAACTGAAAAGAAACTTTGTGTTCCCTTCAAGATAGTTGAAGGACGGCTTTCACACACACTTATCTCTCAGAAATGAGAATGTGGAGAGACGTTCGTTCATCCAGCGCAAAGGAAACTGGTTGCAGGTGAAACAATTACTCTGGATTCTCAGTCTGTTTCCTAGTGCCGGTTTGAAGTTCCTTTGGTTTGCACTGTAAAACCGAGTTGGAGCTTGTACCTCCCCATATATATGTATGGTGTGGTGTATGCAACTGAAAAGAAACTTTGATTTGCCTTCAAGCTAAGTGAAGGACGGCTTTCACACACACTTATCTCTCAGAACTGAGCATGTGGAGAGACGTTCGTTCATCCAGCACAAAGGGAACGGGTTGCAGGTGAAACACTTACTCTGGTTTCTCAGTCTGTTTCCTAGTGCCGGTATGAAGTTCCTGCGGTTTGCGATGTAAAACCGATTTAGAGCTTGTACCTCCCTATATATATGTATGGTGTGGAGTTTGCCACTGAAAAGAAACTTTGTGTTCCCTTCAAGCTAGGTGAAGGACGGCTTTCACACACACTTATCTCTGAACTGAGCATGTGGAGAGACGTTCGTTCATCCAGCACAAAGGGAACGGGTTGCAGGAGAAACCCTTTCTCTGCTTTCTCAGTCTGTTTCCTAGTGCAAGTTTGAAGTTCCTGCGGTTTGCACTGTAAAACCGAGTTGGAACTTGTTCCTCCCCATATATATGTGTGGAATGGAGTTTGCAAGTGAGAAGAAACTATGTGTTCCCTTCAAGCTAGGTGAAAGACGGCTTCCACACACGCTTATCTCTCAAAACTGAGCATGTGGAGAGACGTTCGTTCATCCCGCACAAAGGGAACGGGTTGTAGGAGAAACTCTTACACTGGATTCTCAGTCGGTTTCCTAGTGCCAGTTTGTAGTTCCTGCAGTTTGCACTGTAAAACCGAGTTGCACCTTGTACCTCCCTATATATATGTATGGTTTGGAGTTTGCAACTGAAAAGAAACTTTGTGTTCCCTTCAAGCTAGGTGAAGGACGGCTTTCACACAAAATTATCTCTCAGAACTGAGCATGTGGAGAGACGTTCGTTCATCCAGCACAAAGGGAAACGGTTGCAGGAGAAAAACTTACTCTGGTTTCTCAGTCTGTTTCCTAGTGCTGGTGTGAAGTTCCTGCAGTTTTCACTGTAAAACCGTGTTGGAGCTTGCACCTGCCCATGTATATGTATGGAGTGGAGTTTGCAACTGAAGAGAAACTTTGTGTTCCCAAGAAGCTAGGTGAAGGACGGCATTCACACACGCTTATCTCTCAAAACTGAGCATGTGGAGAGACGTTCGTTTATCCCGCACAAAAGGAACGGGTTGTAGGAGAAACAATTACTCTGGATTCTCAGTCTGTTTCCTGGTGCCGGTTTGTAGTTCCTGCAGTTTGCACTGTAAAACCGAGTTGCAGGTTGTACCTCCCCATATATATGTATGGTGTGGATTTTGCAACTGAAAAGAAACTTTGTGTTCCCTTCAAGCTAGGTGAAGGTCGGCTTTCACACACACTTATCTCTCAGAACTGAGCATGTGGAGAGACGTTCGTTCATCCAGCACAAAGGGAAAGGGTTGCAGGAGAAACACTTACTCTGGTTTCTCTGTTGGTTTCCTAGTGCCAGTTTGAAGTTCCTGCGGTTTGCACTGTAAAACCGAGTTGGAACTTGTTCCTCCCCATATAAATGTATGGAATGGAGTTTGCAATTGACAAGAAACTTTGTGTTCCTTTCAAGCTAGGTGAAGGACGGCTTTCACACACATTTATCTCTCAGAACTGAGCATGTGGAGAGACGTTCGTTCATCCAGCACAAAGGGAACGAGTTGCAAGAGAAATACTTACTCTGGATTCACAATCTGTTTCCTAGTGCCGGTTGGAAGTTCCTGCTTTTTCCACTGTAAATCCGTGTAGAAGTTAGTTCCTCCCCATATATATGTAAGGACTGGAGTTCGCAACTGAATAGAAACATTGTGTTCCCTTCAAGTTAGGTGAAGGACGGCTTTAACTCACACTTATCTCTCAGAACTGAGCATGTGTAGAGACGTTCGTTCATCCAGCACAAAGGGAACGGGTTGCAGGAGAAACACTTACTCTGGATTCTCAGTCTGTTTCCTAGTGCCGGATTGAACTTCCTGTGGTTTGCACTGTAAAACCCAGTTGGAGCTTGTATCTCCCCATACAAATGTATGGTGTGGAGTTTGCAACTGAAAAGAAACTTTGTGTTCCCAACAAGCTAGGTGAAGGACGGCTTTCACACACACTTATCTCTCAGAACTGAGCACGTGGAGAGACTTTCATTCATCCAGCACAAAGGGAACGGGTTGCAGGAGAAACACTTACTCTAGTTTCTCAGTCTGTTTCCTAGTGCCGGATTGAAGTTCCTGCGGTTTGCACTGAAAAACCGTGTTAGAGCTTGTACCTCCCAATATATATTTATGGTGCTGTGTTTGCAACTGGAAAGAAACTTTGTGTTCCCTTCAAGCTAGCTGAAGGACGGCTTTCACACACACTTATCTCTCAGAATTGAGCATGTGGAGAGACGTTCGTTCATCCCGCACAAAGGGAACGAGTTGCAGGAGAAACCCTTACTCTGGTTTCCCAGGTTGGTTCCTAGTGCCAGTTTGAAGTTCCTGCGGTTTGCACTGTAAAACCGAGTTGGAACTTGTTCCTCCCCATATATATGTATGAAATGGAGTTTGCAAGTGACAAGAAACTTTGTGTTTCCTTCAAGCAAGGTGAAGGACGGCTTTAACACACATTTATCACTCAGAACTGAGCATGTGGAGAGACCTTCGTTCATCCAGCACAAAGGGAACGGGTTGCAAGGGAAATACTTACTCTGGTTTCTCAGTTTGTTTCCTAGGGCCGGTTGGATGTTCCTGCGGTTTGCACTGTAAATCCGCGTTGAAGTTAGTTAATCCCCATATATATGTATGGAATGGAGTTTGCAATTGACAAGAAACTTTGTGTTCCCTTCAAGCTAGGTGAATGACGGCTTTCACACACACTTATCTCTCAGAACTGAACATGTGTAGAGACGTTCATTCATCCAGCACAAGGGGAACTGTTTGCAGGGGAAATACTTACTCTGGTTTCTCAGTCTGTTTCCTAGTGCCGGTTTGAAGTTCCTGCGGTTTGCACTGTAAAATATAGTTGGAGCTTGTACCTCCCCATATATATGTATGGTGTGGAGTCTGCAAATGAAAAGAAGCTTTGTGTTCCCTTCAAGCTAGGTGAAGGACTGCTTTCACACACACTTATCTCTCAGAACTGAGCATGTGGAGAGACTTTCGTTCATCCAGCACAAGGGGAACTGGTTGCAGGTGAAACACTTACTCTGGTTTCTCAGTCTGTTTCCTAGTACCGGTTTGAAGGTCCTGCGGTTTGCACTGTAACACCGAGTTGGAGCTTATACCTCCCCATATATATGTATGATGTGGAGTTTGCAACTGAAAAGAATCTTTGTGTTCCCTTCAAGCTAGGTGAAGGACGGCTTTCACACACATTTATCTCTCAGAACTGAGCATGTGGAGAGACGTTCGTTCATCCAGCACAAAGGGAACGGGTTGCAGGAGAAACACATACTCTGGTTTCTCAAAATGTTTCCTAATGCCGGTTTGAAGTTCCTGAGGTTTGCACTGTTAAACCGAGTTAGAGTTTGTACCTTCCTATATATATGTATGGTGTGGTGTTTACAACTGAAAAGAAACTTTGTGTTCCCTTCAATCTTGGTGAAGGACGACTTTCACACACACATCTCTCTCAGAACTGAGCATGTGGAGTGACGTTCATTCATCCAGCACAAATGGAACGGGTTGCAAGGGAAATACATACTCTGATTTCTCAGTCTGTTTCCTAGTGCCGGGTGGAAGTTCCTGCGGTTTGTACTGTAAAACCGAGTTGAAGTTAGTTCCTCCCCTTATATATGTATGGAATGGAGTTTGCAAGTGACAAGAAAATTTGTGTTCCCTTCAAGCTAGATGAAGGACAGCTTTCACACACACTTATCTCTCAGAACTGAACATGTTGAGAGACGTTCGTTCATCCAGCACAAAGGGAACGAGTTGCAAGGGAAATAATTACTCTGGTTTCTCAGTCTGTTCCCTAGGGCTCGGTGGAAGTTCCTGCGGTTTGCACTGAAAAACTGAGTTGAAGTTAGTTCCTCCCCATATATATGTAAGGACTGGAGTTTGCAACTGAATAGAAACTTTGTGTTCCCTTCAAGTTAGGTGAAGGACGGCTTTAACACACACTTATCTCTCAGAACTGAGCATGTGGGGAGACGTTCGTTCATCCAGCACAAAGGGAACGGGTTGCAGGAGAAGCAATTACTCTGGTTTCTCAATCTGTTTCCTAGAGCCGGTTTGAAGTTCCTGAGTTTTGCACTGTAAAACCGAGTTGGAACTTGTACCTCCCCATATATATGTATGGTGTGGAGTTTGCAAATGGAAAGAAACTTTGTGTTCCCTTCAAGATATGTGAAGGACGGCTTTCACACACACATACCTCTCAGAACTGAGCATGTGGAGAGACGTTCGTTCATCCAGCAAAAAGGGAACGGGTTGCAGGGGAAACTCTTACTTGGTTTCTCAGTTTGTTTCCTAGTGCCAGTTTGAAGTTCCTGCGGTTTGCACTGTAAAACCGAGTTGGAACTTGTTCCTCCCCATATATATGTATGGAATGGAGTTTGCAATTGACAAGAAACTTTGTGTTCCCTTCAAGCTAGGTGAAGGATGGCTTTCACACACATTTATCTCTCAGATATAAGCATGTGGAGAGACGTTCGTTCATCCAGCACAAAGGGAACTGGTTGCAAGAGAAATACTTACTCTGGTTTCTCAGTCTGTTTCCTAGTGCCGGTTGGAAGTTCCTGCGGTTTGCACTGTAAATCCGAGCTGAAGTTAGTTCCTTCCCATATATATGTAAGTACTGGAGATTGCAACTGAATAGAAACTTTGTGTTCCCTTCAAGTTAGGTGAAGGACGGATTAACTCACACTTATCTCTCAGAACTGAGCATGTGGAGAGACGTTCGTTCATCCAGCACAAAGGGAACGGGATACAGGTGAAACAATTACTCTGGTTTCTCAATCTGTTTCCTAGTGCCGGCTTGAAGTTCCTGTGGTTTGCACTGTAAAACCGAGTTGGAGCTTGTACCTCCCCATATAATTGTAAGGTGTGGAGTTTGCAAATGAAAAGAATCTTTGTTTTCCCTTCAAGCTAGGTGAAGGACGGCTTTCACACACACATAACTCTCAGAACTGAGCATATGGATAGACGTTCGTTCATCCAGCACAAAGAGAATGTGTTGTAGGAGAAAAACTTACTCTGGATACTCAGTCTGTTTCCTAGTGCCGGTTTGAAATTCCTGCAGTTTGCACTGTAATACCGAGTTGGAGCTTGTACTTCCCCATATATATGTATGGTCTGGAGTTTGCAACTGAAAAGAAACTTTGTGTTCTCTTCAAGCAAGTTGAAGGTCGGCTTTCACACACACTTATCTCTCAGAACTGAGCATGTGGAGAGACGTTCGTTCATCCAGCACAAAGGGGACTGGTTGCAGGAGAAACAGTTACTCTGGTTTTTCAGTCTGTTTCCTAGTCCCGGTTTGAATTTCCTGCGGTTTGTACTGTAAAACCGAGTTGGAGCTTGTACCTCCCCATATATATTTATGGTGTGGAGTTTGCAACTGAAAAGAAACTTTGTGTTCCCTTCAAGCTAGGTGAAGGACGGCATTCACACACACTTATCTCTTAGAACTGAGCATGTGGAGAGACGTTCCTTCATCCAGCACAAAGGGAACGGGTTGCAGGACAAACAATTATTCTGGATTCTCAAACTGTTTCCTAGTGCCGGTTTGTAGTTCCTGCACTTTGCTCTGTAAAACCGTGTTGCAGCTTGTACCACCCCATATATATGTATAGTTTGGAGTTTGCAAGTGACAAGAAACTTTGTGTTCCCTTCAAGCTAGGTGAAGGACGGCTTTCACACACACATATCTCTCAGAACTGAGCATGTGGAGAGACTTTCATTCATGCAGCACAAAGGGAACGGGTTGCAGGAGAAACACTTACTCTGATTTCTCAGTCTGTTTCCTAGTGCCAGTTTGAAGTTCCTGCGGTTTGCACTGTAAAACCGAGTTGGAACTTGTTCCTCCCCATATATATGTATGGAATGGAGTTTGCAATTGACAAGAAAATTTGTGTTCCCTTCAAGCTAGGTGAAGTATGGCTTTCACACACATTTATCTCTCAGATATAAGCATGTGGAGAGACGTTCGTTCATCCAGCACAAAGGGAACTGGTTGCAAGAGAAACACTTACTCTGGTTTCTCAGTCTGTTTCCTAGTGCCGGTTGGAAGTTCCTGCGGTTTGCACTGTAAATCCGAGCTGAAGTTAGTTCCTTCCCATATATATGTAAGTGCTGGAGATTGCAACTGAATAGAAACTTTGTGTTCCCTTCAAGTTAGGTGAAGGACGGCTTAACTCACACTTATCTCTCAGAACTGAGCATGTGGAGAGACGTTCGTTCATCCAGCACAAATGTAACGGGTTGCAATAGAAATACATACTCTGGTTTCTCAGTCTGTTTCCTAGTGCCGAGTGGAAGTTCCTGCGTTTGCACTGTAAAACCGTGTTGAAGTTAGTTCCTCCCCATATATATGTATGGAATGGATTTTGCAAGTGACAAGAAACTTTGTGTTCCCTTCAAGCTAGGTGAAGAACGGCTTTCACACACACTTATCTCTCAGAACTGAGCATGTGGAGAGACGTTCGTTCATCCAGCACAAGGGGAACTGGTTGCAGGGGAAACACTTACTCTGGTTTCTCAGTCTGTTTCCTAGTGCCGGTTTGAAGTTCCTGCGGTTTTCACTGTAAAACCGAGTTGGAGCTTGTACTTCCCCATATATATGTATGATGTGTAGTTTGCAACTGAAAAGAAACTTTGTGTTCCCTTCAAGCTAGGTGAAGGACGGCTTTCACAGACACTTATCTCTCAGAACTGAGCATGTGGAGAGACGTTCGTTCATCCAGCACAAAGGGAACGGGTTGCAGGAGAAACACTTACTCTGGTTTCTCAAAATGTTCCCTAGTGCCGGTTTGAAGTTCCTGAGGTTTGCACTGTATAACCGAGTTAGTGCTTGTACCTCCCTATATATATGTATGGTTTGGAGTTTGCAACTGAAAAGAAACTTTGTGTTCCCTTCAAGCTAGCTGAAGGAAGGCTTTCACACACACTTATCTCACAGAACTGAGCATGTGGATAGACGTTCGTTCATCCCGCACAAAGGAACGGGTTGCAGGAGGAACCCTTACTCTGGTTTCTTAGTTTGTTTACTTGTGCCAGTTTGAAGTTCCTGCGGTTTGCACTGTAAAACCGAGTTGGAATTTGTTCCTCCCCATATATATGTATGGAATGGAGTTTGCAAGTAACAAGAAAATTTGTGTTCCCTTCAAGCTAGGTGAAGGACGGCTTTCACACCCACTTATCTCTCAGAACTGAGCATGTGGAGAGACGTTCGTTCATCCAGCACAAAGGGGACTGTTTGCAGGAGAAACACTTACTCTGGTTTTTCAGTCTGTTTCCTAGTGCCGGTTTGAAGTTCCTGCGGTTTGTACTGTAAAACCGAGTTGGAGCTTGTACCTCCCCATATATATGTATGGTGTGGAGTTTGCAACTGAAAAGAAACTTTGTGTTCCCTTCAAGCTATGTGAATGACGTCTTTCACACACACTTATCTCTCAGAACTGAGCATGTGGAGTGACGTTCGTTCATCCAGCACAAATGGAACGGGTTGCAAATGAAATACATACTCTGATTTCTCAGCCTGTTTCCTAGTGACGGGTGGAAGTTCCTGCGATTTGCACTGTAAAACCGAGTTGAAGTTAGTTCCTCCCCATATATATGTATGGAATGGGGTTTGCAAGTGACAAGAAACTTTGTGCTCCTTTCAAGCTAGGTGAAGGACGGCTTTCACACACACTTATCTCTCCGAACTGAGCATGTGGAGAGACGTTCGTTCATCCAGCACAAATGGAACGAGTTGCAAGTGAAATAATTACTCTGGTTTCTCAGTCTGTTCCCTAGTGCCCGGTGGAAGTTCCTGCGGTTTGCACTGTAAAACTGAGTTGAAGTTAGTTCCTCCCCATATATATGTAAGGACTGGAGTTTGCAACTGAATAGAAACTTTGTGTTCCCTTCAAGTTAGGTGAAGGACGGCTTTAACACCCACTTATCTCCCAGAACTGAGCATGTGTAGAGACGTTCGTTCATCCAGCACAAAGGGAACGGGTTGCAGGAGAAGCAATTACTCTGGTTTCTCAATCTGTTTCCTAGAGCCGGTTTGAAGTTCCTGAGTTTTGCACTGTAAAACCGAGTTGGAACTTGTACCTCCCCATATATATGTATGGTGTGGAGTTTGCAAATGAAAAGAAACTTTGTGTTCCCTTCAAGCTAGGTGAAGAATGGCTTTCACACACAATTATCTCTCAGAACTGAGCATGTGGAGAGACGTTCGTTCATCCCGCACAAAGGGAACGAGTTGCAGGAGAAACCCCTACTCTGGTTTCCCAGGTTGTTTCCTAGTGCCAGTTTGAAGTTCCTGCGGTTTGCACTGTAAAACCGAGTTGGAACTTGTTCCTCCCCATATATATGTATGAAATGGAGTTTGTAAGTGGTAAGAAACTTTGTTTTTCCTTCAAGCAAGGTGAAGGACGGCTTTCACACACATTTATCTCTCAGAACTGAGCATGTGGAGAGACGTTCGTTCATCCAGCACAAAGGGAACGGGTTGCAAGGGAAATACTTACTCTGGTTTCTCAGTTTGTTTCCTAGGGCCGGTTGGAAGTTCCTGCGGTTTGCACTGTAAATCCGCGTTGAAGTTAGTTAATCCCCATATATATGTATGGAATGGAGTTTGCAATTGACAAGAATCTTTGTGTTCCCTTCAAGCTAGGTGAAGGACGGCTTTCACACACACTTATTTCTCAGAACTGAGCATGTGTAGAGACGTTCATTCATCCAGCACAAGGGGAACTTGTTGCAGGGGAAATACTTACTCTGGTTTCTCAGTCTGTTTCCTAGTGCCGGTTTGAAATTCCTGCGATTTGCACTGTAAAATATAGTTGGAGCTTGTACCTCCCCATATATATGTATGGTGTGGAGTCTGCAAATGAAAAGAAGCTTTGTGTTCCCTTCAAGCTAGGTGAAGGACTGCTTTCACACACACTTATCTCTCAGAACTGAGCATGTGGAGAGACTTTCGTTCATCCAGCACAAGGGGAACTGGTTGCAGGTGAAACACTAACTCTGGTTTCTCAGTCTGTTTCCTAGTACCGGTTTGAAGGTCCTGCGGTTTGCACTGTAACACCGAGTTGGAGCTTATACCTCCCCATATATATGTATGATGTGGAGTTTGCAACTGAAAAGAAACTTTGTGTTCCCTTCAAGCTAGGTGAAGGACGGCATTCACACACACTTATCTCTTAGAACTGAGCATGTGGAGAGACGTTCCTTCATCCAGCACAAAGGGAACGGGTTGCAGGACAAACAATTATTCTGGATTCTCAAACTGTTTCCTAGTGCCGGTTTGTAGTTCCTGCACTTTGCTCTGTAAAACCGTGTTGCAGGTTGTACCTCCCCATATATATGTATAGTTTGGAGTTTGCAAGTGACAAGAAACTTTGTGTTCCCTTCAAGCTAGGTGAAGGACGGCTTTCACACACACATATCTCTCAGAACTGAGCATGTGGAGAGACTTTCATTCATGCAGCACAAAGGGAACGGGTTGCAGGAGAAACACTTACTCTGATTTCTCAGTCTGTTTCCTAGTGCCAGTTTGAAGTTCCTGCGGTTTGCACTGTAAAACCGAGTTGGAACTTGTTCCTCCCCATATATATGTATGGAATGGAGTTTGCAATTGACAAGAAACTTTGTGTTCCCTTCAAGCTAGGTGAAGGATGGCTTTCACACACATTTATCTCTCAGATATAAGCATGTGGAGAGACGTTCGTTCATCCAGCACAAAGGGAACTGGTTGCAAGAGAAATACTTACTCTGGTTTCTCAGTCTGTTTCCTAGTGCCGGTTGGAAGTTCCTGCGGTTTGCACTGTAAATCCGAGCTGAAGTTAGATCCTTCCCATATATATGTAAGTACTGGAGATTGCAACTGAATAGAAACTTTGTGTTCCCTTCAAGTTAGGTGAAGGACGGCTTAACTCACACTTATCTCTCAGAACTGAGCATGTGGAGAGACGTTCGTTCATCCAGCACAAATGGAACGGGTTGCAATAAAAATACATACTCTGGTTTCTCAGTCTGTTTCCTAGTGCCGAGTGGATGTTCCTGCGTTTTGCACTGTAAAACCGTGTTGAAGTTAGTTCCTCCCCATATATATGTATGGAATGGATTTTGCAAGTGACAAGAAACTTTGTGTTCCCTTCAAGCTAGGTGAAGAACGGCTTTCACACACACTTATCTCTCAGAACTGAGCATGAGGAGAGACGTTCGTTCATCCAGCACAAGGGGAACTGGTTGCAGGGGAAACACTTACTCTGGTTTCTCAGTCTGTTTCCTAGTGCCGGTTTGAAGTTCCTGCGGTTTTCACTGTAAAACCGAGTTGGAGCTTGTACTTCCCCATATATATGTATGATGTGTAGTTTGCAACTGAAAAGAAACTTTGTGTTCCCTTCAAGCTAGGTGAAGGACGGCTTTCACACACACTTATCTCTCAGAACTGAGCATGTGGAGAGACGTTCGTTCATCCAGCACAAAGGGAACGGGTTGCAGGAGAAACACTTACACTGGTTTCTCAAAATGTTCCCTAGTGCCGGTTTGAAGTTCCTGAGGTTTGCACTGTATAACCGAGTTAGAGCTTGTACCTCCCTATATATATGTATGGTTTGGAGTTTTCAACTGAAAAGAAACTTTGTGTTCCCTTCAAGCTAGCTGAAGGAAGGCTTTCACACACACTTATCTCACAGAACTGAGCATGTGGATAGACGTTCGTTCATCCCGCACAAAGGGAACGGGTTGCAGGAGGAACCCTTACTCTGGTTTCTTAGTTTGTTTACTTGTGCCAGTTTGAAGTTCCTGCGGTTTGCACTGTAAAACCGAGTTGGAATTTGTTCCTCCCCATATATATGTATGGAATGGAGTTTGCAAGTAACAAGAAAATTTGTGTTCCCTTCAAGCTAGGTGAAGGACGGCTTTCACACCCACTTATCTCTCAGAACTGAGCATGTGGAGAGACGTTCGTTCATCCAGCACAAAGGGGACTGTTTGCAGGAGAAACACTTACTCTGGTTTTTCAGTCTGTTTCCTAGTGCCGGTTTGAAGTTCCTGCGGTTTGTACTGTAAAACCGAGTTGGAGCTTGTACCTCCCCATATATATGTATGGTGTGGAGTTTGCAACTGAAAAGAAACTTTGTGTTCCCTTCAAGCTATGTGAATGACGTCTTTCACACACACTTATCTCTCAGAACTGAGCATGTGGAGTGACGTTCGTTCATCCAGCACAAATGGAACGGGTTGCAAATGAAATACATACCCTGATTTCTCAGCCTGTTTCCTAGTGACGGGTGGAAGTTCCTGCGGTTTGCACTGTAAAACCGAGTTGAAGTTAGTTCCTCCCCATATATATGTAAGGACTGCAGTTTGCAACTGAATAGAAACTTTGTGTTCCCTTCAAGTTAGGTGAAGGACGGCTTTAACACCCACTTATCTCCCAGAACTGAGCATGTGTAGAGACGTTCGTTCATCCAGCACAAAGGGAACGGGTTGCAGGAGAAGCAATTACTCTGGTTTCTCAATCTGTTTCCTAGAGCCGGTTTGAAGTTCCTGAGTTTTGCACTGTAAAACCGAGTTGGAACTTGTACCTCCCCATATATATGTATGGTGTGGAGTTTGCAAATGAAAAGAAACTTTGTGTTCCCTTCAAGCTAGGTGAAGAATGGCTTTCACACACAATTATCTCTCAGAACTGAGCATGTGGAGAGACGTTCGTTCATCCCGCACAAAGGGAACGAGTTGCAGGAGAAACCCCTACTCTGGTTTCCCAGGTTGTTTCCTAGTGCCAGTTTGAAGTTCCTGCGGTTTGCACTGTAAAACCGAGTTGGAACTTGTTCCTCCCCATATATATGTATGAAATGGAGTTTGCAAGTGGTAAGAAACTTTGTTTTTCCTTCAAGCAAGGTGAAGGCCGGCTTTCACACACATTTATCTCTCAGAACTGAGCATGTGGAGAGACGTTCGTTCATCCAGCACAAAGGGAACGGGTTGCAAGGGAAATACTTACTCTGGTTTCTCAGTTTGTTTCCTAGGGCCGGTTGGAAGTTCCTGCGGTTTGCACTGTAAATCCGCGTTGAAGTTAGTTAATCCCCATATATATGTATGGAATGGAGTTTGCAATTGACAAGAATCTTTGTGTTCCCTTCAAGCTAGGTGAAGGACGGCTTTCACACACACTTATTTCTCAGAACTGAGCATGTGTAGAGACGTTCATTCATCCAGCACAAGGGGAACTGGTTGCAGGGGAAATACTTACTCTGGTTTCTCAGTCTGTTTCCTAGTGCCGGTTTGAAATTCCTGCGATTTGCACTGTGAAATATAGTTGGAGCTTGTACCTCCCCATATATATGTATGTTGTGGAGTCTGCAAATGAAAAGAAGCTTTGTGTTCCCTTCAAGCTAGGTGAAGGACTGCTTTCACACACACTTATCTCTCAGAACTGAGCATGTGGAGAGACTTTCGTTCATCCAGCACAAGGGGAACTGGTTGCAGGTGAAACACTAACTCTGGTTTCTCAGTCTGTTTCCTAGTACCGGTTTGAAGGTCCTGCGGTTTGCACTGTAACACCGAGTTGGAGCTTATACCTCCCCATATATATGTATGATGTGGAGTTTGCAACTGAAAAGAAACTTTGTGTTCCCTTCAAGCTAGGTGAAGGACGGCTTTCACACACACTTATCTCTCAGAACTGAGCATGTGTAGAGTCGTTCGTTCATCCAGCACAACTGGAACGGGTTGCAGGAGAAGCAATTACTCTGGTTTCTCAATCTGTTTCCTAGAGCCGGTTTGAAGTTAATGAGGTTTGCACTGTATAACCGTGTTAGAGCTTGTACCTCCCTATATATAAGTATGGTTTGAAGTTTGCAACTGAAAAGAAACTTTGTGTTCCCTTCAAGCTAGCTGAAGGAAGGCTTTCACTCACACTTATCTCTCAGAACTGAGCATGTGGATAGACGTTCGTTCATTCCGCACAAAGGGAACGGGTTGCAGGAGAAACCCTTACTCTGGTTTCTCAGTTTGATTCCTTGTGCCAGTTTGAAGTTCCTGCGGTTTGCACTGTAAAACCGAGTTGGAATTTGTTCCTCCCCATATATATGTATGGAATGGAGTTTGCAAGTAACAAGAAAATTTGTGTTCCCTTCAAGCTAGTTGGAGGACGGCTTTCACACACATTTATCTCTCAGAACTGAGCATGTGGAGAGACGTTCGTTCATCCAGCACAAATGGAACGGGTTGCAATAGAAATACTTACTCTGGTTCCTCAGTCTGGTTCCTAGTGCCGGTTTGTAATTCCTGCAGTTTGCACTGTAAAACCGAGTTGCAGCTTGTACCTCCCCATATATATGTATGGTTTGGAGTTTGCAAATGAAAGAAAATTTGTGTTGCCTTGAAGCTAGGTGAAGGACGGCTTTCACACACACATATCTCTCAGAAGTGAGCATGTGGAGAGACGTTCGTTCATCCAGCACAAAGGGAACGGGTTGCAGGAGAAACAATTACTCTGGTTTCTCAGGCTGTTTCCTAGTGCCGGTTTGACGTTCCTGCGGTTTGCACTGTAAAACCGAGTTGGAGCTTGTACCTCCCCATATATATGTATGGTGCGGAGTTTGCAACTGAAAAGAAACTTTGTGTTCCCTTCAAGCTAATTGAAGGACGGCTTTCACACACACTTATCTCTCAGAACTGAGCATGTGGAGAGACGTTCTTTCATCCAGCACAAAGGGAACTGGTTCCTGGAGAAACACTTACTCTGGTTTCTCAGTCTGTTTCCTAGTGCCGGTTTGAAGTTCCTGCAGTTTGCACTGTAAAACCGAGTTGGAGCTTGTACCTCCCCATATATATGTAAGGACTGGAGTTTGCAACTGGATAGAAACTTTGTGTTCCCTTCAAGTTATGTGAAGGACGGCTTTAACACACACTTATCTCTCAGAACTGAGCATGTGGGGAGACGTTCGTTCATCCAGCACAATGGGAACGGGTTGCAAGGGAAATACTTACTCTGGTTTCTCAGTTTGTTTCCTAGTGCCGGTTGGAAGTTCCTGAGGTTTGCACTGTAAATCCGAGTTGAAGTTAGTTCCTCCCCATATATATGTATGGAATGGAGTTTGCAACTGAATAGAAAATTTGTGTTCCCTTCAAGCTAGGTGAAGGACGGCTTTAACACTCACTTATCACTCAAAAATGAGCATGTGTAGAGACGTTCGTTCATCCAGCACAAAGGAAACGGGTTGCAAGAGAAAAAAATTACTCTGGTTTCTCAGTCTGATTCCTAGTGCCTGTTTGAAGTTCCTGCGGTTTGCACTGTAAAACCGAGTTGGAGCTTGTACCTCCCCATATATATATATGGTGTGGAGTTTGCAAATGAAAAGAAACTATGTGTTCCCTTCAAGCTAGGTGAAGGACGGCTTTCACACACACTTATCTCTCAGAACTGAGCATGTGGAGAGACTTTCGTTCATTCAGAACATAGGGAACGGGTTGCAGGAAAAACCCTTACTCTGGTTTCTCAGTCTGTTTCCTAGTGCCCGTTTGAAGTTCCTGAGGTTTGCACTGTAAAAACGAGTTGGAGCTTGTACCTCTACATATATATATATGCTGTGGGGTTTGCTACTGAAAGGAAACTTTGTGTTCCCTTCAAGCTAGTTGAAGGACGGCTTTCACACACACTTATCTCTCAGAACTGAGCATGTGGAGAGACGTTCCTTCATCCAGCACAAACCGAACGGGTTGCAGGGGAAACACTTACTCTGGTTTCTCAAATTGTTTCCTAGTGCCGGTTTGAAGTTCCTGAGGTTTGCACTGTAAAACCGAGTTTGAGATTGTACCACCCCATATATATGTATGGTGTGGAGTTTGCAACTGAAAAGAAACTTTGTGTTTCTTTCAATTAGGTGAAGGACGGCTTTCACACACACATATCTCTCAGAATTGAGCATGTGGAGAGACGTTCGTTCATCCAGCACAAACGGAATGGGTTGCAAGTGAAACACTTACTCTGGTTCCTCAGTCTGTTTCCTAGTGCCGGTTGGAAGTTCCTGCAGTTTTCACTGTAAAACCGAGTTGGAGCTTGTACCTCCCCATGTATATGTAACGTGTGGTGTTTGCAACTGAAGAGAAACTTTGTGTTCCCAACAAGCTAGGTGAAGGACGGCTTTCACACATGCTTAACTCTCAAAACTGAGCATGTGGAGAGACGTTCGTTCATCTAGCACAAAGGGAACAGGTTGCAGGAGAAACACTTACTCTGGTTTCTCAGACTGTTTCCTAGTGCCGGTTGGAAGTTCCTGCAGTTTTCACTGTAAAACCGAGTTGGAGCTTGTACCTCCCCATGTATATGTATGGAGTGGAGTTTGCAACTGAAGAGAAACTTTGTGTTCCCAACAAGCTAGGTGAAGGAAGGCTTTCACACACGCTTAACTCTCAAAACTGAGCATGTGGAGAGACGTTCGTTCATCTAGCACAAAGGGAACAAGTTGCAGGAGAAACACTTTCTCTGGTTTCTCAGTCTGTTTCCTAGTGCCGGTTGGAAGTTCCTGCAGTTTTCTCTGTAAAACCGAGTTGGAGCTTGTACCTCCCCATGTATATGTATGGAGTGGAGTTTGCAACTGAAGAGAAACTTTGTGTTCCCAACAAGCTAGGTGAAGGACGGCTTTCACACACGCTTAACTCTCAAAACTGAGCATGTGGAGAGACGTTCGTTCATCTAGCACAAAGGGAACAAGTTGCAGGAGAAACACTTACTCTGGTTTCTCAGTCTGTTTCCTAGTGCCGGTTGGAAGTTCCTGCAGTTTTCACTGTAAAACCGAGTTGGAGCTTGTACCTCCCCATGTATATGTATGGAGTGGAGTTTGCAACTGAAGAGAAAATTTGTGTTCCCAAAAAGCTAGGTGAAGGACGGCTTTCACACACGTTTAACTCTCAAAACTGAGCATGTGGGGAGACGTTCGTTCATCAAGCACAAAGGGAACAGGTTGCAGGAGAAACACTTACTCTGGTTTCTCAGTCTGTTTCCTAGTGCCGGTTGGAAGTTCCTGCAGTTTTCACAGTAAAACCGAGTTGGAGCTTGTACCTGCCCATGTATATGTATGGAGTGGGTTTTGCAACTGAAGAGAAACTTTGTGTTTCCAACAAGCTAGGTGAAGGACGGCTTTCACACACGCTTAACTCTCAAAACTGAGCATGTGGAGAGACGTTCGTTCATCTAGCACAAAGGGAACAAGTTGCAGGAGAAACACTTACTCTGGTTTCTCAGTCTGTTTCCTAGTGCCGGTTGGAAGTTCCTGCAGTTTTCACTGTAAAACCGAGTTGGAGCTTGTACCTCCCCATGTATATGTATGGAGTGGAGTTTGCAACTGAAGAGAAACTTTGTGTTCCCAAAAAGCTAGGTGAAGGACGGCTTTCACACACGTTTAACTCTCAAAACTGAGCATGTGGGGAGACGTTCGTTCATCAAACACAAAGGGAACAGGTTGCAGGAGAAACACTTACTCTGGTTTCTCAGTCTGTTTCCTAGTGCCGGTTGGAAGTTCCTGCAGTTTTCACAGTAAAACCGAGTTGGAGCTTGTACCTGCCCATGTATATGTATGGAGTGGGTTTTGCAACTGAAGAAAAACTTTGTGTTTCCAACAAGCTAGGTGAAGGACGGCTTTCACACACGCTTAAATCTCAAAACTGAGCATGTGGAGAGACGTTCGTTCATCTAGCACAAAGGGAACAGGTGGCAGGAGAAACACTTACTCTGGTTTCACTGTCTGTTTCCTAGTGCCGGTTTGAAGTTCCTGCAGTTTTCACAGTAAAACCGAGTTGGAGCTTGTACCTCCCCATGTATATGTATGGAGTGGAGTTTCCAAATGAAGAGAAACTTTGTGTTCCCAACAAGCTAGTTGAAGGACGGCTTTCACACACGCTTAACTCTCAAAACTGAGCATGTGGAGAGACGTTCGTTCATGTAGCACAAAGGGAACAGGTTGCAGGAGATACCCTTACTCTGGTTTCTCAGTCTGTTTCCTAGTGCCGATTGGAAGTTCCTGCAGTTTTCACTGTAAAACCGAGTTGGAGCTTGTACCTCCCCATGTATATGAATGGAGTGGAGTTTGTAACTGAAGAGAAAATTTGTGTTCCCAACAAGCTAGGTGAAGGACGGCTTTCACACACGATTAACTCTCAAAACTGAGCATGTGGAGAGACGTTCGTTCATCTAGCACAAAGGGAACAGGTTGCAGGAGAAACACTTACTCTGGTTTCTCAGTCTGTTTCCTAGTGCCGGTTGGAAGTTCCTGCAGTTTTCACTGTAAAACCGAGTTGGAGCTTGTACCTCCCCATGTATATGTAAGGAGTGGAGTTGGCAACTGAAGAGAAACTTTTTGTTCCCAACAAGCTAGGTGAAGTACGGCTTTCACACACGCTTAACTCTCAAAACTGAGCATGTGGAGAGACGTTCGTTCATCTAGCACAAAGGGAACAGGTTGCAGGAGAAACACTTACTCTGGTTTTTCTGTCTGTTTCCTAGTGCCGGTTTGAAGTTCCTGCAGTTTTCACTGTAAAACCGAGTTGGAGCTTGTACCTCACCATGTATATGTATGGCGTGGAGTTTCCAAATGAAGAGAAACTTTGTGTTCCCAACAAGCTAGGTGAAGGACGGCTTTCACACACGCTTAACTCTCAAAACTGAGCATGTGGAGAGACGTTCGTTCATCTAGCACAAAGGGAACAGGTTGCAGGAGAAACACTTACTCTGGTTTCTCAATCTGTTTCCTAGTGCCGGCTTGAAGTTCGTGCATTTTTCACTGTAAAACCGAGTTGGAGCTTGTACCTGCCCATGTATATGTATGGAGAGGAGTTTGCAACTGAAGAGAAACTTTGTGTTCCCAACAAGCTAGGTGAAGGACGGCTTTCGCACACGTTTAACTCTCAAAACTGAGCATGTGGAGAGACGTTCGTTCATCTAGCACAAAGGGAACATGTTGCAGGAGAAACACTTACTCTGGTTTCTCAGTCTGTTTCCTAGTGCCGGTTGGAAGTTCCTGCAGTTTTCCCTGTAAAAACGAGATGGAGCTTGTACCTGCCCATGTATATGTATGGAGTGGAGTTTGCAACTGAAGAGAAACTTTGTGATCCCAACAAGCTATGTGAAGGACAGCTTCCACACACGCTTAACTCTCAAAACGGAGCATGTGGAGATACGTTCGTTCATCTAGCACAAAGGGAACAGGTTGCAGGAGAAACACCTACTCTGGTTTCTCAGTCTGTTTCCTAGTGCCGGTTTGAAGTTCCTGCAGTTTTCACTGTAAAACCGAGTTGGAGCTTGTACCTCCCCATGTATATGTATGGAGTGGAGTTTGCAACTGAAGAGAAACTTTGTGTTCCCAACAAGCTATTTGAAGGACGGCTTTCACACACGCTTAACTCTCAAAACTGAGCATGTGGAGAGACGTTCGTTCATCTAGCACAAAGGGAACAGGTTGCAGGAGAAACACTTACTCTGGTTTCTCAGTCTGTTTCCTAGTGCCGGTTGGAAGTTCCTGCAGTTTTCACTGTAAAACCGAGTTGGAGCTTGTACCTCCCCATGTATATGTAAGGAGTGGAGTTGGCAACTGAAGAGAAACTTTTTGTTCCCAACAAGCTAGGTGAAGGACGGCTTTCACACACGCTTAACTCTCAAAACTGAGCATGTGGAGAGACGTTCGTTCATCTAGCACAAAGGGAACAGGTTGCAGGAGAAACACTTACTCTGGTTTTTCTGTCTGTTTCCTAGTGCCGGTTTGAAGTTCCTGCAGTTTTCACTGTAAAACCGAGTTGGAGCTTGTACCTACCCATGTATATGTATGGAGTGGATTTTGAAACTGAAGAGAAACTTTGTGTTCCCAACAAGCTAGGTGAAGGACGGCTTTCACACACGCTTAACTCTCAAATCTGAGCATGTGGAGAGACGTTCGATCATCTAGCACAATGGGAACAGGTTGCAGGAGAAACACTTTCTCTGGTTTCTCAGTCTGTTTCCTAGTGCCGGTTTGAAGTTCCTGCAGTTTTCACTGTAAAACCGAGTTGGAGATTGTACCTCCCCATGTATATGTAAGGAGTGGAGTTTGCAACTGAAGAGAAACTTTGTGTTCCCAACAAGCTAGGTGAAGGACGGCTTTCACACACGCTTAACTCTCAAAACTGAGCATGTGGAGAGACGTTCGTTCATCTAGCACAAAGGGAACAGGTTGCAGGAGAAACACTTTCTCTGGTTTCTCTGTTTCCTAGTGCCGATTTGAAGTTCCTGCAGTTTTCACTGTAAAACCGAGTTGGAGTTTGTACCTACACAAGTATATGTATGGAGTGGAGTTTGCAACTGAAGAGAAACTTTGTGTTCCCAACAAGCTAGGTGAAGGACGGCTTTCACACTCGCTTAACTCACAAAACTGAGCATGTGGAGAGACGTTCGTTCATCTAGCACAAAGGTAAATGTTGCAGGAGAAACACTTACTTGGTTTCTCAGTCTGTTTCCTAGTGCCGGTTGGAAGTTCCTGCAGTTTTCACTGTAAAACCGAGTTGGATCTTGTACCTCCCCTTGTATATGTATGGAGTGGAGTTTGCAACTGAAGAGAAACTTTGTGTTCCCAACAAGCTAGGTGAAGGACGGCTTTCACACACGCTTAACTCTCAAAACTGAGCATGTGGAGAGACGTTCGTTCATCTAGCACAAAGGGAACAGGATGCAGGAGAAACACTTACTCTGGTTTCTCAGTCTGTTTCCTAGTGCCGGTTGGAAGTTCCTGCAGTTTTCACTGTAAAACCGAGTTTGAGCTTGTACCTGCCCATGTATATGTAAGGAGTGGAGTTTGCAACTGAAGAGAAACTTTGTGTTCCCAACAAGCTAGGTGAAGGACGGCTTTCACACACGCTTAACTCTCAAAACTGAGCATGTGGAGAGACGTTCGTTCATCTACCACAAATGGAACAGGTTGCAGGAGAAACACTTACTCTGGTTTCTCTGTCTGTTTCCTAGTGCCGGTTTGAAGTTCCTGCAGTTTTCACTGTAAAACCGAGTTGGAGCTTGTACCTACCCATGTATATGTAAGGAGTGGAGTTTGCAACTGAAGAGAAACTTTGCGTTCCCAACAAGCTAGGTGAAGGTCGGCTTTCACACTCGCTAAACTCTCAAAACTGAGCATGTGGAGAGACGTTCGTTCATCTAGCACAAAGGGAACAGGTTGCAGGAGAAACACTCACATGGTTTCTCAGTGTGTTTCCTAGTGCCGGTTTGAAGATCCTGCATTTTTCACTGTAAAACCGAGTTGGAGCTTGTACCTCCCCATGTATATGTATGGCGTGGAGTTTCCAAATGAAGAGAAACTTTGTGTTCCCCACAAGCTAGGTGAAGTACGGCTTTCACACATGCTTAACTCTCAAAACTGAGCATGTGGAGAGACGTTCGTTCATCTAGCACAAAGGGAACAGTTTGCAGGAGATACACTTACTCTGGTTTCTCAGTCTGTTTCCTAGTGCCGATTGGAAGTTCCTGCAGTTTTCACTGTAAAACCGATTTGGAGCTTGTACCTCCCCATGTATATGTATGGAGTGGAGTTTGCAACTGAAGAGAAACTTTGTGTTCCCAACAAGCTAGGTGAAGGACGGCTTTCACACACGCATAACTCTCAAAACTGAGCATGTGGAGAGACGTTCGTTCATCTAGCACAAAGGGAACAGGTTGCAGGAGAAACACTTACTCTGGTTTCTCAGTCTGTTTCCTAGTGCCGGTTGGAAGTTCCTGCAGTTTTCACTGTAAACCCGAGTTGGAGCTTGTACCTCCCCATGTATATGTAAGGAGTGGAGTTTGCAACTGAAGAGAAACTTTGTGTTCCCAACAAGCTAGCTGAAGGACGGCTTTCACACTCGCTTAACTCTCAAAACTGAGCATGTGGAGAGACGTTCGTTCATCTAGCACAAAGGGAACAGGTTGCAGGTGAAACACTTTCTCTGGTTTCTCAGTCTGTTTCCTAGTGACGGTTGGAAGTTCCTGCAGTTTTCACTGTAAAAGCGAGTTGGAGCTTGTACCTACCCATGTATATGTATGGAGTGGAGTTTGCAACTGAAGAGAAACTTTGTGTTCCCAACAAGCTAGGTGAAGGACGGCTTTCACACACGCTTAACTCTCACAACTGAGCATGTGGAGAGACGTTCGTTCATCTAGCACAAAGGGAACAGGTTGCAGGAGAAACACTTACTCTGGTTTCTCAGTCTGTTTCCTAGTGCCGGTTGGAAGTTCCTGCAGTTTTCACTGTAAAACCGAGTTTGAGCTTGTACCTGCCCATGTATATGTAAGGAGTGGAGTTTGCAACTGAAGAGAAACTTTGTGTTCCCAACAAGCTAGGTGAAGGACGGCTTTCACACACGCTTAACTCTCAAAACTGAGCATGTGGAGAGACGTTCGTTCATCTTGCACAAAGGGAACAGGTTGCAGGAGAAACACTTACTCTGGTTTCTCTGTCTGTTTCCTAGTGCCGGTTTGAAGTTCCTGCAGTTTTCACTGTAAAACCGAGTTGGAGCTTGTACCTACCCATGTATATGTAAGGAGTGGAGTTTGCAACTGAAGAGAAACTTTGCGTTCCCAACAAGCTAGGTGAAGGTCGGCTTTCACACTCGCTTAACTCTCAAAACTGAGCATGTGGAGAGACGTTCGTTCATCTAGCACAAAGGGAACAGGTTGCAGGAGAAACACTCACATGGTTTCTCAGTGTGTTTCCTAGTGCCGGTTTGAAGATCCTGCATTTTTCACTGTAAAACCGAGTTGGAGCTTGTACCTCCCCATGTATATGTATGGCGTGGAGTTTCCAAATGAAGAGAAACTTTGTGTTCCCCACAAGCTAGGTGAAGTACGGCTTTCACACATGCTTAACTCTCAAAACTGAGCATGTGGAGAGACGTTCGTTCATCTAGCACAAAGGGAACAGTTTGCAGGAGATACACTTACTCTGGTTTCTCAGTCTGTTTCCTAGTGCCGATTGGAAGTTCCTGCAGTTTTCACTGTAAAACCGATTTGGAGCTTGTACCTCCCGATGTATATGTATGGAGTGGAGTTTGCAACTGAAGAGAAACTTTGTGTTCCCAACAAGCTAGGTGAAGGACGGCTTTCACACACGCTTAACTCTCAAAACTGAGCATGTGGAGAGACGTTCGTTCATCTAGCACAAATTGAACAGGTTGCAGGAGAAACACTTACTCTGGTTTCTCAGTCTGTTTTCTAGTGCCGGTTGGAAGTTCCTGCAGTTTTCACTGTAAAACCGAGTTGGACTTTGTACCTCCCCTTGTATATGTAAGGATTGGAGTTTGCAACTGAAGAGAAACTTTGTGTTCCCAACAAGCTAGCTGAAGGACGGCTTTCACACTCGCTTAACTCTCAAAACTGAGCATGTGGAGAGACGTTCGTTCATCTAGCACAAAGGGAACAGGTTGCAGGTGAAACACTTTCTCTGGTTTCTCAGTCTGTTTCCTAGTGACGGTTGGAAGTTCCTGCAGTTTTCACTGTAAAAGCGAGTTGGAGCTTGTACCTACCCATGTATATGTATGGAGTGGAGTTTGCAACTGAAGAGAAACTTTGTGTTCCCAACAAGCTAGGTGAAGGACGGCTTTCACACACGCTTAACTCTCAAAACTGAGCATGTGGAGAGACGTTCGTTCATCTAGCACAAAGGGAATAGGTTGCAGGAGAAACACTTACTCTGCTTTCTCAGTCTGTTTCCTAGTGCCGGTTTGAAGTTCCTGCAGTTTTCACTGTAAAACCGAGTTGGAGCTTGTACCTCCCCATGTATATGTAAGGAGTGGAGTTTGCAACTGAAGAGAAACTTTGTGTTCCCAACAATCTAGGTGAAGGACGGCTTTCACACACGCTTAACTCTCAAAACTGAGCATGTGGAGAGACGTTCGTTCATCTAGCACAAAGGGAACAGGTTGCAGGAGAAACACTTACTCTGGTTTCTCAGTCTGTTTCCTAGTGCCGTTTGGAAGGTCCTGAAGTTTTCACTGTAAATCCGAGTTGGAGCTTGTACCTGCCCATGTATATGTAAGGAGTGGAGTTTGCAACTGAAGAGAAACTTTGTGTTCCCAACAAGCTAGGTGAAGGACGGCTTTCACACACGCTTAACTCTCAAAACTGAGCATGTGGAGAGACGTTCGTTCATCTAGCACAAAGGGAACAGGTTGCAGGAGAATCACTTTCTCTGGTTTCTCTGTTTCCTAGTGCCGGTTGGAAGTTCCTGCAGTTTTCACTGTAAAACCAAGTTGGAGCTTGTACCTACCCATGTATATGTATGGAGTGGAGTTTGCAACTGAAGAGAAACTTTGTGTTCCCAACAAGCTAGGTGAAGGACGGCTTTCACACACGCTTAACTCTCAAAACTGAGCATGTGGAGAGACGTTCGTTCATCTAGCACAAAGGGAACAGGTTGCAGGAGAAACACTTACTCTGGTTTCTCAGTCTGTTTCCTAGTGCCGGTTGGAAGTTCCTGCAGTTTTCACTGTAAAACCGAGTTGGAGCTTGTACCTGCCCATGTATATGTATGGAGTGGAGTTTGCAACTGAAGAGAAACTTTGTGTTCCCAACAAGCTAGGTGAAGGACGGCTTTCACACTCGCTTAACTCTCAAAACTGAGCATGTGGCGAGACGTTCGTTCATCTAGCACAAAGGTAAAAGTTTGCAGGTGAAACACTTACTTGGTTTCTCAGTCTGTTTCCTAGTGCCGGTTTGAAGTTCCTGCAGTTTTCACTGTAAAACCGAGTTGGAGCTTGTACCTCCCCATGTATATGTATGGCGTGGAGTTTCCAAATGAAGAGAAACTTTGTGTTCCCCACAAGCTAGGTGAAGTACGGCTTTCACACATGCTTAACTCTCAAAACTGAGCATGTGGAGAGACGTTCGTTCATCTAGCACAAAGGGAACAGTTTGCAGGAGATACACTTACTCTGGTTTCTCAGTCTGTTTCCTAGTGCCGATTGGAAGTTCCTGCAGTTTTCACTGTAAAACCGATTTGGAGCTTGTACCTCCCCATGTATATGTATGGAGTGGAGTTTGCAACTGAAGAGAAACTTTGTGTTCCCAACAAGCTAGGTGAAGGACGGCTTTCACACACGCATAACTCTCAAAACTGAGCATGTGGAGAGACGTTCGTTCATCTAGCACAAAGGGAACAGGTTGCAGGAGAAACACTTACTCTGGTTTCTCAGTCTGTTTCCTAGTGCCGGTTGGAAGTTCCTGCAGTTTTCACTGTAAACCCGAGTTGGAGCTTGTACCTCCCCATGTATATGTAAGGAGTGGAGTTTGCAACTGAAGAGAAACTTTGTGTTCCCAACAAGCTAGCTGAAGGACGGCTTTCACACTCGCTTAACTCTCAAAACTGAGCATGTGGAGAGACGTTCGTTCATGTAGCACAAAGGGAACAGGTTGCAGGTGAAACAATTTCTCTGGTTTCTCAGTCTGTTTCCTAGTGACGGTTGGAAGTTCCTGCAGTTTTCACTGTAAAAGCGAGTTGGAGCTTGTACCTACCCATGTATATGTATGGAGTGGAGTTTGCAACTGAAGAGAAACTTTGTGTTCCCAACAAGCTAGGTGAAGGACGGCTTTCACACACGCTTAACTCTCAAAACTGAGCATGTGGAGAGACGTTCGTTCATCTTGCACAAAGGGAACAGGTTGCAGGAGAAACACTTACTCTGGTTTCTCTGTCTGTTTCCTAGTGCCGGTTTGAAGTTCCTGCAGTTTTCACTGTAAAACCGAGTTGGAGCTTGTACCTACCCATGTATATGTAAGGAGTGGAGTTTGCAACTGAAGAGAAACTTTGCGTTCCCAACAAGCTAGGTGAAGGTCGGCTTTCACACTCGCTTAACTCTCAAAACTGAGCATGTGGAGAGACGTTCGTTCATCTAGCACAAAGGGAACAGGTTGCAGGAGAAACACTTACTTGGTTTCTCAGTGTGTTTCCTAGTGCCGGTTTGAAGATCCTGCATTTTTCACTGTAAAACCGAGTTGGAGCTTGTACCTCCCCATGTATATGTATGGCGTGGAGTTTCCAAATGAAGAGAAACTTTGTGTTCCCCACAAGCTAGGTGAAGTACGGCTTTCACACATGCTTAACTCTCAAAACTGAGCATGTGGAGAGACGTTCGTTCATCTAGCACAAAGGGATCAGTTTGCAGGAGATACACTTACTCTGGTTTCTCAGTCTGTTTCCTAGTGCCGATTGGAAGTTCCTGCAGTTTTCACTGTAAAACCGATTTGGAGCTTGTACCTCCCGATGTATATGTATGGAGTGGAGTTTGCAACTGAAGAGAAACTTTGTGTTCCCAACAAGCTAGGTGAAGGACGGCTTTCACACACGCTTAACTCTCAAAACTGAGCATGTGGAGAGACGTTCGTTCATCTAGCACAAATTGAACAGGTTGCAGGAGAAACACTTACTCTGGTTTCTCAGTCTGTTTCCTAGTGCCGGTTGGAAGTTCCTGCAGTTTTCACTGTAAAACCGAGTTGGAGCTTGTACCTCCCCTTGTATATGTAAGGATTGGAGTTTGCAACTGAAGAGAAACTTTGTGTTCCCAACAAGCTAGCTGAAGGACGGCTTTCACACTCGCTTAACTCTCAAAACTGAGCATGTGGAGAGACGTTCGTTCATCTAGCACAAAGGGAACAGGTTGCAGGTGAAACACTTTCTCTGGTTTCTCAGTCTGTTTCCTAGTGACGGTTGGAAGTTCCTGCAGTTTTCACTGTAAAAGCGAGTTGGAGCTTGTACCTACCCATGTATATGTATGGAGTGGAGTTTGCAACTGAAGAGAAACTTTGTGTTCCCAACAAGCTAGGTGAAGGACGGCTTTCACACACGCTTAACTCTCAAAACTGAGCATGTGGAGAGACGTTCGTTCATCTAGCACAAAGGGAATAGGTTGCAGGAGAAACACTTACTCTGCTTTCTCAGTCTGTTTCCTAGTGCCGGTTTGAAGTTCCTGCAGTTTTCACTGTAAAACCGAGTTGGAGCTTGTACCTCCCCATGTATATGTAAGGAGTGGAGTTTGCAACTGAAGAGAAACTTTGTGTTCCCAACAATCTAGGTGAAGGACGGCTTTCACACACGCTTAACTCTCAAAACTGAGCATGTGGAGAGACGTTCGTTCATCTAGCACAAAGGGAACAGGTTGCAGGAGAAACACTTACTCTGGTTTCTCAGTCTGTTTCCTAGTGCCGTTTGGAAGGTCCTGAAGTTTTCACTGTAAATCCGAGTTGGAGCTTGTACCTGCCCATGTATATGTATGGAGTGGTGTTTGCAACTTAAGAGAAACTTTGTGTTCCCAACAAGCTAGGTGAAGGACGGCTTTCGCACACGCTTAACTCTCAAAACTGAGCATGTGGAGAAACGTTCGTTCATCTAGCCCAAAGGAACAGGTTGCAGGAGAAACACTTACTCTGGTTTCTCAGTCTGTTTCCTAGTGCCGGTTGGAAGTTCCTGCAGTTTTCACAGTAAAACCGAGTTGGAGCTTGTACCTGCCCATGTATATGTATGGAGTGGGGTTTGCAACTGAAGAGAAACTTTGTGTTCCCAACAAGCTAGGTGAAGGACGGCTTTCACACAAGCTTAACTCTCACAACTGAGCATGTGGAGAGACGTTCGTTCATCTAGCACAAAGGGAACAGGTTGCAGGAGAAACACTTACTCTGGTTTCTCTGTCTGTTTCCTAGTGCCGGTTTGAAGTTCCTGCAGTTTTCACTGTAAAACCGAGTTGGAGCTTGTACCTACCCATGTATATGTATGGAGTGGATTTTGCAACTGAAGAGAAACTTTGTGTTCCCAACAAGCTAGGTGAAGTACGGCTTTCACACACGCTTAACTCTCAAATCTGAGCATGTGGAGAGACGTTCGATCATCTAGCACAAAGGGAACAGGTTGCAGGAGAAACACTTACTCTGGTTTCTCAGTCTGTTTCCTAGTGCCGGTTTGAAGTTCCTGCAGTTTTCACTGTAAAACCGAGTTGGAGCTTGTACCTCCCCATGTATATGTAAGGAGTGGAGTTTGCAACTGAAGAGAAACTTTGTGTTCCCAACAAGCTAGGTGAAGGACGGCTTTCACACACGCTTAACTCTCAAAACTGAGCATGTGGAGAGACGTTCGTTCATCTAGCACAAAGGGAACAGGTTGCAGGAGAATCACTTTCTCTGGTTTCTCTGTTTCCTAGTGCCGGTTGGAAGTTCCTGCAGTTTTCACTGTAAAACCAAGTTGGAGCTTGTACCTACCCATGTATATGTATGGAGTGGAGTTTGCAACTGAAGAGAAACTTTGTGTTCCCAACAAGCTAGGTGAAGGACGGCTTTCACACACGCTTAACTCTCAAAACTGAGCATGTGGAGAGACGTTCGTTCATCTAGCACAAAGGGAACAGGTTGCAAGAGAAACACTTACTCTGGTTTCTCAGTCTGTTTCCTAGTGCCGGTTGGAAGTTCCTGCAGTTTTCACTGTAAAACCGAGTTGGAGCTTGTACCTGCCCATGTATATGTATGGAGTGGAGTTTGCAACTGAAGAGAAACTTTGTGTTCCCAACAAGCTAGGTGAAGGACGGCTTTCACACTCGCTTAACTCTCAAAACTGAGCATGTGGAGAGACGTTCGTTCATCTAGCACAAAGGTAAAAGTTTGCAGGTGAAACACTTACTTGGTTTCTCAGTCTGTTTCCTAGTGCCGGTTTGAAGTTCCTGCAGTTTTCACTGTAAAACCGAGTTGGATCTTGTACCTCCCCTTGTATATGTATGGAGTGGAGTTTGCAACTGAAGAGAAACTTTGTGTTCCCAACAAGCTAGGTGAAGGACGGCTTTCACACACGCTTAACTCTCAAAACTGAGCATGTGGAGAGACGTTCGTTCATCTAGCACAAAGGGAACAGGTTGCAGGAGAAACACTTTCTCTGGTTTCTCTGTTTCCTAGTGCCGGTTGGAAGTTCCTGCAGTTTTCACTGTAAAACCGAGTTGGAGCTTGTACGTCCCCATGTATATGTATGGAGTGGAGTTTGCAACTGAAGAGAAACTTTGTGTTCCCAACAAGCTAGGTGAAGGACGGCTTTCACACACGCTTAACTCTCAAAACTGAGCATGTGGAGAGACGTTCGTTCATCTAGCACAAAGGGAACAGGTTGCAGGAGAAACACTTACTCTGGTTTCTCTGTCTGTTTCCTAGTGCCGGTTTGAAGTTCCTGCAGTTTTCACTGTAAAACCGAGTTGGAGTTTGTACCTACCCATGTATATGTATGGAGTGGAGTTTGCAACTGAAGAGAAACTTTGTGTTCCCTACAAGCTAGGTGAAGGACGGCTTTCACACACGCTTAACTCTCAAAACTGAGCATGTGGAGAGACGTTCGTTCATCTAGCACAAAGGGAACAGTTTGCAGGAGAAACACTTACTCTGGATTCTCAGTCTGATTCCTAGTGCCAATTTGAAGTTCCTGCAGTTTTCACTGTAAAACCGAGTTGGAGCTTGTACATCCCCATGTATATGTATGGAGTGGAGTTTGCAACTGAAGAGAAACTTTGTGTTCCCAACAAACTATGTGAAGGACGGCTTTCACACACGCTTATCTCTCAAAACTGAGCATGTGGAGAGAAGTTCGTTCATCTAGCACAAAGGGAACAGGTTGCAGGAGAAACCCTTACTCTTGTTTCTTAGTCTGTTTCCTAGTGCCGGTTTGAAGTTCTTGCAGTTTTCACTGTAAACCAGAGTTGGAGCTTGTACCTCCCCATGTATATGTAATGAGTGGAGTTTGCAACTGAAGAGAATCTTTGTGTTCCCAACAAGCTAGGTGAAGGACGGCTTTCACACACGCTTAACTCTCAAAACTGAGCATGTGGAGAGACGTTCGTTCATCTAGCACAAAGGGAACAGGTTGCAGGAGAAACACTTACTCTGGTTTCTCAGTCTGTTTCCTAGTGCCGGTTGGAAGTTCCTGCAGTTTTCACTGTAAAACCGAGTTGGAGCTTGTACCTGCCCATGTATAGGTATGGAGTGGAGTTTGCAACTGAAGAGAAACTTTGTGTTCCCAACAAGCTAGGTGAAGGACGGCTTTCACACACGCTTAAATCTCAAAACTGAGCATGTGGAGAGACTTTCGTTCATCTAGCACAAAGGGAACAGGTTGCAGGAGAAACACTTACTCTGGTTTCTCAGTCTGTTTCCTAGTGCCGGTTGGAAGTTCCTACAATTTTCACTGTAAAACCGAGTTGGAGCTTGTACCTCCCCATGTATATGTATGGAGTGAAGTTTGCAACTGAAGAGAAACTTTGTGTTCCCAACAAGCTAGGTGAAGGACGGCTTTCACACACGCTTAACTCTCAAAACTGAGCATGTGGAGAGACGTTCGTTCATCTAGCACAAAGGGAACAGGTTGCAGGAGAAACATTTTCTCTGGTTTTTCTGTTTCCTAGTGCCGGTTGGAAGTTCCTGCAGTTTTCACAGTAAAACCGAGTTGGAGCTTGTACGTCCCCATGTATATGTATGGAGTGGAGTTTGCAACTGAAGAGAAACTTTGCGTTCCCAACAAGCTAGGTGAAGGACGGCTTTCACACACGCTTAACTCTCAAAACTGAGCATGTGGAGAGACATTCGTTCATCTAGCACAAAGGGAACAGGTTGCAGGAGAAACACTTACTCTGGTTTCTCAGTCTGTTTCCTAGTGCCGGTTGGAAGTTCCTGCAGTTTTCACTGTAAAACCGAGTTGGAGCTTGTACCTGCCCATGTATATGTATGGAGTGGAGTTTGCAACTGAAGAGAAACTTTGTGTTCCCAACAAGCTAGGTGAAGGACGGCTTTCACACTCGCTTAACTCTCAAAACCGAGCATGCGGAGAGACGTTCGTTCATCTAACACAAAGGGAACAGGTTGCAGGAGAAACACTTACTTGGTTTCTCAGTCTGTTTCCTAGTGCCGGTTGGAAGTTCCTGCAGTTTTCACTGTAAAACCGAGTTGGATCTTGTACCTCCCCTTGTATATGTATGGAGTGGAGTTTGCAACTGAAGAGAAACTTTGTGTTCCCAACAAGCTAGGTGAAGGACGGCTTTCACACACGCTTAACTCTCAAAACTGAGCATGTGGAGAGACGTTCGTTCATCTAGCACAAAGGGAACAGGTTGCAGGAGAAACACTTACTCTGGTTTCTCAGTCTGTTTCCTAGTGTCGGTTGGAAGTTCCTGCAGTTTTCACTGTAAAACCGAGTTGGAGCTTGTACCTCCCCATGTATATGTATGGAGTGGAGTTTGCAACTGAAGAGAAACTTTGTGTACCCAACAAGCTAGGTGAAGGACGGCTTTCACACTCGCTTAACTCTCAAAACCGAGCATGCGGAGAAACGTTCGTTCATCTAGCACAAAGGGAACAGGTTGCAGGAGAAACACTTACTTGGTTTCTCAGTCTGTTTCCTAGTGCCGGTTGGAAGTTCCTGCAGTTTTCACTGTAAAACCGAGTTGGATCTTGTACCTCCCCTTGTATATGTATGGAGTGGAGTTTGCAACTGAAGAGAAACTTTGTGTTCCCAACAAGCTAGGTGAAGGACGGCTTTCACACACGCTTAACTCTCAAAACTGAGCATGTGGAGAGACGTTCGTTCATCTAGCACAAAGGGAACAGGTTGCAGGAGAAACACTTACTCTGGTTTCTCTGTCTGTTTCCTAGTGCCGGTTTGAAGTTCCTGCAGTTTTCACTGTAAAACCGAGTTGGAGCTTGTACCTACACATGTATATGTATGGAGTGGAGTTTGCAACTGAAGAGAAAATTTGTGTTCCCAACAAGCTAGGTGAAGGACGGCTTTCACACACGCTTAACTCTCAAAACTGAGCATGTGGAGAGACGTTCGTTCATCTAGCACAAAGGGAACAGTTTGCAGGAGAAACACTTACTCTGGATTCTCAGTCTGATTCCTAGTGCCAATTTGAAGTTCCTGCAGTTTTCACTGTAAAACCGAGTTGGAGCTTGTACATCCCCATGTATATGTATGGAGTGGAGTTTGCAACTGAAGAGAAACTTTGTGTTCCCAACAAACTATGTGAAGGACGGCTTTCACACACGCTTATCTCTCAAAACTGAGCATGTGGAGAGACGTTCGTTCATCTAGCACAAAGGGAACAGTTTGCAGGAGAAACATTTTCTCTGGTTTTTCTGTTTCCTAGTGCCGGTTGGAAGTTCCTGCAGTTTTCACTGTAAAACCGAGTTGGAGCTTGTACGTCCCCATGTATATGTATGGAGTGGAGTTTGCAACTGAAGAGAAACTTTGCGTTCCCAACAAGCTAAGTGAAGGACGGCTTTCACACACGCTTAACTCTCAAAACTGAGCATGTGGAGAGACATTCGTTCATCTAGCACAAAGGGAACAGGTTGCAGGAGAAACACTTACTCTGGTTTCTCAGTCTGTTTCCTAGTGCCGGTTGGAAGTTCCTGCAGTTTTCACTGTAAAACCGAGTTGGAGCTTGTACCTGCCCATGTATATGTATGGAGTGGAGTTTGCAACTGAAGAGAAACTTTGTGTTCCCAACAAGCTAGGTGAAGGACGGCTTTCACACTCGCTTAACTCTCAAAACCGAGCATGCGGAGAGACGTTCGTTAATCTAACACAAAGGGAACAGGTTGCAGGAGAAACACTTACTTGGTTTCTCAGTCTGTTTCCTAGTGCCGGTTGGAAGTTCCTGCAGTTTTCACTGTAAAACCGAGTTGGATCTTGTACCTCCCCTTGTATATGTATGGAGTGGAGTTTGCAACTGAAGAGAAACTTTGTGTTCCCAACAAGCTAGGTGAAGGACGGCTTTCACACACGCTTAACTCTCAAAACTGAGCATGTGGAGAGACGTTCGTTCATCTAGCACAAAGGGAACAGGTTGCAGGAGAAACACTTACTCTGGTTTCTCAGTCTGTTTCCTAGTGTCGGTTGGAAGTTCCTGCAGTTTTCACTGTAAAACCGAGTTGGAGCTTGTACCTCCCCATGTATATGTATGGAGTGGAGTTTGCAACTGAAGAGAAACTTTGTGTACCCAACAAGCTAGGTGAAGGACGGCTTTCACACTCGCTTAACTCTCAAAACCGAGCATGCGGAGAAACGTTCGTTCATCTAGCACAAAGGGAACAGGTTGCAGGAGAAACACTTACTTGGTTTCTCAGTCTGTTTCCTAGTGCCGGTTGGAAGTTCCTGCAGTTTTCACTGTAAAACCGAGTTGGATCTTGTACCTCCCCTTGTATATGTATGGAGTGGAGTTTGCAACTGAAGAGAAACTTTGTGTTCCCAACAAGCTAGGTGAAGGACGGCTTTCACACACGCTTAACTCTCAAAACTGAGCATGTGGAGAGACGTTCGTTCATCTAGCACAAAGGGAACAGGTTGCAGGAGAAACACTTACTCTGGTTTCTCAGTCTGTTTCCTAGTGCCGGTTGGAAGTTCCTGCAGTTTTCACTGTAAAACCGAGTTGGAGCTTGTACCTGCCCATGTATATTTATGGAGTGGAGTTTGCAACTGAAGAGAAACTTTGTGTTCCCAACAAGCTAGGTGAAGGACGGCTTTCACACACGCTTAACTCTCAAAACTGAGCATGTGGAGGGACGTTCGTTCATCTAGCACAAAGGGAACAGGTTGCAGGATAAACACTTACTCTGGTTTCTCAGTCTGTTTCCTAGTGCCGGTTTGAATTTCCTGCAGTTTTCACTGTAAAACCAAGTTGGACTTTGTACCTCCCCATGTATATTTATGGAGTGGAATTTGCAACTGAAGAGAAACTTTGTGTTCCCAACAAGCTAGGTGAAGGACGGCTTTCACACACGCTTAACTCTCAAAACTGAGCATGTGGAGAGACGTTCGTTCATCTAGCACAAAGGGAATATGTTGCAGGAGAAACACTTACTCTGGTTTCTCAGTCTGTTTCCTAGTGCTGGTTTGAAGTTCCTGCAGTTTTCACTGTAAAACCGAGTTGGAGCTTGTACCTCCCCATGTATATGTATGGAGTGGAGTTTGCAACTGAAGAGAAACTTTGTGTTCCCAACAAGCTAGGTGAAGGACGGCTTTCACACACGCTTAACTCTCAAAACTGAGCATGTGGAGAGACGTTCGTTCATCTAGCACAAAGGGAACAGGTTGCAGGAGAAACACTTCCTCTGGTTTCTCAGTCTGTTTCCTAGTGCCGGTTGGAAGTTCGTGCATTTTTCACTGTAAAACCGAGTTGGAGCTTGTACCTGCCCATGTATATGTATGGAGTGGAGTTTGCAACTGAAGAGAAACTTTGTGTTCCCAACAAGCTAGGTGAAGGACGGCTTTCGCACACGCTTAACTCTCAAAACTGAGCATGTGGAGAGACGTTCGTTCATCTAGCACAAAGGGAACAGGTTGCAGGAGAAACACTTACTCTGGTTTCTCAGTCTGTTTCCTAGTGCCGGTTGGAAGTTCCTGCAGTTTTAACTGTAAAACCGTGTTGGAGCTTGTACCTGCCCATGTATATGTATGGAGTGGAGTTTGCAACTGAAGAGAAACTTTGTGTTCCCAACAAGCTAGGTGAAGGACGGCTTTCACACACGCTTAACTCTCAACACTGAGCATGTGGAGGGACGTTCGTTCATCTAGCACAAAGGGAACAGGTTGCAGGAAAAACACTTACTCTGGTTTCTCAGTCGGTTTCCTAGTGCCGGTTTGAAGTTCCTGCAGTTTTCACTGTAAAACCGAGTTGGAGCTTGTACCTCCCCATGTATATGTAATGAGTGGAGTTTGCAACTGAAGAGAAACTTTGTGTTCCCAACAAGCTAGGTGAAGGACGGCTTTCGCACACGTTTAACTCTCAAAACTGAGCATGTGGAGAGACGTTCGTTCATCTAGCACAAAGGGAACAGGTTGCAGGAGAAACACTTACTCTGGTTTCTCAGTCTGTTTCCTAGTGCCGGTTGGAAGTTCCTGCAGTTTTAACTGTAAAACCGTGTTGGAGCTTGTACCTGCCCATGTATATGTAAGGTGTGGAGTTTGCAACTGAAGAGAAACTTTGTGTTCCCAACAAGCTAGGTGAAGGACGGCTTTCACACACGCTTAACTCTCAAAACTGAGCATGTGGAGGGACGTTCGTTCATCTAGCACAAAGGGAACAGGTTGCAGGATAAACACTTACTCTGGTTTCTCAGTCTGTTTCCTAGTGCCGGTTTGAAGTTCCTGCAGTTTTCACTGTAAAACCGAGTTGGAGCTTGTACCTCCCCATGTATATGTAATGAGTGGAGTTTGCAACTGAAGAGAAACTTTGTGTTCCCAACAAGCTAGGTGAAGGACGGCTTTCACACACGCTTAACTCTCAAAACTGAGCATGTGGAGAGACGTTCGTTCATCTAGCACAAAGGGAACAGGTTGCAGGAGAAACACTTACTCTGGTTTCTCAGTCTGTTTCCTAGTGCCGGTTGGAAGTTCCTGCAGTTTTAACTGTAAAACCGTGTTGGAGCTTGTACCTGCCCATGTATATGTAAGGTGTGGAGTTTGCAACTGAAGAGAAACTTTGTGTTCCCAACAAGCTAGGTGAAGGACGGCTTTCACACACGCTTAACTCTCAAAACTGAGCATGTGGAGGGACGTTCGTTCATCTAGCACAAAGGGAACAGGTTGCAGGATAAACACTTACTCTGGTTTCTCAGTCTGTTTCCTAGTGCCGGTTTGAAGTTCCTGCAGTTTTCACAGTAAAACCGAGTTGGAGCTTGTACCTCCCCATGTATATGTAATGAGTGGAGTTTGCAACTGAAGAGAAACTTTGTGTTCCCAACAAGCTAGGTGAAGGACGGCTTTCACACACGCTTAACTCTCAAAACTGAGCATGTGGAGAGACGTTCGTTCATCTAGCACAAAGGGAACAGGTTGCAGGATAAACACTTACTCTGGTTTCTCAGTCTGTTTCCTAGTGCCGGTTTGAAGTTCCTGCAGTTTTCACTGTAAAACCGAGTTGGAGCTTGTACCTCCCCATGTATATGTATGGAGTGGAGTTTGCAACTGAAGAGAAACTTTGTGTTCCCAACAAGCTAGGTGAAGGACGGCTTTCACACACGCTTAACTCTCAAAACTGAGCATGTGGAGAGACGTTCGTTCATCTAGCACAAAGGGAACAGGTTGCAGGAGAAACAATTACTCTGGTTTCTCAGTCTGTTTCCTAGTGCCGGTTGGAAGTTCCTGCAGTTTTCACTGTAAAACCGAGTTGGAGCGTGTTCCTCCCCATGTATATGTATGGCGTGGAGTTTCCAAATGAAGAGAAACTTTGTGTTCCCAGCAAGCTAGGTGAAGGTCGGCTTTCACACACGCTTAACTCTCAAAACTGAGCATGTGGAGAGACGTTCGTTCATCTAGCCCAAAGGGAACAGGTTGCAGGAGAAACACTTACTCTGGTTTCTCAGTCTGTTTCCTAGTGCCGGTTGGAAGTTCCTGCAGTTTTCACTGTAAAACCGAGTTGGAGCTTGTACATCCCCATGTATATGTATGGAGTGGAGTTAGCTACTGAAGAGAAAATTTGTGTTCAAAACAAGCTAGGTGAAGGACGGCTTTCACACACGCTTAACTCTCAAAACTGAGCATGTGGAGAGACGTTCGTTCATCTAGCACAAAGGGAACAGGTTGCAGGAGAAACACTTACTCTGGTTTCTCAGTCTGTTTCCTAGTGCCGGTTGGAAGTTCCTGCAGTTTTCACTGTAAAACCGAGTTGGAGCTTGTACCTCCCCATGTATATGTATGGAGGGGAGTTTGCAACTGAAGAGAAACTTTGTGTTCCCAACAAGCTAGGTGAAGGACGGCTTTCACACACGCTTAACTCTCAAAACTGAGCATGTGGAGAGACGTTCGTTCATCTAGCACAAAAGGAACAGATTGCAGGAGAAACACTTACTCTGGTTTCTCAGTCGTTTCCTAGTGCCGGTTGGAAGTTCCTGCAGCTTTCACTGTAAAACCGAGTTGGAGCTTGTACCTGCCCATGTATATGTATGGAGTGGAGTTTGCAACTGAAGAGAAACTTTGTGTTCCCAACAAGCTAGGTGAAGGACGACTTTCACACACGCTTAACTCTCAAAACTGAGCATGTGGAGAGACGTTCGTTCATCTAGCACAAAGGGAACAGGTTGCAGGAGAAACACTTACTCTGGTTTCTCAGTCTGTTTCCTAGTGCCGGTTTGAAGTTCCTGCAGTTTTCACTGTAAAACCGAGTTGGAGCTTTTACCTCCCCATGTATATGTAATGAGTGGAGTTTGCAACTTAAGAGAAACTTTGTGTTCCCAACAAGCTAGGTGAAGGACGGCTTTCACACACGCTTAACTCTCAAAACTGAGCATGTGGAGAGACGTTCGTTCATCTAGCACAAAGGGAACAGGTTGCAGGAGAAACACTTACTCTGGTTTCTCAGTCGTTTCCTAGTGCCGGTTGGAAGTTCCTGCAGTTTTCACTGTAAAACCGAGTTGGAGCTTGTACCTGCCCATGTATATGTATGGAGTGGAGTTTGCAACTGAAGAGAAACTTTGTGTTCCCAACAAGCTAGGTGAAGGACGGCTTTCACACACGCTTAACTCTCAAAACTGAGCATGTGGAGAGACGTTCGTTCATCTAGCACAAAGGGAACAGGTTGCAGGATAAACACTTACTCTGGTTTCTCAGTCTGTTTCCTAGTGCCGGTTTGAATTTCCTGCAGTTTTCACTGTAAAACCGAGTTGGAGCTTGTACCTCCCCATGTATATGTAATGAGTGGAGTTTGCAACTGAAGAGAAACTTTGTGTTCCCAACAAGCTAGGTGAAGGACGGCTTTCACACATGCTTAACTCTCAAAACTGAGTATGTGGAGAGACGTTCGTTCATCTAGCACAAAGGGAACAGGTTGCAGGAGAAACACTTACTCTGGTTTCTCAGTCTGTTTCCTAGTGCCGGTTGGAAGTTCCTGCAGTTTTCACTGTAAAACCGAGTTGGAGCTTGTACCTGCCCATGTATATGTATGGAGGGGAGTTTGCAACTGAAGAGAAACTTTGTGTTCCCAACAAGCTAGGTGAAGGACGGCTTTCACACACGCTTAACTCTCAAAACTGAGCATGTGGAGAGACGTTCGTTCATCTAGCACAAAAGGAACAGGTTGCAGGAGAAACATTTACTCTGGTTTCTCAGTCGTTTCCTAGTGCCGGTTGGAAGTTCCTGCAGTTTTCACTGTAAAACCGAGTTGGAACTTGTACCTGCCCATGTATATGTATGGAGTGGAGTTTGCAACTGAAGAGAAACTTTGTGTTCCCAACAAGCAAGGTGAAGGACGGCTTTCACACATGCTTAACTCTCAAAACTGAGCATGTGGAGAGACGTTCGTTCATCTAGCACAAAGGGAACAGGTTGCAGGAGAAACACTTACTCTGGTTTCTCAGTCTGTTTCCTAGTGCCGGTTTGAAGTTCCTGCAGTTTTCACTGTAAAACCGAGTTGGAGTTTTTACCTCCCCATGTATATGTAATGAGTGGAGTTTGCAACTTAAGAGAAACTTTGTGTTCCCAACAAGCTAGGTGAAGGACGGCTTTCAAACACGCTTAACTCTCAAAACTGAGCATGTGGAGAGACGTTCGTTCATCTAGCACAAAGGGAACAGGTTGCAGGAGAAACACTTACTCTGGTATCTCAGTCTGTTTCCTAGTGCCGGTTGGATGTTCCTGCAGTTTTCACTGTAAAACCGAGTTGGAGCTTGTACCTCCCCATGTATATGTAATGAGTGGAGTTTGCAACTTAAGAGAAACTTTGTGTTCCCAACAAGCTAGGTGAAGGACGGCTTTCACACATGCTTAACTCTCAAAACTGAGCATGTGGAGAGACGTTCGTTCATCTAGCACAAAGGGAACAGGTTGCAGGAGAAACACTTACTCTGGTTTCTCAGTCTGTTTCCTTGTGCCGGTTTGAAGTTCCTGCCGTTTTCACTGTAAAACCGAGTTGGAGCTTGTACCTCCCCATGTATATGTAAGGAGTGGAGTTTGCAACTGAAGAGAAACTTTGTGTTCCCAACAAGCTAGGTGAAGGACGGCTTTCACACACGCTTAACTCTCAAAACTGAGCATGTGGAGAGACGTTCGTTCATCTAGCACAAAGGGAACAGGTTGCAGGAGAAACACTTACTCTGGTTTCTCAGTCTGTTTCCTAGAGCCGGTTGGAAGTTCCTGCAGTTTTCACTGTAAACCGAGTTGGAGCTTGTACCTGCCCATGTATATGTATGGAATGGAGTTTGCAACTGAAGAGAAACTTTGTGTTCCCAACAAGCTAAGTGAAGGACGGCTTTCACACACGCTTAACTCTCAAAACTGAGCATGTGGAGAGACGTTCGTTCATCTAGCACAAAGGGAATAGGTTGCAGGAGAAACACTTACTCTGGTTTCTCAGTCGTTTCCTAGTGCCGGTTGGAAGTTCCTGAAGTTTTCACTGTAAAACCGAGTTGGAGCTTGTACCTGCCCATGTATATGTATGGAGTGGAGTTTGCAACTGAAGAGAAACTTTGTGTTCCCAACAAGCTAGGTGAAGGACAGCTTTCACACATGCTTAACTCTCAATGCTGAGCATGTGGAGAGACGTTCGTTCATCTAGCACAAAGGGAACAGTTTGCAGGAGAGACACTTACTCTGGTTTCTCAGTCTGTTTCCTAGTGCCGATTGGAAGTTCCTGCAGTTTTCACTGTAAAACCGAGTTTAGCTTGTACCTCCCCATGTATATGTATGGAGTGGAGTTTGCAACTGAAGAGAAACTTTGTGTTCCCAACAAGCTAGTTGAAGGACTGCTTTCACACACGCTTAACTCTCAAAACTGAGTATGTGGAGAGACGTTCGTTCATCTAGCACAAAGGGAACAGGTTGCAGGAGAAACACTTACTCTGGTTTCTCAGTCTGTTTCCTAGTGCCGGTTGGAAGTTCCTGCAGTTTTCAGTGTAAAACCGAGTTGGAGCTTGTACCTGCCCATGTATATGTATGGAGTGGAGTTTGCAACTGAAGAGAAACTTTGTGTTCCCAACAAGCTAGGTGAAGGACGGCTTTCACACACGCTTAACTCTCAAAACTGAGCATGTGGAGAGACGTTCGTTCATCTAGCACAAAGGGAACAGGTTGCAGGAGAAACACTTACTCTGGTTTCTCAGTCTGTTTCCTAGTGCCGGTTTGAAGTTCCTGCAGTTTTCACTGTAAAACCGAGTTGGAGCTTGTACCTCCCCATGTATATGTAATGAGTGGAATTTGAAACTGAAGAGAAACTTTGTGTTCCCAACAAGCTAGGTGAAGGACGGCTTTCACACATGCTTAACTCTCAAAACTGAGCATGTGGAGAGACGTTCGTTCATCTAGCACAAAGGGAAAAGTTTGCAGGAGAAACAATTACTCTGGTTTCTCAGTCTGTTTCCTAGTGCCGGTTGGAAGTTCCTGCAGTTTTCACTGTAAAACCGAGTTGGAGCTTGTACCTCCCCATGTATATGTAATGAGTGGAGTTTGCAACTGAAGAGAAACTTTGTGTTCCCAACAAGCTAGGTGAAGGACGGCTTTCGCACACGCTTATCTCTCAAAACTGAGCATGTGGAGAGACGTTCGTTCATCTAGCACAAATGGAACAGGTTGCAGGAGAAACACTTACTCTGGTTTCTCAGTCTGTTTCCTAGTGCCGGTTGGAAGTTCCTGCAGTTTTCACTGTAAAACCGAGTTGGGGCTTGTACCTCCCCATGTATATGTAATGAGTGGAGTTTGCAACTGAAGAGAAACTTTGTGTTCCCAACAAGCTAGGTGAAGGACGGCTTTCGCACACGTTTAACTCTCAAAACTGAGCATGTGGAGAGACGTTCGTTCATCTAGCACAAAGGGAACAGGTTGCAGGAGAAACACTTACTCTGGTTTCTCAGTCTGTTTCCTAGTGCCGGTTGGAAGTTCCTGCAGTTTTAACTGTAAAACCGTGTTGGAGCTTGTACCTGCCCATGTATATGTAAGGTGTGGAGTTTGCAACTGAAGAGAAACTTTGTGTTCCCAACAAGCTAGGTGAAGGACGGCTTTCACACACGCTTAACTCTCAAAACTGAGCATGTGGAGGGACGTTCGTTCATCTAGCACAAAGGGAACAGGTTGCAGGATAAACACTTACTCTGGTTTCTCAGTCTGTTTCCTAGTGCCGGTTTGAAGTTCCTGCAGTTTTCACTGTAAAACCGAGTTGGAGCTTGTATCTCCCCATGTATATGTAATGAGTGGAGTTTGCAACTGAAGAGAAACTTTGTGTTCCCAACAAGCTAGGTGAAGGACGGCTTTCACACACGCTTAACTCTCAAAACTGAGCATGTGGAGAGACGTTCGTTCATCTAGCACAAAGGGAACAGGTTACAGGATAAACACGTACTCTGATTTCTCAGTCTGTTTCCTAGTGCCGGTTTGAAGTTCCTGCATTTTTCACTGTAAGACCGAGTTGGAGCTTGTACCTCCCCATGTATATGTATGGAGTGGAGTTTGCAACTGAAGAGAAACTTTGTGTTCCCAACAAGCTAGGTGAAGGACGGCTTTCACACACGCTTATCTCTCAAAACTGAGCATGTGGAGAGACGTTCGTTCATCTAGCACAAATGGAACAGGTTGCAGGAGAAACACTTACTCTGGATTCTCAGTCTGTTTCCTAGTGCCGGTAGGAAGTTCCTGCAGTTTTCACTGTAAAACCGATTTGGAGCTTGTACCTGCCCATGTATATGTATGGAGTGGAGATTGCAACTGAAGAGAAACTTTGTGTTCCCAACAAGCTAGGTGAAGTACGGCTTTCACACACGCTTAACTCTCAAAACTGAGCATGTGGAGAGACGTTCGTTCATCTAGCACAAAGGGAACAGTTTGCAGGAGAAACACTTACTCTGGTTTCTCAGTCTGTTTCCTAGTGCCGGTTGGAAGTTCCTGCAGTTTTCACTGTAAAACCGAGTTGGAGCTTGTACCTCCCCATGTATATTTATGGAGTGGAGTTTGCAACTGAAGAGAAACTTTGTGTTCCCAACAAGCTAGGTGAAGGACGGCTTTCACACACGCTTAACTCTCAAAACTGAGCATGTGGAGAGACGTTCGTTCATCTAGCACAAAGGGAACAGTTTGCAGGAGAAACACTTACTTGGTTTCTCAGTCTGTTTCCTAGTGCCGGTTTGAAGTTCCTGCAGTTTTCACTGTAAAACCGAGTTGGAGCTTGTTCCTCCCCATGTATATTTATGGCGTGGAGTTTCCAAATGAAGAGAAACTTTGTGTTCCCAACAAGCTAGGTGAAGGACGGCTTTCACACACGCTTAACTCTCAAAACTGAGCATGTGGAGAGACGTTCGTTCATCTAGCCCAAAGGGAACAGGTTGCAGGAGAAACACTTACTCTGGTTTCTCAGTCTTTTTCCTAGTGCCGGTTTGAAGTTCCTGCAGTTTTCACTGTAAAACCGAGTTGGAGCTTGTACATCCCCATGTATATGTATGGAGTGGAGTTAGCTACTGAAGAGAAACTTTGTGTTCCCAACAAGCTAGGTGAAGGACGGCTTTCACACACGCTTAACTCTCAAAACGGAGCATGTGGAGAGACGTTAGTTCATCTAGCACAAAGGGAACAGGTTGCAGGAGAAACACTTACTCTGGTTTCTCAGTCTGTTTCCTAGTGCCGGTTGGAAGTTCCTGCAGTTTTCACTGTAAAACCGAGTTGGAGCTTGTACCTCCCCATGTATATGTATGGAGGGGAGTTTGCAACTGAAGAGAAACTTTGTGTTCCCAACAAGCTAGGTGAAGGACGGCTTTCACACACACTTAACTCTCAAAACTGAGCATGTGGAGAGACGTTCGTTCATCTAGCACAAAAGGAACAGGTTGCAGGAGAAACACTTACTCTGGTTTCTCAGTCGTTTCCTAGTGCCGGTTGGAAGTTCCTGCAGTTTTCACTGTAAAACCGAGTTGGAGCTTGTACCTGCCCATGTATATGTATGGAGTGGAGTTTGCAACTGAAGAGAAACTTTGTGTTCCCAACAAGCTAGGTGAAGGACGGCTTTCACACACGCTTAACTCTCAAAACTGAGCATGTGGAGAGACGTTCGTTCATCTAGCACAAAGGGAACAGGTTGCAGGAGAAACACTTACTCTGGTTTCTCAGTCTGTTTCCTAGTGCCGGTTTGAAGTTCCTGCAGTTTTCACTGTAAAACCGAGTTGGAGCTTTTACCTCCCCATGTATATGTAATGAGTGGAGTTGGCAACTTAAGAGAAACTTTGTGTTCCCAACAAGCTAGGTGAAGGACGGCTTTCACACACGCTTAACTCTCAAAACTGAGCATGTGGAGAGACGTTCGTTCATCTAGCACAAAGGGAACAGGTTGCAGGAGAAACACTTACTCTGGTTTCTCAGTCTGTTTCCTAGTGCCGGTTGGAAGTTCCTGCAGTTTTCACTGTAAAACCGAGTTGGAGCTTGTACCTCCCCATGTATATGTAATGAGTGGAGTTTGCAACTGAAGAGAAACTTTGTGTTCCCAACAAGCTAGGTGAAGGACGGCTTTCACACATGCTTAACTCTCAAAACTGAGTATGTGGAGAGACGTTCGTTCATCTAGCACAAAGGGAACAGGTTGCAGGAGAAACACTTACTCTGGTTTCTCAGTCTGTTTCCTAGTGCCGGTTGGAATTTCCTGCAGTTTTCACTGTAAAACCGAGTTGGAGCTTGTACCTGCCCATGTATATGTATGGAGGGGAGTTTGCAACTGAAGAGAAACTTTGTGTTCCCAAAAAGCTAGGTGAAGGACGGCTTTCACACACGCTTAACTCTCAAAACTGAGCATGTGGAGAGACGTTCGTTCATCTAGCACAAAAGGAACAGGTTGCAGGAGAAACACTTACTCTGGTTTCTCAGTCGTTTCCTAGTGCCGGTTGGAAGTTCCTGCAGTTTTCACTGTAAAACCGAGTTGGAGCTTGTACCTCCCCATGTATATGTATGGAGTGGAGTTTGCAACTGAAGAGAAACTTTGTGTTCCCAACAAGCTAGGTGAAGGACGGCTTTCACACACGCTTAACTCTCAAAACTGAGCATGTGGAGAGACGTTCGTTCATCTAGCACAAAGGGAACAGGTTGCAGGAGAAACACTTACTCTGGTTTCTCAGTCTGTTTCCTAGTGCCGATTGGAAGTTCCTGCAGTTTTCACTGTAAAACCGAGTTGGAGCTTGTACCTCCCCATGTATATGTAATGATTGGAGTTTGCAACTTAAGAGAAACTTTGTGTTCCCAACAAGCTAGGTGAAGGACGGCTTTCACACACGCTTAACTCTCAAAACTGAGCATGTGGAGAGACGTTCGTTCATCTAGCACAAAGGGAACAGGTTGCAGGAGAAACACTTACTCTGGTTTCTCAGTCTGTTTCCTAGTGCCGGTTGGAAGTTCCTGCAGTTTTCACTGTAAAACCGAGTTGGAGCTTGTACCTCCCCATGTATATGTATGAAGTGGAGTTTGCAACTGAAGAGAAACTTGGTGTTCCCAACAAGCTAGGTGAAGGACGGCTTTCAGACACGCTTAACTCTCAAAACTGAGCATGTGGAGAGACGTTCGTTCATCTAGCACAAAGGGAACAGTTTGCAGGAGAAACACTTACTTGGTTTCTCAGTCTGTTTCCTAGTGCCGGTTGGAAGTTCCTGCAGTTTTCACTGTAAAACCGAGTTGGAGCGTGTTCCTCCCCATGTATATGTATGGCGTGGAGTTTCCAAATGAAGAGAAACTTTGTGTTCCCAACAAGCTAGGTGAAGGACGGCTTTCACACACGCTTAACTCTCAAAACTGAGCATGTGGAGAGACGTTCGTTCATCTAGCCCAAAGGGAACAGGTTGCAGGAGAAACACTTACTCTGGTTTCTCAGTCTGTTTCCTAGTGCCGGTTGGAAGTTCCTGCAGTTTTCACTGTAAAACCGAGTTGGAGCTTGTACATCCCCATGTATATGTATGGAGTGGAGTTAGCTACTGAAGAGAAAATTTGTGTTCAAAACAAGCTAGGTGAAGGACGGCTTTCACACACGCTTAACTCTCAAAACTGAGCATGTGGAGAGACGTTCGTTCATCTAGCACAAAGGGAACAGGTTGCAGGAGAAACACTTACTCTGGTTTCTCAGTCTGTTTCCTAGTGCCGGTTGGAAGTTCCTGCAGTTTTCACTGTAAAACCGAGTAGGAGCTTGTACCTGCCCATGTATATGTATGGATTGGAGTTTGCAACTGAAGAGAAACTTTGTGTTCCCAACAAGCTAGGTGAAGGACGGCTTTCACACACGCTTAACACTCAAAACTGAGCATGTGGAGAGACGTTCGTTCATCTAGCTCAAAGGGAACAGGTTGCAGGAGAAACACTTACTCTGGTTTCTCAGTCGTTTCCTAGTGCCGGTTGGAAGTTCCTGCAGTTTTCACTGTAAAACCGAGTTGGAGGTTGTACCTGCCCATGTATATGTATGAAGTGGAGTTTGCAACTGAAGAGAAACTTTGTGTTCCCAACAAGCTAGGTGAAGGACGGCTTTCACACACGCTTAACTCTCAAAACTGAGCATGTGGAGAGACGTTCGTTCATCTAGCACAAAGGGAACAGGTTGCAGGAGAAACACTTACTCTGGTTTCTCAGTCTGTTTCCTAGTGCCGGTTTGAAGTTCCTGCAGTTTTCAGTGTAAAACCGAGTTGGAGCTTGTACCTCCCCATGTATATGTAATGAGTGGAGTTTGCAACTTAAGAGAAAGTTTGTGTTCCCAACAAGCTAGGTGAAGGACGGCTTTCACACACGCTTAACTCTCAAAACTGAGCATGTGGAGAGACGTTCGTTCATCTAGCACAAAGGGAACTGTTTGCAGGAAATACACTTACTCTGGTTTCTCAGTCTGTTTCCTAGTGCCGGTTGGAAGTTCCTGCAGTTTTCACTGAAAAAACCGAGTTGGAGCTTGTACCTGCCCATGTATATGTATGGAGTGGAGTTTGCAACTGAAGAGAAACTTTGTGTTCCCAACAAGCTAGGTGAAGGACGGCTTTCACACACGCTTAACTCTCAAAACTGAGCATGTGGAGAGACGTTCGTTCATCTAGCACAAAGGGAACAGGTTGCAGGAGAAACACTTACTCTGGTTTCTCAGTCTGTTTCCTAGTGCCGGTTTGAAGTTCCTGCAGTTTTCACTGTAAAACCGAGTTGGAGCTTGTACCTCCCCATGTATATGTAATGAGTGGAATTTGAAACTGAAGAGAAACTTTGTGTTCCCAACAAGCTAGGTGAAGGACGGCTTTCACACATGCTTAACTCTCAAAACTGAGCATGTGGAGAGACGTTCGTTCATCTAGCACAAAGGAAACAGGTTGCAGGAGAAACACTTACTCTGGATTCTCAGTCTGTTTCCTAGTGCCGTTTGGAAGTTCCTGCAGTTTTCACTGTAAAACCGAGTTGGGGCTTGTACCTCCCCATGTATATGTAATGAGTGGAGTTTGCAACTGAAGAGAAACTTTGTGTTCCCAACAAGCTAGGTGAAGGACGGCTTTCACACACGCTTAACTCTCAAAACTGAGCATGTGGAGAGACGTTCGTTCATCTAGCACAAAGGGAACAGGTTGCAGGAGAAACAATTACTCTGGTTTCTCAGTCTGTTTCCTAGTGCCGGATGGAAGTTCCTGCAATTTTCACTGTAAAACCGAGTTGGAGCTTGTACCTCCCCATGTATATGTATCGAGTGGAGTTTGCAACTGAAGAGAAACTTTGTGTTCCCAACAAGCTAGGTGAAGGACGGCTTTCACACACGCTTATCTCTCAAAACTGAGCATGTGGAGAGACGTTCGTTCATCTAGCACAAATGGAACAGGTTGCAGGAGAAACACTTACTCTGGATTCTCAGTCTGTTTCCTAGTGCCGGTAGGAAGTTCCTGCAGTTTTCACTGTAAAACCGAGTTGGAGCTTGTACCTGCCCATGTATATGTATGGAGTGGGGTTTGCAACTGAAGAGAAACTTTGTGTTCCCAACAAGCTAGGTGAAGGACGGCTTTCACACACGCTTAACTCTCAAAACTGAGCATGTGGAGAGACGTTCGTTCATCTAGCACAAAGGGAACAGGTTGCAGGAGAAACACTTACTCTGGTTTCTCAGTCTGTTTCCTAGTGCCGGTTGGAAGTTCCTGCAGTTTTCACTGTAAAACCGAGTTGGAGCTTGTACCTCCCCATGTATATGTATGGAGTGGAGTTTGCAACTGAAGAGAAACTTTGTGTTCCCAACAAGCTAGGTGAAGGACGGCTTTCAGACACGCTTAACTCTCAAAACTGAGCATGTGGAGAGACGTTCGTTCATCTAGCACAAAGGGAACAGTTTGCAGGGGAAACACTTACTTGGTTTCTCAGTCTGTTTCCTAGTGCCGGTTTGAAGTTCCTGCAGTTTTCACTGTAAAACCGAGTTGGAGCTTGTTCCTCCCCATGTATATGTATGGCGTGGAGTTTCCAAATGAAGAGAAACTTTGTGTTCCCAACAAGCTAGGTGAAGGACGGCTTTCACACACGCTTAACTCTCAAAACTGAGCATGTGGAGAGACGTTCGTTCATCTAGCCCAAAGGGAACAGGTTGCAGGAGAAACACTTACTCTGGTTTCTCAGTCTGTTTCCTAGTGCCGGTTGGAAGTTCCTGCAGTTTTCACTGTAAAACCGAGTTGGAGCTTGTACATCCCCATGTATATGTATGGAGTGGAGTTAGCTACTGAAGAGAAACTTTGTGTTCCCAACAAGCTAGGTGAAGGACGGCTTTCACACACGCTTAACTCTCAAAACTGAGCATGTGGAGAGACGTTCGTTCATCTAGCACAAAGGGAACAGGTTGCAGGAGAAACACTTACTCTGGTTTCTCAGTCTGTTTCCTAGTGCCGGTTGGAAGTTCCTGCAGTTTTCACTGTAAAACCGAGTAGGTGCTTGTACCTCCCCATTTATATGTATGGAGGGGAGTTTGCAACTGAAGAGAAACTTTGTGTTCCCAACAAGCTAGGTGAAGGACGGCTTTCACACACGCTTAACTCTCAAAACTGAGCATGTGGAGAGACGTTCGTTCATCTAGCACAAAAGGAACAGGTTGCAGGAGAAACACTTACTCTGGTTTCTCAGTCGTTTCCTAGTGCCGGTTGGAAGTTCCTGCAGTTTTCACTGTAAAACCGAGTTGGAGCTTGTACCTGCCCATGTATATGTATGGAGTAGAGTTTGCAACTGAAGAGAAACTTTGTGTTCCCAACAAGCTAGGTGAAGGACGGCTTTCACACACGCTTAACTTTCAAAACTGAGCATGTGGAGAGACGTTCGTTCATCTAGCACAAAGGGAACAGGTTGCAGGAGAAACACTTACTCTGGTTTCTCAGTCTGTTTCCTAGTGCCGGTTTGAAGTTCCTGCAGTTTTCACTGTAAAACCGAGTTGGAGCTTTTACCTCCCCATGTATATGTAATGAGTGGAGTTTGCAACTTAAGAGAAACTTTGTGTTCCCAACAAGCTAGTTGAAGGACGGCTTTCACACACGCTTAACTCTCAAAACTGAGCATGTGGAGAGACGTTCATTCATCTAGCACAAAGGGAACAGGTTGCAGGAGAAACACTTACTCTGGTTTCTCAGTCTGTTTCCTAGTGCCGGTTGGAAGTTCCTGCAGTTTTCACTGTAAAACCGAGTTGGAGCTTGTACCTCCCCATGTATATGTATGGAGGGGAGTTTGCAACTGAAGAGAAACTTTGTGTTCCCAACAAGCTAGGTGAAGGACGGCTTTCACACACGCTTAACTCTCAAAACTGAGCATGTGGAGAGACGTTCGTTCATCTAGCACAAAAGGAACAGGTTGCAGGAGAAACACTTACTCTGGTTTCTCAGTCGTTTCCTAGTGCCGGTTGGAAGTTCCTGCAGTTTTCACTGTAAAAGCGAGTTGGAGCTTGTACCTGCCCATGTATATCTATGGAGTGGAGTTTGCAACTGAAGAGAAACTTTGTGTTCCCAACAAGCTAGGTGAAGGACGGCTTTCACACACGCTTAACTCTCAAAACTGAGCATGTGGAGAGACGTTCGTTCATCTAGCACAAAGGGAACAGTTTGCAGGAGAAACACTTACTCTGGTTTCTCAGTCTGTTTCCTAGTGCCGGTTTGAAGTTCCTGCAGTTTTCACTGTAAAACCGAGTTGGAGCTTTTACCTCCCCATGTATATGTAATGAGTGGAGTTTGCAACTTAAGAGAAACTTTGTGTTCCCAACAAGCTATGTGAAGGACGGCTTTCACACACGATTAACTCTCAAAACTGAGCATGTGGAGAGACGTTCGTTCATCTAGCACAAAGGGAACAGGTTGCAGGAGAAACACTTACTCTGGTTTCTCAGTCTGTTTCCTAGTGCCGGTTGGAAGTTCCTGCAGTTTTCACTGTAAAATCGAGTTGGAGCTTGTACCTCCCCATGTATATGTAATGAGTGGAGTTTGCAACTGAAGAGAAACTTTGTGTTCCCAACAAGCTAGGTGAAGGACGGCTTTCACACATGCTTAACTCTCAAAACTGAGTATGTGGAGAGACGTTCGTTCATCTAGCACAAAGGGAACAGGTTGCAGGAGAAACACTTACTCTGGTTTCTCAGTCTGTTTCCTAGTGCCGGTTGGAAGTTCCTGCAGTTTTCACTGTAAAACCGAGTTGGAGCTTGTACCTGCCCATGTATATGTATGGAGGGGAGTTTGCAACTGAAGAGAAACTTTGTGTTCCCAACAAGCTAGGTGAAGGACGGCTTTCACACACGCTTAACTCTCAAAACTGAGCATGTGGAGAGACGTTCGTTCATCTAGCACAAAAGGAACAGGTTGCAGGAGAAACACTTACTCTGGTTTCTCAGTCGTTTCCTAGTGCCGGTTGGAAGTTCCTGCAGTTTTCACTGTAAAACCGAGTTGGAGCTTGTACCTGCCCATGTATATGTATGGAGTGGAGTTTGCAACTGAAGAGAAACTTTGTGTTCCCAACAAGCTAGGTGAAGGACGGCTTTCACACACGCTTAACTCTCAAAACTGAGCATGTGGAGAGACGTTCGTTCATCTAGCACAAAGGGAACAGGTTGCAGGAGAAACACTTACTCTGGTTTCTCAGTCTGTTTCCTAGTGCCGGTTGGAAGTTCCTGCAGTTTTCACTGTAAAATCGAGTTGGAGCTTGTACCTCCCCATGTATATGTAATGAGTGGAGTTTGCAACTTAAGAGAAACTTTGTGTTCCCAACAAGCTAGGTGAAGGACGGCTTTCACACATGCTTAACTCTCAAAACTGAGTATGTGGAGAGACGTTCGTTCATCTAGCACAAAGGGAACAGGTTGCAGGAGAAACACTTACTCTGGTTTCTCAGTCTGTTTCCTTGTGCCAGTTTGAAGTTCCTGCCGTTTTCACTGTAAAACCGAGTAGGAGCTTGTACCTGCCCATGTATATGTATGGATTGGAGTTTGCAACTGAAGAGAAACTTTGTGTTCCCAACAAGCTAATTGAAGGACGGCTTTCACACACGCTTAACTCTCAAAACTGAGCATGTGGAGAGACGTTCGTTCATCGAGCACAAAGGGAACAGGTTGCAGGAGAAACACTTACTCTGGTTTCTCAGTCGTTTCCTAGTGCCGGTTGGAAGTTCCTGCAGTTTTCACTGTAAAACCGAGTTGGAACTTGTACCTGCCCATGTATATGTATGGAGTGGAGTTTGCAATTGAAGAGAAACTTTGTGTTCCCAACAAGCTAGGTGAAGGACAGCTTTCACACATGCTTAACTCTCAAAGCTGAGCATGTGGAGAGACGTTCGTTCATCTAGCACAAAGGGAACAGGTTGCAGGAGAAACACTTACTCTGGTTTCTCAGTCTGTTTCCTAGTGCCGGTTTGAAGTTCTTGCAGTTTTCACTGTAAACCGAGTTGGAGCTTGTATCTGCCCATGTATATGTATGGAGTGGAGTTTGCAACTGAAGAGAAACTTTGTGTTCCCAACAAGCTAGTTGAAGGACGGCTTTCACACACGCTTAACTCTCAAAACTGAGCTTGTGGAGAGACGTTCGTTCATCTAGCACAAAGGGAACAGGTTGCAGGAGAAACACTTACTCTGGTTTCTCAGTCTGTTTCCTAGTGCCGGTTGGAAGTTCCTGCAGTTTTCACTGTAAAACCGAGTTGGAGCTTGTACCTCCCCATGTATATGTAAGGAGTGGAGTTTGCAACTGAAGAGAAACTTTGTGTTCCCAACAAGCTAGGTGAAGGACGGCTTTCACACACGCTTAACTCTCAAAACTGAGCATGTGGAGAGACGTTTCGTTCATCTAGCAAAAAGGGAACAGGTTGCAGGAGAAACACCTACTCTGGTTTCTCAGTCTGTTTCCTAGTACCGGTTGGAATTTCCTGCAGTTTTCACTGTAAAACCGAGTTGGAGCTTGTACCTCCCCATGTATATGTAATGAGTGGAATTTGCAACTGAAGAGAAACTTTGTGTTCCCAACAAGCTAGGTGAAGGACGGCTTTCACACATGCTTAACTCTCAAAACTGAACATGTGGAGAGACGTTCGTTCATCTAGCACAAAGGGAACAAGTTGCAGGAGAAACACTTACTCTGGTTTCTCAGTCTGTTTCCTAGTGCCGGTTTTAAGTTCCTGCAGGTTTCACTGTAAAACCGAGTTGGAGCTTGTGCCTCCCCATTATATGTCTGGAGTGGGGTTTGCAACTGAAGAGAAACTTTGTGTTCCCAACAATCTAGGTGAAGGACGGCTTTCACACACGCTTAACTCTCAAAACTGAGCATGTGGAGAGACGTTCGTTCATCTAGCACAAAGGGAACAGGTTGCAGAAGAAACACTTACTCTGGTTTCTCAGTCTGTTTCCTAGTGCCGGTTGGAAGTTCTTGCAGTTTTCACTGTAAACCGAGTTGGAGCTTGTATCTGCCCATGTATATGTATGGAGTGGAGTTTGCAACTGAAGAGAAACTTTGTGTTCCCAACAAGCTAGTTGAAGGACGGCTTTCACACACGCTTAACTCTCAAAACTGAGCATGTGGAGAGACGTTCGTTCATCTAGCACAAAGGGAACAGGTTGCAGGAGAAACACTTACTCTGGTTTCTCAGTCTGTTTCCTAGTGCCGGTTGGAAGTTCCTGCAGTTTTCACTGTAAAACCGAGTTGGAGCTTGTACCTGCCCATGTATATGTATGGAGTGGAGTTTGCAACTGAAGAGAAACTTTGTGTTCCCAACAAGCTAGGTGAAGGACGGCTTTCACACACGCTTAACTCTCAAAACTGAGCATGTGGAGAGACGTTCGTTCATCTAGCACAAAGGGAACAGGTTGCAGGAGAAACAATTACTCTGGTTTCTCAGTCTGTTTCCTAGTGCCGGTTTGAAGTTCCTGCAGTTTTCACTGTAAAATCGAGTTGGAGCTTGTACCTCCCCATGTATATGTAATGAGTGGAATTTGCAACTGAAGAGAAACTTTGTGTTCCCAACAAGCTAGGTGAAGGACGGCTTTCACACATGCTTAACTCTCAAAACTGAGCATGTGGAGAGACGTTCGTTCATCTAGCACAAAGGGAACAGGTTGCAGGAGAAACACTTACTCTGGTTTCTCAGTCTGTTTCCTAGTGCCGGTTGGAAGTTCCTGCAGTTTTCACTGTAAAAACGAGTTGGAGCTTGTACGTCCCCATGTATATGTATGGAGTGGGGTTTGCAACTGAAGAGAAACTTTGTGTTCCCAACAAGCTAAGTGAAGCACGGCTTTCACACACGCTTAACTCTCAAAACTGAGCATGTGGAGAAACGTTCGTTCATCTAGCACAAAGGGAACATGTTGCAGGAGAAACATTTACTCTGGTTTCTCAGTCTGTTTTCTACTGCCGGTTGGAAGTTTCTGCAGTTTTCACTGTAAAACCGAGTTGGAGCTTGTACCTCCCCATGTATATGTAAGGAGTGGAGTTTGCAACTGAAGAAAAACTTTGTGTTCCCAACAAGCTAGGTGAAGGACGGCTTTCACACATGCTTAACTCTCAAAACTGAGCATGTGGAGAGACGTTCGTTCATCTAGCAAAAAGGGAACAGGTTGCAGGAGAAACACCTACTCTGGTTTCTCAGTCTGTTTCCTAGTGCCTTTTGGAATTTCCTGCAGTTTTCACTGTAAAACCGAGTTGGAGCTTGTACCTCCCCATGTATATGTAATGAGTGGAATTTGCAATTGAAGAGAAACTTTGTGTTCCCAACAAGCTAGGTGAAGGCGGCTTTCACACATGCTTAACTCTCAAAACTGAACATGTGGAGAGACGTTCGTTCATCTAGCACAAATGGAACAGGTTGCAGGAGAAACACTTACTCTGGTTTCTCAGTCTGTTTCCTGGTGCCGGTTTTAAGTTCCTGCAGGTTTCACTGTAAAACCGAGTTGGAGCTTGTACCTCCCCATTATATGTATGGAGTGGTGTTTGCAACTGAAGAGAAACTTTGTGTTCCCAACAAGCTAGGTGAAGGACGGCATTCACACACTCTTAACTCTCAAAACTGAGAATGTGGAGAGACATTCGTTCATCTAGCACAAAGGGAACAGGTTGCAGGAGAAACACTTACTCTGGTTTCTCAGTCTGTTTCCTAGTGCCGGTGTGAAGTTCCTGCAGTTTTCACTGTAAACCGAGTTGGAGCTTGTATCTGCCCATGTATATGTATGGAGTGGAGTTTGCAACTGAAGAGAAACTTTGTGTTCCCAACAAGCTAGTTGAAGGACGGCTTTCACACACGCTTAACTCTCAAAACTGAGCATGTGGAGAGACGTTCGTTCATCTAGCACAAAGGGAACAGGTTGCAGGAGAAACACTTACTCTTGTTTCTCAGTCTGTTTCCTAGTGCCGGTTGGAAGTTCCTGCAGTTTTCACTGTAAAACCGAGTTGGAGCTTGTACCTGCCCATGTATATTTATGGAGTGGAGTTTGCAACTGAAGAGAAACTTTGTGTTCCCAACAAGCTAGGTGAAGTACGGCTTTCACACACGCTTAACTCTCAAAACTGAGCATGTGGAGAGACGTTCGTTCATCTAGCACAAAGGGAACAGGTTGCAGGAGAAACACTTACTCTGGTTTCTCAGTCTGTTTCCTAGTGCCGGTTGGAAGTTCCTGCAGTTTTCACTGTAAAACCGAGTTGGAGCTTGTACCTCCCCATGTATATGTAATGAGTGGAGTTTGCAACTGAAGAGAAACTTTGTGTTCCCAACAAGCTAGGTGAAGTACGGCTTTCGCACACGCTTAACTCTCAAAACTGAGCATGTGCAGAGACGTTCGTTCATCTAGCACAAAGGGAACAGGTTGCAGGAGAAACACTTACTCTGGATTCTCAGTCTGTTTCCTAGTGCCTGTTTGAAGTTCCTGCAGTTCTCACTGTAAAACCGAGTTGGAGCTTGTACCTGCCCATGTAAATGTATGGATTGGAGTTTGCAAGTGAAGAGAAACTTTGTGTTCCCAACAAGGTAGGTGAAGGACGGCTTTCACACATGCTTAACTCTCAAAACTGAGCATGTGGGGAGGCGTTCGTTCATCTAGCACAAACGGAACAGGTTGCAGGAGAAACACTTACTCTGGTTTCTCAGTCTGTTTCCTAGTGCCGGTTGGAAGTTCCTGCAGTTTTCACTGTAAAACCGAGATGGAGCTTGTACCTGCCCATGTATATGTATGGAGTGGGGTTTGCAACTGAAGAGAAACTTTGTGTTCCCAACAAGCTAGGTGAAGGACGGCTTTCACACACGCTTAACCCTCAAAACTGAGCATGTGGAGAGACGTTCGTTCATCTAGCACAAAGGGAACAGGTTGCAGGAGAAACACTTACTCTGGTTTCTCAGTCTGTTTCCTAGTCCCGGTTGGAATTTCCTGCATTTTTCACTGTAAAACCGAGTTGGAGCTTGTATATCCCCATGTATATGTATGGAGTGGAGTTTGCAACTGAAGAGAAAATTTGTGTTCCCAACAATCTAGGTGAAGGACGGCTTTCACACACGCTTAACTCTCAAAACTGAGCATGTGGAGAGACGTTCGTTCATCTAGCACAAAGGGAACAGGTTGCAGGAGAAACACTTACTCTGGTTTCTCAGTCTGTTTCCTAGTGCCGGTTGGAAGTTCCTGCAGTTTTCACTGTAAAACCGAGTTGGAGCTTGTACCTGCACATGTATATGTATGGAGTGGAGTTTGCAACTGAAGAAAAACTTTGTGTTCCCAACAAGCTAGGTGAAGGACGGCTTTCACACACGCTTAACTCTCAAAACTGAGCATGTGGAGAGACGTTCGTTCATCTAGCACAAAGGGAACAGGTTGCAGGAGAAACACTTACTCTGGTTTCTCAGTCTGTTTCCTAGTGCCGGTTGGAAGTTCCTGCAGTTTTCACTGTAAAACCGAGTTGGAGCTTGTACCTGCCCATGTATATGTATGGAGTGGAGTTTGCAACTGAAGAGAAACTTTGTGTTCCCAACAAGCTAGGTGAAGGACGGCTTTCACTCACGCTTAACTCTCAAAACTGAGCATGTGGAGAGACGTTCGTTCATCTGACACAAAGGGAACAGGTTGCATGTGAAACACTTACTCTGGTTTCTCAGTCTGTTTCCTAGTGCCGGTTGGAAATTCCTGCAGTTTTCACTGTAAAACCGAGTTGGAGCTTGTACCTCCCCATGTATATGTATGGAGTGGAGTTTGCAACTGAAGAGAAACTTTGTGTTCCCAACAAGCTAGGTGAAGGACGGCTTTCGCACACGCTTAACTCTCAAAACTGAGCATGTGGAGAGACGTTCGTTCATCTAGCACAAAGGGAACAGGTTGCAGGAGAAACACTTACTCTGGTTTCTCAGTCTGTTTCCTAGTGCCTGTTTGAAGTTCCTGCAGTTCTCACTGTAAAAGCGAGTTGGAGCTTGTACCTGCCCATGTAAATGTATGGATTGGAGTTTGCAATTGAAGAGAAACTTTGTGTTCCCAACAAGCTACTTGAAGGACGGCTTTCACACACGCTTAACTCTCAAAACTGAGCATGTGGAGAGGCGTTCGTTCATCTAGCACAAACGGAAAAGGTTGCAGGAGAAACACTTACTCTGGTTTCTCAGTCTGTTTCCTAGTGCCGGTTGGAAGTTCCTGCAGTTTTCACTGTAAAACCGAGTTGGAGCTTGTACCTCCCCATGTATATGTAATGAGTGGAGTTTGCAACTGAAGAGAAACTTTGTGTTCCCAACAAGCTAGGTGAAGGACGGCTTTCACACACGCTTAACTCTCAAAAGTGAGCATGTGGAGAGACGTTCGTTCATCTGGCACAATGGGAACAGGTTGCAGGTGAAACACTTACTCTGGTTTCTCAGTCTGTTTCCTAGTGCCGGTTGGAAGTTCCTGCAGTTTTCACTGTAAAACCGAGTTTGAGCTTGTACCTCCCCATGTATATGTATGGAGTGGAGTTTGCAACTGAAGAGAAACTTTGTGTTCCCAACAAGCTAGGTGAAGGACGGCTTTCGCACACGCTTAACTCTCAAAATTGAGCATGTGTAGAGACGTTCGTTCATCTAGCACAAAGGGAACAGGTTGCAGGAGAAACACTTACTCTGGTTTCTCAGTCTGTTTCCTAGTGCCTGTTTGAAGTTCCTGCATTTGTCACTGTAAAACCGAGTTGGAGCTTGTACCTGCCCATGTAAATGTATGGATTGGAGTTTGCAATTGAAGAGAAACTTTGTGTTCCCAACAAGCTAGGTGAAGGACGGCTTTCACACACGCTTAACTCTCAAAACTGAGCATGTGGAGAGGCGTTCGTTCATCTAGCACAAACGGAACAGGTTGCAGGAGAAACACTTACTCTGGTTTCTCAGTCTGTTTCCTAGTGCCGGTTGGAAGTTCCTGCAGTTTTCACTGTAAAACCGAGTTGGAGCTTGTACCTGCCCATGTATATGTATGGAGTGGAGTTCGCTACTGAAGAGAAACTTTGTGTTCCCAACAAGCTAGGTGAAGGACGGCTTTCACACACGCTTAAATCTCAAAACTGAGCATGTGGAGAGACGTTCGTTCATCTAGCACAAAGGGAACAGGTTGCAGGAGAAACACTTACTCTGGTTTCTCAGTCTGTTTCCAAGTGCTGGTTGGAAGTTCCTGCAGTTTTCACTGTAAAACCGAGTTTGAGCTTGTACCTGCCCATGTATATGTATGGAGTGGAGTTTGCAACTGAAGAGAAACTTTGTGTTCCCAACAAGCTAGGTGAAGTACGGCTTTCACACACGCTTAACTCTCAAAACTGAGCATGTGGAGAGACGTTCGTTCATCTAGCACAAAGGGAACAGGTTGCAGGAGAAACACTTACTCTGGTTTCTCTGTCTGTTTCCTAGTGCCGGTTGGAAGTTCCTGCAGTTTTCACTGTAAAACCGAGTTGGAGCTTGTACCTGCCCATGTATATGTATGGAGTGGAGTTTGCAACTGAAGAGAAACTATGTGTTCCCAACAAGCTAGGTGAAGGACGGCTTTCACACACGCATAACTCTCAAAACTGAGCATGTGGAGAGACGTTCGTTCATCTAGCACAAAGGAAACAGGTTGTAGGAGAAACACTTACTCTGGTTTCTCAGTCTGTTTCCTAGTTCCGGTTGGAAATTCCTGCAGTTTTCACTGTAAAACCGAGTTGGAGCTTGTACCTCCCCATGTATATGTATGGAGTGGAGTTTGCAACTGAAGAGAAACTTTGTGTTCCCAACAAGCTAGGTGAAGGACGGCTTTCGCACACGCTTAACTCTCAAAACTGAGCATGTGGAGAGACGTTCGTTCATCTAGCACAAAGGGAACAGGTTGCAGGAGAAACACTTACTCTGGTTTCTCAGTCTGTTTCCTAGTGCCTGTTTGAAGTTCCTGCAGTTTTCACTGTAAAACCGAGTTGGAGCTTGTACCTGCCCATGTATATGTATGGAGTGGAGTTCGCTACTGAAGAGAAACTTTGTGTTCCCAACAAGCTAGGTGAAGGACGGCTTTCACACACGCTTAACTCTCAAAACTGAGCATGTGGAGAGACGTTCGTTCATCTAGCACAAAGGGAACAGGTTGCAGGGGAAACACTTACTCTGGTTTCTCAGTCTGTTTCCAAGTGCCGGTTGGAAGTTCCTGCAGTTTTCACTGTAAACCCGAGTTGGAGCTTGTACCTGCCCATGTATATGTATGGAGTGGAGTTTGCAACTGAAGAGAAACTTTGTGTTCCCAACAAGCTAGGTGAAGGACTGCTTTCACACACGATTAACTCTCAAAAATGAGCATGTGGAGAGACGTTCGTTCATCTAGCACAAAGGGAACAGGTTGCAGGGGAAACACTTACTTGGTTTCTCAGTCTGTTTCCTAGTGCCGGTTGGAAGTTCCTGCAGTTTTCACTGTAAAACCGAGTTGGAGCTTGTAACTTCCCATGTATATGTATGGCGTGTAGTTTCCAAATGAAGAGAAACTTTGTGTTCCCAACAAGCTAGGTGAAGGACGGCTTTCACACACGCTTAACCCTCAAAACTGAGCATGTGGAGAGACGTTCGTTCATCTAGCACAAAGGGAACAGGTTGCAGGAGAAACACTTACTCTGGTTTCTCAGTCTGTTTCCTAGTGCCGGTTGGAAGTTCCTGCATTTTTCACTGTAAAACCGAGTTGGAGCTTGTATCTCCCCATGTATATGTATGGAGTGGAGTTTGCAACTGAAGAGAAAATTTGTGTTCCCAACAAGCTAGATGAAGGACGGCTTTCACACACGCTTAACACTCAAAACTGAGCATGTGGAGAGACGTTCGTTCATCTAGCACAAAGGGAACAGGTTGCAGGAGAAACACTTACTCTGGATTCTCAGTCTGTTTCCTAGTGCCGGTTGGAAGTTCCTACAGTTTTCACTGTAAAACCGAGTTGGAGCTTGTACCTGCCCATGTATATGTATGGAGTGGAGTTTGCAACTGAAGAGAAACTTTGTGTTCCCAACAAGCTAGGTGAAGGACGGCTTTCACACACGCTTAACTCTCAAAACTGAGCATGTGGAGAGACGTTCGTTCATCTAGCACAAAGGGAACAGGTTGCAGGAGAAACACTTACTCTGGTTTCTCAGTCTGTTTCCTAGTGCCGGTTTGAAGTTCCTGCAGTTTTCACTGTAAAACCGAGTTGGAGCTTGTACCTCCCCATGTATATGTATGGAGTGGAGTTTGCAACTGAAGAGAAACTTTGTGTTCCCAACAAGCTAGGTGAAGGACGGCTTTCACACACGCTTAACTCTCAAAACTGAGCATGTGGAGAGACGTTCGTTCATCTAGCACAAAGGGAACAGGTTGCAGGAGAAACACTTACTCTGGTTTCTCAGTCTGTTTCCTAGTGCCGGTTTGAAGTTCCTGCAGTTTTCACTGAAAAAACCGAGTTGGAGCTTGTACCTCCCCATGTATATGTATGGAGTGGAGTTTGCAACTGAAGAGAAACTTTGTGTTCCCAACAAGCTAGGTGAAGGACGGCTTTCACACACGCTTAACTCTCAAAACTGAACATGTGGAGAGACGTTCGTTCATCTAGCACAAAGGGAACAGGTTGCAGGAGAAACACTTACTCTGGTTTCTCAGTCTGTTTCCTAGTGCCGGTTTGAAGTTCCTGCAGTTTTCACTGAAAAAACCGAGTTGGAGCTTGTACCTCCCCATGTATATGTATGGCGTGGAGTTTCCAAATGAAGAAAAACTTTGTGTTCCCAACAAGCTAGGTGAAGGAAGGCTTTAATACACGCTTAACTCTCAAAACTGAGCATGTGGAGAGACGTTCGTTCATCTAGCACAAAGGGAACAGGTTGCAGGAGAAACACTTACTCTGGTTTCTCAGTCTGTTTCCTAGTGCCGGTTGGAAGTTCCTGCAATTTTCACTGTAAAACCGATTTGGAGCTTGTACCTGCCCATGTATATGTATGGAGTGGAGTTTGCAACTGAAGAGAAACTTTGTGTTCCCAACAAGCTAGGTGAAGGACGGCTTTCACACACGCTTAACTCTCAAAACTGAGCATGTGGAGAGACGTTCGTTCATCTAGCACAAAGGGAACAGGTTGCAGGAGAAACACTTACTCTGGTTTCTCAGTCTGTTTCCTAGTGCCGGTTGGAAGTTCCTGCAGTTTTCACTGTAAAACCGAGTTGGAGCTTGTACCTGCCCATGTATATGTATGGAGTGGAGTTTGCAACTGAAGAGAAACTTTGTGTTCCCAACAAGCTAGGTGAAGGGCGGCTTTCACACACGCTTAACTCTCAAAACTGGGCATGTGGAGAGACGTTCGTTCATCTAGCACAAAGGGAACAGGTTGCAGGAGAAACACTTACTCTGGTTTCTCAGTCTGTTTCCTAGTGCTGGTTGGAAGTTCTTGCAGTTTTCACTGTAAAACCGAGTTGGAGCTTTTACCTCCCCATGTATATGTATGGAGTGGAGTTTGCAACTGAAGAGAAACTATGTGTTCCCAAATAGCTAGTTGAAGGACGGCTTTCACACACGCTTATCTCTCAAAACTGAGCATGTGGAGAGACGTTCGTTCATCTAGCACAAAGGGAATAGGTTGCAGGAGAAACACTTACTCTGGTTTCTCAGTCTGTTTCCTAGTGCCGGTTTGAAGTTCCTGCAGTTTTCACTGTAAAACCGAGTTTTAGCTTGTAATTCCCCATGTGTATGTAAGGATTGGTGTTTGCAACTGAAGAGAAACTTTCTGTTCCCAACAAGCTAGGTGAAGGACGGCTTTCACACACGCTTAACTCTCAAAACTGAGCACGTGGAGAGACGTTCGTTCATCTAGCACAAAGGGAACAGGTTGCAGGATAAACACTTACTTGGTTTCTCAGTCTGTTTCCTAGTGCCGGTTTGAAGTTCCTGCAGTTTTCACTGTAAAACCGAGTTGGAGCTTGTATCTCCCCATGTATATGTATGGCGTGTAGTTTCCAAATGAAGAGAAACTTTGTGTTCCCAACAAGCTAGGTGAAGGACGGCTTTCGCACACGCTTAACCCTCAAAACTGAGCATGTGGAGAGACTTTCGTTCATCTAGCACAAAGGGAACAGGTTGCAGGAGAAACACTTACTCTAGTTTCTCAGTCTGTTTCCTAGTGCCGGTTGGAAGTTCCTGCATTTTTCACTGTAAAACCGAGTTGGAGCTTGTACCTGCCCATGTATATGTATGGAGTGGAGTTTGCAACTGAAGAGAAAATTTGTGTTCCCAACAACCTAGGTGAAGGACGGCTTTCACACACGCTTTACTCTCAAAACTGAGCATGTGGAGAGACGTTCGTTCATCTAGCACAAAGGGAACAGGTTGCAGGAGAAACACTTACTCTGGTTTCTCAGTGTGTTTCCTAGTGCCGGTTGGAAGTTCCTGCAGTTTTCACTGTAAAACCGAGTTGGAGCTTGTACCTGCCCATGTATATGTATGGAGTGGAGTTTGCAACTGAAGAGAAACTTTGTGTTCCCAACAAGCTAGGTGAAGGACGGCTTTCACACACGCTTAACTCTCAAAACTGAGCATGTGGAGAGACGTTTGTTCATCTAGCACAAAGGGAACAGGTTGCAGGAGAAACACATACTCTGGTTTCTCAGTCTGATTCCTAGTGCTGGTTTGAAGTTCCTGCACTTTTCACTGTAAAACGAGTTGGAGCTTGTACCTCCCCATGTGTATGTAAGGAGTGGAGTTTGCAACTGAAGAGAAACTTTGTGTTCCCAACAAGCTAGGTGAAGGACGGCTTTCACACACGCTTAACTCTCAAAACTGAGCATGTGGAGAGACGTTCGTTCATCTAGCACAAAGGGAACAGGTTGCAGGAGAAACACTTACTTGGTTTCTCAGTCTGTTTCCTAGTGCCGGTTGGAAGTTCCTGCAGTTTTCACTGTAAAACCGAGTTGGAGCTTGTATGTCCCCATGTATATGTATGGCGTATAGTTTCCAAATGAAGAGAAACTTTGTGTTCCCAACAAGCTATGTGAAGGACGGCTTTCACACACGCTTAACTCTCAAAACTGAGCATGTGGAGAGACGTTCGTTCATCTAGCACAAAGGGAACAGGTTGCAGGAGAAACACTTACTCTGGTTTCTCAGTCTGTTTCCTAGTGCCGGATTGAAGTTCCTGCAGTTTTCACTGTAAAACCGAGTTGGAGCTTGTACCTCCCCATGTATATGTATGGAGTGGAGTTTACAACTGAAGAGAATATTTGTGTTCCGAACAAGCTAGGTGAAGGACGGCTTTCACACACGCTTAACTCTCAAAACTGAGCATGTGGAGAGAAGTTCGTTCATCTAGCACAAAGGGAACAGGTTGCAGGAGAAACACTTACTCTGGTTTCTCAGTCTGTTTCCTAGTGCCGGTTGGAAGTTCCTGCAGTTTTCACTGTAAAACCGAGTTGGAGCTTGTACCTGCCGATGTATATGTATGGAGTGGAGTTTGCAACTGAAGAGAAACTTTGTGTTCCCAACAAGCTAGGTGAAGGACGGCTTTCACACACGCTTAACTCTCAAAACTGAACATGTGGAGAGACGTTCGTTCATCTAGCACAAAGGGAACAGGTTGCAGGAGAAACACTTACTCTGGTTTCTCAGTCTGTTTCCTAGTGCCGGTTGGAAGTTCCTGCAGTTTTCACAGTAAAACCGTGTTGGAGCTTGTACCTGCCCATGTATATGTATGGAGTGGAGTTTGCAACTGAAGAGAAACTTTGTGTTCCCAACAAGCTAGGTGAAGTACGGCTTTCACACACGCTTAACTCTCAAAACTGAGCATGTGGAGAGACGTTCGTTCATCTAGCACAAAGGGAACAGGTTGCAGGAGAAACACTTACTCTGGTTTCTCAGTCTGTTTCCTAGTGCCGGTTGGAAGTTCCTGCAGTTTTCACTGTAAAACCGAGTTGGAGCTTGTACCTGCCCATATATATTTATGGAGTGGAGTTTGCAACTGAAGAGAAACTTTGTGTTCCCAACAAGCTAGGTGAAGTACGGCTTCACACACGCTTAACTCTCAAAACTGAGCATGTGGAGAGACGTTTGTTCATCTAGCACAAAGGGAACAAGTTGCAGGAGTAACACTTACTCTGGTTTCTCTGTCTGTTTCCTAGTGCCGGTTGGAAGTTCCTGCAGTTTTCACTGTAAAACCGAGTTGTAGCTTGTACCTGCCCATGTATATGTATGGAGTGGAGTTTGCAACTGAAGAGAAACTTTGTGTTCCCAACAAGCTAGGCGAAGGACGTCTTTCACACAAGGTTAACCCTCAAAACTGAGCATGTGGAGAGACGTTCGTTCATCTAGCACAAAGGGAACAGGTTGCAGGAGAAACACTTACTCTGTTTTCTCAGTCTGTTTCATAGTGCCGGTTGGAAGTTCCTGCAGTTTTCACTGTAAAACCGATTTGGAGCTTGTACCTCCCCATGTATATGTACGGAGTGGAGTTTGCAACTGAAGAGAAAATTTGTGTTCCCAACAAGCTAGGTGAAGGACGACTTTCACACACGCTTAACTCTCAAATCTGAGCATGTGGAGAGACGTTCGTTCATCTAGCACAAAGGGAACAGGTTGCAGGAGAAACACTTACTCTGGTTTCTCAGTCTGTTTCCTAGTGCCGGTTGGAAGTTCCTGCAGTTTTCACTGTAAAACCGAGTTGGAGCTTGTACCTGCCCATGTATATGTATGGAGTGGAGTTAGCAACTGAAGAGAAACTTTGTGTTTCCAACAAGCTAGGTGAAGGACGGCTTTCACACACGCTTAACTCTCAAAACTGAGCATGTGGAGAGACGTTCGTTCATCTAGCACAAAGGGAACAGGTTGCAGGAGAAACACTTACTCTGGTTTCTCAGTCTGTTTCCTAGTGCCGCTTGGAAGTTCCTGCAGTTTTCACTGTAAAACCGAGTTGGAGCTTGTACCTCCCCATGTATATGTATGGAGTGGAGTTTGCAACTGAAGAGAAACTTTGTGTTCCCAACAAGCTAGGTGAAGGACGGCTTTCACACACGCTTAACTCTCAAAATTGAGCATGTGGAGAGACGTTCTTTCATCTAGCACAAAGGGAACAGGTTGCAGGAGAAACACTTACTCTGGTTTATCAGTCTGTTTCCTAGTGCCGGTTGGAAGTTCCTGCAGTTTTCACTGTAAAACCGAGTTGGAGCTTGTACCTGCCCATGTATATGTATGGAGTGGAGTTTGCAACTGAAGAGAAACTTTGTGTTCCCAACAAGCTAGATGAAGGACGGCTTTCACACATGTTTAACTCTCAAAACTGAGCATGTGGAGAGACGTTCGTTCATCTAGCACAAAGGGAACAGGTTGCAGGAGAAACACTTACTCTGGTTTCTCAGTCTGTTTCCTAGTGCCGGTTGGAAGTTCCTGCAGTTTTCAATGTAAAACCGAGTTGGAGCTTGTACCTCCCCATGTATATGTATGGAGTGGAGTTTGCAACTGAAGAGAAACTTTGTGTTCCCAACAAGCTAGGTGAAGGACGGCTTTCACACACGCTTAACTCTCAAAATTGAGCATGTGGAGAGACGTTCGTTCATCTAGCACAAATGGAACAGGTTGCAGGAGAAACACTTACTCTGGTTTCTCAGTCTGTTTCCTAGTGCCGGTTGGAAGTTCCTGCAGTTTTCACTGTAAAACCGAGTTGGAGCTTGTACCTGCCCATGTATATGTATGGAGTGGAGTTTGCAACTGAAGAGAAACTTTGTGTTCCCAACAAGCTAGATGAAGGACGGCTTTCACACACGCTTAAGTCTCAAAACTGAGCATGTGGAGAGACGTTCGTTCATCTAGCACAAAGGGAACAGGTTGCAGGAGAAACACATACTCTGGTTTCTCAGTCTGTTTCCTAGTGCCGGTTGGAACTTCCTGCAGTTTTCAATGTAAAACCGAGTTGGAGCTTGTACCTCCCCATGTATATGTATGGAGTGGAGTTTGCAACTGAAGAGAAACTTTGTGTTCCCAACAAGCTAGGTGAAGGACGGCTTTCCCACATGCTTAACTCTCAAAACTGAGCATGTGGAGACACGTTCGTTCATCTAGCACAAAGGGAATAGGTTGCAGGAGAAACACTTACTCTGGTTTCTCAGGCTGTTTCCTAGTGCCGGTTTGAATTTCCTGCAGTTTTCACAGTAAAACCGATTTGGAGCTTGTACCTCCCCAAGTATATGTATGGAGTGGTGTTTGCAACTGAAGAGAAACTTTGTGTTCCCAACAAGCTAGGTGAAGGACGGCTTTCGCACACGCTTAACTCTCAAAACATAGCATGTGGAGAGACGTTCTTTCATCTAGCACAAAGGGAACAGGTTGCAGGAGAAACACTTACTCTGGTTTCTCAGTCTGTTTCCTAGTGCCGGTTGGAAGGTCCTGCAGTTTTCACTGTAAAACCGAGTTGGAGCTTGTACCTGCCCATGTATATTTATGGAGTGGAGTTTGCAACTGAAGAGAAACTTTGTGTTCCCAACAAGCTAGCTTATGTACGGCTTTCACACACGCTTAACTCTCAAAACTGAGCATGTGGAGAGACGTTCGTTCATCTAGCACAAAGGGAAAAAGTTGCAGGGGTAACACTTACTCTGGTTTCTCAGTCTGTTTCCTAGTGCCTTTTGGAAGTTCCTGCAGTTTTCACTGTAAAACCGAGTTGGAGCTTGTACCTGCCCATGTATATGTATGGAGTGGAGTTTGCAACTGAAGAGAAACTTTGTGTTCCCAACAAGCTAGGTTAAGGACGGCTTTCACACATGCTTATCTCTCAAAACTGAGCATGTGGAGAGACTTTCGTTCATCTAGCACAAAGGGAACAGTTTGCAGGGGAAACACTTACTCTGGTTTCTCAGTCTGTTTCCTAGTGCCGGTTGGAAGTTCCTGCAGTTTTCACTGTAAACCGAGTTGGAGCTTGTACCTGCCCATGTATATCTAAGGAGTGGTGTTTGCAACTGAAGAGAAACTTTGTGTTCCCAACAAGCTAGGTGAAGGACGGCTTTCACACACGCTTAACTCTCAAAAAACTGAGCATGTGGAGAGACGTTCGTTCATCTAGCACAAAGGGAACAGGTTGCAGGAGAAACAATTACTCTGGTTTCTCAGTCTGTTTCGTAGTGCCGGTTGGAATTTCCTGCAGTTTTCACTGTAAAACCGAGTTGGAGCTTGTACCTGCCCATGTATATGTATGGAGTGGAGTTTGCAACTGAAGAGAAACTTTGTGATCCCAACAAGCTAGGTGAAGGACGGCTTTCGCACACGCTTAACTCTCAAAACTGAGCATGTGGAGAGACGTTCGTTCATCTAGCACAAAGGGAACAGGTTGCAGGAGAAACACTTCCTCTGGTTTCTCAGTCTGTTTCCTAGTGCCGGTTTGAAGTTCCTGCAGTTTTCACTGTAAAACCGAGTTGGAGCTTGTACCTCCCCAGGTATATGTATGGCGTGGAGTTTGCAACTGAAGAGAAACTTTGTGTTCCCAACAAGCTAGGTGAAGTACGGCTTTCACACACGCTTAACACTCAAAACTGAGCATGTGGAGAGAAGTTCGTTCATCTTGCACAAAGGGAACAGGTTGCAGGAGAAACACTTACTCTGGTTTCTCAGTCTGTTTCCTAGTGCCGGTTGGATGTTCCTGCAGTTTTCACTGTAAAATCGAGTTGGAGCTTGTACCTGCCCATGTATATGTATGGAGTGGATTTTGCAACTGAAGAGAAACTTTGTGTTCCCAACAAGCTAGGTGAAGGACGGCTTTCACACACGCTTAACACTCAAAACTGAGCATGTGGAGAGACGTTCGTTCATCTAGCACAAAAGGAACAGGTTGCAGGAGAAACACTTACTCTGGATTCTCAGTCTGTTTCCTAGTGCCGGTTGGAAGTTCCTGCAGTTTTCACTGTAAAACCGAGTTGGAGCTTGTACCTCCCCATGTATATGTATGGAGTGGTGTTTGCAACTGTAGAGAAACTTTGTTTTCCCAACAAGCTAGGTGAAGGACGGCTTTCACACACGCTTAACTCTCAAAACTGAGCATGTGGAGAGACGTTCGTTCATGTAGCACAAAGGGAATAGGTTGCAGGAGAAACACTTACTCTGGTTTCTCAGTCTGTTTCCTAGTGCCGGTTTGAAGTTCCTGCAGTTTTCACTGTAAAACCGAGTTGGAGCTTGTACCTCCTCATGTATATGTAAGGAGTGGAGTTTGCAACTGAAGAGAAACTTTGTGTTCCCAACAAGCTAGGTGAAGGACGGCTTTCACAAACGCTTAACTCTCAAAACTGAGCATGTTGAGAGACGTTCGTTCATCTAGAACAAAGGGAACAGGTTGCAGGAGAAACACTTCCTCTGATTTCTCATTCTGTTTCCTAGTGCCGGTTTGAAGTTCCTGCAGTTTTCACTGTAAAACCGAGTTGGAGCTTGTACCTCCCCATGTATATGTATGGAGTGGAGTTTGCAAGTGATAAGAAACTTTGTGTTTCCTTCAAGCAACGTGAAGGACGGCTTTCACACACATTTATCTCTCAGAACTGAGCATGTGTAGAGACGTTCGTTCATCCAGCACAAGGGGAACCGGTTGCAGGAGAAACACTTACTCTGGTTTCTCAGTCTGTTTCCTAGTGCCAGTTTGAAGGTCCTGCGGTTTGCACTGTAACAACGAGTTGGAGCTTATACCTCCCCATATATTTGTATGATGTGGAGTTTGCAACTGAAAAGAAACTTTGTGTTCCCTTCAAGCTAGGTGAAGGACGGCTTTCACATACATTTATCTCTCAGATATCAGCATGTGGAGAGACGTTCGTTCATCCAGCACAAAGGGAACTGGTTGCAAGATAAATACTTACTCTGGTTTCTCCGTCTGTTTCCTAGTGCCGGTTGGAATTTCCTGCGGTTTGCACTGTAAATCCGAGTTGAAGTTAGTTTCTCCCCATATATATGTAAGGACTGGAGTTTGCAACTAAATAGGAACTTTGTGTTCCCTTCAAGTTAGGTGAATGACGGCTTTAACTCACACTTATCTCTCAGAACTGAGTATGTGTAGAGACGTTCGTTCATCCAGCACAAAGGGAACGGGATACAGGTGAAACAATTACTCTGGTTTCTCAATCTGTTTCCTAGTGCCGGCTTGAAGTTCCTGCGTTTTGCACTGTAAAACCGAGTTGGAGCTTGTACCTCCCCATATATATCTATGGTGTGGAGTTTGCAAATGAAAAGAAGCTTTGTGTTCCCTTCAAGCTAGGTGAAGGACTGCTTTCATACACACTTATCTCTCAGAACTGAGCATGTGGAGAGACGATCGTTCATCCAGCAAAAGGGGAAATGGTTGCAGGAGAAACACTTACTCTGGTTTCTCAGTCTGTTTCCTAGTGCCGGTGTGAAGGTCCTGCGGTTTGCCCTGTAACACCGAGTTGGAGCTTATACCACCCCATATATATGTATGATGTGGAGTTTGCAACTGAAAAGAAACTTTGTGTTCCCTTCAAGCTAGGTGAAGGACGGCTTTCACACACACTTATCTCTCAGAACTGAGCATGTGGAGAGACGTTCGTTCATCCAGCACAAAGGGAACGGGTTGCAGGAGAAACACTTACTCTGGTTTTTCGTCTGTTTCCTAGTGCCGGTTTGAAGTTCCTGAGGTTTGCACTGTAAAACCGAGTTAGAGCTTGTACCTCCCTATATATATGTATGGTGTGGAGTTTGCAACTGAAAAGAAACTTTGTGTTCCCTTCAAGCTAGTTGAAGGACGGCTTTCACACATTTATGTCTCAGATAAAAGCATGTGGAGAGACGTTCGTTCATCCATCACAAAGGGAACGGGTTGCAGGAGAAACACTTACTATGGTTTCTCAGTCTGTTTCCTAGTGCCGGTTTGAAGTCCCTGCGGTTTGCACTGAAAAACCGTGTTAGAGCTTGTACCTCCCAATATATATGTATGGTGTTGTGTTTGCAACTGAAAAGAAACTTTGTGTTCCCCTCAAGCTAGGTGAAGGACGGCTTTCACACACACTTATCTCTCAGAACTGAGCATGTGGAGAGACGTTCGTTCATCCAGCACAAATGGAACGGGTTGCAGGAGAAACCCTTACTCTGGTTTCCCAGTTTGTTTCCTAGTGCCAGTTTGAAGTTCCTGAGGTTTGCACTGTAAAACCGATTTGGAACTTGTTCCTCCCCATATATATGTATGGAATGCAGTTTGCAAGTGACAAGAAACTTTGTGTTTCCTTCAAGCAAGGTGAAGGACGGCTTTCACACACATTTATCTCTCAGAACTGAGCATGTGGAGAGACGTTCGTTCATCCAGCACAAAGGGAATGGGTTGCAAGAGAAATACTTACTCTGGTTTCTCAGTTTGTTTCCTAGGGCCGGTTGGAATTTCCTGCGGTTTGCACTGTAAATCCGAGTTGAAGTTAGTTCCTCCCCATATATATGTATGGAATGGTGTTTGCAAGTGACAACAAGCTTTGTGTTCCCTTCAAGCTAGGTGAAGGACGGCTTTCACAGACACTTATCTCTCAGAACTGAGCATGTGGAGAGACGATCATTCATCCAGCACAAGGGGAACTGGTTGCAGGGGAAACACTTACTCTGGTTTCTCAGTCTGTATCCTAGTGCCGGTTTGATGTTCCTGCGGTTTGCACTGTAAAATCGAGTTGGAGATTGTACCTCCCCATATATATGTATGGTGTGGAGTTTGCAAATGAGAAGAAGCTTTGTGTTCCCTTCAAGCTAGGTGAAGGACTGCTTTCACACACACTTATCTCTCAGAACTGAGCAAGTGGAGAGACGTTCGTTCATCCAGCACAAGGGGAACTGGTTGCAGGAGAAACACTTACTCTGGTTTCTCAGTCTGTTTCCTAGTGCCGGTTTGAAGGTCCTGCGGTTTGCGCTGTAACACCGAGTTGGAGCTTATACCTCCCCATATATATGTTTGATGTGTAGTTTGCAACTGAAAAGAAACTTTGTGTTCCCTTCAAGCTAGGTGAAGGACGGCTTTCCCACACACTTATCTCTCAGAACTGAGCATGTGGAGAGACGTTCGTTCATCTAGCACAAAGGGAACAGGTTGCAGGAGAAACACTTACTCTGGTTTCTCATTCTGTTTCCTAGTGCCGGTTTGAAGTTCCTGCAGTTTTCACTGTAAATCCGAGTTGGAGCTTGTACCTCCCCATGTATATGTATGGCGTGTGTTTGCAACTGCAGAGAAACTTTGTGTTCCCAACAAGCTAGTTGAAGGACGGCTTTCACACACGCTTAACTCTCAAAACTGAGCATGTGGAGAGACTTTCGTTCATCTAGCACAAAGGGAACAGGTTGCAGGAGAAACACTTACTCTGGTTTCTCAGTCTGTTTCCTAGTGCCTGTTTGAAGTTCCAGCATTTTTCACTGTAAAATCGAGTTGGAGCTTGTACCTCCCCATGTATATGTAAGAAGTGGAGTTTGCAACTGAAGAGAATCTTTGTGTTCCCAACAAGCTAGGTGAAGGACGGCTTTCACACACGCTTAACTCTCAAAACTGAGCATGTGGAGAGACGTTCGTTCATCTAGCACAAAGGGAAAAGTTTGCAGGAGAAACACTTACTCTGGTTTCTCAGTCTGTTTCCTAGGGCCGGTTGGATGTTCCTGCAGTTTTCACTGTAAAACCGAGTTGGAGCTAGTACGTCCCCATGTATATGTATGGCGTGGAGTTTGCAACTGAAGAGAAACTTTGTGTTCCCAACAAGCTAGGTGAAGGACGGCTTTCACACACGCTTAACTCTCAAAATTGAGCATGTGGAGAGACGTTCGTTCATCTAGCACAAATGGAACAGGTTGCAGGAGAAACACTTACTCTGGTTTCTCAGTCTGTTTCCTAGTGCCGGTTGGAAGTTCCTGCAGTTTTCACTGTAAAACCGAGTTGGAGCTTGTACCTGCCCATGTATATGTATGGAGTGGAGTTTGCAACTGAAGAGAAACTTTGTGTTCCCAACAAGCTAGATGAAGGACGGCTTTCACACACGCTTAAGTCTCAAAACTGAGCATGTGGAGAGACGTTCGTTCATCTAGCACAAAGGGAACAGGTTGCAGGAGAAACACATACTCTGGTTTCTCAGTCTGTTTCCTAGTGCCGGTTGGAACTTCCTGCAGTTTTCAATGTAAAACCGAGTTGGAGCTTGTACCTCCCCATGTATATGTATGGAGTGGAGTTTGCAACTGAAGAGAAACTTTGTGTTCCCAACAAGCTAGGTGAAGGACGGCTTTCCCACATGCTTAACTCTCAAAACTGAGCATGTGGAGACACGTTCGTTCATCTAGCACAAAGGGAATAGGTTGCAGGAGAAACACTTACTCTGGTTTCTCAGGCTGTTTCCTAGTGCCGGTTTGAATTTCCTGCAGTTTTCACAGTAAAACCGATTTGGAGCTTGTACCTCCCCAAGTATATGTATGGAGTGGTGTTTGCAACTGAAGAGAAACTTTGTGTTCCCAACAAGCTAGGTGAAGGACGGCTTTCGCACACGCTTAACTCTCAAAACATAGCATGTGGAGAGACGTTCTTTCATCTAGCACAAAGGGAACAGGTTGCAGGAGAAACACTTACTCTGGTTTCTCAGTCTGTTTCCTAGTGCCGGTTGGAAGGTCCTGCAGTTTTCACTGTAAAACCGAGTTGGAGCTTGTACCTGCCCATGTATATTTATGGAGTGGAGTTTGCAACTGAAGAGAAACTTTGTGTTCCCAACAAGCTAGCTTATGTACGGCTTTCACACACGCTTAACTCTCAAAACTGAGCATGTGGAGAGACGTTCGTTCATCTAGCACAAAGGGAAAAAGTTGCAGGGGTAACACTTACTCTGGTTTCTCAGTCTGTTTCCTAGTGCCTTTTGGAAGTTCCTGCAGTTTTCACTGTAAAACCGAGTTGGAGCTTGTACCTGCCCATGTATATGTATGGAGTGGAGTTTGCAACTGAAGAGAAACTTTGTGTTCCCAACAAGCTAGGTTAAGGACGGCTTTCACACATGCTTATCTCTCAAAACTGAGCATGTGGAGAGACTTTCGTTCATCTAGCACAAAGGGAACAGTTTGCAGGGGAAACACTTACTCTGGTTTCTCAGTCTGTTTCCTAGTGCCGGTTGGAAGTTCCTGCAGTTTTCACTGTAAACCGAGTTGGAGCTTGTACCTGCCCATGTATATCTAAGGAGTGGTGTTTGCAACTGAAGAGAAACTTTGTGTTCCCAACAAGCTAGGTGAAGGACGGCTTTCACACACGCTTAACTCTCAAAAAACTGAGCATGTGGAGAGACGTTCGTTCATCTAGCACAAAGGGAACAGGTTGCAGGAGAAACAATTACTCTGGTTTCTCAGTCTGTTTCGTAGTGCCGGTTGGAATTTCCTGCAGTTTTCACTGTAAAACCGAGTTGGAGCTTGTACCTGCCCATGTATATGTATGGAGTGGAGTTTGCAACTGAAGAGAAACTTTGTGATCCCAACAAGCTAGGTGAAGGACGGCTTTCGCACACGCTTAACTCTCAAAACTGAGCATGTGGAGAGACGTTCGTTCATCTAGCACAAAGGGAACAGGTTGCAGGAGAAACACTTCCTCTGGTTTCTCAGTCTGTTTCCTAGTACCGGTTTGAAGTTCCTGCAGTTTTCACTGTAAAACCGAGTTGGAGCTTGTACCTCCCCATGTATATGTATGGCGTGGAGTTTGCAACTGAAGAGAAACTTTGTGTTCCCAACAAGCTAGGTGAAGTACGGCTTTCACACACGCTTAACACTCAAAACTGAGCATGTGGAGAGAAGTTCGTTCATCTTGCACAAAGGGAACAGGTTGCAGGAGAAACACTTACTCTGGTTTCTCAGTCTGTTTCCTAGTGCCGGTTGGATGTTCCTGCAGTTTTCACTGTAAAATCGAGTTGGAGCTTGTACCTGCCCATGTATATGTATGGAGTGGATTTTGCAACTGAAGAGAAACTTTGTGTTCCCAACAAGCTAGGTGAAGGACGGCTTTCACACACGCTTAACACTCAAAACTGAGCATGTGGAGAGACGTTCGTTCATCTAGCACAAAAGGAACAGGTTGCAGGAGAAACACTTACTCTGGATTCTCAGTCTGTTTCCTAGTGCCGGTTGGAAGTTCCTGCAGTTTTCACTGTAAAACCGAGTTGGAGCTTGTACCTCCCCATGTATATGTATGGAGTGGTGTTTGCAACTGTAGAGAAACTTTGTTTTCCCAACAAGCTAGGTGAAGGACGGCTTTCACACACGCTTAACTCTCAAAACTGAGCATGTGGAGAGACGTTCGTTCATGTAGCACAAAGGGAATAGGTTGCAGGAGAAACACTTACTCTGGTTTCTCAGTCTGTTTCCTAGTGCCGGTTTGAAGTTCCTGCAGTTTTCACTGTAAAACCGAGTTGGAGCTTGTACCTCCTCATGTATATGTAAGGAGTGGAGTTTGCAACTGAAGAGAAACTTTGTGTTCCCAACAAGCTAGGTGAAGGACGGCTTTCACAAACGCTTAACTCTCAAAACTGAGCATGTTGAGAGACGTTCGTTCATCTAGAACAAAGGGAACAGGTTGCAGGAGAAACACTTCCTCTGATTTCTCATTCTGTTTCCTAGTGCCGGTTTGAAGTTCCTGCAGTTTTCACTGTAAAACCGAGTTGGAGCTTGTACCTCCCCATGTATATGTATGGAGTGGAGTTTGCAAGTGATAAGAAACTTTGTGTTTCCTTCAAGCAACGTGAAGGACGGCTTTCACACACATTTATCTCTCAGAACTGAGCATGTGTAGAGACGTTCGTTCATCCAGCACAAGGGGAACCGGTTGCAGGAGAAACACTTACTCTGGTTTCTCAGTCTGTTTCCTAGTGCCAGTTTGAAGGTCCTGCGGTTTGCACTGTAACAACGAGTTGGAGCTTATACCTCCCCATATATTTGTATGATGTGGAGTTTGCAACTGAAAAGAAACTTTGTGTTCCCTTCAAGCTAGGTGAAGGACGGCTTTCACATACATTTATCTCTCAGATATCAGCATGTGGAGAGACGTTCGTTCATCCAGCACAAAGGGAACTGGTTGCAAGATAAATACTTACTCTGGTTTCTCCGTCTGTTTCCTAGTGCCGGTTGGAATTTCCTGCGGTTTGCACTGTAAATCCGAGTTGAAGTTAGTTTCTCCCCATATATATGTAAGGACTGGAGTTTGCAACTAAATAGGAACTTTGTGTTCCCTTCAAGTTAGGTGAATGACGGCTTTAACTCACACTTATCTCTCAGAACTGAGTATGTGTAGAGACGTTCGTTCATCCAGCACAAAGGGAACGGGATACAGGTGAAACAATTACTCTGGTTTCTCAATCTGTTTCCTAGTGCCGGCTTGAAGTTCCTGCGTTTTGCACTGTAAAACCGAGTTGGAGCTTGTACCTCCCCATATATATCTATGGTGTGGAGTTTGCAAATGAAAAGAAGCTTTGTGTTCCCTTCAAGCTAGGTGAAGGACTGCTTTCATACACACTTATCTCTCAGAACTGAGCATGTGGAGAGACGATCGTTCATCCAGCAAAAGGGGAAATGGTTGCAGGAGAAACACTTACTCTGGTTTCTCAGTCTGTTTCCTAGTGCCGGTGTGAAGGTCCTGCGGTTTGCCCTGTAACACCGAGTTGGAGCTTATACCACCCCATATATATGTATGATGTGGAGTTTGCAACTGAAAAGAAACTTTGTGTTCCCTTCAAGCTAGGTGAAGGACGGCTTTCACACACACTTATCTCTCAGAACTGAGCATGTGGAGAGACGTTCGTTCATCCAGCACAAAGGGAACGGGTTGCAGGAGAAACACTTACTCTGGTTTTTCGTCTGTTTCCTAGTGCCGGTTTGAAGTTCCTGAGGTTTGCACTGTAAAACCGAGTTAGAGCTTGTACCTCCCTATATATATGTATGGTGTGGAGTTTGCAACTGAAAAGAAACTTTGTGTTCCCTTCAAGCTAGTTGAAGGACGGCTTTCACACATTTATGTCTCAGATAAAAGCATGTGGAGAGACGTTCGTTCATCCATCACAAAGGGAACGGGTTGCAGGAGAAACACTTACTATGGTTTCTCAGTCTGTTTCCTAGTGCCGGTTTGAAGTCCCTGCGGTTTGCACTGAAAAACCGTGTTAGAGCTTGTACCTCCCAATATATATGTATGGTGTTGTGTTTGCAACTGAAAAGAAACTTTGTGTTCCCCTCAAGCTAGGTGAAGGACGGCTTTCACACACACTTATCTCTCAGAACTGAGCATGTGGAGAGACGTTCGTTCATCCAGCACAAATGGAACGGGTTGCAGGAGAAACCCTTACTCTGGTTTCCCAGTTTGTTTCCTAGTGCCAGTTTGAAGTTCCTGAGGTTTGCACTGTAAAACCGATTTGGAACTTGTTCCTCCCCATATATATGTATGGAATGCAGTTTGCAAGTGACAAGAAACTTTGTGTTTCCTTCAAGCAAGGTGAAGGACGGCTTTCACACACATTTATCTCTCAGAACTGAGCATGTGGAGAGACGTTCGTTCATCCAGCACAAAGGGAATGGGTTGCAAGAGAAATACTTACTCTGGTTTCTCAGTTTGTTTCCTAGGGCCGGTTGGAATTTCCTGCGGTTTGCACTGTAAATCCGAGTTGAAGTTAGTTCCTCCCCATATATATGTATGGAATGGTGTTTGCAAGTGACAACAAGCTTTGTGTTCCCTTCAAGCTAGGTGAAGGACGGCTTTCACAGACACTTATCTCTCAGAACTGAGCATGTGGAGAGACGATCATTCATCCAGCACAAGGGGAACTGGTTGCAGGGGAAACACTTACTCTGGTTTCTCAGTCTGTATCCTAGTGCCGGTTTGATGTTCCTGCGGTTTGCACTGTAAAATCGAGTTGGAGATTGTACCTCCCCATATATATGTATGGTGTGGAGTTTGCAAATGAGAAGAAGCTTTGTGTTCCCTTCAAGCTAGGTGAAGGACTGCTTTCACACACACTTATCTCTCAGAACTGAGCAAGTGGAGAGACGTTCGTTCATCCAGCACAAGGGGAACTGGTTGCAGGAGAAACACTTACTCTGGTTTCTCAGTCTGTTTCCTAGTGCCGGTTTGAAGGTCCTGCGGTTTGCGCTGTAACACCGAGTTGGAGCTTATACCTCCCCATATATATGTTTGATGTGTAGTTTGCAACTGAAAAGAAACTTTGTGTTCCCTTCAAGCTAGGTGAAGGACGGCTTTCCCACACACTTATCTCTCAGAACTGAGCATGTGGAGAGACGTTCGTTCATCTAGCACAAAGGGAACAGGTTGCAGGAGAAACACTTACTCTGGTTTCTCATTCTGTTTCCTAGTGCCGGTTTGAAGTTCCTGCAGTTTTCACTGTAAATCCGAGTTGGAGCTTGTACCTCCCCATGTATATGTATGGCGTGTGTTTGCAACTGCAGAGAAACTTTGTGTTCCCAACAAGCTAGTTGAAGGACGGCTTTCACACACGCTTAACTCTCAAAACTGAGCATGTGGAGAGACTTTCGTTCATCTAGCACAAAGGGAACAGGTTGCAGGAGAAACACTTACTCTGGTTTCTCAGTCTGTTTCCTAGTGCCTGTTTGAAGTTCCAGCATTTTTCACTGTAAAATCGAGTTGGAGCTTGTACCTCCCCATGTATATGTAAGAAGTGGAGTTTGCAACTGAAGAGAATCTTTGTGTTCCCAACAAGCTAGGTGAAGGACGGCTTTCACACACGCTTAACTCTCAAAACTGAGCATGTGGAGAGACGTTCGTTCATCTAGCACAAAGGGAAAAGTTTGCAGGAGAAACACTTACTCTGGTTTCTCAGTCTGTTTCCTAGGGCCGGTTGGATGTTCCTGCAGTTTTCACTGTAAAACCGAGTTGGAGCTAGTACGTCCCCATGTATATGTATGGCGTGGAGTTTGCAACTGAAGAGAAACTTTGTGTTCCCAACAAGCTAGGTGAAGGACGGCTTTCACACACGCTTAACTCTCAAAACTGAGCATGTGGAGAGACGTTCGTTCATCTAGCACAAAGGGAACAGGTTGCAGGAGAAACACTTACTCTGGTTTCTCAGTCTGTTTCCTAGTGCCGGTTGGAAGGTCCTGCAGTTTTCACTGTAAAACCGAGTTGGAGCTTGTACCTGCCCATGTATATTTATGGAGTGGAGTTTGCAACTGAAGAGAAACTTTGTGTTCCCAACAAGCTAGCTTATGTACGGCTTTCACACACGCTTAACTCTCAAAACTGAGCATGTGGAGAGACGTTCGTTCATCTAGCACAAAGGGAAAAAGTTGCAGGGGTAACACTTACTCTGGTTTCTCAGTCTGTTTCCTAGTGCCTTTTGGAAGTTCCTGCAGTTTTCACTGTAAAACCGAGTTGGAGCTTGTACCTGCCCATGTATATGTATGGAGTGGAGTTTGCAACTGAAGAGAAACTTTGTGTTCCCAACAAGCTAGGTTAAGGACGGCTTTCACACATGCTTATCTCTCAAAACTGAGCATGTGGAGAGACTTTCGTTCATCTAGCACAAAGGGAACAGGTTGCAGGGGAAACACTTACTCTGGTTTCTCAGTCTGTTTCCTAGTGCCGGTTGGAAGTTCCTGCAGTTTTCACTGTAAACCGAGTTGGAGCTTGTACCTGCCCATGTATATCTAAGGAGTGGTGTTTGCAACTGAAGAGAAACTTTGTGTTCCCAACAAGCTAGGTGAAGGACGGCTTTCACACACGCTTAACTCTCAAAACTGAGCATGTGGAGAGACGTTCGTTCATCTAGCACAAAGGGAACAGGTTGCAGGAGAAACAATTACTCTGGTTTCTCAGTCTGTTTCGTAGTGCCGGTTGGAATTTCCTGCAGTTTTCACTGTAAAACCGAGTTGGAGCTTGTACCTGCCCATGTATATGTATGGAGTGGAGTTTGCAACTGAAGAGAAACTTTGTGATCCCAACAAGCTAGGTGAAGGACGGCTTTCGCACACGCTTAACTCTCAAAACTGAGCATGTGGAGAGACGTTCGTTCATCTAGCACAAAGGGAACAGGTTGCAGGAGAAACACTTCCTCTGGTTTCTCAGTCTGTTTCCTAGTGCCGGTTTGAAGTTCCTGCAGTTTTCACTGTAAAACCGAGTTGGAGCTTGTACCTCCCCATGTATATGTATGGCGTGGAGTTTGCAACTGAAGAGAAACTTTGTGTTCCCAACAAGCTAGGTGAAGTACGGCTTTCACACACGCTTAACACTCAAAACTGAGCATGTGGAGAGAAGTTCGTTCATCTTGCACAAAGGGAACAGGTTGCAGGAGAAACACTTACTCTGGTTTCTCAGTCTGTTTCCTAGTGCCGGTTGGATGTTCCTGCAGTTTTCACTGTAAAATCGAGTTGGAGCTTGTACCTGCCCATGTATATGTATGGAGTGGATTTTGCAACTGAAGAGAAACTTTGTGTTCCCAACAAGCTAGGTGAAGGACGGCTTTCACACACGCTTAACACTCAAAACTGAGCATGTGGAGAGACGTTCGTTCATCTAGCACAAAAGGAACAGGTTGCAGGAGAAACACTTACTCTGGATTCTCAGTCTGTTTCCTAGTGCCGGTTGGAAGTTCCTGCAGTTTTCACTGTAAAACCGAGTTGGAGCTTGTACCTCCCCATGTATATGTATGGAGTGGTGTTTGCAACTGTAGAGAAACTTTGTTTTCCCAACAAGCTAGGTGAAGGACGGCTTTCACACACGCTTAACTCTCAAAACTGAGCATGTTGAGAGACGTTCGTTCATGTAGCACAAAGGGAATAGGTTGCAGGAGAAACACTTACTCTGGTTTCTCAGTCTGTTTCCTAGTGCCGGTTTGAAGTTCCTGCAGTTTTCACTGTAAAACCGAGTTGGAGCTTGTACCTCCTCATGTATATGTAAGGAGTGGAGTTTGCAACTGAAGAGAAACTTTGTGTTCCCAACAAGCTAGGTGAAGGACGGCTTTCACAAACGCTTAACTCTCAAAACTGAGCATGTTGAGAGACGTTCGTTCATCTAGAACAAAGGGAACAGGTTGCAGGAGAAACACTTCCTCTGATTTCTCATTCTGTTTCCTAGTGCCGGTTTGAAGTTCCTGCAGTTTTCACTGTAAAACCGAGTTGGAGCTTGTACCTCCCCATGTATATGTATGGAGTGGAGTTTGCAACTGAAGAGAAACTTTGTGTTCCCAACAAGCTAGGTGAAGGACGGCTTTCACACACGCTTAACTCTCAAAACTGAGCATGTGGAGAGACGTTCGTTCATCTAGCACAAAGGGAACAGGTTGCAGGAGAAACACTTACTCTGGTTTCTCAGTCTGTTTCCTAGTGCCGGTTTGAAGTTCCTGCAGTTTTCACTGAAAAAACCGAGTTGGAGCTTGTACCTCCCCATGTATATGTATGGAGTGGAGTTTGCAACTGAAGAGAAACTTTGTGTTCCCAACAAGCTAGGTGAAGGACGGCTTTCACACACGCTTAACTCTCAAAACTGAACATGTGGAGAGACGTTCGTTCATCTAGCACAAAGGGAACAGGTTGCAGGAGAAACACTTACTCTGGTTTCTCAGTCTGTTTCCTAGTGCCGGTTTGAAGTTCCTGCAGTTTTCACTGAAAAAACCGAGTTGGAGCTTGTACCTCCCCATGTATATGTATGGCGTGGAGTTTCCAAATGAAGAAAAACTTTGTGTTCCCAACAAGCTAGGTGAAGGAAGGCTTTAATACACGCTTAACTCTCAAAACTGAGCATGTGGAGAGACGTTCGTTCATCTAGCACAAAGGGAACAGGTTGCAGGAGAAACACTTACTCTGGTTTCTCAGTCTGTTTCCTAGTGCCGGTTGGAAGTTCCTGCAATTTTCACTGTAAAACCGATTTGGAGCTTGTACCTGCCCATGTATATGTATGGAGTGGAGTTTGCAACTGAAGAGAAACTTTGTGTTCCCAACAAGCTAGGTGAAGGACGGCTTTCACACACGCTTAACTCTCAAAACTGAGCATGTGGAGAGACGTTCGTTCATCTAGCACAAAGGGAACAGGTTGCAGGAGAAACACTTACTCTGGTTTCTCAGTCTGTTTCCTAGTGCCGGTTGGAAGTTCCTGCAGTTTTCACTGTAAAACCGAGTTGGAGCTTGTACCTGCCCATGTATATGTATGGAGTGGAGTTTGCAACTGAAGAGAAACTTTGTGTTCCCAACAAGCTAGGTGAAGGGCGGCTTTCACACACGCTTAACTCTCAAAACTGGGCATGTGGAGAGACGTTCGTTCATCTAGCACAAAGGGAACAGGTTGCAGGAGAAACACTTACTCTGGTTTCTCAGTCTGTTTCCTAGTGCCGGTTGGAAGTTCTTGCAGTTTTCACTGTAAAACCGAGTTGGAGCTTTTACCTCCCCATGTATATGTATGGAGTGGAGTTTGCAACTGAAGAGAAACTATGTGTTCCCAAATAGCTAGTTGAAGGACGGCTTTCACACACGCTTATCTCTCAAAACTGAGCATGTGGAGAGACGTTCGTTCATCTAGCACAAAGGGAATAGGTTGCAGGAGAAACACTTACTCTGGTTTCTCAGTCTGTTTCCTAGTGCCGGTTTGAAGTTCCTGCAGTTTTCACTGTAAAACCGAGTTTTAGCTTGTAATTCCCCATGTGTATGTAAGGATTGGTGTTTGCAACTGAAGAGAAACTTTCTGTTCCCAACAAGCTAGGTGAAGGACGGCTTTCACACACGCTTAACTCTCAAAACTGAGCACGTGGAGAGACGTTCGTTCATCTAGCACAAAGGGAACAGGTTGCAGGATAAACACTTACTTGGTTTCTCAGTCTGTTTCCTAGTGCCGGTTTGAAGTTCCTGCAGTTTTCACTGTAAAACCGAGTTGGAGCTTGTATCTCCCCATGTATATGTATGGCGTGTAGTTTCCAAATGAAGAGAAACTTTGTGTTCCCAACAAGCTAGGTGAAGGACGGCTTTCGCACACGCTTAACCCTCAAAACTGAGCATGTGGAGAGACTTTCGTTCATCTAGCACAAAGGGAACAGGTTGCAGGAGAAACACTTACTCTAGTTTCTCAGTCTGTTTCCTAGTGCCGGTTGGAAGTTCCTGCATTTTTCACTGTAAAACCGAGTTGGAGCTTGTACCTGCCCATGTATATGTATGGAGTGGAGTTTGCAACTGAAGAGAAAATTTGTGTTCCCAACAACCTAGGTGAAGGACGGCTTTCACACACGCTTTACTCTCAAAACTGAGCATGTGGAGAGACGTTCGTTCATCTAGCACAAAGGGAACAGGTTGCAGGAGAAACACTTACTCTGGTTTCTCAGTGTGTTTCCTAGTGCCGGTTGGAAGTTCCTGCAGTTTTCACTGTAAAACCGAGTTGGAGCTTGTACCTGCCCATGTATATGTATGGAGTGGAGTTTGCAACTGAAGAGAAACTTTGTGTTCCCAACAAGCTAGGTGAAGGACGGCTTTCACACACGCTTAACTCTCAAAACTGAGCATGTGGAGAGACGTTTGTTCATCTAGCACAAAGGGAACAGGTTGCAGGAGAAACACATACTCTGGTTTCTCAGTCTGATTCCTAGTGCTGGTTTGAAGTTCCTGCACTTTTCACTGTAAAACGAGTTGGAGCTTGTACCTCCCCATGTGTATGTAAGGAGTGGAGTTTGCAACTGAAGAGAAACTTTGTGTTCCCAACAAGCTAGGTGAAGGACGGCTTTCACACACGCTTAACTCTCAAAACTGAGCATGTGGAGAGACGTTCGTTCATCTAGCACAAAGGGAACAGGTTGCAGGAGAAACACTTACTCTGGTTTCTCAGTCTGTTTCCTAGTGCCGGTTGGAAGTTCCTGCAGTTTTCACTGTAAAACCGAGTTGGAGCTTGTACCTGCCCATGTATATGTATGGAGTGGAGTTTGCAACTGAAGAGAAACTTTGTGTTCCCAACAAGCTAGGTGAAGGGCGGCTTTCACACACGCTTAACTCTCAAAACTGGGCATGTGGAGAGACGTTCGTTCATCTAGCACAAAGGGAACAGGTTGCAGGAGAAACACTTACTCTGGTTTCTCAGTCTGTTTCCTAGTGCCGGTTGGAAGTTCTTGCAGTTTTCACTGTAAAACCGAGTTGGAGCTTTTACCTCCCCATGTATATGTATGGAGTGGAGTTTGCAACTGAAGAGAAACTATGTGTTCCCAAATAGCTAGTTGAAGGACGGCTTTCACACACGCTTATCTCTCAAAACTGAGCATGTGGAGAGACGTTCGTTCATCTAGCACAAAGGGAATAGGTTGCAGGAGAAACACTTACTCTGGTTTCTCAGTCTGTTTCCTAGTGCCGGTTTGAAGTTCCTGCAGTTTTCACTGTAAAACCGAGTTTTAGCTTGTAATTCCCCATGTGTATGTAAGGATTGGTGTTTGCAACTGAAGAGAAACTTTCTGTTCCCAACAAGCTAGGTGAAGGACGGCTTTCACACACGCTTAACTCTCAAAACTGAGCACGTGGAGAGACGTTCGTTCATCTAGCACAAAGGGAACAGGTTGCAGGATAAACACTTACTTGGTTTCTCAGTCTGTTTCCTAGTGCCGGTTTGAAGTTCCTGCAGTTTTCACTGTAAAACCGAGTTGGAGCTTGTATCTCCCCATGTATATGTATGGCGTGTAGTTTCCAAATGAAGAGAAACTTTGTGTTCCCAACAAGCTAGGTGAAGGACGGCTTTCGCACACGCTTAACCCTCAAAACTGAGCATGTGGAGAGACTTTCGTTCATCTAGCACAAAGGGAACAGGTTGCAGGAGAAACACTTACTCTAGTTTCTCAGTCTGTTTCCTAGTGCCGGTTGGAAGTTCCTGCATTTTTCACTGTAAAACCGAGTTGGAGCTTGTACCTGCCCATGTATATGTATGGAGTGGAGTTTGCAACTGAAGAGAAAATTTGTGTTCCCAACAACCTAGGTGAAGGACGGCTTTCACACACGCTTTACTCTCAAAACTGAGCATGTGGAGAGACGTTCGTTCATCTAGCACAAAGGGAACAGGTTGCAGGAGAAACACTTACTCTGGTTTCTCAGTGTGTTTCCTAGTGCCGGTTGGAAGTTCCTGCAGTTTTCACTGTAAAACCGAGTTGGAGCTTGTACCTGCCCATGTATATGTATGGAGTGGAGTTTGCAACTGAAGAGAAACTTTGTGTTCCCAACAAGCTAGGTGAAGGACGGCTTTCACACACGCTTAACTCTCAAAACTGAGCATGTGGAGAGACGTTTGTTCATCTAGCACAAAGGGAACAGGTTGCAGGAGAAACACATACTCTGGTTTCTCAGTCTGATTCCTAGTGCTGGTTTGAAGTTCCTGCACTTTTCACTGTAAAACGAGTTGGAGCTTGTACCTCCCCATGTGTATGTAAGGAGTGGAGTTTGCAACTGAAGAGAAACTTTGTGTTCCCAACAAGCTAGGTGAAGGACGGCTTTCACACACGCTTAACTCTCAAAACTGAGCATGTGGAGAGACGTTCGTTCATCTAGCACAAAGGGAACAGGTTGCAGGAGAAACACTTACTTGGTTTCTCAGTCTGTTTCCTAGTGCCGGTTGGAAGTTCCTGCAGTTTTCACTGTAAAACCGAGTTGGAGCTTGTATGTCCCCATGTATATGTATGGCGTATAGTTTCCAAATGAAGAGAAACTTTGTGTTCCCAACAAGCTATGTGAAGGACGGCTTTCACACACGCTTAACTCTCAAAACTGAGCATGTGGAGAGACGTTCGTTCATCTAGCACAAAGGGAACAGGTTGCAGGAGAAACACTTACTCTGGTTTCTCAGTCTGTTTCCTAGTGCCGGATTGAAGTTCCTGCAGTTTTCACTGTAAAACCGAGTTGGAGCTTGTACCTCCCCATGTATATGTATGGATTGGAGTTTACAACTGAAGAGAATATTTGTGTTCCGAACAAGCTAGGTGAAGGACGGCTTTCACACACGCTTAACTCTCAAAACTGAGCATGTGGAGAGAAGTTCGTTCATCTAGCACAAAGGGAACAGGTTGCAGGAGAAACACTTACTCTGGTTTCTCAGTCTGTTTCCTAGTGCCGGTTGGAAGTTCCTGCAGTTTTCACTGTAAAACCGAGTTGGAGCTTGTACCTGCCGATGTATATGTATGGAGTGGAGTTTGCAACTGAAGAGAAACTTTGTGTTCCCAACAAGCTAGGTGAAGGACGGCTTTCACACACGCTTAACTCTCAAAACTGAACATGTGGAGAGACGTTCGTTCATCTAGCACAAAGGGAACAGGTTGCAGGAGAAACACTTACTCTGGTTTCTCAGTCTGTTTCCTAGTGCCGGTTGGAAGTTCCTGCAGTTTTCACAGTAAAACCGTGTTGGAGCTTGTACCTGCCCATGTATATGTATGGAGTGGAGTTTGCAACTGAAGAGAAACTTTGTGTTCCCAACAAGCTAGGTGAAGTACGGCTTTCACACACGCTTAACTCTCAAAACTGAGCATGTGGAGAGACGTTCGTTCATCTAGCACAAAGGGAACAGGTTGCAGGAGAAACACTTACTCTGGTTTCTCAGTCTGTTTCCTAGTGCCGGTTGGAAGTTCCTGCAGTTTTCACTGTAAAACCGAGTTGGAGCTTGTACCTGCCCATATATATTTATGGAGTGGAGTTTGCAACTGAAGAGAAACTTTGTGTTCCCAACAAGCTAGGTGAAGTACGGCTTCACACACGCTTAACTCTCAAAACTGAGCATGTGGAGAGACGTTTGTTCATCTAGCACAAAGGGAACAAGTTGCAGGAGTAACACTTACTCTGGTTTCTCTGTCTGTTTCCTAGTGCCGGTTGGAAGTTCCTGCAGTTTTCACTGTAAAACCGAGTTGTAGCTTGTACCTGCCCATGTATATGTATGGAGTGGAGTTTGCAACTGAAGAGAAACTTTGTGTTCCCAACAAGCTAGGCGAAGGACGTCTTTCACACAAGGTTAACCCTCAAAACTGAGCATGTGGAGAGACGTTCGTTCATCTAGCACAAAGGGAACAGGTTGCAGGAGAAACACTTACTCTGTTTTCTCAGTCTGTTTCATAGTGCCGGTTGGAAGTTCCTGCAGTTTTCACTGTAAAACCGATTTGGAGCTTGTACCTCCCCATGTATATGTACGGAGTGGAGTTTGCAACTGAAGAGAAAATTTGTGTTCCCAACAAGCTAGGTGAAGGACGACTTTCACACACGCTTAACTCTCAAATCTGAGCATGTGGAGAGACGTTCGTTCATCTAGCACAAATGGAACAGGTTGCAGGAGAAACACTTACTCTGGTTTCTCAGTCTGTTTCCTAGTGCCGGTTGGAAGTTCCTGCAGTTTTCACTGTAAAACCGAGTTGGAGCTTGTACCTGCCCATGTATATGTATGGAGTGGAGTTAGCAACTGAAGAGAAACTTTGTGTTCCCAACAAGCTAGGTGAAGGACGGCTTTCACACACGCTTAACTCTCAAAACTGAGCATGTGGAGAGACGTTCGTTCATCTAGCACAAAGGGAACAGGTTGCAGGAGAAACACTTACTCTGGTTTCTCAGTCTGTTTCCTAGTGCCGCTTGGAAGTTCCTGCAGTTTTCACTGTAAAACCGAGTTGGAGCTTGTACCTCCCCATGTATATGTATGGAGTGGAGTTTGCAACTGAAGAGAAACTTTGTGTTCCCAACAAGCTAGGTGAAGGACGGCTTTCACACACGCTTAACTCTCAAAATTGAGCATGTGGAGAGACGTTCTTTCATCTAGCACAAAGGGAACAGGTTGCAGGAGAAACACTTACTCTGGTTTCTCAGTCTGTTTCCTAGTGCCGGTTGGAAGTTCCTGCAGTTTTCACTGTAAAACCGAGTTGGAGCTTGTACCTGCCCATGTATATGTATGGAGTGGAGTTTGCAACTGAAGAGAAACTTTGTGTTCCCAACAAGCTAGATGAAGGACGGCTTTCACACATGTTTAACTCTCAAAAATGAGCATGTGGAGAGACGTTCGTTCATCTAGCACAAAGGGAACAGGTTGCAGGAGAAACACTTACTCTGGTTTCTCAGTCTGTTTCCTAGTGCCGGTTGGAAGTTCCTGCAGTTTTCAATGTAAAACCGAGTTGGAGCTTGTACCTCCCCATGTATATGTATGGAGTGGAGTTTGCAACTGAAGAGAAACTTTGTGTTCCCAACAAGCTAGGTGAAGGACGGCTTTCACACACGCTTAACTCTCAAAATTGAGCATGTGGAGAGACGTTCGTTCATCTAGCACAAATGGAACAGGTTGCAGGAGAAACACTTACTCTGGTTTCTCAGTCTGTTTCCTAGTGCCGGTTGGAAGTTCCTGCAGTTTTCACTGTAAAACCGAGTTGGAGCTTGTACCTGCCCATGTATATGTATGGAGTGGAGTTTGCAACTGAAGAGAAACTTTGTGTTCCCAACAAGCTAGATGAAGGACGGCTTTCACACACGCTTAAGTCTCAAAACTGAGCATGTGGAGAGACGTTCGTTCATCTAGCACAAAGGGAACAGGTTGCAGGAGAAACACATACTCTGGTTTCTCAGTCTGTTTCCTAGTGCCGGTTGGAACTTCCTGCAGTTTTCAATGTAAAACCGAGTTTTAGCTTGTAATTCCCCATGTGTATGTAAGGATTGGTGTTTGCAACTGAAGAGAAACTTTCTGTTCCCAACAAGCTAGGTGAAGGACGGCTTTCACACACGCTTAACCCTCAAAACTGAGCATGTGGAGAGACTTTCGTTCATCTAGCACAAAGGGAACAGGTTGCAGGAGAAACACTTACTCTAGTTTCTCAGTCTGTTTCCTAGTGCCGGTTTGAAGTTCCTGCAGTTTTCACTGTAAAACCGAGTTGGAGCTTGTACCTGCCCATGTATATGTATGGAGTGGAGTTTGCAACTGAAGAGAAAATTTGTGTTCCCAACAACCTAGGTGAAGGACGGCTTTCACACACGCTTTACTCTCAAAACTGAGCATGTGGAGAGACGTTCGTTCATCTAGCACAAAGGGAACAGGTTGCAGGAGAAACACTTACTCTGGTTTCTCAGTGTGTTTCCTAGTGCCGGTTGGAAGTTCCTGCAGTTTTCACTGTAAAACCGAGTTGGAGCTTGTACCTGCCCATGTATATGTATGGAGTGGAGTTTGCAACTGAAGAGAAACTTTGTGTTCCCAACAAGCTAGGTGAAGGACGGCTTTCACACACGCTTAACTCTCAAAACTGAGCATGTGGAGAGACGTTTGTTCATCTAGCACAAAGGGAACAGGTTGCAGGAGAAACACATACTCTGGTTTCTCAGTCTGATTCCTAGTGCTGGTTTGAAGTTCCTGCACTTTTCACTGTAAAACGAGTTGGAGCTTGTACCTCCCCATGTGTATGTAAGGAGTGGAGTTTGCAACTGAAGAGAAACTTTGTGTTCCCAACAAGCTAGGTGAAGGACGGCTTTCACACACGCTTAACTCTCAAAACTGAGCATGTGGAGAGACGTTCGTTCATCTAGCACAAAGGGAACAGGTTGCAGGAGAAACACTTACTTGGTTTCTCAGTCTGTTTCCTAGTGCCGGTTGGAAGTTCCTGCAGTTTTCACTGTAAAACCGAGTTGGAGCTTGTATGTCCCCATGTATATGTATGGCGTATAGTTTCCAAATGAAGAGAAACTTTGTGTTCCCAACAAGCTATGTGAAGGACGGCTTTCACACACGCTTAACTCTCAAAACTGAGCATGTGGAGAGACGTTCGTTCATCTAGCACAAAGGGAACAGGTTGCAGGAGAAACACTTACTCTGGTTTCTCAGTCTGTTTCCTAGTGCCGGATTGAAGTTCCTGCAGTTTTCACTGTAAAACCGAGTTGGAGCTTGTACCTCCCCATGTATATGTATGGATTGGAGTTTACAACTGAAGAGAATATTTGTGTTCCGAACAAGCTAGGTGAAGGACGGCTTTCACACACGCTTAACTCTCAAAACTGAGCATGTGGAGAGAAGTTCGTTCATCTAGCACAAAGGGAACAGGTTGCAGGAGAAACACTTACTCTGGTTTCTCAGTCTGTTTCCTAGTGCCGGTTGGAAGTTCCTGCAGTTTTCACTGTAAAACCGAGTTGGAGCTTGTACCTGCCGATGTATATGTATGGAGTGGAGTTTGCAACTGAAGAGAAACTTTGTGTTCCCAACAAGCTAGGTGAAGGACGGCTTTCACACACGCTTAACTCTCAAAACTGAACATGTGGAGAGACGTTCGTTCATCTAGCACAAAGGGAACAGGTTGCAGGAGAAACACTTACTCTGGTTTCTCAGTCTGTTTCCTAGTGCCGGTTGGAAGTTCCTGCAGTTTTCACAGTAAAACCGTGTTGGAGCTTGTACCTGCCCATGTATATGTATGGAGTGGAGTTTGCAACTGAAGAGAAACTTTGTGTTCCCAACAAGCTAGGTGAAGTACGGCTTTCACACACGCTTAACTCTCAAAACTGAGCATGTGGAGAGACGTTCGTTCATCTAGCACAAAGGGAACAGGTTGCAGGAGAAACACTTACTCTGGTTTCTCAGTCTGTTTCCTAGTGCCGGTTGGAAGTTCCTGCAGTTTTCACTGTAAAACCGAGTTGGAGCTTGTACCTGCCCATATATATTTATGGAGTGGAGTTTGCAACTGAAGAGAAACTTTGTGTTCCCAACAAGCTAGGTGAAGTACGGCTTCACACACGCTTAACTCTCAAAACTGAGCATGTGGAGAGACGTTTGTTCATCTAGCACAAAGGGAACAAGTTGCAGGAGTAACACTTACTCTGGTTTCTCTGTCTGTTTCCTAGTGCCGGTTGGAAGTTCCTGCAGTTTTCACTGTAAAACCGAGTTGTAGCTTGTACCTGCCCATGTATATGTATGGAGTGGAGTTTGCAACTGAAGAGAAACTTTGTGTTCCCAACAAGCTAGGCGAAGGACGTCTTTCACACAAGGTTAACCCTCAAAACTGAGCATGTGGAGAGACGTTCGTTCATCTAGCACAAAGGGAACAGGTTGCAGGAGAAACACTTACTCTGTTTTCTCAGTCTGTTTCATAGTGCCGGTTGGAAGTTCCTGCAGTTTTCACTGTAAAACCGATTTGGAGCTTGTACCTCCCCATGTATATGTACGGAGTGGAGTTTGCAACTGAAGAGAAAATTTGTGTTCCCAACAAGCTAGGTGAAGGACGACTTTCACACACGCTTAACTCTCAAATCTGAGCATGTGGAGAGACGTTCGTTCATCTAGCACAAATGGAACAGGTTGCAGGAGAAACACTTACTCTGGTTTCTCAGTCTGTTTCCTAGTGCCGGTTGGAAGTTCCTGCAGTTTTCACTGTAAAACCGAGTTGGAGCTTGTACCTGCCCATGTATATGTATGGAGTGGAGTTAGCAACTGAAGAGAAACTTTGTGTTCCCAACAAGCTAGGTGAAGGACGGCTTTCACACACGCTTAACTCTCAAAACTGAGCATGTGGAGAGACGTTCGTTCATCTAGCACAAAGGGAACAGGTTGCAGGAGAAACACTTACTCTGGTTTCTCAGTCTGTTTCCTAGTGCCGCTTGGAAGTTCCTGCAGTTTTCACTGTAAAACCGAGTTGGAGCTTGTACCTCCCCATGTATATGTATGGAGTGGAGTTTGCAACTGAAGAGAAACTTTGTGTTCCCAACAAGCTAGGTGAAGGACGGCTTTCACACACGCTTAACTCTCAAAATTGAGCATGTGGAGAGACGTTCTTTCATCTAGCACAAAGGGAACAGGTTGCAGGAGAAACACTTACTCTGGTTTCTCAGTCTGTTTCCTAGTGCCGGTTGGAAGTTCCTGCAGTTTTCACTGTAAAACCGAGTTGGAGCTTGTACCTGCCCATGTATATGTATGGAGTGGAGTTTGCAACTGAAGAGAAACTTTGTGTTCCCAACAAGCTAGATGAAGGACGGCTTTCACACATGTTTAACTCTCAAAACTGAGCATGTGGAGAGACGTTCGTTCATCTAGCACAAAGGGAACAGGTTGCAGGAGAAACACTTACTCTGGTTTCTCAGTCTGTTTCCTAGTGCCGGTTGGAAGTTCCTGCAGTTTTCAATGTAAAACCGAGTTGGAGCTTGTACCTCCCCATGTATATGTATGGAGTGGAGTTTGCAACTGAAGAGAAACTTTGTGTTCCCAACAAGCTAGGTGAAGGACGGCTTTCACACACGCTTAACTCTCAAAATTGAGCATGTGGAGAGACGTTCGTTCATCTAGCACAAATGGAACAGGTTGCAGGAGAAACACTTACTCTGGTTTCTCAGTCTGTTTCCTAGTGCCGGTTGGAAGTTCCTGCAGTTTTCACTGTAAAACCGAGTTGGAGCTTGTACCTGCCCATGTATATGTATGGAGTGGAGTTTGCAACTGAAGAGAAACTTTGTGTTCCCAACAAGCTAGATGAAGGACGGCTTTCACACACGCTTAAGTCTCAAAACTGAGCATGTGGAGAGACGTTCGTTCATCTAGCACAAAGGGAACAGGTTGCAGGAGAAACACATACTCTGGTTTCTCAGTCTGTTTCCTAGTGCCGGTTGGAACTTCCTGCAGTTTTCAATGTAAAACCGAGTTGGAGCTTGTACCTCCCCATGTATATGTATGGAGTGGAGTTTGCAACTGAAGAGAAACTTTGTGTTCCCAACAAGCTAGGTGAAGGACGGCTTTCCCACATGCTTAACTCTCAAAACTGAGCATGTGGAGACACGTTCGTTCATCTAGCACAAAGGGAATAGTTTGCAGGAGAAACACTTACTCTGGTTTCTCAGGCTGTTTCCTAGTGCCGGTTTGAATTTCCTGCAGTTTTCACAGTAAAACCGATTTGGAGCTTGTACCTCCCCAAGTATATGTATGGAGTGGTGTTTGCAACTGAAGAGAAACTTTGTGTTCCCAACAAGCTAGGTGAAGGACGGCTTTCGCACACGCTTAACTCTCAAAACATAGCATGTGGAGAGACGTTCTTTCATCTAGCACAAAGGGAACAGGTTGCAGGAGAAACACTTACTCTGGTTTCTCAGTCTGTTTCCTAGTGCCGGTTGGAAGGTCCTGCAGTTTTCACTGTAAAACCGAGTTGGAGCTTGTACCTGCCCATGTATATTTATGGAGTGGAGTTTGCAACTGAAGAGAAACTTTGTGTTCCCAACAAGCTAGCTTATGTACGGCTTTCACACACGCTTAACTCTCAAAACTGAGCATGTGGAGAGACGTTCGTTCATCTAGCACAAAGGGAAAAAGTTGCAGGGGTAACACTTACTCTGGTTTCTCAGTCTGTTTCCTAGTGCCTTTTGGAAGTTCCTGCAGTTTTCACTGTAAAACCGAGTTGGAGCTTGTACCTGCCCATGTATATGTATGGAGTGGAGTTTGCAACTGAAGAGAAACTTTGTGTTCCCAACAAGCTAGGTTAAGGACGGCTTTCACACATGCTTATCTCTCAAAACTGAGCATGTGGAGAGACTTTCGTTCATCTAGCACAAAGGGAACAGGTTGCAGGGGAAACACTTACTCTGGTTTCTCAGTCTGTTTCCTAGTGCCGGTTGGAAGTTCCTGCAGTTTTCACTGTAAACCGAGTTGGAGCTTGTACCTGCCCATGTATATCTAAGGAGTGGTGTTTGCAACTGAAGAGAAACTTTGTGTTCCCAACAAGCTAGGTGAAGGACGGCTTTCACACACGCTTAACTCTCAAAACTGAGCATGTGGAGAGACGTTCGTTCATCTAGCACAAAGGGAACAGGTTGCAGGAGAAACAATTACTCTGGTTTCTCAGTCTGTTTCGTAGTGCCGGTTGGAATTTCCTGCAGTTTTCACTGTAAAACCGAGTTGGAGCTTGTACCTGCCCATGTATATATATGGAGTGGAGTTTGCAACTGAAGAGAAACTTTGTGATCCCAACAAGCTAGGTGAAGGACGGCTTTCGCACACGCTTAACTCTCAAAACTGAGCATGTGGAGAGACGTTCGTTCATCTAGCACAAAGGGAACAGGTTGCAGGAGAAACACTTCCTCTGGTTTCTCAGTCTGTTTCCTAGTGCCGGTTTGAAGTTCCTGCAGTTTTCACTGTAAAACCGAGTTGGAGCTTGTACCTCCCCATGTATATGTATGGCGTGGAGTTTGCAACTGAAGAGAAACTTTGTGTTCCCAACAAGCTAGGTGAAGTACGGCTTTCACACACGCTTAACACTCAAAACTGAGCATGTGGAGAGAAGTTCGTTCATCTTGCACAAAGGGAACAGGTTGCAGGAGAAACACTTACTCTGGTTTCTCAGTCTGTTTCCTAGTGCCGGTTGGATGTTCCTGCAGTTTTCACTGTAAAATCGAGTTGGAGCTTGTACCTGCCCATGTATATGTATGGAGTGGATTTTGCAACTGAAGAGAAACTTTGTGTTCCCAACAAGCTAGGTGAAGGACGGCTTTCACACACGCTTAACACTCAAAACTGAGCATGTGGAGAGACGTTCGTTCATCTAGCACAAAAGGAACAGGTTGCAGGAGAAACACTTACTCTGGATTCTCAGTCTGTTTCCTAGTGCCGGTTGGAAGTTCCTGCAGTTTTCACTGTAAAACCGAGTTGGAGCTTGTACCTCCCCATGTATATGTATGGAGTGGTGTTTGCAACTGTAGAGAAACTTTGTTTTCCCAACAAGCTAGGTGAAGGACGGCTTTCACACACGCTTAACTCTCAAAACTGAGCATGTGGAGAGACGTTCGTTCATGTAGCACAAAGGGAATAGGTTGCAGGAGAAACACTTACTCTGGTTTCTCAGTCTGTTTCCTAGTGCCGGTTTGAAGTTCCTGCAGTTTTCACTGTAAAACCGAGTTGGAGCTTGTACCTCCTCATGTATATGTAAGGAGTGGAGTTTGCAACTGAAGAGAAACTTTGTGTTCCCAACAAGCTAGGTGAAGGACGGCTTTCACAAACGCTTAACTCTCAAAACTGAGCATGTTGAGAGACGTTCGTTCATCTAGAACAAAGGGAACAGGTTGCAGGAGAAACACTTCCTCTGATTTCTCATTCTGTTTCCTAGTGCCGGTTTGAAGTTCCTGCAGTTTTCACTGTAAAACCGAGTTGGAGCTTGTACCTCCCCATGTATATGTATGGAGTGGAGTTTGCAAGTGATAAGAAACTTTGTGTTTCCTTCAAGCAACGTGAAGGACGGCTTTCACACACATTTATCTCTCAGAACTGAGCATGTGTAGAGACGTTCGTTCATCCAGCACAAGGGGAACCGGTTGCAGGAGAAACACTTACTCTGGTTTCTCAGTCTGTTTCCTAGTGCCAGTTTGAAGGTCCTGCGGTTTGCACTGTAACAACGAGTTGGAGCTTATACCTCCCCATATATTTGTATGATGTGGAGTTTGCAACTGAAAAGAAACTTTGTGTTCCCTTCAAGCTAGGTGAAGGACGGCTTTCACATACATTTATCTCTCTGATATCAGCATGTGGAGAGACGTTCGTTCATCCAGCACAAAGGGAACTGGTTGCAAGATAAATACTTACTCTGGTTTCTCCGTCTGTTTCCTAGTGCCGGTTGGAATTTCCTGCGGTTTGCACTGTAAATCCGAGTTGAAGTTAGTTTCTCCCCATATATATGTAAGGACTGGAGTTTGCAACTAAATAGGAACTTTGTGTTCCCTTCAAGTTAGGTGAATGACGGCTTTAACTCACACTTATCTCTCAGAACTGAGTATGTGTAGAGACGTTCGTTCATCCAGCACAAAGGGAACGGGATACAGGTGAAACAATTACTCTGGTTTCTCAATCTGTTTCCTAGTGCCGGCTTGAAGTTCCTGCGTTTTGCACTGTAAAACCGAGTTGGAGCTTGTACCTCCCCATATATATCTATGGTGTGGAGTTTGCAAATGAAAAGAAGCTTTGTGTTCCCTTCAAGCTAGGTGAAGGACTGCTTTCATACACACTTATCTCTCAGAACTGAGCATGTGGAGAGACGATCGTTCATCCAGCAAAAGGGGAAATGGTTGCAGGAGAAACACTTACTCTGGTTTCTCAGTCTGTTTCCTAGTGCCGGTGTGAAGGTCCTGCGGTTTGCCCTGTAACACCGAGTTGGAGCTTATACCACCCCATATATATGTATGATGTGGAGTTTGCAACTGAAAAGAAACTTTGTGTTCCCTTCAAGCTAGGTGAAGGACGGCTTTCACACACACTTATCTCTCAGAACTGAGCATGTGGAGAGACGTTCGTTCATCCAGCACAAAGGGAACGGGTTGCAGGAGAAACACTTACTCTGGTTTTTCGTCTGTTTCCTAGTGCCGGTTTGAAGTTCCTGAGGTTTGCACTGTAAAACCGAGTTAGAGCTTGTACCTCCCTATATATATGTATGGTGTGGAGTTTGCAACTGAAAAGAAACTTTGTGTTCCCTTCAAGCTAGTTGAAGGACGGCTTTCACACATTTATGTCTCAGATAAAAGCATGTGGAGAGACGTTCGTTCATCCATCACAAAGGGAACGGGTTGCAGGAGAAACACTTACTATGGTTTCTCAGTCTGTTTCCTAGTGCCGGTTTGAAGTCCCTGCGGTTTGCACTGAAAAACCGTGTTAGAGCTTGTACCTCCCAATATATATGTATGGTGTTGTGTTTGCAACTGAAAAGAAACTTTGTGTTCCCCTCAAGCTAGGTGAAGGACGGCTTTCACACACACTTATCTCTCAGAACTGAGCATGTGGAGAGACGTTCGTTCATCCAGCACAAATGGAACGGGTTGCAGGAGAAACCCTTACTCTGGTTTCCCAGTTTGTTTCCTAGTGCCAGTTTGAAGTTCCTGAGGTTTGCACTGTAAAACCGATTTGGAACTTGTTCCTCCCCATATATATGTATGGAATGCAGTTTGCAAGTGACAAGAAACTTTGTGTTTCCTTCAAGCAAGGTGAAGGACGGCTTTCACACACATTTATCTCTCAGAACTGAGCATGTGGAGAGACGTTCGTTCATCCAGCACAAAGGGAATGGGTTGCAAGAGAAATACTTACTCTGGTTTCTCAGTTTGTTTCCTAGGGCCGGTTGGAATTTCCTGCGGTTTGCACTGTAAATCCGAGTTGAAGTTAGTTCCTCCCCATATATATGTATGGAATGGTGTTTGCAAGTGACAACAAGCTTTGTGTTCCCTTCAAGCTAGGTGAAGGACGGCTTTCACAGACACTTATCTCTCAGAACTGAGCATGTGGAGAGACGTTCATTCATCCAGCACAAGGGGAACTGGTTGCAGGGGAAACACTTACTCTGGTTTCTCAGTCTGTATCCTAGTGCCGGTTTGATGTTCCTGCGGTTTGCACTGTAAAATCGAGTTGGAGATTGTACCTCCCCATATATATGTATGGTGTGGAGTTTGCAAATGAGAAGAAGCTTTGTGTTCCCTTCAAGCTAGGTGAAGGACTGCTTTCACACACACTTATCTCTCAGAACTGAGCAAGTGGAGAGACGTTCGTTCATCCAGCACAAGGGGAACTGGTTGCAGGAGAAACACTTACTCTGGTTTCTCAGTCTGTTTCCTAGTGCCGGTTTGAAGGTCCTGCGGTTTGCGCTGTAACACCGAGTTGGAGCTTATACCTCCCCATATATATGTTTGATGTGTAGTTTGCAACTGAAAAGAAACTTTGTGTTCCCTTCAAGCTAGGTGAAGGACGGCTTTCCCACACACTTATCTCTCAGAACTGAGCATGTGGAGAGACGTTCGTTCATCTAGCACAAAGGGAACAGGTTGCAGGAGAAACACTTACTCTGGTTTCTCATTCTGTTTCCTAGTGCCGGTTTGAAGTTCCTGCAGTTTTCACTGTAAATCCGAGTTGGAGCTTGTACCTCCCCATGTATATGTATGGCGTGTGTTTGCAACTGCAGAGAAACTTTGTGTTCCCAACAAGCTAGTTGAAGGACGGCTTTCACACACGCTTAACTCTCAAAACTGAGCATGTGGAGAGACTTTCGTTCATCTAGCACAAAGGGAACAGGTTGCAGGAGAAACACTTACTCTGGTTTCTCAGTCTGTTTCCTAGTGCCTGTTTGAAGTTCCAGCATTTTTCACTGTAAAATCGAGTTGGAGCTTGTACCTCCCCATGTATATGTAAGAAGTGGAGTTTGCAACTGAAGAGAATCTTTGTGTTCCCAACAAGCTAGGTGAAGGACGGCTTTCACACACGCTTAACTCTCAAAACTGAGCATGTGGAGAGACGTTCGTTCATCTAGCACAAAGGGAAAAGTTTGCAGGAGAAACACTTACTCTGGTTTCTCAGTCTGTTTCCTAGGGCCGGTTGGATGTTCCTGCAGTTTTCACTGTAAAACCGAGTTGGAGCTAGTACGTCCCCATGTATATGTATGGCGTGGAGTTTGCAACTGAAGAGAAACTTTGTGTTCCCAACAAGCTAGGTGAAGGACGGCTTTCACACACGCTTAACTCTCAAAACTGAGCATGTGGAGAGACGTTCGTTCATCTAGCACAAAGGGAACAGGTTGCAGGAGAAACACTTACTCTGGTTTCTCAGTCTGTTTCCTAGTGCCGGTTGGAAGGTCCTGCAGTTTTCACTGTAAAACCGAGTTGGAGCTTGTACCTGCCCATGTATATTTATGGAGTGGAGTTTGCAACTGAAGAGAAACTTTGTGTTCCCAACAAGCTAGCTTATGTACGGCTTTCACACACGCTTAACTCTCAAAACTGAGCATGTGGAGAGACGTTCGTTCATCTAGCACAAAGGGAAAAAGTTGCAGGGGTAACACTTACTCTGGTTTCTCAGTCTGTTTCCTAGTGCCTTTTGGAAGTTCCTGCAGTTTTCACTGTAAAACCGAGTTGGAGCTTGTACCTGCCCATGTATATGTATGGAGTGGAGTTTGCAACTGAAGAGAAACTTTGTGTTCCCAACAAGCTAGGTTAAGGACGGCTTTCACACATGCTTATCTCTCAAAACTGAGCATGTGGAGAGACTTTCGTTCATCTAGCACAAAGGGAACAGGTTGCAGGGGAAACACTTACTCTGGTTTCTCAGTCTGTTTCCTAGTGCCGGTTGGAAGTTCCTGCAGTTTTCACTGTAAACCGAGTTGGAGCTTGTACCTGCCCATGTATATCTAAGGAGTGGTGTTTGCAACTGAAGAGAAACTTTGTGTTCCCAACAAGCTAGGTGAAGGACGGCTTTCACACACGCTTAACTCTCAAAACTGAGCATGTGGAGAGACGTTCGTTCATCTAGCACAAAGGGAACAGGTTGCAGGAGAAACAATTACTCTGGTTTCTCAGTCTGTTTCGTAGTGCCGGTTGGAATTTCCTGCAGTTTTCACTGTAAAACCGAGTTGGAGCTTGTACCTGCCCATGTATATGTATGGAGTGGAGTTTGCAACTGAAGAGAAACTTTGTGATCCCAACAAGCTAGGTGAAGGACGGCTTTCGCACACGCTTAACTCTCAAAACTGAGCATGTGGAGAGACGTTCGTTCATCTAGCACAAAGGGAACAGGTTGCAGGAGAAACACTTCCTCTGGTTTCTCAGTCTGTTTCCTAGTGCCGGTTTGAAGTTCCTGCAGTTTTCACTGTAAAACCGAGTTGGAGCTTGTACCTCCCCATGTATATGTATGGCGTGGAGTTTGCAACTGAAGAGAAACTTTGTGTTCCCAACAAGCTAGGTGAAGTACGGCTTTCACACACGCTTAACACTCAAAACTGAGCATGTGGAGAGAAGTTCGTTCATCTTGCACAAAGGGAACAGGTTGCAGGAGAAACACTTACTCTGGTTTCTCAGTCTGTTTCCTAGTGCCGGTTGGATGTTCCTGCAGTTTTCACTGTAAAATCGAGTTGGAGCTTGTACCTGCCCATGTATATGTATGGAGTGGATTTTGCAACTGAAGAGAAACTTTGTGTTCCCAACAAGCTAGGTGAAGGACGGCTTTCACACACGCTTAACACTCAAAACTGAGCATGTGGAGAGACGTTCGTTCATCTAGCACAAAAGGAACAGGTTGCAGGAGAAACACTTACTCTGGATTCTCAGTCTGTTTCCTAGTGCCGGTTGGAAGTTCCTGCAGTTTTCACTGTAAAACCGAGTTGGAGCTTGTACCTCCCCATGTATATGTATGGAGTGGTGTTTGCAACTGTAGAGAAACTTTGTTTTCCCAACAAGCTAGGTGAAGGACGGCTTTCACACACGCTTAACTCTCAAAACTGAGCATGTTGAGAGACGTTCGTTCATGTAGCACAAAGGGAATAGGTTGCAGGAGAAACACTTACTCTGGTTTCTCAGTCTGTTTCCTAGTGCCGGTTTGAAGTTCCTGCAGTTTTCACTGTAAAACCGAGTTGGAGCTTGTACCTCCTCATGTATATGTAAGGAGTGGAGTTTGCAACTGAAGAGAAACTTTGTGTTCCCAACAAGCTAGGTGAAGGACGGCTTTCACAAACGCTTAACTCTCAAAACTGAGCATGTTGAGAGACGTTCGTTCATCTAGAACAAAGGGAACAGGTTGCAGGAGAAACACTTCCTCTGATTTCTCATTCTGTTTCCTAGTGCCGGTTTGAAGTTCCTGCAGTTTTCACTGTAAAACCGAGTTGGAGCTTGTACCTCCCCATGTATATGTATGGAGTGGAGTTTGCAAGTGATAAGAAACTTTGTGTTTCCTTCAAGCAACGTGAAGGACGGCTTTCACACACATTTATCTCTCAGAACTGAGCATGTGTAGAGACGTTCGTTCATCCAGCACAAGGGGAACCGGTTGCAGGAGAAACACTTACTCTGGTTTCTCAGTCTGTTTCCTAGTGCCAGTTTGAAGGTCCTGCGGTTTGCACTGTAACAACGAGTTGGAGCTTATACCTCCCCATATATTTGTATGATGTGGAGTTTGCAACTGAAAAGAAACTTTGTGTTCCCTTCAAGCTAGGTGAAGGACGGCTTTCACATACATTTATCTCTCAGATATCAGCATGTGGAGAGACGTTCGTTCATCCAGCACAAAGGGAACTGGTTGCAAGATAAATACTTACTCTGGTTTCTCCGTCTGTTTCCTAGTGCCGGTTGGAATTTCCTGCGGTTTGCACTGTAAATCCGAGTTGAAGTTAGTTTCTCCCCATATATATGTAAGGACTGGAGTTTGCAACTAAATAGGAACTTTGTGTTCCCTTCAAGTTAGGTGAATGACGGCTTTAACTCACACTTATCTCTCAGAACTGAGTATGTGTAGAGACGTTCGTTCATCCAGCACAAAGGGAACGGGATACAGGTGAAACAATTACTCTGGTTTCTCAATCTGTTTCCTAGTGCCGGCTTGAAGTTCCTGCGTTTTGCACTGTAAAACCGAGTTGGAGCTTGTACCTCCCCATATATATCTATGGTGTGGAGTTTGCAAATGAAAAGAAGCTTTGTGTTCCCTTCAAGCTAGGTGAAGGACTGCTTTCATACACACTTATCTCTCAGAACTGAGCATGTGGAGAGACGATCGTTCATCCAGCAAAAGGGGAAATGGTTGCAGGAGAAACACTTACTCTGGTTTCTCAGTCTGTTTCCTAGTGCCGGTGTGAAGGTCCTGCGGTTTGCCCTGTAACACCGAGTTGGAGCTTATACCACCCCATATATATGTATGATGTGGAGTTTGCAACTGAAAAGAAACTTTGTGTTCCCTTCAAGCTAGGTGAAGGACGGCTTTCACACACACTTATCTCTCAGAACTGAGCATGTGGAGAGACGTTCGTTCATCCAGCACAAAGGGAACGGGTTGCAGGAGAAACACTTACTCTGGTTTTTCGTCTGTTTCCTAGTGCCGGTTTGAAGTTCCTGAGGTTTGCACTGTAAAACCGAGTTAGAGCTTGTACCTCCCTATATATATGTATGGTGTGGAGTTTGCAACTGAAAAGAAACTTTGTGTTCCCTTCAAGCTAGTTGAAGGACGGCTTTCACACATTTATGTCTCAGATAAAAGCATGTGGAGAGACGTTCGTTCATCCATCACAAAGGGAACGGGTTGCAGGAGAAACACTTACTATGGTTTCTCAGTCTGTTTCCTAGTGCCGGTTTGAAGTCCCTGCGGTTTGCACTGAAAAACCGTGTTAGAGCTTGTACCTCCCAATATATATGTATGGTGTTGTGTTTGCAACTGAAAAGAAACTTTGTGTTCCCCTCAAGCTAGGTGAAGGACGGCTTTCACACACACTTATCTCTCAGAACTGAGCATGTGGAGAGACGTTCGTTCATCCAGCACAAATGGAACGGGTTGCAGGAGAAACCCTTACTCTGGTTTCCCAGTTTGTTTCCTAGTGCCAGTTTGAAGTTCCTGAGGTTTGCACTGTAAAACCGATTTGGAACTTGTTCCTCCCCATATATATGTATGGAATGCAGTTTGCAAGTGACAAGAAACTTTGTGTTTCCTTCAAGCAAGGTGAAGGACGGCTTTCACACACATTTATCTCTCAGAACTGAGCATGTGGAGAGACGTTCGTTCATCCAGCACAAAGGGAATGGGTTGCAAGAGAAATACTTACTCTGGTTTCTCAGTTTGTTTCCTAGGGCCGGTTGGAATTTCCTGCGGTTTGCACTGTAAATCCGAGTTGAAGTTAGTTCCTCCCCATATATATGTATGGAATGGTGTTTGCAAGTGACAACAAGCTTTGTGTTCCCTTCAAGCTAGGTGAAGGACGGCTTTCACAGACACTTATCTCTCAGAACTGAGCATGTGGAGAGACGTTCATTCATCCAGCACAAGGGGAACTGGTTGCAGGGGAAACACTTACTCTGGTTTCTCAGTCTGTATCCTAGTGCCGGTTTGATGTTCCTGCGGTTTGCACTGTAAAATCGAGTTGGAGATTGTACCTCCCCATATATATGTATGGTGTGGAGTTTGCAAATGAGAAGAAGCTTTGTGTTCCCTTCAAGCTAGGTGAAGGACTGCTTTCACACACACTTATCTCTCAGAACTGAGCAAGTGGAGAGACGTTCGTTCATCCAGCACAAGGGGAACTGGTTGCAGGAGAAACACTTACTCTGGTTTCTCAGTCTGTTTCCTAGTGCCGGTTTGAAGGTCCTGCGGTTTGCGCTGTAACACCGAGTTGGAGCTTATACCTCCCCATATATATGTTTGATGTGTAGTTTGCAACTGAAAAGAAACTTTGTGTTCCCTTCAAGCTAGGTGAAGGACGGCTTTCCCACACACTTATCTCTCAGAACTGAGCATGTGGAGAGACGTTCGTTCATCTAGCACAAAGGGAACAGGTTGCAGGAGAAACACTTACTCTGGTTTCTCATTCTGTTTCCTAGTGCCGGTTTGAAGTTCCTGCAGTTTTCACTGTAAATCCGAGTTGGAGCTTGTACCTCCCCATGTATATGTATGGCGTGTGTTTGCAACTGCAGAGAAACTTTGTGTTCCCAACAAGCTAGTTGAAGGACGGCTTTCACACACGCTTAACTCTCAAAACTGAGCATGTGGAGAGACTTTCGTTCATCTAGCACAAAGGGAACAGGTTGCAGGAGAAACACTTACTCTGGTTTCTCAGTCTGTTTCCTAGTGCCTGTTTGAAGTTCCAGCATTTTTCACTGTAAAATCGAGTTGGAGCTTGTACCTCCCCATGTATATGTAAGAAGTGGAGTTTGCAACTGAAGAGAATCTTTGTGTTCCCAACAAGCTAGGTGAAGGACGGCTTTCACACACGCTTAACTCTCAAAACTGAGCATGTGGAGAGACGTTCGTTCATCTAGCACAAAGGGAAAAGTTTGCAGGAGAAACACTTACTCTGGTTTCTCAGTCTGTTTCCTAGGGCCGGTTGGATGTTCCTGCAGTTTTCACTGTAAAACCGAGTTGGAGCTAGTACGTCCCCATGTATATGTATGGCGTGGAGTTTGCAACTGAAGAGAAACTTTGTGTTCCCAACAAGCTAGGTGAAGGACGGCTTTCACACACGCTTAACTCTCAAAACTGAGCATGTGGAGAGACGTTCGTTCATCTAGCACAAAGGGAACAGGTTGCAGGAGAAACACTTACTCTGGTTTCTCAGTCTGTTTCCTAGTGCCGGTTGGAAGTTACTGCAGTTTTCACTGTAAAACCGAGTTGGAGCTTGTTCCTCCCCTTATATATGTATGGAGTGGAGTTTGCAAGTGACAAGAAACTTTGTGTGCTTTTCAAGCTAGGTGAAGGACGGCTTTCACACCACTTATCTCTCAGAACTGAGCATGTGGGGAGACGTTCGTTCATCCAACACAAAGGGAACGGTTTGAAGTAGAAACACTTACTCTGGTTTCTCAAACTATTTCCTAGTGCCGGTTTCAAGTTCCTGCGATTTGCACTGTAAAACCGAGTTGGAGCTTGTACCTCCCCATATAAATATATGGTGTAGAGTTTGCAACTGAAAAGCAATTTGTTTTCCCTTCAAGTTAGGTGAAGGACGGCTTTCACACACACTTTTTTCTGAGAATTGAGCATGTGGGGACCCGTTCGTTCATCCAACACAAAGGGAACGGGTTGCAGGAGAAACACTTACTCTGGCCTCTCAGTCTGTTTCCTAGTGCAGGTTTGAAGTTCCTGCAGTTTGCAGTGTAAAACCGAGTTGGAGCTTGTTCTTCCCAATATATATGTATGGAGTGGAGTTTGCAAGTGACAAGAAACTTTGTGTGCTTTTCAAGCGATGTGAAGTACGGCTTTCACACACACTTATCTCTCGGAAATGAGCATGTTGGGAGAGGTTCGTTCATTCAACACAAAGGGAACGGGTTGAAGGTGAAACAGTTACACTGCTTTCTCAAAATCTTTCCTACTGCCGGTTTGAAGTTCCTGCAGTTTTCCCTGTAAAACCGTGTTGGAACTTGTACCTCCCCATATATATGTATGGAGTGAAGTTTTCAACTGTAGAGAAATTTTGTGTTCCCAACAAGGTAGGTGAAGGACGGCTTTCACACACGCTTAACTCTCAAAACTGAGCATGTGGAGAGACGTTCGTTCATCTAGCACAAAGGGAACAGGTTGCAGGAGAAACACTTACTCTGGTTTCTCAGTCTGTTTCCTAGTGCCGGTTGGATGTTCCTGCAGTTTTCACTGTAAAACCGAGTTGGAGCTTGTACCTCCCGATGTGTATGTATGGAGTGGGGTTTGCAACTAAAGAGAAACTTTGTGTTCCCAACAAGCTAGGTGAAGTACGGCTTTCACACACATTTATCTCTTAGAGCTGAGCATGTGGAGAGACGTTCTTTCATCCAGCACAAAGGGAACGGGTTGCAGGGGCAACACTTACTCTGGTTTCTCAGTCTGTTTCCTAGTGCCGGTTTGAAGTTCCTCCGGTTTGCACTGTAAAACCGAGTTGGAGTTTGTCCCTTCCCATATATATGTAAGGACTGGAGTTTGCAACAGAATAGAAACTTTGTGTTCCCTTCAAGTTAGGTGAAGAACGGCTTTGACCCACACTTATCTCTCAGAACTGAGCATGTGGAGAGACGTTCGTTCATCTAGCACAAAGGGAACGGGTTGCAGGAGAAACACTTACTCTGGTTTCTCAGTCTGTTTCCTAGTGCCGGTTTGAAGTTCCTGCAGTTTTCACTGTAAATCCGAGTTGGAGCTTCTACCTCCCCATGTATATGTATGGAGTGGAGTTTGCAACTTAAGAGAAACTTTGTGTTCCCAACAAGCTAGGTGAAGGATGGCTTTCACACACGCTTAACTTTCAAAACTGAGCATGTGGAGAGACGTTTGTTCATCTAGCACAAAGGGAACAGGTTGCAGGAGAAACACTTAATCTGGTTTCTCAGTTGGTTTCCTAGTGACAGTTTGAAATTCCTGCGGTTTGCACTGTAAAACCGAGTTGGAACTTGTTCCTCCCCATATATATTTATGGAATGGAGTTTGCACGTGACAAGAAACTTTGTGTTCCCTTTAGCTAGGTGAAGGCCGGTTTTCACACACACATATTTCTCAGAACAGAGCATGTGGAGAGACTTTCATTCATCCAGCACAAAGGGAACAGGTTGCAGAGAAACACGTTCTCTGGTTTCTCAGTGTGTTTCCTAGTGCCAGTTTGAAGTTCCTGCGGTTTGCAGTGTAAAACCGAGTTGGAGCTTGTTCCTCCCCTTATATATGTATGGAGTGGAGTTTGCAAGTGACAAGAAACTTTGTGTGCTTTTCAAGCTAGGTGAAGGACGGCTTTCACACCACTTATCTCTCAGAACTGAGCATGTATGGAGACGTTCGTTCATCCAACACAAATGGAACGGTTTGAAGTAGAAACACTTACTCTGGTTTCTCAAACTATTTCCTAGTGCCGGTTTCAAGTTCCTGCGATTTGCACTGTAAAACCGAGTTGGAGCTTGTACCTCCCCATATAAATATATGGTGTGGAGTTTGCAACTGAAAAGAACTTTGTTTTCCCTTCAAGTTAGGTGAAGGACGGCATTCACACACACTTATCTCTCAGAAATGTGCATGTGGAGAGACGTTCGTTCATCCAGCACAAAGGGATCGCGTTGGAGGGGAAACACTTACTCTGGTTTCTCAGTCTGTTTCCCAGTGCCGGTTGGAAGTTCCTGCAGTTTTCACTGTAAAACCGCGTTGGAGCTTGTACCTGCCCATGTATATGTATGGAGTGAAGTTTGCAACTGAAGAGAAAATTTGTGTTCCCAACAAGCTAGGTGAAGGACGGCTTTCACACACGCTTAACTCTCAAAACTGAGCATGTGGAGAGACGTTCGTTCATCTAGCACAAAGGGAACAGGTTGCAGGAGAAACACTTACTCTGGTTTCTCAGCCTGTTTCCTAGTGCCGGTTGGAAGTTCCTGCAGTTTTCACTGTAAAACCGAGTTGGAGCTTGTACCTGCCCATGTATATGTATGGAGTGGAGTTTGCAACTGAAGAGAAACTTTGTGTTCCCAACCAGCTAGATGAAGGACGGCTTTCACACACGCTTAACTCTCAAAACTGAGCATGTGGAGAGACGTTCGTTCATCTAGCACAAAGGGAAAAGTTTGCAGGAGAAACACTTACTCTGGTTTCTCAGTCTGTTTCCTAGGGCCGGTTGGATGTTCCTGCAGTTTTCACAGTAAAACCGAGTTGGAGCTAGTACGTCCCCATGTATATGTATGGCGTGGAGTTTGCAACTGAAGAGAAACTTTGTGTTCCCAACAAGCTAGGTGAAGGACGGCTTTCACACACGCTTAACTCTCAAAACTGAGCATGTGGAGAGACGTTCGTTCATCTAGCACAAAGGGAACAGGTTGCAGGAGAAACACTTACTCTGGTTTCTCAGTCTGTTTCCTAGTGCCGGTTGGAAGTTCCTGCAGTTTTCACTGTAAAACCGAGTTGGAGCTTGTACCTCCCCATGTATATATATGGATTGGAGTTTGCAACTGAAGAGAAACTTTGTGTTCCCAACAAGCTAGGTGAAGGACGGCTTTCACACACGCTTAACTTTCAAAACTGAGCATGTGGAGAGACGTTCGTTCATCTAGCACAAAGGGAACAGGTTGCAGGAGAAACACTTACTCTGGTTTCTCAGTCTGTTTCCTAGTGCCGGTTGGAAGTTACTGCAGTTTTCACTGTAAAACCGAGTTGGAGCTTGTTCCTCCCCTTATATATGTATGGAGTGGAGTTTGCAAGTGACAAGAAACTTTGTGTGCTTTTCAAGCTAGGTGAAGGACGGCTTTCACACCACTTATCTCTCAGAACTGAGCATGTGGGGAGACGTTCGTTCATCCAACACAAAGGGAACGGTTTGAAGTAGAAACACTTACTCTGGTTTCTCAAACTATTTCCTAGTGCCGGTTTCAAGTTCCTGCGATTTGCACTGTAAAACCGAGTTGGAGCTTGTACCTCCCCATATAAATATATGGTGTAGAGTTTGCAACTGAAAAGCAATTTGTTTTCCCTTCAAGTTAGGTGAAGGACGGCTTTCACACACACTTTTTTCTGAGAATTGAGCATGTGGGGAGCCGTTCGTTCATCCAACACAAAGGGAACGGGTTGCAGGAGAAACACTTACTCTGGCCTCTCAGTCTGTTTCCTAGTGCAGGTTTGAAGTTCCTGCAGTTTGCAGTGTAAAACCGAGTTGGAGCTTGTTCTTCCCAATATATATGTATGGAGTGGAGTTTGTAAGTGACAAGAAACTTTGTGTGCTTTTCAAGCGATGTGAAGTACGGCTTTCACACACACTTATCTCTCAGAAATGAGCATGTTGGGAGACGTTCGTTCATTCAACACAAAGGGAACGGGTTGAAGGTGAAACAGTTACTCTGGTTTCTCAAAATCTTTCCTACTGCCGGTTTGAAGTTCCTGCAGTTTTCCCTGTAAAACCGTGTTGGAACTTGTACCTCCCCATATATATGTATGGAGTGAAGTTTTCAACTGAAGAGAAATTTTGTGTTCCCAACAAGGTAGGTGAAGGACGGCTTTCACACACGCTTAACTCTCAAAACTGAGCATGTGGGGAGACGTTCGTTCATCTAGCACAAAGGGAACAGGTTGCAGGAAAAACACTTACTCTGGTTTCTCAGTCTGTTTCCTAGTGCCGGTTGGATGTTCCTGCAGTTTTCACTGTAAAACCGAGTTGGAGCTTGTACCTCCCGATGTGTATGTATGGAGTGGGGTTTGCAACTGAAGAGAAACTTTGTGTTCCCAACAAGCTAGTTGAAGGACGGCATTCACACACGCTTAACTCTCAAAACTGAGCATGTGGAGAGACGTTCGTTCATCTAGCACAAAGGGAACAGGTTGCAGGAGAAACACTTACTCTGGTTTCTCAGTCTGTTTCCTAGTGCCGGCTTGAAGTTCCTGCAGTTTTCACTGTAAAACCGAGTTGGAGCTTGTACCTCCCCATATATATATATGGAGTGGAGTTTGCAACTGAAGAGAAACTTTGTGTTCCCAACAAGCTAGGTGAAGTACGGCTTTCACACACATTTATCTCTTAGAACTGAGCATGTGGAGAGACGTTCTTTCATCCAGCACAAAGGGAACGGGTTGCAGGGGCAACACTTACTCTGGTTTCTCAGTCTGTTTCCTAGTGCCGGTTTGAAGTTCCTCCGGTTTGCACTGTAAAACCGAGTTGGAGTTTGTCCCTTCCCATATATATGTAAGGACTGGAGTTTGCAACAGAATAGAAACTTTGTGTTCCCTTCAAGTTAGGTGAAGGACGGCTTTGACCCACACTTATCTCTCAAAACTGAGCATGTGGAGAGACGTTCGTTCATCTAGCACAAAGTGAACGGGTTGCAAAAGAAACACTTACTCTGGTTTCTCAGTCTGTTTCCTAGTGCCGGTTTGAAGTTCCTACAGTTTTCACTGTAAATCCGAGTTGGAGCTTCTACCTCCCCATGTATATGTATGGAGTGGAGTTTGCAACTTAAGAGAAACTTTGTGTTCCCAACAAGCTAGGTGAAGGATGGCTTTCACACACGCTTAACTTTCAAAACTGAGCATGTGGAGAGACGTTCGTTCATCTAGCACAAAGGGAACAGGTTGCAGGAGAAACACTTAATCTGGTTTCTCAGTTGGTTTCCTAGTGACAGTTTGAAATTCCTGCGGTTTGCACTGTAAAACCGAGTTGGAACTTGTTCCTCCCCATATATATTTATGGAATGGAGTTTGCAAGTGACAAGAAACTTTGTGTTCCCTTTAGCTATGTGAAGGCCGGTTTTCACACACACATATTTCTCAGAACAGAGCATGTGGAGAGACTTTCATTCATCCAGCACAAAGGGAACAGGTTGCAGAGAAACACGTTCTCTGGTTTCTCAGTGTGTTTCCTAGTGCCAGTTTGAAGTTCCTGCGGTTTGCAGTGTAAAACCGAGTTGGAGCTTGTTCCTCCCCTTATATATGTATGGAGTGGAGTTTGCAAGTGACAAGAAACTTTGTGTGCTTTTCAAGCTAGGTGAAGGACGGCTTTCACACCACTTATCTCTCAGAACTGAGCATGTATGGAGACGTTCGTTCATCCAACACAAAGGGAACGGTTTGAAGTAGAAACACTTACTCTGGTTTCTCAAACTATTTCCTAGTGCCGGTTTCAAGTTCCTGCGATTTGCACTGTAAAACCGAGTTGGAGCTTGTACCTCCCCATATAAATATATGGTGTGGAGTTTGCAACTGAAAAGAAATTTGTTTTCCCTTCAAGTTAGGTGAAGGACGGCTTTCACACACACTTATCTCTCAGAAATGTGCATGTGGAGAGACGTTCGTTCATCCAGCACAAAGGGATCGCATTGGAGGGGAAACACATACTCTGGTTTCTCAGTCTGTTTCCTAGTGCCGGTTTGAAGTTCCTGCAGTTTTCACTGTAAAACCGAGTTGGAGCTTGTACCTGCCCATGTATATGTATGGAGTGGAGTTTGCAACTGAAGAGAAACTTTGTGTTCCCAACAAGCTAGGTGAAGGACGGCTTTCACACACGCTTAACTCTCAAAACTGAGCATGTGGAGAGACGTTCGTTCATCTAGCACAAAGGGAACAGGTTGCAGGAGAAACACTTACTCTGGTTTCTCAGTCTGTTTCCTAGTGCCGGTTGGAAGTTACTGCAGTTTTCACTGTAAAACCGAGTTGGAGCTTGTTCCTCCCCTTATATATGTATGGAGTGGAGTTTGCAAGTGACAAGAAACTTTGTGTGCTTTTCAAGCTAGGTGAAGGACGGCTTTCACACCACTTATCTCTCAGAACTGAGCATGTGGGGAGACGTTCGTTCATCCAACACAAAGGGAACGGTTTGAAGTAGAAACACTTACTCTGGTTTCTCAAACTATTTCCTAGTGCCGGTTTCAAGTTCCTGCGATTTGCACTGTAAAACCGAGTTGGAGCTTGTACCTCCCCATATAAATATATGGTGTAGAGTTTGCAACTGAAAAGCAATTTGTTTTCCCTTCAAGTTAGGTGAAGGACGGCTTTCACACACACTTTTTTCTGAGAATTGAGCATGTGGGGAGCCGTTCGTTCATCCAACACAAAGGGAACGGGTTGCAGGAGAAACACTTACTCTGGCCTCTCAGTCTGTTTCCTAGTGCAGGTTTGAAGTTCCTGCAGTTTGCAGTGTAAAACCGAGTTGGAGCTTGTTCTTCCCAATATATATGTATGGAGTGGAGTTTGTAAGTGACAAGAAACTTTGTGTGCTTTTCAAGCGATGTGAAGTACGGCTTTCACACACACTTATCTCTCAGAAATGAGCATGTTGGGAGACGTTCGTTCATTCAACACAAAGGGAACGGGTTGAAGGTGAAACAGTTACTCTGGTTTCTCAAAATCTTTCCTACTGCCGGTTTGAAGTTCCTGCAGTTTTCCCTGTAAAACCGTGTTGGAACTTGTACCTCCCCATATATATGTATGGAGTGAAGTTTTCAACTGAAGAGAAATTTTGTGTTCCCAACAAGGTAGGTGAAGGACGGCTTTCACACACGCTTAACTCTCAAAACTGAGCATGTGGGGAGACGTTCGTTCATCTAGCACAAAGGGAACAGGTTGCAGGAAAAACACTTACTCTGGTTTCTCAGTCTGTTTCCTAGTGCCGGTTGGATGTTCCTGCAGTTTTCACTGTAAAACCGAGTTGGAGCTTGTACCTCCCGATGTGTATGTATGGAGTGGGGTTTGCAACTGAAGAGAAACTTTGTGTTCCCAACAAGCTAGTTGAAGGACGGCATTCACACACGCTTAACTCTCAAAACTGAGCATGTGGAGAGACGTTCGTTCATCTAGCACAAAGGGAACAGGTTGCAGGAGAAACACTTACTCTGGTTTCTCAGTCTGTTTCCTAGTGCCGGCTTGAAGTTCCTGCAGTTTTCACTGTAAAACCGAGTTGGAGCTTGTACCTCCCCATATATATATATGGAGTGGAGTTTGCAACTGAAGAGAAACTTTGTGTTCCCAACAAGCTAGGTGAAGTACGGCTTTCACACACATTTATCTCTTAGAACTGAGCATGTGGAGAGACGTTCTTTCATCCAGCACAAAGGGAACGGGTTGCAGGGGCAACACTTACTCTGGTTTCTCAGTCTGTTTCCTAGTGCCGGTTTGAAGTTCCTCCGGTTTGCACTGTAAAACCGAGTTGGAGTTTGTCCCTTCCCATATATATGTAAGGACTGGAGTTTGCAACAGAATAGAAACTTTGTGTTCCCTTCAAGTTAGGTGAAGGACGGCTTTGACCCACACTTATCTCTCAAAACTGAGCATGTGGAGAGACGTTCGTTCATCTAGCACAAAGTGAACGGGTTGCAAAAGAAACACTTACTCTGGTTTCTCAGTCTGTTTCCTAGTGCCGGTTTGAAGTTCCTACAGTTTTCACTGTAAATCCGAGTTGGAGCTTCTACCTCCCCATGTATATGTATGGAGTGGAGTTTGCAACTTAAGAGAAACTTTGTGTTCCCAACAAGCTAGGTGAAGGATGGCTTTCACACACGCTTAACTTTCAAAACTGAGCATGTGGAGAGACGTTCGTTCATCTAGCACAAAGGGAACAGGTTGCAGGAGAAACACTTAATCTGGTTTCTCAGTTGGTTTCCTAGTGACAGTTTGAAATTCCTGCGGTTTGCACTGTAAAACCGAGTTGGAACTTGTTCCTCCCCATATATATTTATGGAATGGAGTTTGCAAGTGACAAGAAACTTTGTGTTCCCTTTAGCTATGTGAAGGCCGGTTTTCACACACACATATTTCTCAGAACAGAGCATGTGGAGAGACTTTCATTCATCCAGCACAAAGGGAACAGGTTGCAGAGAAACACGTTCTCTGGTTTCTCAGTGTGTTTCCTAGTGCCAGTTTGAAGTTCCTGCGGTTTGCAGTGTAAAACCGAGTTGGAGCTTGTTCCTCCCCTTATATATGTATGGAGTGGAGTTTGCAAGTGACAAGAAACTTTGTGTGCTTTTCAAGCTAGGTGAAGGACGGCTTTCACACCACTTATCTCTCAGAACTGAGCATGTATGGAGACGTTCGTTCATCCAACACAAAGGGAACGGTTTGAAGTAGAAACACTTACTCTGGTTTCTCAAACTATTTCCTAGTGCCGGTTTCAAGTTCCTGCGATTTGCACTGTAAAACCGAGTTGGAGCTTGTACCTCCCCATATAAATATATGGTGTGGAGTTTGCAACTGAAAAGAAATTTGTTTTCCCTTCAAGTTAGGTGAAGGACGGCTTTCACACACACTTATCTCTCAGAAATGTGCATGTGGAGAGACGTTCGTTCATCCAGCACAAAGGGATCGCATTGGAGGGGAAACACATACTCTGGTTTCTCAGTCTGTTTCCTAGTGCCGGTTTGAAGTTCCTGCAGTTTTCACTGTAAAACCGAGTTGGAGCTTGTACCTGCCCATGTATATGTATGGAGTGGAGTTTGCAACTGAAGAGAAACTTTGTGTTCCCAACAAGCTAGGTGAAGGACGGCTTTCACACACGCTTAACTCTCAAAACTGAGCATGTGGAGAGACGTTCGTTCATCTAGCACAAAGGGAACAGGTTGCAGGAGAAACACTTACTCTGGTTTCTCAGTCTGTTTCCTAGTGCCGGTTGGAAGTTCCTGCAGTTTTCACTGTAAATCCGAGTTGGAGCTTGTACCTCCCCATGTATATGTATGGAGTGGAGTTTGCAACTGAAGAGAAACTTTGTGTTCCCAACAAGCTATGTGAAAGACGGCTTTCACACACGCTTAACTCTCAAAAGTGAGCATGTGGACAGACGTTTGTTCATCTAGCACAAAGGGAACTGGTTGCAGGAGAAACACTTACTCTGGTTTCTCAGTCTGTTTCCTAGTGCCGTTTTGTAGTTCCTGCAGTTTTCACTGTAAAACCGATTTGGAGCTTGTACCTCCCCATATATATGTATGGAGTGGAGTTTGCAACTAAAGAGAAACTTTGTGTTCCCAACAAGCTAGGTGAAGGACGGCTTTCACACACGATTAACTCTCAAATCTGAGCATGTGGAGAGACGTTCATTCATCTAGCACAAAGGGAACAGGTTGCAGGAGAAACACTTACTCTGGTTTCTCAGTCTGTTTCCTAGTGCCGGTTGGAAGTTCCTGAAGTTTTCACTGTAAAGCCGAGTTGGAGCTTGTACCTCCCCATGTATATGTATGGAGTGGAGTTTGCAACTGAAGAGAAACTTTGTGTTCCCAACAAGCTAGGTGAAGGATGACTTACTCACACGCTTAACTCTCAAAACTGAGCATGTGGAGAGACGTTCGTTCATCTAGCACAAAGGGAACAGTTTGCAGGAGAAACACATACTCTGGTTTCTCAGTCTGTTTCCTAGTGCCGGTTTGAAGTTCCTGCAGTTTTCACTGTAAATCCGAGTTGGAGCTTGTACCTCCCCATATATATGTATGGAGTGGAGATTGCAACTGAAGAGAAACTTTCTGTTCCCAACAAGCTAGGTGAAGTACGGCTTTCACTCACATTTATCTCTTAGAACTGAGCATGTGGAGAGACGTTCGTTCATCCAGCACAAATGGAACGGGTTGCAGGATAAACAATTACTCTGGATTCTCAGTCTGTTTCCTAGTGCCGGTTTGAAGTTCCTCCGGTTTGCACTGTAAAACAGAGTTGGAGTTTGTTCCTTCCCATATATATGTAAGGACTGGAGTTTGCAACAGAATAGAAACTTTGTGTTCCCTTCAAGTTAGGTGAAGGATGTCTTTGAGCCACTCTTATCTCTCAGATTTGAGCATGTGGAGAGACGTTCGTTCATCCAGCACAAAGGGAACGGGTTGCAGGAGAAACACTCTGGTTTCTCAGTCTGTTTCCTAGTGCCGGTTGGAAGTTCCTGCAGTTTTCACTGTAAAACCGAGTTGGAGCGTATACCTCCCAGGTATATGTAAGGAGTGGAGTTTGCAACTGAAGAGAAAATTTGTGTTCCCATCAAGCTAGGTGAAGTACGGCTTTCACACACGCTTAACTCTCAAAACTGAGTATGTGGAGAGACGTTCGTTCATCTAGCACAAAGGGAACAGGTTGTAGGAGAAACACTTACTCTGGTTTCTCAGTCTGTTTCCTAGTGCCGGTTGGAAGTTCCAGCAATTTTCACTGTAAAACCGAGTTGGAGCTTGTACCTCCCGATGTATATGTATGGAGTGGAGTTTGCAACTGAAGAGAAACTTTGTGTTCCCAACAAGCTAGGTGAAGGACGGCTTTAACACACGCTTAACTCTCAAAACTGAGCATGTGGAGAGACGTTCGTTCATCTAGCACAAAGGGAACAGGTTGCAGGAAAAACAATTACTCTGGTTTCTCAGTCTGTTTCCTAGTGCCGGTTGGAAGTTCCTGCAGTTTTCACTGTAAAACCGAGTTGGAGCTTGTACCTGCCCATGTATATGTATGGAGTGGAGTTTGCAACTGAAGAGAAACTTTGTGTTCCCAACAAGCTAGGTGAAGGACGGCTGTCACACAGGCTTAACTCTCAAAACTGAGCATGTGGAGAGACGTTCGTTCATCTAGCACAAAGGGAACAGGTTGCAGGAGAATCACTTACTCTGGTTTCTCAGTGTGTTTCCTAGTGCCGTTTGGAAGTTCCTGCAGTTTTCACTGTAAAACCGAGTTGGAGCTTGTACCTGCCCATGTATATGTATGGAGTGGGTTTGCAACTGAAGAGAAACTTTGTGTTCCCAACAAGCTATGTGAAGGATGGCTTTCACACACGCTTAACTCTCAAAACTGAGCATGTGGAGAGACGTTCGTTCATCTAGCAAAAAGGGAACAGGTTGCAGGAGAAACACATATTCTGGTTTCTCCGTCTGTTTCCTAGTGCCGGTTTGAAGTTCCTGCAGTTTTCACTGTTAAACCGAGTTGGAGCTTGTACGTTCCCATGTATATGTATGGAGTGGAGTTTGCAACTGAAGAGAAACTTTGTGTTCCCAACAAGCTAGGTGAAGGACGGCTTTCACACACGCTTAACTCTCAAAACTGAGCATGTGGAGAGACGTTCGTTCATCTAGCACAAAGGGAACAGGTTGCAGGAGAAACACTTACTCTGGTTTCTCAGTCTGTTTCCTAGTGCCGGTTGGAAGTTCCTGCATTTTTCACTGTAAAACCGAGTTGGAGCTTGTACCTGCCCATGTATATGTATGGAGTGGAGTTTGCAACTGAAGAGAAACTTTGTGTTCCCAACAAGCTAGGTGAAGAATGACTTACTCACACGCTTAACTCTCAAAACTGAGCATGTGGAGAGACGTTCGTTCATCTAGCACAAAGGGAACAGGTTGCAGGAGAAACACATACTCTGGTTTCTCAGTCTGTTTCCTAGTGCCGGTTTGAAGTTCCTGCAGTTTTCACTGTAAATACGAGTTGGAGCTTGTACCTATCCATATATATGTATGGAGTGGAGATTGCAACTGAAGAGAACTTTGTGTTCCCAACAAGCTAGGTGAAGTACGGCTTTCAATCATATTTATCTCTTAGAACTGAGCATGTGGAGAGACGTTCGTTCATCCAGCACAAATGGAACGGGTTGCAGGATAAACAATTACTCTGGTTTCTCAGTCTGTTTCCTAGTGCCGGTTTGAAGTTCCTCCGGTTTGCACTGTAAAACAGAGTTGGAGTTTGTTCCTTCCCATATATATGTAAGGACTGGAGTTTGCAACAGAATAGAAACTTTGTGTTCCCTTCAAGTTATGTGAAGGATGTCTTTGAGCCACTCTTATCTCTCAGATTTGAGCATGTGGAGAGACGTTCGTTCATCCAGCACAAAGGGAACGGGTTGCAGGAGAAACACTCTGGTTTCTCAGTCTGTTTCCTAGTGTCGGTTGGAAGTTCCTGCAGTTTTCACTGTAAAACCGAGTTGGAGCTTATACCTCCCCAGGTATATGTAAGGAGTGGACTTTGCAACTGAAGAGAAAATTTGTGTTCCCATCAAGCTAGGTGAAGTACGGCTTTCACACACGCTTAACTCTCAAAACTGAGCATGTGGAGAGACGTTCGTTCATCTAGCACAAAGGGAACAGGTTGCAGGAGAAACACTTACTCTGGTTTCTCAGTCTGTTTCCTAGTGCCGGTTGGAAGTTCCAGCAATTTTCACTGTAAAACCGAGTTGGAGCTTGTACCTCCCCATGTATATGTATGGAGTGGAGTTTGCAACTGAAGAGAAACTTTGTGTTCCCAACAAGCTAGGTGAAGGACGGCTTTAACACACGTTTAACTCTCAAAACTGAGCATGTGGAGAGACGTTCGTTCATCTAGCACAAAGGGAACAGGTTGCAGGGGAAACAATTACTCTGGTTTCTCAGTCTGTTTCCTAGTGCCGGTTGGAAGTTCCTGCAGTTTTCACTGTAAAACCGAGTTGGAGCTTGTACCTGCCCATGTATATGTATGGAGTGGAATTTGCAACTGAAGAGAAACTTTGTGTTCCCAACAAGCGATGTGAAGGACGGCTTTCACACACGCTTAACTCTCAAAACTGAGCACGTGGAGAGACGTTCGTTCATCTAGCAGAAAGGGAACAGGTTGCAGGAGAAACACTTACTCTCGTTTCTCAGTCTGTTTCCTAGTGCTGGTTGGAAGTTCCTGCAGTTGTCACTGTAAAACCGAGTTGGAGCTTGTAACTGCCCATGTATATGTATGGAGTGGGGTTTGCAAATGAAGAGAAACTTTGTGTTCCCAACAAGCTAGGTGAAGGACGGCTTTCACACACGCTTAACTCTCAAAACTGAGCATGTGGAGAGACGTTCGTTCATCTAGAACAAAGGGAACAGGTTGCAGGAGAAACACTTACTCTGGTTTCTCAGTGTGTTTCCTACTGCCGTTTGGAATTTCCTGCAGTTTTCACTGTAAAACCGAGTTGGAGCTTGTACCTGCCCATGTATATGTATGGAGTGGAGTTTGCAACTGAAGAGAAACTTTGTGTTCCCAACAAGCTAGGTGAAGGACGGCTTTCACACACGCTTAACTCTCAAAACTGAGGATGTGGAGAGACGTTCGTTCATCTAGCAAAAAGGGAACAGGTTGCAGGAGAAACACTTACTCTGGTTTCTCCGTCTGTTTCCTAGTGCCGGTTTGAAGTTCCTGCAGTTTTCACTGTTAAACCGAGTTGGAGCTTGTACCTCCCCATGTATATGTAATGTGTGGAGTTTGCAACTGAAGAGAAACTTTGTGTTCCCAACAAGCTAGGTGAAGGACGGCTTTCACACACGCTTAACTCTCAAAACTGAGCATGTGGAGAGACGTTCGTTCATCTAGCACAAAGGGAACAGGTTGCAGGAGAAACACTTACTCTGGTTTCTCAGTCTGTTTCCTAGTGCCGGTTGGAAGTTCCTGCATTTTTCACTGTAAAACCGAGTTGGAGCTTGTACCTGCCCATGTATATGTAAGGAGTGGAGTTTGCAACTGAAGAGAAACTTTGTGTTCCCAACAAGCTAGGTGAAGGACTGCTTTCACACACGCTTAACTCTCTAAACTGAGCATGTGGAGAGACGTTCGTTCATCTAGCACAAAGGGAACAGTTTGCAGCAGAAACACATACTTGGTTTCTCAGTCTGTTTCCTAGTGCCGGTTGGAAGTTCCTGCAGTTTTCACTGTAAAAACGAGTTGGAGCTTGTACCTCCCCATGTATATATATGGAGTGGAGTTTGCAACTGAAGAGAAACTTTGTGTTCCCTACAAGCTAGGTGAAAGGCGGCTTTCACACACGCTTAACTCTCAAAACTGAGCATGTGAAGAGACTTTCGTTCATGTAGCACAAAGGGAACAGGTTGCAGGAGAAACACTTACTCTGGTTTCTCAGTCTGTTTCCTAGTGCCGGTTGGAAGTTCCTGCAGTTTTCACTGTTAAACCGAGTTGGAGCTTGTACCTCCCCATGTATATGTATGGCGTGGAGTTTACAAATGAATAGAAACTTTGTGTTCCCAACAAGCTAGGTGAAGTACGGCTTTCACACACGCTTAACTCTCAAAACTGAGCATGTGGAGAGACGTTCGTTCATCTAGCACAAAGGGAACAGGTTGCAGGAGAAACACTTACTCTGGTTTCTCAGTCTGTTTCCTAGTGCCGGTTGGAAGTTCCAGCAATTTTCACTGTAAAACCGAGTTGGAGCTTGTACCTCCCCATGTATATGTATGGAGTGGAGTTTGCAACTGAAGAGAAACTTTGTGTTCCCAACAAGCTAGGTGAAGGACGGCTTTCACACACGCTTAACTCTCAAAACTGAGCATGTGGAGAGACGTTCGTTCATCTAGCACAAAGGGAACAGGTTGCAGGAGAAACAATTACTCTGGTTTCTCAGTGTGTTTCCTAGTGCCGGTTGGAAGTTCCTGCAGTTTTCACTGTAAAACCGAGTTGGAGCTTGTACCTGCCCATGTATATGTATGGAGTGGAATTTGCAACTGAAGAGAAACTTTGTGTTCCCAACAAGCTATGTGAAGGACGGCTTTCACACACGCTTAACTCTCAAAACTGAGCACGTGGAGAGACGTTCGTTCATCTAGCAGAAAGGGAACAGGTTGCAGGAGAAACACTTACTCTCGTTTCTCAGTCTGTTTCCTAGTGCTGGTTGGAAGTTCCTGCAGTTGTCACTGTAAAACCGAGTTGGAGCTTGTAACTGCCCATGTATATGTATGGAGTGGAGTTTGCAACTGAAGAGAAACTTTGTGTTCCCAACAAGCTAGGTAAAGGACGGCTTTCACACACGCTTAACTCTCAAAACTGAGCATGTGGAGAGACGTTCGTTCATCTATCACAAAGGGAACAGGATGCAGGAGAAACACTTACTCTGGTTTCTCAGTCTGTTTCCTAGTGCCGGTTGGAAGTTCCTGCAGTTTTCACTGGAAAACCGAGTTGGAGCTTGTACCTGCCCATGTATATGTATGGAGTGGGGTTTGCAAATGAAGAGAAACTTTGTGTTCCCAACAAGCTAGGTGAAGGACGGCTTTCACACAGGCTTAACTCTCAAAACTGAGCATGTGGAGAGACGTTCGTTCATCTAGCACAAAGGGAACAGGTTGCAGGAGAAACACTTACTCTGGTTTCTCAGTCTTTTTCCAAGTGCCGGTTGGAAGTTCCTGCAGCTTTCACTGTAAAACCGAGTTGGAGCTTGTACTTCCGCATGTATATGTAATGAGTGGAGTTTGCAACTGAAGAGAAAATTTGTGTTCCCAACAAGCTAGGTGAAGGACGGCTTTCACACACGCTTAACTCTCAAAACTGAGCATGTGGAGAGACGTTCGTTCATCTAGCACAAATGGAACAGGTGGCAGGAGAATCACTTACTCTGGTTTCTCAGTCTGTTTCCTAGTGCCGGTTGGAAGTTCCTGCAGTTTTCACTGTAAAACCGAGTTGGAGCTTGTACCTCCCCATGAATATGTATGGAGTGGAGTTTGCAACTGATGAGAAACTTTGTGTTCCCAACAAGCTAGGTGAAGGACGGCTTTCACACACGCTTAACTCTCAAATCTGAGCATGTGGAGAGACGTTCGTTCATCTAGCACAAAGGGAACAGTTTGCAGGAGAAACACTTACTCTGGTTTCTCAGTCTGTTTCCTAGTGCCGATTTGAAGTTCCTGCAGTTTTCACTGTAAAACCGAGTTGGAGCTTGTACCTACCCATGTATATGTAAGGATTGGAGTTTGCAACTGAAGAGAAACTTTGTGTTCCCAACAAGCTAGGTGAAGGACGGCTTTCACACTCGCTTAACTCTCAAAACTGAGCATGTGGAGAGACGTTCGTTCATCTAGCACAAAGGGAACAGGTTGCAGGAGAAACACTTACTCTGGTTTCTCAGACTTTTTCCTAGTGCCGGTTAGAAGTTCCTGCAGTTTTCACTGTAAAACCGAGTTGGAGCTTGTACCTCCCCATGCATATGTAAAGAGTGGAGTCTGCAACTGAAGAGAAACTTTGTGTTCCCAACAAGCTAGGTGAAGGTCGGCTTTCACACTCGCTTAACTCTCAAAACTGAGCATGTGGAGAGACGTTCGTTCATCTAGCACAAAGGGAACAGGTTGCAGGAGAAACACTTACTTGGTTTTTCAGTCTGTTTCCTAGTGCCGGTTGGAAGTTCCTGCAGTTTTCACTGTTAAACCGAGTTGGAGCTTGTACCTCCCCATGTATATGTATGGCGTGGAGTTTACAAATGAATAGAAACTTTGTGTTCCCAACAAGCTAGGTGAAGTACGGCTTTCACACACGCTTAACTCTCAAAACTGAGCATGTGGAGAGACGTTCGTTCATCTAGCACAAAGGGAACAGGTTGCAGGAGAAACACTTACTCTGGTTTCTCAGTCTGTTTCCTAGTGCCGGTTGGAAGTTCCAGCAATTTTCACTGTAAAACCGAGTTGGAGCTTGTACCTCCCCATGTATATGTATGGAGTGGAGTTTGCAACTGAAGAGAAACTTTGTGTTCCCAACAAGCTAGGTGAAGGACGGCTTTAACACACGCTTAACTCTCAAAACTGAGCATGTGGAGAGACGTTCGTTCATCTAGCACAAAGGGAACAGGTTGCAGGAGAAACAATTACTCTGGTTTCTCAGTGTGTTTCCTAGTGCCGGTTGGAAGTTCCTGCAGTTTTCACTGTAAAACCGAGTTGGAGCTTGTACCTGCCCATGTATATGTATGGAGTGGAATTTGCAACTGAAGAGAAACTTTGTGTTCCCAACAAGCTATGTGAAGGACGGCTTTCACACACGCTTAACTCTCAAAACTGAGCACGTGGAGAGACGTTCGTTCATCTAGCAGAAAGGGAACAGGTTGCAGGAGAAACACTTACTCTCGTTTCTCAGTCTGTTTCCTAGTGCTGGTTGGAAGTTCCTGCAGTTGTCACTGTAAAACCGAGTTGGAGCTTGTAACTGCCCATGTATATGTATGGAGTGGAGTTTGCAACTGAAGAGAAACTTTGTGTTCCCAACAAGCTAGGTAAAGGACGGCTTTCACACACGCTTAACTCTCAAAACTGAGCATGTGGAGAGACGTTCGTTCATCTATCACAAAGGGAACAGGATGCAGGAGAAACACTTACTCTGGTTTCTCAGTCTGTTTCCTAGTGCCGGTTGGAAGTTCCTGCAGTTTTCACTGGAAAACCGAGTTGGAGCTTGTACCTGCCCATGTATATGTATGGAGTGGGGTTTGCAAATGAAGAGAAACTTTGTGTTCCCAACAAGCTAGGTGAAGGACGGCTTTCACACAGGCTTAACTCTCAAAACTGAGCATGTGGAGAGACGTTCGTTCATCTAGCACAAAGGGAACAGGTTGCAGGAGAAACACTTACTCTGGTTTCTCAGTCTTTTTCCAAGTGCCGGTTGGAAGTTCCTGCAGCTTTCACTGTAAAACCGAGTTGGAGCTTGTACTTCCGCATGTATATGTAATGAGTGGAGTTTGCAACTGAAGAGAAAATTTGTGTTCCCAACAAGCTAGGTGAAGGACGGCTTTCACACACGCTTAACTCTCAAAACTGAGCATGTGGAGAGACGTTCGTTCATCTAGCACAAATGGAACAGGTGGCAGGAGAATCACTTACTCTGGTTTCTCAGTCTGTTTCCTAGTGCCGGTTGGAAGTTCCTGCAGTTTTCACTGTAAAACCGAGTTGGAGCTTGTACCTCCCCATGAATATGTATGGAGTGGAGTTTGCAACTGATGAGAAACTTTGTGTTCCCAACAAGCTAGGTGAAGGACGGCTTTCACACACGCTTAACTCTCAAATCTGAGCATGTGGAGAGACGTTCGTTCATCTAGCACAAAGGGAACAGTTTGCAGGAGAAACACTTACTCTGGTTTCTCAGTCTGTTTCCTAGTGCCGATTTGAAGTTCCTGCAGTTTTCACTGTAAAACCGAGTTGGAGCTTGTACCTACCCATGTATATGTAAGGATTGGAGTTTGCAACTGAAGAGAAACTTTGTGTTCCCAACAAGCTAGGTGAAGGACGGCTTTCACACTCGCTTAACTCTCAAAACTGAGCATGTGGAGAGACGTTCGTTCATCTAGCACAAAGGGAACAGGTTGCAGGAGAAACACTTACTCTGGTTTCTCAGACTTTTTCCTAGTGCCGGTTAGAAGTTCCTGCAGTTTTCACTGTAAAACCGAGTTGGAGCTTGTACCTCCCCATGCATATGTAAAGAGTGGAGTCTGCAACTGAAGAGAAACTTTGTGTTCCCAACAAGCTAGGTGAAGGTCGGCTTTCACACTCGCTTAACTCTCAAAACTGAGCATGTGGAGAGACGTTCGTTCATCTAGCACAAAGGGAACAGGTTGCAGGAGAAACACTTACTTGGTTTTTCAGTCTGTTTCCTAGTGCCGGTTGGAAGTTCCTGCAGTTTTCACTGTAAAACCGAGTTGGAGCTGTACCTCCCCATGTATATGTATGGCGTGGAGTTTCCAAATGAAGAGAAACTATGTGTTCCCAACAAGCTAGGTGAAGGACGGCTTTCACACATGCATAACTCTCAAAACTGAGCATGTGGAGAGACGTTCGTTCATCTAGAACAAAGGGAACAGGTTGCAGGAGATACCCTTACTCTGGTTTCTCAGTCTGTTTCCTAGTGCCGGTTGGAAGTTCCTGCAGTTTTCACTGTAAAATCGAGTTGGAGCTTGTACCTACCCATGTATATGTATGGAGTGAAGTTTGCAACTGAAGAGAAAATTTGTGTTCCCAACAAGCTAGGTGAAGGACGGCTTTCACACACGCTAAACTCTCTAAACTGAGCATGTGGAGAGACGTTCGTTCATCTAGCACAAAGGGAACAGTTTGCAGGAGGAACACTTACTCTGTTTTCTCAGTCTGTTTCCTAGTGCCGGTTGGAAGTTCCTGCAGTTTTCACTGTAAAACCGAGTTGGAGCTTGTACCTCCCCATGTATATGTATGGAGTGGAGTTTGCAACTGAAGAGAAACTTTGTGTTCCCAACAAGCTAGGTGAAGGACGGCTTTCACACACGCTTAACTCTCAAAACTGAGCATGTGGAGAGACGTTCGTTCATCTGGCACACAGGGAACAGGTTGCAGGATAAGCACTTACTCTGCTTTCTCAGTCTGTTTCCTAGTGCCGGTTTGAAGATCCTGCAGTTTTCACTGTAAAACCGAGTTGGAGCTTGTACTTCCCCATGTATATGTAAGGAGTGGAGTTTGCAACTGAAGAGAAACTTTGTGTTCCCAACAAGCTAGTTGAAGGACGGCTTTCACACTCGCTTAACTCTCACAACTGAGCATGTGGAGAGACGTTCGTTCATCTAGCACAAAGGGAACAGGTTGCAGGAAAAACAATTACTCTGATTTCTCAGTCTGTTTCCTAGTGCCGATTTGAAGTTCCTGCAGTTTTCACTGTAAAACCGAGTTGGAGCTTGTACCTCCCCATGTATATGTAAGGAGTGGAATTTGCAACTGAAGAGAAACTTTGTGTTCCCAACAAGCTAGGTGAAGGACGGCTTTCACACTCGCTTAACTCTCAAAACTGAGCATGTGGAGAGACGTTCATTCATCTAGCACAAAGGGAACAGGTTGCAGGAGAAACACTTACTTGGTTTCTCAGTCTGTTTCCTAGTGCCGGTTGGAAGTTCCTGCAGTTTTCACTGTAAAACCGAGTTGGAGCTTGTACCTCCCCATGTATATGTATGGAGTGGAGTTTGCAACTGAAGAGAAACTTTGTGTTCCCAACAAGCTAGTTGAAGTACGACTTTCACACATGCTTATCTCTCAAAACTGAGCATGTGGAGAGACGTTCGTTCATCTAGCACAAAGGAAACAGGTTGCAGGAGAAACACTTACTCTGGTTTCTCAGTCTGTTTCCTAGTGCCGGTTTGAAGTTCCTGCAGTTTTCACTGTAAAACCGAGTTGGAGCTTGTGCATCCCCATGTATATGTATGGAGTTGATTTTGCAACTGAAGACAAACTTTGTGTTCCCAACAAGCTAGGTGAAGGACGGCTTTCACACACGCTTAACTCTCAAAACTGAGCATGTGGAGAGACGTTCGTTCATCTAGCACAAAGGGAACAGGTTGCAGGAGAAACACTTACTCTGGTTTCTCAGTCTGTTTCCTAGTGCCGGTTTGAAGTTCCTGCAGTTTTCACTGTAAAACCGAGTTGGAGCTTGTGCATCCCCATGTATATGTATGGAGTTGATTTTGCAACTGAAGACAAACTTTGTGTTCCCAACAAGCTAGGTGAAGGACGGCTTTCACACACGCTTAACTCTCAAAACTGAGCATGTGGAGAGACGTTCGTTCATCTAGCACAAAGGGAATAGGTTGCAGGAGAAACACTTACTCTGGTTTCTCAGTCTGTTTCCTAGTGCCGGTTTGAAGTTCCTGCAGTTTTCACTGTAAAACCGAGTTGGAGCTTGTACCTCCCCATGTATGTGTATGGAGTGGAGTTTGCAACTGAAGAGAAACTTTGTGTTCCCAACAAGCTAGGTGAAGGACGGCTTTCACACACGCTTAACTCTCAAAACTGAGCATGTGGAGAGACGTTCGTTCATCTAGCACAAAGGGAACAGTTTGCAGGAGAAACACTTACTCTGGTTTCTCAGTCTGTTTCCTAGTGCCGGTTGGAAGTTCCTACAGTTTTCACTGTAAAACCGAGTTGGAGCTTGTACCTGCCCATGTATATGTATGGAGTGGAGTTTGCAACTGAAGAGAAACTTTGTGTTCCCAACAAGCTAGGTGAAGGACGGCTTTCACACACGCTTAACTCTCAAAACTGAGCATGTGGAGAGACGTTCGTTCATCTAGCACAAAGGGAACAGGTTGCAGGAGAAACAGATACTCTGGTTTCTCAGTCTGATTCCTAGTGCCGATTTGAAGTTCCTGCAGTTTTCACTGTAAAACCGAGTTGGAGCTTGTACGTCCCCATGTATATGTATGGAGTGGAGTTTGCAACTGAAGAGAAACTTTGTGTTCCCAACAAGCTAGGTGAAGGACGGCTTTCACACACACTTAACTCTCAAAACTGAGCATGTGGAGAGACGTTCGTTCATCTAGCACAAAGGGAACAGGTTGCAGGAGAAACACTTACTCTGGTTTCTCAGTCTGTTTCCTAGTGCCGGTTGGAAGTTACTGCAGTTTTCACTGTAAAACCGAGTTGGAGCTTGTTCCTCCCCTTATATATGTATGGAGTGGAGTTTGCAAGTGACAAGAAACTTTGTGTGCTTTTCAAGCTAGGTGAAGGACGGCTTTCACACCACTTATCTCTCAGAACTGAGCATGTGGGGAGACGTTCGTTCATCCAACACAAAGGGAACGGTTTGAAGTAGAAACACTTACTCTGGTTTCTCAAACTATTTCCTAGTGCCGGTTTCAAGTTCCTGCGATTTGCACTGTAAAACCGAGTTGGAGCTTGTACCTCCCCATATAAATATATGGTGTAGAGTTTGCAACTGAAAAGCAATTTGTTTTCCCTTCAAGTTAGGTGAAGGACGGCTTTCACACACACTTTTTTCTGAGAATTGAGCATGTGGGGAGCCGTTCGTTCATCCAACACAAAGGGAACGGGTTGCAGGAGAAACACTTACTCTGGCCTCTCAGTCTGTTTCCTAGTGCAGGTTTGAAGTTCCTGCAGTTTGCAGTGTAAAACCGAGTTGGAGCTTGTTCTTCCCAATATATATGTATGGAGTGGAGTTTGTAAGTGACAAGAAACTTTGTGTGCTTTTCAAGCGATGTGAAGTACGGCTTTCACACACACTTATCTCTCAGAAATGAGCATGTTGGGAGACGTTCGTTCATTCAACACAAAGGGAACGGGTTGAAGGTGAAACAGTTACTCTGGTTTCTCAAAATCTTTCCTACTGCCGGTTTGAAGTTCCTGCAGTTTTCCCTGTAAAACCGTGTTGGAACTTGTACCTCCCCATATATATGTATGGAGTGAAGTTTTCAACTGAAGAGAAATTTTGTGTTCCCAACAAGGTAGGTGAAGGACGGCTTTCACACACGCTTAACTCTCAAAACTGAGCATGTGGGGAGACGTTCGTTCATCTAGCACAAAGGGAACAGGTTGCAGGAAAAACACTTACTCTGGTTTCTCAGTCTGTTTCCTAGTGCCGGTTGGATGTTCCTGCAGTTTTCACTGTAAAACCGAGTTGGAGCTTGTACCTCCCGATGTGTATGTATGGAGTGGGGTTTGCAACTGAAGAGAAACTTTGTGTTCCCAACAAGCTAGTTGAAGGACGGCATTCACACACGCTTAACTCTCAAAACTGAGCATGTGGAGAGACGTTCGTTCATCTAGCACAAAGGGAACAGGTTGCAGGAGAAACACTTACTCTGGTTTCTCAGTCTGTTTCCTAGTGCCGGCTTGAAGTTCCTGCAGTTTTCACTGTAAAACCGAGTTGGAGCTTGTACCTCCCCATATATATATATGGAGTGGAGTTTGCAACTGAAGAGAAACTTTGTGTTCCCAACAAGCTAGGTGAAGTACGGCTTTCACACACATTTATCTCTTAGAACTGAGCATGTGGAGAGACGTTCTTTCATCCAGCACAAAGGGAACGGGTTGCAGGGGCAACACTTACTCTGGTTTCTCAGTCTGTTTCCTAGTGCCGGTTTGAAGTTCCTCCGGTTTGCACTGTAAAACCGAGTTGGAGTTTGTCCCTTCCCATATATATGTAAGGACTGGAGTTTGCAACAGAATAGAAACTTTGTGTTCCCTTCAAGTTAGGTGAAGGACGGCTTTGACCCACACTTATCTCTCAAAACTGAGCATGTGGAGAGACGTTCGTTCATCTAGCACAAAGTGAACGGGTTGCAAAAGAAACACTTACTCTGGTTTCTCAGTCTGTTTCCTAGTGCCGGTTTGAAGTTCCTACAGTTTTCACTGTAAATCCGAGTTGGAGCTTCTACCTCCCCATGTATATGTATGGAGTGGAGTTTGCAACTTAAGAGAAACTTTGTGTTCCCAACAAGCTAGGTGAAGGATGGCTTTCACACACGCTTAACTTTCAAAACTGAGCATGTGGAGAGACGTTCGTTCATCTAGCACAAAGGGAACAGGTTGCAGGAGAAACACTTAATCTGGTTTCTCAGTTGGTTTCCTAGTGACAGTTTGAAATTCCTGCGGTTTGCACTGTAAAACCGAGTTGGAACTTGTTCCTCCCCATATATATTTATGGAATGGAGTTTGCAAGTGACAAGAAACTTTGTGTTCCCTTTAGCTATGTGAAGGCCGGTTTTCACACACACATATTTCTCAGAACAGAGCATGTGGAGAGACTTTCATTCATCCAGCACAAAGGGAACAGGTTGCAGAGAAACACGTTCTCTGGTTTCTCAGTGTGTTTCCTAGTGCCAGTTTGAAGTTCCTGCGGTTTGCAGTGTAAAACCGAGTTGGAGCTTGTTCCTCCCCTTATATATGTATGGAGTGGAGTTTGCAAGTGACAAGAAACTTTGTGTGCTTTTCAAGCTAGGTGAAGGACGGCTTTCACACCACTTATCTCTCAGAACTGAGCATGTATGGAGACGTTCGTTCATCCAACACAAAGGGAACGGTTTGAAGTAGAAACACTTACTCTGGTTTCTCAAACTATTTCCTAGTGCCGGTTTCAAGTTCCTGCGATTTGCACTGTAAAACCGAGTTGGAGCTTGTACCTCCCCATATAAATATATGGTGTGGAGTTTGCAACTGAAAAGAAATTTGTTTTCCCTTCAAGTTAGGTGAAGGACGGCTTTCACACACACTTATCTCTCAGAAATGTGCATGTGGAGAGACGTTCGTTCATCCAGCACAAAGGGATCGCATTGGAGGGGAAACACATACTCTGGTTTCTCAGTCTGTTTCCTAGTGCCGGTTTGAAGTTCCTGCAGTTTTCACTGTAAAACCGAGTTGGAGCTTGTACCTGCCCATGTATATGTATGGAGTGGAGTTTGCAACTGAAGAGAAACTTTGTGTTCCCAACAAGCTAGGTGAAGGACGGCTTTCACACACGCTTAACTCTCAAAACTGAGCATGTGGAGAGACGTTCGTTCATCTAGCACAAAGGGAACAGGTTGCAGGAGAAACACTTACTCTGGTTTCTCAGTCTGTTTCCTAGTGCCGGTTGGAAGTTCCTGCAGTTTTCACTGTAAATCCGAGTTGGAGCTTGTACCTCCCCATGTATATGTATGGAGTGGAGTTTGCAACTGAAGAGAAACTTTGTGTTCCCAACAAGCTATGTGAAAGACGGCTTTCACACACGCTTAACTCTCAAAACTGAGCATGTGGACAGACGTTTGTTCATCTAGCACAAAGGGAACTGGTTGCAGGAGAAACACTTACTCTGGTTTCTCAGTCTGTTTCCTAGTGCCGTTTTGTAGTTCCTGCAGTTTTCACTGTAAAACCGATTTGGAGCTTGTACCTCCCCATATATATGTATGGAGTGGAGTTTGCAACTAAAGAGAAACTTTGTGTTCCCAACAAGCTAGGTGAAGGACGGCTTTCACACACGATTAACTCTCAAATCTGAGCATGTGGAGAGACGTTCATTCATCTAGCACAAAGGGAACAGGTTGCAGGAGAAACACTTACTCTGGTTTCTCAGTCTGTTTCCTAGTGCCGGTTGGAAGTTCCTGAAGTTTTCACTGTAAAGCCGAGTTGGAGCTTGTACCTCCCCATGTATATGTATGGAGTGGAGTTTGCAACTGAAGAGAAACTTTGTGTTCACAACAAGCTAGGTGAAGGATGACTTACTCACACGCTTAACTCTCAAAACTGAGAATGTGGAGAGACGTTCGTTCATCTAGCACAAAGGGAACAGTTTGCAGGAGAAACACATACTCTGGTTTCTCAGTCTGTTTCCTAGTGCCGGTTTGAAGTTCCTGCAGTTTTCACTGTAAATCCGAGTTGGAGCTTGTACCTCCCCATATATATGTATGGAGTGGAGATTGCAACTGAAGAGAAACTTTCTGTTCCCAACAAGCTAGGTGAAGTACGGCTTTCACTCACATTTATCTCTTAGAACTGAGCATGTGGAGAGACGTTCGTTCATCCAGCACAAATGGAACGGGTTGCAGGATAAACAATTACTCTGGTTTCTCAGTCTGTTTCCTAGTGCCGGTTTGAAGTTCCTCCGGTTTGCACTGTAAAACAGAGTTGGAGTTTGTTCCTTCCCATATATATGTAAGGACTGGAGTTTGCAACAGAATAGAAACTTTGTGTTCCCTTCAAGTTAGGTGAAGGATGTCTTTGAGCCACTCTTATCTCTCAGATTTGAGCATGTGGAGAGACGTTCGTTCATCCAGCACAAAGGGAACGGGTTGCAGGAGAAACACTCTGGTTTCTCAGTCTGTTTCCTAGTGCCGGTTGGAAGTTCCTGCAGTTTTCACTGTAAAACCGAGTTGGAGCGTATACCTCCCAGGTATATGTAAGGAGTGGAGTTTGCAACTGAAGAGAAAATTTGTGTTCCCATCAAGCTAGGTGAAGTACGGCTTTCACACATGCTTAACTCTCAAAACTGAGCATGTGGAGAGACGTTCGTTCATCTAGCACAAAGGGAACAGGTTGTAGGAGAAACACTTACTCTGGTTTCTCAGTCTGTTTCCTAGTGCCGGTTGGAAGTTCCAGCAATTTTCACTGTAAAACCGAGTTGGAGCTTGTACCTCCCGATGTATATGTATGGAGTGGAGTTTGCAACTGAAGAGAAACTTTGTGTTCCCAACAAGCTAGGTGAAGGACGGCTTTAACACACGCTTAACTCTCAAAACTGAGCATGTGGAGAGACGTTCGTTCATCTAGCACAAAGGGAACAGGTTGCAGGAAAAACAATTACTCTGGTTTCTCAGTCTGTTTCCTAGTGCCGGTTGGAAGTTCCTGCAGTTTTCACTGTAAAACCGAGTTGGAGCTTGTACCTGCCCATGTATATGTATGGAGTGGAGTTTGCAACTGAAGAGAAACTTTGTGTTCCCAACAAGCTAGGTGAAGGACGGCTGTCACACAGGCTTAACTCTCAAAACTGAGCATGTGGAGAGACGTTCGTTCATCTAGCACAAAGGGAACAGGTTGCAGGAGAAACACTTACTCTGGTTTCTCAGTGTGTTTCCTAGTGCCGTTTGGAAGTTCCTGCAGTTTTCACTGTAAAACCGAGTTGGAGCTTGTACCTGCCCATGTATATGTATGGAGTGGGTTTGCAACTGAAGAGAAACTTTGTGTTCCCAACAAGCTATGTGAAGGATGGCTTTCACACACGCTTAACTCTCAAAACTGAGCATGTGGAGAGACGTTCGTTCATCTAGCAAAAAGGGAACAGGTTGCAGGAGAAACACATATTCTGGTTTCTCCGTCTGTTTCCTAGTGCCGGTTTGAAGTTCCTGCAGTTTTCACTGTTAAACCGAGTTGGAGCTTGTACGTCCCCATGTATATGTATGGAGTGGAGTTTGCAACTGAAGAGAAACTTTGTGTTCCCAACAAGCTAGGTGAAGGACGGCTTTCACACACGCTTAACTCTCAAAACTGAGCATGTGGAGAGACGTTCGTTCATCTAGCACAAAGGGAACAGGTTGCAGGAGAAACACTTACTCTGGTTTCTCAGTCTGTTTCCTAGTGCCGGTTGGAAGTTCCTGCATTTTTCACTGTAAAACCGAGTTGGAGCTTGTACCTGCCCATGTATATGTATGGAGTGGAGTTTGCAACTGAAGAGAAACTTTGTGTTCCCAACAAGCTAGGTGAAGAATGACTTACTCACACGCTTAACTCTCAAAACTGAGCATGTGGAGAGACGTTCGTTCATCTAGCACAAAGGGAACAGGTTGCAGGAGAAACACATACTCTGGTTTCTCAGTCTGTTTCCTAGTGCCGGTTTGAAGTTCCTGCAGTTTTCACTGTAAATCCGAGTTGGAGCTTGTACCTCTCCATATATATGTATGGAGTGGAGATTGCAACTGAAGAGAACTTTGTGTTCCCAACAAGCTAGGTGAAGTACGGCTTTCAGTCATATTTATCTCTTAGAACTGAGCATGTGGAGAGACGTTCGTTCATCCAGCACAAATGGAACGGGTTGCAGGATAAACAATTACTCTGGTTTCTCAGTCTGTTTCCTAGTGCCGGTTTGAAGTTCCTCCGGTTTGCACTGTAAAACAGAGTTGGAGTTTGTTCCTTCCCATATATATGTAAGGACTGGAGTTTGCAACAGAATAGAAACTTTGTGTTCCCTTCAAGTTATGTGAAGGATGTCTTTGAGCCACTCTTATCTCTCAGATTTGAGCATGTGGAGAGACGTTCGTTCATCCAGCACAAAGGGAATGGGTTGCAGGAGAAACACTCTGGTTTCTCAGTCTGTTTCCTAGTGCCGGTTGGAAGTTCCTGCAGTTTTCACTGTAAAACCGAGTTGGAGCTTATACCTCCCCAGGTATATGTAAGGAGTGGACTTTGCAACTGAAGAGAAAATTTGTGTTCCCATCAAGCTAGGTGAAGTACGGCTTTCACACACGCTTAACTCTCAAAACTGAGCATGTGGAGAGACGTTCGTTCATCTAGCACAAAGGGAACAGGTTGCAGGAGAAACACTTACTCTGGTTTCTCAGTCTGTTTCCTAGTGCCGGTTGGAAGTTCCAGCAATTTTCACTGTAAAACCGAGTTGGAGCTTGTACCTCCCCATGTATATGTATGGAGTGGAGTTTGCAACTGAAGAGAAACTTTGTGTTCCCAACAAGCTAGGTGAAGGACGGCTTTAACACACGCTTAACTCTCAAAACTGAGCATGTGGAGAGACGTTCGTTCATCTAGCACAAAGGGAACAGGTTGCAGGAGAAACAATTACTCTGGTTTCTCAGTCTGTTTCCTAGTGCCGGTTGGAAGTTCCTGCAGTTTTCACTGTAAAACCGAGTTGGAGCTTGTACCTGCCCATGTATATGTATGGAGTGGAATTTGCAACTGAAGAGAAACTTTGTGTTCCCAACAAGCGATGTGAAGGACGGCTTTCACACACGCTTAACTCTCAAAACTGAGCACGTGGAGAGACGTTCGTTCATCTAGCAGAAAGGGAACAGGTTGCAGGAGAAACACTTACTCTCGTTTCTCAGTCTGTTTCCTAGTGCTGGTTGGAAGTTCCTGCAGTTGTCACTGTAAAACCGAGTTGGAGCTTGTAACTGCCCATGTATATGTATGGAGTGGGGTTTGCAAATGAAGAGAAACTTTGTGTTCCCAACAAGCTAGGTGAAGGACGGCTTTCACACACGCTTAACTCTCAAAACTGAGCATGTGGAGAGACGTTCGTTCATCTAGAACAAAGGGAACAGGTTGCAGGAGAAACACTTACTCTGGTTTCTCAGTGTGTTTCCTACTGCCGTTTGGAATTTCCTGCAGTTTTCACTGTAAAACCGAGTTGGAGCTTGTACCTGCCCATGTATATGTATGGAGTGGAGTTTGCAACTGAAGAGAAACTTTGTGTTCCCAACAAGCTAGGTGAAGGACGGCTTTCACACACGCTTAACTCTCAAAACTGAGGATGTGGAGAGACGTTCGTTCATCTAGCAAAAAGGGAACAGGTTGCAGGAGAAACACATATTCTGGTTTCTCCGTCTGTTTCCTAGTGCCGGTTTGAAGTTCCTGCAGTTTTCACTGTTAAACCGAGTTGGAGCTTGTACCTCCCCATGTATATGTAATGTGTGGAGTTTGCAACTGAAGAGAAACTTTGTGTTCCCAACAAGCTAGGTGAAGGACGGCTTTCACACACGCTTAACTCTCAAAACTGAGCATGTGGAGAGACGTTCGTTCATCTAGCACAAAGGGAACAGGTTGCAGGAGAAACACTTACTCTGGTTTCTCAGTCTGTTTCCTAGTGCCGGTTGGAAGTTCCTGCATTTTTCACTGTAAAACCGAGTTGGAGCTTGTACCTGCCCATGTATATGTAAGGAGTGGAGTTTGCAACTGAAGAGAAACTTTGTGTTCCCAACAAGCTAGGTGAAGGACTGCTTTCACACACGCTTAACTCTCTAAACTGAGCATGTGGAGAGACGTTCGTTCATCTAGCACAAAGGGAACAGTTTGCAGCAGAAACACATACTTGGTTTCTCAGTCTGTTTCCTAGTGCCGGTTTGAAGTTCCTGCAGTTTTCACTGTAAAAACGAGTTGGAGCTTGTACCTCCCCATGTATATATATGGAGTGGAGTTTGCAACTGAAGAGAAACTTTGTGTTCCCTACAAGCTAGATGAAAGGCGGCTTTCACACACGCTTAACTCTCAAAACTGAGCATGTGAAGAGACTTTCGTTCATGTAGCACAAAGGGAACAGGTTGCAGGAGAAACACTTACTCTGGTTTCTCAGTCTGTTTCCTAGTGCCGGTTTGAAGTTCCTGCAGTTTTCACTGTTAAACCGAGTTGGAGCTTGTACCTCCCCATGTATATGTATGGCGTGGGGTTTACAAATGAATAGAAACTTTGTGTTCCCAACAAGCTAGGTGAAGTACGGCTTTCACACACGCTTAACTCTCAAAACTGAGCATGTGGAGAGACGTTCGTTCATCTAGCACAAAGGGAACAGGTTGCAGGAGAAACACTTACTCTGGTTTCTCAGTCTGTTTCCTAGTGCCGGTTGGAAGTTCCAGCAATTTTCACTGTAAAACCGAGTTGGAGCTTGTACCTCCCCATGTATATGTATGGAGTGGAGTTTGCAACTGAAGAGAAACTTTGTGTTCCCAACAAGCTAGGTGAAGGACGGCTTTAACACACGCTTAACTCTCAAAACTGAGCATGTGGAGAGACGTTCGTTCATCTAGCACAAAGGGAACAGGTTGCAGGAGAAACAATTACTCTGGTTTCTCAGTGTGTTTCCTAGTGCCGGTTGGAAGTTCCTGCAGTTTTCACTGTAAAACCGAGTTGGAGCTTGTACCTGCCCATGTATATGTATGGAGTGGAATTTGCAACTGAAGAGAAACTTTGTGTTCCCAACAAGCTATGTGAAGGACGGCTTTCACACACGCTTAACTCTCAAAACTGAGCACGTGGAGAGACGTTCGTTCATCTAGCAGAAAGGGAACAGGTTGCAGGAGAAACACTTACTCTCGTTTCTCAGTCTGTTTCCTAGTGCTGGTTGGAAGTTCCTGCAGTTGTCACTGTAAAACCGAGTTGGAGCTTGTAACTGCCCATGTATATGTATGGAGTGGAGTTTGCAACTGAAGAGAAACTTTGTGTTCCCAACAAGCTAGGTAAAGGACGGCTTTCACACACGCTTAACTCTCAAAACTGAGCATGTGGAGAGACGTTCGTTCATCTATCACAAAGGGAACAGGATGCAGGAGAAACACTTACTCTGGTTTCTCAGTCTGTTTCCTAGTGCCGGTTGGAAGTTCCTGCAGTTTTCACTGGAAAACCGAGTTGGAGCTTGTACCTGCCCATGTATATGTATGGAGTGGGGTTTGCAAATGAAGAGAAACTTTGTGTTCCCAACAAGCTAGGTGAAGGTCGGCTTTCACACTCGCTTAACTCTCAAAACTGAGCATGTGGAGAGACGTTCGTTCATCTAGCACAAAGGGAACAGGTTGCAGGAGAAACACTTACTTGGTTTTTCAGTCTGTTTCCTAGTGCCGGTTGGAAGTTCCTGCAGTTTTCACTGTAAAACCGAGTTGGAGCTGTACCTCCCCATGTATATGTATGGCGTGGAGTTTCCAAATGAAGAGAAACTATGTGTTCCCAACAAGCTAGGTGAAGGACGGCTTTCACACATGCATAACTCTCAAAACTGAGCATGTGGAGAGACGTTCGTTCATCTAGAACAAAGGGAACAGGTTGCAGGAGATACCCTTACTCTGGTTTCTCAGTCTGTTTCCTAGTGCCGGTTGGAAGTTCCTGCAGTTTTCACTGTAAAATCGAGTTGGAGCTTGTACCTACCCATGTATATGTATGGAGTGAAGTTTGCAACTGAAGAGAAAATTTGTGTTCCCAACAAGCTAGGTGAAGGACGGCTTTCACACACGCTAAACTCTCTAAACTGAGCATGTGGAGAGACGTTCGTTCATCTAGCACAAAGGGAACAGTTTGAAGGAGGAACACTTACTCTGTTTTCTCAGTCTGTTTCCTAGTGCCGGTTGGAAGTTCCTGCAGTTTTCACTGTAAAACCGAGTTGGAGCTTGTACCTCCCCATGTATATGTATGGAGTGGAGTTTGCAACTGAAGAGAAACTTTGTGTTCCCAACAAGCTAGGTGAAGGACGGCTTTCACACACGCTTAACTCTCAAAACTGAGCATGTGGAGAGACGTTCGTTCATCTGGCACACAGGGAACAGGTTGCAGGATAAACACTTTCTCTGCTTTCTCAGTCTGTTTCCTAGTGCCGGTTTGAAGATCCTGCAGTTTTCACTGTAAAACCGAGTTGGAGCTTGTACTTCCCCATGTATATGTAAGGAGTGGAGTTTGCAACTGAAGAGAAACTTTGTGTTCCCAACAAGCTAGTTGAAGGACGGCTTTCACACTCGCTTAACTCTCAAAACTGAGCATGTGGAGAGACGTTCGTTCATCTAGCACAAAGGGAACAGGTTGCAGGAAAAACAATTACTCTGATTTCTCAGTCTGTTTCCTAGTGCCGATTTGAAGTTCCTGCAGTTTTCACTGTAAAACCGAGTTGGAGCTTGTACCTCCCCATGTATATGTAAGGAGTGGAATTTGCAACTGAAGAGAAACTTTGTGTTCCCAACAAGCTAGGTGAAGGACGGCTTTCACACTCGCATAACTCTCAAAACTGAGCATGTGGAGAGACGTTCATTCATCTAGCAAAAAGGGAACAGGTTGCAGGAGAAACACTTACTTGGTTTCTCAGTCTGTTTCCTAGTGCCGGTTGGAAGTTCCTGCAGTTTTCACTGTAAAACCGAGTTGGAGCTTGTACCTCCCCATGTATATGTATGGAGTGGAGTTTGCAACTGAAGAGAAACTTTGTGTTCCCAACAAGCTAGTTGAAGTACGACTTTCACACATGCTTATCTCTCAAAACTGAGCATGTGGAGAGACGTTCGTTCATCTAGCACAAAGGAAACAGGTTGCAGGAGAAACACTTACTCTGGTTTCTCAGTCTGTTTCCTAGTGCCGGTTTGAAGTTCCTGCAGTTTTCACTGTAAAACCGAGTTGGAGCTTGTGCATCCCCATGTATATGTATGGAGTTGATTTTGCAACTGAAGACAAACTTTGTGTTCCCAACAAGCTAGGTGAAGGACGGCTTTCACACACGCTTAACTCTCAAAACTGAGCATGTGGAGAGACGTACGTTCATCTAGCACAAAGGGAACAGGTTGCAGGAGAAACACTTACTTGGTTTCTCAGTCTGTTTCCTAGTGCCGGTTGGAAGTTCCTGCAGTTTTCACTGTAAAACCGAGTTGGAGCTTGTACCTCCCCATGTATATGTAAGGATTGGAGTTTGCAACTGAAGAGAAACTTTGTGTTCCCAACAAGCTAGGTGAAGGACGGCTTTCACACTCGCTTAACTCTCAAAACTGAGCATGTGGAGAGACGTTCGTTCATCTAGCACAAAGGGAACAGGTTGCAGGAGAAACACTTACTCTGGTTTCTCAGACTTTTTCCTAGTGCCGGTTAGAAGTTCCTGCAGTTTTCACTGTAAAACCGAGTTGGAGCTTGTACCTCCCCATGCATATGTAAAGAGTGGAGTCTGCAACTGAAGAGAAACTTTGTGTTCCCAACAAGCTAGGTGAAGGTCGGCTTTCACACTCGCTTAACTCTCAAAACTGAGCATGTGGAGAGACGTTCGTTCATCTAGCACAAAGGGAACAGGTTGCAGGAGAAACACTTACTTGGTTTTTCAGTCTGTTTCCTAGTGCCGGTTGGAAGTTCCTGCAGTTTTCACTGTAAAACCGAGTTGGAGCTGTACCTCCCCATGTATATGTATGGCGTGGAGTTTCCAAATGAAGAGAAACTATGTGTTCCCAACAAGCTAGGTGAAGGACGGCTTTCACACATGCATAACTCTCAAAACTGAGCATGTGGAGAGACGTTCGTTCATCTAGAACAAAGGGAACAGGTTGCAGGAGATACCCTTACTCTGGTTTCTCAGTCTGTTTCCTAGTGCCGGTTGGAAGTTCCTGCAGTTTTCACTGTAAAATCGAGTTGGAGCTTGTACTTACCCATGTATATGTATGGAGTGAAGTTTGCAACTGAAGAGAAAATTTGTGTTCCCAACAAGCTAGGTGAAGGACGGCTTTCACACACGCTAAACTCTCTAAACTGAGCATGTGGAGAGACGTTCGTTCATCTAGCACAAAGGGAACAGTTTGCAGGAGGAACACTTACTCTGTTTTCTCAGTCTGTTTCCTAGTGCCGGTTGGAAGTTCCTGCAGTTTTCACTGTAAAACCGAGTTGGAGCTTGTACCTCCCCATGTATATGTATGGAGTGGAGTTTGCAACTGAAGAGAAACTTTGTGTTCCCAACAAGCTAGGTGAAGGACGGCTTTCACACACGCTTAACTCTCAAAACTGAGCATGTGGAGAGACGTTCGTTCATCTGGCACACAGGGAACAGGTTGCAGGATAAACACTTACTCTGCTTTCTCAGTCTGTTTCCTAGTGCCGGTTTGAAGATCCTGCAGTTTTCACTGTAAAACCGAGTTGGAGCTTGTACTTCCCCATGTATATGTAAGGAGTGGAGTTTGCAACTGAAGAGAAACTTTGTGTTCCCAACAAGCTAGTTGAAGGACGGCTTTCACACTCGCTTAACTCTCAAAACTGAGCATGTGGAGAGACGTTCGTTCATCTAGCACAAAGGGAACAGGTTGCAGGAAAAACAATTACTCTGATTTCTCAGTCTGTTTCCTAGTGCCGATTTGAAGTTCCTGCAGTTTTCACTGTAAAACCGAGTTGGAGCTTGTACCTCCCCATGTATATGTAAGGAGTGGAATTTGCAACTGAAGAGAAACTTTGTGTTCCCAACAAGCTAGGTGAAGGACGGCTTTCACACTCGCTTAACTCTCAAAACTGAGCATGTGGAGAGACGTTCATTCATCTAGCACAAAGGGAACAGGTTGCAGGAGAAACACTTACTTGGTTTCTCAGTCTGTTTCCTAGTGCCGGTTGGAAGTTCCTGCAGTTTTCACTGTAAAACCGAGTTGGAGCTTGTACCTCCCCATGTATATGTATGGAGTGGAGTTTGCAACTGAAGAGAAACTTTGTGTTCCCAACAAGCTAGTTGAAGTACGACTTTCACACATGCTTATCTCTCAAAACTGAGCATGTGGAGAGACGTTCGTTCATCTAGCACAAAGGAAACAGGTTGCAGGAGAAACACTTACTCTGGTTTCTCAGTCTGTTTCCTAGTGCCGGTTTGAAGTTCCTGCAGTTTTCACTGTAAAACCGAGTTGGAGCTTGTGCATCCCCATGTATATGTATGGAGTTGATTTTGAAACTGAAGACAAACTTTGTGTTCCCAACAAGCTAGGTGAAGGACGGCTTTCACACACGCTTAACTCTCAAAACTGAGCATGTGGAGAGACGTTCGTTCATCTAGCACAAAGGGAACAGGTTGCAGGAGAAACACTTACTTGGTTTCTCAGTCTGTTTCCTAGTGCCGGTTGGAAGTTCCTGCAGTTTTCACTGTAAAACCGAGTTGGAGCTTGTACCTCCCCATGTATATGTATGGAGTGGAGTTTGCAAATGAAGAGAAACTTTGTGTTCCCTGCAAGCTAGGTGAAGGACGGCTTTCACACACGCTTAACTCTCAAAACTGAGCATGTGGAGAGACGTTCGTTCATCTAGCACAAAGGGAACAGGTTGAAGGAGAAACACTTACTCTGGTTTCTCAGTCTTTTTCCTAGTGCCGGTTGGAAGTTCCTTCAGTTTTCAGTGTAAAACCGATTTGGAGCTTGTACCTGCCCATGTATATGTATGGAGTGGAGTTTGCAACTGAAGAGAAACTTTGTGTTCCCAACAAGCTAGGTGAAGGACGGCTTTCACACACGCTTAACTCTCAAAACTGAGCATTTGGAGAGACGTTCGTTCATCTAGCACAAAGGGAACAGGTTGCAGGAGAACACTTACTCTGGTTTCTCAGTCTGTTTCCTAGTGCCGGTTGGAAGTTCCTACAGTTTTCACTGTAAAACCGAGTTGGAGCTTGTACCTGCCCATGTATATGTATGGAGTGGAGTTTGCAACTGAAGAGAAACTTTGTGTTCCCTACAAGCTAGGTGAAGGACGGCTTTCACACACGCTTAACTCTCAAAACTGAGCATGTGGAGAGACGTTCGTTCATCTAGCACAAAGGGAATAGGTTGCAGGAGAAACACTTACTCTGGTTTCTCAGTCTGTTTCCTAGTGCCGGTTTGAAGTTCCTGCAGTTTTCACTGTAAAACCGAGTTGGAGCTTGTACCTCCCCATGTATGTGTATGGAGTGGAGTTTGCAACTGAAGAGAAACTTTGTGTTCCCAACAAGCTAGGTGAAGGACGGCTTTCACACACGCTTAACTCTCAAAACTGAGCATGTGGAGAGACGTTCGTTCATCTAGCACAAAGGGAACAGTTTGCAGGAGAAACACTTACTCTGGTTTCTCAGTCTGTTTCCTAGTGCCGGTTGGAAGTTCCTACAGTTTTCACTGTAAAACCGAGTTGGAGCTTGTACCTGCCCATGTATATGTATGGAGTGGAGTTTGCAACTGAAGAGAAACTTTGTGTTCCCAACAAGCTAGGTGAAGGACGGCTTTCACACACGCTTAACTCTCAAAACTGAGCATGTGGAGAGACGTTCGTTCATCTAGCACAAAGGGAACAGGTTGCAGGAGAAACAGTTACTCTGGTTTCTCAGTCTGATTCCTAGTGCCGATTTGAAGTTCCTGCAGTTTTCACTGTAAAACCGAGTTGGAGCTTGTACGTCCCCATGTATATGTATGGAGTGGAGTTTGCAACTGAAGAGAAACTTTGTGTTCCCAACAAGCTAGGTGAAGGACGGCTTTCACACACACTTAACTCTCAAAACTGAGCATGTGGAGAGACGTTCGTTCATCTAGCACAAAGGGAACAGGTTGCAGGAGAAACACTTACTCTGGTTTCTCAGTCTGTTTCCTAGTGCCGGTTGGAAGTTCCTGCAGTTTTCACTGTAAAACCGATTTGGAGCTTGTACCTACCCATGAATATGTATGGAGTGGAGTTTGCAACTGAAGAGAAACTTTGTGTTCCCAACAAGCTAGGTGAAGGACGGCTTTCGCACACGCTTAACTCTCAAAACTAGGCATGTGGAGAAACTTTCGTTCATCTCGCACAAATGGAACAGGTTGCAGGAGAAACACTTACTCTGGTTTCTCAGTCTGTTTCCTAGTGCCGGTTGGAAGTTCCTGCAGTTTTCACAGTAAAACCGAGTTGGAGCTTGTACCTGCCCATGGATATGTATGGAGTGGGGTTTGCAACAGAAGAGAAACTTTGTGTTCCCAACAAGCTAGGTGAAGGACGGCTTTCACACACGCTTAACTCTCAAAACTGAGCATGTGGAGAGACGTTCGTTCATCTAGCACAAAGGGAACAGTTTGCAGGAGAAACACTTACTCTGGTTTCTCAGTCTGTTTCCTAGTGCCGGTTGGAAGTTCCTGCAGTTTTCACTGTAAAACCGAGTTGGAGCTTGTACCTCCCCATGTATATGTAAGGATTGGAGTTTGCAACTGAAGAGAAACTTTGTGTTCCCAACAAGCTAGGTGAAGGACGGCTTTCACACTCGCTTAACTCTCAAAACTGAGCATGTGGAGAGACGTTCGTTCATCTAGCACAAAGGGAACAGGTTGCAGGAGAAACACTTACTCTGGTTTCTCAGACTTTTTCCTAGTGCCGGTTAGAAGTTCCTGCAGTTTTCACTGTAAAACCGAGTTGGAGCTTGTACCTCCCCATGCATATGTAAAGAGTGGAGTCTGCAACTGAAGAGAAACTTTGTGTTCCCAACAAGCTAGGTGAAGGTCGGCTTTCACACTCGCTTAACTCTCAAAACTGAGCATGTGGAGAGACGTTCGTTCATCTAGCACAAAGGGAACAGGTTGCAGGAGAAACACTTACTTGGTTTTTCAGTCTGTTTCCTAGTGCCGGTTGGAAGTTCCTGCAGTTTTCACTGTAAAACCGAGTTGGAGCTGTACCTCCCCATGTATATGTATGGCGTGGAGTTTCCAAATGAAGAGAAACTATGTGTTCCCAACAAGCTAGGTGAAGGACGGCTTTCACACATGCATAACTCTCAAAACTGAGCATGTGGAGAGACGTTCGTTCATCTAGAACAAAGGGAACAGGTTGCAGGAGATACCCTTACTCTGGTTTCTCAGTCTGTTTCCTAGTGCCGGTTGGAAGTTCCTGCAGTTTTCACTGTAAAATCGAGTTGGAGCTTGTACTTACCCATGTATATGTATGGAGTGAAGTTTGCAACTGAAGAGAAAATTTGTGTTCCCAACAAGCTAGGTGAAGGACGGCTTTCACACACGCTAAACTCTCTAAACTGAGCATGTGGAGAGACGTTCGTTCATCTAGCACAAAGGGAACAGTTTGCAGGAGGAACACTTACTCTGTTTTCTCAGTCTGTTTCCTAGTGCCGGTTGGAAGTTCCTGCAGTTTTCACTGTAAAACCGAGTTGGAGCTTGTACCTCCCCATGTATATGTATGGAGTGGAGTTTGCAACTGAAGAGAAACTTTGTGTTCCCAACAAGCTAGGTGAAGGACGGCTTTCACACACGCTTAACTCTCAAAACTGAGCATGTGGAGAGACGTTCGTTCATCTGGCACACAGGGAACAGGTTGCAGGATAAACACTTACTCTGCTTTCTCAGTCTGTTTCCTAGTGCCGGTTTGAAGATCCTGCAGTTTTCACTGTAAAACCGAGTTGGAGCTTGTACTTCCCCATGTATATGTAAGGAGTGGAGTTTGCAACTGAAGAGAAACTTTGTGTTCCCAACAAGCTAGTTGAAGGACGGCTTTCACACTCGCTTAACTCTCAAAACTGAGCATGTGGAGAGACGTTCGTTCATCTAGCACAAAGGGAACAGGTTGCAGGAAAAACAATTACTCTGATTTCTCAGTCTGTTTCCTAGTGCCGATTTGAAGTTCCTGCAGTTTTCACTGTAAAACCGAGTTGGAGCTTGTACCTCCCCATGTATATGTAAGGAGTGGAATTTGCAACTGAAGAGAAACTTTGTGTTCCCAACAAGCTAGGTGAAGGACGGCTTTCACACTCGCTTAACTCTCAAAACTGAGCATGTGGAGAGACGTTCATTCATCTAGCACAAAGGGAACAGGTTGCAGGAGAAACACTTACTTGGTTTCTCAGTCTGTTTCCTAGTGCCGGTTGGAAGTTCCTGCAGTTTTCACTGTAAAACCGAGTTGGAGCTTGTACCTCCCCATGTATATGTATGGAGTGGAGTTTGCAACTGAAGAGAAACTTTGTGTTCCCAACAAGCTAGTTGAAGTACGACTTTCACACATGCTTATCTCTCAAAACTGAGCATGTGGAGAGACGTTCGTTCATCTAGCACAAAGGAAACAGGTTGCAGGAGAAACACTTACTCTGGTTTCTCAGTCTGTTTCCTAGTGCCGGTTTGAAGTTCCTGCAGTTTTCACTGTAAAACCGAGTTGGAGCTTGTGCATCCCCATGTATATGTATGGAGTTGATTTTGAAACTGAAGACAAACTTTGTGTTCCCAACAAGCTAGGTGAAGGACGGCTTTCACACACGCTTAACTCTCAAAACTGAGCATGTGGAGAGACGTTCGTTCATCTAGCACAAAGGGAACAGGTTGAAGGAGAAACACTTACTTGGTTTCTCAGTCTGTTTCCTAGTGCCGGTTGGAAGTTCCTGCAGTTTTCACTGTAAAACCGAGTTGGAGCTTGTACCTCCCCATGTATATGTATGGAGTGGAGTTTGCAAATGAAGAGAAACTTTGTGTTCCCTGCAAGCTAGGTGAAGGACGGCTTTCACACACGCTTAACTCTCAAAACTGAGCATGTGGAGAGACGTTCGTTCATCTAGCACAAAGGGAACAGGTTGAAGGAGAAACACTTACTCTGGTTTCTCAGTCTTTTTCCTAGTGCCGGTTGGAAGTTCCTTCAGTTTTCAGTGTAAAACCGATTTGGAGCTTGTACCTGCCCATGTATATGTATGGAGTGGAGTTTGCAACTGAAGAGAAACTTTGTGTTCCCAACAAGCTAGGTGAAGGACGGCTTTCACACACGCTTAACTCTCAAAACTGAGCATTTGGAGAGACGTTCGTTCATCTAGCACAAAGGGAACAGGTTGCAGGAGAACACTTACTCTGGTTTCTCAGTCTGTTTCCTAGTGCCGGTTGGAAGTTCCTACAGTTTTCACTGTAAAACCGAGTTGGAGCTTGTACCTGCCCATGTATATGTATGGAGTGGAGTTTGCAACTGAAGAGAAACTTTGTGTTCCCTACAAGCTAGGTGAAGGACGGCTTTCACACACGCTTAACTCTCAAAACTGAGCATGTGGAGAGACGTTCGTTCATCTAGCACAAAGGGAATAGGTTGCAGGAGAAACACTTACTCTGGTTTCTCAGTCTGTTTCCTAGTGCCGGTTTGAAGTTCCTGCAGTTTTCACTGTAAAACCGAGTTGGAGCTTGTACCTCCCCATGTATGTGTATGGAGTGGAGTTTGCAACTGAAGAGAAACTTTGTGTTCCCAACAAGCTAGGTGAAGGACGGCTTTCACACACGCTTAACTCTCAAAACTGAGCATGTGGAGAGACGTTCGTTCATCTAGCACAAAGGGAACAGTTTGCAGGAGAAACACTTACTCTGGTTTCTCAGTCTGTTTCCTAGTGCCGGTTGGAAGTTCCTACAGTTTTCACTGTAAAACCGAGTTGGAGCTTGTACCTGCCCATGTATATGTATGGAGTGGAGTTTGCAACTGAAGAGAAACTTTGTGTTCCCAACAAGCTAGGTGAAGGACGGCTTTCACACACGCTTAACTCTCAAAACTGAGCATGTGGAGAGACGTTCGTTCATCTAGCACAAAGGGAACAGGTTGCAGGAGAAACAGTTACTCTGGTTTCTCAGTCTGATTCCTAGTGCCGATTTGAAGTTCCTGCAGTTTTCACTGTAAAACCGAGTTGGAGCTTGTACGTCCCCATGTATATGTATGGAGTGGAGTTTGCAACTGAAGAGAAACTTTGTGTTCCCAACAAGCTAGGTGAAGGACGGCTTTCACACACACTTAACTCTCAAAACTGAGCATGTGGAGAGACGTTCGTTCATCTAGCACAAAGGGAACAGGTTGCAGGAGAAACACTTACTCTGGTTTCTCAGTCTGTTTCCTAGTGCCGGTTGGAAGTTCCTGCAGTTTTCACTGTAAAACCGATTTGGAGCTTGTACCTACCCATGAATATGTATGGAGTGGAGTTTGCAACTGAAGAGAAACTTTGTGTTCCCAACAAGCTAGGTGAAGGACGGCTTTCGCACACGCTTAACTCTCAAAACTAGGCATGTGGAGAAACTTTCGTTCATCTCGCACAAATGGAACAGGTTGCAGGAGAAACACTTACTCTGGTTTCTCAGTCTGTTTCCTAGTGCCGGTTGGAAGTTCCTGCAGTTTTCACAGTAAAACCGAGTTGGAGCTTGTACCTGCCCATGGATATGTATGGAGTGGGGTTTGCAACAGAAGAGAAACTTTGTGTTCCCAACAAGCTAGGTGAAGGACGGCTTTCACACACGCTTAACTCTCAAAACTGAGCATGTGGAGAGACGTTCGTTCATCTAGCACAAAGGGAACAGTTTGCAGGAGAAACACTTACTCTGGTTTCTCAGTCTGTTTCCTAGTGCCAGTTGGAAGTTCCTGCAGTTTTCATTGTAAAACCGAGTTGGAGCTTGAACCTGCCCATGTATATGTATGGAGTGGAGTTTGCAACTGAAGAGAAACTTTGTGTTCCCAACAAGCTATGTGAAGGACGGCTTTCACACAGGCTTAACTCTCAAAACTGAGCATGTGGAGAGACGTTCGTTCATCTAGCACAAAGGGAACAGGTTGCAGGAGAAACACTTACTCTGGTTTCTCAGTCTGTTTCCTAGTGCCGGTTGGAAGTTCCTGCAGTTTTCACTGTAAAACCGAGTTGGAGCTTGTACCTCCCCATGTATATGTATGGAGTGGGGTTTGCAACTGAAGAGAAACTTTGTGTTCCCAACAAGCTAGTTGAAGGACGGCTTTCACACACGCTTATCTCTCAAAACTGAGCATGTGGAGAGACGTTCGTTCATCTAGCACAAAGGAACAGTTTGCAGGAGAAACACTTACTCTGGATTCTCAGTCTGTTTCCTAGTGCCGGTTGGAAGTTCCTGCAGTTTTCACTGTAAAACCGAGTTGGAGCTTGTACCTCCCCATGTATATGTATGGAGTGGATTTAGCAACTGAAGAGAAACTTTGTGTTCCCAACAAGCTAGGTGAAGGACGGCTTTCACACACGCTTAACTCTCAAAACTGAGCATGTGGAGAGACGTTCGTTCATCTAGCACAAAGGGAACAGGTTGCAGGAGAAACACTTACTCTGGTTTCTCAGTCTGTTTCCTAGTGCCGGTTGGAAGTTCCTACAGTTTTCACTGTAAAACCGAGTTGGAGCTTGTACCTGCCCATGTATATGTATGGAGTGGAGTTTGCAACTGAAGAGAAACTTTGTGTTCCCAACAAGCTAGGTGAAGGACGGCTTTCACACACGCTTAACTCTCAAAACTGAGCATGTGGAGAGACGTTCGTTCATCTAGCACAAAGGGAACAGGTTGCAGGAGAAACAGTTACTCTGGTTTCTCAGTCTGTTTCCTAGTGCCGGTTGGAAGTTCCTGCAGTTTTCACTGTAAAACCGAGTTTGAGCTTTTACCTCCCCATGTATATGTAATGTGTGGAGTTTGCAACTGAAGAGAAACTTTGTGTTCCCAACAAGCTAGGTGAAGGACGGCTTTCACACATGCTTAACTCTCAAAACTGAGCATGTGGAGAGACTTTCGTTCATCTAGCACAAAGGGAACAGTTTGCAGGAGAAACACTTACTCTGGTTTCTCAGTCTGTTTCCTAGTGCCGGTTGGAAGTTCCTGCAGTTTTCAATGTAAAACCGAGTTGGAGCTTGTACCTCCCCATGTATATGTATGGAGTGGAATTTGCAACTGAAGAGAAACTTTGTGTTCCCAACAAGCTAGGTGAAGGACGGCTTTCACACACGCTTAACTCTCAAAACTGAGCAGGTGGAGAGACGTTCGTTCATCTAGCACAAAGGAACAGGTTGCAGGAGAAACACTTACTCTGGTTTCTCAGTCTGTTTCCTAGTGCCGGTTGGAAGTTCCTGCAGTTTTCACTGTAAAACCGAGTTGGAGCTTGTACCTCCCCATGTATATGTATGGAGTGGGGTTTGTAACTGAAGAGAAACTTTGTGTTCCCAACAAGCTAGGTGAAGGACGGCTTTCACACACGCTTAACTCTCAAAACTGAGCATGTGGAGAGACGTTCGTTCATCTAGCACAAAGGGAACAGGTTGCAGGAGAAACAGTTACTCTGGTTTCTCAGTCTGATTCCTAGTGCCGATTTGAAGTTCCTGCAGTTTTCACTGCAAAACCGAGTTGGAGCTTGTACGTCCCCATGTATATGTATGGAGTGGAGTTTGCAACTGAAGAGAAACTTTGTGTTCCCAACAAGCTAGGTGAAGGACGGCTTTCACACACACTTAACTCTCAAAACTGAGCATGTGGAGAGACGTTCGTTCATCTAGCACAAAGGGAACAGGTTGCAGGAAAACACTTACTCTGGTTTCTCAGTCTGTTTCCTAGTGCCGGTTGGAAGTTCCTGCAGTTTTCACTGTAAAACCGATTTGGAGCTTGTACCTACCCATGTATATGTATGGAGTGGAGTTTGCAACTGAAGAGAAACTTTGTGTTCCCAACAAGCTAGGTGAAGGACGGCTTTCGCACACGCTTAACTCTCAAAACTAGGCATGTGGAGAAACGTTCGTTCATCTCGCACAAATGGAACAGGTTGCAGGAGAAACACTTACTCTGGTTTCTCAGTCTGTTTCCTAGTGCCGGTTGGAAGTTCCTGCAGTTTTCACTGTAAAACCGAGTTGGAGCTTGTACCTCCCCATGTATATGTAATGTGTGGAGTTTGCAACTGAAGAGAAACTTTGTGTTCCCAACAAGCTAGGTGAAGGACGGCTTTCACACATGCTTAACTCTCAAAACTGAGCATGTGGAGAGACTTTCGTTCATCTAGCACAAAGGGAACAGTTTGCGGGAGAAACACTTACTCTGGTTTCTCAGTCTGTTTCCTAGTGCCGGTTGGAAGTTCCTGCAGTTTTCAATGTAAAACCGAGTTGGAGCTTGTACCTCCCCATGTATATGTATGGAGTGGAATTTGCAACTGAAGAGAAACTTTGTGTTCCCAACAAGCTAGGTGAAGGACGGCTTTCACACACGCTTAACTCTCAAAACGGAGCATGTGGAGAGACGTTCGTTCATCTAGCACAAAGGGAACAGGTTGCAGGAGAAACACTTACTCTGGTTTCTCAGTCTGTTTCCTAGTGCCGGTTGGAAGTTCCTGCAGTTTTCACTGTAAAACCGAGTTGGAGCTTTTACCTCCCCATGTATATGTATGGAGTGGAGTTTGCAACTGAAGAGAAACTTTGTGTTCCCAACAAGCTAGGTGAAGGACGTCATTCACACACGCTTAACTCTCAAAACTGAGCATGTGGAGAGACGTTCGTTCATCTAGCACAAAGGGAACAGGTTGCAGGAGAAACACTTACTCTGGTTTCTCAGTCTGTTTCCTAGTGCCGGTTGGAAGTTCCTACAGTTTTCACTGTAAAACCGAGTTGGAGCTTGTACCTGCCCATGTATATGTATGGAGTGGAGTTTGCAACTGAAGAGAAACTTTGTGTTCCCAACAAGCTAGGTGAAGGACGGCTTTCACACACGCTTAACTCTCAAAACTGAGCATGTGGAGAGACGTTCGTTCATCTAGCACAAAGGGAACAGTTTGCAGGAGGAACACTTACTCTGGTTTCTCAGTCTGTTTCCTAGTGCCAGTTGGAAGTTCCTGCAGTTTTCATTGTAAAACCGAGTTGGAGCTTGAACCTGCCCATGTATATGTATGGAGTGGAGTTTGCAACTGAAGAGAAACTTTGTGTTCCCAACAAGCTATGTGAAGGACGGCTTTCACACAGGCTTAACTCTCAAAACTGAGCATGTGGAGAGACGTTCGTTCATCTAGCACAAAGGGAACAGGTTGCAGGAGAAACACTTACTCTGGTTTCTCAGTCTGTTTCCTAGTGCCGGTTGGAAGTTCCTGCAGTTTTCACTGTAAAACCGAGTTGGAGCTTGTACCTCCCCATGTATATGTATGGAGTGGAGTTTGCAACTGAAGAGAAACTTTGTGTTCCCAACAAGCTAGTTGAAGGACGGCTTTCACACACGCTTATCTCTCAAAACTGAGCATGTGGAGAGACGTTCGTTCATCTAGCACAAAGGGAACATGTTGCAGGAGAAACAATTACTCTGGATTCTCAGGCTGTTTCCTAGTGCCGGTTGGAATTTCCTGCAGTTTTCACTGTAAAACCGAGTTGGAGCTTGTACCTCCCCATGTATATGTATGGAGTGGAGTTAGCAACTGAAGAGAAACTTTGTGTTCCCAACAAGCTAGGTGAAGGACGGCTTTCACACACGCTTAACTCTCAAAACTGAGCATGTGGAGAGACGTTCGTTCATCTAGCACAAAGGGAACAGGTTGCAGGAGAAACACTTACTCTGGTTTCTCAGTCTGTTTCCTAGTGCCGGTTGGAAGTTCCTACAGTTTTCACTGTAAAACCGAGTTGGAGCTTGTACCTGCCCATGTATATGTATGGAGTGGAGTTTGCAACTGAAGAGAAACTTTGTGTTCCCAACAAGCTAGGTGAAGGACGGCTTTCACACACGCTTAACTCTCAAAACTGAGCATGTGGAGAGACTTTCGTTCATCTAGCACAAAGGGAACAGGTTGCAGGAGAAACACTTACTCTGGTTTCTCAGTCTGTTTCCTAGTGCCGGTTGGAAGTTCCTGCAGTTTTCACTGTAAAACCGAGTTTGAGCTTTTACCTCCCCATGTATATGTAATGTGTGGAATTTGCAACTGAAGAGAAACTTTGTGTTCCCAACAAGCTAGGTGAAGGACGGCTTTCACACATGCTTAACTCTCAAAACTGAGCGTTTGGAGAGACTTTCGTTCATCTAGCACAAAGGGAACAGTTTGCAGGAGAAACACTTACTCTGGTTTCTCAGTCTGTTTCCTAGTGCCGGTTGGAAGTTCCTGCAGTTTTCAATGTAAAACCGAGTTGGAGCTTGTACCTCCCCATGTATATGTATGGAGTGGAATTTGCAACTGAAGAGAAACTTTGTGTTCCCAACAAGCTAGGTGAAGGACGGCTTTCACACACGCTTAACTCTCAAAACTGAGCAGGTGGAGAGACGTTCGTTCATCTAGCACAAAGGGAACAGGTTGCAGGAGAAACACTTACTCTGGTTTCTCAGTCTGTTTCCTAGTGCCGGTTGGAAGTTCCTGCAGTTTTCAATGTAAAACCGAGTTGGAACTTGTACCTCCCCATGTATATGTATGGAGTGGAATTTGCAACTGAAGAGAAACTTTGTGTTCCCAACAAGCTAGGTGAAGGACGGCTTTCACACACGCTTAACTCTCAAAACGGAGCATGTGGAGAGACGTTCGTTCATCTAGCACAAAGGGAACAGGTTGCAGGAGAAACACTTACTCTGGTTTCTCAGTCTGTTTCCTAGTGCCGGTTGGAAGTTCCTGCAGTTTTCACTGTAAAACCGAGTTGGAGCTTGTACCTCCCCATGTATATGTATGGAGTGGAGTTAGCAACTGAAGAGAAACTTTGTGTTCCCAACAAGCTAGGTGAAGGACGTCATTCACACACGCTTAACTCTCAAAACTGAGCATGTGGAGAGACGTTCGTTCATCTAGCACAAAGGGAACAGGTTGCAGGAGAAACACTTACTCTGGTTTCTCAGTCTGTTTTCTAGTGCCGCCTGGAAGTTCCTACAGTTTTCACTGTAAAACCGAGTTGGAGCTTGTACCTGCCCATGTATATGTATGGAGTGGAGTTTGCAACTGAAGAGAAACTTTGTGTTCCCAACAAGCTAGGTGAAGGACGGCTTTCACACACGCTTAACTCTCAAAACTGAGCATGTGGAGAGACGTTCGTTCATCTAGCACAAAGGGAACAGTTTGCAGGAGAAACACTTACTCTGGTTTCTCAGTCTGTTTCCTAGTGCCAGTTGGAAGTTCCTGCAGTTTTCATTGTAAAACCGAGTTGGAGCTTGAACCTGCCCATGTATATGTATGGAGTGGAGTTTGCAACTGAAGAGAAACTTTGTGTTCCCAACAAGCTATGTGAAGGACGGCTTTCACACAGGCTTAACTCTCAAAACTGAGCATGTGGAGAGACGTTCGTTCATCTAGCACAAAGGGAACAGGTTGCAGGAGAAACACTTACTCTGGTTTCTCAGTCTGTTTCCTAGTGCCGGTTGGAAGTTCCTGCAGTTTTCACTGTAAAACCGAGTTGGAGCTTTTACCTCCCCATGTATATGTAATGTGTGGAGTTTGCAACTGAAGAGAAACTTTGTGTTCCCAACAAGCTAGGTGAAGGACGGCTTTCACACATGCTTAACTCTCAAAACTGAGCATGTGGAGAGACTTTCGTTCATCTAGCACAAAGGGAACAGTTTGCAGGAGAAACACTTACTCTGGTTTCTCAGTCTGTTTCCTAGTGCCGGTTGGAAGTTCCTGCAGTTTTCAATGTAAAACCGAGTTGGAGCTTGTACCTCCCCATGTATATGTATGGAGTGGAATTTGCAACTGAAGAGAAACTTTGTGTTCCCAACAAGCTAGGTGAAGGACGGCTTTCACACACGCTTAACTCTCAAAATTGAGCAGGTGGAGAGACGTTCGTTCATCTAGCACAAAGGGAACAGGTTGCAGGAGAAACACTTACTCTGGTTTCTCAGTCTGTTTCCTAGTGCCGGTTGGAAGTTCCTGCAGTTTTCACTGTAAAACCGAGTTGGAGCTTGTACCTCCCCATGTATATGTATGGAGTGGAGTTAGCAACTGAAGAGAAACTTTGTGTTCCCAACAAGCTAGGTGAAGGACGTCATTCACACACGCTTAACTCTCAAAACTGAGCATGTGGAGAGACGTTCGTTCATCTAGCACAAAGGGAACAGGTTGCAGGAGAAACACTTACTCTGGTTTCTCAGTCTGTTTCCTAGTGCCGGTTGGAAGTTCCTACAGTTTTCACTGTAAAACCGAGTTGGAGCTTGTACCTGCCCATGTATATGTATGCAGTGGAGTTTGCAACTGAAGAGAAGCTTTGTGTTCCCAACAAGCTAGGTGAAGGACGGCTTTCACACACGCTTAACTCTCAAAACTGAGCATGTGGAGAGACGTTCGTTCATCTAGCACAAAGGGAACAGGTTGCAGGAGAAACAGTTACTCTGGTTTCTCAGTCTGATTCCTAGTGCCGATTTGAAGTTCCTGCAGTTTTCACTGCAAAACCGAGTTGGAGCTTGTACGTCCCCATGTATATGTATGGAGTGGAGTTTGCAACTGAAGAGAAACTTTGTGTTCCCAACAAGCTAGGTGAAGGACGGCTTTCACACACACTTAACTCTCAAAACTGAGCATGTGGAGAGACGTTCGTTCATCTAGCACAAAGGGAACAGGTTGCAGGAGAAACACTTACTCTGGTTTCTCAGTCTGTTTCCTAGTGCCGGTTGGAAGTTCCTGCAGTTTTCACTGTAAAACCGATTTGGAGCTTGTACCTACCCATGTATATGTATGGAGTGGAGTTTGCAACTGAAGAGAAACTTTGTGTTCCCAACAAGCTAGGTGAAGGACGGCTTTCGCACACGCTTAACTCTCAAAACTAGGCATGTGGAGAAACGTTCGTTCATCTCGCACAAATGGAACAGGTTGCAGGAGAAACACTTACTCTGGTTTCTCAGTCTGTTTCCTAGTGCCGGTTGGAAGTTCCTGCAGTTTTCACTGTAAAACCGAGTTGGAGCTTGTACCTCCCCATGTATATGTAATGTGTGGAGTTTGCAACTGAAGAGAAACTTTGTGTTCCCAACAAGCTAGGTGAAGGACGGCTTTCACACATGCTTAACTCTCAAAACTGAGCATGTGGAGAGACTTTCGTTCATCTAGCTTAAAGGGAACAGTTTGCAGGAGAAACATTTACTCTGGTTTCTCAGTCTGTTTCCTAGTGCCGGTTGGAAGTTCCTGCAGTTTTCACTGTAAAACCGAGTTGGAGCTTGTACCTCCCGATGTATATGTATGGATTGGAGTTTGCAACTGAAGAGAAACTTTGTGTTCCCAACAAGCTAGTTGAAGGACGGCTTTCACACACGCTTATCTCTCAAAACTGAGCATGTGGAGAGACGTTCGTTCATCTAACACAAAGGGAACAGGTTGCAGGAGAAACACTTACTCTGGATTCTCAGTCTGTTTCCTAGTGCCGGTTGGAAGTTCCTGCAGTTTTCACTGTAAAACCGAGTTGGAGCTTGTACCTCCCCATGTATATGTATGGAGTGGATTTAGCAACTGAAGAGAAACTTTGTGTTCCCAACAAGCTAGGTGAAGGACGGATTTCACACACGCTTATCTCTCAAAACTGAGCATGTGGAGAGACTTTCGTTCATCTAGCACAAAGGGAACAGTTTGCAGGAGAAACACTTACTCTGGTTTCTCAGTCTGTTTCCTAGTGCCGGTTGGAAGTTCCTGCAGTTTTCACTGTAAAACCGAGTTGGAGCTTGTACCTCCCCATGTATATGTAATGTGTGGAGTTTGCAACTGAAGAGAAACTTTGTGTTCCCAACAAGCTAGGTGAAGGACGGCTTTCACACATGCTTAACTCTCAAAACTGAGCATGTGGAGAGACTTTCGTTCATCTAGCTCAAAGGGAAGAGTTTGCAGGAGAAACACTTACTCTGGTTTCTCAGTTTGTTTCCTAGTGCCGGTTGGAAGTTCCTGCAGTTTTCAATGTAAAACCGAGTTGGAGCTTGTACCTCCCCATGTATATGTATGGAGTGGAATTTGCAACTGAAGAGAAACTTTGTGTTCCCAACAAGCTAGGTGAAGGACGGCTTTCACACACGCTTAACTCTCAAAACTGAGCAGGTGGAGAGACGTTCGTTCATCTAGCACAAAGGGAACAGGTTGCAGGAGAAACACTTACTCTGGTTTCTCAGTCTGTTTCCTAGTGCCGGTTGGAAGTTCCTGCAGTTTTCACTGTAAAACCGAGTTGGAGCTTGTACCTCCCCATGTATATGTATGGAGTGGAGTTTGCAACTGAAGAGAAACTTTGTGTTCCCAACAAGCTAGGTGATGGACGGCTTTCACACACACTTAACTCTCAAAACTGAGCATGTGGAGAGACGTTCGTTCATCTAGCACAAAGGGAACAGGTTGCAGGAGAAACACTTACTCTGGTTTCTCAGTCTGTTTCCTAGTGCCGGTTGGAAGTTCCTGCAGTTTTCACTGTAAAACCGATTTGGAGCTTGTACCTACCCATGTATATGTATGGAGTGGAGTTTGCAACTGAAGAGAAACTTTGTGTTCCCAACAAGCTAGGTGAAGGACGGCTTTCGCACACGCTTAACTCTCAAAACTAGGCATGTGGAGAAACGTTCGTTCATCTCGCACAAATGGAACAGGTTGCAGGAGAAACACTTACTCTGGTTTCTCAGTCTGTTTCCTAGTGCCGGTTGGAAGTTCCTGCAGTTTTCACTGTAAAACCGAGTTGGAGCTTGTACCTCCCCATGTATATGTAATGTGTGGAGTTTGCAACTGAAGAGAAACTTTGTGTTCCCAACAAGCTAGGTGAAGGACGGCTTTCACACATGCTTAACTCTCAAAACTGAGCATGTGGAGAGACTTTCGTTCATCTAGCACAAAGGGAACAGTTTGCAGGAGAAACACTTACTCTGGTTTCTCAGTCTGTTTCCTAGTGCCGGTTGGAAGTTCCTGCAGTTTTCACTGTAAAACCGAGTTGGAGCTTGTACCTCCCCATGTATATGTATGGAGTGGAATTTGCAACTGAAGAGAAACTTTGTGTTCCCAACAAGCTAGGTGAAGGACGGCTTTAACACACGCTTAACTCTCAAAACTGAGCAGGTGGAGAGACATTCGTTCATCTAGCACAAAGGGAACAGGTTGCAGGAGAAACACTTACTCTGGTTTCTCAGTCTGTTTCCTAGTGCCGGTTGGAAGTTCCTGCAGTTTTCACTGTAAAACCGAGTTGGAGCTTGTACCTCCCCATGTATATGTGTGGACTGGAGTTTGCAACTGAAGAGAAACTTTGTGTTCCCAACAAGCTAGGTGAAGGACGGCTTTCACACATGCTTATCTCTCAAAAATGAGCATGTGGAGAGACGTTCGTTCACCTAGCACAAAGGGAACAGGTTGCAGGAGAAACACTTACTCTGGTTTCTCAGTCTGTTTCCTAGTGCCGGTTGGAAGTTCCTGCAGTTTTCACTGTAAAACCGAGTTGGAGCTTGTACCTCCCCATGTATATGTATGGAGTGGAGTTTGCAACTGAAGAGAAACTTTGTGTTCCCAACAAGCTAGTTGAAGGACGGCTTTCACACACGCTTAACTCTCAAAACTGAGCATGTGGAGAGACGTTCGTTCATCTAGCACAAAGGGAACAGGTTGCAGGAGAAACACTTACTCTGGTTTCTCAGTCTGTTTCCTAGTGCCGGTTGGAAGTTCCTGCAGTTTTCACTGTAAAACCGAGTTGGAGCTTGTACCTCCCCATGTATATGTAATGTGTGGAGTTTGCAACTGAAGAGAAACTTTGTGTTCCCAACAAGGTAGGTGAAGGACGGCTTTCACACATGCTTAACTCTCAAAACTGAGCATGTGGAGAGACTTTCGTTCATCTAGCACAAAGGGAACAGTTTGCAGGAGAAACACTTACTCTGGTTTCTCAGTCTGTTTCCTAGTGCCGGTTGGAAGTTCCTGCAGTTTTCACTGTAAAACCGAGTTGGAGCTTGTACCTCCCCATGTATATGTATGGAGTGGAGTTTGCAACTGAAGAGAAACTTTGTGTTCCCAACAAGCTAGTTGAAGGACGGCTTTCACACATGCTTATCTCTCAAAAATGAGCATGTGGAGAGACGTTCGTTCATCTAGCACAAAGGGAACAGTTTGCAGGAGAAACACTTACTCTGGTTTCTCAGTCTGTTTCCTAGTGCCGGTTGGAAGTTCCTGCAGTTTTCACTGTAAAACCGAGTTGGAGCTTGTACCTCCCCATGTATATGTATGGAGTGGAGTTTGCAACTGAAGAGAAACTTTGTGTTCCCAACAAGCTAGGTGAAGGACGGCTTTCACACACGCTTAACTTTCAAAACTGAGCATGTGGAGATACGTTCGTTCATCTGGCACACAGGGAACAGGTTGCAGGATAAACACTTACTCTGCTTTCTCAGTCTGTTTCCTAGTGCCGGTTTGTAGTTCCTGCAGTTTTCACTGTAAAACCGAGTTGGAGCTTGTACCTCCCCATGTATATGTAAGGAGTGGAGTTTGCAACTGAAGAGAAACTTTGTGTTCCCAACAAGCTAGTTGAAGGACGGTATTCACACTCGCTTAACTCTCAAAACTGAGCATGTGGAGAGACGTTCGTTCATCTAGCACAAAGGGAACAGGTTGCAGGAAAAACAATTACTCTGATTTCTCAGTCTGTTTCCTAGTGCCGGTTTGAAGTTCCTGCAGTTTTCACTGTAAAACCGAGTTGGAGCTTGTACCTCCCCATGTATATGTAAGGAGTGGAGTTTGCAACTGAAGAGAAACTTTGTGTTCCCAACAAGCTAGGTGAAGGACGGCTTTCACACTCGCTTAACTCTCAAAACTGAGCATGTGGAGAGACGTTCATTCATCTAGCACAAAGGGAACAGGTTGCAGGAGAAACACGTACTTGGTTTCTCAGTCTGTTTCCTAGTGCCGGTTGGAAGTTCCTGCAGTTTTCACTGTAAAACCGAGTTGGAGCTTGTACCTCCCCATGTATATGTATGGAGTGGAGTTTGCAACTGAAGAGAAACTTTGTGTTCCCAACAAGCTAGTTGAAGTACGACTTTCACACATGCTTATCTCTCAAAACTGAGCATGTGGAGAGACGTTCGTTCATCTAGCACAAAAGGAACAGTTTGCAGGAGAAACACTTACTCTGGTTTCTCAGTCTGTTTCCTAGTGCCGGTTGGAAGTTCGTGCAGTTTTCACTGTAAAACCGATTTGGAGCTTGTACCTACCCATGTATATGTATGGAGTGGAGTTTGCAACTGAAGAGAAACTTTGTGTTCCCAACAAGCTAGGTGAAGGACGGCTTTCGCACACGCTTAACTCTCAAAACTAGGCATGTGGAGAAACTTTCGTTCATCTCGCACAAATGGAACAGGTTGCAGGAGAAACACTTACTTTGGTTTCTCAGTCTGTTTCCTAGTTCCGGTTGGAAGTTCCTGCAGTTTTCACAGTAAAACCGAGTTGGAGCTTGTACCTGCCCATGGATATGTATGGAGTGGGGTTTGCAACAGAAGAGAAACTTTGTGTTCCCAACAAGCTAGGTGAAGGACGGCTTTCACACACGCTTAACTCTCAAAACTGAGCATGTGGAGAGACGTTCGTTCATCTAGCACAAAAGGAACAGTTTGCAGGAGAAACACTTACTCTGGTTCCTCAGTCTGTTTCTAGTGCCGGTTGGAAGTTCCTGCAGTTTTCATTGTAAAACCGATTTGGAGCTTGAACCTGCCCATGTATATGTATGGAGTGGAGTTTGCAACTGAAGAGAAACTTTGTGTTCCCAACAAGCTATGTGAAGGACGGCTTTCACACAGGCTTAACTCTCAAAACTGAGCATGTGGAGAGACTTTCGTTCATCTAGCACAAAGGGAACAGGTTGCAGGAGAAACACTTACTCTGGTTTCTCAGTCTGTTTCCTAGTGCCGGTTGGAAGTTCCTGCAGTTTTCACTGTAAAACCGAGTTGGAGCTTGTACATCCCCATGTATATGTATGGAGTAGAGTTTGCAACTGAAGAGAAACTTTGTGTTCCCAACAAGCTAGTTGAAGGACGGCTTTCACACACGCTTATCTCTCAAAACTGAGCATGTGGAGAGACGTTCGTTCATCTAGCACAAAGGGAACAGGTTGCAGGAGAAACACTTACTCTGGATTCTCAGTCTGTTTCCTAGTACCGGTTGGAAGTTCCTGCAGTTTTCACTGTAAAACCGAGTTGGAGCTTGTACCTCCCCATGTATATGTATGGAGTGGAGTTAGCAACTGAAGAGAAACTTTGTGTTCCCAACAAGCTAGGTGAAGGACGGCTTTCACACACGCTTAACTCTCAAAACTGAGCATGTGGAGAGACGTTCGTTCATCTAGCACAAAGGGAACAGGTTGCAGGAGAAACACTTACTCTGGTTTCTCAGTCTGTTTCCTAGTGCCGGTTGGAAGTTCCTGCAGTTTTCACTGTAAAACCGAGTTGGAGCTTGTACCTCCCCATGTATATGTAATGTGTGGAGTTTGCAACTGAAGAGAAACTTTGTGTTCCCAACAAGCTAGGTGAAGGACGGCTTTCACACATGCTTAACTTTCAAAACTGAGCATGTGGAGAGACTTTCGTTCATCTAGCACAAAGGGAACAGTTTGCAGGAGAAACACTTACTCTGGTTTCTCAGTCTGTTTCCTAGTGCCGGTTGGAAGTTCCTGCAGTTTTCACTGTAAAACCGAGTTGGAGCTTGTACCTCCCCATGTATATGTATGGAGTGGAATTTGCAACTGAAGAGAAACTTTGTGTTCCCAACAAGCTAGGTGAAGGACGGCTTTCACACAAGCTTAACTCTCAAAACTGAGCAGGTGGAGAGACGTTCGTTCATCTAGCACAAAAGGAACAGGTTGCAGGAGAAACACTTACTCTGGTTTCTCAGTCTGTTTCCTAGTGCCGGTTGGAAGTTCCTGCAGTTTTCACTGTAAAACCGAGTTGGAGCTTGTACCTCCCCATGTATATGTATGGAGTGGAGTTAGCAACTGAAGAGAAACTTTCTGTTCCCAACAAGCTAGGTGAAGGACGTCATTCACACACGCTTAACTCTCAAAACTGAGCATGTGGAGAGACGTTCGTTCATCTAGCACAAAGGGAACAGGTTGCAGGAGAAACACTTACTCTGGTTTCTCAGTCTGTTTCCTAGTGCCGGTTGGAAGTTCCTACAGTTTTCACTGTAAAACCAAGTTGGAGCTTGTACCTGCCCATGTATATGTATGGAGTGGAGTTTGCAACTGAAGAGAAACTTTGTGTTCCCAACAAGCTAGGTGAAGGACGGCTTTCACACACGCTTAACTCTCAAAACTGAGCATGTGGAGAGACGTTCGTTCATCTAGCACAAAGGGAATAGGTTGCAGGAGAAACAGTTACTCTGGTTTCTCAGTCTGATTCCTAGTGCCGATTTGAAGTTCCTGCAGTTTTCACTGCAAAACCGAGTTGGAGCTTGTACGTCCCCATGTATATGTATGGAGTGGAGTTTGCAACTGAAGAGAAACTTTGTGTTCCCAACAAGCTAGGTGAAGGACGGCTTTCACACACGCTTAACTCTCAAAACTGAGCAGGTGGAGAGACGTTCGTTCATCTAGCACAAAGGGAACAGGTTGCAGGAGAAACACTTACTCTGGTTTCTCAGTCTGTTTCCTAGTGCCGGTTGGAAGTTCCTGCAGTTTTCACTGTAAAACCGAGTTGGAGCTTGTACCTCCCCATGTATATGTATGGAGTGGAGTTTGCAACTGAAGAGAAACTTTGTGTTCCCAACAAGCTAGGTGAAGGACGGCTTTCACACACACTTAACTCTCAAAACTGAGCATGTGGAGAGACGTTCGTTCATCTAGCACAAATGGAACAGGTTGCAGGAGAAACACTTACTCTGGTTTCTCAGTCTGTTTCCTAGTGCCGGTTGGAAGTTCCTGCAGTTTTCACTGTAAAACCGAGTTGGAGCTTGTACCTCCCCATGTATATGTATGGAGTGGAGTTTGCAACTGAAGAAAAACTTTGTGTTCCCAACAAGCTAGGTGAAGGACGGCTTTCGCACACGCTTAACTCTCAAAACTAGGCATGTGGAGAAACGTTCGTTCATCTCGTACAAATGGAACAGGTTGCAGAAGAAACACTTACTCTGGTTTCTCAGTCTGTTTCCTAGTGCCGGTTGGAAGTTCCTGCAGTTTTCACTGTAAAACCGAGTTGGAGCTTGTACCTCCCCATGTATATGTAATGTGTGGAGTTTGCAACTGAAGAGAAACTTTGTGTTCCCAACAAGCTAGGTGAAGGACGGCTTTCACACATGCTTAACTCTCAAAACTGAGCATGTGGAGAGACTTTCGTTCATCTAGCACAAAGGGAACAGTTTGCAGGAGAAACACATACTCTGGTTTCTCAGTCTGTTTCCTAGTGCCGGTTGGAAGTTCCTGCAGTTTTCACTGTAAAACCGAGTTGGAGCTTGTACCTCCCCATGTATATGTATGGAGTGGAATTTGCAACTGAAGAGAAACTTTGTGTTCCCAACAAGCTAGGTGAAGGACGGCTTTAACACACGCTTAACTCTCAAAACTGAGCAGGTGGAGAGACGTTCGTTCATCTAGCACAAAGGGAACAGGTTGCAGGTGAAACACTTACTCTGGTTTCTCAGTCTGTTTCCTAGTGCCGGTTGGAAGTTCCTGCAGTTTTCACTGTAAAACCGAGTTGGAGCTTGTACCTCCCCATGTATATGTGTGGACTGGAGTTTGCAACTGAAGAGAAACTTTGTGTTCCCAACAAGATAGGTGAAGGACGGCTTTCACACATGCTTATCTCTCAAAAATGAGCATGTGGAGAGACGTTCGTTCACCTAGCACAAAGGGAACAATTTGCAGGAGAAACACTTACTCTGGTTTCTCAGTCTGTTTCCTAGTGCCGGTTGGAAGTTCCTGCAGTTTTCACTGTAAAACCGATTTGGAGCTTGTACCTACCCATGTATATGTATGGAGTGGATTTTGCAACTGAAGAGAAACTTTGTGTTCCCAACAAGCTAGGTGAAGGACGGCTTTTGCACACGCTTAACTCTCAAAACTAGGCATGTGGAGAAACGATCGTTCATCTCGCACAAATGGAACAGGTTGCAGGAGAAACACTTACTCTGGTTTCTCAGTCTGTTTCCTAGTGCCGGTTGGAAGTTCCTGCAGTTTTCACTGTAAAACCGAGTTGGAGCTTGTACCTCCCCATGTATATGTAATGTGTGGAGTTTGCAACTGAAGAGAAACTTTGTGTTCCCAACAAGCTAGGTGAAGGACGGCTTTCACACATGCTTATCTCTCAAAAATGAGCATGTGGAGAGACGTTCGTTCACCTAGCACAAAGGGAACAGGTTGCAGGAGAAACACTTACTCTGGTTTCTCAGTCTGTTTCCTAGTGCCGGTTGGAAGTTCCTGCAGTTTTCACTGTAAAACCGAGTTGGAGCTTGTACATCCCCATGTATATGTATGGAGTGGAGTTTGCAACTGAAGAGAAACTTTGTGTTCCCAACAAGCTAGTTGAAGGACGGCTTTCACACACGCTTAACTCTCAAAACTGAGCATGTGGAGAGACGTTCGTTCATCTAGCACAAAGGGAACATTTTGCAGGAGAAACACTTACTCTGGTTTCTCAGTCTGTTTCCTAGTGCCGGTTGGAAGTTCCTGCAGTTTTCACTGTAAAACCGAGTTGGAGCTTGTACATCCCCATGTATATGTAAGGAGTGGAGTTTGCAACTGAAGAGAAACTTTGTGTTCCCAACAAGCTAGTTGAAGGACGGCTTTCACACTCGCTTAACTCTCAAAACTGAGCATGTGGAGAGACGTTCGTTCATCTAGCACAAAGGGAACAGGTTGCAGGGAAAACAATTACTCTGATTTCTCAGTCTGTTTCCTAGTGACGGTTTGAAGTTCCTGCAGTTTTCACTGTAAAACCGAGGTGGAGCTTGTACCTCCCCATGTATATGTAAGGAGTGGAGTTTGCAACTGAAGAGAAACTTTGTGTTCCCAACAAGCTAGGTGAAGGACGGCTTTCACACTCGCTTAACTCTCAAAACTGAGCATGTGGAGAGACGTTCATTCATCTAGCACAAAGGGAACAGGTTGCAGGAGAAACACTTACTTGGTTTCTCAGTCTGTTTCCTAGTGCCGGTTTGAAGTTCCTGCAGTTTTCACTGTAAAACCGAGTTGGAGCTTGTACCTCCCCATGTATATGTATGGAGTGGAGTTTGCAACTGAAGAGAAACTTTGTGTTCCCAACAAGCTAGTTGAAGTACGACTTTCACACATGCTTTTCTCTCAAAACTGAGCATGTGGAGAGACGTTCGTTCATCCAGCACCAAGGGAACGTGTTGAAGGAGAAACACTTACTCTGGTTTCTCAGTCTGTTTCCTAGTGCCGGTTTGAAGTTCCTGCAGTTTTCACAGTAAAACCGAGTTGGAGCTTGTACCTGCCCATGGATATGTATGGAGTGGGGTTTGCAACAGAAGAGAAACTTTGTGTTCCCAACAAGCTAGGTGAAGGACGGCTTTCACACACGCTTAACTCTCAAAACTGAGCATGTGGAGAGACGTTCGTTCATCTAGCACAAAAGGAACAGTTTGCAGGAGAAACACTTACTCTGGTTTCTCAGTCTGTTTCCTAGTGCCGGTTGGAAGTTCCTGCAGTTTTCATTGTAAAACCGAGTTGGAGCTTGTACGTCCCCATGTATATGTATGGAGTGGAGTTTGCAACTGAAGAGAAACTTTGTGTTCCCAACAAGCTATGTGAAGGACGGCTTTCACACAGGCTTAACTCTCAAAACTGAGCATGTGGAGAGACGTTCGTTCATCTAGCACAAAGGGAACAGGTTGCAGGAGAAACACTTACTCTGGTTTCTCAGTCTGTTTCCTAGTGCCGGTTGGAAGTTCCTGCAGTTTTCACTGTAAAACCGAGTTGGAGCTTGTACATCCCCATGTATATGTATGGAGTAGAGTTTGCAACTGAAGAGAAACTTTGTGTTCCCAACAAGCTAGTTGAAGGACGGCTTTCACACACGCTTATCTCTCAAAACTGAGCATGTGGAGAGACGTTCGTTCATCTAGCACAAAGGGAACAGGTTGCAGGAGAAACACTTACTCTGGATTCTCAGTCTGTTTCCTAGTGCCGGTTGGAAGTTCCTGCAGTTTTCACTGTAAAACCGAGTTGGAGCTTGTACCTCCCCATGTATATGTATGGAGTGGAGTTAGCAACTGAAGAGAAACTTTGTGTTCCCAACAAGCTAGGTGAAGGACGGCTTTCACACATGCTTAACTCTCAAAACTGAGCATGTGTAGAGACGTTCGTTCATCTAGCACAAAGGGAACTGGTTGCAGGAGAAACACTTACTCTGGTTTCTCAGTCTGTTTCCTAGTGCCGGTTGGAAGTTCCTACAGTTTTCACTGTAAAACCGAGTTGGAGCTTGTACCTGCCCATGTATATGTATGGAGTGGAGTTTGCAACTGAAGAGAAACTTTGTGTTCCCAACAAGCTAGGTGAAGGACGGCTTACACACACGCTTAAATCTCAAAACTGAGCATGTGGAGAGACGTTCGTTCATCTAGCACAAAGGGAACAGGTTGCAGAAGAAACAGTTACTCTGGTTTCTCAGTCTGATTCCTAGTGCCGATTTGAAGTTCCTGCAGTTTTCACTGTAAAACCGAGTTGGAGCTTGTACCTGCCCATGTATATGTATGGAGTGGAGTTTGCAACTGAAGAGAAACTTTGTGTTCCCAACAAGCTAGGTGAAGGACGGCTTTCACACACGCTTAACTCTCAAAACTGAGCATGTGGAGAGACGTTCGTTCATCTAGCACAAAGGGAACAGGTTGCAGGAGAAACACTTACTCTGGTTTCTCAGTCTGTTTCCTAGTGCCGGTTGGAAGTTCCTGCAGTTTTCACTGTAAAACCGATTTGGAGCTTGTACCTACCCATGTATATGTATGGAGTGGAGTTTGCAACTGAAGAGAAACTTTGTGTTCCCAACAAGCTAGGTGAAGGACGGCTTTCGCACACGCTTAACTCTCAAAACTAGGCATGTGGAGAAACTTTCGTTCATCTCGCACAAATGGAACAGGTTGCAGGAGAAACACTTACTCTGGTTTCTCAGTCTGTTTCCTAGTGCCGGTTGGAAGTTCCTGCAGTTTTCATTGTAAAAGCGATTTGGAGCTTGAACCTGCCCATGTATATGTATGGAGTGGAGTTTGCAACTGAAGAGAAACTTTGTGTTCCCAACAAGCTATGTGAAGGACGGCTTTCACACACGCTTAACTCTCAAAACTGAGCATGTGGAGAGACGTTCGTTCATCTAGCACAAAGGGAACAGGTTGCAGGAGAAACACTTACTCTGGTTTCTCAGTCTGTTTCCTAGTGCCGGTTGGAAGTTCCTGCAGTTTTCAATGTAAAACCGAGTTGGAGCTTGTACCTCCCCATGTATATGTATGGAGTGGAATTTGCAACTGAAGAGAAACTTTGTGTTCCCAACAAGCTAGGTGAAGGACGGCTTTCACACACGCTTAACTCTCAAAACTGAGCAGGTGGAGAGACGTTCGTTCATCTAGCACAAAGGGAACAGGTTGCAGGAGAAACACTTACTCTGGTTTCTCAGTCTGTTTCCTAGTGCCGGTTGGAAGTTCCTGCAGTTTTCAATGTAAAACCGAGTTGGAGCTTGTACCTCCCCATGTATATGTATGGAGTGGAATTTGCAACTGAAGAGAAACTTTGTGTTCCCAACAAGCTAGGTGAAGGACGGCTTTCACACACGCTTAACTCTCAAAACGGAGCATGTGGAGAGACGTTCGTTCATCTAGCACAAAGGGAACAGGTTGCAGGAGAAACACTTACTCTGGTTTCTCAGTCTGTTTCCTAGTGCCGGTTGGAAGTTCCTGCAGTTTTCACTGTAAAACCGAGTTGGAGCTTGTACCTCCCCATGTATATGTATGGAGTGGAGTTAGCAACTGAAGAGAAACTTTGTGTTCCCAACAAGCTAGGTGAAGGACGTAATTCACACACGCTTAACTCTCAAAACTGAGCATGTGGAGAGACGTTCGTTCATCTAGCACAAAGGGAACAGGTTGCAGGAGAAACACTTACTCTGGTTTCTCAGTCTGTTTCCTAGTGCCGGTTGGAAGTTCCTACAGTTTTCACTGTAAAACCGAGTTGGAGCTTGTACCTGCCCATGTATATGTATGGAGTGGAGTTTGCAACTGAAGAGAAACTTTGTGTTCCCAACAAGCTAGGTGAAGGACGGCTTTCACACATGCTTAACTCTCAAAACTGAGCATGTGGAGAGACGTTCGTTCATCTAGCACAAAGGGAACAGTTTGCAGGAGAAACACTTACTCTGGTTTCTCAGTCTGTTTCCTAGTGCCAGTTGGAAGTTCCTGCAGTTTTCATTGTAAAACCGAGTTGGAGCTTGAACCTGCCCATGTATATGTATGGAGTGGAGTTTGCAACTGAAGAGAAACTTTGTGTTCCCAACAAGCTATGTGAAGGACGGCTTTCACACAGGCTTAACTCTCAAAACTGAGCATGTGGAGAGACGTTCGTTCATCTAGCACAAAGGGAACAGGTTGCAGGAGAAACACTTACTCTGGTTTCTCAGTCTGTTTCCTAGTGCCGGTTGGAAGTTCCTGCAGTTTTCACTGTAAAACCGAGTTGGAGCTTGTACCTCCCCATGTATATGTATGGAGTGGAGTTTGCAACTGAAGAGAAACTTTGTGTTCCCAACAAGCTAGTTGAAGGATGGCTTTCACACACGCTTATCTCTCAAAACTGAGCATGTGGAGAGACGTTCGTTCATCTAGCACAAAGGGAACAGGTTGCAGGAGAAACACTTACTCTGGTTTCTCAGTCTGTTTCCTAGTGCCGGTTGGAAGTTCCTACAGTTTTCACTGTAAAACCGAGTTGGAGCTTGTACCTGCCCATGTATATGTATGGAGTGGAGTTTGCAACTGAAGAGAAACTTTGTGTTCCCAACAAGCTAGGTGAAGGACGGCTTTCACACACGCTTAACTCTCAAAACTGAGCATGTGGAGAGACTTTCGTTCATCTAGCACAAAGGGAACAGGTTGCAGGAGAAACACTTACTCTGGTTTCTCAGTCTGTTTCCTAGTGCCGGTTGGAAGTTCCTGCAGTTTTCACTGTAAAACCGAGTTTGAGCTTTTACCTCCCCATGTATATGTAATGTGTGGAGTTTGCAACTGAAGAGAAACTTTGTGTTCCCAACAAGCTAGGTGAAGGACGGCTTTCACACATGCTTAACTCTCAAAATTGAGCATGTGGAGAGACTTTCGTTCATCTAGCACAAAGGGAACAGTTTGCAGGAGAAACACTTACTCTGGTTTCTCAGTCTGTTTCCTAGTGCCGGTTGGAAGTTCCTGCAGTTTTCACTGTAAAACCGATTTGGAGCTTGTACATACCCATGTATATGTATGGAGTGGAGTTTGCAACTGAAGAGAAACTTTGTGTTCCCAACAAGCTAGGTGAAGGACGGCTTTCGCACACGCTTAACTCTCAAAACTAGGCATGTGGAGAAACGTTCGTTCATCTCGCACAAATGGAACAGGTTGCAGGAGAAACACTTACTCTGGTTTCTCAGTCTGTTTCCTAGTGCCGGTTGGAAGTTCCTGCAGTTTTCACTGTAAAACCGTGTTGGAGCTTGTACCTCCCCATGTATATGTAATGTGTGGAGTTTGCAACTGAAGAGAAACTTTGTGTTCCCAACAAGCTAGGTGAAGGACGGCTTTCACACATGCTTAACTCTCAAAACTGAGCATGTGGAGAGACTTTCGTTCATCTAGCACAAAGGGAACAGTTTGCAGGAGAAACACTTACTCTGGTTTCTCAGTCTGTTTCCTAGTGCCGGTTGGAAGTTCCTGCAGTTTTCACTGTAAAACCGAGTTGGAGCTTGTACCTCCCGATGTATATGTATGGAGTGGAGTTTGCAACTGAAGAGAAACTTTGTGTTCCCAACAAGCTAGTTGAAGGACGGCTTTCACACACGCTTATCTCTCAAAACTGAGCATGTGGAGAGACGTTCGTTCATCTAGCACAAAGGGAACAGGTTGCAGGAGAAACACTTACTCTGGATTCTCAGTCTGTTTCCTAGTGCCGGTTGGAAGTTCCTGCAGTTTTCACTGTAAAACCGAGTTGGAGCTTGTACCTCCCCATGTATATGTATGGAGTGGATTTAGCAACTGAAGAGAAACTTTGTGTTCCCAACAAGCTAGGTGAAGGACGGCTTTCACACACGCTTATCTCTCAAAACTGAGCATGTGGAGAGACTTTCGTTCATCTAGCACAAAGGGAACAGTTTGCAGGAGAAACACTTACTCTGGTTTCTCAGTCTGTTTCCTAGTGCCGGTTGGAAGTTCCTGCAGTTTTCACTGTAAAACCGAGTTGGAGCTTGTACCTCCCCATGTATATGTAATGTGTGGAGTTTGCAACTGAAGAGAAACTTTGTGTTCCCAACAAGCTAGGTGAAGGACGGCTTTCACACACGCTTAACTCTCAAAACTGAGCATGTGGAGAGACGTTCGTTCATCTAGCACAAAGGGAACAGGTTGCAGGAGAAACAGTTACTCTGGTTTCTCAGTCTGATTCCTAGTGCCGATTTGAAGTTCCTGCAGTTTTCACTGTAAAACCGAGTTGGAGCTTGTACCTGCCCATGTATATGTATGGAGTGGAGTTTGCAACTGAAGAGAAACTTTGTGTTCCCAACAAGCTAGGTGAAGGACGGCTTTCACACACGCTTAACTCTCAAAACTGAGCATGTGGAGAGACGTTCGTTCATCTAGCACAAAGGGAACAGGTTGCAGGAGAAACACTTACTCTGGTTTCTCAGTCTGTTTCCTAGTGCCGGTTGGAAGTTCGTGCAGTTTTCACTGTAAAACCGATTTGGAGCTTGTACCTACCCATGTATATGTATGGAGTGGAGTTTGCAACTGAAGAGAAACTTTGTGTTCCCAACAAGCTAGGTGAAGGACGGCTTTCGCACACGCTTAACTCTCAAAACTAGGCATGTGGAGAAACTTTCGTTCATCTCGCACAAATGGAACAGGTTGCAGGAGAAACACTTACTCTGGTTTCTCAGTCTGTTTCCTAGTTCCGGTTGGAAGTTCCTGCAGTTTTCACAGTAAAACCGAGTTGGAGCTTGTACCTGCCCATGGATATGTATGGAGTGGGGTTTGCAACAGAAGAGAAACTTTGTGTTCCCAACAAGCTAGGTGAAGGACGGCTTTCACACACGCTTAACTCTCAAAACTGAGCATGTGGAGAGACGTTCGTTCATCTAGCACAAAAGGAACAGTTTGCAGGAGAAACACTTACTCTGGTTTCTCAGTCTGTTTCCTAGTGCCGGTTGGAAGTTCCTGCAGTTTTCATTGTAAAACCGATTTGGAGCTTGAACCTGCCCATGTATATGTATGGAGTGGAGTTTGCAACTGAAGAGAAACTTTGTGTTCCCAACAAGCTATGTGAAGGACGGCTTTCACACAGGCTTAACTCTCAAAACTGAGCATGTGGAGAGACGTTCGTTCATCTAGCACAAAGGGAACAGGTTGCAGGAGAAACACTTACTCTGGTTTCTCAGTCTGTTTCCTAGTGCCGGTTGGAAGTTCCTGCAGTTTTCACTGTAAAACCGAGTTGGAGCTTGTACATCCCCATGTATATGTATGGAGTAGAGTTTGCAACTTAAGAGAAACTTTGTGTTCCCAACAAGCTAGTTGAAGGACGGCTTTCACACACGCTTATCTCTCAAAACTGAGCATGTGGAGAGACGTTCGTTCATCTAGCACAAAGGGAACAGGTTGCAGGAGAAACACTTACTCTGGATTCTCAGTCTGTTTCCTAGTGCCGGTTGGAAGTTCCTGCAGTTTTCACTGTAAAACCGAGTTGGAGCTTGTACGTCCCCATGTATATGTATGGAGTGGAGTTTGCAACTGAAGAGAAACTTTGTGTTCCCAACAAGCTAGGTGAAGGACGGCTTTCACACACACTTAACTCTCAAAACTGAGCATGTGGAGAGACGTTCGTTCATCTAGCACAAAGGGAACAGGTTGCAGGAGAAACACTTACTCTGGTTTCTCAGTCTGTTTCCTAGTGCCGGTTGGAAGTTCCTGCAGTTTTCACTGTAAAACCGATTTGGAGCTTGTACCTACCATGTATATGTATGGAGTGGAGTTTGCAACTGAAGAGAAACTTTGTGTTCCCAACAAGCTAGGTGAAGGACGGCTTTCGCACACGCTTAACTCTCAAAACTAGGCATGTGGAGAAACTTTCGTTCATCTCGCACTAATGGAACAGGTTGCAGGAGAAACACTTACTCTGGTTTCTCAGTCTGTTTCCTAGTGCCGGGTGGAAGTTCCTGCAAGTTTCACAGTAAAACCGAGTTGGAGCTTGTACCTGCCCATGGATATGTATGGAGTGGGGTTTGCAACAGAAGAGAAACTTTGTGTTCCCAACAAGCTAGGTGAAGGACGGCTTTCACACACGCTTAACTCTCAAAACTGAGCATGTGGAGAGACGTTCGTTCATCTAGCACAAAGGGAACAGGTTGCAGGAGAAACACTTACTCTGGTTTCTCAGTCTGTTTCCTAGTGCCGGTTGGAAGTTCCTGCAGTTTTCACTGTAAAACCGAGTTGGAGCTTGTACCTCCCCATGTATATGTAATGTGTGGAGTTTGCAACTGAAGAGAAACTTTGTGTTCCCAATAAGCTAGGTGAAGGACGGCTTTCACACATGCTTAACTTTCAAAACTGAGCATGTGGAGAGACTTTCGTTCATCTAGCACAAAGGGAACAGTTTGCAGGAGAAACACTTACTCTGGTTTCTCAGTCTGTTTCCTAGTGCCGGTTGGAAGTTCCTGCAGTTTTCACTGTAAAACCGAGTTGGAGCTTGTACCTCCCCATGTATATGTATGGAGTGGAATTTGCAACTGAAGAGAAACTTTGTGTTCCCAACAAGCTAGGTGAAGGACGGCTTTCACACACGCTTAACTCTCAAAACTGAGCAGGTGGAGAGACGTTCGTTCATCTAGCACAAAAGGAACAGGTTGCAGGAGAAACACTTACTCTGGTTTCTCAGTCTGTTTCCTAGTGCCGGTTGGAAGTTCCTGCAGTTTTCACTGTAAAACCGAGTTGGAGCTTGTACCTCCCCATGTATATGTATGGAGTGGAGTTAGCAACTGAAGAGAAACTTTGTGTTCCCAACAAGCTAGGTGAAGGACGTCATTCACACAAGCTTAACTCTCAAAACTGAGCATGTGGAGAGACGTTCGTTCATCTAGCACAAAGGGAACAGGTTGCAGGAGAAACACTTACTCTGGTTTCTCAGTCTGTTTCCTAGTGCCGGTTGGAAGTTCCTACAGTTTTCACTGTAAAACCAAGTTGGAGCTTGTACCTGCCCATGTATATGTATGGAGTGGAGTTTGCAACTGAAGAGAAACTTTGTGTTCCCAACAAGCTAGGTGAAGGACGGCTTTCACACACGCTTAACTCTCAAAACTGAGCATGTGGAGAGACGTTCGTTCATCTAGCACAAAGGGAATAGGTTGCAGGAGAAACAGTTACTCTGGTTTCTCAGTCTGATTCCTAGTGCCGATTTGAAGTTCCTGCAGTTTTCACTGCAAAACCGAGTTGGAGCTTGTACGTCCCCATGTATATGTATGGAGTGGAGTTTGCAACTGAAGAGAAACTTTGTGTTCCCAACAAGCTAGGTGAAGGACGGCTTTCACACACGCTTAACTCTCAAAACTGAGCAGGTGGAGAGACGTTCGTTCATCTAGCACAAAGGGAACAGGTTGCAGGAGAAACACTTACTCTGGTTTCTCAGTCTGTTTCCTAGTGCCGGTTGGAAGTTCCTGCAGTTTTCACTGTAAAACCGAGTTGGAGCTTGTACCTCCCCATGTATATGTATGGAGTGGAGTTTGCAACTGAAGAGAAACTTTGTGTTCCCAACAAGCTAGGTGAAGGACGGCTTTCACACACACTTAACTCTCAAAACTGAGCATGTGGAGAGACGTTCGTTCATCTAGCACAAAGGGAACAGGTTGCAGGAGAAACACTTACTCTGGTTTCTCAGTCTGTTTCCTAGTGCCGGTTGGAAGTTCCTGCAGTTTTCACTGTAAAACCGAGTTGGAGCTTGTACCTCCCCATGTATATGTATGGAGTGGAGTTTGCAACTGAAGAGAAACTTTGTGTTCCCAACAAGCTAGGTGAAGGACGGCTTTCGCACACGCTTAACTCTCAAAACTAGGCATGTGGAGAAACGTTCGTTCATCTCGCACAAATGGAACAGGTTGCAGGAGAAACACTTACTCTGGTTTCTCAGTCTGTTTCCTAGTGCCGGTTGGAAGTTCCTGCAGTTTTCACTGTAAAACCGAGTTGGAGCTTGTACCTCCCCATGTATATGTAATGTGTGGGGTTTGCAACTGAAGAGAAACTTTGTGTTCCCAACAAGCTAGGTGAAGGACGGCTTTCACACATGCTTAACTCTCAAAACTGAGCATGTGGAGAGACTTTCGTTCATCTAGCACAAAGGGAACAGTTTGCAGGAGAAACACTTACTCTGGTTTCTCAGTCTGTTTCCTAGTGCCGGTTGGAAGTTCCTGCAGTTTTCACTGTAAAACCGAGTTGGAGCTTGTACCTCCCCATGTATATGTATGGAGTGGAATTTGCAACTGAAGAGAAACTTTGTGTTCCCAACAAGCTAGGTGAAGGACGGCTTTAACACACGCTTAACTCTCAAAACTGAGCAGGTGGAGAGACGTTCGTTCATCTAGCACAAAGGGAACAGGTTGCAGGTGAAACACTTACTCTGGTTTCTCAGTCTGTTTCCTAGTGCCGGTTGGAAGTTCCTGCAGTTTTCACTGTAAAACCGAGTTGGAGCTTGTACCTCCCCATGTATATGTGTGGACTGGAGTTTGCAACTGAAGAGAAACTTTGTGTTCCCAACAAGATAGGTGAAGGACGGCTTTCACACATGCTTATCTCTCAAAAATGAGCATGTGGAGAGACGTTCGTTCACCTAGCACAAAGGGAACAATTTGCAGGAGAAACACTTACTCTGGTTTCTCAGTCTGTTTCCTAGTGCCGGTTGGAAGTTCCTGCAGTTTTCACTGTAAAACCGATTTGGAGCTTGTTCCTACCCATGTATATGTATGGAGTGGATTTTGCAACTGAAGAGAAACTTTGTGTTCCCAACAAGCTAGGTGAAGGACGGCTTTCGCACACGCTTAACTCTCAAAACTAGGCATGTGGAGAAACGTTCGTTCATCTCGCACAAATGGAACAGGTTGCAGGAGAAACACTTACTCTGGTTTCTCAGTCTGTTTCCTAGTGCCGGTTGGAAGTTCCTGCAGTTTTCACTGTAAAACCGAGTTGGAGCTTGTACCTCCCCATGTATATGTAATGTGTGGAGTTTGCAACTGAAGAGAAACTTTGTGTTCCCAACAAGCTAGGTGAAGGACGGCTTTCACACATGCTTAACTCTCAAAACTGAGCATGTGGAGAGACTTTCGTTCATCTAGCACAAAGGGAACAGTTTGCAGGAGAAACACTTACTCTGGTTTCTCAGTCTGTTTCCTAGTGCCGGTTGGAAGTTCCTGCAGTTTTCACTGTAAAACCGAGTTGGAGCTTGTACCTCCCCATGTATATGTATGGAGTGGAATTTGCAACTGAAGAGAAACTTTGTGTTCCCAACAAGCTAGGTGAAGGACGGCTTTAACACACGCTTAACTCTCAAAACTGAGCAGGTGGAGAGACATTCGTTCATCTAGCACAAAGGGAACAGGTTGCAGGAGAAACAATTACTCTGGTTTCTCAGTCTGTTTCCTAGTGCCGGTTGGAAGTTCCTGCAGTTTTCACTGTAAAACCGAGTTGGAGCTTGTACCTACCCATGTATATGTGTGGACTGGAGTTTGCAACTGAAGAGAAACTTTGTGTTCCCAACAAGCTAGGTGAAGGACGGCTTTCACACATGCTTATCTCTCAAAAATGAGCATGTGGAGAGACGTTCGTTCACCTAGCACAAAGGGAACAGGTTGCAGGAGAAACACTTACTCTGGTTTCTCAGTCTGTTTCCTAGTGCCGGTTGGAAGTTCCTGCAGTTTTCACTGTAAAACCGAGTTGGAGCTTGTACATCCCCATGTATATGTATGGAGTGGAGTTTGCAACTGAAGAGAAACTTTGTGTTCCCAACAAGCTAGTTGAAGGACGGCTTTCACACACGCTTAACTCTCAAAACTGAGCATGTGGAGAGACGTTCGTTCATCCAGCACAAAGGGAACAGGTTGCAGGAGAAACACTTACTCTGGTTTCTCAGTCTGTTTCCTAGTGCCGGTTGGAAGTTCCTGCAGTTTTCACTGTAAAACCGAGTTGGAGCTTGTACCTCCCCATGTATATGTAATGTGTGGAGTTTGGAACTGAAGAGAAACTTTGTGTTCCCAACAAGCTAGGTGAAGGACGGCTTTCACACATGCTTAACTCTCAAAACTGAGCATGTGGAGAGACTTTCGTTCATCTAGCACAAATGGAACAGTTTGCAGGAGAAACACTTACTCTGGTTTCTCAGTCTGTTTCCTAGTGCCGGTTGGAAGTTCCTGCAGTTTTCACTGTAAAACCGAGTTGGAGCTTGTACCTCCCCATGTATATGTATGGAGTGGAATTTGCAACTGAAGAGAAACTTTGTGTTCCCCACAAGCTAGGTGAAGGACGGCTTTCACACACGCTTAACTCTCAAAACTGAGCAGGTGGAGAGACGTTCGTTCATCTAGCACAAAGGGAACAGGTTGCAGGTGAAACACTTACTCTGCTTTCTCAGTCTGTTTCCTAGTGCCGGTTGGAAGTTCCTGCAGTTTTCACTGTAAAACCGAGTTGGAGCTTGTACCTCCCCATGTATATGTATGGAGTGGAGTTTGCAACTGAAGAGAAACTTTGTGTTCCCAACAAGCTAGTTGAAGGACGGCTTTCACACATGCTTATCTCTCAAAAATGAGCATGTGGAGAGACGTTCGTTCATCTAGCACAAAGGGAACAGGTTGCAGGAGAAACACTTACTCTGGTTTCTCAGTCTGTTTCCTAGTGCCGGTTGGAAGTTCCTGCAGTTTTCACTGTAAAACCGAGTTGGAGCTTGTACCTCCCCATGTATATGTATGGAGTGGAGTTTGCAACTGAAGAGAAACTTTGTGTTCCCAACAAGCTAGGTGAAGGACGGCTTTCACATACGCTTAACTTTCAAAACTGAGCATGTGGAGAGACGTTCGTTCATCTGGCACACAGGGAACAGGTTGCAGGATAAACACTTACTCTGCTTTCTCAGTCTGTTTCCTAGTGCCGGTTTGAAGTTCCTGCAGTTTTCACTGTAAAACCGAGTTGGAGCTTGTACCTCCCCATGTATATGTAAGGAGTGGAGTTTGCAACTGAAGAGAAACTTTGTGTTCCCAACAAGCTAGTTGAAGGACGGCTTTCACACTCGCTTAACTCTCAAAACTGAGCATGTGGAGAGACGTTCGTTCATCTAGCACAAAGGGAACAGGTTGCAGGAAAAACAATTACTCTGATTTCTCAGTCTGTTTCCTAGTGACGGTTTGAAGTTCCTGCAGTTTTCACTGTAAAACCGAGTTGGAGCTTGTACCTCCCCATGTATATGTAAGGAGTGGAGTTTGCAACTGAAGAGAAACTTTGTGTTCCCAACAAGCTAGGTGAAGGACGGCTTTCACACTCGTTTAACTCTCAAAACAGAGCATGTGGAGAGACGTTCATTCATCTAGCACAAAGGGAACAGGTTGCAGGAGAAACACTTACTTGGTTTCTCAGTCTGTTTCCTAGTGCCGGTTTGAAGTTCCTGCAGTTTTCACTGTAAAACCGAGTTGGAGCTTGTACCTCCCCATGTATATGTATGGAGTGGAGTTTGAAACTGAAGAGAAACTTTGTGTTCCCAACAAGCTAGTTGAAGTACGACTTTCACACATGCTTTTCTCTCAAAACTGAGCATGTGGAGAGACGTTCGTTCATCTAGCACAAAGGGAACAGGTTGCAGGAGAAACACTTACTCTGGTTTCTCAGTCTGTTTCCTAGTGCCGGTTGGAAGTTCCTGCAGTTTTCACTGTAAAACCGAGTTGGAGCTTGTACATCCCCATGTATATGTATTGAGTAGAGTTTGCAACTGAAGAGAAACTTTGTGTTCCCAACAAGCTAGTTGAAGGACGGCTTTCACACACGCTTATCTCTCAAAACTGAGCATGTGGAGAGACGTTCGTTCATCTAGCACAAAGGGAACAGGTTGCAGGAGAAACACTTACTCTGGATTCTCAGTCTGTTTCCTAGTGCCGGTTGGAAGTTCCTGCAGTTTTCACTGTAAAACCGAGTTGGAGCTTGTACCTCCCCATGTATATGTATGGAGTGGAGTTAGCAACTGAAGAGAAACTTTGTGTTCCCAACAAGCTAGGTGAAGGACGGCTTTCACACACGCTTAACTCTCAAAACTGAGCATGTGGAGAGACGTTCGTTCATCTAGCACAAAGGGAACAGGTTGCAGGAGAAACACTTACTCTGGTTTCTCAGTCTGTTTCCTAGTGCCGGTTGGAAGTTCCTACAGTTTTCACTGTAAAACCGAGTTGGAGCTTGTACCTGCCCATGTATATGTATGGAGTGGAGTTTGCAACTGAAGAGAAACTTTGTGTTCCCAACAAGCTAGGTGAAGGACGGCTTTCACACACGCTTAACTCTCAAAACTGAGCATGTGGAGAGACGTTCGTTCATCTAGCACAAAGGGAACAGGTTGCAGAAGAAACAGTTACTCTGGTTTCTCAGTCTGATTCCTAGTGCCGATTTGAAGTTCCTGCAGTTTTCACTGTAAAACCGAGTTGGAGCTTGTACCTGCCCATGTATATGTATGGAGTGGAGTTTGCAACTGAAGAGAAACTTTGTGTTCCCAACAAGCTAGGTGAAGGACGGCTTTCACACACGCTTAACTCTCAAAACTGAGCATGTGGAGAGACGTTCGTTCATCTAGCACAAAGGGAACAGGTTGCAGGAGAAACACTTACTCTGGATTCTCAGTCTGTTTCCTAGTGCCGGTTGGAAGTTCCTACAGTTTTCACTGTAAAACCGAGTTGGAGCTTGTACCTGCCCATGTATATGTATGGAGTGGGGTTTGCAACTGAAGAGAAACTTTGTGTTCCCAACAAGCTAGGTGAAGGACGGCTTTCACACACGCTTAACTCTCAAAACTGAGCATGTGGAGAGACGTTCGTTCATCTAGCACAAAGGGAACAGGTTGCAGTAGAAACAGTTACTCTGGTTTCTCAGTCTGATTCCTAGTGCCGATTTGAAGTTCCTGCAGTTTTCACTGTAAAACCGAGTTGGAGCTTGTACCTACCCATGTATATGTGTGGACTGGAGTTTGCAACTGAAGAGAAACTTTGTGTTCCCAACAAGCTAGGTGAAGGACGGCTTTCACACATGCTTATCTCTCAAAAATGAGCATGTGGAGAGACGTTCGTTCACCTAGCACAAAGGGAACAGGTTGCAGGAGAAACACTTACTCTGGTTTCTCAGTCTGTTTCCTAGTGCCGGTTGGAAGTTCCTGCAGTTTTCACTGTAAAACCGAGTTGGAGCTTGTACATCCCCATGTATATGTATGGAGTGGAGTTTGCAACTGAAGAGAAACTTTGTGTTCCCAACAAGCTAGTTGAAGGACGGCTTTCACACACGCTTAACTCTCAAAACTGAGCATGTGGAGAGACGTTCGTTCATCTAGCACAAAGGGAACAGGTTGCAGGAGAAACACTTACTCTGGTTTCTCAGTCTGTTTCCTAGTGCCGGTTGGAAGTTCCTGCAGTTTTCACTGTAAAACCGAGTTGGAGCTTGTACCTCCCCATGTATATGTAATGTGTGGAGTTTGGAACTGAAGAGAAACTTTGTGTTCCCAACAAGCTAGGTGAAGGACGGCTTTCACACATGCTTAACTCTCAAAACTGAGCATGTGGAGAGACTTTCGTTCATCTAGCACAAATGGAACAGTTTGCAGGAGAAACACTTACTCTGGTTTCTCAGTCTGTTTCCTAGTGCCGGTTGGAAGTTCCTGCAGTTTTCACTGTAAAACCGAGTTGGAGCTTGTACCTCCCCATGTATATGTATGGAGTGGAATTTGCAACTGAAGAGAAACTTTGTGTTCCCCACAAGCTAGGTGAAGGACGGCTTTCACACACGCTTAACTCTCAAAACTGAGCAGGTGGAGAGACGTTCGTTCATCTAGCACAAAGGGAACAGGTTGCAGGTGAAACACTTACTCTGCTTTCTCAGTCTGTTTCCTAGTGCCGGTTGGAAGTTCCTGCAGTTTTCACTGTAAAACCGAGTTGGAGCTTGTACCTCCCCATGTATATGTATGGAGTGGAGTTTGCAACTGAAGAGAAACTTTGTGTTCCCAACAAGCTAGTTGAAGGACGGCTTTCACACATGCTTATCTCTCAAAAATGAGCATGTGGAGAGACGTTCGTTCATCTAGCACAAAGGGAACAGGTTGCAGGAGAAACACTTACTCTGGTTTCTCAGTCTGTTTCCTAGTGCCGGTTGGAAGTTCCTGCAGTTTTCACTGTAAAACCGAGTTGGAGCTTGTACCTCCCCATGTATATGTATGGAGTGGAGTTTGCAACTGAAGAGAAACTTTGTGTTCCCAACAAGCTAGGTGAAGGACGGCTTTCACATACGCTTAACTTTCAAAACTGAGCATGTGGAGAGACGTTCGTTCATCTGGCACACAGGGAACAGGTTGCAGGATAAACACTTACTCTGCTTTCTCAGTCTGTTTCCTAGTGCCGGTTTGAAGTTCCTGCAGTTTTCACTGTAAAACCGAGTTGGAGCTTGTACCTCCCCATGTATATGTAAGGAGTGGAGTTTGCAACTGAAGAGAAACTTTGTGTTCCCAACAAGCTAGTTGAAGGACGGCTTTCACACTCGCTTAACTCTCAAAACTGAGCATGTGGAGAGACGTTCGTTCATCTAGCACAAAGGGAACAGGTTGCAGGAAAAACAATTACTCTGATTTCTCAGTCTGTTTCCTAGTGACAGTTTGAAGTTCCTGCAGTTTTCACTGTAAAACCGAGTTGGAGCTTGTACCTCCCCATGTATATGTAAGGAGTGGAGTTTGCAACTGAAGAGAAACTTTGTGTTCCCAACAAGCTAGGTGAAGGACGGCTTTCACACTCGTTTAACTCTCAAAACAGAGCATGTGGAGAGACGTTCATTCATCTAGCACAAAGGGAACAGGTTGCAGGAGAAACACTTACTTGGTTTCTCAGTCTGTTTCCTAGTGCCGGTTTGAAGTTCCTGCAGTTTTCACTGTAAAACCGAGTTGGAGCTTGTACCTCCCCATGTATATGTATGGAGTGGAGTTTGAAACTGAAGAGAAACTTTGTGTTCCCAACAAGCTAGTTGAAGTACGACTTTCACACATGCTTTTCTCTCAAAACTGAGCATGTGGAGAGACGTTCGTTCATCTAGCACAAAGGGAACAGGTTGCAGGAGAAACACTTACTCTGGTTTCTCAGTCTGTTTCCTAGTGCCGGTTGGAAGTTCCTGCAGTTTTCACTGTAAAACCGAGTTGGAGCTTGTACATCCCCATGTATATGTATTGAGTAGAGTTTGCAACTGAATAGAAACTTTGTGTTCCCAACAAGCTAGTTGAAGGACGGCTTTCACACACGCTTATCTCTCAAAACTGAGCATGTGGAGAGACGTTCGTTCATCTAGCACAAAGGGAACAGGTTGCAGGAGAAACACTTACTCTGGATTCTCAGTCTGTTTCCTAGTGCCGGTTGGAAGTTCCTGCAGTTTTCACTGTAAAACCGAGTTGGAGCTTGTACCTCCCCATGTATATGTATGGAGTGGAGTTAGCAACTGAAGAGAAACTTTGTGTTCCCAACAAGCTAGGTGAAGGACGGCTTTCACACACGCTTAACTCTCAAAACTGAGCATGTGGAGAGACGTTCGTTCATCTAGCACAAAGGGAACAGGTTGCAGGAGAAACACTTACTCTGGTTTCTCAGTCTGTTTCCTAGTGCCGGTTGGAAGTTCCTACAGTTTTCACTGTAAAACCGAGTTGGAGCTTGTACCTGCCCATGTATATGTATGGAGTGGAGTTTGCAACTGAAGAGAAACTTTGTGTTCCCAACAAGCTAGGTGAAGGACGGCTTTCACACACGCTTAACTCTCAAAACTGAGCATGTGGAGAGACGTTCGTTCATCTAGCACAAAGGGAACAGGTTGCAGAAGAAACAGTTACTCTGGTTTCTCAGTCTGATTCCTAGTGCCGGGTTGAAGTTCCTGCAGTTTTCACTGTAAAACCGAGTTGGAGCTTGTACCTGCCCATGTATATGTATGGAGTGGAGTTTGCAACTGAAGAGAAACTTTGTGTTCCCAACAAGCTAGGTGAAGGACGGCTTTCACACACGCTTAACTCTCAAAACTGAGCATGTGGAGAGACGTTCGTTCATCTAGCACAAAGGGAACAGGTTGCAGGAGAAACACTTACTCTGGATTCTCAGTCTGTTTCCTAGTGCCGGTTGGAAGTTCCTACAGTTTTCACTGTAAAACCGAGTTGGAGCTTGTACCTGCCCATGTATATGTATGGAGTGGAGTTTGCAACTGAAGAGAAACTTTGTGTTCCCAACAAGCTAGGTGAAGGACGGCTTTCACACACGCTTAACTCTCAAAACTGAGCATGTGGAGAGACGTTCGTTCATCTAGCACAAAGGGAACAGGTTGCAGTAGAAACAGTTACTCTGGTTTCTCAGTCTGATTCCTAGTGCCGATTTGAAGTTCCTGCAGTTTTCACTGCAAAACCGAGTTGGAGATTGTACGTCCCCATGTATATGTATGGAGTGGAGTTTGCAACTGAAGAGAAACTTTGTGTTCCCAACAAGCTAGGTGAAGGACGGCTTTCACACACACTTAACTCTCAAAACTGAGCATGTGGAGAGACGTTCGTTCATCTAGCACAAAGGGAACAGGTTGCAGGAGAAACACTTACTCTGGTTTCTCAGTCTGTTTCCTAGTGCCGGTTGGAAGTTCCTGCAGTTTTCACTGTAAAACCGAGTTGGAGCTTGTACCTCCCCATGTATATGTAATGTGTGGAGTTTGCAACTGAAGAGAAACTTTGTGTTCCCAACAAGCTAGGTGAAGGACGGCTTTCACACATGCTTAACTCTCAAAACTGAGCATGTGGAGAGACTTTCGTTCATCTAGCACAAAGGGAACAGGTTGCAGGAGAAACACTTACTCTGGTTTCTCAGTCTGTTTCCTAGTGCCGGTTGGAAGTTCCTGCAGTTTTCACTGTAAAACCGAGTTGGAGCTTGTACCTCCCCATGTATATGTGTGGACTGGAGTTTGTAACTGAAGAGAAACTTTGTGTTCCCAACAAGCTAGGTGAAGGACGGCTTTCACACATGCTTATCTCTCAAAAATGAGCATGTGGAGAGACGTTCGTTCACCTAGCACAAAGGGAACAGGTTGCAGGAGAAACACTTACTCTGGTTTCTCAGTCTGTTTCCTAGTGCCGGTTGGAAGTTCCTGCAGTTTTCACTGTAAAACCGAGTTGGAGCTTGTACCTCCCCATGTATATGTATGGAGTGGAGTTTGCAACTGAAGAGAAACTTTGTGTTCCCAACAATCTAGGTGAAGGACGGCTTTCACACACGCTTAACTCTCAAAACTGAGCATGTGGAGAGACGTTCGTTCATCTAGCACAAAGGGAACAGGTTGCAGGAGAAACACTTACTCTGGTTTCTCAGTCTGTTTCCTAGTGCCGGTTGGAAGTTCCTGCAGTTTTCACTGTAAAACCGAGTTGGAGCTTGTACCTCCCCATGTATATGTAATGTGTGGAGTTTGCAACTGAAGAGAATCTTTGTGTTCCCAACAAGCAAGGTGAAGGACGGCTTTCACACATGCTTAACTCTCAAAACTGAGCAGGTGGAGAGACGTTCGTTCATCTAGCACAAAGGGAACAGGTTGCAGGAGAAACACTTACTCTGGTTTCTCAGTCTGTTTCCTAGTGCCGGTTGGAAGTTCCTGCAGTTTTCACTGTAAAACCGAGTTGGAGCTTGTACCTCCCCATGTATATGTATGGAGTGGAGTTTGCAACTGAAGAGAAACTTTGTGTTCCCAACAAGCTAGGTGAAGGACGGCTTTCACACATGCTTATCTCTCAAAAATGAGCATGTGGAGAGACGTTCGTTCATCTAGCACAAAGGGAACAGGTTGCAGGAGAAACACTTACTCTGGTTTCTCAGTCTGTTTCCTAGTGCCGGTTGGAAGTTCCTGCAGTTTTCACTGTAAAACCGAGTTGGAGCTTGTAGCTCCCCATGTATATGTAAGGAGTGGAGTTTGCAACTGAAGAGAAACTTTGTGTTCCCAACAAGCTAGGTGAAGGACGGCTTTCACACACGCTTAACTCTCAAAACTGAGCATGTGGAGAGACGTTCGTTCATCTAGCACAAAGGGAACAGGTTGCAGGAGAAACACTTACTCTGGTTTCTCAGTCTGTTTCCTAGTGCCGGTTGGAAGTTCCTGCAGTTTTCACTGTAAAACCGAGTTGGAGCTTGTACCTCCCCATGTATATGTAATGTGTGGAGTTTGCAACTGAAGAGAAACTTTGTGTTCCCAACAAGCTAGGTGAAGGACGGCTTTCGCACACGCTTAACTCTCAAAACTAGGCATGTGGAGAAACGTTCGTTCATCTCGCACAAATGGAACAGGTTGCAGGAGAAACACTTACTCTGGTTTCTCAGTCTGTTTCCTAGTGCCGGTTGGAAGTTCCTGCAGTTTTCACTGTAAAACCGAGTTGGAGCTTGTACCTCCCCATGTATATGTAATGTGTGGAGTTTGCAACTGAAGAGAAACTTTGTGTTCCCAACAAGCTAGGTGAAGGACGGCTTTCACACATGCTTAACTCTCAAAACTGAGCATGTGGAGAGACTTTCGTTCATCTAGCACAAAGGGAACAGTTTGCAGGAGAAACACTTACTCTGGTTTCTCAGTCTGTTTCCTAGTGCCGGTTGGAAGTTCCTGCAGTTTTCACTGTAAAACCGAGTTGGAGCTTGTACCTCCCCATGTATATGTATGGAGTGGAATTTGCAACTGAAGAGAAACTTTGTGTTCCCAACAAGCTAGGTGAAGGACGGCTTTAACACACGCTTAACTCTCAAAACTGAGCAGGTGGAGAGACATTCGTTCATCTAGCACAAAGGGAACAGGTTGCAGGAGAAACAATTACTCTGGTTTCTCAGTCTGTTTCCTAGTGCCGGTTGGAAGTTCCTGCAGTTTTCACTGTAAAACCGAGTTGGAGCTTGTACCTACCCATGTATATGTGTGGACTGGAGTTTGCAACTGAAGAGAAACTTTGTGTTCCCAACAAGCTAGGTGAAGGACGGCTTTCACACATGCTTATCTCTCAAAAATGAGCATGTGGAGAGACGTTCGTTCACCTAGCACAAAGGGAACAGGTTGCAGGAGAAACACTTACTCTGGTTTCTCAGTCTGTTTCCTAGTGCCGGTTGGAAGTTCCTGCAGTTTTCACTGTAAAACCGAGTTGGAGCTTGTACATCCCCATGTATATGTATGGAGTGGAGTTTGCAACTGAAGAGAAACTTTGTGTTCCCAACAAGCTAGTTGAAGGACGGCTTTCACACACGCTTAACTCTCAAAACTGAGCATGTGGAGAGACGTTCGTTCATCCAGCACAAAGGGAACAGGTTGCAGGAGAAACACTTACTCTGGTTTCTCAGTCTGTTTCCTAGTGCCGGTTGGAAGTTCCTGCAGTTTTCACTGTAAAACCGAGTTGGAGCTTGTACCTCCCCATGTATATGTAATGTGTGGAGTTTGGAACTGAAGAGAAACTTTGTGTTCCCAACAAGCTAGGTGAAGGACGGCTTTCACACATGCTTAACTCTCAAAACTGAGCATGTGGAGAGACTTTCGTTCATCTAGCACAAATGGAACAGTTTGCAGGAGAAACACTTACTCTGGTTTCTCAGTCTGTTTCCTAGTGCCGGTTGGAAGTTCCTGCAGTTTTCACTGTAAAACCGAGTTGGAGCTTGTACCTCCCCATGTATATGTATGGAGTGGAATTTGCAACTGAAGAGAAACTTTGTGTTCCCCACAAGCTAGGTGAAGGACGGCTTTCACACACGCTTAACTCTCAAAACTGAGCAGGTGGAGAGACGTTCGTTCATCTAGCACAAAGGGAACAGGTTGCAGGTGAAACACTTACTCTGCTTTCTCAGTCTGTTTCCTAGTGCCGGTTGGAAGTTCCTGCAGTTTTCACTGTAAAACCGAGTTGGAGCTTGTACCTCCCCATGTATATGTATGGAGTGGAGTTTGCAACTGAAGAGAAACTTTGTGTTCCCAACAAGCTAGTTGAAGGACGGCTTTCACACATGCTTATCTCTCAAAAATGAGCATGTGGAGAGACGTTCGTTCATCTAGCACAAAGGGAACAGGTTGCAGGAGAAACACTTACTCTGGTTTCTCAGTCTGTTTCCTAGTGCCGGTTGGAAGTTCCTGCAGTTTTCACTGTAAAACCGAGTTGGAGCTTGTACCTCCCCATGTATATGTATGGAGTGGAGTTTGCAACTGAAGAGAAACTTTGTGTTCCCAACAAGCTAGGTGAAGGACGGCTTTCACATACGCTTAACTTTCAAAACTGAGCATGTGGAGAGACGTTCGTTCATCTGGCACACAGGGAACAGGTTGCAGGATAAACACTTACTCTGCTTTCTCAGTCTGTTTCCTAGTGCCGGTTTGAAGTTCCTGCAGTTTTCACTGTAAAACCGAGTTGGAGCTTGTACCTCCCCATGTATATGTAAGGAGTGGAGTTTGCAACTGAAGAGAAACTTTGTGTTCCCAACAAGCTAGTTGAAGGACGGCTTTCACACTCGCTTAACTCTCAAAACTGAGCATGTGGAGAGACGTTCGTTCATCTAGCACAAAGGGAACAGGTTGCAGGAAAAACAATTACTCTGATTTCTCAGTCTGTTTCCTAGTGACGGTTTGAAGTTCCTGCAGTTTTCACTGTAAAACCGAGTTGGAGCTTGTACCTCCCCATGTATATGTAAGGAGTGGAGTTTGCAACTGAAGAGAAACTTTGTGTTCCCAACAAGCTAGGTGAAGGACGGCTTTCACACTCGTTTAACTCTCAAAACAGAGCATGTGGAGAGACGTTCATTCATCTAGCACAAAGGGAACAGGTTGCAGGAGAAACACTTACTTGGTTTCTCAGTCTGTTTCCTAGTGCCGGTTTGAAGTTCCTGCAGTTTTCACTGTAAAACCGAGTTGGAGCTTGTACCTCCCCATGTATATGTATGGAGTGGAGTTTGAAACTGAAGAGAAACTTTGTGTTCCCAACAAGCTAGTTGAAGTACGACTTTCACACATGCTTTTCTCTCAAAACTGAGCATGTGGAGAGACGTTCGTTCATCTAGCACAAAGGGAACAGGTTGCAGGAGAAACACTTACTCTGGTTTCTCAGTCTGTTTCCTAGTGCCGGTTGGAAGTTCCTGCAGTTTTCACTGTAAAACCGAGTTGGAGCTTGTACATCCCCATGTATATGTATTGAGTAGAGTTTGCAACTGAAGAGAAACTTTGTGTTCCCAACAAGCTAGTTGAAGGACGGCTTTCACACACGCTTATCTCTCAAAACTGAGCATGTGGAGAGACGTTCGTTCATCTAGCACAAAGGGAACAGGTTGCAGGAGAAACACTTACTCTGGATTCTCAGTCTGTTTCCTAGTGCCGGTTGGAAGTTCCTGCAGTTTTCACTGTAAAACCGAGTTGGAGCTTGTACCTCCCCATGTATATGTATGGAGTGGAGTTAGCAACTGAAGAGAAACTTTGTGTTCCCAACAAGCTAGGTGAAGGACGGCTTTCACACACGCTTAACTCTCAAAACTGAGCATGTGGAGAGACGTTCGTTCATCTAGCACAAAGGGAACAGGTTGCAGGAGAAACACTTACTCTGGTTTCTCAGTCTGTTTCCTAGTGCCGGTTGGAAGTTCCTACAGTTTTCACTGTAAAACCGAGTTGGAGCTTGTACCTGCCCATGTATATGTATGGAGTGGAGTTTGCAACTGAAGAGAAACTTTGTGTTCCCAACAAGCTAGGTGAAGGACGGCTTTCACACACGCTTAACTCTCAAAACTGAGCATGTGGAGAGACGTTCGTTCATCTAGCACAAAGGGAACAGGTTGCAGAAGAAACAGTTACTCTGGTTTCTCAGTCTGATTCCTAGTGCCGATTTGAAGTTCCTGCAGTTTTCACTGTAAAACCGAGTTGGAGCTTGTACCTGCCCATGTATATGTATGGAGTGGAGTTTGCAACTGAAGAGAAACTTTGTGTTCCCAACAAGCTAGGTGAAGGACGGCTTTCACACACGCTTAACTCTCAAAACTGAGCATGTGGAGAGACGTTCGTTCATCTAGCACAAAGGGAACAGGTTGCAGGAGAAACACTTACTCTGGATTCTCAGTCTGTTTCCTAGTGCCGGTTGGAAGTTCCTACAGTTTTCACTGTAAAACCGAGTTGGAGCTTGTACCTGCCCATGTATATGTATGGAGTGGGGTTTGCAACTGAAGAGAAACTTTGTGTTCCCAACAAGCTAGGTGAAGGACGGCTTTCACACACGCTTAACTCTCAAAACTGAGCATGTGGAGAGACGTTCGTTCATCTAGCACAAAGGGAACAGGTTGCAGTAGAAACAGTTACTCTGGTTTCTCAGTCTGATTCCTAGTGCCGATTTGAAGTTCCTGCAGTTTTCACTGTAAAACCGAGTTGGAGCTTGTACCTACCCATGTATATGTGTGGACTGGAGTTTGCAACTGAAGAGAAACTTTGTGTTCCCAACAAGCTAGGTGAAGGACGGCTTTCACACATGCTTATCTCTCAAAAATGAGCATGTGGAGAGACGTTCGTTCACCTAGCACAAAGGGAACAGGTTGCAGGAGAAACACTTACTCTGGTTTCTCAGTCTGTTTCCTAGTGCCGGTTGGAAGTTCCTGCAGTTTTCACTGTAAAACCGAGTTGGAGCTTGTACATCCCCATGTATATGTATGGAGTGGAGTTTGCAACTGAAGAGAAACTTTGTGTTCCCAACAAGCTAGTTGAAGGACGGCTTTCACACACGCTTAACTCTCAAAACTGAGCATGTGGAGAGACGTTCGTTCATCTAGCACAAAGGGAACAGGTTGCAGGAGAAACACTTACTCTGGTTTCTCAGTCTGTTTCCTAGTGCCGGTTGGAAGTTCCTGCAGTTTTCACTGTAAAACCGAGTTGGAGCTTGTACCTCCCCATGTATATGTAATGTGTGGAGTTTGGAACTGAAGAGAAACTTTGTGTTCCCAACAAGCTAGGTGAAGGACGGCTTTCACACATGCTTAACTCTCAAAACTGAGCATGTGGAGAGACTTTCGTTCATCTAGCACAAATGGAACAGTTTGCAGGAGAAACACTTACTCTGGTTTCTCAGTCTGTTTCCTAGTGCCGGTTGGAAGTTCCTGCAGTTTTCACTGTAAAACCGAGTTGGAGCTTGTACCTCCCCATGTATATGTATGGAGTGGAATTTGCAACTGAAGAGAAACTTTGTGTTCCCCACAAGCTAGGTGAAGGACGGCTTTCACACACGCTTAACTCTCAAAACTGAGCAGGTGGAGAGACGTTCGTTCATCTAGCACAAAGGGAACAGGTTGCAGGTGAAACACTTACTCTGCTTTCTCAGTCTGTTTCCTAGTGCCGGTTGGAAGTTCCTGCAGTTTTCACTGTAAAACCGAGTTGGAGCTTGTACCTCCCCATGTATATGTATGGAGTGGAGTTTGCAACTGAAGAGAAACTTTGTGTTCCCAACAAGCTAGTTGAAGGACGGCTTTCACACATGCTTATCTCTCAAAAATGAGCATGTGGAGAGACGTTCGTTCATCTAGCACAAAGGGAACAGGTTGCAGGAGAAACACTTACTCTGGTTTCTCAGTCTGTTTCCTAGTGCCGGTTGGAAGTTCCTGCAGTTTTCACTGTAAAACCGAGTTGGAGCTTGTACCTCCCCATGTATATGTATGGAGTGGAGTTTGCAACTGAAGAGAAACTTTGTGTTCCCAACAAGCTAGGTGAAGGACGGCTTTCACATACGCTTAACTTTCAAAACTGAGCATGTGGAGAGACGTTCGTTCATCTGGCACACAGGGAACAGGTTGCAGGATAAACACTTACTCTGCTTTCTCAGTCTGTTTCCTAGTGCCGGTTTGAAGTTCCTGCAGTTTTCACTGTAAAACCGAGTTGGAGCTTGTACCTCCCCATGTATATGTAAGGAGTGGAGTTTGCAACTGAAGAGAAACTTTGTGTTCCCAACAAGCTAGTTGAAGGACGGCTTTCACACTCGCTTAACTCTCAAAACTGAGCATGTGGAGAGACGTTCGTTCATCTAGCACAAAGGGAACAGGTTGCAGGAAAAACAATTACTCTGATTTCTCAGTCTGTTTCCTAGTGACAGTTTGAAGTTCCTGCAGTTTTCACTGTAAAACCGAGTTGGAGCTTGTACCTCCCCATGTATATGTAAGGAGTGGAGTTTGCAACTGAAGAGAAACTTTGTGTTCCCAACAAGCTAGGTGAAGGACGGCTTTCACACTCGTTTAACTCTCAAAACAGAGCATGTGGAGAGACGTTCATTCATCTAGCACAAAGGGAACAGGTTGCAGGAGAAACACTTACTTGGTTTCTCAGTCTGTTTCCTAGTGCCGGTTTGAAGTTCCTGCAGTTTTCACTGTAAAACCGAGTTGGAGCTTGTACCTCCCCATGTATATGTATGGAGTGGAGTTTGAAACTGAAGAGAAACTTTGTGTTCCCAACAAGCTAGTTGAAGTACGACTTTCACACATGCTTTTCTCTCAAAACTGAGCATGTGGAGAGACGTTCGTTCATCTAGCACAAAGGGAACAGGTTGCAGGAGAAACACTTACTCTGGTTTCTCAGTCTGTTTCCTAGTGCCGGTTGGAAGTTCCTGCAGTTTTCACTGTAAAACCGAGTTGGAGCTTGTACATCCCCATGTATATGTATTGAGTAGAGTTTGCAACTGAATAGAAACTTTGTGTTCCCAACAAGCTAGTTGAAGGACGGCTTTCACACACGCTTATCTCTCAAAACTGAGCATGTGGAGAGACGTTCGTTCATCTAGCACAAAGGGAACAGGTTGCAGGAGAAACACTTACTCTGGATTCTCAGTCTGTTTCCTAGTGCCGGTTGGAAGTTCCTGCAGTTTTCACTGTAAAACCGAGTTGGAGCTTGTACCTCCCCATGTATATGTATGGAGTGGAGTTAGCAACTGAAGAGAAACTTTGTGTTCCCAACAAGCTAGGTGAAGGACGGCTTTCACACACGCTTAACTCTCAAAACTGAGCATGTGGAGAGACGTTCGTTCATCTAGCACAAAGGGAACAGGTTGCAGGAGAAACACTTACTCTGGTTTCTCAGTCTGTTTCCTAGTGCCGGTTGGAAGTTCCTACAGTTTTCACTGTAAAACCGAGTTGGAGCTTGTACCTGCCCATGTATATGTATGGAGTGGAGTTTGCAACTGAAGAGAAACTTTGTGTTCCCAACAAGCTAGGTGAAGGACGGCTTTCACACACGCTTAACTCTCAAAACTGAGCATGTGGAGAGACGTTCGTTCATCTAGCACAAAGGGAACAGGTTGCAGAAGAAACAGTTACTCTGGTTTCTCAGTCTGATTCCTAGTGCCGGGTTGAAGTTCCTGCAGTTTTCACTGTAAAACCGAGTTGGAGCTTGTACCTGCCCATGTATATGTATGGAGTGGAGTTTGCAACTGAAGAGAAACTTTGTGTTCCCAACAAGCTAGGTGAAGGACGGCTTTCACACACGCTTAACTCTCAAAACTGAGCATGTGGAGAGACGTTCGTTCATCTAGCACAAAGGGAACAGGTTGCAGGAGAAACACTTACTCTGGATTCTCAGTCTGTTTCCTAGTGCCGGTTGGAAGTTCCTACAGTTTTCACTGTAAAACCGAGTTGGAGCTTGTACCTGCCCATGTATATGTATGGAGTGGAGTTTGCAACTGAAGAGAAACTTTGTGTTCCCAACAAGCTAGGTGAAGGACGGCTTTCACACACGCTTAACTCTCAAAACTGAGCATGTGGAGAGACGTTCGTTCATCTAGCACAAAGGGAACAGGTTGCAGTAGAAACAGTTACTCTGGTTTCTCAGTCTGATTCCTAGTGCCGATTTGAAGTTCCTGCAGTTTTCACTGCAAAACCGAGTTGGAGATTGTACGTCCCCATGTATATGTATGGAGTGGAGTTTGCAACTGAAGAGAAACTTTGTGTTCCCAACAAGCTAGGTGAAGGACGGCTTTCACACACACTTAACTCTCAAAACTGAGCATGTGGAGAGACGTTCGTTCATCTAGCACAAAGGGAACAGGTTGCAGGAGAAACACTTACTCTGGTTTCTCAGTCTGTTTCCTAGTGCCGGTTGGAAGTTCCTGCAGTTTTCACTGTAAAACCGAGTTGGAGCTTGTACCTCCCCATGTATATGTAATGTGTGGAGTTTGCAACTGAAGAGAAACTTTGTGTTCCCAACAAGCTAGGTGAAGGACGGCTTTCACACATGCTTAACTCTCAAAACTGAGCATGTGGAGAGACTTTCGTTCATCTAGCACAAAGGGAACAGGTTGCAGGAGAAACACTTACTCTGGTTTCTCAGTCTGTTTCCTAGTGCCGGTTGGAAGTTCCTGCAGTTTTCACTGTAAAACCGAGTTGGAGCTTGTACCTCCCCATGTATATGTGTGGACTGGAGTTTGTAACTGAAGAGAAACTTTGTGTTCCCAACAAGCTAGGTGAAGGACGGCTTTCACACATGCTTATCTCTCAAAAATGAGCATGTGGAGAGACGTTCGTTCACCTAGCACAAAGGGAACAGGTTGCAGGAGAAACACTTACTCTGGTTTCTCAGTCTGTTTCCTAGTGCCGGTTGGAAGTTCCTGCAGTTTTCACTGTAAAACCGAGTTGGAGCTTGTACCTCCCCATGTATATGTATGGAGTGGAGTTTGCAACTGAAGAGAAACTTTGTGTTCCCAACAATCTAGGTGAAGGACGGCTTTCACACACGCTTAACTCTCAAAACTGAGCATGTGGAGAGACGTTCGTTCATCTAGCACAAAGGGAACAGGTTGCAGGAGAAACACTTACTCTGGTTTCTCAGTCTGTTTCCTAGTGCCGGTTGGAAGTTCCTGCAGTTTTCACTGTAAAACCGAGTTGGAGCTTGTACCTCCCCATGTATATGTAATGTGTGGAGTTTGCAACTGAAGAGAATCTTTGTGTTCCCAACAAGCAAGGTGAAGGACGGCTTTCACACATGCTTAACTCTCAAAACTGAGCAGGTGGAGAGACGTTCGTTCATCTAGCACAAAGGGAACAGGTTGCAGGAGAAACACTTACTCTGGTTTCTCAGTCTGTTTCCTAGTGCCGGTTGGAAGTTCCTGCAGTTTTCACTGTAAAACCGAGTTGGAGCTTGTACCTCCCCATGTATATGTATGGAGTGGAGTTTGCAACTGAAGAGAAACTTTGTGTTCCCAACAAGCTAGGTGAAGGACGGCTTTCACACATGCTTATCTCTCAAAAATGAGCATGTGGAGAGACGTTCGTTCATCTAGCACAAAGGGAACAGGTTGCAGGAGAAACACTTACTCTGGTTTCTCAGTCTGTTTCCTAGTGCCGGTTGGAAGTTCCTGCAGTTTTCACTGTAAAACCGAGTTGGAGCTTGTAGCTCCCCATGTATATGTAAGGAGTGGAGTTTGCAACTGAAGAGAAACTTTGTGTTCCCAACAAGCTAGGTGAAGGACGGCTTTCACACACGCTTAACTCTCAAAACTGAGCATGTGGAGAGACGTTCGTTCATCTAGCACAAAGGGAACAGGTTGCAGGAGAAACACTTACTCTGGTTTCTCAGTCTGTTTCCTAGTGCCGGTTGGAAGTTCCTGCAGTTTTCACTGTAAAACCGAGTTGGAGCTTGTACCTCCCCATGTATATGTAATGTGTGGAGTTTGCAACTGAAGAGAAACTTTGTGTTCCCAACAAGATAGGTGAAGGACGCCTTTCGCACACGCTTAACTCTCAAAACTAGGCATGTGGAGAAACGTTCGTTCATCTCGCACAAATGGAACAGGTTGCAGGAGAAACACTTACTCTGGTTTCTCAGTCTGTTTCCTAGTGCCGGTTGGAAGTTCCTGCAGTTTTCACTGTAAAACCGAGTTGGAGCTTGTACCTCCCCATGTATATGTAATGTGTGGAGTTTGCAACTGAAGAGAAACTTTGTGTTCCCAACAAGCTAGGTGAAGGACGGCTTTCACACATGCTTAACTCTCAAAACTGAGCATGTGGAGAGACTTTCGTTCATCTAGCACAAAGGGAACAGTTTGCAGGAGAAACACTTACTCTGGTTTCTCAGTCTGTTTCCTAGTGCCGGTTGGAAGTTCCTGCAGTTTTCACTGTAAAACCGAGTTGCAGCTTGTACCTCCCCATGTATATGTATGGAGTGGAATTTGCAACTGAAGAGAAACTTTGTGTTCCCAACAAGCTAGGTGAAGGACGGCTTTCACACACGCTTAACTCTCAAAACTGAGCATGTGGAGAGACGTTCGTTCATCTAGCACAAAGGGAACAGGTTGCAGGAGAAACACTTACTCTGGTTTCTCAGTCTGTTTCCTAGTGCCGGTTGGAAGTTCCTGCAGTTTTCACTGTAAAACCGATTTGGAGCTTGTACCTACCCATGTATATGTATGGAGTGGAGTTTGCAACTGAAGAGAAACTTTGTGTTCCCAACAAGCTAGGTGAAGGACGGCTTTCGCACACGCTTAACTCTCAAAATTAGGCATGTGGAGAAACGTTCGTTCATCTCGCACAAATGGAACAGGTTGCAGGAGAAACACTTACTCTGGTTTCTCAGTCTGTTTCCTAGTGCCGGTTGGAAGTTCCTGCAGTTTTCACTGTAAAACCGAGTTGGAGCTTGTACCTCCCCATGTATATGTAATGTGTGGAGTTTGCAACTGAAGAGAAACTTTGTGTTCCCAACAAGCTAGGTGAAGGACGGCTTTCACACATGCTTAACTCTCAAAACTGAGCATGTGGAGAGACTTTCGTTCATCTAGCACAAAGGGAACAGTTTGCAGGAGAAACACTTACTCTGGTTTCTCAGTCTGTTTCCTAGTGCCGGTTGGAAGTTCCTGCAGTTTTCACTGTAAAACCGAGTTGGAGCTTGTACCTCCCCATGTATATGTATGGAGTGGAGTTAGCAACTGAAGAGAAACTTTGTGTTCCCAACAAGCTAGGTGAAGGACGTCATTCACACACGCTTAACTCTCAAAACTGAGCATGTGGAGAGACGTTCGTTCATCTAGCACAAAGGGAACAGGTTGCAGGAGAAACACTTACTCTGGTTTCTCAGTCTGTTTCCTAGTGCCGGTTGGAAGTTCCTACAGTTTTCACTGTAAAACCGAGTTGGAGCTTGTACCTGCCCATGTATATGTATGGAGTGGAGTTTGCAACTGAAGAGAAACTTTGTGTTCCCAACAAGCTAGGTGAAGGACGGCTTTCACACACGCTTAACTCTCAAAACTGAGCATGTGGAGAGACGTTCGTTCATCTAGCACAAAGGGAACAGGTTGCAGGAGAAACAGTTACTCTGGTTTCTCAGTCTGTTTCCTAGTGCCGGTTGGAAGTTCCTGCAGTTTTCACTGTAAAACCGAGTTGGAGCTTGTACCTCCCCATGTATATGTATGGAGTGGAATTTGCAACTGAAAAGAAACTTTGTGTTCCCAACAAGCTAGGTGAAGGACGACTTTAACACACGCTTAACTCTCAAAACTGAGCAGGTGGAGAGACGTTCGTTCATCTAACACAAAGGGAACAGTTTGCAGGAGAAACACTTACTCTGGTTTCTCAGTCTGTTTCCTAGTGCCGGTTTGAAGTTCCTGCAGTTTTCACTGTAAAACCGAGTTGGAGCTTGTACCGCCCCATGTACATGTGTGGGCTGGAGTTTGTAACTGAAGAGAAACTTTGTGTTCCCAACAAGCTAGGTGAATGACGGCTTTCACACATGCTTATCTCTCAAAAATGAGCATGTGGAGAGACGTTCGTTCACCTAGCACAAAGGGAACAGGTTGCAGGAGAAACACTTACTCTGGTTTCTCAGTCTGTTTCCTAGTGCCGGTTGGAAGTTCCTGCAGTTTTCACTGTAAAACCGAGTTGGAGCTTGTACCTCCCCATGTATATGTATGGAGTGGAGTTTGCAACTGAAGAGAAACTTTGTGTTCCCAACAAGCTAGTTGAAGAACGGCTTTCACACACGCTTAACTCTCAAAACTGAGCATGTGGAGAGACGTTCGTTCATCTAGCACAAAGGGAACAGGTTGCAGGAGAAACACTTACTCTGGTTTCTCAGTCTGTTTCCTAGTGCCGGTTGGAAGTTCCTGCAGTTTTCACTGTAAAACCGAGTTGGAGCTTGTACCTCCCCATGTATATGTAATGTGTGGAGTTTGCAACTGAAGAGAAACTTTGTGTTCCCAACAAGCAAGGTGAAGGACGGCTTTCACACATGCTTAACTCTCAAAACTGAGCATGTGGAGAGACTTTCGTTCATCTAGCACAAAGGGAACAGTTTGCAGGAGAAACACTTACTCTGGTTTCTCAGTCTGTTTCCTAGTTCCGGTTGGAAGTTCCTGCAGTTTTCACTGTAAAACCGAGTTGGAGCTTGTACCTCCCCATGTATATGTATGGAGTGGAATTTGCAACTGAAGAGAAACTTTGTGTTCCCAACAAGCTAGGTGAAGGACGGCTTTCACACACGCTTAACTCTCAAAACTGAGCAGGTGGAGAGACGTTCGTTCATCTAGCACAAAGGGAACAGGTTGCAGGAGAAACACTTACTCTGGTTTCTCAGTCTGTTTCCTAGTGCCGGTTGGAAGTTCCTGCAGTTTTCACTGTAAAACCGAGTTGGAGCTTGTACCTCCCCATGTATATGTATGGAGTGGAGTTTGCAACTGAAGAGAAACTTTGTGTTCCCAACAAGCTAGGTGAAGGACGGCTTTCACACATGCTTATCTCTCAAAACTGAGCATGTGGAGAGACGTTCGTTCATCTAGCACAAAGGGAACAGGTTGCAGGAGAAACACTTACTCTGGTTTCTCAGTCTGTTTCCTAGTGCCGGTTGGAAGTTCCTGCAGTTTTCACTGTAAAACCGAGTTGGAGCTTGTACCTCCCCATGTATATGTATGGAGTGGAGTTTGCAACTGAAGAGAAACTTTGTGTTCCCAACAAGCTAGGTGAAGGACGGCTTTCACACACGCTTAACTCTCAAAACTGAGCATGTGGAGAGACGTTCGTTCATCTAGCACAAAGGGAACAGGTTGCAGGAGAAACACTTACTCTGGTTTCTCAGTCTGTTTCCTAGTGCCGGTTGGAAGTTCCTGCAGTTTTCACTGTAAAACCGAGTTGGAGCTTGTACCTCCCCATGTATATGTATGGAGTGGAGTTTGCAACTGAAGAGAAACTTTGTGTTCCCAACAAGCTAGGTGAAGGACGGCTTTCACACACGCTTAACTCTCAAAACTGAGAATGTGGAGAGACTTTCGTTCATCTAGCACAAAGGGAACATGTTGCAGGAGAAACACTTACTCTGGTTTCTCAGTCTGTTTCCTAGTGCCGGTTGGAAGTTCCTGCAGTTTTCACTGTAAAACCGAGTTGGAGCTTGTAGCTCCCCATGTATATGTAAGGAGTGGAGTTTGCAACTGAAAAGAAACTTTGTGTTCCCAACAAGCTAGGTGAAGGACGGCTTTCACACACGCTTAACTCTCAAAACTGAGCATGTGGAGAGACGTTCATTCATCTAGCACAAAGGGAACAGGTTGCAGGAGAAACACTTACTCTGGTTTCTCAGTCTGTTTCCTAGTGCCGGTTGGAAGTTCCTGCAGTTTTCACTGTAAAACCGAGTTGGAGCTTGTACCTCCCCATGTATATGTAATGTGTGGAGTTTGCAACTGAAGAGAAACTTTGTGTTCCCAACAAGATAGGTGAAGGACGCCTTTCGCACACGCTTAACTCTCAAAACTAGGCATGTGGAGAAACGTTCGTTCATCTCGCACAAATGGAACAGGTTGCAGGAGAAACACTTACTCTGGTTTCTCAGTCTGTTTCCTAGTGCCGGTTGGAAGTTCCTGCAGTTTTCACTGTAAAACCGAGTTGGAGCTTGTACCTCCCCATGTATATGTAATGTTTGGAGTTTGCAACTGAAGAGAAACTTTGTGTTCCCAACAAGCTAGGTGAAGGACGGCTTTCACACATGCTTAACTCTCAAAACTGAGCATGTGGAGAGACTTTCGTTCATCTAGCACAAAGGGAACAGTTTGCAGGAGAAACACTTACTCTGGTTTCTCAGTCTGTTTCCTAGTGCCGGTTGGAAGTTCCTGCAGTTTTCACTGTAAAACCGAGTTGGAGCTTGTACCTCCCCATGTATATGTATGGAGTGGAGTTTGCAACTGAAGAGAAACTTTGTGTTCCCAACAAGCTAGGTGAAGGACGGCTTTCACACACGCTTAACTCTCAAAACTGAGCAGGTGGAGAGACGTTCGTTCATCTAGCACAAAGGGAACAGGTTGCAGGAGAAACACTTACTCTGGTTTCTCAGTCTGTTTCCTAGTGCCGGTTGGAAGTTCCTGCAGTTTTCACTGTAAAACCGAGTTGGAGCTTGTACCTCCCCATGTATATGTATGGAGTGGAGTTTGCAACTGAAGAGAAACTTTGTGTTCCCAACAAGCTAGGTGAAGGACGGCTTTCACACACACTTAACTCTCAAAACTGAGCATGTGGAGAGACGTTCGTTCATCTAGCACAAAGGGAACAGGTTGCAGGAGAAACACTTACTCTGGTTTCTCAGTCTGTTTCCTAGTGTCGGTTGGAAGTTCCTGCAGTTTTCACTGTAAAACCGATTTGGAGCTTGTACCTACCCATGTATATGTATGGAGTGGAGTTTGCAACTGAAGAGAAACTTTGTGTTCCCAACAAGCTAGGTGAAGGACGGCTTTCGCACACGCTTAACTCTCAAAACTAGGCATGTGGAGAAACGTTCGTTCATCTCGCACAAATGGAACAGGTTGCAGGAGAAACACTTACTCTGGTTTCTCAGTCTGTTTCCTAGTGCCGGTTGGAAGTTCCTGCAGTTTTCACTGTAAAACCGAGTTGGAGCTTGTACCTCCCCATGTATATGTAATGTGTGGAGTTTGCAACTGAAGAGAAACTTTGTGTTCCCAACAAGCTAGGTGAAGGACGGCTTTCACACATGCTTAACTCTCAAAACTGAGCATGTGGAGAGACTTTCGTTCATCTAGCACAAAGGGAACAGTTTGCAGGAGAAACACTTACTCTGGTTTCTCAGTCTGTTTCCTAGTGCCGGTTGGAAGTTCCTGCAGTTTTCACTGTAAAACCGAGTTGGAGCTTGTACCTCCCCATGTATATGTATGGAGTGGAATTTGCAACTGAAGAGAAACTTTGTGTTCCCAACAAGCTAGGTGAAGGACGGCTTTAACACACGCTTAACTCTCAAAACTGAGCAGGTGGAGAGACGTTCGTTCATCTAGCACCAAGGGAACAGGTTGCAGGAGAAACACTTACTCTGGTTTCTCAGTCTGTTTCCTAGTGCCGGTTGGAAGTTCCTGCAGTTTTCACTGTAAAACCGAGTTGGAGCTTGTACCTCCCCATGTATATGTATGGAGTGGAGTTTGCAACTGAAGAGAAACTTTGTGTTCCCAACAAGCTAGGTGAAGGACGGCTTTCACACATGCTTATCTCTCAAAACTGAGCATGTGGAGAGACGTTCGTTCATCTAGCACAAAGGGAACAGGTTGCAGGAGAAACACTTACTCTGGTTTCTCAGTCTGTTTCCTAGTGCCGGTTGGAAGTTCCTGCAGTTTTCACTGTAAAACCGAGTTGGAGCTTGTACCTCCCCATGTATATGTATGGAGTGGAGTTTGCAACTGAAGAGAAACTTTGTGTTCCCAACAAGCTAGGTGAAGGACGGCTTTCACACACGCTTAACTCTCAAAACTGAGCATGTGGAGAGACGTTCGTTCATCTAGCACAAAGGGAACAGGTTGCAGGAGAAACACTTACTCTGGTTTCTCAGTCTGTTTCCTAGTGCCGGTTGGAAGTTCCTGCAGTTTTCACTGTAAAACCGAGTTGGAGCTTGTACCTCCCCATGTATATGTATGGAGTGGAGTTTGCAACTGAAGAGAAACTTTGTGTTCCCAACAAGCTAGGTGAAGGACGGCTTTCACACACGCTTAACTCTCAAAACTGAGAATGTGGAGAGACTTTCGTTCATCTAGCACAAAGGGAACATGTTGCAGGAGAAACACTTACTCTGGTTTCTCAGTCTGTTTCCTAGTGCCGGTTGGAAGTTCCTGCAGTTTTCACTGTAAAACCGAGTTGGAGCTTGTAGCTCCCCATGTATATGTAAGGAGTGGAGTTTGCAACTGAAAAGAAACTTTGTGTTCCCAACAAGCTAGGTGAAGGACGGCTTTCACACACGCTTAACTCTCAAAACTGAGCATGTGGAGAGACGTTCATTCATCTAGCACAAAGGGAACAGGATGCAGGAGAAACACTTACTCTGGTTTCTCAGTCTGTTTCCTAGTGCCGGTTGGAAGTTCCTGCAGTTTTCACTGTAAAACCGAGTTGGAGCTTGTACCTCCCCATGTATATGTAATGTGTGGAGTTTGCAACTGAAGAGAAACTTTGTGTTCCCAACAAGATAGGTGAAGGACGCCTTTCGCACACGCTTAACTCTCAAAACTAGGCATGTGGAGAAACGTTCGTTCATCTCGCACAAATGGAACAGGTTGCAGGAGAAACACTTACTCTGGTTTCTCAGTCTGTTTCCTAGTGCCGGTTGGAAGTTCCTGCAGTTTTCACTGTAAAACCGAGTTGGAGCTTGTACCTCCCCATGTATATGTAATGTTTGGAGTTTGCAACTGAAGAGAAACTTTGTGTTCCCAACAAGCTAGGTGAAGGACGGCTTTCACACATGCTTAACTCTCAAAACTGAGCATGTGGAGAGACTTTCGTTCATCTAGCACAAAGGGAACAGTTTGCAGGAGAAACACTTACTCTGGTTTCTCAGTCTGTTTCCTAGTGCCGGTTGGAAGTTCCTGCAGTTTTCACTGTAAAACCGAGTTGGAGCTTGTACCTCCCCATGTATATGTATGGAGTGGAGTTTGCAACTGAAGAGAAACTTTGTGTTCCCAACAAGC